>NC_052058.2:86611811-92514773 GCF_903992535.2 Arvicola amphibius | reverse complement strand
GGTTCTTGCTGGCTGGGTGGTTGATTAATTGGTTGGTTTAGTTGACTGACTAACTGACCTACTGACTGGTTGGTTGGCTGTTGGCTGACTGGCTGGTTAGTTGGTTGACTTGTTGGTTGTCTGGTTGGTTGGTTGGTTGGTTGGTTGGTTGGTTGGTTGGTTGGTTGGTGAGCTGGCTGACTGGCTGGCTGGCTGGCTGGCTGGCTGGCTGGCTGGCTGGCTGGCTGGCTGGTTAATTGGTTGGTTAGTTATTTGGTTAGTTGGCTGGCTGACTGGCTGGTGAGTTGGTTGGTTAGTTGGTTGATTGGTTGGTTGGTTGGTTGGTTTGTTGGTTTGTTGGTTTGTTGGTTGGTCGGTTGGTTGGTTGGTTGGTTGGTTGGTTGGTTTGTTGGCTGGTGAGTTGGCTGGTTGGCTGAATGGTTGGTAGGTTGGTTGGTTGGTTGGTTGGTGGTACTAGGGATGGAGGCTGAGTCTTCATCAGACTAGACAAGTGGTCTACTTTAGGGCTATATCTTCAGTCCTCCACAAGAGGTTTTACAGAAGTCTACATGCTGAAAAGTTAGACCCTAGAAAATGCACATGACCAGGAGTGAAAGGTGAGTGTTCAAGCCCTAGCCACCCTCTACCATGTGAAGTGCCTGGCGCTGACTCACCCAACTAGACCAATGATGCATTTTCCTAATCTGCCCAGAGACATGGCAAAAGCTAGCAGTGTTCTTGTAGGAAGTGTTGTTACAATGCCAGTCAACAAATGGCTCAGAATTTCTGTCTACAGCCCAAGGCCTCTCCAATGTGCATTCCAGACAATATTCTTTAGCAGCAACAGATGTTCTCTATAACTCAGACTGGGTATGTGGCTCAGTTAGTACCAAACTTGTTTAGCATGCATGAAGTCCTGAGTTCAATATCTAGCACTACCTAACCTAGGGGTCTTACACAGTGAATACAATTACTTTTCCTGTCATTGTGATAAAATATTCTGACAAAAACAACTTAAGGGAGAAAGGGTTTACTCTGGCTCACAGTTTGAGAGAACAATCCATCATTTCAGGGATGTTAAGGTGGCAGGATCCTGAAGCATCTGGTCATTTCATCCCACATATTCAGAAAACAGAGGGTGATGGGTGCTGGTGCTCAGCTCACTTTCTCACTCTTACACCATCCAGAATCTCAACTCTGGGAATAGCTGCATTCCCTGTGGCCAGGTCTTCCCACATCTGTTGGCCTAACAGAGATAATGCCCCATAAACATGCACGGGGCCTGTGTCCTAAGTGATTCTAGATCCTGGCAGGTTGAACAATTAATACTAATCATCCCATGGTGCTTTGTGCTGGCACATTCCTGTAATCCCAGCATTTGGGAGGTGGAGGGGAGAGGCCCAGAAAGTTCAAGGCCATCCTGAGACGAGACCTTGCCTCAAAAAAAATTAAATGGATAGATAAAAATATATAAAAAATTGCCCACTAGATGTAGAACTTGGTGTTCCATGGTGTTTGATAAGTTTGCTGGCTGGCAGATGTTCTAAACGTATGTTGCCACAATGGCTGCATTTAATACACTAAGAAGAAATTTCTCTTTTATCTGAATCTGAGAAAATTATTCTGCCATCTATCTAAAACTAGAAGTGGTCTCTTTCTTCTCTGCCCCTTTCTCTATTTTTAGGACCTCCTCGCTTGTTCTTTCCCTTCCCACAGATGTTACCCCCAGAAATCTAAGGCCTTTTTTCTTAAAGCCTAGCTAGCATTCACACATATCCTGAAGTGTTGATGACACCAAAGGCACAACAGGCATCAGAATCTCACAGAATTCAGAATTTTAAGGAGCTGTGATCCCCACATCGTCTTCCGTTACTAAATGCATAGAAATCACAAGGTGTGTACCTGTGAGAACTTCTCGAATTAAAAAACATCCAAGGTGAAGAACTAACCAGGCTGGCATTTCTGCTGCCATGCAGAGCTAAATTCAGATTGCAAAAGGTTTGTCAGCGTGAGTGCAATGCAGATGCTGTTTTCATTCTTGCACTGTGACCGTTTCACCAAACTGGTGTGTTTCTTGAAGTTGTGTGAAATATGGGGGGTCAGATTCTTTAGAAGGGGAGTTCCTTGACTCTCATAAGTGCTCATCTATCCTACCTACTCTCATGATGTCTTTCAAATTGGATAATACACAAGGTGATGAACAGGCAACAAATCCAGAGGTGGACATTGAGTGTCTTCCTCAGTTACTCTACACCTTGTTTTGTTTTGACAGAGTTTCTCACTGAACTGGAGGATATATACATACATAATACATAAATATATACATGCCTATAAAGAACACACATGTGTTAGCTTAAAGTTCTAAACTAATGGGTCTTGCTGACCTAAATTAAAATCCATGCAAACATAGGTTCTCACTGTGAGCCTCAGGGAAGAATCTACTTCCTGTGTTTTCTACCTGATAGAAGCTGCTGGTGGGGCTTGGCCCATGGTGTCATCAAAGACCCCTTCCTGTACATATCTTCATCTCTCTGTCCTCCTGACCTCACACCTCCTCTGACTCTGACCCTCCTTCTTCCTTGTGAACCATGGCTTTTGTGCTACCACTGGACACACCTGGACAGTCCCCGTGACTTTCCTCCTAGATATTTTTGAAGACATGGGCACAACCCCTCTAGTTCTGTACAGTAATGTATTTGTGGACTCTGGCATTAGGAGATGGGCATCTCTGTTGGGGACACTGTCTGTCTGTCATGACCAGTTTGATGGAATAGCTTGGAAACCCAGGAAGGTGGGTCTTATCTCCCCTGCATGGCAGGGTGACTTGAAAATCCACTCTGTGACTGAAAGACCTCAGAGTGTAAGGATTGAGGAATGCCCATTAGGGGGCGACATCTATCACTAACATCTGAATCACTTGTAGGCTTAACCAAAGGTTAAACAAAGAGAAGGATTCAAATGTATGTTGCTATGAAACACAGCATCACAAAACTGTAGGCAAGACACAGACGCCCTACAGGAACAATGCTAGACCTCCAGACTGGCCTCCAACTCTCCATAGCCAAGGAAGACTTTGAACTTCTTATCTTCCTGCCTCCACCTCACCTGCCAAGTTCTAGGTTCACGAATTCACCACTGCACCCATGTTATGAGGGCTGGAGGTCAAGTCCAGGATCCCAGACATTCTAGGCAAACCCCCACCAAATGTGGTTTGCTCTCTGCTGTTACATTTCTGGCTCTGGTCATATATGGCAAACAAACCAGACACTGGAGCCTGATGATGAACCCAAGGGATGTGAAGACTTTCCCTCACTTTCATTTTACTGCTTTTAAAGTGATGCCATGTTGTAGAAAATTTAGAAAACAAAAAAAAAGTCTGTATCCCCTTCATTTCCTAAAAGAATGAAAATTACTGAATGTCAGTTTTTAAAAACTCTCAACTGAATTGCAGATCTAGAAAATGAAAATTCACTTAAATGGTTGAAATTAAATTTCAAAATATGAACACTTGGCTATTAGTGTTAGGTCTCGGCAGTGCATATATCCAGAATCGAGCTCCGCCTGGACTATAGAAGGATTTCTGCTGGTTAGATAAAAGCCAGCATTCCTCAGGAGCTCCGGTCCTCTGTCTGCCAAAAGGACTGAGTCCTGTCTTTTGCCTCTGGCAGAAGGGATATGTGGCTCTCTGTTGACATATACCTGTGCCACCCAGCAGCATAGCAAAGTCTGCGCTAGCCTCTGGGGGTCCTACAGTTCCTATTCACAAGTACTGTTAGACAATTCAAAGCCGCTCCCCACCCTACCAACCTCCTGGCCTTTCTCAAACATGCGGTCCCTTCTACCCTAAACTCCCAGGCTCAGCTCACAGGCTCCCCCCAGCCCATCTACTTGTCCTCTTAATAACCAGCACGATCCCCCAAGCTCCTCCCCCATTCTCTAGCCTCTCTCACAAATAGCCCTGGATGTGTCCAATCTGTTTCTTTTTCTTTCTGCTCTGGACTCTTGGAGATGCCTCTGGATATTTTCTCTCTCCTAGCCACACAAAAGCCCTCCCTCTAATGCAGCAGCTGTTTTGGTAGTTTCTTTGCTGTGCCCCCTCACATATATCAGCTTAGTTATCTGTGTGGAGGGTTTTTGAGATTTATTTTTATAATTTTGGGGAGGGGGCATTTGCCTGCATTCACGTCTATACACCACATTCATTCAGTGTCCAAAAAGTTATGAGATCCCCTGGGAACTGGAGTTACAGACAGTTGTGAAATGCCATGTGGGTGCTGGGACTCGAACCCAGGTTCTCTGATCTCCTCTGGGTTATCTTTATACCTATGGTTTCTTGTTGTTTTCAACTCACTGGTTTTCTTAACAAAGCAAAACAAAGCTAATTTCTTGTCACTCTCTTTTATTTTGTTTTATTTTCATTGGTGGTGTTTTGAGACAGGTCCTCAGGTAGCTGATGTTGGCCTTGAACTTACTACGTAGCCAAAAATAGCACTGAACTTCTGATTCTTCTTCCTTTACCTCTCTGCAGTGCTGGAATGAGAGTGATGTGGCAATATGCCCTAATTGTGGGGAATATTCCTGTATACTATGTGTATATATGTCACTGTGAATGGTTTAATAAAGAAGTTGACTGATCAATAGCTGAACAGAATAAGGTTAGTTGGGAGAGCCAAACTGAGAATGCTGGGAAGGGGAAGGGCAGATTCTGGAGTCACTAACAGACACAGAGAAAAGCAAAATAGGCATGCCGTGCTGAGATAAAGGCACCAAGCCCACAGCAAAGCATGGATAAGAAATATGGTTTAATTTAAATGTAAGAGTTAGCTAGTAATAAGCTTGAGCTATCGGCTGAGCATTTGTAATTAATATTAAGTCTCCATGTTGGTTATTTGGGAACCAGCAGGTGGGAAATGTCTACCAATAAATTGTGAGGTGCTGATGATGGGATCCAGGGCTTCAAGCATGCTAAGTAAGCACTCTAGAGTCAAAGCTGCATCTACCATCTCTCCTTTCCATTGCCTCCAAATAGCATTTTTCCTTCAAAATAGAGTGCACTAATTCTGCCGAGAAATATATGGTCCTGATCATTAATTCAATTTCTTTTTTCTTTTTAATTTTTTTAAAATTATGTATATGTGGGTATGTGTCATGCGGGTACCTTTGGAGGCCACAAGAGGGCATTAGATTCCCCTGAAACTATAGTTTCAGGCAGTAGTCAGCTACCTGGCATGGGTTCTAATACTCAAACTCGGGTCTTTTATTAGAGCAGTAGGCATTTTGAATTGTTGAGTCATCTCTCCAGCCTATAATTCAATTTCTTCAGTCAATCCCCCTCCTCCGTATCACATGCTGCAAACGAAATAGTCAATGACCACTGTTTACAGATTCTGTATCTGTGAACTTGCCTACTTATTCAAAGGGATTTGTACCCCTCAAATCAATACTAGGTTGTTTTGGGTCATTGGGCCACTCACAGATAATGCACAGAGTAGTAGAAAATATGAGTCTTCAAAACACACACATTTCCATCTAAGCCCCCCCCCAAAAAAAAAACAATATCCAACTGCCTTGTCCAACTTCCATTCATCTCTGGGTTTCCTTTCTGTAGCTTACTTAGTGCTACATTTTCTCCATATTTTTATGGCCTTTAGAAAAATATTTTTAAGATTTATCTTATTTTAAAGTGTGTGTGTGTGTCTGTGTGTGTGTGCCCTTTAATACAGATATCCACAGAGGTCAAAGACACAAGAGCTAGAGTTACAGGAAGGTTTAAGTCATCTGACATGGGTGCTGGGAACCATAATTGGATCCTCTATAGCAATAATACATGCTCCTTGTGTGTGTGTGTGTGTGTGTGTGTGTGTGTGTGTTTTACAGAATGGTACCCAACGTGGACAACTGCATCCACATAAAGCCTGACAGAGTTTGGGAGGTCATTCTGGGCAGAAAAGAATAGAGTAAAGCATGTTTTCTTGGTAGCAGCAATTTCTCAGGTTTGTTCTGCTTGCCAGAGGCAAGCAAGCACTCTCATTTAAGAGAGGCTTCCTGACTCAGCTTTAGCTGCAAAACCTTATAGCTTTTTTAAAAGGTCCTGCCACGAAACACTTAAATGGTGTTGATAAAAGCTGACTGCATGCTTTTTGGTTTTTAGCCATCGCTGGAAAAAAAAGCTGTGTCATTTTAAAATGCCACCTTTCTGGTCCATCCTGCCAGCACAAACTCTGACTCTTTCAGGCAAGTAGTCTGACTACAGAGCATTTAAGTGTGGTTTGTGAGCACACTGCTGCAGTTTACTTACTGTCAGGGACCTTGAAATGCCATAGAGTTGTGGCAATAAACATGCCATGAGCCTGGAATCTAACAAATCTAAGGAATGGGCTGGATCCAGCAGTCAAAGCCACAGCTTTAATCCTACCCATATTTCTTAGCAAATTAAAAACTTATGTGGTCAGAAAAAGAGAGAGATATACAGTAAAGATACATTCAAAGATAAAAAAAAACTTCTAAATGGTTTACTGTGTGTTAAAAATATATGCAGGCTTGGAAAAGAAAAGGTGAAAGTCCTTAAAATAAAAAAGAAAGAAAGAGAGTAGTTGGGTGTGGTGGTACATACCTTTAATCCCAACACTTGGTAAATAGAGGCAGGCAGATCTCTGTGAGTTCAAGGTGTTGTAGCACATGCCTTTAATCCCAAAGTTTGGAGGCAGAGGCAAATAGACCTCTGTGAATCCAAGGTGTGGTGGCAGACAGCTTTAATCCCAGCACTTGGGAGGCAGAGACAGGCAGATCTCTGTGAGTTCAAGGACAGCCTGGTCTGCAGAGGGAGTTCCAGGACAAAGATACACAGAGAACCTGTCTCAAAAAGCCAAAAGTTAAAAATAAAAGTAAAAAGAAATAGAGGTTAAAAATAAAGCCACGTAAAGATGAAAAATACACAGAGAATCTTGATACTGTATGTTATTATGCTCTCTTTGAATTGTTTGAATGCTGAGGAAGGAGCAACAGCTGCTAAAAGATATTTGCTTTTAAATGCTGCAGAATTAATCCAAGATAGGTATTTTGAAAATACCTTGACTTCAAAATTGAAGTCAAAAGCTATGTTACTTTGGAGAAGAAATTTTGCTTTTGTTTCCACAGGAAATGAGAGGCTGTGGATTCATTCTGAGTTAAGAAAAATCAGGTTTGATCAAGGAAGACCATCTGAGAAATCTCCGGTAGGAACAGATGGCCCAGATGTCTGAGTTCTACATCCAGAACAGATTCAAGATGCTGCCTGAGATGATCAAGACTCACAGGATACTCCAGTCAGGACTTGATCATAACTCTAAATTTTCTTTAGGTCCCCATAAGATTATCTGCACCCCCAACCAGCCAGAAGTATCCTTGAATACTATGTCCTCATTCTCAAAAAAAAATGAACTATGGATATTTTCCTTTGTTTAAAAAAAAGAGGGGAAAGTGATACAAGAGAATTGTCTGTATTCTGTCAATCATGTTTTAAAATAAACACTGATTGGCCCAGTAGCCAGGCAGGAAGTATAGGTGAGGCAATGAGAATGAGAACAGGAGTATTCTGGGGAGAAAGGAAGCTCTTCTCCAGTCCTGCCCAGACCACTGAAGAAGCAGGATGTGATCTACCCCACTGAAAAAGGTACTGAGCCATGTGGCTAACATATACTAGAATAACGGGTTATTATAAGTTATAAGAAGCCTGAGCTAATGGGCCAATCAGTTTATCATTAATATAGACTTCTGTGTAATTTCTTTGGGAGCTTACCGGCTGTGGGAACTAGGCAGGACATAAACCGCAACAAGCAGGCCCTCATGTAACGTGTGTGTGTGTGTGTGTGTGTGTGTGTGTGTGTGTGTGTGTGTGTGTGTGAGCATATGAGTGTAGGTGTGTATAAAGACCAAACATGTAGGATCCCTCAGAGCTGGAGACACAGGTGGTTGGGAGCTGTCCTGTGTGGGTGTTGGGATCCAAACTCAGACCTTCTGCAAGTGTAGTATGTGCTCTTAACCACTATATCATCTCTCCAGCCCAACAGTTTTTGTGGTTTTTGATAATAGTTTTGCTGTTTAGAGTGGGTCTCCAACAGTGTCAAGGTACTATCTGGTGTTTCTAATTAGAGAAGGATTAGATGCATCTTACTCAAATGGCCCTCATTCCACTGTTTGATACAATACTAATAGCACTTAGTTGAAGCACAATCCAAATGTATGTATAAGGTGTTTTTAAATAAGGGCACACACCTACATGGTTTGGGGCTGATTGGCTGGCAAAAAAATGTGGGTTAGAGGGCTACAGGACTGGGGAGACTGTTCAGTCAGTAAGGTGATTGTCACACAAGCATGAGGACCTGAGTTCAATCCCCCAAAACCCACATGAAAAAAAGTCAGGCATATAACACACATGTAACTCCAGTGCTGAGGAAACAGAGAGAGGAGGATCCCTGAGACTCATGGGTCACAAGCCTAACTGAATAGGTGAGCTCCAAGTTCAATGAGAGACCCTATTGCAAAATACAATTGGGCATTGTCCTGAGGAACAACCACTAAAGTTCACCTTTGGCTTCCACACACATATGCACACACATGCATACATTTCCATACACACACAATCACAGTCATGCACACATACACAAAGTCTATGTCTCCATACACATATACGTATTAGCAACCATGGTGAAAATCCAAATGGGTACACCCCATACTAACAAAAGAGTTACCTCTGAAATACAAGCAAACAAGAATAATTTTTGCTTTTAAAACAAAAAAGAAAAGAAGGAAGGAAATCTACCTGTGAACTTATATATGTTTTAAAACTTTGTAAAGACAATTTGAGTAACATTCTTCTTATGAAAAATAACTGAAAATCTACTGAAAAACAAAAAATAAATGTTTAAAACTCAGTATATCCAAGCATGGTGGCACATGCTTTTAATCCCAGCACTCGGGAGGCAGAGGCAGGCGGATCTCTGTGAGTTCGAGGCCAGCCTGGTCCACAGTTCTCCAACTTTACACAGAGAATTGCAGGCCAGTCAGGACTACACAGAGAGACCCACCCTGTCTCAAAAAACAGCAAATGTGCCGGGCAGTGGTGGTGCACACCTTGAATCCCAACCCTTGCGAAGCAGAGGCAGGTGAATCTCTGAGTTCAAGGCCAGCCTGGTCTACAGAGCTAGTACCAGGATGTTGGGACTCATGAGGCCCGGGCATGAGCCTAACTTGAGTTGGCGTGGTGAGGCCTAGTGTAACTTCCTGAGCCTAGCTAGAGTTTGGAGACCTGTCTCTGGCTACCTGTTCTAAACCCACCTCCTCCCAGCAACCTCTAGTGTGGCGGAACATTATTGGCTCTTGTTCCTTGCTCTGCCTTGTCCCATTTCAAGCTTCTCCACCCCATCACAACCCTATATAAGTCCCTTCTTTTTTTAATATTTATTTATTTATTATGTATACAATATTCTGTCTGTGTGTATGTCTGCAGGCCAGAAGAGGGAGGGCACCAGACCTCATTATAGATGGTTGTGAGCCACCATGTGGTTGCCGGGAATTGAACTCTGGACCTTTGGAAGAGCAGGCAATGCTCTTAACCACTGAGCCATCTCTCCAGTCCTATAAGTCCCTTCTTGATACCATTAAATGAGATCCTGCTTTGACAGACTCCCTACTCCATGGGTGTGTTTCTCCCTGGTGCCCAGGGAGGGTGCTGAGTCGTGGCTCTCACCATCCCGTTCAACCCCAAGAAGAGTCCAGCAGTTCAGGCTCTGCCCCCACTCTTTCTGCAGAGAGCCCAGCACCAGGACAGGCTCCAAAGCTACACAGAGGAAACTTGTTTAATAAAAAACAAAAAACAAAAACAGAAAATGTAGAGCCTCAGTGTGTGCTTTTCTAGTCCCAGAATGATGGCTTCCTGTAGTCCATCTTAGTCCTCAATGATCCCTCAAGCTAGTGCTTTTCAGTCTTGGCTGGATTTCAGGGAAGCCAGCAGAGCTTTCAGACATGCAGACACTCAGGTGAGGGTGAGGGTGGTTTTTCAGTTCCTGTCATGCCAATGTATAGTGGAAGTGCTACAGCCCTGTGCTGTGCATGGTATCTGCACCCAAAAATCATAAAAAATCAAAGCAAGGGCAATGGTGAGATTTTTCTAGCAAATACTTTAGGATCCTCAACCCCATGCTCTGGCCTCTGGGATAGACGCATTTGCAGATAAGGACTAGCAAGTTTTCCTTAGCATAGGGCATGCTAGGGCCAGTGAGGTGGTTTAGTGGACAAAGAAATCTGCCACCAAGCCTGACGACCTGAGTTCAAGCCCCAGGAGACACATGATGGAGGGAGAGAATCTACTCCCTCAAAATGTTCTCTGACCTACACATGTGCCATCACACACAAGTGCCCACACACAAACACACAAACACACACACACAAATAAATGTTAATAAAAATAATAAAAGAAAATAAAACTAGAAGACACTTTCATGGCACTGAACGTTTAAAGCTTTCCTAACTAGGTAAACTAGAGAAGTGGCTCCCTGGCAGGGGACGGGAAGTGCCTGAAAGTGTATTTAATTTCTATTAATAAACCTGGCTTCTCCTGAGGCATCCAGGTAAGCTTGATTAAAGTTTTCTTGCAAAGGATCCCCAAGTGCGTGCTGCCTTGTCTGTAATTCAAAGTCAAGTGCAGCTCCTTGTCAAACGGTTGCCAGGAGATAGCCTTGGAGTCAGCTCCCTGTCTCCTCTGCCATGGCAACGCCTGTGGTTTTCCTTCATCTTCTTCCTGTGGAGTCTAGAATTCGTAGTAGTGTGCTGTCCGTGATTGCCTCGTTTATTGTGCATCAATGAAAGAACACTTCTTAATTTATTTTTACTTGGGGGTGGGGAGAGCAAGGGATGGAAGGATAGAGCAAGGTAGGGAAAGAGGGAAGGAGTGAAGAGATGGAGGGAGGGAGGGGAGGTGAATGTGTTTGTGTGTGTGTGTGTGTGTGTGTGTGTGTGTAAGAGAAAGAGCAAGCGAGAGGGAGGGAGGGAGGGAGGGAGGGAGGGAGGGAGGGAGGGAGGGAGGGAGGGAGGGAGGGAGAGAGGAGGAGGAGATAGAGAGAAATGGGGGAGGATGCTTGTGTGTACCTAGTGAGGGGAGCAAGTTATTGTGTGCAATCCTGCCCACATGGCGGTCACAAGGCAACCTCTAGTGCTGGTCCTCATCTTCCACCTTTCTGAGAAGTCCCTGCTGTACCCACAGACTCCCAGGGTCCCATCTCAACCTCCAAGCTCCCCACATTAGCACTGAATTACAGATCTGCACTCCCTTACCCGACTTACAGGTTCTGGGAACCAGAGCTCAGCTTCCCCAGGCTTCCACCCCAAGGGCTTCACCCACTGCTACCTCCCCAGCCCTGAGAAGAGGACCCTCTTCACACAGCTGCCTTCATGGCCTCGAGATGTAGCCCCCAACATTCTTTCTTTCCCTCCCAAGGCTCCATCAGGCATTCCTGAAAGCAGCTTCACGGACCCTAAAAAGTACAATAACTCAAAGAGTAGCTTCTCTAGCAGCAGATGAGGTCTTCCTATCATTTGCCTGACCCACTGACATCTGGAAGTATATTGTCCTTGGGTTTGATGGAAATGAGGCTTCAAAGCGTCTCAATTTTGCCATCAGAAAAATAGAGAGGTTCTTGTTTGTGGGTTGCTTTGAGGAGTGAATGACTGAGTCCAGGCCTGGGGGCGGAACTCTGTTTAGTAAAGTGTGCCTAGAACTTCTTTGACCTTCAGCAGAAAAATATAGGAGAGTTAAGCTAGTTAAATGGAGTGTGGGTCTATAGGGTGGGTCTTGTCAACTTGGTCCTAGATGTACCTGGGAAGAGAGACTGATTGAGAAAATGCCTCCATAAGACTGGGCTGTAACACAAGTCTGTGGGGTATTGCCTTGGTGATCGATTGATGTGGCAGAGTTCCATTCACTGTGGCAGTGTTTTCCCTAAGCTGGTGGTCCTACGGGTGGAGAAAGTAGACTGGGGCAAGCCAATAAGCAGCGTGCTTCCATGATCTCCACAACAGCTTCTGCCTTGAGTTCCTGCCCTGGTTCCCACAATGACAGGCTGTGATGTGGAACTGTGGAGCTGAAACAAACCCTTTTCTCTCCAAGTAGCTTTTGGTCGTTGGGTTTTCTCACAACAGTGGAAATGGAAATCCTAACCAAGACAATGAGCATCTATTTGCTTTTTTGTTGTTGTTGTTTGGTTTTTTGTTTTTTGTTTTTTTTTTTTTTTTTTTGCTAGACTCTGCAGTAAAGTATAGTAGATGTTTTTGGGGGGACACAATCTATTGTTTTTTAAAATCTGTAAAATTGATGCCGGGCATTGTAGTGCTCACCTTGAAACCCAGCACTTGGAAAGCAGAGGCTGGAAAATCTTTGAGATTTAAGAACTTTCTTGCCCTTCCTATGGGTCTGAGACATAGGAGTCCTTAACATGTCCATCTCATGTCAAAAACACACATTCATTCAGGACTTCAAATATATGGTCTACTCACTCATCTTGACAATTACACCCCTAGGACTACATAGAAGGCCTAATTCGAAGTTAAAACTCTTAGGTCCTTCAGCTGTACCACACCTGGGTGTTTACCCCAAGGACTTCAAGTCAACACATCACAGAGTTACTCGTACATCCATGCTATGGAACCAATCTACTTGTCCAATAACAGAGGAATGGAGAAACACACACAGGAGTTTTTTCAGCCATAAGAGAGAACAAAGTTATATCATTAACAGGAAGTTGGATTCAACTAGAGATAATCATATTAGGAGAATTAAGCCTGCCTCAGAAAGACAATTGTCATCTGTTTTCTCTTAATATAGTCCCTAGATTTCACACAGTTACATAAAGTCATGAACATCTTTGTAAAATTAAAGGGGAACAAAGGATACTAATGGTGAGGGGTGCTGGGAGAAGAAGGAAGGTAGAGGAGAATGGAAGTTTTCATACCTGTATGAAAATGGTGTTTAAAATATATTTACTTTATGCATATGGTATGCTGCCTGCATGTATGTGTGTGCGGCACATGCGTGCCTGGTACCCACAGAGGCCAGAAGAGGGCACTGGATCCCCTGTGATTGGAGTTACAGACTGTGAGCCACCTTGTGAGTCTGGGGAATCAAACCCCAGTTTTCTGGAAAAGCAACCAACACTCTTATCCTGAGTCATCTCTCCAGTCCCTGAAAACGTCTTGAAGATTGTGTTATTTTATTTTACATGTATGTGTATTTTGCTTGCATAGATGCCTGAGCACCACTTCCTGGTGACCAAGGAAGCAAAATGGCATCTGATCCCCTGGAACCGAAGTCGCAGATTGGTGAGAGGCGTCATGCGGACATTGTGAATTGAACCCTGGTCTTCTAGACAAGCAATAAGTGCTCTTAGCCACTGAACCCTCTCTCCAGCCCCCAATAAAAACAGTTTGAACTTAGTAAAAAAATGTTTTAAGAAATTATTAAGTCCATAGAAGTTCTGAGCCCAAACATAGCATGCCAGAAGGTTCTGGTCCCTGGCTCATGAGCTGTGTGCCCCTCCTCTTCTTTCTTATTCCTGAATTCCCTCTAAAACAGAATGGACCTCAAAATCTCAGCTCCCAGCTCACATGTCTGAGCTCCATTTGCAGAACCACAAACTGCCACTGTCTGGGGTGAGGAATTTTT
Source organism: Arvicola amphibius (assembly GCF_903992535.2). Classification (NCBI taxonomy): domain Eukaryota; kingdom Metazoa; phylum Chordata; class Mammalia; order Rodentia; family Cricetidae; genus Arvicola; species Arvicola amphibius. The sequence goes on along the minus strand of NC_052058.2, from coordinate 92,501,101 downwards.
ATGTGCAGCACACTCTGCCATTGAGATAATGGACCAGGATCCCACAATGACACTCAGGGAATGTCATGGTCTATGTTCCCTGAAGAATGGCACCGTACGGTTGGCCTCTGGCCTTCATATGCACATGCATGCACATGCACCCACCCACTCACATGCATATAGAGACATATAAGTCAAAACAAACACACACAATGCACATACAGAATATAGGATGACTTTGCTGGGGTTAGGATGAATCCTACTAGTCTGTCTTTAGAATAGCCATCCTTCTCTTTGCTACTTCAGCTCTTCCTCTGCCAATTTCCACCTCGAAAGAACTCCTTGGAAGGTCCAGCCCCATCCTTCTTCACCTCAGTGAACATCACAACCACCCAAAGAACTTAAGAAAATTTTAGGGACTGGAGAGATGGCTTAGTAGTTATGAGCACTTGTTACTCTTTCAGAGGACCCAGGCTTGATCCCTAGAACCCACACGGGGTCTACAACCGTCTATAACTTCAGTACGCCCTCTTCTGACCTTTGAGGAAGCCACCACTAAGCTGAAGTCCCAGCAGTAAGCAATGAAGTGCTTTAATATAACTACGCTCTGTGCAATCTTTGAAATGGCACTACACTGGAAACCTTACCCACCACTCATCTGAAATTCAAATTTGACTATGCATTGCATTTTTGGGTGTGTGTGTGTGTGAGAGAGGGGGGGGGGAGATTCTAGTTTCCTTTTGTTGCTGTAAGAAAGCACTCTAACCAAAAGTAACTTAAAGGAAGAAAAGACTTATTTGACTTATACTTCTAGGTCATAATCCATCATTAGGAAATCAGGGCAGGAACCAGGAGGCAGGAGCAATGTAGAAATGCTTCTTTGATGGCTTGTGCTTTGATAGCCTTCTTTTTTAATATTTTGATTTATTTTTTTCATTTTACGTGTATGGGTGTTTTTCCTGCAAATCTGTGTACTACTTGCATGCCTAGTGCCCATAAAGGGTAAAAGAGGGCTTGGGAACTGGCATCTCAGATGGCTGTGAGCTGCCATGTGGGTGCTGTCAATCAAACCTGGGCCCTCTGAAAGAGAGGTCAACATTCTCAACCACTGAGCCATCTTTCCAGCTCTTATCTAACTTTCTTATACACTCTAGGACCGCCTTCCTGGAAGTGTGCCTCCCACAGTGGGCTGGGCCCTCCTGCACCAATTAATAGTTAAGACACAGCCCTCTAGACATGCTGCAGGACAATCTGACCTGGGTAATTCCTCAGTAATCTCTCTATGACTCTAGGGTGTGTCAAGTTGACAGTTAAAGGTAACTGATGGGGAGCACCAGGAAAGAGGTTGATATCCGTCTTTTTGGATTCCCCTAGGTGATTGACATTTAGGATTTCATAGGGAGAAACTGTAATTTTCCAAATTTAGCCTTAAAACCCTTTAGGAAAAGAATTATTTCCTATCCTCAGAGTTCTTAGTATGGAATTTTTTCTTTCCACCCCAGGTGCAGGATTTTACATGCATTTGTATCTCTATCTTAGAGTGTTGCAAAGCAATGCAAAGACTGCCAGCTCGGGCGCTGGTGTTCTGAATGCCTGGCGCACTATGCTGATATCCTGCGTGCCTGGCACACTGTCTCCAACTCTGTAAATGCCTACTGTTCACTTCTGAATTAGTCATCAACTCCAAAGTAGTGAATGAAGAGACTTCAGAGGAGCTGATGGTGCCTGATTCAAAGTCATAGTAGGGAGACAAGCTGAATAAAATTCAAGCGTACTAGCTTTGGGGCTGTATTTGATCTGGGATGAAACAAACACGTTTCCTCCGTCCTAGGAAGGGGTGGCTCCTGAGTCCGACCAAGGGAGTGCACACCTGCATGTGTGTTTACTCACATAAGCACAGAGACCCGAAGACAGCATCCAGTATCATGTCTCAGGCACTGAATGCATGGAAATCACCGAGAAAGCTAGGCTCCCTGGCTATCTGGCTCCAGGGATCTGCTTGTCTGCCTCCCCAGTGCTGGGATTGCATACAACAGCTCTTTTCTCTTGAGTGCTGGATATCAAATTTGGGTCCTCACTCATACTTACATGGCAATCCCTTCACAAACTGAGCCATCTCTGCAGCCCAGGTACAGATTCCTACTAGGTAACTGATCTGGCAAAACTAAGGAAATGGGAGGAGATCGTGGACAGAGTCTCTCTAGTTTAGGAAATAACTGGATTAGAATGCACAGGGCTGTGAGGTTACTGACTCAGTTGCTGAAAGAGACAGGGAAGCCACATCGTGTGTGGGTTTGAGGGTCAAATGGGAACTGTGACTCAGCAGCTGAGTGAAGTCATCTCTGCCTTTCAGGGCCAAGCATGACAGCGACAGTGGTGACTTCTGGGAACACTAGCAATGTGAAACAGTGAGAGTTCTTTCTAAGCATATTTTCTAGACTCTTCAGATGCTTGGAGTACTGTCACGTGTTCACGAAGGTGCTGGGAATATGGCCCGGTTAGGAAAGTGCGCTGCACAGGCTTGAGAACCTGGGCTTGGATCCCCTGCATCATGAAAAAGGCCGGGTGCAACGACGCACACGTGTAATCCCATGCTGGGGAAGTGGAGGCAGGAAGATCTTTGGGGTTCACTAGACAACCAACCTCGTCAAACTGACAAGGTGCACGTTATGATACCACACAAGATTGGACCTTAGTGGTCTGGGGAGTCCCACGGCGGATGAGAGACAGACTCGTCATGCTTACGTGGGAGGTTTTATTAAGAGAAAGGAAATTAAAAAGGGAGGAGGGAAGGGGGGGATACCGGCCTCTGGGGATAGGAGTGGAGGAAGAGAAGAAAAAGGCAGAGAGAGAGAGAGAGAGAGAGAGAGAGAGAGAGAGGGAGGGAGGGGAGGGAGTGGAGGGATGGATGGGAGGGAGGGAGGAGTGAGGGATGGAGTTCTTTCTTTTCTTCGGAGGGGGTTTGAAAGGGGGTTTTTCTTTTTTGGCTGAGAGGGAGGGTCTTTGTTTTGTTTTTTTCAGGGGGCTTAACTTTGGAGGTGCTTTCTTTGCTCTGTCTCTTTCTCGTGTGCATCTCTTGGGAGAGGTTCGGAGGGCGCAAGAAGAGAATGACAGGCAGGGAGAGAGAAACAGAGAGACAGGCAAAGACCTGCCTGCCTCTTCAGAGGAGCAGTGGGAAAGAGAGCTGGAGTGGGCGGAGCTCGTCTCTTAAGGAGGGGGCGTGGCGCATACGCACAGACTAATAGTAGCGACGCAGCAGCCATGGACCCTAGACTGGCCAGAATACTGCCTGAGTGCATCCTGCCAGGTGACAGTGGGCAGGTCAGCATAATGCCTGAATCTTAGCCCTGCAGTTAAGTTCAAAGACTCTTTTTCAAAAACAGAGTAGGGCCGGGATGTGGAAGACAGAGACAGGCAGATCTCTGAGCTCGAGGCCAGCCTGGTTTCTGGTTTACAGAGCGAGTTCCAGAACAGCCAGGGCTACATAGGAGAAATTCGTCTCCAAAACAAAAACAAAAACAAACAAAAAAAAATGCACACACACAGGGTAGAGAGTATTTACAGGAGAAACCTGCGTTGGCCTCTGGCTTCCCTGTGCACCTTCACATGGAAGGGGGGGGGGGGAACAGTGATGAGAAGTGCGAATAATCTCTTCAGGACAACAATCCAGTACAGGTGACTAAACTTTATTCTAGACTTTGGACAATTAGACATTCTTAAGGGCTAACTACACCGTAGGGCTGAGGCTGCTGTTTGTCACCCAGACATGTGAAGGCCATTCCATGATTGTAAATTTTAACTTCTGTCTCAGACAATGACCTCACTTCCTACTACACAAAGACCAAAGGTGGCAAGGTTGATTGGTCGCCTTGAGCTCATGGCCTTGTTTTCATCTCGTCTTTGACTGTCAGGATGGAGGACCCTCCTTCCCAAAGCTAACCCTGGACCTACACAGTAGTGAGTGTTCCTTAACTCCCTTCCCTTCAACCTAAACTATCTTTGTGTGCCTGTATATGTACATGTTCGTGTGTGTGCGTGCACATGTATGAACATATGTGTGCAGCCAGAGATGAATCTCAGGTGGGGTTCTTTCTGCCTTGGCTTTTGAGACAGGGTCTGTCACTGAATATGGAGCTCCCCGAGTAGGCTAGACTGAGCTCCGGCCCCAGGTATCCATCTCTTTCCACCCTCCCAGCACTGGGATTGCAACTGCTTGCTGCTATAGCCTGGTTTTTGTATGGGTGCTGAAGGATCCCACTCGGGTCCCTGTGTTTGAGTAGTAAGCACTTGACCCGCTGAGCTATCTCCCCTGCCCTCCCCTAAGCTTACACTTTACCTGTTCCCTTGTGTCTGCTGCTCCGTACCTCCTCAGGCACTTCATATCCCTTGATGACATGCCCTACCTACAGTGACTAACCCCCAATGGCCTCCAAGCCTCCTGGGCTTTATAACGATTGTGCTGGCTACTCTTTTGTCAACTCAACACAAGCTACAGACATTTGGGGAAGGAGAAACCTTAACTGAGAAATTGCTGCCACCAGATTGGGCGAGCCAATGGGGCATCTTCTTGATCAATGATTGATGTGGGTGGCTTCATCCCACGGGGAGGTGGTTGGTGTCACACTGCCAAGTGGTCCTTAGTTGTATAAGAAAGCAGGCTTACTAAGCCAGTAAGCAACAATCCTTTATGGCTTCTGCTTCAGTTCCTGCTTTGGGTTCCTACTCTGAGAGTTCAAGCCCTAACTTCCTTTGATGGTGGTTTGACATGTAGAAGTGTAAGCCGAATAAACCCTTTCCTCCCAAAGTTGCTTTTGATCATGATATTTTTATCATAGCAATAAAAACCCTAAGACAATGACCCTTGGAATTCCTAAAGGAGCTTGCAAAATTTTCAGGAGTGTACATAGATAGTTTTGAAATGCAACTTCTTCTACTTCCCTATAATTCTGCACAGTTGTTAATAAATTCTTTTACCATCAAATCGTGAAAACTTACCTCGGTAATTTCAGGGTTTCATTTATCTGCACATTTTCCTGGACATTTTAACTAAATGTCCCACAGGCTTTTATAGCCACAGTAAGAAGAAAAACAATGACTAACCTTTATGTACCATTTTGTTCCACTAGCCAGCAGATTTATATGCTTTCTATATATTAGTTAATTTAATCCTTACAACAGCCCAAGGTAGAATCTACCATTACTGTCATATTTTACATATCAGGAGATAGGTAAGTAGGTAGATAGATAAATAGCTAGATAGATAGATAGGTAGGTAGGTAGATAGATGATTAATATATATGACAGATAGATAGATGGTAGATAGATAGATAGATAGATAGATAGATAGATAGATAGATAGATAATAGTTAAGTTGTTTGCCCAAAGAAACAAAATCCATGCCATTGCTGTAGTTCATGCTCTGAACCATTAACCCAAATCTTCCTATTCTCCCTGTGGTCACAATAGCTAACCTCGAAGACAAACTTGATGGGATTAGAATCATGGAGGGAGTTTCTAGATTAGGTTAATTATGCTCCTGCTTCTATGACTGTACCCTCAAATTATGAGGCAAAATTGCCATTCCTTCCTTGAGTTGCTTTTGTCAGATATTTTGCAACAAAATAAGTAACTAATGCAATAGGCAAAGGAATTGCATGAAGAAGTAGTATTTAGTATGGGCAATCGCTGATGTTGGGTAGTTCCATGCTTCTTCTCCAACCACTAACACACACAAGGCCTGAAGGCTCATTCTTATCCCTTACCTATTACCCCCAGGTCTCCTGATATATGACTTGCTCCCATCCTCCTTTTGCAATCACCCTGAAGCTCTCTCACCTTGTTGAGCTGTGGCTATTCAGTTCACCCACACATAGCCTTGTTGGTCCAGATACCGCCTCCATCCTGCCTTTTGGAGCCTTCCTCCACTCTTAATGAGCATAAAACTCCTCTTCATTCCTAGATCAAGATCTCTTAACTCATCTAGGGATTCTTCTCCCACCCTGTCTTGGACTCACAGTGTCCACAAGCTACTGACCCTTCTTTGAGTTTCTTCCCCTAGTCTAGGAGATCTTAATTTAGTCAGGTCAACATTTAGTCTCCACCCTAGTTCTTCCCATGTCTATGGCTTAAAGTCTTTTCATATACCACTGAGGCCAACACTTTTAAAATTCAAATCTAAAGTTAATTTCTGTTTCAATCCTTGAACACTTAATTACATAAATATAAAAAGAGCCAGAGGCACTCTGGGAATGGAAACTATCTGATAATGTTACTGTGATAGAATACATTGAAAAATAAAAAGAAAAAAATGTAGAAAGAAGCATACTGGCACACACCTTTAATCCCAGCACTTGGGAGGCAGAGGCAGGTGGAGGTCTCTGAGTTCGAGACCAGCCTGATCTACATAGAAAGTTCCAGGACAGCTAGAACTACATAATGAAAACCTTCCCCCTCCCCAAAAAACCCCAAAAACTTTAGGAGAAAAGTTTATTTTATCTCACAGTTCTAATTCCAGGTTATAGCTCATGGTAGCAGGGACAGAGATGGCAGGACTTAGGACAGACAAGCACATCACATCCACAGTCAGGAGCAGAGAGACAGGACTGCACCCATTCTTGCTAATCATTTCACCTCTTCACTCTTACACAGTCCAGGAAATAAACACAGGGAATGGAGCTGGCAGCAGTGAACTGGATATTTCCACCTCAATTTGCAATCGAGACAATTCTCCACAGACATGCCTACAGGTCAGCCTGATTTAGACAATCCATCACTGAGACTCTTTCCAGATTATTCTAAGGTGTATCAAGTTGCCAATTACCCCCAACACACACACACACACACACACACACAATAACAAAAATAACCATGATGTTATAGTGACAGAAACCTCATATGTGATCTGTGTTGCCAAGTCTTTTGCTTACCCTATACAATTTGGGTTTGTGTAAGTACACTCAATCGTGTTTGTACAATAACAAAGTTGCCTAACACATTTTGGAACATATTTTCATCAGTAAGGGACACAATAGACAGTCAGGGGGTGGGAGGAAAGAAAATCAGTCTGTTGCTATTTTTTTTTTAAACAAAGTCTTATTCAGTTCACAGGAGGAAGCTCATTCTCATTGTGAATAATAGATCAGTTTACTGAAACTCTACTGATTTAAGTATTGCTAGTTTAAAACTGCATCAGCAGAAAAGGGCAGAGCAGTATCTGGCATAAGATCTGAACATCAGAACCTCAAGGAGGCAGAACATAAAATCAACAGACGAGCTAAGTGTGGTCCCTGTTCCTGTGGTGTTTACTCAAAAAGTTATTAGTTCAGCAATTTCTGAATGTAGACAAATTTAAGAGCAAAAGACTAAGTCAGACCATCTCCAGATAGTAAGACTTGTCACCATCCTGGCAGAAATGAAGACATTCTAAAGCAGTGGTTCTCAGCGTTCCTGGTGCTTTGACCCTTTAATACAGTCCCTCATGTTGTAGTAACCCACAACCATAAAATAATTCTCATTGCTACTTCATAACTGTAATTTTGAAACTGTTATGAATTGTAATGTAAGTATCTAGTAAACATGATATCTGATATGTGACTCCTGTAAAAGGGTCATTCATTCCCCCCCAAAAGGGGTTGAGACCCATGAGTTGACAACCACTGTCCTAAAGAGATAATTGTGCCCTTCCTTTGGTTATCAGAATATTGAAACAAAGCACCCCAAGAAATTGGAAGTTCCCTGAAACCTCACTCCAAAAAGAAAGAAAAGGACTGAAGCCTAGTGCCTATTAGAGAGTGAACTTACCTCCCAGGAAGAAATTTCACAGTTCCAATTTGTCAAACTCCATTGCAGAGGAAACTGGAGCCCAGATAAAGATGGGTCAGTGATGGGTGAGACCATGCCTTGGATGACCAGGACTTCTCAATACTGCATCCATGCAGCCCTGTAGTTAAACCCCCTGTTAGGAGCTCAGAAGGTGGACATGGGGAGAATCAGTGAATGAACCTCTCTGTCCTTTTCACATTGTGACCACTGAAATTACCTGGCGTGAGTGAGAAGGAAACATGGAACACGCTGATATGGTATTTCCCTCTATACCATTGATTAATAAAGAAACTGCTTTGGACCTATAACGGGGCAAAAATTAGGTAGGTGGAGAAGACAGAACTGAATGCTGGGAGAAAGAAGGACAGAGTCAGAGAGACACCATTTAGCCCTGCTGGAGACCGATGCTAGAACTTTAGCCGGTAAGCCACGGCCAAATGGTGATACATAGATTAATAGAAATGGGTTAAATTAATATGTAAGAGTTAGCCTATAAGAAGCCTGAGCTAATGTGTCAAGCAGTGATTTAATTAATACAGTTTCTGTGTGGATTATTTTGGGTTTAAGCTAGCTGGGTGGCCAGGAATTAAAAAGGAGCCCTCCTCCAACAACACACAACAAACTCACTTAGGAGTTTATTAGAGGGGAGAGAGAGAGAGAGAGAGAGAGAGAGAGAGAGAGAGAGAGAGAGAGAGAGAGGAAAATAGTGTGACCAGCTTTTAAAAACTGCCTAGCACATGAGCACAGGGGGTGGATGTGACTATGTCATATGCAGATGATGGTGCTCACGCATGTGTGCAAGGTCTTAGCTGAGTCATACGTGGATGATGTAGTCCATGCTGCACGTTGGTCATGTGGGGCCTTTAACATCCCCGAGGGCCATTAGGCATTTCTGCCTGAGGGCTTGTCTGCACATCCATGGCCCCTAAAACCCAGAAGTATCAGCCTTATTGTAGCTGAAATCATTACACACACTGAGTAAAACTCCTCTCTCTGCCTTCTGTTGTTACTGGACTGAGCCCAGCTTGTTGAACTAATTAGTTCACTTTCTGTGCTCTTAAACAGTACAGGACCCAAACACAGGGAGTGGTGTTGCCTCCTGTGGAGGGCAGGGTGGTGTATGGGTGGAGGGCAGGGTGGTGTATGGGTGGAGGGCAGGGTGATGTATGGGTGGAGGGCAGGGTGGTGTATGGGTGGAGGATGTGGTGGTGTATGGTGGAGGGTGCGGAGGTGTATGGGTGGAGGATTGGTGGTGTATGGGTGATCTATTTTGTCACTAGAAGAAAGGAGGAATCAGGAGAGGTGATGTTTCAGATAAGCAGTGAGTCACCATTAGAGTTAGGAAGGACAAAGACCTTGTAGTAGACATTAGACACCAAAGAAGCTGTAAACAGAGACCAAAAGGAGTCAGAAGTACATTTGAGGCAGGAAATGTGGCCTGTGGCTGGGGCATATGGCACAGTAGGCAGCACATGGAGACAAGCGGGGTGAAGACTTACTAGCGGTGCTGTGTTTCTCATAGGTTCCAATGGACACTGCTTCTACAGGAGATAAAAGATTATGGATCCCATCAAAACTGATAAACCCCAACATGAGCAAGAGGAATCCCTCCTGCTTCAGCTGCTGAGATGCCTCTGAGAAACAAAAGGCCTTTAAAGCAGACAGCAAATCCTAACACCTGAGGACAGCTTAAGAGTTTGTGTGACAGAAGACAAAAGGGAGGTAAATGACTCAGGAACCTGAATGCTACAGATCTGGTCCTTGATGTACTTCTCTGTGGTAATTAGACAGGTAACAGGGACGAGCTATACATATTGACTTTCATTCCCAATCCTCCAATCTACATAGCAGTGAGTTGGGGAGATACGGATACTCCTGTCGTGGTTAATGAATCTTCATGGCTACCTGGTCCAAATGACAACAGAGGTCCTTCTCAGTCAATGGAGGAGGGTAGAGTGATTGGCGATTACACTGAGACTACAGGGAATTCCTATTTGCATGGGAAATGGAGCTCCATGGCTAAAAATAACCTCTCAAATATGGCTATCCAGAGTCAATACACTGCCCAAGATTACCGTAATAAGTTTTATATGCTTCAAGCATCTGGTTTTAAAGGACAGGAGATTAAGCCGGGCGGTGGTGGCGCACGCCTTTAATCCCAGCACTCGGGAGGCAGAGGCAGGCGGATCTCTGTGAGTTCGAGACCAGCCTGGTCTACAAGAGCTAGTTCCAGGACAGGCTCCAAAGCTACAGAGAAACCCTGTCTCGAAAAACCAAAAAAAAAAAAAGGAAAAAGGACAGGAGATTAATGCCACTAGGTCCTTAGGTCTACCCTTCTGCGAGATGTGGGTTACCAACAAGGAATCTGATTGGTGCATTGGCAACAGTGTAAGAGTGAGAAGCCTCGAGTGTTAATTAATATCTCCCAAGGAGACATCATGCACTGAAGCCCTTTTGGCTCTGCTCAAGGAAAGTATTCTCACTCAGAGCTAAGATGGAAACGGTATAATTTGAATGGAACTCTAGAAATTAGCACTTCTGTTAATGAACCTATCCAATGGCCTGGAGTTGGGATGGCAAGTCTTCTCCTGCAATTTGCAGAGAAATTGGCAAGTGCCTTCCACACTCACAAGGCACGGGAAAGAAAATTAAACATTAAGGATGATAAATGTAATTTGTCTTTTAGACTAAATCAAAGCTATCCTTTCCTGGTATGCTCTTAAATTTTTACTTTTGAGAGTTTATATTTTTTTAGAGCAAGACCAGCAATCTGGATACCCTTGAGTTGCCGAGGCTATAACAAGACTCTGCTGTGATGACCCTGGTGCAGAAGCTCACTGAGGGATTATTGAAAAGAACATGTCAAATAGTCTGGCTGTTGCAGTTATTTTGGGAATCAAAGCATTGACAGCTACAGCAGCAACAGCTGAAATGGTGCTTCATAAAGAAATCTGAACTGCTGAATTCATTAGTGACTGGCATAAACATTCAACAAAAGTATGGACTGAACAAAATAAAATTGATAATGTTTGGATGGAAGCTTCACCTCAGCCCTTGGCATCTATACAGAGTCTGGAATATTTGGATGGAAGCCACACCCCAGTCCCTGGCATCCTTGTAGCCAAAGAGTCTGGAATGTTCCCATCCCCTGGGAGTTGCCTCAGTCCAGACTCCGCCCCCAAGAAATCCCACCAAATGATGACCCCTCTCGCAGGATATTTAAATTGCCCCTCCCAGACCAAACACATGATTTTCTGGGATTCCTTTCCCGTCTCGTCTCTGGAGGGCTGGAAAGCCATTCAGGAGCATTTGTATCCATTAAACCTGGACTTTTTCTAATTCAGTTCGATTTGGTCTGATTTGGACTATTGTGTTGGCGGAGAGGCCAACTTTTCAGATACCAGCGACTCTGGGTTTCTCATGGACCGAGCAGTGAAAAACCATGAATAGCAATCTTCCAAAAAGCATGTGATCATGTTGTGTCTTAAAGAGATCAAGCTGGTCCAGACAGTCCTAAGAACAAACCACAGGGAACAACCACTGGAGCCAGTGATCACTAGCAGCAATTAAAGGATCTTGAAGAGAGACAGGGTCCTGAATGTGAGAGTAGACAAAGGCGAACATGGTGGTGAGATGCAAGGGGGTCTGAACAGGAACTGGGGAGAAAGAAGCTGGGGGTGAGACTTCGTGTGTAGAGGCCCTGAATTCCATCCAGACCATACAGACTGGATCTGGTAGTGCAAGCTATTAATCCCAACCCCCCCAAAAGAGGAAACAGGAGAACCAAGAGTTCAAGGTCAACCTGGAATACACCAGACCCTGTCTTTAAAGAAAAAGAGAGAGAGGAGAGAGAGAGAGAGAGAGAGAGAGAGAGAGAGAGAGAGAGAGAGAGAGAGAGAGAGAGAGAGAAGGAAAACTAGACATAGTGTTATATATGCCTGTAATATCAGCACTAGTGTGAAGGCAGGAGAATCAAGAGTCTGAGATAATCCTATAAAGGGACTTTGGGGACAGCCCAAGCAATATAAAAGTTTGTCTAAGGAAACAAGGAAAGGTAAGAGATTGAAATTTCTCCTTGTTTCCTCTCAAGCTGAGCCTCCATCACTAGTATGTTTCTATAATTTAGCCATGATCTAGGTGAATCACAGCCAGATGGCTTTTTGAATACTCAGTTTCATTGTATTGAAAAGATTTGCAGAATCCCGAGAACAGTTAGTTACAGGGTTTTGTTGGAGTCTCTAGAGTCCCTTGAACATTTTCTTTTCCAAGATGATGGGGAAAAAATACAGAATAAGGTAGGAAAGGACTGGTTTATCCCAAGTTCCCCTTGGTGGTGTGGCTGTAAGCCCCACTTTATGCTCCAGTGGGCTCCACAACCCACCCTCAATCGGAATGCTAATTGTTCCCTATCCCTATGCCCAGGCTGTATACAATGACCTATTATTATAGGAAGTACATTTTCCTATCTCATTCAACCTTGTATCTTCAGCACAGAGTCGCTCTCCCTAAATGTTTGTTAAATGCACGCATAAATGAGTGAATGAACAGAGCAATGGATGCATAAATGAAATGAAAAGTCAGTGAAGACCAAATGTAACCTCAATGGTAGACACTTTCTGCAAAATGAAACTCCCCTACCATTTTTTCAACACATCTCTTAATAAGTGCCTGCTGAATACATGCACGCATGAATGAGTGAGAAGATGAATGATGAATTAAAAAACAAAGGCAAAGAACAAAATGTGACCTGGATAGATGACACAAAATGACACTTCCTGGACCTGGAGAGATGGCTCAGTGATTAAGAACACTCCAAGGGACCTGGGTTCAGTTTCTAGCATGCACACTGTGGTGGCCCACAACCATCTGTAATTCTAGTTCCAAGGGATCCAATGCCCTTAATATCCATTCATAATTCCAGCTTCAATATGCTGCCTTCTGATCTCCGAGGGCATCAGATAGGCATGTGGTGCATAGACATACATGTAGGCAAAACACTTAGACACTTAAAATAATTTTAAAAAAGAGGCTTCCCCTACTGTGTTTTCCACGTTAAGTTTCCATGAGCAAGAAACTTTCTTTTTTCTTTCTTTTTCTTCTTTTCTTCTTTCCTTCCTTTCTTTTTTAATGGGTTTTTTGAGACACGGTTTCTCTGTGTGGCTCTGATTGTTCTAGAACAAGCAGTTTTTAAATATGATTTAAAGACATGGAAATATCCAACTGGATCAAAAACAAAACCTCAAAATCATTAAAGTGAGCTATTTCTGGGTAATAAATCCAAATATAAGAGGAGATGAATTTGGGAATATATCGTTTCCCCTTAAAACTCCCCTAAATTATTTTATGCCTAAATACATGCTAGTTGATCTAGATACTAGTTGATGCTAGTTGATGCTAGATACAGAATGTATCTTGATGAAATTTAAATATTAAAACACAAAATTAGTCATTTTTCCCTGAGGCAGGGTCTCATATTTACTAGACCAGCCTTGAACTTACAATGAGGCCAAGGGTGGCCTTGAATTTCCGCCTGCCTCCATTTCCCAAGGGCCGTGATTATAAGTGTGCACCATCATGCCTGCTTTAAGTGGTGCTGTGACTGAAACCCAGGACTTCATCACATTGGGTGAGCCTTCTGCCAACTGAGATTCCTCCCCAGCTCCAAATCATTCAAGTTCTGAGCTGCTGCTGAGTCAAAGTGACATGCTGTACTTTCAGTCCCAGAAGTTGAGCACATTCCTGTTCTTTTCTTGCCTTTTTTTTCTTTTTTAATTTTTTGCTGAGTCCTAGTTACCAAAGAGTATTGAACCAAAGCCAACTGGATAAACAGGATCTTGAACTTTAATAGGGCAGTTGGCATGGACCAAACCTGGGCTGGCCTAGCCTTCTGACTGGTACCCGAAGGTAGACATAAAGGAACGGAGGAAGTCAATGAACTCTGATTTTCATGACGATCTCTTGACATCAGAATTCCCTTTTTGTATCTACACGTGTATCCTCTGATCCTGTGGAGATGAAAATTGACATCCACACTCATATTCTACCAAAGGAATGGCCTGATCTGGAAAAGGTAATGGTAACTAAGGTGCTGGATTCTTTCTGAACCTTTCCCAGTGTCTCTCAACACCTCTATTTATAGATCTCTGTCCTCTTTGGAGATGGAACTGAATGCCATTCTTCTTCGCTCTTGGGGGAGTGATTTTTTAAATGGCTTGGTGGCTCTAATTTCCTACTATTTAAAGGTGACTTTTACATTCATTTCGACAGAGCAACGGATCAAAGAAATAAGGGGCTTCTTGGAGCTTTTCTTTCCCCTCACATGACACATCCTTTCAGATTCCTGGATGATTTAAGTCAAGCAGTTTTGCTGCCTTTTAAATAGTGTGCTCCGCTGCTGGAATGACACCTGCCTACCATGGGATCGAAAGTCTCGGTTGCAACTAAAAGACCATTGAAAAAAATAGGATGTGGTTGGTTTCCAAAATGTTTAAAATAGGTTCTAGACGCCCCAGGAGATAGCTTTGTGAAATGTCTTTCCAGTCTATTTCAGAACTCTGTCTGAAATCTTTCCTGCCTGATCGTTAAACTGTGAACCTTGTTAGGGAGACCTGGGAAGCAGGCATCTCAGAGATACCCAGAGCCGGTGACATGAAATTTTTGTACATTGGTTTCTTGAAAGAGCGTTCTCTGTAAAAAAGAAAAAAAGGCAGTGGACCTGTGAGCATGGCTCAATGGTAGAGTGTTTGCCTAGCATGCGTGAAGCCCTGGACTCCATCTGAAGCACCAAGAGGGGTGGGGGTGAGGGATGTATTCTCTAAGTTTCCCTAAGAATGGAAACTTTCCTTAAAGATTTACTTCTAATCGTGTGTGTGTGTGTGTGTGTGTGTGTGTGTGTGTGTGGTCAAAGGCATTAGCTCTCCTTGAGCTGGAGTTACAGGGTGCTGGGATTAGAACTCGGGTCCTCTGGAAGAGCAACACACACTCTTAACCTCTGAGTTATCTCTTCAGCCCACTTCCTTAACAGCTTATAAAGTTGGTGTTAGTGGGCTGAAGACAAATACATAGTGTGTTTCAGACCAGGAAGGAAGAAAAGAAGGGAGGGAGGAAGGGAAGGAGGAAGAGAGGGAGGAAAGAAGGAGTATTGAAAAAGGAAGGTGGGAACCTAGAGGAATTTTGTAACTACCTAGAAGTCAGTTTTAGGCCCGTATCTGGTTTTACTGATTTTTCCTAATCTGGAGTACTTTCATGTTACTGGTAATGTTTCATCTTTATTTTGTTTAGGGTGGAAAAAAATGAGTTAGCACAAACTCTAATTAAAAAGTGGGTCATTGTGCGAGCAAATATTCTTCTCATTGTTATCTCATAGAAAAATGCTAATCTCAGGCTTAGTGTGTAGCTCAGATTGATTCACAAGGCCCTGGGTTCAGTCTCCAGCACTGTATTAAACTGGGTTCATGCCTGTTGTCCCAGAATTCAGTAGGTGGAGGCAGGAGGATCAGATGTTCAGGGTTATTCCCCATTACAAAGAGAGTTTAAGGCCGCCTTAGCTTATATGAGACCCTATCTCAAAGGAAACAAAAAAAAAAAAACTTTTGATCTCCACATTTTTTTTGCCCATTGGTGACCCAGGAGGTAGAAATAACAGACTGAAATGTGGAACTAGTACTGAGCTGTCTGAAATCCTTTCCCATCATGGCCAATGGAAACAGGGAACCCCATTGACCTCACAGCCCGCAGTGGAGCCTGCCTGCTTGGGAACGTCTTGTCCTGGTCACATCTTATTAAGTGTAAACAACCCTTCATGATGTTAATGATTTTCTGGGAGGACTGTACCGGCCACTCCCCAGGAGCCCTGTGGAAGCAACTGGCAGTGTCTTTCCTCTTACCATATTGTTTTCAATCCCTGGCTTATGAGGAATCATCTGATAAGTGCTGTGTCAAATATATTATGTATGAATCGTATTATACTCCATAACCTGACAGTTGTAGAAAAACACAAAGACACACATACAGAGATTCATGTCAGCCCTCAATCTAGTAGAAGCAAGGAGTATTTGACTCCAAAGTCACAGATTTTCTTTTTGCTTGGACCTCAGAAAGCACATTTTAAAAAAGCCACATGAAATGCCAGGGTTTCGTGGTAGTTTCTGCTCTGAAGCTGCTCAAATGTCCCCCCCCCCCCAAGATTCCTTTCTACCAAGAAATTTTTATGCCACCCAGCATATACTAGTGTATAAAATAGGTACGCAAATCGAACATGTCCTGAAACCTACTTTAAAACAATTCTTTAGTATGTGTTAATGATAAAAAGCAAATTTTCGTACCAATGATATAGATGTGTTTGTTTTTACATAAAGAATTAAATCTTAGCCTGGCCGTCGTGGCTCACACCTTTAATCCCAGCACTCGGAGGGCAGAGGCAGGAGGATCTCTGTGAGTTAAAGGCCAGCCTGGTCTACTAGAGCTAGTTCCAAGACAGGCTCCAAAGCTACAGAGAAACCCTGTCTTGAAAAATAAAATCTTGGCTGAACATTTAACACTGATCATCTCCAGTGCTTTTCAGAATTATGGGTATTTTGTTCCTATAACTGTCAGTGCTGAGAATGCTACATTGCATAAATATATAGTATAGAATGACAGAAGTATTTTTTGGGCCATTCCACAAATCATTGGAAATTCTGTCCTAATCCCAAGCTAAAATTCTTTGGGCCATTTTATGAATTTTAAGCCAGTAAATCCAACAGCAAAAAAAGAAAAAAGAAATTTTGAGACAGGGTCTCATATGGCTCAGGTTGGCCTCTCTGTGTAACCATGGATGACCTTGAACTCTTGACCTTCTGCCTTTTGTCTCTTGACTGTTGGGATTGGAGGCCTGAGCCATCCTGCCTGTTTTTATGGTGCTGGGGATCAAAGCCAGGACTTCGTACATGCCAGCAAGCCCTCTACAGACTGAGCTACATTCTCAGCCCGGGGACAGCAATATTTAAAACAAGCATTCTAACACGGTACAATCCAAAAATATACTCACAGGATACTTACAAGCTGAGCGATGATAGCAGGAAAATATTGAAAGTCTTTGTTTTCCATAATGGATCCATTATGTCTCTCTATGAGCCGGAAACTATATGTCACTGCGATTTATTGCACACAATAGTCTCGATTCTCAGCGGAGGTGTTTCAGGCAGTGTTCCTTGGTGTTGCACAGTGAGACAGCCTGCATAGTGCAAAGTACACAGGTCGTGTGTTCAGAACCAACTTCAGGGGAGTTGCACAACGCAGCATGGGCACAGACTGCCAGAGCCACCTTGGATTCATGACACATTTGACTTTGAATCAATTTTTGATCATCGCATGTTTTGCTGTTGTCAAAATTTTCACAGCACACGTTAAGTGATCACGATGAAGGATTGGGACCCATAGTTTAAGAAGTGGGCTCTAGAGGACCCTCCTTGCCTGCACTCTCCTTGAGAGAGTGGCCAGCATGACCCATCCACCTAGAGGATGTCACACCAGAGGGTTCCACAATCCGTGATCACTACCTCCTTGTCTAGATGGGAATCTTGAAGGAACTAAGAAAGTTCTGTGGTCTAAATGTATGTCCTCTCAAAATTCATATATTGAAACCCTCCCTTGCAAGCAAGAGGACACAGAGGCAGGACTTCAGGGAGCAGCTAAATCTTGAGGAACAGGGCGATTCTTATAAAAACAGTCCAGAGGTAGCTCTACACGTTTTCTTGGTGTGAGACTCGGGAGGAACTGGAACAGCCTCTTATCAGAGTGTGAGTCTGCTCATTACTTGAACTTTGATGTCCCAGCTTTCTGAAACTACCAGAAATAAATGCCTGCATTTAAAAGTCTCTGGTGATGGTACTGTGTCAGGGTATCCCAAAGGGACTAAGACAGAATTAGTCAGAGAGGGATTTTCAGTTCCAGCACAATATGGGTAGACTACACAAAGAATCCAATGTTTCATCCATTTTTTTTCTTTCTCTCTCTCCCCTCCTCTCTCCCCCACTCTCCCCATGTGTAGCCTGGGTTGGCATCCAGCACATGATTTTCCTGCCTCAGCTTCCTGAGTGCTGTAAGGCCTGCATGACCAACCAGCCTCTACTTGCATTCTTACTGTGGGATCTAAACTTAAAAGCCAGTCTTCATAACTCCCTCCCAACAGTTCAAGTCAATGCCCACTGCTTCTGGGGAGCACATTCTCAGGCATCTTTGGAAAGAATGCTCATCTTTCATCACTAGGTCCCAATAAAATCCTCCATCTGAGCACAGGAGGCTGTTTGCAGCTAAGTCCTAAGGATAAAAGCCCTCCCGCTCTCCACCTTGGACAACCAGAGGAACCTAGAACAGAGCTTTTCACGCTCTCACCTCCCTTCCCTGCCTCCCCACACCCCCCCGCTCCCCCTAGCCCCACTCCATCTGGAGCAGAGAACTGGACATCTATAGCTGACAGTTTCCAGGTGCCCCACCATCTGGACCCTAAAGGCATTCTTTAAACTCCTTGAAAAACTGAGAAATAAAGAATTTGGGGTTACATAGGTGTATGTCCTGGAAACTTTCTAAGCACCAAACAAAGGTACACATCCGAGCAAAAGTCTTGGTGGCTTTTTGTACTACCTCCCCGTCCTCTCACCAATTCCACTGAACGAGGAGGAGTATTTAGTCCCTTGAAGCCTCACATGCTGCAGCCAGATAGGGGATTCTTCAGAAGAAGAAATGCAAGAGAAATAGTCATCACACTTCAGATCTCTGGAGAGTAAAAGAAAATGTTGAGGAGGTAGCTTAATAGAGGACCTGAGTTCAGTCCCCAGAGCCTTTGCAGGAAGCCAGGGATGGTGATAAGCACTGATCATCGACCAGACAATTTAGCCTAATTGCTGAACCATAGACCAATAGGCGGCCCTGTCTCAAAAAACCAAATGGATGGAACCCGAGGAGGAGCAATACTCTACATATGCACATGCCCTGCACTCATGTGTGCTCACACATGAGCACACACACAGACACAAGAAAGATAGATGGCTTAATTTATATAAAACATCACAATAATATCTACATTATTAACCCAGCTTGACAGGTGAAGCACTTGATTTTCAGAAATGAACCCAGGGGGCTGAAGAGATGGCTCAGTGGTTAAGAGCACTGGCTGCTATCCCAGAGGTCCTGAGTTTGGTTCCCAGCAACCACACAGAGTCTCACAACCATCCATAATGAGATCTGGTACCCTGTGGGCATATATACATGAATATATATATAAATGAATCTAGGAAGGAAGGAAGGAAGGAAGGAAGGAAGGAAGGAAGGAAGGAAGGAAGGAAGGAAGGAAGGAAGGAAGGAATCCAGAGCTCTGTGAGTCCACCCAGAACAATCTAACCCCATCCAATGGAGAGATCTGACCCCTAACAGATCTCTACTTTCTCTGTTCCTCAGTGTCCCCCTTGACATCAAGTTTCTTCCCCAGGTCTCCCATTCATATAAACCCACAGAGGGAGCTTCATAATGGGACCACAATCCACAGGTCAAGCAACCAGATCTTTAATACAGTAGGCATTTCCGTGGCAGTGATGGTTAGCCAGTGTTGGGATAATGAGACTCCAGTGGCCATAATTCCCTGAAGAGAGGGAATGAGTTATTTCTCTTATTTCCTTTTTTCTTGCCTATATTATCATAGTAGAACAAGTTGGACTTTTTTTGTTTTGCCTTTTGAGGCGGTATCTCATATACCCTAGGCTAGTCTTGATCTTGCTATGTAGCTGAGGATAACCTTGAACTCCTGGATCTCCTGCCTCCACCTCCAGAGTTCTGGGACCATAGGTGTATACCACTATACTTGGTTTATGCAGTGCTGGGGATGGAACCCAGGTCTTTGTGAATGCTAGGCAACCTCTCTACCTACTGACCCACGTCCTTAGCCGTCTAGAGTAGGTGTTAGAGTGGGATTAACTAGCAGAATGCCCTTTGACTTAATTGTTTCTTAGTAGGGATCATATTTTAAAATGTCTGTCTCTGATCTTTTCTCACAGTTTCTCCAAACTTTTCAACAGACTCAAGAAAAGAATAAGTCAGTGATATTTGTTTGGGGATCTTAAGTATCTTTGGAAGAAATACTATCTCTTTTCAAACCTGCCTTTTCTTCTTAAATATTAATACACATACCCCCATAACCTCCACTACCTTGTGCAATGACGAAAAGAGCAGAGTCAACACATCGGGGTGATGATTAACTAGTAGTTATAAAGAACTAGTTTTGACAGATCTTTTGTTTTTACTTGCCATGGTGATTTCAAACAGAGGTAGGGTCAGGGTCAGAATTTCTTTTCTTTTTGTTCTTTCTTCCTTCCTTCCTTTCTTTCTTTCTTTCTTTCTTTCTTTCTTTCTTTCTTTCTTTCTTTCTGGGACAGGCTTTCTCTGAGTAGCCCTTCTTCAGGAGTTCTATTGGGCATGTGATGAAGGTGTGAAGTCCCCAAG
This sequence comes from Arvicola amphibius, assembly GCF_903992535.2. Lineage (NCBI taxonomy): Eukaryota > Metazoa > Chordata > Mammalia > Rodentia > Cricetidae > Arvicola > Arvicola amphibius. The sequence continues at coordinate 92,480,827 of NC_052058.2, read as the reverse complement.
AAGTTAAAATATCACTTAAAAGTCAGGCAAGGTAGCACATACTTAATCCCAAGTACTCAAGAGACTGAGACAGGATGACGGATTCAGGCAGAAGTTCAAGGAAAAACTCACAAACGACAATAAAATTAGCTCTTCCTCTATGTCTCTTCCAGTTTTTTTTTTTTTTTTGACAGTGACTCCTGCAGCCCAATCTGGTCTCAAACCCCCTATATAGGCAGGAATGACCTTGACCTCTAGATTGTCCAGCCTCCACCTCCTGAGTGCTGGGATTAGAGATATGAGCCACCATGCCCAATTTATTTGGTTCTGAGGGTGGAACCCAGGGCTTCGTGCACGCTAGGCAAATATCCTACCAACAGGGCTGCATCCCCAGCCCAGACACGGGAGATTTTCTTTCTCTATAAATATGTCAGTTTCAAGGTAAATTTATTTAATGAAAATATTGAGCAGGTATGGAGGAGGGAACAGACAGAAAGATGGTGTTTGATGGGACAGAGTTTGGAAACCTGTGCCTGGAGGGTATGCCTTGGCTGCAGGCCCATCTCCTTTACTGACTAAGTCTAACCGTGCTTCTCCTCACTGCAGAGGTTCGGCTATGGAGGCTGGGTGCAGCTCCAGCAGCAAGGCAAGGTGAGTTTCTCCCCGCACATACCTACTGCACATATAGCACAGTGATGGCATGCCTGGCTTAGCGCGTTGTAGGCTGAGCATCCGTGAAACTCAACTCTTTCCCCTTGCATTAATCCTGTAGTAGGCAAGGAAGTAGCCCTTAAGTTTCCCAGAAATAGGAAAAATAGGAGTGACTTCAAGCAGCAACACCTACGAAATAAAAACTAGAATTGAAACACCTCTGCAAAATCTCTTCTTAATCTTTTTTAATTTTGTTAAATTTGCCTTGGAACCAATTTTAGCATTTCCTGAGCAGTCCCAAGGAAGTGGCTTGTCCCCCTCTACAAGTTCTTCCTATATTAGAACTGAAAAAATTTGTGGATTGGTTAGGAGAAATCAGATGATGAAGATGTTGAATCAGTTGCCCCTGCACTGTTACAAAAACCCCCTTACCTTCACTGCCCATATATTGCTTCCCTACAGAGACATGCTATGGTCTATCTCAAAGGTCTTTTCCAGGCCTTTTGTGTCACAGGTATGACATCCTCTAGACACAGATCGCCCTCCTGGGTCTCACAGCCAATCGTCAGATCACCAAATGATGGATCAGCCATCCTCTGTCACATAGGTAGAAAGGGCCTGTCTGTGTTCAGCTGCCGACACCTACACAGCAGAACCCTTTGATACCAAACATGAAAGGCAGGAGAGAGAAAAGCTGAGCCCCACTAAGTAATTGAATTTTTTATCTCCGTGCTGATGAAGGGAAAATCCCTCAAACTATATGGAGATGAAACATGTTTCAAACCATTCACAAAAAGATTAATCCAGGTTGGGAAGATGGCTCCACCGATAAAGACCTTGCTCTGCAAGCATTAGTTCGATTCCCCAGTACCCATGTTTAAAAAAATAAACAGACATGGTAATGTGTGTTTGTATCCCAGCACTATGAAGATAGAGATTGATTGGCCTGGGGCTCTCTGATTGGCCAATCTAGCCTACTTTGAGTTCCAGGCCAGTGAGTTTCAAAAAAAGAGAAAGGAGGGAAGGAGGGAGGGAGGGAGGGAGGGAGGGAGGGAGGGAGGGAGGGAGGAAGAGAGGGAGAGAGGGAGGGAGGGAGGGAGGGAGGGAGGAAGGGAGGAAGGGAGGAAGGAAGGTCGGGAGGGAGGAAGCCAAGGTGGACAGCCCCAGAGAAGGGATGTCTGACCTCTACACATAGTCGTGTGGATGTGTTTGCCCCTTGAATGGTCACATGCAGGTCACACAAGATTTATCCAAGCTAGTTGCCTATGCTGATGTGGTTTTTCTGGCTCAGGGAGAAGCAAAGATGATGAAAGACGGGAAGGTCTTCAGAGTGGTCCAACAGAACTGCTGGGACCCGGAAGTTCGTATCAAAGAAATGGACCAGAAAGGCATGTACGATGTGAAATGCTCTCAGTGTTTCCACCTGTTGTAAAGGAGCACCTCCCTTAAAGTTGATGATCACGTGATATGATTTACGGGATGGCAACTTCTGTTTCCTGTTTCCCTGCCAGCCATGCTGTTACAGCTTTATTAGAGGAAAAGGGGTCATTGCAAGCCCATGCTTCTATAGCATGGGTTTGAAAGTTTTATTAGTTTAAAAATAAGATGGTATACTATCAAAATGATAATAGTGTATTTTATTACTTAAAATATTTTTAGTTCGGGTCCAGAAAGTGGTTCAGTGGAGAAAGTGCTTACCACGCAACTGTGTGGGTCTGAGTTCAGATCTACAGAAGCCATGTAAAGCCAGATGTAGTCATGGAGGTGGCTAGGACCTCAGCATTCCTGTAGTGATATGGGAGGCAGAGACAGGAGAACCCCAGCAGCTCACAGCTAGCCTGGTACACCACAACCCCTGTGCTCCTGGGTAAGATGGTAACTGAGACAGAATCTCCAGAACCTCATGGACAGCCAGGGGCTATGAACAAACGGAAAGATGAGGACTGATACAGAAGGTTATCCTGTGATTTCCACATGTACGCTGTGGGACAAATGGTTCATTCACACACATGCACACACACACACATGCACACGCACGCATGCACACGCACGCATACACATGCACGCATGCACACTCGCACATGCTTTCTTTTGTCTTCTGTCAACGCCCTTCCTCCCTACAAGTCTCTTTTATGCCCTTTTGCTTTGTTTGTGATTCACTAATTTTTTATTTTATTTTATTTTACTTATTTATTTTTGGTTTTTCGAGACAGGGTTTCTCTGTGTCACTTTGGAGCCTGTCCTCACACTCACTCTATAGAGCAACCTGGCCTTGAACTCACGGAGACTCTCCTGCTTCTGCCTCCCAAGTGCTGGAATTAAAGGTGTGCGCCACCACCACCCAGCGTGATCCACTGAATTTTAACCAGAATCCTCTGTGTGACCACAGGCTAGCCCGGGAGTCTGGTGGGCTCGCTATTAGCTACTCAACTGAAGGCAGTAACTACCCATCCCCCAGGATCCATCAGTAAATCCCGTCGTTCAGCAAGGTGGGCACAACCCAGCGAGCCCTGCTGCGATGAGTCAGTCTGTAACCGACTGTTGATAGCACCAGTCTGGTGCAGGCCCATTGCTTTCTTCAGATTTTTGAGACAGAATCTCATGTATAGCCCAGGCTGGCCTTGAACTCTTGTTCAAGGTGGCCTCGACGTCTCGTTTCTCCTGTGTCCTCCTCTGGAAGCACTAGAATAGCAGGCTTGCACCCACAGGCCCAAGTAGAATTGTATTTTATTTCACAGTCCACAAAAAAAGGAGTCACCCTGGCAGCACCAAAGGAATAGGGCTGTCTGGAGGTTTGGAATCTGGTGGCACGCACTTCTGTCCAGGGGCTGTCTGATAATCACTGTTGAAATGCATATCCAACTAACACTGAAATCCAGCTGTGCAGAAAGCTGGCAGCAACTCTGTAGGCAGCTCTGCAGGACACGGGTACAGCCCTGAGTCTCAGCATACACAGGGGTTGTGTAGGGGTGTGGCTTGGAGAAGACGTGTTGCCCACACCTCTGGCAAAGAACAACCTTTCCCTGAAATGTGAAGAGAGAGCAAGGGCCCACCGTTTCGGGAGGAAAACGGTGACACTCAGACTTGGCTCCCAGGAGTCAGAAGTTGCCGTTTATGATTGCCACAGAAGTGCACGTCTCCTTTGGTTTTTGTTCCTATTATTTCGTATGTTTATCTCAGTTGCTGTCCTTGAGGCAACAGTCCCAACTCACTTTCAATGAGCACTGTCTTCACCCCCACACACCATTCTAAGCACCTGACACAAATTAACTCATTTAGTTCCTACAATAACCCCCGGAGGTAGGCTCTCTTCGGATCACAGATTTTCAGATTCCTGGATGGTAGACTCTGGAACCAAACTCTGGGGACTGCACGAAACTTTATCCAGGCTAATTTAGTAGCTGAATTAAGGGCACTTGTCATGCATGACTTACAGTGGAAAGCTCTAGAAAAAGAAAAAAAAAAGATGGAGACCAGAAAAAAAGATGGGAAAAAAATGACAAGAAAGTAGAAGCAAAGCTCGCTGGGAAGATGAAAGGAAAGAGATGAACAGGAGTGGAAAGGGACCAGGGAGAGGGATAACAGGGTGACTATGACCAAAATATGTTACATACATGTCTAAAAGTGTCATAATGAAATCCATTACATGCATGATTAACACATGCTATTTTTCTTTAAATAGTGAAGAAATACCTTACCTAAAGAAAGTTTTGTCACAAGGAGGGTAGAAGAAATCCTGGACACGTAGGGTCAGGTCATTTTTCTTAATGATCAAATGTCCAACCTTCACGTCTCTGTAGGCTGAGGGTGTGGGAGAGAGAGCGTGCCCGAGGGAGGAGCAGTGAGGGAGAGCCACCAGGTAGGGTGGGAGCTGCCAGCCTCCTTGCCCTGAGAAAAGCTCTTCTCCTCACAGGTTTGTCTCTGTGTTCTAGGAGTGACGGTGCAAGCTCTTTCCACGGTTCCTGTCATGTTTAGCTACTGGGTGAGTGTGAAACCTCAAACCATCCTCCTGGGGATAAAGGCCCATGTCCAGCTCAGAAGGTGACAGACAGCTTAAACTTAGAAATTGGTCCCATCAAGTCTCCTGTTTATTTATTTATTTGTTTTGTTGTTTGTTTTTGAGATAAACTCTCCGACAGCTTAGGACGGCTTCAGCCTTGCTTTGTAGCTGAGGATAACCTTGAACTTCTAATCTTCCTGCCCCCCCGCCCCCCCCCCCCCCCCCCCCCCGTCCTTGTCTCCTGAGTGCTAGGATCCAGGTAGGTTTCACCACGCCCAGTTTATACAGTGCAGGGACTGGAACCCAGGCTTCTTACATGCTAGGCAGGCACTCTAAGCCACATTCCCACTCAGCAGTTCCTCTATAGGTCAGTAGCATGTTCTCCCCAGACTGCCTTCTTATTCTTGCTTCAGGACAGTAGCCAGTATGTGGCTCTCAGACCCAATCTAGATTTGCCACACAGTTCAGGGGTAGACTGAGTCCCCACCAGAGCGTGCCTGTCTAGATTAACCCCTGCCATGCCTTGCTGGATTGCTGATAAACCGGTGCACTCAGAGGTAAGAATTTTGAGATAGGATAATAATGACCAACTATGTTATGCCTCCTGAGGAACTGTACAAAAGGGGAGTCCTAGACCCCTTCCCACAAGTCAACAGTTCTCAAGCACTGAGAGTTTCGGAATTGCTTTTGAGACCGCGGAGGGAACTTTTGGTACAGAGCTGAGAATTCACTAACCTGGTAGTTGTTGTAGTTAACGTGTGATTTGATTTAGGAGCGATGCAAACACCACCAGTTCTCCATTCTTTCCCACCTGTCTCCACAAATCCAGCTGGCCTCCATTCTTCTGATTAACCAGCAGCATCCTGAAAGTTCTCTTTGCTTCCACAGAGATTGGGTCTCCTGAGGCCAGTACCTTTCTCAGTCCGTGCCTCTTCTTCCTAAAGCATAAAATCGTTAAGATAAGTGGACGTTTTCAGCTAAGAGCCAATGTTGTTCAGAATGAACATCTAATAAAGTCGGTTTTGACTGGCATGGAACCTTTCCTGTTTTCACCAGGCCAAACCTAAGGATACTTTGGAGCTGTGCCAGTTTTTAAACAATGACCTAGCTGCCACTGTTGCCAGATACCCTCGAAGGTTTGTGGGTTTGGGAACGTTGCCTATGCAAGCCCCAGAGCTGGCCGTCGAGGAGATGGAGCGTTGCGTGAGGGAGCTAGGATTTCCTGGAGTCCAGATTGGCTCCCACATCAACATGTGGGACTTGAACGACCCAGAACTCTTCCCTGTCTATGCGGTGAGTACTGCAGCTTTTGCTCAGCCAACACGCAGTGGCACAACCTTGGGCCGGCAGACACCATGCTGATGGAGGACCATCCTGCCAGGGGAAAGGGACAGGACACAGGAGGCCAGTGATTTTAGATGTAGGTAGAAGATGTAGAAACCTACTAGAAATCCTACCAAAAGAGTGAGTCATTCTACAGAAGGAGAAAATGGGACACTTCCCACGTCTGCCCTGAGGTAGCGCAAATGAAGTCTCTTCCTGTATCACACTGGCACTCCTTTCCATTGTCCATGGAAGCCCAAATGTCACCCTCATTGCTAGTGCTTTCCATGGTCAAACACAGACACATACACACACACTGTGGAAATACAAAACACACCAATCATTTCACCCAGACAATAACCACTGTTAGTTATCTCATTTAAAACTTTGCATATCTATATTTTAACAAAATTGTAATTCTGTTACACAAGGAATCTCATATCCTACTTGAAATTTTACAAACTAAATAAACCTTATCTGTGTGTATGTGTATGTGCTAGCTCACACACATGCATGTATATGGCATGCATGTTTATATTCGTGTTTGCATGTGTGTGGACATACACGTGGTGCATAACATCGGGCATCTTCCTAGATAGCTCTCCACCTTACTGAAGCAGGGTCTCTTGCCTTGCCGCTGTCCTGTTGCAGTTAGTCTAGCCAGCTTACCCCAAGTATCCCTTGTCTCCACCACCCTACTGCTAGGATTGCAGGGGAGCCACCTGGCTTTTCTGTGGGTTCTAAGAATATAAACTCTAGTCCTCACACCTGCATGACAACATTTTACCCATTGTACCATCCCCCCAGCCCAGTGAGTATTATTTTAATGAATAGCTTTTTTAAAACTACAGAATATTCCAGTGTTTGTATTTAATTCATCAATCCTCAATTAAGAATCTTAGGAAGAAGCTGGGCATGGTGGTGCATGTCTTTAATACCATCACTCAGACAAAGGCAGGCAGAACTCTGAGTTCGAGACCAGCCTGGTCTTCAAAGCAAGTTCCAGGACAGTCAGGACTACAGAAACTCTGTCTTGAAAAAGCAAGACCCAAAAACCAAAACCAAACAAAGAACCTTAAGAAACCAAATGTGTATTTTGGTAATATGTAAAAAAAAATAATAATAATACTGAAACTGAACATGGAGGCACAGCCTGTAATCCCATCATTCAGGAGTCTCAGGTAGGAAGATCAGGAAGATTATGAATTTGAGGCTAGCCTGGACTACAGTGAGCTTCAGGCAAGCCTGGGATACAGAGCAAGATCCTGTCTCAAAACCCTCAAAATAAATATAGATAGGTGAAAAAGAAGGACATAAAGGAAGGATAAGGGGTGGATGATACATAGGTAAGTTATACATGGGTGACAGATAGATTGTGTGTGTGTGTGTGTGTGTGTGTGTGTGTGTGTGTGTGTGTAGGTTTGACATATATAGATGAGAGCCATGAAAATGTTAGCATTTGATAAACTCAAATGGTGGGTACATGAGTGTTCACTGTGTTGTTTATAAACTCTATATTTAAAATATTACAACATTAAGATACGTTTTCAAAATGCTCCTATCTAGTTCTGAAGTACCCAGTTTCACATCCCACCATCCTGTCCACCACTCTTCCTCACCCTCATCCTGTAACTGAACCAGCCTCCCTGGGTACCAGGATTTAAGGTCCATGATTCATCACTCAATTGCATTTTTTTACGAGTCTCATTCCCTCTCATAACTATAAAGGTATGGGGTAGTTTTCGACTACTTCCATCGTAATGCAAAAATCCTTAATCCTGATCCGAGTCGATGTTTGCACACTCACCAGGCGTTCTACTCTCTGTCATTTAATTCATTTAATATTTATGGAGCTCTAATTATGTGCAAAAGAAATTTCCATGTTTGTGCTGGAGCGACTGTCCACCATGTGGGGAACTGCCTGTGAAACTGCCTCTAAAGATTTAATATTCCTCTCAGTCCTGAATTCTCTGAACGAATTAGCGGCAGAGGCCCAGCTGATGCAGAGAATGTTTTCTGGAAATTTCAATGAGCTTTGAACAAGGATTTATTCACTCATACATCCAAGTTGCCTCAGCACAGTGTGAGAGAGTCTTCAGCTTCAAGTCATTTTCAGCTCTCATTGGAACTGGATTTATAAATTCCCGGGGGCTTAGAAAGCAATAGCAGCCACCGGGGTGCACACAGACATTTCCATTTGAGTGGCGAGTTCAACCCATCCATCACCCCAATAAGACTGTTTGGGAGCATGCCAGTTTCTGCAGGATTTAGGAGTCTGTCCTGACTCCAGCTGACCCGCGCTGTCCCTGGTCTGACAATCTATTTGTTTGGTTAGCGAGGCTGGCCCTGCTTAGCTCCTCTCTAGCTTGCGTCAGTAACATGCTCAAACAAGAGGGAAGAGCTGACAGCCAAGTTAGTGCTGTCCTGTGCTATCATTTCAAGGTAGTCCCTGCACTCTGCAGCATCCCAGTCCCCCTCCCCCCCTTCCCAGAGACCTCTCGTCTACGTGCATAAACCTAGTGACACACACTCAGGTACAAAATGATTTCATTGCTGGTATGAGGCAGGCAGAATATTAGCACCTGACTGCCTGATTCTACCACTCAGTGGACACCGCGACCTGACTAAGTTACATGAGTTCTCCCTTTTCCGTAAAACGAGGCAGGCATGAGTACATGTCTCTGAACGTGTATGGCACACAGAGTGCATGTCTCATAAATGTTTAAATGAGTTAGTAGTTGTAAAATTCGTGTGTGTGTGTGTGTGTGTGTGTGTAGGCCGGATGTTGACATCCAATGTCTTCCTCTGTTGCTTTTCACCATATTTCTAAATTTTATTTTATGTATGTGGGTATTTTGCCTGCATGTATGTCTGTGTACCACATGTATGCAGTATCCTCAAAGGCCAGACAAGGGCTTCAGGTCTCCTGGGACTGGAGTTACAGACCACTGTGAGTCGTCACGTGGGTGCTGGAAATCAAATGCTGGTCCTCTGGAAGAGAAGCCCCAGTGGCTGAGCCGTCTCACCAGCCCTTTCACCTTACTTTTGAAGACAGAGCATCTCACTGAACTTGGAGCTTGCTGACTCCACTAAACTTGTTGGCCTATGGGCACCAGAGATGCCCCTGTCTCTAGCCCCCAACACTGGAGTTACAAATACATGCTGCTACGCCAGCTTTTACCTGGGTTCTGGGGATCTGAACTCTGGTCCTCGCGCTTGTACAGCCAGCATTTTACTACCTGAGCCATGGCTTCAGACTAATAGTTTAAATTCTTATAGTAGCGTTGGTATTAAGCTCTCTGGGATATTAGATGCGATCTTGAGAGAATGAGGTTTCGTGATCTCTACCATGCTTCATTCTGGCTGTGGATCCTAACCCCTGACTCATCATTTTCCTGAATTGCTTTATTATATGTATGTATGTATGTATGTATGTATGTATGTATTATGTATGTATGTATATTTGATATGGGGATCTTTCTGTGTACTCCTCGTTGACCTGGAATTCCCTATGTAGCTCAGGCAGGCTTTGAACTTGCACTCATAGGTGTACACAGCCATGCTTGGCTCTTGTTTCCTCACTTTCTGTAGCTCCAGCTTTCAAAGGGAAAAGAAGGAGGGAGCCCTCCTGCCCTGATTCCAAGGATACCCAGTCATCCTGAAAGGGTGAACTGTGCAGGCACCAGTGGGGTGTGGGGGGGAATCCCCTGCATTTGAAGTGTGGAATTAGACCTTAAGCACTGCTCTTCATCAGAATATTTGAGTGGGGGCTGGAGAGATTTTTCAGTCAATAAAGTGCTTACCTTGGAAATACGAGACCTTGAATTCAGTCTCCAGAATCCATGTGAAAAAGCTGGGCATGTTGGTATGAGCTCATAAACCCAGAACTGGGGAAATAGAGACAGCTGGATACCTGGTGCTCACCGGCCACTCAACCTAGACAAATCAGTGAGCTTTAGGCTAGTGAGAGACCCTCTCTCTCTCTCTCTCTCTCTCTCTCTCTCACACACACACACACACACACACACCATTGAGTGGTGGATGTTTCTGTAATTTCTTTTACCAAGCAATACAATAAATTCATCAACCTATGGTTAATTCTGAGAGTTCTTTTTATTTTTCCAAGTAGTAATAATTGGTCAAGGAATCTTTTATCTAGATCAAGAAGGAACTTCAAAAGTATTTGAGCTTATTTACTCAGATAAATATAGAATCAGATATAAAAAAAAGTGATGTCCCCAAATAACCTGTGTCTTACTGCTCTGTTGAAGGCGGCCGAGAGGCTGAACTGTTCTCTGTTTGTGCATCCCTGGGATATGCAGATGGATGGACGAATGGCCAAATACTGGCTGCCTTGGCTCGTAGGTTTGTACTGGACTGGGGTCGGGAATACAACACCAACTCTTGGGTTTTTCCAGTTATTCTTGGAACTCTGTTTGAAGAAAGTGGGATTAGGTTGAGAATAATAGCAACTACCAATGGTTGGGTTTTTACTCAGATAAATACAATTTAACAGATCTACCTGACTACATTATCTCCTGTTAACTGTGTATCCTAGCTAGCAACCAATCACTTCAAGACTCAGTTTCTCCAACTGTGTCAGTTCCTTGGGGGCTAAAGCATCAGACATGAGCCAAATGCTGCTTCTAGCAGTGGGAAGCTCTTGAAGAAATTCACATCAACCCAATAATTTTGTCAGCCTTAGCTTCAAGAGGCAGCAGAGACTTGGCAGGATTAGCAGTAATCATTAACATTTAGTGAGTTAACTAAGTACCAGATACAATCGCAGAACCCTAAAAATAAGCCATTACCAGGAATCAACCATCACTGCTGTATAAACTGAAGTCATGTTGGCTCCAAGGTATGTTTGATGGGAAGATTTTTATTGTAGATATGAGGGAGAGAACCAATAGAGGCTTCTGGAAGAGTCCATAACAGAGAAAGTAGCAGACTGAGCATGGCAAACAGACTGGATTTAGCCATTAGAGGAGAGAGGAGGTGAGAGAGATTAACAAAGAGAGGGGCAAGAGATACAGAAAAAGAGAGAGCCGAGAGAGGGCAATAGTGTGCATAGCAGAATAGCGGGGCCCATAAGAAGAATGGAAAGAATCCCGGCACTCAGGAGGCAGAGGCAGGCAGATCTTTGTGAGTTCAAGGCCAGCCTGATCTACAGAATGAGTTTTAGGATAGCCAGGGCTGTTACACGGAAAAACCCTGTCTAGAAAAAACAAAAAAGAAAGGAAGGGAGGAAGGGGAGGAGGAAGGGGAGAGGGGAGGGGAGAAGAGGGGAGAGGGAAGGGGAGGGGAGGGAAAGGGAGAAGAGAAGAGGAGAGGAGAGGAGAGGAGAGGAGAGGAGAGGAGAGGAGAGGAGAGGAGAGGAGAGGAGAGGAGAAGAGAAGAGAAGAGAAGAGAAGAGAAGAGAAGAGAAGAGAAGAGAAGAGAAGAGAAGAGAAGAGAAGAGAAGAGAAGAGAAGAGAAGAGAAGCTGGGAAGCTGGGGGAGGGAAGTTTCTCCTGGAGGAGGTTCTGGCTAAGAGGGAGTGAGAAAACCAGGACACTATCATGGACTCTGAAATGTGTAAGAGGTACTTGTGTTACTGAGGGAGCCTGAAGGCCGGCATGCACTTTGGTATGCTAATAGGCACCACGGGCAGCCAGCTGTCCCTTCTGATAATAAAATGGCTCCTTTGGTAGAAGGGAACCAGCTTTTCCCAAGGAAAGCTGGCTTTTGACTAACTGGCAGAATGAGGAAACAGAGACAAGAGAACTGAGTAGTGTTTGCTATACACCTCCAATGTGAAGTCATAATCGGGAACTTTATTGACGTTGTTATTTTACAAAACTCCACAAAAACCCTACAAGACAAGAAGAACTTCCTCCATGAAGAAACACAGCTAGAACATCAAATAACTGCTCCCAGGCCAAGAGGCAGAACACTACAAAAGCTATCACTCTGCCCAGAAGACTAACACCACGCATCTAAAACTGAAAGGAGAGGGGCTGGGAACTCAACTCAGTGGTAGAGCACTTGTCTAGCAAGCTCAGGGATGTGGGTTTGCTCCTCAGCCCTAAGAAGAAACCTGAAAGGCAATCAGTGATACTGGCAGTCAGGGCCAGGCCAGGGGGTTCCAGCTTCTCGCCCCTTACTCAAAAAGCTGAAAATAAAGACTCACACAGATTTTCAGCATAACTTTATTTGGGGTGAACAGATAGTACAGATGGTAGAAGATACATTGTCAAGACTGACAGTCTGGGTCTCTGTTTTGTTTGTTAGATTGGGTGACATGTTTTGTTTTGGGGTTTTTTTGTTTTGTTTTTTAGGGTAAGTGAAGGTGCAGTGAAACCACTGAACTGGACTGATTCAGAGTGCATGGAATGAAAAGGTTTAGTGTAAATATAAAGCTGTCATGGAACTCTCTAGTGTGGTAGAGAGAATAGCCAGAGGCATTTGGGGAGTCCAGAGCTGCCATGGCTACCTCTCAGGAGGCAGAGAGGAGCCGAGAGAAAGGCCAGGGTTGGGGTGGGGGAGTGGTGGGTTTTAAAGGGAGCTGGTGGCTGCAGGGTTGGGAGAGGAGGAACTTGTAAACTGGAGCGGCCTGAGGGTTTGAATCCAGAAGAACCTGATGGTTTTGAAACCCGCCATAGCTACACGTTAGTAGAGACTGAAGGGGTCTGAAGGTTGGTGTAGGCTTTGGCATATAACTAAATGCCTGTTTCCTGAGGTAGAAAGAGAAGCGGCTCCTCTTGGCAAAGAGAAACTCGGTTTCTGAGCAGTGCTGCTTGTGAGCTTGTATCTATCTTCCAGTAATCCTGTGTCCAGCCAGAGCTGAGTCCAGACTCATCTTGAAACATAGTCAGTGGCTGCCTTTTGGGGTTTTTGGATCTAACACTTACTGTGAGAGTCTCTTCCCATAATGCATTTCATTTTAATTATATACCTGCCCAGTTATGCATAGGCGTAAGGTGATAATTGAAGACTCTCCCTAATAGGCTACTGGAAGAAACAATTTTGCCTTACTGTATATGTACCCCAAACCAGTTCAGGCCAGATAGGTCCTTTTAGTCTTCCTAGCTGGATATACTGGGAATATACTTGAATAGAAATGAACGAAATCTGATGGTTACCGCAGCTGGGGAAATCTAACAACATCACTCAGAGATGAGAGTGCGTGTAATCTGGTGCAGGCTGGGGGCCTGGGAGTTCTTAGGTCGCTCGGTTCACTGAAGAGGTGTGCACGTGTGTTTGCACAGTGTGTGCAAGTGAAGGGACCCCAAACTAAGCGGGAATCCCAAGCTAAACTACCTTCAGTGCTTGCCTGCCCCATCAGGACCAAAGCCAGGCCTCTTGTCAGTTCCGTCTCTTAGACAACTCTCCCTGAAATAGCAAATGGGGGCCGTCAATGATTCTTCTTGACTAAGTAATGCCCTGTCTACATTTGGATCATTTCTGGAGCACAGGGGCCCCATGTTTCACCTCACTGACAATCCCCCCAATTTAGCTGTTGCTCTGCAGCCACTGTCACTAAGCTTCTCACTGAAGTTAACAAGCCCTGAATCCTGTAACCCGTTTCCTCTTCTAGGAATGCCATCGGAGACCACTGTGGCCATTTGCTCCATGATCATGGGTGGGGTGTTTGAGAAGTTTCCCAAACTCAGAGTGTGTTTTGCACATGGAGGTGAGACCCTATTTGTATCAGCTCAGACTGGTCTAAGAAAATGCCACCGACAGGGTGACTTAGACCAACATTTTCTCACGGTTCTGAAGGCTAAACGTCTGAGAGTATAGTGCTGACAGGGTTGGTTTCTGATGAGGGTTTTCCTCCTAGCACATAGATGGCCTTCTTCTCCCTGTATTCTCATGTGCCCCTTCCTCTGTAAATTCATGGGTGAGGAGAGGACAAAGGACAGAACTTGAAGGAGAGAGATGGTTCTGGTCTCTTCTTTTGTGTGTATATTTAGCATGTTTATTTGTGGATGCATGTGTGTGTGGATGCATGTGGAGGCCAAGGCCAAGGAGGCCAATATTGGGTATTGTCCTCTGGTGCCACCCACCTTTTTATTCCTTTTTTTTTTTTTTAAGACAGGGTCTCTCACTAAACCTAGATCTCACCAGTCTGGCTAAACTGATTGGCTTGAAAGCCCAGGGATCCTTCTATCTCCACCTCCCCAGAACAGGGATTATAGGTGGGTATCTGACTTTTTTTTAAATGTACATTGGCATTCAAAGTCAGGTCCTCACACTGTCACTGCGTGGTAGTTCACTTTACCAAGTGAATTGTTTCCCCATCCATTTTTTATTTGTTTTTTATTATTTATTTGTAGTGGTTCTGAGCATTGACTCTAGATCCTCACACATGCTAGGCATGCTGTATGTCAAGCTACATCCAAGCTTTATTGTTATTGTTGTTATTGTTGTTGATGTGTGTGTGTGTGCATGCATGCATGTGGTATATGCCATGTGGGTACAGGTGCCTTCTGAGACCAGAAGAAGGTGTCAGAGCCACTGGCACTAGTTCCAGGTAGTTGTGAGCCACCCTTCATGGGTGCTGGGTATCATAGGTCTTCTGTAAGAGCAACAAGAACCTCCTGAGATGTTTCTCCAGCTACTTACATTTATTTTGAGACAATCTCTCACTAAAGTTTCCCAGGTTGGCCTTAAACTCACTCTGTAGCCCAAGCAATTATTAGTCTTTGGACTTGTGATATTCCCCTGCCTCTGCCTCCTTGTAGGTGGTGCTTTCCCTTTCACGGTGGGAAGAATCGCCCATGGCTTCAACATGCGCCCAGATCTCTGTGCCCAGGACAATTCATATGACCCCAGGAAATACCTTGGCTCCTTCTACACAGACTCCCTGGTTCACGACCCTCGCTCTCTCAAGCTGTTGACAGATGTCATAGGAAAGGTAAGTTGGGGGTCCCATTTGGACGGTTTGTGGATATCAGAAGTCTGGCCCAGCGGCCTCTACTTGACAAGTTAGACACGTTTGAGGAAAAAGGAAAGTTTGAGTTAGTTACTGAACATCTGAAGTGTGTACTGTTTCTTAGTATCCAAAGGGAATTGATTCCAGGACCCCAAAAGATAGAAGCCCCTCAGATGCCCAATTGTTTTACATGAAGTGGCATAGGTTTTGTATATAACTTTTACACACCCGCCTAAATGCTCTAGATCACTTACAATCATAATACAATGTAGGTGGTATCTACTTGGTGTTTTTTATATTGCTTGGGAGATAATTAAAGGGAAACATCTTCTACATGTTAAAAACAAAAGCTATTTTCCAAAGTATGTTCTTCGTATTGAGTCATCATGACATATTCATAGATGCACAAAATGTACTTTGGTCGTGTTTACTCCCATTATCCTCTCTCTCTACCGTTTAGTTTTTAGTTTGTTTTCCATTGCTGTGAGTGACACCATAACCAAAGGCAGCTTGGTGAGAAGGTTTACTTGACTTGCAGATTATAGTCCATTATAAGCTAGAACAGAAGCTCAGTGCAGGGACCTGGAGGCAGGAACTGAAGCAGAAACCAAGGAGGAATGCTGCTTACTGGTCTATGCCCTGCTGCCCCAGCTAGCTCAGTACCTTTCTCATACAATACAAACCCACCTGCCCAGGTATGGTAGCACCCACGGGGGCCAAGCCCTCTCACATCAATTCACAATCAAGAAAACACCACACAAAACGCCCACAGGCCCATCTAAGGCGGGCACCACATCAATTGAGATGTCCCAGGTATGTCTAGGCTGGCGTCAGGTTGACAGAAACTAACAAGCCTACCCCCCAACTCCCACTCTTCTCCCTGCTTTGGGAGAATGGCCGAATGAGCTTCGCTAGGGTGATTAGGGGTGAGGGGTTACCTACAGCAGCAAGAGCATGGGTGAGAGATTGTTTCAAGTATTTCCTATGCACAGTTGGTTGGATGTAAGCCCTGGAGAGTACAGAAGAAGACTAAAGAACGTAGGAGAGCAGTCACATTTCAGTTCCATCTCATTACACATAGGTATCTGTAGGTTTCCATCTTCATCTGGAGAGGGTAGAACTTTATTTTTTTAATTTATCTATTTCTATTTTCTTGGTGTTTTACATGCATGTATGTCTGTGTGAGGGTGTTGGAGGTTACAGACGGTTGTGAGCTGCCATGTGGGTGCTGGGAATGATCCTCTGGAAAAGCAGTCAGAGCCATCTCTCCGGCCCCATACAATTTTCTATTCTGGAAATGGTGAAAATGGGAGCAAGTGTGCCATCAGGAAAGCATGAGGGAGAGAAGCCCAAGGCAACCGTGAGTCCTGAACCTTTAGCAACAGAAGAGGGGAAGAGATAGGGAGCTGGGCAAAGGGCCACTCTGAACAGAGTGTTCTCTAGTGTTCTTGGGAATGGAAGCACCATGAGGAAAACTGTTGAAGGAGCGGCGGGCTGTGTTCTGCCACCCGGCCGCCAGCTAGCTTTACACCCGAAATAATTACATGGAAACTGTATTCTTTTAAATACTGCCTGGCCCCTGGCCCGTTATCTGTAGCTTCTTATTGGTTGATTCTCATATCTTGCTTTAACCCATATTTAGTAATTTATATTGCACCACGAGGGGTGGCTTACCAGGAGAGATCTTAACCTGCATCCATCTCGGAGAGGAGAAGCATGGCGACTGCATATGGCGACTGCCTGAATTGTCTGCCCACTCCTTCTTTTCACAATTCTGTTCTGTCTACTCCGCCTACCTAATTTTCTGTCTCTTAAAGGGCCAAGGCAGTTTTTTTATTAATAAAAGTAACACATAGACACTCCTCCATCAGAAAACACCACTGTCAAGTTCAAAGCCCATCCTCTGAGCGATACCACCAGCCATGGGGATGCTATTCCCACCTTGACATAGTACCCGAGGCAGCAAGCATTGGCCGAAGAAGAGGAGCACGGCAAGTTTACCATGCGATCCAGTGGGCACATGTATGTACACCCTGAGTAGGGCTCCTAAGGAAGGTAATGGTTCTAGTGTCTTGTCTTCCTGGTGTAACAGCTTGAATGACTCTAATTTGGGCATGAAAACTTCAAGTTGTATGTGCCCTCACAGGCCGGTAGACCCAGGACCAAGAAGCTGTATTCATTACTCTCTTTAAAATTGTCATGTTCCCCAATCCTAGCTATAATAACCAGCAAATCCCCAATCTTAGCTATAATAACATCAGCAAAGTCTCTTTTTTATTTTTATTTATCTATTTATTTTTATTTTGGTTTTGGTTTTTCAGGACAGACTTTCTCTGTAGCTTTGGGGCCTGTTCTGGAACTAGCTCTTGTAGTCCAGGCTGGCCTCGAACTCACAGAGATCCACCTGCCTCTGCCTCTTGAGTGCTGAGATTAAAGGTGTGAACCACCATTGTCTGGCTAGCATTCTTTTTAAAACAACCCCCAAATCAGAATGACTCTTAGAACCTTTGTTTATTTTCTTGGGGCACTCCTCAAATACTCTATAAATAGTTGGTTTTTATATTTTTATTTCTAATTTCTCATAAATAATCATTATTTTATGGCCTTAAATAGTTTTAGATAACCTGTTTTTGTTGGGTATGTATAAAACATTCTATTTTTATTTTATTTAAAAAAGCATCTTCATACTTTTAGTCATTTACATATATTTTGGTCATTTTCTCTTTTCCTAGCACCTCCTAGATTCTCCCTACCTCCCTACCCACCCAATTTTATGTTCTCTCTCTCTCTCTCTCTTTCTCTCTCTCTCTCTCTCTCTCTCTCTCTCTCCTTCCCCTCTCTCTCAAAAAACAGTAATACAAAAAAATACCCAACAATATTTTTCTTACTTCTCTGATTCCGAGAATTTCTGCAAGTGTACTTAAGCTTGCAAGTCTTCATCCAAGTGTGTTTGTGTGTGTGTGTGTGTGTGTGCGTGTGCGCGCGCACGCGCACGCGCGCGCGCGCGCGCACACACACACACGCACATGCAAGTACTTAGAGACAACTTCTGGTGTCAGTACTTGCCATCCATGTGTTTGAAGACAGTTTTATCACTGCTGCATACACCAGGCCCACCATATTCCCAGGATTCTCCTGTCTCCACTTACCTTCTCTTGCCGTAGATGTGCTGGGACCAGAGATATGTGCTACCAAATTTGCCTTTACAAAGATTCTGGAAATCCAAACTCAGTGATCTGACATCACTGAATAGGTTCTTCGTCAGCAAAGGAAGGTATTATCTCCAAGGCTATGGCAGACAGTAGAGTATGGCATGCTCATAGAAATACTTCTAAAATGACTTGAGACAAAAAGGGTTTCCTGCCAAATTCTCACCTAACTTGACATTTACATCTATCTTAACACTTCCCTCTCCAGATAACGTTAAACAACGTCTCCCAGTGCACTGCAGAACAAAAGAGGGAAACCCTGTTTTGATGCCTGTAAGCCTCCGGAGAGGCTTCTAATGCTCCCTCAAGTTGTGGACAAGGAGAGGAAGTCCTCATTCCAGTACACGTTGGCTGGGTGACTGTTCTAGTTTAATTTCTGTTGCTGTGATAAAATACCCTGGCAGAAAGCAGCATGGGAGACAAAGGGGTTTCTTTCAGCTTACAATTCCAGGTTACAATCCATCGTTGTGGAGAAGTCAAGGCAGGAGCTGGAAGCAGCCGATCACATCCCATCCACAGTGGAGAGCAGGGAGAAATGAAGTGTATAGACTCACTGGCTTGCTTGCTCGTGCTCAGCTTAATTCTTCTACTCTAAACAGATCGGTACCCCTACCTCATACTTTCTGTCTCGTGCTCACTCCCAAGTGCCTCAGCTACGCACCTGGGCTAGCACAGCTGGCTCTCACTGGATCCTTAAAGGGGTCTTTCTAAAACACAGTAGATGTGAAATGCCACATGAGCACATTCAGACACCTACCTTTAGAAACTGCTTCAGAATTGTAGTAGATCCCCCAGGAAATAGACTCTTCGAAGTTCAGTTTTGGAGAGGCTGGGAGCAAATGGGATGAGAACCTGGCATACACCATTAGCAGGTTTGTGTATCCCAGGGAGTGCGGGCCAGCAGACAGCAGAGCTCGTGGAATAGAGCTGTCCACAGTCAAAGTGGGTCTCCTCACATCAATTAATCCGACCTAGAAACTCCCTCACAGACGGGCCCAGAAGTTTGTCATCTTTAGGTGATTCTAGATGCTGTCAAACTGATGAGCAATATTAACTTCTATCATGACAAGAAGTTAATAATTTTTAAACTGTCTTAAAGTAATTTTTCAAAGTATTTTTACTTTCATATTTATTAAGCATCTATCAAGTAGAGATGTTATCAAGTGATGGGGTGTGTGTTCTTCTTCCTGAAAACCCACACAAATCTCAAGGATTCTCATTCCCTTACTTTCCTCCCTGCTGCCATCCCCTTTACCTCCAAACAAAAACTCCAAATTAACAAGACTTTGGTTTCTAGTTCTTTCCTATACCCAGTATTTCAGGACTAATTACACAGGGTTCCTTCTTTCATATACTCAAGCATTTTTTAAAAGACGTTGTTTTTTTTGCTATATATATATATGGATATGGATATGGTTATGTGCAGATGAGTGCAGTGTCCACAGTGGCTAGAAGAAGTCAGATCCCAATGAGCTGGAGTTACTTGTGAGCAGCCTGAAATGGGTGCTGGGAACTGAACTACGGACCAGCTCAGCTGGGGACTGGTGGGACAGGGTCTCAGGAATAGGTGGGTAAGGAGTCAGCAAATGACAAACAGACACAAGACTCAAAGGAATTGCATCTGAATGTGTCTTTACTAGGCATGAGACTCATCCTTTATACAGAAAAGATTGCTTAACAGCATGTATTATTTTTTCTTGTGATGCAGATTATTCTTAGAATCATTATACAAGATACATGAAAATAGATTTTCATCAGACAGATGTCCCTGGTGTGAGTCTGTGGTTGGTCACGCTAGACATGACTTGGCATTAGTTTCAATATAAATCTTTATCTAGGCTATGAGTTTATGGCATTTTGAGCTAAGGGCAAGCGGTTGTGGTTAACAACCACACATTCTACAGTGCTTTTATATTTCTGTAATTTATGCAGAAGAACTTCTTTTTTCTTTTTCTTCTTCATATTTGTAACTCCTTTTTAAACTTTTCCCAAAACCAATCTCAAGAAGTTATAGGCATTTATCTCTTATAGTAAGGAGGCCACCTGTTGGTTCCCAGCCATTCAGCCCTGAAATAAACACACAGAAACTACATTATTTTAAAAACTGCTTGGCCTATTAGTTCTAACTTCTTATCAGCTAGCTCTTATATTTTAATTTAACCCATTTCCAGTAATCTGTGCATCACCATGAGGTCGTGGCCTACCAGCAAAATTTCAGTATGTCTATCTTTGGCAGTAGCTCTATGGCTTCTCTGACTCCACCTCCTTTCTCCTAGCATTCAGCCCAGTCCTCCCTGCCTAGCTCTTTCTGCCCTGCTCTGCTATAGGCTCAAAGCAGTCCTTTATTAACCAATGGTATTCACAGCATGCAGAGGGGAATCCCACATCAATCTCTTTCTTCTATCCTTATCCCATTTTTGCTGAATATGTTTTAATTGCTTAATTAAGTTTGCCTTTTGTTCTTTATTTGATAAGCACCAGATTAAACTTGGAAACCTTTTTCCCTTGAATGTTAACCCATCTTCCTCCATTAGAATAATATACTCCTGTATAAGGCAATGGCTCATCAGTAGGCTCTGGAAACTAAAACATACTATCTATCTTCCCTTCCAGAAGAAACAAACTGTATTCCTTAGAACATGACCAGGTAATACCAAAAGTGCAAGGGCTCCAATGCAGGAAGCACAGCACACACACACATTCTCTGCAGGCACTCTTCCTTGAAGCTTGTGCCACATCTTATGTGAGTGATCACGCAGACTCCACAGGAGGTGGTGTGACACCCATTCAAGACATTGTTCCTTCAACTCACTCACACATGTACTAAAGTAATTTTCAAGTTGATTATAAGCATTGTGTCAATGTTATATCCCAATTATCTCAAAAGAAGAGTTCTTCAAAGTCCAATTCAAATAATTATTATTGGCAGAGTCAGCTCATAGGGAAAATAATGGCTAAATAATTATTATTAACTGCATTTATTTCAAAATGGAAGAATCTAAGGATGATGGATTTAAAAATAAAAAAAAATCTAAGGAATTAAGGATGATAGCCCAGATTTAGACCAGTTTCAAAACCAATACATTTATAAAATTACTATCAAACTGAAGATGACCAAAAGTTATTGTGTTGGTTAAATAAGAATGGTCTCCAATGGTTCATATATTTGAATACTTAGTCACCAGAGAGCAGAAATATTTGAAAGGATTAGAAGGAGGTGTGGCCCTGTTGGAAGAAGTATGTCACTGGTGGTGGGCTTGAGGTTTCAAAAGTCACATCAGGCCCAGTCCCCCCCCTCTGCCTATGAATCAGTATGTATCTCTCAGTTATTGCCCCAGTGCCATGCCTGTTTGTTGGTCTGTGGTAGCATTCAAAAATAAACAAATAAATTCAAGGGACTGGGGATATGAGATGACTCAATGGGTAAAGTACTAGCAGTGCACGCTTGGGCACCTGAATTTGATCCCCAGAACCCATATAAGAGCTAGATACATAGCATGAGCCGGTTTAATCCCAATGCCCTTAGAAGCTCAAGGGCCAGCCAGCCTGGTATATGCAGGTATATGCAGCAGAAAAAGCAACAGAAAGGCCCTGTCTGAAACAAGATGGACAGCAAGAATCGACACATGACACTATCTTCTGAATGAACACACACTCACTTAAGAAGGAAACCAAGGAAATACCGAAGTCAGAAGGATTGAATGGCAGAAGACTAGGAGACTAGGAGACTGCTTTTCACTTCTGCGTTAGACTCATTTGCCTTCTCCATATTAAAACAGGACAGACTGTTTCCTAAAGCATATTTATATCTGAGAATGCCGTCATGCTGGGAAGGGAAGAATTCTTAATTAGAAAATTAATGCCTGGATTTCATCTTCATGTTAATGTAGCTGACGAGTGTAGTATAAGCGTGGGACTCTAAAATCATGTTGTATTTTGGAAATGTAAACAGCTTTAGTAAGAAGAGATGAACCCCTGGTGAATACCAAGCAGAGAGTTAGAAGAAGCTCAGCTGCTGGCACAGATGTGAGGAGACATAACTTTGTGTCTTCGGGGCTTCGACAGCAGGTGTATTTACTTGGCTTCATATACAAATGAATACAGGAATCTATAAATAGACTTGGTAGTCTATCGTGGACTTTGAAACTGTGGTTGTGTGTGTGTGTGTGTGTGTGTGTGTGTGTGTGTTGGACATCATATGTTCTATTCTATCACTCTGCTTTATTCTCCTAAGACAAGGCTTCTCACTGAATCTGGAGCGAGGCTGGCAGTCAGCAATCCCCAACACTACTCCTGTCTCTGCCTCCCACAGCACCAGGATTATGGGCAAATAAATGCAGAAACATTCAGTTGAGGTGCTGGGGATTTAAACTCAGTTCCTCATGACTGAGCAACAAGCACTCTCTGAACTATCTCCCTAGACACCAATTATACATACATACACGTACATATACACAACACAAGGTCTCACTCTGTAGACTAGACAGGCCTCTAACTCACAGAGATCCACCTGCCACTGCCTCTACAGTGCTAGGATTAAAGACATGTTCCACCAATGCCCAGGTCAAATTTCTAGTTTTTAAATGACCATTTCCTCCAGTGTATACTGCCAACTGAAGTATTTTTTAAGTTTGAAGTTATTTTGGGCACATATATATGGTATCATGTGATTTTTGATATATGTGTAAATGGTATAATGTTTCTGTGAGGTTAAACATGTCTACTCAAGCATATCTCTACGGTGAACATCACAAGTCATTTCTCCTGGCTTTTTGAGATATACAGTACATTATTATTATGGATGATCATTCCACTGTGGAGCATGGCAGATCTCCTGGGGTTCCTTAGTTGGTGAGTTGGTTGTTGCATCTGGAGATAGGCTCTTACTTTCCAGCACCAGTATTCTGCATTTCAATTATTAAGAAGATAAACTGGCTGAGGTGTAGAATGGCTCGTTCAATTACGTGCTCATCATACAAGCATTCTGACTTGGGTCTGGTTCTGAGCATTCATACCGAAAAGATGCCAATGTGGTGGTATACGCCTGTATTCCAAGCACTCGGACAACAGAGACAGTGGCCCTAGGGATCACAGGCTAGCCAGATGAGCATATTTAATGGATTCCAGGCCAGTGAGAGACCCTGTTTCAAAAACCAAGGTGGACAGCACGGGGAAGAATGAGACAACGAAAATTGTATTCTGGCCCCCACGCTGTGCGTGCAGACTCAGAAGCAAGACTGGAAGTAGATTTGCAATCAATCCTTAGAAGACCTAATAGTGACACCTGCTGGAAAAAAAGAAGCAAAATGAAAACTGAGCCTTTAAATCTTCAAAATTTAGAGCAGTTCTGTTTCTATTAAACTGGGAAGGATTTGCTGTCTTAGCAGACATGATGAGCAGATTGAGAGAACACAGGGCTCTTTAGTGTTCTCACATTTACAAAGAAAATCGTGCTTTCTCATTTTAGGACAAAGTCATTCTTGGAACTGATTACCCATTTCCACTAGGTGAGCAGGAACCTGGGAAATTGATAGAGTCCATGGGAGAATTCGACCAAGAAACAAAGGTATGTGCCTTGAACCTCGGTCTCCTTCCTGAGCAAACAGAGAGACCACTATACTTCATTTGATGAAAATTCTGACTCTGTCTTCTGAAACAGCTACTCTATCAAAAAGAAGTCTTAACAGCTTTCCAATTTTAGTGTATGTGTTGCTGAAGCAAGTGCAAAGGTCTTAATATCTTAAAATAAGTCCAGTATAACTAAATGCATAAATCTTCTGTGCATGCACACACACGCGTGCACGCGCGCGCGCACACACACACACACACACACACACACTCTTTCTAATAAGTGCTCTTATCAAGCCAATCGTGCTTTAATAATAAAACATCTCTCTCCCTTTCTTTTTTATTCAGGATAAACTCACAGCTGGAAATGCCTTGGCTTTTTTGGGTCTTGAGAGAAAACTATTTGAATGTCAAAATTAGCCACGAAAAAAAAAAAACCTTCCAAGAAGCTACATCACTTCTGTCTCTGAACATGAGTCACACACACATCGCTAGAATTCTATTTTGAATTATGTTACCCCAAAATGGAATATCCTCCTCAGGACAATTCAGGAGGATCGGGAATCCAAGTTCCAGACCAGTCTGCGCTACTTGAGACTGTCTTTTATAAAGGGTGGCGGTGGTGGTGGTAGAAGGGGGATATTATTCCCAAATACTCTATCTTATTAAAATCAAGATGTTTCATAAGGTTTCTATTCTGAAATGTAACGTACTGAAAAGCACTACATTGCTACATACGCAAATTTAAATTGGAGATTAAGAATTAATGTATAATTGATGATCTACATAGAAAGAAAATCCAACACCAGCCTTATTCTAGAAGGCTCAGGTGGGTTCTTTATTTTGACCAAAGAAATGAGAATTATGCCTAAATAATCTGTTTTTTCCTGTTGTAACCCTCTCTGATAGTCTAGTCATTCACTGGGAATGTTTTTGTCTTTACAAACTACACACAGGATATGCATAAATTCAAATGTTCTAAAAGCCAGTTAAGAAAACAAGGCAAATGCTCATGGAATAATTGCTGAGTGATCCAACACCAAGATCAAAATACTTCAGTAAAATGTGTTGTAGTCTCCCAGAATCTGGCAGATCTTAGAAGTTTTGGGCTGAGTAAAAACAAAAAGACGGTGGGCTGGACATGGTGGTGCGTGCCTCTAATGTCAGTACCCAGGAGGCAGAGGCAGACAACGGATTTCTGCGTGAGGCTAACCTGGTCTTTGTAGAAGGAGCAGTGAGCAGTTCTGCTTTTGGGCCTGCCCGGTTCCCACATGTCTAGCTTTACACCTGAAACAACAACACACAAACTGTATTCATTTAAACACTTCCTGGCCCATTAGCTCTAGCCTCTTACTGGCTAACTCTCACATCTTGCTTAACCCATTTCTAATAATCTGTGTAGCACCACAAGGTGGTGGCTTACCAGGAAAGATTCAGCATGTCTGACCTGGTGGCTGGCTTCATGGCGACTGTCTCACTGCCTTCTTCTTCCCAGCATTATGTTCTGTCTTCTCTGCCTAACTATGTTCTGACCTATCAGGCCAAGCAGTTTTCTTTATTAATTAACCAATGAAAGCAACAGATATACAGATGACCTTCCTCCATCAGGTCTTCATAGCAAACTCCAGGCTAGTTGGCCAAGGATACACAGTGAGACTCTGTTTCAAAAATAAATAAGTAATAAATAAGCAAACAGAAGAGGGAAGATAGAAGAAAAGGCTATGGGTAAAAAGGCGTGGTTTCAGAGTGGATGAAACTTGTTCTAAAGGGAATTTCATCTGTGAGTTTATTTTTACAGAACAGGAGGTAGAGAGAGCTCTGAGGACTGAGTGGGTAACACCATGACACCTTGTTCCAGGCCCTACCATTCCACCTGAGTCACTGTAAAGGAACTTGAACCTGGGACAGGGTAGCAGACAGAATCTCTCCTTCACAGCAAATAATTTCTCCATACCACATTCTTAACTTGGGACTCATACTTCCTTTTCTTCCCACACAAAACCAGGATCACTATTGATGTGTACATTGTGGTGATGCTTCAACAGAGAAAGAGATCTAGTTCATACTTGCTGACTCCTGTTCTGTTATTTTCACCGTCTGTTATTAACACCGTCAGTGCCCCTCTCCTTTCTGTTCCTCTTGTTTCTAGAGTTTTCCCCAACTATCATTCTACTTACTACTCCAATTTATCTTGAAAGAAAAAAATAAAACTGGACAAAAAACAATTGAAAGCATATGTTACTGCTTTTCTCTTTCCCCAAATCTTTAGAAGAAATTTCTACTCCTTTTCAATCATATTTATTAGTTACTTTTGCCTTGCTATGACCAAAAAGAGCACACACACACACACACACACACACACACACACACACAACCCTCAAGGGAAATTTCAGCCCATTATGGTAGGGAAGCTGGCAGAGAAAAACAGCTCACACCACTGTGGGAAAGCAGCAGGGCTTGCTCCTTTTCCTTTTTTCAGTCTGGGAACCCACCCACATGGTGTCACCCACATTCAAGGAAGGTCATTGTCTCTTAGTCCTCTCTGGAAGGGTCTTCACAGATACACCTAGAAGTGTGCTTTAGTAATCTCAAGATTAACCATCCCAAATCCATCCCTTGTCAATCTGACACTACAACACATCTTCTCATACCACAAGATTCAATCCCTTCCCCATCTCTCAATGCTCCAAAGCTCTAGTCCAGTTTCCCTGAGACAGGGACAAACACTTAGCTGTGTGCTCTGCTAATATCAAGTTACACAGTCCCAAGTACATATCAAAAACATTTCTATTCCCAAAGTAAAAAGAATCCAGGAAGAGCTGCCCAAAGTAAGACTGAAACCCGGTAGTGCAAATATTAAATCTTGTAGCTCCATGTCAGTACCCAGAGCTCACAGTGCTGTACCCAACAGGCTTGGGAAAATCAGCCCCTATGGTTTTGCCATTTGCAATGCACCTAGCCTCTCTCAGGGTGACTCCACACTGCCTTATACTTTCCTCAGGATACATCCCACCTTCCTGGCATCACCAACATCCTGGGGTTTCCACTACATCCATCGTAGATTTTACCCTCGCAGCTTCATGCACTGCCCTCTAAGGAGGTGCCTCCAGGGACTCTAACAATGTTATGTGTTGCCTAGCCTCTGAGACTTTCCATCAAAAATATATGAGGAGGCTTCTATTGTAAGAGCCTGTGCAAGAAAGCTATGACCTTGCTGAGAACTATGGATGGGGTAGGGTGTAGAACATTCTTACCACAAGGTGGCCTTCTAGAAAGAACTGTATAAACTATGCTAAATTAATACACTTGGAAGTAAGGACATGAAGGGAATATGCTGGCATGTCCACATCATCGCTGTAGGAAAGGCAATTCCTGGGAGGAATACTCTTGGCTCTTTTCACATGACCAATGATAAGACATAATGCCAGGTGTATTCCTTTGACATACTTGCTTAAGTTAATTATAAACTGTAGAGAAATGTTTCTATCCCTCCCAGTTCCACAGCCCTTCAGTCCCAAATAAACACACAGAGGCTTATATTAATTATAAACTGTTTGGTCTATTAGCTCAGGTTTATTATTAACTAGCTCTTACAACTTAAAATTTACCCATTATTCTTGTCTATGTATAGCCAACGTGGCTTGGTACCTTTTCTTAGTAAGGTATTCTTATCTTGCTTCCTCTGTGTCTGTCTGGTGACTGACTCTCTGCCTTTCCTCTTCCCAGAATTCTCTAGTCTGGTCGCGATAGATAGATAGATAGATAGATAGATAGATAGATAGATAGATAGATAGATAGATAGATATCTTTTTCTAAGGACATGAGTCTTTAATCTGCTAAGCAGCATAGCTAGGATTAAAGCTGCAGCTTTGACAGCTGGCTCTGCCCCATTCCTTAGCTTTCTGAGTTTAGCTTCATGGTGGAGGTACAAGTGGGAGCCACATTTATTGCTACAAATCTGTCCAGTTTCTAGGTCCATGCCACTACCAAGAAACATGTTGCTGACTGTTCATCAACACCATTTAAGTGTTTAGTTGCAGGGCCTCAAAAAAGCTGCAAGGTTTTTGCTGCAAATGCTGAGTCAGGAAGCCTTTCTTAAAGGAGCTGTACCTCTCTTGCCTCCAGCAAACAGAGCTGACCTGAGAAAATGCTGCTACCAAGAAGCCGTGTTTGACTCTGTTCGCATCTAGAATCCCTTACCAAGCTCTCTCAGGTTTTATGTGGTTGTAGTTGCCAAATGTTGGGTGCCATTTTTAGAAAGAAGTTTCTCTCCCACCCAGTCCCGTAGCCCTTTGGTCTCAAATAAACACACAGAGGCTTATATTAATTATAAATTGTTTGACCTGTTAGCTCAGGTTTATTATTAACTGAGTGACTCAGGCCCCAGAAAATCCCTGATCTGCAGTACCCACACAGACCCCAAACAGCTAGGCTCCAAGCCTGACTAAGGAAAAGAAATACAACCTGAAAACAGGACCAGAGCCAGAGGAAGAGACATTTTGTCCCCAAACCTAGAGCCAGAGAAAAGCTCCTGAACCCTGAAACTGGGGCCAAAAAACACACTAAGTCCCTAGATTCAGGACATACCAAAGATATTTGCCTTGGTCCCAAGATTAGGGTTAAAAAGATAGAAAGAACCAGAAAAAGACGCACTTTGGCTTCAGAAACAGAGCTATTTCTGTCCCTGACTCAAAACCAGCCAATGTCTGAGCAGGTTAAACAGATCAACCAGAGCCTGGGCAGTTACTGGCAGTTGAGGATTCCCCTCAGGCCTGGAAAGATTCCTTACACCATTGGAGGGCAGCCAATCCCAAGCCTGGAAGCCTGGGTACAGCCAATCCCAAATCCTGAGGCTTGGAATTCCCTGAGCCTCTACCCCCATATGAGCCCCAGTTTTCACTGCTCTGGGTCTCTCCTTGTGCTGTTCCTATTGCTGCTGTCGTTGTTGCTGCTGCCACTTCAGACAGATCGTGGGACCTGAGTTAACTGGTGAATAAAGATTCTGTTTTTGCATCAGAGTTGGTCTTGTGGTGGTATTTTGGGTTCTGGAATTCAGGCATAACATTAACTAGCTCTTCCAACTTAAAATTCACACATAATTTTTGTCTATGTTTAGCCACATGGCTTGGTTTCTCAGTAAGGCATTCTCATCCTGTTTCCTCTGTGACTATCTGGTGACTGACTCTCTGGCCTTTCCTCTTCCCAGAATTCTCCTAGACTGGTCGCCCCTATACTTTCTGCCTGGCTACTGGCCAACCAGTGTTTTATTAGATCAATACGTGTGATAATCTTTATGTTATGCCCAAATTCGCAGGGTCCCCACAAAAGCCAACAAAGGAGACCGAGTCCCATATGTAAAAGAAAAGAGCCTTTATTTTAATCAGGTTTGCAAACTCAGTCTCTCCACATGTCCAACGTATTGGAATATCTGGAGAGCCTTGAGTTCTATTAGAATAGGGTTTTATAGTAGTAGAGGTGGGGATGAGGGGTCTCTGAGGTTTAGGGCCTCTGATTGGCTAACATTTGTCTAGGGGTGTCCTGGTGAAGTGCCCTGGCAGGTGATCCTATCTACAGCATTGGAATGCCAGGAATTTCCTTTGAATGGTCTGTTCTTGGGTGAGGGTCGGGTGATCTCAGCTTGTGGTTACTCCTGCAGCCCAGCACCGCCTCAGGATAAACAATTGAGACCCCAGCCTCCACTAAAATTCATCTATCAGTCCCAGGTGATAATGGTTGGAAGAAGTAAAGAACTTCCCTTGGGTGACCTGCCCAGACTTATTATCATGGCTGGCTCTCACACTTTACAGTGTACAAGAGCATTATCCCACAGCAGTAAACAATACCTCATGTTTCGCTGGCTTTAATAAAAATAAGAAGTGCTTTGTTTGCAGTACTCTTGAGCTCAGCACCTAGGGTCTCCTGGTTAACCCCACATATCATATCTTTGGAATACCCTTCAATCCTCAGAGACTTAGCCTCAGTGGCCATAGTGTGGGCTGACATCTATGACTCTAACTCTTTCATTTTGTTTGCCTGCAAAACCAGCAGCATGTGGTCAACAGCAATTATTTTTTTTAATTATTTTTCAAAGTATGCTCTTTCGCTCCCTGTTCTCACTATAAAACTAATTCAAATCAGCCAGGAGTATCTATTCCAAAGACGGAACAATGGACTACCTGGTAATTTCCTGCTCCAGATTAGCTAGTCTAATACCAATAAACTCAGCCTCCCATAGATTTAGGGCATAGACAGAGTATAGGCAACACAACACAAATGGCTTCTAGCCTCCAGTTCTTAATAGCACCCTTGTTCCCAGCTATAGGCTCACCCACATTCTCACTGGCTGTCTGCCATTAGTTCTGCATGTGTAATCCCAAGGGTTCTAGAGCTGGCTTCTCTACATCTTCCTTCAAATCAGTTCTTCTTAACCACAAAATAAAGTGTCAGCAGCAACTCCTCTTCCTGGCACCAACTTTCTCTACTAGCTACTCTTCCACCAGTGTAACCAAAAAGGTTTCTTCCAGCTCAGTACCAGAGATTTCAGCTTAGCATCACAGGTACAATGGGGTGGAACACAGAAGTCCATGCTTTGGTGACCAGAAAGCAGAAAGGATGCCTGTGAGAAGGGGATTTTCTTGCTTGCCCTTTATTATGAGGTAGACCCGCTTGCACTCAGGAGGGGTCTTTCCCCAGGTAATTTCTCTCTGGAAAGACCCTCACAGACACCCAAATGTGTGCCGTACTAATCTACTAAGGCACTTTTTAATACATCCGAACTGACAGTCAAGACCAACCAACCAACCAACCAACCAACCACAGGATATGACTGTTTCATTATCACAAGTGACCTGATTACTTTATTCAATAACACAAATACAAGCAGGCATTACAGTAATATTAAAGGCACAGCAAGGGAAATGGCAAGGAATTCCTAGCCTAGGGACCTAAGATTCCAGCTATGCTGGTCAATTGCCTCACTAAGGAACTACCCCTCTGAAAGGTGGACTCATCTTAAGGCAATGGTTCTCAACCTTCCTAAGGCTGTGACCCCTTAATACAGTTCCTTGAGTTGTTTATTACCACTTCATAACTGTAATTTTGCTAGTTATGATTTGTAGTCTAAATATCTGTGTTTTCAGATGGTCCTAGATGATCCCTGTGAGAGTCATTAGACCTTCAAATGGGTTGTAACCCACAGGTTGAGAAGCGCTGGCTTAAGGTATGCTGAAGGGATGGGAGAGATAATTAGGCCTTTAATGAGATTAAGGACCATAGCCATGCAGCCTCATTAAGTCTATCAGTTTTTCTAAGTTCTTACTCAAAAAAGCATTTACTTTTCCCTTTTCTTCAGATATTTGGCAAAACGTATACATGCTTACACACATACATATACTAGAATTTCTCAATCTTTCTCATTTTTCTCCTCTTTCAGCCATATAGCTTACAAACAGCAAGGCTTTTTTTTTTTTTTCTCCTCATCCTCTGGGTAAATGCCAAGATTTATAGCTTGATGGTCCTTGGATTTTTTTCTTTTTAAACCTAATAAAGTTGTCCTTAAACTTTTCTATGAATCTTTTAAATTTTTTATTAGCATACTAAGAAACCTGAGACCACAATTTCCCAGGTAACATGTAGCACCCCCAAACTTCCAGTAATGTAGATGCTTATATTCATCTTCACAAGAACATTTTTCTATGTGGCAGGGATGCAAGAATATTCTAGGCACTGGATTGGGGTGCAGGTGTATAGATGTAAACAAAAAAGATGAAATTTCTTTTCTACAATTTGAAAAGTGAGAAGCATTAAGGGGGAGAGAAAAAAGAGGATAAGAAAAAGGAGGACTAGGAGCACAGAGGAAAATTCTCTTTATTGCTCAATGCCTTAAAGACATTAGGAAAATGTGATGGTGACTACAAGACAGATGAGAAGTAAAATATTCAGTTGTAGAGAAAAGAAAGCCCTCAAAAGAGGACAGTTAGACTTAAATGACTAGTGTGAGATAATTGTCTGTATTCTGTCAATCATGTTTTAAATAAACACTGATTGGCCAGGCAGGAAGTATAGGTGGGTCAACCAGACAGGAAGTAGAGGCAGGACCATGAGAACAGGAGATTGCTAGGAAGGAGGAAGCCCATTCCTCCCATTCCTGCCCAGACTCCGAAGAAGCAACATGTGATCTGCCCCATTGTGAAAGGTACTGAGCCATATGGCTAACATAGATCAGAATAATGGGCTAATATAAGCTACAAGAGCTAATAAGAAGACTGAGCTAATGGGCCAATCAGTTTTATGATGTGGGAGAGTCTTCTATTTGTGTTGATTTCATTTGCTAATAAAAAAAACTGCCTTGGCCCATTTAATGGGCCAGCCCTTAGGTGGGTGGAGACAGAACAGGAAGAAGGAAGTGAGGTAGATGGCTCAGACAATTGCCAGGCCTCTCCTCTCTGGGACAGACGCGATGGAGCCAGCCACCAGGTCAGACATGCTGAATCTTTCCCAGTAAGACACCACTCGTGGTGTTACATAGATTATTAGATATGGGTTAGTCAAGATGTGAGTAAGAGGCTGGAACTAATGGGCCAGGCAGTGTTTAAAAGAATACAATTTGTGTGTTGTTATTTCAGGTATAAGCTAACCGGTGGCCGGGAGCCGGGCGGCAGGAACGCAGCCCCACAGCCCAACATTACAGAATGGCGCCCAACGTGGATAACTGAATCCACAGAAAGCTTGAGAAAGCTTGGGAAAGAATAGAGTAAAGCATGTTTTCTTGATAGCAGCAATTTCTTGGGTCTGTTCTGCTTGCTAAAGTCTACCAAGCGCTCTCATCTAAGAGAGGCTTCCTGACTCAGGTTTAGTTGCAAAACCCTGCAGCTCTTTTAAGAGGTCCTGCCACGAAACACTTAAACAGTGTTAATGAAAAGCTGAACGCATGCTTTTCGGTTTTCAGCTGTAGCAGGAAAAAAGTTGTGTTGTTTTAAAATGCCAGTTTTCTGGGCCGTCCTGCCAGGGCGAACTCTGACTCTTTCAAGCAGGCGGTCCTGACTATGGAACTTTTGATTGTTTTTAACACTGTTGCAGCTTACTTGCTGGCAGGGACCTTGAACCGCCACAGAGTTGTGGTGATAAACATGGCTAAAGCCGGTACCTCTGCCACGAGGCTGGAAGGCTAGGGAATGGGCTGGATCTAGCTGTCAAAGTCACGGCTTTAGTCCTACAGATACTGTTTCATAAATTAAAGACTCATGTGGTCACAAAAAGAGAGATATACAGTAAAAGAAAGATTCAAAGTTGAAGAAAACGTCTGAATGGTTTACAACGTGTTAAAAATATATGCAGGCTAAAGGTTAAAGTTCTTAAAAGCAAAAAAGAAAAAGAGAAAGAGAGTAGTTTAGGTGTGGTGGTTCCAACCTTTAATCCCAACACTTGGGAGGCAGAGGTAGATTGACCTCTGTGACTTCAAGGTGTGGTAGCACAAGCCTTTAATTCCAATGCCTGGGAGGCAGAGACAGACAGATCTCTGTGAGTTCAAGGTGTTGTAGCATACACCTTTAATCCCAGCACTTGGGAAGCAGAGGCAAATAGATCTCTGTGAGTTCAAGGACAGCCTGGTCTACAGAGTTATTCTAGGTCAAAGATATACAGAGAATGTCTCAAAAAGCAAAAAGTTAAAAGTAAAAATAAATGAAATAGAGATTAAATTAAAGCCGCACAAAGATGGAAAATACACAGAGAATCTTGATACTGTATGCTATTATGCTCTCTTTGAATTGTTTGAATACTGAGGAAGAAGCAACAGCTGCTAAAAGATATTTGTTTACTAATGCTGCTGAACTAATCCAAGAAAGATATTTTGAAAATACCTTGACTTCAGAATTTGGATCTAAGGATATGATACTTTGGAAAAGAGATTCTTCTTTTGTTTTTACAGAAAATGAGACCCTGTGGATTGCTTCTATCCCAATATGGTATGATAGTCCACACCCTACTGAAAGGTTGCTGTGAACACCCTCAAGAAATTACTTCACCCAACTGATGACTGAGATGAACCTGGCACACAGGTTACACCATGAAAGATCTGATTAACAGTGTCCCCATTCAGCTGGAAGCAGTTTGGAGAGAAATAACTGCGCCCATATTCCCAATTATTGTTTATAAATGTTCTTTTACATTTAAAGGGGGGATATGATATAGATTTGAATAATTTACATTGGTATGGATTTTAAGGTCAATTTTGTTATGTGTATATGTATTTCTGATCTTAATTAAGGTATTATGATTGTGTAGTTCATTTTAAAAATGTACTGTATAATTAGGAAATATAGGTTGCTAATGGATAATCATCGATAATAGTAAAGCTTGTAGTCATGTTAGATTTTCTAGATTATAGAGATATATTTCAGTTAGATAGGCATTCCTAATATCTTTTAAAGACTATAGAATATGGCATTTAAATGTTTTAATAACTTACAGCTTTTCATGACAATGAGACATGTCAGCTCCTGGCAGCACCAATCTACTTCAAGAGGAAGATGGGCATTAAAGAGGATCCTTATGGAGTTTGACAGCCATTTGGACAAGAAACTGCTCTTGCCTGGACTGTTGCATAAACTGAACACAAAGAACCAGCAGAGAGAGGACTGCTGAACTTGCCTAAAGGTGAGATGAAAAGAGTCTGCAAGACATTCTGCAGGACACAGCAAATACTGACTGAACTGCCTTTGAAATTTCCTGCTTCATGGAAACGTCTGCTGGAAACTATGGGCCTGCAGGCTGAAGATGGATGCCCCAACGATAAAGAGGAACTTTGGGTGACTGTCCAGACAGCGAGATGTCTCTGTGATTTCTAGAGTTTTGGAAGTAGCTTACTTCTTGTTCACCTAGGTAATATTATATCCTTCTGGAGTCTTTAATGGAGTTGAAAAATAGATAGTTATAGTTGTTTTCCTTTGTTATGATAAAAGATAATATAGATAGCTGGGCGGTGGTGGCGCACGCCTTTAATCCCAGCACTCGGGAGGCAGAGGCAGGCAGATCTCTGAGTTCGAGGCCAGCCTGGTCTACAAGAGCTAGTTCCAGGACAGGCTCCAAAAAAGCTGCAGAGAAACCCTGTCTCGAAAAACCAAAAAAAAAAAAAAAAAAAAAAAAAAAAAAGATAATATAGATAGATAGATAGATAGATATTGTAACTAATTCTTACTTGATAACTGTTTTGTTATATGTAATTCTGCTGTTAAAGTTAAAGCCTTCTTTTTTGTTTAAACAGAAAAAGGGCAAATTATGTGGGAGGGTCTTCTGTTTTAATAAAGAAACTGCCTTGGCCAGCCCTTAGGTGGGTGGAGTAGACAGAACAGGAAGAAGGAAGTGAGGTAGATGGCTCAGTCAGATGCCACGCCTCTCCTAAGTGAGATAAATCGCCATGCCTCCCCTCTCTGGGGCAGACCTCCATGCCTCTCCTCAAGGAGACAGATGCCATGAAGCCAGCCACCAGGTCAGACATGCTGAATCTTTCCCAGTAAGATACTACTCGTGGTGTTACATAGATTATTAGATATGGCTTAAAGCAAGAGATGTGAGAATTAGCTAATAAGAAGCTGGAACTAATGGGCCAGGCAGTGTTTAAAAGAATACATTTTGTGTGTTGTTATTTCGGGCATAAGCTAGCCGGTGGCCGGGAGCCGGGTGGCAGGAACGCAGCCCCACAGCCCATCACTACAGTTTTATAACTTATGGAGATCTCTGTGTGATTTTTCTTTGGGGCTTACCGGCTGTGGGGTGCCAGGAGGAATATAAACCCCAACAAGCAGGCCCCTTCATGTTACAAATGACAGATTGGTTAGCCATGAAAAGTCTTCCTGCCTGGCAATAGTGCAAAGGTGCTGGGGCCAGGAAGAGATTGTGGCTAGAGAGTGTGGGCAAGCAAGAGCAGAAACCAATGAAGCCAGAAATTTAGCTAGGTCAGTAGATCACAGTGAAGCATTTATCACTTCTAAGCAATCTAGGATATAAGATGTGTTATCGTATTATTATATCTGTATTATAGGGTATTTAGGTAGCTGTTGACAACCTACAATAACACCTACAATAACCACCTACAATAACACATTAGCTTAGTATGATGGGCTGGGCAGTAAGCTGAGGGCAGAAACTTCAAAATACTGACAGACAAAAGCCTCGAGTCTCAATTACAAACACACTAGCCCTTTATTTACTTTATTTGGGGGGAATTGTTTAGATAGCGTCATTTTCTTTACATTTATCTACTGCGCATGAGCGTGTGCCATTGACTGAACACATGGGAAGGTCAGAGGACAACCCGCAGGACTTGGTTCTTTCCTTCTTCCCTGCGGACAGTGGTGACTGAACAAAGGTTGTCAGGCTTGGCAGCAAGTGCCCTCTGCAGATCAGGTTGGCAAACTCACCGAGATCCACCTACCTCTGCCTCCCGAGTGCTGGCATCAAAGGCGTGCACCACCACTGCCCGGTTCTCACTTGCTTCTCTAGAAGCCAGTTTGTACTTCCCCACTTGTAGTCTTCTGCAAACAGAAAACGTCAACGTAAACTGATCATACACAGTAGGCACTAACTCAAAGGCAGATAACATGTAACCAAGTGAGTGGCATTTTCTTGCAAAAAGACGGATTAACTCATCAGTTATAAGAGATCTTACTTTATATAATTCTAATGAATGTTTTCCTTCAGGCACCGGCCTATAATCCCTGTAGTCCAGAGGTGAGAGTAGGGGAATCTGGAGTTCAAAGTCATCCTCTAACCTCTGTCAGTTCCTGGACAACCCGGGTTATGACATTCTGTTCTCCCCCAACCTTCCCCAAACCCCAAGTCGCAGAAACCACACAGAGGTTTAAAACAATACACCCAATCTGGATGTCCTCCAATTATTAACTGCATAATGTTTAATTTAAAGAGAAAGATGTCAGCAGTGGTGCCCTCGGTCTGTAAACTCAGCACTTCTGAGGGTGAGGCAAGAGGATCGGGAGTTCAAGGTCATCCTTGGCAACGCAGGGAATTCAAGGCCAGCCTGGGGCACTTGCTGTTTTAAAATAGTAAATGGAATAAACCCGTTCCTTGGGCTTATTTTAGATTTATTTAAAGTAACGTTTTAAAGGCGTACATCTATAACATCTACCAGCGATTTCAAAAAACAAAACACAGAAGACACCTAGGGGCCGACCATTGTTGAAAAAAAGCGTTCTTTTTTTCCCCCAGTCTTTTCTAGCTAACTCCTCTCCAGAGCCGTCCTCGTGGACACAGGAGTCAACACACCCAGGAAAATAACACCCAGAAGCTTATAGGGAAAATGGAGGCTGCGGCGTGAAGCCTCACCAGCTTCATTGAACCCGCAAACTCACAGACCGTAAACGCCCAAACCCTACTGCGCAGCCGCGTGACCTCTCCTTGTTCGCCCCGCCCCTTCACCTTACTCCCCTCCCAGCCCCAGCATGCACCGCGTCGACCTTTTCTTTGCGAGTGACCCCTGCTTTCGGCGCCTTCCCAATGACAGGAGGCGCGGAGCATTGTGGTCCCGCGGACCGGAAAGAGGCGGGAGACCGGAAAGAGAAAGCAAAAGACCAGTGCGAGCCGGCAGGGAGGACCCAGCGCATGCGCACGGGCAGCGGCAGGACGGGAAGGGGCGTGGCACAGTCTACGGAGAGCGCTTTGGGGCGGGGCCTCGAGGCCTTGGCGCGGAGTCCCCGAGGCCGGCGGGGAGGGGGCGGGCTCAGGGTGCGGGCGGAGGAGGAAGTGTCATGGCGTCGGGCCGTGGAGCTTCTTCTCGCTGGTTCTTTACTCGAGAACAGCTGGAGAACACGCCGAGCCGCCGCTGCGGAGTGGAAGCGGATGAAGAGCTGTCGCATCGCCAGCAGGCGGCCAACCTCATCCAAGACATGGGGCAACGTCTCAATGTGTATCCTTTTCCTGGTTGCGGCCCTGCGTCCCTCACGCCCCGGTCGCGCTCGCCGGGTGACCGGGCCTAGTGTCCCGCGAACATGGCGCCGCCGCCTCTGCCTGCTTCTGGCCTCGGGAAAGAGAGAGACACAGAAAACGTGGCCCAGGGCTGCTGTGGCGAGCCGGAGGAAGAGGGGATGAGTCGGGGAAGGCAGGTCCGGAGTCCGCGTTGTGTAACCTGTGCCTGGAAGCGCGTGATGCGGTGGGGACCGGCACCTCCGCCCGGCGAGGGGCATCCGGGATGAGCGAAGCCAAGGGGCGGCCCCTTCCACTCCTTCGGAAGTCGGGAAAGGCTTTGAGACGTAGGAAGGTCCCAGATGTTTCACATAAAGCGTTTTCCAAGGCTTCCTTGCCGGCTCACGGGTGGCTCTCCTGCGCTGTTGAGAACGCATGGAGATCTGTCTCAAGTTCTTTGGGTGTGTGGCGCGCGCCTTTCGACTATTTTATTTCTACTCTACAAAGCTGTAGCCATTGCAAGTAATTCCCGGGCGCTCTTTACATAGTAATTTGGCATCAAACCTGGTCTCTCTTCACCAGACTTTTTATGTACTTACAGGTTGGGGGTTGGATTTTGAGTAACTGGAAAGGAATTACAAAGGGGTTTTCCATCCAAATTGATTTAGGTTTTAGAAATATTTTTCTCAGATTATGTCCTAAACGTTGCATCCCAGTTCTCAGCTTACAATAAATACTGCGATTGTTTATATGCACAGGTTTTATATGCATCATTCTTTCACCAAATTCAACAGAAATGTAAGTACTGTTTTATTAATCGCCGAATGTTAAAATAGATAATGCAGAGAAAAGTTAATTGATCACTGGTCTTACTGTGGATTTAGTGTTTTGAATTTACTGTAAATATGAGTTATGTAATAGACGTTTTGCTTCAAATGCCGAGTGGTGTGTGTGTGTGAGTTTTATTAATTAAACTGTAAGGCTCGGTGTTAGCCTCTACCAGACCTTCTGACACAGGAAAAAAAAAAAACTAACAACAAAAAATAACTTGTTTTGCTCTTTTGTTTTTGTTTTTGTTGTTAGTTTTCTTGTTTGGTTTGGTTTTGGTGTTTGGCTTTTTTGGTTTCCTAGGGTCCTACTGGGTAGCTCTGAATGTCCTGAAATTCATTATGTAAACCTGGCTGGCCTTGAACACAAGTAGACCCTGTGTCTGCCTCCCCAGCCTTTGGGGTTAAGGCATACAGTACCTAGCTGGTGAGGGTGGGGAGTGGATAACAAACATTTCTTGCTCAAAAATGCAGCAGTGTGTTATTCTGTTAAACTTTACAGAGTGAGTGATTTCTATTAGAATAATCTCAGTAATCACGTACAGAATAGTCTGGGCCCTTCTTGTCCTTGGGGAGGCTGCTTCTTAATTGTATAGGAGTCATTGTTTCCAATGTCGTGAATTGAGGCTTGTGTAAAAGTTGCTTTGAAGTGCTACTTTGAAAGGACGGACTGTTCAGAAGAGTCCTTCAGTTAGTTTTGAGTGCAGTAGACCTGTGGGATAGCTCTTGTACTAGTCTTGAACATAATGTGCATATATGCTTATAACTAGGTGGTTATTTTAATTAATTGATGTTTGTTTACTTTGGGAGCATGTCACTGTGTAATGCAAACTGGCCTCAAACTCAGACTCCTCCTGAGTGAAGTTTTAAAGCTATCAAAGTTATGAACTGATGTTTGCTCTTTTCAAAGTAACATGCGATGCGTTTTCTTAGTCCCCGTTTCTGTGGGTATTAGGAATGTTTAACCCCCCCCCACACACACACACTTTAATGTCTCTGTTTATTGAAGTTCTGATAGTGTTTTTCTGAAAGGTACATGTAAGAAAATGAACCGCATAAGGGCTTCTGTTGGTTGTGGGATAGTTATTAGGGTCTCAGTTGCTAAACTTTATTGCATTGTTAACTTTGAAGTGGCAGAAATTTCGAGATTTAGATAATTCCCCCTTTAAGTTATCTAAAATCTAACTCGGTTTATCAAATTTGCAAATAGTTTTTTTAGATGGTGCATATTTTTAGTACATTTGGGTCTTTCCTTGCTCTTTTACTATGCTTGAGTCTTGCTCTTTCCTGAGATTATTTTGTATCGTTCTTAGTTAAATAGTGGTGTTGTAGAGGAGAAAAATCTATTAGTAATAATGCTTAGACTAAGACAATCGAGTTCTTATTTCAATCTCTCTAAAAGTAGCAGTGAATT
Source organism: Arvicola amphibius (assembly GCF_903992535.2). NCBI lineage: Eukaryota > Metazoa > Chordata > Mammalia > Rodentia > Cricetidae > Arvicola > Arvicola amphibius. The sequence continues at coordinate 92,441,020 of NC_052058.2, read as the reverse complement.
TGGCTTTTTAAAAGTAAAAGTAGTCTTAGATAATGTTGGTAGAAAATACAAGTCGAAATTTTGGAAATTCTTTTTGGTGAGTGAGTTTACTTTTCTATTTTCAGTAAAAGATTTTACCACAAGGCTCTGCTTTATGAGCCCTTTCTCTGTTTCGGTGGCCTGGTTGGAGTGCTTTAAACAAACATCTTTCTTAAAGGTAGAATCTGTGTCTTCAGATTGTTTTAATTAAGTCCAGGTCATTTGCATTCTTGCTTTCACAAACATTTTTACTGACAAAGCCATTCAATATTTTTTATTATTGTTTTTAATCTCTTACACATATTAAGGCATACTTGAGCACTTTATACTGAGTCTTCCTTAGCAGGATAATTGAAATGCCATCTGTTTGGAGAGTCAGCATTGTCTCTCTTTGTTAGACTTCTTTCTTGCTTCTGTTTTTGCAGCATCAAAGGTGGTTTAATATTTATTTGTATTGTGTCCTTGCATCATAGCCTCAGTAGTCCTCCCCACACCTGGTCCTTTAGTGATGAGCTCAGATTGAAGGTCAGCCCTGTTTAAATTCCTATTCTACATTCTTGAGAACCTTTTTCTTAGAGGGTTATAATCAAGTGTCATATTAAGAAAAAACACAAAAGTATCATTCTTAACCCAGTGGGATAAGAAGCTCAGGTGCTAGGGCAAATTGGTCTTAAACTGTCATGTGTCGGTGATACTAAGGTATCTTTCAATGTTCAGCACTTCATTTTAGTGTCTGAAATTGACAGGTCTGAAAGTGAAGAAGCATTTGTTAATACTTAAATTAATTATTTAAGAATTGGGAGGCAGAGGCAGGTGGATATCTGTGAATTTGAGGCCAGCCTGGTTTACAGAGCAACTTCCAGGACAGGCTCCAAAACTGTAGCTCTGTAGAGAAACCCTGTCTTGGGGGGAAAAAAAAAAAAAGGAGGGCCGGGCGGTGGTGGCGCACGCCTTTAATCCCAGCACTCGGGAGGCAGAGGCAGGCGGATCTCTGAGTTCGAGGCCAGCCTGGTCTACAAGAGCTAGTTCCAGGACAGGCTCTAGAAACTACAGGGAAACCCTGTCTCGAAAAACAAAAACAAAAACAAACAAAAAAAAAAAAAAGGAGAAGAATAAGTGACTGCATACAGCTTAAGAATAAACCTACCTTTAGGACTGGTAAATAAAGAATAATCCTCCTTGGATCAAGCTCAAAAAAAAAAAAATACTAGTGGTCTGGTGAGATGGCTCAGCAGGTAAAGGTGCTTGCTGATGAGCCTGATGACCCGAATTTGATCTATGGGGCCCACATAGTAGAAATCTCTTACTCCCGCCACATACACAAATAAAATAAATATATAAAAGAATATTTTAAAGATTTATTTTTATTTTATGTGTATGGGTGTTTTGGCTGTCTATGTGTCTGTACCACATGCATGCCTTTTATTTGTGGAGTCCAGAAGAGGGCATTGGATTCTCTGGAACTGGATTATGAGTGGTTGTGAGCCACCGTGTGAATACTGTGGATTGAACCTGGGTCCTCTAGAGAAGAGCAAGTGATCATAACCACTGAGCCATCTCTCCAGCCTCATTTTTTTTTTTTAAGATCAGTTTAATAAAGTGTAACAACACCTAGCCCAGATGTTTCTCTGAAGTATAACCTGAGGTCACAGCCTTGCTTTATCCATCTTAAAGACTGACCAACTTCTCTTAAAAACAGTTCATTCTTTAGTTAGTTTTGCTCATTACAGGTTTTTCTCTTGCACCAGCCTCTCAAGTGCTGGGCTTCTAAAGTGGCCACCACACCTGGCTAGTTGAGCAAATTAAAGATGTGTTTGTTTCTGGCCAAGTCCAAGAGTTCCCTTAGCATCGGCATCATGCCTTTTTGAAGTATCTCCTTTTGTTCTCTAGCACCTTTGCAATTGGTGTGCTTCTTTTTTTAATGATTTTTTTTTTTATTTTTTATGTGTATTCTCTGTGAGAGTGTCTGATTACTTAGAAATGGAGTTATAGACAGTTGTGAGCTGCCCTGTGGATGTTAGGAATTGAACCTGGGTTCTCTGGAAGAGCAACTAGTTCTGTTATCCACCGGAGTCATCTCTCCAGCCCGTAGTGTGTTTCTTTACTTAATTTCTTTACCTTTCTAGAGCTCCTGCAGTTAGAACCACCTATAATATGCATACTTGAAATCATTGAGTCCTGTTTAAGGACCCAAGGGTGAGTTAGGTGGAGTAAGTACTCAAGGCTAGTAATCTTCTGGAATGATTGTATTGACTTATGAGAATACATCAGGTTCATAGTTTAGTTTTATTTATACATGCTCACTTGATCTCCAGCTATACAAGACAAGTCTGCATCTGCTTATGCTAAATCTGTGCTAAATGAGGCGGGGACCCTATACTCACGCTGGTCTTAGGGTGACTATGTTGCCTGGGATGGTCCCCAAGTCACAGACCTTCTACCTCAGCCTCCTGTTATGCTAAGATTTTATTTTTGCTTTCTCGTTTACAATAGTTATGCTTCTAAGCGGCTTCATTTTAAATTAGTGAGTGTCACTGGAATCACAAAGGCAGTCTTTTTCTGAATTCCTTTACCTCCTGGTTGATGTGGAGGAGGCTGTTCTTAATCAAGGGAGTATTGCGCCTTCTATTCCTCTGTAGAACTTGCCTGTTAGCCGTAAGGGGCGGGGTGTTTTGTTTGGGGACTTTACTCACTGCCTAGAGGAGCCTAGAGGAGCCCTCACAGAAGAGGTTCTCTGAATTAGACTGTCAGAGAGACTTGGTCTTGGTTCACAGGTCTAGTAAATGTGTCACCTTCATTTTCTTTATATAAATACACTCCCCACGTAGATGCATTTAAAGCAGTGGTTCTCAGCCTTCCTAATGCTGTGACCCTTGAATACAATTGGACATGTGGTGGCCCCCAACCTTAAAATTATTTTCATTGCTACCTCATAACTGTAATTTTGTAACTTTTTTGAATTGAAATGTAAATATCTGTGTTTTCTGATTATCTTAAGTGACCCCTGTGAAAAAGGGTCATTCGACAACTCCCCAAAGGGGTCTCTGCCCACAGGTTGAGAGCTACTGGTTTTAAGTATTTCATTATTAAAAGTTATAGGTGTGTAGTAAATGAAACAGTAGAACAGGGACATAATAAATCTTCCCCTGCCTTATAGTATTAGCTTCTAACCATTTTGGGGCCTCTCTTCTGAAATATTTTTGCATATATGACTGTGTGTGTGTGTGTGTGTGTGTGTGTGTGTGTGTGTTGCATCACAAAAGTTTCTCTTTTCCCTGTAGTTCTTAGATCTAGCACACAGCATTAACATGGAACACACAGACTTGGATTTTAATTCCTAGAAGATGTGCCGTATAGTTGTTACCTTTTGCAGTTGTAATGTTATGCCCAAATCCATGGGTCCCCACAAAAGCCAACAGAGGAGACCGAGTCCCATATGTAAAAGCAGGGAGCCTTTGTTTTAATCAAGTTTGCAAACTTTCTGCACGTCCAACATATTGGAATATCCAGAGAGCCCTGAGCTCAATTAGAATAGGGTTTCTATAGTAGTAAAGGTGAGGGTGAGGGGTCTCTGAGGTTCAGGACCCCTGATTGGCTGACATTTGTCTAGGGGGTGTCCTGGTGAAGTGCCCTGGCAGGTGATCCTGTCTGCAGTGGTTGGAATGTCAGGCATTTCTTTTTAATGATCTGCTTTTGGGTGGGGGTCGGGTAATCTCAGTTGGTGGTTTTTTCCTGGTACCAGGTATTGCTTCAGGGTAAACTACAAAGGCCAGAGTCCTGGGTGATAATGGTTGGAAGTAAAGAACTTCCTTTGGGTGACCCAGATTTAGATTATCATGGCTGGCCCCCACAGTAAGAATTCAACCCAGAGCCTCAAACATACTAGACATGTGTTTTCTAACTGAGCTACCTCCCAAGACAGGAGGTACTATTTTGTAAGATGGCATCAGGAGGCATAGTGTATCAGTTTTTGTCCTCCAGGAGATGTTTGTTGTTGCTGGGGTGAGTGGGTGTGGGGTTATTACTGGTGTGTCTAGTGCACAGAAGCTGGGAATGCTTTTGAACAGTTTATAAACACAAAGGGCTGCAGCTGAGCCACCTCCTCTGGGGGGTGAGGGACAGGGGCAATTTCACTAGTCCTGAAATTGAACAATTCCAGATTAACATAAAAAATTTGAGTGGAAAAGGGCAGAGTGAATGTCAATGAAAGCTCTGTTAACTCCACTAAATTAATTGCAGGTTCATGTCGTTTCTTAGAATAAATCATTACATGCGCTATTCTCCAAGGACCATAATAAAGTTTATGTACATGATTCCTGTTTTTAAATTAAGGACTCTAGGGACAGTTTGGTATTTCTAAAATTTTAACTTTAAAATTAGTGTAACAATAGACACAGCTTTCATGAACTACTGTGTTGCAAAGCTTTTTTGAGCATGCTCCACATTTCATGTTAGGAAGGTATTTGTACTTGTCTTTTAATTTTGTTTATTGTAAATTTTGTTAATCAAATATCAATTTAATTTTGCTCTCTCTGGTTTATTTAATGATTTCATGGAAGGGGGATTTTTTTTTTCTTTGTTGAGACAGGGTTTCTCTGTGTAGTCTTGGTTGTCCTGGAACCCAGACCAGACTGGCCTCATAGAAGGTTTGTCCCATACTATTCTGAAGAGGGACTTCTCCTAATCCTTAGATTTTGTGTGTGTTTGAGTGTGGGTGTCCTAAACACTTTGTTGTTGGTGTCCTCTTTCTCTCTTTTTCATGCAAATAAGGAAGATAGGAATCATGAAGGTTAAATTCCTTGTCTGAAGTCACTGCTACAGTGACAGAAACAAGACTAATGCAGATGGGAACTCCATGTCAGGTATCTGCTTTTGGGGCATTTTGTACCCCTGAAATTTCCCACTGAAAGCACTGTCAAGGGCATTGTGTAGGAAGTGTGATTCATGAGCTCCCTCCACTAGTATCCACCACTGGCTGGACCTCCCTATGACACCTGTGCTTGCTGAAGTTCAAGGTTTTCTCTTAAGGCAATAACATTGCTTATTCATTGTTAATGTTTTAACTATGAGGCTACCGTACAAAGTATGCTAATAATAAAGATTTAAAGCTGGTTGCTGTGCATTCATTTACAAAAACAGCAGGACCAGTGTTCTACAGATTGAGATCATAACAAAATGGGATTTGCCATTTTCCTTGTAAATATGGACGGTGTAAACAGTGGTGTCCCTTAAGGAAGTATCCCAGTAGGAGAGAAGAAAATTACCTAAGGGTTAGAAGTCTGATGTGAAGTGACTAGGAACAAGTAATTTGAATTGGTTAATACTGGTGAATGTTTGCTTTATCTTCCTGGATTGAAACTGGGTGGTCAGATAGGCACTAACCGAAGGTGGCTATGTATGTAACACATAAAATGTGGTGATTTTTGCACTAGGAAACTGGTTTGTAATGTATTAATTACAGAACTCAAGCAGTATGAAATAATTCCTACTTTTGTTTTAATGGGCCTGTATTTTATCTTGTTGAAATAGTAACATCTGAATTGAGATACTGTGTCACTGTAAAATGCCTCATTTTAGAGGCCTAAAATATGACACAAATATAAACTACCAGATTTAACAGGTTTTATATTGATCTTAGGTTATTGAGCTAAAGTACATCTGAATTAATTTTATTTTTAAGTGGTTTCCTAGTGTCTTGTTATTTGTGGGTGAGTTTTTCTGTTTAATAAGTCTGTTTTAGCCTTTAGATACTGGTGTATCAACCCAAACTGTTGGGAGTTCAGCTATAGTGTAGGAACATCTGTGCACTAAAACTAATTTTAAAATAGTAGTTTTCTAAATAGGAAAGATTATTATTTTCTTCTTAAATCTGAAGATAGTGTAAACTGATAAATGAGTTGTGCATGAAAAAACAACTTGGAGAACAGGGAGAAAAAAATCTTTAGAAGAACTTGTAAAGATTTGGGGCAGTCATTAAATGTTCAAGAACTCAGGGAGGCTGAGTTTTCCTGAGCCTCTCCAAGGTGGATGTTAATAGATATTTTGTGTTATTCTAGCTGTTGAAGAGATCTGATATCTTTAGCATTGGTTGCTATTTATTTTTTAAAGATTTATTTATTATGTAGACAGTGTTCTGCCTGCATACATGCCTGCCAGAAGAGGGCACCAGGTCTCATTACCATGTGGGTGCTGGCAATTGAACTCAGGACCTCAAGAAGAACAGTCAGTACTCTTAACCTCTGAGCCATTTCTCCAGCCCCTTATTTATTTTTAATAACAGAGTCTTATTATGTATCTCTGGCTGGCCTATAACTCACTGTATAAACCAGGGTGGCCTTGAACTGCTTCTGTCTCCAGTGCTAGTATTAAAGGCATGCACTGCCATGCCCAACTAACATTAGCTTTGTTTATAAGTATCTTTGTTGAGAGATAATTCACAGACCATAACCTTCATTCACTTAGAGCGCTTAATTCAAAGCATATCCTGTTATACCACCATCACAATCCCAATTTACAGTATTTTCTTCCTATTCAAAAGAAATTGCCCCATAGCAAGTATTCACCAGCCCCTTCCCTCTCTGCAGATGTAATAAATGCTAAAATTAATTTCATTTTAGAAGAGCTGCCTGTGGTGTGGCACCATTGGAACTTGACTCCTCTCACTGCTGACTGTTTCATCTGTTGTGTGCCTGTTCTGGCACTCCTATCAGGTAGTGGGCATTTGCTTTGCTTGTCCGCTTTATGAAGTGCTACACTCAGTGCAGTGTGTTAATTCTAGACTTCGGTGTCTTAGATAGCTTCTTGAAGCACATTTCAAGGAACCTGCCAAACTGTTCTCTAAAGTAGTCACACCATTTTACCTTCTCATAAATTTTGTTTGAGAGTTCTAATAGCTCCACATTTCAGGGGCCTGAGGCTTTATGTGTATATGTATTATTTATATAAATATTCTATATGTATTGTGCTTTTCACTTTCTTGACAGTATTATTTGTAACATAAGCAATAAGCATACAGTTCATTATTTTTAGGTTTTTCTGTGCTTATGTTCATGTGATATTGGTGTCATATGGGAAAACCCCTTGTATAATTTAGGATCAGTAATATTTGTGGTTTTGATTTTTGGTTTTGTTTTTAATTTTTAAGAATTTATTTTGTGTTCTCTCCTTAGTAGCCATTTGTTGCTCACTTTCCTTGCTCTTGCCCTGTCTGCAGAGTGTGTGTAAGTGGGAGTTTGCAGTTCTCACCCTTGCTCAGGCCCATCTTACTTATATTAGTCCAGGGTTTTATCTACGTTGTAACAGTTGATAAGGACATTCCTTAAAAAATATGTAAAAAAGGACATTCCTTAAAAAATATGTGGATACAGGCCTGGAATCTCAGCACTTGGGAGGGGGAAGCAGGCAGTTATACAGTTAAAATTCTTGGTCTAAAAGTTGGAGGCCAGCTCTGGCTACAATGAGACCCTGTCTCAAAAGGCAAACAAAAAAGTAAAAAGTTGGGGGCTAGATTTAATTTCAGTATGGAAAATAAGTGAATAAATAAATAATGTGAAAATAAAAATTTTGCTGAATTAAACAGAATATTTATTTACTGTAGGGTCTCATGTGTCCCAAAATCACTTTGAATTTACTATGTAGCTGAGGATAACCTTGAACCTTTGGTCTTCCTGCTTTCACCTCCCAAGTGATTGGAGTATAGACATGGACTGCATATCTGACTTTTATTTCTGTTACAGATTCAGCTCTTAGGCTTTTGACACTTTTTCAGTTCATTATTGTATATGATGTAAAGTAAATGTTTTCCTTTTTTTTTACATGTTACTATATAGTCCCGGTTCAATGTGTTATCTTTGCCTTTATTATCTCAAAGACTTTTAGATATTCTACACAAGCCTGGTGAAGTGTCCACTTTTGGGTAGCACTAGTGAGACTTTATCAGAATCTCTGCTCCCACCCCACCCCAGCCATACACTTAAAACTAATATAGCCTTAGAGTAGGTTTGGAATTCAAGAGTATGAATCTCCCAAGTTGGATTTGTATTTGTTTGGCTTGGTTTTGTTTCTAAGATTGTTTCTCTTGATACTTTATTTCCATATGAATTTTAAGATCAGTTTGTCAGTTAGGTTTGGAAAGCTCTTTATTGTTGTCTAAGATTTGTTATTATGAATATGGGTGTTTTATCTTCATATATTACATGCACTACCTGTGTGCTTGGAGGCCAGAAGAGGGCATCAGGTCCTCTGGAACTAAAGTGACAGACTGTTGTGAGATACTATGTGGGTGCTGGGAATCAAACCTGTGGTCAGTGTTCTTACACTGATGAGCCATCTCCAGTGCTATGTGGTTTTACTCATTAACTGTAGGCTGGTGGGATCTGTGTCTGTTACGGGAGACAGCTATGAAATTCCACCTAGCCTTCAAAGTATAAGCTAATGTTTTTCATTTTTCTTAGAAATTGATTTATAGTGTTGAAATAATTTCCACTACACAACTTTTCAGATGACAGATTGTGTAACATATTAAATATATTGTTTATAGTACTCAGTCTATAAACATCAGTCCTTCTTTTCTGTGCTGCTTTTTAACAATATTGAATAGTAGTTTTTAGCCTATTAAACCAACTGCCTTTTAAATGTAATGATTTGTTCCAAGCAGAAGATTATTTTAAGTCAATGTGAATTTTTTTTGTGTGACAGTATCATGTGCATAATTATATGAATGAGAAAACAGCAGATGCTAGACTGAGTCATGATGCTTTCTGATCCTGTTGCCAGGGCCTCCTTACAGCAGAAAGGTCATGAACACTTTCTAACATACTACAAACAGTATTGGTTCAATTGGTTCAGATTTAGAAATCTTTCCTGTGGTAACAAATGGGCATTTTGGTTTGTTCCAGTATTTCTGTTGTGAGTTTTCCTTTGCCTTTCCTAGTATTGAAGTTCTACTTATACCCTTAATCTGAGGCCTTTCTGTGTGTGTTTACTCCTTTTCCTGAAGTGTGTATAGTCTCTGCCAAGTGCTTTTCCAGTTTTTAGCTGTGATTAGAGCCAAGTGAGTATTTATTAATGCAACCTTCTTAAAGGGTCCTAAAAAATAGCTTTTCTAATTTCAGTAAGGGTGGCAGAGATAGGATAATATACAGGGAAGTGAATTAAAAGAACAAGGGAGGAGTGTCTTCCTTACTCTGGGAGTTTGAGAATATAGCACAACCAATTAGAGTGAGCCTGCTGCTAGTTTATTTGCAAATTTGGCAACGTAGGCTCTGTGGGACTTTTCTCAATCAGTCCATTTAGTTGTGGCATTCATACTCATCAAGACTTTCGAATCAGCGAGGACCAAATGGAGTCCTTTGAAACTTCCTACAACTTAGTAATTAACCCAACCTTCTGTTAATTCAGTTGACTTTGCCTCCAACCATCAAAGTTGAAGACAGCATTGAATTGAATCTTGTCAACAGTGAGAGGGTGTTATGGCAGAGAGGGGAAAGAGCAGGAGGAGATCAGATGGAGGAGGACTCAGACCAAGATATAGGAATAAAAACACATAAAGGAACAGGCCAAAGGGAGCGAGGAGTGTATGAATCATTGAAGTGTCAGTATCTCAGTGCTTAAATAGACTTAGGTCTGCAGCAAACCCTTTGAAAAATTGAGTGTAACTTGAAGCAAGAAAGAAGGGCATTTTAAATATAAGCTTCTTTTCAATTTAAAATCAGCACTAAAAGTACACAGTTGTTTGATCTCACATAGTAAAATCGCAGTCGTGTTCCTATGGAGTACTTACTACCCAAAGTGCCTTGCATATATTAGTTAGTTGTGTTCTCACCACAGCAATATAAATAAACTGCTTCTAGTTCCTGAGCCACAGAATAATTTTCCTGTGCTGCTCAGACAACAGTGAGGATTGCAGTGAGACAGTATGGCTGCTCGGCTACAGCTGACTTCATCACCTCTCCTCTCATCTCCAGTATTTGTATGTTACATTTTCTGTGAAAATTTGTCTTGGTTTGAAGCAGGGGTGGGGGGTGCTGGACATGATGACAGTGCACACTCTAGTCCCACCCTTCAGGAGGCAGAGACAAGCAGATCTATGAGTTTGAGGCCAGCCTGGTTACATAGTGAGTTCCAGGACAGCCAATGCTACGTAGTGAGACCCAGTCTCAAATGAACAAACAATGTATAAAAATCAACTTCCTTCCACTTTTCTTTAGCTGAAGTAATTTGAGAAAGTTTCTTGAACTGGATATTAGAACACTAAAGTGTAAGTGCCTCTCTCCAGTGAACTGAATCGGTTCCTGTTTGGTCACTGAAACCAAACTATCTGTATTTCTAATAATACTATGAATTCTTTGGCTTTAAACTATGTTAACATTGCCAGAGAATGTTGGCAGCTTTCAAAAGTTTGCTCAGCCTTGAACACTACAGGGGCTGTTATTAATGTTTCTGTTGCCCAAAACCTCAGAAATTCTTCTAAGCTACCCAGAAGTCAGTCTTCCATATGGAAAGCAATAGTACCTGGTGTGATCACCTCCCTTAGTCAACCTTAAAATTAAAGCCTCAGGTGCTGTTACCAGTTATCTATCTAAAAAGGTGTTTGATTTTGTTGTGCAGCCCTGGTGGGGTAAGATGTCTGTGAGTTGTAGAGGTGTAGGATGGAGTTAGTGGGTTTTCCAGGAACTGGGAGGAGTGTTGGGTTTAGTATTGTACTGCAGAAGAAGACAAGACTTAAGGTGTTTATGGGGACCGAAAAGACTTCCATCAGAAAGTATGGGTGTCCAAAACAAAGATTCCTGTCTGACTCCTTGCGTGCTTCATATTTTAAAAAGCAGTGTAGCGCTTTGGAATGCATTTGAGGGTGTCTTAGCTTCTAGAGAAAAGTTGCACAGCTTGAAAGTGGTATGGGTTAGTTATTTATTTATTTATTTATTTATTTATCCAAAACAGATTTTCTGAGTGTAGTCTGAGCTGTCCTGGCATTCATTTGAGGCTGTCTTAGCTTCTAAGGAGAAAAGTTGCACAGCTTGGAAGTGGTATGGGTTATTTATGTATGTATGTATGTATGTATGTATGTATGTATGTATGTATTTATCCAAAACAGATTTTCTGAGTGTAGTCTGAGCTGTCCTGGCATTCAATCTGTAGATGAGGCTGGCCTCCCTTGGAATTCAAGGTGTGAGCCACCACCATTCAGCTTTGTTTTCTTTGTGTGTGTGTGTGTGTGTTTTGTTTTTCTTGCTAGTGTGAAGAGAATGGGGAGATACAACGATTGGGAATTGTGATTGAGCAAATAAGAGAACTTCTGTAGTTGGGAAGGAGATTTAAATCTGCCTTTGTTTTTTATTTGAATCTCTATTGCTTTCCTCTTGTTGTTATTATTAGCATTTGAAGGCTAGATTACCTAGCTGTTCCTCTTCTAGATTGTATGCAAGATCATGAATGCAAGACTGTGGGGAAGCACTTACCTTTGTTTTATTGAGGGCCTTTGAGAGTTATTGAACACACAAATTGTAATAGAAACCAAAGTTCAATGTAGTAGTATATAGTATTACCCCTTTAATCCCTTTGCTCAGAAGTCAGAGGCAGAGGATCTCTTGAGAGACCAGCCAAGATTACATTGTGAGACTGTCTCAAGTTCTACAGAAAAAGTTTCTCAAAATCATTTCTATTCTACTTACTCTAGTGCTAATTCAGTTAAGTTGGAAAAGTCCCCTTCAGATCCACATTCCAATATGGATTTCCTATCAGTCACAAATGTCTTCAGAAAAGGGTGTTCCTTCCCCTACACTGAAAGCACAGATCTGTTAGTGATAAGTTTTTCATCTTTCCCCACCTCCCATCATTGTTGTTATGAATAATGATCCCTGTATACTAGACAGATGTTTGTTTGACTTTTGAACAATAGGTACCTGCGTCTTAGCATCTAAAAGTTACCTTTCTGTGGGGAATTTTTGTGTATAAATTTTTAAGCTTTTTGTGTGTGGGGGGGTGTGCTTTGCCTGCATGTGTGCCTGTGTACCGTGCCGTTGGGGTGTAGAAGAAGGTATTGGAACCTCTAGAACTGTAGTTACAGATGGTTGTGAGCCACGGTATGGGTGCTGGGAATCGAACCTGAGTCCTCTATAAGAGTAACAAGTGCTCTAAACTGCTGAGGTGTCTCCAGCTCCTTTGTGTAGAATCTTTAAAAAAAAAAAAAAGAATTTTTAGTTTGTTTGGTTTCTGGGTCAGTAATTGTTTGGTTTATAATAATTTAAGGAATAGGTAGTTGTTGAAATTTGTGTGTCTCTATCATCGTCAGTGCCAGTGTAATTAGTGTTATCTGTACTTATACCCCAAGAAACTTGCCTTATTATACTTTATGGGGTAGAACTTTCCAGATCTCTTAGCAAAGGTTCTGCTCTCTGTCTTTATTATGTTTCTCCTGTTTTTGTTTTTGTTGTTGTTCAGTGTTTTAGCTGCTTTTATTAGTGTAGTGAAGTAATGAAGATTATGTGTAGCCTGTTCATTTTTAGAATTCTTTGTGTTGTGCCCCATAAATAAGATAGCATGATTCCTAGCCACACAGGAAGCTGGTGCTGGACTTTGGAAGCACTCAGAAGTAGTGGCTGAGCCGAAAGAAGAGGCAGTGCAGTGCTTGGCCTTTTGTCTCAACTCTTCTAAAGCTGTGGTATCACTTTGTATTATTTTTTCCTTTACTTCCACTGTATACACACTAATCCTAAAGTTTGTTTGCTTATTTTTTACTTAACCAAGGTCAAAATCTTATTTGCAAAACAAATGTAGTGAATAATGACTTAAAACTTGTAATATTGACACTGGTCCTATGGTGCTAAATCATGAGAATATCAGTGTCACAAATGTTGATACACAGTGTATCCTATTGCTGCACTGGTCTGGGGGAGAGGAGAGAAGAATGAGAATTAACTAGATCAGTGCTGGAGATACACACAACTCAATGGTAAAGCATGTGTTTAAACGTGCAGATCTCTGGTTTCATCCTCAGCACCAAAGAACAGGAAAGCTTTTACTTCAGTCTTATTTTTAGATCAATGCCAGTGTATACTTCATGCTATAATAATATATTCCTTTCCTTGCCTGCTCAGCCCCAGGAAGTAGAGACTGTTCCCTAAATGATCAATTATAAAAATCTCTTCTGCAGATAATATCACCTACTGCATTGTTTTTGGCTGCAAAAGTGGAAGAACAGGCTCGAAAGCTTGAACATGTTATCAAAGTAGCACACGCTTGTCTTCACCCCCTAGAACCACTGCTGGATACAAAATGTGATGTATGTAAAAATGGGGGTTCTGTTGTTTTCATTTTCTTTATAACTTTGAATCTAGGAACTATCTGACATGCTTTTTTATGCTTCATGAATTTGTATGTCATCCTGAATTATATTGCTTTGAATCATGCTACTTGATTCACAGTTATTTTGAAGTGTTTGAGAATTCAGAGACTGTCTTAGAGTCTCTATTGCTATGAGGAGACATCATGACCGCGGCAACTCTTATAAAGGAAAACATTTAATTGGGGCTGGCTTACAGTTTCAGAGGTTTAGTCCGTTGTCATCATGGCAGGGCACCAAGACCACACCTCCTAATAGTGCCACTCCATGTGGATCAAGCAGTCAAACACATGAGTCTTTGGAGGCCATTCCTAATCAAACCTCCACAGTGATTTATCCTCACAGCATACCTTCAGTGGAAAGGATAGGTCCTATGTGGCCTCTTGGTAGGTGTGTCCAAGACCAGAAGTTGAGTAACTCTTCAGTGAAACTGCTAGCAGAGGAAGGAATAGTAAGACTCCAGTTTATTCTAGTTTGGTTACCCTTCTCAAGTTCTATGACATCCTAAAATGAGACCTGCAAGTGTGGGCCTTTGCAATTTTTCTAGCTTTATGGGTAGGTAAGTCCTTCAATCGGGACTCTTCACCCACTTAGTGGCTACCAAATTTTGTTAGTTCCATATGATGTAGGACAAGTTTAAAGTCCTAAGTTTAGACTCTGATAGAAGATTGATAAATTAATGCTGGTCTTTAAATGAACAAAACAACCACTGCATACATTGGATAATAAGCAATTGTAATTGTTTGACAGTAGTTCTCATAGTTGCTGTTAGAATAAACTCACTCAAGTATGTACATGCTAGTGTTTTAAAAATCAGCTTAGTGACATTAAAGGTGATTTCACTGCCTGGGGTTAGTGTGGTCTCAGAAAAATGAACTTTCATATGTGTGTGTGCATGCATTTAGAACAGATCTACTTGGTCTAGCTCTGTATATAGTTAGTCTAGGCTAGCCTCAAACTGAGTTATTCTGCCTCATCCCCCAAGGGAGTAGCCACCATGCCCATCTCAAATATGATCTATTGACTTACTTCTCATCTGAGTCGATTGTTAGGGTGCTAAGACTGGGGTAACAGGAAAATGTCTATATTCTTTCTTCCAAGAGCTTTGAGAAAGGGAGATTGGTTCTTGGATTTTAAGAAAAGATTCTGTGATAATTTGTTTCTCTATGGTGAATGGATGACATTGATCCAGGACTTAAGATTTGCGTTTTCTAAGGAAGTTAATTCTAAAACTAACTCACAGACGAGGTTGGTAAGTTTTCTCTTCAAAGTCAGGTTTGAGTTAAGTGCTCTTCCTTGGCTTGGTGCTCCTGTCCTTGGTGTCTAGAGGCAACAGTACCTGTGAATTTAGGCTGTGCAGATTGTGGGTCTTTATTCAGTTAACCTACCCTGCTTCGTGGCACTCTGTTTTATTTGTTCCTTTGGCTTTGTTTACTATCTGTATTAGACTTGTCCCAAGAGCAAACATGCTCCATCTACTGCCTGGTATTTGTAAGCAACTACTGAACTATAATCCTCATGAGGTCTAACAGTCTAGGACTAGTGGTGTTGTGTTTATTCTAAACGTCTAATACCATTTTTGTCTGACAGGCTTATCTTCAGCAGACTCAAGAACTGGTTTTACTTGAAACCATAATGCTACAAACACTGGGTATGTGCTCATATCATTTTGTGTTCACTAATGTAATATTCTAAACAAAAATTTTTAGAATAGCTTCTTATTGAAGAAAGTTGTTTAAAACTAGTTTTGGGCCAGGTGGTGGTGGTGCACACCTTTAATCCCATCACTTGTAGGCAGACTGTGATTTCAGGACCAGACTGGTCTACAGAGCTAGTTCCAGGACAGCCAGGGCTATAAAGAAAAACCAAAGAAAAAAGAAAAGAAGAGAAAAGGAATGTTAGATAACAGGCTGAGATCAGATAAATACAAGCTCTGGGGAGATCCGAATTTAAATCTGTTAAGTTTCTAACAACCATTGTAACCTTGGGGCAGTTTTCTTACCTTTTACATTCCCATTTTTATATATGGAATAAGATTTGCTCTATTATAGCAAATTTTTTTTGTTTTTATTTCATTGCTATTCCATTTTCAAATGTTGAATGGAAATGTAAGTACACACCTTTAATCTCAGCCCTCAGGAGGCAGGGCAAGCGGCTCTCTGTGAGTTTGAGGACTTCTAGTACTACATAGTAACCCTGTCTCAAATAAACAAATAGAAGCATAGCTACATGTGCTGGCAGATTTTTATTATAAAAGTAACTTATTTAAAGCACGTGAATTAAGTTCTATCAAAAGATATAAAAGTGGAAGTTAGAATCCGGTTATTTGACATAATGTCTTAATTACAAAATTACGTCTTACAAACACTTGATATTAATATGACACATTATAAAACATAGATGTATTTTTATGGTATGAAAGCATTACATAGGAGCTGAAGGTAGGAGTCAGGTAGAAGAACTCTCAACTTCTGTGTTCATGGGGCTGTGTTCCATCCCCAGCGCTACTAACAAAAGTAGTCACTACACAATGTTCATGCCTTATGACGCATTCGTAAACTCAGAGAATGGATGCATGCTATTTAAGTGTGCATTAAAAACATCTCTTTGTTTGAAATGTTATTTTGCTAGTTAATTACAAGAAAGATGTAAATAAAATATACCTTTATAAACACTGATTACTCATTTGTTAGATTTTAGATTAAGCAATCTAAAGATACTAAGTAGTAAAAGCAAATATCCTGCCACATGGAAGAGCTGATTGGATAGTCATTGAAAACTTTCCAACACTTTTCCTTGCGTTTCTGAAGCTGTTTTTAGAAACAGCCTGCCTGTGTGGCTCACTGTCCGCATGATTCTTATTAGGAGATATAGCTGTGCCCCTTTGGTTTAACAGTAAAACGAATAGAGCTGCTGTGTGTAAAATTCTTTGATGCTGCTGTTGGCAGCAGATATGGTTGTTTGTTTTGTTTGTTGTTTTTTTTTTTTTTTTTGGTTTTTCGAGACAGGGTTTCCCTGTAGTTTCTAGAGTCTGTCCTGGAACTAGCTCTTGTAGACCAGGCTGGCCTCGAACTCAGAGATCAGCCTGCCTCTGCCTCCCGAGTGCTGGGATTAAAGGCGTGCGCCACCACCGCCCGGCTCAGCAGATATGTTTATGAGAAATTTTTCCCTCATCCTTCTGAAACAAAGATTCTTAATGTTAAAAGGAGAAAATGTGTAATCTGCTGCCATAATAATTATTTGATGATTTGAAATCAGATGAATCAAAACTCTGAATTTTAAATCAAGATGGCCTTGATATTTTTAAAATAATTGTCTGTTTTCCTATTGAGACATGAGAAACTAGTTATCATTTATTCTGGAGGGTAATGGACATGTCAGCAATGAGAAGCTTTAATGTTGGCTTTGGATTTCCCTTTAATACTGAAGAGTATATTAGACATCTTATGGGGAGCTGCATTACTCAGGCAAGTATTGTAGTGGTAAGTAGTTGGGAAAAAAAGTGCTTTTCATTTCAGGTTTTGAGATCACCATTGAACACCCACACACAGATGTAGTGAAATGCACCCAGTTAGTAAGAGGTGAGTGGTCCCTCGGCCATCTGGGATGAGTGTTGATGTTTTCTTTCCTCTAGGATTGGTATGGATGCTATGTATTCCTCTAGCCTTTTGTTGGGTTTTATTAAGAAGGGAGAATGTAAGCTGGGGAGTGGTGACACACACCTTTAATTCCAGCACCTGGGAGGCAGAGGTAGGCAGATCTCTGTCAGTTCAAGGCCTGCCTGGTCCACAAAGTGAGTTCCAAGGTAGCCAGGGCTACATAGAGAAACGGTGTCTCAACAGTTGGGGGGGGGGGGGCAAAATGTAATTTTGAAATAGTAGTATTCGTCTATTTCTGTGCATTTAGTTGCTTTTGTGTGATAATAGGGAAAACTAACAAAGCACATCGTATGTTTCTATTGAGCCTTAGGTAAACAGGAGCCCTTTGTCTGTGTTGTGGCCCTAGAACTCTTCCCACAGGTTGCCAGTGTTGCGTGTCTGGTTCTGGATTGTTTATGGGTACATCACAGCCTCTGGGGAGCAGTCCTGTGTTTTTCCTCCTTTTGAAGATAAGATCCTCTGTTTTTGGTTTCTTACTTGCAGGATTTTTAAACAAAATGGCTAAGACTTTTGAAAACCTTGGGATTTTTGTTGTCGTGTGTGTGTGTGTGTGTGTGCGCGCATTGTAATATTCTCATTCATTCTAAATTGAATTCATTTTATATCTAGATAGCACTTTGTTTTGCTACTAACAACACTGGAAAATAAGCCTAGGGTCTCCATAGCCAACACCCTTGCTAACAAAGTAGAGTTCTAAGAGTTTTGTGGGTTTTTTTTTTTTTTTTTTTTTCCCAAAACAGGGTCTCTGTGTAACAGACCTGGCTGTCCTGGAACTCACTCTGTAGACCAAGCTGGCCTCTAACTCACAGAGATCCTCCTGCCTCTGCCTCCCAAGTGCTGGGATTAAAGGTATGCACCACCACCAGTCTGCAAGACTCATATTTTTTAATCCTAGGGTCACATTATCAGTGAAATCACTTTGTAAATCACAATATTTTAATTATGGTTCCTGTTCTTCACAATCATACAAATATATTTTGTAGCACATTCTCTTGCCTAGTTACAGTACAGACTTAAATGGCTAACTTACCTAGTTATAAATGTTGAATTAAGAAGAAATGGTGGGAGGTTAATCTTCCTGAAAATCTGAAAGAATAAATAGTTTTTGCAAGGTAGCAGACCATGTAATTTACTCTAAATCAGGAACCTAATGAAGAAAGACATTAGTATATGTTTAACAAAGGTGTATGTATTGCCTTAGGAAATAAAGCTGGATTTTAAATTAACACTTTAAGAAAACTGCAAATTTGATAGAGAGAGGGGGAGAGAGAGAGAGAGAGAGAGAGAGAGAGAGAGAGAGAGAGAGAGAGAGAGAGAGAGAGAGAGAGAGATCACAGCGGGTGGGGGCTCTGTCTCATCTTTGAGGTAGCTGAGCTTCCTCCCTTTAAAGGAGGGATGTTCTTTTATCTTTAGTGTCTTTGTTTCCTTCCCTGTTACAACTTTGAGCTAACTAGACTACTTTCCCTTCATTCCTGTTTAGATACAGCCCTTAGGAAATGTGTTACCACAATTGAATGTTTTTATTATTTTATGGGGTGTGTGTGTGTTTGGTGGTGGGTGTGATTCATATAAAGCCCTCACCTCTCACTTCAGATGAGACAGTTGCTACTTTGCTGCAGAATTGGCTGTTGTCATTTTACAGGGACCTTTCACTCTGATCTCTCCTTCCCTCCCCACCAGGAAAGAATACCATACTTAAGTCACACTGCCTCCAAGACCTCTGGTGCTCTGACAGTCTTCCTTAGCACAGCTCTGCCAGACCCAGTCCCTTTTGTTAAACCCTCCCTTGATGATCACATGGGGCAGCAGGGATTTCAGGTGCCAAGAGTGACAACCAGGAGGGGAAGGAGTCTGGGGACTAGGGAGGGTGGGGTTTGGGGTTGTCAAGCTAGGTAAACAGTGATTTTGAACAGAAGGGGTGGGGGCTGGTGGGGTCCTTCCTATTGGGAAGGATATGGGGTAGGAGAAGGGGAAGAAAAACTGTTCGGTGTCTTACAGAACTAGTTAAAAATTGCTTTCCTGTTGGGGACCAGTGTCGGAAGCATCCTTATTCCCCTTAGAAAACTCCTCTTTCTAGGTATTATCTTTAATTGGAATCTGTAAGTTAAAACAAATGTGGTGGGGTTTTCTACTTTTTGGTAATGTGTAATAATGTGATAAAGAACTGAGGTTTGTGCTCTGAGTTTGGGGTGGGGGTTGTTTTGTTCCATTTTGAAGGAAATTTAAGCCAACCTAAATATGATGACAGGATTAAGTTTGGCAGGCAACTCTTTGTATTTTGTATTAGACTTCAAAAATCTTTTCTTCTTCTTCTTCTTCTTTTTGTTTTTTGTTTTTTTTAAATCCAGGAGAATGCTTTATTTCAACTTTTAGCTGACTAGATGCTTAACTTAGTAACAAGTTTAGCCTAGCTAAAAGCAAATCGGCTTGTTTCTCAGATCTATGGGGGATAGCAAGAAACATTTGAGTGAATGTTGTTGAAGATTTTCAGTAGTATAGAAAATGATGGCGCTCTTGTGATATTTGTAAGTAGTAAGTAAAATTTACTTTTTGTGTACAAATCTTTGATGTTTTGTTGTATTGAGAGTTTTGTGGTGTTTACACATTGAGGCTGATGATATTGTCTTCGTTCTTGTTTCTTTTCTTACAGCAAGCAAGGATTTGGCACAGACATCCTATTTCATGGCTACCAACAGGTTGTTATCCTGACCCTCTTTGTTGCACTGTTGTAGCACACTATAGCTTCCTTTAATGCAGGGCCCCCTCAACGTGTCTCTTGCCCTTGTTGCAACAGGAGACTGGACCATCTACTGTGGTGGTACCTTCCTGGTTGCTTTGCGGTGTATTGTACAAGGGACTTCGGGCACAGAGGGGTTAAATGCACACTGTGAAGTGTAGTGGTGCTTTCTGGTGGCATATTCTCGATTTGTGAGTGCATAAGTCTAAACTTGGTAGCCTGAATAGCAGCTAAAGATTACACAGAGCTAAACTTAACCTAGAAACTTGGTAAGTATAAAGCTATTTCTAGTTTACAATTATAGTTAAATGACATTTCTTTTTTTAATTTTTACATTTATCCAGTCTTTTAAAATAATTGCTAAAGTTTCTTAAGTAAAATTTATGTGATTTGAGACTTGTT
The DNA here is from genome assembly GCF_903992535.2 of Arvicola amphibius. Lineage (NCBI taxonomy): Eukaryota > Metazoa > Chordata > Mammalia > Rodentia > Cricetidae > Arvicola > Arvicola amphibius. The sequence continues at coordinate 92,420,862 of NC_052058.2, read as the reverse complement.
TTAGATAATATTCCAAACAGTAAATTAGAAGTCGTCAAATATCATCAGTGCCTAGACTAGCAGAGATATAGTCTTTATTCCAGAAGTCTCGATTTCCATTTATAGAAAGTGAAAATGTATGTGTTTGTGTGTTTCACCTTTTCTAAACTAGAAAAGTAGTTTTAAGGAGGCTCTAAAATTGAATGCATAATTCTGTTCTGGGTTGGTATTAAATGTTGAAAGTTTTTTAAGTGGGCACTGTGGAAGTTCACCAAAGTACCTTTTTGATTTAAGCAAAACTTAGTTGATTGGCCGTGGTGTCATGCCCCTGTCATCCCAGACTGGAAGACAGAGACAGGAAGATCAGGATATCAGGGTTGTCCTTGACTATGCAAAGAGTGTGAGGCCAGTCTGGGCTACATGAGACCCTGTCTCCAAAATCTAATTAAAAAAAATTTTTTTTTGCCTAAAAAGCTAGCCTATAAAATGTCATGTGCTCAATTTTTGGTATATAATGAAAAGTAAAGATAGTATTTCTTAGTATTAACCTATTTGAGCCTTGAAATTTTTTTTTTTTGCAAAAGGTAAGTTCTCTTTGAGGCTTTGCTGGAAGGGACACAGAAATGTACATGAACAGGGACTAACAGCTCTAACATACTAAGAAGTACTTTTGCTGTTAAGTTACATCGAATGGTCTGATCTTTGATTGTGCTATTAAAATTGCTTTGTTTTATAATGTCTTTACATTTTTTCATAATGTTAAAAAAAAACCAAGATTACCACAAAAAAAGGTTTAAAAGGTTGTATTTTGTATATGATGATTATTGTAAATATACTGTTTTACCTTTGTGTGATTGTTAGGTTTTAAAACAAAAAAATTAACTAGTATTAATCAATTAGATAAAATATTACTATGCTGTGGAGGGATGAAAATGAGGGAAGTGATCTATATAAAGGTTTTTTATTATTTCAGTAGTGTTCACTCTTAATAGAATATTGTTATGTAAAGAAATACACTTCTGATTTTATGTTTGCTTTTGTCTTACTGGCAAATGTTTTTCTTTGTTTTACATATTTTGAATTTTTGTGGCCCTCCACTTTTAAATCCACTCTACAACAGTTTGCATCTTACGACCTTCTGTCTTCAGTACAAACCCACAGTGATAGCATGTGTATGCATTCATTTGGCTTGCAAATGGTCCAATTGGGAGATCCCTGTGTCAACTGATGGAAAGCACTGGTGGGAATATGTGGACCCTACAGTTACCCTAGAGCTGCTAGATGGTAAGCAGAGGGAAGAGGTCCTTTCCTATGTGAAGACTATAGTGTAAGCTTTTTCTGTATATGCACTAGCTACCTGGAGCACTTGCCAGTGTTTGTCGGTCCACATGTACACCACAGTGGCTCCAATGTTAATCCCAGATGTCCTTTAATTTACTAGTGTTCGGATTTCAGAAGATAACGTCTCTTTACAGCCTGAATTTAATTCCATTTTAGTAATTTGATGGAAGAACTTAAAAGTATAGAGTACGTTGCAATAAGGAACCTATGAACCATATTAACCATGAAATGTTTACTAACCACCAGTTCACACAAAATCTTTTTGGGGTTCCTCAATAAATAGAATTATTAAATTTTATTATTTTGAAGTTTGTATACAAAATAATGTAATGAATGAGTTTCACTATGGCATTTTCATATACGTATTTTGTTCTAATCTGTCTCCTTGCCTCATTAAATACTGTAGGTCGGTGGACCATGAATAGGATGGACTGGGTGTGATGACATACTGTTAATCTTAGTAATTGGGAGACAAAGTCAGATAGATCCTGGGTTCAAGGCCATCTAGAAATACACAGGGAGACCCTGTCTCAAAGAAATAAAAACAAAGAATAAGCTGGAGATATAACTTACCAGTTTGGTTTTTTCAACTAGGACCAGGGTGTAGCTAGCTAGGAAATGGATGTATACTCAGAACAGATAAAGTTCTAGGTTCAATCCCAAGCACTTTTAGAAGTGTAAAAAGTTGGGTACTAGCTTCCTATATAAACTGAAACATTAGGCCAAAGGGTTTCTTCCTTGTGATGTTCTCTTACATTATTAATTAATTAGGAATGATTAGGAGAAAACTAGGTACAAGTCCTACCAGTTATGAACCTGAGATTTGAGGGTCTCTGGTAAAAGACAGTGGTAGCTTTTTTAAAAATAAGATAGGTTGTTAAGGTGCGTGAGTGGCACTCAAGCAGGTGCTAGATTTCAGAAAGAAAATAGACAACAAACAGGTTTTCAGCTTACCCGTTTTTAGGCTTCCAGTCTCTGTTTACAAGAGGAGGGCTGATGGGGACACAGGGTTTATTTACCTCGGTTACTATTCAAGTACTGACTTACTATAGAAAGTGCAGAGCCCTGAGTTCTAGAGTTTGTGGGGCAGTAGGGTTTCTGTTGTAAATATAGCTCCACATCAGCTGAAAAGGAGCCACAAGCAGTTTATAAGCCAGTAGTGGGACTGCAGGTCACATTTGCCTGACTGTTGGCCTGCCCCACTTACAAAACACGTTGGGTTTTTTTTTTCTTCCTCTTGGGAGAAATAAGTAGATCTTCTTCCCACTACCCTCCATGTTCATGTTTTTTTTTTTTTTTTATCTGCATCATATTCTAACCAACTAAGGCCATCTGAAGATGCTATTTTTAAATGGTTAGGGTGTTTTTGTTTGTTTTCTAGTTTATTTGGAGGAAAGAAAATCTAAAAACCACCAGTAATGGCCTTTTCATTTGCTCCCCTTTGCCCTACCTTGAAAAAGTCAAGTTACTATGTCATTGTCTTGCCTTAGCAGTCAGTAGATTATAAGTAATCTGCCTTTTTTCTTGTTTGTAGGTCATATCTAAGCTATTATAACCTTATTGTTATTATCGTTGACATAAGAGCCACCTGTATTTTCCTCTACTTCTATATAGGCATAGGCTCAATTTCATTATTGATTTGGAAGTTGGAACTCAATATATTAAAATAGTAGCATAATTTCTGTTTAGGTCAAGTTGTCTTGAATTGTCTTTAGTATTTCTACTATTACTTCCTGAAGCTACTCATTTAGTAACTGCCCCCAAACAGCATTGGCTTAGATTTAGCCTAATTATGAGGGTCTCTGTGTGTGAATGGGTGCATGTATAAAGTGGTTTATATCTCATTCTGTCTGTAGATTAGCTCTAAGGAAGAAAGACCTCGGTGAAGAAGTCCCTAGGAGTTGAGCTAGAAGAGTCAGTTTGAGGCCATACTCCCAGGCCAGCCTAGGCTGCATGAGTCCCTGTCTGTTGACGGCTGGGTTGGGGGGCGGATGGATGGATGGATAGCTTCTGTTGGCGTCTTATATAATATTTGATTATAAGATTGGGAGATTAACACTGGTATTAATAGTGCTAATTAAACCTGGTTCTGTTCAGAATTCCCTATTTTCTCTGTGTAGGGTCTTAGGTTCTGTTTGTATCCGATTGAAATGTCCGGATAGCATGTGCTCTTGCTCTCTCTTTTTCTCTCTCTCTCATTGCTTCTGATTTGAGGACTAACTAGTAAGTGACTTTACAGAGTGATTTCCAATTTGTCTGATATTTTTTTCATCGCTGACTTTGAGCATTGTTGGCAAGAATGCTGCAGAAGTAGGTTGTTCTGCTTGCCTCTTAAAGCATGGGACAGTGTTCACTTAGCGTGTCTTACCACCGTGCTGGTCACTTGATAATGGTGGTGTTGAGTTTCTCATTGTAGAGCTATTCTTTCTCTTTATAATTAAGCCTGTTGGGGAAAATAAATTTAGGGATATACAAATGAATACCTTTTTCTCAAACTTAGCCTGCTAATTTTAAAGAACCCATTGGTGACTCGTTTCTACGTTAAATATTGCTATATTGTTTGTCTGGTTGAGATTCCTACCACCACCCTCCACAAGAGTTTATTTTCTTAGTAAGCAAGTGAACTGCTGGGAAGGAGGAAATCTCTCTCTTTTTTTTTTTTAATTGATTTTATTGAGCTCTACATTTTTCTCTGCTCCCATTCCTTCCTCTCCCCTCCCATTCAATCCTCTCCCATGGTTCCCATGCTCCCAGTTTACTCAGGAGATCTTGTCTTTTTGTACTTGAGGGATCTTTTTTAAATGAATTCAGTTTTGAAATAAACAGTTGAAGTTGTGTCTACTTCTGTGTGTGCTAAAGAATGAGTAGGAAGTTAACAGTGAAAGAGATACGCTGTTAGGACCCCTGTTAAATGCTGCCCACCTGAGAGAAGTTCACATCCTAAAGGCACCATCTAAGCTTTAAATTTAAATTTTATTTTTAGAGCTAACACATGAGTTTCTACAAATATTGGAGAAAACGCCTAGTAGGTTGAAGAGGATTCGAAACTGGAGGGTAAGAGAATTGGCAGGATTTAACAAAAGTATATCAATCTGTCACTCCTAGAAGTTGCCTTCCGAACACTTTGAAACGGAATGCTTAAATACTGCACCTTGCAGTATTTCCTAGTACAGTGTGCCACGCTTGGACTGCAGGTGCTCGTAGTTGTTTAATCCTGTGTCTAGTGGACTCTCTATATCATATATCTTTCAATTATTTTTATTCTTAGTCATGGGGCAATTCTTGTAGCTTTACAAGTGAGGCTAAAGCCTACACCAGTTACTATCTCAAGTCCTGGGTTAGAATATAATTGTATCTAATTCTCAAAACTTGCAGTCTTCTGTTACATCCGTTTATTGCCTTAGAGCTTGAGTCCAGGTGGTTTATTTCAATATACTTCCTATAGAGTTTTACAAGCAAAGACTTTATTAAATTTCCGTGCTGTCATTGTTTCTTCTGTTTCTCATTTAACTAGGCTATGGCTAAGAAACCAAAAGTAGATGGACAAGTATCAGAGACACCACTGCTTGGTTCATCTTTGGTCCACAGTTCCCTTTTATTAGATAGTGTCACTGGTGTGCCTGCCAACCCAAGTTTCCAGAAACCTTCAACGTCAACGTTCCCTGCTCCAATACCTCTAAATTCAGGAAATACTTCTGTTCAAGACAGCCGTGCATCTGATAACTTATCAGTGCTGGCAGCAGGAATGCCCAGTACCTCGTACAGTTTGTCATCACACCAAGAATGGCCTCAGCATCCAGATTCAGCCAGGACAGACCCAGGATACACACAGAAACAGGAGGCTACTCTCTCTGGGAGCCAGTACATCAGCTTCCAGCAGGGTCCTTCTGTGACACTTCATTCAGGATTACATCACAGGCCAGACAAAGTTACTGATCATTCATCAGCTAAGCAAGAATATACTCATAAATCTGGGAGCAGTAAGCACCATGGGCCTGTTCCTGCTGTTCCTGGAGTAGTTCCTCAGAAAATGTCTTTAGATAAGTACAGAGAAAAGCGGAAGCTAGAAACCCTGGACCTGGACACAAGGGATCATTACATAGCTGCCCATGTAGAGCAGCAGCACAAACATGGGCCAGCAGTCGCAGGCAGTTCTGTCACTTCTCCCATTAAAATGAAACTTCCCATCGCCAACTCTGACAAACCTGAGAAACACATGGCAGAGAAAAAGGAAAAGAGTGGATCACTGAAGTTACGGATACCCATCCCGCCCCCTGATAAAGGTCCCAGTAAAGAAGAGCTAAAGATGAAGATCAAAGTGTCGTCCTCAGAAAGACACAGCTCTTCAGATGAAGGCAGTGGGAAGAGCAAGCATTCGAGCCCACACATCAGCAGAGACCACAAGGAGAAGCACAAGGAACACCCTGCCAACCGCCACCACAGCAGCCACAAGCATTTGCACATGCACAGCGGAGGTGCTAAGCATCCTGCTGATGGGATGCCGCCCACTGTGCTGAGGAGTCCTGTGGGCCTGGGTCCCGACGGCATCTCCTCCAGCTCCAGTGCAAGGAAGAAGCTGCATATCAACGATGCCTCCCACAACCACCACTCCAAAATGAGCAAAAGTTCCAAAAGTTCAGGTAGTTCATCTAGTTCTTCCTCTGTTAAGCAGTATCTACCCTCTCACAGCTCTGTTTTTAACCATCCCTTACCCCCTCCTCCCCCTGTCACATACCAGGTGGGCTACGGACATCTCAGCACCCTCGTGAAACTGGACAAGAAACCAGTGGAGCCCCACGGTCCTGAGGCCAATCACGAGTACAGTACAAGCAGCCAGCATTTGGACTACAAAGACACATTCGACATGCTGGACTCGCTGCTAAGTGCCCAAGGAATGAATATGTAATCATTTGTTTAGGTCAACTTTTCCTTTGCTTTTTAATTTAAAAATGGTTGGAATGGAAAATTTCCTCCTGGTCCAGCAGTGGTGCCACTGCTTCCATATTTGTAAGTGCTGCTTTTTTCTTCATTCTGAAAAGAAGAGATGATAGTAAACAAGTCTATCTCCACATACGATAGTGTTACAGTACTGTAAACGCATGGAAGATGCAGCTAAGAACATTAGGTTGAATGGCTGGCTGCTGCTAGGAATCTAAGCTGCCTCAAGCTTTTGTTATTTATAATTTGAATACTGTAGCTGTTTTTTGTTGTTGCTTGGCTTTGAATGAGTGTCAATTGTTTTTCTTTTGTGTATTTATACTTGTATGTATGGTTTGCATGTCTCAGTGATAAAGGGATAAAACAGAATACTGACAACTGTTTACAAGAAAGTGGAGAAAAAATGTACATACATTTTTGTATGTTTAGATATTACCATAAATACTCAGGATCGGAGCTGCTTGTAAGTATAACAATATACAGAATAACTTTATTTTCTCTCGTCAGAGTCCATCACTAATCTAAAACACAAGTGGCACTTTTTTATGTTAACCTTAAACTCTAGGCCTTACTGGAAGCCGCTGAGGGGACACTTCACTACTAGACGGGATGCGGTGCCACGGGTGGTCCTTAAAACACTGGGAAGCTCTCAGTTTGCCTTCAGAGGTTCTGACCAGATTGGCTGCAGAGTCAGCCCCTAATTTCTGAAGGCTTGAAGAGGAAAAAAAAATAATAAAGTTTACATACACTTGATGTGAAGTGCATTTAAATGTTTGTTGGCTTGTTGCAGTGCTATAGAAGAGCAGTTAATAATGGGCATGAGGATGACTGTGACTTAACTCACAGGAGCTCCCAGTGAAGAATTGGTCCAGTTCTTCAAGAACTTTGACACTACAGAGTTTAGCAGTGAACAGGGATCACTTTTCCTTTAGCATTTGCAGTGACACCATAGTCTTGAATATACTCTTCCCATGGAGAGAGAGAGTGAGTGAGTGTGGCAGTGAGAAAGAGAGAGATACCATATTTCTTTTTCAGGTAAATGCAGTCTTCCTTATAAAAATGAAATTAAACCTATGCTCTCTTGATTCTTTTATATTCTAACAATAAATAAAAAGAAAACATTGCTGACTGTGCATTGTACCTGCATTTATAGCTTATGGTCATTATCAGGAAAATGTAAGGAAAAGGCCAGCCTCAGGCCAGCCACTGCAGGAGGTTCTACATTCGTTTGCACGTCTTAGTAGCTTCTCATTGAGGTGACGCTTGCACTGTCACCTGACGCCTGGTCAGGAGATAGGCCAACTTGTCTAAATTTTGGTGTAAGCACCAATAGTATGGCTCTTGTCTGTTGCCTAATCTTGAATTTATTTCTGTGGTAAGTCTTAGCTGTTGAGTCTCTTAAAATGGGTCGGATTCAACTTGTCTTGAATCACAATTTTTCTCTGTATATGAACTGTTTTGTTATAAAGCCACTGATCTGTGCACAATTGTAATTTTATGCAAGTATGTTGTGCTTGTAAATATTAGAGTTGAACCTTGTACTCTACTTTTATTTAGCAATTACTTAGTTTGCCAGTAGCTTTTTGGTTTTTTTTTTTTTTTTTAAGAAAATTGTTGATTATTTTGTCAATGTTGTTTGAATTTGGGATGTCAGGAGCCTCTTTGTGGGAACTCAGCCTAGCAGGCTCATCCTCGCTGTTTTGTCTTGCATCAGTAATCTGTTACTATGTGATTTTGTTGCTGTGTGGTGTACTATTGTATCATAAACATGGTGGTTCTGATGCAGTTACAGTGTCACTGTGGTAATAGTCAAGGACTAGCATAGAATTAAACAGTGCAAGGTGAGGGAGGGAAGGGTTTTGTTCTTGGTGACTTAGATGTGAAACCTCGACAGAGCATCATGTGAACTGACATGGGGTGGTCATGCTACTGTATCATTGGGAGTGATGCCAGGAATTTTAATCAGCTTTTGTAAAGAGTATCCAGAAAAGTAGTGAACTTATTTTCAGTGTGACATAGAAAACAATGTGAATATTTAAGGTCTGGGACAATAGTTAAACTTCACTAAGGATTTTCAGAAATGTGTTGGGTTTTTTTGTTTTGTTTTGTTTTTTAGGTATGGGAATAAAGGTAATTTTGTTGAATCTTACTGGTGCTAATGATGGACAGTTAAACAGATAGTGTATATGCTATGGATCAGTACACTTAGTACTGCCAGAATTGACTTTGAAATGCTGTGTGTTCACTTTTCACTCTGTAAATGCAATTCTTTACAATGACTATTTATTAAAAGGCAGTCAGTCATGATTTTTACAGGATTGTGTGAACTGTTCCAACTCTGCAACCTCTGGACAAGATGCTAAAACCACAATGGGGGAAAATGTGTGAATCTTCTTAAGTTTCCTTTCCACTAAAGGAAAACCCTCATATTTCATATCATCATGAATTTGCTTGAAACATCTTGTTTGCATAAAATAGTTCATCTGCATGGTCCCATTAGACTCTACCAAAGAAAAAAGACTCAGTGAATGGACATTCTATATTGTGAGTCTTGTAAGTAGCCATAAATAACCAAAATAGTATCAAACTTAGGTGTGACTTTTCACATGTGCGAAGTACTGTTAAGGTGATACATTTTTGATGAGTTTTTTAATACTTGAAAATATTAAAAAGCATTATCTTTAAATCGTCCTATAAAAGAGTGATTCATTCTTAAGGTGTGTTTCCTTAGGTTCATGACCCTTTTGCAAAAGCACATTGTATCCAGAGGCTTCCTGTCTACCTCTCGCAACCAATTTTCCAAAATCAACATGTGCTTCCTAAATATTTGCCTTAGCTACTAACGTGCAGTTTTCGGGACCAAAGCAAATGAATGTTTGTTTGCAAAAGTCTTCCAGGAGGCCTGTGCTACAAACTCGGTGGCAGTGTCCACTGGTGGAGAAGGCCTTGCCATGTCTTCTAGTTGCAGATAGTAGCGATGAAAGGCAGCGGTGCCAGTCCCGGGTACCCTTAGAGCAGTGGATGTGCATCTCAGTCTTCCCTGGTACTCAGAGTGTTCAGCCTTCTCAGATGTCTTCCGTGGTACGGGGTGTCATGAGTGCATCCTTTGTACCAACAAATAGTAGTTAGACAGGACTCCCAAACTTTTGGGCCTGTCTGTCCTTTTTGTTAGGATTTACTTTAGAGAACCAGCTTGAAATGTTTAATTATAAATACCTTGCCTTAAGAGGTTTCAAAAAGTGTATTTTATCTGCAAAATTAAAATCTGATTTTATTACTTAGCCAGCCTAAGGAATAAGCCATATCTATATATGCATGGACGGAACATGATTTGTTCCTGCATTATGAAGATGGCTCATTTAGATAACATCTAGGAAAAAGGAAACTTTCTGGTTTGAGTTTTTTGAGACACAGTCTTACTCTATAACAAGGATATGGGCTGGCTTTAAATTAATCCATTCTTCTGCTTCCACCCATGCCTGAATCAGTGTTTAAGTTATTTCCAGTCTTATCTGAGTGAAAAAAAGGACTTCAAAAAGTGGGCTTAATTTGCCAGAAGATTCTGAGAATTTCTTTGCTGAGAAAAATCTGGAAACTCTTTGACTTGGTATTTCTCTTGATTCAGCAGTTTCCCCCTCAGGAGCCTCTCTTGGGCAGCAGTAGGATCCACTCACCACGTTTACATAGGGAAGAGTCAGCAAAGCCCACGCTAGGGGAACGTGAGTGGACCCATTTTAACTCTTCTGTGCGTGTTGGTTTAAGATAGGCGGGTTGAAGCATGAATGCATTCCTGGTTTTCTTCATTACTCCATATTGAGACCATTGATACTAGGGTGTGTGTTTAGAATGTAGGCGCTTCTGTACAAGTTGAACAGTTAGGTGAAAGCCTAGTCGGACACTTGCTGGAAATACCTGTCTTTATCATTAGTGATCTTGGTGGTATTGACATGCTCCAACTATGTTCTTTTGTTGTTCCAGTTTTAAATTGTGCCCAGCCAGGTCTTTGTGAGTCCCCTTTCCTGGTCTATAATTCACCATCTTTCCTGCCTGGCCTATTCTTGAGGTGTGCTGACATGCCCAAGACTGCATGGGTAGGGCCAGTTCTGTTCTCATAAAGCAGGCTTTGTCCATTCACTGCAATTCAATAATCTCAAAAGTCAATCCTGTGAACTCTGTAGCTTCCCTTTGTTCCCAAGTTTTGAGAGGAAGCCTCACCTAAAATCCTCCAGTCCATTTAGTAGTTTGTGTTATTTGATTGGCCCAATAATGAGTAGCTTCCCTTGATTACAAAAACCCTGGAGTACCAGTTTGTTGTGGACAGTGGAATTTGGACATGGAAACCCTTGTGGATAATGGAATGAAACAAGAAATGTGTATGCTGGCATGAATTAGCCGTTGAATTTCAGCTTCTCATTACATGAGGAATTCATTATTAATAAAGTCTGTTTATTGACAACCAAATCCAAGGCTAACGTGTTAAATTAATGTGAACCCTAAATATCAGTTCCTGAGGGAAATGGGAAGTTTACTGTGTTGTGAGTTACTCATCCATTCGAGTACCTTAGAACTCACCCAGGAAGGGTCTCTACAGGGTCAGCTTCAAACTGACAGTGGTGGCCATGGGTAAAGGACTGAGTTTTGTGCCCTGTTCTCTCTACAAGCAAGGTCCCATGTAGCCCAGGCTGCCTGACCTCAAACTCAATACAGAGCCGAAACTGGCCTTGAGCCACCCTTAGCAGCATTTCCAAGTGTCACTACTACACACTACACCGCATTTACTCTGCGTTTTAAGATGTTCCTCACTCCACCAGTTCTCTAGTACTTCCTGCCTGAAAGAAAATGAGTTACTCATAATGATAATAAAGTAGAGTTGAGAAGCTTGTTTCCTCTAAAATCCGTTGGGAGGGGCAAGTGCCACTGTATCTCCAACGGAACTGCCTTTGGGAGTCCGTTCACCTAAGCCTGGAATATACAGAGCCTCAACAAAGTAGAAGATAACTGACTCCCAAAAACTGGGGCTCTAACTTCCACATACACTCTTTGGCATACACGCATACACAATGAAACATACAGTGATAACTGCACTGGCTCATGGTCCATGTTAGTAATGTCAGTGTTGGTGAGGTAGACGGGCATCTCTGGGCTCACTGACCAGCTAGTGTAGCCAGACAAATAAGAGACCCTGTAGACAGCACCTAAGGAAATTCCTATCCACATGTGCACCTGCAGCCACCCAAACAAAATTACTTAGGGGTTAACTATGCTTTACTTGAACTTGGCCCCAGTTTACAGGAAGATTTAACATAATGAAGTGAACTATGGGATGTAGTGGTGCACATCTTTAATCCCAGCACTCGGGGAGCAGAGGCAGGCAGATCTCTGAGGTTGAGGCCAGCCTGATCTACAGAGAAGAGTTGCAAGACAGCTACACGGAAACCTGGTCTTGAGAAACTATACACACACTCATTGGAGTAAGCTTGTTTTTGTTCTGCGTGTGTCTCTGTGTACACCTGTGTCTGTGGGTAAGAGGTTGCTATTGGGTACCTTACTCACTGTTTACTGATGTATGTTTTGAGACAATCTCACCAATTGGCTGTCCTGACTGGCCGGCGAGTCCCTATGGTCATCCTGCTCTGCCTTGGCACTGGGGTTATACGTGCATGCCACCTTGTGTGACTTTTTATGTGGGTGCCGGGGACCCACACTCAATTCTTCATGCTTAACACACCAAGCACCTTACTCACTGAGCCATCTCCCTAGCGCTACCAAACTATTTTGAAGGTTTTTAATCCAAAATTGTGCAGGATTCTACATCAACAGAAGTGGGGTTGACTTGTTCGTGTGTTTTGCTGTGGTCTGTAACAGTGAAAACATACCTCGCTCCTCCCTGCTTCCCCAGAGGTCTCAACAATCATGAACAGAAGTAGTCAGTTGCTACAAAGTTCAAAATAGCAAATTGAAACGAGTTCTATCTGGGCAGTGGTAGTACACACCTTTAAGGAAGGCAGATCTCTGCAGAGCCACACAGAAAATCCTGTCTCAGAAAACAACAAAAACTCATTCCCTGTAGTGGGATACCTTGTTCAGCCTTGATAACAGGGCTTGGTCCTGCCTCAACTTTGGTGTCAGACTTTGTGGACTTTCCAAGGAAGACCTTACCCCCTCTGAAGAATGGAGGGGAGCGGGAAATGGGTAGGGAGAGGGAACGGGGGTTGGTATGTAACATGAAAAATAAACTTTTTAAATTAATAAAAAAAAACCTCTCCCTCCCAAGTGCTGGGATTAGCAGGATGCAGCACTACAGCCTGGCTGAGCATAATCTTTAAACAATTCAAGTTTAGTAGACAAAACATCAGACATAGCCTAGCAATATAAAAGTGTATCATCTTCATAATGAAAAGATTTGACTAACTACAGTGGAGGTGACCTCGAGCCAAGTAACCAGAATTCTCTAGCAAGCTTACATGTTGTTTTAGGCTTAGCTAGTTCTCCCTATGAATGTAATTTGACTCACTGAAGTAAGAGCAGCTGTCAAGTCATGTAACTAGAAACCTGCCGGGGAAGCAGCCTGAGGGCTATGACCACATTAAATAATTAAATTATTTGAGCTTTTTTAAAAAATAGTCTAGGACCATTTAGAGCTTGAAAGAAGCCAGGCAGTGGTGGTGCACGCCTTTAATTCCAGCACTCAGGAAGCAGAGGCAGGCAGATCTCTTGAGTTCGAGGCCAGCCTGGTCTATAGAGTGAGTTCTAGGACAGGCTCCAAAGCTACAGAGAAACTGTCTCGAAAAACAAAAGTTTGAAAGATGGGCTAGAGAAATGGCACTGTGGTTAAGAGTTCAATTCCCAGCAAACACATGGTGGATCACAACCATCTGTAAGGAGCTCTGGTGCCCTCTTCTGTCCTGCAGGCATACATGGAATCAGAACACTATATATAATAAATAAATCTTTAAAAAAATTTGAACACAACAGGACGGGCATGTGGTAAATGTCAACAGGAGGAGGGAGCCGTAAGAAAAGTCCTGCCTTTAAGGCTGGGCACAGAGGTGGGCAGCAGCTGGAGAAAGGAGAGGAGGGGAGCTGTCATCGAGTTTTTAGTGCTACGATAAAACACCATGACCGAAAAGCAACTTGGGAGAAAAGGGTTTATCTCAGCTTGCCTTATCACATCACAGTCCTTCACTGAGGAAAGTCAGGACAGGAAAGACAAGGAAAAGAACCTGACACAGAAGCCATATAGGAAGTCTGCCTACTAGCTGCTCACCAACACGGACTCAGTCTATTTTTGTTTATTATTTGTTTTGTTTGTATTTTGGTTTTTCAACACAGGATTTCTTTGTAGCTTTGGAATCTGTCCTGGAACTCACTTTGTAGATCAGGCTGGCCTCGAACTCACAGAGATCTGCCTGTGTCTGCCTCCCAAGTGCTGGGATTAAAGGCGTACGTCACCATTGCCCAGTTCAGCCTGCTTTCTTGGACCACCACTCCTGGGGTGGCACTACCCACAGTGGGTAGGGCCCTCCCACATCCATCACTAAAAAAATGTACTGCAGACTTGCCTATAGGCCAATCTCACGGGGCATTTTCTCTGTTGAGATTCCCTCCTCACGTGACTCTAGCTTGTGTCAAAATGACATAAAAGTAGCCAGTACAGGGGTCTTCGGAGAAACAATGAGGAAGCATCAAAGAAGATTTATTAACAAAAAACACAAAGAAGCAAAAGAAAAATTAGTATGGGTTGTTTTTAAAGGTTTATTTATTATGTATATTATACAGTGTTCCTCCTGCATATATGCTGGCAAGCCAGAAGAGGGCACTAGATCCCATTACAGGTGACTGTAAGCCACCCTGTTGTTTCTGGAATATGAACTCAGGACCTCTGGAAGAACAGCCAGTGCTCTTAACTACTGAACCATCTCTCCAGTCCCTAAAATATATATTTTTAAAACTAGAACTTAGAAGAGTAGGCAGGCTTAGCAGTGAAGATCTGTAAACAGCTATCCAGCTGCTTGAAGACTTCTGCAATCAGGGATGGAAAGAATACAAGGCCCTCAGCTCCTCCTGTTATATGCCCTAAGGTTTCTAGAATGGAAGGTCATTGTGAGATTCCTGGGAAAATTCCAAGTTCTTGTGATCTATTGTTCCAGGAGTCAGTCTGGTAGCTACAGTATGGTGTGTGTGTATACATATCTATGTATATATATGTACACATATATATGTATATATATATATATAATCATGTGTGTGTGTAATATATGATATATATTTCTGCCAGGTACCAGGTTGGTCAGCAATCCCTAGGATCTCTCACCCTACTTTCCCCACTTCCTCCAGACTTCTTTTGCAAGATTTAAGTCGTGGGTGGCTGAGTAGGTAACCCAGTGGTTAAAGCGCTCATTGTCCAAGCTTGAGCACCTGAATTCAATCCCCCACACCCAAGTTAAAAAAAATCAGTGGGGAGGAGCTGGAGCTGGCTCAGCAGAGTCAATAGCATATGCTACTCCTGCAAAGGATCTGGGTAGAATTCCTAGCACTCCTATCGGGTGGCTCACAACTACCTGTAACTCCAGTTTCGGGGCATCTGACGTCATCCGGCCTCTGTGGACACCTGCGCTCGCATGGTGTACATGCATACACTCGGGCACACATAAAATCATTTAAAAAAAATCACAAGGGAGGTGAAGATGGGATCCCTGGGGCTGGCAAGCCAGCTAGTCTTGCCAATGGGTGAGCTCCAGGTCCAGTGAGAGACCCTGCCTCAAAAGATAGAGCAGCAGAGGAAGCCACTTAATGCCAGCCTCTGACTTACACACGTAAACACACATCAGCAGACACAGACACATGCACAGATAAATAAGCATAGTATCAGGTAAAATGTGTGCGGTTTATTTTAAACTATTTTTTTTTTTTTTTTTTTTTTTTTTTTTTTTTTTAGTTTTTCGAGACAGGGTTTCTCTGTGGCTTTGGAGCCTGTCCTGGAACTAGCTCTTGTAGACCAGGCTGGTCTCGAACTCACAGAGATCCGCCTGCCTCTGCCTCCCGAGTGCTGGGATTAAAGGCGTGCGCCACCACCGCCCGGCTAAAATGTGTGCGGTTTATTTTAAACTATTAAAATTAAAGGAAGTAAGCCAGACATGGTGATGCACGTCTTTCATCCCAACACTCCAAGGCAGAGGCAGACTGCTCTCTGTAAGTCTGATGCCAACCTGGTCTACATAGTTCCAGGAGAGTCAGGGCTACAGAGTGAGACCCTGTTCAAAAAAATTAAAAGAAATATGTAAAGCAATAGAGATAGTTCTTAGGCAATCAAAATTGTAAACACTGGAATATGGTTTTGGTGGGTTTTTAAAAAGTATTATTATGAAATTCTTCTCTTGCACATAGACAGTCATGCCTGAAGTTTAAGATCAGTTTGTAATTAAAACTTGCCATCAATGCTGCAGGATCTGGTTAGATTGGGCTAGGTTGAATTTATCATAGGAAAATACATCCCTTAACCATCATTCCCCACAGCAGAGCCAGGAGTGGGGATGGGGAGTCTAGACTGGGAAGATGGTGTATGCTCACTGGCTTCTCTTCAGGAAGGAGTGCTTCAAGAGCTGGAGAGCAGAAGGCCTCTCGTGCTGGTCCCTAAGAGGGAGAAAACACATTAGAAGCGGCACACGGTAACATGACCACTACCTCAATCTGTGTGAGTCTGATGCAATTATGAAGACGGAGGCACAGGAACTGAGAGATGGTTCAGTTCAGTAAGTACCAGCTCTTGTTGCTCTTGCAAAGGTCGCTAGTTCATTTCCTGGTACCCATGTTGGGTGGCTCACAACTACCTGTAACTCCAACACCAGGAGATCTGGTGCCCTCTTCCAGTAATCTCCTCAGGCATCCACACATGCTGTAGACACCCCCACACACATTAATCAACTTAAAGATGGAGGCACAACTGCCGATCCAAGGGACCGGCTCGAGCTTCAACTCCAGCTTTTAACTGTAGTCTCAGGCAGGTGACACACACTTCGCTCCCCTGTAAAGTGAGGATTAACGGCAATACCTACAGACCGGGGCTGTACTGGTGGATGAAGTGTTTGTCTAGCATATACAAGGTCCTAAGGACTGTGCAAACCGGACCTGGTTGTGCTCACCCATAATTCAGTACCTAGGTGGAAGCGAAAAGATCAGAGAGAGTCAAGGCTATCCTTGGCTAAGCATGGACTTGTGGAGCTTGAGAGCATCCTGGGCTACATGAGACCTTGTCTCAAGTTTTTAAAAAATTTTTTAAACCTAACTTGTTAGAAGAATTAAATAAATATCTAACTTTAAAAAATAATTCACTGGGCAGTGGTGGTGGCGCACACCTTTAATTCCAGCACTGGGGAGGCAGAAGCAGGCGGATCTCTGTGAGTTCGAGGCCAGCCTGGTCTACAGAGTGAGTTCCAGTACAAACAGGGCTACACAGAAAATCCCTGTCTCAAGAAAAAGCAAACAAACCAAAGCATTCAAAATTTGAAAGACCTTTAAAAGTAGGTGGTTGAATTGTTTGGGTGTGTCTGTTTGTTGAGACAGGCTTTCACGTGTCTCATGCTGGCTTTGAACTTCTGATTCTTACACCTCCACCTCCTGAGTGCGGATTCTACCGGCATCCAGCATACCCAGTGTATGTGGTACTGGGGATTGAACCCAGGACTTTGGGCATGCTAGACAAGCATTCTGCCAACTCATCGCCAGCCGCTGAAACAGAACTTTGAATGGGCCACACGTCATGAAGGGAATAATTGCTTCTTCTCCCTTCTTTGACTTTCTTACCTGGTCAGGCACAAGCGCACAAAGTCTGCAGCAGCTTCTGAGAACCGGTCAGGGAGAGGAGGCATTAGGCCTCTGTGGGCTCCAATGTAAAACATTGCTGCCATCCTATCCATGGAAGCCAGAGGAGGCTTCCCGGTGGCCATTTCAAACACGGTGCAGCCAATGCTCCATATATCTGATTTCCTTCCGTAGCCAGACTCATTGATGACCTCAGGGGCCATCCAGTATGGTGTCCCGCGCATGGACTTCAGCATGTCACTGTGAGTGCCATTTAAGCCTGCCCAGGCCAATCGCTTGGCACAGCCGAAGTCAATCAGCTTTATTGTTCCCGTTGGCATGAGCATGACGTTGTTTCCCTTGATGTCTCGATGGACCACACAATTCTCATGGAGGTAAGCAACGCCTTGCAGGATCTGTCTTGTGTATTTACAGAACACCATCTCAGGCAGGGGCCCGAAGCGGTGTATAATACTAGAGATGGAGCCGCCGGGGACAAATTCCATGAAGATGCTCACTGTGTTCTCCTCCAAGCATGTCCCTAGGTAAGCCACTATGTTTACATGCTTCAGAGCCTTCAGCAGATCCACCTCCTCCTGCAGCTTCTGGTATTCTTTTTCAGTGGCCAATGTATCAGAAGTATCCAGGGCCACCTGCTTTACAGCGATCAGCTGCCCTAGGCTGGTAAGCCCGCAGTAAACCTACAAACAAGCCAGGACGTATTATTGAATTCGTGACAGCGCAATATGTTCAAAGGTGCCTTTTTCCTCACTTCCCAAATTGATTTTGTCCTCTAAGTCAATCCATCCCTGACTTGAGTGATAAATAGTTAAGCAAACTCTGCATTGAGATGGCGGTGAGCAAGCGTGATGAGCAGGTAGCACAATGATTTATCATCCACCAGCCATGTAGTGTTAGATGAGTTTGTATAATTTTTTTGCTGCTTGTCTTGCTTTTTTAAAGCTGAACATTTTGACACGTGCCTTTATCTCACCACGTGGGAGACAGAGGCAGGAAGATCTCAGTCAGTTCAAGGACAACCTAGTCTACAGAGTTGCAGGTCAGCCTGGTCTACAAAGCTACAGGTCAGCCTAGTCTACAGAGTTGCAGGTCAGCCTGGTCTACAAAGCTACAGGTCAGCCTAGTCTACGGAGTTGTGGGTCAGCCTGGTCTACAGAGTTGTGGGTCAGCCTGGTCTACAGAGTTGTGAGTCAGCCTGGTCTACACAGTTGTGGGTCAGCCTGGTCTACCCAGTTGTGGGTCAGCTAGGCTTACATAGTGAGACCCTGTCTAGAAAAAGATTGTCTTTTTATTTTTATTCATGTAATTGTGTGTGTATCTTACTTGCATGTATCTCTTTGTGTGTGTGTGTGTGTGTGTGTGTGTGTGTGTGTGTGTGTGTGTGTGTGTGGCAGAAGAAGTTGGATCACCTAGAACTGGAGTTATAGATGGTTATGAGCTGCCCAATGTGGAAGAGGCAGGGAATGGAACTCAAGTCCTCTAGAAGCACAGAAAGTGTTTTTAACTAACAAGCCATCTCTCCAGCCTTTCTCTTGTCTTTTGAAGACCATGTCTTATGTAGTAGCTTAGGGTACCTCAAACTCACTTTGTAACTGAAGATGACCTTAAACTCCTGATTCTTCTGCCGTTTCCTCCAGAGTGCTAGGATTACAGTGTGTCTCGCTGCACCAGATGTGGTCAGATGTGTCTGTGGAGTTGTGTGTGCAAATGGATGCCAGGGGCTGATGTCAGATATCTCACTCAATTGCTTCTCTTATTTATTTACTTATTTATTTTGAGACAGAGTCTCTCTCTAAACATAGAGTTCTCCAATTAGGTTAGCCATTGAGCCCTAAGGCCCCTCCCGTCCCTTCCTCCCCTGTGCTGAAATTGTAGGTGTGTGGCACAGCACCTAGTTTCTATCTAAGCACTGGGGATCAGACTCGGGTCCTCACTTTACCAACTGAGCCATCCCTCCATCCTCCCTTAAAACCAACATGACATTTGCCTCATGTATTTCTCTGATGAGAATATTAGGTGCTGGTCTGGGAAAGCCCCTCACCAAAAGATACACCAGCGTTAAGTCAGAATAGAGTCCTCCAGAGGGAGAAGGAAGCAGGTCCTGTAATGTGCTCTCGGATGTGCCCTGGGGCTCATGTTCATCTCACCTTCTTGTGGGTTCCTGAAGTGTCCCCAGCTAAAGACCCACAGATTTGGGTTAGGGTCAGTCTTTTCTTCACCTGTCTATTCAGTACTCTTTAGACCACCAAAACTTTAGGGGGTCATTTATGCAATTCCTCAAATACAAAGAACAGCATTAGAGTTTGTCCCCATGTAGTAAGTCTCCCTGTTTCCACTGCTATGGTGAGCTTCTGGAGGGATAGATTTCCTTCCCAATAGGTTCATGATGATGGCTACTATTGACTAGCAACTTGACAGGATCTAGATTCATCTACAAGACTCACATCTGGGCATGTCTGTGAGGGAATGTCTAAATTTGGTTAACTAACCCTGCATGCGGCTGGAACCATCCCATGAACCGGGGTCCTGGACTGAATAAAAAGAGAAAGGGAGCTGAGCACAGCATCCATCTCTCTGCTTCCTGACTGCGGATGCTGTCAGCAGCTGCCTCATGCTCCTGCTACCAGGACTTCCTCCTCGTGATGAACTAGACTCTCCAACTGTGAGCCAAAATGAATCATTGTTTCCTTAAACTGATTTGTCCCGTGTCTTGTGGAAGCAATGAAAAAAAGTTAGGGTAGGGCTTGAACTTGGAATGCAGAGGGGCTGGAAGTGCAATGGGTCACTGCCTGAGAGCAAGAGCCAGGGCAGAGCCCGTGAGACAGCCCATCTTGAGGAAATGGTTAAGTCTCTAAAACCACCCATGCCAACATCAAATCAATACCACACCTTTCAGATGCATAGAGAAAGAAATATATTCCTCTTGAAGGAAGTCTGGGTTTTTCTGTAGCTTCCAGCTGAAAATGCTCTAAGTACAGAGAGTGAGGAGAGAGGGGTGGGGACGGATGGAGAATTCTAGCATCAAGGTTCAAGGTGAACTTACTGTGCCGTATGCTCCTCTCCCAAGGACCTCACCCTTGGTCCAGAACACCGCCTCTTCGTGTTTTAAACTCTTGTCAGAAAGTGTCTTCTTTTCATTTGAGTTCAGGAAGTTTTCCTCCTTGTCATATATTCTGAACCCATTAATACACCTCTGGGAAAATGAGAAAAGAATTACCATTAAACTCTAGCTTGTTGTGAGGAGTTGATGAGAATGCAAGAGATCTGCCTCCTCTTCTTCCTCCTCTTTTAAGACAAGTATCAGGTAGCCCAGGCTGGCCTCCAACTTACTATGTAACCAAGGATGACCTCAAACTTTTGACCCTACTGCCTTTATGCCCCAAGTGCTGTGATTACAAATAATGCCACCTCATGCAGCCCTGCATGCAGCCCACCACACCCGCATGCAGCTGCAGTCCACCACACCCACGTGCAGCCTCAGCCCACCACACCTGCGTGCAGCCCACCACAGCCATGTGCAGCCTAGAGTAGCTATGAGTATATGTGGTCCAACACAAAATCATGAACTTAATTCAAACATTGTGAGATTTGTTTGTTTTTGTTAAGCAATCATGAGGGTGTAGAGCTGACTGTCAACTTTGTAACTGTATGATGATCACTAGAAATTATCTGCCATTGGTTGAAAATGTCATCATTGAACACAATACAGACCTACTTAAATAGTTTTGCTCTGTTAATCTACTCCAGGTGATCTCAAGTTAGAGCGTCAAACTAGCTAAATTCCAGAAGACCACAATGAGAACTGGGAATGCGGCTCAACAGGTAGAGTCCCTGCTTAGCATTCATTTCCAAAGCCCTGTGTTCCATCCCCAGCACCACATAAACCAGGCAGAAGCAGGAGGATTAGAAGTTCAAGGCCTGGAGCCTACATGGAACCAACCTAAGCCGTCTACATATATGTAACAGTTGTGTAGCTTGGTCTACCTGTAGGACTCCTAGCAGTGGGAACAGGGACTGTCCCTAATGCTTTTGACTGGCTCTTGGGACCTTGTTCCTCATACTGGATTGCATTGCTCATTTTAAATACAAGCAGAAGTGCTTAGTCTTATGACAAGGTGACATGCCATGCTTTGCTGATACCCATGGGAGGACTGCCCCTTGCTGAAAAGAAGCAGAGGACAAGTGGGTTCAGAGGGAGTGTAGATGCGGAGGGAATGGGAGGGAGGAGAGAACTGTGGTTGGGATGTAAAGTAAATTCATAAAAAAGAAAAAAAAAGTTTAAGGTCATCCTCGGCTACGTAATGAGTTCAAGACCAGCCGGGCTACAAGAGACCTTGTCTCAAAGAAGAAAACAGACACAGTAAAGAATTGTAGCCTAAGCCTGGCGGTGGTGGCGCATGCCTTTAATCCTAGCATGGAAGGCAGAGTCAGGTGGATCTTCTTGAGTTCAAGGTCAGCCTGGTTTGCAGAGAGAGAGGGGGGGGGAGGAAGGGAGAGAGGGAGGGGGAGAGGGAGAGAGAGAGGGAGAGAGAGGGAGGTAGAGAGAGGGAGAGAGAGAGATCCAGGACAGCTAGGGCTACACAAAGAAACCCTGTCCCAAAAAACCAAAAAGAAAAAAATTACTATTTGGGATTCATGATTCTTTATTTAAAAAATAAGAATTTTTAGGGGGCAGCAAGATGACTCAGTGAAGTGGTTCTCAACTTCTGGGTCCCACCCTCACAGTGGACTCATACCAGATATTTACATTATGATTCATAACAACAGTATCAAAATAACGGTTATGAAGAAGCCACGAAATAATGTTATGAGAAAGGGTCACAGCATTCGGAAGGTTGAGAACCACTAACTCAGTGAAAGGCAGCACTAAGTCTGATGATCTAAATTTGATCCTGGGAGCCGAACTGATGGAAGGAGAAAGAAGACCCAAAAGGAGTCCTCTGACTTCTACCCATATGTCATGTCACATGTGTGCATTTGTGCACTTGCCAACACACACACACACACACACACACACACACACGTAATTAAAAATAAGGGTTTTGAACCAGATTGTCTCTGAGGTTCTTCCCCTCAGCACACCTCTGATTCCAATGAGACCAACCTGCAGTTTGACGTTTGCTGTCTCTCTGTCCAGCTCTTCGATGGTATTCCCTCTGCTAGTGAAGACAAGGTTCAAGTTTGCTGCATCTGCCTCCTTTGTCGTTCTTTGGCAAGAGCCGTTATCTGTCTCATCAAGTGCTAACAGTTCTTCAACTAGACAACCTAGCAACTCATCCGTCAATTCTTCATTCTTTACTGGGTCTAAGATTTCTTGTGAGCTATTTCCAAATGTTTGATATGTGACAGAGTTATTTTCTAAGCTATCCTGATCCAAAGAACGTGTCCAGTGTTGTTCTGTGGGGGAAGGTGCACTTTCTAGGTTCTCGTGGAAAGAGACACTCGAAAAGCTCACGGGTGTTTTAGACTTGTCTGAAAGACTATCGAATTCCAGGTAATCCAGGAACACCTGGTCAGCATTTCCTTTGTCAAGAGAGTCTAGATCCTGTGTTTCTGGTGACACAAGCTTGCCTAAACTCTTGTTGCTAAGCACAGCCCAGCTGTTTTCCGAAGGGACGAGCAGGGTCTGGTGGTGCCGCTGTTCAAGCTCCTTCACATCTCCAAAGCTTTGGGTCAGTATATCACTAGCAAAAATGCCTGCTTCATGTGCAACTTCCTCTGTGAAGATTTCCTCAACAATGGACAGATCCAAGACAGGAGGCGTTTCTTTCTCTTCAGGGGATTGCTCAGGGATTGGCGTCAAGTTTGAGAGCTGAACTTCATTTTGGGGAGACCAGAAAAGCCATTTCCTGAAGATTTCATCTGCCAATCTGGTTCTGAAACGCCACACTCTGCATGGCTACCCGAAGCCTTGCAACCCTTTTCTTTAGAATTAACCCTCTGTGCTTTTCCTTGAGACCAAGGGAAGGCTTTGGGGTTTAACATGTGGTCTCTTCTGAAGTCTTGCTCTGCTATTGCGGCTTCTGTCACTTTGGGAAGGCTGGCATTTACTGGTGATGCATCGGCCTGGTGGAGCTCTGCATATCTCATGGTAATATCTGTGTTCATGCCTTTCTGCCTCTCGAATGTGACTATAAATAGGAGTCCCAAACATCTCGTAGATTCCTGGTCCATTGGAAGTCGAATTGATTTCTTTGAACATGTCACTATACTTCAAATCCAGGAAGTGCCGTCTTGGGTCTGTTGTTTCAACTGAGAGAGGAACACTTGGCTTTTTTATACCTGAGTTTTTACTGATTCTAGGAAATGCTTGTTTTTTGGGTTTCTGGGTCTGATGTGTTGATTTCTTCTTTTCTGTCAGAGGCGCTCTCCTTTGAAACTTGGGTGACAGATGAGGTCTGAAGTCCGTGTGTTCCAAAGCAGGGAAAACTTGAGTTTTTATGTTGTTTGTATGCCTGTTGGGCTTCATGGAAGCTTGAATAGAAACGGCGAGAGTGGGAGGCAGTCTGCTTCTTGCCTTGGTCCTTGAATCCAACTTGGCTCTGTGAGTATTTGCCTGGAGTTTGTCCTGCTCTTGTTGAGCAAGTGTGTTGAAACTCTTGCTATTCTGCACTGTGTGCTTTCTCTTTTGGAGGTTTGGTTTGGCTGTGGCTGGCTCCTTGGCTGTTCCTTCTCCAGGGAATGCAGTTTGGATAAGAGGCATCATTCCATTCGTTTCTGGTTTGGTTGATTCCTCTGCTGATATTTTTTTGTTCTGTTCTGTGTCTTCTAGGAGCTCCTCAGTGGGGCCATCAGAGTTCATACCAGGTACGTTCTTAAGAACACTAACCTCTCCTAACACAGCGTGTGGTTCCGTTGCGCTGGCTTTGGGTAAAGAGTTGCTTTTGGGACCTTTCTCGTGTCTGCTCTCTTTTTCCACAGCTGGGGTTATTTCCACATTCGAGGCGTCCAGCGGCTTGCTGGGAGTGGTGTACACAACTTCTGAATCTTGTTTCAAACTCTCTGCTGTTGAGCCCTCTCTTTTGCTCGATGAAGGATCCTGGGAGTCCTCACCCCCTTTCCTCATCTCACTAGCATGGCACTCGTCACCCGTCTCCTTCCCCACGGGAAGGTTGCCTTCGCTGACTCTCTCACAGGAGACCAAAGCTGGCCCTTCTTCCAAGCAAGAGGTCTCAGTTTTGTTCCATCCTTCCGCTTCCTGGAAGGGCCAACTCTCTGCCACTCCCCCCTGTCTTCTGGGATGGTCCCCCTTCTGGAAAGAGAACAAGTTTCTAGACCAAATGGCACTGTCAGAAGCCCTGAGGCTCTGTTCTGCTGGTCCCTTCCATGTGACATCTTGATGGTTTTTTGATGAGCTAAACTCAGTTGACTGGCTAAGAGGTTCCAAGAGCTTAGGTACAGAGGGGGTGAGGCTTGGAACTCTTCTCTCCCTGTGTCTTGGGAACTTGTGATTCTTTTCCACATCAAAGACACAAGATCTCATGGGCAGGAGTGATAGCGGTGGCAGCAGAAACTAAAAAAAGAGAAAGAAAATAATAAATGCAGAAAAATATCTAAGTACCATATTCCCTGACTTAAAGACAGAAACCAGGCTGGTCTCAAACTTGAAAATCTGCCTGCCTCTGCTTCCATTGAATTTTTTTTTTCAGAGTTGGGGATCAAATCCAGGGCCTGCGCATACTGGGCAAATGCTCTACCACTTAGCCACATCCGGCTACATCAATATGTCAACAGGCCAGAAAGAGCACACTCTTTTTTAAGGTAGGGTTTCTCTGTAACTTTGGAGCCTGTCCTGGAACTAGCTCTTGTAGACCAGGCTGGCCTTGAACTTTCAGCGATTTGCCTGCCTATGCCTCCCGAGTGCTGGGATTAAAAGCGCCACCTCTGGCAGAGGCAGATCACAATTTTCAAACCAAAATCTGCATTGGGGTAGAACTCAGTAGAGTGCTTGTCTGTGTGCGTGAAACCCTGGTTTGAGCCCCAGAGTCATATAAGTAGGGCACAAGGTACACTCCTTAACCCCATGCAGGGGAGGTGGAGGCAAGGAGGACCAGAGAAGGTATAAGTCATGGACTATATACAGCCTGGGATAGACTACTTGCCAATAAATAAGCAAACAAACAAGCAAATAAATACATCCAGACAAAAATAAACAGCCTAAAACAGGGCCGGAAAGAAGATGGCTTGTTGGGTAAAGGTGCCCTCCTGCCACCAAGCCTGGTGACCTGAGTTTGATTCCTGGGAATCCACATGTGCAAGGAGAGAACCGACCCCCCAAACTTCCTCTGATATCTACATGAACATAGTCTCTCCCTCCTCCCTCCCTCTCTCTCTCTCTCTCTCTCTCTCTCTCTCTCTCTCTCTCGTCTCTCTCTCTCTCACACACACACACACACACACACACAAGCCAAAATAAAAATAAATATCTTAAAAAATACATCTCTAAGCTTGGGATTGTTTCAGGGGTATGGTGTATGCTTAGCATACATGAAACCCTAGGTTGAATCTTCAACACCAAAAACAGAGGGAGGAAATCAATACCAAAACTAAAATATCATTCTTAGTAGTTTTCAGAACCAAGATTAAGCAATTCCTTTAAAAGAGTAATTAGGGGCTGTAAGATAGCCCAGAATTAAGAGTAAGGATTACTCCTGCAGAGGACTTAAGTTTGGTTCTCAGCACCCACGTTGGGTGGCTCGCAGTTGCCTGTCAGTCAACTGTGGTTCTAGGGGACTCGATGCCTCTGACCTCCTCAGGCATTTGCATACACACACAGCACACATACACAGACACACATATGTAAACATAATTAAAAATAACAAAATAAATCCTCTTTCAAGCTAAAGTAAGGGGACTGGAGAGATGGCTCAGTGACTGAATGTTGGCTGCTCTGGGGGCAGCTCTCCATAGTGGCTTACAGCCTGTAATTCTAGTCCCAGGGGATCTGACACTTCCTCTGGCTTCCACAGCACCACGCATGTGCACGGTGCACAGACATGCATTACAGACAAACACCCCATATTTATCAAATTAAAAAAATCAAAGCTCAAATTTATATGTCAAGACTCATATGTATTATGTATTTGTATTTTGCTTTGGTTTTTTGTTGTTCTAAACCTCTAGGGCAGTGCAATGCAAACGAATAGGCATTTGAGCCTGTTAAACTAACAGTCCTCAAGTGGGTGTTTTATTTTTGTGACATTTTCTCATGTATTACAACTCCATATCTAACTATATCAGATTCATTTGTAAACATGAATTGTTCATAGTGATTGAGAGCTATAACTTAAATTTTCAGTTGTAAGCAGGTAGGAAAAAAACCCAGATATTAGAAATTCAGGTGTTAGGTGATGAACATATTTCCCTCATTTATTCCCTGAAATTTTCCCCAATTCCTCAAAAAATAGGAAATAAAGAATGGAGAGATGGCTCGTCAGCAAAGTGCTTGCCCTGCAAGTACAAACAACTGAGTTCAGCTCCCAGACCCCACATTTAAAAGGCTAGCAAGGGTGAAACAAGTTTGGAATCCCAGTTTTGGGATGGCGGTATAAAAACAGATCCTGGAGTTTGCTGACTGGAGAGCATAGTGGTAATGGGCCAGTGAGAGACCCTGTCTCGAAAAGCAAGGCAGGACAGTGCTCAGGAAACAACACCCTGAGGGTGCTTTCTGGCCACATGCAACATGAACACAACCACACACACAACACACACACAAGAAGGAGAGAGAGACGAGGAGAGAGAGAGAGAGGAGAGAGAGAGAGATGAGAGAGAAGAGAGAGAGAGAGAGGAGAGGAGCCTCCCAGTAGGAAGTCCCCTTTCAAAGGCACTCTCAATGGTGATGTACAGATGTGCACAGGTATCTCTCACATGCTAATCACAGGTGTGCACAGGTATCTCTCACTCACATACTGATGCACAGGTGTGCACAGGTGGGGCACATGTATCATTTGTGTGCTGCTATACAGATGTGCATAGGTATCTCTCACGTGCTGATGCACAGGTGTGCACAGGTATCTCTCACATGCTGGTGCACAGGTGTTGCACAGGTGTTTCTGTGTCTCCTGTAACACTGAAGGCCAGGGGAGACACTGAAAAAAACTGAAAAATGATGATATATCTTCCCAGAAACTTTCCCTTTTAATTACAGAAGCAGGAAAAACTCCCCCACCATGGAGGTAGAGAGGTGAATGGCAAAGGAATTACCTGGGACCAATATAAGGTTGAGTGGTGTGTAACCCACACCTTGCATTCAGCACTCAGAGGCAGAGGCAGGAAGGAGGCAACTGGATCTCTGTGAGTTGAGGCTAGCCAGGGCTACCCAGTGTGACCCACTCTCAAAAAGTTAAATACATAAATAAAGAAAGAAACAAACAAAAAGCGTTGAATGAAAGAAAAACAGGGAGCCAGGCGGTGGTGGCGCACGCCTTTAATCCCAGCACTCGGAAGGCAGAGGCAGGTGGCTCTCTGTGAGTTCGGGGCCAGCTTGTTCTACAAGAGCTAGTTCCAGGACAGGTTCCAGGATAATACACAGAGAATCCTGTCTCAAAAACCAAAAAAGAAAGAAAAGAAAGAAAGAAAAGAAAGAAAGGGAGGGAGGAAGGAAGGAAGGAAGGAAGGAAGGAAGGAAAGGAAGGAAGAAAGAAAGAAAACTAAAGAGGCAGAAATCAACGCTGCAAAAGCCTTGGAGAAACCAGGACTGCCAATCACATGGCCTGTTTTCTCAGTGGAAGAAATGGGTAACACCCCGGTCACCTGGCGGGTGAAAAGTGGCCGATCAGCCTGGTGGCCCGTTTGCTGTTCTGTGAGGCTTCTTGATTCCCCAGTATCCTATGCATTGTTTTTGGCCCTAACCCCTGAACTTTTTCTCAAGGGAAAAGAATTGCATCCCCTATGAAGAGGCCCTGTGAGTTTGCATCCTCCACCAATAGAATCTATCCTTGTATTATCACAGATCCTTCGCTAGGCCTAGCCCTGAGCTCTGCTTAGCAGCCAACAGAATTACATTCCTATTGGAAAGGGCACAGGTCACAAGTTTCTACTATGTTTAAATGTGTAAGAAAATAGGTCACAGGGTCAGTCCCTGGAGGTCTTGACCCAGTGCACGCGAAAATGGCACGTCCCCAACTTTCATTCTTATCTCTCCTTGGTCCCTTTCCTGATAGTGGCAGTGCCTACAGGAACCCTTAACACTAAGAGACCCGGTCACCTTACTAAGCAGGGGGCAGGAACTGCCCAGAGAAGTAACCCACAGAGCAGGGATAATATTCCCATGAATAATTGGACTTCTCCACAAAACAGTCCTAGTTTTTTAAGTTTTCCTCTACACTACGATTGACACCGAGTATTGTGATGCAGGTTATTGTTTTTAATCAAGTCAACATGCTGGCACTAATCTTACCTCAGTTCTTCGGCTACCATATCTCACATCCGAAGTAGGAATGCTATAAGGAAAAAACAACCAAGAACCAGGTATTTTTAGCAGTAAGGTGGAAAGTCTGGAGATGAGCAGTGTAGATGCTAAGATGCATGGGACAGTGTTTCAAAGTGTGTTTTTCCTGTGCAGTGTACACGGTGGTGGTACGGCGTGTTTCCAGAAAGCCTCTGGCCAAAGAGTCAGGAGGGATTGTTGTTGTGGGTTGTTCGCTTGGTCATTTGTTTGTGAGGTCTGGTTGCAGGTAGACTGGCCTTGAATCCCTAGGGTGGCCAAGAATGACCTCGAGTGTTAGGATACTAGTCTGTGTTAAGCCCAGTTCTGTACTGGAAAACCGAACCCAGGACTTCAGGGCGCCTAAGCAAGCGCTCCACCAAACTGAGCCACAGGCCCAGCCAGCTCCTACATCTCTTTACTTCCCTCCCCCATGAAATACTCTTCCTTGAAACACACACAGAATGTGTTTTCTCTTCTTCATTTGCTCAAGCTGCTTCGCCTATTGTCATTATTGTCCTGCATGTGTGTGCAGTGTGTGTGTGCATGTGTGTGTGTGCATGTGTGTGTGCGCACCAGGGAGTATCTTTGTTCCATGCTGTGCTTGTAGAGCAAGAGGACACACACCCCTGACCTTGTTTTTTGTTTTTTTTTTTTAAAAAAAAAAAAATAAGATCTATCTCACTGGCCTGGAACTTGTCAAGTTGGCTAGGCTGGCTGGCCGGGGAGCCCCAGAGATCCTCCTGAACGGGCCACCTCTGGGCTATGATGAACAAGCATGCATGACTCATATCTGACTTTTTTTTAAACATGGTTCTGGGGAACTGAACTCAGATCCTTGTGCTTGCAAGCACTTTACTGACCTCAGCACCATGGTAGAATTAATCAACTGCTCCGCTTAATACGGTTGCTCTCATTTGTGGTTTCTAGAATTTTTAATAGAGAGTACATAAAATCATGTATGTATATGTGCATGAACAGAGAAGTTAAAGTTGCTCAGGGCAAAAGGGGGACTAATAGGAAGGAGAAGGGGTGAGAAAAGGGGGAGGCAGGGGAAGGTGAGGCCTTGTGCTGGCACACACAATGTATTCTTGTATGGGAGCTTTAAAGTAAACACACAGACAAACGCTAGACTCACCTTCAGATTCTCTTTGCTGCACTTTCAGATCATGAGGCGCCTCCTCCCTGGCTGCAGACGTAGCAGTTCCTGGGTCTAGGCAAGGTCTCCGAGGTAAGAGGGTCCCATCTGCCCCACAAAGCTCCTCACAACTTCCTGCCCTCTTCAGAAGGGAAGGTCTTACCGCAAGGCCCTTCATCTCCACTTCGTTTGGTGGAGAGACAGGGTACACTTGTCCCCACTCCTGATTCATAGATGTCACCTGACTGAGAGGCAAGATATAGAAAAAACTCATTCGCTGGTGATATCAGATGGTCCCTCTGCATTCAAAGTTTGGTCCCTACCACATGATGCTATTGGAGGTGGTGGTCTAATATAAAGAAATTAATTCATTGGGAGAATGCCCTTGGGTTTGATACTCCCCACCACTGGCCTGCTCTCTATGTGGTCATCATGAGGAAGTAACTCTCCTTCATGATATGCTGTTGCCTTACCAAAAGCCAAAACAAAAACAAAACAAAACAAAAACCAAACCAAATAAGCAACTATGAAACAAACCTCTGAAACAAAATAAATTCCTCTTTGTTACCTTAAATATTTTGCCAACTACAGAAAACTGCCTAGTACATTCCTCATATCGTCCAGATGTCTGACTTTGTTGAGAAGTTTGGAAAATTAGTTACCAAGTGGTCTGGCTGAGCTGAGTTGTGGAGCCCTAACAGAACAAGGTTCCTCCATGCTCTGGTCTGATCCTGCCAGCCCTGCCCTCTGGATTCAATCCTAGTTCACTCTCCCTGTTTCTAGGAACATAAAAGACAAAGAGCTGGGACAGGAGCTGCCCACTGTGTTTTCAAAGGCATTATTAGTCAGCCCAGTACTCCCCAAACTCTCTATAGTGGGAAGCCAGTTTCTATTTTTGTTAGTTATTTTTCTTACTTTATTTTTATTTTTTTGAGACAGGGTTTCCTGTAATCCAAACTAGCTATGTAGAATGACATTAAACTTCTAAACCTCCTGCCTCTACCTTCCAAGTGTTGGGATTACCACCATATCTGGTTTATGCAGAGCTGGGTATCAAACTCAGGGCTTGTATACTAGGAAAGCACTCTGCCAACTAGCTGTGTCCCCTGCTCCATTGTTTGGTTCTTTGAGAGAGACAGAGTCTTGCTATTGTTGTAGAGTTATCTTCCAAGCAAAACAGCTGCCATTTTCATCAAATTGACTGTGGCTGCTTGGAAGAGACTATCACTAGTCAGTTTACTAGGAGGGTCGTGGAGCCTCACTGGAAAGTCCAGCTTAGCCTCCCAACCATTTGTATGCAATTCTGTCCTAATTGCGTGGGATCTCAGGAGGTGTAGAGTAAAAAGGCTGGGAGGTTAACTGAAGAGGGGCTCTATCCACCTGGCTTGGAGAAGCCAACATCTACACTGCCTGAAGATCTTCCAGTGTGGCTGCTTTTGGGCTCCGGTAAGCCCTTCACCTATGCTCATAAGTAAACTCTGTGAACTCTGGCAGAGTGATACTCTAGTTTGTTTGTTGCTGGAGCCGTGTAAAGAGACGGTAGAATACTGTTTACATCTCTCTGGGGAAGGAAATTTCCCAACAGGGCTGGCTGGGCCTGGAATATTGATATGTAACCAGACCGACCCTAAGCTTGTAACCAGCTTCCCTACCTCTGACTCCTGAGTTCTAGAGCTGGAGGACCCACCTTAAACCTTCCATTCACTAAAGATGATAAACTTTTGTCAGCTATAATGAAAACTAAAGAATCAAAACCATGCAGAAAACCGGCTCCATTTTTTTCATCATCTTATCAATAGATATAGATTGTGTTATCAAATCACAACTTTTCAGTGTTTACTCTCACGTTCTTCACTAGCATTATCTTATGCTGGTCATGGGGCTACAGAACCACATTTGGGACACCATTTCTCTGGAGCAATGTAGGTATACCATAGCCCTGGAGCCAAATTAGACCTTCAGCCTTGTGATGGTTTGAATAGGTATGGTCTCCATAGACTCATGCATTTGAATGCTTGACCTACAGGTAGTGACACTATTAGGTGTGGCCTTGATAGAGGAAGTGTGTCACTGTGGAGGCTGGCTTTGAGGTGTCATATAGCCCAGGCCACTCTCAGTGAGGCAATTCAGTTCCTGTTGTCTATGATCAAGAGGTAGAATTCTCACCTCCTTCTTCAGCAGCATGTTTGCCTGCATGCCACCCACCATGATGATAATGGACTAAACCTTTAAACTGTAATTCAGATCCAATTAAAATGTTTTCCTTTATAAGAGTTGCCAGTTCTCATAGTGCGTGCGGTGTGTGTGTGTGTGTGTGTGTGTGTGTGCATGTGTGTGTGATTCGTAACTTCCTCTGTGTGCATTGATGTGAAGCCCAATGGAGGGCACTGGGTATCCCACTATAACCTTCCTTGCTTATTCCCTCAAGATAAGGTCTTTCACTAAACCTCAAGCTTGACTGGCAGCCATCAAGTCCCAGTATTCCTTCCTGTCACTAGCTCCTCAATTCCCCACATTGCTGGGGTACAGCACACATACACTCATGCCCGCTTTTTCATGGACGCTGGTGATTTGAACTCTGATCCTCATGTTTGCACAGCAAGTATTCCTACCAGCTGAGCTCCATCATTACAACAGAACCCTATGATCCCCACACCTATAATTGTGGTTTATTATCTGGCCCTTCCTCTTAGTATTTGTTGCTACCAACTGCATATACTTTCTCCTTAAATATATAATCCAATACCTGGGAAGATATTCCTTACTTGATTTCTCTCAAATCTTCTTGACTTGTTTTCTTGGGGAGGATCTGGTTGAAACGTCACAATAATCTCAACACCTGTAAAAAGTCATGATAGGAATAGAAAAAGTAAGAAAGCAATAAATGCCCCATAGATGAGGGGAAACACATAGTCTATTTAGATAGTCTTGATGGGGGTGGGGGTGGTTTCAAGATAGGGTTTACTCTGTGTAACAGCTCTGTCTGTCCTGGAACTCACAGAGATCCACCTGCCCTCTGCCCTCCCAGTGCTGGGATTAAGAGATATGCACCACCACCACCTGGGGATAAGTCTACTCTTAAAGATTATAGAGTAAATGTTAGCTAGGGGATTGAGTTTAGGGGCCATTTTCTCCAGCATATGGATGGCATGTTGTGTCAGGTAAGCCCCAATCTCCAGCCCATGGACCTATGTAGGTACAGACAGCAGGGAATGTGGCCTAAATACAATTTATTACTTGATTAAAATATCATAAGAATGTGTGTGTGTGTGTGTGTGATGTCTGTAGCTACAAGTGCATTAATTGTCTAATGTGAACTTTGGGATGACATTGTCATGCACAAATATCAAAGCAGTTGGTTTTATAATAACTTCCAGATGCAGGATAGGAGGGCTTAGAAGGAAGGAATCTGACACCATGCTCAATGAGCTGAGTTTTAATGTCCAGGATCCACATGGTGGAAGGGGAGGACTGATTCTGGCAGGTTGTCCTTTGACTGCACGTAGGGCTGAGGTGGGGTGTATATTCACACATGTTTTTGTGCACATATATTTGTACACACATTCACATGTAATTTAAAAATTTTTACAATCTTTCAGAGGGAAAATGACAGTCTCTTACTGAAACAGTGCCTTGGGTGGAGAAAAGAACTCTTTCTTCTGTAAGTGTAACTGACGATACCCGCCTCACAGACTGAAATATTAACTGAAATGTACAGCTGTGAGGAGAAATTTGTCAAAAAGATCATTGATTCTTTGACTTATTAAAGTTCAAAAAGTTCTGTGGATATAATGCTAGACATCTCATGTCGCCCTGTATGAAAACCAAAAACATTACAAATCCATTTGAAAGAAACCAGCATTTCGGGCTGGAGAGATGGCTCAGAGTTAAGAGCACTGACTGCTCTTCCACAGGTCCTGAGTTCAATTCCCAGCAACCACACGGTGGCTCACAGCCATCTATAATGAGATCTGGTGCCCTCTTCTGGCATGCAGGCATACATGGAAGGATGTTGTATACATAGTAAATAAATAAATAAATAGAAACCAGCATTTCCAACAGCAAGTTGCCCCAAAGTTAAACAGAATAAATAAGTTAAACCTGCCCCCCACAAAGGTGATTCAGGACAATGCTGGATGTCCGAGAATTTGGCTTTAAAGTTTATGAAAGTCAAAGGCTGGAGCTGGAGAAGTGGCTCAGGGGTTAAGAACACTGGCTGCTACTTCCGGAGGACCTGAGTTCAATTCCAGCACCCACATGGCAGCCCACAATGTCTATAATTCCAGTTCTAGGGGATCAGACACCCTCACTCCAATGCACATAAAATAATATTAAATAATTATTTATAGAAAAAAAGAAACCAAAGGCACTTTGACTCCAAGACGCTTTCAAGGGGAAGCAGGGCTCATTTATTTTAATCAGTTTTTCCAGGTTTGCTGAAGTATACTCAGCCTGGAGAGGTGAGAAGCAAGTCTAAGGAAGGCAGGAGGTTGCTGGGGACGGGGAAGCAGGGCACAGATGGCTGAGGAAAGCGATTTGGATGTGGAAATGAACAGACCCTGGAGCTGATGGGAGCTGCTGAGAGGAAAGGAAGGTGGACGGTGACGTAAACAAAATTGACAGGGACTGTGCCTGCTGGCTTGGCAGGCGTGGGATCAACTCCGGAAGAGCAGCAGGTGGCTGGTGTGGCCAGTGGCAAGTCAGGGTGTCATCCCGCAGGCACTCCATCTTGGCTGTTTGTGTGGTTTGTTCTTTTTTGGGTCTCTCACTGACGGGAAGCTCACCGGGTAGGCTAAGGCACTGGAGTTATAAACACACACCACCACAGCCAGCACTTTTGTTGTGGGCTCTGAAGACCAAACTCAGGGCCCTGCAAAGCAAGCACTTTACTGAGTGAGCTGTGTTTCCAGAACCAGTTTTTATCTTCAGTCTGTCGATTTTTTGTTTTGTTTTGGTTTTGATTTTTTATTTTCTTTCTTTCTCTTTCTATCTATCTATCTATCTATCTATCTATCTATCTATCTTTCTTTCTTTCTTTCTTTCTTTCTTTCTTTCTTTCTTTCTTTTTCTTTTTCTTTTTCGAGACAGGGTTTCTCTGTGTAACAGCTCTAGCTGCCCTGGAACTAGCTCTTGTAGATGAAGATGACCTCGAACTCACAGAAATCTACCATCCTCTGCCTTCCATGTGCTGAGATTAAAAGCATGTGTCGCCACTGCCCAGGTTGTCTGTGTTTTTGGAGTTGCACCACACACTTCTGAGATTCTGAGAGAACCCTAAGAATCAGTGCAATCTTTAAGACTGACTCACAGATGGAAGTGAACACCCGGTGTGCGAGTCCCCTCTGTGTGCTGTGAATACCACATTGGTTAGAAAAGAAACTGTCCTAGGCCTGCGCAAGGCAGAACAAAACTGGGGAGGGGGAATGGGACAGGGACATGACATGGGATGGGGGGGCACTACTAAACTGAATGCTGGAAGAAAGAAGGCGGGGTCAAAGAGAAGCCATCTATCCCCACCAGAGACAGATGCTGGAACTTTACCTTGTAAGCCACAGCCTCGTGGCGATACACAGATTAGTGGAGGTGGGTTAATTTAAGATATGAGTTAGCAAGACATATGCTTAAGTTATTGGCCAAATAGTATTGCAAATAATATGGTGTGATTATTTTGGGGCTGAGCAGCAGGCTCTTACAACAGATACCTTCTGTCCGGCACAACCAGTCTTCACCCCTGGGAGCTCCTCCTTCCCCAGTCAATATGGACAGGCTGCAGTCATCCTCAAAGTCAAAATCCTGAAAAATCACAGACAGAAAGCTCAGTGAGGCTGTGGGGAGATGCTCAGTACAACACTCACCACACAAGCATGAGGACCTGAGTTCAGGGCCCAGAATCTACGTTTAAAAGCCTGTTGTTAGTCGGGCAGTGCTGGCGCACGCCTTTAATCCCAGCACGGGCAGGAGGATCTCTGTGAGTTCTAGGCCAGCCTGGTCTACAGAGTGAGTTCCAGGACAGTGAGGGCTGTTACACAAGGAACTCTGTCTTGAAAAAAACAAACCAAACCAAACCCAAAACCAAACAAACCAAAGACACCCACAATGCACAGGCTCCTGAGGAACCACAATCAAGGCTAACCTCTGGTCTCTACATCCATGCACACATACATATGCATGTGTACACATACACGCACACTGTTTTGTTTTATTTAAACAAAATAGTGATTCAACATACTATGTTTTTTCAGGATGAATCCTGACTTTTGAGGCTGAAGTTTGACACCGTAGATGTTTTTCTTAATTAGATAAAGTGTTTAGGATAAAATGAGGAAGGTTCAGCCCCTGGAGCAGATGTGATTAACTGCATAATGAAAGCTGAAGATCAAAGCTGAAACACAAGGACAGAGACCCTCGGTACTTCCTACTTTTATGGGTTTAGCATCTCAGTTGCTAAGCTGCTGTCAATTCGACCTGCAAGGATAAGTGAAAGAATCCTTCAGCCACAGTCACAGGGAAGCAACCCAGGGAACAAGGTCTGTCGTTTTCACAGCTCTTCGCTGGGAGGTGTTGCCAGAAGAAATCCCCGCCCCTGTGGAAGCTACAGCTAGAACACGGGGCAGAAGCAGGCAGCAAATGGATCACAGTTTTCACCAGGACTGCCTCTGATCTGATTGATCCAGGGGTGTAGCTCCTCAAACTTCCACTGGCTTTCTAGAGAATAAGCCTTATGTTTGAAAGTCAACTTGATTCATAAAAAAGGTACTTAGAGCTCTTTAAAGGAAATGTTTTCTTAGTATGATAGAAGTCATCGTGTTTTAAGATGTATTTTTTATTGAACTTATTTCCATGTGTGTACTTGTGAGTCCACATGCCTATGGCACAGGGTGCATGTGGAGACCAGAAGAGAGCCTGTGGGATTCTGGTTTCTACTTGCACCATGTGGGTCCCAGGGACTGAACTCAGGTAGTCTGGCTTGGTGGAAAACACCTTTCTTTCTTTCTTTCTTTCTTTCTTTCTTTCTTTCTTTCTTTCTTTCTTCCTTTTTTTCTTCCTTCCTTCCTTCCTTCCTTCCTTCCTTTCTTCTTTCTTTCTTTCTTTCTTTTTTCTTTAAAAATTTTATCTAATGTTATTTTATATGTATTGGTGTTTTATCTGCATGTATGTCTGTATGAGGGAGTCATATCCCCTGGAACAGTAGTTACAGACGGTTATAAGCTGCCATGTGGTTGCTGGGAACTGAACCTGGGTCCTCTGAAGAGCAGCCAGTGCTCCCACCTCTGAGCCATCTCTCCAGCTCTGCCAGCCCCAGTGGTAAGCATCTTTACCTTCTGAAGCATCTTGTCAGCCCTCAGTCATTGTTGGTGATAAGCCCCTGTACTGGAAGTTATTGCAATTGGTTTTGTGCTTTTAAATTTCTACAGTCAGCTTGGGGGTACAGCTCAATGTCCCCAGCACCATATAAAACTGGGCATGTGGCACATGCTTGTAATCTGTACTTTTGGAAGTAGAGGTAGAGGTTTCCTAGTTCAAGGTTATTTCCATTCATCAAGGTCTAGGGAGTTTAAAGTCAGTTGGGATGCATGGACCCATCTCAAAAATAAGTTTCTAAATGCAAAGGGCATTTCTTAGTCTCAGTCCTATAACTAAGTCCTATCCACTCGAGCTTTGTGAACTTGAAAAACACTAAAACTGTCAGAAGATTCTAGAACCTGAAGAGAAAGAAGGGTGGGGAGAACATAGAGTTTTAGGAAACTAGATTGTGAACAGATTTCTTCAAAACGCCTGTGGGAGTGTCAAGGAGATGTCTCTGGTAAGGGAAAGCCAACTTGCTGCCAAGAATGGTACCTGGACTTGATACTGGGACTCACATGTATCACCAGTATCTTCTGATGGTTTGTGAGATCGGAAGAAGAGCTGTCTCCCAAAAGTTGTCTTCTGACTTCCATGTATACTGTAGCATGTATGTGAGTTCCACTCCCCATAAATACATTTAATTCACAATTTAAAATACCATTAGAAGCTAAAAATATGCTAAAATAAAAGAACTTCTACAAGTGAAAGGAAAATATTAATAAGAACTAAAAACTAAAAACTATTTAAAATAAATGGAACCATAATGACATGGAATTTAGTACAGGCAAAGCTGCAAGAACCTTCAGTGTTACCCACATACATGACAGATTACAGACAGATAGAATGCCTGTCTCTCAACAAAGACTTTATGTTGGAGTCCTAGCTCTCGAGCAGAATAGTGGGAAAGCAGAACCTGGGAGGTAATTAGTTCATGAACATGGAGGCCTCGCAGTGGGCTTAATAGCCTTATTCAAGACACGAGAGAGTCAGAATGAGGAATGAACCAAGGACTTACAGTGTGTATATGTGGTGTAGCAATGGCCTCTGAATTCAAACAGTCCCCACTGCAGGGAGGAGGGAGCTCCTAAGATTCAGGAAGCTCATAAAACTTCCAAGACTCAGGCCCATCCCAAGGTTATATAAGCAGCAAAAAAATTATTACTGGGAGAGAGAGAGAGAGAGAGAGAGAGAGAGAGAGAGAGAGAGAGAGAGAGAGAGAGAGAGACTCTCTAGTTAAGCTACCTGTAGGTCATGCGTTTGAAGGATGCAGCTTTTCTGGATTCACCCATGTTGCCTTTGAGTCACGATGCATCTGTATAGAGCCCCTTGCCCATGATCATGAATAATCCCAGTGAATTCATTGGCTCACCAAGACAGCTAAAGTGTAATCTTTTCTTTGGTCTGTCATCTATACCCTGTCAGATAACTAGACTTTTTGTGGACATATCCCCAGGAAAAGTCACATGACAGCTATTCTAACCCTTCAGTCTCTAGAACTGAAATACATTTCTGTTGTTGATAAGCCAGTCTATGGTATTTTGTTATAACAGTAGGAATTAACACACACACACACACACACACACACACACACACACATTCCACATTAACTAGCTAATTTACATTTAAAAAATTATGTCCAGGGATGTTTTGCCTACCGTATATCTGTGTACCACATTTGTGCAGTACTAGCTGAGGCCTAAAGAGGGCCTCAGACCTCCTGATACTGGAGTTACAGATGGATGTGAATGCCCGTACGGGTGCCAAAAATCAAACCCAAGTCCTCTGGAAGAGCAGCCAATGAGCTATCTCCCCAGGCCCTGATTTATATTTTAAAAATATATTAAAACTATAACTGATCAACTGGGGACATGGTGTTACATACCACAGGATCCTGGGCAACAAGGAGGATCAAGAGTTCAAGGCCAGCTTACATTACATAGTAAGTTCTAACAGTGTAACAAGACTGCCTCAAAACACATGTGATATTGATATTGATATAAATTATATGATATTTATATCTGATTATTACAAAATGTTGAAGCAGTACAAATGAAGTACTAGGTGGGTCAGGCATTCCACTTTTATTGTTGCTTTTTAAGATTTTGCTGTTTCTCTTTTTAAGATATATTCATTTTATCCTATTTACACCAGTGCTTTGCTCCCTTGAGTATGTATGTTGACTGCATAGCTGATGTCTGTGGAGGCCAGAAGAGGGCACTGAATTCCTCGAAACCGAGTTACAGGTGATTGTGAGCTTCCAGGTAGGTGCTGGGGAACCGAACCTGGGTCCTTTGCAAATGCAGTGCACATTCTTAAACTGCTGGCCCGCTTCTCCACCCCCTATTTTTTCTTTTGAATATGCTTCTTTCGCCTGTTTCTATGTGTGGGTCCTCGTACCTCACTGCTGCTGACACTCTGCAAGACGAGGTTTCCCATTTTGGAAGCTGTCCCATGCGTTAGAGAAGAGCTTGTCTCATGACAATGTCAAGCAGTGACTCTGCATGTCTCTCTCTGTCAAAAAGAAACAGCATGTGCTTTGGTGAGATCCCACAGTCCCATGGAAAGAGCTGCTCCATCTGGTCAGGCTTTCCTGAAAGGATAGCCAGGCATTCTGATGAGACTTTAGGTAAGGATTTTCACAGGAAGAAAAAGTCAAGAGCCAGGCTGGGAAGATGGATGACCCAGGAGACAAGGCACTTAATATGCAAACACGAGAAACCAGAGTTCAGATCCCCAGAATCCACATAAAAGCCAGACAGATGTATTGACTGCCTGTGATTTGAACATCAGGGAGGTAAAGATGAGGATTCCTCAGGGCAAGGTGCCTACCTAGACTAGCAGAAGTGGTGTGCTCGGGGTTAGTGAGAAAACCTGCGTCAGGAAATAAAGTGGAATGTACTGGAGGAAGAGACCTGAAGTCAACCTCTGGCTTGTGTGTGAGTGAACACACACACACACACACACACACACACACACACACACACACTACATACATACATACTTCACACACATGCATGCAAGAAAAAAAGAGTCAGATTTTGGCTCAACATAATTATAGTAACTCATTCTTAATGACATCATTCTCCCAGCCACACCCTCTGTGAGGTGCTGGGGCATGCAGAAGAACTTTTGGGCCATCAGAGCCATTGACAGATATCTCAGGGTCTTTGTCTTCAGAAAGAGGAAGGATGCTTACCCTTCACCTTCCACTAAAGATGAACCCTTGAATGGACTTCTCTTGGTGGATGGTTAGGAGAAAACCTCTCTAGTCTCTTCCAAATAGGTTTTGCTGAACAATTCTGAAGTCAGTGCTGGCTAAAACGGGCCTTTCTGCTCTCTTGAATTGCTCTGGAAGAGTCTGTGGACTGAAGATGATTCTCTCCACAATATGATAGCAAGAGAAATGCAAGTGAAATGTAATGTGGGGATTTGTGGAGACCATTCAGTCAGTTAAACACCCCAAATGAGGCCTTGGGAGACGGCTCAGTTGACACAGTGGTCTCCTGCAAACATAAGGAGCCGAGTTCAGCTCAAAACCTGGGGTTTAAAAGAAGGGATAGAGAGATGGCTCAGTGGTTAAGAGCACTGACTGCTCTTCCAGAGGACCTGGGTTTGATTCCCAGCACCTACATGGTAGCTCACAACTGTCTCTAACTCCAGTTCCAGGAGACCTGGTGCCTTCTTTTTTGCCCCTACTGGTGCTAGGCACATACATGGTAAACAGACATACAGGCCAGCAAAACATCCATACACATAAAATTAAAATAAATACATTTAAAACAGAAAAAGAAGCCAGGCATGGTGGTGTGAAGTTGTAATTCTGGTGCTGGGGAGGTGGAGACCAGTGGATCCCTGGGACTAACTAGCCAGTCAGCCTGGCTGAATAAGCAAGTTCTACTAAAAAGCGAGAGATACTAGTTTCAAAACACAAGGTGCAGGGGTTACAGAGATGACTCATTGGTTAAGAGCACTTGCTGCTGCTGTTGCAGCAAGTTTTGTTTTCTAGCATCCACGGTGGCTCACGGTCACTTGTAACTCCTGTCCCAGGGGATCTGACATGCTCTTCTGACCCCCATGAGCACAACATACCTATGGAATACATAGAGAGACAAGCAGACACACCTTCATACACATAAATTAATAACTTAAAAACAAAAAGCGAGATTACAGCACTCTTAGAAAAACTCTGGAGGTTTATCTCTGGCCCATACACAGACATCACACAGACACACACACAGAGGACACACACAAGTGTGGAGACTTCCTTTGCGTTCTTTTAGAGCATTAGCCCTGTGCTTCAGAGAGTCACTGCTCAATAAGGAGTCACTGATTTGATTTATTTAAATGAAGTGAAGTGTAATGGCACACTCCTTTGGTCACAGTACACAGGAGACAGAGGCAAGCAGATCTCTGTGAGTTCAAGGCCAGCCTGGTCAAAGTATGAGTTCCAGGACAGTTAGGGATATGTAGGTGAATCCTGCCTCAAACTAATAAATGGAGCTATTAAACAGCTATAAGATAGGAAGACAGACTTCACACAGGACTTTCGAATTGGGGAATGTGCATCTAAAGAGAAATATTTGACCTGGTTTGGGCATATAGAATCCATCAGGATGTCCAGTAACTGCTGCTTCCTCCAGCTTTCAATCTGTGACACATAATGTATGGCCGACTTGCCGCTGAAATCACAAAGCTTAGGATCTCTGGGAAGAATAGAGGGAAACAGCAAAGATTATTAGGTGAAATCTGATAAGATATAAGAACACTGGCATCAAATAAGCAGAGAAAACAAGTTAGGGAATATAATAGTGATTTCAAAAATACATGAGCTAGAGAGTGACCATTCCTAAATTTTAAACAAGAGGGCTAGTGATACACCTCAGTTGGTAGAGTGCTTGCCTATGGGTCTTAGTTAAGGTTTCTATT
Organism: Arvicola amphibius; assembly: GCF_903992535.2. Lineage (NCBI taxonomy): Eukaryota > Metazoa > Chordata > Mammalia > Rodentia > Cricetidae > Arvicola > Arvicola amphibius. The sequence continues at coordinate 92,378,947 of NC_052058.2, read as the reverse complement.
GCTGTGAAGAGACACCCAAGATCACACAACTCTTATAAAGAAGACAACTAACTAGGGCTGGCTTACAGTTTCAGAGGTTAGTCCATTATTGTCACGGCATGCCGGCAGCAGACATGGAGAAGGAGCTGAGTTTTACATCTTGATCCATAGGTAACAGGAAGTGAACTAAACTAGGCTTAGCCTTGAGCATAGGAAACCTCAAAGCCCGCCCCCACAGTGACACACTTCCTCCAACAAGGCCACACTTATTTCAATAAGGTCACACCTCCTAATAGTGCCACTCCCTATGAACTTATGGGGGCCAATTACATTTCAAACTCCCACACTAATATGCACAAAACCCTGTGTTCTATCCTTAATGCTGGATAACCAGGCATGGTAGGTAGCTCATGCTTGTAATTCTAGACTGGCCTCAAACTCAGACCTTGAACTTGTGATCCTGCCTTTCTACTTCACCTGTAGTGAGATAACAGATACATACCACCACATCTGGATGATGTACCTGGAGGTTGAACCCAGTATTCAACCAACTGAGCTCGAAAGATTCTAAATGCATTTGTAAGTCCCCTCAACCCTAAGACATTTTTCTAAAAACCTTACACTCACTCTCTCTTGGAAACGGGACAGTTGCCCACACACACACATGCTGGACTGCCTCATCCTCCTGTGTCCTTGTGAATAATCTTCAAACATAACTCCATTCTGGGAATTGAGGCAAATACAACCCACAGATGTTGACTCAGTTCCTGATGTATTGATTTAATCACCTAGAACAAGGTCAGGAGACCACAGATGCTCTCCCCTTATCTACCCGATTACGCAGCTATTTCTCCTGCCCTGGAATAGACCAATCACTGCTAGTAACCCTTTGAATAAGCCAATCCAATAATTGGAAAAACAACCTACAGGTCCCCCTCCTTGTGTCTGTTGGCTTTTTGCTTTAAACGATGGACTGGAACAGTATCGGAGGTCCTTCATATCCTGACCTGAAGGGCCCTGTCATGATAGAATAAAAATCCTCTTGCTTTTGCATCAATTGTGCCGTGTGAATGGTGTCTAGAGCAACTCCTCCTTGATTTTTTGGACATCTAGTCCAAACAAGCTTACCTCTCCAGTGCCCAAAGAACAATTATCTAAACCAATAAAGAGCTAGATAATCAATAATGGGCAATGTAAGTATTAATCCATCCCTCATAATTACAGTGAAGTTCCTTTTAAATTATATAAAAGTCATATATATATACACACAACATATATGAACATATGTGGTGTGTATGTGTATTTCCACACAATCTAAGTTTACACGTAGCTTTGACAAATTGCAATGAATTAGCTGCCTTTCAGCTGGGGCTGATGGACCCACCCATACTCACGCGTGATGCCTGAGGAGCTCGGCTAGAACTTCGGCCGGCTTGTAGACTGTTAAGACATCCAGGACTCTCAAACAGGTCCACATCTCTCACAGCCAGCATCAGAGGGGTCAGGCCGTGCAGGTTTGGGAAGTTTTATATCAGGAACTCTTCAGATGCCTTTAACAACAAGAGTTTCGGTGTTGCTGTGTTTTTACTGTATTGCCCTACTGAAATCAATCTTTGCATTTTCATTGCTTGGTCAATTCTCATTTTTAAACTTTTTTTTTCCTGGAGTAGGGATTGTACTGAGCTATACCTCAGTCCTAACTTTTTAATATTACTCTTACCCCCCCCCATACGGAGGCATTTTATTTTATGTTTTATTAGAATGCCAGGATTTTCCCTCCTGTGTGTTTTCATCTTGTGACTTCATGGTCCATGATGCCAAGCTGAGGTTTGTCAGGCCAATGAGACAAAACTGATGGGAGGAGCAGATTATTCTGTTAGTTCCTAGGTCTTTGATCTGCACACCAGTCCGGGGTTTTGATGTCGTCACGCTCGTTTAACCTGCCTGCGAGATTCACAGTGGTTTTCCCAGCTCTGTGATCACTGGTGATTTATGATTTGCCTGTGTAGCATCCATTGTTTCTCTGTCGCACTTAGGAATGGGATGATGATTTTGAAACAGAAAAAGACCCTTTGTTGATGCTCTTGACAGCATCGGCCAAAACATTCATTTACACCCTGGTGATGGCACAGAATGATCCCAGAAAGAGTTTGTTTTGCTTTAATTTATTTATTTATGTGGTTTTTAAAAAATACTCATTGGTATTTTGCCATCGGTGTTGGGTCCCCTGGAACTGAAGTTACAGACAGTTGTGAGCTGCCATGAAGTTGCTGGCAATTGAACCTGCGTCTTCTGGAAGAGCAGCCAGTGCTCTTAACACCCGAGCCATCTCTCCAGCTCTGTTTGGTCTGGTTTGGTTTTTCAAGGTCTCATGTAGGTCAAACTGGTCTTGTACTTTCTATATAGTTAAGGGTTACCTTGAACTTGTGATAATCTTGCCTCCAGCTCTGGGGTCACAGGTCTGTCCCACCACAGCTCTGGGGTCACAGGTCTGTCCCACCGCATCTGGTTTGTGTGGTACTGGAGTAGAACCCAAGGCATCATTCGTGATGGGCAAGCATTTTACCGATTGAACCACATCCCCTAGCCCTCCTCAGTATCTGCTTCTCAGAAACCTGTCCTGAGGAACTGACCAAAGCAAAAAGACCACAGCCCTGGATTTCAGTGTTGATTACAAAGCTGACTATAATTATGTGTAGGTTATGTCCGAGGTTACCCTGTTAAATGGTTGATTAAACAAATCACCTTGATAGGGCTGTGGCTATGACCTCAGTCGGGTAGTGTTTGCTGACCTGGGTGAGGACCTTTGAATTCAGTGATCTGAATCCACATAGAAAAGCTAGGGGTGCAGGTGTGCACCCATGATAGCAGTGCTGGCAGAGCTGTGAGAGGTGCATCCGGGGTCTCAATAGTCAGCCAGACTTAGCCTACTTGACAACTGAGAGACTGTCTTGAAAGAAAGAAAGAAAAAGGAGAGGGGAGGATTTAATTCAGACCACCAGAATTGAAAATCCGCGGGAAGGCCTAAAATATACAAACTATTTGTTTTCTAGACCAAAGTAACTTGCTAATTTTACCTCTGTTTCGCTTTCTGCCCATGGCAATATAGTCTTTACCTCCGCTTCTCCAGGGGGCCAAGGGAGATCCGATGGATATTACCTCAGCAGGGGTGCTGTGGGAATTAGTTAATTTTTTCTTAGTCTCTGAGAAAGAAGAAACTACCCTCTTAGATCAATGTTTATTATTATCTGGAGCCAAATGAGAGTTTTGAGATCAGAGTCCTGTGCAACAGCACATATAATGCAAATCTCTTCACGCTCCAGGCGATAAATAGGTACTTAAGGTATGGTCATTAAATCTTCAGGAGGAAAATAACACAGTTATAAAAACAGAGATTGGGTTACACATGACATAACTACCATTAAGAAAAATAGATTGTCTTTTGGAAATTTTTCTAAGCCTCAGCTTTGGAAGTATGGCATTTTAGACAATCTCTGAGTACAACAGAAGCTTGGAAAATGTCCTTTGATTTTTTTTTCAAATTGTCCTTGCACACAACCTAGTTAGGATATCTTTAATTTCTTGATCTGTTTGTCTTTACCATAAGAGATTAGAAAAAAACTGTTTTCTAGCAGCAATATTGATTTTCTTTCAGTTGGAAGGTCACATGGGCCTTGCAGTTGCATTGAAGATCAATGCCGTAAGTGAGAAATTGCTAATAGTTAAATTGGTTATGCAAACAGTTTTGCAAGGTGTTTTTGAGTGAAGCATCTAAATAAAGAGTATCAGGTACCCCCCAAAATAACATTTAATATGTATATTCTTGGAACTAGAGAGATGATTTTGGGGTTAAACGCCTGTACCACTCTTGCAGGGGACCTGAGTTATGTTCTCAGCACCCATACTGATTTGCCCACAATCGCTTAAAATTCCAGGTCCAAGGATCCAGTTCCCTGCTGGGTTCCAGGGGCACTGTACTCATGCACACACAGACACTCACAACTAAAAACAGAAATAAAATCTTTTAAAAATGTATTTTCAGGCTGAAGCACCATCTCAGTCGGCAAAGTACTTGCCATGGAAATATGAGAACCAAAATCTGATCCCTAGAGCGCACAAAAAAATCCAAGCACGTGTTGTATAGTACTTTCCTCTGAGATTAAAACTGTGCACCTTGGATCAGGGGAGCTCACTAAAACACAGGCGGTTAAAGGAACGTAAAACTACAGGATGTTCTGAGTGGAGGTCAAATATTCCATTTTTCAGGGAGTTCTTATTAGACAGGATAGCTTCAGGAAGCTCCTAAAACTGACCAGAATTATTCACCTAAGGCCTCCTGAGAGCCACTTTCAGATCTGCAGCACAGACAGAAAGAGGCAGAGTCAAGCTGCACTGCCTGGAACAGACAGACAGACAGCAGACAAGCCACCTCGGAGAGGTTCAGACCAGTAGAGCTAACTCCAAAAGACATTCTCTCTAACACGCTGAGCTGCCTGCAGGTTGCGCGGTGAGCTCAGGTTCCAGATTTCTTGAGCTTGCCACCTGTGCTGGGGTGGGCTTTGGTGTCACAAGCTGCCTCTGAGACACTCACGCTCCGATAGTGACTCTGCACCCACAGTCTTGTAAGGAACCCCAGAAAAACCCACTAGTTCACCAGGTTGGACTTTGTGGTATCCATATTTTAGTCTGTTTTCAGTTCCCTATCTAGGGTGAGGAGTTGCTTGTTCCCACCTCCCCAGGAATATTGTCACGCAACGGCATGGTGGCATGCTCTTGCAACTCCAGGGTTGATGAGGTGAAGACAAGAGGAACCCTGGGTAGCTAGTCTATCCTACTTGGTGCCAGGCAAACGAGTCTGTCTAAAAAAATAAAAATAAGGTGTATAGCACCACGGGAACAATACCTATGGTTGATCTCTGGCCTTCACATGCATATGCAGACGTGTGCACATGAACATACACACACACACACATGCACATACACACATGCATGCATACACACACACAAATATATTCCCCTAAAATTCTTTAGCCACAGCTAAATATTATGCGGTGTGTAAGCTCTCTGATTCTCCTTTCAGGATAAAGATAATAATTGCCACTGGCCCGAAGGGATCTAAACAGCAACTGTGCAAATGGCAGTGATGTCCAGGGAACTGCTCTGAGCAAGCTGACAGTGGTCCTCTGGGTCTTCCTGGGTTCATCATTTCCCTGGGGTGCTGCCTGACTTCTCGCTCTCAGATAGGGAGTTGGGGGGCGGGGTGGAAATAGGTTGCTGTGTTTGTCTAGAATCTCGTTTTCTACTTACAGCCTGTCTGGTCCTCTGTCTTTCTCATCTCTCCTGCCTGAGACTTTCTGGGACTGGGTTTGAAAGTAACTTTCTTGCCAGGCAGTGGTGGTGCACACCTTTAATCCCTGCACTCAGGAGGCAGAGGCAGGTGGATCTCTGTGAGTTAGAGCCAATCTGGTCCACAGAGCGAGTTCCAGGAGTGGCTCCATAGCTACTGGGATACCCTGTCTTGAAAAATCAAAAAGACAGAGAGGGAGAGAGGGAGAGACGGACGGACGGACGGACGGACAGACGGACGGACGGACGGACGGATGGACAGACAGACAGACAGACAGAGAAAGAAAGAAGAAAAAAAGAAAAATTTCTCCTTTGGAAGAAGGTTTGGGTGCTGAAGAACTAGCTCAGCAATTAAAAGTGCTTACTACTCTCTTCATGAAGACCAGAGTTCAGCTACCTAAACCCACAGCAGCCAACTTACAACTGCCTGTAACTTCTGCTCCAGGGGATTGACATCCTCTTGTGGCCTCTGTGAGGCTCATATGCCTGTACACAAACACACACACACATGGACATGCATGCGCGCATGCACTTATTTATATACATAATTAAAGCAAAATAAAAAAGTTTAAATGTAAATACAAATACGTTTTAGGAAGAGTCCTGAATTGGGCATGTGCAGGCATAATCTGTCTTGTGCACATCTGTCCACCTCTGTCCCAAGTAAACATCACTGTCACCAACCAGCAAGTGTTGAAGCTGTTCCAGATCACCTTGCCACGAACTTCTTAGGAGCTGCATTTGGGGAGCTTGAATTCTCTTGCTTGCCAAGAGCTGTCTCTGGATGTCTCTATTAGCCACGTGGACTGCAGTTTGATTGCTGTAATTGCAGAGGGTGATATCCGCTCCCCTCTCCAGAAGACTCTCAACAACCTGTAAAACAGTAATATCTTAAGATTCAAAAGATGTGCTTTTACTTTTAGTTTAAAAATGTTCATAATTAGCCAGGTGGGGTGGGGATCACACCTTGAATCCTAGCATGCGGGAGGCAGAGACAGGAGGATCTCTGTGAGTTTGAGGCCAGCCTGGTCTACAGAGCGAGTGCCAGCACAGGGTTCCAAAGCTATATAGAAACCCCTGTCTCAAAACAACAAAACAAAATATTTCATATTTATATATGTTGAGCATATTTCCCTCTCCATCCAATTTTTTAGCTTATTTTTGTTTTGTTTTTCTCTTTTGAGGTAGAGTCTCATTATGTCACCCTGATTGGTCTGGAACTTGCTACATGTATCAGCCTGGCCTCAAACAATCTGTTTGCCTCTGCTTCCTGACTGCTAGGATTCAAGACAAGTGTCACCATGACTGGCTTACAAAGTTATTTAATGTTGTGAGTGTGTATGTATGAGTGTGTGTCTGTGTCTCTATGTGTGTGTGTGAGTCTCTCTGTGTGTGTGTGTGTGTGTGTGTGTGTGTGTGTGTGTGTGTGTGTGAGAGAGAGAGAGAGAGAGAGAGAGAGAGAGAGAGAGAGAGAGAGAGAGAGAGAGAGAGAGAGAGAAAATCAGATCCCTTGGTTATTTGTGAGCTGCCCAATGTGGATGCTGAGATGCCAACTTTGGTCTTCATGATTGAGCAGCAAGTGCTCTTAACTGCTGAGTCATTTCTGCAGCTCCATCCCCAGAATGCTTCATGTTTTTGAGTGGCAGCTGCACAGTTAGGGCTGAATAGAAGACTAACTTAGATATGGCTCTCATTCCCGATAAAGGCAGATAAGAATGGGGAAATTGGAGACTGCAGGCTGGGGTATAGCTCAGTGGTAGGAGCTCATACCTAGCATCTGGTGAGGTGGTCCCGAGCACCACCACAGAAAAAGATCCGAATGCAGGGAGCTCTTATTTACCTTCTAAAATGATGAAACCAAATCTCTGTGATGGCTGGTGTGGTGGTGCACACCTTTAATCCCGACACTGGGAGGCAGAGGCAGGTAGATCTCTGTTTGAGGTTACCCTGTCCCTCTGCCCCCTCCCCCCCAAAAAAACCAAAACCACCACCACCAACAACAAAAATGACTCTGTGGGTAAAGGTGATTTCTGAGAACTGTATTTTTAGACAAGAGGATCTATAAATATTTTCTTCTAAGGACACATATCGAATTCTTTTTTTTTTTTTAACAGGATCAGGATCGTATGTAGTCCAGGCTAGCCTGAGACCCCGGACTTCTGATCTCTTGCCTCTACACCCTAAATGCGGGAATTATAAGTGTTGCCGTGACACCTGGTTTATGTAGTTCTGGGGCTTGAAGCAGGTCTTCATGCATGCTGAGCAAACGTTCTACCAGCTGAGCCACGGCCACAGCGCCCAACATTCCAACATTGAAGTCTATAGTAGTTTATAATTTAGAAAAATGAAATTCATGTGATTTAATCACCTATTATTTAATCTACATGCCTGTCCCTATTCACCTGTCTGCCTATCAATCTAGTCAATCAATACAACCATCTACCTACCTGTCATCTATCTACTTACAGTTACCCTTACCCTTACCCCCCCAGTCTGTAGCATTTATCTACATTTCTATGAGCTATGTGTACAGCAGAAGAAGTATGAGCTCAGGGTCTTGGTAGGCAAGTGCACTCTATTCCAGCTCAGGTTGGCTTATAAAGTCCTAAAAGTTGCAAATTTTTTTTTACTTATTTCTGGAGAGTGAGTAAATTACATTCAAACGCTGAAGTGATTTATTTTTTCAACAAGTATGGTACAGGTGCCCAGTGTGTGTCATGGCTTGCCCTTGGTCTAAGCCCTAAAAAGCAACCCAGGGTAACTACCCAGACGGTCACATTAGCGGATGTAAAGATGGAGAAGGTCACAGGAGACTGGAGTGGTGGCAATGAAGAAGACCACTGAGCTGTCTTTCAAAGTCTGGAGAACTTTTGAAGACAGTTCTTACAAAGGCAAAACATGCATTTCAGAGGATAGAGTGCTTGCCTGGCATGCATAAAGCCCGAGAATTTGTCCTAATATGGCAAAGACTGGGCATGGTGATCCGCACGTATAATCCCAGTGCTGGGGAGGTGGAGGAAGTAGGATCAGAAGTTCAAGGTCATCTTTGTCTATAGCAGGCTTAAGGCCAGCTCTGATATGGTGGGTAGTGTTAATTATCTTTGTTTTTTAGAGGTAGGTATGCTCTGTGTAGCCCTGGCTGTCCTGGGACTCACTATATAGAGCAGGCTGGCCTTGAACTCAGAGATCTGGCTGCTTCTGCCTCTCAAATGCTGGGATTAAAGAAGTAGTAGAGTTAATTATCAAGTTGACAGAATCTAGAATTACCTGGGAGATGGGCCTCTGGGGATACCTGTGTGAGTTTTTGTTTTTATGTCTACACTCTTTCTAATAAGCTTTAAAAGGATGACAAAGGGTGCCAGTCCCCCCATCTATCAGAAAAACAAGCTGAGCCAGACAGTACCCTCATAATGATCTTGGCTCCTGAGCTAGGACTTTGCAAAGCCTGGGAACAGAAGTTTGTTGGTAGAGGAACAGGAAGCTACCATCGTTCAGAAAACCAAAGGCAAACCCTCCTTTCTTCCTGCCAAGCTCTCTTTTCTCCTTCCCCACTGTACCTCTGACAGATTTTCTTCTGCTGCTGTAATGAGAGGTGTATTTCCGGTCTGTGGGTGCTGAAAGTCAAGGTTTCCAAGGACTGAATGGACTTCAGGAATATGGCCACAGATTGCCTTCCACGTCACCCCTGGAACCACTTCCCAGGAAATTGTGGATCAGTTTGTTTTTGTTCATCTTGCTGGTTCTGTAAAATTGCCTTAAAGAGAAAGATGACTTAATGACATGAGGCCAGCGAAACAGTGGGTGATTCCAAGTAACTTCTGCCTTTATTGTCACTGGGTCCTCCTTTTATACGGAAAAAACAGGAATGGGGGTGGACGGTGGCTCAGTGGACAAAGCCCTTGCTGCTCAGTGTGTTCAGATTCTCAGACCCACATAAAAGCTAAGCAGCTTAGCAGCTAGCTAGGCTACGTGTAATCCCTGCACTCAGGAAGCCAATGGAGGATTCCCAGGACACACTGGCTAGTGATAGTAGCCAGATTTGGAGAGAGACCCTGCCTCAAAAAAGTGGAGAATGGCTGAGGAAAATGCCCAACATGTTCTTTAGGCCTCTATAGGTACATACAATGCACATGCATGCATACCCACAGACCATGTATACACATGCATGCACACACACATTTGCACATGCATGCACATCATACACACACACAGATATAAAGTGTAATAAATAGAGTCTGGGCAGATGGCTCAGTTGTTAAGATCGCCTGCTCAGAAAGCATGAGGACCTGAGTTCAGTTCTTCAGCACTCATGAAAAACAACTTTGAGTTTGATCCCCAGGACCCAAATGGTAGAGGGAACTGGCTTCCTAACTTCCACGTGTGTGCTGTGGTACACATTTACATACAGATACAAAGACATAGGCATTCATTTGTACACACACAGATAGACACATAAACACATGCTAAGTGAAAATGTAATAAAAAATAAAAATATCGATGGCTTAGTGGTTAAGCACACTGGCCGCCCTATTGGAGGTCTTGAGTTAAATCCCAGCACCCACATGGCAGCTCACAACTGTCACTAACTGTAGTGCCATCGGATCTGATGCCCTCTTTCGGGTGTGCAGACATTTATGCATACAAAATACCCATGTACATAAATACATAAATAAATAACCCTTTTTGGTTTGTTTGTTTTTGAGACAGGGTTTTTCTGTGTAGCCCTGGTTGTCCTAGAACTTGCTCTGTAGACCAGGCTGGCCTCAAACTCATAGAGATCTGCCTGCCTCTGCTTCCCAAGTGCTGGGATTAAAGTTATGTTACACTCCTGCCCAGCTAATTAGTAAATCTTTAAAAATAAAATAATAAATTTACATAAAAATATTATAATGTGCCAGATGGTGGTGGCATATATCTTTAATCCCAGACCTTGAGAGGCAGAGGCAGGTAGATCCATAAGATCTACAGAAATAGTTCTAGGACAGCCAGGGCTACACAGAGAAATCCTTTCTTGAGAAAAAGAAAGTAAATGAAAAAAATATAGTAATATATAACTTGCCAGTTATTTTTAACACTTTGCTTTTAGGTACAGCCATGTATCTGTATGTAACCTCCTGCTGTTTATTATACATCTACATTTATTATGTAGATGGCGGACATATAAACTGCCTCCGGTGGTCCACCCTGCAAACAACACTGTGATAACCTTCCTACTGCAGCCTTGCAATACATAGCCCAAAAGTCTGCTTGTACCCAATGTGTCAAAGATAGTCAGTCTCACTAAAACATGCCAAAACATTCTCCAGAATGACCTCAGCAAGTAACACCCACCACCACACTGAGCGTTTTCTTGGGGTTCTTCTAAGAAGGCATTTGGTTGACAGCGGTGACTTAGTCATCACACTCATTGTTAGCAATTAATAAATGTCATGCTTGGAGCTTCACTAAGGATAGCAAGAACAGACAATATGTTCAAAATTGGACCACAGAAACATTTCGAGCCAGTACACATACGCACCCTAGCAAATCATTTTGCAGCTTGGATTCATCTTCATAAGTTGTTTCTCAAAATGCAACATCACTTCAAACCTCGAAATGCTTTCATAGACAGAATAATTACAGCCTGTCCTTCAGTGAAGCCGGAAACCGTGTATTCAGATAACAACCAGGCAAGGACTCATGTCGTCAGGTTATCCACAAAGGAGAACTAAAACCTCAAGCACCCAGCTATTCTTCTCCCAGGTTGTTACCTAGCAATGAGTGTTTCAGAGTCTGTGCTTTAACTCTTGCATGTAATCTTTTTGTTTGTGCGTTTGTTTCTCAGATAGGGTCTGGCTTTGCAGTTCAGGCTGGCCTAGGTTCCAGGCCGGCTCTGAATTTTCCATTCTCCTGCCTCAGACTCTTGGGTGGCATTGTGTACCACCTGGATCTTGCGTAATCTTTAAGAGAGAATTTCACAGCTAGTAACTACTCACTAATATAAAAATAAAAATAAAATGTGAATTTAGGTAAACCGCAATCTCAAAGTCATCCAGTCATTAGAAGACTGGCAATGTGATCACTATTTGGTGATCTATGTCACACTTGAAGACGCCTACAGAAAGACAATGGGGAGTCAAAGACACCTGCAGTGTCTCCATACATCTGTCACTCGAGTAACACGGACTGACTCACATTGCTTCTTGTGGCTGAGCACCATTTCCTCCTCTGCTTCCAGCCTGAATATTTCAACTTTAAGTTTCTTATGGAGAAAATTTTCCTGCTTTCCTATTTAGAGGAATTTTTAGCAGTAATTTTTTTTAAAAAGCAATAATGTTTTGTTCTATAAGGTTGAACTAGAAGCTTTATCTTCTCTTGGATAACAATCATATTTGTTCCGAACTGTGCTATTGTCTTGTAACGTCAGAAACTTTTGTAACTTTACATAATGCAGCGTTTCAAAATGATGTCTTCATTACGTTTATAATTTCTTTAGATTATATTTACCCTCATTACCCCCCTTGTCTCCCTCCCGCTGCCCACTGAACCCCTCCTCTTCCCCTGATCTCCCTTCTAGTATCTTCTAGTATCCTGTCTTTTGTTGTCATTGTTTACTGGCCCAGTGAAGTTTGTTATAACCGCTTATGAGAGCATGGGCATTTTTCTCCCAATAAAGCTTTTTGCTATATTTTACATCTGACTTGGAATATTGTATAAAAAAGGCTTAAAGCAATTGAAACTTGATTTCAGGTTAATAAAATGTGCCCCAAAATATGTGTATACAATACTGAGTAGTTACCAAAAGTTCACAAACATTTAGTGATGAAAGTATAAGATTATGTCTGCATGGAATTTAATTTATTAATAAACCTTTCTGTCATTACTAGTTTTCTCTATAGTCTGGACAGTTCCATAAAGTATCGGAAGGGATTATTTGTAATGTCAAAACTTGCTTATTACAACTGTAAGGATAAAATTACCCAAGCTTAGGACACAGTTTCTTCTGTCAGTTTACCTGATGTTGCTCCCCTGGGGACATTCTTCCAGCAGGAAAACAGAGAGTTGCAACCTTCGGATTATCTAAAACAGGGCTAAAATGGGAACTTGGCTTACCTAGTGTGTGCTTTGCTGAGGGACACAATTGAAGGAGCACCCAGCCGAGTAGCAGACCGAATCATCCTACTTCTCCATGGCTCTGATTTCCGGACCAGCTATCAACCTTCCCTTCAACTAGGTTTCCATTTAGAAACAGCATAGATTTAGAGCCTTTTCTCTGATTCCGTTCCAGTGTTGTACAGTCCAAACACTTTATTTTAAAAAGTATTTTAAAACTGGTTCCGGGTGCACCAACCCTTTGGCTCAGTGCAGGGAGACTTGCTTAGTTTACAGGCTGTCGCCCAGGCAACCAGTTGCGGTGTGTTTAGCTTGGAGAATTCAAAGCATGACAGTCTCATGGAGGAAGGAAAACAAAAATGTTGTGCGTGCTTCTAAGCGGCTGTTGGAGTGTTTAGAAGACTTGTGCCCCTTGTACACCCGTGGCTGACCCCACTGCCGTTATTGCTTTACTCAGCGAGCAGTTCTCCAGAAGAGCGGTGCCTCTGTAGTCCCCTACTTTGGTGCTGAAAGGTCCGTTTTCAACTCCAAGATCGGTCAGAGGGTTAATATAGCCATACAGGCAGGAATGAAGACATTCTAAAGAGACATAGTATCGCCGGGCGGTGGTGGCGCACGCCTTTAATCCCAGCACTCGGGAGGCAGAGGCAGGCGGATCTCTGTGAGTTCGAGGCCAGCCTGGTCTACAGGAGCTAGTTCCAGGACATGCTCAAAACAAAAAAAAAAAAAAAAAAGCTGCAGGAGAAACCCTGTCTCGAAAAACCAAAAAAAGAAAAAAAAGGAAAAAGAAAAAGAGACATAGTATCCCTTTGTTCAACTGTCAGACTATGGAAGCAATGGACTGGGAGAAACTGGAAGTCCTAGGCTGAGAAAGGGAAAGGATGGAGCCTGGGGCCCACCGAAGGAGGAGCTTGTCTCCCCGGGAAGTGATAACTTGTGAGACCACCTGTGAGGTGGTACTGATGGGTCAGTACTGGGCAGGACTACATTTTCGCCAGGACTGCTTAGTTATACATACCTCCCGCCCTTTATTTAGACTAAATTTCATTATCAGGATCTCAGTGATGGATTTGGGTGGGGATCACTAGACATCTTTGTTACTCTTCCCCTGGCAACACTGAATAGATCTCTTTTCTCTGCTTTTCACTGTTGTCTATAAAAGGCCTAGTGGAGATCGGTAGCCCAGCCTGATTTATTAGGGATTGCCAAGACTTAGGCTCTGAACCTGATGACATTGGTAATAAGAATCCAACCCTATAGATTGTCCCTGGACTAGTTGTGTTTATTGACCCATACTTGAGGAAATCCTTTCATTAGGACACATTTATTCTTCTTCCTCCTCCTTCTCCTCCTCTTCTTCATTATTTGAGACAGGGTCTCACTTTGTAGCTCTGACTTTCCTGGAACTTATGTAGATCAGGCTGATCCCAAACTCACAGAGAACCTGCCTCTGTTTCTGGGGGATACATTTCTCATCTAGAGAAGCTTATAGTATTCTAACACAAAGTCTTTAGCAAATTGAGTGCATTTTTGTCCGACTCATAGACTACAACTAACCCAGCATTGAGAGAGACTATGAAAACAGAAACACCCTCATTAGGAACATACCAGACCTTAAGGTCAGTTGGCTTTTGGATCTGCTAGTCTTTCTTACTATCTACTGAAGGGTGTGGGGATCCCTTCTGTGAAGATGTGATATTATATCTTTTCACTGAAATTAGGTATAGTTGTGCTGTCAAGAAACTCTTCTTGCCGTTGAAAGCATGAAGCTTCGGGCTCAGCAGCTAAGAGCACTTGTTACTCTTTCAGAGGACCCAGCTTCAGTCCCCAACTGTCTCGGTGGGTGGTTCACAACCTCAGTGGATCTGACACCTTCTTCTGGCTTCAGCAGACACCTGTACATAGGTGGCATACGCTAACACAGACACACACATACACAGAAATAAGTGTTTGTAAGAAATAAAACAAAACAAAAGACCAAAGCTTTGTTTCTGTTGTGGGATTTTTCCCTCCCTCTCCCATCTATTCATCCTAATCTTTCTAAAGGTTACATCATGTGTGTTCTCTGCTTTGGGCAATTTTTACCAATGCTTGCTGTGTTTTTGACTGACCTAAAAATATATATAAATGGCAAATGAGAGTAACCAAAGTGTCCCTGAAGAGGAGAAGGATGTGAGGTCATCTTTCTTTCTTTCTTTCTTTCTTTTCTCTCTCTCTCTCTCTCTCTCTCTCTCTCTCTCTCTCTCTCTCTCTCTCTTTCTTTTAGACAAAGTCTAAGTAGGCCTCAAACTTCATATGTAGCTGAATATATATATGTGTGTATATATATATATATATATATATATATACCTGAAGAGAAGCAGGGTTCCCATTCATTAACTCAGTATCATTTCTATTATTTGTGTGCGTGTGCGTGTGCGTGTGCATGTGTGTGTGTGTGTGTGTTGCACATGTGAAAGTCAGATAACTGTAGGAGCCAGCTCTTGCCTTCTACCATGTAGGTCCCAGGGATTGAACCTAGGTCTTCAGGTTTGGTAGGAAATGGCTTTATATGATGAGTCATCCTACCAGCTCTCAGCACCAAATCTTGAGTGTCGCTGTGTTGGTGAGGAAGTGTAAAGTATCAACCTAAGCACTGGAGTTATCCGAGAAACAAGACAGATAATGTAAAGCCATAAGCAGTCATGGAGTCAGATAGCTGTAAACGCCATGAAGACCATTACAGGAAGGGAGGCTGAGAGTTGTGAGTTAAGGGGACATTATCAGACCATGCTTGTGAAAGATCTCCCAAAGAGGTGGCTTTGGGGTGGGGGGTTTACTCGTTTTGCTTTTGAGATTTATTTATTATGGTTTTGTGAGTATGTGGATGCCATGTGCATGAGCAAGCAGATGGAGAGCAGGGAATAACTCTGGGGCATTGAGTCTCTTTTTCCATGATGGGATCCAGGGATCAAAGTCTTGTTCTCAGGTTTGCATGGCGAAAGGTGAGCCCTATCACCAGCACCTAAGAGAGGACGGTTAATCTCTCACTTCAAAGAAAGGAAGCAGCTATCCTTTCGGTGAGTTGTGTGGAGAGTTCCAGGCTGCACAGCGGGTATAGAGGTGGTGAAGCACGTATGTATTAAGTGCTCAGGTTCAGAAAGGAGACTTGGCAAAGGCATCAGAACTGATGTAAGAAGGTGTACAGAGGCCAGATCCTCACGGCCCCAACAGGAATAGGAAGGAGTTTGACTTCATTCTAAATGTAGAATTACAGCATGTCATATTACTCAAGGGAGTGACAGGATCTAACTTGCTGTCTGTTGTTTATTTTTCGCACTTGTTTATTATTTCTTTATTTTTGTTGTTGTTGTTGTGTGAGAGAGTAAGAGGACAACTTGCAGAAGTTGGCTCTTTCTTCCACCGTGTGGGTTCGGAGGACCAGGGGGCAGACCTCTGCTTTATTGTAAATAACTCACTGGACGGGATTAGTAAAACTTGATGCTAGGTAAGATCTGTCTGTGTAAGTGTGACTTGATAACATGATCCTCTGTACACACACACACACACACACACACACACACGGTGGGGGGGGGGCAAGAATAAGACACAAGACAATGGTCAAGATTTCCCTCTGGTAGCCAAAATATATGAAAGCTTACCCTCACTGGGTTACACTCCTCTGGACTCTAGGGTTTTCTTAGCCTCATGCACTGGCTAGTTTTTATGTAACTTGATACAGCTAGAGTTATACTGGAAGTGGGACCCTCAGTTGAGAAAGTGCCCTTACCAGATTGGTCAATGGGCAAGCCTGTGGTGAATTTTCTTGATTGATAATTGATATGAGAGGACCTAGCTAACCATGGGTGGTGTCAGCCTTGAACTTGGTGGTCCTGGGTTCTATAAAAAGGTTGAACAAGCGTTGAGGAGCAAGTCAGTAAGCAGCATTCCTCACAGCCTCTGCATCAGCTCCTGCCTCCAGGTTCCGGCCTGATAATTATAAGATGAGAAAACTCTGGAACTGAATAGAAGACCTCGATATCAATCCACACATCTTCGATCACCTGATCTTTGATAAAGAAGCAAAAAATATCAAAAGGGAAAAAGAGAGTATATTTAACAAATGGTGTTTGCATAACTGGATATCAACATGTAGAAGAATGAAAATAGATCCATATCTATCACCATGCACAAAACTCGAGTCCAAATGGATCAAAGACCTCAACATAAATCCAGCCACACTGAACCTTATAGAAGAGAAAATGGGAAGTACACTTGAATGCATTGGCACAGGGAACCACTTCCTAAATATAGCCCCAGCAGCACAGACACTGAGAGAAATAATTAATAAATGGGACCTCCTGAAACTGAAAAGCTTCTGTAAAGCAAAGGACATGGTCAACAAGACAAAACAACAGCCTACAGAATGGGAAAAGATCTTCACCAACCCCACATCAGACAGAGGTCCGATCTCCAAAATATACAAAGAACTCAAGAAATTGGACACCAAAAGATCGCATAATCCAATAAAAAAAAATGGAGTACAGACCTAAACAGAGAAGTCTCAACAGAGGAATCTAAAATGTCAAAAGACACTTAAGGAAATGTTCATCACCCTTAGTCATCAGAGAAATGCAAATCAAAACAACTCTGAGATTCCATCTTACACCTGTAAGAATGGCTAAGATCAAAAACACTGATGACAACTTATGCTGGAGAGGTTGTGGGGGAAAGGGAACACTCCTGCATTGCTGGTGGGAACGCAAGCAGGTACAGCCCCTTTAGATGTCAGTGTGGCGATTTCTCAGAAAATTAGGAAACAACCTTCCTCAAAACCCAGTAATACCACTTTGGGTATATATCCAAAGGATGCTCAATCGTGCCACAAGGACATGTGCTCAACTATGTTCATAGCAGCATTGTTTGTCATAGCCAGAACCTGGAAACAACCTAAATGTCCCTCGGCCGAAGAATGGATAAGGAAAATGTGGTACATTTACACAATGGAGTACTACACAGCAGAAAAAAACCCGACATCTTTAATTCTGCCGGAAAATGGATGGAGCTAGAAAACACTGAGTGAGGTAACCCAGACACAGAAAGACAATTATCAGATGTACTCACTCATAGGTGGTTTTTAAACACAAAGCAAAGAAAGCCAGCTTACAAACCACAATCCAGAGAACTTAGACAACAATGCAGACACTAAGAGAGACTTACATAGATATAATCTACATGGGAAGTAGAAACTAGAAAAATACAAGATCTCCTGAGTAAATTGGGGGCATCTGGACCTTACGCGGGGGATTTAAGGGGAGAGGGGAGAGACAGGGAGGGGAGCAGAGAAAAATGTAGAGCTCAATAAATATCAATTTAAAAAAAATGAGAAAACTCTTTCTTCCGTAAGTTGCTTTTGGTCATGGCATTTCATCAGAGCCATAGAAGCCCTAAGACACCCAATGAACTTCTCTAATATATTCCCCTAATACATGCTATCCTTACTCTTTTTATTTTTTATTTTTTTGGTTTTTCGAGACAGGGTTTCTCTGTGGCTTTGGTGCCTGTCCTGGAACTAGCTCTTGTAGACCAGGCTGGCCTCGAACTCACAGAGATCTGCCTGTCTCTGCCTCCCAAGTGCTGGGATTAAAGGCATGTGCCACCATTGCCCGGCTCATTTTGTATTTCTTTTATGACAATATAGCCATCTTTATTTTAGAGCACTTCTCTCCTTCCTTTCCCCCTTTTCCCCTTCCCTTCCCTCCCTTCATTTCTTCCCTTTTCCTTCTGTACTGAGGATTACAGGACTTGCAAATGCTGGGCAAGCATTCTACCACAGAGCAATAGTATAAGCTCCTTATTTTAGTTAGCTTATCCTTCTCGTATGTTCTACTCTCTGGAAGACAAGGAATGTGCCTTAACTACCTTTGCTTCCTCTTTTGTGTCTCACATACAGAAGATTTGTGGTGGCTGTTTCTAGAACTGATTGTACAGCCAGGACAACTTTAAAGACTGTGAGTTTCATGCTGTAGCATTTTGCTCACCAAATGGAAACCCGGGTTCTTAACAGAAGCTGTGTTTTTTATTGCGTTTTGTCTCTGCAGAGAGGAGACATCATTTCAGAAAACATCAGCGCCTGATGAGATGCTGTACGGACAGGTGTGAAAGGAGGACCATGGCAGTTTTGAATCCAGTCCTGGCTGTAAGCGAGCCCTGTGAATGCCTTTGGAATGCTTGGGCAGCTTCAGGCTATTCAGCAGAGAAAGGACTAAAGGGTTTCTCCACTTTAATAAGCTTTTCCGCTGAGGCAGCACTACTGCCAATGTGAGCTGCCTCGCTGGCGTGTTAAGTATGACCTCTTTGTCCTTGCAACACAGTGGTGAGAAAAAGTGGAATTATTTGTTTATATATTTATTTATTTTTCAGAAAGATCATGAAGGAGGCTGTTGTTTTGTCGGTGTGTGTGCATGTTTTATATCATATTATATAAATGACTATATGTAACATATATGTTAATTATATGTATGGTTAATTATTAACTTTATATATAATACATTATATGTGATATGCATTGATTTAAATATTTAATATATAATATATATTAATGAACATGTATGTGCATGTATGTGTATATGGAGGCCAGAGGCCAGCCTCCTGTGTCATCCCTCAGATGCTACCCAGCTTGTTTTCTGGGGCCAAATATCTCACTAACCTGGAACTCACTGAATAGGTCAGACTGGTCAGCAAGCCCCAGGTACCCACTTGTCTCAGCCTCCCAGGCACTGGGATTACAAGTGCATCACATAATGCCTGTCTTCTTCATGCAGGTTCTGGGGATTGGGCTTCAGGCTCATGCTTACATGTTAAGTGTTCCTGAGCTATATACCTAGCCTGAGTCTATTGCTTTTAAGGAACATGGAGTCACTGGGAGCTTGGCTTTAAGCATCTTTTTTTCTCCTACTTGGGAAGAAGAGCAAGAAAAACAGAGCATCTCTGCAGACAGAGGGAAATCGTTACGGTCTAAAGGTTAGAGAACTGGAAAAGAGACCAAGCTTTCCTGTGGTTCTAAGTGCCTGCTGGTTTCCTAGCCGAGATTTGCTGCTTCTCGGAGAGGTATTGAGAGAAGGAAGGACTTCGGTCTGTGTCACAGACCCAAACAAGGATGGATAGTGCTTATAACCTAGGCTCCCAAATATGGTTGACTCACCAGTTTCATTGGGAAAATTTTATAAAAACTCAGAGCTAAAGGGCTAGGGAGAGGGCTCGCTTGACAAAGCACTTATTAATCATGAGGACCTGACTGATGATCCCCAAATCCCATGGAAAGGCTGGACATGCGCTCTTGTAACTCAGGGTTTCTGTTGGGAGGCCTGGATTGGGGAGTCCATAGACGTTCACAGGCCACCTAGCCTGTGCACAAAGCAAAACAACAACCAAGAGACCCTGACTCAAACCAGGGAAGGCTAGGATTGACACCTAAGGCTGTCCTTGAAAACCCTCAATGTGCACCCTCGCATTCCCTCTCTCTCTCCCTCTCCCTCCCCCTCTTCCCCTCTCCCTCCCTTCCTCCCTCCCTTCCTCCCTCCCTTCATCTCTCTCTCTCTCTTTCTCTCTCTCTCTCTCTTGCACACACACACACACACACACACACACACACACACACACTCACCCCAAATAACAATTTTTTTCATAAAGAGTCTATGTAGCCTGGCTGGCCTGAAACTTGATCTGTAGACCAGGGCAGTCTTGAACTCACAAAGACCTACTTGTCTCTGCTTCCTCAGTGCTGGGTATAAAGGTGTACAATACCACACTAAGCTCCATGAAAATATTTTTAAAGGAAATTTGTAAACCTGGGCAAGTAAATTTACCTGCCAGTAAAACCTATCAGGCAAATGATAAACTTAAGGACTGCAGCAAGCAAGCAGTTTCTTGTAGTAAGAAGGAACGGCGGGCTGCATTCCTTCCTGGATCCTGGCTAGCTTATCCCCGAAATAATAACACAGAAACTATTCATTTAAACACTGCCTGGCCCATTATATCTAGCCTCTTCTTTGCTAATTCTCACATCTTGATTAACCCATTTCTAATAATCTGTCTAGCACCACGAAGTGGTGGCTTACCAGGAAAATTCTAACCTATGTCCATCCTGGGCTGGAGCTTCATGGTGCCTGCCTGGCTCTGCTTTCTTTCTCCTAGCATTCTGTTCTGTCTTCCCCACCTACCTATGTTCTGATCTATCAGGTCAAGAAGCTTTCTTTATTAATTAACCAATGAAAGCAACAGATAGATAGAAGACCCTCCTGCATCAGTTTCTGACTATCACCCAAAAGAATTCAGTCACTTTATATTTAAACTTCCTGGAGACATGCACCTTAGGTTGGAGAGATGATGGCTCAGCAATTAAGAGTTTTTGTTGCTCCTGCAAAGAACCAGAGTTTAGTTTCTAGCATCCATGTCTGGTGATTGACAACTGCCTATATTCCAATTCCAGGGGTCTGACACCCTCTTCTGGCCTCTCAAGGCTCCTGCACAATGTGCATATAAACACACACACACACAAATACATACAAATAAATAAAAATAATTCTTTTTTTGATTTTTTGAGACAGGGTTTCTCTGTGTAACAGCCATAACTGTCTTGGACCTCGCTCTGTAGACCAGGCTGGCCTTGAACTCACAGAGATTCACCTGCTTCTGCCTCCCAAGTGCTGGGATTAAAGGCATGCGCCACCACCTCCTGGCAAAATAAAATAAAATAAAATGGTTTCTTTCTTTTTTTAAAAAAAATTATTTTTTTTGAAATGAGATCCTATGTAACCCAGGCTAGCCTCAAACTCATACAGTAAAGGATGGCTTTAAACTCCTGATTCTTCTGCTTTCTTCTGCCATTGCTGGGATTGCAGGTGCGTACTAGGACCCAGGGCTTTGAACATGGAAGGCAAACACTCCACCAAGTGGCTATATCCCAGGAGTAGATGTGTTTTTGTTATGTGTGTGTGTGTGTGGGGGGGGTTGCTGCAGCATCTTACGTAAGACTTCTATCCATGGCGACCATTAGAAAATTACCTGGACAATCCTCAGGAGAACTGCCGCTCTCTTGGACAGTCTTTGAAAAGAGCTGCCTCTCTCTTCTGGACAGCTTTCATGATTGCTCCATTCAAGGTCCCTGTTCCTGATGCCAGGAAATGCCACTGTGAGGACCATCCTCCAACAGCTCGGAACTGAGGGGGAGCAGTGGAGTCTGCCAACTAATCATTCAATTTGATTTTCTATTTGAGGGAGTAAGACTTAAACTCTCTGGGGTCAGTGAGTGGAGCAAAAATTTAACTTTTTGGGGCCAGCAAAAAAGGGGAGCACACACACACGCATACACTCACACACATACACACGCACACACACTCACACACGCACACTTATACACACCCCCACCTTCAGGGTCTTTCTATCATCTCTCATATCTATTTCTTTTCTTACCTCTATCCAGATGTATCCCTTCTGTACCTCTCTTGACGTCTTCCTTCTACCTAGCTTTTATTTTTTCCCTTGAAGCTTATATACCCCAGCAAAATCTTTCAAGCAGTATAAAAATTACAAAGTGGCTACATTCTATTTTTGAAGTGAATGATCACAATGAATACAAGTAAAAAGGAATGTGCTTTCCATATCCCTTACATGGTTAAACATTTCATGTATTACAGGCAAAAAACAAATTATCCCCCAGAACCCACATATATTTATTCCCAAACAACTAGTTATGGATTAACAGAGTGTGAACAAACAAGATACTTTTCTCAGCCAGTTCTTTTACTGGCAGGCTGCATTTTGCACTTACAAGGAAAGGATCAATCACTTTATTATTTATCTTAAATGGTAATCTTATAAAAATCTTACAAGACTCACAAATCTAAACTTTTATATATGAAAAGCAGTCAGTCAGTCGGTTTTACTTTAAATCCTCAGGGTGCATATCCATTCATCAATAGCTTTTATGTCAGGAAGCTGAAGGCAGAAATGGGTACAAGGAATTAATCACTTTTAAAAAATATTTATTTATTTATTTATTTATTTATTTATTTATTTATTATGTATACAATAGTCTGTCTTTGTGTATGCCTTCAGGCCAGAAGAGGGCATCAGACCCCATTACAGATGGTTGTGAGCCACCATGTGGTTGCTGGGAATTGAACTCAGGACCTTTGGAAGAGCAGGCAATGCTCTTAACCTCTGAGTCATCTCTCCAGCCCGGAATTAATCACTTTTGATCACCAACGCATCCTAGCAAGAAAGACACAAAGGCTAATAATAATAATAACTGGGCTGCTTTGTTCTTGTTTCTTCACGTCAATGAGTCCTTCACTCAACTATGTAATGTGCCTTTCTAAACTTTAAATTGTTCCCTAAGGTTTTCTACCTCAAATCCATTAACAGAAACATCTTAACCTGACCTTACTAACAATTCTATGTGGCTAAATTCTTTCTAAAGGTGGTGGTTGAATCATTAATCTTTTTCAGCAGCAATGCTTAGAAAAAGTCATTCACTATTATTGTAAGTATCAGTCACATTTCACAGTGTGGGGCTAGAACCTCCCTCTCCCCGAGAGTTTTCATACAACCCATAGAGAAGGAGGGATGAGGTGGCTATGAAGGGGACAATCAGAGCTATGCTCAGTAACAGCATGAGGTCCTCAGGACACGCCTGGCTTTTCCACTCCCAGGCTCACTCAGGTGTGGCTTTGCCAACTGCCCAGCTGTATTCCATGAGTTCCAGGGCTGCCTGTTGGTCCCCTCGCGTGCCCCTCAACTTTTGTTTTTGTTTGTTTGTCTGGCCCTGTCCCCCAAGACAGAATTTCTCTGCGTAACAACCCTACCTGTCCTAGAACTCACTCTGTAGCTCTTGCTGGCCTCAACCTCAGAGATCCATTTGCTTCTGCCTTCGAAGTGCTGGGATCAAAGGAGTGCATCACCACTGCTAAGCTAGGAGTAGCTGTTTTTAAAAGAATGTTTACTGAATGAAGAGATAGCTGAATGAATGAAGAGTGGCTGCTTTCAGATTTACCTTGCCTCACATTCTGTGGAGGTTCCACACCTGAGAATCTTGTCTTTGGTACAATAAACAATGTTTTTAAGTCAGGCGCCATGTATCATATTGGTAATCCAAGCACTCATGAGGCTGAGACAGAGGAATCACTCATGGTTATGAAGCTAACTTGAATGACGCCGTGAGCTGCTAGTCAACCTGTGTTGTAGAATGGGACCCAGTTTGAACCAAACAATAAACAAAAAAAGAGAGAAAACAGCAGGGCTTGGGGCACAGGACAGTCCTGTATTCCCAAGTATAATACTTGCCTTATACATAGGAAGACTTCAGTCCAGCCCAGAAGCCATACAAAAAAGTTGGGCATGGTATTGTACAATTGTAATCCCAGTGCTGGAGAGGCAGAGCTAGGAGGGTCCTGTGGCTGGTTGGTCAGCCAGTCTTGCCTAAATTTACAGGTTTACAATCCAATCAGAAAGCAGATGGTTATCCTCAAAACCTTCAAATCACTATTTCATCCAGGGGCACATCTTACCAGCAGGCCAGCGCTGCAGCACGCAGAGTCCAGAGCTGCGGAAGACCACTGAAGCCTTTTCTCCCCAGGTGACTTACATAGCACTTCCTGGCTCTATGAAAACTAGCAGCCAGCAAGGAGGATCCTTTCCGGTCAACTCCAGCTCAATTTCTCTATGTCCTGCCACCAAAGTGTGCTGTGTCTTGAGCAATGGGGTCTTGCCATCTAGCTATGGTTGGCCACAAAGAACAATTGTAATGGCTTGTGTTGTTTTGTGGGGAGTCTAGGTTCTTCCTGACCAATCAGTACCTCACAGGGAGCTATCCCATGCCTGACACTGAGAGTTTTGTTTGTTAGCCCGTATCTTCTGGTGGGAACATTTTCCACCCATGCCAATCTACCCTAATCGGTCAGCTCCAGGCCAAACGATGAGAGACCTTGTCTTAAGAAAAAAGCGGACAGCATTTCTGAGGAATAACACCTGAGGCTGTTCTCTGAATTACACATACCCACACACCCTTGAGCACAACTGCATATAACAATGAAAAAGTGGGCTTCTGGATGTGAGTGTGCTCTGAAAGTCACTTGAATGGTTTCCTAGCACTGATATTTAGGAGTTTTAGGAAGCTGAAACATCACTCAAGCCTTTCTAAACTACATTATCATTATACCTGTGTCTTATCTCTGTCCTCAGACGGGAGAGCACAGTGGGAGGGGATTATTCTTCACTGAATCCCTCCGCAGGATCAACTACACAGTCCTGACAGTAGATGCTTAGCGAATGAGAATACACTTTCTGACAGTTTTGACTTTTGAAGAGACTCTCTGAAGATTCTTGATCTCATAGCGTCCTCCTCCTGTAGTTGTAGCTTCTACTGTAGGCATTCTGGGACAGCACCGTGGAGAGTTCCTGTTTTGTCCTGCACAGTACCATCAAGACAGATAGATGAGAACAGTGGAGTCCCACACAAATGATGTTTTCTTATTCCTTATGACCTAATTAAACTGTTATGCCCCCACCGTCCCCTGAGGTCCCAGCTGAGGGTGATTTTTCCAAAGCGTCTAATCTCTTAAATTGCCTGTGCGTCAAAATAGCTCCCTGTGGCCTTTATTGGTAACACCTTGAAATAACTGAATTATCCTAGTGAGGAAACCAGTTTAGAAGGAAAAGCTCTTGCCGCAGGATGTAGACGGAAACAGCCCTTCATCCTGGAGAAACAGAATCTTTTCTGCTCTTTGAGGCAGTGGGGGAAAATCTAATAAAAGTGTGTCTCCCTTGGGTTCCCACATCATTAGCATCCTGGCTTCACACTCAGCTGTAACAAATAGCTTATTTTAAAACTTTCTCCTGGGAGATGACAAGAAGCCAAAAATATCTTGGAAGAAACCTTGCCTTAGCAACCTTGTTCGGCAGCTTCATATAATTGTCTAAAATTTAACTTCAGGAAGCAAAGTTTTTGAGACTGTTTTATCTTCTGACCCATCTTCAATACTCATCAAAGGAGGGCAAAGAGTAATGTCTTGTATGTAAGTAGTGTTTTGTAGTTTTCATGGGACATTCATTATAAAGACTGCTACTGTAATGTTCACCTACCTCAGGTTGGACTTGGGGTTGTTTGTACATGAACTCAATCTTCAATACAATCCTACATAGTAATTGGTATTATAGAGCCCATTTTACTGATATGGACAGGTTTATTTAAAATTATTTAAGAGCCGGGCGGTGGTGGCGCACGCCTTTAATCCCAGCACTCGGGAGGCAGAGGCAGGCGGATCTCTGAGTTCGAGGCCAGCCTGGTCTACAAGAGCTAGTTCCAGGACAGGCTCTAGAAACTACAGGGAAACCCTGTCTCGAAAAACCAAAAAAAAAAAATTATTTAAGGAAGTTAAATAATTTACAAAAAGTTATATAGTAAATGGCCAAAGTCAGATCGGTCTGATCCTAAGACCCACATACCTACTTTGCTTTAAGGATCTTAAATGTGAAAAAGAGATTCTATTCAGGGCCAGAAGAGATAGCTTGGTGGTTAAGAGTACTACTAAATGATCTTGTAGAGGACCTAGGTCCAGTTCCTGGCAGCTCACAGCCTGGAGGATTGATGCCCTCTTCTGGCTTCTGGACTCTGTAGGCACTGTACACCTGTGATGCAGGCTAAGCACCAAGTAAGAAGAAAAGGAAAGAAACCTTTTCCATGTACAATTTCCCTAGGTCACTAGCCATCATTTCCTCTCCTCTTTCTAGTCCTTTGTGGAGCTCACTGATTTGCCTAGGCTGGTGGTGCAGAAAGTGCTAGGATTACAGACACGCACTACCACATCCAACGACTCTAGCATGAACCCAGGACTTGGCGCATGCTGGGAATTCTACCGACTGAGCTATAGCCCCTCACTCCTTTTTCTTTTTTAACTGTGAAAACTTGCTATCACTGTGTTTCCATCATCAAAATTTATGATCTTGGTCTTTCTTCCTTTCTTGTTTTTATATCCAGCCAAAAGAGACACATCGGCTACTTTGCCAGCCTTAAACAGAATCCAAGGGGTTGGAGATATGGTCCTGTTAGTATAATGTTTGTAAAGCATGTACAAGTCCTGGGTTTGATCTGTAGCACCACATACACCTGGCTCGTGCAATATTTCATTATATATGGCAGAATTCTTCACAGTTATTATTTATGTGTGTGTTTGTGTGTGTTTGAATGCATGGCCTACCACATGTATGGAGGTCATTTTTTAAAAAAAGAAACTTTATTTATTTATTTATTTATTTATCTATCTATTTATTTATTGGGGCTGGGAGAGGACTGGCAGAATTGTGGAGGTCAGAGGAAAATTTGCGGGAGTTGGTTCCTTCTGCCATGCGGGTCTCAGAGATGGCACTTAGATTTTCAGATTTGGCAGCAAGTGCCATTATATTTTGCTGCCCTGAGAATTTGTTTTCTTTTTAAGATTTATTTATGGGTGTAGTGGCATATGCCTTTAACCCCAGCACTCTGGTAGAGGCAGAGAAAAACAGATTTCTGTGAGTTCAAGCCTAGGCTAGTTGACGCAGTGAGTTCTAGGACAGTCAGAGCTACATACTTGAGAGACCCTGTCTTTTAAAAAATATTATTTAATTCTTATATATCTGAGTGCTTTGCCTGCTTGTATATATGTGCCCTGTGTGCATTCCTGTTTCCCACAGAAGTCAGGTGAGGGTGCTGGATCCTCTAAAACTAGAGGTATGGTGGGTTGTGTGCAATCATGTGGATGCTGGGAACTGCACCCAGGTCCTCTACAAGAGCACTCAGTGCTCTTAACTGCTAAGTTTAACTCAAGTCCCCAATTTCTAGAACTCTTAACTGCTGGTTGGCACCCCTGTTCTTTAGTGGTTTAAAAAGGGAAGCATTCATCAAGTAACATATGGCTCTCCTCAGAAAATACATAACTCGTATGATTTTTTTAAAATAAAACTTTAATTATATAGTCGTCCGTCCCCCCCCCACCCCCTGAGGGGATAGGAAAAGGAGATGGTGGGTTTATAGGACTTTGGTCAGCGCCTACAAGTCAATAAAGTTTGAACACGGTCTGAGGATACAGCTCAATTGGTAGAGCATTTGCCTAGAACGCACAGAGTCCTGGGTTCCATCTTCACTGCATAATCCAAGCCTGGCGCTACATGCCTATAATCAGGATACTCAGAAGGAGGAGACAGGAGGATCAGAAATTCCAGTCATCCTCACCACAATGAGTTTGAGGCTGGCTTGGAAGCCCTGTCTCCACAGCAACAAAACAAAAACCGTCTGAATGAAAACAAACTCAAAGAACTTTAGGGTTTCAAGTACAATTGACCACACATGTCACATGTCTAGGGTCTTTGCTGTATAGGACTGCTTGTGCCCCTGGATATCCATGAATGTGGCTGAACACATTTGTAGTTGGCTATGTCATGTAACAGTGTCCAAAGGTTCAACAGTTCTGCTCGAGTCTACAGAATACTCTCATTTTTCAATACTTTTAAAATATTTCTTAAATGTAACTTAATGTGTGTGTGTGTGTGTGTGTGTGTGTGTGTGTGTGTGTGTGTTTGGCAGAAAGTAAGTCTGTGCACCACCAGCATGCCTGGTGTCAGTGGAAGTCAGAAGAGGGCATATATATGATCACTAGTGACTGGAGTCTCAAACAGTAGGGAACTCTCATGTGGGTGCCAGAAATCGAACCTAGGTCCCCTGGAAGAGCAGCGGGTAGTCTTAACCTCAGAGCCTTCTCTCTAGCCACTACAGGATTTTTAAAAAAAATTATTAAACGACCTAGAGGGAGAGTGGAAGTCACTCTAAGAGCTTCCCGCCTAGAGAAAATGCACCACGACCTTAACCTGCACCGAGGCCACACCCACTCCGCACCAAAGTCCCGCCCACAGGCACTCAGTACCCGCCTCCTAGGTCCCTTTTTCCCGGCAGCCCTTGCGCGCGGCCTGACGCGACGCTCCGCAAGATGGCGGCGGACAGTGAGGTGAGTTCTGCACCCTGGGCGCATCTGTCACCGGGTTCTGCCGGCCACGTCAGCGGCCCGCGGCTTAATGTCTGTGCCCTTCTCTTTCCCCGCAGCCCGAGTCCGAGGTGTTTGAGATCACGGACTTCACCACGGCCTCTGAGTGGGAAAGGTGAGTCGAGCGTTTGGTCCTCACCGGCCCCGGCTGCACCGCACAGGTGACGCCGGTTCCGAGGGAGACGCCCACGTTTCGCGTCCCTGTGCCCTGGGCAGCTAAGGCTTCTTCCGCCACTCCTCGGGGCCGGTCAGACAGACCTTCCGACTCCGCCTTTGAAATAAAGTTGTGTTGCCTCCCAGACCACTTCCCTGACACGGAACACCATTTCCGAGGTCGCCCCTGTGTCGTCTGCTTTTTTTGTCGGTTTGCCTCAGTTGTCACCATAAGCAGTCAGCTGAGCCGCGGCTGAGTTGCCTTCCCGTGTTTATTGGAAGAGGCTTTGCTTTAGCGCACTGATGGCTGTTCATCTGCCGTCCCAAACCATCTCCATCCTGGCTTCCAGAGTAATTAGTTCACAAACTTAAAAACTTACTCTTTATTCCTTTCCTTTCTGCCCTCCTTCGCCCTTTCCTCCGCCTCTCTATTTTTACAAGCATACGTCTTTGGAATGTTTTGATTCACACTATTACATTTGGAACTTGGTTATGTGCCCAGACTTCCTGAGCTTATCAAACTCGATGAACAACTGTTCCAGTGAAATTATTTTATCACTTAGACGTTAGTTGAAAGCAAAGTTTGTTGATTTGATAGCTTAGATTGTGGGTTTTTTTTCCCTGCTCATTGACCTCAAAGGTATTGAGGTCATTTTATTTTTGAAGTGTTTGTAGACATTCCACATTTGTGCCTCTCATATCAAATGGTAGCGGAGAAAAATATAGAAGATCCTTGATGAAATAGTACTTTGACCTGCATGTCCATCCCCACATGTCTGGCATAGAGTCAGTAAGACAAACACACTAGCGAGATTTTTGGGCAAGTACTGTGTGCCTTGAGCTATCCCAAGGATGGGGAAATCTATTCCTTTAAAAAAAAAAGCCCCAAAATAGTTAAAATGTAAGTTAATTGATACTGACTACAAAGAACTAGTTAAGTAGGGTAATGTGGACTACAAAATTGTTGAAGAAATTTTTGTAGGGAAAAGTAGGAAATACCCTGCTTTGAAAGCGGAAAGGGAAATGGAAGCTGGGTGAGGTGGCACTTACCTATAATCTTGGCTGCTGGGAAGGCTGACTTGGAAGGATCCCTTGAGCTGAGGACATTAAGACCAATCTGACCAATCGAATAGATCTGGCCTCAAGAAAAAAAAAAGGACAATGGTTAAGGGTTTGGTTAGAGAAGGGACTAACATTGCTAGACATGTAAGTGAGGCGCTATCACTGGGAAATAATAAAAATAAGAAAGACCCCCTTCCAAAGCCAAATGGAGGAATCTAGAGTCGGTACAACTCAAACTCGCTTGTGCATCAGAATTTGCTAGTCAATAGTCTCAGCATTTCCCATTAATGTTGGTTTTAGGTCAGATCCCCAAGTCTGCTTTTCTCACATGGGCTGCTGGTTAGAAGACCGTAATTAGAAAGAACTGCTGCTTAAGAAAGTGGTTACGAGATTTTGGCCAGATGGTACAGGATTGTTTTAAGTTGTTACATTGTAAGATGAAGTAAGCAGTTTACCTTGATTCATAAAGTGAAGCTGTAGTTAGCTGAATAGAATGAACTAGATTTAGGAAGATGAGCTTAGTAAGTCTGGGGGAAGCTTCAGCTGTGAAACTTCCATATCTTGCCTAAAGGGTGAAGATAAGCATCAAAGTAGCCAGAGTGCCATTTTGGGCATGTTGACTCTAAGGCGGATATTTTGAAGGCAGTAAGAAAAATATAATTTGATCTTGGAGGATGAGTGATAAGTAAACATCAGTGGTCAGTTTTTGGAGTGGAAAATGATAGTTTTCCCTTAGTTAAATAACTTAAAATTTCCTGAGGGGAGCTGAGAGATGGCTCAGTGGTTAAGAGCACTGACTGCTCTTTCAGAGGACCCTGGTTCAATTCCCAGCAGCCACATGGCAGCTCGTAACTTACTAACTCCAGTTCCAGGTGATGTAACACCCTCACATAGACATATGTGGAGGGAAAACATATATACAGGGAAAACACCAATGTATTTAAAGAAAAAAAGCCTTTTCCTCTGTTGCCTTTGAGTTGGTTAGGAACAGAGGCTCAGGTGCATTCAAGGTTATGACTCACCCATAATCCACCGCCTTGACAGAGGAAGACATTGCTGCTTGAGGTTTAATGGATGCCAGTACCGCCTTACAAGAGGTGGTGAAGACCACCTTCGTCCATGATGGCCTAGCATGGCATGGTATTCACGAAGCTGCCAAGCCCATGTTTGTGTGCGGTTGTGATGAGTGTGTGTGTCAAGTGTGAAGGCACTTTGTGCTGAGCACCAGATCACCCTACTTAAGATTGGTGACAAGAAACTAGGGCAGTGGGTAGGCCTCTGTAACCTGATTGAGAGAGGAAGCCTCATAAAGTGTTTGTAAACGTGTAATGGTTAAGGACTATGGTGAAGAATCTCAGGCCAAAGATATCATCAAAGAGTACTTCAAATACAAGAAATGAATAAGAAATTTTGGCTCAAAAGAATTTCCTGAGGGGAATATTAAATTCTTTGGTTGCTCATGTGGAAATAATTGTTAGCACAGTTATGAGGGCTGCCACAAAATAGGAAGTTAAACTTTTGTCTTTTAAGTTTCTCTTTGTAGAATAAAACCAGTATTTTATAATTCATGAGACGAATATGGAGGCTTTGAACGTTTTTTTGGTTTGGTTTTTTGAGACGGTTTCTCTGTGTAACCCTGGCTGTCCTAGAACTTGCTCTGTAGACCAGGCTGGCTTCTAACTCAGATCCAGTTGCCTCTACCTCATGAATTCAGAAATTGAAGGCAGGAGCCACCGCTACCTGGACTGACTTTGAAGTTTCTTAAGCCTTGATTTTAATATTTGGATGAAAAGTTCTTTTCAATATTGAATGAAAATGAAGACATGACCACTCTTAGGTATGGTTGAGGAGAAGGCTTAATGAACATATGAGGGAGAGAACAGCGAGGGGCGTCTGGAAGAGTCCAGACTGAACTAGCCATGAGAGGAGGGGGTGGAGAGGAAGAGAAGAGAAGCAAAGAGAACCTATGGGAACCAGAGACCAAGCGAATGTGTAGCCACAGTGGTTGGGTTATATATATGAAAGGGGAAACCAGGAGAAGGAAAGAGAAGCTCAGGGGATGGAGAGGGTTAGGGTAGTGGGATATGCTGACCTAGATGGCTCTGCTCTGTAACAGGTACTTGTGAGTAGGGACTGAGGGAGCCTAGAGGTTAGTTTAGACCTTGATAAGTAGAACAAGCAGAGTTTAATGGAGGAGCCATAAGTACCTCTGCCAGAGATAAGGAGATAACTCATTTTAGCAAGTAGGAGCTATCTTCTTAAGTCCCTGAGGGAATGCTGGCTTTTGTCTAACTGCCAGAACTGCAAAGGGAATTTCTTGAGACCTAATAAGTATGTTATTAAATGAAAAGAGAAAGAAAGGAAGAAAAAGGAGGGTAACATGACTGCTCCTAGGTATGGTGGAGGAGAAAGTTTATTGTAGGTATGTAGGAGAGCATAGCCAGAGGCAGGGACATCTGAGAGAGCCCAGAGTACTCATGACCCTATTGAACTGAGCCAGCCATGTGAGGAGATGGGGAGGGGAAGAGAGGGAGTGAGAGGAGACCAGGTGTAGCAGCCAGGAGGCCCCAAAGAGAGCAGATGAAAAAGGCCAAAATGGTTATATAGGGAAGGGCAGCTCAGTCTCTGGGCTGGGGAAGTCCAGGGTAGGGTTGAAGTATGCCTGCTAGGAGGGTCCAGTAACAGCTAGGGACAGAGGGATGCCAGGAGAACCTGTTGGCCAGTGTCTGATTTGATATGTTAAATAGGCAACCCTAGCTGTTGTCCCAGGTTTGAAACCTAAAAGTTATGTACCATACAGATAATTTATTGAGAAGACTAAGTAGAAACCTAAAATTATTATTTTTCTGTTGAAAAAGTATTTACTGAATGTTCATGTGTGAGACACTGTGTAAGACTTTAGGGATTTAGTAGCTAGTAGAAACAGATAAGGCTCAGCGTGCTCCTCGCTCTGGGTTCAATCCCCAGTACTGCAGTAAACAAGAAAAAAAGAAAAGAAAAAAAAATAAGGTTCTTGCTCTTATTGAAAGTGTAGTCTAGCAAAAGACAGACATGGGTCAGATAATATATCTGAAGGGAAATGGAAAGAAACTTATTCTTCCATAAGTGTGTAAAAGAACTTAAGAGAGACATACATGGAAGGAGAAAAAGGCAGGATCTTGTAGGGGTCATGGGAGAGGGTAGAATGAAAGAGGGAAGAGAGGGAGGGGAGCGGACAAAAATTTATAGTTCAATAGAAACAATAAAAAAAAAAAGAGAACGTAGGCCGGGCGGTGGTGGCGCACGCCTTTAATCCCAGCACTCGGGAGGCAGAGGCAGGCGGATCTCTGAGTTCGAGGCCAGCCTGGTCTATAAGAGCTAGTTCCAGGACAGGCTCTAGAAGCTACAGGGAAACCCTGTCTCGAAAAACCAAAAAAAAAAAAAAAAAAAAAAAAAGAGAGAGAGAGAGAGAACCTAATATAGGAGAAAGAGTTAAATGACTCATCAGCAAAGATATGGAGAACTGTTAAAGAAAAATGTTATTGAATTTTTCTAGTCAAATCTCAATATTTGTAGGGTTTAATTGTCTCCTAGCAAGTACAAGAACTAGAGTTCTTAAGTAAATTATTTTAATATAGTTCTTTTATCTGAAAATTATATTTTAAATTATTTTTGTTATAGCAATAATACCTTGTAGTAAAATAAAAAATATCTTTGAACCTTCCACTGAAGATAGCTATTAACTTTTTAACATATTTTAATTGTGTATGTGTAAACTTTTTAGATCAAACTATATCAATGATTGTTTCTACAGCTTTCTTTTTCACTTAACATATTTTTATTTCCTCAAATGTTCTTGAGAACAATTTTTAATGGGTACATAGTGCAGTATAGTTTTAGTGCTTTTCTGTGCAGTTAGGGTTGCTTGGGTGGAACTCAGGCTTTCCAGTAAGTACTGTACCACTAGACTGTGTTCCTAGACCCCTGCAGTGTATGTCTAGTGTGCATCTTGATCCCTATTGGATATACTGTAGATTTTTATTTGCTTTTTAAATGTAAAATTATTTTTAGTTTATTCATTTTCAAATTTAGTAATTGTCATTTGTGTAAACTCCCCCAAAGTAAATTCATATGTGAACAAAATATATGAATGAACAGCCAGAGCTGTTGTTACACAGAAAAGCCCTGTCCCAAAAAAACGAGAGAGAGAGAGAGAGAGAGAGAGAGAGAGAGAGAGAGAGAGAGAGAGAGTGTTCTTAGTTTATATTTTGTGGAAATAAAGCTTTTATGGAGTGAATAGATTTAAATGAATCAAAAATTAATTCTTGAACTAAGCAACATTGTTTCTGTTTTTATTCTATATCCCTAAGTTGGGCTCACAGTATTAAACTTAATGAGCATTCTCTAATCATCTGTAATGTTAGGATGTAAAGAAATGTCTTTCTAAAGAAACTGTACAGTAATAGGAAAAAATGTATAGTTATGTATTTAGAATGTTTTCTTTCCTTCTTAGATTTATTTCCAAAGTTGAAGAAGTCTTGAATGACTGGAAACTGATTGGAAACTCTCTGGGACAACCACTTGAAAAGGTCAGATCTGTTTGCCTGTATCTCTAGATTGGGATTTACTTTGAAATCCCATTTTTGTGCCCTTTACTACATGTGATGCAATTGAATTAAATGTTTAAATTTTAAGTTATATATAGTCTTTATGAGTATCAAATAGCATGTGGAAGAATTTGGATTTGATTTTGTAACAAATTATATATATATATATATATATATATATGACGTTTGTGAAACTTTTTTCTCATTGATTTGGCTTTTTTGAGGCAGGGTCTTACTATGTAGCGCTGGTTATCTTGGTACTCAGTATGTAGACCAGGCTGATCTTGAACTCAGAGTTCTGCCTGCCTCTGCCTCCCCATTGCCAGTATTGTCACCAGGCTTGCTTGTGAAACATTTTTTTAAATCATCAAGTTTTACATATGATGAGTTTCTTTGTGTGGTCTCATTAATTTCTTCTGAGTTTACTTTTCTCAAAATCTAAGTTTTCTTTTGGTCAATAAATATTTTTTAAAGTTTTTAATTGATCAGAGAGAAATTGAACTTCCAAGAGTTCATTAATGGGAAAAACATCTTTGTATAACAATTCTTGATATAATTATTAGCTGCAGTTACTTTGCTCAGTTTGTATTGATATTGTACTAATAAACCACACTCTAGATGTTTCCCCAAGAAAATATTCTCAGAGCCATCAAGGTAAGTTCTCATGAGAGAAAGGAAGTAATGAGGAAATAAGATTAAGATAATAGATGTTAGGATTTAAGTAGTATGTTTATAGAAGGTTCATACTTCAGGCATATAGTTGAGGCTAAGGAGGTATTAGCTCGGGCCCATTTCTCTCTCTTAGTGCATCAAGAGGTGAAGAAAGAAGCAGATTTTAAGGTGAGCTGCAATTGATAGGACTAAAGAAAGTATAAATGGAAGGGATTAATATTAAAGGCACAAGCCTTTAATCCCAGCAATTGGGAGACAGAGGCAAATGGATCTCTGTGAGTTCCAGGCCATCCTTATCTACAAAGTAAGTTCCAGGACAATCAAAGCTATCCAGAGAAACTTTGTCTTGGGGAATAAAAAAGCAAGTTTAGATAATGACTAAATTTTCATACCTGTAAAGGAAGTGATTACCAGTTCTCATCTACTGAGAGGAATTTTAAAATAAATTTCTGTTTTAAAATTTAATTATGGGGACTGGAGAGATGGTTCAGCAGTTAGGCACTGAAGTTTGAGTTCTTTATTCATGATGGGCTTCTCATAATTATCTATCTCCAGCTCCAGGGAATATGTATGTCATCCTTTTCTGTTTTCTGTGGGTACCTTCACTCACATGTACACATACCCATCCCATATGTATATACATAGTTAAAAATCTTAAAAAACTTAGCTATAAATTTAAAAAGTAAAAATTTTAAGATAGTATAATGAACTCCCATGTGCTCATGATCGAGTTTCAGCAAAATTAATCTTTCATTTCTTGTTCAGTCATACCCTTGTCTGCTTCCTTGACTGTTTACTAGATTTTTAAAATATACTTTTCCTCCCAAAGGCAAGTTTTGCTATGTAGCTCAGGCTATCCCCCAGCTATTGCTTGATCATCCTCAGCCTGAAGGATTGCTTGTCTTCATCAAATTCCAGATCAGCCTGGACAACATAGTTAAAAAAAGACAAAAAAAAAAAAAAAAAAAAAAAACAAACCAACCCACTTTTTTTTTCTGTTCCAGAAAAAAATATGTATACTAAACACAGGTTACATAATGAGATCTTGCCTTTAAAAAATGTGAAATAAATAAAAAGAAAAACTACACATTGAATACTTGCAAAAATGTGAAATAGTGCTATATTTCTATTTGTTTGGAAGGCATCATTATAAAGTTACATTGACATAGAAGTTTATTACCACAGTGTGTGATGCAATAAATAATTTATAATTGTTTCTTGTTTATTTGGTGCTGGGGATTGAGTCCATGGGAATGCTAAGTATATCCTCTACCAATAAGCTATACAATCAGATACTTCTTTTTAAGTTATAATATAGAATCATCAGTGACTTTTTAAAAAGAGTATAACCAGGTTCTTGGTCCAAAAAGTCAAGAACCCAAAGGAAAAAGATATGAGCATGCAGATCTCATCAGATGCCCTTCCTCTCATAGGTGAACTCCTCTCCAGTTTGTAATCACAGTGAACTACTCTACAGAACCTTGAGATATTCCTTGAGGGCTGGAGAGATGGGCTAGTCTGGTTAAGAGCACTCACAGCTTTTCCAGAGGGCCCGAGTTTGGTTCCTCTAGCACCCACACCAAACAGCTCAGAATCATCTGTAACTTCAGCTCCAAGGCAATCCAGCCTTCTCTATTTGACCTCTGTGAGCACACACTCCTGTGCATGCAAGTATGTACACACACACACACACACACACACACACACACAGTGAAATTTAAAATCTACTCTGGATAGATTGATTTTTGTTCAAAGGAAGGTTTTGTAACTGAGCTACTTGACCATTGTAGACCCTGAAGTGCTAGGAAATAGATTTAAGAAAGGATGGTATTTCTTGGGCATACGCAGTCATACCATATACTATTATTGATTGGGTCTATGCCTGTTGACATACTTAATCCTTAATAAACGTCAGTGAATGTGGAATGAGGCCTGGAGTTCATGTAATTTGCTTGATTATTTTGCCAGCAGTTGATAAAAATAGGGTTAAAGCTAGGTCTCATCTTTCAGATACACATTGTTTTTCTGTTTTAGTTGGTGGGATTTTGCTATGATAAAATTTAAGTAAATGTAACATTACTCAAAAAAATTAAAGTAGATTTCTAAGAGAGCCTTTTGAATTTTAGTATTTTGGGCTTTATAAAACAGGTGAACTTATAATCTTATATGAAGTTGGGGAAAATTAAAGAAATGGCCTTTGAAATTCCTTTAACTTTGGAATTTTAGGATTCTATGTATCTGGCAAAAATTACAAGAGCTTTTTTTAAATGTTAAATTTAGATATGTCATGATCTGGTAATAGACCAACTCTTACCCCTTTGAAAAATTAAAGAAGAAGCATTAACTTTAGAATACTAATAGAAGACCAGTGACCCTGCAGCATGGACATGAGTTTGGGTTTTTCATACTTGGCAGATTGGAGCGACAGTGACTTCCATACTTAGGAGTTCATATGGCAAATGTACAGTGAATTTAACTGTCGTTTTTCTGTAAGTTAAATTTGAGACAGACACAAACTATATATATCTGGGATTCCTTTAAGAGCTAGGTGAGGACCTCAGTCACTGAGATTCAGTGTCTCTAAAATGAAGTGAAAACTAAAGGCCGTGTTGAGCTGCTCATATTTTTTGGGGGGATAGGACTATTTAAAATCGATCTTTCTCTTATGTTTTTTAATTTTCATTTTTTGTTTAAGGAGTAGCTATAGTGTATAAAGTTTGAAGAAGACTTTTGTTATATTTGGTAATGGTTGACCTTTTTATTTTTGTTGTGTAAATGACAAGAGAGCTCATTTTAGTAACAGTGATACCTATGGGCTGTAAAGTCACACTGCTTACTTCAGAGTTCTGGTATTGTTGCTCACCTGTTAATGACACTACGTTCTCAGTCAGATTTAGCTGTTTTTACTGCCACTCTATTAAATATGTCAGAGGCTAGAAAATGATACTTAAGTAAAGAAGACTGCAAATAGGATGTAAGCATATAGGACAACTTAACATATTTTTGGCAATAAAAAATGATTCATTATTCCTTGGAGCACATAGCTGTTAAACATCTAGCTCCTAAGGGGAGTGTTATATAATGAACCCATGCATGAAAAGCTCAAGTTTAATTAAGATAGACAAAAGGTCTCTGAGGACATTTTTAGATGTTTCTCAATATTGTATATTTTTAAAGATTTGCTTACCAATTATGATATAAATAAATGAGTGATATATTTTTCAGCACGAATTGTCGATATAAATTTTGAAACTTAATCTTATCTGAGACATATGCCACTAAAACCAACAAAACCATACAAACAATTTCTTTCTTTTTTGAGAATTTAATTACAGTTCTCCCTTCTCTTTTGTCCCTCTAAGCCTCCCATAAACCCCTCCTTGCTCTCCTTCAAATCCATGACCTCTTTTATCCATTGTTTTAATGTGTGTGTGTGTGTGTGTACATACACATATGAATATACATACATACTTATTTCTAAATATAACCTGTTCAGTCTGTATAATGTTACCTCTATGCATGTTTTCAGGGCTGGCTGTTTGTCACTGAAAAACCAGTTGGCGTGCTCTTCTCTAGGAAAGGCCACCTCTCCCATTTCCCATTATCCTCAGTTGCTTATAGCTCTTTGTGTAGGCTTGAGGCCTTGTGGGCCTGTTTGTCCAGTTTGGCATGTTCACTGGTGTCATCCTTGTTCAGCTCACATTTGGGCAGTCATGTTGGTGAGATATTTTTGGGTGTAGCTTCTTATATCATTAGGAAACACAATCTTAAAGCAAACTCCCTGATCCTCTGGCTCTTAACAATCTCTCTGCCTTCTCTTCTGCAGTCTTCCCTCTACCGTAAGTACGAGAGTGTTTTATAGATGTATCTACTGGGACTGGACTCCACAACTCTGCATTTTGACTGGTTGTACTATTTTCCATTATTTCAAAGAGATGTTTCCTTGGTGACAGGTGAAGACTACACTTAGGGGTGGGCATAAGTTTATAGATTGTTGTTAGGGGTTATGCTGTTTAGTAAATGAGTGACTGTAGATTCTCCTCCAATAACCATGTCTTCTCTAACACTGAGTACTTAGCTAGATTTCCAGTACCAGACATGGTCTTTCTCTTGCCGAGGGGGGGTCTTAAGTCCAGTTGGAGAACAGTTGTTACTACCAAGGCATATTTACTACTACTGCACATGTAGGGTTATTGTGCTTTGCTGTGGTTCATAAGCGTCATAGCTGGGTAGGACTGTTGGTTGCCTTTCTCCTTTGGAAGTTTGAATGGCACCTTCTGGTACCATGAACACTAGTACTCGGAGAAGGGGCATTCAGGCCAGTTGCAGTGCAAAGGGTCTCTGGGCTCTATTTCTGAAGTGCATGGTATCTTCAACAATACAAATATACCTTCTGCCTCTGTGGGGGTAACCAAGAGAAACAGCAACAGGCTGTATATTTTGGGAGTCTCTTGGACAGCCTCGGCCAACAGCTTAAGAGGGCTTCTCATGTCTGGTATAGGGGTTTTGTTAGGTGGTCTTTGGCTCTTTGAGGGAGCACCATTAGCTTACGTGAGAAAGGTTCATTAAAATTGTATGCGTTTATTTATACATGAAGTTATTTGTATTATAGATTTGTGTGTGTGTGTGTGACTTTTTTTTTCTAGAGACAGGGTTTCTCTGTAGCTTTTGGAGCCTGTCCTGGACCTCCCTCTGTAGACCAGCCTGGCCTTGAGCTCACAGAGATCCTCCTGCCTCTGCCTCCCAAGTGCTGGGATTAAAGGTGTACGCCACCACTGCCTGGCTGTGTGTTAATTATTAATAGTGATTCCTTGTGATTTTTTTCAGACATCCTTATTGTTAGTTTATTAATCTCCTTCCTTCTCTATTTACTTCCTCCCTTAAGAGCTCTCCCTTTTCCCATTTACACAATTAGATCATTTGTATTCTCCATTCCCCTTTACCCTCCTTTAGAAAGATCTTTTTTCTTAAGAAATGTCTTAGCCCAAACTGTCTATTCACTTACATTTGACAAATGTGTAATAAAATTACTCTACAACTTATTGTAAGCAGCATAAATCTTATATATTAGATATTCATAAACAGCAGTTTATATGTGGGCTTGATTACAGAAACTAATATTCTTTAAATAATGAACAAATTAATAGCCATTTTTATTAAACGATGTCTTATGTTTTCCTTCTTGATTTGATGTAGATCACATTTTGTTATAATAAATGCAATAGAAGTATTTTTTGTACAAATAATTTAAAACCATAGTAATTTTGTGAGGATTTTGTTAGTTACATTTGTTTTGTTTTCGAGACAGGGTTTCTCTGTGTAGTTCTGGCTGTCCTGAAACTCACTTTGTAGACTAGGATGGCTTCGAACTCACAGAGATCCATCTGCCTCTGCCTCCAAAGTGCTGGGATTAAAGGCATGCACTGCCACTGCTTGGTGGCAATTACATTTTTATTGCCGAGATTTTATTTTATGGGAAGAGAGATCTTTGTGTGTATGTGTTTTGAGACAGTGTTTGACTCTGTCATCCAGCTTGTCTTAGAGCTTAATAACCCAGGATGGTCTTGTACATGTCTTAGCTTTTGTTGTTGTTGGTTTGTTTTTAGACTGGCATGCAGATATGAATTTTTTTTTAAAGATTGTTTTGTGTGTATGAGTGCCTGCATATATATCCATGTAACATATATATGTCTGGACCTTCTGAGACCAGATGATATTGGGTCCTCTGAAACTAGAGTTAGAGGCTTTTTGTTGGTGGTGGTGGTGTTGGTGTGTGTGTGTGTGTGTGTGTGTGTGTGTGTGTGTGTGTGTGTGTGTGTGTGTGTGGGGAACTGAACTCAGGTCTTGTGCCAAGTCAGTAAGTGCTCTTAACAGCTGAGCCTTCTCTCTGGTCCTCATGTAGAAGGTCTGAACTAGTAACACGTTCATTGCTTGGTATAGTCTCAGTAAATGTTGCTTGTCTTCCCAGAATACATGATTAATACCTCGCTTCATTGTGTGTTGCACAAAGCACACAGTTTAAACAGGTTACATTTAATTGGCTAGTTCTTTTTAAACAAGCAATATGGGATTTCTGTTTATGTTTTCAAACATGGCATAAAGTTATTTGAAAGTTAGGATTTTTGTAAGTCACCTGCTATTTAATACTCAAGTATTTTTTTTAAAATCACATTTACTTATTTGTTTGTGCGTGCATATGTGCTCATCTGTGCTCATGCCATGGTATGCAGGTGGAACTTAGAGGACAACTTGGTCAGTTCCCTCTTCCCATATGGTTCCAAGATTCCTCCTTTTAAATAGTCACTGTGATAAATCATTTGCGCTTTTTAAATTGCCTTTATTATGTAGAGAAGAGCTGTAGACTGCAACTCTGATTCATGGGTAGAAAAGGGGGACGTGCTGGAGAGATGGCTCAGCAGTTTAGAGCACTGGCTGCTCTTCCCGAGGACCTGGGTTCAATTTCCAGCACCCACACGACAGCTTACAACTGTCTGTAACTCTACAGGCAAAACACCAATGTGTATAAAATTAAAATAATTATTTAAAAAAATGTGGGGAACCACTGTACATAGTAAACATTGTAGTGACTTAAATAAGTTGGCTGTTTTTCCCATTCTGCTGTTAAATGCAGGGTATATTTACTTCTGGCACATGGGAAGAGAGATCAGATGAGATTTCCTTTGCTGACTTCAAGTTCTCAATCACTCATCACTATCTTGTACAAGAGTCCACTGATAAAGAAGGAAAGGATGAAGAATCAGAGGGTATGTTTTTTTGTTTTGTTTTGGTCATATTTGTTCAGTCTTGACTTTTAAGAGTGTCTATAACTTTTAGTTATTAATTTGTTGTCATAACTCAGTAATATCCATAGGAAATTTTTTTTTTGTTAGTTTGTTTTGTTTTTGTTTGGTTTGGTTTTTTTCGA
This sequence comes from Arvicola amphibius, assembly GCF_903992535.2. Lineage (NCBI taxonomy): Eukaryota > Metazoa > Chordata > Mammalia > Rodentia > Cricetidae > Arvicola > Arvicola amphibius. Next base: position 92,337,080 of record NC_052058.2, on the reverse strand, counting down.
GACAGGATTTCTCTGTGTTGCTTTGGAGCCTGTCCTGGAACTAGCTCTTATAGATCAGGCCGGCCTCAAACTCACAGAGATCCTCCTGCCTCTGCCTCCTGAGTGCTGGTATTGAAGGTGTGCGCCACCATCGCCGGTGGGTTTGTTTTTGAACTACATCTTAAGTAGATTAAATATGATACAGCTAGTAATGCATCTGAAGTAGAGGAAGAACTCCAGTGACAGTCACCTTAAAATTGGTTGAAACAGCACATATTTACAGAGTAACTGATGTGCTAAGTATTCTGCTAAGTCTTTTTGAATGAAATCCTATGTGTAATGGGCCTTTCTATGGGGAAGATAAGGTGTTTAAGTAACTGTAAAGTAAAAGGAGGTAGAAAGTGATAAATGGCATCATAAGGACAGATGAAATTCCACTGAAGTTTGGAGTTTTGGTGGGGGTAACTCTTAATCAGGAGAGATCGGGTAAGGTTATTTGGAGATTGAAGCAAGTCAACTGGCCCATGAAGGTGTGTAAGTAAAGGGAATTTGTTGGCTAATAATACAGTACAGTATTTTAGATCTACTTGTAGGAAGTGCATTAAAATTCTGATTGTCTGGACTTTCTAGTTACCTTTCTAAACTTGTGTTATTTTATTTGTAAAGTAAATACTAAGTACCCAAGGGTTAATGTGAAGACTTAATGAGATATTGTACCCAAGCCCGTATTCTGATTGATCTATGCTCGGTATTTAGTCAACAAAGCTTATTACTGTTAGGAGGTCATGTAATCTAAAATCTCTTCTGAGATGTGCTAGTATGTAACAGTGAGCAAAGTGTTGAGTAAGCACAAATTTCAGCTGCTAGTCAAACACAGTAGTCCCCCTTTGTCTTAGAGTATTCATCCCAGCATGCTTCAAACCATGCATAGTACCAAACAATCTATATATTATATTTTACAAGTACACAAATCTGTGACAGTGTAATTTATAAATTATCAATATGAGATTGCCAACAGTAAATAATAAGATAAAACGCTTATAGTGGTATTTTATAAATAAAACTTATTTAAAATGAGTTGTTTTTGAAATTTACTATTAAATATTATTGGACTGTATTTGGTAGGAAACTCCAGAAAGCAAAAGAAAACCATAGATAAGATGGAAGAACTTTACCTGTCACAGTCTTTCTGAAAAAAATTCGGCACACTGTTACTTTTTTTTTTTTTTTTTGTCAAAGCAAGTTATCATTTGTAAGTATGGGCCTGAAGTGCCTGCTTTTCCTAGGTAGGCATAACATGATCCCCTTTTCTGCTATATATATTCCTACAGACAAAGCTATATAACTTCTACATTTAGATTTAGAGAGTGATAACATGGGTCAAATAGACACATATGTAAGGTGAGCATGTAGCAAGCAAAAGATAAGTATCTGTTTTGGGAGAAAAAAGAGGAAGAAAATGTGTGCATTTTGTACTCATGAATGAAGGAAACTGTTCAAAATAAAGAAAGTTTTGTTGATTTTAAGAAAGACCTTATTTTAGAGATAGGCTGCTAGAGTGAGGTGCTTCAGAGCAGTGTTTAGCGGTGGCAATAAAGAGGGCTGGTGGAGGAGGAGGTGAATGAATTGAAGGTGGGTAAGGCATTGTTGCTCATGCTGGTGTACTAGGAAGTTTCCACTTTATTTGGTTGTGATCAAAACTGTAACTAATGGAAAGAATTAGAAGTAAAACTTAGTTAACTTAGAGGTATACATTTAAAACTATATTACCAACAGCCAGAAGCTTGAGAACTGACTTTCATTATTTTGGAGTTCTTTATTATTATTTTTTGGTTAATCAGGATTTCAAAATGTTGATTCTTTTCCATTTATTTTAGAATATTAGTAAAATATATAATTTGCTAAGAAATTATAAAAAGGATGTATTTTAAGCAAATATTTTAAATTTTAAATTTGTTATATATTTATGAAATATATAATGATAATTTATATCAGTGCCTGATTATGGATCAGATTGTAAGTGCTAAAAATACTTGGGTTAGAAATGAGAAACTGGCCGGGTAGTGGTGGTGCACACCTTTGATCCCAGCACTCCGGAGGCAAAGGCAGGCAAATCTCTGAATTTGAGGCCAGCTTGATCTACAGAGTGAGTGCCAGGACAGGCTCCAAAGCTACACAGAGAAACCCTGTCTCAAAAAACTTTAAAAAAAGAAAGAAAGTAAGAAAAAAGAAATAAGCTGAGTAGAGAAAGGTTTTATAAAAAAATTTAAAGATGTCTATGGGCAGTGGTGGTGAATGGCTTTAATCCTATGGGAGGTAGAGGCAGGTGGATCTCTATGAGTTCAAGGCCAGCCACGGCTACATAAGGAGTTCCAGGACAGCAGCAGCTATGTAGAGAAACCTTGTCTCGAAAAATGAAACAAAAAAGAAAGGAAAAAAAAAATGGGGAGGATATGTCTTGGGTAATGGAAAGGCTACCTATAGGGTTGAAACGGATTTGACAGGAATCTAGATCTTTAGCAATTGCAAGTCTGCAGTCCAGTAAGTTAAGCTTTCCTCAAAGCATGTATAAAATTGCTTTAAAAATTAAATAGACATTTTTTTATTATCAAATGTTTCTATAGATGCTATTCCACAGTCAATGCAAGATTTGCTGTGTATGAATAATGACTTTCCTCCAAGAGCACACTGTCTAGTGAGATGGTACGTATCTTTTTTATTTAGATGTTTTCGTGTGTGTGTGTGTGTGTGTGTGTGTGTGTGTGTGTGTTTATGGTTTGCTTTGAGACAGCTCTGGTTGTTCTAAAACTCTATGTAGACCAGGCTAGCCTGAAACTCTGCCTCCACAGTGGTGGGATTAAAGGTGTCTGTCACTGTGCCCAGGTAGTGTGCGTATTTTAAGGTGACCCCAAGACTAACTCTAGGTTCAGTGATAGACTAGGGGGCTGAAAGGACCAGCATCTGGCTGTACTTATAGTTGCTTATTATAGCAGCAGAGTCAAAGTGCAGTCAGCAGAGGAAGAAGAGGGGAGTTAAAAACCTGCAGACCTCAGGCTTAGAAGAGCTTTTTCTAATGAGGTCCTATAGGTTATACTGGATATACTCAGTTCCCTCAGCAACAGATTATGACAACATATGAACCATTGTCTATCTATCAGGAAGGCTTTTTAGAGGCTAACTCCTTGAAGCTTTAAAGGACTTGGCCAGTAGGTATCCTCTGTCTGGAGTATGTACCAAATTCAGACTCCTAAAAGGACAACAGGTGTGGAACAGAAGCCATATTATTTGCACAAGTAGTTTAGATACACTGAGTAAGTCTTTATCAACCTGGTGATGATGAGAACCCTCTCTAAATCCAGATTCCTAGATGTGAACCAAGAGTCAACTTGATAGGCATCTCTCAGGGCTGCTGTCTTAGACTTGCTCTGAGCTCTTTTGCACATTGCACTTCAGAGCCCAGAACAATTCCTACTTTCAGTTCTGACTATCTCTCTGAATTTAAGAGAGCTCTTCAATATAGAAGATTTAGTATGTATTATTGTAAATTTAAGTAAAATGTTGACTTCAAAAAGTTACATGGTAAAATCAAAACCCACATATCTAAGTATCTGTAAATATGATACATTTTAGTGCAAGAGGCACTTCACATTTGAAGGTTTTCTTTAATCTTTGTCAGTTAATCATTCAGAGTCTCTGAACTTTATGTTGGGGGTATACAATAAAGAGTAGTATCTAGGGAACATAACTCAGTGGGTAGAGTGCTTACTTAATCATGTATGACTCTCAGTTTGATCTGTAGGGCCTCATAGACCAGATGTGGTAGTACATGCCTGTAATCCTAGTATTTGAGCAGTGGGAATAGGAGAGAACATATCACAAAATGTTTGCTATATTGCTGGTAGTTACTGGAAGATTTTTTTCTTTCATTTTTCCTAAAAAAATTAGAAAAACAACAGCCAAGCACTTGAAAATTAAGCATATTAAATGTACCTGCATTTTCTTTCATTAAAAAAACATTATTTTAAAATACTTACATGAGCTAGACATAGACCTACTAAAATATGTTCCCTATAACAGTATCTTAGGGTTTCTATTTCTGTGAAGAGATAACATGACCATAGCAGCTCTTAGCAAGGAAAACTGTTAATTGGAGTGGCTTACATTCTCAAAGGTTTAATCTATTTCATCATAGTGTAGCATGTGGATTGCAGGCAAACATGGTGCTGGAGAAGTAGCCAGATGTCCTACATCTTGACTTGCAGGCAACAGGAAGTGAGCTGAGATACTGGGTATGACTTGAGCATGTGAGACCTCAAAGTCCACTTCCACAGTTGACACACTTCCTCCAACAAGGTCACAACTACTCTAACAAAGCCACACCTCCTAATAGTGCCACTCCCATTGTGGGCCATTGTTTTCAAACCACCACAATCAGTAAGCTAGTTGTGACTAAAGTTTAAAGTAAGGAAAATAGACAGTGACCACAGTGTGTGATAAATACATCGTAAAAATTTTATGGAGTGCTCTATCCCTCTAATGCACATAGATCAAGTCATGAAAATGTTTCTTAGAAGAACTGATAATTCACCTTAATCCTGACACATGAGAGTAAGTTAGGCTGTTTTGATTTGAATATGAAATACCCCCCATAGTCATTAGTTAACTGGCATTTTGTCAATAAGCTTCGGTAAGCCAGTATTTATTTCCCATTTGTATGAATTTTAATCCTTTTAGTAGTTCATAAAAGTGGAGTATTTATCTTTTTCTGAGTTACTGGCTTATTAAATTTTCAAGGTTCATTTATATGCATTCATTCTGTTTTAAGGGCTACTGTTCCATTGTGTGATGTATGCCATTGTATTTTATGTATTTTGTGTTGGCTCAAAGTGTTTATGAGCATTCAGATTGTTTTTTGTTTGTTTGTTTGGATGGGGTGAACAGGAATGCCTGCTTATGTTCCTTTTTGGTCTGTACCCAGAAGTGGGATTGCTAGGATGAGTGGTAGTTAATTTTTTAATTAAAAAGTTTTATTATTATTCTTGAGCTGGACTTTCACTGTGTAGTCCTAGCTGACCTAGAACTTGCTATATAGACCAGACTGGACATAAACTCAGAGATCCTCTTGACTCTTCTTGCTGAGTATGTATTCCATCATGCCTAGAGGGTTTTAATATTTTTAAGACTTCCGTACTGCTTTTCACAGCAGGTTCTGGTTTTAGCACTATTAAAACCAGAGTTCAGTTTTTCTTCATCGTTTTTACTTTTGGTGATAACATACTAATGATTGTGAAGTAGTGTCTCATGATGACTCTCTGATGCATGTGCCTCCTGCTAACTACCAATGTTCACCTTTTGGGAGATGATAGTTGTCCAAATCCTTTGTTCATTTAAAACTCCACTTGCTTAGCTGGCCAGGGTAGTATGCGCCTTTAATTCTGTCACTTAGGAGGCAGATCTTTGTGAGTTCTAGGCCAGCCATTGATACACAGGAAGATCTTGTCAAAAGAAAGGAGAAAATAATAGAAAAATCTAGTTGTTTACTTTTCGTTGTTGATAGTTTTTTGCACAGGTTCTTTCTCTCCCTCTCTTAATACCCACACTAGTGTTTGTTGACTTGGTGAAGGAATGGTTCCAGATCTCAAGTAGAGCTTGTAAGGAAATTTAAACCAGTGAATTATTTTGATAGCTTTCAGATCATAATGATAGAAGAAAGATATTAAATTTCAGAGATGGGCATATGTTTAATGGAGGTTTTCAGTTGATATTTAAGCTAAATCCTTAAGAAAATATTTAGGAATTTAGTGATGTTGCATGTGTGTATTAGTATAACATTTCACACAGAAAACAATGCATAGTAGGTAGAAGACATTGCAGAAAAATGAAAGACCCTTTAGTCAAGTAGATAACAGTTTATTTAAAACAAAGGTTTTCCGGGCCGTGGTGGCACACACCTTTAATCCCAGCATCTGGGAGGCAGAGGCAGGCCGATCTCTGTGAGTTTGAGGCCAGCCTGGTCCACAAGAGCTAGTTCCAGAACAGGCTCCAAAGCTACAGAGAAAACTCTGTCTCGAAGAAAAAAAAACCCAAAGGTTTATTTAGCAACATATATCACTGTGAGAAACGCAGATGTTCGTTCTTGTTATTTAGGAACTTAACTTCCATGAATGTACTATACAGATTAATTTCTAGAATTTGCCCATTAAGTTATTTCAACACCAGCAACCTGGGAGCAGAACTGGTCAATTGAGATTAGTCCATGGAAGTCAGGAACAGGCGGAACATTTCTGGAAGAATGCCAAGAAACTTGTTTTCTCCCAAGGATTTACATCCTGGTTTCTTTTAGTTATCTGCTGCTGCCTCCACATGATAAACCTTGATTTCATTGGTCAGAGGGTGAAGGTGAGCTGAGGAGTGAAATAAATTTTGCTCATGAAACCCCCAAACTATAAGAGTCATTGCAGCATCTAAACAGTGAACAGAGTATGAGTTAAACTTTAAGGAGAGTTTTTATATATTGTACTCCAAGAAAGGTCAATAAATCAGCATTTATAACTACACATGCAGAGACTAACATTAAATAGGCAAGTGAGTATGAGAAATGTGTTTTATAAATTACCTTTATTTAAAAATTATTAAATACTCTTAATACACTTAAAAGTATCAAGGAGATGAGTTGTTGTTAGGCGGAAACAATCACCAGCTTGTCTTTAAATAATTACTATTTTTTAAAAGTTAGGCAGCAGGGACTGGAGCGGTAGCTTAGCTGTTAGAACACTGGCTGATCTTCCAGAGGAACTGGGTTTGGTTCCCAGCACCTACAGGCAGCTCATAACCATCTGTCACTCCAGTTCCAGGGGATTCAACACCCTCTTCGGGCCTGTGTTGGCACCAGGCATGCATGTGGTATGTAGGTTATATACACAGGCCAATCAATCATTCATACATATACATAGACACATAGTTGGCAAATTTGTAGCTTTAAATGACTTGGCAACTAAATGAGAAAATATCATTGTTGTAGTTACAATAGCATGAGGAAGCCATAGCCTAATAATTTTATAATAAAAGCATGCAAGAAATTTTTTTAAGGTACTTTATAACTGTGTCTCATTGTAAACATTACTTGTATATCAGGGCTGGCAATTATTTTCCTGCCATTTAGGTTTTCTATCTAACTTATTTTCTACATTGCTGTACATAATACTATCAGTTATTTTAGGTGAGATTTCACTTATTCTTTCATATTATAAACTGAAGTTTTATTTTTGTGTATGGTATGTAGTGTGTGTGTGGAGGGGAGGGAGAGGTGCCATGGCATACTTGTGGATATCATAGGAATGCTTTGTGGAGTTAGTTTTTTCTTTTATTTTTTAGGTGAGTTCTGGGGATTGGGTTTAGGTTGCCATTCTTGTGCAACAAGAGTCTTTTTGCTGGCCTTGTAAAGTGAATTTTTAAGACAATATTGTTATTTAGCTCTTACTATAATTTCAACAGATGACTTCATTTCTAATGAATAGAGGGCTGAAAAAGATGCAAGTGCTTTTTTTTTATTGATTTTTATTGAGTTCTCCATTTTTCTCTGCTCCCCTCCCTTCCTCTCCCCTCCTCTTCAACCCTCTTCCATGGTCCCCATGCTCCAAATTTACTCAGGAGATCTTGTCTTTTTCTACTTCCCATGTAGGTAGATCCATGAATGTCTCTTTTAGGGTCCTCATTGTTGTCTAGTTTCTCTGGGATTGTGATTTGTGGCTTTCTTTGCTTTATATCTAAAAGGTACTTATGAGTGAGTACATATGATAATTGTCTTTCTGGGTCTGGGTTACCTCACTCAATATGATGTTTTCTAGATCCATCCATTTGCCTGCAAATTTCAAGATGTCATTGTTTTTTTCTGCTATGTAGTACTCCATTGTGTAAATGTACCACATTTTTCTTATCCAGTCTTCAGTCGAGGAGCATTTAGGTTGTTTCCAGGTTCTGGCTATGACAAACAATGCTGCTATGAACATAGTTGAGCACATGGCATGATTAAGCATCCTTTGGTTATAATACCCAAAAGTGGTATTACTGGGTCTTGAGGAAGGTTGTTTCTTAATTTTCTGAGAAATCACCATACTGACATCCAAAGGGGTTATACCAGCTTGCACTCCCACTGACAATGCAGGAGTGTTCCCATTACTCCACAACCTCTCCAGCATAATTTGTCACCAGTGTTTTTGATCTTGGCTATTTTTACAGATATAAGATGGAATCTCAGAGTTGTTTTGATGTGCATTTCTCTGATAGCTAAGGATGTTGAGCATTTCCTCGAGTGTCTTTCAGCCATTTTAGATTCCTCTGTTGAGAGTTCTCTATTTAAGTCTGTACTCCATTTTTTTTTTTTTTTTTGTTTTTTTGTTTTTTGAGACAGGGTTTCTCTGTAGCTTTGGAGCCTGTCCTGGAACTAGCTCTTGTAGACCAGGCTGGTCTCGAACTCACAGAGATCCGCCTGCCTCTGCCTCCCGAGTGCTGGGATTAAAGGCGTGTGCCACCACCGCCCGGCCTCCATTTTTTTTTATTGGATTATTTGTTCTTTTGATGACCAGTTTCTTGAGTTCTTTGTATATATTGGAGATCAGTCCTCCGTCTGATGTGGGGTTAGTGAAGACCATTTCCCATTCTGCAGGCTGCCATTTTGTCTTGTTGATCGTACCCTTTCCTTTACAGAAGCTTCTCAGTTTCAGGGGATTCTATTTATTAATTGTTTCTCTCAGTGTCTGTTCTACTGGGGTTATATTTAGGAAGTGGTCTCCTGTGCCAATGCATTCAAGTGTACTTCCCACTTTCTCCTCTATGAGGTTCAGTGTGCCTGGCTTTATGTTGAGGTCTTTGACCCATTTGGACTCGAGTTTTGTGCATGGTGATAGATATGGATCTATTTTCATTCTTCTACATGTTGATATCCAGTTATGCCAGCACCATTTGTTAAATATGCTTTCTCTTTTCATATATATATATATATATATATATATATATATATATATATATATATTGCTTCTTTGTGAAAAATCAGGTGTTCGTGGGTGTGTGGATTAATATCTGGGTTTTGGATTCAGCTCCATTGGTCCTCCTGTCTGTTTTATGACAATACCAGAATGCAAGTACTTCTAAAGAAAACTCAGGACCTGGGGTTAGTTCAGTGGTAGAATACCTAGCAAGCATGATTCCCTGTTTTTGACTCTAAACCTCCAAGGAGAAAAATGAAAAAGAAATTCAGGTGGAGGCCAGGGCAAGAGGACTCAGAAGTAAAAATCCTTGGGCATAACTTGACAACCTGAATTCTATCCCTAGAACCCAATCAAAGAGAACTGACTTCTGAAAGTAACCTTTGGCCTTCATGTGTGCACTGTGACATAGTCATGACCGTATGCACCACCCTGTTTTTTTTTTTTTTCCAAAGAGATTTAAATGTATATACACCCAGTTGCTCTGTGGAGTAGGAAAAGGGAGAAATGAAAAGTCTGGTAGTACAAAATTGTCTTAAATTTTCTGTGGCGAAACTCCTCATATTTTTCAAATAATGGGTGTCTTTACTGGATGATTCTCTCTTGAAGGTATGGCCTGCGTGAGTTTGTGGTGATTGCTCCTGCTGCACAAAGTGATGCGGTTCTCAGTGAATCCAAGTGCAACCTCCTTCTTAGTTCCATTTCCATTGCTTTGGGAAACACTGGCTGGTAGGTACACTTATAACAGATGCTGAAAATATGTTCAAATATTTTAGTGATATAATTGAGGAATGTAAGTGATTATTAAATTAACTTTTTTTCTATAATGAAGAATTTAGTGCCTACCCTTGCCTATTCTTCTACTAGAATCTGGTATGAGAGAATGAAGTTAGAGCTGTGCACGGAGGAGCAAATCTTTAATCCTAGCACTCAATAGGCTTGGGCAAAAGGATCATAAATTCAAGGCCAGCCTGGACTGCATAGTGAATATTTGTCTCAGAAGAAAAATGACAAACCAAGACCCCCAAAGGAGATTAATTAATTAGTAAAATATTTTTGGAGGTCATTCCTAAAGAAAATATAATATTCCTTGTATATTTCAATTGAAGGATGAATTTTACTGCAAAATCTAATTTTAAAATTTGTATAATATTAAATATTATTTTGGGGTTAACCTTTTTCTGTGTGTGGTTTTCAAGACAGGGTTTCTCTGGTTAACAGCTCTTACTGTCCTAGAACTTGCTTTGTAGACCAGGCTGGACTCTTAACTCACAGAGATCAGCGATCCGCCTACTTCTGCCTCCTAAATGCTGGGATTAAAGGCGTGTGCCACACCACTGCCTGGTTTGGAATTAATTTTTCGAAGAATTGGGTTTTTGTATTTCTATGATTACCCCCTCCTTTCTTGGTGGGTGGGGGGCAATGACAGGGTCCCACTATGTAGGCCTGGCTGATCTGGAATACTAACTAGGCCGGCCTTGAACTCACAGAGATCTGCCTTGCTTCTTCCTCCCTTCAGTACTGGGATTAAAAGTTGTGTGCCTTCATGCTCAGCACCTCTCTATTCTTAGGTGTAAGTAAGTATTTAAGAACATGATGTTAACTTATCCATATTCTGTTTTTTAATTGTATTTCCTTTGTATATCAGATAGACCAAGAGACTCTAAATGTAAATTTACTAGCAGAAAAATTAATGTACTAGAGTACCCCAAGTGTCCTAAGGAATAATTTGGACCTTCAATTTTTTTTAAGTGTTTAGTACTGCAAGCCTGGCTTTCAATGGTGGAACTACCTTTCTAGCCCCTTTCTTCCTTAAAGAAAACCTGACAAAGCTTGAGTATTTACTAGTGTTAACTTGGGAACACATTTTATAGCCTATTTTTATTTGTGTTCAATAAATACCATGGATGTTGTGTTATCTCAACCACTGTTTCTAGGAATAAATGCATAGGTACTTGTGAGCTTTTGATCATATTCTAATCAACTGTATACTTTATGTTTTCATGTATGTTTCTGTTTAAAGTGCCATAATATGCTCTTATATATTAATATATATTATTGATTCACAGAGCTTGAACTCACAGGCAACTCATGAAAGCATGTAACTCATGCTTGAATGAAGCACATCTTACTCATGTATTCTGTCTGTAAGACACATTCCAGCCTTCTGGCACTTAGGAGCACTGCCTTCAGATCCACCTAGATCATGAAAGAACACTTGCTTATAGATTAAGAGTTGAAACAGGAGGGCACATCATTATCTGAGTTTATCTGGGAACATACACTGTATAAACACAGATTGTTGCTGCTCTGCATATCTGAAAATAACTCAGTACTGCTAGTATTGATTTGGGGGTTACAGATAAAATTTCACTGGGTTGGTTAATTTGCAGATGCAGAAATCTGTGAATGGTGAGAATCAGTGCTACCTACCATTAAATGTTAAGTAAGAAATATTTCACCACAAAGTTGGTTTACAACAGTGTCTTTGCTAAAGACCTAGTGGGCTTCATTAGTTTATGAGAGTAAGAGGAAGAACTAAGTATATCTTATTTACAAATGAGAATCTGTGACCTAGAAGTTTTCTTTATTGAGTATTTTTTAAATATTTGCAATTTAAATAACAGGAACAGTTTTGAGGGTTAGGATTACTTACTGTTTATTGAGCTTGATGTCTGTTTTTTTTTTTATTCATGTCCTATAGCCAGGTACCATTGTTTGTACAAATACATCACAGATGGCGGAGGTTGTACATGGGAGAATGTCAAGGTCCTGGTGTTCGAACTGACTTTGAAATGGTTCATCTTCGAAAAGTGCCAAATCAGTACACTCATTTGTCAGGCCTGCTGGACATCTTCAAGTCAAAGATTGTGAGTTGGCATTGGTTTTGTCAGTCTTATTTGGGATCCAGATAAAGTAGCAGTTTGGTAATTTGAGCATATAGAAGTCTTCTAATATCAGTAATGTAATGAATTATAAGAAAACTATTAATTAATTATTACTATGTACATTTAAAGAAAATATCTACTAAAGGACCTGTCTACTTTTTGTATGGGTGGTTAACATTCATTGATTCTCTTCTTCTATAGGAATGATTTTGATGGTCCACCAGTTTAGTAAGCTTCAGGTAGCTGCTTGTTTGAGAGATTGACTTTGAGCATCTTGAGTCTGAATCTGTTGGATTCTGAATAGCCCTTTACTGTTCTTTCAAAAAGTACTTTTTTTCGAGTCTTCATCCTATTGATCTTTTGTTTTAATGTCTGTATGGGGGCTGAGAGTTGTAGGACTAATTAGGTCTACCAGATATATCCATGGTATTCTATAAAAAACATTGGCCAGCAAGATAACTCAGCTGGTGAAGGTGCTTGCTGCCAGGCATGATCTCCAGGACCCACATGGTAGAAGAAGAAAATGAAATCCACCAAATTGTCCTCTGACTTTTACAGGTGCATAGTGGCACATGTGTGCACCTCCTCTCCAATGGAAGGATTGCGTATGAGTATTTTGCCTCTATGTATGTCTGTGTACCATGTGTGCCTGGTGCCTGCAAGAAACCAGAGTGGGCATTGGAGTTATAGATGGTTGTGAGCCACCATGTAGGTTCTGGGAACTGAACATGAGTCTTGTGCAAGAGAAGCAGAAAGTGCTCTTAACTGCTGAATATCTCTTCCAACAGCAGAAGCTTTTTTTTTTCCTAAGTAAAAAGCAAAGCACTATCATGAAGATGGTGGCTTTGCATAGCCTGCTCTTGGGGAAAAGTGTTCTGAGTGCTGAAGTTGACATTATCTTTTGTAAGTGCCAAATCAGTTCGTGACTGATTTGTCAGGCCTATTGGACATCTTCAAATCAAAGATTAAGATTATGAGCTGGCACTGGTTTTTTTTTTTAAAAAAAACTCCAGCCCTCCCTTCTTTTTTATATTTATTTATTTATTATGTATACAATATACACCAGACCTCATTACAGATGGTTGTGAGCCACCATGTGGTTGCCGGGAATTGAACTCAGGACCTTTGGAAGAGCAGGCAATGCTCTTAAACCACTGCGCCATCTCTCCAGCCCCCCTGGCACTGGTTTTTATTGTCAGTCTTAGAGATCCATGAAAAATTAGCAACTTGGTAATTTGAGTATATAGAAGTATTCTTATAATATCAGAAATATAATGAATTATATTCAAACTTGATTAACAAACTGAACTTAAATATGTCATTAAAATTTATGATTTTATGTATTAGTTAAAAAATTAACTGAGGAGCTGGAAAGATGGCTTGGCAGTTCCTTCCAGAGGACCTGGCTTCCATTCCAGCACCCATATGGTGGCTCACAGCCTTTCGTAACTCCAGTTCCAGGGACTCAGGTGACCTTCTGACCTCTGAGGGCACCAGGCATGGTACAGACATACATGTAGCAAAAACCCATAAACCTAAAATTTAAAAAGAAAAGAAATTAATAGAGAAGAAAAAAGCAATCAACTGATATTGCATGTTTCATGGTGTGATTCACTGAGAAAGATAGACTTGTCTGAGTAGTGTTTCTGTCAGAATATTTAGCATAAATAAAAATGTGAAAAACAGTCATTTATTTCCAAAGTTACTGGACTCTTGGAAATAAAGGCTTGAGCATTTTAGATTAAAGAAGACGAATGAGATATGACTGCTAAGTGCAGCGGATGACTTTTACTTAATCAAAACAGAATAGCCAGTAAAGATCTGATTTTGGATTGTTGGGACAGTTTTAATCTGTTCTGATATTTGAAAGTAGTATTGATATTAATCTTCTCGACTGTGTTACTTATTACACATGTAGTGGGGAGGGTTCCATGCCACTGAACTTAGTAAGTCATGTGAGTGTTGATTGTATTCATCTTCCAACTTTTCTGAAGGTTTTACTATTTTAAAAAGGAAAAATATGAGAAAAATACTTGAATTTCTTTTTTTTTAAATAGTTATTGTTTGTTTGGATTAGAATTTAATCAGAAAAACATGGGACCAGAGATTTGGCTCAATAGTGGAAAGCTTGCCTAGTAGCATGCATGAGAGTCTTGGTTTCATCCCCAGTACTGGGAAAGGGAATTTTTAAGGAAACTTAAAAATTCGCCTGCCTTGGCCCTCTGAGTGCTGGGATTAAAGACTTATGCCACCACTGCTTAGCTTGCCTGTTCTTTTTAAAGAGTTTTATTTACTCCCCCCATAGTAAGAGTACTGGCTGCTCTCAGAGGACCTGGGTTCAATTTCCAGCACCCACACTGTGGCTCATAACTGTAACACCAGTTCTAGGTGATCTGGCACCTTCTTTCTGGCCTCCATAGGCACTAGGCACTCAGTGGCACACAGATTCATGCAGGAAATAACCCATACACATAAAACAAACAAAATTTTTAAAATTGAGTTTTATTTTGAAAACTTAATTTTTCTGGCCATTGTATGTATTGGTTTTACAGACTCATGGGTGCTGTCTATAAAGTATTTTAGAGCCAGATCTTAAAGTAGTATTTGGAGCTTCTTGCTCTGGTGATATTGGATGTGGGACGTGTGTGTGCGTGTGTGCATGTGCGTGTGTGTGTGTGTGTGTGTGTGTGTGTGTGTGTGTGTTCCTGAAATTGGAGTTTTTTGCTCAAGCTGTGATAATCACAGGTTTCCCCTTACAGAATTATCTTTCAGACATATTGCTTTCAAATAAAGCCTGAGTTCTATGCAGGAATGCCCTGCCAGCTTTGATTTTTGTGGAAAGGTTTGACGTGCCCTCGTTCTGCTCAAGTCTTTGGTTCCTTACATTTACTTTATTTAAGTATTTATTTTGATTCTATTTTGTATACATGCATGCACATGCACACACATTCACATCCATATTATGATGCATATATGGGGGTCAGGGGGACAGCTTGAGGGAGTTGGTTCTCTCTTCTATGTAGGACCCAAGGATTAAATTTAGATCATCAGGATTGGTGACAGTTATCTTTTCCCACTAAGCCATCTTCCTGGTGGCCTTGGTCCTTCATTTAATGTCATCTGTAATCCCACAGTCTTCACCTTTATTCACACTGCCAGATCTCAGCAGGCATGTGTTGTGTCTTGAGCCCCATATAATCCTTTAAGTTTCTCAGGATGCTTTTTGTAGCCTGTACAAACATCTGTGTCTTGTTTGATCTTAATTCTTTTCATATATTTCAAACTACATTCATCTCTGTTGTTTTGGGATGGGAGCAGGGGTGGTTTGTCAGAGTGACTTTACTACCCCTTCTACTCTTGATTCTGGGCCTGACCCCGCCCTAACCCCCTCCTCCCTAAAAAATTGACCAACCAGAATCATACTGTACTTTCTAGGACATAGTAGCCTAAAATTTGAATTTGTTTTTCATCATATCCACCTTGTACTTAGACTTTGAAGTTTATCTAAAATTACCAGTGACATGGATGGGATCTTCTTCTGAGCTAAATGTTTCTATATCTTTGCTACTCAGGGATAGTGTTCAAGGGAGCATTATCAAACCTGTGCTTCAGCAAGTTTCCCAAGTTACTCCTGAGCCTGTTTTAATCTCATTCTGCTTAATGTAGGCTCAACAGGAAAGAGAAGTCAGGGTCATTGAATTTTTATTATTGCTAGAGAACTTAAGGGTAATTATAGGTCTTCTTTTGCTAACTTATTTATTTACTATAATATGTTTTGTATGAGTTATGGTTAAATATTGAAACCTGATTTTGATTTCCATTTTAGTTAAAAAGAAAGATATCATTTTCATAAATGCACTGAAGTACTTTAAAAAGAATAGTACTCTCTCTGACATTCAGCATCTGAAACAGATAGCAAAAATTTATATTGTAGGGACTAGAGAGATGATTCAATAGTTAAGACCACTTCTCTTCTAGAGGAACCAGATTTGATTCCAAATACACACACACATGCAGTTTAAAGCCTGTTGATAGAGCAGTTCCAGAGAATCTGAGCCTTTCTTCTGATCTCCAGAAGTACTTACTACTTACTGCATGCACATGGTTCACAGGCAAACATGCAGGCAACACACACACACACACACACACACACACACACACACACAATTTTGTTTTATAACAAAGTTGATATTTTTGCTTAATGGGACTTAATATTTTCCTTTCTGATAGTAGTATAAGTACTTTATTTTAAAATAATTTGTTTCCTGCAGTTGTTTTTAGACTTTTGTGTTCGGTTTTTGACATGGTATCTCACTGTATTGCTCAGGCTGGCCTGGAATGCCCTGGGATACAGTGGCTTAATTTTTTTTAAATCTACGTGGCTTTTTCAGCAGATGAAAGCATTTGTGGAAAAGTATGCAGAAATTACAGAGCTCTCTTGCTGTACAAATACACAGCCAAATAATAGTAGACTCATCATGGGGTTTACTTTTCCAGTTTTTAAACAAGGTCTGACATTTCTTTCTGTAGTCTCTTCCTCCTTTTTTTCTTTCTATAAAAAGCTTATTATCCTAAAATGAATTGCTTTTCATTGTGATGTGTGTTTTAAGTTGTCTTTGCTTCTTCTCCCCTCCCTTCTCTTCTTCCTTGTGTTTTCGTACCCTCAGTAGCCCCCTTTCCACTTTAATGTTATAGAAGACATGTTGCCCTCCCCCTTTCTCAACACTCTTGTTCCCCGCTCACAGTTCCCTATCAGTTTCATGGGCAACACCTATTCCTAAAACCCCTTATTTACTTGCATACAAGCATTCAAAGGTAAGATCTGACTCTTACAACCTTTTCATCCCCTTTTCCATGATGCTCTGAGCCTTAGATGTAGGGGTTGCATAGATGTGTCAGTTGGGATTGTAATCTTTTCCCTTCCTGTTTTTCTTTCTTTTTTTTTTTTAATTTTATTTTTGAGAAAGGGTTTCTCTCGTGCAATAGCTCTGGCTATCCCGGAACTCACTTTATAGACCAGACTGGCTCAAACTCACAGAGATCCTCCTGCCTCTGCCTCCTGAGTACTGAGTTTAAAGGTGTACACAATCACTACCAGGTCTAAAAACATCTGTGTATTTATTTTTTTATTTATTTTTGAGGCAAGGTATCCCTGTGCAGCCTTGGCTGGCTTGGAACTTGCTATATAGACCATCAGACCTCAAACTCACAGAGATCTGTCTGCCTCTACTTCTTCAGAGCTGTAGTTAAAGTTGTGTACCATGTTCAGCTAGTCTCTTTATTCTTGATTTTCAAAGTTACACACTACTAGTTCTGTCTTATTTTTTTCTTCACACTGTTTGCCTCTACACACTGTTGCCTGACAGTATAAACTTAAATTATGGTTTTTTAAAGGTAGCATTTCGTAACTTTGAAATGTTGGTGCTGAAGTTTTTAGAACACAGGATAAAACATTTACATGCTGTTGTCTTTGCATGTGTTTCTAGGGCTGTCCTTTAACTCCATTGCCTCCAGTTAGCATTGCTATTCGATTGACATATGTGCTTCAGGATTGGCAGCAGTACTTTTGGCCTCAGCAGCCTCCAGGTGAGGGCATTTGGAACTCTATTTAAAGTATTGAAAATGTATTAGGAAATTAAAATTATCTAATGCTATTTCATACTAGAAATACCTGTACTCATTGCAAATGTAATTGCTGATTTCGTCTATGTAAATTTTTTTCTCCTAAAAAACAAGTGCTCACTGGGTGGTGGTGGCATATGCCTTTAATCATAGCACTTGGGAGTCAGAGACAGGCAAATCTTTGTGAGTTCCAGAACAGCAAGGGCTGTTACACAGAAACCCTGTCTCGAAAAACCAAACCAAAAGAAAGAAAGAAAGAAAGAAAGAAAGAAAGAAAGAAAGAAAGAAAGAAAGAAAGGAAGGAAGGAAGGAAGAAAAATTAAGTAAATAAATAAAGTGCTCATGTCTTTTAGAGACAGTGTTATTTTATATTTGATAATCTATCTGTGAAAGTTGGTATTTATTCACAAAGCATCCCCTGTGACGGGACACTGTGTGTATGCATTACCAATACTAAGTGATTATAATACCTGCTATTAGTGTTAAGAGAAGCCACCCTCATAAGATGAAAACAGTAATATAGAAACCTTAGAGCAGTTGAGACCCCTTGAGGATTAAACGACCCTTCCACAGGAGTCATCTAAGACTGTCAGAGAACACATGTATCTATTTACATTCTGATTCATAGCTAGCACATTACAGTTAAAAAGTAGCAGCAAAAATAATAATCTGGATGGGGGTCACCACAATATAAGGAACACATGGGTCACAGTATTAGGAAGGTTGAGAACCACTGCCATAGAGTGTTGGGAAAAGAAGAAAAATAAGTTTGTATATAGTCTTATGGAAGAGGACTGTAGAATATTTAATATGGACTTAGTAAAATGCCATCAGAATTAGTTCCCTGCTTGATCATTTATTGATTCAGGAGTTATTAGTTATTAGCCTATAGTATGCCAGGCTATGCTAAGGACTCAGATATGAACAAGGCATCACGTAAGTTCTAGAAAAACACAGCTAGAAAGATATAGAACCTAATTGAGATTTTTTTTCCTGCTTAATTTGTTGGATATAATTAATTGTTCATAGTACTCCTTTTAAAAACCATTTCTTTAGCTGGGCAGTGGTGACACATGCCTTTAATCTCAGTACTCAGGAGGCAGAGGCAGGTGGATCTCTGTGAGTTTGGGCCAGCGTGGTCTAGTTCCAGGACAGGCTCCAAAGCTACAGAGAAACCTGGTCTTGAAAAACCAAAACCAACAACAACAAATACACAAAACCATTTCTTCAACGTTGTGTCTATATGTGTGGGCATGCATATGTGACCAAAATCAGCTCCAAATTCCTTTTTCCAGTTGCAGGGCATCCTGCATGTGATGTTCTGGGGTCTGGGCCCTAAAGGGGCTTGGCTTTTTTGGAAACCCACTCTGCAGTCCTACTGCTGAGGGTGCAGGACCCCTAGTCCACTCTGGGCACTCGCTCCCCAGGCAGCCCATTTTCATTTTGTCTCCTTTTGAGATGGTCTCTCACTGAACCTGGAACTCGTGGTTTTGGCTAGACTGGCTGGCCAGCAAGCCCTCAGGATCTGTCTGTCTTCACCCTCCAGTTGGGGTTACAGGTACCCAGCTTTTACGTCTATGTTTGGGGATCAAACTCATGTCCTTATGTAGTAGACACAGCAAACACTTTGCTTACTGAGCTGTCATCCCAGCCCCACTCCATTTTTAAAGATAGAGTCTCCTGTAGGCTAGATCTATGAGGCTATGTTCCAGACACATTTAATAAGAAACAAAATAAAGATTTGTAAATTACTAGAAGGCTTATCATCCCATCCCCTTTATGAGGCAGGATCTTGCTGTGGATTTCAGAGTGGCCAGGTACTGACTTTGTAGCCCAGGCTGTCATTGAACTTATGACAATTCCTGCCTCAGCATCCCAATGTTGAGATTTAGGTATGAACCACCACACCTGTGGATTAATAAACTAATATCTTTAAATTATTTTATTTTTTATTTTTTCTAGTATACTGCCTCCCAAGAAAACCAAAATAATATTTTTCTGGTTTATTTTGTGCTGACTCTGGCTATGAGATTCAGAATAATTGCTGGTTAGATATAATATTGAAATTATTATTATACACAATCATGATGTGGGAGAGTCTTCTGTTTGAGTTGATTTCATTGGTTAATAAAGAAACTGCCTTGGCCCATTTGATAGGCCAGCCCTTAGGTGGGTGGAGTAGACAGAACAGAATGCTGGGAAGAATGGAAGTTAGGCAGATGCAATGAAGCACCTACCCAAGATGGATGTAGGCTAGAATCTTCTTGGTAAGCCACCCCTTGTGGTGCTACACACATTACTAAATATTGGCTAATCAAAATGTGAGAGTCAGCCAGTGAGAGGCTGAAGCAGTGTTTAAATGAATACAGTTTGTGTGTTGTTGTTTTGGGGGCCTAAGCTAGCCAGGCGGCCGGGAGCTGGGCGGGAATGCAGACCGCCGCTCCTCACTACACAATCAGCTTTTGGCAATTATGTGTACTACTACTGCTTTTATACTATTTAGTAACTTAGAAGTGTAAAACAGAGCTACATCTAATCAACAGCAAAGGGGAAGTAAGAGCTAAGTTTTTTGTTTCCAGATAGCAATACGACTGAATGGTTTATAATCCATTTCTACTGGCAAGTTCCCATTTGTCATCTTTTCCTTTTATTTCAAGGCTACTCTACTAATCAGTTTAAAACCTTTTCAAGAGTAGAACCTTTGGGTGTTTACCAATGACAGAGTATATCTTAGCATGTGTAAGTCCTTGGATTTAGTCCTAATTACTCAGAAGTTCCAAGGTGATCTAAGAACCCCAAGGGCTAGACTCTTACATTGTAATTCCGTTAGTAAGGTGCTTGATGATGTTCTGTTGCCAGATTTTTTTTAAATGTGGATTAAAAATACTAACATCCCTAGTAGGCTGGGGTCTATATAATCTTTTAACATTTTCTTTATAACTTGCTGTCTGCACTGTTATAAGTCCCTTAAAGCTATTGTCTTCTGAAAATTTTAACTTAACTATTCTTCCCCTGACATCCCCACCACCACCACCACCACCACCACTACCATCACCACCACCACCACCAAGGCAAGGTCTGTATAGTTCTAGCTAGCCTGGAATTCACTGTGTAGAGTTTATTTCTACTTTTTGCCAAATAAAGGAGTATATTTTCCCCTTGTTTAGATATAGATGCCCTTGTGGGAGGAGAAGTTGGAGGCCTGGAGTTTGGCAAGTTGCCATTTGGTGCCTGTGAAGATCCTATCAGGTGAGAATTTTAGCCTATCACTTGAATTGCAGGATTCTTTTGCTTTTTAAGTTTATACCAATGTTTATTTTATGACACTTCTGTTGAAGTAAGGCTGGAAATAACTATACTTGCTCTCTTTAGTTTGTAACTTCACATGAGAACTTCCCACATGAACACTCTTCCTAAGGTTTGACAGACTGTGAGCTGTGATGTGGCTCAGTGGTAGAGTGCTTGAAGAGCATGTACAAGCCCTGGGTTCAATCCCAGCATGAAGAGTTTGGCAGTCTGTGACTTGTGGGCCATATCTAGCCAGTGTCTATTTTTGTGTGACCCGTAATAAGTTTTACACTTTTAAAAGTTTGTATTAAAAGAAAAAAACCACAAGAAGGTAGCAGATTGTACATGCCTCAGAATGCCAAAATATTTCCTCCTTTTGTCTGAAAACTTTGCCAGCTCATCATCTCTTTACATGTTTTTCAAAATTGAGGAAAAATTATCTACCATGAAGTTCAGCACTTCAAAGTGTATAGTTGGTGGGTTTTGTATAGATTTGTGTAGCCATCATCACTGTATAAATACGACATTTTTAATACCTCAAAAACTGTTATAATTTGTACTATTTGTATGTGTTTTTTCATGTCTTTTAAACTACTAGAATTCTGTGATAAAGTTCATGATTGTTCCTTTAAATACTGTGTCTTGGGGTTTATCTATGTAATTCTCATCAAACATTTTTGTTGGAATAGTGGGTTTCGTGGGAAACCCGCTGTCTTTAGCCATTCGTGTTGTTTTCATTTTTGTGATGTAACTTGGGCATATGGACTTCTTTCTTTGCTTGTGTGTCTCATGTGAGGATCTGGCCTGCTTTAGATTGGGCCAGTGTAAGTGCTGCATGACTAGAGATAGGTAGGTAAAGCTGGTGCACAGACGGTTTAATTGGACCAGGCAAAGATGACTCCTGAACCACACTGTTCTGGGCCTAGGCCTGTGGGGCAGATGGGAGAGGGAAGGAGCAACTCAACAGGCAAAAGTGACCCACAAACAAAGCAGGTTCTAGGGCCTTGCCAAGGGTTTGTGGCTTGATCTGTGGATTTTGAGATGGCAGCAGGCAGAGGGAGGAGCAGGAAAGGAAAGAAGCCACTTACCCTGCCATGGCTACTTAGTTAATAAACTGGTTTGGGGCTGCTGGATATGAAAGTAGGCCTGGGTGTAGAGATGGAAAAGGGGTATAGAGTTTCAGCTGTGTTACATCATGAAGCAGTTACTTTAAAAAGAAATCCTTTCTAACTATGCCATTAAGTAGATAATGCTTTATGCTTATTGTGTATCCCACTTTTGTTTATCCATTCATCAACAGATGGACATTTTACTTGTTAGGTTTTGGTTTTTCAAGACAGGGTTTCACTGTGTAATAGCCATAGCTGTTCTGGAACTCACAGAGATCTTTCTGCTTCTGCCTCCTGAGTGTTGGGATTATAAGCGTGCACCACTACCATGCCTGGCTCTTATTTATATGTTTTGTTTACTATGTAATGTAACATTTTATATCCATAAGACAGCTTCATATAGATATGCTTTCCTGTCTGAAACTAGTTGTTTTCAGTTTATTATACATAACACCACTTTTTAAATGTTCTCTTAATTTTTATTAACATGTATTAATTATTCATAATGGATTGCATAGATTTATATAATGTCTCCTCCCATTCCTGATGATCCTCTCCTCTCCCTAATTAGTACCCCTTCCACTTTCATTACTTTTTTCTTGTCTTTTTCTTTTAGTGATTCAATAAGGTCTTTATAGGAGCATAGGTGTGAAGAATTTGAGTGAAGGATTATTTGTAAGAATATGGGAAACTCGCCGGGCGGTGGTGGCACACGCCTTTAATCCCAGCACTCGGAAGGCAGAGGCAGGTGGATCTCTGTGAGTTCGAGACCAGCCTGGTCTACAAGAGCTAGTTCCAGGACAGGCTCCAAAGCTACAGAGAAACCCTGTCTCGAAAAACCAAAAAAAAAAAAAAAAAAAAAAAAAGAGTATGGGAAACTCACCAGTGATTATACCACTGAAGAAAATGTCTCTCTCCCCTAACAACCATTATATATACTACTTTATATACATCTTTAGTTGGTTAGGACACATTTCTAGAAATAGAATTACTGTGTCAAAGGACATACATACTGAATTAAACCTTTTGGCTGTATTTTATGTTTATTTTTAATTTTAGTGAACTCCATTTAGCAACAACATGGCCTCATCTGACAGAAGGGATTATTGTGGACAATGATGTTTATTCGTAAGTATGCTTAAAAAGAAACCACCTTTATTCTAATAAATTAACCACTGAGTGCTTGGTTCAAGGTTTTATTTTTTGAGCGATCAGTTTTTAGACCTGTTTGTGTAGATTTAGAGATGGGTTTTTAAGATACTGCTTTGAGGAGGTGTCCCTTCATTCAGGTGAGTGAACTGTTTGAATCTTACTGTTGCAGCTTAGTGGTCTCTACCATATTCCGTGTGATTCTTTTCAACTCTTCTTGGCTTCTAATAATTATTGTAGGGCTGGAGTATATAGTTCAGTGGCTTGACATTCAGCACATGAGCACACACACACAGAAACAAAATTTATGAAGTGCTTCTAAAAAGTAGGGAGGGAGCTGGAGAAATGGCCCAGCAGTTAAGAGTACTAGCTTCTCTTTGAGTACCTGGGTTCAGTTCCCAGCACCTATATAGCAGCTCACAACTGTCTATAACTCCAGTCCCAGGGGATCTCGCACCCTCACACACCCTCATACACAGGCACAACATCAATGCACAAAAAATAAATTTAAAAAGAAGTAATGACTATCCAGATGTATGTGACTTGTGTGTGTGTGTGTGCTGTGACTGTGGACAGGTACACACATGCCATGGCTCATGTATGGAGATAGAGAACAACTGGGAGAAGTCAGCTCTTTCTTCCCACTGTGGATTCCAGGGATCAAATTTAGGCTGTTAGACTTTAGCTGTTTTGCTGGATATTTGATCACTGAGTGTTCTAAGTAAGAAAACAAACAACTCTGTCCTGTTCTGTACAGTGGGAACAACTTGAACATTTCAGCAAAGCTAGGAATATAGTGAAAAAGGCATTTTAGTTTCTTTTTATCCTGGGTGTGAAACAGTAAGAAATAGACACTTCCTCTGTTTACACTTAAAGGAAACTCATTGTTTTTGTTGATAGTAAAAGTAACAACATGAATGTTCTCACTTAGACAGTTAGGGGTAAAGAAGAAAATAAAGGTATAATAGTTTTCAAAGACCCACTAAACCTTAGTGTAGATGTTTTTAAAGTTTAAATCTATGTATCAGTTTGCTTTATTCTTTTAATATCTTATGTCTTTTGTGGTGTTTGTATGCCACAGTGCAAGTGTGGAAATCAGAGAATAAATATGGACCCTGGAGATTGATATCAGGGCAGCAGGTTTGGTGACAAGTCCCTTTTCCTGCCATCTTGCTGGTGATGAATATTTTTTAAAAAAAATTGTGCATAGTACTTCATTGAGTAGATCATCTTTAGTATACTTGAAAAACAGGATGCTTTTGATTTTGTCAAAGATTTGTAGTAGCTATTTTCATTAGTAGTGATATTAAATTAAAAACAGGTTGTTCGGGCCGGGCAGTGGTGGCACATGCCTTTAATCCCAGCACTTTGGGAGGCAGAGGCAGGTGGATTTCTGTGAGTTCGAGACCAGCCTGGTCTACAAGAGTTAGTTCCAGGACATCTAGGGCTGTTACACAGAGAAACCCTGTCTTGAAAAAAACGAAAAACAAAAACAAAAGCCAAAAAAGAAAAACAAAAAACAAGCAAACAGCCGGGCGGTGGTGGTGCACGCCTTTAATCCCAGCACTCGGGAGGCAGAGGCAGGCGGATCTCTAAATTCGAGGCCAGCCTGGTCTACAAGAGCTAGTTTCAGGACAGGCTCTAGAAACTACAGGGAAACCCTGTCTCAAAAAACCAAAAAAAAAAAAAAAAAACAAAAAAACAAAACAAAAAAAAAAACCAAGCAAACAAAACACTGAATTGTTCAAGGTGATGATGCAGGACTAGAAAAAAATAAATCTAAAAAAAGATAATTGTGCATTCTTGTTTCTTATTTTTTATTGTATTCTTTAGAATGTATTTGTCTCACTTGGTCATTAGTGTTCATCTCATAATTTTATATTTTTAAATTTTGTTTTGATCTTGGTAATCATTTGTTATTTATTTTGGTCTTCACGTCTTAAAGAGTTTATATTTTTAACAACTTGCTTAAATGGCAGTATATATCTGGATAACAGTAAGTTTAAGTTAAGTAAAATGTATGTGGGTGTGGTGATGTGTACTGGTAATCCCAGCACATAGGAGGCTGAGACTGGAGAATCAAGAATTGGAGGCTGAATTGTCTCCAACAGATAGGGCATAAAAAAATGAATTATTTTTCCCCTTATAGAATGTATTTCCCCCTATACAGTGTTAAATAAAATGCATTAAATTAATTAATTGATTTTGCTCTTTTTTTATTTTTAGACAAGTTTTTAATATGTAGCCTTGTTTGGCCTCCTACTAGTGAGCCTCCTGCCACAGCCTCCCAGGTGCTACAATTACAGGTGTGTGCCACTACCTCGTTTTTATCCCATTGCGTTATGACACGTTTATGAGTCTTAGAGATGGTCATAATTACTGTCTTATTTCATTCTAGTGATTTGGATCCTGTTCAAGCTCCCCATTGGTCTGTTAGAGTTCGAAAAGCTGATAATCCCCAATGTTTACTAGGTAAGGTACATCATCATGTTCCCTTTCTGAAATGTCACATATCTACCTATTTTCCAAATTGGAACCCTGAAAACATTTTTTATACTTTATTTCACCTATTCAAAATACTGTCTTTCATTTTTATGACCTCAGTTAGCATTAACTTATAGAAAAAGTCTTTACCAATTACAGTGAATCTTTTTATTAACAGCAATAGCAGGATTTCTCTCTTTTAAGAATCTATACTTCAGCATTCTCTATCACATTCTCATATGTTGTTTGCTTTTCTTATGTACCATATCACCTTTTCTTCCGGCACAGTCTGCATCTTCAGTTGCGTCCTCTTTGTCTTTTGATGTTCTTCTGGGCCTGTGATGTAATGGCACAGTGTGCACCAGAGCAGGGCTGCTTCAATTCTCCCCAGTTGTAACCCTTTCTCACTGAGGCACCTTTACATGATACTTGGTATATGTAAGATAGGCATACAGAGCAAACAGGATTAGAGGTGAAGCAAATTTGTATACTGATGAAATGGATGTGTGTGTTTAATTTCACTTAATTAAATCTTAGCATTTTCAGTGTTTTTCAGGTTTTTTTAATGACTTATTATTTTTACTTTATGTGCATTGATATTTTTGTCTGTATGCATGTCTGTTTGCAGATGTCAGATTCCCTGGCAGTGGAATTAGAGAGAGGTGTGAGCTGCCATGTAGGTGCTGAGGATAGAACCTGGGTCCTCTAGAAGAACAGTCACCACTCCCAACCACAGAGCCATCTCTCTAGCCCCCAGAGTTGATATTTTAGATCTGTGATTGTCACTTCTCAAAATGCTGATTTGCATCAACATGCAGAATAAAATGGCAGGATTATGTTTAGGGTCATTTCAGAGATTGTTGGAAGTTCAAATCTAATGTCAAATCAAAATTCACTTAACTATTTGTTATGAAACTCAAGTCAGCAAGTCAGCAGTTTTTAAAAGTAAACATTCTGGGGCTGGAGAGATGGCTCAGTGGTTAAGAGCATTGCCTGCCCTTCCAAAGGTCCTGAGTTCAATTCCCAGCAACCACATGGTGGCTCACAACCATCTGTAATGAGGTCTGGTGCCCTCTTCTGGCCTGCAGGCACACACACAGACAGAATATTGTATTCATAATAAAAATAAATAAATAAATATTTAAAAAAAGTAAACATTCTACTAGTATGGTCTGAAGATACACTTACATTTATCCTTACATGCTGAGGAATAATGATAAGAAAATAGTGTCTTTTTCTGTAATTATATCATTGTTTATACAAAGACAGCAAACTTTCTATGTTCAGTAAAAATGCTGCAGTGCATAACATGCATTAGTGTGATCTGAGCTGAGGTGTTATATGGAGTCACAGCATCTGCAGTGCATACTGGGTGTTGAGAAGCAGGACTCCAGTGAGGTTTCTATGCAGCATGTGTGAGCACTGCCAGAAACATCTCAGATTTATTACATTTGATTTTGAGTTAATTTTTGATCATTCCACATTCAGAAGCCTTTTACTGTGTGTGTGTGTGTGTGTGTGTGTGTGTGTGTGTGTGTACGTGTAAAAATCATTCAGTTTTGTAACCAACACTTTAAGAAGTTGGGCATTAATGCTGGAGAGCTCACCTTAGTGGTGAGGATGGGGGAGAGCTGACAGGTTGAGCCACCCAGCTGCTGTGGTCAGGCCAAAAACCAAGGCTATAAGTTGGGCTACCCCCAGTATCCATCCCATCTATGATCTGCTGGGACACATAAAGGGACTGGCCCTGCAAACTGAAAACTGCAAGATCACCACAGTACAGGGCAACAACAGGATATCCAAGAAGAGTGTAGCAGAAACCAGAGGCCTTGAAACCAGATCAGTGACTCTTCGTAGTGAACATTTGCAAGTAAAGGTGTATGGATGAAAAGCTTTACTGCGGAACTCACTGTATCACACTACAGCTTCCGTGATGAAACTGATTTTTCCTTTTTTTCTCTCTTAAATTTTATTTTTTTTTGGGGGGGGGTGGGAGAGTTTGTAAGGGCAGAGGATGGATACATAGAAAATTAATGGGATCAAGATGCATGATGTGAAAGATACAAATAATTAAAAAAAATAAGCTGGGCATTAAACCTTTCCTGCCAAGTTGTATCACATCTACAAATCAATTTTATGGAGAAAGGGGCATGTAAATACACTTTGGTTCACCTAGCAGGATATTTGAAGTTTAAGTGAAAAATAAATTTAAAGTACCTTGAAAAATAGTAATTGCCATTCAGAATCTGTGTCTGGAATCTTTTTCCCCTTTGAGATAGGATCTCTGTGTAGCTCGGGAGCCTTGACTTCACTATAGACAAGACTCAGGCTGGCCTTGAACTCAGAGATTTACATGCCTCTGCTTCTTGAGTGCTGATATTAAAGATGTGTGTTTCTATTACCTTTTTTTTTAGGTTTCTCTCTGCAGGTCTTCTGAAACCTATAACCTTGATGTCATATTTCCTGGTTTGACTCTTACATTCAGTACAGCTATGCCTACCTTTACTCTGTATCACCTAACATGTTACATTCAACTGATGTTATTAAAATAATACTTCTTCACCTGGGCAGTGGTGCACACACCTTTAATCCCAGCACTCAGGAGGCAGAGACAGGTGGATCTCCGTGAGTTCGAGGCCACCCTGATCTACAGAGTGAGTTCCAGGACAGGCTCCAGAGCTACAGAGAAAACCTGTCTCGAAAAACCAAAGCAAAACAAAACAAAAAGACCTTCTTAATGGCTGATTCTTTAAAGTATTTTTTTTTAGTTTTGTTTTTAAGTATTTTTGTTAATTCTTTTTAAGTTTCATACTTTAGCTTTCAATCATTTGTTGTGTACTGTTCATCAAATGTCAACTAACACTTGGCACTTATGGTACCTGATGGTGGAGTTTGGGGCCTTAGAGAGACAGAATTGTCAGTTACAAATTGGACAGATAGACCCACATCTTACACCTAGAAGTTTGAAGAACTTTCCTAAGGCTTGGAAGCAGCAGTGAAATACTCTTCTCAGCAGGGAAACAGATTAAGTTGCTGCACACCTCATGTCATGTTAGGGTGATGAAACACTATGCATCTGTATGTATATCATACTTTAGCCATTGTCCTGTTCTTTAGAAACTGCTGTGTTTATGGTACATAGTAACATACAAATTTGCCGACTAGACTACTTCTTAATACCTTCTTCTTCATTTTGTAATAACTGTAGAAAACTTGAGAAACATTCGAATTTTAAGTTAATGGCCCGTGATCTCACCCTATACTTTGTGTAGTTTTGGCTTTTTTGTTTTTTTCCCCTTCAAGACAAGATCTCTCTCTCTCTTTTTTAAGATTTATTTATTTATTATGTATACAACATTCTGTCTCCATGTATGGCCGCATGCCAGAGGAGGGCACCAGATCTCATTACAGATGGTTGTGAGCCACCATGTGGTTGCTGGGATTGAACTCAGGACCTTTGGAACCACTGAGCCATCTCTCCAGCCCCCAGACAAGATCTCTTTATGTAGCCTTGGTTGTCCTAGAACTGACTGACATTGAATTTATGGAGATCCACCTGGCTTCACCTCCCAAATACTGGGGTTAAAGGCGTGTGCTACCATTGGCTATTTGTATAATTTTAATGACAAAATTATTAGAATTTTCTACATTTCTGAAAAAAGTCAGGAAATGTTAGTAAATTCTAAAACTTAAATGTATACTTTGTATTTATATTTCAGTACTGAAAATTCTTGGTGCAAATATAACACTTTTGAGTCAGTGTCTGATGTATATAGTCCAGGCTGTTCTTCAATTTACTATATGTTAAGGATGACCTTGAATGCCCCCTCCATCTTTCAGCTTCCACCTCCCAATTCCTGCTGATACAGGAGCGCACTGCTGTACATGATTGTAGTTGAAAGGAGTCGACAGAGGGAAGACATTCAGCTTCCAAATGAGAAGCTTTGTGGAAGAGAAGGTCTTGATTCCATGTATAGCTTCCCGAAATCTTAGTACTTGGGAGGCTGAGACAGTCAGCCTACTATATATAATTTTTTTAATTAAAAAATTTTTTATTATACGTATTTGGGAGAGACGTGGCATTCATGTGTGATAGCTTGTGTGCAGGTAGAGGACAACTTGAGGGTATTGTTCTTTCCGTCATGTGGGTCTGAGCGCTCAGCCTCACTGAGCCACCCTGCCCACCCCAAACAACTCTGCAACCTTGAAAATGTAGAAAATCATTTTTGTCTTCATAGTGACGCAAAGTATATAATTAATATGCAACCAAAGATGTAATAGCTTCACGTTGCATGATTTATTGATTCTCTATAAACATCTTTGTAGTTCATTTTTTAATATGTTTTTTGTTTCAGAATTATTGTAGGATAACAGGAAAAAAGATATAATCATATTGTTACTTTTATGATTTAATGATAAAGGATATTAATAATATTGAAACCTTCGAAAAAGGCTTAATATTAGGAAGTACATTTTGTTTTCCTTTCATTCTTGAAGGAATTTTTTGTCACAGAAATAGAAGCAGCTTATTAAGAAGGAAAGCCCTCTTGAGACTGGGAGTCAATTAGTGAACTCCAGGAAAAGCATGCACCCTAACAGGAGTGCCACTGAGCAGAGACTTTGCTCTGTCCCCAGATGGAGAAAAGGAATAAATCTACTTCTGATGTAGGGCAGTTTTTATCTTCCTCAGAGAAAAACAGATTTTTCCCCCCTAACCATAGCTTTTAAGTGCTTTTTTTTCCCCCCAACCATAGCTTTTAAGTGCTTTTTTCCCCCCTCCTGGGAGGCTTTCTCTGTGTAACAGCCTGGCTGTCCAGGAACTCAACTCTGTAGACCAGGCTGACCTCAAATTCCCAGATCCATCTGCCTCTGCCTCCTGAGTGCTGGGACTACAGGTGTGCACCTCCACACCCAGCTTTCCAGCTGTATCTTAGCTTATAGCTTTTGTTAAGAGATACGTACTATGTTGGACTGATTTCTTGGAGTTAAATTTCAAAAATGAGTAATTTTTTTTCTTTGTAGGTGATTTTGTCACTGAATTTTTAAAAATTTGCCGTCGAAAGGAATCAACTGATGAGATTCTTGGACGATCCACATTTGAGGAAGAAGGAAGAGGTGACCCACTTTGTTTTACAGCCTTTCTAAG
Organism: Arvicola amphibius; assembly: GCF_903992535.2. Classification (NCBI taxonomy): domain Eukaryota; kingdom Metazoa; phylum Chordata; class Mammalia; order Rodentia; family Cricetidae; genus Arvicola; species Arvicola amphibius. Next base: position 92,306,431 of record NC_052058.2, on the reverse strand, counting down.
ACCTTGCCCTTCTCTTTGGCATGTATTCTGGCAACTTTTTGTTACTCTGGATTTAGCTGGAGAAGTAGATGAACTGTACAGCTGCTTTTCTTTCCAGGCTATACTCAGAGCTTGTTAAACTAGCACACACCTTTAATCCCAGCACTCAGGAGGCAGAGGCAGGCGGATCTCCGTGAGTTTGAGACTAGCCCGGTCTACAGAGTGAATTCTAGGATAGGCTCCAAAGCTGCAGAGAAACCCTGTCTTGAAAAAGAAAAAGGAAAAAAAAAGATAGCAAATCAAATGCTAGCCAGGCAATAATGGTGCACACCTTTAATCCCAGCACTGAGGAGGCAGAGGCAGGTGGATCTCTGAGTTAGAGGCCTGCCTGGTCTACATAGCAAGTTCCAGACAACCAAGGCTACACAGAGAAACCCTGTCTCAAACAAAACAAAACAAGACAGCAAATGCATTTAAATCAATTCTTCCCACCAAAACGTAGTAATAGGTGTTTTGAAAAGCAGAGTTTTAGATATTTATATTTGAAGTTCCCTGAGGAAAAATAATTTGTGTGATATCTCTGACACCCACACTTCCATGTAAAGCTGAACATGTAAGATAGAACTTTAAATTTTATAATTTTGAGAGCATGTAATATTTGTGTAAAGAAGAACTCAAGCATGTAGATTTACTGATCACTTTCTCTACCACTTTTGGTGATATAATTTGCATGTCTTTCTACTTTGTAGAAGTTGCTGATATAACTCATGCTCTGTCAAAGCTGACCGAACCAGCACCAGTTCCAATTCATAAATTGTCAGTTTCAAATATGGTTTATACAGCAAAGAAGAAAATACGGAAGCACAGAGGAGAAGAGTCACCACTAAACAATGATGTTCTCAATACCATTCTCTTGGTAAGTAGCTACCTTGCTTTTATGTGTGTGTGCATAAACATGTGCTCATTATACATTCACCTTTTTCTTTATGGCAAGCACTGAATTGGGAGCGTAAAGTATAAAAGTTCCACATTTAGAGACTATCACTAGTTAGTAGGAAGAAGAGTAGAGTCAGAATCAAACAGGACAGGAGACAGTGAGAAGAGAGCAGAAAGTGGGGGGGGTGGCGTGTGCATGCCTGTGGGTAGTTGCACAGGAGCTAATGTGTGTGCTAAGGTGCATAGTGGGAGTCAGGATGCTTCTCAAAGAGTGTGCTGGGTGCTAAGTCAAGAAGCACAGGACTGGGAGCTAAGGTTTTGCTTTGCAGTGCTAGGGATCAAACCCAGGGCCTCTACTGCCTGAGGACATGTTGAACAGTGGTGTTTGTAGAGTGCTTCCCCAAGAGTTGTCAGGATAGAAATGGGCAGATAGCAGGAAATCTGCATGATACAGCATTGCACTTTTGTCTTACAGCCTAACATTACTTGAAACAGATAAGTTTATGACAGAAACTGAACATTCTGAGTTCTGGCCTACATAGCAAGTTCTAGAACAGCCAGAAATGCATAATAGAGAGACCTTGCCTCAAAAAGACCAGGAAAAAAAAGAAGCTGGAGACAGTTGTAAAATTAAAGGACCATGTGTGGTGCTATCTTTATTAGTGATAGCTGTTGTTATTGTAATTGTATTTATAATATAGTCTTGAGAGAAACCCTTCAAGTATAGTGTAATGAAGGGAAAGGAATGCTGTATGTGGACCCAGTGCTGACCTTAGCATATGTCTTGTCATTTTTCTGAACAAGACTCTTAGTCAGATCTGCAGCGGGCACATTGTAAAGACAGGTACTGTGAGAACGGGCTAGTGTTTGCAAAAGTCCTCTGCCTGTACTTAGTAGTGACTTTAAGTTTTATACATTTGCTAAATACTACTTAAAAACTAAAAAGTCTGAGCATGTTTTATGTGGTAAAGAAGACAGATTATTGGGTGGCAATATCAGAAAACAGTTTGAATACTAATAAAAGAAAGTAATTCTCTGTAGAGAAGACTCCTTAAAAAATATATCCTTATGACTTGGAAGGTGGCATAAGCCTAGCACTTGGAAGGCTAAAACAAGAAGATGATGAGTTCAAGTCTAGCCTAGGCTTTAAAGTGAAATCTTATCTTTAAAAAAAAAATTACCTTAAATGTTCTCAAAATCCAAGTTGTACAGTCAATTGTCATCAACACTGAAACCTATCCCATCACTGTCTGACTAAACACACCACACTGTGATAACTTAGAGAAGATACATTCGCTGTTACTGGCTCAAGCTCCTCATTTCCTAGGGGGTCTTTCATACCATGCCTTTAGTATTTCATATGTGTAAACCTGTGGGTGATCTTACTATAGGTTCTTTTGAATATAGAGATGTTTTTAAGTTGTCAAATTTTGACTCTAAAGATGTTCACAATTTTTTTATTACACAGATATGCTACATTTGATAAGAATGGAATCAGTGTGATGAATTTTTGCTTCTGTGTTGTTCATCTCACAGAATCAAGTGGTTATTTGAATGAAAATTTTTTGGAATTTGTATATTACTGAAAAAGTTTTCTTGGCCGGGTGGTGGTGGTGCACGCCTTTAATCCCAGCACTCTGGAGACAGAGGCAGGCGGACGTCTCTGAGTTCAAGGCCAGCCTGGGCTACAAGAGCTAGTTCCAGGACAGGTTCCAAAGCTACAGAGAAACCCTGTTTTGAAAAAACAAAAACAAAAAAAAAAGAAAAGAAAAGAAAGAAAAAGTTTTCTTTTGACAGAATATAGAATCAGCTGGATATCATAGTAAGAACATTTCTATAATTTTAACAGCAAATCCACTGGGAAGTCAGACAGTGTGTTATATGGGTTATAAAAATCAACAGAATAGCCAGGTCTGGTTGGTAGCACACACATTTGTTCACACTTATTCCCAGCACATGGAAGGCAGAGCAGGAGGAGCTCTGTGAGTTCTTTGCCATCCTGGTCTACAGAGTGAGTTCCCAGTTAGCCAGAGCTATATCATTAGACCCTGGCTCTCGAAAAGAAAAGAAAGAAAGAAAGAAAGAAAGAAAGAAGCAAAGTAGGCAAGTTTAACATGTATTATACCCTTCCCCAGTTCTTATTCCCAGATGCTGCTTCTGAGAAGCTATCAGATGCAACTACTTCAATAGATAATAGCACCCATCCATCAGAAGGTGAAGACTATGTAAGTTGGTATTCAACATTAAAATATTTTAAATGCAATTAATTTCTAGGAGGCTTGCTGAATGTCTAGTGTGATAACCTAAGTATCTCTTCATTTTATAAACCATCTTGGAGCCAGGCGGTGGTGACACCTTTAATCCCAGCACTCGGGAGACAGAGGCAGGGGGAGCTCTGTAAGTTTGAGACCAACCTGACCTACAGCGTGACTTCCAGGACAACCAGGGCTACACAGAGAAACCCTGTCTTGAACCCTACCCCCCCCCCCCCCACCCCAAAAACAGAATCTTGGAAAACTGAGTGGTGTTCACAGCCACTCAGATAATGACCTGATTAGAATGTTTGTGTAGATTCCAGGTTTTGGTAGCAAGAGCTTTTGGGAGACAGAAGATAATAGCATAAGTATACTATGCATATCTCCTTATTTTAGAGTTCTTATTGTTTTAACTTTGTATTGTAGCAGATTCTTGTTGATTAACATTGACACTATTTTTCTTACATACCTTTTGTTCATGTATACAAGTTTGCTGTTAACTGGTTTTGCTTTGTTTCTCTTTTGTTAAATTTAGACTCTCTACAATCAGTTCAAATCTGCACCCTCTGACAGTTTAACATACAAACTGGCCTTGTGTCTTTGTATGATCAATTTCTACCATGGAGGGCTGAAGGGAGTGGCACATCTCTGGCAGGAATTTGTTCTTGAAATGCGCTTCAGATGGGAAAACAACTTTCTGATTCCAGGGTAATAATTTTAATTTCCAATTGTTTAGATAATGTGTTTTTTATTTTTATTTTTTTTTAATCAGCAAACACCCGACTTCTTTTAGGAATTTTTCCTGAAAAGGTAGTAAGAAATGTGGATACAAGCTTAACTCAATGTTCATTGCAGTACATCTATAATAGGAGAAAAGGCCTGACAACCTAAATGTCAGCAGAAGAATGGGTAAATTGTGCTGCGTGTCTACACAGTTTTCTTCTAGAGTCTATTTTGTTTAAGGTGGTGTATTTGGGATTGGACTCAGAGCTTCATACATGCTAGGCAAGTGCTCTACCACTGAGCTACATCTGCAGCCCTCAAGAACTTTAGCATAGAAACTATGTTGGGCATAGTGGCAGCTCTCAGGAGTCAAGAGGCAGAGGCAGGTAGATCTCTGAGTTAAGGTCAGTGTTCTCTATATAGCAAGTTCCAGACCAGCCAGAGCTACACAGTAAGAACCTGTCTCAATAAGCAAACAAGACTAAGTCATAGAAACTGTATTAGTGATTAGATATGGTAATATGCCACAGGATGCTTTTAATTACGCTGATACGTAGGTATAGAAAAAAGATTGGAGAGGAATACTACAGTCAACTGTTAATAGTTTCCCAGGTGTGAAAGTACTTTTTCTCTTTGTATTTCTTAACTCATCTGTACATATATTTTATTATTTGAAGGAAAATACCTTTAAAGGGTTCAGTCACTAAACATTATCTAGAATCTTTTTTTTATTAAAATTTCATTAAGTCGTTTAAATTTACTTATTTTTATTTTATGTACATGTATATCTGTGTGTGAGGGTGTCAAGTCCCTTAGAACTGGAGCTACAGACAGTTATGAGCCACCATGTGGGTGCTGGGAATTGAACCCCGGACCTCTAGAAGAGCAGTCAGTGCTCTTAACTGCTAAGCCATCTCTCCGGCCCCAATCTAGAATCTCTTTATTTGGACACTTCACTAATTGAATAGACCGTTTACTGATCATACATGCCCATACTTACAGGCTAGTGCTTGTCTACCCATGCTCAGGGGAAATGATGTGAATAGTGGAAAATGGCCACTGACCCAAAGTGCTTTGTGTTAGGGAGTTTGCCAGTCTCTGTTTATCTGCATTTTCTCTTGGCTATTATTGTTTTGCTCTGGAAGTTATCACAGATGTAGAAGCACACTGAGTGGAAAAACCTAGTTATTTAGAACCAGAGGAAGTCCAGGATCTCATTGGCAAAAGAGAGGCAGAGAGAGACCTTGGTTTGTATAATGAGAATCCACCTAAAAATTGAAAGCTGAGTGCACAGATGACTTTAGTCTGTGCAGTGAGGCACAAGGAGGCTCGGGTTTCTAATCAGCTTGGAGACTGCTGTGAGTCTGCCCTCATGTGTCACATGTCTTTATCTCTGCTACTGATTGTGGGTTAGGAGGAAAAGATAAATCTGAACTTTTAATCATATGTATCCTCCTGGAATCTGGCTTTCTTATGTATAGAAATCTAGTTTTAGCTTCTTAACAGTATAGCTAAAAAGAAATGGTCATGTATAAATAGGCTTATCTGATATAATTTTACTAAAACCAAGCTTTGTTGTTCTTTATTTGGTAGACTAACAAGTGGACCACCAGATCTAAGATGCTGTTTACTACATCAGAAATTACAGGTAACAGTTTCCCCACAGCCGCAGCAGCATGTACACATACACATACACTTGAAGCTTCAGTGATGTAATGACTTATGTCGGCTATTTTCCTTGTGCTGCTTCTGGGTTGCTTATAATCACTATAATTCTTAGCAAGGTCCTGGGAAAGAGTAGAAAGAAATACTTAAGCAATTGATATATTTTGCTTTTCTCCAATTCAGCCATAAATGTTATTTCTGTTTTCTTCAGATGTTAAATTGTTGTATCGAAAGGAAGAAAGCACGTGATGAGGGGAAAAAGACAAGCCCTTCAGATAATGTAACTAATGCATATTCAGGGGATGCTGGGAAAGCTGGAGGCCAGCTAGGCCTGGACCATCTCAGAGATACAGAGAAGGAAAAGGGAGAAGTGGGAAAATCCTGGGATTCTTGGAGCGATAGTGAAGAAGAATTTTTTGAATGCCTCAGTGATACTGAAGACCTTAAAGGAAATGGCCAGGAGAGTGGCAAGAAAGGAGGCCCCAAGGAGATGGCCAACTTAAAGCCAGAAGGACGCCTGCACCAGCATGGGAGACTCACACTGCTGCATAATGGAGAGCCTCTCTACATTCCCATGACCCAGGTATGCACACCAAGATTTTCAAGCTCAGTTTCCTTGTTGTTGAGGAGTGTCTTTCTAGTAGGAGATGATTTCTTTTGGTATGGGAGATTCTTTAAAGTCTGTTTAGGTCTGGAATTGAAGTGAACCGTGGAACTTTCAGGTCTGTCACTCTGAAAGTGAGTGGTGTTTTGAAGTTTCAGTGAATACTATTCACCTTATGTAAGGTCATTCCTTTAACTTGAGAAGTCAGTGTACTGTGTTTTGATCATATTCTTCCTCACCTTCTCCCCCAACTTCTAGAATCTGAGCCTTCCCTGCCCTCCTTATATCCTCTTTTTTTCTTTCTTCTTTTTTCCTTTTTAAAATAACGCATCAACTCAGTTTTTTTTGCTCATATGCTCCTGGGTGTAGGGCCATCCGCTGGAACATGGTTGTCCTACCAGGAGCCACACCCTTAAAGGAAAACTGACTCTTCTCCCTGAAAGCCATCATCTGTCCATGGCTCCTCTCTCTCCTCTCCATGTTTTAATGTTGACTGGCTTGATCCTATGCAGACACCTGCAGCTGCTGCAAATCCGTGGTACAGTGACCTTGTCATGTCTAGAGACGCTGTTTTGCTTTGGTCTTCCCTTACAGCCTTTCCGTGCCCCTCTTCCACAGAGGTCCCTGTGCCTCATGGAATTATCATCATCATCATCATCATCATCATCATTATTATTATTATTATTATTATTATTATTATTATTTTATTTTGCTTGTCGAGACAGGGTTCTCTGTAGTTTTGTAGCCTGTCCTGGAACTAGCTCTTGTAGACAAGGCTGGCCTTGAACTTACAGAGATCTGCCTGCCTCTGCCTCCTGATTAAAGGCATGTGCCACCACCGCCCAGCTGGAATTATTATTTCTTAAACTGAGTATAAAATATTCCAAAAATAGGAATGGAAAGAACAAAAATAATAGTTCTTTAATTAGGGTTGTTTTTATTTCTTCAAACATGTTCTAAAACCATTTTATACCATTAGGACAGAACTCAGTATCTAGAAAAGAACAATTCATTTTTGTTGGTTGACTTTTGCATAAGTGATATGTGAATACCTATTATTCACATATAATAGGAATAGCAAGCTACTACCCACTGGTTCAGCTCTTATCCTCAGAAGTAACTAATATTACTAGTTTGAATTACATTTCTTTTTGTTTGTTTGTTTGGTTGGGTTTTTGTTGTTGTTGTTTTGAGACAGGGTTTCTCTGTGGCTTTGGAACCTCTCCTGAAACTAGCTCTTATAGACCAGGCTGGCCTTGAACTCACAGAAATCTACCTGCCTCCGCCTCCCAAGAGCTGGGATTAAAGGTGTGTGCCACCACCGCCTGGCAGGTTTTGCTCTTTTCAATGGTCTGTCCCTGCTATTATTTCATAAGAAAAAATGGCATTGCTAGGTAAGTGGATAGATGTTATCTAGTTCCCTTTAAGAAGGTCTTACCTGGGGACTGGAGAGATTGCTCAGAGGTGGCTCAGAGATTAAGAGCTCAGAGGTCCTAAGTTCAATTCTCAGCAACCTCATGGTGGCTCACAACCATCAGTTATGAGATATGGTGCCCTCTTCTGGCCTGTGGGCATGCACACATATGAGCATAATAAATAAATACATTGTGAAAAGGTTGTACCTGTTTTACATCCTCCTAAAAAGGATGTAAAATTAAATTAAAGGATAAGGAAACATTAACTCCCACTCTCTCCCTTTCTCATGATGAAATGCTTACTATGTGCTAACAGATTTTAGTCATGGCAGTTTAGCAAGAAAGTACAGTAAGGTTCTAGCACTGAAATTACTTATATTTTATTTCACTTATATAAACCACATTTCCAGTCAGTATCATTATCAGTAGTATACTGGTGCACTATCTTTTATTTCCCTGACTTTTTCCTTTTTCGGTTTTTTTGAGGAAGGTTTTACTATGTAGCCAGACTGGTCCCAATCTCATAGAGATCTGCTTGCTTCCATTACCCGAGTGCTGGTTAACGATGTCCACCATGCCTAGCTATTTTCCTGACTTTTGATGAGCCTCAGCATTCTTCAAAGTTTACTGGCCACGATTTCTTGTGAAATGACTGGTTAATATATCAGGAAATGTTTTCATAGCTATTATTAAACTATGTCTCTAAGTGGTTGATCTGTTTCTATCCTTGCGTGCATGTGATTATTGTGTGTGATCCCATTCACTTGGTGTGTCCTGGATCCATATAGAGTAATAAACAAATAAAATATAAATGGAACTTTGTATTATATGTTTGCAGAATAATACAGTATTGTACGGATTAATTTCAATGTGACACTAGCGAGAGTCACCTAGGAAGAGGAAACCTCACTGGAGGAACTGGCACCATAAGACATTTTCTTGGTGAATGAGTGATGTTGGGAAGCTCGGCCTACTTCCAGGCAGGTGGTCCTGGCTTGTATAAGAAAGCAGGCTGAGCAAGCCATGGAGAGCAATTAGTTGCAAACAACATTACTCTGTGGCCTCAGCTTCAGTTTTTGCCTCCAAGATCCTGAATACTTGTCCTGACTTCTCTTAGTGATAGATTTTGACTTGAGAAGTTATAAGACAAAATAAGCCCTTTCTTCCTCAAGGTGGTTTTGGTCAATGTTGCCATGGCAACAGAAACCTAACTAGGACAGAAGTATTCTTGGCTTTTGATGTGGGGAGAAAGGGAGAAAGTCAAGTTAGGTCTCGTGTAGCCCAGGTTGGTGTTGAGTTCACTATGAAGCGGAGGATGATCTTAACCCCAGATCCTTTAGCCGCCATCTTCCAAGTTCTAGGATTGCAGGTGTGTATCATCATGCCTTGCTACAGTTTGTTTATATGGCTAATTCCTTTCACTATAGTTTTATGTTGGATTCATGTATATTATTGTACTAGTGTTTCATTTGTGTTAATTAATAATTTTTATACCTTCTCTTCCATCGTGTGACATATTATAAAAATAGCTCCTTAATAGCAGGAGTGAAGACTTCTGCTCTAAAGTGTGGTGTTTCAGTAGAAGCTCATGTAATTTGTAAGCCTGTCTAATATGTAAATAATCATATTTAGTTTGTGAGAGAGAATGAAGTTTATATGTGCTTATAACTGTTAATGTTTACTAAGTGTGTGCCAGGACTTAGCTTTCAGAAAGAGCCTCTGAAAGGAGTGAGGTCACATAGTGGGATTCCAGTATAAACCTACTGCCTTAGGAACTGTTCATCTGAACCAATGTGCCATTGTCCTCACCCGTCATTGTCCACCCTGTGTGCCAGTGAGTCTTACCTGGCACTTGATTGTTGTTAACTCAGAGTGATGGGTGCTACTGTAGAACACAGAAAGCAGACCTTTGTAACTGCACATCAGTACTGGTCATTCTAACTTTGATCAGCTTCAGCCCATTTTTTGAACTAAAAATTCTTGTAGCAGTTTGCGGTGACATAATCATTAGAACTTTATTTCTCTAACATTAATAGGCAGGAGCATGTGCGGTGAATGCCAGTCCCTGTCTTAGCTTTGCGTTCTTGACAAGGGAAGCTTGGCAGTCTTGTCCATCAGAAATAGGAGACCTGAGAGTCGTTTATTCTTAATTTTACTTTTTACATGGGGGAATTGTTAAGTGTTTTCATTTCTCTGAATTCTTTTGTATGTGTATGTATGGCTACATGAGCGGAAATAACTTTTTATTCTATTTTTATGGTTCTACTTTGTCTAAAGGGGGCACTGGTGACCTTTGTCCTTTTGTGCGTCACAGGAGCCTGCACCCATGACAGAAGACCTGCTGGAAGAGCAGTCTGAGGTCTTAGCTAAGTTAGGGACATCCGCTGAGGGGGCGCACCTCCGTGCACGCATGCAGAGTGCCTGCCTGCTTTCCGATATGGAGTCTTTCAAGGTGGGCCACACTTTCAGAGCTCCGGCTCTACTGTCAGCTATTCTGGACGAAACTGTGAGAACACAGGAAGGCTGTGTCTTTTTTAAGTGTTTGGATTTATTACTTGTTACAAAATGCTACCTCAGCCCCCAAAGGACTCACTTCTTAGGTTTGAAAAAAGAAAATCAGCCTGCTTTCCAAGTTGAGAATTGAATATAGTCTCTCTGTGTTAGGGATTTTTTTTTTTTTTCATTTGAGTGTGCTCAACCAATTTAAGCCTTTTAGGAAACTCTTGGGATTTAATGTGGATTTTTTTTTACTCAACAACCTTTGTGTTATACACCGAGTAGGTAGAGAGAGATACCGTATTTTGTCTATTGAGCTTGTGAGAGAAGATTCATGTATAACTGTCTAGTCTTCAAAGAATGCAGGGTCGGAGAAGTGACTGACTTGTTGAAGTTATAGGAAGTTGCTCAGGAGAGTCAGTATTTTGCTATCTGCAGGGGGTTATTGTGGGTTTAGATAAGTGCTTGGGTGTACAACACCTAGTATTCAGGGAACAGTGACATTTGAGTGTCCTTAACCATAAGATACTATGGTTATCCAATATATCCAATATCTGAAACGTTAATTTTATGTGTGTGACTATTTTGCCTGAATATAGGCAAAATAGCTTAAAATTATTTTAAACAAAATTATTTAAATCATTGTATATAAAATCACCTTTATGGTAGACATGTCTGTATGTTGCATGAAAAGTAAATGAATTTCATGTTTAGACTTGATTCTAAGCTCATTTTGTGTCTCTAAAAATTCACAAATCTAAAAGTTAAACACTCCCAGCCTCGTGTATTTTAGATTAAAGGGTACTCAACCTGAATGTGAAGAATAACTCAGATGGGGAGGCCAGTGGACCAAAGGCTTCCCTATCTACTCGTGAAGTTCTGAAACATTTTCCAAGCCTGAACTTCTTTCTCTTCAGTCACAGTGGCCTCTATCTCCCTAGTTCATAGCCCTTCTCAGTCCACATCTGTCCTCTACAGGATGGCCTGAGTTTGATTTTTATCTGAAATGTTTGGTTTTTTTTTTTTTTTAACACAGGCACTTCATGGCTACCTTTTCCACTTTCTTCCCTACCTGCCAGGAATTAAATGATAATAAAAGGGAGCCTTCTGTTCTCTGCTTATTCTTCTCATGAGAGCTTTAAAATAATAGACACTTGTGACTTTTTTGCTGCTGGGCAGTATTAAAAATAGTTGACATGGTGGATAAGAGAAGACAAATTGCTCTCTGGATAAAACCAGAAAAAAGGGAGTCAGCTGTGTGAATGGTACAACAGGAAATGTGAGCCTCCACTGCTGTTTTCCTTCTGACCTCTAGCTGCCTTCTTAGTTTAGTGTCTCTGCAGAGGTGTGTGCAGGGAGATGTTACACACTGGAACTATGCAGTTCTTTTAACATTGTGCATGGGCAGAACTGCTGCTTATTAGTGCTTTCTGATTGAACTGGGCACAAATCTGTAATAAGATTGTTCTAACCAGGACATAGAGGCACATGTGTAAACTGGCTCTTAGAAACAGCTGTGGGGCAGATGCTTTTAAATAATACACGAATTACCTTCCCCTTCTGTACAGGAACAGTTCCCATCATAGCCGCTTAGAGATTCCAGAGTGGGGGCTGGATGTTTGCCGCAAGGCATCCATACATCATAAGGACTTAGTCCGGGCCATCCCTTGTGATAAATCCTTTAACAGTAAAAGGAAGATCAGCCATGGCTGGGGTGTTGGTGCAGCCTGGTGTGTTACTAAGAACTTAGGCAGAGGAGGGCTGTAACATAGGAATTGAATATTGCTTTCTATTAAGCTTACTTTCCGTATTAGTCAGTGTTCAAGGATAGCCACCACATTATCTTTACTCAGTGAATATGCTACCTGAGTAGGATCTAGACCTCTGTGCATAAATCCCTAGTCACTGTCACGGACTGTGGCATAGCTTTACAAGAATGGATTTTAGAATTAGTGAAGAACTTCCTTCTGGCTCCTTAGCTGAGGGATAGTCAGGCTAGCCATTAAGTCCCGTGAGTTTACCCATCACATTTGAAACAGACTGTTCTCACCAACAGTGTTTACCATGCCCATCCTTAGTACTTTGCGAACAACACTGGACACTTGAAAGATGCCTCACCACAAGCGCTCTGAGGTTCTTTATCTTCTAGACTTGAAAGCAGAATTGCTGAAAAGATTCCAGAATAAATCATTGTTAATTCTAAGTACTTGTGCAGTGATTGGAACTTTAATATATTTGCTTTTAGAAGCCCAAACAATAATAGTAGTGAGATTTCAGTTCCTTAACAATATGGGAGTTTAGATATTGGTGTTTTTACATGAAGCCTTAGAGTTTGGTTGCTGAATAGAACATTCGTGAGGCTAGCTGATATGTATTACAGTGTTGATATTGACTAACCGAGGAGAAAATTAGAGGGTTTCTGTCGCTCACTGTGTTATTTTGGTTGTGCTGTGCATTGTTTAATTTACTGCACTTCAGTTTATTTACTGCTTTGTTAAGTACTGAGAAGGTATACTACAAAATTTGTACAAAGTCATTTGAAAATTTCCCCACCTGTAAAACAGGAAAAAATGTTTTTGGTACTTTAACATCTCCCATTTTAAATGTGCTGTTCAAACAAAGTGTGAATATGATTTTGAAAATAGACTTGTCAGAAATATTGATTATTTTATTTATCTATTTATTTTACTTTCTCTTGCTGAATGTTTTGGCTTAGGCAGCTAATCCAGGTTGTTTTCTGGAAGATTTTGTGAGGTGGTACTCACCAAGGGACTACATTGAAGAGGAGGTGACTGATGAGAAAGGCAATGTGGTTCTGAAGGGAGAGTTGAGTGCCCGCATGAAGATCCCCAGCAACATGTGGGTGGAAGCTTGGGAAACTGCTAAGCCCATTCCAGCGAGACGTCAGAGGAGACTGTTCGATGACACCCGAGAGGCTGAAAAGGTAATAGAAAATTATTATTAAATCTTAGTCATGAGAGTCTGCACATACTTAAACAAGCAAAACAATGAAATTCAATAAGCTTTTGTGTACCTAATATCACATTTCAGATTTTAGAGCTAGTTGTAAAGACAGTTGTGGTTTATATAGGACTCATGTATCATACTGTCTCATACTTTAGATCAGAAGTGTTAAAAAGGAGCGTGTCCTAAGAAATTCCACCAAATTACTAAGGGAATATTGAGGGACACAGTGATCTGAGTACATGAGTGTTGTTCAAAGTCTTTAGTTGAAAAGGGAGAAACAATTAAACTTTATGTGTATAAAAAATAATTTTAGGCTGGGCAGTGGTGGCACACGCCTTTAATCCCAACACTCAGGAGGCAGAAGCAGGCAGCTGTCTATGAGCTTGAGGCCAGCCTGATCTACATAGGGAGTTCCAGGATAGCCAAGGCTATACAGATAATCCCAGTCTCAAAAAGACAAAACAAAACAACAAAAAAAAATGCTTGCACTTCTAGAGACTAGTGGTCCTCTCTGGTTCCTGATTGCCCCTTACATCATTCTCCTAAGTAAATTTTTTTTTCTTTTTTCTTTTTTTGGTTTTTCGAGACAGGGTTTCTCTGCAGCTTTTTTTTAGAGCCTGTCCTGGAACTAGCTCTTGTAGACCAGGCTGGCCTCGAACTCACAGAGATTCGCCTGCCTCTGCCTCCCGAGTGCTGGGATTAAATCTCCTAAGTAAATTTAACAGCAAGTAAATCCATCCTCCAGCACATTAGAGATAGAAATTATAGAAATGTCCAGATGAAGAGAGTGAGAGGGAAGTGAGCCAGGTTCCAGTGGTGCTCCCGCTGCTGTAAGACTGTGGATGCAGAAAGTAGGGACAGGAACTCTGAAAGTCGAGAGAAGGGACAGTGAAGCCTTGGAAAGAATCTGTCATTTTTAGATGCTGTATAATGATACTTCAGGACCCAGAGGCCAGGATGGTCCTAGAAGATAAGGTCTTGCTGCCCTATCATATATTAATTATTATCAGTACATCAGAGGGCAAGCTTCTTACACACCTGTATGAGGATCTGCTGGCTGCATAAAATTATTACACATCCAGCCATGTATGTACATGATACTTGGGAATAACCTACCGTGTTTTTGTGTCCCGTGTCTCCCTCAGGTGCTGCATTACCTGGCCATGCAGAAGCCTGCAGACCTAGCTCGGCACCTCCTGCCTTGTGTGATTCATGCAGCTGTTCTCAAGGTAAAGGAAGAAGGTAAATGTCTCCATTGATTAGTCCCTAAGTGCATTTCCAAAGATGTGGTTTTGACTTCGTTTTAACTGTTTCTTTGATCTTTTCATAAATAGAAAGTCTGGAAAACATTCCGTCGGTTAAGAAGATTATAAAGCAGATCATAGCCCATTCCAGCAAAGTTCTGCACTTTCCCAATCCCGAAGACAAGAAGTTGGAAGTAAGTGTTGTGTCAGTGTCTTGCCAAGAGTCCCCACACCTGGCAGATTACTTTTTTAAGCTGTGTTTTAAATTTTCATTTAACATTTATTTATGGGATGGTGAGGATGGTGTGCATGTACGTGGAGGTCAGAGGACAGAGGAAGGAATTGGTTCTCTCCTTCCACCCTTGACTCAGGGTGTCAGGCTTGGTGGCAAGTACCTTTCCCTCTGATCCATTTCCTTGGCTCCTAAAAAGGTTCTTAAAGGCTGTATCTCTGTTGTGCCTCAGTGGTTGTGCCTCCCTTTCTACCACTAGGAAATCATCCTTCAGATTACTAATGTGGAAGCTATAATAGCCCGAGCCCGTTCCCTGAAGGCCAAATTTGGAAACTGAAAAATGTGAGGCAAGAGGAAGAAAAAGAAGATCTTGAAAGGTACCGCTACTGTGTGCCTCAGTGTGTCTTTAGGACAAGCTGCTAGTCTCCCTAGGAAAAATGTAACAGTTCTAAGAGATTATGGCATGGTAGCTCATGGCTATAATCCCAGTGCTTGCAGGGCTGACACAGGAGATTTACTTTGAATTTAAGGCCAGCCTGGGATACTTAGTAAGTTGTCCCAGGTTAGCCAGGGCTATTGATGCAAACCCAGAAAAGAAAGAACAAAATGAAGAAGCTATGCCCCTCTTACTAGAGACAGAGAAATACTTAATTCTCATAGCATCGTTCCTACTTTCATGGATGGATTTAGGAGGAGTGGTCAGTGGAATCTACCCTGGATGAGGCTCGGGCTGCCTCAAGAACGTCACCCTTCTCATCTTCCTCCTCTAGATTTGTCAGCTGCCTGCTGGAGCACCCTGAAGTGTCAGTCACTGGGGCTGGAAGAGGACACGCAGGCCGGATCATCCACAAGCTGTTTGTGAATGCTCAGCGGGTATGTGACAGTCTTTCTTGCCTGCCCTTTGCTCAGGATGGTGTTCCAAGTTCCGCACCAGGCTGACAGCGCAGAAAGAAAACAGACTTCCGGGGCTTCTAAGGCTTTGAGATCCACTGAGTTAAGTAAAATGATAAGTGTATTTCAGACCTAAACTTTGGAAATTAGAAGGATCTCATACACATTGTAGAAGCTGGTGGGGACTTTGTTAGCAAGGGCCAGAGGTATGGTATGGGGAAACCATGTTTATAGCTTTCAGTTTCTAAGTAGCCTGTAGTAGAGATTGACTTGAAAGGAAAAAAATTTGAGACTATGAGGACTGTGGAAACAGGTTTAAGTACAGAAGGAAATGCAGTTTGAAAAATTATCTTCATTCCCTCCACTCATGAAAGTAGGAGGTTAAGTTATATAGCCCCTCAACTACTGATTAAAGAGTATTGGTCACATGCGTGCTGGTACCCACAGGTGATTCTTGAATCGGGGCACATTAATATCAGGGATCCAGGTAAAAGTATTAAGGTGTACACTAAATATAATTTTCACTGACCAGGGACATGACGACACTAGAAGCAAGAACACCAGCTCATCTCTGAGACAGTCATTCTTTACCAAGTAGAGTTTTCTTGGTGCTTTCCTAGGGTTACTATTGCTGTGATAAAACACCATTACCTAAAGCAATTTGAGGAGGAAGTCAGTGAATCAGGTCAGAGGCAGGAGCTGATGCAGAGGCCAGGGAGGAGTGCTGCTTACTGACTTGCTCCTTGTGGCTTGCTAGCCTGCTTTCTTATAGCACCCAGAACCACCAACCAGCTCAGGAATGGCAGCAGCCACAGTGGGCTGGACCCTCTCCCATTAGTCATTAAGAAAATAGACCACAGGCTTGCCTACAGCTGGATATTATGGAGGCATTTTCTTAATTGAGGCTCCCTCTCTGATGACTCTAGCCTTTGTTAAGTTGACATAAAACTACCCAGCACACGGGCTAACTGTTGCATAGTCCTCAGTGAGAAACTCAAAATTAAAGTCAAATGCATTGCTGATCAGTAGTTGAAAGTAGATGTTATTTATGGGGTAATTCCCTAAGTTTAAAATTTTCATGTTAAAGACCAAATTACTTTATTTGTTTATAAATTAATGACTTCTAGGAGGCAGTACTGCTTGCCTTTCTTCCCTTCGTGGCACCTGTGCTCACATATTGTGCGTCTCCGCCAGTGAAACAACTCCCAGAGGTGGACAGGTGTCCTCAGCAGGGAAGACTCAGATCTTCAGTGATTTTTTTTTTAATAAAGAAAATCACAAGTTAAGCTGGGCAGTGGTGGCACACGCCTTTAATCCCAGCACTCGGGAAGCAGAGACAGGCGGATCTCTGAATTCAAGGTCAGCCTTGTCTACAAAACGAATTCAAGGTCAGCAAGGGCTGTTACACAGAGAAACCCTGCCAAAAGGAAAAAAAAAGAAAGAAAGAAAGAAAGAAAGAAAGAAAGAAAGAAAGAAAGAAAGGAAGAAAAAGAAAAATCATGTTAAGAAGCTTTAAAACTAGAAATACCTAGATTTTAATGTTGAGAGTGTTGCCTGTTTGGGGTAATGAGAATCATTCTCCTAAACTGGAGTAGTCACCTCGGTCGTCCCTACGCAGACTAGAAAAGCAGAAGCTGTCTGTGCTCTCACTCCTGCCAGCACTACTGTCGCACACGCTAAAGTGTGCGCCATCACTCGGGCTGGTGTGTGCTTTCTTCATTTCCCAGGGTCCTCCTCTGCATGGACCCAATGGTACAGATTTTCCAGGGTCCAGCCTGGTAGTGAGGGCTTTCAGGCCCATGTAATGACGAGCAAGTGGTTGCTTTTAACTCAGCTCCAGCTGTCTGGCTCCAGTGAACTGATCTTTATTCATGTAACTTTTCATGAGGAGCAGAAACTTTGTACCAATTTTACTAAAGGATGAAGATTTAAGGGCTGGAGAGGTGGCTCAGAGGTTAAGAGCACTGACTGTTCTTCCAGAGGTCCTGAGTTCAATTCCCAGCAACCACATGGTGGCTCACAACCATCTGTAATGAGATCTGGTGCCCTCTACTGGCCTATAGGATATATGTAGGCAGGATACTATATACATAATAAATCTTAAAAAAAAAGAATGACGATTTAATTATATTTAAGACTTAGCTCAATTTTATAGCATACATAATTTAACAACTTTTCTTCAGAATAAACTGTAAGGCCAGTGAGGTGGCTCAGTGGGTCAACACTTGCTGTGAGATCCGATGCCCTTAGTTCAGTCCCCAGAACCAACATGGTGGAAGGAGAGTACCCATTCCTGAAAGTTGTCGTTTG
Organism: Arvicola amphibius; assembly: GCF_903992535.2. NCBI lineage: Eukaryota > Metazoa > Chordata > Mammalia > Rodentia > Cricetidae > Arvicola > Arvicola amphibius. The sequence continues at coordinate 92,288,714 of NC_052058.2, read as the reverse complement.
ACTGCCACATGCACGCCGAGGTGTAAGCATGTGCACGCGCCACTCCCCCCCCCCCCCAAAAAAAAAATCAAATGTAAAGTATTAAGATTCCGAGCTATTATAAAGTTGACTGTGACTATATAGGTTTGGGTCTTCTGGTTTAAATGAGTTCAGCAGAACTGACCAACTCTGCTCCAGTCTTGAGAAGTTGAATTGTTCCTAGACAACAGTTCTTAAATACGTGGTTTAGCTGTCAAGCCACTTTTTAAACAGCATCGTCTTCATGAAGGGTGAGGGCTTTCAGTCATTTCCTCATTAATGACCCTGCACATCACCTGTGGGCCATCAGATGCATGGGCCTGAGGCACTGGCCATGCCAGTGTCCAGTGTCCGTGTGTGTGCACCTCCAGTGGAGCCATGCTGCTCTGCAGTGACCCCCCACTCGCTCCTTTCATCACTGTTTCTTTTCTCACCTTTCTCAAGCTGACTGAGTCTTCTGATGAGGTAACAAATGGCCTTTGTCCCTCATAGTTCCTCGTCCGTCCCCATCCCTCTAACTTCATAAGGTCATCTTAACTAACCGGCTGGATTTGGCATCCCCTCTGGCTATACAGCTTACAGTGACTTCATGTTTCCATTGCCTAAGAATTTTCCTGAGCAATTGCATCATGAAAGAGGGCAGTATTGAGTTATGAAGGCTCTGTTTGCACTGCACTTGGTGCAGCTGGAATGTAAAAGCAGGTGCCTTCAACTGTGAGCACTTTTCCTTTGTGGCCATTGCCATGGGCATCTGTCAGCTCACTGTCACATTAGCTGCCCAGCAAACAAAGCCAGTGTTTCTGGTTCTGATTTGGCAAGAGAATCTGAAAAGAACTTATTGAGAGAGTAGAGATTTTAAGAAAAAAATGCTTTTCCAGACTTGGAAACAAGTCTGGCCTGTTAACATCTGACACGGACTTGAGCCACTGCCTGAAGAATTGCAGACACAGCGCAGCTCCACCATTGCTGCGGCGCCACCTCTGCCTGCCTCGCTAGTGCTCACGCTCTTTCCAGCTTCCTGCTTTTCCGTTTTTGTTCTTTTGAGCAATCATAACACAGTAGACATAATGCATTTCCAAACAATGTAGGACATTGTGTGTTTCTTGTGTTTATTCATCCACCCTTCAGTAGCTTGTCTTTCAACTAGCTCTTGAGTTTGGCATTTGGTTCTATTCAAGGCTGCTGCAGTGGCTCTGCCAGAGGAGGAGCTGAAGAGGTCGGGCTACCCAGAGGAGAGAAGACAGAACTCTGTATCCGACTTCCCACCTCCTGTAGGCCGGGAGCTTATCCTGAGGGCCACTGTGCCGCGGCCTGCACCCTACTCCAAAGCCCTGCCACAGCGCATGTACAGCGTGCTCACTAAGGAGGACTTCAGACTTGCAGGTGCCTTTTCCTCAGACACCTCCTTCTTCTAGTGGGGAGGAGGAGAGGCAGCTCCTGCTATGGACACCCGAGGACCACCAAGAGGGCCTCGTCTAGCCAGCAGCAGGAGTCACACCAGCATCCGGAGCCATCTCCAGCACCAGGCTTGAGCCAGAGGGACAGATCTGAGGTGTCACAGACTTCTGCTTGGGGGAGATGGCCTCTGTGGAGGAAACCACACACCAGTGGGCCTCTCACCTTGGAGGACAGAGTTTGTTCACTCTCTTGAGACAGTCATCTGTGGAAACACTTAGTGGTCGTCCTTATTAGTATCGCGTATGCAAAACAGAGTATCTGTTAACTCAGGTTCTGGATATTGTGGAGGTAGCGTTTAGTCCCAGAATCTGTGTTAGTAAATTGCCGTGTGTCATTCTGTTTATTCGATCACCTCATGGTCAGCTTTATTATGCTATTTGATAAACATCTGAATATTCTAGGAGAAAAACTAGAATTGCAGTTTTGTTTTTCTACATCACTGTAACCAAATGTATTGCTGCTGATCAGTCTGTACATGACATTTGGCTGCAAATTGGTTCTGTGTGTGCATCTGTCGGTCTGTCTTATAGGATCTCTTTGTCCTCTTTGTTGTACCCCTGCTTTTGCACTTCTCTGTGTTGCTGGCTGGGGACGGTATTTAATAAAATCATATGAGCACATGCTAATCACACAGCCTGGGAACATAGTCATCGTGCAGTTGGTGAGCCATGATGTATGCGCTAATGCTAGCGGGCAGAACTGATGACTGCTTGGCTCCTGTAGCGGAGAGCGATTGGGCTGTAGCGGTCGGTGCAGGGGTGATGGCACCACCCATTATGTGGCTCGGGATGCATTAGGTCTGTCACTGCAGGACCTCTGGGGATTGTAAATTATTCTGGGACCTAAATTTCCCACTTGAATCCAAAGTGAAATATGGTTATGATGAAGTGTAAATTCTGCCTGTGTGATTTTTAAAAATTGATAGACCTGCACAAACCCTGTGTTACTATTTTTGTAAAAAACAAACAAACAAAAAACAAACAGAACAAATCTATATACATTTATCTGTAGAGTGTGCGCAGACACGTCTGTGTGTGCATAGGGGCCAGGTGTTGACCCCAGGCTTCACAGTGCTTTTCTCTGAGCTGCTGGACTTTGCTTTTTAGAAACCTATAGATACTGGCTGAGGCCTGAGTGTCACCCACAGGACAGTGTCTGTCTGCTTTCCTGGGTGTGGACAGAACTCTACAGTGAGAAGATTGGTCTATAGTGGAATAGTTTACCTAATAAAACGGTCTGGTGTCTATGTGGCTCCTTGTGTTTCTCTCTCCCCAGGGCACTTCGTCACTTCACTTAGTTCCCAATGCTTCAGTTCTTCCTAATGTTACAAGACACTGTCTCTAGAATGTTCTTTATGCCTTTTGAAGTGTGGTTATCCATTCTCTTTCTTTGGTCTTACTGCTGTTCACTTCAGAATTAGAAAACCCCTATGATATCAACGCTGTCCTAAGGAATGACATGTAGGCAAATCGAAGTGTGTGATGTACTCTTTTCCTCTGCCCTTTCTGGAGGGGAAGAAGACTGAGCTAAGGTCACCCTAGCATAGTCAACGCTGAGGGGTGGTTAGAGATCCTGCATGGATCACACGAGCCCACTCACTCATCACTAGTGACAGCAGAGACTGAGAAGTCATGATTGTGGGAGTAAAGCCTAAGGAGGCTTTGTCAGGCTTGGGACTGAGACCTCCTGAGAAACAACACCTGAGGTGGAATCTCAGAGCAGCCCTGCTGCTCTTGGAGAGGACCCAGTTTTGTATCCCGGCACCCACATGGTGGCTAACAACCATCTCCAACGCAGTTCCAAGGATCTGACACTCTTCTGACCTCTGTAGCCGTCAGACACACGTGCACATATATGCAGGCACTCACACATTCATAACATAAAAACAGGTGTTTTAAACAGTGTTTCAAAGCATCTTGTCAGGTAAGTTATCTGCAAAGACAAGTTGTAAACTAGGAAGGTCTGGAGCTCAGTTGTGTAATGCTTACCAAGCATGAGGTGCAGATTCTGTCCCCAGCGCCAGAAAAGAAGAAAAAGCAACATGAGGCAATAGTACAGTCCAGTAGGAGGAATGACAGACATACAGGCATGGGAGCCAACTAGGCACCCAGTGTCTATAAAGTGTGGCTTCCCAGATGTTCAGCTCTGTCACCTCTATCCCTGTGCTGGGCTTTAAGCAACATGAGGCTTATTTGTGGTAGTAGAGGTCTCAGTCCATTATAACAAGCAGGGTGTGGCACAAGTTGAAAAAGCTGCCTGAGACAGGGAAGGAAAGGAAAGGAGGGAGAGAGGGAAGGAAGGAGGGAGGGAGGGAGGGAGGGAAGATGTCTGCTCTTGAGCCATCTCCTTTTCTTCATTCCTTGGGCCCCTGATCTGTGGGATGATTTGTGCTCTTCCCCTTGCCCCCACACATTCTTGTCCTCTTGGCCTTTCTGTAAAAGCCCCCTAGACACCCAGAGCTATGGGTTACCAATTTAGTCACTTCTCAGTCCAATCATGGGTGTTACTGACCCATTTTCTTTCCCAAGCATCCTGAGCCCTATAGTCACCTGTGTGCCACTGTCGAACAGAGCATGGGCCACTATGCTGTGATCTGCCCTTTAGTAGCTGACTCTGGACAACTTTTGTTTATGGCAAGAGACAGATGGTTTCTTCCAGACACAATAGAAACTCAAAGAATAAGTAACTGGACATTGAACAAAACTCCATGTTTCCTAGCCGGCAGTTTGAGTAAGCAGTGACTTGCAGGACTATTGATTGATTGACCTTTCTGAACTCTAATTTTGTCCCAGAACGGGTTTTACTTTTGCCAGAGTTATGTAAGGAAGGAACTATATTCTTTATCTTTTTTTTAAAAAAAAATTTATTCCATGTATATGAGTCCTGTATCTGTATGTACAACTTTATGCCTGAAGAAGGATCAGATCTCATTATAGATGACTGTGAGCTACTATGTGGTTGCTGGGAATTGAACTGAGGACCTCTGGAAGAGTGGCCAGTGCTTTTAACCCCTGAGCCATCTCTCCAGCCCCTGAACTGTACTCAATAGTCCACTGTCACTCTCCTACAGTGTCTTGCCTACATGAGACATGGAAATATTTTTAGTGTGTAAATCTCCCACACATTCTCCACTCCTCTGTGTCAGTGAAGGAACAGGGTGGTGGGGGAGGCTGGGCCTGTCTCTGACTACAGCTGAGTTGACCAGAATGCTCCGAAGCTGGGCTTTACTCCCTCTTACTCCAGGGGAGGATATAGACAGTGGCCTTTTGTCTCAGCCTCTCAAGTTAAATCCTTGTGATTGACACTCGGGAAGGGCCTGGACAGAGCCAGGGCAGGGTCAGCTCTCTTCACTTGCAGGCACTAGACAAGCAGGTCACATCATGGTCACTTGACTAACAAAACTGGTCAGAGGCAGAAGGCCACCCAGTGAATCTGCTGACGCCCCAGCATGGGGAGCTTGGTGTCTACAGCAGCAGTTTTCCAACAGGATCAATACAAAGACAGGCCCTTACGCTGTCCAGATCTCAGTGCTGGGCTGCTCACAGCGGCCAATCCACCACCCAGATGTGATCTAGTATGAGTCTGGACTGTAGGAGAATCTGCTCAGCCCACAGGCTGCAAAGCTAAGTGTTACCAGCAGAGGCCGCTCTGGGGGACATGAGACACTTGTCCAATTCAGGTCAACACCAGACAGTTCCATTCCAACATCTCGTTCTTCCTTTTCTCTGTGTGTGAGATCCTGAAGCTGCCAGTGAGAGCACTCAAGATACAGGCAGATGCAAGGATTTCTTAGACAGGACTTGAACATCATAAAAAGTTATCCTAACCAGGCAGTGGTGGCACACGTCTTTACTCCCAACATTTGGGAGTCAGTCAGGCAGATCTCCCAAGTTCAAGGCCTGCCTGGTCTACAGAGTGAGTTCCAGGACAGCCAGAGCTACACAGAGAACCCCTGTCTCAAAAACAAACAAACAAAACCCCCCAAGAATATGACATATCCTAAGAATTATATGCAATCAATAAGTTTCTGCACCACAAAGCAAGTACTCAACAGAGGGAAAAAGGCCTATAGACCCTATGTCGTTTTTGTGTTTTTTTTTTTTTTTTGGTACTGGAGATGATATCCAGAGCTTTGCCCATGGAGGGCAAGCACTGTACCACAGCTTGTCCCCAGAGAAGAAGTAGCCGGCTAGAAGCACTGGCTGCTCTTACAGGGGTAGACTAAGGTCTACAGCAGAAATTTTAAATCCCTCTTCATGTCACCAAGAAAAACCCTGAACAAGTCATGAGCCAGGCATGAGTAGATGCCACCTCACACACAGGAATCAAGCACAGGGGCAAGTCGGATGACATTCCAGCTTGACAGTTTTCCATGGCTGCCTGGAGCATAATTGGTACAATTCTTGAAATGATTTTGTATTACCCAAGACATCAAACACGTACACATCCTAGAGACAGGGCTGTGATGCTAAACCTGGGCTCCTAGGCCAGCAGTCGGTGTCACGTGGGTGCTTAAAAGCAATGCGTATCACTGGGGCGGGGAGGGGTTCCACTGATTTTGTTTCTGCTGCATGAAGACCCGAGTTCATCCTCCACAACCCAATAAAAAGCTAGTATGACAGCTGTGCTGGCGAGACAGAGACAAGCAGAAGCTTGCTGGCCAGTCACCCTAGCTCCAGGTTCAGTGAGAAAGCCTGTCAATCAATCACCCTAGCTCCAGGTTCAGTGAGAAAGCCTGTCAAGTCACAGAAACTAAAGATGAGCTGGTGAACCATGGTTTTGTCATAACAGCCCTGGCTGTCCTGGAACTCACTCTATAGACCAAGTATCCTTGAACAGGAAGAGATCCGCCTGTCTCTGCCTCCACGTAAATCTTTGTTCCCAGCATACAAGAGGCAAAAGCAGGCAGTCTCTAAATTCAAGGCCAGCCTGGTAAGGCTACATAGTGAGACCCTGTATGGGGGAAAGAAAAAAAAGGTGGAGAGTGACTTCCCCAGCATGGACCTCTGGTCTCCACACCTGTGTGCACACACCCACACTAACAACTGCAAACACTCACTCACAGAGGAAAAAAGAAACGATACCAATTCCTTAGTCACCCAGCACTGCTGAGCAGGAAGCTCTGGACTAGGGCAGCTTTGGGTGAGCCCTCTGGAATGTTTGCTGAGAGCCTTTTTGTTACAAACCTCTCTGTGGGGGGATCAAGACAGTTCAGACAGACAAACACAAAATGCACAGTCCGCAAAGCTCGACATCCTTGGACTGTAGCAAAGGTAATATCTAAAAAGCAATAAATAAATAAATAAATAAATAAATAAATAAATAAATAAATAAAATCAACATGGTATTAAAAGCATAGCCCTGGGCTGGAGAGAGGGCTCAGCAGTTAAGAGCACTGACTGCTCATAGGGGACCAGGTTTTGATTCCCAGCACCCACATGGGTCTGTAACCGACACCCTATTCTGGCCTCCAAGGGCACTGCGTGCAGTGTGCACAGACACCCACACACATAAAAATAAATAATGCAACAAATAAAGCCTAGCATTGGGGGGAAACGGCCCATCAGTGGAGTCATGCCACCGGAGGCCATCCATCCACGGGGCCTCAATATGAAGTTGCTTAGCAACGCTGAAGGAGAAAATTCACTACAGAGCCACAGAACTGAAAACAGCTTGATACTGGCATAAAAACAGATACGAGGACCAAAGGAACTGATATCAATCCACCTTGGGTATCAGTCCACACACAAACTACAGATTCTTGACAAAGAGGCCAAAATTGTGAAATGGAAGAAGGAAGCATATTTAACCGCTTCTTTATTTTTACAGCCCTTCAACTGTCCTGAAACTGTAGTTCCCTGAGTTTACCTTTTGGTCCGGACATAAATCATTTCTTTACCAGAGTGGAGGTGTGGGATGAAAACCCAGCTCATATGACTGTATCAGGAGGGAGTTTTTAGAACTTTATGAAATCTTGAATTTACATTCTGAAAATCTCCTGTGTGGTTTTTTTTTTTTTTTTTTTTTTTTCCCAAACAGCTTTTAACTGAGGGGGAAGTTTATTAGCGTTCTGTTTCCTAGGTAGTGGGGGAAATGGCTTAGATCACATCTTCCTATCTAATTGTGTCACAGACCAAAACACCTCTTCCCCGGGTGACCTCCTAAAACAACAGAAGGAGCAGAACGACATCAGCACATCCTGACCACTTGCTTAGGTTGGCATCAGGTTGTCTCACTATCAAAAGGCTAGGCGACCCCCTTCTGTGTGGCAAGTGCAAATTGTGCCTTGCAGGTCGCTCAGAATTCTGACTGCCAGACAATGTAGGAATATGGCCTGTGTAATCCCACCTCTACATAAAACAAAAGAGCAGAAACACACAAAGACAACATAAAGCAAAGCTGAGACTCAGAACAAAACTAGTGAAATGAGGACTTTAAGTACCCATATGCAGAGATGGGCCCTCGCCACAACACCTAATACACCTGCAGAGCCCTGTGCACAGATGGACCCTCTCCACGGCACCTAATACAACTGCAGAGCCCTGTGCACAGATGGACCCTCTCCACAACACCTAATACAACTGCAGAGCCCTGTGCACAGATGGACGCTCTCCACAACACCTAATACAACTGCAGAGCCCTGTGCACAGATGGGCCCTCTCCACAACACCTAATACACCTGCAGAGCCCTGTGCACAGATGGACCCTCTCCACAACACCTAATACAACTGCAGAGCCCTGTGCAGAGATGGGCCCTCTCCACAACACCTAATACAACTGCAGAGCCCTGTGCACAGATGGACCCTCTCCACAACACCTAATACACCTGCAGAGCCCAGTGCAGAGATGGACCCTCTCCATGGCACCTAATACACCTGTAGAGCCCTGTGCAGAGATGGGCCTTCTCCACGGCACCCTGTTTTTTTTTTTTTTTTTTTTTTTTTTTTTTTTTTTTTTTTTTTTTTTTTTTTTTTTTTTTTTTTTGGACAGGGTTTCTCTGTAGTTTTGGTGCCTGTCCTGGAACTAGCTCTTGTAGACCAGGCTGGCCTCAAACTCACAGAGATCTGCCTTCCTCTGCCTACCACACCGCCTGGCCAGCTCTGATTTCTTAACAGTGTGTTGCACACTTCTGGAACACTCTTCAGGGAGAGGGCTGCATGGATTCCCTCTGTCGTCATATTCTTGCCTCAGGCATCCTCGGAACACCATGAGGTAATTATCTGTCTCAATTGACTCAGACCATGGCTCGATGGCTCAGTGGCTGTTTAGTCAGGCCAAGGTCCACACTTCACGAGAGCAGTGAGCAGTTTCCCTTAGACAGTCCCTGGTAGCCTGTCCTACTCACGGGGCAGCGAGAAAACCCTTTGCTGAGAACCACATTTACGCTGCAATGAGTTTAACTTTAAAAAATGGCTCCTGTGCTGGCTCAAACATTAACAACTTTAAAAGCTCAGGCTGCAGAGAAAGTTCCCCAAATTGTGAGCTGCTCACTAACAAGTTGTCCTTCCACACCCACCTAATTTATGCGTATGTTGCTGGCTGCGCTTAGCATGTCTGAGGCATTGGGTTTGAAACCCTCCCCACCACAGCATTCTGGGAATTCACAGGAATTATACTGACAGCTAAGAATGCAGCCCATTACAAAAACCATAAACTTAAAACATCACAAAATATTTTTGCCATTTTTTTCTTTGATAACTCGATCGTGCAGTTTCCCAGTGTGAACTCTGTAGATGGCAATTCTTATCTCAATGCTCAAAGACTGGACATGCCTGCTTTAGACCAAATGCAGTCAAGACATACCAATACCCAAGGCTCTGGCTTCTGCATGTACTTCCGATGGGACTGGGCTGTCAGTCCTGTGAACACTGCTCAGAGGAGCCCGCAGGGCCTGTTCACCTGCTGCTGATCAAATGCATTTCTAAGCACATTTTCCACTGCCCACTTCACAGTGTGGCTCAAAGGACACACTTGCCCTTTCCTTTAGGATATTCAGTCCTGCTGGGCTGTGGTGGTGTACACCTTTAATCCCAGCACCCAGGAGGCAGAGGCAGGCGGATCTCTGTGAGTTCAAGGCCAGCCTGGTCTACAAGAGCTAGTTCCAAAACAGCTAGGGCTGTTACACAGAGAAACCCTGCCTTGAAAAAAAAAGAAGAAAAAGAAAAGAAAAAAGAAGGAAAAAAGAAAAAAAGAAGAAAGAAAAAAGAAAAGAGACAGTCCTAATGCCTGCTGCCCACCTAGACCCAAGACATGGCAGCATAACCAGGAAGCTGCGCCAGACACTGGTGAGGCCCCTTACCAACACGAGCCTCTGCTCTCCCACTGCAATGGCTCCCTTCTTCCAGGTGCAGACTAGGACCCTGTTCTCCAACGGCGAAACTGCCTCACCAGGAGCACACCAAAACAGCAGACACCAGCAGCTCTCCAACTAGCAGGTGGAGGTCACCCGGGGCACGCCATTCACAGATGCGGTGAGTCCAAGCGCAGCGTTTTATTTGCAGAGAGGAGCCTGCTAAGCTGATTCCAAATTCCTGAGCCCAAGTGATGTTCAGTCTAACAGCTTTGCCCCACATTTCCCACACTATAATTTCAAATCATTTCCGCCATGGTTAACCTATTTCTACAAGTCAAGTGCAGGTTTGGAGACTTTTTAATTCAAATTATCTATCTATCTATCTATCTATCTATCTATCTATCTATCTATCTATCTATCATCTATATCATTTATTTAGGACAAGGTCACATATAGCCTAAGCTGGCTTTGAACTCTATATGTGGCTAAAGATGGCCTTGAACTTCTGCTCCCCGCCCCCACACTCTTCTTGCTAGTGAGGCTGTAGCTGTGTTCCAGGTGTTTTATGCGGTGCTGAGGATGGACTCAGGGCTTCATGCTTGCCAGACAAGCTGCTTACATACTCAGCTGAATCCTCAACTTGTGCCCGGGGTTCATAGAGAGTAAATCGTGGGGTCCCAGACAGCCTGGACACGAGCCAGTTTCTGCCTGGCCAGGCAAGACACTGAAAATCCTGCAAGGCTTCCTCACAGCATAAAGTGTTCTCTGGCACCATAAGACAGGCCGGGTGAAGTGGCAGACACAGGCTCAGCTCCCTGACTACAGCCCACACTGGAATCCTGTCTAGCAGTCTTCCCTCATTTCTTATCTGACCCCCATCAGGCACCCGAGACCTCTCTACGGATCGTGCCTGCTTCTCTCCCTAGTCTCACTCTGTGTGACCCAGACAACTACAGCTTTTGTGCAGACCTCAAACCCGGCATAAACCCAGATCCAAAGAACACTTACCCATGCCTTCCAGACAGGCAGGAACACTAGGTCGCGGGCCTGGCAGGGTTCACACCTGTGTCTGGATGCTCCTGGCTTGCTTCAGCAGAACCTAAGTTCTTAAATGCCATATTCTGAAGGTCTCTGAAAGATCTGAAGAATACCTATCTAACTGAAATATATCTCTATACAGCTAGAAAACCTAACTAACATGACTACAAGCTTGACTATTATAGATGAATTATCTATTAACTTATATTTCTTAATTATACATTTTTAAATGAGCGGCACAAAAACAGTGCCTTAATCAAGAACAGAAATACATATACACAGTATAACAAAATTGACCTTAAATTTGTATCAATAAACCAATATCCATATCATTGCAAATCTCTATAGCATATCCCCCTTTAAATGTAAATAAACATTTATAAACAACATTTGGGGAATTTGGGCATAGTTCTCTCTAAACTGCTTCCTGCTTTTTGTTGGGCGAAGTATTTTTGGGAGTGTTCACAGCAACCTTTCAGGGGCTCTTGGTCCATCAAACCACATTAGTCTGGGAGGATTCCACAGGTTCTCATCCTCTGTGGAAACAAAAGAAGAACCTCTTTTCCAAAGCAACAAATCCTTAGACCAAAATTTTGAAGTCAAGATACCTTTATGTTGGTTTAGCTTAGCAGCCCATACAATAAAATGTCTCTCTGTACTTAGCTCCTTCACAGTCAAAAAATTAAAAAAACCGCCACAATATGCATAATCCAGACTCTCTGTGTATTTTCCATCTTTACATGGCTTATTTTTCTACTCTATTGCTTTTAATATTTATTTTATTATCTTTATTCCTTTAATCTATGACTGCACTCTGTCTCTTTAAAGACTTTGTTTTTTTTTAAAAAAAAAACCATTTACCTCTTTTTATAAATCTCTGTACTTTTTATTCTCTCTCCCAAGCCTACATACATTTTTTTTAAAAACACATTGTGACCCATTTAGATTTATTTTTCATCTGAACCTGTCCTTATTGTGTATCTGTAATTATTTTCTGACCAGGACCACTTCCTAAAATGCTAAGTGGGTGTGGCTAGGGACAACATGGCCCTGCCTGCTTGCTCCGCCCAGTCCAGCATGGGGAAGACATGTCCCCTGCCTCTGAGAGCCAGGCCCACAGCTCCATTTTCAGGCGGGTCTATGTTGCCATTAAGCAAGTTGTGGCGCTCTGTTCACATTGAAATGCTCCAAAGCTGGACCTCCCAAAAGAGTCAGAGCTGTTTGTGCTGGTGAACCAGGATGCCGTCATTTTGACACTGCACAATTTGTTTTTTTCTTCTGCTACTGCTAAATCAGGAAGACCTCTTTTTTTTTTTCCTCATGGTTTATTTTTTTTATATTTAAAAATTTCCATCTCCTTCCCTCCTCCTCCCCCCTCCCTCTCTTCCTCCTCTCCCTTCCCTCCCCTCCTTCTCCCCCTTCCCTCCCCTCCCCTCCACGCATACCTCCCCTCCCTCCCTCTCAAGGCCAAGGAGCCATCAGGGTTCCCCACTCTATGCTAAGACCAAGGTCCTCCCAACTCCCCCCAGGTCCAGGAAGGTGATCGACCAAGCTGAGAAGGCTCCCACAGAGCCCGTCCATGCAGAAGAATCAGAGCCCAGAGCCATTGTCCTTTGCTTCTCAGTCAGCCCCCGCTGTTGGCCACATTCAGAGAGACGGGTTTGGTCGCATGATCCATCAGTCCCATTCCAACTGGAGTTGGTGATCTCCCATTAGTTCTGTCCCACCGTCTCCATGAGTGAACGCACCCCTCTCGTTCCTGACTTTCTCCCTCATGTTCTCGCTCCTTCTGCTCCTCATCAGGACCTTGGGAGCTCAGTCCAGTGCGCCAATGTGGGGCTCAGTCACCTTCCCCATCTGTCGCCAGATGGAGGTTCCCTCACGGTCCTGACTTTCTTTCTCATGTTCTCTCTCCTTCTGCTCCTCATCAGGACCTTGGGAGCTCAGTCCGGTGCTCCAATGTGGGGCTCTGTCATTTTCTTCATCTATCGTCAGGTGGAGGTTCTATGGTGATATGCAAGAAATTCATCAGTATGGCTATAGGAACTGGCCTTTTCAGGCTCCCTCTCCTCAGCTGCCCAAGGAACTAACTGGGGGCGTCTCCCTGGAAACCTGGGAACCCCTCTAGGGTCAAGTCTCTTGACAACCCTCAGGTAGCTCCTTAAATTAAGATATATGCTTCCCTGCTCCCATATCCACCCTTCCTATATCCCAAGCACCCCATTCCTCCGAGCTCCCCCCGTTCTCCCCCTTCACACTTTTCTCTCCCCATCTTCCCTTGGCCCAGTCTTGCCCAACCCTCAAGTTCCCAATTTTGCCTGGCGATCGTGTCTACTTCCAATATCCAGGAGGATTACTATATCTTTTTTTGGGAGTTCACCTTCTTATTATCTTCTCAAGGATCCCAAATTTATAGGCTCGATGTCCTTTAATTATGGCTAGAAACCGATTATGAGTGAGTACATCCCATGTTCATCTTTTTGGGTCTGGGTTACCTCACTCAGAATAGTGTTTTCTATTTCCATCCATTTGCATGCAAAATTCAAGATGTCATTGTTTTTTACCGCTGAGTAGTATTCTAGCATGTATATATTCCACAGTTTCTTCATCCATTCTTCCACTGAAGGGCATCTAGGTTGTTTCCAGGATCTGGCTATTACAAATAATGCTGCTATGAACATAGATGAGCATATGCTTTTGTTGTATGATTGGGCATCTCTTGGGTAGATTCCCAATAGTGGAATTGCTGGGTCCTGGGGTAGGTTGATCCCGAATTTCCTGAGAAACCTCCACACTGCTTTCCAAAGTGGTTGCACAAGTTTGCATTCCCACCAGCAATGGATGAGTGTACCCCTTACCCCACAACCTCTCCAGCAAAGGTTATTATTGGTGTTTCGGATTTTAGCCAATCTGACAGGTGTAAGATGATATCTCAAAGTTGTTTTGATTTGCATTTCCCTGATAGCTAGGGAGGTTGAGCATGACCTTAAGTGTCTTTTGGCCATTCGAACTTCTTCTGTTGAGAATTCTCTGTTCAGTTCAGCGCCCCATTTTTTAATTGGGTTAATTGGCATTTTACCGTCTAGTCTCTTGAGTTCCTTATATATTTTAGAGATCAGACCTTTGTCAGTTGCAGGGTTGGTGAAGATCTTTCCCAGTTAGTAGGCTGCCTTTGTGTCTTAGTGACAATGTCCTTTGCTTTACAGAAGCTGCTCAACTTCAGGAGGTCCCATTTATTCAATGTTGCCCTTAAAGTCTGTGCAGCTGGGGTTATGCATAGGAAACAGTTCCCTGTGCCCATTTGTTGTAGAGTACTTCCCACTTTCTCCTCTATCAAGCTCAATGTGTTCAAATTAATATTGAGGTCTTTAATCCATTTGGACTTGAGTTTTGTGCATGGTGATAGATATGGATCTACTTTCATTCTTCTACAGGTTGACATCCAGTTATGCCAGCACCATTTGTTGAAGATGCCCTCTTTCTTCCATTGTGTACTTTTGGCTCCTTTATCAAAAATCAGGTGTTCGTAGGTTTGTGGTTTAAGATCCGGGTCTTCTATACGATTCCATTGGTCAACTTCTCTGTTTTTATGCCAATACCAAGCTGTTTTCAATACTGTAGCTTTGTAATAGAGTTTGAAGTCAGGGATGGTAATGCCTCCAGAAGAACCTTTATTGTATAAGATTTTTTTGGCTATCCTGGGTTTCTTGTTTTTCCATATAAAGTTGATTATTGTCCTCTCAATCTCTGTGAAGAATTTTAATGGGACCTTGATTGGGATTGCATTGAATCTATAGATTGCTTTTGGTAGAATTGCCATTTTTACTATGTTGATCCTCCCAATCCACGAGCAGGGGAGATCCTTCCATTTTCTGGTATCCTCTTCAATTTCTTTCTTCAAAGACTTAAAGTTCTTGTCAAATAAATCCTTCACTTCCTTGGTTAGAGATACTCCCAGATATCTTATGCTATTTGTGGCTATTGTGAAAGGTGATACTTCTCTGATTTCCCTCTCTGCTTCCTTATCCTTTGTGTATAGGAGGGTGACTGATTTTTTGGAGTTGATCTTGTAACCTGCCACGTTACTGAAGGAGTTTATCAGCTGTAGGAGTTCTTTGGTGGAGTTTTTGGGGTCGCTTATGTATACTATCATATCATCTGCAAATAATGAAAGTTTAACTTCTTCCTTTCCAAATTGAATCCCCTTGATTCCCTTATGTTGTCTTATTGCTATTGCTAGAACTTCAAGCACTATATTGAAGAGATAAGGAGAGAGTGGACATCCTTGTCGTGTTCCTGAATTTAGTGGGATAGCCTTGAGTTTCTCTCCGTTTAATTTGATGTTAGCTGTCGGCTTGCTGTAAATAGCTTTTATTATATTTAGGAATGACCCTTGTATCCCTAATCTCTCCAAGACCTTTATCATAAAAGGGTGCTGAATTTTGTCAAATGCTTTTTCAGCATCTAATGAGATGACCATATGGTTTTTTTCCTTCAGTTTATTTATATGATGGATTACATTGATAGATATTCGTATGTTGAACCAGCCCTGCATCTCTGGGATGAATACTACTTGATCGAAATGGATAATTTTTCTAATGTGTTCTTGGATTCGGTTTGCCAGTATTTTATTGAGAATTTTTGCGCCAATGTTCATGAGTGAGATTGGCCTGTAATTCTCTTTCTTGGTTGAGTCTTTGTGTGGTTTAGGTATCAGGGTAACTGTAGCTTCATAGAAGGAATTTGGCAGTGACTCTTGTGTTTCTATATTATGAAATACCTTAAGGAGTATAGGTATTAGGTCTTCTTGGAAGTTCTGGTAGAATTCCGCATTGAAACCATCTGGTCCTGGGCTCTTTTTGGTAGGGAGGTTTCTGATAACAGTTTCTAATTCTTCGCGACTAACAGGACGATTTAGAGCATTTACCTGGTCCTGGTTTAACTTTGGTATATGGTATTTATCTAAAAACTGTCCATTTCTTTTACATTTTCCAATTTGTGGCATACAGGCTTTTGTAGTAAGATCTAATGATTTTCTGAATTTCCTCTGTGTCTGTGGTTATGTCCCCCTTTTCATTTCTGATCTTATTAATTTGCGTGTTCTCCCTCTGCCGTTTGATTAGTTTGGCTAAGGGTTTGTCAATCTTGTTGATTTTCTCCAAGAACCAGCTTCTTGTTTCATTGATTCTTTGGATTGTTTTCTGTGTTTCTATTTTGTTGATTTCTGCCCTCAGTTTGATTATTTCCAGTCTTCTACTTCTCCTAGGTGAGTCTGCTTCTTTTTTTTTCCAGAGCTTTCAGGTGTGCTGTTAAGTCACCAATGAGTGCTTTCTCCGTTTTCTTTAAGTGGGCACTTAGTGCTATGAACTTTCCTCTTAGCACTGCTTTCATTGTGTCCCATAGGTTTGAGTATGTTGTGTCTTTGTTTTCATTAAATTCAAGAAAGACTTTAATTTCTTTCTTTATTTCTTCCTTGACCCAGGTGTGGGTCAGTAGTTAACTGTTCAGTTTCCATGAGTTTGTGGGCTTTCTGGGGGTAGCATTGTTGTTGAATTCTAATTTTAATCCATGATGATCCGATAAGACACAGGTGGTTACTAATATTTTTTTGTAACTGTGGAAGTTTGCTTGTTACCAAGTATATGGTCAATTTTCGAAAAGGTTCCATGAGCCGCAGAGAAGAAGGTATATTCTTTCCTATTTGGGTGGAATGTTCTATAGATGTCTGTTAAGTCCATTTGGTTCATTACCTCCATTAAGTCTTTCAATTCTCTGTTAGGTTTCTGTCTGATTGACCTGTCCATTGGTGAGAGAGGAGTGTTGAAGTCTCCAACTATTAGTGTGTGTGGTTTGATGGCTGCCTTGAGTTCTAGAAGTGTTTCTTTTACATAAGTGGGAGCTTTTATATTAGGGGCATAGATATTCAGGATTGAGACTTCATTCTGATGGATTTTTCCTGTTATGAGTATAAAGTGTCCCTTTCCGTCTCTTCTGATTGATTTTAGTTTTGAAGTCAACTTTGTTGGAAATTAGTATGGCCACACCCGCTTGTTTCTTAGGGCCATTTGCTTGATAAACCTTTTCCCAACCCTTTACTCTGAGTAGGTGTCTGTCTTTGTGGTTGAGGTGGTTTCTTGTAAACAGCAAAATGTTGGATTCTGTTTTCGTATCCAGTCTCTTAGCCTGTGCCTTTTTATAGGTGAATTGAGTCCATTGATATTAAGTGATATTAATGACCAGTGGTTGTTAACTTCAGTCATTTTTTAGTAGTAGAGTTTGTGTGTTTCCCTTCTTCTAGTTGTGCTGGTGGAGGGTCGCTAGATGCCTGCGGTTATTGTGGGCGTTGTTGGACTCCTTGGTTTGTGATTTTCCTTCTATTACTTTCTGCAAGGCTGGATTTGTGGCTGCGTATTGTTTAAATCTGTTTTTGTCCTGGAATATCTTGTTTTCTCCATCAATGGTGAATGCAAGCTTTGCTGGGTATAATAGTCTTGGCTTGCATCCATGTTCCCTTAGTGTCTGTAGCACATCTATCCAAGCTCTTCTGGCTTTCATGGTTTCCATTGAGAAATCAGGTGTAATTCTGATAGGTTTCCCTTTATATGTTACTTGACCTTTTTCCTTTGCAGCTCTTAATATCTGTTCTTTATTCTGTATGTTTTGTGTTTTGATTATTATATGGCGTGGGGATGCTTTCTTTTGATCCAGTCTATTTGGTGTTCTGTAGGCTTCTTGTACCTTCATAGGAACATCCTTCTTTAGGTTGGGGAAGTTTTCTTCTATAATTTTTGTTGAATATGTTTTCTGGGCCTTTGAGTTGTAATTCTTCTCCTTCTTCTACCCCCAATTATTCTTAGGTTTGGTCTTTTCATGGTGTCCCAGATTTCCTGAATGTTTTGTGTTAAGAATTTGTTAGATTTGTTTAGTTCTTTAATCTGTGAGTTTATTTCCCCTATAGTATCTTCAGAGTCCGAGATTCTTTCTTCCATCTCTTGTATTCGGTTGGAAATACTTGTCTCTGAAGTTTCTGTTCGTTTACTCAGAGTTTCCATTTCCAGTCGTCCCTCAGATTGTGTTTTCTTCAATACCTCCATTTCATTTATCAGGTCTTGTACTGTTTCCCTTACCTGTTTGATTGCTTTTTCTTGTTTTTCTTGTTTTTCTTGTTTTTCTTGGGTATCTTTGAGAGATTTATTTATTTCGTCTACCTTTTTGTTTGTCATCTCCATTTCTTTATGGCAGTTTTTTTACCTCCTGTTTAAGGTCCTCTATTATTTTCATAAAGTACTGTTTAAGGTCAGTTCCTTCTATATCTTCTGGGGTAGGGTGTTCAATTCTTGTTGTTTCGGGATGTCTGGCTTGTGGTGATGTCATGTTGCCTTTCATGTTGTTGGAGGAGCTCCTGCATTGGCGCCTGCCCATCTCTTCCTTCAAAAGGAGCCTGGAGGCGTTTGGCGTCCTAGACCAATCTTTGCTGTGACTGAAACTGGTTGGATCTCCCCAGTGCCAGAGGAGGACCTATTCCTTGCGTCACAATCTGAAGAAGCCCGCGCTCCCTTGCAGGAATCCTCAGACCTGCCTGGAGGCCAGAGTCTGACTCCTCTGGGTGGATGGCCTTAGAACAGGAGCAGGACACCTGAGAACACTAGGGAAAGCTTGGGAGACACAGGGACGGGAGAAACCGACACAAGCCTGCAGAGGGAAGTGGGGGTAGGGGGTCTGTGCTCTCTTCCAGGGCAGGTTGCCCCAGGGTCCGCATTCACTCACCAGTTCAGATGGAATGTCAGGGCACAGGATCAGGGATTCCAGGCAGCCCAGGGTCGCAGCCCAGACAAAAGGGCCAAGGTGGGGGCAGGGCGGGATGGAATACCACACAGCGAACCTGGCAGCACAATCTGAAGGAGCCCGCACCCCTCCGCAGGAATCCTCAGACCTGCCTGGAGGCCAGAGTCTGACCCCTCTGGGTGGATGGCCTTAGAACAGGAGCAGGACACCTGAGAACACTAGGGAAAGCTTGGGAGACACAGGGACGCCGAGAAACCGACACAAGCCTGCAGAGGGAAGCGGGGGTAGGGGGTCTGTGCTCTCTTCCAGGGCAGGTTGCCCCAGGGTCCCCAGGAAGACCTCTTTTAAAAGAGCTGCAGCATGCTGTCAGCAAGCAGGGCCCATCTGGAAAAAATGCATCTAAACTTTGTTTTTCAGTGTCTAGAATTCCTTTCCAAGCCCTCACAGGTTTTATGTGGATTTAGGGAGCACACATTTGAGTGCCAATTTGTAGTAGGAGGCCACTTGTTTGTTCCTGGCTGCTCAGCCCCGAAATAACCACACAGAAACTGTATTAATTAAATCACTGCTTGGCCTATTAGCTCTAGCTTCTTACTGGCTAGCTCTTATGGTGTGGGAGAATTGTCTGTATTCTGTCAATCATGTTTTAAATAAATGCTGATTGGTTGATAGCCAGGCAGGAAGTATAGGCAGGAAAACCAGACAGGAAGTAGAGGTGGAGCAATGAGAAAAGAAGTATTCTGGGAAGAAGGAAGCTCTTCCCCTAGACCTGCCCAGACCACGGAAGAAGCAGGATGTGACCTACCCTGCTGAAAAAGGTACTGAGCCAATTGGTTAATATAAGCTACAAGATCTAATAAGAAGCCTGAGCTAATGAGCCAATCAGTTTATAACCTAATGTAGACTGACTGTGTGATTTTCTTTGGGGGCTTACCGGCTGTGGGAACTGGGCAGGACAGAAAGCCCAACAAGCAGGCCCACATGCTACACTCTTACATCTTAATTTAACCCTTTTCTATTAATCTGTGTATCGCCACGTGCCAGTGGCTTACTGGCAAGGTTCCATCTGGTGTCTGGTGGGCTCCATGGCTTCTCCTGACTCTGCCTTCTTTCTCCCAGCATTCAGTTTAGTTTTCCCCACCTAGTTCTACTCTGCCCTATCACAGGCCAAAGCAGATCCTTTATTCGTTAACCAATAAAAGCAACACATATACAGAAGGACTTCCTACATCAAGGGTCTCTCAACTCTCAATCTCAGAGCTGGAGGATACGTCTGGTTTTGTCAGCCAGTTCGCTCTAGGGATCTCCGGTCTTGCTCTTCTGGGACCGAACTAGAGGTAGGATGCCATGCCCACCAGACATTTGATATGGGCTTCTGCACTCCAGTCCTCCCACATGCCCCACGAGCCATCTCTGGGTCCTCTCACTTCTCCTTTATGGTGACAACGTCTCAGGTACCTCAGGCTGGCCTCCAACACTTCAGATCAGACCCCCGTGTCTCACTTCTCATGTGGCGCCCAATCTTGAGCCGTGAGGAGGTTGTACCTATCTTACTGAGACTACTGATGGCAGCTTTCAAAACGAACTCCAGCACAGAACTCTTTTTCATGTGCCTTTGAAAAACATTTCCTGGTGCCTGCAAAAGCATAAGCCACTAGAACACATATGGGAAGGCAACACGAAAAGCTGGTAGGGCATTTTGAAGGACTGCACAGGTGTCTCTAAAGTATGAGAGGCCCAAAGGGAACATGTGGCATCTAGGAGTGACTTATCCATGCCGATCACTTACTAGTTTTGGTAGCATGGTAGGTCTTTCTTTAGCTTGGTCTGTAGAGAAAGCCAATCCTATGCTGAGATCTTTGCTCAACAGATGTTAGCAATTGCCAAGACTGGCAAGATGTTTTACAGCTTCTGTCCCTAGTGTCACCGAAGGTGTGCCCTTCTAAAGGGATTGGTGGAATTTCAACCACTTCTTTCTTGTGATTCCTGGTTGATGAGGTGAGTGTGTAGCTCTGTCACATGATTACCATGGTTACTATGGTTACTGTGGGTTGCTAGGTTTACCATGATGTGCTGTGTCCCAAAACAAAGGGGCCAAGTGAGCATGATCCAGGAACTACAGTGACAGGCCAAGAACACATTTTGTTTCAAAGCTGAATCCTTCAGGTTTGGTTATAGTGACAGGAAGCTGATGAACCTGATTACTATACAGATGTAGGTGTTGTGAAGTTCTATGATCTAACACTGGAATGTTGTTATATGTAACTGCAGAAAGGCTGTAAAATATACTACTCATACATGAACAATTCTATCTACTGAATTGGATACTCACCTATTTTTTTGAGACAGGGTCTCACTATGTGTCCTTGGCTGTCTCAGAACTCACTGTAGACCAGGCTGGCCTCGAGCTCACTGAGACCCACCTGCCTCTGTCCCTTTGTTCTTCCATGCGTGACTCACAATGATTCATTCATTCTTTCCCCACCCACCATGTGTTCGTGTGTTCATAGATGCACAGGTGCCATCGTTGCAGGTACAGGTCAGAGGGCAACCAAGGGTCCCCTTCACCTTCGACCGTGTTTACCATAGGCTCTCTACTGGTTACTCCTGGGTACATCAAGTTGGCTGGCTGGCAAACTTCTCTGGTTTTCACCTCCCTATTGCTGGGAGAGCTGGGATTATAGATATGCACTACCTCATTAAGTGTTTTGGGATCCAAACTCAGGTCCTCATGCCTGTGGAGTAAGCTCTTTTACCCATTTCCCCAGTCCCACAATGCTGCTTTTCCTGTTCCAGTGGCCAGTTTCCAGGAAGCATCCCTATTGACCAATGGAAATGTGAGAGCCCACAGCTTTGATTCTGGTCCATCTTGACTTACAGTCAGGGAGTTCAAACCTATTCTTGATCAAGGCTGATAACTGGAAGGTTGACCTAAGATGTGGTTACTAGAAGTTTTTCTCCTCTAGGTCAGATGGCAGACACTCTCTCGACTCTATCTTCTGTCTCTTGTCTATTTCCTTCCTCAACCCTCATTCCCCCGTTCAGGCAGGATTGAACAGGCTGGCTGGTTTCCGACAAGGAAAGACATTAGTCAGAGACTTGAGAGTGGGGAGAGAAACTCCTAAGGCAGCAGAGCAAGTGGTAGAACCCAGGAGCCTAGCAGGAGACAGCGGCATTTCTAGCTGCTAAATAAAAGCATGCCACAGCTGGGTGGCAGACACCCTCCTCATCAGGAGCAGCTTAACACTCAGAGGTGGCACGGGACATTTTCCTTTTGGTTGGGTAATCAAACAGAATAGCACACATGAGAAGCTTGCAGTTTTCCAGTTCAAAAGAATAAAAGGTGGAAGCAAGAGGCTGGGAAGAATCCTGCCGCAGAAGTGAGCGGGTATGGGCGGTCCGACTTTGACAGCTGATTTCCAGAGCACCCTTTCCACTTTACTCTGCACTGGCTTCCTTCACCTGCGATTTAAAGTACTTCACACCCTTATTTCTGAAGCATCCGTATTGTAGATGTTTCATTCAAGGACTGGAAGAGGTCTGATTCATTAAGATATGTGGGCAGAAAGCCTTCCCATATGGGTGGCTATTCATTTGTCAAAAGATCTCCGAGAATGCCCCTTGACTGTCACTAACTCGGAAAGCTGTGTGTGTGTGTGTGTGTGGTGTGTGGTGGTGGGGGGTGTTCACGGTCTCATTATGATGACCAGGCTGGCCTTGAACTCAAGTAGATCTTACTGACTCTGCCTCCAGAGCACTGGCATAAATGTGTGAATTCCTTCCTACCTACAAGGTTTTCTAGACACCAGGGCCTTGGATTGTTTAGACATTGCAGTAGAGGGTGTGACACCGGGCGTGTGAGGCTTGGGTGTGAGCCTGCCCTGCTCAGGAAGTTAGCTCTCCTGATTCACAGCAGCCTTGTGTGGCTGTGCATCCACACCAGGTGAAGGCCACACAGTTCACACTGCAGGCTGGCTTTCTCCCCAGCTACCAAGTCCCCTTTCTAGTCCAGATATTTATCTAGGTCCAGATATTTCCTTTTCTTCTCTCAGAGTTCAGGAGCTTTCAGAGTTGAGCCCTTCCCCCTTTACAGGTTTGTTTGTTTTTTTAAGTCCCTGAGGGTTTGGCTCTCTCTGCGCTGACTGTGTGCCAGTAGCTGTCTCCTTCCCTGACTGTGCGCTTCTGCACAGAGGGGTGCTCCCTCCCATGCTTTCCTGTTCTCACAGGTCCTCCACTTGTTCTTTGTTAGTTTCTTTTTGAGACAGAATCAAGCATTACAGGCTGACCCCAAAGTCACAAAGTCAAAGATGACCTTGAACTCCTGATCCTCCTGCCTCTGGCTCTCCAGTGCTGGAATTACAGGCCTGCACCACCAGGCCTGGCTTCTGTGGTACT
The DNA here is from genome assembly GCF_903992535.2 of Arvicola amphibius. Classification (NCBI taxonomy): domain Eukaryota; kingdom Metazoa; phylum Chordata; class Mammalia; order Rodentia; family Cricetidae; genus Arvicola; species Arvicola amphibius. The sequence continues at coordinate 92,265,727 of NC_052058.2, read as the reverse complement.
AGAGATGAAACCCAGGGCTTTATGCTGTTATTCCCACGTCACACGGAACCCCCAAAGACCACCACAGAGCCGGTATCCAGTGCAAACACACTGGGATTTACTCATGCTAGCTTGGACTGTAATCCAACACAATGAAGCAGTGGGTGGGGGAGAATGGCCCCGAGGCTTCAGGGTAGGGGGCTTTACAGGGAAAAACTACAAGCAGGTGGCGCAAGAACAAGCCAGGGTGGCAGAAGACAGGGTGGCAAAAGCAGGGTGGCAGAAGACAGGGTGGCACAAGCCTTGGCATTTCCGGATTGGGTATGGATATTCACTTGGGGTATAAGGGAATTTCAAAACAGCGACTGTCAGCAGACAAGAATTTCAAAACAGCAGTTAATCGGATACCTGCAAGGATGTTTGAAGCAAGCAGATGTTTGGACATCCCGGTGGGTCACTTTGACCAAGGCAGGTATGGTTTCTTGGGTATGTTTATGACTTTGCTGGGCTGCATTTACTTCCCTAGTTAGGTCCTGTCTAAAATGGAGTTCTTTCTCAAAATGGAGTTTGTTGTGCTGCTTTAGTACTTTCTAGGCAAGCATTCTACCAATAGACCTACATTCCCAGCCCTAAACACAAATCCTCTTTTCTCCCCCACTGCAGCACTGGGGACTGAACGCAGGGCCTCACACATCCTTCCACATCCTCTTCTAGTCTTAGCCCCCAAGTGCTCCCCCCCCCCCACACACACACACAGGGCAGGGCAGCTTTCCTTCAGACTGACAGGACATCCCCGGGACCAGCCTCTGTCTGCCTTTATTTTCAGTTCCCTAACCACTCATGTCAGTGCGGCTGGTGGGCAAAGCAGAGCAAACCAGGGGAGGCGAAGCCACTGAGCTGTGTCAGGGAGAGAGGGAGACGAGGCAGCTGGGGGCCTGCATGGCAAATGCTTGTTCTAGACAAGAACCCAGCTCCATGGATCATACCATAAAATGTGGGATACCAGGGAAGATGGCTTGGACAAAGGTTTAAAGCGACAGAAGATCTTTATTACCCAGCTGGTGACTGCATGGGTGTTCAGGATCCCAGCATAGTCAGGAGTCCTCTGAAGACCAGTGAGTGCCCTTCCCACTGGGTCACTCCTCCAGTTCATCACTAGCTCTTATGCCTTCACTGTTACCATTGTATTTTGAGTGTCTAATCTTCTGATTATGTTTTTATATAGTCAATTTTATCACCATTAGTCGTGTGTGTGTGTGTTGGGGGGGGGGGAGGGTGCGCTCGTGCATGCATGAAGAACATGCACGTAGAGGCCGGTCTCTGACTAACCCTGAAGCTCACCCTCTCACTGTTCCTCAGGGAGCTCCAGGTATCTCTGTCTGCCTACTCGGTGCTGGGGTCATAGACGCGCCACCACATCGAGGTTTTTATACAGGTTTGGGGGCTCAGACTCAAGCTGTCACGCCTGTGTGGCCAGCACGTCATCAGTGGAGCCATTTCCCAAGCCCATCATCACTTTATTTTTGAGACGGGGTCTTACTACATGGCCCTGCCTGGCCTGAAACTCACTATATAGAGCTGGCTGACCTCAGACTCACAAAGATCCACCTGCCTCTGCCTCCTGGGTTCTGGAATTAAAAACGTGCTCCACCATGATTGGCTTGTCGTCTTTTTAAAAGAGGTACCAGAAATAAACTTCGTAAAATAGGATTCAGAAATGGAGAGATGGTTCAGTGGTTAGGTGTGTTTGTTGCTCTTCTGGAAGACATCAGTTCAGTTTCTAGCACTCTTGCTGAATGGCTCATAGCTCCCTGCAACTCCAGGTCTGGCAGATAAACTATACTCACACCTCCACACAGGGACAGAAACACTTAACTTTTTAAAACATCTTTAAAAAGTACAAGATTATTTTAAAAACAAAATATTGCCAGGAGGGGGTGGTACATGCCTTTTATCCCAGCACTTGGGAGACAGAGGCAGGTGGATCTCTGTGAGTTCGAGACCAGCCCGGTCTACAGAGCTAGTTCCAGGACAGGCTCCAAAGCTACAGAGAAACCCCTGAAAGAGATGCAGAGAGGGGAAGAGACAGAAGAAGAGAGAGACAGAGACAGAAAACTGCCTCTCGGAGAAATGGCAGAAAGGAAGAGAGAGGGAGTAGGCAGGACTTGTCTCTTACAGGGACAGGGTACTGTCTGCCATGCAGGCAGGCCTGACGCAGGGCGCAGGGCATGATGCATTGTCCCAGGTTCCCAAGGGGCAGAGCCAAGGTGTGCCTGGATGCTAACGCTACCAGGATTTTAAAACCAGACAATGAAGACCAGGAGACAGGTTCTTTTGACAATTAGCTTGGTTTTACACATAAAAACAACACAAAAGGCAAAAAGTAACACGCAAGTAAACAGAAAACTAGACCATAGGACTTTGGTGGCGTTATATTTTATGTTCTATCTTTGTTCCCATGATTGCCCAGAGCATACAAAGTCTACACAGAAGCCATTGTCAAAATTAGTTTATTTACAAAATTATCTTTTCAAGAAAGATGGCTGGTGCAGAAGAAGGCAACCTCCCAAACACACACAAGCCTGTTTTGGAAGCTCTTTTCCAGGAGGCAGGCTAGCCATGTCCGGTCCAGAATTCCATAGTAATGATGGCTTTCTTCCAAAATGTCCCTGATTTTTCTGGAATTTCCATTTATACCCCATAATCCAGAACTAATACTAACCAAGAAGCAACTGGCAGGTATTGGGAATATATTTATCACATATTACATGCACAAGGCAGCGATGAGGGTGTATAAGGGGAAACAAAAGCTGAACAAAGTCTTCCCAAAACATGATTGACAACCTACATGAAGTCCGCAGACCACAGAAACGCCTCCCATCACTCCTGTTTCTGCTAGCTGCTTAATTTTGAGAGTACTAGCACAAAGTCTAAATTCTAGCTCTTGATGATATTTAAAAACTTTTCACTCTTAAAATACTAGACAAACACAAAGAGACATCTTGTCAGCCCATCTACCTGCAGGCCATTTGCTCTGTTTACTCCGCTACTTCTTCACCAGGAAACGAGTGATGTCTGACCCGTGCTTCATTGCCAGGGAGCGTCGTCTCGCCTGACCTCTTTCTTTGGCTTGCTGGGCAGTTCTCTAGAAGTCAGCAAACGCAAGGTTTAGGTTAGGGGAGACTGTGCTGCAGTGGCGCGTGGCCTGAGAGCCATGAGTGTTGAGTGAGTGCCGCTGCCCACTGAGGCACATCCTCAGAATGAATGCAGAGGTAGCAGCCGTCCCACACCTGTGACTGTGACTTCCACAGAGCCAATGTCAGGAAGTACCACACATCCGTCCCCAGATGGGCTGCACGCTTGCCCAGCCTTGCCCACCAGTGTGCACAAGTTCCCCCAGGGCTGCCTGGACTAGCCCACATGTGTGATTGTCACTGACCTCCTTGTGGCACACGGTGCAGAGAGTCTGCAGGTTGTCCAGGGAGCACTGTCCCCCTCCCTCATACACTGCCTTGATGTGATCCACCTGCCAGAAGTGGCCTTCTCCTGGGTTTCTTAGCATTTCATTTAGCTGCAGGAAGAACATATAATCAGCAGGTCTCCAGACTTGCTATGGGAACTGTGGCTGTGCACTGTGCAGTCCCTTTATACAGCAAAGCACAGGGAGAAACACATCAGGATGCCTTTTATAGCTATTGTTGTGAGTTTAAAAAAACCCATAAAACCTGAGGTTAGCAATTTGAAAGCAATAAAATGTTTCTAAAGGAGGTTTTCCCCCATATAACCTAACATATTTGAGAAATCTTATAACCAAATACAAGATACCAAGGCTCCTGACAGATTGGGGGGAAATTGGTTGTTTTTTTACCCTTTTAGTTGCTTTATATATTTATGAAGCCAAAAGTGAGAAAATAAGAACAGATTGGAAATTAAAAGCTTCTCAATATTAATAACTAAATAACCATTCATTATTGACCTAAATGTATTTGTTCCTGTATCAACGGCAGGTTAACACTACTATCCACAATGTTTTGTTTGGTCTTATTTTCTAGGAAACATCTTTTGTATCCCAGGTTGGGATCAAACTAATCATGTAGCCAAAGATGACCTTGAACTCTTTACCCTCCTCTTCCACCTTCAAGTGCTGGGATTAGAGCCTACAGCATCATGCTGGGTTTATGTAGTGCTGGGCATGGAACCCAGGTTTCTGTGTGCTCGCAACAAGCTCTCTACTAACTGAGTTGCATCAGCTCTGGCCAGAACTTTTGTTATTTACCAGACAAGTTCCCAGGTTCCATGGACTGGCATGGCACGAAATCTCCACAAAACTTCTGTACCTTACATAGGGTACTGCAACTGTTTAAACATCAGAGATTAGCATGCAAGATGGTTTTTATTTTTTTAGTCTTAGATAAGAAAGTTATTACAATTAATTTTATGAATGCTGGCCATAGGAACCCATGATTACATCTACCCTAAAGCAGAAAGAAACACAGCCAGAGCCATCATATTCCTGACCTCAAAGTGACAAAGGCAGTCTACTGCTGGCACGAAAAAAAGACACACAGACCAATGGAACACAACAGAGGCCCAGAAACAGACCCTACAATCATAGACACCTCATTTTTTTTTTTTTTTTGAGACAGGGTTTCTCTGTGTAAAAGCTCTGGCTGTCCTGGAACTCACTCTGTAGACCAGGCTGGCCTAGAACTCTCAGAGATCCGCCTGCCTCTGCCTCCTGAGGGCTGGGATTAAAGGTGTGCACCACCACCGGCTGGCTTGGACCCCTAATTTTTGATGAAGGTGCTGTGATGGTTTGACTAGGAATGACACCTATAGACTCATGTGTTTGAATGCTTAGCCTATAGAGTAGCAGTATTAGGAGGTGTGGCTTTTTGGAGTAGGTGTAGTCTTGTTGGAGGAAGTGTGTCACTTTGGGGCCAGGCTTTGAGGTCTCATATGTTCAAACTAAGCCTAGTGTGGCTCACAGTCTCTTTTTCCCTGCCTGCGGATCAAGATAGAGGTAGGACTCTCGGCTTCTTCTCTAGTACCATGTTTCCTCCCATGAGGATAATGGACTAAACCTCTGAACTGTATGTAAGTCAGCCCCAAATAAATGTTTTCCTTTATAAGAGTCGCTGTGGTCATGGTGTCTCTTCAGAGCAATAAAACCCTAACTAAGACAGGCATCAAACATGGACCCTGGAAAAAAGACAACCGTTTTAGTAGATGGTGCTGGCCAAGCTGGATATCTGTAAGGCACCTTAGAGAAAGCATGTAGGTCTCTGGTGTGGACCAGTGACCTGACCAGTAGCGCCAACCCCAGAGTGTTCTCAGGCGGCAAGCTGGTGCAGGGAACTTTGTTCTGCTAATGTTAGTCTCTGCCTGACTTTCTTTCTTCCTTACTGAGCTTCCAGCCTTCTGTTAGAAGGTACAGATTGGGTTTAGAAGTAACGACAAATGTCATTCTAAATGGCATATTCTTAGAAGAAAAGAATCCATTTGCTTCTGCCCTTTGCAGACAATTTTTTTCTCTCTGAGCATCTTTAACTGGCAGATTCAATGGTCCAGAAGATGTCTTTATTTTCTCTGGTAAATGCGCAGCAGATCCCTGGGGGCCAGCTCTCATCATGCTGAATTTGCCTCATGAAAGAATCCTGTTCAATGTGAGCCTCCTGCTGAGGCTTCTTCCCTCAGCACTCCTGGGCGCAATGTCTAACAAGCAGTGGCTGCTACATTCCTAGACAGGTCACTTTCAAGATGACCGTGAGTCTCACGTACATCTTCAGGAGTCTGCTTGCCCAGGCAGCAGGCATTGCGGAGCTTGGCTGAGGGGTGCAGTTAGACCAAGGGATATCTCAGGAATATTGTTAAAGAAATAGTGTATTTCTCGAGATCCCACAGATACATTAAATCATCATTTAGAAACAAATGTTAGCTAATTCTATCATAATGTATCAGGTAAATTCAATTAAAATATATTTGTTTTTTAATTAATTAATTTTAGTCAAGGTCTCACTATGGAGCCCTGGCTGTCCTGGAACTCATTCTGTGGACCAGGCTGGCCTTGAATTTGCCGAGATCCTCCTGCCTCTCTTTCCCAAGTAAGTGTCGGGATTAAAGGTGTGTGATACCACACCTGGTTAAAAAGATATAATTTATTTAGTTGACAGGAATTCATCTAATATCTTAGTGGGCAGGGATTGCTTGAGTGACCCTTTTTTGACTAAGCATACCACAAAATGAGACATTTTCCTTTAGTTGGAATTTTAGAATAGTTTTTTTTAAAGATCAGACATCTGATTGTGCTAAGTGAATACTGAGGAGTGCGCTAGGCAGGGTAACTGGCCAAAAGTTTTTACTAAAATTGTATTTTGCAATGGACCACACACACAGCCTTTTCATTATAAGCTGCATTTTGGAGTTACCCTCTTAGGCCTGGGCCTAAGATATGAACATATTGGAAGTAGCTCAGTGTCTGTGTTTGCAGCCATGCACCATACTTAACCCTTAAGACAGAATCATAGTCCAAGCACACCCTAGACCATAGAGCCACTACTCAGGCAAACAAGTCGGGACATCATGTGGACACAGTGAGACACACAGAGTGAAGGGAACTCTACAGGAAATGACCGTTTCTTTCCTCAATCAACAGCACGAAAAAGGGAGGGGATGCCAGAGACTAAACAAAGTATAAATGGCATGATAACCAAAACAAAGATGTATTTTGATCCTAATTTGAACAAAATAAATGAGACAATCTTGAAAAGCAAACATGCACTTACTATAATTGACAACTTCTAATTTTGTTGGCTGTAGTCATTTGTACTGTGATTATGTTTTTACACAGGAAGAGCTGAGAGAAGAGACAGGGAGGAAGAGGGAGGGAAGAGAATGAGGGCGAGGCAGGGTAAGAGAGACAGGAAGGAGAGAGAAAAGGGGTAGGAGAAGGAGGGAAGAAGAAAGGAAGAGGAGGGAGCGAACAGAGGGAGAGAAGGGGGGCGGGTGGTAGTCACTGCCCATGGGATGTATAATGAAGAGCTGACTGAAGGAAGCGAGAAACAGATGCAAGTGGAGAGCCACATGGTGAGCGCTAAAGCTGGCGATGGTGTGGGTTTGCTATTTTCTCTCCCTCTGTACATGTTCAACACCGACAGAGTCAGTCAGCATTCACCACGGACCGCGCCACTGCCCAACAGGCCACGGGGACATACCTGCTCCAGTGGGAGCTTTTCAGTCCAGGTGGCATCTAGAAGACTCTTCCTCTGACTTTTAGGGGCATCTCTCACTCGCAGAAAGAGTTCCTGTGCATTCACCCCGCAGAGCTGACACACGCCATGTTCTGCTGCAAACACCTGGGCTCTCAGGTAACTGTTATTAGATCGGATCCAGAATTCCTCCTGACATTTCAGGGAGCAGAACCGTGAGTCCCAGGCGCTGGACCCTTGCTCAGGCTGGCAGGAGGGATGCTGGCAGCGGAGACAGAGCGGCCTTCCTTCCTTATCCACAGCCTGAATGTAGCCTTTGGATGGGGATGGCTCAAGAGCGAGATCAGCCGGGCAGGGTTTTGGAAATGGGACACAGGCTCTGTCAAGCTTTCTATAATTGAACAAAACACCGTATAGTAAGTAGGGAAGCTGGGCCACTGCTCTGTAGAAAGATTCCGACCTGGAATTCAGTCAGGAGATGAAATGGCTGTGTTCAGTAGTACCCCATAGTCCAGCCAACTTGAGAAGAACCATAACACAAAAACTAATTTGACACAAGCAGCCTCTTTTATGCGCTGAGGGGCCTCCCCATTAACCACTTCCAGACATCATATGAAATATACTGGAAATGCTCATCCAGACTAATGTGAAATCTCCAGAACCCTATGAGCTGTGCCGCTCCTCACTCAGCTGGCCTATACACCTTCTCAGCCTCAGGGCACTATGGATTCTATGTTTTTTTTTTTCTGCCTTACAGGATGAAGGGACTGTCATAGCCAGAGCAGAATACTTGTTAAATAGCAGGTTTCTCCAGATAAACTACAAGTTGATCACAAGTGAAACACATCAGGACACACGCTCGCTTGAGTAGGGCCCCAGCCATACTGGGCTGACATGACCGGAACAATGCCATGCTGGCAGACAGAGTTCAGGTCTAAGGTCAGGTCTCCTGGCATCTTTACCCAGGCCTGGGGCAGGTCACATAGGCTCCTGGTCTGGGGTATTCCTCATCTCCGATGTCTAAGATGATGAGCTCATGGGCCTAGGAGCATCGTTAGGAGGCCTAAAAAGCTAATAAATCCTGACACTGCTTCGTGACCTCTGAAGTGGTCACACCACGGGGGCTATTATCACAGAAACTGGAGTGTGAGTTTGAAGCAGTATTTTTCACTGGGTGGAAGTGTCATAGGGTACTTACTTTACAGAAGGGTCCTGTGGCCTGGACTCCTTAGTGATCAGACGGATGTGGCCCCCTTCGGTTTTCACTTTATTCATGGAGGCCGTGGCAACATCTTCTTTAGTGATATATCTAGAACAATTAGATGTTAAACATGTTTTTCTCATATAGGAGTTTCTGGGGAGGGAGAGGCACTGCTGAGGGTGTAGTCACTGGTGAGGTATCCATGCTCTAGTAACTAAGTCTTCAGCCATGCTCCTGTAAGCAACCCTGAATACGCTCACAGGTTACACACACAAAGGCGTGGATACAGAAGACAGACTAGTTGGGAAAAGGAAGAGGTCATCAGGAGAGGTAAGGGAACAAGAGAGGGTGATGGGGGTGAGTCTGAACAAAATGCATTGTCTGCATTATATATGTGAATTAAAACATCACAGTTAACACACAGTTATTATGTGCAGTTAACTCAGAGTAACAGAACATAAAAAGAGTTTCTATACTCTTTTCTGTTTTGAGTCCCACTATGCAGTGGTCCTAGGTGGCCTGCAACTCCCTAGATGGACCAAGCTGGCTTTGAACTCACAGAGATCTGCTTGCCCCGCTTCTGAAGTGCTGGGATTAAAAATGTACAGCACCTTGCTTAGTTATTTTCTGTATTTTTAGAAAATCCTTACAATTGTAAAATGATGTGTGTATGTATGTTCATGTGCGCGCGCGCACAAACACACACACACACACACACACACACACACACACACACACACACAGAGTGCATGCAGTTCCTACAGAGGCCAGAAGAGAGCATCATATCCCCCCCTGGAAATGGAGTGATAAGCAGTTGTGAGCTGTCTAATGTGGGTGCTGGAAAGCAAGCCCAGATCCTCGGTAAGTAGCAAGTATTCTTAACTGCTGAGCCAGCTCTATAGAGCCTTAAATCTTTTTTAAAATGACCTCTTTCTCTCTGTTACAAGTCAGGTTTATTTTCTCTTTCTAACATGTGGGCTCTAGGGATTGAACTCAGATTCGGTTGCAAATGCCTTTTACCCACTGAGCCATCTTGCCAGCTCATAATGGATTGCCAACACAGTCTCAACTTGATGGTTGACTGAACCCACCTCATGCGTGTTAATCAAGTGCTCTGCACTGAGTTATACTCTCAAGAAGTATCTGTAACTATGTTCACCGTGCTCCTGGTGAAAGTAAAGGAGCAAAAGAAAGACGCAATTATGTTTCCTAGCTGACCGTGACGTTTGAAAATGTGCTTGTCCTTCTGGCTGCTGTTTGTTATGTGGGAAACCCCATCTTGTCCAAATCAGTTGTCACAATATTAATTTCTCTAAGAAAGTCAGGAGTCATTCATAATTTTTTTTTTTTTTTTTTTTGGTTTTTCGAGACAGGGTTTCTCTGTGGCTTTGGAGCCTGTCCTGGAACTAGCTCTTGTAGACCAGGCTGGCCTCGAACTCACAGAGATCCGCCTGCCTCGGCCTCCCGAGTGCTGGGATTAAAGGCGTGCGCCACCACCGCCCGGCTCATTCATAATTTTTAATTGTCATCTAGCCACAGTCTAGCATTATCTGAGAGGAAAGCCCAGTTGAGGAATTACCCAGATATGTTTAGCTGTGGGCATGTCTGTAGGGGATTGTCTTGACAGTTCACTGGTGTTAGAGGTCCCAGCCCACTGTGGGTGGTACCATTTCCTGACCAGACAGATGATCCCACATTGTATAAGATAGCTAGCAGAGTGAGCCAGAGCGCTAACTAGGAAGCAGCAAACCTCATGGTTCCTTCTCAGTTCCTTCCTCAAGTTCCCAACCTCAACCCATTTTTCCTCACTAATCAGAGTGTGGCTTGGAAGTATAAGCTGAACAGACTCTTTCCTGTCCAAGTTACTTATGATCAGAGTATTTTATTGTAGCAAGAAAACCAGACTACACAAACTTCCAAATCTGGGGAAGAAAGGAGTGGATGTGGGCGTAAGAAATGATCAAATACACGCACGGCTGACGGCCTTAAGGAAACTGCCTCTGGACGCACTTTCCAGGTGTGCCCCTCCTCTTCTGATCTTTGAGGTCCCAGCAAATCACCTTTGTCAGCTACAACACCACACAGCTTTCACGTAAAGTGATTCTTTTAGTTACCGGAGTTCGACTGGATGTCCTATAAACTCGAGGTTGCCGCCCAAGGCAGCAGCCCCTTAACTTGCCAGTCTTAGCAAAACAAAGCCCTCTTGATATGGAAGCCAGACCCTCTCACGCACTATCAGTAACACACCTGGTCTAGGTGTGGGAAGTAAAAAAGAAAGTAATTCAATTAAAGGTAAAGGGGGAATTAAGTAGGTGAAATGCAATTACCCAATTAATTTTTTCTAATTAGCATGACCCAATTTCTTGGCTAGTTTATCCTTATTGTAGATATTTTAAATTCCACATGAATTTCTTCATGCCCAGCTTTTTGTTTTTTCACGTGGGTGATGGGGATTTGAACACTGTCCTTCATGCTTGCAAAACAAGTTCTCTTTACTCACTGAACTATATATATGCCCAGCCCTCCCTATTCATTTTAATGGTTCCATGCCACTCCACTATCACCGTGTGATAACCTGTGTACCTAGTGACTGATGAGTGGCTGTCAGGCGAAAGCTTACATTTACCCTACCACATTTAAAAATGCTCTAGACTCTAGGGGGGACATGGGTCTCTTACAATACTTTGGTTTATGTATATAGCTGTTTGGCCTGCATACATGTTTGTGTACCACTTGTGTGCCTGGTGTGTGTGGGAATCAGAAAAGGGCATCCAATCTCCTGGAGCTGGAGTTACAGATTATTCTAAGCTGCCCTGTGGGTGCTGGGAATTGAACCTGGGTCTTCTCGGAGAGCAGTCAGTGCTCTTAACCCCTGAGCCATCTCTCCAGCCCTCCACTGTATTTTTTACACATGAACTGTATATATAGGATTTAGAGAGATGGCTTAGTGGTTAAAGTGCTTGAATAGCAAGTGTGAAAAATAGGGTTTCGATCCCCAAAAATCCATCCAATTGCCAGATGGGCGTGGCCACCTGTAGTTCTTCCTCATAGGCTTGCCATATAGGTAAGCTCTGGGTTTCAGAGACATGCCTCAATGAACAAGGTGGAAAAGCAATTGAGGATGATTCCTGACATCTCCATATGCGCGCGCGCACACACACACACACACACACACACACACACACACACACAATGGAAACAGAAACACACATATATATTAAGTCCCCAGAACTAGAATCTCTAGGTTGAAAGTCTTGGCTGCTGTGAGCTGGGCTTAGAGCCACACACCTTAAATCCCAGCACTCAGGAGGCAGAGGCAGGTGGATCTCTGTGAGTTAGAGGTCAGCCTGTTCTTTGTAGTGAGTTCCAGGACAGCCAAAGAATACAATGAGACCCTGTCTTGAAAAAGCAGAAAACAACAGTCTTGGTTGCTTTATGTGTGACAGACTGTTCTCTTCTGCAACAAAGACCGTCTACAAGAGCTAGTTCCAGGACAGTCAGTGCTGTTACACAGAGAAATCCTGTCTCAAAAAACCCAACACACACACACACACACACACACACATACACACACACACTCCTACACACATATATAGATATCATATATGTATATATAATTTAATATTATTTACTTATTTTTGTACTTATGTCTGTTTCTTAAAGCAAAACTCAGGTTAATTCATAGTGAGTTACCTTGATTTTCTAGTTTCCAAGTCTCCTTCTTGACCTCCATCCCTCCAACCACTTCATTCCCAGACAAAAGCATTTGCTAACACATTTCTGAGGGTTCTAAATGAGCTCAGACTTCCTTAGCTTTGCAGAGTAGGGGATGTTAAGCCTGGCCTCAGTATTGTCAATGGTTAAGAGCTCGGATATTTAATCCAGTCATTTCAGAGGTGCTGAGACATTTAGTCAGAGTTAAAAATGGAAAATAACCACTTGCTTTCATGGAGAAGGTTTAAACGTAAGTTTTTGAAAACTACAAGAAAAAGATTGACCCCAAAAAAGGGAATTGACACCTTTTAAAACTTAGTGTCATGTTTCCAATATTTCATTTTTCATTGTGGCTTCCAGACATTCATGGAAATATGACAGCTCCTAAAAGGATTATGGTAAATCTCAATTTTGGCAAACAGAGAAGGAAGACTGTTACCCACAAAACCAGTTTTTGAATAAGATTCTAGTAAAAGATAGAAACTTAAAATTTTTTAAGATTTATTTATTTTATGTATACGAGTGTTCTATCTGATTGTGCACTACACATCAGAAGAGGCCACCAAATCTCACTATAGACGGTTGGGAGCCACCATGAGGTTGCTGGGAATTGAACTCAGGATCTCTTGGAAGAACAGCCAGTGTTCTTAACCTCTGAGCCATCTTTCCAGCCCCCAAGATAGACATTTTTAAAAGAAGTGTGTGCTTTGGAAAGTGGCTCATAATGATGGCTATAATCCTGGACTCCCAGGTGCTGACCTGCTGGTAGAGGACCTAACGTAGTACGACTGCCACTAAATCAGGCCTGGTCTTTGAGAAGCGGAACTCACTCAGGAAACATCGCAGTGGTTGCTGCTCTTGGTCATTTTCCATCATCCTAGACTGAGTTACCTGGAAGCTAGCTGCAACCCCAGGTTGGATAAGGCCTATAACTGCTGGGGCTGTTTGGTGTTTGCTGGGGCATAATCTCGAGGGGATCTAATCAATATTTTGGGAATCCCAAAATTTCACGTCTATGTCTCTTTTGTTATTGCTCTTCTTGAGACATTTAGTCTTTCTCTCTTTATCTCTCTCTCTCTCTCTCTCTCTCTCTCTCTCTGTGTGTGTGTGTGTGTGTGTGTGTGTGTTTCTGTCTCTGTGGGTGCATGGAGATGCATATGCACACAGAGGCCAAGGGTTGATCTCAGCTGTCTTTTGCTGGATCGCTTTCCACTTTACCAAAGCAGGGACTGTTGCTAAATCTGGAGTTCAATAACTTGGCTAGTCTAGCTAGTCAACTTGCTCAAAGGATCCCTGTCTCTGTGTCCTGACTGACTGCTGGGTTGACTCAGCTTATATATATGAATCCTGGGGATATGAACTTCGTTCCTCATACAGGTGATTTACACACCAAGCCATGTCTCCAGCCTGACATTTAATATTTTAAAGAAATGAGTCCTCCCTGGGCATGAAGGGTGAAGCTGCCCCCTTCATGCCCACTGGGCTGAGGGTTTCTAAGAGGCTCTTGGTTAATTTCTCTAAAAATAATCAGGTAGGGTGACAAGGGAAAGGGAGTGGAGTCTAAGGCAGCCTCAGGTGGTGCTCTGCCACTCACTTGGTCTTCCACACCTGCTCTGTGGACACACCCTTCCTCCTGCCACAGCCACTCACCGAGGCTCCCACAGGAAGCCAGTGCTGAGCTGTTGCCCTCTGCGGCTACAAAGGTTTCCCTGAAAGACTTCCCTCTCTCTGACCAGTCACAAGGTGCCTAAATGACCCGTGGACAGCTCTCTTCATTCTCCTGTGCACCTGGCCGACTGCTTAACTGAGCTGGCCTCTAGGTATGTTCTGCAGTGTGATAACCTAAATGTCCTCAGACGTTTCGACACCTAGGAAAACTGACCCTTAGGGCAGTCATTTTCCACTTTTGGAAATGGGGTGCCTATGGAAGCCAGAGGAGGGAACCAGATCTCCTTGAGCTGGAGTTACAGATGGTTGTAAGCTGTGGTGGTGCTGGGAACCAAACCCAGGTCCTCTGCATCCTTCCAGCCCCTTATTTACTAGCGCAAATGTAGACTGATGGAGGAAGGTGTATCAGGCAGGACTGTCACTCTGTACAGAGACGCTGGCAACCTCTCCTGGCACTCTATTCCTTGCTAGGAGAAGCAGGGTTTCTGATCACAGAGACACGGATGTTTACAATGTCACACAGGGAGTAGAAACAGACTTTTGGTGAAGACGGCAGGTGACACTAAAAATGTGTCACTGTTAATCTTTATTTTCCAACCATGGAGCTGACACTTATTTTCCAGTCTGGGAACACGGTGGTGTGTTACAATGGAACCAGGCCCCCGCTGCAAGGCAGATTAAGAGCCCCAGGGCGTGCTCTGCACTCTGAGGGTAAAAGTCTCTCTGTTGTATCACAGGTGCACCAACCCCTGTCTCTGGCCTCTGTTAATGAGCAGGATTCCTGGTAAGTAAAATCCAGACAATGTGATGTCTCCCAGCAGATCTGACAGAATTCGCCATATACATAACTATGTTGCTATGAAATGATATAACTATCATTTTAAGTGTAATTCTTTCTCCCTCCCTCCCTCTCTTAAAACAAGGTTTCTTGTTACCCAGACTACCCTTGAACTCCCCATATAGCTGAGAATGACCTTGAATCCCTGATCTGCATGCCTCCACCTCCTAAGGGGTGCAATTACAAGTGTGTACCCCACAACTGGCTTACTCATTGCTATGAAGGAATGCAGGGCTTGTAATGACAGCAATCCACCACAAGATGCGAAGGAAGAGCACACTTACCTTTTAGTACTGTTTTCTTTGGCCTGCTGCTTTGTGATCTCTTCCAAGGCCAGGACTGGGCTGCAGAACAGCTGCCCACTTTTCCTGATCATCTTCTGCTTCATGGCTGTCAGGCTATCCCACTCTCGGACAAGCCTCAGAATCTGGCGGAAGAGAAGTGAAGAGGGTGCCACTCTCCACGCGCCTTCCTCTGAAAGTCGTTCTCACGTGACAGAACCGATGTCTTACAGCACCCTCAAACAAGATGAGTCCTACAGCTTGTCTTTCTCCAACTTGACACTACTTTCATGTTATAAATTGCCTATGGCAAGTTCAATCCAGAGTCCCTAAAGGCAGTCAGCATATGATCTGAACAAACAGTGAGAAGTGCTCACAGAGACCAAAACAGGGTAGAAGTATAGATCCCTGAAGCAGCCCTGGAAAAGCTAGCCTTAGGGAGGCAGATCCTGCAGGGGCCGCAGGGGATGGTGCAAATCCCCATGATCACTATGTTAGATGCCTCAGACACCAAAGGACAAAAGCCAGCAATAAACTGAGGTTATCACAATTGTTCTTTATCAGTCAGTTATGGACAACTGGTTCAATAGCTTTGGCTTTATTATGTATCTGTCTATCTCTCCATCTCTCCATCCATCCATCCACCCACCCACCCATCTTACTATCTATGCATCTCTATCAATCATATATCCATGTATCTAATGCATCTCTCCAATCTAGCTAATCTAGCATCTATCTGAATCTGAGCATCAGTATTTAGTGATGCTAAAGAAAACAGTTCACTGCTACCTCTTCCTATAAGAGGGGTGCAGCTGACCGCCAGGTACTGCTTCATTTCCACAAACAGGGTAGTAAAAGCAAAAACAAGGGACAAAACCTCTGCTACGTTCTTGTAAATACAAATGGCGGCGTACGATGGAGGCTACGGTCTCCCTGGCAGCTGGCTGACCTGCTGCTGCAGCACAGAGGTCACTCTGACAATGAGTCCAGAGTCACAGTGTGGCATTATCCTGGCTCTTGGCATGTGCCATTGTTAGAATTTAACCTTAGAAGACAAGACGTGTGACAAATGTGTCACAGCCGCTAATCCGATGAACGAGAGTGAAAAGATGTGAGGATGATTCTGTCCTCAGCAGCCGTGCAGGTGTGATCACTCACCAAGGAAACAGATGTCACATTTATTCTTAGCACCAGTGGAATTAACAGACCCTGCCTGTATGGATAGAAATGCAGCCTGCAATCTGACTCTGCAACAGCTATAAGGTTTGTTTCATTAAACTAAAAATAATCTCGAAAATTCCTAAATTTTATTTCAAACAAATGCAAGTGTATTATTTAGAACTCTTCTTACCCGTGAGCGATTCTGTTTTAGCTGAAACCTTGCTGGCAAGTCTTCCCAAAGGTCTAACTTTATATCCAAAGGAATGAAATTACAGTTCATCGGTTTTCCATCCTGAGAACAGATGAGGAGACACTGTTAGTGCAATTCAACCTGCAGGTACTAGGAACTACTTCATAAGAAAACTTAATTATCATGTAGCATGACCATTCTCCTCAAAAATACACCAGGAGGCACATTCTAGACAAGGGTGTATCCAACATGAGTCCCCTGTAGAGCTGAGGTGGGAGGGGAGGCTTTTACTTTGCCAGTACACAGCCCGAGCTTTCTGTTGTCAGCCTGGATGCTGTACTTCTGCCCCAAATACTTCTCTACTGCCTAACCTTGGAAATACTCATGGAGATGATGAAAAACTGCAAACTCATGCAGAAGAACAGCTCGTCCTTGGCATTAACACAAGCACCGCCGACCCCCAAGTGATCTTTACAATATTACAGACATGGCTCCTATCAGACAGCAGCACCGACAAACATCTCGCCATCCCTTCCCAGGTGGTTGACACATCTGCGCACTGTTACTGGCAGGAGGGGAAGGGAGACAGAAATTCTAGAGACCTATTTTAAAATACGCTTCTCCAAAGCTATGCTACACTGCTGCTGCATGAAGACCAGCTGTCCACAGCCTGGCTGGAGGGGAAGATGGGACTGCACCGAGGAGTAATATTGGGGTGTTATCTGCCCATCGAGCTCTTACTCCCTTATGATTGAGTCTCCTTAACAGTCTTACAGGACAGCGTGGTCTACAGAGCAAGTTCCAGGACAGTTGGGGCGACACAGAGAAACCCTGTCTTGAGCCCCCTCCCAAAAAACCCACAATCAAACAAAAAGCACGTGTTATTTATATGAATGTTAGTTATTTTAAAACTAATAATACATCAATATTTTAAGTATCTTCATTTTGCTTCAGAATGGAGTAACTATCAACAGATATAATCCATATCAACAAGAGCTCTTAGGGGTTTCAACACATTTTCATCATGGAAAGGGGTCTTCAGAATAAAACATGTGACTTTTGCTAGCCAAGGCTACTGCAGCAGTCTGAGTGCTCACTTTAGGAAGCCTTTTCTCTGACATTCAGCATGGAGGCTGGGGTAGGGGTGTGAGAAGTGGGGGTGGGGCAGTTGGAGATTGGGGTGAGGTGTTAGGCAGCCACAAACGTTGCTTCAAATGCTGAGTGATCTACGGGGATGAGCTTGTTCTAGCTTGCAACAAACCCTCCCTACATTTTACAGCTGAGGAAATGGAAGCAGAGATCAGCCCATATGTTCAGGATCATGCTAAATGGTAACACTGCAATCGAGGTCTCTTTCCCTGAAGTCTTAATGACTCTGCTTTGACATCTCATTGTCTTGAGATTTCACAAGAATTTAATGACAAGTCATATGCAGGCAGAAAACTGGGTGCCTGTCTCACTGTTAGGATCTCCACTGAAAAGTGAAGAAAGGAAGTCTGGCTTTATATTCTGAGATATAGAATCTGCGTGACACTTACCTGGGTATAGAGGTGGATCCGGTCTGTGTTTTTACTGGCACAAAACATAAAGGTCTCACACACCGGCAGGGTGCCCAAATCATTCTTTTGCTCTAATGAAGAAAACAAAACAGAATCTGAAGAGCCTGTCTACTCTCTGTCTAAAATAGCATACTTGGGGTCTGGAGAGATGGCTCAGCAGTTATAAACATCTGCTGTTCTTTCAAAGACTGTAGTTTGATGCCCAGCACCCATTTGGGTGGCTCACAACTACCTGTAATTCCAGCTTCAGGGGATCTGATGCCCTCTTCTGGCTTCTCTGGGTATCCACATACACATGGGCATACACATGTTCAGACAGATAAATAAACTATAAACAGATCTTCAAAAAGCAGCTTACTTCGCTGTTGTGCAGGTTAGAGCAACGAAATAGCTATATCTAAAAACTAACACATTCAATAAGCTCATCTAGGCTTGAAATTAAACTTTCAAGGCAGTTCTTTTAAGAGCATTGGCGTATTTGGAAACGGCCTTCTTTGCTAATGATTGAACAAGAAGTAACAGATCCAGAATCATTTGAGAAGATATGAGTGTGTCAGAGGGACCTTTCCCTAACACCAGAAATCCTTACCGGACTTGAAGGGTTTTAGAATTTCTCCCCTTTGCTGAGCATACTGCAGCTGGGACCAAATAGTCCCCATTTGATTATGAGCATCAGGACAGCCCTGTTGAGTGCCACCGATGTGCCTGGGTTGGCCCCATTACCCAGAATTCTTCAGGAGAGACAAAACTTGTGGAGGCAAGTCTACATGAAAATTAGAGCTGAAGGGGCTGAGGCTGCAGTTCAGGAGTAGAGTATTTGTCTAGCATGCCCGAAGACCCTGTGTTGGATCCCAAGTACAATTAAAATCAAACCCCAAAAGCACAGGTTAAATAAATAATGAGTGTAGTCAATGCCTACCAAACACACCAGTGGCCCAGGAACTGTGCTAACTACTGTCTCCAGGGCATTTCTCACACATGAAGAGTACATTTTAACAGGAGGAATCTCAGCACATTAACCTGCTTAAGAGGAAAAGGGGCTCCAGAGCTTGTACTCTTAAATGCACTATTTTTATTTATGTGATGTGTACACTTGTGTGAATTTATGTGCACTGTTGTGCATGCAGATGCCAGTGGGGCCAGTGGGCATCAGATCCTAAACTAGAGTTAAGGTGATTGTGAACCCCCTGGTTTGGGTGCTGGGAACCAAAGTCAGGTTACTCTTGGTCACTGGCTATCTCTCTAATTGCCGAGTTTATACTCTATTTTAGTTGTGGTTGGTCAGTGACCTCTGAACATTCTTTCCCAGCTAGAGAAGCTCAGCTTTACTTGCCAGTCCACTAGGCAATACTATCACCATAGTAGTTTTCTAGTAGACCTATTATATACCAAACAAAGCTGCTGAAGGCAGAAGGTACTGCTGGTCCTGATCCTCAGGACAAACAACAGTCACAGCCACAGGTGGCATGTTTGGGCTTTGTAAGGTGTTGTGCCACGGTTTAATGGGAAGTTCTTTCTGCCAACCTTGAGCAGAAGAGCATTTGTAATCAGTCCGTCTCCATATTTGAAGAATTAGGCATTAATGTGTAAAGATTAGAAATCATTCTTTGACGGCTGGAGAGAAGGCTCAGCAGTTAAGAGCACTGGCTGCTCTTCCAGAAGTCCTGGGTTCAATTCACAGCACGCATGTGGTGGCTCACAACCACCTGTGATGAGATCTTCTGGCTTGCAAGCATACATGCAGGCAGAACACTGTATACGTAATAAATAAATGAATCTTGTGTCTTGTTTTGTTTTTTAAGGCAGGGTTTCTCTGTAGCTTTGTTTGGAGCCTATCCTGGAACTCGGTCTGTAGACCAGGCTGGCCTCGAACTCACAGAGATCTGCCTATCTCTGCCTCCCATGTTTGCAGGGCAGGCACGCTACCCACTGAGGCATCTCTCTAGCTTGTTTCAGACAGTCGTGAAATTATGTTTCTTAAAATTGTTTCTTGAAAATGCTAGCTGAGTGTAGCCATCTAAAAGCATCCATGTGAAAAAGGTTAGTGATCTGCTAAAGGGCTGTTGGCTCTGTCAGTCTGATTACTGTGCCCTGAGGTACCACCCAAATAAAAACAGCTCTCTCCCTGTCAACAAGGTCACTATGGTTGGACAGGGCAACATTCTGGTGGCAGTAGCAATTTGTTGGTTGTGATACCATGTAGTGTTGATGCCAGCAGAGAGTCCTCTGGTATTTAAAGGTGTGTTTTAACATAAAAGAGAATAAAAGGTACGTGGCATAAGGTATCAATCACGAATCTAGTAACAGCATTATGTATTAAAGTCTATGGCACTTATTTAATTAGTTTTTTAGTTTTGAAATAGGGTCTCATTATAGCCCAGGCTAGCCTCAGATTCACTACATAACCAAGGATGACCTTGATTTCATAGCGTTCCCGTCCCTTCCTTTTGAGTGCTGGGCACTAAGGTTGTAGATGTCTGTGTGATAGCTACGAACTCTATCAACTGAGCCACAGCCTTGGCCTTCACATGGTTTATTATCTGAGCACTAGAAACGAAAGCAGTACTTACCATTCCCTGCCTGGGATGTCAGTCTGTCCCTCCTCTCACCTTTCCATGTTTCTTCCTTGCTCTTAGCCAACTGCTCAGGTTCTGGCTGTCTGGGACGTTCCTTTACACAGTCCAAACTAGCCTGATCATTTCTGGAGGTGTTTTTCTGAGAATCACCATCCCCATTTTTATTGTTATCCTGCATACGATTGAGGCCAGCTGGAATTATTAAAGTAAAGTAAGTTACTTGTAACAAGCATAGATTAAAATGTCACAGCTCAATTTTATTAAAAAAGAAAGAGAAAGAAAGAAAGAAAGAAAGAAAGAAAGAAAGAAAGAAAGAAAGAAAGAACGAACTGGGCTTGGTGGCGCACACCTTTAATCTCAGCACTTGGGAGGCAGAGGCAGGCAGACTTACAAAACATCAGGAAGGACTATTGGCCTTGCCTCCTGAGGATCTCTTCTAAGATGCACACACAGATACACAAAAGTGTAAACAAAAACCGTGTCTAGCCATGCTCTCAGAGAGTCCCACCCAGCTCAGAGCTGCTGTTGACCTTAGCCAAGGGCTTACACTGTTGGGTATACTCTACACAGAACTGGAGAGCAACTGAGACCTTTAGAGGAGTAATGACGATTGCAGTTTTGTTGGTGGTGTTTCTTTCCCCCCAAGGTCTCATGTAGCCTTGGCTGGCCTGTAACTCACATAGATCCATTGACATCTGCCTCCAATCCTGCTGCTAAGCCCAGCGGATCCCATTATTAAAGGGTGACTCTGTTTTGCATGGAAAGATCCCAAAGGGCAAGACTAGAGGATGCTACTGGGTCTTGATCAGAGCTGATGATGGCTTTTATGTGGTAGCAACAGGAGGAGTTGGAGTAGGGATGTACTTTGTAGTTTAACAATTGACGGAGGTGAGAAGGATATCAAGGATACTACTAGATTTTTTTATTATTTATTTTCATTTTATGCATACGGGTATTTGGTCTACATGTATGCCTGTGCACTATGTGTGTGTGGGGTCCATGGAGGTCAGAAGACCATGTTAGATCTTCTAAGACTGCAGTAAAAGACTGTTGTGAGCAACCATGTAGATGCTGGGAATCGAACGTGGGTCCTCTGGGAGAGCAGCCAAGCTCTCTTCAGCTGAGCCATCTCTCCAACCCAATGCTGAAGATTTTAATTTTTGCAACACACTTGTGCATGTGTGCACACATATGCGCGTGCACACACACAAACACGCGCATACACGCACACCACATGCTGAAAGTTGACATGTGGTGCCTTCTTCACTCATTTCCCACCTTATTTTGGTCTCTCACTGCACCTGGAGCTCACTAATTTGACTTTCCTGGCTAGCCAGTTGGTTAGTTTCAGAAATCGGCCTGTCTGGACATTCCCATGATGTTTGGTGTGCCTGGCTTTTTAATGTGGGCACTGAGATTCAACAAGCAGCTGAGCGACTGGGATCTCTGAGCCCTCAGGATTCTAGCCCAGGCCTGTCAAGCCTGAGGCTCCACTGGGCTCCAAAGTAGAGTGGTCTATGGACTGCTTTGGACATAACCACTCTGACATTCAAATCAGAGATGCAAAACTGGGCAATTTCAACTGTTGTTGAATATTACCATCCCATGTATCCACACCATATCCACACCAAAGTACCACAGCTGCCTCGATAGACCACAACATCCTAATATGGCTCCTCTAATTTTTTGGATTCTTCTATTTAATTAGTTAATTCTGTCTTTCGACACTTTGGGGTTACAAACAAACCAAGGTAGGCAATTGCTATGTCAACTGTGATAATATAAAGCTGACCACTGTAATGTTGAGATAACATTCCTACTTAAAATTTTTATTTTTTTCTCTAAGCAGATTGTCTCATGTTCAAAAATGTGTTTATTTTTTAAAGTTTCTTGGCAGGTTGCTTACTGAATCAAAGGTTTAGAAACTTTCATTGTTGCTGTTTGCATGAGGGAAAAATCAGAACTATCAAACACATAATAAACTTTGATTTTTAAAAAGTTATTTAATTTTGATTTTATTTAATTTTATTTATTTAATTTTAATTTGCTCCATTGTTCCGTCACAGTGCTCCATTGTTCCATCACAGTGCTCCACTGTTCCATCACAGTGCTCCACTGTTCCATCACAGTGCTCCATTGTTCCATCACAGTGCTCCATTGTTCTATCACAGTGCTCCATTGTGCTGTCACAGTGCTCCACTGTTCCATCACAGTGCTCCATTGTTCCATCACAGTGCTCCATTGTTCCATCACAGTGCTCCACTGTTCCATCACAGTGCTCCATTGTTCCATCACAGTGCTCCATTGTTCCATCACAGTGCTCCATTGTTCTATCACAGTGCTCCATTGTTCCATCACAGTGCTCCATTGTTCCATCACAGTGCTCCATTGTTCCATCACAGTGCTCCACTGTTCCATCACAGTGCTCCACTGTTCCATCACAGTGCTCCATTGTTCCATCACAGTGCTCCATTGTTCCATCACAGTGCTCCATTGTTCCATCACAGTGCTCCATTGTTCTATCACAGTGCTCCATTGTTCCATCACAGTGCTCCATTGTTCTATCACAGTGCTCCACTGTTCCATCACAGTGCTCCATTGTTCTATCACAGTGCTCCACTGTTCCATCACAGTGCTCCACTGTGCCGTCACAGTGCTCCATTGTTCTATCACAGTGCTCCATTGTGCCATCACAGTGCTCCATTGTGCTGTCACAGTGCTCCATTGTTCAGTCACTATGCTCCATTGTTATATCACAGTGCTCCATTTAATAAAATTAAATTTAATTTTATTAAAGATTCCTTTAATAAAACCTTGAGAAGAACTCATGATTTGTCAAACAAAAAAACATGATGCAATGTATATTAAGCAGGCAAAACAGTTACTGAAAAGATTCCATTTAAATATAGAAATCCTCTATAATTTCCTTAAAAACAAGAATATCTATGAGTTTTATAACAGCAAGCCTGTGATGGGCAGTACATTTGCTACCATAGCAACAAGGCTTCTCCTGCCCACCGAGCTCACATCCTGCTGACATTAATCAGAAATGCCCACTTGCACCAAATTAATGCCAAGCCAGTGACACTCAGGATATAGATTCTTGACAGAACAGGAGTCATTCACATACATTCCACAGGGGATGAATTTAGTCTTCACTCAGTGAAATTCTTATTCCATTTTAAGGGCTGCAGGCTGCTGAGTCATAGAACACTTTGCATCTGTACAGTATTATCTGAAAACTTGGATGGTCTTCAGCCACCCCCACCGCCCTATCCCTCCCTCTCACCTTCACCTTCTGAGTACTCACCAGCTCTGCCCCGAGGGTTCTCACACATCTCACAGTAAGGAAGGACTAAGTTATTGATGAATGTGCAGAAGCCACACTGCCACCCCTTCTCGGGAAGGGCTGGGGAGGCCAGTGGGGACTTGACCTCAGGGACGTCCATGGATGTGGCTCTGGCTTGCAAGGGTGGTCTTTCCTCCAGTGTACTGCTGGGGTCCTTGGTGCTGAGGGTCTTCAATCTTTTAGCTTCAGGTTCAGAACCATTTCTGTCATCAGTGCTATCATCTGCAGTCACTTTGCCAGGGCCTGGGGCCACTGCAGTCTTCTCCTTGATTGTCCTGGATGTTTCCAACTGTCTCTTTGTCGATTTTGGTGAGAAGAATGATCGAATATCATGTTGTTTTTCTTTTTCAAACTAAAAATCAGACAACAGTTATCAAATGAGGGAGCAATTCTTCCTAAATGAAAGGACTTAGCATTTTCATTAATCAGACTGACAGGAAATGAATCTAATTATAGTGCAACTCTTCATAAATACATACAACTCAGAGCAATAAACACAGTCGTGCACTGAGTGAATACAGCTATGTACTTCCTGTGTCTTTTTGCTTAGCACTTATGTGGGCTGAACTCATTAACCCTAATGTGAAATCAGCATTCAGGTGAGGAAACATTTTAAAAGTTAGGAACTTAGCTAAAGTTATGAAATAAAAATATACTTTCTAAATTACCTGCCTTAGATGCACATCAGGTAAAAGAAGGAATTGCATATGTAAACATTTCAGGCATATAAAATAATATCTTAAATCAATCAAGAACATAGAAAAATACTTTCATGCCCAAACTATAAACACACTGTACATAAACTAGGACACTCTACTAAAACAGTACACTGACCAGGAAACATTTTTCAAACAGCATTAAAATATTCATTCTGACCTCCACATGCACTCATATACACACGAATGTGTATTCTCACATGTATTTCACAGATCTGCAAGCATACAAACATACATATATAACACATATACAGGGGCTGGAGAGATGGCTCAGAGGTTAAGAGCATTGCCTGCTCTTCCAAAAGTCCTGAGTTCAATTCCCAGCAACCACATGGTGGCTCACAACCATCTGTAATGAGATCTGGTGCCCTCTTCTGGCCTGCAGGCATACACACAAACAGAATACTGTATACATAATAAATAAAATAAATAAATTAAAAAAACACACATACAAACGAGAAGGAAAAGAACGATGAAATAAAAACAGATGACCAAGGATGAATGAAGGAGAGAAGCCAGACAACTCCCACGCGGTGGATGGGGAGGACTTAGCTTTCCGTTCACTGTAGCTCCAGCTGTGAGCTTTGATGGCCTTCAACTCTGAGCCGATTTCTTGTATTACTTTGCTTCCTCTATATCCCCCCCCCCTTTTCTCCGGGGGTGTTTGAGACAGGGTTTCTCTGTATAGTCCTGGCTGTCCCGGAACTTGCTCTGTAGACTAGGCTGGCCTCAACGTCTCTGAGATCCACCTGCCTCTGCCTCCCAAGTGCTGGGATAAAAGGCGTGCGCCACCACCATCTGGCTGCTTTCTCTGTGTTTTCTTATGTTCTTTCTGGGTGCTTTCCTCCTTATCTTTTGCTCTTTGTTAAATCATTAATTTTGGCGTACAAAAGTTGGTTTCTGTCCCTATTTTCTGACTTCTCCCTTATTTTTCATAGATACAATAATCCCTTTTATTTTTCTGTGACTATCAAGGACGTTTTTACTTTGTTTTGTTCTGCTTCCTTCAGTTCACTGTTTGTTTTACCAGTGGCCTTTTCTTGGAATAAAGAATTCAATCTGATTTTCAAGTGAGAAGTTTTACACAATGCTGGTGGCCTTTCATCACCACTACAAAACCAAAGCCTCTTCTAATAAACGAATCACACACAGGGCCTAAAATATGAATGTTCTTAATTAGGTTATTCCTAAAAGTATTTTAATTACATTTACTGTTTTGTATGTGCATGTATACATGCAGGTGCATGTATGTACGTGTATGTGGGTGGTCAGAGGACAATGTGCAGGAGACAGTTCTCTCCTTCCACCATGTGTGTTCCGAGGATTAAACTCAGGTCATGAGGCCTGGTAGCAGGATTCTTTACCCACTGAGTTATCTCACCAGTCCTAATTAAGCTATTTAATGTGTCTGCTCACATTTAAGAGAAGTTCTACAAGGAAGACTTTACAGTATCGTTATCAATAATGGTTTTGTTGAAGAGTCTTATAGTCTCAATGAGGTCTATTGGGTCTAGTCTAGTTGTCTTTTCAAATAACTGCAGTGGTGGTCACCAGGGAGCAGATCCTTCCTTCCTTCCTTCCTTCCTTCCTTCCTTCCTTCCTTCCTTCCTTCCTTCCTTTCTTCCTTCCTTCCTTTTCTTTCTGTTTCTTTCTTCTTCTCTTCTTCCTACTCCTCCTTCCCTTTCTTTTCGAGACAGGGTTTCTCTGTGCAATAGCTCTGACTGTCCTGAAACTCCCTTTGTAAACCAGGCTGGCCTTGAACTCACAGAGGTCCGTTTGCCTCTGCTTCCTGAGTGCTGGAATTAAAGGCACGTGCCACCACCACCCAGCGACCTCTTTTTGTTTTGATTTTTTTTTTGGGATACATGGTTTAAAACTTTTTTTTTTTTTTTAATGAGGAGCAGATAAAGCATATGTCAGTATGAGGGCTATTCTTGGTTGTCAACTTGACTACATTTGGAATTAACTAAAACCCCCAAATTGAGGGCACACCTCTGAGGGATTTTTGCTTAATTTGAAGCAGGAAGATCCACTTCTAATATGGATCCCTGAGGTAAGAAGATGTGCCTTTAACCCATTTCGTTCTGAGAGGGGGAAAAGACGTGCCTATAATCAAGGTCTCAAGGTAGGAAGACACACATTTAATCCAGATCTAATCTGGGCCACACATTCTGCTGGAAGCCTATATAAGGACGTGGAAGAAGGAAGCTTTGGCTCTTTGCTAACAAGTCCACTCCTTCTCTGGCATTGGATCCCAGGGTCTACTGAAGACCAGCTGAGACACTCAGCCGCATGGCCTGAACAACTGCTGGACTCTTGGACTTTCCTTTCACAGGCAGCCCCTGTTAGGTTATATGGACTGCAGTTTATAAGTCATTCTAATAAATCCCCTTTTATATAGATAGAGCCATTCCATAAGTTCTGTTACTCTAGAGAACCATGACGAATACAGTCAGTATAGTTGTATATGAAATACACATTAGTGAGCTATCACATACATTCAATTGTGTTTAATAGTATCAGCATCTTTTGAGCTCTCTGCTTTACTGAATTACCATCATCATTGGGTGCATGTTGTGTAGGCCTGAGATTGATGAAAGGTGTCTTTCTCAATCACTCTCTATCTTATAAACGGAGGCGGGGTCTCTTCTGAACCCAGTGCTCACTGTTTTGGCTAGTCTGGCTGGCTGGCCTGCCCTGATGATCCATGTCTCCACCTCCTTTGTGCTGGGATTACAAGTGGGCCACCACGGGCACCTGACTTCAGTGGCCTCTGGAGACCCAAGCTCTAGTCATCATACTTGCACTACGACCAATTCCCCACTTGTCACCCCCAATCCCTCAGTCTATGTTTTCAATGATTTATTTCTTTACACACTTACCTAGCCAGCTCACCATTTAAAGGGGGAAAAAGCATATAGGAGTTCTTGAAAGCAATCTTCAAAAAAAAAAAAAATCTTAAAGAAATCTTCTAGCAATGACTTCTCAGGGCCTTCAAATATAGTCAACCTTAAGGAAGCCATTTACTTAAGCTATTTATTTTTTAAAAGATTTTTTTAAAGAATTAACACAGGGCAGCACTTGGGAGGCAGAGGCTAGAACTCTGTGAGTTCGAGGACAGCCTGGTCTATAGAGTAAGTTCCAGGACAGCCAGGGGTACATAGAGAAACCCTGTGCCAAAAAAAAAAAAAAAAAAAAAAAAAAAAAAAAAAAAAAAAAAAAGAATAACTAGTTTGGGAAAGTAGCATCTGAGAAATTCACATTTTGTGCTAGAGAGAACTGAGAGGGATGTGCAGCAGTGAAAGACTGCACTCAGAAAGAGAGGTCAGCTCTGCCATGCTCGAGGTCACCAGCAGTGTGTGGCAGTGATAGGTGAGTCCTGTGTACGTGCTGATTGGAGCCCATGTGCTGCTGGGTAAGACAGAGACCTCAGCAAATAAACTCCAGTGGCTGGAGTTTAAAGGCAGTGGCTGGAAAATAACTGTAATAATAAGATACACCAAGATTAAGATTCTTGCAAACAGTGCACTAGCAAGGATGCTACCTAATGCTACAGGGGTGGCTAAGGTGGATGATGAGGTTGCTGTGACCGCAGGGCTGGAGGAGCACAGCGTTCCGTTACAGTCCTCAGTTAGAATGACCGCAGGGCTGGAGGAGCACAGCGTTCGTTACTGTCCTCAGTTAGAAACCTGATCCCAGCATCAGCTGAACTTTCTGATTAGAGCCTCTGGGCAACTGAGCAGGAAGGTACTGATGAGGTTTCTTTGACATTTAGCAGCCATGATTGGTAGAAAAACAAGGCAGAAAAATCCCTTTGATACATCCTAAAGGTAATTATTATGTGCTGGTTGGAACAGAGAAGGATTGGTGATATGTGTTCTTGCAGGCCATAGACAGCCTCCAGGACTGACTATACACACTTATTTGAACTGTGTATGCATTTTTTGTTTTTTGGAGAAGGTTTTTATTTCCTCCCACAGTCTCAAGGAACTCAAGACCCAACTAAGATGAAGTCGTGAGAATAAAATGAGTTTTACTAGCTCCATTTCTCTTACCAAGTTAAAGTAGATAAAGAGGGACCAAGTGTTCACACGTGAAAAATGAAATGTACACTGGTAGTAAATGAAACCTATAAATAAGTGTATGCCTATGCGTGTAGTTGTGCATGTGTGTGTGCATGGGAGCGATGCCCACGACTGTACAGGAAGGCTGGAGGACATTTAGGTGTCCCGTTCTACTTCTCTCTGCCTTAGTCCACTGAGGTGAGGTCTCACCACTTTTCAGATGGGATTGCTGTGCAGCAAGCCCCAGTGAGCCTTCTGTCTTAGCTCCCCACAGTGCTAGTTGTAGGTGTTGGGGGCCATGCCCGGCTTTTTATGTAGGGGCTGGGGCTCTGAACTCTTACCCACTGAGCCGTATCCCCACTCCCAACGAAACAAAGTATGCATTTTCTCTTTTTGTTTTCTTTTTTGGGAGATGGTACTGTATACCCAGGCTGGCCTGGAACTTGTTCAGTAGCAAAGGGTAACCTTAAACTCCCGATCTTGCTGCTTTTGCATCTCCAGTGTTAGGATAACAGGTGGAGGCCACCATTTCCCGTCTTTTATTTTGCAGCAGTATCTGAATACTTCTTGCAAATCCCTCTAACTTCAAAGACTAACATTTTAAAGTCTGATAGGTACATATGCAGAGGAACTCCTGTGCAGCCACAACTCATGCCACTGCAGATTCTCTGTACATCACTGAGACTGCACTCGGAGAGAAGAACGGGCACAGGAGTAAGAACTGCCACACGGCTGAAAGAGGGACACTGTGCATGAGGTGAGCAGAGAAAAGTGTAAGGACTCCGGGAAACCACTGTACTGGAAGGAGATATGGGACCCAAATGTGGGCATTGGAGAGACGCTTAGGGACCAAGGACAAGCACTACTGCAGAGGACCCGAGTTTGGCTTCTAGCACCCACATCATACGGCCCACAAACACCAGCTCCAGAGGCCTCCAGCGACACCTACAATTACAGGCATACTCCCCCCTCTTTTACACACGCACGTGCGCACGCACACACACACACACACATCTTAAAGAAAAAGAACTCAAATGCCATGCAGCTTAAAACAAAACACGCTGTCTAATATTCTGAGATGAGACACAGCGACGGCACTGGTCCATCAGCAGACAGGTAGGTGTTAGGACATGGCAGGTTAATAAGAAGCCAGGTATGGTGCACCGACCTGTGAAGTCAGGAGGATCAGAAGTTCAAGGGCATCCTTGGCTACACGGTGAGACTGAGCAGCCTGTGATACATAAGATGCCAGGGGTTTTGTGTTTGTTTGCTTTTGCTTTGTTTTTTTAAAAATACTTCTAGTAAAATTTTTTG
The DNA here is from genome assembly GCF_903992535.2 of Arvicola amphibius. Classification (NCBI taxonomy): domain Eukaryota; kingdom Metazoa; phylum Chordata; class Mammalia; order Rodentia; family Cricetidae; genus Arvicola; species Arvicola amphibius. The sequence continues at coordinate 92,235,909 of NC_052058.2, read as the reverse complement.
AGACACTCTTATGTAGTTCAGGCTGGCCTTGATATAGAGCAGAAAGAGACCCTGAATTCCTGGCCCTCCTGCATCTACCTCTTGAGGGCTAAGATTATAGGTAAGAACTACAACATCCCTTTCTCTAATGATTCCTATATTGTCCTTAATTATTAAGCTGAGTTTTTATTCAGCATCCACTTTAGTGTTGGTGACTGTTGGAAAATGGATGGCGTCATGTGTGGAGAATTCTGAGTGCTTGTGAGAACACTCAGAGAAAACTGAGTCTTGAGATCTCAGTTTCTTCAAAACCTGGGAATGTTCTTGGAATGTGTTTTTTGCTCCTCCCAGAGGTACCAGATAGGAGTGAGTTTACTTCAGATTACTCATTGTTGCTTGTGCTGTTATTCAGTTGAATGTTTAAACTATCCTTTATTTGCCTCTGTGGAAAACACATGTCCTTGTCCTTGTGACTGTACACAGCTCGGACTCGTGAGAACGTTACTCAGGGGACCTTCTCAACCCTCAGAGCTCACACTGTCTGTGGTTCTGGATAAAGCTGGCCGTTGCATGAGATTTCAGCCCACCTTATTTCCTGGCTGCCTTCTCCCGGGTGCCACCGCCTCTGGAGTGCTGACACTGACATCCCTGGAGAACGTGGATCCAGGGATCAAAGCGACTGATATTTCCCAAACAATCATGTCTTCTAAAAATTTTACACTTATCAATAATGTAACTCCCTGTCACGTAGAGGCTAAAGAAATGTTTGTTGGTCTCACTATAACAGGCCAGGATCTTCAAATTCCAAAATCCAACCTGACAGCTTAATGTTTAGCATATCATGCTGCCAGGATACTTCTTTTAAAATTTGATTTATTTATATTTTATGTATGAGTGCTCTGCCTGTATACCTGCAGGCCAGAAGAGGGCATTAGGTCCTATTATAGATGGTTGTGAGCTACCATGTAGGTGTTGGGAATTGAACTCAGGATCTCCAGAACAGCCAGTGCTCTTAACCACTGAGCCATCTCAACAGTCCCATGGATACTTATTTTTTTAAAGAGATTTATTAGTTTTAATATTATATGTATGAGTGTTTTGCCTGTATGAATGTCTGTGTACCACATACATGCCTGATGCCCACAGAGGTCAGAAGAGGGCACCAGATCTCTTAGAAGTGGAGATGCAGACAGCTGTGAGCTCTTGTGTACTGGGTACATGGAATCACACTTGGGTCCTCTGCAAGAGCAGCTTAGCTAGTGTTCTTAACCAACATGCCATCTCTCCAGCTCTGTGGTTTACTTTAAAATGAATGACTTTATTATTTCTATTCTTTTTCTTAGAGAGGTAGTAACACAGAAAGGCAAAATATTTTTATTAGCTAGTAAAGCTATATTATTGGATAGCTTATGGCATGCTTGCACTTAGAAAATCACTGTAGTAGGGTCATGGACAATATCCAATTCTTCACAACTATTTGTCTTTTAATCCCAGCAAGTGATTCTCTTTATGATTAATAAATAAGGAACTTAAAAGTTGGCATTTCTAAATAGGAGATAGGATCTGACCCGACAGACATTTCATCACCAATGAGAATCCAAGTTCCCAGAGAAAAGTCACACCTGTGATAAAGAGCCTACAGCCTGACGGAGGCTGACGAGCACTTCCCGGACTGTGGGAAGATAAAAGCTTGGAGCCAAAACCTTCTTGTGCAATCTTTAGTACCCCATCCCCTCCTTCTGTTGAACACTGCACAGCCTGGAACTTGCTATGTAGATGAGGCAGACCTTGAACTTGCAGCAACCTTTCTGCTTCTGTGTCCTGAGTTCTAGGATTATAGGCATATACCACCACACCTGAGTTCTAGATTATAGGCAAATGCCACCACACCTGAGTTCTAGATTATAGGCACATACCACCACGCCTGAGTTCTAGGATTATAGGTATATACCACCATGCCTGGCTCCCTGGCCTTCTGTGAGGCTTTCTGGGACATACAAATGCACTCCTAAGTTTCCGCCAGCCTCAAGCGCCTGTCGGCATCTGAAAACGATAGCAGAGCTTGCCCCATTCTGCTGGAACTGCCTGCCTCCTGTTCTACTAGGGTGTCAGAATGCCTTGACTTATGACTTGTTTCCATCCTGTAACCATAAAAACTTCATGGAACTCTCTCCACATTGGCCCTTGCTATTTGGAGCAGCTCAAATGCACGCTGCCAGGCCATGGCCACTCACATTCATCTCAATAAAGCCTCTCTTAGTTCCTTTTGAGGCGAAGCTGCTTCCTGGGAGACGGAGAAGAAATCCCTCCCTCTCTTTGGTTACACGGCTAGCAGTTGCTGTGTCCCTATCCTCTGTTCAATCATTGTTCAATAAAAACAAAAGAAAAATATTGCCTTTGGTGAGAAGTCCTGGGAATAAGAGTTGCAAAATGCAGATGAAGGTTGGTGCGTGTTTCCTCTGGAAGGTTGGGGACCTCTATCAGCTCTGTTTGGCCTCAAGGTAAACGCAGGGTCCTTTGAGATAAATCCCCTGGCCTTGATGACAGGAGTAAAAGTCAGTTATTAGAGCTGAAGAGTGGAAAAGGAAACGCAGACAAACTCATAAAAACAATAAAGCACTTCAAAGCTGGTGCTGATCCAGCAGGGAGCAGGCCGTCGACGTGAGGGAGTGCCGACGTCACGGTTAATAGACTCTGATCAAAGGTCTCTGCAAGGAGCCATCCTGCCTCCTGTCACTCGGCCCCATTTCTAACAAAATTAATAAACCTGCTTTACAAATGATGTCTGGGGCATCACGCTGACCTCTACAAAGACACCGAATGGATGACTGGAACAGCAACGGGAGACCTGTCACACCTGGAAACTCCCGAAAGAGTCTGTTTTCAAAGGAGGAGGGTGACAAGAGTAGGATTTAATAATCTAAGTGGAAAAAATGTATTTAAAGTACCTTGAAAAAGAAATCACTGCTTTCGCCATCCCTCTAGATTTTCTAAAAAGACCAGTCCCACATAGCTGAAAAAAAAATTCAACAGTGACCCAATCTTAGATACACCCAGTTTCTCTCTGCCAGCACAGAGATAAAAGAACAAAACAAATCAACTCTACTCTGGTTTAAAACAAAAGCAAAAAATAAAATAAATACGTAAATAAAATGTGGCTGGCAAGATGGCTCAGGGGGTAAAAATATTCATGGCCTACTCTACAACCCAAGTGTGATCCCTGCGGCTCACAACAGGGGACAGCAACTTGTTACTTGGCTGGCACATGCACAGTCCATGTTTAGCTTTCTGTGCAAAAATATATTTTCATGTACTTTTCCACATTGAAAAAGAGCCCTGAAACAATGGTATTCCAAAGGAGTAAAAAATATCCTGATTTTCAAATAGTATCTTATAGTAAAAGGAAGTAGGAAGGTCCTTAAAGAAAAAGCCAGCTCCAAGTCTGGGCCAAATAAAATTCAAAGTAGAGCCTATTTAATCATAGCACTCAAGAGGCAGAAGCAGGAAGATCTCTCTGAGTTCGAAGCCAGCTTGATGTACAGAACAAGTTCTAGGACAGCCAACACTGCACAGAGGAAACCCTGTCTCAAAACAAAACAAAAAGATTTTTTTTCTACAGTCAGCATCTCAATACTTTTTTATTACTTGTGTATTTTGAGGCAAACTGTTATCCTTCCCTACCTTCAAGGGCATAAAAATATTTTCTCCAGTATTATCTTCTGAAGGTTAGATTCTATTCAAGTTGTTTTTCGAGAGAACTGAGCATTAAGTTTTGAAACTGTTGGAAAATATAAACTAGTCCAGTAGCAAAGTTAATTTTTGGTTCTTGACGTTTTCTAGCTTTAAGCAAAACAGCCTCTCATATAGAGCATAATTAATTATGAATTTCTGTTTACAATAATACAGTACATTTTCCAGCAGAGAAAAGGGGCAGGAGAGATGACTCAGCAGACAAGGTAGTTGCTGTGAAAGCTGGTGCGCGCTTGTGTGTGAACACACACACACATGCACGCACACACACAAGTGCACACACACACGCACATGCACACACACGCATGCGTGCACAGATAAAGAACACATAAATAAGAAAGTAGAAAAAAACATTCTCTTACATGAGTGAACACAGCATCCTTGCTGAGCTCTTCACAACTGTCACTTGGGGTCCATGCTTCAGCAAACTGCAGAAAACCCCACTTTTCCTTGTCTTCTTCTGTAGCCTGGAGTTTCTCCTTCCTGCCATTCAGTGTGCTCCCAGTGACCTGAGCCTGTGAGCAGACACATGAAGACCAGATTGTACCACAGTCACCCCCACAGTGACTCTGATTAGTCCCCGACTTTGCTCTGAAGTCACAAAGGTACCCCTTTATGACTTAACATTTAACAAATCGTGACTTTAGTAATAAGATTATTCAAAATTATAATTTAATTAGCAACTGTTTGTGGATATTTAACAAAAACATGGTACAATATTCACTTTCTTCATGAAAATTTTATTTTAATGTTTATATACTTGGGGATTTTCCAAAATACAACTGGTCATTATACATATATTTATATTCACTACTCAAAACTCACTAATTATACATATATTTATATTCAATACTCAGAACTCATTTGGCCGGGCGGTGGTGTGGCACGCCTTTAATCCCAGTATTAGGGAGGCAGAGGCAGGTGGATCTCCATGAGTTCGAGGCAGCCTGGTCTACAAGAGCTAGTTCCAGAACAGGCACCAAAAACTACAGAGAAAGTCTGTCTCAAAAAAAGAAGAAGAAGAGGAGGAGGAGGAGGAAGAGGAGGAAGAGGAGGAAGAGGAGGAAGAGGAGGAGGAAGAGGAAGAAGAAAAAGAAGGAGGAGGAAGAGGAGGAGGAGGAGAAGGTTGTTGGTTTGTGCCCCCGACCTTGTCTCATCATGGAGAAACCCTTACTTTCCATTGCTAATGTTAGGACACAGGGTCTTGGGGAAGTAATTAGTCATGAATGTGGGGTCCACTTCCATAGGACTAGCGACAGACTACATTTCTGTTTATTTCTATGATAGTTTATTGTAGTAGCTCAAATTACTTATACAGAAATTGGTGCTCCAAAAGTGTAGCTGCGGCCCGGAGGTGTGAGTGTTTACAAAGTAGGCAATGGGTAGAGGCTGGGAGTTTAAGTATGCATGCTAGGAAATTCCACAAATGGAACTTTAAAGGTATTTCCAGTCAACAAGGACAGCAACAGAGCAAGCACCTCTCTTCTCAAGGAACATCCATGTAATCATGAACAGAATGGTGATGGATACAGATTCCAAAGACCATTCTGATAAGGTTTCAGATGAAAATGAGAAACATGCCATTGGAAACTGGAGGAAAGGTCACTTTATTCCAAAGCCAAGAACTTAACTACATGGACAATGTTCTAGTTATTTCTAGAACTTTCAAGCAATAAAACTACATCTCTCTGAGATTTCCAAGAACGTGCTAAAGGAGCAGCATGGCTCCTTCTGACTACACGGGGTAAACAGAAGAAGAAATAAATACAGATGGAATTGTTAAGCAAGAAGGTAACAATTTCAATTTTGGGAAATTCTTGGCCCATCAAGACTGTGCAAATGAGAAAAAATGTTTTGCAAAGAACATCAAGGTATGTCCAAGGGACCATGCGAAATAATAGCTGGCACGGACAAGAATGCAAATTTATCATCCAGCTTAATAAGAGTGAGAAGCAGACAGGACTGCATCTGTAGAAACAGTGTTAGCTGGGAGCGAAGCACTCACTGACAATGGGACAGAGCGAGTGTAGCCTGCCAGCCTTCTTCACCTGCACAGAACTGCAGCACAGCACTACTTGGCTGGAAAACCAAAGAAGGGAAGAAAGACTACCAAGGCAAGTTGGGGATCCTCGCCTCGCTCGCTTTCAGGAGCAGCCGTGAAAACACTTGAAGCATGTGTGAGGCACAGTTGAGGCTCTGAGTCAACCTTAGCACATGAGAAAATCAGGAGGAACAGAAAACAATAGACAAAGGGCTTCCAGAGGAGCGAGAGGGGGGGCTCAGAAGTTAAAAGCTCTAGCAGAGCACCCACAGTTGGCTCCTTGAGCCCATAGCCTTTGTAACTCCAGCTCCAGGGGAACTGACACCTGCACTCATGTGTACATACCCCATCATGGACACACATACATACATACATACATACATACATACATGCATAGAGTTAAAAATAAATCTTCTTAGCTGGATAGTGGGGGTTGCACGCCTTTAATCCCAGCACTCAAGAGGCAGGTAGATCTCTGAGTTTGAGGATAGCCTGGTCTACAGAGTAAATTCTAGGACAGCCAGGACTGTTACACTGAGAAACCTTATCTCAAAAAACAAAAAAAGAAAGAAAAAGAAAAAAGAAAAAAAACTTCTTTAAAAAAAGAAAATAAAAAGGGAGGGTCTTGGAAAAAAAATAGCCAAGGGAAGTAGAAAAAGACAAGATCTCCTGAGTAAATTGGGACCATGGGGACCTTAGGAGAGGGTTGAAGGGGAGGGCAGAGGCATGGAGGGGAGTAGAGGAAAATGTAAAGCTCAATAAAAATCAATTAAAAAATGAAAACACTTAAAAAATTAAAATTGTTTGATACTACAAAAAAAAAATAGCCAAGCTTGGAAACTGATGTCTTGGTATGGTGCTTCAAGTAAAGAAGTACCAACTGAGTCCTTTAGGATCTTAGTCTCTATTACTGTTATTTTGGTATACGTACGTAGCCTTTGCCTGGACACATTAAAACCCAGCCTCTTAACCCATGTGGTAGACAGACCATTTGGACTCAAGCACTACCTTTCGATTCAGCATCGCCCACATCAGGCTGTCCAGAGTACCGTTTGCAATAAGATAGTGAACATTCACAGAACTGCACTGTCCGATTCGGTGAGCGCGGTCTTCAGCTTGTTTGATATGTCCAGGGTCCCAGTACAACTCAGCGAAGACAACGTGACTTGCAGCAGTAAACGTCAGACCCTAAGCAAAACAAAGCAAAGTAACTGAGGCACAAATAAGCTGAGCATGAGATATATACACATAGCACAAAACTCACATGTAACATAAAGCCTTCCTGAACACATTAAAAAAAAAAGAAAATAAGAGTTCTAGTCAGCTTTAACTGTCAACTTGACAGCATGTAGTCATCTGAGAAGGGAGAAGACAACTGAGTGACTGCTCAGGTCAGCCTGGCCTGTGGGATCATCTTGACTGTTACTAACTATAAGAGGGCTCAGCCCGCTGTGTTGGCACCATCCCCTGGGCAGGTGGTCCCTGGCTTTGTAAGCCAGCTGTGTTCCTCCTTCAAGCCCTGCTTGAGTTCCCGACTTTCCTCAATGACGGACTATAACCTTTAAGCTGAAGTAATTTGACCCTAAGTTGCTTGTGGTCAAAGTGTTTTTATCACAGCAACAGAGATGAAACTAGAACACTAAGAAACTTAACACAAGTGAGTCATGCGATGCAAGACAAATTAAGAAGATCTAATTCATGAACGGCAGATGAAGGCTTCTTATTGTGAAATACTCAAGGGAGCTACAAGAAACATATTTAAAGACATTTCAATAGGCAGGTTTATGGGCACTGAACATACAAACAAAATCAACTTTATCCCTTGGAAGAGTCCGATTCACTTTGCTACTGGAAAATCTAACGAAATACATTATAAAAGAGAATGTGATTTGTAGCACATGGTATCCATGGCAACTAGGCACCAAGCACTGACATGCTCTTCATTTAATTCAATCCACTGTGCTGGAAAGTGAGAGGAACATGTCTCTAGCCATGCAGTTTCCTCCTGTGAAATCTCCCATGCGACAGCTCTAAGACCCTCAAGTTTATTGCTTCCAGTCTCAGTGTGTCATGCAGCTGCTGTATTCTCTGTGCGACTGCCTTTTACATGAACGTGAAATACTATGGCAGAAAAACATTAAGTCTTATTTTACATCCAGTACATGAAAATGTGTCAAGATGCACAGCTCCTACAACGGCGGGCTGAGTGAACTCTGAAGCATGTATACAGCCAAAGGTGTGGGCAGACGACAAAAAGTCTACCTTACTTTAGAAATATGGTTTAATTCATGCAGTTCACAAGGACTAGAGCTTTTGTGAAGGATGGGTTTTTTGAGACTATTAAACTGTTATTTTTACTTTAAGTCAAAATACTTTTGTTATAACAAAATCATACTTTGTTGCCCTACTTAATGAGGAGACAACTCAGTCAGGACAGAACTTGCCTTGCAGATGTGAGGACCTGAGTTCTTTTCTCAGAACCCACGTAAAAAGCTGAGCGTGGAGGTGTGCACTTGTAATTCTAGGACTCGGGAGGTGGAGATGGACAGAGTGCTGGGACTCACTGCTGTAGAAGGAAGCGGCGGGCTGTGTCCCGCCAACCGGCTAGCTTTGCCCAAAATAATTACACGGAAACTGTATTCTTTTAAGACACTGCCTGGCCCATAGTTTCAGCCTCTTATTGGCTAATTCTCACATCTTCCTTTAACCCATATTTAGTAATCCGTGTAGCACCACGAGGTGTGGCTTACCAGGAGAGATCTTAACCTGCGTCCATCTCAGAGAGGAGAATCATGGAGACTCACTATGGCGACTGCAGCGTCTCCCCCCTCCTGCTACCCAGCATTCTGTTCTGTCTACTCTGCCTACCTAATTTTCTGTTCTCTTAAAGGGCCAAGGCAGTTTTCTTTATTAATAATGAAAGTAACACATAGACACTCCTCCATCATTTCCCCTTTGCCCCACATTGGGCGCCAGATGATGGTGTAAATCACAAACAATCCCACACCAGTTTGGAATTATGATTAATAGAATGGTTATTTATTTAAAGGGGAAAAAACTTACAGATCACCGTCCTAGACAACAGCCCTCTGCACAATCAGGAAGGGAGCCTAGTCGTCAGAAGCGGAGCCGGAAGCCAGAGAGCAAGCGGAGGGAAGTGGCCGCATTTTTAAAAAGAGAGACCACGCCCCAATGGGCTGGTATCTCAGCGGCTATTGGCTAAAGGAGCAGAAGGAGCTCCCGCAACACTAAAAGGGGAAATGATGGAGGAGTGTCTATGTGTTACTTTCATTATTAATAAAGAAAACTGCCTTGGCCCTTTAAGAGAACAGAAAATTAGGTAGGCAGAGTAGACAGAACAGAATGCTGGGTAGCAGGAGGGGGGAGACGCTGCAGTCGCCATAGTGAGTCTCCATGATTCTCCTCTCTGAGATGGACGCAGGTTAAGATCTCTCCTGGTAAGCCACACCTCGTGGTGCTACACGGATTACTAAATATGGGTTAAAGGAAGATGTGAGAATTAGCCAATAAGAGGCTGAAACTATGGGCCAGGCAGTGTTTTAAAAGAATACAGTTTCCGTGTAATTATTTTGGGCAAAGCTAGCCGGTTGGCGGGACACAGCCTGCCGCTTCCTTCTACACACTGCCAGTCCGCCTGGACTAATTGGGGAGCCCCAGCCTTGAGACCATGTCTCAAAAACACCAGGTGCAAAAGCCCAGCATTTAATCCTAGCACTCAGGAAGCAGAGGCAGCCTGCTCTAACTAGTGAGTTCCGGGACAGAGAGTGAAACCCTGTCTCAAAAACCCCAAAATAGAGAAACAAAGAAAAAGAGAAACAAACCACCAAACAAACAAGGTAAATGATTCTGGAGCTACAATTCCAGACCCCTGAGACTCACACATGACCATGCTTGCAAGATCACTATCATTCTAAGAAGTAGTCAGTCTACGGTATGAGATCAGCCAGGACAACACCCTTGCGTCTTCCTTTTGTTCGTACGAGCACCTCAGCCTTCCAGTGTACAAGTGCTGACTTATGTAAGCGCTTCACGAGCACCACCCTGAATAAAATATGAGTGCCCCGTACATTCTTAATTTCAAAATGTCATTTATTTTTAATCCTATTTTAAACTCGTAATAGCCCTGCCTTTCCTGTCTGGTTCCATCCTACTTATCATGTCTCCTGACGGGGACAATCACCCATTTCTAATTTTAGGTTCTTGGTAATATTCTGTATGGCTAGAATATTCTAACCGATAAATACATCAGATTTTAGGAAGCTTAATCCAACATAAGGAATTACTGAGACAACTCCTCGTGGGTGCTAAACAGTTTTTCTACACACAGCATTTTATAGACCTCGACTGGCTGGGTAAAAAAGTGGTCTTTAACATATAACAGGTGTATGCCATGGACATATGCTCAGATGCTCAGTTAGCATCCCCCATGCTAAATGAAATTATCTGGTTTAGACATTCACATCAAAATGTTTATTCTAGCAGCATAAATCCAAAACGATCCTCTCTTACATAGAGTTATATACTCTCTATAACTGCCTCTTTTATGTAATACTTACTCTCCTCAGGTCTTTTTCTCCAGGTTACCTGACTGTCAGTGGGTAACCTGGACTGTGACGGCCTGAATAGGATGACCCCTATCGGCTCATACATTTGAATACCCGGTCCCTAGTTGGTGGAAACTGTTTGGAAAAGTTAGGAGGTATGGCCTTGTTGGAGGAGGTGTGTCAGGCTTTGAGGTTTCAAAAGGCCATGCCATTCCCAGTTTACTCTCTGCCTTGTGCCTGTGGATCAGGATGTAAACTCTCAGGTACTGCTCCAGCACCGTGCCTGCCTGCCTGCGGCTGTGCTCCCTGCCTGCGGCTGTGCTCCCTGCCTGTGGCTGTGCTTCCTGCCATGATGGCCATGGAATCTAACCCTCCGGAACCATAAACTCCAAATTAAACACTTTAAAAAAATAATAATAAATTGCCTTGGCAATGGTATTTTGTCACAGCGATAGAAAAGTAACTAAGACAAGGACTAAAGACTGCTCCTCCCAGATGCCCTTGTAGTTAGCTGGGGCCACGAGCTAACTGCTGTTTACTGAGAAGCCGACCGGACTGCAGATTGAACACGAGGTCCTTGTTTGGGGGCTGGGCATGATGGTGCAGGGGTTTAATTCCAGCCCTGGGGAGGCAGAGACAGAGGGATTTCTTTGAGTTAGAGGTCAGCCTTATCTAAAAAGTGAGTTTCAGGATAGCCAGGGCTATTACACAGAGAAACTCTGTCTTAAAGGGAAAAAAGAAGAGATCATTGCTTGGAGTAGAAAGAAAAATTCTGGAAGAAGCCAGATGTGGTGGTGTATGCTTTTAATCCTAGCACTCTGAGAGGCAAATGCAGGTAGATCTCTGTGAGCTCAAGGCCAGTCTGGTCTACATAGTGAGTTCCAGGTCAGCAAGGGATAATAAAGTGAAATCTTATTTCAAAAAACAAACAAAAAAAGAAAAACAAACTGCTAGAAGGGATGTGGCCCTAAGGACTTTGGGGGACTATTACTGTGCAAGGCAAAAGAATCGGCATGATAAAATTACACTAATTAATTAATTGTATGCGTGCATACACTGAGGCCGGAGGACAACCTGAGTTACTGTTCTTTGTGGTTCGGGTAGTCAACGGTAGGAGGCCCATACCCAGTGGCTGAGTCCGCACGCATGTGCACAAGAGCAGCACTAACTGACACTCAGTGGGATACTTAAAGAAAAGGAATGAAGTTGGGAGGGAGATGCAGTAGATGAGGGTGAGAGGAGCTAAGGGAAGGGGATAAGGGGCAGACATGACTACAGTACATGCATGAAGTTTTCATAGAATAAAAATAAGAGGCTGCCCTCTATTATGTTTTCTAGCACTCTGAAGTAGAACTTATTAGAGCAAGTATCCATATATAAAATACAATGATACAAACCAAAATTAGCATTAATGGACTTTTTGTTATTTTCATGATACTTTCTTATCAGACTTAGACCTGAGTCTCTTACCTGGCCAGCAGCCTGAATGCTCAGGATGGCCACACGAGTATCGGGGTCCTTCTGAAATTGATTAACCAGGTGAATCCTTTCTGAAGATGGAACACTTCCATCTATCCTGATGTAACGAGCCTAGAATAAGGGAAATAGCAAAATTAGACAAGCCCTAGGCAACCATCTTATTCTATATATTTTATACCTTACTTTAGTAATCATATAAAGATACAAACTGGTTAAAATGACACATCAGCAAATGTCACACAGTAAGAATCTTAACAAAATATAGTAATTTCTTACTTAAAAATTTTATTATACATATTAGTGTGTGTGTGTGTGTGTGTGTGTGTGTGTGTATGTGTGTTTGGGCATGCACACGTACATATATGGAGGTCAGAGAACAACTTACAGGAGCTGGTTCTCTCCTTCTACCATGTGGGTTTCAGTGATTGAACTCAGGTTATCAGGTTGGTGACAAGTACCTTTGGTGACAAGCTGAACCATCTTGCCTACCCCTATTTCTGACTTTTTAACATACTTGAAGATAGGCTTTTTGTTTAATGCATTTAATGCACTTTTTTTTGAGACCAGGTCTATATAGCTTTGGTGCCTGTCCTGGAACTAGCTCTTGTAGACCAGACTGGCTTCAAACTCACAGAGACCTTCCTGCCTCTGCCTACCAAGTGCTGGGATTAAAGCGGTGTGCCACCACAGCCCAGCTATGTTTAATGCATCTTAATTCCACTGTGGTGGTTTGAAAGAGAATAGTCCCTAGAGATTCACATATCTGAATGTTTGGCCCCCATTGGTGAGACTGTTTGGGAAGCACTGGGAGGCGTGGCCATGTTGGAGGAGGTGTGTCATGGTGGAGGGTGGGTTTGGAGGTTTCACAATCCACACCATTCCCAAGTTAGCTTTCTCTCTGCCTTGTGGTTGTCTCAGCATGTAGGGTCTTGGCTACTGCTCCAGCACCGCGCCTGCCTGCCATCACCTTGCTCTCTGATACAAAGGTCATGCACTCGACCCCTGAAACTGTAAACTCGATAACTCTTTTTCTATAAATTGCCTTGGTCATGGTGTCTTTATACAGTAATAGAAAAGTATCTAAGATAGCCATCAATGCCAAGGGCAATTGCTTTTATGCAACAGAAGCTCTATAAATATTTTTAATGAAGCAAATGTTCCTTCAGTAAAATTCTATCCAAGTTCATAGGCAACCTTAGGCAGTAGGTAAGAGTAACTTTAGGGTCACAGGATAAGTTACTTCAGAATAAAATGAAAAGTAGATGTGAGAGAAAGGAGAGATGATTTTATTCAGGTATTAGGGAAGTACGGAGACTGGTATAAGTGTTTCTGAAACACAACCAAACATTACCTGGGAAAGGAACACTCTAAATCTACCATTCATGACCTCTTTTTTCACATTATTAAACTGAAAGAACTATGTGAGATGACTGTAACCATTGAAGTGAGGAGTTACGACACCCACACACACCTCTAAAAACGGAGACTCATTAAGTTTTAAATTGAACAGACTGTCTTCAAGAACAATTTATGTGGTGAAAGAGCTGTGTGTTAGAAATGGCTAAAGAGAGCAAATCCAGCCTCACAGAAAGAAGTCAAGCTGCCAGTCTGGAGCGTGGTGTGGCACACATCTTTAATCCCAGCACTTGAGAGGCAGGGGCAGTGGATCTCTATGTTCAAGGCCAGCCTGGTCTACAGAGTGAGTTCTAAGACAGCCAGGATTACACAGAGAGACCCTGTCTTGAAAAGCCAAAAGAAAAGAAAAGTTAAGCCCTAATTTCCAAATCAAACTGTCCAAGTATCATTAAATGATTCTTAAAAACAAAACAAAACAAAACAAAACCCTACATACCTGGACATAAGTGTGAGTGTGGGTAAGTGATTGCCCCAGTGTGGAGGTGGAGGTCAGATAACAACCTCAAGGGCTGGTCCTGGCTTTCCACCTTGTTCGAGGGGAGTCTCTGGTTTTTCCACTGTGTACAGCAGGCTAGCAGGGTGCTCCTGTCTCTGCTTCCCATCTCACAGTCGAGTGCTCGGATTAGGACAGCAACTACATCCTAGTTCCTCATGCTCACAGAGCAAACTACTCACTGAGTCCTCTCTCCAGCCCTAAATTAGTAACTTTGTTTCTTCACAAAGCATAACCTGACCAATGAACCACTCAGTATCCCTTACAGATTATAAAATCCTCTCAGGATCTTTCTAAACACTTGGTCAGAGCATGGGGTAATGGAGAGAAATCCTTCTTGCTCCATGAATAGCTATATTTTTAACTGCAAAGCAGCATGAGATCCAGCACATCAGCACAATGGATGCGAGGAAGAGCGGCCTGCTGTGCCTGGGTCAGAATCTAGGAAATCTAAGACTAAATACATTCAGAATGGAAAGTAATAGGAATCTATTCTCTTCAATGACTTAAAAATTACTTGTAAGGTTAATGTAATCTTTCTCAGAGTGAAAATCAATAGAACCTTTCATGTTATGACATCACACTATGCTATCATAAACCCGTCCGTGAAGGAAGACACCAGAATATATTACAAACACACTAGTTAATGACTAGCATAGCTTTAGTGCTGTCTTTGAAAACACTGGCTGTACTGCTCCAGGTGAACAAGGTTCACACCAGTTGCCAGGATGTTTCTTACAGCTGCCGCCACACACCTGTGTAAGCCCCAAGCACGCACAGGGCAGATGGCAGGCAAAGCTTTGAAATGAACAATGGGAGATGCCATCTCTGATGTGAATACTGGAACCTGAAGTGGATCTTGGAGGATTCCGGGGAGATCACTGACCTTGCGGTACGGCCTGGTAAACCGAGTGGGCCACCCACATGAACTTTAATGGGTCCATACTCATTCTAATGACAATTTCCCATAGAGTATATGGCCTGTGAGCTTAAAAAGTCTGAAAGTTTAGGGGCAGTGATTTTCATCACTGTGTTCTCTTCCGTTAGCGACATTTAGGTGTGTGTGCAATTACACCACTCGTGTGTTATCTCCTGGAACAGGGAAGGACTCCCTTAGGGAGTCAGGACAGAAGAGCTTCGTCAACTCAGATAAACTGGACAAAGGAAAAATTTAAAATTGATATAAAGAAGAAAACAATATACCATGGTATTAATATATTATTAAAATTTGTAAGAAAATATTCAATTATTGATAAAACAATATATTATAAAAACATCATCCACATAAATCACGGGACTAAAAGTGATTTTCAGTATGGTGAAAATATGCAATCTAAAACTTATTTTATAAAAAAAATCACAATACCTTGTTTTCGATGACGGCTTCTGTGCACGCCTGGAGCATAGTTAAATGGTGAGCAAAGACCAGAAATTTAAGTGACTCATTCTGGAGCAACATCTTAATATAGTCCTTCACCGCACCTGCCTAAATAGTAAAGTCAGGTTTTATTAACTTCATCAAAATTTTTAATAAAGCACCATGTCACTTTTAATAAAGGAAAAATAAGAAAGCTCCCGACCCCAGGAAGTATCTTTAGATACATATCTCCATGACCCCCAGCTGGTGTGTCCCTATGCAGCCTACTAAGCTGGAAGCCACATGCAGGGAGTATTGGAAAGCTACCCGAGTACACGCCCTGCTGTTTGGTGGTGCTGGTGGGACAAAATGCCGCGGAGAAATCCATTTAAAGCAGAGGAAATTTATTTTGGTGCCAAGTTTCCTCTCAATCCCTAGTCAGCTCTGAGTTCTGGGAAGGCAGAGCGTCATGGCAGGCAACCTGCGAAGGGGGCTCAGCTCATCTCCCCACAGCTCCACAGCAGGGGGAAGGCATCATGGACTAGATACACACCTTTTCAGGACGGCTGCCACTGATTCACCTGGATGACAGACTTATAAGCTGTAAGGTGAAATGAACCCTTTCCTCCCCAAGATGCTATTGGTCATGGTGTTTGATCATAGTAATAGAAATCATAATAAAACAAGAAAGTTCTGGAAGAACCTGAAGAGATAGGCTCAAGAGCACAAGAGGGAGGACTAAGATAACAGAATGAAATGGAGGAATTGATGTAGAAAGAATAAAGTCATGAACATTAACATTGAATTGGCATTCTTGGGTAAAGTCTCTCCAAGTTATCCAGCAAGAGTAAGACATAAGGAAGGGGTGATTTAAACTTAAAATATGAATACACTGTCTTTTAGCTGTTACTGGTTGATTGTGGTAGTGTATGTCCGCAATTCTAGGAGGCTGAGCCAGAAAGATTACAAATTTAAGACTAGCCTGAGCCGGGCAGTGGTGGCGCACGCCTTTAATCCCAGCACTCGGGAGGCAGAGGCAGGCGGATCTCTGTGAGTTCGAGGCCAGCCTGGTCTACAAGAGCTAGGTCCAGGACAGGCTCTAAAAAAGCTGCAGAGAAACCCTGTCTTGAAAAAACCAAAAAAAGAAAAAAAAAGACTAGCCTGGGTTATACAGGGAGTTCCAGAATTAAAATAAAGAAATAAAAAGGAGAGGGGCTGGAAAAATGGCTCAGTGATTAAGAGTGCTTGCTCCTTGTACAGAGGACCCAAGTACCATTTTCCAGCATGTACACTACATGGCTCACGAGTGCCTGTAGCTCCAGGGTGTATGATGCCCTCTTATTGCCCACAGGCTCCTAAGTGCATGCACAAACATGCACACACACATACACATACAGAGACACATACACATATATAAATAAAGTTAAAATAAATGTTTTAATAAACAAATGACAAAAATTTGGTTACTTAGAAAGTTTGGATAAAGGTATCAGGCTGAACTCACTCAACCCCTATTCCTTCTTAGTTTAAGAATAGCAAAGGACACAAGCACAAAGTCAAGAGCAAAATCGAGGAAGCTAAGAAGTACACGATGCCTGGGTAACTGATTCTCTATCCTGGGAGATCCCAGGCTGGCAATATGAGATACACAGAAGTACCTGGTTTCTACTCAGCCATGTAAAAGGCCCAGGAGGAATAGGGTGAGGGGGAGCTAGAACTGGGACAAGCTAAGGAAATGTAGAAGTAGGGGGCTGTGCACAGCTTAGGCCTCATCCTGAACATATACGTTCCATGCACCCATCCTGGCAGCAAACTGGAATATATTATTCAGATGGGGGTAAAATAGGAATGAGTAGAATCCTGCACTGAGGGTAAGCAGTAGGGTGTGAAGGCAAGCTCAAAAAAGATGCACCAGGCATGTAATCCCCAATGCAACAGTGGTGAATGGCAGGGTAAAAAAGGTTATGAGGTTTCTATACTCATGTCCAGCCTCCAGAATTGTGAACTAAATAACCTTACATTGTTTATAAATGTTCCAGTCTCAAGTGTTGTGCTACAGCTGCACACAAGTGAATCAGGGAGTAGGCACAGTGCATAAAAATTGTGAGTATTAAATTAAAGTTATATAAATAGATACTGAAAGACTGAGTATATAATTCAGGGATAAAGCACATTATTTGCCTAGTGCTTACAAATTTCTAGGCTTGATATCTAGGCAAAAGGAAGGAAGGAAGGAAGGAAGGAAGGAAGGAAGGAAGGAAGGAAGGAAGGGAGGAAGGGAGGAAGGGAGGATCAACAGGGAAGAAGAGGAAGAGGAAGAGGTGGAAAAGGGAGGGAATAGGAAGAAGAGGAAAGGCGGGGAAGGAGAAGGAGGGGAGGGGAAAAGAAGAGAGGGGGAGAAAGGGAAGAGGGAAGAGGAGGACAAGAAGGGAAATGAGAAGGGAGAAAAAAGGATGGTGACAATCTTGAAAGAAAATAAAACGAGTCGCAGAGGAAAGAAAGCTCAACAAATGAGAACAAAGCAAGACATTCTGGTGGGCTGCTACTGCGCAGCTGTAGATAACGCAGTGCACATTTCAAAAAGCTAAAGCTAAAGAAGGAATTTTAAATGTTTTCACCATAAAAAAATGACAAGGCACTACATGCTGCCCTGATTTAAATATTATATAACATATTAGACTATTACATGGCATAAAACATAAACTAACAGTATATCAAGGCTCACCTGAAAATATTTTAAACATGGGTCTAAAAACATATGTAGTAAATACTGATCAGGACAAAATTAGCATAACTTTAAAAGTTAGTAAAATTATACAACTTTGATGGAAGGATGGGAATAAGAGACAGGCTTGCATCTGGGGAGGGGCAGAGACATAGGAGGTGACGTTTTTCAAGGCTACTGGCAAGTAAACTGGCATGGCTGGAACTAAGAGGGAAGCAGTAATGCAAACTAAGATGCTACAGAAGCAAGGCTGAGACGGAATGAATTAGCACAAAACAAAGACCAACACTCAGCTTTCGCAAGAACTGGAAGTGGCAGTTAACGGGGTATAAAGCTACGGGACTTACTTTTGGAAGTGATTATTTTCCATTGTTAACATAGCTTTAGTAACCTTGAAATTAAAAATTTAAAAATGCCTACCTAAAATTTAGATGTATTGACTACAAAGCCTCACAAGGTTTATTCTGCTGTATTTTGCATATTTTCTGAACAATAGAATTCATCATGTAGTGAGTCTGGAGGCTGGCTAAAGCTTTAGATGTCAGTGCTTCAGAAAGTGGAAAAGAAGTTCTCTCAAAACAAGCAGCTATAAAGTCTAGATATGTTGTCATGGCAACTGAAGCACTTTAATAAAGTGCATGTTTGCCTAAAGAGCTATATTTACTGGGATAAGCTTTTCGGTAAGTACATGCCAAGCTGGAATGTGTCAAGGGGACATTCATTACAATCCAAATCTAGATTTACAAATGGAACAATTGTTGTAACCTGAAGGTCTCACATGCCTTCTTCCCAAGTGAGATCTATATCTATATCTATATCTATCTCTATCTCTATCTATCTATATCTATATCCACATGTCGAGCCCTCCCATTCCTTCCTCAGCCCAAGGCTCAGAAAAGGTGGGGCAGAAAGAATAAAAAGAGCCCAAGGATGGGGAAATGCTATAAAAGTGGTGTGCTCCAGACATGACATAGTTCTGGTACAAGTGAATTCACAACAGTTGTGGCTACCTGTATAACCAAGTCAGTTACAGCTCCAGCATGAATGAGAGAGGGGAGGGACAGCCATTTTTGAGATTGTGGCCACCAGTAGATTGCCCATGCACTAGTGTGTAGCTCCACACCTGTGAGCAGCACTAACTGGACGCAGTGGGTTATATTTAAGGAGGGGCCCTAAAGTCAGGAGGGAGATGTCCTCGGGGAGGTTATAGAGTTTTAATGAAGAGTGGGGGTTGATATGATCAAGATATATTATATACATACATACAATTTGAAGAATAATTTTTTAATAATTTATTTTTATTTTATGTGCATTGGTGTTTTCCTGCATGCCTATCTGTGTGAGGGTATCTGATCCCATGTAACTGGAGTTACAGACAGTTGTGAGCTGCCATGTGGGTGCTGGGAGTTGAACCTGGGATCTCTAGAAGAACCAGTGCTCTTAACTGCTAAGCCATCTATCTCCAGCACTGACGAACATTTTTTTTATATTTTATTTATTTATTATGTATACAATATTCTGTCTGTGTGTCTGCCTGCAAGCCAGAAAAGGGCATCAGATCTCATTTCAGATGGTTGTGAGCCACCATGTGATTGCTGGGAATTGAACTCAGGACCTTTGGAAGAGCAGGCAATGCTCTTAACCGCTGAGCCATTTCTCCAGCCCTGACGAACAATTTTTAAATGATGATTGGATGGAGTTTTGAGTTAATTGCACAACAGGTAAATGAGAAATTCATAAGGACAAAGTTATTTGTATGTGTATGTGTGCATGCACATAAAGACATATGCTTAAAACTTTCAATGTCTGCATAGAGCTGCTTTTCCAAAGTTAAGCCTGATGTGGGATTTCCCTCTGTGTACTGTGATTACCATTAATGAATAAAGAACTGCTTTGAGCCTATAGCAGAGCAGGGCAGGGAGGAATGGACTGAATGCTGGGAGAAAGGAGGCAGGGTCAGAGAGAGATGCCATGTAGCCCTACCAAAGAGAGATGCCAAAACTTTAGCCAGTAAGCCACAGCCATGTGGCCACACACAGATTAATAGAAATGAGTTAAATTAATATGTAAGAGTAGGCAATAAGAAGCTAGAGCTAATGGGCCAAGCAGTGATTTAATCACAGTTTTTGTGTGATAATTTTGGTTCTGGGCGGCCAGGACAAACAAGCGGCTCTCCTCTAACATAATTCCACAGAGTATGTAGTATATGACCTCAGATACAGCAGGAAGGAGGCAGAGGTGGGTGGATCTCTGAGAATCTGAGGCCAGCCTGGTTTACATGGAGTTCCAGGCTAGTCAGGACTATCTACCTAGTAAACCCTGTCTCAGAAAAAAAAAAAAAAAAAGAAAGAAAAAGAAAGAAAGAAAAGAAAAAATCAGCTAGGATGGACACAGCAACTTAAACATCATCTGAGACGTTGATTTCTAGAAGCGAATACATTTGGAATACAAAATACCTGCATAGTAAGTGGACTCTAAGGATTCTTTCAGGTTCTGAAATTAGTGATGGCATGGATTGCATTTTATTTTGCTTTGCAAAGATTTATTTTATTTTTAATTATGTGCATGCATATAAGTGTGGATACCACAGAAGCCAGAGGTGTCAGAGCCTTTATAGCTGGTGCTGGGAACTGAACTCTGGTTCTCTGGAAGAGCAGTACTTGTTCTTCACTGAGTCATCCCTCCATGACCCTCCATGACTCTACATGCATTTTTACTATATTTCATTTTAAGTAACTATCAATGCCATTGCACTGCCAGATTTTAAATGATCTGAATAAGCATTTGCTTGCAATGCTAGTAGATGTGTGTGGTGGTGGCCCTGGTAAGGATCAATACCTTGGTGATGCTGGCTCAGGCTTTGTGCTACTTTTAGAAAAAGCATGAATTCACAATTATTTTATTTTACTGAAATGAATACCTGTCTGTTAGGTCAAAGCCTTGGTAATAAGTGGAGACCACATACTATATATCTTATTTAAAGAAACAGTATTTTTAACTGTATGTTTGAGATGGGGTTTTGCTATACAGAGCATGTTGGCCATGAAGCCCATGAGAATAAGCTTGCCCCTGACAGTGGAGTGTGTACTGTCACATCCATTTGGGAATGTTTTTCTTTATTTGTGTGTGTGTGTGTGTGTGTGTGTGTGTGTGTGAATGATTGCCACATGTGTACAAGTGCTTGCAGAAACCAGAAGAGGGAGTTACATCTCAGGATGAGATGCCCAGTATAGGTGCTGGGAGCTGAACTTCTGCAAAAGCAGAAAGCTATTCTGAGTCATATCTCTGGCCTCAACTTCCTTTTTTTTCTTTTCTTTTCTTTTTTTTTTTTTTTTTGAGACAGGGTTTCTCTGTAGCTTTGGAGCCTGTCCTGGAATTTGCTTTGTAGACCAGGCTGGCCTCAGATTTAAAGAGATCTACCTCCCGAGTGCTGACATTAAAGGTGTCCACCGCCACCACCCAGCAACTTTCAAATATTTTAGAAGAGGTATATACTTTGTGAAATAAAAAGTGAAAAAAACACTATATTGATTGACAACCTGATGAAAGTTGTTTAAAATTGTCAGCCTTAAATCAAATAATAACAACAGAAAAAAGGCGAAGGAAGGGGTAAAGAGAGGTGACAGCAAGACCAAATTTTTAGTCAGCTTCTCCTAGCTCTCAGATAAGGCCTTCTGTGATATTCCTGCCCATGTTGGATCTGCCACTCAATCCCAGAAGATTCCTATTATGTCTGTTTTCAGGATACTCCACACTTGATAAGTGGTCAGTTGGTGATCTAACCTAGCTCCTCCTTCTATATTGGCTGTGTAAATTCTTGGCAACCTAAAGGCAAGAATCCTTCCAGGTCGGGGAACTGGGAAGGAAGCGGGCTCAGTGAGCAAAAGTGAGGAGGATCTGAGTTCAGGTACCCCAGACCCATGTAAAACTGGATGCAAAAGAATGTATCTGTAATCCCAGAGCTCTGACGGTGAGAAGGGAGATAGAGACAGAATCCCCAGAAACTCATGGCCAGCCAGCCTGGTATAAGCACCAGTGAACAAGAGACCCTGTCTCTAACAAGGCAGAAGACAGGGACTGACACTTGAGGTTTTCCTCTGACCTGTATATGTGCACCATGCACTTCCATGCTGGCACTCATAAATGAGTACCCATCCCCATACACAAATATTTTTTTTTTAAAAAAGAATTCAGTTAGATCAGTTTTACAAGAATCCCCCAAGCCATCATGTCTCTTTTTAAGCAACTGCCCATCCACTCACTCTCTTCTTCAAGCTACACAAATTCCCACTTGTCCTTGTAGTTGGAACTGAGCAACTTCTCTACAGTTGAGGTGACCCATCTTGCAGAGTATTCTTTAGCTCAACAAGTGTCACAGTGACCTCTATTTTAATAGTCATAGCTGGTAGGGAATGCAGGCAAAAAAGAAACCTCCTCTAGTCCTCTGGCTGGGACGACAGACATGCTAGATTTCCAGCGGTTCTGGGGACTCCCCCCCAACTCCAGGCTTTACATCTGCATGACAAGCACTTTAACCACTGGGGCATCTTAGCCCTAATCTCAGATTTTAAGCATCTGGGACTCCTTATAGGAAACTGTCTGTTTCCTCTAAGATGCTGTTAGTATTTTATTTGTACTTTATTGATTACTGCTGACTGCTTCCTACTAACGAACAGGAGGCAGGCTGTCTGCTACTGGTTCAGAGCCTGACATTTTCCCAAACCACAGATCAAGCGAGGAATAGGCCCTCTGCAGCCTTGGCTCCTCCTAGGCCCCGGCGGTGGAAAACTGTAGTCACCTTATTATCCCTCACTGCATTTTTAAGTGGGATGCTACTCGTGTTAAGCTGCTAAAGCAATTAAGTAGAAAACATTTTGTACCTTAAGGGAACATGTTTAAAGAAACTTCCCTTCAGCCAATAAGGCACAGAAGAATGCTACTATCCCCAAAGTGACAGGAAGTTTCAAATTATGGCTTGGTTTTAGTAATTTTCATTAAAAAAAACTGGCATTTCTCTTTAAATAGTTTCCTCTAAAAATGAGACAATATTGTAATGTGCTCCTAATAAGTGATAATTGGCTGAACCAAATATACTACATATATCTTGTTTATAAAAAGATTTATTCGAGGGCTGAAGAGATAAGTCAGTGGATAAGAGCACTTGATGCTCTTGCAGAGGACTCGGGTTCAGGTCCCAGCACCTATGTGGTGGCTTATAACCACCTGTAACTCCAGTACAGGGGATCTGACCCCCGTTTTGTCCTCCACAGGCACTGCATGCATATGGCGTCCATACGGGTAAAACACCCACACACATAAAAGAAATAGATCTTTAAAAAGATTTTTTAAAATTATGTATCTACATGCTGCTACAGATGCGCACAAGAAGGTGTTGGATCCCCTGGGGCTGGAATTAAAGGCAGTTGTGACCCAAGTGATGCAGATGCTTCCAATCAAGTCTGGTCCTCGGCAGGAGCAGTGTGCTTGCTTTACCTCTGAGTCATTTCTCCAGCCTTGAGTATCTGCCGCCTCCTCACAGGCTATTATGCTGATTCTAATTTTGAGGACTCCTCCTTGTATCAATTGCATTCACACTAAGTATTATAAGATACAATAGACAGAGAAAAAATGGTCTTTCTTGTTGGAATTGGAAAGCTCAGTGGCAGGGGTGCTTGCCCACCTAGTTTTGGTTGCTTGGTTATGCCAGTTCTCAGTAATCTCTCTGGGTTTGCACAAATTGTTTCATCCACTGGAACTGTACTCCACCAGCCAATCACCTTTTCCTTTTGCCTGGCTACATCTACTTACACATTCCTCAGGGCATCTTTTCAGTACCCTTCTCCTGGGTGCTTCCACACAGTAAGCAAAGCCTTCTGTAGGTGACTATTTATTTCACTGGTCTCTCCAAAAGGCTTCAGATTCTTTGACAAGTAGACACTGTGTCATCTTCATCACGCCCCTTCAGCATGATGAAATAGGAATTCAATGTTACACTTTTTTGTTTTGTTTTTAAAATGAAGCTTCAACACTAATGCATGCACTGTAATAACCAATCTATAATCTCTATGACTTCAATTCAATTTTCAAACTGGTATGCGAGAACTCAGCAACACATTTTGTCATAGAAAACAGAAGTGGCCTATAACTAGTTACCTCATAGTAATAATGCACGATAAACCCACTTAACCTACATGGTGGATACACTGTATTATTCAGAGTTAGAGCAGACTTTAGCTACTGGAACTCAATAACATATGGGGGAATGTATTCAGCATCCCAATTTATTAACAACAGGGAACTAATGGTTTCTTGCTGTATCCAGGAATAGAAAAACATAAAAAATACATTGGTGGCTGAAAACAGAGCTTCTGGTGTGGAAGGGAGGAAGGATGACTAAAATCTCCAGAAGCTGAGTGCCAGGGATTGACACTTTATTTTTAAGATTGCAACTCAATTTGGAGACAGTTGATTTTAATCTCTTTTCTTTCAAGGGTCTTAATAAGTTAGATGTCAACTTCCTACTAACAACCATCACTCACAACTGACAACTACAGCTTCTTAACACAGACAAAAATCACCTAAAGACTTCTTTCTCACCATGCAGTGATGGCTCATGCCTTTAATCTCAGCACTCAGGAGGTAGAGGCAGGTGGATCTCAGAGAGTTCGAGGCCAACCTGGCCTACAAAGCGAGTTCCAGGACAGGCATGACTGTAACAGAGAAACCTTGTCTCAAAAAAACAAATGAGAGCTCTTTCTCTTATTTTAAAGACGTTTTCTGTATTTAGCATTAAGCACAAAGACAGATAAGCAAACAAAACAAGTGCATGGTTATTAACAGCAAAAAAAACCGCTGTCTGTCAGCGAGATGGAGTTAGAGCTGAGTGGGACATGTCTGACTGAATGTACAATTTGAACAGTGACCACCGATCAAATGAGAACTTATGACAACTACAGCACGGGAAAATGGAGGCGCGAAAGAACGGAGATCTTTTCTTCCAATTTATGTTTTGCACTTTCATTCCCATAAAAATGTCTTTCAAACATAAAACTTAAAAAACAAAAGTTTAACCAAAAGCAATCTACATATTCAATGCAATGCCCATCAAAATCCCAGCAAAATTCTTCAAGTACCTCAAAAGAACGGTACTCAACTTCATTTGGAAAAGCAAAAAATCCAGGATAGCCAAAACAATCCTTCGCAATAAAAAAACTTCTGGAGGCATCACAATCCCTGACTTCAAACTCTACTACAGAGCTACAGTACTGAAAATAGCCTGGTATTGGCATAAGAACAAACAGGAGGACCAATGGAACCAAACAGAAGATCCGGATATCAATCCATACATCTTCGAACACCTGATCTTTGATAAAGAAGTAAAAAATATTAAATGGAAAAAAGAAAGCGTATTTAACAAGTGGTGCTGGTATAACTGGATATCAACATGTAGAATAATGAAAATAGACCCATATCTATCACCATGCACAAAACTTGAGTCCAAACGGATCAAAGACCTCAACATAAAACCAGCCACACTGACCCTTACAGAAGAAAAAGTAGGAAGTACACTTGAACACACTGGCACAGGGAACCACTTCCTAAATATAACCCCAGGAGCACAGACACTGAGAGAAACAATTAATAAATGGGACCTCCTGAAACTGAAAAGCTTCTGTAAAGCAAAGGACATGGTCAACAAAACGACAGCCTACAGAATGGGAAAAGATCTTCACTAACCTCACATCAGACAGAGGTCTGATCTCCAAAATATACAAAGAACTCAAGAAATTGGACACCAAAAGATAGCATAATTCAATAAAATAAAATGGAGTACAGACCTAAACAGAGAAGTCTCAACAGAGGAATCTAAAATGGCTGAAAGACACTTGAGGAAATGTTCAACATCCTTAGTCATCAGAGAAATGCAAATCAAAGCAACTTTGAGATTTCATTTTACACCTGTAAGAATGGCCAAGATCAAAAACACCGATGACAACTTACGCTGGAGAGGTTGTGGGGAAAGAGAACACTTCTGCATTGCTGGTGGGAATGCAAGCTGGTACAACCCCTTTGGATGTCAGTGTGACGATTTCTCAGAAAATTACGACACAACCTTCCTCAAGACCCAGTAATACCACTTTTGGGTATATATCCAAAGGATGCTCAATCGTGCCACAAGGACACGTGTTCAACTATATTCATAGCAGCTTTGTTTGTCATAGCCAGAACCCGGAAACAACCTATATGCCCCTCGATCGAAGAATGGATAAGAAAAATGTGGTACATTTATACAATGGAGTACTACACAGCAGAAAATGAAATGACAGCTTGAATTTTGCAGGAAAATGGATGGAGCTAGAAAACATTATTGTGATAGGAAAATGGAGCACTGTGATATAACAATGGAGCCCTGTGACGGAACAATGGAGCACTGTGACAGCACAATGGAGCACTGTGATGGCACAGTGGAGCACTGTGACAGCACAATGGAGCACTGTGATGGAACAGTGGAGCACTGTGACGGAACAATGGAGCACTGTGATGGAACAGTGGAGCACTGTGACAGCACAATGGAGCACTGTGATAGAACAGTGGAGCACTGTGACGGAACAATGGAGCACTGTGATGGAACAATGGAGCACTTTGACGGAACAATGGAGCACTGTGACAGCACAATGGAGCACTGTGACGGAACAATGGAGCACTGTGATGGAACAATGGAGCACTGTGATGGAACAATGGAGCACTGTGATGGAACAATGGAGCACTGTGATGGAACAATGGAGCACTGTGATGGAACAGTGGAGCACTGTGATGGAACAGTGGAGCACTGTGATGGAACAGTGGAGCACTGTGATGGAACAGTGGAGCACTGTGATGGAACAATGGAGCACTGTGATGGAAGAGTGGAGAACTGTGATGGAACAATGGAGCACTGTGACAGCACAATGGAGCACTGTGACAGCACAATGGAGCACTGTGATGGAACAGTGGAGCACTGTGATGGAACAATGGAGCACTGTGATGGAACAATGGAGCACTGTGACGGCACAATGGAGCACTGTGATGGAACAATGGAGCACTGTGACAGCACAATGGAGCACTGTGATGGAACAATGGAGCACCGTGATGGAACAGTGGAGCACTGTGACGGAACAATGGAGCACTGTGATGGAACAATGGAGCACTTTGACGGAACAATGGAGCACTGTGACAGCACAATGGAGCACTGTGACAGAACAATGGAGCACTGTGACGGAACAGTGGAGCACTGTGATGGAACAATGGAGCACTGTGATTGAACAATGGAGCACTGTGACGGAACAATGGAGCACTGTGACGGCACAATGGAGCACTGTGATGGAACAATGGAGCACTGTGATGGAACAATGGAGCACTGTGATGGAACAATGGAGCACTGTGATGGAACAATGGAGCACTGTGATGGAACAATGGAGCACTGTGATGGAACAATGGAGCACTGTGACAGCACAATGGAGCACTGTGATGGAACAGTGGAGCACTGTGATGGAACAATGGAGCACTGTGATGGAATAGTGGAGCACTGTGACAGCACAATGGAGCACTGTGATGGAACAGTGGAGCACTGTGACGGAACAATGGAGCACTGTGACAGCACAATGGAGCACTGTGACGGAACAGTGGAGCACTGTGACGGAACAGTGGAGCACTGTGACGGAACAGTGGAGCACTGTGACGGAACAGTGGAGCACTGTGACGGAACAGTGGAGCACTGTGACGGAACAGTGGAGCACTGTGATGGAACAATGGAGCACTGTGATGGAACAATGGGGCATTGTGACGGCACATTTGAGCACTGTGATGAAATAGATCTGTGGTTCTTAACCTACCTAATGCTGCAACCCTTTAGTACTCACGTAATTTTTAGAAAAATTTAATTGCATTGGCGTTCTACCTGCATATGTGACAGTGTCAGATCTTGGAATTACAAACAGCTGTGAGCACCATGTGGGTACTAGGAATTGATCTAGGGTCCTCTGGAAGAGTAGTCAATGCTCTTAACCACTGACATGCAATCTTATAGCCATAAAATTATTTTTATTGGGGCTGGAGAGATGGTTCAGTGGTTAAGAGCACTGGCTGTCCTTCCAGAGGTCCCGAGTTTAATTCCCAGGAACCGCATGGTGGCTCGCAACTCTCTGTAATGAGATCTGGTGCCCTCTTCGGGCATGCAGGGATAAATTCAGGCAGAACACTGCACACATAATAAATAAAAAATATTTTGGTTGCCTCTCCATAACTGTAATTTTGCAAATTTTATACATTTGTTATGACTTATAATGTAATCATCTACACTTTTCCAGGTCTTAGGCAACCCCTGTGAAGGCTGTTCCACCTCAAGGGGAACACTGTCATTGGAGAGTCATGGAGCATTGTGAAAGGATAATAGAGCAGTCTGTCACGGTGAGACAATGTGCTGTGAGGGCAGAGAACTGGGATGGACAGCAGAGCTCTCTGACAAGAGAGAAGGACCCTGGGAGAGGAGAGTGTGGTGTAGGAGGCCCTTCTGTATTTGTTGCTTTCATTGGTTATTAAAGAAGCTGCTTTGGCCTAGTTGATAGGGCGGAACACAGGTAGGCGGGGAAGACAGAACAGAATTCTGGGAGTGAGAAAGCAGAGACAGGCAGATGCCATGAATCTCCAGCCTGGGATGGACATAGGTTAGAATCTTGCCGGTAAGCCACCATCACATGGTGATACACAGATTTAATAGAAATGGGTTAATCAAGATGTGAGAGTTAGCCAATAAGAGGCTAGAGCTAATGGGCCAGGCAGTAATTTAATTAATACAGTTTCTGTGTGGTTATTTCGGGGGTTAAGATAGCTGGGTGGCAGGATGCAGCCCGCTCCTCCTAATGCAACAATAACGGAGAATAGTGAAGGACACTGGAGCACGGGTGCACAGTGGAACATTGTGACTGAGCAGCAGGCCACCGTGATAGAACAAGAAAAGCATGTGACAATACAAGGGTGCGTTGTGAGCATGATGAAGGACTGTGATGGGAATGGAGACCTGTTATCACTCACACTCACACACGCACACTCACACACGCACACTCACACACGCACACGCACACACACGCACGCACACCTTAAATTAAAAAAAATCTCAAATCTCCATCTTTACATTATGTTATGTAAAGAATTAACTCTAAACTGGGAGTGGTGGCTCAC
Organism: Arvicola amphibius; assembly: GCF_903992535.2. NCBI lineage: Eukaryota > Metazoa > Chordata > Mammalia > Rodentia > Cricetidae > Arvicola > Arvicola amphibius. Next base: position 92,206,887 of record NC_052058.2, on the reverse strand, counting down.
GCCTTTAATCCAAGCACTTTGGAATAAGAGGCGGGAGGATCTCTGTGAGTTCAAGGCCAGTTTTCAGGTCAACTAGGGCTACCTATTAAGATCCTGTCTAAAAACAAAAATAAAACAAAACAGAATTAACTCTAAAAAAATCTTCATAGACTTCATATGCATGCTAAAGCTATAGCATTATTAGAAGAAAATGTGGCATCTTTGTAAATCTGTACTAGGCAAAAGTTTCTCTGGACTCAAAAATCAAGAAAAGAAGAATAAGAAGGACACACTGAAATATTTGCTGGGCAATGGTGGTACACACCTTTAATCTCAGCACTCAGGGAGGCAGAAGCAAGTGGATTTCTGTGAGTTAGATGCTAATGTGGTCCGCAGTGAAACTCTGTCTTGAAAAACCAAAAAAGAAATACTTAAAAATTACAAATTTCTGTTATTTAAAACAGCATTTAAGAAAATAAAAACGGGGGCGCTGGAGAGATGGCTCAGTGGTTGAGAGCACAGGCTGTTCTTCCAGAGGACCAAGATTCAATTCCCAGCATCCCATGGCAGCTGACAGAACTGTCTGTAACTCCAGTGCATGGTGGTGCGTACCTTTAATTTCAGAACTCAAGAAGCAGAGGCAGGTGGATCTCTGAGTTTGAGGCCAGTTTGGTCTGTGTAGTAAGTTCTAGGACGGTTAGTGCTATGCAGCAAGAACCGGTCTCAAAAACCAACAAATAATTTTTTTAAAAAACCAAATAAATAAATAAATAAAAAACACACAGGATTGGGGGCAAAATTTGCAAAGATTATCCATATCTGTATACAGAGTCATTCCTCAACATAAAGAATCCTTATAACCCAATTTTAATAGGAGACTAATTTAGGTAGATAACTCACAAGAGAAAATATCTAACTAAAAGAAATATAAAAATATGTCCAACATACCATCGACTTAGGAACAAACAAACAAAGACAAAATAAAAAGGCCCTTCATAGTCAGGAGAAAATGAAAGATGACAGCGCCATGTGCTGACCACAGCGGGGCAGCTGGAGCTCTCCAGCCACCCTAGCAGAAACACAAAGTGGTAAAACCGTCTGCAACATTTTGGCAACGTGTTTTGGGAGTTAAGCATGTGTTTGTCTGACACCACAATTCTATATCTACATTTCTACCCTCAAGAGATAAAAATGATGTCTAGGGCCAGAGAGACGGCTTAGTAGGTAAAAGTGCTTGTTAAGTTCGGTGACTTCAAGTTGGTCCCTGGATTCCGTGTAAACAGTTGCAAGTGGTGGCACACACCTGTAACCTCAGCACTCCTAAGGCAGGATGAGAGGTGGGGATAGGAGAAGTAACAGAAGTCTGCGGCCGGCAAGCCCGGAATAGGCAGTTCAGCCACAGAAACCAGAGGCTCTGACATAGAAAAGAGATGAGAGAGCCAACTCCTGACGCTGTCCTCTGACTTCTACATCTGGCATTATGTACTACCATAGCAATAGTCTAATGAAGAACAATGAAAATGATGACTAAATAAGCTGCTACGTGGATTATGACAGTATTTTTATTTATAATAGCATATCCTACTATTAAGGGACATCCTAAAATTTGGAATACCATAAAAACATACTAACTAGTGAAGATATCATAAAAACTAAGCTGTATTTCCACACATTGGAGGAGATACAAGGTACAACAGAAAAAAAAATACTTATGTTACATCCTGGATTAAACTAAGAGCTTTATAGTACATGAAAAACTGAACCCAAGGCTTTACACTGTGTCTGGAAATGGTGAAAATGTAGTGACTGAACGCGAATATGCAGCTGCCATGGCTGGTGAATGAATGGAAATGGCTAGCGGCAAGAGACATTTCGGTGGGGCAGAAATGGCCACAAGACTGCACTGGTGTGTGCCTAACTACAGACATTTGGTAAACCTTACTGACCTATCTATTTTTAAAGATCTCTGTATTTTTATTTTATGTGCATGAGTTTGCCTGTGTGTATATCTGTGCACCACATGCATGCAGCACTCACAGAGGCCAGAAGAGGGAGTAGGGTCCCTGGAAAAGGAGTTACAAATGGTGGTTGTGAGCCACAATGCAGGTGCTGGGAACTGAACCCAAATAAATCCTACAGAACAACCGCCAGCCCTCTTTATGGTCCCTATCTATACTTTTTCCCCCCTTAAAACCAAGATGGGGTTTCACTGTGTAGCCCTGGCTGTCCTGGAACTCGTTCTGTACATAAGGCTGGCCTTGAATGTACAGAGATCCACCTGCCTCTGCCTCCCAAGTGCTGTGATTAAAGATGTGTACAACCAGGGGCCGGCTTCCTAGCTATACAATTTTTTTGTTGCTTGCAGGGGCAGGCAGATCTCTGTGAGTTCAAGGCCAGCCTGGTCTACAGAGCGAGTTCTTGGACCACCAGGATTTTTACACAGAGAAACCTGTCTTGAAAAAAACAAAACAAAACAAAAAGACGATTGGTTCAACCTTTTAAAAAGATTATTTGCAGGAATCATATAGGAATAATTGCCAAAAGCTAATAAGAGGACCATCTGTACATCCTTAAATAAGGCGTGTATGGGAAACTATAAAAAGTAATGTTTGTCATACTGCTGTCTGTTTTCAATAGTTTGGTTTTCCATAATAATTAAAAAATGGGAGAGTCATGTTGTAGCATATAAGTAACCAATTGGGTAAATTAAAACGCATTGAAAACTTTTTATGAAAGCAAACACATAATGGCCCAATAAGGAGTACCTTGGCAATTGCAGTCTGTTTAAACATGCGCGTTATCAACCCCATAACCTCCACGGCACCTGAATTTGGAGCTCTCATTAGTTTTTGCCATTCTTCAAAGCTGGCATTCAGTTCCTACATGGAAAGGAACAACATTGTTTAAGAATATAGCATCAAGAACAGAACAATTAATTCAATCATGCGGCAGGTCCTACTTCCCCCTTCTCCGTATAGAAAGTTATAAAAAGAAAATTTCCATAGATATCAATGTGTTCATTTAAAAATCACAATGCAGAGACCGGCCAGATGTCTATGCTAATGAGAGAAGGCAGTGACAAGCTATGTCACACCATAATTCAAACAACTGAAACTTCCTCTTTAAAAACAGTGTATGAAGCAAAAAAGATCTGAACACATAAGAAAACAGGGTGGTGCAATTTATATTGGTAGTAAGATGTATTATTTAAACAAGAATAAGGATGAAAGAAACATTAGTTACATAAAATACTATATGATCATAAATTGATTCTTCATTTCATTTTTCTTGCTAATGTTAAAATAGCAGATAAAGAAAATAAGATCATTCTTATTTGAGAAATACCATGGTATCCAACATTTATAAGGCACTTATTTAACTTCTAAGATGTAACAATGAAAAACTTCTTGTTCACTCAGTCACATCCAGAGGCTGTATAGGTACAGTGCTATCCAAAAGTAAATCTAGATGAGGAACAGGAAAAAACAAACATTTGGCTTTCATATATGCTAAATATTACATTCTGCAATGTTACCACTGGGTTTCAGAATTCAAGAACAGGACTGTATTCAAATTATTCTACGATATAGCTATTTATATAAACTTTTTTTCATGTGTGTGATGTGTGTGTCTCTGTGTGTGTGTACATGTATGCATCCATTCATGCACTCTATGGCATATGTGTGTGGGGTGGTCAGGGACAACTAGTGTGTGGGTCTCACCTCCCTGCTCATTTGAGACAGGGTCTGCTGTTCACTGCTATGGCCTGAAAGCTTCTGGAGACTCATGTCTCTGCTCCCATCTCATTTTGGCAGCCCTGGAATTACAGATGCACCTATTATGGTACCAGTTTTACTTGGGTTCTGAGATGCCCAAGTCAAGTCCTCACACTTGCATGGCAAGCATTTCACCCATGAAGCCATCGCCCCAGCCTCGGCCCCAGCTTTGTGTGTGTATGTGTATCCACAGAACATGAAACACAGTATCTCTTACTAATTATATCATGAATCCTTAATACTATACAGTTTTAAAATCATAGACGTTTTTCCTATGTTAAGTAGAAATTTTTTTTTTTTTTTTGGTTTTTCGAGACAGGGTTTCTCTGTAGCTTTGGAGCCTGTCCTGGAACTAGCTCTTGTAGACCAGGCTGGTCTCGAACTTACAGAGATCCGCCTGCCTCTGCCTCCCGAGTGCTGGGATTAAAGGCGTGCCGCCACCACCGCCCGGCAAGTAGAAATTTTTTGAATCACTAGGAACTTTATCTGTTCAAATATTTTGTAATTAAAATTAAAATCTTCCTGTGCTTTTCCTGAAATGATAAAAAAAACAATAGACATTCTACTAATCAAACCTGTTTTAAGAAAGCATTCTTTTCTGTGAAGTATGATATACAATCTTTAATAGCTTAATTCATAAGTTTAAAGTAAACACAGGCTCTCACCTTGACAGCTGCTGGTGGAAGGTCAAATGGAATACGTTGTCTGACTTTAGGGGGCAGCTGGCTTAAGACTTCACTCTTCAATCTTCTGATCATGATGTCACTTAGTAGCTGGTGAAGATCACCAAGGTTTGATGCCCCTCTGCAATCCCACTGACGCCTTTTACCAAAGTATCTGTTATATGAAAAGACAGACAGCAAAGCTGAATGCCAGAGTAGGAAACCCATGTATGCATGTCCTTCCTTTTAATCAGGAACAATGGCCCTGTTTCCTGTCATTTCCAAATGAAAACCAGTTTCAAAAAGCTAGTCTAAGGGGCCAAAGAGATGGTTCCGAGGTAAAGATGGCACAGTGATCTTGCAGTAGACCTAAGTTCAGTCTCTGACTGACACCAGATGGCTCACATCTGATAGCCTCAGTCTCTCTCTCTCTCTCTCTCTCTCTCTCTCTCTCTCTCTCTCTCTCTCTCTCTCTCTCTCTCTCTCTCTCACACACACACACACACACACACACACAATTTAAAGCTTAACAAAGTTACCTAAGCAGTATAATCCTCACAACTATAATTCTAGGACTCTAGGGACTAAGGCATGAGGATCACTATGAATGTTTACTAGGCAGGCACTCTACCAACTCAGCTACACCAACCTGACATATTTTCATGCTAATGAAATATTTTGATTTCTTTAATGTTTGTGTAGTCGTACTTAAAGATTTGTGTACAGAGTAAGCTGGGAAATGCTGAGCAGTGGTGGCACATGTCTTGAAGGAAGGCAGAGGCAGGAGGATCTCTGAGTTCCAGGGAAACCCATGACAGCCAGACCCACGACAGCCAGAGCTACACAGAGAAACCCTGTCTTGTAAAACAACAACAAACAAACAAAACACTGGGAAAATGCTTGCCAATACCTGATTCTGTCACAGATTTTTTTTTCCCTTTCAACCACATCATTAACAAAAGAAACCTAAGATTCCAAACTGCCACCATAGAAAGAAGACATTGGAAGGGCTCTTTAATCTTGTTTTTAGAATGAAATGTCTGAATTAAAATGGGTTTTTGTTTGTTTTGGTTTTTTGAGACAGGGTTTCTCTGTGTACCTCTGGCTGTCCTGGAACTCACTCTGTGGACCAGGCTGGACTTCCACTCACAGGATCCACCTGACTCTGCCTCCCAAGTGCTAGGATTAAAGGCACCACTACCACCACCCTTAAAATGGACTCCTAAGCACACTATCTGAAGGTTCATGGGATAAGACTGTATACAGAGAGGCACAGATTGCCACACAGCTCTCGTCTGCCTCCTTCAGAAACCAATATCCGAGTTTCAGAAGCGCAGACGTTTGAGCACTTTTTCCTTTGTGACACTAATGGTTGAACCCAGGGTCTCGCACATGCTAGGCAAGTCCATCCCTAGCTTGAAGTTTGAGCAATCTAATTTCTGAATGCCACAGTACAGTGTTAAGTGTTACAGGGAGGTTTCTTCGCACTTCCTGGAGACTATGCACCACAGAAAGAAGCATGAGCAATTGCTTCCTGGGTGTTTTATCTCAAGCTTATTGTAAACCGTATGATTGGCATGGAGCAGAGATTACAAAAACCATATCTGTCTGCAATCTATCTCCACTACGCATATTCATCAGATGCCAAGCAGCCAGAGGTGGCACTTACTCTAAAGAACACTGGCAGCTTGGGAAATAGGGTGGGGTGGATCTGGAAGGAGCGAGGGGGAGTTAAGGGGGGGATGAATATGATCAAAATACATTGTATGGATATATAAAATTCTCAAAGAACAAAACTATTCTTTAAAGAGGCTGGAGGCTGGGAGTGGTTGCACCCTGCAATTAATTCTACCACTGAGGAAGCAAAGGCAGGATTACCTCAGTGAGTTTGAGACCAGCTGGGTATGTCAGGAGTATCAGGCAAGTGAGACAGGGTCTTAAAACAAAAGAATTCATAACCTCATATTTGGGAAGCAAAGGGAAATGCAGAATGGGCTAGAAGAGCCACCACCCAACAACAACTGATTATTTGCCATTATATTTGAAAGTGATTATAGATAACTTTTATAAAATCACATTTGTTTGTTTGTTTGGGATGGGGATACACCATAATGCATGTGTGGAGGTCAGAGAACAGGTGTGGGAGTCAGTTCTCTCCTTCCATCATGTGAGTTCCTTACCTGCTGAGCTACCTCACCAGCCCAAATATTCTATTTTTAAAACCAGCCCTATTGAAAACAGAATTCACACTTCCATACAAAACATGACAAATGCAAAGTTCAGTGGCTTTTTATATATGCATAGATTTGTAGCAATTTAAATGCTACAGATTTTAGAACATTTTTATCACCTCAAGAAGGAGTTCTATGTCCTTGGCTGGGGTTGCAGCTCAATTGGACGCTTGCCTGGCATACATAAGGCCCTGGGCTCTAGCCCCTGCATCACATACATCAGGTATGGTAGTACACACCTGTAATACCAGCACCCAGGCATTAGAGGGAGGAAGATCAGAAGTTCAAGGCCATTCTCATCTACATAATAAGTTTGAGGGCAGCCTGGGCTATATAAGACCACTTCTTAGAAAACAAAGATAGGGGTAGGGAAGAAGGAAGGAAGGGAGGCAGGAATGAAGAAAAAGAAAGACCCCATGCTCTAATCAAACACTACTTTACTCATTTTGGGGGATATGATGATGATGATGATGATGATGATGATGACGACGACAGGGTCTACTGAGTACTGGCTATCCTGGGACTTACTATGTAGACTATGTTGGTCTCTGATTCAGAGGCCCTCTTGCCTCTGCCTCATGAATGCTGGGATTAAGAGGATGGCTAGCACACCCAGCTTACTTATTTAGATTTTGTTCCAATTAAGTTGCTTGTTGATTCTTAATTATGAGTGAAACCATAGACTGAATGCTCATTTAGGGCTGCTTTCCTTCACTAAATACTGTTTTTTAAAATTCCCATGTACAGCAGCATTAATGGATCTTCTACCCTTTTAATGACTAAATAAAATTCCATTGTACAAATAGATCACAACTTTTTAGTCATTCCGACTGAAGGACATCTGGTATGGTCCCAAGTTTTATATCTAATGAATAAAGCTGCTCCAGGCATCCAGGAAAGTGAGCAAGTTGTGCACTTCCATTTCCCTTGGGTGTAGTCTAGGCTGGAAGACTGAAACAGTAATGTTTGATTACTGAAGGAAGTACTAGGTTTTCAGAAGCAATGCATACACCTATCAACTATAGAGAAGGGAACCCAGGATACACCATCTGACATGTCCACCAGTGCTGGACACGATTCCTCCACACCAACATGTATCTACCGGTCTTGTGGGTCTTACCAGGTATACATATCTCTCTTGTAGTTTTGAGTCACTTCCTCTGATGACAGAAAGCATCTTAAAATGTTTGTTGGTCATTTATATATCTTTTATTGTGAAATGTCTATTCAAATTGCTTGCTCACTTTAGTTTAGTTGGTCTTAGTACTGAGTTCTAAGAGCTATACACATATTAAACACGTCATCTAGCAAGGGCACAATTTGCAAATATTTTCCCATTCTGTGAGTAATCTTTTCAAGGTACCCAGGCGGGCTTCAATTTTGTGATTCTCCTGCCTCAGCTAGGTAAGCACTAGGACTACAAGCATGTCCCACCATGCCCAGTTCAATTTCTTGATGGTATTTCTCTCTCTCTTGGTTTTTCGAGAGAGGGTTTCTCTGTGTAGTCCTGACTGTACTGGAACTAGTTCTTGTAGACCAGGCTGGCCTCGAACTCACAGAGATCTGCCTGTCTCTGCCTCCCGGGTGCTGGGATTAAAGGTGCGCACAACCACCACAACCAGGCTGAATATCTTTCCTAAACATTTTTTTATATTTATTTATTTTATATATGGTGCAGTACATGTGGACGTCAGACAACCAGTTCTGAGAGTCACTGCTCTCCTTGTACCAGGTGGCTCCTGGGACTCAAAGTCAGGCTATCAGACTTGGCAGCAAGTGCCTTCACCATATGAGTCCTCTTGCCAGCCCTAGACATCTATTCTTGTACAGCTACCATACTGCCATGAATAATCAGTAAAAGCGAGGCTTCTAGTCAATTTTCTTTTTCATGTTTAGGTTATTCTGGGTCCCTGAAAATTCCATACAAAATAAAGCCTGCTGTGGCGGGGTACATCTTTAATCCAGCACTCTGGAGGCAGGGGCAGGCAGATTTCGAAGTTCAAGGCCAGCCTAGTCTACAGAGTGAGTTCCAGCACAGCCAGTGCTACACAGAGAAACCTTGTCTCCGTGTACATCCGTGTGTGTGTACAACAGTAATAATTAGAGAAAAAGAACTTATGAATTTAAGAGGGAGCAGGAGGAATTGGAAGCAGAAATTATATAATTATACTTCATTTAAAATAAAATAAATTAAAAACAAACAAAAAATAAAAAAGATATATTATTTAGCTTGTACATCATACAATGATGTGGATACTTAAAGTATATATCTGATATTACAATAATGATAAATGTTGTGGGGTGCAAAAGAGCTGAACAGTCTGTTTACTATGTAATGTTTTCTTCCTTATATACCTACAAACATAAATAATTGGGGCTGGAGAGACAGTTCAGCAGTTAAGAGTACAGGCTGACTTTCTAAGACCAGTGTTTGGTTGCTAGAACCCATGGTGGGCAGCTCACAACTACCTGTAACTCCAGCTTCAGGGGATCTGAAGCCCTCTTCTGGCCTCTGAGGTCACTGCACTTGTGCACAAACCAGTACACAGATACACACAGACACATAATTAAAAATTTAAAAAATCTTATAAAACCATAGAAATTTCACCTGTATGGAGCACTATATATTCAAGTACCATTTTTACTACTTGCTTCTATCAACCAAAGGTGATGGCTAAAAATAGCAGCATGCAGCAGTGCATAGAAAAAAAAAAACTGTATGGCCAAGGTGTCTGCACTAATCTCTGTAGACCTTTATGGAAATGAGGAATTACTTTTGTACAAATCACAGGCCCTCTGCTGTCTCAGCAGGGGTCCATATATATACATTTTGTTGCAGCCACTATCCTCCCCTCCACCTGCCCCAATCCAATACCTCTCTCTTTTCTTCCCTTCCTTCCCCCTTTCCCTTCTTCCTTCTGCGTGGTTTTTTTTTTTTTTAACATTTAAAAGACAGAGTTTCATGGAGCCCAGGGTGACCTCAAGATCAGTAAATATGTACCCAAGGATGACCTGTCAAGTGCTGAGATCACTCACAGGAGTACCTCACCAGGCCTAGCTTCAGAGACTGCTTTGGACTAGCATATGACATTTAGGTACTGTTGTTAACATTTCAGAGCTTTATTTTAAAAGAATATTTTTATTAAAGCAATACATACACAAAGTTCTAAAACTAAGTGAAAAGACTTTCACACAGTGTGGAAACTTTGATATAGGCTCTTGGTTTCAAACTCAGGGTGGATAAACATAGAGAGAGCACAAAAGTTCACATCTGGAGACAAAGTCAAGACAAGTATCACTGCAGCCCAGAAACAATACAAGTGTAAAGAGAGAACTGAAATAATAAATCTACTCCTTTTACGCCTAAGAACAGGCAATAGCAGCTAAAAAGACTATTTTGTACAACTTTATTATATACTGCATTTTTCTAGATATTGTAAATAATGTTAGCTAAAAGGGATATCCTACATTGTTTGGTGGGAAACTCAACTCAGAATACTTTGTCGATGTGGAAAACCAGGCCAATGACTCCAAGAATACTCTGGTGGCTAAGCTGTAATACTTAACTGTGATTTATTAACTACTGTTTGGAGACATCAATGTAGTACTGACTACCATCCAAACACAGCTGTGGTATACTGGCCACCATATGGACACAGCTGTGTGTACTGGATACCATCTGGACACAGCTGTGGTGTACTGGCTATCATATGGACACAGCTGTGTGTACTGGATACCATCTGGACACAGCTGTGTGTACTGGATACCATCTGGACACAGCTGTGGTGTACTGGCTACCATCTGGACACAGCTGTGGTGTAATGGCTATATCATGTGGACACAGCTATGATATATTAGCTTCCATAAGAATAACGGTATCCACAATTCTAAACCCACCAAATTTTCATCAATTTTATGATTTATATTTCTCTAAACTTATGCCTAGAATTTACATATGAACAAATTAGTTTAACTTCAGAAATTATCCTTTGATGGCACATAAAATAATAGTGCATATATCACAATTGAAGAAGTTTTAGATTTCATATAACCATAAATACAAACTTATTATACTCATTTTAAATTGTGTTCTAATATAGTCTCAACCTACTTACATATTAAAGTACATGTTTCTAGTTCCCCTAACTTTTATTTTCTCTCTGCATTATGTTGGATTCTTTCTTTATTTGAAATTACATGTGGCTATATATGGTTATGCCTATGAAATTCCTCCCAGTGTAACAAGGGAGTATTGAATATTTATTATGAAAAGTGGGCATTAGGACAATAGAGCTGAGAAATGCTGCTGCTCTTTACTTATGGCTACTGTGCAGCACACACACAAGATGTGTTAGGTTGAGAAGAGACAACTCAAGGAAGTCTGCATTATTGAAATATTGAACTGTTAATTAATATTCAGGTCTAAAACAGAGAACACCAGGCCCAGGTGGACTTACTCTAGAGTTCTACCAAACAGTCCTGGAAGAAATTACACAAGCCGTCTAGGAGGACTGCGCAGTAAGCAAAGTGCTGGCCATACACTCATGAGGACGGGTTTGGTCCTCACAGCTTTCTCCTCCAATTCTACAAACTTAAGTATGTATTATTTTAAAGTTCTCGAGTTAAGCCAAAATTTACAACCTAAGTAGCTTCACTACTGACCTAGTTTTCTCTTAGTGACACAAAGACAGAAGCCTAATTCCTTTAAAATGTGACAGATCTTTAAATTTAATTTAAGAACTTGTTCCCCTAAGGTCTCCTTTTCTGAAATTCAAATAGCTTTGTAAGACTGAGCACCATCTAGGCAAGTGGAACTTTGTGAGTTTGAGGCCAGTCTACAAAAGCAAGCTCCAGGACAGGCTCCAAAGCCACAGAGAAACCTTGTCTTGAAAAACCAAAAAAAAAAAAAAAAACAAAAACAACCCAAAACCAAAACCAAAACAAACAAACAAAAAAAACGGGCTGAGCAGCATCTCACCATCTCGCTTGTCTCTGGATCACCTGAAACTCTGAAACAGTCTTAAATAAAGAAGGCAGTCAATCATATGGGTGTTAGTGGAGCTAAGTGTGAACCCTCTCATTATTCCGCTCACCCTTTCCCAAATACACTGCATTTTTATCTGTTAAAATGCTTCCTAAGGAATAAGGATGACACCAATAGACATGCTAACTTGAAGGGGTAACATTCAGGAGGCCTCAACCCTAGACAAAGAACCACAGGCCACTAAGGAATGCCGCGGGTGGAAGAAATAGTCTTCCTGGGGAGCACACCAACTGGTTATCCAATACGGACTGGTCAGCCCTGATAGCATACACATACAAGTAACATTATATGGATTGAGGATGTTATATCTATCTATTTAGGAACGCACGCACGCATGCGTGCAAACACACACACATACACACCCCAAAATTAGAGAAAAAGAGGCCATGAATTTGAGGAGAGGGTAGATGGGAGGGAACAGAGGAGGAAAGGAAGAAATGATGTAATTATGACCTCAAAAGAAAAAAAAAGCTTTTTAAAACATGACTTTCAGTTCTCTCTTATACCTTTGTTCTTGTGTTTGTTAGCGTCTATAAGCCTACTCCCTGCCCTGCATTTTCACACCTATAATCTCACCCAGAAACCAGCTCTATCTGAAACTAAAAACTGCTCTTGGAGGTTGAGAGATGATTCAGTACTGAAGAGCGCTTTCTGCTCTTGCAGGTAACAAGAGTTCAGTTCCAAGCACCCACATCAGATGGCTCTCAATCACCTGTAATTGCTGTAATTACTGTAAAATGGCGAGAGTGAGGACCGCAGCGGGTGACAGAGTACACCCTGCAGAGAGAGCTTGAGTGTGGAGTTTATTAGAGACAAAGGGAGTGGGAAGAGAAGCCAGGTGGTGGTGGTGCACGTCTTTAACCCCAGCACTTGGGAGGTGGAGGCAGAGAGATCTCTGTGAGTTCAAGGTCTACAAGAGCTAGTTCCAGGACAGGCTCCAAAGCTACAGAGAAACCCTGTCTTGAAAACCCAAAACAAACAAACAAACAAACAAAGAAATGAGAAGGTAAGAAATAATGGGTCAGACAGAGAGGAAGAGAGGGAGGAGACAGAGATCTGGTTCTTCAGAAGAATGGATGGGAAGAGAGAGGTCAGGAGTGGCAGAGCTTGTCTCTTACAGGACCTTTGCACTTGTGTACAGATTAGGACTTTAGGCTGGCCAGGGGACAGCCTGGGTACATCCTGCCAGATGACAGGGCAGGCCAGCATAATGCCTGAATTCTAACAACTACAGTTCCAGGGGAATCTGTTGCTTCTGGCCTCCAAAGGCACCAGTATTCATGCACACAACCTCCTTTCCCCATACACACACACACACACACACACATCAATAAACAAATTTTTTAAATGGCTTCGTTTCTACTCCAACCAAGCAGCTGCTTCTTATCTACCTGCCAAGACGATGCTGGCCCTGCAGAGCAGCATTTCAGGCATGTTGTAAAAGATGTTCTAATTCCAAAAATAATGAGACAAGGACAGAGAGAGGTGTTCTGAACAAGTCAAATATTTTATTTAATGTTACAAGGATGCCAAAATCCATATGTTAGTAAAATGCCAGAAAGGAAATTCTGCATTGAAAGGATGTCTAACTGCTGATTATAGTGATCCAGCCTTTGATGAAGAATACAAACTGGATCATCTCAAAGAAAGGAAAGAATTCAGATAACCAGGAATTCCTGCTGAGAAAAGGCTACAGAAGCTTCCAATAAGCATGTGGACAAATATTTAAGTGAGTCAGAAACTTTTGTATTTATGGAAACCATTTATAATGTCAACTACAAGTAGCAAACAGAAACAATGTTTACTTTATTCTAATCATGAAAATACTGATATTTTATGAAATAAATTTTTTTTTTTTTTTTTTTTTTTTTTTTTTTTTTTTTTGGTTTTTCGAGACAGGGTTTCTCTGCGGCTTTGGAGCCTGTCCTGGAGCTCTTGTAGCCCAGGCTGGTCTCGAACTCACAGAGATCCGCCTGCCTCTGCCTCCCGAGTGCTGGGATTAAAGGCGTGCGCCACCGCCGCCCGGCTGAAATAAAAATCTTTATTTCAGAGTTCTGGTTTATTAAATACAGGATAGGAGAAAAAACAATAATAATAATAGTAATTCTAGTCTTTGCTCATTCTTCTACCATTCATTTACGTTGCACTGTGCCCTGCTCATCATGATGTTCTGGGCACATGACTGTTCTAGCCTTCCTGTTCCCACGCTGGCTTCTGAGTCTAACCAGGATAACTAATCCTCCTTGTCCTTCAGCCCCTCATCTATCAGAAGCTGATACAAAACTCCCAGTGTTAGATCCAACTCTAGGCGTACTTTAGGCCTATACCACATTGCTGTGGAAATTCACCCTGAGAAGACCAGCTCCACTACTACTCTGTGTTACTGATCTCAGGTGGGAACTCAGCATTGCTAACAAACCTGTTACTAATCTCACTGTCTCAAGTTCCATCCTGCAGAAGTTCAGACCATGTCAACTTTTGAAGTTTTAACCCCCTACTTCTTCATTTCTTTAAACGCAGCAACAAGACCTCTCTTTGATAAGAAAATGAAACTCCCTTAAGCCCTATCACTCCAGGAAGTATGTTATAGCCCCAATAATATGCCACTTAATGATGCAAACTCCCTCATATCTCTGGCATCTCTGAAACTAAAGTATAATCTCAACAATTTGACACTGCAACTATGAAAAAAGGATACAAATATTTATGTAGAAAAAGGGTCAAAATTCAAAATTACAAAATGCTTATGTTTTTAATACACTAATCTCTTTTCCAAAAAGTATGAATGCTCTTACTTTTGTATTAGTTTAAGATTTTGAGCCATGTAAAAATATAGTCCTAAAAATAACAAAGAAACTTGTAATCTTATCACACATGACTCTCCCACACTTTCCAAGTTCACAGTGCAGAGGCTGAATTAGGAGACGGAGACCACTGTTGAGTAGGGACAGAGATTTAGATTAGGATGATAAGATGTGTTAGCATTAGAAGTTCTGATGGTTTGCAACAACAATATGAATGTATCTATACTTAAATGGTTAAAAAGTACATTTTCTGATGTATTTCTATTGCAAAAACAAAAACAAAATCACCCTCCCACAACAATAATAAGCAACACTCACAAAAGAAACAGAAAAACGAAGACACCCACAATGTCTTCCTATTCCCATTCTGATGAACAAGATTGTAATTTGACTCCTACCTAACTCTATCTTTGTCTAACTCCTAACTAGCTGTCTTTGTCTAAAGATCTTGGTTTAGCCCTAGAAGGACTGTTCAGCTGAGCTGGACTTGCTTTAGTTCCTCAAGGTAGCAGTGAGTTCTCTTGTCCTGGCTTTAGCATACAGAACTCCCACGTCCTGAAAAGGAAGGAAACAGATTTGCTCACAGGATGCTTCTGAGCTGTCCTTACTGGTTCGCTCTGGCGCACTCAGCCACAGCACTCTTCCCTTCCTTCCTCCCCCCTACCATGACATTCATCAAAACTACAATTATACAGCTAGGGCCTGAACTGACAATTCAGTGGAAGCTCGGATTATTTTTGTTTGTTTTTCGAGACATGGCTTCTCTGTATGGCTTTGGCTGTTCTGGAACTCACTCTGTAGACTAGGCTGGCCTCAAACTCAGAGATCTGCCTGCGTCTGCCGCCTGAGTGCTAGAATAAAAGATGTGCCCCATCACCACCTGACAAGCTTGGATTATTTGATCTCCGGAACATATCTGATAGCTAACATTATAGCCTGGCATATACCAGGTAACCTAAAAATACTTTTTATTTTATATATATGAACTTTGCCTGAATGTATGTCTGCACAAAACAAGTGAGCCTGGTGTCTGCGGAAGCCAGAGGAAGATGTCGGATCCTCTGCAACTGGAATTATAGATCGTTATTAATTGTCATGTGAGTGCTAGGAGTTCAACCTGGGGCCCTGAAAGAGCAGCCAGGGCTCTTAACCACTAAGTCATCTCTCCAAACCCCCCAAAATATTTTTTGAATGAATGGATTAATTAAAAATCAAGTCAGAGGCAGTAGGGGGCATGAAATGGCCTCATATACCAACTCGGCATGGATGATTCAAAATCAGAAGTCTGCTGGAACTGAACTAAAGACACCATGTTCTCACATCGCTTCAACACACATCTGACTTTCCAAGGACAAATGCAGAATTTATCCTACATCTCATTTAACTATTCCTCAAACATAGCTTGATTATTCAGTATACTAACTATTATTTCAGATCTGAGCCATCTGCACATGGGGAGACAGTCCTGTATTTAGCCAGAGGAAGAGCACAGAATGACAGTGCTGGAGATGCGTGGAGGCAAACATACCCCGACCATGCTGTAAATGGACATAAAGCCTTGAGTATATTATCAATCTGCATTTTCCCTCTCAAGAAAATTCAGACATGTAATTCTCCTAAGTAGTGGAACTGGCATAGAACTTGATGTCCCACCCTGAGGAACAAACCCTGGACCATGTGCATAAGAAGCAAGCCCAATTTCCCCAGACCTTTCTAGGATAATTTAAGTTTTAAGCACAACATAAGAAGGGACAGATGTCTTCCTAAAGCACAACTTTGTTTTTAGTTTGAGACAGTGTCTCACTATGTAGTCCTTGGGTGGCCTAGAATTCACCATGTAGACCAGAATAGCCTCAAACTCAGAGATCCACTTGCTTTTGCCTTCCAAAGGCTGGCATTAAAGGCTTGTGCTTTAACACCTGGCTCCAAAGCACACACTAAGGAGAGTTCTTGCTAGAGGATGCTTGGCTGCATTAGTCACATGTCTTCTTCTTGTAAGTACAGGAATATTTAGTAAAGTTGCCACTTCTGAAGTCTCTCATGTTGAGAGAAAAAGTCAAGAGCAATGGGGGAGAAATACAAAAGAAAATAGCAAGACACGGCAAGTGATTTAACCCCCAAAAGTGCACATGGGGACTAAGTGGGCTCTAAACCTTCCCATGCTGGAACAACGTTAATCAATTTCTTCACTGTGCTTCCTTCTCCGGATCCTATGTGCATTTATAGAGTGACTAACATAGGGCATTTGGGTAGGGTATCCTGGTTGAGTGATCCCTTCTCCCTGTGCCTCTCAAACCATATGGGGTCGGTGGTATTTGGTTATTTACACCCTAAATTCTTTCTTCAGATTCTATATGCATTAACATGCTTCTTTAGGGCATGCCTCTGGAATTTAATAAGTTCTTTAAAGACAAAGTAACATTCTTGCTCAAGCATTTCACTAAAACTTTATTTTGAACGCAGCATGACATTCCAAATATAAAATATGAGTCTAGGATGGAATAACGATCCATAATTGCATTCTGTAAAATTATAGTGTGAAAATGACACCCTTCCAGAATAAAAACACTGTGGGTGAAAATATAGCATCCCACAGCCTAACTTAAAATGTCAGGAAATGCCTTGATCTGAATAAAAGATTATGGGACCACAGTGCTTCCAAGGTAAAGAAATAAAGGAGTAGAAAGACTTCTGAAATGGATGTAGAAGAAAACATCTTCAAAGGGCTGGAAATCGCTCAGCCCTTATGAGCACATACAGTTCTTTCAGAGGACCTAAGTTCAGTTCCCAGCACCCATGTTGGATAGCTGAAATACCAGCTCCAGGAGGTCTGACTCCCTATTCTGGCCTCCATGATATACTTGCACTCACATATGCATATACCCATTTACAGACATACACATGTACACATAATTAAAAAGAAAAAGAAGGAAAATGCCTTTGAGAAGCACAATGCCCTTGAAATGACTTTATCAAGTAAGTAGAAAACAGAAGATAACCTACACCATTACACAACATTTCACAAAGATGAAATATTTCTCTCTTTGCATTAATAAGTGAGGTACACACTTCTGTTGTCATATGACAGATACTAATCAAGAAACAGACAGTAGGGGGCTGGAGAGAGGGCTCAGCAGTTAAGAGCACTGGCTTCTGTTCCAGAGGACCCAGTCACACAGAGCAGCTCACAGCTGTCTCTAACTCCAGTTGCAGGGCATCTGATTTCTTCACACAGACATACATGCAGGTAAAATACCAATGCACATAAAATAAAAACAGATAAATTTTAAAAAAGAAACACACAATAGGACAGACATGCAGATTAAATGTTTAGCCTGTTCTAGTTGTCCAATGGGAAATGTAGGCAATATATATCATGTAAACAAATTTGGCATCTCCAGTGCAAAAGTCACCATTAAGGTTGTTTGTTCAGGGCTGGAGAGATGGCTCAGGGGTTAAGAGCAGTGGCTGCTCTTCCAGAGGTCCTGAGTTCAATTCCCAGCAACCACATTGTGGCTCAAAAGCCATCTGTAATGATATCTGACACCCTCTTCTGGCCTAAAGGCTTACATGCAGATGAAACACTATATAATAAATAAATCTTTTTTTTCTCATTTTTTTTTATTAAAAATTTCCCTCCCCTCCCTTCCACCCATACCCCCACTCAGCCCCTCTCCAAGCCAAAGAGCCATCAGGGTTCCCTTCACTATGTTAAGTCCAAGGTCCTCCCAGCTCCCCCTAAGTCCAGGAAGGTGAGCAACCAAACTGACAAGGGGAATAGGATGGTTGGGATATAGGAAGGGTGGATATGGGAACAAGGAATTATATATCTTAGTTAAGGGAGCCATTCTAGGGTTGGCAGAGACTTGACTCTAGAGGGGTTCCCAGGTGTCCAGGAAGATGCCCTCAGCTAGTTCTTTGGGCAGCTGAGGAGAGGGTGTCAGAAATGTCCAGATCCTATTGCCATACTCATGAATATCTTGCATATCACCATAGAACCTTCACCTGGCATTGGATGGAGAAAATGACAGAGCCCCACATAGGAGCACCGGACTGAGCTCCCAAGGTCCTGATGAGGAGCAAAAGGAGGGAGATCATGAGCAAGGAAGCCAGGACCGTGAGGAGTGCGTTTACCCATTGAGACGGTGGGACAGATCTAACGGGAGACCACCAAGTCCAGTTGGAATGGGACTGATGGAACAGGGGACCAAACCGGACTCTGAATGTGGCTGACGGTGGAGGAGGACTGAGAAACCAAGGACAACGGCAATGAATGTGATCTCTACAGCATGGACGGGCTCACTGTGAGCCTTGTCAAATAAATAAATCTTAAAAAAAAGAAAAAGTTTTTTTTTTAAAAAAAATGTTTGTTCAGTTTTTTTTGTTTTAATCAACACCTAGACTCATGTCAAACAGACCTATCATGGGAACAATACAAATATTAGGAAGGATCATGTATGGGAATCATAATTTTATCTAAAAGGAACTAAAACTCTGAATTAAGATGACATCCTAAAACAAAAATATCACAACACATAATAAGAAACAGTGCAGGAAGGCTCCTGGACTGACTGATACCAGGTTCCATACATCTCTCCACTTACAGTGCTTTGAATGAGAACGGTCCCCATAGGCTCATATATTTGAATGTTTGATTCTCAGTTTGAGATTTCAATAGCCCATACTAGGCCCTGTCTAGCTCTCTTCCTCCAACTTGCAGATCGATGTAGACGTAAGCTTTCAGCTATTGCTTCAGCTCCATACCTTCCTGCCTGTTACCTTACTCCCACCATGATGGTCATGGAACTGTAAGCATGCCCCTAATTAAGTGCTTTCTTTTTATGTTACCTTGGTAACAGAGTCTCTTCAGAGCAAGAGAAGAGTACCTAAGACATCACTGTAGCACCAAATCCTACCTCATCTAAGCCTGACGCCCCACACAGTCAAGCGAAGAGCAGGACAACACACCTCCATGTACACACACATCTCACCGACAGGCACATTTTCTTTCATCCTTGACGAGGACTCATTATGTACTGGCAAGTATGGCCTCTGGCAATTCGACTCTTTACTTCCGAAGTGCTAGAATCAAAGGCATGTGCCACCACACCTAGCTATTTCTTACATTATATGTAGGTCACCTATACAAGTTTTCCTTAAAGAAATCCTTTCCCAGCGGCAGTAAGTCTGAAGACCACTGGAACAAGGAATGCTAACAGTGTTTAATGTTGAGAGTTTCCACCATGTGCAGATAAAAAATAATGATCCTACCTGATGTGTGCATTGCAGTATCTTTTAGCGTACTCGATCCAAGTTCCAAATTTTTGTGGGAAGAGAGCCTCAATCTGCATGAAAAGCTAGAACAATACAAATGTTCTTAATATATTGCAATATTTCCAACTAAGTTATTATGGTAATAAAAGAAATTAATAAAAATATTAAGAGGTATAAAAGCAAAAATACTTTTCCCTCAAGGCCTTTCCTTTCTCTTTACCCCCACCCTATCCATTCTTCAGGGAAACAAATGTATATACACACACAGACACATATACATATATATATATATATATGTATGTATATATATATATACTTTTTAAAAGATTTTTCCTCAGCCACTGTATAGATAATTGTATTCACATATAGGCAATCATATTATGGTACAATGAAAATTTTACTACAAAAGTATGTCATAGGTGACTTTTTAAAAAAGAAGTATATAAGCAAAGTGCTATAATAATAAAGAACTTTTTAAATCTTGGAATCGAGCATGGTTATTATATACATCTGAAGAGGGGGCAGGGCTATTGCTTACACTTAATGAAGGAGGTAGAGCTATTACATACAGACAAACAAGGAGGCAGGGGTATTCTATACAGCTGAACAAGGAAACAGGCTGAGCTAATCTTGGTAAGCATTCTCTGTGGGGAAACAGTTCTCTAGACATAAACATCCAAGAGCAGAGAGAGATAGTAGACATTTCTGCGCACGGTCAACATTGCACTTCTTAGCCTCCCTGGCTGTGCCACTCCCACTCCCATGGAGCAAAGGTGTAAGTAGCTGACAAGCTCATGCCTATGTCAAACAATACAAACAAAACACTTTCACTTAGGACTTCACTAATCCCCAACATAAAGGAGAAGACCAGTGGAACACACTAGGCAATAAAGTGAAAATGTGTCAGGACCAAGGTCATGCTGAGACTGAACAGCAGTGCACAAGGTATGCTTAGGCTGTGTCTTGGCTACTGTTACGATCAGCATATAATCTTCCAGAGTTTATCTTGTGAATAGAAAGATAAAGTTTACAAAAAACAGGAATGCTTCCATATAGTGTTTCCTTGTGCCAGTGGTTTGCTTGGGAAGAAAGCTCTCTCTCTCTGAAGCCCCAAGTGTCATATACCATTAAAATCCTATCGTCTTTTATGCCTTCTCTATGACTGCCTAAGACTTGTAGTCCTTAAGTCCCATCCTTGAGATACAAACAGGCACAGGAAATTATTTTACATGCATTCCAATTACCTCCTTTCACTTTTAAACAATGATTTATGTACTTGTTTTGAAGTACTAGGTATAGAACACAAAACCTCACATAAGTCAAACTAGATACAGCTGTATAAACCAGGGTTAAATATCACCAAGAACTAAATATTTCCATGAATTTGTTGTAAGACATTGATTTCCTAGATATTCTTTTTTATTGTCATGTCTTATATGTCTACGTGAAAATTAGTCAGGCTTTCAATTTAGCATTGCACCTACCATTCATAAAAATAGACCATTTTCCTAAAACTGTCTGTAGACAATGCTGACCTCAAATTCACAGAGATCCGCCTGCTTCTGCTTTCTGAGTGCTAGGATTAAAGGCGTGCGCCACCACTGCCAAGCCCAGCTTTTTTTTCTGATTTTCAAAGTGCTTACATTTAAAAAATAAGATTACATTCTATAATTGCAACACAGTTCTGTACAACAGCAAAGAAACTCCTTTGTGATTTTCCTTTATATTAAATACATTATTTTAAATTGTAAGTTTCCAAGCAGCAGTGATTATGGAGAATGCATATTCTTTAATTATTGGGTTATCTGATCATCATCTACCACACTACCAAGTATGTTTATGTTAAGAAAAGGTTTATAAATATAAAAGAAAAATTCATTACTACTTGCTTCATTTTGTGTCCATGGATGTATTTAACTTACACTTTAAAAAAGTATTTTTTTCTTGCCGGGTGGTAGTGGCACACACCTTTAATCCCAGCACTCGGGAGGTAGAGGCAGGCGGACAGGACAGACTTCAAAAAGCTACAGAGAAACCCTGCTTCTAAAAACAAAAATTTTTTCCTCATTTTAAAAGGAGTATGAGTAATTATGTGATGGAATCAGCCTGAGACAATGCAGATAGAAGTTGCATTTTTAGGATACTTATATATGATTCACATTATCTCCATAAGGACATTTAGCTAAGATGATAAATGAGTCCTTTTACTTGTTCTACCAGAATACAAAGAAAGCGAGTGCGTATTTGCTTCACTTATAGGACTTGCATAATTTATAGTTCAGATAGACATAAAAGATTTATTTTTATTTATTCTTTCATACAATACATTCTGACTGCAGCTTTCCTCCCCTCCACTCCTCCCGGTCCTCCCCCCACCTCAACTCCTACCACCATCTACCCCAGAAAAGAACAGGCCTCCCGGGAACATCAAAGGAATGCAGCACAGTAAGATACAATAATACTAGGAACAAAACTTCACATGAAGGCTGGCAAGGAAACCCAGTGGGAGGAAAAGGGTCCCAAAAGCAGGCAAAAGAGTCAGAGACACCCTCACTCCCACTGTTAGGAGTTCCCCCTCACTAAGCCAACCACCATAACTTATGTGCAGAGGACCCAGTGCAGACCTATATAGGCTCTATGATTGTCACGTCTTTCTCTGTGAGCCCCCATGAGCCCTGCTTAGTGAGTCCCTCTCCTGGTGTCCCCCACCTCTCTGGTCCCCATAATTCATTCCTCTTCTCCCTCTTCTGTAGGGTTCCCCAATTAACTCTCTTATTTTCATCATTTCTCTCAAGAAACTAGATATCAACCAACTAACCAATCCAGTTTAAAAAACGGGTACAGATCTAAACAGAGAATTCTCAACAGAAGAATCTCAAAAGACTGAGAAACACTTAAAGCATGTTCAACATCAGTCAGGTGGTGGTGGCACACGCCTTTAATCCCAGCACTTGGGAGGCAGTCAGGCAGATCTCTGTGAGTTTGAGGCCAACCTGGTCTACAAGAGCTAGTTCCAGGACAGGCTCTAAACTACAGCAAAACCCTGTCTCGGAAAAAAATAAAAAAAGAATGTTCAACATCCTTAGCTATGAAGGAAATGCAAACAAAACTACTTTGAGATTCTACCTTGTACCCATCAGAATGACTAAGATCAGTAACACAAGTGATAGCTCATGCTGGTGAAGATATAGAGCTAGGGAAATATTCCTCTATTGCTGGTGGGAGTGCAGCCACTTGTACAGCCACTAAGGAAATCAGTATGGAAGTTCCTCAAAAAACAGGCAATCAATCTACTTCCAGACCCAGCTACACCACTTTTGGACATAAACCCAAAGGATACTCCAACCTACTACAAGGGCACTTGCTCAGTTATGTTCATAGTTGCTTATATTCATAAAAGTCAGAAACTGGAAACAACCTAGATGTCCCTCAACCAAAGAATGGGTAAAGAAAAAATGGGTACATGTATACAAAGGAGTATTATTCAGCAGTAAGGAAGTGAAATTTTCAGGCAAAGGGATGGACTAGAAAAAAAACCATTCTGAGTGAGGTAACCCAGACCGAGAAAGACAAACATGGTATGTACTCATTCATAAGTGGACATTCGCTGTTAAGTAAATGATAACCGTGCTACAATCCACAGACCCAGAGAGGCTAAGTAACAAGGAGGACTCATAGGGTTACCCTTGCAGATTCCAGGGAGTTTCCACTGTACCAGGTTTTCACATCCCACCCCATACCCCCCAATTCCAGTCATCTCTTCCCATCCTCTCTCCCTATATTCCCCGTCCCTATCCCTCCTATTTCCATCCCCACCAGCCGAGTCTCCCCACAAACCCTATTCTATTTCCCTTTCCTATGGAGATCCATGGTCCTTTATATATTTTGGTTATCAGCCCTCTGTTAGATGTGGAACTGGTAAAAATCTTTTCCCATTCAGTAGCCACTGCTTTGTCAGACTGACGGTGTCCTTTACCTGACAGAAACTTTTTAGTTTCAAGTCCCATTAATTATCTATCTTAGGGGCTGGGCTAAGTGGTGTTCTGTTCAGGAACTTGTCTCCTGCGCCAATGCATTTAAAGTTGTTTCCCACTTTCTCTTCAATCAGGTTCAGGGTATCTGATTTTATGTTGAGGTCTTTGATCCATTTGGAGTTGAGTTGCATATAGGTGATAAATACAGATCTGTTTGCATTCTTCTGTCTTAGTTAGGGTTTCCATTGCTGTGAAGAGACACCATGACCACGACAACTCTTATAAGGAAAAGATTTAATCGAGGTGGCTCACTTATAGTTTAGAGGTTCAGTCCATTATCATCGTGGTAGGGAGCATGGCAGCATGCAGGCAGACATGGTGCTAGAGAAGTAGCTGAGAGTTTTATATCTTGCTAGCAACATGAAATGGTCTGGCATACTGGGCAGTATCTCAAGGAAACCTTCCTCCAACAAGGCCATATCTACTCCAACAAAGCCATAGCTCATAATAGTGCCACTCCCTGTGAATTTATGGGGGCCAATTACATTTAAACTACCACATTCAATATGCTGATATCCAGCTTGATCAACACTATTTGTTGAAGATGTTTTTTATTCCATTGTGTATTTCTGGTTTCTTTATCAAAAATCATATGTTCATAGGTATGTGGGTTTACTTTTGGGTCTTTGATTCAATTCCATATATTAATGTGTCTGTTTTTAATGAAAATACCATGTAGTTTTTATTACTATTATTCTATAGTACAGCTTGAAATCAGGAATGGTGATATCTCTGGAAATTCTATTATTATTTAGGATTAGTTTACTTATTTTGGATTTTTGGTCTTTCCATATGAAGTTGAGTATTGTCCTTGTAAGATCTATAAAGAATTGTGTTGGAATTTCGATGGAGATTGTGTTGAGTATGTAGATTGCTTTTGGTAGTAATCTGGTACTTCCAAATCATGCTTGGTAGTAACATGGCCATTTTTATCATGTTAACTCTATCAATTCATGAGCACAGGAGATCTTTCCATTTTCTGATAACTTCTTCAGTGCCTTTCTTCAAATCCTTGAAGTTTCTGTCATTAAAATCTATCACTCACTTGATTAGTTACCCCAAGATGATATATATTATTTGTGGCTATTGAGAAGGGTGTGTCGCTCTGATTTCTTTCTGTTTGTTTGTCATTTGCATAAAGAAGGGATATTGATTTTTTTAGAGTTAATCTTGTATCCAGCTACTTCACTGATACATTTTTAGAGTTCCCTGGTAGAACTTTTGGAGTCTCTCATGTATAATATCATATCATCTGGACATAATGATACTCTGACTTTTCTTTACAATGTGTATCCTTTTGATCTCTTTCAATTGTCTTATTGCTTTATCTAGAACTTCAAGTACTATATTGAGTAGGATTGGGGAGAGTGAATAGACTTGTCTTGTTTGTGATTTTAGTGGAATTGGTTAGAGTTTTTCTCCATTTAATTTGCTGTTGACAATAGGCCTGCTGTAAACTGTCTTTATTATGTTTAGGTATGTTCCTTATATCCCTAATCCCTCTAGGATTTTTATCATGAAGGGGTGCTACATTTTGTCAAAGGCTTTTTCTTGTATATAAAGAGAATATGTGTGTGTGTGTGTGTGTGTGTGTGTTTTCTTCAATTTGTTTATATGGTAGATAACACTGACTGATTTTTGTATGTTGAACCATCTCTGCATCTCAGAGATGAAGCCTGCTTGGTCATGGATGATCTTTTTGATGTGTTCTTGGATTCAGTTTTTGAGTATTTTATTGAGAATTTTTGCATTTATTTTTCATAAGAGTGGACATAAATGTGTTTGGGTATCATGGTGACTGTGGCCTCATAAAATGAATTTGTCAATGTTCCTTCTGTTTCTATTTTGTGTAATAATTTGAGGATATTGGCACAGCTCTTCTTTGAAAGCCTGGAAGAATTCTGTGTTAAAACTGTCTGGTCCTGGGGATTTTTTTTTGGCTAGGAGAATTTTAATGACTGCTTCTATTTCCTTAGGGGTTATAGGTCTACTAAAATTGTTTATCTCATCTTCATTTAACTTTGGTAAGATATATCTATTGAGAAAATTATCCATTTCTTACAGATTTTCCAATTTTGTGGAGTAGTTTTTTTCAAGTAAGAACTAATGATTCTTTGGACTTCCCTAGTGTCTGTTGTTATATCCCCTGTTTCATTTCTGATTTTGTTAATTTGGATATTCTCTCTTTGTCTTTTAGTTAGTTTGGATAAGTGTTTTTCTATCTTTGTTTTATTAATTCTTTGTGTTGTTTTTCTTTGTTTCTATTTAATTGATTGCAGTTCTCAGTTTGATTATTTCCTGCTATCTACTCTTCTGTGTGTGCTTCTTTTTGTTCTAGAGCTTTCAGGTGCTCTGTTAAGATGCTATTATATGATATTGACGTATCCCACTATCAATGTGTGAGGGTTGATATGTGATTTAAGCTTTAGTGGTATCTCCTTTAAAATGTGAGTGCCCTTGTGTTTGTGGCATAAATGTTAAGAACTGAAACATCATTTTGATCGTTTTTCCTTTAATGAGTATGATGTGTCCCTCTCTCTCTCTCTCCTCTCTCTCTCTGTCTCTGTCTCTCTCTGTCTCTCTCTCTCTCTCTCTCCCTCTCTCCTCCCTCCCTACCTCCCTCCCTCGCTCCCTCCCTCCCTCTCTCTCTCTCTGGATTTTTGAGACAGGGTTTCCCTGTGTAGCTTTGGAGTCTACCCTAGAACTCGCTCTGTAGACCAAGTGGCCTCGAACTCACAGAGATCCACGTGCCTCGCCCTCCTGAGTGCTGGGATTAAAGGTGTATACCACCAACACTTGGCTCTCTGTCTTTTTTGATGAACTTTGGTTAAGTCTTTCTTTCTTTCTTTCTTTCTTTCTTTCTTTCTTTCTTTCTTTCTTTCTTTCTTTTTGATATTAGATTGGCTATACCAGTTTGTTTCTTAGGTCCATTTGCTTGGAAATTGTTTTTTAAAAGAAGATCTTTTTTTTTTTAAGCTTTTTAAGATTTTATTTATTAGGTATACACTATTCTGCCAGCATGGATGAGGGTACCATATCTCATTACAGGTGGCTGTGAGCCACCATGTGGTTGCTGGGGATTGAATTCAGGACCTCTGGAAAAGCCTAAATGCCAGCACAAGAACACCGTCAACAACAGCCAAAGCAATGTCTCCACCAGAGCCTGGCTATCCTGAATATTCTAACACAGCAGAAACACAAGGAAACACCTTAAAACTAACTTTATGAAGATGACAGGTGACCTTAAAAGAAAAATGCATAAATCTCTTAAAGAAATTGAGGAAGAGAAAAATTTGGAGGAAATAAATGTGGTGGTTTGAATAGATATGGGCCCCCATAGACTAGGGTGTTTGAATGCTTGGCCCACACAGAGTAGCATTGTTAGGAGGGTGGCCTTGTTGGAGTAGATCTGTACTTGTTGGAGGAAGTGTGATTCTTTGGGACTTAACGACTGCAGGAGTGGGCGGGACAGAAACCTTAGTCAATATGTTTTCCAGTAAATTAGATTCCTCAGACAAAATGTTCAGAAGGCACCAAGGGAGACTTAAGAAGACACTCTGACCATGGCCTAATCTAACTAGATACCTCACCCGGCCCGCAGTGTGCCCTAGCTTGTTCCCACATTTTGAAGTGTAGTTGCTAGAGGGGATAAAGAGCTATAGACAAGGTCTGCAGTGGGTAGACACAGATATCTGGAGCTCACTGACCAGCTGGCCCAGCAAAATTATGGCACTCCAGGCTTAGTGTGAGAGCCCATCTCCAAAAGGAAGGTGGAGAGCTACATACACACACATATACAGTAAAATTCACCTCTAAGACTTTTTTACATAAACTAGATAAAGTAACAAAAAAGCCCCAGAAACATGTGGTCAGTCTTGAAAATACACACTAAATAAAAGATTTTATAATTGGGCGTGGCAGTGCACACCCGGAATCCTAGCAACAGGGAGGCCGATCACCATGAGTGGTCTACTACACAGCACAATCAAGCCAGTCAGAGCTACAGAATAAGACCTGGGGTCAGAACAAACAAACAACAAAACCAAAAGTAATTTTAAAAAGCAAAGAGAAAAAAAGAGAGAAAAAGAAACGTTATCATAAAGGGGAAACTATTTTATATCTACTTGTAAGTAAGGCTAAGACTTACCAATAAATAGGTTTGTAAAACCCAGTTATAAGAAAAATAGTGTTTAATCATTAATAGTGCCCTGGGAAGTCCCAGTCTCCTATTTTGGCATTTGAAGCATCTAACTTGAAACTAAAACTTTCCAAACAGAAGACAGAATCAGTTTTCCTATTACACTTAAAGTACAGAAATCTTAGTACCTCCTCAGGCCTTCCTAGAGCTGGGGTTCCCGTAAGAAGAATGGCTCGCTGGGCTTTCTGCACCAGCGGCAGGAGAATCTTGCTGCGGGCAGCAGTTCTGGACTTCATGTAGTGTGATTCATCCACTATCACGACTCTGAAGTTCTGGCTGTTCAGTGCACCTATCAAAGTCTCTGCGTCTGTGGTTAGGAGACCATAGCCTAGAATGGTCACTCTGCTGGTTGATATTCTCCTAGAAAAGAAAAATTGCCTGCTTAAAAAATATCTATCTCAGCAATGAATCTATCACAAGCAAAACAACACTCTTGGCCAGGGGGGAGGGTGGGGGAGTGGGGATAAGAAACGGTCCTACTTCTGAACCTCAGCTATTCACATAGTTCAGATTTTACATTTCTCCAATACGTTAAGCCAAGACTTAGAATTCTGGTCAAGTGGTTTTTGGAAGATTTTGATAACTAGAAAGCCACATTTTACTAGGACAAGACTTTATGACAATGTTTTCTTACATGCATTCATTTGTCGGCCTGGGTGCTGTTGGTATTTTGTCAGAACAGCACCTAACAGAGCCGCCCACTGCACATTCCTGGTGTTTCCCATCTCATCTAACACAGACCTCAGGCACTGTGGTGCTGTGGTGATGGAACAAGCTCGAAAAAGGACCCTTCCCTTACACAGAGGGTCACAGAGCTAAAATAAAGTGACCCTCTGAGCCTTTGCTCTCTATGATACACATCTGCAAATGTCTTTAATTTCTATTATGAATTTATTCCTATACACATTTTCTTACTATATATGAGACCAGTGAGGACAGGAAATGTGTGTAACTCATCTTTATACACATAGTACTTTGCTCCTAGTGTAGAATAAAGTAATGAGACAAGCTCATGAACACTGAAATGTACCACTTTTTCATTCTCTATTATCACTAACAATACAGGACTTAACCTGCCTCTTTCTTATTCTGTGCATGTGTGCTTGTATGCATGTAGGCATGTGTGAGTGTGAAGGAATGTGCTTCTTAATATAATGGATGCCAGAGGTTTATATGAAGCATTCTCCTCCATCACTCTCCAGTGATTCAATATCCAAGGTATCTTGTTGAACTCAGAGCTCTCCAGTTTGGCTAGTCAAGCTAGCCAGCTTGCCCTGGGGCTCCATGTCTTTTCTCCACAACTCAAGGACTGGGATTACTGGCAGGCAAACATGCTAGCCCAGTTTCTCGGTCAGATTCCTTGTCTACCTCTCTAGTGTGAAGGCAGGCCACCATGCCCATACACCACTTACACTGAGGCTGAGGATTACAAGTGTTTACTCTCACAGCCATCCCCTACCCCCTAGACCCACAGAAATAGTGAGAGCTCCTAACTTGTGAGTAGCATTTGAAGGTCTGGACACATCTAATTAACACAGAGAACTATGATCTCCTCCATGTGCTCAGATAGCAGAAGAGCCTGCAGAAGAAAAGTATGGGCTTAGTATTACGAGCCACTAGGGTATACTGTGAGGAATAATAGCCACCAGATAAAAGTATTAGAGGTCACTTTAGCCATCTTGGTGGCCTCTAGTCTGACATAGGAGTGGGTGATGATAGTTCAGCAACAGCTGGCACTAGGAGTAATCTCTTTATGCAGCAAACATATACAGACATAGGTTGGTACAGATCCAAAACTACTTCTTTAAGGATCTAGAAGACACCAAGTAATTTTTTTTTTTTTTTTTTTTTTTTTTTTTTTTTTTTTTTTTTTTTTTTTTTTTTTTTTGGTTTTTCGAGACAGGGTTTCTCTGTGGCTTTGGAGCCTGTCCTGGAACTAGCTCTTGTATGCAGGGAGCCGATTTGCCGGCCACCATCACAAGATGGCGCTGAGCCCCTGCAGTGCCGAGTAAACAACTCCATATTAGGCAAGGCTCTAGACAGAACCTCCCACAGGCATGACCCGTGTCCACTCTCCCTATATAAGCAGCTGCCGGTTGGTGCTCGGGGCCCCTCGCTTTCAGCTCTCCCCTACAACCAAGAGGCTCCAATAAAGCGTGATTTGAGAAGAATCCTCAACTCGGTGGTTGTTCTTCCCTGCTGGCCAGGGGGGTTCGCCGCACTTGTAGACCAGGCCGGTCTCAAACTCACAGAAATCCGCCTGCCTCTGCCTCCTGAGTGCTGGGATTAAAGGCGTGCGCCACCATCGCCCGGCTCACCAAGTAATTTTTATGACCTTGGTTAACATCTTCCAAAAATGTACACTCCTAGAGTTGCAGTCCTAGCTACCACACCCAGATAGTGTATAAACAAAGGCCAGTACCACTAGGCACCACAGGAGTGTGTTCTCCTAAATAATAATGAGAAGCAGATGACCCAATGCCAAAAAAGATGTCAAAAAATAGATTTTAAGAAAATGTCAATATAGACATTTAAATTAAGATAAGAAAGCCTTAAACATTTAACATTCTCTAAATTTGTATCTTTTCAATTTTATGCAGTTTTTCTGGAGAAGTAACCAATTAACAAGAAGTGCCTACATTTTATTATAGTAATGCAAATAGGGCCTAATTTTTCTTGGATTCATATATATAAATGGTAATGAGTTAGGGCTCACGGTTAAAAGAGGTAAAACATTCTACATCTACGCTGTCTCCATGCAAGCTGAAGTTCCCCACAGATACTATTTATAGTCACAGTGTGAGATGACACAGTTCAGAACAACATTACCAGGAAGGATCTAAGAGCTAACAGAGACTTATTTCTGGTACAGGTGTTATTTTTAAAGCCCAGAAAGTGGTAATTTGTGTCATCCCGTCCTTTTTCTTTTTTTCCTTCTAACACAGGGCTTCCCTGTGTACTTGTTCTGGAACTTGTCCTGTAGACCAGGCTGGCCTTGAATTTACAGAGATCTGCCTGCCTCGGCCTCCAGAATGCTGGGATCAAAGGTGTGTGCCACCAACACATCTGGCCATACTTTTTCTTCAAGACAAGTAAGTTCTTCTTACCCAATGTCAGTTTTGTTCATGATGATATTGATCTCCTGTGGCTCTAGTTCTGGGATCCATTTTTCTAGTTCTTCTGTCCAAGGGTACCTCAGAGATGAAGGGACGACTATCAGCAGAGGCCACTCCTCTTTGTAGAAGTAAGCAACTGCAATTGCCTGGATTGTCTTCCCTAGCCCCATCTGAATAAAAAAAATTTTAAATTATATGTTACAAATAAAGCCTATATCCTGAAAGAAATTACTAAATACTAAAAAGTGTTAAATCAAGAATTTTATTATAGCAATTGGAATATATAGTTAATAAAAAGTTCAAGATTGCTAGGAACTTGAAGAGTCATTAAAGATATTATACTATTTTAAAAATCTTTTGTGATTATAATTAAAGATATAAACATTATACCGATTTCGTCTGTAGTTTCTCCTTTTTGAGAACAGAACAATAAATGTATTACCTGCCGAGCAGAAGACCATGTTATTTAAAGTAAAACAACTGTGAGTCATACATGTTTTCCAAAGAAACAGTAAGATAGAGTTGGAGTTATTTAAACCACAGCTAACTGATACAAAATTAGGATGAGATTTCAGGTCTGTGGTATCTTTTTCCTTTGACCATCTCTATGCTAGTCCCACCAGCCCTTTCTAAGCTGTTTCCATGGAAAAGGAAACTCCTAAATGAACTTTTAAAGAGGTCTTCTCCACAATAGTCGGAAACTAAAGACAATTCAAATGTCTTTCACCTGGAGCATTCTAGTCAAATGTTCACTGATGAAAGGGAGTAAAATGTGCCGGGGTGGCTGTGGCTCAGCACAGATCAAGTGGAAGGTACTGGGCTCAACCTCCAGCAACCCGTGCCCTGATTTTTAAAAAAGAAGCAAATTACTGCTTTCTATGATACTGTTGGCATGTTACCGTGGAAAAGGCAAAACAGTAAGCACAGACAGTGGCGGGGAAGGCATCAGTGAAACAGCACCTTGATTTCAGAGCAATGATATGGCTGCACACATTGTCAGAAGTCATGGACAGTTCAATAAACACAGTCAAACGGGCTGAAGAGATGGTTCAGTGCACAAAAGCACTTGCTATGTAAGCAGAACTGAGTTTGAATTCCCAGCACCCATGCAAAAAACCCAGGCATGTCTGCATGTGTCTGTAGTCCCAGTGCTGAGGGGCAGAGATGGAGAGATAGGTCCTGGGAGCTTGCCAGCCAGTGAGCCTAATCAAATAAGTGGGATGAATCGGGATCAGAGAGAGACCTGTCTCAAAGACAGACAGCGGTATAGCAGGACACTAGACATCTTCCTTTGGCTTCCATGTATACAAAAGTGCACACACACAGGTCACACATACTATGTTGAGGACAAACTGGTCACTGAGGAAGCGAAGCAGCACTTGGAGACTTTTTTAATGCTAGCAGGCCTGGACAGAGCTAGTGCTCAGAAAAGTCTGGCCAGTAACTGCAGTGGCCACTCACAGATAGTCTCTGTGTTTCATGGCCACCAAGTGGAAACTTCATTCTATTTGGGCATATCTTCCGAAGCAGGACTGGTATGGGCAATGCATCTGTTTTCTTAAGATAGTCTTGTGTTTGTTCTCTCAACCTAAGGGATTTGGCTGGGGCTTGAACAGGTATGAAAGCAGAATTCAACATTCCTAAGAATGTTGGTTTTTCGAGCCAGGGTTTCTCAGTAGCTATGGAGCCAGTCCTGGAACTCACTCTGTAAACCAGGCTGGCCTTGAACTCACAGAGATCTGCCTGCCTCTGGAAGTAAAATTTTAATTTATTTTATTTCTATGTAATCCTAAAGCCTTTAGGCAGGAATTGTTATTTAAGCTTCTTACAGTAAGACAGTAGTTTGACTACATTAGATGTATATTAAAGATAATAAATGTGTAACATATATTTTTGTTTCTCCTTTAACTATTCTACCCTAACACATAATAATTAAAAATTTAAAAACGGAGCTGGGCGGTGGTGGCACACACCTTTAATTCCAGCACTCAGGAGGCAGAGGCAGGTGGATTTCTGTGAGTTCAAGGCCAGCCTGGTCTACAAGAGCTAGTTCCAGGACAGGATCCAAAGCTACTGAAAAATCCTGTCAAAAAAAAAAAAAAAAAAAAAAAAAGAAAAGAAAAGAAAAAAAGAAAAAAATTTAAAAAATGGAACACATAAAAAAAATGTTAATTCACCTTTTTACCCATGTAGGTAAATTACACCACAACGTCACAGCAATAGCAGACCTAACTAAGACAATATATAACCATATTTCCCGATGATTATAAAGAGCTACAGTTAGACCTGTGAGCAGAAGGTCTCGTTTACCTTGTAGAGATTGTGGGAAGGGAAACGATGCTGGCCAGGCTCCCACCTCATTTGCTGACTGACTTAGTGTTCATTGATCTTACCATTTCTCACTAAACCTTCCGCCTTCTCATCCACATAGCAACCCTTTTATACAGTCAGCGCCTCATCCCTTTGACTTCCAGAGACTTCGTTTGCTCATGTAGTTCAAATGTCAGTACATCCTCTGTGAAGGTGTTCCTGAGAGCCTTCTTCCTACTTCAGATTACTCTGTCTCTCCTCTGAGGGGTCAGAGCATACACAGCATCCAAAAGGGCCAGCCATAGAGTCACAATTTTTAACATATCTGTCTTCTACTTTCTCCTAGAGCTATATAATCTATGCATCCCTATGTCACTTCATGAGACATGGGGTTGGCAGGCTGAGAGACAAACTGATAAATATCTCCAGAACAGGAGCACTGCAACTATTTTAAAGGAAAACATGGTTCACTTATAGTTACAGAGTTTTAGTCCATTGTCATCATGGCGGGGAGCATGGCGGTTTGTAGGCAAACATTGTACTGGGTACTGGAGAGGTAGTTGAGCGTCCTACATCTTGGAGGCAACAGGAAGTTGACTGAGATACTGGGTGGTATTCTGACCTTAGGAAACCCCAAAATCTACCCCCACAGTGACACAGTTCCTCCAAGACCATACCTACTCCAACAAAGTCGTATCTTCTGGCAGTCAAATTACATTCAAACTATTATTTATATATATATATATATATATATATATATATATATATATATATACATATCCCTCCTTGTGATGGTTTCCTAAAACTTCTCTCTGTACTCTTCAGAGGCTAAAAGCATGGTGTCTAAAACCAGAAAGACTTAGAATTAAAATCCAGCTTAAAAGCAGCATAACCATAAACCTGTGACTTTAGGCAGATATACATCTCCTATTTTCACAGTTCTTAACCACGCAGTATAGCAGGTTCCTTGTGTTCTCCCTCAGACTACGCATTAAAGCCTACTCCCCATTGCTGTGGTACTAGGAGTTGGAGCCTCTGGGAGGTGATCTGACCTTGAGAGTGGAGCCTTTCTAAATGGACAGTTGGCTTTAGGAGAAATGGGGGAGATTAGCATAGGGATAGTTTAGCTTCCCTATTAGCATAGGATTTACATAGCTTCCTACAACTGCACAGGGATACAGATGAGTGGAAAGACATTGTATATGAGAAAGAACTGCATCCGTCCAGACAGTAAATCTGTGGGCACCTTGATCTTAGACTGCTCAGTTTTTAGAACTTTTCAACAGGGACTATCTGATGTTTAAAAGCCACAGAGATTGATATTTTTATGCAACGACTTGGCTAGCAGAATGATTGCACCAGCTCAACTCTGTAATAAGATCTTGGCTGTTCTTGGGTTGACAGAACACAGGCTACCCGGGCTGTTACATAGGTGAAAGACAAGACTTCAGAAACTCTTATCATGCCAAAGCTCAGCTCATTCAGCAAGGAGGTAAACTTCTTGACATGGTGGGCATACAGATTTGGGAGTATACTGTTTATAGGGATTACATAAAACTAGCCCTTCGCTGTCAATTTTTTCTTGAGGAAAAACCAGGCTGAATGATATGAAACAATTTTCTTGGCAAAAGGACTTTTCAGACCTTAATAGGGTAATATTTTGACTCTCACAAATAATGACATTATTACTGAATTTTCCAAATTTATTGGGTCAGGAAAAGCTTGTCTCTTCCAGGAACCTCTATTACTACCTTCTGAATGGAACATGCCTTGGAAACCGATTTTGTGTGTTTCCAAGACTTTCTTTGGTAGCAGGACATGAACTGAATTCTAAATGCCATCTTTGGATCCCAAAAGTCAATCTTTTCTTACTTTGGAAGAGACACAGAGAATGAACTGGACAAATTATGTTTCTCCCTAGATAATGATCTCTGCTTGTGTCTGAGAAAAATACTTTTTGTTTTCCCTATTAGTCTATTGTGGCTTTGTTAGCAACCCCATTTTTCTCTTCTTTGGAAGAGGAAGTAATATCTCAAGATGGGTTAATAAAGTCATAATAGATAAAAAAGAAAATAAGAGCTATGACTGAATCTTCTTGCTTATTTTTGCTAAAAATTATGTCTTAGATTGAGTACATGACCTTAAAAGGCATATCTATATTATCCCTCCCAGGGACCAGGAGATATTGTAGAAGAGCTGGTGACATATTGTAAGGACAGAAGGATGGGGAAAAGTGCTCTGAAACCCTGCCTTCTGGACATGATGTGACTGCTGTAGACATGGGCAACAGAAGCTGTGGTTACCTGTACAAGTCCTAAATACACCAAACAAACATGAGAGCAGGGGTGGGGTGAGTTAGGAAGATGCAGGAGTGTGGAGGGATGGGAGAGGGTGATGGGGATTTGGACTGGTCATAGTACATTACAGGAAGTTGGTAAAAGTAAAACAGGAAAAAATATTGTCTTAAAAGTGATTCACCTAAATATTACATTGTATTTGTTAGTGAACGTGGGACCTATTGTTTATCAAGTTTCACCTCAGTCTCCACGTTGTGTTTCATCTGAGTATTGGAGGTTTCTCTGCTCTATTTGAGTGTCAAAAGTGGATTAATCATTAAATCAATAAATGTAGTGATTAAAAAAAAATACACCACAACGTTCCTTATATTTACAAAGACGAAATTACTATAATAAACAAGTCCGAAGAAAAAGACTAATAGACTTTGGCTTTGTGTGACAGACTATTCAAAAGAAAAAAAGATAGAAACATAAAAGAATAAGTTTCAAATGCTGAGTGAGATTAAAGAAAAGAGAAAATAGGATCTTTATCAAGTTTATTATAGAAACCTTGGTTATGTGTTTTTCTTTATATGATTTTAGTTTTGTTTTTATTTAATTTTATGTGCATCGGCATTTGCCTGCATGTGTGAGGGTATCAGATCCCCTGGAACTGGAGTTACAGGCAGTTATGAGCTGCCATGTGGGTGCTAGGAATTGAACTTAGATCCTCTGGAAGAGCAACCAGTGCTCTTAACCACTGAGCCATCTCTCCAGCCCTCTATGAGTTTTTTCTTTAACAGGAATATTGGTTATCTCACTAGGATAATTGTTTCCAGCTTCATTCACTTACCTGTGAATTTTACAACTTCATTTTTCTTTTTTTTTTCCTTTTTTTAATTGATATTTATTGAGCTCTACATTTTTCTCTGTTCCCTTCCCTACCTCTCCCCTCCCCACTTCAATCCTCCCCCAAGGTCCCCAGGTTCCCAATTTACTCAGGAGATCTTGCCTTTTTTTTTTTGGTTTTTCGAGACAGGGTTTCTCTGTAGCTTTGGAACCTGTCCTGGAACTAGCTCTTGTAGACCAAGCTGGCCTCGAACTCACGGAAATCCGCCTGCCTCTGCCTCCCCAGTGCTGGGATTAAAGGTGTGCGCCACCACCGCCCGGCATCATTTTCTTAATTGCCAAATAACATTCCATTTTTATAACCCAGGCAGAAAAGCCAAACACCATATGTTTTCTCTTATATGTGGATGCCAACTTTGGATCTTTAGACATGTGTGTTTCATCTGAATAAAAAGGGCAGGAATCTATAAAGGACAACGGGGAGGCGCTCTCAAGGAAGAGGAGACAATGCAGTGATACAAAGGTGGAAAGAGGAGCACTCCACGCTACAACCATGCCTGGCAAGATGCAGTCCGCAGAATAGTAACGGCACAAATGTCACAGAAGCAACCAAACACCAGATGGAACTTATATTTGGGACTAATATGGGATCTAGGAACCTGGAGTTAGATAAGCTATAGACCCCAAGGGAGAACCTATTACTATTATTCTTCTAAAAGGACATAGTATTAAACCAACTCCTAATGACTTAGCACTATATTCATAGAGAGGTGCATCTGTCAGCCCGTGAGCAGAGAAGCTTCTTCTTTTTTAAACTGGGACCCACTGTTCAAAGAAAAGCTTCTTTTTGCATTAAATAGCGATTAACAGAGAGATTCACAAATGGTGAGTGGACAGAAACTGAAAGTCTTAGGAGTGCTTGGCCCTAAATGGGACATCTATATCATAGCCCTCCCCAAAGGCTCAGGGGCCCTTGAGGAAGAGGAGAGGTGGAAGAGGGGTAGCTGACGACAGTGAAAGTTTGAGCACAGCACTGCAGTGGCATTTATAAGCACGCACAAGATCTGTGCAAATTCAAGCCAAGTTCCAGCATGGGAGAGCAGGTGGGTTTGCCCAGGCTGAGGAAGGATTGGAGATTGATAGCTGATGCTTCAGGGCAGGCTCCACACCCCAAATGATTTGGGCAGCAGAAATACGAGTCAAGGAAAAAGGCTAGAAGTTGGGTGGGTGAGGATAGATAAGGTAGGACTTGGGGGAGAGGGGCTGAATATAATCAAAGTATACTGAATGACATTCTCAAAGAATTTATTAAAAATTATATATAAAAATACTCAGTGGGCAGAGTACTTGTCTAGATGAAGCACTAGGTTCAATACTGTCCAATAAACTGGGCATGGTGGAGAAAGCCTGTAATACACATTTATGAGGTAGAGGCTGCAGGAGCGGGAGTTCAAGGGCATGCTAAGCTACACAGAAAGTTCATCGCCATTGCCACAGTATTATTTGATAGCAAGAGTGAATGGATGCTTTAGGGAAAGACAAGCGACCATACATTCCCTGGAGTTGACAACCTGGAGACGAGGAAGGTGTTTGCAGTTCTAAATGGGCAGTGCAAAGCTTTACGTCCAGCAAGGCAGTATGGCCAGTTACCACACAGCTTCAAGCCACGTGAAGTGGAAACAGGGAACTCAAGTCTAACAGGTTTTAATACTGAGGAAGATCCAGCTAGAGAGCAAAATATTTGTCTTAATATTTTAAGGATAAAATTGAGGTAGCTGGCAGAGAGGTGCAGGCTGAAGCAGGAAGGCTCTGGGTTTGAAAACATCCTGGACTACCTTGCAATTTCAAAGCCAGCCTGGGTTTCAAAGTCAAGTCCCATCTCCATGACAAGGCAAATTTGTTCTAGAGAAACATTTGCTAACGGGAAGATGACTGCCTATGGCTATGTTTTATTGCTGTTAGATACAAATGTTTAAAATCATGGACTTAGAAGTCAGTATGTTGAGGAGAATTTAAAACAGCATAACAATTAAAGCAGTAACACACCACTTAATTTTGGTATATGAAATACTACACTCAATAGGGAACTCAAAGCCCTGGTTTTAACCAAATTTCAGTTTGTTAAAGTGGAATCCCTTAAGAATGAATCACTATTAAGAACTAAAGTTGACTCAATCATAGAACAGATGTCTACATAAGAATTAAATAGAATATATGAATGTTAATAGTACATTTTATCAATGTTTTCAAAATAGTCATCATTTAGTTTGGAAGAATAATTTCAGGTTTTCTATTAAAATTAAAAAAATAATTAACAATGATCTTAATATGGAATTTTAATTTCAATTTTCTATGCTGTGATTGCTTTTATATAACAATTTTTAAGCACAGATAATGCCAGCTGAGAACCTTCTGAATTTGGAAGAAATTCAAGTTTTAGAGTTAAAAGCAGCTAGCACCTTTTTGGTGTGGAAATGGGGGAGAGAAGTTATTTTTAAACCGGATGTCCTATTTGTTCTGGAAGAGGCTCCCTGGGGAAACCACTTTAAGTAAGCAGGTTTAAAAATTTTAAGAGATTTAAACTAAGGAAACCCACATAGGGAAATGTAAGATTTAAAATCTATTTTCATTCATTCATTCATTCATTCATTCATTTATTTATTTTGAGACTGGTTTTCT
Source organism: Arvicola amphibius (assembly GCF_903992535.2). NCBI lineage: Eukaryota > Metazoa > Chordata > Mammalia > Rodentia > Cricetidae > Arvicola > Arvicola amphibius. The sequence goes on along the minus strand of NC_052058.2, from coordinate 92,167,655 downwards.
CTGTAGAGCACTGGCTGTCCTAGAACTCACTCTATAGACCAGACTGGCCTTGAACTCAGAGATCCAACTGCCTCTGCCTCCTAAGTGCTGGTATTAAAGGCACGCATCCACCTGGCTATTATTTATTATTTTAAGGAGCATATGTTTTAGTAGAACTGTCTTTGTGAAGTTACCTTTTAATAATTAAATTATAATTTTCTTTCCTACTAGGAGTTACAGGTGGTATATGTGAAAGTTACAGTCCTTAGAACTTGGTGTGTGCCATAGAAGACCTGCAGTAGTGCAGACCCATGGGAATACATTCAGGCCCCTTCTCTTTTCCTCAATACTGAAGAGCCATTGAGGTCACACTTCAGGAAATCTGTGAGCACTTTACTGATGGCTGGCTTACCCTTTGGCAGGGTCAGGCCTTCTCTTAGTGAGAACTCACTGATTAAAAAGGCCAAGGGCTGTGCAGAGTTAGCAGGACGGGAAGAAGAAAACACCTATTTATCTCTCTCCCCCTCCAAAAGCACCACACTGGGTTGCTGAACAGCCTCAAGTAGGCCTACAGTCTAAAGAATGGCTTTAGAGGAGATCTGCTGGGCTGTGCCAAAGCAGAGAAGGCTGTAGAAAGGCACTTGCATTTTAATTACTCTTTTTTTTCTTTTAATAATCTACTTTTCGGTTCATCGGTGTTTTGCCTGCATGTATGTCTGCGTGAGGGTGTCCCCTGGAACTGGAGTTACAGACAGGTGTGAGCTACCATGTGGGTGCTGGGAATACAGCCTGAGTCCTCTAGAAGAGCAAGTAGTCAATGCTTTAACTGCTGAACTATCCCTCCAGCCTCCTAGAAAGGCCATTTGTAAATGTCTGTGAGCAAAACTGTCTTAAGAGAAGTTATTTCTCAGCGTGGTCAGATGCTAGGCTTTTGGGATGGCATTCCTAACTAAAGTTTCTAGGGAGCTTTGTTTAGATTCCCTTTATAAACGAGATAAAAAGTTATCAGCATAAGAATGGGATAAAGAGAGATAAAGAGATTGAGGTAGGTATGAATGCATACATACATACGGACAGAAAGATAGAATTATTCATCTCTTCTCAGCTCTTCTGTAATTGTGAAGTTCCTTCTAAATAAATGATGGACAAGCACAAAGACACAGTACTAGAAGACAGCATGAGCTTTACTCAGAGGAAGGACAAAAGTACTGTTCTATCAGGAATGGCCAAGAAGAAAGGACATTACGCTATTTCAGACACTGATCAGAGAAAAGGTTTCCAAATTCTTTCAAAAATATTTTACAAGACAGTGTAATATTGATATTAAGACAAGCAAAGTAACAAAAAAGATAAACTCTGTATGTAGGCATTGGTAAAAACAGTTTATAAGCACTGGGAAAACACTTGAAGTAGACTAGTAGAATACAGAATTCAGTAAAATATTTTTTAAAAAATCCTACCTGTGGGGGTTTGAATAGGAATGGCCCCTCATTGTGTGTTTGAATGATTGGAACATAGGGAGTGGCACTATTAGGAAGTGTGGCCTTGTTGGAGGAAGTGTGTCAGTGTGAGGGCAGTTTGAAGGCTCAGATGCTTAGGCCCAGTCTCAGGGGCACACAGTTCTTTCCTTACTACTTGTGGATCAGGATATAGAACTCTCAGATTCATCTCTAGCACATGTCTGCCTGCACACTGCCATTCTTTCTGCCATGACAATAGTGGACTACACCCCTGAAACTGTTAAGCCAGCCCCAATTAAATGTTTTCCTTTATAAGAGTTGTCATGGTCATGGTGTCCCTTCACAGCAATAAAATCCTAACTAAGACACTGACCAAGAGTTCTAGATCAAGAACTATTCAACACAAGAAAATCCATTACTATAATACATCATATTAGTAGTGAAAAGGAAGAATGTTTAGTGTGTGTGTGTGTGTGTGTGTGTGTGTGTGTGTGTGTGTTTGCAAGTGGGAAGGTACCTTCGGAGGCCACAAGAGAGCATCAAATCCCCCAAAACAGTATTTTTCAGCCTTCTCAATGCTGTGATCCGTTAATACAGTTCCTCATGTGGTGACACCAACCATAAAATTATTTTGTTGCAAAAAAAAAAAGTCAGATGGTGGTGACACACACCTTTAATCCCAACACTTGGGAGGCAGAGGCAGGTGGATCTCTGTGAGTTCAAGGCCAGCCTGGTCTACAAGGCAAGTTCCAGGACAGCCAGGACTGTTACATAGAGAAACCCTGTCTTGAACAACAACAACAACAGAGATTTTGTTGTTACTTCATAACTGTAATTTGATACTGTTATGAACTATGATGTAAACATCTGACATGTGACCCCAAAAGGGCTGTGACCCACAGGGTGAGTACTGCTGCCCTAGAACCAGAGTTGCAGGAGGGTATGAGCCAGGATATGAATGCAAGGAACCAAATTCGGGTCCTCTGGGAAAGAGGGAAATGTATAGGCTGGCTCTCCAGCTCCCACACGATTCTCCTTAAATGCTGAACAGGCAACTGACAAAATTTAATTTTCATTCCTAAAATTGTAAAAAGCTCAAAAATTGTCAGGCAGTTATGGTATACACCTTTATTAATCCCAGGACTTGAGGGGCAGAGGTAGGTGGATCTCTGTGAACTCACGGCCAACCTAGTCTACAGAGCAAATTCTAGGATAGCCAACACTAGACAGAAAACTGTCTCACTTCCTAAATATAACCCCAGAAGCACAGACACTGAGAGAAACAATCAATAAATGGGACCCCCTGAAACTGAAAAGCTTCTGTAAAGCAAAGGACACGGTCAACAAGACAAAACGACAGCCTACAGAATGGGAAAAGATCTTCACTAACCCCACATCAGAGGTCTGATCTCCAAAATATACAAAGAACTCAAGAAATTGAACACCAAAAATTACATAATCCAATAAAAAAAAAATGGAGTACAGACCTAAACAGAGAACTCTCAACAGAGTAATCTAAAATGGCTGAAAGACATTTAAGGAAATGTTCAACATCCTTAATCATCAGATAAATGCAAATCAAAACAACTCTGAGATTCCATCTTACACCTGTAAGAATGGCCAACATCAAAAACACTGTGGACAACTTATGCTGGAGAGGTTGTGGGGAAAAGGGAACACTCATGCATTGCTGGTGGGAATGCAAGCTGGTATAACCCCTTTGGATATCAGTGTGGCGATTTCTCAGAAAATTAGGAAACAACCTTCCTCAAGACCCAGCAATACCACTTTTGGGTATATATCCAAAGGATGCTCAATTGTGGCACAAGGACATGTGCTCAACTATGTTCATGGCAGCATTATCTGTCATAGCCAGAACCTGGAAACAACCTAAATGCCCCAGATCAAAGAATGGATAAGGAAAATGTGGTACATTTACACAATGGAGTACTACACAGCAGAAAAAAATAACGACAGCTTGAATTTTGCAGGAAAATGGATGGAACTAGAAAACACCATTTTGAGTGAGGTAACCCAGACACAGGAAAACAATTATCAGATGTACTCACTCATAGGTGGTTTTTAAACACAAATCAAAGAAAGCCAGCCTAGAAACCACAATCCCAGAGAACTTAGACAACAATGCAGACACTAAGAGAGACTTACATAGATCTAATCTACATGGGAAGTAGAAAGTAGAAACAGACAAGATCTCCTGAGTAAATTGGGAGCATGGGGGATCTTGGGGGAGGATTGAAGTGGGGAGGGGAGAGGCAGGGAGGGGAACAGAGAAAAATGTAGAGCTCAATAAATATCAATAAAATAAAAAATTAAAAAATAAATAAAAATCAATAAAAAGAAACTCAGATCAGTCTTTTAAGATATCATTTTTGCAGTTATATTTAATGACACAATTATGGTGGAATGAAATAAATAATATTGGATGTTATTTTTGCTTTCAAAACAAATCAAATGCAAATTAACCAAACGTTTAGAGAGAAAACTGTTTTCAAGGCTGCTAGGACGCCTGCAGCTGAACAAGTCCTTGGCCTCATCCGTCAGCTCATGTGCTGATGCACAGCCATCAGTCTAGAACCCAATCGATCTTGAAATTTCAATTGGGTAAGTTTTGAAATTTTTGATTAAGAAATGTCAAAGATTCGTTATGCATATTCAGAATCAAGACCTTTTAAAACATCACACAATCACTCACACACACACACACACACACACACACACACACACACACACACCCTGCCACCACCCAAGTGAAAAAGGGGGCCTTGATCAAAGAAAAAGTGTTAAATGGCTGGAGAGAGGGCTTAGTGGGTTATCTGATATTTTCTGGCCTCCGGGACTTGCACACAAATGTGCATACCCTGACGTACAGATACACAATTAGAACAGTTTCCTTCCTTCCTTCCTTCCTTCCTTCCTTCCTTCCTTCCTTCCTTCCTTCCTTCCTTCCCTCCCTCCCTCCCTCCCTCCCTCCCTCCCTCCCTCCCTCCCTTCCAACTATAGGAAAATGATTGAAAGAAAAGTAAGAATTAACTGTGTGTTGTAGCACAAACCTTTAATCTCAGCACTGGGAGGCAGAAGCTGTGAGTGTAAGGCCAGCTTGATCTACATAATGAGATCCTGCCCCTTGCCCCAATAAACCAACCAACCAACCAAAAAACAAACCAACCCAAAAAAATTAAAAATCAATTTGCTTAAACAGTTACAAGGTAGAAGGGGTTAGGGATGTAGCTTAGCTGTTAGAGTGCTTGCCGAGCATGCAGCAGGCCCTGGGTTCCATTCCCAGCACTGCATAAACTGGGTAAGGCAGTACATGCCAGCAACCCCAACACTCAGGACGCAAGACCAGGTCTCCTGAGAGACCCTGTTTCAATGTGGGTTATGTGGGAGGAGGCAGAGGAGGTATGTGGTGGATGGGCATGACCAAAATACATTCATTGCATGCATCTATGAAATTCTCAAATAAAAAATAAATTTTTTAAACCCAGAAAGATGAAAGAAGCAAGCAATAAGGAAATAAAGTGCTTAAGGATAGCCTTAGCAGCTGTAAAACTGTCACAACTGGCTAGAACGAAACCCCAGTGAGTTTGGTATATTTGTAAAGACTAAGGTATAAAGAAAGTCGGGAAAGCCAAGGCTGAAACTGGCAACGAGACTGTCAAAGAAGTCAGGCTGTAAACTCAACTTCATCACTCTAAGACAAGGCTATGAAATACTATGAACAGTAAAATTTGCCATTTAAAAGGCCTAGGTAAAACAAACAAAAACTGGACACTTAGGGAAAAGGAAGAGAAAAATCAATGCTTTAAAAATACCTGTTAAAATTAAATTTCATACTTTTAGAGAATATTTGCAAAGTTTTTTTTTTTGTCTCAAAGTAAACCATTCCATATCAAAGTAGATTTCTTTTGGTTCAAACAATATAGCTTTTTTTCTTTATGAACACGTATAATAGAGATAGGTTACCTTGGTGGTTAGTTTTTAATTGTCAATTTAACACAAATTAGAATCACCTGGACAGGGTTCTACTCTGGGAAAGCCTGATTGTTTACTGGCATGGAATGGACTGTTCCACTGGGGGAAAGGGTACCATTCCTTTGGTAGGTGATCCTGAACTGTATGGGAGCAGAACACACACAAGGAAAGGAAATGTATGTATTTTTGGCTCTCTGCCCTTCACTAAGGGCACAACTCGGTGATTCCAGCTCGTTCCACTCTGAGTTTGTTATGACATTGTAATCTGGAACTCTGGGCTGAAATAAACAGCTTTTTCCCCTAAATTGCTTTTGGTCAGGACATTTTATCACAGAAAAAGAAAAATTATATCTGTATTAGACAGGTACAGGCAGTTTCTCCTATAATGCCAAGTCACCAAGAATCTTAAAATCTATTTTGTTTTTGATATTTTTCTTGGGGAGGAACACCCTACTATTTCCCCAATATTACCTAATAGATTATTAAATAACCACTCTCTTCTTTAGTAGGATTAATAATAAAATAGTTTCAAATTTCCTAAACAATTCTTAAGTGCAGAATTGGCTCAAAAGTGCATAGTCTATCAATTATTATTTAATTAATTCAAATTTGATCTATAAAAGTAAACAAGATATATCAAAATTATAAGGTCATCAAGTCTTTTGGACTCTTCTTTAACTGTGAAATTACTTCCAAATAAATGACTGGGAAGCAAAAGCTATGGTAGCGATTTATAAAATATTATCTGTGTCAATAAAAAAAAATGACTCTGGTTTTAGGGAACCAGCTGAGTAGAACAAAAGAAATACATCTGAACTTCAAAAGAAAATGTTACATAAGAAATGTTACATAACAAATAAATGTTATTTGAAAATTATTAGCAATTATAATACATATAAATAAGTAATAGGTGTATATGGGTTTATGCCAGGAATCTTAGTATTCAGGTTTTCAGCCAGTCTGAGCCATATACTGAGTTCTGAGACAATGTCAGCTACAGAGTGAGTCTGTCTCAAAAAAACAAAAAAAGGGAAGAACAAAGGAAGGAAGGGCTCGAGGGGGGAAGGAAAAGGAAGAAGGGAGGGATTTCAAAGAGAATCTGAGTTAAATACTAAATTCAAGGCAAGCCTGGAATACATGAGAACCTAATCTCAGAAAACTTTTTACAAAATTAAATTTATACTATGTTACAAACTAGTAAGATTTTAAAAGTTATAAAAATATTGAAATAAGGACGGGCGGTGGTGGCGCACGCCTTTAATCCCAGCATTCTGGTGGCAGAGGCAGATGGATCTCTGTGAGTTCGAGGCCAGCCTGGTCTACAGAGTAAGTTCCAAGATAGGCTACAAAGCTACAGAGAAACCCTGTGTCAAAAAAAAAAAAAACAAATAAATAAATAAAAATAAAAAATAATAAATGATAGGAGTTAATGCTATGATAAAAAAAGTAAGGTAACTAAGTCAAGCTCTGAGGTAATGATATGTTATGAACTAAACTAAAATGTAGCTATGGTGCACTCCTTTAATCCAGTATCTAGGAAGCAGAGGTAGGCAGATCTCTGTGAGTTTGAGGTCAGCCTGGTCTACAGAGTGAGTTCCAGGATAGCCAGGGCTACATAGTGAGACCATATCAGAAAACAAAACAAATCAACCAACCACCATGAAATGTAGATCTCAAACAATTCAGTAGTAACAGGAATACTGAGCAGACAGGACGGCTTCATATATGTACTCTAATACTGCTTATCATTAATGGGTGTAGGATGAATATCAATAACAGATAAAAGAGTCATGGTATTTTGACTCACAAATAACTCACTTAGGACTGGAAAGAAAACAGGACGGAAAGAAACAGACATGGATCTTAAAGCAGCCAAAGGGATTAAATAAGACATCTCACATATGTCAACAGCTGATAACCCTAATTAATAAGAAAATTTATATTATACTCTGTGTACAGTGCTGAAAGAAGCAGAAATACACAAAAATCATGGAAAAAATTCAAAAATATTAAAAGGCAATTCCAAAAAATTTTGACTACTGGTTCTGATTTGAACTGGGTCGTACTACTCAACAAATACGGTGAATTCCTAGCCGTAGAACTACAGAATTTGACCCGATTTAGAAATACATTTGTCGCAGATATACAGTAATTAGTTAAGATGACTTCACCCAGAGGTAAGTCCTTAATTCTAAATGATTAGTATCTGTGTAAGAGAAGACAAATAGATACACAGAGAGAACAAACACCTTATGAAGATGGAGAGAGAAAATGAAATGATAACATCTGCAAGCCAAGAAATGCCAGCCAGCCAGCCCTTACAGATAGGTTATTCATGGAAGCTCTCAAGAGATCAGTCAGGCTGATACCTACTTCAGGTTGTACCTTCATCATCAAACTACAGCCTGACACCTATCTCAAGTTGTACCCTCACCATCAAACTACAGCCCCAACAATCTCACACCTACCTCAGGCTGTATCCTCACCATTAAACTACAGCCCCAACACTCTGACACCTATCTCAGGTTGTGTACCCTAACCATCAAACTACAGCCCCAACAATCTGACACCTATCTCAGGTTGTACCCTCACCATCAAACTACAGCCCCAGCACTCTGACACTTCTAACCTCCAAATGTTGACATTATATGGCTTTAAACATATCCATTTAATAATTCTTTATTATACCAGCAATAGGAAACAGATACACCATGTAATACAGAAACTCCATGATTTCTGCTCAACTCATGAACAAACTGATGCCCACAGGATAACCCATATGAGATACACCCATATTCAAACCCTAGAAGAACAAAGATGTTGCTTCACTGGGGTGAACAGAAAAAAAACTGGGGAGGACTGGAGAGATAGGTCGGTAGTTAATAATGCGCAGTGCTTTTCCAAGTGACTTGAAGTCAGTTTGCTGGTGGCCCACAACTTCCTGTAACTCCAGCTCCAGGGAATCTGACACCCTCTTCTGGACTCCACAGGCAATGCACTCATGTGCACATAGACATCTCACACAAACACATACAAAAACACACACACACTTAAAAGTTAAAATGATGCCTTTTTTTAAAAAAAAAGAAAAAAAATGTGGTATAGCCATATTATAAAATAAAAGTACTCAGTGACAAAAAAGAAAAGAAAGACCTCTAAGCTAAAAACGTGGAGAAGCCAAATGCATTGATGCAAGCCTTTAACCTCAACATTCTGGAGGCAGAGGGAGGATCTCTGTGAGTCCAAGACCAGCCTGGTCTAATATCAAGTTCCGGGCCAGCCAAAGCTACACAGTGAGTCCCTGTTTCAAAAAGACAAAACACAGCAAACAAAAAGGTGTGGAGGAGTCTTATGGTGGTTAATATTACTCACCAACTTGAAATAGTAGAGAGCAAACTAAGAAACTGACCACTGAGCATGTTTACAGATTATAAATTTATAAATGAGGGACTTTATACATTAGGTTAATTGAAGTGGCAAGATCTACCCTGAATATGGGCGGCACCATTCTATGGCCTGGGGTCCCACACTGAATAAAAGGAGAAAGTGAACGAAACACCAGCACTCATCTCTGTCTGCCCCGACTGGAGATGCAATGTGACCAGCAGCCTCAAGCTCCTGCGGCCATGCCTTCCCCACTATGAAGAACTGTACCCGCAAACTGTGAGCCAAAAGAAAGTGTATGAAGCGCTCCTTCCCTGAGCTGCTTCAGCCTGGTATTTCGTTGTAGCAACAGTAAGTAACTAGTACAGCTCTTAAACATATATCACTATGGGAGTAAAACCAGTCTGAAAAAGCTTTATTTGATTCAATTTATATGACGGTTTAGAAAAGGAAAAATTATATAGTCATTAGCTATATCACTGATGGCTGAGGTTTGTGTAGTGGGACCTGGGAATTATGTAGGACACTGAAACCATAGTGTTATAGCGTAACAGAGATTCCAAAGCATTGGCCAATGTCCACTGCTGAAAATTTAATAGCTCAAAATGTAAACATAAAATATGCACATATATGTAAAAAATGCGGTCAGGAGATTCCAAAATGAACTGCAGAACACACTTTGTCAATACAGAAAACAGAAGACAGTAAATACTAGTTTTAGAGAAGGCTCAAGAGTACTTACTTCGTCTGCCACCATACACCTGGAAAAAAGAAAAACAAAATAACAAGTTAATTTCCTAATCATCAAAGCGATGACTATTCAGAGTTCTGATTAAGTAACTCACCACAGCACACTTTACAAAAGCTAAAGGTTTATGCCAGAGAGGTGTCTGCAACAGCATGAGAGCACTGGACAGTGGTGATTTCAACTCCAGGGCTATGTCTGTCTATGTGGGAGTGTCAGTGCTTCAGGTACGTTATTGCCACTCCTCACCATGGAGGGACATGCAAATAAAGACACTTGAGGAACCAAGCAAAATAGCAAGAGATTATGAAGAATATTCTGCCTCCATCCTTAAACCACAAGCCTGGCTGTTCCTATAGTTGAGAAGGCTGGATTAAAGAACAGCGCGATGGTGCACACCTTTAACTCCAGAACTCTGGAGGCAGAGGCAAGTGGACCTCTGAGTTCAAGGCCAGCCTGGTCTACATAGTGAGCTCCAGGACAGCCAGAGCTACATAGTGAGACCAAGTCTCAATTAATTAATTAACTAGAAAATGAAAGATTTTATTTGTTTCTGTAATAAAGTACCCTGACAATTCTAGTACAGTCCATCGCCGCACAGAACTCAGAGACAAGAACTCAGAACAGCTACATCTCGGTCACAGGCAAGAGCAGAAAGTAATTAACGTACGTATGTTTCCTACTCGGCCAGCTTCCTCTATGTATGTTTCCTACTCGGCCAGCTTCTACACCCAGTCCTTCCTCTCACAGTCCAGGACCCCAAATTAGGAAACAATGCTGCCTACTTACAGGCCGGATCCTCTCACTTTAACGAAGGCAATACAACAAAAGCACACAGTCAGGTCCACAGGCCAACCTGACCTAGACTCACAAAGACTCTTTCCAGGTTATTCTAGATGTATCTAGTTGACAATACTAGCCTCTACACTGACTAGCAACCACATTTTGGCACAAATCTGAGATCTGATTTTATGTGCTGCATCTAAGTATGTGTGCTATAGCTCAGTCTACTGTTGTGATGAATTTGATTTCTATTATTTTGCTAACTTTATCTTATGTGGAGTGAAGGGGTGTGTGTGTGTGTGTGTGTGTGTTTGTGTGTTTGTACGCCCATGCACATTTGCGATTTCTATGTGTTTCCAGGCATCTAGAGGCCAAAACGGAAGGTCTCTCCAACCTCCTATTTTGAGATAGGTTTTCTCACTGAAGCTGGAGCTCACTGACCTGGGCAGGCCAGCTGGTTACTAAGCGCCAGGGGAGTCACCTGTCACCACCTCTCCAGGGCTAGGATTACAGACATACATGCCCTGGTCTGGTATCAGAACGCAGGTCCTTACGCTTGTGCAGTAAGCACTCCACCAAGTGAGCTATCTCCCCAACCTATATCTGCTGTATTCGTTTTAAAAAACCGATTTCTAGGGGCTGGAGAGATGGCTCAGAGGTTAAGAGCACTGACTGCTCTTCCAGAGGTCCTGAGTTCAATTTCCAGCAACCACATGGTGGCTCACAACCATCTATAATGAGATCTGGTGCCCTCTTCTGGCATGCAAGCACACAGGGAAGGAATGTTGTATACATAATAAATAAATCTTTTAAAAAAATTAAAAAAAAAAAAAACGATTTCTAGAAGTAAATTTGATCCAGTGTGAAGTGAGCACTGGGCTCATAAACTGAGATTCTAAGCAGAAGAAATATAGAGGAAAAAAAGCACAGCAAGCACTGTCAGGATAATCCGTGACCAGATGCAGGCAGCAAGTGCACCATGAGGACAAAAATAATCCCAGCTAAGGGAAAGGTAAAATTCAAGTAATTTAGTAGAAATTGGTTTACTACACTTTTTAGAGAAAGTAGAAAATTAAAAAGTAACACAGCATTTTCCCAGATAGATTCATGAATTTTAAAATCTAAGCCAAAGGCTGGGGAGATGCTCATCATCCAGGTGTGAGGATCCGAGTCCAGGCTATAAAATACACAAAAAATCTGGCTCACTAATCCTAGCATGAAAAAAAGTAGAGACAGGTAGATGTTTGGGCGCTCACTGGCTGGCCAAGCTAACCAAAATGGTAAACTCTGGGTTGAGAAAGAGACCCTGTCTCAAAAATAAGGTATCAAACAATACAGAAAAATAGCTGAAGTCAATCTATAATCTCTACAAGTGCACATACAGGTTAAGTGCACTTGTCTCAAATAAGGAAATAAAATCCTACTGAAATTAATCAAAGATGTCTCTTGAGGAGTATATTATTTACTCAGAGTCTATTGTGTAGAAATGACTGTGCTGGGGAGATGGTAAACTTCAGCCTTTTTTTTTTTTTTTTTTTTTAGTCTTTTCTTATATTTTGTGATATTTTTGTTGTGTTTTGACCAATAAAGCTTGCTTGGAGTCAGAGGGTGGAGCCAGCCACTAGTGGACCATAACTAACCACAGAAGTCTGGAGGACTGTACACAGAGAGGAGACGGGAAGTAGTAGGGTGGGGCTGAGAGTGGACCTCAACCCTTTTGGGACAGAGGAACAGAAGAGGTAGGAAGGGACAAATGGCTGCTCCCTGCTTCTTCGATCTTTCAGATTCATACCTGCTCCCTGGTTCTTTGGTCTTTCAGATTCATACCTGGATATCTGACTCCCAATTTTTTATTGATAAAGATTATTAGATTAATGCTTCCCTCTTAAGTACAGTGACTAGAAGAAAAAAAATACTTGATAGGTGGCAGTATGTCTTCTTTAAAACCTAAAACAAGTGAGGCATAATAGAGAACAGGGAATGAAGGGAGGAAGAGTCATGAAGGAGTCTAAAGGAGTAGTGCTTTAACAGGGGTTATAAGTGCAAAGGCCCAAGAGATGCCCAATCATACTACAAAAGCATTTGTTCAACTATGTTCACAGTAGCATTATTTGTAATAGCCAGAACCTGGAAACAACCTAGATGGCCCTCAATGGAAAAATGGATAAAGAAAGTGTGGCACATATACACATTAGAGTACTACTCAGTGTAAAAAAAAATGACATCTTGAATTTTGCATGCAAATGGATGGAAATAGAAAACACTATCCTGAGTGAGAAAACCCAGACCCAAATATATGAATATGGTATGTACTCACTCATTAGTGTATTCTAGCCATAAACAAAGGACATTGAGCCTATAGTTCTTGATCCTAGAACTTAAGTAATAAGGTGAACCCAAAGAAAAACATATAGATCCTCCTGGAAATTGGAAGCAGACAATATCACCAGGCAAAAGTTGGGAGCATGAGGGGGGAAGAAGAGGGAGAGAGAGAGGGGAGAAGGGGAGGGTTAGGTAGAACTTGGGGGAGTGGGATGGTTGAGATGGAGGAATGACGGATATGAGAGCAGGGAAGGAGATGATACCTTAATTGAGGGAGCCATTTTGGGGTTGGCAAGAGGCTTGGCCCTGGAGAGGTTCCCAGGAGTCCACAGGGATGATCCCAGCTAGGACCCGGAGCAGTGGAGGAGAGAGTGCCTGAACTGGCCTTGTCCCATAGTCACACTGATAAATATCTTGCATCTCACCATAGAATCTTTGTCTGGCAATAGATGGAGATAGAGACAGAGACACACATCGGAGCACTAGACTGAGCTCCCAAGGTCCAGTTGAAGAGCAGAAGGAGGGAGAATATGAGCAAGGAAGTCAGGACCACGAGGGGTTGGTCCACCCACTGAGACAGTGTGCCTGATCTAATGGGAGTTCACCAAATCCAGCTGGACTGGGACTGAACAAGCATGGGATCAAACTGGACCCTCTGAATGTGGCTGACAGTTGGGGCAGACTAAGAAGACAATGATAATGGCACTGGGACTTATCTCTACTGCATGTACTGGCTTTTTGGGATCCTAGTTTGTTTGGATGCACACCTTCCTAGGCCTGGATGGAGAGGGGAGGGACTTGGACTTCCCACAGGACAGGGTACCCTGCCCTCTCTTATAATTGGAGGGGGAAGGGGAAGGGTGTGTGGGGGAAGTGGGAGGAGGGGAGGAGGTGGAGATTTTGATTGGTATTATTTATAAAGTAATAAAAAAAGACAAAAAAAGAGATTTGTCTCATGCGATCAAAGAACAATACAAATGCTCAGTAATTATAGATACAGGCTGGAAAAAAAACTCTAAATGAGTTATAGAGCATTTAAAAATATACATTGGCTTGGGAGAGAAGAGAAAAGGTATATATAGTCATAGATTAAAAATAGTTTAAAAATAATAAAGTTCTTAAAAGTAGAAACAAAGTAATAAAAATAATAAGCCACATAAAGATGAGAAATACACAGTGTAATGATTTCAGTCACATAAGGCTGATACTTCTGGGCTCTAGGGGTCATGCAGGTGCAAACAAGCCCTCAGGCAGAAGTGCCTAATGGCCCCAGGAGATGTTAAAGCCCCCACCCACCCCTGCATGACCCACGTGTGGCATGGATTACATCATCTACTTATGACTCAGCTAAGCCCTTGTGCACATGCGTGGTTGCATCATCCATGTATGACTCAGCTAAGCCCTTGTGCGCATGTGTGGTTACATTACCCGCGTATGACTCAGCTAAGCCCTTGCGTGTGTATGAGCCCTGTCATCTGTGTATGATGCAGCCACATCAACCCCCGTGCATATGCACTAGGCAGCTTTTAAAAGCTGGACACACCATCTTCCTCTCCCTCCCTGAACACTGACATCCCCAGGCCTGTGCACGTCTCCTCTAATAAACTCCTAAGCAGATTTGTTACGTGCTCCTTGTTTCCTTCTTACTCGCACCAAGTAATTTCAAACAGAGTCTGGATCCTGTATGTTATTGTGTTATCTTTAGATTTCTGATTGCTAGTGAAGAAACAACAGCTACGAAAACACATTCGATTACAAAAACTGCTGGATTAAACCAACATATATATATTAAAAATGTCTTGACTTCAAAATAGAAGCCAAAAGATATGTTACTTTGGAGAAGAGGTTATGCTTTTATTTCCATAGGAAATGAAAGGTTATAGATTCCTTCCAGGTTGATATGGATCAGATTTGATCCTAGAAGACCCCTGAAAATCCTGGCTACAGACATAAACTTGCATACAGTGCAGTTTATACTTGTACTAATACATATATGAATGTTATCTCTAAAAATTTATGTATTTTCAGAACAAGGAGATCAGAGACCAATAAAAACGAATGGCCCAGGTGATCCAGCACCTCAGAATACCTCTGTTAGAGCCTCCTCAGGACTGCATCCAAACAGTTTCAAGGCTGCTAGCTGAGGTGTTTCAACCTCACAAACACTTCAGTCAAGACTTAACACCTTCTCTGATTTTCTCAAGGTTCCGCCAAAGATACCAGTGCCCACAAACAACAGAATGCCCACATTTCCACGAGATGGGGTATGAATTGTGGGCTTTGGTTATTCAATGGATTATGCATGTTTGTCATTGTTTAGGGGGTGGTTGGTTACAAGTTACTATTGATATAGTCAGAAAAAAAGCTAAACAAAAGAGTTAAATTCAAAGATTTCTTTCTAAAGAAAAAAACGGTGATATGACACAGAAATGATGAGATAAGAGTAGATTATTGAATCTACTTTAATTCAAAAGAAAAAAACCACCATTAATCTCAACGTATTTTACATTGGTATATATTTTGGTATACTGATACAAATTTAAGGGTTTTTTTATATTGTCTATATGTTTCTATTCTTGTTTAGGATATTTTTGATTATACAAATTTAGGTTATTTTTGTTAGAATATACTGTACATACATTTCTTATCTTTTTTAAAGGTATTATACCTATGCAGCTCAATTAAAAATGTAACTTTCTAGTCCTTGAAAGTTGTGTTACAAACTATTTAGGATAATAAAGAAATACAGGTTAGTAGTTAGTCACCTATTACAATCAAACTTGCCTTCATGTTAGGCATGTTTTCAAGGTCAGAGATCTATTCTGTAGTCTCTACAGAAATAAGCATTTTAGGATGTTTTAATAAGACTTTTTGTGTGTGTGTGTGAGTACCAGTCTACTCCAGAGAAGACGGTGGGCACTGAAGAAACTCCACATGGAGTTCACTTTCTGTGTGGAGGCCGAAACATGCAGGCCCATTTCCACCTTGTCTGATGGTCAGAGAGTTTGGAGATTTGACAAGCATAGCTGCACGCGCTAACTCAGGAGGTGACTGGTTCTTTTTAAATTAAGACAGCTCATTCTAGTCAGTCCACACCATCCAGACAGGTGGTCAGGATAAGCAAAAGAACTTCTGCTCCTTCTTTTTTAACTATGAGGTCACCTAGGGAAGGGCAGTCTTCAGAACACATGACCTAGAGCACCTTCGTTACCTAGACAATAATTTGATGTCTCAGAGTGATAAAGCCATTGACTGTGTGAGTTACATGATATTTGTATCATGTTAATAAAGTCCTTTGTTACCTTCTCCCCCAGTTTACACTGGGTATAAAAGCTGGGGAAAAGTAAGTGTGAGTTCAGAATTTCAGTCACTGGAATGCCTTCCTGATACTTTCTGTTTTCTGTCTTATTATTATGTGTCTTCATATTGTTTACTTATATTTCTTCAATTCGCATGCCCCTACCTTGATAAGAGGCATTTTTGTTGCGGCCAGTCCTCGACAGCAAAAGCTGGCCACTGGGCAAGAAACTGCTCCTGCCCTATTTGCTGACAGTATATTGTCCAAACTGGATTAGTAGGATGAAAAACAAAACAGAACAAAAGTCGGGCGGTGGTGGCGCATGCCTTTAATCCCAGCACTCGGGAAGCAGAGGCAGGCGGATCTCTGTGAGTTCGAGACCAGCCTGGTCTACAAGAGCTAGCTCCAGGACAGGCTCTAAAGCTGCAGAGAAACCCTGTCTCGAAAAAACAAAAAAACAAACAAAAAACAAAAAAAAAACAGAACAACAACAAAACCCAATGCCAAACTTTGCCAAGATAAGGTAAAATCATCCTTCAAAATTCCAAGCTTCTCAAAAAAGTCTGTCAGATAAACTGAGCCTATAGACCAAAGACAGACATGCTAATATTACAGAAGAACTTTGGGTGATTATCCAGGCAGCCAGATGTCCCTATTATTAAGTAACATTACACCGTTCTGGGATCTTTGATGGAGTTAAAGACTAAATAATTAGACTTAAAATTTCCCTTAGTTATGATAAAAAGGTAAATTAGGTATAAAACTTGAGACTCAAAAAGATAAGAGCCAATATTTTCTCTAAAGTTACCAAATACAAATGGTCTAGATATTGTAACTGTATTTACCTGATAACTGTTTTTTTATTCTTTTGTCTTTGTTTGTTTGTTTGGTGGTTTTTTGTTTTGTTTTTCAATATAGCTTTGGAGCTGATAATTATTTAGTTGTATATAATTTTACTATGTTAAACTTAAAATCTTCCTTATTGATTGTCAAAAAGGGGGAATGTGGAATATTCCTTTACACTGTGTGAATATATGTCACTGTGATTAAGTTAATAAAGAAGCTGACTGGACAATAGCTGGACAGGTAGAGGTTAGGCGGGATTTGCAGACAAAAAGAGACTACAAAGAGAAAGAAGCGGAGTCTCAGAATTGCAATCCGATGCAATCCGATGTGGAGAAAAGGAGATGAATTTGCCATAGTGAGAAAAAGTACCAAGCCATGTGGCAGAACATAGATAATAAATACGTGTTAATTTAAAGTTTAAGCATTAGTAACAAGCCTGAGGTACTGGCTGAGGAACTGGTAATCATAATTAATAACAACTCTCAGTATGGTTACTTGGGAACAGCTGCCAGGACACAGAGAAACTCTGCCTTCATATACATATACAAACACAAAATGATCTGTAAAGGGTCATCCACACCGCTGCAAGTAAGTTTTAGCAAATGCCTTTCTCTGACTCAGTGTTCTACCCATATTCTCAGGAATCCTGTGTTTATTACGTAACCAAATGCCCTGGTTTGATTCTTTGTCCTTGATGCAAGAACCTAGAAATCTCAGTGGGGGCCCTCCAAACTCAGACCTGCAGTGATTAAACCTGCATGGGTGACAGGAATAAAGCTTCAGGCAACAATTTCCTGCATTGGGAGCATTTGTGCTGGTTGACAAGTCTTCTCTATCTGGCTATTGTTATTTGTCTAACCTAGTGGGAAGGAGCACTGTAAATCCTGTAAGTTTCTTCTGAGTTTTATTTACTTCCTGAGCTTTCTAAGTTTCCTTCACTTCTTTCATGAGGGAATGTTTCAATTCAAAGGAAACAGCTACAAAAACAATTACCAAGTAAGCATCTTATTGACTTTATGAATGTGACATCTGCAAGGCAGATATAAATGTGAATCAGGAATGGAATAATAATAATAAAGACAATAAAATAAATGAAAAAGTCATTACATGTGAAGGTGAAAGCCCTGGATAAATCCAGGTCCCCCCCCCCAGCAGGAAAATAGCCAAAAATCTAAGCAGGAAGAGAAGAATCAGAAATCTAGGATTAGCCTGTTCAGTGACTTATGTTTCAAGAACTAGCTGAAGATAAAGTTAGATTGTAATCTTGAGAATAATCTTGAGAAACGGAGTTTCCCCCTTGTGATTATCATTGGTATTTTGGAATACTGTGTTTCAGGAACTAGCTGACTATGACCCTGAGAGTGATCTTGAGAGGCAGGGAGTTGTCTCCTGGGCGATTATCATTGGTATTTTGGAATACTGTGTTTCAGGAACTAGCTGATTATGACCCAGAGAGTGATCTTGAGGCAGGGAGTTGCCCCCTTGTGATCATCACTGGTATTTTTGGAATTTTCTACACCCTCCCTGCCCCTTTCAGATCACTGGGCTATGGTTTCTTCCCTTAAAAACTCCTTCTCCTGGTCACTCGGGGCCGAACTCTTCCCCTGCATGGGTTATGAGTCTCAGCCCCAGTGCACTGGTTCCCGTCTCATCTCATCATTAAACCTCGTGTGATTGCAGCAAGGATGGTATCTAATGAGTTACTGGGGGGTCGTGTTATCCCGAGACTTGAGTGAGAGTCTCCCTGAAAGACCCCAACCCTAGTCTCCATCTTAAGATGTTTTTGTAATCAACTAGGGAAAAACAGGATACGTACGAGTAGCAGAAGCAGCCTTGAGACCAGCTGCACCTGCCAAGGGGGCAAAACAGGATATCTGTGGGCGGCAGGAGCAGTCTTGAGAAAAACACCCAGTCCTTTGTGTATCAAAGCTCAAGAGGCAGAAACTGGCTGAAAACTGGCTTTAGACTTGTTTTGTTCTTAAGGTTCTGACAACTTGGTAACAGCTTTAAGTGCACAGTCTATACAGGTGATATAGGTTATAAGATATGCTGAACCAGAGAATACTGACAGTTTACTGTACAATAGCCTTACCAGTTAGTGCTGTGGACCATTTCTACCAAAAGGAAATGCACTTGTTTTTATCCTGTTAGACTTGTTTTCATCCTGTTAGACTTGTTTTTATCCTGTTAAACTTGTTTTCATCCTGATGTTGATCCCCCCCCAATATGTTAATTTGAGTTGACCAATGATATTGTTGTTGCTATGGTTCCCTGTTATGTAACCCTGAGACCCTATAAATGCTTGCTGGAAAAATACCAAGGGGGCTCAATCTCACTGGAGTACTGAGTTCCCCGTTGGCGCCTTCGACATTAAAAAATCCTCTTGCTGTTTGCATCCATTGGCGTGGTTTATTGAGTCTGGAGGATCCTTCCCTGAACCCTAGAAATTAGGGTCTTTCATCCCCACACTGGGGGTCTTTCAAAGATAACAGGAAAGCAGAAATGGATAGCATTTTAAAGTATAGTATATAAAAACAGGACAAGGAAGGTGGCCAGGTTCTTAGCCAGAATCTTAAGAAATATGCTCATTAGAAACAAAGAATAAAAAGAAATATTAAAAGAGAACAGAGATCTTGATTTAAAGTCATTTACCACAGACTAAATGTGTTTGCAGGGTCAAATGCCACAAGGATGCTGCATAGGATCCTGCATGAGAGATAAAAAGGCTATCATACTCATTATCAGGAACCTTGTAAGCATCATTCGAAAATGGCTAAGTGGACAGTGGAAAATGGAACCAACAGCTGTAGTCAGAGAGAAATTTTGGTACAAAGAAAAGATCTAAAATGTGGTAGCAAACACTTAACCAGGAAGCTTACTTGAGCCCAGGGTTTCAGGACCAGCCTGGGCAACACTGCAAAAGGAAATGACTAATCAACTCATATATGCATGACCAGCCGATCAAGACTCACATGAATCTATATAACATTCCCCGACCCACCACCACAGCCTCTCCATTCTCAGATTTATGAGTCTGCCTGTCAGAGGAAGATGATAATGCTCAGACACCACCCTGCTCCAGCAGGGAAACAGGTCATACTCACACATGACTAAGCCTCTGAGAGGAGAGCTATTCTGGCCTTGAAGGGTACTCACAATTCCTGCCTTCCAGATCTACCATGTTTGCTTTAATTGACAACCTGTATTGTAACTAACTCATTTTTCAGAAGCCTGCTCTTGGTTGGCCTCCTGAGGACCACTGAGAACTCACAGCTGTGCCACCTCGTACAATCACTCTGGTGTCTTAGTCAGTGTTCAAATGCTATGAAGAGATACCACGACCATAGCATCTCTTAGGAAAAAAAAACATTTAATTAGGGCTTGCTCACAGTTTCAGAAGATTAGTCCATTATCACGGTGAGGAGCATGGTGGCATGCAGGTAGACATGGTGCTGGAAAAATAGCTGAGATTCTACATCCAAATCCCTATGCAGCAGGAAGAGAGAGAGAAACTGGACCTTCTGAAATCTCAAAGCCTAACCCCATTGACACACTTTCTCAAACAAGGTCGCACCTCCTATTTCTTCTAAAGTAGTGCCACTCTGATGACTAAGCATTCAAATATATGAGCTGATGGGGACCATTCTTATTTAAACCACCACAATTGGCAGCCTGATGTTACCAAGAGTTTGGGGCCTCTCAGTTTCTGTCCTACTTGCCACCCATGTGTGGGAAACAAAGATTCTCCCTGTTTGTTCATCTTTTGCCTACTTAATCCTCAGAGGAGGGTCAAGATTAAGAACCAACCTGACAACCCCTCAGAGACGTGGAAAATACAGCTGAAGTAGGTAATCTTCTATTGTGAGACAAAATACCCAATTAAAACCACATAGGGGAAGAGGAGTTTATCTTGGCTCACAGTTTTAGGGGACAGTCTATGGATGGCAGGAAAGACATGGAGGCAGGATCATGAGGTAGATACTCATAGTGAGTACACAGTCAGCAAGCAGAGAGATGAATGTGGCATGCAGCTTGCCTTCTCCTTTGCATTTAAAGGCCCCAGATCATGGAATGCTTTGCACAAATACAGGGTGGGTCTACCCTTCTCTGTGAAGTCTTCTTAGAAACACAGACACCTGCAGAGGTGTGTCTCTTAGGTGATTCTGAAAACAGCTAACTGGACAAGCAAGAGTTCCCAACACAACAGTTCTTACCATTTTTCACTTTATTAGAACTTTCCTATCATGTTTGATAGAAACTAAAGTCTACTTTGTAAAGGGGGCAAGCTGCCAACAGTTACAGTCACTCAGAGAAATGCAAACAACTCGTTTCTTTATTGAAAAACGGCAGATACAACTCCAGTTTCGATTCTTTAAACCACAGTTGTAAAAAAAAAAAAAAGCAAATCCAAACCAAAACAAAAACAACAACAACCTTCCTGGCTTAAAACTAACCATTGTGGGGGCTAGAAAGATGGCTCAGTGGTTAAGAGCACTGGCTGCTCTTCCAGAGAACATGGGTTCAATTCCCAGGACTCATATGGCAGCTCACACCTGTCTGTGACTCCAGTTCCAGGGCTTCTGACACCCTCACACAGACATACATGCGGTACACACCAATGATCATAAAATTAAAAAATTAACTATTAAAAACAAAAATAAAAAAAAATAAAAACAAAAATAACAAAACAACCGTATCTGCTGTAGGAACTCCTTCAGCCTGTAGCCTTTAAGATACTAGCCCACTTGGGTGTGGCCTCTTATACTTTATAGTATAAGCGCATTCCTTCCCCCATTCATGCAGAGGACTGTGAGTCTGCCCCTAAATAAACAACCCCTTACTATACTCAATTCTGAGCCAGTGTGAGATCATTTTTTAGCATCCATCTTCGCCTGTCCACTGTGTTTCCAAACAGTAGGTACGCCAACAGCCCTACAGTTCTATTCATTTCACAAGCAACTTGGCTTCCCACTATTTAAAAAGAAATTGAAATAAATTCATTGTTAATTGGTTGCATTATAATTTATCCAGCTTGACTGCAGATATTAAAAAGCCACTTTGCATTTTACTGAGCTGTTTCCAAAGCCTAAGGCTCCTCACACTTACAGTATCAGCATGGACCCCAGTGTGCACAGCAGACATATCTTATGGTACACATGTTCAGTTATCTTTAAATTCAAATTCAGATACAGACAGGAAACAGAAAAGCGAATAGCATTATACTTTCTGAGAATCATTTTATATACTATTTGGTTTTCTATTCAAAGATACATTTAGCTAAATGATTTATATCTAACTTGAAGCTTTTCAACTTCTTGACACAGAAATAACTTTTCTATCATCACCATATCTCTCTTTAATAAATTACATCCATACAAAGAAAACAGACTACAAGAGAATACTGTACTTCTACCTAAGATTCTATGAGGGGTACAGACATAAAATGGGCACTCTTCCTCTGTGGGGAATCCGAAATACTCTGAGCTTGCTACCTGAGAACAAGATGTGCTTAATCAGTTATCATATAAACTTGAGCCTCCGAAGTAGGCTATTGTTGCAGAGAAATTTTTGGTCTTCTAGGTACTCATATAAAATCATTCCAATAGTAGGAATCAATTCCAAATTGTGCTTGTGTATGTGTGTAGATGTGTGCATGCATATATCCACACTCATGCACATGCATGTTCTTAAAGTATTTCATCAATTTTAACATAGTAACACAAGTGTTATAAAAGGGGTAATATTGTCACCCCTTCAAGGCCAAGTGGAAATTTTAGAAAGGGGTGGAAAGAATGTGAGAGCCAAAGGAGGGAAACTCACATGAAACTGTCTTCTGGACACGACATGGCCACTGTACTCATCACTCACAGCAGGTGTGGCTTGACTCTGTCCTTATCCCAAGACTCTTCCAAATTCTTGTGTAGCTTTCTAGAAATATCATCTATGCATATGTTACTATATATCACAAAAGGCTTATCAGCCTACAACTTCCCTAATTTAGTATAAAATCTGAAATATGTAAAAATACATAAAACAATATTGCAACATCACAAAAACTAAGATAAAGAAAATTCTGATTGAAATAAAAATGCTCCGTGTTTGCCATTGCTTTGGCAAATGGAAGTAAGCCCTGTCCCTACAGCTTCAGCTGTTCTGAGCTTGGTCTCTTTGAGGTTTTGGACAGAAGCACCAATCTCGGGAAAGTGTGAATGAACTTCATCATCTTGGTTCTACTGGGAGCTCCTTTTTCTGCTTCTTCCCACACTCCTTAGTCACGTTCCCATCTATTTACCTAGGCTAGCATGCATTCTCATATGTCTAAGACCCATCTATGTGCAAGTCCTAAACTAGTAATTACAAAATCGATATAGATGCAGATACACATTTAAAAACCTGCATGGAGCTTGGGAGAGGGTTCAGTGGGTAAAGTGCTTGACAGGTAAGCCTGAGGATATGACTGAATCTCCAGACATACATAAAGTTGGTCAGGGTAGCCCTAAACTGTAATCCCACTACTCCTCGGGAGGGATGGGAGGCAGAGACAAGCCACCCCAACCACAGAAGCTTGCAAGTGAGACAGCCTGGCACATGCAATGGTGAACATAAGAGACAATGTCCCAAACAAGGTGTAAGTGAGGATGGACACCCAAGGTTGTCTTGTGATTGCCACGTTAATATCCTTAAACACATACATATGCACTCTTTTGGGGCATGCTTTCTTAACCTAGATACTCTGAAGTAATTATGACACAGACTGGATACTGATTATTTGAAAAAGTGATTTAGATTAAAAACATCGTAAGGAATTATTGGAACAATTGAGTCTGAGATTCTTACTCTTTTCTCAGGAATTTCTAAATTGAAAACTATGATGAACTCTAGTTTTTATCCTGCTTGCACATCAAATTAGTTGGTGCATTTCTGGAAAAGCTCAAGGAACACTCTTATTTCCAAGCCTATAATTATAAATACCTTACCAAGTCCCTTCTAGAAAAAAAAAATGACTTGTTTGTTTGTATGTGTATGGGTGCTTTGCACGCATGTGTATCTGTGAAGCACAGGCATGCACTCACTGCCTGAAGAGGTCAGAAGAGGGCGTCAGATTCTAATTGCAGGTAGTTGTGAACCATCTGGGTATTAGGAATCAAACTGGGTTCTCTGTAAAAACAACTAGTGCTCTTACATGCTAAACCATCTCTCCAGCCCCTAGACTTGTCTTCTTCTTAAGTCTCATCCTTTGTAAATGAAGAGTACCATAAAACCCTTATTGTTGCTTTGATGTGAAGCTAAGTCATGTTTGACATAAACCAATGGGCTATGTCGCCTTGCCCAAAAATATCAGCAATGGTTATACAGGAGTAGCAGAGAATGGTAGCTTCAGACTTAGCTATTATAACCAAAAAAAAAAAAAAAAAAAAGATTGGCTTAAAAATAGTTTTTAGAAACTCTTTCAATCATACTGCTGACCAAGAACCAAAACCAAACTCAAAATGGCTCAATTGCTAATGAGAGTTCATTATTTATATATAAAAGGAACAAGAGGGGGACAGGTCAAAGTTCATTAATTCTAGAAGCTTTGTTGGCTAGTTTTAATTGTCAAATTGATACAACCTAGAATCGTATGGGTAGAGAGCCTTAGTGAGGGACTGTCTAGATCAGGTTGGCCTGTGCGCATATCTGTCTGTAGAGGATTATCTTCATTGTTAATTGATATAGGAAGACCCAGACCATGGTGGGCAGCACCATTCCTTAATCTGGATCCTAAACTGTAGAAAAGTAAAGAAAGCTAGCAGCAAATACAAAGACACTCTCTTTTTGTTCTTGACTGTGGATGTGACCTGACTAGTTGCTTGAGGACTTGCCTTGAATACCCCCATATGAGGAACTGTAACCTGTGATTGTAATCCAAAATAAAGCCGTCCTCCACTAAGTCGCTTTTGGTCAGTGTGTTATCAGGGGAGACATAACTGGAACGGAAGCCTTATCATCTCATCTCTCTAGTCTACTTACTGGTCCAGACATGTCCTCATCTGTCAACCTCAGGAGCACGTGGAAGGCACACCCATACAATCCTAAATGAGAGAAGAGCTGAAGCGCTACCATCTAAAACCTTGAAAAACAAGTTAAAATAGCATTTAGTGTTTCTGTTCATCTTAGCCCTCTGTTCATTTAGAGCTTTTACCATTAAAATTAATCAAGTATAGGAAAGATATAAAAGCTTCTGATGATTTCTGAATAAATGAAGAAATGCAGGGTAATGCAAATAAATCTTGTGTATGTCCTGAAAACCTAATGAATTTTTTAAAAAAATTGCCTCTTCTGTTTATTAGCTTTAAAAAAAAATTTAAATTAGTCCCTAATGCTTGGTAATACCATGAAAATATTATGCTTCATTAGTCTAACCTCACTAGCACAAAAATGCCATGCAGCTTTTACCAATAAAGAACAGAAAAGCAACTAATCTCTGTCCTACTAGACAGCTGGGGAACAAGATGTAGTTCACCTGTTTTGAGAAGACATACAAAAATTCCCACCAAGGGGTTGGAGACGTGCCACAGTGGGTCCTCTTGTAGAGGACCTAGGTTTAGCTCTGAAAACCCATATGGTAGCCCATAATCATCTGTAACTCTAGTTTGAGGGAATCCCATACATTCTTCTGACTTCTGTAGGTACTAGGTACACATGTGGTATATACATATATATGTGTGTGTGTATATATATACATATATACATACATACGCTGGCACTACATTCATATACATAAATACATCTTTAAAAAAATCATTCTGAGCTTATATTAGATTTTACAAAATTATTTACTCTTGGTTATAAAACTTTAAAAAAAAGTTGACTATCCCTGTAACAATTCATAGAGAATTTTTGTAGCCCAATTAGACAATAACATTTGTTTGAATATTATAGAATTAAAAAGAAAAATATAACTACATAAAATATCCGGCACCTCCCTACCCTCTAAAAGAAGAACATAGAGCAGTGTGGGTTCTGACCCTTTCGAGGGTTGACCAACTCTCTCACAGGGGTCACCTAAGACCACTGGAAAACAAAGATATTCACATTACAATCCATAACATTAACAAAATTACAGTCATGAAGTAGCAACAAAAACAACTTCATGGTTGGGATCCCCACAACATGAGGAACTGTAATAAAGAGTCACAGCATGAGGAAGGGTGAGAAGCACTGCCACCGGTGAAGAGTAATCCACCATTCTCACCATCCTCTTGCCAAAATCGATTCCACTACGGGGGGCAGTATTGATAACCCTCAATAATACATTTATATTTCAATTGCATCATTCTTTAACAGGTATTATCTATTTACTCCTGCAGTAAGAGAAAAGTATCTTTCCTTTCATCCTTGCCAGAAAATATTTATGCTGAGGCCAGAGTCTTAAGTCTGAATAAAGAGCTGCTTTATGAAGAACTTTTGAAAACAGAGACAGGGTTTTGAAAGTCCCTGGTAGTTCAAATGTGTAGTCAAGGTTGGCTGAGTCTGAGTCAGAGATCTACCCAACTATCAAGAGTTCAGTCCCCAGACTCACATAGTGCAAAGAGAGAACAATTTCCAGGATTGTCCTCTGACCTTCCCTCATGTGTTATACAACATGTACATGTGTACACATACAAAATAAATACACATATTTTTACTAAGTTAAAACCCAGGTCTCTGAATTCCCAGGTTAACAGACATTGTTGTTTATAGATTATAAGGTAGCCTAGGCTCACAATTTACTAATTAGCCAAGGATGATGTCCAACTTTCAATCCTCCTGCCTCTCCCTCCTGAGTGCTCATATTCAGTCATGCTCACCACACCCAATTTGTGCACTACTGGGGAGTGGGGATCAAACTGAGTGTGTTATGCATGCTAGGAAAGCATATGCTAGTATGGAGCTTGAGCTGTATAACTAGACCAAGATACTTCTCCTACTTTTCCCTGGAGTAACCGTAAAATGACATGAAAGCATTTATGCCTTTTTTTCTCTATGTGAATAACTCCCAGGTTTTCACAGTTCGGAAAGGTCCAATATAGCAATGGTGGATTCAGAAGTTAGATAAAATCCCGAATCATTCTATCTGAGCCCCTCCTTTTGCCTTATTATTTTCTCAATTAAAACATACTTAAAATGCTTCGGGATACAGTACCATCACTGTAGCAATAAACTAATCTCTTTATCTAGTTTTGATACATTTTCCTCATATTCACGGCATCCAAATTATCCAGTAAAAGCTCAGGCTTAAATCGAGGAATAAGAAAAAAAATCACTCTGACCAGAGAAGAATGAATATCACACACATCATTGTAATTTCCTCTCATTATTAATGCCCTATTATTATTCTGTCAAAGGAAGATACAAAGAGAAGAAACCACGATCCTTTGTTCCACTGGAGAATGGTATTTGCTTTTTTGATTAAAAAAATAATACATTTTGTCACACTGCTTGTCATTTAAAATCTGAAAAAGAAAGAAAAGGTCTAAAAGAATGAGAGCTGAACAAAAGCCAAAGAATATTCTGCTTCCAACACTTGCTATAACTCCTTAAAAAGCAAACTGTGTAACGATGTAATTAACTGTAGAGGGGCTGATCCAGACTGCTGACAAGCCTTCTGGAACACTAACTTTGAAAACAACTTCAAGGAATCATGTTGATTTGATTCACACTAACCTGACAGTAGATGTAAGAATTACAAAAATAATGAAAAAAATAAAATAAAAAAATTCCAACAAACAAGTCTTCTGTTGATCTGTCTCAAAGATTAATCTAAAAGCCTGGCTTTCGGCTTTTTCTGCCTTCCTCACTCATCAGCGATGTGGCATTCCTCCTAAATGAAGCTATCCTTCACAGAAAGGGGATGTGTGAGAGAGATGCTGTGATGAATGGGGAGAAGGTCGGGATACATGAAAATTTCAAATGTCCCTCCTTGACTCAGAATTCCTAACACATTGTATTACATACTCAGCCACACAAACAAGTCTACACTTCAGTGATAGCTTTAAATTCTGCTGAATATAGATAATATATATAGTATTGAATTTAAATAAATTATACTTCTTGTAAAAATCAGATTTTCAGAAGCACATTAAATTTAGTATTATATTTTGCATTAATATTTTATGGTATAATTAACCCAATATAAACTATAATTCAATAGAGCTGTATTACCCAATAGGGTAGTCACTAGTTATTTGCGATTAATTTTAAATCCAAATTAAGTGACATGAAAAATTGAGTCCCCGTCATGCTCTGTAAGCACAGTAGCCGTTAGGTGCCACATTAGACATCAAAACAAACCTGTTACTACAAAAAGCTGTCATTCAGAGGAGGACTGAAAATGATTATGGAGGCTGAGACTCCATGGTTACCTTCATCACTGCTGGGTAACTCATACATATCAAGTCTTTTGTTATGCTACAATAAGAATGACTGGTAACACTGGTTACATCTGTAATTACAATTACAAAATGTAATGTTAAACAGTATACATGTAAGACAGGCTTGGCAGTAAATTTGTAAGTCAGTATCTTTGTGATAAAAAACCATTTAAGACTAAAAATAAGACTAAAATTATGAGACTAAAATGGGAAACACTGTACCTGCACTAAGAAATAGTAGGTTCCTTGGTGCTAGGAATGATGAATTAGTTTTAAGGCATAAAACTATTCAAATATAGCTTCTGTTTTTCTGGCAGAGAAACCTGAAATTCACAGAAGCTAGTTCCTGCACTCAAAAAACCCTAGATATCAGTGCATACCTCAAAACAGTTAGCAGGATTTAAATTTTTGAAATCTATGAACCATTCACCAGGTTCTCCATGCAAAGTGAAAATTCAGTGAACATTCCTATCCTGGCAGAGATTAAATTTCAACAAAAAGGTTTCTGGAATCTAGAGTGGCACTAATTTCAAAGAACATTCAACGGGAATAACAAGTAAATAGTACATAGAAAACTCAGAGTGATTTAAATGGAATTTAAGTAGAATAACAGTATTTTACTTTATTTCACATATTTGTGTAACTATCATATCTATGCATCTATTATCTATTTATCTATCATCTTATAACTATATATCCAGCATTTACTTATCAATCATCTACCTTTTATTTATATATCTATCATTTATCAATCTATTCATTATCTATTTTATCTATCATCTATCTTCCAACTTATCATCTATCTTATATCTAACATCAATCTATCCATCCATTTATCTAACATTGTTGTGCTAATAAGAAACATTTTGATGACAAGATCAAAACAAAACAGGACTGATAGTTGTCCCAACATATCTCTTCGCTTAGGAACCTTATGAACTTCTCCTTCCTATAAATGAAATCCTTTAAAGACTTCTTCCCAGGGCTCGGGATACAGCTTGGTGGTAGAGTGATTGCTAAGCGTATGTGGGACATAGGGTGCAATCGCCAGTGCTGCAAAAACAAACAAGCGCATGTGTGTGTGCACGGGCTTACACACACACACACACACACACACACACAACTTGTTCCCTAGATAGCAAAAAGTTGTAGCAATAATTTACTGCTACAATTTCATATAAATAATACATATACTCAGCCATAGTAAAAGCACCCTATTTTCAAGTAGCTTTCATACTAAAATCCTCTTCCTTTAACTACCTTTTGTCTAATCTGTATTCAACCAGTCCTAACAAGTCTCTCACCAGAGGAAACTAATCCAAACATTATGGAGTCAAAGCACTTTCTGTTAAATTGGCAAGCCTGAGATGTGTTTTTAAAAGCACCAGTGATGGGGGAAATGAGAGGTCTACTGGGTTGGAAAGTTGCCGAGAATGGAGACAGGTCTAAGAATGATCACTGTTAGCCGGGCAGCGGTGGCGCACACCTTTAATCCCAGCACTCGGGAGGCAGAGGCAGGCAGATCTCTGTGAGTTCAAGGCCAGCCTGGTCTATAGAGCTAGTTCCAGGACAGGCTCTAGAAACCACAGGGAAACCCTGTCTCGAAAAACCCAAAAAAAAAAAAAAAAAAAAAAAAGAATGATCACTGTTACACCAGATGAGGTGGCACATGCCTTCAATCATTGTACACGCAAGGTAGAGGCAGGAGGATCTCTGTAAATTCAAGACTAGCCTGGTCTACATAGTAAATTTCAGGATATCCAGGGATGTGTATAGAGACCCTGCCTCAAAAAATAAAACAAACCAACAAAAAAGAATGTTCACTATGTTACTTCTATTCTGTTTCAAGCGTGTAAATCATTTTAAAGCAGTATCTAATATTTCAAAAAGAAAAAGTTTCATTTTACATAGCCAGTTATTGCTACTCTTCCTCCCATTTTTCTACAAAAATTATCAGACAAATTATTAGGTTGAGAACTAAATTTAACCTGAAGATAATCAAGTACTTTGATCTTAGAGGGGAAAGTTCCAGATTTATTCATCTACAAAATCATGAAAAAATATTTTGAATGTTGGGTCTATAGAAGGTGCAAATTGCTGGAGGTGGTGGTGCACACCGTTATCTCAGCACTCAGCGCAGTTCAAGGCCAGCCTGGTCCACACAGTGAGTCCAAGGACAGCCAGAGCTACAGAGAACCTGCCTTGAAAAACAAAAGTGAAGAGATGTAAATATATGCAATGATCATAATTTCAAGAAGTGAAAAGGACCCCTACACACACACATACACACATACACACACACGGCTGAATCATAGTCTTCAGGATGAGAGCTATAGTCATTTCCAACTGACAGATAGGGTCAGTTCTTAAAATTGAAATTGAGTTTTTGTTACTTTACATGAATTTATCCAAGACAGGATTTCCCAAAAACAGTTTTTAAATGTAAAGAAAGGCTTTCTGCATCCAAAAAGCTGAGATAATGCTGAGAGCTGACCTCCCTACCTGCTACTGAACAGCCCAGGAGCCCTCGAGTAACTTCAGAGCCCAGCTATAGCAACTAGAGTGGCTGATGAAGCTAGAGATACAAGCCATGTTGCTTTCCTGAAAACAGAGTGTGCAAAAGGTCATGTGTCTTGAAATGGGAGTTGCTTAGATCCTAGTGTGATTCTGTAATTAAGATTTAAAAATCTAAATATAAAAAAGAAATCAGAACATGTCATGAGAATTCTTAGAAAAAAAAAAAAACCCGAGAAACCTGGCAAAGTTGGAAGGATCATATGACTTGGCAATACCTGGATGAAACCGAAAAGCAGCCTCGCTCTAAGTTTCAAGGCATATGCTACTTCAGAATCAACAATTGACACTGGAATGGGTCACCTGCCTAGTTTACATGAATTCGCTTCAAGAAATGGTGACCAGTCCTTCTAAGAGCATATGCGTATCAGGGTGACTCAACACAGCTCTTATGCACTTATCAGTCACCTGACTCACGTGTTAGTAGGGTCTTTCTTTCAATTAATATTTTAGAGGACAAAGCTGTCAAACGGGAACCTGTTTTGATGTGTTGGGCCATTGGCCTTGTGTGCATACACACACACACACACACAAACATGTATGTGAGATTGATGGCATACAAAGCTCCTCTCTGCTATTTAGACGCACTTGGAGTTTGAGCAGATATAGAGAACTAAAAATAGTCACAGTCAAGGGCACACACTATCTCCAAGAAAAACAAAGCTCAGAGTGGAAGAAAGAATTTTAGTTCACAGAAAAGCACGAGTATGGGACTGAATTTGTTAAGAATTATAATGGTAAACTAGTTCCTAGTATGGCAGATATTCTATAACTGCAAAAACGGCTAAATCTTTGAAAAAAGGACACCCAGGCAAAACACCCTGGATGCAAAACTCACTGGTCCTAGTGTTACCTTCAAGTTCACATATTCCTGCCACTGGTTCTTATGACAAGCTAACAAAACATGCATCCAGGACTGTAAGTCTGAGTCATACACAAGGGCAATAAGCTTCAAATACATATTCAGCTTCATATTCTGAAAACTGCCCATTCCACCAGCAGTAAAAACGCTAGAAATGCTGTCCTTACAGTATTTGTTGCTAAGTTTTTTCTGAAGTCCTCAATTTGATTACCTAACAATAATGATAATGATGATAACTGTGTATAAGCCTGAAAGCTTGGATCTTTAAAAGGTTTTCATTCAACCATTCCTAGGGATAGCATGATGGCTGTCCTCGTTAGCTTTTATTGCTGTTATAAACACTACAGTCAAAAGAAATCTGGGGAGGAAAGGATGTATTTCATCTTCTACTTCCAGGTCACAGTCCATCGCTAAGGGAGATGAGGGAAAGAATTTGGAAGAAAGACGCTGAGGCTGTGGAGGAATGTTGCTTACCAGCTTGTTCCCCATGGCTTGCTCAACTGCCTTATACAACTCAGGACCAACTGCAGAGGAGCATCAATACCCACCATGGGCAAGGCCATCTCACGTCAATTATTATCCAAAAAATGCCTCACAGACCTACATACAAGCCAGTGATGAAACATTTTCTCACTTGAGGTTCCCTCTTCCCAGCTTGTGTCAAGTTGACAAAACAAAGCAAAACAATAAAACCCTGCACAATGGCTCAGTGGGTAAACATGTTTGTCACTAAGCCAAATAACTTAAGTTTGATTTCCAGCATCTACATAATAGAAGAGAACTGACTCTTACAAGTTGTCCTCTGACCTCCACAAGCACACTTTGGCACGTGTATACCTAGAATAAATAAAATAAAAGTTACAGTTTGGCCGGGCGGTGGTGGCGCACGCCTTTAATCCCAGCACTCGGGAGGCAGAGGCAGGCGGATCTCTGTGAGTTCGAGGTCAGCCTGAACTACAAGAGCTAGTTCCAGGACAGGCTCCAAAGCTACAGAGAAACCCTGTCTCGAAAAACCAAAAAAAAAAAAAAAAGTTACAGTTTGGATGATCTCATCCTAAAAAGAAATTCCTAAATGAAGAAAAACATAAATTGAAAAAAGAATCAGTGTATGATACACATACAGGAGGACAGGAGGCAGATGTACCACAGCACACATGTAGAAGTCACAGAACAACTTCATAGAGTAGATTTTCTTTTCCCTCATGCGGGTCCTGGGGCCTGAACTCAGGTTCGTTAGGCTTGATGGTAAGCACTTTTAGCTGCAGAGCCATCTCATCAGCCCTCTGATACAATTTTAAGCGAACACAATCAAGATGTTAGTAAGGAAATAGTCATATAAGAATATATATTCTATTGCATCAAAAATAATAACTGATATGAAATAACAACTTAGAGTTATACAAGAGATATTCTGCAAATATAACTGATCATCTAAATTAGACATTTGAAGAGGGATATCAGTTAAATGCTGAGGACTAAGAAGAATCTGGTGAAGAAACTGAAAACCAGGACACGAAGAAATGAATAAGCATTATGAGTAAAAATGCTTTAGATGTGCGTCAGGCGTGACAGCAATCCTAAATACATATGCAAAGGCTGTGCAGCAGCAGTTTTAGAAACTTACTAAAATAGCGGCAATGGAGTGTGGGTGAAGGAACGGAACTGTGAGCTAAGAATATGTAGTTAGGGATGAGGACGGCCAGTAGGAAAGTGCTCTCCCCACAAGCCTGAAGACCTGAGTCTCATGCCCCAGAATTCATGAAACCAAATGAAACAAAACAAAAACAGCTGTGGCAGTGCATGTCTATAATCTCAGCCCTAGGGAGGCAAAAACAAAGGATCACTGGGATTCAATAGTCAGACACTCCAGCCAAATTGGCAAGGTTCAGTGAGAGACCCTTGCCGCACACACACAAAAAACAAAACAAACAAAAAACCCAGAGACAGATGAGATTCAACCTGAAGATCAGAAAAGCAAAGCAGCCAGCCACTAGCTGTTACCGCTATCTCAGCCCCAAAATGGGTGATCCTGCCTCCACAAATCCTGAGGCTGAGCTGAGACCTGTCCCCTCCCATTTTATGTCTTACGTCTCTTGAGCACCACCACCGCCCGGCCTCTATGGCTAACTAGTGTGGCTGCTGAGATTAACGTGTGTGCCACCACTGCCTACCCTGTATGGCTGACTAGTCTGGCTTCTTTACACTATCTTCAGGCAAGCTTTATTTATTAAAATACAATTAATTTACCACTAAAGACCCTATCTCAAATAGTATGAAGGAGAGTAAAATAGGAAGACATCCTGCATTGATTGCTGGTCTCAACATGTATATGTGCATACTTGTATGAATATGTAAATATATACATAACTATGTACACAGATAAAAATAAAATAATATTTTTTTAATGAAAGGAACTTGCAGTTCTGTAGTGATGAGCTGCGGGCCACTTTCCTGCTGCCCTGCTCCCGGCCACCGGCTAGCTTATGCCCAGAAATAACAACACACAAACTGCATTCATTGAAACACTGCCTGGCCCATTAGTTCCAGCCTCTTACTCACATCTTGATTAACCCATATCTAATAATCTGTGTAGCACCACGAAGTGGTGCCTTACTGAGAAGATTCTAGCGTATGTCCATCTTGGGCCAGAGCTTCATCGCGTCTGTCTCCCTGAGGAGAGGCATGGCATCTGCCCTAGAGAGGCGAGGCATGGCGATTTATTAACTTCCCTTCCCAGCATTCTGTTCTGTCTACTCGGCCCACCTAAGGGCTGGCCAATCAAATGGGCCAGGCAGTTTCTTTATTAACCAATGAAATCAACTCAAACAGAAGACCCTCCCACATCACAGTTCTATCAAAATCTAGGTTCGGGGATCAAGTAGTAACTATAGGCACCAATATTTTCTTCTATTGAATGGTCCATAATATTATGAAAGCTTTGGAATTCTATAATCCTGTTATTTGAAAAATGAATGCCAATACAAGTACTTAGAACAAGTTTACAATGCCTGGCGGTAGTGATACATGCTTTTAATCCCAGCACTCAGGAGGCAGAGGCAGGCGGATCCCTGTGAGTTTGAGACCAGCCTGGTCTACAAGAGCTAGTTCCAGGACAGGCTCCAAAAGCTACAGAGAAACCCTGCCTCAAAAAAAAAAAAAAAAAAAAAAAAAAAAAGAACAAGTGTACATTCTTTAAGGGCAATGCCATTATGATTTATTTGGGTGTCAGGACTTCATTTTCTTCTTAGGGTTGTTTACACTCTTTCCCTAGCATGAAGCTTTGCTAAGCAGGTTTCATTATCCACTTCCATGTAAACATTTCAGCAGAGCGTCAGCCCCCTTCTGTAGCCTAGGTAGTCAGGCTTTCTCCATGAAAACACTCAGAAACCAACTCTCCGTCTAGCTGTGAAGATCCGCAAATGAGTTTGAAGAGCACTTTCCACTGGTGTGAGCTCATACAGGTACAGTGGACTCTCTCATCTCCAGAGATACATTCCAGGAACCCCACTGGATACCTGCAGCCTCAAATGTTCTAACTACTAGATAAATGATGTTTATCCTATACATACGTATCTATAATAAAGCTTAATTTACCGAATAGACACAGTAAGATATTAACAACTAATAGAAAACAAAGCAATTATAACAATATGAGATAGTGAAAGCTGTATGAATGTGTTCTCTCATATACTCTCTCAAAGGAGTTACTTAAACACAGACACGGTAATTCTGTGACAATGGATCTGATAACCAACATGGCTCACAGGTAGGTAATGTATACAGTGTAGACATACTAACAAAAGATCATTCACATCCTAGATGGGTTAGGGTAGCATGCTGCAAGTCTTCACCATATTATTTCAGAAAGTCATATAGTTTAATACTTAACAAATTATTTACTTTTGGAATTTTCCCTTTAATATTTTTTTAAATATTTATTTATTTATTATGTATACAATATTCTGTCTGTGTGTGTGCCTGCAGGCCAGAAGAGGGCACCAGACCCCATTATAGATGGTTGTGAGCCACCATGTGGTTGCTGGGAACTGAACTCAGGACCTTTGGAAGAGCAGGCAATGCTCTTAACCACTGAGCCATCTCTCCAGCCCCCTCCCTTTAATATTTTAAAAATACAATTGATGCAGTTGAAGTTATGGAAGGGAACACTGTGTTGAGGGAAGATTTTCTTGTCAGTGACTACTTAAAGTACTCTCTGTCCAAGCAAAGTAGTCCAAAAAGCTGACCGAGACATAAACTAACCACAGTTAATTTGGCAATGCCAACCTTAGTTCTTCTCTACCCTGCACTCACGTCTTTCTATCCTAGACAGCATTCCTTCAGGCACTACCTAACTCCAGATCCCTCTTCCTACATTCTCATAATAGCTCAGTATTGATTACCTCTTCTTTGACCTATTTCTCCTTCTCTTTGCTGAGCAGATTCTATTAGCATTCATACATTCAAAGCATTGCCACTGTAAATAAAGAATTCTCCCCTGCTCCTTACTTTGCCTCTCCAGCTCCCAGCTGCTTTCCTCCAGTTCCTCACAACCAAGCCTCTAGCCTCAGATTTTGTTTTTCTGAGTCCCAGTTCCCAGATCCAATGAGCTACAATAAATTCTTTAAGCTCA
The DNA here is from genome assembly GCF_903992535.2 of Arvicola amphibius. Lineage (NCBI taxonomy): Eukaryota > Metazoa > Chordata > Mammalia > Rodentia > Cricetidae > Arvicola > Arvicola amphibius. The sequence continues at coordinate 92,131,386 of NC_052058.2, read as the reverse complement.
GACTCTGCAAGCAAATGGATGCACCTTCCAGCATTTCTGTTGGTAAGCATAGCTGGATCAGCTCACCTCTGGGCCTTAGTTCAGAGCACATCAAGTAGGGCTACCAAAATAACAGATTATATATCGATAAATGAATCTGTGCCTAACATATTTTAAAAATATGCAGTAAGAGTAATATCAGCACTGAGACAGAATGACTGGAAATTCAAGGCCAACTGGACTACTTAGGAAGTTGAAAGCTAGCCTAAGCAACATAGGGAAACCCTGTCTCAGGTGCGCGCGCGCGCACACACACACACACACACACACACACACACACACACACAGAGCTAATGCTTCAATATAAACTTAGTAGAAAATTAGGCATCTCAAATTGGGCAGCGGTGGCCCACGCCTTTAATCCCAGCACTCAGAAGGCAGAGGCAGGCAGATCTCTGTGAGTTCAAGGCCAGCCTGGTCTACAAGAGCTAGTTCCAGGACAGGCTCCAAAGCCACAGAGAAACCCTGTCTTGAAAAACAGAAAACAAAAAACAAACAAAAAAAGGAAGAAAGAAAAGAAAACAACAAAACAAAATAGCAATATTCTTAACATCTGTGGGCTGGTGGTGACTCAGTAGATAATGGTGCTTGCCATTAACTTTGATGATGTGTGTATTTCAATCCTTGGAACCTACAAGGTGGAAAGAGACTCAACTCCACAGAGCTGATCCTGAAACTCCACACATCCCCTATGGGACACACACACACACAAAACAAACAATAAACAAACAACAAATAAATAAAGTGAAAAGCCTCACGGTGGTGGCACACACTTTTAATTCCAGTTCTCAGGAGGCAGAGGCAGGCAGATCTCTGAGTTTGACACCAGCCTGGCCTACAGAGCAAGTTCCAGGACAGGCTCCAAAGCTACAAAGATACCCTGTCTCAAAAACAGAAATTAAAAAAATAGATAAACAAGTAAGTAAGAAAGTAAGTAAATAAATAAATGTACAAAATGCTATTCTACAAAAATAAGAAAAACCTTCTAAAATAACACGTGCATTTCTCGTTAACAAATCTCCCTATGTGCTGTGTTCCTTTTACCTAAAATGATTTCATGAGAGCTCTCTTCCTTTAGCCTACCTTATTCAGTAATTAAATGCATATTTGACCTAAAAAATCCAGTTTGTAGCAGTCCTCTGAGAACTAGGTCCAGATCCCATGTGTTTCTGGCTTCCAGCTGTAGTTAGGATGCCCTGGACACTGTCAATACATTCCAATGTGGCATCTCTTACAGCGTCACAGTACTTCTGTGCATGTTCTGCTACTGGACAATGAACTTCTTGAATACAAGGCACTGTCATTCAATTCTACATCCCAACAGCCTCTCTGTGGCCAATACCCAGACAGCTATACATTTATGTGAAGTCATCTCAGAAAGAAAGCAAGGTATTTCAACCCTACTTTGAGAATGCAGGTTTAAGAACCACATCCATCCTTTCCAGGTGGCAGTGGTGCACACCTTTAATCCCAGCACTCAGGGGGCAGAGGCAGGTCAATTTCTGTGAGTTCAAGGCCAGCATGGTCTACAGAGTGAGTTCCAGGACAGTCAGGGCTAAATCTCTCTCTCTCTCTCTCTCTCTCTCTCTCTCTCTCTCTCTCTCTCTCTCTCTCTCTCTCTCTCTCTCTCTCACACACACACACACACACACACACACACCATATACTCAAATAGTTAATATCTTTAAAACAAAAATCACCAAAAACATTCTATTACCCATATCCAAACACCAGGTTCATAACAGTAAAAGCTGCCCTACAGTTGGTTTGTATGCTTCTTAAGGATTTATAATAGGTATAATAGTGTTACCAATCTTTTAAACTTTTGATCAAGTTTGTGTTCTCTTAGGATGAAATAATTCCATCTCAAGTTAATGAGCATGTGCAATTTCTAGCCCATCCCAATGAGAAATGTGAAAACCTAAGACCTGTCAGCGGGGCCTTAGGCGTCCAAGGAGCTGTATTCCCCCAGCAGCAGGGGCAACAGACCCACACAAGCTTTCAACGTATCCACAAGTGGACACATAGCCATCAGCTCTCCTCAAGGTTAAGAAGGAAGAAATCCTTGAGGGGGTACTGTATAGAAAGCCAGAGCTGGGGCTACAGCAGTAACTACAATGTGAGAACAAACAAAGCAAGCAGGCTTGTATCCCTAGGCAATAGGCAGGCAACAATATTTCTTGGGTAAGTGGGTAGAGAAAGAAGGGAGCCATAGGCAAACTGGTTCAGACCAGTGCTGTCAAGATGGATACTAAGTGACTGAGAACTGTCCTTAGCTTCATCAAGACCACTTTGTAATTCTGTTAGTTTTGAGCCCTGTGTAAATGAAGCATCCACAATAAGAGTCCCCTCCTTACCAAGAAAACCAGCAGTACTCCAAACCCTTCCTGAAGGGGCCATTCAAACTCTTCACCACTAAATGAAATGTGCATTTGTTGTTTAGCTACTCATCAGCTGTGCCCTTCTGCCTACAGTTTGCTCTGCATCTGATGTAACCTGCTGTGCTTCTCTTCTATAATAAACTTTCACTTGAAAATAACAATAGCCCAAAACCAAACACCAACCGAAGAAGAACACCAGAAAATTCTCCATATAAATAAAACCTTATTTGTAATATTCAACTTAAACATATTTTGAGCAACAGAAGAAATATAGTTAAGATTATGTAATGTTACCATGCAAAAGTGTGCCTTTATTTAAAGTCTCAAAAAGCCTGGCTCTTAGAACTGAACACTGTATAATACATTGTCAGTAAAATAGCTTGGTCTGTTTATCAGACTGTGGATGTGACTTGCTAAAACATTATTTAATTGTACTGATGTTTTATTTTAAAGATAGCCTAAAATACTCTCAATTTTACTTTGCTTTATTCTGTGGATTTTAAGTTAAGAAAAAAAAAAAAACCTGAAGCAAATTGCTTCAAATTTGGAATAGGCCCTTTGTCTTATTAAAAATGTTCAAGATTTAAAAGATTTTAACCTTTAAAAACAGATATTCACCAAGGTAATGAAGAAATTACTGAAATTTGTTTAATGAATACTGCTCCATTAAGCAGACTGCTGGAACGTGGTACAGAGAAGAACAGCACATATTGGCTTTCTCTGGTGTGGGTGTCCTGGTATCCTCAGGATCTTCACCCACTCATGAGTCAGTTTTACATAACACAGTAATGTATAATTTCCCTCCTACTCACAAGCCACTACTTCAGAGATAACATTTTATCCTGTGTTATTTAAAGCATATGGTAATTTGGAACATTTTAATATTTTGCAAAACGTATAAACAACCAAATTATTATCGTGTCAGTAACAAAGTTCTTTGGTTCAAAGAAGCATTTCAGTGTATTTTAATGCTATAATGATTTAGGAAAAGGTATTTGGAAAATATATGCTGTAACAAAATAAAAACGTTATTTGTTAGAGGTTTTTTTCTATTTGATTCTATGTATGCATGTGTGTCCATGTGGGGTATGTGCATATGGTGCCTGTGGACAGGGTCAGATCCCTAGAGCAGGAAGAACAGGTGGCTGTGGCTGATGTGGGCTCTGGGAAACAAACTCGGGCCCTCCTGAAGAGCAGCAAGGACTCTTTACTGAGCCATCTCCCTAAGGAATAACTTTTTTTTTTAATTTTTGGTCATAGAAAAATCAAGAAAACAGACAGCAATTTAACAATTACATGTGAAATGGAGAGTTGTTTCCATGTATACCTACTAAAGATAAGTAATATGGCTCCAGAAAAGTAAGGTCGAGGAGGAGGGCAGGGCGGACTTGGTTGTCTCCACAGTACTGTATTCCTCTTCTGAAGGGCAAAGACAAATGTGTGGTGTTTACCACATATAATAATTAAATATCTAGATCAGTGTGTTGTTTATGCTAGAACTCTTATACTCATAGTATTACTAGAATTTCATTCCTTGACAAAACTTCAAAAATTACGACTATAATAAGACCTTTCTCATTTAATTATTTATCATGGTGGAAAACTTTTCAATTTTCTAGTATTAGAATGAAAGGATATTCCAAAAAGAAGAAAGAAGGAAAGAAGGAAGGAAGGAGAAGAAAGAAGTAGGAGGAAGAAGAGAACATGTATAAACGAAGGAAGGTACTTAAAACATCAGATAGAGCCAGGCCGTGGTGGCAAATGCCTTTAATCTCAGTATTTAGGAGGCAGAAGCAGGTGGATCTCTGAGAGTTCAAGGATAGCCTGGTCTACAGAGTGAGTTCCAGCTACTGGGAAACCCTTTCATAAAAAACAAAAACAAGCAAAACTGCCAGAGAACTGCAGATAGGTTAAAGAATGGCCTTCATTCCTCACAGATGGCGAAGACCCAGGACATTGGGAAGAAAGATCTTGTCTTGGTTTCTTACTGTGGTGACAAAATCCCCGACAGAAGCAATTTACGGGAGGAAGGGTTTACATAGATGGCACGTCCATCATTTGGAGAGGACATGAGGTAGGAACATGATGCAGCTTCCTACATTGTGTCTGCAGCCAGGAAGCAGAGATTTCGTGATAGTCAGCTCACTTTTTCCTTTTTCTTCCGTCCAAGACCCCAAGCCATCGGATGATACCTTCCACAATTAGGTGTCTTCTCACTTCAATTAACCCAATCAACAATCCCTAACAGGCAACCCTATAAGCTAATCACCCCTCAAAAGTATGCTGGAGCCAGGTGGTGGTAGCACGCACCCCCCAGTACTTGGGAGGCAGAGAAAGCGGACCTCTGTGAGTTCAAGGCCAACTTGGTCCACAGAGGGAGTTCAAGGCCAGCCAGGTTACACAGAGAAACTCTGTTTTGAAAAACCAACAAAGAAAAGAAAAGAATGGTTGGAAGCTTGTCTTCTAGGCTTACAATTAACGCTGACCATCATTAGGAATCAACCACATCTGATGGGAAATGGACTATCAAACAAGAACAAAGTGCTGCAGCAGATGGCATCACAGTACATGAAGTGTTCTCGTTTTATTCGTCCTACACAAAACAGCTATGACTTGCTTGAAGGCAGTAGAGGCTGGGATTATCTCAGGATGATCAATCTGTCAAGAGCAGATTTTTCCCCATTTCTGGTGAAGAACCATGACACATACTCCATTAACATCTACAGCTGCAATTTTCTCATGGAAGGCAGACTGGGAGAGCCAAGGAAGCAGGAATGAGAAAGGGAGAGAAAATGGGGAAATCAAGTGCATGTTAGTAACAAGAACCAAGTTTTGATAGCTCACAGTTTTAATCCCAATACTTGGAAGTCACAGACCTTAAATCCCAGCACTAAGAGGGTGGGGGCAAGAAGGGATATGGCTGGGCAGAGAGAGGATTATAAAATGGGAAGAGACAAGAGAACATTGCATTCAGTCTGAGGATTCATAGAAACAGGATCATTCATTCGGTCTGAAGATTTCATAAAGGTAAGAACTAGTGGCTGGCTGCTCTGATATTTCAGCATTTACCCCTCTATCTGACTCTGGGTTTTTATTATTAAGACCAATTAGAAACTGAGCTACAACACATTTTTAATTTTCTAAAATAATACTGCATCATTCTACGCTAAGTGAAGATTATCCTGGTAACTACAAGATCGCATGCATTGTCTTCATATTTGTCTTAGTAGTATCATGGTCAGTGTCAGAAATTCCGGTACCGGCTATACTGCCATGGCAGTCTTTCTGCTGCTGCCTACCCCAGCAACGTGTCCCAGAGCTACTGACCTCACAACACAAAAACATCACCTCTTATAAATGAACTTCATTCACCTGACAGGAAAGTAATCTGAAAGAGCTACTGGAGGATGCTGAAATCTAGAACAATTACTATGGGTTCATTTAAGTTTAAGTAAAGAATATGAATTCACCAGATTCTACCATGTTTGACCATATTATGAGCCTGAAGCTGTTAGAATAGACCCTAACATAGTTTTTCTCCTACCCCACAAGGACTTTAGGAAATAAATGGTTGTTGGGGGAAAGAACAAACATTTTCTTCAGTGCTACATGGAAGCACTGAGAAGTTCCTGTAAATAATCCTTCAATCCTCTAAGAAACCCTAACTAAATCCACTAGAACACACACACAGACATAAAAGCAGAAGGGGCTGGTTGGGAAGAGAAAGGAGATCAGCAGAAGTGAAAGAGAGGGAAACTGGGGCAATTATGATCAGAATACTAGTGGCTTTTTAAAGAGATCTATGGTTTAGGAACAGAGGACTGGCTCCGCAGTTTAAAGAGATCTATGGTTTACGAACAGAGGACTGGCTCAGTAGTTTAAAGCACTTATTGTTCTTTCAAAGGACTTTGGTTCCCAGCACCTACAATGGTGCTCACAACCACCCACAATTCCAGTTGCAGGGGATCTGAAGCCCTCCACTTCCACAGGCACCAGGCATGCATGTGGTATACGTGCAAGCATGCAGGCAAGCACCCATACATATAAAGTACAAATAAAAATATCTTTAAGAAATCAGTTTTAGTTTTAATCACAGATTTGCTAGCACAATAAAGTATCACATATTCAGGTGTCAGGAGCTTTTTTGTCCTAAGTTACAAATAAAAAAATGAAAGAAGAAGGAGGCTGTATTCATGATGCCAGGGACGACCATTGCTTTGTTCCCAAAACACACCACCGACACACACCTATCCACCCATTATGACCCTGAGCAAGACACTGGCAGACTTCTGCCTATACCATTACGAGAAGATAGGAAACTCAGTATTTTTCCTCTATGAAGACATGCACCTGTGCATGTTTGTGTGTGTGTGTGTGTGTGTGTGCATGTGTATGTGTGTGTATGTGTATTTGTGTGTGTGCGCATGCGTGCGTGAGATATCATGGCACCTGTCTTTCATAGCACTTGGGAGGTAGAGGCAATAAGATCTCAGTGAGCTCAAGGCCAGTTCACTGTGAGCTCCAGGACAGCTAGGGCTACACAGAAAGACCAAACCTTAAAACAGCAACGAACCCCCCAGCACTCCCACACTTTTGTGGTGTTGAGGATCCATACAACTATTCATTCTCATTGATGTAAGTTTTTCACTATGTAACATACCACAGTTATGCCCTACTTTCTGCTAATGGACAGTTTAGGTAGCTATTATGAACAATTTTTTGGTAAACATATATACTCCCATAAACTCAGAGATGAACTACTGGATTTCAGAACATACTGGCTGATATACAGTAGAAATAGTCAAACTGCTTTCCAAAGTAGTTGGCACAATTTCCCTTTCTAACCAGAGTGCAACATAGCTATACTTTCACATCTTTACTGGAACAATACATCTATATCCCTCTATATAGACATTTAGCCATTTGGGCGAATGTGTGGTTTTCTAATTTTGCTCTTATATGTATTTTCAACAAAAACTATGTATGTTCAATATAATTTAATATTATTCCTTAAATTTATAGGCTACAGAGTTTTAAAAGACTATTTCCTAACTAGAAGTAAAAAAAAAATCTAATGGAGATTTAAAAACATTATTAAATTAATTTATTAAAAAATAGAATTAGCTGGGCAGTGGTGGCACATGCCTTTAATTCCAGCACTCGGGAGGCAGAGGCAAGCAGATCTTTGTGAGTTTGAGGCCAGCCTGGTCTACAGAGCGCATTCCAGGACAGGTACCAAAGCTACACAGAGAAACCCTGTCTCGAAAAAACAAAAATAAAAATGGAGAATTATAGGGATTAAGGAGATTTCAGTAAGTAAAGTGCTTGCTCTAGAAGAATAAAGATCTAAGTTTGGAACCCCAGTACTGATATAAAAAACAAGTCGAGCAGAGCATGTCTTTAAACCCAGTACATGTAGCCCCAGGTGGAGACTACATGGGGCTTGCAGGCCAGCCACTTTAGCAGAAATGGTGAATTCCAGGTTTAATGAGAAACGGTATCAAAACACAAGATGCAGAGTGATGAGAAAGACACCCAGTGTTGATGCCCGGACTCCACAACGCGGGTACAGCACCCTGAAACGTGTATGTATATATATGTATGTATGTATATGTATATATATGTATGTATATGTATATATATGTATATGTATATATATGCATATACCACACACACAATTTTTGACATATGCATCAATAATACTTTCAGACATAGGGATCCAAATCTCTCAACAGATACTCTGTAAAGTTCTATTCTGCTTGGAGACAAGGGAAAATAATGAATTCACTCTACAAAACAAATTGTTTAGAGTGCCAAGATTTGGCTTCTTATCAATGACACAATTAGACTGTATGTAATCAACTAGTACATTTTTTAAAAACTTACTTCTTCCACAAATTAAGAGTCATACATGAATGCTACTCATATTTATCCTAATTATTCTTAGATTATTAAATTCAAATGATAAGTAGGAAAATTAATCCCTTAATATTAAAATAATTTAACAATGGGGGCTGGAGAGATGGCTCAGAGGTTAAGAGCATTGCCTGCTCTTCCAAAGGTCCTGAGTTCAATTCCCAGCAACCACATGGTGGCTTACAACCATCTGTAATGGGGTCTGGTGCCCTCTTCTGGCCTTCAGGTATACACACAGACAGAATATTATATACATAATAAATAAATAAATATTAAAAAAAATAAAATAAAATAATTTAACAAAGGATCTTTTTTGTAACAAAATCACCACACGCTTCAAAATTGAATATGTCTTACACCAAACAAATTAGGATTATAGCACTACACCTAAATATAACAGAAAACTTCAATTTTAGAGAAAAAGGAGAACAATGAAAGAAATTAGATTATCATCAGTGGTCCATTCCAGGACACCAAGTTACTACAAATGGTTCACTTATATTTTTGAACAAGTTAGTCTTCTCCATGTAGACAGAAAAATAAAAATAAATTATCCTACCAGTATCTGCAGAAAAATGAAAATCCATTTTATGTGAGATAATATCTACACACAACAGCTAAGGATGAAGGCAACAATCACAGGATGCAAAATCAAACCTTGTATCAACTCTTTCAGGACAAGCAGGCTTCATCTATTGCCTTAGATGTAAATAAACAATAGCTAAGAAACTTTGTTCAACTGTATGCTAAAAACTTCATACACTGCTTCTCATTCGCATATACTCACAAATACACACATGTAAGCCTAAATATGTACACAGAAACAGTTGTTCAATAATTCCGTAGTTCATTTCATACTGAGCATGGTGGAGCAGAGGAGGAAAGATCTGAAGTCGTTACGCATCATCTTTGAAAATGACAAAACAGGAAGATAAGTTACAACCATATTAAATATTGGCCTGCAAGACGGTTCCGTATAAAAGCACTTGCAGCCACGCCCAGTGATGTAAGTAAAATTCCTAAGATGTACACAGCGGAAGGAGAGAACCAATCCCCACAAGCTATCCTCTGACTTACACACAAATGCCACTGTATGCTTCCATGCACACATATAAATACACACATACAAACACCCACATAAATGGAAAAAAATAGGTGTTATTTATTTTAAAAACTTTTTTAAAAAAGGTACTTTAGTAGCCTAAGGAAAACAAAGCAAACAAAACCCAGTGGGACACAGTCCTAAAGCTAGAGTCTCCACCATTACCAAGTTCAGAGACTGCAATAACAGAGGACTGGAGGACTGGAAGCCAGAATGTGCCTAGACCAAATCTGGCTAAAGAAGAAGTGCAAGGTTCAGTGACACAAATAAGAGGTGTTTTATTGATCTAGCTGCCCTAGAAGCATCCATTTCTTTCAACTCAGGAGGAATATAGTTAATGGACCTCAACACTCAGAAAAGTAATATACTGAAGAGGGGTTAGTATAGACCACAGCTGTGTCCTTTGCAAGATGCTCTTGCAGCTACAGGATCAGGAAAAGTATATTCCTCCTTAACTGGTGTTGGGAGGAAAGATAACCAAAAATAAAATAATGTAATAGAAGCTGGGCAGTGGTAGCGCATGCCTTTAATCCCAGCACTTGGGAGGCAGAGGCAGATCTCTGTGAGTTTGAGGCCACCCTGGTCTACAAGAGCTAGTTCCAGGACAGGCTCCAAAAGCTACAGAGAAACCCTGTCTCAAAAAACAACAACAACAAAAAAAACCCAAAAAACAAAAAAGGAAGAAAATAAATGAAGTAATAGAACATGAAGACAAAATTTAAAATCTATTATTTTTACTTTTAGTTTTTTCAAGACAGGGTCTCACTGTGAAGTTCTGGTTGTCCTGGAACTCATTGTATAGACCAGGTCAGGCTGACTTTGAACTCAGAGAGATCTGCCTGCCTCTGTCTATCAAGTGCTGGGATTAAAGGTGGGTGCCATCATACTAGCCTGAAATTTTTTTTTTTTGAGACAGGGTTTCTCTGTAGCTTTAGAGCCTGTCCTGGAACTAGCTCTTGTAGAAGAAGCTGTCCTTGAACTCAGAGATCTCTCTGCCTCTGCCTCCCAAGTGCTGGAATTAAAGGTGTGCACCATCAATGCCCAGCAAAATAATAATAATAATAATAATAATAATAATAAAATAAGAAAATTTTAGCATGGACAGATTTTTTTTAAAAAGACAGGGTTTCTCTGTGTAGCCCTGGCTGTTCTAGAACTCATTCTGTACACCAGCTGGCTTCAAACTCACAGAGATCTGTCAGCCTCTGCTGGGATTAAAAGCATGTGCCACCACTGCTTGGGGAGAAATAAAGATTTAATTAAAAATTTTGTCATGAATTTACACATAGAGAAGCATATGCCTCTATAACCAAAGAGAGATAAAGCAGAAGCTCAAGTGACTATCGGAAAAATTGATAAATAAATGAAATGTCAGCAGACAGGACAGATAAACACAAATAACTGAAATAAATGAAGTTCAGCCCAGCCTCCTAGTGCCTGCTCTGACCAGTGCAGCTCCCAAGCAGAACCAAATGGAGCACCGGAGAGCTGGGAGAAGCGGCTGGTCCAGTGGAGACCACTCCTAGAGCAGGAAAGGACAGGTGGGGGTCTGAGGTAGTGCATCCTCTCGGGTCTAGAACTTTACAGAGCGAGTACCTGGAGCAGAAAACGAGCTAAAAGTCTCAGTGCCGAACAGACTGACATGAAGTCAGAATCTTAGCCAATAATCTGTGCAGGGCTCAGCACTGGTTTTTCAACCAGCTTAAATGCATATTGTGGATGACCTTATTTGTAATGTAACTGATACATTGGCTAGGTGCATAATTGGGAAATTAAAAAATGACTGGGGGCAAAACAAATTGCTAGTCATCAGTAACATCAAGCAACTGACTTCGTTAACACTGGTCTTCACTCAGCAAAGTTTTGAAAGCAGATAGAAGGCTGCCACATTCAAGTGTGAAGTGTGTCTTAGTTTCTTTTTCCTGGAAAAAGGGTGTGACCAACTCAAACAGCAGCTTAGAGGCATTCGAATCACAGCTTCCTATAATCTCGAGATTTTGAAGACAAGGCAAAAGGATTAGAATTTAAGGTTATCCACAACAAGTTTGGGGCCAGCATGAGCTACATAAGACACTGCTTCATGCAAAAGAAAAAAAGTAAGCTGCAATTTACAGAATTAAAGAAAATGTTAGGTAATAGAAAATCAAGAAAAAGAGAGGCATAAGGATTACCACCAAGACATACTATGCTCTTGAACTACCAAATGGGAAGTGAGAAAGAAACACTGATCACTATGGAGGAAAAGCTAGGGAGCTAGCTGCCTTATTTTTCTATTTTATGAAGAGACACCAGGACCAATGTTATAAAAGAAAGCATTTAGCTGGGGTCTTCCTTACAGTTTCAGAGGGTTAAGCCATGATCATCACGTTGAGAAGCATGATGGCACAGAGGCATGGGACAGTAACTGAGAGCTTATATCTGATTTACAAGCATAAAGCATGCATGGGGGAGGGCGGCGTGGACTTTAGGAACATCAAAGCCCACCACCACACACCAAGGCCACACCTCCCAATCCTTTCTAAACACTCCACCTACTGGGAACGCGGTCTTCAAAAATATTAGCCTATGGGGGCTATTCTTGCTCAAAACAATGTATACACTAAACAAAAATGAAATTGAAAAGAAAAGCACTGTGGAGAAAGAAGTCAGAGCAGGGTTGTCAAATTTAGGAGAAGAGGTGATTAGGAACAGGTATAATGTGTTTAATGAACCAAACCTATCAGAACCTTAGTAAGTACACACAGAAAGCCTGAGCATTTTATTAAATTAAAACATTACCTAAATTCTAAGTCAAAAAAGCAAATACATCTGGCATGATTTGGTAATCAAAATTCAAAATTGTAAAATGCTAGATAAAGTAGTGAACATATGACAGCTTAGCACTTAGGAGAGAGTTGGCAGGTCAGAAAGACAAGACCTGCCCTTACCCACATAGAAAGTTCAAGGCTAGCAAACAAAAATCAAAATCACAGCCCTAAGTTTCCCTGAAAATGAATTTGATATTTACGTTACATAGCTGACCTGGGAAAGAAGGGAAGAACGAAGTTTTGCTAATCTTCATTCTGAGAATTTACTAACCAAGCCAGGTGGTGGTGGCACAGGTCTTTAATGCCAGCACCTGGGACACAGAGATAGGTTGATATTTGTGAGTTCAAGACCAGCCTGGTCTACAAAGCAAGTTCCAGGACAGCCAGGACTACACAGAGAAACCCTGTGCAAAAAAACAAAGCAAAAGAGAACTTACTAATCACTGAATTTTCTACTCATTAAGATTCTTAACTACTGAGAAAAGTTATGACAGCAGAAAATACATTAGGTTTCCTAGTCAGTTTTCACTGTCAAGCTGATACATCCTTAAGTTGCCTAAGAAGGGTTATAATCGAAGGACCAGCCGACTAGATTGGTCTGTGCTTGTGTGCGTGTGTGTGTGTGTGTGTGTGTGTGTGTGTGTGTGTGTGTGAGAGAGAGAGAGAGAGTGTGTGTGTGTGTATGTGTGTGTGTGTGTGTGAGAGAGAGAGAAAGAGAGAGAGAGAGAGAGAGAGAGAGATTACTAATGATGCAAGAGAGCCCAGCCCACTGTAGGTGATCTGGAAGTATAATTCAAATAAACCTTTTCTTTCTGTAAATTGCTTTCAGTCAAACTGCTTTATCACAGCAACAGAAAGGAAACTAGAACACTAGGAAATAAAATATATAGAACAACAACAACAAAAAAAAAAAACAAAATAGCCCTCAATATATAAATAAACTTCTAAATATATACAGAAATAGACAGAACTAAAACACGGCATGTAACAAGACACAGCAGACTTGTTCTGGATATGCTAGATTTAAAAATACACTGCTGAAATTAAGAGCAAGGCTCACAATGTTTCTACTCTCTATTGCGGGACAGGAAAGGACTAGCTGTTCTTTGACATTAGTCAGCTAATCCCTGAGCTGGACACAGAAACCCAGCCAATCCTAAAACATTCCTTTTCTGAAAGTCTCCATCACACTTCCCAAAGCCTGATGTGATGGCAACCGTTCTGTGTAGAGAATATTTAATAATACAGCTCTCCAATGTGAGCAACAAAAAACAAGTGGTTTTAGTTTCACAAACACCCTTAGTTTCTTTCTCGGGACAAGAGTAGCGAAAGGTAGTAAACTAGAGTGAAGGTAAGCACACACGCGAGCTAGTCTCTAGCACAGAGACTAGGTCTAGGAAGGCCCCGGCATGTGAAATGTGCACAAACAGGGGCTGGAGAGATGGCTCAGCGGTTAAGAGCACTGACTGCTCTTCTCAAGGACCCGGGTTCAATTCCCAGCACCCACATGGCAGCTCACGACTGTCTGAAAATCCAGTTCCAGGGGATCTGACACCTTCACACCAATGCACATAAAATAAAGTTAAATAAACCATAAAAAAAAGAAATGTGCACAAACAGGTAAATATAGGGGCACATCGACACACAGATGTTTATATAAAACAGCGTAGGGGATATAAAAGATACTGACCAAAGGTCCAATACAGACGTACACAGAGTCCAAGAGTAAAGCATGGGACAAAGACATCACTGGGAGCTGGCCAGATGGCTCGGGAGTAAAGTCACTTGCTGCCAAGCCTGATGATCCCAGTTTGATCCCCGAGATGCCACACAGTGGTAGGAGAGAATGAAAGTTCCAAAAGTTGTCCTCTGACCTGGTTAGTACATTGTGGTATGTGCCTGTACATGCAAACACACAAACAAAATAAATATCTGAATGTGATTCTTTAAAAAGATACTGGTACAGGTAACAAAAGTAGAATCTTTAATGTGAATGCAAAGTATCACCAAGTCAAAAAATAGAGCAAAGAAAATCATGCGAACTAAATCTTCTGGAGTGAAAATATAGAAAAATTACTACAGAAAGATCATTTATAACAATCTGAGGATTAACTATGGTAGTTGATATGGAAGATCTAGTTATTGTAGACTACAGAAATTATAGGCTTGTGAGAAAAGATGCAAGAATTAAAGTTTCCTTTGTGGGACTGTGAATGAAAGTTGGAACCACAAAAAAAATATTACATTACTCCAAAGCCAGAAAAAAGAAAAGAAAAGAAAAGAAAAGAAAAGAAAAGCACCAGACAGTCTGTCATCAAGCAAAGGCTGCTGAGGATGTGCAGGGCGTGGAGAGCTACACAAGGTTAGTAGGAATCTAATTCATGCAGGTCCTGTGGAAATGACTATGGAGCCCCTCAGAGTACTAAAGGACAGTCAGTGCACATCTGCAGTCCTAGCACACAGGAGACAGGGCAGGAAGATGAGACTCTGAGTTCAGTCATGGCTACATAGCAAGTTCCAGGCCAGCTTGGGTGACAGACAGAGTGTGATCCTCTCTCAAAATCAGTTAATTAAATAAAACTCTACAGAACTAAAATATGAGCCCATATGATCCAGATCGACCACATCTGGGTATAGAACTGAAAGTCAAAGACAGCAGACAGGAAAGATATATGCACATTCAAGTTTACTGAAACACTAATCACAATAGCAAGCCACAAAATCAGCCCAAATGCCCAGCAACAGATGAAATGGTAAAGGAAGTACGATCTATAAAAACTTATTATTATTATTAATATGTAATTATAAACACATCCTATTAAATCACAAACACCAAAAATATGTCATTTGTAGGACAATGGATGAAACTGGGTATTACCATGTTAAACAAAGTAAGAAAAACTGAAAAAGATAGAGATCACATGTAGAATCTACATGAAAAGTAAAAAGGGAACTGTTTGGGAAGCAGAAGGATACCAAACTGGGGGCTAGGGCAGGCAAAGGTGTTTACCATGCAAACTTAGTGGCCTGAGTTCAATCCCTTGAACCTATCTATACATAAAGGTGGAAGGAAAGAACCAATTCCACAGAGTTACCCTCTGATTGCTACACTCATGTAATGGCACATGTGCCTTCCTTAATAATTAAAATAAATGAAATTAATATTAATATTAAAAATAAAGTCTGGAGAGAGAGCTCAGCAGTTGAGAGTACTTCCTATTCTTGCAGAGGACCAGAATTTGGTTCCCTCCACCCAAGCAGCGAACAACTGTTTTTAACTACAGCTCCAAGAAATCTGATGCTCTCTTCTGGCCATGTGGGCACCTGCACACGTTATACACACAGACATGCAAGCATATACATAAATAAAAATAAAATAATTAAAATTAAAATTGGTGGGCTAAAGAGATGGCCCAAAGGGTAAGAGAACTTACTCTACAAGCATGAGGACCTGGGTTCAAATGCCCAGAAGTACATAAAAGACCAAGAATGACTGTGCATTAGTAAATTCAGAGCTATTGGGGACAGAGACAGGAGGATTGCTGGGACTTACTATCTCCCAGTCTAGCTCCAGGTTCATTGAGAAGCAGTGTCTCTAAGGACTATGATAAAGCAGGATATCCAATATCCTCCTCTCACCTCCAGGTAGGTGCACATGGACACAAACACACACACTCACAAACACACACACACACACTCACACACTATACACACACACTAAAAAATAAATTTAAAAAAGAAGGTTCCTAACAGATACATAGAATAAATGTACAACTGCATTATAACACTTTATAGCCAGATGATATGCATGACTCTTCAGATTTAAATTTGAATTAATTCAAGCTAGCCAAAATTTAAAATGTACATTTTACTTGCATTAGCTACATTTTTAGATCCAATAGCCACGGGTTGCTAAATGGGTATTGATTGGAATGGTCTATGTACAGGACATTTCCATCTTGGCAGAACATTCTATTAGACAGCACGTACCTAGAAAAAGGAACCTGACTTACAACAGTGATTCAATACACACTCATATACATCAATTAAATGAAAGAAATAAATCTTTACTTTTTTAATTTAAAAAGCTCAATACACCTAATTGTAGATGAATGGGGAAATAGCAATCTACAGTGTTAGAAGTCAGGACAGTGTTCCTTTGAAGATGAAGGGGGAGTTGGGATTATGAGGCAAGATGACAGTTTCTTGCTATTATTGTTGTTTGGTTGGTTGGTTGGTTGGTTGGTTTGGTTTGGTTTTCTGAGACAGTGTTTCTCTGTATAGCCCCAGCTGTCCCAGAACTCACTCTATATACCAAGCTGGCCTCAAACTCAGAGATTCACCAGCCTCTGTGTTGGGATTAAAGGTGTGCACCACCACCACCACCTGGTTCTTGCTATTAGTTTTGTTTTTATTGAAAAATGGTCTCAGTATACATTCCAGGATGGCTTGGAGTTTACAATTCTTATACTTGAGTCTCCAGAGTTCTGGGATTACACAAATGTGCCACCACTCTGGGATCATGCTCTCATTTTATCTGGGAGATGACTACACTGAAAATCTCACAAACTTTACGTAAATAATCTGTATACCTTTCTACATGTACACTATAGATCAATAAGAAAAATGGTTTTAAAAAAACTGAATAAGTTTGTTAAATGGAAGATTAGAACTGAGAGAGAAAACAAAAAATTGGCATTAATTAGCCAGACATGGTTGTATACGCCTTTATCCCAGCACTCAGGAGAAGAGGAAGGTGAACATCTGTGAGTTTGAGGCCAGCCTGATCTACATAGAGAGCTCTAGGAAATCCAGGGCGATGTAGAGAGACCCTGTCTCAAAACAAAACAAAACAAACAAACAAAGCAAAGCTATTACCAAGTACACAGAGTGTAAAAACATTACTAAAAATAGAATAAAGAATTTGAAGTAAAAGGCTAGCTGGAATTACAGAAAAAGAGAGGATGGGAGGAAAATGATGAGGTACTGCCTGAGAACTTGCTAGAATCAACAAACACTAATCACGAATTTTCTGTGTCCAAAAATCCAAAATGGAATAAATAAAAAGGAAAGCATGATGAAAATGAATTTTCTGAGAATGCAAAATTCCAGAGACAAACACTCCAAATTAGAAGATATTGCACAAACAAGATTTGGAGTGACTTAATATTATTCACTTAACAAAAATTTTCAAATGCCTAGAATAGCCGCCAATAAAAACTACACTTACCAGAATTCATCACTCACCCATTAATACACTCACAATAATTACACTAGTAACATCTTGGCCTATCCACTCGAAGCTCCTTTAAGCACATACACATGTGTTTGTGGGACGTGAGCAGAGTTCTTCACCCCAAAGATCTCTTTAGTTGTTGAACAGATTCTATTTTCTTATTCATTTAAAAAAATATTCTAAGGTCTAATAAACAAAAAGTTAACAGGAAATCAACACAACACTATTCATCTTTTATTTGCTAAATAATACCATTCAAAATTTTAACTACTCAAACAAAAAAAGGACAATTCTAATTACAAGAAAGGTGAAAAGCTCCACCTTAAAAATGCATGTTTGGCCCACTTTTTATTTGGTTTTCTTTTCTTTTGAGAAAGGGTCTGTAGGGCTGACTCACATGTGTCCTAAGTGCTGGAATTATGTCCTAAGTACATGCCACCACACCCTCAAAATGAATAAATTTAGCTTTGTAAACAGTTCATTTCTTATTTTTCTCATTGTATTACAGACTCATATTTTTCTAGGAATGGTTAACAGTCTTAGGATAAGTATTTAGAAATTCCTGAGATTAGCTCACTCAAAGAAAGCAGGCCCTAGTTGAGCACTGCAAGGGAACCGTTCTTTTATAGCTGCAGTAATGGGAAATACAAAGGCACCTTCTAGTTGATCAAGCCGAAGATCAACTGTTAAAGAAGCACGCCCAAGACCACAGAGAGTAAGTGGCTCAGACTTAAACATGCTCTTCTTACCCAGTTTTCAGAGACAAGCACAAAGAACAACAACTAACTAACTAAAGAAGCTAAAGGCCATCAAGTGCCAGTTTCGGATGGCATTTGCAACTGAAACCTGAACACAGATATTGTGAATATAGAGTGATCTAACCCTTAACAAAGTAAATCTACAAAGGAGATGCTTAGCTAGGAAAAACTGGAAAGATATAGGGATAAAGGTGAAAAGAGCCCAGTAATCTTAGGTATCATTTATAGCCATAAATACAAATGCACATAATAGGAACAACACCAATATAGGGTTTCTCTCTAGCTTTGGAGCCTGTCCTGGAACTAGCTCTTGTAGACCAGGCTAGTCCCGAATTTAGAGAGATCCACCTGCCTCTGCCTCCTGAGTGCTGGGATTAAAAGGTATATGCCACCACCGCCTAGCTGGAACTAAACTAATATGTTCAAGCCTTTAATCCCAGCACTTGGGAGGCAGAGGCAGGCGGATCTCTAAGTTTGAGGTCAGCTTGGTCTACATAGTTAAAGTTCCAGGACAGCCAGGGCTATGTAGAGAGACACCAGCTCAAAAAACAAAACAAAACAATTTTAAAAAGATAAAAGAAGACCTAAGTTTGATCCCCAGAACTCACATGGTGAGTCTGGCAAGCCGACCTCAGCGAGTACATGTTGCTATATATGTACAGCAAGCATAAATAAACCAAATGCAACTGAAGCACAGTATTGTTTAATGTATTTCCACCTCAAGTATAAGTCAATTACAGCTTATGGATAAAGTCTATTTCCTTACAATCACTTTGACTATACAAAGATTTGAGATATTTGGAAAGAATGGATTAAACAGAGGTTGGCTTTTTTTTAGTGCTTTTTTAAAAAGTAATTTTTAGCATGCCTTATCAAAGTACTTTACCTGCCGTCTCTTCTGAGGGCAAAAATGACGCCATCTTTCTGGAATGGTAGCAGCTTTTCTCTAAGTTTATCAGGTAAAAAATCCAGCTGTGTATATGATTCGCTTGTTAAAGAAGAAATCTGAGGTGTAGGAGCCTTCTTGTTACCAGCCGTAGGCATGGTGAGCCTGGATACAAGGAGCTACAACATACAAAGGGGTGGGGAAGTCATTATTAACCACATTGCGGAATCACACACGTAACACTCAAAAAGAGTCATATATCAACTGGAATTTTACAAAACTAGCAACACTTAAGCCTTCTGAATTATTTTTCTTTTCTGTTTGTTATGGTGCTGTGGACAAAACCCAGGACTTGCTAATGTTGAACAAGTGCTCTACTACTGAGCTAAAATTCCAGCTCGGATAATTTCTTAAAAAAAAAAAAAAAAAAAATGAATGCGCCAGGCAGAGGTGATGCATGCACGCCTTTAATCGGAATTCGGGAGGCAGAGGCAGGCTCTGTGAGTTCGAGGCCAGCCTGGTCTACACAGCAAGTTCCAGGACTGGTTCCATAGCTACAGAGAAACCCTGTCTCAAAAAAAAAAAAATAAACAAACAGAAACAAACAAAGAAAAATAAACCAAAACAACAACAACAGCAGTGAACGCTGTCTTAGGTGATCTGAAAACTCTTGGGCGAGGTGACTCAGTGAGTAAAGGTGCTTACCCCACAAGCCTGAGGACCCAAGTTTCATCTCCAGGCCCTGTGTGAAAAAGAACCGACTACTGCACAAAGTTTTGCTCTGAGCTTTGCCTGTGCCCCAACATATAAAATAAAGCAACTGTTATTGTCTAGGAAAATTTGGGGAATGAAAGATATAGTAGAATTCACTTTTAAAATAATTCTCTTAAAAAGTAACACTCGCACTGTGCACAGTGGTGCCAGCACTCAGGGAGCCAGTCTGGTCTACACACTAAGCTCCAGCTCAGCTAGGGCTACGTGGTGTGAATTAGTCTCAAAAAGAGGGTGAAGAGAAAATGATGTGTCTAGAATGATAAAATCCAGAACGGCAAAATTCTCAGACCATATAGCCAAAATAAGGCAAAAGTGAGACAAAGTTGTTAGGTAGTTCCTCTATTCGTCGTCGGAAATGTGCCCGGGTTATACATTCTGCTTTGTGGCTAAATCACAGTAAAAAATACCTGTTTTTAATAGGTAGAATATTTTCCCTAAAGAGATCCATAGTTTAAAATGCTTAGCACCCAACCTCTTGAACTCCATGGCACTGTGCATTCAGAAATAAGAGAGAGTCTCAGTATACACACAGAGTAGACTATGTGCTGGACTCTGGCTATCTAGTAGTAAATACAGATGCTCTGAAAAACCGTCTGTAGGAAGGTACTTGTATTGAGGTGGGAAAGAAGAGGGACTTGTTTTTTATATCTGGGGGTTTAGAAGAGAACAAATACACACACATACACAAACACACACACATATCCTTTATGTAATTTTAACATATGTATGTTAATATGCATATATATTAAAATTAAAGCCTGAATAATAAACTTAGTAACCAAAGCAGACGGGATCAAAAAGAGTTCTTGGAAGAAGTATAGCTTATACAAAAACCCTGGCTTAGGAAGAAAAGGAAGACACATCTTGGGAAAGAATAATGAGTCTTTGTCTTACTTACTGGTCCTTCCATTGTAGTAGCCCTCCCCATTTCATTGTATTTTCACTAGAGTCTAGAACACAGACTCATAGTTCTCGAGTCTAGAACAGACTCACAGTTCTCATCTCACCACACTGGTTAATAGTCTAGAATGCAGAACCCTCATAGTTCTCATCCCACCTCACTGCTTAATAGAGTCTAGAACGCAGAACCCTCATAGTTCTCATCCCACCTCACTGGTTAATAGAGTTTAGAATGCAGAACCCTCACAGTTCTTATCACATCTCACTGGTTAATAGAGTCTAGAACGCAGAACCCTCACAGTTCTCATCCCACCTCACTGGTTAATAGAGTCTAGAATGCAGAACCCTCACAGTTCTCATCCCACCTCACTGGGAGTCTAGAACACAGAACCCTCACAGTTCTCATCCCACCTCACAGGTTAATTATTCTCACCTAAACTTCAATCCTGGACCAGGGCTCAGTTCCTGGTAGCTTTCTTTATTCTTGAGTGTTATCTTATACAAGGTTTTAAATCGTATTTCTCAGACAACAATTTTCACATTTATACAGAGGAACTCTTCTAAACTTCAGATTCACACATCTGACTAGACATCTCTACCTGGCTAATAGGCATCTCTAAGGTTCCAAAAGGAGAATTCCAACTCTCTTCCCTAATCTTTGCTTCATTCATTGCATCCGTTCAGGTACTCACAGTTCTGTCTCAAACTCCACACCAATCTATCAGCAACTCCTGTTGACTCTACATTCTGATTACATCCCAGAATCTCACCACTTCTAATCATTTACAAATCTACTTGCCTGATCTGAGCCACCACTGTCTCTAGTCAGAATTTCTGGGAAATTTAGCTATCACCTGTGTCTACCTTCCCTTAATACTTTTTTTGCGATACAACAGACAGTGGGGTACTCTGAAAGAGACCATTTGATCATGTTATTTCTCAGAATAGTTCTTGCCTTAACTCAGATTTCAATCCCAGTCCCACCAGAGGATGGTTTTTTGTTTTTTTGTTTGTTTTTTGTTTTTTTGGTTTTTTTCAAGACAGGGTTTCTCTGGGTTGCTTTGGAGCCTGTCCTGGAACTAGCTCTTGTAGACCAGGCTGGCAGAAATTCACTTGCCTATGCCTTCCAAGTACTGGGATTAAAGGTGTGTGCCACCTCCACCTAGCCACTACAGGCTTTCAATGTGTTGTCCCCACCACCTGCCGTGACCTCTCCATCCCTTACCTGCTTTTATCATGCTAATTTTCTTGTTCTTTCAGGTCTCAGAACTTTACACTAGCGGATCTGTCTGAATAGCATTCTACCTCCACACACCTGCACGTCTGATCTGAGCCACCTTTTCCTAGCGTCCTTCACACTCCTCTAAATGATCATTTATCAATAAATAACTTAACCACTCTATTTAGATTTTAATTCCTCATAGCTCTGCCCCGGCTTACTTTTTTCTCCTCGATAGCCCCTATAAGTTTACAAAGTACTATGCAGTTTACATCTTTTTTTTTTTTTTTTTGGTTTTTCGAGACAGGGTTTCCCTGTAGTGCAGTTTACATCTTTTGCTGTTTATTTCTCTTAGTTTGGACATAGCTTCATAAAGGCAGGGGTTTTATTGGTGTTTTTGCTTTTTTTGTAATAAGGATTGAATGTAGGGCCTAAGTTTTGCTTTGAATTTTGTGTGTGTCCCAACACATAAAATAAAACAACAGTTATTGTCTAGGAAAATTTGGGGAAAGAAAGATTTAGTAGAATTCTTTTAATTAGTTCTCTTCCTTGTGCATGCTAAACAGGCACTCTACCGTTGAGCTGTATCTCCAGTCTTTTACTTTTTATTTCTAGACAGGGTTTGACTAAGTCAACCAGGCTGACCTTGAGTTTGTGATCCTCCTTGTACAGCAGCCTCTGAAGTAGGTGAACCCAGCGAGTAAAGATTTCTTTCTGTTTTGTTTACTAATGTTAAACGCCGAGAAGTTCCTAGCACTGAGTACTCACTATTATTTGTCTCTTTAAAGTTTTAAAGGACAGGCTTGCCGGGCGGTGGTGGCGCACGCCTTTAATCCCAGCACTCGGGAGGCAGAGGCAGGAGGATCTCTGTGAGTTCGAGACCAGCCTGGTCTACAAGAGCTAGTTCCAGGACAGGCTCCAAAGCCACAGAGAAACCCTGTCTCGAAAAAAAAAAAAAAAAAAAAAAAAAAAAAAAAAAAAAAAAAAAAGGACAGGCTTTAATCCCAGCACTGGAAAGGGAGAGACAGATCTCTGAGTTCGTGGTCAGCCTAGTCTCCAGAGTGAATTCAAGGACAGCCAGGGCTACAGAGAAACCCTGTCTTGAAACACACACACATACACACACACAAATCACTACCACCACCACCACCACAACAACAAAGGTTAGGAGGACCATGCTGGGTCCAGAGGTAGGAGAGGGTCTAGAGATGAGAAGCTAGAAATTGTGGCCATAGGCATGCACAGTGCTAGTGTGCAACTAGTGTGCAATTAGTGTGCAACTAGAGTTCATGAGAGATGCGGCAGGGGGAATTAAGAGACTAGTACAGTGCTCTGCATGCTTACAAGTAGAAGTCACTGTAGTATATACAAGATATACACTAAATTCAATTATAATACATTAGTGCATTTTGCAGAGGGATTAAGATTAGAACCAGTACTAAACTACCCTCCAGCCCTGATACAACTATATTTATAGGTCATCAGTAAACCAAATCCTAAATCTAATAAATTGGGATGTTTAATTGGCAAAATTTAATATTATATAATAGCATATCAATTGCAATAGAATTACATAATATTTTCTGACTTGTTTATCACAAGGCTTCCTAAGCTGCTATATCAAATGTCAATTACTTTAAAAGCAAAGACACCTTTCGTTCCACAGTCAACTGTTTTCAGAAGAAAGATAAAACAATTCCCATTTACTGGAAGGCCGCTATGCTCACCAATATACCATCAACACATCAACTCCCACTTACTGGACAATTAATCTCTTCCATGGAGGCACTATACTGAGGCATTTTTATAAAATCTCTGCAATTCTCAAAGCAACTTACAAAGCATTTATTTTTAACATTTATTTATCCTGTGGGGTGTGTGTGTGTGTGTTGCCCTTGAGAGCACTGCAACATCTGTGTAGGGATCAGAGAACATTTGGAAGCCAACTGTCTTTCCACCATGTAAATTCTGGGGACTTGCCCCGGTTCTAAGCCTTGGCAGTAAGTGCCTTTATCCACTGGGCCATTTCACTGGCCAACAAAATACTGTTATCTACATGTTAACATTGAGATTCTGGACTAATAAGTAATGGACACAAGTCTTGGAACTGACTGGTGATGACACCAACTCCAGGGTTTAGACTGGTCTGATGTAAAAGTCTGAACTTCTCCATTCTACAGCATTGCTTCCAGATCATCATTCATCTGACAATATTTAAGGAGGGCATAGCACATGCCTGTAACCCTAGCACTGGGAAGGTAGAGAGAGGAGGGTGGGAGTTCAAGGTCAACATCAGCTACAGAGAGAGTTTGAGGCTACTTGAGGATGTCCTAAAAACAAGACCAAAAGCTAGCTGAAGACCTATGTTAAATTCCTAGCACCTTACAAAACAATCCCAATTGTGTTCTTTAAGCCAAAAAAACTAGAAAAAAATGGGAAAAAGTTAACTATACTTTTTTTGTACACCAGAGAGAGGAGATTACTTTTGACATCACAGATAGACATTACAAATGAATGAAGCCGGGAGGTGGTGGCATTTGGGAGGTAGAGGCAGGTGGATCTCTATGTGTTCGAGGCCAGCCTGGTCTATAGAGCGAGTTCCAGGTCAGTCTCCAAAGCAACACAAAGAAACTTGTCTCAAAAAAACAAAACAAAACAAAATTAAAAAAAACCCAAAAAACAAAACAAAAAAGACTGTTAGATTTGAACACTAATTTAAACTCATTTTGGAGGGAAAAACAGCGTTTAAAAGTTAAAAAGAAAATTTTAAATGTGAGTATAAGATTCCTCAAATATGTGAAAAACTTAAAAAAAACTGAAGTATTTCTTTAAAATTATTATGATGCTAGGACAGTAATAGGCTACTCAAAGGAAACTAGGCATTGATAGGCAATATGCATATAAAATATATTCGGCATCAGGGGATTCAAATAGATACAAATTGCATTGATGAGTCATCACTTTACAGTCGGACTAGACAGAGTAAAGAGACAGGAAAGGGGGCTGAGGATATGGCTCAGTGGGTAACATGTTTGCTGTACAAGTCTGAGGTCCTGAATTCAGACCTCCAGAACCCATATAAAATTAAACTATAACCCAAGCACTGAGGTGGGTAGGGTATATCAAAGACAACAGGGTCCTGGCAGTTCCTAAGCCAGCCAGGATGATACGGGAAGCTTCAGGTTGGGTGAGAGACACAGTCTCAAAAAGTATGGTGGAGAAGTGATTGAGGAGAACACCCCAGAGTGAAAGTCTAGTCTCCACAAGTGCACGCACAAGTGAGTGCAGCTGCAGACCATAGATACACAATCACACACATCAGCGGGGAACAGCTTCTCTCCAAGTGTCCTATAGCAAAGAAAATGGAAATACTTCTTCTGGCGAACAATTTAGGAATCACAGACGCTCTGCAGCTAAACCTACTTTTAAAAAGTTGGGTAGGTGAAGATGGCTCAGTAGGTAAAAATTCTCGCAGCCAAGCCCAGTGACCTGAGTTTGCTCTCTAGCCCCACAAAGAAAGAGAGAACTGACTACCACAGCTCCACAGAGTCTACAGTTCAGTCTGTGCACACACATACACAAAGAATTTGCACTCCCATGTTAGTTGCAGCACTGGCCACAAAAGCCAAGAGCGAAGAGCAACCTAAATGCCTACCAACAGATGAATTCATTTACACAGTGTTAGTACCAGGGATTCAGGAAATCCTACCACATCCTACACGATGAACTCTGGAGACATTAAGTTAAATAAGCTAGTCACAAAATGTACAACAATGCAGTATCCTGTTAACTTTGTATGAGGTCTAAGACAAGCTCTTAGAAACAGAAAGCAAGGGGTCAGGGAAGACAGAAAACAGAATTTTAGCTGTGTAAGACAGAAACATTTTACAGTTGTATTGTATAACAAGGTACAAATGGTTAATACACTGTAATGTCCACACTTAAGAATACTTAAGATTGCCGGGCAGTGGTGGCCCAGTACTCGGGAAGCAGAGGCAGGCGGATCTCTGTGAGTTCAAGACCAACCTGGTCTACAAGAGCTAGTTCCAGGACAGGCTCCAAAGCTACAGAGAAATCCTGTCTCGAAAAACCGAAAAAAAAAAAAAGAATACTTAAGATTGCCAGGGGGTAGTGGCGCACGCCTTTAATCCCAGCACTCACAAGACAGAGGCAGGAGGATCTCTGTGTGTTTGAGGCCAGCCTGGACTACAAGAGCTGGTTCCAACAGTAGCTAGGACTATTACACAGAGAAACCTTGTATGGAAAAAACAAAAACAAACAAACAAACAAACAAAAATGCTTAAGATGATAGATTTTGCTATACGCTTTCACTATGGTAACAAAAAGAAATTTACTAACTGGAAACTGTAAATAGCCATTAGCAAGAAACAGGTTATGTTTGAACTACACCACGGAATACGGGTAGCCATAAAAAGTGAAAGTGATACTGTCATCGTCGACTCACTGAGCTTTAAATGAGGCAGCAGCACTTCTTTAAAACAGGTCTTCCTGCTGAGATGCTGGAGCGATGGGTCAGTAGTTTTAAAAAACTTGCTGCTTTGCAGAGGATCCAGGTTGGATTCCCAGCTCACAACCATTTGGAACTTCAGTTTCAGGAGATCCAATGCCTTCTTACAGACATGTACATGGTGTACGTACATACATGAACTCATATAGGTAAAATAAATAAATCTTTAAAAAATAAAACAAAACAAAAAATAGTATCTTTCTGCTGAGCATGGTGGTGAATGCCTTTAATTGGGGCACTCCAGTGACAAAGGAAGGCGGAACTCTACGACTCACAAACATTTGAGAAGCAATGGTTTAGAGCGGCAGACCTGGGTATATACCTCAGCTTCAACTGTCTTGACTAAGAGGTGAGACTTTAAAATCTTATTGCATTTATTGAGCCCCAATTCCTTCAATTATTAAACAATACCAAGACTGAGCATATAACACTGATAGAGCACATACCCAGCAAACACAAGACCCTTAGTCTCTCTTCAGCACTCAGAAATAAAACTCAGAGTGGGGCTTTGGTGGTGCATGCCTTTAATTCCAGCACTCTGGAGGCAGAGGCAAAAGTCTCTGTGATTTCAAAGCCAGACTGGTATACAAAGTGAGTTCCAGGACAGCCAGGTCTATTATACAGAGAAACCCTGTCTCAAAACCAAAAAACAAAAATAACAACAAAATACACCAGAGATGTAGCACAGGAAATATGTAAACACACTTAACCCAGTTTGGTTCAGATAAAATACTCAGTCATTATTACTACTTATTGACTTGATTTACTCTGGAAGAGTTCCCTGTCACTTGTATTTTAAATAAATGCTGATTGTCCAATAGCCAGGCAGGAAGTAGAGGTGGGGCAACCAGGCAGAAAGTACAGGCAGGGCAATGAGAATTCTGGGAAGAGGGAAGTTTGAGTCTGCAGTCAGTCATCACCCAGAGGCAGAGAACACAAGATGTGACTGCCTTGCCAAAAAGGGTACTAAGCCACATAGACAAGAATTATGGGCTAATATAACTTGTAAGAGTTAATAAGAAGCCTGAGCTAAGCCGGGCGGTGGTGGCGCACGCCTTTAATCCCAGCACTCGGGAGGCAGAGGCAGGCGGATCTCTGTGAGTTCGAGACCAGCCTGGTCTACAAGAGCTAGTTCCAGGACAGGCTCCAAAGCCACAGAGAAACCCTGTCTCGAAAAACCAAAAAAAAAAAAAAAAAAAAAAAAAAAAAAAAAAAGCCTGAGCTAATAGGCCAGTCAGTTTATAATAGATGTAGACCCCTGTGTGTTTGTTTATTTGGGACTAAACAGCTGTGAGTGGTGTGGCTAACATAGAGGGACCTGGTGTCAACAGAAACCCGTCAACAGCAATGAGTTCATTAACACACACATATGCACTCACGCATGCAAAAGTATCACATTAAAAAACAAAGACATTTCCCCCCTTAACAAACAGAAAGTACAGCTAGAGCTGTTACACAGAGACACCCTGTCCAGGAAGTAAGACTGCTTTGGCTGTCTGTAAGTTACAGATATATTTCTGTATCTAGGATTGCACTAGTTAAGTTTCCTTCATGTGTATAAACAGCTCTTATGAGTACCAGGACACAAACTTGATAGAACTTCAATAAAAATAATGGAAATAACAATCATGGTTTTTAAATTTAAAAGTAGAAAGCAAAGAGGAAACCAAATCAACACACAAAACAGGACTATGAAGATGCTGGGTTTAGGGAGATATTAGGAGACATTAATTTTGTTTAATCTTTCTCTTCCTCACGCTTTTTAAACAACAACAACAAAAATTTTTTAAAAAAACCTTATCTTTCTGTGCACTGTCGTTGAACCCTTTAAGTCTGGTACACTCAATACTAGTGTAAGTGTTCAATAAATATTTACAAGGGGCTGGAGAGATGGCTCAGTGGTTAAGAGCATTGCCTGCTCTTCCAAAGGTCCTGAGTTCAATTCCCAGCAACCACATGGTGGCTCACAACCATCTGTAATGGGGTCTGGCCTGCAGGCACACATGGGGACAGAATATCGTATACATAATAAATAAATAAATATTTAAAAAAAATAAATAAATATTTACAAGAAAAGTTGTAAGACAAAGTCTCCAGTAAAATGATGGGAGAGACTCTGAAGGGCATCAGACTTGAGGTGATCAGTCTGGCATACCTCATTTGCTAAGTTTACTAGGCTGTGAATTCTGAAGCCTTTTTGATGATGTCTTTTGGTCACTTGAGTATTACGAGT
Source organism: Arvicola amphibius (assembly GCF_903992535.2). NCBI lineage: Eukaryota > Metazoa > Chordata > Mammalia > Rodentia > Cricetidae > Arvicola > Arvicola amphibius. The sequence goes on along the minus strand of NC_052058.2, from coordinate 92,102,607 downwards.
GTCACCTGATTGCCACTTAATATTATGAATGGGTTACTCAAAACCAGAATGGCAACAGGACCATTCCATTACTCTAACAACCCTGAGCTTTCTTCCTTTAAAGGCAACTTCTGGGGAGTGTTTGTATAAATAGGAGGAATTAGCTCAGGACTTTGAAGTCCTTCCAGTCAAACTGAGGATACAAACCCACGCTGCTTCAGGTTCAGTGAATAAAAGCAAATTAAAGGGCCCTCTACAAACTCAAAAGAGGTGCAATCTACTAGTGAGCGAAACTGATAAACACTGAGTCCGCAGAAATAAAAAGCAGGATAGGAAATTACATTAGGGGCTCGGAAATTACACTCATGTCATCTCACATTTCTCTCCCCTCCCCCCCCCCCGTGTGTGTGTGTGTGTGTGTGTGTGTGTTTTAGACAAGGTCAATTCTGCAGTTCCAGCTATTCTAACACTCACTTTGTAGCGCAGCTTGTAAACTCGCCTCGATCTTTCGGCTTCTTGCTGTGATAGGCATGAGCCACGACGCCCGACTCTTGCCCACTCTTTTCTTAAAACGCAACTAAAATATATTCAATTTCCCACCTCTTGCCCCACACAGCACTCCCAGACCGCCAATACTGGTGTGCTAGCTTGAGAATCTGCAACTCCCGCCAAGGTTTTCGCAAGTGTCCTCGCCTAGGCGGAAGTGACGTTAGGATGACCTGACAGTGGATGAGTTCAAATACCAGCACTCTAAAACCCTGTGGTGTTCCGAGAAAACTGCCCACCCTTCTTTTATATTTTCTCTCAGTGAGGCGAAAAGACCTCATTCGAAAGTCCAAATTATTCAAAACTTTAACCCTACCCATCTGGACAAGAAAGGCGCATGGTACCCTCTCAAGAACTACAATTCCCATGAGACGCGACAGGAAGCAAGTGGAGGAAACTGCTCGGGGGTCGCAAAGCGTCTTGGGAACTGTAGTTCCACAAGCCAAAGCACTCCGCAGTCCTGCCCTCCACCACTAAGACTGGAGAAACCAGGTGTTCCGCTTGGAACCCGTTACCGCTAAGGGGAGGAGCCACATCCTTAAAGCCTTCCCCACATCTCCCACATGACGGACAAAATTCTCCTTTTCTCCTCTGAAGCTCTACAAATATTCCCTGAAGAAATAAAGCTACCTTCCATATATCCAGTGACTAATATCTCCCAGAACTAGACTACCTCACGGTCCTTACTCGTGGGAAAAGGTGGTTCTTTCACAAGTGGGCAAAATGGCTGTTCTCCCAGCTTCATCATTGGTTGTCTATTGCGTCCTTCAAGAACAGTCACTTGCCAAAGATTGGTTCTTTCTCTTTGGGGGCTGGAGATAGCCTTAGCCCAGTTCTCCCGCGGCCCCGCAGTGATAATGGGGTGGAGCTCAAGTGGCTTTTCAAACTACGATTGGATAAGCATTATGTCACTCAGTGTTCACCTAGCGTATGAGGGAACCTGCTACCCGTCAACGCGAACGGGGAGGCGGGGCTAGTGCGTGGTGGGAAGGGGCGGGATCCTGCCGCCGCGGCTGCCGCTGGAGCCGGTGTCCGGGCTGGTGATGGGGTTAATTCCCTTCCGTGAGACTCTTCCTTGCAACCAGCCGGCCCCGCCGTCGCCCCGCCACGCCGCGCTCACGCCGCCTCCTCCTGCTCCTTCTCCTCAGTAACGCGGGTAAGCGATGTCGTCCCCTCCCCCGCGGCGTCCCGGGAATAACGCGCTTGCTCCCCTCCCCCGCCCGCCGACCGGTAGCGCTAACGGAGCGGGAGAGTCAGGCAGCCAGCGAGCGACGCGCTGAGGAGCCAGCGTCCCTCCCGACACCCCGTCAGGGGTCGTGGGGTTCGGTGGCGAGCCCGCCCGCTGCTCCCACCGCGCCGTGCCCGCCGGCCCGCCGGGGGCCATGTGCAGCGCCAACCCCTTGAGGCCTAGCGGGGGAACTAGGGACAGGTTCCCCGAGCGTCCCTGATGCAGCTGCTGCTCTCGTGAGCCCCCGAGATCCGGAAAGGACCGAGGGGAGAAGCAGCCACAGCCAGGCCGGGCCGGAGCTGGGGCCGTTCGTGGAGCTGTTTTCCTGGGCCCGGCGCAGATGCCAGGGCTGGTAGCCCCGCTCCGGGGATTTGTCACCCTCGCCGATAAGGAAACGTTGAGCCTGTGCTGCGAGGAAAAAACTTAGTGGAGAAATTAGCAAGAAAGTTAAATGACTGTCAGAGCCTTGGTCGCTTATGGTCCTACAGGGACGTTATGGTGTTGTTCACTCCCCTCCCCCCTTTCCATCCCTGTGTGTTGGAAGTTTTTTTTTTTCATTTCTGCTTTGTTTGTTTGTTTGTTTTTGTTTTGTTTTGTTGTGGTGATTACGTGCAAGAGGGTGTCACTGTTGTTTGAACTTGCTTTTATAGATAAACAAATTGGGCCTGGCTGTTGTGACCCCTATGATTTGGGTCCTGAGGTAGCAAGCCTTCTAAACTAACTAGAGGTGAAGAGGTATCTTCCAAACCAGTAAGGTTTAATTAAATAAATTGAATTTCTGAAGAAGAAGGAAAAATGAATTTCCAGCATGGTTGAATATGCACAGACACGGATACCCCAACAAATAAGGTTGTAGTTGGCATGGGTGAGTTTAAAGACCCCCCCCCCTCACCTTTGGGGACATGGTGTTCCAGACAGGGTCTCTGTAGCCTTGGCTGTCCTAGAACTCCCTATGTAGACCAGGCTGGTCTCACAGAAATCCACCTTCCTCTGCCTCCTAAGTGCTGGGATTATAGAGGAGAGAAACCACCACCCAGCTAAAGAAACTCCTTAAATTTAAATGTCATTGATTTCAAGAGCACAGTGTCATTAAAAAGATGGTTCAGATCAAACTGGAAGTCCCTTTTTGTAATACTTGCCTCAGTAAGGTTCACATAGCTACACATTTAACTGAACAAACATTATTAAAATTTTTCATCTTTAGCTATATTTTAGGGAATTTTCTTATAAATGCATCAGGCTTTTTGATAGTATGTTCATCTTTCAAGTTCCACTGCTTTTGGCTTAGGAAAGTATAACTTAATGAATCTGGTAGTCTATAATATAATGACTACAGACCACCCCATTTCTAAGATTTACTAGTTTCTAGAGTAAACTGAGAAGTCTGCTCTTTGGCTGATAGACTATTTCTTCGGGGTCGGAGAAGTCTATAGTATCTTAGGAATCTGCCATATTCTTAAAATAATGCAAGTAGATACCAAAGTAAAATAGATCCATTAATTTGGATCAAGAAGTAATCTGCTTGTGCTTGTGTGTTAATTATTTTTTTAAATGTGGTACATAGCTTTGGAAGACAAGTTCCCTTAGCTCTTCTGTGAAATTCTTGTATTGCCTAGCATATTTCTCAGAACCTGATAATTAACTGGTAATTTATGCAATGATATTTTTAGGTCTCATGAGTTCTTTGCAGGGAAGAACTGATGAAAATACAGGAGACTACATTCTTTTACTAGTTGTAGGATCCTTTTGTGAGTCTCTGTTAGGTTTCCTCATCTGTATAATGGGGGAAGATAATGCTTAATCTACGGAGTTGAGAGGCCTAGATAGAGAATATGTAAAGCTACCAGGATTGTATCTCATACATAGTTATTTTATTACATTAAATTTAATTTTTGTTTTCTCATTTATTTTCATATTTAGAGAATGAATTTGTTGTTTATGTGCACAGGGTATTGCTGCAGCCTCAAAATTTCTTCTGCTGTTGAGTATTGTAGGAATGTTAATATACACAATGACCTAAAATAATAGTTTATAGCCATTTTTGTTTGTTTTATTACATTTACTTAGTGGGTGGCGCACACAACTGCCATAGCACATTTCAGGAGGTAGAAGACAGTGGTACAATCAGCAGAAGTCACTTCTGCTCTTAAGATTTATTTATTATGTATACAACATTCTGCCTCGATGTATGCCCACACGCCAGTGGAGGGCGCCAGATCTCAGTACAGATGGTTGTGAGAATTGAACCATGTGGTTACTGGGAATTGAACTCAGGACCTCTGGAAGAGCAGCCAGTGCTCTTAACCTCTGAGCCATCTCTCCAGCCCCTCACTTCTGCTCTTGTATCATATTGGTCTCTGGGATTGAACTAGGCAATCAGATTTGAAAATGGAGTGCCTTTATTCACTTAGCCATCTTGCTGGCCTCTAGCTATTTTTTTAAATTTATTTATTTATTATGTATACAATATTCTGTCTGTGTGTATGCCTGCAGGCCAGAAGAGGGCACCAGAGCCCATTACAGATGGTTGTGAGCCACCATGTGGTTGCTGGGAATTGAACTCAGGACCTTTGGAAGAGCAGGCAGTGCTCTTAACCTCTGAGCCATCTCTCCAGCCCCTATTTTTTTTTAAAAAAGCAGAAACTACATGAGAAATTGGTCATTGGGTACCTAAGAGAATTTTTACAAGATTTTTTTCCTTTTGTTTAAAATTTCTGTATTTGGAATGTATTTCAAATAGATTACCCATAATAACAATTTATTTTGTGTTGTAGTTAAGTGTTATGATATTGTCTAAATGGTTAATATGTTTCAAGATCTGGTTTACAGTTGCTATCCTAGTCCTTGTGCTGCCAGGGAAGGCAAGTGCCTCTTTGATACAAAGTTAAGATTGAGCAAGTTATTTGAATTTCTGTGACCATACCAGACTTTTGCTTTGTGCTCTTCATATTTGTTGGTTTGGTCTTGGGTTTTTGTTGTTTTCCTCAGTGCTGGGGATTGAACATCTCACCTCACACAGTCTAGCGAGTTCTTTACTAATAAGCTAAATCCTTGCTCTTTAGTTTCAGCCCATTGTTTAGCAGTCTTTGAATGTTTCTTTTCTTTGAAATAACATGTTCCTTTCTGTGCCCCAGCTGTTTTGAAAATATAGTGGGTTTTCACACAATAAAGGTGTCCTTGGAGTTTGTGCAGTTGAGGCAATTTTAGATTAGCAAGCGAACAGTTGTCTTGTGAAGTGTTGATGGCAGTGATAGCCAAGGTTGACGGCATCTGAACAGCCAAATGGTACTTAGGTTCTTCTCTAAGGGGACTTACCAAGTAACAAAAGAAATTTTCTTTTCAATTGGTGTTTCAAAATATATAGCTATAGCGGGACAGTGGTGGTGCACACCTTTATCCCAGCCCTTGGGAGGCAGAGACAAATGAATCATTGAATTCCAGGCCAGCCTGGTCTACAGATCAAGTTCCAGGACAGCCAAGGATATACAGAGAAACCCTGTGGGGCGGGGGGGGGGGGGAGGGATCCTGTTATAGTCATTTGGGTTAATATTAAGCTTTAATTCTCAGAAGTAAGGAAGTTGGAAGTTGATAAAGTAAGGTTGATAAAAGTTTTAAGTATTACACAATTCATGCTAAAGACTATTGAGTCTGTAATATACTGTACCTACTTGAATAGAAAACTTTCTTATTAACACTATTGGACTTGTACAATGTTCAGCAGTCATATGTCACAGAGATGTGGTTATGAGTGGGAATGAAAATTTTGCTCCTGTTGCAAACCACAGGACCAATGATGTTTCTATAGTCACTCTTATCTATAGGAAGAATGATGTACTTACAGCTCTAGGTAACTAAATTGACATGGCAGATGAAAGAAAAGAAAATGAGTCCATTTTTCCTAGTATAATCCTAAACTTAAACAATATTAAATTGTCTTTCACATAATCCTTGAGGTTTGCTGTAATCTTTTATCAGTAATACATATCATGCATCAAATAACATAAATGAAATTTCTATCAAATTAACTTTGGTTCTCATATAAGGTACAAATTAAACAAAATTTAACAAATTTGCTTGTATTTGATGTTAGCCTACATATGAATATGTGTAATCTCCAAAATGTGGTTTAATTAGTCACCAACGGACAAGTGACATAAGGTACTAAACCCTGGTTCAGAGCTAGTTCTCGCCTGGCTTTCCCAGCAATTTGATTTTTTTCAGGTTTTTAGTATTTTGCTGTTGTTAGTCTTTAAATATGTTGTTACATTAAACATCTCCTTACATTTTATTTTGTTCTTCACTTTATTAGTTGGCAGATGGGTGCCTTTTAAAAATTATTTATTATTACTTTAGGTGTGTGGATATTTTGCCTGCATTTGTCTGTGTACCTCTTGTATGCCTGGTGCCCTCAGACTTTAGAAGAGATCATCTGGAACTTGAATTATAGACTGTTGTGAGCTGCCATGTGGTGCTGGGATTTGAATCCAGTTTCTCTGAAAGAGCAGCCAGTGCTCCTAGCCGGCTGGGCCATCTCTCCAGCCTCTATGACCTCTTTTCTTAATTTTGACCGTAAGCTCCCTTCTCCAGACAAATTGTATGTTTTGAGCCTTTATTCTGTAAATACTAGGTCACTTAGCATTTTGGCGTTCTTAACTTATGTCATCCACAACTTGTTATAATTTCCTTTCAAAAGAAATTAAATTGAGAAATTGTTTGTATTCCTGACCCTGAGAGGCAGTTATCTGATGTCTTGTGTAGGGAAAGTTCAACCATTTGACTTCTGCTGGTTTTAGTTTACCGAGGGACAGAGTGAAGCCTTTGCAGACTAGCTGTGCAGGTAGCTTTACTAAACCTCTTCTACATCAGAGGGGCTCCGTAACTACACTCAGGTGCCACCTTGCAATTTGAGGTAGAAATTTAATCAGCTGCAGGTTCTTCTTGATGCATTGGTCACCATAGTAAGGGAAGATCTAGAATATAAAAAATTTAAATGAAAAGTTTTAATGTGATATTAAAATTTTCTGCAAGAAATAGCTTAAATAAGTGTTAGCCCCCCTCCCAGTTTTTTTTTTTTTTTTTTTTTTTTTTTTTTTTGTCTTGAAAAAGGAACTTCCATATTACAGAATTGTTGTTTTAAAAAAGTAATTGAAGCCGGGCAGTGGTGGCGCACGCCTTTAATCCCAGCACTTGGGAGGCAGAGGCAGGCGGATCTCTGTGAGTTCGAGGCCAGCCTGGTCTACAAGAGCTAGTTCCAGGACAGGCTCCAAAAAAGCTGCAGAGAAACCCTGTCTCGAAAAACCAAAAAAAAAAAAAAAAAAAAAAAAAAAAAAAAAAAAGTAATTGAGTAGTTGTTTTCTGGAAATAACCCCAGTGATCCTCACTGAGTAAGTTAAGCTGATATATCCATAGCATTCTAGGCATGGAATACTGTGCAGTAATAAAGGGGGCAAGCTATTGGTACAGCAGCATCTTGGAAAAATATAACTTGAAAAAATCGTAGAAGGTTGCATGCCATAAGGTTCCGTTTATATAACATTCTTGAAATGATAAAGCTGGGATGGTGATGGATGATGGTGGGGAAGGGTGTAGTGGTGAAACAGCTCTGTATCTCGATTATGGTGGTTGGTAAATTAACCTATACATCTCATAGAATTGCACATCACCACACTCTCAGATAAGACTTTAGTGTGGTTTTGCTTTGTTTTTTGGTTTGGGGTTGTGGTTTTGAAACAGGGTTTCCCTTTGTAGCCCTTGGCTGGCCTACAATCACTATGTAGGCCAAGCTGGCCTCAACTGAGTAAGGTTTTAAACGAAATAACTAGCTAAAAAAGTAGCTTTGATAGTAAAAGGTATTCTTGTTATGGTATTAAGGGAAGCTAAATGAATGGTACATTTTAGATTTTACTATACTGTTTTTGTTTGTTTGTTTTCAGTTTTCTGTGAACCTACAGTTATTTAAAACTTAAAATACACTCGGGCGGTGGTGGTGCACACCTTTAATTCCAGCACTCTGGAAGCAGCAGCAGTCAGATCTCTGTGAGTTTGAGACCAGCCTGATCTACAGAGTGAGTTCCAGGACAGGCCCCAAAGCTACAGAGAAACCCTGTCTCAAAAAACTAATAAATAAGTAAATAAAGATGTGAACTAGGCTGTGCTATTTAAAAAGCTTTTAAGAATTTGCACCTAGTATTGTGGCACACACCTTTTAATCCAGCATTTGGGAGGCAGAGGCAGGTGGATCTCTGTGAGTTTGAGGCCTGGCCAACATAGAGAGTTCCAAGACAGCCAAGGCTGTTACACAGAGAAACCCTATCTCCAAAAAACCTAGACAAATAAGTAAAAATATTAAAAAGGTAAAAAATTAAGTGTTGAGAAGTAAGGCTTTTTGGGTTTTGATTTTATTTATTTTTGGTAGCGCTGGAGATCAAACTCAGAGCTTCCATATGGTGTTAAGTATTCTACCACTGAGCTAGGTCCCTAGCATTGTTTGTGTGTTTGTTTATATTTTAAGATGAGGTTGCCCAGGTTGATCTGGAGCTACTGAGTGCAAACAATTCTTGTAACTTCCCCCCCCCCCCCCCCCCCCCGCCCCGCTCATCCAAGTAGCTGGAACTACAGGGTCATGCCATTGTACCTGGCGGAAATAGAACATTTTAATAACTAGTTTATTGTAACCAGTGTTCTCATCCCTTCCATGAATACTTTCTTGGTTATCTAAACGATTTTTGTGTTTGAAAGTCTTTGTGAAGTAAAATGTATTTGAGCTGGAAGAAACTCATTAGATTTCATTATGAAATGAAGCACAGTACTTGATTCCCTTTTTATAAAGGGAATGAAACAGGAAGATTAGAGTCATTAAAAGAAGCCAAGTAAGCTGTGCAGTGGTGGCACACACTTTTAATCCCAGCACTCAGGAGGCAGAGGCAGACATATCTCTGAGTCAAGGCCAATCTGGTCTACAGGGTGGGTTCCGGGAACCAAAGGGTGGGGGTAGGGGAATCAAGGGGAGAAGCCAAGTATCTGACATTTGTACAGTAGGAAATTTCATTGAAAGCATCCTAGAAATTGGCCATACTCCACTCATGGTAAGCAAGGAAGTAAAGGTTTTAACTTATTTAAAAGACTGCTCTGAAGAGAGAGTTTCAGGGCTATCTGCTGGCACAGTGCCACTTATGAAAGTATTTATTGGTGTTCAGACATACAGACAGAAAGAAGGTCTACTCTGGTCCAAGGGGGCTTGACTACTACTTGAATTTACAGCAGACATTAGCATCATCTAAATGATACTGATTTTGCAGGCATACAGGATACAAAATAATGTGTCATGGAGGCCTTCACCTACATCTCAAATGAAGGTTTTGGTGGATAGGCAACCAAAGAGTCAAAAGACTCCTTCAGGCAATCCCCGAGAAGGCCATGCAGGAAACTGAGGACAAAACCAAAAAATTAATAAGAGACCCCAGGAAGTCAAACAATTGCTGAGGAAAACCATAGGACATGAGCAGAACCACCCTGCAAAAGAAGCCATATTGGCTACATCTAGAAAGCCATCTAGAAAGGGGTAGTGCTGTCCACAACTTCTGGGCTTACGTCCACTTCTGTATGCCCAGGCTCCCAGACATTGTGTACTGTTCAATATGTTTGTCTTCCTGGGATTTGTTCTTACTTTGGTTCCATCCCACCTTTCTGTGCCCTCGTTCCTCCATTTTGAAATAGAAATGTTTACTCTGTTCCATTTTTCTCGGGAGTATATAACTTATTTTGTAATTTCATACAGGCTCACAGCTAACAGTTTGCCTGACTCAGAAGAGGCTTAGGGCTTTTGTGGAATGCTGAAACTGTTGAGACTAGGAACTCATGCACCTAGATTAAGTGCATTTTGCGTTATGAGATGGAGGTGAGCCTTTGGGGAGCAGGGGCAGAATGCTGTGGTTTGAATATGAAATGTTTCTATGATGGGTTTGATTGTTAGCCGATTGGTTTTTGCAGAATGATTGCCCCTTGAGGGTTCTGACCTAAAAGGGGATTGATGTCTTGATTAATTTATAATATAATGACATTATTAGGAGATGGTAAAAGTAGGAAGGAATTGGTGGGAGGAAGTTGGTCACTGGTCACTGAGGGCGCGTGGCTGGGAATGTATATCGTCCCTGCCTGTTCACTTCCTTCCCAGTTGCCATGAGCTTTTGTTCTTTGCGGTGCTGTGCTCTTCCTCCATCATGCTCTGCTTCACACAGGCCGAAAATAGAGCCAGCCGACCTCAGGCTGAGGTATCTGAAACCCTGAGCCAAGTAAATCTTTTTTCTTTCAAGCATTATTCTTAGGTGTTACAGTGATAAGAGAGTCTGACTACCCAGCTGTTAATCTGAGAAAAAAAAGTCACGAGTTGCCCACTAAATGATATTTTACTTTGTGTTATTTTTAAGATTTGTCCATTTTTATTGAGTAGGTCCTTGTCTACCTAGTGTCTTTTAATGTGTGCATCTTTAAATGAGAGAACATGAATAAGTGTTAGTATGCAGTCATCTGACCTGCCCTGCCCTTAGGGTCCTAATAGGATATGTCCTCAGCTGCAGTCACTAAGATCACCCCCGTGCACATTTGCTGTGTTCCCTTTTAAAAGGTAGGCCTTACCCCCCACCCTTCTCTCTTTCTCTTCTGCCAATCTTGTCCCCCCTCTCTGCCCCTTCTCTCTCCTCTTTCATTAAACCTATGTGAGCCTTCTTGCATGGTGTGACTTCTCTTTGCGACGTTTTTAAATAAATTATAACAATAAGTACATGTCATATTAACCACATGAAGTAGTAAATGCTCAAAAAACAATTGGTGGCTAGACTGGAGGGTTGGGGGTGTTGTGAGACATACAGTAGACTAGTAGAAGCAACAGTGCTTTGGAGCCAAGAGCCTAGAGAAGAGATGTGACTCAAGGGGGCTATGTCGAAAATCACGTGTTCATATTGCTTTAAAATCAGAAAAGGACTGGGCAGTAATGGCGCATGCCTTTCATCCCAACACTTAGGAGGCAGAGGCAGGCGGATCTCTTTGAGTTTGAGGCCAACCTGGTCTACAGAGTGAGTTCCAGGACAGGCTCCAAAGCTACAGAAAAACCTGTCTCAAAAAACCAATGAAGGAAGGAAGGAAGAAGATAAAATCAGAAAAGATACCCATCTTGTTTCATTTTTTCATTCATAGGTGTTTTTGAGTATGTATTAAGGACTTATGTACAGTACAGCATCCCACTATGTACTCTAGGCAGGCCTTGAATTCGTGATCCTTCTGCCTTGACCCCACAAGTGCTGGAATTATTGGTGTGTGCCATTTTGCCTGAACAGCATTAGAATTTTGATAGGAATTATTTTCATTAGTTTTGGGTCTTTATTTTGCAGGCAACTCATTTGAGTAAATAGCCATCTCTTCCTGTTTTTCCTAGTATTCCTTGTTAGTGACAGATTTGTACTATTTTGCTTGAGATTCTGCATGAACCACCACCACCTAGTATCATCACTAGGCAGGAAGATCTTGGTGGTGCCTGTTAGATTGTGTTCTGTATTCTGAGGTTAAAGTGTTCTGCTAACTGTACTCTGTAGTCCCGTGAGATCACACTGACTGCACTCTGTTGGATAGGGATGCTGGGGAGCTTCTTTAGTCATCTCTGAGCAAGCAGGATTACTGGTTGTCTTCTCCGTTCCTCTGGAACTGTTTTTGGTTTGGATTGGGTTGGGTTATTTTGGCCGATGTAGATGGTTACACTAGTTTAGTGAGTTCTGACCTTAGCTATGGTCTCTGGGTTTACAGCTTTGCTACTTGCGATGGGCCACATCAAAAGCATGCTCCGTAGATATCTGTATACTGAAGCTTGCTTTCTGTTCTGAGGCAGGTGTAGTAGAACACCTGTAGTAGAGTCACCACCACTTTGCAGCTAGCATGATTATGGTCACATACTTATCTGTAGGTTAACTGCTGACCTAGAGCTGTCTTAAGTTGAAAACTTAACGATAGTACCCAGGCACACATTCTGTCTAGTACTACTAGCTTGAGGCCTGTGACCTATGACCTAGAAGATTATGGACTTTGTTTGTTGCCACCTAATGCTTTGATTTGGAGTGATACCTTTGTTAGGCAGAATACAAAGAAACTGTTTAAGGTCCCCACGATTGTAGCACTGACAGATGAACTCCACCTCTGTTTGTTTCTTAGTGAGTTGAGTGGTTTAGCCCTGTCAGTGTTACCAGTGTTTCTTGGGGGATCAAACTTGAGTGAGATTCCTGAAAAGGTTCTTAGGGTGACTACAGTAGATCATCAGGGATACCTAAAAAAACTCATGTTTCTGCCCAGTTAAAGTTCACTGGTTAACACTGCCCAGTTTTGGATTCAGGTGTAGGGGAAGTGCAGTGTAATTACTAAGGATACTGCTCTTGATCTTAGAAGACTGGGAAGTGATAATTTTTAAGGGTAAAGAATACTAACATGAAAACAAATGTTGTTTTGTTAAGCCATACATGAAATTTCCCTTAATAAAAATGTTTTCAAATAAGAGATTTGCCTCATTTTTCTCTTCAGAGTTGATTGAATTCAGTGCCTTGACCTTAATTTATAGCTCTCTCATGATACCCTTACCATGCTTCTTCTGGGATACCAGTGATATTTAGCCATGTGTGTTTTAAATAACTGTCTAAATACCTATTGAAGGGGGGTATTGGTTCCTAATTTCAGGTGAATATATTTTCTGTTTTTCAAACTTCCCAACTTTCCCTAGAATTTGTCGATTCTTGACCACATACATGTCAGAGAGTGATGGACAATAGAAAATGCTTGCTCACAGGACTGTACTTGTGATTCCATCCATTATTCTTATCCTTAGTGATATATTTTTACTTTTTCTTTCTAAAACAAATTTTTAAGTGGAAGAAAAATTGCTTTCCCTTAATATGGGATTCCCCTCTGTATGCTGTGAATATTTTATTGCCATTGGTTAGTAAAGAAGCTGCTTTCAGCCAATGGCTTAACAGAATATAGCCACATTGGAAAAGATATATAGAGAGAATAGATCTGTCAGTGAGAAAGAAGTTGGAACCTTGCCCGTAGGTCACGACCTCATGGTGATACATAGATTAATAGAGATGGTTGATTTAAGATGTAAGAGCTAGCTAGAAATACACTTAAGCTATTGGCCAAACAGTATTGCAAATAATATAGTTTCTGTGATTATTTCAGGTTAGGGCGGCAGGAACAAATGAACAGCCTCTGCCAGCATTCCTTCAAGGGGATAAGAGGAAAAATATCTTTTTTATTTTAAAAAAATTGTGTTTGGTGTCTTTCTGCATGCCTAGAGTCCATGGAGAACAGAAGAAGACTGGGTATCAGATGCCTGGGTACTGGAGTCACAGGTGGTTGTGAACCACCACGTGGATGCTGGGATTTAAGTTCTCTGCAAGAGCAGCAAATCACTTAGCTACTGCTCAGCCATCTCTGAAGCTCCACCATCCTTCACATTGTACCATCTTAATCTTTTCCTTGGAGATTTCTGATAAGAAAATGTTTTGTGTGGTAGTAAGAAGACCAAAGAGATGAAGGACTCTGTGGTCTTTTGTATTAATCCTAGCCTTGAATAAAGATGAATTTCAACTTTTTTTGTGTGTTATATAAACATCATTCCTTTCTCTTATAGACTAGTCTAGTATCTTGTAACAGTACTAAATAGAATTAATCTGAGCTGTTCTTTAGTAATAGTTTTGGTCTTAAGAACTATGGATGTTACATTTCTGCGGTTTGTTATACTTTGTTACTATAACCTTAATAGACTAATAGAAGGGTTTATTTATTAGCCCCTGCCTTTTTTGTCTTAGAAATAAACTTTCTCCTTTATGCTGATGATCATTCCTGCTAAGGGAAAACAGTTAAAAATCAGGTAGACAAGTCAGAGACCTTTGTCATCAGCATATCCACTGTAGTGATGTCTCCCAGTACCTTGACTAGTTAAACACTTAAATGATTGAATGGGAGTTCCCTTATAACTAAAGAATTCCATATTCAAAGTAGAAATTGAAATATGTTCACAAGAACTTGTATATAAATGTTCATAATGAAATAGCCTTATTTGCAATATTGAGAAAAGTAAAACTAACTCAGTGTCTATTAACTGATACATAAAATATGACTACATGTGTGCATTGGAATAGTGTATGGCTACAAAAATTAGTAAAATCGTGTTTTATTATACAATATGGTTGCATCTTGAAAGACATGCTAAATATTAGTAATGATCCCAGGTATGTGCTGTATCTCAGGTTATTTGTGAATCTCTGATTTACAGAGATTGAGTGACTTAGGTTCTGACTTAGAGAGAAAACTTATAAAAAAATAGTTATTTTGAAACAGTGTATTACAGTTCATATTTTTAAAGCTTATTAAAATTGTAATATATCTTTAAGTGTTTACAGCTATCTATATACTAATTCATATTACTGTAGTTTTTACTATGTATTTACCCTTTCTTCCAGAAAAGGGCATTGTTTAATGATTGAAAACCAAAAAGCAGACTGCGGCCTAAGACCACACAGATAACCCCTTCCCTAAATGACTTTCAAACCTCTGCTTGGCTCTAATGAAAAGATCCAGAACATTGCTGATTCCTCTTTCTTTTTCTTCTTTTTTAGGGGTAATTAGCAAATAAAGTGACCCTGAAGGAAGTAGTTGTTTGCTGTTGACTTCTGTCTCTTTTTCTCTCTGTGTAATTTGTAGGTTATTTACTCTTTTTTTTTAGTGGTTATCCCCTTTTACCACATATAGCTAATAATATAGGTATATTCATACTTTCTTTTTCAAATAATATAAGATTCAGAACTCCTATAGCCGACGATTCTACCCTTGTTCTTTTTAATTGTATGCAAAAGAAATCCAAAACATCCTAACTCAGCAAAGGATGAATTTATTAATTCATCTGAATGCTAGCTCCCAAAGTTTAAGCTACAGCTAGCCCCTTAAGAGTAAGCTAGGGGCTTACCCTTACTTTTATCTCTTCTCTGCAGATGTAGTATAGCTTCGTGTTTGTTGTCTGGATAAATATCTGGTCCTATCTAAACTTTATGGCTCTGACTAAGGAGAAATAATCTGATGATAGAAAATATCCTAAGATACATTGAGTGACCCATCTTAAGACATGTTCAGTTCTGAACTACGGCCAGAAACTCCAGTGTGATTCATCTCTAAATCCTACATTCATTCCTTGTCTAGAAGTGGAGGTTGAGTTCCGTGCCAGGCAAAGCTCTTGACAAGAGTAATTTATTCTCAGGTGAAAGGAATTGAGCACTAAGGACCCAAAGGTAACAACGGTCAGTGTATATATAGTGAGGATTCGTTGAACAAAATACATGAACCCATGTACAAGATAAATTTTTGACATCAACTCTTAGAATACAGTAGATATGTGATATGGAATCCACAGTGCTAGAGAAGTACACATTTTAGCTGAGTTGGTGGCAATGCCCCTAACCCAATTGGGAGAATGAAGGACAACCTAAGCTGTAGAGTGGAAGGAGGGAAGAAAGGAGAGGGACTGATTTTAGAAGACATTGTGGATAGTAAATAGCAGTGAGTAGGGGGAGGGATAAACCATTGGAAATATTGAAGTTAAAGTATGCTGTTCATTTGTAAGTATGTGTTTTCACCTTAAGGCGTACTACATGGTGGTTAATATCATAAAGCAGTGTTGTCCATCTGCATCTTCCCACAATAATAGAATCTTTCTATGTCAGACCGTCCCAACACAGCATTATTAGCACATTGGTCCTGAGCACTTGAAATGTATCTAACACAACTAAAGAATTCACTTTACATTTCTATTTAATATTAATAAAATTTTTAATGGCCACTTGTGGCTAAATACGTACCTCACTAGAAAGTTCTGACTTGCACTTCTTTCTCTCCTTCCCCTGTATTTAGTGCTTGTAATATGCTAGGTAGCTTACTAAACTTTCCTTGCCCTTAATTTCTGCACATGTAAGATGAAGATTAATGTTTTATGTATCTCAGGTGAGATATTTTGAAGGCCTACTGACTTAATTCATATAAATGTGGTTGACATTTCTCTGGCATATGGCATTTAGGTATTAGTCATTGTTCTTATTTTCACTGTTAGAACAGAAGCTAAAGAAACAGGGTCAGCATTCCACCCACTAAAGAATTTTATTGGACAGTTTTTCACATATGGTACTTGATCCATTTATTTCCTTTGTACACATCATAAGTATAGAAAAACAGTTAAAATACTTGGTAATAACAGTATGTAAAATTTGTTGCCAAAATGAGATTTTTATCAAACCAAAGTTTGGGCATGACTTGATGTATACAACAGTATATGGTATAAAATAGTACCATCTTTAAAAAATAAAGTTGTTTGTTTGCAATACCAATTTGTCTTACTAATTCACTTCTTTATATGTTGTATATGTAGTGCTAGGGTTGACCCCAAGTCTTGCATATACTACTATATAAGTGCCCTATCACTAAACCGCATCCCCAACCAACCTTTCTTAAAATTTCATTTTGAGGCAAAATCTTTTTTTTTTTCTTACTCTTTCACAATGGAGATTTTATTGGTTGAGGAGTAAAGTACACAGACATTTCAATTCTTAAAACATGTACCCAAGCTCTGAGGAATCATATGTTGTGTTCACGTACCCAAGAGCCACGTGTTGTTTCTCTTTGAACTTACTCTAAGTGCTGAAACTTGGCAAGTCTTCTCTAAGACCTCACATAACAATCAAATGCTCACAGTCCTCGACTCCATTGACTCATCATTTTTGCCACATGCAGTACACACTCAAAAGTTCAATTTTTCACAGCACATTATTACACTTGTTAGGAAAATGGACCACCATGATCAGAGGCAATCCTGACAGGGCAAGGACTGAGGAGTGGGTTTTTAGCCAACAGTTCTACTAGAAACACGAAACCGGATATAACTGAAAATATTCCAGACACACATGCACGACCGAGACGCCAAATTACCATTTAGTATGCTTTGTGTTGTAGGGTATAAGACTAGCCCCCCTTTACGGAATGCTATGGTGACTCCCCCCCAAAACAGTCACAGCTTCTCCTGATTCAGTATCCTGCTATTTTCTGGTTTACTAAAAAATAAACAACCAGCAAGTAATTTAACCTCTTTAGAAAAAAAATCATTTACACTTAAAAAATGGGATGAAGAGGGATTTCTCTCCACCTTTTAAAAATGTTTCTAGAGCTACTAAAAAACTCGCATTTACAAAATAGTTGATAAAAATATTCCTCTGGATTATACAAGAAGGGAGGCGGGGACACTGACACACATGATGGATGGTTAGTTGGACTTGGCTTCTTTCTCTTTTGCTTCAGAGGCTGAACTCTGGTTTTCAGTCTCTCCGTATTCTGCAGGCAGATCTGTAGTTTGCTGGTCAGCTACTTCAGCTTGGAGACAAAATATTTGTAAGTCCCATACATTAGCCTTGAAGTTGCTGTACATATCAGGTAGGTCTTAGACCTGTAATCATCCTGCCTCAGCCTGCTGACAAGCTTGAATTATAGACTTGTTCCTACACCTGCCTGAAAGGAGATTTGTAAAGTTAAATTGCTAAATTACCAGCAGTACTGAACTCCTTAGGCCTTTTCATTTCTCTGCCTCCCACATCATAAATTACAATCTTCAGATAGTTGTATAGGGGTTGCTTGTCTCTCATTACTGATTAGCTGTAGAATCTGTTTATCCTCAGGCATATTTGAAGTATATGCTGCGAGACCCTGATCGTAGACTTTTTGTGATAATAGTGGTAGACTTTAACGAGCTAGCTATCATATATTGAAGTCCATCAAACTTCTTTGAATTTTATGTCTTTCTCCATTTAGGTTATTTCCTAAGATATACCATCTTAGGATAAACAAGACTAATTTTATTTTATTTTGGTTTTTCGAGACAGGGTTTCTCTGTGGCTTTGGAGCCTGTTCTGGAACTAGCTCTGTAGACCAGGCTGGTCTCGAACTCACAGAGATCCGCCTGCCTCTGCCTCCCAAGTGCTGGGATTAAAGGCATGCGCCACCATCGCCCGGCAAGACTAATTTTTTTATAGTTTGATTTTGAGATATAGGCTTTTAAAAATTGTTTTTTAGTCTTTCTTATCTGTTACAAGTAACATTCTCTTTGTGAGTTAACATTTTTGGGTTTCAAAATACTTCTTGTCGTATGTATATAGTTTACTGGTTTGCATAGAAGTTAGTATTTGGATCAGTATGCTGACCTGTGGTTTTTAAATTCTTGGTTTTAATCCATCTTGAGTTGTGAACTAATTGTTTAATGCATGATGTTTTTGTAAGTGAAATCTTCTGACCAAGGTATAAAACAGATACATTAAATTAAAAGGAAAAGATACTGTTTTAGTATACACATTAGATACAGATGAACAGTGTAGAAAATATTTCACTATCATGTATAATTCAGCATGCATATCTTCCATAGTTTACTATGTCAGTTCAATGAGATAGTTGGGATTTCTTAAATAGCTGTTTTTCTCTGTAGTAATGGCATATAAATTATTTTAACTTTTATTTACAAAGTCAGCACGCAGACATACTTCTCTTCAAGACTTGAAGATCTTTCAGTTATAAGTTACAGAATGTTTAAAATTTCAACCCTTTTGATTCAGTAGTAACATGTAGGCATACTCAAGATGGAAGTCTAGAAATGAAAGAATTTAAATATACTATAGGAAATAATTAGATTCCTCTGTTTTAGTTCTAACTCAGACAAAGCTTTTATTTTTGCTTTACTGCCAGGTAATATTTTGAGTTTTGTCTTTTTAAATTTATTTTTTAAATTTCATTTTACACTCCATCCACAGTTCTACTCCCTCCTCCCACCTTCCCCAGCCTAAACCCTATCCACTTCTCTCAATGGATAAGGGTTCCCTTGGGAAGTCAACACATTAAGTTGGGGCATTAATGCTGAGCTTGGCATCTCCCAGCTAATAATTTGATATATTGCTTTCTGAATCCATTTTATTTTTAAAACCATGTTATTAAGTTTTCTGCTAAAAATGAACAGTATAGTTGAGATCTTTATAATTGTACAATATTTGAGTGCAGATAAAAAATACATAAATCATGGTGAGACATGCAGTACTTAGCCACACTCATTACTCTTCTGCTTTATGGGCATCTGGAATCAGACACAGCCATCCCTACTGCAGCTTGGCAGAAGCATGTAACTTGTTCTGATTGTGAGCATAGAAGCTGTGTGTTGAAATGGCAGAGCCACTTAAGAGAAAGACACCGGAATCAGAAGGTAGAATCAGCCTGCATCTGAGTCACCATGTGGAAGTCACAGAGTAAATATTTCAAGACCTGTAAACCATGTTCCATTTCTGGGCCATGTTCTTCCTGTAATTGTTTTATGTTGTGCCCACAAATTAAAAAAAAAAAAATCTAAAAGTCTTCCATAGTGTAAGGAACATAGAGAAAGCGGCCATGGACCTTCGTTAATATCTGTTGTAGAGAGTCACTAGAGTGATACAAAATCTGTAGTGTAGGCAAAATGGAAGTCTGTATGTTAATCTGGTAAAGGTTAGGTGTTTATCATCAGAGCATACCTGACTAGCACGTGGCTGGCCTCAGGTAACTCGTGGCTCTCGTATGTCCAAACCGCAGTCTGTGAGACGGCTGCTGTTGGAGACCCTGGTTATAAAAGTCCTTGCTAGTGGCTCAAGTCTTGGGCCCATTTGACCTAGGATTTTGTACTTATGCCTCTGGGTGGAAATTACATGACCTAGAAGCTTCACTATCCTAAGACACTTTTCAAATCTCCCTTAATTTGTCAGTTTAGGAAAAGTTAGGTATTATTACTGCTACAAAACGCTAGGCTCAAAATTAGTTCTATTAGCTAGAATATAATAAAACAACAAGCATTTAAGTTTAGAAAAACAATTACACTAGTGATAAAAATACTTGGTTCCCAATTCATGAGAAGCTATCAATTCAATATAAAGTCATAAGATCACATTTATAATATTGAATTGGTTTTGTTATTGTTTAGGACAGCACTAAGTATCAGTAGAACTGTGTAAGGACAAACTAACAAAGTTGACGTACAGAATTGGTCACCAGAATGGATAGGCAGAAGTCTGGAAGCCATATATCATAGAGAGAATTATTAAAAGGAATTATGAAATTTTTATTTTTAAAGAGAAACAGGACAAAACTGATGCTAAGGTGGTTAAAAACGAAGTTCCTCTGATCTGCACAGTAACTGGCTAATAGCTGTTTGTTGTGCTGAGGTGCATAGGCCACTCGAGCTTTGACTGCTACCAGTAGGACTTTTCAGTTGATGAGCTTTAACATAGACTAAGCACGTATTACAAGATTGATTGTTAGATATTTGCTATCATCTTTTAGTGCTTTTGCACATCATCCCCAAAACTTGTAAGGATATTTGGTAAAGATTTTTATTTTTACTTTTGAGACTGGATCTCTCAGTGTAGACCAGGATGTTGTCCTTGAACTCACAAAGATCCTCCTGCCTCTGTGATTAAAGGTGTGTACCACCACTTAATCTCCTAAAGAATTTTTAATTGGAGTTGGAGAGATGACTCCGTGGGTAAGGGTGCTAACTATGAAAACAAGACAACCAGGTTTCACATTCCCAGCACACATACAAAAAGCTGGGCATGGTTGTTGGTACCTGTAACACCGGCTTTAAGGGGGTAGAGGTCGTGGATCATAGGAGTTCACAGGCCAGCTAGCTTACCCTAAAGAGGTTCTCTCTTCCCAGGTGGCCCTAACTTGTATGAAGTTGATTTAAAAAAAAAAAAAACCTAACTATCATACCAATATACTCAATTTATTTCTTCATAAATTTCTTCAATTTATATTTTAGTTGGAAGTTAGATTATAGTTAGAAATATGTTTGGTGAATAGGAAGGACTGCAGCTGGAGGAAAAATAATTGGTTGAATAATCTGATAGTAATATGTTTGTCCTAGAGGGAGAAAAAACACCAAATGTTTTGTACCTAGATACAATCAAGCGTGAAAGAATGTCTTTGTAATTTTAAGAGGATCAGGAGTAGTGCCTGTAGTGCTGGTGACTGTGTGAATCTTGCAGTAACTCTGTAAGATCCTAGACTATACAGCACATAAGCTGGAAAAATCCCTGTTATTTCTCTTTATAGACTTTTTTCTCTTAGGGCCCAGGATAATTAACTTGTACTCCCTCCTGAGTATTATACACCCAAGCACTTTGAATACCGTTGAGCAATAGCATGATTTGTTCCCAAACACAGATGATTACATTGTGCACATAGATAGTGTAAGCCTTACTTTCTACCTCCAAAACATGATGTTGACTTAGGTTTCTGTCCCATTCAGTCCCAAAGAAATCACATGTTAATTATAAACTGATTGGTCCATAAGCTCAGGCTTCTTATTAGCTCCTATACTTATATTAGCCCATTATTCTTGTCTGTGTTAGCCACGTTGCTCGCTACCTTCTGCATCTGGGTCACACCTGCAGACTGAAACTTCCCTCTTCCCAGAATTCTTGTTGCCCTGCCTCTACTTCCTGCCTGGCTTCTGGCCAATCAGCATTTTATTAAAAATAATGGAAGTGACAGGATGAAAGACCATTGTCCCACAGCACTCCCCCCCCCTTTTTTCCCAAAGAGATTCCTGAGCCTACATAATTCCCCCCCAACCCTATACTAATTATAATCGACCCCTAAATGATGTTCCTAACCCTGAGGACAAACTTTGTTCGGTGAGGGTATGTCATCTTATAGAATTACTTCCAGCTGTCATGGGGGCAGTATTCTTTCTT
Source organism: Arvicola amphibius (assembly GCF_903992535.2). Classification (NCBI taxonomy): domain Eukaryota; kingdom Metazoa; phylum Chordata; class Mammalia; order Rodentia; family Cricetidae; genus Arvicola; species Arvicola amphibius. The sequence goes on along the minus strand of NC_052058.2, from coordinate 92,081,016 downwards.
TGGGATCCTGTGAAAGTAAAATGATGGTTAAGTTCCACGATTACTGTCTGGTATAATTGTACATAGTCTCTGAGTATTCTCATGATGTACACCAGTGTAGGGAACTGACTGCTTACTACTTGCCTACACGCACCAGAGCAGTTACTTGGTAGTCACATACCTTTAATCCCAGTACTAGGAAGGTGGAAACAGGAAGGGATATGACTGGGCGGGAGGAGACAGGAGCTCAGGGCATTCATACTGAGGATTCCTAGAGACAGGATCACCCCTTTGGTCTGAGGATTTGGTAGAGGTAAGAACTAGTGACTGTCTGCTCTGCTTCTCTGATCTTTCAGCATTTACCCCTATATCTGACTTGGAGTTTCTGTTATTAAAACCAATTAGAATTTGTGCTACAGTACTATACATTTTTTATTTAATAGCAAAAATAAGACAAGCATTATTAATTAATTTCAGGTAATGAGTTATCAGAAACTAAAATCTTTTTAATGTAGGTACAGGCTAACTATATATTCATCAAAGAGGAAACACTGAGATCCTGATAGTTTAGCTTAGTAGAATATGTATGTGCATGTTTAGCCTAAACAAGGCCCTGAATTCAGTTGTGGACCTGAAAAAAATTTCTGTAAATGCTTCATGAGAACTGGCAAGATGGTAGGAAGAATCAACTCCACAAAGTTGCCCTGTACATGCATGTGTACACACACAAACACACACTATAAATGAATGAACAAACATCAAATTATTCCTTAAGATAGCTAGAGAATCATTTTAGCTAGACATGGGGCAGGAAAGATGGGGATGAAATTCTAGGAAAGAACATTCTTGGATCACAAGTCCAATAGACTCTATTTCATGGGTTTTCTAATCCCTTCATATTTATGATACTCATATTTACAAGTCTTTTAAGTAAGAGTTAAACAAGCCAACAGGTAAAGCCAGGTTTGTTGGAGGCATCACCCAAGTAATGTGTCAGAGACTCTTAGTATAGACTCTCATTAGCTGGTTAATCTTACTACCAGCAGGCTTGATGTAAAACAGATCAGATGCCTGAATTTTAGTTATTGACCTGTAAATAAAGTATGGAATGGAATGCTGCTGGGGTGTTTTCTAACTGAATAGTTGCTGTTTCTATTTTATTTCCTGTCAAGCATCATATTACAGATGTGTGTGCTGTTAATAAGAGTTTGACAAACCAAACCTTTGTGCATTTATTGTTTATTGCCAGTTATTAGGAATATGTGTTTTTATTGGGAGTATTATGCTGTTTAAGAAATAAAAAGTAAGTGAGAAATTATTCAGTCAGACTTCTAGAGTGTCTGCATGGTATATAGGAAGCCCTGGTTTTGGTCTCCACATTACAGGAAAAAGAAAAAGAAAAAAGAGACCACAGAAAGTAAGTTTCTTCCTTTTGGGTGTTATAATTTCCTGTTTGGTAAAACAGACATTTAAGGGATGAGGGAAACACTTCCAGAGTTTAAAAGCTTTGATCTTCCTTTTTGTTGCCGTGGTGTCTGCAGCACAGGATGCCAGGTCGGTGGACCCACAGGAGGGCAGTGCTGCCTGGAATCAGGTAGTAGGGGGAGCCTTAGCAGGACAATGCCACATATTTCATTTTAGATTTCTATGTGAGATGTTTTCTTTACTTCAAATCTGTTTCAAAAGTAGAATGTATATGTACTGATAGCAAGGTATTACTATATAATGGTCTCCTTGCCCGTAACATTGTTAAAAAAAATCTTGGGTTGTATTTGCTGTACACACACATTTAAAAAGAATCCTAATAAACACACCATCACAGTTTAAAAACTGTTTTGACTTAGTAAAGGATTTTATCTCACGAAGGAAAAAAGCTAGCCAAGCATGAGGAAGGAAGATTCTGAGTTCAAAACCTGAAGTCAAGGCCCTTTTATGTTGCCAGGCAGTGAGTTTGCGCATGTGTGCATGTGTGCGCGTGTGCACACACACACTTGGCAGCCCTCCCCAACCCCCCCCGTGCCCCACCGATCTCTATCCATTCCTGGATTCTTCCTCATTTCTTCCCTCTATTTATCATACCCAAGAAATGTAACATTGGTTAAATTAGTTAATATTGATTAAATTTCTTTAATTGGTTAATTTTCTTTTAATTTCTGTAATTAATAAAATACATTTTTAATATACTAACCATATTTATACCATCTGTTTTCCACAATTATCCTCGATTTTTAAAACATCTAAAATCAATCTAATATAATGCTTTAGTTCACTTTCATGTCTTTGTTCTTTTATAAAGTTTATATATTGTATATATAAAGATTCATTTATATATTTTATGTGTGTGAGTCTGTTTGTATATATGTCTGCACACCAGAAGAGGGTATCAGATCCCATTATATAAATGGTTGTGAGAGTCCATGTAGTTGTTGGGAGTGTTCTTAACCACTGACCTATCTCTTCAGTCCCCTAAATTTTTTTAAGTATTTATTATGTATACAATATTCTGTCTGTGTGTATGCCTGCAGGCCAGAAGAGGGCACCAGACCCCATTACAGATGGTTGTGAGCCACCATGTGGTTGCTGGGAATTGAACTCAGGACCTTTGGAAGAGCAGGCAACAATCTTAACCTCTGAGCCATCTCTCCAGCCCCCAGTCCCCTAAATTTTATATTTTTAAAAGTTTAGGGTAGCTTTCTTAAAGAATGGTCAATAGTCTAAACTGTATAATTGTTACATATTTAGGGTTGAACACAGCATAAATGACTGTATTACATCAGGAGCTAAATAACAGCTTATGCTAGAATATCTTGTCTGAGGAATTTCATATTAGTTTGGCTGCAGTTTCCTTCCCATTCTCATTTCTCCATTGTACCATCCTTTATCATGTATGTTCTGTTCAGCTATTTTAAAAATATAAAACTCGAATGCTAGTCAAAGTTCCCCCAAATCAATCATCCCAGCTCAGTTTTTCCAGAAATAGTTACTGCTTCTAACAAAGGGTACAAGTGATTTTTCTCAGATAAATCTTTGCTTCTTGTAGCATGCATAATTTCAAGACATCTTTACTTTAAAATTACAAAGAAACGTGTTAAGAAACAGACACACTGACACATAATAAAACAAAGCAAGACACTTAGGGTATGACAAACGAAAATGCTTCAAATGATTCCATTTTTAAGATTTGGAAATTACTAGGTGTTATAAATTCAGCATTCACAATTAGTGACAAATCATAATAAAAACATTTAAAATAGTTTTATTGTTGTCAAGTGCAAGCTTCCCTTTAATATATATGTGGGGTTTTGTTGTTGGTTTGTTTTTGTTTGTTTGTTTCTTTTTTTTTCGAGACAGGGTTTCTCTGTAGCTATGGAGCCTATCCTGGAACTAGCTCTTGTAGACTAGGCTGGCCTCGAACTCACAAAAATCCGCCTGCCTCTGCCTCCCGAGTGCTGGGATTAAAGGCGTGCACCACCAATGCCTGGCTATATGTTTTTTAAAAGGGCTTTTTTGCTGATAGTAAAACCCCAGTGGTACACAGTGCTTATTGAGCGGCCGAGTTAGGCTGGACACAGTCCTCAGCACTGACCGGGGAAGCACACTCCAGTCATAAACAACCCTTTTTAATCTTTAACTTACAAGTTAGACACAGGACCTTATTTTCAGTGCTATACCATTAATTATCTGAATTGGCTTTGTTATCCTGTCTATGTTAAACTGAGTTAGAAAGGTTCTTTTCTCCCTCTCTTCATTTCTTTTATGAATTGTTAGGTTATCTTTGTTGAATAGTCAGAGAAAAGTTTGTGGATTTATATATATTTAAGTCTGTGAACCTGAGCCAGAGCTTGTTTTTGTTTTTTTTCCGGGGGGGGGGGGGTGTTTGGTTTTTTTTTTTTTTTTTTTTTGTATGTTTTGGAGCGGAGTATAATAGTACTTAGGTACTCTAAAGTCTATATCTTTTGTCTTAGTGTTTGTCCCACTTCTAAAATGAGCCCAACTAGCTATCTCATAGACTGTTGGATTATACACTTCATATGAGACATTTTAGTCTTACGATTTCTAGCTAATGGTATGCATATTTTCTTCAGTTAGTGCAAGTATTATGTGAACATTGTCAGATAGGATCCTTAGAGCATTTCTGCATGCTTGTGGAGATGCAGTCTTTGTGAAACAGAATAGGAAACTAAGGCAGATAAAAATAAAAAGACTTGTTCCAGTTATTCAGTGTTTTACCCAAGAGATGAAAATGATTTTTTTCACTTTATTTTGTCTTCTCATGCTTAATGAATACCAGGTTTCTTTTAATTTCCTTTAAGTCATACTTGGACTAAGGGTTGACATCTGACATCTGACTGAGCCATCCTATACCATAGCTTTGTCACTGTCTCCACCTATTGGTGTGAAGAAGTAATGCTCCTGCCTGGATATGCAAGTAGTTTTATTTTAGCAAAAGTAATTTAAACAACAATGAATTGTGCTCTAAATGCATTTTCTTTGAGTTTGAAGATGCTAAAGTGTCATGTAATTTTTAGCTTTTGGAGACAGGGTGTGTATGTGTCTGTATGTGTGTGTGTGTTGGGGGGATTTTTAATGATTACATTAGAGAGTTGCTTAAAATTTATATATATTGTAGGTGAGTGTTGTGGTGCACACCTTTAATTCTAGTACTCAGGAGGCAGAGTCATAAAGATTTGTGTGAGCTCAAAGCCAGGCTGTTAGTAAGTTCCAGGACAGCCAGAGAGCTACATAGTGAGATCCTGACCTGAGAAAAACAAAACCCTAAAATTTTATTTATATATATAGATATATTACCAGATTCTTATTTTATTCTTTAGAAAATATGATCATCTTGCCTTTTTGCATCATGATGAGATTGGCATCCTGGTGCAAAGATATTTTAATAACAAGAAATCTCCAAAATTCTGACAGTCTTTGTACATTGAGATTCTTGGCTTTTATATCGTTGCTTATGACTTGCTAATGAAGAAGCTCAATATAGCTTTTGATGCATTCCTGATACTCTGGATGGTGACTGGCTAGAGAATTACTGACATCACAACATACAGTTGTTGATTTCTATTGTCTCTTAGTCTTCAGTAAGTGCTTTATTCTGCTTCTGGTGCCTGACTAATCTGAGAGAGAGAGAGAGAGAGAGAGAGAGAGAGAGAGAGAGAGAGAGAGAGAGAGAGAGAGAGAGAGAGAGGGGAGTGTGTTCGTTCTCGTACATATGTGCTTGACTCTGTAGAGGAGCAATGCCAGAGTGACAGTGTATAGACACTATGGAATGTGAACCTTCAGTAATTCTGTATGATGAAGCAACTACCAGGGCAATGAAGGTATGTGATTCTGAACTCATTTGTTAAATGCATATGAAAGGCAATTGAAAAGATGAATTATGTTTGTTTATTTAGTACCATCATTTTTATTAGTGGATATATGCAATAAAATCCAAAATGGGCGTTTAAAAATATTTATTTTTACAAAGATGTATGTGCATTTAGATGGGTAAGAGTCATGTACTTCTCTACTGGAATGCCAATTTCTCTATATACCTCAGTTTTTCAAAAATATTTTTGTATCATGTGGATGTTGCAATTTACATCTGTGCTGATTTGTGTATATATATAGCAAAATATAGTTGAAAAAATATCTTGTTCAGGTTCATTATAAAATGGGCAGGTTATTGACTTGTTCGATTTTTTATTTCTTTATGAAATAAGTACAGTTTGAAATAAATACAGGGATAGTGGTTGGAAATGAAGAAATTGAGCACCTTAACTTTCATGTTACTATTTGTGTCCTTGATTGGGGAGGTGTAGGTAATTTTTCAAGCACTTAGGGAAAAAAAAAACCTAGATATGTCTTTGGCATAATGAAATACCGTGTTACAAAAAGAGGAAAAATACCAATCTACCTCTAATTCTTGAAATTATCTGTTGTCTGAAAACCTTGACGTCCACCTTGTTTTCTGGTTCCTCGAAACTGGACTCTTACCTCCTGGTTATGCTAATAATGACAACATGTCCCCAGTGGTGTTAAGAGTTTACATGCTTTTTACCTGGAATTAGTTGAAATTTCAAGATTTGTAATTGCTGTGGTATTTTTAAACATCTTCCCTTGTATAACAGTTCTTTTGTTCTTAAGAAACAATTCGTTTTAGAGAACATAGGAAAATCACTAAATGGCTGTTTATGAATACTAGGTATCATTTTTCTTCCTCCTCTAGTTCTCAACTCTTTTTGTAATTAGATTCATAAATACACTAGTATCTATTATTGAATCTAGACTTTTATCAAAATTATCATTTTAACCTCATGCTCAAAAAATCCCATCACCATTTCTTGTTAAGCTTCAGATTTTTTCAATTTTATATTGAAAACTTCAAAAAGGACTAAAAGTTAAAACAAGCAGTACTTACCTTATATTCTTATATGTTCTTAACAACTGCTCTCACCCAAGCATCCTAGCTCTCTTTACCCCGTCCCCTGTTCCTTTGTTGTTTCTTCTTGTTGTTGGCTGTTGTCGTTGTTTTCTTGGGGGGCAGGGATCTGTGTCTCTTCGCTCTTCTATTGTATTCATCTCCTTCTTCATCTTTCTCACTTTGTCTCAGACGTGTCCATCAGAAAACTATCTACTTGGTGACTCACCCGTCCCCTTTCTGATTCTATACTAATTTCCCCATTCACTGCTTTTCCTTTTCTTTCTCTTTCCCTCCTCTCTCTCCCTTTCTTCTAGTCTCTGGTCTGTCTTTCTGATGACCTGTGTCTGACCGTGTTTCTTCCTTTCTCCCCATACTCTCACCCCTCGTCTGGGTTCACCTCATTCTTCTGTGCTTCTCTCATTGTCGTGCCTATAGACCTGCCTCTGACTACTAGTCTTTGGGGTTTTTTGTTTTCCATTGCTCCCTCTCATGGCTCTTTCTCCCGCTGCTTCATATATAAGGTATCAGTTTTCATTTAATGTAGATGTGCAGTTGATTTTAACCTGTTTTTCTTGTTGTCATTGCTGTTTAGTCAGCAGCAGTTACTGGTTGCATTTAATTTATGTTAAATTCTGTTTTCTTTCAAACTAGTAAGAGTTATGATCCTAAGGTTATATATCAAAATAAACAGACTTCTAACCTTTTTCAGTTTTCTTTAGAACTTCATGCTTGAAGCATTGTAATTAGATTGAAGTTATTACATACTGAGGATATTTTTAAATGCTTTGTGTTCTCAAGTTGTACATGGACAGGTCATTAAGAGACAGAGGTTTTTCTCTTAAATGAAAATTTCTATTAAAATTTCAGGTTTGTAGAAAGCAATTAAAAATAAAGATACCTATAGCTAATTTCCTCTTAATAATATTGTAGGTTATGAATTAACTTGTATTTTTCAATACCTCTGTGACCTTTTTATATCATTATTTAAATCTGTTTTAACATATACCTCTATTTCCCACTGCCAAAATCAAGCACTTATTACTTCTACCTTCTTTTAATAACTCTACTGCTTTGTTACTATATGTCTCTGCTATATGATTAGATCCTTGATGTGGAGGTGAAATTAGATCACCCCCCAAAAAAGTTCATTGTCTCTGTAAGTCTTCTCATTCATCTATAGCTAACCAATACTCATTTTAATTGATTTGTGTTAATTTTGCTGCAGAATACAGTCTGGCCATTCCTAATTCCCAAATTCAAAATGCAAAATAATCTTTCTGAGGAAAATGATAACATAAAGAAAATTCTACGCTTCATCTTGTGTAAAAGTCAAAATGAAAGGAATGTTAAAATATAAATAAAACTATCTTTAGGCAAGGTAGACAGATGCCCTATTGTTTGTATATGTATGTATAAATGGTTGGTTGGATATACACGCATATATGTACATGTATATGCAAATGTCATTTAAAAGGGTATGTATGCATATGCTTACTTGTCTGTATATGTATCGTGTGTGTTCAGGTGCCCAAAAAGGCCAGAAGAGGGTATCAGAGTGCCAAGAGTTGGAATTCTAGGCAATCATGAGCCACCTGATAATGGATCCTGGAACCTGAACCTAGGTCCTCTGCAAAAGGGACAGATGTTCTTAATATCCAAGCCATCTCTCCAGCTCTAAAATATGGCATGTATGTTTTTAAATATAAAACACTGCTGATCTTTAGCAATTGGACAAAAGCTCAGTCTGTATACTCAATATTATTTACCCTCTAAATTTCTCTAAGTCAAAGTGAATACAGTGGATTCAAGGAAGCTTAGTTAATATCTCAATACTTAGCCCTATGTTCTCTCTTGAGCAGAGCAAGTTTATTTGCATGTAAATATATATATTTCTTAATTCTTAGTTCTCCAGATGCATATACATGACTAGCATACAAATATAGTTGTATATTGTGTACAAGATACGGTTTCTCTATATATTTCAAACTGGTTTCAAAATCGCTGTCATGTTGTAGCATTTGAAGTGCTAGGATTACAGATCAGCACCAACAATTCTTATTTTATACATGTGTGTTATAAAATGGGATGCATTATATAGTATTATAAATACGTTGCATTAAATGATCTTATGTAAATCTGATTCATACAGTTATACATCATTTATTATGTGGTTTGCATATTTTCTGATATATTTATATGTCTACATATAGCTAATATAAATCTTTGATTGTACATTTATATAATATGCATGCAGGAAATAAAATCAAGGCTTGTTAAGATTTATGTGGTGATTGTGAGAAGCCTAAAATCACATGGTCTCTGAGTCTGCATGTGGGAGGAAACCCCTGTGCAAGTGCTATGGCCGACTAGGTAGCCCTTGGTTTTAGTGAGGTTTTCTAAGAATTTGTCGTGGCCTAAGAATTGCTACTTTATCTGGTCTGTTAATTGGTGCTTAGTCTGTCATTTTAAACTTTTATTGTTTACTTATTTTTAAATACTCCAAGAAGTGTTTGGCTGATGTCTACACACTAGCAGACACTCCCACAGATGCTACACACTGTGATTTCAGGTGGTTTTTGTTGTTGTTCACCAAAACAGGGTCTCATATAGTCCAGATGGAACTTGAGCTCTGTGTGTAATTGAAGGTGACTTTCAACTTCTGATTTTCCTTCCTCCCCCTCACTGGCACACCCAGTTTATTCAGTGTCTGGGTATGGAATGCTGTCTACCAACTGAGTTACATCCCCAGCCCAAACTTGTCTTCAAAATAAACAGTGACCTACAATAACTGAGCATATGATATCTTGGATTTCCACCCGGGGGAAGTAACAGAACATTTTATTGTCCTAGTACTTTTATAATACTGCAGACCATGAACAACAAAAGAAATTTACTAAGTATTGACTACAAAACGAGGCATAGCTAGAAATATGAAGTGAAGTCATTTTAAAAATTGAAACCCTGTCCATTCATTCAGCTTGCAGCCCTAGGAAGCTGAACCAGTATGACAGCTCAGTATGTCTTGTGGTGATGAATCTCTAGATACAGGGAGCAGCTGAGGATTGTTTGTGCTAAGCAGCAGCCCCTCACGTACTTTATAGGACTTGTAACTTTATGGCATATGAGGGTTGGTAATGGCTGTTTTGAAATTATTTGTTACTAAAATCTAAACTGCTCTTTTGTTTTGTTTTGTTTTCAAGACAGGGTTTCTCTGTAGCTTTGGAGTCTGTCCTGGAACTAGCTCTTGTAAACCACCAGGCTGACCTCAAACTCACAGAGATCCTCCTGCCTCTGCCTCCCAGGTGCTGGTATTAAAGGTGTGTGCCACCACCGCCACACCAGTAAACTGCTCTTTTACCAAAAGAAGAAACAAAACCTTTTGAGTTCCCCACCTTGTGTGATCCTTAGAGATGCTGCCTTGAGCAAGGGCTTTGTTTTTTTGTTTTGTTTTTGTTTGTTTGTTTGTTTGGGGTTTTTTTTTTTGAAAGAATATGGTTGACAATTTAAGTAAAGGTGGCACATTAAAAGTTATAAAACAGGGTATTTGCCAGTTGTTGCGTATTTAATTAAAAATTTTATAAAACAAACATGATGCATCAGAAAAGGAATATTTTTACTCTCCTCTTCATTTAATCCTTTTGTTCTAGTCTGTCCATCTTTCCATAACTGTATATTCTATTTCCCCTTCCTTGGGAGAGCCCCAGCTCTCACCTAGACCTTTCTTCACCTAACCGCCATGATTATATGGATTATAGCATGCCTATTGAAGAATTAAGAGCTAACATCCATATTTAAGGGAATATATACTATTTTTCTCCTTCTGTGTCTAGGTTGCCTCTCGCATGTTTTTTTTTTTCCTAGCTCCATTCATTTACCTGCAAATTTCATGATTTTGTGGGATTTTTTTTATGTGTGTTTTTGTTTTTGTTTTTGTTTTTGTTTTTGTTTTGAAACAGAGTTTCTCTGTGTAATAGCCCTAGAAGCCCTGGAACCCACTTTGTAGATGACACTGGCCTTGAACTCAGAGCAATCCACCTGCCTCTGCCTCCCAAGTGCTGGGATTAAAGACATGCACCACCACTGCCCAGGAGGTTTATTGTTTTTATTGACTGAATTATATTCCATTGTGTAAATTACCACATTTTCTTTATCCATGTATTTGCTGATCCATATGTCTAGGCTGTTTTCAGTTTCTGGCTATCATGACTGAAGAGAGCACCATGAACATGGATGAGGGAGTGTCTGTGTAGTAGGATGTAGAGTCCTTTGGGTTCCGAGGGTGCTGTAGCTGGGTCTTGAGGTAGCTCTATTCCCAGCTTCCTGAATAACCCCTATATGACTTCCATAGTGACTGTACAAGTTTGTGCTTTTACCAGCAATGGAAGAGTGTTCAATTACCCTACATTCTTGTCAGCAGGAGCTGTCATTTGTCCTATTGATCTTGGCCATTCTGGCTGATGTATAATGAAATTTCAGGGTAATTTTGATTTGCATAAATGCTTTTATTAAAACTTCTTTTTAAAGCAGTTTTTGAAGAGTTTGTATAAGATGTGAATTGTTCTGTCATGCATGCACAACTGTGTTACCATTAGTGCTCTTTGTATGAGATCTCATTGTGCTCAGTTGTTTTACCTAAAATTATATTATTCTGTGTATCTGAATATTGTTAAAGGAAATTGGAAGAGCCATGTGATCTTTTTCGGTGTTCTCTTCTTGCTTAATAACTTTCACTGGCACCAAACAAAATAAAACTGACTTTAAAAATACCTGGGAGGGCTGGTGAGATGTAAAGTGAGTAAAGGCAGGAAGCCTGGCAACCCCTGGAACTCTCCAGGAGGAAAGAGAGACCCTGTTCCTGCAGCTGTCCTCTGATCTCTGGAGGTGCATGCCGCGCCACACATTACAATCACCACTATGCTAAATAATTTTTAAAAATGTTTTAAATACAATATGGTGAGAATTTTGGGTATTGATTTTTATAGATGTCACTAAAACTCATTCCACCCTTTATATATACATTTTCTTTTATCAGACACAATGGATTTCTTTGGGAACATTAAGTGGATTATTACAACCTTTATTCTTTTAAAGCTCCAAGATATACTATTGTTATCCTGAATTATAGTCTTCAATCCATAGTTAGCGTTCTAGGTGAAACCCTAGCTCTTGGACTTAAAGTGATTGATGAAGTAGGGCTGCCGTCTTCCCTGCTGCACTAACCATATTGTGTATTTGTTACTTCCTCTTCTCTCCCCTCGCCTTTTAGATCAGCTCTGTTGTCTCAGATGACTCCTTCCTTATACCTCAGAATTAGTTATAAACATTCTGACCCTTGTTTAGAAAGTAATGTGATCATCAATAGCTTTAATTTCTAAGTTACTATAGAGTGTTCCATTTTCCTGTCCTCTTTGTTTATTTGTTTTAGTTTTTTAATGGTTTTTTTTGTTTTTATTGTAGGCCACTGGAAGGTATGATATATTTGATCCAAGACAGTCCATTTCAGCCCAGGAATCTACAGTGGTGACAAGGACATGGGACTCCTCTCGCGAGATTACTGTTGGTTCAATACAATTGACATCCTGGCTGACAACTGTGAAAAGGAACATTGGGCTATTTTATTTTATTTTTGTGGAACACCACAATCCCAGATCCATAGGACACATCAGGTAATGTTCTTCTGTGTCTTTGGGTAGCCTGTATTTACAGTTCATTCAGAAGGAAATGAAGGAGCTTGAATATCTTTCTTAGCCAATTTACCTTCTCTCTACTTTACAACCTGAATTGTATCAGAATGAGCTAATGAACTTCTGGTTTGGGATCAAATTACAGATGACATTTTGGTTGCTTGCTTGCTTGCTTGCTTGTTAGAGTACCCCAGAATATTGCCAAACTTATCTCAGTACAGGTGAGTCAGCCCCTCCCTCTCACAGGTGCCGCACTGCAACCCTGTCTGAATGAGATGTGGCTTTGTTTTTATTATTTTAGTTCAGATTAGTCTATGATTTTATGAATTATTTCTTTTTCAGTTTTCAAATGTACTTGTATTTATCTGTTAAGGCTTTTGTTTGGGGGGGGGGGACTTTTAATTTTCCAGCTTGTTAAAGAGAAGACGAATTTACTGGTTTTTTTTTCTTCGTGACTTAATTATAAAAACTGTAAAATTATAATAACGTTGACAGGATTTTACAGTGTGTCTCATAAACCAACCATTCCTTGGTTGTGTGGTTGACAGTTCCCATACCAGTTTCACCCCATTGTCCATGTGTCTCTACCTCTAGTTTTTGCTTAATCTCTGATGCATTCCTGTTCCTGATATCTGGGATGAAATTCCCACTTTTTCTTAGATTCACCAGTTACATGAAATATACTAATGTCTGTGTCTGATCTCTCAGAAAGTTCATTTCTTTCCTTTTTATTTTCTCATATATTACATCCTGTTTGCAGTTTCCCCTCCCTTTCCTTCCCAACTTTCCATTCCCCTCTACCTCTCCAACTCCCTCTATCTCCGCTCAGAAAAGAACAGGTCCTCCAGGGACATCAAACATGACATAATATACTACAATAAGACCGGGCTGCATGAAGTAACTCACTAGGAGGAAAAGAGTTCCATAAGTAGACAAAAGAGTAAGCTCCCTCCCCTGTTCCCACTGTTAGTAGTTCCATGAGAATATCAAACTGTTCAGCCATAACAGATATGCAGAGGACCTAGGTCAGACCCCTATAGGCTCACCATCTCTGCCTGCCTCCATGAGTCCCAGTCATTTGATTCTCAGAAAGTTCATTTTCTAGAGTGTATGATTATACATGTTTTTTGACATTGACTCACATGAATCAAAAGACGTTAATGCTTTGTTTACATTATAAAACAGAATTATTAACCCAGACTCACAAATGTGTTTTATATAGAATGTTTGCTTTTCATTTTTATGATTGAATCAGGGCAGTTTTTTCCTTTTTGTTTTGTTTGATTATTGATACAGGGTTTCTTTGTGGCTATCTTGGAACTGCTCTGTAGACCAGGTTAGCCTTGAACTCACAGGATCTGCTTGCCTCTGCACCACCACTACCTGAAAATTTTTAAAGCTTGGAATTATAGGAATCAAGGTGTAAACTGTGACGGGAAAATGCATTTACTATATGGGAATAGTGAATACTCAGAGTAGAGGAGGATGTGGGGCAATGTTGATAGTATTTCTTAAAGAAAGATACTTTAATGTTACTTAAGTATAGTTAAGTAATCATTCAACCAACACTTCTCATCTTGATCTAGCTCAGGTCTCTTCTCACTGTATTGTAACATTTTTAAGTTAGGAACACCTACCTTGAAGGTAGGAATTTTGCTTTTGCTTATGTGCATTCAGCATTGTTCTTGGAAATCAGAAGTCTTTAGTTAATATTATGTAATAACTGAATATAAAGAATGTTTCAAACTAAATGAAGATTACTTTTCTTTTTTGCCAAGGCTTCAAGTTCCCTGTAGAATTCAAAAATAACCTTTGCTAATGAGGATGTCTGATATTGTTATTATAAAAGATGAAACTGAAACAATGAAGGATTTGGAGGCAGAAGTGAAAGATACAACCAGAGTTGAAAATCTCATTAAATCAGAAAACTATGGGAAGATTTTGGCAGAGAAGAATGAACATTGTATTGACAACAATATTGATTTGCAGGTAAACAGAGTTTTCTCAATGGCTAAAATTACCTAATATTCATTGTATAGTGTGCTTCCTTTCATATCGAACTCATTTTTCACATCCTTTTTTTTTCCTTTGGTTGTGTTTTGGTTTTTTGAGACAGAATTTCTCTGTGTAGCTCTGACTGTCCTGGAACTAGCTCTGCAGACCAGGCTGGCCTCGATCTCTGAGATAGGCCTGCCTCTGCCTCTGCCTCGATCTCTGAGATAGGCCTGCCTCTGCCTCTGCCTCGATCTCTGAGATAGGCCTGCCTCTGCCTCTGCCTCGATCTCTGAGATAGGCCTGCCTCTGCCTCTGCCTCCCGAGTTAAGGTGGGGCCACCACCGCCCACCCACGTTTCACAATTCTAACAGGGCCAGTTGACGCTTCAGCTGACATATTTACCAGCTTATTTTTGAGTTATCTTGACAGCTTGCTGAGTCTTAGGTCTTTGATTAGCTTATATGTTTCACATGGTATGATTCTTTACATTCGTGTGTAGCCAGTATGTTTTTATTGGCTTTCTACGTTTACACTTCTCTTCTTGTGCTGTAATTGATCAGAATTTAACCTAAGAACTCTTAGAGGAGAGAAATAGAGTGATCAAACCTGCAGAAGATTTACTCTGAGTAAAGAAGCTTGTAGGGAAGGGGTAGCTTTTACCTAATGTTTTTGTTGCTGTGCATGCATGATAATTTAGAACCAATCATTGAGAAGGTTTTTATTTCCAGGCAGAGACTAGAAATTTAAGTTTGAAGAAATACTCCTGATTTTTTGCTTAACTTTTCTCTTTCCTTTTTTATTATCTATTATTTGAGAGTTCATTACTCACCTCTCCACTTATGGTGTAGTTTTTTTGTGGGGTCCCTCACCATACTCTCTTGTACACCTGGCCACACTTTTGTGCGTTTTGGGGTTCACCTCTTGCCCCACGTTGGGTACCATATATCGGGGACCAGCCTCAACAAAAACACTTCTTGCCAGGATAAGGGCGTAGGGATTTAGAATATTAGTAAAGAGTATGAAGACAAGTGAAAAATAATAAGACAGAAATCATAGACTAGTGCCAGGAGGGCGTCCCAGTGAACACTGAAATTGTCTGCGTTTAAACCCCAATATAAAGGGTGGGAAAAGGCAACAAAATATTTCTTTAACATGGTACAAAGGACAAAGTGTTAATGCTTTAACACTTTAAGGCATCAAGTCATTAGCATTCTGTTATTTAGGCAGTAAAGCCATTGTATCCTGGAGACCAAGTATCCTGAAGGAAGCCATTCACAGGTAACCCCATATTACAAAAAAAAGGAGCAAAAGCACGCTTGCATATCCTGTCTGTTAGGATGGAATGGATCTACTTGTATGAGCCATCAAAAAAACCCCCCTCCCGAAAAAACAAGTCATCACATCCTGAGTCAGGATGTGTAGCTACACTTGTCAGCCATTTTGAGCAACCTCCAAACTCTCTGACCATCAGATAAGGTAAAAATAGGCTCACATTTTTGGGCCTCCACCATTAAAGTTGAAAATTAAGATTAACCATTAGGAGCTGGGGAGATTGCTCAATTGGTTAAGTGTCTCTTACACAAATTGAGGACCTGGACCTGAGTTCATGTCTTCAGTACCATTGTAAAAGCCAAGTGTGGAAGCAAACAAGAAAACCGCTAGAACTTGCCGGCCAGCCAGTTTATCCAGTTCATTGAGAGATCCTGACTCAGAATGCAAGATGGAAAGTACAGAGCACCTGACATTCACTATTGGCATTCATATGTGCATGCACATGCAGTACGCACACAAAGGTACTCATCATACTTGTGAACAGGGTATCCTATTTGAGAAAATACTGTCATTTTTAAAAATGGTTTTAGTTTTGTATGTGTGTCCATGATGTATGTGGGCAGGTGTGCTGCTATGCAGTAGTGTAGTTCAGAGGATAACCTTTTAGTCTTTGTTCTCTCTGTCCACCTTTATGTGGGCTCCAGATATCAAACTCAGGTTGCCAGACTTTAGAAACAAACTGGGACATCTTTCCAGCTCTATTCTGTCGTTCTTAAAATAACCAGAGGACTTTAGCCAAATGCAGTTGTATGTGCCTGTTATGCCAGCATTTGGGAGACTGAGCTAGGACGATACGTCCTAGGGTAGCCTGGGCAACATTCTGATATCCTGTCTCAAAACAATGAAAAACCTTGAACACATCAAAGAAAAACCGACCTTGACGGCTACTTTGCAAAGGTTACTGTTTCACTTCATTTCTGTTATTGCTCAGTAAAGTTCCTTTAAAGGGTGCCTCATTCTGTGTTTCTTCATTCACTCTTAAGTTTTGTATTTTCATATCACATGTCTGACACCAAGGTAGACAATGATGTTAATTCCTACGGCTTTAAAAAACATTAAGGGTTTTAAACTGTTTTCCATTAAGTATAATCAAAGGGTAATCTTTTTCTCTTTTTCCTTCTTCCTCCTACCCCCTCTCTTTTTCTCCCTTCCCCCCACCCCCGTTTGTTTTAAGATATCAAGTCACTTTGTCTAAGTGAGGCTTAAATTCACTGTGGCCCAGACTCCCCATTAATTCCTGACCCTTCTTCCTCTGCCTCTAAGTGGCACCATGCCTAGTTTAAATGGCAATGTTCTAAGAAATCAGGAGACGCTACATTTTTCCCATTTTTAGTTAAACTCATTTTAAAACAAGAAAATTACCTTCTCTAATCAGTATGCTCTTTAGCAGTGCACCACTATTCTGATTTCATTAGAGAAAGTTTACAAAAAGCTTTTGCAATTGTGATTAAAATAATAAGGATTTGGACTGGAAAGATGACACTTGCTGCTTTTCCAGAGACCTGAGGTTCTGTTCCCAGTACCCATATGGTTGCTCACAATAGGATATTTGACACTCTTTGTAGCCTCTGTAAGTACCAGGGAGGCACATGGTACATACAAGCATATAGGCAAAACATACATACATACACATAACTTTTTAATTAAATATTGTCTTTAGTACAGTCTCTGTTCTGCATCTAATATGCATTCTCATGCTTATCCTTATCAGTAAGTCTGAGTGATCAACTCAGACTACTGCATTCTACCATGTCTGTGCTTGCTCGGAGAAATAATCTCAGGAGCATTCCTGAATAACACCAAGGCTCAGTTAGACTTCAGGAAAAACCTGTGGTTTTGTATGTACTAGGCAAGCACTCTACCACCTCTAAACCAGCACAGGTATTTATTAAAAGACTACTTATTCTTTGTATTGAATGAACATGTTGTTTGCCATATGTACTATATCGTTTATTGACTGTAAAGAGGGAAGTATATATGGAATTCATTTTATTTTAATCCACCTAAGTCTCTATAAACCATGTCTTCAAATGTTTTCTTATTCTATATAAGAATGCTGACTTTTAAAAAAAACTTTTAAGACCAGGTACCTGGCAAAAGACTTATTACAGTTGAAATAACTTGTACAGATAATACTGAAGTAATAAGAACACTAGAAAATAATTATTCTGTTTATATTAAGTATCAGTAAGAAATGATGGCTCTGTTTTAAGAAGAATGGTTGGGCTGGAGAGAGGACACAGCTGCTAAAGGCTAGGCTCACAACCAAAAATCTAAGACTAGTGGTTAATTGTCTAGCTTAAGATGATCACAATAAAAAATAGCCTAAACTATACAGTGAGACCTGTCTTAAAAATAATAGTGTGGCTATTTCCATATTTTGTTAAGAGAGTGGTTTTTATTAACACATGATGTACCTGAAGAGAAAAACTCCTTAAAAGCCTGAATAAGTCAGTATCTGATGGGACTGCCCAAGCAGATTAGGGGGAAGCATCCTTAGCTTCACTTGATTTGAGTGGTTTTTTTTTTTTTTTAAGATTTATTTAGTTAGTATGTCTACAGTGTTCTGCCTGCATATATGCTTGCACACCAAAAGAAGGCATCATATTTCGTTATACTCATTACAGATGGTTGTGAGCCACCATGTGGTTGCTGGGAATTGAACTCTGGACCTCTGGAAGAGCAGCCAGTGCTCTTAACCTCTGAGCCATCTCTCCAGCTCCTGGTTTGAGTTTTTTAAGGGCAAAAAAAAAAAAAAAAAAAAAAAAAATTGCTTTTAGTTTTTAAAGGCACTTGTGACATACACAGAAAAGCAGCTTTGGAGGTCTTCAACAAACAAGCATTGTTTACAGAAGCAGCAAGATAGCAGTTAGTCAGACAGTTAACCTTTAGTGTAGGGTCACATTGTATAGAAGTTTAGGGCTGTTCCAGAGACCAGTTTTATCTAAGATAGTTTTAGCACTTAGAGTCTTTTTGGAACATTTTCATGAGATGGCATAACTATAGTTCACTAGCATACTACAATTGACCTGTTTTCAGGGTACATAAATTTTTATCTGATGTGTATGATTTTTTCCCACACGTAGTATCAGTTAAACTAGGTAGTTAGTATAGTTTATTTCTAGTAAATCGTTTGATGAGACTCCGACATTGTACTTCTGAATTACTTGCAATGCTTTCCTTCAAAGGGGATTGAGGAAACAGAAGCCATTCTGAAGTAGGATGATGTGTTGGTCCAGGTCATTTTGGTTACATTTGAAGTTCAAGTCTAGTATAGGCTAATTCTATATTGGGGGTAGTGGAGAAAGTAAAACACATCAGAGCATACCTGAGAGTGGTTGAATTGGCAACAAATTTCTTATCTGATGAAACAAATGCAAAGTATAGTATTCTGATTCTGATCAAGTCCAAAAGAAACTGACTGTGGTACCTATTAGCATACCAAAGCGTATGCTGACCTTCACTACTACTTTGATTTCTTCTGTGGACTATTCCACTTGCCTCCGGCTTTACTCTCCCTCATACCTATAAGAAAAACCTTACCTTCAACCATAGCTCAGTTTATACAATATTATCTTTATAATCATTGCTATTATCAATTACTAAAAGCACAGCTACACAGTTTCTCAAATTTCTCCCTTCGTTGTCATGCAAGATAGTTTCTTCTTCAACAATAAAGCTTGTTTTTTAACACCTTCCCAAAATTACAATTTCAACACAACTTTAGTCTTTTAAGCCTATTTATCTGGTTTGCTTTTATTGAATTTTATAAACATTAAACAAGTTTAACAACTTTAAAAACTTAAAATTCACTTTCCAAAATAATACATTATTATTTAAAATTATTTCTAGAATTCGTCATTCTCAATTGATCTTGGGTCATATACAAATAATGGTGATGGCATTTATAAGCATGGAGATAAAGAAATACTTGTATAGTTTTTTACATTGGATAATTTTTATATATTCACCGTTATAATGGAGAACTTTTGTCTTAATTTAAGATGTGGAATAATAGACTATGTGACTGGGATGAGTTGTCTTGGGAGCTTTGTTTAAATATCTAAGATAGACCTTTGGAGTTTGACCTCATAGTCTATGGCTGAAAGGATTGAGTGCTAACATTAAATTGGTGATTGCGTTTGGCTTGTTGGTTTATTGGCTTTCTTTTCTCATCTCTCTTAAGAAAACATTGTTTTCATTTTGACAGGAATTGTCAGCCTGGTGTTGGTTGTTTTCACTCCCTATTTTTATCTTTAAGTACTGAATTCATTCTATTCATCCACATAATCCTTACTATTGTACAGAAATGTAGTACAAATTAGTAACCTGCAAGGTGTGGTCT
Source organism: Arvicola amphibius (assembly GCF_903992535.2). Classification (NCBI taxonomy): domain Eukaryota; kingdom Metazoa; phylum Chordata; class Mammalia; order Rodentia; family Cricetidae; genus Arvicola; species Arvicola amphibius. Next base: position 92,061,263 of record NC_052058.2, on the reverse strand, counting down.
TTAGTTTTAAAAGTTTCAAATGTTACAGTTCATTTTGTTAATTGAATGAAAAAAGAAAAAGGAAAGGACATGGCTGCTTCTAGGTATGATGGAAGAGAAAGCTTATTATGGACATGTAGGAGAGCACAGTCAGAGTGGTCATGACCTGAGTGAGCTGGGCCATGTGGGCATGGGGGGAGGGGAACCAGGTGCAGCAGATTATATAGGGAAGGGTGTTCCAGCTAGGAGGACCCTGTAACAGTTAGGGACTGGGGGAAGCTGGGAGAACCTGGCAGCCAGGTCTGCTTTGATATGTTAAGTAGGCACCTCAGCCATTTGTCCTGGGTTTGAAACCTAACAATAAAATTACTGGTTATAAATAAGAATGACGCCCTTCATGAAATAAGTTGGATTTCCTCTAAATTGAGTGATACTGGATTGGCAAATACTCTGTGCTAGCACACAGTATAAGCATGACGATTCCTTGGATCTTCCTCAGTTTATCTCCAAACTCTAGTAGCTGGTGTCTCTGCCAGTGTATTATCAGTTTAAAACTAAGAGTTCATTAAGAATGTTCTATATTATGCACCCATTTGTTGACCTAGTTTCTGTTTGTTCTTTGGTATAAACAAGATAAACAATATAAATTGGGACTTGCCCTTCAGCTTTCTAAATTCTAATTGACTCAGTATTTCTCACTACTAGTAAGAGACTTTTTAAAAAGTTGCTATATTTTTACTGTCAAAATAAGGTTCTACCAAAAGTGAAACATGTGCTCCAAATAAATAAAATCCACTTTACAAAATGATTGTAAATCAAACTGTAAGAATTGCTATTTAAAGCCAAGTCAGACTGGCAACAGAATAAAAATAAATAAATGAAGGGCATCTACTTTTATAAGCAGAAATAATTTTCTCTGCTCTATTGTGTGTGCTGGTGCATATGGCAGATTTTCTAGTATATATTGTACAGTATGTATCTTCTACTATTTGAGATGGAAAGAAATAAATAATTTTATGTAATAATGCCACTCTGGCACTTTACTTACATTATTAGTATATTTGTTTCCTTTTGCTGCATATCAGAACTCCTCATTAGGAGTTTACAGTAGATTAAATCCGGGTTTTCTGCTTAAAGTTTTACAGAGCCAAAATCAAGAGTGTTAGCCACCATGATCCTCTTTGGAAGGGTTTGGGAAGAATAGGCATCAAGGTACATTCCTTTTTCAGCAGACCTCAGTTCCAAAGTTGGCATAAGGTCCATGTTTCCTGGGTAGCCTTTTTATCTTCAAAGCAAGCAGTGCATTGGAATCTTTTAAATCTCTCAGACTTGACAGTTTTGTCTCAAACAAAGAAAACTTAGCTTTTAAGAGACTCACTGATGGGTTAAGACTTACTTCAGTTATGACTAGGCGATCAACTACTTCTGTAAAATCCCTTCACAGCAGAGCCCAGCTTTGCGTATCATTAAATATCAAAAGGATGGGAAATCATTCTTGGGAAATGTCTTTGGATTTCTATCTCCCATATCTGTATATATGTTACATATGTGTATAGGTGGAATGTGAGGTTACTGGACTGAGATTCTGAAACACTTAGGTTGAGTTTGACTAATTTGTAACTTTCTGGACTGTGAGACTTTAAGAGCAGGCAGGAACTGTGTCTTTTTAAAGGGAAGAGGAGACCAAACTGAAATTAATACATCGATGCTAGGAGTCCTCTAGGGCAGTACTCCCCTGTGCAAACATATTCAGACTGCTTTTCCTACATAAGCAGTAGTTTGTTGTTTTTTTTTTTCTCTTCTCTCTCTGTCTCTTCGTTCCTGGTTTTCTGTTTCTTAGGTTTTATTGTTAACTTGGTAATCTCGACTCAAAATTTTAGGAATATGGTGTTTTAATCTTTTAAAGGACTTAAGATCCAAAATAGAGGTCTTGACATTTTCATACTCTGGCCTGTATTTCTATTGGCCTCACACATAAGTCTTGTGTTAGTATACAAAATGTCTTTCTCCAGTTTTTTAAATGTAAAGCTTACCATCCTGAGGATTAGCTTGAAAATGTATTGTGTTTGATGCCTAATTGGCTCCCTACTACTAATGGGAATAGATGTTTGGTCCCTGCCCTATGGGGGGGCCAGATGTGAAATGATGAATAGGAAAGAGGCAGAAGGAAAGAGTTTAAAATTTGTCTGGTTTTGAGTTACACTATAGGTTCTACACACTATAGGCTCTGTTTCTGAGTTACACTATAAGCTTTATAGGCTCAAGCACAGACTACAGCTAGTTGCTTCTGTGAGCTCTCTGATGGTGTGACTAATGATCTGACCATTTTGCTAACTACCTTTATTGGAAGTCGGCCTTCTTACTTTTATTCCAGCCTCATTGCCTTACCCAAATCCCAGTGAATGGCTTTCATTACTAAAACTGGTGGTGTGTCCTTCATGTTTTACTGAAAAGGCTCAGCAGTTGAAAGATGAAAGCAATATAAACTCTGACTCTTTGGACTACTCAAAAATTTTTCTTAGTGAGGTTGAACCTTTCTGATTTCAGCTAATAGAAGTTGCTGAATAGTTTGGTCTGTCCGTTTACCTCAACAATAATAAAATACTGAAGAAACGTACTTTATTTTGCTATGAAAAAGTCACCTTCAAAGTTCCGTATAATGTTCATTTAATACAAAAATTTGCTGATTTAAAGAAAATGCCAGTCCACAGAGGGGTTTAGTAACTTTTCCCAGTGTGTGTCTGGAGGAATCAATATGTTTTCCCTGAGTCATCTTTGATTTCCTCGTTTAGCAAATTCTGAGGTTTAGGTGTATGAATTAAGAAGCAATTTTTCTGTTTGAGTGTGAAATTTAATAAAATCTTTCTTATTGTATATTTAGCGGCCCCTGCAGTCATTTGGACAGACAGGAAAAAGGTCTAAGGTATAGTAACTATTTGGTGTGCTGGCATGCGAAGGCCTTCCTTCATGCTTGATGAATTCTTGTTTTCATACAGCACTACATTCAGTTTAGTTTTTTTTTTTTTTTTCATCTTTTGTTTGGGGCAGAAAGCTTCTTTTGTTTTATTTGGGTTTTTTTGTCTTGCCTAGTCGCTTTTGTGCATTGCTTTTAATTATCCTTGGTGGGGTTTTTGTTGTTGTTCTTTTTTTTTTAAACTATAGAGGAAAAAGTGCTTTCTCACCATTTGTTGAATTTGAAATTGGAATTATTCTCATTCTTGCTATTGCTATAATTTTTAAAACCAGTTGTTTATATTCACTTTCAAGGGGTTTTAGTGTTATTTAATTATATATCTAACTTACACATTTCATCTACTTTTCTTATTCATGGCGAAAACTAAAAAGAAATTTAGACACTCTCTAAGGGGCTTTTAAATATGCCCTAATTTATGAAATGTAGTGTTAATTTTAAATACTTCTCTTTAGTCGAGCTCAAAGTTAAAGCTAGTTCGGAGCCTTGCAGTGTGTGAAGAATCTCCACCACCCCCTGCAGCAGAGATTTCACAGGAGACCCAGGTAAACAACAATAAAGCAAAACAAAAATTATCTGGAGACATTCTTTGATATAGGTTAATAAAAGTTGAGTGTGAATATATTCTTTCATTTCTAGTAAATGAAACTAATTTGATAATACTTGTTAATGAAAATCCAGATGAGTTAGGAAAATTCTTTAGTTCAGTGTGAGGCTTACAGTAGAGATTCTTCTTTTGGGAAACCCTTTGAGATTATGTGATTATCTAGGAATGTGACTTTTAAGAAAGCTAGAGGGTGGTGATGCACGCCTTTAATCCTAGTACCTGGGAGACAGAGGCAGGCTGATCTGTGTGAGTACGAGGCCAACCTGGTCTACAGAGCAAGTTTCAGGACAGCCAGGACTACATAGAAAGACTCTATCTTGAAATAAAGGAGGAGAAAGTTATAAGTTATTATTCAAAAGCATTCAATATTAAAGTACTTTCAGTGATTATAATTATGATATAATTCCCCTTTTAATTTTGGGCTTGGGTGGGAATTTGTTGTGTTATTGTTGCTTCTTTGGGAACTACCCCGACTTCTGTTTACTAGTTTGGTTAGCTTGAGTGCATAGTAAAACCAGTATCCAGTTTGTATGGGTCTTTAGTAGTTGTCTAATACTTTTCTGTTTGTTCTTATAAAACATAAGGTAGTGAGATTTAAGCAAACTACTGAGTTTGAAACCTATACTCTTTAATGCTTTGATTTTTTTATATTAATCGTAATTGCAGATGGGCTTTGAATAGTATTTTCAGCTTCGCTGGTGATTATCAATGTGATAACTAGGACTACTGTTTCATAAGAGGGTTTAAACAACTTAAAATTAAGTTTCTAAAGAAGCAAGACAACTGGTACTTATTTAAGAAACTAGGTGAATTTTTTTAAAAGAGAAGGTCATGACGTACTGTACATCTTTTTTAAAATATGAAATGCCATGCAGGAGCAGTGGGATACACCCTTAATTCAAGCACCCTGGAGGCAGAGGCAAGTGGATCTTTTTGAGTAGGCTGCCCTGGTCTATATAGCAAGTTCCAGGCCACCCAGGGATAAACAGTGAGCCCTATGTCCAATTAAAAAACAAATAAACAAACACTTTCGCCTTAAAAAAATGCTTTTGAAGCAAATGTCAGTTGTACAGTTGTTGATTCAAGCAAACCTTTTCTGCTTTCCCATGGCTTAAGCGATGATCCTGAATAGATACTGTAGATGCCTACCATGCTTATAATGTGTCTTACGTTTACAAATCATTATATTTTATTTCTAAGATTCAAGAAAGGGGTAATTTTAAAATAAATTGTAGGTAATAATAAACTTTAAAAAAAAATTTGGTAGTTCAGGTATTCAGAATTCATTTGATTATTTTTTTTGCATTGGAGGTATATAAAATATGCATATGTATGTATTTGATTAAATGTATTTAGCAGTATTTTTTTTTTTAGCAATTTAGCAGTATTTTTTTTTTTTAGCAAAGTCAGAAATAACATCAAACTGCTTCACTGAGTGTAGTGGCCTTTAGAATACTTTTAAGCTTAATCCTCTGAGCCTTTGTTTTACATAATGTAGTTGTTTCATATGAAGCATTACATGGCTGATTGTTAGTAAAGCTAGTGAGTTATGGCATAGTCTGGAAGGGAAAAAACAATAAAATTGTTCTTTGAAATAGCAGTTTTTAAAAGTTCTCTTATGGACTGGAAAGATAGGTCAGCAGTTAGGAGCACTGACTGCTTTTCCAGGGAGGGGATGCACCTACATGCAGCACACGGCCATCTGTACTCCAGTTTCAAGGGATCTGATAGCTCTCTTTTGGTTTCCGTGGCACCAGGCATGTATGTGATACAGAGACGTACATCTAAAGCACTCATACACATAGAGATAACTTAAACAAAAATATTAAAGGAATTTCTTTTTTGCTGTTTTTTGTTTGGTTTGGTTTTTGCTTTTTTTTTTTTTTTTTTTTTTTTATTTTCAAGACAGAGTTTCCCTGTAGCTTTTGGAGCATGCCCTGGCACTCACTTTGAAGATCAGTATGTGCTGGCCTCAGACTCAAGAGATCCACCTACCTCTGCCTCCTGAGTGCTGGGATTAAAGTTCTGTGCCACCACTGCCCAGGGTGGAAATTTTATTTATTTATTTATTTGTTTGTTTGTTTGTTTATTATGCATACAGTGTTCAGCCTCTATGTATGCCTGCAGGCCAGAAGAGGGAACCAGATCTCATTACAGATGGTTGTGAGCCACCATGTGGTTGCTGGGAATTAAACTCAGGATGTCCGGAAGAGCAGCCAGTGCTCTTAACCTCTGAGCCATCTCTCCAGCCCCCGGAAATTTCTTTTAAAAGTTAGAAATGTATACCTTCTGAGAAAAACCATTGTAATCTTTGTTTTTAATTTTGCATTTATTTTACCTTATGTTTAAAATGTTGGGGGCAGTGGGGATTGTCTTACACTACAGAAATCTACATAGTAAAAATTCTTTTGAAAAATACTTACTAGGATATGTGTCAGCTGTTAGTATATATATTGGTCATAGATGGTGTATTTTCAAAAGAGTTACAACCATCTGTATAAGATGTTATTCAGAATTTAGTTATTCCACTTACTTATGTTGTTTCTCAGTTTCTCTTAAACATAATCATTTTCGTTTGGATAATAATGTCTTATTGCCTCTCTGAATAAAAGATACTTTTTTAAAATAGAAACCTTTTATTCATGCCTTAAATTTAGTAAAATGCGCCTGAAAAGGAACTAGAAACAAGTGTTCTGCTCTCTGTTCTCATCCTCGATATCATATCTTGATATAGATAATTGTTTTCAACAATTTTCCCCATGGTGTAGTAATTTTTGGTGACTTAATATGGCATAAAATTCATTTTAAAAAAGTTGAGAAACAATTATAAGAGAGATGTCACTTGTGTGATGAGAGTTTGTAATAGGGAAATGACTTTAATCACAGATGTTATAAATGTCATAGTAAAGAATAAGGTGATTGCAGTTTCCTGTGTACATGTTCTCATTATTTATAGTTAGAAGAGTTTATATTGCAACTTTCAGCATTCCAAAAGGATTTTCTTTATTCGTGTACTGAAAACAGGGTCAGCTGATGACAAGACACCAGCCTTCTCTACTAGAATTGCAAAATATAGTTTATCTTGATTAAGTAATTTAATATCTATAAACAGGCATCTATGTTCAGAGGAAATCATTTATAAGTGGAATCTGCTGGTCACTGGAAGCACATTTTAGTGAGGGTTAAGAATTCAGTGTGGAGTCTTTTCCCCTACACAGATTTCACTGGACTATCACCTGAGTAGTAAGAAGCTTCAAAGAAGAACACTCCTAAATGTTCTCTTGCAATATAATTCTATAGTCATTTATAAATATCTGAAAACCATGGTAAGAATAGAATCAGAAAAAGGCTTAAAGAAATAAATCAAAGTCACAAAGTCACAGTATATACAACATCCTGTGTTTGGTAAGCAAGACAGAGAAGGCAGAAAGCAAATTCTCATCATCCTGGTAGAAACTTCCAGTGGGTAGTGTTTACTGTGTGTTCTGAGCATGATTGTGCCACTGAGCAGTTCCCCAGGCCCTGAAATTGGATACAAATGGAATGGAAGAAAAAACAAAAAAAAGAAGAAAACGTTAGCAAATTATCTTACTTAATATATGTATAATTATGTATACATAACCAGAATTCTACTAACAGTTGTTTTGAAAATAATTTTATGTGTGGTGGAAAGAAGTTTAAAAAAAATTCTGCTGGCAATAAGTTTGAGAATCCTGGGGTTTGTATACTCTGTATTGCTGACCACTTCTGCTACCACTGTCCAGAAAGGTTAAGTGATGTACAACAGTATATTTTAGTCTAAGAATGAGCCACACTTTTATCTTTAGTTGATATTGCCTGGAATTTATTGTATATTTCTTGTAATTTTGCCTGAATAAACATAGCTCAATGTAATCTTTGCCTTTCAGGGTATGTAAGTTAATTTCCTAGTAATCTCTGCTGGCTCTAAAATTGCTTTAATGACATTATTTTCAACATAAATATTCTCCATTTTGATCTGAGATGGTATTACTACTCTATAGTTGTTACATATCAGGAAGAAACAATGTCATTTGATATCTTTCTAAAACAGCTATGCGATAATTAAAGGAGGCACAGTGGTGCATAAACCTCAAGTGAGAAAACAGGTGCCATAATTTTGAAAACTTTTCTGCTTACATTTTTCTCTTGCAAGAGAAAGAATGGAGTGTGCTTATGGGATGCTCAAGAAACTAAACCTGGGCTAGGGATGTAGCTCAGTTTGTAGAGTGTTTGTAGCATTCACAAAACCCTGGATTCCATCCCTAGCACCATACGAATTAGATGTAGTTTGCACACTTGTAATCCTAGCACTTGAGAGGTGGAGGCAAAAAATTAAACATTCAGGATCATTCTCGTCTATATAGCAAACCCGAAGTGAGCCTAGTATACATCAGATACTATCTCAAAAAGAAACTGAATTTTGTTAATTATTTTCCTGATACCAGCATATTTCTGTTGTCATGGTTAATAATTGTGAGCATCTCCACTGGAACAATCATAGGTCAGGAAGACCTGAGTTCCGACCTCCAGGGTGTTTGTAAATAAATGCATTAAAACTGTAAGAGTAAACATTTTTTTTCTCCAAAACAATTATAAAGATCTGCTTTAATTGATACATTCAGATGAACATATTAGGTGTAATTTTGGTTTTGTGCGCCACCATACCTGACTGAAGTTTTAACCTTTTTCTCAAGACATTTTTTAAGTGTCTTTTTTTGTTTGTTTTGAGGTGGATTTTCACAATGTTGACCAAGCTAGCCTCAAATTCATAGTATTCATAGATTTGCCTGTCTCTGCCTGTGAGTGCTGATATTAAAGGCCTGTGACACATTTTTCTTCTCCTTTTTGTCCTTCATACAGTTTTGAGTTAACTTGGGAAATACCGATAATTAATATAGAATTGGTTTATAATTTCATGGAGTAAATAATTTTTTCTTTCAACAGGAAAAAATTCAAATCCAGTTAACACAATCATTTGAAAAAGAGGAAAAGCCCTCAAAAGATGAAGCAGATAAAGAAAAAGCCAGTGATAAGTTGCCCAGAAAAATGTTATCAAGAGGTTAGTAATTTATTTTTTTTAGTTTTTAAATGAAAATTTAGTTTCATTATTAATAATTCTTTGCCCCTTGAATAACATGTGTCACATGAATATATTGGAAATGGCATAGCTGACTGGAGAGATGATGTCATATTTAGTCATCTGGCTTATCATGGTTATGTATAATTCTCCAGGCAAAAATTATAACATAAATCTCAGTTACTAAGGAATATTGTCATCAAAGTCAGTTCAAGTCTCACTCATATTCAAATGCCAGAATCATAGTTTCTGTTATATTGTTCATTACAAGAAATCGGTATCATATTAAGAATATTGTTGGAAGCCCCAGAATGTCTTCATAAAAAAGTTTTGAGGATTTTCATTATTGAATACAAGAGTTCAATAAAAATGTTAATGTTGACCATTATTACCAGGACATTCCATTTATGGGGATAAATACACATGAGTATTTGTAAAATATTTTTAAAGCAAACCTTTGGCACTGAATTTCAAGAATCTTGAATAACTAATGTTAGAACTAAACTGTTTCCAAAGTACTATTTCTGCTCATATACATTCAGATGAATTAAACTCTTTAAATTTGCTACAATAGAAATGATTATCAAAATCATTCAATTTTTCACCTAAGAAAACATGTTTGAACATGAGAATATGATGAGCACATGAGGATCATTAAAGAAATCAGGATAAATTTAGTCTGACATTGAATTTAAGAATGTGTATGTACATGCAGTTAGATTAACCCATGTCCTGAAAAATGCATGCACGCTGAAAAATAGTAGTCCTCTGTCCTCATCATAAACTTCCTTTTCTTACTTTGTCATTTTTTTCTTTTTCTTGGGGCATCTCATTTTACTTAAGATAGATAGAATGTACAGAAGGGGAAGGGATTTGTGTTCAAACAACTTTATACTGGGTTTTTGTGTTGTTGTTTTTTAGATTCCAGTCAAGAATATACTGATTCAACTGGCATAGATCTACATGAATTTTTAGTGAATACATTAAAAAACAATCCCAGGTAAAAATTAAACTTATAAGATTTACATTGTTTCTAGTACCATAGTCTTGCTATATATGTTTTCATTATTGAATTTGAGTTTTAAGATAAGATTATAGCTATATGCAAAATAATAAAAACATTTTAGTGTCTTAGGACTAAGATGTTGGTCTACTAAATATCTTTGCATTATGCATGTTATAATAATATGCGGATCATTCCTATTCTTTAGGAATTTCTAGAAGTACAGGTCACCAATATATTTAGACTCCGAATTGAGATTAAGAGAGAGATTTAATCATGCGTGTCTTTCCATAATATCCTCCATCCAACTCTATAACTTATTATGTGTAAATCTTGTTCTTTCTTGCTTCCAATCAAAAGCCTTTTACACTTTTCATTTGAGTCAATACTTAAATTGTGAAATCCATTTTGCCTAACGTAGGAGGTGATTACTTTTAAATTTCTGGCAAGGATCTTTGAAGACCCACAAAAAGGCTGTATGTACACAGTGCACTTCAGCAGCACTTTGATGGGGAAAATGTACCGACGTTGAGAACCTTTCTTGCAGTTACTAGCTTCACAATGTGGTAGCTACATAACCATGGAATAAAGCGGAGGCAGTGTCAGTAGGGAGTTTGTTCAGTTGTGCTCCAGCATGATTCAAGAAGAGAAATGGGGCCTTTATGGCAGGCCAGGACTTAACAGTGGCATCCTTGTGCTGCTCCCTTGAGCTTCCTATTAGATCGGTAGTTCTCAACCTTTTCTAATGTTACAGCCTTTTAATACAGATCTCCATGTTGTGGTGACAACCATTTTCATTGCTACTTAATAAAAGTAATTTTGCTACTATTATCAATCGTAATGTAAATATCTGACATGCAAGATCTGATATGTGATCCCTGTGAAAGAGCCATTCTACCCCAAAGGGGTCACGACCCACAGGTCGAGAGCCATTGTTAGAAGTATGCGTGCTCTTTGAGGACTGGAGCATCTACATCCTGCCATCGTAAATTTTGCTTATCTAACAGACTACTTACCTTTGGGATGTTTGGAGGGATGGCTAGCTAAATTTTACTTTGTGTGATTTAATGTCTCCTAAGTAAATCTATTGGTACATCCTTTATTTTGTTAATTATGTATTATTTTTAGTTTCTTCTACATCAAAAGAACAGTTTCACAGAAGATAAAACAACAAAGAGCCAAATAGATGTGCCCAAAGTATGCCATTGGAATGGGAAATTAGAAAGCTACTGACTACTTTAACATGTTTTTCTTGCAGAACTGAGTGGTTCCAGGGATAAATGGGAAAATAGGAAATTCATAGCTAGTCTGAGTAAGATCCAAATGGGTAAAACTTTCCTCTTAATCTTTATCAAGAACAACCAAACAAAACCCAGCAAGTGACATTCTCTGTTCTGTGATTCTATTTCTGTTTACAAATATAACAGCTTTTTAATTATCTTCTTGTCCTTTTTTAATGTGTGACTTAATGCTTTTAGTATATCCACAGGTGTTTGTAGCTATAAAAGAAAGTTTTTAGAACTTTTTGTTCACATCTCTTTATAAAAACAACCTTTAGCTGTCACTGTGCTAATAATAAATTGATTACCCCTGAATTTCTAAGGTGCTTTCTGTTGTTCCTTTTTTTTATCCTCCTCTGGACCAACATTTTAATCATCTTACCAAATACATGGTCTGTAGCACGATTAATGAAAACCCAGAGACAAGTATTGGTGTTCAACTTGAAGACTAGAGAAGCAGAGCAGTCAGCCACTAGCTCTTACTTTTACCTCAGTCTCAAAATGGTGGTCCTGCCTCCAGGAATCCTCAGAATGAAACCTGTTTTACATTCCTCTCTAGTGCTGGGGTTAAAGGCATTCACCACTATACCCAGTTTCTATGGCAAACTAGGGTGGCTACTGGGATGAAAGGTGTGTGCCACCACTGCCTGGTCTGTATGGCTGATCAGTGCCACTGTTTTACTTTCTGATCTTCATGGCAAGCTTTATTTATTAACATACAAATGAAATATCACTACAGTGGTCTTCATGTAGTACTGTGTCCATTGCTCACCCATTGCAGCTTTATCAGTGTGTTATTTCTTTTGTATATGCAGTTCCATTTAAGCTAACAAATGGGTGAATAATTCATTTAATACCTGGTATATAAGTTATTACTAATGTCATTGTATTGTAGGGATTTAATTTTTTACTAAATCACTGAACTCTCAAGTAGATGATTATTACTTGATACACAATTAAGTACAGACAATTTTTACTAAAGGTTTCAGGATTTGGTGTGTCCTAGAGAATTCTACTAGATGCCAAATATATTTGTCCAATTATTACATTTATTAATACATTTATTTGTTTATTCATTTTGAGTGCATGTATGTGGGTGGGTGTGCCTTCCATTGTGACTATGTATAGGTCACAGGACAACTTTTCCAAGTATGTTCTCTGCCTCCACCACAAGGATCCAACCAGGTCATTAGGCTTGTCAGCTTTTACCTACTGAGCTATTTCACTAACACTATATTTTTAGTTTTTATATATTTTTATTTTTAGCAGTTCTGGAGATTGAACGGTGGGCTTCAGGCATACTAAGCTGACCTATAGCCCCAACCCTTCGATTTTCTTCCTTTATATCGTTAAATCTCTGTTTTAATTCTCAAACTATTAAACTTAATTTGAAATGGTAAATAATGAAATATTTAGAATTTCTGTTTGCAAGAAATATTTTCCATGTGTTTGACAGAGTTACATATACTGACATAATCTTACACCTTGTTGGTTTTATAGCTATGCTTAAGTTTAATTTTTTTATTTTATTTTATGTGCATTGGTGTTTTGCCTGCATTTATTTCTACATGAAGGTGTCAGACCTCCTGGAACTGGAGTTAGAATTGTGAGCTGCCATGTGGGTGCTGGGAATTGAAACTGGGTCCTGTGGAAGAGCAACCAGTGTGTGTTTGTCTGGTTTTTAGTTTTGGGTTTTTTTAAGGCAGAGTTTGTCTGTAACTTTCAAGCCTGTCCTGGAACTTGCTCCATAGACCAGGCTGGCCTCGAACTCACAGAGATCCAGCTGTGCTGGGATTAAAGGCGTGCGCCACCACTGCCTGGCCGAGCAGCCAGTGATTTTTAACTACTGAACCAGCCCCCAATATTTGAATTTAATAGCTAGAAAGTATTACAAGTAGCTATATTGTGTAAGATAATGGAGGAGGAAGCAAGGCCATGGATTAATCATGGTAAGGAATATTTTCTAAATTGGGCTTGGGCTGGAGAGATGGCTCAGAGGTTAAGAGCACTGGCTGTTCTTCCGGAGGTCCTGAGTTCAATTCCCAGCAACCACATGGTGGCTCACAGCCATCTGTAATGAGATCTGGTGCCCTCTTCTGGCCAGCAAGGATACAGACAGACAGAACACTTGTTTACATAATAACTAAATTAAAAATAATAATTTGGGCTTGCTCATATTTAGCTATGTGTTTTTGTAAAATACACCTAAAAATTATGTTTCTAGTACATTCTACTAACAGTGGGGAACATTAGTTTAAAATGATTAGGTATGATAATGATATAAAAATCGCCTGCAATCAATAGGTTACAGTTTTAGGTAAGAAACGCCTGACTTCCTATCAGTGGCTGATATAATCACATTCAACCCAAAGAACATTTGAAATATCTTTTATCAGCTATTTATTTCCTATACAGAAAACCAATTTTAAGTGCACTGCTCTGTGAATTCTATTAAATAAACTGCTGCTTCATAGTTTCTATCTTATTCATTAAGAGTTTATAAAAATGGAAAAATTGGTGAAAATTATATTGTCTCAATTTGACTCCAAAAGTTCATATGGAAAAGATCTAGAGTCTGGAGTGATGCCTAAATGCTTAAAAACAAGTCTTCCCTAACTCCAGTTCCACAGGATTTGATGACGTCTGTCCTCCACAGGTACCAGGCACACACGTGGTGCACACATGTACATGCAGGCAAAACACTTGCATCAAATAAATAAGTCTAAAAGTACAAAGAAATTTAAAGAAAAAGGAGACCTAACCATTAAGAGGATAAATCTGTTTCATGGGGCAGATTCTATGAAAGAAAAATTTCTCTATCTTTTCCAAAATTTAATGGAAGAAGATTATGTAAGGTCTTTATGAAATAGTCTTATTTATCCCATGCAAAACATTATCTGTTTAGAACCTGTACATTATATATAATCCATATATTTATATAATGATAACTATGATATATGCTTTTAAAATATGAAAGAATTTTAAGAGAATATAAAAGGCTGTTGTGGGCAAACAGCCTAAGGAACAAGGTAGTCCAAGAGTTCCTTAGGGAACTAGAACAGTTAGTCCAGATGATGGGAATTCTGTGAGTTCTAGGAACACTACAGAATTTGAGTTCTAAGAGCAATGGGAAACCTCTCACAGATTAAACCAAAGGAATGCTGTGTTTACATAAGTACGCTTACAAGACTATTATGCATGCTCCACATAGAACAGGTTAGACCAGAACAAGAAAAATGTTGAAATCCTGATTGCTGGGACACAGGAGCATTGCAGTGGAACCAAAGAAGGTAGATAAAATTTGCAGCAGTAGTTAACTCAGTAGGAGAATTACATTGAGGATTGTGTGGGATGTGATGGTGTGTACCTTTAGTTTGAGAATTCAGGAGGCTAAGGTAAGAGACTTAAATTTGAAGGAAGACAGCATTACATAACAAGACTATGTTTAAAAACAAAACCACAAGAACAAAATTGGGGCCTAATGATTCTGCAGTAGCACCTACTCAGAGGGCTGAGGCAGGAAAATCAAAAATTCAGTAATTTTCTGGATCTCAGCTTGAGTTCAAGGCCAGCCTGGACAAGTCATTAAGATCTTGTCTTTTAAATAGAATGAAAAAAATCTGTAGGAAAAAATGGGACTGGAGAGTTTGCTCAGTAAGAAAAGTATTTGCCACACAAATATGATCACCAATATTTAGATCCCAACATTCATATGAAAAACTAAGCTTAGGCGCTGCAGCGATGGCACCATCATTAAGAGCAATTGGCGGACAAAAATTTGGTTCCCTGGACTCATACAGGGCTGCTTACAATCATGAGCCCCAGGAAATCCAGTACCCCTTCTGTCTGCCAAGAGCCTCCACAGCCTTGCCTTCATACATACACATATATAAAAATAAAGTATTTTTGTTGTTTTGTTCTGTTTTTGATTTTGCAAGACAGGGTTTCTCTGTGTAACCTTGTCTATCTTTGATCTTGCTCTGTAGACAATGCTGGTCTTGAACTCACAGAAATCTGCCTGCCTCTGCCTCGTGGGTGCTGGGGTAAAGGCGTGCACCACCATGTCTGGAATAAAATCTTTTAAAAAATAAAAGCTAGGCATGCCTATAGTCTCAGTGCTGAGAGGTGGAAACAGGATAATCTTAGGGGCTCAGTAGCCAGCCAGTCTAACAAGTCTTGAGTTTCAGGTTCAGTGAAAGACCCTGTCTTAAAAAAAAGGAAACAATACAGAAAGTCATCAAGAAAGACAACCCAGCTTAAACTCACTCTGTATGCTTATATGTATGTGCATGCCCACATGAACAAGTATACATACTCTCATGCTTCCCTATCATACATAGACACAAAGGATGTAATTAACGTAAAATCCTCGTTCTGTCATACCACAGTAAATAGAAGGTGGTACCGTTTATTAAGATGACAAATAGCAAAAAAGAATCAGGTTAGAGGGCAAAATTGAATGTTACTAGAATTTACATTAAAATATACTCTTGTTTTTGGATTTGGGTTTGAATTGTTGAAGCATAATTTTCTCTTTTTGTACATACTGTAAATATATACAGTAACTTTTTGTTGACTAAGTGAATAAACTAAAAGGTATTATTCTATTTTATGGGGCTTATTTTGCAGTGCATGGGGAGTGTCAAACACAGTATTTATGCATAGACTTTTAGGTGACTGAAGAATCAACTCCCAGCTCTTGTGTTAAGTTTTAGGAGGTTCTTCTCTGTAGTGTTTATTTTAGAGAACTTCTTGGACCATACTATTTGTGAACTTAAAATCTTTAGAAAACAATCTGTAAAGCTATTTCTAACTTTAAGTTTCTGTGAGGTTTTTTGTTTTCCTTCCCACATGAACATGAAATCTGCAGTGAGTAGAGGAAAACCCTAGAGCCATATTTTCAATGTATATGAACCAAGAGGAGTCAGGCAGTGGTGGCACATGCCTTTAATCCAAGATCAGAAAGAAGGCAGAGGCAGGCGGATCTCTGTAAATTTAAAATCTGAGTGAGTTCCAGGACATCCAGGGCTGTTAAACAGAGAAACCCTGTCTCAAAACAAAACAAAAGAACCAAGAGGAATTACTCCTTTGACTTTTAGAGCCTAAATGCCCTGCGTTGGACCCTAGTCATCCAAAGGGGCACATGCAGAAACTCACTTGAGACTGATTCATTTTAGATGGTGGATATATTTGTATCATTTCATGAGGAATTTCTCAAGATTTTAGGTTTGCATAGTAGCAGCAGCTTACAGAATGAGAAGTAAGAGCGTTGACTTGCCATAAGTGTGTTTGTTACTATGAACAGCATCTCATGTTCTTTAGAGCACTGTTTCTGAGGAGCTAAAGATAACATAGTTGGGCTCTTAGAGTGTACACTGTCCTGTCTGCATTTGTGTGTGTGTGTGTGTGTGTGTGTGTGTGTGTGTGTGTGTCTGTGTCTGAAACTCTACCATAAAAAGTTACACCGAAAAAGATCATTTTTCATTCTCTTAACTCTTCTCTTTTAGGGAGCTTATATACACTAACATCAAGCTTGCACTGTCTCTGAGTGTGTTCTTTTTAGGGGGAAATTAGTAAATTTCATAACCTGTTAACATTTATGATTACTTCAGTGCTAAGTTTTACATGTAAGGGTCTCCATCCTTTCTTTCAGGGACAGAATGATGCTGCTGAAATTGGAACAAGAAATTTTAGATTTCATTGGTAATAATGAGTAAGTTCTGACATTTAACAAGAAAAGGAATTGTCATTGTAGTTCTCTTTGAGTTATTAAATTAGCTGTTCTCTTCCTTCAGGTCCCCACGTAAGAAGTTTCCCCCAATGACATCTTATCACAGGATGCTGTTACACAGAGTGGCTGCCTACTTTGGATTAGACCACAATGTTGATCAGAGTGGAAAGTCTGTCATAGTGAACAAAACTAGCAACACAAGAATGTAAGTGTTCAGTTATGTTGTCTGTGAACTAATTACTTGCCTTCCTACAGCACCTTCCATTTGTGGTAAATTCCATGGTAACTTTATGTGATGAAGCCAAAAAGTACATTTATCTCGCTATGAATAAAATGCAAACCTGGACTCAGATGAGGAAGATGAGCCTTGTCTGAGGCACAGCTACAACAAAAACCTCGGAGACCATATTATCAACTTTGTTTGACAGCTACTCTCTTAATGATTTTTTAAAATTAATTTAGCTATCCATGGCCACCTTTAGGCAATTTTGTTTAAATAATTTAAAAAAAAGTAAAAGCGTTTTAGATTTTGACACCCTCACATCGTCTACCACTTTGTTATCATTTCCAAAATCTTGTTTTGTTTTGTTGGATTGTTTTGTTTTTGTTTTTTCCTTTTTCTACCTCAAATATGAAGAAACTGAAACTCCAGTCTTCCATACTATGTTCCTTTCTTGGGCCATATCTGATTTACTGAGGAAAGTTTTTAAATGGTTAAAAGGAACCCTTTGCTTTAAAAGTAATTGCCTTTTGAAAGCCCTTTAAAAGGCTGGGCTTACAGCTTAACGGTACAACACGTGACTATGCTCAAGGATTTGTACTCAATCCCTTGAATTATAAAAAAGTCCTCTAGTCTCATTCTCTGTAGCACTGGGATTATAGGTCTGTGCCAGCATACATGGTGCAATAGTATTCTCTTTAGCATTTTCAATAATGGTAGAAAGAGACCTAAGATGATAAGTAGCAATCAATTTCAAGTGCCATGAATAATGTTCTTCACTTTATTATTTTTTCTGCTTTTCCTCAGGTCAAATACCTCCAAGAGTCCATTCATTTTTACATGGCTATATTTAATTCATCTAGTCCTGTCAATTACCATAGTCTTTGCCAGTATAGGTGCCATATTGCTTGATGAAGCAAAATTGGGGCTCCTCAATTTGAGATAGTCTTTATCAATTAGATAGGTGTATTTCATATTTTAAATGACTATTCCTACAACAAAAGATAATAAATTGCCTTGGGCAGGAAGTCCTTATTAATCTCTGGGGATTATTAGAAGATATAAATCTGATTTAGTTTCATCATGTCTGTTCATTAATCTTACTGAAACAGCTTTTATCAGTTAATCTTTTCCCAGGTAATTATATAATGACTAAAACAGAATAGTATTTAGTAAGATGTAGGTGATGAAAGTGCTAGAGATTTACTCTCTTAACCAGTACCCTTCAACATTACTTAGAGCTGCTGGATGCCCAAACACATGAACATTAGCAGGCATTTTGACTAACATTTTGACTGACAACTCTCTAAGGTTTTCAATACAGTGTAACTTCAGTTATTTGAATTCTATAAATAATGTCAGAAAAGTTTTTAGGGTTCTATTTGTAAAAGTAATCAAAAAATTAGTTAAGCAGTGATATTTACGAAGTATGGGTTAATGTAATTATAACTTTCAGATCATTGAAGTTACACTGTATTCTTACTTTATATCTTCTGGGATCTGAAGAAGGTTGTAAATCAGAAAACCTTAGAGATCTGCTCCACATTGAATAAAAACAAACTTACCTTTTCCTCATAGGGAGATTACCCGCTCCAGCCTTGAACCAGTGGTGTTGTGGATGTCAACAACCGGGTGTCCACTGGGGTGTCTCAATGGAGCGGGAAGTTGCCGATTGCAGGGCAGTAAATTCAGGCATCTTTAAAAGAAAGAGGTAAGACAGTCTTAAGGTTAGCTGAAATGCCTGCCATATTTTGTGTGGGAATCCAGCTGTTCTTAGAAAAGTTGCCAGGGCCTTGGTTAAACTGTAGAGCTCACTTTAGAATAAGAGTCTCTCACTCAAATACAGATGCCTCAAGTAAGAAAATGTGACTTTACACAGCTACAGCTATAGGTAATAATAGTAAATAAATCAGTTCTGTGACAAACGGCGTACTGTCATGGTCAGTACTAAATACATAACTTTTAAAACTCTGAAGAAAACAGACTCATCATGTTGGTCATGAAGTGTTGTGCTCTCACCTTCTCCTTCACTTTGATTTGGACTTTTTTTTAATCTGCTCTGTTTCATTCATCATTTTACAATACAATTTTTTTCATCTTGTTTAGATAATTTTCATCTTTAAATCTCCCTTTGTGTAATGTAGAGGAGTCAACTACAGTGTTTTATTAAAAAGTGGTAAATTGATCTGAGTGTGGTGGCACATGACTTTAATCCTAGGTCTTAGTGAGTAGAGGCAGGGGAATCTCTGTGCATTTCTGGTCAGCCTGGTTTACATAGCAAGTTCCAGACCAGCCAAGGTTACGCAGTAAGACCCTGTCATAAAAACAAAAATTAGTCACTAAACTGAAACAAATGTTTATGCTTGTATTTTGGATTCTATTTATAATGAAATGACTGGTCTTGGTTTGCTGGAATGTCATTGCTTGAGTTTATGATTAAAATTTACTGATTGCTAGGCATGGTGATACACACCTTTAATTCCAGCACTTAGGAAGCAGAGACAGGTAGACTCTGGGAGTTAAAGGTCAGCCTGGTCTACAAAGCAAGTTCTGGGCTAACCAGAGCTACACAATGAGACACCGTCTCAAAGAAATGAAATTTTATTCATGGTATTCTCATATTGCTTATATTATGAAAACATATAGATATGTATTTGAACTATACAGAAAATATATATTGTATTATTTATGTAAGCATATGTAGTTATGTATTAAATATAACTGTATAGGGAATTTATTAGATTTTATTTAAATATATTAAAATGTTTGGTATATTTCAAAACTAATTACAATGTAAAATGGTAATGAGTTGCACAATATTAGTTGAATTAACTTGTTGGAGCTGAGAATATATTTTCAGAGGTCAGTTTTAACATAAGTTGAATATCTAAGGCCCATGATCATTTATCTGTCTTCCATGTCTAGTAAAACTTCTAACATTTCTAATCTGGACAAACTATTATGTTACAGAAGACGTGCTAAACTTCACAGCCATTGCTTTTGGTTTACAGTGTTAATCTCTACATAAGAGCTTACTTTTTCTAACCTGTTAGTGTAAAACAAAGTTATACTGTGATGTAATTTAGAATTTTGGGCAACTTGAATACATTTTCAATTATTTTTTAGGTTTTTAGTTAATTCAGTTCAAAATCCTTGATTGCTTTCATTTTATGGCATGAAGACTGTAGGGGTGTAATGCGTGTGATACAGTACTTAGCTTTTTCTCTGTCCGTGCATAGTGTGACCCTGTGGGCTCCACCTGTGGCATTGTCATGTGCCTTTGACTTTTTACAGGTGCTTTAACCTCTTGAAGCCCAGTTTCCTCGGGGTTTATTATAATGACAAGTTCTTCTGGGTGCCCTTTCTTTACTGTTCATTTCAACTTAGAACAACCCTGTAAAGTAGATAAATGCATTATATAATTCTTGTCTTACATATGAGAAAATGGGAATAAAATATTAAATAATTATGCATATCTTAAAGCCAGTACTATGCTCAAAAGCTAGACTTGAACCCAAACAGTATGACCCCAGAACCTCTGCTGTTTTTAAAAAGCCTCTGCACTGTCCCGTAGAGTAGCGTTTGCTCAGAGGAGTCTTACGATGATGCAGTGGGGTGATAGTAGTATGTCTTAAGCAGCACTGATAAATAACAATATTACTTTTTTATTAACTTGCATATATTGTTCTACTTTTTTGTAAACATAGTACATTAAATTTTTTGTTCCTGTCTTGTTTCTTTTTTTCAGACCTGATCAGAAATTTAATGAACACATTAAGGATGATAGGGGTGAAGACTTTCAGAAACGATACATCCTTAAGAGAGATAACTCTAGCTTTGACAAAGATGATAGCCAGGTAATCTTGAGAAAAATGCTACATTCTTTTTAAGTGCAAGCTTTAATTATATCAGTAGTTCATTTTCCTAATAATCATTTTTGCCTCTTTAGATGAGAATACGTTTAAGAGATGACAGAAGAAGCAAATCTATAGAAGAAAGAGAAGAAGAATACCAGAGAGCTAGAGATCGAATATTTTCCCAAGATGTATGTACTGACTTACCCTTAGGACTTTATCTAACAACATTCTAGCCCCTATCCCCCTTAAGCTATTGATCATATTATTTTTAACCATATCATATCAGGTCATGTTTTTGAAGTAAGCATATTGTTCCTCTTAATTTGATAGTACATTGGAACAATACTATAAAGTTTTACCAATATTGAAAACAGGTAGACCACTGGACTCGATAGAGGATGGGAATGAGTTGCTATTTTATAACTTTTTTAAAGCTTATAACAAATGAGGTTTTTACAACATCAGTAACTATAAATCTTACATTGTTTGTAGTGGACTTAACCTTAATAAATAAATAAGGAAACCGAGGCAACAGAAAGCTATGCAAAGTAGCTAGAATAAATATACCTAGTAAATGGCTGAGTAGGAATTTTAATCCAAATCTGCTGAACTCAACGACTATATTAGATTAATGATTTTCAGTATTTTATAAGCTCGATGGCATACTGCCATTGACAGGTTGTCAGGTAATACGGTGTGTGAATCACGGAGACACGTGAAAGTATAGAGTCACAGTAGACAGAGAAGTTCTACAGAGTTGAACTGGGGAGGGGATAGGAAAGTAAGCTTCTGAGAGCCCAAAATTCAAGAAGGAAATCAGTATTTGCAGAGGCTCACAGGAAGAATCGAATGATTTGGAGTAGCCAGAACATAGCCTGGCGGGCAGCATAAGTAAGGAAGCTTTAGACTGGAGAATATCAGGAACTTGACCCTATGCTATGGTAGCTGAACTTGAGGTCTGGGTTTTTGTTTTTGTTTTGTTTTTCTATAAAGAACATGTGATCGATATTTTGGGCATCTTGAGCTACACATAATGTATGTGCTCAAAACTGACTCTGATATGACAGCCGCCATAATATATAGTCCTGGTTGTGTTCCATTAAATCTTTGTTCGTTGAAACAGATGGTTGGCCATGTTCCTGATCCTTGTACCAAGGAGCCATGAAAGATGGAAGAATTACATTTTAGAGAGTTTGCTTTGGCTCCTCATCTATAAAGTGAATGAGTAGGGCAAACTTAGAAGACTGTCGCAATAATGCAAACAGAGTGACTCAGAGTGACAACACTGGAGGAACTGGACTATAGGCGCTTGAGGCCTATCTGCTTATTCTCTGCTTTATCCATATATACTGTGTGTTAACTACCTCCACAAATAGAAATGGTCGCTGTGTTACAGTGAATTAGTTAGCCTTTGTCTTTTTACATTTATTATTTGTATGTGTATGCACGTGCGTGAGAAAGAAGGTCAGGAGGCAGCTAAGTCATAACTAAGGTCATAAGTTAGTTCTTTTACGATATGGCTTGGACTCAGGTCTTCTGGCTTGGCATCAGGTGTCTTTACTTTTGGAGATATTTTCCCAGGTCCTCTATCAGCTTTTGATTACTGCTAATCAAATATATGAATAAGAGAATCTTTAGACTTTAAATATATGATAACTGAAACTTGAATTCACCCCTATTAAGAAGACTTATTTAAATTTCAAATCCATTTTGACAATAAATGACTTCTAAGATAGGTATCTATTAAAAATAATCATAATATCTCCAAGCCATGATAAATTCCATTATCATTCATTGGATCTTTTTGGGGGTATACTCATATTTTTAGTTGTAAGCCTAGCCTTTAGCTGCTAAGCCATCTCTCCAGCCCTTGGGTGTACTCTTAAGTTACTGTTATGATTTTTGTTTTTACCATTAGTATACAGATGACCATGCATTTGACAAACTTTATACCTTTCTTTCTTTCCAGTCCCTGTGTTCCCAAGAAAACTATATTATTGACAAAAGGTAAGGAAATCTTTAATATCTATTCTGGTTGTTATCTAATGGAAGCTAATAACAATTTGCATGTCTTATTAAAATGCCAACAGAATCCACGATGAAGACACTAGTGGTACCCAGCAGAGGCGCCAGATATTTAGGTATTGGAATGTTTTCCAGTCGCTGGTAAAAAAAAAAAAAAAAAAATTGCATATTTTTTCTTTTTCCCCCTATTAGTTTTTCAATGTTTTATTTCTAAATTACAGAGTTAATAAAGATGCTTCAGGGAGATCAACAAATAGCCATCAGAGCAGCACTGAAAATGAGTTGAAATACTCAGAGCCACGACCCTGGAGCAGCACAGATTCAGACAGCTCCTTCCGGAACCTGAAACCTGCTGTAACCAAAGCCAGCAGCTTTAGTGGAATCTCGGTCCTGACAAGAGGTGATAGTTCTGGAAGCAGCAGAAGCATAGGCAGGCTTTCAAAAACAGGTATAAGTATCTGCCTAGAACTGTATAGTCAAAATGTTACTTTGGGTATAAGTATCTACCGAGAACTGTACATTCAAAATGTTACTTTGCCTAAAGTCTTAGCTTCCCATCATGTGATGCTGATTATCCCACAATGAAATGTTAACTTTAGCTTAGTTACCTACAAAGCGCAGAAGGAGTGATGGCCACAGCGACTTTAGGATTCATTTGGTCCTGGAGATAAAAATTACAAACTGAAGTAAAGCACCTTGGCTGTTGCTATATAAACTTAATCTCATAGTTTAGGGATTTATTTCTTGTGTGGAGGAGGGACTGGAAATTCTTCTTTGCATGGCTTCTCACCTAGGATTGTTTGACATTAGGTGTGTCTCATACTGCCAAATGTTGATTGCATTTTTTCATGACTTACCCTATAACAAATGAATAAGATTGCTGAAAAATTTTTGAGGAACTTTAAAACCAAAGGAAAATAATATATCTACAACTATTATAAATAGAAATTTAAGTAATCTATTGATTCTTTTGACTGCTTTGTACTTTTCTCTTGTACAGAATTTCTTGTGTCTTTTGGGACTTTTGTAGATCTTTATTTTTTTTTTTAATCTTAAAATAAAGAGGGAAGACAGAAATGGCCATTTCTCCCTAACCTGTTTAGATTAGGTTAAACATATAGTTAGTTTTGGGCAACTACTTTTGGAAGGTATATTAAGGCAGCAAAATTTTTTAATATACTACATGCTTTAAATTGCTAATATTTGTGAATTGCAGTTCTCACCTTAAAATATAAATCTATTGAAACTGTCTTAGTGGATATGATAACATTGCTAAAGACAATAAATTTTTTGAATGTTTTTGAAATTTGTATACTTATCTGTGTATACTGCAATTTGGTCATAACTGAAGGAAAATAAATCTCTATTGTGAGAAAGTCATTTAGAGAGTGCAAAATTCAAGCGTCTGCCTTCTGGGTGCTGGGATTAAAGATGTATACCACCATGCCTGGCCTAATTTAAAACATTTTAATAACTTGGGACCACTGAGGTTGCCTAGTCAGTCAGTATACTTTCTGTACAAATCTGATGGCCTGAGTTTAGATACCCTAGTAGAACTAATTCTTGAAAGTTGTTTTCTGAGCTCCACATGTTACACACACACACGTGCACACACACACATAAGGAAAAACTAAAAATAACTTGTACTATCTTATTTTAAGAGACAATGTATGTTTTAATCTTTTAATAGGTAAAAGTGATAGTCTGTCATTCCCCCCCCCCCCCACACACACACACACACAGTAGTGCACACCTTTAATCCCAGCACTCTGGAGGCAGAGGCAGGTTGATCTCTGAATTCCAGGACAACCAGGGCTACACAGAGAAACCCTGTCTCTTAAAAAGAGAACCAAAGTGGTAAAGTTCATATGTCATTTTTATATGACTTGTAGTAAAAGCTTTCTTCAGAGGGCAATCTGTATAGTGTGTCATAATTATTCATTACATTCATTAGAGCCTTCATCCCAGAGTCAGCTCCTCTAGTAACAGCCTAACTAAACTACAGTACTGTCTGAATCTGTGTATCTCTTAGAGCCTTCATCCCAGAGTCAGCTCCTCTAGTAACAGCCTAACTAAACTACAGTACTGTCTGAATCTGTGTATCTCATTAGAACCTTCATCCCAGAGTCAGCTCCTCTAGTAACAGCCTAACTAAACTACAGTACTGTCTGAATCTGTGTATCTCATTAGAACCTTCATCCCAGAGTCAGCTCCTCTAGTAACAGCCTAACTAAACTATAGTACTGTCTGAATCTGTGTATCTCATTAGAACCTTCATCCCAGAGTCAGCTCCTCTAGTAACAGCCTAACTAAACTACAATACTGTCTGAATCTGTGTATCTCATTAGAACCTTCATCCCAGAGTCAGCTCCTCTAGTAACAGCCTAACTAAAATACAGTACTGTCTGAATCTGTGTATCTCATTAGAACCTTCATCCCAGAGTCAGCTCCTCTAGTAACAGCCTAACTAAACTACAGTACTGTCTGAATCTGTGTATCTCATTGTCCACCTCAGTCATTATGCTTTAAATGCCAATAACAGTTTCAACCCTGTCCCTGTCCCTGTGAAATAGACTGTAGCCTTGAAAGTAGCTAAAATAAAGTTTGAAATAAAGTAAGAAATAAATTTTAAGGTGGTCCTAACATAAATACTTGGGATGCTTTTCATACTATTTCTGTCACTAGGTAAAAGAGAAAGGTGGTTGAGTTTTTATTTTAGGAGGATGCTGATAATCAGATGAAGTTCTATAGTGAAGCAGCGGTGCTTCTTTCAGTAGATGATTTATTATTTATATTGTTTTCCATACCATTGTTAATCTTTGTGTTCTTATAGATAAGGGTTTCTGATATGTGAGGTTTGGGGCATTTGACTGTGCTAAATTCTTTTTCCTGGTAATCTGTATATTCCTAAGTGTTAAAAGGTAAAATATATATAAAACGTGTCCTTTTGAAAGTGTCAATAGTATGCTTTGTTGGCTGTCTGTGATTTGTGTTAAACTTGGTAAATTGCATGATTTCGCTGACTTTTCTGACAATTTCTGTGATGCTACTTGTACTAAACATTTAGGAGGATAAGCAAAAAAGAACCACTGGTCAGTATTTCATAATAGCTATTGCTGTTATGTTGTAAGTGCATGTTGTAGGATATGAATAGTATTGTTAGGTTTTAAACCTGTACTTTCCTGTTAAAAGTTTGGTTTTTTTAATTCCATGTTTTTCATTATTCTCCCTCCAGGATCTGAGTCTTCAGGTAGCGTAGGGTCCTCTACAGGCTCTCTGTCTCACACCCAGCAACCTCTCCCGGGTTCAGCTCTTAGCCAGCCTTCTCATGGCGCACCTGTCATCTACCCAGCAGCCAGCACTCAGAGTTCTCTTTCCTTTGATGGTGGCCTCAGTGGTCAAGGTGCATCTCCTAGCACTAGCTTCCTTTTGCTTCCTTTGGAAGCAACTGGCATACCACCTGGCAGTATTCTGATCAACCCACAGACAGGTGGGTATCCAGAGAGAGAGTTTATTTCAGTTGACATAGCAGGAAATATCTGTAAATTAAAGTACTTTTAGAAATGAATTATTTAAAAGTACATATGTTAGCTTTTTAATTTTGATAAATAAGTGTCATTGTCTTGACCACTTTAATAGAGATGTTTAGGCTGTAAAATGTTACAAGTTTTATTCATATTGAAATGATTCTTCCTATTTGACATCTATGTGTAAACTAGATAAATAGCCTGATTATAATTAAACAATTCATGCCATTGAAATGAGTCGGTTGCCTTTGAGAGAGCTTTATGTGATATAGCATTTTTATTCTGTAGCCAGTAATATGTTTTTATGAAGATATAAGTAAATAAAAAATATATAATGTTCTTGAAAATATGGTAATTGCTTTCTACATAAGAAATACTTTTTTTAAAGGTAGTTGTTATAATTTAATATTGACAGTATATGTTTTTAGTCCTTGACATAAACTAATAATAATTAATTTTATTGGACTTTCACTTTAGACCATATCCAGTTTGATAGGGTATTGCTCCAGACCCTACTGAGCTCATTATAATCAAAATATTTTCTGAGGGCTAGAGAGATGACTAAGTCATTTAAAAGCTCTGGCTTCTCTTTCTGAGGACCCAGGTTCAGTTCCCATCAACCACATATTCGTACTTTAAATTCTTCATTGATGACCTTTTTAATGGCCCTTTAGGTAGCGAAAAACTCCATTTACAGCAGGGAAATTGAAGTACGTATTTATAGATAAGGTTGCTATATAATGTTTTGCTATGCATAATCTATTGCTATTAAACTGATTTCATAATTACAAGTTTTAAGCTGTCAGTTATCTACATTTCAACCCACTTTTTTTAAGTTAAATATATTCAGTGTAGACGACAACCTTGATTATTTCCCATCCTCTTGAAAATTTTTGAATGGTTTCCTGATATCTTAGAATCAGGTGTTTTTCTTTTGAACTGAAATGCACACAAACCCTAATGACCATGGAAAGGCTAGCCAAAGGTGGGAGTGCTGGGTCTGTTGAATGTTGCTGACCCTTCTCCTTTGTTTATAGTAACTGAAACACAGTCCTGTGATTGAATACCTGGACAGAATGATAAACTCAAACTTTTTAGAAAATATTTCTTTCAAGATTGTTTTTATTTTATATGTTTTGTTGGAGTGTATGTTTATGCACCATATGAGTGCCATGTCTGCAGGAACCAGAAGAGGAGATCAGATCCCCTGGAACTAGAGTTATAGATGGTTGTGAGTTGCCGTGTGGCTGATAGGAACCAAACTTGGGTCCTCAGGAAGGGCAGTCAATGCTCTTTAACTGCTAAGCCATCTCTCCAGTCCTTCAGAACATATTTTGATTATCCAGTGAGCTCAGTGGGGTCTGAAACAATACCCTGTCCACCAAACTAGTAACATTTGAATATTTATACTAAGGAAAAAAATAAAGATTGTTAATAGCTTCATTTCAAATCAAGGTACTTGCCAAGCTAAGAAAAACTTTTGGCTTAAGGACCTTGGAGTTGTGGTTTGTGCATAAGGAATTTATGGATGTGTTTTATAAACCAGTGGTGACAGTTTTATTTTCAAACCCTGCTGTATATTGGCTTTTTTCTCTTTTTTCTCCTTTTCAGGTCAGCCTTTCATAAATCCAGATGGAAGTCCAGTTGTGTACAATCCTCCTATGACTCAACAGCCAGTTCGAACCCAAGTGCCTGGTCCTCCACAGCCACCTCTGCCACCCCCACCACCTCAACAGCCAGCAGCCAGTCACATTTTCTCACAGGTGCACAAATCCATGATTATGTAATGCTAAGTTCACCTACCTTTGCACATGTAGGGCTAATGACTGAGATAGCCAAGTAAGTATCTTTTACAGCTTTAATATTCTGCCCCTATGACGTTCCATTCAGTAGGCACAGGAAGAAAATGGTAAAATTAAACACTTTAAGCTAATAAATACTGAAAATATATTAGAAAAGGATGAGTCGTTTTATCTCATGAGCTTAACTAGTAAGTAATTTATCCTGTTTTACAGCAGGATGTAGACAAGGCAGAATAACTACAGATTGCTCTTTGGCCTAGTGAGTAAAGTGCATTATTAAGATTGAATAGATTCAGCAGAAGAAACTACACTAGGTTGCTCAAGCCATGCATTCTATTGCAAGGGTGAAGTGGGGTGGGTGGGTATTCTGAAAGTCAGTTCTTTTTTATTATTATTAAATGAATACACACTGTATGTGTGTGTGCACACGTGCATGTGCATGCTTGGGCATGTGTGTGTTTATATTTGTTCCACAACATGCATTTACTGATCAAAGAACAGCTTACAGTAGTTGATTGTTTCCTTCTATCAGAACTCAGGTTTTCATGCTTGTCAGCAAATACTTTCACCTGTGAGACCATCTCTTGTATTTGCTATTGTCTTTACACTGCTATGTGTTTTACCAGGAGTTTTATAGGACTGACTGCCACTTTTACTTAATTTGATGGAAATAAGGGGTTAGTACAGCTTTTGAGATTTCAAAGATTTCCTTGTTATAGATTATTGTCTCAGATTTTCTCTTAGGAATAATTTTGCTTGCCAATCCTCAGACTTGAGGTTATGATCAAGTGTAGAAATAGCTTTGTCCCATGTAGTTATGAGAACCTTCTAGATGAAGGAATAGAAAGTAGTTTGGAAACAGATTCATTAAAGAGCTGAATTTCAGGTATTGAGGTAAATATCCAACATTCTGATTGATGTAACTTAGACATTTTTTGAAAGTGTTGCTGTTAGATCCTCAAAGAAACAAAAAATCATTGACTAAATAATACCCA
This sequence comes from Arvicola amphibius, assembly GCF_903992535.2. Taxonomy (NCBI): domain Eukaryota; kingdom Metazoa; phylum Chordata; class Mammalia; order Rodentia; family Cricetidae; genus Arvicola; species Arvicola amphibius. The sequence goes on along the minus strand of NC_052058.2, from coordinate 92,032,168 downwards.
GTTTCTATCTTTTACATATTCTGAGATAAATGATTTTTACAATCTCACATAACCAAACGCACTAAATATGGGAATTCCAAATATAGCCCCTTCTATTTCCTGAACATACAGCATAAAACCAGCCACTACATGGATGTTATTTTGCAGCCACAGTTCAAGTAGGAAAAGGAAATGCAGAGACTCTTCCTTGTCAGTGTGGTCAGTGTGGCATCAGGGGTTTTCACTCTTCTCATTTACAGTTTGCTCTACCGTGTAGCACTCTCGGATGCATTCTCTTACACCATAGGTTCTCATCTCAGATTCCTTCTATTCCCCAGCAGATCTAAGTTTTTGTTCATCTGACACTTGAGTTTGTCAGACCGACTGACTGAAGAAAGATCATGTCTTATTGTTTATTTGAGTTAGTGCATCAAGTAGCCAGTGGTAGGATTTAGGATTTCCAGCAATTAGACCTCGTTAGTGTGCTTCAGCTTCCTCAGCTAGTGATTCATCGCCCATTAGCAGTTCTACAGATCACTTGGCTTTTACTTCTTTCCTGCTGTTCTTTTACACCTCTTTTTTCGTTTATTGTCTCTAAGCTGATCTAAACCTTTTTACTTTTAGATTATTCTGTTGATTTTGTGGTTAAAAAAAAGTTTGTGATCACTGTAAATCTTAACGTTTTTTTTTTTTTTTGTTTATTCCCTGGACAGTTTTACTGTTACTTGCATTTTAAGATTATTCTTTTTGGGAACTTTTTCCAGTGCAGGATTCATTTGTAAATACGTATTTTAACCAGATGAGTTTTCAATCACATAAGAATTACCTGTGTTGTTCTTCTGCTTGCTTATCTGGCATAGTAAAAGTCACTTTATCTTACTGTGATTTTTTTTTCATTTATAAAGTAGATTACAGTAGATAGTCACCTAGTTTCTCATACCTTTGGAAAGCATTTTTCCCCTGAAACAGAAGAATATTTGGCTAAAGATTTCTGATATCTAATTTCTCATGTCCTACCATGAATTCTTTTAATTAAAATGCATTTAGCCACAAAGAAAGGTTTTATTTTTCCTACATAAAAGATGTATGTTTGTGTGTATGTAGATATGTTTCATCCTGATGTGGTTCTTAAGATTTATTTATCTTATTTGTATGTGTGTTTAAATTGCCTGTATATACGTATATGTACTATGTGAGTGTGTGTTGCTTGTGGAGGTCAAAAGAGGGCATCAGATCCCCTAAAACTAGAGTAACAGATAGTTATGAGCCACCATGTAGGCCCTAAGGACATGTTCTGAACCACTGAAACAGCCCTCCAATCCCTGAGGTATTATTCTTAACAGTTTTTTCTCACAAAACACTTAAATTTTAGGAACATTGTCTCTGAGAATTTAAACAGAATTATCAAACAGAAGAGTTGGTACAGATACTATGTAAATTTATAAGGTTTTTATTTATATTTTAGTAGTATAGAGCAGCATAAACATAGGACAGCCCCTTCATAAAAACCAAGAAATAATAGTAAGAAGTTTTGTTTTTATTGACATAACTCTGATAGTAAGATTTGAAATGGCTAATTACCAGTTTCTATTAATCTGCACATAGTTACATTTATGACAAAAGTTATTATTCTCATTATGACATCAACTTGAGCCTAGGTTTGTTCTTGCTGTGTAGAGTTCTTCTTTGGATACTGTTTTTCTTGTTGATTCTCTTGTATTTTTAATGACTTTATAAGTGTTAAAGCTGTTGCCCCACAGTGTACATTTCCATGCTATGCAATTCTTGTAACATTTTCTTCTGACATTAACTGTTTGCCCACCTGTTATTCCTAGCCTGTTGGTCCTCTGCAGTCCTCTTCTCAGCCTGCTCAGTGCTCTCCAGCCCCCTACCCATCCCCGCTCCTGCCAGTCTCACACACCCAGCAGTACTCCGTGGTACTGTATCTCTTTCACCTCATTGTTAGAGTGTGTAATGAATGCTTCAGATTGTGGTCAGTGTGATATGCTCTTTTTTTTAATTACAGGCAGGTGCATAAGTAACAAAGGTGTTTTCTAATCCATATTAATAATAACTTATTCCTTTAAATAAGACAGTGAGTATATCAGCTATCATAGTGCCTGTTTAAAGGATAATAGTTCTGATTTTGCTAAAGGATAACTTTCAAAATGAGTGTCCTGAACTAAAAATATTCTTAGATATTTTAGTTGCTTTTCTTTACTGATGCCAGTTTTGAATCTATATATTCCTGGAATGGCGCTGTCATAGGGTTTCTGATGCTCTAATGAAAACATCATGGCTAAGAGCAACTTGGTGAGGAAGAGATTTCATTTTACAACTCTCAGGCCACACTATCTCTGTGGGAAGTTGGAGCGTGAACTCAAGGCCATGAACCTATAAGTCACAACTGAAGCAGAGGCCATGGAAAGGGTGCTACTCACTGGCTTGCTCCTCATAGCTTGCTCAGCCTGATCTCTTATACAACCCAAGACCTCCTGCTCAGTGGTGGCACCACCCACAATGGGGTGGGCTTTCCAACATCTATCACCACAGACTTGCCTCCCAGTCAGTCTTCCCAAATGACTCTGTGTACGCTGAGTTGACATAAAGCTAGCCAGGACAGGCAGCTTTCCTCTAGTTCATATTAAGTATTCTTTGCCCAGCGCAGGTCAGAACCAGTTAATAATTTAGATGAATGTAGCCTATACTACAGAGGACTTTGTCTGATTTTATTATCACTTGACAATTTCTGACTCTATAATTATACCCTTAATCCAAAGTGTGTGCTGAATTCTAACTGTAAGCCTCTGTAATTGTAATAGCTCAAGCTGTCACCCTGAAACATAAATGAAGTAGCTTTTACATTTAAACAAAATTGCTTTCTTTAAAGTGAACTTCCTGATGGCTTGCTTGCTTTTACTAGGGATAGTCTATGTTGCTACCATTGACTGTTTCATATTGTAAACTGTGCTTCAAATCGGATTATAAACTATAGGTGAAAAACCATTCTCAGTGCTTTTTGGAAATTGCTCTGTCGAGGGTGCTTTCCTTTTGAACTGGGCAGCCTTATTTACCAGATTCATCTCTGAATGATTTTCTGAAATAACTTTCTGTCTACAGGAAAGAAATACTACTTTTTGTGAGTGACTCTTGACAATAGTATGTATATACACTACCTCTTGTAAGGATATTTAGCCATATTAGTTTGTAATTTAGAACTATTAGTTAATTTAATGTTTAGAAACCATTTTCATATGCTGTTGCTTCCTGAGAGTGGGCATTTCATTTCCCTTTGTACTGTCATTTGAGGGACCAATAAGAACTAATACTTACGCTGTCAAGTTAGGAACTATGTATGTCATGTGACCCATAAATTTTAAAAGCCTGCCTTGGCTGGATACCACGAGTTGCTCACCAATGATCCAGAAACAGGACACTTTATAATATTCTGCTCTTTTAACTTACATGAGAGACTGAGAAATACTAAGAACAGAAGTTATTAAAGAAAAGGAATGACTGGTTGGAGATAAGAAAGGCATAGAACCTGAACCCTGCTTTCTAAAAAGAGTTATTTAAAAGTAACTCTTTTCAGATTATATTGATTATATAATATAAAAGTGTCCAGTTTTACTTCTGAAAAAGTCAGCATTTGAAGTTCATTAAATACATGTAGTTTTTTTAACTGAAGATGCACCCTAATCTTTTCGTCATTCTATGATTTTCATTAGGTATATTTTCTAAATATCTAATGATAGCATTATTGCATACCTTTTCCCCTCCTACATTGGAATTCTCATTTTCTTGAACCTGTTCTTTCATATCTTACCTGTTTTACATACATAAGATGTCCATACATACACTGATACAGCTTGCTTATTAGTGTATAAAGTATAGGGCCTGGGGGATATAGCTTAGTTTGGTGAAGTACTTGCCTTGGACAGAGTCTTGGGTTCAGTCATAAGCACAACACAGATCAGATATTGTGGTTTATACCTGTAATCCCAGCACTCAAGAAGTGGAGATAGGAGGACCAGAAATTCAAGTCATCTTCAGCTACATGAGTTTGAGGCTAGTCTAGGCTACAAGAGATATCAAATAAAATAGTGTGTGTGTGTGTGTGTGTGTGTGTGTGTGTGTTTGTATGTAGCACTTTTCATTGGTAAATGTGATCCATGAATGAAAGACTCACTGATGGCCAACTTCTTTTCAACAGGATAACCTTGGCTCTCAGTTCAGCCACATGAGTCTTGCCCGCCAGCCATCAGCTGATGGTACCGACCCTCATGCCACCATGTTCCAGTCTACTGTCGTTCTTCAGTCTCCACAACAGTCTGGTTACATTGTTACGACAGCACCCCCACATCCTCCCCCGCCTCCTCCACCACCTCCCCCTCCTTCCCTGCCTCCTGGGCAGTCAGTCCCCACTGCCAGTTTCTCTGCGTCTGGACATCCTGTCAGCCAGCCTGTGCTCCAGCAGCAGGGGTATGTTCCTCAGCCCTCACCACAGGTGCGTTGCTTTTTCATGTTCTCTCTCTCTCAGGAGCCTCTAACTTGGGAACAATTTATGAGATACTATAAGTAAAGCCCTTGTTACCTCTGTAGATTGTCAAGTAACTGGGGAGCAGCCACATGACAGGTAACTACAATTTAGTTAGGTGACTTAAAGTATGTGTCCTTGCCGGGTGGTGGTGGCACACATCTTTAATCCCAACACTCAGCAGGCAGAGGCAGGTGGATCTCTGTGAGTTCGAGACCAGCCTGGTGTACAAGAGCTAGTTCCAGGCCAGGCTCGAAAAAACAAAAATAAATAAATATAAAAAGGTATGTGTTCTTTGAATTTCCCTCTGACTCTAGGAAGTATGTTTTGTTTTGCTTAATTATGTTAGGAAAACATAATAAGTGTGTGTGTTATTTAGGGTTACTATTGTGGTAAAGTATGACCAAAGCAAGTTGGGCAAGAACGATTTTGATTTATTTATTTATTCCACATAACAAATTCATCATTGAAAGAAGTCAGAGCAGGAATTCAAAACAAGGCAGGAACCTTGAGGCAAGAGCTGATGCAGAGGTCATGGAGGGATGCTGTTAACTGGCTTACTCATCATGGCCTGCTCAGCCCGCTTTCGTACAGAAGCTAGGATTCTTTGCCCAGGGCACCACCCATAATGTGCTGGACCTTTTTTCCATCAATTACTAATTAAGAAAAGGCCCTACAGCTGGATGTTATAGCAGCATTTTCTCAGTTGAGGTTTCCTCTTTTCAGATGACTCCAGCCTGTGTCAAGTTGGCATAAAACTAGCCAGCACAGTGTAAAAGGACTGGAGAGTATATATGACAGCATTTCAAGAATACACCAGGTTGAATAGAAGTAGTGTCATAGTATCAAGTTTTTAGTTCAGGAAAAAATTCTTGTCACTTCTATCTTAATTATTCTCAGTATGCTTTGCAGTTCTTTTTGCGGCGGGGAGGGCAGCAGTGAATTGGAGACGGGGTTTCTCTGTGTACCACTGGCTGTCCTGGACTTTTCTTTGTAGACCAGGCTGGCCTCGAACTCAAGAGATCTGACTGTGTCTGCCTCCCGAGTGCTGGGAGTACATGTGTGCACCAATATGCCTAGCCATTTTGCCCTTTTAATTAGATATTCCACATTTTATTAAGAATACTTGGAACATTTAATGTCTTAGTTGCTTCTATAAATGGAACTGGTTTTTTAATACATTTTTATTGATATTTATTGAGCTCTACATTTTTCTCTGCTTCCCTCCCTGCCTCTCCCCTCCCCCCTTCAACCTTCCCCCAAGGTCCCCATGCTCCCAATTTACTCAGGATATCTTGTCTTTTTCTACTTTCTAATTCCCATGTAAATTAGATCTATGTAAGTCTCTCTTAGTGTCCTCATTGTTGTCTAAGTTCTCTGGGATTGTGGTTTGTAGGCTGGTTTTCTTTGCTTTATGTTTAAAAACCACCTATGAATGAGTACATGTGATAATTGTCTTTCTGTGTCTGTGTTACCTCACTCAAAATGATGTTTTCTAGCTCCATCCATTTGACTGCAAAATTCAAGCTGTCATTTTTTTTTTCTGCTGTGTAGTACTCCATTGTGTAAGTGTACCACATTTTCCTCATTGATTCTTCGGTTGAGGGGCATATAGGTTGTTTCCAGGTTCTGGCTATGACAAACAAACCTGCTATGAACATAGTTGAGCACATGTCCTTGTGGCACGATTGGGCATCCTTTGGATATAGACCCAAAAGTGGTATTACTGGGTCTACAGGAAGGTTGTTTCCTAATTTTCTAAAAAATCGCCACACTGACATCCAAAGGGGTTATACCAGCTTGCATTCCCACCAGTAATGCAGAAGTGTTCCCTTTTCCCCACAACCTCTCCAGTATAAGTTGTCTTTGGTATTTTTGATCTTGGCCATTCTTACAGGTGTAAAATGGAATCTCAGAGTTGTTTTGATTTGCATTTCTCTGATGTCTAAGGATGTTGAACATTTCCTCAAGTGTCTTTCAGCCATTTTAGATTCCTCTGTTGAGACTTCTCTGTTTAGGTCTGTACTCCATTTTATTTAATTGGATTATGCGATCTTTTGGTGTCCAATTTCTTGAGTTCTTTGTATATTTTGGAGATCAGACCTCTGTCTGATGTGAGGTTAGTGAAGATCTTTTCCCATTCTGTAGGCTGTCGTTTTTGTCTTGTTGACTGTGTCCTTTGCTTTACAGACGCTTTTCAGTTTCAGGAGGTCCTATTTATTGATTGTTTCTCTCAGTGTCTGTGCTCCTGGGGTTATATTTAGGAAGTGGTTCCCTGTGCCAATGCGTTCAAGTGTACTTCCCACTTTCTCTTCTATAAGGTTCAGTGTGGCTGGCTTTATATTGAGGTCTTTGATCCATTTGGACTTGAGTTTTGTGCATGGTGATAGATACGGGTCTATTTTCATTCTTCAGCATGTTGATATCCAGTTATGCCAGCACCACTTGTTAAATATGCTTTTTTTCTTCTTTTATTTATTTATTCATTATGTATACAATATTCTGTCTGTGTGTATGCCTGCACAGACCCCATTACAGATGGTTGTGAGCCACCATGTAGTTGCTGAGAATTGAACTCAGGACCTTTGGAAGAGCAGGCAGTGCTCTTAACCTCTGAGCCATCTCTCCAGCCCAATATGCTTTTTTTTTTTCATTTGAAATTTTTTTTGCTTCTTTGTCAAAAATCATGTGTTTGAAGATGTGTGGATTGATATCCGGGTCTTCTATTTGGTTCCATTGGTCCTCCTGTTTGTTCTTATGCCAATAAGATACCAGGCTGTTTTCAGTACTGTAGCTCTGTAGTAGAATTTGAAGTCAGGGATTGTGATGCCCGCAGAAGTTCTTTTATTGTACAGCATTGCTTTGGCTATCCTGGATTTTTTGCTTTTCCATATGAAGTTGAGTACTGTTCTTTCGAGGTCTTAGAAGAATTTTGCTGGGATTTTGATTGGCATTGCATTGAATAATGGGACTGTTTTTAAATTTTACTTTTTTAATCTGTTCACGATAAAGAGAATTTGAGCATATTAATCTTATATCCTGTGGATTTTCTCCCTCTTCTGTTGTTTAGCTTTTTTGTCTGAATTTAAGCATTCCCTCTTGATGGGGGGAAGGAAGCTTATACAGTGAGGAAACTTACCAAGCTTCTAAAACTAAGAAGACTTACAAAGGCCTCCCTGATGTTATAGTAACATGCTGAGGGAGGAGCCTCTCTAAGGAGATAGTAACTGCCTGTGGTCCTTCCCAGGGAGTTCCAGTCATACGGTTTTCATGAGTTGTCACCCATGCTTCAGTGGAATTTTCAGTGATACAAAATCACTTCTAGTCATCTGTGGCGAACCCCCCTGGCCAGCAGGGAAGAACAACCACCGAGTCGAGGATTTTTTTTAAATCACGCTTTATTGGAGCCTCTTGGTTAAGGGAGAGCTGAAAGCGAAGGGCCCCGAGCACCAAACGGCAGCTGTTTATATAGGGAGAGTGGACACGGGTCATGTCTGCGGGAGGTTTTGTCTAGAGCCTTGCCTAATATGGAGTTGTTTACTCGGCGCTGTAGGGGCTCAGCGCCATCTTGTGATGGTGGCCGGCAAATCGGCTCCCTGCAGTTCCCCCTTTTAGTTTTTATAGCAAAGTAGGCAATAAGGGGTCTTATTTTTGTTTTGGCTTTTATCTCATGATGTGGGGGCCGATCAAGGGAGGCCCAGGCTCGTGGTACTCCTTTTTTTGTGTAATGGGACAAACCCCTAGGAGGTGTAAAGGCAGTACCTTAAGCGTTGTCTCAGCATACCTTTTTTGGTGTAATGGGAACAAGCCCTACCGGGGTGTAAAGGCTATGTAGGACAAATGTCTACTGGTTCTTAAGAACCGATAACCATATTTGGGGAGAGTCACCACACTCCAAAGCGGCTAAGGCCTGTAGGACAGCAACCTTATCTCTATTTGTTTGGGCTCGAAGACGGCAAATCAGCCACAAGCAGACCATGTATCCTCCCAGACAGCATGTCAGAAATATCCCAACCATCACCCATTTTTTAAAAAAGGAGAAAGCGGAAATATAGCCAATTAGAAAACTTTTTAAGGGTGATGGGTTGGACATAAGTATTATTTAGGATAGTGATCTGGAACAATTGATTTTGGAGAAATAGCTCCGCTTCCCGCGACCAGTTTTTTAATTTTTTATGACTCATTTTTGGAATTGTTAAAGATAAGAGAAGTAATGTACACATGTTTTTGATAGGAGACACATTTGATCTGGACTAGACGGGTCAATTTATCCATCTGAGTCTGTATATAATCTATCCTCTGATTGGCAGCTATTATGTCAGAAAGGATACGATTGTTGATTTTATTTTGGGTTTTTAATGTATCAGCTGTCCTTGAAACCACGTCGTTAATTGTGGTTGCCGTTTGTACCTGATTAGCCATGGCTATGAACTCTTATATTTTTGGTTGTGAGCCTAGCCTTTAACGGCTGAGCCATTTTTTTAGCCCCGTGACTCTGATATGTTACCAGAAACATTAAGGAGCCAAGTCTTAGTTAATTGTAGCGTCGCCAGGGCTGAGATGTCCATCGTGGCTCCTACTTTATTAGAGAGCAACCATTGATACCAGGACCATCCTGATCCGATAGTAGAATTTTGATTAGACTGATTATAAAGGTATTGGTGACGCCTTAAAACGAGTGGCATTTTTAGGGGTGGATGTACCTCCCAACGGTACCAGGGACTCCACTCTCATGGCCAAGGTGGTAGCATTGTTGGGCCCTCCTCACCCTGAGGTGGCACCCTGAGTCACCTGGGCTAATGTTGTGCCCAGGGACCCTATCTTAACTTTACTCTGTATCAGGGGATCCATCCAAATTGGTCAAGTTTTTGTATAAAAGCCTTATGTAGGATCCCTTTTTTTTAAGGGAGAAGCACAGAGTCCCATTTAGGGCTATCTTTGTAGCATTAAATAACTCCTGTTTAGTGTCTGAGTTAGGCAGACAGGGTGCCTCCAGATCGCAGGAGGTGGAAAACAGTATGGGCAATATGGAGGAATTAGCATGAACAGGAATCGGCATGGGCCAGGCCTTTGTTACCATCCATAACATCATTGGACTTGTGTTTAGCAGGGCTGTCTTCATTGCCAGGATCAGTATCCATGTTGTTGTAGCCCTCATCTTTAGCTGTTGTCTCAGGCTCCTTGTCAGCCGTGTCGGTACCCAATGAGGGACTTTTTGACTCTGTGGGAAAACACAAACAGCTCCCCCGGATCCCGCAATGACTGGATCTGGTCCATACCATTTATTATCTAACATATCTTTTTATATAATAGATACTCCCTTATCTTCGGGGGTCATGTTAGCAAGTCTATCAGCCGCTGTTTGGCCTTGACCATCAAAAATTAAAAAATTAAATGTAAAAAATGTTGAGGCAATTTTATCCCTGGGGGATGTTGTTTTTGTTATTTTTTCTTTTTGTTTTGTTAGAATATCTTTGAGGCTTTTGTTAGCCCTTTTAATGATCTCCTGGCCTTGGGGATTATATTTTTTATATTATATATAATATTATATTTATTTTATATATTTTATTATATTATTATATTTTATTTTATATTTTATTATATTTTATTTTTTTTTGTCCAAGGGCTCTCTTTGGCCTATTTTTTTGGACTTAATTTTTGGATCTTTTTTTTTTTTTCTTAGGCCTGTCCAAGTCTCTTTTTTTTTTTTTTGATTTTGATTTTGATAAGCTGTCCTGGTGTGTCATTAATGTCTCTCTACCTTTTTAAATTAGATCTGTATTATCACCCTCCCGTAAGCAGTTGCCTATTCTTTCCTCATATTTAGCTCTTTTTAAGTCCTGTCCTAATTTTTTTTATGAGGGCAAGAACCACAGTGTGTTTTGGTCAACGTCCTTTATGACCGTTATCAATCTTTTTTAATGTGTACTTATGTACGGGCGCCCTACCGGGGAGCCGCTTAATTTACGGCAGTCTTACTTTTCCCTCAGAGAAAAGCCGTTTTATCTACAATGGACTTACTTTTGATTCTGACTAGGCGCTGTCGCAATAACAAAGGCACTCTCTTGACCAGGCTTTTGGCAGCGCAATCAAAAACAACACAGGAACACACACATCACAATTACCACAAAAGCTAGGCAGAACACTCCAGGGCTCAACTCCAGCAATCATTATACCTGGGAGACTTGTTTACCAACGCGTCCCGCTCCGCGTGTTGAGTTCTGGATCCTCTGGCCCCTCGCCCGGTGACCGAAAGATGTTCCGGCGTCCCGGGTTTCGGCACCAGTTGTGGTGAACCCCCCTGGCCAGCAGGGAAGAACAACCACCAAGTCGAGGATTTTTTTTAAATCACGCTTTATTGGAGCCTCTTGGTTAAGGGAGAGCTGAAAGCGAAGGGCCCCGAGCACCAAACGGCAGCTGTTTATATAGGGAGAGTGGACACGGGTCATGTCTGCGGGAGGTTTTGTCTAGAGCCTTGCCTAATATGGAGTTGTTTACTCGGCGCTGTAGGGGCTCAGCGCCATCTTGTGATGGTGGCCGACAAATCGGCTCCCTACAGTCATCCAGTAAACTCCTTGGGTTCACTAAGCTAGATTTGGGTGGACTCATTTCTTTGGTCTGTCTGTGCCTTTCTGGATATCTGGGATAAGTAGGCATTTGTTCCCATCTCCCTGCCAGGAAAGAATCACACACACTTTCCCATGGATGTTCATTTTCATAGTATATTATGTTCTTTGTTGGTTTTTTGTTGTTGTTTTGTTTTTATTGTTTCTGCAGGTTAATTTGTTTTGTATTTGCCTTTCCTTTAAACAGACATTTTTAATCCAATCAGTGATTTTACACATAGTAGGGAAATATCTTGCTATTAAGGTACAGCAGCCTTCCTGTAGCCTTTTTATTAGGTTATTGTAGTGAGGCTTTTGGCTTTATAACTGCTTAGAGCTAAGTATGTGGCAGATCATTTCTCCATACAAGATTGTTTCCAATGCATTTTATATTTTTTTTTCCTCACTGCAACTAAACTAGGTCAGGTTAACTTAAAAGAAATTTATACTGCACTTTCCTTTAATGCCAGCTCTCGGGAGACCGAGGCAGATGGATCTCTCTGAATTCAAAGCCAGCCTGATCTACATACAGAGTTCCAGACCAACCACAGCTACATCATGAGACCCTATGTGTGTAATATCTAAACGTGCTATCAAGGCAGTGTCCTGGTCCTCTGGTTCTTCTTACATTCTTTCCACTCACACTGTCTTCAATGATTTTCTTTAAACCTAAGTTGTAGGGGGGAAAATGTGTCAATTGGGGATGGTTACCCCATGGATACTTACTCTCTACATTTTAATCATTTGTTTATCTGTGGATATAAGGGTAAATAGAGTACAGCTAGAAATGATATTAGTTTAGTAAAATGATAGTCATGGGTTCTTCATAGGGTCTATAACCTCTCCAGACACAGGTAGTTGGCTAGGTTTACTGTGTCAAGCATGAACTCCCTCCTACTGAGTGGGCATTGTTCAGTCTAATTAGATAATTTCTGGTATCCACAAGACAAAAGTGCTGCTATCGCAGCATTAGCGATATTTTTCAGGCTGTCATTGTTGTGATTTGTAGGGTTTACAGGTGGATGAGGCTATTATTGATTGCTTTTCTTCCTCGGCAGCTTACAAAACACCTTTTGATAGTATGTGAGCTTGTCCTCAGGGAGGAGGTTTCCAAATCAGTTCCAACTCAGTTCCTCCCAGTCCTAGGTCTAAAGTATATGTTGTAAGGTCTTGTCTTCAAGGTCTGGTAGGCAACCAAGGACAGCAGCAGTTCTCAATAGTTTTTCAGCAAAACAAACTTTGTTTTATAAAGAGAAATGTAAAACTAATACAGCTATAAAATTAACATCTAAATGGGATTGGTGGGCACAGCGGTAATTGTACTTAGTTTTGTTTGATTTGGGGAGCTGGTTTGGTTTGGTTTGATTTTTGGAGACAGGGTCTCTGCATAGCTCTGGCAGGCCTGGAAATCACTATGCTGGCTTCAAACTCACAAAGAACCACCTGCCTTGCTTTACAGATGCTAGAATTAAAGGTGTTTGTCACCATGCCTTGGGGAGGATATCTTTTTAAAGATATCTTATATCTGGACTTTAGTTTTAAATTTAGTTGAATATAGTAGATTTTACAATTCAGTTGGTTTGCAAAGGGTTGGTACTAAAATTATTGCTCATTGCATTCTTGTGTGCCTCATGGAAAAATTACTCTTCCAAGTAAAACTAATTTATGTCCTCAATGCTTGTGATTGTAGATGCCAGCCTGTTACTGTGCTCCAGGCCACTATCACTCCAGCCAGCCCCAGTACCGCCCTGTCCCTTCTGTCCATTACAGTTCACATCTAAACCAGCCACTGCCACAGCCTGCACAGCAGACAGGTGAGTTATGTTCTGACGCCAGGATTTTCAACTATGGACATCACTGTTTCCAAATTTATTTCAGTCTTTACAGTAAGATATTATCATGCTCAGTCTTTGAAGATATTAGATATATGTGTGTGAGTGTGTAAGCCAGTTACATTTAAAGGAGTGGAAAATCTTACATTCTTCAGAAATTCTACAAAGATTTGTATGATAAAGGGTTGAATAGGAAGGTTCTGCATGGCCAGCAGTCTTGTAAGTAGCTGTTGGAACCCCGCTGCCATGGTAGTAGGAGCCCTCTTTGCATCCTATTAATTCCCCAAATAGAAATGGCTGGGAGACCTTCTGCAACTAATCAGAAACAAAGCCTGCTAAATTTGATTCATTTGAGCTTTAGCTTACGGATGACACTTTAATGCGAAAGATGCTTGTTTGATGATCTGTATTCTCACACATACTTCTGTCTCATTTTCAGTTTGATAATTATTTGGTGAAAAAGAAACAAGTAGAATCTAATACTAGACATAATTTTAAAAATCTTATTTCCTTTTTCCCATTTTCTTCCAGAATTTATTGACTTGAACCTCAATCTCATTTTTAAATGAGTAATAACTTAGCATATAGAATGAGTGCTTTGCAGACTTGGGCACCTGCATTTGGTCCCCATCACATAACAACAGGCAGAGTATAATACTTGTAATATAGCTCTGGCAAGGCAGAGACAGATGGGTTCCCGGAACTTGATTCCCAGCCAGCCTGGCTTAAGTGATGTATTCAGAACAGGGAGAAACCTGTTTTAAGAAAACAAAGTAGACAACTCTTGAGGAACCATACTCAAAGACAAACTCTGGTTTGTACACACATGTGCACTCATAAATGCAATTCCACAGACATATAGAAAACTGTCTTACCGACTCTGTTTCCATCCTGGTTTTGTCTTGTTACAAATATTTCATAAGGTGTTTAGATAAAGCCTTGTTTTACACAAATTGGAGAATTGAATTTAGATTTTTTTTTTCGTTTTTTATAGAGCATTTTGAGCTATTTGTTATTATTGGAGGTACAGGTTTTGTGCAGAGGCATTTGAACTCTACCTGCACGAGGGAGTCTGCTGCTTCAGTACTATCTGCTAACTCTCTGGGCTGGCCCTTCCAGTAAAAGTCCTCTTCTTCCTTCTTGTGCTAGTGCAGTCACCAACTTCCGCTATCAGATAAGAGTCATTGTTACCACAACTCTGCAGCCAAGCTTTCATGTCCTTAACCTGTTATACCTGCAAGTTTTCTTGTTCTTGGTATGCAGGCTCTTTTCTTCTTTGTAGGAGTAGCCTTTACATTGTGTGTACAACAGATGTGTTTTTCTAATGGATTTTGGCTATCATCTGACCGTTTTAGCTAAGCTATAATTTGTTTGGTTTTAAATGTGACTCCTTTTAATATCAGATTTTCCTGAAAGCCTAGTAATACAACTCATGTCAAAAACATAAACAGTATATAATCTAAGTTCAAAAGACATCAAAAGTTGTTCCTCGCTAGCTCAGCAGGTAAAGGTGCTTTCTGCGCAAGCCTGACAGTCTGAATCTGATGCCCATAAATTATATAAAGGTGGAGGGGAAAGAACAAATTCTACAAAGTTGTCTCTGCCTTCCACACATGTGTTGTGACATGTAATGTAACATCCCTCCCTCTCTTTACACATATGCACACATCATAACAGTAATAAATTACAACTTCTTCAAAATGTTTTTACAGTGGTTCATCCTGAGGCCAGATGTAGTGGTACACGCCTTTAATCCCAGTGCTCACAAAATAGAGGCAGGTGGATCTCCGAATTTGAGGCCAACCTAGTCTACAGAGAGAGTTCAATGTTCCTGATGATGAACAATTTTTTGTTTGTTTTCTGAGACAGGGTTTCTCTGTGTAACAAGCTCTGGATGTCTTGGAACTCTCTCTGTAATTTTGAAAGGTTAAAAAAAACAGATATAAATAATATAAGTCAATTATTTTCAGGCCTAGAAAGCACAGAAAAATGCTTTCTTTACTATTATTTTTTGTTTTAATTTTTGACACAGGGTGTTGCTCTGTACCCTAGTGTACCATATAATCATGTGACTGTCCTAATCTTAGCCTACAGAGTGCTGAGATTATAAACATGGTACTGGTTCCAGCTAGAATACCATTTTTATTTAAAAAAACAATTATATATGTAACTTTAAATGAGCAATGTTATGATCAATGCTCCTGGTGATGAACAATTTTTTGTTTTCTGAGACCGGGTTTCTCTGTGTAACAGCTCTGGATGTCTTGATTTTAGTTTTTTTTTTTTCTACTGTGGTTCTGGAAATGGGACTCAGGGCTTTGTCTATGCTAGGCAGACATTTACTGCCTAGTGGCATCCCTACCTGTGATGGCTCAATAATTTTATAAAAAGTAAATTGAGTTTTGGAGAAATGACTTAGCGGTCAAGAGCACTTGCTGCTCTTTGAATTCTCAGCACCCACACAAAGGCTTAAAAATCATCAGGGAATCCATCCAGTGCTCTCTTCTGACTTCTGCAGGCACCAAGCATGTGTGTGGTACACATACATGCAGACACACACTTAGACACATCCAATAATAAAATAATCCAAAAATTGTTTAATAGAAAAAAGTAAATTGACCTTCATGCCATTCGTTGAAGTCCCTTTTTATGTGACTTTCTGTTTTAACAAACTCTGGTAATAAAGCAGCAAAGATCATCCGCTATGTATTTATGAAAGCTTTTGTCTTATTTCTTTGGTAAAATTTATTTCTTCCTATAATCAGACTCTCTACAAAATAAGGCCTTAACCACGAGTTGGGACTGAGATGCTAGTTCAGTTCCATCTCTGCCCACAGATAATCGCTCTTAATGGGAAATAATTAAAAAGGCCAAATAGTCATAATATCTATTGGTAGAAGGTGTTTATCACTTGTAAGAGTTTGTGGGTGTACTGCTGTTGGTTATGATGAGAGAGAACAGAACAGTAAACCAGACTGCATCCAGACAACACAGGTGCAGAAGAGGACAGCCTCTTCCTGTCACTTACTGACACCAAGGTGTCAGCCAGTAAATCATTGTGATGAAAGCCCACCCTTTCCCATATTCTCTGCATTATCCTAGTATTGTATAGCTTGATTCAGTTATGCCTAATTCTGTTTAAAAAATAAAAGGGTAATCCTTAAACATTCTTATCTGAAATGACAGATAATTTTTTTGTGCCTATAAGTGTAATAGAAAATTGAAAAGTTCCCTTTAGGAAATGTTCAGTCGCCAAAATCAGTGATATGTTGGTAATTATATTAGCCTCTTCATAGAACTGGTAGGAATTTGAATTTGAACTCTTTTTAACAAAGTTGGAATTTTGGGGGTTTTTGTTTTAAGACAGAGTTTCACTATGTAACCTTGGCTGTCCTGGATCTTCCTCTGTAGACCAGACTGGGTTTGAACTCTCAGAGATCTGCCTGCCATTGCCTCCCGAGTGCTGGGATTAAAGGCATGTGCCATCACACCTGGCTCAAAGTTGTATTCTTAAAACTCAGTTTCCTAGATTTTTTTTTTATACCCTAGCTTTGTATCTGAATCCTAATATAATAACAGAGAACTAGCCGAGTAGTAGAGGCAGATGGATCTCTGTGAGCTAGTTCCACGACAGCTAGGGCTGTTAAACATAGAAATCCTGTCTCGGGGGGAAAAACAGACTTAAGCAATCTGTTTCTATTTTTTTGTTTTGTTTACTGATTTCTGCCCCAATTTTCATATGTAAACATAGTTTCTGTTTTTTTCTTTTAATATGTTTTATTTCCTTATTTTTTTTTACCATCGCTATTGATTAAATATAAACTTTACCAAACCAATTTTTTTTTGGTTCTTGTCAACCATGCTTATGTATTCAAAAAGAACTCATAAAGGTTGTTACTATTTTTTTGATTTCAGAAGAGAATGGACTAATCACTGAGACAAATAATGAAAAATTGCAGCAGATTTTCTTTGGCCTGTCACCATTCATACTTGAATGCTTTTATATGAATTTAAAGAACATTTCTCCTAAATTAACAAAGATAACTGAGTTGAGTTAGGCGTTGGTGGTGGACATCTTTAAACCCAGCACTCTGGAGGCAGAGGCAGGTGGATCTCCGTGAATTCAAGACTAGCCTGGTCTACAAAGTGAGTTCCAGGACAACCAGGGCTGTTACACAGAGAAACCCTGTCTCGGGGTCGGGGGAGAATAGTCTTCTGAAACCACATAGACACATAGAAATAATGGGTTTACTGTTATTTTCCTCTTTGTGGAATAAACATTGGGAAATTCTTTTTAGAATTTCTAAAATTCTAAAGTTCTAGCCATGTCTGTGCCAGTATTGATTCCTTTGAGAATAAAATTCCATTTATTGTGAGACCCCAACTGTAGCAGTATTAGCATAGGGGAGTGTATGACCTTGTTTTCTGTTGTGAGTGTGAAATTACCGACTGTGGTCATTCAAAATAAGATCGAGTCAGCACATGTTGACAGACACTCACTGATGGAAGTCCCTACCTCTTGGAGCTTTCCATCCAATACTGCTTATAATGTGAAAGAACAGCAGACTGTTAATCAGAATCATAATGGCCCATGGTCTTGTTTTTTTCTGAGTTTTGTTTTGTTTGTTTTGGGTTTTTGTTTTTATCATGACGGGGTTTTTCTAAAATTTCTTTTTTCTGCGGAGGCTATACTGGAACTCAGTCTGTAGACCAGGTTGTCCTTGAGCTCACAGAGATCCGCCTGTCTCTGCCTCCCGAGTGCTGGGATTAAAGACATGCACCACCACCACCCAGCAATTAACAGACTATCTTTGTTTGTTTTACATGTATGGGTGTTTTGCCTTTATGTGTGTCTGTGAATTACATTCATGCAGTGCCCAAGGAGGCCAGTAGAGTCCCCTAGGACTGGAGTTACAGACAGTTGTGAGCCATCGTCAGTGAGTGGATGCTGGGAATAGAACCTACGCCCCCTACAAGAGCAGCCATCTCTTAACTAAGTTAATCTCTCCAGCCCCCACAGTCATTTTTAACTAGTGGCAGTTATGTTAGTTATAAAGCCTGGGGCTTTTGGTTTGCTCCCTTATAAAATTAGAGTTTGTTATTTTTTTTGTCTAGCCTCTGTGGACTCAAAAATTGGAAGATTTTATGTCTCCTTTTAGTCATTTCTTGTTTAAAAGGTGAACATCAGCTGGGCAATAGTGACACACTTTTAATCTCAGCACTTGGGCAGGTCGGGGGTGGTGCAGAGGCAGGCAGATCTCTGTGATTTTGAGGCCAGCCCAATTTACAGAACTAGTTCAAGAGCAGTCAGGACTACACAGAGAAACCTTGTCTCGATAAACTCAAAAGAAAGGCGAACATCAGAACTTAAAATAGCTTAGTGTCTTAATGTTGTTAATAACTGCTGTTGTGCAAGCAGCTATTTCAAAAGATCAGTAACTTGCCGATTGCAGTACTACAAATTTATTATTTTAACCCTTAGTGTAAAAGGTGCACCGTGGATATTATACAGTGTAATGGACATATTATATAAGGAGTGTAAAGAAATGAGCCCACAGGTAGTGATTGTAACAAAACTTCAGGTTCTGGCTCTATGATACATAGCTGCTTTCATTCTTAGGACTCTTTTGAAAAGTTTGCAGCTTCACCATATATATGTGTTTAATATTTTACAATAATTGGCCTTGTCCTGAGCTGTTGGATTCGGGGCCGTAGCACTGTCTGAGAGGTGTACATTTCTCACAGTGAACCGGTCTCTTTTTCAGCTGCTTCCTGCCTTCTTTTTACTCAGGGTTTCACTGCCTTTTTTGTCTTTTTAAAATTTATTTATTTTTGTGCTGTATTAAGTTACTGATATTTGTTTATATTTTTTAACTGTAATTGCCTTTTAATCTTATATCATACTAAGAAATTATGGTTTGAATTTAAATGGCAGCTTCATTTACCTTATAAAAATTCAAGGCAGCTATTGCTTTCATTTCTTTTCCAAAGCTTTTTTGGATCGCAGATTCAGTTTGGTTTGCAGCTTACCTATAAAGTTTAATGTCTTAAGCATTCCAAACTCACTAGTGGATGTCAAATTTGACTATTTCCCTCTTGTTATACAACTTCTTAGGAGAATAATTACTCATTTAAACATGGACCAAATGGACCAAAGACATGCATTTTAAGATTTATAATTCAATTTCTCCCAGAACTGTTACTAGTGCATGCCAATGAGAAACAAAATAATTTCTCTGAAACTGAATCCAATTTTAGTTTTATAGCCAGCTGGTACATTTAAAAATCATTGAGTTATATCTTTAATCTTAATTTTTCAAGTAACTCAGAACCATGTGATTATACATTACAGCAAACTGTGAGAGCATAATGGTGAACTACACTGCGTACGGAACACTTTAGAATGAGCAGGATTTCTGGTGTGTGAAGAATAGGAGTAGTAAACATATAGACACACACACACACACACACACACACACACACACACACAGTCAGAGTTGCAGACCACAGATTAGGAAGTACCTGGGGATTGAGGGGAACTGGGAATGAAGCCCTGGTTTCCATCTCCAACACCACATACACTGCATGTTGTAGGTGGTGTCTTATTCCCAGTATATAGGAGGTAGAAGTAAGAAGGTCGAGGTCATCCTTTTCTACACAAAGAGTTTGAAGCTAGCATGAAATAATTAAAGCTGTGTCTTAAACTGTAATAATGAAAATAAATAAATAAAAGTAACCAGCATGTGGAAAACTAGGAAGAATCCACACTGTGGGTGGACAGAAGCAGATCATACTGATAAGAGATTCAGTTAGTCACACAGAGACTGTAAGAACAGAACTGATCATATCTCTGTTGATAATTTTTGACCCATATAATAGGAATCTTGTGTTACTAGATGATGGCCCTGATTTTACTTTGTTTTTTTTTTTTGTTGATTCTGTGAGCATTTCTTAGTTTTGCATGAGCTGCATAAAATCAGATATTGTATAATAAGTACAGTTCCACCTATTTCCCTTTCCCCTCTTCATTAAATCTGCTGCCACTGAAATATGGAGCAAATGTATTTGGTAAGTACTTACAGGTTTCCTTGAGTTGTTTAGTGTAGTCATTTAAACAACTGAGAGCTGTAACATCTTTATGGCTGATTTATCCAGGCTAACTTTTGCCGACCTTTCCGTTGACTGAAGCATGAGAGTAGAAGAATTGGCGGAGGAGAAACACTAATGAAGCTGTGTTGGCAACTGTGTCTCTGCCCAAATACAAGTGAGAATCGGCTTTGATTGAACTTGTCTGTATTCCAGATAGTACCAGACAGAAGACATGCCTGGTTTATAAATTTAACATTCTTCTAAATTGCCATATCAACACCTAGCTCAAATAACTTTTAGATTCAGCAAAAATACTTTTTAAAAGCTTAACTTCCTTCACAGTGCTTCTTTTGTGCAAGTCTAATCTGGAAAAATTGTTAGTACTAAGGAAAATACACTTAGATTCCTGGTGATGGTCATGTTGATGAAGGATTTCTTCAGTTTGTCTTGCTATCTGATCATGGCTAATCTGTTTTGAAGGATGCTTTCTATTAACACAGATTCTAGTACTGGTCACCTATGATAAAGTAAATCTAGCTTGTTAGTCTAGATGGCACTTTTCTGCTGAGCACTGTTTACTTCCTTCTGTTGAAATGAGAGAGAGAGTTAAAAATAGAGTATTCTTTGTCTTCTTTCAGGGTCGTTCTTGAACCATTAATTCATATTGCCCTTGTTCTCTCTGCTTGCAAAATTGTTGGTGCTTTCTTCAGAAAGTCTTGCAGAAGTGGAATAATACTGCAGCAGTATAGTCCTTTAACAAAGAACAGTAGTGGTAAAAAAAAAAAAAAAAAAAAAAAACCTAACTGGATGTTAGTTAATTCTGTTTGCAATCACTCACTATTGGTGTTGTTTTTCCACCAGATTGACAAATTCCTATAAAAGATACCTTACTTTTCTTTAACTTTCTTATTATTTCTAAATAAGTCACAAAGAAATTTTTAAATGTTAAATCTCTCATATACTGAAACTACTTTTTATAAAGAATAATTTCTGTTGTATTGGGGTTCTGGTGTACTGTCTCAGGATACTAGAAATGCTCTCGGCACTTTTTTAACCCAATGGTCCTTTTCTCTCTCTAGGAATCCACTTCTTCCTTATCCTCAGTCTCATACTTGGCAATCTTCAGACTATATTTTTGAAATTATTGAAACAATGTACCCTTCCCTCTTGTCTGAGATTAGATAAGGAACTTGAACCACAGAGCCAGTTGTCATAGGCAACACTCCCTCATTATCCAGTATTATCAAGGCTTAGTACTGTAAAACTCCTTTGTTTAAACAGAAGTTCTGAGAAAATTTCCAGAAGTTTGAACACTTTTTTAAGAATGTGAATTTTGTTCAACATATGCACATAAACTGAGACATGTGTGTCATTAATGTCATGGGATACTAAGTGATTAATGACTTTTGGCTTCCATAAATAACAGAAAGTTTCTTATCTGTATTTGAAATACAGTATTATGCCTCTACCCCATGCTTTTAGTCTTTCTATGTTTCTAACTGTCTTTACAGTTATAGTAAACTTTGGCCAACAGGTCCCACAGTTATCTTTCATTATGGAAAGTTCAATAATCTTTTAATATCCTGCTATTTAGAAAGTAAATTCAAAGTTATATACTTGTTAGCCATTTCTTGGGTATTGAAATTATTGGAATGAAGAATCAAACATTTCAGTATGATTTAAAAAATAAAAACAAATCAAATATCTGTCCTCAATAACATTAATATTTCCCTCCTAAATATTAGTTTTATAGAGGATATGTTAAATGATGGTTTTAGTTGTGATAGTCTTTAAAAAGTTCCATTGTAAATGTTCCCGATGTCTCTTACCAATGTGGTTCAAACCTGGTATGTTTTCCTGCCTCGATGCCAAAATGAATAGAAAGCAACTCTTTGGATGGTGAGAGAGGTCATTGCTTCAGACAACCCCTGCATATGAGGTGTCCTAATTAAAACAGGGCAAGTCTTACATTGTGGAGAAGACAGCCCACATCTGTGAAAGTCTTCTATAGACTCATCCAGAATATGGCAGCAGAGTCTTTGTAAGCCAAAGCAACCTCAAACAAAACTATAAAGCTGAGTCCTCAAGATAGTGGCTGTAGATTAAAAGGGAAGCACTCAGAATTAGAGACACCAAGCTGCAGGGAACAGCCTGGGATACATTATCCTTTGGGTTTCCTCTCCCTCTCCTGGTTATTTTCTCCTGAGACATCTGGTCTGATAATCAGGCAGCAGCATGGCTTTGAGGGACACAGGCCACAGGCCAGGCCCCGAGAGTGGTAAGGGCAGTGAGGCAGCGTGGGGCAGTCGTGTCGCGAACCTTCACTCCGATTTCTGTTTCTGATAATTATGCTTGTTCTCACACATACTCATTAATTCTCATGAACAATTAGTTGTCTGGCTGGTTTACTTCATTTATAATAATTATGTTTTCTAGCCAGGCATGGTGGCACATACCTTTCATCCTAGCACTTGAGAAAAGACAAAGACAGGCAAAGGCCAAATTGGTCTACATAATGAGTTCCATCCAGGCCAGGTAGGGCTACATAGTCTCTATCTCAAAAGAAAAAAAATAATGATAATAGTTAAAAAAACAATAAAAGAAAAATGAATTCTAGATTTTCCTACAAGTAAACTTACCTAGAAACTTACGTGTGTTAAACTAGAGTAGATGTCTTCTCTAACCAAAGTCTCAGAACATCAAAGCTCACAGACGCTACTTACTTGAGTATTCCGTAGTTCTCACTCCACTTCAGCACTTGCTTTTGGGGAAGGTAAATCTTACATGCAGATCTCAGCTATATACTGACCGGCTTGGGACCTTGGACTAAGGTATGAATTTTCCTGTGCCTTTGTTTCCTCACCTGAAGATGAGGATAATCGTGTCGATTTAAAATAATTGTATCTATGAATGTGGAATGAGTTACTTCATGTGCACAGAGTAGTGCTGACATGTAGTGAACTTAGGAGTGTCAGCTGTTAATACTAACTTTGGATAGCTTTGAGGCAGTGATACTTACCTGATATTCTAAATGAAAAGGCATAAGAGTTTTGGACTAAATTTAATGCTAAGGGCAAGAATAGCAGTTTGTCCTGAAGTAGTGTGTCTTTTTAGCTTCTTAGTACATGCTTTCATCCTTAAAGTATGTTAGAGATCAACTGAGTTAATTTCTTACCCTTTAGTTGTTATACTTAAGAGTAAGTGTTTTGTTTTATGTTGTGTTGTATTGTTTTGTTTTGGGATCAGGGCTCACAGTATCACCTTGGCTGGCCTAGAACTCACTCTTTAGATAAGGAAGGCTGGTCTCAGACTCACCAAGATATGTCAAGATAACCTCTGCCTCTTGAGTCCTGGGAGCAGTGACGTGTACACCTCTACACCTGGCCTAATCATGTCTTAAGATATTTTTTAGGGGCTAGAGAGATGGTTCAGTGATTCAGAGCACTTCCAGAGAACCTGTGTTCCGTTCCCAGCACTCACATGGAAGCTCGCAACATGCTAACATGTTGTGCATTCAGTTCCAGGGTCCCTGGTGTCCTCTTGTGACCTCCTTGAGCCCTTCATGCACATAGTGTACATACATTTAAGAAAATGCCTATGCACGTAAAATAAATAAATCTCATGGAAAAGATTATCATTTCAAAATAAATCTAATGTTTTAGTTTAAAAAAAGAAAATTTATTTAAATATTTCCCACTACTTTGTAAAGTTAAAATTTCTTTTAATCAGATTTAGAAGCATTAAAGAAAAGGCAAGGTTAACCACACAGAAACAGTAAGTAGTGATTATAGATAAATGTTTTGCAAGTTTTTTTCTTAATCTTCTACCACGAGTATCTTTTATCATCACCTGATTATCATATTTGTTTCAGAAATGTTAAAATAATTCTTTCAAGTTTTAGATACAAATTAAAACAGCTTCATAGTCTTCCTCATCAATTCAGTACTTCGTGATTAATTACATACAGTTTGTATCTCTGCTGCTGTATAGTTTCCTAAAAGATGTTTAATGCACTAGTGAGCCATAAACTCAGATTGATGGAATTTGCATTTATGGAATTACCACTTTAGTGAAAGAGACTAAATAGACTCAACTTCATAAATTTAAATGTTATGTTAAAACTTAAACTGTGGGGCTGGAGAGATGGCTCAGAGGTTAAGAGCTCTGACTACTCTTCCAAAGGTCCTGAGTTCAATTCCCAGCAACCACATGGTGGCTCACAACCATCTGTAATGAGATCTGGCCCCCTCTTCTGGCCTGCAGGCATATATGGAGAAAGAACACTGTAAACATAACAAATAAATAAATCTTTTTAAAAAAAAAACTGTTGCCATCAGAAAGAATTCACTAAAATGGGTTGTGAGAAACTGGCCTTTCAGCACATAGTAAGTCTGTGGATTTGTGTAGGAGAATGTTTTGTTTCTACTCTAAAATGTGTTTTTCACCATTATTTTAAGTATACATGTTGAATGTCTACATTTTACCTGAGTGATAGTTAATATCAATTGCTTTGTTCTGAAAGGACAATTTTTAGTGTAACATTTCTATCCATTTCCTTTTTTGAACAGTATACAGGAACCTTAACCATGAAAAGAAGAATTAGAAAGAACAAGTCCATGTTACCAGTAGTTTGGGGGGATGGTCTATAAGGCAATAGACAGAATTGACACAAGAGAGCATCTAATAAGGAAAAGGCATTTTCTTTTAAAGTATCTATCATTTTAATTTTTATTAAACCCCACTGTTGGTCAAGGGTACATTCACAATCTGTTTGTGCTGCTTGTGAATGAAGTATTAATGTAAAAATGCAGACTCATCAGTCAGTGGGGAATTTAATGAATTTCAGTCCAAAGGAAGTGTGGTTCACAGCACAGCCGTAACATCCTATTCCCACTGAATCTTCTCTGATCTCAGAAAGAGAAAAGTGAGAGGCTCAAACGTGATTATCAACTTGACTAGGTAGAGAGGCACTTAGAAAGTTTGTGAAGTGTTCTTACCTTGCTCCTTCTCCTCGACATCTGTGTGTACCTGTAGGGGTCTTTCCAGATACAATTAAGTGGAGAAGACCTAGCCTGTATGTGATCGAAAGGCTGGGGGTTTAGAAAGGAAGGGGGAATGAGGGAACAGAAAGCCTGCTAACTCGGGCATTCTTTTTCTCTGCTCTTTGGCCACCTGTGTGAGCTGCTCTGCTCTGCCCTTCCCTGCATGATGGACTGAAACTTCTGAAACCCTGAGCCAAATAAACCCTTCCTGCCTCGAGACAGAAGTGGAACTCGGAAAACTAGCAGCACCACTCTTTCCATACAGTATTTCTTCACTGGATTCTTTCTACCTTTACAGTGGGCCATTCAGTCCACACTCTGTCTCTGATTGTTACAGACCACTTTCCTTCCATCAAACACAGTAAATTTCCCCTTT
The DNA here is from genome assembly GCF_903992535.2 of Arvicola amphibius. Taxonomy (NCBI): domain Eukaryota; kingdom Metazoa; phylum Chordata; class Mammalia; order Rodentia; family Cricetidae; genus Arvicola; species Arvicola amphibius. Next base: position 92,006,708 of record NC_052058.2, on the reverse strand, counting down.
ATTCCAGCCCTTTACTTTTTGTTGGAATATTCTTTTTCCTTAAACCAAATCACAGACATTAATACCAGTACAAATTCTTCTCCTCTTTCACAAAATTCTGTGGTTTCGTGGTTTTGTCGTCTCAGAATCGTCATTTCTTAAAGATTGTCTCATTCTCGTTGTTCATGTCACCCCGCTGGCAGTACAATACAAGTTCTCTGCAAATGATGACTAGGCTGGGCTAGGTGTTTGAGATCTCCTGTTACTTTATCTCCAAATGTTTATGATGTTAGTTTATGTTTTAGTATGTGGCAATTAGTAAACATAGAAATGGGAACTTAGTGATGCAAATTCTGTAATGTACTATCCAAGTGATCCTACATTAAACCCTGCCACGTGGTCTCTGTAGCTCTTCGCTTGAAAACCTTCTATATCAGTGTATTTTCAAAATAGTTTTAGGAAAGATGCCACAAAGACGGGTCTCCAAAACTTGAAAAGTATAAATAAGGCTTGTTTTGTTTTGTTTAAAGAACCGCATTTGCAATGTAGACTGGCTTTCCCCCTTACATACCATTTTTCCCCTTAAATAGGCAGTCTTGATCTTTTTTAATAAAATGTAAAGATAACATTCTGACTAGGAGTTTAGTTCAGTGGTTCATACATTACATTGCATGTGAGAGGACTTGTGTTTGATTCTCCCGCACTACTCAAAAAAAAAAAAAAAAGTTAATGTACAGAACACTTGTTCTTTATTGGGGAAATATGACTATTTAGTTTAAAATACTTATAAAGTTAAATTATATTACAGTGAATTCTGCCAGGTAGGGTGTGTGTGTGTGTGTGTGTGTGTGTGTGTGTGTATGTGTGTGTGTTTTGAAAAGTAGCACCTCAGACATAATGTCTCATGGTCGTTTCTCATTTTTGTTTCTGTCTTAATTGTTTTTAAGGATGAAAATGTGTCAGTGTACTTGTATTGATAGTGCTTGTGATTTATGAATTTGTGTATGAATTTGAAGTACTTATCATTTGATGAACTGAAGATAGGATTGAATACTGTTATACCAAAATGTTTTTCACTCTTTTCTGTCCAAACTTAAGCAGTATAGGAAATGCATAAGAGAGGAGATAACAGACAACATAGTCTATTTTTTACAGAGAAAAATCTAGAATATGTATTTTTATGCAAATTAGAATGCCATGAAGTCAACTGTATTGATGCTTCTGTTTACAATCAATGCCTGAGCTTTTGATATAGTTCTTCTCACTTTAAAGTTAAATGAAGATGAAAGTTAAAATTTATTTAACAAAATATATGGTACAATCGGGGACACAACACAATCTTACCAAGCCTTTACCTGTTGACATTTGCATTCACAACACTGGTGTTCTTTGTAAAAACTTTTTTCAGTGCCCTGAAGCTAAATAATGACTTGTTTTCAAACAGGTTTTCTTTTTTTTCTTTATTTTTTAATGAAAGCATTTTTTGGTAATGTTTAGAAGTCTTTCTTGTGCTAATTGACATTCACAAAAGAGTGTTTTTAGACTCAGGAAACAAAATATAATCGATATTCAAAGCTTATTCGTCATTGTAGATTCTTGTAAGTCAAAAGTAAGCACATTCTTACTATGTATGTTAGTAATCAAGCTTAATCTTATTGATCTGATTCTCTGTCGGCTGAAATTAGTAATACAGTGAGATCCCTAAAAATGAACTGAATGGCTCCATTCACCCTATATTTCTGAAATACTCCTAAAGAGATTTGGTGTGGTTTGTTGTTTTTAAAAACAAGTAAAACAAACAACAACTTCGAACCTTTCTTAAAACCTGTCCTTTATATATGCATAGTCTTTTTGTTTTCCAGCAGGGACACTGATGACATGCAACTTACACATTTGCATTGGTATACATCCATTCCATCTTTAATGTTCTGCTCTTACTAAATGAAATTCTTAATATTTTTTTAAAGGAGTGGTTCATATTTCCTTCTTAGACAGGGCTCTAACAAATTATGGAAGGCATTCCAATTCCCAGAGACTAATTGTCAATAAGAATTGTGATACAAACTTTAGTTTATATGCTTGTTCTTTGTTAAAACAAAGCTGTGACCCAGTAAATTTCCTAACCGTAGAAGGAATCTTTATATATATTTTTTATTTGAATAGATTTGGGGGAGGGTCAAATTTTATTTCATGGTAAACCTTGTAAATCGTAAATAATCTTGGTTATTTGCTGATTAAGTAAAATGACATTTTTAGTCATACAGAGCTTGCTTTAAAATACAGAAATACACTAGTATTTACAATGAACTCAAAACAAGATTTAACTCATTTTGCCATTACAGGTTATCAAGTTATGCCCAACCAGCAACAAAACTACCAAGGAATAGTTGGAGTTCAGCCACCCCAAAGTCAGAGCCTCGTGGGAGGACAGCCAAACAGCACTGGAACTCATATCCAAGGAGTGGTCATCCCCTACCCTTCAGTGCCATCGTATCAGGTATGTTTCCTCTCACCTTCTTTAAAGATAGATAATTTCTGATCAACTAAATCTATAGCTATGGCAAGATCACGCCTATAATCCTGCACTTGAAACACTGAGGCCGGAAGATTGTAGGTTTAAAGCCAAGTCTGGGTTTAGAAAGCTCTATGACAGCCTGGCTAGCCAGAGGGTTCCTGCTTCAAAAAATAAAATAAAAAGCATGACTATAGTATATTATTTCTGTTTCTTGTGTCTTTGCTTGTTTTTAATTTTTGCTTTTGGTTTGAATTTTTGAGAAAGAGTCTTATTACTGTAGCCTAGGCCAGCTTTGACTTCACTGTGCAGCGTCAGCTGTAGTCAAGCTTATGGTTCTCCACAGGCACACGCTGTCACACTCATTTACTCCGTTCCTTTAATGTTAGGGAAGTGCTTTTCTGAGGCAGAGAGCATTATCTTCTTAAGAGTTTTGTTATTTCAATTTCATTTACCTTTACTTTATTGCTTTTTTCATTTGCTTTATTAATATTTAGAATATTTGAACCACATTGATAATGGCCTATAAGTTTTACCTGGTACTGTGTTTCCAACTATACAGCTATATAAGCAAATGTCCTGCTAAATTGTTCACTTCCCTAGAAAGCCTACTGTGGGAAGAAAGAATAGGTAGGAAAATAGAAGTGATAAATAAATGTTTGATATAATAAGATGGGTATGTCCACAATAAATCCATATTTGTAGAATTTGTATTTATGTGCAGTTTTCCAAACAAGACTATTGTTTACTTGAGTCCCAAAATGGTATGATTTATTATGTATTTAAAATGCCATGGTAGGCTAGTTATGGTGACACACACCTTTAATCTGAGTACTCAGAAGGCAGAGGCAAGTGAACCTCTGTGAGTTCAATGCCAGCCTGGTGTATGTAGTGAGTTTCAGGACAGCCAGAGCTATATTGTCAGACCCTGACTCAAAAACAAAAAAAGAAAGATAAAAGCCATGGAAGATCAGGCATGGTGGTACACATATGTAATCCCAACACTTGGGTGGTAAGGTTAAACAGGTGTGTGTGAGTGAATTCAAAGCTAGCCTGATCTACATAGTGAGTCAGTCAGAACTACATAGTGAGACTTCATCTCAAATAAATAAAATTAAAATGTTTGTTTTGTAGATCTAGAACAGAAATATTTATTTATTTCCCAAATAAATAGATTTCTTTCCTGTTTTTGTTTTGTTTTTGAACAGGGGATTTGTCTTTGTAGCCCTGACTGTCCTGAACTGAATCTGCAGACTAGGCTGGCCCCAAACTCAGAGATCTGCCTGTCTCTCTCTGCCTCCCACGTCCTGGGATTAAAGGCGTGTGCCACACCTGACCTAAATAGATATCTTTGTTATATAACATTTTCATTCTTCTTCAGGGAGTGTCCTAGCTTATTTTCTACTCCAGTGATAAACACTGTAACCAAAAGCAGCTTGGAGAGAAAAGGGTTTTTTCATCTTACAGCTTATGGGCCATTTATCAGAGAAAGCACTCCAGCAGGGTGGGAACTTAAAGCAGAAGTCATGAAGGAATACTGCTTTCTAGTGTGTTCCTAGGCTTACCTGCATGCCTGTCTGTCTTATGCAGTTCAGACCCACCTGTCCACAGTGGTTGGGTTCTCATACATCAATAAGTTATCAAAAAAAAAAAAAAAAAAATGCCACGATACAGCCATGCCCAGTCTGATGGATGCAATCCTTCATTTGAAGTTTCCTCTTCCCCATGTATCAAATTGACAATAGAAACTAAACCAGTATAGGAAGTAATTTGTAAGTGAGTTGAATCTACTAGCCTGCCGATTTTCCATAGCTAAGGAATGGAATGTTAAGAAAAGAGTCCAAAGGTCATTGTTATTGAAATAAAAATTTAAACTTACTGTGAAAAGAAAATGTGCATAGTGGGGGCTAGAGAGATGGCTCAGCTGTAATGTACACGATGTTTTTATTTGTTCTGTGTTTATAGTTTGCTTATTAAGAAATTGATTTAGGGCTGGAGAGATGGCTCAGAGGTTAAGAGCTATTGCCTGCTCTCCCAAAGGTCCTGAGTTCAATTCCCAGCAACCACATGGTGGCTCACAACCATCTGTAATAAGATCTGGTGTCCTCTTCTGGCCTGCAGGCATATATGCAGACAGAATACTGTATATATAATAAATAAATAAATCTTTTTAAAAAATGTTCATAGATTATATCTAAACTAGCTAAGCAAATTGGTTATCTTGTTGAACAGACTAATAACAGAGAAATCACAAGTGAAGCAGTGAGCATGTGAAAGGCCTACTGCCAAAGACTGGGAAGTTAGGTGTTATGATTCTGTGCAGGAGAGAGCTCTTGGCGGGAGAGTCCAAACCATGTCAGGTGAGAGACAGACACTGCCATGCTAGACAGAGCTTACGTGGGAAGTTTTAGTGAGAGAAAGGGAATGGAAAGGGATAAAAGTTAGGAAAGAGACCAGCCTCTGGGAATAGGAGCTGTGGAAAAGAAGAGAGAGGGAGGGGAAGGGAGAGAGGGAAAGAAGGAGATACAAAGAGAGGAAGAAGACAGAGAAGTAGGTGGAGTTTCCTCTTTTTTTTTTTTTTTTTTTTTTTTTTGGTTTTTCGAGACAGGGTTTCTCTGTGGCTTTGGTGTCAGGTCCTCAAAGGCCAGGGCCAAGTGTACGTGGATGCTAATATTAGGAAACTTCAGCTAGTGGTTGGTCATGGTGGTGCATGGCTCAGAAGGCAGAGGTGGATGTCTGTGAGTTCAAGACCAGTTTGATTACATAGTTCCAGTCTAGCCAAGGTTACACAGAGAGATCTTATTTTAAAATAACCTTCAACTATTTTTATAAGAAAAGTCCAGGCATAAATTAGTTGTAAAGATATTCAAAGATAGAGATGGATGTAAGCGATTATGTAAGCATATTCCTTATAGTTCCAGAAAAGTTAAGTATTTGCAATGTGGAATTGTGCAGGAATTTTGATGAAATAGTTCAGAGTATCTGGCTTTGCAGCTTATTGGTAATATATAGGGATCGAAAAACAGACACCATTAAAATAGTTTCAACTCTTTCTCTCCTTTATGTCCTGTGTGCCTTTTACAAAACCATCCATTCTTGACTTAGTCACATAAGCCTTCCATCCCTAGCCAGAACCACTGCCTTCTTCAGTGTAATCCAGAGCATCAAGCACTCTCTTCTGATTCTAAATATTCACATAAAAGAGATTTGCCCTTAGTTTTTAGAGACTTCACAGTCTATTACAAGAAATGTTATTTTAAATAAGGTATAACTTTGTTAGTATAGTTTTTTGTTGTTATTTTATTTTTTGTTTTTCAAGACAAAGTTTCTGTATGTAGCTGTCCTGAAAGTCACTCTGTAGGCCAGGCTGGCCTTGAATTTAGAGATTCGTCTGCCTCTGCCTCCTAGGTGCCAGGATTAAAGGTGTGAGCTGCCACCACACAGTTGATATAATAATTTTTAAATGGAGCTAGATGTTGAAAAGAGTTCTATTTTTTGTTTTTGGAGAGAAACGTTGGTTTTGTAGTTCTGGAGTTTAAAACATTAAGCTTGTACTATATCACGTCTTTTTTTTACAAGTTGTTTCTTATAGTATATCAAGCAATCCTCACACTGGGTAAATATGAAAGTAAATGATAAGAGAAAGTGTTGTGGCCATCTGTGAATGGAAGCTTTCTTTGTCAGGCTTCTACCATTTTGAGTAGATGAGTACAATAGTGATAAATTATCATCTGAAGAACAGGCCGGGCAAATGGTACGTCCTTAACAGTGTGTTCTTGTAAATGGAGACTGCGCTTCAGTTTTCCGGCTGCCCAGACCCGAGTAATCCCACAAAAACTATATCAATTCCAACACTGTTTGGCTAGCGCCTTAGGTGTATTCCTACCTAGCTCTTTTAGGTTAAATTAACCCATTTCTATTCATCTGTGTATCGTCACGAGGCTGTGACTTACTGGTAAGGTTCTGGCATCTTTCTCCTTTGGCAACTACGTGGCGTCTCTTTGACTCCGCCTACTCGTGTGTGTGTGTGTGTGTGTGTGTGTGTGTGTGTTCATTCAGATTTCCTACCTGGCTTTACTCTGCTAAGCCATTAGCCAAAACAACTTTATTCATCAACCAATAAAAGCAACACATATACAGAAGGACATCCAACATCATGTTCTGAAGCCACACTTTTTTTTTAATTTTATTGATTCTTTTTGGATTTTACATCATGTATCCTGATTCTACTCATCTCCCTGTCCCCTTGCCTCTGGCATCTGTCCTTTTGACCTCCCCCACCCACCCCCCACAAAAAAAAATTTAAAGTATAGTGTCAAAACAAAGACAAAGGGAAAAAAAAAAGGAAATCTCTGCATGGAAGCCATAGTCTTCCCCATGAGTCATACAGTATACCCCTTAGTCCATAAATCTTGTAAGTGTTCTTTGCAATAGTTCGTTGATCTGGTTCGATATCTCTGGCTTCTGCTGTTCTACCAATACTATTATTTGTTATTCAAATAATATTTGAATTATTAATATTCCTCCTTGGGACTCCTCCTGGATATGTATTGTATAGCCCGAATTCTAATTGGTCTTGATAAATAAAACCCAGACTCAGATATTAGGGGGTGAAAGCTGAAGGACCATAGAAGCAGTGTGACCACTAGAGAGACCTTTTACCTCTACCAATGCTCAGACAGAAGGGGAGATCCTGTCCTCAGTCTGCCTCCTCAAACTTTGTCCTCAGACTGCCACTTTCTCCACTGAATCTTGTACCACACTGAGTTCCTGACTCCTCTCACCTTATGTTCCTCTCTCCTCCCAGCCGTATCACTCCTGTCTCCACCTCCCTAGTGCTGGGAGTAAAGGTGTGTGGTTCCCAAGGGCTGGGATCACCTTTGTGTGAGCTCTCTTTCTCTTTTAGACAGATTCAATCTTAATATAGCCATGATGGCTTTGAACTAACAGAGATTCCTCTGCCTCTGTCTCCCTAGTACTGGGACTAAAGGTATGTGCCACCACTCCCTGGTCATTAGTAGCTTAGTGCTGCGCTCTGATCTTCAGGCAAGCTTTATTTGTTAAAACATGAACAAAATATCCCTACATTCCCCCTTTTGTAAAAGGAAAATTCTAAAATAAAAAAGGCTATAACTAACATAAGAAAAATTATATATAAGTACAATAACTGTATAAAATATATACAATTAGATCAACATTGTGTAGTCCGTTTGCATTTGACAAATTCAGAGAAAACACTCTATTATCTGTCCTATTTTAGTGAGTTCAAAGTCTTGTACCTAATTTACTTTCTATCATAGCTTGCATTACCATCTATCACTGTCTTTCGATACCTCCCAACATAGTAAATTTCTTTTCTGCATCTAGTAAACAATGAAACTATAACTGTCTAGTCTTCAGCTCCCTCAGAGACCTGGGAAAGGAAACATCATTAACTGAGTAATCAGGAAGTACAAGTAAGTGACTTACAAAAAAAACAAAAAACAAAAAAAAAAAACCACAAAATTCTCCTTTTTCTTTAGATGTCTCATTTGTCCAGTGTTCTTTTGATTCCTTGGCTGGGTAGCTCTATTCTCCTGAAAAGACAGAAACAAAACCCTACCCTAACCCTAATTTGGGGGAGATTCTCTTTTGGCAAGTTATTTCTGATGAAATGAAAAGCATTTGTTAGTATTATAGGTTAGTTTAGATTAAACAGCCATGCTGTTTGATGAACTATCATCTCTTCTAATTAAGAGGTATCTCTTGTTCAAATCATATCTTTATCCATCTTGATTGTATCCATAGCTTTTCTTCTCCTATGGAAACAAAAGCAAAACCCTTCCCCAACATAATACATGTCCTGGTTTCCATTCTGAGGTCAATAAATCTTTAAAGTTTACTGGCTGATTTAATGCCATAGTTTTTTGTATTTGTTTTTGTTTTTGTTTTTACTATCCAATGTCTTGTGCAGCTGTAGTTGCTTTCTCATTGGTATTTAGAAAATTCGAAGTTAATAAAGCATTATGCAGTCTGTTTCTGGGGGTATTTATCATCCCTTTCTGTTTATTTAACATATCCTTTAGAGTTCAATTTGATTTTCTATAACCTCCTGCCCTCTAGAGTTGGGTGGTACATACGTAATATATTTTATGTATTAAATAAGCAAAAATGTGTTTCATTTTCTAAGAGACATGCTGGAGTATTGTCTGTATTTATAGGTATACCCATGATGGCCATAACTTCTAGAAAATGTATGATTACTGAATTAGCCTTTTCCAAACTCAAAGCAGTTGCCCATTGAAAACCTGAATAGGAGCGGGACAGTGGTGGCGCATGCCTTTTATCCCAGCACTCGGGAGGCAGAGGCAGGCGGATCTCTGTGAGTTCGAGGCCAGCCTGGTCTACAAGAGCTAGTTCCAGGACAGGCTCCAAAGCTACAGAGAAACCTTGTCTCAAAAAACAAAACAAAGCAAAACAAACAAACAAAAAGAATGAAAAAAAGAAAGTCTGAATAGGTATCAATGGTGTGGTGTACATATTTTAGTTTTCCAAATTCTACAAAATGGAACACCCATATGCCATATTTCATTCCTTTGAGTACCCTTTGGGTTGTTACTTCCTGCAGGTAGTGGTGTTTGATTGTTTAAAGAACAAGTAGGACATTTCCATATAATTTTAGTGGCTTGTTGCCAGGTGATGGAAGAGTCTTTTTTTAAAACCTTTGGTATTGACATGATGTTTTTTATGAAATTCTGGGTCCTGCAACACATTTCCAGTCAATAATCTAATCTCCTTTGTTTAGGTTTTTTCCTGATCGTTTTCCGTAATAACTTGCAATCATCACTCTAAACAGAGACAAACATCCATAACCTGGTTTGGGGGTTTCTTTGTTTTTTGTTTTTAGTGGGGACGGGGAGGGATGTGAGCATAGTTTTCTGGACTATTTCCTGCTGATTAGAGGGACTGGTAATCTTTGGGGGACCCTGAGAAAGTTTAGGAGTATGATAAATCCTGACTGGAGTATTCTGTGAGGCTGAATCACCTCAACTAGTCACTTTGAAGCCATTCTGGAACTTGGGAAACTGCAGCAGAGGCACCCTGAGAAGTTGGATCATCTGGGCAGTCTGTTCCTATTGGAGATTTGGGGGAGGGGGGGTGGACTTCCTTGATCAAACCTGATTTTTCTTATCCCAGAATGAATCCACAGCCTTTCCTTTCCTGTGGATATAAAAGCAGAACCTCTTTGCCAAAGTAACATACCTTTTGACTTAAATTTTGAAGTCAAGATATTTTTAAAATAAATAGGTTGGTTTAATCCAACACTTTTTATAATCAAATGTCTTTAGCAGCTGTTGCTCCTTCCTCAGCAGTAAAACAATTCAAAGATAACACATTAACATACAGTATTCAGACTCTGTATTTTCTATCTTTACTTTATTATTCTACTTCTTTTTTTAAGGACTTTCTCCATCCTTTTTCTTTTCTTTTCCATGCCTACATATATTTTTGAACACACAGTTAACTGCTCAGGTGGGGTGCAGTGCCAGTTTTCCCACTCTTATGACTTTATGATCCCAGAGCCAGCTCTCCCACCCACCACAGGTAGCAAGGGTTTTGGGAGAAGAGAGGTCTTTTCTCCCTTTCCCACTTAACCATATGGCAAATGAGGGATGGGGCTTGATCGCCCATGCGCTATCACCAGGTCTGATCACCTGCACCTGTGTCAACAACCGCAACTCTGCTATGCTGCCCAGCGTAGGTGTAGGGCCCACTCTACCGAGTGCTCAAGCCAGTGAGGGGCCAGATCAGCTCTCCCACTCTCGTGACCCTGAGACCAGCTTTTCCCACCCGCTGCTGTAGGTTGGGAGGGGGAATAAGGGTATCTTTCCATTGCCAACATCACTGCATGACAGATAGTGGGGCTACTCTGCCACTCTCAAGCCTTCAGGGTTGGCTCACTTGCATCCATACTGCCAGGGCCAACTCTACTGTGTTGCCCAGGAGAGGTACAGGAACCACTCCCCCAAATGCTGCAGTTGGTGACAGGTAGGAGGACCAGTTCTCCCTAGAGCTGCAGCCAGTGAGGGGCATGGCCAACTGTGCAGCTCTGTCCTCACTGCTTTCTGTGGCAAACCTCATCACTGACCTGGACTATGTCAGGGTCATGGACCCACACACGGCCACCTACAGCAACCCATGCAGGGCAACACCATATTCCTGGGTGGCAATCTGCAGACTACTCAGATCTATATGGTCCTGCAGATGCTCAGTCCTTGGGCCCTAGGTGGCAGCCCAGACCCCTGGCATCCACGTGGCTCTTGGTGGCAATACCAGCCATGAATATCCACACAGACCCCAGCTGCTATTGGACCATAGATCCAGACATGGTCCTTTGCAGCAGCCTGGACCTGGATGCCACTATGGCTCCAGTTAGCAGTGCAGGTCACTCAGACTGGCATGGACCTAGAGGCAGTAGATGCCACATAATCTTAAGCAGAATCCTTTTCTGCTTAAGATTATGGAATTTGGGAATTTCGATTTGTTTGTTTATTTTTTGTTTGTTTTTTGAAACCAGGTCTAACTATGTAGGTCTTGCTCTCCTAGAACACACTATGTAGAATTCACTATGTAGACCAGGTTTGGCTTTGAACTCACACAGAGATCTACCTGCCTCTGCCTCCCAAGTGCTGAAATTAAAGGCATTCACCACCATTTCTGGCAGGTGTTTTTCTTGTTAAAAAATACATTTGAGGGCTGGAGAGATGGCTCAGAAGTTAAGAGCATTGCCTGCTCTTCCAAAGGTCCTGAGTTCAATTCCCAGCAACCACATGGTGGCTCACAACCATCTGTAATGGGGTCTGGTGCCCTCTTCTGGCCTGCAGGCATACATGCAGACAGAATATTGTATACATAATAAATAAATATTTTAAAAAAATACATTTGAGTGCTAAAGAAATGGCTCAGTCCTTAATACTGCTTCTTGTGTAATTATCAAGACCTGAGGTCCATCTTCAGCATCCACAAAACAAGGGGCATCAGTGCACACCTGTGATTTCAGTGTTGGGTAGATGGAAACATGAGGGCCCTGGCCTAGCCAGCCTACTGGAATTGGTGAGCTTCAAGTTCAGTGAGAAATTTTGTCTAAAAATACAAGGAGAGTGACTGAGGTACACGCAGTGTCACCCTGTGTCTTCGGTGTACAATACATGTACACACAAAGTCAACTAGATAAAGCTTTCCTTTTTCACTTTAACTTTAACTTATACAATTGGAAATAATCTCAAAACATTATATACCTCCTTAGTAAACTGAAAGGCATTTCAGTTATATTTTACAAAGATGGATAAATCAGACACATAGTTATTTGTTTAATTTGGAATAATTGCACCAAAGGGAAAGTAATTAACAGTTTACTTTGTATTTTGAGATGACTGGTTATAGGTTGTATTTTAGATATAAGACTTAAACTTAATTTTAAGTCTTTTTCTTAAAAGGCTAGGTTTTACTGTGTGATACTGACTAGCCTAGAATGCAGTAAACTTTAGAGAAATTATGTAATTACAGTCAGTTTAATAAAACAGAGATGTTGCCTATCATGATTGCACAACACCTGTAATGCTCTACTTTAGAGGCAGAAGCATGAGATTACAGCAAATTTAGGCCAGCCTGGTTTGCAATGCAATTTTAAGGCCAGTTACAATAGCAAGACCCTTTCTCAAATAAAACCCAATAGAAAAAAAAACCCTCAAAAGGAACAAAAATTTCCCAAGAATTTATGAAAGTAGTTGCATAGGTTGTTCGGGTGTTTTATTGAGATCTACACAAAGCATCTAGAACCTAGCAGTAAATGCGCAGTAGTGTTGACCTTCACTATCACCATCACTGTGACAGCATCACCATCATAAGTTTATATGTTGGATTTATTTAATAAAATCACTACAACCCACTATCATTTTATGGTACATTTATAAATCAGGATACCTTATTATGCCTGTGTGGTTTATGATTTAGAAGCTGGACAACTGAAATAGAGTGTTAAGATCTAACATGACCATCCAGTTGCTTTTTTTTAGTGAATTGAAAATCCACTTCCCAGATGCTTGCTGCACTAACTCCTTTAGATGTTCTGTCTCTGCTCAGAGCAGTTTCTTCACACCGTTGCTGGAGTCACTTCCAGCTTTTCTGATGTGGAACTGAGAGCCCTTAGTGTCTTTTAAGTAGTCAAGTGAGGAGATGGGGCCTCTTTTGGACACCCAAAGCTCCATAACTCTCACTGTGACCTAGTCTGCTTCACTGATACGCTCCCTGAATCCTTGTCAACTTTGCCTGAGGTAAATTGGATGTCTCTTCCTTGTCACATGAGCATCTTTTTGCTCAGGGCTTCTTTTTCTAAATAACTTTTTAAAGAATAAATAATGCTTTTCAAAAATTGAATATACTTAGCCTATTCTGATTTGCATTAGTCCAAAACAGTTGGTCCAAGGCACGTAGACTGTTAGGGTAGTATTGTAGTGAGCTTCTCCTATCTACCAGTGCTTTACAAGTTCATAGGAACTGGACATGAACATCTGCAAGGTTTAGAAAAACATTTTTGTATTTAATTGTCTTCCAATTTTAGGTTTCACTGCCTCAAGGTTCCCAAGGAATTGCCCATCAGACTTACCAACAGCCAGTTGTGTTCCCTAGCCAATCTAATCAAGGACCTCTGCCCACAACAGGAATGCCAGTCTACTACAGCGTCATTCCACCTGGCCAACAAAGTAATTTAAGGTGAGTGTGACTACAAAACCTGCCATGCACAGGAGTATGGTGTGCTGCACCAGAGGCCTACAGTTGACTAAATTACTAAAATTTTCTCTTATAAAGCAAAAAAGGTATGCTATTTATCTAGTGATTTTTTTAGATTTATTTATTTTTATTTTATATATGTGTGTATGTTTTTCTGCATGTACGTAAGTGCAACACATGTATGCAATGCCCAGGAGGAAAAGAGGGCATTGGATCCCCCAGATCTGAAATTACAGACGGTTCTGTAAGAAAAGCTGTGCTCTTAACTGCTGAACCATTCTTAAGCCCCTTTTCTAATAATTTCTAAACATTTATATAAACTAATTTTCCAGCCCTTTGAAAATAGAAATTAATGTGGATTTAAAATCTTTGAAAATGGAGCCTGGAAAGATGGCTTTGCAGTAAAGAGTTCTTGGTGGCTTACAACACCATCTTTGGGGGATCTAATGCCTCTGGCCCACACAGGCACCTGCATTCATGTACAGTTATTTACCTATATGCAAACACCCACACCTGATTAAAAATGAGAATAGGGACTGGAAAAACATCTCAGCAGTTAAGAACTCTTGTTGCTCTTCTAGAGAGCCTGAGTTTGGTTCTTAGCACCACCCACTTCTTGCAGCTAACAGTTGCTTACAACTCTGGCTGACTTACACATAAATAAATCTCTTAAAAAGTAATTGTGTGGGGCTGGAGAGGTGGCTCAGCAGTTAAGAGCACTGACTATTCTTCCATTGGTCCTGAGTTCAATTCCCAGCAACCACATGGTGGCTCACAACCATCTGTAATGAGATCTGGTGCCCTCTTCAGGGGTGCAGGTACACGTTGCAAGAAGAGTATTGTATTCATAATAAATAAATAAATAAATCTTTTTTTTAAAAAATGTAATTGTGTGGAACTAGAGAGATGGCTCACAGGTTAAGAGTATTGACTGATCTTCCAGAGTTCCTGAGTTCAGTTCCCAGCAACCACATAGTGGCTCACAACCATCTATAATTAGATCTGGTACTCTCTTCTGTCATGCAGACAGAACACTATATACATAATAAATAAATGATATCCTTTTATAAAAAGTAATTGTTTAAGGGTACCACTATGTAGTTGTACTTGGCCAAGAACTTACTATCAGATTTGCCTCAAAATCAGCGCTTTACCCACCTTTGCCTCTCAAGTGCTAGGATTAAAGGCCTGACCTGGCATGTTATTTTCTCATGTACTTCCTGTTACCAGGTACTGGGGTACCCTCACTAGGCTTCTCCCACATTTTGGGACATTCCTGAACCTTTCATGACTAATGCTAATTTGCTTGTCCCTCCCTTTGACAATATATGGTGGGGTTCAGCTTTAGGGCTGAGGTACCAACAAACTAACTGAGGTTAAGACTCAGACAAATGGATTAGAGGCTCTAGTCTCAAATCGCTGGGTCAGACATGGTCTGAGAGTTTGAAGAATGACATATAACACTGACGAAGGAGGCTGAGAAGCAGGCTCTGAAACCTCATCATTTACTGCCATAGCTAGTTTTAATTGTCTGCTAGGTTGCTACCTCGGAATCTCTTGGGAGGAGAGTCTCAGTGAGGGAATGCCTAGCTCAGACTGGCCTTGGGCATGCCTATGGGTAAGGGTGGGGTTGTCTAGCTGACCTCAATTGGTATGGGAAGATTTACCTAAAAGGGGCCCACACTATTCCTGGGTCCTGAATTTTTTTTGTTTTGATTTTTGGTTTTGTTTGGTTTTTTCAAGACAGACTTTCTGTATGTAACCCTGGCTGTCCTGAAACTCACTCTATAGACCAGGCTGGTCTCAAACTCAGAGATTTGCCTCCTTCTGCCTCCTGAGTGCTAGGAGTAAAGATGTGTGCCACCTCTGCCCAGCTTACTACATTTTTCAGGAAACAACTTTTTTTTTCTGAGTCTCATTATTGTCAAATTGTCCATTCTTCTTTTTTTTTTTTTAGATTATTACTTAATTGCATTTCTCCCTTCCCTTTCTGCCCTCCAAATCTTCCCAAATGCTCCTCCCCACTCCCCTTCATATTCACATTCTCTTTTGTGTACTTCCATGAACTCCAATTACATCACTTTTTATGTTATAAATTAGTTATTTCTTTTTTGTTGTTGTTTTGGGTTTTTTGTTTTTGTTTTTGTTTCTTTTCCAGACAGGGTTTCACTGTGCAACCCTGGCTGTCCTTGACCTTGATTTGATTTGTAAACCATGCTTATCTTTGAACTCACAGATATCTACCTGTTTCTGCTTCCCAAGTGCTGGGATTAAGAGAAGAGATTGAACCACCACTATGTAGTGTGACTTCTTTTTTAAATCACTACTTGATCACTACAATAGAAATGTTAGAATCATAAAATTTTCAGTATCTTGGTCAGTGCTGTGAATGTAAAGTGGTTTTTACTGAGTGATCACAGTACAAAGAGTTAAATGAGGTTTGACTCCTGCCTGCCAGTTTGAAAAATACATCTATTTAAATACATTTAAAGGAATTTTATTTCAGAGTTTTTAGTTCTCTTCATTTCCTTGTACTGTTTTCTGTGTTTGGTGTTTTACCCTGTAGCTCTGCAGTCGGCTACTTACAGCATCCAGGGTCAGAACAAGCACCGTTTCCTGGAACCACATCACCACGCAGTTCTCAGCAGCTCCAAGGCCGTCATCAATGTGCAGGTGCGCCTAACAGCTGACACACATCCGGGGTTCGCTCATTTGAGGGTAGTTGACTGCTTCTCAGCCGGCAGAGTGCTGACGTGCACTCAGATGTCTCATGTACTGTGTTGAGTCAGGATAGCATGTGCAGGTCATGTCTTCCTTTTCTAATACTCGGCTCATTCTTCTGCCTTCATTCTCCCCGCTCTATGGGGTTGGTAATCGTGGGGATCCTTTTCCTAGTTTTTTCTAGGTTATTTTCTAGAGCTTTCTGTGTAATCAGATCAACCTAAGGCCTCAGCTATTATTTTTTGATAACATCTGGTAAATTTTGATCCTACTGAAACAAAATCATGTAGCCAGTTTCTACTGAACTTCTCTACCCAGAAGTTCAAATTCATGTCAGGCTCATTATTTCCTCCTTTTTACATCTCTTAGCCTCCATCTAGGGACTCGTGCAGAGGTCTCAGAACCATGACTCTCTGTGACTCCCTGTCACACTCACAGAGTCACTATTTCCTCGGTGGTGTCTTCCCTGCTGTGCTTATTTTTAATGTCTTTGCATTTCCCAACACACACGCTGTTACTGTAACAGAAATTACTTCATGTCATTCTCTGAATAAAAAACTCAGATATGGGCTGGAGCTATATAGCTCATCAATCAGTTAAGGACACTGGTGCTCTTCAAAGGACCCTTGTTCAGTTCCTAGCACCCATATGCTGGCTAACATCTGGCTTTAACTCCAGTTCTAAGCGATCTCTTCCCCTCTTTTGAAGTCCTCAGACACTACATAGACATGGTGCACTCACATATATCCACACAGACAAACACCATACATATAACATAAAAACAAACTCAAATATACTACTCCTTTTCCTTTCCTCACTAGCAAGCCTCCCAGTTACACATGCATGCTCAGATGCACAGAACCTAATTTCTTACAACTGCATATTTTTTTCTTTTTACTACCTTTTGAGACTGTGTCTTTCTTTGAAACCAAACTAGCCTACAGCTCACTCTGCCACAGACTTGCCTCAAATTCAAGGCTAATTTCCTTTCTCAGCCTCTTGGGTGCTGCAAATGACAATTTTTCACACCAGAAGTACTTATTTTGCTGCTTTCCTTCTAGGAAGGACTACCCCCAGATCCTCTCTCTGTCAGATGTCTCTCCAAGTCTTTAAAAAGCTCTAACGCCTCTCTCTGCTTCTATACAAATCTTGAGCATTACACTGTATTTTCCTGTGATAGTTTGTTGACAGATAAACAGTAAATGATTAACTGGCTGTATCCAGCCTGGGCCACTTTCAGTTCACACTTAGGAGACCTTGAGACATCCTGCCCATTCAAGCTGGTTTTATATGTAGGGAACTGGAACCACCATTAGGATTACTACAGTACCAACTAAGGTCCTTAATCAGGGGCACAGATCTATATCACATAGCTTATTGTTCTTGATATCTGGTAAAGCACATACTTGCTACTAAAATGGGACCTAGGATATGACTCAGTGGGTAAAGGCACTAGCCACCTAAGCCTGACAAGCCAGGCTTGATCCGTGGAACATACATTTAAAAAAATAAAATAAAAAGTATGATAGTGCACACTTTTAATGCAGCAAACAGGAAGCAGAGGCAACCCAATCTCTGACTTCAAGGTCAGGCAGGTCACATTTTATGAGACCCTGTCTCAACCACCACCACCCTGCAATGCACCCACAAAATACAAAACAAGCAAACAAAAAAGCTGGATGTAGTGGCACATGTCTAATCCCAGTACTTCTATGCTAAATAAAAGGCAGCGTCACTGGGAAGCTCAAGGGCCACGAAGCTTGGAGTATGCAGCACAGCTGAAGACCTTGCCTCAACAAGGTAGAAGTTGTCCTATCGCCTTCCATGTGCCATGACTCAGTGCATGTACCCTTGTACACACAGGGTACATATATACACACACAAAATAAGTATATTTTTAAACGCAGTATCAGTAGTATCTATGCAAGAGAAATAAGAAGGTATCCCTGTTTATTTGTCTGTACTGAACAATTAGTAAAGTGTTTATTGAGAATGTCTGTCTAACTCTGGTGCACATGTGAAGGTCAGAGAACAACCGACTTCCAGGAGTTGTTTGCTCCCTCAGATCAAATCCAGGTTGTTTAGCTTGGCGACAGGCACCTTTCCTCACTGGGCAATATGGCCAGCCCTCAGCAAGGTGTTTTACATTTATACGACTTTTGCAGCTCTATAAAGTCAGCCTTATTAGTCTTGCCTAACCTCCTTTTTCAAGTGACAAAGCAAACTAAAAGAGGTGAAATTATTTTCTGGGGTAGAATTTTTCAGAGTACTAAAATTGGGCTCTCTGATCCCCTGGGCGATATTTTCTCTGCTAGTTCACCCTGTACAAGTGTAACCTTTCCTCTTATTTTTTTGTTTTCTTTTCCTGTTGGTTTAGTTTAGTTTTATTTTTTTGGTTTTGTTTTTTTTTTTTTTTTTTTTTTTTGAGATATGGCTTATCACTGTAAATAACACTGGCTGTTCTAGAACTCTATGTAGACCATGCTGGTCTCGAACTCACAAAAATCTGTGTGCCTCTTTTGGGATTAAAAGTATGCACCATCATGACTGGCCTTCCCCTTATTTTTGGCAAAATACTGGCAAAATTTGTTTTTATTTGGAAAACGTCTGTTTTAAAAATTAGGAGCATTTATAAAGTATATATTTTGTGCTATTTTCTACTAGGTCCTTTCAGATATTTTTAGGTCTAAAGAATTCCTGCCTTTTTTATTTTGGCTTTTTTATTGTTTTGAAGTTTTTTTTGTTTGCTTGGTTTTTTTGTTTTGTTTTGTTTTGATTTCTTGGAGGTTTAGAGTTTTGTTTGTTTGAAATAAGTTCACACTACATAAACCAGGCTAATCTTGGCATGATTCTCCTGCCTCAGTGTCCTGATTGCTGGGATTCCAGGTTTTGTTTTAATGCTTTTTAAACATACCACTTATATGTAGCAGGCTACATGAGAGCTTAAATCTGGCTTATATACATAGTTATAAAATCTAATTCAGCAATTTAAAGTTAATGTTGTTTTCCTAGTGTTAAAAAATAACCATTAGTTGCTTAAACACACTGATTTCGGTGTGCTAATTACCCTGATTTCCAGCTGTGCCACAGCAGCCCCCTGGTGGAGGAATGGTGATGATGCAGCTCAACCTACCAAACAATCCACAGTCTCGGGCGCACTCACCCCCACAGTGGAAACAAAACAAATACTACTGTGACCATCAGAGAGGGCAGAAGTGTTTGGAATTTAACAACGTAGATAATGTTGTGCAGGTAAGATATCTGTTCATTATCTATTTGCTGTTTGTTTTTGAGTCGGTCTCATTGTGTAGTCCTGTGACCTGGAAATCACATTGCTCTATTTGCCTCTGCTTCTAAGATTAAAGCTATAAGTGACTTGGTTTGTTATTTAGAAACAACCCTTTTATCACATTTGAAATTTTCTTAAGATTAATAGGGACATTTGAACAGTCCTTACTCCAGACATTTATATCAGTATCCAAATGCTATTTTCCAACTTTTAAAATAAGGTCTTCTATAGCCTAAACTGGCCTCAAAGTCTTGATCCCTATACCTCACTTTTATTTGCCAACTTATTTATGTTCAAAATAAATTTGACCTAAAATATGTCAAAAGAGAACTGGGCATACTTGTTCATATCTTTAAATTAGCAGCATTCAGAAAGCTGAAGCAGAATTTCAAGTTTGGCAAAGAAGAATGAAGCGCTAGGTGTCTTTGTTACTTTTCTATTGCTATGAAAAGGCACCATGACCAAGGCAACTTATGAAATAAATCATTTATTGGGACTACCGTCCCAGAGGGTTAGAGTCCATGATGATCACGTCAGGGAGCATGGTGGCAGAACAGTGTCTTAGTGCTTCCATTCACAATCACAAGGCAGAGAGAGAACTAACTAGGAATGGTGTGAGCCTTTGAAACTTCAAAGCCCACCTCCAGTGACACGCCTCCTCCAGCAAGGCCACACCTATCTCCTAATCCTTCCTAAACAGTTATATGGACTAGGGATCAAACTTCTAAAAGTGAGCCTATGGGAACATTCTTATTTAAACCATCACACCAGGCATGGTGTTACTCACAATCCCAGCACCTGGAAGTTAGAACAGGAAAACAAGGAGTACAAAGTTGTCTTAGCTATATAGTGAGTTTGGCCTTCAGACCCTGTCAACAAAGAGCAAGTAAAAATTGTCAGCATGCTAAAACCATTAGATAAAAATGTTAATGGGACCTTTAAAGTAGACAGATTAGGCAAATAGCTTTGAACCTAGTGAACAATTGTACTCATCAGTTGTCATAATCACTAAAGGTGACTCAGTCAGATATTTACCTTTTAATGTGATATGTGAGGAAGTACACCTAAAATGTGCTTTTATCAAAGGGGGGGGGAGTAAAAATTGAACCTAGTCTCGGAAAGCAGAGGTTCAAGGTCAATCTAGTCTATGTGGAGAGTTTCGGGCCAGCTCAGGTAGGTACATAGCGAGACCTCTCAAAAAAACAAACAAAAATCTAAATACCTTTTGAACCTAAATTTAATCAATACTTTAGGCCCAGAGGATGGTGTATAGATGTATGAAAACCTAATTATGTGGTTTAAATGGGATATTTAGTAGAGAAATTAACCTTTCTGCAGAAAGTCTTTATCTTTTAATTACTTGTTTATTTTATGTGTATTTATATCTATACGCCTGGTGCACTTGGAAACCAGAGGAGGGTGCCAGATCGCCTAAAACTGGAGTTACAGATGAATGTTAGTCACTGTCTGGGTGTTGGAAATCAAATCCAGGTGTTCTGGAAGAACAGCAAGTGTTCTTAATTGTTGAGCCATCTCTCCAACCTATTTGTGGTTTAGTTTTTTTGCTATTAGCATTTTTTATTTACATAATTTCCTCTCTCCAACTCTCCTTCCATGCCCCTTCTACTCCCTCTTCAGTGCACTTCATCAAATTCTTTAGTTATTGTCACGTATATTCCAAACCTGGATCCTATGCAAGAGCAGTAGCGTTCTTCCCTGCTGAGCCAACTCTTCATGCTCCACTGCTCTTTTTTGGTAGTGTTTGTTCTTGTTTTTTCTAAGACAGTATTTTCTAAGGCTCATATTTAATAAGATCTCTGAAGCCTTCTTGATGTGGGGCACTCAGGGGTTTAAATTTTTCTCTTGGAGTTGCTTTTTATTATTTCCATAAATTTTGATATGTTGTGGAGTTTTTTGTTATTTTGGTTTGGTTTGGTTTTTGGTTTCTCGAGACAGGGTTTCTCTGTGTAGCCCTGGCTGTCCTGGAACTCATTCTTTTGCCCAGGTTGGTCTGGAACTCACAGAAATCCACCTCCCTCTACCTCCTGAGTGCTGACATTACAAGTGTGTACCACCATTGCCCAACATTTAACTTTTTTCTTGACTTCTCCCTTAACCTAATTTTTATTCACAAGTGCGTTATTTAGTTTCTGAGTTTGTGTACTTTCTGCAGTTTCTGTTGCTGTGATACCCAGCTTTATTCCTTTGTAGACCAAAAGAAGACAGGATGTTATTTCAGTTTTCCTAAATTTGTTGAGACTTGCTTTGTGTGCTAATATATGGCTAGTTTTTGAGAAAGTTCCACTGGCTGCTAAAAAGAAAGTATGTTCTTTAATGTTTGATGGAAGTTTGTGTAAACACATTTGATATATAGTGTCATTTAGCAACAGATTTTTATTTAGTTTTTGTCTGAATGACCTGTCTATTGGGCTCAGTTCCTGGCACCCACATGGCAGCTCACAACTGTCTGTATCTCTGTTCTAGGGGATCTGGCTCCCTCACATGGACATACCTGCAGGCAAAACACCAATGCACATAAGATAATAATAAATTGTTTTTCAAAAGAAAAGAATTGACATGTCTTCTGGAGGGTTTTTGCTTTAATCGCTATGAAAGTCCTTCCCTGTCTCTTATTAGTTATGGTTTGAGGTCTACTTTGTCAGATATTAGAATAGCTATACTTTCTTGTTTATTACTTAAATTTGTTTGGAATCCCACCCCACTCCCTTTGATTTCTTTGAGATGGGGTTTTTCTGTGCATCCCTGACTGTCTAGGAACTCACTCTGTAGACTAGGTTGGCCCTGAACTCACAGAATTCTGCCTGCCTCTGCCTCCCTAGTGCTAGGATTAAAGGCATGAGTCACCACTGCCCAACAGGAAATACCTTTTTCTATCCTTCACCCCAAGTTGGTGTATATTTTTGATAGTGAGGTATATTTCTTGGAGGCAACAAAAAGAAAAAAAAAATGGGTCCTGTTTTCTAATCCAGTCTGCTAATCTGTTGTTTTTATTGGGGAATTTATGTCATTGATACTGAGAGTTATTATGAACATGCTTATTAATTCCTGTTATTTTGTTATGGTATTTTCTTGAGCCTCTTTTGATCATCAACTGTTATAGAGTTGTTGATTTATTACTTGTGCCCTCTCAGGTATATCAGCCTTCTCTTCAGACTGCAATATTCCTCAGTACCTCTGTGCAGCAGGGCTGGGTTATTCTAATGGGCCTGTCTTTGTATATAACTTGGTATTTCTCTCTTAGAATATCATTTATTTGTTTTGAAACAGATTCTTGCTATGTGGTTGCTGGCCTAGAACTCACAGTTCATGCCAGGCTGCTGGCCTTGAATTTTTCTGCCTTTGCCTCCAAATGCTAAGATTATAAGCACCACACTTATATAGGATTTTTTCTTTTAATTTTTTTTAGATTTATTTGTTTATTTGATTTGATGTGTATAAGTTTTATGAGTGTTTTGCCTGCATGTATGTCTGTACACAACACAGGTCAGAAGATGTCTTATTCACTGGAACTGCGCTTACAGGTAGTTGTACACCACCTTGTACACTAGGAACCAAATCTAGATAATCTGCAAGAACAGCAAATACTCTTACCTTCTGAGCCATTTGTCCACCTACACACTAGGACTTTTTAAAAGACCAAGTAGGAGAAAAATAATTTTTAGTACATTTGATAATATCATAGCTAAGTAAACACAGACAGTTTATGTATAGATTTGCTAACAAACTATAAATGGCCAGTGACCATTAAACAATTAAACTATGTTTACTTGGTTTGGGGATTTGCTCTGTGTGTGTGTGTGTGTGTGTGTGTTGCTGAGGAATAGGCCCAGGGCCACATGCATGTTGGGCAAGTACTCTGACACTGAGCTTCATTCTGATCTTAAAGTACTTCATATGCCAAATTGGGAAAGTTCAGTGAAACATAATCTAAAATGTTCGCAAACACCTAGCTTTAAGCTCTCTTAGAGTTTCTGAGTTGTAGTATAAATTAATACAACTTTTTTTGGAATGCCAATTGGTAACATTTCCCCATTTTATAAAACACAAGGTACAAAGTCTAGTTACAAATCCACTTTTGGAATTTTGTCCAGTAAAAAATGGTACAGCAAGCCAGGCACAGTGGTGTTGCATGCCTGTAATTTCAGTTCTTAGAACACTAAAGTAGGATAATCATGAGTTCAAGGCCAACCTGAGCTTGAGCCCCTATCTCAGGGAGAAAAAAACAAAAGTCAAAATACTCTTTAGAAACGAGTCTTCAAAGATGTCAGTGCTCTGAAAGAGAACATGTGTGGCTCAGAGAGTGCAGAAGCAGCACAGTAGTTCCAGCTCAGGACAGCTCTAGTTATAGTCTGAATTCCGGAAATGTAGGAGACTCTACTGCTTCTCTGTTATTAGAAAGGACATTATTCGGGCATTTGTCAAAATTTGAAAGAAATCTGTAGTTTGGGTCGTAGAATTTTACTATTCATCTCTTAGTGGTGGTCCTTTAAGGTTTTATAAGAAATTGTTATGGACTGGAGAGATGGCTGATCAGTTAAGAGCACTGGCTGCTCTTCCAGAACACCAGGGTTTGATTCTCAACCCCCCACATGGCAACTCACATCTGACTGTAACTCCAATTCCAAGGGATCTGATGCCCTCTTCTGACCTCCATTGGCACCAGGCATGCACATAGTACTACTGTATGTACATGCGGACAAGATACCCACACATATAAAATAATAAAGTAGAAAGTGTCATTATTTTTAAAGACTAGACACTTATTAATTTCTCCTAAAGGAGTATCATGAGCTGCTCAATCAAATTATTTTCAGGGAAAAAAATAACATGCATATGTTGTGCGCCACATCATCATTTCAGTCAGTAAGTAGTATAAACATTGGTCAAGAGCATGATAGTCAGCTGTGGATGTAGCCTACTGGTAGAGTCCTAGCCTAACATGTTTGAGGTCCTAGGTTCAATTCATTGCCCTCAAAGAAAATAGATTATAATGGAACTGAAAAATTTCTGTCATCTTGCACCATTGCAATGATCTTGTAAGTGCACTTTAATGATTACATGAGGTGGTATACTGGCATATATATCAGAAGGTTCTCAAATCACAGAGTCATATAATTGTAAGAGAGAAAGCAAATGAATATAAAGAAGATGTAACCTGAGTATGACAGCGCATGTCTGAAACCCAGGCAGAGTTGGGAAGATCAGAAATGCATTTGAGGCTAGCTTGGTCTACATATTGAATTTGAGGCGAACCAGGGCTATACAGTAAGACTGCCAAAAAAAAAAAAAACATTATCACCATTTAGGAAACTTAGGAATCTTTGTATTATACTCTATTTTCCAAGGATGAAATTATTTTGAAATAAAATTTTATAAACATTTAATTTAGAAAAGAATGAGATAAATATACATTCTTACAAAAGCAGCAACATTATTGCCAAGTTACAAAGCAAGTTTCTCATTTTTGTGATGATGATGTATAAATACAAATGCATAGGATAATCTGTTGCTAGTGTTGAAGGTGAAGATTATTCATAATGATTGAACTTTTTAAATAGGTATCAATTTATTATTCAGTAAAAAAAATTGTCAAATGGGAATTTTCCAACAGCCTGCCCACATGCCTAATTTCCCCCTCTACTGTGATTGCAGCGCAGCCCTCAACTTAGCAGCCCCATCCTTTCACCAGTGCAGTCGCCAGCACCAGCTCAGCTGTCAACACTGAAGACCGCCCGTCCCTCGGGACCGCCACTTTCCATCATGTCCCAGTTTGCTAGACCTTTTGTTCCTGCGCAGGGTAAGTGTTCCTAACCTGGTCACATCCTCATGATGCCTGTCACTCTTCTCTGTAGAACTGTATACATTTGTTTAGTTTGCATGAGCGTATGCTACATGTGAAAATCAGGAGTTTGTTCTCTCCTTCTACCACATTAGTTCCACGGATCAAACTCGTGTTATCAGTCTTGGTGCTAATACTTAATTAGAAACTTAGTAATTCCCTCATAGTAATGTACACGATGTTTTTATTTGTTCTGTGTTTATAGTTTGCTTATTAAGAAATTGATTTAGGGCTGGAGAGATGGCTCAGAGGTTAGCTATTGCCTGCTCTTCCAAAGGTCCTGAGTTCAATTCCCAGCAACCACATGGTGGCTCACAACCATCTGTAATGGTGCCCTCTTCTGGCCTGCAGGCATACACACAGACAGAGTATTGTATACATAATAAATAAATTTTTTAAAAAAGAAATTGATTTAGTAAGCATTTATACAAAGTTTAATGTGCCCCCCACTTTATGAATAAATAAAATTCGTTATTGTCACTGTGCCTCAATGTACTTAGAGGAACAGATAGGCATGTGAATGATTAATAACTACTGTGGAAATCATTTACCTATGGCCCAAAAAAAAAGAAAAGAAAAAGATGAAAACTTACATGTCCATCAGAAAGAAATAGGTACATTATAATTTGGCCATTTGGTACACTGTTTCTATATTAGAGCCATGCTTTGAAAATTTTTGTTTTAAATGATGTATTAGGGTATGTGTTTGCTTGCGAGTGCAGGTATCCAGAGAAGCCAAAGGTTTCAGAGTCCCTGGAGCTAGAGTTACAGATGATTTTGAGCTGCCTGCCGTGGGTGTCAGGAACCAAACTTGAGTACTCTAGAAAAGCAGCAGATGCTATTCACTGAACCATCTATTTACCATTTATGGGACTGGAGAGAATGCTCATGTATATCACTTCTTTTACAGAAGACCTGAGATTTTCTAGTACTCACATTAGGTGGCTTACAGCCACCCACACTTCCAGTTCCAGGGTGACCAACCCCTCTTTCTGGCCTCTTCAGGCATGCACTCATACACAGATTCAAACACACATTTGCCCATAATTTTTTATAAAAAAAAAAGAATTATTAAATGGGGAAACATTCACCATATGATTTTGTAAAGCAGGTTAAACAGGCATTACAAAAACCAATCTACAGATTTCTAGCAAGCCCTTGATAAGTTAATCAACAAAGCCAATTGATAAAGAAATTTATATTAAAACAAGAATGAGTCCTTATTTTATGCCCACTAGAATGAGTATGATCAAAAAGACTGTCAACACCAAAAGTTGAAAATACAGAGAAAGCAACTTTCTCATTTTCGTGATGAGACTATAATAGAATATAAACACTTTGCAGAAAGTGGAAGAGGTTTCTTATAGTTAATAACATGCCACACAGTTCAGCCATTCCACTCCTAGCTGGAAGGGAAAATGAACTATGTTCACAAACATTTATAAACAGGGTGTAGTGACACACACATTTAATCCCAGCACTCCAGAGGCAGGCGAATCTCTGTGAGATTGAAGCCAGCCTGGTCTCCAAGGCAAGTTCCATTCCAGGACAGCTAGGACTGTTACACAAAGAAACCCTGTCTCAAAAAACAAACGATAAAAATAAGATTTACAAATATCCCGAAACTGGACACGACTTAAGCATCTATCACTCAGAATGAATTATGTGTATAAAAATACTGCTTAGCAGAAAAACCTTGTGTCATATGGAATACATAGTATGACAGTATCTTTAAAAATAAATAAATAAATAAGTGAGCCAAGCAACCACACATATAAATCTTATTCATTGTTTTAAACAAAAATCAAGACTTGTAAGGAGGTGTACTGTATGGTTTTAATTATATGAAATTTGCCTAATTAATCTAATCTGTAAATTAGAAATCAGAAAGTGAAAATGAAATGTAGAAGTAACTGGTAAGGAAATAAGAGATTAATTCTTTATTTGGAGAATGCAAATATCCTTTGCTCTTGGTAATCATGGTTATATAGACTTCCTACTGTCAGAATTTATCAAACTCTACCCTTCAAATATCCGTTTTTCTCGTATGTTAATTCTACCTCACTTTTTAAAAGAATTATATATTATACACAGTAGACATGAGCACACAACCAGGGCAACATTGATAAACCCTGTCTCTAAAAACGAGGAAGGAGGGAGGGAGGGAAGAAAGGGAAGAAAAGAAAAGAGAAAAAAGAAAAGAACACATATAGAAACACACATTTCATTGAAAGGGAAATGAGAACAGATTCCAGACCTAGAATGTAAATGTACCTATTGTTAAAAGTACTGTAGAAATGGTAGCAAGTACCTTTAGTCCCAGCACTTGTGGGGCTGAGTCAGGCAGATCTCTGAGTTGGAGGCCCCATTGTCTACACTGTAAGTTCCAGGACAGGCAGGCTTACATAGATCTTGCCTCAATAAACAAAAAAAAAGAAAAAAAATCTATGGTTTATTAAGAGTGAATTTACGGATCTATAAAACTTAATGTACAGATTCAACGCAATGCCCTCCATCAAAATCCTAGCAAAATTCTTCAAAGACCTCAAAAGAATGGTACTCAACTTCATATTGAAAAGCAAAAAACCCAGGATAGCCAAAACAATCCTGTACAATAAAAGAACTTTTGGAGGCATCATAATCTCTGACTTCAAACTCTTACTACAGAGCTACAGTACTGAAAACAACCTGGTATTGGCATAAGAACAGACAGGAGGACCAATGGAACCGGATCAAAGACCTGGATATCTATCCACACACCTTCAAACACCGGATATTTGACAAAGAAGCAAAAAAGAGAAATGAAAAAAAAAGCATATTTAACAAGTGGTGCTGGCATAACTGGATATCAACATGTAGAAGAATGAAAATAGATCCATATCTATCTCCATGCACAAAACTCAAGTCTAACTGGATCAAAGACCTCAACATAAAGCCAGCTACACTGAACCTTATAGAAGAGAAAGTGGGAAGTACACTTGAACACATTGGCACAGGGAACCACTTCCTAAATAGAACCCTAGCAGCACAGACACTGAGAGAAACAATAAATGGGACCTCCTGAAACTGAAAAGCTTCTGTAAAGCAAAGGACACAGTCAACAAGACAAAACAACAGCCTGCAGAATGGAAAAAATCTTCACTAACCCCACATCGGACAGGTCTGATCTCCAAGAAATTGGACACCAAAAGAACACATAATTTAATTTAAAAAAAAAAAAATGGAGTACAGTCCTAAACCGAGAATTCTCAACAGAGGAATCTAAAATGGCTGAAAGACACTTGAGGAAATGTTCAACACCCTTAGTCATCAGAGAAATGCAAATCAAAACAACTTTGAGATTCCATCTTACACCTGTAAAAATGGCCAAGATCAAAACCACTGATGACAACTTATGCTGGAGAGGTTGTGGGGAAAAGGGAACACTTCTGCATTGCTGGTGGGAATGCAAGCTGGTACAATCCCCTTGGATGTCAGTGTGGATTTCTCAGAAAATTAGGACACAACCTTCCTCAAGACCCAGTAATACCACTTTTGGGTCTATATCCAAAGGATGCTCAATCGTGCCACAAGGACATGTGCTCAACTATGTTCATAGCAGGTTTGTTTGTCATAGCCAGAACCTGGAAACAACCTATATGCCCCTCAACCGAAGAATCGATGAGGAAAATGTGGTACACTTACGCAATGGAGTACTATACAAAAAAATAACAACAGCTTGAATTTTGCAGTCAAATGGATGGAGCTAAAAAACATTATTTTGAGTGAGGTAACCCAGACACAGAAAGATAATTATCACATGTACTCACTCATAGGTGGTTTTTAAGCATAAAGCAAAGAAAGCCAGCCTACAAACCACATACCCAGAGAACTTAGACAACAATGAGGACACCAAGAGAGACTTACATAGATCTAATTTACATGGGAATTAGAAAGTAGAAAAAGACCAGATCTCCTGAATAAATTGGGAGCATGGGGACCTTGGGGGAGGCTTGAAGTGGGGAGGGAAGAGGCAGGGAAGGGAGCAGAGAAAAATGTAGAGCTCAATAAACATCAGTTAAAAAAATAAAAAACTTAATGTATCTATTTTTGTAAATTTACTCTTATATTTATTTAATACTATTTCGTGTGTACGGGTATTTTGCCTACATATATGTTTATGTGCATTGGTGCCTGTGAAGGTCAGAAGAGGGAATAGGGCCCCTTAAATTGGAGTTACAGATGGGTGTGAGCCACTATGTGGGTTCTGGGAATTGCGACCAGGCTCTCTATAAAAGCAGATCATTCTGTTAACTGCTGAGTTATCTCTCTGGCCCTCAAACTGACTGCAAACTCAGAGATCTCCCTGCCTCTGCCTCCCAAGTTCTGGGTTTAAGGGCATGTGCCACCACCACCCTACTAAAATTTATTTTTTAATAATTAATACATTGCCACTGTTCAAAAATAAATGGAAAGATGTCTCAGTGGTTCTTCTGCTCTTGCAGAAGATGAGTTTGGTTTCAAACACCCAAATCAGCTAGCTCACAACTGCCTATAAGTCTATTTCCAAGGGAATCCAACACCTCTGATTTCCTGGGACACCTGCCTTCCTATCTACTTAAGGAGACACATAGGCACATAAAAACACCAAGGAAAGGCTGGCAAATGGTTGGCTTATAAGGACACTTGACTTGACCTGACAACCTGAGTTTGATTTCCCAGTACCCGCCTGGTAGAAAGAGAGAACTGAGTCCTGCAGTTGTCCTCAGACCTCCACTCTTGTGTTATGAGAAGTCCATGCCCACACGCAGCAAATAGTAAATAAATGAATAAACTTTGTTTTTAAGTAAATGATGGAGCTAGAGAGATGGCTTCTCAGTTCAGATTGAGTACTGCTATTGTTGAGGACCTGAATTTGGTTCCCAATTGGGCAGCTCATAACCGCCTTAACTCCAGCTTTAAAAGATATGATACCCTCTTCCAGCCACCTTGGGCACCTGCACTCATGTACACAGACACACAGACAGAACTAAAAAGTTGACCGTTTTCTGGTGTATACCTTTAATACCAACTCTTTGGAGGCAATAACAGTCGGGTTTCTTTGAGCTTGGGGCCAACGTGATTTACGTACATAGTTTAAAAAAAACCTTAAAAAACCTTTTTTAAAAGTAAATGCATAGTTTCAGGGCATACAATGCAATTTCTCCATCCCTTCTCCTATTCCCCTGTCCTTTCTACTCAGGTGTAACCCTGCGATAGTAGCTCTTTTCCTTTCAGAAGCTTACACTGGCTTCAAGAAGTTAAAGAATATTTTCATTTAGAAACAAACAAAAAAAGTACATCTGGTTCAGTAAGATGGCTCAGCAATTGATGAATTAAAGGAACTTGCCTCCAGTTCTAATAACCCTAAGTTCAATTCCCAGTACCCACATACTAGAAGGAAAAAACTAACTTCCACAGGTTGTCCTCTGGCTTCCACACTCTCTCATAATTTATTTAGCAAGCACACACATACAGACACTCAAATAAATTTTAAAAATACATCTATTATCAATACCTATTTCCCACCAAACATGTTTTCTGTGTTTATCTTCTTTCTGAACAGTTTACAAACTCTGGTAAGTGCATTATAGTCAAGAAGAGATAACCATGAAAAGTTTTTTGGGTGTTTTTGTTTTTTGTTTTTTTGGTTTGGTTTTTGTTTGTTTGTTTGTTTGTTTGATTTTTCAAGGCAGGGTTTCTCTGTGTAGCCTTGGAACCTGTTCTGGAACTCACTCTGTAGACCAAGCTGGCCTCAAACTCAGAGTGCTGGGATTAAAAGCACGCACCACCACTGCTCGGCCTTGAAATGTGTTTTTAATGACTTTCAGGAGATGCCAGGTATCCACTACTTGGCCAACCCCTACAGTACAACCCTCCTACTCTTCTGCATGGACACATTCCACACCAACAGGTATGACAAGCAGTTCCTACTCCACAGACTTTGTTGTCAAACATCCTGTTTTTGAGAATGTCAGAGGTGCTGGGGCCAGCTGTCTGCACTGCTGAGTTCTGAGAATGTCAGAGGTGCTGGGCCAGCTGTCTGCACTGCTGAGTTCTGCGAATGCCTCAGCCAGCCACTGATACTTGCTAGCACTGGCCCAGTGTAGAACAGAACAAGGGACAAGGTAGCAGCTGCACGGCAAAGTGTTGCTTCGAGACTGATACCAGAAAATGGTGGTAGCCACAGGTACAGGACCCTTGTTTATGAAAGACAGTCTACAGAGGAGGTCCTAGTGAGCTGAGCAGTAGAGGCCCAATGTTATAAAGCAGATCCAGCCTGGGACTAGTTTAATCTCTCCTCAAGTACAAAACCCAATGTTTGCTTAGCTGCTATGTTTTCAAATATCACAACTTAGTTTGCAACTCTTCCTTGTTTTCTAGGGTCAGTCTGGCAGCAGGCATGGAAACCGAGGACGCAGACAAGCTAAGAAAGCTGCATCCACTGACCTTGGAGCTGGCGAAGCAGGTGTGTCAGGAGATGTTGGTCTGAATATTCATCCCACCACACCACAAAAATGGGCTCCGTTCTTCTAGAGTTCTTAAACAAGTTCCTCGAAATTATTCCACCTTCAGGTTCTTAGATGTGATGGGAGGGCATACACTGTAAGACCTTGGCAGTTAGCTCTAGAAGCAGAAAAGAGCTACAGGGAAAAGGTATCAGAGTAGCAAGGAGACGAAAGGCTCATTCTCTCCAGTGGAGAACAGTGAGAAGTTATCTTCTTTCTGTGCTTTGCCTTTTATTTGAATTCTGCTGAGCAGTGATGGGTGCTCAGGGCAGGTGCTCTTCTCTTTATTTCACACTGGGAGTGGGAAGCTCAGAAAAGATTTGTCCAGTGATATGCTCTAGAGAACACCACTGTTTAATGCCACACTTTATCAGTGAAGACTGAAATCAGTAGCGTAGCACTTAATGCTGAGTTGTGATTATTTTACAGAGAAAAGGAGATTTTGTGAGTTTACATAATGTCAGAACATTGTTTCCTGTGTCCTCAGGACAGCATCACTCTTGATCCAATGTCTCTAGTGATAGGTATGCATTAACTCTCACCTTTTCCCTGCTAGTTGTTGGCAAGGTCTTGGAAATCACCGAACTACCAGACGGAATAACTCGAATGGAAGCTGAGAAACTTTTTGGGGAACTCTTTAAAATTGGCGCCAAGATCCGATGGCTCCGCGACCCCCAGTCTCAACCCCAGCTACGTCGTCATCCTCTCTGCTGTGGCAGTGGGGATAACACTGTCAACCCCGAGCGCTCTAAACCCAGTGACCTGGCCTCTACGTACACTGTCTTAGCCACGTTCCCCTCCATTTCAGCAGCACAGAGTGCACTGAAGAAGCAGATCCACTCAGTGAACAAGTTTAAGCTGAAAATGAGCAAGAAGCACTACGACTTCCACATTTTGGAAAGGGCAAGTTCTCAGTAAACCAGCCACTTTTGGACCCCTCTATAATTCCCCTGCCCTCTCCCATCTGATTGGCTTGATATGTGGAGCGGATGTTAATATAGAGACTCTTGGGATGTGTGGCCACAATGTTAAAGCTTTTGGAAAAAGGCCAGGGACCCAGTTAAGGAAGGGGGATATACCCATTTCACCCCAGTGACTATAGGAACCCACACAGGAATGATACAGAGTTAGCAGCTTTTCTAAGGAAATGCTGTTCAGATGCCTCCTAACTTTTATAGTTATTTTGTTTTATATTTCTGAATTCTTGTATCAGATCCAAAGCTCTATTGTACAGCAAATTATTCTTCAAAGTGATTATAACCAGTTGCAACCTGTATTTCTTTTTGCAGCCAGCACAGTGTGAACCAACTCAGACTTTGGGAGAAAAAGAATGCAGGAGTGGAATAACCAAGTCAAAACCATGTTAAAACTATCCTTTGGGGGCTGCTGGGGGTGCCAAGGAGACCCACAAATAGATGATTACTCCTCCACTGAACTGCTAAACACAGAAAAGTTTTCCAGGAGATCCAGAACTCCCTGACAGGGTCCTTCCTTCTTCATTTAGGTAGTATGGCCATTAAGTGTAAGGTAATTATGTTCTCAATGCCTCTTAATCAAACCACTTAGATTAAAAAGAAATAGGAATCATCCTAGGCAGGAAAATTATTCCACTTTTTTTTAAGTGTCCTTCCAATAACTCAGTGCCACTCATCTGCATTCTCCTATGTGGATATTTTATCTCCTGAGGAAATGCACTTGACAAGTGCTGAAAACTTCTTAAGTGGTTTAAGTTTTGTTTTCATTGTTTGCAGCAGATTACTGGACATCAAAGATTTATTGCACAAGGAACATATGAACAAGGAACCTTATTTTTAATTTCTGTGTAATTTTGCAAGGCTGTACAATGTGCTGATGCAAGCCTTTTTCAGTTCAAGAGAATAAATGTTTACAAATGTAGACTCACTTTATCTTTTTTTAATCGGAAACATCTCTGGGGGCTGGTAAGGTGGCTTGTCACGTGAAAGCACTTGTTGCATATCAGTCTCTGGAACCCTTGCAGGCAGAAGGAGAGAACCCACCCCACAAAGTTGTCTTGTGGCGCCAGTGTGTTTTATTATGATGCCAAAAGCAGTAAGAAAATAATTAGTCACGGCTGACAACAAAATAGGATCTATACTCTCATTCAGGCCAAGGAAAGTTAGTTTTCTTGATCCCACCAATGAGGGACCTGTGGCCTGTGAACAGTTGAAATAGACCTCAGAATAAAAACCCACCATTCTTGTGTGCTTGATGTCAGTCGAGGCAGCACATCCACACTGCTGCACAAAGCAGCTAAGTAAGACCTGAGCAGAGGCCAGCCAGTAGGTCTTTGTGAAGGTGGTCTGAACCTTGAATCCCAGCAGTCTTCATGGTCCAGTACCCAGCTACTCAGAGTTGGCCCTGTGTCTGGGATTCTTGAAGCTTTGAGGACTGACCCTGAAAGAAAACCTAAGGCATTGAACCCATCAGCCTTCAGCAGCATAAAACATTGTGGCTGCATTGTTTCTGACTTATTTCTTTTTTGGTGGGGTGGGTTTCAAGACAGGGTCTCTGTATAATAGCTGTCTGTCGTAGAACTCACTTCGTAAATCAGGCTGGCCTCAAATTCACAGGGATCGCCTGTCTCTGCCTCCTGAGTGCCGGCCCTAGGTTTGTTCCCAGCACCACATAAATCAGGTGTGATGGTACTCATGAAATCTCAGACTAGGGAGGTGCAAGCAGAAGAATTGAAAGGTCACCTTTGGCAAGTTTGAAGAGCGCGGACTAAATGAGACCCTGAACCACCAACCTGAAATTGTTGCTGGTCTGACTTGGCTCAAGTCTTTTTGGGGGGTGGGGAGCTGGTCATATGCTTTCTGAAGATAGGGATAAAGATGTTGTCCTCAAGAAAGCCTCTATAGACTTAGAGTGACCATCCTCAAGAAGACTGAAATACAGGTCACAAGGTGAAAGGATGAACACTGAACAGGTAGAAACCTCTAACCCCTATTTACACATTTTATTTGAGCCTATAATCCCAGCACTTAGGAGACAGGCATGATAATGGTAGAAAGTTCTCTACCAGCCTGGTCTACATAGTAAGACTGTCTCAGATAATAATAATGATGATATTCCTGGACCAGAAAGTTAGCCAATCAAGAAAAGACACCTGCCACCATGTCTGACTACTGAGTTCACTCTGTAGAAACCACAGAACAAACTAATGAAAGTCATCCTCTGGCTTCCATGTGAATACCATGGCAGGCATGCACCCCTTATTACACATACATACATAACACACATGAAGACATAATGTAAAAATACTAAAGCATTAATGTGTCACTAAGCTATATTCCAATGAAGCTTGAACAAATTAAACATAAAATGTGGTCAGGACAGCACACACCTATAATTCCAGCACTCGAGAGGTGAAAGCACAAAGAATCAGAATTAAGATTTTCCTCCTCTGCTATACAGTTTATCATGAGACTCTCAAAAAACAGATTTAACAAAATTAGCCATGGGTCATGGCTAGAACAATAGAAACTGGTTTATATACTATGTAACATGCTTGGATTTGATTGTAAACAGTAATCTCTGATTTCACTTCCTGTAGTTATAGCCACCTGTATTCTAAAAATATACAGAAAGTTTTATTAAAAAGCAATTTGTGTCTCTTAAGTTAGCACCATTCTGAACACATGAATTGTGATGAAACCTTGTACCATCCTGCTGTTATTCCTAGTAATCATACCTCTCTGTGCAGAGTGCCCACACCATTGTGCTACCCACCTAAAAGTCACCACATAGCTATCTCTAATAAGCACTGCTGGAAAGTATTTGAGAGCTTGTGTTCAAGTTGCTCTTTTATTGCCTAATATTGGCTCTACAGTTCAAGAGTAATGATCCTGGGGACTGCCAGAGATGTAGTTCAGTTGGTAGAGAGCAAGCTTGCCCAGTGTGCATAAAGCTCCAGGCTCCGTCCACAGCACTGCATAAGTGAAATGTAATAACACATACCCATAATCCCAGCACTTGGGAAATGAAGGCAGAGGGATCAGAAATTCAAGGTCATCTTCACTGCAGAGTACCTTAGATATATGCATACCTCCCCAGCACAGAACTTTTGAAAATTACTTATATTTGAGGTAGAGGGACCTGTGTAGGTCAGAGGACAACTCAGTTCTCTTCTACCATGTGTTCTGATGCCGACACAGGTTGTCAGGCTCAGAGGCAGGCTTCTTTACCCACGGAGCTATCTTGCCCCAGGAGTAAAATTCTAAGTGGTGTCAGACAGTATGACCCTAGAAAACTGGGGCCTCTATCTTTACAATTTAACATTATCTCCAGAAGCCCAGGCTGGCCTTGAACTCATGTAACTAAGGATAACTGGACTTCCAGTATTTCTGTCTCTACTTCCCATGTTCAGTACATGTTGAGTAATCAGTCTCAAATGTAGATTCCTGATATAAAAGTTTTCAGAAATGTAGATCAAGGGCTGGAGTGCTTAGCTTGTCATCTTCCCACCCCTAGTATTGTGGGGAAAGGCTAGACAATGGCACTAGGGTCCCCAGGGCTCTGTTTGCCCTCAGTACCCTCACCAGCACTCTCCACACTCAGGCTGAAGTTTTCAACAGCATAAATCTTATCATGTATGATAACTCGATCAACACAAATCATCTAAGGGGGCTAGAGATGATTGCTCAGTCATTAAGAGTGTTTGCTGCTCTGTCAAAAGAACTGGAATTCAGTTCCCAGTACCCATGCCAGACAGCTCACAAACACCTGTAACTTCAGCTCCAAGAGTTGTGTTTTGGGTTTGTTATTTTTTTAGATCAATTTTGGGGCTGGGGATTTAGTTCCGTAGTAGAGCACTTGGCTAGCAAGCACACAACCCTAGGTTCAATCCTCAGATTTGAGAAAGTTATTTCTATGTGCAGGTACCCAGAGAGGTCAGAAGATGTTGGATTCCTTGGCTAGAAGTAGAGATAGCAGATGGTGGTGTGCTGCCTGATGTAGGTGCTAGAAATCAAATTCTGGCTCTCTGCAAGAAAGAAAGCATTCCTAATCACTAAACCCATCTCTCTAACCCCACCCCAATGCGCCTTTTTGAGATAGGCTGTATGTGTCCTGATTGGGCTTAAACTATGTAGGCCAGACTTGTCTTGAATTCATAGAGATTCACCTCTTGAGTGATGGGATTATGTCCAGTGCTCCAAGGGAACGTGTAGCCCTCGTCTGAACTGTGTGGGCACTTAACGCATACACCCAAAAACACAAGCACATATATTATTTTTAAAAATTTTAAACATCCTCCTAGGTCTTGCCAGCTAGGGCCCTTGGTCCCCTCCTGACCTTTTGTTGCTATTTTTGATACTGTTTCATGAAGCCCAGGCTGGCCTTGAACTCATGTAACTAAGGATAACTAGACTCCCAGTATTTCTGTCTCTACTTCCCAAGTACAGGTATTACAGATGTGCACCACCACACTGGGTTTTACTTTCCTGGTCTGGTACGTGCCCTCTTCCTGCTAAGGCTTTGTTTAAACTGAATTATGCCATGTTCCCCATGTTTTGCATGACATGTTCTGTCTCCAGGGTTCTATACAGTGGTATCTGCTTAAAACTGGAATTCTTCTAGTTTGTGGCAGAGATTTTTTTTTCTACACCAAACTGAGATATAGTGTGGCCTTTAAATTCTAGCACATGGCCAGACTGTTCTAATCTCATGCAACTAGGTGAGATGCTTCCAAGTGTCTCTGGGCCACTGGTAAAAGTGGAGGTTGAAACTAGTAATTAGTAGTGCCATTTGAGGGTCTCACACAGTACAGAATCCCAAGCCATTTAAAGCAATTGAATTTACATTGCTCCCAAGGTCTCCAAGCCCTCTGAAGAAGTAGCAAGTCACAGGTAGACAGCTAATAGACATTTACAGAACACTACAAAAGTGGGAAATCCTGAGTTCTTAGCTGACTGTACAGAGCAGAGCCCCTTGTATCCACAACCCTTTTTACTCTTCTGTTGCATTCATTTGCAGAGAAGAAAACTGCACCTTTGGCAGGTGGGCGAAATAGTGCATAAAGTGTTTTTGCTGTACAAGCATAATGAACTGAATTTGACCCCCAGAACCCATTTTAATCCCAGCAGAGGCAGACAGATCTTTGTAAATTTGGTCTACAGAGCGAGTTCCAGGACAGCCAAAGCTGCACAGGGAAAAACTGTTGGAGGCCGTGGAAATAAACAGCATATGGCAATTGATAATTTAGATGTCAACCCACCAGAAGAGTGACTCTGATGGAGGTTAATCCTGTCCAGGCAAGGACTGCAGGACCATCAATTCTGGAAACTCATGTTTGCTAAATCAGCTTGATGTCTCCCAATACCTGCACTGCAGTGTATAATCTCATGTGATGTATATATGTAATCTCACGATTACATCTCAATCTTTTTTTTTAAATATTTATTTATTAATTTATTATGTATACAATATTCTGTCTGTGTGTATGCCTGCAGGCCAGAAGAGGGCACCAGAGCCCATTACAGATGGTTGTGAGCCACCATGTGGTTGCTGGGAATTGAACTCAGGACCTTTGAAAGAGCAGGCAATGCTCTTAACCGCTGAGCCATCTCTCCAGCCCCTACATCTCAATCTTATGGACACATATCTATGGATGGTCAAGAAGATGACTTTTCTTTTAGCTATATAATTTTAATATATAGAATATATATAATGACATGTTTCATAAGTACATCTATTTGTCCCATTAGGACTGTAAACACTCAAAAGCCTTTTTTGTTCCTTTTGCTCAAACTAATTGCACACAATTAGCTCACTTTTACCTCAGAGCAAGTTCAAACTAGATTAATGATGTTTTGTAAATAAATCATAAATTTTAATTTTATGTTTTGCTGTGGCACTGACTGTATGACGAGGAACAACCATTTGAGCTTTGGCTTCACTGGCACCTAGAAGATTAATCACGAGAGTCACAGCAATTAGAGGAAAACATGAGTAGACAAGGTAAGAACACACACACCACAAAGAGCAACATGACAGTAAAATCTAGAAACCCTACAACAGTAAGACTTGAACAACCAAATATAGATGAAACAGAACAAAATGACCTAAAAAATAACTTAAGGAGAATGTTTGAGACCCTTAAAGAGGAAATGAGAAATTCCCTCAAAGAAATGGAGGAAAAGACAAAAAAAAAATTGGAAGACATCAATAAATCCCTTAAAGAAAATGAAGAAAAAGCAGTGAAACATATGAAAGAAGCTATTCAAGACCTGAAAACTGAAATAGAGACAATAAAGGAAACACAAGCTGGGGGAATTATAGAAACAGAAATCATGAGAAAACGATCAGGAAACACAAATGCAAACAAACAACAGAATACAAGAAATGTAGGAGAGAATCTCAAGTGCTGAAGATCCAATAGAGGAAATAGACTCATCAAAGAAGGCATTAAATCTAACAAAAGCTTAACAAAATATCCAGGAAATATGGGAAACCATGAAAAGACAAAACCTAAGAATAATAGGAATAGAAGAAGAAGAAGTTCAACTTAAAAGTACAGAAAATATATTTAACAAAGTCATAGAAGAAAATTTTCCCTACCTAAAGAAAGATATGCCTATGAAGATACATGAAGCTTAGAGAACACCAAATAGACTGGATCCAAAAAAACATCCTCTTGCCACATAATAATCAAAACACTAAACATACAGAGTAAAGAAAGAATATTAAGAGCTGCAAAGGACAAAGGCCAAGTAACATATAAAGGTAGACCTATCAGAAGTACACCTGACTTCTCATTGGAGACAATGAAAGCCTGAAGGTCGTGATCAAGTGTTATTCAGACATTAAGAAACCACGGATGCCAGCCCAGACTACTAAACCCAGCAAAACTTTCAATCAACATAGAAGGACAAAACAAGATAGTCCATGACAAAACCAGATTTAACCAGTACCTAGACACAAACCCAGCCCTACACAAAGTAATAGGAAGTTGACTACATCAACAAAAACACAGACAATTGATGATCTCACAGCAGCAAATCCAGAAGAAGGGAAGAATACAAATTAACATCACCAACAATGAAAACTAAATAAACAGGAGGTAGCAATCACAGGCCATTAATATCCCTTAATATAAATGGACTCAACTCAGCTATAAAAAAAAAAACACAGGCTAACAGAAGGAATACATCCTTTCTTCTGCATACAAAAAAAAACATACCACAACCTCAAAGACAGACATGGCCTCAGAGTAAAGGGTTGGGAAAAATTTCCAATCAAATGGACCTAAGAAACAAGTGGGTGTAGCAATCCTAATATCTAACAAAATAGACTTTAAATTCAATCAAAAGAGACAAAGAAGGACATTTCATATTAGTCACAGGAAAAATCCATCAAGAAAAAAAAATCTCAATGCTGAACATCTATGCCCCAAATACAAGGACACCCTCAAATGTCAAAGAAACACTTCTAAAGCTGAAATCATATTAAACTCCACACACTAACAGTGGGAGAATTCAACACTCCACTCTCACCACTGGACAGGTCAGTCAGACCAAAAATTAACAGAGAAATAAGGATAGTTATGACTCAAATGGACAAAACAAACATCTATAGAATATTCCATCCAAACAGAAAGGAATATACCTTCTTCTCAGCTCCTCATGGAACCTTTTCAAAAATTGACCACATACTTGGTAAAAAAACAAACCTCAAAAGATACAAAAGAAATTGTAATAACCCAATGTACCTTATCAGATCACCATGGTTTAAAACTGTATTTCAATAGCAATACTAGTTCCAGAAAGCCCACAAACACATGGAAATTAAATAATGCTCACATGAATCATCAATGGGTTAATGAAGAAATAAAGGGAGAGATTAAAGACTTCCTAAAATTTAATGAAAATGGCCACACAACATACCCAAGTTTATAGGACACAATAAAAGCAGTGTTAAAAGGAAAGTTCATAGCACTAAATGCCTATATAAAGAAGCTGGAAAAAAAATCCCACACTAGTGAATTAACAGAACATTTGAAAACTTTAGAACAAAAAGAAGCAAACTCACCTAAGAGAACCAGATGGCAGGAAATAATCAAATCAAGAGCAGAAATCAACAAAATAGAAACAAAGAACACAACACAAAGAATCAATGAGACAAAGAGTTGGTTCTTTGAGAAAATCAATAAAATAGACAAACCTTTATCCAAACTAACCAAAAGGCAGTGAGAGAATATCCAAATTAACAAAATCAGAAATGAAAATGGGCACAAAACAGACACAGAGAAAATACAAAGAATCATCAGGTCATATTTCAAAAACTTGTACTCCACAAACTTGGAAAAGTTAAAGAAAATGGGCAACTTTCTGGATAAATATCACTTACCAAATTAAATCAAGACCAGGTAAGCAAATTAAACAGACCTATAACTGCTAAAGAAATAGAAGCAGTCATCAAAAGTCTCCCAACCAAAAAAAGCCCAGGACCAGATGATTTCAGCTCAGAATTATACAAAATTTTCAAAGAAGAACTAACACCAATACTCCTCAAATTGTGCCTCAAAATAGAAACAGAAGGAACATTGCCACGCTCTTTTTATGAGGCTCCACTTACCCTGATATCCTAACCACAGAAACACATTACTAAGAAAGAGAATTACAGGCCAATCTCACTCATGAACATTGATGCAAAAATACTAAATAAAATACTGACACATCAAATCCAAGAACACATCAGAACCATCATCCACCACGATCAAGTTGGCTTCATCCCAGAGATGCAGGGATGGTTCAACATAAGAAAATCTGTCAATGTAATCCACCATATAAGCAAACTGAAAAATAAAAACTACTAGATCATCTCATTAGATGCTGAAAAAGAATTTGACAAAATACAACAGCCCTTCATGATAAAGGGTTTTTTTTCCAGTTTATTTATTTTTTATTAAAAATTGCCATCTCCTCCCCTCCTCCTCCCCCGATGATAAAGGTCTTGGAGAGATCAGGGATACAAGGAACATGCCTAAACATAACAAAGGCAATATACAGCAAGCCAACAGCCAACATCAAACTAAATGGAGAGAAACTCAAAGTGATCCCACTGAAATCAGGAACAAGACAAGGTTGTCCACTCTCTCCATATCTATTCAATATAGTTCTTGAGGTCCTAACTAGAGCAATAAGACACCAAAAGGAGGGGCTGGAGAGATGGCTCAGAGGTTAAGAGCATTGCCTGCTCTTCCAAAGGTCCTGAGTTCAATTCCCAGCAACCACATGGTGGCTCACAACCATCTGTAATGGGGTCTGGTGCCCTCTTCTGGCTTGCAGGCATACACACAGACAGAATACTGTATATATAATAAATAAATAAATAAATATTTTTTTAAAAAGACACCAAAAGGAGATCAAGGGGATACAAGATGGAAAAGAAGAAGTAAAACTCTATTTGCTGATGATATGATAGTTTACATAAGTGATCCCAAAAATTCTACCAAGGAACTTCTAAAACTCATAAACACTTTCATCAATGTAGCAGGATACAAGATTAACTCAAAAATATCAGTAGCCCTCCTGTCCACAGATGATAAAAGGGCTGGGGAAGAAATCAGAGAATCAACACCCTTCACAATAGCCACAAATAGCGTAAAATATCTCTGAGGAACTCTAACCAAACAAGTGGACGACTTGCATGACAAGAACTTAAAATCTTTAAAGAAATAAATTGAAGAAAACAGCAGAAAGTGGAAATATCTCCCATGCTCTTATTTAGGCAGAATTAACATAGTAAAAATGGCAATCTAACCAAAAGCAATCTACAGATTCAACGCAATGCCCAGCAAAATTCCAGCAAAATTCTTCATAGATCTCAAAAGAACAATACTCAACTTCATATTGAAAAGCAAAAAATCCAGGATAGCCAAAAGAATCCTGTACAATAAAAGAACTTCTGGAGGTATCACAATCTCTGACTTCAAACTCTACTACAGAGCTAAAATACTGAAAACAGCCTGATATTGGTATAAGAACCACCAGGAGGACCAATGGAACCGAATTGAAGATCTGGATATTAATCCACACACTTTCAAACACATGATTTTTGACAAAGAAGCAAAAAATATCAAATGGAAAAAGAAAGCATATTTAACAAATGGTGTTTGCATAACTGGATATCAACATGTAGAAGAATGAAAATAGACCCATATCTATCACCATGCACAAAACTCAAGTCCAGTTGGATCAAAGACCTCAACATAAAGCCAGCCACACTGAACCTTATAAAAGAGAAGGTGGGAAGTACACTTGAGCACATTGGCACAGGGAACCACTTCCTAAATATAACCCTAGCAGCACAGACACTGAGAGAAACAATAAATGGGACCTCCTGAAACTGAAAAGCTTCTGTAAAGCAAAGGACGCAGTCAACAAGACAAAATGACAGCCTACAGAATGGGAAAAGATCTTCACTAACCTCACTTCAGACAGGTCTGATCTCCAAAATATACAAAGAACTCAAGAAATTGGACACCAAAAGAACACATAATCCAATTTAAAAAATGGAGTACAGACCTAAATAGAGAACTCTCAACAGAGGAATCTAAAATGGCTGAAAGACACTTGAGGAAATGTTCAACACCCTTAGTCATCAGAGAAATGCAAATCAAAACAACTCTGAGATTCCATCTTACACCAGTAAGAATGGCCAAGATCAAAACCACTGATGACAACTTATGCTGGAGAGGTTGTGGGGAAAAGGGAACACTTCTGCATTGCTGGTGGGAGTGCAAGATGGTACAGCACCATTGGACATCAGTGTGGTGATTTCTCAGAAAATTAGGAAACAACCTTCCTGAAGACAGTAATACCACTTTTGGGTCTATATCCAAAGGATGCTCAATCGTGCCACAAAGACGTGTGCTCAACTATGTTCATAGCAGCTTTGTTTGTCATAGCCAGAACCAGGAAACAACTAAATGCCTCTTGATTAAATAATGGATAAGGAAAATGTCGTACATTTACACAATGGAGTACTACATAACAGAAAAAAATAATGACATCTTGGAATTTTCAGGCAAATGGATGGAGCTAGAAAACATCATTTTGAGTGAGGTATCTCTCAGACCCAGAAA
This sequence comes from Arvicola amphibius, assembly GCF_903992535.2. Classification (NCBI taxonomy): domain Eukaryota; kingdom Metazoa; phylum Chordata; class Mammalia; order Rodentia; family Cricetidae; genus Arvicola; species Arvicola amphibius. Next base: position 91,962,944 of record NC_052058.2, on the reverse strand, counting down.
GACAATTTTCATATGTACTCACTCATAAGTGGTTTTTAAACATAAAGCAAAGATAACCAGCCTACAAATCACAATCCCAGAGAACTCATACAATGAGGACCCTAAGAGAGACATACACCGATCTAATGTACATGGGGAATAGAAAAAGACAAGATCTCCTAAGTAAATGTGGAGCTTGGGCACCTTGGGAGAGGGTTAAAGGGGATGCAAATGGCAGGGAGGGGAGCAGAGAAAGATGTAGAACTCAATAAAAATCAATAAAAAAGTTTTTATATTCTGGTGGAAGCTCCATCCCGGCCCTTGGCATCCATATACCCAAAGAAACTGAAATGTTTTGGTAGAAGCTCCACCCTAAACCTACTCTCCCATCTCTCTCCAAACCCTGCCTCATCTCAGAAATTTCACCAAATGATGACTCATTGCATAGAGATGCTCAAGACCACTCCCACAGAGTGTTTAAACTGTTCCCCAGAACATAGACAATGTGGTTTTTTTGTCTCTCTTTTCCGTCTCTTCTCGGGATGGGGGTGGGGGGAGGAGCGCTGGAAAATCATCTGGGAGTAATCTTTTTACTCATTAAACCTTGACCTTTTTAAATCTTTTTGTTTTGGTTTGGTTTTTGAGATAGGGTTTCTTTGTAGCTTTGGAGCCTGTCCTGGGACTCATTTTGTGGACCAGGCTGGCCTTGAACTAACAGAAATCTGCCTGTCTCTGCCTCCTGGGTGCTGGGATTAAAAGTGTGCACCACCACTATCCATCAACCTGGGCTTTTTCTAATTCGGATTGATTTAGCTTTATTCGTATTGCTGCTTCGGCAAAGAGGCTTATTGGAGTACAGAAACTTTCCACTTTACAGCTATGCACAGGGTCAGAGTCCTGATGTCTAACCAGGTTGCTACACAAAGCACCCTAAGAAAAGCATCCCAATTCTTTACTTGCCAAGTCTGCTGACAATAGACCTATGCCTCACTGGGCACTGTACCTCCTCCCTTTTCGATCTGGAAACCCTTATGTTTCCACAGTAAATGGCTTGGCTCCTTATTCACTTACCCTAGGAATGGGCTTTTGACCAATGAGAGGTCACTCTTGCAATTTTTTATTATTGCTCCAAAGCCTCCTGGAAGAAAGAAAGTTTGGAGGCTAAAGGAGAAGAAGCTAGGAGGAATTAAAATTAGGGCAGGAGAATTAGAATAAAAGTAGAGCAATAAAGAGACCGGTTCAGAAAAGCACAGCGTGAAAGAATTTGTTTGTTTCCCCTTAGCTAACCTAAGGGGGAAAAGTTCATTTCATTTGTTGTAGCATCCAGTCTGAACCCTGAAGAGGGTCTTAGGGCTAGACTCCAAAGGCTCTTGAAAAAAAAAAAAAAAAAACAACCCTGACTGGGGTGGGGATGACAAACAAACAAGCAAGCAAAACCCTGATGATTTGTAATGTCAGTGCTGGGGAGGAGGCTGAGACACGCAGATCCCTGGGCCTTGTTGGTCACCCAGCCTGGTCTACTTGGCAAACTCATGCCTGTAAGAGATCCTGTCCCCAACAGATAATGTGAATGGTTCTTGGGGAATGAGCTTCCACACACATGCTCACAAAAGTATACACACACAAAACAAGTCGGCATTCAGAGCACAAAGGTTTGAGGATTTTTTTCTGTATTCAACTTCTGCCTAAAACATTTATTCTTCCCACCTGGCATTTTCCAGTCAATTTAGCTCAGAAAAAAAAAAGATTTATCTCAATTACATATGTGTATATTTGTTATGTATACATGTATGCAGAAGCCAAAGGAGGCTATGAGATCCCCTGCAGCTGGAGTTACAGGCTGTGGTGAGCCACCTAATACTGATAACTGGAACTGAACTCAAGTCCTCTGCAAGAATAATGTGTGTCTTGAAATAGTGAGCTTCTCTCTCTCCATAAAGCCCCTTAATTCATATTTAAACACTACTTCCTTCAATTGATCCATTTCAGTTTCACGAGAGGCTTTTTTTTTTTTTTTTGACAGGGTTTCTCTGTAGTCTCTGTAGTGTTTTTGGAGCCTGTCCTGGAACTAGCTCTTGTATACCAGGCTGGCCTCGAACTCACAGAGATCCACCTGCCCCTGTCTCCCGAGTGCTGGGATTAAAGGCATGCGCCACCACTGCTCGATTTACATGAGGCTACTTCTGATAAATGATAATTAATGATTTAATGTAAATTAATAATATCCTGAAGTTTTTCTCAGCTTTCATTACAGTGGCAATTATAAAAGTAATTGGCCAATTCATTGCTTAATGTTTTGCTACACTTTGGAATGTAATCCTTGAGATAGATTGTCTGTAGCTTTAGTCTACTAATACCTCCTCCACAGCACTAAAGCATTTCTCAACAAGATTTGTCCAATGATTAAATTTAGGAATGATCTAGCAAAACAAAATCTTTGAATTCTGTAAAGTACGTGTGTAGTTTTCTTAAACATGATTTGGGCAGGCATTCCAAGACAATAGCTAACATCTGTGAATTACCAAGTACTTGCTAAGCACATACAGGGTTTCTCTGAAGAGCAGGTCCCCTCGTGGCGACAATTGTCTAGTGAGGCAACTGAACTGTCAGAAAGGTTCGGGAACTTGTGCAGGTTTATACTGATTGTAATGGAGGCATCCATGACCTCAGCTGGCTGTTTTCTGGCTTAACTCCTTGTTACTGCCCCACATCTTGCCACTAACTGCTTTATATTGTTGCTCTTATCAGGTACTGAAGCAGAAGAGGAATGTCAAAGTGGTTTACATAAGAAACCTTGATTTTTGAATGAAGTTAGGTAGGACAAATGCAAATGACTTTTTCTTCCGTTTTTATTTCTTATGCATCTACAAACCTCACACAGTTATCAAGTTATTTTCTTACTGGCCTGTAGGCAAGCTGAATTTATTCCATATAGACACCTTTATTTATACCTCTCTCACACAAGAGAAAAAGAACAGGAATATTTTTCTTTGCATGATTTTCATATAAATTATTAAGTATGGCCTGCCACGATGGTGCATGCCTTTAATTCCATCACCTGGGAGGTAGAGGCAGAAGGATTTCTATGAGTTCAAGGCCAGCCTGATCTACATAATGAGCTCTGTTGGGTCCAGGGGGATCACACAACGATGGGGGCAGACCACCAAAGTCTAATAAACCAGAAGCAAACTTTATTCCAGGAACCAGAATCCAGGGCAAAATTAAAAAAATATAAAGTAAAAAAAAATCCATGGGCCAAAAAAGCTTATCAGCTAGCTAGCTGAGACCACAGACAGAGATGGATTTTGTAAGCTGTGTCAAAGGCCAGTTTTTGAATCCACCTTTTTATAGTAGAGGCACCAAGCATTAGATCTAAACAAAGAAATTTTTACAATCCTAAGGTAAAACTCAGATACAGATTGCCTTACTTTACAATCTCCATTAACAAGAGTTTTTCAGTTAAACTAGTGTTTGTACTTAATCTATTGTCTTTCTTGGTACTTCCAGGTGGTATTTACTGAAGCCCTGTGCTCTCCCCTTTGATACTGCCAGTTTTACATAGCAGGGATAATGTGTAACCCAGGGGTCATATATCTATTTCCTAAAAGTTGACTCAGCTCATATCTGTAGGCTAGCTCTCAATTTGCAGAGAGATGCTTTGGCCTTCTAAATAGAGCTATGGGTTGTAAAACAGAGTAACCCACTGTTAATGGTTAATCCTTAAACTACTAAGAAAGCTGTTGACAGTCTGTTCTCATTCTTCTAGGCGTACAACTTTATAGTTCTTTATTTCTGCACTTCTATTTCTGGAATCTATATTTTTATATTCTTATTTTTGGACCTTTCAAGCTTGATCCAGAAAAGCTAGGACTACATATTCTCTATCTCAAAAACCAAACAAAAATTTATAAATCCATGCATACAAATCAAAATAAAATGCTGTTTCGAGTAAGACATGGAACCTTTCATTATTTTGAGACATAATGTCTTTTGAATATTCCAGGTTGGCTTCAAACTTACTATTTAGCAAGTGATGTGGGATTCCCTGCTGTATGCTGTGAATACGTTTTACTATCATTGGTTAATAAATAAGCTCTTTGGCCTGTGACAGAGCAGAATAGAGCTAGGCGGGCAGCGGTGGTGGTGGGGGATGGGACTAAATTGAATGCTGGGAGAAAGTAGGCGGAGTCAGAGAGATGCCATGTAGCCACTGAAGGAGAAAGACACTGGCCCACCTTACTGGTAAACCACGAGCCTTGTGTTAAAATACAAAATATAGGAATGGGCTGATTTAAGATGTAAGAGTTAGCTAGAAGTATGCATAAGCTAATTGGCCAAGCAGTGTTGTAATTAATATAGTTTCTGTGTGATTATTTTGGGTCTGGGCAGCCGAGAAATGAACAAGCAGTCTTTGCCTACAAGCAAGAATAACCTTGACCTTGTGAGCTTCTTACCTTAACCTTCCCAAGAGCTGGGATTATAGTTGTGTGACACTCCATTCAGTTCATGCCATCCTGGGGGTGGCACCCAGGACTTCAATCCTGCCACTTAGTTATACCCTGAGCCTAAGTTATTTTTAAATGATATATAAAAGCATAAAGTTGTATATATTAATGGACTCCCGTATGTCTTCAATACATGACTACATTGCACAATGTTTCAACCAAGTTAAACGAATCTGTCTCATCTACCATTTCTTTATTGTGAAAACTCAAAGTCCTACCTGACAGCAGGTTGAATTTTAGTAAGTTCACACAGCTGGAGTTGTAGGAGCATGCTTGCCTACCATACATAAGACCCTGAATTTTGTTCCTAGCAATGAAGAGAGGAGAGAAAAAAAATAAAGTGAAATATCCATTATTAGTTCTGGAGAATGGTGTCCTATATAAGGAGGTAATCAGGCCGGGCGGTGGTGGCGCACGCCTTTAATCCCAGCACTCGGGAGGCAGAGGCAGGCGGATCTCTGTGAGTTCGAGGCCAGCCTGGTCTACAAGAGCTAGTTCCAGGACAGGCTCTGACAGAAAGCTGCAGAGAAACCCTGTCTCGAAAAACCAAAAAAAGAAAAAAGAAAAAAAAAAAAAAAAGGAGGTAATCAGTATGTTTCAGTTTTTTAAACTGGCTGAAAGAAACAAACTCTGAGTTGTAATTTGTTAGCTATTTTTAGGTAAAATATAAAAAAGTGTCTTTATTATTACCTCCTTAGTCCCTTAAAGACTGTCAGATGCAGGTAGGGAAATTTGATGTGGAAAATGTAATTACTTATGCAACGTTAAGTCACATAAATTCTCAGATCTTATTTAAGAAAAAGCATATAATGTGATGAAAGTATTACATATAATAAATATATTTATAAGTATAAATATAACATAAATATAATAAATACATTTATTTTCAATGTCAAACAACCTCAAATTGCTATATCTTTTAAGACATTCTCAAATAGCAATGGAAATGAAACCAATACTTGCCTCTTTTGTATTACTGTAGAAAAAGAAGCTAGAAAGTAAGTGTTCAAAAAGTGACCATGGGCGGGACTGTGGTGGCACATGCCTTCAATCCATCCCCAGTTCTTGGGAGGCAGGGACAAGCAGTTCTCTGTGAATTGGAGGCCAGCCTGATCTACATAATGAGTACCAGGATTGTCAGGGTTACACACAGAGAAACTCTATCTCGATAACAAACAAACAAGCAACAACAACAACAAAAACCAACACACCAACAAAAAATAAAAAAAAGTGGCCATGGACTAGACATGGCCTATGATCTCAGCAATATTAATGCTGAGACAGAAGGATGGTGGATTAGTTACTTGTGGCTGTGATTAAATACTTGACAGAAAACAACTTCAAAGAAAAAAAATATTTCTTTTCGCACTGTTTAACCATTTGACAGAAAAGACATTGTAGCCTTCCCCTTTTCTATTCAGTGTGGACTCCCGGACTGTAAGGATGGTGTCACCCACATTCAGAGTGACTCTTCCCTCTTCTCTTAAACTCTGAAAACCACCTCACAGATAGCCCAAAGCTTATATCTCCTAAGTGAGTCCAAATCCAGTTGACAATGACGATTATAACAGATGTCCATTCCGAAGCCAACCTGGACTGCATAGCAAGACTGTTCTCATAAGAATAAAAATAAATAAGGCGTTTCAATAGTATGTTGTCTAGAGGTTTTAGAATGTCATGCAGTTAGAATGTTAATGTTAGTTAGAATGTCAATGCCCATCATATCCTTGAAGGTCAGTATTCTGCCAATACCGCCCCTTGTATATGGGGTTTATGGTAATATACAAACAACTCTTGTGCCTTTATGCAGTCTTTTTCTGCTTTCGTTTGTTTGTTTGTTTTTTGATTCAGGGTTTCTCTACATATCCTTCGTGTCCTGGAACTCACCATTTAGACCAGGCTGGACTCCAGCTCTCAAAGATCCAGCCACCTCTGCCTCCAGAGTGCTTGGGATCAAAGGCATGCGCCACCATGCCACTCTGTCTTTTTCACAGGTCACACTAAATAGAAACCAAAGGCTTCCGGTAAGCCCCTGTAAGGCTTATTTTTATTTCTTTGTGGAACAAAGTAAAAGAGTGATAGCAACTCGCTATCTAGCATTTACTCTTACAGCGTTGTGGCGCCCATTACTGCCCCCTTTCGTCGTTTATAGTTCAACAACAAGGAAATAAACAAGGCTCGAAAGACTACAATTCCCAGGGAGCCTCACGGCAGGCGACGTCAACGTGCCGTAGCGGTTAGTCATCCTTCCTGAAGCAGCCTTCCACTTCCTGGACTCGGAACCTGGCTTTGCGGGCGCGCGCGCAAGCGGAATTACCTAGCCAACCAGGCACGGGAGCGCGCGACCCCGGACGACGTGTGTTGTCACGTGACACGGGAGCGTGCTTTTCCTGCCGAGCGCGCTCTTGTGCGCGTCCCCAGGGGGGCGGCTGTCGGGCTTACGAGTCGGTGAGAAGCTGGATCCTCAGACGCGGCGTCCGACCAGCCGGTGGTTCCCCGGGCCGCGAGGCCGGAAAACGAGGAGGGCGGGCCCGGCTGCGGGACCGCGGCGACGACACACCGAGCGAGCGCCTGGGCCTGAGGGGAGCGATGCTGTGGTTCCAGGGCGCCATTCCGGCGGCCATCGCGTCGGCTAAGAGGAGCGGCGCGGTCTTCGTGGTGTTCGTGGCAGGTGACTGGGGAGTGGGCCTGAGAAGGAGGGAACCGAGTAGGGGGTTTTTCCTGGTTCTCGTTAGCGTCGAGTGGCCCAGGTGGGAGGACCTGCGCCGCGGCGGGGCTCGGACAGCTTAAGCCTGTCGCCAACTCCGCTCGGGTCTGTTCGGGTCCGCTCGTCTCCGATCGGGCCAGTTAGGTTTTCTGTTGCTTGGCTCCGGGTTTGCCCGGCTGCGGGACCGACCAGGACGCCAAGCTTCTTCAGACCGCGGGCGGGCTCGGGACTCCTCGGTGGCTCTGGCTCTGTTTGGGACGCCGGCCTGACCCCTGTGCTTCTGTGTGGGAAGCGCAGTCCAGGCCCTGTCCCCAAACACTGAACCCTGCGAGGAGAAGCGCCCTGCAGGCCCCGGCAGTCGGTTTGTCGCCGGCAGACCCCCATAAACCCTCCGCACCGGTTCCCCCTTGATCCCTCTAGGGTCCCCCTTTCAGAGGGCTTGGACGTGCTTTTAATTCTTGATGTGCAGGTGGGATTGGGACGAGCCACTAGGCAGACAGTTGGGTCTAATTAGTTGTGAGCTGTCAAGAAAGCTGTGTCATCGGTAAGCCACAAAGAAACCACTTGATGTCCACAGCAGCTGTCTTAGAATGTTCCTGAAACATAAGCTTCGTAGAGGGGTAATCTTTTATGATAGCCCTAGGAGGGTAATCTAAGATATAACTTAGATTTATTACAAGTTGACTATACACACACACACTCTCTTAACATAGTTTTAAAAGTACGTATTCAGTCGTAATTCTTACTTATCTTCTAATGTAAAGTCTAGTTTTCCAGACATGTGCTAACTCATTACCCTACGTTTCTCTGTATTATTTGTTCCATAATCTGTTTTATTTCTGCAGTCTTGTATATTTGCAGCCAACCATCTGCTTCTGTAGTTTACATTCTTGTTTCATGGAACAATTTGGGTGACAACTGTTAATTTGAAGTGTATTTTTTTAATTTTATGTTCATTAGTGTCTTGCCTGCATGTATGTCTGTTTGAGGGTGTCAAAAGTCCTGGAACTGGAGTTATGGACAGGTGTGAACTGCCGTGTGGGTGCTGGGAATTGAACTCGGGTCCTCAGGAAAAGCAGCCATTAGTGCCCTTAACTGCTGAGCTATCTCTCCAGCCCTTGAAGTGTAGTAACATTGTACTCATAATTGACCCTCATCTCTATAATTTGTAATTCTATAATTTTATAATTCTATATAATCTTATATAATTATATAATTATATAATTATAGAATCATCTTTATAATTCTATAATTTGTCCATTGTTGTAAAGAAAAATGACTGAAATATGAATTTATTTAGCCTTAAAATTTAAATGTCTGATTGTTTTGTTTTAGCTTGATACTGTTAAGTTAGAGCATAAATCATTCGGATTCTATTGATGTTGTATTATGCATCAAATAAATAAATAAGTCTTGTAATCCAGTAAGGACAATAGTCACATAAGAATGAAAAGAATATGACACTATAGTGTGAAGTCAATAGGTTTTATGAGATTTTAATATGGTTGTAAGCCATCACGTGGATTTGGGAATTGAACCCAGGTCCTCTGAAAGGCAGCTAGTGCTTTTAACTACTAAACTATCTCTACAACCCTAGTTTATAACATTTTAAACTTGTGTTCTTCACAAAATTTCAGTAGCGGTTTTTTTTGGGGGGGGGGGGAAGTATGTGGTATTTTATTTTTACTGTTTCTATACTTGAACATCTTAGGTCCAGTGTTGTAAAGTAACTTGAACCAGGCTTAGAAAAATTGGTTGGTTGGTTTTTATTTATTTGAGACAGGATCTCACAGATAACCCAGGCTGGCCTTGAGCTCCTGGTTCTCCTCCACCATCTCCCAAGTGTTGGGATTATAGACTTGTGCAACCACACCAGGTTAAAATTTACAGTTCAACAGTGAGGGGAATTTTATTTTTACAGGGTTAAACTACTCAGAGATCTGTCTACCTTTGCCTCCCAGGTACTGGAATCAAAGGTGTGCATCACATACCTGGCTTAACAGTAAATTTTTTTTTGTTGTTTTTTTCGAGACAGGGTTTCCCTGTAGTTTCTAGAGCCTGTCTTGGAACTAGCTCTTGTAGACCAGGTTGGCCTTGAACTCAGAGATCCACCTGCCTCTGCCTCCCAAGTGCTAGGATTAAAGGCGTGCTCCACCACCGCCCGGTTTAACAGTAAAATATTTTATCACTCAGAAAAAGTATCTTGCCCTTTGTTCATTTGTTTTTGAGACAGGGTCTTCTTTGTAGTCTAGGCTGACCCCAGACTCATAATTGTCTTCCTGCTTCAGCCTTCCAGATGCATAGATTATATCTGGAGGCTTTTTTTCTTTGTTTTTTAAAGACAAAAACAACAACAACAAACAGCCGTGTGGTGGTGGTACACGCTTTTACGCCTAGCACTCAGGAGGCAGAGGCAGGAAACTCCGAGTTTGAGGCTAGCCCTGTCTACAGAGTGAGTTCCTGGACAACCAGGGTTACAAAGAGAAACCCATCTCAAAAAAAAAAAGAAAGAAAGAAAAGAAAAAGAAGGAAAAGAACAGTTTTAGGTTATATGGTAAAATAAATTGAATAAATAAACTCTAGAATCATAGTATCCATGTTTTTTAGCAGAGAACATGCGATTGATCATACTTAACCATTCCTAAAAAGTGCTAAGGCAATCGGTTAACTTGAAAGAAAAAAGTTCCCCTTCATGGGTGGGTCCAAACCTGGGGCTTCATTCATGCCAGGTAATTGTTCTACTAAAGAGCTAGACCCCTAGTCTAACTTGCTAGTTTGATTAACAAATATTTGAAAGCTGTAGAAATATACACATTCCTCAGTTAACTTTACTGAAATTTGCTGGTATTAGATATATTTAGAATATCATCAACCATTGAATGCAGAAATACTGTTAGGAATGGACAGTGGAGTCTGTCCCTTAACCTCTTCCAAGACCTTCTAGAGTTTTAGCTAGGTCATCCCCACACAAAGTAGGATAAATGTTGCTCTAAGAATGTATAGACACAGCTATATATTCTTTAATCCCATCACTCGGGAGGCAGAGGCAGGCGGATCTCTGTGAGTTTGAGGCCTACTGGTCTACAAGAGCTAGTTCCAAGACAGGCTCCAAAACTACAGAGAAACCCTGTCTCGAAAAACCAGTAAAATAAAATAAATAAAAATAAAAAAATGTATAGACACTGGGATCATAAAGTAGCAACATTCTGGTAGCACCTAATTGGTAAGGCCCCATCTTTTGACAGGACACTGCTGTCTATGGTGTTCACACCTTAGAACCTCAAAATCAAGTTACATCACCTTCATCACCCCATCCCCAGCCAAATAGTCCTCAAGATTTTTTTTTTTTTTTTTTTTTTTTTTCGAGACAGGGTTTCTCTGCAGCTTTTTTAGAGCCTGTCCTGGAACTAGCTCTTGTAGACCAGGCTGGCCTTGAACTCACAGAGATCCGCCTGCCTCTGCCTCCCAAGTGCTGGGATTAAAGGCGTGCGCCACCACCGCCCGGCCTCAAGATATTTTATACAAGTTCACAGGACTTTATATTGTGCCATAGACATAGCTATTCTCTATGCTTTGACACACAGTTATATATGCCTGGACCCTAGAGCTTTGTTTTTTTTTAAGGTTTATTTATTTATCATGTATACAACATTCTGCCTCAATGTATGCCCGCACGCCAGAGGAAGGCACCAGATCTCAGTACAGTTGTTGTGAGCCACCATGTGGTGCTGGGAATTGAACTCAGGACCTCCGGAAGAGCAGCCAGTGCTCTTAACCTCTGAGCCATCTCTCCAGCCTCCTAGAGCTTTGTTCTTAACTTGAAGAATAAGTCTAGAACTTAGGATTTTCTTGACCTGAGATCCCATTAATAATATATCAACCTTTAAAAAATTCAACTTATATATAAAAATTCAGTTTATTGCTGGGTGATGGTCACATACCTTTAATTCTAGCACTTGGGAGACAGAGGCAGATGGATCTCTGTGAGTTCAAGGCCAGCCTGGTCTACAGCGTTGAGTTCCAGGACAGCCAAGGCTACATAGAGAAACCCTGTCTCTAAAAATGAAACAAACAAAATTCAACTTATTAAGAAATGTAAAAGGTAGCTATAGCTAGAGGGAGTGGTTTCAAGAGTGTTCAAAAAACTATTTCAGGTACACACACTATATACAGAGACTGGAGATATGGCTCAGTGGTTAAGAGTGTTTACTGCTTCTGCAGAGGACCCATGTGCAACTTAGAACCATCTACAACTCCAAGTCTAGGGGATTTGATTCCTCTTCTGTACATATGTGATCTACATAAACACATATATATTTTTTAAAAAATATTTCAGGGAAAAAGTTTTAGGCAAGTTTTTATGAAATTGTTTTCTTTTACTTTTTTAGAGGCTAAGTCTTGCTATTGCTCAGGCTGTCCTCCAAGTCCTGGACTTAGTAATCCTCCTAGCCTCAGCCTCCTAAGTATCTAGGACTTTAAGCGTGGGCTACGGCTTCTGGCTTTGATTGATAAAATTTTCATGAGTGAAGTAAAATTAAATATTTAATTTAATTAAAAATTAAATAATTGTAGAGTTGTATTAGAAGCTAGAGATACTTCAGCTAAATTAACAGGAATTTCTAGTTTTGGCTGTTTTAACTGAAAGATGTAAAGATAGTTGTGCCATAGTACAAAAATCTGATGAGAAGACTGTAGCAAAGCTGTCTGTCTAGTCAGTGTGTTCTGTGGCAGGCTAAAAATTGTTCATGTCTGATACTGTTGGCTGCCCTCTTTGGTTAGCATAGATCACAAAGCCTATAAGGTTTGAGCATTTGAGATTTCTTCCTTAGATTGGGTGGTGAAAGACTGCAGCTGTCTGTGCTTCAGAGTTTGTTGGCACACTTTAAGTGTCTTCACTTTGGATGTTGTTGCTACCATGTGTTCTCCTAAAATCTTAGGGTCACCTGATTTTAAAATGTGGGTGATAATTTGATTAAAATTAAGAAACAAAAGATACTGACAATGGCAACTGGTAATTCTAGTGGAACTTAGTGTTAAGAAGCTTCTCAACCAGGTGGTGGTGGTGCATGCTTTTAATCCCAGCACTCGAGAGGCAAAGACAGGTGGATCTCTGTGAGTTTGAGGCCAGCCTGGTCTACAAAGCAAGTCCCAGGACAGGCAGGAGTGTTACAGAGAGAAACCCTGTCTTGAAAAACCTAAATAAATAAATAAATAAATAAATAAATAATAAGTAGAAAATGAGCTTCTGCTGTCGCCATCACAAGGCTGAGTCAGGAACAGATAGTGTCAGTGGGACTGTGACTCTGGGACCCTGACCTAACCAGTGTAAGGTGCTATGCTTTACTAAATAGCAAAACAAAAACGTAGTCTGTTTAGGATTGACTCAAGCTTAAATATGTTTATTGCCTTCATTTGTTATTCTCCCTCAGGGTTTCTAGCTAAATGTCACCATTGTACATTCTCTTAGATAATCCATGATGTGGGTAGTCCTCATTAGCTTTTCAGTTTCATTTCTCTCATATTCTCCATTGTTTATTATTTTCCCAGCCACACAGATCTTTCTCTGTATATGTATTCTTTCTGCATGGTGAACTTTTCTGTATTTGGTATGGCTCAATTCTTTGGTCCTATCTTAAATGTCACCTTAGAGATGGATGTGGTGGTGCATGTCTTTAATCCCAGCACTCGGGAATTCAAGGCTATCCTGGTCTACATAGTGCGTTCCAGTACATCCTGGGCTATGTAGAGAAACCCTGTCTCGGAAAAAGGAAATAAAAAGAGAGAGAGAAAAGTCATCTCAGAAAAGTCTTCTCTGACCATGATAGATTTTATTTATTTGTATGTGTGCTCATATCCTGGGAATCAAACTCAGATCTTGTTACTAACAGCACTGTCTTCCCAAACCTAAACACGCTCATTCATAGCAATTACTGCTTTATGAGTTGGTAGTTGTCTACTTGTTTGAAGATACTCTCTCTCTCTCTCTCTCTCTCTCTCTCTCTCTCTCTCTCTCTTTTAATTTATTCATTTTTATTTTATGTGCATTGGTGTTTTGCCTGCATGTATGTCTGTGTGAGAGTGTCAGATCCCCTGTAACCTGTAAATGGAGACTGCACATTTGTTTCCCAGCCGCCCAGATCTTAATAATCACACAGAAACTATATTAATTACAATACTGCTTGGCCAATAGCTTAGGCGTAATCCTAGTTAGCTCTTACATCTTAAATTAACCCATTTCTGTTAATCTATGTATCACCATGAGGCTATGACCTACCAGTAAGGCTCCAGAGTCTTCCTTAAGCAGCTACATGGCGTCTCCCTGACTCTGCCTACTCTTCTATCTCTTCTGATTTCCCACCTGGCTTTACTCTGCTAAGCCATTGGCCCAAATAGCTTTATTCATCAACCAATAAAAGCAACACATACACAGAAGGACATCCCACATCAGGAACCAGAGATACAGACAGTTGTGCACCTGGCATGTGGGTGCTGGGAATTGAACCCAGGTCCTCTGGAAGAGTAGCCAGTGCTCTTAACCTTTGAGCCAGCTCTCCAGCCATATCATTAGGTTTTAAGCTGTGTTGGGAACAGTGTTTTATATCTAGTACATAAGCCTAATGCCAGAATAGAAGAACTGAAATAAAATAAAATAGTAAATAAAAGAATGATTACATAAGATTTCTAACTCTTTACTGCCTCCTTGAAATGCTTACAGAAAGAATGTTTTAAGTAGCTTTTTTTAGGTTGATAGTTGAGTCATTTTCTTAAGAATTTATTATTTCTTCCTACTCCATTGTCTGTGGAAACTCATTCAGAATGCTCTCATTTGCAAATGGCAACTTTCCTTTATTTTCTTTGTTGTAACTTCCATGAGTTAGTCAAAAGGGTATTCTTACTGGTTTTGATCTGTCCCATTTCCATGTCCAAAATTTTCATAGGCTCTCTGTCGAGGACTGGCCTCAACAAAAATACTTCTTACTAGGGTAGGGGTGTGGGAATTGAAGAAATATAAGTAAAGAATATGAAGGCACATAAAAATAATAGGACAGAAAACATAGAAAGTATTGGGAGGGCATTTCAGTGACTGAAATCCTGAAATTCATCGGGTTTATTTTTCCCCAGCTTTTATACCCAAAGTAAACTGAGGGAGAAGGTAACAAAAGACTTATTAACATGATACATCGGATAACTAACAGTCAATGGCCTTATCACTCTGAGACATTAAATCATTAGCATTCTGTCATCTAGGTAGCTATAATATGCTCTAGGTCAGGTATGCTGAAGACCTGCCCTTCCCTAAGTGACCTCATAGTTACAATAGAAGGAGCAGAAGTACATTTGCATATCCTGACTGCCTGTCAGGATGGTGTTGAGCTATCTTAATTTCAAAAGACCTTCTGAATTAGGAGGTGCAATTATACCTGTCATTCTCCAAACTCTGACCTTCAGACAAGGTAGAAATGGGCCTGCATTTTTCAGCCTCCACAGCTCTCATTCAGATGTGTAGTCAAGTATTGTAGGCACGCCTGTATGCTCACTATGCTAGACATTTAAATGTTCATTCCAATAAACACTGAATACCTGCTGTATGCCTAGATACTTAATTGCTACAGGTTCTGTTGTAGGGATTTCAGTCATAAGATAACATGAAAATCTGTCTTTGCTTTCATGGACTATTTTCTAATTGGGAGAAAAAGACAATAAACAATAAAGATAATTAAGGTGCATAGTGTATTAGAAGGTGGGTGACCTGTGATGGTTTTCATTGCAAGTTAGTGTTAAGTGGTGCTGTAGTGATGGTTCAGTAGAAAAGAGCATTTGCTGCTCTTAAAGAGGCCCCAAGTTTAGTTCCCAGAAGCTCCATGGTAGACAATTGCTGTGTAAGAATAGATACCCTAGCCGGGCAGTGGTGGCGCACGCCTTTAATCCCAGCACTCGGGAGGCAGAGGCAGGCGGATCTCTGTGAGTTCGAGACCAGCCTGATCTACAAGAGCTAGTTCCAGGACAGGCTCCAAAGCCACAGAGAAACCCTGTCTCGAAAAACCAAAAAAAAAAAAAAAAAAAAGAATAGATACCCTAGTGGGACTGTACAAGCTAAGAGCACTTATTCTTCTTTCACAGGACCCAGGTTCAGTTCCCAGCATTGCATTGTAGTTTACAACTGTTCATAATTCCGGTTCCAGGAGATCTGAGGTTCTCTCTGTCCTCTTCCGCAATCTTCCCCTCACCCCCTATCCCCCTCCCACCACCACACACACAGGGTTTCTTCATGTAGCCCTGGCTGTCCTGGAACTCACTCTGTAGACCCAACTAGCCTCACATTCAAGAGAATTGCCTGCCTCTGCCTCCTGAGTGCTGGGATAAAAGTGTGCGCCATTATTGCCTGGCCTTTCTGGCCTCTTTGAGTACTAGATATAAATACGTGTGATTTATATGTGTGTGTGTGTGTATTTATACAGACAAAACACACATAAAATAAAAATAAATGTCTTTAAAAAATGACCTAGCAAGGAAGACTCATTTAGGTTTCTTTATTTATCTGCTTTAGCTTTGCTAAATGTTGTAGCAGTGGAAGCTATAATAAGCAGTAGTTACATTTGTATGTATTTTTGAAATAACCAACTGAAGTTATGGATAAAGTGTTTTGGGCTTGTTTCTGTGTTTGCTCTGTTGGGGGTTCAAACCAAAGGTTTTGTGCATTCTAGATAAGCACTCATCCTGCTATGGGACAACAACCACAGCTTCAGTAGGATCAGTTTTCAAGTTTGGTGAAGTTAAGAGAATTCTTGCTAAACTGGGTGTGGTAGTGCATGCCTTTAATCCTAACACTTGGGAGGAAGAAACAGTGAGTTCCAGGATTATATAGATACCCTGTCTCAGATTAAAAAAAAAAAAAAAAAAAAGGAAGGAGAAAAATATTTACTGTTCTTACAAAGGACCAGTTTGGTTCCTAGCACTCACATGGTAGCTCACAACTGTTGTAACTCCATTTTCAGGGTTTCCAAAGACAACTTTTGGCCTCCTCAAGCACTGCACACATGTTATGCTCTTAAATACATGCAAGGCAAAGAGCTTATACAAATAAAATAAAATTTGAAAAAAAATACTTATGGATTGCATTTTATTTGAGTTCTAGTTTCACAGGGGAAGAAATTTAGAATTAGCAATCCTGACCTCGGCATTTCTAAGAGTCCTTGAAATATGTTCACAGGTGATGATGAGCAGTCCACGCAGATGGCTGCAAGCTGGGAAGATGAGAAAGTGACAGAAGCATCTTCAAACAATTTTGTTGCAATTAAAATTGATACCAAAAGGTATGCTTATACTTTAATGTTTCATTGCATTTTATTTCTTTTTTCTTTTTTTTAAATTTTTTTTAAGATTTATTTATTATGTATACAACATTCTGCCTCGATGTATGCCCGCACACCAGAGGAGGGCGCCAGATCTCAGTACAGATGGTTGTGAGCCACCATGTGGTTGCTGGGAATTGAACTCAGGACCTCCGGAAGAACAGCCAGTGCTCTTAACCTCTGAGCCATCTCTCCAGCCCTGCATTTTATTTCTAATCATGTTTTTTTGTTGTTACTTACGATATTCTTGAACTATTAAGAATGTTCATTTTATAGGTACAGATATCTAAGGCACTAAGATATATTAGGAACTTAAATTATTAATTTTTTGAGTGTACCTTCACATCCAGTTAATGGAATTTAAATTATATTGTTATGATTACTATTTATACTTTATTATTTGACAACTTTTTTGTTTGTTTGTTTTTCTAGCTCTGACGTCTTGAAACACAGTATGTAGACCAGACTGGCCTCAAACTCAAAAACTCGCCTGCCTCTGAGATTAAAATGCTGAGGTTAAAGATGTGATTTAACAACTTTCTATACCTTTCCCTCATTAATTATTTTACATAGTTTTTCTTGATGGATATTTAGGATGTTTTAATCCTTCTTATTACAGAGTATTATGTCACTGTATCTTTTTACAAGCTAAGTTTTTTTAATCTTTTTATTTTATGTGTATTATATGAGTATTTGCATGTATGTCTGTGCACCATGTGCTTGCAGTGCCCAAAGAAGTCGGAAAAGGGTGTTGGATTGCCTAAAAACAGAGTTACAGATGGTTGTAAGCCACCACGTGGGTGCTAGAAGTCAAACCTGGTCCTCTGGAAGAGCACCACTGAACCATCTCTCCAGCCGCCAGATTTTTTATTGTATTTACTATTTAAGGAAGCAACATGAGATAATATTTTTTTTTCCAGATGGTTTCTCACTATATAGACCACACTGACCTAGAAATCATAAAAATTCTACCTCTGCCTCCCTGGCACTGGGATTAAGGGTGGATGCCACCACACCCAGCAAGATGGACATTTTTAATTTACAAACCCAGCCACCACTTTGTGGGTTATAAGAAAAAGGATTGTTTAATCTGAAAGTTATGAAACAAAAATTAAAAAGAACAAAAATGTTTTGTAAAATAAAATTCATATTTCTGTCCTTCCAGCATATTCCTATGTAATTTTTAAAATATGATTGGTATAGTAAATTTAATGAATGCAACACAATTGAATTCATGTTGTGATTTTTCTCTTGATTTTTTTTTTTTACAGTGAAGCTTGTCTGCAATTTTCACAAATTTGTATCCTTTCATTGAAGAATTGGTTTCATATAGATTATATTTGCTTTTCTTTTTTTAATTAAAAAATTTGGGAATTAGTTTTATTTGGGAAAACTTACCTTTTGATAGAAGCAATGTTGCAGTCTTTTGTATTAGCTATATATAATACATTATATAGCTAATGGCAAAGGATGTGGGTTTTTTTCCTTTTTTAAATTTATTTTTATTTTATGTGCATTGGTATTTTGCCTCCATGTACAGCTGGTTGAGGATGTTGAGTCCTGTGGAACTAGAGTTACTACAGACAGCTGTGGCCATCATGTGGGTTTTTTTTAAGTTTTCTTTTTTTGATTAATTTTTTTTTAACGTTTACTGTACATTGCTGTTTTGCCTGCATGTATGCCTGTGTGAGGGTGTTGGGTCCCCTAGAACTGAAGTTACAGACAGTTGTAAACCACCATATAGGTGCTGAGAATTGAACCCAGGTCCTCTGGAAAAGCAGTCAGTGCTCTTAACCACTGAGCCATATCTCCAGTCCTGATGTTTTTCTTGTGTAATGTGACTATCTGAAGAGCAATAAGGGATAATTTGGTTAAAATGTTAAAAGTCTGTGACTCCAGGCAAAATGGATATAATGATGTAGAATGAAATGCATTTTTTCACTCCTATATGCTCTTCAAACCATAAATCATTTTATATATTACATGTACTAGAGGCATGAACATGCTAGTCACATTGTAAAGTCCACTAAGGTGATGTGTTTTGCTTTGTTATTGTATTTTATAAAACTCCATGTTTCAAGCCTGAATTGTTAGACTTAATTAGCCTGTACAGATCCTGTAGTGTGCGTTCCATCCAGCTTCTTTATAGGAGACAGCGGAATCCCTTTGGAAGTAATAGCAGGGAGTGTTTCCGCAGAAGAACTTGTTACAAGAATTCACAAAGTCCAACAAGTAAGAAGGAACCAGAACTTTTGGGGGGTTGCGGGGGGGTTTCAAGGCAGGGTTTCTCCCTGTGTAGCCTTGGCTGTCCTAGAACTCGTTCTGTATACCGGGCTGGCCTCAAACTCACAGAGATCTGCTCGCCTCTGCCTCCTGGGTGATGGGATTAAGGGCACTACTTTGCCTGGCCATTAATGTCATCCTTATTATTTTTTGCTGTCTGCTGCTTCAAGGTTTGGATTGTTCATATTTTTCTGGAACTTTGTGGTACAAGGCTATTTTTTTAATTTAATTATTTGAGTGTAGAAAGCAGCCACAGCACTGAGATTGGTATGGCTTTTGAGTTTTAGTCACCCTTCTAGAGGGATGCCAATGTGAGTATCAGTTACACTCCTAGAACCTTACTTCTCAGACTGACTACAGCAATGAAGGAAAGAAGAGTGACTCTAGGATTTGATTCACTCACTGTCCTTAAGTTCAGAGCTCTTAAGCTTCAGGTTAATTCTCAGGTGATGAACTCTGTTTCTGGCCACTGAGTGTGTAGGGATGTCTCTTAACACATTTCCTAGTGTCCAAGCCAGTTTCCTACCACCTGCACGCCTCAGCCCATGGGGTCCTTCTCTCCTGTGCCCACAACTGTCTGTTTGGAGTTTTAGGGACTGTGGCAGGCCAAATTGATGCTTCCCAAACTGTGTATGTTCTCTGATCGCAGGCCCTTGAGGTAGCTCAATTTTAAACAATGGATACCCTCTGAAGATAACACAGAACTGCCCTCTGAATCCTATAGCTTGACAAAGAAAGATTATCCCAACCAGTGACCCATCTATCAGAGGAAACAGTCTCGCCAACACCTGCAATGATTTGGGACCCTTGAGAGAAGTGAGCTTGTCCTGAGGGTGGTACTGCCCATCTTCATCTGCCTTGCCTTTGGAAATGTCTTGAGTCCCGTCCCCTGGTCAGATGATCACTCTGCTTTAAAACCTTTTATGGGCTGGAGATACAGCTCATCCCCCAGTACCAAATAAGGAAAATTATGCTCTGGCCAACTTAAAATTGAATTCCATAATGTGATTTTTTTTTTGTTTTTGTTTTGAGGAAGGGTCTGTGGATAGCCCTGGCTGTCCTGGAACTTGCTATGTAGTTCAGACTGGCCTTGAACCTTCCACTTTTCTCTGCCTGGGATTAAAGGCTGATGTGCCCCCATGTTCATGCCATAATATGTTTTTTGTTTTGTTTTGGACTCTCCATTTCCAATTTGTCTTACTGAGGGTTTAGTATTTCTACTCGTGTGTGTGTGTGTGTGTGTGTGTGTGTGTGTGTGTGTTGATGACTAATCTACCATTAAATGGCTATAGAGTGTCATGTTAAGTTGCAATATGTTTTCTCCCGAGATGCACTCATCAAAAGGTGAAACATCAGTGACAAATGACAACCAGTCAGAAAGTTCAGTATCTACCCCATCTGCCTCATTTGAACCTAATGATGTATGTGAAAATACTGAGTCCAGAAACACAGAGCATTGTGAGACACCAGCGGCTTCTGACACAAAGTCAGATACTGCAACAGGTACAGGAAGAGTATTCCTTACTTCATATTTAAGGACATGGTTTAGTCTCACTGTAGCATCCCAGACAGATAATAGCAAGCCTTTCAAATGGGGTTACACCCTGATAAACCCAGCCAAACATGAGGGCTTAGCTTAGCTTAGCTTGCTTGGCATTCCATTAGGCACAGTGGTACATTTATGTCATACTACTATTCAAGAGAAAAAGTTAACAAATGGTTTATATCTTTTACAAGTTGCATTATTTGTAGTATTCTTATTTTGTTTTATTTTAATAATTAAGGAGGAGAATGCTCAGGTCATGACAATCCCTCCCAGGAGCCTCTTGGATGTTCAAACCAGAAACCAGCAGAGGATCTCACCGTCAAAGTAGAAAGGTTTGCTTTTACTTTTGTAGATAACATTTTGTTTAAAAAAAAATTACAGTTTCTAGTTATTTTGTTAACTTGTATGAAACCTAAATATAATGCAAATGAAGACTCAGAATTGCAGGTTTAAGTTTTTGATTGCCTCAATAACCCAACTATTCCATGAAAATTAAAATTAGGGTACAGGTTTTCTGTATGATTGAAGTTATCAGTCAGCTATAGACCTGAGCATTTCGTTCTATGCATGTGTGTCCTTCTGTCACTTTTGCTTATATTTCTTTATGCCAGAATAATAATAAGCTCCAGATGAACAAAAACTTACATCATATTATGCATATGTATTAAGATGGGGTTCTGCACAACTACTAAACGTCATTTTTTTTATTGGTTGGACTAATAGTAAACATCTCTGATTCGTACTTTCTAGGTTAGGGTTTATAAAAATACGGTAATTATGAAATGTGTTTGTTATGCTGTTATTAAAAAGTATGAATTAATTACTACTATTTCTAATACTAGCCTAAAACCTTTTAATATTAGGTAAAAAATTAAAAATGCTTTTTAAATTTTTCTTTAAAGGAAATTAATTTAGTTAATTTAAATTAAATTTGCCCCTTTATGTATTTCTTTAATCATAGCACTCAGGAGGCAGAGACAGGAGAATCTCTTGAGTTTGAGGCCAGCGTTGTCTGCAGAATGAGTTCTAGGACAGTCAGGATGGCTACACAGAGAAATCCTGTCTCAAAAAAACAACAAAACAAAATACTTCTTAGAGGAAACTAGAGTCAGTGTTAGAATACTTAGCTGACATGAGGTCCTGGGTTAAATCCTAAGCTCTGCAAAACAGTAATAATAACATAAGTAAAATTTCTTCAAAGAAATTAGTGTCTTCTTGGTCACTTGCAGCTGTAAATACAGGCAGTTGGTGAGATTCAAGAAGTGGGCTGTGGGACTCAAACTTGGGTTCAATGCAGGAACAATATAAACTGTTAACTGCTAAGCTTTTTCTCCATCTCAAATTAATATATTTTCCAAGTATTAGAATCATCAAAAAGTGAGGACTCTAATAGTAAATGATAAACTTCTGTTAGACACCTGTGGGTTCATAGATTTCTGTACAGGACAGGAGGTGGGCAGATAAACTGCTGTACTTTCAGGGAGCTATGTTTAGGTTTCTATATTACCCTTTGTTTTAGCAAAATAAAACTTTGAGACAGTCTGATTATGTAGCCTCTAGTTAGCCTCTGCTTCCTAAATGCTGATGTTAAAGGTATTCACCACCATGTCTGCTGCCCTCTCCACCCCCAACCCCCCCAGTAAAATTCTTAGTTATGTTTTGAATAATGGACTCTATCTTGGTGTTTTGTTTTTTTTTTTTTTTTAAACAGACTAACAAAAAAGCTTGAAGAAAGGAGAGAAGAGAAAAGGAAGGAAGAAGAACAGGTAGAGCTCACCCTTAGCATTGGTTCACTCTGTTACTTGAGGGAATTTATGATTTGTTGTCCAATTTAGCAGACTCAGAGTGATATCCTTAGAGCTCAGTGTTGTATTGTGTTGGAGGAAATTATTTGTTCTCTGCACTCAGTTTGTATTGTATACATTTTAGGATCTTGGTTATTGTTTGCTTGTCTGTTTGTCATGATTTCTATGCAATCTATACTGGCCCAGAAATCATAGGGTTGCAAGGAGTTACCATGGCTATCTGTTTATTTTCTTTTTTTATAAATTACCAGCAACAATTGAATAATCTTTTTTTTCACTCTGTGGACTGATCTTTTCAAATTAAGTATCTAAAGGAAGTTGATCTAAAATTGCTAGATTTGAGGAAATTCAAATTTGTAGACATCCTCAGTTTTTTATCTAATGTTGCATTCTAGTATACTCACCATCTTTCTCACAGTAATTGTGCCCATCTCTTTTGGGTCTCATTTAGATTATCATTGTTTTCAAGACAAATAATTGATTGCCGTGTTGTCCTTGGAGGGCATCACATTTGCTGTAGAATCTGAAGGCTTGTAATTCTGCTTGGATACAGATTACATTGAGGACACGATATTCTTAACAGAGCCACTGACAAAAGTTTACAAGTTGATAGACATTTGATCATTAATTATGCTGTCAATAAAAGTATTTTTTTATTATTTTATATTATCGGTGTTTTACCTGCATGCATTTTTCACAACACTTTGCATGCCTGGTGCCTGTGGAAGCCAGAAGAGGACATCAGGTCCTCTGTAACTGAACAGTTGTGATCTGTCATGTGGTTGCTGGAAATCATATCTAAGTCTTTAGGAAGAACAACCAGTGAGCTTAATAACTGAGTACTCTCTCTCCCTCCCTCCCTCCCTCCCTCCCTCTCCATGTCTCCCCCTCTCTCCCTCTCTTTCCCCCCACCCTCTCTCTCTCTTTGGTTTTTCAAGGCAGGGTTTCTCTGTAGCTTTGGATCCTGTCCTGGAACTAGCTCTTGTAGACCAGGCTAACCTCAAACTCACAGAGATCCACCTGCCTCTGACTCGTGAGTGCCGGGATTAAAGGCGTGCGCCACCACCGCCTGGGCCTGAGTCATCTCTTTAGCTCCATTTTTATTTTATTTATTTATTTTTCTTTTCAAGACAGGGTTTCTCTGTTGTATTCTGGCTGTCATGAAACACACTTTGTAAACCAGGCTGGTCTTGAACTCAAAAAGATCTGCCTGTCTCTGTCTCCTGAGTGCTGGGAATAAAGGCTTACACAACCACCACCCGACTTCTTCAGCTCTTTTTTAAAAATTACTTTCTTTTGTGTGTGCACATGCACACACATGTGCATAGGCACATATGTGGAGATCAGTGAAAAACTTGCAGCAGTCCATTTTCTCTTTTCATTATTTGGGTCCATAGTGTAAACTTTGGCGCTAGGCACTTGTACTGACTGACCCATCTTACCAGGAGATATTTTCTGAAGTTTTATTTTCTTTGGTTTGGTTTGTAGTGGTTTTTGAGACAGGATTTCTCTGTAGCTTTAGAGCGTATTGTAGAACCCACTCTGTAGTCCAGGTTGGTTTTGAACTCAGAGAGATCCACCTGTCTCTACCTCCTGAGATCTGGGATTAAAGGTGTACTCCACCACCACTAGGCTGAAATTCTTTTCTTTTAACTATATTCTACAATCAGCTTTCCATACATCAGAATATTGTCTGGGACAGAGATTGGATTATGGTTTGGGTTCACCACACTTTTCTTTATTTCAGAGAGAGATTAAGAAGGAAATTGAAAGGAGAAAAACTGGAAAGGAAATGTTGGATTATAAGAGGAAACAAGAAGAGGAATTAGCAAAAAGAATGTTAGAAGAAAGAAGCAGAGAAAAGGCAGAAGACAGAGCGGCTCGAGAGCGCATCAAGCAGCAGATAGCGCTGGTGAGCTTCTCTGTGTGCTCCTTCATTCATGTTGAGACTGCGCCTTTCTGTGCAGCCAGTAGAATCCCTGAACTCTCTTAACTGAACCAGCTAAGTGCTGGACCCAGAGAAGTGAGTGACTGGTGTCTACCTTTATCAGAAATGTTTGATCTTCTGACGTCTGTGATATTGTTTTGCTATGCAGGCTGATTTTTCAGTCCCTACCACACGGTGCACACAATAGCATATTTAGTAATTGAAAGAATATCAATCTGGCCCGGCGGTGGTGGCGCACGCCTTTAATCCCAGCACTCGGGAGGCAGAGGCAGGCGGATCTCTGTGAGTTTGAGACCAGCCTGGTCTACAAGAGCTAGCTCCAGGACAGGCTCTAAAGCTGCAGAGAAACCCTGTCTCGAAAAACCAAAAAAAAAGAAAAAAAGAGAAAAAAAAGAATATTAATCTGGTCTTTTGTTTTCAAGGAATTCTGTATTGAATTGAAATAGCTAAGAAAAATTGATACATAATTATTTTAATTTTCAGTTACTCCCCCCACCCACCCACATGGCTACTCCTCAAAAAATTATTTCTTAAGATATATTTCTCATGTATGAGTGTTTTGTTCATTTATTTCCCAGGTATGAGTGTTTCGCCTACATGAATGTATGTGTACCAGTTGTGTGCCTGGTGCCCTCACAGGCAGAAGAGGGTGGTGGGTCCTCTGGGATGGTTGCTAAGTCACCATGGGTGCTGGGAACTGGCAAGTGCTCTCTAAACCACTGAGTCAGCTCTGTCCCCAACCCCATCAAAATCATGCATGCATATGTGACATATTTGGACGTCAAGGACAACAGTGTGGAGTCAGTTCTCGCCTTAAACCTTTCTATGGGTTCTGGGGCTCAATCTCAGGTGGCCAGGCCCACACTTTTATTTTACCCTTGAATCCATCACACTGGCCCCAGATAGGGTTGTTTGTTTTCTTTGGGGGTAGTTTTATTGTTCTTTTTCTTTATATTCATTATATGTAGATGTATGTATCTGATGTATACGTGTGCATGAGAGTGTAGATATTCTCAGAGACCAGAGGTGTCAAATCCCCTGGACCTGGAGCTACAGATGGTTGTGAGCTCCCTTACATGAGTGTTAGGAGCTAAACTCCGGTCTTGGAAGAGCAGCAAGTGCTCTTAACCACTGAGCCATCTCTCTGGCCACTCAAAACCATTTTAAAGTTATTTTCTTCATGTTACTTTATTCTTTGAGACAGAGTCTCACCTTATAACCCTGGCTGCCCTGGAACATGATGTGTAGACCAGGCTGGCCTCAAACTCACAGAGATCTGCCAAGTGCAGAGGTTAAAGGCATGTGCTATCCCACCTTCTCTATTTATTAAGAATTTTCTAAGAAGGCACAGCTTTTAAAGATTCTCGAGCTGGGCATGGTGATGCGAACCTTTAACCCTGACACTCAGGAGACATGGAGATGGAGCTCTGTGAATGCAAGGCCAGTCAGGGCCTAACAGTGAAACCCTGTCAAAAAGAATTTAAAAAAAAAAAAAAAAAAAAAAAAAACCAAAGAATTTGTAAATTGTAGTCTGTATAAAAGCATTAATTTTGAGAGAGAGAGACTTTCAAAAGATTGAGGCATAACTAAAGGGTGACGATGGTTTTATAGCAGTTGCTTTTCTTTTTCTTTTTTAGATTTTTTTTTATTGTGTATAAGTGTTTTGCAGATGTGTATGTATAGACACCATATGCATGCAGTGCTCATATGTGCCAGGAGAGGGTGTTGGGTCCCTGGGACTGGAGTTACAGAGGTTTGTTAGCTGCCATGTGGATGCTGGGACCCTGTGTCCTCGGAAGAACTGTCAGTGTGCTGAACCACTGGGCCATAACAAGCTCGGCAGCTGCTTTTTAAATTAACCTATTGTATATATATCTAAGTACTGTCTATTCCTCTGACCATTCAACAAACACTCATTAAACATCACCTTTGTGTCATACTTTGTTCCTGGCTATGGAGGCAGTTCTTTTTTTTTTTTTTTTTTCCACACAACTCAGATTCTTGACACTTGCCTAAATGAAGGAAACAAACAAACAAAAAAACCCTCAGATCTTAAATGTGTAAAGTCTGCACATGAACCTAAGGAATTTCATATATTGTGTTTATCCCTTGTGTTTATAAACATGTAGGCTCTGACAGCAAGAAGTAATGTGTCTAATGGTGTTTCCTTCAAAGGACCGTGCAGAGAGAGCTGCTCGTTTTGCAAAGACGAAGGAAGTAGAGGCTGCCAAAGCTGCTGCCTTGCTGGCCAGACAGGCAGGAGCAGAAGTCAAGAGGGAGTCTTCTGCTCGAGACAGAAGGTACTTCTTGCTTTATAAATGTCTCCCAGAAATAGCCATGTGTCTTTGCTGGTTAGTGTTACTTTTATTTGTTTGTTTGTTTGTTTTTATTAGTTATTTTGAACAGATTCTCCCAAGGTTGTCCTTGCTAACCTTAAACTGTTTGTGTAGACCAGCCTGGCCTTGAACTCACTGACATCAAACTGCCTCTGCCTCCAGACTGCTGGGTATAAAGACATAGGACTCCAAGCCCAGCTCTTGGTTAGGATTTATGTAGTTTTTTGATATTGGACAATTGCTAACTTTCATAATCAAATATTAATGACCTCGTGTGGTGGTGCACTTGGAAGGCAGACAGATCTCTCTTCTGAGTTTGAGGCTAGCCTGGTCTATATAGTGAGTTCCAGGCTGGTCAGGACTACAGGGTGAGACCCTGTCTCAAAAATACACTTTTTTAAACTTTTGATTTCTCAGAGGGATGGGGAAATGGCTCAGAGGTTGGGTGATCTGGCAGAGAACCTGAGTTCAGTTCCTAACATCAAGTAGCTTAAAACCACCTGTAGCAACTCTTGCTCCAGAGGATCTAACGCTGTCTTCCTGCTTCCAAGGGCACCTGTACTTATTGACATACATTGACACAGACATACACTGACACATATACATAAATAAAAACACAATAAATCTCAAAAATAAAGAGAATTCAACTTGTTTAGAAATTGCAATAAAGACAGGCGGTGGTGGCGCACGCCTTTAATCCCAGCACTCGGGAGGCAGAGGCAGGCGGATCTCTGTGAGTTTGAGGTCAGCCTGGTCTACAATAGCTACTTCCAGGACAGGCCCCAAAGCTACACTGAGAAATCCTACTTCAAACAAAAAATTGCAATAAAAAAGTATGTTAAATCAGCCAGACAGTGGTGGGGCACGCCTTTAATCCCATCACTCAGGAGGAAGAGGCGTGCGGATCTCTGAGTTCTGGGCCAGCCTTGTCTTCAAGGTATAGTTCCAGGACAGGCACTAAAGCTACACAGAGAAACCCTGTCTTGAAAAAAACAAAAACTAAAAGATACTGCTCTTTAAATATTAAGTATACTGCTTTTTAAATATTTGATAAATTTAGCAGCAGTATAAGTCTTTAAGAGTAAAAAGAAGATTATTGAAAAAATTATAACCAAAATCCATGGGGAAACATTCTGTTCTGTCCTCAAAGTCATAGTATTTAGATGGTCACACTTGGAGCTGTAGAGATGGCTTATCAGGTAAGAAAGGTCTGAGTTTAGATCCCAGCACTCATGTAACAAGCCTGGAGTCCACCAAATGTCTAACCCAGCTCCATTCACGGAGCAGACAGGAGGATGGCTAGCACTGGCTGACTTCCAGGCTAGTGAGACAGTATAGGCCCCAGGTTCAAAGGACTACATGGGGAGTGACAGAAGACACCATATGCCTTCTTCTGGCCTCTCTGAAGGTGTGCATGCATACATGTTTGCATATGCTCTCCACAGAAACATACAAATTAAACCTCTCTCTTCTTTTAATCTCAAAAGCAACTTCCAAGGGGTAAAAGATGATGTTGGTTGGGTGCCTTGAAGCTACAATCAAGGCAGCTCCCAAGCCTGGTGGCTGGGAACCAAATTCAGGTCCTCTGCAAGAGCAGTGAGTTCTCTTAACTGCTGAGCCATCTCTCCATTCCTGATTTTTACAGAATTTTTAATCTTGAAATTTATAAGGTGATATGGGATTTTCCTTTGTTGTGACTATATTTTATTACCATAGGTTAAAGAGAAGCTGTTTTGGCCTATGGCAGGGCAGAATAGAGCTAGGCAGGAAAACTAAACTGAATGCAGGGAGAAAGAAGGCAGAGTCATGCAGGTGCCATGTAGCTGCCGTATGAGAAAGACACAAGAACCTTACCAATAGGCCACAGCCTTGTGGTGATACACAGATTTAAAAAAGTGGGTTAATTTAAGATATAGGAGCTAGCTAGCAATACACCTAAGCTATTGGCCAAATAGTGTTTTGGCCATTAGCCAATTCTAACCCTTGGTAATTTCAGTCAAGAACACAGCAAGTTTGAGGGCTACTTGGGTTATATATGACGTTTCAGACCAGCCTGGGCTACATAGTAAAACTATCTCACAAAAAGAAACAGTACAAAAGATTGAATATTATACCACCTAGGATAATTCTGTTTTAAAAGACAATAAAAGTTTGTGCATGATGCCCCATGCGTTTAATCCTAGCACTCAGAAGCAGAGGCAAACTGGTCTCTGAATTCAAGGTCAGAACAAGTGCTAGGCAGGGTCTACACAATGAGACTGAACAAAATCCAATAAAGACAGTAACAAGTGTTGGTGAGGAGGAAGAGAATTTGGAGCCTCTCTGCATTATGAATGGGCCATAAAATGGTGAAGCCATTTTATAAAACCATTTGGTAATTCCTCAGGATATTAAACATGGAGTTACCAGGTGGCCCAGCACTCACTCTTAGATATATATCAGAGTGGGTTGTCGTGGTTAGGGTTGCTATGACTGTGATGAAACACCATGATCAAGGAAGTAAAGGGGAGGAAAGGGTTTGTTTTACACTTCCACATCACAGTCCCATTATCAGAGGAAGTCAGGACAGGAACCTGGACGCAGGAGCTGAAGCAGAGGCCATGGGTAGGTGCTATTTACTGGCTTGCTCAGCCTGCTTACTCATAGAATTCATGACCACCCTTCCCAGGGATGGCACCACCCAAAATGGATTGGGTCCTCCCCAATTGGTCACTAACTGACAGCTGGATCTTATGCAGACATTTGCCCTATTGATGCTTTTTCCTCTGATGACTCTAGCTAGTATCAAGTTGACATAAAACCAGCAAATACAAGGATTCATAGTATGTCCACAAAAAGCCTGTCCATAAACATTAATGGTATTCAAAAAAGCTACAATGTGATAACATTTATCAGTTTAGGAGGAGATTCACCAGTAATAGAATCAAGAGCTTACAGAGCATTTGCTGAATTTTTGATTACATAATACTGTATGAAATACATACATACATAATGTATGAAAAAAATAATGATTTTTTTTTTTAGATGAAAGGTTCTGACTACGTGAACCAGTTAATGGTTGCTAGGGCCTGGGAAAGGAAATAGAGTGATTACTAATATGCTCAGGATTATTTTGGGAAGTCATAAAATATTCTACTGTTCCTGTGATAGCTACATGGCTTTGTTTATTTTTTTTATTGTTTAAATTTTTTAACATTTATTTTGGCCCTGGGATGGGTGTTGTGTGTGTTCCATGGAGTCCATGTGAATGTAAACAACAACTTTCAGGAATTAGTTCTCTCCTTCCTCTGTGGAGGAATGGTCTTAAGAGTTGAACTTAATTAAGTCATCTCACCAGGCCCTTGTTTTGTTTTTGGGACCAGGTTTCACTGGGCAAATAGCCCAGGCTTGCCTCTAACCTGGGATCTTCCTGTGATAGGATTGCAGGTTGACAGGCTTCCATGGCAAATACTTTACCTGCTGAGCCATCTTGCCCACCTCAAAACGTCATTTCTACTTTCAACTGCATTTAAGGAGAAAGAAAGATCAAAAAGAAACAAAGGAAGGAAGGAAGGAAAGAAAACTATTTATGGGGGTGGGAGCAGCATGACATGGTGCATGCATGGAGGTCAGATGACAGTTTAGGGTTCTCTCCTTCCACCGTGGGATCAAGGTCATATCATCAAGCTGGGGAGCAAGTGTCCTGGCCTTTCTCAGCAGCCTTTGTCTGGTGGTGAACGACACTGACTGCAGCTTGACTTTTTTCTTTTTTCATAGCACCATTGCAAGAATTCAGTTCCGGCTGCCTGATGGCTCTTCCTTTACAAGTCAGTTTCCTTCTGATGCGCCGTTAGAAGAAGCAAGGCAGTTCGCTGCACAGGTGAGTTCATAAAGACAGATGTGTGGGTTATTAAAATCTTGCAGGAGAGGTTCCAAAGCAGAAGAATGGCAGGAAATAGAGTGAGGTGGCGGGAGTTCTGACTTGAATTACACATGACAGTGTGCAGCAGACTCAGGAACATTCCTTTAGCATGCTTAATTAACAAGAGCAGTGAAAAGCCAGTGGTCTCCTAGTTGATCTGAGGACTTGCCTGTCCTGGAAAGGAAGTGGGTTCTCTTTGTTTTCTCATGGGTGATTACTGTTTAGCCGTTTTTCTGTTTGCCAATCGAAGGATCAGGAATTTACTTTAAAAGTGTGGGCTTACTCAAAATCTAAGTGACACATGAAATTTGATGACATTACAAGTTAGGTAGGAGCAATTTCCAGTACTTTTTACTCCCTTAGTCCTGAGTAAATGGATCCTGGTTACAAATCATCCTTCAGGATCTAAGCTTTGTATGTGCAGTATGGTTCTCATAACATCAAGGTTAAGATTAGAAAGTTGGCTGTGCTTTCATGGATGCAGCTAACTTCCTTGGTTGGAGTAAATTTTCTAGTTTCTTCTTTAGGGCTGTGTTTGTGGATAGGTATTGTTTAAGTTTCATTTTCTCATGGAATATCTTACTGATAGGCCATGCTTTGTTGGTACCCCTGGGAGTCCTTCCCCCTTCTGAACAGATGTAGAAGAGGGGTGGATTGCGTAGATTGGTAGAGGGAAACAAGAGTGGGTGGGAGAGGGGGTATGAAGCTGCTCTCAGGATGTAAAATAATTGAGAATTTTAATTAATGAAAAGAAATACAGGAACCCCATGGATGGGTATTTTACAGTATATTCGTATAGTCATAAAGAAAATTTAGCTCTATTATTAAAACAATTTTAATGACTAAAAAATATTGGGATATTGGGTTAGACCCTTTCAGCAAACTACTCAAATAGTCTTCTCACCATGTTGAGTCACAAGAGGATATGATGCCTCAGCGTGGCAGAATCCAACTCAGGTGGTCGTTCATTGCTCTGGTGTCCTGAGGACCCCACAAGGCTCCTCTGTCTTGTTTTAGTATCCAAATGGTTTAAGAAAACTTTTAACATCTGACACATGACCCCTGTCTTGCTTTATTCCGACTGCTGCAGGTAAATGGAGGCTGTGTGGGAAAAAGCTGTCTTCTGCGGACCAGCTGGACGGCTCACGGATTAAAAATGCTTGCTGCCATGCCTGACCACTTGAGTTAGGTCCCAGGGAGACAACTGACTTTTCAAGTTGTCCTACGACCCCCACACATGTGCTGTGGTGTGCATATGTCCCCCACACCTCCCACATAGTATTGCAAAACAAACAAAGTAGCAGCTGTGCAGTCAAGTCTAGCAGCAGTTGGGGTCTTCTATAGCGTTTGGAAAATTTAGGCTAATTACTCACCAACATATTTGGACTGTTACCAGTTTTTCTAATAAAATATTTGAAATGATTTGGCATACAGATTGAGATCATGTCTCCAAAAACATACATTTTTTCAAAAAATGACAATGACTATTATTTCCCTTAATACAAACCCCATTTCAGAATTCTATAGATACCATATTTCATATTTTTATTTATAACTGTTGTGTGTGTCTGATGTTTGAGTGTAGGTGTGTGTATGAATGTGGACATACATGTTTGTTTCATTCAACTTTCATAGTGGGTTCCAAGAGTCAAACTCAAGTTATCAGACTTTTTTTAAAATATTTATTTATTTATTATGTATACAATATTCTGTCTATGTAGATGCCTGCAGGCGAGAAGAGGGCACCAGGCCTCATTACAGATGGTTGTGAGCCACCATGTGGTTGCTGGGAATTGAACTCAGGACCTTTGGAAGAGCAGGCAATGCTCTTAACCACTGAGCCATCTCTCCAGCCCCAAGTTATCAGACTTTTATGACAGATGGTCAGTGCACATAAAATAGAAATTAATACATTTTAAGAGAACGTCCTTTTCATCCTGAGATATAAATGATTCACACCATACATTTAATCTCAGTTTCAGGAACTTATACTGCAGTGGGGTCTCACAGTTATCATCAGAAGAGGCTGGCCTGGAACTTGTTACATAGACCAAAGCTGGCTTTGAACTCAGATATTCTCCTGCCCCTACTATCAAGCCCAGCTTTTAAAAAGAAAAAAGACAAAGGTTTTTTTTTTTAAAGAATTATTCATTTATTTATTATATATACAGTGTTCTGCCTGCACGTATGCCTGTACAACTGAATAGGGCACCAGGTCTCACTGTAGATGGTTGTGAGCAACATGTGGTTGCTGGGAATTAAACTCAGGACCTCTGGAAGAGCAGCCAGTGCTCTTAACCTGAGCCATCTCTCCAGCCCAAAAAAAGAAACTTTTTAGCTGGGCGTGGTAGCAGGTCTCTTTGATCCC
This sequence comes from Arvicola amphibius, assembly GCF_903992535.2. Classification (NCBI taxonomy): domain Eukaryota; kingdom Metazoa; phylum Chordata; class Mammalia; order Rodentia; family Cricetidae; genus Arvicola; species Arvicola amphibius. Next base: position 91,930,213 of record NC_052058.2, on the reverse strand, counting down.
AGCACTTGAGAGGCAGAGGCAGGCAGATTTCTGTTATTGCAAATCTAGTCTAGCCTAAAACCCTGCAAATAAATAAATAAATAAATAAATAAATAAATAAATAAATCGATCAAAGTATGGGTCCATTCCAGGCGGTGGTGGTATATGCCTTTAATCCTTGTGGTCTACAGAGTGAGTTCTAGGATAGGTTCCAAAAGCTACAGAGAAACCCTGTCTCAAAACAAACAAATGAAAAAAAAATCCATAGATCTTTCCATGTTCTTTAACAAAGATAAAATTCAGTCCTAGCACAGAGGAGCTTTAGTGTGACAGATATCTTTTAAAGCGTTTTTACAGCATTTAATTTATGTGGGAGGTGTGGGGGACATATGCACACCACAGCACATGTGTGGGGGTCGTAGGACAACTTGAAAAGTCAGTTGTCTCCCTGGGACCTAACTCAAGTGGTCAGGCATGGCAGCAAGCATTTTTAATCCGTGAGCCGTCCAGCTGGTCCGCAGAAGACAGCTTTTTCCCACACAGCCTCCATTTACCTGCAGCAGTCAGAATAAAGCAAGATGCTGGGGAAATCCTTCAGCCAATGGCCTTTGAGATGCTGGCCTACTTTGGGCATGGCCTTGGGTACTATAAAAACAGATGCCTGCCCTTTTGGCTGCTCAATTCAGTTTCTGTTTCCTGCTCGTGCAAAGGACTGTAGATCTGTAAGTCTACCCCTAAATAAAGAACCCTTTATTATACTCCATTCTGAGCTAGTGTGGGACTGCTTTATTATAATCGCCAACAGCAAGATAATGGCCATACTATAGATGTTAAAAGCTTTTTAAAATTATTTGGATTTAATATGTCTCAGCTACTTTTTAAAACATTTTTAAGAGGTTTTTGAATTTATGTCTAATTGAACTTTTTAAATTAAGACATTTTCTAACAGTCATTTTAGAATCAAAAATGATGCAGATTGTTAGTACCTTACTTTTTAAAGCTTTACATCCACTTCTCTGTTCCAGACTGTTGGCAACACTTATGGTAATTTTTCGCTAGCAACCATGTTTCCCAGGAGGGAGTTCACCAGAGAAGACTACAAGAGGAAGCTGCTGGACCTGGAGCTCGCACCCAGTGCCTCCGTGGTGCTGCTGCCAGTATGCACACAGTTCTGGGTTCTGCTCTTTGGGTTTTCTGTCTGTTCTATTCTTGGTCATTGCTTAGAATTGGTGGAAGAGAATAAAGGCTGTGGGCAATTAAAACACAAAATTTTTAGATCAATTTATAGTACATTTATTGTATGTTTTATAAATTTGCAATGCTAATGTTTTGTGAGGCTTTGAGTTTTTTATTATTAAATTTATTTTTTAAAAGTAATCTTTTCTCATTTTACATACATGTGAGGTTTTGAATTTTCAACTGTTTTGTATGCAAAAAAGTTTACAGAAGAAAACAAATACTGAGTTGTTTCCTCTGTGAACTCTTAGCCTAAGACTAGACAGTCTAGCACAGTAAAATTATATGTATAACAAAAAATTAGATTTAATTATTCAAGTATAGCATGCTTTTTTTTTCTTGGAAAGGGTCTTATTGTGTTATAGAGGTCATTGTATAGACTAGGCTGGCCTTGACCTCAAAGAGGTCTTCCTGCCTCTTCCTGAGTGCCGGGACTGAAGATGTGTGCCACTACACCCAGTAAGTTTAGTACTTTAATCTCTCAAGGAGAAAAGAGGGTCAGAAAGCTAAAATGTTGCCAGGGTCCTACCTGAAGTGTCACCTGGGTTTTTATGTCCTGGTCAGTATAGTTTTTCCTATTCTAAACTAGAGCTGCCAGCACACTTGAAACAGCCCTGCAATCAGAATTTCATGGTATTTGCTGGATTTTAAATCTTAATCTTTTACTTACTTATTTTTCTTTGGTTTGTTTTTTTAAAAAGCCTTTCTCTTTGAATTAGTGAGACTTTTATTATCAAAGTTGTTAATTTTATTGCCAAAGTTTACTTTTTTTAAAAACAGTTGGTTCAGAGCTAGAGAAATGGCTTGGCAATTAAGAGAAGGTACTGTGGGGACTAGAGAGATGGCACAGTAGTTAAGAGCACAGACTGCTGTTCCAGAGGACCCAGGTTCAATTCCTAGTAACTCCAATTCCAGGGTACCCAACACCTTCATGCAGGCAAAACACCAGTGCATATAAATTTTTAAAACACAAAAGAGAGAATGTGCTGCTCTCCTAGAGGACACAGGTTAAGCTTCCAGCAGACACAGAGCAGCTCTGTAACTTTGGATCCTGTCCTGGAACCCAGTCTACCAGGCTGGCCTCCAGCTAACAGAAATCTGCCTGACTCTGCCTCCCGAGTGCTGGGATTAAAGACAAGCACCATCACTGCCCAGCCCAGATGTCTTTTTCTGATTCACTGGGCACCAGACACACATGTAGTAGACATATATAGTATATAGTATACAGGTAAAATATTAATACACATAAAAAAGAAGACCACTATTCTTTTTTTTTTTTTTTTTTTTTTGGTTGATTTATCCAAGTGTGGTGGCACACCCCCTTAGTTACGGCATGTGGGAGGCAGAAACAGATGGATCTCTCTAGTTGAAGATCAGCCTGGTTCACATACTAAGTTCTTGGCTAGTGTGGGTTATATTGTGAGACCTTGTCTCAAAGCATAAATAGGGGCTGGAGAGCTGGCTCAGCTGTTAAGAGCACTTGCTGCTTTTGCTAAAGACCCAACTTCGGTTCCTAGTGTTCATATGGCAGCTCACAACTGTCTATATATCCAGTTCCAGGGGATCCCATGCCCTTTCTTACTTCTGTGGGCTCATGCACACATGTGATGCACATACATACATTCAAGCACACACATACACATAAAATTATTTAATTGCTTTCTAAAAAGTAAAAAGTTAGGTATGGTGATACATGCCTTTCATCCCAGAGTGAATTCTAGGACAGCCAGGACTACAAAGTGAGGCCCATCTCAAAATAGAAAGAAAGACAGGAGTCCACCTAAGTCATGGGACATGGAAATCAGTAAAGATGATCGTTTTCACTTTCTTGGATTGAGACAGTCAGTAGAGTCTCATTTCCAGATAAAAGAAGCATCTAAGACCCATGTGGGATTCAGTTGTACTGATATAGTCTTCGCTTGCTTGTTTGTTTATTATTTATTTATTTACTTTCTAGGCAGGACGACCAGCCACATCTATTGTCCACTCTTCCAGTAGAGACATTTGGACATTACTGGGGACGGTGCTTTATCCATTCCTGGCCATATGGAGACTAATTAGCAACTTTTTATTTAGTAATCCTCCTCCTGCACAGACTTCAGCAAGAGCCACATCCACAGAGCCTTCAAACCCTGTGTCATCCAGCAAGTCAGAGAAAAGGTATATGTTCTTGTTTTCTCTGGTGGTAAAATACCCAGGTCATGTCCAATAGATCTCTTCCTCCCTGGTGCTAGAAAAGCAATGTTGCCTCTTTTTCCCCCGTTCACTGAACTCTAGTCCATAACTACTAATACAGGTTTTCTTCCCATGTATGTAATTTCTTTTTTGCTAGCCATGTTTTTCTGTTGTCATTCATTTGATTTTAAGATGAAGTCTCACTATGTTGCCCTGACTGGTCTGGAACTCGTAGATCAGATTGATCTGTTTCTTCTCCTTTCTATTTCCCAAGTGCTAGGATTAAAGGTTTGTGCTACCTCACCTGGCTTTCTTGTTAGCCATATTTTGCTTAATACAATGGCACTGGTTGCTTAAAGTCTTGCATAATTTCTTCCTTTTTTTGAACTATAATTTTTATTATTTTTCTCTTACATATCAATCCCAGTTTCCCCTCCCTCCTCTCCTCCTACTCCCCAACCTTCCTTCCACCCTAGCCCCCTTCCACTCCTCAGAGAGGGTAAGGCCTCCCTCCCCTGGTAATTCAACTAAGTCTGTTCCAGTACCTCATTGAGTTTGCATAGTTTCTTTGCAGAAATCTGAAAATAGAGAATATTAATCTAAGTTTTCTTTGATCTACTGGCTGATTTTCTTATTTGAGTCACTCAGAAGAAAATCACACTGAAAAAAAAACTAAGTACACCCTGGAATATGGTGCTTCTAAGCCAGACTTATCAGGGTGCATAGTAATCTCTGGCACTTGAGAGCCTGGTGGGTGGGCGGGTGAGGGTGTGGATCATGAATTTGAGTCCTTTCTAGGTTATACATTGAAACCCTGAGCCAAACAGAAGATGAAAAACAAGAACAGAAAAAAAATGATGCCTTTAAACTTGATTCTTTAACCAAGAGGCATTATTTTCATCACGAATCAAAGATTTCGTTATACAGACTGCACTGATAGCTCTAGCCCATACTCTGATGGCATATTCTAAATAGGTTAATAGAAAGTATTATCCAGAAGGTGAGGGTATATCACCATCTGACAATGCTTATTCTTGTTAAACACACTCTGTTAGCATTTGTCTTGCAGGGGGTAAGGTGTTTTAAGATGCAGGGTTTCATATAGCTCAGGCTGACCTCTTAACTACTTGTCTATAACCTTGAACTCCTGATCCTCTTGCCTCCATTTTCCAAGTACTAGGGTTACAGCTGCTCCCCACTACACTCCCATTTCTCTTGGACCTATAATAGACATTGTAACAAATCTATCAGCCCTGGAAGCCATTGCTCTGCTGTCTGGGCACTTAGTCCAGTGTTTCACTGATTCTGTGAATGGTGATTTATATGAATCCTGTGATTAGCTGATATACCATTTATCTTGAGTGTCAGGCAACAAGATCAATAACATCCCTAATCTTCCTGAAGAGTAGGTGGAAATACTTAATTCTGTATACTATAGTATGGAATAGGATGCCATGTGAACTGTTAAAACTTTTTCAAGTGAGTGGACTTGAGGCAGAGGGTAGAGTGTGTGGGTGTGAGAAAGGGTAAGACTTTATTTTCTGTTGTTTTTACACTTTCTGTTGCTAATAAAATTCTTTAAACTTGCTGGGTAGTAGTGGGTGGCGGCATATACCTTAATCCCAACGCTTGAGAGGCACAGGCAGTCAGTCAGATCTCTCTGAATTGAAGGCCCGCGTGGTCTACAGGACAGCCTAAAAAGAGAAACCCTGTCTCAAAAAAAAAAAAAAAAAAAAAAAAAACCTAAAAAATTCTTTAAACTTAAGACTCCTTCCTGTTTGGATAAGGAAGTCCTATGTGTTCTTGGCTGTAAGTTACCGGGAAAGGTTTTGAAAGGATTGCAAATGACTGGCCATTTCTGTATGTTAAGTACAGCTGCAGCTTTGTATAGCTTCTAGGGTGATCTCTAAGGTAGATCTTAGTATATGTGTCAGATTGTATGAGGTTTTTAAATTTAGTTAACTAAAATCATGTTCTGAGGTTCAGTAAGTCATCATGAAAATGGATAATATGATTTGACTGGTTTGACTTATAGAACTGAGGAGATTAAGTTACTAAAGGCTAATAAAATTGATTATTGCAGGAGGGACATACAGATACTGCCTGTAGACTTCATTGTTGAGTCAAAAATAAAATACAGTTGCCATCATCAGAAATGTGAAGAAACACTTTGTATTGTTTGTGTTTTATGTCCTCTTCCCTCTTTTCCTTCTTTTTCATATCAGGGAACCAGTCCGAAAAAGAGTGCTGGAAAAACGAGGGGAGGACTTTAAAAAGGAAGGAAAAATATATAGACTGAGGACTCAAGATGACGGCGAAGACGAAAACAACACCTGGAACGGAAACTCTACGCAGCAGATGTAGTGTAGCAGGCACAGTGTGTGCAGTCTTCACTCTTTCCCTTAGGGTTCCACTCAGCTAGACCTTTGCTGGAGAAGTGAATCTGCTTGTTTTCAGACCATGTACACAGCCTTTATTTCTGCTTAGAGGTTATGAGTTAAAGTTTAACCTGAAAATGTCAGAACAGACATAGCTGGATGCTAGGTCCTTGTATAGGGAAACCAGCTGCTCTCCCAGCCACCTACCAGTTCCTGCTCAAACTTTACAGCCCTCTAGCCCAATGTTTCATTTAGAATACTTTTTGCTTCAAGATTTTTAAGCCACACAAAGTAATTGGTATGTCACTGGGTAATCTGACCTTAGAGCACTCTGCTAGCTGACCAGGTGATAACCAGTGTTTAGCGTTTCTCTTTGCACTCATCAACAACAAACAAAATCTTGTAGTTTTTGATCTTACTTAAACCTTGAATAAAAAAAAGTTTTCTAAAAATGAGAATAATCTTATTTTTGCTGTAAGCATCTTTCTGTTGTACAGGGCTGTGTCAAGGTCACTTTTGTCTGACTTTTTCCTCCCAGTGCTGCCCTGAAGATGTCAGCAAAATGACTGGCTACCTTTTCTTTGAAATGTAAAAATTTAGGGATTCTAAATGTTATGGAGACCAAATCCCAAGTGTCCTAGGTCACTGAGGTATTTATTTGTTTTGTAATCTGTTCTCATCGATGCCAAGCAGTCGAGAATGGCCAGTCTGCAGCTTAATTTGCACACTCACATTTGTTATAAAGTTTCACATTTCTAGGACCGAGTATAGACTAGGGTAGAGACTAAAGCAAACCTTCCTTCACTGAGGTTATTCCTAAGAGTGTGGAAGACATTCTCTAATTGAACTTCTTCCACTAAAAGTTGTAATGTTTGAACCATGGGCTGGGTATGTGTGACAGTTCCTCTGTTCTTAGAGTAACTGCGTGTCAAGGAAGACTGACTTGGATTTGTGATTGGAGGGAGAGCTTTCTCCCCTGTGGGATAATAGGTTTGTAAGATGGGAGTGTTGGCAGGAAGTAGAGTGGCTGCTGAGCTGCTGGGGGCAGCAGAACCTTTCTGAAAACATGCCCAGAAACTTTAATGTTTCATACTTTAACAATAACCTTTTCTAATTAGTGATGATCATCATTGCAAAAGTTTAGCTATTACTAATTTAATTTAAAAACTGGAAACAACTAAATGCTCTCTGTGGATGTAATTTCTGCTGAGAAGTGGTACACACTAATCCAGCACTTGCCATGTTTACTGAATGCCTGCTGTGTGTTAGTGAAAAGAAGGTAGGAGACCTAGCATAGGCTGAGTCCGACTATATGTCCTAGTTTTCTTGTAGTCTTGAATTTTTTCAGTCTTCTGCATTGATCATATTATTTACATTATTTAAAGAGAGTTTTGCCAGGTGTCGTTGGTGGCTCACACTTAAAATCCCAGCACTTAGGAGTCAGAGGCAGTCTAATTCAGGGGCCATCGTGGTCTACATAGCAAGTTCAGGCCAGCCAGGGCTACAAGATAAAACCTTGTCTCAAAAACAACAAAAATGTGAGTTTTAATTTGCTAGCAACCGATTGATTTAAAATCCAGTCTTCTAAAAATGCAGCAAGCTGGGTGTGGCATCTCATGTTTGTAGTCCGAGTACTTGGGAGGCAGAGGCAGGAGTATCAAAATTTCAAGATTATCCTCAGTCAAGTCCAGCATAGGCTGAATAAGATCCTGTCTCCACAACAGCAAGTCAATATATGATTTTTTAAAAAATACTTGTCAAGTGGGTATGAATCCTGGAAAAACATTAAGTACCTCAAGTCAGTTTGTCTTGAAGAAAATCAGATACAAATCTTAAAATGTACATAATTCATGTTTCATTAAGAGGGTTCCTTCTGAACTTTATCTCTTAAAAAAGTACACATGGTTGAAAAAGCTCCAAAATATAAGGTAATGGTGTCTCTGTCATGGCGTCATACCCCACTACCATTCCTCAGAGGCAACCTCTATTAATAATTTCTAATGTAATTTTCAGAAAAATTTTATGCATATAAGCAAATATGTAATGTTTATTTTTAAATAAATGGGATCATATTGTATGTACTTCCCTGCATCTTGCTCCTTCTTTACAGTCCTGAAGATCTTGACCTGTCCACACACAGCTAGCTGCCTCATTCCTACTACTGCCTGTTGAAGTTTGCTGAACATAAGGACCCAACTGATTACCCACCATTAGTTGTAGTCTGTGGTTATTAAAATGGACTTGGTTTGAGCCAGGCAGTGATGGCACACACCTTTAATCCCAGTGCTTGAGTGGCAGGTGCAGGCAAATCTCTGAATTCAAGACCAGCCTGTTCTACACAGTGAGTTCCAGGACAGCCAGGGCTACACAGTGTAACCCTGTCTTGAAAAATGGGGGGAAAGTAGTTACTTGGTTAGGCCAGGTGTGTTAGCACGAAATTTTGATCACAGCATTATGGGAGCAAAAAAAGGAGACCAGCTGGTATAGTGACCACTATGTATAGTGAGTTTCAGGCTGACCTACGTTACACAGTGAGACCATGTCTCGTAAACAAAACAGTAATTGCTTATTTGGTTTTTCTGTTACAAACATGAACACCCTGGAGGGGAGATATATTTTGTCTGAGAAAATGGACACATGGGGGGCTGGAGAGATGGCTCAGTGGTTAAGAGCATTGTCTGCTCTTCCAAAGGTTCTGAGTTCAATTCCCAGCAACCACATGGTAGCTCATAACCATCTGTAGTGAGGTCTGGTAGCCTCTTCTGGCCTTCAGGCATATATATATATATATATATATATATATACACACAGAATATTGTATACATAATAAAAAAATAAATATTAAAAGGAAAAAATGGACGCATGGAACATGTTTTTTTACCTTAAAAATGTTTGACGTTCAGAGTATGAAAGATGCCATATGAGCTGCTCGAGTGAGAGGTGAGCCACTTGTTCCTCCCAGCGACCCAGAACCGAAATAACCACACAGAAACTATATTAATTTAAACAGTGCTTGGCCCATTAGCTCTAACTTTTTATTGCCTAACTCTTATATTAATTTAACCTATTTCTCATAATTTGTGTATCGCCACAAGGTCATGGCCTATCAGCAAAGTTTCAGCATGTCTATCTTTGGCGGAGTCGGGTCCATGGTATTCCTGACTCTGTCTTTCTTTCTCCCAGCATCAGTTCCGTCTTCTCTGTCTACCTAAGTTCTGCCGTATCAACAGGCCTTGGCAGTTTCTTTAATAACCAATGAAAGCAACACAGACAGAAGGACCTCCTGTACCAGTGAGCTCTTCTCAAGGCTGTATAAATTACTCTTCCCTCAGTGTGTGAGATCAGACCCCACCCCTCTGCCATCTGTGCCTTTCTTCATCTTTGTCAACACTAAATGAAGGATATGTGTAATTATTGTTGTTTTCTTGTTGTTAATGTTGTTTTGTTTTTCGAGATAGCATTTTTCTGTGTATCTATAGAACCTGTCCTGGAACTCTGTCTGTAGACCAGGCTGGCCTCGAACTCACAGATCTGCCTGTCTCTGCCTCCTGAGTACTGGGATTGAAGGTGTGCACTATCACAGCCTGGCTGGTATGTATAATTTATATGCACTTTTCATCTTGAGTGAATATGGACTTTGCGGGTTGGGCGGGGAGTTTGAGACAAAGTCTTACCACAGACTCACTGTGTGTAGGCCAGGCTTTGAACTCACGATCTTCTACCTCTACCTCCTGAGTACTGACTAGCGAGATGGTCGTCTTTCAGTGCTCCTGGCCATGCTGATTTACTTGGAAACTGTCCTCCAGTTTTACTTGTCTTTTTCCTACTGAATTGTAAAAACTCTGCACATAAGAAAGCCCTTTACTAGCATATGCTGTGAATATTTTGCCCTTTAATATTTCTTTTTTAATTTTAAAGGTTTGTTTTTTATGATGTGGTTAGATGGCCCCCGAAGCCCGAAGAGAGTATTCGAACCCCTGGAGCCAAGGTGACACGGAACTGAACGAAACTCATATCCTCTGCGAGAGCAACATAAGTACTGAGAAATCTTTCTAGCCTCCTGAAAATAGTTTTTCATTATAGGAAGGGAGGAAACGAGGGAGACAGTAAGGAGATCAGAGGATAATTTGTGGAAATCAGTTCTTCCCTTATGCGTATCCTAGGTGTAAGCTCAGGTTGTAAGATTTGAACTGCTGAGCAATCTCAGAAGCCCTCTTATTTGTATGTGGTCAGATAGATTGATTAGGATGTTTCTTTTTATCCTCTAGCTCTTAAGTCTCACAGACATCTTTCCCACTTCAAAACCTAAGTTTTTATATCCTAATATTCTTTGGGGGGAGGGGGATGGGGATGAAACAGGGTTTTTCTGTATAGCCCCAGCTGTCCTGAAACTCTAGACCCGGCTGGCTGTGAATGTAGAGAACCACCTGCTTCTGCCTCCCAAGTGCTGGGATTAAAGACGTGTGCCACCACTGCCTGGCTATCCAAATACACTTAAGAGTTTATGTTCTTAAAAAAAAGATTTATTTTTAATTCATGTGTATGAATGTTTTGCATAGATATATGTCAAGGCACTACTTGCTTCCTGATGCTTGCAGAGCTAGAGGAGGGGCGCTAGTCCCTGGAACCGGAGTTAAGGATAACTAATTGTAGGCCATTGTGGGTGCATGGAGCTGAACCCAGGACCTCTGTAAAACTAGCAAGTGCTCTTAACTGCTGACCTATCTCTCTAGATCCAGTTCATAACATTTGGTCATGAATCTTTCTGTCCAAGGAATGCCCTCAGTATCTGTTTTGGAAACACCCACATTTAGCCCAAGGTAGTACATGTCTATAATCCCTGTATTCTTAAACACAGGCCTAATTAAAAGCTAACCATAAATTCAAGACCAGTTTTTTCTGTGTAGAGTTCCAAGGAAAGCTGGGGGTATAAAGTGATGCCCTCATTCAAAACATGCAAAATCAAACAAACCCATTTAGCAACTTTTCATACTAACACAAAAAGAATGCGTTCACTAAAGAATTCCTGACTGCCAACCTAGTCATGGAAACTTTGAATAGGATTTTTAAGATAATATGTGTGGCTAGTGCTTTCCTGCATGTGTGTTTGTGTTCCATATGCATGCAGTAACCACAGAAATGGAAAGAGATAATTGGATCTGCAGGACTTGAGTTCAGACAGTTGTTAGCTGCTGTATGAGATGCTGAGACTCAACACCCATGTCCTCTGGAGGAGCTGGCAGAGCTCGTAACTCCTGAGCCATGTCTTCAACTCCCTGGATACGGATATACTTTATGTATATACTTTAGGTTAGGAATGCTTGTAAGAAACACAACTACAGACATAATTACTCTTACTTTTAAATTTTTATTGTTTTATGTGTCCTCTGCCAGCATGTATAACTGTGCATCACATGAGTGCCTGGTTTCCAGGGAGACCAGAAGAGGGCATTGGATCCCCTGGAGTTTCCAACAGTTATGAGCTGCCATGTGGATATTTGGAATCAAACTCAGGTCCTCTAAAAGAACAGCCAGTGGTCTTAATTGCTGACCATCTCTCTAACCATATAACAACCTTTTAAAGTTAGCCAAACACTGGTGGTGAGGGGCTAGGCCAGAGCTTTCTATTTGATAGGCAAGTATTTTTCCGTCATACTATCTATGTCTCTGACCTCTACTGTGTCCGATCCCTGCTCCCTCTTAACCCCAAGCAGGATTTCACTGTGTGGTTGTGGCCGGTCTCAAACTGGAGCCCCTCCTGCCTCTGCCTCCTGAGTGCTAGGATTGTGGGCAGACGTGTAGTATCACGACCAGACCTGCTTGTCACTTGTACTTATCTAGTTTGGAGTGTGCCATCAGACACTGAGATGAGCGCACAGAACCGCTAGACAGTTGAGTCTCTGCATTTCCACAGGGGACCTTGCAAGTTTCTTGGAGTCCACAGGAAAATTGCCAGTACTGAAGAAGATGCTTTTTCATTTCAACTGAGAACTTAGAAAGCTTCAAGATAGAAAACCATCTCCCACAGTGCAGGAAGCCTTGATGAAAGATCTATTGTGGTCAGGAGTCTGTGCTAGCGGGCACAGGGCACAGGGCTTCTCTGCACAACAGAGGAGCTGGCGACTCCTCAGAAAGAAGACACTGGACTCAGCTCACTTTGGCTTGGCTGTGTTTCCTGGTGCTTGGAGCGCTTGCAGTATTTGTACAATAGAAACACCAAGCTACAGACTCCAAGAAGCAGAAGAGCAAAGAGCACATACAATGCCGTCTGTGCTTCTGTGATGCCCAGCATCAGCCCCAGGAAGGGCACTTTTGTCTTCACAGGGCTGGCATCTAGGAGAGGACAATGGGGACTCAGGCTCTGGCATTCTGGAAAGGTCCCACTGATCCTGGAGTCAAGAGACTGCATAGTACCCTTCTCCCAAACATACACAACAAAAGTAAGCTCACCGCTGTGATGTCGGCATGGATCGCCTTCATGGTCGTGTTTTTGTATGTGCATACCATGATGCTCATGTATGGACAGAACATAACATTCAGGAGGTCTCTATTCCACTTTGGGCTCCTAGTATTAAACTCACGCCATAACGCTTTTTCCTACAAAACCATGAGCCATCTCGCTGTGCCACCCCCCACTGCCACATCCTTTATTCACCTGAGACTGATCTCACGTAGCTCAGGCAGGCCTCAATTGTGCCAGGTAGTCATGGATGACCTTGAACTTCAAATTCTACTGCCTCTACTTCCTAGGTGCTCAGATGCAGGGCTGGGCAACTGTACCCTGATTATGTAGCACTGGGTATTGACATAGCCATTTATGTTTTATAGTCACCCAGTAAGTACTAGCTGTAGTATTAATACAGTCCTTAAACCTGACCTAGAAACTGCCTGGAAGTGTCTGTCCTTCTCAAAAAAGGTGCAGCAGCGACTTCGAGGTAGGACTGGAGGAATCTAGCTCTGCTCATTCCCACAGCAGGGCCCAGGCTCTAGGGTAAGACAGGCTCTGGACAGACCTGCAGCAGCCCAAAGGTCCCTGGAGCCCATGCTAATGAACGGAGGGGACAGAAGGGCAGGGGAAGGCCAGGAACTAGAGGAAGGCAGGTGGAGAGAGCAGCTCCCTCTCACCCTTGACCACACAGTGTTGGTCCCTCCCAGCGCCACCTACCCTCTGGTTGCTGGAGACAAGGGTGAGGTCCTTGTGCAGGGTCAGGAAAGCCATTGCAGCGCACTACAGAGGCATAGAACTTGGCCGATGCCTTGGGGATCCTTGGCAGAGAAGGGTCTGAGCGGTTCACAAAGTGCACACCAAACCTCTCTGCAAAGCCTGTGGCCCATTCGAAGTTGTCCATCACGCTCCATACCGTGTATCCTCGAAGGTCCACATTATCCTGCGCAGTGGCTAAAAAACATGCCGAGTGTGAACACTCACATGAAGACCCTGTGTGCCAGGTCTCCTGAAGCCGGGCTCATAGTTGCCCCCCCTGCTGTGCTTTTTGGACTGTGAATTCCAACTATGAGGCCCTTCCTGTGTGCTAGCAGGTCCTCTACAGTGGACATGCGGAGCCATCGGTATCTTTCTAGAAAGTCTCAGTTCTGAATGGAACTAGGATAGCCTGAGCTAACCCCACAGCTTTCTTCTATAGCTCGGGGATTGGTCTGAGTCAATACCTTGAAATATCCATGGAGAGGCAAGAACGTTTAGAATCAAAAGATGAGCCGTAGTTAAGACTTCCTGTCTGTTCCCTTAAATGTAGAGTAGCCCGGGCTTTACATACACAGATAAATGTATATGCATATACATAATATATATGTATGTATGTATGTATGATATATATATATACAAATACATAATATGTATATCACATAGTTTGTAGCTATGTGTTCTTATGAGTGCTGTGTGGTCATGTAGAGGACAGTGGTGAGCCTCAGGTTCTGTCCAACTTGATTTTTAGACAAGTAGGCTAGGCTTCCAGCCAATGAGCCCCAAGGATCCTCCATTATCTCCCTCCCCAGTGCCGGGATTACAAGCACCCACTACCACACCCAGCTTTCCTCACAGTGTCTGGGATTGAACCCAGCACTCACGGTTGTACAGTGAGCACTTTCCCACCTGAGCTAACACCCCAGTCCTCCTGCCTTGCAAACAAAAGGCCCTGGAGCCACCAGACAACTCTTGTCTGCTCACAGAGGAAAGCAATGTGAAGAGACGCCAAACAGCAAGAAAGACTAAGGGTTGCAGAGGACTCAGGTCAGAAACTAACTCAGGCCAGTTCAGGAAACTGGGTTTACTTGCTGTGGGTAGGTGAGTCTAAGAAGGAAAAGACCTCTGTTTCTAACCTCAAACAAATGCTCAAACTCCTCCGAGCAATGGGCCTTGTCATTAGTGTCCCTGAGGGACCACACTGCCCTCCTGCAGACACCTATGTTCCAGCAAAGAAGGGGCTCACTGGGGCTAGGCAGTGAGGTGGGAGCTCTTACCTTTGAGGGCTTCATTGATGTAGCTGCTGAGGTAGTAGATCCTGTCGGTGTCATTGAGTTCTGGGTCCCCTCGTCTGGTCACCCCATTCTCTGTGATATATATTGGAGGGTTGTTATATTCTTCCTTTAGCCAGTTCAAGATCCTCCGGAAGCCAAAAGGGGTCATCTTCAGCCAGAAGGAGCCAGAGTCTGGCCAAGAGGTGTCTGCAATGGTGGCCACGCCCCTGCATGTTCACAAGGTAAAGAAGATGTCTGTACCGGCGGTCGGAGGAGTTTGGAAATAACCAAAAATAGTCCTTTTATAATAAATCAGTTTTAATAAAAGGAGAAATAAGGGAACTTACAGAGCCAAGGGTCCAGCGAAGCAGAGGGTAACGCGGGGGACAAAAACAGGGGGCTCCTTCCGGCCCCGGTCCTTTTTAAAGGTACCGTACTCCCCTGGGGCAGCCACGCCCCCTGAACGCAGGGATTGGGCCAGCTGCCCCAACAGATGTTTTGTTTATAATTCCAGAGGATGGCCGCGGCTGTGACATCTAACCCTCTGTGAATTGTATTCACATAGGGCACCTCACACTAACATGAACAGCTCCACATGTCCCCAACTCCTGTCTCCTGCTGAAATGTAAATGCTACCGTCAGAGAGTAGGTCCCCATGTAGTTGCTGTGATCTGAACTCAGGACCTCTGGAAGAGCAGCCAGTGTTCTTAACCACTAAACCCTCTCCCCAGCCTTGTGCAAGAATATCTTATTCTGGTTTCTCAGTGTTTCCTCCATGCATTTATACTATTTATATAGCACAGATATAATAGTTTGGTCTTTGTATTGAAAAAGAAGCCAAGGACATGTGTTAGGGAAGCAGCTGGGAGATGCAATGTCACATGGCTGTCACATGCTGTAGCCATCAAGCAAACCCTGGTATCCAGACCCTCAGGTGTGTTCTGAGGACAGACAGACCTGAATCTACACTGGGAACTTCCCTCCTCAGGTATCCTGCTGTTTGTCTTACCTGTCTGCATCAAAGGAAGAGATGTCAGCAGGATAGTCTAGGTTGTAGGCCAGGACAGTGGTGTAGTGGTTGAACCCGAAAAAGTCAAAGGTGCCGTTGATCCTCTTCTTCTCACTCTCTGTAAATTCAGGGAGCCTGAAAGAGTCAGGGGAAGAATCTGGAGGAATCACACTTTGAGGAGAGACTGTCTGGACAGGGTAGGCGCACTCAGAACTCCAGACACGTGGTTACGACTAGAGCAGCTCCTGCAGACGGAAGCTCTTCAGGTGATGCTCCTGCCTGCTGCTACATCCCTTCTCCCCAAAGAGCCACTCTGCACACTGGTCTCATTGTTGTGGGTATGCTCCCTGCAGGCTGTATCCCACCCCTGCCCCAATACCTTCAGACATTCTAAGTTTTATTATGTATGATAGGTTTCATAACCAAGCCTGCATCTGAAGTAATTTCTTTTAACTATTCCTTTGTGCTCTTAATTTAGTCTTTGCCATACATGTCCTCCCAGCTCACACTTTGCTCCTCTCTTTTCCTGGGCTTGCTTCATTCAGGTGCCCTCTGCTGTCTGTCCTTATTAATGGGGAAGTTTTGAGAACTGAATGTTGGATTGTGGACTTCCGTGTTTGATTATTTCACTGAACTGTGTTCTCAACCCTTGCTTCTGTCTCTGGAGTCTGTAATGGCTCCTCAGCTGTGGCTTCAAGGCCACGTCCCTGTCCGGCTTCCATGTGGCCCTGCCCTGCAGCAGGCTCCTTACAACTCTACTGTATAGATTCTGTTTAGTCTTCCTCTGTCTGACTCAAAGCCCTGAGACACAGTGACTTCTGCTGCCCCAACTTCTTGTTCTGAGGCCCAGCCCTCCAAAACCCTGCCTTGGCTCTGAAATCTCCAGGTCGACCAGCCTCCTGGTCTTTGGACTTTTCTTTGTATTATAGAAACTGAGGACTAGAATCCCATGCCAGCTCATCTTCCCTGCTGGCCTGTCAGCATTTGGAGGAGCCAGACTCTGCCTATGAACCCTACCACTTAGTTCTGACCAGGTGTGCAGTAGCTGCTGACAAAGCTGTGTTCAGGGCCCAGAATGCCCACTAGCAGATTGCTACATCAGACACAGTGGCATAGCCTTGCACATCAGGACCGCCCTACATAGGCCAGGTGTGTGCCACAAGGTAAGAACTGCAATTTTGTGATAGGAGAGAAGGTAGACCTGCAGAAAAAGACTCAAAGGCAATTAGGAATGGCTGTCTGCTGAATTTCTATCATCCTCTGCGGGACACTTGAGCTAGAGTTGGGCTTTTGAGTCTTTCTCCGGAAGGCCAGGAGCCATCTTTTTGAGCCTTTTGTGGAAAGGTTTTGTGGATGTTGGTTTTGAAGGCAGGCAGCCTTGCACTGAACATCACTTTGGTGGTGGAGCTCTCTGGCCCTGACCTTTATTACTCTCTTTAGTATTAAGAGCACCTTGGAAACCATAACTTCCAGTTGCTGCTCCCAGGAAGAGAGCTGAGCAGGGAAGCAGGGATGCTCTGTTGTAAACCACTGCCATCTGCTGGCCAAGTGAGAAAAAGCACGTGCTTGACAGTCCCCAAGCAATGGCTTTCTCTCAAGGCCATAAACAGAGCAAGTAAGCAAAGTGGGGGACTAGTTCTTGAGCAAGGCAATGGAGTTGCATAGGACCGGGTACTCTTGGGACAGTTTCCATGGCTATCCTGGAGAACAATAACAATAATGGCGACTGTCTCACCAGGCACGTTCCCGTGCCATTATTGTGCTCATCCATATATCAGTGGCTCACTGAGTCTCATCAGAAAACCCTCTTTCTGCACTAGCTGGGAATTAACAGAGAGTCACACCTGGACAAGGTGCAGAGTGGGAGACTTTGGAGCACGCTCATAAATGGGTGTCTTTCTCAAACCCGCCCAAGTGTCTTCCTGAGTTTTACAGATGCTATCACATGCCATCTTCATAGCAAGGACGCAATTCTAGGCATGGTGTCCTTCCTGGCACTGACACACCGCTCACTCACCACTGAGGATACAGCACTGACCTTGACTTGGTGAGGTTCTCCGCCAGGCTCCTTTCAAGTACCCGTGTCTTCATCACCTCTGGGTAATCTCCGTTTTTGAAGATGGGGTGTGCAAACCAGCCTCCCATGAACTGTGGGGGGGTAAATCGCTGTTGAGATTGACATGGGAGGGAGGCATCTCACCTCTCCCAGGTACCAGCAGGCTAGGGGAGGCTGTACCATTGGGGTCACTCTCTCCCTCCTGTCGGGGTCTTCACTGAACATGACTGTTTCCTGCTGGCATCTGCTTATTATACTATAGACTTCCAGGGACTGTATAAGCACATCCTTCTTCTGAGAATTAGAAATGAGGGGCAGTGGAGTTCCTCAGAATTTAAGGAACTCTTGGCACCCAGACGTGACGGCTACAGCCTCCTCTATAACCTAGTGTAGGCGAAGCAGGAGCTTATAGTGGAGGAAATTAGCATCAAGTCAGTGCTGCATCCAGTGAGGCCTACCTATGACAAGGTCTCACTTAGCACAGGCATGCCTCAGACTTGCTGGGAAGCCAAGGATGCTTGTGAACTCCTGATCCTCCTGCTTCAGTCTCCAAAGTGCTAGGCTCACAGGCAAGCATCACCACAACCAGGCTCATGCAGAGCTGAGGACAGAACCTTAGCTCCAAGCACGCTAAGCAAGCACTCAACCAATGAGTTTCCTCCCAGCACTGTATAATTTGTCTAAATTATCATTATTAGCTGTGGAGGTGGCCTTGGTGGAGGTGGAGATGGAGGTGGCAGCAGCAGCTGGGGTATGCGCATCTGTGTGTATGAGGTGGAGTGGGGGCGGTGCCATGGTGGACAAATGGAGGTCAGAAGACAACTCTGTGGAGTCTCTTCTCTCCTTCCTTCTTATTTTTAAATTTATTTATATTTTATGTACATTGATGTTTACCTACATGCATAACTGTGTAAGGGTGTTGAAACCCTCACAACTAGACTTATAGACCCTATAAGCTGCCTTGTGAGTTCTGAGAATTGATCCCAGGTCCTCTGAAAGAGCAGACAGTGTTCTTAACTGAGGAGCCATCTCTTCAGTTCTAAAGAAGAACTGATTTCTTTCCTGTATTTTTTAAAATGTGTATGAGTGCTCTATCTTGTGTATTCCTTTCTGTGAGAAGAGGGCATCAGGTCACACTGTACATGCTGGTGAACCACCACGTGACTCTTGGGAATTGAACTTACGGCCTCTAAAGAAGTAGCCTAGTGCTCTTATCTCATGAGCCCACTCTACAGCTGCCTCTCCTTCCTTATTTTTTCAGCCCAAGAAAAAAGCTTTGGTGACTTTCCTAGAACTAGCTGTACAGACCAGGCTAGCATCAAACTCACAGAGATCTTTCTGCCTCTGCTTCTTAGGTGCACCAGGCTAGCATCAAACTCACAGAGATCTTCCTGCCTCTGCTTCTTAGGTGCTGGGTTGAAGGCATGTGCCACCACTGCCAGGCCTCTTTCCCTCTTTACATGGGTTCTGAGAATAGAATTTAAGTCACCAAGTTTGGATTGGCAAACACTGAGCCATCTTGCAAACCCACACACAATTTTTTTTAAGACTTAAAACAGTCTCTGGCTGGAGAGAAGGTTCAACAGTCAAGGAAACCTGATGCTCTCCAGAGGACCTGAGTTGCTGTCCAGTAGCCTGGTCATGTGGCTCACAACCATTCCCGGAAATCTGATGCCATTTTCTGACCTCCACAGGCTCCTGCACTCACAGGCAAACATGCATACACAGAATTAAAAATAAAATAAATCAGGAGGTAGTGGCACACACCTTTAATTCTAGCACTCTGGAAGCAGAGGCAGGATGATCTCTGTGAATTCCAGGTTAGCCTGGTCTACAAATTAAATTCCAGGACAGTCAGGGCCACACACAGAAACCCTGAATCCAAAAACCAAAAAAAAATTATTAAAAAGTATCTTTAAAACAAAAAAACCCTTGGTCTCTTCTAACTCATCCCCTCTGTCACAGCAACATCTTGAGTAAGAAACATCTAGTTCAGAGTTGAAAACCTTGAAGAACAGAACAATTAATCATTTCCCTTCAGAATCACAAAATTAAGAACAAAACTGGCTTAGATCTAAATCTTCGATTCCTGGTCTCCATCTACATTTTTCAGAGCACAGTGGGAGAGGAGATAGCCAAGAAGAGATGGTACCCAGAGGACACACCTGGACGTGCCTTCTGGCAGCCTCCACGTCCTCCTGCTTGGAGGGATCCCTGGGCTCAGCCCAGTCACTGCTGATGGTGATGGAAATCACACCTCCCTGGTTGGCACGGTACTTGTCATTGTAGAGATGCCAAGCCTCAGCGTGAGCCTTTATTAGGTTGTGGCCGACAGTGTACGGAGCCGTGCCAGGCCTGGAGGAGATTCCTGGAAACACACACAGGAATGTCAGCAGAAAACACCATCCTCCCTGTGTATGGGAGGAGGGATGTGACACCTGGGAGACTGGCACTCCAGTCCCTCATCTCCTTCCTCTGGATGGCAGACAGTAGTCAGCCTCATAGCGCCTTTCCCAGGAGAACAGGCAGCAAAGAGTGCTTGGAAGAAGGGGATGGATTGTTTGTGGGCAGCAGCCAGCAGCACTCTGGCTAAGAGAAGGTACTTGATCTATGGTAGCTCATGTCCCCTCCTCTGGTGGGACTTCTACTATGATGTATGCTCAGTTGACATCCTAGAGGTCTAGGTGACACCATGGAGTCAGGACTGGAGGACACACCCAATGTCAATAACCACATCACGAGAACAAGTGCTCAAATCAAAGTGCCAACTAAGAGCCACAGAAGATGCATCTATCTTGACTTGAGAAATACCTCCCCAATCCATTTCAAGCTCTCTCTCTCTCTCTCTCTCTCTCTCTCTCTCCTCTCTCTCTCTCTCTCTCTCTCTGTGTGTGTGTGTGTGTGTGTGTGTACAGGAGCATGTGTGTGCAGGAGCATGTGTGTGCAGGAGCATGTGCTGACATGTGTCAGTGTAGGTGGAAGCCAGAGGCCAGCCTTAGGTATCATTCACAGAGAGACCATTTACTTCTCTGTGACAGGATCACTTGTGGACCTAAACTAGGCTAGACTGAGGGAAATGGGAGCCCCAGAGTGTCACCTGACTCTGCCTTCCCAGGGCTAGTGTTACAGATGTGTCACTGTACCTGGTTTTTCTGTTTGTATGTTTTATGTTTTGCATGAATTCTGGCGAGAACTCAGACCCTCAGACCTGCACCATAAGCATTTATAGCTGAGCCCTCTCCGCAGGCCCTTAGAGGTAGGGACTGCAAAACACTGCCTGACAGTGACTTCTCATGACATCTGGGCCCCAGGGCTTCACTATCCTGAGACTGTCATCATCAAAACAGCTGACAAGTTGGATCTAGGACATTTACCTGGAGCATACACCCCACTGCCATAGCCATGGGCAGCAATGACGTAAGGCTCATTCAGTGTCATCCAAAACTTCACCTTGTCCCCCAGCCTCTGGAAGAGCACATCTGCATACTCCTTAAACAGCTGCACAATTGTCTCATTCTCCCAGCCCCCGATGTCTTGCAGTGCCTGGGGCAGGTCCCAGTGATGTATGGTCACCTGCGGGGAAGCCAGATCAATGTTGTATCCACCATCTCTCAGGAAGCCAGTGACATGAGACAGGCAAAGACACGGAAAGTTCCAGGGAGTTCTGAACTTTCTCCACGGCAGGGAAGAAAACATTTCATTCTCTAACTCTGCACCATGTGAACCTATGGACAATTCAAAACCCAAGTTACAAAACCATTTAGGTGCTTGTGTGATGGCTCATCAGGTGTCTGCCACCAAACCTGATGATCTAGATTCAAACTCCAGGATCCACATGGGGGAAGGAGAGTGGTCACTCCTATAAAGATGTTCTCTGATACACACAAATTCTGGAGTTGGCAATAGTCTTGCCTAGCATGCATCAAGCCCTGGGTTCCATCCTTACAGCACGGTGGTGCACACCTGTAAGCCTAGCACTATGAGGTGTGGGATACAGAACAGAAGTTCAAGAACATCTTCAGCTACATAAGGAGTAAGAGGTCTGCTGGGGTAATGGAGACCTTGTCTCAAATGTAGATAAATAGTTAAATACATAAGACCGTATCTGATAAATAGATATGAGAAGCAGGCAGCACACCTTAAATACATAGAGTAAATGAATAAAATAAAATCTTAGCACTCTTGTATAATAAATAGAGGCCTCAGGGACCACCCTCACCTGTGGTGTGATGCCAGCAGCCAGCAGTGCATCTATCAGTCGAACATAGTAGTTGAGGCCTGCTTCATTGATGAACCTGGTGGTTCCATCTGGGAGGACTCGAGGCCAGGAGATGGAGAATCGATAGTGGGATACGCCCAGGTTCTGAAGGGCCACCACATCCTCAGCAATCTTGTGGTAACTGTCGCAGGCCACATCTCCATTGTCGTCATTCTCAATCCTCAGTGGTGTGTGGGAAAATGTGTCCCAAATACTGAGTCCTTTGCCATCTGCTCTCCAGGCACCTTCGATCTCAAGATGACAAGAGGTGGTCTAAGCCACTGACCAAATACATTCCCTTCTGCAGCTCCCTGGGGAGCCTTCTCTGCACACCCTGCCCCCAGTTACTAAAGTTGCCCTGCACACATGGCAGCATAACACTGCACTCTGCTACCGTGCTGGTTTCCCAAATCACCATGCAGTGTAGGCGTGTGTGCGTGTGTGTGTGTGTGTGTGCCTGAGTGCTTGCATGTGTGTGTGTGTGTGTGTGTGTGTACGCGCATACGCACTCATGCACATGAGAAACAGCCTCACATAGCCTAGGCTGGCTTTGAACTCTCATCTAACAAAGGAACCGAGTACTATACTGAGTCACATCCCCAGTTCCAAGAATGGGTATCGCATTTTAGTTTTCCAATTAATGCTGGCAGTGGGGTCTGGCATATGGTGGGTACTCACCAAAGGTTCTGAGTGAACAATTTCACATCCCCTACCACCTTAACTACAGGCAAGCATACTGCAAGGATACTGGTGTGGAGAAAGTATTTGTAGTCCAGATGAACATGGCTGTTTCTATGCCTACTTCCTCCTCTCTAACTCCCTTCCAATAAGACTTTGGAGAATGCCCTTGTGGTGTTCAGTGGGTAAATAGGTACCACATCTGTAATTCACTTTCAAACATTCCAACAAATATGGTGGGACAGCAAATATGTTGTCACTGCTGAGATGGTGTTGGCATTCTAGTGCTGTCTCAGAGAGGACCAGAGTGAATCAATAGGAAAACAACCATAGGAGCCATGTGTATGGAGGTGGAAGAGGACCAAAGGGACAAGCCTGGGCTGCCAGGAGCTAGATTTATATATACATTCGTATAGAGAGCTCTTCACGGGAGAAAGGAGATGCAAATATGGAAAATGAAAGGACTAGCATTTCCCTGTAGATCTGAATTGGACGCATGGATATGAACTCATGGCTTTAAAGACACAAAGTGTGGGGCTGGGGGATGTGGATAAGTTAGATGAGGCATTTATTGCCATGCATGAAGCTGTGGGCTCCATCTCCAGCACTATGTGTGCTGAGAGTATTTAGACATGCTAGTAAGCCTAATATTTGGGTAGTAGAGGCAGGAGGGTAAGAAGTTCAAGGTCATCTTGGGCTACAGAGTGAGTTGGTTTACATACAACTCTGTCTCTTGTGTAATTAATTAAGGAATGCAAACTGGGAAGGCTGAAGGGTAAAATGACAGAAATGTATGTGTGGGAACATCCATGTGCTGTGCAGTTCCGACTACTGAGGGAACCTACAGGTTGTGACACTCCCGGGGCAGTGAGGACAACAGAGGACAATTGTTGGCTGCTGTGTACAACAGCTGGGTCTCACCAGAGAAATGGCCGCTTAACAGCTGGGGAGAAAGAGGAACAGAGGAGCCCACTGTGCCCGAAGAGGTAGAAGTCAGACTGGGGTGAGACTCAACTGGTCGAGGCTTGACTAGCATGCATGGACCCCAGGCTATCCCATCCCAGCACTGAGAAACCAGGCCTAGCGCTGCACACCTGTAACCCCAGCATTCGAGCAAATGGAGGCAGAATGGTCAAGAATCCAACATGGGCTGTTCAGCAAATTCAATGCCAGCCTGAACTGTATGAGACCCTGTCTCCAAAAAATATTGGAAATTATGGAGGAGGAAGAGAAGAAGATGATGAAGAAGAAGAAAGGCGGAGCTCCACGCCCACTGAAGGGTCACCATGCCTGCACTGAGCACACGCCTTGCCCTCTCTCTTTCATCTTTCCTCTTCCCGAGTAAAGGGAATCATAGCACCATGTGTTCTGTGTTCACCTCTTGTTGCGAGCTCAGTAGCAGCCCCGGGGCAGAGCATCAGAAAATGCCCAGATTGACTCCTGAGCCAGTTAGGTCGGCTGCCTGCACAGATGGAGCCTCCAGGGAGATTGCGTGTTAGCATGCTCTTCCTGAACCTTCTGTCATGGCTCTACCTGATCCATCTGGCCCTTCAAATGTCCATCTCAGTCCTTGACAAGATCTACAGACACCTAGGAAACAAATGTCTGGCCAATCTATAAAGAAGTTTCTAGACTGAATTAATTAAGGGAGAAAAAATATCACCATGAATGTGGCTAGTCACCATTCAGTAGCTGGAGTCTACCGAATAAAATCGAAAAAGTGAGCTGAGCACTAGAATCCACGTCTCTCTACTTCCTCACTGAAGATGCCATGTGACCAGCTGCCTCACCTGTCTGCTGTCAGGAATTGTCCTCATCCTTAAACTGTGACCCTGAAATTAACCCTTCCCTCCATAAGTGGCCTGTGTCAGGTATCTCACCACAGCTACTAGACAAGGAACAAGACAACCTTACCACAGGGATCTCACTGACTTTGGGGTCTGAGGCACCTGGATCCTCACGCACACACTCGTCTGCGCAGGTTCACTAGTGGCTCCGGCTTGTGTGCTTGCAGTCCTGTGCAGATGCCTGGTGCCCAGCACCCAGTAGGAAAGTGAGCTCATGGCTCCACACTCCTCACCTGATAGGCAGCAGTAGATGTACTCCAGATGAAGCCCTTGGGGAACTCTCCATACAAAAACTCGTCCTCCTTGGCCAGGGGCATGCCATTGTTGGTAATGACCTCTGTGTAGTATCTGGCCGAGGCTCGTGCTGTTCGAGGCCTGGTCACATTGTTAAAGTCAACATGATAGAGTCCAAACTTGATCGTGTAGCCTGACAGCCACTCGAAGTTGTCCATCAGCGACCAGGCACAATACCCTCGAAGGTCCACACCATCCAGCCTGTAGGCTAGGATATGCCAAAGAGAGCAGAAGAAAGCATTAGCCAGTAGGCAGGGCTCTCGAGAAGCCCTGTCCTGTGCAGGTACTGGACTCCAGGCTATGTCCTATGCTAAACCATGCAAGTGTGCAGTCACGTGCTTCCTGAGAGAGGGACATGTGACCTCATCACTCGTACTTCCTGCTTTTTGTTGTTTTGCTTTTGTCTTTGTGGGTTGTTTTTTTCTTTGAGACAGGGTTTCTCTGTGTCACCCTGGCTGTCCTGGAACACACTATGCAGACCAGGCTGGCCTTGTACTCAGAGTTCAGCCTCCCTCTTCATCCCTAGCCGCGCGATGAAATCCTGCACCACCACCAGTTCTCACTGTCACTCTTCCTGCCCCTGACCTCACAGCAGGTGTCATCTGTTAGGTAAAGGGAGAAGCCTCAAGGTCAAGAGCCTCAGCCCACCTAGCCAGTAAGCATGCAAGTGTGAATTTCTTGATATCATTTGAAACATTTGGGGACAGGAACCCAAGTAGCACAGCTGGTCTTGCACTCACTCTACAGTCAAGAATAAATGTGGATGTTTTCTCTGCTCCTCCTGCCCCTGGTGCTCCAGTGTGGGATTGCAGGTGTGCACCTTGTCCACTCCAGGGATGGGAGTGGGGCTGTGGATTCTGGGCAGTGGTTTACTAACCGAGCCTCATCCCCTGCTCAAGAAATGGAAACTTTACCTTTTCATGTAAATCTCTGTGTGTGTATGAGTGTGCAAGTGTGTGTGTGTGTGTGTGTTGTGTGTGTGTGTGTAGGCTAGAACACAACCTCAGACATCAAATCTTGGGCATCACTTTCGTTTGACCTGGAGATCACCAAGTGGTCTAGGCTTGCGTGCCAGAGAGCCCCAAGATTGCACCTTTCTGCTTCCTCGGCACAGAGATTACAAATGTACCAAGCCTGACTTTTCCCTGGAAATTGAGCTGTGGTCCCCATGCTTGCAAGACAACACTTTACTAACTGAGCCCTGGCCCACGCCCAAAAGAGAGATGTTCAGGGTGCCTGCCAAAGCATGGGACACATGACAGACAGAGGACAGGAAAACTGAACACAAGAGAGGTATAGGACTAGGAGAGTGGAGGTTTAGTGAGAGGGGCTGAAGCCTCATGTACCTTTCAGAGCCTCGTTGATATAGGTTTTGTGATAGAATATCCTGTCTGTGTCATCTAGCGAAGGGCTGTTCAGCCCGTGTCCATTTTCCGTGATGTAAATGGGAATGTCACCATACTCTTCCTTGATCCAGTTCAGCAGCCTCCGCATCCCCCAGGGCACGGCTGGGAGCATTGATGGGGAGGTCAATGAAGAGTCCATATCGCTGACCGTTAGCTCGCGGTCATCATCATAGTTGGGTGGGTTCAGCCTTGGAGTGCTGTGCTGCACAAACACGGACGAGTAGGTGTTGAGGCAGAAGACATCCGCGGTGCCCCTGATGTATGCCTTCTCCTCCTCTGTGAAGTTGGGCAGGCGGGAGCCCGCCAGGTGCTGAAGTTCACTCCTGTTGCCCACATTCCATTTCATGACATCTGGATAGTCCCCGTTTCTAAAAATGGGGTGGGCAAACCAGCCCAGGGAAAACTGCAGCATCCGGTCGGCAGCTTCCACATCTCTTAGGACTCCTGGATCTTTGGGTTCTACCCAGTGAGTGTTGAGGTTCAGAGAGATGACCCCCTTCTGCTCCTGCCTGTATTTCTCATCATAAGTGTGGTAGACTCTAGCATGGGCCTTGATGAGTACGTGGCTGACCCTGTACGGTGCCCAGCCGGGGTCCTGCACATTTGGGGGAAACACCCCTGAACCATAGCCTAACTGTGCCAGATACAAGGGCTCATTAAAGGTCATCCAGAACTTGACTCTGTCACCAAAGGTCTTAAAACAGAAGTCAGCATAGCTGTTGAACAAATCAATCAAAGAAGAGTTCTCCCAACCTCCAATATCCTGGAGGGCCTGGGGCAGGTCCCAGTGAAACAGTGTCACCATGGGGAAGATGTTGCTCTGCAGCAAGCCGTCAATCAGCCTGTTGTAATAATCGACACCGTGTTGGTTGATGGAACTGTTTGTTCCCGTTGGGAAAATCCGAGGCCAGGAGATAGAGAACCTATAGGCCTTGACCTTCAGGGCGCGAAGAATGCTCAGGTCGGCATCCAGTTGGTGATAGCTGTCACAAGCTATGTCTGCGGTGGCATTGTCTTTCACGGTGTTCCCGGGACTGTGGGTGAAGTTGTCCCAGATGCTGGGCCCTTTCCCGTCAGCGTCCCAACCTCCTTCGATTTGATAGGCCGAGGAGGACACGCCCCACAGGAAGTCATCCCTGAATGTGCCATGATAGAACAAGTCTCTCTCAAACTTGGGCTGGTTGGAGAACTTCTCCCACATGATTTTAGCCTGGGAGGGCACCTCAGATGGGGAGTTGTAGAAGGTTGTGGCTCTGGAGGAAAAGTCTGCTTTCACAGGCACTGGGGTTCTTCTCAGCTCCTTGGCAGGGAACCCATTCTTTTCAATGATGCCAGTGAAGAAGTGGGCAGATCTCCTGGCAGTTCTCGACCTGCTGCTGTCACTAAAGTTGACATGGTACAGCCCGAACCTCTGGCTGTACCCTGGGGGTCCTTCGAAGCCGTCAATGAGGGAACGAGCAATGTATGCACGGACATCCACCAAATCCTCCTTGACAGCTGTAAAGAGAAAACAAAGTCAGCCCCATGCAAGAGCACGCGTGCGTGTGTGCGTGTGTGTAAAAGAGAGAAACATTGGGAAAACCAGAAGACAACCTCATTTGTTGTTCCTTAGCATGCCATCCACCTTAGTTTCCCAGGGTGTTTTCCCTGCATTATACCTTGTGTGCCACATGGGTGCAGTGTATACAAAGGTCCAAAGAGGGCATTAGTTCTCATGAGACTAGATATCCAGAGGGGTGAGGACTGAGTCTCCTAAGAAAAGATGACATTACTCAACTGCACCTTTACTGTCTTACAAGTTCCAGGCTTCTCATGCTCTCAATTAACACTGATTAACTAAGAGCGCGAGAACACCGGACTGGAGAGGCAGAAATGGCTTAGTAAGTAAAGGCTCTTGTTGAGCAAGCCTGAAGGCCTGAGCTCAATCTCGGGTCTGTCCCATTAAACAACCGTGAAGACTTGGGGAAGAGCCACCCCTCGGGATCAGCAGGTCAACCTTCTTACCCTTGAGCACCTCGTTGATGTACAGGTTGAAGTAGTTCACTCTCACTGAGTCGTCAAGGAGATCCTCTCCTTCCCCTAAGGGCATGCCATTCCCAGCCAAGAAGATTGGAACTCTTCCTTTCGTGTATTCCATGGAAGCAAACCGAAGCAGCCTCCTTATGCCCCAGGGCACCACCCGGATCCAGGGAGATGCAGTCTGGGGCCACGTGGGGTCTACGTGCTGGGAGAAGCCTCCGATGTTATCATAGCTGGGGATGCAGGTCAGCTGTGCAGCGGTGCTCACCAGCCGGGATGTGTAGTGAGACAGACCAAGGAAGTCCGCAGAGCCTTTCAGGAGCTGCTGCTCCGCTGCAGTGAACTCTGGGAGTTGGGCCAGAGGACCCCCACACTGCTGGTTTCCCTGCTGGATCTGGGCCCGGAGGCTGGTGGGGTAGTTCCCATCCACAAAGATGGGGTGAGCGAACCAGCCCAGCATGAAGTGCAGGAAGCGCTCAGCAGCAGCCAGGTCCTGGGGACTCTCCCCATCCAGGGGCTCTGCCCAGTCGGAATTGAGCACGATGCCCACGCGTCCCTGCTGCTCTTGGCGATGGTGAAGGTCGTAGTGATGCCAAGTTCTGGCGTGCGCCTTGAGGATCAAGTGAGCCACCTGGGGAGGAAAGAAGTAGGGAAATAATGTCAACTGCGGCACCAGCAAGTCAGAAGTGTCACCAACTTCCTGCTGAAGTCAGCAGAACCAGCAATGTGTCTGGGACGTGGCTGGATTGTTAGATAGCCTCATATTGAAATTCCCGTGGCTCCATTTCCTGCACTAATGAACCTGGCATGGTGGTGCAAGCCTGTACTGACAGAACTTGTGTTGTGGAGCATGAGGATTGCTGGTTCATCCTTGTCTGCATACCAAGTTCAAGGCCATGTCTTCTCTGCTATGGAGGACTGCAGCTTACAACTGAGGCAAAGGGACCCTTCTTTCCCCAAGTGCTTTTTGGTGGTGTGTTCTTTGTTTTTCAAGACTCAGTTTCTCTGTGTAGCCCTGGCTGTCCTATGGCCTTGAACTCAGAGATCTGCCTGCCTCTGCCTCCTGATTACTGGGATTAAAGTTGTCCGCCACCACCACCCAGTCTCTAAGTGCTTTTGAAAGGTATATTGTCCTAGCAGTGAGAAAAGGAACTGCCACAGATGTGAGGAGAAATGAAAAATTTCTCAGCCTGTATATAATATATATAAAATATCTCAGGAGACACTATAAACACTCAGGAAATTCTTAACTATAACAAAAGCTTACCAAAGCCAGCTGTGATGGCTCAGTCTGTACTTTAGAGGCCGAGGCAGGAGGATTTCTGCGTGCTGAAGACTGAAAACTGCGTGTTTCATTTTAGCTTGAGCTACAAACTGAGACCTATCTCAATAAACCAATACAAATAAATGAACAAAATCTTAACGGCTATGACTACAGCTGAGTAATATGTACAGAAGTACTTTCCTGAGATGCAGAGCCTTGGGTCTACCCCATAAACCTGGGCATGGGCGGCACATGTCTGTCATCACAGCACCAAGGAGGTGGGGACTGAACCCAGGCCACATGTGTGCTAGGAAAGAGCTCTACAGCTGAGGACAATCCTCCAAGCCCGGAACTTGTCTTTGGAGTCCAGGAGCGTTGACCAGGCCTGAGGGTGTGGCTAGGTGGCTGAGTGCTTGCCTGTTATAGAAGAAGCCCTAGTTCTAATTCTCATCCCTGTTTAAAACTCAGGCACGGTGGGAGATGCCTGTGACCCCAGCTCTCAGAAAAACAAGCAAGAGTCAGGAGTTCAAGGACATCCTCAGTTATAGGAGTTCAGTATCAGCCTGGGTGTACGAGACAACACTAACAACACGTGCTTATCCTTCCCTCTCTGTTCTTCTTTCCTGTGCTGGGAGACCACAGCCTGATGTGTCTTCTGATTGACAGGAGTTGAGGGATGGGAGGAAGTACCTTAAAAGAAGCCACTCCTGGGTCAGAGATGCCTGGTGGGTGCTGCCCAGTGCCATAGCCTGCATAGCTTATCACCCATGGCTCGTGGAAGGTCACCCACAGCTTCACACGGTCCCCAAAAGTGGAGAAGCAGAAGGCTGCATAGTCCAGGAAGGCCTCCACCACACTCTCGTTCTGCCACCCGCCTTGATCCTGCAGGGCCTGGGGCAGGTCCCAGTGGAACAGCGTCGCCATGGGCTCGATGTGGGAGTCCAACAGGCTGTCTATCAGTCTGTTGTAGTAGGCGACACCTTGCAGGTTGGGGCTGCTCTTCTGCCCAGTGGGGAACAGCCGGGACCAGGAGATGGAGAATTTGTACACCCCAGCCCTGAGGCCTCGGAGCAGGGCCACATCGGAGGCTGGTTTGTGGTAACTGTCACTGGCCACCTTTGCTGTCGCTTGGCCCTTGGCAGCGTTCAGGTCACTGTAGCGGTCCCAGATGCTCGGCCCTCTGCTGCCTTCTGCCCAGGCTCCTTCCACACTAAAGGCTCCCGTAGACACGCCCCAGAGGAATCCTTCTGGGAACACATCTTGCAGGAAGGCATCCCTTTCTGCCCTAGACTGGTTAGCAAAGGCTGCCCAGACTCTCTGGTAGGCTGAGACTCGGGAAGAGGGCACAACTGCTGTCTCCTGCTGCTGCTCAGTCTGAAAGGCCAGGCTGTCGGTTAGGGAACAAGATGGGCTGTGGGGTAGAGCGACATCAAGGGACACAATTAATGACTGAGTTACAAATTCCCCACAGGGTGGGGCATGGAGGCTCATGCCCTTAATCTCAGCACTCAGGAGGCAGATGCGGACAGATGTCTGTTAATGTGAGGCCAGCCTGGTGCACAGAGTGAGTTCCAGGCCAGCCAGGGCTACACAGTGAAACCCTAAGGAGAATGAGAAAAAGGGAAAGGAGAAGAAAGGAGAAGAACAAGGGGAAGAAAAAAGGATGAGGAGGAAGAGAAGAAAATGCAAGGAAGAGAGACAGAGAAAGAGAAAGAAAGAAAGAGAGAGAGAAACAAAGAAACAAAGAAAAGAAAGAAAGAAAGAAAGAAAGAAAGAAATCACAAAGAAAGTAAAGGAGGAGCAGAAAGGGAACTAGGATCAGGAGGAATAGGACAGTTAGGAGAAAGAGATGAAGAAGAGAAAAAATGAAAGAAAGAAAAAAGGAAAGGAGGAAGGAAGAAAAAGAATGAAAAATGAAGAAAGGAAGAAAGAAAGAAAAGGAAGAGAGAGGAAGAAAGAAGACAAAGATGGGGCAGAATGAGGAGGAGGCCCAGGAGGAGGAGGGTCAGGAGGAAGAAGGCCATCTCTGATTCCAGCACTGTGTATGAAACATTCCCACCATACTTGGCTTTTTATGCTTGTTCTCTGCTCAGGCCCCCGTGCTTAGAGAAAGCACTTGACAGACTGAATCACCTCTCCAGCCCATTTGATCTGAGAACTTTTAAAAATAAGGATCCCTTGGAGCAGGCTCTGCACTGGCTTCCTGTCGGTGTTGTGCTTCAGAGAAGGTGTTCACATCTCACACTGAAGAACTGGGCTCAGGAATTTACCTTATGAAGCTTCAGCGGGCTGCTCTGGTCTACACCTAAACTGCTCTCTCTTTTCTCTTCTCTTCAATAAAATTACTATGTTTATTTACCTTTTAACTATCATTATTTATTGCTGTGGTTTTTATATATGGACAACTTCATGGAGTCTGTTCTCTTCCTCTGCACTTACATGGGACCTGGGGATCGAACTCAGGTCACAATGCTTGCCTGGTGAGCTGCTCAGTTTTTGTTAACCTGACACCAAGCTGGAGTCATCTGAGAAGAGGAAACCTTGACTGAGAAAATGTTTATGTCTGACTGGATTGTACACAGTCTGTGGGCATCTTCCTTATGTAATGATGGGTGTGAGAGGGCCAAGCCAACTGTAGGTAGAACAACCCCTGGGTAGGTTGTCCCGAGTTATACAGGAAAGCAGAATGGGAGCTGGAGAGATAGGATAGCTCAGAGCTTGAGAGCACTGGGTGCGTTCCCAGAGGTTGTGAGTTCAAATCCTAGCGCCCACATGTTGACTCAGCAATGTCTATAACTGTAGTTCCAAGCAATGCAGTGCCTCCTCTGATGTGCATACATGCAGACAAACCAGACAAATGCATAAAGTAAGAAATCTTGAAAAGAGAAAGAGGGCTGAGCAAGCCATGGAAAGCAAACAAGCAAGCAGCGTTCATTCCCCCATGGCCTCAGCTTCAACTCTGCCTCGAGTTCCTGCCCTGACGCCCATCTTGGAGGACTGTAAACTGTAAGATGAAATGAGCTCTGTCCTCCCCAAGTTGCTGTGGCCACTGTTTTCTCAGAGCAACAGAAAGCCAACTAGGACACAGGCAAGGGCCTTTACCCTCTGAGGCACCAGAGTCATTCATTCATTTATTCATTCATTCATTCATTCATTCATTCAGAGACTCTGTGTGTGGGGTGTGCACACGGCATGTGCGGAGACTTGGGCACAGGTGCCTTTCCCCATGACCCATGTAGCTGGCCCCATAACCTGCTTTCTCTGCCACATATGTGCACACTTCCCCAGTACCCTCATCTCAGCTCTGCTAAATATGCAGACCTAGGAGACTCCGACAGTGAGGACGCCGGACTGTGTGGGCCCAGGCACATCTCCACGAGCTACTGCTACTCCAGCCTCCCTCCCTCTGAGCCTCCACCCCTCATCTCCTAAATGACTGTGACCTGTTTGCTGTCCCAGGAGGCAAAGTCAGGACTGGTGAGTTGCTCCGCAGTTAAGACCAATTACTGCTGATGCAGGAGGCCTGGGTTTAGCTACCAGCATTCACATGGGAATTCCAGTTCCAAGGGATCTGTCATTCTGACATTCTGACCTCTGTGGGCTCACTCAGGCAGGTGGTGCACCTACATACTCACTCAGGATCCTGCATGCGTGCACACACATCAAACAAAACCAAAACACAAGGACAAAGGTCCCCAGAGATTGCCCATGTACACAACAGAACCCATAGTAATCGTTACTTCTTGTTAACGGCACAAGCCAGCATTACCTCTCCTCAGAACTGGATGAACAGCTCAGGAATGCACTGATGTCGAACCCAACAGTCTGTACTTGGTCTTTATTTATGGCTGTAAGAAAAGCAGTGTGTTAACTGTGTGTGGAGCTGGAGCACAAACTTGAATCTGTAGTTTAACTTATTTTAAAACTACTCTAACCCAAGTGACAATGCTAAGCCCTTCTGAAGATACCATGGATGTGTCTGGTCTGCTTAGAGCTAGAATGTTGGCCCTCATATTTCAGGGTGAATATCAGTGACTCAAAAACTTCAGAAGCTAGCTGGACCCACCCTTGAGTCTTGGTCCTAGGAACATGTTCTTACCTCCTTTCAGGCTTCTTTTTTTTTTTTTTTTTTTTTGGAGATAGGATTTCACGATGTAGCTCTTAGAGATGAATGGCTTTGAACTCAGAGATTTGCCTACCTCTGCCTTCTGAGTACTAGGATTGAAAGTGTCTGCCACTGCCACTTTCTTGTGAAATTTTTTAAAAAGAAGGCTAGGGAGTTAATTGGTAAGGTGCCTTCTGGGTAAACATGAGGAATTAGCTCAAGCTTCAGAACCACACAAAAAGCCTGGCATGGGATAAGAGAGATGACTTTGGATTAGGAGCAAACTGTTCTAGAAGACCCGAGTTCAGTTCCCAGCACCCACTGCAGGCAGCTCACAACTGCTTGTGAGTAACTCCATTTCCAGAGGATCCAACAGCCTCTTCTGTTCTCCTCAGGCACCTGCACCAATATGTACACACAGAGACTAACACACACAGACACAGACGTGCACACACACATGCACCATGTAGACTAAAATTGAGTTTAAGGCCTGGCAGGACTACACAGTGACCTCTAGACCAGAAGGTCCTGCACCAGAGGTTTTCAGCATCTTAGATGCCCCCAGGATTGCTCAGAACAGGGGAACACAGGCTGTTTCCATGCTGACAGTTCACACCTGAGTCAGGAACATGTCCTTTTGGGCACCCTTGGCATCTATACGGGACCACTTGGTGTCCCCGGACAGGAGGAGCTCACTGCCAGGGGTCATGGGACTTTAGCCTCACCTGGTAGGCTCTCAGTTCAGCCATTTCCCTAGGCCCCTCCCTCATGAGAACCCCCAAAGTCAGGATCACTCCCCAATACGCCAGTGTAACAAACGCCACTCAACACCTGCCACATGTTGTTGGTCCACTCACCTTCAAGCAGGCTGAAGAGCAATGAGGAGGGGCTCTTCCCTGTGGATGGGCAATCCTGAAGCTTTAGGGTATAGATGAAAACCTCCATTTTGGGCTCAACGTTCTAGAAAAGGTGAAGACCAACAAGGGTGCCTCAGTGATGGGAACAGGGGAGACGCTACGTGCTCACCTTCTGGAAACAACCTCAAGTCACCCCACCTACTGAGGGCAGAGACTTGGACTCTGGAGAGCGACACTAGTCAGTGACCATCGGCCACCAGCCCTTCCTAAATGAAGTGATAACCACAGCAGCTCATTTTAGACGGAGCCCTTCCTACGCCAGCAAGAATATTAGGGTAGAGAGCAAGGTTTCTGCTTGTGTAGGAGCCTGCACTTCCTAAAATGTTTAACCAAGAGGCCGCATCACCATGATCATGAGTCTTCATGGTTTGCTGAAAAAATACTCTGCTTTGTGACGTTGAGAATGTACTTTGGCTGGAGAGTGTGTGTCTAGAATGCTTAAAGCCCTGGCTCCATCCTCAATGCTACATAAACCAGGCATGGTGGGGCAGGTATCCAATATCCGCACTCAAGACAAGGAGGCAGGAGAATCATAAGTGCAAACTTAGCCACAGAAGGCCAGCCTGGGCTACATGAAAACCAGTCTCAGTATATAAACTTTAGAAAGAAGAAGACACGGACAGGTAAACAAGCTGGCTACGGCAGAACAAGATAGCCATGTCTTCACAGGAGTTCCTATACTTTCCTTTCTTCTTTGGATTTGTTTCAAACTTTCTGTAATAACGGTGGGACAGAACTAATGGGAGATCACCAACTCCAGTTGGAATGGGACTGATGGATCATGCGACCAAACCCGTCTCTCTGAATGTGGCCAACAGCGGGGGCTGACTGAGAAGCAAAGGACAATGGCTCTGGGCTCTGATTCTTCTGCATGGACGGGCTCTGTGGGAGCCTTCTCAGCTTGGTCGATCACCTTCCTGGACCTGGGGGGAGTTGGGAGGACCTTGGTCTTAGCATAGAGTGGGGAACCCTGATGGCTCCTTGGCCTTGAGAGGGAGGGAGGGGAGGTATGGGTGGAGGGGAGGGGAAGGAAGGGGGAGAAGGAGGGGAGGGAAGGGGGAGGAGGAGGGGAGGGAAGGGGGGAGGAGGAGGGAAGGAGATGGAAATTTTTAAATATAAAAAAAAATAAACCATGAGGAAAAAAAATCAATATATTCAAAGAAAAAAAAAGAAAAAAAAAAGTCAAGCAAGCAGCTACAGAGATGACTTGGTGGTTAAGAGCACCCACTTCACAATCATGAGTTCAGTGAGTGTAAGAAGCAAGCCTCCCACAGATGCCTGTCTCTCCAACTCTGAGGGATGTGATGCTGTCTTCCACACTCTGTGCACACAATCAACAGGTTTCCCTCCCAGCAGGAGGCACATGCATTAACACAAGTATGCACAGTCACACTGAAACACACACACAAATTGTCTTAAGAAACCCTGCCTGGACCTGGGGGGAGCTGGGAGGACCTTGGACTTAACATAGTGAAGGGAACCCTGATGGCTCTTTGGCTTGGAGAGGGAGGAAGTGGGGTATGGGTGAAAGGGAGGGGAGGGAAGGGGGAGGAGGAGGGGAGGAGATGGAAATTTTTAATAAAAAAATGAGAAAAAAAGAAACCCTGTCTTGAAAAACAACAACAACAAAAAAATCAGTAAAATGACAAATGGGCTGGCGAGATGGCTCAGCGGTTAAGAGCACTGGCTGCTTGCTCTTCCAGAGGACCCGGGTTCAATTACCAGCACCCACATGGTGGGTCACAACCATCTGTAATGATATCTGGTGCCCTCTTCAGTCCTGCAGGCACATGAGCAGACAGCACACTGTGTACATAATAAATTTAAAAATGTTTAAAAAAAATCATAGGCGCTGTCACTGTGAGATCTCAGCTCCTGAGGCTGATTTTCCTCTGTCCTTTTTGTTTATTTTGGACATAGTCATTTAATTACAACATTTCTAGCTCCCCTTTCTTTCCTAAGCCCTCCAATATACCCCTCCCTCCTCTTCTTCAAATTCTCGTGTTCCTTTTTCGTCCATTCTTATTGCTCGTGTAGGAGTATTTGTACGTGTGTTTATACACATACATTCCTAGCCATAACCTGTTCAGTCCGTATACTGTTATTTGTATGTGTGTTTTCGGGCTGACCATTTGGCAGTGGACAGCCCACTGGTCTGCTCTTCCCTGGGAGGAGCCCCTGTCCCGCTCTCAGCGCTACTGTCCCCTGTAGTTCTCTGTGCAGAGCTGAGGCTTCCTGGGCTGTCCTCCATCATGTTGGTGACACTCTATGGCTGTAGCTTCTGCTGTTACTGGGAGACACAATCTCACAGCAAACTTGCTGATGCTCTGCCTCTCACGATCTTTCTCTCTCTCCCTCTATTGTTTTCCAGCATCTTCCCTGTAATGGGAAATTATCTTCAGGCTGGTATGGTTGACTTCGCTTTACAGTAGTTTTATTGGTGGTGGTTTGGGGCCTCTGCACAGACCCTTTCACATGGCAGCTGTTCTCTCTTCTCCATCCCTCTCTCTCAAACAGGGTCTCACGTAGCCTAGGTTGGCCTTGACCTCATTGTTTAGTGCACAATGACTTCCTACTCCTGATCCTCCTGCCTCTACCTCCCGAGTGCTAGGATTAAAGCAAGCTTTACTACACTGTTTTATGCTGTGCTGGGGATGAACTCAGGGCTTTGCTCCTGTAAGGAAAGCAGTCTACTAACTGAGCCACAGAGCACATCCAGGGACTGCCCACAGGGAACCCACATCCAGCTACAGAGAGCCCACAGAAACCCACATCCCGATGGTCTCTTTAAGTGGGAATGTCTGAAGCTGCAGCTTGGCGGGTCAGGCTGTTAGGGAAGGCTCAGTCCATGCCTTAGGCAAATGTCACATTTCTGACAAGCTGTCCAGAACATTTGCCACTCGCCATCATGAGGAAAAGCCCTCATATTACCTGCAGGTCACTCAGCTTCTGTGGTAGAGTTGCCACACTTTGACATGTAGAAGTCAAATCAAGAGAGAGGAAGTCAACCGAGTCCTAGAAACAGGGAGATAAAGCATGAGAACAAGGCCTCCTCAGAAGTGTGCTGGTTCCCCCATGACTGCGGATGAGCGTGTACGTGAATACAGCAGGAGCGTGACTGTGGTGAACTAGTAAGTGTGAAAATGTGTGTGCTGGGTGTGCAGTGCCAGCAAATGGAGGAGCACGAAGGGAGGGAATCGGGGTCTGGAGCTTCCCCCAGGGATTCCCCTCCCCTGACCTTTGTGATATCTGGGAACCCTCATGGGTCTGGGGTTTGGTTTTAATTTCAGGCCACAGCTTGAAGTCCACCCCAGTCAAGCCTGGCTTGAGCAGTTCTACTAGCAGAAAAACAAGCTACACAGCCCTGATCACCCGTGCTCTCTAAACCATGGTCTAGCTAGGGACTGCAGCTCACTGAGCATGTAGCTTACTAGGAAGAACGCTTGCTGAGCGTGTACAAGGCCCTGGGTCTGTCACCAGCACTGCATTAACAGGGCATGGTGGTGCCTGTGTCTACTCCAGCATGCTCATCCTTGGCTACCTCATGAGTTCAAGGCCAGCTTGTGCAACATGAGATCTTGTCTTGAAGAATAGGAGGAGGAAGAGAATAGTGACGGAACCTAGCAGCTATAGGTGTCTGCCCTCGACTCTGATGACCTAAGGGTAGAACTGACGCCCCAAATTTCCCTCTGCTCTCCACATAAGTGCCATAGGATGTGCACGCCTACATACAGACACACAGAAACAGATTAACACCAAACACACATGCACACATACAACACACACAAAAATAACACACACGTACACCACAACACACACACACACACACACACACACAAAATAAAAATGTAATGAATTTTTCAAAAATCAAGGACAGTCGTGCAGTGGTGGCACACACTTTTAATCCCAGCACTCTGGAGGCAGAGGTAGGTGGGTCTATAAGTTTGATGGCACCCTGGTCTACAGAGTTCCAGAACGATCTCCAAAGCTACATAAAAAGGCCTCGAAAAAACAAAAAAAATCAAAATAAAAAACAAAACATAGCAAAAAAGCAAAGAGAAGGGAAGACCAAGCGCTTAATCCCAGCCCTCAGGAGACAGAAGCGGCAGACATCTGGGCTTGAGGGCACCCTGGTCTGCACAGCAAGTTTCTTACAACCAGGGCTACACAGAGAAACCCTGTCTTTAAAAGAAAAAAAAGAAAGGAAGTAGGGGGCTGGAGAATGGGCTCATTCAGTGAGTTCTTCCCATGCTTTCTGATGCCCAGTACCCCCGAGTATCCACAAGCACGTCTCATTGGTTTTGTTGTTGGTTTTTCCCTTAGCATCCTTTGGCTGGCCTAGAATTCACTTGTAGGCCAGGTTGGCCTTGAACTCCTAGATCTGCCTGCATCTGTCTCCCAAGTAGTGAGACTAAAAACATGTGTTACCATGTTCAGCCGAGAGTGCGTCTTTAACCTGAACGCTGGGGGATGGCGATGGGTGGGTCCTGGGGGTTCACTGACCAGTCAGTCAAATCAGTGAGCTCCCGTTTCAGAGGGAGACTGAGACCCTGTCTCCCAAAAAGGGGAGGGGTAAAAAGTGACAGAAGAAGACACCTAGTAATGGCCTCTGGCCTTCACAAGCACCTGGACACTCACAGAGGAGCAGGTTAGTGCACCTGCACACACATGTAATACATTAGCTAGTGCACACATGCACACACAGAGAAAAACAATCAGAAAAGACAGGATTCTACCTGGTCTGTGGTTTACATATGCTTGAAGAACTTTAAATTCAGGATTTAAGCATGAGAATACAACAGTGCAATTCACACACACGTGCACAGGCACACGCACACGCGCACTCAACACAGACACACACACACACACACACACACACACACACACCTGCCTCCACAATCCTGACTGGTCACTCTATTTTTCTCTCGACTGGAAATTCAAAAGCTGATAACTGCCCTTCCCTCCAACAGGTCAGCTGTTTCACAGCTCAGGCACCAACTGGGAGCCACGTATCCTGGTCCAGTGCCCTAGCGCCCAACCCTCACTGGCTCCCCAAAGCCTTCCTAGCATGTGATCCTCGGTTTCCACCAGATTCCACATCTGCCAGCTCAGGAAATTGAAAATCACATATGATACGGTTTTGGATAAACAAATCTCTTGCTGACTAGATACCATTTAAATTAATTTACAGAGTAATAATTGCTATCGAGAGACCAAAGGGCTGATCATAAAAATCCTTGTTCAGCAACAGCCTTTGAGCTGTATCTCGCCCCAAGGCCAGGATGATGGGACAAGCCTCAACACTCAGGAGGCAGAGGAAGGTGGATCTCTGAGTTCTGAGTCGGGGACAACCTGGACTGCAGAGTGAGTTCCAGGACAACCAGGGCGTCTCAAAAAAGAGTGTACCCCAATAGGAGGCTCTTATCTGGGCTCCCCTCTCTCCTGAGGTGCTCTTTCCCCACTGGCAACTATTAGCTTCAACCTGTAGAGACCCTGGGCTGGGGATGTGGTCCAGTAGGGATATTTGCCTAGCATGCACAAAGGCCTGGGTTCCACCCTAGCATGATGGAAACCAGGCATGGTGGTTCATGCCTATCACCCAGAACTTGGGGGTAGAGGCAGGAAGATCAGGAGTTCAAGGTCATCCTCAGCTAGACAGTGACTTAGGCTAGCCTGAGATACATGTGGCCCTTTCTCAAAAACAAAATGAATAAGCAAATAAAGGAGTGAGTAAATAAATAACAGTTACTGGAGGAAATGGTGGGGACACCTAGACCCTTTAGCAGCTGGAGGCTGAGACAGAAGGATTGACCATATCTGAGGCCAGCTTGGGCTACTTAGTGAGACCATTTGACAGTAGAATATGGTAAAGTCACACACGGTGCTGCATGCCTGTAAGCCAGACCTCAGAAACAGGAGCCAGAGACCAAGAGTTCAAGGTCAGCCTTGGCTACAGAGGGCAGCCCTGCTCGAAAACAAACAAAACAATCACAAAGGATATAAATCAGGGTGGTACTCTAAGAATCGTATTATTTTATAAGCCTTATTTATTTTCTTTTTTACACATCATGTGCAAGGGGCCAAGGAGGCCAGAAGAGGGCGCTGGTTCCCTACAACTAGAAGTTACAGAAGGTTGTGAGCCATCGAGTGGGTGCTGGGAATTGAACCTGGATCCTCTGGAAAAGAGCAGCCAGTGCTTTTAAGCACTGAGCCATCTCTTCAGCTCCCAGAAGTATGTAAACATATATTTTAATAAATTACTATCTCTCAATGTTTTTCTCTGTGGTTATGTGTAGGCCAATTGGGTCCCAGAAGTATATAAACATATATTTTAAGAAATTACTATCTCTCAATGTTTTCTCTGTGGGTTGTGTAGACCAATGGGTCCCAGAAGTATACTTTTTTGTTTTATTTGACAAGAAGTCTCAGTATGTATCTCTCCTAGGCCTGCAACTCACTAGTAGCCCAGGCTGGCCTCAGGCTCACAGAAATCCCCCTGCTTCTGCCATCCTCTGTGGTTAATCATAGCCTAAGGAAAACCCCAGTCCTGCCCCACTCAAGAGACTAACAGTTCCAATTTCCCTAAGTCAATGTCATAATGGCAACACAAGTAGCATTCCTGTATGTCCTAGATTAACAGCAACCCTGGCCAAACCCACCCTCTGCCCTTTGACCAACCCTCCTCCCCATCCCTGATAAAAACCCTAGGCCGTGGAGGAAGTTCAGTCTGGTCTTCTCTGGTGGCAGCCCTTCTCAGGTTGACTAAATACACTGAGCAGCCTCGCTCTCTTTTTCTCTTACACCGGCCTCATCTCAGAATAAATAAACACAATCACATTTCACCCTAGGCATTACAGATG
The DNA here is from genome assembly GCF_903992535.2 of Arvicola amphibius. Classification (NCBI taxonomy): domain Eukaryota; kingdom Metazoa; phylum Chordata; class Mammalia; order Rodentia; family Cricetidae; genus Arvicola; species Arvicola amphibius. The sequence goes on along the minus strand of NC_052058.2, from coordinate 91,889,257 downwards.
CCGCATCTACCTTGGTGAGTGCAGCCAAGGATGGGGATAGCAGGAGCTCAGGAATATCTTCAGCCTTCAGGACCACAGAGAGCCTCCCTCCTGGAACCAAACCGGAAAGAGCAGTAGTTGAGAAGGGCTGAGTGTCTGAAGGGATAGATCAGGACCATGACTTCTCTTTAGCAACTGACAGACTCCAGAAAACAAAGTGGCTAAAAATACAATATCTCACTAAGAGACTAGGTTGGTTTTTATTTGGATCACTGTATGATCCTGGATGTCCTGGAAGTCAGCTGGCCTTGAATTCAGAGAGATCTGCCTGCCTCTGCCTCCCAAATTCTTGAACTAAACGTGTGTGTCACTATGCCTGGCTAAGAGACAGTTGTGTACGAGTCAAGACCCACATACAGAGCACTTGGAAAAGTAAACATAAAAAGAATTATCCTAAGGTGACAAGAGAACCCTTTTCCAAACTCTATTTAAAGACAAGGTGCTGAGCCGGGCGGTGGTGGTGCACGCCTTTAATCCCAGTACTCGGGAGGCAGAGGCAGGCAGATCTCTGAGTTCGAGGCCAGCCTGGTCTACAAGAGCTAGTTCCATCGAGGCCAGCCTGGTCTACAAGAGCTAGGTCCAGGACAGGCTCTAGAAACTACAGGGAAACCCTGTCTCGAAAAACCAAAAAAAAAAAAAAAAAAAAAAAAAGACAAGGTGCTCCAGGCTGAGGATGCAGCTCAGTTGGTAGAGAGAGCTTGGACCAAACCCAGGGATTGATTGATTGACAAGCCCAGGAACTGATAGCAGCACAGCATAACCTGGCATGGTGGCACATGCCTGTGATCCCAGCACTTGAGAAGGAGAAGCAAGCAGGATCAGAAGCCTGAGATCATCTCGGCTATAACCCCAGCTACATCTCTGGACAATGAGGAACAGAGCTGCCACCTAACACAAACAAAATCCAAAGTCAGGGTGCTCCCTGGAACCTGCTGTGTCTTTGTCCTCCTTGCAGCGACTGTGCCTTGATGGGGAAGCACAGGAAATACTGATGTGTGCACTCGTTTTGTTTAGCTCTCCTGCAGCACGGTGACCGCTCTCAAGCTTGTGTGTGCACCACAACTGCCTGGAGAACAAGGGTAGGAAACACAGAGCTGCTGGGTGGGGGTGGTGCACACCCTTAACCATGGCACTTGCAAGGCAGAGACGGGGTAGCTCTGAGTTTGAGGCCAGCACAGTCTTCAGAGTGAGTTTACAGGCCAGTCAGGGCTGCAGAGAGAAGCCCTATCTTGAAAACCTAAACCAAACCAAACAAAAAAATCAAAACCAAACTAACAAAAATAGGCCATGAAATCTATTTACTAAGTACACACACACACAAATCTTAAACTCAAATGAAAAAAAAAACCTGATTCACATACACAACTAATATATGAAATTTAGAAAAAAAAGGAAAAAGAAAAAGAAAGCTAATGTCAGGACCCATCTTCAGATTTAGAGTCAAGGGGAAAGATACAGATGTGCCCAGGAACATAACAACCCTTTTAAGAATACATAGTTGTTTTTATTTATATGGATATTTCTATGTCTATGTGATCATATGCAATGCATATATAAATGTCCACAGAGGCCAGAAGAAAGATACCCTGGAGCTCAAATTACAGGTGGTTGTGAGCCACTTGATGTGGGTGCTGAGAACTAATCTCTGATTCTCTGGAAGACAGCAATAACTCTTAGCCAGTCAGGAGCCATCTCTCAACTACCCTGACTCCCACTGCCTTTCTGGAGATAGGGTTTCATGTAGTCCAGGCTGACCTCCAAATTTCCAAGTGGACAAGGATGACGTTGAATTGACCCTTCTGCCTCCAGCTCCCAAGGCGACCTTCTGGTCATCCTGCTTCAGCCTTCCCGGTGCTTGGCTTACAGACTTGTGTCACTATGCCCAGTTCATGCAACGCAGGAATTGGAACCCAGGGCTTCCTGCATGCATGGCAAGCACTCTGCTACGCAAGCACTCAACCATAGTGCTCACTTGAGTTTTTTTTTCTTCTTTTTTTTGTATGGTCATTTTTTGAAACGGGGATTCTCTGTGTACCCCTAGCTGTCCTGGAACTCATTCTGTAGACCCTTGAATTCAGATATCCACCTGCCTCTGCGTCCTAAGTACAAGGCTTAAAGGTTTACATCACCATAACCTGGTCTGGTGTTCCCCTCTGTATACTGTGAATACCAACGGCTAATAAAGAAACTGTCTTAGGCCTGGGATAGGGTAGAGTAGAGCTAGGCAGGGAAAACTAAACTGAATGTTGGAAGAAAGGAGGCAGAGTCAGGGAGAAGCCATGTAGCCCCTCCAGAGACAGATGCTGGAACTTTACCCAGGAAGCCACATCCATATGGCGATACACAGATTAATGGAGATGGGTTAAGTTTATATGTAAGAGTTAGCCAATAAGAAGCTAGAGCTACTGGGCCAAGCAGTGATTTGATTAATACAATTTCTGTGTGGTTATTTTGGGGCCGAGCAGCCAGGAACTAACTGGCGGCATCTTACTACAATAACCCACCTAGTTTTTAAACTTTTAACAGAAAAAGTCAGATTCTTTTTAGTTTTTATTGGTTAATTTTTGGGTTTTGTTTTGTTTTTTTCCACCAAGACAGATTCCCAGAATGTGACCAGACTGGTCTTGAACTCACAAAGGTCCACCTGCCTCTGCCTGCAAGTACTTGAATTAAAGGCTTAGGCACTATGACTAGCTAAGAGTTTACTTCTTATATTCACACGATGTATAACAAAAATTACATCATTTAAAATTGACAGAATAGGATAGAATGGCAACATTGTAGCAATGGTGTAAACAGCATTATGCTTTGAGGTCTTAAAGAATGCCACTATTTTAAAACACTGGCTTCATGTTTTCTCTCTTTTCTTATTTGTGGGGATGGGGATGTCACTATGTAGCACTGGCTGGTCTTGAACTCATAGAGATCTTCACCTACAATCCTCACACCCAGTCTTTCAAGCGCTAGATTTACAGGTGTGCACCACCACACCTGGCTAATTTCAATTTGAAGGCTGTATCAAAATGAATGATCAGAAGGTGGCAGGATGTACACACAGCACAAGTCGCTGCAATATACTGTGCTCCTAGGAAAAATAAGTCAGTACAGTTGTAGAGCACTTGCCTCTCGTGGGCAAGGTTTTAGCTTTAGTCTCCATTGTACATTTACAAATCACAGTCTTCTCATTACGCATCGGTGTGTTATTTATCTTTGCCTCGCTTGATGCACTGTAAGCTCCAACTAAAAGGTATACGCTTGTTTCCATAAGAGAAGGGGAACCACAGTCAGGTTTCCTTGTAGAGACTCAGGACAGCACTCTCTATCCAAGGCAACTCCAGGTTCAAGGAGCCGTTAGAAGAACGTGGAAGGAATCCTGACTTTATAAACTTCTCTTCAAGGAAGGGCAGAGAAAGACAGTTGCACAGACTTGACCCTGAGGAAGGGTCTAGAAGACAGTTTTCAAGGACTGGAGAGATGGCTCAGCATTAAGAGCACAGGCTGCTCTTCCAGAGGTCCCTGGCCTGATTGCTGGCACCCACATGGCAACTCAAACCATCTGTAACTCCAGTTCCAGGAGATCTGAGGGCACAGGCATGCACATAGTGCTCAGACCAATGTGGATAAAACACTCACATATCTAAAATAAAAACATAATCACACACGCACAGACAGACACACAATTTTCAGGAGCTTAGGATATGGCTCAGTGGTTAGAGTGCTTGCCTGGCATGCACAAGCCCCAGCCCTGCATAAAACTGGTTGTGGTGGGGTGTCTGTCATCTTGGAACTCGGGATGTGAATTTGGGAGGATCCGAGGTTCAAACTTATCTTCTGACCTCACAGTGAGCCAGCTTGGACTACAAGAGACACTATCTCAAAGGAAGAGAAAAGGTGTTTCAGACAAATGCTGTGTGTTTATATCTTTGTCCCCTTTGGGAACGGATTCTCACCAATGCTGAGATCTGGGGTCTCTTGGAAGGGCAGATATGGGAGAGACATCAGTTCCTGCCTAAGAAGCAAACAGAGGAGGGTGGTGAGGGCTGCTGCCGGGCCACCATGTCCGTGTGTACTCACCCTGAGAAGAGAACTCTCTGTGGTAAACTTCAAAGGCTTTCCTGTGGGCATTGCTGAGGGTTTGCAGAGCAGACGCTTTCGAACCCTGGGGAGCAAGATCCATGATCACTTTCTCCAAGTCGCTGAAGGTGAACCAGATCTCAACAAGGTCCCCAAAGGACTGGAAGGCGAACGTGGCATAGTCGGCAAAGAGGTCAGCAAAGTCCCTGTCTCTCTGGATGGTGCCACGGGTGGGTGGCGTCTGGTGGCCCAGGACCACCATGGGCTGAAGCTGGGCAGCCTTTAGGGACTGCAGGAGTTGTCGGTAGCACCGCACCGCTTCCTGGTCTGGATTCTTGGGGCTTCCCGTTGGGAGAAGCTGTGCCCATGATAGAAGTACTTTGTAATGGGTGACCTGACTGGCACGAAGACTGCTCAAGTACTGTGGCAGCAAAGAGGGCAATGGCCGCTGGCAGACAGAGAAGTCCTTGCTACCAGGTCCAAAACCGGAGCCCTGGGTTCCCAGCGGATGGCTCAGGTTAAGCACTAAGTCATTTGTCAGAGGACCAGCGGCTGAAATAAAATTTCTGTCGGGTTCCAGGTCAGTCCCCTGGCATGAAAGACTCAGGAGGACAGCGCTCAGGAAGAGTGCTGTCCAGGGCAGATCCATGTTCAAGGATCTGTTAGAAGCATGTGGAAAGAATCCAGACCTTATAACACTGATGAGGCTATAAAATACAGTGATTATCCACACAATATTTAACCGTGTTATCTATGATCATTAAATTAGAACTTGTTTAACCAGCATAATCTTTAGAAAAAAATTGTTTTGTGCTTCTGTATACGTGTTCATGAACTTGTTTGTGCATACAAGTGGATGCCAGAGGTAGATCTTGGGTGTCATCCCCGATTGTGAGCCCTAGGGAGCTGCCTGTCCCAGCCTCTTCAGTTCAGAATTACAGCTCTGTCATCAATCTTGGATTTTTACAAGGGCACTGAGCATCGAAACTCAGGTCCTCGTTGCTGTACAGCAAGCTCCTTACCATCGAGCTGTCTACTCCACCCTAGTCTTTACAAATGCACCAACCATGGGATAATGTTATTGGAATTGTTAGGTATAATGATATAATAAATAAAGCTTGCCTAAATATCAGAAGGACAAAGGTAAATCACTAGAGGTCAGTTAGTGGTGGCACACACCTTTAATCCCAGGATTTGAGAGACAGAGCAGATGGATCTCTGTGAGTTCAAAACCACTCTGGGCTACACAAGATCAATGCAGAAACAAATCCAGGTGGTGGTGGCTCAAACCCTTAATCCCAGCTCTAGGGAGTCATATGCCCTTAATCCCAGCACTACAGGGAATATAAAATGGGAGGAGAGAGAGGCTTAGTCTACTTAGTCTGTGGTCGCCCAGCCTTGGTAGAGGAAAAACTTCTCTAGTGGCTTGGCTGCTTTGCTTTTCTGGTTGTCGTGTTGAACCCCAATATTTGTGCTACAGTTAGGGTGGTTGAACCAAGGCAGCCCCAACAGGCTAAGCTCATTCACTAAGGCCCCCAAATGCCAGATACATAACAGTGAAAAAAAACCAGAATTATTCACTGTGGGCACGGTGGAGAGAATAAAGGGGTGTGTTGAACTTCTAACTTCTAGCCCCACCTTCAGGGTTGTGATATGAGTTGTTATTTTTAAAGATTTATTGCAAGATGGTGGTACATGTCCTTAATCCCAGCTCTCAGGAGGCAGAGGCAGGTGGATCTCTGTGAGTTCCAGGTCAACCTGGTCTACTAAGCTGTTCCAGGACAGCCAGGGCAACACAGAGAAACATCACATGCATGTCAGGTAGCCTCAGAGGCTAGAAGATGGTGTCAGATCCCCTGGAACTGGACTTACACATGGTTTTGGGTCATCACACGGATGCTGGGATTCAAACCGAGTCCTCTGTAGAGCAGCAACGTTCTTAACCACTGCGCATCTCTCCAGTCCATGAGGCTTAGGTTAAATAAAGGGCACAGCTCAGCAGTTCTGGTCAAGGTGTGGCCCTGCCCCTCACTGATCATTCTCCTGCAGGGAGGTTGAGAAGTGTTGACCTGTGTGCCTGTGTGTAGTTCCTTCCTGGAAGACAAGCTCCTTCCCTGACTGGCACTTAATTCAGGTGTTTTTCTTGCCCAACACCAAGGCTGCTTGGAATTCCAGGGGAAATCCTAATTCCATGGGGTTCTTTGTTCAAATTGGTCTCTACCCATAGGAACAGGGTTGTAGGTATCTTAAATAATCTTCATTCCTGCCAGGAATGAAGGTTACAACAACAAGCTTCAAACTCCCCACTTTTTTAATTTTATTGGTTTTTTTTCTTGAGCATTTTTCTCTGCTTTCATCCCTGCTTCTCCCCTCCCAGTTTAACCCTCCCCCAAGGTTCACATGCTCCCAATTTACTCAGGAGATCTTGTCTTTTTCTACTTCCCGTGTAGACTGGATCTATGTAAGTCTCTCTTAGTGTCCGCATTGTTGTCTAAATTCTCTGGGACTGGGATTTCTAGGCTGGCTTTCTTTGCTTTATGTTTAAAAATCACCTATGAGTGAGTACATGTGATAATTGTCTTTCTGTGTCTTAGTTAACTCACTCAGAATAATGTTTTATAGCTCCATCCATTTTCCTGAAAAATTCAAGCTGTCGTTATTTTTTTCTGCTGTGTAGTACTCCATTGTGTAAATGTACCACATTTTCCTTATCCATTCTTCAATCAAGGGGCATTTAGGTTGTTTCCAGGTTCTGGCTATGACAAACAATGCTGCTATGAACATTCCCCACTTAATACAAGGACACTAACTTGAAAAAAATCAAGAGAAAAAAATCATTTGTGTTACTGGCAAACCAGGTGAAATCTGACACAAGCAACATGAACCCCTCTCCCATCTGTTCCCCTGTGAAACATGAACCCCTCTCCCATCTGTTCCCCTGTGAAACATGAACCCCTCTCCCATCTGTTCCCCTGTGAAACATGAACCCCTCTCCCATCTGTTCCCCTGTGAAACATGAACCCCTCTCCCATCTGTTCCCCTGTGAAACATGAACCCCTCTCCCATCTGTTCCCGTGAAACAGGGGTGACGCCCGTCTTTAACTCAGCACTCGGGGGGCTGAGGTGCGTGGATCTCTGAGTTTGAGGGCAGGTGAGCGGACATCGTGAGTTTGAGATCTGCCAGAGCTAATAAGACTGTCTAGAAAAACCAAATTCAGAGAATCGAAACGGGGATGGGAGTGGAAAGACGGCTCAGTGATTCAAGAACACCTGTTGCCTCTGCAACCCATCTTTTCTTTCCATCGTGTGGGTCCACAGAGTAAACTTCGGCGGCAGGCACTTGTACTCACTGAGCCATCTCAGCAGCAGACAATTTTATGACGTTCTGGTCTTTTAACTGCACTCTATAATCAGCTTTCCTTACATCAGAATATTGTCTGGGACAGAAGATTGGATTATGGTTTGGGTTCACCACACTTTTCTTTATTTCAGAGAGAGATTAAGAAGGAAATTGAAATGAGAAAAACTGGAAGGGAAATGTTGGATTATAAGAGGAAACAAGAAGAGGAATTAGCAAAAAGAATGTTAGAAGAAAGAAGCAGAGAAAAGGCAGAAGACAGAGCGGCTCGAGAGCGCATCAAGCAGCAGATAGCGCTGGTGAGCTTCTCTGTGTGCTCCTTCATTCATGTTGAGACTGCGCCTTTCTGTGCAGCCAGTAGAATCCCTGAACTCTCTTAACTGAACCAGCTAAGTGCTGGGACCAGAGAAGTGAGCCACTGGCGTCTACCTTTATCTGAAATGCTTGATCCTCTCATGTTTGTGATATTGTTTCTCCATGCAGGCTGATTTTTTCAGTCCCTACCACACGGTGCACACAATAGCACATTTAGTAACTGAAAGAATATCAATCTGGGCAGCCTATAGAATGGGAAAAGATCTTCACCAATCCCACATCAGACAGAGGTCTAATCTCCAAAATATACAAAGAACTCAAAACATTGGTCATCAAAAAGAACAAATAACCCACCCTTCCCAAAATTTGAAGTACAGACCTAAACAGAAAAATCTAGAATGGCTGAAAGACACTTAAAGAAATGCTCAACATCCTTAGTCATCAGAGATATGCAAATCAAAACAACTCTGAGATTCCATCTTACACCTGTAAGAATGGCCAACATCAAAAACACTGAGGACAGCTTATGCTGGAGAGGCTGTGGGGAAAAGGGAACACTTCTGCATTGCTGGTGGGAGTGCAAGCTGGTACAGCCCCTTTCAGTGTGACGATTTCTCAGAAAATTAGAAAACAACCTTCCCTAAAACCCAGCAATACCAATTTTGGGTACATATCCAAAGGATGCTCAATCATACCACAAGGACATGTGCTCAACTATGTTCATAGCAGCATTGTTTGTCATAGCCAGAACCTGGAAATAGCCTAAATGCCCCTTGAATAAAGAATCGATAAGGAAAATGTGGTACATTTACACAATGGAGTACTACACAGCAGAAAAAAATAATGGTATCTTGAAATTTGCAGAAAATGGATGGATCTAGAAAACATCATATTGAGTAAGGTAACCCAGACCCAGAAAGACAATTATCATATATACTCACTCATAAGTGGTTTTTAAACATAAAGCAAAGAAAACCAGCCCACAAATCACAATCCCAGAGAACCTAGACAACAATGACGACCCTAAGAGAGACATACATGGATCTAATTTACATGGGAAGTAGAAAAAGACAAGATCTCCTGAGTAAATTTGGAGCATGGGGACCATGGGAGAGGTTAGAAGGGGAGAGGAGTAGAGAAAAATGTATAGTTCAATAAAATAAATTTAAAAAATTAATAAAAAGAATATCAATTTGGTCTTCTGTTTTAAAAGGAATTCTTTATTGAATTGAAATAGTTAAGAAAAAAATAATACATAATTAGTTTAATTTTTAATATTCCCCCCACATGGCTAGTCCTCAAAAAATTTTTCTTGCCGGGCGGTGGTGGCGCACGCCTTTAATCCCAGCACTTGGGAGGCAGAGGCAGGCGGATCTCTGAGTTCGAGGCCAGCCTGGTCTACAAGAGCTAGTTCCAGGACAGGCTCTAAAACTACAGTGAAACCCTGTCTCGAAAAACCAAAAAAAAAAAAAATTTCTTAAGATTTATTTATTTTCCATGTATGAGTGTTATGCCTGAATGAATGTATGTTCGGTGCCCTCTAGAACCAGAAGAGGGCCTTGAATCCTCTTGGATGGTTGCTAAGTCATCATGTTGGTGCTGGGAACTGAACCTGTACAAGAGTCCTATACAAGACTGACAAGCGCTCTAATCCGCCGAGTCAGCTCCGCCCCCAACCCCATCATTAGCGTGCCTGTGTGTCATGACACATCTGGACATAAGAGGACAACGGTGTGGAGTCAGTTCTCGCCTTCAACCTTTCTATGGGTTCTGGGGCTCAATCTCAAGTCACCAGGCCCAGGCTTTTACCCTGAACCGATTGCACTAGGCCATGATAGGGCTGTTTTTTGTTTATTTGTTTCTGATGTGTTTGTGTTTCTTTATATGTAGGTGTGTGTATCTGATGTGGACATGTGCATGAGAGTGTAGATATTCTCAGAAACCAGAGGTGTCAAATCCTCTGGACCTGGAGCTACAGATGGTTGTGAGCTTCCTTACATGAGTGTTAGGAGCTAAACTCCGGTCTTGGAAGAGCAGCAAGTGCTCTTAACCACTGAGCCATCTCTCTGGCCACTCAAAACCATTTTAAAGTTATTTTCTTCATGTTACTTTATTCTTTGAGACAGAGTCTCACCTTATAACCCTGGCTGCCCTGGAACATGATGTGTAGACCAGGCTGGCCTCAAACTCACAGAGATCTGCCAAGTGCAGAGGTTAAAGGCATGTGCTACCCCACCCTCTCTAGTCATTAAGAATTTTCTAAGAAGGCACAGCTTTTAAAGATTCTTGAGCTGGGCAGGTGATGCGAACCTTTAACCCTGACACTCAGGAGACATGGAGATGGAGCTCTGTGAATGCAAGGCCAGCCTGGTCTACGAAGAGAGTCACAGGCCAGTCAGGGCCTAACAGTAAACCCTGTCAGAAAAATATCCCAAGGAAACATAGAATTTGTTACATTGTTATCTGTATAAGGCATCAATTTTGAGAGAGAGACTCTCAAAGGATTTAAGGCACAACTCACGGTCACCCAGACCCGAATCATCACGCAGAAACTATATTAATCAGAACACTGTTTTGTCAATAGCTTTGGTGTATTCCTGGACAGCTCTTTTATCTTTAATTAATCCATCTCTATTAATCAGTGCATCACCACAAGGCTATGGCCTACAGGTAATGTTTGGAGCCCTTCTTTGGCAGCACATGGAATCTCCCTGACTCTGCCTACTTTCTCTCTACATTTCTGTTCAGATTTCCCACCTAGCTTTACTCTTTTTTAAAAAGTAAATGAAAAAAATCAATCTGGGCTTCTGTTTTTAAAGGAATTCTGTATTGAATTGAAATAAAGAAAAATTAATACATAATTAGTTTAATTTTCAATATTCTTTAGCTGGTATTTATTTATTTATTTTGTTTTTTGCTAAGAATGGTTAACAATTTACTGCCTGCCACAGTGATGGAGGAGAGTTATCTGTCTATGTTTCTTTCATTGGTTAATTAATAAAGAAAACTGCCTTGGCCCTTTAAGAGACAGAAAATTAGGTAGGTGGAGTAGACAGAACAGAATTTTGGGAACAAGGAAGTAGAGTTGGGGAGACGCTTCAGGCATTCGCCATAGTGAGTCTCCATGCTGCTCCTCTCCGAGATGGACGCAGGTTAAGATCTCTCCTAGTAAGCCACACCTCGTGGTGCTACCCAGATTACTAAATATGGGTTAAAGGAAGATGTGAGAATTAGCCAATAAGAGGCTGAAACTATGGGCCAGGCAGTGTTTTAAAAGAATACAGTTTCCATGTAATTATTTCGGGTGTAAAGCTAGCCGTTGGCCGGGTGGCGGGACGCAGCCCCGCCGCTTCACACTACACCACAGTACACTATTTTTTAAAAAATATTTATTGAGCTCTACATTTTTCTCTGCTCTCCTTGGATCCCTGCTATCTCCATGACCTTTATCATGAAAGGATGTTGTATTTTCTCAAAAGCTTTTTTGGCATTTAATGAGATGATCATGTGGTTTTTTTTTTCAGTTTATTTATATGGTAAATTACGTTGACAGATTTTCATATGTTGAACCATCCCTGCATCTCTGGGATGAAGCCGACTTAATCATGGTGGATGATGGTTCTGATGTGTTCTTGGATTTGATTTGTCAGTATTTTATTTAGTATTTATTATTTAGTACATTTAGTATGTTCATGAGTAAGATTGGTCTGTAATTCTCTTTCTTTTTTATAATATTTATTTATTTATTATGCATACAATATTCTGTCTGTGTGTATGTCTGCAGGCCAGAAGACCCCATTACAGATGGTTGTGAGCCACCATGTGGTTGCTGGGAATTGAACTCTGGACCCTTTGGAAGAGCAACTGAGCCATGTCTCCAGCCCCTGTAATTCTCTTTCTTAGTATTGTCTTTCTGTGGTTAGGGTATCAGGGTAATTGTAGCCTCATAAAAAGAGTTTGGCAATCTTCCCTCTGTTTCTATTGTATGGAATAATTTGAGGAATATTGGTATTAGTTTTTCTTTGAAAGTCTTGTAGAATTCTAAGCTAAAACCATCTGGTCCTGGGCTTTTTTTTTTTTTTTTTTTTTTGGGGGGGAGACTTTTGATGACTGTTTCTATTTCTTCAGCATTATATGTTTGTTTAATTTGCTTATCTGGTCTTGATTTAATTTTGGTAAATGATATTTATCCAGAAAGTTGTCCATTTCCTTTAAGTTTTCCAATTATGTGGAGTACAGGTTTTCAAAATATGACCTCATGATCCTCTGTATTTCCTTTGTGTCTGTTGTTATGTTGCCCTTTTCATTTCTGATTTTGTTAATTTGGATATTCTCTTTCTGCCTTTTGGTTAGTTTGGATAGGTTTGTCTATTTTGTTGATTTTCTTGAAGAACCAAGTCTTTGTCTCATTGATTCTTTGTATTGTTTTCTTTGTTTCTATTATGCTGATTTCAGCTCTCAATTTGATTATTTTCTGCTGTCTAGTCTCTTAGGTGAGTTTGCTTCTTTTTATTCTAAAGTTTTCAAATGTTTTGTTAATTCACTAGTGTGGGATTTTCCCAGCTTCTTTATGTAGGCATTTAGTGTTATGAACTTGCCTCTTAAGACTGCTTTCATTGTGTCCCATTAATTTGGGTATGTTGTGTGGTCATTTTCATTGAATTTTAGGAAGTCTTTAATTTAGCCCTTTATTTCTTCCTTGATCCATTGATGATTCAGGTGAGCATTGTTTAATTTCCGTGTGTTTGTGGGTTTTCTGGAACTAGTATTGCTGTTGACTTCTAGTTTTAAACCATGGTGATCTGATAAGGTACATTGGGTTATTCCAATTTTTTTTGTATGTGTTAAGGTTTGTTTTGTTACGGAGTACGTGATCAACTTTTGAGAAGGTTCCATGAGATGCTGAGAAGAAAGTATATTCTTTTCTGTTTGGATGGAATATTCTATAGATGTCTGTTAAGTCCATTTGAATCATAACATCTGTTAGTTCTCTTATTTCTCTATTCAATTTTTTCTGATTGACCTGTCTAGTAGTGAGAGGGGAGTATTAAAATTTCCCACTATTAGTGTGTGGGGTTTAATATATGATTTAAGCTTTAGAAGTGTTTCTTTGAAATATGAGGGTGCCCTTGTATTTGGGGCACAGATGTTCAGTATTGAGATTTCCTCTTCATGGATTTTTCCTGTGACTTATATAAAATGACCTTCTTTGTCTCTTTTGACTGATTTTAGCTTGAAATCTATTTTGCTAGATATTGAGATAGCTACACCCGCTTGTTTCTTAGGTCCATTTGATTGGTATATTTTTCTCAACCTTTTACACTGAGATGATATCTGTCTTTGAGGTTGAGATGCACTTCTTGTGTGCAGAAGAAGAATGGATTCTGTTTTCGTATCCATCTGTTAGCCTGCACCATTTTATAGATGAGTTGAGTCCATTTACATTAAGGGATATTAATGACAAGTGGTTGCTATTTCCTGTTAATTTGGTTTTCATTGTTGGTGATGTTAATTTGTGCATTTTCTCCTTCTTCAGAATTTGCTGTAATGAGATCATCAATTGTATGTGTTTTTGTTGGTGTAGCCATCTTCCTTGGGTTGGAGTTTTTCTTCTAGTATTTTTGTAGGGCTGAGTTTGTGGCTAGGTATTAGTGAAATCTAGATTTGTCATGGAATATCTTGTTTTGTCCTTCTATGCTGATTGACAGTTTTGCTGGGTATAGTAGTCTGGGCTGGCATCCGTGGTTTCTTAATGTCTGAATAATGCTTGACCATGACCTTCTGGTCTTTCATTGTCTCCAATGAGAAGTCAGGTGTAATTCTGATAGGTCTACCATTATATGTTACTTGGCCTTTTTCCTTTGCAGCTCTTAATATTCTTTCTTTACTCTGTATGTTTAGTGTTTTGATTATTATGTGGCAAGAGGACTTTTTTTGGATCCAGTCTATTTGGTGTTCTGTAAGCTTCTTGTATCTTCATAGGCATATCTTTCTTTAGGTAGAGAAAATTTCCTTCTATGATTTTGTTAAATATATTTTCTGCACCTTTGAGTTGAAGTTCTCCTTCTTTTTTTTTTTTACCTATTATTCTAAGATTTTGCCTTTTTATAGTTTCCCATATTTCATGGATATTTTGGGTTAAGCTTTTGTTAGATTTAATGTTTTCTTTGACTGATGAGTCTATTTCCTCTATTGTATCTTCAGCACTTGAGATTCTCTCTTCCATTTCTTGTATTCTGTTGTTCATGCTTGCCTTTGTGGTTCCTGATCTTTTTCTCATGATTTCTGTTTCTATAATTCCTTTGGCTTGTGTTTTCTTTATTGTTTCTATTTCAGATTTAAGTCCTGGATAGTTTCTTTTGTAAGTTTGATTTCTTTTTCTTGGTTTTAAGTAATTTGCTGATGACTTCTAATTTTTGTTTGTCTTTTCCTTCATTTCTTTAAGGGAATTTCTCATTCCATCTTTAAGAATTTCAAACATTCTCTTGAAGTTATTTTTTAGATCATTTACTTCTGGTTCATCCATATTTGGTTGTTCAGGTCTTGCAGTTGTAGGGTCTTTAGGTTTTACTGGTATTGTGTTGCTTTCTGTGGTCTTAGCGTGTGATCTTACCTTTTGTACTCATCTTTTCTTCTAATAGGTGTGGTTGGGGCTGTCTGAGATTCTGTTGGATGATCTTCTAGGTGCCAGTGAATCCAAAGCTCAGATGGTTGTTCGTTGTGGTACAGTCAGTGTCACAGTTCTAGTTACCCCATTGGTTATTCCTGTTCCTGGAGATAGCTCAGTGCTCCTGTGCTTTGGTCTACTCCCTTGGAGTTTGCTGTCTCAGGCTTACTTTGGCCTAGGCTGCTGGCTTTGATCTGTTTCTATAAATCTTGGTCTGGATCTCCTCCTGCAGAAGTTCCTAGCTTGGAGTTGGGCCTGTTCTGGTAGAGATCACTGACTCTGGATCTAGTTGCTGGTTCAGTCATGATCTGCCAGTGTTCTGGAACTGGATTTGCTCCCAGGACTGGATTTACTCCTGGTTTCTGCTCCAGGAGACACTTGTTTCCTCAGGCCCTCTCTGTCCTAGGTGTCCTAGGTTCAGTCCCACTCCTGTGGAATTTGTTGCTCAAGGTGGAGTTCCCTGCCTCAGGGCAACTTTGGCCTAGGTTACTGACTTTGACCTGTATCTGTAAATCCTGGTCTGGATTCTCCCCTGAAGAAGTCCCTGGGTTGGAGTTGGACCTGGAAAGGTTTCTGGTTTCGGTCTACTGCCTTGGAGGTCCCAGGCTTGGGTACACCCAAACCTTCAGAGGACCTGCTTACTTCCTCAGAGATCCCGGGATGGTGCTCAGACCCACAGGGGTTCCAGGTTCCTGCCTATTCCCTTTGATGTTCCAGACCAATGCCTGAACCCACAGAGGACCTGGCTTAGGCCTACTCTCTTTGAGGTCCCAGACTCACGCCTGGGCCTGCTGAGATATCTGGTTCCTGCTTTTTCCCTCAGAGAACCCAGATCCACTCACGCCCAGGCTGACAGAGGTCCTGGCTCAGGCCTACTTCCTGGGAGGTCCTAGACTCTCGCCCAGACCCACCAGGTCTACTCCCTTGAAGGTCTCTGATTTACGTCTGGACCCTCAGCAGTCTCTGGCTCTGGCTCACTCGCTCAGCGGTTACTCCCCTCTACCTGTTGGGGTGGAGATCATTGACTCTGGATCTGGTGGCTGGGTCAATCCTGATCTGCCCGTGTCCTAGGACTGGGTTTGCTCTTGGCTTATCTCCTGGTGGAGCTTGTTCTGTCTGTGTCCTAGGTAACTGGTTCAGTCCCACTCATGTTCTGGTGGAGATCACAGACTCTGAGTCAGGTCGTTGGCTCAATCCTGGTCTGCCAGTGTCCCAGGACTGGGTTGGCTCCCAGGGCTGGATTTGCTCCTGGCTTCTGCTCCTGGTGGAGCTTGTTTCCTCTGGCCCCCTCTGTCCTAGGAGTCTCGGAAATGTGTTTTAAAGTAACATGAAGTATCTTTTCCAATGAGGGTAAATGACACTAGAATTTTTTGTTTGTTTTTCGAGACAGGGTTTCTCTGTGGCTTTGGAGCCTGTCCTGGAACTAGCTCTTATAGGCCAGGCTGGCCGGTCTTTTCATACTTACAGAAAAAGAATGCGTTCACCAAAGAATTCCTGACTGCCAAGCTAGTCATGGAACCTTTGAATAGGATTTTTAAGATAATATATGTGGATAGTGCTTTCCTGCATGTGTGTTTGTGTATCATATGCATACAGTAACCACAGAAATGGAAAGAGATAATTGGATCTGCAGGACTCGAGTTCAGACAGTTTTAGCTACTGTATGAGATGCTGAGACTCAACACCCATGTCCTCTGGAGGAGCAGGCAGAGCTCGTAACTCCTGAGCCATGTCCTCAACTCCCTGGATAGGGATATACTTTATATCTATGTATATACTTTAGGTTAGGAATGCTTGTAAGAAACACAACTACAGACATAATTACTCTTACTTTTAAATTTTTATTGTTTTATGTGTCCTCTGCCAGCATGTATAACTGTGCATCACATGAGTGCCTGGTTTCCAGGGAGGCCAGAAGAGGGCATTGGATCCCCTGGAGTTTCCAACAGTTATGAGCTGCCATGTGGATATTTGGAATCAAACTCAGGTCCTCTAAAAGAACAGCTGGTGCTCTCAATTGCTGAACCATCTCTCTAACCATATCACTATCTTTTAAAGTTAGCCAAACACTGGTGGTGAGGGGCTAGGCCAGAGCTTTCTATTTGATAGGCAAGTATTTTTCCGTCATACTATCTATGTCTCTGACCTCTACTGTGTCCGATCCCTGCTCCCTCTTGACCCCAAGTAGGATTTCACTGTGTGGTTGTGGCCGGTCTCAAACTGGAGCCCCTCCTGCCTCTGCCTCCTGAGTGCTAGGATTGTGGGCAGACGTGTAGTATCACGACCAGACCTGCTTGTCACTTGTACTTATCTAGTTTGGAGTGTGCCATCAGACACTGAGATGAGCGCACAGAACCGCTAGACAGTTGAGTCTCTGCATTTCCACAGGGGACCTTGCAAGTTTCTTGGAGTCCACAGGAAAATTGCCAGTACTGAAGAAGATGCTTTTTCATTTCAACTGAGAACTTAGAAAGCTTCAAGATAGAAAACCATCTCCCACAGTGCAGGAAGCCTTGATGAAAGATCCATTGTGGTCAGGAGTCTGTGCTACAGGGCACAGGGCTTCTCTGCACAACAGAGGAGCTGGCGACTCCTCAGAAAGAAGACACTGGATTCAGCTCACTTTGGCTTGGCTGTGTTTCCTGGTGCTTGGAGCGCTTGCAGTATTTGTACAATAGAAACACCAAGCTACAGACTCCAAGAAGCAGAAGAGCAAAGAGCACATACAATGCCGTCTGTGCTTCTGTGATGCCCAGCATCAGCCCCAGGAAGGGCACTTCTGTCTTCACAGGGCTGGCAGTGGGTTCAGCATCTAGGAGAGGACAATGGGGACTCAGGCTCTGGCATTCTGGAAAGGTCCCACTGATCCTGGAGTCAAGAGACTGCATAGTACCCTTCTCCCAAACATACACAACAAAAGTAAGCTCACCACTGTGATGTCGGCATGGATGGCCTTCACTGTTGTGTTTTTGTATGTGCATACCATGATGCTCATGTATGGACAGAGCATAACTTTCAGGAGGTCTCTATTCCACTTTGGGCTCCTAGTATTAAACTCACGCCATAACGCTTTTTCCTACAAAACCATGAGCCATCTCGCTGTGCCACCCCACTGCCACATCCTTTATTCACCTGAGACTGGTCTCACGTAGCTCAGGCAGGCCTCAATTGTGCCAGGTAGTCATGGATGACCTTGAACTTCAAATTCTACTGCCTCTACTTCCTAGGTGCTCAGATGCAGGGCTGGGCAACTGTACCCTGATTGTGTAGCGCTGGGTATTGACAGCCATTTATGTTTTATAGTTACCCAATAAGTACTAGCTGTAGTATTTATACAATCCTTAACCCTGACCTAGAAACTGCCTGGAAGTGTCTGTCCTTCTCAAGGAAGGTGCAGCAGCGACTTCGAGGTAGGACTGGAGGAATCTAGCTCTGCTCATTCCCACAGCAGGGCCCAGGCTCTAGGGTAAGACAGGCTCTGGACAGACCTGCAGCAGCCCAAAGGTCCCTGGAGCCCATGCCAATGAATGGAGGGGACAGAAGGGCAGGAGAAGGCCAGGAACTAGAGGAAGGCAGGTGGAGAGAGCAGCTCCCTCTCACCCTTGACCACACAGTGTTGGTCCCTCCCAGCGCCACCTACCCTCTGGTTGCTGGAGACAAGGGTGAGGTCCTTGTGCAGGGTCAGGAAAGCCATTGCAGCGCACTACAGAGGCATAGAACTTGGCCGATGCCTTGGGGATCCTTGGCAGAGAAGGGTCTGAGCGGTTCACAAAATGTAAGCCAAACATCTCTGTAAAGCCTGTGGCCCATTCAAAGTTGTCCATTATGCTCCATACCGTGTATCCTCGAAGGTCCACCTTATCCTGCACAGTGGCTAAAAAACATGCTGGGTGTGAACATTTCACATCAAGACACCTGTGTGCCAGGTCTCCTGAACCCATCTCATAGTTGTCCTCACTGTTCTGCTTTGTAGAGTGTGAGTTCCAACTCTGAAGCCCTTCCTGTGTGCTAGCGGGTCCTCTACAGTGGACATGCGGGACCATTGGTATCTTTCTAGAAAGGCTCAGTTCTGAATGGAACTAGGATAGCCTGAGCTAACCCCATAACTTTCTTCTGTAGCTCAGGGATTGGTCTGAGTCAGGACCTTGAAATACCCATGGAGACTTTTGTAAACTAGCTGCCCTCACTCCCCTTGACCTACAGTGGAACGTCCTTGTGGTCTGTAATTGACAAGAATGTCTGTGTTCTTTCTGGCTGGTGGTTTTCCACAGAAGCAGTATAGATATAAAAGGTTTCTGGGCAAACTAAAGGTTGCTGTTCTTCCACCTAAAAGGAAGCCTGTGTCTCAATCTCGGCACTCACCCCCCACCCCCCGCCAGTTTCGGCAAGTCCAGGCCTTGCAGGTGCTGCAAAGTGGAGGTCCCACCGAGATCTGGAAGGTGGAGATTCGTGAAAGGGGTCACTCCGTCCGAGGAGCATATTGGGAAAGGTAATATGGTTTTCTTTTTCATCCCCAGAGATACTCTGAGGGATACCCTCCAAAAGATTAGGAATACAGAAGAGGCAGGAGGGTGAATTGAAAGGCCTCAAAAAGTAACTGAAACTCTTGAAGCAACAAGGCACAGAAGTAACAAGGAAGACAGCCAAAGATTTTGTACACAAGGTGGTTTAAATGTTCCAGACTGGGAACAAGCCAAATCAGATTAAAAGGAGTATGTGTTTCTTCATCCCCAGAGATGCTCTGAGAGATGCCCTCTGGAAGATTGGCCAGTAGGGAAATAATAAATAGGAGGCAGGAGGGTGAATTGAAGGCCTCCAAAAATAGAATGTGCACAGATGTATGTTATTGTGTTGTCTTTGGTGTTGTGGACTGGAGAAAGACTTTTGATCTAGGAACTGCTAAGAATGGTATTTGACTTTAAAATATGGGCCTAAGGATTTGATGCTTTGGAAAAGAGGTTCTGCTTTTGTCTCCACAGAGGATGAGAACCTGTGGACTCATTGCAAATTTATGTGTTTTGATTCACCGAGACCCCTGAAGTGTTGGTGTAAAATACCTCCATAAATGCAGCACCCCCACTTAGCAGGAAGTACCCAGACAGGTTGATGACGCCCAAATTTCCTAATAGATTGTTAAGTGGGGCCCCTTCAATGGTTCTGAAGCAGGAGCAGGGAGCCTGCTTCCCTGAGTTCTGCTCTACTCCATGCAGCAGTTTGGACCCAAACAGAGTATGTCTGGGGCCAGAAGGCAGCTGGAGCAGAGCTTTGCCACCACAACTACTGCTGAAGGAGTTGCTCTCTCCCAGACTGTGCAGACGGCTGAGACTGTCAACAAGCTGGCTGAAAGAGTCAGCAATGCTTTGGACATTCAAAATGATCTTAATGAACATATTCAACTGGGCATATTGACCTTGAACCAGCAAGTGGCTCTGGTTCTGGAACAAGTGGACTATCTTTGGACTTTTTTCAACAGTTAATCATGCTTCTGCTACTGTTATGGAACTCAGTCGTCATATGAGAGCAGTTTGGAATATTGCTTTTGTTAATCTTACCATCCAGTTAGTGCATGCTAGATGGTTGCAGCGCTGGTCTGGCTAGTTGGCGCTGTCAGTCCTGAGGATACTTGGTTTAGGGCTATGTGTCTGGGTAGCCACGGATGGGCAATACTTTGGGGGCAGGATGCTACCTAAGACAGGGAATATTAGAGGGCTATTCCCCATGACAGTTAATCATGGTATTATAAAATAAAAAGGGGGGAGTTGTTATGATCTAGCTGCCCTCACTCCCCCTGACCACAGCAGAACTTCCTTGTGGTCTGTAATTGACAAGAATGTTTGTGTTCTTTCTGGCTGGTGGTTTTCCACAGAAGCAGTAGAGGTATAAAAGGTTTCTGGGCAAAATAAAGCTTGCTGTTCTTCCACCTACAAAGAAGCCTCCGTGTCTCAATCCTGGCAATCCCCCACCAGTCTCGGCTGTCCAGGCCGTGCAGGCACGGCAGAGAGGCAGGAGCGCTTAGAAGCAAAAGATCTGAGCCGTAGTTAAGACTTCCCGTCTGTTCCCTTGGATGTAGAGGAGCCCGGGGTTCACATATATATCTCACACATAGTTTGTAGCTATGTGTTAATATAAGTGCTATGTGTGGGTGCATGTAGAGGAGCCTGGGGTTTACACACACACATACATAACACAAACACACACATATATCTACATATGAACACATAGCTACAAACTATTTGTGATATATATGTACATATGTGTGTGTGTATGTTCATATGAGTGCTGTGTGTGGGTGCATGTAGAGGAGCCTGGGGTTTACACACACACACACACACACACACACACATATATCTATATAGGAACACATCTTTACAAACTATTTGTGATATATATGTACGTGTGTGTGTGTGTGTGTGTGTGTGTGTGTGTGTTCATATGATTGCTGTGTGGTGCATGTAGAGGCCAGAGGAGAGCCTCAGGTTCTGTCCACCTTGCTTTTTAGACAAGTAGGCTAGGCTGCCAGCCAATGAGCCCCAAGGATCCTCCATTATCTCCCTCCCCAGTGCTGGGATTATAAGCATCCACCACCACACCCAGCTTTCCTCACAGTGTCTGGGATTGAACCCAGGGCTCACGGTTGTACAATGAGCACTTTCTCACCTGAGCTAACACCCCAGTCCTCCTGCCTTGCAAACAAAAGGCCCTGGAGCCACCAGACAACTCTTGTCTGCTCACAGAGGAAAGCAATGTGAAGAGACACCAAATAGCAAGAAAGACTAAGGGCTGCAGAAGATTCAGGTCAGAAACTAACTCAGGCCAGTTCAGGAAACTGGGTTTACTTGCTGTGGGTAGGTGAGTCTAAGAAGGAAAAGACCACTGTTTCTAGCCTCAAACAAATGCTCAAACTCCTCCGAGCAATGGGCCTTGTCATTAGTGTCCCTGAAGGACCAGACTACCCTCCTGCAGATACTGATTCTCCAGCAAAGAAGGGGCTCACCAGGGCCAGGCAATGAGGCAGAAGCTCTTACCTTTGAGGGCTTCATTGACGTAGCTGCGGATGTAGTAGATCCTGTCGGTGTCATTGAGTTCTGGGTACCCTCGTCTGGACACCCCATTCTCTGTGACATAAATTGGAGGATTGTTGTATTCTTCCTTCAGCCAGTTCAAGATCCTCCGGAAGCCAAAAGGGGTCATCTTCAGCCAGGAAGAGCCAGAGACTGGCCAAGAGCTGTCTGCAATGGTAGCCACGCCCCTGCAAGTTCACAAGGTAAAGAAGACATCTTATTTATAAACCCCAGAGGATGGCTTCAGTTGTGACATCTAACCTTCTGTGGGTTCTATTCACATAGGGCACCTCACACTAACATGAACAGCTCCACATGTCCCCAGCTCCAGTCTCCTGCTGGAATGTAAATGCTACCGTCAGAGAGTAGGTCCCCATTTAGTTGCTGTGATCTGAACTCAGGACCTCTGGAAGAGCAGCCAGTGTTCGTAACCACTGAGCCATCTCCCCAGCTTCATGCAAGAATATCTTATTCTGGTTTCTCAGTGTTTCCTCCATGCATTTATACTATTTATATAGCACAGATATAATAGTTTGGTCTTTGTATTGAAAAAGAAGCCAAGGACATGTGTTAGGGAAGCAGCTGGGAGATGCAATGTCACATGGCTGTCACATGCTGTAGCCATCAAGCAAACCCTGGTATCCAGACCCTCAGGTGTGTTCTGAGGACAGACAGACCTGAATCTACACTGGGAACTTCCCTCCTCAGGTATCCTGCTGTTTGTCTTACCTGTCTGCATCAAAGGAAGAGATGTCAGCAGGATAGTCTAGGTTGTAGGCCAGGACAGTGGTGTAGTGGTTGAACCCGAAAAAGTCAAAGGTGCCGTTGATCCTCTTCTTCTCACTCTCTGTAAATTCAGGGAGCCTGGGAAGAGGGAGCCATTAGGGGAAAAATCAGGAAGAATCGCACTTTGAGGAGAGACTGTCTGGACAGGGTAGGCGCACTCAGAACTCCAGACACGTGGTTATGACTAGAGCAGCTCCCGCAGAGGGAAGCTCTTTAGGTGATGCTCCTGCCTGCTGCTACATCCCTTCTCCTCCCCAAAGAGCCACTCTGCACACTGGTCTCACTGTTGTGGGTATGCTCCCTGCAGACTGTACCCCACCCCTGCCCCAATACCTTCAGACATTCTAAGTTTTATTATGTATGATAGGTTTGACAACCAAGCCTGCATCTGAAGTAATTTCTTTTAACTATTCCTTTGTGCTCTTAATTTAGTCTTTGTCATACATGTCCTCCCAGCTCACACTTTGCTCCTCTCTTTTCCTGGGCTTGCTTCATTCAGGTGCCCTCTGCTGTCTGTCCTTACTAATGGGGAAGTTTTGAGAACTGAATGTTGGGTTGTGGACTTCCGTGTCTGATTATTTCACTGAACTGTGTTCTCAACCCTTGCTTCTGTCTCTGGAGTCTGTAATGGCTCTTCAGCTGTGGCCTCATGGCCACGTCCCTGTCCAGCTTCCATGTGGCCCTGCCCTGCAGCAGGCTCCTTACAACTCTACTGTATAGATTCTGTTTAGTCTTCCTCTGTCTGACTCAAAGCCCTGAGACACAGTGACTTCTGCTGCCCCAACGTCTTGTTCTGAGGCCCAGCCCTCCAAAACCCTGCCTTGGCTCTGAAATCTCCAGGTCGACCAGCCTCCTGGTCTTTGGACTTTTCTTTGTATTATAGAAACTGAGGACTAGAATCCCATGCCAGCTCATCTTCCCTGCTGGCCTGTCAGCATCTGGAGAAGCCAGACTCTGCCTATGAACCCTACCACTTAGTTCTGACCAGGTGTGCAGTAGCTGCTGACAAAGCTGTGTTCAGAGCCCAGAATACCCACTAGCAGACTGCTACATCAGACACAGTGGCATAGCCTTGCACATCAGGACCGCCCTACATAGGCCAGGTGCGTGCCACAAGGTAAGAACTGCAATTTTGTGGTAGGAGAGAAGGTAGACCTGCGGAAAAAGACTCAAAGGCAATTAGGAATGGCTGTCTGCTGAATTCCTATCATCCTCTGCGGGACACTTGAGCTATAGTTGGGCTTTTGAGTCTTTCCCCTGAAGGCCAGGAGCCATCTTTTTGAGCCTTTTGTGGAAAGGTTTTGTGGATGTTGGTTTTGAAGGCAGGTAGCCTTGCTCTGAACATCACTTTGGTGGTGGAGCTCTCTGGCCCTGACCTTTATTACTCTCTTTAGTATTAAGAGCACCTTGGAAACCATAACTTCTAGTTGCTGCTCCCAGGAAGAGAGCTGAGCAGGGAAGCAGGGATGCTCTGTTGTAAACCACTGCCATCTGCTGGCCAAGTGAGAAAAAGCACGTGCTTGACAGTCCCCAAGCAATGGCTTTCTCTCAAGGCCATAAACAGAGCAAGTAAGCAAAGTGGGGGACTAGTTCTTGAGCAAGGCAATGGAGTTGCATAGGACCGGGTACTCTTGGGACAGTTTCCATGGCTATCCTGGAGAACAATAACAATAATGGCGACTGTCTCACCAGGCACGTTCCCGTGCCATTATTGTGCTCATCCATATATCAGTGGCTCACTGAGTCTCATCAGAAAACCCTCTTCCTGCACTAGCTGGGAATTAACAGAGAGTCACACCTGGACAAGGTGCAGAGTGGGAGACTTTGGAGCACGCTCATAAATGGGTGTCGTCCTCAAACCCGCCCTCCCCTTGAGAACTATGTTCAAAGAGGAGGTGGGAAGATTGGAAGAGTCAGAGGTGATGGGTGACCCTAAGTATCTTCCTGAGTTTTACAGATGCTATCACATGCCATCTTCAAAGCAAGGACGCAATTCTAGGCACGGTGCCCTTCCTGGCACTGACACACCGCTCACTCACCACTGAGGATACAGCACTGACCTTGACTTGGTGAGGTTCTCCGCCAGGCTCCTTTCAAGTACCCGTGTCTTCATCACCTCCGGGTAATCTCCGTTTTTGAAGATGGGGTGTGCAAACCAGCCTCCCATGAACTGTGGGGGGGGGTGTAAATCGCTGTTGAGATTGACATGGGAGGGAGGCATCTCACCTCTCCCAGGTACCAGCAGGCTAGGGGAGGCTGTACCATCGGGGTCACTCTCTCCCTCCTGTCGGGGTCTTCACTGAACATGACTGTTTCCTGCTGGCATCTGCTTATTATACTATAGACTTCCAGGGACTGTATAAGCACATCCTTCTTCTGAGAATTAGAAATGAGGGGCAGTGGAGTTCCTCAGAATTTAAGGAACTCTTGGCACCCAGACGTGACGGCTACAGCCTCCTCTATAACCTAGTGTAGGCGAAGCAGGAGCTTATAGTGGAGGAAATTAGCATCAAGTCAGTGCTGCATCCAGTGAGGCCTACCTATGACAAGGTCTCACTTAGCACAGGCATGCCTCAAACTTGCTGTGTAGCCAAGGATGCCCGTGAACTCCCGATCCTCCTGCTTCAGTCTCCAAAGTGCTAGGCTCACAGGCACGCATCACCACAACCAGGCTCATGCAGAGCTGAGAACAGAACCTCAGGCTCCAAGCATGCTAAGCAAGCACCCAACCAATGAGTTTCCTCCCCAGCTCTGTACTAACAATTTGTCTAAATTATCATCATCATTAGTGGTGGCGTTAGAGGTGGAGGTGGCAGCAGCAGCTGTGGTGTTCACATCTGTGTGTATGAGGTGGAGTGGGGGTGGTGCCATGGTGGACAAATGGAGGTCAGAAGCCAACTCTCTGGAGTCTCTTCCCTTCAACTTTCCTCCTTTTTAAATCTATTTGTATTTTATGTGTATTTTGTTTTGCCTGCAAGAATGTCTGTGTGAGGGTGTCGAATCTCCCAGAACTGGAGTTACAGACAGTTGTGACCTGCCATGTGAGTGCTGAGAATTGATCTTAGGTTTTCTGAAAGAGCAGACAGTGTTCTTAACTGTGGAGCCATCTCTTCAGTTCTAGAGAATAACTGACTTCTTTTCCAGATTTTTTAAAATGTGTATGAGTTCTCTATCTGGTGTATTCCTTTCTTTGAAAAGAGGGCATCAGGTCACACTATAGATGCTGGTGAACCACCACATGACTCTTGGGAAATGAACTTATGGCCTCTAAACATGCAGCCTAGTGCTCTTATCTGATGAGCCCTATTTACAGCTGCCTCTCCTTCCTTATTTTTTCAGCCCAAGAAAAAAGCTTTGGTGACTTTACTAGAACTCGCTGTGAAGACCAGGCTAGCATCAAACTCAGAGATCTGCCTGCCTCTGCTTCTTAGGTGCTGGGTTGAAGGCGTGTGCCACCACTGCCAGGCCTCTTTCCATTTTTCATGGGTTCTGAGAATAGAATTTAAGTCACCAAGTTTGGATTGGCAAGCACCTTTACACACTGAGCCATCTTGCAAACCACAGACAATTTTTTTAAGACTTAAAACACAGTGTCTGGCTGGAGAAAAGTTACAACAGTCAAGGAAACCTGTTGCTCTCCAGAGGACCTGAGTTTGCTGCCCAGTAGCCTGGTCATGTGGCTCACAACCATTCTCTGAAATCTGATGCCATTTTCTTTCCTCCAGAGGCTCCTGCACTCATGGGCACACATGCATACACAGAATTAAAGGTAAATAAATTGGGTGTTGGTGGTACACATCTTTAATTCCAGCACTCTGGAAGCAGAGGCAGGATGATCTCTGTGAATTCCAGGTTAACCTTGTCTAAACGGAGTTCCAGGACAGCCAGGACTATACACAGAAACCCTGTCTCCAAAAATCAAATAAATAATAAAAGAATCTTAAAAAAAAAAACCTTTGGTCTCTTATAACTCATCCCCTCTGTCACAGCAACCTCTGAGTAAGAAACATCTAGTTCACAGTTGAAAACACTGAAGAACAGAACAGTTGATCATTTCCCTTCAGAATCACAAAATTAAGTAAGAACAAAACTGGTTTAGATCTAAATCTTCCTGGTCTCCATCTACTTCTTTCAGAACACAGTGGGAGAGGAGATAGCCAAGAAGAGATGGTACCCAGAGGACACACCTGGACATTCCTCCTGGCAGCCTCCACGTCCTCCTGCTTGGAGGGATCCCTGGGCTCAGCCCAGTCACTGTTGATGGTGATGGAAATCACGCCTCCCTGGTTGGCACGGTACTTGTCATTGTAGAGATGCCAAGCCTCAGCGTGAGCCTTTATTAGGTTGTGGCCGACAGTGTACGGAGCCGTGCCAGGCCTGGAGGAGATTCCTGGAAACACACACAGGAATGTCAGCAGAAAACACCATCCTTCCTATGTATGGGAGGAGGGATGTGACACCTGGGAGACTGGCACTCCAGTCCCTCATCTCCTTCCTCTGGATGGCAGACAGTAGTCAGCCTCATAGCGCTTTTCCCAGGAGAACAGGCAGCAAAGAGTTCTTGGAAGAAGGGAATGGATTGTTTGTGGGCAGCAGCCAGCAGCACTCTGGCTGAGAGAAGGTACTTGATCTATGGTAGCTCATGTCCCCTCCTCTGGTGGGACTTCTACTATGACGTATGCTCAGTTGACATCCTAGAGGTCTAGGTGACACCATGAAGTCAGGACTGGAGGACACACCCAATGTCAATAACCACATCACGAGACCAAGTGCTCAAATCAAAGTGCCAACTAAAAGCCACAGAAGATGCATCTATCTTGACTTGAGAAATACCTCCCCAATCCATTCCAAGCTCTCTCTCTCTCTCTCTCTCTCTCTCTCTCTCTCTCTCTCTCTCTCTCTCTCTCTGTGTGTGTGTGTGTGTGTGTGTGCAGGAGCATGTGTGTGCAGGAGCATGTGTGTGCAGGAGCATGTGTGTGCAGGAGCATGTGTGTGCAGGAGCATGTGTGTGCAGGAGCATGTGCTGACGTGTCAGTGTAGGTGGAAGCCAGAGGCCAGCCTTAGGTATCATTCACAGAGAGACCATCTACTTCTCTGTGACAGGATCACTTGTGGACCTAAACTAGGCTAGACTGAGGGACATGGGATCCCCAGAGGGTCACCTGACTCTGCCTTCCCAGGGCTAGGGTTACAAATGTGTCACTGTACCTGGTCTTTCTGTTTGTATGTTTTATGTTTTGCATGGGTTCTAGTGGAAACAGGGACTACCAGACTTGCACGGCAGGCCCTTTAGAGCTGAGCCCTCTCCGCAGGCCCGTGGAGGTAGGGACTGCAACACACTACCTGACAGTGACTTCTCATGACACCTGGATCCCAGGGCTTCACTGTACTGAGACTGTCATCATCAAAACAGATGGCAAGTCAGATATAGGACATTTACCTGGAGCGTGTACCCCACTGCTATGGCCTTGGGCAGCAATGACGTAAGGCTCATTTAGTGTGATCCAAAACTTCACCTTGTCCCCCAGCCTCTGGAAGAGCACATCTGCATACTCCTTAAACAGCTGCACAATTGTCTCATTCTCCCAGCCCCCGATGTCTTGCAGTGCCTGGGGCAGGTCCCAGTGGTATATGGTCACCTGCGGGGAAGCCAGATCAATGTTGTATCCACCATCTCTCAGGAAGCCAGTGACATGAGACAGGCAAAGACACGGAAAGTTCCAGGGAGTTCTGAACTTTCTCCACGGCAGGGAAGAAAACATTTCATTCTCTAACTCTGCACCATGTGAATCTATGGACAATTCAAAACCCAAGTTACAAAACCATTTAGGTGCTTGTGTGATGGCTCATCAGGTGTCTGCCACCAAACCTGATGATCTAGATTCAAACTCCAGGATCCACATGGGGGAAGGAGAGTGGTCACTCCTATAAAGATGTTCTCTGATACACACAAATTCTGGAGTTGGCAATAGTCTTGCCTAGCATGCATCAAGCCCTGGGTTCCATCCTTACAGCACGGTGGTGCACACCTGTAAGCCTAGCACAATGAGGTGTGGGATACAGAACAGAAGTTCAAGAACATCTTCAGCTACATAAGGAGTAAGAGGTCTGCTGGGGTAATGGAGACCTTGTCTCAAATGTAGATAAATAGTTAAATACATAAGACCGTATCTGATAAATAGATATGAGAAGCAGGCAGCACACCTTAAATACATAGAGTAAATGAATAAAATAAAATCTTAGCACTCTTGTATAATAAATAGAGGCCTCCAGGGACCACCCTCACCTGTGGTGTGATGCCAGCAGCCAGCAGTGCATCTATCAGTCGAACATAGTAGTTGAGGCCTGCTTCATTGATGAACCTGGTGGTTCCATCTGGGAGGACTCGAGGCCAGGAGATGGAGAATCGATAGTGGGATACGCCCAGGTTCTGAAGGGCCACCACATCCTCAGCAATCTTGTGGTAACTGTCGCAGGTCACATCTCCATTGTCGTCATTCTCAATCTTCAATGGCGTGTGGGAAAATGTATCCCAAATACTGAGTCCTTTGCCATCTGCTCTCCAGGCACCTTCGATCTCAAGATGACAAGAGGTGGTCTAAGCCACTGACCAAATACATTCCCTTCTGCAGCTCCCTGGGGAGCCTTCTCTGCACACCCTGCCCCCAGTTACTAAAGTTGCCCTGCACACATGGCAGCATAACACTGCACTCTGCTACCGTGCTGGTTTCCCAAATCACCATGCAGTGTAGGCGTGTGTGAGTGTGTGTGTGTGTGTGTGTGTGCGCCTGAGTGCATGCATGTGTGTGTGTGTGCACGCACATACGCACTCATGTACATGAGAAACAGAGAGCCTCACATAGCCTAGGCTGGCTTTGAACTCTCATGTAACCAAAGAACCGAGTACTCTACTGAGTCACAGCCCCAGTTCCAAGAATGGGTATTGCATTTTAGTTTTCCAATTAATGCTGGCAGTGGGGTCTGGCATATGGTGGGTACTCACCAAAGGTTCTGAGTGAACAATTTCACATCCCCTACCACCTTAACTACAGGCAAGCGTACTGCAAGGATACTGGTGTGGAGAAAGTATTTGTAGTCCAGATAAACATGGCTGTTTCTATGCCTACTTCCTCCTCTCTAACTCCCTTCCAATAAGACTTAGGAGGATGCCCTTGTGGTGTTCAGTGGGTAAATAGGTACCACATCTGTAATTCACTTTCAAACATTTCAACAAATATGGTGGGAAAGCAAATATGATGGCACTGATGAGATGGTGTTGGCATTCTGGCCAATTATGCACATCCAGTGCTGGCTGGGAGAATGCGGAGTGGAGCCAGCAGGAAACCGCCATAGGAGCCATGTGTGTGGAGGTGGAAGAGGACCAGAGGGACAAGCCTGGGCTGCCAGGAGCTAGATTTATATATACATTAGTATAGAGAGCTCTTCACGGGAGAAAGGAGATGCAAATATGGAAAATGAAAGGACTAGCATTTCCCTGTAGATCTGAATTGGACGCATGGATATGAACTCATGGCTTTAAAGACACAAAGTGTGGGGCTGGGGGATGTGGATAAGTTAGATGAGGCATTTATTGCCATGCATGAAGCTGTGGGCTCCATCTCCAGCACTATGTGTGCTGAGAGTATTTAGACATGCTAGTAAGCCTAATATTTGGGTAGTAGAGGCGGGAGGGTAAGAAGTTCAAGGTCATCTTGGGCTACAGAGTGAGTTGGTTTACGTACGACTCTGTCTCTTGTGTAATTAATTAAGGAATGCAAACTGGGAAGGCTGAAGGGTAAAATGACAGAAATGTATGTGTGGGAACATCCATGTGCTGTGCAGTTCCAACTACTGAGGGGACCTACAGGTTGTGACACTCCAGGGGCAGTGAGGACAACAGAGGACAATTGTTGGCTGCTGTGTACAACAGCTGGGTCTCACCAGAGAAATGGCCGCTTAACAGCTGGGGAGAAAGAGGAACGGAGGAGCCCACTGTGCCCGAAGAGGTAGAAGTCAGACTGGGGTGAGACTCAACTGGTCGAGGCTTGACTAGCATGCATGGACCCCAGGCTATCCCATCCCAGCACTGAGAAACCAGGCCTAGCGCTGCACACCTGTAACCCCAGCATTCGAGGAAATGGAGGCAGAATGGTCAAGAATCCAACATGGGCTGTTCAGCAAATTCAATGCCAGCCTGAACTGTATGAGACCCTGTCTCCGAAAAATATTGGAAATTATGGAGGAGGAAGAGAAGAAGATGATGAAGAAGAAGAAAGGCGGAGCTCCACGCCCGCTGAAGGGTCACCATGCCTGCACTGAGCACACGCCTTGCCCTCTCTCTTTCATTTTTCCTCTTCCCGAGTAAAGGGAATCACAGCACCATGTGTTCTGTGTTCACCTCTTGTCGTGAGCTCAGTAGCAGCCCCGGGGCAGAGCATCAGAAAATGCCCAGATTGACTCCTGAGCCAGTTAGGTCTGCTGCCTGCACAGATGGAGCCTCCAGGGAGATTGCGTGTTAGCATGCTCTTCCTGAACCTTCTGTCATGGCTCTACCTGATCCATCTGGCCCTTCAAATGTCCATCTCAGTCCTTGACAAGATCTACAGACACCCAGATAACAAATGTCTGGCCAATTTATAAAGAAGTTTCTAGACTGAATTAACTAAGGGAGAAAAAAATGACCCTGAATGTGGCTAGTCACCATTCAGTAGCTGGAGTCTACCGAATAAAATCGAAAAAGTGACCTGAGCACTAGAATCCACGTCTCTCTACTTCCTCACTGAAGATGCCATGTGACCAGCTGCCTCACCTGGCTGTTGTCAGGAATTGTCCTCATCCTAAAACTGTGACCCTGAAATTAACCCTTCCCTCCATAAGTGGCCTGTGTCAGGTATCTCACCACAGCTACTAGACAAGGAACAAGACAACCTTACCACAGGGATCTCACTGACTTTGGGGTCTGAGGTACCTGGATCCTTACGCGCACACACTCGTCTACTCAGATTCACTAGTGGCTCCGGCTTGTGTGCTTGCAGTCCTGTGCAGATGCCTGGTGCCCAGCACCCAGTAGGAAAGTGAGCTCATGGCTCCACACTCCTCACCTGATAGGCAGCAGAAGCCGCACTCCAGATGAAGCCCTTGGGGAACTCTCCATACAAAAACTCGTCCTCCTTAGCCAGGGGCATGCCATTGTTGGTAATGACCTCTGTGTAGTATCTGGCCGAGGCTCGTGCTGTTCGAGGCCTGGTCACATTGTTAAAGTCAACATGATAGAGTCCAAACTTGATCGTGTAGCCTGACAGCCACTCGAAGTTGTCCATCAGCGACCAGGCACAATACCCTCGAAGGTCCACACCATCCAGCCTGTAGGCTAGGATATGCCAAAGAGAGCAGAAGAAAGCATTAGCCAGTAGGCAGGGCTCTCGAGAAGCCCTGTCCTGTGCAGGTACTGGACTCCAGGCTATGTCCTATGCTAAACCATGCAAGTGTGCAGTCACGTGCTTCCTGAGAGAGGGACATGTGACCTCATCACTCGTACTTCCTGCTTTTTGTTGTTTTGCTTTTGTCTTTGTGGGTTGTTTTTTTCTTTGAGACAGGGTTTCTCTGTGTCACCCTGGCTGTCCTGGAACACACTATGCAGACCAGGCTGGCCTTGTACTCAGAGTTCAGCCTCCCTCTTCATCCCTAGCCGCGCGATGAAATCCTGCACCACCACCAGTTCTCACTGTCACTCTTCCTGCCCCTGACCTCACAGCAGGTGTCATCTGTTAGGTAAAGGGAGAAGCCTCAAGGTCACGAGCCTCAGCCCACCTAGCTAGTAAGCACGCAAGGGTGAATTTCTTGATCATTTGAAACATTTGGGGACAGGAACCCAAGTAGCACAGCTGGTCTTGCACTCACTCTACAGTCAAGAATAAATGTGGATGTTTTCTCTGCTCCTCCTGCAACTAGTGCTCCAGTGTGGGATTGCAGGTGCGCACCTTGTCCACTCCAGGGCTGGGAGTGGGGCTATGGATTCTGGACAAACAATTCAATAACTGAGCCTAATCCCCTACTCAAGAAATGGAAACTTTACCTTTTCATGTAAATCTCTGTGTGTGTATGAGTGTGCAAGTGTGTGTGTGTGTGTGTGTGTGTGTGTGCTAGAACACAACCTCAGACGTCAAATCTTGGACATCACTCACTTTCGTTTGACCTGGAGATCACCAAGTGGGCTTGGCTTGCCCACCAGAGAGCCTCAAGATTGCACCTTTCTGCTTCCTCAGCACAGAGATTACAAATGTACCAAGCCTGACTTCTCCCTGGAAATTGAGCTCTGGTCCCCATGCTTGCAAGACAACACTTTACTAACTGAGCACTGGCACAAACCCAAAAGAGAGATGTTCAGGGTGCCTGCCAAAGCATGGGACACATGACAGACAGAGGACAGGAAAACTGAACACAAGAGAGGCATAGGACAGGGAGAGTGAAGGTTTAGTGAGAGGGGCTGAAGCCTCATGTACCTTTCAGAGCCTCGTTGATATAGGTTTTGTGGTAGAATATCCTGTCTGTGTCATCCAGCGAAGGGCTGTTCAGCCCGTGTCCATTTTCCGTGATGTAAATGGGAATGTCACCATACTCTTCCTTGATCCAGTTCAGCAGCCTCCGCATCCCCCAGGGCACGGCTGGGAGCATTGATGGGGAGGTCAATGAAGAGTCCATATCGCTGACAGTTAGCTCACGGTCATCATCATAGTTGGGTGGGTTCAGCCTTGGAGTGCTGTGCTGCACAAACACGGACGAGTAGGTGTTGAGGCAGAAGACATCCGCGGTGCCCCTGATGTATGCCTTCTCCTCCTCTGTGAAGCTGGGCAGGCGGGAGCCCGCCAGGTGCTGAAGTTCACTCCTGTTGCCCACATTCCATTTCATGACATCTGGATAGTCCCCGTTTCTAAAAATGGGGTGGGCAAACCAGCCCAAGGAAAACTGCAGCATCCGGTCGGCAGCTTCCACATCTCTTAGGACTCCTGGGTCTTTGGGTTCCACCCAGTGAGTGTTGAGGTTCAGAGAGATGACCCCCTTCTGCTCCTGCCTGTATTTCTCATCATAAGTGTGGTAGACTCTAGCATGGGCCTTGATGAGTACGTGGCTGACCCTGTACGGTGCCCAGCCGGGGTCCTGCACATTTGGGGGAAACACCCCTGAACCATAGCCTAACTGTGCCAGATACAAGGGCTCATTAAAGGTCATCCAGAACTTGACTCTGTCACCAAAGGTCTTAAAACAGAAGTCAGCATAGCTGTTGAACAAATCAATCAAAGAAGAGTTCTCCCAACCTCCAATATCCTGGAGGGCCTGGGGCAGGTCCCAGTGAAACAGTGTCACCATGGGGAAGATGTTGCTCTGCAGCAAGCCGTCAATCAGCCTGTTGTAATAATCGACACCGTGTTGGTTGATGGAACTGTTTGTTCCCGTTGGGAAAATCCGAGGCCAGGAGATAGAGAACCTATAGGCCTTGACCTTCAGGGCGCGAAGAATGCTCAGGTCGGCATCCAGTTGGTGATAGCTGTCACAAGCTATGTCTGCGGTGGCATTGTCTTTCACGGTGTTCCCGGGACTGTGGGTGAAGTTGTCCCAGATGCTGGGCCCTTTCCCGTCAGCGTCCCAACCTCCTTCGATTTGATAGGCCGAGGAGGACACGCCCCACAGGAAGTCATCCCTGAATGTGCCATGATAGAACAAGTCTCTCTCAAACTTGGGCTGGTTGGAGAACTTCTCCCACACGATTTTAGCCTGGGAGGGCACCTCAGATGGGGAGTTGTAGAAGGTTGTGGCTCTGGAGGAAAAGTCTGCTTTCACAGGCACTGGAGTTCTTCTCAGCTCCTTGGCAGGGAACCCATTCTTTTCAATGATGCCAGTGAAGAAGTGGGCAGATCTCCTGGCAGTTCTCGGCCTGCTGCTGTCACTAAAGTTGACATGGTACAGCCCGAACCTCTGGCTGTACCCTGGGGGTCCTTCGAAGCCGTCAATGAGGGAACGAGCAATGTATGCACGGACATCCACCAAATCCTCCTTGACAGCTGTAAAGAGAAAACAAAGTCAGCCCCATGCAAGAGCACGCGTGCGTGTGTGCGTGTGTGTAAAAGAGAGAAACATTGGGAAAACCAGAAGACAACCTCATTTGTTGTTCCTTAGCATGCCATCCACCTTAGTTTCCCAGGGTGTTTTCCCTGCATTATACCTTGTGTGCCACATGGGTGCAGTGTATACAAAGGTCCAAAGAGGGCATTAGGTCTCATGAGACTAGATATCCAGAGGGGTGAGGACTGAGTCTCCTAAGAAAAGATGACATTACTCAACTGCACCTTTACTGTCTTACAAGTTCCAGGCTTCTCATGCTCTCAATTAACACTGATTAACTAAGAGCGCGAGAACACCGGACTGGAGAGGCAGAAATGGCTTAGTAAGTAAAGGCTCTTGTTGAGCAAGCCTGAAGGCCTGAGCTCAATCTCGGGTCTGTCTCATTAAACAACTGTGAAGACTTGGGGAAGAGCTTCTCCTCGGGATCAGCAGGTCAACCTTCTTACCCTTGAGCACCTCGTTGATGTACAGGTTGAAGTAGTTCTCTCTCACCGAGTCGTCAAGGAGATCCTCTCCTTCCCCTAAGGGCATGCCATTCCCAGCCAAGAAGATTGGAACTCTTTCTTTCGTGTATTCCATGGAAGCAAACCGAAGCAGCCTCCTTATGCCCCAGGGCACCACCCGGATCCAGGGAGATGCAGTCTGGGGCCACGTGGGGTCTACGTGCTGGGAGAAGCCTCCGATGTTATCATAGCTGGGGATGCAGGTCAGCTGTGCAGCGGTGCTCACCAGCCGGGATGTGTAGTGAGACAGACCAAGGAAGTCCGCAGAGCCTTTCAGGAGCTGCTGCTCCGCTGCAGTGAACTCTGGGAGTTGGGCCAGAGGACCCCCACACTGCTGGTTTCCCTGCTGGATCTGGGCCCGGAGGCTGGTGGGGTAGTTCCCATCCACAAAGATGGGGTGAGCGAACCAGCCCAGCATGAAGTGCAGGAAGCGCTCAGCAGCAGCCAGGTCCTGGGGACTCTCCCCATCCAGGGGCTCTGCCCAGTCGGAATTGAGCACGATGCCCACGCGTCCCTGCTGCTCTTGGCGATGGTGAAGGTCGTAGTGATGCCAAGTTCTGGCGTGCGCCTTGAGGATCAAGTGAGCCACCTGGGGAGGAAAGGAGGAGGAAAATAATGTCAACAGCGGCACCAGCAAGTCAGAAGTGTCACCAACTTCCTGCTGAAGTCAGCAGAACCAGCAATGTGTCTGGGACGTGGCTGGATTGTTAGATAGCCTCATATTGAAATTCCCGTGGCTCCATTTCCTGCACTAATGAACCTGGCATGGTGGTGCAAGCCTGTACTGACAGAACTTGTGTTGTGGAGCATGCGGATTGCTGGTTCATCCTTGTCTGCATACCAAGTTCAAGGCCATGTCTTCTCTGCTATGGAGGACTGCAGCTTACAACTGAGGCAAAGGGACCCTTCTTTCCCCAAGTGCTTTTTGGTGGTGTGTTCTTTGTTTTTCAAGACTCAGTTTTTCTGTGTAGCCCTGGCTGTCCTATGGCCTTGAACTCAGAGATCTGCCTGCCTCTGCCTCCTGATTATTGGGATTAAAGTTGTCCGCCACCACCACCCAGTCTCTAAGTGCTTTTGAAAGGTATATTGTCCTAGCAGTGAGAAAAGGAACTGCCACAGATGTGAGGAGAAATGAAAAATTTCTCAGCCTGTATATAATATATATAAAATATCTCAGGAGACACTATAAACACTCAGGAAATTCTTAACTATAACAAAAGCTTACCAAAGCCAGCTGTGATGGCTCAGTCTGTACTTTAGAGGCCGAGGCAGGAGGATTTCTGCGTGCTGAAGACTGAAAACTGCGTGTTTCATTTTAGCTTGAGACCTATCTCAATAAACCAATGCAAATAAATGAACAAAATCTTAATGGCTATGACTACAGCTGAGTAATATGTACAGAAGTACTTTCCTGAGATGCAGAGCCTTGGGTCTACCCCATAAACCTGGGCATGGGCGGCACATGTCTGTCATCACAGCACCAAGGAGGTGGGGACTGAACCCAGGCCACGTGTGTGCTAGGAAAGAGCTCTACAGCTGAGGACAATCCTCCAAGCCAGGAAGTTGTCTTTGGAGTCCAGGAGCGTTGACCAGGCCTGAGGGTGTGGCTAGGTGGCTGAGTGCTTGCCTGTTATAGAAGAAGCCCTAGTTCTAATTCTCATCCCTGTTTAAAACTCAGGCACGGTGGGAGATGCCTGTGACCCCAGCTCTCAGAAAAACAAGCAAGAGTCAGGAGTTCAAGGACATCCTCAGTTATAGGAGTTCAGTATCAGCCTGGGTGTACGAGACAACACTAACAACACGTGCTTATCCTTCCCTCTCTGTTCTTCTTTCCTGTGCTGGGAGACCACAGCCTGATGTGTCTTCTGATTGACAGGAGTTGAGGGATGGGAGGAAGTACCTTAAAAGAAGCCACTCCCGGGTCAGAGATGCCTGGTGGGTGCTGCCCAGTGCCATAGCCTGCATAGCTTATCACCCATGGCTCGTGGAAGGTCACCCACAGCTTCACACGGTCCCCAAAAGTGGAGAAGCAGAAGGCTGCATAGTCCAGGAAGGCCTCCACCACACTCTCGTTCTGCCACCCGCCTTGATCCTGCAGGGCCTGGGGCAGGTCCCAGTGGAACAGCGTCGCCATGGGCTCGATGTGGGAGTCCAGCAGGCTGTCTATCAGTCTGTTGTAGTAGGCGACACCTTGCAGGTTGGGGCTGCTCTTCTGCCCAGTGGGGAACAGCCGGGACCAGGAGATGGAGAATTTGTACACCCCAGCCCTGAGGCCTCGGAGCAGGGCCACATCGGAGGCTGGTTTGTGGTAACTGTCACTGGCCACCTTTGCTGTCGCTTGGCCCTTGGCAGCGTTCAGGTCACTGTAGCGGTCCCAGATGCTCGGCCCTCTGCTGCCTTCTGCCCAGGCTCCTTCCACACTAAAGGCTCCCGTAGACACGCCCCAGAGGAATCCTTCTGGGAACACATCTTGCAGGAAGGCATCCCTTTCTGCCCTAGACTGGTTAGCAAAGGCTGCCCAGACTCTCTGGTAGGCTGAGACTCGGGAAGAGGGCACAACTGCTGTCTCCTGCTCCTGCTCAGTCTGAAAGGCCAGGCTGTCGGTTAGGGAACAAGATGGGCTGTGGGGTAGAGAGACATCAAGGGACACAATTAATGACTGAGTTACAAATTCCCCACAGGGTGGGGCATGGAGGCTCATGCCCTTAATCTCAGCACTCAGGAGGCAGATGCGGACAGATGTCTGTTAATGTGAGGCCAGCCTGGTGCACAGAGTGAGTTCCAGGCCAGCCAGGGCTACACAGTGAAACCCTAAGGAGAATGAGAAAAAGGGAAAGGAGAAGAAAGGAGAAGAACAAGGGGAAGAAAAAAGGATGAGGAGGAAGAGAAGAAAATGCAAGGAAGAGAGACAGAGAAAGAGAAAGAAAGAAAGAGAGAGAGAAATAAAGAAACAAAGAAAAGAAAGAAAGAAAGAAAGAAAGAAAGAAAGAAAGAAAGAAAGAAATCACAAAGAAAGTAAAGGAGGAGCAGAAAGGGAACTAGGATCAGGAGGAATAGGACAGTTAGGAGAAAGAGATGAAGAAGAGAAAAAATGAAAGAAAGAAAAAAGGAAAGGAGGAAGGAAGAAAAAGAATGAAAAATGAAGAAAGGAAGAAAGAAAGAAAAGGAAGAGAGAGGAAGAAAGAAGACAAAGATGGGGCAGAATGAGGAGGAGGCCCAGGAGGAGGAGGGTCAGGAGGAAGAAGGCCATCTCTGATTCCAGCACTGTGTATGAAACATTCCCACCATACTTGGCTTTTTATGCTTGTTCTCTGCTCAGGCCCCCGTGCTTAGAGAAAGCACTTGACAGACTGAATCACCTCTCCAGCCCATTTGATCTGAGAACTTTTAAAAATAAGGATCCCTTGGAGCAGGCTCTGCACTGGCTTCCTGTCGGTGTTGTGCTTCAGAGAAGGTGTTCCCATCTCACACTGAAGAACTGGGCTCAGGAATTTACCTTATGAAGCTTCAGCAGGCTGCTCTGGTCTACACCTAAACTGCTCTCTCTTTTCTCTTCTCTTCAATAAAATTACTATGTTTATTTACCTTTTAACTATCATTATTTATTGCTGTGGTTTTTATATATGGACAACTTCATGGAGTCTGTTCTCTTCCTCTGCACTTACATGGGACCTGGGGATCGAACTCAGGTCACAATGCTTGCCTGGTGAGCTGCTCAGTTTTTGTTAACCTGACACCAAGCTGGAGTCATCTGAGAAGAGGAAACCTTGACTGAGAAAATGTTTATGTCTGACTGGATTGTACACAGTCTGTGGGCATCTTCCTTATGTAATGATGGGTGTGAGAGGGCCAAGCCAACTGTAGGTAGAACAACCCCTGGGTAGGTTGTCCCGAGTTATACAGGAAAGCAGAATGGGAGCTGGAGAGATAGGATAGCTCAGAGCTTGAGAGCACTGGGTGCGTTCCCAGAGGTTGTGAGTTCAAATCCTAGCGCCCACATGTTGACTCAGCAATGTCTATAACTGTAGTTCCAAGCAATGCGGTGCCTCCTCTGATGTGCATACATGCAGACAAACCAGACAAATGCATAAAGTAAGAAATCTTGAAAAGAGAAATGGGCTGAGCAAGCCATAGAAAGCAAACAAGCAGGCAGCATTCATTCCCCCATGGCCTCAGCTTCAACTCTGCCTCGAGTTCCTGCCCTGATGCCCATCTTGGAGGACTGTAAACTGTAAGATGAAATGAGCTCTGTCCTCCCCAAGTTGCTGTGGCCACTGTTTTCTCAGAGCAACAGAAAGCCAACTAGGACACAGGCAAGGGCCTTTATCCTCTGAGGCACCAGAGTCATTCATTCATTCATTCATTCATTCATTCAGAGACTCTGTGTGTGGGGTGTGCACACGGCATGTGCGGAGACTTGGGCACAGGTGCCTTTCCCCATGACCCATGTAGCTGGCCCCATAACCTGCTTTCTCTGCCACATATGTGCACACTTCCCCAGTACCCTCATCTCAGCTCTGCTAAATATGCAGACCTAGGAGACTCCGACAGTGAGGACGCCGGACTGTGTGGGCCCAGGCACATCTCCACGAGCTACTGCTACTCCAGCCTCCCTCCCTCTGAGCCTCCACCCCTCATCTCCTAAATGACTGTGACCTGTTTGCTGTCCCAGGAGGCAAAGTCAGGACTGGTGAGATGCTCCGCAGTTAAGACCAATTACTGCTGATGCAGGAGACCTGGGTTTAGCTCCCAGCATTCACATGGGAATTCCAGTTCCAAGGGATCTGTCATTCTGACATTCTGACCTCTGTGGGCTCACTCAGGCAGGTGGTGCACCTACATACTCACTCAGGATCCTGCATGCGTGCACACACATCAAACAAAACCAAAACACAAGGACAAAGGTCCCCAGAGATTGCCCATGTACACAACAGAACCCATAGTAACCGTTACTTCTTGTTAACGGCACAAGCCAGCATTACCTCTCCTCAGAACTGGATGAACAGCTCAGGAATGCACTGATGTCGAACCCAACAGTCTGTACTTGGTCTTTATTTATGGCTGTAAGAAAAGCAGTGTGTTAACTGTGTGTGGAGCTGGAGCACAAACTTGAATCTGTAGTTTACCTTATTTTAAAACCACTCTAACCCAAGTGACAATGCTAAGCCCTTCTGAAGATACCATGGATGTGTCTGGTCTGCTTAGAGCTAGAATGTTGGCCCTCATATTTCAGGGTGAATATCAGTGACTCAAAAACTTCAGAAGCTAGCTGGACCCACCCTTGAGTCTTGGTCCTAGGAACATGTTCTTACCTCCTTTCAGGCTTTTTTTTTTTTTTTTTTTTTTTTTTTTTTTTTTTTTTTTTTTTTGGAGATAGGATTTCACGATGTAGCTCTTAGAGATGAATGGCTTTGAACTCAGAGATTTGCCTACCTCTGCCTTCTGAGTACTAGGATTGAAAGTGTCTGCCACTGCCACTTTCTTGTGAAATTTTTTAAAAAGAAGGCTAGGGAGTTAATTGGTAAGGTGCCTTCTGGGTAAACATGAGGAATTAGCTCAACCTTCAGAACCACACAAAAAGCCTGGCATGGGATAAGAGAGATGACTTTGGATTAGGAGCAAACTGTTCTAGAAGACCCGAGTTCAGTTCCCAGCACCCACTGCAGGTGGCTCACAACTGCTTGTGAGTAACTCCATTTCCAGAGGATCCAACAGCCTCTTCTGTTCTCCTCAGGCACCTGCACCAATATGTACACACAGAGACTAACACACACAGACACAGACGTGCACACACACATGCACCATGTAGACTAAAATTGAGTTTAAGGCCTGGCAGGACTACACAGTGACATCTAGACCAGAAGGTCCTACACCAGAGGTTTTCAGCATCTTAGATGCCCCCAGGATTGCTCAGAACAGGGGAACACAGGCTGTTTCCATGCTGACAGTTCACACCTGAGTCAGGAACATGTCCTTTTGGGCACCCTTGGCATCTATACGGGACCACTCGGTGTCCCCGAACATGAGGAGCTCACTGCCAAGGAGTGATGGGACTTTAGCCTCACCTGGTAGGCTCTCAGTTCAGCCATTTCCCTAGGCCCCTCCCTCATGAGAACCCCCAAAGTCAGGATTGCTCCCCAACATGCCAGTGTAACAAACGCCACTCAACACCTGCCACATGTTGTTGGTCCACTCACCTTCAAGCAGGCTGAAGAGCAATGAGGAGGGGCTCTTCCCTGTGGATGGGCAATCCTGAAGTTTTAGGGTATAGATGAAAACCTTCATTTTGGGCTCAACGTTCTAGAAAAGGTAAAGACCAACAAGGGTGCCTTCAGTGATGGGAACAGGGGAGACGCTACGTGCTCACCTTCTGGAAACAACCTCGAGTCACCCCACCTACTGAGGGCAGAGACTTGGACTCTGGAGAGCGACACTAGTCAGTGACCATCGGCCACCAGCCCTTCCTAAATGAAGTGATAACCACAGCAGCTCATTTTAGACGGAGCCCTTCATACGCCAGCAAGAAGATTAGGGTCGAGAGCAAGGTTTCTGCTTGTGTAGGAGCCTGCACTTCCTAAAATGTTTAACCAAGAGGCCGCATCACCATGATCATGAGTCTTCATGGTTTGCTGAAAAAATACTCTGCTTTGTGACGTTGAGAATGTACTTTGGCTGGAGAGTGTGTGTCTAGAATGCACAAAGCCCTGGCTCCATCCTCAATGCTACATAAACCAGGCATGGTGGGGCAGGTATCCAATATCCGCACTCAAGACTAGGAGGCAGGAGAATCATAAGTGCAAACTTAGCCACAGAAGACCAGCCTGGGCTACCTGAAAACCAGTTTCAGTATATAAACTTTAGAAAGAAGAATACACGGACAGGTAAACAAGTTGGCTACGGCAGAACAAGATAGCCATGTCTTCACAGGAATTCCTATACTTTCCTTTCTTCTTTGGATTTGTTTCAAACTTTCTGTAATAAAAAGTCAAGCAAGCATCTACAGAGATGACTTGGTGGTTAAGAGCACCCACTGCAAAATCATGAGTTCAGGTCCTGTGTAAGAAGCAAGCCTCCCACAAATGCCTGTCTCTCCAGCTATGAGGGATGTGATGCCATCTTCCAGACTCTGTGCACCCAGGCAATACCTCTCCCTCCCAGCAGGAGGCACTGCATTAACACAAACATGCACAGTCACACTGAAACAAACACACAAATTGTTCTCAAAAGTCAGAGGCGCTGTCACTGTGAGATCTCAGCTCCTGTGGCTGATTTCCCTCTGTTCCTTTTGTTTTTGAGAGTGTCATTTAATTGCAACATTTCTTGCTTTTCTTTCTTCCCCCCAAACCCTCCAAATGTACTTCTCCCTCCTGTTTTTCAAATTCACGCGTTCCTTTTTCGTCCATTCTTATTGCTTGTGTAGGAGTATTTGTACGTGTGTTTATACACATACATTCCTAGCCATAACCTGTTCAGTCCGTATACTGTTATTTGTATGTGTGTTTTCGGGCTGACCATTTGCACTGGACAGCCCACTGGTCTGCTCTTCCCTGGGAGGAGCCCCTGTCCCGCTCTCAGCGCTACTGTCCCCTGTAGTTCTCTGTGCAGAGCTGAGGCTTCCTGGGCTGTCCTCCATCATGTTGGTGACACTCTATGGCTGTAGCTTCTGCTGTTACTGGGAGACACAATCTCACAGCAAACTTGCTGATGCTCTGCCTCTCACGATCTTTCTCTCTCTCCCTCTATTGTTTTCCAGCATCTTCCCTGTCATGGGAAATTATCTTCAGGCTGGTATGGTTGACTTCGCTTTACAGTAGTTTTATTGGTGGTGGTTTGGGGCCTCTGCACAGACCCTTTCACATGGCAGCTGTTCTCTCTTCTCCATTCCTCTCTCTCAAACAGGGTCTCACGTAGCCTAGGTTGGCCTTGACCTCATTGTTTAGTGCACAATGACTTCCTACTCCTGATCCTCCTGCCTCTACCTCCCGAGTGCTGGGATTAAAGCAAGCTTTACTACACTGTTTTATGCTGTGCTGGGGATGAACTCAGGGCTTTGCTCCTGTAAGGAAAGCAGTCTACTAACTGAGCCACAGAGCACACCCAGGGACTGCCCACAGGGAACCCACATCCAGCTACAGAGAGCCCACAGAAACCCACATCCCGATGGTCTCTTTAAGTGGGAATGTCCGAAGCTGCAGCTTGGCGGGTCAGGCTGTTAGGGAAGGCTCAGTCCATGCCTTAGGCAAATGTCACATTTCTGATAGGCTGTCCAGAACCTTTGCCACTTGCCATCACGATGGAAAAGCCCTCACATTACCTGCAGGTCACTCAGCTTCTGTGGTAGAGTTGCCATACTTTGACATGTAGAAGTCAAATCGAGAGAGAGGAAGTCAACCGAGTCCTAGAAACAGGGAGATAAAGCATGAGAACAAGGCCTCCTCAGAAGTGTGCTGGTTCCCCCATGACTGTGGATGAGTGTGCACGTGAATACAGCAGGAGCGTGAGTGTGGTGAACTAGTAAGTGTGAAAATGTGTGTGCTGGGTGTGCGGTGCCAGCAAATGGAGGAGCACGAAGGGAGGGAATCGGGGTCTGGAGCTTCCCCCAGGGATCCCCCTCCCCTGACCTTTGTGATATCTGGGAACCCTCATGGGTCTGGGGTTTGGTTTTAATTTCAGGCCACAGCTTGAAGTCCACCCCAGTCAAGCCTGGCTTGAGCAGTTCTACTAGCAGAAAAACAAGCTACACAGCCCTGATCACCCGTGCTCTCTAAACCATGGTCTAGCTAGGGACTGCAGCTCACTGAGCATGTAGCTCACTAGGAAGAACGCTTGCTGAGCGTGTCTGAGGCCCTGGGTTTGTCACCAGCACTGCATTAACAGGGCATGGTGGTGCCTGTCTCTACTCCAGCATGCTCATCCTTGGCTACCTCGTGAGTTCAAGGCCAGCTTGTGCAACATGAGATCTTGTCTTGATGAAGAGGAGGAGGAAGAGTAGAGTGATGGAACCTAGCAGCCATAGGTGTCTGCCCTCAACTCTGATGACCTGAGTTCACCCCATCACACATGAGGGTAGAACTGAGACTCCCCAAATTTCCCTCTGCTCTCCACATAAGTGCCATAGGATGTGCATGCCTACATACAGACACACAGATAAACACCACACACATACAATACACACACACATAGCACACACATACAACAAATAACACATGTACACCACACCACATACACACACAAACAGACACACACAACAAATAACAAACACATACACCATACCACACACAAAATAAAAATGTAATGAATTTTTAAAAAATCAAGGACAGTCATGCAGTGGTGACACACTTTTAATCACAACAGTTGGGAGGCAGATGCAGGTGGATCTATGAGTTTGATGGCAGCCTGGTTTACAGAGTTCCAGGACGATCTCCAAAGCTACACAAAGAGGTCCTGCCTCCAAAAACAAAACAAAACAAAAACAAAGAGAAGGGAAGGCCAGGAGGCTTAATCCCAGCCCTCAGGAGACAGAAGCAGCAGATATCTGAGCTTGAGGGCACCCTGGTCTGCACAGTAAGTTCCTTACAACCAGGGCTACACAGAGAAACCCTGTCTTTAAAAGAAAAAAAAGAAAGGAAGGAGGGGGCTGGAGAATGGGCTCATTCAGTGAGTTCTTCCCATGCTTTCTGATGCCCAGTACCCCCGAGTATCCACAAGCACGTCTCATTGGTTTTGTTGCTGGTTTTTCCCTTAGCATCCTTTGGCTGGCCTAGAATTCACTTGTAGGCCAGGTTGGCCTTGAACTCCTAGATCTGCCTGCATCTGTCTCCCAAGTAGTGAGACTAAAAACATGTGTTACCATGTTCAGCCGAGAGTGTGTCTTTAACCTGAACACTGGGGGATGGAGATGGGTGGGTCCTGGGGGTTCACTGACCGGTCAGTCAAATCAGTGAGCTCCCATTCAGAGGGAGACTGAGACCCTGTCTCCCCAAAAGGGGAGGGGTAAAAAGTGACAGAAGAAGACGCCTGTACCGTCCATAC
Source organism: Arvicola amphibius (assembly GCF_903992535.2). Taxonomy (NCBI): domain Eukaryota; kingdom Metazoa; phylum Chordata; class Mammalia; order Rodentia; family Cricetidae; genus Arvicola; species Arvicola amphibius. The sequence goes on along the minus strand of NC_052058.2, from coordinate 91,844,302 downwards.
TACTACATGTACTACCGTACTATGCCTGTAGTGTGGACCCTGCACTACAGGACCATTCCCAAGCGGGCCAAGGGCCTGGAGATTTAAACACACAAAGACACAAAGACAGAGACACTGGTCATCCTTGAAATAAGATCGCTTCCTTTACTGTGTACCAGAGCCGCTTATATATGGTTCCTTAACTGATATCCACGCCCCAGCCAAACCCACCAGAAACCACTCCCCTTCATCAGGAATTCCTGAGGGTCTCATGCTCAGAGTAGCTGCAAACAGGAAAAACAAGTTGTTTTGCTCAGAGCAGCTGCAAGCATAACAGTTTGTTTAAAGGAAATTCGGGGTCTGGGTCCACAGCCCCCAACAGACACCTAGTGTTGGCCTCTGGTCTTCACAAGCACCTGGACACACACTCACAGATGAGCAGGTTAGTGCATCTGCACACATATGTAATACATTAGTTAGTGCATCTGCACACACATGTAATACATTAGCTAGTGTACACATGCACACACATGTAATACATTAGCTAGTGCACACATGCACACACATGTAATACATTAGCTAGTGCACACATGCACACACAGAGAAAAACAATCATAATAGAAAAGACAGGATTCTACCTGGTCTGTGGTTTACATATGTGCTGTAGGAAGGCTTGTAGCTTGTGGTTACCCACCTACTGGGGCGTGGCCTCTTATGCTATATACACGAATGCAGAACCTGCACACGCCCCTTTTTATTTTCCTTCCTTTTTGCCAGCGGCTCATTCAGATTGTTGGATTGCAGGACTGGATCTCTGTCCACCGTTCACGCAGAGAATTCTGATTTGTGAGTTTACCCCTGAATAAGTAACTATTTATAATCTCTGAGCCAGTGTGGGTTTCTTTCAAGCGTCCATGCATCACTGGGTCCCCTCATCACATACGCTTGAAGAACTTTAAATTCAGGATCTAAGCATGAGAATACAGCAGTGTAATTCACACACACGTGCACTGGCACACACACACACACACACACCTGCCTCCACAATCCTGACTGGTCACTCTATTTTTCTTTCGACTGGAATCTCACAAGCTGATAACTGCCCTTCCCTCCAACAGGTCAGCTGTTTCACAGCTCAGGTACCAACTGGGAGCCACGTATCCTGGTCCAGTGCCCCAGTGCCCAACCCTCACTGGCTCCCCAATGCCTTCCTAGAAAATGATCCCTGGTGTCTAACAGATTCCACATCTGCCAGCTCAGGAAATTGAAAACTACATATGATACGGTTCTAGATAAACAAATCTCTTGCTGACTAGATGCCATTGAAATTAATTTACAGAGTAATAATTGCTATCGAGAGACCAAAGGGCTGATCATAAAAATCCTTGTCCAGCAACAGCCTTTGAACTGGTATTTCACCCTCTGCAAAGCTCAGGGGTAAACCCAGGACAGTGTCTGGGTTCCTTCTGAGAAGTGCAAACCCCAGGGCCTTCAATGGGCCTGAGCAGTGTGTGCCTCTCTCTGGCTCTGGACTCCCTGCTTTGCCCAGTGTCTATCTAATGCTGGTGCTGGCTTCCTACCCTTACATCATCCCTGCCTTCCCTGTTTTCCCTCCTGTCCTGTCCCATTATTTCTAGCATATTTCTAACTACTGTTAACACCCACACAACAGTGTCTTCCAATGCCAGGACGATGGGACAAGGCTTTAATCCCAGCATTCAGGCGGCAGAGGAAGGTTGATCTCTGAGTTCTGAGTCGGGGACAACCTGGACTGCAGAGTGAGTCCAGGACAACCAGGGCATCTCAAAAAAAAGAGTGTACCCCAATAGGAGGCTCTTATCTGGGCTCCCCTCTCTCCTGAGGTGCTCTTTCCCCACTGGCAACTATTAGCTTCCACCAGTAGAGACCCTGGGCTGGGAATGTGGTCCAGTAGGGATATTTGCCTAGCATGCACAAAGGCCTGGGTTCCACCCTAGCATGATGGAAACCAGGCATGGTGGTTCATGCCTATCACCCAGAACTTGGGGGTAGAGGCAGGAAGATCAGGAGTTCAAGGTCATCCTCAGCTAGACAGTGACTTAGGCTAGCCTGAGATACATGTGGCCCTTTCTCAAAAACAAAATGAATAAGCAAATAAAGGAGTGAGTAAATAAATAACAGTTACTGGAGGAAATGGTGGGGTCACCTAGACCCTTTAGCAGCTGGAGGCTGAGACAGACGATTGACCATATCTGAGGTCAGCTTGGGCTACTTAGTGAGACCATTTGACAGTAGAATATGGTAAAGTCACACACGGTGCTGCACGCCTGTAAGCCAGACCTCAGAAACAGGAGCCAGAGACCAAGAGTTCAAGGTCAGCCTGGCTTACAGAGTGAAGCCCTGTTCAAAATTTTAAAAATCACAGACGATATAAATCAGGGTGGTACTCTAAGAAGAATATTTTGTTTATAAACCTTATTTATTTTCTTTTCTATACATCATGAGCAAGGAGATAAGGGGGCCAGAAGAGGGCGCTGGTTCCCTACAACTAGAAGTTACAGAAGGTTGTGAGCCATCGAGTGGGTGCTGGGAATTGAACCTGGATCCTCTGGAAAAGAGCAGCCAGTGCTTTTAAGCACTGAGCCATCTCTTCAGCTCCCAGAAGTATGTAAACATATATTTTAATAAATTACTATCTCTCAGTGTTCTCTCTGTGGGTATGTGTAGGCCAATTGGGTCCCAGAAGTATATAAACATATATTTTAAGAAATTACTATCTCTCAATGTTCTTTCTGTGGGTTGTGTAGACCAATGGGTCCCAGAAGTGTACTTGTTTTGTTTTATTTGACACAGAGTCTCAGTATGTATCTCTCCTAGGCCTGCAACTCACTAGTAGCCCAGGTTGGCCTCAGGCTCACAGAGATCCCCCTGCTTCTGCCATCCTCTGTGGTTAATCATAGCCTAAGGAAAACCCCAGTCCTGCCCCACTCAAGAGACTAACAGTTCCAATTTCCCTAAGTCAATGTCATAATGGCAACACAAGTAGCATTCCTGTATGTCCTAGATTAACAGCAACCCTGGCCAAACCCACCCTCTGCCCTTTGACCAACCCTCCTCCCCATCCCTGATAAAAACCCTAGGCCGTGGAGGAAGTTCAGTCTGGTCTTCTCTGGTGGCAGCCCTTCTCAGGTTGACTAAACACCTGTGCCACTGTCGCTGAGCAGCCTCGAGCTCTTTTTCTCTTACACCGGCCTCATCTCAGAATAAATAAACACAATCACATTTCACCCTACGCATTACAGATGACGTATCTACCTTGGTGAGTGCAGCCGAGGATGGGGATAACAGGAGCTCGGGAATATCTTCAGCCTTCAGGACCACAGAGAGCCTCCCTCCTGGAACCAAACAGGAAAGAGCAGTAGTTGAGGGAGGGCTGAGCTTCTGAAGGGATAGATCAGGACCATGACTTCTCTTTAGCAACTGACAGACTCCAGAAAACAAAGTGGCTAAAAATACAATATCTCACTAAGAGACTAGGTTGGTTTTTATTTGGATCACTGTATGATCCTGGATGTCCTGGAAGTCAGCTGGCCTTGAATTCACAGAGATCTGCCGGCATCTGACCCCAAGTGCTTGTATAAACTTGTGTGTCACCATGCCTGGCTAAGAGACAGTTGTGTACGAATCAAGACCCACATACAGAGCACTTGGAAAAGTAAACATAAAAAGAATTATCCTAAGGTGACAAGAGAACGCTTTTCCAAACTCTATTTAAAGACAAGGTGCTCCAGGCTGAGGATGCAGCTCAGCTGGTAGAGAGCTTGGACCAAACCCAGGGATTGATTGATTGACAAGCCCAGGGACTGATAGCAGCACAGCATAACCTGGCATGGTGGCACATGCCTGTGATCCCAGCACTTGAGAAGGAGAAGCAAGCAGGATCAGAAGCCTGAGGTCATCTCGGCTATAACCCCAGCTACATCTCTGGACAATGAGGAACAGAGCTGTCACCTAACACAAACAAAATCCAAAGTCAGGGTGCTCCCTGGAACCTGCTGTGTCTTTGTCCTCCTTGCAGCGACTGTGCCTTGATGGGGAAGCACAGGAAATACTGATGTGTGCACTTGTTTTGTTTAGCTCTCCTGCAGCTCGGTGACCGCTCTCAAGCTTGTGTGTGCACCACAACTGCCTGGAGAACAAGGGTAGGAAACACAGAGCTGCTGGGTGGGGGTGGTGCACACCCTTAACCACGGCACTTGCAAGGCAGAGACGGGGTAGCTCTGAGTTTGAGGCCAGCACAGTCTTCAGAGTGAGTTTACAGGCCAGTCAGGGCTACAGAGAGAAGCCCTATCTTGGTAACCTAAACCAAACCAAATAAAAAAATCAAAACCAAACTAACAAAAATAGGCCATGAAATCTATTTACTAAGTATATACATACACTCAGATGAAAAAACCTGATTCACATACACAACTAATATATGAAATTTAGGAAAAAGTAAAAAGAAAAAGAAAGCTAATGTCAGGACCCATCTTCAGATTTAGAGTCAAGGGGAAAGATACAGATGTGCCCAGGAACATAACAACCCTTTTAAGAATACATAGTTGTTTTTATTTATGTGGATATTTCTATGTCTATGTGATCATATGCAATGCATATATAAATGTCCACAGAGGCCAGAAGAAAGATACCCTGGAGCTCAAATTACAGGTGGTTGTGAGCCACTTGATGTGGGTGCTGAGAACTAATCTCTGATTCTCTGGAAGACAGCAATAACTCTTAGCCAGTCAGGAGCCATCTCTCAACTACCCTGACTTCCACTGCCTTTCTGGAGACAGGGTTTCATGTAGTCCAGGCTGACCTCCAAATTTCTAAGTGGACAAGGATGACCTTGAACTGATCCTTCTGCCTTCAGCTCCCAAGAAGACCTTGAACTTCTGGTCATCCTTCTTCCACCTTCCCGGTGCTTGGCTTACAGACTTGTGTCACTATGCCCAGTTCATGCAACGCAGGAATTGGAACCCAGGGCTTCCTGCACACATGGCAAGCACTCTGCTACGCAAGCACTCAACTATAGTGCTCATTTAAGTTTTTTTCTTTTTTCTTTTCTGTATGATTGTTTTTTGAGACGGGGATTCTCTGTGTATCCCTAGCTGTCCTGGAACTCATTCTGTAGACCCTTGAATTCAGATATCCACCTGCCTCTGCTTCCTCAGTACAAGATTAAAGGTTTACATCACCATAACCTAATGTGGTATTCCCCTCTGTATGCTATGAATACCAATGGCTAATAAAGAAACTGTCTTAGGCCTGGGATAGGGTAGAGTACAGCTAGGCAGGGAAAACTAAACTGAATGTTGGAAGAAAGGAGGCAGAATCAGGGAGAAGCCATGTAGCCCTTCCAGAGAAAGACGCTGGAACTTTACCCAGGAAGCCACAGCTATATGGCGATACACAGATTAATGGAGATGGGGTAAATTTATATGTAAGAGTTAGCCAATAAGAAGCTAGAGCTACTGGGCCAAGAGGTGATTTGATTAATACAATTTCTGTGTGGTTATTTTGGGGCCGAGCAGCCAGGGACTAACTGACGGCCTCTTACTACAATAACCCACCTAGTTTTTAAACTTTTAACAGAAAAAGTCAGATTCTTTTTAGTTTTTATTGGTTAATTTTGGGGGTTTGTTTTGTTTTTTCCACCAAGACATATTCCCAGAATGTGACCAGACTGGTCTTGAACTCACAGAGGTCCACCTGCCCCTGCCTGCAAGTACTTGAATTAAAGGCTTAGGCACTATGACTAGCTAAGAGTTTACTTCTTATATTCACACGATGTATAACAAAAATTACATCATTTAAAATTGACAGAATAGGATAGAATGGCAACATTGTAGCAATGGTGTAAACAGCATTATGCTTTGAGGTCTTAAAGAATGCCACTATTTTAAAACACTGGCTTCATGTTTTCTCTCTTTTCTTATTTGTGGGGATGGGGATGTCACTATGTAGCACTGGCTGGTCTTGAACTGATAGAGATCTTCACTCCAGGCTGACTTTGAACCTACAATCCTCACACCCAGTCTTTCAAGCGCTAGATTTACAGGTGTGCACCACCACACCTGGCTAATTTCAATTTGAAGGCCGTATCAAAATGAATGATCAGAAGGTGGCAGGATGTACACACAGCACAAGTCGCTGCGATATACTGTGCTCCTAGGAAAAATAAGTCAGTACAGTTGTAGAGCACTTGCCTCTCGTGGGCAAGGTTTTAGCTATAGTCTCCATTGTACATTTACAAATCACAGCCTTCTCATTACGCATCGGTGTGTTATTTATCTTTGCCTCGCTTGATGCACTGTAAGCTCCAACTAAAAGGTATATGCTTGTTTCCATAAGAGAAGGGGAACCACAGTTGGGTCTCCTTGTAGAGACTCAGGACAGCACTCTCTATCCAAGGCAACTCCAGGTTCAAGGAGCCGTTAGAAGAACGTGGAAGGAATCCTGACTTTATAAACTTCTCTTCAAGGAAGGGCAGAGAAAGACAGTTGCACAGACTTGACCCTGAGGAAGGGTCTAGAAGATAGTTTTCAAGGGCTGGAGAGATGGCTCAGCATTAAGAGCACAGGCTGCTCTTCCAGAGGTCCCTGGCCTGATTGCTGGCACCTACATGGCAACTCAAACCATCTGTAACTCCAGTTCCAGGAGATCTGAGGGCACAGGCATGCACATGGTGCTCAGACCAATGTGGATAAAACACTCACATATCTAAAATAAAAGCATAATCACACACGCACAGACAGACACACAATTTTCAGGAGCTTAGGAAATGGCTCAGTGGTTAGAGCGCTTGCCTGGCATGCACAAGCCCCAGCCCTGCATAAAACTGGTTGTGGTGGGGTGTCTGTCATCTTGGAACTCGGGATGTGAATTTGGGAGGATCCGAGGTTCAAACTTATCTTCTGACCTCACAGTGAGCCAGCTTGGACTACAAGAGACACTATCTCAAAGGAAGAGAAAAGGTGTTTCAGACAAATGCTGTGTGTTTATAACTTTGTCCCCTTTGGGAACAGATTCTCACCAATGCTGAGATCTGGGGTCTCTTGGAAGGGCAGAGATGGGAGAGACATCAGTTCCTGCCTAAGAAGCAAACAGAGGAGGGTGGTGAGGGCTGCTGCCGGGCCACCATGTCCGTGTGTACTCACCCTGAGAAGAGAACTCTCTGTGGTAAACTTCAAAGGCTTTCCTGTGGGCATTGCTGAGGGTTTGCAGAGCAGACGCTTTCGAACCCTGGGGAGCAAGATCCATGATCACTTTCTCCAAGTCGCTGAAGGTGAACCAGATCTCAACAAGGTCCCCAAAGGACTGGAAGGCGAACGTGGCATAGTCGGCAAAGAGGTCAGCAAAGTCCCTGTCTCTCTGGATGGTGCCACGGGTGGGTGGCGTCTGGTGGCCCAGGACCACCATGGGCTGAAGCTGGGCAGCCTTCAGGGACTGCAGGAGTTGTCGGTAGCACCGCACCGCTTCCTGGTCTGGATTCTTGGGGCTTCCCGTTGGGAGAAGCTGTGCCCATGATAGAAGTACTTTGTAATGGGTGACCTGACTGGCACGAAGACTGCTCAAGTACTGTGGCAGCAAAGAGGGCAATGGCCGCTGGCAGACAGAGAAGTCCTTGCTACCAGGTCCAAAACCGGAGCCCTGGGTTCCCAGCGGATGGCTCAGGTTAAGCACTAAGTCATTTGTCAGAGGACCAGCGGCTGAAATAAAATTTCTGTCGGGTTCCAGGTCAGTCCCCTGGCATGAAAGACTCAGGAGGACAGCGCTCAGGAAGAGTGCTGTCCAGGGCCGAGCCATGTCCAAGGAATGGTTAGAAGCACTGGTAGGAATCCGGACCTTATAACACAGTTGAAGCTGTAAAAAACAGTGATTATCCCCACAATATTTAACTGTGTTATCTAGGATCATTAAATGGGAACTTGGTAACTTCAAACAGTATAATCTTCATAGAAACAAAACAAAACTTGTCTTGTGTTTCTGTATACGTGTTCATGGACTTGTGTGTGCATACATGTGGAGGCCAGAGGTAGATCTTGGGCGTCTTCCCTGATTGTGAGCCCTAGGGAGCTGCCTGTCCCAGTCTCTTCAGTGCAGAATTACAGCTGTGTCATCACATCTGGTGTTCTGCAAGAGCACTGAGCATCGAAACTCAGGTCCTCGTTGCTATACAGCAAGGACCTTACCATCGAGCTGTCTACTCCACCCTAGTCTTTACAAATGCACCAACCATGGGATAATGTTATTGGATTTGTTAGGTATAGTGAAATTTTGTATATTTTAATAAATAAAGCTTGCCTAAATATCAGAAGGGCAAAGCTAAGTCACTAGAGGTCAGGCAGTGGTGGCACACACCTTTAATTCCAGGTTTTGAGAGACAGAGCAGGTGGATCTCTGTGAGTTAAAGGCCACTCTGGGCTACACAAGATCAATGAAGCAATAAGTCCAGGTGGTGGTGGCTCAAACCCTTAATTCCAGTTCCAGGGAGTCATATGCCCTTAATGCCAGCACTACAGGGAATATAAAATGGGAGGAAAGAGAGGCTTAGTCTGCTTAGTCTGGGGTCGCCCAGCCTTGGTAGAGGAAAACTTCTCTAGTGGCTTGGCTGCTTTGCTTTTCTGGTTGTCGGGTTGAACCCCAATATTTGTGCTACAGTTAGGGTGTCTGAACCAAGGCAGCCCCAACAGGCTAAGCTCAGTCACTATCCCCCAAATGCCAGATACATAACAGTGAAAAAAAACAGAAAGAATTATTCACTATGGGCACGGTGGAGAGAATAAAGGGGTGTGTTGAACTTCTAACTTCTAGCCCCACCTTCAGGGTTGTGACATGAGTCCTGTTATTTTTAAAGATTTATTGCAAGACGGTGGTGACATTTCCCTAATCCCAGCTTTCAGGAGGCAGAGGCAGGCGGATCTCTGTGAGTTCCAGGTCAACCTGGTCTACTAAGCTGTTCCAGGACAGCCAGGGCAACACAGAGAAACATCACATGCATGTCAGGTAGCCTCAGAGGCTAGAAGATGGTGTCAGATCCCCTGGAACTGGACTTACACATGGTTTTGGGTCATCACACGAATGCTGGGATTCAAACCGAGTCCTCTGTTGGGCTGCAGCCTTCTTAACCACTGCGCATCTCTCCAGTCCATGAGGTTTAAGGTTAAATAAAGGGCACAGCTCAGCAGTTCTGGTCAAGGTGTGGCCCTGCCCCTCACTGATCATTGAGTTTCTCCTGCAGGGCGGTCTGAGAAGTGTTGTCCTGTGTGTCTGTGTGTAGTTCCTTTCGGGAAGACAAGCTCCCTCCCTGACTGGAACTCAGCTTCAGCTTTTTTCTTGTCCTACCCCAAGGCTGCATGGAATTCCAGGGGAAATCCTAACTCCATGGGCTTCCCTGTTCAAACTGTTCTCTAGACATAGAAACGAGATTGTCTCTTAAAGAATCTTCATTCTTGCCAGTAATGAAGGTTACAACAACAAACTTCATACGAGGACAGGAAGTTGAAAATATCTGAACAAGGGCTGGAGAGATGGCTCAGTGGTTAAGAGCATTGCCTGCTCTTCCAAAGGTCCTGAGTTCAATTCCCAGCAACCACATGGTGGCTCACAACCATCTGTAATGGGGTCTGGTGCCCTCTTGTGGCCTGCAGGCATACAGACAGAATAGTGTATACATAATAAATAAATAAATATTTTTTAAAAAAGAAAATATCTGAACAAACCAGGTGAAATCTGACACAAGCAACATGAACCCCTCTCCCATCTGTTCCCGTGAAACAGGGGTGACGCCCGTCTTTAACTCAGCACTCGGGGGGCTGAGGTGCGTGGATCTCTGAGTTTGAGGGCAGGTGAGCGGACATCGTGAGTTTGAGATCTGCCAGAGCTAATAAGACTGTCTAGAAAAACCAAATTCAGAGAATCGAAACGGGGATGGGAGTGGAAAGACGGCTCAGTGATTCAAGAACACCTGTTGCCTCTGCAACCCATCTTTTCTTTCCATCGTGTGGGTCCACAGAGTAAACTTCGGCGGCAGGCACTTGTACTCACTGAGCCATCTCAGCAGCAGACAATTTTATGACGTTCTGGTCTTTTAACTGCACTCTATAATCAGCTTTCCTTACATCAGAATATTGTCTGGGACAGAAGATTGGATTATGGTTTGGGTTCACCACACTTTTCTTTATTTCAGAGAGAGATTAAGAAGGAAATTGAAATGAGAAAAACTGGAAGGGAAATGTTGGATTATAAGAGGAAACAAGAAGAGGAATTAGCAAAAAGAATGTTAGAAGAAAGAAGCAGAGAAAAGGCAGAAGACAGAGCGGCTCGAGAGCGCATCAAGCAGCAGATAGCGCTGGTGAGCTTCTCTGTGTGCTCCTTCATTCATGTTGAGACTGCGCCTTTCTGTGCAGCCAGTAGAATCCCTGAACTCTCTTAACTGAACCAGCTAAGTGCTGGACCCAGAGAAGTGAGTGACTGGTGTCTACCTTTATCAGAAATGTTTGATCTTCTGACGTTTGTGATATTGTTTCTCTATGCAGGCTGATTTTTTCAGTCCCTACCACATGGTGCACACAATAGCATATTTAGTAACTGAAAGAATATCAATGTGTTCTTTTGTTTTCAAGGAATTCTGTATTGAATTGAAATAGTTAAGAGGAATTGATATGAACATAGTTGAACAAATGCTTTTGTAGTATGATTGGGCATCTCTTGGGTATATTCCCAAGAGTGGAATTGCTGGATCTCGAGGTAGGTTGACTCCCAGTTTCCTGAGAAACTGCCACACTGATTTCCAAAGTGGTTGCACAAGTTTGCATTCCCACCAGCAATGGATGAGTGTTCCCTTTACTCCACATCCTCTCCAGCATAGGCTATCATTGGTGTTTTTGATTTTAGCTATTCTGACAGGTGTAAGATGGTATCTCAAAGTTGTTTGGATTTGCATTTCTCTGATTGCTAAGGATGTTGAACATGACCTTAAGTATCTTTTGGCCTTTTGAACTTCTTCTGTTGAGAATTCTCTGTTTAGTTCAGTACCCCATTTTTTAATTGGGTTATTTAGAATTTTAATGTCTAGTTTCTTGAGTTCTTTATATAATTTGGAGATCAGGCCTTTGTCTGATGCTGGGTTGGTCAAGGTCTTCTCCCATTCTGGTTGTCTTTTTGTCTTAATGACTGTGTCCTTTGCTTTACAGAAGCTTCTCAGTTTCAGGAGGTCCCATTTATTCATAGTTGCTCTTACTGTCTGTGCTACTGGGGTATATTCATAGCAGCATTATTTGTAATCGCCAGAACCTGGAAACAACCTAGATACCCCTCAATGGAAGAATAAATAAAGAAAGTGTGGAACCTATACACATTAGAGTACTACTCAGCAGTAAAAATCAATGATATCTTGAATTGTGCATGCAAATGGATGGAAATAGAAAACACTATCCTGAGTGAGATAACCCACACCCAAAAAGATGAATATGGTATATACTCACTCATAAGTGGATTCTAGCCATAAACAAAGGACATTGAGCCTATAGTTTGCGATCCTAGAGAAGCTAAATAAGAAGGTGAACCCAAAGAAAAACATATATAGATCCTCCAGGAAATTGGAAGCAGACAAGATTGCCGGGCAAAAGTTGGTAGCATGGGGGGTGAGGGTGGAGGTGGGGTGGGGAGGAGAGAGGGGGAGAGAGAAGGGAGAGGGAAGGATTGGGGAGAGCTTGGGGGAGTGGGATGGTTGAGATGGAGGAAGGACGGATATGGGAGCAGGGAAGAAGATATCTTAATTAAGGGAGCTATTTTAGGGTTGGCTAGAGACTTGGCTCTAGAGGGAATCCCAGGTGTCCACAGGGATGTCCCCAGCTAGGTCCTTGGGCAGTAGAGGAGAGGGTGCCTGAACTGGCCTTGTTCCATAGTCACACTGATGAGTATCTTGAATATCACCATAGAATTTTCGTCTGGCGATGGATGGAGATAGAGACAGAGACCCACATGGGAGCACTGGACTGAGATCCCAAGGTCCAGCTGAAGAGCAGAAAAAGGGAGAAGATGAGCAAGGAAGTCAGGACTGCGAGGGGTTGGTCCACCCACTGAGACAGTGTGACTGATCTAATGGGAGCTCACCAAGGCCAGCTGGACTGGGACTGATCGAGCATGTGATCAAACCGGACTCTCTGAATGTGGCTGACAATGAGGGCTGAGAAACCAATGATAATGGCACTGGGATTTGTTTCCACTGCATGTACTGGCTTTTTGGGATCCTAGTCCGTTTGGATGCATACCTTCCTAGGCCTGGATGGAGCAGGGAGGGCCTTGGACTTCCCACAGGGCAGGGTACCCTGCCCTCTCTTATGACTGGAGGGGGAGGAAGGAGGGTGAGTGGGAGAGTTGGAGGGAAATGGAAGGAGGGGAGGAAGTGGAAATTTTGAATGGTATTATTTATAAAGCAATAAAAATTTAAAAAATAAAAAATAATACATAATTAGTTTACTTTTCAATATTTTTTCTCCCCCCTCACAACATGACTACTCTTCAAAAATTTTGTTTTCTTAATTTATTTATTTCCCATGTATGAGTGTTATGCATGCATGAACGTAAGTGTGCCCTCAGAGGCCAGAAGAGGGTGGTGGGTCCTCTGGGATGGTTGCTAGGTCACCAACCATATTGGTGCTGGGAACTGAACCTGTACAAGAGTCCTATACAAGCCTGACAAGCGCTCTAATCCGCCGAGTCAGCTCCGCCCCCAACCCCATCATTAGCATGCCTGTGTGTCATGACACATCTGGACATAAGAGGACAACGGTGTGGAGTCAGTTCTCACCTTCAACCTTTCTATGGGTTCTGGGGCTCAATCTCAAGTCACCAGGCCCAGGCTTTTACCCTGAACCCATTGCACTAGGCCATGATAGGGCTGTTTTTTGTTTATTTGTTTCTGATGTGTTTGTGTTTCTTTATATGTAGGTGTGTGTATCTGATGTGGACATGTGCATGAGAGTGTAGATATTCTCAGAGACCAGAGGTGTCAAATCCCCTGGACCTGGAGCTACAGATGGTTGTGAGCTTCCTTACATGAGTGTTAGGAGCTAAACTCCGGTCTTGGAAGAGCAGCAAGTGCTCTTAACCACTGAGCCATCTCTCTGGCCACTCAAAACCATTTTAAAGTTATTTTCTTCATGTTACTTTATTCTTTGAGACAGAGTCTCACCTTATAACCCTGGCTGCCCTGGAACATGATGTGTAGACCAGGCTGGCCTCAAACTCACAGAGATCTGCCAAGTGCAGAGGTTAAAGGCATGTGCTACCCCACTCTCTCTAGTTATTAAGAATTTTCTAAGAAGGCACAGCTTTTAAAGATTCTCGAGCTGGGCATGGTGATGCGAACCTTTAACCCTGACACTCAGGAGACATGGAGATGGAGCTCTGTGAATGCAAGGCCAGCCTGGTCTACGAAGAGAGTCACAGGCCAGTCAGGGCCTAACAGTGAAACCCTGTCAAAAAGAATTAAAAAAAAAAAAAAAAACAAAGAATTTGTAAATTGTAGTCTGTATAAAAGCATCAATTTTGAGAGAGAGAGACTTTCAAAATATTTAGGCATAACTAAAGGGTGACGATGGTTTTATAGCAGTTGCTTTTCTTTTTCTTTTTTAGATTTTTTATTGTGTATAAGTGTTTTGCAGATGTGTATGTATAGACACCATATGCATGCAGTGCTCATATGTGCCAGGAAAGGGTGTTGGGTCCCTGGGACTGGAGTTACAGAGGTTTGTTAGCTGCCATGTGGATGCTGGGACCCTGTGTCCTCAGAAGAACTGTCAGTGTGCTGAACCACTGGGCCATAACAAGCTCGGCAGCTGCTTTTTTAAGAATTGCTTTTATTGAGCTATATGTTTTGATCCACTCCCCTTTCTTCCTCCCCTCCCCCCTTCTACTCTCTCCTGTAACCCCCATACTCCCAGTTTACTCAGGAGATCTTGTCTTTTTCACCTTTCTATGTAGATCCATGTATGTCTCCCTCAGGGTCCTGTCTGTTATCTAGTTTCTCTGGGGTTGTGGACTGTAAGCTAGTTTTATGTCTTATGAGTAAATACGTCTTATATTTGCCTTTCTGGGTCTAGGTTACTTCACTCAATATGATTTTTTCTAGATCCATCCATTTGCCTGCAAATTTCAAGATGTCATTTTTTGTTTTTTTTTTCCACTGTGTAGTACTCTATTGTGCAAATGTACCACATTTTCTTTATCAATTCTTCAGTTGAGGTGCATCTAGGATGTTTCCAGGTTCTGGATATTAAAAATAATGCTGCTACGGGCGGTGGTGGCTCACGCCTTTAATCCCAGCACTCGGGAGGCAGGCAGATCTCTGTGAGTGCGAGGCCAGCCTGGTCTACAAGAGCTAGTTCCAGGACAGGCTCCAAAGCTACAGAGAAACCCTGTCTCAAAAAACAAAAAAAAAAAATTTTTAGCTAGGCAGTGGTGGCACACGCCTTTAATATTAGCACTCAGGAGGCAGAGGCAGGCAGATCTCTGTGAGTTCGAGGCCAGCCTGGGCAAGAACTAGCTCCAGAACAGGCTCCAAAGCTACAAAGAAGCCCTGTCTTGAAAAACCCAAAAAAAAAAAAATGCTGCTATAAACTTTGTTGAATACATGTCCTTTTAGTATGATTGAGCATCTTTTGGTACATATCCAAGAGTAGTATTGCTGGGCCTTGAGGTAGATTATTTCTTAAATGTCTGAGAAATCACCAGACTGATTTCCAAAGCAGCTTACAAGTTTGCATCCCCACCAACAATGGAGGAGTATTCCCCTTCCAGCAGCTGCTTTCTAAATTAAGCTCTCGTATGCATATCTGAATATTGTTTATTCATGTGGTCATTCAACAAACACTGGTTGTTTTGTTTTTGTTTCTGTTTTTTTTTTCTTTTTCTTTTGAGACAGGGTTTCTCTGTGTAACTTGGAGACTGTCCTGGAACTTGCTCTGTAGACCAGGATGGCCTTGAACTCACAGAGGTCCACACATTTCTGTTTCCTGGGGACTGGGATTAAAGGCATGTGCCACCCTCTGCAGACTTTCAACAAATACTCACTGAACACCAATTTTATGCTAGACTTTGTTCCCACCTATGGAGCCAGTCCATCTGTTTTTATATAACAACTCAGATTCTTGATAGTTGCCTAAATGAAGAAACAAAACAACCTCAAATCTTAAATGTGTAAAGTCTGCATATGAACCTAAGGAATTTTATGTATGGTGTCTATTCCTTGACTTTATAAACGTCACGTCATGTGACGTGTGCCTTGTGCTGGTTAATGTTTCACTTATTTATTTATTTAGGTTTTTCGAGACAGGGTTTCTCTGTGGCTTTGGAGCCTGTCCTGGAACTAGCTCTTGTAGACCAGGCTGGTCTCGAACTCACAGAGATCCGCCTGCCTCTGCCCCCAAGTGCTGAGATTAAAGGCATGCGCCACCACTGCCTGGCTCTCTTATTTATTTTTATTGTTTATTTTGAATAGAGTCTCCCTGTGTTACCCCTGCTAACCTGAAATTGTTTATGTAGACCAGCCTGGCCTTCAACTCACAAAGATCTACCTGCCTCTGCCTCCAAACTGCTGGGTTAAAAGGCATGGACCACCAAGCCCAACTCCTGATTAGGATTTAGGTGTTTTTTGATATTGGACAATTGCTAACTTTCATAATCAAATATTATGACCTCATGTGGTGGTGCACTTGGAAGGTAGACAGATCTCTCTTCTGAGTTTGAGGCTAGCCTGGTCTACATAGTAAGTTCCAGGCTGGCCAGACTGCATGGTGAGACCCTGTCTCAAAGATACACTTTTTTAAACTTTTGATTTCTCAGAAGGGTTAGGGAAATGGCTCAGAGTTTGGGTGAGGGCATTTGCTGATCTGGCAGAGAACCTGAATGATGGAGGTGGGTCTTCTATCAATCTGTTGATTTCATTGGTTAATTAATAAAGAAAACTGCTTGGCCTAATAGGTTAGAAAATAGGTGGGTGGAGTAGACAGAACAGGAAGAAGGAAGTGAGGTAGATGGGTCAGACAATTGCCCTGCCTCTGCTCTCTGAGACAGATGCGATGAAGCCAGCCGCCAGGTCAGACATGCTGAATCTTTCCCTGTAAGACACCACTTATGGTGTTACACAGATTATTAGAAATGGGTTAAAGCAAGATGTGAGAATTAGACAATAAGAGGCTGAAATAATGGGCCAGGCAGTGTTTAAAAGAATACAATTTGTGTGTTGTTATTTCGGGGCATAAACTAGCCGGTGGCTGGGAGCCGGGCAGGATGAAAAGCAGGCCTGCCCGCAGCCTCCTCACTACACCTGAGTTCAGTTCCTAACACCCACATCAAGTAGCTTAAAACCACCTGTAGCAACTCTTGCTCCAGAGGATCTAACACCGTCTTCCTGCTTCCAAGGGCATCTATATTACTGGCATACATTCACACAAACACACATTGACACATATACATAAATAAAAACACAACAAATCTCAAAAAATGGTGATGATTAAAATTTATTAGAAATTGCAATAAATTTTTGGCCAGTCGGTGGTGGGGCACGCCTTTAATCCCAGCACTCTGGAGGCAGAGGCAGGTGGATCTCTGTGTGTTCAAGGCCAGCCTGGTCGACATTAGCTAGTTCCAATATAGGATCCAAAGGTACAGAGAAACCCTGTCTCAAAAAACAAAATAAATAAATAAATGAATGAATAAAAAACAAAAACAATAAAAAGAAAGAAATTGCAGTAAATATTTGATAAATTTAGTAAAAGTATAATTCTTATAGAGTAAAAAGTAAAAAAAAAAGATTATTGAAAGAATTAAAACCTAAATGCATAGGCAAATACTCTTTTCCATCCTCAGAAGTCATAGTATTTATATGGTCATGCTTGGAGCTGGAAAGACGACTCATCAATTAAGAATGCTCACTGTGCCAGGAGGTGGTGGAACATGCGATAAGCATCCTAGCGCTCAAGAGACAGAAGCAGGTGGATCTCTGTGAGTTTGAGGCCAGCCTGGTCTACAGAGTGAGCTACAGGACAGCCAGGACTGTTTTGCAGAGAAACCCTGTCTTCAAAAACAAGCAAACAAAACAAAAGATAAATAAAATAAAACATAGATGAATGTTTACTGTGTGAGCATAAGGACCTGAATTTAAATCCCAGCACTCATGTAACAAGCCTGGAGTCCACCAAATGTCTAACCCAGCTCCAATCACGAAGCAGACAGGAGGATGGCTAGCACTGGCTGACTTCCAGGCTAGTGAGACAGTATAGGCCCCAGGTTCAAAGGACTAGATGGGGAGTGACAGAAGACACCATATGCCTTCTTCTGGCCTCTGTGAAGGTGTGCATGCATACATGTTTGCATATGCTCTCCACAGAAACATACAAATTAAACCTCTCTCTTCTTTTAATCTCAAAGCAACTTCCAAGGGGTAAAAGATGATGTTGGTTGGGTGCCTTGAAGCTACAATCAAGGCAGCTCCCAAGCCTGGCGGCTGGGAACCAAATTCAGGTCCTTTGCAAGAGCAGTGAGTTCTCTTAACTGCTGAGCCATCTCTCCATTCCTGACTTTTACAGAATTTTTAATCTTGAAATTTATAAGGAACTGGAGAAAATACATACAAGTATATATTTAATAAGGATTTTATATCTACGCTATAAAAACATTTCTATAGCTCAACAATGAAAGATAACTCCTATATGGGGAAATAACTGGGATAGTTATTTCTCTAAAGAAGGCACAGAAATGGCCCATAAGCAAGCCGGGTGTTACCTATATACCTATAATTCTAACCCTTGGGAATTGCAATCAAGAACACAGCAAGTTTGAGGGCTGCTTGGGTTATAAATGAAGTTCCAGACCAGTCTGGGCTACATAGCAAAACTTTCTTACAAAAAGAAACACGTTGGGCGCCAAGTGTAGCGGTGGTCGGAGGAGTTTAGGAATAACCAAAAATAGTCCTTTTAGAATGAATCAGTTTTAATAAAAGGAGAATAAGGGAACTTACAGAGCCAAGGGTCCAGCGAAGCAGAGGGTAACGTGGGGGAAAAAAAACAGGGGCATCCTTCCGGGACCCGGTCCTTTTTAAAGGTACCTTTCTCCCCTGGGGCAGCCATGCCCCTGAACGCAGGGATTGGGCCAGCTGCCCCAACAAAAAAGACTGCATATCACACTGCCTAGGATAATTCAGTTTTAAAAGACAGTAACAGTTTGGGCATGATGGCACAAGCCTTTAATCCTAGCACTCTGTAGCAGAGGCAAACTGATCTCTGTGGGGACACTGGTAGTGCGACAAGGATTTATCCCTAGTGGTTGAATTAGCTTTTTGGAGCCCATTCTCTTTGGAGGGATACCTTGCTCAGCCTAAATATAGGGGGAAGGACCTTGATCTTGCCTCAAAGTGATGTGTCAGACTTGGTTGACTCCCCATGGAAAGCCTTGCTCTCTCTGAGGAGTGGATGGGAGATAAAGGGGGGAAAGGTGGAGGGAGGGAAAGGAGGGAAGGGAGTGGAAACTGGGATAGACATGAAAAATGAGAAAAGATTGTTTTTAAAATAAATAAATTAGTATTTTTTTAAAAAGAAAATGCCTTACTTATAAATCTTATGGAGACATTTTCTCAAGCAAGACTTCTTCCTCTTTGTTCACTCAAGCTGGTAATAAGTTGACATAAAACCAGCCAATACAAAGACTGAAAATATGTCCACAAAAAAACCTGTACACAAACATTCATGATATTCAAAAAAGACAAAATGTGATCATAAATTTCATCAGTTTAAGAAAAGATCAGCAATAAAAGAATCAAGAACTGAGAGAGCATTGGATGACTTTTGAAGACATAATGCTATATGGAAGATCACATATGATTCCTTTAGATGAAAGGGTCCAACTGGGTAAACCAGTTAATGGTTGCTAAGGCCTGGGAGAGGAAAGGGAGTGATTGCTAATAGGCTCAGGGCTATTTTAGGAAGTCATGAAATATTCTACAGTTTCTGTGATAGCTACATAGTTCTGTATAATATTTTATTTTTGTGGTTTTAAAAGAAGTTTAACATTTATTTTGGCCCTGGGATGGGTGTTGTGTGTGTTCCAGGGAGTCCATGTGAATGTAAACAACAACTTTCAGGAATTAGTTCTCTTCTTCAAGGGACTTAGGAGTTGAACTTAAGTCATCTCACCAGACCCTTGTTTTATGTTTTGTTTTTTTGAGACCAGGTTTCACTGGACACGTAGCCCAGGCTTGCCTCTAACCTGGGATAGGATTGCAGGTTGACAGGCTTCCATGGCAAATACTTTACCTGCTGAGCCATCTTGCCCACCTCAAAACATCATTTCTACTTTCAACTGAATTTAAGGAGAAAGAAAGATCAAAAAGAAACAAAGGAAGGAAGGAAGGAAGGAAGGAAGGAAGGAAGGAAGGAAGGAAGGAAGGAAGGAAGGAACGAACTATTTATGGGTATGGGAGCAGTAAGCCATGGTGCATGCATGGAAGTCAGATGACAGTTTAGAGTTCTCTCCTTCCACCGTGGGATCAAGGTCATATCATCAAGCTGGGGAGCAAGTGTCCTGGCCTTTCTCAGCAGCCTTTGTCTGGTGATGAATGACACTGACTGCAGCTTGACTTTTTTCTTTTTTCATAGCACCATTGCAAGAATTCAGTTCCGGCTGCCTGATGGCTCTTCCTTTACAAGTCAGTTTCCTTCTGATGCGCCGTTAGAAGAAGCAAGGCAGTTCACTGCACAGGTGAGTTCATAAAGACAGATGTGTGGGTTATTAAAATCTTGCAGGAGAGGTTCCAAAGCAGAAGAATGGCAGGAAATAGAGTGAGGTGGCGGGAGTTCTGACTTGAATTACACATGACAGTGTGCAGCAGACTCAGGAACGTTCCTTTAGCATGCTTAATTAACAAGAGCAGTGAAAAGCCAGTGGTCTCCTAGTTGTTGATCTGAGGACTTGCCTGTCCTGGAAAGGAAGTGGGTTCTCTTTGTTTTCTTTCTTTCTCTCTCTCTCTCTCTCTCTCTCTCTCTCTCTCTCTCTCTCTCTCTCTCTCTCTTTCTTTCTTTCTTTCTTTCTCTCTTAGATTTATTTATTTATCATGTATACAGTGTTCTGTCTGCATGTATACCTGCAGGCCAGAAGAGGGCACCAGATATCATTACAGATGGTTGTGAGCCATCATGAGGTTCCTGGAATTGAACTCAGAGTAGTCAGTGCTCTCAACCTCTGAGCCATCTCTCCAGCCCCTCTCTTTGTTTTCAAGATCAGGAATTTACTTTAATACCATGGGCTTACTCAAAATCTAAGTGGCACATGAAATTTGATGATATAAGAAGTAAGATAGGAGTAATTTCTAGTACTATTTATTCTCTTAGTCCTGAGTCTAATGGATCCTGGTTATAAATCATCCTTTAGGAATAAGTTTTGTATAGCCAGAACTGGGAAACAACCTAAATGCTCCTCAACCAAAAAATGGATAAGGAAAATGCCGTCCATTTACACAATGGAGTACTACACAGCAGAAAAAATAATGACATCTTTGAATTTTGCAGGAAAATGGACGGAGCTAGAAAACATCATTTTGAGTGGGGGTAATCCAGACCCAGAAAGACAATTATCACTTGTACCCACTCATAAGTGTTGTTTTTTTTTTTTACATAAAGCAAAGAAAACTAGCCTACAAATCACAATTCCAGAGAACCTAGACAACAATGAGGACCCTAAGAGAGACATACATAGATAAAATCTACAAGGGAAGTAGAAAAAGACAAGATCTCCTGAGTAAATTGGGAGCATGGGGACCTTGGGAGAGGGTAGAAGGAGAGGGGAGAGGCAGGGAGGGGAGTAGACAAAAATGTAGAGCTTAATAAAAATCAATAAAATTTTAAAAAAAGGAGTGAACTTTGTATGTACAGTATGGTTCTCATAACTTCAAGGTTAAAATTAGAAAGTTGGCTGCATTTTCACGGATGCAGCTAACTTTCCTGGGTTGGAGTTTTCTTTCTAGTACCTTCTCTAGTGCTGGGTCTGTGGATAGGTATTGTTTAAATTTGGTTTTGTCATTGAGTATCTTGTTGATAGGCCATGCTTTGTTGGCACCCATGGAAGTCCTGCCCCCTTCTGAACAGATGTGGGGGAGGGGTGGATGGAGATGGGGGTCAGAAAGGACGAGAGGAGATGAAAGGGGAAGGAAACTGATCAGGATGTAAAATAAATGAAAAAATTTTAAATAATGAAAAGAAATACATGAACCTAATGGATGGGTATTTTATAATATATTCTTATATTCATAAGGAGAACTTAGCTCTATTATTAAAACAATGAGTGGAAAAAAAGTTGGGATATTGGATTTAGAACTTTTCACCAAACTACTCAAATAGTCTTCTCACCATGGTGAGTCACAAGAGGACATGATGCCTCAGTGCGACAGAGTCCAACTCAGGTGGTCATTCATTGCTCTGCTGTCCTGAGGACCCACAAGGCTCCTCTGTCTTGTTTTAGTATCTAAATGGTTTTAAAAACTTTAGGATAGGAATGTGTGTATGAAACCAACTACAAACATACTCACTCTTACCTATTGTTAAATTTTTATTGTTTTTGTGTATAGGTATTTTTCCAGCATGTCTGTCTATACATCACATGAGTGCCTAGTTTCCAGGGAAACCAGAATAGGGCATTGGATCCCCTACACCTGGAGTTTCCTACATTTATGAGCTGCCATGAGAGCACTGGGAATCAAACTCAGGTCCTCTAAAATAACAGCCGGTGCTCTTAATTGCTGACCATCTCTCTAACCATATAACAATCTTTTAAAGTTAGCCAAACACTGGAAGTGAGGGGCTAGAAATTGAACCCAGACCTTTGAATCTGGTAGGCAAGTGTTTTGCCACCATACTATCCACTGCCCCTATCCCTGCTCCCTCTTGACCCCAAGCAGGATTTCACTGTGTGGTTGTGGCCGGTCTCAAACTGGAGCACCTCCTGCCTCTGCCTCCTGAGTGCTAGGATTGTGGGCAGACATGTAGTATCACGGCCAGACCTGCTTGTCACTTGTACTTATCTAGTTTGGAGTGTGCCATCAGACACTGAGATGAGCACACAGAACCGCTAGACAGTTGAGTCTCTGCATTTCCACAGGGGACCTTGCAAGCTTCTTGGAGTCCACAGGAAAATTGCCAGTACTGAAGAAGATGCTTTTTCATTTCAACTGAGAACTTAGAAAGCTTCAAGATAGAAAACCATCTCCCACAGTGCAGGAAGCCTTGATGAAAGATCCATTGTGGCCAGGAGTCTGTGCTACAGGGCACAGGGCTTCTCTGCACAACAGAGGAGCTGGCGACTCCTCAGAAGGAAGACACTGGATTCAGCTCACTTTGGCTTGGCTGTGTTTCCTGGTGCTTGGAGCGCTTGCAGTATTTGTACAATAGAAACACCAAGCTACAGACTCCAAGAAGCAGAAGAGCGAAGAGCACATACAATGCTGTGTGTGCTTCTGTGATGCCCAGCATCAGCCCCAGGAAGGGCACTTCTGTCTTCACAGGGCTGGCAGTGGGTTCACCATCTAGGAGAGAACAGCTCAGGCTCTGGCACTGTTAGCTACCAGACTGCCACAGCTCTGGAAAGTCCTGCTGATCCTGCAGTCCAGAGGTGGCATAGTATCCTCCTCATAAACAAACACAACAAACGCTCACCGCTGTTATCGGTGTGGGTTCCCTTCATTATTGTGTTGCTTTTGTGTGTGCACATACCATGATGTTCATGTAGGGGCAAAGGACAACTTTCAGGAAGCCTCTCTTTCCAATTTGGGTTTCCAATATAGAGCGCAGGCTACAGTGCTTTTAGCTACTGAGCCATGAGCCATCATACCGTGCCTCGCCCCCACATATGCTTTTTCCCCTGAGACCAGTCTCATGTAGCCCGACAGGCCTAAGGCTAGGAAGTTAGCCATAGATGATGTTGAAATTCAAATTCTACTGCCTCTACCTCTTAAATGTCAGAGTACACGGCTATGCTACTGTATCCCATTTGTGTAATGATGTGTATTGACCCCCATCACCATGAGCATGCTAGTTAATGCTCTCCATCAACTGAGACATATCCCCAACCCTGTCTCAAGTATCACTTTAGGCAACTAAACTACAGCATGAACTGGATAAAGGTCTTTTATTGTCATAGTCATTTATATACTTTAGTCACCCCACAAGTACTACTTGTAGTGTTTATAAAATCATTTTAACTCAACCTAGAAACTACCTGGAAGTGTCTCAAGGAAGGTGCAGCAGCAACTTCAAGGTAGGACTGGAGGAATCTAGCTCTGCTCATTCCCACAGCAGGGCCCAGGCTCTAGGGTAAGACAGGCTCTGGACAGACCTGCAGCAGCCCAAAGGTCCCTGGAGCCCATGCCAATGAACGGAGGGGACAGAAGGGCAGGAGAAGGCCAGGAACTAGAGGAAGGCAGGTGGAGAGAGCAGCTCCCTCTCACCCTTGACCACACAGTGTTGGTCCCTCCCAGGGCCACCTACCCTCTGGTTGCTGGAGACAAGGGTGAGGTCCTTGTGCAGGGTCAGGAAAGCCATTGCAGCGCACTACAGAGGCATAGAACTTGGCCGATGCCTTGGGGATCCTTGGCAGAGAAGGGTCTGAGCGGTTCACAAAGTGCACACCAAACCTCTCTGCAAAGCCTGTGGCCCATTCGAAGTTGTCCATCACACTCCATACCGTGTATCCTCAAAGGTCCACCTTATCCTGCACAGCTGCTCAAACACAGGCCAGGTGTGAACACTTCAGAAGCCAGGCTCATAGTTTTCCCCACTGCTGTGCTTTGTGGAGTGTGAGTTCCTACTCTGAGGCCCTTCCTGTGTGCTAGCAGGTCCTCTACAGTGGACATGCGGGGCCATTGGTATCTTTCTGGAAAGGCTCAGTTCTGAATGGAACTAGGATAGCCTGAGCTAACCCCACAGCTCTTCTGTAGCTCCGGGGATTGGTCTGAATCAGGACCTTGAAATACCCATGGAGAGGCAGGAACGTTTAGAAGCAAAACATCTGAGCTGTAGTTAAGACTTCCTGTCTGTTCCCGTCATTGTAGGAGAGCCCAAGGTTTACAGATATGTCACACACATAGTTTGTAGCTATGTGACCATGTGAGTGCTGTGTGTTGCGTGTAGAGGCCAGAGGTGAGCCTCAGGTTCTGTCCACTTTGTTCTTTGAGACAAGTAGGCTAGGCTGCCAGCCAATGAGCCCCAAGGATCCTCCATTATCTCCCTTCCCAGTGCTGGGATTATAAGCATCCACCACCACACCCAGCTTTCCTCACAGTGTCTGGGATTGAACCTAGGGCTCACGGTTGTATAGTGAGCACTTTCCCACCTGAGCTAACACCCCGGTCCTCCTGCCTTGCAAACAAAAGGCCCTGGAGCCACCAGACAACTCTTGCCTGCTCACAGAAGAAAGCAATGTGCAGAGATGCCAAACAGCAAGAAAGACTAAGGGCTGCAGAAGACTCAGGTCAGGAACTAACTCAGGTTCAGGAAACTGGGTTTACTTGCTGTGGGTAGGTGAGTCTAAGAAGGAAAAGACCTCTGTTTCTAGCCTCAAACAAATGCTCAAACTCCTCTGAGCAATGGGCCTTGTCATTAGTGTCCCTGAGGGACCATGCTACCCTCCTACAGACACCTATGCTTCAGCAATCCAGGCAGTGAGTTGGGAGCTCTTACCTTTGGGGAATTCATTGATGTAGCTGCGGAGGTAGTAGATCCTGTTGGTGTCATTGAGTTCTGGGTCCCCTCGTCTGGACACCCCATTCTCTGTGACATAAATTGGAGGGTTGTTGTATTCTTCCTTCAGCCAGTTCAAGATCCTCCAGAAGCCAAAAGGAGTCACCTTCAGCCAGAAGGAGCCACAGTCTGGCCAAGAGGTGTCTGCTAGTTCACAAGGTAAAGAAAATGTCTTGTTTATAACCCCCAGGGGATGATCTTAGTTGTTTTATCTAACCTTCCCTGGGCCCTTGAACTCTTAGAGACCTCCCTGCATCTGCCTCCCGAGTAGTGAGATTAAAAACATGCATTACCATGTTCGGCCCGAGAGTATGTAACCTCAATGCTGGGAGACGGAGATAGGTGGGTCCAGTCAGTCTGAATCGGTGAGTTCCACGATCAGAGGGAGGCTGAGACCCTGGCTCCAAAAAAGGGATAGGGATAAAAAGTGTAAAAAGTGACAGAAGACACCCAGTGCTGGCCTGGCCTCCAGAAGCATCTGGACACACACTCACAGATGTTCAGGTTAGTGCATCTGCACACACATGTAATATATTAGTGCACATTTGTTAATGCACATATGCATACACTGAGAAAAAATCAAAATAGAAAAAAAGGATTCTGCCTGCTCTGTAACTTAAATATGCTTGAAGAGCTTTAAATTTAGAATTTAAATATGAGAATACAGTAGTGGTAGTCATACATGCATGCTTGAATGCTTACACACATGCGCGCGCGCACACACACACACACACACACACACACACACACACACACACATTTACCTTCAAATGCCTGGCTGGCCACTCTATTGCTCTCTTTGTGGGATCTCACGAGCTCAACACTGCCCTTCTCTCATGCAGGTCAGCTGTTTCACAGGTCAGGCAGCAGTTGAGAGCCAAATATCCAGTCCCCTAATGCCCAACACTCACTGGCTCCCCAATGTCTTCCTAATCAAGTTATCCCCGGTGTCCACAGATTCCACATCTGCTAGCTCAGAAACTTGAAAACCAGCCACGATAAGGTTCTGAATAAACAAGTCTCTTGCTGATTAAATGCTATCTAAATTAATTTACTGAGTAATAATTGCTATCTACAGAACAAAGGGCTGATCACAAAAATCCTTGTCCAGCAACAGCCTTTGAACTGGTATTTCACCCTCTGCAAAGCTCAGGGGTAAACCCAGGACAGTGTCTGGGTTCCTTCTGAGAAGTGCAAACCCCCAGGGCCTTCAATGGGCCTGAGCAGTGTTTGCCTCTCTCTGGCTCTGGACTCCCTGCTTTGCCCAGTGTCTATCTAATGCTGGTGCTGGCTTCCTACCCTTACATCATCCCTGCCTTCCCTGTTTTCCCTCCTGTCCTGTCCCATTATTTCTAGCATATTTCTAACTACTGTTAACACCCACACAACAGTGTCCTCCAATGCCGGGCAGTGGTGGCACATGTCTTTAATCTCAGCACTCCAGAGGCAGAGGTCGATGAATCTCTGAGTTCTGAGTTCAAGACCAGCCTTGTCTACAGACTGAATTCCAGGCCTGCCAGGGTTACACAGAGAAACTTGTCTCAAAAAATAAAAAAAGAGAGTGTACCCTAATAGGAGGCTCTTATCTGGGCTCCCCTCTCTCCTGAGGTACTCTTTCCCCACTGGCAACTATTAGCTTCGTGATGGAGGAGGGTCATCTGTTTGTGTTACTTTCATTGGTTAATAAAGAAACTGCCTTGGCCCTTTAATAGGACAAAAAATTAGGTAGGCAGAGTAGACAAAAGAAAATTGTGGGAGAAAACAAGGAGAGTCAGGCAGACGCCTCAGGCAGTCACCATAGCTCTCCTCTCAGAGATGGACGCAGGTTAAGAATCTCCCAGTAAGACACCACCTCGTGGTGCTACACAGATTACTAAATATGGGTTAAAGCAAGATGTGAAAATTAGCCAGTAAGAGGCTGGAACTAATGGGCTAGGCAGTGTTTAGAAGAATACAGTTTCCGTGTAATTATTTCAGGTAAAGCTAGCCGGGTGGCAGGAAGCAGCCCGCCATTCCTTCTACAGCTTCGACCTGTAGAGACCCTGGGCTGGGAATGTGGTCCAGTAGGGATATTTGCCTAGCATGCACAAAGGCCTGGGTTCCACCCTAGCATGATGGAAACCAGGCATGGTGGTTCATGCCTATAACCCAGAACTTGCGGGGGTAGATTCAGGAAGATCAGGAGTTCAAGGTCATCCTCAGCTATACAGTGACTTAGGCTAGCCTGAGATACATGTGGCCCTTTCTCAAAAACAAAATGAATAAGCAAATAAAGGAGTGAGTAAATAAATAACAGTTACTGGAGGAAATGGTGGGGACACCTGAGTCTTAGCACCTTGATACATTTTTCTCTCTATGTGAGTATGTGTAGACTATGTGGGTCCCAGAAATATATTTGCTTTATTTTGTTAGACACAGAGTCTCAGTATGTATCTGCTTGGTCTACAACTCACTAGGTCGCCCAGGCTGGCCCCAAAGTCAAAAAGATCCTCCTGCTTCTGCCTCTTAAGTGCTGAGATTGCAGGCATGTGACACCATGCCTGTCTGAACTCTGGTTTCTTAATGGAGCCAGGCTAAAACATGACAAATCAAGAGCCAGGCCTATTTCCTTTGAAGTTAGCTACAAATCTTGGGAATGGATACTGTTTAGAAGAGTTTATAGAGATGTAAACCAGGGCCGGGTTTGTAGCTTGGTTAGCCAAGTACTTGCCCACATCCACAAAATTCAACGAGAGCACTGCATCACCCAGGCGTGTGTGGCATGCCTGTAATCAGGATGTAGCACTCAGGAGCTGGAGGCAGGAGGCTCACAAGTTCAAGATAATCTTCTGAATACTCTGGGATACATAGGACCCTAACTCAAAAGTTTAAAACTAATAATAATAAAAGCAAAAAAAGCAAACAAATCTCACTTTAGCAAATCACAATTTAGCCAGGCATGCTGGTGTGCACTGTTAATCCCAGCATCTTGGGAAGCAGAGGCAGGCGTTTCTGTGAGTTCGAGGCTTCCTGACCTACATAGTGAGACTGAGGGAACAAGAGCATGACCATCCACCTTGGAGACACCCCCATTCTGGCCTGAATAGCACCCTGTTCTCTGTGATTAATCATAGCCTAAGAACCAACTCCACCCCTGCCCCACTCATGAGACTAACAGTTCCAATTTCCCTAAGTCAGTGTGGTGAAGTCAGCACAAGTAGCATTCCTGTATGTCCTAGATTAACAACAACCCTGGCCAAACCCACCCTCTGCCCTTTGACCAACCCTCCTCCCCATCCCTGATAAAAACCCTAGCCCATGGGAGAAGCTCAGTCTCTCTGATGACTGAAAGAAGTAAGATAATAATTTCCAGTACTTTTATTCCCTTAGTCCTGAGTAAATGGATCCTGGTTACAAATCATCCTTCAGGATCTAAGCTTTGTATGTGCAGTATAGTTCTCATAACATCAAGGTTAAGATTAGAAAGTTGGCTGTGTTTTCATGGATGCAGCTAACTTCCTTGGTTGGAGTTTCTTTTCTAGTTCCTTCTCTAGTGCTGGGTCTGTGGATAGGTATTATTTAAATTTGATTTTCTCATGGAATATCTTACTGATAGGCCATGCTTTGTTGGCACCCATGGAAGTCCTTCCCCCTTCTGAACAGATGTGGGAGTCAGAAAAGACAAGAGGAGATGAAAGGGGAAGGGAAACTGATCAGGAAGCAAAATAAATAAAAATTTTAAATAATGAAAAGAAATACATGAGCCTAATGGATGGGTATTTTATAATATATTCTTATATTCATAAAGAGAATGTAGCTCTATTATTAAAACAGAGTGAAAAAAAGTTGGGATATTGGATTCAGAACTTTTCACCAAACTACTCAAATAGTCTTCTCACCATGGTGAGTCACAAGAGGACATGATGCCTCAGCACGGCAGAATCCAACTCAGGTGGTCGTTCATTGCTCTGCTGTCCTGAGGACCCACAAGGCTCCTCTGCCATCTTAGTATCCAAATGGTTAAAAACTTTAGGATAGGAATGCTCATAAGAAACAAAACTTCTGCCAGGCGGTGGTGGCGCACGCCTTTAATCCCAGCACTTGGGAGGCAGAAGCAGGCGGATCTCTGTGAGTTCGAGACCAGCCTGGTCTACAAGAGCTAGTTCAAGGACAGGCCCTAAAGCTGCAGAGAAACCCTGTCTGAAAAACCAAGAAAAAAGAAAGAAAAGAAACAAAACTTCTGGCATAATCACTCACTCATTTTTAAATTTTATTGTTTTTGTGTATGGGTATTTTCCTAGCATGTCTATCTATACATCACATGAGTGCCTGGTTTCCAGGGAGGCCAGAAGAGGGTATGGGATCCCCAAGACCTGGAGTTTCCCACAGTTATGAGCTGCCATGTGGGAACTGGGAAGCAAACTCAGGGCCTCTAAAAGAACAGCTGGTGCTCTTAATTGCTGAACCATCTCTCTAATCACATAACAGTCTTTTAAAGTTAGTAAAACACTGGGGGTGAGGGGCTAGGAATTGAACCCAGATCTTTGAGTCTAATAGGCATGTATTTTTCCATCATGCTATCTGTGTACCTGACCCCTACTGCCCCCACCCCTGTTCGTTCTCACCCCCAAACAGGGCTTCACTGTGTGGTAGTGACTGGCCTCAAACTGGAGCCCCTCCTGCCTCTTGCCTCTGCCTCCTGAGTGTGAGGATTATAAACAGGCATGTAGTATCAGTTAGACCTCCTTTTCACTTCTACTTATTTAGTTTGGAGTCTCTGCATGCCCACATGGCTTCTCAGAGTCCAAAATTCCCATATTGAAGATGGTTTCATTTCAAATGAGAACTTAAAAAGTTTCAAGATGGAAACCATCTCCCACAATGCAGGAAGCATTGACAAGGACATGCATTGTGGCAGGAGCTGGTGCTAGCAGGCCTGTCTAAAAAAACCCAGGCTTCTCTGCACAACTGAGGAGCTGGTAAGTTGTCAGAAGGAGGACATTGGACTCAGGTCATGTTGACTTGGCAGTGTTTCCCGTTGCTTGGAGCGCTTGCAGTATTTGTACAATAGAAACACCAAGCTACAGACTCCAAGAAGCAGAAGAGCGAAGAGCACATACAACGCCGTCTGTGCTTCTGTGATGCCCAGCATCAACCCCAGGAAGGGCACTTCTGTCTTCACAGGGCTGGCAGTGGGTTCACCATCTAGGAGAGGACAGTGGGGATCAGGCTCTGGCACTGTTAGCTACCAGACTGTCACAGCTCCGGAAAGGTCCTTCTGGTTCTACAGTCCAGAGGCTGCATAGTACCCTCCTTTCAAACAAACACAGCAAAGGAAAGCTAATTGCTATGCTGTCACATGGACATCTTTCACTATTGTGTTGTTTTGTACATGTGCACACCATGAGGTTCATGTTGCAGCAGAGGACAACCTTCAAGAGGACACTTTCCACTTTGTACTCCTAGTATAGAACTCACTCCAGAGAGCTTTTACCTACTGAGTCATGAGCCCTCTCACTGTGCCCCTCCCCATATGCACACATCCTTTTTTCCCCTGAAACTGGTGTCATGTAGCCCAGAAAGTCCTCAAGCTAGCTAGGTAGCCATGGATGACCTTAAACTTCAAATTCTACTGCCTCTACCACTCAGATGCTCAGACTGCAGGGCTATGCAACTGTATGCTGTTTGTGTGATACTGGGTAGTATCATAGCCATGTGTAATTTTTAGTTTCCCAGTAAGTACTAGCCATACTATTTATACAATCCTTATAGTCGACCTAGAAACTGCCTGGAAGTGTCTGTCCTTCTCAAAAAAGGTGCAGCAGCGACTTCAAGGTAGGACTGGAAGATTCTAGCTCTGCTCATTCCCACAGCAGGGCCCAGGCTCTAGGGTAAGACAGGCTCTGGACAGACCTGCAGCAGCCCAAAGGTCCCTGGAGCCCATGCCAATGAACGGAGGGGACAGAAGGGCAGGAGAAGGCCAGGAACTAGAGGAAGGCAGGTGGAGAGAGCAGCTCCCTCTCACCCTTGACCACACAGTGTTGGTCCCTCCCAGGGCCACCTACCCTCTGGTTGCTGGAGACAAGGGTGAGGTCCTTGTGCAGGGTCAGGAAAGCCATTGCAGCGCACTACAGAGGCATAGAACTTGGCCGATGCCTTGGGGATCCTTGGCAGAGAAGGGTCTGAGCGGTTCACAAAGTGCACACCAAACCTCTCTGCAAAGCCTATGGCCCATTCGAAGTTGTCCATCACACTCCATACCGTGTATCCTCGAAGGTCCACCTTATCCTGCACAGTGGCTAAAAAACATGCTGGGTGTGAACATTTCACATCAAGACACCTGTGTGCCAGGTCTCCTGAACCCATCTCATAGTTGTCCTCACTGTTCTGCTTTGTAGAGTGTGAGTTCCAACTCTGAAGCCCTTCCTGTGTGCTAGCGGGTCCTCTACAGTGGACATGCGGGACCATTGGTATCTTTCTAGAAAGGCTCAGTTCTGAATGGAACTAGGATAGCCTGAGCTAACCCCATAACTTTCTTCTGTAGCTCAGGGATTGGTCTGAGTCAGGACCTTGAAATACCCATGGAGACTTTTGTAAACTAGCTGCCCTCACTCCCCTTGACCTACAGTGGAACGTCCTTGTGGTCTGTAATTGACAAGAATGTCTGTGTTCTTTCTGGCTGGTGGTTTTCCACAGAAGCAGTATAGATATAAAAGGTTTC
Source organism: Arvicola amphibius (assembly GCF_903992535.2). NCBI lineage: Eukaryota > Metazoa > Chordata > Mammalia > Rodentia > Cricetidae > Arvicola > Arvicola amphibius. Next base: position 91,812,811 of record NC_052058.2, on the reverse strand, counting down.
TGGGCAAACTAAAGGTTGCTGTTCTTCCACCTAAAAGGAAGCCTGTGTCTCAATCTCGGCACTCACCCCCCACCCCCCGCCAGTTTCGGCAAGTCCAGGCCTTGCAGGTGCTGCAAAGTGGAGGTCCCACCGAGATCTGGAAGGTGGAGATTCGTGAAAGGGGTCACTCCGTCCGAGGAGCATATTGGGAAAGGTAATATGGTTTTCTTTTTCATCCCCAGAGATACTCTGAGGGATACCCTCCAAATGATTAGGAATAAAGAAGAGGCAGGAGGGTGAACTGAAAGGCCTCAAAAAGTAACTGAAACTCTTGAAGCAACAAGGCACGGAAGTAACAAGGAAGACAGCTGAAGATTTTGTACACGAGGGGGTTAAATGACCGGGAACAAGCCAAGTCAGATTAAAAGGAGTATGTGTTTCTTCATCCCCAGAGATGCTCTGAGAGATGCCCTCTGGAAGATTGGCCAGTAGGGAAGTAATAAATAGGAGGCAGGAGGGTGAATTGAAGGTCTCCAAAAGATAGAATGTGTACAGATGTATGTTATTGTATTGTCTTTTGTGTTCTGGACTGGAGAAAGACATTTGATCTGGGAACTGCTAAGAAAGGTATTTGACTTTAAAATATGGGTGTAAGGATTTGATGCTTTGGAAAAGAAGTTTTGCTTTTGTCTCCACAGAGGATGAGAACCTGTGGACTCATTGCACATTATGTGGTTTGAATCACTTAGACCCCCTGAAATGTTGATGTAAAATACCTCCAAGAATGCAGCACCCCCGCTCAGCAGGAAGGAGCCAGACAGGTTGACAACACCCAAATTCCCTAAAAGATTGTTAAAATGGGGCCCCTTCAATGGTCCCGGAGCAGGAGGAGCAGGAGCAGCAAGCCTGCTTCCTTGAGTTCTGCTCCACTCCACGCAGCACTTTGGACCCAGAGACAGTGCAGCTGGGGCCAGAAGGCAGCTGGAGCAGAGCTTTGCCACCACAACTACTGCTGCAGGAGTTGCTCTCTCCCAGACTGTGCAGATGGCTGAGACTGTCAACAAGCTGGCTGAAAGAGTCAGCAATGCTTTGGACATTCAAAATGATCTTAATGGACATATTCAACTGGGCATATTGACCTTGAACCAACAAGTGGCTCTGGTTCAGGAGCAAGGGGACTATCTTTGGACTTTTCAACAGTTAATCATGCTTCTGCTACTGTTATGGAACTCAGTCGTCATATGAGAGGGGTTTGGAATACTGCTTTTGTTAATCTTACCATCCAGTTAGTGCATGCTAGATTGTTGCAGCGCTGGTCTGGCTAGTTGGCGCTGTCAGTCCTGGGGATACTTGGTTTAGGGCTATGTGTCTGGGTAGCCACGGAAGGGCAATACTTTGGGGGCAGGATGCTACCTAAGACAGGGAATATTAGAGGGCTATTCCCCATGACAGTTAATCATGGTATTATAAAATAAAAAGGGGGGAGTTGTTGTGATCTAGCTGCCCTCACTCCCCCTGACCAACAGCGGAACTTCCTTGTGGTCTGTAATTGACAAGAATGTTTGTGTTCTTTCTGGTCGGTGGTTTTCCACAGAAGCAGTAGAGATATAAAAGGTTTCTGGGCAAAATAAAGCTTGCTGTTCTTCCACCTAAAAAGAAGCCTCCGTTTCTCAATTCGGGCACCCCCACCAGTCTCGGTTGTCCAGGCAGTGCAGGCACGGCAGAGAGGCAGGAGCGTTTAGAAGCAAAAGATCTGAGCCGTAGTTAAGACTTCCCATCTGTTCCTTTGGATGTAGAGGAGCCCGGGGTTCACATATATATCTCACACATAGTTTGTAGCTATGTGTTAATATAAGTGCTATGTGTGGGTGCATGGAGAGGAGCCTGGGTTTACACACACACATATATAACACAAACACACACATATATCTATATATGAACACATAGCTACAAACTATTTGTGATATATATGTACATATGTGTGTGTGTGTATGTTCATATGAGTGCTGTGTGTGGGTGCATGTAGAGGCCAGAGGTGAGCCTCAGGAGCTATGTCCACTTTGTTCTTTGAGACAAGTAGGCTAGGCTGCCAGCCAATGAGCCCCAAGGATCCTCCATTATCTCCCTCCCCAGTGCTGGGATTATAAGCATCCACCACCACACCCAGCTTTCCTCACAGTGTCTGGGATTGAACCCAGGGCTCACGGTTGTACAGTGAGCACTTTCCCACCTGAGCTAACACCCCAGTCCTCCTGCCTTGCAAACAAAAGGCCCTGGAGCCACCAGACAACTCTTGTCTGCTCACAGAGGAAAGCAATGTGCAGAGATGCCAAACAGCAAGAAAGACTAAGGGCTGCAGAAGACTCAGGTCAGGAACTAACTCAGGTTCAGGAAACTGGGTTTACTTGCTGTGGGTAGGTGAGTCTAAGAAGGAAAAGACCTCTGTTTCTAGCCTCAAACAAATGCTCAAACTCCTCTGAGCAATGGGCCTTGCCAATAGTGTCCCTGAGGGACCAGACTACCCTCCTACAGACACCTATGTTCCAGCAATGAAGGGGCTCACTGGGGCCAGGCAGTGAGTTGGGAGCTCTTACCTTTGAGGGCTTCATTGATGTAGCTGCGGAGGTAATAGATCCTGTCGGTGTCATTGAGTTCTGGGTCCCCTCGTCTGGACACCCCATTCTCTGTGACATAAATTGGAGGATTGTTGTATTCTTCCTTCAGCCAGTTCAAGATCCTTCGGAAGCCAAAAGGGGTCACCTTCAGCCAGAAGGAGCCAGAGTCTGGCCAAGAGGTGTCTGCAATGGTGGCCACGCCCCTGCATGTTCACAAGGTAAAGAAGACATCTTATTTATAAACCCCAGAGGATGGCTCCGGTTGTGACATCTAACCTTCCGTGGGTCCTATTCTCATAGGGCACCTCACACTAACATGAACAGCTCCACATGTCCCCAACTCCTGTCTCCTGCTGAAATGTAAATGCTACCGTCAGAGAGTGGGTCCCCATGTAGTTGCTGTGATCTGAACTCAGGACCTCTGGAAGAGCAGCCAGTGTTCTTAACCACTAAACCCTCTCCCCAGCTTCATGCAAGAATATCTTATTCTGGTTTCTCAGTGTTTCCTCCATGCATTTATACTATTTATATAGCACAGACATAATAGTTTGGCTTTTGTATTGAAAAAGAAGCCAAGGACATGTGTTAGGGGAAGCAGCTGGGAGATGCAATGTCACATGGCTGTCACGTGCTGTAGCCATCAAGCAAACCCTGGTATCCAGACCCTCAGGTGTATTCTGAGGACAGACAGACCTGAATCTACACTGGGCAAAGGGCACTTTCTGCCTCGGTTATCCTGTTATTGTCTTACTTGTCTCCATCATAGGAAGAAAGGAAGGCAGGATAGTTGAGGTTGTAGGCCAGGACAGTGGTGTAGTGGTTGAACCCGAAAAAGTCAAAGGTGCCATTGATCCTCTTCTTCTCGCTCTCTGTAAATTCAGGGAGCCTGGGAAGAGGGAGCCATTAGGGGAAGAATCAGGAAGAATCACACTTTGAGGAGAGACTGTCTGGACAGGGTAGGCACACTCAGAACTCCAGACACGTGGTTATGACTAGAGCAGCTCCCGCAGACGGAAGCTCTTCAGGTGATGCTCCTGCCTGCTGCTACATCCCTTCTCCTCCCCAAAGAGCCACTCTACACACTGGTCTCACTGTCGTGGGTATGCTCCCTGCAGGCTGTACCCTACCCCTGCCCCAATACCTTCAGGCATTCTAAGTTTTATTATGTATGATAGGTTTTACAACCACGCCTGCATCTGAAGTAATTTCTTTTAACTATTCCTTTGTGCTCTTAATTTAGTCTTTGTCATACGTGTCCTCCCAACTCACACTTTGCTCCTCTCTTTTCCTGGGCTTGCTTCATTCAGGTGCCCTCCGCTGTCTGTCCTTACTAATGGGGAAGTTTTGAGAACTGAATGTTGGATTGTGGACTTCTGTGTCTGATTATTTCACTGAACTGTGTTCTCAACCCTTGCTTCTCTCTCTGGAGTCTGTAATGGCTCCTCAGCTGTGGCCTTGTCCCTGTCCAGCTTCCATGTGGCCCTGTCCTGCAGCAGGCTCCTCTCAACTCTGCTATGTAGATTCTGCTTAGTCTTCCTCTGTCTGACTCATAGCCCTGAGATACAGTGATTTCTGCTGCCCTAACTTCTTGTTCTGAGGCCCTGCTCCCCCAACGCCCTACCTTGGCTCTGAAATCCTTGGTCTACCAGCCTTCCTGGTATCTTAAAATTTTATTTCTACTGAAGAAACTAAGGACTAGAATCCATGCCATCTTCCCCCAGACTCTGCCTATGGCCTTAGTTCTGACCAGGTGTGCAGTAGCTGCTGACAAAGCTGTGTTCAGGGCCCAGAATGCCCACTAGCAGACTGCTACATCAGACACAGTGGCATAGCCTTGTACATCAGGACCGCCCTACATAGGCCAGGTGCGTGCTACAAGGTAAGAACTGCAATTTTGTGATAGGAGAGAAGGCAGACCTGGGGAGACAGACTCAAAGGCTATTAGGAATGGATGTCTGCTGAACTCCTATCATCCTCTGCTGGTTACATGAGCTGAAGTAGGGCTTCTGAGTCTTTCCCATAAAGCCAGGGACCATCTTTTTGTGCCTTTCCACATGCCACACCTCCAATCCCAACTGTGTGTTGGTTTCGTCTTGTTCTGAACATCACTTTGGTGGTGCAGCACTCTGGCCCTGACCTTTATTACTCTCTTTAGTATTTTTTTAGATTTTATTTATTATGTATACAATGTTCAGCCTGATTTTATTTATTTATTATGTATATAATGTTCATCCAGATCTCATAATAGATGGTTGTGATCATGTGGTTACTGGGAATTGAACTAAGGACTTCTGGAAGAACATCCAGTGTACTTAACTTCTGAGCCATCTCTCCAGCCCCCTCTCTTTAGTATTAAAAAGCACCTTGAAAACCAGAACTTCCAGTTGCTGCTCTCAGGAAGAGAGCAGAGCAGGCAAACATGGATGCTCTGTTGTAAACCACTGCCATCTGCTGGCCAAATGACAAAAAGCACCTGCTTGACAGTCCCTAAGCAATGGCTTTCTCTCAAGGCGATAAACAAGGCAAGTAAGCAAACTGGGGAACTAGTTCTTAAGCAAGGCAATGGAGTTGCTTAGGACAGGGTAATCTTGGGACAGTTTCCATGGCTATCCTGAAGAACAATAACAATAATGGCGACTGTCTCATCAGGCACATTCCCGTGCCAGGATTGTGCTCAGTTTTCTTTTAATTAAAACACTTCTTTCTCGGGGTGGAGAGATGGCTTAGGGATTAAGAGCACTGGTTGCTCTTCCAGAGGACCTGAATTTAATTCTGAAACACCACATGGTGGCTCACAACCATCTAGAATGAGATCTGATACCCTCTTCAGGTATGTAGGCATGCATGCAAACAGAACACTGAATATATAATAAAACAAATTTTTTTAAAAAAATTGTTTCTCCTACAAAATGTTTTGTATGTTTTCCCCTCATACAACTCTACCCAGATCCTTCCCACCTTCCTGCGCAACCAATTTTATGTTTCCTTCTCTCTCTTTCAAAGACAAAAAAACAAAACAAAACAAAAACACCACTCATAGATCAGAGGTTCACTAATCTCATCAGAAAAGCATCTTATGCAGGAGATGTGATTTAATGGAAAGCCACAACTGGAAAAAGCACAGAGTGGGGGACTCTGTGCTAAATGGGTGTCTTCCTCAAACCCACCCTCCCTCCCCTTGAGAACTATGTGCAGAAGAGGAGATGCAGAAGATTGTAAGAGTCAGAGGCGATGGGTAACCCTAAGTGTCTTCCTGAGTTTTACAGATGCTGTCACACGCCAACTTCATAGCAAGGACGCAAGTTCTAGGCACAGTGCCCTTCCTGGCACTGACACTCACACGGCTCACTCACCACTGAGGATACAGCACTGACCTCGACTTGCTGAGGCCTGCTGCCAGGCTCCTTTCAAGGATCCGTGTCTTCATCACCTCCGGGTAATCTCCGTTTTTGAAGATGGGGTGTGCAAACCAGCCTCCCATGAACTGTGGGGGGGGGGGGGGTAAATCACTGTTGAAACTGACATGGGAGGGAGGCATCTCACCTCTCCCAGGTACCAGCAGGCTAGGGGAGGCTGTATCATTGAGGTCACTCCCTCCCTCCTGTCGGGGTCTTCACTGAACATGACTGTTTCCTGCTGGCATCTGCTTATTATACTATAGACTTCCAGGGACTGTATAAGTACATCCTTCTTCTGAGAATTAGAAATGAGGAGCAGTGGAGTTCCTCAGAATTTAAGGAACTCTTGGCACCCAGAGGTGACGGCTGCAGCCTCCTCTATAACCTAGTGTAGGCGAAGCAGGAGCTTATAGTGGAGGAAATTAGCTGCATCCAGTGAGACCTACCTATGACAAGGTCTCACTTAGCACAGGCATGCCTCAAACTTGCTATGTAGCCAAGGATGCCCATGAACTCCTGATCCTCCTGCTTCAGTCTCCAAAGTGCTAGGCTCACAGGCAAGCATCACCACAACCAGGCTCATGCAGAGGTGAGGACAGAACCTCAGGCTCCAAGCACGATAAGCAAGCACTCAACCAATGAGTTTCCTCCCAGCACTGTACAATTTGTCTAAATTATCATCATTAGCTGTGGAGGTGGCGTTGGTGGAGGTGGAGGTGGAGGTGGCAGCAGCAGCTGTGGTGTGCGCATCTGTGTGTATGAGGTGGAGTGGGGGTGGTGCTATGGTGGACAAATGGAGGTCAGAAGCCAACTCTGTGGAGTCTCTTCTCTCCATCCTTCCTTCTTTTTAAATTTATTTGTATTTTATGTCCATTGGTGTTTGCCTGCATGTATGTCTGTGTGATGGTTTCAGATCCCCAAGAACAGGAGTTACAGACACTTGTGAGCTGCCATGTGGTTGCTGGGGATTGATCCCAGGTCCTCTGGAAGAGGACAGTGTTCTTAATTGATGAGTCAATTCTCCAGCCTACAGAAGAACTTATATTTCTGGGTGGTGGTGGCACACACCTGTAATCCCAGTACTTTGGAGGCAGAGGCAGGTGGATATCTGTAAGTTTGAGGCCAATCAGGTGTACCGAGTGAGTTCAGGACAGGCCCCAAAGCTATAGAGAAATCCTTTCTTGAAAAACAAAACAAAAAAGATCTGATTTTTTCCCCAGATTTTTTTAAAATGTGTATGAGTGCTCAGTCTGCATGCATTCTTTTATGTGAGAAGAGGGCAACAGATCCCACCATAGAAGGTTGCAAACCACCATGCATGTATGTCTGTGTGAGAGTGTCAGATCCCCAGAAAGGAAGTTACAGTTATGAGCAGCCACATGATTCCTGGAATTGATCCTGGGTTCTCTGGAAGAGCTGGTGGCTGGAGAGATGGCTCAGCAGTTAAGAGAACTGCCTGCTCTACCAAAGGTCCTGAGTTCACTTCCCAGCCAAATGTTGGCTCACAAACATCCCTTTGAGGAAGAGACATGGTCAGTCATCTTCATTAACTTAGACCATGAAACCCAATATGGGAAAGTTAAACAGAACAGAACAGCCATATATGTGCTCCCCATGAATGCTTCAGCATTGCCAGGGCATAAATTTCATTTTTCATTTCCTCTGGAAGAGTAGACCATGTTTTAAGCAGATGAGCCATCTCTCCAGCCCTACAGAAGAACTGATAATTCTGGGCGGTGGTAGTACACACCTTTAATACCAATAGTCAGGAGGCAGAGGCAGGTGAATCTCTGTGAGTTTGAGGCCAGCTAGGTCTACAGAGCAAGTTCCAGGACAGACCCCAAAGCTACAGATAAATCCTGTATTGAAAAACAAAACAAAACAAAACAAAAAACTGATTTTTTTCCAGATTTTTTAATATGTATGAGTGCTCAATCTGCTGTATTTCTTTGTGTGAGAAAAGGGCAACAGATCCCACTATGGAAGGTTGCAAGGCACTGTGCAGTTCCTGGGAATTCAACTTAGGACCTAGTGCTCTTAACTGCTAAGCCACCCCTCCAGCCGCATCTCCTTCATATTTACATGGGTTCTGAAGATAGAATTTATGTCACCAAGATTGGATTGGCAAGCACCTTCAGCCACCGAGCCATCTGGCCAACACACGGACAATTTTTTTAAGACATAAAACTCAGTCTCTCGCTGGAGAGAAAGTTCAATTTTCAATGCAAGTTGCTGCTCTCCAGAGGACCCAAATTTGGTGCCCTATAGCCTGGTCATGTGGCTCACAACCATTCCCGGAAATCTGATACCATTTTCTGACCTACACAGGATCCTGCACTCACGGGCACATATCCATATACAGAATTAAAAATAAAATAAATCAGGAGGTAGTGGCATACATCTTTAATTCCAGCACTCTGGAGGCAGAAGCAGATAGATCTTTGTGAATTCCAGGTTAGACTGGTCTATGAATTAAGTTCCAGGACAGTCAGGGCTACACACAGAAACCCTGAATCCAAAAACCAAATTAATGATAATAATAATAATATCTTTAAAAAAAACACTCAGTCTCTTATAACTCATCCCCTCTGTCACAGCAACCTCTGAGTAAGAAACATCTAGTTTATAGTTGAAAACCTTGAAGAACAGAAGAGTTGATCATTTCCCTTCAGAATCACAAAATTAATTAAGAACAAATCTGGCTTAGATCTAAATCTTCGATTCCTGGTCTCCATCTACTTTCAGAGTACAGTGGGAGAGGAGATAGCCAAGAAGAGATGGTACCCAGAGGACACACCTGGACATTCCTCCTGGCAGCCTCCACGTCCTCTTGTTTGGAGGGATCCCTGGGCTCAGCCCAGTCACTGCTGATGGTGATGGAAATCACACCTCCCTGGCTGGCACGGTACTTGTCATTGTAAAGATGCCAAGCCTCAGCGTGAGCCTTTATTAGGTTGTGGCCGACAGTGTACGGAGCCGTGCCAGGCCTGAAGGAGATTCCTGGAAACACAAACAGGAATGTCAGCAGAAAACACCATCCTCCCTGTGTATGGGAGGAGGGATGTGACACCTGGGAGACTGGCACTCCAGTCCCTCATCTCCTTCTACTGGATGGCAGACAGTAGTCAGCCTCATAGCGCCTTTCCCAGGAGAACAGGCAGCAAAGAGTTCTTGGAAGAAGGGAATGGATTGTTTGTGGGCAGCAGCCAGCAGCACTCTGGCTGAGAGAAGGTACTTGATCTATGGTAGCTCATGTCCCCTCCTCTGGTGGGACTTCTACTATGACGTATGTTCAGTTGACATCCTAGAGGTCTAGGTGACACCATGAAGTCAGGACTGGAGGACACACCCAATGTCAATAACCACATCACGAGAACAAGTGCTCAAATCAAAGTGCCAACTAAGAGCCACAGAAGATGCATCTATCTGTGATTTGAGAAAAACCTCCCCAATCCATTTCAAGCTGTGTGTGTGTGTGTGTGTGTGTGTGTGTGCAGGAGCATGTGTGTGCAGGAGGAGCATGTGTGTGCGTGCAGGAGCATGTGTGTGCAGGAGCATGTGTGTGCATGCAGGAGCATGTGTGTGCAGGAGCATGTGCTGACATGTGTCAGTGTAGGTAGAAGCCAGAGGCCAGCCTTAGGTATCATTCACAGAGAGACCATCTACTTCTCTGTGACAGGATCACTTGTGGACCTAAACTAGGCTAGACTGAGGGACATGGGATCCCCAGAGGGTCATCTGACTCTGCCTTCCCAGGGCTAAGGTTACAAATGTGTCACTGTACATTGTTTTTCTGTTTGTATGTTTTATGTTTTGCATGAGTTCTGGTGAGAACTCAGACCCTCAGACCTGCACCATAAGCACTTTAGAGCTGAGCCCTCTCCGCAGGCCCATGAAGGTAGGGACTGCAACACACTGCCTGGCAGTGACTTCTCATGACACCTGGATCCCAGGGCTTCACTGTCCTACAAATGTCATGATCCAAACAGTTAGACCTATGGCCTTTACCTGGAGCAGACACCCCACTGCCATAGCCATGAGCAGCAATGACGTAAGGCTCATTCAGTGTGATCCAAAATTTCACCTTGTCCCCCAGCCTCTGGAAGAGCACATCTGCATACTCCTTAAACAGCTGCACAATTGTCTCATTCTCCCAGCCCCCGATGTCTTGCAGTGCCTGGGGCAGGTCCCAGTGGTATATGGTCACCTGCGGGGAAGCCAGATCAATGTTGTATCCACCATCTCTCAGGAAGCCAGTGACATGAGACAGGCAAAGACACGGAAAGTTCCAGGGGGTTCTGAACTTTCTCCACGGCAGGGAAGAAAACATTTCATTCTCTAACTCTGCACCATGTGAACCTATGGACAATTCAAAACCCAAGTTACAAAACCATTTTGTTGCTAGGGTGATGGCTCACCAGGTGCCTGCCACCAAACCTGATGATCTAGGTTCACCTCGAGGACCCACATGGGGGAAAGAAAGCGGTCACTCCTATAAAAGATTTTCTCTGATACACACACACACACACACACACACACACACACCTTTTCTAGGGGTTGGCAATATAACTCAGTTGATAGCGTACTTGCCTCAAAGGCATGAAGCCTTGGACTCAAACCCCAGCAACACATATACAGCATGGTGGTGCTCACCTGTAAACCTAGCACTCATGAGGTGAAGTAGACCAAACAGAAGTTCAAGAACATCTTCAGCTACATAAGGAGTAAGAGGTCTGCTGGGATAATGGAGACCTTGTCTCAAACATAAGTAAATAAATAAATAAGACCCTATTTGATAAATAAATAGGTATGAGAAGCAGGCAGCACACCTTAAAAATATATAGAGTAAATGAATAAAATAAAATCCCAGCACTTGTTTGTATATTAAATGGAGTCCCCCTGACCCACTGCCTCCAGGGACCACCCTCACCTGTGGTGTGATGCCAGCAGCCAGCAGTGCATCTATCAGTCGAACATAGTAGTTGAGGCCTGCTTCATTGATGAACCTGGTAGTTCCATCTGGGAGGACTCGAGGCCAGGAGATGGAGAATCGATAGTGGGATACGCCCAGGTTCTGAAGGGCCACCACATCCTCAGCAATCTTGTGGTAACTGTCACAGGTCACATCTCCATTGTCATTATTCCCAATCCTCAGTGGTGTGTGGGAAAATGTATCCCAAATACTGAGTCCTTTGCCATCTGCTCTCCAGGCACCTTCGATCTCAAGATGACAAGAGGTGGTCTAAGCCACTGACCAAATACATTCCCTTCTGCAGCTCCCTGGGGAGCCTTCTTTGCACACCCTGCCCCCAGTTACTAAAGTTGCCCTGCACACATGGCGGTATAACACTGCACTCTGCTACCGTGCTGGTTTCCCAAATCACCATGCAGTGTAGGCGTATGTGCATGTGCGCGCGCGTGTGTGTGTGTGTGTGTGTGTGTGCGCACGCACATACGCACTCATGCACATAAGAAACAGAGAGCCTCACATAGCCTAGGCTGCCTTTGAACTCTCATGTAACCAAGGAACCGAGTACTCTACTGAGTCACAGCCCCAGTTCCAAGAATGGGTATCGCATTTTAGTTTTCCAATTAATGCTGGCAGTGGGGTCTGGCATATGGTGGGTACTCACCAAAGGTTCTGAGTGAACAATTTCACATCCCCTACCACCTTAACTACAGGCAAGCGTACTGCAAGGATACTGGTGTGGAGAAAGTATTTGTAGTCCAGATGAACATGGCTGTTTCTATGCCTTCCTCCTCCTAACTCCCTTCCAAAAAGACTTAGGAGGATGCCCGTGTGGTGTTCAGTGGGTAGATAAGTACCACCTTTGTAATTCACTTTCAAACATTCCAACAAATATGGTGGGACAGCAAATATGTTGTCACTGCTGAGATGGTGTTGGCATTCTGGCCAATTATGCACATCCAGTGCTGGCTGGGAGAGGGCGGAGTGGAGCCAGCAGGAAACCGCCATAGGAGCCATGTGTGTGGAGGTAGAGGAGGACCAAAGGGACGAGCCTGGGTTGCCAGGAGCTAGATTTATATATACATTAGTATAGAGAGCTCTTCATGGGAGAAAGGAGATGCAAATATGGAAAATGAAAGGACTAGCATTTCCCTGTAGATCTGAATTGGACGCATGGATATGAACTCATGGCTTTAAAGACACAAAGTGTGGGGCTGGATAATGTGGCTAAGTTAGAAGATGCCTTGATTAGTATGCATGAGGCCCTGGGCTCCATCCCCAGCATTTCACAAGCTTACAGCACTGGTGCATGCTAGTAACACCAATATGTGTAAGGTAGAATCAGAAGGATCACAAGTTCAAGTTCACTTTGGCTACAGAGTGAGTTGGTTTACATAAGACCCTGTCTCCTGTATAATTAATTAAGGAATGCAAACTGGGAAGGCTGAAGGGTAAAATGACTGAAATCTATGTGTGGGAACATCCATGTGCTGTGCAGTTCCGATTACTGAGAGGACCTACAAGTTGTGACACTCCAGGGGCAGTCAGGACACCAGAGGACAATTGTTGGCTGCTGTATACAACAGCTGGGTCTCACCAGAGAAATGGCAGCTTAACAGCTGGGGAGAAAGAGGAACGGAGGAGCCCACTGTGCCCGAAGAGGTAGAAGTCAGACTGGGGTGAGACTCAACTGGTCGAGGCTTGACTAGCATGCATGGACCCCAGGCTATCCCATCCCAGCACTGAGAAACCAGGCCTAGCACTGCACACCTGTAACCCCAACATTCGAGGAAATGGAGGCAGAATGGTCAAGAATCCAAGAATATGGGCTGTTCAGCAAATTCAAGGCCAGCCTGAACTGTATGAGACCCTGTCTCCGAAAAATATTGGAAATAATGGAGGAGGAAGAGAAGAAGATGAAGAAGAAAGACGGAGCTCCACACCTGCTGAAGGGTCACCATGCCTGCACTGAGCACACCCCTTGCCCTTGCCCTCTCTCTTTCATCTTTCCTCTTCCTGAGGAAAGGGAATCACAGCACCATGTGTTCTCTGTTCACCTCTTGTCGTGAGCTCAGTAGCAGCCCCGGGTCAGAGCATCAGAAAATGCCCAGATTGACTCCTGAGCCAGTTAGGTCAGCTGCCTGCACAGATGGTGCCTCCAGGGAGATTGCGTGTTAGCATGCTCTTCCTGAACCTTCTGTCATGGCTCTACCTGATCCATCTGGCCCTTCAAATGTCCATCTCAGTCCTTGACAAGATCTACAGACACCCAGATAACAAATGTCTGGCCAATTTATAAAGAAGTTTCTAGACTGAATTAACTAAGGGAGGAAAAAATGACCCTGAATGTGGGTGGTCACCATACAGTAGCTGGAGTCTACCGAATAAAATCGAAAAAGTGAGCTGAGCACTAGAATCCACGTCTCTCTGCTTACTGACTGAAGATGCCATGTGACCAGCTGCCTCACCTGGCTGCTGTCAGGAATTGTCCTCATCCTTAAACTGTGACCCTGAAATTAACCCTTCCCTCCATAAGTGGCCTGTGTCAGGTATCTCACCACAGCTACTAGACAAGGAACAAGACAACCTTACCACAGGGATCTCACTGACTTTGGGGTCTGAGGTACCTGGATCCTCACGCACACACTCGTCTGCGCAGGTTCACTAGTGGCTCCGGCTTGTGTGCTTCCAGTCCTGTGCAGATGCCTGGTGCCCAGCACCCAGTAGGAAAGTGAGCTCATGGCTCCACACTCCTCACCTGATAGGCAGCAGAAGCCGCACTCCAGATGAAGCCCTTGGGGAACTCTCCATACAAAAACTCGTCCTCCTTGGCCAGGGGCATGCCATTGTTGGTAATGACCTCTGTGTAGTATCTGGCCGAGGCTCGTGCTGTTCGAGGCCTGGTCACATTGTTAAAGTCAACATGATAGAGTCCAAACTTGATCGTGTAGCCTGACAGCCACTCGAAGTTGTCCATCAGTGACCAGGCACAATACCCTCGAAGGTCCACACCATCCAGCCTGTAGGCTAGGATATGCCAAAGAGAGCAGAAGAAAGCATTAGCCAGTAGGCAGGGCTCTCGAGAAGCTCGGTCCTGTGCAGGTACTGGACTCCAGGCTATGTCCTATGCTAAACCATGCAAGTGTGCAGTCACGTGCTTCCTGAGAGAGGGACATGAGACCTCATCACTCGTACTTCCTGCTTTTTCTTTGTTTTTGTGTTTTGTGTTTCTTTGTTTGAGACAGGGTTTCTCTGTGTAACAGCCCTTGATGTCCTGGAACTTGGTTTGTAGACCAGGCTGGCTTTAAACTGACAGAGGTCTGCCTGTCTCTGCCTCCCTACTGCTGGGATTAAAGCCGTGCGCCACCACCACCAGTTCTCACTGTCACTCTTCCTGCCCCTGACCTCACAGCAGGTGTCATCTGTTAGGTAAAGGGAGAAGCCTCAAGGTCAAGAGCCTCAGCCGACTTAGCTAGTAAGCACGCAAGTGTGAATTTCTTGATATCATTTGAAACATTTGGGGACAGGAACCCAAGTAGCACAGCTGGTCTTGCACTCACTCTACAGTCAAGAATAAATGTGGATGTTTTCTCTGCTCCTCCTGCAACTAGTGCTCCAGTGTGGGATTGCAGGTGCACACCTTCTCCACTCTAGGGCTGGGAATGGGGCTGTGGATTCTGGACAAGCAATTCAATAACTGAGCCTCATCCCCTGCTCTAGAAGTGGAAAGTTTACCTTTTCATGTATATCTCTGTGTCTGTATGAGTGTGCAAGTGTGTGAGTGTGTGTGTGTAGGCTAGAACACAACCTCAGACATCAAATCTTGGGCATCACTTTCGTTTGACCTGGAGCTCACCAAGTGGGCTTGGCTTGCCCACCAGAGAGCCTCAAGATTGCACCTTTCTGCTTCCTCAGCACAGAGATTACAAATGTACCAAGCCTGACTTCTCCCTGGAAATTGAGCTCTGGTCCCCATGCTTGCAAGACAACACTTTACTAACTGAGCACTGGCACAAACCCAAAAGAGAGATATTCAGGGTGCCTGCCAAAGCATGGGACACATGACAGACAGAGGACAGGAAAACTGAACACAAGAGAGGTATAGGACTAGGAGAGTGGAGGTTTAGTGAGAGGAGCTGAAGCCTCATGTACCTTTCAGAGCCTCATTGATATAGGTTTTGTGGTAGAATATTCTTTGTGTGTCGTCTAGCGAAGGGCTGTTCAGTCCGTGTCCATTTTCTGTGATGTAAATGGGAATGTCACCATACTCTTCCTTGATCCAGTTCAGCAGCCTCCGCATCCCCCAGGGCACGGCTGGGAGCATTGACGGGGAGGTCAATGAAGAGTCCATATCGCTGACCGTTAGCTCGCGGTCATCATCATAGTTGGGTGGGTTCAGCCTTGGAGTGCTGTGCTGCACAAACACGGACGAGTAGGTGTTGAGGCAGAAGACATCCGCGGTGCCCCTGATGTATGCCTTCTCCTCCTCTGTGAAGCTGGGCAGGCGGGAGCCCGCCAGGTGCTGAAGTTCACTCCTGTTGCCCACATTCCATTTCATGACATCTGGATAGTCCCCGTTTCTAAAAATGGGGTGGGCAAACCAGCCCAAGGAAAACTGCAGCATCCGGTCGGCAGCTTCCACATCTCTTAGGACTCCTGGGTCTTTGGGTTCTACCCAGTGAGTGTTGAGGTTCAGAGAGATGACCCCCTTCTGCTCCTGCCTGTATTTCTCATCATAAGTGTGGTAGACTCTAGCATGGGCCTTGATGAGTACGTGGCTGACCCTGTACGGTGCCCAGCCGGGGTCCTGCACATTTGGGGGAAACACCCCTGAACCATAGCCTAACTGTGCCAGATACAAGGGCTCATTAAAGGTCATCCAGAACTTGACTCTGTCACCAAAGGTCTTAAAACAGAAGTCAGCATAGCTGTTGAACAAATCAATCAAAGAAGAGTTCTCCCAACCTCCAATATCCTGGAGGGCCTGGGGCAGGTCCCAGTGAAACAGTGTCACCATGGGGAAGATGTTGCTCTGCAGCAAGCCGTCAATCATCCTGTTGTAATAATCGACACCGTGTTGGTTGATGGAACTGTTTGTTCCCGTTGGGAAAATCCGAGGCCAGGAGATAGAGAACCTATAGGCCTTGACCTTCAGGGCGCGAAGAATGCTCAGGTCGGCATCCAGTTGGTGATAGCTGTCACAAGCTATGTCTGCGGTGGCATTGTCTTTCACGGTGTTCCCGGGACTGTGGGTGAAGTTGTCCCAGATGCTGGGCCCTTTCCCGTCAGCGTCCCAACCTCCTTCGATTTGATAGGCCGAGGAGGACACGCCCCACAGGAAGTCATCCCTGAATGTGCCATGATAGAACAAGTCTCTCTCAAACTTGGGCTGGTTGGAGAACTTCTCCCACACGATTTTAGCCTGGGAGGGCACCTCAGATGGGGAGTTGTAGAAGGTTGTGGCTCTGGAGGAAAAGTCTGCTTTCACAGGCACTGGGGTTCTTCTCAGCTCCTTGGCAGGGAACCCATTCTTTTCAATGATGCCAGTGAAGAAGTGGGCAGATCTCCTGGCAGTTCTCGACCTGCTGCTGTCACTAAAGTTGACATGGTACAGCCCGAACCTCTGGCTGTACCCTGGGGGTCCTTCGAAGCCGTCAATGAGGGAACGAGCAATGTATGCACGGACATCCACCAAATCCTCCTTGACAGCTGTAAAGAGAAAACAAAGTCAGCCCCATGCAAGAGCACGCGTGCGTGTGTGCGTGTGTGTAAAAGAGAGAAACATTGGGAAAACCAGAAGACAACCTCATTTGTTGTTCCTTAGCATGCCATCCACCTTAGTTTCCCAGGGTGTTTTCCCTGCATTATACCTTGTGTGCCACATGGGTGCAGTGTATACAAAGGTCCAAAGAAGGCATTAGGTCTCATGAGACTAGATATCCAGAGGGGTGAGGACTGAGTCTCCTAAGAAAAGATGACATTACTCAACTGCACCTTTACTGTCTTACAAGTTCCAGGTTTCTCATGCTCTCAATTAACACTGATTAACTAAGAGCGCGAGAACACCGGACTGGAGAGGCAGAAATGGCTTAGTAAGTAAAGGCTCTTGTTGAGCAAGCCTGAAGGCCTGAGCTCAATCTCGGGTCTGTCTCATTAAACAACTGTGAAGACTTGGGGAAGAGCTTCTCCTCGGGATCAGCAGGTCAACCTTCTTACCCTTGAGCACCTCGTTGATGTACAGGTTGAAGTAGTTCACTCTCACTGAGTCGTCAAGGAGATCCTCTCCTTCCCCTAAGGGCATGCCATTCCCAGCCAAGAAGATTGGAACTCTTTCTTTCGTGTATTCCATGGAAGCAAACTGAAGCAGCCTCCTTATGCCCCAGGGCACCACCCGGATCCAGGGAGATGCAGTCTGGGGCCACGTGGGGTCTACGTGCTGGGAGAAGCCTCCGATGTTATCATAGCTGGGGATGCAGGTCAGCTGTGCAGCGGTGCTCACCAGCCGGGATGTGTAGTGAGACAGACCAAGGAAGTCCGCAGAGCCTTTCAGGAGCTGCTGCTCCGCTGCAGTGAACTCTGGGAGTTGGGCCAGAGGACCCCCACACTGCTGGTTTCCCTGCTGGATCTGGGCCCGGAGGCTGGTGGGGTAGTTCCCATCCACAAAGATGGGGTGAGCAAACCAGCCCAGCATGAAGTGCAGGAAGCGCTCAGCAGCAGCCAGGTCCTGGGGACTCTCCCCATCCAGGGGCTCTGCCCAGTCGGAATTGAGCACGATGCCCACGCGTCCCTGCTGCTCTTGGCGATGGTGAAGGTCGTAGTGATGCCAAGTTCTGGCGTGCGCCTTGAGGATCAAGTGAGCCACCTGGGGAGGAAAGGAGGAGGAAAATAATGTCAACAGCGGCACCAGCAAGTCAGAAGTGTCACCAACTTCCTGCTGAAGTCAGCAGAACCAGCAATGTGTCTGGGACGTGGCTGGATTGTTAGATAGCCTCATATTGAAATTCCCGTGGCTCCATTTCCTGCACTAATGAACCTGGCATGGTGGTGCAAGCCTGTACTGACAGAACTTGTGTTGTGGAGCATGAGGATTGCTGGTTCATCCTTGTCTGCATACCAAGTTCAAGGCCATGTCTTCTCTGCTATGGAGGACTGCAGCTTACAACTGAGGCAAAGGGACCCTTCTTTCCCCAAGTGCTTTTTGGTGGTGTGTTCTTTGTTTGTATTTCAAGACTCAGTTTCTCTGTGTAGCCCTGGCTGTCCTATGGCCTTGAACTCAGAGATCTGCCTGCCTCTGCCTCCTGATTATTGGGATTAAAGTTGTCCGCCACCACCACCCAGTCTCTAAGTGCTTTTGAAAGGTATATTGTCCTAGCAGTGAGAAAAGGAACTGCCACAGATGTGAGGAGAAATGAAAAATTTCTCAGCCTGTATATAATATATATATAAAATATCTCAGGAGACACTATAAACACTCAGGAAATTCTTAAGTATAACAAAAGCTTACCAAAGCCAGCTGTGATGGCTCAGTCTGTACTTTAGAGGCCGAGGCAGGAGGATTTCTGCGTGCTGAAGACTGAAAACTGCGTGTTTCATTTTAGCTTGAGACCTATCTCAATAAACCAATGCAAATAAATGAACAAAATCTTAATGGCTATGACTACAGCTGAGTAATATGTACAGAAGTACTTTCCTGAGATGCAGAGCCTTGGGTCTACCCCATAAACCTGGGCATGGGCGGCACATGTCTGTCATCACAGCACCAAGGAGGTGGGGACTGAACCCAGGCCACGTGTGTGCTAGGAAAGAGCTCTACAGCTGAGGACAATCCTCCAAGCCCGGAACTTGTCTTTGGAGTCCAGGAGCCTTGACCAGGCCTGAGGGTGTGGCTAGGTGGCTGAGTGCTTGCCTGTTATAGAAGAAGCCCTAGTTCTAATTCTCATCCCTGTTTAAAACTCAGGCACGGTGGGAGATGCCTGTGACCCCAGCTCTCAGAAAAACAAGCAAGAGTCAGGAGTTCAAGGACATCCTCAGTAATAGGTGTTCAGTATCAGCCTGGGTGTACAGGACAACACTAACAACACGTGCTTATCCTTCCCTCTCTGTTCTTCTTTCCTGTGCTGGGAGACCACAGCCTGATGTGTCTTCTGATTGACAGGAGTTGAGGGATGGGAGGAAGTACCTTAAAAGAAGCCACTCCCGGGTCAGAGATGCCTGGTGGGTGCTGCCCAGTGCCATAGCCTGCATAGCTTATCACCCATGGCTCGTGGAAGGTCACCCACAGCTTCACACGGTCCCCAAAAGTGGAGAAGCAGAAGGCTGCATAGTCCAGGAAGGCCTCCACCACACTCTCGTTCTGCCACCCGCCTTGATCCTGCAGGGCCTGGGGCAGGTCCCAGTGGAACAGCGTCGCCATGGGCTCGATGTGGGAGTCCAGCAGGCTGTCTATCAGTCTGTTGTAGTAGGCGACACCTTGCAGGTTGGGGCTGCTCTTCTGCCCAGTGGGGAACAGCCGGGACCAGGAGATGGAGAATTTGTACACCCCAGCCCTGAGGCCTCGGAGCAGAGCCACATCGGAGGCTGGTTTGTGGTAACTGTCACTGGCCACCTTTGCTGTCGCTTGGCCCTTGGCAGCGTTCAGGTCACTGTAGCGGTCCCAGATGCTCGGCCCTCTGCTGCCTTCTGCCCAGGCTCCTTCCACACTAAAGGCTCCCGTAGACACGCCCCAGAGGAATCCTTCTGGGAACACATCTTGCAGGAAGGCATCCCTTTCTGCCCTAGACTGGTTAGCAAAGGCTGCCCAGACTCTCTGGTAGGCTGAGACTCGGGAAGAGGGCACAACTGCTGTCTCCTGCTGCTGCTCAGTCTGAAAGGCCAGGCTGTCGGTTAGGGAACAAGATGGGCTGTGGGGTAGAGCGACATCAAGGGACACAATTAATGACTGAGTTACAAATTCCCCACAGGGTGGGGCATGGAGGCTCATGCCCTTAATCTCAGCACTCAGGAGGCAGATGCGGACAGATGTCTGTTAATGTGAGGCCAGCCTGGTGCACAGAGTGAGTTCCAGGCCAGCCAGGGCTACACAGTGAAACCCTAAGGAGAATGAGAAAAAGGGAAAGGAGAAGAAAGGAGAAGAACAAGGGGAAGAAAAAAGGATGAGGAGGAAGAGAAGAAAATGCAAGGAAGAGAGACAGAGAAAGAGAAAGAAAGAAAGAGAGAGAGAAACAAAGAAACAAAGAAAAGAAAGAAAGAAAGAAAGAAAGAAAGAAAGAAAGAAAGAAAGAAAGAAAGAAAGAAATCACAAAGAAAGTAAAGGAGGAGCAGAAAGGGAACTAGGATCAGGAGGAATAGGACAGTTAGGAGAAAGAGATGAAGAAGAGAAAAAATGAAAGAAAGAAAAAAGGAAAGGAGGAAGGAAGAAAAAGAATGAAAAATGAAGAAAGGAAGAAAGAAAGAAAAGGAAGAGAGAGGAAGAAAGAAGACAAAGATGGGGCAGAATGAGGAGGAGGCCCAGGAGGAGGAGGGTCAGGAGGAAGAAGGCCATCTCTGATTCCAGCACTGTGTATGAAACATTCCCACCATACTTGGCTTTTTATGCTTGTTCTCTGCTCAGGCCCCCGTGCTTAGAGAAAGCACTTGACAGACTGAATCACCTCTCCAGCCCATTTGATCTGAGAACTTTTAAAAATAAGGATCCCTTGGAGCAGGCTCTGCACTGGCTTCCTGTCGGTGTTGTGCTTCAGAGAAGGTGTTCACATCTCACACTGAAGAACTGGGCTCAGGAATTTACCTTATGAAGCTTCAGCGGGCTGCTCTGGTCTACACCTAAACTGCTCTCTCTTTTCTCTTCTCTTCAATAAAATTACTATGTTTATTTACCTTTTAACTATCATTATTTATTGCTGTGGTTTTTATATATGGACAACTTCATGGAGTCTGTTCTCTTCCTCTGCACTTACATGGGACCTGGGGATCGAACTCAGGTCACAATGCTTGCCTGGTGAGCTGCTCAGTTTTTGTTAACCTGACACCAAGCTGGAGTCATCTGAGAAGAGGAAACCTTGACTGAGAAAATGCTTATGTCTGACTGGACTGTACACAAGTCTGTGGGCATCTTCCTTATGTAATGATGGGTGTGAGAGGGCCAAGCCAACTGTAGGTAGAACAACCCCTGGGTAGGTTGTCCCGAGTTATACAAGAAAGCAGAATGGGAGCTGGAGAGATAGGATAGCTCAGAGCTTGAGAGCACTGGGTGCGTTCCCAGAGGTTGTGAGTTCAAATCCTAGCGCCCACATGTTGACTCAGCAATGTCTATAACTGTAGTTCCAAGCAATGCGGTGCCTCCTCTGATGTGCATACATGCAGACAAACCAGAAAAATGCATAAAGTAAGAAATCTTGAAAAGAGAAATGGGCTGAGCAAGCCATGGAAAGCAAACAAGCAGGCAGCATTCATTCCCCCATGGCCTCAGCTTCAACTCTGCCTCGAGTTCCTGCCCTGACGCCCATCTTGGAGGACTGTAAACTGTAAGATGAAATGAGCTCTGTCCTCCCCAAGTTGCTGTGGCCACTGTTTTCTCAGAGCAACAGAAAGCCAACTAGGACACAGGCAAGGGCCTTTACCCTCTGAGGCACCAGAGTCATTCATTCATTTATTCATTCATTCATTCATTCAGAGACTCTGTGTGTGGGGTGTGCACACGGCATGTGCGGAGACTTGGGCACAGGTGCCTTTCCCCATGACCCATGTAGCTGGCCCCATAACCTGCTTTCTCTGCCACATATGTGCACACTTCCCCAGTACCCTCATCTCAGCTCTGCTAAATATGCAGACCTAGGAGACTCCGACAGTGAGGACGCCGGACTGTGTGGGCCCAGGCACATCTCCATGAGCTACTGCTACTCCAGCCTCCCTCCCTCTGAGCCTCCACCCCTCATCTCCTAAATGACTGTGACCTGTTTGCTGTCCCAGGAGGCAAAGTCAGGACTGGTGAGATGCTCCGCAGTTAAGACCAATTACTGCTGATGCAGGAGACCTGGGTTTAGCTCCCAGCATTCACATGGGAATTCCAGTTCCAAGGGATCTGTCATTCTGACATTCTGACCTCTGTGGGCTCACTCAGGCAGGTGGTGCACCTACATACTCACTCAGGATCCTGCATGCGTGCACACACATCAAACAAAACCAAAACACAAGGACAAAGGTCCTCAGTGATTGCCCATGTACACAACAGAACCCATAGTAACCGTTACTTCTTGTTAACGGCACAAGCCAGCATTACCTCTCCTCAGAACTGGATGAACAGCTCAGGAATGCACTGATGTCGAACCCAACAGTCTGTACTTGGTCTTTATTTATGGCTGTAAGAAAAGCAGTGTGTTAACTGTGTGTGGAGCTGGAGCAGAAACATGCAATCTGTAGTTTACCTTATTCTCAAACCCACACAATCACCAAGAGATGATCGTAAGACCTTCTGAAAATACCATTGATGTATTATTAGGGTGTTATTCCTCACTTTTCAGGGTGAATGCCAATCCCCCTAACACTTCAGAAGACAGCCGGATCAATCTTGGAGTCTTAGACTCACCCTGGATTCTTGGACCCAAGAGGTCTGAGGGGACATTCAGATATGGTCATTCAGGCAGTATTCCCCCCCCCCTTTGGTTTTTTTTAAATTTATTTATTATTTATCAATTTTTTTGAGATTGATAAATAATTTTTTGAGATTGGGTTTCATTGTGTAGCCCTGGCTGTCCTAGAACTCATTCTTCAGACCAGGCTACCCTTGAACTCAGAGATTTGCCTGCCTCTGCCTCCCAATTAGTGGGATTAAAAGTGTGTGCCTCCAATGCCTGGCTGTGATATATTTGAAAGAGAAGGCTGGAGAGTTAAGGTGCCTTCTGGGTAAATAGGAGGGCTTAGTTCAACCTCCAGAACCACACAAAAAGCTGACCTTTGGATGAGAGAGATGATTCTGGATAATAAACAAACTGTTCTTCTAGAAGACCCAAGTTCATTTCCCAGCACCCACTGCAGGCAGCTCACAACTGCTTGTGAGTAACTCCATTTCCAGAGGATCCAACAGCCTCTTCTGTTCTCCTCAGGCACCTGCACCAATATGCACACACAGAGACTAACACACACAGAGACACAGACGTGCACACACGCATGAACCATTTAGACTATCATTGAGTTCAAGGCCTGGCAGGACTACACAGTGACATCTACACCACAAGGTGCTACACCAGAGGTTTTCAGCATCTTAGATGCCCCCAGGACTGTTCAGAACAGGAGAACACAAAGCTGTTTCCACGCTGAAGGTTCACACCTGAGTCAGGAACATGTCCTATTGGGCACCCTTGGCATCTATACGGGACCACTCAGTGTCTCTGGACAGGAGGAGCTCACTGCCAGGGAGTGATGGGACTTTAGCCTCACCTGGTAGGCTCTCAGTTCAGCCATTTTCCTAGGCCCCACCCTCATGAGAACCCCCAAAGTCAGGATCACTCCCCAACACGCCAGTGTAACAAACGCCACTCAACACCTGCCACATGTTGTTGGTCCACTCACCTTCAAGCAGGCTGAAGAGCAATGAGGAGGGGCTCTTCCCTGTGGATGGGCAATCTTGAAGCTTTAGGGTATAGATGAAAACCTCCATTTTGGGCTCAACGTTCTAGAAAAGGTGAAGACCAACAAGGGTGCCTTCAGTGATGGGAACAGGGGAGACGCAACGTGTTCACCTTCTGGAAACAACCTCGAGTCACCCCACCTACTGAGGGCAGAGACTTGGACTCTGGAGAGCGACACTAGTCAGTGACCATCGGCCACCAGCCCTTCCTAAATGAAGTGATAACCACAGCAGCTCATTTTAGACGGAGCCCTTCCTACGCCAGCAAGAAGATTAGGGTCGAGAGAAAGATTTCTGCTTGTGTAGGAGCCTGCACTTCCTAAAATGTTTAACCAAGAGGCCGCATCACCATGATCATGAGTCTTCATGGTTTGCTGAAAAAATACTCTGCTTTGTGACGTTGAGAATGTACTTTGGCTGGAGAGTGTTTGTCTAGAATGCACAAAGCCCTGGCTCCATCCTCAATGCTATATAAACCAGGCATGGTGGGGCAGGTATCCAATATCCGCACTCAAGACAAGGAGGCAGGAGAATCATAAGTGCAAACTTAGCCACAGAAGGCCAGCCTGGGCTACATGAAAACCAGTCTCAGTATATAAACTTTAGAAAGAAGAAGACACGGACAGGTAAACAAGCTGGCTACGGCAGAACAAGATAGCCATGTCTTCACAGGAGTTCCTATACTTTCCTTTCTTCTTTGGATTTGTTTCAAACTTTCTGTAATAAAAAGTCAAGCAAGCATCTACAGAGATGACTTGGTGGTTAAGAGCACCCACTGCAAAATCATGAGTTCAGGTCCTGTGTAAGAAGCAAGCCTCCCACAAATGCCTGTCTCTCCTGCTATGAGGGATGTGATGCCATCTTCCAGACTCTGTGCACCCAGGCAATACCTCTCCCTCCCAGCAGGAGGCACTGCATTAACACAAACATGCACAGTCACACTGAAACAAACACACAAACTGTTCTCAAAAGTCAGAGGCGCTGTCACTGTGAGATCTCAGCTCCTGTGGCTGATTTCCCTCTGTTCCTTTTGTTTTTGAGAGTGTCATTTAATTGCAACATTTCTTGCTTTTCTTTCTTTCCCCCAAACCCTCCAAAAGTACTTCTCCCTCCTCTTTTTCAAATTCATGCATTCCTTTTTCGTCCATTCTTATTGCTCGTGTAGGAGTATTTGTACGTGTGTTTATACACATACATTCCTAGCCATAACCTGTTCAGTCCGTATACTGTTATTTGTATGTGTGTTTTCGGGCTGACCATTTGGCACTGGACAGCCCACTGGTCTGCTCTTCCCTGGGAGGAGCCCCTGTCCCGCTCTCAGCGCTACTGTCCCCTGTAGTTCTCTGTGCAGAGCTGAGGCTTCCTGGGCTGTCCTCCATCATGTTGGTGACACTCTATGGCTGTAGCTTCTGCTGTTACTGGGAGACACAATCTCACAGCAAACTTGCTGATGCTCTGCCTCTCACGATCTTTCTCTCTCTCCCTCTATTGTTTTCCAGCATCTTCCCTGTCATGGGAAATTATCTTCAGGCTGGTATAGTTGACTTCGCTTTACAGTAGTTTTATTGGTGGTGGTTTGGGGCCTCTGCACAGACCCTTTCACATGGCAGCGGTTCTCTCTTCTCCATCCCTCTCTCTCAAACAGGGTCTCACGTAGCCTAGGTTGGCCTTGACCTCATTGTTTAGTGCACAATGACTTCCTACTCCTGATCCTCCTGCCTCTACCTCCCGAGTGCTGGGATTAAAGCAAGCTTTACTACACTGTTTTATGCTGTGCTGGGGATGAACTCAGGGCTTTGCTCCTGTAAGGAAAGCAGTCTACTAACTGAGCCACAGAGCACACCCAGGGACTGCCCACAGGGAACCCACATCCAGCTACAGAGAGCCCACAGAAACCCACACCCCGATGGTCTCTTTAAGTGGGAATGTCCGAAGCTGCAGCTTGGTGGGTCAGGCTGTTAGGGAAGGCTCAGTCCATGCCTTAGGCAAATGTCACATTTCTGACAAGCTATCCAGAACATTTGCCACTCGCCATCATGATGGAAAAGCCCTCGCATTACCTGCAGGTCACTCAGCTTCTGTGGTAGAGTTGCCACACTTTGACATGTAGAAGTCAAATCAAGAGAGAGGAAGTCAACCGAGTCCTAGAAACAGGGAGATAAAGCATGAGAACAAGGCCTCCTCAGAAGTGTGCTGGTTCCCCCATGACTGCGGGTGAGTGTGCACATGAATACAGCAGGAGCGTGAGTGTGGTGAACTAGTAAGTGTGAAAATGTGTGTGCTGGGTGTGCGGTGCCAGCAAATGGAGGAGCACGAAGGGAGGGAATTGGGGTCTGGAGCTTCCCCCAGGGATTCCCCTCCTGTGACCTTTGTGATATCTGGGAACCCTCATGGGTCTGGGGTTTGGTTTTAATTTCAGGCCACAGCTTGAAGTCCACCCCAGTCAAGCCTGGCTTGAGCAGTTCTACTAGCAGAAAAACAAGCTACACAGCCCTGATCACCCGTGCTCTCTAACCCATGGTCTACTAGGGACTGCAGCTCACTGAGCATGTAGCTCACTAGGAAGAATGCTTGCTGAGCATGTCCGAGGCCCTGGGTTTGTCACCAGCACTGCATTAACAGGGCATGGTGGTGCCTGTCTCTACTCCAGCATGCTCATCCTTGGCTACCTCCTGAGTTCAAGGCCAGCTTGTGCAACATGAGATCTTGTCTTGAAGAATAGGAGGAGGAAGAGAATAGTGACGGAACCTAGCAGCTATAGGTGTCTGCCCTCGACTCTGATGACCTGAGTTCACCCTCCCATCACACTTGAGGGTAGAACTGACTCCCCAAATTTCCCTCTGCTCTCCACATAAGTGCCCTTGGATGTGCATGCCTACATACAGACCCACAGATAAATACCACACACATACAATACACACACAACAAATAACACACACGTACACCACAACACACACATACACAAAATAAAAATGTAATGAATTTTTAAAAAAATCAAGGACAATCGGGTAGTGGTTGTTCACGCCTTTTATCCCAGCACTTGGGAGGTGGAGGCAGGTGGATCTCTGTGAGTTCGATGCCAGCCTTTTCTATGAAGAAGTTCCGGGACACTCTAATGCTACACAAAGAAAGCCTGTCCCATAGAAGGTAGAAGAGAGGCAGGCCAGGCGGTTTAGTCCCAGCCCTGGAAAGAGAGGAGCAGGTGGATATCTGAGTGTGAGCGTACTCTGGCCTGCACAGTGTGGATAT
The DNA here is from genome assembly GCF_903992535.2 of Arvicola amphibius. Lineage (NCBI taxonomy): Eukaryota > Metazoa > Chordata > Mammalia > Rodentia > Cricetidae > Arvicola > Arvicola amphibius. The sequence continues at coordinate 91,785,976 of NC_052058.2, read as the reverse complement.
CTGAGTGTGAGGGTGCTCTGGCCCGCACAGTAAGAGTTACAGCCAGGGCTACACAGAGAACCCAAACCCCGTGTTGAAAAAGAAAAAAAAAAGAAAAAAAGAAAGAAAAGAAAGGAATGGGCTGGTTACTGGGCTCATTCAGTAATTTCTTTCTATGATTTCTGATGCCCAGTATTTATCTCAAATCCACGAGCATGTCTTTTGTTGTTGTTTTCTGTGCAGTCTTTCGCTGGTCTAGAATTCATTACGTATGCTAGGTTGGCCTTGAACTCCTAGGGATCTCCACGCATCTGCCTCCTGAGTAGTGAGACTAAACACGCGTTACCATGTTAATCCCAAGAGTATGTCTTTAACCCTAATGCTGAAAGATGGAGATAAGCAGGTCCTGGGAGTTCCCTGGACAGTTACTCTTGTGGAATCAGTGTGCTTCCAGTTTCAGAGAGACTGAGACCCTGATACCAGAAAAGGGAGAGGGGTAGAAAGTGACAGAAGATAGATACCCAATGTTAGCCTCACAGATGAGCAGGTTAGTGCACCTGCACACACATATAATACATTAGTTAGTGCACACATGCACACACATATAATACATTAGTTAGTGCACATGCACACACATGTAATACATTAGTTAGTGCACACATGCACACACAGAGAAAAACAATCAAAGTAGAAGACAAAGGATTCTGCCTGGTCTCTGGCTTACATATGCTAGAAGAATTTTAAATTCAGGATCTAAACATGGGAACACAGCACAATGAGTCACACATGTGCAAACACACACACACACCTGCCTCAGTATGCCTGGCTGGCCACGTTGTTGCTCTCTTGGCTGGAATCTCACGAGGTCATCACTGCCCTTCCCTCCCACAGGTCAGCTGTTCACAGGTCAGGCTCCAATTGAGAGCCAAGTGTCCAGTGCTCTAGCACCCAACCCTCACTGGCTCCCCAGTGCCTTCCTATCAAGTGATCCCCAGTGTCCACCAGATTTCACATCTGACAGCTCAGGAACTTGAAAAGTAGCTCTGATAAGATTCTGAATAAATAAATCTCTTGCTGACTAGATGCCATCTAAATTAATTAACAGAGTGATATTTGCTATCAAGAGACCAAAGGGCTGATCATAAAAATCCTTGTACAAGCAAAAATAATAATAATAATTCCTTGTCCTGTAACAGCCTTTGAACTGGTATCTCGCCCCATGCATGCAGCACAAAGCTCAGGGTTAAACCCAGGAGGACAGTGTGTGTTTTCCTTCTGGGAAGTGCAAACCCATAGGGTTTTCTATTGGCCTCCTTTGTGTGTACCTCTCTCGGCTCTGGCTCTAGACTCCTGCTTTGCCCGGTGTCTATCCTATGCTGGTGCTGGATTCCTACCATTTTACATCATCCCTACCTTCACTGGTTTCCCTCCTTTTCTGTTTCTTATATTTCCAGAAAAATTCTCCTTACTGTTAACAACCACATAAAAGTGTCCTCCAAATACAAGCAGTGGTGGCACATGCCTTTAATCTCAGCACTCGTGAGGCCGAAGCAGGTGGATCTCTGTGAGTTCATGGCAAATCAGGTCTACAAACTGAGTTCCAGGACAGCCAAGGCTACACAGAGAAACCTGTCTCAAAAAATAAAAATTAAAAAAAAAGAGTGTACCCCAATAGGAGGCTCTTATCTGGGCTCCCCTCTCTCCTGAGGTGCTCTTTCCCCACTGGCAACTATTAGCTTCGACCTGTAGAGACCCTGGGCTGGGGATGTGGTCCAGTAGGGATATTTGCCTAGCATCCACAAAGGCCTGGGTTCCACCCTAGCATGATGGAAACCAGGCATGGTGGTTCATGCCTATAAGCCAGAACTTGGGGGTGGGGGGTAGACTCAGGAAGATCAGGAGTTCAAGGTCATCCTCAGCTATACAGTGACTTAGGCTAGCCTGAGATATATGTGGCCCTGTCTCAAAAACAAAATGAATAAGCAAATAAAGGAGTGAGTAAATAAATAACAGTTACTGGAGGAAATGGTGGGGACACCTGAGTCTTAGCACCTTGATACATTTTTCTCTCTGTGTGAGTATGTGTAGACTATGTGGGTCCCAGAAATATATTTGCTTTATTTTGTTAGACACAGAGTCTCAGTATGTATCTGCTTGGTCTACAACTCACTAGGTAGCCTAGGCTTGCCCCAAAGTCAAAAAGATCCTCCTGCTTCTGCCTCTTAAGTGCTGAGATTGCAGGCATGTGACACCATGCCTGTCTGAACTCTGGTTTCTTAATGGAGCTAGGCTAAAACATGACAAATCAAGAGCCAGGCCTATTTCCTTTGAAGTTAGCTACAAATCTTGGGAATGGATACTGTTTAGAAGAGTTTATAGAGATGTAAACCAGGGCCGGGTTTGTAGCTTGGTTAGCCAAGTACTTGCCCACATCCACAAAATTCAACAAGAGCACTGCATCACCCAGGTGTGTGTGTGGCATGCCTGTAATCAGGATGTAGCACTCAGGAGCTGGAGGCAGGAGGCTCACAAGTTCAAGATAATCTTCTGAATACTCTGGGATACATAGGACCCTAACTCAAAAGTTTAAAACTAATAATAATAAAAGCAAAAAAAGCAAACAAATCTCACTTTAGCAAATCACAATTTAGCCAGGCATGCTGGTGTGCACTGTTAATCCCAGCATCTTGGGAAGCAGAGGCAGGCGTTTCTGTGAGTTCGAGGCTTCCTGACCTACATAGTGAGACTGAGGGAACAAGAGCATGACCATCCACCTTGGAGACACCCCCATTCTGGCCTGAATAGCACCCCGTTCTCTGTGATTAATCATAGCCTAAGAACCAACTCCACCCCTGCCCCACTCATGAGACTAACAGTTCCAATTTCCCTAAGTCAGTGTGGTGAAGTCAGCACAAGTAGCATTCTTGTATGTCCTAGATTAACAACAACCCTGGCCAAACCCACCCTCTGCCCTTTGACCAACCCTCCTCCCCATCCCTGATAAAAACCCTAGGCCGTGGAGGAAGTTCAGTCTGGTCTTCTCTGGTGGCAGCCCTTCTCAGGTTGACTAAACACCCGTGCCACTGTCGCTGAGCAGCCTCGAGCTCTTTTTCTCTTACACCGGCCTCATCTCAGAATAAATAAACACAATCACCTTTCACCCTAGGCATTACAGATGCTGCATCTACCTTGGTGAGTGCAGCCGAGGATGGGGATAGCAGGAGCTCGGGAATATCTTCAGCCTTCAGGACCACAGAGAGCCTCCCTCCTGGAACCAAACCGGAAAGAGCAGTAGTTGAGGGAGGGCTGAGCTTCTGAAGGGATAGATCAGGACCACCATGACTTCTCTTTAGCAACTGACAGACTTCAGAAAAAAAAAAAGTGGCTAAAAATACAGTATCTCACTAAGAGACTAGATTGGTTTTTATTCAGATTTTGTTAGTCAATGTCTCACTTTGTGACCCTGGCTGTGCTGGAAGTCAGCTGGCCTTGAACTTACTGAGGTCTGCTTGTCTCTGCCTCCCGAGTGTTTGCACTAAATTCATGTGCCACTATGCATGGCTAAGAGACTATTTTGTTGTTTGAATCAAAACCTATATACAGAGAGCACTTGGAAAAGGCAGGATACCAAGAATTATCCTAAAGTGTGTTCCCAGCCCATGTTCAGCCTTTCAAAACGTACAACTCAATGATGAGCTGCCAGTGTCAACTCTTCCATCGGCTGTTGTTTACAGTGGGGTAGGGTTCCTGGTGTTAGCTGTGTGTGCATCAGCATTCCCACTCTTCTTCCATAGCTGCTGCACCATTGTACAACCTTGCAGTTCCTCCAGGTCCCCATCAAGGTCTGCTCATAGCCATCATAATAGGTAGGAAGTGGACAATCATTATGGTTTTCATTTGCATTTCTCTAATGGTTATTGATATTTCATGGGGATTTTCTTGTTGTTGTATCTATTTGTCCATTCCATATCTTCATTGTAGATGTCTACTAAAGTCCTTAGCCTTTTATTGGGGGTGGGACTAGAGGTAAGGTCTCACTATGCTGTCGCAGGCTGGCCTCAAATACATAATCCTCCTGAGTGTTGAGATCATTGGCCTATCTAGCTTCTGCATCCTGTTGTTCTTTTTTTTTTTGATTTTCGAGACAGGGTTTCTCTGTGGCTTTGGAGCCTGTCCTGGATCTAGCTCTTGTAGATCAGGCTGGCCTCGAACTCACAGAGATCCGCCTGCCTCTGCCTCCCGAGTGCTGGGATTAAAGGCGTGCACCACCACCGCCCGGCTCATCCTGTTGTTCTTAAGTGGCCAGGTGTGACACACACCTTCAATCCCAACATTTGGAAGGCAGAGTCAGGTAGATCTCTGAGAGTTAAAGCTAGGCTGGTCTATACAATAAGTTCAAGGACAGCCAGCACTAGACAGTGAGACCCTGTCTAAGCGTAGAGGGATTCTTTTCCTTTCTTTTCTTTCTTTCTTTCTTTCTTTCTTTCTTTCTTTCTTTCTTTCTTTCTTTCTTTCTTTCTTTCTTTCTTTCTTTTTGACCCTGTTTCTTGCCCAGGTTGGCCTTGAACTAGCTATGCAACTGAGGATGACCTTAAGCTGTCATTCCTCTGGCTTCCATCTCCTCAGTTAAGCTTTGATGGAAATACAGCACAGGGCTCCACACATGTACAAATCAAATGTAGACCATTAAGTGGTCTACAGACTTAATAACTACATTCTCAGTCCTTGCTGCTCATTTTACTTGTATCATTTTAGCTAACTAATTAATTTATGAGTCAGGATCTCATGTGTATCAAGGCGACCTTAAACTTCTGGTCATCCTGCTTCCACCTTCTCGGTGCTTGGCTTACAGACATGTGTCACTATGCCCGGTTCATGCAATGCAGGAATTGGAACCCAGGGCTTCCTGTATGCATGGCAAGCACTCTGCTACGCAAGCACTCAACCACAGTGCTCATTTAAATTTTGATTTGTTTGTTTTTTGAGACAAGCTTTCTCTGTGTAACCCAAGCTATCCTGGAACACACTCTGTAGATCCTCAAATTCAGATATCCACCTGTCTCTGCCTCCAAGTGCTGGGATTAAAGACTTGGGCACTATGACCAGATAAAAGCTAACTTCTTCATATTCATATTGTATATCAAAAATTTCTATCATTTAAAAAAGGATAAAACAGCAACATTGTGGCAATGGTGTAAACAGCATTATTCTTTAAAGTCTTAAAAAAAAGCTGCTATTTTAAAACACTGGCTTCATTGTTTATCTCTTTTCTTCTATACCCTTCCTAGGGTCTAGATGGTCTTGAACTCATAGAGATCTGCACATCAGGCTGAGTTTGAATTTACAATCCTCACACTCAGTCTTTCAAGCGCTAGATTTACAGGTGTGTACCACCACACCTGGCTAATTTCAATTTGAAGGCCGTATCAAAAGGAATGATCAGAAGGTGGTAGGATGTACACGCAGCACAAGTCGCTGCGATATACTCTGCTCCTAGTAAAAATAAGTCAGTACAGTTGTAGAGCACTTGCCTCTCGTGGGCAAGGTTTTAGCTTTAGTCTCCATTGTACATTTACAAATCACAGTTTTCTCATTACGCATCGGTGTGTTATTATTTATCTTTGCCTCGCTTGATGCACTGTAAGCTCCAACTAAAAGATACACGCTTGTTTCCATAAGAGAAGGGGAACCACAGTTGGGTCTCCTTGTAGAGACTCAGGACAGCACTCTCTATCCAAGGCAACTCCAGGTTCAAGGAGCCGTTAGAAGAATGTGGGAGGAATCCTGACTTTATAAACTTCTCTTCAAGGAAGGGCAGAGAAAGACAGTTGCACAGACTTGACCCTGAGGAAGGGTCTAGAAGATAGTTTTCAAGGACTGGAGAGATGGCTCAGCATTAAGAGCACAGGCTGCTCTTCCAGAGGTCCCTGGCCTGATTGCTGGCACCCACATGGCAATTCAAGCCCTCTGTAACTCCAGTTCCAGGGGATCTGAGGGCTCAGGCATGCACATGGTGCTCAGACAAACATGTGGAAAAAACACCCACATATCTAAAATAAAAACATAATCACACATGCACAGACAGACACACAATTTTCAGGAGCTAAGGATATGGCTCAGTGGTTAGAGCGCTTGCCTGGCTTGCACAAGCCCCAGCCCTGCATAAAACTGGTTGTGGTGGGGTGTCTGTCATCTTGGAACTCAGGATGTGAATTTGGGAGGATCCGAGGTTCAAACTTATCTTCTGACCTCACAGTGAGCCAGCTTGGACTACAAGAGACACTATCTCAAAGGAAGAGAAAAGGTGTTTCAGACAAATGCTGTGTGTTTATATCTTTGTCCCCTTTGGGAACGGATTCTCACCAATGCTGAGATCTGGGGTCTCTTGGAAAGGCAGAGATGGGAGAGACATCAGTTCCTGCCTAAGAAGCAAACAGAGGAGGGTGGTGAGGGCTGCTGCCGGGCTATGTCCGTGTGTACTCACCCTGAGAAGAGAACTCTCTGTGGTAAACTTCAAAGGCTTTCCTGTGGGCATTGCTGAGGGTTTGCAGAGCAGACGCTTTCGAACCCTCGGGGGCAAGATCCATGATCACTTTCTCCAAGTCGCTGAAGGTGAACCAGATCTCAACAAGGTCCCCAAAGGACTGGAAGGCGAACGTGGCATAGTCGGCAAAGAGGTCAGCAAAGTCCTTGTCCCTCTGGATGGTGCCGCGGGTGGGTGGCGTCTGGTGGCCCAGGACCACCATGGGCTGAAGCTGGGCAGCCTTCAGGGACTGCAGGAGTTGTCGGTAGCACCACACCGCTTCCTGGTCTGGATTCTTGGGGCTTCCCGTTGGGAGAAGCTGTGCCCATGATAGAAGTACTTTGTAATGGGTGACCTGACTGGCACGAAGACTGCTCAAGTACTGTGGCAGCAAAGAGGGCAATGGCTGCTGGCAGTCGGAGAAGTCCTTGCTACCAGGTCCAAAACCGGAGCCCTGGGTTCCCAGTGGATGGCTCAGGTTAAGCACTAAGTCATTTGTCAGAGGACCAGCGGCTGAAATAAAATTTCTGTCGGGTTCCAGGTCAGTCCCCTGGCATGAAAGACTCAGGAGGACAGCGCTCAGGAAGAGTGCTGTCCAGGGCAGATCCATGTTCAAGGATCTGTTAGAAGCATGTGGAAAGAATCCACACCTTATAACACTGACGAGGCTATAAAATACAGTGATTATCCACACAATATTTAACCGTGTTATCTATGATCATTAAATTAGAACTTGGTTCAACCAATGTAATCAGAAAAAAAAGTTTTGTTTCTGTATACATGTTCACGAACTTGTGTGTGCACAAACATGTGGAGGCCAGAGGTAGATCTTGGGTGTCTTCCCCGATTGTGAGCCCTAGGGAGCTGCCTGTCCCAGCCTCTTCAGTGAAGAATTACAGCTGTGTCATCACATCTGGTGTTCTGCAAGAGCACTAAGCATCAACTCAGGTCCCTATTGGTGTACAGCAAACACTTTACCAACTGAACCATCTCCTCTGCACTAATATTTAAAAATTTAAATACCACGAGATGTTATGCCAGACATGTAACACTGAAAAAACACAAAGAATTATTCAGTGTGGACAGAATGGAAAGAAAAAAGAGGTATGCTGAACTTCTAGGGCTATCTTGACAGTCCCTACATGAGTTTTGCTAATTTTCTTTTTTTTTAGATTTATTGCCAGGCAGTGGTGACATGTCTTTAATCTCAGCACCCAGGAACTTCTTGAGTTCCCGGCCAGTCTGGTCTATTAAGTGAGTTCCATGACAGGTATGGCAACACAGAGAAACATCACATGCATGCCAGGTAGCCTCAGAGGCTAGAAGACGGTGTCAGATCCCCTGGAACTGGAGTTATACATGGTTCTGAGTCACCATATAGATGCTGGGAATCAAACCGGGTCCTCTGCTGAGCTGCAGCCTTCTTAACCACTGCGCATCTCTCCAGTCCATGAGGTTTAAGGTTAAATAAAGGGCACAGCTCAGCAGTTCTGGTCAAGGTGTGGCCCTGCCCCTCACTGACCATTGAGTTTCTCCTGCAGGGCGGTCAGAGAAGTGTTGTCCTGTGTGCCTGTGTGTAGTTCCTTCCGGGAAGACAAGCTCCCTCCCTGACTAGAACTCAGTTTCAGCTTTTGTTCTTGCCCTACCCCAAGGCTGCATGGAATTCCAGGGGAAATCCTAACTCCATGGGCTTCCCTGTTCAAACTGTTCTCTAGACATAGGAACGGGGTTGTAGGTCTCCCTCTTAGGAATGAAGGTTACACCAACAAACTTCATACAAGGACAGGAAGTCGAAAATTCCTGAGCAAAGCAGATGAAATTTGACACAAGAAAAATGAACCCCTCTCTGTGAAAACAGGAACACAGTCCAGCAGTGGTGGCCTTTAACTACAGCAATCGGTAGGCAGTGATAGGAGGGGGGGCACAATAGGAATGGTGATGCCTATCTTTAACTCAGCACTAAGGAGGCTGAAGTAAGTGGATTTGTGAGTTTTAGGCCAGTCAGAGCTTCTAAGACCACCTAGAAAAACCAAAGTTCAGACAAACAAAACGGGATAGGAGTGGAAAGACGCTCAGTGATTTAGGAGCACCTGCTGCTTCAGCAAAGGACCCAGGTTTGCTTTCTAGCATCCAAGTGGTGAGTCACCAGGAAATCTGAAGCCCTCCTCTGACCATAGGCACCAGAGCAGCATGGTACATATACATATATGCAAGCAAAAACACTCACACACATAAAAAAATCTTGTAAAAGTGGGAAGCAACCCTTCTTTATATACATATGTACATGTTATTATGTGATGTGTATTCATGTGGAGGGTGGGGGGCAGCTTTGGTCAGGCATCACAGATGAGATCAGTTGGGACTCTCCCATGTTTGTCCTGGGGATCAAACCCAGGTCCTCAGGCTTGTACAAGTTTTTTATCTGCTGGTCTAGCAGGTCCACTTTTTATTTTCAAGCTGAGTCCTTCACTGGGTTGGGAGTGATCTACTAGGCTAGGCTGCCTGGCAACACCAGCATCTGCAACTCTTCTTCCCCAGGGCAGAGATTACAAATATACACTACCATATCCAAGTTTATTTTATTTACTTTCCATACTCAGTTCCATGTGTTTGAGGGTAAAGAAGTATTTTAACAACTGAGCTACCTCAAAAGCCAATATAAAAACTATGAAGTTTTCAAACCAGGTAATGGTGGCACATACCTTTAATCCCAGCTCTTGAGAGGCAGAGGCAGGCAGATCTTGAGCCAGCCTGGTCTATGTAATGAATTCCAGGACAGCCAGGACTACATAAACCTTGTCTTGAAAAAAAAAAAAAAAACCAACTATCAAGTTTTCATAACCACCTTAAAATATGGTGAAGAGTTTTCAAGTGTCTCTAAAGGTACATGTGAAGTCAGGTATGGTGGTACATTCCTTTAATCCTACTACTGGGGAGACAGGCAGTGAGTTCCAGGCCAGCCAGAACTACATAGTAATACCGTCTTTAAACACACACACAACACACAGGACTCCTTAATGAGACTGTCTTTACACACATAGAAACCACAAGAAGCCTACTTAAGTATTTTTCTTTCTTTTTTGAGAGAGGAATTCACTGTGTAGCCCTGGCTGTCCTCTAAATTCAGAGATCCGCCTGCCTGTGCCTCCTAAATGCTGGGATTAAAGGCGTGCGCCACCGCTGGCCAGCTTTATTTGCATATTTCTCTAGTCTGTATAACTCAATTATTACTGTACATATGTGCAGCAGCATAACATGAGGAAGTCAGAGACAACTTTGTAGAGGGCTTGCTTTTCACCGTGGTTGAGGGATTGAGCTAGGCTGCATGGCAAGAGTCTTTAGCTGTTAAGCTATCTCAACATCTTTTAATTTTAATTTAAAACTAAAATTTAGCCAGGCAAGTGTCCCATGTCTTTAATTCTAGCACTTGGTAGGCAGAGGCAAGCTGATCTGAGTTCAAAGCCAGCCTAATCTAGAATAAGGTTCCAGGACAGCCAGGGTTCCAGAGTAAGCCTGACTCAAAAAAAACCCTAAAACCAAATCGTGTGGATTAATGTTTTGCCTGTGAGTAAATCTGTGCATTACTAGTCCTATTCCTTGGGTGCCATTCAACTTTAAAAAAATCAAAAACAAACAAAAAAGAAAAAACTCAGGTCTCTCACTGGCTTGGAACTTGCCAAGTATGGTATCAGGCCCCAGGGACTCTGCCTGTTTCTACCTCTCCAACAAAGAAATTATATCCCCAGATATTTTGCATGGGCGCTGTACCTGCTAGTTTTATGTCAACTTCACACAAGCTCAAGTCAGCAGATAGGAAGCCTCAACTGAGAAAATGTCTCTATTAGATTATTAGATAGGGCTGCAGTAAGGACTATGAAGCATTTTCTTTCTTTCTTTCTTTCTTTTTTTTTTTTTTTTTTTTTTTTTTTTTTTTTTTTTTTTTTTTCGAGACAGGGTTTCTCTGTGGCTTTGGAGCCAGTCCTGGAACTAGCTCTTGTAGACCAGGCTGGCCTCGAACTCACAGAGATCCGCCTGCCTCTGCCTCCCGAGTGCTGGGATTAAAGGCGTGCGCCACCACCGCCCGGCGAAGCATTTTCTTTTTAATAATTTATGGGAAAGGGCCCAGTTCATTGTGGGTGATGCCACCCTGGGCTGGTACTCCTAGGTTCTAAGGCTAAGTAAGTAAGCCATGGGAAGTAAGCTAATCAGTGTTGTGTTCTTTTAAAAATGCTATGAAGTCCCAAATGGTGGTAGCAGGCCATGTGGCGGCAGACAGTGGGCCCTGCGAGCAGCCAGTCCCAGGCAGAGGCTGCCGGTCTTAGAGCGGCGGCCTGAGCAGTGGTGGAGGCCCATGTGGTGGCAGGCAGTGGGCTCTGGGAGCAGCTAGTCCCAGGCAGAGATGGCTGCCGGTCCCGGAGCAGTGGCTGGTCTCAGGCAGGGAGATACAAGCTGCCTCTCCGAGAGGAAGATGGAAAAAAGAGTGAGCTCAGGCCGGAAGCTGAAGATCAGCCTGCCTCAGTGGATGGGGAGGGAATGGGCGTGGCTTGTCTCTTAAAGGGACAGGGACCAAAACCATAACAATCAGTACCCACCCATGGCCTTTGCCTCCTGATTCCTACCCTAAAAACTTTTGGTGAACAGTGCTCTAGAGGTGTAAGTCAAATAAACCCTTTGCTCCCCTACTCGCTTTCTGGTCATAGTGTTTCATCGCAGCAACAGTAACTGTAAGACAGGCCTTTAAACACTTCACTGACGGGGCTTTCTCCCTAGTCCCTTTTAACTCTGTAGTTATGGATGGTCTGGAACTCTCTATTACCAACCACCCCTTTGAGATAAAATCCAGTCTATGATTTGTCTGCCTTAGCTACCTAGGAGGTGAGACTACAGACACACTAAAACACATCTGCTGGCTCAAGCTACTTAGACCTCTTATATAACATAAAAGGTTGCTCTCTAGCTGGATGGTAGTGCCAAGACTTCAGTCCTAGCACTCAGAAGGCAGAGGCAGGTGGATATACAGAAGTTCAAGGTCAGCCTTATCTCAAAAAACAAAACAAAACAAAAAACAAATAAACAAAAATAACAACCCCGGTCTCTGTTGGCAAACAAATGAAGTCAATCCTGATGACTGAAGTACAATCTAGGAAATCCCACGTGCCAGGAAAGATTTATTATCTACAATTTCTCTTGGGATTTGTACACAGATGCCACAACATGCATACCCCAACCAAACAAATAAATTTAATTAAAAAATGATCTATTTCTTCTAAAAAGAAAAATTATTACCAAAAAAATTACCCTTAGGACAGAAAAATCAGTACTGAGTAAATGGTAACAGTCTTTATACCAAAAGCCAGATGTAATGCCACACCTACAATCCCAGCACTCAAGTTAAAGCAAAAGGATCAAGCATTCAAGACAGGCTACTTGGGACCCCATACCCCTGCCACTCAAAAAAAGCAAAATAAACAACCCCCCCCACACACAAAGAAACACCCCCAAACCAACACTGAAATTAACTTCAGAAACTCACCTCCAAGGCCTCTTTACCACAAGAAACTCATGGAAAGGGAGGTAATAATCAAGAGTACAAATGAATCCAACAAACAACTGCAGAACAAGTTATTTTATTTTCATGAATAAAAGCAGTAGTTGGAAATAGAAGGCAATTTCCAGATATGTATATGACAAAAGCAGCAGGCTTTCCTAAACACGAAGACAAAGGTCTTACAGAAAGAACATGATTGGGTTCTGACTTCAATAGGAAAAGAAGCACAAAGTGCTGAAGCCTGTCCCAGTAGGAGGCTCACAGGGCCATGAATTCAGCTCTCACTCCTCAAAACATCACTCCAGAAACTGTCTCTCTTGAGTGTCACCTGGCTCTTGTGCAGAGGTAGGGCACCACAAGTCCTTGTGTATAGTTACCTTCAATATCTCAATCTTCAAGCAAGTAGTTAGGGTTGACTACCAAGTAGGGGTCTTCCTCATAGCTCTCGCTTTCTTCGGTGGAGCCTTTCAGTCCAGCCTGGGTAAGCTCAATCAGAACGTGATCCTGTGGAACAGCTTGTCTTCAGTCCAACTCTTCTAAATGTCTGCTACTTACATTCTCTCGTTTCCTGTCCGAAAGCCCTTGGACCGGAACCATCCCGTAAAACCATACCAGTGTTCTCAGCTCCATTCTTATAGGATGCTGGCCTTTACTTAGAACTGCCAGAAAACTAAGACACTCGGCGGGTACTGTGATTTTAATAAGATATCCTTTACATTTTATTAAATGCTTGTTGATGTAACTTCAAAAAAGGAAACTGCTTGAATTTTAAGATTATACAATTGTATAAAATTCTCTAATATCTAAATCTGTTTTAGTTTCATTTACTGTTACCAGTTAATTTTTAATTACTGCCCATAAGCCCTTTTCATTCACTCCCCTCCCACTTTCTGAGATAGTCTATGCAGCCAGACTGGCCCGAAACTTACAATTTTCCTGCCCTTAGTCACTTGAGTGCTGGGATTTTAAGTGTGTGTGTCATCAGCAAGATTCTATTCTTCTTTTTCCTTTTTCTTTTCTTTTTTTTTTTTAACCAATTTATTCTGAAGAGTTCTTAGGCACCTGATGTGGTGCCGCAAATCAGACCCGGGTGCTCAGGGAGCACACTGCATGCTCATCACCACTGAACCATCTCTCCAGCTCTTATTTATATTTATGAGATATACACAGGGCCTCTCACAGGCTAGATTGATTTTATTTCTAACTGGACTAACAATGGATTAAAGATGCTATGGTAGTATACACCTTGTAATACCACCACTCAGGTGGCTAAGGCACAAAGACCTTGAATTCTAGGCTAGCCTAGACTTCACAGTAAGACACAATCTCCAAGTAAACAAACAACAAAACATTTAAACATAATTTACCTGGAAATTTTCTCTATGATCAAGTAATAATAAATGTAGAACACGTTATCTGCCCTCTTCTTTCCCAGCCCCTAAACAATTTCTGCCAAATAAAACGGAATAACTTCAAACAAGACTGTTTACTGGATTGAGGAAGATGAAACAGGTGATGCTAGAGACCTGGCTGAGAACTTACCAGACAGCAGTGTGTGAATGGAGTGGGCAGGGTGAAAACAAAGGGTGAATACAGCACCACACAGGGGCTATAGACACAGCATAGACCTAAGGCTGACCAGCACATGCAAACCCAGGATTCAATGCCAGCACAGTGAAAGACACCACAAAATAAGATTCAAAAGCTACTTGTTCAGTTTTTACCTAAATCCTGCTTATTTTAGGAAAAGATGTACCTTCCTTGCTGTTAATTCTCCTTAACCACAAAACCCCAATAATTCAAAATACACAAATTCATCAAAAAGCCTACACTACAACCTGCTGATATAGCCCCCGCCCCCCTACCCTGGAGCCCAGGCAATGGATACATACGTAGTGTGTTAGGCGATGAACAACCTTCTCTATGATCCTCTTTTTATTTATGAGCTCCTCTTCAGAGTCTATTTCTGACTCGATTTCCTTCAGGTACCAATTAACAAGCTCACTCCTCTTTAATGCTGATTCATCCTCCTCTACAACAAAAACACATTTAAAAGAACTAATATTTAACAAAATGCATTGCTAATTCATGGCACATGCACGCGCACAAACACACACATGCAACAATAACAACAAAACAATAAAAAAAAAACCCTTAGTTTTTTTTTTTTATAGAAACTGCAAATTAAGATGCAAGAGTTATGGCTTTGGTTTAGAACATGTGCTTAACAAGTACCAAGAACTGGGTTCAATCCTTAGTACTACACACACACAAAAGATATAAAATCAGGTGTAACTGTAAGCTCCTCTTCAGAGTACTTCTTTTTTTTTTTTTTTTTTGTTCTTTTGAGATGGGGGTCTTCTCACAATATAGCCTTGGCTGGCTTGGAGCCCACTATGTAGACCAGGTTTTAAACCTGCCTCTGCTGAGTGCTAGGAGGACTAAAAGTGTAGGCTGTCACACCCAGTCAGAATCTACTTCCGAATCAATTTCTTTCAAGTATTAGGTGAAATCAGCTGTGAAAGTCTCCAGCACAGATTAGATTTTTGCATGATGAAAGAAGCCTAAAAGCTACCAGAGTTATCCTTGGAACTGTTCAGTCCCGAGCACACACATTGGGCAGCTCACAACCCACTCTAACTCTTGCTCGGACGGTTCCAAATGCCCTTTTGATTTCCATGTGCACCCATACACAAAAAGAATCAACTATAACTCTAACAGATGATTGTTTTCCTCCTGCCCACAGCTAACTGGAGAATGGTGAAACTGATAATCACAGCAACCAGTCAAGGGTAAGAACTGGGCCAGTGTTCCAGTAGCCGATACTGATGGGCAGAGGAGGATTTTATCACATTTGTGGTAGCCATATAGATTTGTTGAGTTCAACTTGCTTGTAAAGGAGAGACCATTTGATGGGAAGAAAACAACTATTGTAATTTCACCTGCAAAAATGTTATGTTCTTTATATGATCAGATCTAAAGATTCTGCTTCAATCTCATAAATACACGAACAGGAATGATCTGTAAGTCAACATAAATGACCATCTTTCCTGATAGAACACAATGCTTAACATCAGAAGTGGCAGAAATAGCATGTAAGAATGACAGCAAGTACACAGTGTAGGGCACATACTCACCTTCTTCCATTTTCCTGAGGTGGAGCACAATGAGGTTAGAGATTCGGCAGTACTCAGCGAAGCCCAGCCTCAGGGAGGGCTTGGAAACAGGTTCCTGATGGGCATCTTCACTGGGACCGTTGATCCCATTCACAGGGGCTGGGCTGTCAGCATGACCTAAGGAAAGAAGTAACCACCCAATTCTTGTCTTTGTGCCTTCAACATGCCCTCATCTAGCATTCAGGCACAAACTCCTTAAGCTTAACATGAACTTCAGAAAACAATCATTTAATAAATAAATTTGGAACAAATTAATATCCTATTAGTGAAGACAACTGACTTGGGAGGAATATTAGGGATGGAGGTCAGAGACTTTAATGATATTTGATTGGCAGCAAGGCATGGTGGCACACAATTTTAAACCCAATTTTAAATTTTAAAACAGAAGGCAGAGGCAGATGGATCTCTGAGTTTGCGGCCAACCTGGTCTACAGAGCAAGTTCCAGGGCAGGCTCCAAAAAAGAGGCTGAACCAGACAGAAGGCTATAAATTTAATACAGTTTAGGCTACCTACCTAATGACATTTCCCCCTGCATCCACTAGTCAATTTGCAGTGTTATGAACAAAAGCAATCTGTTATTCACCTGTCTCAATGTGACTGAGAAGTTTAATCCTCCTTTTAATTATCATTGTGTATATGGCCACTTGTGAGCATGCCATAGTATGTCTGTGGAAATCAGATGGTAACTGTGGATTTAGTCCTCTTTCACATGGGTGCAGGGTAATGTTTTCTTTCAAGCACATATACTTTGTATAACTACTTAACTGTGCTTCAGTTTATAGTTAATTTAAGATCCATTTGCCTTCCCCTTCTGAATACATCTACTTCACAGCCATCGACTGGTGCATTGGTACTATGGTGGTTTGAAAGAAAATGGCCCCCAATGGGAGTGGCACTATTAGGAGGTGTGGCCTTGTTAGAGAAGTATATCACTGTGGGGGTGGGCTTTGAGTCTCTTTTGCTCAACCTTCCCTCAATGTGATAGTCAGCCGACTTCCTGCTGCCTGCAAGATGTAGGACTGTCAGCCACTAGCACCATGTCTGCCTGCATACTATCATGTTCCTGTTCCCCATCATGATAATGAACTAAACCTCTGAAACTATAAGTGAGACACCCCAAATAAATGTTTTCTTTATGAGTTACCATGGTTATGTCTCTTCACAGCAATGAAATTCCAAACTAAGACAGGTACCATGACATCCTGCAAAATCAGTTTCTATCTACAGACCAGTGATGAGCAAGCTCCTCACCATTGATGCCATCTGGGCCTTCATCCGTCTCCATCTGGATCTCTTCCTCTTGATCTAGATTGACATCAGGCGTTTCTACACGGATGATTGATTTATTCAGTAGCCGAAAAGCTTCCTTCACATGTTTAGGCTGGACCTAACCCAGTAATGAGACAACTTAGCCACGTAAAAGGTATTTTATGCCAAACAGCTAAGAAGACTGTGCTCCTCCCCACACTATTAACTAACCAAAATGGCTGAAATGACTGACAACATCATATATTGACCGAAACAAAGACTAACTCACCCACTGCAGTCATATACGAATTTGCTGCAGGACAATGGTTTTACCCTATAAAGATTTGTTTCTTGTACTTATTTAATAAAATGCCGATTGGCCAGTAGCAGGCAGGAGTATAGGTGTGGCAACCAGGCAAGAAGTAGAGGTAGGGCAATGAGAATTCTGGGAGAGGAAAGCTCAGTCTGCAGCTTTCACCCAGAGGCAGAACAAGCAAGATGTGAATGCCTTGCTGAAAAAGGTACCAAGCCACGTGGCTAACAAAGACAAGAATTATGGGCTAATATAAGTTATAAAAGTTAATAAGAAGCCTGAGTTAATAGGCCAAATAGTTTATAATTAATGTAGACCTCTGTGTGATTCTTTGGAACTGAAAGCTGCAGAAACAGGAGGGACAGAAACCTTGGTCAACACAAATTAATACAATTGTTTAGCAGACTCTTTCAATAAAGGCACTTGGCTTTTAATTGCAAAAGCAGTATGTGTACTTTCTTCCCATTTTATGTGCATACTTTTCTTTGTGGTCTGCAGAGGCCAGAAGAAAGTATTGGATCCCTTGGGAATGGAGTCATAGACAACTGCAAGCCATCATGTGGGTGCTGCAAATAGAACCTGGGCTCTCTGGAAAAGCAACCAGTGCTCTCTTACCTGAGCCATCTCTACAGCCCAGCAGTATGCACTTTTTGCACTCTTAACCATTTCCCCAGCTCCACTTTCTTTCCTTTTTTTCTTTAAGTCTTTTGAGACAGAATTCTCTGTGTAGTCCTGGCTCTTCTTGAACTCAAGAGATTTGCCTGTCTCCGCCTCATAAGTGCTGGCACCCCCCCGCCTTTACTTCACAGTACTGAGAACTGAATCCAGGGCTCAACACAAGCACTCTACCACTCAGTTACATGCCCAAACTTTGTTTCACTGATTTAAGACAACATCCTATGGAGCTCAAGAGGACCTCAAACTTGAATTGGACCTCAAACCCTACCCATCCCTTTCACAGACAAAATTTGAATTCTAACTGAACTTTGTATATAAAAGTACACAAAAGCCTTTGTTTGAAGCAGAGATGTATGGCTTCCAATATCCTCTCCCTCATACTCTAATATTTGCCTATGAATCTAGGGCTCAAAGAGCAATTTAAAACCCATGAAGCTAAGGGTATAGATCAGTGCCAAATGTGTTTAGCATGTACAAGGTTCTAAATTTAATCCCAAGCACACACAGAAATCAAAATAATAGCCAAACCCAACACACACTGATACACCATCCTTAAGGAAAAAGGCTCCTTCTGAGACAGGAGTCACTGCCACATTTGTATTCCCAGCCAAAGGCCAAGGACACTTGCTTGAGATATGCTTCTCCTGGATAAATGATTACTCACCTCTATCTGCACTCCACAACTACTGATTAGAATAGATTATCTGTTACTATCAGTCTATCTACTTCATAACTGCAAGACAGCAACCTTCCCACCGGCAGAATGTACCAACTGGTTCTGGAAGGTTCCATAACAAAGTTAAAAACATGCCTACAAGCCAACTCATGAATTCCTCTGTTATCAGAGGGACTATGGTACCTCGTCACAGCAGTGCATCCGGGCCATTGATTCTGAGAGACGGATCATACTCTCCAGCTGTCGCACAGTGATTCTCCATGAGGACTTAGTGACCCCAGAGCCATCCCTCTGGCGGAGGCGTTTGTACTGCTCCACAATGAAGTCCTCCGACTCTTTGGATATCTGTTTCAAAACCAGTCAAGTCAGGGAGACATTTATACTCACTTCCCTTGATGGGCTACATTAAACTTCAGTTAAAGAGGATCCCATGGGGGAACACTCTGGGGAACTTAGAAGTTGAAACTTTAAGCTATCAGAAAGGCATTGAATTAGTTCAGAAACTGGCATTAAGAAGCTTGTAAATTCCATGTACTAATTTTATGAGCATGAAGACAATAGACTAGTTTAAGCAAATGACCATTTCTAAATGACATTTAACAAATGAAGCAATAGAATAAAAAGAAATGTCTTTTGCACCTCAAGTGTCAAAGCTCATTAATTGAATTAACACTCAGACTAAACTTAAGGCTCATATCAAGAACTCATGCTGGCTTTAGGTGAAAAGACAGCATACACTGACCTAAGAGGCCCTCGGTTTTTAAGAACAAGAAACTTGGTACACAGAGGGACAAGTATGTAGTCCGGGTGAACACACATTCTTCATACAAAAGTCACTCAAAATCCTACTTAATTTTACTGTTAGACAGAGTTTAACTATGTAAGCTACAATATCTGGCCAAAGATTTTTTTATTAGTATCTAACAATATAAAATTATTCAAATTAAAAATAATCTCTCAACTATTTCTAAAGAAACAAACTAGTATTCAAAACAAACAAAACACAAAACTTAAAATTTAAGATTATAGTGCACTTAGCAGGTTTTAAAAGGAGCAGGCAAAGTTAGGAAAGAAAGTAGTGGGGGTATGGGAGGAGTGAGGTCTGGAAGTGGGAGGTAGATTTATCAAAACACATTATATTCAAGTATGGAATTCTCAAGCAACAAGTTAAAAAAGATTTAAGGAAAAAGATAAACACATTAAGGTACATCAGCACCTTCCTATAAACTAAGCAGTAGGAATCTAAAGCAGGATTATGTTTGAAGCCTGCCTGGTCTACATAGTGGAGATCAAAAACAAACCCAACCAAAGCTAAAGTTAAAACAAAATAAAACCAAAACCAAGTACAAGTTCAGTTAATTTCAACTTAACTCATTTATTTAAATGGTTTTAACATACACACACACATGCACACACGCACACACAGCTTATGCAGGTACAGCATGGCAGATTACCTTGGGCTTAAACTGTCGGGCAAAGAGAAGATACCTTCTGATATCATCAAGGGAATAAACTCGGTCAATCGATTCTTCAATCCTTGAATGCAAGTCTACTATACGCCTAGCGATAGCATAATCTGTCACCTAATTTAAAACAAGAAGATAACTTCTATTAATCCTAGTTAGTGGTGACTCCAAAGTACCCCAGAGGTAATTTATAGCTACAAATGATTTCTCATCTGGGCATGTAGTCAATGCCTATAATCCCAGTACTTGGGATGCAGAGGCAGGAATAGTAGTTCAATGAAGTTAACATTAACTACATAAGATGTTCAAGGTCAATATAAACTACAGGAGACCCTACCTTGAAACAAAGACAAAATTAACCTCTATGCTACTGAAAGAAGTTATTAATAGGTGCCAACATTCTGAGCAGAGTTTTTATTTATTTCATTTTTTTAGATTTATTTATTCTATGTGCATGAGTATTTTGCCTGCATGTATGCCTGTGCACTATGTTCATGTCTGATGTGCACTGGGGTGAAAAGAGGGCACTGGATCTCCTGAAATGAGTTATAGATGTTTGTGAGCCATCATGTGGATACTGAGAATTGTACCTGGGTTTCTGCAATAACAAAGTGTTCTTAACTGTTGAGCCATCTCTACAGTCCCACAAGCAAAGTCCTCAAAACAGAATTTTTTAATTAAAAAAATAAATACATTTTATGCTGGGTATGGTGGCATATGTCTTTAATCCCAGCACTGGGGAGGCAGAATCTCTTTGATCTTGAGGCCATCCTGGCCTGCATAGCAAGTTCCAAACCAGCCAGAATTATGGTGAGACCCTATCTCAAAAAAAAAAAACCAATGGTGTTTTGCCTCTGTGTAAGTGTTTGCACCATGTACAGGCTTGGTGCCCACAATGGCCAAAAAAGGGCTTCAGATACCCTGGAACTGGAGTTACAGGTGGTTGTGAGCCACCACATGGGTGTTAAGAACCTGGTCCTCTGCAAAAGCAGTAAGTGCTCTTAACCACTAAACCATCATCCCTCTAGAGATGTTCCACTTAAAAAAATATACCTGGAAGGAATGCACTACTTTTAATAACCATATTTGCTATGAAAACAGAAGGAAGAATTAGTGGGGAAGAAGGGAACCAGCCACAACAAACAGGCAGATCTCTGAGTTTGCGGCCAACCTGGTCTATAGAGCTAGTTCCAGGACAGGCTCCAAAGCTAGAAAACAAAACAAAAACAAAAAACAGGTGGTAGTAAGTAACCAATTAGAGCAAAGTTACTGTTTGACAGGTGAATGGAAATGACACAAAGCCTGAGGGTCGCACACCTTTGATCCCAGATTTTGGAAGGCAGAGGCAGGTGATTCTCTGTGGTTTTTCAGCCTAGTCTACAGAGAGAGTTCCAGGATAGTTGGGGCCACATAGAGACCCTGTCTCAAAATACAAACAAACAAAACCCAAACTATAATGAAATCTAGTAGCATATGCTGACTTAAAAATTGATTTTAAGGGACTGGAGAAATGGTTCAGTGGCTCAGAGCACTGGTTGTTCTTCCAGGACTTGGGTTCAATTCCCAACACCAAACAAGACAACTCATACCTACTTGTCTGTAGCTCCAGTTCCAGGGCCTCTGACACCCTCACACAGACATCCATGCCGGCAAATACCAATGCACATAAAATAGAGTATAAAATAACAATAGCAGAGCTTTTACAGGGAACTCATTACATGATACTGTTTCCTCAGGAATGTGTAGAAACAAACCTCCTAAAAACCCCATAAAGAAGATATTAATTTTATTTTATATAGAAGCAAACTGAGTCCCAGAAGAGTTAAATAATCTGTTCAAGGACTTAGTAAGTAGTGGAGACAGGACTGATCAGTCTGGCTTCAGTGTGTCCTCTCAGTCATTACATTATTATCTAGGAGTTAACTGTGTTCATGTACTTGTTAAGGGAAAGAGGAGAAATCCAAGTCCCACCCCAAACATTCACAACAGCAAGGCAGTTTTACTTAGATAATATTTCAAGTCAGTTTAGAAGCAGGGTTTTGCACTGTTACTACTAAATAGAGGAACTCCCTGCTCAGCAAATGAGCACAGCCCGCAAAGATGGCCACAGTGGGTTACAGAGTTCAGGTCCAGCATGAGTCACACTAAACTTTGTGAGGTGGTGGAGAGGGTGGGCTGTTTGTGCGTTATCACACAAATAACTCTGGCCAGCAGTAGTACACCCGAGGGGCACCAAAGGTCACAAAACTGAACACAAACGGAAAACATGAACAGCTTAAGTGGTTGGTTACCTCATTGCACTCATCCACCAGGATAAAGAAGAGATCAAAGCGGGACATGATAGGTGCCGACAGACTGATGTTCTGTTTCAGTGATTTTGATCTGTCATAGTGTCCGCTGACAGGGTTTGCTGCAGCTAAAATGGATGTCCTGGCATTCAGAGTTGCCTGACCATGAGAAAAAACCATGAGACTAAAGAACAAACCCAAACAGGCCAATATAGATACAAGGAAAAGTTGTGTCTCATGCAATTAACAAAACGGAAGTAAAATGGTGCAGCAGGCTTTTCGGACCACCAGCCCCCAAATCATGACATGGAGACTTATTATTAGTTATGAATGCTTGGCCTTAGTTTAGGCTTGTCCCACTAGCTCTTATACCTTATTTTAACCTGTTTCTCTTCATCTACATTTTGCTTCCGGGCTTTTTACTTTTCTTTCATTCTGTATGTCCTACTTTCCTGCTTCCTCCATGTCTGTCTGTCTGGTAGCTAGCTGCATGGCTGGTTGGTCCCTGGCATCTCCCTCAAGTCTAAATTCCTTTTTCTACTTATTCTCTCTGCTTCCCATCCCAGCCTACCCCTCTACTGTCTAACTACTGCAGCTTTTTATTAAACCAATCAGGTACCTTAGGCAGGCATGCAACACATCTTCACATAGTTAAGTATTCTGCAGCATACACAAATGTAACACATCTTTACATAGTTATACAAATGTAGCATAAACAAATATAACACACTTTATATAATTAAACAAATATTCCATTCTGCAACAAAAAGCAGGTTTTTCACCTACTGAATCATCAAAACTCAAGTATGATAACAGCACAATAAGCTCTTCTATATTGGTGATGTAATCTCTTATGAGTCCCTTAGCCAGCACTCTGCAGGGAATTTACCTTTTAACTAGATACAGTAGGTACTCAGTTTACTACAATAACTATATCTTGTGACACACAAGACTAAAATCGAAGTCAGGCAGTTGTGGCAGAGCAGATCTTGGGAGGCAGAGGCAGGCTGATCTCTGTGAGATCAAGGCGAGTCTGGCCTACAAGAGCTAGTTCCAGGACTGGCTCTAAAGCTAGGGAAACCCTGTCTCGAAAAATCAAAAAGACTGAAAATGACCCACGCAATGTATGGTTCATGCAGGTTCAATGCCATGGGCTAGTAAGTCACAACTGACCTACTAGGACTATAGAACTATAGGAAGATTGACAATAAAATTATTTAAAATTATTAAGTAAAAGGAGGAAAGAACTGTATGCATATGCTTATTTGTATGTGAAGTATTCCCACAATACATACCTAATACCCATTGTACTGGGAGTTGTAGGTGAAGATTTCTCTTGAATTTATACACCAGTGAAATACTTTAAAAATTTTTAACAGAGCCGGGCGGTGGTGGCGCACGCCTTTAATCCCAGCACTCGGGAGGCAGAGGCAGGTGGATCTCTGAGTTCGAGGCCAGCCTGGTCTACAAGAGCTAGTTCCAGGACAGGCTCTAGAAACTACAGGGAAACCCTGTCTCAAAAAAAAAAAAAAAAAAAAATTTAACAAATATATTACTTTCTTTCAAATTTACAGTTTACAGATTTATTTACTTATTTTTTAAATTATATGTATGCATGTCTGTCTCTGTGTACATGCATGTGCATGTAAATCCTGTAGGAGCCAGAAGAGGGCTCTGGAACCCCTAGAGCTATAAACTGTTCACTGTGAGTTCTGGGAACTGAACTTGGGTTCTCTGCGAGAACAGTACAAGCTCTTAATTGCTGAGCCATCTGTCTGTCCACCAAACCTACTGATTTTAATAAGCTAAGATTCTCTCTAATGTTGGTCATAGTATGATAATTCTTTTCATTTAAATTATTTGTTATCTTTGAGTATTTTGTGGTACTGGGACCAATAGCTATTTTTGTTTTAACAAGCATGTTTATCAAAGAATGTGGGTTTTATTTATGAAAATTTTGCCAAACACAGTTAACAAGACAGCACAGCAGGTAAAAGTCCCTTCCACGAAAGTCTAGTGACATGAGTGTGACCCCCAGAAACCCATGTGAAAATGGAAGGAAAAAACAAAATGCACAAAGCTGTCTTCTGTCACATGCACCCCTCCCCCAATAGATAAACATTTCTAAAGCATTTTGACAAATCAGAAGAAATGCTAAAAAATTACACTAGTGCAATTAGTTTCTATCACAGCAATATATGTACACTGGACTCTCAATAACATCTGTACCTTACATTTTAGATCAGTATTACACACTGAAACAATGTATTTCACCAGGTGGATATCTCTAGCATGCTAATCTCCATAACTAAGGGGATACACACCTTCACTCCTGCTTTAGTGATAGATATGGTCTGCTGCTCCATAGCTTCATGAATAGCGACTTGGTCCCGCATGTCCATCTTATCAAACTCGTCAATACAACAGACACCCTGTAACCAAACAGATCTAGCATTAAGGAATTTCCTTGTAGGGCTGGAGATAATAGCTTGGAGTTAGAGTAGTTACTTGACTAGCTTGTGTGAGGAAAGCAGACAAAACTACTTTCTAAAAACAAATGTAAAATAATAAACTCACAAAGTGTCCTACCAGAGACCTCTCCATTCCCTAGGCAAATGGAAGACAGGATGTAAACATTCTTAACTCCTGTTTAGACAAGACTGTCCAATAGAACAAAGGGCTGGAAGCGATACTCATGTGACTCATTTAAACTAAGAGCAAAACCAACAAATACCTAAAAGTAAAACTAATAATATGTAGACAATGTACTCTTCTCAACATTTAAACGTCAGCCTCAAGAGATTTGGGCTGGGTGTAATGGTGCACACCTTTGTGGCAGGCAGAGGCAGAGGCAGAGGTAAATAGATCTCTGGGAGTTCCAGGACAGTGATAAACACAGACTCACTCTGATTCATCTGGGAAAGTAAATAGTGAAGAAGTACAATGAATACAAGCTTGCATACCCACAAACTGATCTTTGCCAAATACGTATATAATGTTCTATGTATCCATGGATGGACCTATTTAGAGATGTCAGAGTCTACAAAGGAACAACCTGGTATGTCTAGTCAAAGCAATTCTAGGAATGCTCAGAAAGTGTCAAATAGTGACAGTCTCAGCCAGGTGAAGTGGCACCAGCCTTTAATCCCAACACTAGGGAGGCAGAGGCAGGCAGAGTTCAAGGCCAGTATGATTCATAGAGTGAGTTCCAGAACAGCCAGAGCTACATGGTGAGACCCTGTCTTGAAAAAAAAAAAACAAAACAAATAACAATAAAAACCCAAAAACAAAACTTAATTAATTTATTGACAGCTTCAATTAAATGAAGATTAATAAAACTAAGTAACATACTAATAAATTCAATAGATCTTTATTGGCAAGTGAAAGGGTATTCTGACTGGTTAGTAGTGTACAGTGTCCTTACATTATCAGCCAGCATCAATGCTCCAGCCTCAATGACAAATTCATGAGATTCTTCATCCCTCACCACAGCTGCTGTTAAGCCAGCTGCACTGGAAGCTTTGCCACTGGTATAGACAGCTCTGGGGCTGAACTCATCCACATGCCTGTTTAAGAGCAGCACAAAGATTCATTAACACATCATCACATTACATGTTCCAGAAAATTCAGCTGACAGGAGCTCTATGTCTTTGGCTTTTTAAACTGAGTTTGAGGCCATACTGGGCTATACAGTAAGACCCTGTCTCAAAACAAAACAGTAAAGCAGAGTATTTGATATTCAGCATAACAATGCTCAGAGAAGTATTACTATTGCAACAGGGGAGAATGGAAACAACCAAAAGGCCCATTATGTATAAAACAAAATGCAGCACTAGCATAAAATAGAGAAATATGCAGTCTTATCACTACAGCATGATGAATCTTCAATGTATTACACCATAGTAGGGTTACAAAAAGTAAAATGGTGCTTATATTAGAGGGGACCAGAGAATTGTGGTTTAACAGGTATAGTGGTTCTGTTCAGAAGATCAAAAATGTTCTCAAGACAGAGAGCGGCAGTGATTACAAAATTTGAATGTACTTAGAGTCACTGAACTAAACCTAAAAGTGGCTAATACAAAATAAGTTTTTATGTAAAAGTACAAGCTATCCACCTTCTGCTCATTCATATGTTCCATGAAGGACAAGAAATTAATATATTACATAAACAGACTATGGGAAATTATGTAAAGTGATCATCTTG
Organism: Arvicola amphibius; assembly: GCF_903992535.2. Lineage (NCBI taxonomy): Eukaryota > Metazoa > Chordata > Mammalia > Rodentia > Cricetidae > Arvicola > Arvicola amphibius. The sequence goes on along the minus strand of NC_052058.2, from coordinate 91,759,876 downwards.
ACAGAAATCCCCAAGGGAAGAAAAGCAGTCCTAGCTCAATTTTAACTTGTTTAGATGATTGCTCACATTTCTGCCTTGAGGAAGGACCTGAATCCTGCAGCCTCTCATCTTTGGACACAGAAACCATGGTAGCCAAAAGAATATTAAAAAATATGTTAAAGGGAGGGGAGGCTCAGAGAGGTGGCTCAATAACTAAGAACACTGGGTGCTCTTGCAGAGGAACAGGGCTTGATTCCCAGAAATAACACCCTGCCTGGCCCACAACTGTCTGAAACTCTAATTCTAGGGGATATGAAGCCCTCTTCTGGTCTCCGTGGGCACTGCATGCACATGTCCAGAGACTATAGACAGACCAAATACCAAGACACATATAAATAAATAAATAATATTGCAAACCAGAAAAAAAAAAAAAGCCGTATCACTTAGGAGGCTGTGAGTTTGAGGCCCGCCTAGGTTATACAGTGAGACCCTATCTCAAGCACCACCAACTGCTCCCGCAAACAACAAAAAGGGATAGAAAAAAAAAAACCCTGTAAACCACTATTCAAGAACTAAGCATAAAAGTGAAGACAGACATAAGCCCAATGTTCATTGATTAATAAACAGACAGTACCCCTTCAATGTAGCTAGTGGTTCCCAGTGATTTTATTATGATAACCTGATCTGATCAAAAGATAATGAATTCCTCAATGCACTCATAATATACTGACACTATTGGGAAGTAGTGAAAAACAGATGGGGGAAAGGGTGCATTTATGAGAAATGGGTCACTGCTAGAGTATCTGGAAAGGTCCTTGTCCATAGCCATTCCTGTTTTCCTGTTTTCATCCACTTCCTGGGTGCTATGAGGTGAGCAGCTCTGCTCCTTCTCCCTCACTCTGACTTTGTTTCCTGACAACCCCAGGAACAATGGAACCAAGTGATTGTGAACTAAAACTCTGAGATAAAAGTAAATCCTTTCTCCTTTAAGTTGCTTACCTTAAGTATCAGTCACAATGATGGAAGCTGGCTAATACCATGTGGTAATCATGCATTATTTAGCCAGAGAAGGAAACAAAATACTGATGCAAATTCCAACATGACTTCATGCTAAGTGCAAGTTTATCTCTAAAGACCACATATGAGCCAATTTAAAAAAAACAGACTGGGACAATGCAGTACACTATACCTTTCTATAGGGGAAAGAAGTAACTACTAACAAGCACAAGGTTCCCCTCTAAGTAACAGTAACATTTTAAACTTAGTTGAACTTTATAAACTATTGATATACTAGAAGCACCAATTTGCAAAATTCAAAGAAATGAATTTCATGATGCATAAATTACATTTCAACAAAGACGCTAGAAAACACTATATAAAAGATCTAAGGGCCATTGACTAAATAAGTAAAAGTGCTTACTGACCAACCTAATGACCTGAGTTCAATTCCCAGGAAGGATTGAAGTTCTCCCACTTTAGGTAGGAGAGAAGTTAGTCCTGCATGTTGTCTTCCGAGCTCTGTGTGCACCTCACATACAAATAAATGTAGCAAAGAAAGGTCTAAGAAAACCATACATGTAAAATACAATGCGGTCATAATAGGTAACAGTGAATAGAAAAATAGAATTCTTTAAACGTAACTATCACTTTTCAAATCTAAAATTCAGCTTAGGGATGAGGATCTTGCTTATAGGGTAGTATATACAAGGGCCTGGACTAAATCCCAGCATATCAAAGACAAAACAAAATTCAACCTGTGATACACTTAAAATAATCATAAAACAACTATAAATGTTCTAGGCTGGGCACAGTGACATATGCTATATACAGACCTTGTCTTAAAAACAAAAACAGGAACGGACACTGACAGTTTTGGTAGCATAGCTGGCCTACAAGCACACACACTCATTGCTTTTCCCACTATACTACTTCAGGTAGGCACTTACTTGAGGAATTGGCTTTTAGCTGTACTTGGATCACCAACAATACAAACATTTATGTCCCCACGAAGAGAGGTCCCTTCCCCTGTTGTCTTAGGAACACCACCAAACAACATCAATAAGACACCACGTTTTACTTCATCATTGCCTGAAAAGAAAAGTTCCAGAGAAAAACTTCATTTTTCAGGAGAATGGTAAGATGACTCAGCAGGTAAAGATCCCTGCTTCATAAGCCAGAAGACCAGAATTGGATACTGGGAACTCATCCATGTAAAGGCAAAAGGAAAACACCAACTCTACAAAGTTGTCCTCCGAGTTTCAAATGTACCTTCTCCCCTGGTATGACATAGACATGGAAACTTAAAAAAAAAAAAGGCTGGACGATGGACGATGGTGGCGCACACCTTTAATCCCAGCATTTGGGAGGCAGAGATAGGCAGATCTCCGTGATTTCGAGGCCAGTCTAGTCTATAAACCAAGTTACAGGACAGCTAGGTTTTGAAAAACCAAACTAAGCCAATCAACCAAATCACAACAACAAAAAAGAAAATTAATGGCTTGAGAGATAGCTCATTTGGTAAAGTGCTTGCTAGGCAAGCCTGAGGACCTGAGTTCAATTCCTCGAAAACATATGAAAAGTCAGGTATAGTGGCTCATACTTGTAAACCCAGTGCTGAGGAAGATAGGAGATTAGTGGGCTTGCTGACCAGACAGCCTTGATTACTTGGAGAGCTGCAGACTAATGAAGACACAAAACAAACCACAAGGTGAACAGCTGCTGAGGACATCATTTGAGGTTGACGTCTGGTACATGTATGCATACACATACAAAAACAGAAAACTAAAAATCCATTCTATAACAAAACTGACTTATGAAACAAAATGTATTGAGGATATGAGTTTTAAATAGTCCACAAAGATTTTGACATTCCTTATTTTAAGAGGGAACCTAACTGGGTGTGGTGACATCTTTAATCCTAGCACGTGGGAGGCAGAGACCAGGGAATCCCTCAAATTCAAGGACAGCCTATAAACAACAATAAAAACTGAGATGGAACCTGTTGGCTGTGGTGGATTAAACCTTTAATTCCAGCCCTCTGAGTACAAGGCTAGCATGGTCTACATAGTTCTAGGACAACAAAGACTATGTAATGAGAACTTGTCTCAAATAAAGGAGATGGAATTTAATTTTCTACTTTTGAAGTAGGCATGAATAGACACTTTTTAAAAAATAAAGAAGTTTATAGATAGATAGAGCCTAGGCTATACTCAAACTCACATGCATCCTCCTGGGTCAACCTCTTCCTTGAAGGAAAGGCGGGACTACAGACACCTACTATGACTTGAATTTTAAGGAATAACTATGGAATTAAAGGCCTGTAACTCAAGATAAGGACATAGAGTATTCTGCCTCCTCCCTGCTTTTCTCTCTTGTATTCTGCTGTGAGCCACAAGCATTATAAAGTAAAAGTACAGCTGATAGATCATTAGACAGACTCATGGGAGTGTACTCCAATGAGAATCCTGATTTACAAAGCTTTGGGAACACCTGTCTTTTAGATAGTCACTATCAATTCTGTGAAATCTTGTGAAGTCATGGCTCTTCTCCCTTCCATAATGGGATTCATTAGCAGTGTATAAATCATTTGTTGAGATAATTTCTTCCTGTATAGGCAACTGAATGACCTCTTCCACATCACAGGGCCCTGGTGTGAAAGCATTCACTCAGTCAAACCTTTGTTCTCATAGTCAAATCTACAAAAAGCTGGACCCTCACAATTATCCTTATTGACAAGAAAGGAGCCCTGAGCAGGAGAGACAGTATGTCTGCTCTTACTGATACACAGATCTGGGTGGCCCTTAATTCTCTAACAGCTGACTTAGGAGAGAATAACCTACTGGCCTTTGATCTACCCTAACGAGATATTAATATTCTGTACTTACTTCACTTTTCACTTGACACAGGTCTTAGTCTAGGAAATTAACTGTTTGTACCTTTACCCCTAAAATATACAGGAAAAGGTTGGTTCACTAAACCAGCCCCAGAGAAAGTAATTCCTTCTCACCTGGGTGCCAGCAGATACAGCATCCTGGTGCTTAGCATGGAGGGCCAAGCTCTATCCTAATCCTCCCAGTGTCTGCTGGGTAACTTCACAGCCACGCCCCCTCTGAGACATAGGGTGCCTACCTTGTCAGTCTTTTACCCATCCTGTTATCCCTAAGAAATGCATGCTTGGTACCACTGTTATTTAGGAGAAAATTGTTAACTATGTCCGTGTGGGCATACAAACTGGAAACCTTGTGGGATGGGTAGAACAGCAAGGAATATCAAGAGAAACATCAAAGAGGAACATTGAAAGGGGAACATCAAGACAGCATTAGTGAGGGCACAGAAAGAATAAATGGGACATGATAAAAAGACTTGTGTGAGGGGGCTGGAGACATGCTCAGTGGTTAAGAGCATTGCCTGCTCTTCCAAAGGTCCTGAGTTCAATTCCCAGCAACCACATGGTGGCTCACAACCATCTGTAAATGAGGTCTGCTGCCCTCTTCTAGCCTGCAGACATACACACAGAATATTGTATGCATAATAAATAAATAAGTATTTTTAAAAAAGACTTATGTGAGCTAATTTATTTCATTATTTCACCCTCGGACCTTATTAGTCAGGTTTTTGCTTGCGGTAGCCATCCTTCTGAATCCTGAGAGGGTTAGTGGGGCTTAATCCCAAAATAAAACTCAATAGTATTCTGAACTAAGTGAGTTGAGGTAAAGACCTGCCCATTGGGTATCACACATGGTAAAGAATCCAAGCTCCCCACTATCCATTAGCACACTAAAGTAAGTTATCTGAGCTCCTGCATGAGCAATAGCTCATGCCCCATTCTAGCCTTTGGGCACCCATACCTTCTGATCTACTTTAAGTGTATTGGTGCTTTGGCTGCATATATGTCTATATTCCACATACAGCTTGGTGCCCTCAGAAGCCGGAAGGCACTGGATCTCCTAGAACTCGAGTTACAGACAGTTGTGAGTCTCTATATGGGTGCTGTGAATGAAACCTCAGGTTCTCCATAAGAGCACCCAGTGATCTCAGTCCCAATATGAAGACCCCTAAACCACTACCACCCATGGAAAGTTTCCTACTCATTGCAAGTTTCTGTTACAAACAGTTCTTACCATGGATAGTAGGGAAGAGGCTGGTACAGAGGTTGTGGTACAGGTTTTTGTCCTGACTCATTTCAAACACCTTTTCCCATTCCTTCACTGTCATTTGGTTCTTAATGCTCTCAGCTGTCTGTTCCTCATCTCTGAGTTCTTTCCCTCCAAACTGAGTAGAAGAAAAACAAAACAAAAAACATTACAAAGAGCCAAAACAATGTAAAGGAAAAGAAATTTCACTTTCATTAGAATGAAATTGCTAGGGAGGTCAAAGTTGTGGTTTGACTATAATCCCGAAACTAGCAAGACTTCAGTTAATAAAGGGATTTAAGGGCTTGTCATTTACCCAGTGAGGAAAACAAAGGCAATTATTGTTTTATGTTACTCTGAGCTATAATAGGAAGTTCATCATTGACATGAAAATGAGCCTCAGCAAAAAGCTCTATCAAGCTCTGCTATCTTAGTAAATCTCACCACTAGGGTTAGGGATATAGTCGAATTCATTTCTAGCAGGCACAAAACCCTGTGCTTAATTCCTAGCACAGTAAACAAACAAACAAATAAATAAGTAAAAATAAAACTCACCCTTGGGTTGGTTGGTGCAACATAACAGGCAAGGAAGACCAGCCTGTATGACAGATCTCTGACACCAAGGGCCCGGAGTCCTCGAATGCCTTCTGTCTCATATCCATCAACTCCACTGACTCGAGAGTTAGTCTCTGCACGTGCTCCTGTAAGAAAGGGATAAGGTATTTCACAGTTCAAATACTAAAGGGGCTAATAAGAACTAATTTATTGAATAAACCAAAGCTGAAGCAGCACCTTTCATAGAAAAATCAATTCTTTAATCTCTTCATACATCCATACTCACCCTGACTGGTAGCCAGAAATGTCACACAGAAGATTCAAGAAACCAGATATTCTGAGGAGCAGACCAGGATTGGTTATATCTGAACAACAAATTACTGACCTGGTATACTAAGCTTGGAAACATCAGGTACAACTATCAATGTCCCTGTGAAGTCACACTTGTCACCAGCTTGGGCTGACTCCACAGCTTCAGCTCTCAGGATGACCTCTAAACTTCGGGGGATACTTCCTCGGGGAAGTTCCGCTTGAGTCTCTTGAATACGAACCTATATCAAGACCACCAGCAAAAGTAAGAGATGCCTTTATACATTGTGCGACTGAAATCCACGACTATGACTGCCCACATATCCCAGCCTCTGTGTATACTTTTCTCTTCATATGTGTGTGAAGGAGGCTAGAGCCCTACCTCAGGTGCCACTCCTCAGGCATCATCCACCTCTTTAAAGACAGGGTCTCACCGGCCTGGCATTTGCCACTTTAGCTACAACGGTTGACCCTTTAGCTTTAGAGATCTGGTTGTTTCTCCCTCCTCTGAACAGAGACACCACATTTGGCCTTTTTTTTTTCTTTTTGAGACACGGTTTCTCTGTGTAACAGCCCTGGCTGTCCTGGAACTCACTCTGTAGATCAGACTAGCTTCAAACTCACAGAGATCTCCCTGCTTTTGCCTCCCAAAGTGCTGGGATTAAAGGTGTGCACCACCACTGCCTGGCTCACATTTGGTCTTTTATGTGGGTACTGGGAACAAATACATGTCTCTCCCAGTTTGTGTGACAAACAAGTTACCAACTAAACTATCTCCACAGGCCCTGCCCTGGAGATGTTTGACATAAACCAATATTCATTCAATAAGTTGTAACAGAAGCTGAAGAGATGTCTTAGTGGTTAGGAGCACTGGTTGCTCTTCCAGGACTTGGATTTAATTCCTAGCAGGAATTAAGGGTCATAAGCATCAACAACTCCAGTCCCAGAGGCTCCAATGTCCTCTTCTGGTTTCTGTAGACACTACATGAATATGGTACGTAGACATACATGCAAGCAAAACACCCACATGCATAAAAGTAAATGAACGAGTAGAGTTTTGTGCCCTAAAACTACTTTTAGTCAAATAGTTCAAATGGCTAAGCAGTGACATCTACTAGTGCTGGAGAGATGGTTCAGCACTGTCTGCTTTGCACACAAAAATCTTGCACCCTAAAACTTTTAGGCAAATAGCTCAATTGGTTAAGAGATTAATCTATCAGGACTGGACAGGTGGCTCAGTAGTTAAGAACACTTTTTGAAGAGGATCAGAATTGATTCCTAGCACCCACATGTAGGCTTACAATCATCTTCTTCCTGGTTATTTTATCACTTTAACACAAGCAAGAGCTATCTGGCAAGAGTTCCTAAATTAGAAGAATGCCTCTATCATTCAGGCCTGGTAGGCAGCCTGTGGGGCATTTTCCGGATTAATGATTGATGTTGGAACGCACAGACCACAGTGAGTTGGGCCACCCCTTGGCAGGTGGTCTTGGGTTGTAGAACCATGATGACCAAGCCTTGGAAAACAGTAAGCAACATTCCTCTATGGCAGTGGTTCTCAACCTTCCTAATGCTTTGAGCCTTTAATATAGTTCATGTTGTAGTGACTGCCAACCATATAATTATCTTTGTTCCTACTTTATAACTGTATTTCTGCTGTTGCTATAAATTATAATTCAAATATTTATGATTTCTGATGGTCTTAAGTGATTACTGTGAAAGTATCATTTGACCCCCCCCCCCCGAAAGGGGTCACGACCAACATGTTGAGAACCATTGCTCTATGCCTTCTGCTTCAGTTCCTGACTCTAGGTTTCTGTCCTGACTTTCTTCTATGATGGACTAGAACTTAAGCTAAAATAAATAAACACTTTCCTTCCCAAGTTGCTTTTGGTCATGTTTCATCACAGCAATAGAATCTCACTAGGACAATCTGTAACTCCTGTAACACAGAACCTGACCTCTTCTGGCCTCTGTGGGCATTATATGCATGTGGTATACACACACACCAACAAACAAAAACCACTCATAGATAAGATAAAAAGAATTCTTTTAAAAATTCACTTTTGAGCCAGGAGGTAGTAGTGCATACCTTTAATTCCAGCACTCGGGAGGCAGAGGCAGGCGGATTTCTGTGAGTCCGAAGCCAGCCTGGTCTACAAGAGCTAGTTCCAGGATAGGCTCCAAAGCTACAAAGCAACCCTGTCTCGAAAAATCAGAAACGAACAATAACAAGAAAACAACAAAATAAAATACCCCACCCCACCCTACCTCCTACCAGAAAACTTCACTTTTACCAAGGTGGTGCACACCTTTAATCCCAGCACCCAGGAGAAGCTCTGTGAGTTCAAGGTCAGCCTGGTCTATAGAGTAAGTTCCAGGAAAGGCAGGACTATTATACAAAGAAATCTTATCTTGGAACCACCCTCCCTACCCCTCCAAAAACTTCACTTTTAGTTGGATGGGTTGATGCAGGCCTGTAATTCCAGCATTGGCAGCTGGAAGCAGTAAGATCAGGTCATCCTTGGCCACACTGTGAGTTCAAGACCTGTCTGGGCTACATGAGAATCTGCCTCAACAAAGCAAAATCAAAACCCAAAAAACTTTACCTTTTACTCTAAACTCCCTGTTTTCAAAATGACTAAAGATTTCATCCGTGTCACACCCTCCTTAAACTTCTCAAAGAAGTTTTTTGAAAATGCAGAGGCAGGTCAATGAGGCCATTCTGGTCTACAAAGTGAGTTCCAGGACAGCCAGGAATACACACTGAAACTGTTCAAAGCCCCCGCCAAAAGACAACAAAACTCCACACCGAACTACTTCAATACTGACCTCTAATGGGGGAGGGGGAGACAACTATGTTTGTCAATGAATGTTTCCTACTGGAAAGCAAAGAAACAGTTGTAGGCACCTTCAGGAACACGGGGATTTTATTTATTTATTTATTTATTTATTTATTTATTTATTTATTTATTTAGTCAGTCAGTCAGTCAGTCTCTCGTGGCCCAGAATGGCCAACTACATACTGAAAGATGACCTTGATCTTCTGGCCTTCTGCCTTCAGCTCCCCAGTGCTGGGACTAGAGGCTGGTGAGCCTGCTAAGTCAGCATTCTTATCTACTGAGGCGCATTCCCAGCCTAAGGAACAATTACATTCTCCTTTGTTCTCGCTACTCTAACACTGGAGACAATTGTTACAGGATAACCTGCAATGGACAAGGAGTCAGAGAAGAAAACCCATAATTTTATTTTTCTATTATGTAGCTTTGGCGCTCCTGAAGTTGCTATGGAGACCATACTGGCCTCAGAGATCTACCTACCACTGACTCCAAGTGCTGGGATTAAATGTGTGTGCAACCAAGACTGATTCTTGTAATTTTGAATCTTGCTTTGAAAGGTCCTCTTGGGAGAAACACTTACTGCACATTAAAAACATACTGTTGTATGTTCTTCCCTAGAATCCCCCACAGGTATGTGAATATTCAAATTCTGGTTATTTCTCCATCTCTAGTTCTTCTGAAAGAGTTGTAGTCTCCCTCACAGAAAGGAGAGCAGCTTCAGGAATAAAACTTGCTCATGATGCAACAAAGAAACTATGTAAAGGGAGGAAAAACACACTTAAATTCCTTAAAAACTGTCATCTACAAGTTATCACAAGGACCAAAAAAAAGGTATTAGCAGTGAATCTAATCTAATAATCTATTTGTCTAAAAAATACATACATGAATCTGATCTAAACATAAGTAAATACCTTTTGAAAATCAACAAATCTTGATTTATTAGTGTCTAGCAGGAACCTCTTCCTGTTGGCACACACTGGATTCCGGCAGATATTTGGCTGTGTGTACTTGAACTGCTGCTGGACATCCTTGATCACTGTCTGACAGTCCAGGCACAGAAAGGTCCCACTCACGAGCTCAGGATGCACTGGGTGAGTGCGTACCACTTGCCCACTGATGCGGGTGAGCACCCCAATCCTGGAGGAAGTGAGCTCACGAATCCTGTTTGAAGACAAGTGTTAGATTAATAGATATCCTTTCCAGCTTTCTTTTTTTCCTCCGAGACACAGTTTCTCTGTGTAGCCTTGGCTGTCCTAGAACTCACTCTGTAAACCAAGCTGGATTCAAACTCATAGAGATCCACCTGCCTCTGCCTCCCAGGTGCTGGGATTAAATGCATGTGTCATCACTCCCCGGCCTTTCCAGCTCTCTTTTTCCTTCAGTTCTGGGGACTGAACCTAGGACCTTGTACACTGAGCTACATGCAACCCTAGCCCACTTTCCATTTCCTTAGTGTAGGAAACCTAAGAAATTTTTCTTTTTAAGTTTTTTTTGTCTTAAATGATTTTTAATTATGTATGAGTGTATGTCTCTGTGTGGGCAAGTACATGTGAGGGCAAGCGCTTTCAAAGGTCAGAGACACTGAATCCTTCTAGAGTTACAGGCAGTTGTGAGCCTCCTGATACTCATGTTGGAATGCAAACTCATGTCCTCTGCAATTGCAGTGCACACTCTTACCTGCTGAGCCATCTCTCCAGTCCATAATTTCTGTTTCTATTAGGAGTGATTAATGATAAACATGCTTTAAAAGAATGGAGACAAATTATTACATAGAATCTCCTAAAAGAATAATTTGGTCAACATGCCCATTGCTAATTTATGTAACATAAATTCCTTAAAAAAATAAAAATGAGCCGGGCAGTGGTGACATATACCTTTAGTCCCACCACTCATTCAGGAGGTAGAGGCAGGGAGACAGTTGATAAACTGTCCCAAAAACTTAAATAAATAAACATGACTATGAAAGACGAAAAGAAATAAAAAAGCTGGATGCCTTGACACGCATCTGAAACCACAGCATGTTGTTGAAGGGGTAAACCAGATCTTAGGTGCTTTATGCCAGTCAGTCTAGTCGGAGTGCCATCTCAAGCTTAGTGAAAAATACTTAGTTTCAGGACTGCAGAACTCAAGTGTACTTTTCTGCGATTCTAGAAGATCTCAGTTCAGTTCCTAGCACCTGTATCAGGCAGTTCATAACTACATATCACTGCAGAGTATCTAGTACCTCTGGGCACTGTACATACTTGGGACCCACGAATACACGCAAACACCCACAACACCCACATGAATAAAACTTTTAAATTATTTCAAAAGGTTAAGAATGTTATGTATTTAAGCTGGGGGGAGGGGGGCTTAGCTGGGCATGGTGGCGCACGCCTTTTTCATTATTATTTATTTTTATTATGTGCATTGGTATTTTGCCTGCATGTCAGTTTGTTTAAAGATACTAGATGTCCTGAAACTAGAGTTACAGACAGCTTTGAGATGACGTGTGAGCTCTGAGAACTAAATCTGATCTTGTGGAAGAGCAGCCAGTGCTCTTAACTGTTAGGAAGGCAAAAATAGTCAATCCCTGTAAAAATTGGTAACTTTGATTTCAAAGCCAGCTGCTCTACATACTGAGACTCTATATTCATTAAAGTTCTAAAATTCATTAATTTCTTTTACTTTTTTCTTTTTTGAGACAGGATTTTACTATATATCTCTGGCTGATTTGGAACTCACTTTGTAGACCAGCTTGTTTTGAACACAAAAGAGATCACATGTCTCTGCTTCCTGAGTGCTGGGATTAGGCATGTGTCAATCAGTGGCCTTAATCACAAATTTCTGCAACTATCTTAGTTCTCACACCCTCCTCCAGGCACATCCTGTTTGACAGTACTGAGTATCTGCCTCACTTCACACTGCCCATCCTATCTCCATGGGAAAACAAGTTTCTCCAAACTAAATTTTCTGGGTAAAGGGTTTAAAAACTTCAATGTGTCAATCTGAACTGGGTGTGGCAGCACATGCAAAGAAGAGACTGGATGCTTGGGTGTTTGAAGCCAGCATGAGCTACATAGCAAGACCTTACCTTCAAATGACACACAAACAAGAAGTACTTCACAGCATCAGTATTTAAGTACTTACAATCCTGTTACTACCAAGTAAAAAGATTTTTACAGCAACAAATTTGTCTTTTATGACTAAAGTAGAAAACTCAAGACAAAAGACATGACAGAAGAGAAGATTGAGACTCAGCAAAGAAAGAGTGGTCTCTATATTATATAGCCAGCTATTATAATAGCATGACAGGGCCCATGAGATTCACCCCAAAAAGATTCCTTCCTCACTTGTGTCTAGTAGGCAGGTCTTGAAATGCAACATAAAAATCCTTGGCAAAAGGGATCTCCTTTCGATCTTTGACAAAGGTCTTCAAGGCTCGACACAGGTAAGGGTAGACTCTGAAAAACAAACAGAACCAGTGACAGTTTACTCTTACCAAGACTGCCTTCTTTTTCATGTTTGTCAACTTTTAGAGTACAGCATCCCACCTGGTCATAACCAAGCTTTAGAATCTAACTGCAAGGCAGATGCTTGCTTTTATAGTAAACTCCACTGCTTACTCCTCCAGCCATTCTTTTTTCCCTTCGTGTATATGGGTATGTGAACCCATGAAAACACGGGAAGCCAGAAAGCAACACTAGCTGACTTCCTGCCTCGCTTTTTGTACACACAGTCTCTCACTTGCTAGCCAGCAAGGCCCCAGGACTGTCCTCTCTGTTCCCTAGCCTTGGGGTTATTGTTACTATTGACTACTCTGGTTTATGTGGGTAATGGGAAATAAACTCTGATCCCAATGTTTGTACAGCAAGCACTTTCAACCATGGAGCTATCTTCAACTGTTCTTGACTAGCTATAACTAAAAAGTTTCAGAGTACCCCCAACTCCAATCCACCATGAAAACAGGACGATGTCTCCTAATTTATGTGTCTTCTCTTTTATAACTATTGACAAAAATCCGTATTTATACAAAGATTTATTTAGAACAAATGTAGATCATTATTTGTGAACAAAGCTTTTTTTTTTTTTTTTTTTTTTTTTTTTTTTTTGGAGACAGGGTTTCTCTATAACAGCTCTGCTTGTCCTGGAATTCTTTGTAGACCAGGCTGGTCTCAGACTCAAGAGATATGCCTATTCCTGCCTTCCAAGTGCTGGGATTAAAGGCATGTACCACCACCGCCTGGCAGCAAAGCTGTTTTTCTCATATATAGTTGAAAATAAAATGAGCTGAAGTTATTTCTACCCCTAAAATACTCAAACTATGCTAGAATGTGGTGGTGCACACCTGTAATCCCAGTACTTGGGAGGCAGACACAGGGATATCTGAGTTTGGTATACAAAACAAGTTCAAGACCAACCAAAGTATATATTGAAGTCCTGTCTTAACAAAAACAAACAAAACAAAATGCCACACCTAAGCTACTAACATGTATCCAAGGAATTTTATATGGAAAATTATATACTAAGTCAAAAAGGGAAGGATGCTGTATCTGTATTATCTCCAAAACTATAGACACATAGGAAGACATCAAAATGCAGTGAGATTGCCTGGCAGTGGTGGCGCACGCCTTTAAACCTAGAACTCTGGGAGGCAGAGGCAGGCCAGCCTGGTCTACAGAGTTTCAGGACAGCCAGGGCTATAAAGAAGCCCTGTCATGAAAACCAAAACCAAACAAACAAAAAAATGTAGTAAGATCTTTGTAAACTCTGTACTTGCAGACATCAGAGGCTTTGGATGCTTGCTTCAACAAACCAGCAAAGAATGGCTGCCAATGAGTGGTAAAGTTAAGAACAGAAAAGTAATTTGGTTTTTCTCCTTACTTTTCTTTACTTTAAAAAAAATATTAGATACACATGGGTTGTCAAGATGGAAAAGTGGGTAAGGGTGCTGTCACCAAGGCTGAGAACTTGTGTTCAAGCCCTAAGACCTACAAGGAGGAAGGACAGAACTGGTTCCTGTAAACTGTTATGAATTGCACACATGTACAAGGGCACACATCCCTTATAAATAAAACTTTAAAAGAGATAATACAGGGGCTGGAAAGATGGCTCAGTGGTTAAGAACACTGACTGCTCTTCCAGAGGACCCGGGTTCAATTCCCAGCACCCACATGGCAGCTCACACTGTCTGAAGATCCAGTTCCAGGGGATCTGACACTTCACACCAATGCACATAAAATAAAAGTTAAATAAACCATAAAAAAAGAGATAATACATTACTTCCATAACCAGAAAAATTAAATTTTTTTAACAAAACCAATAACATTATTGCTATAAAGATCCCTTTAAGTAGCCATAAGTGGTATGTGCTTGAGATTCCAGCTGTTCAGGAAGCTGAGGCAAGATCTTCAGCCAAGAATTCAAGGTCAACCTGAGAAGCACCATGGTGAGACCCTATCTGAAAAAGTAAAACCAGGACTTACTACAGTTACTCTAAGTACCTATTCCAGGAGTGAAACAGGATAGTTATGATCAAATAAAATGAGAAAGCACACACCTTTACTACTAGCATTCCGGGAGGCAGAGGCAGGCAGATCTCTGTGAGTTTGAAGCCAGCCTGGTCTACAGAGCAAGTACTAGGATAGACAGGGCTATGTAGGGAAATCCTATTTCAAAACAAAACGAACCAAAAAAAAAAGAGGGGGGGGGGAGGGAGGGAGGGAGGCGGCCCAATTGAACTAAGTAACTAAATGTATAACACAAAGCAAACATTTTCTTCTTGGGAAAACTATAGAAAATAACTGTTTTTTTAACATCTGACATAAGGAAACCCAAGCTCTACAAAAGCCTATGTTAATGGAACCACTTGTACCAAAGGGTCTCTCCTTAGAAGGAAGTAATACTGTGACAAATGCCCTTCTTTCTTACAGGGAACACATCCAGGGCAAGAAGCTGGTTTTTCCGGCTTCATGTCTATTCAAAGGAAAAATGAGCATGCTCTTACCTATAGAACTCTTCCTGAATGGTGGTAGAAAGCTGTTGGTTAAATTGTTCCAGGTCTGCAAAACTCACAACTAGTGTGTTTCTCTCAGGACGAATCAGCTCCTCTGCAAACTGCAAATATTTAATTTCTCCATCACTACCCTGAAACCTGAAACAGAGAAACTAACACATTAAACAGAGAAACTAACAAGAAGAAGAAGAAGAAGAAGAAGAAGAAGAAGAAGAAGAAGAAGAAGAAGAAGAAGAAGAAGAAGAAGAAGAAGAAGAAGAAGAAGAAGAAGAAGAAGAATGCACACTAGGTAACTTGGTATATTGGTTAATGGGCATCAGCTTTAGGTTCAGAGACATCCATCCACACCCAGTATTTCCATAACTTGAAGCAAATTACTTTTCTAAACTTACTTTTTTTTCCCCCAAGACAAGATTTCTCTGCATAGCCCTGGCTATCCTGAAACTCGCTCTGTAGGTGAGGCTGGCTCAGAGATTCACTTGACCGCTTGGATGATTTAACATTTTCAAAATAACAGGTTTTTAATATTATTGTTACGTGTAATTAAGATCTGGCAGTTAGGAAATGGAGCTAAAAATTCAAAGATTAAATTTCCGTTAGTCATTATTTAAGAAGCAGAATAGAGGCTGGGAATGTAGTTCAGTGCTAGAGTGCTTGCCTAACATACATGAAGCCATAGATCTAATCCCCAAGACCACAAAAAAATTTAAAGCAAGCAAAACAAACACCAGCATACAGAGAAATGAGGTATCACTGCTAAAGACCCCAAGGAAATGTAAACACATAAAGTAAAGCTGGTGACTTCCCAACCAAAGGTAAAAGAGAATAGCATACAAATATATTTTCTGTTCTTTTTATATACTATGTAGATCAGGTTTTGTTTTGAGGCAAAATTATTCCTCTTCTAACTACATCAGGCTCAAATTCTTCTAAAATGTTTATTTTAGACAGACCCAAGTATAAAGCATTACATCTGATACCTAAAGGCATAAGAAAGGCAGTGTTTTTCCTGCCTAGGGTTGGCATTCTTAGGAGACAAAACACAAACAAATATTTCTTTTGATGAGAAGTGCCAGAAATACAATTATGCCTAAAGGAATATCTATAATAATAAAGATTCATATGTAAAAGTAACATTGGAATTATTCCTTGAAAGTCATTAAAAGTTACATTCATGAAAAAAAGTGGATGGGCTTGGTAGTGCAGGCCTGTAACACTAATTACTGTACAGGCTAAAAGTGGAAAATTGGAAGTTCCAGGACCATCTAGGTAACTTAGAGGGACCTTTTCTCAAAGTAAGAGTCAAAAAAGGCCTAGGAAGCTGTGTACTGTGGTGAACTCCTTAAATCCCAGCACAAAGAATGATTTCCGTCAATTCCAGACAGACAAGACAACACCATAAGTCCCTGTCAAATAAACACACAAATGAGGGTGGACGCTAGAGATATAGCTCAGTAGCAGAATGTTTGTCTAGCATGTATCAGACCCTGGGTTCCTTCCCCAACACATTAAGAAAACAAGCAAGCAACCAAAAATAAAACAGGTGATAGGACCACCTACAGTGACTGATAGTGGTTGGAGAATGAAACTGCAATAGAAAAGTTAGTAGTAGCTGGGCGGTGGTGCACACCTTTAGTGCCAGCATTCAGGAAGCAGAGGCAGGTGGATTTCTGAGTTCAAGGCCAGCCTGGTCTACTGAGTTTTAGGATAGCCAGGGCTACACAGAGAAACCCTGCCTTGAAAAACAAAACAAAAATTAAGGAGACAAAGAAAAAAGGTGGATTTTATTCCATAAACAAAACCAAAGCTGTTTCTGTGAACCAAAGTGTTGTTTATACTGAGCTTCGACATGACCTACCAAGTAAAGGTGAAGGTACTTCTTTGTTTTGTTTTTCCGAGGTGGGTCTCTCTGTGTAGCCCAGGCTGGCCTTACACTCTGAGATCCGCCTGTCTCTGCTCATTAAAGGTGTGCCCTGGGAAAGCACTTTTATTATCTGCTGAAAGGAACCTTTCTAACACCTTTGTGAGGTGGTAGGGTGGCTAGAGGGCCAAGAATGTCAGAGCTGACAGGGGAAAGCATCTGGAGAACAGCAGGCCTACTGCACTCACAAGGGAAGAAGTAGCTACTGCTTATTGTCTGAAAGGTTTATAGAAGTGGTTCTCAACCTTCCTAATGCTGTGATTGCTTAATACAGTTCCTCATGTTGTGGTGACCCTCAACCATAAAATGTCGTTGCTACTTCATAACTGCAATTTTGGTACAGGTACTAATTGCAATCTGATATGCTAGTCCCAAGGTGTTGAAGACCCATGGGTTGAGATCATTGGTTTATACTTTCACCAAGTCTTGAGTTGGATTGTACTGACTGCCAAGAACATTACCAAAAGTAGGAAAATGGAATTTAAATCAGTTTTAAGTATAGCAGAATTTCAGAAGAGAGCAGTTCTGTTCAAGTAGCCCAAAGAAAAACAGATAAACAATATATGATAGTTATATACATGCCATGTAATTTTACTCTGCCTTAAAAAAAAAACTGACTACAGTAAGCTGCACATCTAGCAAAATTAGCCACACACACTACTTATACGAGGCACCTATAGTCATCCATTTCAGGGCTTTGGCAACTATCAGTAGGCTAGGAAAGGGGCGCATAAAACTGGTTATTTAATAGGTAGAGTCTGTGTGGAAAGATCAAAGTTTCCAACAGGTATGATACAGATGGTTGTACAATGCAATACAGGATGCTACTTTTTGTGCACACCCCCCAAAAGTCAAAACAGTGAGTTTTTGTTACATACTGGCATAATCCCGAAAAGAAAAAAAAAAAAGAATTCTGTAAACCCAGGCTCGCAGCACGGCAGGCTCTACAAGCTCCCAGCAGCCGGCTGTGGCTCAACCACACTTACGAGGTAACGGGTTCCGCTCCAACCCTGCCTCCCTGGGCTGTGATGCGAGCACTGAGATAAAATAGCAGGGCTGGGTTCTGCTCCCAGCATCGCATCAAACGGGCATGGCGATGCGCGTCTGTTACCGCAGCACTCGCGACGTGGAGGCATGAAGATCGCTAGTTCAAAACCATCTCTGCCTACTCGAGTTCGGGGAGGCCCGGTCTCAGAAAAAGCAAAGAGAAAGAAGCAAAGCATGGCGCAGGAAGGCGCTGGGGGAGGGGGAGGGCTCGGCGCCGCTTTGGATTCCGGCCTGGTCCGGTTCCATCCCACCCAGATCCAGAACACTCGCGGCCCCAGGCTCCGCCGGCCCGCCAGCGCTCAGAAGCCACTTACTCTTCTAGGAAGTCTAGGAACAGCTTCTGGCATTTCTCGGCCACCTCGTCGCGCACCTCCGTGTGCTGGCTTCCGGAGCCGGGCTCGGCGGCCGCCGCGAGGTCCATGGCAGCGCTGAGAGTACAAACCGCTGAGGAAAGACCACCACAGAAGACAGGCCGCAGCTTCCACGCGCCGCTCCTTCCGCACGGCCCCTTCGCGCGCTCCTCCGCCAGGCCCCGCCCTCTCACCCCAGCCAATCATGGAGTAGGAGCTGGGGTATTTCGCGCCAAACCTGTCCAATCAATGGCGGTTCAGTCCAGAGCCCCTCCCACCACACGCGAATTTCGCGCCAAATGTAGAGTCGGTGAAGCTTTTTGCACATGCGCTATGTAGTCTCGCCCACCCTCAGGTTGTTTTGACTTCTGGAGGTGGGAAGTTGTTTGCGTCTGTGTCGTGGTGGAGTTTTCACCTTCCTTTTCTATTCGTTTCTTTCCTTCCTTTCTTTCTCTCCCCCCGTCTCTCTTTTTCGCAGCGCAAATGTAGATTTATTAAGTGATGGGAAAAAACCTTCAAAGAGTGGAAGGGACTTCAAAAAAGGAATATACTTTTTTCATGTTTTTGTGGTTTTCGTATAGTTTCCTAGTATTGGGAGGTAAGAATAAGGCACTGTGAAAGGGGAAAAGTCATTCAGCTAAGCCTCTCTGAACTGTCTAGCTGCAGGAAATAAACTGTAAACAAACCGCAGGAGAGAGCCCTCTAAAAGTTAGATGGAGGGCTGGCGAGATGGCTCAGAGATTAAGAGAACTCTGCAGAGACCCGCCCGCCTTGGCCTCTCAGCACCGACAGCTCCAGGGGATTTGAAACCCTCTGCTGCCTTCTGTAAACACCAGCATGCACATGTGTATACACACATATTTTTGTTTTGTTTTGTTTTGTTTTTATTGAACCTGTCGCCCGCACCCTGCTGCCGCCATTGGCGCGTTGGTCTGCTCGCTCCCTCTACAGCCCGCCGGTCCCAGGCACAGTCGGGCCTGGTTAGTACCTGGATGGGAAATACACATATTTTTAACAAGTCAAAGACAGATAAATTCTGCTGAAGGAGGAGGCATACTTTCCGGATCCTCCTGACACAGTAAAATCTGCAAAACATTTGACATTCTTGATTTTTACTGAGATAGGGTCTCACGTAGCCCAGGCTGGCCTTGAATTCCTGATGGGACCATCAATCACATTGGGTTTACGTGTGTCTGGGACAGAATCCATAGTTTCCTTGCTATTAAATAAGCCCCATCGCCAGCCCTTTGATACGTTGGTGCTGATGACTGGGCGCTGTGTTTTGCCAGTACTTGTGTCCTGGA
Organism: Arvicola amphibius; assembly: GCF_903992535.2. NCBI lineage: Eukaryota > Metazoa > Chordata > Mammalia > Rodentia > Cricetidae > Arvicola > Arvicola amphibius. The sequence continues at coordinate 91,740,444 of NC_052058.2, read as the reverse complement.
CCTCCAGGACACAGCAAACCTGCACAAACAAATTTAAAATATCACTTTTTTGAGACTTACAGGATGCTAACATTAATGTCAGGACCAAATTAATATTTTATTACTATTGTATTGGGTGGTTTTGCGTGTCAACCTGACACAAGCTAGAGTCATCAGAGGAAGGAGCCTCAGCTGAGGAAATGCCTCCATGAGATCCAGCTGGCCCAGCCCATGGTGGGTGGTGCCATCCCTGGGCTTGTTGGTCCTGGGGGGTCTATAAGCAGGTGAGCTGAGCAAGTCATGGGAAGCAAGCCAGTAAGCAGCACCCCTTAAGGGCCTCTACAACAGCTTCTGCCTCCAGGTTCCTGTCCTGTCTGAGTTCCTGTCCTGACTTCCTTCAGTGATGAACAGCAATGCTGAAGTGTAAGCTTAATAAACCCTGTCCTCCCCGACTTGCTTTTTGGTCATAGTGTCTTGTCACAGCAACAGAAACCCTAACTAAGATAATTATTAAGGTGTATACTATAGAGATCTGCAACTGAAGGTGCTATTTTACTAAGAGGTGCTGAAGACTTGAAGCTGCGTGTGCCTTAGTCCTTCACAACTCCAAATGTAGCCTTCACTGGATGAGTGCATTGGCAATTCTAGAGGAACAAAACTGGCCAGGCGGTGGTGGTCTAAGCCTTTAATCCCAACACTTGGGAGGCAGAGTCAGGCAGATCTCTGTGAGTTCAAGGCCAACATGGTCTACAAGAGCTAGTTCCAGGACAGGCTCCAAAGCCACAGAGTAAATCCTGTCTTGAAAAAAACAAAAAACAAACAAAACAAAACAAGGAACAAAACTGATGGAATGATATATATTAAGGTTAGCATAGAGGCTGTGGAGCCCTCACCTCTCATCAAAGAAGCTGCTTCTGAGGTAGAGACATTATCCCAACTAGTCAAAATTTCCTGGTCCCCTAGCTTTTTCATAGCTTTCCCATCCCCTCTTTTGCAAAGTTCTGTGAACCTAGGTGCAGGAGTTATGTAATAGATGTGCCCATCGGAGCTGGGCACCTCACCAACTGTTCTCTGCATTTTGACTGTTGTGGTTTTCTGTAATGGTCTCTGTTGGTAGCAAAGAGAAGTTTCCTTGAGGAGGGGTGATCATGGGTGGAAGGACTAGTATTTAAATACAGTTAGGAACTATGTTGCCTTAGAAATGGTGGTAGTAGGCTCTCCTCTAAGATCTGTGCCTCCCTATTGCACTCATAGGGGTTTCTTGCTGTGCTGTTATTATTGTGGTTCAAAAGCATCACGGCAGGGTAGGAATATTGACTGCTTATATAGCACTTTATGGTTCTATGAAAACTAGTCCCCAGGAAGACAGCTTTCATGTCAAATCCAGCTCAGATCCTCTGAGTTGTGTGAACGAACTGTCTTTAGCAACAGGGTCTTACCCTCAACCTCTGAGAGGCAACAAAGGAAACAGCACTAGCCTATAGTGCTTTGGGAGTCTCTTGCACTCTCTTGACCAAAAACTCAAAATGCTGTTTCTCATGCCTGGTATTTGGCTTTGATATAGTCTATGGCTCTTGGGGGGTGGGGGGAAACGGACACCACTGTCTATCCCAGTGGCATGACATCATTTAAATTACATATATATGATGTGGTATTCCCCTCTGAATGCTGTGAATACCATTGGTTAATAAAGAAACTGTCTTGGGCCTTTACAGAGCAGAATAGAGATAGGTTGGTAGAGAAAACTAAATCGAATGCTGGGAGAAAGAAGGTAGAATAAGAAGCCATGGAGCACCAAAGACAGACATGCCAAAACTTTGCCCCATAAGCCATAGCCTCATGGCGATATACAGATTAATGGAGATGGGTTAATTTATGAGTTAGCCAGAAATATGCTTAAGCTATTGGCCAAACAGTATTGCAAATAATACAGTTTCTGTGTGGTTTATTTCGGGGCTGAGCAGCCAGAAACAAGTGGCCTCTTACTACTACGTATATGCACATACATGACTTATACAGATTTTGTCATTTTAGTTAAGTAAGTGTGACCCTATGGCTTTCCCAAATATCTTTGGTATTTATTTCCTTCTTCATTTTTCCTATCTCCACATGTTCTCTTTCATCTATGTGAGAATATAAACTGGAGCACCCAAGGCACCAGGAAAGTAAAAAGGTATCATGGGACACGGCAGTGGTAGAGGTGAATAGAAGGGTATACTTTAAAAAGTTATTTTTTCCATTGTATAATATACAAGCAAGACCAGTAAGACAAAAATACCCAAATAAAGCAATGTTACAAAGAAATCCCACTGAGTTTGTTTTGAGTTGTTCATCAATGCTGGGTATGGGACCTACCCTTTTGTGTGGCTAATATACCAAAAGAAACTCTACTAGAGAAAATAATTTTTCCTTTACAATCCTGTATCAGTCCTGTTGTGTCTGGAAGACTGTTTCCTTGGTGTCACCCATCCCCTTACAATCCCTTATAATTCCCTCTTATAAGTCTTCCTCCTCCTCTTCCTATAGCTTCCTGAACCCTGAAGGGAGGGGTTGGTGAAGACACCCATTTACTATTTAGTGTTCCAAAATCTCTCACTCTCTGTATATTGTCCTATTGTGGGTTTCCATGTTAGTCCCCAACTATTACAAGAGGAAGCTTCTCTGATGATAAGGCAATTTTCCCCCCTCTTTGAGACAGGGTTTAACTATGCAGCCCTGGCTGAAATAAAAACTTTAGAAGCTTCTGCCTCCAGCTTACTAGTATGTATTTTAAAGGTGTGTATCACCAGACCGGGATAATCAGCGGAAAAACATTTTGATACTGTTTTTGAAACAGTATGTTGTAGCTCAGGCAGGCCTGAAACTCCCTTTATATCTGAGGATAGTCTTCAACTTCTGATCTTCCTGCTTCCATCCCTAAATGATAGGTTACAGTTATACACTCCAATGCGTGGGGATCAAAACCAGGGCTTCATATAAGCCAATTGTGTTGTAGCTCTAAGCCTTTGACTGCTGGTTTCTGAATGGCAGAGAACAGCACCTTCACATTTCCAGGGACATTTCCTTCATGTGTCTCCTAACTGGTGTCAACTCTTTGGGAACACAGACATCTAGACCTACAGACTCTAGCAATAGGATGAACAAATGCAACTGAATCCTGCACTGGAAGATACGATGAGTAGAGTGAGTCCTGTACTTCTGTATCCTGAACCCTGCAGTTCACTTAATGACTATAAATTTTAAGTTGCTTGCAAAGGCATATGGTGCCCTCTCCATGCACAATAGCTTCTTCATGGTGGTATTGACGAAGCCTTCCCAAAGTCCTCTTATCACTCTGTTATAAAGCAGGCGTGTTCTTTTTGATGTTTCTGTTTGGTCAAAAGTGAGACCCCAGTCCTCCAACACCCCTATATCCAGAGGCTGGAATGTAATATTGAGTTGGAAGTGTCACTCCCAGCCTGCCAAGTGCTGACCACTCCCACCGGGTATTTAGGGTTGCGCCAGAACAAAGAACATGTGGTTTTGGGTTTGCGTGTGTGTTCCCTGTCTTTTCTTCGCCATGCTCTCCCGGCCACCCAGGACTGTGCCGTCTATTAAAAATGGGCATTTAATTTGGCTTGATCTGGTCTGATCGGAGTTCTTTTGTGTCAGTGGAGCGTATTGTCTTAAGATTTTCCTAACAGTTTCAATTATGATGTCACCTACAAATGTGTTGGGCCACATTCACAGCTATTTACTGGCACATAGATACATAGATTCCCTCTTTTCCCTCCACAGGGTCTCTCAGCAGAGGTCCATGAAGAGGTGGAGATAAAGGAATAAAGGGCATGGCTGGCTTGGAGGGCTTGAAGCTTTGGATTCGCCTATAGTAAAGCTTGAAAAAGCACATAAAGGAGTTTAGCTAAGTCAGTTCCAGATCTATAAACCCCCAATGTATTGTTTTTGCTTTGTGGTAAAATAGGACCCAACCTAAACTATACAGCACAGGGTTTCAATGCTGGCACACCAAGTTTTTATGAGCCCATCACTGTCTCTGGAACAAGTTTCACAGGCAGGAGAGAAAATGTCATGGAACATGTGTTGTGTCTAGGCTAAGGTACTCTGCTACCCCTTTCCAGGTGGGAAGTGTCTGGCATCACCAGCTTCTACAAATGGATCTTTTCTCTAGGAATGGTGCTACGGCAGAGCACAGCATCAACTCCTGCTTTGGCAGACAGGACAATGGAGGTGTGCCCAGTATTCAGTGATCATGACAGACCAGTTCATGCTGTTGCCAGTGCTTCTTCGTGGTGCGTTCTCTCTCAATGCAACCAATACACTCTAAGATATTTACATGTTTGCATGTTTCGGTTACTCTCCTATGTGCTTTCTTTTCTTTTGGGACAGGCTCTCATGTAACAGAGAATGATCTTGAACTGTTGGCCCTCTGTCCACACATCCCTAACGCTAGAATTACAGGCACACGCTGTCACGCGCCCTTGGCTCTGTAGCACTTTTCAAGTCTAATATTTACATGAGGCTAGTTTATTTTTTATTCCCAAAGTATATATGCCAACAACCAGTTATAAAATCCAACTTCTATAAAGTCACACAAAACTATCATTAGCTTTAAGGTTTTATTGAGTTCCAACATCAGAATTGAAGTGTTTTGGTGTTACTGTTTCTAGCCAGTGTTCTCACTTGCTTCACATGATTGCTGCAGATAACTTTAAACTCATACTCTAATTTTCTGTGACACATCGATCTTATAGATGTTAAAATCTTGGTTATTTCTCCAATTTCTTTTTCTCAATGTCATTAGTTAAAAGTCCAAATATGAAAATTTAGGATATTGGTTTTGTGGCTACCATAATATAGAAAAGAAAAAAAAATTATACAATCTTATACTGCTTAAAAGTTTCCTTAACATTTCCTATAGTGATAGACTACGAATTTTCACCATAGAAATTTCTATTAAAATGTTCAAGCATGTCCTACTGAAACATATCTGAAGTTCAAAATGGTTTTTTTCTTAAATTAATTTGTACTGAACTATTTAAAAAAGAATCGTGGCACTTTAGTAAGACAGTTATTTTACTGCATATCTTAACTACCTCAGGTGTAACCTGATCAACAGCAGATTACTAGAGAGAATAAAAAGTGTGGTTTAAGGCGTGAGTCGTTTGGGGTCACGAGGGAACATCGATGTCTGACGTACATTATGCAATCCTAAGAACAGCATCGTCACTCTTTCCAACCCTGGGAATAAGAAAATGACAGTTAATCCTTTTTGAAAACCTCTCATTTACCAGTTACACATCTTTTTGGTGGAACATATTGTTTTATTTTATAAAGCATCTCTCATTTAAAAAAAGAAAAAAACCCACAAAATTCTTTATTTCGTAAATATTCTTTTCCTTCCTCCCTGGATATAGGCATTCACCAATCTATTCTCTGCTTCTGAACTTGACTACTCTAAAATAACAGCAAAGTAGAATCATACAGAATTACCCCTTTTGCTAATTTATCATTTATTTATCATTCATTCATATATCATCTCCACAGTTCATCTACATTTCAGAACACAACAAAATTTCTTTCTTTCTTTTTCTTTTTCAACTGTTTAACAAACAGCCTTGGCTGCCCTGGAGCGCTCTCTCTCTCTGTAGACCAGGTGACCTCAAACTCAGAGATTCACCTCCCTCTACCTCCTAAGTGATGGAATTGAAGGTGTTTATACCATACCCTGCAAAATTTCTTTCTTTTTAACACCGATTGGCCATATAGGTTAAAGACCTTATTCCAGAAATTCAGATGTTCTAAAACCTAAATATTTGGTAGCATCAAAGCAGCAGCACTCAAGGATCTCAATGGTAAAGTCTATGAAATAATTCTAAAAGCCAAGAAAATACAAGTCTGGTCCTGATCATGTCACACAGGGGATCCTTAACCAACACCACATTCTGCTGGTCCATTTACCCACGATGGACACCTAGCTGCACCCATGTCTCAGCCACTGTGAAGATGTATGTGTGCATAAATACTTCTTTGGTGTGTCATTTCCAATTTTTTCGGGCACACACACAAAATTGGAATGATAAATCACATGGTAAGTCTTTCTTTAGGGTATATACACACAAGTGGACTATTGGTTCCTATGATAAATGAATCTCTATTTTTGAAGAACTATATTCCTGTTTTCTGCAGCGGGCAAACTGATCTTCCACATTCATCCTAATGCTAATTATTGTATGTTAAGATAGTAGCCATCCTAGCTGTGTAAAGCTGTACTTCACCAATGACTGCTCATGCCTGCTCATGCGCTCACCAACCACCTGCATCCTCTTTTGAAGAAATTTCTATTCAGGTCCTTTGCCCATTTTGTTTTTGGTTTTTTCAGACAAGGTTTCTCTGCAGCTTTAGAGCCTGTCCTGGAACTAGCTCTTGTAGACCAGGCTGGTCTCGAACTCACAGAGATCCGCCTGCCTCTGCCTCCCGAGTGCTGGGATTAAAGGCGTGCGCCACCACTGCCCGGCTCCTTTGCCCATTTTGAACTCGAATTTTATTTATTCTGGATATTAATCTCTTATCGCATATATAGCCTGTATATATTTGTTGCCGCTATGCGGGCTGTCGTTTTACAGTCTCTTTTCTCTTTGTCTGTGTGTGCACGTGTCTTCAGGAGCCTGCAGGGTCATCAGATCTGGAGCTGAAGTTTCAGGTGACTGTGAGCCCCTGATGTGGGTACTAGGAACTCAACCTCCAGTTGTCTGAAAGAGTAGCAAGTACTCTCAACTTTATCATCTCCCCAGCCCCTCTTTATTTTCTTTCCCCAATTGTCCCCTGCTTTCAAAGTTGGTGCTGGGGATCAAATGCAGGAACTGTGCAGACAAGGCGAGCATTGAGTTATATACTACAATTGCCTTTCCCCCCTTTTAAGTGCTGGGGTCAAACCCAGTCTTGTACATGCTGTTCAATTAAGTATTTTTTATGCACAAAGTTTAAAATTTTTCCCTAAGCTAAATTTTGCTATTAATCACCTTGCTGTGTGTGCCATACGTACTACATCTAAGAAAACATGCCAAGGGCTGGAGAGATGGCTCAGTGGTTAAGAGCACTGCCTGCCCTTCCGAAGGTCCTGAGTTCAGTTCCCAGCAACCACATGGTGGCTCACAGCCATCTGTAATGAGATCTGGTGCCCTCTTCTGGCCTGCAGGCATACATGCAGACAGAATACCGAGATTATTGTATACATAATAATAATTTAAAAAGAAAAAAAGGAAAATATGACCAAATCCAATATCCTGATGCTTTTGCTCTGCTTTAAGTCTTTGATTCATTTTGGATTACTGCTTTTATCTGGAGTTAGGTAAGGGTTTAACTTTATTTTTTGACGTGTAAATATCAATTTTGTTCTAATCACTGGGGGAAATTACCATTCTATGACTTTTAAAAATTATTTTTATTTACATATATGTATGTGAGTACATGTGAGTTTATGTGCCCTACTATGTGTGCAGGAGCCTGCTGAGGCCAAAAGAAGAATTCAGGTCCCCCAAAACTGCAATTTTAAATGGTTGTGATCTGCTATATGGTGTTGTGAACTGAACTCAGGTCCTTTGCAAGAGCAGCAAGTTCTCTTAACCACTGAGCCGTCTTTCTAGGCCTCTTCTATAGCCTTTAAACTTGTTCTTCACTTGCGTTTACAGAATTATTTATAAGTAATAGCAGTATTACCAATGCCTCCACCAGCATGAGGAGGGGCTCCAAATCGGAAGGAATCAATGTAAGCTCTGATTTTCTCCAAATCTATAAAAAGAAAACAGAATTTATCATTTTCCTAGAAAAGAGGTATTACTGCAGTGAAGATGGGGGAAATGACTTAGGAGACAGCTTTAAGATGTTTACAATGCATTGTCTTCATAATAACACAGTTCTAGATATTTCAAATTACTTACCAATTCCATGGTGCAAAGCTCTCTCTGTTAGCAACTGAGGATCATGTATTCTTTGTGCTCCAGACAGTATTTCTTCTCCTCTCATGAACATGTCATAAGAGTTGGAGTGTTTCTGCAGAAGAAAAATGAATGAACCTCCACCATTCTTCAAGTACTATGTTATCACACTTTCCCATGATAAACATGTGGGGAGAAAAATCCATGCTGTCTTTCCCTAGTTAATGACCATCCTTCGACACAATTTCCTCTTTATGGCAAAACTGCTAAGGGCAGTTTTTGTTCTCTGTTTAGATTTCCATTTTCTCTTTACCACACCTCCTACTAACCAGAATACCACAGCTAAAGCAGTGGTGCTTTTTATTTTACTTTATGCCTAAAAAGTTTTGAAATATGACATAAATTTTGGTCAATTGTGAATGTAAATTACCAATAAGTAAGTAAGTAGTGTATTTTAGAAAACTTTTAAAGAAAGTTAAACTAAAACGGAATTAACCTATGCTTAACTTGTGGCCTCTCAGGCATTTGACACCACCAGTTTTACCTTCCACATAAACAATGGCTACAATTCCCAGGTCACTTCAGCATCACCTGTAATTTGTTATAAATGCTGACCTCTAAACCTGCCCTAATTAATGATTAGGAACTCTAAGAGTAGGGCTCAGCATTTGTGTTTCAAAACCCCTCCAGTCTGGTGCCAGTGGTGTACACCCGGGAAGCCGAGGCAGGCAGACACCTGAGTTCCAGGCCGGCTTAGGCTACACTGCACATTCCAGGTCAATCAGAGATACACAGTAAGACTTCATATTAGGGAAAAAAGAGAAAACAAACAAAACAAAACAAACCTCAAGTTCTCTAGAGGGTTCATGTATACTAAGGATTGGGAACTACTGAAAAACAAAAATCCATAAGATCATCTGGATTACTAAATATAAAATATAAAGCAAGCTTTGATTTTCTTCAAATCTACCAAATGAAAACACAACTTACCACCTTAGTGTAAAAATCAGAAAGGTGAATTCCCAGTTCAAAGTCAACAGAAATCCTCCCTAACCTCTGAGTATCTAGTGCTATATTTAGCATCTACAGTACCAATAAATTTTTAAGAAAACTGACCTAGGAATAAGATTTAATATAATTTAGGTTCTCAGGACTAATTTTCTACAGCATTCAAATATGGCTATTAGAAAGTTCTTTCTTCCCCACAAATAGATGATTTGAGATTAAATTACTCACAGGATTTCTTGGGTCAGGCATGGTATAGAAAGGTCTTACAGCCAATGGGTATTTATCAAGAACATAAAAGTCTGTATCATACTATTAAAAGAAAGAAACTGTGTTAAGTATATACAATATTTTATGAAAAATTTAACTATTAATTACTATATTAATATAACCCCCCTGAATTATTTCCCTAATAATACAACTTTTTGTTTAAATATCTAAATAAAACTGGGTAATGTTCTTCAAATGGAAGCTACTGAAATAAATACCGTTACAGTGTTTGACATTTTCTTATTACCTCACAAGCTTAGTTAAAAAGAAATTACACTCCAACTTTTATTTGATTACATTCCCCTTTGTTAAAACTGATGGGAGACAGCTGAAAGAGCAAGCTCAAGATCCGGCTTCAAAAAAGCTCAACCAGCAGGGGGAGCTCAAGGACTTTCTAAACATTAAATTAGTGCCCTATTAAAAAGAACACAACTAGGCTAAGCTTTATGTACTTTGGCTTTAGTTCTAGAAAACAAGAGCAAGAGTGCACAGGTAAGACCTTCTGTAGTTTAGAGCCCTTCCTCACTGATCTGACAATCTGAAGTGTCCTTTAGAGGTACTTCAGTATGACTGCACAAATGTCACACACTGAATTAATCAAACTGTTGGTCAAAATCTGCCTAAATGTTTTCCCCCCTTTTTCTAAGAACAAAAGTACCGTTCACTTTACTAACTCTGGAAACATGCCACCGTAAGAAGATGATAGAATATTCTGCTACTGCTGCCTCTTCTTAAGGTACATTTCAGATTAAAATACAACAACAACAAAAAGAAAACATCCTACCTTTTCCTTCACCAAACGACCCAACAGTTTTTCATTTGGTGTACTGAAAAACAAGAAACACGAAACTAGTGGTTGAAGGTGAAACATAAAGTTTTTTATTTTTGTTTTTAGAGACACGGTCTCTCTGTGTAATATCCCTGGTTGTACCGGAACTCCTTCTGCAGACAAGGCTAGCTTCAAACTCACATAGATCAATCTGCCTCTGCCTCTGAGTGTTAGGATTAAAGATGTGTGCCACCACCATCCAGCTTACAGAAACGTCTTAGCTTTTTACTATTTGTATTTAATTGTGTGTCTGTGAGTGGGTGCTGGAGTTACACAGGGAGTTGTGAAGCAGCCTGATGTAAGTGTTGGAAACTAAACTCACCATATCTGAAAAGGCAGTTAAGAGTTCTTAAACCACCGAACCATTTCTCCAGTCCCCCAAGTAATAACTTAAAAATACTTTTTAAATTAGTAAGGCTCCTTTTAATTTGAAGTTCTTAAAGAAAAATAAAACTTTGGCTCAAACACACTGTCAGCTATCTGCCCCTTTCTAAGACAAGCATTTCAGGAAGCCACCTACAGGCTCACCTCCCCCAGATACTTGGTGCAAATACACACTGCTCCAACCTTTATAACCAGGCAGAACTAAGCATTCCACTGATCCAGAAACAGGAGGGAAACTTTACTGTTTTACTGTACTGTTTTCACTTTACTATAATTATGTGAAATAAAAATCCAGTCGGCCAGCACTGGATTTTGTTATTAAACAGTCTCTTTTTTTGTTACTTCACAAAGGTTTGTAATGACAACCAGTAGCCCAAGTCCTTACAGGCGACCTGTGGTCAACAGGTGCCTTCTTTAGCACCATGTCACTCAACAATTCTCAAGATGCCCATATACTGCTTAGATTGAACTAATCATAAAATTTATGGCTTATTTTAGCAATAAAGGGTATGCTGAAAAATTGTATTCTTCTTAATAAACAAATAAATAATGGACTAGGAGTATATTTTTTTGGGGGGGGGGAAGACAACCACCACGTTTCTCTTCCACATATCTACTATGTACTACTATGATGACTTAACTATTTTAATCAGGAACCTCTGAATGAAATGTATGTTGACAGCAACTTTCTATCTTTAATACGCAATTTATTCCTAAATTAAAAGGAGTAGAATTAGATTTAGGTAACAAAATACAGCATAGTGATAGCATATAGACATTAGTATTTCTATGCCCAATCCTGTATGGGATGAGTTAGAATTTTCTTTACCCTTAAAAGGGAAGTAACATTACAAATAAAAAAATCATAGGCAAAAGCCGGGTGTGGTGGTGCATGCGTTTAATCCCAGCATTTGGGAGGCACAGGCAGGTGGATTTCTGTGAGCTCAAGGTTAGCCTGGTCTACTAGTCAGCTCCAGGTCAGCAAGGGCAGGCTGACCCTGTTGCAAAAAAACCCCACCAAACCAAACCAGAGAAAACTCTTCTCATTCTTCTTTGTTCTATATTACTAGGGATTGAAAGTAGGGTCTTACATAAACTAAGTAAGCCTCTACCACTGAGCTATGCCTTCTACTCCCCCACCTATAAATTATATATAGCCATGGCTGTCCTGGATCTCACTAAATAGACCAGACTGTCCTTGAACTCAGAGGCCCACCTGCCTCTGCATCCTAAGTGCTGGGATTACAAGGTGTACTCCACCTACCTACCTACCTACCTACCTATTGTTTTTCAAGGCAGGGTTTCTCTGCTTAACAGTTCTGGATGTCCTGAACCTTCCTTTGTAGGCTAGGATGGCATCCAACTCACTGAGATTCATTGCCTCTGCCTCCGAAGTGCTGACATTAAAGGCTTGCACCACCACTGCACAGCAAAATATTTTTAAAATATTTAAAAATACTGAAATATTTTATGTGTGACTGTTTTGCCTGCATATATGTATGTGTACTACATGAATGCCTGGTGTCCTGTAAGGTCATGAACCGATCACCTAGAAGAGGAGTTACAGATGGTTGTAACCCACCATCTAGGTACTGGGACCAAGACCTATATCCTCTGAAAAAGCAGCAAGTGTTTTTAACTGCTGAGCCATCTCTCCAGTCCTTAACATGTTTATTTATTTATTAAAAGATTATTTATTGCTGGGTGGTGGCGGCGCACGCCTTTAATCCCAGCACCCAGGAGACAGAGGCAGGCAGATCTCCGTGAGTTTGAGGCCAACCTGGTCTACAAGAGCTAGTTCTAGGACACCTAGGGCTGTTACACAGAGAAACCCTGTCTTGAAAAACAAACAAAAGGAAATTTGCCTGCATGTGCTCTGCAAGAATAGCATGACTCTTATTTTCTGAGTCATCCTTCCAGATCTCCTTTTCACTCCTTTTGAGGTAGGGTCTCTCCAAGCTGCTCAGACTGGCCCAACACTTTTCCTGTATCCCAGGCAAGCTTTGCACTGGTAAACCTCTTGCCTCACCCCGCTTCCGAGTACTTGAGATTACTGGCCTGTGCCACTAGGTTTGTCTTCTGAAAGGTTGTAAAATAGGGAGCAAAATGAAAAGTTAACAAAATAACTGAAGCCTACGCAAACAATATTAAATATATTTTATAATCTTTATTATGTAAAGCAGTATTATACAATATACCAAAGTTAATAGTAATCTGTTAGGCAAAATACATTAAGCATAGGCATAAAAGTTAAAAAAAAGAAAAAAGTTCGACACCAACCTTAGATCTTCCTCATCGCCCATTTCAACTCCCGCTTCTCTAAGCATAGCCAAAGCTTCACAATACTCCAGTCTTAGAGTTGGCTCCAAAAATTTGAAGGGCTCACATGGGAACTGTTTATTCACAGTCTGAATTTCAGTCTGAAACCTGTATGTTTAATGTTTCAGTTAATAAAATGTTAGTTAAAAAAGTTAGTTAAATGTTTCTTCCACAAGAGTTCACTGTAAGCAATATACGGTATCAGTCTTTGAACCTATGACTGTACCAGACAAAGCATCATCAAATTTTAAGAATAAAGTACTACTTAATAATTAATACTTAATTCCATTTCTTTGTTTCAAGTTTTTTGTTTTTTTCCAAATCACGGTGGCATTAAAGGATTAAAATTTTTATTTACAACTATCAGTTAACATTGTTAGAAACAAAAATACATATTCTGTGAGGCATTAAAAAAATCTGATTTTAATCATTAATCATTTCTTTTCATTTAGGAAGAGGACACTAAAAAGTGTCTGCCTTATTCTGACGCTCCCACCACGCTTTCTACAATATTTAGGTGCTACTTCCCCCCTCCTATGATGTCCCCACAGTACCTGCACAAATAATAACTGCAGAGAACTATGTTTCAGTAGTGAAGGATTCTGAAACAGGGATCTCACTGTGCAGTCCTGGCTGGCTTCATACTTGTAATCCTCTATGTAACGATCTCAAATGCTGCCGTTTAAAGGTGTATCCCACTATACCTGGCTTATTTAAATAAGACCTAAAACAGCATATTTTTGCTCAAATGTTTATGGATGAGATGATAATAGACTTGATTCAAATAGGGGCAAGGGAAATAGGCACAATAAAATATTTTTAGTCATACACTGGCAATGACTAAAACAAGGTACTAAGCACATAGGGTTTGTGAGGCTTAGTGTCCCTAATTTAAAAACTTTTTAAAAATAAGAGCTGGAGAGATGGCTCCGTTGTTAGAAGCACATATTTGCAGAGGATCTGAGTTCAGTTCCTATTACCCACATCAGATGGCTCATAGCTACCTATAACTCTAGTTTTAGAGAAATTGACACCTTCTAGACTCTGAGGACATTTGCACTCATATATAAACATACTACCTCCACATATGCATAACTAAAAAGCAAAAAAAAAAATCTTTATTCCCATATGGGATTATAGGTGTGTGCCACACCTGGTAGTCATTGATCTGGAAATGACTGTTCCTTTGTTTATCCCTACTCATGTCTCTCAATGCTTTGAGTCACTGATAGTTCTTTACCAATATATTACTCTGCAGCATAAACATGAGTGGAATATGGCACAAGCCTGACAGTCTAAATTATAAGGGACATAACAACAAATGGTTTCCAAATAATCTGTAAAATATAGAAAAAAAGGCTCTTTTTCAAACTGTTGTCTTATGTTTACTAAAGAGGTTAGCAACAAGACTATTTGAGTCTATATAATTAGACACTATTAATCTTGGTTCCCTTTAAACACTCACATTAGAGAAAGAATATATATCTAGAACAAGTTTTGGAAACTTTCTTAAACTATACAAGAAACTGTATTATCACTCCCCAACCAAAAAACAAAACAAAACAAAAAACTGCAATTGCTTTGAAATTAAAGCCATTTCAAGACATTAAATAATTTTAACCTTTCTTGAAGTCCTTTGAATATCTGCACCAAGGTATCAGCAATTTCTTCTACAACTTCATGGTAATGATAATTAAAAGCCATTTCAATATCCAAACCAACAAATTCAGTCAGATGTCTATGGGTATTGGAGTCTTCGGCTCTAAAAACTGTTAACCAAAGAAAAATAGTACAGTATTTTAAGTCTTGGGTAAATGAGAACTTAAATGCAGAACTGTACTTGGTAGTGCCCTAGGTGGTACTATTATCCCACGCCCACAGGGCGAGATGGAGCACTCATAAACCATCTGTTTCAGCATTCTCCTATACAGCAAGTTCATTACAAACTCCCATGTCCTAGAGAAAAGCAGAACCAAATGCAAATTAATAAAAGAGGCTCTTGAGAACCCCTAGGGAATGCAAGATCCTGAGGCACCACCTCAATAATTAAAAACAGACTCAATTATGACTAATATAGTTTGTCTCCATTTTATTAAAATATGGCTCAAGCAAAATGAAACTGCATATATGAAGTAACATTATACACGTTCCAGCAGCTCCCAGTCTAGCTCCCAAGCTCTCTGCAACTCCCCTGCAGTCTTTCATCTTTCCTAGAACACATCTCTGCTTGGAAACTCACAACTCTCAAATGACTACTATAACAAGATATAAAATGACAAAGTCTAAAACCTTTACGCTTTTCAATTTAATCTTAGTACTTTCAATTTCTAACCACCATTATTTCTGTTTTCTTTTGTAGTCCATGCTTTCTACCTATCCTGTTCCTTGTATTGGAACATTATTTCAGTTTTTATATACCCTACTGGGGCCTTAAAACCCACTTTAGTTTGAATTTTCTTTGACAGTGACTCCAGCAAACAATCTTTCTACTGCTAATTGTATAGCACATTTTGATTCTTTTTCTTTTGAGACAAGGTCTCACTTAGTAGCCTTGATTGTCTGAAACTCACAATGATCCTCCTGTCTCGGCCTCTTGGGTGCAAGGTTATAGGAATGAGCCACCATATAGCTCTCTGACACAGACTTAAAGATGATGTATAATCATGAAATTATTTTGCAATTCATTGGCTTATTCCCTGTGACTGCTCTATGCATGTGTGGCTTATTCAGTAACAGAAACAGGGGTTAGCATGTTTCCTTCTCACTCAAGGCACAATCTCTAAACCAGGAGTACAGCAATTATCTGATGCTTTCAGAGCCGAGCGTCAGGTGTCACCACAAATGTACTACATGAACTTGCATTTATATCCCTGTCGGCATCTGATGAGTGTTGCTGATTCTTCTAAGGACATGGCACCCAGCCTTAAGAATATGTATACAAATATACGCCTGGTAAATAAAAACTTCAGAAAATTCAAACATTAAAAAAATTTTAAGGTAGGATTTCTCTGTGAACAGTCCTGGCTGTCCTGGCACTTGCTTTGTAGATCAGGGTGGCCTTGAACTCTCAGAGATCCATCGGCATCTGCCTCCCAACTGCTACCACCATCTGATTAAAATATTTAATTTTTGTGCCAACTTCTTTATTAGCAAAAGTTTAAGCTTTGTTAAATTATCAAAAACATAAAGTAATTTGTTAAGTTTAAAAAATATTTCATCTATCTTAATGTATATAGATGTTTTGCCTGCATGTATGTCTGTGCATCACGTGCTTGCAGTGCCCTGGCTAGAAGCAGGCATCATATGCCCTGGAATTGGAATTCTAGCTGGCCCTCTTACAGAGGACTTGGTTTGATTCCCAGCAAGTGTAAGGGAACTCATTAAGATTCACCTGCTGCCGAGCCTGAAATTAAAGATGTGTATCACCTGACTAGTCCTCAAATCATGTTTTTTTTAAGATTTATTTATATCAAATCATGTATTTTTAAAACACATATCCACACTCACTCACACACATGTTGTCATTTCCTTTAAGTTTAGTATTTTTTTCTTTTTGGTTTCTGTGGAATTGAACTGAGAGCCTTGAACATACTAACATAACAAATACTCTATCATTGAGCCAAGTGCATTACTAGCCCTTAAATTTTATTATTATATAATCAGCAGATACATGGATTTAAGCTTTCAAAGGATCTAAATGCTAGTGTTTCTAATATTATAACCACTTTATAACTGGCTTAATTCAACTATTTAACGCTACATAATTTTACAATTATTAAACACATAAATGACAATATCTTACCTGGTCCAATGCAGAAAACCTTCTCAAAATCAGCACAGATGCACATCTGCTTATACAGCTGTGGGGACTGAGCAAGGTAGGCATTATTTTTAAAATAGGACACAGTAAAAACATTGGCTCCTCCTTCACTGGCAGCTGAAATACAAACATTTGTATTATTATAATCAATTTAATGTTAATTCATATAATTCTTAGGTTTAAAAAAAAGCAGTTCACTTAGAGAAAAAAAGAAGACCTAGAAGATCAAGTAAACATTCCCTTTTTCTGAATCAATTTCCTATCTATTAGCTTAAGGCTGTAAAAACTAAATGAATAAATAAAAGGAAAAAATATTCCCTTGCAGCCAGGTGGTGGAAGTGGCACACACCTTTAATCCCAGCACTTGGGAGGCAGAGGCAGGGGGATCTCTGTAAGTTCGAGGCCAGCCTGGTCTACAAAGCTAGTCCTAGGACAGGCTCCAAAGCTACAGAGAAACCCTGTCTCAAAAAAAAAAAAAAAAAAAAAAAAAAACCCTTTCATTTTTATCTGAGATAGCCTTACCATGTAAGGCTGCTCTCTTAATTATTTTTCTAATTGTGAGAAGGTGATGTTTAATTTTTTAATCTATATCTAAACACAATTCTTTTAATAATTTAACTTCTGTATATTGTTTTGTCTACATGCGTGTATGTGTATCATATCATATGCATACCTTGTACCAGAGGTCGTCATAAGAAGGCACTGGATCTCCTGAATCTAGAGTTACAGATGATTCTGAGATACTGTGTGGGTGCTACAAACTGAACCTGGGTCCCCTGCAATAGCAACAAGTGCTCTTCAACTGAGCTATCGCTCCAGCCCCATTAATAACATTCTTTTAATGTATTTATCTAATCAGTGTACACATTTGCCTTTAGAAGTGCATGTGAAGCTCAGAAGAAACTTTTGAAAGTTGGCTCTCTCCTTCTATGTGTCCTGGGGATTTGAACTCCCATTGTTAGGCTTAGTGGTAGTGGCAAGGCAGGCCCTTTACCCACTAAGTCCTACAATGATGATGATCATCTTTTGAGACAAGCTCTCCTTATGCAGTCTTGGCTACCCTGGACTTGCTATGTAGACCAGGCTAGTCTTGAATTCACAGAGATCCACCTGCCTCTGCCTCCAAAATGCTAGGATTTGTTTGCCAGCAGGAACAGCTAAAATGCTATTTGTAATTCATCTTTTAAGTGTTATGTAAGCAATTCTAAAAGGGTAAAATGACCAAGACAAGATTCTCATGCAAGAATGACATCAACAGGTATTTGGTGATTTTTACAACGAAGTTTCTATAAAACCAAACTGTTGTGCCAATTCTCATGGAAATTAACATAATAAAAATACACGTGGCCTAACTTTCAGTGTAGGAATCGTGCTTTGTTACTGCTTCATTTCCTTATCATTACCACAAAGTGACTGTTGAAGGAAGAAAATGGAACACTGTAGACGGTATTAATGTCCTTGAAATAAATAGGTCCATGGCACTAAATCTTAAGGGACCCTTGGAATTATTTGTTATTATTATGTTATTTAAAAATTAACATAAGCAACTGTGGATACCATCAAAATTAATAAAGGTTCGGTTTGAAGAGGAGAAGCCCCTTGGAAAAGAAAAATAACAATTCATATACAAGGATGATGATCATACTGATGGTAAGAAAAACATAATAGGTTGGGGGCAGGGTTCTTTTCTTATCTCCACAGGAAAACACTCATCTTCAAAGAATTTAAGGGAAGCTGGATATTTAAATACTGATGGATGGACACTAGTTACAACTATATATGGTATATATATGGTATATATATAATATATATATATATATTACATTATTGTGCTTTTATTTATACATATGTAAAGCTGGTTTTGGAGTTGGACTCTGGCTCAGTCCCTCTTCAATTCCAAGCCTGTTGATAAGAGATATCTCAGAGTTTCTGTCTCAGGTCAGGAGCCATGATGTGGGACAGAATAATAATAATAACAGTAATGATACTTAATGAACTTTCTTTGCCTTTCCTCATATCTGTGTCTGTCTTTATTACACCTTTCATTGAATATATATGTCTGTTTATGTCTTTGTAGATAATGTTTACCTTTTCCGTAACAAACAACAAATTTTTCTTCAGTAATCTTTGAAGTTTCCAGGATGAAGATGGGGCCCCACAACATCAATTCCACCTGGTTACTATGACATCATGATTTTGATAGCGCTAATATTAGACCTTTTTTTTTTTTTGTACCAACTGCACAGGACAGTTTTGAATAGTGCACATTTTTGACATTCTGGCCGGACCTCCTCAAAACACTCAGAGGCTAGTTACAATTTTCTCAGACCAAATGTTAATCTGGGAATTTTACCATCATTTGCTTTCACAGGACCCCCTAAGAAGAACGTTGCCCCCATGTCAGCTGGAAGCAATCTTAGAGGACGATGCCCCCTCTCCCAACAGAGTTTGCCCTCAGGTTTAGGGACACCAATTGGTGGTTGGTATAGAGTTGAGGGGATGGGGGAGGTATTATATGGGCTCAGGGGTGTTTACTGAAAAAAAGGGGGAGATTAACTGGTTTGATGGGATGATTGCTATTTGTCAATTATTGTTTTTCGAAAATTGTATTGGTGCTGATTCTTGTATATTTATATATTGAATATTGTATGTGAGTATGCTTCTACCTCTATTTTTGTATGAGTATGCTTATATCTGTTTAATATATATATATACATATATAATGTATTGATATATTTACCATATTGCAATGTACATTTCTACCTCTGATATTATTTATGTAATGACATTGTTTACATTTGGAGATCATTGTCCTCATATATTGCACAGTTGTTTATTCTCTTAGTCTCCAAGTTAGATAGGTATCGAGAATTATAAATCAATAGTCATATATGTTTGTCATATTTATATTTAGGATATTCAGGTTTTTTAGATACATAGAGATTTACTTATTTATTTATTATGTATACAATATTCTGTCAGTGTGTGTGCCTGCAGGCCAGAAGAGGGCACCAGACCTCATTACAGATGGTTGTGAGCCACCATGTGGTTGCTGGGAATTGAACTCAGGACCTTTGGAAGAGCAGGCAGTGCTCTTAACCGCTGAGCCATTTCTCCAGCTCTAGATACATAGAGATTATATTTAGTATAGATAGTATAATCTTCGACTTCTTCAAAGAGCTGTAGAAAGTGGCCTTTAATTTAACCTAGAATTCCATGCTAACGAGACACAATCACTCCTGGCAACACTGCTTTATTCCCAGGAGAACGTTGAGCACCAAAGGCACTCCACTGGGAGCTTGTCTTCTTCTTGGCAGAACTGGCCTTTGGGCAAAGAAAAGCCCATACCTCGACTACTGACAAAAATACAGAATATCCGTAAGTGGATAAAACAGGATTGTCTTATCTTGCCAAGACAGGGTAGGATTGTTCTAAAAAAGTTCCTTGCCTTTGATAATGGTATGTCAGTTATGTTAGGCCTTAGCCAAGGTTGGTTGACTCAACAATGCAAACAAGACTCTGGGTGATTGCCTAGGTAGTCAGTTGTCTCTGTCATTTGTTGCACATTTTGGAAGTTTCTCGTTTGTACTTCCTGGTTGCTTAAGTAATATTAATTCCCTTCTCAGATCTTTGATGGGGTTGAAGATTAGATAATTGTAGTTACCCTCTACATTATTTAGACTCCTTGAAATAGAATGCTTAGTAAAACTTTTATGTTTCTTGCTTAATATTGTATGTTGTTTGTAATCTTATATTTATTATTTGTTCCTATTGTATATAGTTGTATTTGGTTTGGTTCTGTCTTATTTAGACAAAAGGGGGAGATGAAGGGGGACCTTAGCCAGTCACCTTGTTTGTGGGGTGTGTTCCCCTGAGGTTAAGATTTACTTATAAAACTTGCGGGTGTGCGGCCCGCCTTCTCTTTGTTTCCTGCTCTTCGCTGGAACTCTGGCTTTGTAAGTTTTCCCCCTTTCCTCCTTTTACTAAAGCAGAATATCTTATTTTAAGTTAGCCTGGTTATTTCTGTTTGTTGTTCGTTTATGCCGCTTCAAGCAACACTGAGGGAGGGATTTTAAATTACAGGATACATCTTGAAACATACCTGAAATAATTTTAGGAGTTTGGATTTCCACAAAACCTTTGTTAATTAATGTTTCTCGGAAGAGATGGCAGATGCCGGACTGGAGACGGAAGACAGCCTGACTAGTTGATGTCTGTAAGACAGCATAAAAATCTAATTAAACCAACCTGGCACAGCAAGCAAGTTAAACTATTCCTGCTCTCAGCAATGTTTAAGTCCAATAGTACTGGAGAAGATGAAACACACAACAGCCCAAGCCAGAAGATGATGAGACAAGCTGCAATCTAATGAATATATATGATCATACTGAGCCATTCTTACTAGAAATGCGTCCTGATGTTCTGATTTATAAAAATTCCATTTGAGAAAAATATTTCTTAACAATTAGTGAAACACCTTGCTTGTAGATTCTCTTGGGGACTGTTTTTAAGGGCAATCCACTGAGTGAGACATCAATGTTCATGTAGCATACAAATATTCTAAATAAGAGTTTAGCATGGAGTAATAAATCACCAAAGACAACACGTACGTTCATGTTAATCATCACCAATTATATGCTAACTGTAGACAGCCAAGCATTTGTTCCATTAAAGAAAGAAACTGAATACATATAAGGGACAGGCACCTCACAACTCTGACTCACAATGGTACATAAAGCAGCGAGGAGCAGCTCTCTGAGAGCTGCTGCCACCTTTTTTATTTTCTTTCATTTTTCCGCTTTACCTCCTCAGTTACTCTTGCTTCCTTTGTTTACCTTCAGCCTCAATCAGTGGCCAGAGATCTCTAGTAATTATCTGTGTTCCAGTTAAAAGAAGTCGCTTCTTATCAGTAAGTCTTGCATAATACATTAAAGGAAAAAAATTGTTATAACCAGGTAGGCATTTGGTAAAATACCTGACCTCAACCCTCACCAGGATAACCAGAGGCTGAGTTCGTATTCACGCATTTCAACGAACTGCTTGCTCTATGGCCACAGCTCATCCTGCCTATGCACACACAGCACTCTGATGCACTAAGGACCAGGTGGCTACTCTACATCTTTTATAGGAAAGAATGTAACCTTGAGTTTCTGGAGATCAGGACTCTTTTTAATAAACAAAACAAAATACTTTACTCGTTTTACTTACTTTAAAAAAAAAGATTTATTTATTATGTATACAGTATTCTACTTGCATGTATGCAGGCCAAGAGAGAGCACCATGGGGTTGTTGGGAATTGAACTCAGGACCTTTGGAAGAGCAGGTAGTGCTCCTATCTGCTGAGTTATCTCTGCAGTCCCTATTCATTTTATTTTGTGTGCATGTGTCATACCTCATGCGTGGTGGTCAAAGGATAATAATGAAGTTGGCTCTTTTTCTACCACATTGAACCAAGGATGGACCTCAGGTTAGCAGCCTTGGCTGAAAGTGCCTTTATGCCTTGAGCCATCTTGCCATCCCAAATCAGGGTATACTTAAGTAGTGTTATTTTATAATTCAAATTCAAAGACACAAATCAATAATTCCTCACAAAAGCCGGGCGGTGGTGGCGCACGCCTTTAATCCCAGCACTCGGGAGGCAGAGGCAGGCGGATCTCTGTGAGTTCGAGACCAGCCTGGTCTACAAGAGCTAGTTCCAGGACAGGCTCCAAAGCCACAGAGAAACCCTGTCTCGAAAAAACCAAAAAAAAAAAAAAAAACCTCACAAAACAATGGAGACAATTTTTAAAAGCCTCTATAATCTGTTATAACTGTTTAATTATTTACTTTTAAGACATTTACATTTAAACTGGAGAAAAGAATTTGTGGCTCTACTTATTTACTTGTTCATTTATTCATTTGTTTGTTTATATGTTATGTGACTTAAGGAAACATTGCTTCACTCAATTACCACAAACTGTATTTTTCTGTTTTGTAAAACCTAGCAACCTATAAATTGAAGAGGTATGTCACTATACTTCTACACATATGGAGACACAATTCACTTTAGTGAAATATATTCTCTGTAAGGGCCACTACCATACTGCATCTCTTTCTTTCTTTCTTTCTTTCTTTCTTTTCTTTCTTCCTTCCTTCCTTCCTTCCTTCCTTCCTTTCTTTCTTTCATCCATTTAGCTAGCCTAACTTACCTTATTTTATCCTCTTATAAAATTGAAATTAAACTTCTGTACTGCTATAACTCATATAGTATACACAGAAATTACACTTAATTATGCTTTTAAAAAACAAATTTTAGGGCTGGAGAGATGGCTCAGGCGTTGGTCTTCCAGAGGTCTTGAGTTCAATTCCCAGCAACCACATAGTGGCTCACAAGCATCTCTGGAGGGATCTGACACCCTCTTCTGGCATAAAGGCGTACCTGCAGATACAGAACTCATACACATAAAATAAATAAACAAACAAATCTTTAAAAAACAAATATTGCTGAGTGGTGGTGGCACATGTCTTTAATCTCAGCACTCAGGAGGCAGAGGCAGGTGGATCTCTGTGAGTTCAAGGCCAGCCTGGTCTGTAAGAGCTAGTTCCAGGACAGGCTCCAAAGCTACACAGAGAAACCCTGTCTCAAAAACCCAAACCCAAACCAAACCAAAAAAAAAAAAAAAAAAAAAAAAGCCAACAACAACAAAACCCCAAATTTTAAAACAAGACGCCCCCCCCCAAATAAATATACCCCCACCACATACTATGACCCCATTATTCTTGGCTTACTGATTGTATCAACAAATCTGTCAAAGTGGGAAGAAAATGGATCCATGGTGTATATGAGAAAAAACGGCTCCCTACCCTATTAGGTTCTTTAAGGTACTTGCTTGCCACTGGAAAGATAGGTGCCTATTTTATTAGAAAGAAGGAACTGGGGACATAGCTTAGGGCTGTGTCATTTGCCTTGCATACTAACATACTAAAAGTCCTATGCTCCATTTGAATTACAGAAGAAGAAAACAGGAGAGTGTAGCTCGACAGTGAAGTTCTTACCTAGCAAGCACAAGCCTCTGGGTTTATTCTCTAGCACCACAAACACAAAAACAAGAAACTGAACACAATTATTCAGACAATAATTCTACCATGTCCCAATTTCTATCTGGTTCCCTAGAGAATATTCTCTGGCAGATTCTACCTTTTAAATGGTTTGAGATGACTAGACCAGTGCATACCTGCAAAACCAGCTCTTAGGAGGCTGAGGCAGGAGGAATTTGAGGGGCCACGGATGAGGACTGCTGAAATCAAGAATGAGGTTGGTGAGAAAAGTTAATCAGAATTTATAAACATAAGGTGTTCTTAAAAAGCAGTAGGAGAAAGCTTCAAAGGAAAGCTTTGATTATTTTGGCTATTTGTAATGCTGACAACATTCTTAGAAGCACACTTGTACTGAGTGTATGCCAGTTATCTTTGTACTCAGGACACAAAGCTACTACAAAAAGCTTGAATATCTGTGCATGGAAACTTACCTCAAGAAAAACTCTGTTCTCAGGGGAACTGTGCTCAACAGACTAACACAGAGCCTGACAAACTTCTAGTCTACTGCAGAATCATGTTTCAGCAACAGCTCTTCCTTCAAAGAATTCGTATGGCATTAGAGGACAAGGTGGAGAAACTAAAGTCTAAGCAACAGAAAAGGGAGTTTTTGTCTTTTGGTCAAACCGAGTCATTTTAGCTTATTTTCTGTCAACTCTTTTAAAATATATACCAATTATAGGAGCTGGAGATAACTTAGCAGTGATCTGACAAGGTAAAAATAAAAGAAAAAAAAAAAGCAAGACTCTACTTACATAATTAGTTTTCCTGAGGTTACATTACTAGAAAATGACATTGTATCTTTTAGAAGAGGGACAGGTTCATGGGAAGAATCTCAGCGTTGGGAGGGAGATTTCAAAAAATCAAATAAGCCCAAGTTTACAGTGAAATTATTAATGGTACTGAGCCATTATTATTATTATTATTACTACTACTACTACTACTACTATTATTTATTTATTTATTTATTTATTTATTTATTTATTTATTTATTTATTTTTGAGACAGTATTTCTCTGTAGCTTTGGAGCCTATCCTGGAACTAGCTCTTGTAGACCAGGCTGGCCTCGAACTCACAAAGATCCGCCTGTCATATAAACTGGATAGAGGGCTGGAGAGATGGCTCAGTGGTTAAGAGCACTGTCTGCCCTTCTGAAGGTCCTGAGTTCAGTTCCCAACAACAACATGGTGGCTCACAGCCATCTGTAATGAGATCTGGTGCCCTCTTCTGGCCTGCAGGCATACATGCAGGCAGAATACCGAGACTACTGTATACATAATAAATATATTAAAAAAAAAAAGCCAAGCAGGGTGTGTATGTGTAAAACTCTGCTAAATCTCAAAAAAAAAAAAAAAACAAAAAAAAACTGGATAGAAAGTTATGTTTAAAATTACCTTCTCTTCATTCCAAATGAGCTACTCTTCTTCTTTTTTTTAAATCAGATTGATGTAGAATTTATAATTAAGTACAAGTAACCTCTGTAATAAAAAACTGGAATCACTACAAAACTGCAATTATATTACTACATAAGGGAAGTTTGGCAGCACTCAGGTTAAATCTCAGCCAAGACTCTCCAGCACATAGGCACTGTAGTGTAAGATAAAGGTGCTGCAGATTGAGACTGGGCGGTTTGCAACACAACAGTGTTCGGCATCCCTAGAGCACTGATTCAGGCCAACAGTTACCACACCCAGGACTCCCTGGACTACCTCAGGCCACCCAAATCTTTTTTTTTTTTTAAATGCCATCAGCTATGACAATCACCCATCTATGATTCTCACAGCATTCCCTGTTGTCTGCTGCTCACAAAAATCAGCATTATTTCAATTTGTTTCTGCCTCTACTCACTTCTGTCATGGAGCATTTCACTTGTATTACTATTATTTCCCTTTAAATCACACCTTAAATGGCACATCCTTAGCAGCAGCAGCATCCAAAGACACATGAATTTAATTTGCAAGTTATATCACAGAACTATTAAAATATAAGACATGCATCTGTTTAACAACCAGAAACCACTGTATATCTCCAGTTTTAGAAAAACATTGTAAAACTGAAATGCCATAGCCGGGCGGTGGTGGCGCACACCTTTAATCCCAGCACTCGGGAGGCAGAGGCAGGCGGATCTCTGTGAGTTCGAGGCCAACCTGGTCTACAAGAGCTAGTTCCAGGACAGGCTCTAAAAAAGCTGCAGAGAAACCCTGTCCCCCCCCCCCCCCAAAAAAAAAAACCAAAAAAAAAAAAAAAAAAACTGAAATGCCATAAATTCCAGTATGTTGGCATGTAAACTATACTGCCAAGAAAATCTTTTGTATTACAACAGAGTAAAAATGTATTAGAAATATGTATTTTCATTTTCTACTTAAAAAAGTATTGAAGTAGACAAGGAGCAGACAGACACCTGATTATAAACTACCTAATTACTGTATAAGTGTTTCAGGATTCCATGGTTTTGTTAATGACTTAAAATTTTTTTCTAGATTGTTCTATGTATATAAGTGTTTTGTCTACCTATATTTTTGTGCACCATGTGCATGCTGGCTACCCTGAAGACAGAGACACCATTATTGGATACTCTGAAACTGGAGTTGCAGACAAGAAAGCTTCCAAGAGAGTGCTTGGAAACAAAACTAGATCCTTGATAAGAAAGACAAGAACTCTCCCCTGCCTCCCCCCAATAAATGTATTTAATTTTTTAGTGAAAAAATTATGTGTATGGGCATTTTGTCTGCATGTATGTCTGTATATTATATGGCTGAAGTGCCCAGAGAGGAAAACGGGAATGTTGGATCCCTCAAAATTGGACTTACTGACAGTTGTAAGCCATCATAGGATGCTGGGAAACCTGCATTTACAAGCCTGTTCTTGACCACTGAGCCACCTGTCCATTTATTTATTTTATATGTGTATGGGAAGGCAAGTACAGACTTTCAAGAGTTGATTGTCTCCTTCGATCATGTGGGTTTCTGAGA
This sequence comes from Arvicola amphibius, assembly GCF_903992535.2. NCBI lineage: Eukaryota > Metazoa > Chordata > Mammalia > Rodentia > Cricetidae > Arvicola > Arvicola amphibius. Next base: position 91,713,858 of record NC_052058.2, on the reverse strand, counting down.
CTAATATTAGGTCAGTATTCTTGGTGGCAGTTACCCACACCACTGAGCCATCTTGATGCCCCAAGAATGTTAAAATATTGTCATTTGTATTCTCAGAAAAGTCTAAGTTAAATGACTTTATCTTACTCACCTAGCTCCTTCAATGGGTCACTGTGACAGTCAATCCACCCTCTAAGGATGGCAGGGTATTTGGGAGACTTTTGGAAGGGTTGCACTTAAGTCAGAATCACTCTTTGATACTATCCTCTTAGGAGCAGATAAAAGTCATCAAGATAGTAAACACTTATTTTTAATCTCTTGGGGCATAGTAGATTTCCCTAATAAAAAATATATGACTGGAGCTGGGTGGTGGTAGTGTACACCTTTTAATCCCAGCACTCGGGAGGCAAAGACAGGCAGATCTCCGTGAATTAAGGCCAGCCTGGTCTACAAAGTGTGTTCCAGGGTAGTCAGAACTGTCACAAAGAGAAACCCTGTCTCAACAAACAAACAAACAAGCAAAAAGAATATTTTACTTTAGTTGGCTTAACATTACAATTCATTTAATTTTAAAAAACTATTATTTTATGTGAATGGGCGCTTTGCCTACATCTTTTTGTTTGTTTTTTGTTTTTTGAGACAGGGTTTCTCTGTGTAGCTTTGGAGTCCTGCAACTCACTCTGTAGACCAGGCTGGCCTGGAAATCACCTGCTTCTGTCTCCCAGGTTTGCCACCACTGCCAGGTATTTGCCTGCATGTTTATCTAACACCCCATTCACATAAGGCTCTTGGAGGTTCCAAAAGGATAACAGATCCCTCGAAACTGGGAGTTATAGACAGTTGTGACGAACCGTATGGGTGCTTGGACCAACTCCCACAAGTTGTCCTCTGACTTCAATGCATGCACCACGGCACATGCCTACCCTCCCCTGACCCTTCACAAAATACTTAAGATGGCCCATGCAAATGTGAGGACAAGAGTTTAGATTTCTAGTACCCACATAAAAAGGCAAGCGGGTGTGGTGACCTGCTTATAATCACAGCACTATGGAGGTTTCAACAGAGGACCCTGGAACAAGTTAGTTAGGCAGACTAGCCCCAAACACTGAACTCTGGGTTCAGTAAGAGACCCTACCTCAATATAGAGTGGAAAAAGACCTCGGCAACCACCTTGGACCCCAAAACAAAGATGCACGTGCACACAGACACTTTTATACATGTACCTCCATACATGGGACTATGCACATATGCATATGCAGACCACTTTCACATGACAAAAAGGTGTTTATAAGAATCAGACAAATAACACGAATGAAGTAAGTATAGGATAACACAAGGGACGTATAGTCCACCTAGTACTTTATTTGGCCAGAATGAGCCCAATACTGCTAAGATCTCCAACTTTTCAAGAAAAATCATCTGGATGTTAATATGAAAATCTTCCCACCCTTCTTTTCCATCCAAGATGGCCTCCAAATGCTTTCTCTTTTGTTTGTTTTTGAGCCAAAGTCTCATTACTGTAGCTACAGTTGACCTCTGATTGCCTATGTAATCCAAGCTGACTTTGAACTTTCCTGCCACAGCCTCTTGAACGGTGGGGATTACTGGTGTATACAACCAAGTGTGGCCAAATCCTGCATTTCAATGATCCTGTCTTGGCCTTTCAAATAGCTGTGGTCATAGGCCTGTGCCATGGCACTTAGCAAAACTCCCTGGGTACGATGCACTTAAATTAGACCACCACCACAGACAAAATTGTTCTGGGCCAAACTGTAATATAAACCAGTAACAACACAGAATAAACAGTATGGGTAAACACAATATATCCAACTCTTATGGCCAAAATACATGGAAAACCAACATAAATTAAAATGAAGGTTTTAAAAAAAAAAAGAAGACAAAAAGCAGATAGAAGAAGCGTGAAGTCAACATTACAAGGAGACAATTGCAGAAGAATCAAAGTCAGAAAGAACGTAGGGCAGCACAGAACCTGAGCATGAGACAGAACACTTGAGGAGGAAGATGTGGTCAAGCCAGTGATGAAACCACTGAGCTCTTTCACTTGCAACCAAACCAAAAGGGAAACAGAAGTCCCTTGAGACACAGTGTAAACCATGACAGTGACTTCAAAATAACAACTCCTGTCTCTACCTGGTTGTGCTAAATTGTATACAATTTCTTTTACTTCTTGTAGTGATTTAATGATTGCATTTCCACTTGCTTACTAAATCGGAACAAAACAGACATCACCTGGGAGCCACCCCGACATTGTCATTATAATCATCTGTTATTTTCAAACAAAGCAAAATCAGAATCCGGGGAACTAGTGCTTACCTGCTCCTGGCAACTTTCTGGTGAAATGGTCAGTTAGAGAGGTACACTATGTCTTGTATCATGATACTCATACATATGCAATTAGCTTTAAGGCATCCCCACCCAACTCAGTGTTGGCATAACCATATCAACAAATGAGGCATACCCTAAGATCAATGACTCTGTTGTCCAATCTTGTATCCTGGTTAACAGTAGCTCTTCCTTCCTAAAAAAGGAAAAAAGGGGGGGGAGAGAGAAAAACATATTTTAACCAGTATTTTGAAGTACACACATGGATACCATATACACTACTCTTAGAAGCTATGTATCCTTTCAGTGAGCAGTGTGTGTTAATATTGTACATGGAAATCACTATGTCAACAGAATAAACAGAGTAAGAGGAATGTCAGGAAAAAGTTACTGTTAGAGGCAGAGATGATGCTGGAGATGGTAAGGCACGCCTTTAATGTCAGCACTTGGGAAGCAGAGGCAGGTGAATTTCTGTGGTTTTGAAGCTAGCCAAAACCATATAGTAAGGCTCTGTCTTAAACATCCACACACAGCAATAAAGGAGAGAAGGGAATGAAGGGGATGGAGACTTAGACTAGAGATGGCTCAGTGGGTAAAGCATATATTATAAAGGTGAATACTGAACTTTGAATCCTCACTGTCCAAGGCTGTTACACATGAGCTAGCTAGACAAGCTCCATCATGAGCTCTGGGTTCAAAGTGAGACACCCTATCTCAATACATAATGTGAAGAGTGATTATGGAAAACACCCACTATCAACTTCTGCATCCATATATACACATGTACCCACCCTCCTACTCAAAAACAACAACAAAGACAAAAAGAGATGGTAAAATGAGAAAGAACAAAAATATTATTGCTTTCTTTCCCTTCTCCAAACTTGCTCACTACTAGGGTACCAGAATTCCCCACCTGAACTCTTACTACTTCCTGGATTTAACCCGCAAGCCCTGGCTAACACCCAACAGGAAGAATAACACAGAGCAAGTTTTTAAATGTGTGCTCTAGGGACCACTAGTCCCCCAAGACTTTCAGGGAGTCCCTGAAGTCAAATCAGTCTCTCTCTCTCTTCCTTTTTACAATTTTTTTTTTTCAGCAGTGTGTTGGAGGTGCACACCTTTAATCCCAGCACTCAAGAGGCAGAGGCAGGCGGATCCCTGTGATTTCGAGGCCAGCCTGGTCTACAAGAGCTAGTTCTAGGGCAAGCTCCAAACTACAGAGAAACCCTTTCTCAAAAATCAAAACAAAAATTTTTTTTTCTTTTTCTAAAAACTTATTATGTATACAGTGTTTTCTCTGCATGTATGCCTGCAGGTCAGAAGAGAGCATATCTCATTACAGACGGCTGTGGCCACCTTGTAGTTGCTGGAAGTTGAACTCAGGACCTCTGTAAGAGCAGGCAGCGCTCTTAACCACTGAATCATCTCTCCAGATCCTTGTTTTTGTTTTTTCAAGACAGACTTTCCCTGTGTAGATCTGGCTGTTCTAGAACACGTTCCGTATAACAGGTTGGCCTCATACTCAGAGATACACCTGCCTCTCTCTGCCTGGGATTAAAGGTGTGCTCCACTATACAGGGCTAAATCTCTTTTTTAATTACTTTTCATTCTCACTCACTCACAAGTTTACTAAGAAATTTGCAAAGGCTGCAGGATTGGTAACTTCCCAACACCGTGAACCCAAGGACCATATGGGAATCTAGATATACAAGAGGTCAGACATTTACAAACTTTGTCCATATTTAACATGATGTCACTTGTAACAGGAAAGTTTTGTTTTGGAAAATACAAAGCATGTTTTGGTCACTTTTACAATTTATTAAAATATATTCAAGCATGCAATACTTTCATATTAACATTTTAATAAATAAATTTTGCCTTAAACCACAATTCTATAAATACTGATTAACATATGAACAAAACAAGAGCTTATGGGGGGCATCTTCTATATTTTTAAAAGAATTAAAAAGAACTTTCTTTTCTTTCTGATTCTGTGACAGATGTCTGTTAGATAAGCTTCTACCACTGAGCTACATCCCTAGTTGTAAAACAGATCAGGACACCAAAGAAAAGCCTGAGATATGCTGGTGGTAATAGTAAGTTATTTATTTGCGATGCAAAGGCGGGAGAGATGGAAGAGTAATTACCACCCCCCCCCCCTTTGCTTGCTTTTTTTGTGTTTTGTTTTTTGTCTTTTCAATTAATATTCTTTTGCTATTTTTTCCTTCTTTCCTTCCTTCCTTCCTTCTTTCTCTTTCTTTCTTTCTTTCTTTCTTTCATTTTTGGTTTTTCGAGACACGGTTTCTCTGTGTAGCTTTGGCTGTTCTGGAACTCACTTTGTAAAAGACCAGGCTGGTCTTGATCTCACAGATTCACTTGCCTCTGCCTCCTGGTGCTGGGATTAAAGGCGTGCACCACCATTCCCAGCCTTAATTAATATTCTTATTTACTTTTATTTTTTAAATTTTATTATAATTATTTTTTTAAGTTTTCCTTTGGGGAGGATGATACAAGGGTGAAGGGCAGATATGGAGAGACTGGAGAATGAATGGGATTGGGGTACATGATGTGAAATTTCTGAAGAAATAAATAAAAATAAAATAAAAAAGAGTAATTTAAACCCAGGCCTCCTGAATTGTGGATAAACCCTCTACCAATGAGCTATATCCTCAGCTCTGTAAATTGAAATAAAAATGGAATTCAAGTCAATTTACAGGTATTCTTAGTACAAGGGGGGGGCACTGGATTTCCAGTGTTACAATTTATCTAGAGCAAGCACATGTGACATAAACTTTACCTCTTCACCTTCCACTTCAGGCCGAACAGCATCATCCAGCTGCAAGGGCAGGCGAGGTTCGGCCAAACTGATCACATAAATCTGAAAATGAGAAGTTGCCAAAAATATTAAGTAACAAAACCTGTTATCTTCTGTTTGAAAGATAATCTACATGGAACGATGCTTGCATACATCTTTAACTGAAACCATTAGGTGAAATAAATAAGATGATCCATTTTTAATCTACCCAGCAGTGATAATATTGTTGGCTCTATGGATTGTTTGAAGTCAACTAAGATAACACAAATATTTATAAACCCTAGGTACACACCAATGTAATAAACAAGGCCTAGTTATATCAACAAAAGTTGTGATTAGGGAAATCAATCTCAAAGCTTCAATTAAAATGGGGTCTGCCATAAGAACCAAAGCTACCACTACCAAAGTAACATAGGTGTTGCTATTACTAACACTATTCAGCCACTGCTATCACTATGATCAACTCAGCCCAGCGAGGCCACACCTATCTTCCTTTTTTTTTTTTAAGATTTATTTGTTTATTATGCATACAACATTCTGCCTCGATGTATGCCCGCACGCCAGAGGAGGGCGCCAGATCTCAGTACAGATGGTTGTGAGCCACCATGTGGTTGCTGGGAATTGAACTCAGGACCTCCGGAAGAGCAGCCAGTGCTCTTAACCTCTGAGCCATCTCTCCAGCCCCCCATCTTCCTTTCTTTATTCTTTGCTGTCTCCCTCAATTGTCTCCTTTCATCAAACATCACACATCTCATTTCCTGCTGTTCTGGTCAGAACCTGCCACAGAGGATGCTCTTTTACGTTATCCAGTACCTCAATACTCACACATGCTAATTGTAGTTTATAGTGATTTCTGAACACCCTCAAAAAACGTATTACCTTTACCACTTGCAACCTGAATTTACTAAATCTGGTGAATCACAAAGGGGAATCACCTCTACTTCATTAATTCAGAAAAGGAAGCTGTATTCTCCCAATTTGTGGACAACACCTGGCATTCAGAGAGGCTTTACTATAGCAACACTCAAAGGAAGAATTATCCATCATAGTTCCCTATACACAAGTTTTAGGTTTCCTTTGGTTAATACAATCTTGACCTTCAAACCCCAAACTGGAGAATCAAAGAGCTATGACTTTCATAACCAGTGGAAATTCACCCTCACCTTCATTGGGTTCAGGTTCACATAGTACTTAGCACAAAGCAGTACAAGCAGTATATACAAGCAGTAACTATTAGTTGAGTACCGTCAATTGCTTATGGTATAATTTAATACTTTGTAAAATACTTTATTTTTATTATTATTATGGCAAAACTTATCGGTAAATTCCTAAGGCTTTATTATTTATAACTGACACTTTTAATACTAGATATAAGTTCTGCTATTGAGCTAGGATCCTCCCATGTATTAAAAATTCAAGTTTGCTTTAGTCATTAAGTTTCCTTTATTAGAGTACTGGAAAACATGTCAGCTAAAAAAGACAAACCCTTGTTTTGTCAATATAAATGAACTTCTATAATAGACTCAACAAAGAACAAAGTAATGTGTCAGGCCAGCTTAGCAAAAATAAGACTTTCCGTATCTCAGAGTTTCACAATAATTAACTCCTATTAAATTTAACTCTTTATTTCCAAATCAGTGGGTACAGATGTGCAGATCTCTCTGAATCTACCAACCTGTCTTTCTTACTCATGTTCCTAAGTACTCCACCCCTTCATTCTGTGGGAAGGGGTCTCTGTACATGTGCTCTTTCTGGCTTCAGATCCCTTAAGGTTAAGGGAGGTTAGAAACTATCCCTTGTCTTGAAAATTACTTAAACATCATTCATTCATTTATTTATATGAATGTGTGTACACATATGAGCATATATGTTCATTTCACGAGTGGAAACCAGGAGCTGGTTCTCTCCTATTAAGCAAGTGCCCCAGCATAAACTGATTCAGTAATAACCATAATCTCAGAATTCTACCATTTGTTGTTGTTTTATCTTATTATATAGGAGAGGCTGATCTCAAACTCAGAGTTCTGCCCTACCCTACTTCTGACTCCCAAGTGTTGGGATTAAATGTATATAACTATGCTCACCTACACCAATTATTAAGAACACACACATCTGATATAAAACAGTCTAAGAATTACTCAAATCTATACATAATCTTATCTGTTCCTCTCTTACTCTTTTTATGTGGTGCTGGGGGTCAAATCCAGAGTACCATGCATACTAAGCTGAATCTCCAGTCCTCACAACACTGTATTATAAAATGAGTTACCTTCTGGACATGTAACTCAACGTCTTGCTGTGTACAGCTTCCAATTTTCTGATTTACTTTTCTCACAATGCCTTCCACATCAATAATACTTTCTTTGTTGATGCTGTCAAGAGAAAAAAAATCCTTAACTTTAATAATAATCCCATTAGAGGTGTCAGAATTCATTTGGTATTTAAGCAGCAGAATATGTCAAACCATTCTTCAATACAGGAGACACTTGTGTTAAAGCCAGCCTCTTCAACCTATTTAAAACACACTATTACACAGAATACCTTGTGAGATTCTGTTAAAGAGATTTTTTTTTTAAAGATGCCACAGTTTAGTCACAATTTATGAGATACTTGGGACATGAAAGGCAATAGGACCAGGTGAATTGTAATAGTAAAGGCTCTGAGTTACTAACGAGCCCTTTCCTCTTACTCTTGAGGTCACTAAGATCAGCACTTCCTTTAGGAAGAGACACTGCCTTCAATAAGTGTAATTACTGTTATCTAATGGGATTAAATAAGAAGGTCAACTGAAAAGTACTTTTCAAGTACTAAGAGGTATTGCAATTACACCTGCATTGCCTACAAGCTTCTACACTCACCTTGTCCCTGGATTATGACTGATAACCTAGTCATGCATTCACACTGAAGGAATGCTTGTGTGACACTTAATATTAAAACAAATATAAAATAACTGCATATCCTGGGCTGTCCTTTAACAAACCAAAGATGCAAACATTAGACACTTAAATTCTGAAACAGAATTTTACTCCATTGTCTATTAAACACTCAATTGTTTTCTGGTTATTTTATACATAACCAAGAAAAGACGTAATTTTAAATGATGATTCCCAAACAAACTAAACTAGGTTTGTTTTTTGCTTTGCATACTCTTCAATGATGGAAGGTGACAATGCATTTGGTGAAAATGATTAAGATTCATGGAAAAGCTGCCTTCATTCTGATGCAGAATTGTATCTTCAGTAGTTGTGATGTTATCAGATACCCTAGAAACCACAAAGTGCTAAGTGTAGTCTTAGGACGCCACAGTGAGCTCCAAGGCCATCTGCTCAGGGATGGAAAGGCCTAGGCTGTACGGTCTAGGATTCTGTCACTGACTACCTTTTTAAAAACAATTAATAGTAAATATAGCTCTTCTCTCTTGAGTATCCTGTAACACAGCTACCACCAAATATCTAACTAAAGAAAAATCCTAATTTGTAACTAGAAAGACCAGGCTTCTATTCAAAGCATTTCCTGACATTGGCAGTGTGGAGTCACTCATCTGTCTTCTAACTGCTGCCTCATCTGTAAGCGTGGGTCAACCTGATGCTTGAATAGGTGATTCAGGGCTGGTTGTTTCACATGTCTCCAGGAGGAACATTTTCTCCTCACGGATCAGTACAGTACGCCATTAACCAAGCCTACCTCAGCCACAGCTTCAACTTTCCTATTGTCCCTAAGCTCATGGTGCTTGGTTTCACTCACTCTGACTCTTGACCTTCTGTTAGCAGACAGTTTCCTTTACAGCCACTTAAGTTAAATATTGCTTTTTCAACACAATATTTTTTATTGACTATTTGGGAATTTCACAACATGCACTCTAATCACACTCACAAAACAAATCACACTAGTCTTGCCAGGCCCACCCTCACAAAACAAAACAGCCTTTATTTCTTTATTTGTTTATTTATTTATTTTCGAGGCAGGGTTTCATTACATAGACCTAGCTGGCTAGAGCTTATTATGTAGCTTTAATTGGCCTTGAACTCTGAGATCTCCTGACTTCTGCCTCCTGAGTTCTGGGATTAAAAGTGTCACACTATGCTCAGTAACATTGCTTAAAAAAAAAAAAACAAACAACAAAAATAAATAAATAAAACCCACCGACTTACTTTGTGTGCATGGTCATGTGGTGCATGCAAACCCATAGGAAGCCCTGAGTAAGTTAGGTCCTGCTTGAATGTGTGTTTGTTGACATGGATATAGCTATGTCAAGGAGCCCAAAACCTCAAACTCAGGAGAAAATAAAAATAGCAAAGCCTTCCTCTGGTCCATCTGCAGAGAAGGTTCATCACAGTATACTCCCCCTAGATAGTTACTGCTTGAAGACTTCTCCCCTTCAGGAACTACTCCTACTAAGATTAGCTATGCCCATCTCCTCGATTCAGCTCATAAGCCCTGCTCCCTTGATTAAACTGTGTAGTAACGCCTCTGTCTGCCACCATATACAAACATGCTGAACTACAGGGCGCTGACGCTTCTCCACAAGAGTCATCCTGTGTCCATGTTTCCCTCAGTCCCCTACCTGGAGCCACACTACAGAAAATACTATAGCATGAGTAATGAGTGTGGAAGTCAGACGACAATTTGGGGGACTGGTTCTTTCATCTGACCACATGGGTCCATGAGATAAAACTCTGGTTTTTAGGCTTGGAAAGTCCCTGCCAGACTACCCAGCTGGCCTAATTTCTCCCCTCTTTGTATTTGCTTCTGTGTGGGGCTGGACAGACGGCTCAGTGGTTAAGAGCACTGAATGCTCTTCCAAAGGTCCTGAGTTCAACTCCTAGCAATACGGTGATTCACAACCATCTGTAATGAGATCTGGTGTCTTCTTCTGGCCTGCAGGCATACATGCAGGAAGAACACTGTATACATAATACATAAGTAAACAAGTCTTTAAAAAATTTATCTGTGTATGAGTGTTTCACTTTTGTGTATATATATGTGTACCATGTGCATGTCTAGTGCCCAAGGTGATAAAAAATGCATCAGAACCCCTGAAACTGGAGTTACAGATACCTGTAAATATCATGAATGTTGTGGGAATTGAACCCTGGTCCTCTTAACCACTGAGAAATCTTTCTATTCCCTCAAGATCTCTACTCGACAAGTGTATTTCACACTAGTTTCCTCGCAGAAAAACAAAGAAATGTGGGCAGAGATTCTCTGCTTGGCACTAGCTGGAGATTTAATGAGAGAACACAAACATTTTTGTCTTCTTTCTTCCTTATTAATACCAGATGTTTTTTAAATTTTGGGCGATTCATTTCTAATACATCTATACATCTAAATTTATGCCTTTATCTACTCCTATTTGCAGAAATGAATGCATTCACAGGAAAAAAGCTCAAACAACACAAAATTCATTTATAACAAAGGACTAGCTCTAAAACTTGCTACTAGAGCTTGTAAAACAAAACAAAAAAAGCTTAGATCTTTCTGTGTATTTCTATGTGTATAAGTACACTAAGAGCTAACACAGTGACATAATTACTGCCAAACAATGGGTGAGACAGTTTCTCACAAAGCCCAGGATGATATTTAATTCATTATGTAGCTTGGGCTTGCCTTAAACACCTTATTCTTCTGTATCTGAGATTACGGATGTATACCACTATACTCAACCCCAGTCTATCAATATAAATGTGCATGACATAGTCCGCCACCATAAAGACATTGGACTAGAAAGCTTCAACTCTACCTCTGAAACATGTCTCTATGTCTATATTTTGAAAAAGGGTTTTATCTATCAGATAACTAGAAAGCATTAGGTTTACAAAGGATGTGCTGTAAAAAAAAAAAAATCTGATAGAAAGCAGAGGAACTCCCAGGAGCTGTTTTAGTACAGGAGAAATGGAGGAAGTAAATTAAACATATTTTTTTCAAGAGCTAAGTCAGCTGTTTTTATTATTAGTGCCTGAAACACACTGCAACTGCATTGTTTTCTGTGCCTCTTTGATTTTTCAACCACTCTTTTGACTCTCCATATAATTAGTCACTCAGCAAATAAAATAAATTAGTACAATCTTGATATCAAGACATTCTTAATAGGCAAAACAGATTTCATGCCATTTTACTAGGAACTACTAACCACCAACTTCAAACTTTAGCTATAACAACAACACAGTTTCCATAGAATAAAATTGCAAAAAGGATCATTACACACACACACACACACACACACACACACACACAACTTTATTTCATGCGCATTGGTATAACAATGTCAGAGTCTCTGGAACTGGAGTTAAAGACAACTGCAAGCTGCCATATGGATGGTGGGAACTGAACCCGGGTTCTCTGGAAGAGCAGTCAGTGCTCTTAACCACTGAGCCATCTTGCCAGCCCCATTCGTTATATTTTATAAAAACTTTCCACAATGATTTTGGTTTGTTTTGGAAGTGTATATAAACCATGTTAGTCTTGAGCTCATAGTCCTCAGTTTCCTGAGTACCTCTGTATTCCAGCAGATTCCAAGTTTTGTTGACAAAAATAACTGGTACAAGTGACCTCTTGTCAACTTGACACATAAACATATCACTATTAAATCATAATCTTTTTTGTTCCCAAATCTCACATTATATTAGTATCACAACATAAAATATAAATAACTTTAAATGTCCCACAGTCTTAATTCCAATTAAGGGGGCTGAAGAGATGGCTTAGTGGTTAAGAGTACCTGGCTGTTCCTCCAGAGGATGCCAGTTAGATTCCAAGCACCACATACTAACAATTGCCTATAAGTTCAGTCCAATGGGATGAGACACCCTCCTCTAGCTTCTACAAGCACCAGGCACACAAGAGGTGCACAACTGTGCATGCACTCATACACATAAATTAAATGAACCAGAACACGAGGGTGTCAGCATCAGATCCTTCTCATGACTGGGATCTTCAGAGACATTAAATACCATAGGTGACATGATGCCCAGAGACACAACACTGTGTCAGGCAGGCCTGGTGTTTACCCACAAACTAGACATTAGAAATACCTAAATACTTTCTCACAATCTCAGATTAAAAAAATAAAAATAGGAAAATATGGATGGATTACAGGAAGGGAACTCAGGAAGGAAGAGAGAGAAGAAAGAAAAGGAAGATAAGAATGAAGGAGGATAGACAGAAAGGTGGATTAGTGAATTTTCTCTTCCTCAATGAGTCATTGTACCCTGGAGATAAGTACAGAACAAAACTCATAAATGCTTTGAAAAGGTCCTTACTGGAGTAGACAATTTGAAGGTCACTGCTCAAATTTTTGTTTCTGTTTAGTAGTTAGATGAAAAAGTATTAAACAGCACACAGTTCTGGTCAAGTAGATGATACTGCATGCATATGGTGAAGAAATAAACCCGGGGGAGGAAAAAAAAACAGTTCTCTCCCTCTCCCTCTCCCTCCCTCCCTCCCTCCCTTCTTTCAAGACAGAGTTTCCCTGTAGCTTTAGAGCCTATCCTAGAACTCACTCTGTAGATCAGACTGGCCTGGATCTGCCTATCTCTGCCTCCTGAGTGCTGGCATGTGCCACCACCGCCAGCTTCACCCATATTTCCGTACTGTCCTTCTGGAGTATAAAGAACTATCTAAGGCCGGGCAGTGGTGGCACACTCCTTTAATCCCAGCACTCAGGAGGCAGAGGCAGGTGGATCTCTGTGATTTCGAGACCAGCCTGGTCTACAAGAGCTAGTTCCAGGACAGGCTCCAAAGCTACAGAGAAACCCTGTCTCAGGAAAAAAAAAAAAAAAAAAAAAAAACCATCTAAGATGGATGCTAGCAAATGTTTGTCATCCTAGCATGCAGGAGGAATGATTTGAGTTAAAGGACAACGGAATTACAAAGTGAATTACAAGGCAGTCTGGGATATAACATGAGACCCTGTAACCTAACTAAAAACATCAAATCAAACCAAATCTCCAGCTCTGACTGTACTCATCTGTGAATGACAGAAGCTGCATAATTTGGTCTTATGATTTTTGTTTGTTTGGGACAGGGTTTCTCTGTGTAGTCCTGGCTACCCTGGAACTCACTCTGTAGACCAGGCTGGCCTTAAAGTCAGAGATTGTCCTTCTTCTGCTGGGATTAAAGGTGTTACCCTGCCACTTCATTCATAAGATTTTAATGTATTTATTGGCTCTGTTGAAGCTAGAATCGGGGTTTTACCGTTCATGCTAGGGACGTGTTCTACTTATTACTGAGCCACATTTCCAGCGCTTATACTACTTTTTAAAAAATAAAAAATTTAAAGCTCATTTTGAGATAGATGACTCATTAGTTAAGAGAACTTGTTGCTCTTACAGAGGACCCAGGTTCACCTGGTGGCTCACAGTTCAAGGAATTTACCACCCTCTCTGGCCTCCATAAGCATCATGCACACATGCTGTGCACTTACAAACATGCAAACAAAACACTCACACAAATAAAATAAAAATAATTTTTAAAACCCAAAGAACAGACTTATCCAGATGCAAATGCTAATCCAACCCCATCTTCTACGGTCACTGTTTTCTATTTGGTGCATAACTCTTTTTTCTCACTTGCAGAAAATATGGAATGTTTTATAAATTTTATGTCAGCATTCCATAGCACTTTATTGAATGTATCTGTATCTTATTAAATGCTGAAGAAGCTTAACACACTTTTATTTTGTAGCTCATAAAAGTAATCTTAATATGCAAATCTCTAAAGCATTGTTCCCATTATCACTCAGTCATTTCCTATAAGTTCCAGCTTTAATTTTTTTTTTTATGTAGGCAACCAAAGGCAGGAAAAGGCAACAAGCAACCCTTGTTCCCCAGACCTCAGGCATGCCAGATTTTCTTCCAAGTTGTTACGTTCCTGAAAGGGGCACTAGTCAGCCCCTTGGAGAAGAAGTTCCAGCTTTAGACATGCATACACCATTCCACTTCAACTTTACAAGTACTGCTAAGGCAGGCATTATCATTTAAAAATGAAAAAATAAACACCAAAAAAAGCAAAGAAAACCAAAACTAAAAGTCTCTAAGAAGATAAATAATTAGCTGGCCACCATGCAGCTAGCCACAAATAAATCAAAGGTTACTTGTTATTGACTCAAAAATTAGCACTAAATTTAAATACCTGGTTGCTTCTTCAGCACATCTGCAAACAATACACTTTTTTTTCAACATAGGGTTTTTCTGTGTAACAGAAGTCACTCTGTAGACAGAGTTGGCATGGAATTCACATTCCTCTGCCTCTGCCTCCTGAGTGCTGGGATTAAAGACGTGCACCCCTGCTGCCTAGCGTTAACTTTCATTCTTAAGACCTCACAAGCTGCACTACTTGGCTTATGCGACAAACACTCAAGTAATGGGCCATCTTTTAAGAGTTTTCCATGTACAAGAATCATTATTACCTTCTTCAATAGCACTGATAGTTTGATGCCCTCATGTTGCCAACCTACGCAGAGTTCAGAAGAATCTTTGCATGAAATCGTAAGTAACTAGTTATATTTAAGCTAGGTAAATGAATGCCATAAACTATCTGGGAATTTCTAACACCGGATTTTAGAATTAATTTTGTGTGTGCCTGTGCTTACCACAGTGCTCTTGAGGTCAGAGAATAAGAGAGTGTCTGTTCTTGCCTTCTAATTTATTTGTTTACAGTTTTCCTGCTTTGTATGTTAGGCTAGCCAACCAGAGCTTCCAGGGATTCTGCTGTCTTCCCCTCCCTGTAGGAATGCTGGGATTACAGACTTGTAGGATGCTGTGTCCAGTTTTTACACGGGTGATTCAAATTTATATCCTCAAGCTTGTATGGTGTTTATCCACTGAGAAATCTTCCCAGCCTTAGACTTAATTTTTAAAACAATTATTTGTATCTTCATTGCTGTGTACATAGGTGCTTTGGCACATACCATGTGTGTGCCCAGTGCTCATGGAGACCAGAAGAAGGTGTCAGATCCCTTACAGCTGATGTTACAAATCGTTATGATCTGCCACGCAGGTATTGGGAATCAAATCCAGTTCTTGGCAAGAATAGCTGGCTCCCTTAACTGCTAAGCCATCTTTTTCAGGCCTCCAAGAATTCTTTTTGAGACAGGGTTTCTCTGTGCTGCCCTGGTTGTATTGAACTCAAAGAGATCCTCCTGCCTCTGCCTCCTAAAGGCTGGAATTAAAGGTGTGCGCCAGCACCGCTCGTCTAGGCTAGATTTAATTTTTTTCTTTTGGTTTTTTGAGACAGGGTTTCTCTGTGTAACAGTCCTGACTGTCCTAGAACTCGCTTTGTGGACGAGGCTGGCCTAGAACTCACTGAGATCTGCCTGCCTTTGCCTCCCAAGTGCTGGGATTAAAGGCATGTGCCACCACCACCCAGCTAGACTTAATTTTTTTTTGAGGGGGGGAAATAACATAAAATAGGAACAGAATTTATTTCTCTGGAAGAAGCAGATATCCATAGCTGGGGCAGCAACTTTGGCAACAGAGGCTGATGGGAACACATCAAACTGCAACAGGGAAGAGCAGGGGTCAAACAGAAAAGTAGTGGTACCCCTGGGTTCTCCTTCCAATCCGCGACCCTGGGTCTTGCCAGAGAACCTGGCACCTTTTTCTGAGCCACTTCAGGGTGTCAACAGGTATAAGCTCCTCGGAGTGGTCAAGACTGCAAATTCACAGTGAAGCCAGAAGTCACATTCTGTCCAACACTCCAAATGCCTACAGAGGCTCCCAGGAAAAGAGGGCAGCCCCGAGGAGGGCCTGCTGGATGCTGGCCTACCCTTTTGTGCAGCCAACACATCCTTCTTGCCCAAATCAAGCTTGGCTTCCTCAGTCTAGTCCTCCAGGGCAAAGTTTGGGGTACACTCCAGCCAGGAGCCCAGAGGCAGGTCACACACAGGGCCTGCCAGGCTTCACAAGGCTTCTTTCCACCTCTTGGTTGGGGCACTGAGGGCTGAACCAAGGTGTGCAGAACAGCGCTGGGTGAGTAAGTGAGGTGGGCAAGGTGGGGATCCCAGTCTCCTGCTCTGTCCACTGGGAGCAGCAGGCAGTAGTGGGTCCTCCAGACCTGAGACAGGGCATCTCCCCACCCTTGTTCCACAGGCAGGTTCAAGTGGCTCCTTTAGGGCAGACCACTATTCTCCTCACAACTATCAGTGTTTGTGGTAGGCAGGGGCCGCAGGAACCCAGAAAGTGGCAGCCAGCTTGCTCCAGGTGCCAGTCGAACAAACATCTCTAGTACTTTGTGGCACTCCACCCATGGCCGAAGACCCAGTCCAAAGAGCTGTTCCACCATCTGGATATTGTCTGCTGGCCCTGCAGCCTCTTGTCCATCCCCTGGGCAGCCCCTCTGTGGCAGCTGAGTAGTGGCCTTCAGGGCTGGTGGCTGAGCCCCTGGATTGCTGTTACTGATAGAGAAGTTGGCCTTTGGATTGGGACAGCCTGAGGCATAGATCGAACAGTGGCAGTGGGGACTAGGGTACTGGGTGAAGGCAGCAGCAGGGGCACAGAAATGGAGGCTGGCTCTTCAGGGCTCTGGGCCTCTCGAAGGACGTACTGATAAAGCTTTAGGTAAGGAGGGTGCTCAGGCAGCAGGTAGTAATGAGTACTGTTGACCTTCCTGCCATTGTGGACAGTGGGCAGGATACAGGGGCCAACCTGTAGGCCAAGAGCCTGGATCACTTGTGGGGTGGCATACTTAGGTCTGAGGCAAAGCTTTTTGTGATGGGCATGATCTTTCTGGGTGATCTAGAGAGCCGGTATGGTAACAAGAGAGTTGCCAGGT
Source organism: Arvicola amphibius (assembly GCF_903992535.2). Classification (NCBI taxonomy): domain Eukaryota; kingdom Metazoa; phylum Chordata; class Mammalia; order Rodentia; family Cricetidae; genus Arvicola; species Arvicola amphibius. Next base: position 91,696,952 of record NC_052058.2, on the reverse strand, counting down.
AGCACAAGGGGACTTGGGGTCCTTGAACCTTGAGGGGATAAGAGTTCCCAGGGAGGCATTCAGGGAGGGGAGGCAGGTCTAGGCCACCGTTTGTCTCTTCACCTGAGGGGGGATAGGTACCTGGGCTGACACCTCGGGCTTGTCATCACCTCCTGGGATGGGGGAGGGGGTCAGCTGGCCAGTGGGGACCTGTAGTTGCTGCATACACTTCTGCTGCAGTGCCTGGAAAATCTCTGCAGTCTGGGCCGAGCTGGGTGGTTTGCTGCCACCCTAGGGTGGAAGAAATAGGTTGTTCTCCAGGGCAGGGAGCCCTGCACCCATTGGTGAGTTGTTGATAGAGCAGACCTCAAAGTCATCCTCATTTTGGGCCACAATATCATTGGCAGGGGGTGGGGGCAGTGGACGAGCATCCCAGTCTACAGGTATGGGATGTAAAGGTTGTGGCAGTGCCTGTGTGGGGCTCTGCGGTCGTGACTTGTCCAGCAAGGAGCAGGCATCAATGGCCAACTGTGCCAAGGAGGGTACACAGGGCAGTGGGGTTGGAACCAGAGGCTCCTAGCCAAAGTAGATGAGTGTGACCTCACCACACTGCTGCAGCCTGCTTTGGTGCTGGCACTGGGCAGAGGGCTTTGCTAGCCACAGCCCTCAGGACAGGACTGGCTTCCTCAGGCCCAGCCTCTTGAAGTAACTAGACAATGGATCTTGGCCCTCATTCACAGGTAGACTTAATTTTTAAAGCACATTCTTACCCAAAATCTGAATGTTGAACTGAACAGACGACAAAGTCACTTCTTCTCTAGCAGATAAACTTGCTCCAACAAAGAGTTAAAGCATATAGGTACAGCTGTTCAAGGAGCAAAGGATAACAATGCAAAGTTGGCTTCTTTGGGTCTCACCTTTAGATAAACATCTACCCTTACCATAGAACTTGTAACAAGTTTCTGCACTGTTTAAACATCTACCCTTACCAGAGAACTTGTAACAAGTTTCTGCACCGTTTTGAATCTCTTTCCCCTTGCTGACCCAAGCTTAGCTAAGTGCCTAGACCAGAGCAGGTGTTAACTAAGTGTTCTGAGTCAGTGAGACTTCTGAGTACTATTTATTTTCTATTTTCCAGCTATAATAGTTAATGCAGTAAACATAATATCTATTTTAGGTGAAATATCTCAAAGGAAAGAAAATAAACAAAACTAGTATGTAGTTAGGTGACTCATTAGAGAATGAGGAATATACTTGTGACTCACAGGCTATCAGTAAATCATGTAACCACAATGACTAATACAAAGAAAAAAATGTTTTCAGAATCAAAACTGCCTGAATTTTGGGGTAAAAGGAGGGTTGTTGAACAAGCACAAAGAGCGATAGTAACTTTTAACTTTAAAAACTACGGAAATGGAGGTAGGGAGCTGTGATTCTGAAGTCAGACAGTTCCAGGCTAGATGGTAGAGAGACCAAGTCAAAGAAAACAACCATTAAAACTACTATCCATATCAGTTCTAGTCCTTTAAAGACGCTGCTGTAAGGTCAGCCTTGTATTTGTATTAACTGCTGTCCTCTAGTAACAGCTGCTACAGAAAGGCTTCCAGTATACCTTCCCCCCCCCCAAAAAAAAATCAAAATCTTGACTTTATACATTACTCTGTAACTTTTAAATGACACTGAATTAAAAACAATTTTTCAGAAAAAAAAAAAAGACGCTAACTTCTCGCTCAAGTCTTTAAAGAATCAGGTGGCGATGTAAAGTGAGGTCAGAAGCACCATCTTGCACAAGAATCACATCTTCTGCTTCCAGAAATTTTCATTTACAGAAAGTCCATCAACCATTTCAAACACACAATTAAGATTCTGGTCTTAAAATCCCTATGGAGTTAGATGTGTCAACTTCCCTGTGTAATTCATGCAGCTGCTTCATTTTTCTATTCATTCAGTCACAAGAAAATTGATCTTTCCAACAGATTGATTAAAATGATCTTCTCAAGCATCCTATGGCACTGAATCTAATTAGTGAGCCAACTTTTGGGTAAAAATATCAATAAACTAGATGAGTGTAGGACATACGTTTTCCTCCACATTAAACGTCAATGTTTCTTTTCAAAGAAAAAAATTCAAAAGCTCAAAATTAACAATACAGTTTAGTCAATAAGGCAAAAGACAAGAATCTCAGATTTAATATCTAAAGTAAATGTTACTTACGATATTAAAAGTGACCTTGAATTTTGCCTTTTAAGTGATTAGGAAACCCCAGCTGGAACTATCTGATTTGGTATTTTTAATAGTGGAGTCCTAGCTTTTCTCCACCTGGTAAAAGGCCAATGGGAATAGGGTTAAATTTAGGCCTTATGGAATTAACATATAAACACCATTCTCTCTCTTACTTTCTTGTTTAAGAGTTCACATGTTTTACTGTCCAGAGTCCTTGGGCTGCAATCTTCAAAATGTAAACACCTAGAGAGCTGACAGTGTTCAGGTGATCCATCAGTAAAGTCAGCTGTAAGCATTTCATATGTAAAAACTGACCCAGAAGAGAATGAAAACTAAGTGAGGATTAAAAGCAGTCTTTTCTTCATACACATATTTCTGTGGGTATTATTTTCTAAACCAGATTCTGGCAGCATTAGCTGGCCCACTCCCTAGGCAGCTGGCTTCCCCCACACAATGCGCTACAAAATATTCTTTTCAATCACTTCACGCTTCATTGGTCCTCAAATTTTTAACGTCAGCTAAAAACATAAGTAAGCCTTTCATTTTATTTTATTTAAGCACAACACTCAGAACTAGTTTAGAAGCTAGTCATGTGCTGTTTTGATCTTAATAGGAGGCCACTAGAATATTTTGCAGAACTCATTGTTTTCCCAGATTTTTCTTGTGTAATTATACTTTAAAGGATAAAAAGGAAAGATCCTCGAGAATTCTTCTAAATAATAAAAGTATTTGAAGTCTCTAAGTAAAATCTTGATTCTGCACTGTCAGGCAGACATGTCATAATTCTACACATGCACTCAGTTTCGGTGTGAGATAAAGCACCAGGAGTCTGTGGAACAGGAACTTACAGATGTTGCCAAGACAAGAGGAAGAGAAAGCAGCAGAGGATAAGGGAGTTCTGGGCAAGGAAGACGATGGGGGCACTGCAGGAAGGGTTCTAAAAGAAGACCAGGATGATAGGGGAGCAGTGGGGTTATGTCTACTAAATTCTCAAAACTTTGAAGCCATCTTCCACTCCTATTATTTTCCTCATTCCCACACAGAAGTAGTTAGAAAACAGGTAAGGCCTTTTATAGGAGACAATTTTGATGTAAATTTGTTTAAGAACAATGCTAGGCATCATCAAGGAGAAACACAATGCCAATGCTGGTAGTGGTGACATGGGTGACCTCAACCATGAAGAAACACTCAGAACACGTACTGCTAACATCCCCCGTGACCTGAGTTACCTACCCATCTGCACGAAAATTCCAGGCAGCTTCAACAACTACTTCACAACAGCACAAGCTACATCTCTTCAGAGGCCTTTTCACAAGCAAATTACAGATGTTTTTTTCAAAGAAAAGGTCCACGTTTACTATTTGTGTATTTATCTACTCCCAACATTTGTGGGAATTGTTCAACCTACCTTTAAAAAGTAAAACTCTTGCCCTTTAAAAATGTGTCATTGATTAAGTTTCTCAGTTATGCTATTAACCTCACTTATCCATAAACTGATATTTATTGCACAAAGTACAGTGATTTTTAGGGATGTGTATGTCACACTACAGCACAACTGACAAGGTCTTAAGCACCACTTTAGAAAAGGGACACCAATATCCGAATTTCAGTCTCAGGAGCACTCACTTTCTCTATGGGGTAGACAGCGATTACGGAGGTGTCAGCTTGTATAGCTGTGTGACAAATACCTGTAAGCCAGTACAGTGAACAACAGGACCAACAGCAGAAATGCTCGTGCTTTCAGAAGCCTAGCAGAATGCAACCAGATACTTGAAATTCTAAGTCTGTCGTCGCATTCCTAACAGCCTCATTCCTCACAATGGCGGTGAGAGAGAGGGATTATAAAGTACACTGCTGATAGCCATGTTGCTAAGAAGAAAAAAAACTAAAACTTTATCAAAAGTATGTGGGATTGTTAGATCTTTCTGGAAACATCAAGGTTTCATGTTTGTAACTATTAAATCTCTTATTACTGAAATTATTCATAAAAATTAGCTGTCATTGCAAACCAGAAACTCAGTTACAATTCTTTTTCTCCCACTGTTTTTACAACAAGCTTTTAAATAACAGGGTGATTCTTTGGGAAAGCACTCATGCTTTTTAGAGACAGACTCATTAGTATTAATGCTAAAAAGCCTTTAAATTCCTCCTTTGCAATCTTTTTTTTTTGTATCAATGAATTAAAACTATTTTCCTTACTGAGTAATCAGACTCTCCAGGCTGTGGCAGAACATCTGACACAAACAACATAAGGAGGCAGGATGTAATTTGCTTTCAGTAGCCCAGGCCGTCATGCCGTGGTAGGCAGCTCACCTGGTGGAAGTCTAGAAAGGAAAAGGAAGACTGTGCTCGCAAACCACGCGCAACCTCCACTTTTATTCTGCCAGAATCCCAGTCCAGGAGGTTGTTTCCCCCAGTCCATCTTTTCTAGAAACACCTCACAGACAGAACTGGGGATGCGAATCACTTATCTCCCAGTCCTTCTATGGCAAGAACTAACCATCTCATTTCCTGCATAATTTTATACATACATGTGTTTTAATTTTAGTTTCTGGAGACAGGGTCTCACTGTGTAGCCCTGTCTGGCCTTAAACTCCAGATATCTACCTGCCTCTGCCTCCTGAGTTTTGGGATTAAAGGTGTATGCCACCATGCCTAGACCAATGGCTTATATTTTTTCAAAGTTTCCCCTCTAATTTGACTCTCACAAACTTGGGGGCAGTGCCTAACGTGCAGACCTAAACTGTGGAAGGCTTTGAGCTACTATTAGGAAGATGCGAGTTGATTTAGAGGTTACAAATAGAGTCCTACCCTAGACACAAAAACTTGGTTAAAAAAAAGTCAGTATTTCAGTCTTGTATTTCCTTTGTTAAAGAGAGAGAGCTAGAGACAGCAAACCAGTGCTATAACTCATCTGGAGTTTGCACCAATGTTCTTAAGAAAACTGTCTTATCAAGTAGCCCAAACAACTACCAACTCATCAGTTATTACCATGAGTCTTAGCCATAAGAACCTTCATTTCTCATAAGGTAACCAAAGTCATCATACCACCTACTATTAATGCTCTGGCTTAATTCTTTAGTATGTTAGTGCCAAAAGTTAGTTATAATCTAAGTACCATGTGTTAAGGCTATTGTATAAAATTGGCCATATCACTTGTTTATAACTAAAGGCTTTAGTTATACCTTTCCCACACACTGCTAACTGCATAAAGTCTAATTTTTAACACACTAAATAACAGAAACATGCCTTAAAAATTCATTTACAGCTTATCTGTTCAGTATAAATGCCATCTAGATCTTGACTGAGTTCTACTTCATAAACTATAGAATTATCTATGCTCTTCTGTATAAAAGAAAATTATTTTCTTGTATTTTTAAGTAAATGAATACCCATGGTGGTCAGAGGACAGCCATTGACATCATTCTTCAAAAATCATCTACCACTATCTTGAGAAACAGTCTGTCATTGCCCTGGATCTCATCTAGTACAATAGGTTGGTTGATCAGTAAGCCCTGGGGATCCTCCTGTCTCTCTGCCTTTCCAGTGTTGGTATAATAATAACTACCATGCCTGGATTTTTCAGTGGTTTCTGGAGACTGAACTCAAGTATTTTGAAAGTACTTTATCAAAAGACCAGCCCAAGAAAAATTATTCTTGACTTCGCTTCTGCATGGAAGTCTGGCCTTTCTTTAATTTATAAAGAAATTTATAAATCATATAATTTATATGAGGACACTGGTGAACGGCATCTGTCTGGGTGACTATTTGTAAGCACTTCTACCAGCTAGTTAGTTTGGGCTGACAGATCAATTGCTGTTACTTATTTCATTCCCAGAAATTCCTGGAAGATCCATAAAAGCTGAGCACTTTTTTTTTGTGAACTATGTTAGGTATCACAGACACTGACTGCCCACACTCAGTAGGAGGCCCAACAGTGAATATTAAAAATGAATGGGATTTTCAGAAGTCTGTTCAACTATACAATATTTCCTTTAGGAATGTAACACTGAAGTTATAACAACATAATAGAAGTATGCTCAATGTACAATTGTCAGCTTATTAGTTCCCCAGAACTAAATAATGTATAAAAGAGAAAAAAAATATCTTTTTTTGAGGTTGAATTTTACCTAGTATTTTAAATATATTAAATATAGTTTGATGGAGGAGGGTCATCTGTCTATGTGTTACTTTCATTGGTTAATAATGAAACTGCCTTGGCCCTTTGATAGGACAGAAAATTAGGTAGGCGGAGTAGACAGAACAGAATTCTGGGAGAAAGAAAGCTGAGTCAGGCAGTCGCCATGACTCTCCTCTCTGAGACAGACGCAGGCTAGAATCTTCCTGGTAAGCCACCACTTTATGGTGGTATAAAGATTATTAGAAATGAGTTAATCAAGATGAGAGAATTAGCCAATAAGAGGCTGAAACCAATGGGTCAGGCAGTGTTTAAAAGAATACAGTTTCTGTGTAATTACTCTGGGGTGTAAAGCTAGCTGTGCGAAGCCTGGTGGGACGAAAAGCAGGCCTGCCCGCAGCTCCTTCTACAGAATGGCTCTTACTACAATAGTTCATCATGACAACGGTGATTTCCATGGCCATCTCTTTCCTTTTGTACAGAAGGTTTTCTATGTAGACATAGCTTATCAATAGGAACCAGAGTCACCTATGTAGATGTGGTACACATATTGACCTTCAGATGTTGGGTGGAGAAAGTATTTCCCAAGCACACTCTATGAAAACAAACCTAATGACTAGAAGACCAGAGTGGGTCTCTGACAGCGGTCTAAGACCAAGGAACAAGTGGAGCTACCACACTGATGGTACTAAACTACTAAATTTACCATTGAGTTATAAAACTCATGGAGCTGAAAATTTCAAACATAAATACAGGTATTACTATGTAATAATAAAACTGATCTAAGTAAATCTCTAAACCAAATCTATTTGCTGAGCACTTTACTGTCTTGGGGCCAGGGAGAGTCCAACACAAATTCAGACGTCACATTAGATCATGTTAGTCTCTTTCTAATTCTAGAATTCATGATTCCATTTATGCTAACATGTCTTTGAAGATATACATCTAGGGATTGGAAAGATGGCTCAGGGGTGAACAGTACTTGATATCCTTGCAAAGGACTCAGGCTCAGTTCCCAGAACCTACACACAGCTGCTCAAAACTATCTGTAATTCCAGTTCTAGAGGATCTGATGCCCTCTTCTGGCCTTTTGGCACCAGGCACACATGTGTCATACATACATACATACAAGTAAGCAAACCACTCATACACACAAACAATAAAAATAAATTTAAGCAATTTAAAAAGCCTGCATCTAAAGAACAAAGATGTCTTTCAACAATAGAAAAATAGAGTATTTGCTCTAGATTTAATTTATTTTAAAAACACCTACATCTATGAAATACTATTACTTAAAATGTAGGCCATTCATCCATTTCCCTATGCCTTCTTTAATTATTATCATGAGAATACTAATTAAGAAAAACAGCTAACGAAACAGCCACATCATGAGCCACAAACGAAACTCTCATTACCTTAGAGTCAGAGCACCCCTCTACCTTCTTTCCTACCTCAACATACTATTTTTTGCAAGCCAAACCAAACAAAACAATGTGCTTCTGTAGAGCTCTGGCTAGACAGCAAATACCTTTGCAGCTGGGGGTGGGGAGGAGAGAAGCAAGTTTTATCTCTTTTTTCCCCCTAACTCTTTGGTGTCAAAGTTAAAAGTTGTAACATTATTAATACATGTCTGACTTCCTTCAGGTGGGAATCATCTGCAAAAGTACGTTGTCTTATTTTACGTTCTTTTATTATTCAGTTAGAAAACTTGTTGCTCATTATGCAAATCTCAAGGGGGAGGGTAGCGGAGGAAACAAAGCTCGACAAACACAACAAAATCAAGTTGCTGTGCCCTGTTGAGGATGCCAGGCTTTTTGTCGCTCTACTTGAAAGTAATGTGACTTGTCTGTGAAGAGTGCAGCTTCAGCAGTTCCAAATGAATCACAAGCCTGTGCTCCATATTTTCTCTTTTGTAAGTTTAATGTATTCAAGCAACACTGAACTGACAATTTAAATAACTACATTTTTAAACAAACGAAGCATTGATGTTAATGTATGAAAATGGTCCAAACCCCTGGGAGTCTTGGTTCCCACCATTGTTTATTCTGACAACAGGATATAATTGCTTACTTACTTGGCAGCAAATTTAACCATCTGCTTGCTCGCGTGGTCTCCCACTGCCACAAGAGCCTGGACATTAAACTGCTGCTGCCTCAGGACTAAGAAGCACTGCTTCCCTGCAGGAGACACAAAGAATATGGTACATTAGGAACATATTATTTCAGGTTTTACAAAGGAAAAAGCTTCTCTACTTTAAAAATTAGGTCAAAATTTAAATACTCATCAGATAGACGCATGTGTTATTAGCTTCCACAGCCAAAATACCCACACTGAACTGACAAGCTTTAACAGCAGTTCCTATGAATAATAAAAAATGAATCTGACAGGTTTCTTTTGAGAACATAGGTAAATTACCAATTTACAGAGAGAGATACATAAATCTAGAAGATTATTTTGTAACATTGAACAATTACAAGTTGTTTCAGATAACTTTCACCATTCAACAAATAGCTCCTATATCCTACTGGCAAAGACCCTGGGCTAATTACCATGGGAGCTTCAATCATGCAATCACAAGTGCTAATAAAGTGTTTACGAGTCAGAATACAAGTGCTCTTTGGGGGTGGTCCATCCACTGAGTTCTTCCTACCAAAGCACACAGACTAACAGGCAAGGTCCCTTCACATTCCATTTTCCCAGTTCCTTGTCCTCTGGGATAGTCACACATTCTAAAACTGTAAGCAATTTTACTTTTTTCAATAAAACACCATTTTTAAAAAATCCTAATAACCAGTTTTATTTTCACATCTTGTGGGTCTCTTGTTTCCTGTTCTTTTATAGAGAGCTATCATTTCTTATTCTTAACCTGAAAAATATTACTTATACATCCTTGTGCCATACATCCCTCTCCCTCCAAAGCAGATCATTTTTTAAGTCTCTGATCAAATTTTAGAAAACCATTTCCTCATAAAAATGAATTAATCTTTCCAAGACCACTTTTCTCATCAGATTGTCTTATGAAACATACAAGCCTATGGTTTTTCATTATTCTATTATGTTAAGTGTTAGCATGGCAAAAAAAAAAAAAAAGGAAGCAGATAGCTACTATTTTCAACACACAGTATTTTAAAATGTGTACCAGAGTACAATCACAAATTTTAAAAAGACAGGTTAGTCAGGCATGGTGGTACACACCTTTGATCCTAGCACCTTGGAGGCAGAGGCAGGTGGATCTCTGTAAATTTGAGGCCAACCTGGTCTACATAACTACAAAAGAAAAATAAATAAAAAATTTAAAAATTAAAAAAGGCAGGTTGAAGGAAAAGTCAAAAGAGCTATAATCTATTGACTCTGCAGTCACATAATCAACAGATTTTTATCACAAAAAAGATATTACTTTCCTGTTTTACAGTATGATTCAGATACATGTTCAAACTAAACAAATTCAAAGGCATTTTAAGGTACTGGATAATAAGTTACCCCTGAAACTTGCATACCATCAAAACATTATCTAAGTATAATACTACAGAACCCATAGCTGGATTTTGTCCCAGTTAGAACACAATGCAGCAAGAAATGGAATGTGGTGTGTTTATATAACCCAGGGCAGGCTGAGAGGAAACAGCATTTTAGCTGCTGAGGTGGTTCAGACAGAAGCAGCTCAGTCCTCCCTGCATTACAAAGTTACCCAGCAATAAAATAGAGAGCTCTAAAACAGCACAAAGACCCTTAATAAGTGAAGTTCTGAGGGACGTACAAAGGGTCAGCACTAAGGATTAACAGTCCACCTAATGATTTGGTTAAATAAAGATTTCAAAACCTGTTACTTCATTTGTTTGGTTGGATGCATTTTTCGAGATAGGGTTTCTCTGTGCAGCCCTGGCTTTCCTGGAACTTGCTCTCTGGACCAGGGATGAGTCTGGGATTAAAGGTGTGGGTCACCACCACCCGGGAAAATTTTGAAATCTGAAGGCCAGGGATCATATCACTTCTACAAAGTGGTCTCAGGAAAACTATTAAACAACTGTAGGTCTCTGTTCTTCATCTGCAAAATGGAGACTAGCACACTTCTCGAAGGTTTAGTTTTCTTTTATAATTTGAGGAATACATATTTAAAGTCAAGGCAGAGTCCCTTAACATTAACCACTAATTTTTTTTACCATTAACAGAATTTTTAATATTGGTATCTTATTTGAGGACTGCATCATCCCTATTTTGCAGATGGATAACCATGTACAACTTATACTGGATGCTGAGAATATGAAGATAAATATTCAGAAGACATTTTCATGAAAAGTGATCACAAAAAAAACAAAAAACAAAAAAAAAAAACAAAAAAAACAAAAAAACAAGGCTGGGTGGTGGTTACGCATGTCTTTAATCCCAGCACTCGGAAAGTAGAGGCAGGCAGATCTCTGTGAGTTTGGGGCCGGCCTGATCTACAAGAGCTAGTTCCAGGACAGGCACCAAAGCTACACAGAGAAACACTATCTCAAAAAACAAAAAAGAAGTATAGTAAGATTGATTGTATAGGGAGAAAAAACTACACCAAAATGTGGCTAGTAACAACTAATGAAATTACAGGGAATTCTGCTCTTCCTATCTTTCTATAGGCTGGGCATGGTGGTACACACCTTTAATCTCTGCACCCTGCCCTGTGAGGTTAAGCCAACTTTATCTACATAATGATTTTTTTCAGGACAGTCAGGAACACATACAGAAACTTTCAGAAACAAAAGAACCACATACAAACATACAAAAAACCCTTTCAATATTAAATAAAATCTTTCTTAATTAGAAAGATTTTTTAAAAATATGTATAAGGAGCATGCACATACGTGTGGGCTTATGTACTTGCCTACATAGACACACATATGAGGCCAGAGGTTGATGATGTCATGATGCCTTTCCTCAATAACACCCCCTAATACGCAGGCACGCACACACGCACGCATGCATGCACGCACGCATCATGGTATGTACACTGAAGTCTGAGGACAACCTGTAAGAGTTGGTTTCCTACTTTGATCATGTGGAGTCCCAGGAAAAAACTCAGGCTGTCAGGCTCAGTGGCAAGCACCCTCACCCACTAAGTCATCTTGCTGGCCCTTCATCTTTTATTTTTGAGACAGTCTCTGAACCTGAAGTTTGCTGTTTTGACTATACTGTCCAGCAAGCCTGGAGGAACCCACCTGTCTTCACCTCCCTCACCTAGTGATGGGGTTACAGATGTATGCCAGGCTCTGGCTTTTAAAGGTGGTTCTATGGAGCTGAACTCAGGACCCTGTGTTTAGGTAGTAGGCACTTTATCCACTGAGTAGTCTTTCTAGGTCAGAAAAAAGACAACAACAACAACAACAACACATTTTTAAAAATATTACGCAATCATAGACAAGGCACAGAAGGAAAGTCAGGGCTAATAATAAAACTGAACACATTCAAGATGCCACCCTTGGGGGGCTAGGGGTTGCATTCAACATACAGAGTAAGGAAACTATGGGAAAGTCTAGGAGTTTAACACAGAAGGAAGCGAACATCCCAAGATCTGACACATCTACTATTGAAAAGAAATCACAAAGGACAAAGTATATCTTAAAAAAAAATTCCTTAATTTATTAGACGCAATCCTAAAAAGTAAGCCTCTACTACAAAAACAAACAAATGAAACAAAAAGGCCACAGACCTGTGATGTGGGACTCCCCTCTACACTGTGAATACTACTGGTTAATAAAGAAACTGTCTTGGCCTATGATAGGGCAAAAGAGTAGAGCTAGGCAGGGAAAACTAAACTGAATGCTGGGAGAAGGCAGGCAGAGTTTAGAGACACCATGCAGTCTCCAGAGGGGAAAGATGCAAGCTGCCAGCTGGGACCCACGAGTCTTGTAGTAAAATATAAAATACTGGGAATGCATTAATCCTAGATGTTAAGAGCTAGCTAGCAATACACTTAAAGTGATTGGCCAAGCAGTAATTTAATTAATATAGTTTCTGTGTGATTATTTTGGGAGTCTGGGCGGCAGGGAAATGAACAAGTGGCCTCCTACTACAGACCTGAAAGGAGGTGGTGAGAGTTGTCTCTGAGCACACACTGTTCTAATCCTAGAGTACACCAGCATAGAAGCTGCCACATCTGTAGAGCCTAAGAAGTAAGAATGGGGTTACAGAGAGACTCTAAGTGGAATCCAGTCAAGGGAGAATAATTGAATAAAGCTGGTGTGGTGGCACACACCAATAATCCCAGAACTCTGGAGGAGAACAAGACAACCCACAGTCAAGGTCAAGGACACCCTGGGCTACAGAAGACCATCTCCAAAACCAGACAAAACCCCAGACAACCAAAAACAACAACACCAACAAAAAATCAGGGCAAAGAACCTCACTGGCAGAACATGCTCAGGACCCAGCATGCTCCAAGAAGAAAACCAGTAAACAATGGGAATAAGTACTAAATAATACAATAAAGGAAAAACTACCCTTAAAATGATAGAACAGGGGCTGGAGACAGCTCAGCAGTTAAGAACACTGGCTGATTTTCCAAAGAATACAAGTTTGAGCCCCATCACCCATGTGGCAGCTCAAAATCACATATAACTCCAGTTCTAGGGGACCTGAACAACAGTTAATAGGGTTAATATATAAAGTTCTTAAGGATTTATGAGATAAGAACATTGAAATCCTCCCCATCAAAAAACCAGGTAATAATTCAAAATAGGTAACATGAAAGAAAAAGAAAATAAATATAAGGAACAAGATTTACTTTTTAAATTATTTTTTTATTTACTATTTATGCTCATAAGCATAAGAGTAACGGAAGTTGAAGCAAATGATGCCAACACATTATTTACTTCTCACATGAGACAATTTAAAAGAAAAAAGAGTATTTAATGCTTGGCAGAGTTAAGTTCAAAGCATTCCACTATAGCTGGTCGAAAGTAAACTTGACTAAAACTAATGAAGGGCGGTCTCACAATGGCACAATATGATTATATTTTAGTTAAAATTCTTAAATAAAAACAAAATAATGAAAACTGTATCTATCAAATATACCCTGTAATTTTTTTTTAAAGCTTAAAAACACTGCCTAGTCAATACTTTTCTTTGGTGAGATAGGGTCTTACTATGTAGCCCTGGCTGTCCTGGACCTCGCTCTATAGACCAGCTGGCCTTGAATTCAGAGATCTGCCTGCCTCTGCCTCCCATGTGCTACCACACCTGGCTCAATAAATACATTTCTTAGGATGTATGTTAAGAAAATTAAATATGTGAAAGGTCATAATGACAAAGACATTCATAACATTACTATTCACATAGAAGAATGAAAACTCTTATTACTCACTCCATAAGTTTGTAGGTTTCATTAACTCAACAAGCCTACATGCAACTCCAGAGCTATAGTCTCCAAGTTTTCTCTGTTAGTGTTCCTAAATACTACAGCTTTAAAGATAGACTGCTCAGAAGGATTCTGAAAACCCAGAACAGCAGTCAGTACTGGTGTCTTGGCAGAGAATGGTTCACTCAAACCATCTCTTGCCATGTGCTAACAAACACAATTGTTCTTTCTTTGGCTCTGGTGGCGACAGCGAGGCCACAATTTGCTTAGTTCAGCATTCTGTAAAACACTGCCCTACATACAGTAAGAAAACCAGGAGCAGCACATACCATCCTTCTTCTTCTTCTTTTTTTTTTTTTTTTTTTTTTTTTGGTTTTTGGAGACAGGGTTTTTCTCTGTAGCTGTGGAGTGTCCTGGAACTACAAGAGCTAGTTTCAGGACAGGCTCCAAAGCTACAGAGAAACCCTCTCTCAAAAAACCAAACCAAACCAAACCAACTGTGGACAGAAGCATGACTAGGGTGTGACAGCTTCTAGTCCAGCTGAGATGGAGATCCTACCTCAAGGGCACAGTGATAGAGGGGAGCACCTGATGCCTTCTTTTGGCCTGCCAGGAGCAGACAAAACTTGCATAAACACATACATAGAAATAAATCTTAAAAATATTGTAAATGATATAAAATTAAATACTGCTATACAGTATAAAAAAATCAGGTTTATCTTATAATTTCAATAATATATCATTTTAAACTTTTTATCTTTGATCAGGTTTTTATTCAAATAGACTGTCTCTATTTGCTCTATGGAATGAAAGAGATTTTAATAGATTAAGCAGCAAGCTTTTTCTCTTCTTCAGTCAGTTTCTTCTCTATGAGCTTTTTCTCAGCTGCTGGTTTCTTGGTAGCTGCAGCCTTTTGTCCTGCAGGCTTCTTCTGCTTCTTGACATCCACAGGCTTCTTTTCTTTCTTACTTTCTGCAGGCTTCTTGTCTGCAGCTCCCTTCTCTGATTTGGCAGCCAGTGCTGCTTGATGTTGGATTCCCCTCTGTATGTTGTGAATACCACTGGCCAATTAAAAAAAAAAAAAAAAAAAAAAAAAAAAAAAAAAAAACCAAAACTGTCTTAGCCTATGATAGGGCAAAAGAGTAGAGCTAGGTGAGGAAAACTAAACTGAATGCTGGGAAAAGAAAGGCAGAGTAGACGCCATGTAGCCACCACTGGGAACTTCTTGGTAATTTACAGCCATGTGGTGATACACGGATTAATAGAGATGGGTTAATTCCAGATGTAAGAGCTAGCTAGTAATACGCTTAAGTGATTGGCCAAGCCGTGATTTAAATAATATAGTTTCTGTGTGATTATATTGAGAGGCTGGGTGACCGGGAAACAAACAGCCTCCTACTATAGCTGCTGCTTCCAGTTTCTTCACCCGGAGTTTGTGATTTCTGGCCTGGCGAAGAATGGTATTCCTGCGCATAGTCTTTGCATAAGGGTTCAGCTTCAACATGATTCTCAGGTTCTTCAGTGGATTCTTCAAAACTCTACACTGAATTTTCTTGCATGGTGCTCAGAGGGCTCTTTGGATGTCTGGACTTTTCAAGATTCTAATAAGGTCTGTGTTCATCATCTCATGCATGGGAAGGTTACAGTTACTCTTGAGGGTAGCAACCTTACACCAAGTGCCATACAACTCATCTAACTTCTGGAAAGCACTTTCGGTCCAAATGCAGAAACATCCCACATGCCCAACAGGACCAAGTTTCAAAATGTTCAGCTTGCGGACATTAAGCAGAGTAATACCAGGGATGTTTCTGAAGGCTTTGATGATACCATTATCTTCATTATAGATGATGCAGGGCCCCCTGGGCTGGATATGTTGTTGGTTTCTCATTTTGCCTTTGCCAGCCAGCTCTCATTCTGAGAGACATAGACCTTTTTGATGTCATTCCAAGCTTTAAGTTTCTTAAGCATCTGAACAGCCTCCTTGGTTTTCTTGTAACCTTCAACCTTATCTTCAACTACCAAAGGGAATTCAGGAACTTCCTCAATGACCTTTAGATATCACCAAAGCTGGTAAGGCTGAGGCAGCCAGGGGAGAACAGATGGTGTTATCACTTTTGAATAGTGTTCCCTCTGTGGTGCCAATGACGCCAGGTTTTGGTTGGTGCAAACATGTGGCCTCCCCAACACATATTTCCAAAGGCACCCTGGCCAGAACAATGGGTACCACCACCTCCAACTCTTGGAATTCGAGCCACAGCTCTGCCAGTACCCCAAGACTCAGCACTGGTCTGATGACCTGCCAATTCACTGATGGCTTAGGGCTGTCTGTTATTTTTCCTCAAGCTGGGGTGAACATAGTTCACAATATCCAGTCAAATAGGAGCTTTGAACACAGCTGGCAAAGTGACATTCTTGCAAGATGACTCCCCTTTCTCAGAGTACACCAATATGAGGGGACGGGCACAAGCCATGACGGGGAGAGGAGAGGGCCATGCTCCTCTCAACGCGGCTGCTCCCACAGGAAAAGACTCAAACTTTTTTTTGAGACCACCTACATACCCAGGCTGGCCTCAAACTGGAATCCCTATTTTACTGAGATTACAGATGTACACCACCACTCTCAGCTTCACTGTTATATTTAAAGTCTGAATGGAGAAACTAGAGAGATGGCTCAGTTGCCGAGAATGTGTCATGAAAGAATCTGAGTCCCACTCCCAGTATCCAAATCTGGCAACTCACAACTATGTGTAACTCTTTAGCTAGAGATCTATTGCTTCTGGCCTCCAAGACCTGCACCCAAAGACACAAAATTAGAAAGAAAAGAAACCTCCACAAAACAACAAAACCCCAAATAAATAACAAAACAAAGAGACATGGGAGAAAATCTTAAAAGCAGGGAGGAGAATAGGTCTGAAGTCTCAGTCCAGACTTACATGAGCATGCATCTCCATCTTTCCATTAGCTAAATCAAACATGGGGCTGGACAGATGGCTCAGCAGCTAGGAGCACTTGGTTTTTTTCAGAAGAATAGATTTCAGTTTCCAGCACTCATGTCACATAGCTTAATAAAATAATCTTAAAAGATTCACCAGATATAATGGTGAACATCTTCAATCTTAGCAAAGTAGGTTGATCTCTGTGAGTTGAAGGCAAGCCTAGTCTACATAGAGTTCCAGGTAGCTAGAACTACGTGGAAAGACCCTGCCTACAAAGAAGCAAACCAAAAAATAAAAATAAAAAAGAAAGTGGTAGACACAATAGCTCACACCTGTAATCAGTACCCATGTGCACATACCCATACAAATACACACATTACATAAATCTTTAACAATTCAATTTTTAAAAAGAGAAAAAACAAACAGTAGGCTTTCAGTCTAATGAGAAAAAAGACAATAAATTACAATGTGATTGTTTCTTGGTAGAATAAATGGCCCAAACTTTCACCAATACAAATCAACATTATTTAGAAACTTAAAACTATTAGTACACTTCTCAAAGTCCAACACCAATATTCACTTACTTAAGAATTTGATAGTAGCCGGGCGGTGGTGGCGCACGCCTTTAATCCCAGCGCTCGGGAGGCAGAGGCAGGCGGATCTCTGAGTTAGAGACCAGCCTGGTCTATAAGAGCTAGTTCCAGGACAGGCTCTAGAAACGACAGGGAAACCCTGTCTCGAAAAACCAAAAAAAAAAAAAAAAGAATTTGATAGTAGAGTATACAAACTCTTAATAGACAAACTACCACTAATTATCCTTTACTCAATTAATGGTAGAGGGAGGCATGGGTATAAAATGTCAAAAATTTTCAAATAATAGACTAAATATATTAATCTGTAATTAAAAAACACTTTAAAACACAATTTTAAGAAATGTTGTAACATGGGACACATTAAATAAGCTCTTCTGATGAGACAAAGACGTCTTAGCTTTTACAATTCTGTTCATATTCTATCAATCACTATGAGACTGGACAAGCAGCTTCAGAACCTTAGTTTCCTCTTTTATACAGCGAATTAGCAATGTCTATTCTGTCTACTTCACATACCTGTAGGCATGATTAAATTTGAAAAGTGGGAAGTTACAAAGTTGTAACAAATATAAATGTCATTACTATTTTTAGAAAATGTTGACAAGTAGGTGAAGACCATTATTCCATAATAGTTGAGATTTGAACAATCCTAATATTTCTGTTAATGTTAATGCTGTATCTTCCAAAAGCATTGTCCAAAAAGGAAAGGAGCTCAAAATACAACTAGTACAACAAAACTGTTAATCTTCCCCCTCCAAGGCAGGGCTTCTGTGTGTAGCTCTGGCTGTTCTAGAACTGTCTCTGAAGACTAGGTTGGCCTCAAACTTAGAAATTGGCCTGCCTCTGCCTCCTGGAATGCGAAGATGAAAGGCCTGTGCAGCCACTGCCCAGCTAAAGCTATTAAATTTTAAATAGCCACACGTGGCCTGTGACTACCGTAACGCAACACTTGGCTTTCTTCTTCCAATCTAA
The DNA here is from genome assembly GCF_903992535.2 of Arvicola amphibius. NCBI lineage: Eukaryota > Metazoa > Chordata > Mammalia > Rodentia > Cricetidae > Arvicola > Arvicola amphibius. The sequence goes on along the minus strand of NC_052058.2, from coordinate 91,678,781 downwards.
TTCTCTTATCTAAATAACTACAACTTTAGGAACACAATATATGAACAGGAAAGACAGCTGGATTAGCAGGTCAGAGCATGTGCTGCTTTTCCACAGGACTCACGTTCCATTCCCGCACCAACATTAGGCAGCTCACAAATGCCTGTAACTCCAGCCCCAGGAGATATAATGCCCTTGTCTGGACTCTGCAGGCACCTGCACTCATACATATACATATCCACACACAGACATAGATGCAGGCAAAGCACTCACTCACACTAAGATTTTTTTAAAAAATTAATATACTTAGCAAAAGAGCTATAACCACTGAGCCAATCTTACCTTTTGCTCTACTTGTATGAACTCGTGCACGGACCCAAACAACATCATCAGCCTTTTCTACTGTCAAGTCTTTAACTCGAACCAAAACTCTATCTGTAATACATAATAAAGCCATTTTAAATTCAGATTTATGGTTATAATTTGTCTGATAGTTATCTTAAGAACTTGGTATTACTTTAATAATTTCTTTGATGTTTTTATGTATGCAGGATTATCCCCTTTATGAACTGCACTTCCTAAATATGATTCTCTACTATCTTCATTACCACTTTTGCCACTACCTTAAACCAAGCTACTACTGTCTCTTGCTTAAACTACAATATGTTCTTTTATTCTCCTTCTAATTCAGTCTCTACTGTAGTCATAGAATTGCACACTGCAAATCTTTTCATTTCAATGTGAGCATTTCAATGTCTTTAAATGGCCAAATACACTATATCCTCACCTGTCTGGGCCAAAGCTAACAGAATTATTTGTGTACATGCTGTGAAAATGGTCATATGTTGTAAATATGTCATTCTCCAGGACAATGAGTAATCTAGATTAGAATATGTAAATAATTAGAATATATAAATGCTGAGAGAGTCTCTTGAAAGTCCCTGCCTCAGGTAGTGTAGGCACAGGGCTGCAGTTACCACCTTTCCTGCTAGCATGGGTTCATAGGAGAGAATGAGGCAGTGATAAAGGAAGCAGTGATAGAGAAAGTACTGAAGATTCTCTAGTCGCTAATCCAGCGGTTCTCAATCTGTGGGTCACGAACCTTTCACAGGGACTGCATACCAAATTATTCTGTATTTCAGATATTTACATTATGATTAATAACAGCAGCAAAATTAGTTATGAAGTAGCAACAAAAATAATTTTATGGTTGGGCTCTCTACAACATGAGGGACCCTATGTTAAAGGGTCACAGCAGTAGGAAGGTTGAAAACCATTGCTTTAATCTAATTGTGCTTGATGCATCTCATACTATTTCCCATAGTTGGTATATGAACCCACTGGCAGTAGATAAACTCTAACCATTATGTATCCTAACATTAACCAAAATCGTACGTCTAGCCAGAGTTCCCCAAACAGGAAAAGGTTACAAAGTCACTATTATGTCTATTATGTAGAAATAGTTCTATGAAATAACATTCAGAAATCATTCTTTTTTTGGTTTTTCCAGAAAGGGTTTCTTTGTATAGTCCTGGTTGTCTTGAACTCTCTCTGTAGACCAGGCTGGCTTTGAACTCACAGAAATCCACCTTCGTCTGCCTCCGGAGCACTGGGATTAATGGTGTGCGCCACCACCTCCTGGCCACAGAAATCATTCTTATTGTTTTAAATATATACTAATTTGATTAGGGGAAAGTTTGGGTATTAAGTAAAAACAACAATAGAGAATAATACCTTTGAGGACATTCTAAAAATCAAACTATTAATGTATGCTATCTATCTCCTCTAAATATATTAGTCTCATAAGGCAAAGATACAGCCGTAGAAAATGTGTTTGCAAAACACTATGGTTCTCAAGGTCAAAAGCAAAGAGCATGAAGGAGGACTACTGACAGTAGACTATCTACCAAGCCAACTTCTGCATCCACAATGCAAAGCCAGGAAAGACACACTGTGAAAGAGAGAAGACAAAGCAGTCTGAAGTTTTTTTTTTGTTGTTGTTGTTTTTTTTTTAAGATTTTATTTATTATGAACATAGTGTTCTGTCTGCATGTACACTTGCAGATCAGAAGAGGGCACCAGATCTCATAGATGGTTGTGAGCCACCATGTGGTTGCTGGGACTTGAACTCAGGACCTCTGGAAGAGCAGTCACTGCTCTTAACCTCTGAGCCATCTCTCCAGCCCAGCAGTCTGAAGTTTTAAAAGTGGATCTGGCCAGGCAGTAGTGGTGCACACCTTTAATCCCAGGACTCAGGAGAAAGAGGCAAATGGATCTTTATGAGTTCGAGGACAGCCTGGTCTACAAAGAAAACCTGTCTGGGGTTGGGGGGAGGGATTGAAATATATATTTGAAAATACAAAAATCTGGTTGGGAGTGGTGGTGCACGCTGGCTAAATCAGCCCTCGGAGGAAGAGAGAAGAAGTTCAGAAGTAAAAGGTCTTTCTTAGCTATACTCAAGAGTTCAGGGCCACCTAAATATACCAATATACAAGACTCTATCTCAAAAAATAAAAATTAGAAATATAATTTTTTGCAGATTAGGACTCCAAGCTGACAACGTTTATAGAGTGTGTAGTATCTATTGGGTTATGAATGACATTTAAACTTTTCAAAGTTATTCCTTTGGAGCAATGCCTCAGGTGATTCTATTTTAAACTTGATGAATTGTTCTCCTAGAATTAGAAGGAAGATACCAACCTGGTTTTTCTTGTGATTGTATCATAGAGGATATCCCATATCTCTCTTTGGCATAATCCTAGAAAAAAAAAGATTTTTGCAATATAACTTTAATTAATACATAAATACAAGCACCTAGAACTATAAATGAATTTGCATTAATTTTCAAAAAACATTTCATTAATTTGAAAGTCATTTTAAAATATGAGAATTTGTTTACCTGTATATGTGCTTTCTGCAAAAAAGCACCCAGTTTCTGGTTATATATTCATTATATATGTATGAATGCATCATGCATAATAGCACTCATATAATTTATACATGCATAAAATGCATCTTAACTACCTTGTTCTAAAAGGAGATTAATCTACTTCAAAGGAGAGATATAAATTCTCCCCACGAAGGGAGTAGGATGAAGTGCTACAGTTTTATTAACTTCCTATTACAGGAAGAGATGTTCAAAGAGAACCAATGCTTTGGGTAAGGTTTCTGAGCACCAGATGTTCAGTTCTGAGAAACTGGAGCTGCTGGGTATTCGTTAACTTCAACTTTGCTTTTGTAAAACACCATCAGGAAATTCGCTTGCTTCCTAGTTCCAAAACCCAGCCTCCTAACAGTCTAGACTGAGGCTACAGGACTGAGACGACGGCAGGGTTATCAAGTTCTATGTTATTAAGTCAGGAACAGGGGGCCTAAGTTCAGCCTACGGACTACACTTCTACATAGATACGTGCTCCTTCATTTCATCTTACGTTACCTCTAAAGTGATATTAAGGTTCTTTTACTTACAGTTATAGAACCCAAGCACAGTATCTACCTTATACTACATTTTATAGCTATACTACTTACTAGGGTGCACTGGTAACATATACGATTAGACACACCAGCACACAAGAATAACTCCTTTAGAGTTTTATAAGGTAGATTTGAAAGATCTGTCTGGAACAGTTTCTGTTCTTCTAATTGCCTTGTTGTAATTCTCTCTTCAATATGAGCAAGCACCTTTGCAAATATACCGAAATAAAACATGTTATGGGTCTTACCAAGCAATTACTTTTGAATATTAGTAAAATACATACATCTAAGGAGAAATAACACCAGGGGCACAGTAAAAAGACGCTGTCACATAATGAAACCTGGTGGCAGTGTGTGAACCAAGGGCGAGTAGAGTGTTATCTTTTCTCTTCAGTATTCACATTTCATCAGAATCAAATATTAACTTGATATTCTGAATTATGATGTAGTTACCACAAATGTTGAATTCATCCACCTACATTTAGAAGCCAAAGACTAAGGTTTAAAAATTTGTACAATATACCTAACTTGAAGGAGGGTTTCAAACTCTGATAAGTGTTAAAGATCACTGAGGGTTATCACCAGGTCACTGAAAAAGGAAATTAAGATAACATGTGTTCACAGCTGCCACAAGGAAAAGTCATTTAAATACACTGGCAGCCAGCTTTGCAAAGCGCTGTCATTACTTGTCAGAACATTATGAGGGCTGAGAGGATATCGATTAGTGGTGCTTTATCAAAAATTTCCCGGTACTGGAGTGGTGCGTTACGTGCAGGACGTGCTCGTGTGAGTCCCGCTGGGGCTACTTCCGGTTCACTGGGCGCCACATGTTTACCCGCCCCCCCCCCCCCAACACACTTCTCCTAGGTCACGGTTCTCAAGAAAAACAGTCCCAGGCTGCTCGGGCCGCGCGCCCAGGCGTGGGCCTGTGCGCCCTCGGGGAGCACTGGGCTGCGGCGCGACACCCCACGCCGCGGCCTGCGGGTAAAGTGTGGTGGGGGGCTCCCAAGGCAGCGAGCGCCCAGACCGCCCCACTCCCTCCCTCAGCGCGAGCCCCGACCCGGGGAAGAAGGAAACCCACTTCCGCCGCGTCCACGATCTCCCGCGGCTTCTCCTGACCCTTGCGGCTGGCGTTGACGCTGGGCATCAGGACACTGGACTGGGGGAGTGGGTACCACCCTCCCTCGCTGGCTTCCGACGGCAGGAAAAAGGGCGTTTCCCTCCCGCACCGGCTCGCCCTCCCGGCCCCGGCTTGAAGCTCTCAGACACCGCGTGCGAGCTTGGCTTCGAAATATCGCGAGAGTTACCGTGGCGATCTCGCGCGCCGCCGCTGGTTTCTCCCTCTGCCCCGCCCATGGGCGCCAAGGGGCGTTCCCGAGGCCTGGGTGAGGTGTTGTAGGGTGGCTCCGAGGTGCCTTTCCCAGGGGAGCCGCTTGACCTACCCGCTGGTGTAACTTCATTGCCATTAATAGTCTTCGCCGTGCTCCCAAAACATTTCTTTTTCTTTTTCTTTTCTTTTCTTTGCTTTTTTTTTTTTAAAGACAGGGTCAGGGTCTGTGTAGTGCGGGTTGGCCTGGAACTCATGGAGATCCTCCTGCCTCTGCTCTTTTGAGTACTGGGATTAAGGGCATGAAACAGCTTGATGGGCGTTTTTTATTTGAGACGGGGTGTCACTGTATCGCTCTCTTTAATTACAGAAAACTTGTCAAATTATCTGTGCAAGTTCAGGGCCTGATCTCCACTTTTGGATGTCACTGCCCCGTGGAGGCGTGTCCCTTGGGTCAGAGGACCTCTTGGCAAGCTGTCCTGCTGTCGGGGGCACGGCGTGCTGGGTTGCTAGGGCTGGCTGGAGAGTGAGTATACAGTGGTAACCTACGCGTTTCCCCTGACTCTTTGCATTGTTAAAGGTAGAGTATCATGTTGGTTGTTCAATGGGTGGATCTCCCCAAATTAGACTTAAAAAATGTAATTGGTTTTTTTGAAGGACGGGTTTGGTGACACAGCCCTGCAATTACAGCCCTCAGGAGACAGGGGCTGGAGAGTGAGGCCAGCTTTATCTGCATAGTGATGGTTCATGTTCTTGACTCTGAGCTGGAACCTAGGCTGATCTGCCATCTTGGTGCACGCCGACCATCTTAATGTAGTCTGCTCCTGTCTGCGCAAAACGGAAGAATCTTCATTCCTTAGGGAATGATATTGAATATTTATGATCAATAATACATCCCACATTCTATTCACTTGTTCCCATAAGCATGTAGTCATATAATGCAAAACTTCATTCACTCTAACTTTAAGTCCCCATAGTCTATTAAAGTCTCAATGTTGTTTAAAAGTCCAAAGTCTCTTCAGAAATTCATGGCAATCTCTTAACTGTAATCCTCTCTAAAATCAAAATCAAAAAGCTGATCACATACTTCGAATATAGAGTGGCACAAGATATACTTTTGTCATTCTGAAAGGGAGGGAAGGGAGCATAATAAGGAAATGACCAAAGCAAGACTAAAAACCAGCAGGGAAAACTCTCAACTCTGCATCTCTCTGATGGCAAAATACTTCTTCAGATCTCCAACTGTGGTGGTTTGAGAGAAAATGACCCCTAAAGTGAGTGGCACTATTGGGAGATATGGCTTTGTTGAAGTGAGTATGTCCTTATTGGAGGAAGTATGTTACTGTGGGGGCAGGGTTTGAGGTTTCCTATGGTCAGGATATGGTGTAGTGTCTCAGTCAACTTCCTGTTGCCTGCAAGATGAAGCACCCTTAACTACTTCACCAGTGTTGTGTCTGCCTGCACACTGCTATGCTGCTTGCCACGATGATAATAATGGACTGAAACCACTAAAACTGTGAGTCACCCCAATTAAATGTCTTCCTTATAAGAGTTGCCATGGTCATGGTGTCTCTTCATAGCAATAAAAACCTTAACTAAGACAAAAGTTGGTACCAGGGACTAGGGTATTGCTGTGATAGGTCTGATCATTTTTTCTTTTTTTTTTGGAGTAATATGGACTTTGCTACTTTGTGTTAGGAAAGCAGTGGAATACTTTAAGCTCTGCCTAACAGGCCACGCTAGTAGAAGCATGGAAGACAGTGGTGCTGAGAAGAATATTAGTAATTAATTTCCTTGGCAGAGGAAATCTCGAAATAACCCGATATAGACTCTGCCATGTGGTTATTAGTGGTACTCTAATGAAGATTTATAATGAAAAGGAGCAAGCTGAGCAGTGTTGCTGTGGAACAGTTTTTTTGTTCCCTGTGGATATTTGTTGCTCTCATTGGTCTAATAAGGGGCTGAATGGCCAATTTGTGAGTAGGTAGAGGTTAGGTGGGACTTTCAGACAAAAAGAAAACATGGGAAAGGAGGAGACCAGAGTGACCAGGGGACGTGGAGAGAAGCAGGATGAATGTGCTGAGCTGGAAAAAGGTACCACCAGGTGGTAGAGTATAAATAAGAAATGGGTTCATTTAAGTTGTAAGACCCAGGAAAATTACTTTGGTGAAGAATCAAAGATGTCCATGTTTAATCAATGCAGCACTCCTGGGTGGCTGGGAGCATGACGAGAGGGAGAGAGAGAGAGAGAGAGAGAGAGAGAGAGAGAGCGCAAAACCCAAAAACCACATATTCTTTTTCTTCTCTGAAACCTTTGACCCCACAGTTCAAGTCACTGTCAGCACCACTGTCTTCCATGATTCTACTAGGATGACCCATTAAGCCCTACTTAAAATGTTCAGTTGTTTTCCTACTGCACAGTCCCACAGTCTGTATTCTTCCAAACAAAAACGTGGTCTGGCCTATCACAGCAATACCCCAGACCCTGGAACAAACTTATCTTAGTTAGGGTTTCTATTGTTGTGACAAAACATCATTACCAAAAGCAAGCTGGGGAAGAAAGGGTTTATGTGGCTTACACTTTGACATCACTGTTCATCACTGAAAGAAGTCAGGGCAGGAACTCAGATAGGGCAGTAACTTGGAGGCAGGAGCTAATGCAGAGGCCATGGAGGGGTGCTGCTTATTGACTTGCTCACCATGACTTGCTCAGCCTGCTTCCTTATAGAACCCAGGACCACCAGCCTAGGGGATGGCACCCCCCCCACACACACAATGGGCTGGGCCCTCCCTCATCTGAATCATTAATTAAGAAAATGCCTCACAGCTGGATATTATGGAGGAATTTTCTCAATCAAATTTCCCTCCCTCCTTTCAGATAACTCCAGTGTAGAAGCTTTCTTGTCAGACTATCTTGAGATCACTAGCCCCCAAATAATGACATGGAGACTTAATATCAATTATGAAAGCTTGGCCTTTAGCTTAGGCTTTTACCTATCTCTTATAACTTAATTATCCTGTTTTTATTAGCCTACATTTTGCCACGTGGCTCAATTACTTCTCCATATAGTATGTTCGACTTGCTCTGCATCTTGCTGGTATTCCTCTGCCTCTCTTCCTACAGTTCTCTCTCTCCCTGGAAATTCCACCTATTTCCTCCTGCCTGGCTATTGGCCATTCTGCTCTTTACTAAGCCAATCAACAGTGACACTTCTTTACACAGTGTAAACAATTATTCTGCAATACTCTAGCTTATGTCAAGTTGTCATAAACTACCCAGCACACCTGACCCCTTGTCAGCTTGACACACAAACATATTACTGTTAAGCCATAGCCTCTCCTTTCTTACTTATCCCCAACATTACACAAAGAGAAAGACATCACCATATAAAACATTTTACAAACTTAAAAAGTTCCAGTGCCTTACAAATTAAATTCAAACACTTTAAAAATTGTCTCTTTGAAACAGTTAATCTCTTTAAAAATCCAAAGTCTTAAAATTCAAACTCAATTATGGGCTTCAATAAAATGAAAAAATGAATGAAATACTTTCTTACTTCAAGAGGGAAGAACTAGGGCATAGTCACAATCAAATCAAAGCAAAGCAACTTCAGTTGTAAATAACTCAGTATCTAATATCTGGGATTGCTCACAATCTTCTGGACCCTTCCAAAGGACTTGAGTGACTTACCCAGCTCTGCCCTCTGTAGAGCACACACAGAGTCTTCTAGGCTCTGGTTGGCTCCACTCCACTGTTGCTGCTGTTTTGGGTGGTTATGCCACAATGCTAATATCTCCAAACTGCTGGGGGCTTCTGTTGCAACGAGGCTGCACTTTCACCAATAGCTTCTCCTGGCTCTCTTCATGGTGCCAAGCCTTAACTTCCCTGCATGACCCCTTCAGTCCTGGGCCTTCAACTGCCACTGAGACTGCACCTTCACCAATGACCTCTCCTTCCCTTTCACAGTGTCAATCCTCAACTGCTTTCCATGATCCCCGCAGGCCTTCACAGCCAGTGCCACCTGAGTGACCCTTACACTATCAAGTCTGACTGCCTGCATGAAGTCCAACCCTGGCAGCCTCTGGAATACAGCCATTTTCATTCAAACTACCACACTCTTCAAAAGGACAAGGAGCTTGTGTGTTATATACAGATTCCATATTCTCCTCAAAAGGATTGTGCCCCCCCCCCACCTTGTTGTACAGCTGAACAGTCTGAACTTACTGTAATCAATTAAGTTTAATTATGTTTCCCAGGATTGAATAGTTTACCTGACTCTGCATATTGTGCTGAAGCTGCTCCTCTTTTACAAGAGAAACTCACACTCGTTCCAATTGGCCAGGTTCATTAACACCCGCTAATGCTCAGGTCTTTGTGCTGGCCTCTGCACTCCTGATACTTTCCTTTCAGGCCCCTCAAAACTCTCATTAACTTCATCAGCAAAGTGCAAAATCTTTGCAGGTGCAATTCTTTACCTTGTGAGCAAGCTGAACAGATCATTAGGGCTTGCCCTTCTTGTTCTTCTTTTACCTTGTAGCCATCTGCTAGTACAATTAATCCTCAAGGGTTAAAATCGGATGCCATCTGGCAAACCTGATATTACTCGTATCCCAGAATTTGGAGGCTTAAAGCATGTTCATGTAACAGTAGATTTTTTTTCTAATATGATTGCTGCTTCTGCTCACAGGGGTAAAATAACCTCAGATGCTATTAGTCATTTATTATGTACCCTTTTCTTTCTAGGACTCCCATTATGACTAAAAGTTGATAATGGTCCTGCTTATACTAGGAAATGCTTTAAAGAATTTTGCAATTTTAAAATAATATTTATGTTCATTTATATGCATTGTTATTTTGCCTGCATGTCTGTCTGTGTGAGGGTGTTGGGTTCCCTAGAACTAAATTTACATACAGTTGTGAGCTGCGTGTGGTTGCTGGGAATTGAACCCATGTCCTCTGGTAGAGCAGTCAGTGCTCTTAACCACTGAACCATTTCTTCAGTCCCTAATTTTTCAATGTGTAGATTATTAATCATGTTATTGGAATCCCTTACAATCCACAGGGTTGAGCTATTGTGGGATGACATCATCAAATACTTAAATGGTAAATTTCAAAAACAAAAATTGGGTATAACACCCACCTAAATACTATGTTACATTTAACTATGCTAGCTAAATCTTTTCACTTTAAAGAATAATGCTTCCTCTACTACCCCAAAACATCTTTCTCTAAAGGAGACACAACTTAAACCATATCTTAAATAGAAAAATCTAGAAACTAATAAATGGAAAGGGCCCAATGTTCTTCTAACATCAGGATGCTGGAGCTTATGCTTGTGTCTTTCCAGAAAACGAACAAAGTCCCATATGGCTCCCACTATGATGCATCTGACCAGGACAGTATCCCGGAGCCACTGCACAAATGAAACACTGGAAGGCAGATGAGAAACTCATCAAAAGGAAACATCCCAAGAGGAAGAGGAAGCAGATAATTTGAGAGACATCAAGACTTATAACTCATCAAGCTGAGACACTGGGAGATAAGGACACAATTCTACTGACCCAAAATGATGCTGTTATATTTACTGACTATATTAAGTGCTAATTTTCAGCTTGTTAGTAAAGAATCCAAATGTTTTTGTCCGTGGGGGATAGAAGGCATGCCTGTAGCAGGAGACAGGATGAGGTTGTTTTGCCTATGTTAAGCATTGTTTTTAGGCTTTATGGCATCTTCTCACAGCAAGTGAAACCCTCACTAAGACATAGTCAATCCATGGAACTCACCTTTATGGAAGACATCACATGTACTTTACAAAGAATTTTGTTAAAGAAAAAAAAAAAAAAAAACAAAGAATTTTGTTGTAGTCGTATTTAAAGCTTTATTGTACATACTGAATTGAGTTGTTTATAATTAGGAAAGTTTCACTGAGTTGTACTTACTTAAGTATGCCTAAAATAAACTTCTTGAGGTCAAGACTCTCAAAGTTTGAACTAATATCGGCTACTAAGTTGTAGTTGTGTCAGAGAGTTCCACAATAGCCTGGAATGGAGTATAACAAAGTTTTATTTATTTGGGGATAAACTTACAGTAAGGGTAACGATCCACAGTTCTCTGCATACACTGGGAATTGGAACCGAATCCAGCAGAACAAAAGGCCCCTCAAGGTTTTTTGACTGCACTTATAGTACATGAGACCATGCCCAAAGTGAGCCGAAATCTTCAAGGCTATTGACTGAAGGAGTTTCCATAACACTAGTTGTGTTGAACTGAATTACCTTCTTCTCTGGTAAATTGTTACTCTGCTGGCTATGGTGGTCACAAAAACCCCACAAAATACATGTAAAGGGACCATGTGGAGACAGCCGTCTTCAAGACAATGAAAAAGTCCTCTGTAGAAACTAACCATTTTAGCAACTTGATCTTGGACTTCTATCTTCAAAAATGTTTTAAATTTTTTTTTCTGTTGTTAAGCCACCTAGATTAGAAAACTTAGTTATAGAAATCTTAATAAATAATATACTTGAGAACTTGTTAGAAATGAAAAGTCCTTAGTTTTGACTTATTCAGAAGCTCAAGAGTGAAAACCAGCAGTTTGTTGTTTTGAAGACCCTGCGCATGATTCTTAGGCACTTACGAGTTGGCAAAGAACTGATCTAGTGGTTGAGGCTGTAAGCACTAGCCTGCTCTGCGTGCATACCTAATCTACCGTGCACTACTGTATATTTGAGGGTAGCTAGGCAAGGGCTCTGTCACTGAGTAATAGCCTGAGCTTCTGTCTGTACATTGCAGGTTGTTATGGTGATAAATGAATCCATCTAGGTAGTGTTTAGAGCCGAGATTGGTGCATGGTTAACTCTCTACATTGTGAGATATTACTATAGGAGGTAGCATGTAAATGTTAAAACTGGAATTAAGATTATTTGAGTTTGTGAAAGTACATAACCTAGTGTATTGACAGGATTTGAAAGAGGACCTGAGGAGTGGAGGAGTGAAATAGACTCTTCCAACCCCTATTTGGCTTGACAGAAGTGCCATGTGGGTGCTGGGAATTGAACCGGGGTCCTTTGGAAGAGCAGCAAGTGTTCTCAACCATTGAGCCATTTCTCCAGCCCCCTCCTTTTTTTTTCTCATTATTTCCTGGTTGTGATTGTGATTAGGAAAATGTAGATGGTGCCAAGTTCTTTGGAGTTCATGCAAATAATGCATAGCCCTCATTGTTAAAGGCTCTTCACCCTCTCGGAAGGCCTATTGTCATCAGCTTTATATCCTGTTCCCACGAGAACTTCACCTCTTTTCTCCTCGTTGCGTTTTGCTTCATTTTGCGATGCTTAAGATCAAGTCCTGGTCCTGGTGCTTGCGGGGCATACTCTGCCGCTGAACTATCACACCCACAACCTTCTCTTGACTCTTAAATGGATCACTCGGTTTCTCACTCAGATGCCTTAGTTGCATCCTCCGCTGGCCTGTTTGAATCCACCTTCTTTTAAAGCAGTTTCTCACCAAGCCCTCCTCCCCCGTTTTCCACGTGCCCTCTTTCTGAGGCAATTGTTTTACTATGCAGCTGCTGCCAGAGCCCAGGAATATGCACACTGGCTGAGTTGCCTTGTTCAGCCTTGTTTCTGTGTATCTGATGGTCTTTAGCATTTTATGTGAGTTGTAAACACCCTGGGTAGAAACAGCTCAATAAATGACAAACAGTAAAGTGAATCATAAAAAGTTATAGTCTCATAGAATAAGAATGGGGGTGTGGGGTGGGCTTTCCCAGACAGAGTAAGCTGGCTGTCAGAATGTCTGAAATACTAGAGGGCTGCTACTTCACCTTAAAAGATTTTTTTGAGTCCCAAACTTGTTTTTGTAGTTGCCTCTTGTTCTTTCCCCTCCACTCACTTTCCTTTATCTTTGCTTTGTGATAATTATTTTCTCTAATCCAATTCATGTATTTTTACTAATGGTTCTGAATATGGTTCTAAGTAGTTCCTTAGATCAGAAGGAACTACTTTCTATACCCTAGAAAGTAGTGTGCGTGTACCTATGTTATATTAATTTAAAATTTAATTCTACTTCTTGGTATCTGTGGCACAAACTCAGGTTGGTTTATCCTAATTAAGTCACTCAATCTAAACACAATTAAAACCCAGGAACGGGAAAGATACCCTCAGGGCTTGATGGCCAGCCATCCTAGCTAAATTAGCAAGCACCAGGTTCATGGGAGGCCCTGTCTCAAAGGATAAGATGGAGAGAGATTGAGGAAGGTAGGTCATGTTGACCACTGGCCTCCACATGCACATGGACACACATGCACACCCCTCAACACATGAGCACACATATGTGCATACACAGGGAAAGAGAGAGAAAGAGGAAAGTACACATACACAAAGAGAGGGGATAAATCTTGCTTCTTACTGATCACTTAGCTATGGTGAATCATCTTTCCAAAGATGGCTCCAAGAACCTGACCCACTTGTCCTTTTGCAACTTGACTTGACTATGCCCTTTCTCTTCTGTTGCCACTGGACTAGCCCATGACATAATTTGATCAATACAACACAATCAACAAGACTAGGCCTTAAGAATTTATCAGCTTCTGCTTTTATGACTTTGGATGTTCTTTCTTGGAATTAAGTCACTATTGCTGTGAGGAGGTTTAAGAGATCATACAATGGCTGGGCAGTGGTGGCGCACACCTTTAATCCTAGCACTCAGGAGGCAGAGGCAGGTAGATCTCTGTGAGTTTGAGGCCAGCCTGGTCTACAGAGCTAGTTCCAGGACAGGCTCCAAAGCTACAAAGAGAAACCCTGTCTCGAAAGAGAGGGAAAGAGAGAGAGAGAGAGAGAGAGAGAGAGAGAGAGAGAGAGAGAGAGAGAGAGAGAGATCACAATGGAGAATAACTTCAGCTGAGCTTCCAGATGGCATGTGATTGAGGTCAATTTTGGTGTCTTAGCCTACTCAGCAGAGCACCAAACAATTCTCCATGTGCTGGAACTGTTGATCAATCCACATAATCATGAGCAATAGAGAATTGCAGGGTTTTGCTTGTTGGTTTTGTTTTGTTGGTTGTTTGTTTTGTTTGTTTTGTTGTTGTTTGTTTTGTTTTGTTTGTTTTTGAGACAGGGTTTCTCTGTGTAGCACTGGCTGTCCTGGATCCCCCATAGGCCAGGTTGACCTTGGAATTCACCTGCCTCTGCCCCCAGAGTGTTAGGATTACTGGCGTGTGCCACCACCGCCTGGCATGAACTGCAGTTTTAAACTACTTCATTTTGAGGTGCTCCACAATGGCCCATCCTTGACTAGGAGCCCCCATTTCACCTAACTCACTTAATCACCCTCAGACCTCTGCAAGGAAGAATAAGTTCCTTTTGTTGTGGGCCTCTGCAGTCACTTTTGGCTCTATTCACAAAGTGGTTCAGTGATTATGAAAACGGCTAAGGGTAATCACAATATTGCTTGACTGCTTTCAATGTTTATACAGTGGTAGTTTGAATGAAACTGTCCCACGTAGGCTCATGTATTTGAACGCTTGGTCCCCCGTTGGTGCCACTGTTTGGGGTTGTTATGGAGGTTTTAGGTACAGCTTCCTGGTAGAAGTCATCTTCGGCGGGCTTTGAGGTTTTATAGCCTCACCCGACTTCCTATTCTCTCTCTGCTTCTTGTGGTTGAAATGTGGTCTCTCAGCTTCCTGCTCTGGCCATCCCTGCCTTTATGGACATCTAGCCCCCTAGTACCTTGTATTAGTTGGTTTTTGTCAACTTGACACAGACCTAAACAAGAGGAAATTTCAACTGAAGAATTGCCTCCACCAAATTGGCCTGTAAGCAAGTCTATGGGGGTATTTTCTTGATTAAATGCTTGATGTGGGAGGGCCCAGGTCACTGTGGGTGGTGTACCACTAGGCAGGTGGTCCTGCATTGTATAAGAAAGCAGGTTTTAGCCAGTGATAGTGGTGTTCGCCTTTAATTCTAGCACTCCAGAGGCAGAAGCTGGTGGATCTACGTGAGTTTGAGACCAGCCTGGTCTACAGAGCAAGTTCCAGGACAGCCTGGACTACACAGAGAAACCCTGTCTTGAAAAACCAAGAAGAAGAGGGAGAGGGAGTGGGAAAAGGAGGAAGAGGAGGAGAAGAAGAGGAAAAGAAAGCAGGCTGAGCAAGCCAACAGGAAGTGTTCTTCCATAACTTCCGCTTCCCTGATTTAAGGTTCTACCGTGACTTCCTAAGTACAGCTTTAGGATGTAAGCTGCCAAGGGGAATCCTGGTGTTTCTGATCCACTATGCTATCTTTCCCCGAGAAAAAGACAACACTACTGTGGAGCTTAGAAAAGCAGGTGTGTGTGTGCGTGTGTGTGTGTGTGTGTGATATGTACATGTGCACGTGGATGTATATGTAATATATAATATGTGTATGGTCAGAGGTCCATGTTGGGTGTCTTCCTCAATCGCTTTTTGAGATAGCACCTCAAACTCAACATGGAGCTTCCCTGATCGGCCACCTGTCCAGTGAGCTCCAGGAATCTGCCTATCTCCACTTCTCCAGCACTGGGAAGAAATTATATTTCGGGTTCTTTCTGTTTTTCTTAAATATTGGTTTCATCCTTTAAATGATTGGAGATGTATGGTCTAAAACAAACTTCTGTAAATTTACAAACTGTATAAGTCTAGATAAAACACTCTTAATCCAATCTTCTCAATTTTTAGAGTTCATGATTCTCTTCAAGTTAGATAAAGCATCATTTGTATCTGCGTGTATCCCACTTTGAGGGGAGATGGTTTATAGTTACCGACAGGCTCAAAGGCATCTGTGTTTGGACAGAAGACTAAAAACTAAACAAGAACATTCTTTTAAACCTTCTAATGGAAGTAACTTGCAGGGTTTCTTTGACTTAAGACAAAGCACACATAGTTTGCAAAGCACTATAAACGGACCCTGTCTTTCTCAGCTAAGAACCAGTTTCTTTCCAGTGTGCTCCTAACAAAACGAAACCCCTTTCCACTCCTTCTGGCACAGGTAATGCGGATAGTCAGGTCGCACAGGTGGGAAGGTCCTGCCTACTCTAATTGTGGCTAACAAAGCCCAAGGCTAGCCTCAGCTGCACTTCTATCCCTGGGAAGCCACTGATGAAGCTTAGCTCTAACTACAATCTGTACCTGAAACATAATTCTCAGGACGACAAAAACCTAAATGATGTCCCCAGACTGGTACCTGAGGCAAAGCCCTAAGGGCCAATGGTTGTGAGGGGTACATGTGACATTCTAGTCAATAGGGATTGATAAACAAAAATGACATCACTCAGAATCTCAGAGGGGGTATTTGTAAGTGTCCAACAGATCCTTTGACTTCTGTAGTGTGCCCTGGGCTCTACATTTTACCCTGGCGGTGCAGCAGCAACCTGCAGCAGGGATGGCCGTATCATGTCCTGGACTGAACAATTTACCCTGCGGTGCATCACCAGCCCACAGCAGGGATGGCTGAACAACAGCTGGGGGTTTAAAGCCACTTTCTGGGCCACTAAGATGACAGAGAGTAAAGGTGCTTGCCATCAAGGAGGACCTGAGTTCAACTCCAGGGACACACTCAGTGGAAGAAGAGAACCAATTTCAGAAAGTCAAGCTGTCCTGTTGCTTCCATAGGGGTACTGTGGCATATGTGTACATGAGCGCGCGCGGGCGCGCGCACACACACACACACACACACACACACACACGAATGCAAGCGCACATGCAGATAGAGGCCAGAGTTCAACCTTCAGTGTTGTTCTATAGGTGCTGTCTATATTATTATGAATATCATCATCATCACCAACAACATCAACATCATTATCATTAATTAATTTATTTGGAGGCAGGGTTTCTTCCTAACCTGGAGGGTAGGCTGTCTGCTAGTGAGCCCTAGGTGTCTGTCTGTCTCCTACTTTCCAGGAAAGTAGGATTGGAAGTGTGCACCACCACACTTACAGTTTTTGTTTGTTTTGTTTCTCAAGACAGGGTTTCTTTATGTTACAGCTCTGGCTGACCTGGAACTTACTTTGTAGACAAGGCTGGCCTTGCACTCTCAGAGATCCTCCTGTCTCTGACTACTGAGTGCTGGGATTAAAGGAGTGCACCATTGTCCTGCTGCTGACTCTTCTTCTTCCTCTTCTTCTTCTTCTTCTTCTTCTTCTTCTTCTTCTTCTTCTTCTTCTTCTTCTTCTTCTTCTCCTTCTCCTTCTCCTTCTCCTTCTCCTTCTCCTTCTCCTTCTCCTTCTTCTTCTTTGCTTAGTTTCTGGAGGTCTGAACTCATCTTCATTCTTGCGTAACTGAGCCAGCACCCAGCCCATAATGCAGCATTATGGGATTTGATGCTACTTTCTCTTATTTGTAGACCCTTTTGTCTTTTTGTAAGAAGGATTCAGCTTGTCTATTTCATTTATTTTTTTTTTAAAAAGAGAATGATTGTTGGCCTGTAAAGTAAATAAAGTTTCTGTAGGGATGACGGAGGGAAATGCAATTTCAAGTAATTTAAGCGTTCAGTAGATGATGACTATTTCTGCAGTCATCTCTAGTTAACAGAGAGCGCATGGATTAAGGAGTATATAACACAAGCCTCATGGAATCTGGGAATTAGGGAAATGTTTTTCACCCACGGAAATAATTGAATAAACGGGGTGCACCTGTTCCTAGACATGCCTTGGGAATACGTGAAGCCCCGGCACAGGATGAGCGTCTGTGAGTGTCAGTCAAACAGCAAAACAAAGCTGGCAGCAGACTAGGGAAGTCCTTGGGGGTTGGGGAGTCACCATCCACAGTGGCTAGCTGCCTGTTGATGCCGGGCCACCAGGAAAGGGAGGCCAAAGCTTCCAGATGATTCTCCCCCACCCCCAGCTGCTGTGAAATGAAATACAAATCCTTCCTGAATATTTCCAGCTTTCCTTCCTGGAGGAAGTGTTCGGTCAATGGGAAACAAAGCCTTATTCAAAGGATTAAAGCCAGAGTCGTTCCATTGTGTAAGGCTTCAATAACATGACTTTCCTTCCACGGACAGAATTTTCAATTCACAAATCGTCTCGAAAACAGGAAATTTTGGGGAAACACGTGCTTGTGATAACAAACAAGGATCTGTATGTGGTATGGAGGGCCGCGAGGCGGTGCTTCCAGTTTTATTTAAGGTCCCTCTTCCCACTGTGCTGCATTCTAGGAAAGGCATTCCTTAAAAGAAAAGGCCATACGGCTTATAACATCAAACTTCTCCATTCCCACCCCACCCCGAGAACTGCAAGGAGGAGGGGGGAGGAGATGATCTTGGCCAAATCTTCGTAGTCTCGCTCCAAGGCAGACTATGGAGGTATAACTAGTTCTCTGAAATCCTGTCTCTTGCTGCTGCCCCCAAGTCTCTGTTTACCCCTCACACCTCACCCAAATACCTCTTGTCATTTTAATAGACAGAATGAGTCAGGCCAGCAGGACTTCGGAGAATGTTCCAGCAGGGTGTGAGTGTGTGTCAGTGACAGGTAAGAGGCCTAGGGAGCTACAGGAGGTTAAAGAGGCCTAGGGAGCTACAGGAGACTGAAGAGGCTGTAGAAACAGACACCGCTCTGCCAGCAATGCTGATGGGCTGTCAGGGTAGAGTACCAGGTTTGACCTGTGAGAAAACTCACTGTGCACATCTGTACTAGCTGCTTCTGAATAAACTCCAGGGTGGGGTGGGGAGGGTGGCTCAGAGGTAGAATGCTTGCTGGCCAGAGGACCAAAGTTTGGATCCCAGTTCCCATGTCCCTCAAAAGCTTGTAACTCCAGCTCCAAGGGATACAACCCCGTTTTTGCCTTCGGCATGCATACCGGTGTAGGTACCCACACAGAGAGACAGATATATAAGTCTTCAAAAAGAAATAAACTTCTATGTGCCCAAGGAAGTTTTTGTACTTAGATTCCTCATCTTGGTGACAATCATTAATCTCTAATCTGTATGCCAAAAGAATCATCCTTCAGGATCTAGGGCTTCTAGAATAATCATTTTCTGTGTCCACAGTTCATCAATATCACGTTTCCACAGGCCCCACTTCTCTCACTCTTCAGTTTTATTGCTGTTTCGAGAAGGGGTGTCATGGATCCTAGGCCTACAGCTTGACATGTAGCTGAGGATGACGTGCAGGTCTGATCCTCCTTCTGCCTCCCCAAATGCTGAGTCTGAAGGTGCCTGCCACCTCGTTCAGTTTGTGTAGTGCTCTGTTCTCAGCCTTGAGAGCTTTCGTTCCGTCTCAGCGTGACAGATTCCTTTGTTACCCAACCGTGGTTTTAGCTTCATGGCTCCAGAGGAAGAGCCATCCCTGTGGTGGTTTGAATGACGTGTCCCCATAGTCCAGGCATTTGAAAACTTGGTCCCCAGTTTGGTGGCTGTTTGAAAGGCTTAGAAGATGTGACCTTGTTGGAGGAAGTATGTCATTCGGGTGGGCTTTGAGAGTTTAAATCCTGTTTGTAGTTTAAGATGGATGCTCTCAGCTGTTCCTGCTGCCTGCCTGCTGCTTGCTGCCACGTTTCCATGCTGTGATGGTGAAGGACTTTTGTCTCTCTGGCACCATAAACCCAAAGTAAATTCTTCCATAAATTGTATCGGTCATGGTGTTTTATCACAGCAATAGAAAACTAATGGATACATTCCTCAACTCAACCTTTCTACCCCATTATTCTGCTTTAATTATTAATTAAAAATTTGAGACAGGATCTCAAAGTCTCCTAGGCTGTTCTCAAACTCACTATGTAACTTGGAGTGGTCCTGAACTTTAAATCTTTTTGTCTCTACCTCCTTCGTGTGGGAATTGTTAGAGGTGTGCTCCACCATGCTCGTTAGTACCAGGGGTGGAACACAGGATTCATGAATCCCAGGCAAGAATTCTAACAACTGAGCTACTTCGCAACCCTCCTTAGTTTTTTGAAATTATTAGTTCTTCTTTGGCTTTGCTTTATTTAGGGCTGTGTTTTCAGTGCCCAGAATAGTTTCTGGAATGTTCAAAAGTGCTCAGCCAAATATTTACTGCACTAATGAATCAGGTTCTGGGGGACTGGATTCAGGTTCATGTGTGCTAAGAAAGCACCCTACCACCTGAGCTACCCGCTTTGGCCTGCAGCCCAGCCCAGGCTGGCTTCAAATTCCCGGAGAGTCTTCTGCGTCAGCTTCCCAAGTACTGATATTACAGGGATGATTTACCACGCGCAGTTCAAAAGGAAATATTCTTTATTTGGTAAAACAGGAATGTAGCAGAGTATGGGCCTCAATAGTGAGTAACTAGGTAAGGTATGGTAGTTATCTGTCACCTCAGCACGGGGATACAGGGACAGAAGGATGAGAAGTTTAAGGTCATCCTTGTCTACTAAGTTTCAGGTCATACTGGAGTAGATGAGCCCTCATTTAAAAGAACAAACAAAAAAGAATGTATGCTTTATGCTTCTGCTAAGACATACACACTCTCTTTCTTTCTCTTTTGATGGTTCTCAGGATCAAAGCCAAGACCTAGCACATGCTAGATGAGCACTTTACCACTAAGCCTCCAGCCCTACCTTAGCTATTTAACACACTCTTAGGGGCAGGCTGGTGAGATGGACTAACTGGCAAAGGCACTTGCCGACGAGACTGATGAATTGAATGTGACACTTGCAAGTGTATAGTGAGCGGAAAGAGGGAAGCAACTTCCAAAAGATTGTCTTCTGACCTCTGCACAAGCATGAGCGCATGCGCGCGCACACACACAGGGACACACGGACACACACATGCAAATTTAAAAGAAAATAAATCTTAGAGCTGGAGAGATGACTCAACAGCTAAAAGCACTTGGCTGCTCTTGTAGAGGATTGGGGTTCAATTCCCAGTACCCACCTGCTGGTTCACAACTATCTGTAACTTTAGTTCCTGAGGATTAATGTGCCTCCATGGTCACTGCACATGTGTGGTGCACAGATATACATGCAGGAAAACACCTATGCACATAAATAATAGTAAATAAGTCTTAAAAAAAGAAAAACTTTGAAGCAGCATACCCATAAACAGGTTCTATTCTTCTTACATATAGGGTGGGTCTCAGAGTCAAAGGAAAATTTTACTACGGGATCTCATATATCCTATCCTGGTCTTGAATTCAGTATGTAGCAAAGACCTTGAACTTCTGATCTTCCTGTCACCACCCTCTGAATGCTGGGCTTTTAGGTATACCCCACCACACCCCAGTTTACCCAGTGCCTCATGCAATCTACCAACTGAGCTACATCTTCAGGCCCTCTCCCCTTTTAAAGAAATGACCATATGTGTGTGTGTGTGTGTGTGTGTGTGTGTATGATATATATATATACTATATATATAGTATATATATATATATATATATATATATATATTCATTCTTTGAGGCAAGGTTTGTCTGTGTCAACAGCCCTAGCTGTCCCGGAACTAGCTCTTGTAGACCAGGCTGGCCTCAAACTCATAGGGATCTGCCTGCCTCTGTCTCCTGAGTGCTGGGATTAAAGGCATATGTCACCATTGCCTGCATGACCTTATATTTATACTGCTTGTAAAGTTTCTTTTATCATTACTTTTTTAGATTTATTTATTTATTATGTACACAACATTCTGCCTCCGTGTATGCCCAGATGCCAGAGAGGGCGCCGGATCTCATTACAGATGGTTGTCAGCCACCATGTGGTTGCTGGGAATTGAACTCAAGACCTCTAGAAGAGCAGCCAGTGCTCTTAACCACTGAGCCATCTCTCCAGCCCTATCATTATTTTTTTTTTAATGCAAGGATACTCTGGGCAGACATGGTTGTGTATTTCTTTAAATCCAGCATTCTGGAGACAGAGGCGGGTGGATTTCTGTGAAATCAAGACCAGTCTGGTCTATTTAACAAAGTTATAGGGCAGCCAGTGCCATTAGAGAGATCCTGTCTCAAACAAACAACCTCCCCAAAAGAATACTCTGTAATATAGATATTTCTAGCTTAACCTTTACCTAGGCTTACTATATTTTTTAAGATTTATTTTTCGTGTGTGTGTGTGTGTGTGTGTGTGTGTGTGTGTGTGTATCTGTGAGGTCAGAAAAAGGAATCAGATCTCCTGGAGCTGGTGTTCCAGGAGGATGTGAGGCCCTTGGGCTGCTGGGAACTAAACTTGGGTCCTAACCACCGAGCAATCTCTCATACCTGTGACCTTACTCTTTATGACGATGCCTTTAAGTTTTACTCACTTCAAATCTAAGGTTGCTTAGTCACAAAGTCCATTTTAGTTTCCAAATCACAACATTCCCTTTTTACTATTAGGGGAAAAATCTTATGGTTAAGTTTTTTGTTTGTTCGTTTGTTTTCTGAGACAGGGTTTCTCCGTGTAGCCCTGGTTGTCCTGGAACTTACTTTCTAGATCAGGCTGGCCTTGAACTCACATAGACCTACCTGCTTCTGCCTCCAGACTGCTGACTCTAAAGGTATGCACCACCACCACTTGGTCCACACGTATCCCAGGCTGGCCTC
This sequence comes from Arvicola amphibius, assembly GCF_903992535.2. Lineage (NCBI taxonomy): Eukaryota > Metazoa > Chordata > Mammalia > Rodentia > Cricetidae > Arvicola > Arvicola amphibius. Next base: position 91,656,525 of record NC_052058.2, on the reverse strand, counting down.
CAACTCATGACCTTTCAAACTCCTTCGGCAAATCCTACTGTCATGTACTACCACAACTGGCAACTAAATTTTAACTTGCAGAAAATGTTATGAGCACAAGAATTTTTAAAATCATTTTTATTAGCACATATAACTTGCACAAAATACTGAATTGAATCATGGAATTTTAATGTGTGCACATAACAGCTTATTCATTTTTGCTTCCCTAAGGATTTTAATGCAAGCAACCAATTGAGGGTAGTGACGGCTCCGTACAATACCCAGTGTTAACCCAGCAAAAAAGTTCAATCATAATTCAGCAAAAACACTAACTTACTCAGCAACATGCTGAACTGTATCTCAGCAAAACACTAAGCCACAACTTGGCAAAAAGCCAACTATGACTATGCAAAATGTCAAGCCAGGTTCAGCAAAGTGTCTAATCCCTGGGCAGTGGAAGTGCACACTTTTAACCCAACAATTTGGGAGGCAGAGGCAGGCAGATCTTTGTGAGTTGGAGGCCAGCCTGGAGCGAGTTCTAGAACAACCTGGGCTACAAAGAAAAACCCTGTCTCCAACCCCCACCCCCAAAAAAGTCTAGTCATGATTTAGCTAAACACCAAATTATGAATTAACAAAAGCCACCAAATTATTGATCAGAAAAAAAAAAAAAGCAGGATGGAGTGAAAAGCCAACCAAACATACAAACCAAACAAAGCAAATAAAAAACAAAAAACCAAACATACAAACCAAACAAAGCAAATAAAAAACAAAAAACCAGACTCAGCAAAAAGCCAAACATGACTGGTGGAAAGTTTCAAGCCCTCTCCCCAGGAAGTTGCTGCAGTTCAGATTCCTTCTCCAAGAAAGCCTGCCAAACAGTGACCCCTCCCCAGGGAGTGTCAAGACCACTCCCATAGGCTATTTAAACTGCTCCCCCCCCCCCCACTAAGGCCGAACACGTGGTCTTCCCGGTTTTCCTTCCTCCCCCTCTCCTTGTTTTCCCGAGGGCCACCCAGGAGCACTGGTATCCTTTAAACCTGGGCTTCTTCTAATTTGGTTTGATTTGATCTGATTTGGATTATTGTGTGTGGGGGAGAGGTTTGTCAGGAGAAAGAAACTTAACAATGACTCAGCAAAATTCCCATCCATGACTCTGCATGATGTTCTCTTAATAGGGAAAAAACAGTAACCAAATCACCATGACTTTAGCTCTGTTAACAGAGACAATTTAATAAAAACTGGCTCAGGATCACAGAACCTATGGAAGAACATATCTCCTCCATCTTATTAAAAAAAATTCAAATACATAGCAAAATTAGAAAGAACTTTGGCAGGGAATACCCACATACCCTAGTCTTTGTAGGTGAGCCACGTAGCTCTTTGTTTCTAAAGCCAGACCCCAAAAGGTAATTATCTGTCTCAAATATCCTGAAAGACGATTGTCAATGTTCCCTTAGACTCTGTCATTTAGACCTTGAAGTGACTCTAGGGTCCCCGGCTGATTGAATGACTCCAGAGGTTCCGCAGAGCTGACTCAGTCTATCCACAAACGCTAAGTTTCGCAGACGCGAGCTGTGTGGCTCCTGGAGGAAATCAACGCCTGTCTGAGAACAACAGCTGAGGTGAAATCCCATAAGCCAGGAAAAACAACCACACAATCACAGTAACAGGTGGCTGATGTCAAAACAGTTCAGTCTGGCTGCTCAGCACCTGCTCTGCAGCCACAGCCGGCCTTGTCACTCTGCCGGGGTCCACTTAGGTCACCCTTGCCACACTGTAAGAAGATGAACTACCTCTCAGAGCAAAGCTCGGTCACGGTGGCTTAGATGACTCCGTGGTGGTCACCCTGTGTTCCCTGTCACAGGGAAGAGACAGTGAGAGCATTTGGAGGCCAGAAGGGACCTTGGCAATTAACTATTTCAACACCTCTTTTTTTTGTAGCAGAGCAGGCCTTAGTCCAGGTAAACGAAGTAAAAATTTGCTCAAGATATTGGCACCTATGAATGAATACTCTCTACCCTGTGTTGTTTTTTAAAAAAATGGGTCCCAGGCGGCAGTAGGCAGCAGAAATGCTGTAGGTCCCAAATGGTGATAGCGGGCCATGTGGCGGCAGACAGCGGGGCCTGGGAGCAGCCATTCCCAGGCAGAGATGGCTGCTGGTCGGTCCCCAAGCAGTGGCCCAAGCGGTGGTGGCGGGCCATGTGGTGGCAGACAGCAGGCCCTGGGAACAGCCAGTCCCAGGCAGAGATGGCTGCTGGTCCCCGAGCAGTGGCTGGTCCCAGGCAGGGAGACACGTGGCGGGTGGGCAGGAGATAGAGACATGGGTAGACTCGACATGCAGAGTGAGGTTGAATATTTATTCAGGGGGTTATGAAGGGGAAAGGGTAAAGGAGAGAGAGAGAGAGAGAGAGAGAGAGAGAGAGAGAGAGAGAGAGAGAGAGAGAGAGAGAGAGAGAGAGAGAGAGAGAGAGAGAGAGAGAGAGAGAGAGAGAGACACAGAGACACAGAGACAGACAGACAGACAGAGAGAGAGACAGAGAGGAGAAGAGGAGAGAGGAGGGGGGCGGAGAAGTGGGGAGAGAGGCAGAAGCGAAGCTGCCTCTCCTAGAGGAAGATGGAAAAGAGAACCAGCTCAGGCCGGAAGTTGAAGATCAGCCTGCCTCAGCGATGGGGAGGGAGTTGGTGTGGCTTGTCTCTTAAAGGGACCAGGGACCAAAACCATAACACCCTGCCCCCGCTTTGTGCAAGAAAAATTCAAGTACACGGGAAAGTTAGGCAGAAATTCCTGTATATCCAATTCTTGGATTCTGTTGTGAACTTCTTATTAAATTCATTTAACAATATATCTGTTTTTCTTTGTATCATTCTGTGATAGTTTAAATGTAATTGGCCCACATAATCTCATAGGGAGTGTCACTATTAGGTGGTGTGGCTTTGTTGGAGTGGGTATGGTCTTATTGGAGGAAGGGTGTCACCATGGGGGTAGTGTCTCAGTTGACTTCCTGCTGCAGGTAAGATGTAGGACTCTCAGCTTCTTGTCTGACCGCACACTGCCATGCTCCCTGTCATGATGATAATGGACTGAACCTCTGAGAATGTAAGCGAGCCACCACAATTAAACATTTTCTTTATAAGAGTTGTGGTCATGGTGTCATTTTGCAGCAATAGAAACCCTAAGACATAACCCATCATTAACAAAAAAGTTTTACTCAAAAAATTTTAAATTATGTTAATGAGTCTGTCTGCATATCACTGTAGATATCCACAGAGGCAGGAAGAGGGCATCAGGCCCCCTGCATCTGGTAGTCAGCTGCCTGATCTGGATGCTGGGAGCTGAACTCCAGCCCTCTGCAAGAGCAGTCCAGCTCCTAAAGGCTGAGCCATCCCTCCACATCTTCAGATTACTTTTTAGATGACTTTCGGAATGAACTGTTGGCATTTATTTCCTTTCTCTTAAAGCAATTGTCTTTAATTTCTCATGTAATTGTCGTCTCCTCCTCCCCCACCACCTTTTGTTTATTTTTTTTTTTTTTTAGGCAGGATCTCACTGTATAGCCCTGGGTGGTCTAGAACTCTTAACAGAGATCCACCAGCCTTAGTCTCCCCAGTCCTGGCCTGGAACTTACAGAGATCCAACTGTCTACTGCCTCTGCCTCCGAAGTGCTGGGATGAAAGGTGTGCACCACCACACCCAGCCTATTAGGGACTCTCTTTTTTCTTTAGGATTTTCAAGATAGGGTTTCTTTGTGTACTCCCTGACTGTCCTGGAACTCACTCCTTTTCTTTTTCTTAAAGATTTACTTATTTTTATTTTATTTGCATTGGAGGTTTGCCTGCATGTACGTCTGTGAAAGTGTCAGACACCCTGGAATTGTATCTGCAGACAGTTGTGAGCTGCCATGTGGGTACTAGGAATTGAACCCAGGTCCTCTGGAAAAGCAGTCAGTGCTCCTAAATTGCTGAGCCATCTCTCCAGGCCCAATTAGAGATGCTTAACAAAAAAGAATTTCAGAGATGGCAGAAATTCAACAGGAGCCATTGCTTCTGGTATTTTCTCCCTCTTCCTGGAAACATGTTCTTTTCCTTCCCACTACACCCGCTGACCTTCATTCCTCCAAGAATGATCTCAGACATCTACAAAGAACCCAACTTCTTTTGTCAATTCCTGTTGTACGATTAAAGGTCAAACACTCTCAAGTACTACCTTCTTCCCAATGTGCCAGTGTCTTTCCTGACCCCAGATTTTTTAGTTTTATCTACCTATTTTTTTTTTTTTTTTTTTTTTTTGAGACAGGTTTTCTCTGTGTAACAGCCCTGGCTGTCCTGGAGCTCGCTTTGTATGTCAGTTTGGCCTCAAACACAGAGATCCGCCTGCCTCTGCCTCCTGAGTGCTGGGATTAAAAGCACATTCCACCACCACCTGGCTAGTTTTTTTTTTTTGTATTAAATTTTAGGTTATCATGCAAAGTAATGGGGAATCACATGGTGTCTTTAAACACACGTGTCATTATTTTTTCTTCTTATTTGTTCCCCTCCTTGCCTGCTTCCCCACTCTGCCCTGGTCCATTTGGCTCCATTCATCTAGTTCATCCCCTCTTATATTTCCTTATTAAACCATACATTAATGCCACTCTATTTCCCACCCCCTTAAGATAGCTTGCTATGTCCAAAGTTAGGGTCCCTAAAACATTACCATGAGACCATCACCATGTTTGATGCCAAGCAAAGAGTCTTTATTGTGAGTTAACTCGGGTCCCCTTCTGACACAGCAGCAGCTGCGACAATAGAAATAGTTTAGGAGGCACCCAGAGCAGCAAACAGAGAGGTTTTATATAGGGGAAGAAGCTGAGCCTCAGGGCTTGTGATTGGCTGCCCCCTAGTGGGGTGAGTGGAATTCCAGCCTTTCAGGCTTGGGATTGGCTGCCCACAATGATATAAGGGGGCTTTCCAGGCCCAAGGGGAATTCCCAACTGCTGATAGATGCCTGAGGGGATTCTAAGACTCTTCGGGTTCAGTGATTGGTCCATTTTCCCTGCTCAGGGATTGGCTGGTTTTGTGACAGGGCAGAGGTGGCTCTGATTCTGGGGCCAAACTCGGTTTATTTATGGAGTTCTTTTTACCTTTTTGACCCTAATTTTAAGACCAGGGTGAATATCTTTGGTATGCTTTGAATCTAGGGGCTTAGTGCATTCTTTTGGTCTTGTTTTCTGGGTCTGGGGACGTCTCTCTGGCTCTAGGTTCAGGGACAAAGTGTTTCTTCCTCTAGCTTTAGTCCCACTTTCGGGTGTGTTTCTTTTACTAGGTTGGGGCTTGGAGCAGAGGACCTGGATTCAATTCCCAGCACCTACATGGTAATTCACAACTGTCTGTAACTCCAGTTCCAGGGGACCTGACACCCTCACGTAGATAATACATGAAGGAAAAACAGCAATGCACATAAAAAATGAATAAATAAATGATGTTTAAAAATCTCTTCCTGCCCTCTTATGATCCCCTCTTTAGTTTTGTGACCTACAAGCACACACATACCTATGCTCATACACATACATAAATTTAAAATATGGCAAATTTCTTTCTGGCAAGTGTCTGGATTGTTCCATTTAACACAATAACTTCTAGTTGCACCCATTTTCCTGAAAATGCCACGATTTCCTTTTTTTTTCTGTACAGCTGAATGAAATTCCATTATCTATTTGTACCACAATTTCTTTAGCCATTCATCTGTTGACGAACCTCTAGGCTGGTTCCATTTTCTGTCTATGTGAAGTCTTCAATTACTTGTAAATCAACAGCTCTGATTTGCCCCTTCTCCCCTTCTCTTCTTTCCTTGGAGACAGGGTCTCCTGTAGCTCTGGCTGACCTTGAACTCAATATGTAGCTGAGGACGACCTCTGCCTCTGGAGTGCTGTAATGACACCAGGAGTGCTGGGTTACAACCGTGTGCTTCTATGCCTGGTTTTATGCAACACTGGGGGTAAAACCCAAGGCTTCATGAATGGTAGACAAATGCTCTACCAATTGAGCTGTATCCTCACCCCTCTGCCCTCTTAAAAAAAAGATTCTGTTCAGTGTGTGTGTGTGTGTGTGTGTGTGTGTGTGTGTGTGTGTGTGTGTGTCTAGGCATGTGCATGAGAGTGCAGTTACCCTTGAAGGCCAGAAGGTATTGGAGGCCTGGAGCTGGAGTTACAGGCCGTTGTAGGCTAACCCCACAGGAGATTTGGGAACTCAGTTCAGGTGCCCTGGAAGGGCAGTGTTCACTTTTAACTTCGGAGCCATCTTTACGATCTGCTCTGTCTATCTCTTGAATGGATCCCAGGTAAAGGTGTGGTGAGCAAGGTGCCTTTCACAGTGGGGTGTGACAGTCAGGACATCCTCTCACCACAACCCGGGCTGCCTTCTACCACTTCTGCTGTTGCCACCAACCCCTCAGTTTCCCTTTGTCACTTCCTCCTTGCCACCACCAACTGCCAGCGCCCTGTGCTCCTCACTTCCAAGACTGAGTCAGATCCAATGGCAAGGTCTTGAGGAAGAAGCTGCCTAAGGAGATGGCCAGTTGTGTCTCCCTGTTCTACGTTCACTGTTCTGTGCCTCAGAGCAGAGTGTGTATTCTCACTCTGGGTTTCTTAAGACGGTTTGTAAAGCTGGCTAGAAAGTTGGGCCTGTGGTTTGGAGTTCCGGCTACCTTTGATTTTACAATGAGTGCAGGGTGAAGTTGAGTAACAGGTTTCTTGCTTAAGCAGTAAGAGTCACCACAAAGCATCCGCAAGGCAAGTGGTGGCCGGTCCATCTTCAAGGTCAAGTATCTCTGTGCAGGAAGTGTAGGCTGCTGTTATCTATGCTGCCTGAACTTAGAAGAATGTGTGTGTATGTGTGTTTGCATGTGTATGGGTGCACATACATACATACATACATACATGCATACATACATACATAAATACATACATGCATGCATGTGCACGAGCAAATGGAGGTCAATACCAATTAGCTTCCTCTATCTCCAGCTCACTTACAAAAAAAACACTTACTTTGTGTGCTCAAGTGTGTTTGTGTATGCATGTGTGTGAGTGTGCACACATATGTATGTGTTAGGGGATTCCCGTGGAGGTTAGATACCTTGGAGCTGGAGTTGCAGGTGTTTATGAGCAGCCTGAGATGCGATTGGCATCTGAACTCTAGCATTAAGTGCCTTAGCTGCAGAACCATCTCGCTAGCTCAGTTAAGACCCCTTTGGGGGGGGTCGAATGACCCTTTCACAGGGGTCGAATATCAACTATCTTGCACATTGCATATTTACATTATGATTTATAACAGTAGCAAAATCAAAGTTATGAAGTAGCAAGGAAAATAATGTTATGGTTGGGGTCACCACAGCATGAGGAGCTGTATGAAAGGGTTGCAGCGTCAGGAAGGTTGGGAACCACTGCTCTAGCTCAATTCAGATCACACTGAGACAATCTCTCAGTGAACCTGGAGCTCGCAGACTTGACCATCCTGGCTGACTAGCCAGTTCCAGAGCTTCTTCAAGATTCACCACTTCAGTGCTAGAATTACAGGTGCCCACACATTGCCATGCCTGGCTTTTTCCAGGTGTCTGCTTGGGATTGAACTCAGGGCCTCCCATTCGTGCTATAAGCATTTTACTGACATGCATCTCCCAGGCTTTCTCCTCCTCTATTGTTGTTGTTGTTGTTGTTATTTAGATTCATATGTATAGGGACCATGTGCAAGTCTGGTGCCCTCGGGAGGCCAGAATAGGGCATTGAGTCCCCTAGAAATGGAGTTACAAGTAACCACTTGTAGAATGGGTCACCATGTGGGTGCTGGGAATAAAACCTGGGTCTTCTGCAGAAGCAAGTGCTCTTAACCATTGAGCCACCTCTTTAGCCCCACTTTTTTTGTCTGAGATCAGGTCACGGAACCTGAACTGATTGGTTTTCTGAGATTGGCTGGTTAGCCAGCTCCTGTCTCCGCTTCCCCAGTGCTGGGATTACAGAGACGTGCTACTGTTATCTGGTAATTTTTCTAGGGTTCTAGGGATGGAACTCATATCTTCCTTTCATGATTTTGTGTGGCAAGCACTTGACTGACCCATCTCCCTAACCCCAGAATGTTTTCCATACTTAGGAACTGACTGTGTATCAGTTGCCCAAAGGATGGCGTTAAGAATGCCTAAAGAAAAAAAAAACAGAATGCCTAAAGACCAGATAGCTGTTTCATTAAGCATCGACTGTTTTATGTTTTGAGTGCAGTATGCTGGAAGTCGGTTTTCTGGAGATATCCCCAGCCTAACTATTTATAACTCAACAAAGATTTCTCTGTTGCCACGGTTTCTAAACTTGAGCAGTCCTCAGATTTCACTCCAGAGGCTCAGATTTCAGAGATTTCAGAGATGGTCTTGCCTATAGTCCTAGCAATCCACATGTGAAGGTGAAGAGTTCTAAGTTATCCTCCAACACCTAGTGAGTTCCAGGCTATCGGGGCTGCATGAAACACATTTTAGAAAAAAACAAATAAACAAACAAATAAAAAACCCACAAATTCTCCGCAGATACTTGGCTGTACTCATAGTGTTTGAGCTTCTTGGTTGGTGAGGAGCCCAACTAGAACACTTCAGATGAGTGGCTAGATGCTGCTGCTGCTGTTGGCCAAGCAGAAACATCTGCTCGGAGATAATGTAAAATGGTAGTTTATATTAGACTGCTTGCCGAATCGCCTGCCTGTCTCCTTCTCCCACTGTGTAGCAGTGGTTCTCAGCCCTAGCTGTTCATTCAAATCACAGTCAAAGCTTTTAGACACAGTGTCTCAGTGGAATGGCCAGACCTTACCTTAGACCAAATTAGATCCACAGCTGTGGGGATGGCAGGCGGGTATATTTTAACAAAGATCCCCAGATTGTGTTAATGAGTGGCCAGGATGAGAGAGCCACAGGCATATAGTAAGATCTGGCTCTGTTTAGCATTAACATATGTTTTTCATTTGACAAATAGATGTTAACCACTGACTATATGTCCTGGTAAATGATAAAGTATATATATGAGAAATGGTCCCTGACCTCAGGCAGGGACAGTTCACGGACAGGAATATTTAAACAGAAAGCTCGTGTGTGGTGAGTGCCAATTAGAGGAATAAACTATTATTGAAAGCAGAAGGCTTGATGATCCAAGGTAAGTCAGCAAAGCGTCGGGTCTCCACATCATTGCTTATGATAAGTTATGTCTGCCTCTGCCACGCATGAAACGTGTCCCTTTGGTGTGGGAAATTGCTCATTTGTTGGTTCATTGAGGATGCTGTGACTGATTCACCATGGTGGGTCTGATTGAACTGTGGAAATGATGGAACATTCAATCAATAGCTAGTCAGCTGGCGACTATTCCTTTACTAAGTACGCTATTAAGGTTGTTTTCAGTGTCCCATGCTCAATAGCCACCAACCTTTTCAGCAGAGAAATACAACACAAATTAGGATTTTAATTTCTGGATTTTAGTAAACATCCCTTAAATATGAAACAAAATCAAATTTACTTGTGACTCAAAAGACAAAAATTATTTGTGAAAATCAAGCCTAATTAATTCACTTTTATACTATATTCATTTTAAAGAGATAATTGTTTAAAAATATTATTTTTATAACTCAATGGGTTTCTTTGTGATATTTCCATAGGAGCCTACACTAAACTAAGAGTATGTTCTTATTTGCTTGCATTAGAATATAGAAAAATTTCATGATTCAGTAGGAGCTTTCCTACAAAGAAGAGCGTTTCTAGAAAGGAGGAAATAGGCTCTGGTGTTACTAATATATTAAGGACAATATTTAATTCACTATGTTGTGTGTTTGGGTTATAACTTCTTTTGTTGTTGTTGTTGAGATTTTATTTTCATGCCAGGGAGCTTTTTTAAGAATAAGAGCCCAGTGAAGGCAAAAGCAAATCATTCTGAAGAAAAAGAAATAAATGCTTTTAAAATCATGCCATTTATTTTCATTCAAAAATACTGGAGGCCTCGTGTCAGCCATCAAAGGAAAGAACTGGAAGAAGAGAAATGCAACTTGGCAGAAGGGAAAGATAAAGTGGCCTACTTGAAGCAGGATATGACGCGTGCCTTTAGAGAGGAATACATCCTGGATGAGCTTCCAAAGAGCTAAAAGGGGAGCAGGTCAAGGTTCAGAAAGCCCGGGATAAGACAGGACTGGAAATCTGGTGCAGTACACTACTGGTTGGCCAATTTTCCAAGGCCAGCTGCTCCCAGTCAAATGCAGGCCCCGGATGAGCGGAGGATCGATCCGCAGGGAGATCAGGCCACCTTTCCCCCATTTGCCTGGAGAGCAGTCTCAGGATCAACAGTGTCATAACCGCAATCTAGGGAACAAATGCAGAATCGCTCTGAAGGCTCTTTAGTTCACTTCTTACTAATAAAGTTTAATTTGAGGGATTTTCTATGTTGGCTAGGTGGCCACTGATATTTGAAATATAGCCTTATCGTTTATCAAATAGATACAAATTAAAATAGTAATGAATTGTTAATCTCTTAAACCACTAATTTTAAATGACTAGCAAGATGTGGGGGTAGGTTAGGAGTACCAGGCTTCTACCTGGAGCACGTTCCTTGGTTTATTGTGACTGGAGGACTATGCACATTTCATAGCCTAGCAAGGTTCCCTATAGTAATGCATTCCCAAGACACAGCATGACCCCTGCACCTTACAAAGTGTTCCTTAAAGCTTTGCTTCTGATTGAGAAATGAGTAAAGAAATAAATGCCCAACAATAGAATAAAAAGAAAGTGTTCTATGCCAATTTGTGGGAATAACATAGCTGTTGCAGTCTTGATTGCACAGCAACTGCCATTGCCTGTACAAGACTGGGTACTCCTACCCCCCACCCAATCAGGAACTACAGACAGTTAATGGTTGCTGGGGTAGGAGGAGAGGTATTGTCCTTGCAGTATAGCATCTGGTTATTTGCTCAATGTAATAATGTAAGGAGCCTAATGTAATTCATGGGTTGGGGGAAGGAAAGGAAGGAAGGAAGGAAGGAAGGAAGGAGAAGAGGAACTAGTTAGGAAGAGGGATAGGATCAGTATGAGGGGGACAATAGAGGGTAATGGAGGTAAATATCAAAATACATCATATATGTGAATAAAAATGTCATAATAAAAATTCATTTTAGTATAATCAATAAGTGTCAATAAAAATAGAATTTAAAACATTGGGGTGAGGGGGAGAAACCACCGCCAGTGGAGTAAACATCTTCCTGAGTTTTTAAGGTAAGTTTGCCATTTCTATTTAAGGTCAGCCTTCCCTCTTCTCTGTTTCCTTCTCTCCAGATAGTCTGTGCTCTTGGCAGACAGATCCACTTGCTGTTCCTGCTCTGAGCTGACCCCATGTGCATCCTTGCTTTCCTGTCTTTTCTTATGTTGCCTCGCTTGGATGCCTTTCCTCCATCTCTGACATCTTGCTTCTCCACAGTCCACTGTTTGTTTGCTTTTAAATGTCTAGGGGTGTTTTGCCTGCATGTATGTCTGTGTACCCCATGTGTGCCTGGTGTCCACAGAGGCTAGAAGAGGGCATCATTTCCTGGAACTGGATTCCAGGCAGGTTGGGAGTCAAATCCAGCTCCTCAGAGCAGCATGTGCTATTAACCACTGAGCTGTCTCTGCAGCCCCTACAGTCTAGTTTCTAAGTCACTTTACACGTTATATAGCATTCCTTTCATCACGCAACCTGCTTCTGTGTCCGTCATAACGGTTGGTCTTCTCCAGTTTTCTCATCTATATTAGAACGGCCTGAGCATATGTTTTATTTTCTCTATCAGATTTTGAACTACTTAACATGTTTAGTTTCATGTATCTCATGGTTATGAAGCATGTGGGTAAATGGAGAGAGTGACTGGATTGTCTGTTAGACTGGTGCCAGATGCTGATGTTCTCTGCAGATGTGGAAGGAACTTGGCAAGTGCCAAAGGAACTCTTTGATTTTCATGGGGTCTGGGGACTTGGGGCTGAAATGTCCTATCTGGTCATGCATGGAGATGTGACTAGACCAGGCAGACCAGGACAGAGAAGGAATGGGTCTGAGATCAGGGTAGCCAGCAAAGCAGGCTGCAGGCTTCTGCTCCTTCGGCCCTCACACAATTTAGTGGAGTGAGAAAAACTGGCTGCTGCTGCTTCTTCTTCTTCTTCTTCTTCTTCTTCTTCTTCTTCTTCTTCTTCTTCTTCTTCTTCTTCTTCTTCTTCTTCTTCTTCTTCTTTTTAAATGGAAACAGAATCTCACATAGCTGAGGCAGGCCTCAATCTCTCTACGTAGTTGAAGATGACCTTGAACTTGTGATCCTCTAGCCTCCACCTTCTGAAGGTTGGAATTACAGATGTGTACCCTTATTCCTGGCTTATGTAGTTCTAAGGATGGAACTCAGAGCTTCATGCATTCTAGGCAAATGCTCTATCAACGGAACTATATCCCTTGCCTCTTGGTTTCATATATATATATATATATATATATATATATATATACATATACATATATATGCATACACACATATACACCCACACATATATGCTGTTTTATATGCAGTTATGTGGAATACGCTCATGAAATTAGTGCATTAAGATTTTCATCTTGTCTATGTCTATATTTGGAGCCTTTGAAAGTCTCCCTTCTACTTCATGAAACATGTAATAGATGATTGTGACTATAGCCATGGTGTAATGAAACACTGAAACTTATTTCTTCTAGATTAACTGGAATTCCAATCAAGAGGTGGGCTTGATGGGAGCTGAAGGAACAGCTCAGTTGGTTCTGTGCTTGCCTATGCCTAGCATGCGTGAAGCCTTGGGCTCAATCTCCAGCATTATGTAAACTAGGCCTGGTGACATGTGGCTGTAATCCTAGAATTTGGGAAGTGAAGGCAGGAGGATTAGAAGTTCAGGTCAGTCTTGGCTGTATAGTGGGTTTGAGGCTAGCCTTTGTTACACAGACTATAACTCAAAAACAACAGGAAAATGTGAAAATTAGGGGGCAAATTAGGAAGAAGTGGACTTGATAGAGCTCACCGAGGCAAGAGTGAGCACTTGTGAGTAGCTTCAGGCCTTAAAAGGACTCAACGGCATGCATTTCAAACAGTGGGACTAAAAGACAGAATACCTGCCCACACCCTAAAGAGGTGAGTAGGATTCAAAATCAAAGTAGGAAGACCTTCAAGATAGCCCAGTGGATAAAGATGCCTGCTGCCAAGTCTGAGGATCTGAGTTCAATCTTAGAGACCCATCTGGTGGAAGGAGAGAACCAACTCTTGCAAGTTGTCTGACTTTTACACACATGCTACAGTGCATGTCCCCATAGATAGACAGACACACAGATACAATACAATTTGTTTTGAGTACAGGTAAGTTTGTTCTTTTGTGGGCATGTGTGGTGCATATGTATGTGCACCCGTGTTTTCAGATGCACACGCCTGTATATGGGAATGCAGCAATCAGAGCAAGATATCAGGTATCTTCTGTAATTGCTCTCTGCCTTGATACCTTTGGACAAGTCTCTCACGGAACTGGCCGCTTGCCTTTTTGGCTAGGCTTGCTAGTCAGTGAGCTTGTCTGGGCTTTGCTTGTCTCCAACTCTCAGCACCAGGGCTATAGGCAAGCCTGTCTATGACTGGCCTTTATATCAGGGCTGTGGATTCAAACTCAGGTCTTCAGGCTTGCACAGCAAGTGTTCTCCCTAAGTTATCTCTCCATTTTCTCAATGGAGAAAAAGTGACTGTGACCGGTTTAACAATGCATGTTGATTTCTACATTGCCCGAGTCATTGTGAAGCACTCCACTCTGTTTGTGTTGATGGTACAGATACCTTGACATCCTCAGCTAAACTAACTGTCCAAAATCATCAAGTTTAAGTCTTGCTAAGGCTTGTTTTGTCCCCATCTAGCACAACTTGTACCTATGTGTCCTACTACACTTAGCAATGCACCTGCTATGGTCCCCGGTCCTTCAGGAAATGCCTCTACTTCCTGAAAAAAAAATGCAGCAAACTTCAACACAAAATACCACTATAGCCAGCTAATTCCAGAATGACCTTTGGCTCATATTCTGACAGAGCAGGCTCCTAGTGAAGTAATTTTGGTCAACTTCACAAAAGAAGTTCCTAGACAAATATGGAGAACATGGTATGGATTCTATTGCATGTATGAATCTTTTTACGTGGATTGAAGAGATGGCCCTGGAAAGTGCCTGCCACGCAAGCAGAAGAACCTGGGCTCAGATCTCTAGCACCCTCAAAAAGAATCTAGTGTAGTGGTGCATGCCTGGAACCCCAGCACTGTGGAGGCAGAGACATGTGGGGTTCTGGAGCTTCCTGGCTAGCTAGTCCTGCGGAGTCTATGAGGTGAAGACTCTAACTGTGGATGACACCCAGTGTCAGTCTGTGGCTTCCACACGTGTGCATACATGCCCGCACACAACATGAACATGTACACCAGATGTACACACACACATACAGACAAATCCTTTCATGTATGCATGATTTTATACTTTTTTGAAAAAGCTCCTCACTGTGGTAAGATTAAAACCTCATTAAAAACATTTGGAGGTAAACAACAACAAAAGCTACTTTTCACCAAAGTCCCTCTTTCCTTCTGCCAAGTAGCAGTCACTTACAGACCAGACTGGGAGTGAATAGGAAATACTATACTCCAGATATGGGTAATGAATAACCTCTGAGGGCCTGAGCTTCTCTCTGTTCCCACAGACTGCTATCCATAGAACGGTGCTCCAACCCTGAAGGGAAGGATTTGCCCCGGTTTGGAAGGAAGTGGAATAAATAGAAGCCCAAGTGGCAAGGTCACCTTTAATATCATATGAACAGCTTCTCAACAAGCTTCACAATTGCTTTGTTTCTTCCTGCCCCTGTGCTATAAACAGGCAGAGTGGGGGCCAACTCTCAGAGTGCACACCATGAGCAGAGGAAGCTCCCAGAGTCCCGAGGAAGGGGAGGCAGCGAACTCCTTGGGCCATAAGGCATGCCAGGGTGACAATTGTGTTATGCTGTGGTGGCCAGAAGGGAAAACTGCTTGTTTTGAAAGGAAGGAGTTATATTGTCTTAAATTCCTGTGTATAAAACATAGAACAAACAAACTCCAGTGGGAATCTTCTATTGGGCTCTGTGGAATATTGTCTTTCCACTTGGCTTGCCTCCATGCCTGGTATCACACAGTGCTTATACACACAAAGTGAGACTCGAAAAGCCCCTCTTAGGATTCCGTTCAGGTGGTGTTACAAGCGCAGGGTGGGCTCAGCCCTGGGGTTCTGCAGCAGAAGGGCTTTCTTCCTTTTCATTTTCTTTCTGTCCCTCTTTCTCTTTCTGTCTTTTTCTTTCTCTTTTTCTTCTCTCTGTCCCTTATTCCTTTCTTGTTCTCATTCCTCCCCTTTTTCTCTTTTGACAGGGTCTCTCACCCACTTTGGCCTCAAATTCAGTGTGTAACTGAGGATGACCTTGAATTTCCCAATCCCCTGCTTTTATTTCCCAAGTGGGAAGTTGGATTACACATCTACACCACTTTCAGCTCATTTGGTGCTGGAAATGGAACCCAGGCTCTAGTGCCTCTAGTGCCTGTTAGACAGTTGCTCTCTCCTAACTGAGTGCTCTCTCTCTCTCTCTCTCTCTCTCTCTCTCTCTCTCTCTCTCTCTCTCTCTCTCTCTCCTTTAACCTATACGTGTCCTCTTTCTCCTTAGGCTGTCCTTCCCCTCTAAATGTCTCCTTGTTGAAGTGAGCAAAGACTAGTTAGCAGGTATACAAAAGAGTTCAAGCTAGTGGTTCTCCGTCTTCCTCACGCTTCGACTCTTTAATACAGTTCCTAATGTATGGCTCCCAGCCATAAAATTATTACCGTTGCTATTTCATAACTGTAATTTTGCTACTGTTATGAATCTTAATGTAAATATCTGCTCTGCAGGACATCTGATACGTGGCCCCGGTGGAAGGGTGGGTGAGTCCAAAGGGTTGAGAACCACTGCTCTAAAAATCTGGATGCCAAAGAGTTGGGCAGCGGGTCTAGAATTTCAGTGCCCTGGCTTTCAGAAGTTCTTAGAAAAGTCCAGTGTCTCTCGGAAGACCATTTGAGAATAGCACTCTTCTTTTTCTCTATGAGAAAAAGAGCTGCAATGTGTAGACTGGGCTTTCAGTCTGAGAGCCATGACCTCATACGACTGAGATGCTATTGGTCTGATACAGAAACTAGGCAAAGTCAGACTGGATTTTGTAAATTGTTACTTGTCGTTCTGTATTGATTCTCTATACCCAGCAAAGGTGTTAGATACGCACTGATTTTTAACTTTTTAACTTATGTTTGCTGCGCTAGAGATTGAAGCCAGGGCATTACACACGCCAGGAAGTGCTCTATCATAGAGCGGTATTCTCAACTCCCTAATACTTATCTACTTACTTACGTGTTTATTTTCATGACAAGATCGAATTGCATCCCAAGCTGGTCTTGACTTCTCTATGTAGCCAAGGATGACTTTTATCTTACTATTTATTTCATTGCTAATGTATGTGAGAGACACTGTACCTCCTTAAGTAGTCTCTCTCTTTTAAGATGTTTATTTTTATTCCATGTTTGGGTGCTGTGTCTACACGTGTGTATTCCATCATGTGAGGAGGCTGGAATTGGGCATTGGGTCCCCTGGAACTGTAGTTACAGATGATTGTGAGCTGCTAGTTGGGTACTAGGAACTGAAACTAGGTCCTTTACAAGAGCAGCAAGTGGCTTTAACCTCTGAGCCATCTCTCCAGGCCCCAGGGCCACTGTTTTTGCCACACTTCATATTCCAGGACAGCTTGCCTTTGAGCTTCTGGGCTGTTCTACCCCAACCCCATCTCACTGTAGAGTGCAGCGATTGCAGAGGTGCACCACCACACTGAGATTTGACCTTGAGTTTCTGATCATCCTGCTTCTATCTCCTAAGCACTGGAATTACAGGCGTATGCTACCATGCCTAACTTCTATGTGGTGCTGGGGATCGTACCTATGGCTTTATGCATGCTAACTAAGCAAACACTCTACCAACTGAGCTACATCTGCAAAATGATGTACTATGGCATATGCTGGGCTGGAGTGAGCTACGGTGGCAACTGCTAGATGAAGCTAGTGCTGTTTAGTGGCCAGCTATTTTGATCTGTAGATAACATGTCATACATATCAAGAGATTCTGATCTCTGTCTGGCAAGTGTGTTAAATTAAGAGTCTGGGGAGCAGACATTGTGGATTAGTCTAAAAGTTCTAACAGATGTGATCTATCAGAGCGCTGTGTTAGCATTGGATCTGAACAGACGGGGTATGTTCCACTGTGCCTCCTGTATAACCATAGCTGGAAGACATTTCTCTCAACTGTAAGAAGGGCGTGGTAGGAGGAGAATGAGCTCTGGCCTTTGTTCTCTGGTCACCTAGAAGAATATGGCTCATTTGCTTTATGGAGCAATAGGGAGTCTCACCGTGTATTGGTTCTGAGGTTGAGTGCATATGTACAGACACTTAGAAGTACATGCAATGTATACTCACTTCAGAGCTGACATTATCTTCACTTTAAAAAAATATGAAAACATGGGCTGGGGAGCTATGAAAGCATAGCTTGGTCATTACAGTGCTTGCTATAGAAGGACCCGAGTTTGCTCCCCAGAACCCACATCAAAAAGCTGGGTGTGATGATGTGTGCTTGTAATTCCAATGCTTTGGAGGTGAGGCTAGACAGATGCCTGGGGCTCGCTGCCATCTAACCTTGTCAAGCTCCAGGCCAGTGAGAGGCCATCTCAAAAACAGGGTGGATGCCCCTGCTCGAGGAATCAGACCCAGGTTGTCCCCTGACCTGCATATGCATGCACACACACGATATACAAACAAACAGCTAATACCAACCGAGAAATTTGCCACATCATCCAATCCAATCCAGTATTCTGCTTCCTCCCAGGACAGCAGAACCCCATCCAAAGGCATCAGCTGCATGGTTGTGCCTTCATTTCTTTTCCGACACAGCTACCTGCCCTCTATAATGATGTACCCTGGCTTTATCCTTTCTTCTTCTTCCCTTTTCTATTGTAGTTCTGTTTCTGAAAAGATTCTAACACCACTTACTTCTTGGTCACAACCTGCCCCATGTCTCTGCTCTGTGATTGCAAAAGCTCGATCCCCTGTTCATTAAGACTGCCCCATGAAACAGAATTGATGAGTGCTCAGGGGCCATTTGTAGCCTTTGCGATCCACAGGCATCAGAGCTTGATGCATGACCCTCATCTCCTTGGCCTCCCGCACGATGATGCTCATCTGTCTTAGTTAGAAAGTCAATTAATCTTGACCTTGGCCCCTGGGGTGTGGTTCTCCATTCTCTCACACGTCTTCAACTCTCTTTCTTCTCAGAAGCACTTCTTGTTCGAGTCCATGCTCCCCCAGTTTCCATCACTCCTAGCCATTTGTCATCAAATTATATTACTTTGATTTTTATACAAAATCTATATTTCTAGTGTTATATATTCCCAGGAAGTTCTCATTCTGAGCTGTAATTTAATTATAAGGATCATTAAGGCTCCGAAGACCGCTAACGGGCAGAAAGGGAGTCAACAGCACATAAGTTATTAGGCATTACACATCACTGTGCATTTCGACATCTCTCCTAGGATGTGGCATTTTGTTGAAAGAGGGTTTGTTTTGAACAGTGACAGTGCAGAAGACGCTCTTTTTTCTGCTTTGATTTTCATTTGCTGCAGCATGCATCGCAGCATGCATTGCAGAATGCATCGCAGACATCAGTCATATTAATTAGGCAACGGACTTAACAAAAACTATCGGCTGGGCGTGGTGCACGCCTTTAATCTCAGCACTTGGGAGGCAGACGCAGGTGAATTTCTGTGAGTTCCAGGCATGGTCTACAAAGGGAGTTCCAGGTGAGCTAGGACTGCATAGTGAGATCCTGTCGCAAACTGAAACCAAACAAAAGCTACAGTAGAAACTCAATGTATCAGGAAATCATTTCAGTTCATGCGCTCACCCATATGTATTCCGTTCATGCTTTCTCTGGATGTAAATGGAATTTATATTTCACAATGAAAGCAAAATTCCTAGGAAGGAATACTTTTTAAAAGTCATTTTGGTGTGTGCGTGCGTGCGTGCGTGCGTGCGTGTGTGTGTGTGTGTGTGTGTGTACTAGAGAGATGAATCAGTGGGTTAAAAGCATACATTGCTCCTGCAAAGAATCTGAGGTTAGTTCCTAGCACCTACATCAAGTGGCTAACAACCACCTATAACTGGAGATTCAGGGGAATCCCTCTTTTAGCCTCTAAGGGCACTGGACACATGTGACACACATACATCTATGCAGGCAACACATCTCCTTATATAAAATGCTAAAAATTTAATTAAAAAATAAGGTAGTTGACTTACAAGGCTCCCTTTATCCTTCACATACATGTACACACATATGCATATAATACAGACAGACAGACAGACAGACAGGCAGACAGATAGTTGGCGCCTCTAGGGCATTCCTACATAGTGTGCCCTAATGTAACTAGCTTCATCTAGGGCACTTCATGGGAAGATGCTGGCCAGGAAGGAAGGAAAAGTCCCCAGCCTTCACACTAGCCCTTAGTTCCAATGGATTTATGGAGATCATTAATATTGAGTTGCAAGTACTAGTCAGTACTATCCAGGAAATGATCCAGTTCTGTGATCACAATATCAGGCTGAGAGGAAGGAATGCAAATGCACGAAATGGCACATAGGGTGCCACTATAGGGCTGCAGATGGCTCAGCAGGTAGAGTGTTTGCTATGAGGACTCGAGTTTGGATTCCAGCACCCATGAACATGCTGGGCAGAAATAGTGGGCCCATCACTAATCCAAGGCTCGGGAGGCAGAGACAGGGGATCCCTGGGGCAAGCTGGCTGTCTAGACTCACCATATCAGCCGACTCTAGGTTCATCAAGAGACCCTGTTTCAATATATATATATATATGGTAGAGATGACTGCCACTCTCCTCTCCCCTCCTGCCATCCCTCTCTCCCCTCCTGCCATCCCCCTCTCCCCTCCTGCCATCCCCCTCTCCCTGCCTGCCATCCCCCTCTCCCTGCCTGCCATCCCCCTCTCCCCTCCTGCCATCCCCCTCTCCCTGCCTGCCATCCCCCTCTCCCTGCCTGCCATTCCCCTCTCCGCTTCTGCCACCCCCCTCTCCCCCTTGCCGCCCCCTCTCCCTGCCTTGCCTTCTGTTTCTCCTTCCTCCTGCTCCTGGATATCATGTATCCCAGGGCTGGCCTTGAATTCGCTGTGTAGCTGAGGAGTGATCTTGAACTTCTGATCCTCCTTCATTTAGAGTTCTGGGATTATAGGTGTATGCTACCTTGTCCAATTTTTGCAGTGCTGGGGCTGGACCCCAGAGCCTCTTGGGCATGCTTAACAAGCACCCTACCAATCGAGCTAGTTTCCCATTTGGAGAAATGCTTTTCTTTTGAATTAAAAAATTCAGGTACCTCCTAAATATGAAAGAAATAAGAAAGAGAAAAGCAAACACATCAAAAGGTACAGGAAGTTGAAAGAAGTAAAGTGAGCAGAGCCCTGATGCAGCACCTTTAAAAAATCCCTTTCATTTATTAATGTGCATGTGTGTCTGAGTCCTAAGAGGACATTGTGGGAATTGGCTCTCTCCTTCCACCATGTAGGCCCCAGGGATTGAACTCGGGTGGTCAGGCTTGGCAGCAAGCCCCTTTACCCAGTCAGCCCTAAAGTAACTTTTAATTGAGTGGAAGCTTTCTTTTATTTTACTTCTTATAACTTTATTTAGTAGAAAAAAGTTTCTGCTGTATTGATTCAGCGATGGAAGAGCTAATTAAAGATAGCTCCCTCTGAGAAGGCATGAATTAAACACTATCTTCTTTCCAATGGAACTGGACTGATTAAACTATTTAAAAACTGCACCAGAGGAGTATGCAATTTCCCCCCAATTCAAAGTTCTTATGAACTGCTTTGAGGAACCAAAAGTATATTTTTTATGAAGTCTACAAATTAGGGCAATTTGCAGAGCCCTGTGAAGGAGATGAGTTGGATTGGCATCTCGACTAGAAACACACGAAATGGCACAAGAAGCCACAATAATTATCTGTCAGTAATTGAAGGAAGTGATCCCACTTGAAAGACCCTGATGTACACGGAAAGTAGAGGAGGCAGGTCCTTCCTTCTGGGAGGAGGGAGGGTGAAGATGGAAAAGAGTTCTGTGTACTGTGCTGGGTGATCGTCTCACTGTATCTTCAGCTCTGAATTCAGAGGTCATTGATAACCCCATTCCAAAATCCTCTGAATTTATTCAGTTGTGGAAGCCAGAGCTTGATTCCTGCACAGAGTTCCCAGTGAAGGTTCCTGCTACCAAGGTTGGAAAGAGTAAGCAAGGGGAAGGTGAGGTTCACTCCAGCCCACAGGGAAGCACCGTGTTGCTCTCCACGTCAACCGCACAGACCTTCTCGGGAAGATCTCCTCCTGCAGCAAGTACTTGCTCTTGATTGTTGCTGCTGCTTTGGTTTGCAGCTGGTTCTTCCTTCCCTGCCTCCTTGAGTCCTATATACACCACCCCATGGCTTCTCATGACATCAGTCTGTTAGCTTATCAGAGAACAAGTTACCGAAGGGTTGTATTAACAGTTCAGCTTCTGAGGCTGGGGGTGCAGCTCATTTGGTAGAGTACTTACATAGAGTTCATAAAGTTCTGGGTTCCATCCCCAACACTGCATAAAACTGGGCACTGTGGTACAGGCCTGTGATCCTAGTACGCTGGAGGTAGAAGGGGAAGATCAGAAACCCAAGGTCATCCTCAACAACAGAGAGTCTGAGGTCAGCTTGGGCTGCTGGAGATGTTGGAAGGCAGAGACAAGAATACAAGGATAGAGAATTTGAGGCCAGCTTGGTCTAAATAGTGGGCCCTATTTTAAGGAGAAAAAAAAAAAGACCAGAAAAACCAGACCACGGTTTCTGGGACTGAGGATGAGGCTCAGGGGTTGAATATCTCTGCCTGTTGTGGATAAGGCCTTAGACAAGGCCCTGGGTTCCCCAGCCTTAGCACCGCAGAGGGAAAAGGGAGCAAAGGATGTTGTCTGAACAGGCGGCCTGCGTTCACGTACGAGTCACCTGGAACTAGAGGCACGAGATGTGTGGCCTAGGGCAACTTACTTCACATGCCTTCCTTTTCATACACACAACCCCCTCCAGGAGTTGCTGTTGGGCTCAGTGAGTTGTTGTGCAATATGTCTGGACTACAACCACAACATAAGCCGTCTGTATTGCTATAAACCTATTTCATTAGAACATGGAATTCTGAAAGGTGGGAAAAGCTTTCTATCTAATCTTGAGTATAAAGAAATAGTTATTACCTAATGCTACAAGATAGTATATGGGCTTAGATTTAGTCCTATGATCCCTGTTTATGCATTTACTTATTTCGTTTATTACTTACCAAATGCTTGCTGTTTCAGATAAAGTCTCACTATTTTGCCCAGGCTGGCCTTGAACTTGCCATTCTCCTCCAGTAGGCTCTTGAGCTTTGGAATGAAAGAGATGTGGTACCACTGCTAACTCAGTAAGTGCACCATTTATTTATTTCTTTATTTGTACGGGTCTTCTGTATACCAGGCTGGCCTCAAACTCATCCTGATGACATTGCCCTTCTGATCCTCTCGTCTCACCGCTAGAGTTCTGGGGCTACAGGTATAGGCCATTGCACCCGATTGATGTGGTACTAGGAACCAAACCCAGGGCTTCATGAATTCTATGTAAGTTCTTGGCTTAAGTTGAGGTATATCACCAGTCCAACAAGTTCAACTTAAACAACTTCTATGTTCCTGGGTCTTTCTAAATGCTGGGTATAGATTGCAGACCACAGGGAGAAGATCTCTACTTTTTGGGAGTTGACTGGTAGAGATTGTTATAAAGCAATTAATCAAAGAAAAAAAGTTCTCGTTTACATATTTTTTTTTTTTTTTTTTTTTTTTTTTTTTTTTTTTTTTTTTTTTTTTTTTTTTGGTTTTTCGAGACAGGGTTTCTCTGCAGCTTTTTAAGAGCCTGTCCTGGAACTAGCTCTTGTAGACCAGGCCGGCCTCGAACTCACAGAGATCCGCCTGCCTCTGCCTCCCGAGTGCTGGGATTAAAGGCGTGCGCCACCACCGCCCGGCTCGTTTACATATTTTTAATGTGTTTTGAAGGAAAGACTAGAGAGTTATGAAGGGAAAGAGTCTTTGGTTTCCCTTGAATCCTAGATCTCATTATGTAAAAAAATATTAAAAGATGAAAGAGAATGTGTGCATGTGGTCCTCATATTATATTTAATAAATAGGGGTGCTCAAGCTAGAGGTATCTGAAAGCTGATGATCTGGCGATTCTTGTTATGCCTCAGCGCACAGTGTTCTCTGATATCTGAGAGTGGTTGGCTCGCTTGATCAGCTAATGAGGTCAATGTCAGAGGTCAGCATGGGTCAGTGAGCTTTCTTCCTTTGTCTGTCCTTTATCTTGCACTTTCAACATCAACTGTCTTACAGATGCATGTGCCCACAGGAAGAGAGTGTGGATGGAGGAGCTCCAGACCTGCCCAGACAGGAGTATCACTGATCTCAGGCCTCCCCTGGCATCTTTGCATTCTCGTGGTAGAATGCAGTGTGTTGTTCTTTCTTAGCAAGGGAACTCTCCTCTCATTTTTGGACGAGGATTTACAATTGGTTTTTTTTTTTTATTTGAAAATATAGAAATCAGTAGTCAGGGACATGGGTCTGTTGGTAAAAGCCCTTGATTTGCTGCAAACAAGAGGACCTGAGTTTAATCCCCAGAAATGACATTAAAGGCTAGGCACGGTACACCTGTAATTTCATCACTGGGGAGGTGAAGGAGATCCCTGGGCTCATTGACCAGCCAGCCTAGCCTAAATTGGTAAGCCCCTGAGTCGGTGAGAGTCCCTGTCTCAAAAGACATGGTGGAGAACCATCAAGGAATACCCTTAGCTTTTGGCGTTCATGTGCATATGTACCTGCACACACACACACACACACACACACACACACACACACACACACACCTTTGAATCTTAGTTGCCCAAGTGCACAACTTATTGGAACTGTTTACTATTTAAAGCACTTCATTGTTTATATGCTCTCCACAAAAGCTCCTACCCCATTTTAAATAGTAGTGAGATTATAAAGAAAAACTCAACATACTTTCATTTTGGAATATTCATGAAATGTTCAAAGAGACGTACCCAATTCCATATGGTGTAGACTGAGGATGTAGCTCAGCTGATAGACTGTTTGATTAGCATGCATGAAGTCCTTAGCACCCCACAAACTGCGTGTGATGGTACACTCATATAACCCCAAAATCTGGGAGGTGCATGCAAAACAGGAGTTTTATAGGTCGTTCTTGGTACATGGGGAGTTGAAAACCCACCTGAACTACATAAGACTGTCACACACACGTGTACACAGACACACAAACAGAAACACACACACACACATCTTAAAACGCATCACAGACTGTCATTAAAACACAGAAAGCCTTTTGTTTTTATGGAGGACCTTTTGGTTTTATCTTCAACCTATTCTCCCATGTGTGATGAGTGTAGAAGAAGCCGTTTGGGTCTTCTGCATTTATTTCTTCAGAAACAAAGGCACTCCTCCTTCCGCTGTCCAGCAGAGACCTAGTCTCCGGTGACGTGTCTTGTATTGATGCTCAGATGATCACAAGCTTGTGACGGCCAAAGACATGGCTTCTCTACAGACATTTCTGCAGTGTGAGATCATGACAATCAAAGCCCCCTCCAGTTGCCAGTATTCTTATAGGAAAAGAAACTAAAAATGTGACTATCTTCACTTCCCAGAGAGATGATGCATTTTTACGGCCACAGAGAAAGCTGGAAAGCAGGCATAACAACAACAACAACAACAACAACAACAACAACAACAACAACAAAATGCCGTTTTCCTTTTTTCTTCAAGTCCTTTGGTCCGGTCTATAGCATAAAATTTGATTTTTTGAATGATTAGTGTAATTAACAAACATATCCAAGTACAAGGAGCCACATGCTGATTCTTCTAAGAAATATGCCACTTTATTAAATGAGACTGTGTTTACTGAGGCTCGCAAACTACTAGAGTACGATTTTGAATACTGAGTATACACTTGTATATCCCAGCCATTTCATTACATACAAATTTTATCATGTGTTGCACAAAACAGTGGGCTTCATTATGACAGCTTCACACATGTGTATAACTGTACTTAGATCACCGTCACCCGTCTTTATCGTTTCGTGCCCTCTTCCTACTCCTGTGGGTCCCCCTCTTCTTTCCAACTAGTGCCCTACTTTCATGCCATGTGTATGTGTTTGGGTGTTTGGGTGTGTCCCAGTGAGCTTCACTGGGGTTGCTTCCAGGAGCACAGGTGAGGAGATTTCGTGGGTGGACTTTCTAGGGACTACAGCATTAAAGAAAATGTCTCTCCCTCCCCCAGAAACCTTTAACTGGTCTGGGTAAGGCATTACATCCAAGTTGGAGGCAGGACCAGGATACAAACCTGAGTTTTCTACTTTTCCCAGATGCGCCCTCCCTGCCTCAGAAGCTTTTAGAAAAAGTCACCAGGGCAGAAGCCAAAGACATAAATCTGAAGGACAATTTAGGGTCTGCACACAGATTTATTCCTCAGTTTATTGAAGTCGTCAGTCAATCAATGAATACTCAATTAGCTTCTCCTGTGCACCTAACACTGTTTTACATAATGTAAAGTAATTTAATATTTACTCATGGGTTCAGATTTTTTTTTTTTTTGTCAGTGAACTGCTCAGGGGTGAGCTGGGTGCTTCGTGCTGTTGGGTTAACCCTTGCAGGGTCACTTGAGAACTTTTACTTTTTAGATGAAATTGGGAGTGTTCAGGGTGGTATGACTTTAAACAGAGCTCTTATTTTTTTTTAAAGACCTGGGGTAGGGTGGGGAGGCAGAGAGATGGAGAGAGCACTCCAGTATATTTGTGCTACGGTGCATATATGAAGGTCAGAGGACAATCTTAGTATTGGTCCTTGCTTTTTGCCTTGTTTGAGATAGGTCGCTTCTTGCTACCTGGCCCTGGAGCTTCCAGGAATTCTCCTGTCTCCACTTCCCATCTCACCATAGGAAGGAGCACTGGGGTTACGCATATACGCTATTGAGTCTGGCTTTATGTAGGCTCCTGGGATTTGAACTCAGGATTTCAAGTTTGTGTGTAAGAGTTTTAAATCATCTTCCTAGCTCCTCGAGAACTTTTGCTTCTAACAAACTTCTGTCCACTGGAACTCTCGGAGTTTTGCCTCCCTGGTCTTACATCCTCCTTGTAGAGCGGTGGCCATGGTTCTTTCCCAAGAGCCTCTTGCACCACTTCTTCTCTTTCCCCATTTGCTTGTCTTGAAGGCCCGATTTCCTAACTGCCACCTTTGGTCTGTGGTTGGGAGTTGGGCCCTTTCCCCAAGGGATCCCCAATAACAATGGCATGCCCCTCTCTTCTTTTCTGAAAAGCATAGTTACTCTGTTTTGTTCCTTTAAGCTAGGCAACTGCCATCACTACTCTTCGGCCTTTCTAGAATCTTTTGGCCTAGATTCTTTCCAACCTCTCTTGATCAGTGGTCTTTGTTGTTGTTTCTTGTTTGTTTGTTTGCTTGGTTTTGATGTTTTGAGACCAGGTTTTTCTGTAACCTTGGCTGCCCTGGAGTTCACTCTGTAGACCAGGCTGGCCTTTGACTCACAGGGATCCACCTGCCTCTGTCTCTTGAATGCTGGGTTTAATTAGATGCCTGTGCCACCACCACCGGGCTTGCTTTTTCTTTTCCCCCTTTTCACGTTTTGACAGGGTCTCGTGTACCCAGGCGGGCCTCTGGAGGATGATCTCGAGCTGCTGCTCCTCTTGTCCACTCCTGCCTTCCACTGGGACTGCAGCTGTGCAGCACCGTGCCCACCGTGTGCAAGTGCTGAAGATGAAAGCCAGGGCCCTGTGCATGCTGCCAGGCAAGCACTCTGCCAACTGAGTCACGTCTCTAGGCCCCTCATTGTCTCGACTACACAGCTTTTCTTCACTCTGTGCTCCTTACATACGACTGCTAAGTCTTTTTCTACGATGTGGCCTTTGATAACATATGCTACCTTGCCTGGGACTATCTCTCAAATCCTCCAGGCAATTAATAAATACCTCATTTGTCTTTTCATTCATCTTACTGACACATATAAAAGTTGGATGAAGTCAGGTGTGGTGGGCATACCTGTAATTCCAGCATTTAGGAGTTTGAGTCTAGTCTGAGCTACAAAGTGAGACAGTCTCAAAAAAAAAAAAAAAGAAAAAAGAAAAAAAAAGAGTTGGGAGCTGGAGAGGTGGCTCAGTGGTTAAGAGCACTGGCTGCTCTTGCAGAGGACTAGAGCTGTGCTCTCATTACCCCAACTGCCTGAAAATCCAGCTCCAGGGCATCTTCTGGCCGCCATGGTCACGGCATGGCATCTACGTCTGGCTCCCTCCAACACACATGGCATTTACTTACAGAGGCACAGGCATGCACATACGCAGGTCTGAAAATAAGTCTTTTTAAAAAGTTGAACAAACCTGTCTCTAAAATAATTCCTTTAGTTTCTACACAGGCAAAATGATACTGATTTCCTGGGGCTTTTGTTAAATGTTGTTAGCAATTTAACGAGAAAAATTCTAAACTATAAATAACTTTATTATTTTGTTTGTTTTTTAGTTTTTTGAGTCAGGGTTTCTCTGTGCAACAGCCCTGGGTGACATGGAACTTGTTTTGTAGACCAGGCTGGCCTTGAACTCACTAAAATCTGACTGTCTCTGCCTCTCATGTGCTGAGATTAAAGGTGTACACTACCACCACCCAGCTAAATAATTTTATTTTCATCTAGTATTTATCATCATTTAATGCATGGTTGCTTTATATTATTTTTAGCCAAATAGTAAATAGCTAGAGGAAAAGGCAGTGTTTGGGGCTTCCTGTAGCCCCATCCACCTGCCCAGTACTGGCTGTGATGTCTCCAGCATCACAGCAATATCTTGATTCCCTCTCAGTATTGGGTAGGACCACTGCCAACGGCAACGCATTTTCACAGATGGGCGAATGCTTTGTTACCCCACCGACAAATCTTTGGACATCATACCTACTTGGCTGATATGGCAACTGCTGTTTGAAGTAGATCAGTTAAAAAGTTCTATGGCTAGAGGGATTGCTCTCTTGATAATAGGCTTTCCTTGAAGCAAGCTCTAGGTCCTGTGTTCAAGGCCCAAAACCCATGTATAGAAAACTGGGTGTGGGGTCTAGAGCTTGTAATCCCTGTACTGGGGAGGCAGTAACAGGCAGATTCTTGGGGGTGTGATGACCAGTTAGCCTAGTTTATGTGGTGGACTCCAAGCCAGTGAGAGACCCTGCCATAAAGCAAAGTGTCATCTGAGGAAGGACAGCTGAGGTTGTTCTCTGGCCTCCACATACACACATGTATAAGTGTTCACAAGCACACACACACACACAATTAAAACAGACAAAAAAGATTGCTCTCTCTCTCTCTCTCTCTCTCTCTCTCTCTCTCTCTCTCTCTCTCTCTCTCTCTCTCTGCCTCCCACATATTATGAATGCTTCATTAAGCTACAGTCCTACAGTTTGAATTCCTCTTGTGGCCTGCATTGTTCCCTTGTGCCTAGAGTTTTAACAGAATCTTGTGGGAGGGTGGTGGGAAAAATGGAGAGACAGAGATGGCTGGAGGTTGCCCACCCATGGTCCACCAGGGTTTCTACACTGCCAGTGACAGCTGAGACACAGTAATTGCCCGCGTTCCCACCCCTGGGCTGTGTGTTGAACTCACGTTTTTCACACTAATAATATTATTGAAGGCGACAGTGAGCTTAGTGTTATCTTCACACCCTCATCCCTCAGCAAATAAGGATTATTAATTGACTGATGTAACAACACTTTTATTCATATTCAAGAAAAACTCACACATTCGGGTGGTTCTTTCTTTGGAGGGCGACCCTTTCCTTTTTATACTCAATGGCTTCTATGGGTGAGTTAAAAGTTTCTTTTCCCGGAATCCAAACACGATGGTGAACACCGAGTCACAGAGTGGAGAGTGATGGGTTAAATGCAACTCGAGGCTGGAAGACAGGGAAGCATCAAAAAACCACAGTCTTCACCCTATGAGTTTGAAGGGTGGGCAGACACCAAAGAAAAACCTTTCAGTCCTCACCGAGTTCCATGGCAACTGCAGCCTTGGAAACTTGAGAGGCATGGGGGCGGGGAGGGAGACAAGGCTGGGATAGAGATAAGATGACTGAACCTGCTGGCATTTGATGCATCGCGCTTGGGTTGAGAGTGAAGGGCGCGGGCGGGGGAGGACTGCCCACATCAGCCGTAAGAGTGACCTCATACCAGCCAAAAGGCTAGCCAGGAGCCTGGCAACCAGCTGGCGAATGGACCGGCTAGAGAGGCAGGGGTGCTGGGACAGGTCGCTGGAGCTGGGTAGCTCTTTGGTGCTGGGGGGAGCTCGGTCAGGAGTTCTGGTCCTTCTTGGAAAAGAACGCCACAAAAATCTCTGGGTCCAAATGATGGCCATGCATGTAATGTAACGCAGGCGCAGTGATCACACTGACTCTGGAGCAACCTTTTGTGTGAGCGACAACAATGGAGGGGGAGAAATCAGGACACGGTTGGTTCCCAGGGCAGACTGGCTGGTGCGGATGTGTCTCCAGGCTGGCTGCAAAGTGAGCTGTAAGCCAGGTCGTTGCCCGGCAACCAGACGCTACCGCGCTTGCGCCTGGGGAGCGCACTGAAAGCTTGGAGACCCCGGGAAAGCCTGAGCACAACGTTCACAGGACAGGCTTGGGCATCAGGAAACAAAGCTTAGGGGTTGAGTCAGTGGCTACGTGAGGCTAGGGGAAGGTCTTGTATCCTAAAGGGGAGGTCATTAGGAACTCGCTTTCCTCCACCGTCTGAGTCAGAATCCTACTTTGGGCCTGCGTGTAGATTGCTTGCACAAATGCTTCCTCCACTTGAAGCTTACAGCCCAGATGTTACAGCACTCAATTGTCTGCCTATTGTGTGAAACGCGTCAGCAGCCCCAAACAAACAACAAAAACAAACCCTCTTCAAATGGCCAGCTGAAACTCATTTATTTAGGCCGGAATGTTTTCCAAAGTAGGACTACTATGCACCTGGAGGCCCGCTTAACAAAAACAGCTGTGAACGCAGTGTCACATGGAGACGCACTAGTGGCAAAAAACCGGAAACCTTGGAAATGCTACAGGAAAACGTAGGGGAAACACTTAAACTCATAGACATAGGCAAAGACTTTCTGAAAAGGACTCAGCATAGGAAATAACCTTAAGAACTGGCAAATAGGAACATATGAAATGGAAAAGCTACTGTACAGCAAGGGAAATAATTACCAGAGTGGAGTCTATATACAGAATGAGAGAGAGAGAAAAAAAGAAATCCTTGCCAACTACACATCAGACAGTGGATTAACATCCAGGATAAAACACTGCAAGAATTAAATGCCCAAGCCCCGAGTCTCCCAATCAGTAAGTGGGATAACAGAATAGACAGCTGTCAAAAGAAGAAACACAAATGGCCAACAAATACTTGGAAAAAGTGTTCAATGTCCTCAGCCGTCAGGGAAATGCAAATTAAAACCACTCTAGGTTCCACCTCACGCCAGGCAGACTGGCTGTTATCAAGAAGACACATGACAATGAATGCTGATGAGGTCGTGGAAAGAGGAGCCCTTGTTCACTGCTGATGAGCGTGTAACTTGTGCACTCTTATGGAATCAGTGTAGAAGTTCTTCGAGGCCAACATAGAGCCACCATGTGACCCATCTGGGCCATTCCTGGGCGTATACCCAAAGGACTCCCAGGCAGGGCACACACCACAGGGATACTTGCACAACTGTGATTATTGCTGCGATGTCAGCAAGAACCAGGAAATAGAACCAGCCTAGACGTCCATTAACAGATTAATGAATAAGTCAAATATGATGTAGCCATATGTATGAGTTTTAACTAGCTCTTAAAAATGCATTTGCAGGAAAATGAATGTAACTAAAAATCACCTTAAGTGAAATAACCCAGACCTCATAAACAGGACCTACATTTGAAATGTGTGGCTAGGTGTGTGTGTGTGTGTGGTGTGTGTGTGTGTGTGTGGTGTGTTTGTGTGTGTTTACATATGTGTATAGGAAGGGAACCATGATGGGGAAGAAGAGATCTTAAGGGAGGTAGAAAATAGGAAGGGTGATGGAATACATGTCATGAAAAAGCAGGTGGGACTAACTAGGGAAAAGGAACCAGAGGGCATGAGGAGGTGTGGGGAAGGTAGTTGGGGAGGGGAGTGGATGAGGACAAAGCGTCATGGCTCAAATGTATGAAGATTTTATGACAAAACCAAATTATTTGTATGCTAACCAGAAATATTAATAAAAAGTGAATCAGAAAAAAGCATATAAATAAAAAACTTTTTAGGTGGGATACTTGGGAAGGGATTCGTGGAAAGGCAAGTCAGTCCGAGTTTGGTGTGGCATGTGTGTGTCACAGACTCTAAGGGGTGTTTTCCTTAGTATTGTTGACATATGGCCCAAGACCTCCCAAAATGAAACTCTCTACCGCACCACCCCTTCCATTTTGGTAATTAAGCAATTAACATCACACAGACTGGAAACAAAATAACATCCCAAGATCACAGAACTCTTTGAGCCTGAGGGCTGGGTGGAAGAATTTTCTCAGTTTTTATTAAATAAGGAAACACCAGAACAAAGAATCAAAACCATTTTGTCCTAATAGGGAACTCGAAAATTCTTGATCACCTTATGTTTAACCACACGCCCATATTTGTGGATACACACATACATTCTCTCTTCCTTTCCTGGTCTAACATCTAGACCAACCAGGGCACATGGGAAACTTGGATTTACAGACTCACATTGGTATTGCTTCCTGGAGTTTACTAGTTGTACAAATAGAGATGTTTCTTTGTATTTGTCTAAAAAGACTGTAATATTTCAGGCAGGACACTACACATTATTAAGAAATGATAGGGAGGGTGAGGGTGTAGCTCAGTTGGTAGAGTGCTTGCCTAGTACAAACAGTTTCATTACCACTTGTAATCCCAGCACTCAAGAGGTTGAGGCAGGAGAACCAGAAGTTCAAGGTCATCTTTAGTTACCTGCATAGCAAGTTCTAGACCAGCCTGTGGTAGACATAACCTTGTCTTAAGAAAGGGAGGAATGAAGGAAGGGAGGGAGGGAGGGAAAGAGAGAACAGGTAAGGAGTAAGTTTCAGAAGTCCGTTACAATGATATTAGACCCACTTAGCAATACTGTATTATACATTGATATTTATGCATGTATATATTTATTTATAGATAGAATTTTCCTATGTAGTATAATCTGGTCTGAAACTGCCAGTTTCCTACCCCAGACTCCAGAGTACTGGAATTACAGGTGTGCTGTACCACACCTGTCTAAAATAAGTTAAGAGGACAGAGCTCATGTTAGATGGTCTTGGAAGAAGGGGGGGGGCAGCAAAGTGAGCAAAGTGTTTGGAGATGATGGGTGTCTTTATACCCTCATTGTGATGATGGGGTCATAGATAGATGCTTAAGTATTAGCTACTACTGTCCAGTAGCCGTGACAAACACTTGCTGAGAAGCAGCGTAAGGAAGGACAGGTTTATTTTGTCTTGCAGTATGGGGGTACAGTCCCTCTGAGTGGAGAAGTGATGGTCAGGGGTGTGTGGCAAGGGGTCACATGACCTCCACAGTAAGGAAGCAGAGAGGGATGGAGGCTGTGCTTAGCTCACTTCCTTTTCATTCAGTCCCAGAGCATGGAATGAGATCCCTTCAGGGATCACCTTCCCTCCTTTGTTAGATCTTTCTGGAAATACCTTCACAGATGTGCGCAAAGGTGTGTCTCCATGGTGACTCTTAATTCTGTCAAGTTGACTATCAAGATTAATCATCATCATGAGGCTTATGTCCAAACTCATGAAAATGTCCACATTCCTATGTATGTGAGCAAGGGACCCTACTTTATGTCACTCTGCGTCTTCTCCTTTTATGTTCTTTGTAAGTCAGGCACACGGAGTGAAGCTGTGCTTCAGGTGAAAGGATGGCCAAGGTGAGGGCTTCTCAGGCTGGCTAGACCAGTCTACTTCCAGATGCAAGCACCTGGGCAATCCCTATCTTTTGATTAGAACAGGGATCCCAGCCTTGTGATTCATAACCAAGGGAAGACGTGAGGTGGGATAGCCTTTTTTTTTTTTCTCCAAGACATTTTCAAGTAACCCAGAATAGCCTCAATCTTGTTTTGCAATGTGTGTGTATGTGTATAACCTGGGACTTCTGGTCTTTCTGCCTCCACTTGCAAAGTGCTAGAATTATGGTCATGCACCACAATGCCCGGTTTATTTGGTGTTGGGGATTGAACCCAGGGCTTTGCATGCTAGGTTAGCACTGTAGCAACTGAGGCACATGTCCAGTCCTACCTGTGGTGCTTCTGAAAAACAAGCAATGGCCTTATTCAGGGGCATAGATTCGAGGTAGTTAAGGTGGTCTAGTTTTCTTTTTGTTGCTGTGATACACACCATGACCAAAACTTGTGGGTGGAAAGAGTTTATTTGGCTCCCAATTCCATATCACAGTCTGACATTGAGGAGAGCCAGGAAAGGAGTTCGAGGAGAAACAGAGAGGCAGGATCTGAAGCAGAGACCATGGAGGAACACTGCTTTCTGACTTCTTCCTTCAGTTACCCATTTCCTTTTCTTTTCTTTGTTTTTTCTTATTTATTTATTTGTTTATTTTGTTTCTTTTTAGACAGGATTTCCTTGTGTACACTTGACTATTCTGGAATTTGCTCTGTAGATGGCTGGCTTCATAGAGATCTACCTGCTTCTGCCTACCAAGTGCTGGGGTTAAAGGCTTGTGCCACCATGCCCACCCAGCTCAATTACCTTTCTTTTGCAGCCCAGGCCTACCTACCTAGGAATGGTACTGCCCACAGTGGGCTGGACCTTCTTACGTAAATTAGAAAACGAGCAAACATAACTCCCCACACCCTCATGTCCACACCCCAGGCCAGTCTGATAAGGCAATTCTTCCACTGAGAGTCCTACTTCCCAAGTGTTTCAAGTTGACAACCAAGACTAGCCATCACATATGGAAAAAGAACGTGTCTTCCCCTTGTCTAGTTGGTCTGTCATAGCACCCTCCTTGCCATCTTTGTCTTCATCTCACTGTTCCTTCTGCTGGACTTCAGCAGATGACCTTGGCATTGTAAGACAGATTTTTCTGAAGACAAGCCAAGTTTATCTTCTTTCCCATGATTTCATGTTTCCTTCCTAGTTGTTCCTGCTTTTTTTGACTACCCAATTTTAGGAATGACACAGTTTGCTAGGTCAAGTGAATATAAGTGGTAAGTAGGTAGCTGAGAAGTTTATCTACACACACACACACACACACACACACACACACACACACACACACACCACTCAAATCTCTATAGAATGACAGAGACCATTATCTGGGTTGTTTTTCTTTACCAGCTGGAAAAGCAAGTACTAATGACAAGCAGTTGAAGTCACTTAAAAAGTTAGCGCTCGCCATTTGGTTCCTGGAGGGGACTAACATTTGCTTTTGGCTAAAAGTAACCCTTTATGTCTTTTGGTTGGAAGTCATGGAGTAAAATGGTGATAAGCTATAAAACCAAGTAGAGGTGTTGGAGCATAGAAAAGTATTAGAACACACACATACATCCCTACTCCTTCCTAATCCAGCTTGACCCCTGTCTGTTTCCACAGAGTGGCTGCGAAAACATATAACTCTCATCCAGAGAACTTTAACCTTAGAGTTATTAATATGTTAAGCAAAATATTTTTTACTATGAACAGTTGTTTTGGGTCTTATAGGATATTATTTGCATTGTTCTAAAACCAACTGAGATGACTGGCCCTCCTAGTTAGGTGAATCGAAATGTTTTCAGAGGGGCCAGAGAGATCATTCAGTGAGTAAAGTGCTTGCTTTGCAAGAATGAGGACCAGGGTTCAGATCCCCAGAATCCATGTTTACAAAGCTAGATATGGTGGCATGTCCTAATAATTCCAGTATTGGGGAATTGGAGGCAGAAGTACCCCCTGGGCTCGATTACCAGCTAGCCTAGATCAGTTGGTGATCTCCAGGTTTGTTGAGAGACCCTGTCTCAAAAACTAAGGTGGAGGGCTAGAGAGATGGCTCAGCATCCACTGCTCTTCCAAAACACCCAATTTTAGTTCCCAGCACCCAAGTCAGGCATCTCACGACACCTCCAGCTCCAAGGGTGTTCCAGTGTCTCTAGCCTCTGTGGGTGTCTGCACTCTTATGCACATAACCAGATACACACACACGAGCACATCCATATAATTAAACAAATACATCTTTTTATAAAAGGTGGAGACAACAGACACTGACCTTGGTCTCCCATACTCACACACATAATCATGTACATACACATGGATGCCCCACATGAACACACACCACACACACACACACACACACACACACACACACACACACACACACACACACACACAGAGTTTTCTGCCATTGCCAAAAACTTCATGGGGATGGATAAAGTCATCCATGTTGGAAAGAACCGTTCTAGTAGAATCGCTGACCATGTTAATCTAGTAGGCAGGACCCAGAGTGTCGATGGAAGCGCTGGGAGGACCAGAGGCTTCAAAGGCCACATGTTTGTGGCTGGAAGCTCTCACAAACAAGTCAGGCTGAACTGGACAAGGAGCAAAGTTTCACCCAAGGAATGTGACGGTCACAGCTGCAAGCTGGCAGGGGATGGACTCAAACCCTTTTGGCTAGGCTGTCCCGTGAACAGAACATACAATTCTATGCTGCAAACAGGATACACAACACTCCTCCGTTTCCAGGAGTGGCTTCAAAGCCGTTGTTGTTTCTTTTGTCCGTCTTTCTCCTTCTGAGACTTTATGTGGTTGTCATCTTCTGGCACAGAACTGAAATTCTTCACTGTTCGCTGGAGTCTTAGGGAAACTTTTTTTTCCAGGAGTCTGTGGGACTCAACGATGATCTACCAAGAGCATAAAATGGAGATGTTCTACTGAACTTCTTCTAACTTGTGGTTCCTAGTTTTACCTGGAGGCAGCAGATGCTCTACTCCAGGGTCCATCAATGTAATGGTGAGAGTTAAGTTACAGTCGTGGTGTGTGTGTGTGTGTGTGTGTGTGTGCATGTAAGGATGCAGAGGTGGACATCTGGTGTCTCCCACGGTCACTCCCCACATTACATCTTTGTTTCCTTATAGTCTCACTGAGGACTGAGCCTAGGACTTCACACACGACAGACAAGTGCTCTCCCACTGATCTCTAGCCCCGCCCTTCCACCCTACTTTAGGAGAGACAGGGTCTCTCATTGATCTAGGACCTTGTCTATTTGGCTGGACTGCCTGGCCAGTGCACCTCAGGGATCCACGTGTCTCTGCTTCCTGGGGCTGGGATTACGAGCATTTGCTGTCCTGCCTGGCTCTTTACACCAGGCCTAGGGATTGAACTCTGGTCCCTAGGCTTACCAGGCAAGAATTTTGCTGACTTAGCCTTTTCCTCAGCCCCTAGACTGGTACTTGCTTCTGTAGGAAGTTCCCATGGTTCTAGGCCCTCAGGGCGGGTCCCCTGCTGAAGTTGGAGGAAATCTATGCTGCCTTCTCTCCACTGTGTTACAGCTTTCCTTTGCTCTTATCAGGGTGGCCCTGCCCTTTAACACAATAAGAAACCAAACAATGAAAAAGCAATGGCGAGATTTAGACCCTCCAAATCACAAAGGAAGGAAATTCTGAGTTACTGCTTTCACTTGGGGTCTCATTCAAACGGGCCCTGGCATTATCAAAAGATCAGGGAATCGCTATACATTCCACAGCGTATAATTACCAATAAGGACGTCATTATAGGCTTGGACTCTGAAAATAACTGCACCTTTGTGCTTCCAGGTGGGATGAAATCACAGAGTGTTAGCTAGAATGTCTTAGAGCTTTTGGAAGTAAATTGTGAGAACACTTTTACTTGCATATAACAATACAGTTAGATTGGTAGCTGCAATGTCTTTAGTCTTGGACCAATTTAAATTCGGTCCACTTAGTACCTAAAGCTATGCTTAGATATCTTGACCTCTTCCCATTTTTTATTTATATATTGCTTATTACTTATTTATTTAAAATTATTGTAGTTATGATATGTGTGTGTCTGCGTGTAGGTATGTGCATGAGAGTTCATGTGCCCACGGAGGCTAGCAACTTTGGAACCCCCTTGTAGCTGGAGTTATAGGCAGTTATGAGCTGCCAGACATGGGTGCTGGGAATTGAACTCAGGTCTCCTGCAAGAGCCATATGTACCTTTAACTACTCAGCCATCTCTCCAACCCCCTCTCCACTTTTTTTTTTAAAGATGAGGTTGAACATTTCCCAGGCTGACCTTGAACTCAATATGTAGTGGAGGATTATCTTCAACTTCTGATCTTCTTGCTCTACCTTGTAGTGCAGTGCCTGTTCTACATGCTACATGTTATGGTATGGTTTGCCAGTCGGGCAAGGGGCTGAAGATTAAAACACACACACGTACACACAGGTAACGCCAAGAATGTTCCCAGAGCAGTTTATATAGGGTCTCTGATGTGGGAGTCCCTTCTGTGTCTGGTGATTTCCATTAATGAATAAAGAAACTGCCTTGGCCTATGGATAGGGCAGAACTTAGGTAGGTAGGTGGGGAAGATAGAGCTGAATTCTGGGAGGAAGAAGGCAGAGTCAGAGGGATGCCATGGATCCGCTGTGGGAGATAGATGTGCTGAAACTTTGCTGGTATGCCACGATCTTATGGTGATACACAGATTAATAGAAAGGGGTTAAATTAAGATGTAAGAGTTAGCCAGTCAGAACTTAGAGCTAATGGGCCAAACAGTGATTTAATGAATACAGTTTCTGTGTGAGTATTTCGGGACAAAAAAGCGGCTCCTTGCAACAGGTCTCATTGACTAATGGCCACGCCCTAACTCTCAGCTGCAAGCCCACCAGAAACCACTCCCCTGCCAACAGGAACTCCTGAGGGTCTCATGCTCAGAGTAGCTGCAAAACAAGTTGTTTGCTCAGAGCAGCTGCAAACATAGGAAAACAAGTTGTTTACTCCGGCAGGCAGGGGGTCACAGAAAATTCAGGGTCTGGGGGTCCACAGTCCCCAACACGCCTTATCATCCATGCTGAGATAAAGTGGTGTGCCAGCATGTCTGAGTATGTGATATTAGACACTGAACCCAGGGCTTCATGCACACTAGGCAAGTACTTTGCTAACCAAGCTACAATCCAACCCCTCTTTCTGGTTTTATATTATATCGCAGCTGGATATGCATGGCTGTATGGGATAATCAAATTGTTCTTATTTTTTTAATATTGACATTAGTGCATTAGCCTCTTTTTCTCTCTGTCTCTCATATCCTTTTTGCAGCTCAGGTTGGCCTTAAGCTCTTGATCCTCCTGCCTCAGCTACCTAACTGCTGGAATTGAAATCACAGCATGTGCTACCACATCTGGTTGTGACTCCCCCCAGCTACATTTTATTTTGTGTGTGTATGTGTGTGGACATACACATGCCATAAAAATGTATGGAGGTCAAAAGACAACTTGTGTGAGTCTGTTTTGTCCTTTTACAGTGTGGGTTCTGGGGAATGAACCCAAACCCCCAGGCTTGGCAGCAATCTCTCCAGTCCTGATTCTGTGTGTTTTCTTTCTGTAAGTCAGTTGTAATGTGAGTGTACTTTAACACTGCAGGGTTTACCTTGGCATGTGAGATAGTCATAGTAACATTACCTTTCAATCTCTCTAGAACAAAATCTAGGGTCTGAGTTTTCCTAACTCTGCAGCTTTGTGACTTAGCTGGAAAATTGCATTTCACTCTGACATTCTCTAATGCTCGAAGGTACTGCAATAAATGAGTGTGAAAATGGAGAGCACATTCCGTCCCAGCTCTTCTTATTAGGCGTGTAACGTTCCTGAATGCAAGTAATATTGCAGATAATTTGGTTATTAAGGCAGTAATTGCATATCTTGTCCTGGTTATAAAGTTACCTTTTGCAAACAGCCCACCTCAACCATTTTAATAGCCACATCAAGAAAGGTGCATAATGAATTTCCTTTGAAGAAATTCCCTGAGCTGCATTTGTTCTCCTATCTGATTTTACCATCATGCTGAAGGCTTGATAGCAAAGTCTTGTCCTTGGGGCTCACGAGCCCAAAGATTTCACATAAATGTTTGATAAACGGAGGCTTCTTAAGTCACAACTAGAAGGACATGTTCTAAGTACCATTCGGTAGGTGGTAGGATTATAATTGATTAAATAGAAATTTCCCTTAGGGGCTGGAGGTAAAACTCAGTAAAGTAGATGGCTCGTCTAGCAAGTATAGGCTTTAAATTTGATTGCCAGCACTACAGAAACATATATTTTCTTTGTACTCTCTTTTTAATTTTTTCAGCAACTAATTTATATTATTGTGCATTTTGTTTCTTTCTTTTTCTTTTTTAGTTTTTCAAGACAGGGCTTCTCTGTGCAGCCCTGACTGGCCCTGTAGACCAGACTGGCATCAAAGTCAGAGATCAGTTTACCTCTGCCTCCTAAGTGCTGGGCATTATTGTGTATTTTGAAAGGCTTTTTTTTTTTGTTTTGTTTTGTTAATTTTAGTTTCTTGAGACAGGATTTCTCTTTGTAACCACTGTGGCTGACCTGGAACTTGCTCATGTAGACTATTCTGGCCTTGAACTCACAAACATCTACCTTCCTCTGCCTCCTGAGAGTTGAGATTAAAGACATGAGATACCATCACCCTATTGTGTATTTTAAAAGCATTACCATGAGAAAATGAATGGATTCAACTTTCTATCTGTTTCAATCTAGTTCATCATGAAATCCAGCATGATTTTTTTTGATCCCATGAAAGCATATAAAATTTTTATCTTGGTTTGGCAATA
This sequence comes from Arvicola amphibius, assembly GCF_903992535.2. Classification (NCBI taxonomy): domain Eukaryota; kingdom Metazoa; phylum Chordata; class Mammalia; order Rodentia; family Cricetidae; genus Arvicola; species Arvicola amphibius. The sequence goes on along the minus strand of NC_052058.2, from coordinate 91,616,474 downwards.
TAACCTTATGTTATCAATGAAAAAGTAACTAATACATATCTCATCTAGAGATGAAAAGAAATATTCATCTCTCTGCAGCCAACTAGGATGACCAAGTTGCTTCCCTCATGGGAGCCTAGTGGGCAATGGGGCGGGAGTGAAATAAATGCTTTAATAGTGTTGGCCTTTTCAAAGCTTCTTCAGAGTTGAGCATGCAACCAAACAACCAATTGAGAAGACCACATCATTTTTAACCAATATATAGAGAACATCATTCTTGGGTGCCTAAATTTGCCATAACTCCAAGATTCTGTTAAGTTATTACAGAACTCCAACCTGATTAGAAAAAGGAGGGCTGGCCAGAGATTGGACAGAACGGGGAACAACTAAGAAGGAAAAGAATAGTGCTCAGGAAATGGCTCAGTTGGTAACATGTTTACTGTGTGTCCTAGTCAGGGTTTCTATTGCTATGATGAACACCATGACCAAAACCAAGCTGTGTAGGAAAGGGTTTGTTTGACTTATACTTCCATATTGTAGTCCATCATTGAAGGAAGTCAGGACAAGAACTCAAGCAGGGCAGGAACCTGGAGGTGGGAGCTGATGCAGAGGCCATGGAGGGTGCTGCCTACTGGCTTGCTCAGCCTGCTTTCTTATAGAACCGAGGACCACCAACCTAGGGATAGCAGCACCCACAATGGATCTGTGCCCTTTCCATCAATCACTGAGAAAATGCCCTACAGCTGGATCTTATTGAGACATTTTCTCAGTTAGGTTCCCTCCTTTTAGATGACTCTAGCTTGTGTCAAGCTAATATGAAATTAGCAGGACACCATGCAAGCATAGTGGGTGGACTTCCTTCTCCAGAACCCATGTTAAAAGCCAAGCATGGTTGTAATCTAGCACTGGGGAGATCCAGATCTCTGGGGCTTGCTGGCCATACAGCCCCACATACTGCCATGAATTCCAGACCAGTATGAGATACTGTGCTGGGTAGTCTTATGTCAACTTGACACACAAACTAAAATTATCTGAAAGAAGGGGACCTCAGTTGAGACCCAGCTGTAAGGCATTTTCTTAATTAACGGTGCTGTCACTGGGCTGGTCCTGGGTTCTATAAGAAAGCAGGCTGATTGCATGTTCCATCAGTCCCATTCCCACTGGTCTTGGTGATCTCCCGTTAGTTCTGTCCCACCATCTCAGTGGGTGAACGTACCCCTCACGGTCCTGACTTTTTTTCTCATGTTCTTCCTCCTTCTGCTCCTCATCAGGACCTTGGGAGCTCAGTCTGGTGTGGCTGACGGTGGAGGCTGACTGAGAAGCCAAGGACAATGGCGATGGGCTTTGATTCTATGGCACGGACGGGCTCTGTGTGAGCCTTGTCAGTTTGGATGCTCACCTTCCTGGACCTGGGGGGAGTTGGGAGGACCTTGGACTTAACATAGTGTAGGGAACCCTGATGGCTCTATGGCCGGGAGAGGGAGGGAGTGGGGGTATGGGTGGAGGGGAGGGGAGGGAAGCGGGAGGAGGGGAGGAGATGGACATTTTTAATAATATTAAAAAAATTAAATAAAAAAGAAAGCAGGCTGAGCAAGCCATGAAGAGCAAGTCAGTAATGGGGAAGATGAGACAGAAGTAATGTGAGAGCCAGAGGAAGGGTTGGAGTGCTGTGGAGCACTGTCTTCTGGGCAAGACATGGACTGGCACTTCTGAATGGAAGTGGTAATAACCTGCATAAGACTGATCCATCAACAATCTGTCATGGGGAAGGGGCCAATAAGGCTTTCTAACAACATATTGGTGGACATCAACTTCTTTAGAAATATTGAAAAGCTTTTGGATTCTGCCTCAGCACATATCTGCCAACCCAAGAACATCCTTCTCCCCTTTTAAATTAAAAAAGATATTTTTACAATAACAAGTTGAAAACACTCAGATTGGCACTCACAATGCATCCATTAATGGACTTGCACTTCCTTTTTCCAGTTCTTTCTTCCTGATCTATAACAAAAATGTCTGTTATCCGACTGTGGGTCAAGATGCCTTGCTTCGTGAAAAAGCAAACAAGCAAGCAAATAACCTGTTTGTCATTCCCACCTCTGATTTGGACCACACAGCCCTCCCACTCTTCACCCAGAGCATCAGCAACCACTTCTGTGGCCATGGTTTTATAGAAAGAGGCTTTTGTTCGTCGTCCCCTGCAGTTTCTGACAACCAGTGGCTGGGAAGGAGATAATTCAGTTTCATCTTGGCATGGCTGTCTGCCTAGGAAGTGCCACCAAAAAAAGAGCTAAAAATATTTTTGAAAGTGAAAACATTAAGAGTGAATGTATGCTCAATATTAAGATCCAAAGAGGTCCACATTGCCCTGCCTTCCGTAAACTCCCAATTTTTGGGTCAGCAAGATTAATGCTAAGCACACAGTACTCTTTCCATATAAAGTTTGGAAGTAAGTATTGGATTTGAATCTTCAATGTCCCCTAATAGGTTATGTATTGGAGGCTTGTTCTCCCGTAGATGCTGCTATTGGGGGTGTGAAGAACTTTCGGGAAGGGGTGCTGAGTAGAAAGAAACTGAGGTTCCTGTGAGTATGCCCCTTAAGGGGCTAATAGCTCCCTGGCACCCTTTGCCTCCTGGTCATTCTGAAATGAACAACTCTGCTCCCCATGCCATGATGCCCTTCCTCACTGAATGACACCCATCTCCACTCAAATAGAGCCAAGGAACTGTGGACTGAAACTGACTCAGAATAAACCTTTCTCCTTTAGCTTCATTTTGTCCAGTTGAACAACATAAACCCCAAAAAGAAGGCACAGTGAACAATTTGTGATACTAAGTATATGTGAAATCTGTTTGTCTTTCCCTCTTCCTTCCCAATGTAATGAAGTAGACGTGAGACACAATTAAGTCCGGAGATATGGTTCAGTCAGTAAAGTGACTGTCATGTAAGCATAAAGTCCTGATCCCAGCACCCACATGAAAGCCAAGTACAGCAATGCACACCTAAAATCCCAGCACTGAGAAGGTGGAGATGGGAGGCTCCCTGGGATTCACTAACTAGCAATCTTAGCTGAATTGGTGAGTTCTGGGTTCAATGAGAGGTCTTCTTTTGAAAATAAAGGTAGAAAGGTGTGTGTGTGTGTGTGTGTGTGTGTGTGTGTGTGTGTGTGAGAGAGAGAGAGAGAGAGAGAGAGAGAGAGACAGACAGACAGACAGACAGACATATTCATACATTTAAAATAAGAAGTATTGAGTCAGATGCTTAGCAAGCATGGAAACCAGAGTTCCCATCACTGGAATCCACATAGATGCTTGTCGGGCGCTGAGGCATGTAATTCCAGTGCTCAAAATGGACAGGCAGGGATCCTGGGAACAAGCTGCTAACAAGACTAGTTGTATTAGTGAGCTCTGGGTTCAATTGAGGGACCCTGCCATGGTGAATAAGGCAGAGAGTAATAGGGAAGGCTCCGTTATCAGCTCCGCCCCCCCACCAACATGCGCACGCATGCGCACACATACTCAGACACCCTACATAAGAAAAAGCATTAAAAAGAAAGGAAAGCATCTGAAAGTAAGCACTACTTTCTTAATCATTTTTATCTACTGAGCGTGTGTACAACCTATTAATCTTCCATTCTTCCTTCTCCATGTCGTTGAATAAAACACAATTAAGTTAATGGTGTTTAGAGGCTGGAACATGGTAAAATCAGGGAGAGCCATCCCTGGGATGAGAAAACCCTAGTGAAGAGGTCATCGGCACATCTCCAGGGGAAGCCTGCAAAGGTGGACGGGCATGTGATTGATGAGGAAATAAACAAAGGCCCACGTGCTCAGAATCGACATGCGGTTACGCTGAGGACGCCTCATGCTATTTAGTTGGTGCCTGAAACAATGGGTCATCTTGGCTTGTTTTCATTTTTGGAATTCTGAAAAACCACACTTGTTTTATGCAGCTGCCAAATAACTAGATTCTCAGTGCCCAATCGAGATTTGGTCGGCACATCCTTGTTTCATCCAACATCACGTTGCAGCCCCGATGCTCTGGGAAATACTCAAGAGACCGTGCAATTTCTGTTTCTGGGAGCTGACATTTGCAAGACCAAGCTCCTAGAGAGGGGAGATACAAAGTAGCTTTTGTAGAAATGTCGTGTATTGTCTTTTAATTAAGGAGAGGGTACTCTCGACCTTCAGTCGTTTATCTCCAGGATCTTCCCCCCCCCACCATGTGCTCTTGCCCTGCTTCCTTCAGAACCAAACATCCATTTCTCCCTCTCCCTTTCCTTTCCCTTTGTTCTCCCCTCCCCTTCCCCACCTCCCTTTTTACCCTGAGACAAGACTGCTTCAAGAGTAACTAAGGTTGACTTTGAACTGAGAATCCTCCTGGTTCCATTTCCCTTGAAATTTTTATCTTCCTTCCTCTAGCTCCCGGGTGCTTGGGTTATAGGTATGTCCTACCATAGGAGGTTTATTTGGTACACACTCAGGGTCTAATGTGTGCTAGGTATGCATTCTGTCAGCTGAGCTACACCCCAGCCCTGGAATATACATTTTTCTGAAAGAACAATTCAGAGAATAAAAATATGATATGATGAGTGTATTTATCACTCATGGTTTTAGAATGTCAGTAGTCTATGAGAGACAGTGGAACTAAAACAGATGATTAGGTAGGAAAAGAATGACTTCATTTTTTCCCAGAGCAAAATAATGTTTGCATTCTATAAAATTCAAAATTCCTGAATCTTGGTATATATACTTAGGGAAGAGTTTCCTGAGGTATAATTGACATACAAAACACTACATATAATTAAATGTACAATTTGATTTTTTTCTGTGGAAAGAGGGTCTTGCGTGTCCATGTCTGGCCTTGAATTTGCTGTGTATCTGAGGATGACCTTGATCTTCTACCTCTCCTGACTCTGGCTCCTCAGTGCTGGGATTACAGGTCTGCAGCATGACACCCAGTTTATGTAGTTCCGGGGATGGACTCCAGGGTGACAAGCAGGTTAGGCAAGCACTCTATCCACTGAGTTACATCCTAGCCCCCATTTTGATATTTTGACACACATATATGTATTTATACAAGTACACATATACATGTACATAATACATATATATGTGCACACACATACCTACACACATCTGCGCAAGTACACATATACATGTACATACATACATATATGTGCACACACATACCTACACACATCTGCGCATGCTGCCATAGTAAAGACAGTGAGCATATCCATTGCAGCCAGTCTTCCTCATTCCCCTTCCTAATGCTGTAACTCATTCCACTGCAGTGTCTCCCCACATAATCCTCAGGCAAACCCCAAGGTTTTTTATTTTGTCACTAGATTCATTTGCTAGGATTTCACATAATCTTGACCACACCCCCAGTGTATTTAAACTGCTCCCTGGAAAGTCCCTTGGTGGCCTTCCCCTCCCCCACTCGCGGCTTCTAGGTTTCCCTCAGGGCCACCCGAGAGCGCAGAAATCCCATTAAACCTGGACCTCCTTTAATTCGGCTCATCGTCATTTTGCTTGATTGGGATGTTTGCGTCGGCAGAGAGCTCGCGTTAGGAAAATTCCTAACCGTGAACATCCATGCCCTCATGTTCGGTTGGGCTTTGCAGGAATCATTTGAGATTCACTCAGATTATTGCATTTGTTCATTTGTCCAGTGCTCCTGATGAGGAACATTCCATTGTATAAATATACCACAACTGTTCATCCGTGCATGCGCCAAAGGACCTTGGATTGCTTACAGGTTTGGCTAATGAAAATAGAGGAGTTGGGGAAATATCTCAGTGGGCAAAGTGCTTGCTGTGGGAGCCCAAGGAACTGAGTTAAGATCCCTCGCACAGGGAAGTTTCCTCCTGCAGCAGATGGGAACAAACACAGAGACCCTCAGTGGGACATTACACAGAGAGTGAGACCTTGAAACACACAGCTCTAAATGGGAAGTCTCCATCAAATCCCTCCCATAAGAGCTCAGGGAACCCTGCGGATGGGAGTCCGGAAGATGGAAGAGCTGGAGGGTATGGAGAACACCAGGAGAACAAGTCCTTCTAAACCAAGTGTGCAAAGCTCACATGAACTCACAGAGACTGAAGCAGCAAGCACAGGGCCACTAGGGTCTGTACCAGGTCCTCTGTGTATATATTATGGCTTTCAGTTTAGTATTTTTATGGAACTCCTGAATGTGTCAATGAGTGGGTCTCTGATTCTTGTGACCTCTCTTGGGGCTCTTTTTCTTCTCTTGGTTTGCCTTGTCCAACTTCCATATGGTAGTTTTTTGTTTTATATTATTATATTTTATTTTGTTAAAAATAAAATGACTTTTATTACAAAAGTCTCTAGCACACACATTAAAGTCAGGCATGACTACATGTACCTGCAATCTCAGTGACAAGGTGGTAGAGGCAGATGGGTCTTGGGAGCTCTCTGGCTAGCTGGTCTATTGGAAGTAGTGGACTCCAGCTTCAGAGAGACCGTACCTCAAAAAGTAAGGTTGAAGCAGGCTTCTGAGATGGCTCAGAGGTAAAAGTGCTTCCTAGGCAAGCCAGGCAAACTGAGTTTGATCCTCAGAACCCATGATGAAAGAAGAGAACCAGCTACTCTAGGTTGTCCTCTATCCTCCACATCTATGCCAGCATGTACCCACCTGTACTCATGTACAAACAACACACACACACACATACAAACACATATACATACACACCCCACATTCTGTTGGACATAGTGGAGTATACTTTGGGAGGCAGAGGTAGATGAATTTCTGTGAGTTCAAGGCCAGCTAGGGCTATATCATGAGACCTGTCAACTTGTCTCAAAAGAAGAATATTTGAGGAACAATTGATGGGAACATCTTGATATCAACCTTTGGTCTCCACTTGTACACCCATATCTACACATTACACATGTTTTCATTGTGCATGCGCGCGCACACACACACAATTTACATATGTGTATTGTAAACATTTCATTTCTCTGGGTAGATACTCAGAGATGAAATTGGTTGATTCCATTATGGACCCCTGTCTAATCTGAAGAAACTGAAACTTAATCAGAGGAGATTGCACAGTGTCAGAGTATACAATATAGTGTCAGAGTTCCAGTTTGGAGATTTTCATCTTTTTTTAGAAGTGTTTATATGTATGTGTGTTTGTATATACAAACATAGGTTTATAAACATGGGTGCATGTTTATTCAGGAGCCTGTGCATGTGTGTGCCTGTGTGTATGTAGGCAAGATATCGAGTTCAGGTGTCATTTGGATGCTGTTCGTCTTGTTATTTAAGACAGGATCTTGTACTGTACCTGGGGATGGTTGATTAGGCTAGATGATCAGCAAGCTCCAGGGGTCTTCCTATCTCCCCTCCCCCATCCCACCATCCCCACCCCTTTAGGAGATGGAATCTCATGTATCCCAGACTGGCCTTGTGTAACTGAGGACAAACTTGAACTCTTAATCTTCACTTCCCTTGTGCTGTGATTATAGGTGTGTTCCCACACTTATCCCTGTTTTCTGTTTTTACCTGAACATTTTATATGATTCTATTTTATCTCTAAGTATTTGTATGTTATAAATATTTTAAAATGCTTTCATTTTTATTTTATGAATATGAGTATTTTGTCTGAATCTTTGCCTCTGTACTATGTGTGTTCAGTGCCCACAGAGGCCAGAAGAGGACATTGGATCGTCTAGGATTGGAGTTACGTGAGCCTCCATGTGGGTGCTGAGAATTGAACCTGAATCTTCTGGAAAAGCACCCAGTGTTCTTAACCACTGAGCCATCTCTCCAGCCCCTTAAATATGTATTAAAGTGTTTTCTTAGTGGTGATTTCTCAGGTGGCTAAACACGTATTTACTATATGATTTAGCAGTTCTACTCTTAATAATAGGCAGATCTGAGAGAAATGAAGCATACAATTAAAATATTATATGTAATTTTTATAGTGGCATTATTCGTTCTATGAAAATATTCACAGTGTCATTATTCTTTTTTTAAAAAAAGATTTTTATTTATTATGTATATAGGGTTCTTCCTGCATGTATCCTGCAGTATAGAAGAGGACACCAGATCTCATTACAGATGGTTGTGAGCCACCATGTGGTTGCTGGGAATTGAACTCAGGACCTTTGGAAGAGCAAGCAATGCTCTTAACCTCTGAGCCATCTCTCCAGCCCCCAGTATCATTATTCTTAACATCTAGCAAGTCTGAATAATCAAAACATATACCAGTTGACTAATGGACAACTACAATGTGACAATATCCATATAATGAGATATTATTGGTCAGTTAAAGTACTGAGAAGCTGACTGGATGGCTCATCTTAAGGCATTTGTCCCCAGACCTAATGACCTGAGTTCAATCCCTGGGATCCATATAGTAGAAAGATGGAACCAACTCCTGCACATGCACACGAAATAAATAAATGTATTAAAAATAAAGTGCTGACATCTGCGACAACATAGCTGAACCCCAAAGTAGGCAAATCTTTAGAGACAGGAGGAAATGAATGGTTCTTGAAACTTGATGGGCTGGGGAGATTGTGGGGTGTGACCATTCTGAAACTGACTATGTAATGGAGGCCCTGTTCTGCAGCTGTGGTAAGTGCCATAGAAGCATACACTTGGAATGGGTGAATTGTATGGTGTGTGAGTTATAGCTCAGTAAAGTTTCTTTTTTAAAAAAAAGTGTATGTGTGTGTGTGTGTGTGTGTGTGTGTGTGTGTGTGTGTAGATGTGCGTGTGAGTGCAGTGCCTGTGGAGGCCAGAGAGGGTGTCAAGTTCCCTAGAAAGTGGTTCTCAATTTGTGAATTGTAGCCCTTTTGGGGTCAAATGATGTTTTCACAGGGGTCACATATCAGATTGTAAATATCATTATGATTCATAACAGTAGCAAAATTACAGTTATGAAGTAGCAACCAAAATAATTTGTGGTTGGGGTCACCACGACATGAGGACTGTGTTAAAGGGTTGCAGTATCAGGAGGGCTGAGTGCTCTAGAGATGGAGTTAGCAGGCGCTTATAAGCTGCCCCAAATGAGTGCTAGGAACTAAACTCAGCCTCTGCCAGAGAGAGAGAGAGAGAGAGAGAGAGAGAGAGAGAGAGAGAGAGAGAGAGAGAGAGAGAGAGCAAGTATATATTGTTTGCCATTGATTTACTTCTACCAGAAAGCTGTTTTATAAATCACAATGAAGATTCAAAAGAGAAATATATAATATATAAAACAACAGTGTATATAAACAATGTTGATGAAATAAAACTCTGAAAAAATTAGAGAGCAAAGATATTTTCTTGGCAAGAAGAAAATTTCTCAGGTTATTACAAATATGCTTGTGAATTTTTAACAGTTAGACTTTAGGTGGGTAAATTCAACTTTTTTTGATTTTTAAAAATTAGCTTTTTGAATTGAAAGTATTTTTTTCATATGCTATTCTGATTTTGATTTCTCCTCCCTCATCTCCTCCCAATCCTTCCCACCTCTCTACCCATTCAACTCTAAGCCTTCTTTCTCTCTTTTGACAACAAAAAGGCCTAAAAAAACAAAACAAACCAGAATAAAACTAAACAAACAGACAAACAGAAAAAAAACAACCAAGCAAAAACAACAGTAGATGCACTAGAAGCACACACATACACACACAAACATACACACACACACTCACAAAACCCATGAAAACACAAAATCAAAAACCATAATACATAAGCAAAAGACAAGGAAGACAAAAATTGCCTAAACAAAGCAATATGAGACATAAAACAATCTATAAAAACATCATTAAGTTTGTTTTCTATTGGCCATTATCTTAGGATTTTTATTGCTGTGAAGAGACACCATGAGCATAGCAACTCTTATAAAGGAAAACATTTAATTGAGGTGGTGGCTTACATTTTCAGAAGTTCAGTCCGTTATTGTCATGGTGGGACATGGTGGCATGCAGGCAGACAGGGTGCTCGAAAGGTAGCTGAGAGTTCTCCATCTTGCAGGCAACAGGAACCACCTCACTGGGTGTGGCTTGAGCATATAGGAGATCTCAAAGCATGTTTGTTGGAGGGGGCTGCTTGTTCATCCCGACTGCTCAGAACTAAAATAACCACACAGAAACCGTATTATTTAAATCACTGCTTGGCCCACTAGCTCTAGCTTCTTTTTGGCTAACTCTTACATATTAATTAAACCCATTTCTATTAATCTGTGTGTCACCACATGACTGGGCCTAAGACAGTTTCTTTATTCATTACCCAATAAAAGCAACACATAGACAGAAGGACCTCCCACACCACCTGATTCCACAGTGCCACACTTCCTCCAACTAGGCTACCCCTCCTAACAGTGCTACTCCCTTTGGGAACCATTTCTTTCAAGCCATCATAGCCATCTACTGCTGGACATGAGGCCTGCGACACTATTGGAGACAACTGATCTTTCCTTTGTGTGCAGCTGTCAATTGGAGGCAGCTTCTGGGTTAGGGATGGCAGCTCATATCCACCTCCTGTCTCCATGGTGGGACCTCACCTGGCTTGGCCTGCTCAGTCCCCGTGCACGCTTCCACTGTTCTGTGAGTTCATGGTTGTCAGCCCTGCTGTGCGTGGACGGCACTGTTTCCCTGGTGTCTGCTGTCCTCCCCACTGGCTCTTACAGTTTTTCCTTATTTCTCAGCAGGGTACTCTGAGCCCTGAGTGGAGGGGTTTAATGAAGACATCCCATTTAGGACTGAATGTTCCAAGGTCTCTCACTCTCTGAACGTTGTCCGGTCGTAAGACTCTGTATGAGTTACCATCAACTGTACAAAGAAGCTTCTCGACGATGACTTCAGGAGACACTGATCTGTGGATATAGCAGGGTGTCATTAGGAGTTATTTTATTGCAACGTTCTGTTAGCAGAGCAATAGTATTTGGTTTTCCTCTGGGACCATGACCTATCTACTTTAAAGTTCTTGGTCACCAAAGAAGTATCAGGCAAGGGTTCCATCTCATGGAATGGGTCTTAGATCCAAGCAGATAGTCGTTGGCTAGTCCCACAGCTTTTGAGCCACTACCACACCAGCGTATCCTGCAAACAGGTCACTACTGTATGTGGAAGGGTTTGTAGCTGGGTCAGTGTTTAGCTTTCTCTCCTGGTAGTGCGCAGAGGACCTTCTAGTACGGTGGTCACTAGTCAGCTGGCATGAAGGCTGAAGTTAGGCACCAGTTTGAGTTCTCCGTGGTCAATGGGATGTATATGTGTTGTCTTTAACAATAGGGCTTTACCATCAGTTGTGGAGAGAAGTCAATAGCCTTGGCAGTAGTCTGCATTGTTTGGGGGTTCCTATGGGCACTTTTGGCCAACAACTCAATTAGATGTAACCCACTGCTGGCACTGGAGGTTTCACTTGGTGGCAAGAGATGTTTAGTTTGGGCTTTGTCCCCCCTGTTATTTAGTGATTCCATTTAGATTTCTTTCATATATGTATACATTTTAAGACGCCTCTATTGTAATCTATTTCCATACGATCCTTCAAATGACCCTTAGTGTTAGCTGACCTCTCTATTTAACCCTTCCACTCCTGTTTCCCTCCATAGCTCCACATAATGGCACAGGTTAGGTATAGAGGAAGGGGCTAGGAGGATGGGCAGGAACTCCTAAGGTATGGAAAACACACTGCAAAGTTATGGAGATATGAGCATAATGAGTCTTTTTCTATTCCTCCAGTGGGCTCCCAGATAACGACATGAAGATTTCTTATTCATTATGAAAGCTTAGGCTTGTTCCTAACTAGCTCTTAGAACTTAAATTAACCCATTTATATTAATTTATATCCTATCACATGGTGTTACCTCTCTTGGACTTTGGGAGCTTAGCCCAGTGATTCGCTACAGGTCTCTGTGTCCATTTCCATCAGTTGCTGGATGAAAGGTTTTATGGTGACATTTAAGATATTTGTCAATCTGACTATAGGGCAAAGCCAGTTCGGGCACTCTCTCCTCTATTGCTTAGGGTCTTAGCTGGGGTCATCCTTGTGGATTCCTGGGAATTTCTCTAGTGCCAGGTTTTATGCTAGCCCCATAATGGCTCACTCAATCAAGATATCTCTTTCCTTGTTCTCATCTCTGCCCTTCCTCCATCTCGACTATCCTGTTCCCTCAAGTTCTCCTCCCCCCTCCCCTTCTCCTTTATTCTTCCCCTTCCACCATCTTTCGCCCCTCACCCCCATGCTCCCAATTTTGTCAGGTGATCTTGTCTATTTCCCCTTTATAGGAGGATCTATATATGTTTTTCTTAGGCTTCACCTTGTTACTTAGCTTCTCTAGAGTCATGGACTATAGCTCGTTATCCTTTGCTTTACAGTAGGGAATTGTCTTAACTACATTAGTTGATGTGGGAAGACTCAGCCCCCTGTAGGTGGCATCATTCCCTAGGCAAGGGATTTCGAACTGAATGGAAGTGGAGAAATAGATCCGTGCACAAGCAGCGCATAATGGAGCATGCATTTATTTTTCTGCTCTTGACTGTGGATGTGATGTGGCCAGGTGTTTCAAGTTCCTGACTTGGTTTCCCTACAAGTCTGGGCTGGAGTTACAAGCTGAAATAAGCTTCTTTCTCCCTTAAGCTGCTTTTGTTAGGGAACTTTATCAGAACAAATAAATTAAACTTGTGTGGGCAACCATGTGGACATCAGAGGACAACTTGCAGGGGGTGGCGCCCTCCTTCCGCAATGTGGGGATCCAGGGACCAATCTCAGGTCATCAGGTTGTCACAAGCACCCTCACCCACTGAGCCGTTTTGTTGCCTGTGTTTTCACTTTTCACCATGACAAATGTCCCCTCGTCTCTCTGCCATTTCTACAGAGACACCTCCCTGACTTCCAAGATGAGGTTATATACCTTCATCATTCACTCTTATGAATGTCTCCGTTACAATGCTTTCGTGCTGGTTAGTTCTTATTACCAACACAATCTAAAGCAGTGGTTTTCAACCTTCCTACTCTTGAGACCCTTAAACACAGCTCCTTATGTTGTGGTGTTCCCTAACCATAATATTATTTTAGTTGCTACTTCATAACTGTAATTGTGCTACTGTTATGGATCATAATGTAAATATCTGATATGCAATCCCAAAGGCATTGTGACCCACAGGTTTGGAACCGCTGGTCTAGGGTCACCTGGCAAGAGGAAACCTCAATTAAGAAGAGTTGTCTGAATCAGACTGGCTCATGGCCATGTCTGTGAGGTACTGTCTTGCTTGATGATTGATGTAGGAAGGCCTTGCCCACTGTCAGTGGCACCATCCCTAGGCAGGTGGGTCTGGGCTGTATAAGAAAATTATCAAACATGATCTCCTAAATAAGACAGTAGCAGCACCTCTCCATGTTCCTGCTTCCAGGTTCCTGTCTTGAGCTCCTATCCTGACTTCCCTTAAAGATGGATTGTGACCTGGAAGTGAAAGATGAAATTAACCTTTTCCTCCTCCAAGCCGCTTGTGCTAGGAGTGTTTTATCACAGCAATGGGAAACGGCAACCAGGGCAGACGTCAGTACTGAGAGTGGAGTGTTGCTGTCGTAAGCCTGACCATGTGGCTTTTTGTGCCTTTGGACTGTTTGGGGAAGAGTGTGGCGTATGTGGGAACGGGAGTTGAAAAAGTCAACCAATGTTCAGAACTTGCTGAGCCGTCCTTGTGTAAGCGTAGATGACAGCCCTGTTGAGAGAAACATGGACCGTGGAGACCTGGACTGCCTGGGACATTCGTGTGATATTTGGAGTAAGAATCTCTTTGGTGGTCTTCCTTACAGGTAACGGTGCGAGGGTTTTGTTTGCTGGTCTGTGGGGGCTGGGGGTGGAAACCAGTGGTAAACACACACTCCACTGCTGGGTTACAGCCCCATCTTTAACAGCGGCTGCTGTTTAACCCTAGCTTCCGCACTAGATACACCTGCGTTTCTTCATTCCGTGAACAGTCCTTCCACACGATAGCTACTTCAAAACATTTATTGAATGTGTAACCCTGTCACTGGGCTGCCACTAAATATGTTTATTATCCTTTTTCTTGAAACAGCAGAAGGACTTGAAAGAAGCATCTTGCTTCACACACAGGTTGTCTTTCCTGCCTCCCTCATCTCTTTCCTTTGTTTCTTATATTTGAGGTCTGTGTGTGTGTGTGTGTGTGTGTGTGTACACACATATGTGTGTGCATGTGTATGGGAGCCAGAGCTAACACTGGTTAGCATTTCTCAGACATACCATCTACCCTGATTTTTTTTTTTTTTAGATATGGTCTTTTATTTTATTGGCCTGAAGTTTACATATTTGGCTAGGCTGGCTAGTGAGGCCCAGACATCTACCTGCCTCCACTTTCTGAGTGCTGGCATTACCAGCACACACCACCAGATCCAGTTTCTTTAGATGGTTTCTGGGGAACAAACTCAGGACCTCCTGCTTGTGTGGAAGTCGTTTAACAAACTGAGCCATTTCCCCAGCTCCATCTAAATTTTCAGTTTTTTTAAAAGCATATGTATGCGTGATGTATGTGCGTATATTCATCTTCACTTCACATGTGTATGGATATAAGTCTATGCAAACTGATGTGAGTGTACATGTGAACACCCATGTAGAGACCCCAAGATTGCTGTTGGTATATTCCTGTACTATTTTCTGAGGCTGGGTTTCTCAGGAGAGTTCAGAGCTCTCTGATTGGCTAGTCTAGCCAGCCGGCTTGTCTTGAGGATGCTCTGTCTCAGCTTCCCAAGCGCCAGGGTTCCCAGCAGCTGCTGCACCTGCTTTGCTTTCCGTGGGTGTTGAGGATCCGAACTCTGGTTCTCACGCTTGAGTGGCAAGGGCCTTGTTTCTGGCGCCATCTCCCAGTCCTGTCCAAGCGCTTTCAATTCTTGACATAAAGCAAACCTCTCCTTAAACCTGGGTTTCTTCTTTTAACTTTTAGGGGGAAAAGTAGCCGAAGTTAGCCCGGATCTAATGAAGTCTGGTTCCAAACGGGAAACTCTGCCTGGGCTTGTCTTTATACCTTCTCCTTTTGCAGTCGACAGGCAGGATCCAGAGTGAAGAAACTTTCTCCAGCATTTCCGTGAAATGTCTGGGCAGGGGCATGCCCTGACGATAAGGAAATTCTGTCCATCTCAGACTGACCCATGCTTTCCTGAAGTGCTCTGACTTCCTGATTCAGATAGACCCACCAAAGGGATAGTGCCCCTGAACAAAAATAAATTTTAAAAATAAAAATATCGAGAATGGCAGATTCCTCTAAGGGAAACCCATGGGAAAGGGCAATGTGATGGCATAAAGAACAGTAAAAGATACTTGAAATTTTTTGTGGACTTTGCTGACTATGCTTATTTAAGAATATGGTCATGGGGGTGATCGGGAGGAGAAACAGCAATTGGTATGTAAAATAAATGAAAAAAGTTATTTAAATAAAACAAAATTAAAAAATATGGTTATGTATCTCATCTTTCTCTTTATCATTAATGTGTGGGAACATGTTCCTGTGTGTGCAGGTATGTGTATATGTGCAGTTGTGTGTGTGTGTGCACGAAGGTGCGTGCGCGCGCGGAGGCTGCAGGACAACCTTGGTATCAGGATTAGGAATACTGCCCAGTTTTTTTGTGACAAGATCTATCACTGGCCTGGAACTTGCCAAATAGGTTAGACTCTCAGGCCATTGAGCCCGGAGATCCACCTGCTCCTACCGCTTCAGCACTGGGACTGTAAGCACGTACTACTGCACCAGACATTTTATAAGGGTCCTGGGAATTGAACTCAGGTCACAAGACAAGCATTTCATTTTACTAACTGAATCATCTTTGCAGCCCTGGCTTGGGCCTTTATTTTCTATTTTTCTTGCTTCTTGGTATGGGATTGTGCACATTCATGTCTGTGAATGCAGATACACGAAGGCCACATGGAGCAGCCTCGGGAGTGCCAGTTCCTGCTTTCCACCTTGTTGGAGACAGGCTCTCTTTGTTGTTTTACTGATGCCTACACAAGGCTGGCTGGCCAGTGAGCTTCTGGGGAGTCTCCTGTCTCTACCTCTTGTCTCCGTATAGGGCGTTATCCCTACAGATGCTTACGGCACTGTGTCTGCCTTCACACGGGTTCTTCATGCCCTGGATGGCAAGCACTTTACTCACTGAGGAATCTCTCAGATCCTGAGTGAGGCTTTTGAAAGTTCACAAAACTAATTTTTTTCTGACTTATTTTTGTCATTTTTCATACAATATATTTTGATCATTTTCTTTCTTCTCTCTCAACTTCACCCAGATCCTCCCACTCCCCTACCTACACGTTCTTTCTCTTTCTCTCAAAAAAGAAACCCAACCTCCCAAAACAAAATCAAAACTAAGAACCCCAAGAAGACAAAACACCAACAACAATAAAAACAAATGAACAAACAAACGAAACACAAAAATGTTTATAAACTCAACAAAATCATAGAGTCAGTCTATTTTACGTGGGTTAACTTCTCCTGGACACGAGGCCGGCCTTAGAGTGTGGTTGATATACCCAGCAACACTCCGCTGGCGAAAAATGATT
The DNA here is from genome assembly GCF_903992535.2 of Arvicola amphibius. NCBI lineage: Eukaryota > Metazoa > Chordata > Mammalia > Rodentia > Cricetidae > Arvicola > Arvicola amphibius. The sequence continues at coordinate 91,599,966 of NC_052058.2, read as the reverse complement.
TTCCCTTTCTCAGCAGATATCAACTGCAAACAGCTTCTTGGTTAGGAGTGGTTTGTGTCCACTTGCCTTTCCCCATGCGGGGATTTTGTTTTGTTTAAAGAAACCTCTTCGCCGGGCGGTGGTGGCGCACGCCTTTAATCCCAGCACTCGGGAGGCAGAGGCAGGCGGATCTCTGTGAGTTCGAGGCCAGCCTGGTCTACAAGAGCTAGTTCCAGGACAGGCTCCAAAGCCACAGAGAAACCCTGTCTCGAAAAAACCAAAAAAAAAAAAAAAAAAAAAAAAAAAAAAAAAAAAAAAAAAAAAAAAAAAAAAAAAAAAAAAAAAAAAAAAGAAACCTCTTCAAAACCCATAGTCCATGTGGACATTTACTTTATTTTCAGTTAATTCTTTAAAAAAAATAAGTACATTTATTTAGGTGTACATGAGCATATGTGTGTGCTACAAACATACATGTGGAGGTCAGAGGGCAACTTTCAGAAGTCAGCTTTCTCTTTCCATCATGGGGTTCTAGGAGTTATTTTCAGTTCATTCTTACAGGTTCATTTTATATACTAGTTTTGGTATTTTAAAAACTGTTCTGCCTCCCGGCTGCTTAGCTCTCAGCCGAGTGCATGTGGACTGTTGGTGAATGTGTTGAGAGCTGGTGCCCTCCCCTTGGGCCCCAGTTAGACACACATTTAAAACGTTTATTTTCATTCAGCAAGTCATATTTGGACTATTCATTTTATACAAGTGAAATTTGGACTATTCAGACAAAACTGCCTTTTAGTTAAAAAAAAAAGGCTATATTCTAATGTTTCTGTATAATCAAACATGACTTTTACGTGGTTTTGCTTTGGCAGACATGACCAAAGTATATCTTTTTGAGTTTTTCCTGTAATGAGAAGAGGACCAAGCTAGATAATTGGAGACAAGAATGAAAAACAAAACAAAACAAAACAACAACAAAAGCAAAAGTTTTCTGGGGGGACAGCTTAGTTGGTAAAGTGCTTGCCAGGCAAGCATGAAGACCTGAGTTCAGATCTCCAGCACCCACACAAAAGCCAACCATGGTGGTGTGTGCCTATAACCCTCGCTCTAGGGAGGCAGAGACAGGAGGGTCCCTGGAGCTTGCCACTCTGCTGATCTCGCTGGATGGGTGGACTCTTTCTCGTCTCATGAAAGAAGGCAGAGAGCAACAGAGGGAAACACTCTCCATTGACCTTTGACTTCCATGCGCACTCATGTGCACACTCACACAAACCCATATACACCAGAAACAAAACAAAACAAAACAACAACAGAAAGAAAGTTGCCCACTAGGGCCAGTACTTGAGATTCATTTATCTTTCTAGAAATGTCTTCCTAACCCCATGCTTTGAGGTTTCTAACTTAGCTTCTGCATTTCAAGGTCTGACGCACAATTCCTTGAAATTTAATTGACATATTCACTTTGAATCTTCAAAGAAAAACAGCTTTCACTCCCGCATGGTCACAAATGCCTGAACAGCTTGCCTCTTCCCATACAGAGCAGGCTTGGCCACCTTTGCAGAAAATGAAATAACGCATCCTTTTCATGGAAGTGCTGAACATCAAAAGGACCAACTATCTGCTGAGTAGTGTTCAAAGACCAGCATTAAAAATCAAGAGAGGAATAAAAGCCAAGGTTTTGGCACAGCAAATGGTTGCAAGAAACTTTGGTCGTCATGGAGTACAAAGTCCACTTTGTGCTTCTGGGCACGCTGGATTGAGGCTGCCCACTGCTTGTTTGATTCCATATGGTCAGCTGGAGCGTCTTTGGCCCTTGGGGAAATGGAGTTAGTTGAGGCCACTCTGATGAGATATTCAGTAACAATGTGTCCTACACTGATGCCAGGGAAGAGACAGGGCGCTCCTGCGAGAAGAACCCCATGACCCGTGTGTGGTTGGGAGTGTGGAATGTTCCATGGAGCAGGACGGAGCCGCAGGAGACTGCTGCATTAGTCTAGCTTTTGTCATCCCTTAAAGCCTCCATCTTCCATGACCCACTTTCTGTTTTCCATTGGTTCTGCCCTGACATGGGAGCTGGCTTGGACCTCAATCCTCCCACGCTGTGTTTGCTGCTTCCCTCTCTTGCTGAAGTGCCAAGTCTTGCCACAGCACCTGTCTGCGTCTATCAAATACAACTCTCTGCTGTTTTGTGCTTTTCTTCTTCTTCCTTTCTCTTGTTCTCTCTCGTTCCTTACCCATTCTCTCCAGTCCTGGGAGTAACCAAAAGCATATATGGAAATATCCTATCTTTCATTCATGTGAGACATGAATGCTTCCGGTTTGTAACTAACAATACAAATAGATTAGAAAAGTTGAGGCAAAGACTGTGAGGAATACCTATTTGTGTTGCAAGTGTGATGACTTGGATTTGATTCCCAGAACCCATGTTTAAAAAAGTGAGGAGGGGGCTGAGGAAATAGCTCAATGGTTAAGACCACTGGCTGCTCTTCCAGAGGTCCTGAGTTCAATTCCCAGCAACCACGTGGTGGTTCATAACCATCTGCAATGGGATCTGATTCCTTCTTCTGATATGGATAAAAACAAAGCACTCATATACATAAAATAAACAAGTAAATTAATATTGAAAAAAATAAAAAAAGCTAGGAATGAGTCAGTGGTGCTCAGTCTGTAAGGTGGTTGCAACCAAGCCTTATACCTAAGTGATCCTTGGGATTCACCTGGTGAAAGGAGAGAACCCAACTCCTACATGCTATCCTCTGACCTCCATGCATGCACTGTGGCACACGCATGTACACCCACCCAAAATAAAAAAGTACACAGATAAATAAATGTGTGTGTGTTTAATTATAGCTGGCATGCTGGTTCATGCTTTGTAACCTCCATGCTAGGGAGGAAGAGAGAGGAGGCTCACTGTCCTCCAGCACAGTCACATCCATGAGTTCTAGGTCAATGAGAATCCCTGTTTGAAAAAAAAATTAGGTGGATGATACCTCTGGGACCACATCTGAGGCTGTCCTTGGGCCTTCACACAAGTGTGTGTATATCCTACACAGATACATGCATCCACACATATGGATAAGCACACACAGGCACACACATATGTACAAGAAACATTAGAAGCAGATTAATTTGGTAAGTGAGAGAATAGAGATGATGCTGAGCTATCCCAGTGTCTTAGATTTAGACGTGGACCAAGACTTAAGATTAAGTAAGTCATCTTTATGGGGAGTGGGAACTATGAGGTAGAGAAATACATCTAGCAGAGCAGAGAGGTGAAGACCCGGCCACTAAGGGTCTATGGCTGCCTTGGCAAGAATCACTGTCTAATTCAGCCTCTGTAGGGCCCGTGTTCTTAAAAGTTCATGACCTTCTTGGCTGGGGTGGCATGGTTCAGTGGGTAAGAGTTCTTGCCATGAAAGTATAAAGACCTGAGTTTGGATTCCTACTACCTATGTAAAAAGCTGGGTTTAATGTTGGGATGGTGATGTGCACATTTAATCCCAGCAATTAGGGAGGCAGAGGCAAGGGATCTCTGAGTTTGAGGCCAGCCTGGTCTACAGAGTGAGTTCCAGGGCAGCCAGAGCTACACAGGGAAACCCCATCTTACAAAGCAAACTAAAGCAAAGCAAAACAAAACCAAACAAAAGTGGGTTTAGCTGTGTCTGCCTGTAACCCCAATACTAGGGAGGTAGCTACAGGAGGATCATTGGAGCCTGCTGGCTGTCTTCCTAGCAGAAAAACGGCAAGCTCCAGTTTGAGTTGAGGGATCCAGTATCAAAGATAAGGTGGAGGGCACTAGAGGAGGTCACCCAAGGGCCTTCTTTGGCCTTTGATGGGCATACATGGGCATACACATCTGCACACATACACACACACGCGCACACACACACACACTTGTGTACACACACACTGCACATACACACAAATTTGATGGGTCTATCTTCCTTTTAGCCATTGTGCTCCTTATTGTAAACACTTTTCTACACTACCCCTAGTAAGTAGTAGATGGAATCCTAAACATAAAAACTTTTATTTTTTCTTAATAAGTTTAACAGGAATTCCATATACAGTGTTGGTTCTGTAGCTTAGTGATGGCAGGAGGATCTGAAGCCCTCGCCTCTTGCAGTCTGCCATATTGCCAAAGCCATGTGTTATAGGCATCACTCAGCAGGGCTCAAGGCAGAAAGGGGGAGATCGCCTTGGATCCTTCTTATAACTTTAGGGCTTTTAAAAACTAGCATATTAGTATACTAATAGCAATTATACAGAATAAGGTATTTCACTATGACATCTTCATGCATGTATATAATGTGTTTCAGATTTGCTCCATTCCCCCCTTGTTATTTCCCACTCCTGCTGAACCTCTTCCTCTTCTCAACAAGGTCTCCTTCTACTTTCATACTGTCGTGTGTGTGTGTGTCTGTGTGTGTGTGTGTGTCACATTGGGTTTCATTAGGATTGTTTATCTGGTAGTGTGGTCGTTTGAATGAAATTGCCTGCCATAAATTCACAGGGAGTGTCATTATTGGAGGTGTGGCCTTACTGAAGGAAGTGTGTCACAGGGGATGGGTTTTAAGGTTTCAGAAGCTCAAACCAAGCCCAGTGGCTCACTCTCTCTTCCTGCTGCTTGTCCTCCTACCTGCGGATTCAGTTATAAAACTCTCAGATCTTTCTCCAGCACCATGTCTGCCTGCATGCTGCCATGCTTCCCGCCATGATGACAATGGACTAAACCTCCGGACCGCAAGCCAGTCTCAGTTAAACGTTTTCCTTTATAAGAGTTGCTGTGGTCATGGCGTCTCTTCACAGCAATAGAAACCCTAACTAAGACAAGGAGCCTGAACGAAGCTTTGTTTCCAGGAGCATAGGCACCTGTGCCTACACCACTGAAGGAAATATCTCTTCCTCCCTCAGCAACTATTAACTGCATATCAATACCCAGTGATGTGTAGAGTCCCGTTATCGTGACTTTTATTTATTTATTAACCAAGAGGAAAGGGTTCTTTTGAGGGAAAGCCCCTGGAAGGCATTCCCTTATGTCTTGGTTAGGTCTGGATCAGATGCCAGTCAATAAAAAGTAAGATGAATTAGTTTTTTACCATAGACACATTGTGGTTAGTGACACGGGGATGCTGTTAGCAAGAAAGTAGCAGAGGAGCTGTGCAGGCAGCCAACGGTCACACCGTTAGCCACAGTCTAGAGGTTAGATCTAGAAACAGATACTATTTTCCTTTTTGTAAGTTTCTAAAGATTCAATTCTGCTAAGGTATATGTGTGACTGTGTGTGTGTGTATGTGTGTGTGTGTGTGTGTGTGTGTGTGTGTGTGTGTGTATGCCACATGTGTGTGAGTGCCTTTGGAGGCCAGTAGAGCGTGTTGGATCCCTTGGAGCTGGAGTTAAAGGTATTTGTGAGCCATCCTATGTGAGTACTGGACACCCAACTCTGGTCTCCTGAAAGATCAACAAGTTCTCTAGCCCCTCTTTTAAAATTAAATTAAAATTGTTTTTTTAAACACAGGGTTTTATGTAGCCCAGACTGGACTCCAATTTTTTATGAAGATGAAGGTGACCCCAAACACCTTTCTTTTTGTCCTGATCTCTCAAATGCTAGGATATCAGGCAAACACTACCATATCTGTTTCTAGAAGTAGATTCTAAGCTGGATCTTTAGATGCAAGATGCTACAAAGGAAAAAATTCTGTGAAAGGACCAATGCCTAAAGAAACATGATAACTAAAAGCAATGTGCCGGCCATGATGCAATCTTTAAAAAGGAAATGAAGCAGTTGAGTACTGAGGAAATCTAATCAAACCTAGACCAGTTGACAGCAGTGCATTGGTACTGTTCATTATTTGTAGCGGTAAGACTGGGGATGCCCCTGAGTTGGTGGAGGGCTTGGCTAGTGAGCACGAAGCTCTGACTCTGATCTTCCTGCACAGCATAAAGCACACATGGTGATTCACTCCTCTAACCCCAGCTCTGGGGAGGTGAAGGTAGAAGTATCAGAAATTCAAGGCTGTTCTTTGTTACATAGGGAACTAGAGGCCAGTCTGGGCTACAGACTCTGTCTCAAAAACAAGCAAGCAAGCAAGCAAGCAAGCAAGCAAGCAAGCAAGCAAGCAAGCAAGCAAGCAAGCAAGCAAGCAAGCAAGCACACGAGCAAACATACCACCACAATGGACAATCATCCTAATGTAAAGTGTTGGGGGAGACTGAATGCAGGGTATATGATAACTGAGAAATCTTCTTAAGTCTTCTGTATATCAGAAACTGTCCTATAAAGCTAATTCTCTTATAGCCAAACAAAGACCAACTAGAAAAAGAGGCAGGTAACTGGATTGGGTAGGAGAAAAAGTTGAATTGCCATGTAGGTCCAACAAAAACCTTGTCAAGCCCTATGGGAATCTCTGGAGAGTATCACCTATACCACTACTTGTGTTTCCCATGCCAAACCAAGTAGTACCAGCTTACAGCCTACTGCTTTAAATAGCCAATAAAGGCAGACTGTGCTGAGAAGGCACAACCTTGGCAAAGAGTCTCTTTCTACTCAGGGTGACGTGAAAACACTAACAGCTGGCAGCCATCTGTTGGCTCCAGTTCTCACATCTGGAAAGCAAGTCTCTTCATAGCAGGGGATCTGAGAGGTGTTAGTTTGTGCACATCATTCTCATAGGTCTTCCTCTACGATCTCTGTGGCAGATGGGGATGAGACCTACGTCTGTCTTCAGAAGGGACTTAGTGTCTCAACTGCTGCAGCGGAGCCATTCTGACATTGGAAGGCAGAAGGGTAGGACTTCGGGGAGAAAGCCACCAAGGACTTGTCATAGCTATGAGGTACCTGTGAGCACAGGATGACATAAGACTTTCCAAGAACTACTCTACAGGGGTCACAGATGAAGACTTTATGAAGTGCCCTTATTCTAAAATTAGATGCTTCTTTGAAACCATAAAAGCACTGTTTCTGTATTCGGAAATAGTGATAGGGTTCCTAGTAAACTCACGAAAGACCACAATCTATCAGAAGTGTTGTGTGATTTCAAAGTTATTAATCGTTCTTTTTGCTTTTGTTTATTTACTTGTACTTTTATTTATTGGAGTAACAGGGATTGAACTCAGGGCCTTGAGCACGCTAGGCAAGAACTCTACCACTGAGCTGCATCCCCAGTTCTCAACTGATCATTTTTCTATTTTTCTTTTTAGAAGAATATTTTACTGTCTGGGTCCTTTATTTCCTTTTGTACATTAAGCCATGAACTCATAGGGAATGAGCTCCAGGGTCCAGGCTCCCTCCTGTTTAGTTCTGACAAAATGTGGTTCTCTGGGCGAAGGAGACTGGTACTTGAACCCATGTGCCTTTCTCTTTGGCTTCCTTTTAAGGATCAGTTTCTTCCACTCATTTCAGGGAGATGTCTTGGCTTTTAGAGTGTTCAGTGTGCTCAATATGTACGTTAATTGTCTTGGTCAGAATCTTGCCCTTAGCTTTCTTGTTGTGGGACAACCTTTTTGTACACTGTGAAGATGTGTCTCTGCCTTCTGATTGGTTTGATAAAGAGCTGTATGGCTAATAGCTAAGCAGGAGAGGATAGAAAAATTTCCAGGGATAGGAAGTTGGGAAGAATCTGAAGTGTGCAGAATTCACCAGTCAGACACAGAGGGAGTTGGATATATAGAATGAAGGAGAGCCATTTGACAGAACATAGATTAATAGAACCCGGTTACTTTTAGCTGTAAGAGCTAGTTGGGAACAAGCCTAAGCTAAGGCCAGCCTTTCATAATTAATAAGATGTTTGCATGTTATTATTTGGGCACTGGTGGTCCAATTAGAGTCTGACTACACTTCCTTGTTTACAATGATGCCTACAGCAGGCTGAGTGACGTAGACTCTTCAAGTTTTTCTGTGAAGAATTTGGGATGCTCCATGAATTTGCTTGTCATCCTTGCACTGGGGCCATGCTAATCTTCTCTGTATTGTTCTAATTCTTAGTATATGTGCTGCTGAAGTGAGCACTTAACTGTTCTTTTTTTTTAATATTTATTTATTAATTTATTATGTATACAATATTCTGTCTGTGTGTATGCCTGCAGGCCAGAAGAGGGCACCAGAGCCCATTACAGATGGTTGTGAGCCACCATGTGGTTGCTGGGAATTGAACTCAGGACCTTTGGAAGAGCAGGCAATGCTCTTAACCGCTGAGCCATCTCTCCAGCCCTTAACTGTTCTTTATAAAAGCATTTCTTCATAGAAGATGCGAAGATATATGACTCCCACTCTACATGGTCTGGGATGGATCTGTTGAGGAGATATCAACACCTCATCTCTTTATTTTATAAGAGAATCAAGTAATTTAGCCCTGGACTCCAGCCCAGAGTGGTTGCTTTCTTAATACCATTTATGACATTGTTTTATCTGTTCTGTCAAAAGATGGGTCTTTATTTTTTTATTCTTTATTTTTTTTTATAAAAAATTTCCATCTCCTCCCCTCCTCCTCCCCCTTCCCTCCCCTCCCTTCCACCCATTAACCCCCCTCCCTCCCTCTCCAAGCCAAAGAGCCATCAGGGTTCCCTTCACTATGTTAAGTTCAAGGTCCTCCCAGCTCCCCCTAAGTCCAGGAAGGTGAGCAACCAAACTGACAAGGCTCACAGTGAGCCCGTCCATGCTGTAGAGTTCAAGCTCATCGCCGTTGTCCTTGGTTTCTCAGTCCTCCTCCACCGTCAGCCACATTCAGAGAGTCCGGTTTGGTCCCCTGTTCCATCAGTCCCATTCCAACTGGACTTGGTGGTCTCCCATTAGATCTGTCCCACCGTCTCAATGGGTAAACGCACTCCTCACGGTCCTGACTTCCTTGCTCATGATCTCCCTCCTTTTGCTCCTCATCAGGACCTTGGGAGCTCAGTCCGGTGCTCCTATGTGGGGCTCGGTCATTTTCTCCAAAAAGATGGGTCTTTAATAACCATCCATAAAGAATCGAGACTCTCTCCTCCAAAGAACAGAAAAATAAAAATATAAAACACTCTAGATGTAGAAGCTTTTTATTTTAAAAGGGATGCATTTCTTTAATTCTCCGTGTGCACACCTGCACACTTATGCACATGTGTGCAGTTTCCTGCAGAGGCCAGAAGAAGGTATGCAGTCCTTGCAGTTGGAATTGAAGGTTGTGAACCAGTGATGTGGGTGCTGGGAATCAAACTCAGGACCTCTGCAAGAGCAGGATTCGTTCTTAACCCCGAGCCAGCTATTTTTCCAGTTCCTAGAGCCAAGGAAAATCATCTCTGATATTATAAAGAAGGAACTACAGTTGAATCAATTCAACAACACGTGTTAAGGTCTCAAGGACACTCAATGACACACAACCCAAGACTAGTGATTAATGATTTTTTTTTTGGCTGATCTTGACAGTGGAGTTTACACTTTGTAAAATTTAAATAGCCTATGCATTTTACTTTTCTGAAGCACGTCAACTCTTTCCAGATCCCCTGCTTCCAATATGTGGGATAAAGGTAGGGAATCGTACCCTGAACCAGTCTTGATATGTATCCCTACATTGAAACTATGACCTAGATTACTGTTTGTGAGGCCTATTCAAATCCTAGCCAGTAGTTAAAGTAGTTAGCCACCAGTAGAAAGGTGGTTGTGTTGGCTAAAAGGATGGCTCAGTGAAGTGCTTGCCTTGCTCTTAGAAGGACTTGAGTTCAGCTTCCGGGAACTGTCAGAAACCATTGTCCTAAAATATGATAGCAGGGACCATTGTCTTAAGGATGTTTGCAGAGAGTCTCACATTCCAACTGTTAGTTAACGGAACCCGCCCCACATTCCAACCATCTTGAAAACTGTTTGTTAATGGAATCACAAAAAGAATGTTTCCCCTTACACCAGGGGTGCTTTGCTACCTTGGCAAAAGTTCCTTCCTACCCCTACCCCCACCCCATGCCAAGTTCCTCATTCAAGGGCTATATAAGCTGTAACCATCACCTTAATAAAGGAGACCTTGACAATAGAATCTTGCTTTGTCTCGTTTCTCTCTGTTGCCCATGATTTCTTGCAGGTAGCGCCTATTCAGGAACCCTGAATAGCTGACCCACTGGCGGGGTACAGGGAACCTACATAAAAAGCTAGGCAGTAGGGTGCCTTCTAACACTTCCAACAATCCCAACACTATGAGGTGTGTGGAGGCAGGTGGAGAGCTTTCTGAAAGCATTTGGGCCAGTTAGCCTAGCTTCCCTGTTGCCATTCAGGCCAAAGAGAAACCTTGTCTCAAATAAAAGGGGTAAAACACCCGAGGAATGGCACTAGGTGGTCTTCTGACCCTATCCACACGGAGCCCCCCCCCCCAACCCCCGTGCACAGTTTCACCCTGCCACATATACAAACTCAAACACATGTGCCACACCCGGCTTGACTTCAGGGATGGACCTGGTTGGGGTGGCAAGGGAGTACAGAAAATACCAACATATAGACTCACACAGACAAAAGCTGGAACTGAGCGATCTGGACTCCGCTGGAAAAGTCATAGCTCCCCATGAGCACAGCCTGTTTATTATATAGATTTGGACAGAAAGCTGTGGTTGTTGCATACAGCTTGCCAAGGAGGTGGGGTTATGATCTGCAGATTATTAACAGGGAGGCAGCTGGATCAAGGAGACAGGTTTAGCTAATCTCCATCGAACAAAGTAACAGAGTACTCTGCAGGGGAGTAGTGTTCAGGCCTTAAACACGCTGGAGAGCTATGGTGGACATTTTCTGCAAACACCGTGGACACTAACATTGGGGCCTCTGAGGACGGCTTTGCCATGTTTCCAAACTTTGCCCTGGGGAAAGGTTCTGCCATTTCTCCTGGGTCTGAGGTTCTGGTGTCTTTAACATGGTTGGCTCCTGTCAACAAACATTCACTCAGGACTTCAGTAACTCAGGGCTCTCTCCACTCTCTGGACACACACACACACACACACACACACACACACACACACACACACCAGGCAGCCCAAAAACAAGAAAGAAAGCAAGAAAGAGAAGTGGTAGTGTCTATATTATTCAAGAGAAACCAACATCTGCCCTTCATATTATTTTATCTGTCTACGGCAGAAAACCCCATTGTTACCTGCCTGCCCCATTTGGCTTCCTAGCAACTCAGTGGGCTCTAATATGCATGCAAAAGGGCAGGATCAGGCTGACCCAGCTTTCAGCTTTAGCCTTGTCACCAGCAGCTATGAGTCTAGAAAACAAATGCTAAATGTACAATTTTGAACTTCTGTTAGCCTCGGCGCTCTCTCTCTCTCTCTCTCTCTCTCTCTCTCTCTCTCTCTCTCTCTCTCTCTCTCTCTCTCTCTCTCTGTGTGTGTGTGTGTGTGTGTGTGTGTGTGAAATAAAGCAGTCTCTCCTGGTGTCAGCTATTACTGCTCGGCTCTCCCTTGAGTCATTTCAAAGCCTTTGCCGCCTCCTTTTCGGAATAACCCGGCTGCTGTTAAGACACCTATGACTTAGTCTCCCTTGAGATGAGACCTGGCTCCTGTGACCTAAGGGTCACAAGCAAGGCTTTCTCAGAAGGGCTGTTTTTATAAATAGACACGGGAAGAAAGCCTGTTCCCTGCCGTCTGCCCTCTGCCTTGAAACCACTCGTGAGAGAGTTGGCTGGAACTGGGGTGGCCTTCTCAATGCCATAATGAACAGGTGTGGGAAGGAAAAGTCGGCATTCTGAGGACGACCGCACCTGGAGTCTGTGAGAGCCTGGCCCCTCCACCACACAGCATGGCTATCCCATGCGGTTCTAACCCATGACTCTTACTATGTGAAGGGATTAGCTCTTGGGTTTTCTCTTTTTTCCCTTCTCTCTTTTCTTTTTCCTCATTCCCTTCTCCATTCTCCTCTTTTGTCCCTCTTCTCTTCCTTCTTTCTTTCCCTTTTCTTCTTTCCCCTTTCCCTTTCTCCCTTCTGCTCCTCTCCTCTCTCTCTTTGATTTTTCAAGACTGAGTTTCTCCATGTAACAACTCTGGCTGTCCTGGAACTCAGACCAGGCTGGCCTTGATCTCACAGAGATCCGCCTGCCTCTAACTCCTGAGTTCTGGGCTTAAAGGCATGTGCTACCATGGCTTCCCATTCTCCTCTTCATCCTCCTTCTCTGTCTTGCCCAGTTCAGTGTGATAGAACCCAGTACCTTGCCTGTAGGCAAGTGATCTGCCATTGAGCTATATTCCTAACTCTAGATTCTCTCTTTCTTATGGCCAAAGTCACATTTTAAGTCTCCTGTGCCCCAATATAGCTATGAATGAAGCTCAATACAAAATCATAAACTTGCTTAAACATCACAAGATTTTTATTTCTTATTTCATGGCATGACTGAGCAGTTCTTGAGTGTAAACTTAGAGATGACAATGTTTGTCGGAGTGTTGAAAGGTGGCACACACCGGCAAAGCATTTGGATGAAGGTAGCATCTTAACAGAATGATGGTCCCTAAAACCACTTCTAAAAGATCCTTTTAAAAATATCCCGTTATTTATTTGTGTGTATGTTTTGGGCATGAGTGTGTCTCAGTGCACGTGTGGAGGGCAGAAGTCAGCTTGGGTGAGTCAGCTCTCTCTTTCCATCATGTGGGTTCTGGGAATGGAACTCGGGTCATCAGGCTTGGCAGCAAGCTTGAGTCATTTCACTAGCCCTAAAGACTTTTTCTAATACTATTGACCAGATGCACCATTTTCTTTATGGTGTCCTTAGGGGCCTTGTTTCCTGTATTCTCTAGCAGAGGTGAAATAACGATAAAGTTGATTGATAGGAGAAAACCTCAGGAAGTTACAATTTCAGAAGAACTCATATCCTGATGAGGTTCGAACGCATTCAGGATGCTATGGCTACAGACATGACCCCCATTTAGGCACTCAGAAGTTAATCATGAGGACAGTCTGCTGAGAGAAGTGGTCACTGGGGTGGGATGGTCTCTGTTTCCTCTCTGATCTACAAAGCTGAGAAGGCACCACATAAACAGGAGAGTCATAAGAACTCCACAAGCCTGAGATGCTGCCCCTATCTAGGTAGTTAATGGCCGCTTGGGACAGGGACAGACATTTTCTTCAGTGGTGTAGACACTGTGTGTTGTACACGCTTATATTCAGGGAATGTGGCAGCTCTTTACAAAGTCCAGAACAGAGATGGAGAGATAGTGCAGGCCACTGTCTGAAGCCATTTTCCAGCTACCCATCATATTCTGGTGAGCAGAGTTAAGCTCCATCAAATTAGATGACGGGCTTCCCGATGATGCCATTGGGCCCCAATGTCTACTGGCCTCACTCTCTTTGAATTGCTGTAAAGAATGGGGCTTCCCATAAGCCCCATGACCACAGATCCCTGCTTGACTAACACAGCTCACTGTTCTTAGAAATCTTCCTATCAGTTGTTTCCCCTCTTACTCAGTGTGCCTCGAAGACTCAAAGCTTGGTAGCTTGCCTCAGTTTTTTTTTGAACATTGTCTCTTGTAGTCCAGGTTGACTTCAAGCTCAATGTGTAGCCAAGGAGGATTTTGATTTGATCTTCCTGTGTCCATCTCTTCATTGCTGGAGTTGCAGGCCTGCTCCAACACAACCAGTTTGTATGGTGCTAGGAACGGAGCACAGGGCTTCCTGCACGCTTGGCAAGTGCTCTCTCAACTGAACCATAGCCTACCCTTCCTACAAAACAAAGTTTTGACTCATGGCTTTTAGGTAAATATTAAAATAATAATAATAGTAATAATAATGATAATGTAGTCAATGACACTGATTAAAAAAAATACATCAAATTGGTATTTCTCCCCTGGCTCTTGCATTGTTTTCTTTTCTTTGTTCTTTTCCTTTTTTTTTTTTTTTTTGAGACAGGGTTTCTCTGTGGCTTTGGAGCCTATCCTGGGAGCTAGCTCTGTAGACCAGGCTGGCCTCGAACTCACAGAGATCTGTCTGCCTTTGCCTCCCGAGTGCTGGGATTAAAGGCATGTGCCGCCACCACCCAGCTTGTTTTGCTTTCTTTTTCATCTCACATACACAGGTGGTTGTAAATCCCTTCCCTTTGGTGGCCTAGACCTCAGTTCTCACGTTATTCTAAGACTGAGAAGAAGAAATGGCAGTTCCTCTTGATCTTAACACAAATGTAGAAATTCAAGCCAGAGAGGCTACTAGCAGAGGAAGGTGGCCAAGGACTGAACCTCAAAAGGTGTTCTCACATCTCAGGCTTTTCCCCCTCATCTATAAAACAGGACAACTACCCCCAAATGATCTTATGTTCCTAATTCTGATAGACAAAAGCTTTTTGATTACATATGAACACACACACACACGCACACACACACACACACACACACACACACACCTCATCTGAAAATGACTTTAAGGTAGTAAATCATTTGTAACTTCAAAGGGATTTTGGGTATTGCTCTTCCACAGTAACATGTTCTTTAGCCAAGGTGCATTTTGAACAACAGCTCTCAGTGTCCTCCACTGATGTCAAGTTATATTAAAATAATGAAGCATGCTATTGCATGTGATATGAATCACACTTAGGTACCACTGAAGACAAATCCCTTACTTTGAAAGGTTTTATCATTTATTATTTTATTATAATAAACTTCTATATCCTTGTAGAAATCAGAAGCAATGGCAGGTATAGCATGCAGCTGGAATATGGCACTTATTTTATTTTAGAGATAGTGTCTCGTGTAGTCCAGGCTGATCTTTAACTTGGTATGTAGCTGAGGATGACCTTGAACTCCTGATCATCTTTCCTTCAGCTCTTGAGTGATGGGATCAAAGCTATGATTGGACACACCTGGTTTATGCAGTGCTGGGGATCAAAGTATGTTGGACATGTACTTTATCAACTGAGTGACACCCCAGTTCCAGGAATTTTAAATTTGTGTTTCAGGATATAAAGTGAGACAGAAATCTGTTTAAAAGATAGACACAACATAAAATTGCTTTTAGATTTTTCTCACCTATCATTGTCAATTGGTAGAAAGTATTGGAATTGTGTAATTAAATTTATGAAGCTCACACTGGCTTGTAGCTGAGTAGTCAAGAACTCTTTAAACTACTATTAAAAAATAGTTCTGAAACTGAGTCTGGTGCTACACGCCCATCACTCGGTACTCAGGCAAGTACAGAGGTAAGAGGTTCAGAGTTCAAGGTCATCCTTGGTTACATAGTGAGTTTGAGCCAGCCTGTGTTACATAGGCCCCAACTTAAAAGAAGAAAGAAAAAATCTGAGTCTGGTGCTACACGCCCATCACTCGGTACTCAGGTGAGTACAGAGGTAAGAGGTTCAGAGTTCAAGGTCATCCTTGGTTACATAGTGAGTTTGAGCCAGCCTGTGTTACATAGGCCCCAACATAAAAGAAGAAAAAAAAATCTATCCTTGCATTAAGTACATTATAGAACACAGAAGAAACTAGTTCATGGTGGCGGTGGCGATGGAGAAGGTTTCTGTGTTAATCAAGGGCCTACCATGCTTCAGATGGTTGCTCTCCCCACCATCGCTTCTGCTTTCAGCAACGATTTGAGGAACAAGTCATCAGCCCCATTTCACAGGGAAAGTAACTGGTTCTCAGACATGCTATGGGGGAACACTGGCATTTGAATGGGTTTGCTCCAGTCCTTTTGGTTCATGGTACTAGGCTGAGAGCCATTTCTGATCATTGCTTTTGAAAAAAAAAAAGTCGCCATTATATATTAAGGTGGGCTTTTGGACCCAAAGGACGCAAGACAGAGATCAGGTGTTGGTGTAAAAGCTTTATGTGTGTAAAAAGGGAAAATGTTAGAAGAGGGGTGTGACAGTGACCAAAGTGGTTAAGACTGTACAGCATACAACGCCACGAGCTTGATGTAGATCCATGGTTTAAAGTCACAATGACGTCATAGGGTAGGGGCTATCACGACCCCTGTGGCTTTTCAGGTTAAGAGGCAGGCATAGGCTGGGGGATGGTTCAGTTGGTGAAGTAACTGCTGTGCAGCCCCAAGAACCTGAGTTCCCCAAACCCATGGAAAAAGGTTGGGCATGGTAGTGTACCTATTCCCCATTCTGCATCCCAGTGATGCATACACTCTCTCTGTACATACATGTTCACGTGTATGTGGAGGCCAAAGGACAACCTTGAATGTCATTCTTCAGGCACCTATTTTGGTTGGGACAAGATGGCTCCTTGACCTGGAACTTCACTGAGTAGGCTAGGCCAGCTGACCAGCAAGCTCTAGGGATCTGCCTGTCTTCTCCTCTTACTGTGATATTACTGGGATTACAGGGATGTGTCGACATACCTGACCTTTTACTAAGGAAGAGCTTTACTGATGGAGTTGACTCCCCAGCTCCTCCAGTGAGGTGTGTGTGTGTGTGTGTGTGTGTGTGTGTGTGTGTGTGTGAATATTATACATATGGCTAGATATATGTAAGATGTTTGTAAGTCACAATATACATTTGGAGGTCAGAGAACAACTTTGGGAGCCAGTTTTCCTTCTACCCTAGGATTTAGGCTTTGAACTCAGGTTGTCCGACTTGTGCAGCTGAGACATCACCCCACAGTGAGTCTTTTGAAAAATGTGTATTAATGTTTGCCTGTGTGTATGTTTATACAGTGTATATGTGCCTAGAGCCTGTAGAGGCCAAAAGAGGGCATTGGGTCCCTTGGACTTGTAGCTATCGATGTCTGGGAGCCACCAGGAGGACGCTGTGAATCGAACCCGTGTCCTCTCAGAGCAGTCGATGCTCTTAATCGCTGGGCCATCTCTCTAGCCCCTTCAGTGAGTTTCATAGTGGTTATTAGGTACATGAAAGCATAAGCTAATACTCTTGCCCTTTGGAAGTCAAAGAAGCAAAGGGGGGAGAATGTACAAGGCAATTACACACTGTTGAGGGGAGCACAGCAGGGCGTCAGAATGGGCTTCAGTTCTGGAGGTGAATTAAGCTGGGCCACGAAGGATGCCTGTTGTTTGACTTGACCAGTTGGAAGAGAAGAGTGGCCAGAGTATAGAAAGAAAGTGGGAGGGCAGAGAGGCAGTGGATAAATCCCTTGTGTCCATCTGGCTCGTGGCTTGCCTTTGCTGAGTGCTGCAATGTACTGTCAGTGGAGTTGCGGCTCTCCTTTGACTCATGAAGATGGAAGGCTGCCTAGCTTATTCCTGCATAGCAATGGGCAATCTGGACCCCGGGGAACTTTTGTCTTCTGGTGAATTCTCTATGAAGATATAAGAAATGTATTTGGAAAAAGTCAAGAGCATAGGAGCAGTTACAATACAACCAAATGTTGACACAATGGGATAGTTTGAAGCCCTGGATTCGGTAGTTATATAGTGCAATGGTATTCAGTGTGGCAAGGCTACAGTGTATAGTTGCACATGAACACTTCAAGCAGTCCTATGACTCACACACACACACACACACACACACACGCACATGAACACACACACACAGACACACACACACACACACACAAAGACCTGGAAACTTACAGATAAATTCTCTCATCTGTAAAATGGGGATGATGGCTTAGTGAGTAACGTGCTTGTTGTGCAAACATGAAGACCTGAAGAATATTCAACACTCATGTAAAAGCCAGGTGTGTGCATATACCTATCATCTTAGCACTGGGGAGTCAGAGACTGGAGGACCATCAACAGCTCACTGGTCAGCCAGTATGGCCGAAACAGTCACCTCCAGGTTCAGAGAGAGACCACAGTATCAAAAACATAAAGTGGGGAGTAATTGAGGAAGACACCTAAAGCCCACCTCTGGTCTCCACACAGGTAAGTGCATCACTAACCTACTATTACTGCTACACACACACACACACACACACACACACACACACACACACACAAATGGAAATGATGATTGGATCTATCCAAATTAGGGCCCTGCAGAGATGAGACAGCTAATACGCATGAAGTGTGTAGGGAGATTCCTTTTGACTTACATGACTTAAAGTGAGAGACACTCTAAGGGGGAGGTGTCGGTTAACCTCAAAAGTGACACAGGCCATGAGTCAACAACATCTGTTGAAAGAGGTGAAATTCAGAAATGGGGCCCAGAGCAGCTGTAGAAGAAGCATCCTTCCACATGAAGGGACCCAGGAGCAGACGTCAGTGGGCCCCACGGCGGAGTCTACAGGAAAGAGACTTTGCTTTATTTTACATCTTTAACGAGGCCGATAGATATTTAGCAGCTTTATTGTGTTTAATGTGAAGCGAAACCCACCAAGAAGTTACACACACACAGCAACCTCCAGCACAATGACTGAGCAGCAATAGGCTCTTGTCTTTGAAAACCATTGGCATTTCACAGAGGGAAGGTGGGGGACATGAGACTAAAATATCAAAAAGAAGGTTTCCTCTTATCTTCCCCTCCCATCGTTCCTTTTTCTTTTTTGAGACAAGACTTGTGTAGCTCAGGCTGAGCTTGAACTTGACATACTTCCAAGGATCATCTTGAACTTCTGTCCGCCTGGCTCCACCTTCTGAGTGCTGAGATTACAGGCAGTTTTATGAGGGTGAAGCCAGGGCTCTGTGCACTCTAGGCAAGCACTCCAATACCTGAGATACAGCCCCAGACCTCTTTTTAGTCTATTGCCTCTCCTCCCCTTCTTTTCCTTTCCCTCCCCTCCTCTCCCCTCCTCTCGTCTCCCCTCCTTTTTTCCCCCTCTCTCTCACTTCTTTCCAGAGGGTGTTATTATGTAGCCCAGGCTAGCCTGAACTCTCCATCCCTCTGCCTCAGCCTCCAGACTGCTGCATTACAGGAGTGATAATACCTGGTTATCATCTTCTTTTCTTTTTTTCTTTTTTTAAGATTTGAAGGAAAATGTAGGGAAAACATTTCATCAGGGCATTATTAAGTTATTCTCACTATTTTATAGGTTTGAAAATGTTAATTTTTTCACCTAAAGAGATGGGGTCTTCACATTTTCCTCTCACCATAGAACTAATTTTGCACCGCGCTCTGGTACCCGCACCCACTTTGGTTCCACAGATCTCTCCATCCCTGCTAGAAGCAGTAAACTTTGCATCTTTCTCTTTGGGGATTTCCACTTTAGCCTGCCCAGTTTCAGTAAATGCTCACCCCGTTTCCCCCCTCCACCTCATCCAAGCTGCTGGGTAGCAACCGCTCACAGGGTGTCTTTGTGGGGGTCAGACGTGTATGACACCCAGACAAAGCCTAGTAAAAATGAAATTTCTAAGGTGGCTTTGCTCAAGGGACAGCGTGTAGAGAAATGTTATGGATGAGGCCGAGCAGTCAGAGGGGAGTGGGTGATGCAAACGGCAGGAAGGGCAGCGGGCTGGCAGTGGGCCCTTGGCAACCAGATGCAGTTAACCCTGTCGGCTTGATGACAAGCAGAAAGGCTTGCAGCAGCGTGTTGACTGGGTAAGAGCTGCTGAGAACATTTGTTCATGCAGCTGACTTTCCACCTGAAACCGGCTTGCTTCAACTTGCAGTCTAGCTTCTTGGTTTCTATAAAGAAATGAGTTCCCTTGAGTTGTAGCCCAAGGGGACCATTTTACTCTGCTGGCAAATCCAAGCATTGAATCAGAACACAGTGGGTCCTGCCCAAAGCTTGTTGATTGTCTAGATGACCATCTTGATCTGTTTCGTGTGGTTATAGCAGAATACCACAGACTGGGTAATTCATTTTTTTCTCCAAATTAGTATATACCTATATTACATCCTATCTATCTATCTATCTATCTATCTATCTATCTATCTATCTATCTATCTATCTATTTATCTATCTATCTATCTATCTATCTATCTATCTAATTTATTATGTATCTATATTTTAAAAAAAGTTCTCATGTAGCCCAGGTTTGCCTCCAACTCAATATATAACTGAGCACGACCTTGAACTTCTGATCCTCCTGCCTCCTTCATCACCTAAGTGCTTAGAATAAGGTGCCCATTGCTCCATTGGGTTTATGCATGCATCACCACGCCTGGCTTTATGCAGCTGTGGGGATGGAACCCAGGGCCCTGTGTATACCAGGCAAGTGCTCTACCAGTTGAGGAATATCCACAGCTCCACGCTAAGTAAGTTGTGATGAACAAAAATTTGTTGGCTCAAGCCTTCTCAGCTTGGTTGATCGCCTTCCTG
This sequence comes from Arvicola amphibius, assembly GCF_903992535.2. Classification (NCBI taxonomy): domain Eukaryota; kingdom Metazoa; phylum Chordata; class Mammalia; order Rodentia; family Cricetidae; genus Arvicola; species Arvicola amphibius. The sequence continues at coordinate 91,579,911 of NC_052058.2, read as the reverse complement.
GACCTGGGGGGAGTTGGGAGGACCTTGGTTTTAACATAGAGTAGGGAACCCCGATGGCTCCTTGGCCTGGAGAGGGAGGGAGGGGGGGTATGGGTGGAGGGGAGGGGAGGGAAGGGAGAGGAGAAGGGGAGGAGAAGGGGAGGAGATGGAAATTTTTAAATATAAAAAAATAAACCAAAAAATTTGTTGGCTCATAATTCTGGGTGCTGGGAAGTTCAGGGGATGGGTTGGCATCTGGTAAATGCCTTCTTGCTTTAGCCCCATGTGGCAGAGGACTGATGGGGAGAGAAAGGGAGGACGGGGAGCATAATAAAAAAATAACACACGTTTCTCACAGCACTTATTTAATAAGTTTGTGTGTGTGTGTGTGTGTGTGTGTGTGTGTGTGTGTGTGAGAGAGAGAGAGAGAGAGAGAGAGAGAGAGAGAGAGAGAGAGAGAGAGAGAGAGAGAGAACAACCTCCGGAAGTCAATTCTCTCCTCCTACCAAGGAGGGCCCGGGGACTAAACTCAGTTCATCAGGCTTGGTGGCAAGTGTTTTGAACCCTACCGAGCCATTTCACCAGCCCCGATTTGTTCTCTCACAAGTTGTCGACTCTAGCGATAATAACGTTAATGTATTCATGAGTTTCAGAGAACTTCCTGGTCCAATCATCTCTTAAAAGTTCTTCCTCTTCATCTGCTTGCAGTGGTGACTAAACTTCAGTGCACATCTGGGAGGGGACAAGCATTCAAACCATAGCAATGACCATTCCAGTATTGATGCTACCCATAAGTACTCAGCAGTACCATTCAGTCCATAGAGATTCATTGGTGCCCGTCTCCCCCCACACTCTAGTGCTGAGCGGTGAGAGGGTGGTCTCTCCAGTTAAATGCAGAACGAGTGAAGCTGTGCTCTAGCATGGGTGTCCAACCTACAGCCTGCAGGCCACATGTACCCAGGATTGTTAAGAATGTGGCCCAATATAACATTGTAAGCCTAACCAAAACATTATGACTTTTTTTTTCAATTTGTGTGTGAGTGTATGTGTACACATGCGTGTATGTAGGTGCAAAGGGAAGGCCAGAAGTTAACTGTGGGTGTCCATCCAAAGGCATCATCTACCTTTTCCTTTCAGGCAGTTTCTCACTTGCCTGAAACTTGCTAGGTAGGTCTGGCTGGCTGGTCAATGAGCACCAGGGGTCTGCTTGTCTTTATCGCCCCAGATCCTGGATTACAAGCGTGGCCACTACATCCGGCTCTTTTATATGGGACCTGGGGATTGACTTCAGTTCCTTAAGATTGCAAGTCAAGCACATTTGTGTGTGTGTGTGTGTGTGTGTGTGTGTGTGTGTTTGTGTGTAGACTTGATTTCACAGTTCTGGAGCGTGCCCCTTAGCCTAGAGAAACCAGAAGACTGGATACCCCTGCACCTCCTTAGCAGGCCGGTTTCCCATCGCATCTGGGTGGTGCCTCTCTAAACTGCCAGGACCTGTGGGCTTTCAACAAAGTCATTTGATGAGTTCCAGTTGGCTGGCAGATACGGAAAACAGCTGTGATTTGCTGTGATTTCCAGAGAGCGGATCCGGTGACTTTCGAAATCTGTTATCTTTGCCTCTGTTTGCCTTTTATCTCTTCCCTGAGATAACAGGCTTAGCTGTCTTGCATTTTACAGTCTAATAAACTAATTAAAGATCCCCCTTTGACTGTTTTGTGCACCATTTGAGTTGCTCCTTTAAGCAGTTTGTGCCCAGGGTTTTAATTAGGAATCTCAAACACATCTTAAAGTTGCTTAAGAAAGTTGAAAAGGCTTTTTTTTAAAAAATGAAACAAAACACCCCCACCACAAATAAAGAAACTGTGACTTACTGATTTGCCCTTTTACCTAATAAACTTACAAGGAGCTACTTACCCCCTAGATCCATTGCTTACACATCTCTCTCCTCCTTAGGTTCCTGCTTTACCCACACAGGTTGCCATTGAGATTAAATGCTTAACATAAAAAATGCCCTCAAGAATATGCCCATTGCTCTAGGGATGTGGCTCAGGTGGTAGAGTGCTTGCCGAGCATGCAGGAAGCTCTGGGTTTGGTCCCCAGCACCGAAATAAACTGGGCATGATGGCTTGTCCCTGTAATCCCAGCACTTGACAAGTAGAGGGAGGAAGGTTGCAAGTTCAAGGTTATTTTTGGCTGAAGAGTGAACTTGAAGCCAGCCCAGGTTATACCAGACCCAAAACATTCTCTCTCTCTCTCTCTCTCTCTCTCTCTCTCTCTCTCTCTCTCTCTCTCTCTCTCTCTCTCTCTAAATAACAGAGCCCTAGACCTTAGTAGGCCCCAGGACCTTAACACAACTGCCTCTATGATGGAAATACCATTCAGGCTGTAAAACTCAGCATGTAGACAACACCACTTGCCAAAACTAAAACAAAGGCCTAATCCATCATAGTCTATAGCTATGGAAAAGTCTCTAAATGTACTAACATTGCTCATTGAATTCTCAAGTTCTGCTTCTGGCTAACTGTTCTTGTTAACTGAAGTATATCAACCCAGGACATGACTCTTATGTTTAAAATCTCACCCTGAGAAAGACTCCAGACTATACTGGGATCCCGAACACTGGTCACTGACCCTTAATAAAGGCTTTCTATTGGCTTAAACCCATCTGAGAAGCCGTCTCTGGTAAATGCCCCACAACGCTATCTAATCTATTCTTATCTATCTATCTATCTATCTATCTATCTATCTATCTATCTATCTATCTATCTATCAATCATCTATCTATCTATAATCTATCTGTCTATCTACTCTCTAATCTATCATCTATCTTCTAGCCTATCTATCTATCTATCTATCTATCTCTCTCTCTCTCTCTCTCTCTCTCTCTATCTATCTATCTATCTATCTATCTATCTATCTATCTATCTATCTATCTCTATCACTCATCTATCTTCTTCATTTAATCCTATCTCAAAAGCTATACTCTCACTTCCGTCCTGCTTTTGCTTTCAGGTCAGACTGAACCTGTCAGGGCTTGCCTGGATGAACTTCCAGCTCATTCACAGACCCCCATCTCTCCCAGTTCTGCCTTTCATTTCTGCTTAGGCAGCAGTCTTAGCTGAGCCCTGAGCTCTGAAGCTGGTGAAGTCTACCTGGCCCTTACTTCTTTAAGCTAAGTGACTTCCTCCTACCAGTTGGTCCTAGGTATTGTCTAGTGAGAAAGTTGCCTAGATTGCTACTGGCAAAGTTCTTGAGGCCTGTCTCCTCAAAGCTGCAAATAGCTCTGGAGGGGCTAACTTCACTGATGGTATGATCCTGGGGTGGGGGGAGGAGACCGAGAGAGTGCAGTGCTAAACAAAGTTCTCATTACTTCTATGGCGGGCAAGAGACAATTGGCTTTTGACATTAGACAGAAAGTAGTCCCCTTTATGGCCTAAATTTATTTAATGTAAACGAATCTTAGTCTTTTCTTTTGATCTTCTCTTTGCGTTTACAAGATTTGTTTGTTTGTCCTTTGAAACCAAACAATGTCAGTTGCTTTCACCTCCGTTTCCTTTGCCTGGTTAGGCATCTTATTCCCCGTGGTAGTCCTAAATATAACTTTCAATAATCTTGAATGTGAACCCTGGGGCTTCTATACCATATTTTATTGCTTGCTGTAATATAGTTACTGCTGCCTCCTGAAACTTGCAAAGCAGTCTATGGAATGACAGATGTTAAGTGAGTTTCTTACCTCTGTGAAGTCACTGGGTGGCAGGTGCAACCTAAAAATTAAAACGCATGTGGCAATATTTTTTTCAGTGGAGTTCAGAAATGGGTGAGTGCTTTCCGTGGTGCCTGGGCTCTGGTGACGTGGGTCTGTCAGTCAACTCGCTTGGAAACAAATTATACTCTTCTAATTATAGTTTTCAGACAAGGTCGCATGTAGCCTTTGCCGCCACCTCTCCGATGCTGCGATTATAGGCCTGTGATCAGTTTTTGTTGTTGGTGGTTTTTTTATTTTATTTTATTTTTTGACAGGGTCTTACTATGTATCACCAGCTGGCCTTAAACTCACACAGAGTCCCTTGCATCTGCCTCCTGAGCACTGGGATTAAAAGTAAGCCTTGCCTTGTCCAGCTCCGCACTGGGTTTCTATGATGCTGGAGAAGGAACCAAGGGATTTGTGAATACCAAAGCATTGTACCAACTCAGCTGCACCTGCAGTTCCTTTCCCTACCTATCAAACAGACAAAATAAGTAAGTTTTTGCCCTAGCTGTGGCCATCCGAAAGAGATAATGTACGCGTCTAAACGTTTCAGGAATGAGGAGGAGGCTGCCTGTCCTGGGGACGAGAGAGGGACTGAATCTCCCCATGGCTAACTCGCCCATCCCAAATATGGCCAAACTCTGGCTAAGACAAACAGCAAGTGCGAAGAAGTCTCAAAAAGGAAATGAATTGAGAAGAATGGGTGAAAGCTCCTGTACCCAGCTGCCTGGGAGGCAGGGCGAAGTGGGTGGGTGGGGGCGGTAGCTGCCAGCATTTGAGGAGCTGCTTTCTTTCTTCCCTTCAGACCTCCATGGGAGGTCTGCACTCACGACTCTCAACTTCACATATTTTGACAGGGTGTGTGGTTCAAAGGCATAGAACTGAGTTGTAGCCCTGTGAGAAAACTGAGCTCATTGACGTATTTTGAGATGTGTCCGAGAGCCCACAAGATGACTTGCAGGCCTAGAAAGACTGTTGCCACTGCCTCTGGAGATGTTGTTGCTGCTGATGCTGAGTCTTTCCTGTCCCTATGAGCCTACTGTTCCCATAACCTGATAGTAGTTGTTCATAATTTCAGCCCTGAGTGTGCTCATGGGATCAAGGGGGTTAGTTAGTTCATGCAGATTCTTGTATGCAAACCAGTACTCCCTAGCCAGATTCTATTTGCCAGATTCAGTTATTTATTTATGATTTTATTTTCAAGATAGGGTTTCTCTCTGTAGCTTTGGAGCCTGTCCTGGAACTTGCTCTGTAGACCAGGCTGGCCTCGAACTCGTAGAGATTCGCCTGAACTAGATTCTAAACCCATCTAGTGTCAGCAGCATTCTTGCGTGTCTGTGTTTCTGAAATACCTTCAATGTTCAACAGGATGGAAACAGAGTTACAATGTTAATCTAATTCTAGATAAGACAGCATCCAGGGCAGTTGAGATGACTTGGCAGTTAAGAGCATTTGTAGGCAGAGCAGCGGTGGTGAACCTCTTTAATACCAGTATTCTGGAGGCAGAGGCAGTCTCATGCCTTAGTCCTAGCACTTGGGAGGCAGAGACAGGTATATCTCTGGGAGTTTGAGGCCAGCCTGGTCTACAGAGTGAGTTCCAGGACAGCCAGTGCTACACAGAGAAACCCTGTCTTGAAAAGCCAAACAGAAGCAAAACAAAAGAGCATTTGCTGTTCTTGCAGAAGACCTGAGTTCAGTTCCCAGGTCCCATGTCCTGAGACTCACAACATCTTGTAACTCCAGCTCCAGGTTATCCTGCGCTCTCTTCTGGCCTCTGCTTAGCTGCACATAGCCACATGCAGACACAAAATTATACATGATTATAAATGAAAATACATTGTAAAAAGACAAGTTGTCGGAGTTGGTTCCATCAGTAAAGTGCTCGCCTTCCAAGCACAAGGACCTGAGTTCAGTCTCTAGAATCCACATAAATAACATAAATAAAAAAAAGCCAGGTGTAACAGCGCATATAGTGCATATTTATAACCCTGGGGAGGAGAATACGGAGACAGGTAGAGTCCTAGGACTTGCTGACCAGCCATCGGAGCCTACTCAGTGAGAAATCAGGCTGCTGAGAAACCCCGTCTCAAAAGCCAGGGTGGATGGTGTCTGAGGAAGAATTTTTGATGTTGTTTCCTGGCCTACACATGCATTCATACAGATACACAAGTACTTTACACACACATGCACACGCACGCACGCGCGCGCATCCCCCCCCCACGTGTGTGTGTGTGTGTGTGTGTGTGTGTGTGTGTGTGTGTGTGGAGAGTGACCAATATGGCATTCCTTGAGGAGCAGAGAGCCTTGTGTGAGGACTGACCCGCACAGAGAGATGCTAGGCCAGTGAGAATACACTTGTCAGTGTCCCACAGATGGGAGAGGGCTACTGCCTGTGAGCACTCTCCCTTTCCAGACAGTTCATCCTATTAGCTAGGAGCTGTGGACACATTCTCTCCTCAAGCTATCAGCACCTTTTCCTCCTGGTTTATCTTCAGACGAGCACCCTCTTCTTATTTCTTGGTCTCGGTCAGCGCCCACCCCCTTAACTCCCCCTTCGCCCTTCTGTTCTAGCCAACTTCAGCTCTCCTCTTGGAGGAAGAGATAAAGGCAATGGCTCTCCCAGGGAGGTCAGCCCCTCTACTTTCCTGATCATTACCATGTTGCTATTTTCTCTCTTAGTCTTCTCAGCCTGCAAATCAAAACACAACAGAAGAAACTTCTACCACCCTGTCTCCTTCCAGCTCCACCGCTGGTGCTGTTCTTTTTATAGCAGAGCTTCCAGAAGACTTGTATTTCATCCCCTTATTTCTTTTCTCCCCATCTGTCTCTTGAACTCCTTAAAACAAGACTTAATCATTATCATACATCAAAATTTCCCTTTCAGTGTGCCCTTCTCTTCTGTGAGTACACATGCGAGTGCACTCGTGTGTGTGTGTGCATGTGTGTGTGTTGTCTGTGTGTGCACAAGAGCTCGCAGGCATGTATGCATGCAGTGTATGTGTGTAGGAACTCCAGGGTTACAGACATGTAGCATCCGCCTTTACCTGAATTCTGGGGGCCACACCCAGGTTCTTACACTTGTGTTTGGTAAGTCCTTTATCCACTGAGACATCTCTCTGGCTCCTATTTTTAATAGAATATGTTTTCTGTATTCTTTGATAATTTCATATATAGATACTCACCCCAAGTCTCCCCTATCACCTCCTGAGTAGCCCCTAACATCCCCCTCTCACCCTCATATCCTTTCCTTTTCTGTTTTTATAATCCACGGAGTCCAGTGACTGTGCCTGCTGGAATGCTGACTGATCTTGCTGGCTGGTCCTTGTGCAGGTCTGGTGCAGGCAATCTCAGCGGCAGGGAGTCCATGAGCGAACAGGCCAGGTCATTTCCAAGATGTGTCATATTTCACAGTGCTCCTCCCCATCCTCCACTCATACATTATTCTATGGTGTCCCCGGAGCCTTGGTGGGGATGAGGGTGGGGATGATACTTATATAGGTGCTCTGTTTAGGGCTAAGCACTCAGTCCTTCTCCCCCCATCCCACCTCCCTAAGACATGGTTTCTCTGTGTAAAAACCCTAGCTGTCCTAGAGCTCTGACCAGGCTGGCCTGGAACTTACAGAGATCCGCCTGCCTCTCTCTTCTGAGTGTGGGGATTAAAGAAGTGTGCCACCACCACCAGGTCCCATTTTTATTTTTATTTTAAGACAGGTTCTCTTGTAGTTCAAGCTGGCCAGGAACTTGATCTGTAGCTAAGGATGGCCTTGAACTCTCGATCCTCTTGCCTCCACCTCCCAAGTACTGGGATTCGGGCATGTGTCCCCACACCCAGCCTGAAACGCTTTGCTCCTTCTTGATACAGTCTCTTTGCTGGAGTCCCAAGCTCTAAGGGCTGGTGGGCTCCAACATCTAGCGCTTGGTCTCTTTATCTCCAAAGATACTAAATCACAGTTGATGTCATCCACTTTCATGACCTCAGATACTATTTATAGACACATAATTCTCTACTCTATAGCTCTCATCCTGATGTCTATAAACCCCAGACTGAGATCCCTCTGCTTTGTCCTCCTCGCTTAGGTGTAGAACGAACATCACAAATAAACATTTGCTGGCCGGGCGGTGGTGGCGCACGCCTTTAATCCCAGCACTCAGGAGGCAGAGGCAGGCGGATCTCTGTGAGTTCGAGACCAGCCTGGTCTACAAGAGCTAGTTCCAGGACAGGCTCTAAAAAAGCTGCAGAGAAACCCTGTCTTGAAAAACCAAAAAAATAAAAATAAACATTTGCTGAAACAAACCCCTGCCTTCTCACTGCCCCCCTTTGTCCGCGTTCTATCATTTGTGGTGGTTTTCCCTGCGTTCTATCATTTGTGGTGGTTTTTTCCTTGCGCCTGTGTTGGCCTTTCTATCACAGTCTCCACTCAATAGTTGAAGTGACTTTTTTCTTTTCTCATGTTTATGTGTGTGTGGTATGCATGTATATGTGTTTGTGTGTGCACATGAATGTGGGCATGTGAGCGTGGATGCTATGGAGACAGATGGTTGACATCAGGCATCTTCCTTGATTACTCACCAATTTATTTAATGGTGTCTTTTTTATTCTTTTTTGGTTTTTTGAGACAGGGTTTCTCTGTAGCACCACCACCCGGCTAATGGTGTATTTATTTACGGGGTCTCACGTTGAACCTGGAGCTCATCAATTTCAGCTAGTCTGCCTAGCCAACTTGTCCTGGGGATCCTATGTCTCTACCTCTCCTGTAGTGAGATTACTGCGGGCCACCATGCTCGTTAGGTGTTGACATGGGTTCTGTGGCTCTGGATCCTCACATTTCCACAGCAAGAGCTTTGCCTGCTGAGCCACCCCCCAGGCCCAGAGTGACCGTCTCAGAACGCAGATGCTCTGCTTGCCGCCTTTGCTTTGAGAAGAGCTTCTCGGGTTCTTACGCTCTGTCTTCAATGACTCTTCCGGCACTGACTATAGCCTGCTTTTATCTCCATTCCTGTTTCTGTTTTTACTGTATTGCCATACATTTGGCCTCTTGTGGTCACCTCAGGACCTTTGAACTGTTGCTCTATCATAGTGCCCTCATGGTCCATAGTTACAGGAGTCAACTCCATGTTTCGTCTGTACCTTGCTCATGTTACCCCACTTGGGTGTTTTGAGACAGGGTTTTCCTATATAGCCTTGGCTGTCCTGGAACTAGCTCTGTGGACCAGGCTGGCTTTGAATTCACTTAGCTCTGTCTGCCTCTGCCTTCCAACTGTTGGAATTAAAGGTGAGCACTAGTCCATTCCAGGCTCCTTAGAGATGTCTTCCTTAGCTTCCATCTCCTGAATAATAAATAGCCTCTTCCCTTCTTGCTCCCTCGTTTTCATCCCCTACTCTGACACACACACACACACACACACACACACACACACACACACACACACAGTTTTTATAGGGTCCCAGTAGAAAATAGATGATATCCTCATTGTAGGGTGGTTTTATGAATAAACTCTTTTCAAGGATATGGGCAGAATTAAGAGAATCAATCAAGAATGGGTTTGACATCCATGGGGAAAATATACATGACAAGCCCATATGGACCTTATCTCTTCTCACCTGGTTCCTAGTCTACTATGCACCCCATGTCACATATCCCTTCATTTGTATTGTTTATGGAGTAGGATTTTTGTTTTCGTTTCCACTTCCAGGGGCCTTACAGTCTAGTGAAGGGACAAGATCCTCACTGATAAACAGATAAAGAACATAGTCTGGTGTCCATGGCTACTATAGTACTATTCACAATAGCCAGGATGGGGAATCGGCCTGGATGTTCATCAACAGGCAATGGATAGAGGAAATGTAATTGACAAATAGGTGATAGATTGTTATAAAAAACAGATATAAATCAGACAGGTGATAGATAAATAAGATTTAGATTGTATTATATACAATTTTAATTTGAGACAGGGTCTCATGTAGTTCAGACTGGCATTGAACTTCCTTTGTAACTGAGGATGACCTTGGAGTTCCGATTCTCCTGCCGTGGTATTCTTTATGCTGGGATTACAGGAGTGGACCACCACTTCAGTTTCCCAGGCATGGAAGCCAGGGTTTCTTGCCTACTAGGCAAGCGCTCTACGAGCTACACTACATCATCAGCCAAGGGAAGCCATTTGCTCAGGCAGTAAGAATTTGTCCTGCCAATGAAGATCCGAGCCCCATCCCAGCATTCACACCAAGCCTAGTGTGGCAGTGGACATCTGTAACCCACAAGCCGGTGTGGGACAGGAGGCGGAAACAAGGGTTCCTGGAGCTCACTAGCCAGCCAATGCGATGTCTAGCTCTGGGCTCAGGGGAAGAAGCTGTTTCAAGAGAATGACTGGAGAAGATACCCAACAAAGACCTCTTGCCTCTGCATGAATACACACACACACACACACACACACACACACACACACACACACACACGTGTCTAGATGGCGTTGAAGTGACCAGAAAATGGAACTGATACAGGAAAGCAGACATAGTGAAGCCATGGTAGAGAAGACTTGATCACGTGACCACTACCAGTGACCCCCTGGAAGAGGGATGCCATTCTGAGCTCCGTCACCCACTGGCGTTCCTCAGAAGACAGAGATCAGGACATCACACGTGATGAATAAATCAAGGTTGGTCTCTGTGGACCCTGAGCAACTTAGAAAAGAGTAATGGAGGATGCATGGGGCATCTGGTACACTTTCATCGTTTTGATGTTCTTAGTTAACATACAAAACATGTATTTATGTTATTTTCATACCTGTGAGTCACTGTCCTTGGCTCGCATTCACTCCTCCCGGTACCTTTCCTGGCTCCTCCCCTTTTCTGCTGTCCTCATCCTCTCTACAAACAGTTCCCTTTCTGCTTTCATGTCATGTGCATGGTTCTTTGTGTGTCTGTGGTGTTGCATGTGAGTGTGTGCACATGTGCATACATTTGGAGGCTAGAGGCTGATATTGGCTGTCTTCCTCAATCAGCTTCCACCTTAGTATTTGAGACGAAGTCTCTCACTAAGCCTGAGCTCACCAGTCCAGCTAGGCTGCTGGTCAGTTTCCCCAGGGGATCTGCTTATGTGACTCTCCAGTGTTGTTCTCTCTCACACAGCCAGACCCTGCCTCTTAAGTGAGTGTGGGATCTGAACGCCAGTCCTCGTGTTTGCAAGTGCTTTACTGACCAGACTATCACTACAGCTCAAAATATTTTAAATTCTAGATTGAGCCTGTGAAAGAAAGAATGAACTATTTTTCTTTTTGAGTCTGGGTTAATTTGCTAAACATAATGGTCTCCGATTTCATCCACTTTTCTGGAAAAGACATAACTTTCCTTCTTCCTTATGGATGTGTATAACTATGGATATCTATATCTATCGATCATCTATCTAATGTGTATCTATATAATTTGTATCTATCATCTATCTATCTATCTATCTATCTATCTATCTATCTATCTATCTATCTATCTACCTGCCTATCTATGATCTATCACCAATCATTTATTTATCAATTACATTTCCTCTATCCATTTGCCTGTTGATGGACATCCAGGCTGATTCCCCATCCTGGCTTTTGTGACTAGTACTATAGTAGCTGTGGACACCAATCTATGTTCTTTCTCTGTTTACCAGTGAGGATCTTTCCCCTTTATTAGATTGAAAGCCCCACGGAAGTGGGAACCAAAACAAAAATCCCACTCCATAAGCAATAACAACGAATGAATATGTGGCATAGGGTGCAAGGTAGACTAGGAACCGGGTGAGGAAAGATGAGACCCACAAGACTTGGAGGCTGAGAGCACAGGGCTGAATGTCCCTGAAAGTTGGGAAAGCTGGAGACTGTCTTGTGGGAGAGAGCTTATCCCATGCGCATGAGGCTATGGGTTTGATTCTCAATACCATAAAGGAGAGCAGAAATCTAATAGCGATCTTCAAGGACAAATGGTCAAAAATAGACACAAAGTGCAGCCCCGAGTAGCTTCACAAAGGAAACAGCCATGTTCAGCGTTCCACAGGACACACAAATCTGCTGAGGTTGTAAGAAGCCCCCAGCTGCAGCAACACAGGCAGAAAAATAATTGCTGTCGGGAAGCCAATGTTCTTGCATTATAATCACGAGACACTGGAAAACAAGGAGAGCCTCCGAGAGCCCTGTAGCCGGCTGAGAAGCTCCCGTGAGGAAGGCACGCAGAGAGACGGAGTAGAACTACGGTACATGCATTGTTCCAGTGTTCAGGTCTCCCTTGTCTTCTGAGTTTTGTGCTGTGGCTGCAACAGCAGCTGGTAGGCAGACATTTGCCATTCCATCCTGATCATACTTAGGCTTTGTGAGTTTTTAAAGTGAGTGTAATATTTTTATTCTTTGAGGATTTCATACAGGCATATGATGTATTTCTATAACATTTATGCCTACTCCTCTCCTTAATTCTTCCTAGACCCAAATTTATGTTCTTTTTTTTTTTTTTTTAACTCACCAGGTCCAATGTATTCTGTCCATATGCTCCTGTGTATATATGTGGCCAATCCACTGGAGGATGGTTGACCTACCAGGGAGCCATACCTGTAAAGAAGTCTGACTCTTCCTCCAGAAGCCATCAGCTGTCAGCAAGGGCTTCTCAGATAGGGGTGAGAGCTCACGACATGGTGCAAGTGTTGTCAGGAAACCACGGCTGCTCTGAGTTCTGGAGCCATCCTGTCAGGCCCACATCCTAATTCACTTTGGTGCTCCCCAACTTCTGGATTTTATCGTCTTTCTTCCCCCTATTTTGCAATGGTCCCTGAACCTTTCAGGGATGGAGTGTGGCATGACGTCTTATTTGTAGATGAACGCTCTGTAGGTTCTTATTCCCCATTGTGAGTTTCTGCATTGTCTACAATCCATTGTACAGAGATGTACAAAGAAACATCTCTGATGAGTTCTGAAAGCTGCATCAGTCTATGGGTGGAGAGATGGAAATGCAGAGGGTATCTTGGTGATGGAGGAGTGTCTATGTGTTAATTTTATTGGTTAATAAAGAAACTGCCTCGGCCCTTTAATCAGACAGAAAATTAAGTACGCAGAGTAGACAAAATAAAATTATGGGAGAAAGAAAGCCGAATAGGACAGATGCTTCAGGCAATCACCATAGACAGTCGCTGTGCTTCTCCTCTCTGAGATGGATGCAGGTTAAGATCTCTCCTGGTAAGCGACCACCTCATGATGCTACACAGATTACTAAATATGGGTTAAAGCAAGATATGAAAATTAAATAATAAGAGGCTAAAACAAATGGGCCAGACAATGTTTAAATGAATACAGTTTCCATGTAATTATTTTGAGTGGAAAGCTAGCCGGGTGGCGGGATGCAGCCCTGCCGCTCCATCAACATCTTGGTACTCCTTTCAGCAAAACATTAGTAGTAGGCTTATCCCTGGGGCCCGTGAGCCGACCATGGATTCTTGGCTAGATTAATACTATCAGGCACGTGTTTCCTTTAGTTACTCCCATAATATTCACGCCACTATATTACTCATGGATATGTCTAGTTATTTAGCTCAGAGCTGTTGATGAGTTTTGCCCTTAGCAGCCTGCATAGTACCTTTCAATGCTAGGAAAGCAAACCTAGCCTGGTGGCACACACTTTTAATGTCAGCACTTGAGAGGCAGAGCTAGGCAGATCTCTGGGAGTTCAAGGCCAGCCTGGTCTACAGAGTGAGTTCCAGGTTAGTCAAACAACAACAAATCGGTGCTAGAAAAGCTAGGGGCAGGGAGACAGTCTCTTGTCAGTATTAACTTGATTTCTCCTGTCACCAAACAATGTGGTGACTTTAGCAATAGGGTCCTGCCATCAGGTCCTGGTGGGAAACCAAGAGCAATGACATTATCCTATATTGATTTGGAGGTCTCTAGTACACCCCTGAACAACAACTCAGGAAAGGTTAAACCCTCAGGCCCTTCCCCATTGTTTCCCATATTTGCCCTTTTGGGGAGAGAGTTTCTTATTAAGTAGCTGAGGTTGATTTTGAATTTTAATTCTCTTGCCTCTACCTTCTGATTGGGAATGTGGGTTACAAGTATTGTAGAAAGGAGGCAGGCGGGCTGTGTCCCGCCACCCGGCTAGCTTTACCCAAAATAATTACACGGAAACTGTATTCTTTTAAATCACTGCCTGGCCCATAGTTTCAGCCTCTTATTGGTTAATTCTCACATCTTCCTTTAACCCATATTTAGTAATCTGTGTAGCACCACGAGGTGTGGCTTACCAGGAGAGATCTTAACCTGCATCCATCTCGGAGAGGAGAAGCATGGAGACTCACTATGGCGACTGCCTGAAGCGTCTCCCCAACTCTGCTTCCTTTTTCCCACAATTCTCTTCTGTCTACTCCGCCTACCTAATTTTCTGTCTCTTAAAGGGCCAAGGCAGTATCTTTATTAATAATGAAAGTAACACATAGACACTCCTCCATCAAAGTATTCACCATCATTCTTAGTCAATTTAAAAAGAAAAAGAAAAAAGTGTGCAGGGAGCCGATTTGCTAGCCGCCATTACAAGATGGCGCTGAGCCCCTGCACCACCGAGTAAACAACTCCATATATGGTAGGGCTGTAGACGGAACCTCTCGCATGCGCAGTAGTGTGCAGTAATCTTAGCCAATCCCGTGGCCGGGGGCATCGGAAGATGAGTGAGTAGCCAATCCAGGCATGACCCGTGTCCGCTCTCCCTATATAAGCGGCTGCCGTTTAGTGCTCTGCCCCTTCGCTTCCTGCTCTCCCAACAACCAAGAGGCTCCAATAAAGCGTGATAGGAGAAGAATCCTCGACTCGGTGGTCGTTCTTCCCTGCTGGCCAGGGGGGTTCGCCGCAATTGGTGCCGAAACCCGGGACGCCGGGACACCCTTCGGTCACCGGGCGAGGGGCAAAGAGGATCCAGAACTCCACACGCGGGGCGGCGACGTCGGTAAGCAAGTCTCCAAAAAAATGATGATTGCTGGAGTTGATCCTGGAGTGTTCTGCCTTGTTTTTGTGGTAATGGTGATCTGTGTGCTCCTGTGTTGCTTTTGGTTGCGTTGCCATAAGCCTGGTCAAGAGTGCCTTTGCTGTTGCGACCACGCCTAGTCAGAATCGAAAGTAAGTCCGTCGTAAATAAAACGGCTTTTCTCTGAGGGGAAATAAGACCGCTGTAGCTTAAGCGGCTCTCCGGTAGGGTGCCCGTGCATAAGACCTCATTATGGGCAACACTCATGGCGCTGGTCCTGGTCCCATCGACCTCGTTAGTCCCCTGCAGGCGCTGCTTAAACAGCGTGGCCTGAAGGTTTCTCGGAGCACGATCGATAAGGTCGTGAAGGACATTGACCAGAACGCACCATGGTTCGCGGTCTCTGGGGATTTCACCTTGCCCTCATGGGAAAAATTAGGACGGGACTTGGAAAAGGCAAAACATGAGAACCAAATAAGCCGTGGCACTATGCCGCTATGGCGACTAGTGAGGAACTGCTTACGAGGGGGTGATAATGCAGATCTTGTTAGGAAAGGTAGAGAGGCATTAATAGCACACCAGGACAGCTTATCAGAATCGGAATCAAAAGGGGGAGACTTGGGTAGGCCTAAAAGAAAAAAAGAAAAAGAAAAAGAAAAGGAAAAAGAAAAAGAAAAGGAAAAGGAAAAAGATTCAAAAGTTAAGCCCAGGGAAAAGGGCCAAAGAGAGCCCTTGGGCACAAAAATGGAGGAGAGGAACCGGCTTTATCCGGTTCTTGAGGAGTTCGCCGACTTAGACTTGTCGGACGATGAGCTCAGTCCTCAGGAAGAGGAGGACTTAGAGGAGGAAGTTGCTAGATGTGAGGAGGAGCGGCGTGGGCGGAGACGCCTGCCGCAATTTTCTGCAGTTGGAGGCGGGGCCAGAAGAGGGCCTAGGCAGCTGCTGGGTGAGTCTCCACCCACAGCGCCGCCGCCATCTTACGCACAGGCAGCAAAGCCTGCCGGAGGTTATCATTTCATCAGCAATAACACTTGGGCTCGTTTGGCCTCAGCCTTCCCAGTGTTTGAGGATGCTGATACACATCATAGGTGGTACGAGCCGGTGCCTTATAAACAGCTGAAAGACATGGTGACTGCGGCTAAGGACTTTGGGCCCACCGCAGACTATACCATTGCATTGTTGCGCAGACTCTGTACCCAGGTTTTAACACCCACAGACTGGACAGAGGTCGCTAGGGCATGCCTGTCTCGAGGACAATTTCTGGAATTCAAATCTCTGGCTGCTGACAAGGCACAGGTTCAGGCTCGACTTAATGCACAAAATGGCCACCCAGATTGGACTGCTGAGATGCTTTTGGGACAAGGGGAGTTTGCTGAAGACCAAGTTGATTATCCTCTTGAGGTGTACCAGCAAATTAGTAATCTTTACTTCAGTGCTTGGAAGGTCCTACCCAGTAAAGGGGAAGTGGCAGGCAATTTGACTAAGATCGTCCAAGGACCCACAGAGCCATTCGCGGACTTTGTGGCCAGGATGACTGAGGTCGCTGAAAAGATCTTTGGAAATTCAGATGTGACCTTGCCGTTTGTGCAACAGATAATTTTTGAACAAAGCACTAAAGAATGTCAGCGAGCCATAGGACCAGTCAGGCATAAAGGACTGGATGCTTGGTTGAAGGCTTGTAGGGAAATTGGAGGTCCTTTAACAAATGCAGGCTTAGCAGCGGCGATGCTTTCGACCACTAGATCGGCCCGGGATACAAAAAACAAAGGATGCTTTCGGTGCGGCCAGATGGGGCACTTAAAAAGAAATTGTCCTAATGGCAGTGGTCCACGTATGCCAGGCATTTGCCCTCGCTGTAAGAAGGGAAAGCATTGGGCCAATGAGTGCCGCTCAGTAAGGGACATTAATGGTCAGCCTATCCCACAAGTCTCTAGTTCTGAGACAAAAAACGGGATGAGGGGCCCCAGTCCCCGGGGCCCGAAAATATTCGGGGCGCTTCAGGCTTCAGCCCCACCTCTGAGTTACCAGAGGCAGACACGTCAGTACGGAGGGCCACCATCGGTTCCGCAGGGTTGGACCTCTGTGCCACCTCCGGAATGGTATTAACACCAGACATGGGAGTTCAGATTATGGAGACTGACATGTCGGGTCCCTTGCAGGAGGGACATGTAGGGATTGTTTTGGGGCGCTCCTCATCTACTATGAAAGGGCTGGTAGTTCACCCAGGTGTTATTGACCCTGATTATACGGGGCAGATTAAGATTCTTTGTCACGCTCTTCATGGCGTAATTTCTGTTGCTCCCGGTGACCGGGTTGCTCAATTGTTAATTTTGCCCTCCAAGTATGAATCATTCCCCTCTGCAGACAGAGTAAGAGGGAATGAGGGCTTGGGGTCCACAGGAGTTGATCTTGCCTGTTTGTCCATGGCCCTTAATGATAGACCGATCTTAGAATTGACTATTGAAGGAAAAGTTTTTTCGGGCTTGGTGGACACTGGCGCTGATCGAAGCATTATCAGAACCCAATCATGGCCTAAGCAATGGCCTTTACAGCAATCCTGCCAGTCCCTACAGGGACTAGGGTACGCACGTACACCGTGCATCAGTTCAAAGGAATTGACTTGGAGAATAGAAGATCAGCATGGAAAAATACAACCTTTTGTAGTAGACCTCCCCATTAACCTCTGGGGAAGGGATGTTCAGCAGCAATTACAGCTCAGATTGACTAATGAATTTTCAGATAAAAGTAAAGATATGATGAGGTTGCAAGGATTTGTTCCTTCTCGAGGCCTGGGAAAAAATCTTCAAGGCATACCCGACCCGATAATACCGGTCAGTAAGACAGACCGCAAAGGACTGGGTTTTTCTTAGGGGCCACTGACATATCGGCTTCCACAATGGGCTCCATACCCATACCATGGACAACAAATAAGGCTGTATGGATCCCCCAGTGGCCCCTTTCCCAGGAGAAATTGGAAGCCGCTAAACAACTAATTGAGGAACAATTGCAACTAGGTCACATTGAGCCTTCTGTATCACCATGGAATACCCCGATCTTTGTTATCAAAAAGGCATCAGGAAAATGGAGGTTATTACATGACTTGCGGGCTGTAAACAGTCAGATGCAAGTCATGGGGGCAGCCCAAAAGGGTCTCCCATTACTCTCTGCTCTGCCAAAGGATTGGCCAATTATAGTACTAGATATCAAAGATTGCTTCTTTTCCATTCCGCTGTGTTCCCAGGATAGGGAAAGGTTCGCTTTCACTTTGCCTTCTGTAAATCATGAACAGCCTGATGCTCGTTATCAGTGGAGAACCCTCCCCCAGGGGATGTCAAATAGTCCTACTATGTGTCAACTATTTGTAGATTCTGCTCTGATGGCTGTAAGGAGACAGTTTCCCACTGTAAAGGTCATTCATTACATGGATGACATTCTATTGACAGCTTCATCTCAACAGGTACTTAGGGAAGCTTTTCAAAATACTGTTCAGACCTTGGAAAAGCAAGGGCTAATTGTAGCCCCTGAAAAGGTACAGTGCTCTACACCAGCACGGTTTCTGGGTTCTATTATTTCCCCAGATACAATCAGACCACAAAAGGTCCTTATTCGTACTCAAAACTTAAGGACCCTTAATGATTTCCAACAGTTACTAGGAGATATTAATTGGATCCGAGGGTATCTACATGTACCAAGGTCGGAGCTACTGCCCTTATTTTCTATCTTAGAGGGTGATCCTGATGTTACCTCCCCGAGGACATTGACACCTGCTGCTATGCAATCTTTACGCAAGGTTGAGGGAGCTATATCCAAGGCACAGCTATGCCGCCATGACCCGTCTTTGCCAATTTCTCTTTGTATATTAAAAAACAAAAAATGTTCCAACAGGAGTTTTATGGCAAGAGGGACCTCTATGGTGGCTGCATGGTAATTCAATTGGAGCAAAAACGCTTAGATATTATCCTGACTTGGTGGCTAATCAAGCCTTAATGGGAATAAAATTTTGCTTGACCTGTTTTGCAAAGATGCCTGATAAGTTGATTATACCCTATACTAAGGAACAAGTGGAGGTCTTGGCCGCCACTGTGGACAATTGGGCTATTTTGCTTTGCACCTTTTCTAATACTATTGATAATCATTTTCCTAAACATCCAATTTTGAGTTTTGTGGAAAAGAATTTAGTGTACTTTCCACGAGTTACCTCCCCTAAGCCCTTATTGGGAGCTGTAACCATATTTACTGATGGCTCAAAAACAGGAGTAGGAGCTATGGTGGTGGATAATCAGTCACCGGTGCTATTCAATTTTCAACCCGATGCCCCTCAGACTACAGAATGCTTGGTGGTATTGGAAGTTTTTAAGAAATTTCCTGAGCCCTTTAATTTGTTTTCGGACTCACAATATGTGGTTAATGCGGTGTCCTCTCTCGAGGTGGCCGCTTCCATTCGCCAGTCAAGTCCGGTTTCCAATGTTCTAATACAGATTCAACAACATATACTTCAAAGGAGTAATCCATTCTATATTGGACATATTAGAGCCCATACTCTACTTCCTGGTTCTATGTCTGAGGCTAATGCAAGAGCTGATCAGGCAACCAGAGCTATGGCCTTAGTTGCTGCGGACTCAATGGAGCTTGCTCGAGAGTTTCACAGGCTCTATCATGTACCCGCTGATACTCTTCGTAAAAAATTTGCCTTGTCCAGAAGCAATGCAAGAGATATTGTGAAGGCCTGTTCCTCTTGTGTGACTTTTCTTCACCCTCCCCACACAGGGGTTAACCCTCGGGGCCTGCGCCCGACTGATCTATGGCAGATGGACGTGACTCATATCCCTGAATTTGGGAAGCTGAAATATTTGCATGTGTCTGTTGATACCTGTTCAGGCATTATCCATGCCACCCCTTTGGCGGGGGAAAAGGTCACCCATGTAAAGACCCATTGCCTGGAAGCTTGGGCAGCTTGGGGCAAACCGTTGCGCTTAAAAACAGACAACGGCCCAGCATATTCCTCCCACGGCTTTCGTTCCTTTTGCACACAGCTTCAAGTTGAACATACTTTTGGCCTACCATATAATCCCCAAGGCCAGGGGATTGTTGAAAGGGCTAATAGAAGCCTCAAAGATATTCTGACAAAACAAAAAGGGGGAATAGCAGAAACAGCTTCCCCCAGGGACAGAATTGCTTTGGCACTTTTTACAATTAATTTTCTAATTTTTGATGGTCAAGGCCGAACAGCGGCTGATAGACATGCTAACATGACCCCCGAAGATAAGGGATTGTCTGTTATGTGGAAAGATGTGTTGGATAACAAATGGTATGGACCGGATCCAGTTGTTGCGAGATCCAGGGGAGCTGTTTGTGTTTTCCCACAGAGTCAAGAAGTCCCTCATTGGGTACCAACACGGCTGACAAGGAGCCTGAGACCAACAGCTGAAGATGAGGGCTGCAACAACATGGATGCTGATCCTGGCAATGAAGACAGCCCTGCTGAATGCGAGTCCAATGACGTTATGGGCGGTAACGAAGGCCTGGCCCATGCCGATGCCTGTTCATGCTAACTCCTCCATATTGCCCACACTGTTTTCCACCTCCTGCGATCTGGAGGCACCCTGTCTGCCTAACTCAGATGCTAAGCAGGAGTTGTTTAATGCTACAAGGATAGCCCTAAATGGGACTATGTGCTTCTCCCTTGAGGGGAAAGGACCCTGCATAAGGCTTTTACGCAAAAACTTGACCAATTGGATGGATCCCCTGATGCAGAGTAATGTAGGGTTAGGGTCCCTGGGCGCAGTATTAGCCCAGGTGACTCAGGGGATCACCTCAGGGTCAGGAGGGCCCAGTAATGCTACATCTATCAATGCTACCACCTTGGCTATGAGAGTGGAGTCCCTGGTACCATTGGGGGGTGCATCCACTCCTAAGAATGCTACTCGTTTTAGGACTTCACCACACTGTGTTCCAGATTTTTCATTTCCACCTACATTTACAGCCTGCCAAGCTAAGACTTGGGAAAAGACACAGGTTGCCTATGGGTTCTCCCTATCCCCATCTATGAGGAGATACCTTTATAACCAGTCTAATCAAGATTCTGCTATTGGATCAGGATGGTCCTGGTATCAATGGCTGCTCTCTAATGAAGTAGGAGCCACTGCAGACATCTCAGCCCTGGCAACGCTACAATTAACTAGGACTTGGCTCCTTAATGTTTCTGGTAGCATATCAGAGTCATTGGGCCAGGGGAGATGGCTTCGCATTTATCAAGAAGAAGAATTGAGTAATGCTACTCTAGGGGGGAGCTGCGGTCTGCGTGACCCCTCCTTTTTCCTTTTTGCTTACTAATTCCACCCCGGATTCCTCGGGTACCTTGGATTGCACAAATGGATCAGTTAATTGCCACTTGTCTGAATGTTGGAATGGCACTCAAAAGCTGGCTATTATGGTGAAGGTTCCAACCTTCGTACCACTCCCGGTCCAAGCTGACCCGGACCAATTTCCCATCACAACGCTTTTGCGTGAACGACGTGACTTCGGTATTACTGCAGCCATTGTCACCGCTGTAGCAGTGTCAGCGGCGGCTGCCGTCACGGCTGGGATAGCCATGGCTAATCAGGTGCAAACGGCGACCACAATTAACAACGTGGTTTCAAAAACAGCTGATGCATTAGAAACTCAAAATAGAATTAATAATCATATCCTTTCTGGCATAATAGCTGCCAATCAGAGGATAGATTATGTGCAGACTCAGGTGGATGAGTTGACCCGCCTGGTCCAGATCGGATGTGTCTCCTATCAGAAACATGTGTGCATTACTTCTCTTGTCTTTAATAATTCCAGGAATGAATCACGAAGAATTGGGGAGTATCTGGCGGGGAACTGGTCGTGGGAAGCGGAGCTGTTTCTCCAGAATCAATTGTTCCAGATCACTATCCTGAATAACACTCGTGTCCAGCCTATCACCCTTGGACAATTTTCTGACTGGCTATATTCTGCTTTCTCCTTTTTCAAGGAATGGGTAGGGGTTGGGATATTTCTGGCATGCTGTCTGGGAGGATGCATGGTCTGCCTGTGGCTGATTTGCCGTCTTCGAGCCCAAACGAATAGAGACAAGGTTGCTGTCCTACAGGCCCTAGCCGCTTTGGAGTGTGGTGACTCTCCCCAAATATGGTTATCGGTTCTTAAGAACCAGTAGGCATTTGTCTGTCCTGCATAGCCTTTGCACCCCTGTAGGGCTTGTTCCCATTGCACCAGGGAAGGTGTGCTGAGACAACGCTTGAGGTACTGCCTTTGCACCTCCTAGGGATTTGTCCCATTGCACAGGAGAAGGAGTACCACGAGCCTGGGCCTCCCTTGATCGGCCCCCACATCATGAGGTGGGAGCCAGAACGGGAATAAGACCCCTTGTTGCCTATAAAACAAAAAAGGGGGAACTGCAGGGAGCCGATTTGCTAGCCGCCATTACAAGATGGCGCTGAGCCCCTGCACCACCGAGTAAACAACTCCATATATGGTAGGGCTGTAGACGGAACCTCTCGCATGCGCAGTAGTGTGCAGTAATCTTAGCCAATCCCGTGGCCGGGGGCATCGGAAGATGAGTGAGTAGCCAATCCAGGCATGACCCGTGTCCGCTCTCCCTATATAAGCGGCTGCCGTTTAGTGCTCTGCCCCTTCGCTTCCTGCTCTCCCAACAACCAAGAGGCTCCAATAAAGCGTGATAGGAGAAGAATCCTCGACTCGGTGGTCGTTCTTCCCTGCTGGCCAGGGGGGTTCGCCGCAAAAGTGATCTATGGTGGGGCTGGGGGGTTGGCTTGGTCTGTAAAGCACTTCCTGTGTAAGCATGAGAACCCAAGTTCAATGCCCAGCACCCACGTCAGAAGCTGGTGGTGTGCACCTGTAATCTTAGCACTGCGGAAGGCAGACCCGGCAGGATCCCCCGGGCTACCTGGCCAACCAACCAGACAAATTAGTAGGCCCCAGGTTCAGTGAGAGACCTTGTCTAAAAAGCAAACAAGAAAACAAACAAACAAACAATAGTAAGTGGAGAGTGGGGGTGGGGAGACGCTTATCACTGTTTCCCAACCTACACGTAGGAGCATACATGGGCATGGGCAGCCATTCACCCACTCACACGTGCACACACGCAAGAGCACACACACAGATTTGAGTAGACAGCGGAGTTGTTTATTTGGTATGCAGCATAGCAACAACTCCCCAGTATGGCTGTCAGGCAAATTTCTCTCAAACGCTCTTCCAGCTCTCCCCATTTCCCATGAGACACCCCGGCTTTCCAGTGAGAACATGGACAGCTGCTAGAGGGCTCCTCAAAGGTTCTGTTTCTAAACAGAAGGGAGTAAATGCGGTATTCCTCCCAAGCTATGCAAAGTCTTCTTTACAAGGACTCTCTGGGCATCTCCTCCATTTCATGATGGCAGTCATCCAGGACCGCAGGTCAGTGACAACAGGTGGTGTGGGAAGTCCTTCTGCAGATGTGTTGCTTTTGTTGGTTAAGGAATAAAGAACCTGCTTTGGCTTGTGATAGGGCAGAATAGAGGTAGGTGGGGAGTGGGGGGTGGGGGGAACGACACTAAACTGAACGCTGGGAGAAAGAAGGCGGAGTTAGGAGATACCATGTAGCCGCCAGAGGGGAAAGACACAAGCTGCCAGCTGGAACCTTGCTGGTAGGCCATGAGCATCATGGTAAAATGTAAAATAATAGAAATGGATTAATTTAAGATATGAGTTAGCCAGAAATACGCTTAAGCTATCTGTCAAACATTATTGCAAATAATATAGTTTCTGTGTGATTATTTCGGGTCAGGACAGCTGGGAACGAACAAGCAGTCTCCAACAACAAACAGGTGCGTAGGCCATCTGCTTCCCTTTGATCCTTTGCACATTATTGGTGCTGGTGCATCTTTGAGTGTGTTAGTACACTTGTGTGTGTGTGTGTGTGTGTGCGCGTGTGTATACATGCTGGGTGTATACTAGTGAAGACATGAAGATCAGAGGAGAACCTCAGATCACTTTTTGTCTGAGACAGGGTTTCTTCTTGGTGGAGAACTTCAAGTAGGTGAGGATAACCCGTCAGTGAGTTGGAATTGTAAGTGTGGACCACAATGCTTGGCTTCTTCAAATGGGTTCTCAGGATGGAACTCACATCCTAATACTTGCAAGACAAATGCTTTATCAACTGAGCTTGTCTTCCTCGCCCCAGTGTTTATGCTTCTAGACTTTAGAGTTAGGGAAGGCACTCAGATTCTGTCATGCAGACCTTCCAAACTCAGCAGATAAACTTGCCACCCACTGCTGATGGACAGATGTACAAAGGCAGGATGGCTCTGACCTAGGGTGCCTGTTTTCTAGATGCTGCACACTGCTCAGATGCAAGCTGGGTTGCACTGTAGCTGGGACCGGGAATAGAGCAAGATGCCTCATCTCGCGTTTCCCCTTGGAAGAGCCGTAGCCTGTCTTCAGTATCATCACGGAGGTAGAAGACAAGTGGCAGGAAAGGGACGCTATGTGTGTAAGAAGGAACAGGCTGGAAAAGTCTCTGGGAACACGTGAGTAGCAGGGATACAAGGTGCAGTTTCCGGGGATGGAGATATGGCCCAGCGGGTAGCGTGTTTGCCTAGCGTGCATAAAGTCCTGTGTTTGATTCCTAGCGCACTGTTTAAACTAGCTTGCAATTCCAGTACTTGACAGGTGGAGGCAGGAGGATTGGAAGTTCAAGGCCAATTTTGACTACTTAGTTTGAGGCCAGTCTGATTGCATAAGACACTGTCCCAGGAAAAAAAAATTCTCTTCCTCCCACCACCATGAGGTTAGCCTTGGATTGGGAATGAAGCCACCGCTAGACACTGAATCTCTGACACTCTGGTCATAGACTTACTGGACCCCCGACAGGGAGTGAGAAATGCCGGTTGTTTATAAGACACCACATCTCTACAGTTTGAGTGTGGCTTGCTGCCACCAAACTCAGGTGGCTTGGCTGTTAAGGGATTGCTAGTTTTTTAAGAGGGAAGGTAACCAGGTTGGGTGAGTTGGTGCTTAATTTTGTTGATTTACACAGGGTTTCATGTACCCTAGGCTGGTCTCAAACTTGCTCTATAGCTAAGGATGACCCTGATCCTCTTGCTTCTATCTCCTGAGTGCTGGAAGGACAGGCACCTGCCTGGTTTATGTGCTGTACTTGACTTTAAGAGACTGGATTAGTCACTAGAAGCCAGACTCTGATAAAGTGCCTTTGGTTTCCTGTTGCTGTCTGTCACAGGTGACCCGTTTGCCCCACCCACGTGTTAAAGATTATCCTCATAGGAAAGTAGGCAGATTGCAGCACCTTCCCAGCCTCCAGAACACAGTCAAACAAGCCTCACTCTCAGCTATTCTTCAATAGTGACAGAAATTAGATTGAGATATCACCTACAGTATTTGGTCATCTATATATTGTCCTCTGAAGGAGACAGAGACATGTCGTTGTTTAAATCAGTGGTTCTCAGTCATGACCTCTTGGGGGTCAAACAGCGCTTTTACAGGGGTCACCTAAGACCATTGGAATGCACAGATATTTGCATTATGATTAATAATAGTAGTAAAATTATGGTTATAAAGTAACAAAATATTTTTATGGTCGGTGGTCATCACAACATGAGGAACTGTTTTACAGGGTTGTAGCATTAGGAAGGTTGAGAACCACTACATTAGATGCACATGGGCCAGGCAGAGAGCCACAGACTGGTGAGTTCAGGGGAGCCAAGGTCCCTTAAGGTAGAATGCTTTTTCTTTTCTTTTTTACTTTCTTTTTCTTCTTCCTTCCTTCCTTCCTTCCTTCCTTCCTTCCTTCCTTCCTTCCTTCCTTCCTTCCTTCCTTCCTTCTTTTGGTTTTTCAATACAGACACAATGCTTTATCCTCCTAACAGCAGTGGCTGTTCTGAATTTGGCCTGGGAGACATGCTCTCACTAGGTCTTAGTTAACTCTTTGATCTGTTCGGGAATGGCAGAGGCAGCTGGACAGGCACTCAGCAGATTGAGTTGGTTGTGAGAATTTTCAAACTCTGCCCTGCACACACTGCTCAGCAGAGCCCAGCAGCTTTGGACAGGGGGAAACAATAATAACAACATTCAAACTCCGCAAAGTCCTTTGTGTTTGAGCTTCTCTTCCGCTCATGGTCCAGCTCGGCCCCCACTGGAATGTGGCACTCAGGGGCAGTTCTTTGAGTTTCTACTTTTGTTCAAGGTTCCTTTGAAGCCAGACTGAACTTAAGCCAGGCCAGGTTATTGGGCAGGTTGTTGCTTGATGTCTATTCATCTATTCTTTTTTCAGACTGGACTCAAGCTCTCTTTGTAGTGAAGAGTGACTTCTGATCCTCCTGACCCTAACTCCCCAGTGCCAGGGTTACAGGTGTGGGCCAACATTCTTGGTTTATGGAGCGCTTGAACCTAATACGCTGTGCATGCTAGGCAAGCACTTTACAGAGTGAGCTATATCCCCAGCCCTTTTCCATTCGTATTCACGAAGACTGATTACAAAGAAAGCCCGGGGCTGGACAGACAGCTCAGCGTGTAGAATGCTTGCCCTGAACGCACGAAGACACCACTCAGTTTTCAGCATCCATGTTCCCAGGGCTGGGGAGACAGACGCAGACGGTTCCTTAGGGCTGGCTGCTCAGTCACATTAGCCGACTTAGCGAGTCTCCAGTGAGAGACCCTGTGTGAAACAGACAAGGTGGAAGGTGTTGGGAGGGCACACCCAAGTGTGGAAACTTCTGGCTTGTTCACACATGTGCACACACTATATACACAACTTCACAGACACACACTGAGGAAGAAAGAATAAAAGAAAGGATGAATGAGAAAAAGAGGGAAGGAGAGAAGGAAGGAAGGAGGGAAGGAAGGAAGGAGGGAGGGAAGGAAGGAAGGAGGGAGGGAAGAAAGGAAGGAAGGAAGGAGGAAGAGAAGGAAGGAAGGAGGGAGGGAAGGAAGGAGGGAAGGAGGGAAGGAAGGAAGGAGGGAGGGAAGGAAGGAGGGAAGGAGGGAAGGAAGGAAGGAGGGAGGAAGGAAGGAGGGAAGGAGGGAAGGAAGGAGGGAAGGAGGGAAGGAAGGAGAGAAGGAGGGAAGGAAGGAGGGAAGGAAGGAAGAAGGAAGGAGGAGGGAAGGAGGGAAAGAAGGAGGGAAGGAAGGAGGGAAGGAAGGAAGGAAGGAAGGAAGGAGGGAGGAAGGAAGGAGGGAAGGGGGGGAGGAAGGAAGGAAGGGGGGGAGGAGGGGGGGAAGGAGGGAAGGAGGGAAGGAAGGAAGGAGGGAGGGAAGGAAGGAGGGAAGGAGGGAAGGAAGGAAGGAGGGAGGAAGGAAGGAGGGAGGAGGGAAGGAGGGAAGGAGGAGGGAAGGAAGGAAGGAGGGAAGTAGGGAAGGAAGGAAGGAAGAAAGGAGGGAAGGAAGGAGGGAAGGAAGGAAGGAGGGAAGGAAGGAGGGAAGGAAGGAGGGAAGGAAGGAAGGAGGGAAGGAGGGAAGGAAGGAAGGAGGGAAGGAAGGAGGGAAGGAGGGAAGGAAGGAGGGAAGGAGGGAGGGAAGGAGGGAAGGAGGGAAGGAAGGAAGGAGGGAAGGAGGGAGGGAAGGAAGGAAGGAGGGAAGGAAGGAAGGAGGGAAGGAAGAGCGGCTGTAGAGGCCTTCGAACAGGTTGACCCAAAGGTTGCCCCTGTTACGCTTTACCAGTTCCTTGCAGCCGTCTTCCTCCTTCTCTCCTTTTCCCTTTCTGTTCTCTTTGCCTCAGTCTGGATGCTGCCATTCTTCTAGGTGGGATTCATTTAGGCAGCCCCTCATCTTCCCCAGCTGCTGATTTCCAATGCAGAATGGGAAGATTTAAAAAAAACACACAACAAAAAACCCAAATTACTACGAGGACAAAAAAAAAATTGTCCCAGCAACAGATGAATGGAGAGACCCACAATTTGCTCAGCTCAGGCCTGCCACACGTCTGGCTTATAATTAAAGGCGTAAGAAGTGTGTGTTGCTCACCCACCCCCTCATTCGGACTCTGTTTTTCCTTTTCGTAAAAGCATCTGAATTCTGTCTTTGGAGTGATCTTGCATTATCTTGCTGGCATGGCCACAATAGCCACCTACATGGGGACTGCTGAGGGAGGCCAGCCATCCCCTGCCAGAGAAAATGCATTCCGGAGCCTGACATCTGGGTTCTGCAGCTGGAAGGAGGGAGGAAACCACAAAGCACCAGTCCCTAGTGTCATCAAAGGCAGTTGATGGTGCCAAGTGAGTATGGAAATTGCACACAGAGCAGATGCCATCTCTAGCATTAGATGGATAATGCAGCTATTTAGGAAAAACAAAGATGTGCTTAGAGTTTGATCATCCGTGGTACGTGCAGTGAAAACATTCAGAGCTTTCAGTGTGACAAGGACGGGCCCCATGCTTGTCCCCAAATGCTTCGGCTTCTTTAGATCTTATTATTCATTTAATTGCATCAATTAATGTGTACATGTGTGCACAAGTAATTGCATGCATTCGTGTGTGTGTATGTACATGCAGAGGCCAGAGGTCTGTCTTTATGTTCTCCACCTTATTTTTTTTAAAGATTTATTTCATTTTTAATTTGTGTGTGTGTGTGTGTGTGTTTCTGTGTGTGGAAATGTGCACACGTAAGTGCAGGTGCCAGAGGAGGTCCGACGCGGGCCTTGGATACTTGGAGCTGGAGTTATAGGAACCGTGAGCTATCCAGTGTGGGCACTGGGAACCAAACTCAGGTCTTCTGGGAGAGCAGCGAGCACTTTTAACCACTCAGGCATCTTCCCAGCTCCCTCCACCCAGTTTGTAAGGTGGAGTTTCTCACCGGGAGTTCATTGATCTGGCCACTGTCTCTGCTCTCAAGCCCCAAGAAGTCCCTTATCTCAGCGTCCTCAGCTCTGGGATTTCAAACATACACCGATATGCCTCACTTTTTTTATGTGGGTGCTGGTGATGGGGGGCAAGCATTTTCATCCTGAACTGTCTCCTCAGCACCCAAATGGTCCACATTCCTTTCTATGACTCTACAGAGAAAGGTGGAGGAAGTCAGGTTACTTATCCCTTTGTGGAAACTGGAGGGAGAAGTGACTTGAAATGAAATATATGCGATGTGGATATTTAAGATTTTCAGGTTCCTGCCATCTTTCATCTAAACAGCATCTGGAGTGCTTTGTGTGATGGACAAGAGAATATGAAAGCGAGAAAGCTCAGCCAGTTATCTTCAAGCCACAATCGATCACAAAGAATTAGCTCATTGTGGGCAGAGGAAGAGGGAGGAGGAAGAGGGGTGGAAAAGGAAATTGAAAATGCTAATGAGCGTGAAAGCACCTTGGCCCCCTTTCCCTTTCTTTCCTTACTCAGATCTTCTCAAGATTAGGGCCCTGCAGTGCAGGCAGCCTAAGCACTCAAGTTGGAAGCACTCAGAGAATCCAGGCTTTATGCAGGAAGTATGGGTTAAATGCCAGCTCCAAGGCCTGAAACAATGGTGCACAAAAGAACTCTTATCTTTCACTCTTTGCAAAGCCCCAAAGCCCACAGTCAGGAGAAAGGGTTTTCTTTTTCTTCTTTTCTGTCAAAGTGTCTTTTCTTTAGGGAAGTCTGGAAAATATAGGATTCCTCTCATTTAAAAGGTGATTTGAGGGCTGCGGATGTGGCTTAGTTGATAGAGTTTGCCTAGCATGCACGATGCCCTGGGTTTGATCTCCAGGATCACATAGTCCAAGAATAGGGCTATAGACTTCTAATTCCAGCATTCTAGAGGTAGAAGTAAGAATATCAGAGGTTCAAGACCATTCTCTGCTATTTAAGGAGTCTGATGCAAGCTTGGGCTACATGAAACCCTGGCTCTTCTCACCCCTTCCCAAGATAAAGAAGATGACTTGGGCTGGAGAGATAACTCAGCAATTGAGAGCTTACTTTTTCTTGCAAACGACTGGAGTTTGGTTCTCAGAAAACACACGCACACATGCACGCATGCACACACGCACACACACATGAACGCATGTGTGTTTTCGCATGAACGCAAGCATGTGCTCACACATGCATGCATGCTTGCATGTGCGCATAGATGTGCACACACATGCATGCACACACACATGCACGCAAACATGCATGCACGTGCACACACCAATAACAACAACAAATAGAAGGCTGCTCACAGCTGCCTGTAACTCCACTTCCAGAGGATCTCATGCCCTCTTCTCTGCAAGTACATGCAAGTGTGTGGTGCACATAGCAGGTATACCCACACATACACAAAATGAAAAATAATATTTTTTCTTTAAGAGAGATGGTTTAATAATGGGATTTTCATATTTCTGTTGGAACAGCATGTGGGTTTGAGAATTTCGGGTTTGAGGGGCACCAGGGAGATGGTTTAGTGATAAAGCTCTTGCCACACAAATGTAAGGACCTGAGTTTGTGTCCCCAGGACTCATACAAGCAGATGTGGTAGTATGTGACTATAATCCCAGGGCTCCTATGGTGAGATGGGGGACAGGGGCGGGGGGGGGGTCCCCCAGAAGCTCACAGAGCAGCTAGCCTGGTATGCACAGTGATGGAAATAACAGGGACACCCTCTCTCAAGGCAGGTGAAGTATACCCAAGACCTGCACCCAAGGCTGTCCTCTGTCCTCTACGCTTCCAGCATGGTGTGTGTAGCACTCACACATCAGTCAGCTCCCAACTAAACGACATGGAGACTTCTTATTAATTATGGAAACTCGGCCATAGCTTAAGCTTGTTTTTAATTAGCTCTTATGACTTAAATAAACCCATTTCTATTAATTTACTGTCTGCCTCATGGCTTTGTTACCTCATCTATGTAGTGTCCATACTGCTCGCTCTGCATCCCTGGTGTCTCCTCCCTTCTTCCCGGCATCCTGCGTGCCTGAAAATCCTGCCTAACTATTGGCCACTTAGCTTTTTATTAAACCAATCAGAATGATGTAACTTCATAGTGTACAAAAGGATTATTCCACCACACTCACGAGCACAGACATACAGATGGTTTTTCTAAAGCGCCTGTTTTTAACTACCCCTTTATAGAAAGTTGTGCCTGCTGTATTTATAGGAAGACACAGCTTGAACTTGACTGCAACCATAATCTAGAACTTCCGGGTGCTGAACTATATACCGCCTCCATGGAAGCTCCAGGATTTTACTATCAGGTGCCGAGAGGAGGATATTTGCCAGGATGGTAGTAGTTGAGGGACTTAGCTTGGAGCCATGTTTACACATTAAGTACACTGCTGTCATTTAGATTGTTCAGTTGTTTGCAGTGGTTTAGTGAACCTGTTAGAGCTGTAGCTCCCCAACATTGTATAAATCTTGGGGGTCAAAAATTTCTCTTTTTATCTCTGTCTTTCTATGTCTCTGTATCTCTGTTTTCCTCCTGTGTGTGTGTGGGATATGCCAGCATATGTGTTTGAATGTGCCTGCATATGTGTGTGTGTAGGTGTGAGTGTGTGCATGTGTAGGTGCGGATGTGCCTACATGTGTGAATACGACAGCATCTGTGGAGGCCGGAGGATGATGTTGGATGCCTTCCTCTAATGATCTCCACTGTACTTTCTGAAGTAAGCTCTCTCACTTAAGCTGAAGCTCCCTGATTTGGCCAGACCGGCTGACAAGGGAGCTCTGGGAATCCTGCCTGTCTTCACTTCCCCTTCACTTCCCCAGTGCAGGTGAGACACACCTGGCCTTACACTAGTGGGGGATCCTGCACTCAGTTCCTCATGTCTAAGCAGCGAGCAATTTACACACTGAGCCATCT
This sequence comes from Arvicola amphibius, assembly GCF_903992535.2. Taxonomy (NCBI): domain Eukaryota; kingdom Metazoa; phylum Chordata; class Mammalia; order Rodentia; family Cricetidae; genus Arvicola; species Arvicola amphibius. The sequence goes on along the minus strand of NC_052058.2, from coordinate 91,548,442 downwards.
TCTCAGCCTGAACCTCTGCTTCTTTTTTTTTTTAAAAAAAAACTTTATTATAGAACAATCTCATTTTACATACCAATCCAGTTCCCTCTCCCTCCCATCCTCCCACTCCTCCCACATCCTCCCCCATCCACTCCTCAGAGAGGATGAGGCCTTCCATGGGGAGTCAACAAAGTCTGTCCTGTCACTTGAGGCAGGACTAAGTCCCTCCCCCTGTATCTATGCTGGGCAAGGTATCCCTCCTTAGGGAATGGGCTCCCAAGAGCCAGTCCATGCACAAGGGATAAATACTGGTTCCACTGCAAGTGTTCCCACCCATGCCACACAACTGTCACCCACATTCAGAAGGCCTAGTTTGGTCTTATGCTGTGTTCTCAGTTGTCAGTCCAGGGCCAGTGAGCTCCCACTTGCTCAAGTCAGCTTTTTCTGTGGGTATCTCCATCATGGTCTTAAGCTGTTTGCTCATACTGTTGCTCCTCACTTTCTATGACTGGACTCCAGAAGTTTGGTCCAGTGCTTAGCTGTGGACTTCTGCATCTGCTTCCATCAGTTACTGGATGAAGGTTCTATGATGACAATTAAGGTATATATGTGTGTGTGTGTGTGTGTGTGTACTGTCATGGGCTTATATGCACTGTGCATGTCCATGTGCATACATACATGCATGGATTTATATGAACTGTACATGAACATGTGTGTATCTGCATGAGTTTATGTGCACCATGCATGGGTTTACATGAACTCTGCATGTTTGTGTGTGCACCTGCATGGGTTTAAGTGTACCATGCATGTCTGTGTGTTTACCTACCTAGGTTTATGTGCACCATGCATGTCCAAGTGCTCACAGACCATAAAAAGGCATTGGACTCCCCAAAATTGTGTTACAAACCAAATGGTGTTCTTCCCAAGAGAGTAAGTGCTTTGACTGCCATCTCCAAAGCCTGAGTGCGTGCTGCTTGGTACCAGCACTTGGAGCAGGGCCTTATTTATTTGGATCTACTGGTGTTTTGATGCTTCAGTGGCCTTGCTGTCACTAAGTGCCGGAAGACAAGTGATCGTGACAGGAAAAAAAAAATCACCTTGCTTGAGAGCTGTTGGGTCTGCTTCAACCCTTAGACTGGGGGTGAATTTTCAGAGTTCACTGGAATCTGTAATTTCAGCACCCTATTAAGCTCTGCTTACAGTACTCCTGGGCTATTCTAGCCTACAGAATCTTCTATATCCTTCCCTACAAAGAGATCCAAAGGCCTGTGAGTCCCATGGTCAGGTTTATCCCGGTAATGACCCCACTCCTGGTACTGTTTTCTATATTATCTGCTCTTCTCAATTCTGTGATCATATGCCTGATGAGAAGAAGCTAAAAGGGATTAATATTTGTTTATTTGTTTATTGTTTGTTTTTGAGACAGGGTTTCTCTGTAGCTTTGGAGCCTGTCCTGAAGCTCACTCTGTAGACCAGGCTGGCCTTGAACTCATGGAGATCCACCTGCCTCTGACTCCCGGAGTGCTGGGATTAAAGGTGTGCACCACCACTGCCTGCTGGGATTAAGATTTATTAGGGCTCATGATTTGAGGGAACACAGTCCACTATGGTGGGAAGACACGGTGACTGGTGACTCTCTGGTGGTAGGAGCTTAAGGTGGTGTGTTTAACCATGAAACAGGGTGGCTTGGAGGTAGTGCTGGATTATAGCCTTCAAGGCTTGCTACCAGAGATCTACTTACTCCAGCTGGATCTACCTCGCAAAGGACCAATGCCCTCCTTGTGGGTAGCAGTTTACTCTAAATTGAGACAGTCTCTCCAGGAGGGAGGGGATAGTTTATGAGATGCAAGAGGCAGACAAATGTACATGTCTGGGAAAGCTGAAAGCTCCCCGAGGCTGCTTCCCAGTTTCCTATAAGAGCACCGGACAGCTGCTGGAGAAGCCTCTGCCTAGCCTCCCTGGGAGAGGAGCTCTCTTGGCCCGTTGAGTTGCCTGTAATAAGCTGTGCGTAGAGTTTGCAGGGACTCAGCTTTTATGAGTTTTCAGTCAGTCTGGGGTGGACTTTTCAAGACTGCAGCTGCCTTCTCGTCATCCCTACACCTATAATTAACCCCTCACACATACTCCTGTTACTAACCTCAAGAAAAACTCATTGCCTCACCGAGCTGGGCTTTGGTGAAGCTGTTTGATCTCTCGTGAGTTCCCTATCTGGGATAAGTAGGTGTGCATGTTAGTCTCTCCAGAAAAAGTCTCCTACAACACTTCAAAACCTGCACTTCAAGTTGGGAATCGAACATTCATACACGAGTATGTGTGGTTCAAACTATAGCGTGTATGGATTCACTTTTGTGAGCTATGTGAGGTAGTCAAATTTATAGAAACAGAAAATAGGAAGGTGGTTTCCAGGGACCGAGGAGAAGAGGAGAAGGGTGAGTCATTGTTTAATGAGGGTGGAGTTTCGGATTTTCAAGATGAGAAAGTTCTAGAAATCCTACCATAGGCTTAAGTCTATCGAACTATAGATACACTTAAAATTGCTGGTGATGGTGTTTTACAGACTTTGTGCTGAAATGAAAAGAAAGAGTGGTGGAAACAAAGGTGCTTGCTGTGGTTTGGACATGGTTAGTCCTGGAACTTGATTCTCAGTGTGGTGGACTGAAAGTGGTAGAACCTCTGAAGATCTGGGACGCGGTGTTTAGATGATTGGGATTCACTAGAGTGAATCAGCCCTAGAGTGGACTGTTGTGGTAGAGCAAACCTGACCCCTCGGTGACTTCCTGGCCTCCTGTAATCTCTCCTTCTTGCCATGATGTCATCCATTATGGTGTGATCCAGAGAAGGAGACTCTCATCAGAGGCTAAGTCAATGATACAATCCAATCTTGGATATTTAGTTTCCCAAATTGCAAGCTAAATACCCCCCAGACAGACACACAGACAGACAGACAGACAGACAGACAGACAGACAGACAGACAGAGTCTACTGCGGTTTTTAAGACCACATCTCTCGCTGACCTGGAACTTAACAAGTAGGGTGTGTTAGCCCACGAGCCCCAGGGATCTGCCTGTCTCTGCTTCCTCATGCTATAATTATAAACACACTCCACCACATGTGGCTTTTTTTTTTTTAAAACGTGGATTCCTCAAGCTTGCCAGGCAAGCACTCCACTGACTGTGCCATCTGCCCATCTCCCAGACCTGCTTCTCTCTCCCTGAAGCAGAGTGCCTGTTAGTTGTAGCTTCTATCCACGTGCACCGGAGCCAAGTGCAGAGCCTGTCTCAGACTCCCCCTTCTCCATTCCACTCGGGCACCTCTGTGTTGTCGAGATGTGCAGAACTGGTCTCCTGGAGTTTAGCCCTTGTGCGACTTCTCTATCTACCTGGCCACTATCAATTTCTAGCCACTGCACTCTCAGTTCGGGACCTGACTCATCTTCTGCCGTCACACCCTCTTCTAAATTAGTCACGGATCCTCTTTCATCTTAATCTGTGAGAACGCGAGTTCATTCTTAGCGCTTCCCCTGCACCTCCCAGCCTCCCTTAGAACCTGAGGCTTGATATATGACCCTGGAAAAATCATAGCATGTGTATATGTATGTGTACACACACACACACACACACACACACACACACACACGTCTGCATGTGTTTATGTGGGCATGCCTGTGCTATAGTGCATAGAGGCCAGAGAACAATCTAAAGTAGTTGGCTCTCTCCCTCCACCAAGTGGGTTCTGGTGTTCAAATTCAGGTCTCCAGGCTTGGTGGTAATTACTTTCACCTGATAAGCTCCCTCACTGGCCTCACAGATGAATTTTTGTGGGAACCATCTATCTGCCACCCTGGGCCAGGTATCAATCCAGGAATTAGGGAAGATGTAATCTACCATCCTTTTTGTTATTATAATGAAATACTAGAGACAGGCTAGCACTGTAAGGAGACAAGGCTTCTGAATCTTCTTGTTTTAGGGGCTCAAAGGTGTGTCACTTGTATCAGCTCGGCTCTGGCGAGGGCTCTCTGGTATCAGCTCGGCTCTGGAGAGGGCTCTGATATCAGTCTAATTCTGTGAGGGCTCGCTTGGCTGAGTTTCATTGTGGTATCTAGCACCAAAAGGAGCCTGATGGGGAAACAGGTAGACCCCTCATGAGACAGGAAGTCAGAGAGCTTGGTGATCAGTCTTCGGTGTTTAGAACCGCCTTCTGTTGAGAATGGGTAGTGAGTAGTGTGAGCATTTCTGTAGCCTGGGCTGGGCTGCAGCTGGGCTGCCATGGTAGTGCATGTTAGAAGACAGAGGAGCTCAACATTATCCTCGGCTGCAGAGTATGCTCTCTAAGGCCAAGATGGGATTCAAAGAAAAGAAAAGGTTAAGGAAAGAGAGGAAAAAAGACCCAAGAGATGGCCCAGCTGGCAGAAGGTGCTTGCTGTCAAGCCTGACAACCTGAGTTTGATTCTAGGAACCCACATGGTAGAGAGAACTGATTCCCAAAAGTTGTCCACACCCCCCATCTCCCACAAAATAATGTTTAAAAAAAAACAACAAACAAACAAACAAAAACCCACCCAAATCTCTGAAAGACACTTTCCCTCCAGACCAGAACAGTTGGTCCTCCGTTCTGCTCTGAAAGTTGCTCTGGGCATTTTGTTGATTTGTTTATTGTTGTGTGGGGAACACTTTTCCTCATCATTTTACTGCATACATGTTCAAGTACACGGAAAGGTGAAAAGCCTTGTACCATGAGCACTCACACACAAACTACCCGCTTCCCTCAACAGACACAGCAATTGTTTCACCATGGGCTTCCCCATCAGTAGTTCAGGCCACTGGTATAATCCACTACACTGAGGCACCCACCTCATATTCTTTTAGTTGTTGTTGAGACAAAGTCTTATATAGGCTGAGACTGGCCTTGAACTCTCTAGGAGCGGATGACCTTGGATCTCTGTCTTGCCTCTATCTCCTGAATGCTGAGGTTTCAGATGTTCACTGCCACATCTGGTTTTACATCATGCTGGGGTTTTGAAGACCAAATGACATTGCATGCTCCCAGAGAGAAGTCACTGTCTGGGGAAATGTGTTTCCTCTGAAGTGGCGTGAAGAGCATCCCTGGGCCTTGGCCCAGGTAGCGCCTCTGCTCTCCTCACGGGTGGCTGTGTTTGAAGCTCCCTGTGAACATCACCTCGTCCCCTTTGCAGCCCTGTCGGAGGGCCCTGTGTTCCCCTTTGACAGCTCACTCCCTGAAGCCAGGGAGAATTGGGCCATTGTTTCACCGGGTTTCCTTTAGGCTGGTCTGAGGAGTGTGAAAGAACCCATTTAAAGGGGTCTGATGAATAAGGACAAAATAAAGATCAAACTCAGGCACAATCAAAAGCCAGTTGTTAGCAGACAAGTTGTGCTTCAAAAGCCTTTATCGGTAGCAAAGGAGACTTATCTGGAAGCACTCTGTGGAGAAAGTGGGCGGGTCTGGGAACATTCATTTGAAGTTCTAAGCAGACCCCGGCTGGCCTGGCAGCTGCAGCTTGGACCTATCAGTCAGACTCTGGGAGTTAAGTGGGCAGCTCTGGCAGACACGAGTCTGTAGAACAGAGCAAGTCACCCAGTAGTAGGTAATGTTTATTGGAGACCTCCAGACCCTCTTGTCTTTTTATCCCTTCCCAGGATGGACACACACACACACACACACACACACACACACACACACAGAGTAAGACAGTCTCTCACCTTAATCTGAATCTCTGCTACCAGAAGCTTGAGCCTTCCTGGTGTCATAGGAACCACACATAGTTGCTTCTCAGATGATGAACCCATCCTAGAGGCAGAGACTCCCGTAAGCCTCCACCATTGAGGCTTTTTATTGCCTCCAAAGCTCGTTTCTCTAATGTCTGCTGTTGGTGATGATAGGTGACATTTAGGACTGGACTATCATGTGCCAGGCTGGCAATGTGTTCTTTTTTGATCCTCACCACACCCTACAGTCTTATTATCCCCGGTTAACACATGTAGGACCTGAGATCCTGAGAGACCGGTGTAATTCACATAAGACCTCCCAGCAAACATGCAGAACGGCAGGGAATCGAACCCCTCCTGGCTTGCTACCTCTGAAACCTGGGCTCTGAGTCATTTATCTTCCTGCACTTGCTATAGATCCTGAGGACCATGTCCCCTTCTCCTTAGGAGATGGGAACTGAGGAACTGGAGATGTAGTTCTCTTGATAGAGTGCTTGCCCTGCACACGGTCCTGGGTTTGATCTGAGGCATTGCATGATCTGGATTCAGCCGTACATCCCTGTAATCCCAGCAGGTGGGAAGTGGAGGAGAAGGATCAGAAGTTCAAGGTCGGGCTGGAAATGTAGTTCAGTAGCTAAAGCACTTGTCTTGCAAGCGTGAGGGCTGACTGGAGTTTGGATACCCAGAATCCACGTAGAAGCCGTAAAAGCTGGGCAGGCGTGGCAGTTACCTGCGAGACAGAGGACGAGCGAGCCAGACCTCTGGGTTCAGTGAAAGACTGTACCTCAACAAATAAAGTGAAGATTGACTGCGGGAGACACCAGAAATCAATTTCAGCCCTCTACAAGCACAGGCACATGTGTGTGTATAAATTCCCACATGTGTGCAACCACATGCACATATGCATACCAATACACAGGCAAAAACAAAAACAAAGTTCGAGGCTTTCTATCCTTGGCTACACTGTGATTCCAAGGGCAACCTGGACTACGTGAGACTTTGTTTCTAAAGAGGATGGGAATGAAGTATTCTTGCTCCAGATTTCAGTCCTAGATAGAAAGACAGAGACATAGGGAGAGTAAAATGGCCCACCTAAAACTGTTTATAGAGCTGGCCATAAGGGAAGGTTTCTTTTATTATTATTATTATTATTACATTGATTTATGTCAGAGGACAACCCACAAGAGTCGGTTCACTTCCCTCACCACGTGGATCCTGGTGATGGAACTTATGTTGTCAGGCTTGGCGGCAAGCACCTACAGCCACTGAGCCATCTCTCTGGCCTGAGCTCTTTTCTTATTATAAAAGAAAAGCTTGGGTAAACACCAGCATATTTAAAGATGAGGGGATGGTGGTGGCAGGAACCTGGGAGTCAGAATTACCTAGGGACAATCTGACTGGTCCCATGACATGATTCCTGTCAGTCCTCAAGTGTGTTACAATGCTCTAAGAGCAGACACAGATTATTCCCATCACGAGAGTATCTTGTTGGACGGTGCGTGAGCAAACCTTCCCTGTGAGGCCACAGACACTTCGGTTCGTAGAGTGCCTTGCACATATGAGGACTTGAGTTCCGCCCCTAGAATCCATGTAAAAAACCTGGCATGGTTTGTGCTTATAACTCCATTGCTGAGGGCAGGGATGAGAATCCCTGGAGCTTGCTGGGAAGTCAACTGGGCATGCTCCAGGCCAGTGAGAGCCTGTCTCAGAAAACAAGGTGAACCACGCATGAAGAAACAAACCCAAAGCTAACACACACACACACACACACACACACACACACACAAGCACAGAGGCATGCACACATGCACACACACAAGCATGCACACACACACACATGCACATGCATGCACACACATGTTCCAGGACCCAAGCTCTCTGGCAGTGATTAGACTGTAACTCTGTTGTTCTCGATAGCAAGTCTCCCTGTAGGAGATTTTGTCTTCATCTTTTTATGCCCCTTTCCATCCTCCATTGGACTTTTCCCATCAGCCACCTACTGAATTCTCTCCTTTACAGAGCCCCTTATCCTCTGAGTCCTCTTGGCCTTGCTGAATGCTGCAGTCACACTAACCTGCTTCAGACTCTTGTCTGAGCCTCCTGAGAACACGGCAGTCTCCTAGACAACCGTCTCCCCTTCGCAGGATTCTTTGTTCTGGACTTTGTCCTCAGACTTGCTTCCCCAACTCCCTGCATTTTCATCACAGATGACCCAGCATTTCGAATAGAGATGCATAGCGCTTGTCTCTTGGATTTGAAGGTCTCTAAAGGCTTTGCACCAGACCTTGGAGAAAATCCCAATTTTCTGTTACAGCCTTCAAGGCTCTGCTTGAGTGATCACTGGCCTAGCCCCTTCTCCCTCTTTCTGGGATAGTTTTATTTTTAAACAAGTTGTCTATTAGTGAATTGTTTAACTAACCATTTCAATCAACCAAATTTAAAATCTAGTAATAACTTTTTTCCCTCCTCAAACAAGGTCTCACTATGTATCCCTGACTGTCCTGGAACTCACTATGCAGACCAGGTTTGCCTCAAACTCACAGAGATCCATTCACCTCTGCCTCCCTGGTGCTGGATTAAAGGTGTGCACCACCACGCCCTGCAAATTCTAATAATTAACTTTAAAAAAAAAGGTTTACTTATTTGTGTGTGTATATGCGCCATACACATGTATGCAGTTGGCTGTATTGACCAAAAGAAGGCACTGAATTCCTTGGAGTTGATATACAGATGGCAAGTCACCCTATGTGGGTGTTGGGAACTGAGCTTGGATCCTCTAGAAGAGCAGCAAACCCCTTTAATGGCTGAGCCATCTCTTCAGTCCCTAACTAATTAATGTCTTAAAGTCTCTGACCATGGGCAGGTTGTTTGGGGCTCACAGCTTTGCACTGGACTGCTTCCTTCCAGATCCCCATCATCACTTAGGTCTCAAGTTAAGCATCACTTCTGCATAGGAGTGGTCTCAGTTCTCATCCTGTGCTTGTGTTTATTTTGCCCTATCTTATCTCTCCCCATTTGTGGATGTTTTTGTGTTCTCCTCAGGTCTGGGAGCCAAGGCATCTGTCTCTTTGGCTACTACTCCGTCCTCTGTCCTTAGCAAAGTATTTGGGATTAAATAGTGGCTTGGATAAAACTTTTATTGTGTGTGAGTATGTGCATAAGTGTGTGCAGAAGTCAGAGGTTGCCCTTGAGTGTCTTCTTCAGTTCTTCTTCATCTTTAATATATAAACAATAATTAATATATATTAACTATGATATACATTGTTTTCAGGCAGGGCACACTGGTGCATGTGTCCCAGTGCCTGTGTGTGGAGATCTGAGGCGAACTTGAGGGAGCTGGTTCTCCCCTTCCACACACAGGTTCTAGGCTTTTCAGTAAGTCCATTTTTATCCATACAGGCATCTTGCTGGCCCCTCCATCTTGTTTATTTGAGTCAGAGTCTCTAACTTTTACCTGGAACTCCTTGATTCCACTAGACTGGGTGGTTAGTGTCCCCAGGTGATCCCCACCTTAGTCTTCTCAGCACTGAGACTGCAGGCAGGCAGGCAACACCACAACTGGCTTTTTTATGTGGGTCCTAGAGATGAGACGCAGGTCCTCACGCCTGTATGGAACGCCTTTGCTGGCTGAGCTATCTCCAGCGCATGCTCAGTTAAAACTTCCTGACTGACAAATCCGGCTAGGAGTGAAAGTGGAGATATTGGGACCCTATGTGGCTCTCCTGAGAGCCAGTCTCAGGCTGAGGAAGAACCATAATAGTTAACTGGGAAAAGAAGGATGTGTACCTTAGTAGATGGCTTCACTGAATGAGCCTCTTGCCCCTGGCCAGGATGCAACGTCTACATTGTAAACCAGCTGGTGCGGGAGAATTGTCTGTATTGTGTCAATCATGTTTTAAATAAATGCTGATTTGCCAGGAAGTATAGGCGGGTCAACCAGTCAGGAAGTAGAGGAAGGGTGATGAGAACAGGAGAATTCTGGGAAGGAGGAAGCCCATTCCTCCCAGTCCTGCCCAGATCATGGAAGAAGCAGGATGTGACCTGCCCCGGTGAAAAAGGTACTGAGCCATGTGGCCAACATAGATAAGAACAATGGGTTAATATAAGTTACAAGAGTTAATAAGAAGCCTGAGCTAATGGGCCAATCAGTTTATAACCTAATATAGACCTCTCTGTGTGATTTCTTTGGGGCTTGCTGGCTGTGGGACCGGGTGGGAGGACAGAAACCCCCAACAAAGCCCAGCCCTCATGTTACAACCAGCATCTTTGTAGTTTGTGTCTTAAGAATGCCAGTTTTTCTTATTCTAGTTTTCTAATTTCTTCTCAAAACTGTTAATCCAGAGCCTTTGAGATGGCTCAGCAGGTAAAGGTACTGGCTGCTGTTAAGGCTGCTGGCTTAAGTTATAACTCCAGGACCCACATAGTAGAAAGAGAAAAATCAACTCTTTTATTTTATTATTCTGGTATCTTCAAGATAGGGTTTCACTACATAGCTCAGGCTGTCCTGGAACTCACTGTAGACCAGGCTGGCCTCAAACTCACAGAGATCCACCTGTCTCAGCCTCCAGTAAAGGTGTGTGCCACTTCACCTGACTGTGAAAATCAGCTCTTGAAAGTTGTCATTGGACTTCTGCGTGTGTCATGCAAGTTTGCACCACACCACACACATGCTCATACCCAAAACAAACATGAAAATTAAAGCAACAAGCAAACAAAAAGTTGTTAATCTAATATCAGTATGACTTTGGACAGACCGTTTCTGGGCCATGGTTTCCCCCTCTGTAAAGTGATTTCGTTTTGGCAGACAGTTACTACAATTTCCTCCAGTGCTGTTTATATTTATTTATAATAACTTTTACATTTATTTATTTAGTGCATGTGGGTGCACCCATGCCATGGCGCACATGGAGCTCAGAGGATAACTTGCCAGTGTCTGCTCTCTCCTTCACCACGTGAATCCCAGGGATTGTTGCCAGGCAACGGGGGTAGGGGGAGATGGAAATGCTTTATTCATTGAGCCATCCTACCAGCCCTTATATTGCTTTAAAGATCCTCAGGTTACCACTCTTTCAAGAATGACATTTACTGTCAAATTGTAAATTTAAATCCACAGAAACCAAATTGCAAATTGTAGATTATTTTATTCTAGAAAAAGGTAGCTCAAAACTTGAAGAAAGATTTATTTACAACCATGTTCACCTCAGTAGATTTATTAATAATCAAAAAATTAGAAAACACATAGTCACTTTTCAAAAATACTAGTAAATTAGGATACTTATCTATGTTTGACCATTGGGATAGAAATTATAAGAACTATTAGAAATGCAATTTCAAAAATGAAATTTTAAATAATTCAGTCTTATTTATAATCTCAATGTGTAAAATGCATATTTACAGGAAGAAAAAGATGGAAGGAATACACCAAAATATAACTTGTAATTATCTCTTGGTCAGCCACTTGGTCTATTTTTATTTTATATTTGACATTATTTTTCAGCTGTTGTATGATTCTTCCTGGGGAAATGTAAATTATTGTCTGTTCACCCCAGATAGGGCACCAAACAGCAGACCAAAGAATGATTTCAGCCAAGCCTAGTGCTGTGAGCCAATGAGCTTCTTGGGGTTACTGTTAAGAGTATGGGTGACTCAAAGACAGCTGGCCCACCCCAGCATGGGAAACAAGCCACCAAAGCCACATCCCCAGAGCTCCCACCAACTGGCGGAGCTTGTCATTTTCTGAGCTCCTAGAGTCTGAGTGTTAGGAGCCCCCTCTTCCCTCAGAGGCAACGTTTCAGTGGAGAGGAAATAGCTACAGGACACCAAGCAATCTTCATTGGCTTCCACAACACCCTGCCATTTATACTTGGGAGCAAGAAAGGACTGTGACGCTGTGAGCTCAGAGCCATGTCTTGGGTTCAGTACAGTTTGAGGCAACTCATACAGCATACTTTGTGTAAGTCTGACACTAGCCTAAACTGAGGATATACACAAGTTAGGTAAAATCTGGTTTCAGAGCCAGACTAAAAGCTGAAAATATATCACGGAGGTGAACTCAGGCGCTCTGGGACACCAGGAAGGAGTAGGTGTTGGTGGAGAAGGGCATGCTTGGGACACAATGCCTTCAGAACTGGGCCTTGCTGGTACCTTACGGTAGGAAGGTAGGTATGGATGAAACCTGGAGGTTAACATAGGAAAGAAGAGGCCGACTGAGAGTCTGTACCTGGGCTTTTCCTACGGAACTGAGCATGCTCACGGAAAGCCTCAGATACGCACCCTTGGGAGGTGTGTTTTGTCAATGTCCTAGTTGTCATCACATGCCCGACATTTTCTGGTTCTTTCCTTGGCCAAGTCCCATTCTCGGGAATACTTCCCCTTTCTCTGCGTTTCTTACCCCTCCCCCTTTATTGAAATTGACTCTTTTCTCACATAATATACCCTAATTACAGTTCCCCTCCCACTGCTCCTCCCAGTCCCTCCCCATCTCCCCTCCCATCAACTCCCTCTCTGTCTCTCCTTAGGAAAGAGCAGGTTTCTAAGAGATAACAACAAAACACGACAAAAACGAAATATCATAAGATAAAACAAAAACCATCACATTGAAGTTGGACAAGGTAAACCACCAGAAACCCAGGAGAAGGCACAAGACCCAGAGACCCACTTGTCTACACGCCCAGGAGTCCTTTAGAAACACTAAACTGAATGCCATAGTCTATACACAGAGGGCCTGGGGCAGATCTGTGCAGGCCCTGTGCTTGCTGCTTCAGACTCTGTGAGTTCATAGGAGCTTTGCCCACTTGGTTTAGAAGGACTTGTTCTCCTGGTGTCCCTCATCCCCTCTGTCTCTTATACTCTTTCTGCCTCCTCTTCCATGGGGTTTCCTGAGGTCTGATGGGAAGGATTTTCTGAAGATATCTTCATTCAGAGCTGTGGGTTCCTCTCTCTCTCTCTCTCTCTCTCTCTCTCTCTCTCTCTCTCTCTCTCTCTCTCTCTCTCTCTCTTTCTCTCCATGTCTGGCTGTGGGTTTCTGTATGGTTCCAATCTATTTCCAGGAAAATCTCTCTGATGATGTCGGGATAAGGCATTAATCTAGGGCTATGCTATCTCAATTTCTAGCCTTGTCTCCCTGTTACAGTCCTTTTTGCCCTGGGAACAGATCCGGGAATGTGGCGGCCTCTGAACTCAGATCTGTAGCTTGGCACTCCTAAGCATGGTTTTCCCAACACCCTGGGCTCTGTTTCGCTGACCTCAGTGCCCATTGTAAAAGCAACGGGTTTCCCCTGTCTCCAGCCCTCAAGGCAACAAGGATTTTCAGCTTGCCTTTTTTATTATTTTTCTCTCAGACGTCAATAAAATTCCCCTTTCACTTCATTTAAGTCCATTTGTCTGTTTTTTTTTTTTCTAGACAGGGTTTCTCTGTGTAGCCCTGGCTGTCCTGAAACTCACTCTGTAGACCAGGCTGGCTTTGAACTCAAGAGATCTGCCTGCCTTTGTCTCCCAAGTGCTGGGATTAAAGGTGTGTGCCACCACCGCTCAGTTTGGGTCCATTTTAAAAATTATTTTATCAATGAGACTGAGAATCCAAAAGAGGGAGCTCCAACTTCCTCAGTAACCCCTGGGTCACGTTGACTAGCCTGTAACCCTGGGCCAGTCATTTAATTTCTCATTTTGGCGTCACATCTGTAAAACAAAAATACAGCATGGGATCTCTGCTAAACCAAGCTGTAATTTGTGAAGGTTGTGCTGAGAAAGCAAAGAGAAACTTTGTGCCCTTGAGACATGCCGTTTGGGGCATATGGGCATAACCTACAGAGAGTGAGAAGCCTGTGGAGAAAGCTTATTTAATGATTAACAGGGCACCGAGGCCCAGGGCCAGCTGGATGACAGTCAGCTACTGTCTTGGGTGAGGTTGCCCCCTTTCCCTTCCTCTCAGTGATGTGTGAGGTGCTCTTGCTGAAAAGAAGACAAAGAGCCGCTCAGAGATAAACTGGAACCTTGCACGGAGTCTTCAGCAGCCTTGTGCTGCCTTCCCTCCTGCGTGCTCCCTTTTTGCTTCAGCTCTGGGGTGAATTTCTGGAACCATCATGTCTGACCACCCAGAGGAAACCTCCCTGTTGCTTTGAAATAAGCAAGTTTGGGTACCATCTGGTGTTAAGTAGGGGTGTAAAGGGACTGCTGGCATTGATGCTTGGTTTGTAACTGTTCCTGATCTCCCTCCTGATCTCCCTCCTCCTCCTCCTTCCCCCTCTCTCCTCTCTCTCTCTCTCTCTCTCTCTCTCTCTCTCTCTCTCTCTCTCTCTCTCTCTCTCTCTCTCTCTCTCTCTCTCTCTCTGTGTGTGTGTAAGTGACACGGAGTGCTACAGTGAATGTGAATGTCGGAATTGGCTCTTTCTTCACACCATGTGGGTCCTGAGGATCCAACTCAGTCCTTCAAGCTTGGTGCCTCTACACAGTGAGGTATTTTGCTGGCCTTCCACCTTATCTTTGGAGACAGGGTGTCTCACTGAACCCAGAGCTCATTGATTGGCTAGACTGACTTTCCAGGGCTAGGGTTATAGATAGGCAAGCCAACCCCCCAGTTTCCATGTGGGTGCTTGTAGCTCTGAACTCAGGTCCTCTCAATTATAAAGCAAGTACTTTACAGACTGAGCCATCCTACGGCAAATCATAAGAAGTTATTGATTGACAGAGTCAATTGAACAAAAGCAGAAGAACCCTTGTGCACATCTGAATAAGAGGACTGAGCACTAGTGGCCCCATTCTCTAGGAGGGAAGATTGAGGCAAAGCTCATGAACAGTTTGGCTCAACCTTTCCTCCAGAATTTGGCAAGTTTCTCTTCCAAGTTTTGGCCCCGCGGTGAGTTCTGTCTTGGCAAAGCTGGTCCCATCATGTCTGCCACATGGCTGCTCCCCTGCTGAGCCACAGGATGAGGCTGTTTGGAGACAATCGCCTTCTGTCTCTGGGCTCTGACATCTGGGAGGTGGATGGCCAACAGCCCTTGGCTAGGCCTCCTGGCTCTTAGTTCGCGACGTGTTTGTTGGAGGTTGATTTTCAAGCGAAAGCCATGACAGTGAAGGTCACCTTCTGGACGAATAATTCTGGTCCAGGGGCACCAGATGCAACTGGGAGTCTGCGGCACTGAACAAATGACTTTGTCTTCAGACAGGATTTCTGCAGAGCTGCAACCGTCCTTTCCTCCACAGTGTTGGCATTGTAGGGAGAAGTGACTGAGGGTGGCTTGGTTGCAATCCAATTTTAGTAATTAGTTCTCCTCACTATAAGGCGTGTTAATAGGTCCCACATTGAGCACGAAGAATCCCCTGTCTCAGGTGCCAAGTGCCAATTAATAGAGTCAACATTAGTGTCCCACAGGTAAACAGTCTTTCTACACCCATTGTCTTAGAGCTATAGACAGGTGTGCTTCCGTTACTAGCGGCTTAGCCAGGAGATCTTGACCACAGACAATAGATTGTAGCTTCCAGGAAGATGGGCTTTGTGTGTGTCTGTCTCACTGCTCTCCTCTCAATGCTTAACTCTCCCCTGGGTATCTGCATTGGACTGGAAAAGCCCCCGTAATTCTCCTCTTCTCTCTGTGCTCAGCCTTTGCCGTTTAGCTCTGCAATTTCTGGCCTGCGACTCGTTTTGGCCATAGCAATTCACAGAAAGGGCGTGATGTCAGCTTCGAGCCTAGATTTTTGTTCTTCAACACTGTATGTGAATGAAGTTAGGCCAGTATGTAGAGGTTGAGAGGCTGCTGACTTTCACTGTCAACAGCCAGACCCTCCTTCCCCAGAGGTACTCTGCCTGCCTGATCAGTGGTAGGCCACTGCTACGTGAATGAGACCAGAGAAGTTGTCTAGCTGGGTCCACCCTCAAAGATCATCTAAAGAATTGCTAACTAGCTGGATGTGGTGATGCACACCTTTAATCCCAGCACTTGGAGGCAAGTGGATCTCTGTGAGTTCAATGCTGGCTTGATCTACAAAGAGAGTTCCAGGCCAGCCGTGGCTGGGCTCAGTTGATGGTGAGTGCCTGTAACTCCACTGCTGTGGAAGGTGGAGGTAGGAGGATCCGAAGTTCAATGTTATCTTGGGCTACGCAGCAAGTCTGAGGACAACCTGGGCTACATGTGACCCCATCTCCAAAGAAGGAGGAAAAAGAGGAGAAGAAGGAGAAGAGGAAGAAAAAAATTATGATTTTTTTTAAAGTTACTAAGTTTGTGGTGGCTCGTTGTCATACAAATTCACTGATTAAGTGCCCTCTCTATTTTTACTGAAAAATGGATGTCACTCAGTTGGAAGCAGCTTGACAGTCACTCCCAAGCAATGTTCTTGTTTGTTTGATTGTGGGTTTCCGTTTATTGTCTAGCTTTCTCTACAGGCTGATAAAGACCTGGCTACTCATTCACTTTCAGATTTCTTCAGCTGGCTGGGGAGATGGCTCAGTAGGTGAAGAGCTGGTTGTGTAAACGTGAGGGCCCAGATTCTATTCCCAGATCCACATAATAGAGTCAGAGTGCTGGCACACACCTGTATACCAGTGCTGGGTAGGCAAAGCCAGGAACGTCCCTGGGGCTCACTGACCAGTCAGTTTAGCAAAAATAGCCAATGAGAGACCATTTCTCAAAACACCGGGTTGATGGTCCTTGAGAAACAATCATTTATGGAAATCTGGAAAGAATGGACACTACATCAATGGAGATAGTTTTATCTTTTACTTATTTATTTTAACTCTCTCTCTCTCTCTCTCTCTCTCTCTCTCTCTCTCTCTCTCTGTATGTGTATGCACACAAGTGGCAAGTGTTCATGTGTGGGTATAGGTGCATGCCAAAGCCTGCCTGTGCTCAGAGAACAGGTTCAGGTGTGGGCCTTTTTCTTTTACCTTGTTTGAGACAGGTTTTTTCCTGTTATTTACCCTGGGGTATACCAGGATATCTGGCTCATGGAGGATTCCTCTGTCTCCTGTCTTCCATCTCTCCATAGACCTTCTGTGAGTACAAGTATGTGCGCTTCTGTACCCATCTTTCACACGCTGTCGTAGGGTTTCTATGGCTGTGATGGAACCCCATGACCGGAAGCAATGTAGGGAGGAAAGGGGTTATGTCGGTTTACAACTCTCAGGTCACACTCCATCACCAAGAGACCAGAGCAGGAGCTCAAGGCAGGAACCTGGAGGCAGGAACTGAAACAGAGGTGATGAAAAATGCTGCTTACTGGCTCATTCCTCATGGCTCGCTCAGTCTGCTTTCTTATACAACTCAGGATCACCTGCCCGGGGATGACACTCCCCGCTGGGTCCTCCCACATCAATCATCAGTCAAGAAAATGACCACAGGCTTGTCCACAGGACAGTGTGGTAGAGCATCCTCTCATTTGCGGTTTCCTCTCCCCAAATGACTCTAGCTTGTGTCGAGTTAACAAAAACACTAGCCAGGACAGATGGGTTCCGAGGATCTGAACCCGGGTCCTCAGGTTTGCAGGGCAAACTCTTTACCCACTGAGCCATCCCTCCAACCTGCTTTCATTTCTTTTGCCCCAATATTTAATCCCGTCTCCCGTTCCTTAATAGTTTGTAATCTTCTTCATGAATGAGGGCACTCTTTGGTTTGTTTATTTTTTCCCATTAAAAAACACCACTGTTAAAAGGACATATTTGTGTTTGCTTGTAATCCCAATGTGCAAAGATTGAGTCAGGAATATTACCAGGCTGTTCTGGGCTACCTAGTGAATTCCAGGCTAGCCTGGGCTATGTAGAAAGACTGTTTCAAACAAAACAATTACTATTAACCATTGTGGAGTATTATTTTAACTATGTAAAGATGTGTTACATTTGTGCATGCTGCAGAATATTTAACTATGTGAAGGTGTGTGTTGCTTTTGTTTATGCTGCATTTGTTTAATTATGTAAAGATGTGTTGCATTTGTGTTATCTTGCCTGCCTAAGGCACCTGATTTGTCTAATAAAGAGCTGAATGGCCAATAGCTAGGCAGAGGAAAGATAGATGAAGCTGGCGGGCAGAGAGAATAAACAAGAGAGAGAATGAGAGAAGAAGAGAAAGAATGAGGGAGACACCTGGAGTCAGAAGCCAGCCAGACATAGAGTAGTAGTGAAGCAGTAAGAAAGCCCATGCTTTCCTAGATAAAGAGAAACAGGATAATTTAAAAGAGCTAGCCAAAAACCAACCAAACAAAAAAAGCCAAGCCTAAGTTAGGCTGAGCATTCAAAACTAATAATAAGTTTTTGTGTCATGATTTGGGAGCTGGTTAGTGGCCTGAAAAGAAAAAGCCTGGTACAATTAACAATATTGACATCATCTTCAAAGCCAGAAGCAATAGTGGGCAAGCTTTGTCCCTTAGATTTCCTATCTCCCCTCCCTCTCCTCTAGCTCATGTGTTTATCTTGGCCTCCTGGTATTCATCTCTAACATTTCCTTTATCTGTTTATTCTTTTTTTTTTTAAGTCTCAGACCCAAGTGGGCAGAGAAATTACATGAAGGCAGTGAGGCAGTGATCTGTACTTTAAAATTAGGTTTCCACTGACTCACTAAAATGGGAATACATCATTTTTTATGGAATGTACCTGAAGTTAATCCTTTCTCTCATTTCTCACCAGTTACATTATGAAGTTATTCTTTGGGCTTTGGTTGTTTTTTTTTTTTTTTTTTTTTTTTTTTTTTTTTTTTTTTTTTTTTTGGTTTTTCGAGACAGGGTTTCCCTGTAGTTTCTAGAGCTTCTTTGGGCTTTGTAACGGACCCAATATATCAGGAACATTTTATGGCACAGATTCATTTTTATTGTGTGTGTGTATGTGTGTGTGTGTGTAGGGGTAGTGCAAATGCTTCTGTGTGTAGTTGAATTTATGTGTGTTTGTGTGTGTGCAGGTGCATCTTGTGTATCTGTGTATGCAGGTGTGTGTGTGTGTTTGTGTAAGTAAGTGTACATATTTGCAAGTGCATGTGTGTGGTCTGTGTGTGCAGGTGCATTCTTGTGTATGTATGTGTGCAGGTGAGTGTGTGTGCTGGTATGTGTGCACATGTGTGTGCAGGTGTATTGTGTACATATGTGTGCAGGGAAGTGTGTTTGTGTTCAGGTGCTTGTATGTGTGTATGTATGTGGAGACCAGAGGTCAGCCTTCAGTGTTACTCCTCAGGCACCAAGCATCTCATCTTGTGTTTTGAGACAGAGTCTTTCACCCTCATCAGCTTAGAACTCAGCAAATAGGATTGGCGAGGTGGCCAGCGAGTCCCAGAGACCACCTGTCTGTCTCTCTGGAGACGGGATGATGAACATGTGTAACCATGTCCAGCTCTTCCTTTTACACACGAGTTGTGGGAAAAAACTCAGGCCCGCATTGTTAACAAGGCAAGAACTTCACTGTTGGAGCCCTGTCCCCAGCCTCTGTCGCAGCTTCATCTTGAACAATGTTTTCATATTTCATATTTGGGTTTAGATTGGAGTCTTATTGGAAAATGGCCAAACAAATGATACATTTCTTTTGCCTTTGGTCAGGTACTCTGTTACCTAAGGCCAGTAGAGGCAGGGGATGGTCCTCACTTTCCCAAGCTTTTGTACACCTTATATCTACTGCTCTGTACTTTCAAGGCTGGAAGAAACACGGGACTTAAAGGAATGGGTGACTTTCGACTGTAGACTATTCCAAGTGTTGGCTTTGTTACAGACGAGGACGGGCATATTTATCTCAGGGAGAAAGATAGGGAGTGGAAAGAGCCTTCCTCTTTGTACTCAGATTAACCCTGTCAGGGGCAGGGGACACAGCCCAGTTGGTAGAGTGCTTGCCTAGCATGCACGAAGTCCTGGATTCCATCCTAGCATGGCATAAAGTGGGCGTGGTGGTGTGTGCTTATAGTCCTAACCCCTGGGAGGTAGAGGTAGGAGGATGGGTGGGGTGGGGGCTGGCTCTGACCACAAGCCAGATATGACTGTCTAGGTGCCCAACATCTAGAAACCCTCATGTGAGGGTTTCAGCTGGGTCTTTTAAATCCCCTTTTAAGATAATGTGCACCAGCTCTATGGAAAACACGCTTTTACCATTATTTCTCTTCCCCTCCACCTACCATGGATGACTTGTACCCAGGTCCTTTTCCTATTTCATTACCTTTCAAATCAGTCCATCAGGGCACTGACTTCGAGGTGGGGGAGGGTAAGTGAAAAGAACAGAATCCAGCGGAGGGGTTCACACGTACCTCTTCCTGTCAGCGAGTTCACTGAAGCAGACTTATTAAGTCCTCTTCTGCATGATCTACTCTGGACTCCAAATTGAGCATTGAGAAATAGCATGCCTTTCTGTGCCCCCACCAGACCCAGATTCTCCTGCACGTGAGCTGGAATGATTAAGTCATCTTCCACACCCTTCTCATACATTTAGTCAATTGTGACTTGTTTTTAATGGCCTTATAAATGGAGTTCAGCTGCACAGTGTGCACATGCTAATGAACACTCATATGTACATGTGAACCAGCTAGGATAGGCTAGCTGGCCAGCGAGTCCCAGAGACCCACTTGTCTGACTTTCCAGAGATGGCATTATGAACATGTGTAACCGTGTCCAGCTCTTTCCTTTTGACATCCACCCACATCCCCAATCTTTGAAACAGTATCTTTCAGTAGCCTGGGGCTCACCAATTCAGCTAGGCTGACTGGCTGGTGAGCCTCGGGATTCACCTGTCTACCTTGCCAGCATTGACATTACAAATGTGTACCAACAGTCTTGTTTGTGTGTGTGTGTGTGTGTGTGTGTGTGTGTTTCTGCACCTGAGTGCTGGTGTCCTCAGAGGTCAGAAGAGGGCATTGGATCTCCTGCAGTTGGAGTAACAGGAGATTGTGAGCTGCCTAATCTGGGGGCTGGGAACTGAACTCCAGCCCTCTGTTAAAGCAGTATGTGATCTTAACCACTGAGTTAACCACTTAGTTAACCACTGAGTCTCTCCAGCCCCGACACCTGACATTTTGACATGGGCTATAGCTTGCTTAAACAGCAAACACTTTACCGACTGGGCTGTTTCCCTAGCCCCCGGGAGCCCATTTTCCCTAAAGGTCTCAGTCTAGAAAATCCTTATAGGTGTGGGTGGCATCTTGAAGCTAATTCTTCCCCTCTGGGCAGTGCAACAGCCTCAGCACCACACCTGCTCCTGTCTGTGCTCCGAGCGTCACTCTCTCGGTGCTGGAAGATCGCATCCCCTAAAACCTGAGGATAGAGCATCATGTGGCAGATGACAGGAGGCTCAGCAGGAGGATATTAACACTCATCAGGATACTGTTTCCCGATCATAGATAATGATGCTTTCCTTTGTTCAGCATCCCCAGTCAATCCCTTCACTGCAGCTTTCCAGACTCAGGACCAGATCTGAGCATCTGTGTAGAAACTGCTGTGATGGCTGAATTAACCATTTCAATTATGGAGAGTGGGGGGCTGACTAGTGTCTCTACTCCTCCATCATCTGCGATAACTGCTTTTGAGGGGATGCTTGAAGCTGTTCACAGACGGAAATGGCATTAACTGTGACACAACCTATTAAGCCGAAGTTATGAGCTTGGGAAGGGCAGGGACACACACAAGGATTTTAAATTGACACTTCATATTTCCCCCCAGTTCCCGCACTGGCTCTGGGCTGGCCTAATTCCATCTTTATCTTGCTTTTAAATAAAAATTTATGGATGGCAGCTGAGGTCCTGTGTAGGGTCTTTGTGATTTGCGATTATGATCCTCCAGAGCCCAAGTGCCTCATTAGTGTGTGCACACTAGCCACTTGTGGGTAGTCAGGAGATGAGGAGAAACCAGGGAGAGAGATGAAGTGGGGGTGAGGGGAGGGCAGAACAAAGAACAGATGTTTTAAGATAACAATAACGGAACGATAATACTTGTTGTGGTGGTTAGTTTTTATTTTTAGACTTTTTTATATGTGAGGTTTTTTTCTGCATGTGTGTACGTGTCCCACTCACATGCTTGGTACCAGTGAAGATCAGAAGAAGACATCAGGGACTGGGGAGATGGCTTGGTTGTGGAGGAGAGCACTGCCTGCTATTGCAGAGGCTCCTGGTTCGATTCCCAGCACCCACTTGGTCGCTCACAACTGTCTACAACTCCAGTTCCAGAGGGTCTGACACCCTCTTCTGGCTTACATGGACACTGTACACACATGGTTCACAGATGTCCATGCAGCAAAACACTCATGAACAAAACAATTACTTACCTGGAAAGCAGACAGGTTTGGTGAACAGGAGAGCACTGTTTTCGGTGTCTGCCTCCTGGTCCTCCTGAGTGCCTCATTAGCGTGTTACACAATGTACCGACCTTCCTCTCAGCTCTTGGCTGACATAAGACCACACATTTCTTGGCTTTCTTCCGATTTCTCTGGTTTTCTTCATAGCCTATGTAAGCTTATCTTTCTTTGCTCAGTCTCCAAGTGCTAGACGTCTTCAGGTTCAATCCTTGGCCCAGTTTTATCTCAACCTGCCACAGCATGGAGATAATAAACACCTCTTGCTTCATTTGACCCCTGAGAGCCCCACGCAATCTTCCCACCTATTTCCTGGTCATCTCCACTTGAGCATTCTCGGGGGGGGGGGGCTTTCCCTTCCACTCATCTTTTGTATAAAGCACCCCCTGTGATATTTGACCACACCTTTCTAATATCCCACTAGTAAATTTTAATCTGGCATTTGACTGCTCATCCAAAGCCTTCATCTCAGTTCTCTGCTTCATTCAGATCCGGACATGTGGCCTCCTCTTGACTAAAGAGGTATGAACAAATATGTAGGTAAGTTTGAGGTGGTGTCCCTAAAATTTTGTGTTACTTGATGTCTGGGGTGTTGAAACCCCACAGCTCACTTAGAGCTAAATGAGGGAATCTTGTATTTTAGAAATTCTCTCTCTCTCTCTCTCTCTCTCTCTCTCTCTTTCTCTCTCTCTCTCTCTCTCTCTCTCTGTGTGTGTGTGTGTGTGTGTGTGTGTGTGTGTGTGTGTGTGTGTACTGAGAATAAAACCCGAGGCCAAATGCTGGACAAGCACTGAGCTATGTCCTTCGTACTTTGATGGAAAAACTATCTTAAACTATCTTACAGCCCTGGGCTTTTTATCTCTGTCTTCTGTGAGTTCATTTCTTTGGACCATACTTGGCAGAATGGAATGCATGAGGCCCTGCGTTTGATCTCCAGCACTTCATAAAACTGGGTGAGACGACACACTTTTGTGATCTGACACTGGGAGCTAGACAGGAGGAGTGGAATTTCAAGGTCATCTTTCACTGCATAGCAAATTGGAGTTTATTTATCATCTATCCACCTATCCACCTTTCCACCTTTCCACCTATTCACCTACCCACCATCTATCCATCTATCATCCATTTATCTGTCTGCCCGCCCACCCGCCCGCCCGCCCATCCGTCCGTCCGTCCGTCCGTCCGTCCGTCCATCATCTATCTATCTATCTATCTATCTATCTATCTATCTATCTATCTATCACCTATCTCCTAATATACTGTCTTCCCCATCTTAGTAAAAGTCATATTCATCTACCTAATTTTTAATGTTTATTTTGTTTTTATTTATGTGTATATGTGTATCTGTGTGTGAGTTTGTACACATGAATGCCATGCCTGAGGAGACTGGAAAAGGGTGCCAGGTCCTTCAGAACTAGAATTACAGGTGATTGTGAGTTGCCCGATGTGGGTGTTGGTAAATGAACTCTGTTCCTCTGCAAGAACAGCAAGCACTCGTAACCGCTGAGCCAGCCTTCCAGACTGCCACCTAATTTCTTAAGTCAGAAGCCTGTTTATCTCCACATCCTGTCAGTTGTCTGCCTCACAAACACCCACAAGCCAAACTCAGATATTGCTGGTGGGTATCTCTGATGGCCATCTTTAATCTGGTTTTGACCCCACCCAGTCTTGTCCTGACCACAGACAGAGACTTGAATACATCATGCTGCCTACCTTTTCAGGAATGTTCCCAGCATCCTAAACGAGGTCCTCCAAGACCCAGTCCCACGTTCTCCCCTCAGCCTCATCTCACACCACTCGCTCTATCTTACCAGTCTTCAGATACAACAGGGGACTCCTTTCTAGTCCACTTTCTCTAGACCCTCTGAGCTCATTGCCTCATACGCTGCTATTTTGATGTCTCCATGTCTGTTCCTTCCTACGTAGTCATGCTGGCTCCTATTTATTCTTCTGCCATCAGCTTTGCCTCCTCTTCCTCCACTTTCTAATTATATTTCACAGAAACCTATTCCTTTAATTTTTAGTGTAAAATTAAAAAATTTATTCTTTGTAAAATTCATACTGAAAACATTTTTTAAGCATATTTACTTTCTATCTCCCTCTCTAACACCTCCTGAATGTTCCTCACGTCCCCCTCCAAACTACATGTTCTTTTTTTTTGATAACTTACTTAGTTCAATTTGTGTTGCCTCTGTACACATGGATATGGCTTTCCATTGGTTGACCAACCCAGGGCATTAAAGAAAACTACCCCTCTACTAGAAATCACCAACGGTCAATAGTTCCTCAGCTCCGAGTCCCTTCTTAGGATGTGCTAGATTGTTAACTGGCTTGATCATGTACAGATAGATCTTGTGCAAAAAAATCCTGTGTAGTTGCTGTAAGTTCATGAATGCAGTGGTCCTATCATATCCAAAAGACGTGTGTGTGTGTGTGTGTGTGTGTGTGTGTGTACAGGAACACACAGACAAGTATGCATGTGTGTGAGTGTGTGTGTGAGTGAGGAAGATTCGAGACAAGGTGTCCTATAGCCCAGACTGCACTGTTCTTTGCTGTGAGCCTGGAGATGACCTTGCATGCCTTGAACATCTTATCTTGCTGTCTCCACCTCTCCAGTGTTGGAGCACAGTTGTAAGCCACCATGCCTGACGTGGGCCGTGCTGGGGCCTGAACCCAGGGCTTTGTGCAAGCTAGACAAGCACACTTCCAACTGAGCTGTGTCCCCAGCCCCCTAGTCCCACATAAGACCTTATTTGAAGATTGGCATTGTTCTCTCTCTCTCTCTCTCTCTCTCTCTCTCTCTCTCTCTCTCTCTCATTTTCTGATTATAAAGCTGTAGCCAATTAAAGAAAAGGATAGTGGGGCTGGGGATTAGTTCAGTGGGTAAAGAGGCACTTGTTTTGCAAGCATGAAGAATGGAGTTCTAATTCCTAGCACTTACATAAAAGGCTGGGCGTGGGTGCCCATGCCTGTAATCCCAACATTGTGGGTAGAGACAAACAGATCCCCAGAGCTTGAGAAGAGCAGTGGAGGACACTGCCCAGCAGTGCTCCTGTTCTGGCCTCTGCAAGTGCTCCCACTGCTGGGATGTGGCCACACACGTACACGCACGCGCACATGCATGCACACACACGTACACACGCGTACACACATGCACACATATGTACACAATGCACACACACACACACACACACACACACCAGGAGTAGAGATGAGGAGCAGGACCCTGACTCAGAGCACAAGCACACCTACACACCGATTTGAGAATCTGGAGCACAGGAAACTTTCACAATGGAGAAGTTCATACCTTATGAAGCATGGTGAGGAAATACACTTCATGTCTGTGTGCACTATCAGCTACAGTTGCAGCGAACAGAGCCTGTATGTGGCCCAGTCTCTGTGGCAGGGACATGGGATGAGGTCACAGGAGCTAGGTAATCTGCATAGATTCTCCCTGCCTGGCTCATTCAGCTGGGGTGAACATGGAAGAAGAACAGAAAATTGCCATGAGGGTCTTCCGGGTTTCACACAAGAAGTTTCAGAAGGTGTGGTGGCCAGGAGAAGGTGTTTGGATCTGTTTGGACACACTGAGTCTGAACCACTGGAAGAAAAAGAACGTCAGCAAGTAAATCTGGAGATATCGTCTGTTTTATAGAGCATGTGACATTTGACTTTTAAAAGTCTTTTTCCAGATAGAAAAGACCATGAATCGAAAGCAGCAGCGTAGATCTCAGTGTCCTACGGCTCTCAGATCTAAATCAAACCACGCGACATCCTCACCATGAAAACACACGTATGTTTGTGTGCATGTGGGGCCAGAGGACAACCTCTTTGTCATTCCCTGAGCACTAACCACCTTGAGTTTTCAGACCAGGTCTCTTGTTGGCCTGAGACTCACCATCGAGCCTAGGTGACCCTGCCTCCATCTCCCAAGTGCTGGGGTTACAGATGCCCTCCAGTACACCCAGATGCTTTAATGCAGGTTCTGAGGATCGAACTTCGGTCTTCACACTTGCACTTGCAAGCATTTTACTGACTGAGCCAATGTCTCCAGTCCATATGCTTTCTCGGAGCGGACTTTGTATTGAGGGTGAGATCACCTGCTACCCAGCATGCTAATAAAGCTAATAAATAAGTTGTTTGCCAATACCCATTTAGTTTTGACCTTAGGAGGAAAATGCTATCTTTTCCTCTCTCATCTTTGTTTTCTCTGTGATGCCCAAGGTTGCAGTATCTTCTCTCTCTGTAAGGGTGAACTTTGGTCTTCTTGGCTGGTGTTTCCCACCCAAGAGCCTGCATCATGTGACAGGCCAAACTGTCATTGTTGTATGCTACTGTAGTTGGGGGAACTTATTTGAATGAAGGAAGTTCTTCCCCAACATGACATTTCCTTTCCAATACAATACAAGCGTGGAATATTTAGAGTTGGCCACTTACACATGGTCCCAGATTCAGGCTCTGGACAATTGCTGTTGCCTGTGAATGCCTAGCTCTTTCAGAGATTTCCTTTATGGTTTCTATAGTATGTTTACTTCCCAATGGATGTAGGAAGTCCGGACCTCTATGTAGAAGGCTTCTGGGTGACCTCAGATCTGCATTGTCCCCACAAAAGCTTCACTGGGTTGGTCATATAAACTTGATGCTATGACTAGGTGTCAGTTCAGAACAGTCCACTCTGTTAGCCTGTAGCTACTGTCACATAGCCCCGAGGTTCATTGGGAATTCTTGAGTTTCTTTCCCGAAGATCTAGGGATGTAATGGTGTTCTATCTGCAGGTGGTGGATTCTGTCACTAGATTCTGAATATCCTGACGGTGATCTGTATGTCTGATATTCTCTTCCTTAAATATTCTACAGATGTCTATTTCAGCTTGAAAACCATTTAGCTAGCATCTTCTTTGACCCTCATCTTAGCTAAAAATGAGCTCTGGATTCAGGGAGAGACTTTGTCTCAAAAGCTAAAGTGGAAAGTGAAAGAGGAAGACAGTCAACATTAACCTCTGGGTTCCACACACCTGAACACGCATACATGCATGCACACCCATCACACATGTTCACAAAACACATCGCACACTCAGAAACACACATACACACACATCAGTGGCAATTAAGAAACAAAACAAAGGAAATAAAGTGAACTCATTGTGGAGAACCTGTAGGATGGAAAACAGCTGGAGGGCTTTTCAACATTTTTCCTCTCCGCCCTCAAAGAGGGCAGGAAGTGGAACAGGAGCTGATGCAGAGGCCGTGGAGGGGTGCTGCTTACTGGCTTGCTTCTCATGGCTTGCTCAGCCTGCTTTCTTACAGACCCCGGGATGACCAGCTCAGGGGTGGCACCACCCACGATGGGCTGGGCCCTCCATCATCAATCACTAACTAAGAAAATGCCTTACAGGCTTGACTACAACCCAATCTCAAGGAGGCTTATTTTTTGGAGGGGTTGTAGGTCCCTCCTCCTCTTGGATGACTCTAGTTTGAGTTAAGTTGACATCAAAATATCCAGCACACTCAGCTTGCTAGCAAGTAGTTCAAGGTTGGTCTGGACTACATGAGACCCTGTCCCCCAGAGAAATGGAGTCATAAGGTTATGACTTTAAAAAAATTACAATTAGCTATCATGTACTATCTTGTAAGTTACTTGTCTTTCATTTCATACATCCTAGACACTTTCTAGGAGCCTTTGTGAACACCACTTAAGAAGTTGGCTTCATGATGGAAGTAGAGAACTGACCTCCAAGTGGTCCTCTGGCCTCCACAGTCACACAATGGCACACCCACACCCACACCCACAAAAAAACACAGACACACACACAGTAAATAAATATAATAAAGAAAATAGAAGCTAGTTAATATTCCATTGTGTATATTCACCATAGTCTCCTTAATTCTAATTTTTATCCAATATTTTTAGATGTATGTGTTTGTCTGTGTCTGTGTAATGCATATGTGCTCCTGACTACAGTTTACTGTGGAGGTCAGAAGAGGGCATCAGATTCCCTGCAGTCAGAGTTATAGGCAGCTGTGAGTAGCCCAACACGGGTTCTAGGAACTTCACTTGAATCCTCTGAAAGAGCAACAGATGTTCTTAACTATAGAGCCAGTTCTCCATTGCCTCTTTATCCTGATTTTGCCACTAGATAGTTGAAGTTCCTTTCCAGATGTCCAGTCATGGCTTCTTGGGGCCAGATGGACAAGCGTGGGAGCATCTGGGCAGTTGCCTGTGGCTGTATCAGGGATTGGCCAGCTTTTGTCTGCCCAATTGTACCCACTGGTGTGTGGGACACTGTACCCTGCACTGTGGCCATTGCTTCTTTGAAAATGTTTGCAAGTCTGACATACGAGAAGCAGCGTGCTGTGGTTTTGAATTTTATTAATTTGGTTGCTAGTGAGGTTGAATATTTCTTCCTGGTTTTGCTTATCAATTTTATTTCCTCTTTTGTGAATCTTCTCTCTGTATCTTTTCCTATGATGTGTGTGTGTGCACGTGCATGTGTGCACAAGTACACATTTACTTTGTGAAGGTCAGTGGTTGGTGCCAAATGTCTTCCTCAATTGTTCTTTGCCTTATTTTTTGAGCCTCTCCCTGAACCTGGGGCTTGTTGGTTTGCCTAAGCTAGCTGGCCAATAGGCTCCAGGGGCCCTGCGATCTTTGCCTTCCAGTACTGGCTTTGGAGACCCGTGCTATATGCCTGGCTTTTACGTGGGTGCTGGGAATCAGAATTCAGGTCCTCACACTTACACACACTTGCACAGACTTAACCACTTGACTGGCTCCTCAGCCCCTTCCCTGTTTTATGCCTTTTCCTTTCTGCTGCTTACTGGTGATGAAGTGGCTCAGATCATCTCCAGGTGATGATGGCTAGCCTTACTCTGCTTTGGGCTGCAGTCACTGGGCTTACAATTCCCCCCCCCTCGTCATAGAGTTACAACAGAGGACCCAGTGATGCAGACTACACTTATGTTTCCTCAGCCTCTTCTGTCTTTTCTTCTGTGATGGACGTTGGGCCTATCTCTCACCTTAGGGAGAATGTTCTAGAGGTAATAGTTTGCCCAGAGACACTTTTAGCCAGAGACGCGATGGTGGCAGTCCTTTAGAGATTAATTTTGACTTTTCCATGAGACACTGAAAGCTAAAAGAAAATAGAATTATTCTCCCCAACTCCACCTCTTGCTAAACTGGAGTCAGATCCAAAAGTTCTGTCTGCATCATTGCCTTTGTTTGGACTTTTGTGGCTCAGCTTGTGGCTGGGAAACACTATTCATCACCAGGGGTTATAGCTTTTCCTTTTGTCTTCCTCACTGACCCTCTGGAGAGTCTCTGCCAAAAGTTGTGACTGGTGATTATCGCCGTGGAGGAGCGGAGCTTGTGGATTAACCTGGGGATGGTTAGGCAGTGTGTCTTGATGGCTTTTTATTAGGGATGCAGGATGCTTTCCCCAGCAACTTGACAGTGGGGGCATGCAGCTCATGGAGGGGGAGAAGACAGCTAGTCAGCTGTCTCAATATGGGCGGTGGGGGGTTCAGCTATCTCAATGCGGGCAGGGGTGGGGGGAGAAAACAGTCAGCTATCTCAATGTAAGCTGCATGGCAACCTGGCTCACAGACCCACCTTGAGGGTCTCACTGTGGAAACTTTTCAGAATGGTAAAGTGTGTGTGTGTGTGTGTGTGTGTGTGTGTGTGTGTGTGTGTGTGCATGCGCACATAAGTTTGTGTTCCAGTGTGTGGGTGGCCATGTGTGAGTTTGTGGGATTGCTTACGTGTACATGTATGTGTGGAGCTCAGAAGTCAACTTCAGTTTGTTGCTGGCCAGGAACTCATCAAATAGACGAGACTGGCCTTCTCTTCCTTCCTAGTATAGGGATTATAAGTACAGGCAACCAAGCTTGGACTTTTTTTTTAATGTGGATTCTGGGGAATCTAACTCAGGTCCTCCGCTGGCATGGCAAACACTTTATCAACTGTGTTATCTCTTAACACTAACGTGCTTCATAAACGGAAAGCTATTATTTTTATGGGTCTTGAGTGCCTGAAGCTTAAAGAGTAAACAGACCAGCATTTATAGTTATATGTCTTTGTCTGAACATATTGAATTTCTATTGGCCTTTAAAGTATCATCTAAACCAGGAATCAATAGATGATAGTGTTCAGACCAGCTTCAACCTGGAACCTCCTTCTTATAGCCTGAAATCAAAGAACGGCTTTTACATTTAAAAAAATAAATCACACATCAGTCAACCAATGCATTTGTGTGTATGCACACATGTCTGTGGGTACACGGACTGTGCCTGCACACCCAGAGGTCAGAGGTCGACACTGAGAGTCTTCCTCTACTGTTCTTCAACTCTCTAGGGTCTCCCTCTGAGCCTGACACTCACCCATTGGCTAGACTGGCTGCCAGCAAGCCCAAGGGACCCTCCTAGCTCTCCCTCCTGGTGCTGGAATTACAGGCACACGTCACTGTAACTGACTTTCAGTGTGGCTGCTGGAGATTCCAATTCAGACCCCTATGCTTATGTAGCAAGCACTTTACCAGCTAAGTCTCCTCTCCAGACCCAGCTTTTATATTTTTAAGTTTTTAAAAGACAAAAAAAGTAAAAAGAAAGACATTTTATGACAAGAAAAGGCTGTGAAACTCAAGTCTCAGCTTCTATAAATGAGGTTTTCTAGGAAGAGGGCCGCACTCAGTTACTCTGTGTCATCGGTAGGTGTTTTCTTGTCACAAGAGCAGAGGTTAGCCAACATTGGCACAGCACTAGGAAAGCTGAGTGTATTAACTAATGACGTCAGACTGGAAAGGTCTTAGCATTCAGGACACAAAATTAGTTGAAAAGTAAACTTCACTTTAAAAGAATCCTGGTGCTGTGTGCAGTGGTCGCTTTTCACTTCCCAAAGCCTTTTGTTTTGCATGAGCTTATGTGGATCAGACTTCACATGTTAAGAATTTAAGATGGAAAAGCTTACTCAGACTGATAGAACCCAAAGGAAGTTGGCTGTGGCCCAAAGAGATGGTCTCCATTTCCTTCTTCAGTCCCTGGGGCCTAACAAGTTGTTTCCTGTGGACAGAAGGCTCAAGAGTGGCCTTAGGGGGCATGTTCCCATATCTCAGGATCTGGCACAACTTCTGCTCTTGTCTTCAAGGCATGACTAGCTTCCCCGGGACTGGCTAAGGAGAAACAAAACAGGATTGGGATCGGGTTGTCTCATTCTACTTCAGGAGGCAGCCTGGATCCGTGCCACTTCAATAAGATGAGCAGAAGACAAAGAAGGCATTAAGTCTAGTCCTCCCTGCAATCATCTGGAATATGGCTTCAGGATGGACACCGTAATCCATGGCTTCTCAAGTCTCTTATGTAAATTGATGTAGTACTTGTTTTTAACCTACACCTATCTTTCCTTCTATGGTAAATCATCTTGGGGTTCTTTATAACACATCATTTAATAGAAAAGATATGTCCATGAATGTTATACTGTATTATCTGGGGGAATACTTAATTTATTACTACATTTATTTATTAATTTGTATGTATATATGTAGGTGTGCTGTAACATGTGTGGAAGTTAGAGGACAACTTGCAAGAGTTGGTACTCACCTTCCATTAAGGGACTCCGGGGATTGAACCCAGATTGTTGGGCTTGGCAGCAATCACCTTTACCCAATATGCACCTCACTAGGTTGTTTGAATATTTAAGATGCAGTTGCTTGAGTCTGTAGCTATGGGCCTCATAGGTATGGAAGAATACCACCATTCCTGTGGCCTCGTGCGTAGGATGCAGAGGGTGGGCTGCAGGAAGGTTGAAGATTGGCATACTCATTTCTGGTTTCATTGATGCAACAGAAATACATGACAAAAGCAACAGAAGGAAGGAAGGAATTCTTTTGGCTCACAGTTTGAAGATGCAGTCAGCCATGGCGAGGAAGGCGTGGATCTTGAGGTCACTGACCACACGACATCTACAGTCAGGAAGAAGAGACGGATGGATGCAGGTGCTCAACTCACTCTTTCCTTTCTCTGACGTCCAAGACCCCAGCCCAAGGGATGGTGATGCCCACATTTAGGGAGGCTCTTTCCACTTCAGTTAAGTAGTCTAGAGGCTTGTCTCCTGGTGAGTTTAGGTTTTGTCAAGTTGGCGATCAGTGTATACCAGCACAGTTGGATGGAAACTTCCTTTCTTAAAACATTGAAGGTAGGACAGTCAGAGAGTGCTTTAGAGAATGTTCCAGCATGTCCTGATGGCTAACCAGTGTCCTTTCCACTGGGAGCAGCTGCTACATCTGTCTCATTGAGAGTGTGGTTCAATAGACTGCTCAATATGAATGAGTAGGAGAGATGACGGATGGGAAGAAATCAGATCACACAAGCAAGCGTTAATCACTGCCTGGAGAATGGTGTGCTCTCACAAGTAGAAATCTATTGTGACCATGCTTTTGCTCATTGGCCAATGCATCATTGAGCACCTACCATATGCCAGGCACAGTGCACCAGGTTAAATTGAAGCCCATTGTGTTACAAGAAGTAATAGTGAAAATCTTTCTAAAATGTTAGCATTTGCTTTTGATGCTTTAAAAAAATAAAACTAGGGAGCTGGAGTGATGGCTCAGCAGTTAAGAGCACTGACTGACCTTTCAGAAGACCTAAGTTCAATTCTCAGCATCCACATGACAGTTCACACTGTCTGCAACTACTGTCCCAGGGGAGCCGAAACCCTATTCTGGCCTCTGAGGGCAGTATGTCCATGTTGTGCACAGATACACAGGCAGGCAAGACACTAGTACACATGAAATAAAATAAGCTAGAAATAAACTTTAAAAGTGCAAGCTAAAAATAAACTTTAAAAGTGTAAGACCAGGTAAATGTCTACTGTTTAAACCTCAAGAATGTCAAAGAGCATGAATGATCTGTTTTTTTTTTTTTATTGTTTTGAGGCAGGGTCTTATGTAACCCAGTCTGGTCTTGAACACTTAATCCTCTTGCCTCCTCTGAAGTGCTGGGGTTCCATATGTGCCCCACCCACCAGACATTTAGCTCTATAAACAATCTATTTGATCTCACAGTCAGTTCCTTGAATACTGAATGACATCAGGAGAAAGAAAGAAGTCCCTGAAACGATGAAGAAGGCTCACTGTGGGTTAGTCTGTCTTGTTCAAATCCAGGTTTTGGCATTCATTAAAATATGTGACATTGGGCCAGCTTTCGACAGAGTTCTATCATTCTGTTTCCCTGTCTATAGAACAGCAATAGTTTCTCCTGTACAGAGCTTCTGTAAGAAGGAAATAATCCAAGTCCCTTGGTGTGTGCTGTTGGCGAGTGCTGGTAACTGTTATTGTTAGCATCTAGGACTGGAGGGAAATAACAAAGGTAGATTTGGATTAATTGGGGTGTAGTTCAGTCAGGAGAGTGCTTGCCTAGTATGCACAAAGCCCTGGGTATGGATCCCAGCACATATGAATGGGGCAGAGTGGTTCAAATCTGTAATACCAAAACTGAGGAGGTAGAGCTCAGCCTTGGCTGGACTACATGAGACCCTATCTCAAAACACACAAATGTGTGTGTGTGTGTGTGTGTGTGAGAGAGAGAGAGAGAGAGAGAGAGAGAGAGAGAGAGGCAGAGACAGAGACATAGAGAGAGACAGACACACAGAGAGCGACAGAGACAGACACACACAGAGAGACAGAGTGAGACAGAGAGACAGAGAGAGATATTGAATATTACGAGATTTGAGAATATGCTGAACATGGAGGTCAGCTTCAACACCATCTTTACTACGCAGAGTAGAAAGACAATAGCCTTTCATTTGTAGTTTAACCTCTTCTGCAGTGTCCGCTCCTGAAAATGACAATAGAGACGTCTAACTGATGTGGCTCTTGTATCCCAATGGAGTCGTCTAAATGGTGTGGCTCTTGTATCCTGAGTAAGAGAACACCTGGGATTCAGTGGCTCTCAACACGTATGACTTTCTTTCTTCTGGGGTCCCATATGAGGAAGTCATTTTCTTTAATGAAGAGTGTTGATGGGTTGGGTTCTGGTTAGTTGAATTGCACTATGTAAATCAACTTAATCAGACGCTGGCTCTGCCAGATAAACACCGAGCACCTGGCATGCTTTGGTTGAACACCCTTGTTTGTTTGGTTTTGAAAAATTCTTTCCCCCTGGGTGGCTTCTTCACAGAGCGAATCCCTCAACTTGGTCAAGCTGCAGTGAGCAGGCATTTTCAGTTGAAAAGCGTTTTTTTCCTGGTTTTTTTTTTTTTTGTTTGTTTGTTTGTTTGTTCGGTTGGTTTGGTTTGGTTTGCCCAGAGGAATGACAAGGTTTTAACTGCCAGACTTAACAGAACTCGCTTAAATGAATATGTGTTAATGGCGGTCAGTGGAAGAGCGGGCTCATTCACTGTTGGTTTAAACCGAGTCAGGAGTGAGGGAATAGTAACATTGCTGGCTAGGAGAAGTCACTCCTGGGTGGCAGTCAGAGACCTCAGAGACTCCCTTCTCCATGTCCTGTCCCTTGTATGTCATCCTTTCAGGGACTGCACTCACCCACCAGGAGCTGAGAAAGAGTCCCCTGGCCTGGATATGAAGATTCTCTAAAGAGATAAGAAACGGGACTGAAAAGAGGTTGCATGAGGAGAGAGGGCTATGTGTGGTGAGCAGGGGCACGTGTTGGAAAACCGCTGATATTCTGGGCCAGTTCTTCGTGGCAGGTGATTCTGTGAGCTTTATAGGATCTGAAGCAACATCTCTGGTGTCTAGCTCCCAGCCCCTGCTGCCTCAAGTAGTATCACCCAAACTGTTTCCAGAACCTCCCAGAATGTTATCTGGGGAGATACAGCTCCCAACTGAGGACCACTGCCTTTAAAGGATCCATTTTCATTACTTTGGGCCCAGAACAGCACTATTCCTCTTGCTGTGCTCTTGCTGTGCTCTTGGGAATGTCTTCATGGTTTTTTGGGGATTTCTTTAACGCTGACAGGCAAGAGAGCTTCTCCTGAGACGGGTGCATCCTTAGGATGCTAGGCGGTAAGAACACATTTCTAAGCAATGCAGGGGTGCTGAGTCACTTTCTATGGTAACTTGAATTTTGCCTCTAGGGGTCTTTGACTCTCCTAAATGAGTATTGTGTTAAACAACAATGCCCAATTGTCTGTGGAGACTTTATTTAGCATCTGAATATCAGACGGGTGAAAACCCACAGACACTTGGTTCAATTATAAAAACAAAGTCCGTTTTTTTTCCCAAAGGAGCACCCTGGAATGAGTCTGTTCACACAAATATAACCATGAGAGAGAGAGCTGGGAAGGCCACAGATGAGGGACATAGATCACCTAGTGGCATTTCAGGAAAACAAAAGTTTTCTGTTTTTTTTTTTTTTTTTTTTTTTTTTTTTTTTTTTTTTTTTTTTTTTTCTAAAAATCATCCAGGATCCTGCCCAGTTAGAGACCCGGTGTCACTTGTAAGTCAGATATCATATTCATACCATTCTTGGCAGCATGCATACAATTTAAATATTTTAGCTTCCATTGCATTTACACAACTGACCTTCAAGGGCCCCATTCATGGGGGAGGAGCCCAGGGAACAATCAGTCACTTCAGGTGAGGGCTGGCTGGCAGACTGGGTTTCCTTACATTGCCAGACAAACCAGGATACAGGGACAGCTTTGGAGCAGTTCATCATGACAGAGTTGGGACAGAGAATGACCTGGGGTGGGGGCACCCTTTGGGGGAAGCGAGGGAGTAAAGCTTTTTTTTGGTGTTGTTGTTTTGTTTTTAAACCCTTTCTTTTCTTTTTTTGAGAAGGAGCGATCAGCCTTTGTTCCCAGGGAGAATGAAGCATCCATGAAGGCTGGTGAGGCTGGGAATTTTGTTCCGAGGGAGTTCCTTTTGTGGAGGCTCCAAGGCAAAGGAGAGGAATCTGGGCTGAGGCGGGTTCAAGCTAAGATGAGAAAAGAAAAAGAATTCCTCCCAAGGATTTCTCCTATTGTCTCCCAGTGAATAAATATTTATAGAGTGGGTTCTAGTGAAGCCCGCCACAATGGTCACAGCTTTAAGACCAAGCCTTCCAGCAGGCACATCTAAAACTATGTCTAAGCGTGATCCAATTAAGACTCCCCAGAGGAAGGCAAGAAACCTCAAGATAATTTCCTACTGAAAATCTAATTGTGTCCTCAAGTGGAAAAGGAACACCGGCATGAATTACCCCAGATCCATAGGCTGCTGCAAAAAAAAAATGTACAGCTAAATTAGATTCTATTTTAAGTAATTAAGTTATTTCCCTTCACAGGATCTATAATTTGTCTTGAACAAATGTGATTTGCCTAAGAAAGATAAGGCCTTGCAATTTTTCCTTCCCAAACAGATTTTCTGTGCCAGAAACAATTACTAAGAGACCAAATATTGTCTTAATTATATCTCATTTACTATCTGGGAGCATGCCTTCAGCACCCTGTTTGTGTTCCAAAATGGGCGAAGTAAAGCCACGATAGATGAGAAGTTATCTTTAAATGGAGACCGGACCTGCAATTTACTCAAGAGTTTGAGGCTTGCACAACGTTAGTGTAAATAGCTCTAGGTTATTACATAAGGCCCTAAAATCTTGTGCAAAATCGGGCAGTGGAGGAGAGCTTGCTTCAATACATCTTGGAACGCACACACACACACACAAAAAAAAAACCACCAGCAGTAATCTTTAGCTTCTTTAGTTGAGCCCCTCAGGAGATGCTAGGTGTTGTGATAGTCAGAATAAAGGTCCCGAGATTTGCATAGAAGATATTGCAAGGAGGGTATTTTGGTTATGGCTAATTTTATGAAGAAAACATTCACTTTTGGCTTTGTATTCACAACTTGGTTGACCTCTGACCAGGTGTTCTGGGGGACAATAAAGGGTATGGTGGATAAATGGTGTCAACTTTGGGTTGGGTCGAGAAAGGGAGGGATACCATTCATACCAGGTGACCCCTGCACCTAGCCTGACTTCCCTTCAGATGGGACAGATGGGAAACTGCAGTGAAATGCGAACAGCATCCTGTACCCTTCCCGCTTTATGTGCACACATCTTTCTGAAAGGCAGTCCTTCATGGGAATGGGTGCTGCAAGGCCCTGCACAGATATGCCCAGGCTTCTATGAGTTGAAAGTGTAAGGCTTCAACTTCTTGACACAGACTTTGAAATACTAGCTGTGGCTTGTCCCACACCTTAGACCAAGTTACTTAAGCTCTCTGTGCCTTAGTTCCCTCCTTTATAAATGTTACGTAATAACAGAAGCAGAAAGTAAGACATTATACAACACGTAGGACTGGCTGGGGAGATGGCTCTGTTAGTGAAGTGCCCGCTGTGTAAGCATGAGACCTCAAGCTTGAGCCCCACAAGGCTAGTAAAAAACTGGGCATGGTGGTGTATCTCTTGACCCACCCTTGGGGGGTAGGGGAGACAGCTGGATCCTTGGCGCTTGCCAGGCAGCCAGCCTAGTCTACGTATTTATTATCCAGTTCTAGCCCTGTGAGAGACCCTCTCTCAAACAAACAACAAACAAACAACAACAAAAACAAAAACCAGGGTGTGCCAGGTCCCGAGGAACACCTGAAGTTGACTTGACCACCAAAGGCATCATGCGTGTGCACGTATGTGAGCCCACAGAGACACACACCCAGGAGGATCTCTGCTTTGCCATATTTTTTAAATGTGTTTTCCAAACATATTCTTCCTGATAGTCAGCAGAAATGACAACATAGTACAACTCCAAGTAAGTTTAACACTGAGTTTTATTAACAACTTAATACATACAAGACTGTACATTTGTAGATGCTGATCAAGTCACTCTTAAAAACGAAAAAGCCAGCATTCCTAAACTATGTCAGGCTTTGGTTTTAAGTGCCATTCTTTCAAAATCATACAGCATAACTAAACAACTTAAGAACGGCGGTGGGGTGGGGGGAGGGGAAAGGGGATGGGGAAGAGGGGGGCGTGCTCCTCGGGAATGGAGGGATTATGCAGCAACAGCTGAGGATCACTTCTAGCTTTACTCGATTCACCGCACATTCTGGAATGTTCAGTTCTTCTCTGTACAGCTCTACAGTCCTACACACAGACACACAGCAACTAAGAACTTGGCCACAGGCCTAGACACCCATTCACACAAAACAAACAAAAACCAATATTTATATAAATTAAGTAAAAATCTCACAAAAACTAAACAGATATAAACATCAGTCAATAAAAAAAAACTGTACAAGATCGGTCAGTCTTTTCTATCAGAAAAATGTGTAACATAAAAAGTTCTTTATCATATATATTATATATATATATATGTCTTTTCGTAAGTGTTAGCTGGAATGAAAACTTGAGGACTCTGACTCTGTGGAGACGGAAGAGTGTCCACCCCGTTTTCCTTTGGAAAGGATCTTGAGGCTGGAACCTCGGCTCATAGAATTGAGGGCATGCTGGGCAGAGGTTTTGAATTTGGCTCCGAGGAAGGCATAGAGGATGGGGTTCAGGCAGCAGTGGAAGAAGGCTAGGGCCTCAGTGATGGAGATCCACTTGTGCACGATGCTCTCGAAGTCGCACCCTTGCTTGATGACCTCCAAAAGGATGAAGGAGTCGATGCTGATCCCCACGTAATACGGTAGCCAGCAGGCAAAGAAAGCCAGGATGAGGATGACTGTCGTCTTGAGGGCCTTGCGCTTCTGGTGGCCCTTCGAGTGCGACAGCTTGGAGATGATAATGCAGTAGCAGGATAAGATGACGATGCCTGGCAGGATGAGACCCACCATGATGTGCTGGAAGTGGAACACCACTAACCACAGGCTATCAGGGTAAAGGCGGTCACAGATATACCTGCCGTCTCCCTCGCTGACGTCAGCAAAGATGAAATCGGGTATAGTCAGCAGCAGAGCAGGGATCCAGACGCCCACGTAGACTGCCTTCTCCGCCAGCAGCTTCCTGGGCCTCTGACTGTTGGTGGCATGGACAATGGCAAGATACCGGTCCAGGCTGATGAAGGCCAGGATGAGAACACTGCTGTAGAGGTTGACGGTGTAGATGACATGGACCGCCTTACATAGAAACTTTCCAAAGTACCAGTCCGCCATGGCATCGACTGCCCAGAAGGGAAGCGTGATGACAAAGAGGAGGTCAGCCACGGACAGGTGCAGCCTGTACTTGTCAGTCATGCTTCGGAGCTTCTTCTGGTAACCCATGACCAGGATCACCAAGCCATTGCCCACTATGCCAGTCAAGAAGATGATAAAGTAGATGGTGGGTAGGAAGATCCTATTGAAATGGGCGTTTTCATCCCGGAAGCAGGGCTCCTTGTTGGAGTCATAGTCTCCCGACCCTAGTTCTTCGGAATAGTTATCTGAAGTATATATCTGCAAAAGAAAACGGGACAGGCACGTCACTTACAAGGTTAACAAGCCTTTCTCCAACTTTAAAGTTTTGGGTGCCTAAAAAAAGCTAGCATTTTTCCTTTTTTTTTTTTTTTTTTTTTTTGGTTTTTTGAGACAGGGTTTCCCTAAAAGCTAGCATGTTTAAGGCCGGTTTTAACCCAGCCTTTCCCAGGAAACTCCAAAGGGCTGGCTGCTTAGGTGCGGAGAGGGAACCTGCAATCCTGCAAGCAACCGGTTGGTTTCTCCATCTTTCCCCACGCTCACATCCTTATGGCCCCTCTTTAGAGGAACCAATTAGGAGTCTTTGTTGAGAACAAAAGGACGCTGAGATTCTAAGGGTTTCACAGCCTAGTGTTGGATAACTCTCCTGCCCGCCCACGAGAGGCAAGAAAAAAAAAAGTAAAACCCCAAACCAAACCAAAACAAAAAAAAACTCCATTCACACAAAGAAGTCACTCCCAGGCGCTGTAGGGTGGGGGTGATCCCTGTGGAGCTAAATCTGTGAGGAAGGAGGAGATGGGATTAATTTTTTTGCATGAAGACTAGGCACAGGAGGAGGGAGGAAAGCAGAACTTGACGGTAGGGGTTCCCCCCAAAAGACTCAACGTTTTTAGGACCAAACCCCTGTTTTTCTCACGTCTGTCTAAACACAAACAACTGCATTTCAAGTCACACGTAGTGAAGAAAGAGAAATAATGCCAAAGTCTTTGGGAGTTTAGGGTCATGGGAGTGTTTAAAATGAGCAAACAGCACCCTACTCCACCCCACCCCACCTCCGCGCTTCTCTGGAAGGTAAGTCTTTCTTGCCACCCCCATGTTTATCACTGGGTGTATCTGGGACGTTAAAGTCACATTATCCTGGGTGGGGAAAGTCACGGGGTCTGCACCCCGTGGTTTTCGCCCCAAGTTTCACTTCCTCACTGTCCCTGGCCTTTCCCACCCTGCAGTGGACCCAGCTAGACTACTGGGGTCCGAGGCAGGCAGCTGGAGGGGTCTAGACCGTGCATACCCCGGGGTCCGAGTCACCCACTTAGGGGCTGGCGCTGTAGCCCACCACACCCAGGCCGACGGCCAAGAGGCAGCGGTTCCAGGGGTTCCTCCTGGCTGCGCGCCAGGATCGTCCCTCTGGGTGCGGGCGACAGATTGGGCGGCTTCAGCGCGAGCGCCTTTGAATTGCGCGCCGCGGGAGGAAACGAAAAAAAAAAAAAACACAACAAAAACCCTCCCTAAGTGAGGGGGTTTTAAAAGACTCAGGAAACCACCGACGGTTAAACTCTGCACTGGGGCTCAAACCGTCTCCAGGCTTGCACCTGTTCATCCCTGCGGCCACCCAGCAGAACCCAGGTGCGGTTCCAACACGCCCTCCTTGTCCCCTACCACGGTCCCGCCGGGCACACCTCCCGGCCAGCAGCTGCACGGTGCAGGTTTATGCCCCTTTCTCGTGAACGAGCCTAAAGGCAACCCAGACCTCGGGAAGTTCGTTTGCCACTGCGGAAAAGCGGCGGTTCGAATGCCCGCAAAAGCGCTGCCAGTCCACCCCAAAGCGGTTCGGTCATCTTCCCGCGGCTGCCGTGGTTTGGATCCTCCTAGGCAAGCGACTTGGTAGGTTAGTTTGCGTTTCCCGCCGGAGGCTGGCGTACCTCCGTCCGCAGCACGGAATTTTGCAACCGCACTCCTAACTACAAGAAACGCTCCAGGATGCTTCTGCTCCAAGTTAACCCAGGATGTAGTGTCAACCTGGGAACCTTGCCTACATGTACCCATTTCAGTCTCTCTACATCCATACAATGTAAGAAACTCAAAGAAACTCTTCTTCCCATTAGGACCAGACGATGATTGAGTCCTGGCGCAGAGCGCGAGCCTTCACCGCCCGGGTGCACAAAAAGTAGGACGTTTTCAAAGAGCGTGCAAGCCGGCGCGCGCCACGGGACTCAAGCGGGGAAACAGGAGTAGCTTCAGAAAGCTCCATCCGAACCGCCCCCTGCCCCCGACGCTCCATTTACTGAGGAAAATATTTCCATTATTCCTCCCCCTATAGCCATGCTCACAAAAAGTTCCCGCGCTCCTTCTCCGTGACCCTGGCATCCCCAAGGTTATAGTCGCTTTTATCCGTTCTTAGAGGGGCTACGCTCTAAGTTTGCACGCTTACTACAAAGTAGGACGCAACTGGACTTACACTGATGCCTTCCATGGCAACACTCGCTCTCCAGCCGCGGTGGCTACCGGAGCACCGAACGCCTCGGAGGGTCACCGCTACCTGCTGCACCAAGCAACAAATTGAAGTTTCTGGCCCGAACTGGACTTTTATAAAAACACGCTCGTGGGGCAGCGCATGCGCAGTTCACACTGGGCGGGAGGAGCCTGGCGGGGGCGGGGCTCAAAGCTCTGGGACTCAGAAGTCTGAGAATCTGCTAGTCTATTGTAGGTCCCCTCGTGGGTTCAGAGCCTGGCCAAATAATGTTCTCGAAGTTGGGGAAAGCAGGGTGCCAGCCAGGGAGTTTTTGTGGGTAGCGCATCCATCCTTGCTTAAGTGGATACAATTCTAGACTCAAGAGTACCGATGGAGACGTTGAGACTAGAGTGGGGTGGGGGAGTGACTTGGCGCCTACCTAACCAGCAGGCGGCAATGTTGGAAGCCCGGCCAGGGTCTGAGCTGTCAGGAGCTACTACTATCGAAGCTCTTCTGGACGCAAGTGTGTGTTACTGCACATTCGCAGCAATGACATCAGGATCAGATGTAGATTAGCAGAAATCACTTGCGGACCCTTCGAGAAGTAGAGGTATACTCTCAGGAAAAATTTCACAATAGTGACAACCAATTCGTGAAGAGACTTTTTTATGATTAAAGTGTGCTTTATTATAAAGAAGAATTTAGCGACGAGGACAATGTGTAACAGATTCTAAAATACCTGCACAGAAGCACTGGTTCATTTTCATCTCATAAGCATATAGGGATGCATCTAATTAACAGGTAGTTACAGAGTCCCGGCTTTGGCTTTGGGCCTTGGTCTGTTCTAGAAGCTGGGGATCCAGCCGCTTTCCCGGCGCAGCGGGACGCTTCGCGAGCTCTGGGGGGTACCAAATGGAGCAGACTGGGACAGCAAGTCAGTCCGGAGCCCAGAGCTTTCCTTTTCCGGCTAACCCGCGTCTCCCACCCAGAAAACTAAGTTGGAGCGGGGATGGGAAGGCTTAATGAAGAGCTGATTAGGAGGGGGTGGGGGGTAAGGTTGAGGGGGTGGATGGTTAGAGAGTCTCAGACAGGCCAGGGGATGGAGTGGGCGCCCAGACGACTTCCCAGACTCGCGCCAGTTCGGGACGGCGCCGAGCCTGGGTGGGGCGGGGAGCGAGAGAAGGGCGGGGCCAGAAGCAACCAGATTGCCTGGGGGCTGAAGAGACTGTGGCTGCAGGAGCCTGGGTTGCCAGGCAACCCAGACACACCCCTATCCTGGGATGGTCCTAAGGAGAAGGCATGCCCAGACTGGGCCCTTGAACTCTATTCCAACCCCCGTTCTCCCTATTCCTGCTTTTGTTTTGATACATTTTTATGTAGACAAGGCTGGCCTCAGGCTCGTACGTAGCTAAGGACGGCCATGAACTGGCCTGTCTGTCACCTGCCTAGTTCTGGAAGTACAGTTGTGTGCCACCAAGCCCAGTTTTTGTAGTGCCGTGGCTTGAATCCAGAGCTTTGTGCACGTTAGGCAAGCAGTCTACTAGTAGAACTACAGTACATTTGCATCCCCTTCTTTATCTAATGGAGGTGCTGGGGAGCTAGTTTGCAGCCTAGGAAAGCTTTCTATGTAAATTGTGCATCATCTTCCTGTGTGGCCCGGGCACTCTCCCCCAAAGTTTGCCTGTCAAGTCCTTGGAATTAGAAGGTGCAGCCCTCAAAAACAGTCAAGTTAGAAACCAACCGTTCACAAGTATTTTTAATTGCCTCGAATCACTAATAAAGCTCATATTTCCATAAACTAGTTAGCACAGGCATGAGCGCCGTTGGACTGGAATGTCAGACCTGTTAAGAGTACCAGCGTTCAGGATGTGTTTTTGGACTGTAGCAGGATTGTCAGCTTTATTGAGGCTCCAAACTCCTGCCCTCACAAAGGCTAAAATGGGAGAAGGGGCATTTTCTAGACCTGTCCCTGAGCGGCAGAGAGTACAATCAGAGTAAAATGATTTGCATAATTAATATTTGTTGGTTGTTGGCAGACAAAAGAAAGCTTCCTTTCCATGATCTGTACATGCCTTTTTAGGTCCGTGAAGTATATTCACTGGGGGAAGCAGATGAAGGGACAATGAAATACTATTTGGTGACTACAGAATTAGGAAAAAAAGAAAAAGAAAGAGGGGATTTTTTTTCTTTTAAAGATAATATTTGGCTTCTGGATTGGAAAAGGCCAGCCATCTCTTGCTTGTCACTGGCGTGTGTGTGTGTGTGTGTGTGTGTGTGTGTGTGTGTGTGTGTGTGGGGGAGGGGGTTTGAGAGTAACTTCAACAAAAAGTATTTTGTATGTAGCCAGAACCTTGTAAGAGTAGTAATTCCACCTAAAGCGATGTAGCCCCGGGAAATAGCAGTTATGCTCCAAAGCTCTTCATGAGAATATTGTTTACAATAGTGTTAATAATAGAATAGTTAATAATAGCTTGAGTAGCCCCGTTAGCAGACTAGTGGAGGCAATTTTGGTACATCTGTGAATGAAATTAATATGGATGTTGTGGATGTTTATGAAGAATTTTGAATAGCATGGGGAAATGCTTATGAAAGAAACTGCCCAGGGTGGGAATAAAAACTGTATGTTAGTTTATATCTCAGTTATGCCAAAACATATCTTAGGAGACTAGGGGGATAGCTCCACTGATAGAGTGCTTGCCCAGCATGAAGTCCTGGAGTTTGCTCCTTAGGCAGTGGGTTTCATGTATCCCAGGCTGGGCTCCCTGTGTAGCTGAATTCAACTCTGAATTTCTGGTCCTCCTGTCTCCACCCCCCAGTACTGGGACTACAGGTGTGCACTACCTTACCCAGTGTGTCTAGTGCTGGAACTGAACTCAGGACTATGCACATAGGAGACAGGCTGCTATTGAGTTACCTCCTCAGCTTTGGGATGCACTTTAGAAAAAATAAATCAAACTCAAATATCAACCGAATGCTTGTTAGGTGCACCCATCTTGGCTAATCCCCTCCACAGTTACGTCAGGCAGGTATCTTCATCCGTCTTCCACGATG
Source organism: Arvicola amphibius (assembly GCF_903992535.2). NCBI lineage: Eukaryota > Metazoa > Chordata > Mammalia > Rodentia > Cricetidae > Arvicola > Arvicola amphibius. Next base: position 91,503,912 of record NC_052058.2, on the reverse strand, counting down.
AGGAAGCTAAAGTCTGGTGTGGGGGGTGAATAGCTTCCCTCCTTGTGCTCACATAAAGATCTGTGCCCAGTATGCCTGGCTCCAGAGCCCAGGCTTTCTCCACTTCATCACGATGACTGTCTTTCTCTGGGCATTGCCATCCACCCTCTGAATGCTTCTTCCTCCATAAGGGCATTTGGCATTTACTTACCGACTGCCATGAGTGAAGTCTCTTGCGATTCAGCTTTCTAAAAAAGGCCTACGGGTCTTACTCCTCTTGCCTAAACATTCCAAGTTCCTTGAAGAGAACGTCCAGATAGCATTTCTCTGGCTAGCCCACTGCTGAGCAAACGAAGGGCCCCTTGATTGTTTACTCAGCCTTCATTTAAAGAATTAACAACTTTCCCGTGTGGCTCTGGCAACAGAGGCCAGGCTTTGGAGCTGTCAGGGCTTTGGCAGTGTCCCCAAGTTCTCAGAATTGCTTTAACCCAAGGGACAACTAGCCCTGGCCACAGTTTGTGGGGGGTTTCTTACAAAGTCAGTGCCATAGTGGCAAGCATCCTGCCACCTCCTGTTGCTCGCTCCGCAGCTGGTTGATTTGCTGTCTCTGCGTGTGTGACAGAAAGCTCTACGCTGTCCAAAACAGGCTCCAAGTTAGTCAGGGAGAAAGCTTATGAATAGCCCTTTTTTTCTTGTTGGTAGAGGACAGGAGGCATCCACATTAAAGGCATTCTGAATAGGAAGGGTTCAGAGATGAGTAGTTGGTGAAGTGCTTGCTTTGTAGAATCCAGTCTCCTGGAACCTATGCTAAGAAATAAAGAAACACACATACACACACATACACACTCACACACACACACACACACACACACACACACACACACAGAGAGAGAGAGAGAGAGAGAGGAGAGAGGAGAGAGGAGAGAGAGAGAGAGAGAGAGAGAGAACAAAAAGAAAGAAAGAAAACCAGGTAAAGTGACACTTGTAATCCCAGTATCAGAGAGACAGAGATTTCTGGAGCTTGCTGGTGAGGTCAACCAGAGACCCTGTCTCTAAAATCTAGATAGATGCCACATCAACATACACATACTGATCCCCTGCAACCCCTGATGTGCACACACACACTAAAAAAAGTAGAATAAGAAGAAAAAGAAGGAGGAGGAGAAGAGAATATAAAGAATTCTCTGGTCCTCTTTTGCAGCACTGGAAATGAAATCCAGGGATTCATGTATCGTAAGGCAAGTATTCAACCAACTGAGGTCCATTTCAGTGCATCCCTCGCTCTTTGTTTTTGAAAGAAAAAAAAGTACAGCCTTTCTTGATGGTTGTAGGGGATAATCAAAAGGATGGAGTTAATGTTTTCCCAAATGATTAAGAGAGAGGAGCAGACTACTTCCCAAGGGTGAGTAATTCTAGCAGAGGGTTGAGTGGCAGAGACAGGGCTATCAAATGTCAAGTAGGGAAAATCATTCCCTGCCACCCGTCCTGTCCCTAAGCTTCTGTCTTCAGCACTTAACAGGTGAAAAATGATTTTTGGAAAATAAACTTTCTGCCTTGCAGCCCTACACCAGCTTAAGAAAAACATTACTGGTTTTCTGAAAAGCACTTTTTCTTCAAGTTTAACTTGAATTTCTAAAAGTCAACCCCCCTCAACACACACACACACACACACACACACGAGATTAAGAGTGATTTCCATCAAAGCTCTGTAACAAGACAAGATTTGCCATCTGAAGAAAATTGGTCAGATTGGTACACAAACAGAGACAGTTTAGAGACACTCTCATAAGTGTCTGAACAAAACGGTCACTCTATTAGCAATGCAATAATCATTACTTGACTAATCCCAGGGCCAGAAGGAAGAACTGCTTTGGAGACTTCATGTGACTTTGTGGGTGTGAGGGACTGCAGAAACAAGATTCAGAAGGGATGGTGTCAAGCTGAGAAGAGGGCGGAACCTTAGGAAATAATTGAGGGAACAGACTCTGTTCTCCATGGAAAAGGCTTGTCGTTGTTTTCCTTAAGCCAGTAATTTATTGGTGGTGGCTGCAGGCAGCTATGGAACAAGAGGAAGCAACGAGAGCCCGTGGACAGTGGATTTCTAAAGAGAAACCTCTGGCAGAGCCATGGTGCTTCTAAAAGTGTGGTCATGTGATCACCCCACAGATGCGCTTTGAGTCTACCAAGATCAATATATCATCGGAAAGACGGAGTGGGAAGTGTGTGTGAGAGCTCAGAGGATCCATGCAATGCTTTATTGACTATTTTACTAAAGCAATGGGGTCCTTTAGAGCCTACTTGCAGATCTAAGGCACAAGGACAAAGTCTAGAAAAGAAGACATTGTAAGCAAGAGATACAGTAGAGAGTGGTGGGGACTGCGGGTCACTGGAGGGCATGTGCCCTGTCTACAAATGTTAGTCATTGCTTCCATCCCTCTATGTGGGAATTCAGGTCACCCTCTCCATTCTAACTACATGTGGAGGCCAGAAGCCAGCCTCTAGTGTCGTTGCTCAAGAGCCATACACCTTATTTTTAAGACAGGGTCTCTCATTGGCCTAGAAGACACCGGCCAGTCCACCTCATATTTATCCATCTCTACCTCTCATCTGCTGGGATTACAAGTGGGCAGAAGCATACCCAGCTGTTTTAGTGGGTTACGGGGAGCTGAACTCAGTTCTTCACGGTTGCACAATGGGTACTTTACAGACTGAACCATCTCTCATCTCTTCATGGATCATTTTAAAACTAAAACCTCTGAATATCTTTTAAGGGTCTAATGATATAGGTTAGTGGTGAAAGGTTTGCCACCATGCATTCTGCCCCATCCTGATCTCCAGCCAGGACAACAGAACAAAACAAATCTCTCCCCCATTTCTGATAAAAAAAAAAGAAGCAAGAACAAAAGAAAATGAAGCAAAACAGCAAACATTGGTCCAGATAAAAGACCTCGTGACCTTCCTATTGACTAAAATTTTGGCTAGAGGCATGAGAAGAAAGGATAGACTTGGGCATTGTTAGGATGGAACACACTCACACACACACACACACACACACACACATACACACACTCCAATGATGCTAGCTTTAGATTTTTTTTGCAGGGAGGCCTCTAGGTCATAATTTCCCCATCTTCCTTGACACTGAAATTAACCATGTGGAAATTTTGAGCCGACTCTTCATTTTGATTCCTGAACGTCTTCTTATTCTTGGGACCCTGAAGAGAATTCACAAGTTCCCTGGGAACTTCAGCCCTTTTCCATCCTGCCCTCTCTGTCTTCTCGACTGCCTTGAAGGCTGATCCTGTTTAACCTTTCCACTGTTGTAAATTGACATCAGTCACTCATAGGGACTTTATTCCTGCTCCGTTTTAAACAGGGCCACAGGAGAAAGGACCACAGGCAAGGCAGTGCGGCTGTGTGATTGACAGGAGGGAGTGTTGGGGTTAGCCCACTGAGGAACTAATATGCCAGCTCTGCACAGCCCCTGTAACTCCAAAACCAGACACATTACAGTGGTAACCTAAAATGGACCACACTGGTAATATTTATACTATGGATAAAAACAGCCGACATGATTCATCTAGCCTATTCTTTTTATTTTTCTCTTCTTCTTGCCTTTTAAATAGTTTTTGAGATGGGGATTCTCACGTACCCTAGGCTAGTCTCAAACTCTGTATGTACCGAGGACAAGGATGACCATGAACTCTTAATCCTCTTGAGTGTCACAATGATGGGCATGCACTACCAAAAGCCCTGTGCACTCTAGGCAAGCACCCTGCTGAGTAAGGCACATCCCCAGCTCCAGGATTTATTTGATTTTGAGAGCCGATGTACTAGTACGGATTCCAGAAAAGTATATGACTAGCTCCCTGTTCTTTGTCATAATAGTCATGTAACATTAGCGGCTTACTTTTTGGGTTATTGGGAAGATTAAATGTGGTATACAGGTAAAAATCTTCAGTATTGCACGGGACATAAAAATTCATTATTGCACAATAAATACAAACTATTTTAATAATAGCTTTATGTTTTCCCACCCCTAACATGTGTCTTCTCTCTTCCTTGCCAGTGGAGAACTTTAATTAACCAAGCAAATGGCTTTCTCCGCCATTGCCCACATAAGTGAAGTCAAGGGAATGGAACCTTAAATCTCACGTGAAATGTTCTTACTTTTAATTTCAGGGCAAAAGAGAGGCAGGCCTGATGAAGGAAGAGTTGCTCACGTATGCCTTGAAAGCCCCCTGTCATTATGACATCTCAGCCAGAGGTGTTGGAAGGCATCTTCAGAGCCATTTGGTCTCATCTGCCAACCATGGGAAGGAGTTCCATTCTTAGCACCGCGTGGGTGGTCCTGTCTCTGAGTATGTCTGCCCAGCAATGAGCGGCCCATTACTGTAGAATGAGAGCCCTGTCCTTTGCTGGACAGAGCCAATTCATCACAAGATAGCTCTTCCTTACTGTTTAGCGCCCGTTTCTCCCATTTCCCATCCAGTGGATCTAACTCAGCTGGCGCTCGAATGACAGCATTGTCAGGAGACAAAGACAAAGCCCCCATAGGACCAGGCCAAATGCTCCTCTTTCTAGACACTTCTTCCTGAGGCTCAGAGCACACCCGAAGAACGTCTCCTTTGTTCCGTTAACAAGTTTGACTGGAGAATCGGGTCAGGTTAGGGTTTCCTTTCATAAAAGAAATTATCTCCAAACATGGAGGATTTGGGGATTAAGTGACTAAAAAGATTTAATGCTGAGCTTTTTAAGGCCTCCTGAGATTTGCAGATGTCTTCCAGAGAAAATGTGCGAAAGAAGCAGTGTTGGAAGCTGGGTGATAATGAGAAATTAACCCCATCCTCACTCGGCCTTGTAGGCGGAACCAGGGTCGGAGAGATACTTAAAATATTGAGGATGTAGACCTGGGACTGGGGTTCAGGTGACAGAATGCTTGTGTCCCCAGAAATGAAGTCCAGGCTTTGCATAAATGGGCGTGGAATTACACCCACATATAAATATAAATGGATTATATGCCTGTGATCCCAAAACTCTGGAGGTGAAGGCAGGAGGACCAGAGGTTCATAATTATCATCCGACCCATAGTGTTTAAAGTCAGCCTGAACTATGAGAGACTTTGTTTTAAAAAAAAAAATAGTAATAAGCCGGGTAGTGGTGGTGGTGCATACCTTTAATCCCAGTACTCAGGAGGCAGAGGCAGGAGGAACTCTGAGTTTGAGGTCAGCTTGATCTACAAAGTGAGTTCCAAGGCAGTCAAGGCTACGCTAAGAAAACTTGTTTCAACAAACAAACAAACAAGCAAGGAAGGAAGCAAACAAAACAAGCAAACAAAAATTAACAAGCCAGGCGGCTTATTACTATTAAATGAAGGAAATGAACATGTCTATAGGACATTTTGAAAATAACAAGGGGATGTGCTCTGGTTTTCCTCTTTGCATTCCCCATTAATTTACTCCACTGTTGGAGTCCATATGCTTGCAGGTGTTTTGAGTCTGCTTTACCTACCTCCGGACATTGGCCTAGACTGCCTGTCAGAGTAAGGATGGGGCTGCTCCACAGAGAAGGCCGGCATGAGGGGTCCCAGGTCTGGCCCTATTGACTGCCTCTTCATCTCCTGGAAAGCAGCTCACTGGGATGGTGAGCCAGCTGAGTAAGGAAAATGCTTGTCATGCAAGCCAAAGAATCTGAGTTCAATGCCCAGAATGCGTTTAGAGCAAAGTGGGTGTGGGTGTGGCACACTTGCAATCCCTGGGCAATGAGGCAGTGGTGGGTAGATATCCAGGCCTTGCTAGACAGCCCCTCTGGTCAAATCAGCCAGCTCTAGAGCAGTGAGAGACCATTGTCTTAAAAATACAAGGTGGAAGGCGTCTGAGGAATGACATCAGAGTCTGACCTCCATGTACACATGGATGTGTGCACACATACACACGTGCATAAACACAAAAAGCAGCTTCTGTGTGGCTGGTTCATGGTTTACTTTGGAGTCAGAGCAGACAGAGTGACCTTCATGGGGAGCCTCGGAACAGCACTGGACACCTGGGATTAACTCTTTACTCCCAGGTCTCCACTCATATAAGCAGATGATTCTGATCTTTATATCTGGTGACGAATGGGAGGGTAGCTCAGCCCAGGGTGAGCCTTCTGTTTCTCACTGAGGTATTAGGATTCTAGCAACCGTTTACTTCTCTAAGGTTTATTTTTCTTTTTCCTATTGCCTTTCAACCATATGCGGTGTAGGAAAGTTTCTGTCACAATGTGGCATCTGGCCAAGATTAAAAAAAAAAGAACTACCTACCCACCCTCCTGCCAAAGCCCTCCCCGACTTCCCTCACACATGTGTGCACGCATGCATGCCCACACAGTGCCCCCTTGCTAGAGAACCTCAAGCTTTGGAGTATTTCTGAGTTTTTCTTTCTGATGATTTCCGCTTTCTCTCCCCCTCCTCCCCTCCTGTCTTTCCCCCTTCCCACCTTCCTCCTCCCTCCTTCTTCTTTCTGGCCTCTTCCCTCCTTTCTATCCTTTTTCTTTCTTGCCTTTTTTCTTCCTTCCTCCATTCTCTCTGTCCTTTTTATAGCACTGGGTGTCTAGTTCAGGCCTTCATGAGTGCTCTGCCATAGAACTCAATTCCCAGCCCCAGCCCCTGAGTCTGCCTGGGTCCCAGGAGCTTCTGCTCACTCACTCTCTTATTTTTCCCTTCCCTGTGCCCCAGATTCTATTCCAGCACAGCAAGGGGAAAGCCCAGCTCAGGCCTCCTCGCACATCCCTACTGGAGCTTCTCTCTAGGGTACGGGGGCTGAGAGTCAGTAGACTGACCTAGATTGTAGACAGAGCTCCCTGGGGCCTGGCAGTTCAAGACCTTCTCTACCCTTCCACGTTAAACATAATCACTTCATTGACCCTCTTTTCTTACAGGTCCCAGATGGCCCCAGTCTCTTTTCTGAAAGCACAAATCTACAGAAGGTGGGCCTGCCATTTATCTCCCCTACCCCAGCAGTCAAGAGAGCTTTGTGAACATGTGCCAGGGGGGCAGTTCAGTTGATAAAGTGTTTGCATATTACACTAAGCTCCGGGTTCGGTCTGCTGCAATGTATTAACAGGGTGTGATAGCGTAGTGTACACTTGTAATCTGAGCACTCGGGAGGTAGACGCAGGGGGAGCAGAAGTTCAAGGTCATCTTAGGGTACACAGTAAGCTGGAGACCAGCCTGGGTTATAAGACGCACTGCACCAATTGTTTTTTTCCTTTTTATTTATTTTTTGCCAGAAGAGGCCAATGAAGTCTGAGCTCCTCTGCCCCCCATTCTGCTGTCCCACTTTGTTCTAAGTGTTTCTTCTCTTCAGAGTGAGGGAAGTGGGTTTTACCAGGCCACCCTCCCTTCTCTCTGTTGTTGGGGTGGGGTGTGCTGGGGGCAGGTTGTGTGTGAACATAGCTGTATTTCTTGACCCACCAGAGGTTATGGTGGGTCTTCTGATCTCCCCACTCCTGGGTCAGCTTCCAGGATTTCCACGGAAGCTGATGTAACAACAGTAAGCCAAGCTTGCCGATCTGGTAATGGATTTCCCTCTCTTAAGCAAGGTCCCTAGGGTGTCCCTCAATGGTGCTGCTCTGGTTGTTCTCTCAAAAGATTTGTGTGTGTGTGTGTGTGTGTGTGTGTGTGTGTGTGTGTGTGAATTGTACACAGAAGCCAGAAGCCGATGTTAGATGTTCTAATTCTAACTCTCCATCTCATTCTTTTTGACAGTGTTTCTCACTGCACCTGGAACTGGCTGTGTTTGATAGCCTGGCTGGCCCGTTGGGAACCTGTTTCCTATCCCCATCTCTAAGCATTGGTTACTCAGGCAGCTTGCTATGCCTGGTTTTTATGTAGGTTCTGGCTATCTAAATGTAGCCCTCATGTTTGTACAGCAAGCCCTTTACCCATGGAGCCATCTCCCCAATGTTGTGCCCTCCCCACTCCCACACAGGCTTTCATAAACCCAGAATAACTACAAACCTGTTGTGTAGCAGAGGATGATCTTGAACTTCTGACTCTTCTGCTGGGATTATGGTGCACTACAATGCCAGGTTTATTAAGGGCTGAGCAGGAAAGCCAAGGCTTTGTACCTGACAGATGAGAACTCTACTAATTGAACTATATCCGCAGTCCAAGACCTGGGTCTAGTGGTGGAATCGCTGAAGGGTTAAGGCAGAATTCTGCCAAGGGAACTTCGTGAATGAAGATGTGGGGCTGTGAAGCAGACTGTGCTCTGAAAAGAGGAGTAGAGGGATTTCCCTGGGTGTACCAACCTTAAGGGCTCAGCGGATTGTGGGTGAGCAAGAAAGAGACAGGAGCACCAGACTCCAAAGTTACAGATGATTCTCTCGGAATTCTATTAACCAGGTTTCCGAAAAGATGAATATGAGGACCATCCAGCGTAATCCGTAGGGTTCCTCTGTCAACTGGAGCAGCATTAATTAAGAGTTCATTATTATAAAGATAAGATGTTTTAATTAAATCTAGATTAAGTGAAGGGCAAGGTAAGCTCCTACTCATTACGACTTTATAAATCACAGGGACCAGTTTTCAACCTGACTCCGGCCCTGTTGGGAAAGGCTGGGGGTGACAAGAGGAGTCGGAGGCTGAGTGAAATGGAGGTTGGGGTTAAGCCCTTTCACGGTGCGAGTTTCCTTGGTCACCCTTGAGAAACAGACAGACACACGGACACCTTCACTTATGGTCATGATCTGCCCCTTCAGTGGCTCCCCAGCCTGCTCCTGTTTTCCTTCTGAGGCCTAGGTATTACCCGTTCCTTTTCTTCCCTCCCTTCCTTTTCTCCAACTCCTCAACCTTTTCTTTCTCCCTTCTCTCACCCATCCTTCTTCTTTCTTCTTGGAACAGAATCTCATTTAGGATTCAAGGTTGGCCTTGAACTTGTGTGGCCAAGGATAACCTTGAGCTTCTGATCTTCCTGTCTTCGCTTTCTCAGTCCTGGGATTATAGGCACACATCACCATGCTCGGTTCATAGGATGATGAGGGTGGACCACGAGGGCTTCTTTCACGGCAGGCAAACATTCTAACAGCGATAGCCTCAGGCCTTTCTCCCTTTTCTGGTTTCTACTTCTTTTCCCTTATCCCTCCCTCCTTTCTTTCTTTCTTTCCCATTTTGAATGCCAACATGTGCACTGTTCTGCTAGGTGCTAAGAAAGATATTAGACGGATAACATATAGCCTTTAGTCTCGAGACCCCAGTCAAACAAGGGAAGAGCTTTGCGCTTTGCGATAACCCACAAGTAGGATGCAGGCGTTGGTTGTGAAACCAAAAGGTGAGCTTTGAAAAATAAAAGGGTGAGCCTCAGACTTTCTCTGCCCAGCACCAGTCTCTTCCTGGTCCTCCATTCATAAACTCTAACTACAACTGCAGTCCTCCTGATTGGGACATACATAACCATGAAAATCAACTGGTACGGGCGCTGTACTTGGAGCATCTGGGAAAATGAGAGGCGGTCTTTCACACAGCAAGATAGACGTGTGGAGAATAGGACCGAGTCTGAACGTGAAAAGAAGGGGATAGGGAGGAGATGAATGTGCAGAGAAAGGCAGAACTTTGACCAGACATTCAGCCAGCTTGGCTGGAACGTAGGCCGGATATCTATGTGGAGACGCACACTGTGGGCCAGAGCTCAGATGATTTCACAAGCAAGGCTAGGAGGTCTGGACATTGTTCTATCAAATAACAGGTAGACTCGGAAGAATTTGAGTTGGAGAATACAACCGGACCATGACTTTCAATAATTAATTTAGGGGCTGGGGAGATGACTCCAGGGTTAAGCGTGTCCACTTTTCTTGCTGAGAATCAGAGTTTGGTTCTTAGCACCTGTGCCAGATGACTAATATCCACTAATATCCACTCCAGCTCTTGGGTTATACATAAGCTCATAAGTGCATTATGGAGAAGATGGGAAGGTTGAGAGACCAGATAAAATCATGCTGGAGAGGTGGCAAAACACTGGTTAGTTGGATGTTGGTGGGAGTTAGGGAGGAAGGCTACCAAGTAGGAGGAATCTTGGGGAAAAAGAAAGAAGCTGACGTCAGAGGGGCTGATCCTGCAGTCAGAGTGTGTTGAGTGGGGCTTCAAGAATAGTCTGTTCAGGAGGGGAGGCATGATGTGTAGAGAGTTTCTGAAGGCTTATCCTTTTAGTTTTTCAAAAACTTGGGCGTTGGTTTCTCAATCGATGCCTGCCTGTGACTTGTGGGATGTTGTGTAGCATGATACATCCTGTTACTGATGTCACTGAGGTGACTTCAGTGCTTTTCATGTCTTGAAAGGTAATCATCAGGGGTGGCAAAACTGGCAGACAAAAAAAGTAGATTTCTAGATTCTTTCCTAATGTCTAACCTGGGCGAAGTTAAATCTGGTTTGTTCTACAGGGTAGGTCACTAATTTAGGTTAAAGCTAATTAGCATGTGGTTATTAAAGATCAGTTAGCGCTGGATGCTGTGCTCAAAGCTGTAATCCCAGGCATCCTCAACTGTAAGCAGAGTTTCATCTGAATACAGAACAGAGCTAGCTTTGCACCTGTGCCTTTGTAAGTTGAGCCAGAGTCATCCCTAAGGCACTTGGCCACCATTTCCAGAAGGTAAAGGAAGACACCTGCTACCCAAACGTGACACCGTAGGTGCTGACAGTTCCATTTCTGAGTGTTCTGGTGTGCTACTGAGCATCTGACAGGAAGGTCCCTGCCAAGGACCCAAACACACCCGAGTCTGGAGATGCTCTCCCGGCCCCACCCTTTCCTGAGGAGCTATTGGCAGTTGATAGATAATGAAAGAAAGAGATTCATCTTCTGAGGGTGTTGCCCCTGGGTGGTTTCCCACACTCCCGTAGCTAGCCCCATTCCCCTGCACAAATGAACAGCACTAACTGAACTTAGGGGGTTATCAAAAAAAAAAAGACAACCAAGAAGATAAAAGTAAGAAGAAGAAATGACAAAGGAAGGGAGACATGATGGGGGAGTACAGAGAAAGTTGGGGCAAATGGGGAGTCAATATGATTATGCCTCATTTTCTATATGTATAAAATTATCAAAGAATAAAAATAAATCACTGAAAACTCTGCCAGTTCCAAGTCTTTCTGCAGATTGAATAATGTGTTGCCATTTTCAAATACACATGGTCTCTGCTATGTTAAAAGGTACTGTATCCATTAGAAAGTCTCTCGGATACATAGGAGTTTGATTTGGTTTGCTTTGTGTGTGAGTATGTTTAAGAACATTGCATGCTAGTAGACAGAACCAGCTTGGCCAGTTTCACCCGGTGGCTGGTGAAATGCTGTGGTTGTTAAAAGTGATGTTCATGTTTGGCAGAAGAAAGGCAGCCCTGGAGGGGGAAGAACTTTTGTCTGGTTCCCAGAGCTTATCCATACTCCAGCTGCCAGGGAGATGAGCTTGAAACCAACTAGGTAGGAAAATGTTTCTGTGAAGAAGAAAAGCTTGAAGCAGAGGGATGTCAAACAAGAGTCAATCTCATAAGAAGCTTGTGGACCCTCTGGGCCTTCTAAATTACCTCTTATATTGGCAAGACTTCCTTATGGAATCTTCTAGAAGGATGATTATTAGCTTGGCCTCAGCCCTTGCATGGCAAGGAGGTAAAACAAAGTAAAATGCAGATTCTTGGCTTCAATCATTGACCTCGGTGAATTGATAGGTCTGGGTGGGGCTGTGAACATTTGCATTTTTTTTAATTGCTGTGATTCCTACGTCAGCCGGAGTTGAGACAGGACGTGCTTATAAGAGAACAAAAATACTTCATCGCAATTGTCTGTTTGTGAAGTGCTCAGTAGTGTGTGAACAGCATCACAGAGAGCTGCCTGTGGCCCCAGCCTGACTCCGCCCCTTCTGTCCTTTCTCACACCTACCCTAGTAGACAGATCCTATTGGGGCTCAGGGAAGTGAAACCTGTGTGGTATCTGAGGAGTGACAGTTGGAACCCCAATGTACAAGCGAAACCAGGGAACAATGGGTGTGCCCCTTCTTGTAGAGGGACAGACGGTTATGACCTTGAACCCACAACTGAGATTTCAAGTGCAAAAATTGGCGCCAACTCAAAGGCAGAAGAGCGGGGCTGGCAGAATGAGGGTGGGGCTGTGCTATTAGGAGCTTCTAACCCACCCTCTTTCCCTCTCATTCTAAGAGACCCAAAAGAAGGGGCTTTGTGCAAGTCACTCCTCAGTGTAATGCTTCAGCTTCCTCCTTTGAAAACTGGAGATGATAATGGTGGCCCACTTCTTACCAAATATCTAGAACATCCACTGATATCCACGGCTCAGCTGCCCTGTCCAGTTCTGGCCTGGAGATGCAATGTCCTAAAATGCAATTGATGCTCATGAGCAAGGTGTCTGGAGAGGAGAAGGACCAGGGCACTGAAAGCTAGTACTTTCGTTTCTTGTCTTATTATGTTGTATATGTACATGGTCATATGGGTGTAGGTATGAACATGTATGTGTGCATGTCCACGGAGGTGCACATGTGTGTGAAGGCCAGAAGACAGCCTCGAGTATTGTCCCTTAGGATTCCATCCGTCTTAGTTTTGAGTCTCTCATTGTTTGGGAGCTCACCCTTGTTTGGCCAGTGAACCTCAGGGATCTGCTTGTCTTTGCCTCCCCAGCGATGGGATTATAAGCTTGTCCCACCATGCCTAGGTTTTTATTATGGGTGCTGGGGAAATGTAGCTCAAGTCTCTATACTTGCATAGTTCATTTTGCTGAGTCATTCCCCCCAACCCTCATCTCGTTCTTTTTATTTTTTTATTTTTTGAGCCAGGGTTTCTCTGTGGTCCTTGCTGACCTGGAACTCACTCTGTAGACCAGGCTGACCTCGTACTGACAGAGATCTGCCTGCCTCTGCCTCTGCCTCCCGAGAGTTGGGATTAAAGGCCTGTACCACCACTGCTCACCTTCTCATTCTTTAAGTGAAGGTACACAGAACCAGAGGAGCCAGATGTTTCATGCTCTCTACTGTACCCCACAGCAGGTGGCTTCCCTATAGGAGTCCCCCAGAGGCAGAAAGACAGCGGTCTTCATTTCTTGCAGCGGCTCCAGGGGGTGGTTGGCGGCAGCCATCTCTGCTTAAATCCTGTCTGCATCCCAAGGAGTGTTTATTTGCCTGGGAGGACCTGGTCTGCTCACAAGGATCTTGCAGGTCCCTGGGATTTGTGTTGCTTGATTTTCAACCCGTTTCCACAAGGATCTGAAGAGAAGGATGGCCCCAGTCACAAAGACTTGTTAAAGCCAGGGATGGATGTTGGGTGTCTTCAATCACTCTGTTTGTGTGCGTATGTGGTGTATATGTGCATATGTATGTTTGTGTGTCTATATGGTATGCATGTGTGTGGGGTGTATGTATATTCTATGTCTATATATGGTGTGTGTGTTGTATGTATATATGAGTATATGGTGTGTGTGTATAGGATATATATGTGTGTGTGTATATGCTTGTGTGGTATGTGTGTATATGTGTGTGATATATATGTGTGTAATATGTGTGTATGTGGTGTGTGTTTATGTGTGTGGTGTGCCTGTATGTTTGTGTATGTATATATGTGTGTGGTGTGTGTGATGTATGTGTATGTGGTGTGTGTTTATGTGTGTGGTGTGCCTGTATGTTTGTGTATGTATATATGTGTGTGGTGTGTGTGATATGTGTGTGTATATGTATATAAGTGTGTGTGTGGTATGTGTGTATGTGTGTGTATATGTATATAAGTGTGTGTGTGGTATGTGTGTATGTGTGTGTATATGTATATGTGTGTGTGCATGTGTGTGAAGAGGACTGAGGAGGATGTCAGCTGTCTTCCTCTATTTATACCTCCATACTGTTTTTGAAGCAAAGTCCCTCACTGACCCCGAGATCACTGTTCTGGCTAGGCTGATGGCCACAAGCTCTCAGGATCCACTTGTCTTTGGCCTTCAGTTATAAAACTGCATGCACACCTGGCCATCTATAGCTTTTATGCAGGTTCTTAGGTTCTTTTTGCTTCATGGCAAGCGCTCTTATCCATTGAGCTGTCTCCCTGCCTTCCACCTTTTTCTTTTCTTTTCTTTCCTTTTTTTTTGAGCAAGGTCTCTAACTTTACCATTTTGGCTGGACTGGCTGGTCAGCAAGCCCCAGGAATCCTCCAGCCTCTGTGTTAGGATGATAAGCACGTGTTATCACACCTGAAAAAAAATATATATTCTGAATATATATATATGATATATGGGTATTTTTATATATTTAATTAATTAATTAATTTTAAGATTTAATTTTTAGCTAGGCTGATGCTCAGTTCGCTTTCTTTGTTTCATTCAGGCTGGGGCCCCAGCCCATAGAGGGAGTCTACATTCCAGATGGGCCTTCACACCTAAGTTAAACTTTTCTGGACACACTCTCATAGACACATCTGGATATGTGTTTCCATGGTGATTCTAAATCCCTTCAAATGACAATCCAGATTAATCATCAGACACTGGGATCCCATTGCTCCTACCTCATTCTCCTTCCTCAGAGACAGTATTAGCTCTCCCTCATGATGTTGCAAAACCAGAGCCCACTTGGCTGTTGACAATTACACTTCTTGGAAGTCCCTTTCTTTTCTTTTTCTTTTTGGTAGATGACTACCAGGTAACTCTGAGCGAAAGACCAGACTGATTTGTTTGTAAAGACAGGAGTCTCAGTGAACATCCTCTCCTAAGAGAGGTTTCCGGGGTCAGAGATTCACCACATTAAATGCTCTGCCCTGCTCCGTGGTTGAGATGAGTCAGTGGTCCTCTCAGAACCGCCCTCCTGCACTGTTTCAGAGAAATCTGTCTTGGATGTGAGGATGGCTTTTTACTTCCCTGCAGCTGGCTGCTTTGCATTTTTCCCAAGGTGAAACTCAACCAGTGTTTTCAGGTTGGAGAAAGAGTCAGCAGTTTGACTGGGGGTGGGGACATGGCTAACACTGGCAAGCCTGTGAATGTAGAAAAAGGCTTCCCAGAATCAGATCCTAAACTGAGTGGTCCCTCAAGCTTAGATTTTCTCTCTTAATTCCAATCCCCACCTCTGTCTTTGTGTGTGTGTGTGTGTGTGTGTGTGTGTGTGTGTGGATATCAGAGATCAAATTTGGGTGCTCCCGAAGCCATTCACCTTGTTTACTGAGAGTGAGACCTCACTGGGATCTGGAGTCACCGGCTGATCTAAGTTGTCTGCTCAGTGAGCCCCCGGATACCTGCTTGCCTCCGCCTCCCCAGCATATAGGTTAGAAGCACACATTGCCCCTCCCAGCATGTTCCTGTCGGTACTGGGGATCACTTTACTGACTGAGTCACCACCCAGCTCCACTTCTTTTTAAAGTATCTGCCCTCTAGAGCTGTGTGTGGTGGTATAACACACATAGTCCCCTCTTCGTTTTGATGTCATTGTCTTCTGGGCAGACCTAGTGATACAAAGTTTTACCCCACCTGACTTACCCAATAGAAACCACATGCTCCCTTTCCTTTCAAGTAGGTGCCTGCGGTGACAGGGTCAACTTACTGACCTCTCCCTAAGGCATATTGTGGCACTTTTCTGTGGTGCATGTAGAGACACTAACCACCCATTTCTGGATGACTTTCCATACTGATGAAACTATATTTATATAGTCTATGTCTAGACTTTATCTCTCCTGGATATAAGCTTCCTGGCAGACATTCACAACTTCCTCCTGTATTCACTATACGCCAATGGAGCTCCAGGCTCCGGGCAATGAGGATGAGCAATGGACATAGCAGACTAGGACCTGTCTTCATGGAGCTGGTGGGCATCCAGTCAAGAACACGGGCACGTCCCGGAACCATCTGAGTCAAACCAGAAGGCTGCCTGAAAGAAGCAAACTCAAAGCCAGGACAAGATGAGAAAAGGGTTATAATCAGTTGAAAGAAGTAATGGCAGAAAGAGTTTTTTTTTTTTTTAACTCCTGTATGGGGATGGTGGTGGGGACGGTGGTAGTCTGTGTTCTTACAGGCATGTGCGTGCACACGTGTGAGGGCATGAAGGCCAGAAGTTATAATAGGATATTTTCCTCAATAGTTTCCTTCCTTCCTTCCTTCCTTCCTTCCTTCCTGCCTTCCTTCCTTCCTTCCTTTCTCCCTCCCTCCCTCCCTTCCTTTCCCCCCCTCTCTTTTCTTTCTCTCTTTTTTTTTTTTCTTGAGACAGGGTCACTGAACCTGAAGCTCCTGTAGGTGGGTTAGGATGGCTGGACAGTGAGTTCCAGCAATTGCATTCTGGGCCTGGCTTTTCCATGGATGCTAAGGATCTTATTCAGGTCCAACATAAGGATGTGGTATACCGGGCACTGTACCCAGCGAGCCATCTGCATGGCCCAAGAGCTTACCTTTCCTTGCATCATGCTAGCAAGTACTCTTCTTGCATTCTGCTTTGCATGAGCTTGTCTTGTTTCTACGCTGAATGTGTTCATGTTTTTGTTACCTTTAAGAGTGCAACCCTTTGGGACTGGAGACACGGTTCAGCTGGTAGGGAGCTCCCTTAGCAGGCATGAAGCCCTGGATTAGGTTCCCGGCACTGCATAGAGCTGGATGTGGTGCTGTATGCCGGTGACGCCAGATTTCTGGAGGTTGAGACAGTAGGTTTGAGGCCAGCCTGGACTATACGAACCCTTGATATATGACATCCCATCTTAAAGCAACAACGAGGGTGACTGTAACTCGGCGACAGCATGAGTTGAGCTCCTTTCTTTACTTACCCTTGCTTATTTAGTTCCGCAAAGAGCACTTGGCTAGGAAGGGCAGCGGAGAAGGGTCCGCTTTCCCCACTCACGCTGTGGGTATGCAGGAGTCATTTAAGTGACTGTTACTGAGAGGGACACAGGGGTAGCATAGGGCAGTCTCCACAGCCTGGAAATCAAGGCAGTGTCTGAGCTTTTTTTTTTCTCTGCTGCCTAGTTGCTGTGTGATTCTCGGTGAATCTCTAACCTCCCCGTGGGCTTTGATTTGCACATCTGTGGAATGGGGGTGAATCCGCTGCAGCACCTACCAGCCTGTCATCCCGGCCCCACCAACCCCTTTCCCTGTTGCCTCTGAGGGCCATCTGGTTGTTGCCGAACTTGTGGGAAGATGATGGCAGAGGGTGGTTCAGGGGTTAAGTCAGGAAACCCAATGTGGAAATGAAACCACAGCCCTCAGGGCCTAACTGCTGGGCTAGCTGGAGGCCAAGGCAAGATGGTCTCTAAGAAATGACCCTCTGTGAGAAACCCTAGCCCCTCCATCCTCTTCTTAGTGCCCAGAACCAAGTGCATTCAGTTGCCGACCGAGGAGGACCAGCGGCTCTGCTCTGTTGGAGTTGTCACCTTGCACACGGACACTTGCGGTCTTGTAGCCTAGGTTACAGAAGTGGCAACTGGGTATGCAGGGGGCAAGTGATGAGGCAGATAGACGGGGCTGGGTACAGCCACTTCAGAGCTGAAAACACTCCTCTGAGGACATCGTGTACTAATTCAAGGGTGGCCCCCCCTTTCTTTCTCTTTCAAACTTCAAAACAGGAAGAAAGTTGTCTTCAACTATAGGCACC
Source organism: Arvicola amphibius (assembly GCF_903992535.2). Classification (NCBI taxonomy): domain Eukaryota; kingdom Metazoa; phylum Chordata; class Mammalia; order Rodentia; family Cricetidae; genus Arvicola; species Arvicola amphibius. The sequence goes on along the minus strand of NC_052058.2, from coordinate 91,486,366 downwards.
AATAATAACCTCCAACCTTCTAGAAAGATCTATTTGGAAGTTGTCCAAGAAAGCTACCTTCACTAAGGGGATGTAACTTCTCATATTCTCTCCCTACCCGTCTCTCTCCCTCCCTCTCTCTCGACTCTGGACTTCTGGCTTCTTTTACAGCAGTTTGGAAGGTTGGCATGAAGCCATCTAAAACCACAGTGGGGTGTTAGGTAATAATGTTCTCATTAAAATGCTGTTTTGTGGTTTAATTTTCAACGGTTTCTTTGCAGCTTGAAAACACAAATGTTATATCTTTGGAGGCAAAGGGAGAGATGACTTTGCGAAACAGGCAAAAGGGCGGGAAAATAGACCGCCCAGAAGACATTTTAGATAATTCCAGAAAAGAAACACCTACTTTTATTCTAGGGAAGGGACACTGAGCACCAGAGTGACACCCTGGGGGGGCTTCCTGAAGACTGAAGAGATGGAATCCCTCTTGAGGACAAATGCTTCTAACCCCTGAACACCCTCCAGGGGTTGACAGTGTGCTATGGGGATCTGGGGAGTGGCTTGCCTAGTAAAGGACTTGCCTTGCAAACATCAGCACCCAAGTTTGAGCCCACAAACCAGCATTAAAAAGCCGTGTGTGGTGGCATATGTTTGAATGTTTCTAATCCCAGTGCTGGGGATGTAGAGATGGGCAGAACCCCGGAACTTGCTGGCTAGCCATTCTCTTTAACCAGAGAGCTCTGGATCCCAGTGGTGAGAGATCCACACGGTGGATGGCTGCAGAAAAGCCACACCTGAGGCTGACCTCGGGCCAGCCCATACATGCAAACACAAGGACATACATGAGCATCGGCCCACATATGAACATGCACACACATCTATGCATACACACATACACAGGAAAAATGTAATGTAACTCAGTGGTTGTGTGTGTCTGCTGCTCATGATGAGGCCCTGGGTTTGATAATGAGGATCAGAGATGAACGTTTTAAATGATCTGAACTGAACTGAACTGAACCAGGAGAGGTCTCAAGCAATTGCCACCAGCCGGGGCGAATAACAGTTAACAGCATAGTGGAGAAAACCTGTTCTCATCTTCATCTTCATGGATTCCCACCTGAGGCTGTCTATTTTGTGAGATAGGAGTCTCACATAACCCAGGCTGGTCTTGAACTCCCTGAATGCTGGGATTATAGGCATGTGCCACCACGTCCAGCTAGGTCTCCCCAGTTTAATCAGTGATGTCCAGGAAACGGAAACTTGGGTTTATATTTTCTTTTAAAAAAGAGGATGAGCTGGGCAGTGGTGGTGCAGGCTGTTAATCTCTGAATGCGGGAGGCAGAGGCAGGTGGATCTCTGTGAGTTTGAGGCCAGCCTAGTCAACAAGAGCTAGTTCCAGGACAGGCTCTCTCTCTCTCTCTCTCTCTCTCTCTCTCTCTCTCTATATATATATATATATATATATATATATATATATATATATATATATGTATGTATGTATGAGGATGGTGAAGCCTCCAGCGTTCCCACTGCACTCCTTTACTGTGTAGGGTTTGGTTTGGAGGCTTTGTTTGGTGGCGCTCGGCACTGCATAACTGGGGTGCCCAGAAGAGGGTTGGGAGTGCACAGATCACTGAGGAACAGCCCTGCTTCTCTGCAACTTCCACCTCTTCTTCCCCAGCCTGCCTGACAGACCAGTTCCCAGTGGATTTTGCTCTAACTCTGTCTCCCTGACCTTGACCCTTGACCTGACCCATCCTTCTGAGCTGTTTGTACGTTCCCAGCACCTTGGCTCCTTTCCTCCTAAGACCTGGACTGAGGTTGGCTCACGTCCTGCTCCTTCAGGGTGAACAATGAAAAGCTCAGAAAGAATGTGGCCCTGGTGTGCTGATGATGGCTTTAGGGACAGAACTGAGCAGCTGCGGACTACGGTGCACCAGTGTGCCCCTTGGACTAATGGAAACGTTTCAAGCCGGCATTTCAAATCAGACTTGTTATTGTAACAGGTGAATATGTGATCTTTTCCAGTAACAAGCGGGAGATTACTCCATTTTTTGATCCCTGCCCTCTCTAGTTTCTCTATTCTTTAAACGTTTTCTCTTTTTTTTTCTGTCTCTTAGATTGGCAGTGTTATAGTATTTGTAAGTAAAAGAAATCTGCATAGTTATCTTTGACTTTTTTTGGAATTCAAGATATTCTGGGCCTTTTGCAAGCACCCACAGGGTCTATGAATCACAGGCTGGACTAGAATTTTTTCTATGTAGCTGAACGTGAACTTGGGGTCCTCCTGCTTCCCAGGTGTTCAGATTACAGGTGTGTGCCACCATGCTGATTTACGGGGTGCTGGGGAATGGAATCCATGCTTTACGCATGTCAGGCAAGCGTCTCCCAACTGAGCTATATCCCTAGCTGCCTGCAAGGATTCTTTTGAAACATTTTATTTTAGCTATGCAAAGAGTTTTTGATTTTATGTAAAGCTCCTGCGTTGGTGAGTATTCCTGAGGCAGGTCGAGTGGGCTGAAACTTCCGTGGAGGTGTTTGACACCTTCCGCAGGTGATTGTGGGGTAACCCAATTTGACGATCAGCGTTTCTCAAAATAGTCGCGCCAGGGCAGGTAAAAATCAGTGTGGTTTTCTTTACAGGGGGTTTCACTTTGACTTTCAGCATCGGATCTGAGGGTTGGGTGAACCCGGAAATGCAAAGTGAAACTTGGGAGTGTGCGTGCCTATCAAGCCAAGCAGACTTCTATGAATGGAAGCTGGGCTCCAGTTCTTATCGGTGTACACATGTGTTAGATGCCACCCTCTACTCCCATAAAAAATATGGCTCTTAGTCTTCAGAATATATGCTTAAAATAAGATATACTGTCCACTGCCAAATGACAAGGCAATAGCTACTCCTTCCCTTCTTCCCCTTTCTCCTCCTCTTCCTTTTCTTCTCCCACCCCCTTCTCCTTTTTGAGATAAAGTCTCATGTAGCTCAGACTGTCTTCATATCCACTAAGGAGCTGAACATGATCTTGAACTTCTGATTACAGGCATGTGCCTTCATGTATGTTTTTTTCAGTTCTGGGTGGAACCCAGAGCATTGTGAATGCTAAGCAAATCCTCTAATAAGTGAGTTCCAGCCCCAGCCTGGCATGGCATTTCCTCACTTTCCTCCAAGTTCTGTGCTTATGGAGACCACTTTGTTTACACTGGGGGAGCCATGCTCTGCGTGTGAGGAGGATATGAGCTTTTGAAAATGGGTTAGGGGACCTTTTACCTCTGTTTTCTACAAGGGTGGAAGTTGGGGAGGACTGAAAAGCAAGACTAGCTGGGTCTGCCTCTCCTATTATCTCTGGGTGAGGGCTTAGAAAAGAATGTCTCTTCTGTTCAGGGGATTAAGAGTCATGGAGGCCACTGAGGACAACTGTCCCTCATGGTTGACTTTGGACTCTACGCCCTTTTCCCTGGTACCATTAGAAAGGTAAACACCACCTTTGCTACGTTTTAGTATTTCGATCCTCCTCCCACCTCCAATTCCTGAGCATTGGGATTCTAGGCATGGGCATGAACCCCTGGTTCATGATGTGCTAGCGTTGGGACCCATAGCTTTTGTACGCTAGACGCTGTCCTAGCTGAGCTGCGTCTCCAGCCCAGACTTAGGAGACAGAGACAGCCACGAGACAACTGCCACTCAGCACACTCAGCGGAAGGTGGACTACCTGATCTCATCTGACGGGAAGACTCCTGGGCCTCTGCTTGTCTTTAGGACTTCCGTTCTCAGAATGCAAGGGTACAAGTGTCTCACTGTCTCTCTTTGGAAACTAGAATATCTTTCTCATCCCTTAAAGTCTTTAGTCCGGTCTCTCTTAGAACAGGACTGTGGCTACAACGATGTGAGATCGCACCACACTGCTCAGAACAGCAAACAGCGAAAAAAAAATTAAGAAAAGTTTATTTCTGGACTTTTTATTGTTGAAGGATATGTGTCACTGGGGATGGCCTTTAAGGTTCCAAAAGCCCACACCATTCCCCGTTCGCTCTTTCTCCTTCTACCTCATGGTTGTTGTCTCAAAACGTAAAGTCCTAGTTACTGCTCCAGTGCTGGCCTGCTGCCATGATGATCATAGACTTTAACCTTCTGGGATCATGAACTTTCAAATTAAGTGCTTTCTATTCTCTCTCTCTCTCTCTCTCTCTCTCTCTCTCTCTCTCTCTCTCTCTCTCTCTCTCTCTCCTCCTCCTCCTCTCCTCTCCTTTCTCTCTTCCCTCCTCCCCTCTCCTTTCTCTCTTCCCTCCCTCCCTCCCTCCCTCCCTCCCTCCCTCCTTCCCTCCCTCCCTCTCTCCCTCCCTTCTTTCCTTCCTTTCTCTTTTCTTGAGACAAGGTTTCTCTGTGTAGCCCTGGCTGCCTTGAAACTCCCTCTCTAGACCAGGCTAGCCTTGAGCTCAGGACTCCTCCTGCCTCTGCTTCCCAATCCTCTGCTGGGATTAAAGGTGGAAGCCACAGCCGCCTGACTAAATGCTTTCTTTTCTAAGTTGCCTTGGTCATTGCATCTCTTCACGGCAATATATCAGTAACAAAGACAATGTTTTTAGTCACTCATAAGTCACTTGGGAGATGTGAAGTTGGTGTTTATTGTCAACCTGACAAAATCTACAATCACCTGGGAGGCCCATCTCTGGCCACACTTATGGGGCATTGTATTGATTTCCTTAATTGATAAGAGGAGGCTTGTCTTAATTGTGGGCCTTCCACTCTATGAACAGGGACCGTGGACTGTGTGAGTGGGGACAGGGCCTGAACAGCAGCGTAGAGTCATTCTTTCTTCTCCTCTGAGTTGTCATGTGACCAGATGCTTCAAGCTCCTTATCATTGACTTTCCTGACGTGATGGATGGTAACTTGGAGTTGTAAGCCCAAATAGACCCTTGGGTTTACCTGGAAGCTGCTTTGCCAGAGTATTTTGTCATGGAAATCACAGAAGAAATGAAGACAGGGCGGTTTTTGGTTACCAGGTTTACTGTCATGTCACAGCGCTTCGGTTCAGGTGACCCCAAACAAAAGCTGGCACTGTGATGGCACCGATGTTACTAATGGCACAGATGATGTCACTGATGGCATTTGGACAGAACAAGGGAAGCTGTAAAGGGCTTCCTTCAAGATCCTGGCTTCATAAGTGAATTAAAAAAAAACATATGCTGAGGCGGCCATAACCTACAGTAAAGATGAATCCCCTCTCTACCTGAGAAACTACACAGGAGAAAGAAACCTGCCAGTTTGGCTGTCATGCCTCAAGCTGCCAAAATTACATCTGTGAGTGCTTAATAAGTGCTTCAGAGGGAAGGACGTTAAATTGCTTGAGGAAGGCATGAATAGAAAATGCTTTCTGATTGACAGCAATGTGTTATTCCAGAAAGTATTAAGTATAGATGAAGACTCGAGCAAGGGAGCTCTTGAAATGAGTGACATCGTGGTACTTACTACAATAGGAGATGATTATATAGATCCAGAAATGAGTTTGAACCAAAAAATGTAAAAAAATTTAATGGAGAGGGCTGGGAATATAGCTGCAATGCTTGCCTGTCCCCAGGTTCCATCCTCAGCATCATATAAACGGGGAATGGTGTTCATGTCTGTCATTCCAGCACTCTGGAGGAAGAGACGGGAGGATCAGGACTTTGAGGTCCTTTCTGGGTATACAACAAGTTCAAAGCCAGCCTGGGCTGTATGAGATTATTTATATATCTATCTCCATGTCTGCCTGTTTAGTCTATATCACCGGAGACAGTATCTTCCCATGAAGATGATGTTGTTTTACTCTGGCAAGGCTGAAGAAGCTGATGGACAGAGAGAATAAAGTCTTCATCACAATGAAACGAGACTTTCCTGGAAGGTGTCCAGTAGGAGCTGCCTCACGGAAGTGCCAAGGAGGAACCAGGGCTAAAACGAGGGAAGAACAGATCAACTTCAGCTGCATGTGGCAAAGCGGAAGTCAGGGTACACAGAGCAAAGAGCCCATGAGGTCTCAGAAACAAAACTAACAACCTTGAACCTTGTGGTATATATCTTCATCCCAGCACTTGAGTGGTAGAAGCGGCAGGATCAGGGGTTCAAGGTTATCTTTCGAACACGTAGGGAATTGAAGACCAGCCTGGGCTACACAACCCTAGTCACCAAACAATAACAATGACAGAAGGCACAGAGAGACATTGACAGGAGGGGGGCTGGGGTGAGAGCAATCAGAAAGCAATCTATGCAGTCTGAACAACCACGTTTGGCTAACTTACAAACTTTATGGTGTCTATGTGCAAGAAAATATCGTTAGATTTTGGTACTGTCCACCATTTCAGGCATCCATTGTGGGGATCTTTGGAATACCTTCCATGGAGAAAGGAGGCACGCCCCAGTGTTTTGCTCCTAAGTGAACACTCTTCTCAGACGCCTTTTACATCCCAGCTCCTGGATGCTTTGTGTGAAAGAGAAAAGTGTGCATTGAAATCTCTTATTTTCACAACATTTTAAACAGATTGAATATTGACGATGAATTCTGGGTAGTTGCCCGTGCAATGAATGTCAGTCTTTGGTCCGTAAGTCCTTTGGGTCTGGGTCTCTGATCTGAAAGAAGCTATTTGGACAGCTCAGCTTCCCAGATTGTCTGCTTATGCTTGTTAAAATCTAACCGAGAAAGGATTAAAATTGGAGATCAAATGGCAAGGTACTACTGTCCCAGGCCTATGAAGGAGTTTACACATGCTCAGGGTATTGGACATGACTGACAGGCGTGTGTGTGTGTGTGTGTGTGTGTGTGTGTGTGTGTGTGAGCTCAAATGCCTTGTTCTGTTTCCCAGTCACAAAGACCCCTTTGAAATCCAAGAAGGGATTGAGGAGAGAATCAGGCAGTAAATGGCCGTGAGCATTTTTTTTTAATGGGTTAAAGCTTTAATTGATGTGGAGTATAGGAGGGGTTTAGGTATTCCAAGAAGGCTTTTCAACTTGTCTTCTAAATTTAGCTGCCTGAGGAGTGACATTAATCTTTGTAGGTATATTATTTTCCCCCTGAATCCTCTGATCTGATTTTGGCTATTATTTAAACTTGCTTAGATACATTTATTTTATATAATACCTATATATGTATTTTGAAAATGCATATATTTTATATAATTAGATAATATTAAAGCAAGCTGGCTATAATTAAAGGCTCTTTCCTATGTCTCTTTTTTCTACATTTGAATTTATTTCGTGTGTGTGTGTGTGTGTGTGTGTGTGTGTGTGTGTACGTACAGGCATGCCACAGCACGCCATGCCAAGGTTAGAGAACAACTTCCGTGAATAGGTTCTCTCTTTCCACCATGTGGTTCTGGGAATTGAACTCAGGTCTTCAGACTTGGCAGCAAGTCCCCTTGCATGCTGAGCCATCTACTGACCCTTTCCCTATCTCCTTTCCTGACAGTAACTTTGAGCAGGATCCTGTGGGCATTGGCTAGTCTATGGAGCAAAGGCTTTGGATTCAGCTTGCAGAGACGACTGTGCAAACATTCAGAGCCCAGTCCTTCTAATGGCCTGGAGTGGAGGAGGCTCCAGGGAAGGACCAGGTGGGCCTGAGCAGGGATGAGTGCTTTCTTGGCAGGGAGCCCATTCTCACAACAAAAAGCTGGGAAAACTTGCTCGTGGACAGTAATCCAAAGACACCAAAGGATTATGCCGCGTACATCCAGCGAACTGCGAACCGTGACGGAGGGGTCCACGGCTTCCCCACACAGGCGACCGCTTTGCTTATAAAATAGAGTGAGCAGGATTAAAATAAGAGGAGAAAGCAGGGTGGGGGGAGGGAAGAAGGAAGCACCGGGTGGTGCACATGATATTTTATACATAGAAACAGAGTCTGCCAGCCGCCAGTAACTTCTGGTCAGCGGGAGGACAAGACTAAGACACACTGCTCGCAAAACAAGTGGCAACCTCTTCCACCTTGAGCCTGCGCGGACTCTAACACCGTCTTGCATTTCTCGCTTCGACTGGTGCAGTCACTTAATTATTTTCTCTCAGATTAGTTAGCTATTAGGGACACTAATTAAAACCTGCCTTGCCCTTAGATGTATGAAGCCATTTATAAAGTGCTAAGAAGGCAAATTCTTCCAAGAACTATTAATTGTGGTAAGGACGGTGTCAGCTCTAGTTATGTGCTTATAAATGCAAACCTAACCCGGTCGATACTCCCCCGGGATGGTAACAATGGAACAACCAGCTTTTAAGAAATGTGTGTGGAAGAGCCTGAAGAGATGGTTGGAAATGTCCTGGGTAAGAACCGGCAGTAACTGGATTGGGGCTGCACAGGGGAGATCAGAACAAAGGGCTTATTAATGAGCGTCAGGTACGCACGTTGTACAAAGGACTGATTTAGGCTGTGCTAGCACTGTATTTGGGAGGAGGACTTTAAATGTGAGGGACATACACCGCATAATAGGGTTGCTCAAACAAGTACTCAGGGATGCCTGCTCCAGGACCAATCGCCCGGGTCTCTTGGGACATGACATGAAAGATGCCCCTTCCAGCTGTCACTTTGTTGGGGTTCTGTACTCTTTTTTCTCTGTTGTGTGTCTGCAGGTACATGTGTATGCACATGTATGTGCACCTTCCATGGGCTTGCCAGAGGTCACCCTCAGATAGCATTTCTCAGGCCCTGCCTGCCTTGTCTTTTTTATTATTGTTTTTATTGAGCTCTACATTTTTCTCTGCTCTCCTCCCTTCCTCTCCCCTCCCCCTCTACCCTTTCCTATGATCCCCATGTTCCCAATTTACTCAGAAGATCTTGTCTTTTTCTATGTCCCATGTAGATTAGATCCATGTTTGTCTCTCTTAGGGTCCTCTTTGTTGTCTAGGTTCTCTGGGATTGTAAATTGTAGGCTGGTTTTCTTTGCTTTATGTCTAAAATCCACTTATGAGTGCGTACATATTATATTTGTCTTTCTGGGTCAGAGTTACTCACTCAATATGATGTTCTCTAGATCCATCCATTTGCCCACAAATTTCAAGATGTCATTATTTTCAAAATTTCCACTGTGTAGCTACTCTATTGCGTAAATGTACCACATTTTCTTTATCCATTCTTCGGTCGAGGAGCATTTAGAATGTTTTCAGGTTCTCTGCTTTGTCTTTGGAGACAGGGTCTTTCACCAGCACCTGGATCTCACAAAGTCAGCTAGGCTGTCTGGAAGCAAGCCCCAGGCACCTTTCATCTCTACCTTTTTACCATGGTGATTAAAAGCTTAAAATACTTGAAAAATAAGTTCTGGGGATGTGAATTCAGTTCTTATGCTTGTGCAGCAAGCTCTGTCCTCACTGACCCATTGCCTGGCCCTGGGCTTTTATCCTAAGATTCCCTCCAGAATAGTACTTCACACATTATATGTTATATGTGTAGATTGTATGTAATCTTCCAAATAAAGAAACAAACTCACCAGTATTCCTGGTTTTTCCATATGATAGATAAGTGTGGTTTTATGAATAAATAAAGACCCATTTATTCATATATTGTACAGTGTACAGTTGTTTGTAGACATGTACACATGTGTGCAGGTGTGTGTTCATTGGCTGACATTAAGCATCTTTCTTTTCTTTTTTTATTTTTTATTTTTGACTTTTCTAGAAACAGGTTTTCACTGCATAACAGTCCTGGCTGTCCTTGAACTCATACTGTAGACCAGGCTGGTCTCAAACTCATGGAGATCCCCCTGCCTCTATTTCCTGAGTGCTGGGAATAAAGGCTTGCACCACCACTGCCTGTCTCAAGTGTCTTTCTTAATTGCTTTTCTACCATAAGATTTTGAGACACAGGCTGTTACTGAAACCAGAGCTCATCAATTCAGTGAGACTGGCTGCTCAGTGAGGCCCAGGATCTCCTGTCTCTCCTGCATGTAATCCAGTGCTGGGTTTACAGGGCAAACTACTATATCCAGATCTTCATGTGGATACTGAGAACATGAACTCAGGTCATCATGCCTGTGTGCTGAGCACTTTGCCAACCAAACCAACTCCAATCCCTCACCATTTCTTCAGGGAACATTTATTAAGTGCCATGGGCTTACCATTGTTTCAGGGGGTAGGGCAACAAGGTTTATGGACTCAGTAACTATTTTAGTGGGAGAGGTTTCTAAACAAGTAGACAGTACGTACAGTAGCAACAATGTAGTGCTGCAGGGACAGCTAAATGAGGCAAGCTGAGAAGAATGGACAGAATAATAAGCTATGTTTATAGCCAGAATAATAAGCTATGATTATAACCAAACAATAAGTAAGGCTCTAGACAGTTGAGGGTCATGGTCTTAAAACTCGATTTCAACAATGAGAACTGTTTTGAAGTTGAAAAAAATGCATATCCTATGCACAGTTTCAATATATAAAAGAGTTTAAAATGTGTCTTTGGAAGTATGTGATGTTAGAACCCTCACTAACAATTTAGGTCACTGATTACAAAATTGTATCCCTTTCATTATATAAAGAACACAAATAAGAATAAACCTTAAAAAGAGAAATAAAATACAGTGTTAAAAGTTAAGTGGCTGGGGTTGTCAGGATGGGTCTTTGGTTACAAGGCGCTTCTTACCAAGTCTGACCATCTGAGATCAATTCCCCAGATCCATATGGTGAAAGGAGAGATGTTGTGGAATATTTAACTATGTAAAGATGTGTTGCATTTGTTTAATTATGTAAAGATGTGTTGCTGTTTTACCTTGCCTGACTAAGGCACCTGACTGGTCTAATAGAAAGCTAAACGGCCAGTAGCAAGGGAGAAGGTAGAGGTGGGACTTCCAGGCAAGGAAAGAAAGTAGAAGGAGGAATTTAGGCTTAAGAAGAAGAAAGAATAAGAGACAAAAGAGAGACACCAAAGCCGGGCAGACATGGACTAAGTAGGAAAGTAGAACATACAAAATGAAAGAAAGGTAAAAAGTGCAGAGGCAAAACAAAAATGAATAGAAAGAGGTTAAATTAACTAAAAAGAGCTACTGGGAAAGCCTAAATTAAGGTCAAGCATTCATAATTAATAATAAGTCTCTGTGTCTTTATTTGGGCGCTGGTTGGTGGTTCAAAGAAAATTCAAACTAGAGAAGCCATTTTTTTTCTCAAGTTGGGGTAAAAGCCCAGAGGTGGGAAGTAAAGAAACACAACAGCTCAGCTCCATGCACAGGGATGAAGATTCAAGCCAGGTATAGAGGCCATGGGGGCTTTGCAGGGCTTGAAGGGCAAGCCAGCATATAAGGAAGGACTTTGTACTGGCAGGCCCCCTATGATCCCAAGACTCTACCTGAGCTCTGTTTCTTCTTTTCTCCTCCTCTAGGCTCTGCTACCAACTGCAGAGCATAGTCTAGGGTGCAGGATGCTACCATTGTACACATGGACTAGGGACAACCACAGACTTGATGACTGGCACTTCTGGTGCCCAACAAGGGTGCAGCCACTGAATGACCTCTCCTTCCATATTGTCTAGTTCTATCCCACCAACAGTTAGCCTCCAGCTCAGAAGAGAACTCTTGACAAAACAACAAAACCACCAAAAAACAAAACAAAACAAAAACCCTCACAACTGGATATAGCCTCCACGTGTATCTGACTCACCATGAATTATGTCCCCAGAGGACACTGCTCACTTTACCATTGTTATCGATTAAAAAGAGCTGCATGCATCCGGCAAACACACACTTCAGGTGGAAGCCAAGTCAGAGGATGTGGTCTTTAGTCACAGAATACAACTCTCTACTAAGAAACCCATTGGTAATGTATTTCTCCTAGGGGGAGTTTTAGTTAAGTAAGCTACAGCAACTCAAAGAATGACCAACATTCTGAAACATGCAGGATTCTAGTTTCTATTTCTTTTACAGGTTCTGTGTCAGGAATTCTAATCATCCCTAATCTCCTTCAAGAACTTTCACAGGGACTGGGGAGATGGCTCCAGGGTAAAGTGCTTGCTACATAAACATGAAAACCTGAGTTCAAGCCCCAGAACCTGTGTTTTTAGAAGCTAGGGGCAGCAGCATGCCCTTGTAATTCTGCCACTGCAGGGCAGAGACACGAGGACCACTGAGCTAGCTCATCAGCCAGCCTAGCTGGACCAGCAAACTCTGGGTCCAGTGGGAGATCCTGTTTTTAAAAACAGGTAGACAGTGACTGAGGAAGACATTCCAGCACTGGCCTCTGGCATGGAATACACATGTGTGCACGTATGTGTGCGCACACATACATAGATACATGGGTTTGAATTTGGCTAAGCTAAACTTCCCCTGATCCCCTAAGCCTCCTTCTGCCATCTTCACAGCACAGGGGTGTCTGATCACCATCGCCTGCAGACCCCACTGTCCTCCACTTTTCCTCTCTGTGGACCAGGAAACCAGTGTGGGAACCACAACAAATGCAAATGGGAGAGATTATGTGACTAAACATCAGGGTGCTCATAACTCTTATGTCTGTAAGATAGGATTAAAGAAAGCTAACCTTGCTCACCAAGCTCAGAAGATAACAGGAAAGATTACAACCTGTCAATATACAATTTCACAGAAGCTGTGAAAGACAGAAGAGCCAAATTGTGGGATCAGCACAGAGTTTTCCAACAAAGAGCTGCCTAAAACCTTCTCATGTCCATCCCTGGAAACATGGAATCATGTGCAGGAACGTTTATGTTGGGGTGGAGCACAGCACATGTGTGGAGGTCAGAGGACACCGTCTGTGGTTAGTTCTAGTCTTCCACCGTCTTGGAGACGCAGGATCTTTCTGATGGAAGATTCTCATTGGCTAATAAACAAACTGCCTTGGTTTTGATAGGGCAGGATTTAGATAGGTGTAGTAAACAGAACAGGAAGAAGGAAGTGAGGTAGATGGCTCAGACAATTGCCCCGCTTCTCCTCCTGGGACAGACCGCAATGCCTCTCCTCAGGGAGACAGATGCGATGAAGCCAGCCACCAGGTCAGATGTGCTGAATCTTTCCCGGTAAGACACCATTCGTGGTGTTACACAGATTATTAGATATGGGTTAGTCAAGATGTGAGTAATAGGCCAGGCAGTGTTTAAAAGAATACAGTTTCCGTGTAATTATTTCGGGGCATAAACTAGCCAGGCGGCAGAGAGCTGGGTGGCGGGAAGCGGCCCGCAGCTCATCATTACATCTTTCTGCCCTCCACTGCACACAGCAGACTAGCTGGCCCATGAGTGTATGGGAATTCTCTTGTCTCTCTTACCAGTTCTGCTCAGGAATGCTGGTATTACAGATACGTGTCACCAAATCCTGCTTGGTAGAGGTTCTGGAAATCTGAATTCAGGTCCTCACATTTGCACGGCAGGCATTTACCTATTTAAGTCATTTTTCCTGAATTCCAGGTACTTGTAATACACGTTGTTGCAAAATGACTAGCACTGTTAGCTACTGCTGGAATGAGAATTAGAATGAGCTTGAATCCAGCAGCTGCCCATCAATGGGCCAGGGACTGTGCTACACTCTTTCCGCATCGCGTTCATTCTCAGAACAAGGCTGTGAGACACAGCTATTCTTACCCACATTCCCAGGAGGGAAGCAGTATCGAGCAGTTCCCAAGACTTGAACCAGGAATCAAACTCCAGCAACATCACCCTGAGCCCATCTCCTTAACTATTTCACAACATGGTCCAATGTATGAACCTGTGGCCAGGACAATCATGTCACCTACTACACCCACAGTCACGTCAGAGTTCCTCTGCCACGTCCAAGTTCCTTGGTTCTGTTCTCATGGTCTTCCTGGGCCTGACCTCCTCCGCACCTCTCCATCTTAATGTCCAGACTGCTAGTCCAGGCTGCACATTTTCTGCTCTGCTCCACACTGCTTATTCATTTCCCTGCCAACCTAAGCAAAACACAAACGGTGAACTCAAGCTGACAGATATCACCCTCTGTAAACAGCCTCCTTCCCCCAAGGGCCTGCCTCCTCTTCTCTACTCTTGGAGATGCTGGACCCGGTTTCCTCTCAAGATATCACTATACTGTCTATTCTCTCTCCTAGAAGCCATGAGGCCCATTTCATTTTATTTATTCATTTGAAATTTGGACCCTACCATGTGATGTTGGATAGAGTTAGATATACATAAATCATTAGCCCAGGTAGAATATAGACCACACAAATTTTGTCTCCTTTGAGTCAGTTTAATGCCTGGCCCAAGGCCTGGCTGGATCACTCAAGGGCACAGTCAAGGCAACTCAGAGCCTTCGCGTTCAGTATGGGACTCAGACTCAGGTCTTATGCTCACATAGCAAGCGCTACACTGACTGAGATGTCTCCCCCGCCCACCATTTTATTTATGACATGATCGTCTTTGGATATTGGTCTTCTCTAAGGTTCTGGTGTGATTCTTATGATGGCAAGGCATGACTGCAGGAATGCAGACACATACATCTGTATATATTTCTTCTCCACACAAGCATGGCTGTCCTGGATAGCAGACTTATATCAACTTGTCACAAGCTAGAGCCACCTGAAAGGAGGAGCCTCAGTTGAGAATCGCATCCATGAGAGCCAGCTGCAAGGCATTCTCTCAATCAGTGATTGATGCCAGAGGACCCAACCCATTGGGGTGGTGCTGTCCCTGGGCTTGTGGCCCTGGGTTCTTAAGAAAGCAAACTGAGCAAAGTCACAGGGAGTAAGCAGTAAGCAGCGCCCTCCATGGCTTCTGCCTCAGCTCCTGCCTCCAGCACCCCCCATTTGAGTTCCTGTCTTGACTTCCTTTGGTGATGACAGTGACATGGAAGCCAAATAAACTCTTTCCTTGCCTACTTGCTTTCTGGCCATGTTGTTCCATTGCAGCAATAGAATCTAAGACAAGGGCCTTTCCCAGACTCCATGATGACATAAACAGAATGAACTACTTCTGACCGGAAGACAAACGCATGGCAATGGAGGCCATGCTGGAAACGGGAGGTTTGGTTTTGGTCACCATGCTCTTCCTCTGCCCTGTGTTGTATGAACACATGAAATCCTGCTGAGACAGACACCGAGGAGGTGGTTCAGCTGATAGACTGCTGGCAATATGAACATATGGATACTCCTATCCTGTTTGGTCACTATAATGTTACTTGTATGTATGTGACTTCAGGGCTGGCCACGTGGTATTGAATAATCAGATGGAGGGCTCATCCCTGAGGAAGACTGTTTCTCCCCTCCTCAGCATTCCTTAGTTACCAGTGGTCCTTTGTCTAGGGCTGAGGCCATGTGAGTTTGCTCTTCCATATTGGCCTGTCTACTGATATCATCCTTCTACAGGTCTTGTTTAAGCAGCCATGTTGATGAGACTTCCCAGGTGCTGCCTCTCTGACACTTCTAGGAAACACAACCTCACAGCAAACTTCCTCTTCCTCTGTCTTTTATAATCTCTTTTCCCTCCTCACAATGATCCCTGAGCCTTAGGGATTGTTGTACAGGTGTTGTGTTGTAGATGTGTCTATCAGATGGAGCTGCACACCACAGGATCTCCTGTTCTCCAGATTTTGTTTGGTTCCAGTTTTCTGGAAAGGTCTCATCTGGTGCAGAGAGAAGGTTTTTTTTTTTATGAACACTGAGAACTACAGCTATCTATAGGTATAAGTGTTTAGAATGTAGTTAGGGATTGTGCAGGTTTAGTAAAGTGGCAATTGTGGGTTCTCCTCCAAGATCTATGACTTACTAGTATTATTTCCCTCTTGTTGAATGGACCAACTGGAGAGCTGTTGGTTACTGCCAATATATACATGCCACTAGTGTACCCTTAGGTTTATCATGTCATGCTGGTCATTGTTGTAGTTCATAGGAGTCATAGTTTGGTAAGATTATTTGTTGCTTTCTTCCCTTGTAGGTTTGTGTCCAAAGCTATACTTTCTTGTACCATGAGAACTGCTCTTCTGGCAGAGGCTTTCTGGTCAGATGTAGTTGGACCATCTGGGTCCTGTGTCTGAAGTACGTGGTATCTTCAGCAATACGGACTGTGATGGTTTGAATATAATTGGCCCCCATAATCTCATCGGGACTGGCACTATTAAAATTTGTAGTTTTGCTGGACTGGATATGGCCTAGTTGGAAGAAGTGTGTCACTGCAGAATTGGGTTTGGGGTTTCCTATGCTCAGGTACTGCCCAGTGTCTCAGTTGGCTTCCTGTTGCCGACAAGATGTAGGACTCTTAGCTACTGCTCCAGCACCATGTCTGCCTGCATGCTGCCATGCTTGATGATGATAATGGATTGAACCTCTGAATTGTAAGAGATCCTCCTCAATTAAAAATTTTTTATTAAGAATATCCGTGGTCATAGTGTCTCTTTATAGCAATAGAAACCCTAACTAAGATTAGGAGTTACCTTCCATCTCTGCAGGACAGCTCAGGGCAACAACAAGAGATTGTAATGTTTTGTGAGTCTCTTGGACAATGCCACCAAACAACCCAAAAGAGGCCTTTTATGCTTGGTTTTTGTTAGTCTATGGCTCTTGGGGAAAGTATTCAGTCCAGGTAAGTAAATTTAATTTAAACTTACATGAATATGTATATACAGACTTAAATGTACTATGTGATTTTAGGTAAATTGAGAAAATTATAATTTCTTATGTCTTTTTCAGACATCCCTTTGTTTATTTGTTTTGATGTTTTTTGTTTTGTTTTGAGATGGAGTCTCTCTATATAGCTCTGGCTACCCTGGAACTCACTCTGTAGACCATGGTAGCCTCAAATTGACAGAGATCCACCTGCTTCTACCTCTGGAGTGCGAGGATTAAAAGTGTGAGGCACCACGCCTGGCTTTCTCAGACATCTTAGCTGTTATTTCTCTTCCTCCTCCCTCTTCTCCATCAGCCTATCACTCTTCTTCTCTGTTGCTTCTCCTCCTCCCTCCTCCTCCCCATTTAAAGCCTCTGCCCAGGGTCCTCCATCTGGAAACAAAGAGTGAGAAGGGCTGAAACAGGTCTGGTCCACTCTGCCCTCTCATCAAAATGCATGCAAAACTAAACAGTGTCATGGGAGAGAAGATGGGATTTCTTTTCTTCCACGAGGTGCTGTTACCCTAGAAAGCTAAAGGGGCTGGGACACTGGAGAGAAAAACCATTTCAAGCTACTTTGCATTTTATTCCTTGAAACCACCTCTAAGTGTCTGGACCACATGGGAAGAAGAAGAAAAATAAAATTGATTTCTAATTGAATACGTTACAGAGTGAAGCACAGACAGAATTCTGCTCAGTTCCAGGATCTTACCTGCTGTGAGTTCAGGGCTGAGGCCATCCTGAGCGGGAGTGAGGAGAACCTGGTCCACCCCAGCAGACTCATTCAGTCAAAGTCCTTCCAAAAAACAATCACTGAGCCCTCGGTGTAGAGTTAAAGGTGAATTTGTCTGATTCATTCACAGCGCTTGCTGAGCAACATCAAAGGAACTCTGAACACAGCAAACCAAGGTGAGTAGTTGGTTTTAGGTAAGGTTTAAAAATGAACGTTTTCCTGCTAATATTAGAAACTCAACTTATGTTTCCAGAGTCTAGGTGAGTAAATCACCTAGCCATAAAAATTAATAATAATAATGATGATGGTGATGATGGAGCTGTAGCCGAGGTGATAGAAATGAAGTTCTACCATGTATGTTAAAAGCCCTGGGTTCAAATTCTAGAATAAAAATAATATTAGTAATCAGTTATAATAACACAGACATATAATATGGTTGTCATTATGTGTCAATAATTAATATTGAAGCCATCATTAATCTGAATACTAAGAATTTTTTTTAACAAAGTTGCATGCAACTGAAAGTAGAAAGGGAACTACTAGGGAAGAGGAAGGGGGATGGGAGGAGGGAAGGAAGACACAAAAGAGAGGTAATGTGGGAGGGGCTATGGGGCTGTGATCAAAGGACAGTACATGCATCATGAACATGTCCTAAGGAAACCTGACAGGGAGGAAGCAGGAAAGTAGGCCATTCAGAATGGAAGAAAAGTGAAAATCCCCAAGGCAAAAACATACAGGACTAGAAATTAAATCAGGGTTAAATTAAGTTAAAAGAGCTAATGGGACCAGCCTAAGCTAAGGTCAGACATTCATAATTAATAATACATCTCCATGTCTTTATTTGGAAGCTGGTTGACAGCACAAAGAAAATTCCAAGTCTAGCGAGAACTGACTCCCACAAATTGTCCTCTGTCTTCCACACACATGCCATGGTTCGTGTGCATGCAACACATTCGCACCCAAATGAAGGTAACTTAAAAAAATTTAAAGTGATAATTGTCTCATTGCTTCCAGGAATCTCTCTTTTTGAATCACCCACCTGAGTCCCATGTCATCAATTTCTCTTCCTGTTTCCCTTTCTCCTCATGTTTTCTTTTCCTGTTATTGCATTAGAAGATTATACTTCACAGTGATGAAGGAGCAGGGGACAGGCACCTGTCCTTGGTTCTGGGTAAAACCTGGCCATGTACAGATCCTGAATCACAATGGGTGTTTTCTCTGGATCTTCTGTGGATGATCTCATCACACTGTGATGAGGGGCAGTGGAAGATGCACGTCGGAAGATGGCGAGTGGATGTCCAGTCTATTCTCCGCTCCACTTTGTCTGAAACACACTTGGTGTGTTTTTAGATGTGCAAAATAGCACAGTAGGATTGTTTCTAAAAAGTAAGAAAACCCACTAAGCTCTAGCAATGAAACAAAATGTTTTCTCAGTGTAAAACAAATTAGAGATTTCTTTTTATTTTATGTACATGAGTATTCTGCCTGAAAAGTGTGTTTGCTCACCATGTGCATTCCTGGAACCTAACGAAGTCAGAAGAGTGTGTCAGATCCCATGGAACTGGAATTACATACTGTTGGGAGTCATCACATAGGTGCTGGGAATGAACCTGGGTAGTGCGCAAGGGCAAAAGGTGCTCTTAGCCTTGGAGCCATCTGTTCAGCTCCATTTTTCAGAATTTTTGAGTTGTTTACATCTCTCTCTCTGTCTCTCTCTCTCTCTCTCCCTCCCTCCCTCCCTCTCTCTCTCCCCTCTCTCTGTCTCTCTCACTGTCTGTCTGTCTGTCTCTCTCTCTTGTGTGTGTGTGTTTGTAACATAGGCTTATGTACATATTCATGTGTATACATATGTGGGGCATGTGTGGAGGCCAGAAATTGACATTGGGTATCTTTGTCAGTATCTTTCAACATTGTTTTGGGTCCAGGGTCTCTCACTGATTTGACTAAATTTGAGTTCCTTGGATCTGCCTGTCTCCACCCTGTCAGCTCTAGGGTCACAGATGCAAGGAGCCATGTTCACAGTTTTCAGACAGGTGCCAAGGGTCTGATTTGCCCAGCAAGCACTTCACCAACTGAACCATCTCCCTAGCCACAACTCGTGACTAAAAGCAATCCCTTTATCTTTTCCTTCAGTTGGTCACTCAGGTGCCAGCTGTGCAAACTGCTATCTCCATGAGATATGACCACAGAGAAAGTCTCTTGAAACTATAGACATGGTCATGAAGAAATTGCTTTTTATCTCATTTTTTATTTCAAAACCTCCTTCCTTGTGAAAACCTGAAAGCCACTATTTATCAGTGATGGTGATGCCTGCCATCTTGTTCCTAGTTTCACCATTTCCTCTGCGGTGGTGGGTGCTGCGACATTCATGGCCCCACAGTCTTCTGGGAGTGAGAAATGGATCCAGTGTCTTTTACATGCTTCCACATGTGTTCCTGTAAGTCAGCTGTTCTTGTTTCTGTTTCTGTGACAAAATGCTCGTACCAAAGGCAACCCGGGGCAGGAAAGGGTTTATCTCAGCTTACAGATTATAGGCTATTGTTGAGGAGAGTCAGGGCAGGAGCTTGAGCAGAAACCATGAGGGAATACTGTTTGCTGGCTCACAGAGTGACTTCCACTCTGCAAGCTTTCTTATACAGCTGAAATCCACTGCTAAGGGAATGGTGCCGCCCACAGTGGGCTGGGCTCTCCTACATCAATGAGCAATCAGGACAACTCTCACAGATGTTCTCACGGGCCCATCTGATCTGAGCAATTTCTCCTCCTCAGGTGACTCTAGACAGCGTCAAGCTGACAGTGACAGCTAACCAGAACAACCGTGTTCAGTTGTCACAGGTAGTCTTTGGAGATGCTCTGGCCAGGATGAACACCACTTTTTCCATGGGATGAGCACTTTTAGTGGGTCTCAAGATAAATTTATAGGGTCGTCCCAGCTTCAGAATGTCTCCACAGAGGCTGGATCTTAGCTCAAGTTCTCTTTGTGTCTAATCTTGCTTTCTCTCCATTTCAAGGTGTTGAATCAAGAACAAGCCTGGGGCTAGAGGGACGGCTCAGTCCGTGAAGTGCTTACTGTACAAGCACGAGGACCTGAGGTGAATCCCATCACTCAGGTAAGAAGCTAGGCATAGCAGCAAGTGCTTGCAACACCAGCACTGGGAGGTGGAGACGGACAGATCTCTGAGACTCGACAGACAGATCTCTGAGACTGGCCAGCCGGCTTAGCCCACTTGTTGAGTTCAAGGTTGGTGAAAGACATTGTCTCAAACAACAAGTTAGATGGTACCTGAGGAATGAGGTCTAAAGTTGACTTCTGCCCTACACACACACACACACACACACACACACACACACACACCCCTAAAAAGCATTTTACAGATTGCTTTAGATAGAGTTCTATTGCTATGATAAAATACTGTAGCCAAAAGCACCTTGAGGAAGAGAGAGTTTCTCTCATCTTGCCACTTGTGGTCTATCATCCAGGGGTCAGGACCAGAACCTAGAGAAAGGAATTGATGCAGAGACCATGGAGAAGTGCTGCTTACTGGCTTGCTCCTCGTGTCTTGCTCAGCCTGCTTTCTTATAGTGGTGAGGGCCACCTGCCCAATATGGGCTGGGTCTTCCCTCATCAGTCACCAGTCAAGAAAATGTGCCATAGGTTCACCTACAGGCCCGTCTCGGGGGCATTTTCTCTCTTGAGGTTCTTTTCTTCCCATAGCACCCTAGCTTGTGTTAAGCACAATCAACCCCTTCTAAACTTGACACACAAATACAACATTATCCAACTAGAATCGCCCCTTTCTCAGTTCTCCCCAAGATGGCATGTCAACATTAATATCACAAGACAAAATATTCCGACTTTTAAAAATCCCTGTCTTTAAAACTTTAAACACTTTAAAAATTCAGTCTCTTTAAAACATCCTAAGTTTCTTTCATATCTCAAAGTTAAAATACCCAAAGTTTCTCTAAAATATTCAAAATCTCTCTAAAGTTCCTGAGTCTTTTCCATGGGATTCTGTAAAATAAAATGTAAATTACACACTTTCTTACTCCAAGATGGGGTAACTAGGACACAGTTACAATCAAATAAAATCAAAAGCAAAGTCCAACCGTGTAAAGCTCTGTTCTTCATGTCTGGGGCCCACTCACAAGCCTCTGAGTTCCAAAGGGCCTTGAACACCGTTTCTCTGGCTCTGCCGTACACAGTTAATTCATGCAGCTTATCGCTTAGGCTCAGACAAGCGACACTCTCCCGCTGCTCTCCTTGGCAGTCATCCCACAGCAGCGGCATCTCCAAGACGCTCCGGTCTCCATTGCAACTGGGGTGCTCTCTCCCTGGGAGCCTCTTCTGGGCTCTCTTCAGGGACTCCGACCCTGCCACACGGTGCCAAGCTTCAGCCTCTCTCTATGATCCTTTCGATCCTGAGGCTTCCACTTTACCGGAGGCTGTACATTCGCCAAATGGCCTCTCGTGACCTCTCATGGTGCTAAGGCTCAGCTGCTCTCCACACCCCTCATGTTTTCAAAACCAGCACCACCTGGAACACTCTTCATCATTTACCATGTTTGGCTCCAACATGAAGACAGCTTTGGGCCTCTCTGGACCACAAGGAAACACTTCCCAGAAGATTTTACCTCAGTGATGCTCATCACTTCTTGATCACAGTTGATGATTCTGCTAACATTTATTGAAGATATTGTCTAACCTCCCTCCTCTTGCTTCCGTTTTCTCTCTTCAACAGCTGTTGACCCCAAGCCTAAACACTAATAAATATCCTGTATCCCAAGTGCACCTCAGAAGACTGCTTTGTGGGGCAGGCTGTTAAGACAGAAATAAGCCCAAAAGGCACGCTACTGACAGTCAGTTGTTCCCTTTGAGGGACATTGTGAGCAGGCTAGTGTGCAGGGGGCCCTCGTAAAGAAACTGGAAATGCCTTCTTCAATTCACACAGAGATGGAAGCTTGTCAGAGCTGATGCCTGTGGACTTTAGCGCTTTACAGGAGGGCTCAAAAAAATTCAGTGTTTGCCAAATGAAAATCATTTTCACTTACAGCATGGATTTTCAGTAATAAACAATTGGGTTAATTATATCTTTGCTTGCAAAATAAAAAAGAGCCTTGCTGGTGACGGTTGCCCAACCTTGCAAACAGAATTAATGCTAGAGAACCATATGCATAAAACTGGTTGAATGGAAAAATTATGCCATCTGTATTTTATGGTAATTTTAAAAATCAAAATGCAACATTGTAAAACAGTTTGCTTGTTTTCTATAAGTGAAAATGCAAACATGTGCACATGAAGTGAGTATTTTATCACAGTAAAGCTTTTTTAAAATTTACATTTAACAGTCTTGAAAAAAGGCCTGGGGGGGGGGCGGCTAGAGGAGCTAGAAATGGCTTAGCATGTAAGAGCACTGACTGCTCTTCCAAAGGACCCAGGTTTAATTCCCAGAGGACCTACAAGGCAGCTCACAACTGTCTGTAACTCAAGTTCAAGGGAATCTGATACCCTCTAATAGACAAACATGCATGCAGGCAAAATACAATGCACATAAAATGAAAATAAATAAACTTTTAAAAAAAGAAGAAAAGGGACTGGGGATTTGGCTCAGTTGTTATGGTGTTTGTCTAGAATGCATGATCCTGGGTCAGACCTTCAGCATAAAGAGGACATGGTGGCATCTGCCTGAATTCTAGGACTTGGGTCGTCCACCTTTCTCCTGCCACTGATGATACAGAACATGCCAATGTTCTGTGATAAAGGAATCTTTTCCTAGAATTTCTGTTTTCTCCACAGGCACAATAGTTATCATTACGTTGTAGTTGGTCTCCTGAGTTTCTTGGCCACAGATGGCAGAACCTTCCTTATGCTGTCTGTATATCAGGTTTCTGTTTCCTGTAGCAACGAACTCCATCAGCTTTGTGTTGGGAAGCAGTTGTCATGTTTGTACTTGTCCTGGGAAACCTTTAGTGTTCCATCGGAGAAGTCATTGTGTTTTGAGAATGACATTGAAGCTTTTGTGGCTTCCTGCTATTTCAGTAAAATGTTTTATAACAGGTATCACCTCGGAGGGGGAGGGGCAAACCTATTTATTACCCATCCGATACAATCCAGGGCTCAGATTCTTCTGCTCAACTTTCAGACCCACACTTGTGCGTGCATCAGCTCATGGCCATGCTCTTACCACCCGTGTGCGCTGATTCCTGGCCCTCATTATCTTTGAGTCTGTCCTCTCTTCGAGGTTTAGATCTTATCCTGAGGTATGTTATTTACATATTCTTTTCATTGTTGCCGTTTTTGAACCACTGACACACTTTTATAAATTAGGGCTATTTATAATGTTAATGACTAAAAATATAAAATAAATGAAAATAACACATATTAGCTGGTACAAAACAAAAATCTACACCTAGTAACCAAATGCTGCTTTAACTAAAGATTCTCATTTTAAGTCCATTCTTGTCTTTCCTGCCACCACTCCTTCCTTTTTTCTTGGTCCTGGATGGGCTCTGTTATATTCCTTCTCTTCCCTTTTTATGTTTTAAGATCTATTTCTTTATTTGTGTGTAAACATGTACAAGTATGTGCACATACGTGCAGGTGCTTTTGGAGGCCAGGAAAGAGTGTTGGATTCGTTGGAGTCACAGGGAGTTATTAGCTGGTTGACATGCGTGCTGGGAACTGGACTTAGGTCCTCTGAAACAGAAGCAGGCATTTTTAACTGCGGAGAAATCTCTCCAGGCCCACTTTCTTCCCTTTCCCATTAATCTCTTTTCTTTTAGAGAATTAGGACACATCAAAATGGAAATAGATCAGTCAGTCTCATTAAGCAGATGTGGAATATGAAGGCTACAAAATTATATGAGCTGGGCAATGAGGCTCAGGGGCCAGAGGTCTTGCCTATCATATACCAAACCCCGTTTGATGCAGAACTTCATTAAAGAGCGAATGGCTGCACGTGCCTATAACCCCAGCGCTGGGGCGGAGGTGGAGACAGGAGAATTCCTGGGGCTTACTGATCCATCAAATTGGCAATCTTCAGCTTCCTAAAAGAAGGAGCTGAGGAAGACACTCTGACTGCTACGCATAGAGACTTGTGCATGCGCCACTCTGTATTCCCCTAAAGAAAGAACACATAAATCCCAGCGTGCAGGCTAGTGTTAAACATCAACCTGCTAGAATCTAGGGTCCCCTGGGAGACAGGCCCCTGCCTGGGACTGCCCAGTGGGGATTGATTACCTCAGCTGAGGTGGGAACAGGTAGCATCATTCCGCTGCTGGCGTCCCTGAGGACCGTAAGAAACAAAGGAAGGAGCCCAGTAACAGGAAACCCCATTATTCTCTTTCCTGATTGTAGATATGATGGGATAAGCAGCTTCAAGCCCCTGCTACCTGGATTTCCCCATCATGACTCTCTGTGAACTGTGAGCCAAGGTGAAGCTCGCTTTTGTGGGGGTATTTTACCACAGCAACAGGAACATAAACGAAGAACTACTCCCCCCTCCCATCCCCCGGCCGCAAGATTCCCACATTTCTTCCCAGGGCCCAAAAGTCAGAGTCAGCCCCCTGCTTGCCAGTCTGGCCTCAGCTTGTTCTCTTCCCAGGTTCACACACAGGGGCCTCTTCTCAGTTCCCTGATGCTCTTAAGATTTATCTCTCCAGAACTTTCTCAGAGCTGTTCCTCAGCCTAGAGTGTTCCACTTCCCCTTAGGTCCCTGGTTGCCTCTCTCTCAGGATCTAGCTGAAATGTCACTTCTGTAGCCGGCACGATTGTTTTGTTTGTCTGAAAATAAAGAAAACTCCCACTCGAAATACCCTAACTATTTAAGGAATCTAAGGACCGGCTGCTGTCTTCTGAGTCCTGAGTAGCCTTGACTTTCAGAAAGTTTTGAGCCATATCTCCCAAGACCCCGTTTCTCTCACGCTCTGCATAGCTCCGAGTCCCTTCTGACAACAAAGCCGCCATCACATCCCAGGCTGTGCGTTTCAGCGTAAATACAGAGGAACAAAGAGGCAGTGGCTTCTGAAGTCCAGGCAAACACTCTCTATCACTGACCTTCCGTGTGAGTGTATGTGTTCATGTGTGTTTGGGTGAGCACATGCTTTGGATACATATGTGAGTGTGTACGTGTAGAGACAAGAGATAAAACCTTGGGTGCCATTTCTTGGGAGCTGTGGGTTTTTTTTTTTTTTTTTTTTTTTTTTTTTTTTTTTTTTTTTTTTTTTTTTGAGGCAGGGTCTCTTATTGGCCAGAACTTACAGAATAGATTAGGTTTGTGGTTAAAAACACCTGAGTCTCTTTCTGAGGCCCCAAGTCCAGTTCCTAGCACCCACGTCAACCAGTTCTAACTGCCAGTGACTCCCAGGGATGCTCCTGTCTCCATCATCCCAGTGCTGAGATTACAAGTGTGTGCCACCTAGCCTGACTTTAAAACACACACACTCACGCACGCACGCACGCACGCACACACGCACAGTTCTAGGAATGGAACTCAGGTCCTCATAGGCTGGTGGGATTGTTTCCCTAGGCCTCTCATTGGCCTTAATTGAATCATATGCCCACCTATGAACCAATCCTTTTGAAAACGAGATAAATAGAAAGATGACGGCATAGGTTTCTTTGGCCAATCAGAACTCCCTCCCCAGCTGATACTGTGCTTACCTATAGCACCTGGGCTTAATACAGGAGAAGGCTTAATTCCCAAGTGGTCGGGAGAACTTCTGGGAGCTGGAGTTGTAGCTCATTTGATAGAGAACTTGCCTAGCACGTGTAAAGCCCCTGGCTCCATCCCTACCTCTGCGTAAACGGGACATGTGTATGCTTGTAACCTCAGTCGTTAGAAGGGGAGTCAGATATTCTCGCCCATCTCGGCCACCTTTGGCTACATAGTGAGTCTGAGGCCAGCCTGGGTTACAGGAAACTTTTGGCAGAAAAACTGGAACCCGAGCATCTAGAATGTGAGGCAGATTTATTTTATCTGTCCTAGGCAGTTCCTCAGAGAAGCCGCCACTGCCCACCACACCTAAGAAAGTGCCCTGTTAACTTAGGACTGAATTCCACACCCTTCTCAACACTTCTGAATGTTTGCAAATATCTATTTTGTTCGTTTATTGATTTATGGTTCAACTGTTCCACTAGGCTCTAAATTTATGAAAATGATCTGGTTTTTTTATTCAGTGTTGTAATATGGGAGAAAAGTTAATATATATGAGGGGTTTTTTGGTTGTCTTTTTGTTTTCATTTTTGCTTTTCTGTTTTTGTTTTGTTTTGTTTTGTTTTTGAGACAGGGTTTCTCTGTGTAGCCTTGACTGTCCTGGAACTAGCTTTGTAGACCAGGCTGGCCTCTTACTCTTAGAGATCTGCCTGCCTCTGCCTCTCAAGTGCTGGGATTAGATTGCGTAATGTGTTTTCTTCATAAAAGAGAAAAATGAACACCTTTCTCCCCTTTCAACTCCAGCCTGTTTTTACTACACTGGTAGGCGAGGGGCAGGGCTTGCAGTGGAAACGGTGAGTGAACACGGTGAGAATCTGGCTCCTCCTATGCCAGTGCTTCTCAGCCTTCCTAGTGCTGCGACCTTTAGCACAGTTCCTCATGTCATGGTGACCCCTAACAATAACATTATTTTTGCTGTTACTTCTCAACTGTAATTTTGCTACTGTTATGAATCATAGTGTAAATATCTGATATGCAGACTATCTGATACGTGACTTCCAAAGGGGTCATGACCCACAAGTTTGAAAACCATTGGTCTAGAGGTTTGGTTCTTGATTCCTTTCCATGACTGTCCCCGAATTCTCTTGACCTACCACTCTTCTGACTAACCCACCTGTTCCTGCCACCTTGAGAATTTGCGGTTTTTGTTTTATTCCCCCTTCTTTTGCACCTAGCTTGAATTAGAGTCTCAATAAAATTCTCAAACTGGGGGCTGGGTGATGGCTCAGTCAGCGAAGTGCTTAGTGCGCAAGTGTGAGGACCTGTTTGGTCCCCAGAACCCATGTAAAAATGCTGGACACGGTAGCATGTGCCTGCACTCCTAGCACTGAGCGGGTAGAGGAGACAAGTTGGTCCCAGAAGCTTGCTAGTCAGTCAGACTAGATCACTAGGTAAGCTCTCAGCCAGGGAAAGATGCAGCATCAAAATGCAAGGTGGATGGCTCATGCCTGAGGTTGTCCTCTAAACTCCAAATACACATGCACTCCCTCACATATGGACAGGCATTTGTACATGTGTGCACACACGTGTGCGTGCGCGCGCGAGCACACACACACACACACACACACACAAACTTTCAGTGATCTTTCCTCTCTTGCACCCCAAGTGCAGGCAGCATAGGTAGGAGTCATAGTACACCTGGTTTATGCAGTGCTGGAGATGGAAGCCCTGTGAATTCTAGGTTAGTTCTCTATCAACCAAGCTCTCTCCATCCACAAAAATGTTGATATGTCTGTGTGTGTATGCACACACACACACACACACATACATGTAAAATGTGTCTTGTGTGCCGCTCCCTTCAGAGGCCAGAGGATGGGATGGCCTGGGACTGGAGTCACAGGCTGTTGTGAGCTGCCTGGTGTGGGTGCTGGCCCTCTGGGCAAAGCAGCAGGTGCTCTTAACTGCTGAGTCACTGCTCTGTTTCCCCAGATCTTTACGAAAGTTAGCTGTACTCTTCTAGAAAAAGCAGGTAGGAAGCCCTCCGCCTCTGCATTCTCAGGGCTGTGGCAAAGCCTCCTCCTTCACTGAAAACTTTGACTTTTTTGACTGAAGTCAAAGTCAGAGCAGGGCAGAGAGAAAGAAAAGTCTGAGCAGGCCAGGAAGATGAATGAGCACCAGGAAGAACAAAGACTGGAAACAGTGAGGTGGGATGTCCTAGCCGGTGAGGTGCTCAGCTCACAAGGACGCTTGTGGTCTTGGGAACAGTAAGGAACTGGCAGAGGAGTTGGAGGAGAGTTCCTTTTCCTTACACTGGTTCATTTATTTGTCAACTACTGTTGGTCATTTTCCATGTGTCAGGGAGCTGAAGATAATAAAGTGACCAAAATGTCTAGGTCTGTGCCTCGGTCCGTGTTCATATTCTAGTCCAGTAAGGTAGACATAAGCAAATAAGTAGATACAGGGTGGGGAGGGCTGGATACAGATGTCAGAGTGAAATCACACATCTGCTTTTGCTCCTTGTGAAACTTGACACCTCACATAGTGCCAATTAGCCATATGTGTGTCTTTCTGTGTCTGTGTGTGCGTGCGCACATGTGTGGGTGAATACTCACAAAGGTACAAGTGTGTGTGTGCATGTGTGTGCACATGTTTGTGTGTGTGCACACATGCATGTGTGGATGAGCACTCACAAAGGTACAGATGTGTGTGTATGTGTGTGTGTGCACATGAGTGAACACTCACAAAGTACAGATGTGTGTGTGCGCGCGTGTGTTTGTGCGTGTGTGTGCATGCATGTGTGTGTGTGTGTGTGTGTGTGTGTGTATGAAGGCCAGAAGATAGCCTCAGAGTCTGCTCAGGAGCCATTGCCATCCAACTGACCTGGAACTCATCTAGGTTAAGCTGGCTATTTCGTGAGCATCAGGGATCCTCCCGTTTCTCCCTCCCTAACACTGGAATTTTAAGTGTGTACCATCACACCCAACTTTTTTTTCCAAGAAAACATGGGTTCTCAGGTTTCAAAACAAAATCCAACAAGCAAATAAAGCAACAAGTCAAACATTGAAGGTGTCTGGACATCACGTGTACCTACACATATCCCACCGACACAAAAGAGGCCCTTCTAGTTTGTTGAAGAAGTGGGTGGCTCTGTAGATGGGGCACTCCTGCAGAAGACTGGAACCTTCGGGATCAGCTGGATCCAGACACAGAGGGGCATGGAGTGTACCAGATGTGCTTGGTTGCTCCCCGCTTTGCTATGCTCGTGTCTTTCAGCAGAAGACTGGAAAAGTCCTTTCTGGAAGCCCAATCATCCCTAGAAAGAAAGATCTGAAGGCATTGATGCTGGCTGGGGTTTTCCAAACAAATGGTGCAGGCCGGGCACACTGTGGAGTGAAACCCTGCTCTGAAGCCCACCTGTTGTATATGCAGACCTGGCACTCAGCATCTTAGTTCCCCATTCCTCAGAAGAACAGATGGCGAAGGAGCACCAGACATCTGGGGAAGGTTTCTAACAGGAAAGACCAAGCAAAAACTAAGTAAACAGGAAAAAAAATAGTTTGGAAGAAACAAATTAGGGAGAAGAAAATGCATAGAACAGAGAAAAGTGCAGTTTAATATTTCGGGGTACAGAAAATACTCTAACTGGAAAATGAGAACAGGATACTAAAAATAATATACAGAAAACAAAAAGGAGCAATATTAAAATTTACTTTCAGGAGCTGAAGGTTTAGTTTGGTAGCAGAGCATTTGCCTACCATATGCAGGTCCCGAGTTTAGTCCCCAGCTCTGGAGAGTAAAAGAGAAAAATTCACTACTAAAATGGGAAACTTGAAGACCGCCCCCCCCCCCAGAAAAAATAGAGAATAAAAAGACAAATCAGCTTGTGCTACAGGAGACTTTGTCTTTATAAACTTCAAACCGTGCTGAGGATGCAGCTCGGCCATTGGACCACTTACCCAGCACATCCAAAGCCCTGGGTTTGGTGCCAGCACCACATTAACAGGCTGTGGTAGCTCATGCCTGTATATCCCAACATGCAGGAGGTGGAGGTAGGAGAATCAGGAATTCTAGGTCATCCTTGGCTATGTAGCTAATTCAAAATTAGCCTAGGCTACATCAGAGCTAGCGAGATGCCCACTAGGTGAAGGGACCTGCCACTAGCCTGAAGACTTGAGTTCAATCCCCAGGACTCACATGACAGAAAGTAAGAACTGATTTTTGTAAGTTGTCTTCTGACCTTCAA
Organism: Arvicola amphibius; assembly: GCF_903992535.2. Lineage (NCBI taxonomy): Eukaryota > Metazoa > Chordata > Mammalia > Rodentia > Cricetidae > Arvicola > Arvicola amphibius. The sequence continues at coordinate 91,456,266 of NC_052058.2, read as the reverse complement.
ATGTAGCAGCGGCATGGACCCTCCTCCTCTCAAAATAAACTAGCGAAAATGTAATAAATTAAAAAACAAAACAAAACAAAACAAAAAAACTCTGGCTGGTGTTGACACATGCCTTTGATCCCAGAGGCGGGCCTAATCTACAAAGCAAGTTCCAGGACAGGCTCCAAAGTTATAGAGAGAAACTCTGTCTTTAAATATATAAATAAATATATATAAAACAATAAACCAAACTAAAACAACAACAACAAAAAACAGGCTCCTGAATATAAAGGACAGCGATGGATTCATAGTGGAGTAAAGACGATAGTCACAGAAACAGCACAAGAGGTCTAGATAAGATGGATTTCAGAGAAAGAAGAGACCGGGGAGTGTTCAGGTGCTGTCCAGGAAATAATTTAAAGAGTAATTCCCGCATTAGGCAAACACGAGCTCTAGACTGCAGGGCCACCAGGTGCCCATCATCACTGCACCATGGGTGAAAATAGCCCTCCACGCGCACCACCGCGAACTTTCAGAACACCGAGCCAAAGAAAGAACTAAAACCATGCCACTTAAAATGAACCTTTGGTTGGAGTGGGCGCAGTTCTCAGTTGAAACTTGGAGAACAGAAGCCCAGTAATTCTTACTGCCTTAAGAACTGGGAAGGGTCAGGCCTGGGATTCAACTTCCAGCCAGGCTCAGGTGAGCACTGAGCTGCCGGAAAAGAACTCCACTTTCCATGCCTCCTTTCTCAGAACGCTTCTCGAAAGGAAACACAGACACTGTGTCCCGAGGCTTTCAGGAGATTCCGGGATGTCAGCCCATCCCCTCTGCCAACCTTTCCGGGTTGGACCGTGTCACGTGTCTCTCAGTTCCTGGCCACGGTTTTCTGAGACAGGGTCACTCGCTCACTTAGCATATAGCTCAGCAGTTCACTGGGCTAGACTAGCTGGTCACCTGCCCCAGTGCTGGGACTTGGGATGCCCATTGCCACACTCCACCTATGTGGGTGCTGGAGATGAGACACAGGTCTTTGTGCTTGCACAGTAAGCTTTCTGCTGACAGAGCCATGTCCCCAGCCCCGGCCCTCTAACCTGGGTAGCAGTAAGGATGTCGGTGAAACACCTGTGGAGAGGGAGGGGTGAGAATGTCCTTAAAGGAGATCAGGGTGGGGGCGACCCTGGGAACTATTGGGAGCAGCTTACATTTCGGTCACCACTGATTGCTGCTGTGCTGGGCGGCGGGCCTAATTTGTTAGACTTTAGTATATGAAGACTCTCTCTTCTTCTCTCTCTCCCTGTGTGTGTGTACCAGAGGACAAAGTCAGGTGTCATCCCTTGCATGCTGTCTTCTCTCTCTCCTTCCTTCTTTTCTTCTTTCTTTCCTTGAGACAGGGTTTCTCACAGGCTTGAAGCTTACCAATTTGGCTCTTCCAGACTGCCAGCAAGCCTAAGAATCCATCTATTGCCTCCTTTCCAGGACTGAGATTACAAGCATGCATCATAATGCCTCTCTCTCTCTTTGGCCATTTTATTTCTTTCTTTCTTTCTTTCTTTCTTTATTTATTTTTTCGAGACTGGGTTTATCTGTGGAGCCTGTCTTGGAAATAGCTCTTGTAGACCAGGAAGTCTGGCCGTTTTAAAACGTGACTTTTCCTTATTGGGAAGTGTTAAGAAAAAATAATAAGAAAAGGGCAGCTCCACTGGCGCAAAAAATCCAATTAGATCAAATCAAACCAAATCAAAATGCCCATTGTTTTGTTAAGAATGACGCTCTTGGGTGGCTGAGCACATGGGGGGAGGGGGGGAGACAGGAAAGCAGGGGGCCCATACAGCCATACAGACCATGTACTTCTCCTCTGGGAGCCTATTTAAATACCCTGTGGGAGTGGTCCTGACCTTCCCCCCCCCCCCCCCCCCCCGCCTCCGGGAGGGATCAGGACCTGGCATGCTGAGATTTGGAGTCCTGAGCAATGCAACTCCCAGGCCAGGTTGGCTGGGATAGGTGCCAGGGGCTGGGGGCTATGCTCCCAACTTAACAGGAAGCAGGAGCAGAATTCATAAAAATGCATTTGTGTGTCTCATTTCACCAGGATACTGTGGGCTAAAGCCAGGACAGGCTACCCTGTAGCATCCCATTAGCTCTTTGGCCATTCTTACACACCTTGATAAGTGGTTGCTAGGTTACTGATCAGACACTTTGATAGAGAGCTGGAAGTCATTTGGAAGGCTCTTTTTACTGTATGCAAAGTCAAACCCTGCCTTGTTCACTTAAGCCATGCAACTGAGTGGTCCATGTACCAAGTGTCATCATGGTGGTTAGAAGAGGGAACAAGACCAAGCATCGCAGAGAACTCCCAGGGCTCTGCTCTCTTCCTGGCAGCCCCACCTATGCTATCCGAAGCCCTCCATTTAGTTGGTTACAGATCATGGCCTCTTATAAATGGATCTGCCTTCTCTGCATGCGTTACTGACTTTGCAATGATGAGTGAGAACAGAGGCCATCTCTCATCCCCTTTGCGTGAGTGTGATTGATGTTATGGCAGGCTTAGATTTACACTTGACATGCAATGGTTTGTCCAATTATAAAGGACTGAAAATGGCCACAGAAGAGTTAACACGTGCCCAGGGTGAGAACTGGGGAAATGGAGCATAAAGGAGCCAGTGGGTCTGGTGACCCTGTGGGTGACTGAGGGCTTGTGCTGGGAAGGTGATCTCCCGTCTCCTAAACACTACATAGGCAGAAAGCCACTTACTGGGAGTCCATATGCTGGACCCGAGGACTGGAAGTGACTGGGAAGGTGTTTTGTTCATCAAGGTTACAACCTTAGCAAGCTCCCAGCAGAGACTGAAGGAGGGACAGAAGGATGAAAGGAGCCTCTAGGCTTGGAGACTCATCCCTGGGGTCTCAGAACACACCCGGGGAAGCCGGAACTCTTCTTTAGAGACTGGCAGCATCTAGAACCGGTGCTGTGTGTCAGTCTTCCTTGCTGCTTCTAACATCTAAGCCTTCTTTCCCCACACGGAACTATCTGCCCTAGCTTGGGAAGCAATGCGGCTGACCTCAACCTTCCTTCTCTCATAGAAAAAGGCACACAGCCGGCTCCCCTGGCCTCTGAGGTCAGCTTGGATGGACATATAGCTCCAGCTTGCATATGCCAAGCGATATCTGGTATCCGAGTTGTTGACAAAGAGGAAGAAGCACTGCTTTGCTTTTTCTCGCTGTAGTTAGGTTGATTCGACCAGAGCCTGTGGAATACATTTCTATTAACCAGACTTGAGGCTTGACTGAAGCCTCGGGACATGGTTCTACTTGAAGTCCACCTCTGCATGGTCTGTTCGTGTGTAGCATTTTGTCCTTTTCCTTCTTTTCCTTTTATCTTAAGCTGGTTTGACCTCAATTTCTGTTATTTGCAGACAAGAGGCCTGGTTAATATGTCACTTTGTGTATACATACACACCTTTCTATGTGTACATAGTGCTAAGCAGGCTGTTGTCATATATTAAATACATTAATAATAAATTGAATATTGTGTAAATATAAGATTAGTTTATTCAACTAATGTATACTATGTGTTAAACTATGCTGGAGACTAGAGATCAAACTTAAACAAAATAGATAATATAGTTGACCTATCCCATATTCGTTTTGTTTATGTAAGCGCATGTGTACACACACACATACACACACACACGCACATGCACACGCACATGCACACACACACACACCCACGCACACACACACGCACACGCACGCATGCACACACACACACACACACATGCACACGCGCACACGCGCATACACACGCACACACGCACACACACACGCGCACATTTCCAGGATGGTCTTAAACTTGACTAGCTGAGGACAACTTTCAACTTCTCATCCTCCTGCCTCTATCTTCTTACTGATTACAGGCCTGTGCCGCCACACCTGGTTTCTGCAGTTCTGGGACTCAGACTAAGACTTCATGTATGTTACTTAAGCATTCTAACTGAGCCAGACCCCAGCCCGGCCTAACTGATAGCAAATCAAGTATTACATGACTAGAGCATTCCAATTATTCACCTGAGAACTGCCAACTACACAATAGAACGATTCTATAATAAATAGTAAACAATGTCACTCTCTGCCTCAGCTCCCTTGTCTAAAAAACAAGCAGCACTCTGGGTTTTTTTTTTGAGACAGTGTTTCATATGGCTCTCCTCTGTCTCCTGAGCCCCAGGTTATAAGCATGCACCATTACAACTGATCTGTGTGGTGCTGATGATGAAACCCAGGGCTTCACGTATGCTAGACAGGCACTCTACCAACCCTGGAGCCCAAAGTCTCAGGTCCTTGACCATCTTTTAAGAGAAGCAGTTCAGATTTTGGATTTTTTTGGGGAGCAGATTTTGGAGCACTTACATGCACATAACGAACTCTCTTGGGGATAGGACACACAACTAAAGTACAAAATTAATATCTATGTCCTATGTGCATCCACACGACTGTTCTAGTTTCCTCTCTGTCCCTGTGATAGCATGTTCTGACCGAAGGCAGCTCAAGGAAAGGAAGGGCTTATTTCAGCTTTCAGGTTGCACCCCATATTTGGGGGTAGTCAGGGCAGGAACTGAAGTAAGAATTTGAAGCAGTAACTGTGGAGGACCAGTGCTTTCTGGTTCACTCAGGGTCATGGCAGCTTTCTTATATGGCCCAGAGACTGCCTATTCAGAAAACGGTGCCGCCCACAGTGGACTGGCCCCTTCTGTATCAACAAGCAAGCAAGGCAGCCTCTCACAGACATGTCCATAGGCCGATCTGATTTGGGAAGTCCCTCAATTAAGACTCCCTTTTCGGGTGACTGTAGCCTGTGTCAAGGGACAATTAAAGCTAAGACGGTGTGGCCACCCTGGCCTTGAACTGCTACTGCCTCTGTAGTGTTGGGATTTTAGTCCTGTTTCTCCTTATCTGGCCACAGTGTGAAGATGTTTCAAATTCAATCCCAGTTAAATTGCTTCTAGCTTCCTTCTCCACCCATCCATCTGCTAGGAAATGGCTCATTCTGCCTTCCTGGGCCCCCTGCGTCATCATACTACCTGTGACCGCTGTGTATCTGCGGGTCATTGCTCTCCCTGTGTAAGAAGTTGTAGATTCCAACAATAGCAGTCAGGGGAACGATTATGCAATGAGGGTGTCACAATGGGGTAGCCACGAGGCCCTCACGGTGTAGAAGTAGGAGCCGTGCAACAGGAGCCTGGTCAAGGCTGTCCTTGCTTCATTTGGTAACTTTGCAGAAGAGGTGAACGGCATTATGTAATTCCTGTTGCCGAGAGGAGAAAGGGTGAGATATGTCCACCAGGGTGGCACTACCCAGAGAAACATCTCCTGTACTGGGCTGTCTCCCCCATGCCGACTGAGGAGGGACCAGTGAGGACTGTCTAAGCTAGAGAGCAAATAAACTTGGATGAGGTGGCCACCGAGCAAGACGGAAAGGTAACCCAGGTCAGAGAGTGAAGGGTGCATTAGGGGTACAGAGGAGTTAAAACAGATGCAAGGTGTGCACCACATTCTCTCTCTCTCTCTTCCTCCCTCCCCCTCTCTCTGTGGGTGCAAGCGAGTGAGAGAGGGAGGGGAGAAAGAGAGAACATTCACCTGTGTATGTACACAAGTGTGCATAGGGAGGTCAGAGGACAAACTCAAATGTTTTTCCCTGGAAGCCACATCTTATTTTCTTCTTTTGGATGGCTTCTCTCACTGTCTCTGAGCTGGCTAAGGAGACTAGACTGATTGACTGAACTCCAGTGATCTACCTGTCTACCTAGTCAGCTCTGGGACTCCAGGTATGGCCTATCATGCTTAGCATTTGCCTGGGTTCTGGGGATGGAACGCTGTCCTCAGGCTTGCAAGGCAAGCCCTCCGTTGACTTCGTTGTCTCTCCAGGGCGGTTTTAATATGCACATCGCTTAGCTAAGTCTGACCTGCAGTCGGAGGCACAGGCCATATGGTTTCCCTGACCCATAAAAGTCACCCAGTGAGGAAGTGATTTATTGCTGGAGATCACTGTCCACACAGGCATATCCTGGATGGCTTGCCTCATTGTTTCCTTAATAAGGGAAAGGAGGGCCCGGCGCGGGTACAGGAGCGGAGCAAAGATGTTACATTTACTTCTTCTTGCAGACTCTGCTTGTTTGGAAGGAGGAAGAAGATGGGAAGGGCTTTTCAGTTCTCAGGGGGGATTTTCTTGCCCTACAGCTCAGCAAAGTTGGGAGGGAGGGAGAGCTGGGAACTTGAAGAAGAAAGGGTCATGAACTTCAAATGCCTAACTTGGGATCTGCACGACTGTTTAAAGAGAGATCTTTTCATAATTGGCAAATCATCCTAGAGTCTAGGGAAAGGGGGTCAGGTATGTCTTCATGAGGGGGCGACATGAAAGAGAGGACCGTTCCGAGAACCGTCAGAACAATAAGAGCTGACAATGCTTTCAACAGGAACTGGAATCCCAATAGGGATTCCTTCGCTGAGTAGCTGCCTGGTGTAGCAATGAGCATCACACAAAGGCTGCGAGGCTTAGCTGGGAAGTCCCTGCAGCCAGCCAGCCTTGCAAGTTTGCTGGGCAGCGGAATATCTTTCCTTTCTTCTCTATAGCCCCAGGCTCCCCAGCAACAGTTATTGCAGCAGGTTGCCAGCAGGGTTGCTTACCTCTTCTGTATTATCTGAAGATATTATCTGGGAGGACTTGCAATCAGAACATTGCCCCAGCGTCTTGACTGATCTGCTTCTGTTTGGGGTATAAAAACATGTGTATGGTGCTAAGAAAACTTGGGACTTCAAGTCTTCAAGCTCTGTGAAAGCAGATATCTGGAAAGCAGACATTTGGAAGCCTCCTTCAAAGGGTCCTGGGTTAGCTCTGGGTAATTGTGATCTGTAGGGGCTTCTCAGACTAGGCAGGAGTGTAAGAAGCTAAGCCACAGCTTGGCAATGAAGCTCAATTTGCAGAGATCTTGCCTAGCACGCACGAGGAAGGGTTCCATCCCCTGTGCCACATACACTGGCGGGATGGTACACCGCTGGAATCTCAGCTGTTGGGAGGAGGAGACACGAGAATCAGAGGTCCACACTCATCCTTAGCTACATAGCCAGCCTGGGCAGCCTAAGGCCCAATTTTAAAAAAAGAATAATTTAAAAAGAGAAAGCAAGCAAACAACTAGGCCTGCTCTAAAATGTATTGAGACAATGCCCAAAGCATGTATTATATCTGGCCTTCAAACCTGTCTGCCTCTTCTCCTAGGTGGAGTCATCACAGCCCTTGACCTTGAACCATTCTGCTGCCAGGTAATTAAAAGACAAGTACCTCCTGAAAGAGTTTGGGTTCTAGAAGATGATCTCTGGCCACACCCTAATATGACACTCATTCATGCCTCAAGGGTAGTCTAAGGAAGGAAGGGGTTACATAGTAGGATTCAGAAATGAGGAGTATGGGCTTTCTTAGTGATTTCTGTATGTTGTGAATGTTTTATTGCCACTGGTTATTAAAGAAGCTACTTTGGCTTATGGCAGGACAGAATATAGCTAGGTGGGAAATCCAAACAAAGATACAGGGAAAAGGAAGGTGGAGTCTGAGAGGGGCCAGCAGCTGCCGGAGAAGCAAGATGTGAGGTAACAAGCCACAAGCCTGGTGGAAAAATATAGAATAATAGAAATGGGTTAATTTAAGTTGTAAGACCTAGCTAATAATAAGCCTGAACTAATAGGTCAAACAATTATAATTAATATTAAGCCTCAGAGTGGTTATTTGGGAACTGGTGGGCAGTAGAGAAAACTCCAATTACACCACTGTCCACTAGGTCTTTATGTAAGGAACAGAGCACGCACAAGAAAATTGGGGCTTAGGATGTAACTTGGTTGGTAAACTACCTCACTATTTATTGTGGGGGCCTGTCTTCAGTCCTAGCACAGCACAAACTGGGCATGGGGGCATATGTCAGCAGTCCCAATACTCAGAATATGGAAGTGGGAGGACGAGAGGGTCAAAGTCATCCTGAGCTGTTGGAGAAAATTTAAGGAGGAGAAAAAAAGAAGAAAAAGGGGGGGGGGGCTTAGCATTTGGCTCAGTGGGTAAAAGTTCTTGCAATGTAAGAGTGAGAATCAGAGTTGGGATTCTAGAAACCACATGGTACAATGCACTTGGATTCTATCACTCCTATAGTAAGAGGAGAGGCAATGACAGAAGGATCCCCCACCAAGTCCTGGGATAGCTATTCTGGAATATGCAGTGGCCAATAGCCAGAGACCTTGCCTTAAGCAAGGTGACAGACAAGGACCAATACCTGAGGCTGTCCTCTGATCTCCTCGCGAACACATACACAGACACATATACATTCTACATATATACAGAGAGGGTATAGCTATATCTATCTGAAAGAAAGGAAAGAAAACCCGTGACTGGAGAAAACAGGTACAATGCAATCATCTATAAAGGGTCATGAAGCTGGGATCTGGGCTCTCTGGCTTACTTCATTTTCAGGAGTTATGGCTTGAATGACAATGGCCCCATAGTCTCATAGATTTGAACACTTGGTCCTCAGTTAGTGAAACTGCTTGGGAAGGATTAAGGGGTGTGGCCTTTCTGGAGGATGTGTGTCACTGGGAGTGGGCTCTGAGGTTTCGAAAGTCCAAGCCAGGCCCAATTTCCCTCTCTCTACCTGCTGCCTGCAGATCTAGATGTAAATCTCTCAGCTTCTGCTCCAGAGCCATGCCTGCTTCCTGCCATGATGATTATGAATTAACCCTCTAAAACCCTAAGCTAGCCCACAAACAAATGCTTCCTTTTAGAAGTTGCCTTGGCCATGGTATCTTTTGATAGCAACAGAACAGTAACTAAGGCAGGAGTGCTTTTGTCTGTCCTAATACACTGTCTCTGTTTCTACTGCTAATCAATCATGTGTCTCTGATTCGATCCTTTGTTCTGTGACATAGGAAGTTGGGAGTCTCATCTGATGTCCTCTGGGCTATGATCCATGCCTATAAAAGAGGCCTGTCACCTTTCCAATGAAGTTATTTTATCCTATGAAAATACCAGGGTTTATGGAGTCAGGTGACCTGGGTTTAAATCCTAGCTAATTTTACTACTTAGCTGTGTGAGCCCTGTCGCTTTCTTCTTGTCCTTTCCCAGTCTTGCTTTTTACTTCTGCAGAGGAACAGGATTGTCTAAATTATTATGGTGCAGTTTATGCCGCCTTAGTATAATTTGCCAAACTCACCCTCATTCCTCCAACATCCAGCTCCAATATCAATTTAGTGTTATTTATTTGTTATCCATGACTTGTCTTTTGATTTCTGCACATCCAAAAAAATTCTTTCTTTCCTGAAGGTTCCATGTAGTCCAAGCTGGCCTTGAGCCCAACTATGTAGCCAAGGATGACCTTGAACTTCTGAACTTGTCTGGAAAACCAGGAAGGTATTTTACAAGGAAAACATTGATCAGGGCTACTTGCTGAGGGTCTTCTTGAGAATTTTGTTCCTTCGAGTGGTTGTTTCTTGTCTCTCCTTGTCAGGAGGGCAAAGTTGATAGGACTGAGTTCTTTATGTTTGTAAAAGATCTTTCTATTTGCTTACCCAACAAAGGATAATGGGCCCTCTACTCTGTCTTCTTGATGCACAATTCCCATCCTACTGTAGAAACTTCCCAGCTTCCCTTGCAGCTAAGACATGGCCTGGAGTTCAGCTGTAGTTGAGGACACATAAGGAAAGTTTTCTGAGAATGGATTATGGAGGGCACCTTTGTTTTCTTCAAGCTGGTGCTACTGTGTTTGTGTGGAATACTGAACCTGAGATAGCAGTTTTCCGCCTGTGCTAGAACAAACCTAAGTAACAACTGCCATTCAGAAGCTGCAAAATAGAAAATTGCCCAAGGCTAGTGCCCTTGATACCATTAAAAAAAATCACATGCTCGTGCCTGCGTGTGTGTGTGTGTGTGTGTGTGTCTCTCTCTGTGTGTGTGTGTGTGTGTGTGTGTGTGTGTGTGTGAGTGTGTAAGAGAGAGGGGTGAGAGTGCGTATATGCTCTCTCCTAAGCACTGGAATTACAGATGTGTGTTACTTTGTCTGGTTCTTGATGCCATTTTGGAGGCACTAAAGACAACCTTACACTTTTGACCTCTGTGGTCTTTTATGGGCAATAATGCCTACTAGGCTACTTGTAATAGAATATTGTGATGGACAGAGACTGCATCCAGAGCTGGACTGCAATGGGGGCAGGGGCACTGTGCTGGGAGGCCAGCATTTCCCACAGATAGAGAAACACGATGTATTGTCCTTGCATATCCATTTACCTTGATGATAGCCTAAGAGCACTTTCATATGAAATGGGACATGGATATTGGCATTAAAAATAAAATCCACAAGACAAAATGGAATTCTTAGGATGGCTTCCAGGCAAGGATTGGAGGGTCTCAGGACATTACAGGATGCAAGCAAATAGTATTTCTCTGTGGAACACAGACATCAGACAACTCAAATTAAATTAAGTAAGGCACACGAAAGGACTGTGTCTGTTGGGATTATTGAACAGATATTAAACTGAGAAAGAGACAGGAAAATGGAAGGCCAGGGCTTTGGAAGTGTTAGAGAGTTATTCAAGGCTGGTAATATGGCTCAGCTAGTAAACTGCTTGCTATGTAAGCCGGAAAATTGAATCCTCAGAAACCACAGAGAGGGAGAGGGAGAGGGAGAGGGAGAAAGCAAACATCAGAGTTGATTTGTGGCCTCCAACCCCTCCACACACACACTCATCCATTCATTCTCTCTCTCTCTCTCTCTCTCTCTCTCTCTCTCTCTCTCTCTTTCATCCACACACACAAATAAATGAATAAATGTTAAAAAATAAACACAGAGATGGGCATTCAAGTGGCCTGGCCTTGTCCCTCCTCCTCCTAACTCCCTACCCGCTTATTCTCCTCATTTTAGATAGATTCTCACGGAGCCCAGGCTGGTCTTGAGTTCTCTGTACAACAAAGGATAACCTTGGCCTTCTGACCCTCTTGAGCTTATGGTCATGAGCCACCACGTTCTTTCCTAAAATTAAAATATAATGATGTAACTCCCCTTCCCTTTCCTTCCTCCAGTTCCTCTCATGTCCTCCCACTCAAATTCATGAACTTTATAAAATTGATACTGTTGGTGCTGGAGAGATGGCTCAGCAGTTAAATCACTGGCTGCCCTTGCAGAGGGTTCACATTTAATTCCCAGTACCCACTTTGTGACTCACAACCATCTGTAATTCCAGTTCCAGGAGGTCTGGTTTCTTCTCTGAGCACCATGGACACCAGGAGCACCTACATGAAGTACATACACATAAGCAGACAGAACACCCATACACATAATTTAAAAATCTGTTACGGTTACCTATATATTATAGATGTTCTACATACACCAGCTGAGTCTGCTTTGTGTTGTTTGTAAGTTTGTTATCTCACGACTGACCTCTTAGCATTGGGTAACCGATTAAGGTTGCCCTAAGAGAAAATGAATTCTCCCACTTCCAAGATCCCTTAGTTGCCTGCAGTTCTTTGTCTAGGGATGGGAGCCCATGAAAATTCCCCTTTCCATATTAGCATCTCTATTAGTGTTGTGCTTATTTAGATCTTGTTTAGACAGCCATATTGTTGAGGTATCATAGGCAAAGATTTCCTGTCATTTCTATACGATACAACCTCACATCCCATTTCCTGGTCCTCTGGCTCTTACAGTCTTTCCACCCCATCTTCCATGATGTTCTCTGAGCCTTGGGTTTAGGGGTTGTGTTGTAGCAGTATCAGCTGGGGCTGGGCAACTCATGATCAGTTCTTCTCTTGGATGTTCTGTAATGATCTTCATCTGATTCAATATTGTTGGTGAATACTGGGAGCTACACTTACCTGTGGGTATAAGGTACTTAGAATTCAGTTAGGAATTACGGTGTTTTAGGAAAGTGGCGTGGCAGGTTATCTTTTAGGATCAGGCCTCACTAGATCTGGGACTCGGCTAGGTTTCCAGTACTAGGAATGATTTCCCCCATTGAGTGGGCCCTAGGTTCAGCTAGAGAGCTGTTAGGTATGAATACCACTATTGTACCCTTAGGGATATCTTGTCATTGTGGTTTATAGATGTCATACCTGGGGACAGGACTGTTGGTTGCACCTTCTGTGACTATGGAAGTTAGTTAGTTCTCCAGCTTTCGGGTTAGATGCAGCTCAGATCCCCTGAGTACCATCACACTCAGTTTTATGCAAGGCAGAGGACTTGAACACAGGACTTTATGCATCTAGAAAAGTGTGTTATCAGCTGAGCCGCATCCCAGCCCCTGTAGTGGCTTTAGATGCAGTTTTTCTTGGCTGGTTTTCCCAGATTTCTGGGTCCTATCCTATGTCTTCCTACTTACTCTCGGTGCTGTGTTTTATTTGTGAAGAATAATGATTTCCCCTTCTTTAGACAATGAATGAGTTTTAGACCTCCATGTTTCTTGGGAGATTTAGCCTTTGTCTTAATTCAATATGGTACTGGAGTCTGCACTATGAATGACAGCAGGAGAGTGCCAGGAGTCAGCCAAATGTTGAGACAGACTGAAAATACCTGCAGGGAAAGTATTTTAGCATTTCCGATAGAAAGGATACTGTAAGCCTAGCGTGCAAGGGCTTTGCATCAAAGCCCAAATCCCAGCTTTTCTTCCCACTTCTTAGGCAAGGTCAGCACAAAGGATCCTCTGTTCCCAGCGGCATTCACGTCACCTCTTTATCTTGTTATTCCTGATGTCTTGCCAATCACACTGAGAATTTCTCGAGGAGACTGAACAAGAATAACCAAACCAGCTTTGCTTCCTCAACAGCAAAGAATAGAAAGAAAAGGCCATCTTTCCGCGACAGGCTTCTCTATTCCGTCTTTATTTTCTCTGGCTGCTTTAACTTGACACCCTGTCTTTGGGCAACCCCAGGAGTCCAAGCTGATGAAGAGCCAAGTTAATTTTCTCTTCCATGGCTCAACAGCACGTTAATTCTTTTCTTTGTTTTAAAGCTGGAATGTTGGAAAGGCACTGGGCTGGCAAAGAGTGCCGTGAGAGTTCCTCATGGCAGTGCCGAGGGGGTAGCTTAGCTGGTGGAGTGACTGCCTGGCCTGGATGAAGCCTGAGTTCCATTCCCAGCACAGCGTAACTGGCTACAGCGATGCAAGCCAATGTTCCCAGCACTTGAGAGGTGGAAGTAGAGGGTCAGGAGTTCAAGGTCATTCACAGCGAGTTTGAGGAGAGCCTGAGCTACAGAAGACCCCGTCCGTTATTACCCCATACACTATGCAAAGATTGATCTCTGGTCCTGCCCGTGGAGGAGGTGACATAGCGACAGCTGGAGGGTGGAAGGAAGGGTTGACTTGTCTCAGATCAGCCATGTTTGGCAATCATTGTCTATCCCTTTGGAGAGACTTTCCTGTGCTGGCTTGTTCCTTGAGTTGTTCTAGTTCAGCCTCTAAGAAGGGTCCCTGCTTCATTATCTACTCATTCAGTCTTCCAATAAGCTCTGGGCCTTGGCCTCGCTGCAATGCCGAACATTCAACGGGGTTTGATATGGAAGAGGAGGAGTTGGATGTAGTGGTGTAGTTAGCATACACTTTTGGCCCTGGAATAATAACATAACAACATCCTACCAGCCCCTCTTGAGTACAAAGGAGGCTTTGCATCCAATGAGCTCGGACACAAGACGCTGTGGATGGTCACTGCTGGACTCAGTCGCTGGTAGTGTAATGATTGTCTTTGGTGGTATGGAGATTAAATATGGCCACCCTTTCCATAGTGGTTCTTCTCTTATCCCCTTTATCTTCCTCTGCTGAACTTGGGTCACTAGGTTTGGACATTTAACACTTACCTGGCACTTTCTACTGCATTCGCTACTGAGGTGACACTGGATCGTGTGTGTGGCAGTTACTCTTTTTGCTGTCCTGACCAAATATCTGACAAAGGCCACTAAAGACGGGCTTTATTTTGGATCATAGTTGAAGGATGCTGCCTATCACTGTGGGAGGGCAAGACAGGAGTTCCAGGCCACATGATCACATGGTCAGGAAATAGAGAGAGCAGAGAGTGAGATGAATGGTGGTATACACACTTCCTCCTGTTTAGTCCAGGACCCAGCCTGTGAATGATACTGCTCACATACAGGGTGGGCCTTTCCATCTCCTTCCCAGGCATGCCCAGAACCTTGTCTCTTGGGTAACTCTAGATCCTGTCAGGTTGACAATATTAACCATCACAGGTTTATTGTCTGAAGGGAACTAAAAACTAATATACCCTTAACCAGGCAGAAGGTGACATTTGCTGACCAATGGGGGTGAGCTAAGGGAGCTGATTTGGTAAGAATGGGAGAATAGCTAGCTTCCCCTCTGGTCTACAGCACAGGCATTGAAAAGAGGGAGAGTACTCATTGGGTAAGACTGCTTGCTGTAAGACAGAGGAGCAGAGTTCATATTCTCAACACTCACTAAAAGCCTGCCACAGCCTCGTACACCTTTGACCTCAGAGTTGTGCTGGTGTGAAGACAGGAGGGTTACTGGGGCCTGCAGGCCACCAGCTTAGTAAGAGACCCTGTCTTGAGAGAATGGGATAGAGAGTGACACCTGATATCCCTTTCTGCTTTCCAAATGTACATGTGGTCCTTATCCCAAACACATATGTAAGCATGCACTACACACACATCACAAGTGTGTGTACACACACACACAGACACAAAGGGGAAAAATGGCATGCTTTTATATCATAACCCTCAGAAGGAAACAAAGGTTTCATGAAACAATGCTAACTCCGACTACATAAAATTCTGTGTTGTGTGTTTTCCTAAAACTATGCTTCTAACCCATTACGTTGACTTCCTGACCCCCTAATGGCTCTGTCTGAAAATCCCTGGACTAGCTGTTCCCTAAGGGGCTTCCAGCCTGAACTTTCTGTAATTTTAGAGCCACAGTCTACATGGGTTTAAAAAGGGGGATAATTAGTCTCCTAGGGGTAATGACTGATGTTAGCTCAGAAAGATTTTTAAAAAAATCACATATATGATTGGCTCCCATACCAGTGTTCTGAAACTCAAAAGCATGTTTTGATGGACCAGAAGAGGCTGATTGTTAGGGATCCCTCACTGGTGAAGAGGCTGTACTGCTCATCAGGGTCTTCCTTTGCAGGAAAAGAGGATATTGTCAGTGATGGTTACTTCAGAGTACTGGAGTTCTGGAAAGAGTTCATGCTACTCAGCAGGAAAAAAGTCAACTAAACAGACCCCCAAGGCCAGCTTGTTTTAATCTCTGAATGGACGGAGCCCTGTGAAGAAGGGCTGTCTGGAGCAGGGACTTCCCTGGCTGTGTAAATGTTTGTTTTTTCCTAATGTGTTGGTCTCTTTGCTAGAATGCACAAGAGATAGTCATCTAGAAACACAAACCCCAGGAGAAACTTAAAACAAGGAGAGCAAACAGAGCCCACCCACCCCCAAGCAAAACACCAGCCCCTGATCTCCCCTTCCCTTCCCCATCCTGAGGCAGCCCTCCAGGTTACTGGCGGCAGAGGAGCCCACTGGCCCTATTCAGTCAACTGGAAGACCTCGATCTCCATCTTTAACCACCCTCTCACTCTTTGTACCCAAATTGAACGGCTGGCATTCTCCATGACTTGCTGAGGTGGCTCTTGGAGTCCAAGCCTTTCAAAGAGTGAAGCTAGGCTCTTGCTCTATCCAGTCAAAGGGAAACATCAGAGGGGAGGAAGACAGCTGCAGCTTAAAGAAGTCAAGGTCACCTTTCTTTCTTTCTTTCCCATTTGTCACTTGCCTTTGATATTTGGATAAATACACAGAATTCAAATTTCTGAGTCTCTTGGGCCTTAATAGAAGCAAAGGACCAGGCACGGTGGTATGTCTATAATCCCAGCACTTAGGAGGTAGAAGCAGGAGGACTAGGAGTTCAAGACCAGCCTGGGCTACAAGAGTGAGTTGGAGGCCAGCCTAGGCTACAACTTTGTGACTTTGTCTCAAAACTCCAAAGCAGCAAAAATATAGGATGAAATTAATTACACATAGCACACATGAAGTGTAGAGAAAACTTGCAGTGAGTTGCAAAAACAGACAAACAACGGACAGAAAACAAGCAGCCGCTAGCGTCACTGTGTATCTGCTCACTGTCCCAGAAGAAGACCAAGGAACTTTGAAATGGAAAAGATGATGCCAAGACATGGTTCCTCAAGGCCCTGAGGATTAAACCAACATGGAAAGGCTGGTTACACATCTTTGCTAGCTAAACCACCACACATTTCTGGGAAAAAAAGAGTGGGGGGTGGTAAGGCCTTGGGGATGGAGGTGCCTCCCCTGCTGGGGGCTGGGTAGTCAATGGTTAAACAGGCCAGTGGTTCAACCTGGGACCTGGGGAGGGGTGTGGCTATAGAGCCATTCTCTGGGCCACAGCTTCAAGCCCTCCTCAAATCCCCAGCACTCTTCAAGGTAAGGAAACGGTAGCTTGCTGCAATACAATGGCCTTTTTAAGGCAGCCCAGATGTTTATCTTATCCCAATATTTACACTATTGAACAGAACTTAGGTGTGTTTTTCTATTCCTTTGGGGAGTGAAGTTTCACTGTGTTCAGTTGAATATCAACTTCTAAATGAAAACAGAGGGGGAAATCACTCTGACCCAGGGGAGGAAAAGGTGCTGGTAAAATCTAGCTGGAGTCATCTCTGCCTGCAAACCTGGGGATGGAGACCCCAGGAGAAAGCCCAGGGGAGCTACAGAGAGGATGGTACGCTGGAATGATCTAGGGTCTAACTTGCTCTTAGCACAGAGCAGCTGTTGATGGACCCAGGGTTCCTGTAGCTTAGGCCCCAGGTGGCCCTGGGTCTGGCCACCCTTCCTCTCGGAAACTAAGTTAAACCCTAACACCATTTTTGTTTTTCCAGTTGTCTTAAATTAGCCCCAGGAAATAGGCTGATGATAACAGCAGGTCCAATAGGAAGGACAATGGCCCGTTGGCTCAGAGGGTGAAGGTATTGGGCTTGGCTATTGTATCTCATCTTGGACTGGCAAATTTAATTTATGGTATACCCTAGGCCTCCCACTTAAAGTTTTCTCTTCAAAGAAGACAAAGATCACAAGTATGTATTCAGAATATTCGAAAGTCTTGAGGGTTCTTCCTTAACTGTGACTGTCAAGCCCTGGCTAATATGTCTACTCAAGTAAGCTTCTCAACAGTCCTCCATTTTGCGGGTGGTGAAACTGAGGCCCAGTGAAGCCAGGCATTATGGCAGGGCCAGGGTTGCAGGTGGGTCGGGTCCGCTCCAAAGCCTGTACGCAGTCTCAGCACTGCGCTCTTAGCGCAGGTAGCAACTAAGTTGTGAGGTTGGTTCTGTCTGTTAGCATCCTGTCAAGTTCACCACAGAAGATGAATCAGGTGAAATCAGAGAACAGTTGGTTTTCTTAAGTTTTGAACTTTGATTCCAACATGCATGGTTTGTGTGGAATGACCTAAACTCTTTGGATTTCTAAGATTCTGTGTGTGTGCACGCACACACGTTCATGCATGCATGGTGTGTTCATGCATGTGTGTGCATGTATTATATGCACATGTGTGCATGCCTGTGTGCATGCATGCATTCCGTGTGTGTGTGTGTGTGTGTGTGTGTGTGTGTATGCTTATGTGTGGTCTGCCAGAGTCAACTTTGAGCTTTGTTCCTCAGAAGCTATCTTCCTTGATTTTTTGAGACTGTGGCTCTCCAGAATCAGGAACTGCCCCTGTAGGCAATGCTGGATGGCCAATGAGCCCACCTGTCTCGTCTCTCCAGCCCTGGGGTTTCAAAACGCACAGCGTCATGCTGGCTTTTATGTGGGTACTGGGGATGGAACTCTGGTCCTTGTGCCTTTGCAGTGGCACTTTACCCTCTGAGCCATCCCCTTAGTGCTTGCCAGTAACTGGGGGGTGCTGTGGACAGAACAAGTCTGGACCTGTGCCAGACAGACACAGACATCTTTCCTCTCTACCTCTTTCTTGGAGTCTGAAGCTCTGGGAAAGATAGTCATTACTGCTTATGAGCTCATGAGAAGGAAAATCTCACAGTAGGCTCAAGAGCAGGGTGCTTGCCTTGTATGCAAACTCAGATCCTGAGTTTCATAGGACTGGAGAGATGGCTCAGTCAGTATAGTGCTTGACTCATAAGCATAAGAATCTGAGTTCAAGCCTGAGGACCCCACCAAAAAACAGAAAAACCAGGTGTGGCACATTCTTGTAATCCCCCAGCACTGGATGGGAGGAAACAGGCAGATCCCTGGGGCTCACTTGTTTCAGGGCAGTGAGACAGTTAATTTGCCAGATAAAAAAAAAAAACAGTTCTCCCATTTTGGCCAAATTTAAGCAAACTTTTATTAAACTGTTAAATACTGACCAAGATGAAATATGGTCAGCACCATCACCTAGAAACTCTCCAGGTAAGTGGACTGAGACATGTTGGCAAAGCTTATATGGACAAAACCCACTGTGCTTTGAGGCTTTGTTATTTCCAAGAACTACAACTCCCAGCATTCCAGGGAGTTACCTGGTCTTTGGGCAGCTGGGGCTTCTGGGTTAACTTAAGGTCTAACAACAACCTCAAAAAAACAATCTAAAAAATGGGATGGACAGGACCCAGAAAGATGACAGTGAGTCAGGGTTTTTCTCTGGCCTCCACACAGATACACATATTGGAACACACATTTATACACTCCTACCACAAATAACAACACACACTCACCTTAAGTAGGTTCAGATGTAACATTAGGAAGGGTGTCTTCTTCCTCAGAACATCTACCTCTAAACTTGAGTATTTCTCCAATGGTATATAGTTCTCTCATTCACATGGGTTTGTTCACTCATTTAGTTCATTCATAGGAGACTCTGAGAACCTATGCTATGAGGGTAAGATGTAAGAACAGAAAGATGGATGGACCTGGTAGTGTAATTAAAAACAACATAAGTAGTAGCAACTGGACTACAGTAAATGTCACCCAAAACACTAAAAGTTAAGAGACTAGGAGAAAACTATCATACCATATATGCCAATAGATGGATGACTGCACATATTATGTAAAGAGTACCTAAAAATAAATAAGAAAAAGACATCTTTCCACCCACAGTGGAAACTGAGCAAAAATAGGAGATAATGCTTTAGCTGGTGAGGATTGGATTCAGCTCTTTATATACCCATGTACATGCTAAGTGGGTGTGGCAGGCTACCTGTAATTTCAGCTTCAGGATGGGATTCCCAGAGCAGCTGGAAAGGAAGACTAGTCATATTGGTAAGCTCTGGGTTTACCGGAGGGAGCCTGCTTCATTGAATACATAAAGTAGGAAAGCAATGGAGCAAGCATGCTGGCACCTTCACATGCGTGTGTACACGTGCACCCATACGTACACAAACAAGGCTGTGCACATCCCACGGCTGAAAGAAGAAAGAGGGTTTCTTTCTATAGGCTTCGTCTTTAGCCCAGGTAGGAACTCACAGTCGTTCCCAAGTGCTGCATGCTCCTACATGCTGTGTCTCCTAACGTGTCAACATCTGCAGTCTGGCAGCAGTGGACAGCAACGGAATCATAAGTTTTTCTCAGTAAATCCCTTCTGTCTCCTAGATATGTCGTGCAATCAGCCTCCTTGTTTGAGTTCTGTAATTATGGATTCAGCCAGCATGGCTTCATAATATTAAAACGAAGTTATGTCTCTACTGAATGTGCTTAACACACTGAATAATAGAACATATGAATACTTTACAGTGGGTCTCAACCTTCTTAATGCTGGAACCCTTTCATACAGTTCCTCATGTTGTGGTGACCCCCAACCATATTATTTTCGTTGCTACTTTATAACTGTAATTTTTCTACTCTTATGAATCATAATGTAAATATTTTTTGGAGATAGAGTTTTGCCAGAGGGGTCATGATTCACAGATTGAGAACCAGTGGCCTATGGGCCGGTATAAAAGACACGTGTAAATACCGCACCATTTTACAGAAGAAGCTGTTTTTTCTCTCCATCTCTTGACAAGATATCCTAGTCAGTCTTAGCTGTAAACATGACACAGCTTAAAGACACCTGAGAAGGGAGTCTCATTTGAAGAATTGCTCAGATCTGTTTGTCCTATGGGCCGGTCTGTGGGGCCTTGTCTTGACGGTTAATTAATAGAGAAGGGTCCAGGTGGCTGTGGGCATCCGCCTTTTCTCAGCTGGTGGAGAAAGCAGGGTGAGCCTGGGAGTGAGTCAGCAAGCAGCCTTCCTTTGTGGTTTCGGTTTCAGCCCCCTGCCTTAAATTTCTGCCCTAACTTCCCTCCAGGATGGACTGTGACCTGGAAGTGTAAGCTGAGACCAAGCCCATCCTCTCCTAAGCTGCTTTGGTCATGGTGTTTGTCACAGCAGGAAAATGGAACCGGGACACAGGCTGTTCTGTAGCCCAGGCTGGCCTTGGGGTCTGTATCCTCTGCCACCAGCTCACAGTGCTGTCCCCTCACGGTGCCACCACCACCTCACAGTGCCACCACCACCTCACGGTGCTGTCACCTCACAGTGTCTGTCACACCTGTTTTATGTGATGCTGGCATAGAACTCAGGGCTTCACTCATGCTAGGCAAACATTCTACTAACTAAGCCACATCTCTAGCCCACATTTTACCCACTCTGAAAGCAGTTCTAGCGCATTCACATCTCCTTATCCTCAAAGAAACCATTTACCCATAAGCAACCATTCCCGGCCTCGCTGCTACTTTGCTACTCTTCCATTGCCAGAAAGCGTCAACAGACTGTCCACCCACATGGACTTTTCTTATAAATAGAGTTGGATTTACATCTGTTGTCTTCCATTTATCAACATGCTTTCAAGGTTCATTCATATGGTAGTGTAGATAGCATTTCATTGCTCGTTATAGCTGGACAACGCCCTATTTTAATAGACATACCACATTTTGTTTATCCATCGATCTGCTGGTAGAGCTTGGGGTTTTCACTACTTTTTATATACTTCTGTGTTGTATATTACTTCCAGCTACCCCAGACAATTTCTTTTTGTCATGAGGTAGAACACAAGCAATTAAAGTTTACCTTTGGGTAGGTAAGGATATACCATCCCAATAGTCATAGAATTAATATATTCATAATTTGGAAGAGAAAACAATGGAGAAGTTGTATCTGTGGAAAAGGTTCTATGGGTCACCTTTTCCTAAGCATACCAGGTCATAAAGATTCCTATGGGAGGGGTGTTCCCCTCCTACCAGGACAGAAAACTAACCCTTATCACCAGAGACTAGCAATTGGGGCTGCAATGGGCCTGAATAAATAAACCCACAAGTCGATCTTATCTCCTGTCCACTTCACATCCCGTCTTTTGATGACTCCCCTAGAATCTTCGTCCCTCCCTCGCCACAGATCCCTCTGTCCTGCTGTTTCTTTAGAAATTTACTTCCCCGTTTTGCTATAAACAGTATAAAAGTATGCCTCCTTGGTCTCTGTGGACTTAACTTTCTTGTGATGGTTTTAGCCATAAAACTTAAAAGTTGTATGCTTTCTCTTACTTGTTTTGTCTTTTGTTAATTTGGCTCTTTGATTTGGTCAAGGAACTATGGGAGTGGGAATAGATGGGGTCTCTCCTTGCTCCCCCCATACACACACACACACACACACACACACACACACACACACACATTATCAGCATTCTGTATAAAAATAAAAAATAGTATCTTGTTTTCCTGTTGTGAATTTTTTTTGAGATAGTCTAATATAGTGTCGGATGGCCTCAAGCTTGACATGGGATGGAGGACCTCAGTCCTGATATCTCGCCTCTGCCTCTCAAGTGCTGGGATTCCAGGCTGTCACTAGTCCACTTTCTGCAGGGCTGGGGATGAAACTCAGAGCTCCATACAGGCCAGGCAAGCTTTCTTTTTTTTTCTTTTTTCTTTTCTTTTTTTTTTTTTTTTTTTTTTTTTTCGAGATAGGGTTTCTCTGTAGCTTTTGGAGCCTGTCCTGGAACTAGCTCTTGTAGACCAGGCTGGCCCTCGAACTCACAGAGATCTGCCTGCCTCTGCCTCCCGAGTGCTGGGATTAAAGGCGTGTGCCACCACCGCCCGGCCAGGCAAGCTTTCTACCACATTCTCAGCTGCTTGTAGCATCATTTTGAGTTCCGATGCTAACATGCAGCTTCTGATGATTCGAGAAAGTACCGATTCCTCAGAGGAAACCTATTCTAAGCCTTTTCTGTGTTCTGTGCTCCACTCGGAATCTGAAGAGAGACACTTGTCTCAGATGCCAACAGCTCAACTTGCTCCCTGGCTTGCCAGCATCAGCAACTCTTCCCCTGGAGAAGCAGGAATGGAGAGTAGGATAAGCCTCTCTTCCCCAGTTTGTTTCTCTCATTAAAACAGTGGATGAGTTTCAATTACAATGAGCTCATGGGCTGTTGGAAGCTTGGGCGCTCAGAGGAGGGTGAGTCACTGGTGCTCCTGTGAATGCCCAAGGCTGTTGTTTGGCAGTGGACTCTGTTTGCATCTGGGAGGGGGGTCTGAGAGTGGGCAGCAGGAGGTGTCATTGAAAATGAATGTGCTCTGTATGTGATCCAAGATCATTCCCCTGCTTCCTCCCTCCCCCACGCCTGGACTCACAGAAAAGAACCATGTGGTAACAAGGGAGGGCACGTCCTCTCCAGACTGCAGTCAGTGATGCTCTGGGAGGTGGCAGCTATGTGCAGCTTCTTCAGCTAAACTCTGGGGTGGGAAAGGAGGCTGAGATCAAAAGGCAGATGGACCGTCAGCGTCTGTCCAGTTAGACCAGCCATGTTGCCTGGTCAATAGTTTTGGCACACAACTGTGGCAGAGCTGGCCAGGAAGGGCTCCGCCAGGCTGTTCTTGGCTGCCAGGAATAGTTGCCCTACTGTCTCTGGAACAATCAAGGAGAGTCAGAGGAAGCTGAGATTATCTCTGAAAAGCTCCCAATTGAAGTGTAGTGTCTGAAATCAACTCAAGATCTGCAAGATTGAGTCAAGTCCTTGCTGCATTTCACAGCAGCACCGTGACCATGTCGTTCTCTGGTGGGACTGCTTGCAGTTGTAACATGGGATAGATAGTTCAAGACTGACTCAGCCAGTGCTTATAGCAGGGCAGTGCTGGGTGTTGATGTTCTTTGGATCATTCTGCTGGATCAGAGAGTTTCTGAGTATCCACAATCAGTGTTTGACTGGTTGCTTAGATTGGAACTTTCTGGCAAATATGCTATTCTACATAGACCCTTTGGCTATCAGATACTGAAGCAGTGGACCCTAAGGAACCGGAATTTCCCCAGGAGTCTCACACTGGGAAAAGAGGCTTAAAGCCTACTGGCAGCCAGGTGAGGAGCTTGTCTCCCAGGAAGATTTCGCACAGTGCTGACAACTTGTTAGACCACCATGCCAGAGAGACTGGAGCCCGACAGAGATGGGTCAGTGATGGATGGGACCACATCTTGGCCAGCACAGCCTAGCTACGCATGTTTCTTGCCCTCTGTTTAAACAGAAACCTCACATCAGGACTCTGAAGATGGACTTTGGGGCAGTGTTACTGGGTCTCATTATTCTTCCTCTTTCCAATGTAGCTGCACTGAATAAATCTTCTTCTGCTTTTATTCTTATTTGTGTCTTTAATTGGCATATTTAAGTAGAAGACCCTGAGTCTAACTTGCTGAGGCTCCCAAGGCCCAGGCTGTGACCCCGACGACTCAGGGAACAGGATCTCTAACCAAATGGGAAGGCGTTAGAACATGGGCTCCTCAGAGGTTTGAGCTCCAAATGACATTTTGGAGCTCATTGAAAGCACGCTGAGTGGAGTAGAGACCATAAGAGTTAGCTCAAGTTCACATTCCTGAGGTCGGGAGTAAAACATGCCTCATGGTCAGGCCTGAGGCCGCAGGTCAAATTCAAAGAGCCTAGACTTGGAGGGCAGCAGTTAGGTACGGGAGGGAGGGAGAGAAGAAAGAAGGAAAGGGGAAGGAGAGAGAGGGAGACGGAGAGTGAAAAAAGGTGAGAGAAGAGAGGCATATACAAAGACACAAGCACAGAGAGACAGAGGAGAGACAGAGAGCAGAAAGACTCAAAGGCTCATGCAGGGACACATCAAAGGGAGAGAGGGGAGATACACAGACTGACACGTACACAAATATCGAGAAGAGAGTGTGTACCTGTAAGCACATATGTGTGTACGTATGTATATCTGTGTGCATATAGTGTGTGCATACATATCTGTGTATGAGTATCTGTGTTTGTATGTGTATATGGATGCACATGTGCTAGGTGTGTTTAGACATTTGGAGCCAAAGTGTAGAGCATCCATCTATGCTCCTCCCGCTTGCCTTGGTATATGCACCTAGAGGCTGATAGGTGGGAGATTACTGTGGTTGTGTTGTTGGGTTGCTTGTGAACTTGTACCTCTCAACTGGTCCAGCCGACTCTTCTCACTTTCCTCCTTGGAGCTGCTGTTCTTCAAGGACTGTTTGGAGTGGAACCTCTAAGGTTGCATTGTGAACTTTCAAAGGCACTAAAATTAATGGAGCAGAGAAATCTACTGAGAGAGGTAAGAAGAATTACCAAGACCTTAATAATATATGTGTGTCAACAGCACTCAGGAAACATTTTCTCCTTCAAGCCTCTGACTTTCTAGTTTCTACTTCTAGCCCTCAAGTGCAGACACCTTCAATAGGCTGTAAATTCAAAGGCAGCTTACCAGACTAAATTGCATCTTTAGCTGTTGGTGGACTCTGGTGGAATTTGAGATGAGGTAGGAGGACGTCGGGGTCACTTTGTGGTGTGAAAGTTTCATGAAGCTGAAGATGAACTTGGGGTTTAGAGTCAGGTGTGCTGAGTTGGGAAGGGGCTCTCATGAATGATTAGGACAGATGGATGTTATTGGTCCTCAGTTGCTCACCCACATTCTGGGGTGTTCCTGGACATTTTCCTGAAGCTCCTCGTGGAAGAAGAGTGAAGACTGGGGATCAGGCTCAATTGGTAGAATTCTTGCTTAGCATGCAGGAGCCCCTAAACTCATTTGTCAGCACCCCTGGGAGTGGAGCATGCCTGTAAACTCAGCATGTAGGAAGTGGAGGCAGGAGCATCAGAATTCAAGGTTATCTTTGGCTGAGTTTGAGGTCAACCTAGGCTACATGAGACTTTGTCTCAAGAACAAAAAAAAAAAAAACAACATAAAGAAAACAAACAAAATAACTCCTAAAACCAGGCCGCTCTTATAATCTAACCTGAGGCCATCTTCCCAGAGCTAGTAGTGTGGCCTCTTTAGACTGGAGGGTCTTGGGTGGAGTTCAAAGGCCAAGGGCACCTCAGGGTTTCATGGCTTTCTGGCCATATTAACACATGGATCTCAAGTTCCAGAGGTCTTGGGATTTGGTCTGCCCAATAAAGACCTTTTGAAAATTTTTTCAATAAACTTAATCTGTGTGTCTGTATGAGTATGTGTATATTCATGTGTGTAGGTACAAGTTGTATGACATCATATGTGTGTGGAGCCCAGAGGATGACGTCAGATGTTTGATCCTTGACTCAGACCTTATATGAGATGAAGTCTTTTCTTGTTCTTCACCCACCCCAGGCCAACTAGTCTGCTAGCTTCTGGGGATTCTCCTGTCTTGGCTAATCTTGACTGCACACAGGTTTTTAGGATCTAAACTTAAGTCCTCATGCTTGAATGGCAAGTACTTTTTACCCACTGATCTAGCCATCTCCCTTTGACCTATTAATAAATTTTAAAATTTACAATTATTTATTTAGTTATTGGGTGGCACACATGTATAGAGGTCAGAGGACAACTTTCAGGAGTTGAGTCGCTTTCTACCATGTGGGTCTAAGGGATCGAACTCAGGTCCCCAGACTTGGCTGCAAGCGCCTTTACCCAGGAGTCATCTCCCTAGCCCATGTTAATGAATTATTAAGCATGATGTTTAGAGACTTCTTCCTGTTCAAGAATAATCCTCAGGTTCACAGAAAAGAATCACACCCTTCAAAATCTCCCTCCCCAGTTTTGCAGCAAGGTTTCCTGCTGGGGGATGGGCTGAAGTCCCCTGCTTCAGCCTTGGCTCTTTGTTTTATACCCTACACACCCCAATTTTCCCAGGGTCGTACAGCCCCTCTTCACTATGGACACAACATTTTCCTGCAAGATATTTTCTTGCAGCCACCAACAGCCTTTTAGTCTTTGGGAACCTTATTTAAACAAATTTGCATTAATAGCTCTTGGGGCCCCTCATTTACATACGTGTTTGAAAGGGCAGTAGCTTGGGGAATGTGATTTTAAAAAAAAGAGAGAGCTGGTGAATGCCTTGGCATGGCATGCTCTGTGCACATGCCTGAGACTGTTAAAAAGTAGAAATTTAACTTTAGTAATGCCGCCCATGTGCAGTTATGGAGTCTGAGAGAAGAATAAAGGCATTTATTATTGGAGGAGGGGTAAGGGAGAGAGAGTGTTAATTAAGACTGTACAATGAACCGTGTTCTAAGAAGTATTCAGAGCTCCTACTGGATCCAATCTGGTGATAGGATTGTACAGGCAAGATTGCTCAAACTTTCAATCGGAAAAAAAAAAACCAACAAAAAAACGTAGGCCTATGGGTCCAAACACAATTTTTGAAAGAACAAATGGCAGGTTGTAGAGATGGTTCAGTGGGTAGGGTGCTTGCTGTCTAAGTGTGAGGGTCTGCGTTTGGGTTCCCAGAGCCTGTATAAAAGCTGGAGACCAAGAGAATTTCAGAAAGCTTGCAGACCAGTTAGTCTGAGGTGCGTCAGTGAACAAGAAATCCCATCCCTGTTAAGGACCGACACCTGAGGTTATCTTCAGACCTCCACCCGCCATGAGTGCGCCTACACACATGAACATGCAAACATCTCTCTCACACACAAAGATACAACTCCCAATGATGTTTTATATTATTTAGGTAGCCGGGTCTGTGGCGCTTGTAAGTCTTACTGAATATAAATGTATTTTGTTTTATGTTATGGATTCTGGGTAATTATTGATTAAGTGTAGCTCATTCTAAGTAACTTATTTGTTAATTATTGGTGTTGCATGTGTGTATTATTATTGAGAGAGCTCGAGAGTGAGAATGTGTGCACATGCCATGGTGTGTGTGGAGTTCAGAGAACAGTTGGGTTTCCCCTTCCACCTTGCTTGGAGGCAGGGTGTCTCTTGTTAATGTGCTGTGTACTCCAGGCTGAGTGGGGAAGGGTACTTGATGCCAGACAACCTGGCTTCGATCACTGGATTTTGAGAGGAGAGGATTAGAGGATTGACTCTTGTGAGCTGTTCTGACTGTCATGTGTGCAGAAGCACATGTGCACACACACGTCCACATATAACATACATAAATAAATGTTAAAAAAGGCTGGTCTATCACAACATCTTTCAGCTGCTCTTTGTAGGGACAGCTCATCTTAAAACCTTTTTCTGTTTTTTTGAGACAAGGTTTCTCTGTGTAACCCTGGCTGTCCTAGAACTCACTTTGTAGACCAAGCTGGCCTCAAACTCAAAGATCTCCCTGCCTCTGCCTTCTGAGTGCTGAGAGTACTCAGCTCATTTTTTTTTCTAGTTTGTGTGTGTGTGATGTGTATGTATATTTGCGTGGGTATATGTATGATATATCGGTGGTGTGTGTGTGTGTGTGTGTGTGTGTGTGTGTGTGTGCAGTGCTGTTAGAAGCCAGAAGGTGTCAGATCCCCTGAAACTAGAGTTTCAGGTGATTGTGAGCTACCTGGCATGGGTTCTGGGAACTGAACTTGGGTCCTTTGGAAGAGCGGCAAGGGCTCTTAACCATTGAACTCTCTCCGGCCCCAGATCCACCATCTTAAATTGTGACCAACAGGGACCATGGAGGGTTTTCCCTGTAACGCTCCCCAGTGTACTATATATAAACAAGCCAGTGAGAGTGGCATGTGAGCTTGAGGGTGGAACCCTGGCATGGTAAGTGTCAGAATGTGCTTAATATCTTCCATATTAGCCTGACTCACTCTCACTAGGATAAAAATACTTTTCTTCTATTTTATACACATTGTCGTGTCAGAGTAAAACAGTATACTGTAGTTACAGTTCCTTTTCTGGTTCAATGTTGTATTTTCCCTGCAAGTCATGATTATTTTTTATGGACGTGTATATCTGTTAATAACAAATTCCTAGTTCTCTATCGGAGTTATAAAACACCCCTAAACCCATTTGAAATGGCCAGGTAGCTTATCAGTCTTCCTAGCCCTCTCATTTTTTTCTATAAAAACAAAAGGAAAAAAGAAGAAAAATAGTCTTTTTTCCTTTTCTAGAACTTTCTATGTTTATATTTAGCCCCTCCTGAACTGCCCTGAAATTTCTCTTCAGCACCATCTTTGGAATTCTGAGCCTGGTCTCTTAAAGGTCTTGTCTCTGTCGGTTGAGGTGCTATAACAAAATACCACAGGCCAAGCAATTTATCAAAACAAGGTTGTCCAAGGTCAAGTCCAATGGACAAATCTTGTATGTCTGAAGATGGCCATTTTCTAATCCATGGATCTTTCAATGTCTTCACATAAAAAAAGAACAAAACGGGCAAACGAGCCTCTCAAAACCTTTCTCATAAAGCCATGCCCTACGCGTCTCCTGTGAAGAGTGTGCCGCACAGTGCTTGAGCAGAGACATAAAGAGGCAGGTCATTAGATGCCAGCAGATTGAGCTTTGTTCATCAGTCAGCAATGAATTCTTTAATTTCTGTGATCTTCAGGTTGATTTCCCAGAGCTGAAACCAAGTGACCCCTGGAGAGACAGGGTCACAGGGAAGGTGCCTCCCTTCCTTCAGCTTTCATTCCAAATAGCATATTTTCATCCTTTCTTTTTACATTTTCATGTGCGTGTTGTACCTGAATGTGTATGGATGACTTTACACACATGTGTGGATACATGTACATGTGTATGTGCATGCATGTGGTGGGTTAAGGCTGATGTCAGAGAATCATTCTGGATGGCTCGTCCACTTTATCCATAGAGGCCGGGTCTCTCACATAAACCCAGAGCTCACCTATAAGGCTAGTCTTCCTAGCCAGCCTGCTCTGGGGATCCCTTCATTTGCCCAACTTTCCAGACAGAAATTACAGTCTGCTGCCTTGTTCACCTGGAGTTTTGTAGGTTTCTGGGAGTCCAAACTCTGGTCTTCACATTTGTGCAGCAGGCACTTCCGTCACTAAGCTATTTCCCAAGTTCCCATTTTCATCTTCAAATTGTAAAATTTCACGAGCCATTACATTCTGCCCATTAGTACCCAGTGTCACTGTTAAGTGATTCCATCTTGCCGGCAAGGAACATTTTGATACTTAGGTCAGACAACGGCTTTTCCATGATGAGCTTAAATAGTCTTTTTTCTAGGTACTTTGTACATTCATTCTTTGGCCAACTTAATGACAGCAGCAACGACAGATTTATTGGGCATTTTCCACGAGCCAGGTCCTGTTCTAAGTGCTTAACAAGTATTAACTCATTTAACCCTGCACAACGTGACGAGGTGGGCAGTATTAGTATTCCCGATTATAGTTGAAACAGCAGGTCTGAAAGGCCCAGAGTTCTGCAGCCGGGAATGGTGACATTCGGACTTCAGTCCTTGGATTAGTTACCTGTCTCGTGGCTGAGAGCAAATAATCTGACGAAAACAACCTGAGAAGGATGAGCTCGTGTTGGCTGACACTGGGAAGGAAGGCATGGTGGCAGGAGTGTGGCAGCTGGTCACATCACGTCCACAGGGGAGAGGAAGGGAGAGGTGGATTCTGGGGCTCAACTCTCACTTCCCTCTCTGTACTTCTTAACGTGCGTGTGGTTTACACATGCGCGTATGTGAGTGTGTAGACCTGTGCTCCACGTCCGACGTCACCCTCGGTTGTTCTCGGTCTTTATTTTTGAGGAAGGTCCTGCGCTGAACCTGGAGCTCCTGCCTATAGCGTGGTGGGCCAGTGAGGCCCTGGCATCTGTCTTTTCTCCCGTGCTGGGATTACAGATGCTGTCTACTACATGCAGCTTTTCCATGGCTGTCGAGCCTATAAACTCAGTTCCTCATGTGTGCAGCAAGTTCTTCGCCCAGTCCGGTGCTTTCTCCTGTGTCCAGTCCGGGACTGCAGCCACATAGAGCAGCTCACGCAGTGTGCAACTTCCTGTCTCCATTACCTTCATAGACCTGCCCAGAGTCTTAACCACTAGGTGACCCTGGACTCTGTCAAGTTGACAGTATCAAACACCACAGTCGAGAAACTAAGTATGGATTGTCTGCTGACGTGAAATCATGTGGCGATGGCTTCTGCGTGGCTTCCTTGGGGAAGCCTGAGGCCCCCACAGGCCTCTCAGGTGGAGATGCTGAGCATCGTAGAACCTGTGTCTAGAGCAGGGCAAGGATGAGTGTGGATGGGACAGGCTCGAGCTGATGCTTTGCTCCCGGAGGGGAGAGACTCATGGAGGCAGCACAGCCCTTCTGGTTATCCTTAGCAGCCCAGACAGCCCTGGGGGAAAGCAAGGATGAGCCTGTGCGAGTAACCTCAAGCACAGCCATGCTGCTCCACCTCAGTGGCCATGCTGGGTTCCCAGCAGGCCTCATTTAAACAGGCTGTCTTATGATAGCCGGGGCAGGCTCAGTGGACTGTGTGGGCAGCCAGGAATGGCTGGGGGGCAGGTGTCCGCCTCTGAGTGTACAGTCATGTGGATCCAAGGACCGAGACTGATATGAATGGAAAGCCTGGTGTTCACTTCCAATGAACCCAACTGTCTGTTACCAGAGCACTCCTGACTGGCTGTCCCAGGCTCATCAATTCAAATAAGTAGAGAGAGGGAGAGCAGGGTGTGGATTCCCATCAGAGCTTGCTCTCTTTTGAGCAGGCAGAGTCAGGGAACAGCTTGGGAAAAGCAGACACTTTTCTAAGGAGTGAGCCTTCTAGGAACTGGCCAGGACACAGGAGGTTTCGGGGGAAGCCACGGGCGGGGTGGAAGGGGACAGGACCCATACTATCTGACACTAGGTTCTTGGAGATCTCATCCTCCTGTCCCTGGTTACAGTCCTAGAGGAATGAGTTGAAAGCCATAGATGTTAAGAAGTTTGTCTGAGGGATATAGTGCACCTGTCTTCACTGCCCCTGACCTAATCCTGGCTTCTCTCCCAACTCCCAACCTGGCTGTTTCTCTAGCTCATTGCTTTGAGGTCCATGTTTCATACGGTACCTACTAGATGCTGTCTCCAAGTGTCACAGAGATAAACTAGTCACGTGACCTTCGTATCCTGTGAAGAAGCTAAAGGTTTTCCTGAAGCACAATAGAGGGGGACCTGGGTGTCCTTACAAGGACAGAGTGACAGGTCATGTATTGTCAGTGCTTCCTCTGATCCACTGCTCCTGTGAACTGTTGAGGAGCCTTCGGCTTGGTTATTTACCATATTGAAAGCCTCTTCTGGGACTGGGGACGTGGCTTCGTTGGCAGATGAGTGCCTAGCATGCACAAAGTCCTGACTTCTGTCCCTAGCGCATGACTGGATATGGTAGTGTGCATGGCAGTCCTGTGCCTGGAAGGCAGGAAGGGGGATCAGAAGTTCAAGACCATTATCATCTACAGAGTGAGACTGAGACCAGCCTGGGCTGCATGAAGCCCTGCCTCAAAATAAGTAAAATAAAAAAGTAGGAACTCCTAACCCCCCCAAACCCCCACCCAACCTTCTTCTGGGCTTTTTGTTAGCATCAACAGGTGATTCTTGGTAAGAAAGCACAAAACCTGAGCGCCCTTCTTCATGCATGCGTAGCAAACCCTCTCACCCACTGAGACATCTCCCTCGCCTCTGCCAGATTGTTGAGTTTAGAGGCTAAAATCTCCCCCTCCCCTCATTCTGAGGTAGAATGAAGCACTCCTGGATTCGACAGAGGAATCTGGAATCATTTCCTCACGCTTCAGATGTGAAGACTCCAGTCTCACAGATGAGAAAGCTGAGGTGGAAGAGACATGAGCTGCTCGAGTTTCACTCACCTGTGCCACTTTGTAAAACAGGGAAGTAGAAAGAACCACTATGAAATCCTTCACCAGCTCTTAGCCACCATGGAAATGCTGACTGGGTAAATACTGAGCCCCCATGGCATGATTTGTGGCTCTCCCTGGCCTCCCTCAGACAATGCTCAGGGAGGTTTTAATGACCTGCCTACCAGGCATTTCGGAAGCATTCATTTATGAGAAGGCCAAGGTGCTCAGGCTATAACTCTGAAGCTAATGTCTCTCCTGACTCTGGCAGCAGGAGAGAACCAACGAGGGGAAGGAAGAGGGTGGTGTCAGTCTTTGATTGCTGTCCTTTCGACCTGGTGCTTCAGAAAGATGGATGCGGGATGGCTTTTTACACCTGCTTCAAAATGTTATTTCAGAGTGGGGAGTGAAGGAGCTTGACATACGCCAGTGCATTTGGCTGCAAAATCACTCCCCCGAGTTCCTGTGTTCTTGACCCTGAGGTCTGGCTCCTGCTGGGAAATAGTCGGGTGTGATGCTGAGCTGCAGGTGGAGGTGTGGGCAGGCATTGCCTCAGTGAGCCCTCTGTCTCTCAGGTCATGAGGAAGCAGAAGGCTTAGGGAGGAGAATACAAGCTGGGAAAATGGGCAAAGGAAGTTGCGATTAAAATAAGACATGAAGTGCATTGGGAGCAAATCAAATGTTTTCTTCCTGGTCAATGGGATTAGGAATATACAGCAAAAACAAATAGATTTACTGGGTTGGGCTGGGCTGGTGAACCCTATCTTGTGGTATACCAGGAAATGGCTTTGTTCAGGAGGAACAGAGTGCTCAGAGGGGAAATTGAACTTAATGCTTGTCTTCCTATGTTTTAGTTGACTAACTGCTTAGTATACACCTGCAAAACCAGAAAGGGAGAATTCTGAGGCTTAACATTTTGTTTACCAAGTAACTTGAACTATGAATGTCTTCAGTGTGTGATCCAGCCTTTATTAAGAGCCTTTTTTTTTCTCTCTAACATTTATGGCAATGTGCAGATGTACTGTGACTTGTTAGAAGTCACCCTTCATTGCAGTGGACAAGCTACCTCCCTCCTTCCCTCTTTTTAGTTCAGAGTTGGTTTCTAGTTTTGTTTTGTTTTGGTTTTTGTTTTTCCAGGACTCCGGCCGTATTGGTAGACTTCTTTTCCTCTGTGACAAAATATCCAAGCATCCAGTGTGAAAGGAGAAAGCTTTTTTGACTCATGGCTTCAGATGTTTCAGGCCACACTCTATCAAGTGGTTTCATACGTCTCGGCCAGTGGTGAAGCAGGATGCCATGGTAGAAGGGACCCATAGAGTTATGCTGCTCACCGCCTGATAGGCAGGAAGGAGCAGGGAGGTGGGGTAGGGTAGGTGGAGAAGAAGAGACT
Organism: Arvicola amphibius; assembly: GCF_903992535.2. Taxonomy (NCBI): domain Eukaryota; kingdom Metazoa; phylum Chordata; class Mammalia; order Rodentia; family Cricetidae; genus Arvicola; species Arvicola amphibius. The sequence continues at coordinate 91,422,899 of NC_052058.2, read as the reverse complement.
GATGAATCCATTAGTAAAGTCTAAAGGAAGAAAAAACCTTCCATCTCCACCATAAACACAAAACAAATCCTCCTTCCAGAGAACCAACCCTTAGAGTGTTTCATTTGTGCTATTTGTCATTGTATTGCATCATACGTAGTTGAGCACTGGAGTGGGTGTGAAATTTCAGAATGATCTAATGATGGGGATTTGCCAGAGAGTGGTAACTATGACAATAAAAATTGTGTGCAACTATTTTAACAAGACAACCCCCCCCCCACGATGAAGATGCATGGCCACCCAGCTAGCCTGTAGGTTTCTGCCTCTCTTGCAGCTAGGTGGTTGATGATGGAATATAGTAGAGTGCTTGGGAAAAGAAGTCCACAATCGTTCTTAAAAGAAAGTTGCCTGGGCAGGGAAGATGGTGCAGTTGGTAGAGTATTGTTTAAGTACAATTTCCTGAGTTTGGGCCCTAGAATCTACTTTTAAAAGTTGGGTTTATTAGCAAGTACTTGTAATCCCAACACTGAGGAGCTGGAGACAGGAGGATCCTTGGACTTCCCTGAGCAACTAGCTTAGCTTACTTAGTAAGTTCCAGGGTTCAAGAGACCCTGTTTCAAAAAACTAAAATGGAGAGTGCCTGAGGGACTCCAGCTAAGATTGACTTCTGTTCCCAAACTCTAGCACCCTTCCTTCAAGGGGGGGGGGGAGGGAAGAAGAGATGGAGGAGGGGGAGAGATAGAGAGAGGGAGAGAGGGAAAGAAAGGAGGGAGGGAAGGAGAGAGACTTCCCTTTTCCTTAGGCAGATGGGACAATGGAAGAATAGAAAGACAACACTGTAGACTGGAGTCAACATTTCTTCCAATCTGTTCATCTGTGTCTTAATGGCTGGAGAGAGAGAGAGAGAGAGAGAGAGAGAGAGAGAGAGAGAGAGAGAGAGAGAGAGAGAGAGAGAGAGAAAGAGAGAGAGAGAGAGAGAGAGAGAGAGAGAGAGAGAGAGAGAGAGAGAGAGAGGAGAAGTTTTATTTATTTATTTGGGTATGCTTATATGTGTAGGAGTGCATGTATAGGAGTGGGTATATATCTAATAGAGAACAACATTAGTTGTTTCTTAGATGTTGTTCAATTTGTGTTTTTGAGACAGGGTCTCAAACTAGACTAGGTTTACTGTAGCTCACCAACTAGACTAGGTTTACTAATGAGGGAGCCCCAGGAAGGCTCTTATTTCTGCCTCCTCAGCAATGGGCTTATAAACACACACCACCACAACTGGATTATACTTATTATTTTTAATGTGAATTCTGGGAGATTGAATTTAGATCCTCCTCTTCAACATGTACTGCCGAGGACTTTACTCAGTTTTTCCCCTGTGATTTTCGTCTAATTGCAGCAGATTTCTTGACATCCAAACCAGCAAATGAGTGAAACAGTTTAAACTTCTTCTCCTTGTCTTGTTGTTGTGAAGATGCCCTCAAACTCCAGTGTGGGTATGAGGTTCTGTTCTTTCTGCCTCCCAGAGAAGCAGGATGGTCTCCTCCCCTTTGATCTCGAGATCTGATGGGTCACAGTGTTTATTATAAAAGAACAAGAGAGGAGGAAGTGGAGGGAAGGAAGTACCTCTGAGCAAAGAGGGATTTCATCAGGCTAGAAAGGATACGAGGGTACAGAGGAGGGGGAGAAAGGAAATACAGGGCAGCCCACAGCAGCTGGCACTTAGCCTGGAAGGATGTGTGTTGTCTGAGCAGATCAGCCTGAATGGAGCTGGCAGGAGAGATCAGAAACAGGAATGTTACACAAGTACCTTGTGGAACTGGGTCACACACTGAAGGGACAATCAGGCCACGACATGACTGTCAGAGCTTTCATGAAAAGGACCCACTATGGCTGACCACTGTCACACCCATCCACAGTCTTGTTTTTTTGAGGCAGAGTGTCATGTAGCCCAAGGTGGCATACAGTTCTTTGGGTAGCTAAGGATACCTTGAACTCCTGAGCCTCCAGCCTTTACTTCTCAAGTGCTGGGATCATAGGTACATATCACTATATCCTGTTATGCAGTGCTGGGGATGGAACCCAGGGCTGCATGCATGCTTGAGAAGCACTCTACCAACTAAGCTACATTCTCAGTCCTAGGGTCTCTTTTATAAGGACACTGGTCCCATTGATTTATCTAATCACCTCCTAACAGTGCTATCTTCATTCTGTTTTCTTCTTAATTAAAAAAATATTCATTGACAGTTTCATATATAACCCCGCCGGCAGGGTCAGCTATTCAGGGTCCTCTGAAGGGGCGCTAACCTGCAAGACATGGGCTGAAGAAGAGGAATGGAGACCAAGCAAGATTCTATTGTCAAGGTCTCCATTCATTGGGGTGAAAGTTACAGCTTATATACCCTTGAATGGGGTGGAGGTAGGGGTAGGCAGGAACTCTGCCAGGGTAACTGAAGGTCATCAGCCAGCACCTGGTGTAAGCCGAAGCATGTGATTCATTAACATTGGAGTAAGGGGTAGGTTCCGTTAGCAGATGTGATCCATTAGCATTGGAGTAAGGGGTGGGTTCCGTTAACAGATAGCTCTCAAGATAGTGGGATGAGGGGTGGATTCTCTGTAAACATCCTTAGGGCAATGACCTCTGCTATCCCTGTAAGGATGATGGTCCCTGACAAATCTATCCTTAGGAAAATGGTCCCTGACACATATATGTATGTGATAAAGGTTGGCCATTGCCACTCCCCAGTACCCTCTCTTATCTTCTTCCACTTCCTCCACGAACTTTCTTCTTAGCTTGTCCCCCTCCTATTTTCATGTTTGCTTTGTTATATTTAGGTATAGCCCATTAAGTTTAATCATGGTTGATTGCATGAACGTGGGTGTGGGGTTATTTTTGGAACATAGGCAACTAACTAGTGACTACAGCAGAGAAGAAAAATGACTCTTTAGTAACTGTCAATAGTCTCCCAATGAGGGGTGTGGCCTCACCTGATGTGGAATTCCCCTCTGTATGCTGTGAATGTTTTTATTACCATTGGTTGATAAAGAAGCTGCTTTGGCCTATGGCAGGGCAGAATATAGCTAGGTGGGAAAACTAAACTAAATGCAGGGAGAAAAAAGGCAGAGTTAACCAGACACCATGTAGGCACCCAAGAAGCAAGATGTGAGGTAGCAAAGCATGAGCCTCATGGTAAAATGTAAAATAATAAAAATGGGTTAATTTAAGATGTAAGAGTTTGTTACTAAGAAGCCTGAGTTAATAGGCCAAAAAGTATGTAATTAATATTAAGCCTGAGAGTAGTTATTTTAGAATTATATAGGAGTGACTTTAGGAACAGGTTGGCGTAGGAGTCCAGGGGTACTGGTGCAATGGGGTATATTTATAGCTACACTCACCCTTAGCCACTCTCCTACCCATGATAGAACTCTGGCGCAACCCCACATTCTAATACCAATTCTTTGATTATTCTCTCCTAACATGTGAATTTTTGGGCGACTCAAACATTTGTACTCTAGTATAGACACACATTTAAAGTAAGCAGGTTGAACCCCAGAGTCACCACAACATGAGGACAAATCCGGGCTTCCTGGTCATGTTCTGGTCTGACTCTGCATCTTGATCAGGGGCAGGCACCAAGCCCTCTGTATATGTATGCTCTAAGTGGTACAGCATAGGGTTGGGCACTGTGATGGTTATTATTGATTGTCAACCTGACAGGATCTCCAATTACTATGGGACAATGGTCTTGTACCCTGTAAAGATGTTACTTGTATTGGTTTAATAAAACACTGATTGGCCAGTAGCCAGGCAGGAAGTACAGGCAGGTTGACCAGAATAGGACAATTCTGGGAAGAGAAAAGGCTCAATCTGCAGTCGTCACCCAGACACAGAGGAAGCAAGATGAGAATGCCTCACTAGTAAAAGATACCAAGCCACGTGACTAACATGGACAAGAATTATGGGTTAATTTAAGATGTAAGAGTTAATATGAAGCCTGAGCTAATAGGCCAAATAGTTTATAATTAATGTAGGCCTCCGTGTGTTCCTTTGGGACTGAATGGCTGCAGGACCAGGTGGAATAGAAACCTCTGTCAACATCCAATCACTTAGAAGATGAACCTCTGGGCATGTGTGTGAGAAAGTTTCTAAATTATGTTAATTGAGGGGGCAGACTCCCCTAATTGTGGGCAGTACAGTGGGAAAGAGACTTGGATTGAATAGGAAGGAGAATTTGAGCTAAAGCCAAACACAGCATCCATCTCTCTGCTTCCTGACTATGGTTGCCACATGCTCACAGTTAGGTCTCAACCACCCATACAAATGGCTGAGAAGCCTATTTAACATATCAAAGCAGACACTGGCCAGCAGGTTCTCCCACTGACCCTCAGTCCCTACCTGTTACAGGGTTCTCCAGCCTATCACCCCTTCTCCCCCAACATACACTCTAAACTTCTCCAACTCAGGGCTGGCTGCCCTTTGCCCAGCTACCATTCCCTATATAATCCAGTTATTTTGGTTACTTGGTCTTTTTGTCTTCTCTCTTGGCCAGTCTCTCTTGGCTCAGGCTGCCCTTCTTGGTCAGCCGGTGTTCTCCCCTCTCCTCACATGGCTGAGGGTCATGTACACTCTGGACCACCCAGATGTCCCTGCCTCTGGATGTGCTCTCCCTTTTATCTATAGTAAACTTTCCCCTTCACCATCCCTACGAGCAGGCATGTTCCTCTCTATTTTATTTCTTCTTTTCATTCACTTACACTCCTGCAGCCATACCTTCCGCCTCATGACAGACCATACCCTCAACCTGTAAATGCAAGCAAATCCTTCCTTCAGTGTTTTTTTTTTTATCAAGTATCCATGCGTCAATGGCTAAAGTAATTAAATAAGCACCAAGCTTCAACATGGTAAGTGAGAGCCCTCTCTGGAAAGTGGTCCAATCCCATTGGTGACACATCTGCTCTCAGGACCACATCAACTCTCAAGCCTCTATCTCCTAATGCCATCACATGATGGGAAGAGTGTCAACTATCATGTGATAGTTTGAATGTGATTGGCATTATTGAGAGGTGTGGCCTTGTTGAAGAAAGTACGCCACGATGGAGAAGGTTTTGAGGTCTCTTTTGCTTCGGTTTTGTTCAGTGACGAACCACTTCCTGTTGCCTGGAAGGTGTAGGATTCTCAGCTACTTCTCAAGCCCCTTATCTGCCTGTAGGCCACCATGATGATAATGGACTGAACCTTTGAACCATAAGCAAGCCGTCCCAATGAAATGTTTTACTTTATCAGAGTTGCCATGGTCATGGTGTCTCTTCACAGCAATAGAAACCCCAACTAAGGCAGGGTAAAGTCTTAACCAACACAGAAGGGTTTAGAATCTCATCCATCACATTAAAGGTAGAATCTCAGTCATCACTTTAAAGGTATAATCTCAGACATCATGTAGGTTCACAACTGGTGAGGACTGGGCAGAGCTGACAAAGCTGGTAGCTCAGTTCGTGTTTCTCTCTAGGGAAAGAGACTGTGTCTTCATTTCACATGGCCCTGGAGATCACTTGACACATCTGTGTGTGGCTTATACATGCAAATCCGGGAAGACCTCATCGCTTCCTCCGGGCTTGGCAGGTGGGGTCTTGCCTGCCATTGATGGAACTGAAAGGCCTTTAAGCTTCCTCAAATTAGTGGTGGTCCAAAGGAAGTGGCAATTACTGTTTCTAGAACCCAAACAGAAGGTCATTCAAATAACAACCCCTCAATGAGATGAAGACAAACAAGTTCTACTCGTGCTTTGTCTCTTCTTTCGTTTTGCTGTGTGGGTACATCTATGTTCTGATGTGTGTGCACCTGTGTGCCAGGGCATGTGCAAGCTAGAGGACAACCTTGGATGCCATTCCCCAGGCTCTGCCCATCATTCATTCATTTGTTTATTTACTTGTTGATATTGTTATTTTGAGATAGAATGTCTTGCTGACTTGGAACTCACCTAACAGATGAAGCAGGCTGTTCAGCAAGTCCTAGGGATCCACTTCTCTCTCCCTTTCCAACCTTAGGATTACAAGTATGTTCCATCTCACCTAGATTTTCTTTTTAATGTGGGTGCTGATGATTGAACTTGAGCTTTTGTCTTTGCAAGCACTTTATAGACTGAGCTATCTTTTTAGCCTGCCTACCTACCTACCTATCTATCTATCTATCTATCTATCTATCTATCTATCATCCATTCATCCATCCATTCATCCATCTATCAAACCATTCATTTCATCACTATCTATCCATCCATCATATCTATCTATCTATCTATCTATCCATCCATCTATCATCTATCTATCTATCTATCTATCTATCTATCTATCTATCTATCTATCATCTATCTATCTATCTATCTGAAACAGCTGTTGCTAAATAGTTCTAGCTGGTCTGAGAACTCAATTCTTAGGCCAGGCTAATCTCAAGATTGTGGCAATCCTCATGCCTCTGCCTCCTAAACTTTGGGTAGGTGCTATCATGCCTGTCCTAACAAGTTCTCTCTTAAATGAGTACTCCACCCAATGTCCTTCTATGGGTTCTTTTTTTCTTTCTTCCCTCCTCTTCCTCAACCTCCTCCTTTGTCTTCTTTTTTTAACATTTAGGTATTATGTTTTGGGGCAGGGGTGGAGGGTGGCATGGAGGGGAGTTGCTATGGAGCAGTGAAGAGATTAGAGGACAAATTTGCAGTTAGCTTCTTCTACCACCATGTGGGTCCTGGGGATTGAACTACAATCCCCACTTAGCCATCTATTTGCCCTGTGATTTCTTTTGAACAAAATTTCAAAATGTTTGAAGTGCATTATACATTTGATGTCTAACAGAGGACGAAAATAAATAAGAAAACAAAACTGTAAGTCATATGATAGAGTTCTTTTATGGGAACCTAGACCAGAGATTTCCAAGAGAAGAGATCATGTGTCAGCTAAACCTTGGTGGGGGGCGGGGTGACTCCACTTTGAAAAAGCAGAAGAGAGAACACTCAAGAACCAGCTCCCAACGTGTGATGACTTGGTGGTGTGTGAACGATTGTGTTTGTAGGAATATGCGGGGTAGCAGTACAGAAAGAGGAGTGGTCTCATGGGGGCGGGGCAGCTCTGCTCAGCTGGACGTGGCCCACAGCAGCAGAGCACTACTAACAGCTTTGGGACAGAGTGTTGAGTGAGGTGTCCGGCTGGCGGGGCAGGCCTGTTAGCTCAGCTACCTGGTAGGCTAAAGCAGGAAGATCTGCCAGACCACCGGACAACTGGGTGAGCTTTGGAAGTTCTAGAGGGGAATGCAGCTACTCAGATACCCTTGAGGCATGCTCCTCTCTACAGGGAAGGCCTTGCAGCTTCAGGACAGGGAACGATGACATGGAGTGATAAGGGAGGAAGGGGAAACTGTCCACGTAGCCAGATTAGCTAAATCAACCCTGGTTATCAGTGAGGTGATGACGTCTTACCCAGACTGTCCTCACATCCTACAGAGTGAGTTTAAGACGAGCAGGCTTAGCGAGACCCTGTCTCAATAAACAAACACAAGATGAAAGAGCTAGGGTACAGCTCTGTAGTCAAGCGCTCGCCTGCCGTATGCAGAGCCCGGGTTAGATCTCCATCACTATCACCAAGTTGGGAGAGAAGAGAAAAACACAAGAGCTGAGCAGGATTGGTTATCCCTTGATTAGTGATGTCTGCTGTGGGTGCAGGGAGGAGAATAAAGGTTTGTATTTCAAGAGAATGCCAGTTTGCCCTGGAAATTGATGCATGTTCCGAGACAAGGCAGGAAACGTCTTCTTTTTTTTTTTATTCTCTTATACTACAGTAAATAAATGCTGAGAATAAAATCTGATTTGTGTGTGTGTGTGTGTGTGTGTTTATGTGCGTGTGTGTGTGTGTACCCGAAGTTGACATTGGATGTCTTTCCTGATTGCTTTTTATTTTCTGAGAGAATGTCTCAGTTGGACCCAGAGATTGTCAGTTCAGCTAGCTAGTCAGCTTGTTCCAGGCACCCCCAGCCCCACTCCACGTTCTGGGATTACAGTCAGACCACCATGCCTGCCTGGCTTTTTCTTTGGTTCTGGGAATCTCAACTCTGGTCTCTTTGCTTGACCAGCAAGCATATTATTCATGGAGCCACCTATCCCAACCAACTTAAAAACATTTTCTTTTCAAACTAAACAACTTTGAAATGGCACATATACATGTATCTGTGAGGGAGCATGTTATATACATTTGAGTGCAGGTGCCCTCAGAGGCCAAAAGATGTCAGATCCCTGGAGCTGGATTTTTTTGGCAGTTGTGAGTTGCCTGACATGGGTGCTCTGGGAAGACATTACATGCTTTAACTGCTGAACAAGTTCTCCAGTTCAACCCCCAACGTTTTTTTTTTTTTTCAATTAAAAATTAGCACGAAATGTAATGGTTTTCATCATGGAGTTTCAGACATAAGTTGTTCTTGTTGCTCTTTCCCAGTCTTCTTTCTCCTTCTCCTGCCTGCCTCCTGCTGGCTAGGTTTCAAACCTGGGACAACTGGCCAATGTGCCTACTTAGTATATCAAAGAGCTCCTGGCAGCCAGGTTTTCCCAGGGAGCCCCAGTCCCTACCTCTTACAGGTCCCTACTGGCTGGCATCCCCCTCCTTCCCCTCCCCACCACACACACAGACACACAGACACACACACACACACACACACACACACACACACACACACACACACACACACACACACACACACCTTCTCCAGCCCAGGTATTGGGTTGGACTTCACTCCCTGCCAGTGCCCTTCCTTTTATAATGCAACCATTTTGGTTTTTTGGTTTTTTGTCTACTCTCTTGGCCAGCCTCTTGGCCCAGGCTGCCGTTCTTGGTTAGCAGCTGCTCTTCCCTCCTGCCTCTCCTTAGATGGCTCGGGGTCACATCCACTTTGAACCCTCCCAGATGTCCCTGCCTCTGGCTGTGCTCCCCTTTCGTGTCTACAGTAACCCTCCTGCGCTGTACCTGGGAGCAGCAGCGTCCCTTTCCTTTCTATCTCTTTGTTCATCCACTGCTCATTCACTTCTCCCAGCTGTTTTCGTTCATGTCACAGAAGTCACGACTTTGACGCCACCTTACTAAATATCTTGCCAAGTACTAGTTTTTCAAGGCACCGACTCCTTTCTGCTACTTTCAAGGAGCCGCTGCGAGTCGGGGATTCTTGACTCTGCTGTGTGGTCGGGGGTGGAGCCATCTTCCCAACTGGGCACAAATAACCAGTTTTAGAGAAGATGGAAGACAGGGCAGAGGGGGAGTGAGAAGAGGAAATTCCGCCAGTGGAAACTTTGTAATATTGTGTGATCAGTAGTTTATGTAAGGCAGCAGCACCAGCGTGTTGCTTCAGGTCGCCAGCCCTTATCTCTCTATCAAGGCTGTTAAGAGCCTCAGGGTCAGGGACTGTGTGACTCCTTGCCTTGGGAGTTGCTATTTGTGTTTCTACAAGGCTTCTCCTGTGGAGCCATTATCCTTCAGAGTGGCAAAGGCACGTAGGGCATCCTCCATATCCAAAGTGTCTTGCAAGTCCTGAAGGTTACAAACTTTAGTTCAAGTGAGAATGGGAAGAGTGTGAAATTAACCTGTGGTCTTTGCACGAGAGCCAATAACAGACTAGAACAATGTACCATTCACACTGCCCCTTTCCTGAGCTTGTTCTCAGAACCCCAGCTTCCTTTTAGTGCGTAGGACCCTCCCTGCAGGGTGGAGGAGAATTGTGTTTGAAGGAAGCAGACAGGCTGAATGGGGCGCCTTCATAGACTCCGCCTGGAGCTTGAAAACTGGCGTTTTCAAGATTGCAACAAAGTGGTCTAACTGGTATTTTTCAAAGGATGGGTTTCTGGAAAATTGGCACGTAGAGGAAATAGGCTCTGATCTTTTTATCCTTTTGAAAATCTGTGTGTTGGTAGGACGATTGTATCACCCTAGCAACAAGGAAGACACAGTGAGAAATTTTGGGGGTGGGCTGTGGAGGTGGCTTGCTCGGTAAGCTCCTGTTGTGTAGTAAGCCTGAAGATCTGAGTTCTAGCCCCCAAATTTAAGTAAAAAGTCAAGTAGGGGAATGTGCACGTGTAATCCCAGGACTGGGAGGTGGAGATAGTAGAACTCCCTGGCCAGCCAGACTACCTGAACAGGAGGACTGTGGGTCAGGGAAGGACCCTAAAACCAAGGTCAACCATGCCTGAGGAGTGATAGCTGTGTTTATCCTCTGACCTCTCCCTGCATGCACACACATATGTGACCAAACACATATGTGCACCTATGCACACACAGATGCCTTCCCATCTATGCTTGGATGGAATTTGTATATATGCACACACACAGAGATATGGTGGGGTAGCTTTCCACAGCAGCACTCAGGATGACTTGAGTGGGGACGCTTTGTGGAAAAATATGGATCACCTTGAGGTCTGGTGGGAGGTGACATCTGCAGGATGTTTATAGATATCGTTAGGTGAGATTTCGACTTTGTAGTGTCTTAAATGGGTACTTGTTAAATCTTTGGTGAAAGTGCACCCTACAAATGGGATTAGGAAAGCTCTGTACACTCCGATTTTGCATTACAGCCATTTTTCTTGGGAGGTTAAGTGAGGACTATCAGACTTAACCTGGCTGCTCAAGTAGGAATTTAGAGCTAAAAGGAGGAGCTATGGAATGGGCTAACCCTCCTGCTTTGGGTCAAGTCATGAGAGCAATTAAACCCAAACTAACCGTGGACATGCTCTAGTTACTGGCCACATTTGTTCAGTGCTAAGCATTCCTGCTTCTAAAGATCTGGGCCCTGTCCACGCCTGTTCATGACCTTTTGACGGACAGGAACTCAGCTGACCTTGTTTCTTCTGCAGTGTAGGAGGGAGACCTTGCTGTTGCTGTGCAGTGCTGTCCTGGCAAACTTGAATCTCCACACCAGCCATTGAACACTCTTACTGGGTTCTAGTAATGGGACATACACAGGCATATGCGCGCACACACACATACACAAAGAACACAGGTTTTTTTGCCCTTAGAAGTGTGCTTAGCACAGAGTAAGGACACAAGACTCTCCTAATAGTAAGGTGCCAGCACGAGGTTACATAACCCCAGTCTCTGGCCTTGTGTTGCTTCACATCCCCAGGTCTTATCTCCACCAAGGTTGTAAGTACTTTGAGGTTTAAACTGTACTTTGCTTTATCTTGGGGACTTGGAGATCCAGGAACTAAATTAGCTATTATCTTCTTATTTATGCTTTGTTTTTCTTTCCAAATAGCTCTACACATCTCCTGTGTTCGTAAGCGCTAGGTACTGACCACATCCATGCTGGGTCCTCATCCCCCTCAGCCTGGGTGCTCAGTCTCCCTTCAGTAGCAGCCCCTCAGATCATTCCCACTCTCAGGGCTGCCCCAGGTTGTCTTCTTCGTGGTTTCTGCAAGCTGTGGGAATATGTTCAGGCTGGAAACTCAAAATGGCAAGTGCGTGTTGGAGAAATGCCTCAGTCAGCAGAGTATTTGCCTAGGATGTGTGAAGCCCTGGTTTAGGCCCCTGGGATCATACATCCAGAGCATGGTGACATATATGTTCAGTCCCAGAGGTAGAGGTGGGAGGACCTGATGTTCAGGGTCATCCTCTCCTACACATTTTGAGGCCAATTTGGGATACATGGAACTGGTCTCAAAGAAAGATCAAGCACTTCCTTGACCCGAGAAGGACAAATGCATCCTGCTTTCCCAAGGCTCAGTACTGACCTGGATTTTCTACACTAGACAGCACAGATTTGCAAGTGGCCACCATCACGGTGGCATCTTATTAAAACGCCATGGCAGATCAGATGCTCAGAGGTGGAGTGGAGGCTAGATTTTCTTTCTAACCTGTTACTGGGTGCTGCTGCTGCTGCTGCTAAGGCTGCTGACCCATCCACTTTAGTAGGAAGTTTTGATGGAGGACTCTCATTGGTTAATAAAGAAACTGCCTTGGCTTTTTGATAGGGCAGGATTTAGATAGGTGGAGTAGACAGAACAGAATGCTGGGAAGAAGGGAAGTTAGTCAGATGCTTCCGGCAATCTCCATGCCTCTCCTCTCTGAGACAGTCGCCATGAAGCCAGCCACCAGGTCAGACGTGCTGAATATTTCCCGGTAAGCCACCACCTTATGGTGCTACACAGATTACTAACTATGGGTTAAGCAAGATGTGAGAATTAGCTAATAAGAGGCTGAAACTAATGGGCCAGATACTGTTTAAATGAATACAATTTGTGTGTTGTTATTTCCGGGGCTAAGCTAGCTATGCGGGAGCCGGGCAGGATGAAAAGCAGGCCTGCCCGCAGCTCCTCACTACAAAGTTTGAAATGCAACTGCTCACAGTGGGACTCAGTTCAATAGCACACACACACACACACACACACACGCGCGCGTGCGCGTGTGTGTGCGTGTATATGTGTCCATGTGCGTGTGTGTGTCGATGTGCATGTGTGTGTGCGTGTGTGTGTTCATGTGCATGTGCGTGTGCGTGTGTGTTTGTGCACCACAGCTTCAGTGTGGTCCAAGTTCTCTCCTTCCATCATGGCATGGTGCCACTAATCAAACTCAAGAGGTCTGGCTGGCAGCAAGTGTCCTTAGTTGCTGAGCCATCTTAACCAGCCCAGCTCTTGCTGTTTGAGACCGGGTCTCTCACTGAACCTCAAGTTCACCCAAAGGGACGGCTCACCAGTGAGCCTCAAGGCTCCATTTGTCTATTTTCTCCAGTGCTCGGTTACAAGTGCGTGGTACCATGCCTAGCTTATTTTTTAGGAGGACGTTGGGGATTGAACTTGGTACTCTATGCTTTCATAGCCAGCGCTTTACTGGCTGAGCCATCTCCCCAGCTTCCTCTTTGGACATTTCTTTGGGTCCTACGAGCTTCCACATGTGGATCAAAAGCTAGAGCTTTCGCACGGCCATGGCTGGACGAGATGGAGATGCTTCGGGAAGTAAGTTAGTTTTTCTGAATGACAATTGTGTTACTGCTCCGACATAGCTGTGGCTCCTCTAGAAGAGCCAGTGAGGGTTTTTGTGGTGTTTTGAAGACAAGGTCTCATGAGTCTCACATAGTGAAGGATGACCTCGAACTTCTGATCCCTGTGCTTCTCCCTCCCGAGTGCTGGAATTAGAGGTGTACTCCTTCAAAACTGGTTTATGTGGTGCAGGGGATCGAACCCATGGCTTCAAGAATGCTATACCAACATGCTACCGGGATATATCTCTAGCCCCATTCACAGTTTAAGGAGAAATCCATTTTGGAGGGTTTCGTGTGAGCTCCCTAGAGCTTTCGCTGGTTAAGTAGAAGGGTAGAGGGGGAGAGGTTATAGTGGAGAGGGCAGGGACTTTTATCCCTGGTCTTAAATATCTCACTTTTTGGTGAGGTCTGGCTTAAAAGACGTTCAGAGATGGGAGTTGGGAGAGAGAGGCAGTGGGGGCTTTATCTCCAGGCTCCATAATTTTTTCTCACGAAGTATAAGAATTCAAATATAGTTGAGGACCCCTGGGACCCATCCATCTCTTTCCAAAAGCCCCCATCTGGCCAACAGGAGAAATTCATATTCTTTCTATTAAGGTGACCTTAACCCCATTTCTAGCAGATGAGCAACCGGCCTTATTATGCCGAGAGAGCATAGCCCTTCCCTACCTGGTTTCGCTCCAGAGCGTCTGACATTGACACACTGGGGAGAACCTCAGCTCAGATCGTTTTTCCCCTCATCTGTTGGATTGAAATCCCCCAGAATGCTCCAGCACATCTTTCTATCTTCACTCACATCTGACCAGGCAGGTGGTTACTCAAGCATGCGCCTTCTCCGTTGGTCGCACAGACATGACTGTGCCTTTATTTTTATTCTCCCGAATGCCTGAACCGGGAATTAGCTCACTGGGAACACAGCAATGATGTAACTCAAGTTCTGTTTATCCCAGAGCTTAGCCTTTTTTTTTTTTATCAAAGTAGGCACTAAAAAGTGTTTGTTGAGTTGCCTTAGCAGCCCAAAGAATGGTAACAATTTAAGTTAAATTGAAGTTCACTCAAGATGTTTTTCCTCTGGGCTTGGAGATCAAGCAGTTCACTTAAACTCACTGTGTAAATGTGAATTAACCCGACTCTCTCTTCTTAGTTCCCACTCCTATAGGATGGGGTTAATAACAGCCATGTATTTAGTATTCTTTACACACTAAGCTATGTTCTAAGACATACATGTGTGATAATTGCTTATCACTGACCTCTTAGAAGGTATATGTGGATTAATACAAGGAAAATACTTGGCATGTTACTTTGCCCACCGTATAAGTATTCCCACACATTAACAACTGTTCCGATAAACAGCTTTCGGTTTTTGCCCAGGGTTAATGTTTGGGCTGGAGATCTTTTTGCAGAGTCTGTTTTCTTTTTCTGTTGAAATTTGAGACAATGGTTGGATATCTTTGAACCTTCCAATGCCCATGCTCGTCTCTGTGATCCAGCTATCCACATCTGTTCCTCTGGGCCACTTGATTCACATTGTCCTCTCACCAGCTAGCTCATCAATGAATGATGAGAGAGAGAGAGAGAGAGAGAGAGAGAGAGAGAGAGGTGTCTTCTAAGGCTCATAAGGTGTACGATGAGGACAGACATCTGAGGTTGGCTTCTAGTTGTCCTCTGTATGCTGTGGCCAGTACTCATCCTCCCTTACACCCATGAGCATGTGTGTGCACACACAGAGACTAAAAGGACAAAAATTAATCATTCGTTCATTCTCTGTCCGCCAAAAACCTTTCCTCCTCTTGGTAGGTGTGGTGACTGTCCTTAAAAATTTCAAAATATACTTAACCTTCCAAATGATGTTTTCAAGTGCTAAGAGCTGGGTAGAAAGAGACCAGCTCTAATATACTATATTATTAAGGTGTTTTAGGCTTTACAAAGATCTTTTACATAAGAAGCCCTAACTCGTTATCCCTGGAACCCTCCCACTAGAATTGACTGTAAGTTTCAAAGCTAGGTTTAGAATGAATGTTTTATTTTTGTTTATTTACTTATTTGTTTACCTTTTTACTTATCTATCAACTTGTGTGTACATGTATGTTCATATGTGCTAGGGTACTTTTATGTCTAGGTGGGGATGCACACATATATGCATGTCCATGAAGGGCAGAGGACAACTGTCCACCCTCAGATGCTGTCTTATTTATTTATTGATTGATTGGTTGATAGCATCGCCAGAACTTGCCAAGTAGTCTAGATTGACTGGTCAATTAGCCTGGGAATCTGCCTGTCTCCACCTCCCCCATGCTGGAATTACAGGCACTTGCCACTATGCCTGGCTTTCTACACAAGTGCATGGATGCAACTCTGGTCCTCACGCTGGCAAGGCAAGCTCTTTATTGACTGAGCCGTCTTTCCAAGCCCCCGTTTCAGGTGATCACTGGTTTCTTTCCTAGTTTAAGCTCTACAATAAACCTAAAAGTCATCTCCATGGGTAGGGAAGGCAGTGTCCAGAACAGAGAGCTTGTAGAAAGAAGGGATGCCTTTCTCATGGAATGTCCCCAGGGCTCAGGTCACTAAAGAGCCAATAAGCAAGGAAATATACAGTGAGAAAGAATTGGAGGAGTCCATTATTTGAGTAACCACAACAGAACTGGTTCGCATTTTAAAAGTCTGAACTTGTTCAGTTCTCTGCCAGCTGTCAACTGTAGTCATAAACGGTTGCAGATTTGAAGACATAAATCGTCCTCTTTAGGGATTCAAGTGTTTATGTTGGGGTGGGAAGCCTTGGTTTTGCAGGAGGAAAATCCTTGGCTGTGGTCTTTGAAAATGCGGACGTGCTTTCCAAACTGTATGCACAAAGGATTTAGGAAGGGGTCTTGACACTGGCATGGGGGGGGGGGGGAACTGGGGACACAAAGGCAGCACTGAGCCAAGGATCCCTGCACTCTTGTGCTTATGAAGGCAGAGCACAGCCCTTCTGGTTATTCCACTTGGAATTCACTATGAATGCATGGTTTCATGTTTGACTTAGTTTCCAAGGACTGTCCTGCTGGTTCCTAAATTGTTTGTATGGGGCTGGGGAGGGCGAGGGCAGGGAAGAGAGTTCTAAGATTGAACCCTTTTTGAAACGCTAATGATTGTCATGTCCACATAAGGATACCTCTGCCTTTAGGCAACCCAGTTAAGTGTCTCCCGTCTCTCATCACACTTGGCAGAAAAGACACGATTTTCTTTGTTCATAATGTGCACATTGTCTGAAGCTTTGGCTTCTTCTCCCTGAGAGCAATTATCACCCCACTGTCTGAGTCGGTCTTTGTGTTGTCTTCAGCTCTGTGCTTTGGTCAGGAGCTTCGATGGAGGCTGACCAGGAGGAGCCTCTCCTTTACTAGCTATCTAGGGACTACGCAGTAGTCACGGTGTTCCCACGGAACTGAATATGCTTAGTAGCTTTGGCTACATCTCCACAGACTTAAAAATATGTGGATAGAAATCCCAGAGCTGGGGTGTCTGAGACT
The DNA here is from genome assembly GCF_903992535.2 of Arvicola amphibius. Taxonomy (NCBI): domain Eukaryota; kingdom Metazoa; phylum Chordata; class Mammalia; order Rodentia; family Cricetidae; genus Arvicola; species Arvicola amphibius. The sequence goes on along the minus strand of NC_052058.2, from coordinate 91,406,429 downwards.
CATTGGCCGGCCAGCCTAGGCTGTGAGGACCTCTAGTCTCTACATGTGTACACACACATGTGCATACCCGAGTCCAAACACGCGCGCGCACACACACACACACACACACACACACACACACAGTAGACGAAACTGACACAGGAAGAGTTTGCTGGGAACAGTTAGAAAGCTGCTTTGATGTTTTTGAGGAGATCAGAGCCAAACGGGGGAGGGGGTGAGAGACAAATTCTATGAAGACAGAAGGCTGATGACAACACTGTGTTCTCTCTCACACTGTCCTTGTAGGAAGCGATTAATCAAAGACACTTGAGTTCCCTCGAACTGTCCCTTCTCCTGACCTTCACTTTAATAATAAAAGGATTATATTTGTTCTATGTATATGAGGCTTGCCTCTGTTTACGCAAGTGTATCACATGTGCACTTAGTGCTCGGGAAGGCCGGAAGGCCTTAGATCCCCTGGAAGTGGAGTTACAGATGGTTTGAGATGTCGTGTGGTTGCTGGGGTCTGAACCAAGGTTCTTGAAAGAGCAGTAACTGCTCTCAACTGTGGAGCCATCTTGGCAGACCCTTCAGTTTAATTTTGCTCTAATGATTGACTAGCTTATTTTGTTACTATCCCAGGGTTGAGTATGTTTTTTTTAGTCAGGCTAACTGAGGCTTACTGGCCATCTAGCCTGGCCTACTTGGAGGGTTCCAGGCCAAGGACAGACCCTATGGCAAGCTGTCAAAAGATAGATGGAACTGAGGGATGTAAGGTTGCCCTCTGGCCTAAAACACACACACACACACACACACACACACACACACACACACACACACACACACACACGAGAGAGAGAGAGAGAGAGAGAGAGAGAGACAAGAGAGTGAGAGAGAGATGAGCGAGAGAGAGAGACGAGAGAGAGAGAGAGAGAGGAGAGAGCAAGAGAGAGATGAGCGAGAGAGAGAGACGAGAGAGAGAGAGAGAGAGAGAGAGGCAAATGTACTTTCTGCTCTCCTCTTCCTGTTCATTTCTATAACTGATTTACAGAAAACAGGACAACTATTTTTTTTAAATTTTACTGGGATTAAAGGCATGAACTGCTATTTCAAGTTTATGTGGTGGGTGCAGGCCGTTGAATCCAAAGCTTCATGTGTGCTAGGCAACCGTCCTACCAGTTTAGACACATGCCTGGTCCTTAGCTGACTGTTAAATTTCTGCTTTGCTATTACACACAAAGGGACCACATTTTAAGTCTTTTATTTTTTTTAAAAAAAAAAAACAAGCGTCACCTCAATACCTAAAATTGCTTCTGAAGTTTATTGAGACTCTGAGGGTCAGAAATATGAGCTTGGCTGTTTGTCAGGCTTGACCTATTGACCTGGGAGAGCAGCTGGTGTGGCTCTTCCAGCTGCCCCCAGCTCAAGGAGCCTTTTACCCAGAGGAGCTCCCTTTGATGGACTCCTGTGGGAGGAGGGTGGCTCTGAATGGGTTTCTCTCTGAAGCCCAGCACTAGACCCTACCCTACGAGAGAACAATGACAGGGGAAGGGTGGGTTTGCCAGAACAGCAGCCACAACAGGAGGAAATTGCTCGAGACAGGAGCAGATCCTTAAGGTTTAGTAATAATCCTCCCACATTTGGAGGAAAGGATGGTGGGCACAATGTCTTAGCCACAAGACACAATCTTCTGGGCTGTGAGACTGACTGCTAGCCAGCGACGATGCTGTGGCCGAGTGGACAGTCATGGACAGGCACAGCCAACCGTGAGGTTAGGTCGGTATTACCCAGGGGATGCCAACTGCCTCAGCAGCGTGGAATCCTGCCCATCCCCTCTCAGCTTTAGTTATATGTATTCACTTATATTGTGCTGAGTTCATCTCCTTCCCCTGGTGAGCAATCTCATCAAATGTAAACACTTTCTTATTTTCTGCCCAGAGTGTGATATAATGTAAGATCCTAGTAAGCAATAGTTAAATGCTGCCACTGAGTCCGGCCTGAGTCCCTGCCGTCCCAGTTCTCCTGTGGGCTGCTAGTCTCTGCTTCTTTTTTATTTTAAGGTGAGCCTCCTGGGTCAAAGGGGAAAAAAAAAAAATATATATATATGTATGCATATATATGTATATATATATACATATATATATATTTCTTTCCCTCTCCCTTCCTTCCCTCCTGACAGGGTCTCTAGCCCAGGCTGACTTTCAACTCCCTATGTAGTTGAGGATGATAGTACACGTACAATCCTCCAGCCTCTGTGTCTCCAGTGCTGGGATCATAGGCATGCATCATTATACTTGGCTTAAGCAGGGCTAGCAATGAGATCTAGGGCTTCATGAATGTCAGACAAGCACGCTACCAGCTGAGCTACATTCCCAGCCCTGGGGACTGTTTCTTTTTGTCTTTGTATTCCAGAAACTAGAGGAGCTCCAGGGCTCAGGAGGCTGCTACAAGATGTGTGTGCACAGGATACGTGAGACACAGACTCACCTCATCTCGCTGGATTTCTCCACCCACCAGCACTATAGAAAAGATTCTGAAATGCTAGACATCACTGCTGGGGTGGGGGTGGGGGGACTGATAAAGTCATTATGAGTTCAAAGGTCTGGATTCCTGATTTGCACTCACTCATGCGGCCTGGGGTATGGCCTGGAACTTAGCGATGACTCCCATGGTATCTGTTTCACGCAGTTTTAATTTTGGTATTAAAAACTATAGAAGCGCACTGAGGATGTAGTTGAGTTGGTGTGGCACTTGCCTAGTTTGCCTGGAATACTGGGTTTTACGGCATAAACTGGCTGCAGCAGCACGGACCTGTGATTTTAGCAGTTGGGAGGTGGAGGCAGGAGGATGAGGAGTTCAAGGTCAGAGCAAGTTTGAAGACTTGAGATGAGGGCTACATGGTACCTTACCTCAAAAGAAAGAAAAATTACATATATAATATTGTAATATATATGCATACATGTATAACTAAAAACAAAATAAAAGAGCGACAGCACCCACCCCCAGGGTGAGGTTGACTGATTCCATCTGGAGGGCCCTCTGCATAAATGCTCTCTCTCAAAAGCTCAACTCTCCCTACACTATAGATTCTCCTTGCCCATGGTATGATGCAGATGTTTCTTTTCTTGCCACTTGGCGGGTATGAGGTTGCCAGACCTCTGTCTTGAATGATGAAGAAGGGGGTTCAACACAGATGGCCGAGGAAGACCTGCTCTCAGACCCCTCAGATTCCAGCAGGAGGTCCTTTCCATGATGCCTCAAGGTGTGTGTGTGTGTGTGTGTGTGTGTGTGTGCACGCGTGTGCGTGCATGTGTTTGTGTGTGTGTCTTTATTTTTGGTTTCTAGGTCATCTATTATTTCCTGTTGCCTTTCTTAGATTTCACACGGATTCTACCTCATGCCTTCGCTTTCCAGGTCTTTTTGGATGCACAGTATGTAACTGGAAACCCCACAATGTTTTGAAAACATTTGCTTGACCTGGTTGGGCCACCCTTCTCTTTTAGAATGGAACACTAGAGAGAGGGGCATTAGGAAGCCAGGGATGTTCACGTGTAGATTTGTAATGTCAATCTTGATCTTCCTGAAGCTTCCTCCTCAACTCATTTCCTTCCTTCCCTCTCTTCCCTCTCCCCTTCCCTCTTCCCTCCCTCCTTCCTTCCCTTTTTGGTGTGTCTAAGTATTCATGTGTGGGAGGCCTGTGCACACGTGAAGGCCTGAAAACAACGTCAGGAACTCTTCCTCAGGTGTCCCTTACTTTGGTTTTAGTGACAGGGTCTCTCACTGAACCTGAAGCTTGCTAAGCCGGCTAGGCTAACTGGCCAGTGAGTCTCTGGGATCTGTCTATTTCTGTCTCCTCAGTGCTGGGGTCACAGGTACGGTCACTACCATGTTTGACATTTTAGGTCTGTGCTGGGAGTCACATTCAGGTCTTTGTGCGTGCAAGGCAAGCAACTGGCAAACTAAGTCTTCCCCCCAGCCTGACATCTGAGACACAGAATGGACACACAGGCCCTGCCCTGCTCTCCTTAGATACAGGAAGCACAGGTCTCTGTACGTTGAAGGAACTGTAACATGGCCATACAACATTTCACATGGTTCTTTAAAACCATCTCTAAATCCCACATTACTGTGCACAAGGTGATGTGGTCTGGGCAGCTGGGTGACAGGTGGAAGAACCAGGATCGAGAAGGGGTCATTTAGGAGTTCAGTGTGCCCGACAGAGTGACAACTTTGAAATCAGACACACGAAGGCCTGACTCAGCCTGTGACTGACCTGGCCTCTTGGGAACCCCGCTTTCTTCATCTCTAAAATGGGATCAGTACACTGGAAATCTGACAAGGTGAAGAGCTATCAAATCAGATGTGCCAACACCGTCCCTGAATGTCTCGTTCAGTTCTTGTTTTCCAGTTTCATGCTCAATGGCCAGTTGCAAAAGTGCTGATCTCCTTTTGTGGAGGGACTTCACGCATGTGTGGTAGGTGTGAGACATGCATGTTGGCAGACAATGGATGTAGGTGTGCCATTGGTTCTCCATGTCTTTGCTGGGACTGTGAACCTCTTTGTCTGAAGGAGACAGCTGGCCTTGTTGGAAGGGTTGGGATGCCAAGAAAGAGGGAAAATGGGAGACCACAGAGGGACTGAGCATGGCCTTGCTTTATCGGCTGAGTTTCAGAGATAACAATGCAGGAAATCCCTTCATCCAAGTACTTCCTCCTGTTCTGGGGCTGCAGATACAAAAAAGGAGACTCAGAAGGAAATAGTAAACCACGAAACAAATGGAGAGTCTTGATTAAATTATCTATCTATCTGTAAGGAAATACTAAGTCCGTGAAGCAGATGGACAATCTTGATTAAACATTCTATCTATCATCTCTTAATCATTTACTAACATATTTATATCAGTTTTTATTATCTAACAATCATGTATTTATTGAATCTTTCAATCATCTGTCTTTTTACCTATTATCTACTCATCCATCCATCACGTAATCTATCATCTGTGATCTATCATCTATCTATCTATCCATCTATCATCTATCTATCTATCTATCTATCTATCCATCCATCTATCTATCTTCTATCTAAATATAAATAATTATAAGTTTTAATTCCAAACCCCACAGTTTAAAAATTTATTTATTGTTTGTTTGTTTGTGTGTAAATGTGTGCACGCACATACAGCACACACATAGGACAACTTTTGGGAATTGGTTCTTGCCTTTATCTCATTGAGGCAGAGTCTCTCTTACTTCTGCTGCTGTGTTCTGTACTCTGACTCTTATTTTAGATGTGGGTTCCAGTTATTAAACTTGGATCATTAAGCTTGTGTGGCAAGTGCTTTTACCTGCTGAACCCCAGAAAGACTTTCTAATCATCTATTATCAAAGAAAGTTAATCTTTTTTGTTTTTTGTTCTCTCTCTCTCTCTCTCTCTCTCTCTCTCTCTCCTCTCTCTCTGTCTCTGTGTGTGTGTGTGTGTGTGTGTGTGTTTGCTTTTTTTATACAGGGTTATAGGGTCTCTCTATTGGCTGTCCTGGAACTCTCTCTGTAGATTAGACTGGCCTTGAACTCACAGAAATCTGCCTGCCTCTGCCTCCCAGCTGCTGAGATTAAAGGTGTGTGCCACTATCATCCCATGAGAAAGTTATTCTTCATGTCTATTTATTCATCTATCCATCCATCTTTCCATTCATCCAATCTACCCATCCCAGTGTGAATGTGTGATTACAGTAAGTACTCATTAAATAGAATACATTGCAGTAATGAAAGCGAAGACCTATGGAGTTTTTCAATATAAAAAGGCAAAACGTGGTGTGCTTGAAAGTTTCAGACACACATGCATGAGTGTGCTCACATTCTGTGAATGTGTGTGTGTGTTCATGTGTCTGCACATGTGTTATCAGATGGAATATACAGGTAATAAATTTTCTACCTACTTCCTTTCCTTTCTAGCCCTAATTTTTTAATATATAAAACATCAGTAGATATATATTTCAGTCACAAGCTTTATGTGGTCGTTATGAAGAGTAGATCCTGTGTTGTCTTGATTAGTACCAAATTTGTAAAGATTAGTTCTTTGTACCTAGAATGCCAGCAGTTCTGGCTATCAACAATTCATTACACTTGCTAACTAGTTGAGTATAATTTAATGTCTTTATTTTTCAAATATCCTTATCCCTATTATACTTTTTGTTTAAACGTCACTTCTTATAAAACCAGTTTAAAAACCCTTTGTATCCAGACAAATAACGACTTCTGAAGAGTTCAGGAAAGGATGTAGCTCAGTTGCATGCATGAAGCCCTGGGCTTGGTCCCCAGCACTGCATACACCATGTGTGGATATACACTGTTGTCTCAGGAGGTGGAAGCAGGAGGATCAGAAGTTCAAGATAATCCGTGGCTATGTGGGAAATCAAGAGCAGGGCCAGGGCCAGACTGGGCTATACGGGACTCTATCTTAGACAGAAAGGAAGGAAGAAAGGAAAGAAGGAAGGAAGGAAGGAAGGAAGGAAAGAAGGAAGAAAGGGAGAGAGGGAGGAGGGAAGGATAAAAAAGGAAGGAAGGAAAAGAAGAGAGAGAACCAGGAAAAGCTTATATTTTATTTCATTATTAGTATATTATATTATAGGGAATATACTCGTTTCTCTTTTATTAAATATTTTCCAGCCATTCTCACTGAGCAGCTCTGCAAGACTCTTTTCTCAAGTGTCTTCAGGAAATTCTGAAGTGTATTTAATGGCATCTGGAAGTACAGAAATGAGAAATGATAAAGAAAGCAACCAATGAAACCAAGCAAGCCTGGGATGGCCATCTCAGACCCGTGAGCAAGAGGGCCGTGGCGTCGTCAGCACAGCCGTGGGACAAGGGATTAGTAGGAATCAGCCACAAAAGAGACCACCCAGGCGGACACGCTCATTCTTGTAAAATGCAATGGAAACTCAGATTAATTTCTCAGGAGAGCATGAGCTCTTTTGTGTTAAGGGAACAAGTAGTGGGTTTGAAATGTATAAAATCCAAAAGCCATGGCTTGATTCTGCACTGAGATTCACAGTGTGGGGAAGCAACCTCCTGGCTCCGTCGTGGGTGAGACGCAGAGCAGAAGGCCAAGGGGGGGGGCACGGGGTGGCTTTTACTGAAAGCTGTTGTTTAGGCCTCACTGATCAAAGAGGCCTGACTAGGTCCTTTAAAGTTGTGGGTGAGACGGAAGAGGGCCAGAGTTCAGGCTGAGGTAAGCATCGCCTAGCTTTAGGAGTTTTGGCAGTAAGCAACAGCCATTCCCGAGTCCTATGTACAGGGGAAGCTGGGAAGGATCCAGTGAATGCATGCGCAGATCCCCCTAGGAGAATGTTCCCAACCACATTATCTGTGATGAGGAGGACATTAGGATTAACTTATGCCCACCCAAAAAGAGACTGGATAAATGAGTTGGGGAGAATTTATAAAATGGAAGAGTATAGATTAAACCAGAACTGCCGGTATTCATGCTGGTGACTGTTAACTATACAATGTTGAGCAAAAGAGCCTACCAAAGCACTTATGAGGCACGAAACGATGCATGCAAAGGAAAGAGAAAACAGAAAACAGGGCTGGAGAGGTGGCTCAGCTGGTAAAGTTCCTGCGGCGCAAGTGTAAGAGACCTGGGTTCAAATCCCCAGAATCCACGTAGTGAACCGAGGTATAGCAACACACACCTGTAACCCCAGTGCAGAGAGGAAGGTGGAGGGAGAGATACAGGAAGATCCCTGAAGCTCACGGACCTGTCAGCCAGCCTGGCAGAATGCATGAGCTCGGGTTCAGCCAAAGATCTTTCCTCCAACATAAAAAATCCAACCCCTCCCCCCAAACAGCCAAGCAACCAACCAAGCAAGCAAGCAACCAAAACAAAACAAAAGTAAAAGACAAAGAAGCAGTTGAGGAAGTCACCCGAAACGGACTTCTGGTCTCTACACCTACATGTGTGGACATGCACCTGAAATCGTGGACATCCATGAATATACACATATTGTTGAAACACTATTCTAAAAGAAATAAAGAAAATATAAAGCAATACTGTTGATTATGTATCCAATTTTGTGTGGATATGAGCAGGCCTGCTAAAATTATTTTAAAATACATGAGAATAATACAAAGGCCCTATTTATTTTGGGGGTGGAGGGGAGAGGGATGTGAACAGGGAAAGGGTACACATGAGATGTCAATTTTATTAATGTTTCTAGTGGGAAACAGGTACACAGGTTTTGTTAAATCACTTTAGTTTTGTGGATCATCTCAGTATTTCATGAGTACTTGCCCTTCCCTGCCTTATACCCCGACTGGAGTAAGAGCCAACAGGGACATTTGCTTACTAAGGAAACTGACTACTCAGCTGTTACTAAGGGGAATAAAATGCTATATTATTTCGCGAGAGTAGGTGCTGGGTATTCAGGAAGTTATGGAGGAGAGAAAGTTGAGAGACAGTGACATGTGGAGTATCCCAGACACACTGAAGAACAGGAGGTTCAGTGTGTCAGGTGGGCACTAGCGTCCCCCTGAAATCAGGCGAAGGCCCTCCCCTCAGCTCCTCAGCTGAAAGTTCTTGCTGCCTGGAGTAATCTTCTAGAAACTTCTTGTTATGATGCCTTAAATGATTTCCTGAGAAATTATTCATGCAAAAGAGAAGGAGAGAGATAGGAGTTTGTCACTATAAAAAACAGTGACCTGCATTTTACTTCTTCACGTGCGAGTGCACGCACTCGTGTGTGTGTGTGTGTGTGTGTGTGTGTGTGTGTGTGTGTAGGGGTATGCATAGAGGTGTGTAAGTGTCTCTGTGTGTGCATTTTGTGTATATGCACGTTGAAACCAGAAGTTAATTAATCTCAGGTGCTGTTCCTTGGGAGCCACCTATCACTGAATGTGGAGCCTGCTGATTAGGTTAGACTGGCTAGGCAGCAAACCCCAGGGCTCCTCCTGTCTCTGCCTCCCCAGGCTGCTCTCCACAGGTACTCACCTCCATACCTGACAGTTTTCCTGGACTCGGGTACGCATGTGTGCTACTGTGACAAGCGTGTTACCCTCTGAGCCATCTCCTCAGCAAACCACACACACGGTAAGGCTTTCAGTCATTTCCACGAAGTTCCCTGGGATTTTTACTTTTTAAGTATTCTCTCTATGATCTACAAAGTGGCATACGATGTTTTGAGGGTTTTTTTTTTATTAGTGTTTCCTAAGGACATGTTCGTGATGCACATACTGTCCTTTGATCATAGCCCCGTGGCCCCTCCCACATTACTCTCTCTTGTGTCTTTCTTCCCTCTTCCCATCCCCTCCCTCTTCCCTAATGGTTCCCTTTCTTCTTTCAGTGGCATGCAAGTTTGTTAAAAATAATTAGAATTCAGATTAACAATCACTTCAGTATTATTTATTGACACAAAATGACCATCATACCATATGTCTTTGTTATTATTATAACTGATTACTAATATTATTTTTATTCTAGAATTTGAACCCAGGGCTTTCAGCATACAAGGTGGAATTCATTTCTACCACTCAGCTATATCTCACTTCTTCTTCTTCTTCTTCTTCTTCTTCTTCTTCTTCTTCTTCTTCTTCTTCTTCTTCTTCTTCTTCTTCTTCTTCTTCTTCTTCTTCTTCTTCTTCTTCTTCTTCTTCTTCTCTGGGTATGTGATTTACTCACCTAGACTCTGGGAGCATAAGTTGAGTTTCTAATATTAGCAGGGAAACGTTCATTTTAAACCTTACCTAAAACCAACTACTCAGTGGTTTGCTGTGTTGAGAGTTCCTTTGATGTTGCTCAGCAAGCGCTGTGAATGAATCAGACAAATTCACCTTTAACTCTACACCGAGGGCTCAGTGATTGTATTTGGAAGGACTTTGACTGAATGAGTCTGCTGGGGTGGACCAGGTTCTCCTCACTCCCGCTCAGGATGGCCTCAGCCCTGAACTCACAGCAGGTAAGATCCTGGGACTGAGCAGAATTCTGTCTGTGCTTCAGTTTGCAATTTATTCAATTAGAAATCAATTTTATGTTTTCCTCTTCCTCTCTTGTGGTCCAGACACTTAAAGGTGGTTTCAAGGAAGGAAATGCAAAGTTGCTAGAAATGGTTCTTCTCTCCAGTGTCCCAGCCCCTTTAGCTTTCTAGGGTAACAGCACCTCGTGGAAGAAAAGAAATCCCATCTTCTCTCCCATGACACTGTTTAGTTTTGCATGCATTTTGATGAGAGGGCAGAGTGGACCAGACCTGTTTCAGCCCTTCTCACTCTTTGTTTCCAGATGGAGGACCCTGGGCAGAGGCTTTAAATGGGGAGGAGAAGGAGAAGCAACAGAGAAGAAGAGTGATAGGCTGATGGAGAAGAGGGAGGAGGAAGAGAAATAACAGCTAAGATGTCTGAGAAAGCCAGGCGTGGTGCCTCACACTTTTAACCAGCACTCCAGAGGCAGAGGCGGATGGATCTCTGTCACTTCAAGGCCAGCTTGGTCTACATTGTGAGTTCCAGGATAGTCAGGGCTACATAGAGAGACCCTCTTTAAAAGAAAAAAAAACAAGCAAAAAACCTCAAAACAAATAAACAAAAGGATGTCTGAAAAAGTCATAAGAAATTGTTTCTATATTTACCTAAAATCATATATAATACAGTTAAGTCTGTATATACACACCCATACACAGTTTATATTAAATTGACATACCTGGGCTGACAATGTGCTCCCCAAGAGGCATAGACTATCTAACAAAAATTATGGAAAACATCTTTTGAGTTGTTGGTTAGCATTGTCAGAGAGACTCCCAAAACATCACAGAGTAGTGCTGTTGTCCTTGGTTACCTCCAGAGGTAGAAGGTAAGTTCCTATCTCAGGGTTTCTATTGCTGTGACCAAACACCATGTCCAAAAAGCAAGATGAGGAGGAAAGGGTTTATTTGGCTTATACTTCAGCGTTGTTGTTCATCACTGAAGGAAGTCAGGACAGGAACTAAAACAAGGCAGGATCCTGGAGGTAGGAGCTGAAGCGGAGGCCGTGGAGGGATGTTACTTACTGGCTGGCTCTCCATGGCTTTCTCAGCCTACATTCTTATAGAACCTAGGGTCAAAAGCCCAAGGATGGCACCACCCACCATAGATTGGGACCTCCCCAATTTATCACTAAATGAGAAATCGAGTTACAGCGGGATCTCATGGAGGCACTTCCTCAGCTGAGATCCTTCCTCTAAGGACTCTAGTTTGTATCAAGTTAAAACACAAAGCCAGCCAGTATATGATGTGTGGGTTTTCCTCTGTATGCTGTGAATATATTTTATTAACATTGGTTAATAAAGAAGCTACTTCAGCCTATAGCAGGGCAGAATATAGCTAGGCCAGAAGAAAGAGAGAGAGAGAGAGAGAGAGAGAGAGAGAGAGAGAGAGAGAGAGAGAGAGAGAGAGAGAGAGAGGCAATGTAGCTCCTGAAAGAGAAGAATACACTGGAATCTTACTGGTAAGCCACATGGTGATACACAGATTAATAAAACAGGTTAATTTAAGATGTAAGAGTTAATAAGAAGCCTGAGCTAATAAGTGGCAGTGTTGTAATTAATACAGTTTCTGTGTGATTATTTAGGTCTGGGCATCCGGGAAATGAACAAGCAGTCTCCATTTACAAGTACAGAAAGAAAGTCCTATCTCAGGTTTTCTGTTGCTATGAAGAGAAACCATGACCATGGCAACTCTTTTAAACATTTAATTGAGGTTCACTTACAGTTCAGAGGTTCAGTCCATTATCATCATTGTGGGAGATCATGGCAGCGTGCAGGCAGATGTGGTGCTGGAGAGGTGGCTGGGAGTTAGTTACTAGGATAGATCTTGAAGGCAACTGGAACTCAAATGAGACACAGGGCAGTATCCTGAGCATAGGAAACCTCAAAATCTGCTTCTACACTGACACACTTCCTCCAACAAGGCTATATCCACTCTAACAAAGTTATACCTTTTAATAGTGCCAGTTCCTATGAGATTATGGGGGCTAACTACATTTAAATTACCACAGTCCATATTTCTGAACATGCCATGAACTTCAGACACAGGACCCAGATGGTCAAACTACACCTGAACAGACAGCCTCCATCTGAAGAGTAAATGATTTTCATGGTACAAGAGACTGCCATGCAAGCTTCCAAGAGAGAAGCAACCAATAGTCTTATCAACCTAAGACTCCTTTGAACTACAGCAATGACCAGCATGACATGATTAACCTAAGGGTATACTAGTGGCATGTATATATTGGCAGTAACCAACAGCTCTCTAGTTGGTCCATTCAACAAGAGGGAAATAATACTAGTAAGTCATAGATCTTGGAGGAGAACCCACAATTGCCACTTTACTAAAACTGCACAATCCCTAACTACATTCTAAACACTTATACCTATAGATAGCTGTAGTTCTCAGTGCTCATAAAATAAACCCTTCTTTCTGCACCAGATGAGACCTTTCCAGAAAACTGGAACCAAACAAAATGCAGAGCACAGGAGATCCTGTGGTGTGCAGCTCCATCTGATAGACACATCTACAACACAACACCTGCACAACAATGCCTACGGCCCAGGGATCATTGTGAGGAGAGATTGTAAAAGACAGAGGAAGAGGAAGTTTGCTGTGAGGTTGTGTTTCCTAGAAGTGTCAGAGAGGCAGCACCTGGGAAGTCTCATCAACATGGCTGCTTAAACAAGACCTGTAGAAGGATGATATCAGTAGACAGGCCAATATGGAAGAGCAAACTCACATGACCTCAGCCCTAGACAAAGGACCACTGGTGACTAAGAAATGCTGAGGAGGGGAGAAACAGTCTTCCTCAGGGATGAGCCCTCCATCTGATTATTCAATACCACGTGGCCAGCCCTGAAGTCACATACATACAAGTAACATTATAGTGACCAAACAGGATAGGAGTATCCATATGTTCATATTACCAGCAGTCTATCAGCTGAACCACCTCCTCGGTGTCTGTCTCAGCAGGATTTCATGTGTTCATACAACACAGGGCAGAGGAAGAGCATGGTGACCAAAACACAAACCTCACGTTTCCAGCATGGCCTCCATTGCCATGCGTTTGTCTTCCAGTCAGAAGTAGTTCATTCTGTTTATGTCATCGTGGAGTCTGGGAAAGGCCCTTGTCGTAGATTCTATTGCTGCAATGGAACAACATGGCCAGAAAGCAAGTAGGCAAGGAAAGAGTTTATTTGGCTTCCACTTCCATGTCACTGTCATCACCAAAGGAAGTCAAGACAGGAACTCAAATGGGGGGTGCTGGAGGCAGGAGCTGAGGCAGAAGCCATGGAGGGCGCTGCTTACTGCTTACTCCCTGTGACTTTGCTCAGTTTGCTTTCTTAAGAACCCAGGGCCACAAGCCCAGGGACAGCACCACCCCAATGGGTTGGGTCCTCTGGCATCAATCACTGATTGAGAGAATGCCTTGCAGCTGGCTCTCATGGATGCGTTTCTCAACTGAGGCTCCTCCTTTCAGGTGGCTCTAGCTTGTGACAAGTTGATATAAATCTGCTATCCAGGACAGCCATGCTTGTGTGGAGAAGAAATATATACAGATGTATGTGTCCGCATTCCTGCAGTCATGCCTTGCCATCATAAGAATCACACCAGAACCTTAGAGAAGACCAATATCCAAAGACGATCATGTCATAAATAAAATGGTGGGCGGGGGAGACATCTCAGTCAGTGTAGCGCTTGCTATGTGAGCATAAGACCTGAGTCTGAGTCCCATACTGAACGTGAAGGCTCTGAGTTGCCTTGACTGTGCCCTTGAGTGATCCAGCCAGGCCTTGGGCCAGGCATTAAACTGACTCAAAGGAGACAGAATTTGTGTGGTCTATATTCTACCTGGGCTAATGATTTATGTATATCTAACCCTATCCAACATCACATGGTAGGGTCCAAATTTCAAATGAATAAATAAAATGAAATGGGCCTCATGGCTTCTAGGAGAGAGAATAGACAGTATAGTGATATCTTGAGAGGAAACCGGGTCCAGCATCTCCAAGAGTAGAGAAGAGGAGGCAGGCCCTTGGGGGAAGGAGGCTGTTTACAGAGGGTGATATCTGTCAGCTTGAGTTCACCGTTTGTGTTTTGCTTAGGTTGGCAGGGAAATGAATGAGCAGTGTGGAGCAGAGCAGAAAATGTGCAGCCTGGACTAGCAGTCTGGACATTAAGATGGAGAGGTGCGGAGGAGGTCAGGCCCAGGAAGACCATGAGAACAGAACCAAGGAACTTGGACGTGGCAGAGGAACTCTGACGTGACTGTGGGTGTAGTAGGTGACATGATTGTCCTGGCCACAGGTTCATACATTGGACCATGTTGTGAAATAGTTAAGGAGATGGGCTCAGGGTGATGTTGCTGGAGTTTGATTCCTGGTTCAAGTCTTGGGAACTGCTCGATACTGCTTCCCTCCTGGGAATGTGGGTAAGAATAGCTGTGTCTCACAGCCTTGTTCTGAGAATGAACGCGATGCGGAAAGAGTGTAGCACAGTCCCTGGCCCATTGATGGGCAGCTGCTGGATTCAAGCTCATTCTAATCCTCACTCCAGCAGTAGCTAACAGTGCTAGTCATTGTGCAACAACGTGTATTACAAGTACCTGGAATTCAGGAAAAATGACTTAAATAGGTAAATGCCTGCCGTGCAAATGTGAGGACCTGAATTCAGATTTCCAGAACCTCTACCAAGCAGGATTTGGTGACACATATCTGTAATACCAGCATTCCTGAGCAGAACTGGTAAGAGAGACTAGAGAATTCCCATACACTCATGGGCCAGCTAGTCTGCTGTGTGCAGTGGAGGGCAGAAAGATCCTGTGTCTCCATGAAGGTAGAAGACTAGAACTAACCACAGAAGGTGTCCTCTGACCTCCACACATGTGCTGTGCTCCACCCCAACATAAACACTCCTGCACATGATTTCATGTTTCCAGGGATGGACTTGAGAAGGCTTTGGACAGCTCTTTGTTGAAAAACACTGTGCTGATCCCACAACTTGGCTCTTCTGTCTTTCACAGCTTCTGTGAAATTGTATATTGACAGGTTGTAATCTTTCCTGTTATCCTCTGAGCTTGGTGAGCAAGGTTAGCTTTCTTTAATCCTATCTTACAGACATAAGAGTTATGAGCACCCTGATGTTTAGTCACAAAATCTCTCCCATTTGCATTTGTTGTGGTTCCCACACTGGTTTCCTGGTCCGCAGAGAGGAAAACTGGAGGACAGTGGGGTCTGCAGGCGATGGTGATCAGACACCCCTGTGCTGTGAAGACGGCAGAAGGAGGCTTAGGGGATCAGGGGAAGTTTAGCTTAGCCAAATTCAATCCCATGAATCTATGTATGTGTGCGCACACATATGTGCACACGTGTGTATTCCATGCCAGAGGCCAGTGCTGGAATGTCTTTCTTAGTCACTGTCTACCTGTTTTTAAAAACAGGATCTCCCCCTGGACCCAGAGTTTGCTGGTCCAGCTAGGCTGGCTGATGAGCTAGCTCAGTGGTTCTCGTGTCTTTGCCCTGCAGTGGCAGAATTACAAGGGCATGCTGCTGCCCCTAGCTTCTGAAAATATGGGTTCTGGGGCTTGGACTCAGGTTTTCATGTTTGTGTAGCAAGCACTTTACCCTGGAGCCATCTCCCCAGTCCCTGTGAAAGTTCTTGAAGATTAGGAAATATTAGAATGCTTCACACAGAACCTGCAAAAGAAATAGAAACTAGAATCCCACATCTTTCAGAATGTTGGTCATTCTTTAAATTGTAGCTTATTTAAGTTATCTTTAACTAAAACTGCCCCTAGGAGAAATACATTACCAATGGGTTTCTTAGTAGAGAGTTGTATTCTGTGACTAAAGACCACATCCTCTGACTTGGCTTCCACCTGAAGTGTGTGTTTGCCAGATGCATGCAGCTCTTTTTAATCGATAACAATGGTAAAGTGAGCAGGTCCTCTGGGGACATGATTCATGGTGAGTCAGATACACGTGGAGGCTAGATCCAGCTGTGAGGGCTTCTGTTTTTTTTTTTTTTTTTGGTTTTTGGTGGTTTTGTTGTTTTGTCAAGAGTTCTCTTCTGAGCTGGAGGCTAACTGTTGGTGGGATAGAACTGGACAATACAGAAGGAGAGGTCATTCAGTGGCTGCACCCTTGTTGGGCACCAGAAGTGCCAGTCATCAAGTCTGTGGTTGTCCCTGGTCCATGTGTACAATGGTAGCATCCTGCACCCTAGACTATGCTCTGCAGTTGGTAGCAGAGCCTAGAGGAGGAGAAAAAAAAACAGAGCTCAGGTAGAGCCTTGGGATCATTGGGGACCTCCCAGTACAAGATCCTTCCTTATATGCTGGCTTGCCCTTCAAGCCCTGCAAAGCCCTGGTGGGCCATATGGCTGGCCCGAGTCTTCATCCCTGTGCATGGAGCTGAGCTGCTTCATCCCCGTGCATGGGGCTACTTTTCTGTATCTTCTTTACTTCCCACCTCAGGGCTTTCATGCCAACTTGAGAAAAGGATGGCATTCCCTTATTATAGAGGGAGATGAGTTCTCTCCAAAGTTGCATGTGGCTCAGAAGCTGTGTGATCTCAGCCTGCTTCTTTCTTGCCACATATTCATCCTACCTCTATAAGAAGCTCTCTGGCTTTTTTTGGGTCAATCTATCTCTCTTACCATTATCCCATGGAGCTGCAGGGAGTTCATCCCATCTCTGTGTTCCAAGGATGGATGGGTGAGACCAAGATCTTGTTAGAGGTGGACACATGAAAGTCAACAAATATTCTTAGTCTTCCCAGCTTTGATGCCCTTGTCATCAAGAGGAAATCTGTCCTCCCCCTGTGGTTTCTGACTCATAATTGTTTGTAGATACCTAAGTTAACTGCTGAGAAGTACTTGCCAGGAGAATAATGCAAAGACAAAAGTTATATTCTGGAACATTGCTGGAAACACCTGCTGGAATGGAAGATCAGGTGCATCCTAAGCATTGCTTTAGATTCTGTGAAACATTCCAGGATATGATTAGTAGTTGGGATCACATTCTTACTACTGGCTGGGCTAAACTCTTCCTTAAACTCTGTATTCCAGAGGAGGAAATATTCAGAGAGATGGGGGACTTTTGCTGATGCTTCATAGCAAAGACAGTGGCAGACTGCTCCCACGACACAGTCCCTCTGAATATGTCACAGGGACTGGAGACTTGTCCCTATGTTGACTGCATTTAAACAGCTCTTTTATTGCAGGAGACAGACTCTGAACTGAATGACAGAAGAGGACAACATTGGTCTCAGCTTTTCAGGAGGATGCATGGTTTAGTATCAGTCAGCTTGGGTCTAAGGGTATATTTTCATCACACGAGACAAACCCTCCTCTCTGGTAACCACATGGCATCCCTCCATGGGGGTTTTCATTCTCTAGCAGTTGGATGCTGCATAGTGAGTCCAGAGGTGTCAATTGTGTCCTCCTTGATAAAAAAATTCCAGTAGATAGAGTGCATTTCCCTTTATAATTGCAGTGGAAACCCCAGACTATCAGTCACTGAGCAGAAAGTAGGGAGGCTCTTCGCTTCATGAATCCCTTGGATCAGCTGGGGGAGACTGAGAGTGTCGGGGAGGAAGGGAGAGAGGTGCCTTTGAGTAGGAGGGCTGGGGGTTTCGCTGCAGTGGGTTTCGAGGACTGAGTAACCGTGGCATGCAGCCTTCAGCCTGTAGGCTGCCCTTAACATCCTAGAAATAGAACCTCTGATATTCCGGGGGTGGAATTGTCAAGAATGGTTCTACTTTGACCATTTCTGAGGGTCTGGCCTCAGTCTCCCCTGTTTTGGGTTCCTACGCCTTCTAGCTGTGACAGGGCATCCAGCCAAGTGTATCTCAGACAAATATCTACATTGTCGGTGGTGGCGTGATTGTGACTTCCTGTCTTCCAATTTAGACTCTTTTTTTTTTTGCCTTGCTTTTTACTGTCTGGGTCATTTGATATTATATCTGGTGTTTCCTGTTTTGAAAACCTCCGACTCTAGTCACCAGACTGTAGAAACCGGGGTCAACTTCTTCCTACTGAGGCAGGCGTTAGTCACTTGTTTTGGTGTGCGATTCGCCATTTGCGTAATGAGAGCTGTCAGGTGTCTGCTCTGTTCTCAGCCCCAGACACTTCCCTCTTTGTAAGTGTTTGTTTTTCAGATGCGGAGACTTTCTCCCCTGATGTGGATGGAAGGGGACTTGGTTACCATGCTCCCCTCCCCCAACCAACAGTGTGGGCGTGGTTCTGTGGTCTTGGAAACAGAGCTCTTGATTCCCTTGGGTCTGGTTCTCAGAACCAGGTTGATGCGGGCATGACCAACTGAGCCACTCCCCAGCTCTGTACCCCCTCCTTTCCCAGACTCTGGGGTCACCATTCTCCTCGTCTTTCCACTTCGGAGTGGCGTGGTCAGAGCCAACTCAGTGAATCAGGTCAGCTAGCTGTAAAGTAGCTAAGCAGTGTTGGTTTGTTTGTTTGTTTCAACAAAGAGGAAGTTTATCTCTAGAGTTTTGCTTAATATAGCCTTCCCTTGCATAGCACAGGCTGACTTCAGCCACACAGAGCAGTGGGGGTCCTAAGCTCCAGGAGGGAAACTTTGCTGCTCTAAAGTTGTTTTATTTTTTTCACTTTTCCTCTCCCTTTCCTTCCTCCTCTCTTCCCACCTTCTTCCTTCTCTCCCTCTATTCTTTCCTTCCATTTGTGTGTGTAGGCCAGAGGACAGCTTTAGGTCAGGGACACTGTCTCCTTTGAGACTCTCCCTGGCCTGGAGCTCACCACGTAGGCTAGGCTGGGGACTGATTCTTCCATCTCTCCCTCCTCAGTGCTTAGAGTATAAGCAGGCGCCAGGACTCCTGTACATCTTCATGTGGGTCCTGGGGATTGGCCTGAGGTCTGCAAGCTTGCAAGGCAAGCACTTTACAGCTGTCCCCTAGTCTCTTACCTTGTTTGATTTTGGTGATAATAGAGAGGCAGACTCAGGGCATTTTTTAAGATAATGAGGGGCCAGAGGAGGTAGGGGAGGAGGGTGGAGATATGCCTCCTTTAAAACAGCAGCAGCTTTGGGAAGAGCATCTAGAAACATCAAAGCGGGCTCTGGAGATCAGACTCCTTCCTTTCTTCATGATGTCTTTGATGGACATGGTGTCCTGGAGAAAGGGAAGCATCCAGAGGGCAGGCTCCATGGTGTCACCTCTCAGGGGTCTGGTTCCTCAGGGAGGGCCTCTGGTGGCTAGGCTCTCTAGAGTCAGGGAAGTTGAAGGCTACATTCTCTTTCCTCTCCTTTGCCCTCAAATTGAGAGACCTCAGCCTGAGCCTTCAGTGTTTCAGCTAAGACTGGTCCAAGAGTGAGATAAAGCCCTTCATCTCTGGATTCTCTTTTCAATCCTCTTCTGCTGGGTGATGAAGACAGAAGGTGTCTCTTTGACCCATCACGTACATTTACCTCTATGACAAGAGGCATGTTCACTCAACACCTTGCTGAATGAGCTCAGCCCTTTACAGTCCTCAGCCCAAAGCAAGAGCCCACATAACCCACTGAGACATAATATTGCTCTGTGTTATTACTTAAAACAAGAAAAAGCCAATAAAAATCCCAACTCCCAGCTCCCCCTTGTCTCTGCGTAGTGCTTTGAATGATTTCATTTCTTCTCCTGAAGTCATTCCATGAGACTCTGAACTGACAGGAATCATTAATGGGTGGAAGGACTCAGATGGGACTTCTAATGAAAGGTCAATAAGAAGAAGGTTTTGCTAGCTCCCTGCTGGATAAATTCAGCCTTATATCCTAATCCCATGTGTAGTTCCTGGGAACTACCATGTTGGATTATTGCAGCAACCACAGACACCCCACACATTCCTTCTTTGGTGAAATAAATGCAGGTGAGGATTATGAGTGTGAGTATGGAGGACAGAGGTTGACAGTTGAGTTTTTTTCCTCAGTTGCTCTCCACCTAATTTTTATTATTTATTTTATTAAAAATTTCTGCCTCCTCCCTGCCTCCTCCCCGCCTCCCATTTCTCTCCCTCTCCCCCCACTCTCCTCCCCCTCCCTCTCCAGTCCGAAGAGCAGTAAGGGTTCCCTGCCCTGTGGGAAGTCCACGGTCCTCCCCACTCCATCCAGGTCTAGGAAGGTGAGCATCCAAACAGACTAGGCCCCTCCAAAGCCAGTACATGCAGTAGAATCAAAACCCAGTGCCATTGTCCTTGGCTTCTCAGCAGCCCTCATTGTCCGCCATGTTCTGGGAGTCCGGTTTTATCCCATGCTATTTCAGTCCCAGTCCCGCTGGCCTTGGTGAGCTCCTATTAGATCAGCCCCACCATCTCAGTGGGTGGGTGCACCCCTCACGGTGGTACTGACTTCCTTGCTCATGTTCTCCCTCCTTCTGCTCCTCATTTGGACCTTGGGAGCTTAGTCCGGTGCTCCAATGTGGGGCTCTGTCTCTATCTCCATCTATCGCCAGATGAAGGTTCTATGGTGATATGCAAGATATTCATCATTATGGCTATAGGATCGGGCCATTTCAGGCTCCCTCTCCTCAGCTGCCCAAGGAACTAGCTGGGGATATCTCCCTGAACACCTGGGAACCCCTCTAGAATCAAGTCTCTTGCCAACCCTAAAATGGTTCCCTTAATTAAGATATATACTTCCCTGCTCCCATATCCACCCTTCCTTTATCCCAACCATCCCATTCCCCCAAGCTCTCCCCATTCTCCCCTTCACACTTTTCTCTCCCCATCTCCCCTTAGCCCCATCCCACCCCACCCCCAAGTTCCCATTTTTTGCCCAGCAATCTTGTCTCCTTCCAATATTCAGGAAGATCTCTAGGATCACGAATTATATGCTCAATGTCCTTTATTTATGGCTAGAAACCAATTATGAGTGAGTACATCCCATGTTCATCTTTTTGGGTTTGGGAAAGGCAACCTACTGACTGGGAGAAGATCTTCACCAACCCTGCAAAAGACAAAGGTCTGATCTCCAAAATCTATAAAGAACTTAAGAAACTAGACTTTAAAATTCTAATTAACCTAATTAAAAAATGGGGCACTGAACTGAACAGAGAATTCTCAACAGAAGAAGTTCAAATGGCCAAAAGACACTTAAGGTCATGCTCAACCTCCTTAGCCATCAGGGAAATGCAAATCAAAACAACTTTGAGATGCCCTCTTACACCTGTCAGAATGGCTAAAATCAAAAACACCAATGATAGCCTTTGCTGGAGAGGTTGTGGAGTAAGGGGTACACTCATCTATTGCTGGTGGAAATGCAAACTTGTGCAACCACTTTGGAAAGCAGTGTGGCGGTTTCTCAGGAAATTCGGGATCAACCTACCCCAGGACCCAGCAATACCACTCTTGGGAATATATCCAAGAGATGCCCTACCATATTACAAAAGCATTTGTTCAACTATGTTTATAGCAGCATTATTTGTAATAGCCAGAACCTGGAAACAACCTAGATGCCCTTCAGAGGAAGAATGGATGAAGAAAGTGTGGAATATATACACACTAGAGTACTACGCAGCGGTAAAAAACAAAGACATCTTGAATTTTGCATCCACCTATTTTTTAAAATCTATCTATCTATCTATCTATCTATCTATCTATCTATCTATCTATCTATCTATCTAATTTTTGAGACAGGTTTTGCTAAGTAGCCCCAGCTGGCCCGGAACTCATTCTGTAGATCAAGCTGGCCTTGAACTCACAGAGATTGCCTGTCTCTGCCTTCGGATTGCTGGGAATGAAGGTTTATGCCACCACGCTAGGCTTTTCTCTACTTCATCTTTTGAGACAGAGCCTTTCAATAAGCCTGAACCTCTCTGATTTGGCTGACTGGCTAGTTAGTGAGCTCCAGGGATCTCCCTGTCTTCACTTCCCCAGCAAGGGGATTTCAAGGGTATCCCATCATGCCTGGCTTATTTAAAAAAAAAAAATGTGGGTTCTGATGATTGAACTTGGGTCCTCACAGTTGCCTGACAAGCATTTTAATGACTGAGTCATCTCTCCAGCCCAGACCTCAGGCTGTTAAAACACATTTTCTTCGGGGCATCTAGCCCAGTGTTCCAGTAAAGTCTGTGCGGTGATGAGCCTCGGTTTGTTTCCTGAGTCGCCATTGATTTGTTTCACTTCTTGGTTTCTTCATCTGAAAGCCAGTCTCCTTCAGATAGTGTGGTGGTTAGCTTTAAGGGTTAATGACACGATCTAGAACCCCCTGGGAAGTGTTTCAATGGTGGACTGTCGACAATGGATTGGCCTTGCGGGCCTGTCTGTGCAGACTGTCTTAGTTCACTGATGCAGGAAGACCCAACCTACTGTGCCTGGCACCATTACCCTAGGCCGGGAGTCCTGGACTGTAAAAGAGCAGGGTAATCAAGCGGAGCATAAATAGGCAATTGGGTGTGCATGCGTGCACGCATTTCTCTCTGCTCTTGACTGTGGATGTCATGTGACCAGCTCTTATTTCAGTGACTTCCCATAGTGATGGACTGTGACCCCGAACTGTGAACTCGAATAAACCTTTCTCCCTGTGTATCTTTTTGTCAGGGGATTTACCATGGCAACAGAAGTGAAACTATGTCACGTGGCATTGCATGCGGGAGGTCTCTGAAGAGGACGCAGTAAACAGTTGTCATTATTATGTTTCCTCACATACCTACTGTGTGCTCTCATTTCGTCAATCCGATCATCTAAAGAGATGGTTGGCCATTTCCATGTGAAGGACAAAGAAACAGGCCTGGAGAGGCGAAGCAATGTGTCTGTAGCCACACAGCCAGTAAACAGCAGAAAGTAGTTTGAAAGCTTCGTGTAGGACACTTACACAATGACTCCGACCCTGGGGTCCCTCTCTTCTATTTCAGTTTGTTATTTCCAAAGACTTGTTGTTTTAACTTTGGTGACATCTGTCTGTTGATGCTCATCTCTTCTACCAGGTCCCAGCACCCTTGAGTCTCCAGCACCTCACCCCAGCAGAACTGTGCCCATCCAGCATGCAAAAAATTAGTAACCAATGAATGTAAGGTGGGACTCTGGGGATTCCAGAGTTCGGGGCCATTCTGTTGGCCTGTCGGACTTTTCTCTGTAACTTTGTGCAGACAGGCTTCCTGAGACCCTAGAGATATCTGTGGCTGGTAATTTCCCCTTACCTTGACTCATCGACACTCCCCTGGCAGGATGACCTGGCAGCCCAGAGCCAAGCATTGGAGTCCCACATCCTGCCCCCTTCCTGTATACCCATCACATAGTGCTAATATGCCCAGAGATTCTAGACCACACAGCCTCTGAGTCTTCTGTCCCTCCCACAAACAGAGCCACACATGAGCTCTTAGACGTGCATTCAAACACATCCTCTCACCCATCCATCTGCTTCTTCATTCCCACACTGATTCAAGTCCCTTGGATACCTTGAAAAATGAACTAGCTTTTAAGAATAAGGGTTTCTCAAAGCAGAATCTTCACCACGGTCATGTAGGAATGTTCTGCAGATACCTGGACCTGGGGGTTTGGAGATAGCTTACTTAGTAGAGTGTCTGCCTTGCAAGCAAGGACCAGAGTTCAACCCCCAGAACCCACTTACAAAGGCTGACATGGCCCAGGAAAAGTTGGCCAACTCAAAAAGAACTCAGTGGTATTTCTGTAGACTGGTCTCATTTTGCTTTGTTTGGGTATTTTTTTTTGTTCTATTGATTTTTATTTGTTTATTTTGATTTCCATTTTTGCATACGTGTTTCCTGTTTTTTGTTTTGTTTTTGTTTTGCAAAGAGAGAGAAAGAAAGGACATAAAGTTGGGTGGGTAGGGAGGCTCTGGGAGAAATTGAGGGAGGGGAAACATAAAATATATTGTATGAAAAAAGCCTTACTTATCATTGAAAAAGAAAGAAAGAAAGAAGGAAAGAAAGAAGAAAACGAGAAAGAAAGAAAGAAAGAAAGAAAGAAAGAAAGAAAGAAAGAGGCTGGCAAGGTAGTGTGCACTTGTGGGGAAGGCAGAAGACAGATGGATCCTGGGGCTCCCTGAAAGACCAACCTAGCTTACTTGGTGAATTCCAGGATCATCTAAGAAAGACAAGGTGAACAGCAGCTGAAGAATAACACCCAAAGCTGACCTCTGGCCACCTCCATAGGCACAAACAGACAATATCTCTTCCTCTCCCACCCCCAACCCTGACCCAGAGACAGAATCTCTCAGCAGGGTGTAGGATCTCTGTATTTAAGAAGCTCACCATGTGCAGTTGGGTTGAAGACCCTCTAGTCTACAGATTCTCACAGTGCAGCAACGTCTCTGGGCAGGAGCCAAGGCAGAGGCCTGTGAGGGTGCATTGCTCAGCCTTATTCCCCTTGTATTGGGCCTGCTATCCCCTGGGTACTCTGCAAGCATGTCCCTTCAAAGAGTCCCTGTGTATAAAACTGCCCCAGACAATCAGCTCCCAGAGGACAGGGTCCCATTTGTTTTCCTTACTGTTGTGTTCTCCATGCTTACAGCAGGACTTGGGACCTAGTATGTACCCAGTAAATATTTGTTAAATCCGTCCATCTGTCCATCCGTCCATCCATCCATCCATCCATCCAACCATCCATCCATCTACCCTACCATTTCTTCATCCTCTTCTCCTTCCTTCTCACCCTCTCTCCATCCATGCACCCATGTATGCATCTGTCCATGTATCCATTCATCCATGCATCTATGTGTTTACCCCTTCTTCCTCCCTTTCTTTCTCTTTTCTCTGATTCTCTCAGCATTTACTATGCCTGTCAGCTTTTTGTCTCATGATGTGGTGTGTATCTCTGTTTAAGAGACAGGTAGGGAATGCCATGCTAAGATGACAGATCTCTCAGTGCTCAGTTTCACATCCTGGACTGTGAAGAGAAATGGGGCTAGAAGTTGCGTTGTGCTCGAATAGAGGAGAATTGGGCCAGAGTGCGTGATGTCCTCTAGCAAGTGTGGATTCATCCCTAAACAGACTTAGGCGCTGGGTGCGCTCCTGAGGAGGGAGAGGTGGCTGGCACCGGGCAGTCATTAAAACAGTGGATGACCTCTTGTCAGACAAGGTGGGGCTCTGCAGACCTCAGCTCTCTCTCACTGTCCCCTGAGACACTCAGAGAGAGGCCCATCCATCAAAGGGTCCTCTGGGATGGCCACGGGCGTTTGTCTGAGACTCAGTTATGGGGTTCTGTTTTCAACTCCGATCTTGTCAGATTCAAGCTGTCAACTGTACGGGCCCTGAAAGGCCTGTCACAGAACCCTGGGGATAGGCGTGCTGCAGATGACCTTGAGGGGACTCTGCTGAGTGTGGAACTGTGGTGATAAGAGGAACAAATGAGAAGAAGCCACTGGGCCAGCTGCTGTTGTGCTGGTCCACCCCACCCCTTTGTGTTCATTCTCGGGGGATGTGTGGGCAGCTGCATTAAATCTGTTTTGCTTCTGTACCCTCCTGGTGGCCTCTCTTGCTTTCTGTCATCTCTTATTGGGAATATGGAAGGTGACAGTACATGGAGCAGGTTATGGACAGGCTAGAAATGCAACCTGGAACAGCACAGTCTTGCTCTTGTGTGTTTACTTGAGGTCTCTGATTCTGTCTCTCAAGCTGGTTCAAAATGGCAGGGCAGGACGTTAATTTGGAAATCATTCCATCAGTTCATAGACTGGCTATTTACTCCTATTGTCATTTGTAATAGGGGTGGGACCCAGAACAGTTTGGATTCTTGCTGCTTTTTTTCTCACTTAAAGAGATTTCTCCCTGTCTCAGAGCTGAGGACCAACCCCAGAAGCCTTTTATGTTACACATATTGCTTCGTGACCTTCTAGGGGCGGTTGGTAGAGGGCTTGTGTCGCCTGCACAAAGCCCCGCGTTCCATCCCATCGCCTGATAAATCGGATGTGGTGGTCTAAGCCTATAACCCCAGCCTTCAAGAGGTGGAGGCAGGAGAATGGAAAATTCAGGGTCATTCTCAGCTGCATAGTGATTTGAGGCCAGCATGGGGTATTTATGATCTGGAAACAAAACAAAACAAAAACCAAACAGCCAAAAATTCCCCTCCAAAACCAAAAAAAAAAGTGCAAAACAAAACAAAAAGTAGAAACATAGCAGGGCCTGTCGGAGGAGGAAAATCAGGAGTCAGAGGAAGGAGGAGAAGCTAGGTCCCTATCAGATTTTGTCCCTTCTTGGTCCCTTACAGTGACTCCCAGGGATTGAAGGGCAGCTCCAGCCACAGGTGTGGGCACAGTGATCCAGCTCTCCTCATGGGACAAAGGAGGCAGTTTGCTAGTTTTTCTTTGGCCCTCCTCAGGTTAGCTCTTAGGCAGGAGGTATCTCAACTGGAGTTGTGGGAAGCCTGGAACTGGATGAAGAGGGGCTCACATTAGCTAAAAGGCCGTGTGAAAGAGCAAGTATAGGAATGTACATGGAGCTGAGCTATCTGAATGCTGGGAGGCGCGGTAAGGTTGCGTGAAAGGGGCATTCGGGCAGCATCCAGCCATGACCCACCGATCTTCTAGGACGCTCTTCTGAGCCTCCTGCAGCACCGGCCCCACAGTTACTCAAGGCAGAGTGGAAACCCAAACACCACGCCCTCTGGGCAGAGACTCATGCAGTCTCCTGTCCTGGCCAGTGAGTGATGTGGGAGTTTGTTTGGGTGTGGGCTGTTCCCACAGCCAGGTACCCCATGCTAGTCCACCCCACTCTCAGAGTAAGGTGCAGCCCTAAGCTGCTTTGGCTTTGGGTCACGGTAGTGACTGGGGACTGGTCGTTCTCTCCTTCCTTCATGTCACATGTTTTCCAGAACAGTTTTTATATACCACTGGCCAAACACAAGCCGAGTTTAGACACTCTATGGCTAAGTTCTTTAATGTATTTATTTCAGTATTTAGCTGTCATGTCTCACATATGATTTCATGACTGTTAATCACGCCTGTCATCAGGCTCAGTTTATTTTAGGATAAAAGGCTGAATATAAAGAATGTAAAGAAAAATAGTTAAAATATTAGCTTAATGGACTGCGGATGTAGCTTAGCTGGTAAAGCGCTTCCTAGCATTCCTGATGCTCTGTTCCATCCCCATCATCACATAAGCCAGCTGTGGTGGTGCATAGCTAGCACTCAGGAGGTAGAGAGGCAGGAGGATCAGAAATTCAAGATCAGTCTCCACTACTTAGTGAGTCTGAGACTAACATAGACTATGTGAGTGGCTGTCAAGCAAAGCAAAGCAAAGCAAAGCAAAGCAAGCCTTAATATGGGAGATGAGAATTTTAAACACATGCATAACTTATAAAAACATATTATATATTGATAAAACTAAAGCGATAGAAGCAGTTTTAATAATGTAACTGATATGTCTAAACTATAATTTCTGTACATAACTGCTAGAACATTATTGAGATTATATATGTAACAATATATGTATATATACATGCAATGCATGTATATATGTATGTATATGTAGGCACATATATACATACATGCATTACAATATGCCACATATATAGTAAAAATTTGGAGTGTGTTGCTATCTATGTCACACTTCAATTGGACTCAGCCCTATTTCAGGGGCTGGAGGTACAGGTTTGGGAGCTATGTGGGTTTGACTTTACTGCTTGGAGCTCAAATGTAGATTAGACTGCATTTGGTATGCATTGTAACAGATGGTTCCCTAGGCTGGCTAGAACCTAGGAGGTGGAGCCTTTAACAGGCGGGGCCTAGTAGGATTTTAGGTCAGTGGTGGTATGCCCTGGAGAGATAGCAGGGCCCACCTCTTTTCTCTCTTATTTCCCAGCCATAAGGATTAGTTAGTGGCTTTGCCTTGCCACAAGCCTCTGCCACAGTGTGTTGCCACAGGCCCAAAGACAATAGATCAGGGAACAAAACTTCCAAAATGAATTTTTTTCTTAACATTTGATTTGCTGCTAGCATTTGTTGTTTAACCGAAAGCTGCACCATATAGAGGGATCCTACAGAGGTGGACTGAGGATTTGGACAGGTGAGAACTTCCCCTCGCAAACATTTGTATCTACTTACTCATCATCTATCTCACTCAGAGGGGCTGACTTTCGCCCTATGTATTGGGGTCCACTCCCTCTCTTGTCTTCTCTTCATTTTTCTTCTTTACTTTAGCAATGGGTCTGTCAGAAGATTGTAAAGAGATTTATTTTTATTTTATGTATGAGTGTTTGTCTGCATATATATGTATATATACATACATATATACATACATATATACATACACACATACACACATCTAAAAATCACACACACACACACAAACACACACACACACACACACACACACACACACACACACACACACACATATATATATATATATATATATATATATATATATATATATATACCATATGTGCACCTGGTGTACCTGGAGTCCCAAAGAGATCACTGGATCCCATGCAATAACTGGAGTTGCAGATAGTTTTGAGCCTCCTAATGCGGATGCTGGCAGCCAAACTGGTTCTTCTACTAGAGCAGTGTGGTGGTTCGAATAGGCTTAGGTATTTGAACCCTTGGTCCGCACTTGAAGGTGCTGTCTGGGGAGGGGTAGGAAGTGCAGTCTTGCTGAAGGAAGTACATCAGTGGGGGTGGGCCTTCAGAGATTACAGCCTCATCCACTTCTCCGTTTCGTTCTTGTGGCTCAAGATGTGGCCTCTCAGATCGCTGTTCCTGCCACGCTTCCCTGTCATGAAGGACTCTCATTCCTCGAGGACCATAAGCCGAAATGAACCCTTCCTTCTCTAAGTTGCTTTTGGTCGGGGTGTTTTACCACAGCAACAGGAAGCCACTAAGACAGCCACAGACATCTTAACCACTAAGCTGTCTCACAGGTCCTGCCCACCTGAAAGGTATTGCAAATTCATTCACTATGTGTTTGCTCATTTTCTTTTTTCTTTTTGATATAGGACCCCATATATCCCCGATTGTCTTTGAATTTACCGCACAGCAGGGGATGGCCTTGAACTCTGGATACTCTGTCTCCGTTGCTGCAGTGTGGGTTCACAGGGTGTGTACTACCATACTAAGTTCATATGGAGCTGGGGTCTAGACCTAGAGCTTTCTCTTCCTCCCGCTATGCAGGCTTTCTAGCTGAGCTAGCTCTAGCTCACGTGGTGGAGGCTTTGCAAGCAATCAATCAGAGAGAAATGGAAAGCCAGGTGTAGTGGTGCACGCCTTTAATCCAGTACTGGGGAGGCAGAAGCAGGAAGATCTCTGTGAGTTAGAGGCCAGCCTGGTCTACATAGTGAGTTCTAGGATAGCCACAGCTACATAGTGAGATCTTGTCTTAAAAGAAAAGGTGTGTGTGTGTGTGTGTGTGTGTGTGTGTGTCAGTATGCATCTATAATTCTAGTGCTGGGGAGGCAGAGTTAGGTAAATCCCTGTGTTTGCTAGCCAGCCAATCTAGGCTACCTGGTAAATTTCAGGTCCCAGAGAGATACTCTCTAAAAAATCAAGTTTCATGGAGCCTGAGCAATAACAGCTGTGGTTATCCTTTGTCTTCCACATGTGTGCACATGTCTGCACACACTGCAAACTGAGTCAGACTTTTGGGTCATCTGTCCCTGCTCCTGCCTCTTGATACTCTTAACAATCAGTCACCACTACTTGGGCTGTGCTCTGTCCCTGCTGCTTGGTAGTCGCCTGAGGGCATGTGACAAGCGCTTCAAGTCACTTGGCATCATTTGTTACAGTCTCATATCCATCAGTCATGAGGGGATGGTTTCTTAATGCCAGCTTATTTGGACACCATCAGACATGCATATGATAAGGTCCTTGGTGTGTCACTGTCTTAAATGTGAGTCTGAGTACCACAGCCTTCTTATGATAACATGCTGGCTGTGGTTTATTGGAAACCACCAAACTGGAATTCTGCTGACTTGATTGTTTCAGATGGAAGTACTGTTAGAGGAGGCACAGGCTTCACCCCATGGTTGCAGGGGAACTGAACTAATCAGAAATCTTTATAAAACTGAGCACCAACCTACAAATTGCCTTAGAAGAAATGCCTACTAAATTTCAGCCTAGCCAGGTGCCAGTTTCCTGGTCCTTAATGACTATGATTTTCACAAAAGGATTGTCACCTCAGCCCCCTGTTTGTTCTCCTTGCCGTTTTATCCCCTGCAATGCTCTCCAGGGATCAATTAATATTATCTGGAGAAACATGAGTCGTAGTGGGACCGAACTTGTCTTGGATGTGCTCTCTCTCCCTGTCCTCTCTGCATTTCCGCCTGTGCACATATGTACAGCATGACATCATCGGGGGAGCCACCTGAGCCCAGAATCCCTGACCTCACCCAGAAGGTTGTCTTCCCTCCCCTGGCTAGAAACAGAGCCTGTGGAACTTACAGAGCCCAAATGAATGAACTAAGTGAACTCGGTTTTTTAAGGAGGGGAACAATGGAAGGATTCTTAGGCTCAAAATCCGTGGGGATAAAGGCCAAGACCCTAGAGAAAGCAGTAGAATCCTTTAAGTAAGACAGAGACAATTTGGATCCATTAAAGGTGCACTCTTCAACATTTATTACTCTTAAGATTTTTTATTCACATACATTAACTCCATATAATGATGGATTTCATTATCACACATATGTCTACTGCATTTTGACCCCACTCCCCCACTACCCTTATCCTCTCTTGTCTTATCCTTCTGCCCTCTCTGAGAAGGCTCTCCTCTCTTCATTTAATCTATCCCTGTCACCCTCATATATCAGAGGAGTCTTTCTTAGTTGATTTCAGGTCTAATCAAACTGACAGTCAAGACTAACTATCCCTGGAGGCAACAGGGATGGAGAAGTGCCCAGGGGAGCTGCGATCAAGGAGCAGGCAGAGGGAATGTTTTCTCAGGATCTGTAAGAGGAGCCCTGACTGGAGGACCCTCCTAAAATCATGCAGCCACTGCCCTGATAACACAGGGTGGTACCCTAGTCTCTTCCTTCCTCCTCTAATCCTGTGCCTTAGCAACTAAGCACGAGCCAGCGCAAACCCAAAGCCTTTAAAATAATGCCCGGCACATATGATCTCAGGGCTAAGTGCTGGTCTCTGCCCCGACCACATAGGGCTGCATCTTCTGTCCTGGATCTTGCTTGCAGCGGTTTATCTACAACAACAGAGAACACTCCCTGTTTCTGACAGTCTGCGGAACAAGTTAGTGGGAGGCAGTTTGCTGCTGGAGCCTGGTGTAGGTCCTCGCCCACATAACTGGCTTTGCCACCTTATCCAAAATATGACAGAGCCTCCTGTTCAGTTGACTCTGGGGTCAAGTGACTCTGAACTGGACTTTCTGCTAAGAAATGTGGAAACTGATCCTGGATCAGGAGGATTTATGAAATGTTTGAGGAAGTGCCTAAGATAGGATTTTGTTGTGTGCCTTGAGACATACAGAGAAACAGTGATTCAAGTAGGAGACTGGGAGATGGAGGGAGAGCCTCTAGAGCTTCACCTGGCACCCCAGCGCCCTCTAGATTCCCATCTGCTCTCCTCATCATCCTGCTCAGTGCCCAAAATGAGGCTGACCCCAAGAACTGCACCCCGGGGCTCCCCAGCCAAAGGTTTAACAAATGCAGGCCAGAGACCCAGGCTAAAGGAGAGAGAGGTTGGGGGATTTTTTTTTTGTGCAGGGCAGTGGTGGCACAGCCTTTAACCCCAGCACATGGGAGGCAGAGGCAGGCAAATCTCTGTGAGTTTGAGGCTAGCAAGTTTTTTTGGTTTTGTTTTAATCGGCACATATTAATTGCACACAATAATGATCTTTGTTATGACATTTTCTTCTATGTATATAATGATGTGTGTTTGTGCACTAGTGAGCAACTAGGGTTATTTGCACGAGCCTAGGTAAGGAACTGCAGGAGCATGCATGAGGAGTGATTGACAGGAACGTGGGCAGCTTACCAGTAGCTGCATTATTGAAAACAAATGTCTCTTCCGTTCTCAGCAACTATCAACTGACTATAGACCCTTAGAAAGGGGTTGGGCCCCATGAAAGCCAGCTACTGTTAACTTCCTATAGATTCTCTGGGAGGGATGGGGTCTCATGAACCCCTGAAGCTGCAGTGATTTTCTGCCCTGAGTCCCTAGCATTAACCACGTCTTCCCATTTCTGCAGTGACAGCCCAAGTCTCTAGCTTGAGCCTCGGTGTCTTGGTTCCTTTCCTTGTGTGTGACTGCAGCTTCCCATAGGTAGCATCCTTAGGAACCTTGTCACCTTGCTCTTCTTCAGCCTGGCTACACCGTCTCTGGAGTCTGTTCATTGAAATCCCGGTATCTGAATCCTCCGCCATGATTTGTGAGCTGCTGCAGACCCGGTTTAGTTTCATTTACGCTGCTGTGATAAAATATCCTGGCAGAAAGCCACATGCGAGAAAAGCTTTCTTTGGAGTAAAATCTCAGGCTCCTACAGTACTGTGGCGAAGTTAAAGGAGGAACTCAGGCAGCTGGTCACATCGCATCCATGGTCAAGAGCCAAAGAGAATAAATGCATACATGTTATCTACTCACTAGGACACAGTTGGCTTTCTCTTCCCTTATATTCTTGATTGCGAGTCTATCCTTTAATGGCTGAGCCATCTCTCCAGCCTGCTTTCTCTACTCTTCTATAGTCCAGGACTCCAAATCCAGGGAATGGTGCCACCCATTGTGGACTCAGTTTTCCCATACTAATTTAGGCTATCAAGATAATGCCTCACATGCCTACAGGACAACCTGATTTAGACAATTCTTCCACT
The DNA here is from genome assembly GCF_903992535.2 of Arvicola amphibius. NCBI lineage: Eukaryota > Metazoa > Chordata > Mammalia > Rodentia > Cricetidae > Arvicola > Arvicola amphibius. The sequence continues at coordinate 91,373,729 of NC_052058.2, read as the reverse complement.
AAGACTGTCTTCCCAGATGACTCTAGGTTGTGTTAAGTTTATCATTAAAACCAGCCATCACCATACCTAATGCCCTAAAGACCAATGCACTCACAACTTTTAATCAACTTATACCCATTTCTCAACCAAGAACGAAGAGGTTGGTGAGCGCAAGGTCATGCTCAGTCCCATAGAACAAGTTAAAGGTCAGTCTGCATTAAATGAAACCCTACCTCAAAAAAAAAGGATATTGTGTGGCATTGGGGCATACTGGTATCATTATATAAACATGATATCATTGTGTATAGCTAAGCGTATGTGGCAAATGCATGAAAAGATGGGTTCTAAAATTCATTTTGAAGGTAGGAGTGTTCTGTGATAGATCTCAAGGCCGTGAGGAATTAGAATTGACCAGCACGGTCATACATGACCTTAGTAACACAGTACATCCTGGGTTGGGGAGATAATAGCTCAGTTGGTAAGGTATTTGGCTTACAAGCCTGAGAACCTGTTAGAATTCCAGAACCCATTTAAGAAGAAAAAAATGATGGGTATGGCAATCCCAAACTGGGGAGGGAGAGACAGTGGGATTCCTGAGGTTCCTTGGCTGGCTAGTCTAGACTACTTGGTGAGTTCTGGGTCAGTGGAAGACCTTGTCTATAAAACAAGGTGCATGGTGGAAAGAATGAGGCAAGATTTCTCTTTGGCCTACATACCCATGCACACATGTACATGAACACCCTCCTATAAGTGTACCTACACAGTACACCACCCAGGGGTGTGGGGAGTGAGGGACACATCTTGGTGACAATCTACACAGGTCAAAACAGTGAGAATTCGCTTTCCCCAAGCTTGGGTATGCAGAATAATTCCAGATTATTGTCCACATTTCTAGGATTTTAGTAAATCCTATTCATTTTAAATGGAAGACTTCAACTCATGTTTGTATTGTGTCAGATAAGGTAAGTGAGTCCTTAGGTTCCTGAATTCTTAGCTCCCAGGATACTATTGTGTGCTATGATATACTTTAAAACTATCTATCTATCTATCTATCTATCTATCTATCTATCTATCTATCTATCTATCTATTTATCTATCCATTTCTTATCTATTTATCTATCATCTATCTATCTGTCATCTATCCACCTATCCACTTATCCATCTATTTCTGTGTGCATACATCAATGATGGTGCTGTATATGTGTGAAGGTCAAAGGTCAACCTTGGGCTGTTCACTTTGGTACTATCTACCTTTTCTATACTTTCAAATTTTTGTGTGTGTTGTACATGTACAGTGTATGTCCAGTGTGTGGCTGTGTATACCCGTGTGCACATATGTGGAGGCCAGAAGAGGGTGTCTTCCTTTATACACTCTACCTTATTGCTTTGATGCAGAGTCTCACTGGATGGGCTAGTTGACTCTCAAGTTTCCAGGATCCTCCTGTCTCTAGCTTCCAGTACTGGGGTTATGGGCATGAACAACCATGCCCAGCTTTTATTTTTTGAGACAGGTTCTCCCACTGCCCTGAAGCTCACTGATTCTAGGCTGGTTGACCAGAGCTCCAGGGCTCTCTGCCTCTCCAGCACCAAGGTTACACATGTACACCATCATGCCTGGCTTTCTATATAGATCCTGTGTCTCAAACTCAAGTCCCAAAGCTTCTATAGGAGGGATTGTACTGACTGGGTCATCTCTCCCCATCCCTACAACACATTGCTATGCCCATCTCTGGGGACTGGGGTCATTGTCCTTCACATTTGGCCATAATCGAAGCAAAGTGAGCCGAAGAGAAAGTTGTCACTGAAACTATGGGCCCATTGAGGTTAGAGTGGTTTCCTGTCCCTGTTAGGAAAAGCTGCATCTGTCATACACAGTGAGAGATGACACTTCTCAGAGTTTGCCTGGTGCAAGAGCTTGGAGACATTCAACATTCCCACACCCTCCAGTGCCCCCAAGGAAATGAGTTATTCCCAGAATGCTCCAGTGTTTTTCATGTGGGAGGTATATTTCGGTGCACATGTCTTGAAGTCACTCCACCAGTCTGAGTTTGTTAACTTCCCACAGAAGCAATGCCACGGGAAGGGCTGTTAAATATTTCCCAAACAAGCATTGAAAAAAGCCAGCAGAAGGAAAAATGATCCGCCCCAAAGAAGTCACTCCTGCACGGAAGTACATTGCTATTCGCTCTAAAGAAAAGAAAACTTCAAACTTCCAGGTCCAAGTGTGGCTCATATTTAACTGCCTGTTCAGCTGCGGGGTTTGTCTGGACAGTGCAGAGTTACTGAGGCCACCTGACAGAGTCCAACTGCGGGAGAGATGGTGGCCCAGAGGATGAGGGCGGGGTTTCTGGGACCTTGGTACGTAGTCCTCATTTTCACCTACCGGTTCCAACCTCAGTCTTGCTCTCTCTCCAACTGCCAGCTGTAAGCAGCTGCCTTTGCCCTAAGTCAGTAACTCGGATCCTTTCCCACTGGCGCAGATATTCTAATTAATTAATTAATTAATTTTTTCCTTATTTTTTTCTGCTGGTCTCAGAGGTTGACTATATCCCTGCTCTTCTGGAGTTGGTTTGGCCGTGTGTTGTAGGTAACATGTTTGGCTTCTTTTTGGAACTCAGCCCTCAGTTCTTACTGACTTATTTATCTATTATTCTATTATTATTATTAATTCTATTATTATTTATTTATTATTTTGGCTAACAAGATGAAATATCTCCACTTTTAGCTGTGGGTTTCAGGACCCTGATCATCAGGGCTGATGGCCAGCAACCTCTGTGCTCCCTGTCCCCATGGAGTGTGAGAGATTAGGAGGTAGACTTTTCTTTGAAAAAAAAATTGTAACTCATTCCCAAAGATTTAGGAATTCAAATTGAAATCTTGAAGTACCACTCATGTCTACCAGATCAGCAAAAATTAATTAAGACTGATGAGAGCAGGGCTGGTGAGCTGTGGGCATCAAGGACCGCTCTGGTGGGAATGTAAATTAGCACAGTGCCTTTGGAGGACCATTTGGAATAACTACCAAAATAGAAGAAGCGTTTGTACTGTGAGACAGCATTTCTACCCCGGGTTATCTAGCCTGGAGACTATCATATACGCACACAGATTGGTCCTTGTGTGTGCAGATGTACCGTCCACACGTGTACACGTGCATATGTATGAATATGTGCAAGCACAGGAGAGTGCTGATTGTGCAGCCTGGAGCTGTGGCTCATGGGATATGGTAACAGAGCTGAATATTATCCTATACAGACGTTAAGGATACAAATGTACTGGACCAACTTTTTGTACAGGTGTGTAGATTTTAAATGAAGCCCAATTATAAAGGCAAGATATAAAAAGTTATCTGTGGAGAACAAATACATGCATAATATATACAGGTGTAACTTATTTCTTTATCAGTCGGTTTATATTTATTAAAAAATAGAAACCATCTATAAAAAAATGACAGATGGAGCGGTAACCTCTGAGGCAGGAGTCCGGGTAGACCACGCAGTGTGCGTGGGGAGGCAGAGGGGAGGATCGGCCCATGGGGAGGAGTTACAGTTAGAAGGAAGCAGGAAATTCTGCAAGCTCTCACGCAGGGCAGTGACTACAGCGACAGCGATATTCTGTATATTTCAAGATGTAGACGGATGCCTTCTCAATGGTTTACTGTGAAGAAATGATGAGTGTTTGGGGCAATAGCTATGCTTAGCCTGGCGTAAATGTCAGCATTCATACTGATAGTGAAATATCACACGGTGCCTCATTAATACGTGAGGTTTTTTTCCCCTTTGTTTTTGTGCCAGTGGAAAAGTAAGTTTAAAACTTGCAGTGAAGAAGAAAATCAGGGGAGCTGTCGGTTACCGTTCAGACGCGGCCAAGGCCGAGAACCGCACCACACACCACCAGTCCCGAAAATGGCACAGAAATGGCATCAAGAAACCCCGTTCACAAAGATACGAATCTCTCAAGGGGGTCGACCCCAGGTTCCTTTGCCAAGAAGCACAACAAGAAAGGCCTGAAGAAGATGCAGGCGAATAACGCAAAGGCCATGAGCGCACTTGCAGAGGCCCTCAAGGCCCTGGTGAAGCCCCAGGTGGTGAAGCCCAAGATGCCAAAGGGCCCCAGTTACAAACTCAGCCATCTCGCTTTCATTGCTCCCCCCAAGCTTAAGAAGCAGATTAGAAGCTTTATGGCCAGGCGTCGTAGGCTCCAAAAACCAAAGCCCAAGGTTCAAACCAAAGCAGAGGCCTCAGCTCCAGCTCAGGCTCCCAAAGGTGCCCAGGCCCCCGTGAAAGCTCCATACAAAAGATCTCAGTCTGCCAATGAGAAGACAGATGGGCTGGTGTGGACACCTACACAGTGTTTGCATGTGATCGGGACCTTATGCTGTCTTTACAAATAAACTGGAGGCAAGATCTGTTTAAAAAAAAAAATCAACGGAGACCTGGTGAGATGGCTTAGCGGATGGAGGTGCTAGTGGGCAAACCCTGATGGCCTGAGTTCAATACCAGATTCCATACAGTGGCAGGAGAGAACTGACTCCTCAGAGCTGTCCTCTGACACACACACACACACACACACACACACACACACACACACACACGTTTTTAAAAAAGAAATGAAAGTTAACTTGTATGTGGACATTTTTATTTCTTTGAAAGGGAGTATAAAGAAAGGGGTAAAGAAAAAGGGTAAGGGGGGAGGGAGGGAGGGGGAGGGAGGGAGGCATAGAGGGAGGGAGGAAGGGAGGGGGGTGAATTTGAAGCCAGTTTGGCAAACTCTCAGAGATAGATTTACAGAAATTTAGCATATTATTTTCTGTTGTTATGATTGACCTATGTCATGCTTACAAAATTTTAAATGTAAGAAAATGCTTTGGGGGGCTGGGGAAATACCTGACTTGGCGGGTATGGAGTTTACTGTCCAACAATCAGAGCTCAGATTCCTGGCACCCACAGCAAAGGCAAGCATGGCTGCACGCATCTGCAGTTCCAGCACCAAGACGTGGAGACAGGAAGCTCCCGAGAGCTCACTGGCTGACCAGCCCAGCCAATGATGAGTTCCAGGTTCAGTGAGAGGTCTTGTATCAAAAATGAGGTAGAGAATGACCGAGGAAGACATTCCCATTGAGCCCTGGTGTCTACTTGCTCACACATGCACACCAATGCATATTAACCCTTCCTCAGACATGTATACACATGAACATGTGTACACATAAACACAGAAATGTAGCCCATTATTTTCCTCTGTTGGTTTTACTTTTACTCTTTGACAGTTTTATACATGTTTTCCATCCGTCCCCTCTAATTTCCTCCCCACTTGTCCTAGACACCTCCCAGCACATCCCCTTCCTATCTTCATGCCCTGTTTTGATGCGTTTCAGTCTCAGCAGACTGATGCTACCTAGAAAGGCATAGACAGACACACATGCTTGGGCAGGGCTCTTGGGAACATCTGGTCGACCTTAGGTTCCAGACTTCTTCTGTGACATTTGTGCACACACCTGCCCTAACTGGGATGTCTCTGTACTGGATTCTCCACTAGTGGGATTTAGGATGCTCCCTTGGAGAGAAACCAAGTCTCCAGGTGGCTTTAAGTTGTGGGTGCCACTTCTGCAACTCCAGTCTTGAGATTCTCACCACCGTGGATCTCAGAGTTGTGAGAATCAGGGCCCCAGGCCAGTTTTGTTGGAGGATCCAGGAAAGACAGAGCAGGCTGAACTGGAACCAGCACTGTGCTGTTCCTCTTTGGAAAGGCTGTCGTGTAAGGGGACTTGCCAGGATCAACAGGCAGAGAAGAGGAAGCCAGGCTCTCAGGGCAAAATTCTGTTGAAGTAGTGTTAACTGTGCCCAGTGTTGCTGCTTTCCCAGGCCTTACTTCCCTAAATTGGGCCATGTGCTACAAGGGTCTGGCAAGAGAACCCTGGGATCCTTAAGCCCAGGCTAACAAGACGGCAAGAGCTGAGCCAGTGACTCATGGGGACCTTCCAAGGTACCCTCTTTCCTAGTACTTCCATGTAGTCTCCTAGAAATGGAGATCACATGTCTGATTCCACTCTGTCTCAATACCAAAGCAACTTGCTCAGATTCTGTGTGTCCCTTGACATAAACCCAAGCTAGGGGAAAAAAACATATTCTTAGACACAAATGATAACTCATTACCTTAACTTGCAAATAAAATGGTGATTACTTTAATTCTTGGTACCATTAGCTCAGTTTTATAGTAAGCAGTATCCCATCACCTTCTAGATTCTCATGTGTATATGTGTATGTGCGCGTGTGTGTTGCGCACTGTGTGCACGTGCGCTCATTTACAAGCGTGTGTGCATGCAATAAAGAAACTAGAGGTCGGTATCAACTGTCCTCTTCAATCACTTTCCACCTTGAGATAGGGTTTGTCAATAAACTTTCAGATTGCCAACTTAGTTAGGCTGGCTGTCTAGTGAGCCCTGAGGTCCTCTTGTCGCTTCCTCCCCAATGGTGAGGCTATAAATGTGGGCTGCAGTGCCTGACTGTTCTTAATGGGGTCCTGGGAGATTGAGCTCTCTTCCTCATGCTTAGCAGCAAGCACTTTACCCACTGAGCCATCTTCCCAATACCCAAGCTCCCTTCTCTGAGGAGGAAAATGGTAAAAGACTTGGAGAAAATAAAACTTCGCAGGAGACACTTGGGTGAGGCTTAGAATTAGTTCAATTTCTATCTGAACATCTTCTGTTCCAGATGTTTTTTTTTTTTTAAATACAAAGACTTGAGCTCTTGTTGAAGGAGGGTGCAGGGAAGATGCTGCAATTGGGTTGGAGTGAATGGGCCTGAAGCTGCGATGCATCCAGTATGATCTCAAACTTGTCGGGGAAGGGTGGTGCTGCCGTCGGGTTTAAAGCTCTTGTCTTATCCAGCCCCTGCCTATAGCTTCACTATGCAGGTTAATGATTCCAGAGTTTTAGTACACATAAGGTCTCCCCGCGAGCTTTATAGAATGGGAGAAGAAGCACTCGTGCACTGACCACCAACCAACTGATGCAGAATCTTCAAAGCGAGACTCACACATCCACACTTTCTTTTGGTGTGAGTTTGTCTGTGCATGTGTGTATACATCTATGTATACACAGAGGCCAATGGGTGCCTTGCTCTAGCACTATGTCTCATTCTTGAAACAGTCTCTCACTCAGCTATACCTAGACTGTCAATCAGCAAGCCCTAGCAATCCTCCTGTCTCCACCCTCTCCTCCATGCTGGGGTTGCATGCAAGATTTTCATATAGGTGCTGGAGATTCAGACCTGGGTCCTCATGCTGGTGAAGTAAATTCTATTACCCACTGAACCATCTCCCAAGTCCTTTATCTGACTCCCTGGGGTTTTCACTATGCCAAACTGGGAGAACCAGTTCTGTTTGTGCCTTTGATCCCCAAGTAGATGTTCCTAGGGTCCTGATGAAAAAGATTCAATCTCAAAGATTTCATGATGTTAATAATAACCCAAGACCACTTGAGGGGTTTGCCAGGGACCAGCTTCTAAGCCAATGTTTTTAGTGGATTATCTATTAAAATTTCAAAGCAATACACCGAGATAACATATTTATTTCACAGAAGAGGAAATTGACCTTCAAATAAGTTAAGGAACTTATTCAATGTGATGAAGCAGAATGTGATTTGACTTCAGAGGGTGACTTGGCCCTCATAGGATCAAGGTGGAAAATTACACCCTCCCTTGTAGTTGAGGCATGTGTGAACTTTCTCTCTCTCTCTCTCTCTCTCTCTCTCTCTCTCTCTTCTCACTTTCCTCCCTCTTTCTCTCTTTCTGTTCCTCATTCCCTCCCTTCCCCCCTCTTCTTCCCTCCCTTCTCCCTTCCAACATCGTCCTTCTCTTTCTCTTTGTCCCTCCCTCTCTTCTTTCTTCCCTCCCTTCTTCTCTCTCTGTCCCTCCCTCTCTTCTCTCTGTCCCTCCCTCCTCTCTCTCTCTCTCTCTCTTTCTCTCTGTCTGACTGTTTTAAAATAACCATGTGTAAAAAGTTATTGCAACATCTGGCATTTGTAAACATAGCATAGGTCAGAGTGACTTCCACCTGAAAGGGAGTGAGAACATTCTAATTTTAGAAGCCTTGGAAGTTGGTGAAATTATTCCCCTCCTTTTTCTCCAAGGTAGTGTGATGATGCAATGGAAAAGATGTGTGAGCTCATGGTTTATCTTGTTCTTCTACTTACAAGCTGTGTAGCTCTGAGCGAGTCACTTCCCCTCCCTGGGCTTTTGCTTCCTCATCTGAAAAAGAAGGAAATTGGGGCTGGGAATGTAGCTCAAATGATAGAGTTTGCTTAGCATTCGAGAAGCTCTGTGTTCCATCCCTAGCACTGTATAAGCCCAGTGTGGTGGTGCACACCTAGAATCCCAGCTCTCAGAAGGTGGGAGGCAAGAGGATCAGAAGTTCAAGGTCATCTATGACTATGTAGTGAGTTCAAGGCCAGCTTGGGTTGAGTCACAAAACACAAACACAAAAACAATAAAAGGGGAAGGAATGAATCAACCATCTGTAGACTTGTAACTGTGACCCCAACGGTTGCATGTCATCATAGGCTTCTCAGTCTACCCTACAGATTGTCTGTCCTGTGGACACTGGTCCAGTTCTCATGCCTAACTCCCACAGCTGCAGATGTCCAGCTTCTGGGTAACAAAAAACAGGGACCTAGTCATCGCTTCAGAATGGACAGATTCTTCCATTAGCAAGAGATGGCCCAAGAGTTATTGGAAAATCTCACTTTTTTATGGGATGAAGACTATGTATGTAGATTTCCACTTCAAAGGAATGAAAGTTGGAACATGAGAAAACATGCAAAGAAAGTCGAGGCCAAGCTTCATGCCACCACCCCGCATCCCTGTGGCTCAGAGGGATGTGGTTGGCAGTAGGTGGTGCTCATGGGAGATGCCGGTTGTCTGTCAGAGCTGGGTACTCAGCCTGAGGTCTTCTTTGAGATAAACACAAGCAGCTGGTAATCTTGTGAACTTAGGTAGAAATGTCTTTCCACAGAAAGCAGAATTTCTCTTTGTTCTTCAAGGAAGATCCTTTGGCCCCAGTCCATGGCAGGTAGATTGAGAGTGGAAAGGTGGTGACGCAGGCACCCAATCAAAAGCAAAGGAGCAGCTTTGCAGGCCATGCCGTCAGACTGAGTTACCACAGCCCAATGACTATCCCTGTTTCCCATCATGAGCTGATACTCGCTGTCTTCCTTTTCAAAGTAAAAGACTCCTGGGCTGGAGAGATGGCTCAGCTGAGTGACTGTGGACATGAGGAACCGTGTTCAGACCCTGAACCCACTTTCAAAGTAGGTGGGTATGGTGGTGTGCGCTTGAAATCTCAGCACAGAGGAGGTGGAGAGGCAGGTGTATCCTTGAGGCTTGCTGCTCAGGCATCCCATCCCCCTTGAGAGACCGTGTGTGTGTGTGTGTGTGTGTGTGTGTGTGTGTGTGTGTGTGTTTATCCCCTTCGAGACTAAGTTTTTCTGTGTAGCCCTAGCTGTATTGGAACTCTCTCTATAGACCAGGCTGGCCTTGAACTCAGTCACCTCTGAATGCCTCTGCTTTCCACGTGCTGAGATTAAAGGTGCGTGCCACCACCACCCAGCTAAGAGACCCTGTCTTCAAAACAAACAAACAAACAAACAAACAAAGAAACACAAGGTGGATAGTATCCCAAAAATGACAACTAAGGCTGTCCTTCAGTCTCCATAAGCACACTCACGTCTGTATGCCTGCATACAAATGTACCTGAATGCATGAACATGCATAAACACACACACACACACACACACACACACACACACACACATGCACGCACGCACACACTCGGGTGTTGGGGGAGGCTCTTCCTACAGAGCATTCTGCAAAGAGACAGGCATGTACCCTTAGCCTTACCCATTAGCCTCTCTCCCAGAACCTTAGGGATCAAACAGTAATGAATTAGGAGGCTATTTATTCTGGGAAAGCAGCAGCCAGGAGAGACTGGTCAGTAGCTTCTGAGACTCAGTCCTTCAAGTTCTCATCTGCTATGAGCTGAAGTTCCAGTCCTGGGGTCGGGCCTTTGTGTCATGTTACCATGACTCAGGTACTTATTCTTGAGGGGCAAGCATTTTACCACCTAGGTCATCCCTCCAGCCCCTCCAATTGTATTTCAGCATTGCCATTGTGAAAAGAAACCTAGGTGTTCCAAACTCTTTGAACACTTGCAGAAAGACTCTGGGATTATTTCAGATTTTCACTTAGTTAGCCGCTGACTTCACTCATTGTGTGCGAATTGAACTAACCTCACTCTCCAAGGCCAACTACAGTCCAACATCTTCTAGGTCACCAGACTCCTGTTCCCCATCTACCACTTGGATGTTGACGTTCAGCTTGAGAGGACCACTACAGACCCTCTGAAAACATTGCTGCTTGTACTTTCTGGGCATGGCTAGTCTCTTGAGTGCAAGCTGGCATACTCATTCTCCTCAATGCTTGGGGCCTGGAAGGATGACCAGGCATGGCAGGAGGTGCAGAGTTATGACAAGCACATTCCTCTCATAGTATCGAGAACCTATTGGGGAGTGGACACTTGTTCACATGGAAATGTAAACAGATCCATGTGCTGGTCTTGGAGGACTCCCCAGTGGCCTCTGACAAGAGTTGCCATCTGTTTTGCAGCTCTAGTTGTTGTGTAGCTTCCTCAGAGGATATCTAATCTTACGGGAGCAAGGAAGGAGTCCTGCTGAAGTTCTTCTGCAGAGTTTCCTGGGAACAAATGTAGTAGGAAGCAGCGGGGCTGTGTCCCGCCACCCGGCCGCCGGCTACCTTTACACCCGAAATAATTACACGGAAACTGTATTCTTTTAAACACTGCCTGGCCCATTATCTGTAGCCTCTTATTGGTTAATTCTCACATCTTCCTTTAACCCATATTTAGTAATCTGTATAGCACCACGAGGTGTGGCTTACCAGGAGAGATCTTAACCTGCATCCATCTTGGAGAGGAGAATCATGGCGACTCACTATGGTGACTGCCTGAAGCGCCTCCCCTCTGCCTGCTACCCCTTTTCCCACAATTCTGTTCTGTCTACTCCGCCTACCTAATTTTCTGTCTCTTAAAGGGCCAAGGCAGTTTTCTTTATTAATTAACCAATGAAAGTAACATAGACAGATAACTCTCCTCCATCATTTCCCCTTTTTCTGTTTAAACAAAAAAGAAAGGCTTTAACTTTAACATAGTAAAATTACATGTAACAAAACAGTTATCAAGCAAAAATTACAGTTACAATATTTAATTTAGATAGGTATTGAGAATTATATAGATCAGTAGTCATCTATGTTTGTCATTTATAATTAGACTAATCAGGTTCGTTAGATAAATAGAGATTATACTCAGAATAGATAGATAATCTTCAACCTCTTCAAAGAGCTGTAGAAAATGGCCTTTAATTTAACTCAGAGTTCCATGGTAGACAAATAATTTGGTAGTGAGACACAATTGCTCCTGGCAACACCAATCTATTCCCGAGAGAATGTTGAGCACCAAAGACACTCCACGTGGAGCCTTTCTTCTTGGCAGAACTGGCCTTTGGGCAAAGAAATGCTCATACCTCAACCACTGACAGATACAGAGCATCCATAAATGGATAAAACAGGACTGTCATATCCTGCCAAGACAGGGTAAGATAGTTCTGAAAAGTTTCTTGCCTTTGAAAATGGTATGTCAGTTACGTTAGGCCTTAGCCAAAGTTGGTTGCTTCAACGCTGCAAACGTGACTTTGGGTGATTGTCCAGGTAGCTAGTTGTCTCTGTGATTTGTTGCATGTTTTAGAAGTTGTTTGAATGCACTTCCTAATTACTCAGGTAACATTATTTTCCTTCTCAGATCTTCGATGGGGTTGAAGACTATATAAATGTAGTTACTTTCCTCTCATGACTTGGCCAAGTTATTTATTATACAAGACTTAAGCTAGTTAGAATAGGATATTTGTGCTTATTGTATATAATTTCATAGTAGGTTTAGAACTCTCTTACTTAAACAAAAGGGGGAGGTGTTGCGGGAGCTCCTTCTGCTCCTTCAGCCAATAGCCGCTGAGATACCAGACCATTGGGGCGTGGTCTTTCTTTTTAAAAATGCGGCCACTTCCCTCCGCTCTCTCTCTGGCTTCCGGCTCCGCTTCTGACGACTAGGCTCCCTTCCTGATTGCGCAGAGGGCTGTTGTCTGGGACGGTGATCTGTAAGTTTTTTCCCCTTTAAATAAATAACCATTCTATTAATCATAATTCCAAACTGGTGTGGGATTGTTTGTGATTTACGCCATCAAACAAAGTTACATGGCTGTGATCATTAAGGCCATCCACTTGGAAGGCTTTAGAATCACCTTCATCCTAGGCATGTCGGTGAGGATACACCTAGCTTGGACTAGTGAGATGGGAAGATATACCCTGAATGTGGGTAGCACTGTTCCCTGGGTGGCACAGAAAGGGGAAGCCAGCTGAGCATCAGCGTTCATCTCTCCTAACGGTGGATGCAATATGACCGACCAGCTGCCTAATGTTCCTGCTGCCATGCCTTCCATGATGGACTGTTCCCAAATCCGTGAGCCAAAGATGACCTTTTCTTCCTTCCGTTGCTTTAAACTATTTATTTTAATTAATTAATTAATGTATGCGTGTATGTGCACATGTGCAGAGAGCAGGTGCCTACAGAGATCAGGGGCATTGGCTCCTTCAGAGTTGGAGTTACAGGTGTTTGTGGGCCACCCAGTATGAGTCCTATTTCTATGATAAGAAACCAGGACAAAGGCAACTTATAGAAGGAAAAGTTTCTTTGGGGCTTACAGTTTTAGGGGTTCACTCATGATCATTATGGCAGGGAGCATGGCAGCAGGCAGGCAGGTGCTGGAGCACTAGTTGAGAGCTACATCCTATTCCACAGGCTTGCGGCAGAGAGAGCTAACGGGGAGTAACCAGGGCCTTTTGAAACCTAAAAGCTCACCTCCAAGGACACGCTTCCTTCAACAAGGCCACACTTCTCAATCCTTCCCCAACACTTCCACCAAGGGAACTATACTTGAACCTGTGACTCTACAGGAGCCATGCTGATTCAAACCACCACAGCCTCCCTTCAATCAGCTTTTCCCAGACTGTATACTCTGGTATCTCTTGAATCCCCTAGGCCATGGTGACTAGGGCAGAATTCATACAGCTGGCTAGAAGGAGCAGCTGCAGTCTCAAGTTCAGGTCCTATGGCTGGTCCCTCACATATGACAGAATGTCAGTAGTTGACAGTGTTGCCATGGTGGACATTTGCAAGCAGGCACAGCTGATCTGATAAAGATGGTGGCTGTTTGGCCTGGAGGACTGAACTGTAGCCTGGGGTAAGCAGAGAGGTCATAGCGGTGGGCTTTGTGGTGAGCTAATCTGTTTCAGATTTAGAAGGGAGGACTGGGGGGCTTGCCAAGTCAGTCAGCAGGAGGAACCAAGTTCCCAGAGGGGAGCCTGCTGCCTGATACAGTGGCAGGAAGTAGATGGGTGCCGGAGACACTGAGCAGGAAGAGTGACTAGAGCGTGCAAGGATGAAATGGTGAGGCAATGACTCTGACAGCACAGTGGCAGAGGTGGAAATTCCCTTCACACAATAGTTTTCAAGTCACCCAGGTAAAGGAGCTGACTGGGGACCGCAGTCAACCTTGACACTTCCCTCCTGGTCCTGGATACTAGGAGATCAAGACCCTTCTTCTTCTTCTTCTTCTTCTTCTTCTTCTTCTTCTTCTTCTTCTTCTTCTTCTTCTTCTTCTTCTTCTTCTTCTTCTTCTCCTCCTCCTTCCTCCTCCTCCTTCCTCCTCCTCCTCCTTCCTCCTCCTCCTCCTTCCTCCTCCTCCTCCTTCCTCCTCCTCCTCTTCCTTCTTCCTCTTCCTCCTCCTCTTTCTTTTTTTCCTGTGGTACTAGGGGTTGAACCCAAGACTTTGGGCATCCTAGGCAAGCACTCTACCATGGAGCTACTTCTCCAAGCCTTTCATTCTTCCTTTTGATCTTATATCGCCTAAGCTATCCCTGGATCTGAGCTTCCTCCCTGCTGCCCTGTGAATCCAAAGGGTAATAAGTGCGATGCTCTCACTGTCTGTGGTCTCACTCTTCACCCCTCAGCATGCTACCTACCTTCAGCTTCTCTTGATGGTCCCTAGTGACCTGTTGTCCCACACTCAACAACGTTTGTTTGTTAGTTTTGTAACTTTTTTTTTTTTTTGAGACAGGGTTTCTCTGTGTAGTCCTGGCTGTCCTGGAACTAGCTCTGTAGACCAAGCTGCCCTTGAACTCACAGAGATCCACCTGCCTCTGGCTTCTAGTACCTGCCTCTGCTTTCCATTAAAGGTGTGTGCCACCACTGCCAGACTGTATTTTTTGAAACAAGATGTCATGTGGTCCAGACTATGAACCAAAATGCACCCTTTCTTCCTTAAGTTGCTTTTTTTTATTGTTTTGTTCCAACAATGAGACAAGCAACTAATCCAGATCTTACTTGCCATTTTTGACTTAGGAATTTTGTCTGACTGTGCAGTGTTGAGTAGCTGAACTCTAGCTTTATCATATGAATGACATTGTGTGTTGGGGGTATGGAGAGTGGGGAACTTTCAATGATAGTGTCCTAAGAATATGGACGATCTGATATCAGACAGTCTTTATGATATGATGCAGGTGACTTTCTTGTAATCAGAAGCCTAGGGTCAAACTAGCAACCTGAGTTCAGGTTGGTGACCAAGGACCAGGATGTATCCATATCTGGGTGACCTGCGCTGCTCCTCAGTGATATGGTGACTTCTGGGCCTGAGGTGCAGCTGAGAGCCATGCCGAGGTCCGTGGCCCCACTGCAGCCAGGTCTGTGCTGATGTCCAATGCTCCTGCTACCATGGACACCCAAAATCAAGGGCCAAGCTAGTGTCTCAGGGTCACACTGCCACTGTGTCAATGGTAACAGACAGACCCAGCTGCTGCTTAGGACAATGTTGGGGTCCATGACTGGGGGGTCTGTCCTGAAGTCCAGGTCCTTCACTGCTACTAATAGTAACATAGAAGCCCAGTGTTGAGGCTGCAACCTGAGGCCTTGGTGGTATCCGGCGACCACACAACTGCTAGAACCATTCCCATCTGAGTGGACGTTCCCTCTACCCAGAGCCAGGATGTCGGCAGGTCCTAAGCTGCTGCCAAGGGCTATGTCTGGGTCTATGGTCCAGCTGCAACTGGGGTCTGTGTTGATGTCTGTGACTTGTGGCACCTCAGGAAGCCTTAGGGAATCATGCGAGATGAAATCAGAGGGCTATACTGAGCTAATCCCGCCCTTAACTGCCCCGTGACAGCTAGCCTTACCTATGGTCCTTACCGAGTGGTCCCTGCACTCGGGAGAGAAGGCCCTCACCCCTTACCATAGGCAAGGATGAACCTACCCTGAGGGCATGCACGTAGGGGAGCTGACTCTGCCACCACACCCAATGCAGGTGGCCCCAGTGATTGGATCTGACCTGTCTGGTTAACACCCAGGCCCACAACTGGGCCTTGGATTTACCCACCCTAACATCTACCCCATCTAGTTCCTACTGGAGCTCATGAAGGGACTGGTCCTGCAAAATGATACCCGCAAGATCTCTAAGATACAGGCTACCCCAGAAGCGATCCCGTGAAGATCCAGTGAGAATGATGGACCAAAAACCAGAGGCCTTGAACCAGACCGATGACTCATTGCAATGGACAGTGGCCAGTCAATCTGTTTGACAAAGCAGTACACTAAATGACACACTGAAGCCTCCAGTGCCATCAGGACAGATGAAGAGGTGATGGGGAGTCGGGAGAGAAAGAGAAGCAGAGATTTTGGTGTTTCTGGTGTGGTTTTTGTTCTGTTTTGGTTTAATGGTTTTTTCTTTTCATAGGAATAGGGGATTATGGGGGGACTGGAGGTAAACAGAATTGGGAGGTGTATGATGTGAAACCCCAATATTTAATAAATAATCTTTATTGAACAAAAAGTAACACATTTCTTCATTTTGTTCTTATATGCATTTTGTCTTGGCTGATTCCCTCTCCCCAGTCCCATCCCTCATCTGATTGTCCCCTTTCTTCCCCATGTCCTTCTGTTCACCCCAAAAACCTAATGAACAAAGTCAGTTATACAATAACAGTGAAGAACCTGAAAAGGAAATTAAAAAATTAGACCTATTATCCAAAATAATATAAAAAGATAAATAGGCATACATTTAATCAAGAGGATAAAAGGTACATACACCAAAAACCCTAAACCATTAATGAAAGAAGTCGACACACGCACACACACACACTCTCTCTCTCTCACACACACATGCACGCATGCATACACACACTCACACACACACCTACACACACACACACACACACACACACACACACACACACATCAACACATTCTAAATTCTGTCAGCACATTAGGTTGTCTTGTGCCATTGCTTCCTCTACTTTCCCTTTCAGAACTCTTGGTTGAGACCGAGCTGTGGGCGCTCCAGCTTGTTAGTTCCCTCATCTTTCCACTGACTTGTTTTGGTCCAACTCCTTCATCTGGTTGCTCTACTTGACTCCAAATCTGCTTTTATTTTTTATTTCTGACAAAAGTTTTCCCCATCCACAAAAGGTGGAGAGTGCTATCTCTTCCATGCTACCGTATTCTACAGATTTCTTCAATAACTAAGAACATTTTCATGAACCATCACAACCATCCCTGGCTGTCCTCTCTTTCCTTTGCTACCCACTGAAAAGGTCATTGTCTCCAGCAAGGTTCAGGCTGGGCATCACACCAAGAAAGCATATTTGTCTCTCTGTTAAAACACACATACACACACAAAAGAAACCAAACCAAACGAAAACTCTGTAGGGACTGAGAAGCATCTCTGCTGACTGAGGTTTTGAGGGGCGTGCACAAGGCCCTGGGTTCAGATCCCCAGCACTGCATAAACTGAGCACAGTGGTATACACTTGCCCTCTCAGCACTCAGAGGTGGGGGCAGGAGCATTCCATCCTCTGCTACATAGTGAGTGTGGGACCAGCCTGGGCTACATGCTATCATTTCCTTAAAAAAAAATGTAATTTTTTTCTAGTATAAAAGGCACTCTCATTACTATTTAAAACAAACATCCCTCAGACGCCACTGTTGTGACAAAAGCAAAGACTATATCTTTCTCAAAAGAACATAGCGAACTACTCTAGCCAAAGAAAAAGAAGAACGAGAATACCTGGTATAGCTCCAGGCAGCATTGACTCTCCTCACAACCCAGCTCTGATCCTGCGTGCAGCCGGGTGTCCAGGGCATTGAAGGACCTTTGCCAGCTGAGCTTGGCAAATTTCCCATACCCTGAAATAGCTTGCTTATTTTTTGGGGGGGGGGGGCTTCATCATTATGTAGGACTCATCATTATCTAGCAAATTGCTTTAAAGCGATTATTTAAATTGTGCTTTGGTACAAATCGGGTATACAAATATAATGAGTGGCGTTGATGATAAAATTATCTTCTCTGAATTGATACAATAGCTGCCCCTGTCAGTTGCTGCTTGAAATACGGGCCAGCTGGACGACTTGAGAAACTGGCATTGTTTTAAAACTGAATTCAGAATCTGTTGGTTGCCTTTGCGGTTCCTGTTTACGGGTGATAAGGTCTTTACAATAGATCCTTGGCCCCTACGTGAGGCTTTCCACAAAGGCAGGTGGGTTGGTGCCCAGAATGCCCTGTGCAGGGTTGGAAGATTGCAGACTCTCAGCCAGGGGTCCCTTAGGCCAGAGGAGTTGGTGAGTGACTCAGAATGGGGCTTGCTTTTCCTCTCCATCTGCTCAGCCCAGTCAGAGCAGGAAGTGTGTTGTGGGAGGTATGTAATGAGCCATGGCCATGCTAATCTTTTCCCGGAAGACCCAGCCTCTGTGGGTATTGGATGTTGTGAAGTATCTCTTTAGTGTGATGGTTCACAGTGACGGTCAACTTGATAGGATCTAAACTCGTCTAGGAGATACACCTCCGGACATTGGGTTAATTGATGTGTGAACACCCACTCACTCTAAAGGTGAGCAGCACCATCCCATGGGCTGGGAGCCTGGACTGAATAGAAGGGAGAAAGTGAGCTGAGCACAGCGTCCATCTCTCTGCTTCCTGACAGGGATGCTGTGTGACCAGCGTCCACACATACTAGCAGCTGTGATTTCCCTGCTATGATGGGTCGTGCCCTCAAAGGGTGAGCCAAAGTCAACCCTCTCTCCTTGAAGCTGCGTTTTGTCAGGTGTTTGGCCACAACAGTGAGAAAAGAAACTAATGCATGTGGGGAGCCCTGGAGGTAGGTGTGGGAGCCGAACAGATGATGGGGTTAACGCAGAGGAGGATTTGGAGGAATTCAAAGCCTTGGTGAACTTGGGCTCCCTTATCTGGAGTGCCTGGATCACTCAGGAGAAAAACTTTGAGATTAACTCCTAGTAGTTAGGAGCATTCAGCTTCCTCAAGGATGTCCTCAAGGAAATTCTGATAAGTCAGGGCCTCATCTAGGGTGCCCAAGCTTCTGCCATTACAACACAACTTTGGCATCTACAAGTTCACACTTGAGAACTGCTCAATTGAGTTCTCTCTCTCTCTCTCTCTCTCTCTCTCTCTCTCTCTCTCTCTCTCTCTCTCTCTCTCACACACACACACACACACACACAATTGTAAGTAGATCTTTCCTTTTGCGTTGATCCACATTTGTAGCTATCCTGAGGTGCATATGGCCCATGGAGCCCTGGGTGGCTATGTCTGTGAGTCTAATCCAGGCATCGGGAAACATCTTCCATCAGATAGTTAATAATTTAGGCTTTGTTGCCTCCTGTCTTCTCTACCTCAGGTTTTATTTGTTGTTTAAACAGTCAGGTGACTATGAAGGCCATTTGTGTCTTATAGGCAATAAAACTACAGGTTGGGGCCATAATTACCTCCTTGTCTTATATAGACAGTGTGCTGGATTTTTATTAATTTCTTTTTAAATGTTGAGTCAGGGTCTCATGCAGTCAGGGCTATGTAACTGAGGATGACCTTGAACTTCTGTCCTCCCTGCCTCCATTCCTTGAGTTCTGCGGCATTATAGCAAGCATGCACCACACTGTCTAGTTTATTAAGTATGGGGGGGTGGAACCCAGGGCTTTGGGCATGGAAATAAGTCAGCACTCTATAAGCTGAGCCACATCCCTAGCCCCAACTTTTTATATTTTTCTCTTTTGTGTATTATTATTGTTATTATTTAGCAGTGCTGGCACCAAACCCAGGGCCTCATACATACAAGGCAAGCGCTTTACCATTCTGCTATATCCAGAGCTCTGGGATTTACAGTCTATACTGCTTTACAGTCTATATTGATAACATTGAGCTCGAACAATTGGAACCCAATAGTGGATCTCAGATCTGGGTATCCCTCCTGCAAAAAGACGAGGCCTAAAGAGTTACATGGCCTCCTGGTACCCACTGCTGATGCTACTTTTGTAATCACTGCCAGTGACTTAGCTATCTCAATGCCCACAGCCCCTGTAGAACCTTAGAGACAAAAAACATCTACTGCATAACATTTGTACAGACCTTTCACGTATACTGAGATATTTTCCTGTTCTTCTGCCCCAAAGCTCACCTTCCTGCCCTGAGGGTTCATTGCAGAAGCAGCCAGCTTTCAGCTGCTTTACCCTGTCAGCAGCCTGTGCCTGCAGCACCGGCTGTAATTGATTAGTTGATGGCTAGAAGCGTTGACCCCACTGACTTTCTCATCTTTTCCTTCTTCCCCATTGAACTCTAGGGAGCAAGTGTTTGCTCAGGCTGCTCTCTTGGCTCTGAGTGTTTCTTTGGTCAAAGCTTGTGTCAATGGTTGTGATCTGCTTCCCGGGTTTAGGGTGTGGATGCCCTTGCCCCTGAGGACCCCAGACTGATTCTGAGTCCGTGCAACCCCGGCTAGGACACAGGTCATGTTTCCGGGAGTGCTGGTCAAGAAGCCAGGGTTGATAGAGCTCAGTCAGTAGAGACTTGCTGAGCACACACAAAGTTCTGTTTCTGTCCCCAGCTCCACATTAACCAGGTGTGGTGGCATGGCTGCACCTGTAATCCAGCACTCAGGAGCCAGAAACAAGATTCTGTCATAGGGTCACCACTGCTGTGATGAAACAACTTGGGCAGGAAAGGGCTTATGTAGCTCACACTTCCACATCACAGGTCACCATCAAAGGAAGTCAGGGCAGGAACTCAAACAGGGCAGGAACCTCCTGGAGGCAAGAGTGAATGCAGAGGCTATGGAGGGGTGCTGTTTACTGGCTTGCTCCTCCATGGTTTGCTCAGCTTGATTTCTTATAACACCCAGACCTACCAGCCCAGGGATGGCATCACTCACAATGGGCTGGGCCCTCCCTCATTGATCATTAATTGAGAAAATGCCTTACAGCTGGATCCAACGGAGGCATTTCCTCAATCGAAGTTTCCTCCTTTTAGATAACTCTAGCTTGTGTCAAATTGATATAACACCAGCCAGCGTAAGAAAGATTGGAAATTCAAGGTTGTCCTTGACTCCACAGTGAGTCTGAGGCCAGCCTGGGCTATATGAGACCCTGCGGGTGGGGCAGAAAGAAAGAAAAAGAAGGTGAGTTAGCACCTCCTTTGAACTCCCAGAATTTGCTGCACCTTCCCAAGACCACATACACAGTTTTCTAGGTGCTCTCTGTGGCTGGTTTTGGGAGCGTTTGTGTCTGAGCAACTCCCTGATCTTTCCATTCAACCCAGGGTATTCATTCTCCTCTGGACTATTCTAAGGGTTCTTTCCTCTTAGGGGTTATCTCTAGCAGATGACAAGCTTGTCAGAATATTTCTATATGTTGGAGATAGAGTTGCTGATTTGTCTGCCTCAAATACTAAACAAGTTGAATGATCTCATGTAACAAGAAGTTCCGAGGTGGTTGCTGCAAGATTGGTTGGTTCAAATTTATCATTAAGACTCAGTTCTTTCTTCTCTTTGCTTCTACACTTGGTGTTTTGGCTTTATCTATGCACTTGCTTTCCTTGTGGGTGTAAGATGTCTTCACACCTCCAGGTGTCACATTACCACAATACTTAGAGGAGAGGAGAAGAGAGGCCATGTGCCTTATGCATCTTTTTGGTTTAAAGGGGGAATTCTTTCCAGAAACAAGAACTTCTTACCACCTTTCTCTTACCTTCCTTTCACAAACTATAACCTGCCCTGTGCCCAGGTCTCGATTAATCCTGTGATGGTGTGAGCCATCTGGGTGTTTAGTTCAGTGTCTTATCTTCTGAGGCAGGGCCAGGCTTCCTGAGAGCAAAAGATCCCTCCAAAGGTGTAGCCACTTGTAGACTCCTACTGGGGGTAAAAAAGAGGGAAGCGGGCTGGGGTGATGGTGCCATGCTTTCTGCGCAAGTGGGAGAGTCTACATTTTGCCTCCAGCACCCAGGTAAAAAGCCAAGCACGGTTGTGTGCGCCTGTAATCTCAGCACTGGAGGTAGAGGCAGGAGCATCCTGGGGTTGTACTGGCCAGCCAGACTAGCATAAAGGGTGGGTTCCAGGGTTAGTGAGAGCCTGTCTCAAGAAGTAAGATGGAGAGAAATAGACACCTAGACATCCAACATCAAAGTTTCTGGTACACACACACACACACACACACACACACCACCCAATGGGAAATATCCCTAAAAGTGTCCCATCAAACACCCTCGTAGAGTCTTCCTTCTTTGAGATGCTAGAGGACCCAGCATTCAAAGTTCTAAATGAGAATTAGCCAGGGCCGATCACAGAAAACAACTTCAGAAACACCAGACGTGATTGCTTTTACCTCCAAACTGCATTTAGAGAGGAACTCCAGGTCTTTCTAATCCCTGCCTTTTATTACTGAGTCGTCTCTAGAGGAGCAGGACTGAGATGGCGAACAGATCACAAGTGAGACTTAGTAGAATGACTTACACAGAGGGGCTGGGTAGGCCGCCATGGCGCTCTACAGAGGCTGAGAACTTGATACCTCAGCCATCCCCACTTGGTTTTGAAAGCCTGGAGGATTCCCGGAGCATCTCTACGATTTAGTCCGCAGCAGAAGGCTGGAGCAGCTGGGATGTGATGTCAGCGGAGGATGTCTGTCAGAACCAGCACCTGGGAAGGCACACGCCAAGAAGCCAAGGGAGGCAGAGGCAAACAATACTGTCTACTCCTCAGACCTCTTCATATTTAGGCTGTAGCTGGAAGGTCTGCCCACTTGGGGGAAGGCCGTCTCCCTCAGTTAGTCCTGCCTGGAAATGCCCTCACAAACCTGCCCAGGGGCATGCATTTTAGTTTATTCCAGATCCAATCAAGCTGGCAATTACGATTAACCCTCACATGCTCCCATCTTGGCATCTTGACTTGGAGGGAAGTAATGGCAGCCATTATTCATGGACTACCTACTAGGTGCCAGGCATGTGGGAAGGTTGAACACAGGTGGCTTCTAATCACACAGCTGTGTACCAGAAGAGCCAAGTGACCTCATCTATCTTACACACTGGGCATCTGGAACCCCAGGAGCTCAGCAATGTGGCCCCTGCTACACAGCCTGGTGACATGGCTGCATTAGGAGCCAGCAAGCACTTTTTGAATGTCTGCTTCGATTCAGGGGCCGTACTCAGACAAAAGTCCCACCTAGCCCTGTTTTCCTGGTACATTGCAGACTGATCTTCCTGAAAGGTTACTGGGGATAACTGGGCATGCTTCACACATTCAGGATGCAAAATAGCTTCGGGGGGCTGGAGAAATTTGTCACTAGTTTGTAGCCCTTCTGTGAAGCCCAGGAAGTTGGAAGCTCTGTTGAACAGCCCCCCCTCATCCAAAAAAAGAATCAGGGTCATGGACTTCACTATTAGATTGAGTTAAATATCAGTTCCACCATTTTTGGCTGCATCGCCATTAGCAAGATGTTCAAGCTCTCCGTGATGACCTGCATCATGAGACCCTGTGAGGTTGTATTAGGAACTCGGCAAAAGGCTGGTGGTTCGATCCAGCAGGCACAGGTGCCTCTTTGCCAAGCCCGCCAGCCTGAGTTTGCTGCACAGGACCTTCACAGTGGAACAAGATAACAGACTGCTAAGTTGTCCTCTGGCCTCCCCATGCACAACTGAGGTGTGCAGTCCACCCCCACATACTTGGTGTGCACAAAACATAAATCAAAGAACGCAGCAGCAAAAGATAGCTGAGATTGTTATCAGTGTATATGGCTCTTCCACACACGTTGCTCATCTAGTAAAGACACAGCTGCTGTGTTTTTATTGCTTCAACAAAATCTGACGGAAAGCGGCTTAAGGAAGGCAGGTTGTGTTCTGACTCACAGTTCGAGGCCACAGGAAAACATGGTTGGAAGTCATGGCAGCAAGAACGTGAGGCAGCTGCTCACATGGCATCCAGGAAGCGGAGAGATGGGTGCTGTGCTCTGCTCATTTCTCCTTTTTATTCACCCCAGAACCCCAACCCATGGGATGATGCTCCCCACATTCAGGGTAGATGTCCCCAGTCAAAATTAACCCAGTCTAGATAACTACACATAGATGCAGCCAGGGATTTGTCTCCGTGGTGATTCTAAATCTTGTCGGGTTGCCAGTCAAGATTGTCCATCAGAGGGGCCTGGCTTCCCTCCCACTTGGTGTGTTGGTGCTTCACGTGCCCACCTGGGTTTGCAGGGCAGAGCCTTAGGTGGAAGCTGCAGTTTGCTCCAGAGGACACTTGGCCCTTGGAGGTGCTTGATCCTCCCTCTCTGGTGTGAACACCAAGTTTGCCAGCCGGCTTTTACTGGAGCTCTGACTTCTGGGTGTGCTGGCTACAAAGAAAGGCAGTAGAGAAATGAGCGCCACTCTGCCCTTGTTGGAGGCACTGGCTTACTCTTTGCTTTTTTTCATGTCGTTTAAACGAACCCTTTTACAGCTGGAGTCCCCCACCCCCCACAAACCGCCGCTCCCTTCTCAGGAGAGTCGTGAGAGGGCAAGCAAGAAGTTCAGCTGGGGAATCCTCATACCTGGTCAAAGCTTGGTCTGGGACGCCAGGAAGTCCCCTAGCCTCGGTTTCCTCTCCTGTGAACTAGATCCGGTCTTATCAGTCTATACCCTCACTGAAAAATCCCCTGGTGTAGAAATGGAGACAGGTGGCTGAGAAATAGGGCCGCCCAGACCCGCTTCCCAGGCAGCTGGCCAAGAGGTGTGTCTTGTTGCCGAGGATCTATCAGGCACCCTTGTTGACTCCACGGGTCCATATGCATCTGTCTACCCAGAGAACTGTCTCAGGCTGCAGCAGCCCAGGGCTCCCAGGGAACTACCTATCCACTGGGAGACAATTAAGGCCGAAAAGCATTGCTGGGCTCTCCTAGAATATTGTGCTATTGACAATCTAAAACTCTCCAGCCCTGATTAAATCCAAGCAAGGCCTTTGCTGGAATTTTTCTTTGTCCTGGTGTCCAGAGAGAAGGGAGGGGTTTGTAGCAGAAGGATGACGAAGAGTACAGGGAGAAAAACAAAGTGTGAGTGTGCAAGTGCATGGGATTATGTTGGTGTGTGTGTGCACAAGTGTCCATTCACAAGTGTGCCTGCAGAGATCTGAGAACAACCTTGTGTGTTCTTGCCCAGGTGCTGTCCGCCTTGATTTTTTGAGACAAGGTCTCTTATTTGACAAGAACTTAAGCAAGTAGGCTAGGCTGGCAGGCCAGCAGGCCCCAGGGAATCCTCCTATCTCCACCTCCCCAGTGCAGGGATTACAAATGTGTGCTCCATAGCTAATTATTATTATTTTTTAAAACATGAATTCTGAATCTCAAATTCAGGTCCTCTTTCCTGTAAAGCATGCACTTGACTGCCTGAGCCATCTCCCCAGGCCCCCAAAATACATATTGAGAGAATAGATTGAAGATCATGAGGGTGCATACGAGTAAGCTCTTCTAGAATTATCTGTGCACTTGTAACCTTTCTGATTTACAGGAGATGCTGAAGGACCACACACACACACACACACACACACACACACACACACACACACACTTCCCCAGGTGAATGCCTATTCCCACAGCTCCTGTAGCTGGAGTCTGTGCATTCATGGAGGAGTGTCAGCTTATGTTTTCCTGGGTGCGGGCCTAGTGATGGCCCACCCAAGATCTCTTCTACATCATCATGCTGGGACATTTGCAAAGAGGGTCTGCTTGGGACAGAGCCCAGCGACACACTGGCTACCTGCTGGCCTCTGAACTTTACAGACCTCGTCTGTCCTCCTACTACAAAACCAGCTCCGGGGGCCGAACTCCAGCCCAGGATATCTGATTTCTCAAAGGCCGTTTTGATCTTTTCACTTCAAAGAAAATTGTTTTTACACCCAAGCCCCAGTTTGGTGGCCTTAGATCTGGCCTGGTGGGCTGAATGGGGCCCGTGGTTTCTTCTGTACATCCTATTAGGAAAGCCAGGATCCTAACTCAAGGCCTCCCAAGTTAGCCTGTGATGTAGCAAGCATCGCCTTTGGTTCCCAGTCCCCAGCATCCCCAGTGTCTTGCCTTCCCCTCTGCTGCCTCTGTTCTACTCAATTCCCTGCTTCTAATGTCTCTCTTCTCCTTATTCTTCTTATGCAAATCCAATCTTGGAATGAAACCAGTCTTAGCTTCAGAGATTATGTAAGAGTATGCCTTAACAGCTTCAGACACCCCCACCCCACTCAAGATGAAGTTCCTTTTCTAAGAGCCCCACCATATTTTGGGATGCTCTGCAGCTTCCTCTAATAGATTCCGATCACATTTTCCACCCACGACACTCATGGAACAGCGAGGAATCCCTTCACAAAGACCAACTTGTCTAGCAAGATACCAAAACGTGGTAGACGTTTGGTAGAACTTCCTCCAGGAGTTGTTTTCAGTGTCTTATGGTTTGCTGCAAGGGTTCAGGGACAATCCCACTTGATAAAAGTAGGGGAGGAGTGGGTGTGGGAACAGAAAGGGATGTTCTACTTTCCACTTGCTGCCTGTCATGTCTCAGGTAGCCTGCACACCCGTCCCTGTCAACAGGAATTTTATCTTTCCCTGTCTTATAATTATATGCACACATACTACATTGTAAATAATATGTTTAAGTGGCTGGGTATGTAGTTTAATCAGTAGAGTGCTTGCCTAGCATGCATGAAGTCCTGGGTTCTATCTCCAGTAATATATAACATAGGAGTGATGGTATACACCTGCAATCCCAGTACTGGGGAGGTAGAGGCAGGAAGATCAGAAGGTCAAGGCCACCTTCAGCCACACTGAAAGTTCAAGGTCAGCCTGAGCTAGATGAGCTGTCTCAAAAAATTTGTCTATAGTGTATAAAATACATGATATAAAACAACATATAATATTCATATAATATATAATAATAGGCTATATATGCACACATATAACTTTTTAAAAGTGGTTCTGTTTTAAGAATTTTGAAACCCTCAGCTGTTGACTTTCCATCCTTTGTGATCGTTTCCTGGTGAATTCTAAAAGGGAGCCGATGCTGAGAACCTCTGATTCCATCAAAGCGTCTGTTGCTCAGGGCACAGTGGATTCCAGGGCTGGGGAGCTGGTTTAGTCCAGCAAGATTCTTGCTTTGCAAGTATGAGAACCTGAATTTTCTCTCTGGAGCCCATGTGAAAAACCTGCAGATGGTGGCACATGCTTGTAATGTCCTCGCCATAGTGGGATGGGGACAGGAAAATCCCTGCAATTCACTGCTTAGCTAGGCTAGCTTGGTCTATTTGTTGAGAAATTTCCAACAGAGAAACCGTGTTTCCAAACAATGGAGTATTACTCAGCTGTTAAGAAAAATGAGATTATAAAATTGACAGATGAGTTAACTGACCCAGAAATCATCACCCCGAGGTAACCCGGCCCCAGAAAGACAAATGTATCATGTTCTTCTCTCATTTGAGAATGTTGCTTTGAATCTGAAGACATGTATGTTTCATATGTGATACCCTTAGAGGTCACATTAGTAAAGGGTCATGGGGGACACTTTTAAGGAAGGGGAGTTGGGGGCTGGATAGGTGGCTGAATGGTTAGAGCACTGACTGCTCTTCCAGAGGCCCAGGGTTCAGTTCCCAGCATCCACATGGCGGCTCACAACTGTCTGTAACTTCTGTTCCCGGGCTCCGACACCCTCACACAGACATACATGTAGGCAAAACACCAATGCACACGAGTGTGCCCACAGAAACAGGCTTTGAACCTAGCTCATTTCCATTCTGTGTACTTACCTGCTGCTTTTACTCATCCTAACTTGATTCAGAATCTCCTTAAGAGTTCACTGGAAATTGTGTATCCATTTCTCCAGAAATAGATGATCAAGTTTTCCTGACATTTCGGCGCATCACACGCCCTTCAGGGAGGCTTTTCCTGCCTGCCAATCTCTAACCACAGCATGCCACAGGCTCCCGTCCTCCCACCATAGGTCATGCTCCCTCGGCAGCCTTGGCCTCTATGCCCTGACATCGGAAGCCCATCACTGGGGCAGTTTCTCACCTCCGCTTAACCAAGATACCTGGGATTCTGCATTTCAGATGCTCCCTGTGTTTCTTGTGTGTCTTTGTGTGTATAAGTGTGTATGCATGTGTATGCACATGCATATATATATATATATTATATATATATGGGTGTGTATGTGTGTGTGTGTGTGTGTGTGTATGTGTGTATGTGTGTGTACAGAGACGGAAGATTAATCGCAGGTGTTTTCCTCAGGATGCTATCCACTTCATATTTAAAATTAGTTTCTTACCTCTATCTGTCTGTCTGTCTGTCTGTCTAGTTTATGTCCAATTGCACATAAGTATGTGTGAAGGGCGGAAGACAGCAAACCAAGGTTATTGGCTAAGTGCAAACACATTTATCCACTGAGCCATTTGGTCAGCCCTCGCTTGTTTTTTGAGACAGAATCTCTTACTGACGTGGAATTTATTGATTTGGCTAGGCTTGCTAGCTAGGGGATCCAGAGATCTGCGTATCTCTACCTCCCCAGTTATGAGCTTAGAAGGTCACGCCACTTCCCTCGCTTTCCTGCACCGGAGATCTAACTCCGGGTCTTGTGCTTGCATGGCAAGCACTTTACCAAATGGGCTTTTCCCCAACTCTCTGGGTTTCATCCAAGACTGAGGTTTGAGAGCCAGAGACTTGGCTCCTGGGTGCTGGATTCAGAACCAGCAGATACTCAGATCTGCCACAGTCTCTCCTGGAGCTCTTGCCTGCCCTCCCCGCCGGCTCCACCCCTCCAGGTTCTGCTGTGGAGGTGAGGATCCTTCTTCCTCAGAACACTGGTGCACGGCCTTGTGAAGAGTCTAGGGCGGACTGGAACTGTCATAGTGAGTCAAAGGTCCTCTGATTAGTGGCTCATTGTCTTTCTTGCCTAACCACTTGGAATTCTGTCTGTGCTCCCAAACTCATTAGCATAATCTCTAGTAGGATAAATACTGATCTTTAAGTTTTCCATTGGCCTTCAATGGCCTACAGGGGGAAGCACATCCCTACATTTTAAGTTATCCAAAGATTTTCAAGGTCTGGGCACCTCTCACTATTTCACTCCTCAGACCTGCCAGCCTCAGGCACAGATAGCAGGAGTGGTCAGGTCATCCTGTAAGTCCTAGAGGGCACAAGCTACTTCCTCCCTCGGGCAGTCCTCTGGAGTGAACTCACACCCACCGCTTTACCCAAGTCAGTGACTCTGCATCTCAGAGCGTGAGCCAGGTCTTCCAGTGACAGACCAGGCGCCCCTGCTGGTGTCCGTCAGAGGCTCCTGGTGTCTCTCTGCCCTTCCCCCACCCCACACTACCTGACAATTCTGTCTGCTTCCTAGGACACTGTGGATTCAACATCAGAAGCATGTCGAGTCTTAGTTCTGAGGGTTCAAGAATCTGCAACCAAGGTGCCGGCAGGAGAAAGACTCTCTTGGCTCTGCTTCCAGCCCCAGGTGTGGGGAGTGATTGTGCCATTCTTTAGCTGGTGGCTGCATCCCTGCAGTCTCTTGTCTGTTACTACGTGGCCTTTCCCGAGTGTTTCTACTCTGTCTCTTCCTGTAAAGATGGCCAGTTACAGCAGCTGCTGTGTGTTGTTGTGACCAAATGCTGTGGCCAATCTCCTAACGAAAGCATCTAAGAAGGAACAGCTTATGTGGGCTTCCAGATTGAGGGAACGGTCCACCATAGCGGGGTGTCATGGATCACATGGCCTGTGCAGTCAGGAAGCAGAGAGAGTTGAATGCTGGTGTTCAGCTTGTCGTCCCTATTTTCTCTTTAGTGTTAGACCTCCCCAGAGAATGGTGCCACCCTCGGTAAAGATGAGTCTTTCTGCCTCAACTAATCCCATCTAGAAATTTCCTCACAGACATACCCAGAGGTTTTCAAGGTGATTCTAGATCCTGTCAAGTTAATACATAATATTGACCACCAAACCAGCCATACTGGGTTTGGTGTGTCCAGCCACAATTTCACCTAACCCTAAATAATTACATCTGTCATCAACCTATTTCCAAATGAGGTTTCCATGCTGGGGAGTCAGGAGTTTAAAGTGTTTTCTTTGGGATGGGGACATAATTTAGGCATAATGTACCCATTCCTTTGATTTTGTCTCAGTCACATAGAGAGTTCCCAGACTTAAGAAGTAAAAATAATATTGGTTACCCATCTAAACTTGAAATTCAAATAAACAGAAATATCCTATATGTCTAGATAAATGATGTCCCAATTGTTCCATGGACTATCTATTTAATATCTGGGACATAGTTATACTATTAAAGTATTGACTATCTAAAATTTGACTTTAAGTCAGTACCCTAGTTAGGGTTACTATTGCTATGATGAAACACCATGACCAAAACCAAGCTGGGGAGGACAGGGTTTCTTTGGTTTGCACCTCCACACTGTAGTCCATCACGGAAGGAAGTCGGGGCAGGAACTCAAGCAGGGATGGAACCTGGAGGCAGGAGCTGATGCAGAGGCTGTGGAGGGGTGCTACTTACTGACTTGCTCCTCATGGCTCAGTCTGCTTTCCTGTAGGTCTTTTGGCTCCAGGCCCTCACCCCAGCTTTCCGCAGGTACCTCTGCACACCGGGTCTCAGTAGAAGGGAATCTTAAAGCCACTTTCCCACTGAAACTCAGTAGCTGGGATTTTCCAGTTTTGTGCCCCTATGAGTGTTCCATGCTTGTAAGTAAGGGCAGGGGCTTCCTGTTCACGAGATATGATTTTCCTATCTCTGATATCACCTGCAGGGAGCCAGTGCTGTCTCCTGTGTTGCTCTTTGCATAGGCCATCACAGGAGGAAGGGGGGCTTCTAATTTCCTTGGGGTTTGTTGTGCTTTTTTTTTTCCTTTGAGGCAGGAACTCATGTAGCCTAGGTTGGCCTTGAATTCACTATGTAGCCAAGAATGATCTGGAACGGATCCTCCTGTCTCTGCTTTCTGAGTGCTGGGATTCCAGGCATACACCAATCCACCGAGCTAGGAATGGAGCCCAGAGCTTTGTGCACGCGAGGTGAGTGTTCCGCCAGTGGGAGGCCAGCCTAAGTGCTGATCTGCATTATTTCAGGGCTGGTGTTTTTCTTTTGCACACACTTTGTGTTTCTACAAGTAATTGGAGGTTGGGAGGGTTTCCGGTCTCCCTTTGTTATTAGCTTGTTCTTATGTTGGTGTTGACGCTTCACATTTTCTACATCCTAGGGACCTTGTCCCCCTTTAGGTCAGACTGAGAAATACTGCGACACCTTCCACATGTCCCTCAGGTGTGAGAAGAATCGAGAGTGTGTAGGATCGGCCATTCCATAGTCCATGGAAAAACCAACACTAACTTGTTTGCTCTCAACTTTAAATACAGTTCCTTACACAAAAGGATCCTCCGTGAGGAATTGCTTCATCGTTGGCACTCAATCAAGTGCAACAAATCCTAGTCCCCTGGGAGAAAACCCCAGAGAGGTTTTCTTACCTGAGCAACAAACTTCAAATAACATATTTTCATTTTTATTTCGCAGAACGGCGTTCTTTTATCTCTATTTGTCTCTGATCTTGAAGTGCTTACTCAATAACCACAGAACAAGCTCATTTAAGTATCTACCTCCTACTTTTGGCATTCTTTAAAAAAAAACAACAAAAGATTATTGGACCAGTTGGCTTACATGCAATTGTTACCTCTTGTCTATGTGTAACCATCAAACAATATTGAAGAGCATTTGTTTAGTTGTTTTAAACAGGGTCTCCCGTAGTCCAGACTGGCTTCAAATTTTTTATCTATAGCTGTGAATAACCTTGAACTTTTGATCTTCTTGCCTCCACTTTCCAAGTTCTCAGCTTCTTTTCTCCTTTCTTTTATGGGACTGGTGCCTATATTCGTGGCGGGTCTTCTCATCTCAATGAGCTCCGTCTAGAAACTCCCTCATCGATATGCCCAGAGGGTTGTTTCTATGATGATTTTAAATCTCATCAAGTTGACAGTCAAGATTAACCATCAGAGAAGCCCAGGGTTGAGACCCCGGCTCTGACCACAGTCTTCCAAAGGAGTGGCATCTGATGCCTACAGGAGTCCTTTGTGCCTGAGGTGCTTCGAGGCGGCTGACTCTGGGCTGGTGTCAGGCCATCAATTAGGCAGAAGGAGAGAGGAAGTGAGGAGACAGGGATGGGGTCAGTAATTGCACACCACAGTGCAGCTGACCCTGAGAGCAGGTGGTAGAAGAGAGTGACATTGTGGCCTCGGTCACTTGGGATTCATCTTCACCCCCGTGTTTAGGCCCGAGGGGGAGCTCGCTGATCTGGAAGAGGCTGCCTGTACTATTCTGTTAACAATAAGGATAAAACCAGGAGCGCGGCTCTGCTCCCTTAAAATCCCAGCACTCAGGAGGTGGAGGCAGGAGGATCAGAAGTTCAAGGCCAGCCTGCGATACACGAGGCCTCATCTTGGAAAAGGAAAAGGTAATGCGTAAGTAATGTGCTTAATACAGAAGGATATTTTCTTCCCCTTCCAGTTGTCTGGGCTGTAGAGTACTTACTTTAGAAACATGCGGAAATGAACTTGACTCCCAGGACTCGCGAAAGAAAAGCCAGGTGTGGTGGTGGTGTGTGCTTGTCGGCTCGGTGGCCAACTTAACCTACCTGGGGAGTCAGTGAGAGACTCTGTCTCAAAAAATAAGGTAGATGGCTTTTGATATGGCAACTGAGGTTGTCATCCAGCCTCCACATGCGTACATACACACACAGACAGACAGATGCACTTGAACCCACATGTGCATGTATAACTACACACAAGAATATGCGCACACACAGATTGCTGTTATTATTGAAACTTACAACTCATGAGATATAATATACAGTTGCACGCATTTTATTATCTATTTCCTGCTTCTGTGGCACTGGCTCTTTGTTAAGTCCCTTGCAGCTGTCTCTTATTTATTTTAAATTTTTATTTTAAATTGTGTGTGTGTGTGTGTGTGTGTGTGTGTGTGTTGGGGTGTGTGTGTATGTGAGTGCAGGCACCTGCAGAGACCAGAGGCATTGTGCTGGATCTCCTGGAACTGGAGTTGCAGGTGGTTGTGAGCTGCCTGGTGAGACTTGAACTCTGGTCCTCTGGAAGAGCAGTATGTGCTCTTAAGCACGGAGACCTCCAGTCCCACATTCATTTACTTATTTTGGTGGGCATGCACATGTCAGGGTGCGATAGTCAGAGGACAACCTGGAGCTGGCTTTTCTCCTTCCACTGTTTATGTCCCAGGGATCGAACTTGGGTCATCAGGCTTAGCCACTGGTCTCACCCACTGAGCTGTCTTGGCCCATGTTTTTTTTCCTAATAACTGTCTCTCCAGAGGTAGCGATTCTTACAGAGAAACCAACTATTGTGGATATAACAACTGTATAATTTTTAAAAAGAAATCTGATCTGGAGACTTTGATGAGAATTCGCTCATCTTACCCACCCCATAGCATACTGGGGGAAAATGTTTTGTGTTTTTTGTATAAACTAGTGGGAAGAAATGAAAGTTTTTAGCATGAAGGGGGTGGATAATTGACATCTTGGGGGTTTGGATTCTTACCCGCGTTAGATTACGTATAATGTTAGATAGTATAGAAACATGCTCTATCTTCTGTCACATCTCTGTAGAACTCCAAGGAAGTCAGGATCTGGTTGCACCAAGTTCCGTGTTCTATTATGAGTTTGGTATCTAATGCTTCTGCAGCTAGGAGGAGGAGGAGGTGTTCTGTTGCTCTGGAGATAAGCCCCCCCTCACCATGAGCTAAACTACAGCAGCTCACAGACTGAGTATCCCCCACCCTTTCCACATTATTGTACCAGAAATTCCCAGTTTCCCCCAAAGACACGGTTCACCTCCTGCTCTGTGTCTAAGTCTCTCTATCCAGGGACCCCTATTTACTTGGGGTCCAATGTGGGGTGGGAGGATCCAGGAACTGTGCTGAGCACCTCGGCCTGAAGTGTCATTGGACAGGCAGGGAGCCAGGCAGATACTCCCCACGCTAATGCTTCTTCATTCGACCCTGCCTAGGAGGCACTGAGGTCTTGAGAGAAACATCTTCTTCCTTTTTTCGACACTCCCTTCTTTGAAGACCAAGGGGCTTGAGGGAAGGTTTCAAGTGAAAAGATAAAATATCCCATGCCCCTAAGGTGCCAATTATCCACCCCCTTCATGCTAACAACTTTCATTACAGCAGTGTCTGTTTCTGTGCGTGTCCGTGCTGCGTTTTGATCATATTCTCCCCATTATCGTCTCTTATCTCCCTCCTACTTCTGTTGTTGGCCAAACCCCATTCTTCATCTCAACTAGTCCCCACCCCCTTTTATCACCACCCAGTGAGTTTAATTAAAACTACTTGGAGAAACATAGGCAACTTGCCAGTGGCTACATCCCTAAAGAGAATGTCTCTCCCCAGATCAAACTTGACAACAAATAAGAGTTAAACAAATTGACTTTTTTTTTTTTTTGCGGAAATCTGGCCATCCCTTAAAATCTTAGACAGTCCATCAGCCAGAATATCCCTCTTCTTTTGACCTTGTTTACAGATTTTTATGAGGAGTACATCCTCACAACACTGAAGTGTGGTCCCTGGAGCAATCACTTTCTTGACAGTGTCTCTACCAAAGCTAAGGATGCTGGTCATGCATTCCCGAACACAGAGGCATTAGAATGAGATGCCGCTCACAGGAGAGAGGCATAGGGGATATATTTTCTAAAGAACACTCATCTCCTTTGGAAATAAGGCAATTTGGCTTTCTACCTGGGCTCTGAATGAGATAATGGTCCAGGCCGGAGAGATGGGGAATGAAAGCGGCAATTGCGAAGTGCTGCTGGCAGCGTTTTCATTTTTACCCCGAGCCAGGCATATATTTATCTGCATTGTCCATGTGCGGGTGTTGTTTACAAGGAGGCAGAAAAGCTTAGTCAGCTCTCTTGGCTGGAGAAACACCTCTCCCTTATCAGGAGTCCAAACCCACTTGGAGAGTCCAAATTAGTCCCTGCTTACTGCTTTAGTGTGTGTGCTCATTTGGGACCACATTTCCAAGCCCGTGTGCGTGCATGCAGAGGGCAGAGGTCATTGGGGGCATCTTCTTCAATCACTCCCCACATTATTTACTTTTTATTTGTTTCATTTGAGTATGTGTGTGAGTATGTGATATAAGTGTGTATGTGTATGCATGTCCATTAGGTATGTGAGTGCATGTGAATTTGTGGATTCACACACATGCACACACACACATTGGTGCAGAGGTCTGAAGCTGACATCAAATAACTTTGATCATGCTCTACTTTCTTTATTAAGGCAGGGTTTCTCACTAGCTAGCCAGCTTACCCCAGGTATCCCCCTTCTCCATTTCTGGAGGACTAGCATGGCAGGTGTTCGCTGTGTTTTCTTGGCTTTAATGTGAGTTTACGGGATCCAGACTCTTATCCTTACTATTATTGTGCAACCAGAGCTTTATCCATCCATCCATCCATCTCCTTAGCTCCACCTTAATTTTTGTGACTTAGCATGGGGCTTTCTGATTGGGCTAGACTGGCCGGCCAGTAGACTCCAGGGATCTCCACACCAGGTCTGGAGTTGCAGACAAGCCCTGTTGTGTTCGTATTTCTCTGAGGGTGATAGAGCCACTCCCCCTAGTACCTCACTACTTTCGAATTGCTAGCTTTTGCCGTGCAAGGTGGAAATATCAGGCGTCACTTACTATGCGTTTGAGATGTCACTATACACACGCTGGGTTTCAATTGTCCGGAATTGAGAATGGCAGTAAAGCCTATCCTTTGAGGACTTCTCTTATCAGTTTTTCCTTTAGGTCAAACAGAAGTGGGCATTGAATTTTGGAGATGCGTTGACAGTGGTTTTTACTGCTTCACTGTGGACAGTAACAGAGAGCATGCATTATTCCCCACCGAAGGGTTTCATCTTTCTGGTGATCAGTCTTAACTGGCAGGCTAAAGCTTAAAGCCGAGAGCCCCATTGCTCTCAGAATGCCACTCACACATCCTGGAAAGGGCATAAGAAGGAACTTGAAATCTTCCCTTGCGCTCTTCAGCCAGACTAGCCCAGGCTTTTCAGAAGGCCGTACTTATTGGGAAGAATGCGATCGGAAGGAAAACACAAAGTCAAAAGGCAAGGGACTTTTGAGGTGGCAACAAGGCTGTGATTTCAGCTCAGAGCTGGCAAATCCTCGGCAACCAGATAGCAATGCTTCTCATTTATGAACAGCCAACAAAGCCACGGCAGGTGACTAGTGCTGATGCTACAGAGGCCTCTCAGATGGCCAGGCCCCTGCAACCTTATTCAGCACCTCATTAAAGCAATTTTGGAATCAATTCCAGATTTGACAAGCCGTCAGTACATTGTTGCTTCTCGATGATGGGAGTGACATGTTAACAGCAATTAGACTTTCGTGCACACACGTGGGAGCCCGTTCAGCATATTCTTTATTAGAAGAGCCCAAAATGCGTTATTATAATCATCTAACCTGGGGTCATGGACACATGCTCTGTGATCTCTGCCTCTGTCACAGTCCCCTCAGTGAAATCCCGTCTATTGTCCATAGAGATTAAAAGGAAGTGCTTACCCCAGATGCGATATTGGAAAATCAAAGGTCAGAGTACAGCTCAC
Source organism: Arvicola amphibius (assembly GCF_903992535.2). Lineage (NCBI taxonomy): Eukaryota > Metazoa > Chordata > Mammalia > Rodentia > Cricetidae > Arvicola > Arvicola amphibius. The sequence continues at coordinate 91,337,635 of NC_052058.2, read as the reverse complement.
GGTAGCCTCCATGTTTTTTAATACAAATGATGGAAGCAATCAGATTAGCATGAAGGGATATTGCTTCTTCTAACAGATGGAGTAGGATTCTTATGCAAATGAGGAGGACAGGCTAAATAATTTGTTGGTAGCATTCTGGGGCCAGCAGTGGGATGTTCTGGCTGCCGCTGGTTTGTGTTCAGACAAGGTTATGGCGGAGGCTGGGCTCTGTAACCCTCATCATGGAAGCTACCTCTCTCTCTCTCTGTCTCTCTGTCTCTCTGTGTGTGTGTGTCTCTCTGTCTCTCTCTGTCTCTCTGTCTCTCTCTGTCTCTCTCTCTGTCTGTCTCTCTGTCTGTCTCTCTGTCTGTCTCTCTCTGTGTCTCTGTCTCTCTCTCTCTCACCTTTGCCTGTGAAGGATAAAGGACAACCTCAGTTGTTTCTCAGGCACCATCTACCTTGATTTTGGACCAAGTCTCCTCTCATTGGTCTAAAACTCACTAAGTTAATTATATCGGATGGCTAGTAAGCTCCAGGGGCTGTCTCTACCTCTCTAGAGATGGGATGACAACCATGTAGTAGCATGTCTGGCATTTTTTTTAAAAAAAACTATCCACTCTGAGGATTGAACTCATGTCCTCACGATTGTACGGCAAGCAGTTCACTGACTGAGCCCTCTCTCCAGCCCCAGCTCCTTTATTACAATCAATCTCCTCTGTCTGGTGTGGTCTCTCTGTAGCCAGCCCTTCTTGGGCGATGGGGTTCTCAGTGGGCATTATTTTCCTTTCTGCTTCTGCAATAGTATAATGCTGTCTGAGTTTTCCAAGACTCAATTAGCCAAGGACATCCAAATAAACCTCAACTCTCACTGGATCCCATTTCTTTCTGGGTTATTCCAAAGGAGTCTCTTGTGCATATGGCCAGGTCTCTACTGGTCGCTTGTTAAGGTTTCTATTTGGATGCGGGAGAACACAAAGACATCTCTCTACTATAAGCTGCATCCTCAGTCCGAGATGCGTGCCATGTGCCCAGTAGGCAAGCACTTTAGTGCTAAGCTGTACCTTCAGTCTTAGATGGCTGCACTTTGTGAGTAGCTTGATGCTTAGTGACAAATGGGGCTAATACTCGTATCTTTAATAAGCCTTTAAGAGAGGACTTAAAGATTTTTTTTAAAAGAATGATTTATTTTGCTTTATGTATCTGGGTGTTTTTCCTGCACTTATGTATGTATATCACATATGTACATGGTGTCCATAGAGGTCAGAAGACGGCATAGGATTCTGTAACTGGCGTTACAGAAGGTGGTAGACCACTATGCGGGTGTTGGAATTCAAACCTGAGTCTTCTGCAAGAATACAAGTACTATTCATCATTGACCTATCTCTCTAGCCCCATGAGAACTTTTCCTAAAATTCCAGCTTTGAAGGCAGGGAGCCAGTAGTATATCCGGGATTAGTTGCTCTGGATCTCCTGGCTGGTTGGTGGTCTATTTTGGATCCCTCCCGGCTAACCATTGTCCTATACCATCTCTTCAACAAAAACTGATGTTCACTCAATGGGGATATACTATACTCCAATGCTGTGAACTCTTCAAGAATATGAATTCAAAGATATGAATTCTTTAAGAGCAAATGTTAGCTGGCTAACTGAAAGAATGAGTTACCAAATTCAAGGTTACCTATGAATTTATATCCCCAGGATTATGGATTTGTATATGTTAGTCAAGCTATTTAAATTTATTCTATTATTACCATGTGAACATCTAGGCTCAAGTGTGCCATGGTGTGCAGGGCATGTGGAGGTCATGGAAACTCTAGGGCTAGAACTGAGGTGACCACGCTCTCATGGAAAGCTCTTTTACCTGATGAGCCATCTCACTTGTCCTGAGCAGCCTATTTAAAAATAGAAATAGGCCTGGCAAGATGGCTCAATGGGTAAAGATTGTAGTACCAGCATGGCGACTTGAATTTTATTTTTCATAAAAGTGGAAGATGGTAATCAACATCATAAAGCTGCCTATTACCTCCACATACATGCCATGACACATATGTTTTCCCTTCATATCACTAAATAAATAAATGTTTCAAAGGGTAGTATGTCTTTAAAAAAAAGTAGAAATAGCCCTCAACTTGGCTATCCATTCCCACCTTCTTTCTGCTTCTCTACAATGCTTACCACAGCTGACAGATTTATTATGTCTGCCTAACTTTCTCACTAAGAAATAGATCCATGAAGGTAGGAATATTTTAACATTGTATCTTCAGAAGACATTTATAAGAGAGCCCCTGCTAAACTGTGATCTAGATAATTGTTGAATCAGATAAAAAGCATCTTAGGCATAGGTGAGACAAATGATGTACTTTTATCTTGGTAGAGAAATACAGCCACTGACTTAAGGGTGCCAATGGTGGGACATACAGCATTTCAAAACTGGGAAGGTCTTTAGGGCTCATTTGGTGTTACTTAATTTTCAGAACAAATCATTTTGGTAGTATAAAACTGGTGGCAGAACCAGAACTAAAATTCTTTATCTGGGAATCGTCTCAACTTATTTCCCAATCACTTAGTATGACTGCATTTAGGGCTATCTTTTCCCACTCAGCTTTCTGTCAAACCTACCACCAGGCTGCTGTGTTCTTTGTTCCCACTTAAGCTGCTTCCTGGCCAGCTACAGGGGCTTTAGCTTCCCCTGTTGTTTTAGGGAAAAGGTATGTGGTGGGGAAGGGAATTAGCTCGCCGTGGCTTTTGAAGCAGTCTGGAGTCTGGCTCTTTAATGGCTTCCTTTAAGCATTTGTTTCTAAAGCCAGGTCATCAAAGACAAGCACCATCTGCAATTTCCCAGCTCTTCATCTAGTTGGGAAAGCCTGGTGCACACCCTCAAGACACCATTTGGTACCTTCACTGGGTTCAGATAAGCAGGAAGTGGCCTTTTGGGAAGATAAACAAATGAATCTGCAGGTGATGTGCTCAGGGTTTACATTTTTTGCTTATTGATTAAAAGTAGTTTTATTATTAAGTTCCAAAGAGTGACATGGACAATTATAGATAAATTAAGAAATACTTTCATAAAAAATTTTATTAACATACATTAATAGTACATAAAATGGTTTCCATTATGATCAATAGATGCCAATGGAGATTAGTCCCTCTTTCGTTTTGAGACAAGGTCTTATGTATCCCAGGCTGACTTTAAACTTCAGATCCTTCTGCCCTACATCTCAAATGCTGGGATTACAGGTGTGTGATTATGTACGGCTCAGGGGGAACCCGGGGCTTCTGCAAGCTAAGCAATCACTTTAGCCACATCCCCAACCCTTGATTGAGATTTTTTCTAGAATTAAATTTAACTTCAACAGTAAATGACTGCTCCCCAGGAAGACTCAAAGATAAACCAGGCAATTAAACTCCAAATGTTCACCATCTGATTTTTCTATCGTCTCTATGGGATTCACCTAGCAATTAAACAATCAATAGTTGTCCTGTAAGTGGTGAGTGAACCCATGAAATCTATGACCTGGAAAATCAACCATTACATGAGTGGAAGTGTGAAATGATTTGGAAATGATCGGGACCATCAAGCGCACACTCACAGGCAGGTAAGAATGCTTCCTCCCTTTGACACATTTGGGGAGGTCCCACTCTGGGAACTCTGGGTAAATCTTCAGGCTGGGACTTAGCTTCACATGCAGGACATTCCACATGGGACCTGTGGACGTCTGCAGTAGCAACTTCTTCCAGGTTGTGAGCCACTAAGATCTGCTTAGTACAAATTCTATCACTGGGGACTGGGAAAGGTAATTCATTTGATAAAGCACTTACCATGCAAGAATGGCAACCTGTGTTTGCAATTCAGTCAGCACCCGTGCATAAAGCTAGGCGTGATGGTGTGTGCTTATAATCCCACTGCTGGGGAGGCTGACAAATGGGTTCGTTGGGGTCACTGGCCAGCCAGCATAATATACTTGGGGTTCCCAGTGAGAGATTCTGTCTCAAGAAGCCAGGTGGAATTGGCCAATTTTAATCAAAATCTGTCTGGATGCAATTTCTGCACAGGTCTCTAAATACTAGAGACATCAATATATAAAAGTCAGAAATTACTTCAATAAAGGAACACCAAGATTGAATCTAAAAAAATAAAGGAATAGGCAGATCTAATTAAAAAATAAAAGATCCTGAAGATTTAATTAAAAAAATCTCAAGGTAGGCAGCTCTTGAGAAATGAAACCTCAGGTTGACCTTTAACCTCTATGTGCAAGCCTGTGCCCACATAACACCTACATGAACATGTACATACGCCTGCCCATGTATACCTGAACACACGTGTATATACAATTCCATAATTTATTTCCAGGGTGTGCGACTAGATGTGGACCAGTGTGTGGAGTGGGTCAGCCAAGTCGGCTGCTTGGGGCAAAGATGGATGCGTATCCTCAAGACCTCCCTGCAGGAAGAAGCTTCAGCAAAGACAAATGTTTGTGTCTTAGGCCTTGGGGAACTAGAGGGTTGAGGGTTCCTGCCTCTCTAACGTCAGTGTGGACTGACTTTGTCCCAGAGAGGGCAACTCTTGCTTCTGTCTGTCTTCTCCCAGAACTGGGATTACACGCATGCAAACACCACACTGAGATTTTTTTCATTTTTAATGTAGATCCCTGGGATTGAACTCAGGTCTTCATGCTCACACAGTGAGCTCTAGTCTAAGTCATTTCCCCAGTCTGGGCACTTTTTATTTGCTTGAAATTTTTACAGGGTGAGCAAATGTTCAAAAATGACTTTAGCAATTGCATTCATAGTGAGCCGTTGGTGTCACAAATGAACACTGTGTTAACATATTTTATTTATTTGATGCTTTTTTAGATCTTTATTTATTTATTTTTCATGGTTTATTTTTTATATTTAAAAATTACCATCTCCTCCCCTTCTCCTCCCCCTTCCCTCCCCTCCCCTCCACCTATACCCCCCCCCTCTCCAGGCCAAGGAGCCATCAGGGTTCCCTACTCTATGTTAAGACCAAGGTCCTCCCAACTCCCCCCAGGTCCAGGAAGGTGATCAACCAAGCTGAGAAGGCTCCCACAGAGCCCGTCCATGCAGAAGAATCAAAGCCCAGCGCCATTGCCCTTGGCTTCTCAGTCAGCCCCCACCGTCGGCCACATTCAGAGAGTCCGATTTGGTCGCATGTTCCATCAGTCCCATTCAGTACCCTTGAATACATTCTCTTCCTGAAACCCAGCTATGCAGAGATTACTAGCCCTGTTTTAAAGACGAGGCCATGGACGCTCAGGTAAGTAAGTTAGATGCTAGGATTTGCAGGCAGGAGTCATTTTCTCTTCTTTTCCTTCTGTCGTATTTCATCTTCCTTCAGGAGATTGAGATGCACAGATGCTGCCATGGTGTTGCATTAACAAGGCTATAAGGGAACCCCTTAGAGCTCCTGAGTAACATGGAGTGTCATCACGCAGCCCCAGGATTGGAAATCCCCTGTTCTACAGACCGCCAGCCAATACTGTTCATTCCCTGAGAAGTTCTGACTCTGGGTCTCCTGGTATGGTATGACAAACCACAGGCCCATGTTTTCAGACAACAATTGTGGCCACAGAAGTTCCCCAAAATAGTTGGTAACCCTTTGTCGAATCTGTTCTGACGCCGTGTGGGCAGCTGGGTTTCACCGGGAGGGCACTGAAAGTACCAGCCTCAGACAGTCCAAATCCAGAGCCCGGGGATCCCCATGTCTTCCTCCCCTCCCTCGTGCATGGTTCATACCCCCCATGACTTGTAAGACCTGATGAAACGCTGACATTTATACTTGCTGTTCTAACTGCACGCTTTGCAACTTTGAGATATGTTCCTTTAAACTGTATATAGCTCTGCCTTTCAAACCTCAGCCTGATCCTACACAGAGGGGAACTCAAAGGGGCTCCTCGAGTTTCTGAAAATACAGATCAGACACACAGTGGCATGGCCGGTGGGATCATTTGCTTTCCTGAGTGATTTCTGCAACACATAACTGAAAAATACAGGGAGATTATATTTTTAAAGACTGAATGGGAGAAAATAAATGTCTCTTTGTTTATCAGCAATCAATGTGTGTTGCTGGGTCCTAAGGGCTCCCTCGGGGGAGGGGGTGAGAAGGCACCCACATCAGTGACACAGACTCCAGAAGTCAGGTAGAAGGCAGACAGCAGACTTGTTTATTCAGCAATGGGGAGAGCCTTACATACCCTTCTCCGGGAACCCAGGCTGCGTTCAGATGGGTTGACGTTGCATGGTTGCCCATCATTGACTAGGCATGATCAGGGCCTCTGACAGCGCCTGTTGCTAGGCCCTCAGGCAGACTCCAGGTTGGTCTCTTGGCCTTGTAAGCCTTATCTTCCTTCAAATGAGTCCCTGTTTTCCAAAGAAATTAATGACCCTTGTTGGCTTTAAGAAATTAAAAAAAAACATAAAGAAGAAGGCGTGTAAAGTGTTACCGACACAAGCGTGTGTAGTTGGGTTCAACATGCCAACACTCATGTTAAAACAAAAAAGGTAGGGCCGTGATGTTCACCATGCCTGTAATCCCAGCACTGTAGAGCTAGATTCAGGACAATGCCCAGAGCCTTGGCTAGTCCAGTCTGTCCAAACCTAAACCAGCAGCCCCAAGTTCAGTGACATACCCTGTTAAAAAAATAAAGTAGAGAGTGATTGAGACACCTGGCATTGACTTTCGGCCTCCACATACGCATATGCTCATGTGGACACACGTGAGCTTGTATACACACATACACACACAAAAGCAAGCAAGGAAGGGAAATTGGAAAGAAAAAGGGATGGAAGAAGGGAGAGAGGGGGCGAGCTGCTTCCCTTTGTGTGTGGACTGCTGGCAGCTAGGCTCAGAGCCATGACTTGGGGTGCCTAGCCGGATGACTTCGTAAGCACATTCCCTGGGTGGCATAGGTTTGGATGTTCCATGGAGAAGAAGCGCAGGCCTGAAGCTGGGATCTTTAAAGGTGAGGACTAGCTATAGGGAAGTCACACATTTGACTGTAGTTAAAGAAAGGTCACATGTGGAGAATTTTATATCAACCAGGCTGTTAGCCCCCACAGAAGACCTCATGACATACATTTCAAGCACCCATGAAACTCAGCTAGATACATCCTGTTTTCTTTGCTCCAGCCTTTCAAAAGTGGTATTCAATACTTGAGAAAAACCTCAAAGCTTTAAGCTGGTACCAGCCAGCCCAATTTAAGGTCAGGTTTTGCATAGAAGATTCAGACAGGAAACAGACGGGCGTCAAAGCAACCAGGAGGGCAGCGAAACACCACGACTCTGTCCACAGACTGCACACGGAGATGTGCTATGTCATCTGCTGGTAACGCTGTTTTCCTTTGGTAGTTTCGCTTGTGAAAGTGACGGCTGCACTTTAGCGTGGCCCCGAAGGTGGCTGTACAGTCCCTCGGCGTGAGATGTTTTGCTGTGTAACCTGGATCCAGATGTGGATGGCATAAGTAGATGTTGTGACTTCTTGTTAAAATAGAGTACAGTTTGTTCTTTCCTTGGTGTGTGCGTGCGTGTGTGCATGTGCCCGTACATGCATATTTGAGCACTTTATGGAGGCCAGAAGTCAACCTCAGCGTTCTTCGGTTACTGTCCACCTTGTTTGAGACAGGGTCTCTCACTGAAACTGAGTTCATCAAATAGGCTAGGCTGGCTGGCTGGTTCCAGGGATCCACCTGTCTCAGCTCTTCTCTTGTTCTGGCGATTGCAAGTACATACCATGCATGGCTTTCTACATGGGCCTCAGGGATCGAACTTAGATCCTTTTGCTTATGTGCCCAGTGCTTTGCCCAGTGAGTCACCTTCCCCAGCCCCAGTCTCTGCTCTCTAAAAAAAACTGTCATCTTGCCAGGGAGGCTGGGAAGCAGAGCTCCAGCTCGTCTGTCTCCTTCACTGTGAACCTGCTATGGTTTTACGTCCCCAGAGCATTGTTCATCTTTGACAAGTCTGTGGGCTGGCCTGTTAAATTTTAAACTGTTGAATTTTCATAATCTGTTTATGAATGAATATGTTCCCCACTGGTTATGACTCAGGAGACACAGGGAGTGATCTGGAAAAGAGGGTGATTTATGAGAATAGACAAGCAAACTCGATTGTCCCTTTTGGATCAAACAGTTTAAAGTAGAACTAGGTCCAGACACTCCAATCTTTAAAAAAAAGTTTTTTGATGAACATGTATTAATTATGTATAATAATGATTTTATTATGACATTTTCATATGCATGTACTTTGATCATGTTTGCCCATTGCTCTTTCCCATCTGCTCCAATCCTACTGTTTTCTTTTTCTTTTCTTTTCTTCTCTTTTCTTTTCTTCTCTTTACCAAAGTGTCCCCCTTTGGCTTTTATGTCCAACTTTTTTTTTAATCAACAAGTTTGGTCAAGGTTTCTTATAAGATCCTGCATGGATGAGGGGTTCTTTATGGTATCGTGGATGAGGGGTGACTTACCGGGTGTGGGTGAGAGGTCGCTTATCGGAGTTTAGTGGGAGTTACAGGATCATAGACAACTTACCATAGCTATACCACTGAAGAAAATGCAGAGACCTGGATTTCTTTCTTTCTTAAAAAAATTTAACTTCTTTATTGATTCTTTGAGAGTTTCACATCATACACCCCGATTCTGCTCACCTACCGATGCCCCCATATCCTCTCCTCACCCCTCCGGTGCCCCTCCATAAGAAAACAAAACAAAACAAGCAAGCAAATAAACAAAAACAAAAACAACAACAAAAAAGCAAACCTCTTTGCTTCTTCTTTCCTGCCTCTCCAACACCTCTTCATTCGTCCTGGTGGCTTTGGGGGTGTGTCATATAGCATAGCCAATTGTCCTATGAGCTTTACTAGAAAATGTTCAGTACAATGCTTCTGGTCTCTGGTTCACCATCACCAATGGATCCTCACCGGAACTCCTGTGCGATATTCTGTGGCCATCTGGGAGACTTGGATTTCTAATCATTGTTATCCAGTGTTAAAACGTCCTGGGCCAGCTGGTAGGACTTCAAGGACAACAGCCCAGTGAGCATTCTCGGAAGGATTAAGCGAAGGCTTATGCGCCAATTCTAATGAGACTATTACAAAGTTAAATTCTAGCACCACATATGAACAGGCACATTTCGGTACCTTAGTGAAGAGTCAAAGCCATTTCTTTATCAAGTCAGTAGATGCATAAATTAAAACATATGATCTCATCAGAGGAATGCTGATAGTAGAGGCAATTCAAATAAACACGTTTAAAAACCTCATGCATCAAATTTCCACCCCTCCTAGAAATCCTCTCATGGTTCACATTAAACTATATGTCCAAGACACTTACACTTCACATTAAATATACACAATCTAAATTTATGCACCAGATTTTAAAATTGCAACTTGTCTTGTTCCTTTTTTTTAGTTGGTCATTTACATTACTTGGAGACCCTCCAACTTCAGTACATCAGACTCTTCAGAGTTTGAACACGATAAAATAATTTTTTTAATTTTACGTGTGTGTACATGTGTCGATGTGTGTACATGCATGCACTCATACATGCAAGGTTGCTATCGGGTGTCTTCACTGTCCATGTTATTTCTTGAAGCACGTCTCACACTGACTCTAGAGCTCACTGATTAGCTGGCCTGGTTGGCTCGCAAGGCCCTGGGTGAACCTGCCTTCACCTCCTGGAGGCTGGAGTTGAAGATGTATGCTTCTAGAATCTGCTCTTATGTGGGGCTGGGGACCCAAGCTCAAGGTTCTCCTCCTTGTACAGCATGTACTTTACCCAATGAGCCACTCCCTGGCCTCAAACCCCCTGTTTTCTCATTTGATTAAAATACAGGTTACCCCCCATACAAGATATTCTGATTATGGTTTCCCCTCCTCCAACCCCTTCGGATCTTCCCCACTTCTCCACCCATCAAATCCGCACCCTTTCTTTCTCTCTCTTATTAGAATACAAGCAGGCATCTCCAAAAATAGTAATAATAAAATGAAGACAAACCAGAATAGGACAAAACAAGCAAGCAAGCAAACAAATGAACAGAGCCAAAGAAAAAGTACAAGAAGTCTACACAGACGTTGAGACACGCATTTGTATACACAGAAAACCCATAGAAGCAAAGTGAAAAATGCTAATATATACAAACAAAAGATCTGTAAGTTCAAAAAATGCCCTAATTGTGAGAGAAACAAAAACAAAAAATACCAAAATATTGAGTTCATTTTGTGTTGACCAGGTACTGCTCGCCAGGAGGCCTTTCTTAAGCGTGGTTTGTATACCCAATGAGACTGCACTGGAGAAAACTAGCTTTTCCTTTGTGAGTGGTTGTCTATTGGAGAGAGCTTCTGGGTTAGGGATGGGGACTTGTGTCCCGCTGTCCTCTCTGCTCAGCTCTGAGAGCTCCTCTGACCCAGACCTATTCAGGCCCCGTCCGTGTATCTGTGCACTCATTGTGTGTCAGTCTGTTGCTTCTAGAAGGCCTTATTTCCTTGGTATCATCCACTCCCATTGGCTCTTCCAGCCTTCCTGCATCCTTTTCTGCAGAGCTCCCTGAGCCCTGGAGGGGTTTGATGGAGACATCTCATTTAGGACTGAACGTTCCCTTCTCTGCACATTGTCCAGTTGTGATCTCTGTATTATTCCCATTTACTGCATGAGGAAACTTCTCTAACGATGGCTGAGCGAGACGCTGATTGTATTTGTCATATTTGAAGTTTCATGACTCATTCCATATCACTGATGTCTGAGAAGATGTGCTTGAGATTCTCTGAGTTTGTTCCTAGGACACCATACTGAAAATCCGTGAGCTCAGAACTAGTCTCAAGCAGACAAAGAGATGAGTGGGATCTTGATTTCCTTTCAGGCAGAGAGATCAGAGGAAGCAGAGATGTATCCGATGTTTGCAGAAGATGGTGTGGTGTGTCGGTCATCTCCAGAAACTGACCTGGTTCACCCGGGATGGGGCATGCCTTGTTCGTATTGATAGAAATTCCTTTTGAAGTTGTTTGCTCATTCTGTTTGAACTGCATGACATTGGTTCAAAACCTCCTTTTTCTGCTGTAGATGACTACACTTGTTTGTTTTGTTTGTTTGTTTTTCTGGGAACCCTTTTCATTTTCCCACAAGCATTAAGAGCCATGGCTCAGGGGAGGAGGGGTTGGGGTAGGGGCCGGGGAGCAACAAAAATGCTACATTTCTGCTTGTTTAAGGTTTCAAATATACATACATTTTCTTCTGTGAGACAAGGTGTCATTAATCCCAGGCTAGTTTTCAACACTGTGTAGATGAGGTTGACCTTGAACTCCTGATCTTCCTGTTTCCACCATGAGAGTTCTGGGGTGATGGGTGTGCTGAACTGTATTGCGTTATGTGGTGCTGAGGATGGAACTCAGGACTTCATGGTCAAGCAGTCTACCAACTGAACTATACCCCCAGAGCAGGAACAATTTTTAATGCGCAAATTCTGTGACGTTTGAGAATTCTTTCTGGGACGTCTCTATGGTGTTGGAGTCTTGTTGCTGTGGCCACACTGCAGGGAGCTTACCCAGCTAGCAGAGTATCAGCGCTTGTTGTCTGAGGTGCCTGTCCCACCTGGTCCCCAAAGAAACACACGGAGGTCCACATTAATCCTAAACTGGTTGACCTATTAGCTCAGGCTTCTTATTAACTAATTCTTACATCTTATATTAACCCATTATTCTTGTCTGTGTTAGCCCCGCGGCTTGATACCTTTGTCAGAGAGGGATTCTCATCTTGGCTCCTCTGCACCTAGGTGACAGCTGCAGACTGAATCTTTCCTCTTCCCAGAATTCTCCTGTTCTCCTTGTCCTGCCTCTACTTCCTGCCCGGCTACTGGCCAATCAGCGTTTTATTAAACAAGTACAAGAAACAAATCTTTACAGGGTAAAACCATTGTCCCACAGCAAATGCTGACTCTAGAACTGTACCAAGATGCTGAAGCAAAACTCATGGAACAAAGCTATGATACCAGCAGAATTCCTGCTTACTTAGCTTTGTGTGCATGGATGTGTGTGTGTGTGTGTGTGTGTGTGTGTGTGTGTGTGTGGTGTGTATGTGTGTGTATGTGTGTGTGCATATATGCATACATGTGTCTGGAGGCCAGGGGCCTACTGAAGATGGCTGACTGAACATAGTTTGTTGGGGCCCAGGCTTTGACCCTAACAAAGGTAGTCCAACTTCCCAGAGGATTTGGGGAAAGGAAAATCCAAACTTGAATGATAAATAAGTCATCCCCGGGAATTATATCAGCCTCTCCGTTTTGCGAGACCCCTCTCAGCCTGTTCCCTGACCCCATCCACCTTCTCTGTCTCTGCCAGTCTCAGCCTTCCCTGAGTTTTCCTCTCACATCTGGTCTCCTGAAGACTGTGACACAATGTGCTACCTAGTGTCTGGCACCTGCCACAGCAACTTTGTGGGGATCTTCTTATTTTGTACCCTAAATGCCTTTCCATTGCTTCAGTGAATCTAATTGTTGAATGTCACTCATTTAGTTATTTAGTAGTGACCTTTCTGGACTGGCAACGTACCAAACACAGGTAGCTAGACACCATGTTACAGCACCCAGGTCCTATTCTCAGTAGGAGGCGTAAAATTCAGTGGGTAAGTTGGAGAGGTGGCACTAAAACATTCAACTTCCATGACAAATCTGGACTTCTAACTTCAGGTGTTAGACATCGCATGGTCCTGAGCTGCTCCAGCCCATGAGGTGGGTAGGAAAGACAGTGGTTCTATCAAACGTGGAGATTTAGGTGGGGAGATGGCTTGGCAGGGAAAGGTGTGTGCTACCGAACCTGATGACCTAAGTTCATTTCCAGGGAGTCACATGGGAAGGAAAGAGCTGATTTCTACAAGTTTTCCTTTGACCTATAGAAGTGAAGATACAGGTGGCTTGGAGGTAGCAACCTTCTGCTAGATGTCTGCACACTCCTTCCTTCTTAGGCAGGAACTTAAGAATGGTGGGGAGGGTTGTATAGCCAAGGCGAAGCCAGGAGGAACAAAAGGTGGGGTCCAGGGACTGGGCCACTAGGACTCTGATACCTGATTGATTGTATTCAGGAAGGTGGAACTTGTGAGAACATTAGTTCTTAAGGATCAGAAACAAGTTAGCAAGATCTCATAGTATGACCTGGCCCACAATCTTCTTTCTTCTCTGGCAACCTGCTACGCTTCTCAGCCCAAAGTTCCACTAGCCTGCCTGTCTCCAGGGGGCACAAAGCGTGCAGCTCTTCTAAGTCTTGCAAAGTAGGTCTTTAGGCTGAGGCTAGCCCACAAACCAGACTTGACCTGCCAGTGCTTGAGAAAGGCTCCCTGAGAGGAAGGAGCGACTCGAAGACCTCGCTGCTCACACCCGTCTTTTCAGGAGAGTTTCAATTCTGGGTCAAGAGTTGAAACCACCCAGACAAACTACCTCGCCACTCTGGATGATCTGAGGTTTCAGGCTAGGCATTTGCAGAAGCTTGTCTGGCCTCATTTTTCTTAGAGTGTGACGCTGGGAATTTTCGCAGGTTATTCTGGGTGTGCTCTGGCAGACCAGCTCCTCTGTGGGGGAAGAAGCAGCTCGTGATCCAACACTCATCTTATTTTTATGTAGTTTTGCTCCTGCTCCTATATTTATTTTTAAAATTTTTACTTCTTGTGTGTGAATGGTATGTGTGTGTGTGTTTGCATGTGTGCATGTGTGTGTGTGTGCCTGTGCCAGACAGCACATGGAGGTTGGAAGACAACCTCAGGTGTTGATCGTTGCCCTCCATCTTGTTTGAAACTGTCTCTTGCTAGCAGCTGTGTGCAGTGGCCTAAGAATGTTGGGGATTTCCCACCTCTGCCTCCTGCCTTGCTGTAAAAGCCCTGGGATTGCAGACATGCGCTAAGCATCCAGCCTTTATGTGGGTTCTGAGACTTCAAACTCAAATCCTCACATTGGCACAGCAAACACTTTAACCACCAAGTCATTTCCCCAACCCCCTGCTTTTATTTTTAATTGCCATGGAATAATTACATTTTATGGGGTACAATATGACGCTCTAAAAATTTGTTTGTATAAGGTACAATATTCATAGGATAATTGGCATATATTCATTGCCTTAGCATCGATTATTTCTTTGACAACAGTTTATATTTCTGTTACTCAAAAGTTTTTTTTTACTTTTATTTATGGATGTATGTGTGTATGTGTATACATGCGTGTGTGTCTGTGTGTGTGTGTGCACAAAGGTCACACATGTGCCATGACCTACATTAGAGGTCAGAGGATAACTTGGAGGAATAGGTACTCTCCTTCCACTATGTGGATTCTGGGGCTCAAACTCATTTGTCAGTCTTGGTGGCAAGGACCTTTACCTTATAAATCATTTGCCAGTCCAATTTCTGTTACTTTTACTGTGCAGCATTTCAGGAACCTGTATATAGATAGACAGGTAGATAATGCCTTTCATACCCTGTATACAGTTAAAATTTACATTAAGAGTGTATAACAATAAAAAAAGCACACTAGCATTATTTCCAATTACATATGCAACACTGCAGGGTAAAAGGGTGCTTTTACATTTGAAAATACCCTCTTTTAATTGTGTGTGTGTGTGTGTCCCCGATTATGTGCACATGGATGCAGTACCTGTGGAGACCAGAAGAGGGTGTCAGGTCCCCTGGAGCTGAATTTATAAGCGGTTGAAAGCCACTTACTTTGGGTGCTGGGATCTGACCTCTATTCCTCTGTAGTAGCAGTGTGTGCTCTTAATTGCTGAGTCATCTCTTCAACCCTACTTTACGTTTGTTTAAAAATCATGTAAGTCCATGCACACAAAATGAGAGCATACAATTTGGTGGTGTTCAGTATAACTGCAATGTGTTATTCTGCATCCAGAATGTTTTCATTAGCCCCAAATAAAGTCTATATCCAATAATAAGGAATTCTTATCATCCTACAGCCTCCGATAGCCACCTTCTTTCTCTGTGGACTTAAATATTACGATACATTGTGAAAATACACTTGTGTGGCCTTTTCTAGTGTGGGTTTTTTTTTCTATGAGAGACAGGGTAAGAGGGTAAGGGAGGGAGGGAGGGAAGAAGGAAGGGTGTATGTGTGTCGATATGAATGCGTACATACCATGGTGTGTTTGTGCAGGCTGGACGACAATGTTTGAGGATTGGTTCTCTTGCTCCACTGTCGGATCCTGTGATCACACTCAGGTTTGTCACACTTACACACCCACTGGACTGGTGTCTGTTTTAAAAAATGTTTAAAGACATTTGTGTGTGTAAATGAGTGTGTGCACGTGTCTTTGTGGGTATGCTGTGCATGTATGTGTGTATGCAAATGTGTGTGCATGGTCAGAGTGCAACCTCAGTTGTTATTTCCTCAAATGGAGCCATCCTCCTTGTGTTTGAGCCAAGATCTCTCTTCCTGGCCTGGAACTTGCCAAGTGGGCCAATCTGGCTGGCCAGCCAGTGCCAGGGATCTGCCTGTTTCTGCCTCCCCAGAGAGGGCATCACGAGGGTGAGTTACTAAGCCTGGGTTGTTGTTTTTTTGTTTTTGTTTTTGTTTTTGTTTTTTTTAAATAACAAGGCTGGAGAGATGGCTCAGTGGTTAAGAGCATTGCCTACTCTTCCAAAGGTTCTGAGTTCAATTCCCGGCAACCACATGGTGGCTCACAACCATCTGTAATGAGGTCTGGTGCCCTCTTCTGGCCTGCAGGCATACACACAGACAGAATATTGTATACATAATGAATAAATAAATAAAAAAAACCCAAGAAGCAAAAGCTGATGATAATTACTTTTAAAAAAAGAATAAATAAATAAATAAATAAATCATGGTCTCTTTTATAATGTAGACCCTTGTGCTTGCTAGGCAAGCACTTTGCCAAGTGGACTATCCAGTCTTGGTTTTTACTGTTTAATACTAGTCTGTAATTATCCAAGTTTCTTTCATATGGAAATATATGTCAAAATGTTCCATTTCTATGATAATATTTCAACATGTTTGTCTCATTTTATTGATGTATTCTTCAGTCATTTCTACTTTTTCTTACCACTATTTAGAAAACCTAAGTGTTGAGGCATCTGAAGCTGAAACGATGTGAATGGGACCACTCCGTGCTGTTTAAAAGGAGACCAAGGTTTGGAGGAAGTGGAGACGGTCCAGGGTGCTATTCTGTCGAATTGGCACCTTCAGATCAAACACAGCTGGCTGTTAGGACTGTCACTCTCTGATGTGGTTGTTAAACAAATGTGGCAGAGATCTTTGCTATGTTCTACTCCTTTCCTTGCTTAAAAACAGAAAGCCTTGAGCTTCAGTTGTGACATGGGGTCTCCCCTACCTATTCGTGGGTTTTCTTAATGCTCTTAAAGTGGACTTCTTAGGCAGGTGGGGGTGAGCACAGTTCCCCAAATCTCCAAATAGAGGTAAGTAAGACAGAGCTCAGATGAGACAAGCCAGACACCTGCTTGTGCCGGTTTAGTGTTTGGGTTTGGCTTGTCTCCCATGCCCAGAAGCCCAGCTTTCATCTTCTCACCGAGCACAACATTTGTTTGGACCAGAAGATTGGAAGACTAATAGCACCAAGACGGAGACTCTCCCTCTCAGGCACATTTCCTTCTCTGGCCACAAATGGCAACCAAGAAGATGCAGCAGAGCAGAGGGGCCTCAACAGAAAGGACTGTGCTGGGGAGGAACACGAATGTCGTATTTGCCGCTCGGGGGCAAGAAGACAGCGTAGGAAAGGCCAACTAAATGCTGTCTGACCCGGCTGTGGGCAGAGGTGCCCTTTCTCTGTAGGGGACTCTCGCAGGACTGTTAGAGCTGAGAATCAGGGTCAGCGCGCCTTGACTTTATCCCCAGAGGATGGAATCCTGGTAACCGATCTTTCTAGAAGAACCTTCCCCCATGGTCCATTTACTGGAATGAAATCCAACCACAATATGTTCTGAACCTGTTTATTAGAATGGTGATTTGTGGGTAAGCTAGGGAGGTAGCTCGATGGGGAAGGTGCTTGCCACTCTGAGGAGTCGAGTTTGCTCCACAGAACCCATGTAAGAAAGCGGTGTGTAGCCGTGCGCACTTGTAACCCTGTCACTGGGGAGGCAGAGATGGGAGGGTCTGTGGGGCTGATGACCAGCCAGCTTAGCTTAATTGCTGAGCCCTAGGTCCCCGTGGGAGACCATCTTTCAAAAAACAAACTGGATAGCTCTGGAGGATGCTGTGGTTTGACCTCTAGCTTCCACATGTATGGACAGACACATGTGTGGACAGACACATGCATGGACAGACACATGCATTCATACTTGCATGCTTGCACATATCCACCTGCACACCCACACTTTCCCTCCCTCCCTCCCCACAGAACATGATTAGGGGGAACCATAGCATCATGCAGCTATAGTTGAGCTGGCGTTTGAGTTCTTCATTTTGAACGTAACTCTGGATTTCACTTAGTGCTCCCACCGCTTTTTGACTTGGTACTGGAGCTTCTGCCATTTCGGGGCTACCTACAAGACCTCCAGCAAGGCGTATTGATCCCCCCACCTAATACTACAGTGTGGTATGGTAGAAGAGGAGCAAACACGGATCTAGTTTTAACATAGCCAGTCATCATTTCAGTTTCGGGGTCTCTAGAACAAAGGGAGGTGGGTCCCAAAGTTTTTCTGTAGACTCAGAGTTCTTTGATCATCAGCTGAGGCTGATGGAACTCTAGGCTACAGGCCGTCATTTCAGGAAAACCTTGGCAGGAACTCCAGAAGCTAGCCACATCACATCCACAGTCAAGAGCAGAGAGAAATGAATGCACCCAATTTTGCCTACTTGCTTAGTACTCAACTAGCCCTTACTAGCTTGTATACACCCCCGAACTAGGGAATGGTGCTGCCCACAGTAGGTAGGGCCCTTTTGTATCAAGTGACAACGAAGACAATCTACCATCTTTATAGACATTCCCATAGACATGCTGATCTGGCCTAGACAATTCCTCAATTGAAACATTCTTTCCAAGTTAATATTTAAGACTAACGGACACAAGAGCATAGGATACTGATGTAGATGATGTGGAAGGTGGTTTAATACACTGGAAACAGTTGGAGAAAGGCATTAGCTCAATGGTGTGATCCAGATCCAGCCTATTACATACAGAATTGTTGAAAGCAGGGATACGTAGGGCTTTCCTAGTCTCAGGAGAGTGTTACTCAATAGCTCTTGGCTTCTTTCGTTTTCTGATTCAGGGTCTTATGTAGTCCAGGTTGGCTCACACTTGCTATGTAACCAAAGATAATCCTGAACACACGGTCCTTCTGTTTACAATTTCTTAGTACACAGTACATCACTATGCCTTGTTTCATGCAGTAGTGGGGATGGAATCCAGGATTCTGCACATATCTGACAAGTTCTCTGTCAACTGAGCTATATCCCCAGCTCCTTGATGGTCCCCGCTCAGAAAAGGAAGTTCATACTTGACCCCCGACACCATTGCAGCTAGCCCTTTAACCTTTTTACTAAGTGTGCCACTGTCAACAAAGAGCACAATGGTAGGAGGTTTGAAATACGTTTCCTTTTCCTGATCTTTAGTAGAGCGTTGATGGTTTCAGTGAAAGACCAAAGGAGTGGCAGGAAAAGACAAGTCCTATGTGCCAGTGCAGTCAAAGGCTATTTATAAATTCAGATAATGTAGATCTTCCAGATGTTGGGGGTAAAGGCTTCCACCCTATACAGCCCGTGAGGAAGCCGAGGTCTTTGAGTCTGTTTGTGGGCACAACACTAACACTTCTGACCAGAAGGCAGGCAGCTTTCCGGTTTCTTTTCCACACATTCTGTGTGTTGGTGAAGGGAAGGAATTGGTGGAGTGGTTGAACAGATGGACACATGAAATGATGTCCTCTGATGACGGAAGCCTGCGCCTGCCTCAAGGGTTCTGACTATAAAAGCCACTTTGCCGAAATTACCAAGATAAGCAGTGTTCTTTTGCCTTTCCCAGGATTTTCTGCTCTCTGCCATTGCTCACCAGCGCCGCAGTTCTGTCCGGCTTCCTCTCTCCAGACGATGCTCTGTCTAGTGGCCTCTCACAGCCCCGGCTCTGCCCTCCTGTTTCCATCCTTCTATTAACAATGTACGTCCTCTGCCCCACCCCCTGTTTTCAGTACTGGGATCCTTGCACAATCAAGGCAAACAGCTACTAACAAGCAACACCTGCCATCCCTGTGTTTTAATTTTCTTATTCTACACTTTCTGGAATTTATGTCTGATTCCTCTTCAGTCTTCCATTTTTCATCCCTTCATCTATCTATCTGTCCCTTTATCTCTCCTCGTCTACCTTACTGACCATTCATCTATCTACCTATCAATACATATACATCCACCTACCCACCTATCTCATCTACCCACCTATCCATCCATTCTCCATTCTCCATCCATCCATCCATCCATCCATCCATCCATCCCATCCATCTACCCACCCACCCATCTTTTACACAACCATCCATTCATCCACCCACCTACCTACCTACCTATTCAACCATCTGCCCACCTAGCCAACCATCAACCAATCATCCGTTCATCTCATCCATCCAAGCAACCATCTTCTCACCTATCCAAATATCTAATCATCTTTTAAAAATATTTATTTATTCATTATGTATACAATATTCTGTCTGTGTGTATGCCTGCAGGCCAGAAGACGGCACCAGACCCCATTACAGATGGTTGTGAGCCACCATGTGGTTGCCGGGAATTGAACTCAGGACCTTTGGAAGAGCAGACAATGCTCATAACCTCTGAGCCATCTCTCCAGCCCTCTAATTATCTTTATGAGTGATTTGTCTTTAACAACCTTGATATTAACTGTTCCTCGGTTTCTGGTATGACCACAGGCTAACAGGGTAGATGTTTAGGGAGTACATTCAGTGGCTTTAATTGTCTTATGTTCTCTGCTTAACTTTAGAACTGGCCAGGTTAGATCTACAGTGTCAGAATAAGAGTCGACTTGAAGATGATTCTGCTTGGTGTGCAGTCATTTCTGCCTAGCCACAGTCATTCTAGAGTGTGATGTAACCTGAGTCTGTGGCAACAGAGGCCCTACCACCATGGCTGGAAAACCCAGGTCTCGGGCAGGTGTGAGGCCTCTGCAAGGCTTTGCTTTTGCTCTGGGTCTAGTCTCTGACCTCCTCTCAGGGAGTTTCAGTGGCAGTCTCTCCTGCGGTCAGGTCACTGGGATTGTGGGTAAGATCTTTCCTGTCATGATTTTCACTCTGATTAACTTTGCTCTGAGGAACTGCTAACAGCCTCTCAGAGACCTAGGTCAGCCTGGGAAAACCAGGTCCTCTCTGGGTCTGAGTTAATCACTGTGTAGTGGCTGATTTGGGGATAAAATACATTCCTTCTCACGTCAGACATGTCAGCCCAGTCTCTCCCTGTGCATCTTGGGCTTTCTAAGGTTGGGTATCCCAGCATCACGGGGACAGCCAGCTAAGAGGAGTCTGGTTGGCTTAGGTCTTGATGTGTCAGTTACTTCTGGGCTTGGTGCCACTCAGCTCCGGGTATAATCAAAATCCACAGCTTAATGGGACACCCTCTTGTTCCAGATGACTCAGAGTGCTGGGGCAGCTGGTAGAAGTTTTGTTTATCACAGCCCTGCCTACTCACACTGACACTCCGACTCCCACAAACCACTTCACAGGTGCCCCAAGTTTTGGAGCATATATCATTTTGTCAACTGTTGCTCTTTTTATCCTGACTTTTTAAAAAACTTACCTAAACAAAATTAAGCTGTGGGAGTCCATTAATAAAAGGTTTCTATAATAAAATTATTGGCGCACTGCAAGGGGTTTTGGAGGAGAGCAGGGAGATCAATAGTACCTGGAATAAAATAGCAGGGCAGGCATTACTCAGGGGGAATTTGCTCTTAAGTCTGAAGGGAATATAGATTTGCACCTGGGCAGTCAATGTTAGAATATGATGAACTGTGTATTAGAATCAGCAGGCTGGGAATTATTTCAGGAGACGTCAGAGACTCTAAATGTGCTTGAAATAAAAAAACAAGCAAACAAACAAAAGCCATAGCCAAATCTTTTCAGAAACCAGAGCCAATATCTGTACAAATAGAAACCAGAAACTAAAGGATGCAGTTCTAACAGTTTCAAAGACAGAGGGGTTGGTTCATCTGTGGATGCCTTCAAGGCCACAGAAGTGGTGATGACTATGTCTGCCTTGGGGAAGAAGGGAGCCCTGGACAAGAAAGAAAAGCAGCCTGCTACATGGGTGGCTAATGGGAAGCTGTCCCTCTTCTTAGGCCTGGCTCCTTTTCGTGTCTCTTAGAAGCTTCAGAAGAATATGAGAGTGGTTAGGGAGCACAATAGAGCCTGGCCATAAGCAGTTTGATGTAATGGGGCGCCGTTGGCCCTCTGTCTCTGTAATGTGAGCCAATTAACCTGCAGGCTGATGCAGTACAGCTGGCAGCCAGTCTGGCTATTGTTGGAGCAGCACACAGGCCTCAAAACCATTTGCAGATTGTTGAGGTGGAGATCTCTAGGAGGCTCTAGATAGCTCTCGGTGCGAGAGAGCCTGTTCAGTAGCAGCGGTGGCTACAGATCGGCGGGTATAGCTTCCAGGATCCCAGAGATTTGGACGGGAAGCCCTGGACATCCCAGATGATTGGCAAAGAAGGTGAGGGAGAAGAAGGGGAGAGAAAGGGAACTCCAGGTGAAAAAAATAATTGTATAAGGCACGTGCAAATACACGTACCTGCATGCCCACTCATACACTTGTACCTATACACACTCACATACACAAACATTTATCTACATGCACATGAACACATCCATACCTACATGCTTACTCACGTATATGTACCTACATACACATGAACACACATATACCTGTAGGCCCACTCACACACTTGTACCTATATGTGCTCACATGGATGCACATTTATCTATGTGCACACAGACACATACGTACCTACATGTATATGAACACACATGCACCTACGATCTCACGAGTACACAAAATGTATGGGCTGCAGGGGGAATTAGGTGGGAAGGCCAACTACAAAAAAATGATTGTATTTCCCCTGGTTTACTTATTTTCTTCCACAGACATTACTGTCTCAAATCTCATCATCTCACTAAATTAGCATGAGCTGTTAGAAAATTCTGAAATGTTCATTTGTGGACTAGGTAATCATTATTGGGCATTGTTTGTGAGTGTGTGCAGGTGTATGTGTGGTGTGTGTACGTAGGCCAGCAGACAACCTTGGTTGTCATTCCTCAGGCATTGATCACCTTGGATTTTTGAGACAGGATATCTCACTTTTTTTAAATGCGTATTTTTCGGTTGATTTATTTTATTATTTTATGTGTATGGGTGTTTTGCCTGCATGTACACACACCACCATATTTGTGCCTTGTGTTTAAAAAGGTAGAAGAGGGTATTAGACCCCCTAGGACTGATGTCACAGATGGTTGTGAGCTGCCACATGGGTGGTGGGAATCAAATCCCGGTCCTCTGGAAGAGTATCAAGTCCTCTTAACCCACTGAGCGCTCTTTCCAGCCTGTTTGCTCACTTTTAACCTGACACTCTCGGATTTAGCTGGGCTGTCTGTCTGTCTGTCCAGCACACCATAGGAATCTGCCTATCTCTTCCTCCTCAGCATGAACCACTACATGTAACTTTTAACGTAAATGCTGGGGAGAAAACTCAAGTTCTTATACTTGGGCAGCCAGCACCTTGCAGATCTAACGTTAGCACTCAGAGAAGCTTTGAACACGAAAATGATTGACAACCGAAATCCCTGCAATTTCACTAGCAAGGAGCAGAGGGGAGTGGCTGCCAGTAAGCGCCTTTCTCTGGGTGAGACGACCGGTATGGGGAATTCAAACAGTTCTTTGTTCTCCCTTGTGTTTTCTGAATCTTACAAAGAGGGTATTTTCCTTGACTATAAAACAATAAATGCTAATAAAAATAACAATGAAACAAAAACACAGTTCTGAGTGGAGCCCCAAGGGCTGGGCAAATAGGAGGGGTCAACTGTGGCTCTGACAGAGCTCTAGCAAGGCACATACATAAAGTGGCTGCACTGGTGCCTCTCAAGGACGCCTACAGCATGCAATCCAGTCTGTTCAGCACTAGCCATCCCAGAGGGTCATGCTCCTGTCTCAGCAGGACAGCTTCCTTTGAGGATTGAGGGAAGTGTGTCTGGAGATGACTAAGTGGACCAGTGCTTTAGGGCTTCCTTGCTTTGTGTAGGAAGTGGATTTTTTTTTTTTTTAAAAAAAGAGCGATAATCACAACTTTAACCCCCAAACCATTTTCTGTGTGCCAGGGAGTTTCCGTCGAATAAAAGACTCCTTCTGTGAGGCCCTGGATAAAAGGAATAATCCCTCTTCTGTTTGTCTTTGGCATAAATGTGGAGTTTTTCACTTGGGTGGTTTGGGGTTTTATGAGAAACCTGACAAGGAAAAGGCATACTGGAATCTCTGGCCAGGGTCAGTGGCTGGCAGTGCCATCCTGCACTGGGAGGGCAACCTGGATGAGCCCTAGACTAAGCTCCGATCCTAGAGTTTACACACAGGCACCGGTACTCCAGTCCTTTACATTTGTGTTCAAATGCCACGTGTCTTCATATAAGGCCTTCCTCAGCAAGATGGCTCAGTGGATAAATCTCTTGCCACGCAGGCACAAGAACATGTGCTCAGATTCCTAGAACATGTGTGAATCTGGGCACTGTAGGACATGTGTCTGCCATTCTAGCGCTCCCACAAATAGGAGGCAGAGGCAGGAAGATCCCCAGAAGCTTGCTAGCCAGTTCACCTCACTCCCCACAGGCAACAGAGAGGAGACCCTGTCTCAAGCAAGGCAGACAATAAGGACTGACATTCTGATGTTGTCGAACCTCTAACCTCTATGTGTGTCCTATGGCATGTGTGCATCTGCGTGCGCACACGCGCTTGTGCACACACACAGACTCAGAGAGACACATAGCCAGCCACACATACAGTGAACTACCATGGCTGGTGCTGGGTGTGGCTGTATACATCTGTATTTCTAGCTCTTGGGGAGTGGGCCCTAAAGAATCAGGAGTTCAAGGTAACCCTCAGCCACATTAAAAGATTTCAAGATCGCCCTGAGCTACATGAGACCTTGTCTCAAAACATTAAATAAATACACGCAAATGAAAAAACAATCAGAAAACTGCCCATTGTTTCCCTAGTAGTACAGACAATATCCACGCATAATGTAGACAGAGTGCCTCAAAGAGCCAAGCCGTGGCTCCTGTCACGTTGTTTTTCAGGTTTCTGGGAAGCAAAGACGTTCCTTCACAGGAGGAGGGCCCTCCTGGGGGAGGCACTTAGCTCTTATTGGATGGATTGTGTGGGGGAGGGAAGGTTTCTGTCACTCTAAGATCTCATTTTACAGCACGTTTTATTTCCTCTGGACAGTCTCTGCTCCTTGACTGCGGTTAGCAAACCTTACTGTGTTTATTTCACAATATGTGAAATGTCCCCGCAGATCCACAGAGATCAGTAAAGCCTGGCAGAGACACTGTGGCTGCAACAGACAGAGAAAGAAGTGCCTAGCAAATGGTCTCGGCTCTCACAATCACCATGATCAGTGGGTGATGCTCTTTTGTCAATAACATTGGTTGTAAGTAGGGATTTTCCTGCAGCAGAATGAGTTCTATTCTACTTGTGGTGGGCTGTGTGTTGGGGGTGTGATATGGAGATGCAAGTATTAGGACCACTAGGCAGATGCAACTTCCTGAACAGTACCAAAGAATCAGAAATGAGAAAAGGGAGCCCGGCCCGCTGGTATGAGCTAGTGTAGACATAGGTAGTGTTGGGGCAAAGGGAGATGAGCGAGTGGAGAGGCAAGGGGGGTGATTATT
Source organism: Arvicola amphibius (assembly GCF_903992535.2). Classification (NCBI taxonomy): domain Eukaryota; kingdom Metazoa; phylum Chordata; class Mammalia; order Rodentia; family Cricetidae; genus Arvicola; species Arvicola amphibius. The sequence goes on along the minus strand of NC_052058.2, from coordinate 91,312,764 downwards.
GTGGAGGGAAGAATTGCCGGGGGAGGTAGACGCAGAGCCCTGACTCCGGCAGCACAAACTGTAACTCTTATTACTTAGCGGTGACGTGTGCCCACTGGCAAGTTCCTCAGTTTGTCCGACACCCAGTTCCACCATGTATAAGTTGGCTCAGTTGGTAAAACTCTTGCTGGGCAAGCAGAAGAGGCTGATTTCGAACTTTAGAACCAATGAGAGAAAGCTAGGCATGGTAGTGTGTGTCTGCAATATCAGTGCTATGGAAGCAGAGACAAGGCTAGCAGGGGCTCACTGGTCAGCTAACCTACCTACTTAGTGAGTTCCTGGCCAGGGAGAGATCTGCTTCACAACAAACAAGGAAAATGGCACCTGAGAAGGGTTCCCGAAGTTCACCTCAGACCTACACAGACACACAGACACAGACACACACACACACACACACACACACACACACACAGACATATGCAAACACATATGTGTTTGCAAGCATGCGCGAGTGTGTGTGAGGTGGCTTAGCGAGTAACGGCGCTTGCTGCCAAGCCTGATGACCTGAATTCTGTCCCAGGGACCCAGGTGGTGAAAGGAGAGAGCAATCTCTACATGCTGTCCTTGGATCTCCACACTTGAGCAGTGACACACAGGCACACTCACAATATTAAATAAATGTAATGAAAATATAATAAAACAAAGTGGGGCTAGTTATGCCTTCCTCCAAGGGTCCATAGGAAATGTCATTAACTATTCGCTAAGTGGTTCCATGTACAGCAGAGTTAACTCCAAACTACCCAGCCCACCCACGATCCCACTTCAGATAACTTACAAAATCACAGCTGATGTTGACCTACACTAGGGGAACAACATCAGATACTCAAATAACAGAGAGAGTCATTAGTGCACAGGCATAGCTTAGTGGTAGAGTGCTTACCTTGCAAGTCCAAGGCGCTGGGTTCAATCCCATTGCCGTAGGAAACCTTCATGAGTGCGACGACCAGACAAAACACGGCCACAGGGGCAAAGTAGATGGCCCAGCGGACGATGTGCTTCTTGTACAAGCACGAGGACCAGGGTGCTGGTCTCCAGAGTCTCCTTTTGTGTCTGGAACTCTAAGGCTGAGAGGGCGGGGACAGGAAGGTCCCTGGGGTTCAGTGGCCAGCCACATTACAAAGGCAAGCTTCTAATTCAGTGAGAAATGCTGTTTGAAATAAGGTGGACAGTGACAGAGAAGGACACCCGATGTCCACCTCAGGCTTCCACACGTGTATCTATGGGCTCACGTACTTGCACACACATGAACACACTCATACACACCCATATACACCCTCATGAGCTAGACGCAGGCCAAATAACTGGTTTCTCTACCCCAAATGGTTTGTGCCTTATTTCCAGGGGTAAGGCTTGGCTAAAGGCATTTTTAGTTTTCCAAAAATTTTTCTGGGTAATTCAATGATGCAGCCATAATTACACCACAGGTGTAGCGGTTCGTGACAATAAGCGGGGAAAAAGAGAGAGCAATGATTCTAGTTCATCTAGAAACACATCTTATGAAACAATCAGATTTGTTTTCTAAGGACTTTTCATCTTATCTCATAATTTCATCCTCAAACTGAAAAATAATGAAAACATCTGTTCACCCTCTTTATCCAGTCAGCATCTTCATCTGCATAAATATATTAACATACATGTTGCTAGGAGACCAGGAAATATAGCTGCAATTTTTTGGCTGTTGTCGGGGAATTATTTGCACATCTGTTGTTAATTTTGTGTATGTGTGTGTGTGTGTGTCTGTGCATGTTTTGTGTATGCATGTGTAGGCAACTCCAAGTATCATTCCCCATGAATGCTGTCTACCTTTTTTTTAGGGACCCGAAATTTTATTTAATCCACCTTCCTTTGTTAACATTCTAAACACTATAAACCAAATTAATCTCTTTGTGACCCAGGCTTGTGATAGGCACCATCAGTAACCAAACAGTGGCAGACCTTAGCCTATTTGTTTTTTCCAGCCCCTTTTAACCTCTAGCTGTCACCTGTCCCTTCTTGGTCAATTATCTCTTAATCTATTCTAGCCCCTGTGAAATGGGGACCAAAAGTACCAACCTCGGTAGTCTGAGATTTAAAGAAATGGCCCGATGGTAAATAAGCCAAGCTCTGAGGAACCTTCCAGCTCCAGTGGTTCCCGCTCTCTGGTAGAGCTCCTTCTCAGGTCCTGGGCTGAGAAACCAAGCACACAGATCTAAAGACCGAGTGAGGGCCTGGATGGTAAAGTGCGTGGGCTCGTGACCACCACTAGTCACGTCCAGCCTCAGGGCTTCCAAGGCTCATGTCCCCCGTGGATGGCTCTTGACTGGAGACTCTAAGTTCTCCTTGTTACACCTGGAACCGTATGAAAGACACAACCGAGGCGAAAGACAGAGCAACCAGCCCCATGGACAAACACTGGTGACATGTGCTCTTGGGAAAGAGGTAGGGCCTGGAACGAGGATGGCAACTGGAAGGTGAAGGGCAGTCTTGGCTCTCGGTAGTGAAGCGATCAGGCTTGAAGGGGCCATCAATGGCATGCGCAGATACTGGGCCTGCCTCTTAGTCAGCTTGGTCAGCTTCACATTCGCCTTGCCCAAGTGGGCTTCGGCCACTGCCTCATCCAGCTTCTCAGGCGAGAAGTGAACCCCAGTGGGGTTATTTATCTGGGTGGGTCCACTGCTCAATCTGTGCCATCACCTGGTTCGTGAGGAGTTGCTCATCACGAAGCTGGGATGGCCCGAAGCACAACCCAGGTTGACCAGTCGGCCTTCAGCCAGCAGGATGATTCGGCACCCATTCTTCAGCCCATAGCGGTCCACTTGAGGCTTGATGGTCACCTTCTCCACAGCATTCTCCTTGAGCCACTTCACATCAGTCTCCACATCGAAGTGTCCAGTGTTACAAACAATGGCATCATCCTTCATCTGCTCAAGTGCCGGCCAAGGATGATACCAACACAGCCTGTGGTGGTGACCAAGATGCTGCCTCCTTACAGGCCTCGTCCATGGTGGTCACCTCATAACCCTCCATGGAAGCTTGCAGTGCATTGATGGGGTCAATCTCGGTGATGATGACTCGGGCCCCCAAAACCCCTCAGGGCCTTGGCACAGCCTTTGCCCACGTCACCATAGCCTGCTGCCACTGCCACCTTGCCCGCAATCATCACATCTGTGGCCCGTTTGATGCCGTCTGTGAGGGACTCCCGGCAGCCACAGAGGTTGTCAAACTTGCTCTTGGTGGCAGAATCATTGACATTGATGGCAGGTACCTTCAGTATCCCATGGGCCATCATCTTGTAGAGGTTGTGGACCCCAGTCATGGTCTCCTCAGAGATGCCTCGGATGCCTGACAGAAGATGCAGGTATTTGGTGTGGATGAGGTTGGCGAGGTCCAGAATCATGTTGAGGGGGCCTTCTTTGAAGGGCAACGTCTGCTCCGTGCACCGCAGGTGCTCTACACCTGTCGCACCCTTCCAGGCAGACACTGGAATGCCGGCCTTGGCAATGGCAGCCGCTGCTTGGTCCTGAATGGAGAAGATGCTGCAGCTGGGCCACCGCACCTCAGCATCCAGAGCCACGAGAGTCTCCATGAGGATGGCAGTCTCCACAGTCATGTACAGGGAGCCAGCAATGTGGGTACCGTTCAGTGGGTTGGACGCCGAGTACATCTCCCGCATGCGCATCAAACGTGGCATCTCCTTCTCAGTTATATCCAGGGCCTTTCGTCCCCAGGCAGCTGGTCCAATGTTCGCGACTTTGTAGGGCAGTTTATCAGACACCCTGGTGGCGCTTCCGCTAGGAGTGATGAACTCAGTGAAGGGGGACAGACGGCGCGGGGCAGGGCTGTCAACGTTATTTTTGAGACAGGGTTTCTTACTGGCCTGGAATTCACCAAGTGTGGGTAGGCTTGCTGGCCACCAAGCCACAGTGAGGCTATGTCTAGCACAAGATTACAAGTACACACTCCCATTCCTGGAGTTCACATGGGTTCTGGGGACCCAATTCGGGTCCTGACAAGCACTTGGCCACCTGAGCTGTCTCCCCAGCCTCTTAGATGTCTTGTTCGTCAGCTTTATGGCTAAATGGGGAACACCTGGCCACTTTATTTTACAAGAAACTGGAAAGGTGACCTGGTGCCGTCAGGCTCTGTTGATGGAGGCAGCCTCTACCATCAGGAAGACGGTGATTGAGAGCTGAGGAGGCAGGGCTAGCCTTTGCTGTTTCTCAGAGAAGAAGTAAAGAGGATTAAGTATCCAAGATTCCTCACCTGCATGTTTCATAGATAGTTACTTTTTTGTATGAAATATTTACTCTGAACTATGGCATGGAATCCTTCGCTGTTGTGGTACAGAGATGTGGAGGGAATGGGGGTGGTGTCCCAATGTGGGTGGAGACTTTCCTTGATGGCAGGAATGCTTGGAGGCACGGGGGGTCAAAGCCAATATAGGGGACAAAGTCATCTCTCCAGGTTCTCTCGTTTCTCATCCTCTGCTGGAGAAGGGGGTGGTTGACCACATCCTTTAAAGCAGTGCCTGTAAGCTGCCTGAGGAACTGAGGGTGGGTGGAGCCTGGGAAAGGTATTTCCCTGGGTTTATGAGCCCTGCTTTCAGGGTGGTTCATCTTCCAGACTGGCTGCAGACCTGACCTCCTCCAACCAAACCCTCTCAGGGTGGTTCATCTTCCAGACTGGCTGCAGACCCGACCTCCTCCAACCAAACCCTCTAACTTGCTCCAAGTGATTTCCTTGGTACTTCAAAAGGGAACTTAGAAAAACTGCCCCCATCACCTTTGCATCTGAGCTGTTGCAGTTTCAGTCTGGTGTACAGAGAGAGTTAAGTCTTGTTTCCCCTCACCCCTCCCACTTTCTCGAGGCAGGATCCCAAGTGCTCCAGTCCGTCTGCTTTGAACCACTACATGTTATCGGAGAAAGCCCTTAACTCCTGATCCTCCTGCCTCTCTACTTCCAGGAACTGGGGTTCCGGGCATTCTCCATCATGCTCAGTGTTTGTGATATCGGGACTGGAACTCAGGGCTTCGTGCACGCTGGGTGAGCACGCTGCCAACCGTGCTGCATTCCTAGCTCCACGCCCACCTGTTCGTTCCTTGAATTTACTTGTCTTTCTAGATTTATTTTCTTGACAGCTTGGCACATGGTACTTGACACCTGGAATCTTTCTAATGATCTCCCTGGATGGCGTACAGCTCAGCATCCAGATGGCCAGGACTGGCTATCAGCTGCCAACTCAGGTCTGGCTGGGTGTGGCCAGCTTAACCAGTTTGCCCATCCATTGGCCAGTTGAATTTGAATAGTTGCTTTTGAAAATTTAAGAAATACAGATACGAGGCTGAGGGCATGACTTAGTTGGTAGTGTACATCGCTTGCCTTACATGTGTGAAGCCTTGGGTTGTATGCCCAGAACTATATAAACCAGGTATGGTGGCATATGGCTATACTCCCAGATGCAATTAAATGCCTTTTCTCTTGGGAAGTGAAAGCAGGAAGGTCAGAAGTTCAGGGTTATTATCAACTACACAGTAAGTTAAAGCCAGTCTGGCTGGGTTCCATGAGACTGTGTCACGCATACAAAAAAACACATATGAAAATAAAATAATTTACAATTATAGTTGCTATATATAAATGTGATTTCCATTTTGGTGAATATACTTAAAATTCTTTCATGTTCAATATTATATACATTTACCATATCTACACATAGATACTTGTAAAATCTTTTTATGTTAAGTGTTATATACATTTACCATGTCTATACATATATACTTGAAAGATCTTTCCCTCAGAGATATGTATGTACAAATATTTTGGTTTTGTACTGTACATGCATTTACAGCACATGGCAGTGTTACACTAATGGGCATACCCTTGTCAGGCCAGATGTTAGCGAACAACCTTTAGATGATTGTGCTATTTAATATATTTAGTCATATATGTTATCTGACTGTATTCTAACGAACCTACCATAAGTTGAAATATTTACTTTAAGGATGCAATTGCATTTAATACACACAGGTTATGGAACCTTATAGCTCAGCTCGGCCCACCTTAGGCATGCTCAAAACACTGACAGCAGCCAGCCTGGTGAAGCCATTTGACACATTCTCCCTTACAACAGTAGTGTTGAATAGCACGTGCAAATGATAGAACATGCTGCTGAAAGCGAAAGCTGGGATGGTTGCCTGGGCATACATTCGCACATAGTAGTTAAGACAAACCATCATAAGCTAGCGACTGTACAAGTTTTTATTTTTTGGCTTTTATGTTGTTTCTATTTTTCTGTCATAAGCAGGCCTATGATATAACTTGCCTTAGGGCTGAATATCCAGGTACAGCGATGATCATATTTTAGATTAAATTCCATGGGGTGGGGTCAGTTATTGGCTTTTCTACAGCACTGAAGCACTAAGAGTGTAAGTGGGCAATTTATTGAAATGGTGGACAGTTATTTTGGGATTTATATTGGGGCAAGAAAATTTCAGGGAATCTTCCAATATGACCAGTTGGAGCTAGCCAAAACTCAATAAACAGGGCTGGGGAGATGGCTCTGTTGATAAAGAGCTTTCTTAGAAGTGTGAGTTCCTGACTTTGATTCCCCAAACCCAAGGAAAGGCATGAAGTATGGTGGTGCATGCTTGTAATCCTAGTGTCAGAGAGCTGGAGACAAGAGGCTCCCTGGGCTCTCTGCCTAGTTAGGCAGCCTGGCCTAGGAGCTGGGCTTCTGGTCAATGAGCGACTCTGTCTTAAAGCAGGTGGCAAGTGTATCTTAGGGTGACCCCGGAGATGGAGGAGGTTGTTCTCTGGTTTCCATGTACATACACATACGTGTGTCAGCATATCCATGCAAACAAATACTCCTGTACACATCCATGCCCATGGGCACTAGACATTGAATTGAGGCTCTGTATAGTTTTAAGGCAAATTATACAAAACTAATTCCTCCTTGGCGACAGAAACCAGCTTTGTTTTGCTTTTGAACTTGCATTGGCCAGGGTGAGGGGGTGAAAGACACATTGTGGAATCAGGCAAGCATAGATTGTTTTCTTCTGTATAGTCTTGAGTGTATAGTTGGGAGGAGAAGGAAGTTACTTGATGGAGGAGTGTCTATGTGTTACTTTCATTATTAATAAAGAACTGCCTTGGCCCTTTAAGAGAACAGAAAATTAGGTAGGTGGAGTAGACAGAACAGAATGCTGGGTAGCAGGAGTGGGGAGACGCTTCAGGAATTCGCCATAGTGAGTCTCCATGCTGCTCCTCTCCGAGATGGACGCAGGTTAAGATCTCTCCTGGTAAGCCACACCTCGTGGTGCTACCCAGATTACTAAATATGGGTTAAAGGAAGATGTGAGAATTAGCCAATAAGAGGCTCAAACTATGGGCCAGGCAGTGTTTTAAAAGAATACAGTTTCCGTGTAATTATTTCGGGTGTAAAGCTAGCCGGGAGCCGGGTGGCGGGACACAGCCTGCCACTTCACACTACAGATTGGCGCTCCAACGTGGTGACTAAATCCACGTAAAAACCTGTAAAAGCTTCAAATAAAGGAGAGAGAGTGTTTAACACAGCTTTTTGCTGTTTGCCTGGACGTACTATAGAGAGATTTCCTGTTTCGGCAATAGCGACAGAGAAAAAGCTGAGTCATTTTAAAACGCGGCTTCCTTGTGCTGTGCTGCCAGTGCAAACTCTGGCTTTAAAGCATTTCAATGGCTTTTATGGACTGGATGTTTGTGTGCCTGCTTGGGATCGGAAAGAAAGTGCTCTGAGATGATGCCAATGGCTCACTGCTCCCCACCTGCACCTGGGCAGATGGCGGAATCAGGCTTAGGCGAGCGGGAGAGCATGGCGGATTCCTGCCGCCATAGAGATGTTTTCAGACTGCGCGGTGCTCTGCGTGTCAGATTTGGCTGTAACTTGGATGAAAAGAGTTTCTGTGCTGCACGCTCAGTCTCAGAATTAAACTGCTGAGTGCGGCTCCAATGTCGACTGCTGTGTGCCTGGAACTGTGTGCGGCTCAGGGGCACCAAATGACTGAGGCAGGAGCGGCTTTGGCTCTGCTCTGCCATGCTGAACTGTGCTGATCTCAGGCAGGATCTATCATAATTACCACAATAACAGCGCAGTTAAGGTTTAGACTTGGCTGTAAACAGGCAGTACTGTATTACCTCTACCTGGTGCAACTTAAGATTTTAAGAAGTGGTTAACCTTTTAAGAAGTGCTCCTGGATAGTAAAAAATTACAGATTCACAATAGAAAAGATTCAGACATAGAAGGCCTTTAAATGGCTCACGTAGGCTTAAAAGAGAGAAAAAAATATAGAAAATAAAGTTAATGCCTTAAAAAGAAAAGGTTAAAGTCTTTAAAGAGACAGAGTACAGATAGTTATAGATTAAAAGAAGTAAAGTGATAGAGTAAAAATAAGCCACGTAAAAATGGAAAATTCACAGAGAGTCTGGATTATGTATTTTGTTGTGTTTTCTTTGATTTTTTTGACTGTAAAGGAGCTAAGTACAGAGAGACATTTCATTATATGGGCTGCCAGGCTAGACCAGAATGGACATCTTAACGGTATGACTTCAGGATTTGGATCTAAGAACATGATGCTTTGGAAAAGAGTTTCTTCTTTTGTTTTCACAGAGGACGAGACTCTGTGGATTGCTTCTATCCCAATATGGTATGATAGACCACGCCCTCCTGAAAGGTTGCTGTGAACATCTTCAAAAAATTACTTCACTCAACTGCCAACTGAGAGGAACCTAGCACACAGGTTACACCATGAAAGACCTAAATAACAGCGCCCCCATTCAGCAGGAAGCAGTTTGGAGAGAAAAAACTGCGCCCATTTTCCCAAATATTGCTTATAAATGTTCTTTTACATTTAAAGGGGGAGATGATATAGATATGAATTTGCATTGGTATAGATTTTAAGGTCAATTTTGTTATATGTATATGTATTTCTGATCTTGATTAAGCTATTGTGATTGTAGTTCATTTTAAAAACTGTAATGTATAATTAGGAAATATAGGTTGTTAATGGATAATCATTGATAATAGTTAAGCTTGTAGTCATGTTATTAGATTTTCTAGATATGTAGAGATATATTTCAGTTAGATAGACATTCTTCATATCTTTCAAAGACTGCAGAATATGGCATTTAATGTTTTAATAACTTAGGGTTTTTCATGACAATGAGACACGTCTGCTCCTGGCAGCACCAATCTACTTCGAGAGGAAGATGGGCATCGAAGAGGCTACTTATGGAGTTTGTTAGCCATTTGGGCAAGAAACTGCTCTTGCCTGGACTGTTGCATAAACTGGACACAAGGAACCCACAGAAAGAGGACTGCTGAACTTGCCTAAAGGTGAGATGGCCTTTTGGGGTTCCTGATTCATTAAAGAGTCTGCGAGACGTTCTGCAGGACACAGCAGAAAGTGACTGAACTGTCTTTGGAATTTCCTGCTTCATGGAAATGTCTGCTGGACACTATGGGCCTGAAGCCCGAAGATGGATGCCCCAACGGTACAGAGGAACTTTGGGTGACTGTCCAGGCAGCGAGTTGTCTCTGTCATTTCTATAGTTTGAAAGTTGCATATGACTTGTTTACTTAGGTAATATTATATCCTTCTGGAGTCTTTGATGGAGTTGAAGAATAAATAGATAGTTATAGATTTCCTTAGTTATGATAAAAGATAAAATAGATTTAAATATTGTAACTGTAATACTTGCTTGATAACTGTTTTGTTATATGTAATTTTGCTATGTTAAAGTTGAAGCCTTTCTTTTTTGTTTAAACAGAAAAAGGGGAAATGATGGAGGAGTGTCTATGTGTTACTTTCATTATTAATAAAGAACTGCCTTGGCCCTTTAAGAGAACAGAAAATTAGGTAGGCGGAGTAGACAGAACAGAATGCTGGGTAGCAGGAGTGGGGAGACGCTTCAGGAATTCGCCATAGTGAGTCTCCATGCTGCTCCTCTCCGAGATGGACGCAGGTTAAGATCTCTCCTGGTAAGCCACACCTCGTGGTGCTACCCAGATTACTAAATATGGGTTAAAGGAAGATGTGAGAATTAGCCAATAAGAGGCTCAAACTATGGGCCAGGCAGTGTTTTAAAAGAATACAGTTTCCGTGTAATTATTTCGGGTGTAAAGCTAGCCGGTGGCCGGGTGGCGGGACACAGCCCCGCCGCTTCACACTACAGTTACTTATTCTAGAGGCAAGAACTAGAAGACTTAATGCTTGACTATGAATTAGTCATATTTTCAGTTATGATTCTATCGGCTGTTCTGTGATTTCAACATTATAGCTTAAGACCCATGAATTCAAGAAGTCACTAGCTTAAACAAACAAACAAAAAAAAAAAAGCAGAATTGAAATTCAGCCAAAGTAATGTTGAACTCTGGCCCTAATAATTTTTCTATCAGAATAGTTTTCCTGAACATTTCCCCAACTTGGACAACTGTTTCCTATTTTTATACCTCTTTATGGTACTAATATAGCATATACATTGGATGATTAGATCTCTGGGACTTTTAACTAAAATGGATAAAATTAAATTAATTAGCCTGGCTCTTGGACTCATAGATCTGAACCCTCTGCAGGGAGGTTTGAAGAAGTTTGTAGTAGCTCTCAAATGTCTCCTTATGCTTTCTCCAAGTACATACACATATTTTTAAATTGTTAAAAAATTTTAACACTTAGGTTGTCCTACCTCCTCATCAATGCATAATAGGCCAATGAGAGACCCTGCCTCAAAGGATGAGGGTGATGTACATGCCTCCCTCCGTCTCTTGGGCGAATTTTCAGGAAATTTAATGTGAGGGCAGTGGTAGACTTGTGGCCAGGGACAACAGACAAGCCTGCTGTGAGCCCACTCTGCCATCTTCTGAGTGAAGGAGCTTGTGTTGGCCATTCAGTTCCTCTGAGCTTCTGTTCCTCTATCAATAAAATGAATATCACATTAATGTGTTTGAAAAATGAAGCAGACTAAGACCATCAGGTGAATTTCACAGAAAGGACCCTGGGTAGCTCACAAAACGGAAGATAGACCTGAACATTGGAGCCTGTGTCAAGACTGGATCATGAATTCCACCAGGGAAAGTTAACATTGAACACCCAAACTTGTCTCACTTAGCAGGTTCCCGAGAAGAGGGATCCAATTGGCTAGAGATGAGTCAAATGTCTTCCTCTGTGTGCCCTCCTCCTCAGAAGAGTGGCACTAGATACTCTGATTGGCAGTTCTGATAGAGTCTCAGGAAATAAGGACATGACATCTCTTTAACACGGAGAAATGTACCAGGTAAGTATCCATTCTTGGCTCCTAGAAAGACTCTGGATACTAAAATGTAAGGTGCTGGGCTTATGCGATGTCCTAAACAGTAGCCACTAGCTATGATGGTTCTCAACTGTTAACCCCCAAATAAGCAACTGTGTTAGTGTGGCAACAAAGGTAAGGATTAAACGTCTTACAACAAAACAAAACAGCAACAACAATAACAACAAACTCCAGAGCTGTCTCTTTTTTCTACATTTTACTGAAGTGCAATTTTTCTGGGAGTCTTTCTTAGACGAACTGTACCAGAATTCCCATGGGAGGTGGGTCTCTGCTCCTTTAACAAACTTCACCCCACACTTAAAGTATTTGAGATCTTAAATCCCTACAATCTAGTTGGGAGCATTTCTCTCTACTTAAAAGCATTTGGGAATGAGAGATATTTCTCTCCTGCCTAGCTCCAAAGGGAATGTGTTTGGGTTTTGTGTGAGGTAAACCAGTTTAAGTTCTGAGTTCAGGGGAGACACTGAGATGAACTGACTTTATGGGTAAGCTATAAATGCCATAGACAGCCAGACAGCATCATGGTGGGGGCTCTCAGGGGAGTTCAGGCCTCAAGGCAGAGTGAGGGGGTGCTTCTTGTAGATTTCAGAAGGGAGATGTTCTATACCATGTGGTTGATTGCAAGTAGATGCTTGCAATCTGGCTGTCTCAGATGTATCAAGTACATATCCACGAACCCCAAATACATCATTTAAGCTCCTGGGATGCAGGAGTGGGTGAGGAAATGGAGTCGGAGGGAATCTTGCTGAGATGGTTTAGTGGGTAATAGTGCTTGCTACAAGAGTCTGGCAACCCGAGTTCAATGCCAAGGGTGGTGGTTTAGATGGGAGATGTCTCTCCCATAGGCTCACATTTTTGAACAACTGGTCCCAGGTTGGTGGTGCTGTTTGGGGAGGTTGTGGAACCCTTAGGAGGTAGAGACCCTGCCGAAGGAAGAGCATCACAGGGGGCAGGCTTTCAGAGTTCATAACTTCACACCACTTCCGGATTACCCTGCCTCAAGTTTCCAGACGCCTGAGGCCATGCCGTCCTTGCCACTATGGAGTCTCCCTCTGGAGCCCTAAACCCGAGTAAATCCTTGCTTCCTTTGGCCGCTTTTGGTCATGGTGTTTTTATCAGAGCGACAGAAAAGCATCTAATCCACCACGGAAAGGTGGAAGGAGAGAACCAACTCTCCAAATTATTCTATCTCCAGATGCACATATGCCTGTGTACCCCCACATTATGCACACGTAACTGTAAGTTTATTGCAAAGAAAGATAGTAATATCTGGGTCCTGTCCTAGACATCCCAGTGTGACTATTTCCCACCACCAATCAGATGCCAGTGTGTGCCAGCCTGAGAAGGATGGTGGAGGATGAGGGGTGGAGAGTCTAATCTAGCCTGTGCCCTAACTCTCAGATTCAGTTTTGCTATGTGTCCAGTGAGCCCCAGAGATCCTCGTCTACTTTCCTAAGCCAGGATAGCAAGCCCTTCTAGTTTCTTTCATTCTGTCTCTGTGAAAAAATACTTTCACCAAAAGCAACTTAGGGGAGAAAAGGATTTATTTATCTTATACTTCCAGTTCGTAGTTCATCACTGAGGGAAGTCAGACAGGAACTCAGGGTAGGAACTTGAATTGAAATCATAGGGGAAGACTGCTTGTTGGCTGCTGACTGGACAACTCTTGTCTAACTGCCTTTCTTATGCGGCCCAGGGTCAACTGGCTAGGGATGGTGCCACCCACAGTGGACTGGACCCTCCATGTCAGTTAAGAACCACAAAAACATGACTACATGCCAATCTGATCTAGGCAATGCCTCGGTCTCTCTCAGATGACTCTAGGCTGTGTCAGGTTGACAACTGAAGCTAACAAGGAACCAAGCATGCACTACCATGTGGGCTTTTTACATGGGTCCTAAAAAAAATCAAGGCATTTATGCTTACAAAGCATGCAATGAGCACCCAGGGCCAGAGTGGGGGTCCTTTACAACTCACCCTAGAGGCCCATTGGCCTTGCCCTTCTGGCAAGTGGTGAAGGTTGAGTAGAACTCCGTGACTTCAAAGCAGACTCACTCGAAAGCTTACCAAAGTCCAATCTTCAGGCAGGCAGGCAGGGACAGGACAGGGTCCCCTGCTCTGATTGAGAGATGAAAGAACTCACTTCTCCAAGACTGATGACTGATGTCAACAAAGATGCTCAGCGTTGACAAGCCAAGTCAGAGCTAAACCTTGTTCTTCCTGTCCATAGCCTTAGAGAAACTGGAGGAGCACACGGGACTTCCCACTTGGCTTTCTGCTATGGGATCAAGGAGCCTTTCATGAGAGCCCCAAAGCCCTTTACAAGGGTGCTTCTGAGGAAAGCATCCTTTGGGGCCTTTACTCACTTTCTGGGAGGTCTTTGAGTCATCTCTATGTTCCACAGTTTGATTTGGCTACCAGTCCCGAGCTCCACGCCTTCTGCGTGTGTGAGGAGGGGTGGGAATCATGACCGCGCTCGTGCCAGCATCTTGGAAGAGGGGCTCATGTTTTGAAGAAGTTTTCTGGAAGGATCTGCAACCTCTGTTACAACAGGAGCCCGCTTTAGAGTTTTCTCTCCACACAGCACTGAGAATTAAACACAGAGAATCCTGCTAATGGAGGTGAGCCCTGGATGCAGAGTCTCACCACGCAATGTCTCTAGCATCATCTGCCTCAGGACCACTACGCTGTATCTTGGATCTCGAATGTTCTACCCAAAGTTCTGAGTCTTGATGGTCTGATTCCCAGTTCTTGATGCCACCAGGAGGCAGAGGAACCTTTAAGGGATGGTGCCTAGGCAAGAGGAAGTGAGGTCGTGTCAATCTTTCCTTTCCTCTCCCTCTTCTTCCTCCTCTTTTCCTTCTTCCTGGGTCTTTCCTTTTGCTTCCTGGCCATAGCAGTGGTCAGGTGGAGACCTATGGCTAGAGTCTAGCAGTTTCCTGAAAGAAGAGGCTGCTGAGATCTCAGGGCCCTTACTTTGTCCAGCCTGGCATCTGGAACAGTTCCCTGTTCGCCCAGCTGTCTGCTTTTCCCTTTGCTGTCAGGCAAAATCACCTCTCTGAATTCTGTCTCTCAAGTTCTTGTGTTAGCTAAATCTCTAGCCTCCAATATCTTAAAGTCTGGTTGTATCTGAAGATGATTTGACCCTCCTGGCAGAAATGAAGAGAGACTTATGTTCCTCCCTTTGGCTATCAAACTATTGAAAGAATGGACCCCAAGAAACTGGACTTTCTCTAGGAGATTCCTGCCGAGGAAGGAAGGGCAAGGCTGAAGTCTGGTGACAGCCAGAGGAGGGACTGATCTCCCAGCAAGTTATTGCACACAATTCTGACAAGTTGTCAGACCATCTTGAAGGAGAGACCGGAGTCAAGACGATGGCTGGTCAGTGACGGGCAGGGCCACATCTTGTCAGAGCTGCTTAGCTATGCATGCCTGTTTCCCTCTATTTAAATATAAATCTCACGTCAGGACACCGAAGGTGAACTTGTGGGGTCACTGGGCCTCTTGTTGCTCTTCCCAGTCGGGCGTTCACTGTAACTTGCATGTTTGAGTGGCTTATTGGGTACAGGTGGTCCAGCCTGACTTGTTAGGGACGCCAGAACACAGGACTGACTCTAATTACTATGGTAACAGTGGGGTCTATGATGCACCTCCAAAAAGCTCCAGGTGCTGAAATATAATGGGCAGTGCAATTGTGTTAGGCACGGGAGAGCTAGGAGGGGAACAGACATTAGGATCTCACTCGTCAGCTCAATTTTACCACAAAGCAAATGAGTTCCACATGCCTTTCCAGTTTCTGTCCTGTGAGGACAGAGGTTCTCATTTCTAAGGATGCTCAAGGCATCACCTTGGAGGTGGAGAATGTACTGTTACTAAGCTGCCAGTCCCTGATCTAGGATTCTTTAGCCTCTAACCCTGTAAGAAAACAATTTCAACTGCTTATCAATGGCCCAATGCCAGCTGTTTGGTTATAGCAAAGCAAAAAGACCTAGGCAAGGACTTTCAAAATGTCATGTGATTAAAAGGGGGCCATTGGGTGGGCTCTCCTCTGATCTGACTGGTGTCCCTGTAATAGACCAGGCTTGCTGGGAAAGACATGGAAAGAGAGCGAGGGAACACCGCAAGGAGAGGGCAGTGCCAGCCAAGAGGTGGCTTCTAAAGCAACCAAGCTTGCTGCCGCCTCATTCCTCACTTCCAGCTTCTAGAGCCATGAGAAAGTAAGTCTCTGCTTAAGCTGTTTGGTCTGTGGTCTCTTTCTCTGTCTGTCTCTGTCGGTCTGTCTGTCTGTCTGTCTGTCTGTGTCTGTCTGTCTGTCTCTCTCTCTGTGTCTCCGTGTCTGCCTGACGTGTGGCTTCTTTTGCTGTGATAAAGGCCATGACCAAGAACAACTTGGGTTTTCCTCATCTTATGTTTCCAAGTATCAGTCCATCACGGAGAGAAGTCAAGGCAGGAACTCAAGGCAGGGACCTAGAGGTAGGACCCGAAGCAGAAGCCATGAAGAAACAGTGGTTACTGGCTTGCTCCACAGGCTTTCTCAGCCTGCCATCTTACATGACCCCAGGACCACCTGCCCGGGGGTGGCACCGTATATAGTGAGCTGGGCCCTCCCACATCAATCGTTAATCAAGAAAAGTTAGCACAGGCTTGCACAAAGGCTAATTGAGGTTCCCTTTTCCCAGATGACTCCAGCTGTCATGTTGACAGACAGAGACAAGAAGACTGTCTTTGCTTTCCCCTCTGTCTGTTCCGGCTCTCCATTTCTAGCTCTCTTACTTTGTATCTGCCTCTCTTTCACTTTTCTCCCTGTATCTCCACTTCCTTTTGTCTTTCTACCTCTCTGTCTCTATGATTCTCTCTTCCCACCACTCTTTCTCCCCTCCCTCTCTCTCTCCACCTCTTCCCTCTCTCTCTCTCTCTCTCTCTCTCTCTCTCTCTCTCTCTCTCTCTCTCTCTGTGTGTGTGTGTGTGTGTGTGTGTATCTCTGTATCTCTGTTTCCATCACTTCCTGTCCCCCTTTCCTCCTTCTCTTCCTATCTCCCTCCCTATCTTTTCCTCTTTACACCTCTTTATCCCACTATCTCTGTTTATCCATCTCTTTCAATGTCTTTTTCTATCTTTCTGACTTTATCTCATCTCTCTCTATCTCCACCTCGCTCCCTTTCTATCTGTCTCTGTCGTTCTCCATGTATCCCTATACTCCAATAACTGAAATCTGTCTAACACCCACCCCAACAGAACTGATGCCTTTTCCCTAGTGCTCTCCTGAGGTCCCTTTAATTAAATTGTTTTTTTGTCTGTTCTTCCCCTCTGGGCCACAAACTCCTTGAGAGCCTGGCTCATTTCTTCATTGACAGACAGCAGCTAGCATGGCATTAAGTATATCCCAGGCTTAGGAAAGCTGGATATGAATAAATAAATAAATGAATGAATGATCAATGCGATGCTTTCTGGGAGTCCAGACCCAGAGCAGGAATGTCAGTGTGGCTGGATTCAGGGCATTGTCTAGCTCCTCCCTGCAACTTCCCTTGACTGGAATGTCCTGGATCAATGCTGCAATTTCCCACCTCCAGGGCCTTCCTCCCAGCCTCCCAGCCTCCCAGCCTCCCAGCCTCCCTTCTGAGGGCTGTTGCTTTCATCCCTCCCTTTCTACCTTCATCACCACTTAATGACATACAGAAGATACGAAATCCCCGAGGCCCAGTTGTGTGGTCTTCTCCTCAAAGGCTGGCTCCCCACCCTCGCGCCAGCAAGTCCCTTTGGAGGGTCTGACACACAGCCTTCCTTTCCCACCCGTCCAGCTGGACCCACTCAGGGAGCAGAAGGATTTTTCTGGGAACTGAACAGGGAGGAGGAGCCAGGCGAAGCCACAGAGGCACAAGCTTGGGCTGTCTGTTCTGTGCCTGTTGTCCAAGCGGGGCTCCAAGCTGCAGGCGTGAGGAACACTGGAATGACGAAAGGAAAGGAGACCTCAACAGGGCCTTGTTTATCCAGCCCAGCGTGCTGGGAGTCAGGCCTGACGGTGACCAGCCTCTTAGCACAAGGAAGCCCTCTGAAAACCCAGCTCTCAGTGAGAAAGAAGCCAGACAGACGCGTCTGGCCTAGGATGAAAGCCACCGGACTCAGAGGGTGGGCCGCACTGAGGACAGGCTGGGACTGCGCCATTCCTAGGAAGGACCCCAGGGAGCAGGGCAGGCTTGGCACATGCAGAAGGTCGCCTCTTCCCTATGATCTGGCTCTCTGCGCACTCAAGGGTTTCCTGCCACACTGGAAAAGGTGTCAGACGTCTGAAGCAGCCCAGTGTGGAGGCTGAGAGATCTGGAGGCACTCCAGGGAGGGTGGGAGGCGGCCTGAGACACAGGGACACCATGGCTATTGGCACAGATCACAGCCATGCTCCATTTTCTTTTAAAATCGAAAGAGAAGCTGGAGAGACAGACCGGTAGGTAAGGGGCTTGCTATGTGCAAGCATGGGACCTGAATCCTGTCTCTAGACACCCCCACCCTGGGACAAAAGCTGGGCATGGAAAATGCTTGTAACCCTAGTGCTTGAGAGGAGGAAAGGCAGAGATGGACAGGGTCCTCCGGAGGTCATTTTTAGCAGGACGAGCTATCTCTAGGCTCAGTGAAAAACCCGTCTCAAAAAAAAAAATGGTGGGAAAAAAAGACACACGACCAGATATTGACCTTTGACTTTCGAGAGTGTGTTCGCCTGTACACACACACAGACATAAACACACACACACACACATAGACAGACACACACATACAGACACTCTCTCAAACAGAGACACATGCATACACACACAGACATGCACACAGACATACATACAGACACACATACACACACATACACTCAGATACACACACAGACTGACATACACAGATACACATACACTCTCACACACACATACGCGCAGAGAAACACACAGACAAACACATACACATAGACATGCACATGTAGACACAGAGAGATACACAGACACACACACTCTATCTCTTACACACACATACGTATACCCATGTGCACAAGTGTGTGCGCACATGCGCACGCGCACACACACACAGCAGTTTGAACTTACAAGACACAGCAAGATGGCATATCGGTACAATTTTATTTGCACATTATCCTAAGCCAGCAAATCCAGAGAAAGTATGTTAGTGGTAGCCAGGTGCTGAGGAGACAGGAAGAGTGGGGATGATTTATGGTGAATTCGAGGTACCTGGGAGAGTCATGAAATTATTCTAAAATTAATGGTGAGGGTTGCGCACCTTCATGAATAGCCTCAAAATCCCTTAAATTGTGCACTTTCAAAGGTTCAACTTTATGGTGTGTGATTTTCGTAACTGTGCTTTCCTTATTGGTTGTTATTTTTAAGACAAGTCAAGGACAGGAGGGAACAAAGAGTACAGCAGAAACAACAGCATAACGTACAATTGTTAACGCAGTGAATGTGAAATGTATTTCAACAGGACACAGAGATGAGGGCAGGCAAAATTAAAACCGGGAAATAGGCTTCATCTGGAATACAAAATGGTGACTTCCTGGAATGCCGGACTAAGGAAAATCTCGGCTGTATGCAGACTCAAAAGGAACAGATTTGGTGATCAGCTAGTGATGTCTACCTTGGTCACTGGACAGGGGAGAGGAGGTGCAGATGGCATTTGCCCATTTCACTGGATCATACCCATGGTCTTTTTCACCAATCAAAACCCAGGATCTGAGATGTTTGTAGGTGTAGTCATTGGGGAGCTGAGTTAGAGGAATGAGATTAGATCAGGCAAATCCCTCTCTCTCTCTCTCTCTCTCCCTCTCTCTCTCTCTCTCTCTCTCTCTCTCTCTCTCTCTCTCTCCCTCCCTCTCTCTCTCTCTCTCTCTCTCTCTCTCCCTCCCTCCCTCTCTCTCTCTCTCTCTCTCTCTCTCTCTCTCTCTCTCTCTCTCTTTCTGTATGTGTGTGTATAGAGGTATGTGTATGTTGCAAGCATGTGCAGCTGTGTATGTGAAGGTTAGAGACCAGCTTTGGGTGTTCTTCTTAGGTGCCATCCACCTTGGTTTTGTTTGTTTTTGAGACAGGGTCTCTCATTCTCCTTGCGCCTGCTGAGTGGGCAAGGCTAGCTGTCGGCAAGCCCTAGGGATCTGCCTGTGTCAGCCTCCCTAGGGCCGAGATTCCAGGCATGTGTCATCACATACAGCTTTGACATGGGTTCGCGGGGGTAGAACACAGGTTCTTCTGCTATGCAGCAGGATCCTCCCTGACTGATCCACCTCCCAGTCCTGAAAAAGACACCTCTCTGTATAAGCTTGTGAGGGCCCGTGTGCCTTCCTTTCCCACTATCTTCATCCTCAGAGCAGCCATCACTCCTGGGCAGCTGCTGCCTGTATCGGACCAGTTCCCCAGGGCAGCCAGCCGCACTGAACTGCACAGGTCAGCAGTCTTGCTTCAGTTCTAATTGCCCCTCTTTTCCCCACAAGACCAAGAACTTCCCCTGGAGAAAAGGCAGCCGAGCAAAGAAAGGCTTTCCTAGCCCCTACTGGTGCAGGCCCTTTCATTAAAATACGTGCATCGCTAGCCTGCTCATCCTTTTCCAGTGGGGCTCCGCAATTAAGATCCCCCCTCACTTGTCACGGTGTGTCAAGAGACCTGCTCTGGGCAGCAAAGAAAAATACATTTGTCATTGGGATGACAGCCACAACAGCCAAAGCCATTTTTATCCTGTACTTGTGTCGCTAACCTCATCCCTTCTGGGAAAAAATAATAATGAATATGAGAAGGTCTGTTTACAAATATGCACTTTTCACTGATTTCTCTTGCAGCCTGGCAATTTTTCAAAAGGACAGATTCCTTGGAAACACTCTTCAAGGCCAGAAGATAAAACACGGTATCTAGAGAGATGCCCAGGACTCTGTGCGTTTAACCGGGTAATTGGGCACAGCCTGTGAAAGGTCAAATTCTTGAGCCACGTTGCCCCAAGGTGTTCATCGGGAAGGAAGTCCTGGGGTGACATAATCAGGTCTGAGAGCACTCCTCCCTCTGCCCTGCTTCCCAAAGAGCCCGTGGTTCTGTCAGGCTTGTAAAGTATCTCTCACCTTTATTCAAGCAAGTGGTGTGTGTGTGTGTGTGTGCACGCGCGCGTGCATGCGTGCATGTGTGTGTGTGTGTACATGCACACCTGTGTGTGCATGTGGTAGCCAGAGGTTGTCATTCAGAGTTCTCCTTTATCATTTGTCATCATCTTTTTTTTGAGTTGGACAGAGTCATTCACTGAACCTGGGGCTCACCAATTCAGCTAGACCAGCTGGCCACCCAACCCCTGGGATCTTTCTGTCTCTGCTCCCTCCCCCAGCACTGGGGTTACATACACTGCCACATGCCTGGCTTTTATGTGGGTGTTGAGGATTGAACACTGGTCCTCAGCCTGCTCAGCAATCTCTACCCATTGCCCAACTTCTATTCAAGCAAATCTGGAACTCTCTGATGCTCATGGATGTTGGGAGGGGGGAACCGATTGTGTGAGTCCCGTGGCTCGCCACCCTTGGCTGTTTGAAGCTAAGCCTGCTTTATGGGATTGACACACTGATCAACACTTAACCCCGGGGATGCTAATGAGGCCAGATGGGATGAGTTCTACCAGTTCACAAGTGAAATTGGTCACCGATGGCTTCGGAGAAGGAAAGAAAATGCTCCCACCCAGGCAGCTGGTATATTCTTCAGTTCTGTTTGTGTTCTTCTCTATCATCCACAGAACTGTTTTCTTCGGCCCTAGTATCTCTAGAGAATTCTCCTCATGGGTAGGTGCTACCACATGGTCACTTTCGGACACCCAGTGACGGCTGTCAGGAGCTGAGCTCAGACAGTCATTTGCTGTAGGTTAGAGGCTTTCTTGAGGCACAGAGTAAATGTCTTTGGGGGAGATGTGGGGTTAGCGGGAGGAACCAGACTGGTACACTTTGTGTGTGATGCCCTGCTTCTCGTCTTTCCTAGCTGAGACTGGTGGTGGCCATTTTAGAGGAGTGGGAATTTGGCAAGGCAGCTGTACCCTTCTTAGCCTTTGGGTATTCTCCATCACCTCGGGGACTTGACCATCAAAGGAAGCCATCACCAGATGTGAGCCCTTGGAATCTTCAGAGCAGTGAGCTCACTAAACCTCTTTTCTTTATGAAGTTTCTGTCCTGGTTAGCTTTAACGATCATCTTTACACTTCCTGGAGAAGGGAGTCTCCACTGAGAGCCTGAGATTGGATGGCCTGTGGGCATGGTTTTGGAAGATTGCCTTATTGTTGATCTACATGGAAAGGCCCAGCCTGCTGCAGAGGATTACTACTGTAGCTGAAGAAGCAGCACTCGGAGATGCTAATAAAGTCCTGCGCTGGAGCGTGTACAGTGTGACTTTTCCTGACCGTGTGAATTCTGTTTTGTTATGAAGGAAATATTACATCCCCAACTGAGAGAGAGAGAGAGAGAGAGAGAGAGAGAGAGAGAGGAGGAGAGAGGAGAGGAGATGAGAGAGAGGAGAGAGAGAGAGAGAGAGGAGGGAATGAGGGAGGGAGGGAGGGAGGGAGGGAAGGAGAGAAAGGAGGAAAGAAAGAAAGGAGGAAAGGAGAAAAGAAAGAAAAAGAAAGACTTCTTTGATTCATTTTTTCCATTTTGGTTTGCGTCAAGCACCTAATTTCTCACATCAGCCCTCAATGTGTGGTTTCAGCCCCAGCAGGCCTCAGTGAAGCTGTGAAAATAGGTGAAGTTTCTTCCCTGGGCCCTTCTGAGGCCACCATGAACTCACCAGCTAAGTGACTCTCTGTGTGGGGGAAGGGTGCACACAGGTAGACAGGTGCCCAGCTACTTGCTGGCCTTGAATGCATTCTCGACCTCTGACCTGGGTTTTAAGTACCTTTCTCTTCAAAGTTGTGCTCAGTTTTGTGCTGGCGGAGACACCTACCGTGTTAGTTCTGAGGATCAGATTTTTTTTTAACACATAGCAGAGGTTTGGGTCTTGTGTAGACCAGGTTGGCCTCAAATTCCCTATGTAGGCACGGACTGCCTTAAATTCTCAACTTCCTACCCCCACCTTTCAAGGGCTGGCATTAAAACTGTGCACTGCCATGTCCACTATGTGTGAGGCTGGCATTACAGCCGTGTGCCACCATATCTACTGTGTGTGGGGCTGGCATTACAGCCATGTGCCACCATGTCCACTATGTGTGGGGCTGGCATTATAGCCGTGTGCCACCAAATCTACTGTGTGTGACGCTGGCATTACAACTGTGTGCTGGCATATCCACTGTGTGTGGGGCTGGCATTACAGCCATGCACTGCCATATCCACTGTGGGGGGGACTGGGGTTCAAAGCCAAGGGCTCCTGCATGCTAAGCAGGTGCTCTGAGAAGGTGAGCCCCAAGCCCCTGTATCAGCACTCTAATAGAGTTTTAAGAGGGTGGAAGTTAGGGCTCTGGATGAAGCTTCTGAAATTAAATAAAGATCATATTTGCCCTGATCAATGAAGGCATGATATTTTCCTTATGACACATTAAAATTGAATTTTAAATAAGAAAGGGATAACACGGCAATTGTCCCTATAATAGAATGTCATCATTTTTTTTCCCAAAGACTGGGATTCGAGGTCTCCATAGTAACATGGCTATTGGAAGAAGAAATACTTTCTTTGGAGAAGGAGTGTGGTTTGAAAGAAAAGGCTCTGACGTCAGTGCTGTATAACATGGATGCACCAGGTGAACCCAGTCTTCATCTGCTTTCCTGACAGCTTGTGGGCGAAGATGGGGGCACTGGCATCTGACACTCCCTCTTCTCACCGGCTTTGGACCCTGGACAGCATCAGGCAGGAGCCTGGAGAAAGGGCTGCGAGAAAGATGGAGAAGGAGGAGCAGTTGGGAGGATAGGTGGAGCTGTCTGTCTTGCGATAGCTGGAGTGAGTCAGTGGAGGGTGAAGGATGATCTGGAACTTGCTCTTCAGTCTTCTCCCTTTATCCACCCTTCCTTCTTTCAAGAAAAATGTATGCACACACAGACACACACACACACACCCACACACACACACACACACACACAGAGAGATGGTCTCTCTCTCTGTATCTGTGTGCGTGTGTGCATGTGCACACCCACAAACACAGAAGGCAATTTGGTAACGTATTCAGTCTGCTCTGTACTTAACTACTGCTGGTCAGGACTAAGGGTGGCATCCTAGAGCCTGGTTTACACTAGTGCTTTTAGTCTCTCCATAGAGGTGTTCCCACAAGTCCCCAGCCTTCCCTACCTCCCTGGTGGCTGTAGGTCCCCTCCTCACTCAGGAAAGGGCTCTGTTGCACAGGGTTCTCTCTAGCTATCTTTCCCCTCTTTCTTGACTCGCTGTCAGCAGGTGGCTCTCTTCGCCTGGGCATCTGTGTTTACTCAGGTGAGCAAGGAAGAAGAGGGATGGCCCATGGGGAGTAACAGATGTGCTTCAGAGGCGTAAAAGTACTTTATTTCCTCTCCCTCATTCCCCTGCCCTCATCTTTACGCTAGAGGAAGCGCTCCGCTCTAGCCAAAGAGAGTAGCTGCACCAACAACGATCTAAGCTTCTCCCTCCCTTGACTTCTCTTGGTTTAGCAAATTCATAGAACACTTTGGGCTGTAAATAACTTGAATGCTTGCCCAGAATGGCAGGCAAGTGCTGTTTCCAGAAAAGGCAGTCATAGAATGGAGGGGGTCTGAGCTGATGCCCATTTCTGTAGAAAGTTGGCTGTATGACTCCGGGACAATGATTGTAACTCTCCAAAGAGTGGTGGAATACACTGGACAGTTCTCCATCATTTCAGGCCAGATATGTGCTAGCTTTAACCATTTCTCCGTATGCATACAACACTTAAAAACTACAGAAGCCAGGGATCAGACTCAACTGGTAAAGTACTAGCCAGGCAAGTGCAAGAAACCGGGTTGGGTCTCTTGCACCCATGTAAAAAGCTGGGCATGGTGTTCACCGTTCAAAATCCCAGAACTAGGGAGAGAGAAACAGGAGGTTTCTTGGGGTTCACAGGCCAGCCTACTGAATTAGCAAGCTGCAAGCCAGAGCGAGTTCTTGCTTCAAAAAACAAAGTGGACAGCCCCCGAGGAATGACAGGTGAGGTTGTTCTCTGCACGCCCCACCCTCACACTCACACATGTCCCCACACACATCATAGAAGAAAGAGAGGGAATAAAAAAAATCCACGGAGTTTATAATTTTCCTACAACCTCAGGATTTCTAAAAATGAAGATATATGGGTGCCTCTCTGGCTGACTCAGCCCATCACTTCTCCATTTTATCCCACAGAAGTAGTCCCTCATGTGGACTTGGTTAATGTCAGCATCCTAAGTATGTTGGAAACCATCACAACTCAATAGCAAGAAAACTACATAATCCCATTCAAATGGGCAAAAGACCCGAAGAGACGCATTTCCAGAGGAGAGATACATATGGTCACCATCACCAGTCACTAGGGAGACATAAATAACAATATATAATGAATGACAAACAAATAATTTATTGTGCCCCACTTGTCAGGGTAGCTGTTATCAAACAAACCAGAGGAAGTGTCTAAGCTGTGGAGAAAAGGCGAGGCTGTGATTGGATGTCCATCCTTCCTAGTGTGTTCTGACACTTGGTGCCCAGCTGATGGTGTATTTAGGAAGATTGTAAAACCTTTAGAAGATGGATCTTGCTAGAGGAAGTGGGCCATTTGGGGGTGGGATTTGAGGTTTTCTAGCCTGCCTCCACTTCCTGTTCACTCTCTACTTCCTGATTGTACTTGCCAGTGACCAGCTCCCTCAAGCTCCTGATATCCCAACTTCTATAGCATAATGGACCCATTACATATGGTGGTACCTTAGAATAATTGGGAGTAAAATCCCATATGATCCGACAGTCCAACTTCTGGGTATATATGCAAAGGAAAAAAAATCAGGTTTTGAAGAGATCATTTAACTCCCATGCTCTTTATATACAATAACCAAGATGTGGAACAATGCAAGAGTCTGTTAATGGATGAATGGGCAGGGTAAACAGTACATACATGAGGCAGTTAGTCCACCTTACAAAGGAGCTGGGGGGGGTGGATAACGCAGGGGATGAGGTGCTTGCTGTGCAAGAATGGGGGGACCCTAAGTTCAGATCTCCAGCACCCACACAAATGCCAGGAGACACGGTGGCTCTCCTGAAATTCCCTGCTCTCTCAGAAAGTGAAGATTGGGCATCTCTGAAGACAAGCCCATGTAGGCAGGCTCCAAGTTCAAGTAGAGAGCATGCCACGTTAAATAAATTGGAGATCATGTGAACACGCACATGCATGCATACAAATCACACATACTCACAACACAGAAGGAAGCCTGCCATCGTGATGGCATGAATAAACCTGCAGGATAGCACAGTAAGCAGAGTTAGCTAGACAGAGAGAGGCAGTTACCGTGTGAGATCGCTTACACTTGGAATGGGCAAAAGGTGGGCACCACAGGAGATGTGAGTAAAGGAAGCAGGGAGATGCCAGTTAAAATAACAAACTGTCAGTCATAAGATGAGTAAATTCCGGGGACCCGACTGCAGAGCATTGACGATGTTAACCAAGGCTGTACCGTGAGCTTTACATTTGCTGATAGATCTTAATTATTCTCCCTATACACAAAATGTGTAACCATGCGATAATGCTGGCGATTTTAACTCATTCACCACTGTAAATCCATCCTCACAACCCAATGCCATACACCTTAAACATATATTCTGTTTGTCACCCGTCTCTCCAAAAAAGCTGTGAAGAAAATAACTCCTGAGAATAGAAGTTTAATTTTATCGTATGGTTTTCTTTTGTTTCTATGAATTTTCCTCTTTCTGTTTAATTTATTTCTGTGAAGATTAACAGAATAGGTTGAATCTGGGGTGTGCATGGTATGTGCACATGCTTGTAGGTGTAGGTGTGTGTGGGTGACAGTGGAGGACAACAGAGTACAACCTCGGGCGGTGTCCCTCATGTGTTGCTCCTCCCTCCCTCCCTCCCTCCCTCCCTCCCTCCCTCCCTCCCTCCCTCCCTCTTTCCTTTGTTTCCTTCCTCCCTCCCTCTCTCTCTTTCTGCCTCCCTCCCTTCCTTCCTTCCTTCCTTCCTTCCTTCCTTCCTTCCTTCCTTCCTTCCTTCCTCCCCTCCCCTCCCCTCCCTCCCTCCCTCCCTCCCTCCCTCCCTCCCTCCCTCCCTCTCTCTCTCTCTCTCTCTCTCTCCTCTCTCTCTCTCCTCTCTCTCTCTCTCTCTCCAAGCAAGTGCCACCACAAATGGATTCTGGAGGATTAACCTTGGGTCATCATGCTTGCAAGGAAAGTGCTTTACTGGTGGAACCATCGCCCCAGCTGTGAATGGATTTAATGTTAAATCCTTTTAGCACAGCATCTACAAAGTCTGGTTTTGCTGGTCAACGCATTTTGCTAATAGTGCCAGAGCGTTGGTTGTGTGCCTGTGTCTGCAAGGCTCAGCCTATGTTCTCACGCTGCCTTCTGCTTGTGGTATCTCAGCTCCTTTTCTCTCTGTGAGGAGAGGCATTTCCTCTTTTTTTCTTTGCTCTGACACCATTAGAATCAGACTGAAATATCAGTTCCTTCACTGTTTGGTAGTATTTTCCCATGAACTCTTTTGAGGTTGGGTTTTTTGGTGTGTTTGTGTGAAAACATTTAAAAATATTGACTCAGTTTGCTCACTAATGATAGGTCTGCCACATTTCATGATTTCGGTGACAGCTTGGCTAAATTGCATTTTCAGAATTCTATAACCTTAACCTAAATGTCCAAATGTTCAAAATACTGTTATTTATAGCATTTTCTTATTATTTCTGAAAATCTGCATTTGTAGTTAAAATCACACTGTATTTATAATTAAGATTCGTTTTATAAATCATCAGCGAGGGTGTGTTTATGTATGTGTAATTTTAAAATCTATCATTGTTTGCTTAATACTGTTCAAGGTCGATCAGTTCTAGTCATTTTTCAAATAAGCACATTTTAAAAACTGGCCTGTAATCTCCCCTTTCTGTTTTTCCAAATAACTGGCCTTTATAATTTCCTTTATTATTTGATTTTTAAATTTTAAATTGAATTTTGTTTTAAATGATTACATGTGAGCAACCTGTATATGAACAAACAGGGTAGCATTGATGTCTGACATGAGTATATATTAACTAACATACATATTTAAATCACGTTAAACACAGGTATCTTCTGAAATATTTATTTATGGCTAAAAATCTACAAAAATCTTTATTTTTATCTTCTTGACTTTCCATTCTCCCTTCCTCCTGCTTCTCTCTTTTTCCTTCTCTTCCCCTTATCCCCTTTTTTCCTTTTTCCTTCCTTCCTTCCTTCCTTCCTTCCTTCCTTCCTTCCTTCCTTCCTCCCTTCCTCCCTCCTTCCTTTCTTCATTTTCTCCTCTCTTCTCTCCCCTCCTCACCCTTCTCCTTCTCCCCCACTTTCTCTTCCTTTGGCACTGTGGGTCTAGTACAGGGTCTTCCACATGCTCAGCAAGTGCCCTGCCTCTAAGCTGTACCTGACTCTCTCTCTTGCTTTTCATTTTTTGATATTCAACTTTTGATGAGAGGATTAGCCTATTATTTTTTCCCAACTTTCTGAATTGAAATCTTAGTTCACTAATTCTCAGTGTTTCTTAAATTATGCCTACAGTTCATGACATTTCCTCTGTGTGTTGGCAGTGTCATGCTTGCCATTTTCTTTTCTTTTTTTTTTCCGTGCATGTATTTGCTAATATTTGTTAAAATTTCTTCCTTAACTCACAGACTATTTATAAACACAGGGGAGTTGGAAAGGGTTACCGCCTCTCTTCTAGACTTTAATTTTTATTGCCTTTATGATCACAGAGCATAGTTATGTGGTATTTGCTGTATGACATCTTTTGGAATGGTGCAGAATCAGGATACTTTACACTATTTCATTCCTTGGTGCAGGAATTTACATATTACTCTTAAATTAAGCTCATTAGTCACGCTCTTCAGATCAGGCCGACAACTCCCTCCTGCTGTACCTTCTTCCCTTCCTTCCTCCCTCCCTCCTCATTTTTATTTCTTTTTCTGAGTTAAGGTCTCATATAGATAGTTAAGGCTGACATTGAACTCTATCTAGTTATAGCCTAGGATGACCTTGAACTTCTGCTGCTCCTGCTCCAGCTATCCCGAATGCTGTAAGTATAAGCATGGGCCATCCAAATCCAGCTCATGAAGTTCTGAGTATAGAACCGGGACTCTGGGCATGCTCTGCAGACAATCTATAACTGAGACACAGTCCCAAGTTTATTTAATTTCTCTAGTGGCTTATTTCTATTTACTAGACATTAATTAGTTTGAATATTATGTAGCATTCTTTTCTTTAGATTGTTTCAGGTATAGTTCTTTTACTTCAGGTTCTAGAGAACACAACTTTAACTGGATGCTAGTATGCTCTGCCTTGTGTCTACACATTGATTTCTCCTTGTTGACTTTCCCTGGGGATATAGGTGGGCATCTTACCCCTGAATTCTTTTTGTCATTTAAGGTTTTGCTTTACAGTGATCACCGAGTTTTGTGATAATTTACTAATTCAGATGTTTCTAGAAAATGAGGGCAGTCTGAACCACATGTTTTCCAAGGATGTCAAATACCCACATGAGAAGTATTTGCTCATCTGGAATTTAGAAAGGAACAAACAATGTAGGTTCCTCTTTTATTTATTTTCTAATTCATCTTTCCAGAGGGGATGCAAATCTTTGAGCATCTTAGTTGGGAAGGTCTCAGCTCTGCTCTCCACCTCGGGTTCTAGCATCTTGGATTAGATTCAGCATCTTGTCTTTCATAGTTGCTAAAGTCAAGCTACCACCTGCTGCTCAGTTACCACTCTGGTTTAATTCTTCTCTTTAATATTTAAAAGATTCCTTTATATTTCCTTATGAGACTAACCATGCATTTAGAATTTGTCAGTAATTATTGGTTTGGGGGAGATTAATACCTTATTTATTGGGCAATTGGGGCTTTCCAACTCTTGGTTTGGGAAGCCAGAACTTCTGTTGCCATTGTTAACTGGTATCTTATGTCTTCCGTACTCTTGGAACTGGAATATACCCCTTGAGTCTTCTACTTACAACACCCTGAGACAAACACCAGTGAAAATTTCAGCAGTGGTTCATTTCCTGTTGAATCCAATGTTGTAACCATGTTTAGATAAGATCTTTTGCTGTTAGCTAGAAGATGTCAACATCATTCTTGGCCTGGTGCTCTGTGGGAGGCTTTGGTGGGGCCAGAAACTGCAAGGATCATAGTACAGTGAGTAAAACTTCAAGCTGTGGTTCTCATCGATGAAGAAGTGTGTGTGTGTGTGTGTGTGTGTGTGTGTAGGGGGACAATGTGTAATTGAGTGTATGTATCTGTGCAAGTACAGAGGCCAAAGGTGGATGCTAGATGTCCTGTGTTTTCATTCTGTTTTATTCCTTTGAGACATCGTCTGTCTTTGCTAGGCTGGTAACCAACAAGCCCCAGAGATCCTCTGTCCCCAACCCTTTACAGTTTTGGGGTCACAGTCATGTGTAGCCATGTGCATCACTTTTTTTTACATGCGTGCTGTCCTCATGTCTGCAGTAGTACTCTTACCCATTGAATCATCTCCTCAGCTTCTGTCTGATTTCTTTCTTAATCCACTTATAGTTTTATACCTATGACATTTTAATATCATATGAATAATTTTAATGACCACCTGTAGTGGCTTGAATGAGACTGGCCCCTAGGGGCTCATATATTTACATACTTAGTGTCCAGTTGATGAGTTGTCAGGGAAAGATTGGGAGCCTGTCTTTGGAGGAGGTGTCTTTGTTGGAGTAGGCACATCCTTGTTCGAGTAGGCCTGTCCTTGTTGGAGTAGGTGGATCCTTGTTGGAGGAGGTGTGCCCTTGTTGGAGGAGGCATGTCCTTGTTGGAGGAGGTGTGTCCTTGTTGGAGGAGGTGTGCCCTTGTTGGAGGAGGCAAGTCCTTGTTGGAGTAGGTGGATCCTTGTTGGAGGAGGTGTGCCCTTGTTGGAGGAGGCATGTCCTTGTTGGAGGAGGTGTGTCCTTGTTGGAGGAGGTGTGCCCTTGTTGGAGGAGGCATGTCCTTGTTGGAGGAGGTGTGTCCTTGTTGGAGGAGGTGTGTCACTGGGGGTGGGCTCTGAAGTTTCAAAAGCCCACACCAGGCCCAGTACCTCCACACCACCATCCCCACCCCTGACCCAGTATCTCTCTCTCTGCCCTGTCTGCCTGCAGATCAGGATGGACCTCTCAGCTACTTACCAGTACCATGGCATGCATGCCATGCTCCCTACCATGATGTTAATGGACTAAGCTTCTGAAACTATAAACAATTCCCCAAGTAAGGGTCGCCTTGGCCACAGTGTCTCTTCATAGCAATAGAGCAGTGACTAAGACACCCTCTTGGTAGGTTATCCAATTCACGTGGTCAGTCCTAACCATATACACATGAACAATACTAAATGGTCTCGGCAGGCTTATATATGTAGCAATAGCAGAAGAAATAGAGGTAAGAAATTGAGGGGGGCGTGGGTGGAGCAGGAGGGGAAGAAGAAAGAATAGGAGTGCTATAAATACAGTACTTATATATGAAAATCTAAAAATAGAAAATAAAATAAACAAAATGGATATTTTTGTTTGACAGTTTTACGTGTTTATATAATGAGGTTTAGTTGTTTTTACTACTTGTATCTTTTCTACCCTCTCCCACAGAACCCTTCTTCCCAACGAGTTCCCTCCCACTTTCCTGCCTTCTTTCTGTTCATGACTCTCTAAGATCAATTAGAGGTTTTAATTAATTAATTTTACTAAGCATGGGTGGGGGGTTATTTACCAGAGCAAAGGCTCTCCCCCTTCTCCAACACCTTTAACTGCTTCTTTGAGGGGTGGCATCTCATGGCCACTCTTCCATCCATGATGGAGTGTTGGCAGGCCCAAGCATGACCACTTCTCCATTTATGACAGAGTGTTGGCAGACCCAAGTTCATGACAACTTCTCCATCCATGATGGAGTATTGGCAGGCCCAGGTTTATAACCACTACTCCATCTATGATGGAGTGTTGGTAGGCCCAAACTCATGGCTGCTCCTCCATCCATGATGGGGTGTTGGCAGGTCCAAACTTGTGCAGGTCTTATGAAGATAACTACAGCTGAAGTAAGTTCACGAGTACAACAGCTGTGTTGTGTACGGAAGGCCTCTTTTTTAAGATTTATTTATTTATTATGTTTACAATATTCTGCCTGCAGGCCAGAAGAAGGCACCAGATCTTTTCCCATGTGGTTGCTGGGAATTGAACTCAGGACCTCTGGAAGAACAACCAGTGCTCTTAACCCCTGAGCCATCTCTCCAGCACCCCCCAAGACCTCTTTTGCCACTCACCTCCCTATCCTTTAGCTCTATGCATTCGTCTCTTATGTGCCCTGAGCCTTACAGGGATTGATTGATCTAGATGTCTCATTTAGGGCACAGCAGGGTCACTTATTCTTGGCATTTTGGTCAGTTGTGGATTTCTGTATTAATCACTGTGCATGACAATAAGAATCCTCTCTAAATACAACTGGGTATAAACATGAATATTTAGGAGACAGTTTGACAATGTGACCATTTAGTAAAACAATTATAGTAATAGGTCCTCCCTGGGGTCTATGACTTTTCCAGCCCTGGGCTTTTGCCAGATTTATAGAACAAAGCATGAAAACCCTCCTATGGATCAGGCCTTAAAAATCTCTGTAAGTAGTTGGTTACTTTGACTCTCATAGCAGTCCTGCCACCATTGCATTAGGGGGCACCTCTTGCCTGGCAGCAGGAGTTACTATAGCTTCCAAGAGTCACAGCTTTTAACCCATCTTTTCCAGGATAGAACTACAACTGTGTAGTGAGATGTGCTTAATCACTCCCCCAGCACTTCTGCCTGTGGAAAGAGTGTTAGAATTCTCTTTGATTATTACAGCAACAAAAGACTTCCAGATCAAAAGAGAAAACAAGCAGAATTCTCAAACTAAAGGTCTTAAGGAAAAAAACTTTCTTGCTACTCATTTTTCTACCTCACTGTGCAAATATACAAATGTTTTATTGGGGATGTGCAGAAGCCTCATTATACTTTGTTTAAGAAAAACAATCCCATTGATTAAAATCTTCCATGCCCATAAAAAGAAACAGTTATTACATAGCTCATGCCAGGAGATTCAGGGCCTGTGTGTATATTCCTTTCCCATAATAGCCAGGAGCAATGATCTCGCCATAAGAACTGTAACTTCAGTGTCTCCTAAGTGCTAAATATTGCTTTAGTACTAGGAATATCAAAATAGGAAAAGAAGCCTTTGCCTTGGAAGAGCTCATAGACTGGTGGATAAATGATCATAGAGAATCAAGATGGACACAACCTGAAATGGAGGCCAATGGGATCGCCATCAACATTAGAAACTCTTGTTTTTCCAAGAGACATTGTTAAGGGAATGAAAAACCAAAGCACAGATTTGGAGAAAGTATTTGAAAAACACTTCATCTCATATGGTGTTTTATCAAAGGTATATTGAGAGATGAGTGAGGTGGTACATGTCTGTAACCCCAACGTGAGAGACTGAGGCAGGAGGATGGAGAGTTCATGGGCAGCCTGGCCTACATAGTAAGATCTCATCTCAAAAACAAAACACAACAAATCAAAACAACACATACACCCACACATATAATAAGAGCACATAGATTAATACTAAGGAAATAAATACTTGTTTTGAAAGCAGGTGAATTATTTGAGATGATTTGTCAAGAAAAGCATATGGATGCCAGATTCAGAGCACAGGGACGGTGCTCAGCTTTAACCACTAAGAAAATGCAAATGAGACTGGGCGATGGTGGCGCACGCCTTTAATCCCAGCACTCAGGAGGTAGAGGCAGGTAGATCTCTGTAAGTTCGAGGCCAGCCTGGTCTACAGAGTGAGTTCCAGGACAGGCAAATGTAACTACAATCCAACCCTTCCATGTATCCATTAGAATGGTTAAAATTCAAGTTGGATAATATCAAGTGTTGACAGAAGGTGGGGAAATCGTAACTTACCCATACCAGTGGTGGGACTGTGAAGTGGAATAGCCACTGTGGAAAACAGTGTATCAGAATCCTTAAAATAATTGAGTGCATTCCTCTCATAAATCCTGTCATTTTGCCCTAAGCATACCCAAGAGATGGACAAGTTTGCATACAAGTATTTAAAGACACTTTAAGTGTAATTACCTCAAACAGGAAAGAGCTCAAGTGTCCATCCACACCTGCAGTAGACGAACCAGAGAGTATGTCTGTATAAGGGAATCCCACCAAGTAATAAAGAGCATGGAACTAAGGATGTGGGTTCCCCTCTGAATGCTATGAATATGTTTTATCACCATTGGTTATTAAAGAAACTGTTTCGGTCAATGGTCTAGTAGAGTAAAGCAGCCGGGAAATCCAAACAGTGATATATAGAGAAAATAGTTAGAGTCAGGAAAGTGCCATGTAGCTGCCAAAGGAGAAAGATGCCAGCCATCAGTCAGAACCTTACCAGTAGGCCACAGCCTTGTGGCGATACACAGATGAATAGAAATAGGTTAATTTAAGATGTAAGAGTTAGCTAGAAATATGCCTATGTTATTGGCCAAGAGTTTTGTAATTAATATAGTTTCTGTGTTATTATTTGGGTCTGGGCAGTCAGGAAACAAACAAGCAGTCTACAGACTATGGCCTCAAATGAGATGAATGAGTGTCATTATGTGTCATACAAAAGAAAACAGTGGGGCAGAATCTATGCCATATAATTGCATTGTATTAAGTCCTGGAGACGAAAACCAGCTCAGAGTGATAGAAAACAAGCATCACTGGCTGTCTGGGGAAGTCCAGGGTGGGATTACAGAAAAGTCTAGAACGTTCTAGGCAATGGTTTCATGGGTGTGCACCAGTGTCAAAAACTCATTAAATTGTTCAGCTGAAGTACATGGAGTTTGTCGTGGGTCAATGATACTTCAATAAGGCTGTGCTTCTAAAGGTGAGAGATGCCTTGGAAGAGGTAAGCTCAGGGTTCTGCCAAAAGACAGTTCATAGAAGGGTCTCTTAACTCAGACTACCCAAAGGTCAGGGCTAGTGGGATGGCTGACCTGAGATTTGCGATTTGAGTAGATATTGTTCCTGGAAATGAGGTGATGAAGGGAG
The DNA here is from genome assembly GCF_903992535.2 of Arvicola amphibius. Classification (NCBI taxonomy): domain Eukaryota; kingdom Metazoa; phylum Chordata; class Mammalia; order Rodentia; family Cricetidae; genus Arvicola; species Arvicola amphibius. The sequence goes on along the minus strand of NC_052058.2, from coordinate 91,278,195 downwards.
AGGAACAGGCCCATGTTCAAACAGACGCTTCCCGCCTCCATTTACTTTGGAGACAGAGTCTTGCCATGTAACCCTGGCTAGCTTAGAATTCAGAGTTCTACCTGCCTCTGTTGCCCTGGTACTGAGATTAAATGAGCATGCTAACACGCCTGGACCCCCACCTTATTTTTCAAGGCAGGGTCTCTCACTGAATCTGGAGCTCATCACTTGTCTAGACTAGCCACCCACCCAGTGATCCCCCACATCCTCCTGGCTCCACCTCCCCAGCTCTGGGATTACAAGCATACCCGGCTACACCAGCATCCTTCCAGCTCCAGGACTACAAGGGGAGGGTGGAAAAGAGAGGGAAAGATTAAGAGAAAAAAGGGGAGAGGGTAAGGGGTGACAGGAGAGGAGAGTGGAGGAAAGGAGAAAGAGAGAAAGAGAAATAGAGAGAGAAATAGAGAGAGAAATAGAGAAAGAAATAGAGAGAAATAGAGAGAGAGAAATAGAGAGAGGGGGAGGGAGGGGAGAGGCGGGCAAGGTTCTTCATACTCCTTTAGTTACAATTTGGATATGAAGTATCTACTCAAAGGCTTCTGCACTGGAGGCCTGCTCCCGGTTGGAGCTGTTTGCAGAGGTTCTGGAAATTAAGAGTCAGGGTCTCACTAGAAAAAGGAGGTCATTAAGGCAGTGGGCTTGTCCCAGACCCTGTTTCCTCTGCTTCCTGTCTTCCACAAGAGGAGCAGTTTTGGCCATATGCTCTTGCCCTTCCTGTATTCTCCCTCATCCTTGGCCCCGAATCAGTGGTGCCCAGCGCCCTAAGCTCTTTGAACTGTGGGGGGAAAAGAAATACTTCCTCCATTTACATTGTTTCCTCTGTTACAAAAGCTAACACATTTTTCTTTTTTCTGAGTTCATTAAATTCGTATTATAGGTCAGTTAATTGTGTCACCAACTTGCCTGGAAATAAGCATCCTTGGATACAAAATGAGATCCCAACTCTATCTGGACACAAAATACAATGGCGTTTGCCCAAAGTGCTCACTGGGTATCAGAGGGAGTTCCCAAATGGGACTTCAGACAGGCGCTCACGGAACAATTTACCATGGCCTTCCTTCTTTTCCTTCCCAGGTGTTCTATTTTCATTCCTGCTGCTGGGATACAATACTTCAACAAGAAGCAACCCAGAGGAAGGATAAAGGAGTTTGTTTTTCTTATGTAAGTTTTCCAACTTAGAAGCCATCACCATCAGGGTAGTCACAGTCAAATCAGAAGTCAAGTGGCAGCTGTGTCAGGAGCTTGAAGCAGTGACCAGTCACACCCACAGTGAAGAGCAGAGAACAATGCCAGCTTAGTATTCAGTTAGCTTCCTGTGCTTTTATATAGAACAGTACCTAAAATCAGGGAACGACACTACCTACTTTCACGCTGCATCTTCCCACACTGATTAAGACAATCAAGACAACTCCCTACAGACATGCTCACAGGCTAACCTGATCTAGACTGTCCGCCAGGACATTCTCTTTGCTGGTGACTGGGTTGTGTTAAGTGGGCAGTTAAAACTGACTGTCACATCAAGTTACACACTTGAACCTCTACCACCTAGGAAGCTCTATTGACTGCCCTGTTTAAAGTGCCCACTGGAATCAGGTGGTGGTGGCACACTCCTTTAATCCCAGCACTCCGGAGGCAGAGGCAGGCGGCTCTCTGTGAGTTTGATGTCAGCCTGGTTTACAGAGTGAGTTCCTGGACAGGCTCCAAAGCTACACAGAGAAACCCTGTTTTGGGGGTGGGGAAAAAACAAAATAAAACAAAACAAAACAACAACAACAATGAACCAAAAAACTAAAGTGGCCCCTGGAAGAACTCCAAAGTTTGAGCCAAGATAATGAAATATTTGGTGTGCCTAAGCCATGAGACTTGTGTCAAAGCTGGGACACAGTCTTGAAATGGTAGTTAAGGAGAATAACCTTGACAAAATTCCCTAATTACTGCAGGTTAAAGTTAGCTTTCTTTCACAAGAGACATTTTGAAAAGAGATATTAAAGATACAATCACATTTTCCACTCTGGTGTTAGACAAGAGCACCATGGTGGTTTGCCTGCATTCGCCACAGAGCTGCTCCCGGTTGCATCTTCAAATCCTGGGCTATATATGTGTGGGGTTCTGAGGGAAAGGGGTGAGTATATCCTGCAGGCAGCCGGGGGGTGGGGTGGTGTGGAAGGTGGAAGGTGCTGGGAGATGGACAGAGGTCTTTGTGGCAGCAGAGTAGGCATTGGGATTAACATATGGAAGAGGCCCCTGAAGAGAAAAAATGGAGACCTCGCCCCACCAGGGCTTCATGTGATAAAACAGATTTCTAAGAAAAAGAGCTGGAAACAAAGAAAAGTACTTTGTTAAAATCCTGTAACGGGCTAGAGAGCTATTTCAGGTAATTAATCCTTAACTGAATTAACTGAGTTAATTCTTCACCGAATTAGCTGTTTTGTGGAGGGTCTAAGTTTGATTCCCAGCTCCCACATGGGGTGGCTCGCGACTCCAGCCCAGGGGATTAGACACACTCTTCTGACCTCCTTAGGTATCCACACTCACATGCACACACTTACGGACACACCCATTGACTGCATTTAAAAATAAAATAACTAAATGACCTACAATGTTTTAGAACTCACAATGCATGGATCTTTTGGTCATCTGCCTTCCCACCAAACTAGCCCACCTTTGTGCTCAGAAGGGCCTTTTCCCTTTACTAATAAACACCTTGTGTTTCTATCACTGTCCGTGTGTTTCTGGTCCAGTCGGATGTTCTGAGACACACGGAATTGGAAATCTCAGCAGCTGTGTGCCTCTGATCTACACGGATTACAGTTTCATTATGTCTTTGCTCTTCCTCTTGTCCATGCCCTGCTTTCCTTCTGAACAGACCGGCCTTCTGCAACTTCATCATCAGACCCAGAAGTGATAGACTACATGAAATTCTACCATCTCCCTCAGCGGTGCAGAATCCACCCGGTGTGTCATGCCACTCAGGGGCTGTCTTTGAGCTCTAGGGCAGGTCAGCTATGGGCCACCCACACCCGGGAGCTCCTCTAATTTTGTGAAACTTCTCATGAAAATCAAGTGTCCAAATGATCTTTTTCCAAACATTTTTGAGATTATGTGATGACAACATTTCCACGTTCCTGTTTCTCTCTTCACACTCTCCCATATGCCCCTCCTTCTTCTCTTTCACATTCATGGCCTCTTTTTTTAAAGAAATGGTTTGTTATATGACTATACATATATTCATGTATATTCATAAATATAACCTGCTCAGCCTGTATATGTTACTTGCATGTATGTTTTTGGGGATGACTATTTAGTATTAAATGGCGAACTGGTGTCCTCTTCCCTGGAGAAGGCTGTTTCTTCTGCTCCCAGCATTTCTCAGTTGCCTGTAGTTCTTTGTGTAGGGCTGAGGCCTCGTGAGTTTAAGACAGGAGTCTTAGCAACGTGACTGGCCAAACATGAGCTCAACAGGAGGAGAAACACTGATGGACCTCCCAAACGATCTGTTTTAAAGGAGTGTGTGTGTACACGCATGTGCGTGTGCATGTATGTGTATGTGTGCGTGTGCGTGTGTGTATATGTGTGTGTGTGCGTGTGCGTGTATGTGTATGTGCGTGTGTGCGTGTATGTGTGTGTGTGTGTGTAAAGGTCAGAAGAGGGCATCAGATGCACCTGCCTCCCTGAGCTGGATTTATAGGGAGCTGTGAGCCACCAGACAGAGGTGCTGGAGACTGAACCTGGTCCTCTGGAAGTGCAGCAAACACTCTCAGCCACAGAACCATCCATCTCTCCAGCACCTAACGCTGGGGTTCTCTGCCTTACTCTACGGGCAGAGAATCAAACCTCCATGCTGATTGAGGAGAAGTGAACTCTACTCTTTTTTTCCTTAGTCCCACCTAACCAAATGCCGGCCTTCTCCTTTAGCTCTGAAGAACAAAAGCTCTGTAGGCTTCCACGGGTGTGAACAGATGTTCAGAGTGGGTGTGAGTGTAGTAGCGGGCTCTTGGCCATCCCCACCAGCTGCCTCTGGGCTCTGCTCTCATGGCCCCCAGTGCCTCGCAGGGACGATTAACTCCACCCAGAGCCTTTGATTCTCGCGTTCAAAGAGTTCTGGCAACTTGACCCTTTCCTCATATGTCTTTGTTTCTTTACTCATTTCCTTTCTGTAGGGCTTTGCCAGGGTGCTGGGATGGATTACACGGCTTCTGAGAGGGTCTAGCTGGCAGGAGAAACAGAGAAGAGTCCTGTGGATTCGCACGCCCCCAAATATCTTGTACATGCCAGTCAACCAGAGAAAGAAAATACCATAGCCCAACAGGAGGGACTGACATTGAATTTTCCTGTGTGAGTCTCTTTCTCTCTCTCTCTCTCTCTCTCTCTCTCTCTCTCTCTCTCTCTCTCTCTCTCTCTCTCTTTCTCTCTCTCTCTCTCAAACAGATCCTGGAAAAATACACCATTCTCTCATTCCAGGTAACACAGGACATTAGGAGATGAGGAGAAAGTAATCTAGGATCTGAGGAAATGTGCTTGAAGTATCCATTTCTAACTCATGTGATAGACTAGTCAGTGTGTAAACAACTATCCCACACTACACAGCCTAGTCAGTGTGTAAACTATTCTACACTACACAACCTAGTCAGTGTGTTAACTATTTTACACTACACTATACTCTGTATAGGCCTAACTTTTATTAGTGGAGTCTGGAATCAACTGACATCATCAACAGGAGACCAAAGAAAGGCCCTTACAACATTCCGGGGTTCTGTAGACGCGGCCAGTGAAAATGGAAGCTATCATCCAGACAATGCTTGCACAAAGCACATTTCTATCAGAACCAGAGGAACTGTGGCTAACTTTCTAAAGCCTTGGGAGGGGAAGTCCAAGTCTTCATCCATGTGCATCCACATGCAGCTTCTGCAAGAGGTGACTGAGGTAGCAGTTGGGGCAGAGAGAGGACAATTGCATTTAATGTATGGTCTTGTTCAACCATGATCACCACCCACTCTGGACATGCTGACAATTTTCTTATTTTATGAATGCTTATAGCTCCTAGTCTCCCAGCTCATGAACCTCCACTTTGACATGGAAAGCAGTGCTTACCCTAGACCTACATGTTTTTTGGGGCCATCCATCAGAAAATGTATTTTGAGACGATTTTCCCCTTTGTTTAGAGTTTAGTTTCTCCTCTTTTCCTTTTCCCACCCCTCTTTCCTTGACAGAGTCTCAATCCATAGCCCATGCTGTCATCAAATTCACGATCCTCCTGCCTTAGCCTCTTGAGTCCTGGGATCACAAGAAAGAATGTATCCCCATGCCTGGCTTAGGATGTAAAATTTTAATACATCCTTTAATGCGTATCTAAATTTAGGCCACTATCAGTTGCATTATAAGAGTCATATGTCTTATCTGAGATGTTTTGGGGGGTCCACAGATTTACTATTCTGCCTCATTGTTTCCCATATGACCAGTTGGCTCTGTGCTTATTAATGTGAGTGTGGGAACTTTGGTCCTGTCTTTAGAGACCGAATGGAATGTACGCAGCCCTGGTTTGGCTTATTGTTCTAGGGGCTGCATTTGCTAAATGAATTTCTTTAATGCCAAGTTTCCCGGGAGAAAAAGCTAGCCTATTTTAGTTCATCAAATCCATCATCCTTTTATTGTCCTTGTGGGTGTCATCCAGGGAGGAAGAGGGCCTAGGGGCCTGCAGCACAAGCTACCCAACTGTCAATTGAGGACTGCCATCTAGTGGCTGGGCAACCTCCGTAGCTAATGGTGTCTTTGGAACAACCTCCCAGAGAGGATTCAGATATTCAGAATCCAACTCTTCTATCCGTTCATACAGAAACTTTCCCCAAAATGTCTCCTGACAGGCTGGGGCTACCCTTTGTTACTGCTTTCTGGCTAAAGAAAGTAATTGCTGCATTGCGAGGGCAGTGGCCTCCCTGTGTCTTTAAGGAGAAAGGAATTTATTCTTGTTCTGGTTTTAGTTATTTTTGGACCAGCCTTTGGGCTATGTTTTGAGTCAAGATTTGAGAGGTTTAGAGCAGAGGTTTTAACACTATGCACGGTCAGAGAGAGGCTGAGAGCAGGAGCTGAGGTTTACTTGCCGAGCACAGGTTTTCTTCGTTCTTTTAAAAAGTTTTATTTGAGAGATTTATTTTTAAGTGTGTGTGTGTGTGTGTGCATGTGTGTGCATGTGTGTACATGCATGTGTGTGAGAGTGCAGGTGCTCGCTGATGATGGAAGAGGGCATCAGATTCCCTGGAGCTGGAGTTACAGGCAGTTGTGAGATGCCCTATTTGGGTGTTAGGAACTGATCCTGGGTCCTTTAAAAGAGCAGCTCTCTCTCTCTCTCTCTCTCTCTCTCTCTCTCACACACACACACACACACACACACACTCTCACACACACACACACTCTCTCTCTCTCTCTCTCTCTCTCTCACACACACACACACACACACACACACACACACACACACACGAGCATGCAGGTCCTTTATGACATGGTTTCTCAGTGGTCTGGAGCTCACTCACACTAGACTGACTGGCCAGAGAGTCCCAGGAAGCGTCTGTCCCTCTCCTCAGGTCTGGGAGTACACACGCATGCCATTGTGCCCAGCTTTTAAAGGCAGTTCTGAGGATTAAATCTTCATGCTTGTAGGCCAAGCGCTTTACTGATTGAGCCGGACCCCAGTCCTTAGGTGTGGGCTTGCTGAGCGAGGCCCTGGCACCAGCAGCATTGATATGGCCTGGGACTTGTTAAGAACCTGCAGTGTCTTGGCCCCTGCTGGGTGGGAAATTCTAGGAAAGAAGCCCAGAATCTGAGTCTAAGATGCTCCAGATGTACGCTTAGAGCACTGCTCTGGCCAGTGGAGCCAGCTCTGGGCAAATGGGGAGCTGGAGGCCCCCGCTGCCCATTTGGTTCTCCACGATCCTCCTTCCTCTTCAGAATCTGTTCCCTGTGCTAGTTCTCCAACAGGTGGCATGCTTTTATTAGAAAGATGTTACAAGCAAACCACTACTTTCAGACCGGGAGAGATGGGAGATGCTCAGGGAAAGGGACTGAGAATTTACCTCCACCAATGTCGTTTTGTGTGTGTACATCCTCTCCATATGTGTGCAGGCCAGAGACAGCTCGTGTCTTCCTCAACCATTCTTCAATTGAAAAAAAATTTTATTGACCAGGTGTGGTAGCACACACCTTTAATCCCAGCACCTGGGAGGCAGAAGCAGGAAGATCTCTTTGAGTTTAAGGTCAGCCTGGCTTACATAGGGAGTTCCGGGACAGCCAGGACCACATAGAGTTGTCCTGACTCAAAAACCAAAACCAATTAAAAAAAAACTTTTTTGAGAGTTGGAACATGCATCACTGTGTTTGTGGGAAGGCCAGAGGCAGCTTGTGGAACTCAACGCTTTTCTTCCACCGGGGGCATCCTGGGGGTTGAGCTCAGGTTGCCAGGCTGGAAGACAAGGGCTTTTCTCTGCCCAAACATTCTCACCATCCCTCTGCTTGATTTTGGGAACAAGGTGTCTTAGCGATTTGGTGAGACTAGCTAGCCAGTGATTTCCAGGGTTAGAATTATGAGTGAATGTTGCCAGGCCTGGCCTTTTCTGTGAGTGTGGAGATTGAAATTGGGTCTTTACACCATGCCCCTGCTTGCCCACAGTTGTTTAGGGGATACCTCCCCTGTGCTCCTGGGACTGTGTTTAGAGAGGATGTCAGCAGAGGCTGAAGTAGGTTTTGATGGAGAATTGTAATGCAGGCTTTGGGAGACCAGTGCGGCTTTATAACTGCGTGCAACCTTTATGGCCTCTCACCTCCAGCGCTCGGGAGACATGTTGATTTGAATCGAACCCTAGTCCATTATAAAAAGATTAAAACAATATGCTGTGATCTCACCACCCAAAGGCTAGGCAATTCAATAGCAAGGCTAGACATGTGGTTATTGAAAGACCCTGGGGAAAACTGTCAATGGCTTTGGAAAGTTTGGCCGTCCCTTCAAAGGCCTGTTTTATGCTGTGCATCAACCCACCTGGATCAATAAGGCCCAGATGCCAGCCAGCACATTTGCCTCTTGTTTAATTTGCCATTTATAAGTTTGGTCGGTCCAGTGTGTCTAGGCAATTATAATGCAGAGAATAAATAAGCACAGCGGCCAATCAAATTGGATTTGCAGCACGATTATACATCCCGTAACCAGAAAGATGGCCACAGCGCTCGACTTGCAGATGAGAATACAAATGTTTGGTTGTACATCAAATGCAGTCTCTTTTAAATCCTGAATAAAAATGGCCCCTGGATCGATCTTCTTGGCAGGTCCCTATGAGAGGGGAAGAGCCAGGCTTTGCTTCGTAAGCTTGGAGTCTTGCAGAGAGGGGATTGCAAGGCAGTTGTTCCTTGCTTCGGTAAAGCACCCTGGCTGAAAGCAACTTATGGGAGGGAAAGGTGTATTTGATTCCACATCATAGTCTATTGTGCGGGGGTGGGGGTGGGGTCAAGGAGGGAGCTCGAAGCAGTGAGCTCCATAGCTTCCACAGTGAGGAGCAGAGAGGAGCGAGTGGATCCATGCTGTCTGCTACTCAGCTAGCTCTCTTTAGAGTCCAGTGGCCAGTCTAGGGAGTGGTGTCACTGAGTGCTGGGTCAATAAACAATAAAGACAATCCCTCACAGACATCCCCACCTGATCTACATGATTCCTCTATCTATGGCTTTCCCGGGGTGATTCTAGGTTGTGACACATTGTCATTTAAAACTAACCAAATCTCAGCAGCCTCACAGAGGCCCAAACACAACTGTGCCCCAAATCCTTTCCACATCACAGGCAGTTATTTGATCTTTCTGCATCTCGTCTTTGCTATCCGTGAATCCAGGGCAGAGCAAATTTCTTCACAAGTAGTTTGAGAATCAAATATTTTAGAAAGGGTAGTGGTGCCAACAGTACGTACCCCGTAAATATCAGCTTCTTCTAAGCCTCCAGTTTCGGAGTGCTGGACTTCCAAGAGGTGAACAGCCAGGGCTAGGGCCAAGCTCAGCAGGAGAACAGCAGCATGTTTATCACGGTGATGGATTTCTCCATCACAAATCAGCAAGCACACAAAGCGAACTGGCACACCCACAACCTTTGTCATCCATGTTTCTCCCTCTGAGTACTGGTGAGTAGTCTTCATGAGTCCATGAGCCCTGAACAAACAGTGGAAGCTCTGTTCCCCCAAGAACAGCAGCCTTCGCGGTCTAAAGGGGTGGGCCAGGTGGCTACACTCATGCTTAGACTTAGGGCTGGTGCAGGCCTGGCAGAGCTGTCCCTACAGGTCTGAATGATTAAGGTGTGGGGACCTCGTGAAGGGCACTAGCTGGATGGAGTGGGCTCTATGTCAGCCCCTACACTTGTCAGATTTGAACCCCGGGCAAGAGAGCTGGCGAACTGACCAGGAGAAGGAGTTAGTCATGAGAGAGAGAGAGCCTGAGTTGGAGGGTGCTGTGGGGGAGGGGAATGACTCATTCTCCTATGGATGGGAGAGAAAAAAAAAAGTAAGTGTGGGGGGGGGGGTGCTGGAGAGATGACTCAGCAGTTAAGAGCACTAACTGCTCTTCTAGAGGACCCAGGTTCAGTTCCCATCACCCGCATGGCAGCTCACAACAGTTGGTAATTCCAAAATCCGATACCTTCACACACACATAGGCTAAACACCAATGCACATTAAATATATAAGAACATGCTTGCTCTGTCTGTCTGTCTGTCTGTCTCCCTCTCTCTCTCTCTCTCTCTCTCTCTCTCTCTCTCTCTCTCTCTCTCTCTCTCTCTCTCTCTCTCTCTCTCTCTCTCTCTCTCTCTCTCTCACTCTGTGTGTGTGTGCGCGCCGCGCGCGCGCGCGCGCGCGCGCGCACACGGTTTTGGAGACTGCATTTGCAGTGTTTGTGAAGACTGGCTGCCCCTGGGGGACTACTGTGTCTTAGACCACAGTTCAAGTCTCCTACGTCAGTGATTACCTGATGAAGGAGTTTTTCACCAAGTGAGACTCAGGGAAGAGAAACAAACCGGGTTAGCTGTGTGAAGGGTATGTAAGCTGTGGGGTGAGATTTGCTCCATAATTGAACTGGAGTCCAGGCTTGTGTGACTTTAAGCTGGGGACACTGAGCGGCTTCTGTAACTCTGTGGCGGGTCCTGCTGTAATCTGGAATTGGTCACGTGCCTAGGTGTTAGTGAAGATGGGAGGATTCGTAGGGACCTGACGTTTAAGCACTTAGCAGGAGTTCTGATTAAATATAAGTATTCCGGTACTGACTAATGTCACAATGGGGGGTCCCCTTCATAGGCACCCTTGTGGCTTTGGGCTGGGGGACCATTACCAGTGTCCTTTCTGAAATTCAGTTGCTTCAGGTCTTGAGATAGCAATGCCCACAGCAGAGCTCTGCAGCGTCTTGGGGCTGACTGTGCATAGACAAATCATGCATCTGAGGGGAGGCAAGTTGCTTGATTCTCATCAGAGCAGTCTGATGGAAAGAAATGCATCTTCAGTTATGACTGAGAGGAAACAGGGAGAGGATGTGATGCTGTGTCCCAATGACAGGGTGAGCTGCTAAAACTCGCAGGCTGCATTTTTCAAGTGGAAATAGGACATTCTCTCCCACTCAGACTCCCACTGCTGAGGTACTAATTTGTCACCTTGGCTGAGCTTGTTATTTACGTCCTCATTTGGACTGTAGGCTAACCTGAGGCAGCTACAACTCGGACCTGCCTGCCATCATGGGTACCCAGGGCTCCAACAGTTTTTTTAAGATTTTTTTCAGTGTGTGTTTGTGTGTGCGCATGCACGCATGCATGCTGGTACCTAAGGAGTCTAGAAAGCTATCAGATCTCCCTGGTTGGAGTTCCAGGCAGTTGTGAGCTGCACTAACTGGGCTCTGGGAACCAAACTTGGATCTTCTGTAACGGCAGCAAGTGCTCTTAACTGCCGAGCCATCTCTCCTGCCCCCACTATTGCCCAAATTTTGCTGATTCTCATTTAACAGTCCATTGGGTGTTTATTGATCACTTACTATATGCTCGTTTGGGGAAATTCAGCACTGAACAAGCAAATTTCAGAGCCTTGCTCCTGGGTTTTTAAATCTTGTGGTGAGTAGAGGCCACAGGCAAATTACCATGTATAATTAGGATTTTCACCGTGGAGTACAAGCTCAGAATGCTGTGGGAATGTATGATATGGGGTAAAACCCCATCTATGTAAAACTTCAGCAGTAAAAAAAAGGGGGGTGGGGGTGGAGTTCAGAGGAGAAAGGAAATGACACTCTGGATGGAATGGGGACAACCCTGCCTCCTCCTCAAACACAAACCTCCCTTTGTTAAACAGGCTCAGGCCGTGGGAAAAACCATCTTCCTGTTTCCTGATACTGTTCTCTGGATACACGGATGCTCAGTTTCTCCTGTGCAATTTGTGCCTGTTTATATGCGTGTGTGTAAGGATATGTTTGTATGTATATAAAAACAATGTATTTTTGTATGCGTGTTACAGAGTGTGTGTATATGTGTGTGTGTGTATAGTGTGTGTCTGTATGTGTGTATATATATTTACAGTGTAAGTGCTTGTGCGTGTGTAAGGTATGTTTTTGCATGTCTCTGTGTATATGGTATGTGTACTATGTGTGTGTGTGGTGCGTGTGATATAGAGGCCAGAGAACAAGTTTAGCTGTTGTTCCTCTTATGCTATCCACTGCCTCATTTTTCTAAGACAGAATCCTTTGCTCTCTCGGAACTAGCCAAGTGGGTGATGTCAACTGGTCTATGATCCCTGGATCCACCCTTCTCTGCCTCCCTAGCTTGAGGATTGTAAGCATGTGCCACCACACCTGACTCTTTTTATTTTATTTACTTTTTTGCTGAGACAGGTTTTCTCTGTAGCTTTGGATCCTGTTCTGGAACTAGCTGTAGACCAGGCTGGCCTCAAACTCACAGAGATCCACCTGCCTCCGCCTCCTGAGTGCTGGGATTAAGTGTGCACCACCACCGCCCAGCCCCTACCTGGCTCTTTTATGTGGCTTCTGAGGCTTGGACTCCTGGCAAGGCAGGCACTTGACCAGCTCCATGCTGCAGTCCCTGCCTGTTACTGTACTTCCTAATCCTCCCATGCCCTCCCTTCCTCAGGGATGTCCTCTCGCGCTGCTAGCCTCCATTCCATCTGCACATGTAGCGTGACAGTCTCTCACTCCTGGGTAAAGCATTATCTTGGTGTGTGTGCAATGAGTCCGTGCAAATGTAGAGGTGACATTTTCCCACTAAGGAAATGGATGAAGGCTGAATGCTAGAGCTACATGAGTTGAAGGTAGTTAGGGCCCAGCAGTCCCTGTGAGGACGCAGGCTCCTGGATTGCACCCTGATCCACTGTGGGCGCACCTCTCTGCTGTGTTGATGAGAACGCCTGCTCCAGAGTCGGAATACGAGGCACATTTTGCCTCTGTTTATTGATATGCCATGTAGGTATTTGTCGGCGCCTTCAAACAGTGAAGGTGGTATTAATTAGAACCTTGGTGTGCGTTGATTATCTTGTCTATCAAGTGGGTGCTGTAATCCAAGTGCACATACATTTACAAAACTCTCACTATGTGTCGGGGGCCGTGCAAGGCCTTGGAAATGCACAGCTTTTAATGCAGACTCCAACTGTTCTGCTGTATTGAGCCCTTTCCTTTGGGTGCCCATGCTGGTGGAATATGATCAAGGAGCAATCAAATATAACATAGTAATAGTTTATCTTTAATGAGGGGACATGCCAAACATGGGGAAACAGAATAGACTACCAGCTTTGTCTGGATGGATGGATGGAGAAATTTGCTCATTAATACCTTCTGTATTGATGAGAGTCCAGGGAGGTAATGCAGAGGAAGGGCTTGTGGAAAATGTCGCAAGCTGTGTAGGAAAGTAACTCTCAAAAAGGTGGTGGTGTGGGCTGTGGCTGTGGCTTAGTCAGTAAAGCGACGAGCTAGCATGTAACGAAGCCTGTGTTCTGTCCCTAGACCTGGTAAAATGTGTGTGGTGGAGCTCTATTGCAACCTCTGCACTCAGGAAGCAGAGGCAGGAGGATCAGATGCTCAAGATCACCCTAGGACTTGTGCGATGGCTCAGCGTGGAAGGGTGTCTGGTGCCAATCCCGACGCCGTGATTCCTGGGGCTCACATGAGGAAAGGTGAGAACTAACTCCTGCAAGTCGTCCTCTGACACCCACACATGTGTGTGGCACCCACATGCCCAGAACCCCATGCACACGAGAGAAATAAAATGTAAGAAAGATCACCATGAGCTACCTAGTGAGTTGGAGGCCAGGTTGAGATACATGAGACTTCTTCAAACAGAAAACACAAGCATGGTGTTGTGACTTCAGAGACCTTGGTGAGAAGTCAACAAAGAAAGGGATGGCTGGGGCACGAGAGGCAATCTTTACCTATTCTGATGGGCCACAGAATTTTACAAAGACAAAATTCAAGTTCAGCGGTCCAACTGCTTTAGACATCCAGCTTGTGAATGAAGCTTCCAGTTACAAAAATGACCAAATCTAGCCACTCCTTTAGTGAAGCTGAAAGTTCTCTGTCACCTAAAGCGTGTTCGAACTCCTCATCCCCTTGGCGGAAGAGGATGGGTGGGAGTGTGGGCGCTAAAGGGCAGATGGGATGCTGGGGTGGGGTGGGGCGGGGTGAGGTGGGGTGGGTGGGAAAGGCAGAGACAGGACAGTCTGTCTGGGCGGTGAGAAATGCTGTCCTCCCCTGCATCCTGCAGTTGTGGAGCTCGGAGTCCTGCGTCATTCTGAAACAAGCAGTTCGCAAACACAAACAACTGTCATAATGAAAGAGAAATGTTCAGAAAAAACAAAATCGTTTCTCTGTTAGGGTTCCCAACAGCGTGGGTCAAAGGACATTGCTCAAAGCAAAATAATTATGTAGGGCGAGAGTGTGACGCTATTCCAAGAGGACTATTAGCAAAGCAAAGCAAAAACAAAGCAAAGCAAACATAAGAAAACAAACCAAGCCCTTGTGTTCTGCCCTTGACTCTTGGTTTTGCTCAAACTCAGAAGTCCTGCAACCCAGAAGGAAACATGACCACGGGGCGCCCTCTGGTGTCGAGGCAGACCCACTACATAGTCCGAGATTTGACTTGCCCCAGAAAATACCTTCAGGAACTGTCTTTAGTGTCTCAGAAGGGGAGGGACAGTCTTTGTTGATGGAATAGTCTGTAGCTCTTCCTTATGCTGGTGAGGCAACAAAACAGGCAAGGCCTGTGAAGGCTTCCACAATGGCTCATTATTGGAGTGGGAGAGTTACACAGGAAGAGACCCACTGTAAATCACAGTGGCCAACAGCTAACAAAACCGGAAGAACTAGGGCTCCCAGCCATAGACAGCCACCTCTCCTTGCCTGTTGGCTTCCTCCACTGAGCTGTCATTAACCAGCAGGGTTGCTCTCTCTTTGATGTTGAGCCAGTTAGACTGTTGTAGAAACAGCAGTAATTGTGGTACCCCAAACCATCTGTGGGGTGTCCTCTTTGTGGCTCTGTGGGCTTCAGGAAGCACAGATGGAAAGAGGGAGAACAATTCCAATGTCCTGTTGTCCCCTCGCCCCAGGAGGGAAGTCTTTGCTGCTAATTGATGCACAGATGTTGTACCGGCTGTTGGCATTGCCCCTGGTGTCATAAAGAGCTGCTGTCAGCTCTGGTGGCTCGACCTGTCCGGGGCTCCATTTCGGCGGAGCTTTATCACACCTCAGCTGTGATGAAAATGAGAACCGGCCCATAGGACCACATGACACTCAGTGCTGCCTGGCTCTGCCTTTGGCTAAAGCTGACCAGTGACAGCAGAGTCAGCCCAATGGTTATGCCACAAGGTAACTCCGCCAGTCTGCCCAGACATCCTTGATTGTCCATAGCTGTTCACTTGCACGTGTTGGGAGGGCATTCTACCTAGCAACTCTGCCAGCATCTGGAGAAGACCTCCTGCCACAGGAAACAAAGAAGGTGTGTACTTGGTAGGCTACAGTCTGGGTCTACTGTGGGACGCATGGTCTGCAGGCTGGCATTTAAACCATTAGATGCTTTTCATCCAGAATGCCCATCAAAAATCATTCTTTGGTCATGGTGAAGAACGCACAGTGGCCAAGAGTACACTGTTTGCACACAGGCTTCAACATTGCCACCTCTAGATGTTCTGAGCAGCCCCCAAGGAGAGGGGGTAGGGCTGGAGGGAAATAGAGCTATTCCCGAGTGCTGGCATCTCCCTGAAGCAGGAACATGCTCAGACAGTTTTGCTACCCCAAGGGAACCCAAGTCTGGCTCCACTTCACTTAAAGCAGAGTGTATAGTGTGCTTCTCTCCACAGGCAGCCTGGGAGATCTACTGCTGGCCCCAGTTTTCTCTGAGCTAATGGCTCCTGGGAGAGGGTAGTAGAGTGGATCTCATGGATAGAACGTGACCCCATATTGAGAGGGTACCCCAGAAGGAATGTGTTTCACATGTTTCCTTTTACAACTAATCTAATTCAGATATTCTGACCATTTAGATCATCTGCACACTGTACGCTTTTAGCTAGAATATATCAATTCGATGTCAGTAGCTATCACATCATACTGTAGCCAATTATGTTTTCAATATTTGTATTTGAAAGTCCAGACAGCTCCTCCTTGTTAATATGTCATGATAGCACATTTCAAATTAATTGATTTCTATACTTACGTGAGGGACAGTGCATGTCGTATGGGGTCAGAGGACAACCCTGGGTACCGGTCCTCAGGAACCTTTGGCTTTTTTTTTTGTTTGTTTTGTTTTGTTTTTTTGTTTTTTTTGAGATAGGTTTCTCGCTGGCCTGGAGTTTTGTTGGGCTGGCTGTCCAGCCACCAAGCCCCAGGGATCTGCCTGTCCCCACCTTCTCAGTGCTGGGATTACAGACATATATGGCTGACCTGGCTTTTTACACGGGTTCTGGGAACGGAATTCAGGCCCTCGTGCTTAGGAGGCCAGCTCTGTGCCCACTGAGATATCTTCTCAGCCTCCTTTTAAAAAAAATATCTTAAAGGCACCCTGAGGTCACTACAGGAAGTGGAAGAATGTGACCTCCACTCTTGTGAATAGACTTCATCCCCATCAAAGTTCCTTCCCTGGGGATCCTCAGGATAAACATTTCTGGGAACGTTTCCTTGGCCAGTGTCCATGGATGTTAATGGTGGGTGTACGTGTGGGTATGGACGCTTACGTTCAGGATGCTGGTGTGGGCTGTCATTGAGCAAACATGCTTCAGAGATGTTTGAGAACTCTCTAGGCATTAGATGAGAGGTGACATTTGGGGACATGATGGAGGATAAAGACATTTCTGTGAATTGACTCATGTTAGCACTCTGAATGCCGACATTCAGCTGGTCTCATATCTTCCATCCAGAGTAAGCCAAGATATTACCTCATGGGAAGCCATGAAGCTGTGTGACGTGAGCAGCAAGAAGAGGCGATGGAGCTTGCTTTTCCAGCATTTCATTTAACCCATGTCAGGCTCAAACTCGCCATATGGCTGAAGGTGACCTGGAAATTCTTAACCTCTTGCTGCCATGCATGAAGTCTTAGATTCCATCCCCAACACCACATGAAGCAGCAATTCTGTAATCCCAACAGCAGGGAGGTGTGGGGGCTTGCAGTCTAGGGATAGCCAAGCGATTTTCACCTCTGCTTCAGTCTGATAGGTTAAAGGTACCAACTAAGATACTGTGAAAATTGTGTATGTTCTGTATTTATGTGTATCTCTCTCTCTCTCTCTCTCTCTCTCTCTCTCTCTCTCTCTCTCTCTCTCTCTCTCTCTCTCTCTCTCTCTCTCTCTCTCTGTGTGTGTGTGTGTGTGTGCAGGAGTATGTGTGTGGGTAGGCCAGAGATCAACCACAAGTTGTCATTCCTCCTCAGGTGCCATCTACCTTATTTTCTGAAACAGTGTGTTTTGCTGTCCGAGGCTTGCCTTATTTGGCTAGAGCGGCTGTCCAGCAGGTTCCAGGGATCTGCCTGTCTCTACGTCCCCAGCTCTAGGACTGCAGTTACACATCTCTAAACCAGACTTTTAGATGTAGGTTCTGGGGATCTAACTTAGGTCCCTGTGCCTCGGTAGCAAGCACTTTAGCAGCTGGGTTATCACCCCTGCCTCAGTAAAGAGCTTTCACTTCCATGAAGATTCCTATAACTGACTAATTTGCTTGCCAGCCTGGAGGCAGGAGTCAATGGCATCATTGTCCCCTTCCTAGGCCCATGCTGAATTTTAGAATGAGGCAAGCTACGTCAGTGCATGTGAGAAGCCTCGGCGGCGGGGGCTCTGGGAACGATGGGTGTTTCTTCTGTACACAGGGAAAGACAATCCCTCTGCCCTCTAAGCTCTGTCACCCTGGATACAGTGCCACCCACCTCGCAGCCAGGACAAGTGTGAAGCCCCACTTGAGGATGAAGGAAGAGATAGACTGGGAAAGGTGTCTGGTGACCTCATTGAACCACTGAGTCAACCAAGTCAAATCCACTTCCTGTCCAGTCTTCCGGACTGTTACGCCAGATGATGTACGCCCATGGTCCTCTGGGTTGAGGTTTCACTTCCATGCTTCCAAAGTCAAAATTTCGAAAGTCAGACTAAATAACATGATTCTGGGAGCAGTGTGAGACATGCTGGGATGCAGTATGTTTGCCTGTCAATCAAGGGGCTGTTGTTAGTCTCTCCGTAGCTTCTTTGTATTCTTCTTTGTATTTTTCTTCTTTGTATTTTTCTTTCATGACACACACTCCCCCAGCCCCCACCTGTGTGTGTGTGTGTGTGTGTGTGTGTGTGTGTGTGTGTGTAAACAGGTGCCCAAGGTATAAGGTCAGAAAAGAACCTTGAGGGTCCTTCCTCAGGCACCTTCCACTTTCTGTTTCGAGACAGTATCTCTCCTTGGTCTGGAATTTGCCAAGTAGGCTGACTGGCCAGCAAGCCCCAGGAATGTGCCTGTCTCCACCTCCCAGTCAATAGGATTGCAGGGTGCCCAGTACTCCCAGCTTCTCTGATGTGAGCATTTCAAACCCTTCCCGTAGGTTTGACAGGAGCTCAGCATCCTGCAGTCCATTTAAAAAACCAGCTGGGTGATGCTGACAGTACAACACGGGGTCGGGGGGATGGTCTAGCTGTATCATGCATGGCTCCGACAATGTCCCAGGCTGGGATAACTGATCTGGAGGCTTAGCCACTGGCCCCATTGTCTGGTCCCCACTGATCAGCCACCCAGGAGCTGCGGGGTTGGCCCAGGAGGATGCCATTCTCTGGAAGAAAGAACAGGTTCAGGGAATTCAGACCATGTCCTGACAGCCCACACAGCTCAGCTACCTGCCAATGTTGTGCCAGGTCTTGATTGCACTCCTAGATGAGTAAACAGGATGACAGACAGCGGCCACTAACAATGCAGCCACCATTCCCCAGTGCCTTCGTCTCCGCCCCTCCTCCTTTACAACTTGCAAGCAAGTTGCCGAGCCACAAACTTCGTAAACTTGACGGAGAACAAAACACAAACCGTGCAAACGGGTGTGGCCTGCTGTGGAAGAGTTCGTGATGCTCACAGCAATAGACTCTTTCTCTCTCGCTCTTTTTTTCCCGTTTGCTAATTGATTAAAAAATATGTGTGTGTTGCAGAGCTCATTTATTGATCGAGGGGAGAGAGCGAAAGGATCGCTTCCCTAATTAAAACCGATTGGAGCTGTGAAAGTTTAGTTAATTGGATGCATGTCAGTTCATTTTCATGTTATGTTGTGCACAGTGCTCTGTTTTCATAATTACCATGTTGTGTCAGGGTGGCGGGTGTCTCTCTAATTAACAGGCTGAGGGGAAGCGTGATGTATGGGCCTGCTGAGCAGGCAGAGCGGGTGGACAGAGAAGGCCCAGTCAGAATCCCATCGCTGTTCCCCATGGCCTGTTTCTTGCCATTCCTGTCATCCTTTCTTTCACAAACAAGGTTTGGGTCGAGAAAGCTGCATGTGATAGCTCTCAGGTGTGTTTTCACGCAGGGAGGGCGGTCTCCACTTTCAGAGACTGCCGGTGAAAACTCCTGCAGGTGGGCAAAAGTCACCCTAACTTCTCTCTAGAACCCTCGTAGTTTCTGTCAGTTTCCCTGCATTTACTCCTTACTGAGCACCTGTCTTAGTTAGGGTCCCTATTGCTGTGACAAGACACCATGACCATAGCAACTCTTTCTTTCTCTTTCCTTTTCTCTCTTTCTTTCTCTCTCTCTCTCTCTCTTTCTTTCTTTCTTTCTTTCTTTCTTTCTTTCTTTCTTTCTTTCTTTCTCTTTCCTTTTCTTTCCTTCCTTCCTTCCTTCCTTCCTTCCTTCCTTCCTTCCTTCCTTCCTTCCTTCTTTCTTTCTTTCTTGCTTGCTTGCTTGCTTGCTTGCTTGCTTGCTTTCTTGCTCTCTCTCTTTTTTTTTGAGACAGGGCTTCTCTGTGTAATAATGAGTAACAGTCCAGACTGTCCTGGAACTCACTCTGTAGACCAGGCTGGCCTTGAACTCACAGAGATCCGCCTGCCTCTGCCTCCCGAGTGCTGGGATTAAAGGCGTGCGCCACCACCACCCAGCTGACCATGGCAGCTCTTAGTAAGGAAAACAATTAATTGTGGTGGTTGACTTATAGTTCAGTCTATTATCATCATGACTGGGCATGGCAGTGTGCAGGCAGACGTGATCCTGGAGAGGTGGCTGAGAGTTCTACATCTTACAGGCAACAGGAAGTGAACTGGGTCACTGCGTGTGACTTGAACATATATGAGACCTCAGAGCCCGCTGCCACAGTGACATACTTCCTTCAACAAGACCACACCTACTCCAGCAAGTCCACTCCCTTTGGGAGACATTCTCTTCCAAGCCACCACAACACCCGTTATTCCTGTCAATTTGTCACTGACTGTCAGCTCTGCAATGTAGGTCACTGGTGGGGTGACACCGAGTCCAGACTTCAGCCTCTCATTGGACACATGACCTCGAAGAAATTACCTAAGTTTTTCGTGACTCAGTTTTCTCAGTTTAAAAATGAGGAATCTAGCTTGAGAACCTGAGTTTAGTTCCCAGAACCCACATAAAATATTGGGTAGAGGAAGAGCCATCTCTCCAGCCACCATAAAACCTTTTATATCACTATCCAGAGAGCTTTTCCTTTTGGGGGGTAAATATCTTGAGTTGCCTTAACCTCTGCCTGTTGTTATTATATCGGGGGTGACATCTTGTGTAGACCCACAGGCTGCCCTCACGTGGGACAGAGGTCTTTGCTCAGTGATAGTGTCCCTGAGCCAGTGAACCACACACTGCTTCAGATAAATCCTGTAATCTAACACCGTAGACATGGCTCACAAAGATGCTTGCTAGCTTGATTACCTGAGTTCAATCCCTGCGACCCACAAAGTGAAAAGAGAGAATCGATTTCTGCAGGTTGTCCTCTGACCTCTACAGCATGTGCGTTGTAGCATGTATGTGTGCATGCACATGCAATTGCGTGTGCACGCGCACGCGCGTGCGCGCACACACACACAAAGTGAAAAATAAATTTAAATAAATCCTATAACCCCCTGGTTTTCCTAATGTACTATTCTCCTACCTTGGTGACAGGTGCAATAAATAATGTATTCAGGTAGTTTTAAAAAATCAATTTATTCCCAGGCACTTGGGTAGAATCTAATCAATATTTATACTTTTATTCAAACAGCTTTCTTCTTTTTTTTTTTTATTAAGAAAGGTTCTGCTTTCTTCTTATGCCTGCTTGACCTTGTAGAATATAACGAGCTCTTTTCTAGTAGCACCCAAGGAAACAAAACCAAGCCATGAAGGCTGTCAACCCTACCTCTCTCACCAATTAGGAGATATCTATGGGGAAATAAACCCCATCACACCCCCCCATTTTAACTTGCTTAGTTAAAAAACTGGATTATGAACTACACTTGACATCTTTAGCCAGAAGCCCTGCAATTCTATCAGCAATATTCAGCAGACTGGAGCTGGTGATTGTAGACTCCCAGGTAGTTAGAAACAAGCAAACAAAGACCAAAAAAAAAAAAAAATCCAAAACACCAACCCAAACAACAACAAAAACCCCAAAGTCATTGGTTTTGGAGACCTTATTCCTCATCAAAATGGATATTACCCTGAATTATTTCCCCGGTTTATCCTTCTCGAGAGCAAATCTTCACTGTGACGAGTCTTCCCAGGTTTTGTATGATGTCGTTTCTGGGGAGATTTGCACAAACATCTACTCTCCTAGCTAGCAGAGAGTGATGCACCAGAGTAAGGATGCAGCCAGAGTCTGACTTGGTGGACCAGTCGGCTCACTGGGGTTCTTTACAGGAATATAGATGAGGCAGCTGGGCAGAGTGGTGGGTGTCTCTTCCTGACCCCTCAGATGGTCTGAGTGCTGTCTAGACAGGCGGTTCTGCTTGTCTGGGATTCTCTCAGCAGTTTTACAGCTTATGTAAGCTTGAGGAATGAGGATCCTAGTGGTCAGTCAAGGACTCCTGGAGCCAATGAGTTATTTACTGCCTTAGAATAAAAAAGAATCCCTTTAGGATGCAATGTTTCACTTCCTTTTAGCACAATGGTTCTCAGCCTGTGGGTTGTGACCCCTTTGGGTAGCCAAAGATCATTGGGAAACACAGATATTTACATTACGATTTATAACAGTAGTAAAATTACAGTTATGAAGTAGCAGTGGAAATAATTTTGTGGTGGGGGGGGGTCAGCACAGCATGAGAAACTGTATTAAAGGGTCGCATTGTTAGGAAGGTTGAGAATCAACGCTTTAGCACATCCCGGGTGTTAAGGACCTTCCTTTCAAGATGGAAAGTCGTATCTCAGAGCAAACTGCTACACCACATTGGGTATGACTTGTGCGGGTGCAAGCCTAAGGGACTAAGGGACTGGATCGGCCATGTGCTATGGGGAGGGGTGAACTACTGAACTTTCATTTTCCTGGGAGTTCAATTAAAATCCCTGTCAGTTAATTCTGGGTGAACATGGAGGTGGTGCACTACAAGAACACTGCTGTGTTCCTATCCTCCTAGCTTCTACTCACACTGTGCTAGGTGCTAGGGAAACCAGTCGAAGGCCAGCACAGGACAGTATGTTCAGCTCGTTCTGAGTTCCGGAGCTCTAACTAGGTGCTGGCGTGACCAGCTTGGAGCTTAGGCTCCTTCTCTCCAGTGTGGACATCTAGTCCTTCGCTCAGCCCCATTGACCGCAACTTTTCCTTTGTCTGAGCTCCATTCCTGCAGACAGAGGGCTCCGAAGCATGGAAGGTAGGAAGTTTTACAAAGACACGGACTCAGTCTGGAGACAAGCATGAGGACTTGAGTTCAGTTCCCAGAATGCACATATAAAGACATGCTAGGGTGGTCTGGTCTGCGTACTCCAGGAGGCTCCCTGGGGCTCACTGGCCAGTCACTGTAGCTTACTCTAAGGCCTATAGATCACCTAGAGACCCCATCTTAGAAAGACAAGCAAGGTGGGTAGCACTCAGGTGAGTAATCAAGGTTGTCTTCTAGTTTCCATGCACATGCACACATGTTCCTATGTGCACCTGTACACACACGTGCTCCTACATGAACACACACACACACAAACACACACACACACACACACACACACAGACTCTAAGAAGCAGAATGAGATCTTGGAATACTGGAATATTAGCTTAGCTCTCTGGCAACTTTAACCTTGCTTCTTTACAGAGTCAGTGCTGGGTCCCCAGTCCTTCTTGGAGTCAATGCTAGATCCTCACAGGGCCACAGTCAACCCTTACTATGAAATTTCAGAGTGAGGATAATATGCTGTACTAACCCAGATAGGTAGATTTTCTTACTAAAATATTTCTAGTTGGCATCATCAGCCATAAAGAATAGCAGTTACATGTCTGTCTTACTGTTTCTATCGCTGTGAAGA
Organism: Arvicola amphibius; assembly: GCF_903992535.2. NCBI lineage: Eukaryota > Metazoa > Chordata > Mammalia > Rodentia > Cricetidae > Arvicola > Arvicola amphibius. The sequence goes on along the minus strand of NC_052058.2, from coordinate 91,255,230 downwards.
GACACCATGACCACAGCAACCCTTACAAAGAAAACATTTAACTGGGGTGGCAGTTTACAGTTTCAGAGGTTTCAGTCCATTAGCATCAAGGTGGAGAGCATGGTGCTGTGCAGGCAGACATGGTACTTTAGAGGTAGCTGAGAGTCCTATATCACTCAGGCAACAGGAAGTCAACTGAGACACATTGGGGGGTATCCTGAGCATAGGGAACCTTAAAGCCTGCCCCCACAGTGACACCCTTCCTCTCAGAAGGCCATTCCTATTCCAACAAAGCCACATCTCCTAATAGTGCCATTCCCTAGGGAATTATAATTACATTCAAACTACCAAAATGTCCTTAGAGTGTAGGGAAGAGGTGAAAGGAGGGAAGATGGCTAAGAGCATGGTCCAGGCCTGGGAAGACTTATATAGATACCATCTTTACCTAGGCCATAGGTTCTCTGTCTTTATTGAGTCAGAATCACCTTCAGGTTTTTAGACACAGATTGTTTCTGATGCTGCAGGCATCAGAAGTTGCTCTTCTGATAAGTTCCCGGGAAGTGTTAATACTGGTTTGTGAACCACTGTGCTGGGGGAGGGTTTTCAGGGGGATGATCTGAATGAGAGTAATAATAGATTAATAAATACATTTCTTAGAACATTAGTGGGCCATGAAGCTCACTTTGATGTATTAGCTATAATAACAATGTATATAGCAATAAGAAATTACAACGGTGTGTCTCAAGCAGACTCACAAACCATCTTCATCAGAATCAGCTAGGGCCTTCCTACCAAAAATTCTGTTCCCAGCCTACACCATCAGCATCAGCCTATTCCAAAGGTAGAATATAAGACCTGGGCCCAAGATAGTCAGGATATTAAATCACCATTCTAAATGTAGAGATCAGACAGTGTAAACATCAGATCCAGTAAGCCCTATGAGACATAGAAAACAGACTCATACCAGGTAGGAGGGACCAAGGTATTTGCTGTAAATGCTGAGTCTGCGACTGGGGTGTTATTTTAGGCAAAAAAAAAAAAAATTTGCTTGTCACACGATTATGAGGAACTGAAATTTTATCCTTTGAATCCATCTAAAAAGTGGAGCTTGGAGGTATGATTGTAATCCCAGTAATAGGGAGGCAGAGACAAGCAGATCATTGGAGTTTGCAGATCAGCCAGCCCAGCCTACTTGGTCAGCTCCAGGCCAGGGAGAGACCCTGTCTCAAAAAACAAGTGTGGCTAATCTTCAAAATATACAAAGAACTCAAGAAACTGGTCATCAAAAGCACAAATAACCCAGTAAAAATTAGGGTACAGACCTAAACAGAGAACTCTCAGTAGAGGAACCTAAAATGGCTGAAACACACTTACAGAAATGCTCAACATCCTTAGCCATCAGAGAAATGCAATCAAAACAACTCTGAGATTCTACCTTACACCTGTCAGAATGGCCAAGATCAAAAACACTGATGACAGCTTATACTGGAGAGGATATTGGTTAAAGGGAGCACTCCTCCATTGCTTGTGGGACTGCAAGCTGGTACAGTCACTTTGGAAATCAGTTTGGCAATTTATCAGGAAATTAGGTAACAACCTACCTCAAGACCCAGCAATACCACTTTTGGGTATATACCCAAAGGATGCACAATCATACCACAAGGACATGTGCTCAACTATATTCATAGCAACATTATTTGTAAAAGCCAGAATCTGGAAACAACCTAAATGCCCCTTGATTAAAGAATGGATAAAGAAGATGTGGTACATTTACACAATAAAGAACTACATGGCTGTAGTGATGAGGCGAGCAGGCCTGCTTTTCTTCCTGCACAGCTAGCTTAGCCCCAGAAATAATAACATAGAAACTGTATTCATTTAAACACTGCCTGGACCATTATATCTAGCCTCTTCTTGGTTAACTCTCACATCTTGCTTTAACCCATATCTAGTAATCTGTGTATCACCACGGGGTCGTGGCTTACCAGGAAGATTCTAACCTACATCCATCTTGGGCCAGAGCTTCATGGCGTCTGCCTGACTTTGCTTCTTTCTTCCAGCATTCTGTTCAGTCTACTCCACCTATCTAAATCCTGCCCTATCAAAAAGCCAAGGCAGTTTCTTTATTAACCAATGAAAGTAACACATAGACAGATGACCCTCTTACATCACACAGCAGAAAAAATAATGACATCTTGAAATTTGCAGGCAAATGAATGGATCTATAAAACATCATATTGAGTGAGGTAATGAAGACCCAGAAAGACAAATATAATGTGTACTCACTCATAAGTGACTTTTATAGACATAAAACAAAGGAAAACCAGTCTACAATTCACAACCCCAGAGAACCTAGATGACAAAGAAGACTCTAGGAGAGATATACATGGATCTAATCTACATGGGATGTAGAAAAAGACAAGATCTCCTGAGCAAATTGGGGGCATGGGGATCATGGGAGATGGTAGAAGGAGATGGGACAGGAATGTAGAAGGAGCTGCGGGCTGTGTTCCTGCCACCCAGCTCCCAGCCGCCTGGCTAGCTTATGCCCCGAAATAACAATACACAAACTGTATTAATTTAAACACTGCCTGGCCCATTAGTTTTAGCCTCTTACTGGCTAACTCTCTCTTGCTTTAACCCATATTTAGTAATCTGTGTAGCACCACGAGGGGTGGCTTACCGGGAAGATTCTAGCCTACGTCCATCTTGGGTCGGAGCTTCATTGCATCTGCCCCAGAGAGGAGAGGCATGGCGATTGTCTGACTAACTTCCCAGGATTCTGTTCTGTCTACTCCACCCACCTAAGGGCTGGCCTATCAAATGGGCCAAGGCAGTTTCTTTATTAACCAATGAAATCAACAGATAGACAGAAGACACACCTACATCGCAGGAAAAGAGGGGAGAAGAGAAAAGTATATAGCTCAATAAAATAACAACAGCAACAACAGCAAGAGTGGACAGCACTTGAGGAACAACCCCCAAGGCTGACCTCTGGCTTCCATATGCATGTGTTCACATGTGTGTGTTCATCCTCCTACACTCATACAGCCATTCACTCAAGTGAACATGCAACAACATCTCTCTCTCTCTCTCTCTCTCTCTCTCTCTCTCTCTCTCACACACACACACACACACACACATACACTGACTATAAATGGAAAAAATAATTACAAGATAAATGCAGAGTCTTGGAGCCCACTTTAGACATATTGAACCAGGAATCAATTTCTAAGGGGATTGCTAAAAGATCTATAGGCAGCTTAGACTGAGTGGCATAGCTTTTGGGGTTTCACAGATATGCTTCTTGGGTGGCTGTCACTGAGGTGGTATGGGAGATGTCTGATGTCCTGTGTAGATTATTATAATGTAGAATCATTACACCTTGTTCAGTAGAGGTGTCCCAAAGACTGTGACCATGGGTAAAGCCATGACTCAAGCTTCCATAGAGTATGCAGACCTAAAAACAGCCTTCAAGAAGGTAGGGTGGTTCCCACACAGTCTGTCAACTCCAGTGGTTCCTTTATGAAGATCAACATGCAGCATCTTTCTTAGCTTCTCTCTCTCTCTCTCTCTCTCTCTCTCTCTCTCTCTCTCTCTCTCTCCTCCCTCTCTCTCTCTCTTTTGTGGGAATAGAACACTTAGATCAGTCACATAAAATGAGTTGTCCAGCCAGAAGTGCCCACTACCAGATTTCCTAGGATGTAGAGGTGAGTGAAATTAAAATAAAACAGGACTTGTTCTAGCCAAGCACCACAAACAATATGATCTACTTCCTTGCCAGCTTTTTTTGTTGTCTGTCTTTGATTACAGATGTCCTAGTGGGCATTGGCATCTCAATATGGTTTTGAGTTCCATTTGTCAGAACTAGTTACTCCAAAAGGCCTGGAGGTACCTCCAGCTGTGCACTCCCAGCTGCTGTCCAGCTGGTCTCATCTTTAGAGTCAGCCATGGTTCTGACCTTCTCCATTCGCTCTGCCTCCTGAAAGAGACCAAATTCTGGGATTGCCGGTCAGGGTCTACCTACTTAGTTCTGGTCGAGGGTCTTTTCATTCTTACTGCTGATAATGGGCCCCAAACTGGTCATAGCAAAATGGCAGTTTTGAGGTGGCTGGAAAGGCCAGGTGGGGTCTGGTTGAGCCCAGTTAGCGAGAACCAGCGTACTTTCGGACTTCTCTTTCATTTTATTTCCTCTTAAGTTCTCTCTCATAGTAACAAGAGATAACTATAACAGTCTTGTATCTTTTATCATTTTATCTTTTCTCTCCACTAGCACGTTAGTTATACATAACTTTCATTATGACATTTTCGCACACATATATTTTGATCATACACTCCCATTACACCATTACACGCTCTCATCTGTCTGTCTTGTCCCCCTTCTGTTTCCACTGATCCCCTTCTACTTTCATATATATATATACATATATATATATATGTATATATATATATATATGTATATCTGTATATGTGTGATTCAGTGAGTTTAATTAGGGTTTGCACAGGAGTTTAGGTGTGAGATTACTTAAGGAAGCACGAACAACTTACCCAGGGGTCATACTACTGATGAGAATGTCTTCTGATTCTCAGGAACCATTAAATGCCTGTAGATCCTCAGGGAGGGGCTGGGCCTCCCTAGCCCCTCCTACCTGGTGTGAGTCTGTTTTCTACATCTCACAGGACTTAATAGATCCGATGGGACTCTATGTTTATCCTGCCTGATCTCTACATTTAGAATGGTGATTTGATATCTTGGCCAGCTTGGGCTCTGGTTTTATATTTCACCTTTGGATTGGGCATTAGTAAAGCTCCATATTAATTATGTAAAACAAATAAACACAAAACACAGAAAATGGGTAGGAATAGTGCATAAAACACAAACATTTTTCTTTTGTTCCCTGGCATAGAACTCCCTAGACTCTGAGAATTTGCCATTTTGTATGTTAATAAGATGAGTGGCGTCAGGGGACCCTAGATAATGTCAAGATGGAGCGGTAACCAGCTATGATTAGCCAGTGGGGACTTTCCGCCCCTTGAGGTTGAGGATAAGGGCTGGTGACTGAGTTCAATCGCTGATGGACAATGACTGCATCAATCATGCCAACATGAAAGCTCTGTTAAAATTCCCTAAATGACAGGGCTCAAGGAGCTTAGGGATGGTGAACACAGAGCTGTAGGGAGGGTGGCATGTTCAGACAGGGTTTAGAACTCTGCCCACTCTCTCCGCTGACTTCACCCCCTGTGTCTCTTCCATCTGTCTGCTCCTGAATTGTATCATTCACAACACACTGGTAAATGAGGAGGAGATTTCTCAAGTTCTGCAAAGTGCTCTAGGGAATTACTGAGCCCAAGAAGCAAGTGATAGAATCCTTGAATGTACAGGTGGGTTGTCCAAAGTACAGGTGGCTGCCTTGCGCTTGTGACAGGCATCTGAATTGAGGTTGTCTTGGAGGACGAAGCCTTCCATCTGTGGGGGCCTGTGCTAATGGGATGCAGTGTTAGAACTGAGGCAAGCTGCCGAACACGTACTGGTGTCAGAGACTCGGATTCAGTGCGGGGAAAGATATGAGGCATGCATGTGGTGGGAGAAAGACCCTGAGGTACCTTCCTAAGCAGCTGATATCGGAAACAGGGTCGAAGGACTGGTCACTAAAGGGCACAGCCTGTTAGGTCCTACTGCCTGGTGGCCTGGTGGTTGGTCCTCCAGATCTGCCTCTTCTGACGCATAGTTTCATCTTGTGGCTATTACCTTCTTAGACGGTGCCACCTTCCTTCCAGCCCCAGACCCCATAGCTCATCTGGGAAGTGGTTCTTTGTCTGCTAGGGAGAATGAAAGTGAAATTTACAGTCATCTGGGGAAGTTTAATGGTTTGAAGTTTCCCCACAGACAGCTTGTCTCTCTGTGTGTTCATACCATTTGGCTTTGTAATTTTAAAATTAGAGAATCTATCTGAGGAGAGTGATCTAATGTTTGGGTCAAGATTCTGGTAAAATGTCACTGTTTGCAATAATAAAAATTAAATCATCTTGTCCTCGGGATTGAGTATTTATGTAAACATCAAAAATTATAAAGGATTTAATCCAGTGTCTATATCATTCACTTAAGGTATCACACTCTTAATAATGTTGTGGTATAGTCCAAATTATGTGCAGCAGGTTGTAACAAAAGGACTAGAAACATGTACACCAACGCCGTAGTTTTTACCACGAGTGGTAGGATAATTGGTTTGAGATGTAGAAAAGCAAGATGCAGGTCTTCTTTTCGAATCTGGAAAATGGTAAATAAGCATTTTTAGTGCTGTATTCTACACCAGGAGTTAGGCTGTCGTAGGTAAAGCGTGCAGAGGCGCAGAGACGAGAGTTCGTGGGTTGTATTGATTTCACACATTCTTTTTCGCTTACATTTAACGCAGTCGGTTATACTCAAGGCGAACTTTCCTTGAAGGGATCAGTAGGGGTCAAATCAAAGGCCAGGACAGGAGACAAGGCCTGCCTGCTCCACCAGAGGCAAGCTGGGGAAGGGCCGAGGAAATCTTCCGCCACTAGCCAGATTCAGCAGGAGAGAAAGGCTCACTCTGGTGACTCAAACGTTCAGTGTTAGCTGATACCAGTTGGACACTTGATCTGAACGGCTGCCTAGGACAAAGGAATCACAAGGATTTTCCCGGGGTCATTACACTCAGCACACGTTATCTTTGAAAGACCAGACTCCTTGGTCCTAGCGAGGTAATGAGCATGCGTCCCTGCGTCTGCTCTTCCGGTTCCCCACGTCTGTCTCTCGACAATGCTCAAGGGAATCGCCCATTTGAGAACCCACCTGCTACTTGTCCTCTTCTGGCTTTATTTGGGACTGACAATTTCAGAGGCTTCCTTTAGACCTCAGTGATTCCCGTCAGGCCCAACATGATTAGGGACCTCTATCTTTTGATTGATAAAGGAAATGAGACTCAGAGTTGAAGCGACTCACTCAGGGTCCCGCAGCTGGCAGTAGGTGAGCCTGGGGCAGCCCCCGTTTGAGAGCAGAACCCCAGACTGTTACACTGCTCTTCTCTAGGAAACTCTTCTTCCATCTCACGTCGAGATCTACTGTGGATAGAGAGGACTCTGCTCCGTGTCAGGTGAAGGACTTGGAATTCTTTGCATAAAGAATCTCGTTAACTTGTTCTCTCCATAGCAGCCTTCCTGGAGAGACAGGCTCATCGGCGTCTTCGTCTCCTTTATGTTGTTGTGATAATACGCTCTGACCAAAAGCAACTTGGTGAGGAAAGGGTCTGTTTGAGTGATGCTTCCAGGTTACAATTCACCGTTGAGGAAAATCAGGGTAGGCGCTTAACACAGACACCTAGAGGCAGGAGCCACGGAAGAACAGTTCGCTGGCTTACCGTCTGCGTTGATTACAGGCTTGTACTCAGCTGGCTTTCTCAAACAGCTCAGGACCACCTTCTGCCCCTGGTGGGTTGGGCTGGTTTGTATAAATTAATGATACAGGCCGGTCTCATCTAAGCAATTCTTCAACCGTGTGTCTCCTCTCAGGCTGAGTCAAGTTGACAGTTAATGCTAACCAGGACAGTCAAATCTGCTAAGGCTAGGAAGTGAGACTCAGTTATTTAACTTGTTGGTAGTCACTTGCCCATCATATCTGGCTGCAAGGCTCATATTCTTTACAACACTTTAGGGACTCCGTTTTTTTTGCCCATCAAGTATTCTTCCACTTCTTTTGCAGCCGCAGTTTTCTGAGGATTTTCCAAATGCCCAGAGGCAAAAGAGGCTGAGCTGTGGGAGCCCTCCCCCATGGCAGTCTCTTTTCTGAAGTCCTGCCACAGCCATATTCTTATGAAAATTTTATTTTCTTAGATTATAAATTTCCTTAGGAAATGCGTAAACTAAACTGTGGTGCTTTGTCTTCTAGTGAAATTAATAGATGTATTGTCATGAAAGATGCATGGGTCTGGTCTGGGTCTTAGTTAGGGTTACTATTGCTGTGGTGAAACACCATGACCAAAAAGCATTTGGGGAAGGACAGGGTTTATGTGGCTTATGCTCCCACAGCACTGTTCCTCACTGAAGGAAGTCAGGACAGGAACCCAAATAGGGCAGAACCTGGTTTCAGGAGCTGATGCAGAGACCATGGAGGGGTGCTGCTTACAGACCTGCTCCTCATGGTTTGCTCAGTCTGCTTTCTTATAGAACCAAGGACCACCAGCCCAGGGACGGCACCACTGACAGTGGGCTGAGTCCTCCCCCCGTCAATCACTAATTAAGACAACGCCCCACAGGCCTGTTTGCATCCTGATCTTATGAAAGTATTTTCTTAAAGGAGGTGCCTTCCTGTCAGATGACTCTAGCTTGTGTCAAGTTGACATAAATCTAGCTAGCACATGGTACTTGCCTATAACCCCAGCTACTCAGGAGAATCACAAATTCAAAGCCTATGCAGGCTACAAAGTGAGTTCAAGTCCAGCCTGGGCCATGTAGTAAGATGTCCATTGTCTTAAGATAAAAAGTTAAAAGAAAGCTGGGATTGCAGCTCAGTAGTAAAATGCTCATGCATGAAGCCCTGAGTTAAATTTCCTGTACCACAGAAAAAACATCTTCCTCATCTTTATGTACTGGCTGAGGGGTGACGGCTGTAAAGATGCCTCCCCGACCCTGGGTACCCCTTTGATGGATTCCAAGGCCTGCTGTGATCCTCTGTTCTGTGTGCCGGCTCAGTAGTCATTTGATAACTCACTGTTCCTGTCGACTCTGAAATGCTAAGGAGAAAGCAAGGCTGAGTAACCGCTATGGCTCAGTTGCTCCTGTGCCTGGCACACAGAAGCTGCCCATCAAACGCTGGCATGTGAATAACGAGGAGCCCTTCCACCAACAGCTGTCTCCATCTGTTGCACCAGTTGATGAGTCGGTGGCTCTTGGCTCCTTGCTTTGGCAGCCCAGGAAAACCTTTGCTCCTGAGTCAGAGGTAGTGAGAACCTTTTCTTCCAAGGAAATTTTCCCTCTGTGACGCTGTGACCTCATGTCTATGTCCTGGCTTTCAAAGATCCCACCTCTTCCCAGAACTTTCAACACTGTCCCCTCTAGGCTCTCTTCCTTGGGTTGACTGATGAAAAAAATCACTGCTTGCATTTGTCACAGCTTTGGAAACTCCTGGTATATGCCCGCAGTTTGCACCCCCCCTTCGAGACCAGCAGTAATCCCTCCATGGATTCCGAGCCTCCACTTTCCTACCTCTCCCTCTCTGCAGCACTTAGGACCTCTCTTGGTTGATTATTCTTCCCTTGGACTTCCCCTGCATTAGGTTTTCCTCCTCTTCTATTTTCTCTCCAAGCTGGTGATTATCTGTCCACTTCTTAAGTATAGATTTTTCTCAGGTTTCTCTGAAAGAGATAGTGTCTTAGGATGGCTCAAGAGTCTCCAAAAATACTCTTATGTTATCTGCGGGTCCAAACACAGGAGGCAACTGAGCATCTGTTTGACTCATGCGTGCGCACCACTCTCCCCTGCTCCCACTCCCCACAAGACTTTCTTTTCCCCTTGTGGGGGATAGGTGGAGCCTCAAGTGTCACACAGAAGTTGACTGAATGGTGTGGGACCTGCTGGTGCCCCATAAAGTCCTGATGCCTGCCCACCTCACCCTGTCCTCCGGACATCCGCTGGGGCAGCCAAATAATGTCCATTGAGGACAAGGGGCAGCTGGGAGAGTCAATATTATGGATACCCATGGAGCTGACGGAAGAGGTGATGTTCCAGGGACTCGGGGAGAAGGGCGGGTTATCCAATGGTGGACCATTCAGGACGTCCTGGTAGGCACAGTTCTCAAAGGCTTTCACATGTTAGTTTCTATGCATTTAGAATGAAAAACAGAATCTAGCAGAGTATGAATGTCCCTCCCTGCCTCCTGACTGTGTAGCATGTGACCGGCGGTCTCCTGCTCCTAACCGCTCTGCTTTCCCCACATGGATGACTGTGCCCTCAAACTGTGAGTCACAATAAACCCTCTCCCCCAGAAACTGTTTCTGTTATGTATTATGTTGTAACAATAAAAATAGCAACTAGCAGAGATGGTCAAGAATGTAAGGGAGGACGGACACAAAGCTCTTTTCCTAGGTGGATTGTGGTCATTCCCAATCTGGGTTCCCCAAGAGAATAAAGCTAAATTGCTTGTGCAGAAGCTTATTTAAACACAATAGAATTATGTTTAAAACACAAACTCAATTCTTCTTAAATATTTGAAAATGTTTATTTGGACATTTCATATAAATTCAATATTTAAAACCCTTATTAAACTTTGGTATTTTTTTTCTTCAAATATAAGTAAAGGATAATTGTTTTTTTTTTTCTCATTCCATTCTAAATTTCCTTTAGTCTACTCCAGGCCTTGATATGAATACTACCATTTTCTCTATATTGTTGTATGATATTTTGTGTTCTGACAAAGTTTGCCTGGAGATCAGGGGGCGGAACTAGCCACTAGTTAACCACAGAGGCCAGACAGGGTGGCACACGCCTTTAATCCCCGCACTTGGGAGGAGGAAGCAGGAAGATCAGAAGTTCAAAGCCACCGTGGGCTACAGGAGATCGAACCAGTCTAAAAGAGAACCAGAGCCCAGCTGATGGTGGCTTATACCTTTGATCCCAGTACTTGAGATCTCAGGCCTTTAATCCCAGCACCGGGGAGGTGGAGACAAGGATATAGGGTGGGCGGAGACAGGATCTCAGGCCCCTTCATTCTGAGGAGCCATAGAGACAGGACCCTTTCCCCCCTTTAATTTGGTCTGGTATTTCTTAGAGGAAAGAAGTCTCCGGGGGCTGCTCTGCTTCTCAGGTCTTTCAGCATTCACTTTCTGTATCTGTCTCTGGTTGTTTTATTGATTAAGACTAATTAGATTCATGCTTTACTATATGCCATAAAATAAGAAGTATTGGGATGCTTTAAAAAAAAACTTTATGGACACTAGGGAGGTAGGTCAGTTGGCAGAGTGTTTATCTGGCATACATCAAGCTCTGGGTTTGACCCTAGCACCACATAAGCTGGGCATGGTGGAATACAGCTGGAATCCCAGCACTGGGGATGTAGTGGGGGGAATCTGGAATTCAAGGTCATCCCCAGATATAGAGTAAGCTTGAGGCCAGCCTGGTCTATAATGAATCTCTGTCTCAAAAACTAAACCCAACCCAGACACAACACTGTGAGGGCATCATTTCCCTACAGGTTCACTCATTTTTGATGTACAGTTCAATACTTGACCCAACATGGTAACAATTTCATGAAGTTTTTACACTAACAGTTATAAATCAAGACGCTTTTAAAATGCAGTGGTGAGAATTACCAGGTAACTGGGTCACAGCAAAACAGGGATACCTCAGTTACAGTCTCGGGAACAGTTATCAAGTGGTGGCCTTAGCCTCTGGGTTGGGGAGAGCTAGGGATCTCTTTGTACATTTCAAAAAGATTTGCCTAATTACCAGGTTGTTAGGTCATACACAGAGATGGGCAATCAGTGGCCACTTAGGGAGGCTAGGATAGCCCAAGATACAGACAGTGGTGGCGCATGCCTTTAATTCCAGCACTCGGGAGGCAGAGGCAGGAGGATCTCTGTGAGTTTGAGGCCAACCTGGTCTACAGAGCGAGTTCCAGGACAGGCTCCAAAGCTACAGAGAAACCCTGTCTAGGAAAAAAAAATAACCCAAGCTAATTTGGCTCTGAATCAGCACCACTCCTGTTCTCCACAATCGCTAAGGTTTTAATCAGGCAATCAGCCTAACCTCTTGTTTAAGATGAGTGTCCCCCCCCCCCCCCAAATCTCAGTTCCCACCAGAGTGGACCACACCTCTTCAGTGTGCGAGAGCATGGAAAGAGGGCGGGGCTAGGTCTCTGAGTCTGTTTACAGCTCAGTGCAGGCCTCAGCCTACTGGCGGTTGCCTGCATTTGACAGGGTGATTTCCAGGGGTCAAAAGAAGCCACTGTAGGGACTCTGGCATAGGTCCTGCATGGGAATTCTGCAACACAACCTCTGCCCAGGCAGCAGAGCCCTCCCCAGATACAGGGAAACCACAAGAACACTCATTGCCTTTACGTCTTCCAGAAATAGGTATGCTCACAAGAAGGCGTCTCTGGGAACAGGGGAAAAAAAAATGAAGAGGCTTGAAGTGAAGGCATCAAGCTGTTTTTGAGTGCACTTAAGAGCTGCCCAGATTTGGAGACCCCACCCACTTCAGAAGTAGAGTTACTTCCCTAATAACTGCAGTGATGGGTTACCTTCCACTCAACTGTTCCTGCCCTTCCCCACCCCCCCTCCTCTCTTCACTAACCCATTTATCCTTTCCTCAAAACGCACACTTAAGACGATCTAAAATACTACCAGAATGCCACGGGACAGCTGTCTGGTGGTGGCTCCAGCTAGCATGAAAGTCACAGTGAAAGAGGGCCTTCTGGGCAGTTGCTGACCCAGGTACCTCAGCAGTCTTCGCGGCTGGGCCGGACACCCCTTCTTGAGGATTCTGTGTTTCTCCGGCCCCCGGTCTGATCCCCAGCAGTTGAAGCACACGCCTTAGCTCCAAGAAGAAGGGATTAGTAGCGCACCTCTTCCACCCGCTGGGTATTTCCGGGCCAGTCTGGGCAGCACTTCCTTGCTGCCTTATCATGGTGTTAATTAACATAAGTCTTTGCAGCTGCTGGTTGGGGGTGCCCCTCCCCCCAGTCAACGCAAGCATCCACTTGTCTCTGTAAGCATGATTATTTCCGGAACAGACGAACCCTACTCTAAGGAGATAAATCCCCCTTCACCCTGAGTTAGAAACCTGCGCTTCCTCCTCGATTTTCGGCTTTGCTAAGTAAGCCAGGATGGGGAAGTTGATTACCTGAAGAGGATAATACCACAGTCGTCTCATCTGGGCTTAAAAAGACAGAAGGGATTGTGAGCACTGAAAGGCAGGGGGCATCTCCGGAGAACGGGACTCAATTAAAGGTGTTAGCTGGTCTTCTTTTCAAATTGGAGGGAGGGAAATGGGGAGTGGGAGGTTAACAGCGTGCTTCAAAGAGTAAACACTGTGTCCAAAAAGTGGGGATTTCTAAAGAACTGCCTCCCATGCTTGGTTCTGTGCCTTGTGCTCAGCCTCCACAACTCTCAGGTACATGGGAACCTCTCAGCCACCTGGGCTGGTCCTGAGTCAGCCAGTAGCAGGGACACTTGTGTTTCTGGTATGGTAGTTAGCTGAGCAGCAGCCTGGAATGGGGAATCCAGGGCAGGGAGTGGAAGCAACAGGGACCAGGTAGCCCATGGCAGAGATGGGCTTTGAACCTGGGTCTTTGGGTCCTGACTGGACTTCTGCATACAGACCACAGCGCCGCTGACAGTCAGGCCCCTAGTAACGGTTCATGGCAACACAGCAACAGAACAAAGAGACTGGCCTTTTACTTGCCTCACTGACTATAGTGTATTTGTTTATTTGTGTGTACACGTGTATATGCAAGTGTTCATGGGTGTCCAGGTACAATTGTGAGGGCATATGTGTGTGGAGGTCAGAGAACAAATTTGGCTGTCATTCCTCAAATACTAATTTTTTTTTTTTTTTTTTTTTTTTTTTTTGAGACAGAGTCTTTCACTGGTCTGGAACCCTCCAAGTAAGCTATGCTCACTGACCAGCAAGGTCCAAAGCTTTCTCTGTCCTCCCCTCCCCAGTGCTGGGCTAAGAAATGGGGGCTTTTTAAAATGTAGGTTTTGGGGGTGGGGCCAAGCCCAGGTCCTCACATGTTCTGGTTTCTTTTCTGTTTCTGTGCTAAAATAATCTGACCAAGAGCAATTTATCAGAGAAAAGGTTTATTTGGCTTGCCCTTCCAGTCCGCAGTCTCTTGTTGAAGCGGAAACAGAGGGGACTTAAAGTTCGTGTCCTACAGGTCTTTCACTTCTTCGCATAGTGTTACCCCAAGGTGTTTTATGTTATTTGCAGCTATTGTGAATGCTGATGTTTCTCCGATTCTTTCTCAGCTGCCTTTTCATTAGTATACAGGAGGGCTTTTACGATTTTTGTTGTCGGCGGGTCCCGAGCAGCTAGTGGCGGGGCGGGCTGGTCCTGGCAACAGTGAGGTTCCCTGACCGGAAGAGCCGCGCAGACCCAGCCCAGCCATGCAGTGAGCAGCTGGGCAGGTGACGGTGAGTCCCCGGAAGGCGGAGGTTCCTAGCGGTAAGCGGCTGGGTGGGTGAGCAGGTGGGAGACACATGGACAGACACATTGTACAGAATAGAACTGGATATTTATTACTTGGGTGGGGGAGAAGGAGAAGAGGACAGAGAGAGAGAGAAAGGGGGGAGCAGAGAAGTGGGGAGAGAGGCAGAAGTGAAGCTGGATCTCCAAGAGGAAGACAAAAAAGAGAACGAGCTCAGGTGGGAAGCTGAAGATCAGCCTGCCTCAGTGGATGGGGGAGGAAGTGGGTGTGGCTTGTCTTTTTTGATTAGATCTTGCATCCTGACACATTACTGAAGATGATTATCAGCTGTAGGAGTTCCTTAGCAGAATTTTTGGGGTCACTTATATATACTATCGTATCATCTACAAATAGTGAAAATCTGACTTCTTCCTTTCCAATTTTTACTCCTTTGATCTCCTTTTGTTGTTTTATTGCTCTAGCTAGAACTTCAAGCACCATGTTGAATAGATAAGGAGAGAGTGGACAGCCTTGTCTTGTTTCTGATTTTAGTGAGATTGCCTTGAGATTCTCCCCATTTAATTTGAAGTTGGCTGTCGACTTGTTGTATATTGCTTTTATTATGTTTAGATACGTTCCTTGGATCCCTGATCTCTCCAAGATCTTTATCATGAAGGGGTGTTGGATTTTGTCAAATGCTTTTTCGACATCTAATGAGATGACCATATGGTTTTTCTTTCAGTTTATACTACATTACACTGGCCAGAATGGCTAAAATCAAAAACACCAATGATAGTTTATGCTGGAGAGGATGTGGAGTAAGGGGAAACACTCATCTATTGCTGGTGGGAATGTAAACTTTTACAACCACTTTGGAAATCAGTATGGAGGTTTCTCAGAACATTGGGAATCAATTTACATGAAGACCCAGCAATACCACTCTTGGGCACATACCCAAAGGATGCACATTCACACCACAAAGGCATTTGCTCAACTCTGATCATAGCAGCATTATTTGTAATAGCCAGAACCTGAAAACAATGTAGGTGTCCCTCAACCAATGAATGGATAAAGAAAACGTGGTATATTTACACAATGGAGTATTACTCGGCAGTAAAAAACAATGACATCTTCAAATTTGCGTTGAAATGGATGGAACTAGAAAACACCATCCTGAGTAAGGTAACCCAGACCCAGACAGACAAACATGGCATGTACTCACTCATAAGTGGATATTAGACATAAAGCAAAGGATAACCAGCTTTAGTCCATGATCTCAGAGAAGCTAGGTAATGAGGAGACAGACAAGATCTCCTGAGAAATTTGCGAGTCTGGCAGGAGAGAGGTGGGGGAAGGAGGGTGGAAACGAAAGGGGAAGGAGGAGGTAAACATGTGGGAATGGGGTGTTTAAGAAGGAGGAAGGACAGAGAAGAAAGAAAGGAAAGAGATCGTTTCCCCATTTTATTTTATTTTTTTCCTCATTTTTTTTATTAAAAATTTCCATCTTCTCCCCTCCTCCTTCCCCTTCCCTCCCCTCCCTTCCACCCATACCCCCACTCCTCCCCTCTCCAAGACAAAGAGCCATCAGGGTTCCCTTCACTATGTTAAGTCTAAGGTCCTTCCAGCTCCCCCTAAGTCCAGGAAGGTGAGCAACCAAACTGACAAGGCTCACAGTGAGCCCGTCCATGCTGTAGAGTTCATGCTCATTGCCGTTGTCCTTGGTTTCTCAGTCTTCCTCCACCGTCAGCCACATTCAGAGAGTCTGGTTTGGTCCCCTGTTCCATCAGTTCCATTCCAACTGGACTTGGTGGTCTCCCATTAGATCTGTCCCACCGTCTCAATGGGTAAACGCACTCCTCACGGTCCTGACTTCCTTGCTCATGATCTCCCTCCTTTTGCTCCTCATCAGGACCTTGGGAGCTCAGTCCGGTGCTCCTATGTGGGGCTCTGTCATTTTCTCCATCCAATGCCAGGTGAAGGTTCTATGGTGATATGCAAGATATTCACGAGTATGGCAATAGGATCTGGACATTTCTGGCACCCTCTCCTCAGCTGCCCAAGGACCTAAGCTGGGGGCGTCTTCCTGGACACCTGGGAACCCCTCTAGAGTCAAGTCTCTGCCAACCCTAGAATGGCTCCCTTAACTAAGATATATAATTCCTTGTTCCCATATCCACCCTTCCTATATCCCAACTATCCTATTCCCCCAAGCTCTTCCCATCCTCCACCACACTTTTCTCTCCCCATTCCCCCATCCCCCCATCCCACCCCACCCCCATGTTCCCATTTTTTGTCCGGCAATCTTGTCTACTTCCAGTATCCAGGAGGATAACTATATGTTTTTCTTTGGGTTCACCTTCTTATATAGCTTCTCTAGGATTTTTTACGAATTATAGGCTCGATGTCCTTTATTTATGGCTAGAAACCAATTATGAGTGAGTACATCCCATGTTCATCTTTTTGGGCCTGGGTTACCTCACTCAGGATGGTGTTTTCTATTTCTATCCATTTGCATGCAGAATTCAAGATGTCATTGTTTTTTACCGCCGAGTAGTACTCTAATATGTATATATTCCACACTTTCTTCATCCATTCTTCCACTGAAGGGCATCTAGGTTGTTTCCAGGTTCTGGCTATTACAAATAATGCTGCTATAAAGATAGTTGAACAAATGCTTTTGTAATATGATTGGGCATCTCTTGGGTAAATTCCCAAGAGTGGGATTGCTGGGTCCTGGGGTAGGTTGATCCCAAATTTCCTGAGAAACCTCCACACTGCTTTCCAAAGTGGTTG
This sequence comes from Arvicola amphibius, assembly GCF_903992535.2. Classification (NCBI taxonomy): domain Eukaryota; kingdom Metazoa; phylum Chordata; class Mammalia; order Rodentia; family Cricetidae; genus Arvicola; species Arvicola amphibius. The sequence continues at coordinate 91,238,315 of NC_052058.2, read as the reverse complement.
CACAAGTTTGCATTCCCACCAACAATGGATGAGTGTACCCCTTACTCCACATTCTCTCCAGCAAAGGCTATCATTGGTGTTTTTGATTTTAGCCATTCTGACAGGTGTAAGATGGTATCTCAACGTTGTTTTGATTGCATTTTCCTGATTGCTAAGGAGGTTGAGTATGACCTTAAGTGTCTTTTGGCCATTCGAACTTCTTCTGTTGAGAATTCTCTGTTCAGTTCAGTGCCCCATTTTTTAATTGGGTTAATTAGCATTTTAAAGTCTAGTCTCTTGAGTTCCTTATATATTTTGGAGATCAGACCTTTGTCTGTTGCGGGGTTGGTGAAGATCTTTTCCCAGTCAGTAGGCTGCCTTTTTGTCTTAGTGACAGTGTCCTTTGCTTTACAGTAGCTGCTCAGCTTCAGGAGGTCCCATTTATTCAATGTTGCCCTTAATATCTGTGCTGCTGGGGCTATACGTAAGAAGCGGTCTCCTGTGCCCAAATGTTGTAGAGTACTTCCCACTTTCTCCTCTAACAGGTTCGGTGTGTTCAGATTGATATTGAGGTCTTTAATCCATTTGGACTTGAGTTTTGTGGATGGTGACAGACACGGATCTACTTTCATTCTTCTACAGGTTGACATCCAGTTATGCCAGCACCATTTGTTAAAGATGCTTTCTTTCTTCCATTGTGTACTTTTAGCTCCTTTATCAAAAATCAGGTGTTCATAGGTTTGTGGGTTAAGATCTGGGTCATCTATTCAATTCCATTGGTCGACTTCTCTATTTTTATGCCAATACCAAGCTGTTTTCAATACTGTAGCTCTGTAATAGAGTTTGAAGTCAGGGATGGTAATGCCTCCAGAAGTTCCTTTATTGTATAAGATTGTTTTGGCTATCCTGGGTTTCTTGTTCTTCCATATAAAGTTGATTATTGTCCTCTCAAGATCTGTGAAGAATTTTGATGGGATCTTTAAGGGGATTGCATTAAATCTATAGATTGCCTTTGGTAGTATTGCCATTTTTACTATGTTGATCCTCCCAATCCAAGAGCAAGGGAGATCCTTCCATTTTCTGGTATCCTCTTCAATTTCTTTCTTCAAAGACTTAAAGTTCTTGTCAAATAAGTCTTTCACTTCCTTGGTTAGAGTTACCCCAAGATATTTTATGCTATTTGTGGCTATCGTGAAAGGTGACGCTTCTCTGATTTCTTTCTCTGCTTCCTTATCCTTTGTATATAGGAGGGCGACTGATTTTTTGGAGTTGATCTTGTATCCTGCCACGATACTAAAGGAGTTTATCAGCTGTAGAAGTTCTTTGGTGGAGTTTTTCGGGTCGCTTATGTACACTATCATATCATCTGCAAATAACGAAAGTTTAACTTCTTCCTTTCCAATTCGAATCCCCTTGATCCCCTTGTTTTGTCTTATTGCTATTGCTAGAACTTCAAGCACTATATTGAAGAGATAAGGAGAGAGTGGACAGCCTTGTCGCGTTCCTGAATTTAGTGGGATGGCCTTGAGTTTCTCTCCATTTAATTTGATGTTAGCTGTCGGCTTACTGTAAATAGCCTTTATTATATTTAGGAATGACCCCTGTATCCATAATCTCTCCAAGACCTTTATCATAAAGGGGTGTTGAATTTTGTCAAATGCTTTTTCTGCATCTAATGAGATGATCATATGGTTTTTATCCTTCAGTTTATTTATATTATGGATTACATTGATAGATTTTCGTATGTTGAACCAACCCTGTATCTCTGGGATGAAGCCTACTTGATCATAGTGGATAATTTTTCTAATGTGTTCTTGGATTCTGTTTGCCAGTATTTTATTGAGAATTTTTGCATTGATGTTCATGAGTGAGATTGGCCTGTAATTCTCTTTCTTGGTTGAGTCTTTGTGTGGTTTAGGTATCAGGGTAATTGTAGCTTCATAAAAGGAATTTGGCAATGACTGTTCTGTTTCTATATTATGAAATACCTTAAGGAGTATAGGTATTAGGTCTTCTTGGAAGTTCTGGTAGAATTCTGCATTGAACCCATCAGGTCCTGGGCTTTTTTGGTAGGGAGGTTTCTGATAACAGTTTCTAATTCTTCGCGACTAACAGGACGATTTAGAGCATTTACCTGGTCCTGGTTTAACTTTGGTATGTGGTACTTATCTAAAAAAGTGTCCATTTCTTTTACATTTTCCAATTTTGTGGCATACAGGCTTTTGTAGTAAGATCTAATGATTCTCTGAATTTCCTCTGTGTCTGTGGTTATGTCCCCTTTTTCATTTCTGATCTTATTAATTTGTGTATTCTCTCTCTGCCGTTTGATTAGTTTGGCTAGGGGTTTGTCAATCTTGTTGATTTTCTCCAAGAACCAGCTTTTTGTTTCATTGATTCTTTGGATTGTTTTCTGTGTTTCTATTTTGTTGATTTCTGCCCTCAGTTTGATAATTTCTAGTGTTCTACTCCTCCTAGGTGAGTCTGCTTCTTTCTTTTCTAAAGCTTTCAGGTGTGCTGTTAAGTCTCCAATGTGTGCCTTCTCTGTTTTTTTTTGGGCACTTAGTGCTATGAATTTTCCTCTTAGCACTGCTTTCATAGTGTCCCATAAGTTTGAGTATGTTGTGTCTTTATTTTCATTAAATTCAAGAAAGACTTTAATTTCTTTCTTTATTTCTTCCTTGACCCAGGTGTGGTTCAGTAGTTGACTGTTCAGTTTCCATGAGTTTGTAGGCTTTCTGGGGGTAGCATTGTTGTTGAATTCTAATTTTAATCCATGGTGATCCGATAAGATGCAGGTGGTTACTAATATGTTTTTGTAACTGTGGAAGTTTGCTTTGTTACTGAGTATGCAGTCAATTTTCGAAAAGGTTCCATGAGCCGCAGAGAAGAAGGTATATTCTTTCCTGTTTGGGTGGAATGTTCTATAGATGTCTGTTAAGTCCATTTGGTTTATTACCTCTATTAAGTCTCTTAATTCTCTGTTAGGTTTCTGTCGGATTGACCTGTCCATTGGTGAAAGAGGAGTGTTGAAGTCTCCCACTATCAGTGTGTTTGGTTTGATGGCTGCCTTGAGTTCTAGTAATGTTTCTTTTATATAAGTGGGTGCTTTTGTATTAGGGGCATAGATATTCAGGATTGAGACTTCATTCTGATAGACTTTTCCTATAATGAGTATAAAATGTCCCTTTCCCTCTCTTCTGATTGATTTTAGTTTGAAGTCAACTTTGTTAGAAATTAGTATGGCCACACCCGCTTATTTCTTAGGTCCATTTGCTTGATAAACCTTTTCCCAACCTTTTACTCTGAGTAGATGTCTGTCTTTGTGGTTGAGGTGTGTTTCTTGTAAACAGCAGAATGTTGGATCCTGTTTTCGTATCCAATCTCTTAGCCTATGCCTTTTTATAGGTGAATTGAGTCCATTGATATTAAGTGATATTAATGACCAGTGGATGTTAACTCCGGTTGTCATTTTTTATTTGGTAGTAGAGATTGTGTGTTTCCTTTCTTTGAGTTGTGCTGGTGAAGGGTCGCTAGATGTCTGAGTTATTTGGGGCTATGCTGGACTCCTTTGTTTGTGAATTTCCTTCTATTACTTTCTGTAAGGCTGGATATGTGGCTACATATTGTTTAAATTTGTTTTTATCTTGGAATATTTTGTTTTCTCCATTTATAGTGAATGAAAGCTCGGCTGGGTATAGTAATCTGGGCTTGTATCAATGGTCTCTTAGTTTCTGCAAAACATCTATCCAGGACCTTCTGGCTTTCATGGTTTCCATAGAGAAGTCAGGTGTTAGTCTGATAGGTTTACCTTTATATGTTACTTGACCTTTTTCCTTTGCAGCTCTTAATATTCTTTCTTTATTCTGTATGTTTTGTGTTTTGATTATAATATGGCGAGGGAATGATTTTTTTGATTCAATCTATTTGGTGTTCTGTAAGCTTCTTGAACCTTAATAGGAATATCTTTCTTTAGGTTTGGGAAGTTTTCTTCTATAATTTTATTAAATATATTTTCTGGACCATTGAGCTGTAATTCTTCTCCTTCATCTACACCTATTATTCTTAGGTTTGGTCTTTTTATTGTGTCCCAGATTTCCTGAATGTTTTGTGATGAGAATTTGTTGAATTTGCCGTTTTCTTTGATCAGTGTGGTTATTTTCTCTATGGTATCTTCAGAATCTGAGATTCTTTCTTCTATCTCTTGTATTCTGTTGGTTATGCTTGTTTCTGTAGTCTCTGTTTGTTTACATAGATTTTCCATATCCAGCTGGCCCTCAGGTTGTGTTTTCTTCCTTGCCTCCATTTCAGTTTTCAAGTCTTGCACTGTTTCCATTATCTGTTTGATTGTTTTTTTCTTGGTTTCCTAGGATATCATTTACGGATTTACTCAATTCTTCAAACTTTTTGTTATTCTTCTCGTCCATTTCCTTAAGGGAGTTTTTCACCTCCTGTTTAAGGGACTCTATTACTTTCATAAAGTCAATTTTTTCTACTTCTTCTTGATTAGTGTGTTCAAGTCCTCCTGTTATAAGTTCGCTGGGTTCTTGTGCTTTCATGTTGTTTTTCAAATTGTTGGAGGAATTCTTGCATTGGCGCCTGCCCATTTCTTCCTCTGAATAATCCCCTTTGGGTCTTCTTTTAGAAGTTCAATTCACCCCAATGAATTCAATTCACTCACCCCAATGAATGATGGATCTTCTGGTAGACAGTCAGGTCTCCTTGCTGGCCAAGTAGCTCACTGACAAAGGGCCTACCTTGCTGCAGGCAGACTATTGAAACAGGGGACCTCCCACCCACCTGGGTGCACTCAATTCCAGGTCCCCGGCTCCCAAACAAGCTGAGCTGTGGGATTTTGTGGCCCCAAAGACGGGAGGATGAGGGGGGGGGGTTCTGGGTGCAAGCTGGGAAGGGACAGGAAGAGAGAGGCAGTATACGGGGAGAATAACCCCTGCAGGAAGAGCAGGAAATGTGTGTGTGTGTGGCGGGGGGGTGGTTGGGGAATGTCAGTGGTCCCTCTCTGGGCAGCTGCCTCGGTTCAGGCACTCACTCACTCCAATGAATGATGGATCCTCTGGCAGACTGTCAGGTCTCCTTGCAGGCCAAGCAGCTTGCTGACAAAGGGCCTACCTTGCTGCAGGCAGGCTAATGAAGCAGGGGACCTCCCACCGGCCTGGGTGCACTCAATTCCCAGTCCAGGCGCCCAAACAGGGTGGGCTGTGGGATTTTGTGGCCCCAAAGATGGGAGGATGAAACGGGGGGGGGGATTCTGGGTGCAAGCTGGGAAGGGACAGGAAGAGAGAGGCAGTATCGGGGAGAATAACCCCTGCAGGAAGAGCAGGAAGTGTGTGTGTGTGGGGGGGAGTTGGGGAATGTCGGTGGTCCCTCTCCGGGCAGCTGCCACGGTTCAGGCACTCACTCACCCCAATGAATGATGGATCCTCTGGCAGACTGTCAGGTCTCCTTGCAGGCCAAGCAGCTGGCTGACAAAGGGCCTACCTTGCTGCAGGCAGGCTAATGAAGGAGGGGACCTCCCACCGGCCTGGGTGCACTCAATTCCAGGTCCTGGGCGCCCAAACAGGCTGAGCTGTGGGATTTTGTGGCCCCAAAGATGGGAGGATGGGGGGGGTTCTGGGTGCAAGCTGGAAAGGGACAGGAAGAGAGAGGCAGTATCGGGGAGAATAACCCCTGCAGGAAGAGCAGGAAGTGTGTGTGTGTGGGGGGGAGTTGGGGAATGTCGGTGGTCCCTCTCCGGGCAGCTGCCACGGTTCAGGCACTCACTCACCCCAATGAATGATGGATCCTCTGGCCCCCATTTTATTTTTTTAAGAAACAAAATGAACTATCTTTTTTCATACAAACCAATCAAGTTCCCACTCCCTACCCTCCTCCCATTCCCTCCACGCCCCCCCTCCCCCATCCACTCCTCTGAGAGAATAAGGAACATTGTTTTGGGAAGGTCCAAGGATCTCCCTACTATATCTAGGCTAAACAAGGTATCTACCCAAAGAAAATAGGTTCCCCAAAATCCAGTACAAGCAGTAGGGATAAATCCTGGTGTCACTGCCAGTGGCCCCTCAGTCTGCTCCAGCCATGCAACTGTCAGTCACATTCAGAGGGACTAGAATGGTCCTATGCTTGTTCCTTTCTAGTTTGGCTGGTGTTGGTGAGTTCCCATTAGCTCAGGTAAACTGTTTCAGTGGGTGTACCCATCATGATCTTGACCTCTTTGCTCATGATCTCACTCCTCCCACTCTTCAACTGGACTTTGGGAACTCAGTCCAGTGCTCCGATGTGGGTCTCTACCTCTATTTCCATCAGTTGCTGGATGAAGGTTCTATGGTGATATTTAAGATATTCATCAGTCTGACTATAGGACAAGGCTGGTTTGGGTACCCTCTCCTCTATTGCTTAGGATCTTAGCAGGGGACATCATTGTGGATTCCTGTGAATTTGTCTAGAGCCAGGTTTCTTGCTAGCCACATAATCTCCCTAATCAAGATATCTCTTTCCTTGCTCTCATCTCTGTCATCCTCCATCTCGACTATCACATTCCCTCAAGTTTTCTTCGTCCCTCCTCTTCTCCCCTCCTGCTCCCCTTCCACCCTCTCTTCTTAAATCTAATCCTTGTTATCTACCATGGCAGAATTTCTTTTCTGGTAAGATGGAATCCTTGTAGGTGTGTACCATGAACTCATGGATACTTCTGGACTATTGTGAATCATGCTTCTATGAAGAATACACACACATACACATCGGCACACTCATGTTAATCCCACAGATTTGAAGAAAAAGGACAACGGACCCAAGTCATCATGGCCTAATTAATTTTTATTTTTTTATTTGAAGATATGGTCTGTCTCTCCCTAAGGGTGGCGTCCAAGAGATCAACATTGGGCATGGGTGAGATAAGAGTTTTTCTAAGTCAGGAGCGGGGATTTCCAAATGGAGAATTTGGCAGGCAAATAGGAGGGGTTACAGAAATGGAACGTAAGCATAACAAGTTGGTCATAATAACAACAACAACAACAACAACAATAATAATAATAATGACATGCTTGCAAGGTGGTCATAACAAGGTGGTCATAAAAGAAGGTAGTCATAACAGTGTGGTCCTAATAACTTTTAGAAACAAAGGCATAGTGGCTGCCTTCTGGACCAGGAAGTACAGAAACATTTGTAGTTAAGATTACAAGTAGGGCATAGCCAAATTCTTGAGGAACAGAAAGTTTAATCACAACAGAAATGAGCCTATTTTGTCTTTACTATAAGACAGTTTTTAAGCCAAAGATGGAGGCAGCTGGTTTATTAACACATGTAATTTTTCAATTCTATGATGCAATCCAGTGGTTTGCAACCTTGGGTGCATTAGAATTACATGAAGATATTTGAAAGAATATTGTTCCCTGAACCACAGGCTCAATAGCTATTCTGCCTGCAAGTTCTCTGTAATGCCAGAGTTATAGGTGACTGCATTCTCATTACTGTGGCAAAATATGAGAGAAAAGTGACTTAAAGAAAGAGGGGTTTATTTGGCAAACTTTGAGGGATAGTCCACCATGGCTGCAGGGGCTTGAGGCATCTGGTCCTATTGTTTCCATAGAAAGGAAGCAGGGAGGGACAAAAGAGGGAGCTAATTTTGCCTTTCCTTTTTTATTCATTCTGAAATCCCACCCCTTCAGATGGTGCCAGCCACATTTAGGGTAAGTCTAACCACCTCAGCTAACCAAATCGAGAGACCCTCTTGTGAACACAGAGAGGGTGTTCTCCTAGGTAACTCTAGACTCGGTCAAGTTGACAATCAGTATGAACCATCATAGTGCTTTTTAAAGAAAATTTGTTCTCCAAAGATTGCGATTCAACCGGAAAAGGCCACCTTGACCTCCACAGCATCACTATCCCTGGGTGACAAAGGGTTAAAATGGTCTCAATTATCTTATTATGCATCTCAGTCTTACATCCCCATCTGGATGATCAATTCCGAAAAGTATAAAATTTCCTAACTTTTTCAAAGGGATCTCAGAGGCCAGATAACTTGTGCCAAGCCCACACGTGTTGATTTCTACATCATGATTGGAAGCAACTCAAGGTTTCCACAAGTCCTTCAGCCAAAATTTACAATCGTGTTTCCTCATGGTACCATTGTGGGCCAGTGCCTCACTCATTTTTTTTTTTGTTTGTTTGTTTTGTTTTTCGAGACAGGGTTTCTCTGCAGCTTTAGAGCCTGTCCTGGAACTAGCTCTTGTAGACCAGGCTGGTCTCGAACTCACAGAGATCCGCCTGCCTCTGCCTCCTGAGTGCCGGGATTAAAGGTGTGCGCCACCACTGCCAGGTTCCAGTGCCTCACTCTTAAGAAAGGTTGAGGGCGTCCTCTGTGTTGAGGACAGATTCAGCAGGGTGTACTCTCTGCTGTTCTTAGAAGATTCTCTAAGTCAGCTGTTCTCAACTTGGGGGTTGAGACCCTTTCGGAGGATCAAACAATCTTTTCACAGTGGTCACTTAAGACCATTGGAAAACATAGATGTTTATGTTTGGATCGCAGTAGCAAAATTACAGTTATGAAGTAGCAATGAAAATTATTTTATGGTTGAGGGTCACCACAACATGAGGAGCTGTATGAAAAGGTCACAGTATTAGGGTGGTCAAGAACTCCTGTTTAAGTCAAGTATTGTCCTAGCACTCATGAGGTGTGAAGAACCCAAAGAGTCAAGTGACCAAGTTCTCTGTATCCCAGGGCTTCAGAATAAAAGCGGCTGTGTATAGATAGCACTGGGACAAAGATAAGTGACTTGACTCCCATCAGCTGTAAGAGCCTGGATCTTTAATTGACCTAAGCAAATGACAGCTGTGAGGCGGATGTAATTGTTGTGTGAGGGAGTATGTCATTGGACATGAACCAAAGCAACTTCTAGAAGAGTTTATTTAGCCTTACATTATTACTAGAGGAAGAAGAGTCCATCATTGTGAGTAGGCATGGCAGGAAGTGGCAGGCATGGTAGTACAAAGCAGAACAAGAGAGAGCTAACTGGAAATAGAGTAAGGCTATATAATCTCACGGCGTGACTTTAGTGAATGTACTTCCTCTTAGGCTGATGTACTTAGATTGCACAGTTAAACCTTTCCAAAGAGTGCCACCAGCTGGGAATTGTTATGATTGTCCGTCACTTTAAGAGACAAGCCAAGCCCACTCCCTGTAGCTCCTCCCTCCCTCACCATCTTGGCTTCTCTCTCTGTTCCCTTTCCCACTCCCCTTTCTCTCTCTCTGTCTTCTTCTCTCTGTTCCCTCTCTCCTCTTTCTCTCTCTTTCTCTCCCTCTTCCTTCCTTCCTTCCTTCCTTCCTCTCTCTCTCTCTCTCTCTCTCTCTCTCTCTCTCTTTCTTTCTCTCACCCCCTTCTCCCCCTTTTTTCTTTCCCTTCATAATTCAACTAATGAAGATCCAATTCTATTCTGTACGATGTGTCTGTACATGTGCCTCCCACCCCACCACTTGCTCACACTGCACACAGCTCACCAGGGCTCACCAGGACCAGCCCGCTGCCGCATGGCTGGGGCCAGCCACTTTGGTTTGTGGACCCGCCGCAAGCTGCCAGGACCCGCAGCAAAAATCATAACAGGAACCAACTGTTCAAATCCAAGTCTATGGAGGATATTTCTCATTCAAACCACCACCCACTAACACTATCATCACCATTACCACCATCACTATCATTATCATCATCATCATCATCACCACCACCACCATCATCATCATCATCACCACCACCACCATCATCATCATCATCATCATCACCACCACCATCATTATCATCACCACCATCACCACCACCATCATCATCTGTTGTTATTGTCATCACCACCACTAGCACCATCACCACCTCCACCATCAAAACAACCACAAATCCTGGCTTGGATCCGATTTTGCAGCAGGCAATGTTTTACATACTTAAAACATTTATTTACAAAATAACCCATGAGGTAATATCACTACAGAATTCTTAGAGGAAGAAACTGAGTTTCAGATAAGATGCAACAACCAGAAGTTATCCAACCAGTAAGTAGCAGAATTGGGATTTGAACCAGGACATCTGGCTCTGAACTTGAAGTCATATGCTGGTATAGTTAACTCTCTTGTGCATGATAAGTGGTAAAATTAATAATGTAAAAGACTCCCAGTCTCTTTCAGTGCAATAGGAACAACTTTCCTACAATAACACCTTCTTTTTTGGCATGCTATTAAGATAAAAATAAATATGATAATGGAGTCAACTGTCCTTTTGATGTCTCTCCTTTCTGCCCTTTCAAAGTTCTCCTATGACTCAGCCTATCACTAATTCACTGCATCTGATTCTTAGTCATTTTGAATGTGACCTCTGGAGAAGGGTTGCTCAGAGATCCATGCAGTTTTAAAGGTGGAAGAAGCCTTAGGGATTTCAGGACAGAGGCTCTGTTCTCGGTGCTGCAGGATGCTTAGGGCTATTTGTTGATGCTGAGGACAGATAGTATAAAACAAAAGGACAGGGCCACAGTGACCTCTCCGGGAGACATAATCATAGGACATGTTGCCTCTAGCTGTTTCTACTGATCTTTCTTCCTTAGCTGAGGGAGGTCACACTCTCCTGGTGTCTTGACTTTCTCTGCCTCTGTCCCTGTCTGTCTCTGTATCCATCTCTGCATCCCTCTGCCTTTTGCTCTCAGCCTCTCTCTCTCTCTCTCTCTCTCTCTCTCTCTCTCTCTCTCTCTCTCTCTCTCTCTCTCTCTCTCTCATATATTCCTTTATAGTCTCCTGTGTGACTTTCCCAATTTCCTCCAGTTATTCAGAGCTAGAACAGATGAGGATACTGGCCTGGTGTAGATGAGGAAAGTGGCCTAGTGTCCTTCCTTGTTGCAGCACCAGAAGGCCACTGAGGCCAGGGAGAATCATCAGAGGTGTGTACAAAGCAGGGAGGGTCTGCTATGTTTCTTCTGACACCCATACACGCTGTGTAGGCTGATCTGCCTCTACAGGTAGTTGGGTTTGAATCCTAACTCCTGGAACCCAGGTCTGTTTTGGAGATTTGATTTTGGGTGCTGTTAATAAGAGTTCATAACAGAACAGGGCAGATCCTGACTACAATATGATGTTCAAAAGGTAGTATTCTTATAGGAAAAGGAGGGACACAGAGACTGTTCCCTGGGGAGTTATGAGTCCCATGAGGATGGAGGCTGGGTTCTCTATAGGAACAGAACTGATAGAATAAATCCATATTATAAAGGGGATTTATTAGATTGGACTGGGTAGTCTAACAGTGGCTGTCTCCACGGGAGAGTTTGAGAGCCTGATAACTTCTCAGCCCATGAGTCTGGCTCACACAGCGGTTCTGATCTGACACTGAAGGTTTGGGGACTTTCTGGAGAGTCTGCATTGGAAGACACATCGACAGGGCAGTGCTCACAATGTGGGCACACTCACCAGCAGGAAGCAAGGGCAGGAGATGTGCCGCTGCTGTTCCTTGGACCTCCTCATGTCTGGCCTGCTGTAGAAACCCCCCCCCCCCCACTCTCTGGGGAAGGCCCTCTCTCCTCAACCCTCACTGGTTAATCCTTTTTGGGAATGCTGTCACAGACCCATCCAGAGGCATATCTCTTGGTTGATTCTGGAGCCAATCCTGACAGTCAAGATTAACCATGACAAGCCTAAGGTTGACCCATTGGCTCTGCAAGCCTCCAGTGTCCCGGATTTCCCGTACAGTGTAGAAGTTGGAAGAGGCAGAGATTCTCTGTAGGCTTCTGAGTGAGCAGCGCTCTGCTGACATGCTAGCTAGTCTTGCTCCTTGGACTATGTATCTTATGAGACAATGTGTCTGTAGCCCTTCCTTTGGTGGCCAAGGAAACATAGGTTCTGCTTAGCAATGTCTCAAGGCTCTCCTTTGCCGTTGGAAGGGAATGCTCTCATAAAGACACATTTGCAAGGACATCAAGGGTTGAAGACAACAGTGGTGACAGGCCCTAGGTGGCTTCGTTCCTCTCCACCAGGCTCCATCGCAGGGGAACAGTAATTACACCAAACCAGACAAGATGTCAGCTGAAGAAGCCGCCACATGAACAAGATGCTCGATCTATAGATTATCACCTGACACATTTAGGATAAATCAGTCTTGCCTCAATTCACACCATGCTTGGAGTTACTGTCTGTGATACTGTAACCTTCCTGAAAGAAATGAAGCTATTCTAAAGAGACACACGTGTCCCTCCTTCTGGCTATCAGAACAGACTCCTAGGAACTGGAATTTCCCCAGGGAGGAAAGGAGAAGGAAAAGAATGAAGTCCAGTGCAAGTCAGAGAAACAATCTCCTAGGAAGAGATTCCAGACAGTTCTGATAACATGTTAGGTCACTTCGTGCAGAGTCTGAAGCTGAGACAACGATGGTTCAGTGACAGGCTGGATCACACCTTGACCAGGATTGCAAGAGCGACTGGAACCGAGACAATGATGGGTCAATGATGGGCTGGACCATACCTTGACCAGAATACTTATTTATCCATAATTCTTGCCCTATCTTTAAACTTAAACCCCATGTCAGGATCCCAAAGATGGACTTGGGGAATTCTCTCCATTCCTTTTTGTTCTCATCCCAAGTGGACCACATTGAATAAATCCCCTTTCTTTGCTTTTCACTATACTTACCCATTTAATAGACTTACTGAGGATGGGATGGGTGTCTCAGCCCAGGTTGTTGGGGCTGTGAGAATCCAAGAACTGATTCTAATAATAAGTCCAGTAACAACACTATCAAGTCACTCAATGTGACATGATTATTGTTTCGTCTTTTGATCACACTTTTAAGAATTTCATTTAAAATAATATGTGTAGTTTTTTTAAAAAATATTTATTTATTATTATGTATACAATATTCTGTTTGTGCATATGCCTGAAGGCCAGAAGAGGGCACCAGACCCCATTACAGATGGTTGTGAGCTACCATGTGGTTGCTGGGAATTGAACTCAGGACCTTTGGAAGAGCAGGCAATGCTCTTAACCTCTGAGCCATCTCTCCAGCCCAAATGTGTAGTTCTTCTTCATTAAATCACACCTTTACATCATATGCAAGACCGAATAATTAAAAACGTCCATACTTGTAATATGTACATATTTTAATAAATGATAGGATGAATAATGAGATTGTGAGAACTAATATAGTTAATACCTAATCCCTTACACACGAGGAAACAAGCTGGAGCCATTATGTGAGTTAGTAAAAATTTGAACTTTGTTCTTCTGGACCTCAAGATTAGAACTCTCCTGGGGATTGCTTCCTGTCAGTATAATCTTAGGGTCTGAAGGCTCAGGAGTCTTGTAAGATTTTGAGCCTAATAAGCCTCTTCTCTCCCTCCACTAGGGAGTATTTCAACCCAGGGGAAACAGATACAAAATAAGGAGGTGTTGTATAAAGAATACATTAGAGAACCTGGTTATGCAGCTCATGTGGTGGAGCAGTTGCCTAGCATGCTTGACACCCTGGGTTTGAACCACATACACCAGACACAGTAATGCATATCTGTAATCCCAACACTGGATATAGAGGCAGGCAGAATAAAAATTCAAGGTCATCCTCCACTACAGAGCAAGTTGGGAGCCATAAAGTCCCTACTTTAAAAAGAATGTCATGGGAGGATAAGTGATGTGCTCTTGCAAGTGCAGTGAGCTGTCCTGGAACCTTGGATGACTTTGAGCAAAATCCTCCTATTTAGCTGTCACCGGGATGAGCAGAGGTGTTCTAGAAGCTTGGGAAAATGGGACTTAAATTTTGGGGAACCTATGTGTGCACTGTGTGACTTGGGTTGAATAACTTTACCTCCCTGATGCACATTTCCCTTAGATATGAGACATGAATAATCTTATTTATGTTAGAAGCTGTTGGATGAGTTTTCCTGGGGTAATCAACTTATTTAAAAAGTAGAACATCTTTTATTTATTCCTTGACATTTTTTTTTACATGTAAACCACGAATCTTCACCACTTGATCCACCCCCAGCTTCCCCATCTTGCCCCTCCCAGGCACACAAACATGCTTCAGTTCTCTTTATATCCTCTTCTTCTTTTTGTAATAGCCATGGACTTTAGTTTGGACTTCCTGTTGGGACTTTGACTGATCTTGTTCATTCAGTCTGACACAGGTCTTGTGCAGGTGACCACAGTGGCAGTGAGTTCATTAGTGCAAAAGTCATGCCATGTTGCATGAGGGCCCCAGACCTTAGCACAACTGACTCCATGGTGGAAGTACCATACAAGCTGTAAAGCTCAGCATGTACACAGCACTACCTGCCAAAAGAGAAAACAAAGACCTAATCCATCAAAGTCCATAGTTATGGGAAAGTCTCTAAATGTACTAACCTTGCTTTTTGGCTTCTATAGTTTCATTTCTTGCTAACTGTTTTTGTTAATGGAAAGATGTCAACCTGGGATATGGTTTTTGTGCTTAAAAGCTCACCCTGAGAAAGGTTTAGGGCTACATTGGGATCCTGAAAACCTAGTATAATCACTGGATAGGTAATAAAGATTTCCTGTTGGTTTAAACTCATGTCTGAGCAGTCTTCTCTGGTGAATACTCTGCAAGTATTGTAGCATACAGGGTCCAATGCTGGGTAATACCATTGATGGTTCTCTGGGGAAGTCTATATCTATCCACTCTGAAGATGGATGCTAAAAATAAATCCCACACTAGTTCAGAATTGAGTATAATAAAGGGTTATTTATTTAGGGGTATACTCACAGATAACAGTCCTCTACATGAATGGGGAACAGGAACCAAATCCAGAAGCTGGAAGTGAGAGAGCAAATGTGTGCTATACTTCAACAATTATGGTATAAGAGACAACACCCAAGTGGGCTGGTATCTTAAAGACTATTGGCTGAAGGAGCTCCCGCAGTATCTCCCCCTTTTGTTTAAATAAGCGAGTTTCAAACCCAATACAAAACTATATACACTAGGGACAGATATCAAGTGTAAAATTAGAATTACAACCAGCATAAAGAATATTAAGCAAGGAACATATGTTAAATGTTTTAATAAACATTCTATCCTAAGGAGTCTAAGTCTTGTATTGGAAATAGCTTGGCTAGATCATAAGAGGAAGGTAACTATGTCTATCTAATCTTCAACCCCATAGAAGGCCTGAGAAGGGAGATAATATTACTTGAGTAGGCAGGAAGTACAATCAAGCTGCTTCCAAAATGTGCAGTAGATGACAGAGACAACTGGTTACCTTAGCAATCACCCAAAGTCTCATTTGCAACGTTGAAGCAACCAACTTTGGCTAAGACCTAGAGTAACTGAAAGACCATTTTCAGGGGCAGGAAAATTTTCAGAACTGCTTTATCCTGTCTTAACAAGGTTTGGCAGTCTTTTTTTTTTTTGTATCCTGTTTTTTCAGTCTGGACACCACGCTCTTTGTCAGTGGTTAAGGAACAGGCAGTTCTTTGCCCAAATTCTAGTTGTGCTGAGAAGAAAACAAACTTCAAGTGGAGTGTCTTCGGTGCTCCATATTCTCTCAGGAATAGATAGATGCTGACTGGAGCAATCATGTCTTATGTCAACAGAACCCTAAGTTATTTAAATACCATGTTCTACAGATTTTTGAAGAGGTTGAAGATTACCTATCTTTGCAAAATATAACCTCTATGTATATAAAGAACTAAATTATTCTGACTATAAGTAGAACAAACATGAATGAGTATTCACCTATAATACTTAATACCTGTATAACCTAAAGACTAAAACTTCATATCAGAATATTAAATGATCTTTAAACAACTGTTCAGTAAAGGAGGACAATGACCTCAAAATGTAAACAATGTATAAGTATCTTGATCAGAGGTAGAAATATATAATGCAATATGATAAATATATCCTAAAATTGTATCAATATGCAAAAATGTCTTAAACAGAGGTAGAAACATGCATGCATATAATCTGACAAAATAACTTTGCTTAGGTGTACAAATATTGTAAACAGAAATAGGAGCATATTCAATATAACAAATATAATTTGAACTTGTATCAATATACAAGAATCTATATCAATGTAAATTGTCCATAAATAATAGCTCACAAGTATTCACTCTATTACTCACTATTATTATTGTTATTAGTGTGAGTAAGTTCACACTAATTTACCTATTATCCTATTCAATTTTCCCCCTTTTTTTCAAGGAGATCTCTGAGTGTACATAATTTCCACTCTGACTCCCACTAATAATCAACTCCTAAATGGTGTCCCTAAGCCTGAGGACAAACTTTGTTGGGAGAGGGGATGTCGTTTTCTAGAATTGCTTCCAGCTGTCATGGGGGTGATGTTCTTTCTAGGGGATCCTGTGAAAATAAAATGATGGTTAAGTTTCAAGATTACTGTCTTGTCTAATTGCAAATGGTCTCTGAGTAGTCAATAGGGTTTTTTCTGAAGTTCTTATTGGAGTTCTGGCCAGAACGTTGTAAGAAGGTGCATCATTTCAGCAGCTGGTACCCGCAAAACCAGTCTTATAGTAGTACTACCAGGATAATGATGTCATATCGACCAGGTGGAGTTGTTGTGGGGCCCCATATTCTTCATGGAAACTTCCAAGATTACTGCAGGAAAATCTACTGTTCACTGTGGAAAACTTAAACATTATTCATATAGACATATATTCAGTAAAAGATACGATATAGACAAAATAGGCATGGAGAAAAGTAAAATATTTCCTTAAAAATCTATTTTCTTTCCATCCCATACCAGATAGCTCTTGCCATGAGACAGAAACTCTAAATTTTTATTTTAACAACATGCTTGGATTTAGAGAAGGATAGCCATTGTTCAACTCCAAAGCCAGCTTTATATATTCCACTCCAGATAGAGAAGACAACAGCAGACCAAAGAACAGTTCCATCCACATCCAGTTTGGTCAACCAGTGAGTTTCTTGGGGTGACCTGGGTCCTAACCTTTGGTGATTAGATCTAGTCAAGCTGTTCTCTTAGGGAAAGCAGGAAGCTGTTGGGCAGGGTGGATAGAAATAAAGTCTTGCTATTTCTCAGAGGAGAATGAACTCTAGGAGTGTAGACTGCTGAGGTTGGAACACACATACATACATGCATGCAACACACACACACACACACACACACACACACACACACACTCGGTGATCTTTGGATCCCTAGTTTCCCAGGCACGGGAATGCACGTGGGTCACAGCCCATCATGCTGGCTGCCCCCAATGGCTCTCTGTTATTGCTCAGTGGTGACTTCTGAGGCAGTTGTAGCTGACAGCCAGATTGCTCTGCTCAACCAGGAGTGGATGGTCTCTCATCTGACCCTGTTTTGTGTGTATTTGGGGATTGTGGATGATTTTTAAGTCTGAAAAGTCAAACATCATAAATTGTTTCATTCATCGACAGCTCAGACTGTTACAATCCCATTGCTTTAAAAAGAAATCAGCTGCTGGTAATTCAGCTTCATGACTGGGAAGCTGGACAATGACAATAAGGACGTGTTCTTCCTTCCCTCTGGGAGTTCTAGGCTTGGCATTTGATCTCTTTTAGAAGGTTATGTGGCCACCCCATGACAGGTGCCCTTTACTGTCTGAGAGTCAGTATGTGTTTGGGAGTGTGTGTGTGTGTGGGGGGGGGGCATGTGTGTTTGTGTGTACATGCAGAGGCCAGACGTCATCCTCAGATGCTGTTCCTTGGGTCTGTCAACTCTGTGTTTTGAACTTCTTATTTGCCTGAAACTTGCAAGCTAGGCTAGACTGGCTGGCCAGTGAGTCCAGAGATCCACCCATCTCTGCTTCCCTAGTGCTGGAATTAGGAGTGGGCCGCTTTTAAACCATAGGTTCAGGGAATCAAATTCAGCTCCTCATGCTCGAACGGCATACACTTTACCAGCGAGCCACGTCCCAGCCCCTTGTTCAACTTTTGTTTATTTTTTAAGACAGAGTTTCTCTATGTAGACCCAGCCGTCTTGAAACTTGCTCTGTAGACTAGGCTGGCCTTGAACTCATAGTGATCAGCCTGCCTATTCCTCCCGAGTGCTTGGATTAAAGGGGTGCACTACCACTGCCTGGCTTTCTTGTTCAACTCTGTAATTTTTATTCTTCATTGACAAGTAGAGTTGTATATATTTACTATGTACTATAAATTGCTTTGGAGTGTTGTGGAAACACTTGGCAAAGCTAGCTAACATATGTGTTAACTTATGTAGTTACTTTCTTTTTTAATAGTAAGATCTCTTAAGACCTATTCTCAGCATTTTCTAGGATGCACAACCTCATTTAAAGACCCCGCCCTATTTAATCTTCCCTGGAGAGAGGATCCTCGCCATGGACCGAGAAGTCACCTCCAGCTGTGCTCTCTCAAGAGAGCTCACTCACTTGGCTGGACACTTCTCTTCTTGTTACAGAGAAAAGTGACTGCTCTGGATAATGGTGGCTCCCTGAATGTCCCTGAATGTTCCCTTACTGCAAACAGTAGGAACTTCTCTGTCTGCTCGCCCAAGGAGACTGGGTCTCTTTCGACAAGGCTGGTCAGCAACTCACAAGACTCAGTCGATGACTAAAGAGTGAAGCCCAGAGCCACTAGGCACCAGATTGCTTCCAGAAGCTCCCATTGGCAGGCTCTGCTCACTGATTCCTTCAGAGGAGTACGGGAGTCTATGTATCCTAACCCAGCTGCCCCCCTTTATACAAGATTTCTTGTAGCTTAGGCTGACCTTTGAACTCACTAAGTAGCTGAGGATGACCTTGACCTTTTGAAGAGTCTTCTGCCTCCCAGCTCCCAAGTGAAGGGATTATAGGCCCTTACCCCTACGCTATAGGAACTTCAACCCAGGACTTCATGCTTGCTGGGTAAACTCTCCACTGAGGATCTGCCAACATCTCTAGCCCCGCCTCCCCGTTTCTTGCAGGCCTCAGGCCACTCTTAAAATTAAGCATCTCAGAGAAGCAAGCTTCAATTGACTGAGGGCACGTGACTGCTCTTTACCAAGGCAACAGGAGGCAAAAGCATAGGGGACTTCCTGCCCCACCCCCAAGCTTCTACCACATGGGAACAATCACTTAGAGTTGCTGTCCCCAAAGGGCAGTGTCTAGAGGGAGGGAGGTGACTCCTTGTAAGGCCGCCGTTGCAAGACATGTGTCCTTATAAGCCTGCAGAGACAAGAGACCCCGTGCGTCTTTCTAGCCCAGTGTAAAGAAGTGTTAGGACACGAGGACTTTGAGCTGCTGTGAGGAGATCAAAGACAAAGTTATCACAGGGTTGAGTTGAGAGTCTCAGAGCTGCGGCTTGTGATGATGGAAAAGCCTCTGAGGAGGGAAGTCTTTCACGTAAAAGCCCCTTTAATCCCCGTGCTCTATGTGGAGGTAAGAGCTACTTCCTGGTGGAGACAGGAGCCCACCTAGTTTCTGGGCCTCGGGTCTTTGCACCTTAGGTTTCAGTGTTCAGTCTCCTGCAGCGGCGGGGGCCCAATAGGTGGGTCGTCTGGAACCCCGTGAAGATCAAGGTCTCCTCCTGGAGGTGGGGATGTCTGCGGTGAGGCAAAAGCAATTACGGAGCCCATGGCTAAGGTGGCTGCAGGTCACCAGCTAAGTAACACCTGCCAAGAAGAAGCAGCAGGCAGCGACTCCCAGCTGAGACCGTGCCGGGCCTTAGTGCCTTAGTCTCAGAGTAAGACTTAGCAAAGGGTGTCGCTAAGATGTCCATAAACGTAGAACTTTGGAAACACCTCTCCCCTACCTCCAGAACTCCAGGGTCCCTGCCAGGCTTTTTTTTTTTTTTTTTTTTTTTTTCTTGCAAACGTTTAAATTTATACCGCTGGGGACAGCTATCAGGAGAGCAGAAGCTGAAGAGTCCCCCTTGCTTAGACCCTCCAGTGGTTCACAGAGCCAGCAGAATAATATAACCCCCGATCCCTCCCTACACGGCTACCAGATCGTCCATGCTCTGACCTTACCACCCCATGGGCCTGGCCTTCCCCCTGATGTATCCCGTGCTTCAGACGCCTGGGCTTCTCTCAGCTGCTGGAAGTTTCTCCTGGCCCCTCTGTGTTTATTTGGGTTTGCTCTAGGCCCCGGGGTTGGCAAAGGTCTCCGCGATTCCTATCTCAGCTCACCTGTCCCTTGCTGGAGTTCCAGAGCCCTACTGCTGCCTTCTGTTCTAGACTCCTCCACGTGCTGCTTGTATGCTAATTAATCAGACCCCCAACCGAGATGTCCCGGAGTCTGCTCAGCTCTCCACAGGGAATCCCAGCAACCTATGGGTACCATAGAACTTACCTGTGTTATGTGAAATCCCATTGCAGTGCTGGGGACACCGTCAGCTCTGAATGTCAGAGTTTATCACTCAAGTCCCCACTCTGGAGTCTCTGTCACCCAAACCAGCTTATGTTATAGCAGCATTTGCTGTCAGAAGTCACTTTGTGGGCCTGTGGTGTAGTTCAGTTAGTAGACGCTTGCTTCCTGTGCGCGGGACACTGTTTGAGTCACAGAACTGTGTTAACCATGTAGTGGTGCATGCCTGGAATTCCAGGGGAGGCAAGAGGGCTGGGAGAATTCAGGGGTCACCTGGGAAGAAGGCTCTTTCCCCACGGGCATGCGGGTCAGGATTCAGACCCCAGAACCACATAAATGCTGGGCGAGCATTGTCGTCCACCTGTAATTCCAGCCCTGGCTGGTGGAGACAAGGATTACCAGACTCAGCTGTCTAGAGAGAATAGCTAGGTCAACAAACTCAGCCTGAAGGAGAGACACTGCCTCAGTGGATAAGGTGGAGGAGCTATCGGGTATGATTCCCTATGTCAACCTTGGGCACCCACATCAAGCATGTCACCCACCCAGCCATCGGCCCCGCTCTCACACTGGTATTTTTATCCATAATAAATTCATTAAGAGCATAAAGAAAAGAGACCTGGATTCCAGAGGTCCTAGGTTGATTGGAGGGAGTGGGTGTTGACATCTAAGACTGACCTACACACACAGGTTCTGACGCGACCCATTGCTTAGGAGCACTTGTTCGGATCACGTTTAAGCATGCGCACTGGGCCTGAGAAGTACTTCTGTTTTGTCTGCAGCACCTGGGCCTGGTGGAGTGCTCGCCTGTAATCCCAGCACTCAGGAAGGGGAGGCAGGAGGATCAGAAGTTCAGGGTCCTCCTCTGTTACACTTGAGGCCAGCAGGCTACCTGAGACCTTGTCTGAAAGGTAATATTCTAAAAGTAAATAAATAAAAAAATGTGTGTGGTTTGGACTTGGGATGTTTGAAATTTGCCTCATTCTTGTAAAACTTTACCTATTTGAAGGAAAGTACCCCTCTCCAAGATCCCCTCCAGGGGTCATTTTTAATGCTGTCGAATGTCTGTATTCTGTCTCTCAAGGCCTTAAACGCTAGACCCGTCTTCAGAGCTAACTGCATTACTTCATGTGACCACAAGGTGGCAGGCCAGGCTCTTGGTTTTTGCTAGCCACGCGTGGTAAGGAATTTCTGCATGGCTGGAGGTTAGGGTGGGTTTCAGTTCATCTGGATAGTCAAAGGGTCAGAGGCAGAACAGGATATATTTAGAGCCTGAAAACTATTGAACGCCGTGTGGCAATTAGCGGGCTTTTTAAAAGTTCAGATTTGTCTGCTCCACTTCAGGCTTTGATGGAGAAAAGGAACACAGTCTGATAAAAACTAATAAGTGAGCCTTAAAATAATTAAAATTTTCAACTTCTGTGTTCCATTTGTTGTGCGCATGTAATCTACACACGCACGTTCATGTGTGTTTGTGTGTGTGTGTGTGTGTGTGTGTGTGTGGCGGTTGGAGGACTACTGTGGGCCCAGCACTTGGGTCCTGGGAGTTGAACTCAGCTCATCAGGCATGTTTACCTGCTGAACTATCTCACCTGCCCCAGAATATTTTACTTTAAAATCTCATACAAGTACATATTGCATATTGAGCGTATTCTCCTATGCCCTCTTTTCTTCCTCTCCCCTCCCCGGCCACTTCTTTCTGGTTAATCCCCATCTCTAGACAGTTTCCCTTCTGATGTTATGGCTCAGACACAGACACAATTTTATATATCTACATAAAATCTAGGATCGACAAATGAGGGAAAGCTTAGGAGTTTTGTCTTTCTGAGACGGGCTGAGTTCGCTGAGCAAGCGTTTCGCGTTTCTCCGGCTGAACGCCTTTACCGAGAATGACACGATTTTGCTTTCTTCATGGCTGAAAAGAGTTCCACTGTGCACGTGCACCACATTTTTATTGGCTGATTTCTAAGCTTTCCTACATGTATGCGCTGTATGATGAGCTTATTCGGTCTTCCCGCCTTTCCCGTTTTTGCCTCTGTCTTTTTTTAAATATTTATTTTTTTATTATGTATACAGTATTCTTCCTGCAGGCATCATTACAGATGGTTGTGAGCCACCATGTGGTTGCTGAGAATTGAACTCAGGACCTTTGGAAGGGCAGGCAATGCTCTTAACCGCTGAGCCATCTCTCCAGCCCCTTGCCTCTGTCTTTTAGCCCTTTGTTACCTGCAACAGCTTGTTTCTACTTTCAAGTCATATACATGTCTATATATGCACACAGACACAGATCTCATGCATCTCTATGAAATCCAAGACTTCTAAATGAGGGAGCGCATGGAATATTTGTCTTCCTGAGACAGACTTAACTGAGTGAATGTGCACTTTTCTGATGACATTCATCCATCTGCAGAAGACACGGCTTTATCCTCCTTTCTGGTTGAAAACATTCTACTGTGCGCATAAGCCACGTTTCTTTATACACCCCCCATCTCTCTGGACAGCAGGCTGGTCCCATAACTCAGCTTTTGTGCAGAGTGTGTGTAACTATCTCTGTGATGTGTCGGCTTGGAGTCCTTTGAGGAAAAGACACAGGAGCCGGCAGCTGGGTCATGCGGGAGACATATCGTTGTTTTTCCCTGGGAAACCTCCACATTGATTTCCACGGTGGCAGTCCTACTTTGTATTCCTGGTATACCACATTAAGAAGTTTAAATTAGCTACCCCTTCCTGTTTCCTCACCTTTTTACAGTGCGCAAAAGGGAGGAGTGTTAAGTTTCTACTGTGGCGGATGCCTGCCTCTGCCGACAAAGCAGTTACGTCATCAGCTGTCGCCAGGTGCTTTCCCGGGAGTCACGTGCTCCCCTTAAAAGTGTCTGCCAGGCACGGCTCGCTCTCTTTGCCTCTTCTTTCCTCTCTTGCCTCCTGCTCTCTCCTTTTCTCTCTTGCTTCTCTTGCCTCTCATGTCTTTTGCTCCTCTTCCGTGTTCTCTGCCTGTCTTCCTCTCTCATGTCCCTACTCCAACATGGCCTTTGTCCCCCGCCCCCATAAATCTCTTGCACAAAACAAAAGAAGAAAGAGAAAAAAGGAACTTTAAATTACATTTTATTTCTTTTTAGTGTGTGTGTGTGTGTGTGAACTATAGTACCCATGTGGAGGATAGAGGACACGCTATAGGGGTTGGTTCTCTCTTTCTGTCATGTGGGCCCCAGGGTTCTGACCCAGTCCCTCAGCCTTGACAACATGGACCTCTGCCCCCTGAGTCACCTTGCTATTTTTGAAAACACAGTGTAAACATGCTATATGCTCGTGATTTGAGCTACTACTCCCCCCCCCCCCCCCCCCCCTGCGATTCAGAACTCCCGAGGACAATGAGGAGAAACACAACGCAGCAGAAGGTTCTCAACAAGCACAGGCTCGGGTTAAGACAAACCTGGCTGGAATTCCAGCCCAATCGCTCAGAAACAGCCGTTCTCCGCGCACATCCCTCGCACGGTTTGAAGCTTGGTCCTTCCTGTACCGGAAGGGATAGGAATTCCAGCATGATAGGAAAACAGAGCAGTTATTCACTCACTGCACAGGAACAAGACTGCGAGGATAATAGACACGTAGGTAGGGTTCTGCACAGTAAGGGGGAGGCAGACATGTTGGGAGTGTTGTTTTTAGTTGCAGAGGGAAGGTACCGTTTATGAGTCGTGCTTTGCAGGCTGGGAAACAAGGGCAAAGTGGGGAGCGCTACAGAGTGTTGACCTCCAGACAAGGATCGAAGCAGTCTAGATCTGTGGTTTGCGGTGAGCAGACTTTCCCATCAGAAACGACGATCTAGCTGCTGTTTACGTGGACCAGTGGGTAGGGTGTGTGCAATTCATGCACAAAGCACTGCTTTTGACCCACCCAGCACCCAAAAACACAAAATGGTGATGCACACCTAATTCACAGTACTCAGGAGACAGAGGCAGGAGGATCCGAATTTCATGTCATTGCTAGCTATATGGTGGAGTCGAGGCCAGCTTGGGCTACACAAGACCATGCCTTAAAATCAAAGTAAAACAAACCACAATGAAAATCAACAACACCAATACCAACAAACCATAGAAGGCCTTCCTTTGGAATTCCAAGGACCCAGTACTTCTGGTGGAAAACAGGCTTGGCTGTGCTGGCTGAGCTGATGTTCGTGGCTGAGATACTGGCTGTGTGTCCAGTTCCACTTGGCTGGCAGGCTCCCAAGCCCTGTTCCAGCAGTCCCTGCTGGGGTGTTCTAGAACCTCTGTGGCTATGATAGCTGCTATTGTTCCTCTCTTCTTGTGGGCTGGGATGGCTCTAAGGCTGTCTAGAAGAATGAAGGAAAACTCAGGTTCAATTTACTGGCTAGTCTTCATGTAGGGGGTCTTAAAATATTCTTTAACCATTTCATGCACACACACAGGCATACATATTTATATATATTGGTCATTTTACCTCTATTACCTGCTCTTACCCCTCTCCCTTTCCTATGAAATCTGTTCTTTCCAACAAGTACTTTTAATTTTTAAATATTTTTTTATGTTGGGGGCTGGAGAGATGGCTCAGTGGTTAAGAGCACTGGCTGCTCTTCCAGAAGACCAGGGTTCAATTCCCAGCACCCACCTGGCAGTTCACAGCTGTCTGTAACTCAGTTCCAGGGGATTTGACACCTTCACACCAACACATATAAAATAAAGTTAAATAAATTATTTTTTAAAAAATTTTTATGTTTTTATTTTGTGGTTTTGTGTGTATGCATGTGTGTGTGTGTGTGTGTGTGTGAGTGTGTGTTTGACCCAGTGAGTTTAACTGGGGTTGCTTGCATGAGCATGAGGTGAGAGTTACTTACAGGAACTTGGGAAACTTACCAGTGACTACACCATAGAAGAAAATGACAACCCTCCCCCAGCAACTGGTAATTGCCAATAGGCCCCCAGGGAGAGGTATGGTCTTGTGAGTCCCCTCCTTGTTTTGGCGTGACTGGACCCAGAGCCTGTCAGGGAGGCTGTTACCATCCACATGCAGGGCTTTGATTCCTAGCCAGGCTTGGCCTCGTTCAGAGAGCCACATGCAAATTCTCTCTAAAGTAGCATTTTCCCCAAATATAAAGAGGACTATTGTTGGGGGGGGGCAAGCCTGGGGTTCTGTGATAATAGCGTTTTCACGAAGAAAAATCACACCCCCATCGTCTGCACAGTTGAGAACATGGAACCTACTATTGAGCCGTTTGGGCTACAATGAAGCATTATCTGCTAAGATGGACCTACCTGTGGGAGGCTGGGGAAGGCAGGTGAGCCAGGGTTTGCAGGGACTGTTGGAAATGAACGAGTAAAATCCATTTGTCCATCCAAGAATGATTAAAAGCAATCATAGCTCTGCTGAGAAGCCCTGGCCTCACCGAAGTGGGAGGCAAAAGTGGGTAATTCACTATTATCAAAAGAAAAAGGCATAGGAGAAAGGGGTGGGAGAAAGAAGGGAGGAGAAGAAAATGGGATTCATGAAGTTCAGACTGAAGTGCCGACTGAGGGGAACAGCTAGACTCTAGAGGTCCTTTTAAGGCTTATTTAAGGGCGATGCCGTCTGTAGGTGACAGCGAATTGTTGATGTGACTGTGTTACTGAATATGGGCCCCACCTGAGTCAGGAGCCAAGAAGTGGGAAGACAGCTGCTGGCAGAGGGACTTGGGGTGAAGGACTTAAGGTTACTGGGCTCTCTATTCTCTATAAAGTGGGGTGCAGGGGCTGCCATTGCTCTCCCTCTTTTCATCCCTACTAACAGTTTTATTTTGAGAACTAGTAAACATCCTCAGATAGGCAGAGAGTAGTGTGGCCTGGTGGCTTTCCTTAACTTAATTAATAAATTAACTCGTGTGTGTGTGTGTGTGTGTGTGTGTGTATGTGTGTGAGCATGCACACGCAAAAGTCTGAGCACAACTTGCTGAAGTTGGTTCTCTCCTTTTAGCATGGGAGTTCCAGGGATTAAACTCAGGTCCTCGAGCTTAGCTGCAAATGACTTTACTTTGTTGGCCTCATGGATTTCTCTTTTCTCAATGTTGTGTTTCACAGACAAAATTAAAACAAAATCTTCCTTTTGTAAATTTTTTCTGAGTCTTTTGTGGTCGGTGTTATGTCTAGGAAGTCTTTTCCTGACGGATGTCAATTAGATTTCTCTCCTGTTAGCTCCTGGTGGTTGTACACAGCATCACATTTTACATCGCGATCTTTGCTCCATCTTAAGGTCTTATGAAGTGTGTAAACTTTATTTTTAGTTTTTTTTGTATCTGTATATCCAGTTTTTCCAGAACCATTTGTGTTTCCCCTCCCATTGTGTTTCTTTTGATAATTTGTCAAAGAAGTTGACCATATTTATATGGGCCACTTGTAGGATTTCTATTGTGTTGCTGATCAATCTATCTTGTTATTGTTATTTTTGACAAATACTTTACTATCCTGACTATTGTGGCTTTATAATAAGTCTTGAGGTTGCATAATATCAGTTTCCTGACTTCGTTCTTGTTCAATAATATGTTGTTTATTCTGGTTCCTTTGCATCTCCAAATAAACCTTAGAATTCAATTTGTTGATACTGAACAATCAGTCAATGTACTGAGATTTTGATTGACTCTAGATCAATTTGAGAAGAGCTAATGGTTCATCATCTTTGAGTTGTCCTGTCTTTACACATACACTGCTTTCCCATTTACTTAGTACTCCTCTGACATCTTTCTTCACAGTTTTGCAGTTTTCCATGTTTAGATTGCACATATTTTTATTTAAATTGCATGTATTTATTTAGTATGTGTGTGTGTGATGGAGGAGGGTCATCTGTCTATGTGTTACTTTCATTGGTTAATAAAAAAACTGCCTTGGCCCTTTAATAAAACAGAAAATTAGGTAGGCGGAGTAGACCAAACAAAATTGTGGGAGAAAGAAAGCAGAGTCAGGCAGACACCACAGGCAGTTGCCATGCCTCTCCTCTCTGAGACAGACACAGGTTAAGATCTCTCCTGGTAAGACACCACCTCGTGGTGCTACACAGATTACTAAATATGGGTTAAAGCAAGATGTAAGAGTTAGCCAATAAGAGGCTAGAGCTAACGGGCCAAGCATTGTTTAAATGAATACAATTTGTGTGTTGTTATTTTGGGTATAAAGCTAGCCGTGCGGGAGCTGGGTGGTAGAATGCAGTCTGCCATTCCTTCTACATGTGTGCATGCATGCATGCTACAGTGTGTATGTGAAGACTGCAGGACAACTTGTAGGAGTTGTTTCTCTATTTCCACTTTGTGGATTTCAGGGATCAAACTTAAGAGTCAGGCTTGGTGCTCTTTACCAACTGACCCATTTTGCTGCCCCACATTTTCTTATGTTTAATACTAAAATATTTTATAGCTTTTGGTGATAATGCAAATGTTATTGTGTGTGCTTTAAAAATTTTTAATTACTAGTTTATTTTTGTGTACAGATATTTCTGTGTACCACATATATGCTTGGTCAGAAGATGTCTTTGGATTTCCTGGAACTGGAGTTACTGATAATTGTGAATAGCTATGTGAATGTTGGGAACTACGTGTGTGTCCTCTGGAAGAGCAGCCAGTGCTCTTAAGCACTGAATCATATCTTCAGCCCATTTTTAAAGTAAACTATTTGCCTATTAGCTCAGGCTTATTATTTTTTTTTTTGGTTTTTTGTTTTTCGAGACAGGGTTTCTCTGTGGCTTTGGAGCCTGTCCTGGAACTATCTCTGTAGCTCTGTAGACCAGGCTGGTCTCAAACTTACAGAGATCCGCCTGCCTCTGTCTCCCAAGTGCTGGGATTAAAGGCGTGCACCACCATCGCCCGATAGCTCAGGCTTATTATTAACTAGCTCTTACAACTTAAATTAACCTACAATTCTTGTCTGTGTTTAGCTACATGGCTTGATACCTTTTATCAATGAGGCCTTCTCATTTTGCTTCCTGTGCATCTGGTTAGTAATTGCATCTCAGCCCCTGTGTTTTTAATTTTGATTCAACTCTTTGATTGCTGATCTATAAGAAAAGTCAGTTCTGGAAACCCATCTCGCTTGAACCTCTGTAGGCCCTGTTGTTTCTGGAAGGCACTGTTTTCTTGGTGTCTTCTATCCCCACTGGCTCTTGAAACCTTTTCACTACTTCTTTCACATAGCTCCCTGAGCCTGATGGGAGGTATTGAATGAAGATATCTTTTTTATAGCTGAGTATTCCAAGGTCTCTCACTTTCTGTATGTTGTCCATTTGTAGATCTCTGTATTAGTTTCCATCCATGGCTGGAGGAAGTTGCTCTGACAAAAGCTGAGCAAGATACCGATCGGTAAGTGTAGTGAAATGTCAGTAGGAGTCATTTTATTGTGATGCTCCCTTAGCAGAACAGTTGTGTGGTTTTCCCCTAGGTCCATGATTTCCTCTGGTCTCAGGTTTCTGGCTACCTGAGCAGTGTTAGGTATGGGTTCCATAACATGGAGTGGGCCTTCAATCCAATCAGACAGTGATTGGTGACTCCCACAACTGTAGAGCCATTATTGTACCAGTGTGTTATGTAGGCAGATTCCTACTGTAGACCAAAGGATGTGTAACTGGGTTGGCATTGACCTTTTTTTCTCTGGTAGTGTTCAAAGTGCCTGCTAGTATCATGAACACTAATAAGTAGGGGTGAAGGATCTAGTTGGGTACCAGCTCCACTTCTCTGCCTTCAATAAACTATGTAAGTGCTGTCTACAGCAATAGGGCTTTACCATCAGATTATGGGGAGCAACCAGTAGACTTAGCATTAATCCAAGTTGTTTGGGAGTTTCCATGGGCACATTTAGCCAACCACTATATTAAATGTAACTCATTCCTGGTACTGGGGGATTTCACTCGGTGGTGAGAGATGTCTAGTTAGTGCTATATCTCCCCTGTTTTTTGGTGACTCCAGTTATATTTCTTTTATATGTGTGCATATTTTAAGAATCTTCAACTGTAGTAGGTTTCCATATGGTCCCTCAAATGGCCCTGTTAGTATTAGCTGTCCCTCTATGTATTTTCTTCCTTATCCCCATCTTTCTTTCACATCTTTGTTTAATGTGTATTAACTTTATATCCTGCAATCATGCTCAAATACTTATTAATTATATGGTAATTTATTTAAATTTTCTACATAGGTGATTGTGCCATCTGAGAACAAAGATGTCTTCTTCCTTTCTTTCCCTCCTTTGTACATTTTAGCTGTGAATTTGTCTCTTATTGCTATAGCTATTTCTCCTAGAATTTGGTGGAAACATAGACACAAGATGTTTTATTCTTCATCTTTGTAAGAAAAATTCAAATTTCTTACTACTCATCTCATTTCTTTTATTTTTCCTGAAAAAACCCAAATCTTTGTTTCATAGAAGTAAATAGGCATATATTTGTGGATATATATGCATTCATAATTCATGTTCATATATGTATGTATAAATCCCCAACAAAAGATGTTATAACAAGATGGAACAGTTCACAAATTCGTGTTTCACCCTTTCAGAAGGGTCCATGCCAAACTTCTCTCTATTATTCCAATTTTGGTATATGTGCTGCAAATATCATTTGAGTGTTAATTCTCTACCAGGGATTATTTTATATGCAGAAATGTAATTGTAATGCAGATCTGCAAAACTCCCAACAGTCCTGGAGCTTCAGTGCTAGAGCGGTTGCAAAGTTGACGAAAGAGTTTATGGCACATGCTTGCTTGTGGGGGCAGAAATCACCAAGCACTGCAGACTGGGAGCTTTAGACAGTGTATTCTACTGCTTCATTGTTCTGGAGCCTGGAAGTCTAATATCAAGGTGTCCGCAGATGCCTCAGTTACTTTTCTAGTTACTGTGACAAAATGCCTGACAAAAGCAACTGAAGAGATGAAGGGTTATTTTGACTCACAGTTCTAGAATACAGTTCATCCTGGGAAGGACTTTGTGATGGTAGGAGTAGTAAGAGTGTGAGGTGAGGTGGCAGGAAGGAGAGAGAGAGAGAGAGAGAGAGAGAGAGAGAGAGAGAGAGAGAGAGAGAGAGAGAGAGAGAGAGAGAGAGAGAGCGCTGATGCTTAGTTTGTTTTTTCCTTTGTATTCAGCCCAGGACCTCCGTCATGGAATGGTGTCCCCATATGTAGGGTGGATCTTTCTACATAACTTACCCTAGTCTAGAAACTCTCTCACAGACAAGCGTCTGGGCTTGTCTATTGAATGATTCCAGATCCTCTCAAGGTGACAATCAGTATAAACCACTACAATGGGGTTGACTTCTTTGATTGCTTTGCTTGGTTGGTGACTGGTCACCTCCTCGTGCCTTCACATGCCAGTCCTCCCTGTGTCTATATCTATGTCTGAGTCTTCTCTCATTGGATTAGAATCTACCTAATGATCTGCCCATTTTTCATGCAACTACTTATTTCAAGAATTCTACATATGTGATGGCATTCTGAGTACTGTGGTGCTATCTAGCATATAAATTTCCAGAGGGGTGCAGTTCAGCCAGTATATACCATAACTTCAAAGGTGGTTTGGATATAGGTATAGTCCATGTTGCTTGGCTACCTGTGACACTTCTTCCCACAGAAAGAAGAGTAACTTTGGTCAACACAGTGGCCCAAAGGGAACATTGAGCTTTTCTCTTTTTGAAATTACATAGGCTACATGATGATTAGACCTATGGCCTAGATACCATTAAAATGATATTCCATCACACTGGTTCTCAACCTGTCGGTCATGACCCCTTTGGGGAGGGGAAATGACCTTTTTGTAGGGGTTGCCTAAGACCATCAAAAATAGCTATTTACATTAATATTCTTAACAGTAGCAAAATCACAGTTATAAAATAACAATGGAAATAATTTTATGGTTGGGAGTCACTGCAACGCGAGGAACTGTATTAAGGGTCATAACATTAGAAAGGTTGAGAACCACTGTTCTAGGGGCTGGAGAGACGTTCCAAAGTTCAGAACGTAGGTTGTTCTTGCAGAGGCCCTGGCTTCCAAAGCCTCCACTGGGTGACTTATCTGGGTGTAAACTCTAGCTCCAGGAGATCCAATGCGCTCTTCTGGCTTCTGCAGATACCTACATTCACATGCACGCATGCACATTAATTTAAAAATAAAAGAAATCTTTAAAAAAAATGACACACGAAACAAGCTGAGGTCTTGTTTGTAGGTTTAGCATAGCTTACTGGTGATGAGTGAGTTATTTCTATAAGCGACTCAGGGCAAGTCTGCAGCCATTCCATGCGAAAGCATTGAAGCTGTTTATTTCCCCCCTTTAATCACCTCTTATTTGCTGATAAGGTTCCAGTGCGAGCAGCTCCTGCTGTTTTATGTGCTCTGTTGCCATGTGGCTCATTGGCTTCTCTTCATCTAAGCTTCTGTGGCATTACTAAACGAATCGCTTTTCTCTGTCAGGGTAAGTTTTCGGCGTTGGCATGCCAAGCACAAACCATGGAACCGACACCCTTCTCTGTGCGGTTCTAGACTGGCTTTTGGAAATAAAGATTCTGTGATGGCTTATTTAGCTGTCAACTTGGTACATCACCTATAAGACACACCTCTGGGCACATTTGTGAGGAATTGTCTTGGTTCGGTTAATTAAGGCGGGAAGACTCTCTGGAAGTATAGGCAGCACCATTCCCTGGGCTGGGGTCCTGGACTGAATATATAGAAGAAAGGGAGCTGAGCACCAGCACCCACCTCTCTCTGCTTCCTGACTGGATGCAACATGACCACTTGTAACTCCAGGGAATCCGATGCTCTCTTCTGGGCTCTGTAGTCATCTATGCTCTCCCCCCCCCTCAAATTAAAACTAAATATTTAAAAAAAAGAGAAAGGGTTCAGATGAATAGCATAGGAAGCAACTGGGCTGACCAGAGGTATTACGAGGGAGCAAAGAATGATTTTGGTTTGTGCTTTCTGGGCCCTTTTCTTTTCTGATTTAAAAACCATTATTGAAACCTCTGTGTTCATTGACTGGCTCCTGAATCGGTGTTAATCCACTAACTGAAAATCTATTAGATACTAGGGGCTGGGTTTATTAGTGAACCCTTTCTTCAAAAATAGCCCTACATTCGTCTAGAAACGTCTGGAAGCAAACGCCGATACAGGGTTAAGTATGCAAGGGCCTTACTTCAGCTTCTGAAGCCTGCAGGGAGAACTTATCAAGAAACAAAAGTTAACAAATCAAACAAAAATCCCCTCATCTCTCTAGTTATGTAGAGTCCAAACACCCTCGGTGTCCCTGCCCAGTCTTTTCTAACAATTACGGAGCGACCCCCAACTCCTACTTGCTTCTTTTATTGTGCGTTTAAATTAATTTAAGTTAGCGTATAAGGTGACAGGCTTCACTGCGAAAGTTTCACACGCACACACACACACACACACACACGTATATAAATAATTTGACTTCATTCTTATTTATCTCCCACTGGCTACCCGCATTGTCCCTTCCCTTCCTGATCTGCTCTTCCTCTCAACATAGCCCATCTCGTTATGCCATGTATTCGGTCCATCACTTCCTCCAGCAAAGTCGCCTTTCCACTGCCGTGTCACGTATGACCGAAATCATGCAGTATTTGTCATTTTGAGTCTGGATTGCTGCACTCAACATGTTCTACTCTAATTCCACCTATGTTCCTGCAAATTTCATCATTTCAGTCGTCGTCACAGCTAAATCAAATTCCATTGCATGTGTGCACGACATTTTCTTTACCCTCCTGCCTGCTGATGGACATTCAGCCTGGCTCCGCATCCTGGCTACTGTAACTAGTGGAGCAATACATGTGGCTGTGCGAGTGTCTCGGTGGTGTGGTGACTTAGACACTTACATTGATTTTGCTGTTCTTTTTTTGTTTGTTTAAAAAATTTCCATACAGTACATTTTGGTTACATTTCCCTCCTTGCTCAAGTCTCCAGATCTTACTCATATCCGACCCACTCAACTTTATTTTCTGTCTTTCTCTCTCTCTATGAAACAATCTCCCCTTACAAAAACACCAAGCTAAAAATCAAATAACCCCAAGACACTAAAGAAACCAGATAAAATGAGAAATGTGCAAGCGCGCGTGCGCGCACGCACGCACACACACACACACACACACACACACACACACACACACACACACACACACACACACACACTGTGGATTTTGTTCAGAAACTACTCCTTGGTGTGGGACCTGTCTTGGAATGAGGCTGATATACCCAGAGACATTCCATTGGAGAAAACTGATTTTCCCTTTGCCAGCAGGTATCAGTTGCAAACAGTTTCTTGATTAGGAGTAGGACTCCATGTCCTTTTCCCCCTCCAGTGCTGTTCTGGGTCCCCATCTGGCTTGGACCTGTGCGTTGCCCTGTGCGGGCCCTGTGCGTGCTGCCCCAGACTCTGGGAGTTCATCTTTATGTCAGTCCTGTTATGTCTGGCAGATATTGTTTCCTTTGACTCATCTATCCCCTCTGTCTCTTACAATCCTTTGGCCCCTCTCTCTCACACAGCTCCCTGAGCTTGGAGGGCAGGGTTTGATGAGCACCCAGTGCTCCCAAGTCTCTCACTCTCTGCACCTTTTCTAGTTATGCATGTCTGTGTTAGTTCCCATCTGCTGTCAGAAGCTTTTTTGATGAGGCATCGACCCTCTATCAGATATGTAATTGATAAAGATCTTACATTTATTAAGACATAGCCAGGAATGGCCTAGGTGGGTCACATGGAAGTTCTACTTCCAGTTTTCGAGAGACTCTGTACTGATTTCACAGTGACTGTACCAGTTGACGCTGCCCCCAGAAGTGAAGAAGGGTTCATCCACTGCCATTCATTTTCTTGATAATAACTACCATTCTTCCTGGATGAGATGGAATCTTAAAGTACTTTTAATCTTCATTTTCCCAGTGGCTAAGGAGGTTGAACATTTTTCAAATATTTATTGGTCACTCATATTTCTTCCTTCAAGAGTCCCGTAGTTATTTTACTAGTCCATTTACTGATTGGATATTTTTTGGTGTTTAATTTTTGGAGTTCCTCATAAGTTTCAGACATTAATCCTCCATCTTCTGCCAAAGCTTTGCTCCCATTGTAGGCTCTATTCCCTGTGATGGCTGTTTCCCTGGCTGCTCAGAAGCTTTCCAATTGCATGCAAGCCCATCTGTTAATGCTTGGGATTATTTCTGGGTCCTCTGTTCTATCCCACCTGTTTACCTGTCTGTTTCTGTGCCAGGACCATTTGAGTTCCTTCCAACGGTGTTGTACAATAGCTTGTGCTCCTGTCGTTTTCAGAAAGTCCTTGTCTTTCCCTGTATATTGGAGTATTTGGCCTATGCTTTGCTCTAGAGTAGTCAGGCATCTAGGCCTTATATAAAGATCTTGGATCATTTTAAATAGACTTTTTTTTTTCCTGTTTTTCGAGGCACGGTTTCTTTGTGTAACAGTCCTGGCTATCCAGAACATGCTCTGTAGATTTCGGACTCACAAGATCCACCTGCTTCTGCCGCCCAAGTGCTGGGATGAAAAGCGTGTGCCACTGTCACCCAGCTTGAATAGACTTTAGTGTGGAATGAGAGAGAGGCATCTAGTTTTATTCTCGCACAAGCAGATATCCAGTTTTCCTTACTCCTTGTGTTGGAGACTCTATGTAGTTCACTAATGTAAGCTTTGATATTCTTGTTAAAGATTAGGTGGCCAGAGCTGCATGGGTTTATTTCTGACCTTCAGTTCCCTTGGTGTACATTGCTGTTTTTTTTTTTTTTTGGTGCCCGTGCAACGATATTTTTGATACTAGGTCCTGTAGTGTGGTTTGAGATCAGGTATTGTTACAGGATTGCTTTGGCAATTAATATAGGAGTTCGCATGCTTCCATATGAATTTTAAAGTTCTTGTTTTCTAGTTCTGTGAAGAATGTCACTAGAAATTTGATGGGGACTCTGTTGGGTCTGTAGATCGGTTTTGTCATACACCATTTTCACAGTATGAATTCTGCCATTCCGTGAACTGCAAAGGTCTTGTTATTTTTCAGTGTTTTCTTCAATTTCTTCCTTCAGTGTCTTAGATTGTTTTCATTGTAGAGCTCTTTCATTTCCTTGATTAAGTGCATTCCTAGGTATTTTATATGTTTTTGATGATATTACGAATGAGTTTTTTCTCCTGATTTTGTCTCTGCAAGTTTGTCATCGATATATACAAGTTACTTATCATCATCATCATCATCATCACCATCACCATCACCATCATCACCACCATCACCACCATCATCATCATCACCATCACCACCATCACCATCACCACCACCATCATCACCATCACCATCACCACCATCACCATCACCACCATCACCATCATCACCATCACCATCACCACCACCATCATCACCATCACCATCACCACCATCACCATCACCACCATCACCATCATCATCATCACCATCACCATCACCACCACCACCACCACCACCACCACCACCACTACCATCACCATCACCATCACCATCACCACCATCACCATCATCATCATTACCATCACCATAACCATCACCATCATCACCACCATCACCATCACCATCATCATCATCACCATCACCATAACCATCACCATCATCACCACCATCACCATCATCATCATCACCACCACCATCACCACCACCATCATCATCATCACCACCATTATCATCATCACCATCACCATCACCATCATCATCATCACCATCACCATAACCATCACCATCATCACCACCACCACCATCATCATCATCATCATCATCATCGCCACCACCATCACCATGAACTTTGTGTGAGCATATGTATGGCTTATATGCACATGTCTGTGTAGGGATGGATACATGGCTCTCACACTTGCAGAATCCAGAGGAGGTTGTTGGGTATCCTACTCTATCATGCTTTGCCTGGTTTCTCCGAGACAGAATCTCTTACTAAACTTGGAACTAGGCTGGCAAGCAGCTGGTTCCAGCCATCCTTCTGCTTCTGCCTGCCACATCTCCTGGGTTCCAGGTATCTGTAGCCACATCTGGTTCTGCAGATTGGAGCTCCTGTCTTCACATTTATGTGACTGGAACTTCTCTCTCTGAGCCATCTCCTCAGCTCAGGCTCTGACGTCTTCAGTGGATGATGTCCATTATCATGGGAGGGGGTTAGTTACTGTGACAGTGGGTGTCTCAGAAGGGAAGGGTCTGATATGCTTTGTTTTGTGTTTTCTATTGTCCCTAGCCCCCACCTCCCTGAACCCAATCTCCCTGGCCATCACAGTATGTGTGCCTTGATGCTTCAGAAGATGAGCTAAATAAATTTCTGTTTATTATACTCATCCTGTGGTATTTTGTGATAGAAACAGAAAACCGGGGCAGGTGGGCAGGTGGTGAATGAATTTCCTTTGCCAGCACTGAAAATGGCAGATTCCTGGTTTTCCTGCTTACTCTCAGGCAGCATACAGCCCAATCAATGGTCATGCTAGTCACAAACACACTAGAGTACTCCAACAGTCAAGATGTCCCTGCACGTAATGAACATGAGATGGTTGCTTTTGCATGCTGGATCTCGGCTGCAGCTGAGGAGGGCTGAGGCATGCCCTACTTCCTTTGCCCGTTCTCTCTGTTCCTGCTCTGCTGGAGAGTGGGGAGAAGGAGGGGCAGGAAAGCTCTTCCTTGAATTGCCACCTGCATTCCATTCTGGCAGATATTTTTAGTGACTCTCAACGATGCTCTGGTGAGCTCATTGGGATTTCTGCCTGGGGACCTGCTGCAGCATCCTTGGTGCAGGCTCTGCAGTCTCTGGCCTATTTACTTCCTTCAGCCTTGGTTCTCCAACACTTTGCCACACATGTCATGCCTCAAGCCAGGCAGGCTTTTTGGGCAAGATTGATCATGCCTCAAGCCCTCCCAGGCAGGCCTTTTGGGCAAGATTTAAATAGGTCCCGACTGCCTTCCCTCATGGTCTACATCTTGTCCCAATCAACTCTTATGTTGCTGGCCAGTCTGGCTGCATGTGCCTTCTATACATCCTGCTCAGTTTTGAGAACAGTGAGTGGTATCCCCTACCTATTTTTGATCCTGTGGTGGCTCATCTTGTTAACTTGATGGGAAGCTAGAATGTCCTAGGAGACAAATACCTGGGCATGTCTTTCAGGGAGTTTCTAGAGTGCATTAAAAGAGATGGAAAGACCTACCCTAAGTGCAGGCAGTCTAAGTCTGGGCTGGGGTTTTGGAATGCATAAAATGGAGCAGGCAAGTTGAGCAGGAGCATTCTTCTATCACTGTTTCCTAACTGCAGGTGTCACGTGACCCGCCTTACACCACCGTGACTTCCCCACCATGATAGACTGCACCCTCAAACTGTGAGCCAAAACAAGCCTTTCCACCCTTCAGCTGCCCTTGTCAGTTACTTTGTCACAGTAATGAGGAAAGTAACTAAAGCACACACCTTTGTGTTGTTCAAATGGCCCAGTGGCCCCTCTGTCTAGGCTCAAGATCAGTTCAGGTGCCACTCACAGCAATTGCTTCACAAATGTCCCCTTCTTCCACTTG
The DNA here is from genome assembly GCF_903992535.2 of Arvicola amphibius. Lineage (NCBI taxonomy): Eukaryota > Metazoa > Chordata > Mammalia > Rodentia > Cricetidae > Arvicola > Arvicola amphibius. The sequence continues at coordinate 91,200,520 of NC_052058.2, read as the reverse complement.
CTAAAGATGTTTCTATCATGGAAGTAAACAAACACTGTTGATAATGGGGTCAGGAGTTACAGAGCCAGATTCTGGCCACTTCCTGTCATTCTTCACTGGAAGTCATTCTACCCCCCCTCTCTGCCTCTCTCCCTCTTTCCCTCTCTCCCTCTGCCATTCTCTTCCTTTTTCCTCCCTCCCTCCCCCTACCTCACTCTTTCTTCTTCTATATGTTTTAAGTCAGTCTCACTCTATAGTCTAGCTTCACATAGAACTCGGGATTCATGCAGTTCAGACTGACCTCAAACTTAGGATTCTTTTGCCTCAGCCTCTTAAGTGTTGGGGTTATGAGAGTTTACCCCTCTCACCTGGCCATCTACACTCTTTTCTGTCCAGTATCTTTAGTATTGGCAGCTCCATTGGGGTGGACAGTAAGAATTCCCATTAACAATGCTGAATGCTCTGTTGCTCCCCCACATGAGCAACCCAGTCTTCAATCTGATGGGATTTGGAATTGAGGTTTCAGGAGGGTGCTTATATCATGAAGACAGAACCCTCACGAGTGAAGTTTGTAGCCTTACAAAAGTCTCCAGGGGCCTGGGGAGTCAATTCACTTGGTAAAGTGCTTGGCTTGTGAACACCCAAATTTGAGCCCCAGAACTTCTGTGAAAGAGCCAGGCATGGTGGCTCATGCTTGCCATCCTGTCTCTGGGGAGGTGGATTCCTGGAAAGGCTAGCTGGCCATTGATCCTACTTGGTGAGTTACAGGCTAGTGACAGACCATCTCAAAAAACAAGGTACCCGGAGAACGGCACCTGAATCGTCCTTTGGCCTCCACGCACATGGACAGACATGTGCACACGCACCTGGACACACAGACATGAGCACGCAGAGACAGACACATGCACAGGGGACTCCAGGGAATTAACTTGCTTCCCTCCGCTGTGTCTGGACTTCACAAGAAGCTGGTTACCTACCAACAAGCTGGGAGGGAGCCCTTACCAGGCCCAGACACGCTGCCACTTTCATCTTGAATTTTCCAGCCTTTTCGATGGGAGAAATTTCTGTTCCTTCTATCCGTGCAATCTAAGGTGCTCTATTATAGCAGCCAGAACAGACCAGGATACGCCCCCAGCGAGGCTTCTCTGAAGGTTAGACAAAGCAGGCGCCTGCTCTTCTTGGCACTGAAAAAGAAAGGAAAAGCCAGCGATTGTTCTGGTTACAATAAGTTCGTGTAATGACTTACATAATCCGAGCAGCTGTGAGAATGGAAAACCAGCTCACAGAGAAGGTTAGGCAAATCCGCACCAAGGGGCACACCGCTGCGGACCTGTCACTGTCTGTGGAAGGTTCTGGAAACGCCTCCAGGAAGAGGCAGCTGGAATTACTATGTTGCTTTGGAGAACAGAATGGTGGTTTTTTTTTTTCCCACTCATAGTTGTGTAAAATGTAAATCCACTGACGCCTGGCGGACCTGCGGAGAGCTGAATCACGTGGGCTTCTTTCTGCAACATCAAGGAAGATGTGCCCTGACTGTAAGCCTAGTGGCCCCACTTCACAGTTCTCTGCAGCAACCGTGGACTCCCGCTGAGTCTGAGAAAACCCTCACTGGATAAGATGGCAACTAAAGAACACTGGCTGGCTTTCTGTCAGGAATGTTGAGCAGAAAGCCTTCAGGGTGGAAGGCTGAAACTGTCTCCACATTGTCTTCCTACTAGTCTTGCTCTGTTGCCATACAGCCTCTGATGGTTGTCTTGATGTCAGCCTGACAGGAGCACATGTCAAGTAGGAGACGCACCTCTGGGTAGGCCTGAGAGGGTGTTTTCAGGAAGGGTTAACTGAAGAGGAAGACCTAGTGGGTGGCACCTTCTTGTGTGTGTGTGTGTGTGTGTGTGTGCACGCGCTGCAGATATAAAGGTCCGGGAACAATCGGTGCTGTGTGCCTCCCACCCTCAGTTCCAGCTGGTGAGTGCATTTATCCTGTTGCTGAGACCATTGCTGCTGCAGCCCCGCCCCTCATCGCTGCAGCCCCGCCCCTCATCGCAGGCAGACTCTAGCTTCAGTCTTCCCTATGGAATGCAGATCAGCAGCTCTGCAGGAGCCATGCAGGGCCCTAACATCAGATTGGAACAACTGAGGTGCACACATTCATGAACGGCTACTGGGTTCTGTCTCTCCAGCTTACAGACACCCACTGCTCCTGGTTGTTACCCATGCTGGTAATTCCCTCTTTATAACCGGTGTGTATGCTGCCCGCTCTGTCACTCTTGAGCAACAATTCTCAACCTGTGGGCTGCAACCCTTGTAGGGGTCGCAGATCAGATATCCTGCATATCAGATATTGCCAAAACGATTCTCTACAGTAGCAAATTTACAGTTATGAAGTAGCAACAAAATAATTTTATAGGTAGGGGTCTCCACAGCATTGGGGTTGCGGACGCATTAAAGGGTCGCAGCGGCACTTTTCTAGAGCAATGTTCCGGCTTCATTTTGCGGCTGTGATAAAAACACTTCAACCAGAAGCAGTTTCAAGGAGGGAGGGGTTTATTTGATTTACACTTCCACGGCAGAGTCCGTTATTAAGGGAAGTCAGGACAGGAACTCAAGCAGGAACTGGAACCAGAAACCTTGGGAATGCCGTCTGATGGCTTGCTCAGGCTCATGAGTAGCTAGTTTTCTTCTACAGTCAGAACCATCTATCTTTCCACAGAACCACGCCTTCCACAGTGGACCGGACTCTCGCACATCAAACAGCAATCAAGACCATCCCCTACAGACAAGTCCACAGGCCAGTCTGATCCAGGCAGTCCCTCAGTTGAGACTCCCCTCTCGGGTGCCTTCAGGTTGTTTCAAGTTGACAGTACAATTGAACTAGGGCAGGACCCTGCCCAATAGTCTGTCTGCTGTCTTCTGAGTGTTGGCTCAGTTCCCATCCCTCCACGAAGCCCTCCTCAGTCACTTATTTGGGAGCCATCTCTTTGAGAGCAGTCTGAGTGCCACTATTTCCTGCCTTGCATCGTTGCTACAGTCCTGTGTGACGCTGCTGTCGCCTTGTGTGCCCTTTGGGAAAAACTGAAGTCCTACTTGAAAGATAAATGTGCCGAAAAAAAAAAAGCCCAGTCAGACACAGGAGTGGGAAGCCACAGTGGAGCTAATGGCTTCTGCTCGGATCCTGTTGGCAAATCAAGCCTATCTCAGGCCTTCAAGTAGTCCTATCAGCCTGATGGTTAGGATTGTGACTTTCTTTCATTTCTTAGCAGTTCACAGATGCTAAACAAACTTTGTGCTGTGTGCTAGGTCCCCAGCCTCTTTAGAAGCTCTTGGTCCTTGCTCCTCCAAGAACCCAGCCTTGAGGCATATGGGAGTGTATAATACAGTGAGGAGTCATTCACTCAGGTGTGGGGCCAGCATTCTGCAAGGGTGAGCATCAGAGGGGCTGTCTTTCTCCAGGGGACACATTGTGATCCATGGCATCTCCTGTTAGAAGCAAGACTGACCCAAAAAGAGGCTGGTGTGTGTGTGTGTGTGTGTGTGTGTGTGCGCGCGCGCGTGTGCCTGTGTGCATGTGTTTGTGTGTGTGCGTGTATGTGTGTACGTGTGCGTGTTGTGTGAGTGTGTGTGCATGCGTGTGTGTGTAATGGACAACACAGCAGGGAGGGTCGACAAGAGTAGTGGATTTTTTGGCAGCTTCTGGGCATAGGAGGCTTTGAGGAGACAGTGGATGCCTAAGGAGGAATTTTAGAAGGCTTTTCTGTGGATTGTGAGATGTAATCCTCTATTTCCCTTGGCAGTGCCCTTTAAGAAAAGCCTGGCAGATTTGGAAACTGGCAATTACCAGCTGGGCCAAGAGTGCTTCACAGTGGGCAAGGAAGCTGATGCTGACCAGGGGGCAAGCAGGTCACCCCGGAGCTGGCTTCTGTGCCACAGCCTGCGGTTTTCATTAACCCCCAGTTAGAGTATAGGTTTTACAAAGTCCATGCATCTTGAATGATTTTATTCCACTGTTGAATCCTTTTAATATATCCCATTACCTGTCTCGCCTTAGTCTTCCGAACAGTAGTTTTTATGGCTTTATCTGTGCTTTACGTTCTGATCTGTTTATGCACCTTGGCACTCTCCTGAGCACTAACATCTAAGAGCAATGTCTACTCGTCAAATTGATTTCCTAGTATTTTCCCACTTTAGTATGTTTGAAGATAATATTTACCTGTGGCTTTTTACCTTTTATTCCCCCCACAAAGAAAACTTTCAGCTATCTTGCAGATACGACTGTGTCCTGTCTAGAGCATGTCTCATATTTTCACTTTCTCCTGGTGTCTGTTAGGATCATTGTAAACGCTTAGAGAGATTCACTCTGGTCAAGGCAGTGGCTGTGCTCTGGCCATCTTGTTTCCCAAACGCTGTCAGTCCTTCAGCTTGTACTGCTGTGTTGGTCATCGTCCCTCCCTTGCCTGGGCCCTGCCCTACTTTCTCCATGGCTCAGTGCCCTTTCTTTCATTTTATGCTCTACCTATAGCACAACAATGGTGTGTATGTGTGTGTGTTGTGTGTGTGTGTGTTTGGGGGATGTATGTGCACGCATGTGAATGCATGCGGAGCTTTTCCCTAGAGCCTTCTGGCTTTTGTTTGAGAAAAGGTCTCCCATTGGCCTGAAACTTCACCGCATAGGGCAGCCTGGATGGCTGTTTCTGTTTTGGGTCTGCCTATTTCTGCCTCTGGCCTTGATTTTGCTGAACTTACAAAGTCATGCTCTTATACTCTTTTTCTTGTATGGGTTCTGTGGATCTAAACTCACGCTCTCATACCTGAGTGGCAAACACTGTATGACTGACATATTTCCCTAGATCCACAGGGTTTTTTAAAAATATTTATTTTTATTTGTTTGCATATGTATATCTCTCCCCCACCCCGTGTGTGTGTGTTTGTGTGTGTGTACATGTATGTGCACGTGCCTATGGAGGCCAGAAGGCACTGGATCCCTCAGAGTTGGAGTTTATAAGGCTGTGGGTCACCCTCTGTGAATACTTTGCAAGAGCAGTGTGTGTTCTTAACTGCTGATCCAGCCCCTCAGTCCCAACATAGTCATATAATTTTTTAAAAAAACATAAACAGATACAAACACTTTCCCAGTTATTTTTAGGTACCAAATTAGAATATATGACATTTGTAAAAAATTACATGACTTGAATATAAAATCCCATTTCTACTGTTTTTTATTTATGTTACTTAAAACTATTTACACTACAAAAACTTTAAAACTTATCTGAGCCAGGTTTGGCTGACAGGTTGATTAGTGAACTTCAGGAATCCTGTCTCCACCCAACAGGGGTAAGATTACAAACACACACCACCACATTCAGCCTTTATGTGGATGCTGGGGGTTAAACCCAGGACTTCATGTTGTGTGCCAGGCACATTACTGACTGATCCATCTCCCCAGCTCCCAAACTGTTTTCCATTAGTCCTGTTTGTTTTTATAGTGTGCTTGCGTGGCACTTTTCTCCTTCGTTGTTCCCGGATGTCCTGTCATTTCTGTGTGGTCATCCTGTGCCCGACCTGTCCACACCCCTCCATGCCGGACAGGTCAGGTGATCCACCCTGGGCACTAGTTGGCTCGACTCTGCATCAACCTGTTGGCGCAAACATCTCCCAGGGAGGCCACAGCTTCCACGGTTCTCCAGCTCTGTAGCTTTTGCTCTTAAAGACACCTTTCCTTGAGGCGGCTCGTCTCTCTCAGGCTTTCGACACCCAGACACTCCCGGTTTCCTTCTATCTGAGATCTAAGCCTCAAGATGCTGGACTCTGGGAAGCCTCCCCGACTTTCCCTGCCCTGCTCTTCTTCCCACCCCCTTGCCCTCTGACATCTCACTTAGCCCCTCTGCTAGAGCATGGATTTCAGTCATTAGCAATCGTATATTTGCTCATTTCCATCCTAGGCTATGGGTTGCTTGAGTGTGTATGGTGACTAATGTCAGTTACCAACTTGAGAGGGTGTAGAATTCCCTATGAGGATGTATTTTCTAGATTGGGTTAATTGAGATAAGAAGAGCCATCTTTTCAACTTTGCCTGGGTTTCTACACTTAATACAAAGGAGAAAGGAAAGCTGAGCACCAGCAAACAACCCTCTGCTCCCTTCTTACTTTTATTAAAATTAAATAGATTTAGCTGACCACATAAAAAGTGTACCTGATGGGATATGCACCTAGATGATGCTTCAACATCTGAGCTTACCATGCACGGTCCAGTCTGTCTCTCTCCTCAAACTTGAATCATTTCTTGATGGTGAAAATGAATGTTCTCCTCCAGTTCTTTGAACACAACGGTCATGCTCAATCCCTGTTGCACTAATGGTCAATGAAATGAAAAAAAGTTCATTTTTACAACCGCTCAACAGAGTAACACATGTTAGATTTGTATGAAATGCAAAAATAGTTGTTACTGCTTCAACATGCAGAAAGTTAAATTCATGTACTTACCATAAAAGAGAAAACCTAAGAGGGAGCTGAAATTAGAAAACATAATTTTATATCTCTTTCATAATTTGTGTGGCCTTTTGCCTTCATCTGTTCTTCCTCATCCCCTAATAGTATTCTCCCTCTCTTTATCGCTGTTGCTAATATCTAACCATTCGACAAATATCCCAGTGACAAACCAAGGTGTGATTCCACCAGGGATCTCTGGGAAACCAGTGAGTTCATTAGGTTTACTTACAGAGCAAGGGGGTTGATAGGGTGTAGTGGGAGCTGTGGGCAGGCCTGCTTTTCGTCCCGCCCAGCTCCTGGCTGCCTGGGTACCTTATGCCCTGAAATAACAACACACAAACTGTATTCATTTAAACACTTCCTGGCCCATTAGTTCCAGCCTCTTATTAGCTAATTCTCATATCTCTTGCTTTAACCCATATCTAATAATCTGTGTAACACCACGAGTGGTGTCTTACCAGGAAAGATTCAGCATGTCTAACCTGGTGGCTGGCTTCATGGCGACTGGCTCAGAGAGGAGAGGCAGGGCGACTGTCTGAGCCATCTACCTCACTTCCTTTTTCCTGTTCTGTCTACTCCATCCACCTAAGGGCTGGCCTATTAAATGGGTCAAGGCAGTTTCTTTATTAACAAATGAAATCAACACAAACAGAAGACTCTCCCACATCAAAGGGGCAGGAGTGTGAAAAGCCTTCAAGCAGTCAACATGGATGATAGTGCCTCCATGGGCACAGAGATGGAGCCCCCTCCCTAATCCTTCCCAGTCTGTGTGAGGCCAGTGTACTTAGTGCAGAATTGCATACATTCGGTGGAGGAGTAAATAGGCACACCCAGTGGGGATCCCATAATCCTTCCCATCCTTCCTTGCATGAAGGAGGGTTAACAGCTAGCAAACCCAGATGTGGGGATCTTTTGCAGCTGGGGACAGCCGAACTTACAGCAATGGTTTGGTTCAGAGGATAGACAGTCATCTTGCTAAATTTTCTACTCTATCCACATTTATACCTATCTATATTTATACATGTATACATTATAGACTAGGATCAGAACATGGTTTTTTCTTTCTGAGTTTGGGTCATTTCAATATGCTTTCCAGATCTATTCATTTTCTTGCAAATTTCATGCTTTTGTTTACAGATGGATAATGTTCCCCTTTGTATGCACACCACTTTCCACCACTCGTTTACAGTTGATGGGCATCGAAGCTGGTCACATAAGCTTGTTATTATGAATGGAGCAGCAATAAACACGGGTGTGCAAATACCTCTGTGAGGATATGGAGGGTTTTTTTTTTTGGTATATGCCCAGATGTGGTATAGCTGGGTTATATGATAAATCTATTTTTTGTTTTTTTTAGGGACCTCCAAATTTATATTTTATAGTGGCTGATTAATTTGTACCCCTACCATCAATGGAGGAGGGCTCTTCTTTCCCCTCCTCTTCTCTAATATTCATTGTCAGATTTCTGGCTGAAATGAGGTAGGACTCTCAAAGTATTTTAATTTGAATTTTCCCAATGACTTGGAATGCCACAAACTTTTAAAAATAGTTATTGGCCAGTTGTGTCTCTTTTGAAAACTGCCTGTTCATTTTGCTAGCCCTTTTGTTGATTGGCAGTTTGTTTCCTTGGCATTTACATTTTTTAGTTCTTTGTAAATTTTGTTGGCCTCTGTCTGAATGTACTTGGGAAAGAATCCCCCCCCCCCATTCTGTGGGGCATCCATTTGCTGATTGTTTCTTTTGATATATTTAAATTTTACACAGTAAGATCTATTGATTGTAAGGTTAGTCTCTTTGCTACTGAAGTTCTCTTCAAAAAGTTCTTATCTAACTCAAAATCTTAAAGAATATTCCCTATGTTTTCCCTTAATAGTTCCAACATTTCTGATCTTAAATTTAAGTCTTTGATCCATTTCAAGTTGTTTTAAGTACAAGATGAAAGATACGGATTCAATCTCGTTCTCATGCACATGGATATGCAGTTCTGTCAGCACCATTTGTTGAATAGCTGTGTTTTTCCCCACTGCATGCTTTACCACCTTGGTCAAGAATTGTGTGCATATACCTCTGTAATAGCTCTAGATCCTCTATTCTGTTCCAATGGTCTGTCTGGTTTTGTGGCAGCACCAAGCTGCCTTTGTCACTATAGCTCGGTAGTATAATTTGAGTCGAGAAATTGTGAGACCTGTGTTCTTAGACCTTTAGCTATTTGTGGTCTTCTGTGTTGCCACAGAAACTCTAGGATCATCTTTTTTCTAGATCTACATATGTTCTAAGAATTTTGATGAGTTTTGCGTTGAAACTGTAAATTAATCTTGATACTACAGCCATTTTCATGATGTTAATTCTGCTATTCCCACAGCATTGATGATCTTCCCATCCTGTAATATGTTCTTTGATTTTCCTTCTCAGGGTCTTGAAGTTTTCATTGTATAGGTCTTTTGTTTATTTGGTTAGGTTTATTCTTTGGTATATTATTAGCTTTTTTTGAGCTACTGCAAATGAGATATTTTCCTTCTCAGAGAGTTTATGTATATATAAGATAACTAGTCGGCATGTATGAAGGTTAGTGTTCTGTTTTTGTTTTAAATATTGATTTTGTATCATATAAATCTAACATGTTTATTAGATCTAAGAGTTTTCTTACAAATTCTATAGGATATTTTAAGTATAGAATCATGCAATCTGCAAATAAAAATAATTTGACATTTTAATTTCTTATTTTCATCCCTTTATTGTCTTTTCCTTGTCTAATTGCTTTTATACTCCAAGAACTATCTTGAAAAAGCATTTCCTCTAAAATCCAGAACACGATGGGAAATGCTTTTAGTGTGTTTCTGACTGGTGTAATGTTAGTGTAGCTTTGTTATATATCGCCTTTACTATTTTGAGATATGCTCCATCTATCTCTAATGCCGCCAGGATTTTTATTCTGAAAGAATTTTGAACTTTGTCAAATGCATTTTCAACACCAATCAAGAAGATTTTGTGATTTCAGTCTTCAAGTTTATTTATATGGTATATTACACTTACCGATTTACATATGTGGAACCAGATTTGCATCTCTGGGATGACGCTCACTTGGTCGTGATACACAATCTTATTAATGTGTTTCAGAATTCAGTTTTAAAGTATTTAGTTGGTAAGTTTTGCATATTTGTTCACCAGAGAAACTGGTTTGTGGTTTTCTTTTTTTTTGTTGTTGTTGTCTCTTTACTTCATTTTATTACCAGGATAATACTGACTCCGTAGAACGAATTTGATAGTGTTTCACCCCTTTCCATTTTATGGGACAAATGAGGAGGCTCAACATTAGATTCTCCTTGAAAGTTTGATGAACTCATCAGTGGTCTTAGACTTCTCTTTGTGAGAGACTTTTATCTCATTGTAATGAGTTCTTTAGTCATAGCTTCTAGATTTAATTGTAGTGGCTCACATTCATTTAGATAGCATCCAGTTCTACACTTGCCATATTTTTAGAGAACTTTGGAAACATGTAGTCTCTGCTTCTTGATTCTGGAGTCAATGCGACCTCATGCTCCTGCCATCTTTCCTCCTGACCATGATGGACGGCACCCTCAAGCTGTGAAGAAAAAGAAACCCTTCTTTTCTTAAGTTGCCTTTCTCAGGGACTTTGACATACCAGTGAGGAAAGTAACTGATCAAGTATGGGATGTTTATGTCTCCACCATGGTTGATTATGAGGAGGAGAATGAAGAGGAAGCAGAGAGTGGCCTGCTCCAGATTGGAATGATCCTGATGCCTTTGCCATTTGCCCATGGTGTGCCTTCCCATTTCATCATCACCCATGCGCTACCCTTCACAGTGTGCAGCCTGGCACCACTTTGGCAAAAAAGTGGGCAAACCAGAAGCCTTTATGTATACATCTCTCTGCTTTGCTGCTAGTTGTGGATTTTGTGTGGCCTTAGAGTCCTCTGTACTTTCTGCTCCAAATGTTCAGGGCTTCTCTGGGCCAGTGCCCCATTCTTGTCCTGACACTGAGGTATCTGGGAACCTATGTAAGGCCTGCAGGTGAGGAGGTGGTATCTATAAACACAGGCTTGTTTATGCTCAATCCCTGTATTGATTAATTTTCTTGTTGCTATGACAAAATACTTGACACAGCATCTTAAGAAAGGAAGGTTTTATTTTGGCCACTGTTTGAGGTATATTCCTTCCTAGCAGCGGAGTCAGGAAGTTCAGCTTCCTTTTCCTTCTTCATTTAGTTCAGGTCTCCAGTCCATAACACTACTGCTCACATTTAGCGAGGGTCTTCTGATCTCAGTAAATACAATCTAGAAACTCCCTCATATACATGCCCAGGGAAGTGCCTTCTTGCTGTTCTTGATTCTGTTGTTGGTTAATATTAATCATCACGGGTGCACAAGGCTGTCCTCTGGATGTAGGCCAGCAGATCTAAAAGCTCCTGCCATTGTTAGAGGCCTGAACACAGAGTGCTTAGCTCTTGCCTCCCTGGTGGGGCTGTATTTTATCCCTTCCCTTGCGTTTGTTCATATCAGGTGGATTAGAGAACTCAGCAAATGGTTCTCTGCTTCCATAAGATAGGGCAGAGTTATATGCTCGCACATAATCTCTTTTCTGAGAATATTGTTCAAAAAATAGGTCATCTATTGTAAAGAAAATTAGCTAGTAATTAAATTTAACTGGAAGTTACAGTATTGGTGCTTTCATTTGGAGACAGTATGCGCCCCTAATTACTTTATTGCTACAGTTACCCTGGTTGAGGATTATTATTATTTGTGTGCAGGGGAGGGTAAAGGGTAGTGGTGGAAAAGGTTATATTTAATAAGTTAGATGATGCATTCTGGACCTGAGTTTCTTTAATTGGCAGAGGCCCTCCCTCCTTCAAGGAGAAATCTTTCCTTCTGCCCTCTTCCAGGTCTGTCTGACCGAAGTCAGCTTGGTTTTACTCCAAAATCATTCTGATTTGTCACCTTGTGGGAACTTTTGGCAAAGAACCATGTTTCAATTCTGACAAGAACAGGCTAGAAGAAGACAGCTAGCTATGGTGGTTTTCTTTTGTGTGGTCCGCGGGGCACAGCTGGGGGAGGCACAGCTGGGGAAGGCACAGCTGGGGGAGGCACAGTGGTCTCCTGGACATACCTCTTTCTAATTCTGCCCCTTCTCCCAGGGCCCTGAGAGGGGAGCTGGTACAACACAGGCTAGACGCCTCCCTGGCAAGCAGCCTGTTTCCCAGCAGACTCAGGGAAGTTGGGAAGGGTGGAACCCTAGCTGAAATTGGTATTTATCTTGCCCATAGGTGATGCTAAGTAACCAGACACCCCCAGAGGCAGCACCTTTGTTTCTGTGCGTGTGGGTTTCCTTTAGCTTTATGATCTGCTTGGGAAACCTGACTCCAAGGTCACCATGGCTTCCCCACTCTGACTCTTACCGTTAATGTCTCTTTTTCCTCAAGGAATGGTCCTTCTCCGGCTACTTAAGTGAGACAAAACAGCTGTATTAGCCACTTTTCTCATCATTATGGCCAAATCCCTAGCAGGAAATGCGCTATGGGAGATGATTTCATTCTAGCTCATAGCTGAGGGACACAGTCCATCACGGAGGGGAAGGCAAAAGCAGCAGGGGTTGGAGGTGGCGCCTCACCTTGCATCCAGGCAGGAAGCAGAGAATGAACAGGAAGTGAGGCAAGGCTACAGAACCTTAAGGCCCGCCTCCAGGGACCTCAGCCAGCGAGGCTCCACCTCCTCAAGGTTCCACAACCTCACCCCAGCTGTCAAGCACACGAGGCTGGCAGGGGTGGGGGGGGGCAGTTCACATTTAAACCACAGCATCGGCTAAGTGAAGACTGAGCATGCTCCCAGAGACGTGTCTATTCCTGGATTCCCATGCTTTCTTCTTGGGCTGTTTTTTTAATCTTTACAGCTCTGCCTTTACACTCAAAGATTTCTATGTTCCTGCACAATAAGGTAATTTATTTTGCCTGAAGGTCCGCAGTGATGGTAGAATGACCCTTTCCTAATAAGAACTTTTCATGCTGACGAACTTGTCCTTAATTAGGCAGAGCAGGGACCAGGCAGGCAGCTCCAGGGAGCTGCCCTATGTCTTTGTTCAGAAATTGTCCATTGGCTAAAGCTAGCAGCTGGCTTCAGACGGAAACCTTTCCGAATGAGGGCGACTGCTAGGGTCATGCCTCCAAACCCTGCCTTGGTACAGTACCCGTGCGGTCTTGGTAAAGAGGCCAATTTTCCAAACAAGGATAAAAATCTGAAAAAGCAAAACAACAGCTCAGCCTTAGAGAGTTCTTAAGGAGTCAGAAAGGACCCCGCCGAGTACATTTTTAGCTGGTTAATAAGGAAGCCAAGTGCACTGGGCCCTGCGTCTAACCTGTGCCTACACTATATCAATATATAATTACCACATTTTTTCCCCAATCTGCCCCTGGGAGAGGTGGCAGGTAAAATAGATTGAGGAGAAAATAATGGTGCTTGCTGCACAATATATTAGATTGATATCTGTTACTCCTTGAGCGGGCTGCTGGCAGGATAAATGGAGGGCTGGGAGGGCTCTGGTGCATTGAGACAGAGTGACTGTTTAAGCTTTGTTCCTCTAAGTACCCGCTGCATATGCCTGTAGAGAGCCAGCGGAGAGGGTGAGTTAGGGCTTCCCTGCCTTAGGCTTTGGAGGGCTTTCTAGGCTTGTCCTTGAGTGGGCTCGTTTTATGTCGACCGGCTAGAGTCGTCTGGGAAGAACGATCCCCAGTGGAGAAAATGTCCCCACCAGATTGGCCTGTGGGAAAGCCTGTGGTGAATTTTCTTGACTGATGATTGATGTGGGAGGGTTCGGCTCACTGCAGGGGGTGCTACCACTAGGGAGGTAACCCTGGGTGTCATGAGGAGCAAGTCAGGAAGCAGCACCCCTCCATGGCTGCTTCAGGCTAGCTGCAAGACTTAAATTTGAGCATTATGGGTCAATGTCCAAAGTCCCCTCCAAACCTCAACAGTGACAAAGACCTCCATGCGGCACTTAAACCGGTGAGACTGGAGGGAGGCGGGGATGGGACACATCAGTTTTTCACATCGTGCAAAGCTGTGCTCATCCTGCATCCAAGTTTTTGCTCTGACTTCCCAAAATGGTAGACTACAAGTTGTAAGCTGAAATAAACCCCTTCTTCCTCAGATTACTTTTGGCCAGTGTTTTATCACAGCAACAGAAACTCTAATTAAGATAACAGTGGTTTTCTAGATTCCTCCATTTGCTGGCAAATTTCAAAATGTTTTTATTTTTTTCTGCTGTGTAGTACTCCATTGTGTAAATGTACCACATCTTCTTTATCCATTCTTCGGTCGAGGGGTGTTTAGGTCGTTTCTAGATTCTGGCTATGACAAACAATGCTGCTATGAACATAGTTGAGCACATGCCCTTGTGGTACGATTGAGTATCCTTTGGATATATACCCCAAAGTGGCATTACTAGGTCTTGATGAAGGTTGTTTCCTAATTTTCTGAGAAATCGCCACACTGACATCCAAAGGGGCTGTACCAGCTTGCGTTCCCACCAGCAATGCAGAAGTGTTCCCTTTTCCCCACAACCTCTCCAGCATAAGTTGTCATCAGTGTTTTTGATCTTGGCCGTTCTGACAGATGCAAGATGGAATCTCAGAGTTGTTTTGATTTGCATTTCCTGATGGCTAAGGATGTTGAACATTTGTGTATTTTTTTTTGCGTGTGTGTAGGTGCAGGTATACATTTGTGCATGTACGATTGGAAAGCAGAGGATAACCCCAAGTGCCAGCCTCAGGAATGCCATCTCTCTTAGTTTTGAGGGAGACATGTCACCAAGCTGTTCTGCTTTCTGAAAGTTGTACAGAAATGCTCAAATGTTTGAAAAGCTTTTGTGCATCATTGGCCACACAGGGGTGAGCATTTTGCGTCATCCATGTGCCTGTAAGAAACCCTTCACCCCCACTCCTGTAAGCTACCCCAATAAACTAACAGGTTGGCCAATTTGAACATTGATGGAATTGCTGCTTTGGTCTGTTGTTTGCATCATCTGGGGTGAATAGTTATTTTTTTCACCTTTCCTTAGGAAAAGCAACACAAAAGGAGGCTGGTGAGGCAGCTCATTTGGCCAAGTTTCTGCTACACAAACATAAAGGAAGCCAGGCTTGCTGCTTGCACACTGAGAGTCCCAGCACTGAGAAGACAGAGACAGCTTATCTTGGGTTAATCCATCATCCAGCCCCACCTAACCAGTGAGTTCTGACTTGTGAGAGACCCTGTCTCCACACACAAGGTGGATGGTGTCTGAGGAACAACATGCAACACTGACCTGTGGTTCCACATATAAATACGCACATGCGTGCCTGCCCACACATGAACACACTCACATGAGCATGCCCTAAGAAACCCCCTTCTATTTTTATTATGCATTTAAAATTATTGTTAATATTATATTGTTAGCCTTTGTGTGTGAATGCATGAGTGTGTGTGTGTGCACATGCACATACATGAAAGTGTGTGATTTGTGTATACGAGTCCAAGTATGCATGTGTTAACAGTGAGCGTGTGGAGGTCAGAGGCCAATTTCCAGAATTCCTACCTTGTTTTGAGACAGCATCTCTCCTGTTTCTGCTTCTCTGAGTATTCCGGGCTAGCTGGCCTGTGAGCATCAGGGCAATTCTCCTGTCTCCACTTACAATCTTGCTGGAGGCTGGGATTCCATACTGCTGCATCTGGCTTTTTACATGAGTTTCCAGCATTGAACTCAGGTCGGCAGGCCTGCATAACAAGTGCTTGTCTTGGCTAAGCCGTGTTGCCAGTCCCCACCTCCTTCTGTTCGTTGTCTGTGATTCGATCTCAAATGTTTGATTACAGCAACAAAGCGTGGACTAAAACGCTTACTTCTGATTCTGCTGTAACTCTCAAAACTATGATAAATTCTTATGCCAAGTCAAATAATCTGGAGCTGAGTTGACAGTTTCCTCTCTCTTTTTTTAACCTTAACTTTGGTTATCACAGGGTCATAGTTTAATTTGTGTGTCTGTCCCCACATTTTGAGCTAAAATTTGTGTGCTAGAAGGTGTCTTATGTAGTTGCCTGAGGGAAGGGAAGGCCTTGGTTGGATGGAGGTCTATTGGTAAGACCTCCTTCGTTCTGAGCCCCCAAAGAACCAAGCTAGAGATGCACGCTCACCTTTATGTGGGCGTGTGTATGTTCACAGTGTATGTTCACAGCGTATGTTCATAGTGTGGCTGCAGCGAGAGCTTTCCAGGCAGTCATGGGAATGCGAGAATGGACATGCATGACGAAGGGGGTTAGCGTTGTTCTTTTCCCACTGAAAGACTTTTGACCTCCCAACCAGAAAAGCCATAGTTGTTGGCTGCTTCCTCTTCTGCCATCACTAACCACAGGTGCCCACCCTACTTGTCTTGTGGGCATCAAATGGATTGGCAGTATCGGCTATGATGAGCGTAGCTCCCTGGAGAGGAGTGAGGTGGACCAGGCTCGGGGGACCCACAGCTCTGGAGACTAGTGAACAGGACCATTAGCCTGGGTGTACTGTTCCTGCCTCGCTGCTGTGAGGTGAAGGCCAGGAGGACCCAGGGCACCTGTGATGTTGCCAGAGCCGAGACAGCAACTGGAGAGTTTGAAACGCGGCTAAAACCTATGTGACTCACTGTGTGATATTTTTAATAATATTTGTATGTGTGTGTGTTTGTGTGTTAATGTGTATGTGGAAGACAGAGAACAACCCTGTGTGCTATTCCTCGGGGGCTGTCTACTTTAGTACTTTAGTTTTTTGAGCTAGGGACACTTATCCGGAACTGTCACTCTTTGGTTAGGCTAGGATAGCTATTAAGTGGGCCCAGCAATCCCAGTTCTGAGTGCACCACTAGGCCCAGCTTTCATTTATTTAGGTCGAGAACTGGGGTTGAAATCAGGATGCCACCAGACCAGCTTTGATTTCATATGGACAATAAACTCACGAGAGCTAAGTTTCTGCATCTGTGACGTGGACTTGACGGCACTGGCTTCATCCAGTCTGAAACAACGAAGGGAAAGACTAAGCAGAAAGCCCCCAGTGAATGCACAACACAAGGCAGGCAGGTTTCTTATGTTACTAGTTGTCTCAGGTTCCAGCACCAAGGCTGTGGGTCAGGATGCTTTTCAGTGCCCATGGCTCTTGGGTGGGGTTCCAGAACCAGTCCTTGGTGGGGAGCGTGGAGCTATTAGTTGCTGCTAACTCCTCTGATTCCCCAGATCAGGCTGCAGCCATCTTTTCTCAACCCCCCAGGCTGGCTGCTTTCTCTGTGTTTAACTTTCTATTCCTTCCATAAGAACTTTGATGTGTGTTTTAATGGGATTTCACCCAGGGCAGGGGCTAGCTGTGAGTCTTGCATTTCATATTTGTCTGCCTGTCAATCCATCAGCCCCTACAGTGATGGGTACCCACTGTGCATCCCACTTAGCCCCGGGCTTGGCATAATCTATGCCTTGGTGCCCAAAGGGACACCATATTTATAGCACCCCATGTGTTTGTCTCCTGCCTTAACCTTGAAATGGTGGCTTTAACTGATTTTGTTAACCTCGCCCAAGGGACAGACGGCTGGCTCTTTCCATTCCTTTCTCACCGTGCTTCATTTTTCTGCAAATGGAAGCTCTCTGTCTTCAGGGAAGAACTTTATCACCAGTTTGCCCACGTCCCAGTTGGAGCCAACACCTGTGTGTGTGTGTGTGTGTGTGTGTGTGTGTGTATGGAGGGGGGCTATCTGGAAATAGAATCTCCCAGAGAGAGATTCTTGACCTGCTTTTCTTGAGGCAAAGGCTTGATGTTTGAATTTAGGAAGCAGGGAGCCTGCATGACCCATCTTTTTCATTGGGGCAGAAGGTATCAGCTTGAGTGAGACTAAACCACTGTGGTGTAAGTCTTTGGGTGGCATTTCCTGGCACCCAGAGACTCTGATTCCAGCCTTTTGGGCTACCACATCAGGATCCTTGTTGGGCATTGGGACTTGGATGCTAAGATGTGCAGGGATAATATTTGGAGGCCAGGACATAGCTCTAAACGGGAGGTTTGATGGGGTAATATGATTCTCTCACTCCTTCTTTATGGCTGTGTTTAAAATGCTTAGCTGTGTTAATATGCTTAGATGATGGTCATAAAGGTATGATGCAAACACACTTACTGAGCAGTCGAAGGTGACTGAGGAGCGGAGGCCGCTCATGGAAGACATAACTCTCTTCCCCTCCCATCTCTCTGTCTTTCCTCTCCTTTCTTTTTCCTTCCTCCCTCTTCCCTGCTTTCTTTCTGTGTGTGCAGGTGTGTGTATGCTATGGTATGCCTGTGGAGGTCAGAAAACAATCCGGAGAGCTGATTCTCACATTCTGCCTTGTTTGAGGCAGGGTCTGTATCTGCCTATACCAGGTCCATGAATTTCTGGGGCTTCTCCTGTCGTCACCCCCCACCCCCACCCCACAGGATGACAGATGCACGTGCTATTGTGTGCTCGGGGAATCTAAACTTAGGCCCTCACGCATCTGCAGTAATACCTCCCTACCCTACTTTAGCTTTTGGAAGTGGAATGTTTTGCATATGATATTTGCTTTTTTTTTAAAGATAGGATCTCACTATGCAGCCCTGTCTCACCGCAGACATGTGGTGATCCTCCAGCCTTAACCTCCCAAATGATGCAATACAGGTGTGTGCAACAGCTCCGGCTGCTTAAACAATTGACGTGTTTAAGAAAATGTTTAGTTCTTAAGTGTCTCCCATAGTGCTTTCCTTTCTGTTCCTTTTAAGGCAGAGTATATGATGATGCTCACATGCAGTTGCTTTCCTGGGCAGGTGTCCTAAATTCCCATCTAGTGTATTTGTAATTAGGAGGCTGTTTGTGGCAATAATTTTAAAATTAACAAAATCTAAGTACAGTATAGGGGACTGTCCTTGATAAAATTTCTTATATAATGTTTTATCATACCCCAAATAGTATATCTTTATTAAATAAGGATTTTCCCGTTGTCTATCCACCATGAACCTACCCATCCACCAACCATTCCCCTACCCATCATCCATCCATCCATCCATCCATCCATCCATCCATCCATCCATCCATCCATCTGTACTAGATATGGGTTCCTGTTTTTATTAAATAAGTCATAATCCATTCCTATCAAGATTGTGACACTTGAATTGTTTTAGATGGAGCCAGCAGAAACCCTTTCAAACTCATTTCTACGGTCTTTTGATATATCCATACCATTTGATGACCACTTCCACGCTTTCTGGTGTCACACACGCTGCCATTTCTCTTACCTACCCTTAGAGCCCATCATTTCCAAAGGCATTTGTCTTTTTTCCTCTTCTTCCCTCTCCATTTCCCCTTTCCCTTTCTTCCCCCCTTCCCTCCTCTTGTTCCTCTCCTTCCACCCCACCCACATTACCTCTTCATCCCTTATCCTCTGAAAATGATTGGGACCTGGGATGACACCTTCTACTTCTAGGGTTACACAGGAGCCCCTCACTGTAATGGGGAGCAGCGGGCCGCTTCCCGCTGCCCGGCTTCTGGCCGCCTGGCTCCTGCACGGCTAGCTTTACACCCGAAATAACATCACACAAATTGTATTCTTTTAAACACTGCCTGGCTCATTATTTTCAGCCTCTTACTCACATCTTGACTAACCCATATCTAATAATCTGTGTAGCACCACAAAGTGGTGTCTTACCGGGAAAGATTCAGCATGTCTGAACGGCTGGCTCCATCACATCTCTCTCTGAGGAGAGGCATGGTGGTCTGTCTTACTTAGGAGAGGTGTGGCATCTGTCTCAGCCATCTACCTCACTTCCTTCTTCCTGTTCTGTCTACTCCACCCACCTAAGGGCTGGCCAAGGCAGTTTCTTTATTAACAAATGAAATCAACAGATAGATAGAAGACACGCCTACATCACCTCACATCCTTGATGACACCATTCATGCACCTTTGCTGTCCTGGTCCTGTCTAAGAGTCTGCTTCACCTCATGCTGGAGCACTTTTCTACACAGATGATATCCTTTACTGCTCAGATGCAGACACCATGGGCTGGGTTGCTCTGCTTCTTGCATGAGCATGAAGCAACCCTCTCATCCGGCTAATTCTTGCCTCTCTGCACCAGCCTTCTTCCTGCAGCATCTCCATTCCAGAAGCAAGCACTGTGCTCAGCCCCTAACCCCTCCTTCTCTGGAAATGCCTTCCTCTGTGCACCCAAATTCTAGCACACCACCCCAGCGATACTCCTCTGCTTCCTCTCTGCTCTTACACACGTGGGAGTGTTCCATTTACCCCATCTCCATCCTCATACACATTGGAGTGTCCTGTTTGCCCTATAAATCTTTGCTACTCATTTGGGCTTTGAAACTTTCTCTTTCATCTGTGGCTTTTGGATTGAATTACTCAGGATGGAATGGAAGGAAAATGGATGAGGTTAAGGGGAAACCTGAGGTTTTACTATAATTTAAGAACCAGTATCTTTATGTACAGTGCTAATTTACTTTTAGGGTTTGTTTAGTCAGGGTGCAGAAACGTTTTCAGTTTAGTATAAAGCTTATGAGCCATATACTCTCCTAAAGTAAGACGTTTTATCTTGCTGTATAAAAATCACGTTCTTAGATAGCTTTCCTAGTATTTTCCTGTCCTGGGGAGATTAGCTGGAAATGGGGAGGTGTAGAAATATTTTTACCTTACTCCATTGGGATTCTTGATTTTTCAAATTATTATAGAGTGATAGCTTTAAAAAATTAAAATTACATTTCCTTCTTTTTTGTGTGTGTGCATGTGTTAATGTGTGGAGTTCAGAGGACAACTTGGAGGAGCTGACTGTCCCCTTCTGCCTGTGGGTCCTGGAGACTGAACTCAGCTCATCAACCGTGGTGGAAAGTGCCTTCACCCTCTGAGTCATCTTGCTGGCTATGCTTGGTTTTTTTCTTTATTTATTTTCTCATTTTTAAAATTAGTGTTTTTAGAATTTCATGTAATGAGTTTTGAGCATATTCACCCCCCCTTTTCAATTCCTCCCAAATCCACTTTCCCTTCCCTATCCACTCAATGTATTGTATCCTCTTTTCTTTTTAACCCAGCAAATGTAATTTGTGCTGCCTCTATTGTTGGTGGGGTGGCCTTCCACTATAGTGTAATTGACTTACCAGAAGCTACATTCTTAAGGAAAACCGATTTTCTCTCTCTCAGCAGCTATCAATTGCCAATAGATTTTCATCTGGAGGGGGAGAGTCTGTGCTCTTCTCCCCTTGCCAAGCTGAGATTTTATCTGGCTTGGGTCCATGCAGGGTTTTTTTTTTTTTTTTTTGCATACTGCCACACTACTGTGCGTTTTTATGTACCACTGCCCGGCTGTGTGCACGCTCAATTAAGGGCTGAATGTCCACAGTCTCTTATTCTTTGCGCCTTGACCAGCTGTGAATCTCTGCATTAATTGCATTATGCTGATGAGGGTTGACAGATACACTAATTAATGGATATAGCAACAAGTCATTAGGAATTGTTTTAAAACTATGCCCATTTAGCAGGGTACTGACTGTAGGTTCTTCTCTTGGGTATATGACTTGCCTGGCCGAAGGCTGCTGGCCCAATAATGGTACCAAGTCTAAATTTCATCTTGTGGAATGGGATTAGATCCCATCAGAAAGTGGTTATTTTCTCTCATGATGTTTGTACCACTACTGAAACCTACTACAGTAGAAGCTTTCTAAAATATATACATACTCACCTCTAAAAAGAGTTAGCACACTCATCCATTGCAAGCTTATAAAGACACTATGAAAATTAGTGTGGTCGTTCCTCAAAAAGCTGGGAATAGATCTACCTCAAGATTCAGGTATTCCATTTTTGGGCATGTACCCTAAGGACTCCACATCCTACTACAGAGACACTTGCTCAACCATGTTTAATGCTGCTTTATCCAAAAATAGTCATAAACTAGAAACAACCTAGATATCCATCAGTGGATGAACAGATAAAGAAAATGTGGTCCATTTATACAATAAACTATTACTCAGTTGTGAAAACAAGCTGTAATCATAAAATTTTCAGGTAAATGGATGGAGCTAGAAAAGAATCATCCCAAGAGAGGTAGCCCAAGTGCCATATGACAAATATGGTTTGTATTTGCTTATATGTAAATGTTACTTGTTAAGTCTTGGATAAGCAGGCTACAATCCATAAAATCATACAGACTAGTTATAGAGCAAGGAACTATTTGGGAAGGGAAGGATCTTCCTAGGGCAGGGGAATATAATAGTTATGAATAGATTGTTTTGAACAAATTGGGGTGGAGACACTGTAGTAGGAAAATCATACAGGAAAGGAAGAGGAGGGTAAGGAAGGGAATCAAGGGAAGGACAGCTGAAACAAAGGATCACCTGAGGAGTGTTTCAGAAACCTAATAGAACAGAAGCTTCTTAAAATAATACATATATGAAAGAAAACTAAATTGTAGTCACCAAATAACAGGGAAGACAAAGTCCCATGTTGTTGGTTGTTTTTGTTCTTAAGTCTTTGGGGGGCCTACCGCCCAGCTCCCAAATAAATACACACAGAGACTACTCTTGTAAATGCCTGGCCTTAGTTTGGCTTGTTTCTTGCCACTTTTCTTAACTTAAATTATCCCATCCACCTTTTGCCTCTGAACTTTTACCTTTCTATATTTCTATATACCTTTTCTTTACCTCTCATTCTGTGTCTGGCTGTGTGGCTGTGTGGTTGACCACTCTTTTCTTGCTCCTTGATCCCTTTCCAAGATTTCTTCTATTTATTCTCTGCCTGCCAGCCCCGCCTATCCTGCTCCTACTTTGCTATTGGCAATTAGGTGTATTAGGCAGGCAAAATAACACAGCTTCAGAGAGTTAAACAAATGCAACATAAGAATGCAGCACATCTTTGCATCATTAAAACAAATTTTCCACAGCATAACCAAATGTAACACATCTTAAAATAATATTTCAAAACAGTCCCAACTAGACATCCCTTGCCACAAAATTAAACTTCTGGTGCTGGTTATAGATTACATCTAATCAAGTTGTAGGCCAAAAGATCTCCATAGAAACCCCCAGAAAACCCAAGATGCTGCCAAGGCTGTTGGTTGTTTTCCACAAGCTATTGTTAAGGTTCTGTGTCTGGAGACAACACCAATATAACTAACTGAACACAGAGAAGTTGAACTGGTGCCTACCTTGAGCCTTCACTCCTGATTAGTGTCCATGGCTACTGATTAGTAATACTCTGGAGACTACCAGAGGAGTAACATAAAAACCAATCCAGCTATAAAACCTCTGATCTGCAATGCCCACCTACCTTTAAGATATGCTGGTGCAATAGTTGTGAACCAACCACTCCATGGGATTTAAGGATCACTCTGTGAGATGAACCTCAAGCCTGACACTGGTATGGTGGCCAAGAACCTGAGACTAAATAGTCCAAAGACATAGGGGAAACTAAATATGCTTGTTCTGCTAAAGGAATCTAGCAGATAAATGACTCCCAATGGCATTCAGCTACACTTAAAGATCAGTATCTTGCTCAGCCACTATCAGAAAATCTTTCTGTAGAAGATAATAAATATCATAGAGACCCCCAACTAGACAGTGAAGAGAGAGAGAGAGAGAGAGAGAGAGAGAGAGAGAGAGAGAGAGAAAGAGAGAGAGAGAGAGAGAGAGAGAGAGAGAGAGAGAGAGAGAGACAGAGAGAGAGAGAGAGAGACAGAGACACTTTGGAATGCTCAACCCTAAATGGGTCACCATCAAATCCCTCCCCACAGGACTCAAGGAGCTATGAAGATTTGTGACATTGTAAGAGCCAGTAGGGATGAAAGGCACCGAGGAAACAGGTCTAGACACACCAGGAGTGACACATATGTGAATTCACAGAGACTCTGTCAGTATGCACAGGGCTCATATAGGTTGAAGCCAGATGGGCTCCCATCACTGAGAGGGGAAGTAGACAAAAGTCCCCATCCCTAACCCAGAAGCTTTCTTCAATTGGTAACCACTTTCAATGACAAAATTATTTTTCTTTAATGAAGTTTCACTGGGTATGCAATGCACACTTAACAACAGGCTCCATGCCCATACAAAATGAACCCAATGGTGTGTTTTGGAGGTTTTGTTCCTCTTTGTCTCTGGGAATTTGGTTTTAACCTCACATGTCTTTTGCTTATATATTATGGTTTTCAGTTTTGTTTGTTTGTTTGTTTTTACAGAATTTCAGTGTATGCAAATATGTGTCTATATGTATTCCCACCCACCCAAGTACACACCCTTTCTTTCTCTTTCTATCTTTCTTTATTTATTTATTTATTTATTTATTTATTTATTTATTTATTTTTTGGTTTTTCGAGACAGGGTTTCTCTGTAGCTTTGGAGCCTGTCCTGGAACTAGCTCTTGTAGACCAGGCTGGTCTCGAACTCACAGAGATCCGCCTGCCTCTGCCTCCCGAGTGCTGGGATTAAAGGCATGCGCCACCACCGCCCAGCTCTCTTTCTATCTTTCTCATAAAAAAGGCATCTTAAAAATAATGATAAAAACACAGTAAAACAAACAAAAAAGAGCCAGAATAAAAACACAAGAAACACATTACCCTATAATGGGGCAACTGTGCCTTCACTAGACACCACAGGCTAACAATAGTGCTGGTGAGGACTGGGTTTTGAAGTTGGGGCCGCTGAGGATCCACAGATTCCCAAACATCACAAGCTATTCCCAGTGCTTGTGGTCACTCTCCAAAACCTGGTGATAAGATCCTATTGCTGAAGACAACACAAGAATCATAGAACATGGACAAATCTGCCATATTCCGCTTTTAAAAATAACTACGTTTTAATTTCCCTAGAGTCTTTTAGGCCTACTCTTAGCCTAGGTTTTCTTTCAATGTTTTAACTTGGTTATACTGTTTTTACAATCACACACACACACACACACACACACACACACACACACACTTATTTTCACTTTATGTGTACAAGTCTTTGCCTGCCTATGATGTTTGTATATTATGTGTCTGCCTGGTGCTTGCCTAGGTCAGATGAGGATGTTGGATCCCCTAGAGCTAGAGCTACAGAAGTGTGTAACTGAGAACCAAACCCAGGGCTTCTCCAGGAGCAGCAAGTATTCTCAATCATGGAGTCTTCATTTCTCCAGTTCAAATCTTCTATCTTACATCTAGTTTAATTATTTTCCTCAACTTTGTTCTAGTGGAGTCTTCTCAACAGCTCTTTCAGAAAGTATTTGTGGAGGCAAACTTTATGAGTTAACGCATATCTGAAAGTATCTTTTATTATGTCTTTGAACTTGGTTTGATATAACTTCTGTGTTCAAGGTCACTTTTCCTTCTGAGTTTTGAAAGCATTGATTCATTGCATTCTCATTCCTAAAATATCTATAAGACCTGTCAAGTTTTAATTTTAATCTATCCATTGGAGGCAATCCATTACCCCTCATTCTGGGTCTTATTTTAATTTCTCAATTGCATTTGTCTGTCTGTCTGTCTGTCTGTCTGTCTCTCTCTCTCTCTCTCTGTGTGTAGGTCAGATGCCAACTTGTAGGAGTAGTTCTTTCTCTATGTTGGTTCTGAGTATTTCTACCAAGTTTGTATATGCAAGCATATGCACACACACACGCACACACATACACGCACACACACACAGATTTTATACTTTGAGGATTCAAGTACTCATCTTAATTTTTTCATAATCTTTATGACTTCTGATGATAATTCTTAAAGTGTTTGACTAGACAATCCATTGTGTTCACAATGGGTGAGGACTATGAACGTCTGAGACTGTCAAACTAAAGGTTAGTTCTAATTGTTGCTTCTTTAGAACTCTCCCCTTAGTGAAAAGACTATCCACATGTCCCATCCTCCCTATGCCTACACTTACTATCTCACATTCAAATTGTAATTAATTATTATTGTTGTTTCTCTATATAGAGTAGAAGTTCTATATATTATATATATAGAAGTTGCAGACTGTCATACATATTTTTGGGTCTATACCATTCTGTACATACTGATCATGGTAAGTGCTGATTGTGGAAAAGCATGTTAGGTTGAGCTGAACTTTGACCATTGCAACAAAATGACAATATTCTACCATTTTTCTCAATGCTGAAAAGATCAGATTTCTATACAAATAAAGCTTGATTTACAGACCATTATACCGAATATGACTCAAATACTCAACTAAACTTAGAGATATTGTAGTGTGGAGCTGCGGGCAGGCCTGCTTTTCGTCCCGCCCGGCTCCCGGCCACTGGCTAGCTTATGCCCCGAAATAACAACACACAAACTGTATTCATTTAAACACTGCCTGGCTCATAGTTCCAGCCTCTTATTAGCTAATTCTCACATCTCTTGCTTTAACCCATATCTAATAATCTATGTAACACCATGAGCAGTGTCTTACCGGGAAATATTCAGCATGTCTGACCTGGCCGCTGGCTTCATAGCATCTGTCTCCCTGAGGAGAGGCACGGCGGTCTGACTAACTTAGGAGAGGCGTGGCATCTGACTGAGCCATCTACCTCACTTCCTTCTTCCTGTTCTGTCTACTCCACCCACCTATGGGCGGGCGTATTAAATGGGCCAAGGCGGCTTCTTTATTAGCCAATGAGAGTCCTCCATTAAGATATGAGGAATTCTTCATTCATTAGAAATACTATTTAGACTATTTTTAGTTGTTAGCTTGATAATATTTTGAAGACTTGTTGAGTATACTGATTTACCATGTTTCCAGAAGTTTCTGGATTATGATGCTTGCACAGTCCACCTTATGGCATGATCTCGGGATGCAGTCCTTTAGGATATTCTATAATGACACACCATGTGGTAAAGTATTCACAGCAGGTCCCCATCCTTAATCCTGCCCTTTTGTTACCAACCAGATGGAAGATTCTGTAATTCTGACCGTAAGGAAGACTGTAGGATGTGACAATCCATTTCTTACTCACTCTAGATGAACAGAAAGGATACTGATGAGGATGAATATGAGGTAATGTTTGGTGATAGAATCAAAAAACGAGGTCTCTGAGGGCCTAATCTTGGAAGGGCTGAGATCAGAATCTGTTTTATGGCAAGACGCTAAGACTGTAAGAAGCCACCAATAAAAGGCAATTTTCCATTGCCGTCTTCCAAAAGGAAACCAATACTAAACTCACAAAGTTGAGCAGAAACAGTCAAGCCAAAACTCGAACACAAATCTCCCAGCAATCCATGTTCCAAACAGAGAGAAGCTGAGCAGGGTGTGGCACTGGCTGAGCGATAGCTTTTTTTGTCAACACCTGCTATTGGAAGGACCAGAAAAACAGAATCCAGCTCTGTAATGTGTGTAGACATATTAGAGGAATTTACTACGGAACTGTATGTGGGAGCTCCCATAAATCTCAATATCCCAGGCCTTTTGAACCTGTATCGACTAAATAGACTCAACCGGGAGAAATGAGGCTGTTCCTCCAGAGAATGCAATTTAGGGAGAGACAAGAATTATTTACTGCAGGCTGTTGTTCAAAAAATGAGATCAAAATTGCTCAAGGGGGGGGGGGGGGAAATTTCTATCAACAATTCAAACAAAGATCCATGGAATGGGAGGAGTGACACATGAGAAGGGGTCATTCTTTGCTGAAAAAAAAAAAAAAAACCCGGAATTTAATAAATGACAAATGACAGCCGAAGTTACAATGTAGGTGGAGCATGGTCAATACTTAGATATCTCCAGAGCTCTCTGAGACAGTTTAGAAACTCAGAACTACTCTGGTGAGATCAGACATTTTCAGAGACAACCTTCAATACAGAAAATCCCTGAAAGATGTATTTACAGGGCTAAAGAAAGAATTGTCAAAACTAAGCAGACTCAAGCATTTGGAATTAATTGGTTTATGTGTGCTGTGCTAGAGGTAGCCAGAGGATTAAGGGAATATAGCCATCCCGTTGCCTTGGAAAAGTGTGTGTCTTTTGGGCAAGGCTTTAGTGACTTGCTGGTATCTCATAGGGATGGGTGTTCCTGAAGTAGATGGCTTTCTGGGATATCCAAGTCTGCTAAGCATCCGTAGCAGCCACTTAACAAGGATTTATTCATTTCTAAGCTATCATTGTCCATTATTTCAATGTCCCTTCCTTCCAACAGTGGTTCTGGGCCAGGCCTGCTCTCAAAATAAGCTTCCAGACTGGTTCTGTAAACAAATTCAAAGATCTTTTGTTTTCGTGCAGTTTCTTCTAAATGTACTTAAAGACGTTCCTTCACATGGACAAGAATGAGGTCTATAAAAACAATAAAAACAGAGCTTGGGGTTTGACTTAGTTGGTAAATAAAGTGCTGGTTGTGCAAGTAAACAAAGGGCTTCATGTTTGATCCCCAGGATCATGTAAAACAGGGTGCACCTGTTATCTCAGCACCGGGGCTGTAAGATTATAGGGACTGGGGAGAGGAAGCTCCCTGGGGCTTGCTGGCCACAGCCCTGTAAAATTGGTGAGCTCTAATCTTAGTGAGAGACTGTGTGACAAAATCTAAGTTGTAGAGTGACTGAGGAAGACATCTGACACTGGCTGCTGGCCTGCGTGAACACCCTCACCTGCTCCCCGACCACAGGATGACCCCTCATGATAAACAGTTCGTCTGTTCATTGATTTAACAAGCATGACTGCTACTTGTTTATCAGGCTGTCTTGGAGAACAAGGATATAGTAATGAGAGGCAAGAAGAGGTTATGACCTGGCGTGGGACATGGATGGTTACAGAAGGTATTGATGACTATTCTAAAGGTACAGAGAGACACGAAGGGTTTAGCTGAGATGGCTAACTTGGTGTTTAGGTTACAACTTTGGTTGTTCTCTAACCCGGGTTTTGAGGGATACATAGGTGTCAGACGGAGCTAAATTGAATCAGTAACTATCTAGTCCACATCATCTGCTCTCACAAGAGCGGGAGACATTAGTGAAGTTGATGATCTGTCTGAAGGGTCAAGTTTAGGAGATAATAACAATTATTTAAGGCACAAAATTGATATACTTTTAGATAAAGATGAGTTGCTAAATCGTACAGGCAATTGGACTAGGTGAAGAGAAGCCTAAATAGCTAGCAAAATGTTATTTCTGGTGCTTCTCTGAGGGAGTTTTGTGAGAGTTGAAATTTGAGTCAGTTGGTGGGAAAAGAATATACAACCTTCCTTACTGGTGTGGGTGGGAGCCATTCTGTCCTCTGGGGTCTGCTGTGGGTCTGCCCGAGTTCGCTGAAGGCCCAGGTAGAACACAAAGGTAGAGAACCAGTGATTCTCTCTTTCTTTACTTGAGCTAGCCATCCCACCTCCTTTCCCAAGGAACCAGAATTCTTTGTTTTTGGCCTTTTGAACGTAGAGGGATTTATTAAAGGAGTTGTTCTTGGTTCTCAAGCCTGTGGTCTTGTGTTGCGGGAGCTCCTTCTGCTCCTTCAGCCAATAGCCGCTGAGATACCAGCCCATTGGGGCGGGGTCTCTCTTTTTAAAAATGCGGCCACTTCCCTCCGCTCGCTCTCTGGCTTCCGGCTCCGCTTCTGATGACTAGGCTCCCTTCCTGATTGCGCAGAGGGCTGTTGTCTGGGACGGTGATCTGTAAGTTTTTTCCCCTTTAAATAAATAACCATTCTATTAATCATAATTCCAAACTGGTGTGGGATTGTTTGTGATTTACGCCATCATCTGGCACCCAACGTTTGGTTTTAGGACCCCTCCTTTCCCCGCTCGGCTGCCTGCCGCCAGTGCGGCTTGGCGCAAGCCCTCCCTCCCTCAGCCTGTGCCTTGTGCGTGGAGACAGCTTGACTGAATTATAACATGGTTCCTGTTCCTCCTGCCTGTAGATGACACATAGTGTAATTTCTTAGCTTCGTAATTATGTGAGCCAACTAACACAAGGAATCTCTGTCTATATCTTTCACTCTGTGTCAGTCTGTCTGTCTGTCTGTCTCTTACACACTCAATTTTCTTTATCTAAAGAGCCCCAACTCATCCAGAAAATAAAATATAACAAAGGATTGAGGATAGTTGAGGGAGATGAGTTATTTATTGTGAGGTGATTTCCCCTGGATGAAGAGATTTTTTTTTTTTTTTCTGAATTAGAAACATTCCAAACTGGAGGGAGGAGGAAGGCTGGTAAAACTCAGGAGATAAACCAAACTTATAGATCTGAGAAGGCTGAAAGTTTCAAGATTCACAAAGTCCCTTTGCAAATTTATACAATTAGTAAACAATTGTAGGACAGAAGTCTCTGGGACCTGTCAGTCTGTCCATGAGTTTTTTGTGGAGCAAAGGGATACAGATTTGTGAGTTTGCATCCATGTAGGAGAGGGATTTTGGGTGGTTACTGTTGCCTTTGAGTCAACCATGTCCTGTAAGTAGCCACAGTGAACTCCCTGGTTTACTAAACTACTCACTGGGTTCTTTGATCTGTTGTTGACCGCAGTGGTTGGAATGAGTAATGATCCCATAGGCACAAGTATCTGAACCTTTGATTGGGCTTTTGGGGAGGTTCTGGAAACCTTAGGAGGTATGGCCTTAATCACTGGGAGCAGCTTTGGGATTTCATGGTTTTCCTCAAATTCTAGTTTACTTTCTCTGCTTTCTGTGTATGGGTTGAAGATATACTCTCTCAAATTCCTGCCCTGGCTGCCTGCTGTCCTGCATCCTTCATCAGTATGGATTCAACTCTCTGGAACCATGAGCCAAAATGAACTCTTTCTCCTACAAGTCACTTTTGTTCATGGTATCTTATCACAGTGGCAAAAGCACCTGATTTGGTGTCCTGTCTGAGCGGAGTAGACATTCATCCACATCTCCACAGGAGCAGTCACACGTGTGGAAGGGGTCCACTTGTTAGAAGGTGGGGAAGGTCTCAGTGATATCCTCAAAGGTGAAAAAAGGCCCATGAGAAAAATCTGTGAGGAAAGTAAGCAGCAGTTGCATGTCTAGAGGAGCAGAGAGGAAGCAGAAGGAAGTTACAGAGTGTTGTGTTGGGGAAGATGAAGGATCACAGGATCTTAGGCTCAAAAGGGTCTGATTGAGATTGGTTCCACAGGCTATGATTTGACCAAGGCTTGTATTCTTAAGTCAACAGGAAGATTTGTCAAGTTTGATCAGAGGAATGGTGACACCTGATACTTGCTTGAAGGATTTTTTTTTTAAACAGAAATGGCATGTGGTGGGCAAGAATGGAGGCAGAGATGTTCATGGACTGGTCACACTGTGGGCCAGGCCAGGCCTGCTGTCTTGGACAGAATTAGCTCAGCACATAGAGACACTGAACAGGTCCAGTTGACATTTTGGGGGCAAGGCAAGAGTACAAAGATAGACAAAATCTGGGAACATTAGGAACATGGAAGAGTTGATTTAAAGGGCTGAATAACTTGTGTATCATGTATATATGTACACATGTTCACGCATGTGGAGGCCAGAAGTTAACATTGGGTGCCTTCCTCAATTGCTCTTTAATTTGTTGAGACAGTGTCTCACTGAACCTTGACTTTGGTAATTAGCTAGACAGGTTGACCAGTAAGTTCCAGGGAGCCTCCTGATGGCCTCCCTAGCGCTGGGACTACAGGCGTGAGCTACTAGGCCCTTTTTCCCCAGGGGGTTCTGGGGAGCCAAACATAGGTCTTCCTACTTGCAGAGCAAGCACTTTATAGGTGAAGCCATTTGGTCAGCCCCAGGATACTAACTTTGGAGTCATAAAATATCCTTTCCTGCCCTGTGACCTGGGGACAAGTAGTTTAACAACGCTGGACTCTGTTGTTCTCATACAGAATTGACATGTTCCCTCTATATCGTCCTATGTGTTCATTAAGCTGGTATATCCCAACATTTTAGCATGTTATATTCCTAATAAATAGTAGCTATTATTATTAAGGTTTAAACTTTCTTCCAATTTGTCCTTATAAAATGTTTGTGCATGAAAGTGCTACTGTAGGAAGTGATCTTTTATCATCTTCAGTAGGTCAGCTGTGTCTGCTCGCAAGAGTCCATCCAAGTGACTGTAACTTCCCCTTATAGAAAGCGAGGACGACCGGGCCCTCACTGGAGTCCAGCCATTTATATCTAATTCTGCCCTAATTGCAGGTTAGCTTCAGGGTCTGGGGAACATATAGGCTGGTGGGAGTTCGTGGAAGAGAGACTCTAACCATTCCGCTACGCGGAAGTCGTCATCCATGCCGAGAAGACTTTTGCCTGTGTCTGCTTTGTAGTCAATTATGCCCCCTGGAAATTGTCCTCTACCCATGCTTTGTAAACAAACCCAATAAGCTCATTGGCTTCCAGAGTGAACTTGGGTGAAATTCTGCTTTGGTTTGTGGTTTGGGGACTCCATGAGGAGTGGCAGCTGTTCACATCTTGGGGTGGTTTGGATAAAAATGCCCTCCCCGTAAATGGCTTGTAGGGAGTGGCATTATTGGAAAGGATTAGGACATGTGGCCTTGTTGGAAGAAGTGTTTCACTGGCTTTTAGGTTTTAGTCGCTCTCTTTTCCTGCTGTTTGCCGAGATGGAGAACTCTTAGCTACCTCTCAAGCATTATGTCTGCCTGCATGCCACCATGCTCCCTACCATGATGATAATGGAGCAAACCCCTGAACGTAAGCCAGCCCCAATTAAATTCTTTCTTTTATAAGAGTTGCCATGGTCATGGCGTCTCTTCACAAAAATAGAAATCCTAAGACACATCTCCTCCAGTAAGGAATTCTCAAAGCGAATACAAGCATGTCATATCCAAGTCTTTAAAAGTCTTTACCAATAGGAGTGTCTCAGTTAGAGACAGTGAAAGAGAAAACTTCTCTGGGATTGCTAGTCATTTTTTTAAAACAAAGTTCTTTCAGATTGTGTAATTGGATCTTCTCTTTTCTGCCCTTCAGACCTCACCTCATTCATTTCTTTGATTGGCAATGACTGACCTTGCCTGGAATTAACGTAATGGCACCTTGAGCAATGCTCAATGTGCTGTTTCCCTCAGCCGGGGGACCTGTGCTGAGCGAAACTCGCCGGTGCACTCCTGACTCACTGAGGAGAAAGGGTTTCTTTCCTTTCTAACCAGTGATTCAGAAGCAGCTTGTGAAGGCACTGGAGTGAGGGGGAGTGAGCGGAGCACGGGAAGAACAGCAGCTGTCAGGCCCTGCAGATGGCTGCTCTCCGGACAGTCGAACCCAGTAACACCGTGTACTCCCGCAGTGCAGAGGGATGTCTCTTATCAGGGCAGGAGAGACAGTGAAAGACATGAACTTGGACTTGGAGGAGATTTTGAGGGTGAGGGTGAGGTTTGCACCACATAAAAATGCAAGCAAAAAGGACATTGTGAGGAGGCTTTCCCGGAAGACAGGTAGCAACCTATGGCCGTACAGAAGAAAGCAATCCACTCTACCTGTGGCTCGGAATTTTCTTGAAGCAGGTGGTAGTGGAGCCGGACAGATAGGACAATGACAATTTGGGCTTTGAATCTGCTATGAATATAAATATAAAATTCTGTGTGTGTTCTTGTGTATGCAGATTCATGCACATATGTATGTGTGAACATACGTGTGGAGGCCAGAGGTCAGTGTCAAGTATTCTTCCTCAGGCACTATATTTTTCTTAAGGACGGGTTCCTTTACTGGCCTGGAACTTGCCCAATAGGCAAGACTGGTTGGCCAGTGAGCTCCAGGGTTTACCTGTTCCTGCTTTCTCAGCGCTTGGTTTGCAAGGACATGTCACTATCTCCGGCTTTTTACATGGCTTTTGGGAATTGGATTCAGATCCTCATGCTTGCACGACAAGCCTTGTACTGACTGAGCCATGTCTTCAGTCCCTGAGACCATTTGCGATCTTCTAGTGCAGGGCTTTTCAGCCTTCCTAATGCTGTGACCCTTTAATACAGTTCCTCATGTTCTGGTGACCCCCGGTCATAAGGTTATTTTCGTTGTTGCTTCATAACTGTAATTTTGCTACTGTCGTGAATCACAATGTAAATATGTGTTTTCTGATAGTCTTAGGCGACCCATTATGAAAGTGTCATTTGACCCCCAAGGGTCTGCAATCTATAGGTTGAGAACTACAGTTCTAGTGTCTAGTGTGGTACCTGACACATGGTGAGCTTTCCATAAAACATTTATGGTGCTAGGGTTGTAGCTCAGTAGATTACTCACTTAGCATACACGAGGTTCCGGGTTCAATCCCCAGTACCACAAACAGACATTTATGGGCTAAGTTACCGTAAAAGGCATATTTAAGGAACTCTGTATGAAGGGTAGCTTTTCTTTCTTCAATGAAAAGATTTACTTTATTTTTAGTTATGTGGATTTGTGTGTGTATAGTGGGCATATGCACATGAGTGTGGGTACCAGCAGATGCCAGAGGGCATAGGATCCCTTGGCGCTGGAGTTAGAAGTGATTGTAAGCTCTCCATCAGGGGCACTGGGAAGCAGATGTTTAACTCCTACAAGAGTGGTATGCACTCTTCGCCACTGAGAGCCAGCACTCGACCCCTGTGAGGATCGGCTTTAATTGTCAACATGACACCACTGAGGGTCACCTGGGAAGAGAGTCCCAGGGGAGGACTGTCAGCATTGGCTTGTCCTGTGACATGTCTGTGAGGACTGTCTTCATAAAACTCCTTGCTGTAGGAAGACACAGCTTGCTGAGAGTGGCAGCACTCTCTGGGCATGGGGTCCTAAATTGCACTCAGGCGAAGAAATGGAGCTGAGCACCAGCAAGCAGGCGCGAGAGCGCACGTTCATTTCTCTTGGCTCTTGATGTGACTAACTGTTTGAAGTTCCTGTCTTCAATTCCCTGAAATGATGACTTGGACCTGGGATCTGGAATAATTCCTTCCTCCCAGAAGCTGCGCGTCGTCAGGATGTCTTATCCCAGTGACAGAAATGAGGCTAGAAACTCCAACTGGTCCAGAGGGCCTGGGATGTGGTGGGAGAGGAACTACTTGGCTCCCTGAAACTATGTGTTCTCACATATTGCCTAATGATGTTTCATCATAGAGGGACCACAGACACCTAGCCCTGTTATGGCTTAAACATGACTAATATCCTCCAAAGGTCCGTATGTTACAGGAATGGTTCCCAAGCATCACTCCTAGGAGGTGGTAGAACCTTCAAGAGGTGGGAAATGTCTTCATGTTATTGGGGATGGGTTGATGAAGGAGATCATGAGACTGGCTTCTCCCTTTCCTTTCTGCTTTCTGTGGCTCATCAAGTGATGAAGTAGAAACTTAGAAATAGCTACTCTGAGTCATAAACCCTCATAAGAGGCTGTGCTAGCTCATTTTAATAGCCAACCTAATACAACCTGCTATCACCTGGGAAAAGAGACATAATATGTAATTATCTACACTAGCTTGGTCTGTGGGCAGATCTCTGGGGAATTGTCTTGATTGTTAAGTGATGTAGGAAGATCCAGCCCACTGTGGGCAGCACTATTCCCTAGGCTGGGTTCTGAGCTGCATACAATTGAGAAGACAAAACAAAACAAAGAACAGCTAGCAAGCAGGTGAGCAAGCAAGCATCCAGGCATGCATTTATTCCCTCTCTGTTCTGGACTCGGGTGTGAAATCATAAGTTTCCGAATAGACTTGCCTGCAACAACGGACTATAAGACCGCACAAATCCTTTCCTCCCTAAATTGCTTTCTGTTATGGTATTTTGTCACAGCCACAGGACTACAGCCAGCACAGAAGCTGTGTAGATATTCAAGCCAAGGCTTGCCTACCTCCAAAGATCAGGTTTTTCCCATTGTGAAAAAAATGTCCCCTTCACATTTAGAGGGAGGAGTCAGGAGCAGAGATGTGGGGCTGAGATCAGAAAAGCATTGTGGACACTTTTCTGCAGGGCCCAAAGTACCGCAGAGGGTCCTGTGATACATCTCGCAGCACAGAGAATGGGATTAGGAAACATAAAACAACATCAACAAAAGGAGAGAATTTTCATTCTTCCTACAGCAAAGCTGGCGGGATGGTGATGAGCACCAAGCCAGCACGAACACTGGCATGGTGCTGGGTTGTCATCGAACCTGCCCCTGCATGGTCCCTGTCACCATATAGCACAGACACAGCATGCATTATTAAAAATAGTTCTGAAGGCCGAGGGTACAGTGTGGTCACCCAGGCTAACACAATAGCCAAAGAAAATGTGTCAATTTGTTGCAAAATGCACAGCAGGCGTTTACCCTTGGATGTTTCCAAAACCAGAGATATTTGTGCTTAGAGCCTATTAGTTACTGTGGAGGAATGCCCGCGAGGGCTTGTTTTATTCCCAATCAGGGGAATCACATTTCTGGTTGTGCTATCAGTCTCCTGCCACATCATTTTTAAAGGCGAGCTGTAAAATGTTTTTGTCTACTGCGGCAGCTAGGAGGAAAACTTTATTAGTGGGAGAGTAATGCAGTTTGAAAGAGTCCTGTTAACACGGAAATCTGTTTAGGACACTTAATTGTGGGCTTTACAAGGCAACTGCGGCTTTCTTTGCAAATAAACAGTAGCCCTTCCAACGTGCACGAGGGCACTTGGCCCGTGCTGACTTCATGGCATGTATGGGGAGGGAAAAACGGAGGTAGACTTTGCCTTTCCTCCTGTTGGGACCTATGAAGAGCTGAGAATTAGAACCCGTGTAGGATTGGCTAGTTGAGTACTTCAGATTGCGGCTCATTTGTGGCCACAGTAGGTGTGAACCGGAAGTGTGCCTGACCGCAACCGCGCCTTGATACCTCCCCTCCGGTCCTCTGAATCCATCTCAAAGAGTAACAGGCAGCCCGGTGGCTTTCCAGTGTTAGTGAATTTGACTTGTTCTCCTTGCCCCACAGAGCCACTTATGCTTATGTTCACATGTACACATGCACGCAAAAGGCACACATATGTACACACAATATACATATCTATACATTCATATACATACAAGCACACACCCAGATATACATGGACACAAACACATACAGACATACTCACACATGTACACATGTTCTGTGGTCCATATGTATCAAAGATACCAGTTATAGTGGTTAATATTATTAAGTTAAAAAGATTTACACTCATCCGGGAGACAACTGAGCATTCCTAAGAGGGATTATTTAGATTAGGATAACAGAGGTGAGTGGACCTAGGTGGATGGTGTCATCCTCCTTGTCTGGGATCCCAGACTGACAGGAAAGGAGAGAGTGATTTGAATACCAGCATTTATCTCTGTTTACTTCTGCGCTGCAACGGGCGGGGGCAACAGTCTCCAGCTCCTGCTGATGTGACTCCCTTGCCTCAACTGTAGCAAAGGCAGACTGCTTCTTCCTTAAGTGGCCTTGTCTGGGATTTTATAGCAGGAATGAGACAAGTAACCAATGCAGTCACAAATACAACCCAAAACAAAACCATACATTTGCTTAAAACATGACATTGCCATTTTAATTTCATTTTAAATTCGGCATTGTGTATGTAGGTGTGTGCATGTGCATGCAGTTGGCCACCAAGGCCAGAAGAGGGCAGTGCATCCCGCTAGAAGCAGAGTTACAGGTGGTTGTGAGTGACCAGAGAGCTGGGAACCGAACTCTGGTTCTCTGCAAGAGCAGCAAATGCCATGAACCATAGAGCCATCATCTCTCTAGCCCCAACATGGGATTTTTTTTTAAATTGCTCTGGTTAATTTTTTAAAACTCCTTTGTGGTTCTCAAGTGTGAACTTGGTAGAGGTAGAGAATAACAGTATGCCACAAGGTCTAAAGGTTAGACACTTGGGCAAGTATGAGAGTAAGGCTCATGGATCACAGAAAATGGGAAATACAGAGAAACAGATGGAGGGAGGAAACAGTGACTGTCTTCTGACTAAGGAAAATGAACTTTATTTCTGTGAGGTTGTCTACTAAAGACACGGCTATGGTTATATTACACATACAGAACATACAGAAATATATAAGATGATTTTTTTAAAAAAATCTACTTTTGTGGTAATGAAAGTTGCCCATGCACTTTGCAGACAGCTTGAAATATATATAGGTATAAAGGAGAAAATAATTGGGCAGTGCTTTTGCAGCCAGAGACAGATACTGTGATTGTTATTATAGTGCCCCCACATAGTCTTTCTCCAGTGCATTTTAAAGCATGCTTTTTGCCAAGCCTAGAATATAGTAAATGCAGGATCCTTGCAACTTTTATGTGGAGGATGATAAGGAAAGGATTGAAGAAGATGGTATCTGATTTAGAATAGTTTTTTTATTTAGTCTTTACCAATAAAAAAATAAAATTCTGAGGCTTAGGTCATCCAATATGAGTTTTAAAGTTGCAGAAATCATTACTTGGGTTCTTTGGCAATGAAAATGGCCATTATGTTGCTCGATATAGCTTCACTTTTATGGAAGAAGGAAGAAAAAATACTTCCGTGATTCTTGGAGCACAGCGCTGTAACCATGTAAATACTTGAGCTATTATTTGAGCAAGTGCTGGCATTGAATAATATAGGTTATTTTAAGAGGTAATCAAATGTGGAGGGCACTTTTATCTGAACCCTGGCATAAACAACAGGATTCACAGATGAGTATTTCTTCATTCAGATGAGAGAAAAATTATCGGAGGTGGGGGTGTCACATTGCATGGCCAAACAGTACTCTGGGCTGTGTTTCCATCAGAGAAGATATTGAAGTCCAGTATGTACTTTCAGTTGGTCCCACCGAATAAAAGAACTGGTAAATCACTCCGCACCACAGCCCTTTTTCCCCCATAGGGACTTTTTTTTTCCTTCCTAGAATGCATTGTTCGGTAACTTCTGTTTCAACAGGACAATATGATAGTTTTTATTTTTTATCTTTTGTCACCTTGACACAACCTAGAGCCCCTTTGGGAAGAGGTTGGAGCTTACGCCAAGAACTGCTTCATTCAGACTCATCTATGGGCATGTCTGGGAGGAATGGTCTTGATTGATGATTGATGTGGGAGGAAGGGTCCAGGCCACTGTGGGCATCATCATCCCTGTCCATGTGGCCATGAATGAATAAGAAAACCAGTTGGACATGAGCCAGAAAACAATCTAATAAGCAGCATCTTGCCATGGTTTCTGCTCCAACTTCCTGCCTTGAGTTCCTGCTCTGACTTTCTTCAGTGGTGAATTATACCTGGAACTAGAAGATAAAACACACCCTCCCTTCCCAAATTGCTCTTGGTCATGGTGTTTATTGTAGCAATAGATCAGTTTGCTAGAGCATAGGGGGCTGGTCTTGAACTTCTGACCCCTCCTTCCTCCACCTCTTGAGTTTTGGGATTACAGGCGTGCACCATCTTTTGTGATGATCAAGATGGAACTCGGGGCTACGTATGTACCAGACATGTACCATCTGAGGTACATTCCTAGTTAGTGGTAATCTACATTTTTATTTGAAAAAGAAGACAATTCTTGGTTTAAAACTCCCTCTTTTAAAAACAGTAATTATAGGTTTTTTAAAAAAACACCTGAAATTCTAATATGAATGTCAACAGAAAACCAACTGAGCTGGGGGCCATGGTGGTACACACCTTTAAACTCAGCACTTGGGAGCAAGGGGCAGGGGGATTTCTGAGTTCGAGGCCAGTCTGGTCTACAGAGTGACAGAAGGAGTTCCAGAATTAGGGCCACACAGAGAATCCCTGTCTCTGTGTAGAAACAGAAAAAAAAGATGAACCAACAGCAACTCCCCCAAACAAGCAAACAAACAGCAGCGGCAACAACAACAGCAAAAATCCAACTGAATGACTTTAAAGGCTCTTGAGTCTTGAGACGCCTTGCCTTCTGATACCCCAACAAACCAATAAACGCCTTAAACTTTGATTTCTTTGTTTTGGGAAGAAAGGATTTCCTGTAGCACAGGTAAGCCTCAAGCATGCTGTGTAGCCAAGGATGACCTTGAATTTCTCATCCTCCTGCCTCCACCTCCTCCTCAGTGCCACCATGCGTAGTTCATGCGGTTTATGGATAGTGCCAATTTTATATGCAATTAGAGTAATTTCTTTCTGTTTGTGATTGGCTCCAAGGCATATATTTATTGATAAATTATTTACTCCTTTCTCATATGAAGTAAACAAAGTAAACATTGCCTCCTCTTGAAATACAAGGAGAAAGAAATCAAAGGACTGACCTTTTCATGAACAATAGCATCAGGGCTTCTGTCACTGAGAAAGCAAGTATTCTGTTCTCCAAAACCAACATAAGGGGGGGTGGTAGGAGGTTTTGTTTTTGCTTTTTTTTTTTTTTAACCTGCTTTGGTACTCAGTGTTTCTTCACCTAGGAAATAGGGTCACATACTTTCTATATAAAGTTAAGACTAATTTTCATTTAATTTAATTTTTAAATAGGTGAAATATCTATATTCTTCAAAAGTCAGCTATGC
Source organism: Arvicola amphibius (assembly GCF_903992535.2). Taxonomy (NCBI): domain Eukaryota; kingdom Metazoa; phylum Chordata; class Mammalia; order Rodentia; family Cricetidae; genus Arvicola; species Arvicola amphibius. The sequence continues at coordinate 91,160,712 of NC_052058.2, read as the reverse complement.
ACAAAAGTAGAGTTTAGAGAATTTTCTATGCACATTTTACCCTCTGTAGTTAAATATTTTATATTTATATTTTATATCCTTATGAAATAAGAAAATTGTGTGACTACCCATTCCTCCATCATCCTTATACCAAGGAGTCATAGAACTTTTGTATGTGTGTGTGTGTATGTGTGTGCACATGCATGTGTGGGTGTGTGTGTGCATGCCTGCCTGTATGCACGTATGTGCGTGGGTGCGTGCGTGCGGGTGTGCGTGATTATGCATCTGCAACAGAGGTCAACTTTGGTTGTCATTCCTCAGGTGCTATCCACCTTGGTTTTTTTTTTTTTTTTTTTTTTTTGAGGGAGAATCTCTTAATATCTTGAAGTTCCCCAACAGGCTAAACTGGCTGATGAACCCTTAGGGACTTTACTGTAGAATGAAACGGCGGGCTGTGTCCTGCCACCCGGCTAGCTTTGCCCAAAATAATTACATGGAAACTGTATTCTTTTAAAACACTGCCTGGCCCATTATCTGTAGCCTCTTATTGGTTAATTCTCACATCTTCCTTTAACCCATATTTAGTAATCCGTGTAGCACCACGAGGTGTGGCTTACCAGGAGAGATCTTAACCTGCGTCCATCTCAGAGAGGAGAATCATGGCGACTCACTATGGCGACTGCCTGAAGCGTCTCCCCACTCCTGCTACCCAGCATTCTGTTCTGTCTACTCCGCCTACCTAATTTTCTGTTCTCTTAAAGGGCCAAGGCAGTTTTCTTTATTAATTAACCAATGAAAGTAACATAGACAGATAACTCTCCTCCATCAATTCCCCTTTTTCTGTTTAAACAAAAAAGAAAGGCTTCAACTTTAACATAGCAAAATTACATATAACAAAACAGTTATCAAGCAAGTATTACAGTTACAATATTTAAATCTATTTTATCTTTTATCATAACTAAGGAAAGCTATAACTATCTATTTATTCTTCAACTCCATCAAAGACTCCAGAAGGATATAATATTACCTAAGTAAACAAGTCATTTGCAACTTTCAAACTCTAGAAATGACAGAGACAACTCGCTGCCTGGACAGTCACCCAAAGTTCCTCTGTACCGTTGGGGCATCCATCTTCAGCCTACAGGCCCATAAGTATCCAGCAGACATTTCCATGAAGCAGGAAATTCCAAAGACAGTTCAGTCACTTTCTGCTGTGTCCTGCAGAATGTCTCGCAGACTCTTTAATGAATCAGGAACCCCAAAAGACCATCTCACCCTTAGGCAAGTTCAGCAGTCCTCTTTCTGTGGGTTCCTTGTGTCCAGTTTATGCAACAGTCCAGGCAAGAGCAGTTTCTTGCCCAAATGGCTAACAAACTCCATAAGTAGCCTCTTCGATGCCCATCTTCCTCTCGAAGTAGATTGGTGCTGCCAGGAGCAGACGTGTCTCATTGTTATGAAAAACCCTAAGTTATTAAAACATTAAATGCCATATTCTGCAGTCTTTGAAAGATATGAAGAATGTCTATCTAACTGAAATATGTCTCTACATATCTAGAAAATCTAATAACATGACTACAAGCTTAACTATTATCAATGATTATCCATTAACAACCTATATTTCCTAATTATACATTACATTTTTAAATGAACTACACAATTACAATACCTTAATCAAGATCAGAAATACATATACATATAACAAATTGACCTTAAAATCCATACCAATGCAAATTCTGCCATCTGCCCAGGTGCAGGCAGGGAGCAGGGAGCCATCGGCCAGGTCTCAGAGCACTCTCCTTCCCATCCCAAGCGGGAACACAAATATCCAGGCCCATAAAAGCCACTGAAATGCTTTAAAGCCAGAGTTCGCGCTTGCAGCACAGCACCAGGAAGCCACGTTTTAAAATGACTCAGCTTTTTCTCTGCCGCTTTTTCCGAAACAGGAAATCTCTCTACAGCACGTCCAGGCAAACAGCAAAAAGCTGTGTTAAACTCTCTCTCTCTCCTTTATTTAAAGCCCTCTCAGGTTTTTAAGTGGATTTAGTCACCACGTTGGAGCGCCAATCTGTAGAATGTCCATAAATGGATAAAACAGGACTGTCATATCCTCCAAGACAGGGTAAGATAGTTCTGAAAAGTTTCTTGCCTTTGAAAATGGTATGTCAGTTACGTTAGGCCTTAGCCAAAGTTGGTTGCTTCAACGCTGCAAACGTGACTTTGGGTGATTGTCCAGGTAGCTAGTTGTCTCTGTGATTTGTTGCATGTTTTAGAAGTTGTTTGAATGCACTTCCTAATTACTCAGGTAACATTATTTTCCTTCTCAGATCTTCGATGGGGTTGAAGACTATATAAATGCAGTTACTTTCCTCTCATGACTTGGCCAAGTTATTTATTATACAAGACTTAAGCTAGTTGGAATAGGATATTTGTGCTTATTGTATATAATTTCATAGTAGGTTTAGAACTCTCTTACTTAAACAAAAAGGGGAGGTGTTGCGGGAGCTCCTTCTGCTCCTTCAGCCAATAGCCGCTGAGATACCAGCCCATTGGGGCGTGGTCTCTCTTTTTAAAAATGCGGCCACTTCCCTCCGCTCGCTCTCTGGCTTCCGGCTCCGCTTCTGACAACTAGGCTCCCTTCCTGATTGCGCAGAGGGCTGTTGTCTGGGACGGTGATCTGTAAGTTTTTTCCCCTTTAAATAAATAACCATTCTATTAATCATAATTCCAAACTGGTGTGGGATTGTTTGTGATTTACGCCATCACTTTACCACCTCTGTCTCCCAGTGCTGGGATTACAAGCATGGCTCACCATGTCTACCTGTTTCACGCGAGTTCTGAGGATTGATTGAACCCAAGTCCTCATGCTTACATATGGGTTACTTTACGGCCTGAACCCCAGTCCCAGAGAATGCTTTGTGTGCTTACTTATCTTCGTGATGCATTCTAGAGACCACTCCATGTGACTTCTGAGAGCTAGTGTTCCACTGTACTGCTATAAGGGTCTCCGTGGGTTGTTAGCTAGTTTCCCACCCAGGCTCATTGACTCTAAAGCTTTGCTACCATGACACCCACAGTCACAAATAACTTTGTGTAGAGGGTGATGGCTTCCTATCCCAGTAGTGTTACTTTTCCAGGTAGTCTCTGTCCCGCTGAGAGGCTCATGGTTGGTTCTCTACAGTTGGGTTTTATTTTCATTAGGTAAATTTCTTTTCAATCAATATCAGTGTAGAGCCAGTGTTTTCTTCCTTCTTGACCATAAGTACAGGTAGCTCTCACCTACACCATCTATTCTTGAAAATTTCTACAAGGGCAGAAAAGCCAGACAATAGACTGTCTTATGGGCTATGAAGAAACTAGGGGAAGTTCTATCTCTGGGCTGCTAAAATGCAATATAATTCCCACTTTCTCTTCAGTTCTTTAAGCACAGTCATTTATGATTCATGGCCAGCAGTTGGTACATGTTCTTTAATTGTGTTCCTTTTCTTCACAATTAATTGAATACACAATTGAGCTGTGTAAAGCCAATGAGAATCTGATTAAGGTGAAAGATTCTCTGTCTTCATTCTGCCTGGTGATTTGCAGCTTTGTCTCAATGGTGTTGAGTCTATATGACCTGTTCTTGTTATCCCTTGTATCAGCATGTTCATTGTTCGGTTTCCTCCTCATTTTTATAAAACACTTGGGCAAAATGCAATAAGCCTCTGAGTGATCGCGCAAATATTGCTGATCTAAAACAGAGCAGTGGTCCCTGAGTTGATGCTTCTGAATGATAGCTTTCATTGATCATTCCCGGAGCTTAGGATGAAGTTCGCACATGCAGAGAGTTTAGCCCAGTCATCCAGGAGACAAATTGTGAGAGGCGAGTCAACCCCATGCAGGATAAGAAGCTGTGAAAGGCCACCATGCTGACAGGTCTTACAACAGAACAGCAACCTTCTGAGAAGACTGTGTGGTCAGACTTCAGATGATGACCTACCATGAACACAGTCCACATTACAAAGTCAGTAATGCAGCTTCAATGGAGAGGTCTAATTCTCCCCACTACAACCCTTCTCGACCTTTTCTTTATACTCCTCCCTACCTCTCAGTATGTACATATGTATGTATGTATGTATGTATGTGTGTATGTACGTATGAAAACATGTATGTATGTATGTATGTATGTATGTATGCATGTGTCTTAGGGTTTCTGTTGCTGTGAAGAGACACCATGACCACAACAACTCTTATAAAGGAAGGAAAATATTTAACTGGGGCTGGATTACAGTTTCAGAGGTTTAGTCCATTATCATTATGGTAGAAAGCATGGGGCATATAGGCAGACATGGTGCTGTAGAAGGAGCTGAGAGTTCTGCATCTTGATGTATACCACACTGGACATATAGACTGAGCATATGAGACCTCAAAGCCTGCCTCTACAGTGACACACTTCCTCCAACAAGGCTACACCTATCCAACAAAGCCACACATCCTAATAGTGCCTTTACCTATGGACTGAGCATTCAAACACATGAATCTAAGTGGGCCATTTCTATTTAAACCACCACAACATACATGCATACATCTAAATATCTATCATCTATCTATCTATCTATCTATCTATCTATCTATCTATCTATCTATCTATCTATCTATCTATCTATCTATCTATCTATCTATCTATCTATCTATCTATCTATCTATCATCTATCTATCTATCTATCTATCTATCTATCATCTATCTATCTATCTATCTATCTATCTATCTATCTATCTATCTATCTATCTATCTATCTATCTATCTATCTATCTATCTATCTATCTATCTATCTATCTATCATCTATCATCTACCATGTATCTGTCTTTCTGTCTACCTATCATCTGTTTATCAAGCCATCTGTCATGAGTCTATCAGGTTCACTATTTATATATCTACCATATATTTGTTTATCATTCATCTATGAATCTATGTATCTATCATCTATTTAAATGAGCAAATAAACAAAACCCATCCTTCTCAGTGTACAGCCTAGACTGGCCTCTGCCGTGGGACAATGGTTTTACCCTGTAAAGATTTGTTTCTTGTACTTGTTTAATAAATTGCTGATTGGCCAGTACCTGGCAGGAAGTAGAGGTGGGACAGTGAGAACAGGATAATTCTGGGAAGAGGAAGATTTAGTCTACAGCTGTCACCCAGACACAGAGGAAGCAAGATGAGAATGCCTCGATGAAAAAGATACCAAGTCATGTGGCAACACAGACAAGAATTAATGGGCTAATATTAGTTATAAGAGTTAATAAGAAGCTTGAGCTAATAGGCCAACCAGTTTATGATTAATGTAGACCTCTGTGTGTTTCTTTGTGACTGAACGGCTGTGGGACTGGGTGAGAGAAAAACCTCAGTCAATAGGCCTCAGATGCTTAATTCTCCTCTCTTAGCCTTTTAAGTTTCTGAATGCTAGGATTACATTATGAGCCACCATGCTTGGCTCCAGTATTTAAACATTTGTTGTTGTGGTTGCTTGAGTGAGATATCTCCCATATTCTCAGGAATCTGAATATTTGGTCCCCAGATGGCAACACCCTTTGGATAGGTTTAGGAGGCGTGGCCTTGCTAGAGGAAGAATGTCACTGGAGGTGGGCTTTGAGGTTTTAAAGCCCATGTTCTTCCCAGGCCACTCTCTACTTCTTGTTTGTTTTTTCAGATGTGAGCTCTCAGCTGCTCTTCCTGCTGACAAGTCTGCCTGCTACAGCGTTTCCCCACCATGATGGTGATGGACTCATCTCTCCAGAGCCATAAGCCCCCAATAAATCCTTCCCTCTCTAAGTTGCTTAGTCATGGTGTGTTGTCATAGCATTAGAAAAATATCAAGCGCCGTTACTAATAAGATGCTGCATTTGGAGAGCCGGTGGTGGGTAGCAGGTGTTTGAGCAGCGGTTCCTGGCTGGTCAGGCTGTGAAGGGGAAGCATACACACTCCAGGGACCAGTCAAGGGGCTCATGTTTAGAAACAGCAATCTTTTCACGAGTGGAAGCCTGGAAACATTCCCAGATCGTCTCCAGCTATCTTTGGGCCTCTGATCGCTCTGTTCTCCTTGAGCTTCCCTGACACCAGGACTGGCTGTGTCAGGAGAGGAAAGCTGCCGCGAGTCCCAGAGCTCCAGCCATTAGACACTGCCGACCCGGTCTTAGTACACCAGCTCCCTTCCAGACGATCCCTTTCATTAGGAGTCCTCCACAGGTTTGCGGAGGGTGATTGCACAAGGGAGGCCATTTGGCAATGAGCTGATTGTAAGTGCAGCTGCAGGAGCCCTCTCTCTGATTAGGCCCGAGATGCTGAAGCCAGATGAATTAATAATGAGTTGACGGGCAGCAGGAGAGACTCTGACACTGTGCTTGTTTATGGTAAGAGAAGTCTTATGTGCTTTCATTTTTTTACAAAACAACACCTTTTCTTAAACTCGAGACCACTGGCAAGTGCCTGGAGTAATTAAGCTCATTTTCCCAGAGTGTGTCCCCTCAGGAAAGCCCTTTGGCTAAGCACTGTTTATTACAGCCCGCACAGGCTGAGACTTCTGGGTCATGCCCATTATGAACTGGGGAAGAAAGAGAATGGGATTCTCATGCCTGGATGCTACCTTCAGAGCCATGGAGCTCTCAAGCTCAGGAGACATTTAAACCAAGTAGATTCTTTCTCCTCATCCAATTGCAAGAAAACACCCAAACGCAACACGGTTAGGTTAGGAATATTTAAGAGATGTAATTCTATTTCAATTAAAAACATTAAAAAAGAAACGATTATCCTTGATTAAATCTAAGCACAATAACAATGCTACCCAGTTGGGTTCTTTTCCCTCCCATAAATGAAAGATAAACTTCAGTTCTAAGTTATAGTTGTAAGGCTAGCATTTTGCCAGATTTTGTAGTGGTAGCAAACCCTATATTTATTTGAAATTGCTTAAATTTGTACTCCTCCCAGCCTGATTGAGCTAATTAGAACCCATGGGGAATTATACGGTTAATGGAGGGAACTGTGGAAGTATAAATATGCAATGCAATTAGTTTCTATCTTTGTGTGTGTATGTATGTGTGTGTGTTACAATCTTGAAGCCCATCGGCAAAAGACTTAGAACAATAGGAACCATTGATTTTTCAAGCTGCTATGGAAGTCCATAATTATGATATAATATCTTGCCAACCTCTTCATGCATAGAAGGGAATATGAGTAAATAAAACCCAGCAATTTCCTCCAACTAGCGTTCTCTATATCAATAGCATACTTTCCCAGTTCTTTCTCCTTCTGGTTTTGTTTGTTATAGAGGATATAGTGAATATAAAATATTCACTTGCTTGAATATTTTAGATATGATTGAAGGACTTTGTTGCGTGGGATCAAATCTGGTTTGCAATCGGTTAAGCAAAAGGCTTCCTTGGTGGTATTCCCAGGGAGGAGAGGAGGTCGCCGCCCGTGCCCTCTGCCTTCCATATGCAGATGACCTTGATTTTGATAACTGCTGTTAATGCAAGTTCATGGCACATGGATTTTGTCGTGTATTCTTTAATGTGTTAGGGCTCTGCCTAGGCCAGGTGCTTTCCTGCGCACACAACCTTTGTAGTCTTCCTAGTACTCCAGGATGGAAAGATGCACAGTTCCCGCCTCCCTGATAATTCCAATCCACACTATTTCTTTACTTAGAATGACTTTAAGTAGCAAAATATACTGACAAGTAATGAGAGAGACCACAGAGCAGGGGACCGCCATGGGGTCCTTTAGTGTTACTTTCCCTACTTTCTTGAGCAAGGGGCACCGATCTTTATTTTGTTCTGCACCGCCCAAGTTGTGTAGCTAACTCTGCGTGAGTACAGATGAGAATAACACAGAGATCTTGCCAGTTCTCAGCAACCACTTGCTGAGTATTGATCTGTGTCACATGCCACAGTGCTGGTGGAGGGATGCAGGAGCTGTGGTGGGGACTGGCCTCAGTCTTGCTGTGGGACACCCGCCTGTCCATCCCTAGTTGAGATCCTGGAGATGTTTGGTCTTCAGGAACTGTGCCTTTGTCTGTCATGCACGAGTCTGTGAGGAATGAGGAAGAAAGATGCTTCCAGAAACATAAGTATTTGAATTTGTAAGACACTTTAGCATCAAAAAAATCCAGTCTTTAATGTGTATGCGTGAGTGTGTGCTTGCGTGTGTATCTGTGCATTTGTGTGTGCTTTGCAGCCCTTTGCAGTGAGTGGTCGTCACTGTGTTGTACGATAGATCCATAAGACACTTGGGAGATACTCTGTCAAGGTGAAAACAAGTGATTTGGAACAGTGCAGCTTTCTGTCCCAGTCACACCAGCTGTGACGTATGTCTCATGCATCTCCATTCAGATTTGAGATAATGGTTCTCTTCTGTTACTAGCGCCAACCATTAGCTCTAAACCCACACTGCAGATTCGGATTCTGTCCTGCACCCCCAGACTTCGTTTCCATCATAGTCAGCAGTATGACAACAGTCCCCCGTCCTGTTACGGTACGAAGAACTGAAAAGTAATATAGTATTTTCAAAACATTTATTTTTATTATTTCATTGCAAGACTCATGCAAGAGTTCCTTTCAACAGCGTGTTTGTTGTATGACTTTTCCTGGGGAGACAGAAACAATTTTTATTCAACCCATATAAGGCACCAACAGTGCAGCAAAGAAATGATTCCACCCATCTAGCTTAGTGAATCAGTAAGTTTGGGAGTGTTTACAGGAGCAGGGGTGAGGTGTTGCTTACAGGAGCAGGGATGAGGGGTTACTACAGGAGCCTGGGTGTCTTAGGAGAAATCTCTATTGCTGTGAAGAGATACCATGGCCACAATAACTCTTATAGAGGAAAAACATTTATTGGGGCGGCTTACATTTTCAGAGATTTAGTCCATTGTCACCAGGAGGCAACATGGTGATAAGCAGGTGGACATGGTGCTGGGGATGTAGTGGAGTGTCCTACATCTTGCAGGTCTGTCTCACTGGGCATAGCTTGAGCATCTATAAGACCTCAGAGCCTGCTTCCACAGTGACACACTTCCTCCAACAAGGGCACACCTCCTAGTAGTGCCATTTCCTTTGGGGGTCATTTTCTTTCAAACCACCTTAAGGGGTGGGGGATTGCTAACAGGAACATGGGTGAGGGAATACTTACAGGAGCAGAGGTGAGGGGTTACCATGGGAGCATGGGAGAGGGGCTACTAATAGGAGCAGGGGTGAGGGGTGACTTACAGGATCAGGGGCTACTACTGAAGTAGAAGTGTGGGGGAGGGTTACACACAGGAGTGTGGGAGACTCAAACATAACTACTTCACTGAAAATCCCACCTCACCATGGGCTCTAACTCAGGAAAGCTCTCATATGTCATAGATTCCCTTCATTCCCATCATTCCTGCAGGACTTGCAGACAGTCCACAGAAGAACCTTCTCCCTCCAACAACTGCTACTCCGTATACTACCTTGTGAGCCTTATGACTTTATGCATTTTGTGACCCTGGTGAGTTATGTCTGCTTCTTTATCACGTGAAATTATAAATTATAAAACCATATTTATTTTTACCAAATGAACTAGTTCTCTTGTTAATATTTGAGACTTCAGAAATTTCTGTTGCTTTTAATGTCCTATTCCTCTAATGATAGAGACCAAAATGATTATCAAATTTCAATGTTTTCTTTCTTTGTCCACTGTTTTTTTTTTCTTCTAATCTTGTAAATGAATTCAAGAGCGATGGGTTATGGGAGTCAGAGTTGGAGTGGCGTTCATTTTGGAGAACACTGTCGTAGATTCTGTGAAGGGAGGGCCAGGCACAGCTCCAAACTTGCCATGAATGAATTTGGCAAAAATCTCACAAGGCATCTTTGAGAAGTCTGCGATTGCACTGGAGACAGGAACTGTACCCAGAGTCTCGCTGGCTGACCAGCGCCACCACCCTGTGCTATGTGAAACGATGCCTGCTGTTTTTATTATCACACGGGGTTATTATACTGGCCAGCTTTACGTCAACTTGACACAACTAGAGTCATTTCAGGAAAGGGAATCTGGACAGAGAAAATGCTCCTACCAGATTAGCTTGTGGGCGAGCCTGTGGTGCATTTTCTTGATTGACGATTAATATGAGAGGTTCAGTTCACTGTGGGTGGCACCATCCCTGGTTGGGGGCCATAAGAAAGCAGACTAAACAAGCCATGAGGAACAAGCCAATGAGCACCACCCTCCATGGCTTCTGCGTCAGATCCTCCTTCAGGTTCCTGCCTTGCTAAAGTTCCTGCCTTGGCATCCCTTAGTGATTGACAGGCTGTAACCTGGAAGTGTCAGATGAAAGAAACCCTTTTGCCCCCCAAGTTGCTTATGATTATGTTATTTTGTCAGTAGAAACCATAAATAAGATAGTTATATAAGATCATTTTCATGCAAATATCTAACGTACCCCTTCTCTCCTCTCCTCTCCTACCCTTCTCTCTCCTCTCCCCCCCTTCCCTCCCCTCCCCTCCCCTTCCCTCTCCTCCTCTCCCCTCTCCTCTCCTCCCCTCCCCGTTTTTCCTTTCCCCTTCCCTCTACTTCCCTTCCCTTCCCTCCTCTCCCCTCCCCTTCTCTCCTCTCCCATCTTCTCCTTTCCTCTCCTCTCTCCTCCCCTCCCCTTCCCTCTTCTCCCCTTCCCTCCTCTCTCTTCCCCTTCTCTTCATTCCTCTTCTTCCCCTTTCATCTATTCCACGAATAGTTTTGCTTCTACTTTGATGTTATTGGTACATGCATGATTTTGCATAGCTATAAAGTCTCAGACTCACAATTGAGGGAAAATGTGACATTTGTCTACTTGATACCAACTTAATTTCTATAATATGGTTGTCTTAGGTTGCGTTCATTTTTTGCACAGGACCCAATTTTATTTTTTCACAGATGCATAAAATTTCCTTGTGTATACAATCCACATTTTCCTTATCCATTCCTCTATAGTTAGACGCCTAGGTTAGTTCCATAACTTAAGTTCGAGTGAAGAGTACTGCAAAAATCGCTCATGTGCAAGTATCTCTGAGTTCCGTTGGCTTGGATTCCTTTAAGTAGATATAAACTGCTTACAGTTTGTTGTATTATAGGCCCCCAATTTTATGCATGATAAGCTGAGATCCATACAGAAAAGTTTTCTGAGATTGTCTAGTTACTTAAATAAGGATGTTGTGGTTCGAATGACAAATGTCCCCCATAGCTTCAGGTGTTTGAACACTTGGTCCCCAGTTGGTGGCACTATTTGGGAAGGTTATAGAGTCTGTAGGAGGTGGAGACTTTCTCGGGGAAGTGTGTCACTAGGGGTGGGCTTTGAGTGTTTATAGCCTTATTTTTGTTTCCTGTTCCCTCTCTTTGCTTCCTGTGTGAAGATGAAATATGATCTCTCTGCTTTGTTCTCTTGCTGCCATGTCTTCCCTATCACAACAGACTCTGTCCCTCTGGAACTGTGAGGGAAACTTAACCCCTTTTCCTTAAGAGGCTTTGATCAATGCATTTTGTCACAGCAACAGAAAAATTAACACGGGACCAAGATTGGAAGCCCTCGCCCCCTACTCCTGGTCCAAGTCGACCCCACTGTCCTCTAACACAGAATGAGGATTGGAAGCCCTGGCCCCCCAGTCCTGGCCCAAGCCTACCCCATTTTCCTCAGAGTTACTAACAGGAGAGCCTCAGAACCCTCTGAATCAGACAGTACAGCTACCATCCCCGAGTCTTTCATTAAAGATGCCTGACATGTTCAATTCTTTCCTTTAACAGTAATTTCTTTGTTTTGTCTTCAGGAAACCGGGCAGGAGGAGATAAGCCAATATATCTGCCTGTTGAGCCTACAGTTAAAAATAATTTTAAAAGAAGAAAATGGAGATATTCCTGGAGCAATAAGGTAGTGGGATTTTTTTTTTTTTGAAACAGGGTGTTACTATATAGCCTATGTTGTCTTCAAATTCATAAATCCCGTGTGTCTGCTTTCTGAGTGTTGGGATTATAGGTATAACCATCACGCCTGGTTAAACGTTTGAAAATCGTGCTCTTTCACATTCCTCAAATCTAGTATTAAGGAAATACCCACGAGCAATGTGTTATTTATGCTTTTCTAGAAGAACAGAACACATAGAATGAATATGTATCATGTAAGGGGGTTTACTAGATTAGCTTACACCATAGGGGCTGAGTAGTTCAGCCAGGGCTGCCTGCAGCCAGGAGAGTGGAAGAACCTGGTAGCTGCTCAGCCCACTGGATGCTAAACACTGAGCCATCTCTCCAGACCTCTAGTATAATATATGCCACCAGGTATTGGTCAAAGACGAGCTGAGGTATGGGGAACTTTAGTAAGCAGCATCTCCCCATGGCCTCTGCATCTGATCCTGCCTCTAGGTTCCTGCCCTGCTCAAGTTGCTACCTTGACTTCCCTTAGTCATGGACTGTTCCTGGGAGTGTAAGATGTGATTAACCCTTCCATCCCCAAGTTTCTTATGGTCATGTTATTGAGCCCTATATATTTCACTAACCTGTGGCCTTAGGCTTCCAGAAAATCTAGTGCTAGTATAGACATTGTCAAGTCTCAAGCTGCTGCAGTCCACATGCATGTCAATCAAACTGCCAGGCAGCCATTCCCATCCCTTCAGATCTAGGTCGAGCTGTGGGAACTGCAGGATGGCGGTAACAATATGGAGACACTACAGCTCGTGCTGAAATGCAGTTCTCTGACTCTTTGAGGTCAGAGGCAAGCCTCTGGGTGAGAAACTATAAAATGTAACTCTTTGTATGCTTGGCTTTGATAAAACCAATGTGTTTTTCCTATGGTTAGTTTTGAGTGTTAACAGACTAAAAATGCCTAGGAGATCCACAAAGCATTCTCTAGCTGTGTCTAACGGGTGTTTCTGAAGAGGACGAACTAAATGGGGAGAACACCCCAGAATGTGGACAGAACGACCCCATCGCCTGGGGCCAGGGTGGAGGGAAAGGGGAAAAGGAGAAAGCCAACTAGAACAGCATCCTCTTTCTCTGCTTCCCATCGTCACAGTGTGAGCAGCTTCCGTGGCATGCTCTGTGGTCATGGTGTCCTGTCTCACCACGGATCGCAACGCAAAGGAACCAAGGACTGAAACCTCGGAAATTGGAATAAAAAATAAATCTTTGCTTGTTAAAAACTGTCCACTCAGCTACTTTGTCACAGTGATGGAAAGTCTAATGCATTTTCTGTTAAAATCATTAAGAAGCTGAAAAGAGAAGAGTCAGAAATATTAACCTCAAAGCTAAATTTCCAGGAACATTGGTTCACGTTCGACCCAGGAGAGTCAGAGAAAAGCATTTCAGAACGAGCTGTAGGGTCTCCATATTGTTACCCGCAATCCTGCAGTTCCCACAGCTCGACCTAGATCTGAAAGGATGGGAATGACATGACAATTTGATTGACATGCATGTGGACTGCAGCAGCTTGAGATGTGCCAAGGTCTACACTATCACCAGATTTTCTGAAATCCCAAGACAACAGGCCAACGGAGTACAAAGGGGCAAAATTAGAGGGTTGTTCCACTATGCGTGTGTGTGTATGTGTGCACACACGTGCGTGTGTGTGCATGTGTGTGTGTGTGTATGTGCATTCACACGTGTGCCAGAAAATAGCCTCAGGTATTATTCCTCAGAAGCCATCCACTTTGTTTTTGAGACAAGTCTCTAACTGGGATCTGGACTTCACTGATTAGGCTGGCCGAACTGGCCAATAAGCTCCAGGGATCCTCCAGTTTCTGCCTCCCCTGCTCAGGGCTTACAACCCAAAAAGTCTCAGGGGCTAGGGATTCAGAGAAAAGAGAAGGCAAACTCCTGAGTCCTTTGTCACATCCTAAACTAAGGTCTGTATTTTCTCTGACCTTCAGAACAGCCCTGTGGAGCTGGCACTAATAACTTACCTCTTTCCAGTGGAGAACACCCGAGCTCTAGAGGGCTCCAACTGGCCACTCAGGCTTTCCAGGAGGGCAAACTCAGAATATGTTGGGTCTGAGTCCAGGAGGGGTTGGTTGGCTGGAGGCTGGGTGTCTGGGGTAGTGAGACCTTCATGGCGGGAGAAGTGGCTGAGCCGTGCTTGCCCTGGATTTTAAGTGTCAGGAGTAAAATGTTCCTATATTCTCCTACAGAAGTCTTTGGACTGAGCTAGGCATTTGTTGCTTTTCAGTGAGTGAGCATGAAAGGGGGTACACGGCATTTATGGAGACCAGAGGATGATGTCAGGGGTCTTCCTCTGCGACTCTCCATTGTGGATGACATTTCTCACAGGTCCTGGAGCTCTCTGTGTCTCAAGTAGACCAGTTGGCTAATGGACCCCAGCAATCCTTCTGTCTCCATCCCCACAACTCCAATGCTGCGGTTACCAGTGTGCCACCTTTTATGTGAACACTGGGGATTTGAACTCAGGTCCTCATGCTTGCACAGTACGCCCTGTTATCCATTCAGCCACCTCCCAACTCTACAATCTGGAGAAGGCTTGCTGTACCACTCATTTAGATTTCTCTCACTGCTGCAGCAATAACCTGCCATCAATATTTTACTGAGCGATTTGATTATGCCTCATTCCCGAGACTTCAGAAGAAGAGCGTATTTTTTAACATTAATAAATAAATGTTTTAGCTCGGTGCTGTTAACCACACTTGATAGTGATAGAGCTCCCCTCAAAAGGAAAAAGAAGGATGCCCCACATTCAGGGATTTTTGAAATCGATTATGTTTTCCTTAATTGGTTTTGTTCTCCTTCTTTTGGCCCTAACACAGGAAATAAAATCAGGGGTTCGGCCTTTCCCTTTGACGGATAGCACCCAGGGGCAATACAAGCATTTTTCAGTCGTCTACTTTGTTTTTCCAGAATGCTCTGAGTGGCCATTACACGAGTCGAAAGGACCCAGGGTCAGCTTCTATTTATGTGACAGAGTCCTCACGTTTGTTTACTTCTCCTGAAAAATCTAACCTGGTGGAAATGTTTCAGGACGCTGCCCTTTAAGCACTACGGATAAAATCATGGTTCTGTTCTGTGCTTAACCGCAAAAACAGCCACCACAACAATAATGAGAGCCGTTGCTCCAAAATTATTGACAGATTTTGTGTACCCGATGATGGAATTTTTCACGCTCAGTGTCTCATTTAAATCTCCCCAAATCTCTCTGAGCATGGTAATGTTTAAGTGTCTGTTTTATAGATAGGAAGGCTAAGTATTAAGGAAGTCAGCCCTCAGGCATAAAGACACAGGACCAAGTATTGACAAAGAGGGAATTCCAGGTGAGTTCTGCCTTTGGGACGAGTATCAAATCTTCTTGAGTTGTGTGTGTCCTGTAAGTATGTGCTTACGTGGGTCTGAATATGGGTGCATGCAGGTGTGCTGTGCATGTGTGTGGAGGCCAGAGGTAAACCTCAAGTGTCTTCCCTGATCTCTTCTTGACCTTACCTTTTATGGACAGGATGCCTTCATGAGCCTGAAGCTCACTGATTCAACCGAGGTGGCCGGTGCACCAGGTGTCCGTCTGCCTCTACCTCTCCTACTGGGAGTACAAATGTGCCCTGGCACGCTCAGCTTTTATGTCGGTGCTCAGGTCAAATTCAAGTCTTCCTGCTTAGGCAGAAGGCAATTTACACCCTGGCCTACCTCTCTAGATCCTCAAGGATACTTTAAATGCAGTTCTATCAGTGTGATTATTAATCTCGACTGTCACTTTGACTGGGCTGAGAGCTTGGCAATTGGCCAAGCACACTGTTTGTGTCTATACGATGCTTCCAAGGCTAGTTCATGGGTGGCTCAGCCCACTAAGTTAGAAAGATCCACTATGAATGGACTTGGCACTGTCCAATTGGCTGGCATTCTTTGGTGCACAAGGTGGGTGCACACATGTTTGCTGCTGTGCTTTCCTGTAGACATCACGCCCCACATACTTAATCCTTCCAACCTTAACTCACACCAACAAATCTCCAGGCAGCTTCTAGGACTTCAGCCTGGGATTGGTTTGGCATTATTAGTCTCCTTTGTTCTGAGCTTCCAGCCTCTT
Source organism: Arvicola amphibius (assembly GCF_903992535.2). Classification (NCBI taxonomy): domain Eukaryota; kingdom Metazoa; phylum Chordata; class Mammalia; order Rodentia; family Cricetidae; genus Arvicola; species Arvicola amphibius. The sequence continues at coordinate 91,144,704 of NC_052058.2, read as the reverse complement.
GAACTGAATAACTACTCATTTCCCAAACTCTCCAAGCTGTAGAGTGCCATTGTGGGACTTTCCAGTCTCTAGTCTCATAAGCCAATTTAGCTAAATCCACTCATACACACACACACACACACACACACACACACACACACACACACACACACACACACACACACATATTCCATTGGCTCTATTGCTCTGAAGAACCATGACTAATATAAGCAGTGAGTGAGTCTTTACTTTCTCGAACAACTCACAAAGCACAGTGTTGTGTGTGTTTGGGGTTTCTAAAGTAGAGGAAGCAGATTCAATTCACCACAGAGAACTTGAACCACTGTCTACAATGCCAAGATCCAGTGCCAGGCTCAGGGACATTTCATAAAACCTGACCTAGCAAATAGCCAGTCAGGCTTGGAAGTTTTCATATTTTAACCTGAAGGAATCACCTAGAATCCTTTACACATTGACTTTTGCTCAACAATCTCCCCAAGTGTCTGTGCCCTCCTAATTAGTTACTTCTCAGACAGTTCCTCTTTATTCAACATACCCTGTTCTAGTCTTGGATGCTTCCATACTGAGCAGACTTAGCCTGCTCTTCACCCTACCTCCAGGAGAGTTCTAGAGCACTACCAGCCTGATGCCCAAACCTTGTCATTCATGCAAAGGTTCTCTCATGTCAAGAGTCTTGCCAGTGCCAAGCCCTCCAACAAAAGATTCTCCTCGACCAAACTCAAGCTTCCTCAAAGCCTCTTTTCAAGTGGCCCTCAGCACTGACCTATGAAGATTAGACAGTGCTGCCTCAGGTGGAGATGCATGGCTGTAATCTCAGCACTCAGGAGGATGAAGCAGGAGGATTATGAGTTCCAGATAAGTCTAGGCCCCACAGAGTAATTATCTCAAGTACAATACCTAATATAGTTTCTAAGAACTCAAGACCACATCTCTATATCCCTAGGATGACCCCTTACATTGTATGAGAAAATTAAATTGACAGAAAGATGTACTGTCTGTTCCAGCCAACACTCAAGGACCAGGAATCCCTGTCTCTTAGCAACTATGAGGGAGAGGCCAACTTTAGTACTTTGTTGGAAAACCTCAGTTTTCCATGGTTTGCTCACTTTCCAATTACTCCTCATTTTCCCTTCAAAATACGTAGTCACCTATGGTGGTTTCCAAGAAAATTGCCCTCAAAAGGAGTGGTACTATTAGGAGGTGTGGCTTTGTTGGAGTAGGTGTGGCCTTGTTGGAGGAAGTATGTCACTGTGGAGGTCTCCTATGCTCAAACTACACTCAATGTGGCACATGGATGCTTCCTGTTGTTTGCAGATTGATATGTAGAACTCCTAGCTCTTTCTCCAGCCCCATGCCTGCCTCCACGCCATCACGTTCTGCCATGAGGATAAGGGACTACACCTTTGAAACTGTAAGCCTCCCAATTAAACACTTTCCTTTATAATTTGTCATGGCCATGGTGTCTCTTCACAGCAACAGAAATCCTAACTAAGACATCACCTTTGTACAAAATTAAGTGACCTAAATGCTTGCCAATGGCAATAATTTATTTGGTTCCACTTGCCCATGTGAAGGGGAAGCCTAGCCAAAAACCTTGTTTTGTAAGGCGTGTCCCCCTTTGTCTAAAGGCGTGTCCCCCTTTGTCTAACGGCGTGTCATACTGATGATCATACTGATGGTAAGAAAAGCATATAGGTTGGGGGCAGGGTTTTTTTCTTATCCCCACAGGAAACCACTCATCTTCAAAGAACTTAAGGGACCTGGATATTTAAATACTGATGGATGGACACTAGTTGCAACCTAATATGGATCAACACAGAGCCCGAATAGGTTTAGTAAGTATAAAACATTTTTTTACACACACACACACACACACACACACACACACACACACATATGTATATGTATATATATACACATTACTGTGCTTTTATTTATATGTATATAGAGCTGGTTTTGGAGTTGGACTATGGCTCAGTCCCTCTTCAATTCCAAGCCTGTTGATAAGAGATATCTCAGAGTTTCTGTCTCAGGTCAGGAGCCATGAAATGGGACAGAATAATAATAGTAATAATAATAATAATGATGATGATCATGATGATGATGATACTTGATAAACTTTCTTTGCCTTTCCTCATATCTGTGTCTGTCTTTATTATACCTTCCATCGAATATATATGTCTGTATATGTCTTTGTAGATAATGTTTACCTTTCCTGTAACAAACAACAAATTTTCCTTCAGTAATCTTTGAAGTTTCCAGGATGAAGATGGGGCCCCACAACATCAATTTCACCTGGTTACTATGATGTCATGTTTTTAATAGCGCTAAAATTAGACCTGTGTTTTGGTACCAACTACATAAGACAGTTTCAAATGGTGTACAATTTTGACAACACTCTGGCCGGACCTCCTCAAAACACTCAGAGGCTAGTTACAATTTCCTCGACCAAATGTTATTCTGGGAATTTTACCATCATTTGCTTTCATGGAACCCCCTGAGAAGAACGTCGCCCCCATGTCAGCTAGAAGCAATCTTAGAGGACGACGCCTCCTCTCCCAACAGAGTTTGCCCTCTGGTTTAGGGACATCATTTAGTAGTTGGTATAGGGTTGAGGGGATGGGGGAGGTATTATATGGACTCAGGGGTGTTTATGAAAAAAAGGGGAATTACCTGGTTTGATGGGATGATTGATATTTGTGAATTATTGTTTTTAGAAAATTGCATTGGTGTTGATTCTTGTATATTGAACATTGTATGTGAGTATGCTTCTACCTCTATTGTATGAGAGTATGCTTCTACCTCTGTTTAAAACAATTATTATATTGAGATATTTATCATATTGCAATGTACATTTCTACCTCTGATATTATTTGTGTAATGACATTGTTTATGTTTGGGGATATTGTCCTCATTTATTGCACAGTTGTTTATTCTCTTAGTCTCCAAGTTAGATAGGTATCGGGAATTATATATCAATAGTCATATATGTTTGTCATATTTATATTTAGGATATTCAGGTTTTTTAGATACATAGAAATTATATTTAGTATAGATAGTATAATCTTCAACCTCTTTGAAGAGCTGTAGAAAATGGCCTTTAATCTAACCTAGAGTTTTGTACTTATGAGACACAATCACTCCTGGCAACACTGCTCTACTCCCGAGAGAATGTTGAGCACCAAAGGCACTCCACTGAGAGCTTGTCTTCTTCTTGGCAGAACTGGCCTTTGGGCAAAGAAAAGCCCATATCAACTACTGACAAAGATACAGAATATCCATAAGGGAATAAAACAGGATTGTCTTATCTTGCCAAGACAGGGTAGAACAGTTCTACAAAAGTTCCTTGCCTTTGAAAAATGTTATGTCAGTTGTGTTAGGCCTTAGCCAAAGTTGGTTGCCTCAACATTGCAAAACGAAACTTTGGGTGACTGCCCAGGTAGTTAGTTGTCTCTGTCATTTGTTGCACATTTTGGAAGTTTCTTGTTTGTACTTCCTGGTTGCTTAAGTAATATTACTTCCCTTCTCAGATCTTTGATGGGGTTGAAGATTAGATAATTGTAGTTACCCTCTACATTATTTAGACTCCTTGAAATAGAATGTTTAGTAAAACTTTTGTTATATGTTTCTTCTTAATATTATTTGTTGTTTGTAATTTTATATTTATTATTTGTTCCTATTGAATATAGTTGTATTTGGTTTGGTTCTGTCTTATTTAGACAAAAGGGGGAGATGAAGGGGAAGCCTAGCCAAAATCCTTGTTTTGTAAGGCGTGTCCCCCTTTGTCTAAAGGCATGTCCCCCTTAGGCTAATATTGACTTATAAAATCTTGGCCCGCCTGCTCTTTGTTTTCCTGCGCTCCTCGCTGGAACCTTGGATCTGTAAGTTCCCTTTCCTTTCCTTTATTAAAACTGAATTATATATATTAAAGCTTGTCTGGTGAATCATATCTGCCGATCAACCACGCACCTTCACCCATGTCACTCCAGTGCCTGACCCTTTCTCCATTTTGTCTGTGTTGACTCAGATGCCTGTCACCCTTCCCTCTGAATCCCATCTTTTTTTTTTTTTTTTTTTTTTTGACAGGGTTTCTCTGTAGCTTTGGAGCCTGTCCTGGAACTAGGTCTTGTAGACCAGGCTGGTCTCGAACTCACAGAGATCCACCTGCCTCTGCCTCCCGAGTGCTGGGATTAAAGGTGTGCGCCACCGCCGCCCGGCACTGAATCCCATCTTTAAGGAACTGTTTACTCCTTATGTGTTTTCAGTGCTAGTTCCAACTCTGTCCCTTCATGCTCTTGGTGGTCTTCTTTGGATCTCCTATGGCTCTTGAACTGGGTAATTCTCCCTAGGGAAGCAGGATATGTTATATCATTTGCTTTCTAGGTAGACATCACATTTCAGTCTCTGTTTTGTAGTTTCTTTAGGGTAAGAGCAAGGTCTCATGCCTATTTGAAAGGCTTACAGAATGTGGTGGGTTATACTGATTGTCACCTTACAGCCTCCAGAATCATCTCTGTCCAAGTATGTGAGGGACTATTTCTAGATTGGGTTAGTAGAGGAGGGAAGGCCCATTCTCACTATGGGAGGTACCATCCCATAAGCCCAGGTTCCAACTGAATAAAGAGAAATCAGTGAGCTGAGCACCAGCAATCATTTCTCTGCATCTTAGTAAAAGGTATAGTGTGACCAGGTGCCACATGCTTCTCTACCTCCAGAACTTCCCCAACATGAAGGACCATACCTTTGATCTGTGTACCAAAATAAACCCTTCTTTACCTAAGCTGCTTTTGTCACAGCAAAGAGAAAGGTAATATAACTACATCAAAATCAAAAGTATGTGGTGTGTTATCAGAGGATGGGATAGAGCATGAGAGAGAGAGAGAGAGAGAGAGAGAGAGAGAGAGAGAGAGAGAGAGAGAGAGAGAGAGAGAGAGAGAGAGAGGAGATCCATCCATGCATGTTTAGCACCAAGAAGCAGTTAATAACTCAGCTTTTGGAGGCATAATGAACTGGATCTCCTAACTCTGAAGTTCATATGCATGTGTGTGTTCATGTCTGTGAATCCTTGTGCATGTGTGTGCATGTGTGCATGTGTGTAGAGACTCGGGTCAACCTCAGTTGTAGTTTCTCATGCTCTTGAGGGCACTGCCCACTGGGTATTTTGAGAGTCTTACTGTTGCTTGCAAGTCACCAATTCAACTGGACAGGTTGGCTGGTGAGGCACAGGAATAGGCATGCCTCAACCAGCATGTCACACAGCTTAATGTGGGTTCTGGAGACCAAACTCAGGTGTTAGTGTGGCATGTTTATTGATTCATGTTTATTGATCGAGATATCTCCCCAGCTCCTGGAGTTGACATTTTAAAACTTGTGGACATATTTATTTCCCTTCACTAAACGTCATCTTGTCACCTGTAAGACAAGCATCCCCCACTGTCCCCCAGGGGACAGTGAGGAGATTAAGTGGCATAAGTGTATCTGCCATAAGGAAGTAGGTAGGATCAATGAACCCATCCATCCAACCATCAGACAAGACAGGAATAGACAGTAAAATGAGCGCTGTGGTGTTGGGTGGGAAGCACAGGAGTGGAGCAGAAGTTGGAGCCATGGAAGGGTCAGAGATTTGGGGTCAGAAGAGCTTGGAAAGCCTTCTTGGAAGATGGATAGCAAAACCAGGGAATTAATTTGTGTTTATTGTGACTCCACTTCATGCACTAGCTGTTTTTAGAACTGTGTAACACTGAATTCACAGAATGATACTGCAAGCTACACATCAGTTTTGTAATTTATAGATGTTGGTGTTTTCTTGTAGACAGAGCTGAGAAGAACCTATTCCTATCTCATTCCAGAGCTGTTTTATTTTCTTCTTGGGGCTGATTGTGTGTGTGTGTGTGTGTGTGTGTGTGTGTGTGTGTGTAAGTGACCTCCTTTACTCAGATTGGGTGTGGTTGGCTAAACACTCTGACTTCACATGGAAACACCTTTAACCTGTAAGTGTTCCTGTTCCCCTTGATTTTCTTTATTCAGTTACAGACTTTGCCTTAAAGGGGACTGTCCTCAGGATGTTAGGAGGGTTGTCAGTAACAGGTGGGACAAGTGACTTTTCTATTGCATATAATAGGAAGAAAAATATCTTCTCATCTAATAATAGAATATTCCTTGTCTGCAGTCTGATTAGACCATTTGCACTCTAAATCTAACTGTGGACTGAAAACAGTCAGCAAGGAGGGTGGCCTGCACTAATTGGTTCAAGTCAGGATACCTAAGCCAATCACTGGGAAGTTTGATAGAGATTGCCAGCACTCAGAAACACGGAGAAGCAAAACTTTAAAGATGCCATCTCTAGTACAGTGCAGGCAAAATCATTAAGAGTGGCTAACTGCTGTGGACAGCAAGTTTGTGCATTGTGAACTTGCTAATTATTAATCTTAAAATACTAGACACTATTTTGGTCTTCCTAAGAAAGAAGGGTGAATGAATCTTCAGTATATAACCAATTGTGATCCTGAAACTGTCAACCTAAGTGTTCGGCTGAAGAGTCAATCCAGGTAGTCCCCACTCTTGCTTCTATTCACAGAGATTAGGCAATATCTATCTATCTATCTATCTATCTATCTATCTATCTATCTATCTATCTATCTATCTATCTATCTCTATCTTCATGATCATCATTTATCTATCTATATATTTATCTATCTATTTTATCTTTCTATCTGTTATCTAGTTAGTTATTGAATCAAGTCTAGTGTATGCTATTATGGCCTTGAACTCACCATGCAGCTGAGGATGACCTTGACAGTTTGATCTTTCTGTCTCTACCTCCTGAATGCTCAGGTTATAAATGTGTGCCACCATACTGGTGTGTGCAGTGTTACAGATGGAGCCTAGGACTTTGTGCACATAAAGCTTGCACATCCAGCCCAAGTATACTAGTTAACTTCTATTGCTATGATAAAACTCCAGGACCAAGGGAAATTATAAAAGAAATCATTTAACTGGGCTTGTGGTTTCAGATGGTTAGGGTCTGTGATGGTGCAGCAAAGGTTTGGGCAGAAACAGCTGGAGCAGCAACAGGAGGCAGAAGCACACTGGGAATGGCACAAATCTTTTGAAATCTGAAGTCTGCCCTTAGGGACACACCTTCTCCAACAAGATAACACTTCCTAATCTTCCCCCAAACAACCATCAACTGATGACCAAGTATCAAATTCCTGAGACTTCTTATAGGGGGAATCTCCTTGAACCAACCACACTTGGGCAATCTTTATTTTTAAAAACTGCTCTTTAATCATTTTCATCTGAAAGATGACCCTATAGCTACACTGGACCTTCTCTCCCACATCCAGCTCCTCACCATGTGGATATGTTAGCAGATCAGTTTAAGTTGCATCCCAAATTAACATATTGAGATATGCTGTAACACCAAGCAAAATGTAGCTCTGCTTAACCCAGAGGCAAAGCGAGTTAACCCAGGAGCTCATTTCAAGGTCCTGGGAAATCCTGTCTAATAGAGAGCAAGAGCAGATTAGGTCAGAGCAGTTCCGATTACAGAAGATTTAAAGAAATTCGAGGTTATATCACTTTCCAATGCAGGCAGAAACATAGGTGATAAAGAGATATCTTATAAAGCACATGAATGTGTGTGTGATGTGCATATGAATGATTTATAACAAGCTTATCAATTATTTGCACTTAATTCTTTGCTTTCCAAGTGCTTATGGTGGCTGAGCAGCAATGTGGTCTTGCCAATTACTTTAACCTTTCCCTCTGAAATCTTGTTTGCACTATTGATTTAGACAACCAATACTAAGCCTGAAGTTATATGGGTTTGGTCTGTTTCTGATTGAAATCTTACGTGTTCATCAGTTTTTTTTTTCCCTTGGATATAGCAGGACATTTGGTATTTGAGTGTTAGCTTCTCGGGAAGCCAGGTGGAAAGAAAAAATACTTTTTGCTCTTGTAGTTATCTGCAAAGGGAAATGTGGTGGTGGTCTGTAGGGTCTCTCTATTTCTCGTGTTTTAATTGAGATGTGAAAATCATGGCTGAGGCAACAGTTTAGGTGGTAAAGTACTTGCTGTACAACCATGAGGACCTGAGTCTGAGCCCCAGTGAGTAAGTAAAAAGCTGGGTGTGGCGTCGACACCTGCGATTCCTGGACTTCAGAGGTGGAGTTGGAAGGATCCCTGGCATTTACAGCCAGTCCAGATGAATCGGTGAGCTCTAGGTTCAGTGAAAGTCGCTGGTTCAGAACAGGAGGCAAAGAGTGACTGAGGAGATAGTCTATTGTCTGACTTCTATCTTTGCTGGCAGTCATGTGTACTTACATACATGTGCATGCACACATTATGCACACACATATACTAACCATATGCATGTATGTGGCCCTGGATGCTGCTTTGATATATGTGTACATTATGGGTAGGCTAACTCAGGTCATTTATCATGAAGTTTCATACGACAATCTTTTTGTGATAAGAATACTTAATGTCTACTCTGAGTGTTAAATATGCTGGATGCTACCCTTCCACATTCTTCAGTCTCCTTTACTTTTTAATATCATATGTCCTTTTGCCCTTTACCCACTTCCTCAGTAACTATAGTTTTACTCACATGTCGATTGCCTTTATAGTTCTTTTAGGCTTAACCATATTTATACCCATCATATAAGTGCACATATGTATTATGAGTTATGATCCACATGTGATGGCTATTCTTTGTTGTCAACTTGACTACATTTGGAATGAATTAAAACCTAAATGGCTGGGCACACCTGGGAGAGACTTTTTTCTTAATTAAATCATTTGAAGTGGAAGAGCCACTTCTAATTTGGATCTTTGATGTGGGAAGGCACACCTTTAATCTGGGCCATGCCTCCTGCCTGCAGCCTATATGAAGGACATGGAAGAAGGAAGCTTGCTCTCTCTCTGCCTTCTTGCTCTTGATCTTAGTAGCACGTCCATTTCTTCACTGGCATTAGAACCTACTTCTGGTGTGGGAAGTTCTGTATATGTGCTGCTTTTATTGGTTAATGAATAAAGAAGTGCTTTCAGCCAATATAGCTAGGCTGGAAGAGATATACATATATATACACACACATATATATGTATATTCAGAGAGAGAGAGAGAGTAGACGGAGTCAGTAAGATGCTGTGTAGCCCTGCCAGAGATGAGGGGGCAGAACTCTACCTGGTAAGTCACAGCCCCATGGCAATACACAGATTAATGGAGATGGGCTAGTTTAGGATATAAGAGTTAGCCAGAAATATGCTTAAGCTATTGGCCAAACAGTATTGTGAATAATATATTTTCTGTGTGATTATTTCATGGTCTGAGCAGCCTGAAACGAAACAGCAGCCTCTGTCATCATACTTCTTTGGAATTCTGGCATATACTAAAAGACCCGTCAAGTCATCCAGCCTTGAAGACTGAGCATCTACTGGGTTGTTGGATGTTCCATTCATAGGCAGCTCTTGTTACTTTAGCTGGACTAGAGCCTGTAAGTCATCCTAATAAATTTCATATATATATATATATATATATATATATATATTACATTTATATATGAATTATAGGATGAATATATTGGATATATATACAACACACACATACACATACATATATATATATACACACACACACACTCTGTAAGTTCTGTTCCTCTAGAGAACCCTGACTAACACACCTCACACCTCATCTGAGAGAGAGCATGTGTTTTTGATTTTTAGAGTTTGAATTATCTTGTTTAATATTATACTTTTGAGAGTCATTCATTTCTTGCAAACTTCCATATTTTTTATAGCTGAATGCAGTCACTTGTGTATGGATGTACCACATTTTCAATTATCCATTCATTTTGTTGATGGATGTCTAATTTCTTGCTGTTGTGAATAGGGCAGGAATAAACACGAATATTCATCTCTATGGTAAAATACTGAGTCTTTGGGGGATATGCCCAGGGACATACAGAAGTTCAATTTTTGGTTTTTGAGAACCCTCCATAGTGATTTCCATGATGTTGTAGTTTGTGCTCCCACCAGGAGTGAACAAGAATTCTCTTTCCCCGAATTCTTAGCACTTTCCAGCTTTGGTGATGACAGCCACTCTGACTGGAGTAAGGTTGCATCTCAAAGTAGTTTTAATTTTCACTTCTCTGGTAGCTTAAGATGTTGAACACTTTTACAATACTCATTCATTGTCTTATTATTTGCTTTAACACAATGTTCTCCAAGTTGACCCAAGAGTTCATTTTTTCCATAGTATTGCTTTGCGTGTTATACCTGTTTCCTTTATCTGTGCTATGGACTAACCCTTCTCCTATGTGTTTGCTGTTATGAATAGAGCTGCAGTAGACGTGGGAGTTAGTTACCTTTTTGAGATACTGGCTTCTTGTGGGGCTGCTGGATCACAGGATAGGTCGTTTTTAATGCTTTGAGGAACCTCCTCCACTCTGCTAGCTGTACTAGCTGTGCTAATTTACACCCCCATGTGAGAGCTGCCTTCCTCCACATATATGTGGCAATACTTGCAGTTAGTCATTTTGATAATATCCATCCTCATAGGTATGAGGTGATAGCTCACTGTGGTGCTAATTTTCATTTCTCTCATGATTACTGTTTTGTTATGCCTTTCTCTGTATGCTACAAATGCGGCATGACCTTGCATTGCTAATGGCTGAGTCAGATTTCCCTCACTTTGGGAGAACAGGGAGGGCTGGATGAGAGAAAGTGGATGGGAATTTGCAGCTAGTCTGTGGGGAAGCATGAAGGGACTGGGGCTTGAGTTACTTTCTTCCAGGGGTCTTGGGAAATCTTGGTTCTGCACAATGCATCAAGCTGGCAGTATGAGTTTTGTCCCACAAGGGAGGCCATGTGGCCTGTATTAACCTCTTCTTTCAGCTAGAACAGCCACAGGGCCCTTTTCCCCTCACAGAGAACCTGGGACCACTCTCTCCTGCTCTACCCATCTCTAAGCTTTTAATATAGACAAGGAACCTTGCCTTAGATGGGTGGGTAGAAGTGAGGAGCAGTGTTTGTTGCCTGTGGCTGGATATGGACAGTGCATGGGCAATGCACATCTGTGTCTGGTTACCAATAGGCAAATCTTTTTTCTATTATTATTATTATTATTATTATTGTTGTTGTTGTTGTTGTTGTTGTTGTTGTTGTTATTACAAATTTTCACCTCATCCCCTCCTCCCATTTCTCTCCCCTCCCCCATTCCCCCTTCACTTCCTCTCCAGTCCAAAGAGCAGTCAGGGTTCCCTGCCCTGTGGGAAGTCCAAGGTCCTCCCCCCTCCATCCAGGTCTAGGAAGGTGAGCATCCAAACAGGCTAGGCTCCCACAAATCCAGCAGCTGAGGAGAGGGTGCCTGAACTGGCCCTATACAGTAGGCAAATCTTTAAAGGCCAAGTGAACGTAGCTCCTCAGAGATGCTCTGTGGGAACTGAACCTTTTCTTTCTAAATGCGACTCTGCACTGGAGTAGAGTTTTCCAGACACAACCCAAGGATAATCTTTTCATGCTCTGTGAATCGACCCATAAGGCCAGGACAGAGAAATTAACTAGGTATAATAAATAATATACAATCTGGTGAATATTTAGGGTCTGGTAATGATGATAAATCAGGGTTGAAATGTTCCTTGAGGAGCCTGTGAGATTCTGAGAAATGAAGCCAGGAAGATTGATTAGAACCTATTCCCGCTCAGAAAGCCGGCTGTGGAAAATACGGGGAGGTATTGCTGGGCTAATGGGAAAGGCGAATGTAATCTACCTTGGTCTCTGAAGAAGGAATGGGTGTAATCAACAAATGCCAATACTCTTGGGGGCAAGTGAGCAGAGCACAAAAGACTCCCCAAAGCACATGGGGCAATTTGGAAAGCTGTCCTATAGGCTTAGTGTGGCCATTGCCATCTTGAAATCCCAGCAGCTGTACTTACAGGAATGAGACCTGCATAAGACTGGGTCCATTAATGTTCCATCATGGAAAGGCTCACAAGGTTACATCCATCTCCAAGGACATATACGCAGAGGGTAGTGACTTATGAAGTTCCCTCTTTCCCTGAGAACATGTATTAGTTAATAGTTACTGGAAGAGAAACATTTTCTTCAATGGTGTAACAGCCTGTAGCTTGTCCACAATCCTATAGGTGGCCTCTCATCTCTGCTCCTGTAAATAACCCCTCCCCCATGTTCTCACCTGTAGTAGGAGACTGTTTGTTCCCAGCTGCTCAGCCCTGAAATAATCACACAGAAACTGTAACTCATCTCCATTAATCTGTATCGCCACAAGGCTGTGGTTTACTGGGTAAAGTTCAGGTGTCTGTCTCCAGAGGGGCTGCATGGCTTCTCCCTGACTCTGCCTCCTTTCTTTCAGCATTCAGCCTGGCTTTCACAACCTATCTAAGTTCTACCTTGCTATAGGCCAAGCTAGTTTCTTTATTCATTAACCAATAAAAGCAACACATAGACAGAAGGACCTCCTACACCATTTCCCCTTTTCTGTTTAAACAAAAAGGAAGGCTTTAACTTTAACATAGTAAAAATTACATATAACAAAACAGGTATCAAGCAAGAATTATAGTTGCGATATTTGTATCTATTTTATCTTTTGTCATAACTAAGGAAAAACGATAACTATCAATTCTTCAACTCCATCAAAGACTCCAGAGGGATATAATATTACCAAAGTAAACAGGAAATACATTGTAAGCAACTTCTAAGACTCTAGAATTGACAGAGACATCTCATTGCCTAGATAGTCACCCAAAGTTCTTCTTTGGATATCATTGGGGCATCCATCTTCAGCCTACAGGCCCATAGTTTCCAGCAGACTTCCATGAAGCAGGAAATTTCAAAGCTAGTCCACCTATATTGACAGTTTGTCAGTCACTTTCTTCTGTGTCCTGCGGAATGTCTGACAGACTCTTTCATGAAGCAGGAAACCTGAAGGACTGCTTCACCCTTAGGCAAGTTCAGCAGTCATTTTTTTCTGTGGGTCCTGCATGTCTAGTTTATACAGCATAACATCAAGCAGTCCAGGCAAGAGAAGTTTGTTGCCTAAATGACTATCAAACTCCATAAGTAGCCTCTTTGGTGCCCATTGTCCTCTTGAAGTAGATTGATGCTGCCAGGAGCAGATGTGTCTCACTGTTATGAAAAACCCTAACTTCTTAAAATATTTTAAATGCCATATTCTGATGGTCTCTGACATATTTGAAAAATACCTATTTAACTGAAATATATCTCTATATATCTAGAAAACCTAACTAACAAGACTAGAAGTTTGACTATTAAAGAGGAATATCTAATAGCTATATTTCTTAATTATACATTACATTTTTAAATGAGTTGCACAAACACAATACCTTAATCAAGAGCACAAATATACATATACAGTATAATAAAATTGACCTTAAATTTGTATCAATAAATCAAGATCCATACCAATGCAAATCTCTATAGCATATCTCCCTCTAAATGTAAAGAAACATTTACAAACCATATTTGGGAATATGGGTGTAGTTCTCTCCAAATTGCTTCTTGCTATTTATTGGGCAAAGTAATTTTTTGAGGGGTGTTCAAGGTGACCTTTCAGAGGATCCTGGTCCATCAAATCACATTGCTCTAGAAGAATGCCACAGGTTCTCATTCTTGTAAGAAACAAAAGAAGAACCTCTTTTCCAAAGCAACATATCCTTAGACTCAAATTCTGAAATCAAGAAACCTTTAAACATATATGTTGGTTTAGCTCAGCAGTCCTTAGAATCAAATGTCTCTCTGTAGTCAAAAATTCAAAGGAAACACAATACTATATATAATTCAGATTCTCTGTACATATTTCATCTTTACATGTCTTATTTGTCTTTCCTCTATTGTTTTTAATATTTATTTTATTATCTTTGATCCTTTAATCCATGACTGTCTGTATTCTGAATCTTTAAAGACTTTGTTTTATTTTTTTTATAACTCTCTATACTCTTTTTTCTTCTCTCTCCCAAGCCTGCATACATTTTTTTTTTAAAACAAACTGTGTCTTACTGAGAGGTCTTTTATGTCTTAACCTGTCCTTATTGTGTATCCATAATCCTTTTCTGACCCCAGCTAAGTGCTTCTTAAAAACCTAAGCGGCAGTCTTGCTAGGGCAAACAAGGCCCTGCCTCCTTACTCTGCCCAGTCCAGCATGGTGGAGCTGTTTGCTGCCTCTGAGAGCAATGCTCATAGCTCCATTTCACAAACCCCATTTAAATGCTCCATAGCCAGACCTCAGCAGAGTGTGTACTGGAAGCACAACCCAGGAAGCCACCATTTCAAAACGGCACAACTTTTTTCCTGCTATCGCTGAATCAGGAAGACCTCTCTTAAGGGTGCTGCGAAAAATGCTGGCTACCAAGAAGCCATGCTTAACCCTGTTCTTTTGTGTCTAAAATTACTTTTTAAGCTTTTAGGTTTTACGTGGATGTAGCCAGCACATGTTGGAGCGCCAATTTTGGCTAAGGCCTAGAGTAATTGACCACTCACCCACACTCCTGTAGGCTTCCTCTTACTCATGTCCCTGTGAAAACCCCTCACCCATGCTCTAGTGAGGAACCTATTTAAACTCATTAGTCCTCCAAGCTAGGCTTGGTTGGAGTCATTCCTATGGTCTACCTTTGATTCTCAATCAGGAGTAATATGTGCTTGTTCTTCTTCCCAAGAGGAGCTCAAACAGCCTGGGGTCATTCAATTGATCCCTGATAGCAAGAAAGGACACATGGGTGAGGGCTCTGTGATTAGTCTTTTTTTCCCTGAAGATTAGTGTTTATTCATTCATTCATTTATTCATTCATTTATGCATCTAGTTTAAAAAATATTTTATTATATTTATGGCTGTTTTGCCTGCATGCGTGCCTGTGCACCACATGTGTGACTTTCTCCATGAGAACCAGAATGGGGGTGTCAGAGCCCCTGGGACTGAAGTTACAGATCATTGTAACCTTCCATGTGGGTGCTGGGAACTAGCCCCTACTGAAAAAATAAAGGTTATCTTTCTTATAAGCCCCTGCCACAAGAATCATCCTCAGATCTTGGTGTGAAGATTCCTGCCTCACATTTGGTACAGAAGCTGTGGCGGGTGGGTGGATTCCATTAAAAGCTTTAGTGAGAAATCATTCTCTTCCTGCACATCAGCCCAGCTGACTGGTGAACTTTGCAGAATTATAAAATACCAAACCTTTTGGAAGCTTTCTGTGATGAGAGTAGCTTTAATCCTTCAATATTAAAAAGAAAAATAAGAGAGAAAAAAACCTGTGGACAAGCCAGGAACGTGTGTGAACAGAAGAAGTATAAAGGAGCTATGCACAGGGGCTGGTAGAGCAGGACACATTTGTGATGGGCAGGAAGAAAGGCTATGCGGTCAGTGGGGACAGAACATTAACTGTGGGGCTGGGAGACAGTTGCATGACTCCTCTGAGTCCACTTCTGCCTAGGTAGATTGAAAAGAATAAAATTTGCACATCAACGAAATTAAAGGAGCTGAGTGTTCCTTCAGAACCTTGAGTGTGGCATTGGTGGCTCCCTTCTCCCTGTCTTCTGTCTCCACATACATGGCTGTGAGGGTTAATTTTATGACTTAAATTGGCTGTGAGATTCCTGAACACTTGTTCAAACATGATTGTGGGTGTTGGTGAGGGTGCCTTTGGATGAGATTAACATTTTAATTCATAGGCTCAGTTCAGCGCAAAGCCCTCCCCAGCATGGTGGACTTCATCCAATCAGCTGACACCGTGAAGAAAAAAAAAAAAAAACTAAAGAAGTTTGTTCCCAGAGCAGGAAAATTCTTTCCTGTCTGATGGCTTTCAAACTGGAGCCTCAGGCCTTTCCCAGCGTTTGCTTTGGAGCAATGAGCCCACCCTGGGTCTCCAGTGCCGCCTTTAGGACTAGAACCATACTGCTGGCTTTCCCACATTTTGTGATCGTGGACTGTGGCTTGAAGAAAACCATTAATTGTTTGGTCTGAAGCTTGCTGAGTACCAGATTCCTTATAGTAAACCTCATTAAACAGATAGGAGTATGATATATGCATCTTATTGGCTTTGTTTATTTAAAGGATCATGTTATTTATTTGTATGCATGTATGTGGGGGTGGGTGAGTGTGGTGTGTGTGTGTGTGTGTGTGTGTGTGTGTATACCATGGCCTGTGGAGGTCAGAAAACAGCTTGTGGGAGTTGGTTCTCTCCTTTCACAGTGTGGATTCCAGGACTGAACTCACATCACCAGGCTTGGCAGCATGTGCCTTTTTCTGCCGAGGGCCAGCCATCTCGCCAACTTCTTTAGAGGAATTCTCTAATACAATCAGTACCTTGAGCATAATAAGCATTTAAGCGGGCCTGTGAGGTAGCTCATTTGGTGGAGTGCTTACCTAGCATGCATGAAGTCCTGGGTTTGATCTTTAGTACCACATAGGAGTGGCCATGGTAGCCCATGCCTGTTATCCTAGCACTGACTCAGGAGTTAGAGGCAGGAGGATCAGAAGTTCAAGGTCATCCATGACTATGTCATGAGTTGAAACACACAGTGTAAAACCCCGATGGGTGGTCTACCTCAGTGCTGTTCTCTTTTGGAACCCAGGTTCTTTCCTGGGAGCCTAGCTGGGGAAAGTGTGTCGGGAGACAGACACCCACTCTTCTCTTGCAAATTTGTATAAGCACAGGTACTGCCTGCCAGGCAGAGCAAGGTTCACGCACAGTGCAGTGCCTTTTCTTCCTTCTGCCTTGGTTGTACTTAACCATGCTCCACATTTGAGACCTGAGGCATGAGAAGTTGTTCTCCACTTTAACTGTGAAGGTTGAACGCGAATGCCGATTCCGTGTAAATAGTTTGACTAAACAGCATGCCCTTGCGCTCAGTGGTTAGGCTTGCTAAGCATTGTGAGGCAAGCTGGTAATTAATGGTTTCCTAATTTACCCAAGAATAAATAATGCAGGAAGCTCATCAGCTAGATCTGAATTGCATCCTCAAAGCCAGGGGATTGGTGGTGGAGGAGGAAAATACTACCCGGAAGCTGTTTTTATGCTGCAGAAATTTAAAGTTAGGAAAAACAATACGTTCAAACCACATCAGAAGTCTGACTTCTGCCAGAACAGGAAACAGAAACTTACAGGAAACTTCACCCCCAGACTTGGTTCTATTAATCAGCTTACAAACTCAGCAGTCTGTTTAAAGATTGGCCTATTAAAGCTATTGCAGGCTAATGAGGGCCTTCCCCAATGGGCCTCACTGCTGTGTGCCTGCGCCGTGTGACAGGAAGTGGCTTACCATAAGAAGGAGACTCCTAGGTTAACAGTGGTGGGTCACTGTTTGAGTTTCTAAAAATATGCACGCTGTCTTCAATCGGCTGCAAATTGTGGCGGATTGAAGGCACCGGGGGTGTCTGCGACAGATAAATACCCAGTTATGATCCCGCTGTCCCTGAGCAGGTGGACTGTGCAGCTAACACTGGTCCCTACCTAATTCTCCACACCACGGTAGAGCATGCTTACATATGAGCATCTCCGTGCAGCTACAGTGATTAATTTAGCTCAGACGTCGGACCAGACCAGTCCCAGCAGCCATTCCCTTTCTATCCCCAATCTCTTCCTCATCCCTAGTTTCTTTCTCTCTTCTCCCCTCCTCCCCACAACTCCCTGACTGGTTTCTACTTGAAAATACATATTGGGTAAAATTCTAGGTTCTAAAGAGACACCAGTTAACACAACAGAGAAAGAACCTGCCCTTATGTTATAGTACTCGAGTCTTTCTCTCTCTCTGAAAGAAGATACTAAAACAGTCAAACATACATTATTTATGTACATGTATTTACATTTTTTGCCATTCATTAAATTATCAGTTTCCATAATCGCTCAGATACTAGAAAATTAACTAGAAGCACTCAAGACCACAAGGATTTTTTCTAGAAGTTCCTCACTGTCTCATAGAACGTGAAATGAACTACAGAGTACCTGGGATGGGTCTTGAAATGCAAGACTCTCTGGGAGACTCTGTGGAGCAGAGAAAATGACAGCCCAGGATGGCAGATGACAGTTGTTTCTGAAATTCTACAATATTCCTGAAGGTTGAAGGAGTTCCTGAGGGCAAGCAAGGGGTAGGGTATTCAAGTCAAGAAGTCTTCTAGCCTGTGGTTCATATAGATGGTCCCAGAGGCCATTGGAGTTTCAGCTTCATAGTGGTTTGGGTGGGTCTTCAGGTGTGATTTGGGGAAGGTCTCACCATTCTACATGTCCCTGGTATGTTACTTACCTATTTCCTGAAAATATGAGTCACCAGGTGTATTAGCTTCTATTGCTGCATGACAATTTTCCCCCTTACTATTTTTATGTATCTATTTGTTAACTCACTGTTTCTGTGGATCAGTAGCTTGGGTTTCTAATAAGATCATGTGGATTCTTAACTGGACTTTTCCTGAAGCTATGAGCAACACGTTGACTAGCTTATATTCCCTGATGGACATTCGTTTGGGGAAGGATCCCACTCTCAAGTTCTCTCAGGTGGTGACAGAGTTCACTTCATTGTGGCAGTTTGGATGAGGGCCATGCTGACTTTCTTGTTAGAGGCTAGATATCACCTAAGGGTGCCTGCCTTCAATTCCTGAAGGCTGCTGTGAGTTCCTGGAGGCCTCCTTTGGTTCCTAGATGGTACTTTTATTTTATGAACATTATCTTTGGCTCCTGGAGACCACCTGTGATTTCTGGAGATCATCTTGGTTCCTGGAGGCCATCTTTAGTTCTTGGACATGACCTATCACACAGTGATCAAGGATTCCTATAAAGCATCTGTTGCTCTTGTGTAGTACCCTGGTTTCCAAAGAGACCACCTTCAGTTCCTGGAGGCCATCACTTATAGTTCTTATCACAGGAGATTTCCTGACATGGCCTCTTACTCTATCGGGTCACAGAAGAGAGTCACTTGACTGAGTTGAGTCTTCTGTGATGTAACCTGTTCAGAGCAAGAGGACTCATCTCCTTGGCTACATCATATTGGTTACAAACAAATCAGAGGTCCCATTAACACCTGAGGAAAGGGAAAGTGTGAACACTGGGCAGGAGACTGAGGGAGGCACCTTTGAGTCTATGTCTTCCATGGCTTGCTTGTTACAAATAAATGTAGGTGATTGAGATCACCCTGGCCTTACTGGAATCTGCCAGGGAACTGAAGAATTCACTGTGAACTCCGGGCACTTCTCTATAGTTATGGATGGAGAAGCTGTTGGATAAGACAGACCTCAGCTATGTGGTGGTTTAAATAAAAAGGACCCCCATAGGCTCATAGATTCAAATTCCAGGTCAACAGGGAGTGGCACTATCTGAAAGGATTAGGACGTGTGGCCTTGTTGGAGGAAGTGTGTCACTGGGTGTGGCTTTGATGTTTAAGAAGCCCAAGCCAAGCTAGAGTCTCCCTCTTCTACATCTAGAAGTCTAGATGTAGAACTCTCAGCTACCGTGTCTGCTTGCATGCCACCGTACCCCCGCCCCCCCCCCGCCATGATGATAATGGACTAAACCTCTGAAACTGTAAGCAAGTCCTAATTAAATGCTTTTCTTATTGTAAGCGTTGCCATGGTCATGATGTCTCTTTGCAGCAATAGAATACTAAGAAAACTTAGCTTGAAGATCCTCTGAGCATGGTGGATGTGCCTTGTCTTCTTTCCTTCCAGTTTTGCTGAGGGTCTCCCAAACTAGTCCTGGTGCTGACCATATGTTGACGAGCCTGTGAATCCCAGGGACTTGGCAGCTAGCCCTGCAGTGAAGGGCTGGAAGTGCTGTAACCATGACAGCTCATCTGTATGAAGTGAGCCTGATGCCCAGCGGATACCTAAAGTGGAAGCTGCTCCAGAATATGGCCTCTGATCTCCATATCCAAGAATATTTAAAAACATGAGAGCATATGTTTGTGGCAGGCTCCCCCATGACCGCTTAAAACTTGGAACTAGTCAAACATCCTTTCTAGTAAAGAGCGAGACTATGGTGCATCCATATAGGACTACACTGTTCAACAAGAACAAGAAAAACGTATGCATATATGTAGCAGCTCAGACGACTGGCTCACTAGTTAGACTGAGCAACACCAATCCCAGCTGCGGGAATGGCCAGTGGGTAAAGTGTTCGCTATGCAAGCATGAGGGCCCGAGTTCAATACCCAGGAACCATGTAAAATTGGCACATGCTTTTAATCCATATGCACACACCTAACTCCCTTCTCACACAAAGAAAGGCTGAATGAATGAGCCTCGTCTAGTTACTGTCTAGCTCCTTGTGAGTCCAGGCACACACCAGGATTCTTCAAGGAAAACAGCAGGGGATTCATTTCTCAGGTGTGAAACCAGTCAAGATGGTATCTTTTCTGGTTTGTGTTTCATGAGTAAGCTACGGTTGAATAACTATGAAGGAAAGTTAAGAGGACTATACAGCTAGAAGCTTGCAGAAGAGACTCTCTTAGGCATTGCAGCTGGGCAAGTTGCCCTCTATACTTAAATGTTTTTTTTTTTTAAAAAATCATTTGGGAGAGTTCTATTAAGAACTTTGAAGTAAAGGATTGAGGCAAAGCTTTTATTTAATCTCAGGGCACCCCATTCTCCTCAGGTCTACCAGTCCCTACTCCTCTTCTGAGCTGTCTTTCCAGGACCAAATCATATGAGATGTTTTGCAAATTTCCCTGGTTGATAGCTTGAGGCTGGAGTCTGTCTTCTGTGTCTCTATGCGACCAGCTCAGCATGCAAAAACTGCTCAATTCCTTCCAAATTCTGGAAGCCTGTCTTCATAAATTCTTGAATAAAATGTGTTCAAGTGAGTGACGTTTAACAGCAGAAACATCAAGCACCCTATTGTCCTCAGAAGAAGCAGGGACAGCTTTGCGCTTTCAAGGGTACATGCTCTGAATATCAGCTTAAGTGGCTGGCTCAATTATCCCAGTATCTAATCAAAAAGTTGTGTGGTTTGGGCCTGCACGTAAGGGTGAGTCTCCAGCTAATAGTTTTATATGACTAGAATAAAGATCTAGGGGCTGGGGTGGTGACTCGATAGGTAAAGGGCTTGCTATGTATGGTTGTTTGAATGAGAATGATCCCATAGGCTGGTTTGTTTGAATGCTTGGTCTCAGTTGGTGAAACTATTTGGGAAGGATTAGGAACCGTGGCCTTACTGGAGGAAGTATGGAATATGTCATAGGACTGGCCTTTGAGGTCTGAAAAACCCACACCATTTCCAGTTAGCTCTCACTCTGCCTCATGCTTGTGGATTAGATGTAAGCTCCCAACTACTGCTCCAGTGTCATATCTGCTGTGCCCCCTGCTATGATGGTCATGTACTTGTCCTCTGAAACTTTAAGCCTCTAACAAACTCTTTCTTCTATAAGCTGCCTTGGCCATGGTGGTTTTATCACAGTCATAACAAAGTAATTAAGACAGAATTGGTACCAGGGAGCAGGCTGTGATAGGCCTGACCAAACTAGCACTCTGAAGGAATATGGAAGACTTCGGGATTTTGGACTAGGAAATTGATTGAATGCTGTGAGTGGGGCTTAATGGGCCATCCTAGTCGGGGCTCAGCAGTGCTAAGAGTGATGTGAACTGTGGAGGCTCAGCTCAAGAGATTGAGCTGTTCTTGTGATGCTTTCGAAAAGAATGTGACTGGTTTTTACCCTGTCCTAAGAAGCTGCCTGAAGCTAGATCGAAAAGTTTTGGAATAATTTATTGGCAGAGGAAGTTTCAAGATAGCCTAATATTGACCATCATGTGGTTAGTAGTGATCATTTTTATGCAGATCTATAATTAAAAAGAGCAAGCAGAGTAAAAAGAAACACAAAGCATACAATTTGAGGAGGAAAAAGCACCAGGAAATGTAATAATGTTGGGGCTAGGGCTTGTGCTGGAAGAGGTAAGGAGAGCTTTAATTGGAAATGGAATAAAGTGAGGGGTGCCCCCTGGAAGGACCCCACCCAGATAATCTGCAATACGTGAGAGGAAAAGGCCAGAGGAATTCTGTCTACCTAAAAGGCAGCAAAGGAAAGCTTATGAAAATGTAACTGAAGGAGGGACCAGGTTCCGTCTGAAGTAGGTGACCAAACTAGACAGCAAGGGATGTGTGGTTATGGCATTGGAGTTCTGAAGGTTACAGGAAGAAAGAGGTCATAGAACCTTCCTCAGTGATGAAGGAAAGGCACTGAGGCCTGGAATGTGGCAGGGAAGTCCCTGCATGGAGGCCATGAGAGGCCATTGTATGAAACTGTGGAAGCCAAGCCTGGACTGGATCCCAGGATATTTGAGGTGCCAGAGCTGTGGAATGTCTTCCAGGGAGAGCTGCAGACAGGGAATGGAACCAGCCCAGCAGAGAGAAGGGTTTTGCTACCAACACAGCTGGAAGGGTGGAACCATCTACGTTTTCTACTTTCGACAGAGAGCTATAGGATTTGGAATTTGCCCTGCCAGGCTTTGATCTTGCTTTGGTCTAGTATTTCCTCAACATGACCCTATTTCTCCCTTTTGAAGTGGTAATTGATATTCTGGGATATTGTATGTTGGAAGTATGCAGTTTGCTTTTTGATTTTACAGGGGATTACAATTAAGAGATTGCTTTGGATTTCAAAAGAGACTTTGGTTTCAAACTGTTGAGACCGTAAAAACCTATGGGAAGTTCTGAAATTGGACTGAATGTATTTTGCATATTCTACAGGCATATGGGAGCCAGGGAGTGGAATGTGATGGTCTGAATGACCATGGTGCTCATATGCTCATGTGTTTGGATTCCTTGTTTCATTTGATGGAAATGTTTGGGAAGGATTAAAGGTAGGACCTTTTGGGAGGTGTGTCACCGGGCGTGGGCTTTGGAATATCAACACACCACAACATTCTCGGTTATGTCTCCATTTCATGCTTGCGGATCAGATGTAAACTCTCACCTACTGCTCCAGACCATGCCTATTTGCTGGCTTCCTTACTCCCATCATGATGGACATGAACTAACCTGAAACTTATGCCTCCAATAAACTCTTTCTTTTCTAAGATGCCTTGGTTATGATATCTTAATACAGCAATAAGGAAGTAAGTAAGACACTATACAATCATGAAAACCCAAGTTTGGATTTCCTGGACAAATATTAATTCTGAGCATGGCAATGTCTGCAGAGATAGGTATATCCCTGCATCTTGTTGAGTAGTCTAGCCAGTTAGATTCAGTAACAAACCCTGTATCAAAAATAGTACAGAGAACAGGAGAGGAAGAAACCTCTGGTTTTCTCATGCACTTACATGGATGAATGCACCAATTCACACCCATGCTTACACATGCTCACACAACAATAACAAGACACAACAATAAAATGTGGAACACTTAGAGGGCTTGTTCCTTATTCCATCTCTTGTATTTGATGAAGTGATGTGCCTCTTCTCCATACCTTGTATATCTCCTGAGATTGCTCTGGGACCACCGGAATTTCTTAAGTTGATGATCACTAAGCTGGTTTTGGGGAACAATCTCTATGTAAAGACGAGGTTCCATGGAAATTAGGCTTATTTGTCTCCTATATTTATGTAGACAAAAAATTTAATAGAGAGTACTCCTGTTATTATCTGGGTGCTGTACTAATTACTTTTATAGTCACTGTGACAAAATGCCTGAGAAAAGCATCTTAAGAAAGGAAGGGTTGGGTCTGGCTCTCAGTTTGAGGGTCCAGTCCAGCATGGGGAGTCAAGGCCACAGGACTCTGATGCAGGTGGTGACATGGCATCCACAGTTAGGTAGCAGAGAGATGAGCATTGGTGCTCTGGTGTGGGAAGCCCTTCTGTATATGTCTTGCTTTTATTGATTAATGAATAAAGAATCTGCTTTGGCTTGTGATAGGGTAGAGTAGAGCTAGTCTGGGAAGACTGAACTGAATGCTGGAAGGAAGAAGGTGGAGTCAGGGAGGCACCATGTAGCCCCTGCCAGGAACAGATGAGCTAGAAACTTGCCAGTAAGCCACAGACACATGGCAATACACAGATTAATTCAAATGGATTAAATTAAGATGTAAGAGCTAGCCAATAAGAAGCTAGAGCTATTAGGCCAAACAGTGATTTAATTAATACAGTTTCTGTGTGGTTATTTTGAGTCTGCGCAGCCAGGAACAAACAGACATGCTCGATTTTGTCTTCTAATTGATCCTAAACTCTGTTAGGCTGACATTGTTAACTATCACACCTCTGTTGTCTACTTCCGTAAAATTCTGCATCCCTCTGTCTGGAAACAGCAGAACCAAGTACCACAGATGGAAAGCTTGAAGCTGTGAGCTAAAATCAATCTTCTATTCCTTAAGTCTAGGGATAATGGTGAGTCCAGTGGGGACATCCAGATAGACCATTGCTGACCCAGTGTCAGGTAGACATAGCTGACCACTGTCAGGTAGACATGGCTGACCACTGTCAGGGAGACATGGCTGACCACTGTCAGGTAGACATGGCTGACCACTGTCAGGTAGACATGGCTGACCACTGTCGTCAGGTAGACATGGCTGACCACTGTCAGGTAGACATGGCTGACCACTGTCAGGGAGACATCGCTGACCCAGTGTCAGGTAGACATGGCTGACCACTGTCAGGTAGACATGGCTGACCACTGTCAGGGAGACTGTCTCTGACCCACTGTCTGGAGATCATCGGGGTATGTTTGTAGCACGGGTATTCCCTTGCTTCTCATTTCTGCTAAACTAGAGGTCAAGATCTATGCCATAGGCCTTGACTTTCCCAGAAAGTTGTGGATGTAGTGTGTGGTAACTTGAATAATTAAACTTAATGAATCAGTATTCACTTTTGCAAGAGTGACCTAGTTATGGCTTTAACAGATAGCCCATGACATGGGTAAACTGATGCGAAAAGTCCTTCTTACTGAAGAGGGAGGGAATGTCCACGATGCGGCAGGAACATTATCCAGATAAATACAAATCATCTTCATTATAGTTGGAGCATTTGGGAGACATTGGCTTTCAGCTCCCCAGACCCCCATTATGAGCTCCCTGCTTATAAGAAATATGTATAATGCCAAAATAGCACTTTTGTGGGGACAATATGACAGGCATGGAGACATGAGATTACCTGCAATCCGGGAGACAAAAGGCGCTTCAATGAAATGACCTATCAAGTGTAATAAACACACACAAGAAAACATCATCAAGGACTTTTTGAAGCAGAACATATAATGAGCTATGATGGCAACTAAATGAAGATTTTAAGAGCGAGAGGGGTGTGAAGCGAGGGGAGCAGGAAGAATGAATACAGGTGCATAGAGAGAAAAGCAAAAACAGAAAACGGGACCAGCAAAGAGGAAGGCGGTGATGGGAAGAGCCTGCTACTCTAAGGAAAAGTGAAGGCGACTGTAATGAGCACCGCTGCCTTCAGTCTTCAAAATAAGACTTGCTTCTTAGGAAACCAGGCTCCTCATCTGTCAGCGGTGTTCTGAGTTGTCTTCTGACAGCAGATGCATGCAATAAAGTTAAACCCACACTTCTTCCCCTCCTTAGGAGTGGCACAAGTCTCATCTGTTTAAAATTGGTTCTTGATGGCAATTTTCTTTTTTCTTTCCTTTCTGAGACAAGGTCTTACTATATAGCTTTGGTTGGCCTGGAACTTGCTATGCAGACCAGACTGGCTTCAGGCTCACAGCATGTCCCCGCTTCCCAAATGCAGGAATTAAAGGCATGAGCCACCAGACCAGGCTGACAACAGCTTTTTTATCCCTGCTAGAGAGATTCATTGATGTGGGGTGTGTGTGTATATGTGTGTGTTTGATGGGCCTTCATGTGAGAGTTATGTGTGTTTATCGATGTATGTGGTGATATGCATGTATGTGTACATGCTCAGCCGTGTATGCATATATATGTGAATATGTATATGGTAGTTTGTATGTGTATATTTGTGTATGTGTCTGGGTTATGTGTGTATGTGTGTATATTTGTGTGTGTGTCTTTGATGTTTTTGAGCCCACACTTGGCAGTGTATAGATTTTGTGATGATTACTTTTAACCTCTCTGAAACCAGTGTGTGTGTGTGTGAGGATTTAATTGACAACTTTTCTTTGTTTTTGATAATTTGCAGTGATGCCACATATTGTGTCAGTCACATCTTAGATTGTAAATCTGATTTCTATGGGTGGGGGAGGTGGAGGCAAGAAGAGAGAAAAATAGGATCAAATGTGAAGATATCTCTATTGTTTCTTTTCTATCACTGTGACAAAATACTTGGCAAAAGCAACATAAGGAAGAGTGAAAGGAATGGAAAGAGGGAGAGAAGGAGCCAGGGAGGGAGGGAGAGAGGGAGGGAGAGAGGAAAGGAGGGAGGAAGGGAGTGAGAAGGGCTTGTTTTGTTTCACAGTTTGAGGGCACAGTCTCTCATGGACAGGAACTCCTGTTGGCAGCAGTGTGAGGAGACAGCTGATATCCATAGTCAGGGAGCAGAGAGAGATGGGTGCCAGTGTCAGCTAGCTTTTTTCCTTTTGGTTTAGTCCAGGACCCCAGCCCATGGGATTGGGATGCCTCCCTTTAGGGTGAGTCTTCACACCTCCATGAACCTAGGCTAGAAGCTCTCTCAGAGCCACACCCAGACGTTTGTCTCCTAGGCTATTCTAGATCCCGTCAAGCTGACAGTCAGCATTAACCATCACATTATCAGCTAGAAAGTTTTACAATGCAGAGTTACATAAAGCCATTTTTGTGCAAGGATATAATAGGTTTCAGCATATCCCCCCCCCCCCATACTCTACCAAGAACTTTCTCCCTCCCATTTTTATTGTGTGTTTTCATGACTGATCTATGCTTGGATGTTCTTGGCTCGCAATAGTTTTTTTAGGAATGGGTTGTTATGAAAGAGTTAATATGACACCTAAGTCTGTTTTCTGCATTTCCATGTGGTCACTTCCTGTCATGTGTTGTCTTACCATGATGGCATCTTTCATTTGGTAACATAGCTGGGGAACTTTCATCAAAGACCAAACCAATAGAGATAACCAGTCTTGCATTTTTAGCCTCCAAATGTATGCGCTAAATAAATCCCTTTTTGAAAATTAATAATTTATCTTTTTAAAAAACTATCTTTTCTTATTTTGCATACCAATCCCAGTTCCCTCTCCTTCCCCTCCTCCCTCTCACACTACCTTTCCTCCCCTACCCTCATCCACTCCTTAGAGAGGGTAAGGCTTCCCATGGGGAGTCAACAAAGTCTAGTCAACAAAAACATTGCTTTGAGGCAGGACCAAGGCCTTCCCTCTATATCAAGGCTGAGCAAGGTATCCCCCCAAAGAGAATGGGTTCCAAAAAGCCAGTACAAGTAGTAGGAATAAATCCTGGTTTACTGTTAGTGTCTCCACAGTCTTCCCCAGTCATACAACTGTTACCCACATTCAGAGAGCCAGTATAGTTTGGTCCTATACTGGTTCCTTCCCTGTCTGTCTGGAGTTGGTGAGCTCCCATTAGCTCAGGTAAGCTGTATCAGTGGGTATCTCCATCATGGTCTTGACCTCTTTGCTCATATTCTCACTCTTCTCACTCTTCAGCTGGACTTTTGATCTCTGCATCTGCTTCTATCAGTTGCTGGACAAAGGTTCTATGATGACAATTAAGATACATATCAATCTGACTACAGGGCAAGGGCAGTTCAGGTACGCTCTGTGAAATTGCTTAGGGTCTTAGCTGGGGTTATCCTTGTGGATTCCTGGGAATTTCTCTAGTTCCAGGTTTCTTGCTAGCCCCATAATTGCTCTGTCAATGAAGGTATCTTTTTCCTTGCTTTCCGTCTCTGACCTTCCAACATCTCTACCATCCAGTTCCCTCAAGTTGTCCTCCCCCTTTCCCTTCTTGCCTTCTCCTCCCTTCCTGCCCTCCCTTCTTCCTTCACCTGATTTTCTCAGGAGTTCTTGTCTATTCCCCCTTCCCAGGGGGATCTATATATGTTTCTCTAAAAGTTCTCTTGTTACCTACCTTCTTTATAGTCATGGACTATAAAGTTATCCTTTGCTTTATATCTAATATCCACTTATGAGTGAGTACCTACCATGTTCATCTTTCTGGGTCTGGGTTACCTCACTCAGGATTTTTTTTCTAGTTCCATCCATTTACTTGTAAATTTCAAGATGTCATTTTTTTTTTAACTGCTGTGTAAATTGCACCACATTTTCTTCATCCATTCTTCAGTTGAGAGACATCTAGGTTGTTTCCAGGTTTGGACTATTATGAATAATGCTACTATGAACATAGTTGAGCAGATGTTCTTATAGTATGATTGAACATCTTTTGGGTATATGCCCAAGAGTGGTATTGCTGGGTCTTGAGGTAGGTTGATTCCCAATTTTCTGAGAAGCCACCATATTGATTTTCAAAGTGGTTGTACAAGTTTGCACTTCTACCAGCAATGGAAGAGTGTTACTCTTACTTTGTATCTTTTCCAGCATAAGCTGTCATCAATGTTTTTGATCTTAGCATTATGACTGGTGTAAGATGGTATCTCAGAGTCATTTTGATTTGCATCTTCCTGATGGCTAAGAAGGCTGAACATTTCTGTATCTTTCATCCATTCAAGATTCTTCTGCTGAGAATTCCCTTTTTAGCCCTGTACCCCATTTTTAATTGGATTATTTGTTATTTTTATCACTAATTTCTTGATTTCTTTATATATTTTGGAGATCAGTCCTTTGTCTGATGTGGAGTTGGTGAAGATCTTTTCTCATTCAGTAGGTTGCCTTTGTGTCTTATTGAGAAGCTTCTCAGTTTCAGAAGGCCCCATTTATTTATTGTTACTCTCAGTGTCTGTGCTACTGGGGTTATATTTACGAAGTGGACTCCTGTGCCTATGCATTGAAGGCTATTTACCACTTTCTCTTCTATCAGGTTTAGTGTAGTCAGGTCTTTGATCCATTTGGACTTGAATTTTGTGCATGGGGATAGATATGGAGCTATTTTCATTCTTCTACATGTTCGCATCCAGTTATGCCAACACCTTTTGTTTGAAGATGCTTTCTTTTTTCCATTGTATAATTAGTTTCTTTGTCAAAGATCAGCTGTTTATAGATGTGTGGATTAATATCTTTAATTCAATTCCATTGATCCACCTGTCTGTTTTTATGCCAATACCAATCAATTTTCATTATTGTAGCTCTATAATAGAGCTTGATGTCAGTGATGGTGATGCCTCCAGAAGTTCCTTTATCGTACAGCATTATTTTGACTCTCCTGTTTGTTTTTGGGTTTTTTTTGTTTTTCCTTATGAATTTGGGTATTTTTCTTTTGAGATCTGTGTAGAATTTTATTGGGATTTTTGATGGAGATTGTGTTGAATCTGTAGATTGCTTTGGGTAGGATGATCATTTTTATTATGTTGATCCTACCTATCCAAGAGCGTGGGAGATCATTCCATTTTCTGATATCTTCTTCAATTTCTTTCAACAAAGACTTAAAGTTCTTGTTGTACAGGTCTTTCAATTCTTTGGTTAGTGTTATACCAAGATATTTTATGTTATTTGTGGCTACTGTGAATGGTGTTGTTTTTCTGATTTGCTTCTTAGCACCTTTATCATTTGTATAAAGGAGAGCTACTGATTTTTTTTGAGTTGTTTATCAGCTGTAAGAGTTCCCTTGTCGAATATTTTGGATCACTTATGTATACTATCATATCATCTGCAATTAACAAAAGTTTTGACTTCTTCCTTTCCAGTTCGTTTCCTTTTGATCTTTTGCTGTCTTATTGGTCTAGCTCGAGCTTCCATTACTGTGTTGAATAGATATGGAGCGAGTGGACAACCTTGTCTTGGTCCTGATTTTAGTGGAATAGATTTGAATTTCTCTCATTTAATTTGATGCTGGCTGTCGGCTTTCTGTATATTGCTTTTATTATGTTCAGATACTTTCCTTGTATTCCTGATCTCTCCAAGACCTTTATCATGAAGGGGTATTGGATTTTTATAGAATGCTTTTTCAACATCTAATGAGATTATCATTTTTTCTTCAGTTTATTTATATGATGGACTGCATTGATAGATTTTCATATGTTGAACCATCCATGCATCTGTGTGATGAAGCTGACTTGATCATGGAGGATGATGGTTCTGATGTGTTCTTGGATTTGGTTTACCAGTATTTTATTGATTATTTTTGCATCAATGTTCATGAGGGAGATTGGTCTCTAATTCTCTTTCTTGGTTGAGTCTTTGTGTGGTTTTGATATAATGATATTTTTGCATCAATTTTCGTGAGGGAGATTGGTCTCTAGTTCTCTTTCTTGGTTGAGTCTTTGTGTGGTTTTGATATCATGATAGCTGTAGCTTCATAAAAGGAGTTTGACAATGTTCCTCTTGTTTCTGTTGCGTGGAACAATTTGGGGAGTATAGGTATTGACTTTTCTTTGAAGTTTTGGTAGAATTCTGTGCTGAAACCATCAGGCCCTGGGCTTTTTTTGTTTTTGTTTTGGTTGGGAGGCTTTTGATGACTGTTTCTATTTCCTTACAGGTTGTAGGTCTATTTAAATTACTCATCTGGTCTTGACTTGATTTTGGTATGTGGTACCTATCCAGAAAATCGACCATTTCTTTTACATTTTCCAATTTTGTGGAGTACAGGTTTTCAAACTATGAGTTAATGGACTCTGGGTTTTCTCAGTGTCTGTTGTTATGTCCCCCTTTTCAATTCTGATCTTCTTAATATGGTTGTTCTCTCTCTGCCTTTTGATTA
The DNA here is from genome assembly GCF_903992535.2 of Arvicola amphibius. Lineage (NCBI taxonomy): Eukaryota > Metazoa > Chordata > Mammalia > Rodentia > Cricetidae > Arvicola > Arvicola amphibius. The sequence goes on along the minus strand of NC_052058.2, from coordinate 91,113,990 downwards.
GTATGGATAAGAATTTGTCTATCTTGTTGATTTTCTTAAAGAACCTTTGTTTCATTGATTCTTTGTATTGTTTTCTCTGTTTCTATTTACTGATTTCAGTCCTCAACTTGATTATTTCCTGTCGTCTACTCCTCCTGGGTAAGTCTGCTTCTTTTTGTTCTAGAACTTTCAGGTGTGCTATCGAGTCGCTAGTGTAAGATTTCTCCACTTTCTTTATGTGGGCACTTAGTGCTATGGACTTTTCTCTTAGCACCGCTTTTATAGTGTCCCATAGGTTTGGGTATCTTGTGTATCCATTTTTGTTGGATTCTAAGAAGTCTTTAATTTCTTTATTTCTTCCTTGACCCAGGGGTTATTTAATTGAGTACTGTTGAATTTCCATGAGTTTGTAGGCTTTCTGAAATTACTGTTGCTGGAGAGATAGTTCAGTGGTTAAGAGCACTGGCTGCTCTTCCAGGGGACTTTGGTTCAATTCCCAGCAGCCACATGGCAGCTCACATTTGTCTATAACTCCAGGATCCAACAACCTCACACAGATATACCGACAGGCAAAATACCAATAAAATAAAAATAACTTTTAAAAAATGGAAAAAGAAAGCTTGTAATTATTCAAGAGCAAGAAAATAAGTGCCAGAGACTTATTGTACACTCTGGTGACTGTAAGGTTACTAATGAATGCGTTCCTGAAAAGTGCTGAGAGGCACACTAGCTTTGTGATTTACATAGTCAGGCTAGTCTGGGAAGAATAGCGAGACCCTGCTTTAAAAAAAGAAAAGAAAAGAATAAGAAAAAGTAATCTGGTTTAAAGAAGCCCTATTCTTTATAAAACTCACATTTGATTTTCATAGTAGCAGAAAAAAATCCACTATGATTATCTGGTAATAAAATAATAATAAATAAAAAAGCACATTTCAGGCTTTGGAAAGATGGCTCAATCAGCAGAGTGCTTGCCTAACAAACAGAGAATCTGAGTTCTGTTCCTGCACCCATGTAAAATAATATGGGAGTGCTAGCTAGTTTTTATTGTTAACACACCCTAAAGTCAGCTGAGAAGCAGCAACCTCAGTTGAAGAACTGCTTCAGTTAGATTGTGGTTGTGTCCCTAGGGCATTGTCTTGATTGATGTGTAAGGGCCCATCCCACTGTGGGTGGTATTGAAAATGTAAGCTGAAATAAACCCTTTCCTTCTCAGTTGATTTTGGCAAGAGTGTTTTATCAGAGCAACAGGAAACAAAAGAGAACAATGGGCATCATGGGCTATGCTTGTAGTCCCTGGGCAGATAAGACAGAGGTAAGCAGATCTCTTGGGATTGCTGGGCAGCCAGCCCAGCCTCCTTGGCAATCTCCAGACCAGTTGGAAATCCTGCCTCACAAAACAAGGTAAGGGGTGGGAGAAATGGCTTGGAAGCTGACAGCACTGGCTGCTCTTCCTGATGACCGCACTTGGACGCCAGCACCCAGATGACAGCTTCTAACAATCTGTAAGTCTAGTCTCAGGAGACTCAATTTCCTCTTCTGGCTCCTGTGGGCACTGCATGCATGTAGTTTACAGGCATGTATCAAGCAAAACACCCATACACATAAATATTAAAATAAAAATAAAAGAAATAAAACAAGGTGGAGCTTGAAGAGGCAGCCAAGTTGTAATAATGTCATGGATGCAACCTCCCTGTCTTCCCCAGGAGTGAGCCGGTGGTGGGAGGGTTGCATCCAAATTCGTATACATGTAAACAACACTAAGTGTGCTCAGAGGGTTATATTTAAATATATGATTGTGTGTTTATATATTTGTGCATGTAACAACAATAACAAGTGAAAAATAAGTCATGAATTTGAAGAGTTGTAGGGGTTGGAGGAGGACATAGGAGAAACTGGAGTGGGAAGGGAAGGAGGGAAGTAATATAATTATATTTGAATTAAAACAGCAATAATGCAAAAATCTCAAAGTGAATAGCACCTGAGGAATGACAACAGAAGTTGTCCTTTGTTTCAGCACACAGATGCACACATGAACACACATACACACACACACGACATATTTAGAATTATTTGACTGGATTCATGAACATTGGTAAGCTTTTCCTCTCTCAGTGTTTCTTCAAACGTCTGGCCTTTTCTTGTTTCTCGTATAACTTGATGTGCAGTGCTTCATCTTCTCATTTTCTCCTAAAGATGTGCATGGCTTAGACCAGCTAGCTATGATGCTAGGCTAGCTTGCTTAGACCAGCTAGCTATGACGCTAGGCTAGCTTGCTTAGACCAGCTAGCTATGACGCTAGGCTAGCTTGCAGACTTAAATCATGAGGCAGGATGCAGATGTTCTTTAATACCTCTGAGACTCTTTGCATCCACATGTAGAGTTTGTGCCCTCCACGCTGTGTGTCAGCTTCCATTTCTCACTACCGAACTCTGGTTTTCTGGGAACACACTCCTGGCTCTTGCAGATGCCAAGCAACTGTAAGCTTCAGCTCAACAGCTATGAAATAACGGGGCTTTGGCTCTCTTCCATAGCAGGGAATTGCTTTTTACCCCTCAGAGTAATTCCCTTTGCTTCTTCCTGCGGCCGCAGGGCTTGTGGATTTTCACTTAGATGCCTGAGCGTTAACCGTCACGGGCTTAGTTGGCATGTCATTTATCAATCAGATGGAGAGGAAGTGAGGCTGGAAACCCGGAAGCTTGACTCCCTCAGGTCAGAGCCTCGAGTGTGGAGTGTTGATACAGGACCAGAAATCTTTCAAAATAGTTTTGAGGTTTAGTTCTCAAAATTGATTTTATGTTATTATTTTTTGCTCGTGTTGTGTACGTGTGTGCACATGTGCATATGTGTCCATGTATATGGAGCTCAGAGGTCAACACTGGACATTTTCTCCAATCACTCTCTACCCAGGCTTTCTGAGATGGTGCTCTCTCACTGAACCTGGAACCTCCCAGTTTGGTGAGACTAATTAGCTAGGAAGTCCTGGGTCTCCTGTCTCCACATCAGGGTTGGGATTTCAGTTGCTCATCTCCATGCCTGGGTGTTGAGAATCTGTACTCAGGCCTCATGCTTGCACAATGAGCTCATCACCGGCTAGACCATCTCCCCAAGCAACTTCCGATGAGCCGGTTTTAGTTTTAGTTTTGTTATACATGAGCAGGTGATAGCCTGTTCTGGTAGCTGGCTCAGCAGGTTACGGATGAGTGTTCATAGTTGCCCATCGGGATAACTATAACTTCTAGTTGAGTGACAAGTTGGGATAATAAGTAAGACAGAGAGAAAAGTAGAAGCCTAGGGTGCAGAGTTGTATCTATCACCTAAACCAATCACACAAATTAAATGAAAATATCCATCAAGTCAATTGAATCAGATTAATGTAGACAAAGAGTTCTGAGCACCCACTCAGTAAAGAGTGTAGCTGCTTCCTAAAGCACAGCCAGAACTATGGTGAAGGCCACTCATGGGCTATGCTAACGTCCTTCACACATCTGTAAAGTTGTCAATCTCACCTGAGCAAATCTTGCCTCTCTAGACACCAAACAAACTGTCACCTCCCTCTTGGAGAGATTTACTCATTGAGGGAGGCATAATTTCCCATCTCCAGCAAGAGAAATGTCAACACTGACAAGAAGATAGTACCTTTTACTTTCCAAATGGTTTTATAGGAAGCAATTTTTGCTAAAATGGCTTTTTCTTCCATTTTCCTCAGTTTTATCAGCAATGATTATTCACTTTGATACCCCATTGGGTCTCTGCTGTGTCAGCCCACATCCGAAGTGACTGAGACTGATCTAATTGTCTTCTGTCTCAGAGTGACACTTGAGCTACTCAAGGGACAGAGTTGTCTGAAGGAGTCATGAGCAAGGGTTCTCTGCCCTGTCAAAACTAGGGAGAACTGTAAGGGGTGGGGGTAAGGGTCAGGGCAAAGCCCTGGTAGTAAGAGCTCGGCCCTGGGATTGCCTCTTTGGACTTGGTCACGGTGGTTACTCTCAATTGTCAACTTGGCTGAACCGAGCATCAACTAAGAGCCTTGCATTTGGATGAGTCTGTGTGAATACTTGCAGGAAGGGTTAGCTGTGGAGGGGTTTTCCTGACTTAAGTGTGGTGGCACTGTCACATGGGCTGGGTTCTGGAGTTAATAAAAAGGAAGAAAGTGAGTCAAAGACTAACATTCACACATCTCTGCTTTCTGTCTATGAATGTAATATGACCAGATCCCTCTAGCTCCTGCGGCCATGATTTTCCCACCTTGGTGGACTATACTCTCTAACTGTTGGTTGAAACATGTCCATCTGTTCCTACAATCCTTTGGTTGGCTATGTTGTCACAGCAACAAGGAACATAACTGGTGCAGTAACCACACTGAACGAAGGAGGAACAGCTGACCCAGGTGCAGGTGTCTATGGAAGCAGGGGTGGGAAAGGAATCAGGAAGGCAGAAAGGAACCAATACTGAGGTTGGTCACTTATCTCTGTCTCTGACTGGAGGAGGATACCTGCTGTTGTTTAATTCTGGCACTGGGACAAACATCATGATCAAGGTCAATTCAGGGGGTAAAGGATTTATTTCATCTTATAAGGTACAGTTCATCATCCAGAGAAGTCAAGTCAGGAACTCGACAGAGAAGCCATGGAAGGTCACTGCTTCCTGGCGTGCTCAGACTCCTGCTTATCCATCTTTCTTACATGCCAAAGAATGCCTGCCCGAGGAATGATACTGCCAACGGTGGACTGTGTCTCCCTATATCAGTTACCAATAAAGATGACACACACAGACTTTCCTACGGGCTACTCTGATCTGGGCAATCCTTCAAGTAAGAGCTAATGAGGATAGTATCTCTGTGGTTACCAGGGGCTCCTTGGGAGCCTCATTGGCTGCCTTTAAATCCCAGCACTTCTAACTGACTCAGTGACCTTTAGTGAGTTTCTAACTCTTTCAGAATATCATGTACAAAATGAGGATAATGATTCCCACTTCACTGGGGGCTTTAATGATGGCACACGTAAATCATTTCTCTTACTTTGTGTCATACAATAAGTGCTCAATAAATGTTACACTAGCTTTTTATTTCTCCATCAATCACATCAGCCTTTCTCATCACAGGGTGAACTTTCCTGGAATGAGGATTCTAATGTAGTCATCGTTTTGCTTTTGCGTTTTCCCCTTACCTCTCTGAAACTTTAGAACCACCTTGCAACAGATGCTCTCGTTCTGGATTTTTGCAGACTCTTCCTTCCCTTGCTCTTTACTGCAGTTTCCTCTTCTACTAGACATCTAAACATCAGCGTTTTCTCTGGGATTCTTCTCTTTCTCTTTTATTTTTTAATATGTATGTCTGTGCATGTGTGTATATGTAGGTGTACTTGTTTATGTATGTGTGTGTACATGTGTGTTTATATATGTATGTATGTGCTCTTGTGTGTGTGTGTGTGTATGTGTGTGTGTATGTCCATGTATGCTGGCTCCCTTGGAGGTTGAAGGAGGACACCAGATCTTCTGGAATTGGAATTAGAGATGGTTATGAGTTAGCAAATGTGGATGCTGGAGAGAAATTACCTTGGGTCCTCAGTTGAGCCATCTTTCCAGCTGCTATGATCTTCTTTCTTACTCTCCCATCTTTAAAATTGGTTCTTTCTTTCTTTCTTTCTTTTCTTTTCTTTCTTCTTTCTTTCTTCTTCCTTCCTTCCTTCCTTCCTTCCTTTCCTTTTTTCCCTTCCTTCCTTCCTTCCTTCCTTCCTTCCTTCCTTCCTTCCTTCCTTCCTTCCTTCCTTCCTTCCTTCCTTGCTGCATTATTGGCACATCAAAACTTCAGAAATCAAGAGTTTGAAAGTTGGGGAGCTAGGTCAGCCAGCAAAATACTTTCTGCACAAGAAAGAGGACCTGTGCTTGACCCCTAGATCCCATGTCAAAACCCACTGGCATGCTGACACATACTTGTAATCTCAGTTTGGGAGTGTCAGGGACAGGAGGATCCCTGAGGCTTATTGCTTAGCCATTCTAGCTGGATCCAGGGGTCAGTGAGAAAACCTGTCTCAAATGATGAAGGTAAAGAGAAATAGAGAATAACTGGTGTTGACCCCTGGACTCTGCATGTGTGCTCACACATGTGTACCTCCCTCTGTGTACACATGCATCCCCCCCCCCCACCCAATGTACACACATAGGTTTTGAAATGAGAACTGTTGATCTTCTTCCTTTATTGAGTCATTCCCAGTATGGTTCCTATGGTCATCTTATTTCTTTAGTAGAAATTCAGTTAACTCCTTCATGTTCCATAGCTGATCACTTAACAAGTACTCCAGGCTCAGTTTCCAAAGCATCTCAGAGCCAACCCCTTCCTTCTTCTGCCGCTGCCGCCATGGGTCTCCTGGTGACGCTGGTCTTTCTTGTGATCTTCTAACCACTCTTCCCATGTCTACCTCGATCTGTAGAAGCATTCTTTTCAGATACAGGTCATAGCTGTATCACCTCCCTTCCTTTATTGCACTCCATCTTGATTCTCTTTGCATACAGCATACAACACAGAATCCCTGAAAAGCTCCCTGACCCCTGCAGGGTCTGCTTTCTATGTTCCTAAGCATACACACTTTCTGTCTCCACATCTTTCCCCACTCTCTGGTCTGGTGAGCTTTCTTCAACCTCGCTGCTTGTCTTTGCTGCTGCTTGGAATCTCATTTTCCCAGCATCTGTTACTGTTCCCCCCCTTCTTCAGATTATGTTTTAAATGTCACCTGATGTTACCCTCCCCCTGGTACATACATTCTGTACAGCCTCTCAGTTATTCCATTTCACAAGTGTGATTTACAGTTATTTTACTGGTGTGTCTTTCTCCTACTGAGGCACACCAGTCTTTTTTTTTTTTTTTCTCATGGTTTATTTTTTTTTTATATTTAAAAATTTCCATCTCCTTCCCTCCTCCTCCCCCCTCCCTCCCCTCCTTCTCCCCTTTCTCTCCCCTCCTCCTCCCCCTTCCCTCCCCTCCCCTCCACCCATACCTCCCCCTCCCTCCCTCTCAAGGCCAAGGAACCATCAGGGTTCCCCACTCTATGCTAAGAACAAGGTCCTCCCAACTCCCCCCCAGGTCCAGGAAGGTGATGGACCAAGCTGAGAAGGCTCCCCCAGAGCCCGTCATGAAGAACAATCAGAGCCCAGAGCCATTGTCCTTTGCTTCTCAGTCAGCCCCCGCTGTTGGCCACACTCAGAGAGACGGGTTTGGTCGCATGATCCATCAGTCCCATTCCAACTGGAGTTGGTGATCTCCCATTAGTTCTGTCCCACCGTCTCCATGAGTGAACGCACCCCTCTCGTTCCTGCCTTTCTCCCTCATGTTCTCGCTCCTTTCTGCTCCTCATCGGGACCTTGGGAGCTCAGTCCAGTGCTCCAATGTGGGGCTCAGTCACCTTCCCCATCTGTCGCCAGCTGGAGGTTCCCTCACGGTCCTGACTTTCTTTCTCATGTTCTCTCTCCTTCTGCTCCTCATCAGGACCTTGGGAGCTCAGTCCGGTGCTCCAAGGTGGGGCTCTGTCATTTTCTTCATCTATCGTCAGGTGGAGGTTCTTCTTATTATCTTCTCAAGGATCCCAAACTTATAGGCTCGATGTCCTTTAATCATGGCTAGAAACCGAATATGAGTGAGTACATCCCATGTTCATCTTTATGGGTCTGGGTTACCTCACTCAGAATAGTGTTTTCTATTTCCATCCATTTGCCTGCAAAATTCAAGATGTCATTGTTTTTTACCGCTGAGTAGTATTCTAGCATGTATATATTCCACAGTTTCTTCATCCATTCTTCCACTGAAGGGCATCTAGGCTGTCTCCAGGATCTGGCTATTACAAATAATGCTGCTATGAACATAGATGAGCATATGCTTTTGTTGTATGATTGGGCATCTCTTGGGTAGATTCCCAATAGTGGAATTGCTGGGTCCTGGGGTAGGTTGATCCCGAATTTCCTGAGAAACCGCCACACTGCTTTCCAAAGTGGTTGCACAAGTTTGCATTCCCACCAGCAATGGATGAGGAGGCACACCAGTCTTGATGCCTAGCCCAATACGGGCACAAAAGTAGGGCTCCATGAATGCATGCTAAATGTGTGAGCCCAACAAGGTGTCTGTGGTTTGAATGAATGAGGGAAGTTGGAGAACTGTAAAAGTATGAAGTTGTTTTTAGAGGTCATGACATTGGTACCAATATATAAAACATTCAGTCCAGCAGAGGCGTAGGTGCTTAGAAGAGTTTGGGATTTGGGGGGAAGAAAGCTACAGTGCCAGTTGCGGCTATGTCTCTTATCACCTGAGCGGTGTTGGGCATGTTGGCTAACCAGCTTTAGCTTTTGTGTTAATCTTGATGGCAATTAGAATTGCCCTGGAGCAAATCTGTGAGCATGTTTGTGAGGGAGCTGGATTAGATTAAATGGGAAGTTCCATCTTGAATGGGGGCAGGGTCATTCAGCAGGCTGGGGTCCTCAGCTGAAAGGAAAGGAGAAAGAGAACTGAGCACCAGCATCCATCGCTGTGCTCCCGGATTGTGGCTGCCATGTGACCAGCTGTCTGGACAATGCCTCTCTCACCATGATGGAATGTCCCCTAAAACTGTGACCCCCCAAATCGTTTTTCCCTTCTTTAAGTTGTTCTCCTCCCCAAGAATTTTGTTACATCAACAAGACAACTAGTGAATACAGCTCTAATGGCCTCCTCTGAAATGAGGAAGAAATGTTTTTACTTCAGAGAGTATGGTAGGGATTAAATAAAATATTTATGTAAATCTTCTCTCATAGATTTGGTGCATGATAGACATCCAGTATTTGGGGATTCATTTTTTTCCCTACCAAATACAATATCCTAGAACTTCAGCCACCAATAAATTAGCAAGAAAGTTAGTTTGGGAAGAGCCAGGCTATTTAGGTACAGGCTTTGCCTACATACCACATCTCTGAATTCCAACCCCAGTCCTATCCTATTAGGAGCCTCCATCCAGAGCAAAGAGCACATTTGTCTTGCAATGAGCCTGTCAGCCAATGTCTGTGTGGCACCCAGCTCACTGCAACTGCTCATCCTTTCTTGAAGTTGCAAATTTCAAATTTAAATTTAGCTCAGGATATCGTTGCATATTTGGGAGAAGCCACTTTCTTGTGTTTGGTTTTCTTTCTCCCTGTTGAATCGCATTTCTATTAGATGGGGGCCTCAGACAGATCCAGAGAGCCTCCTAGAACTCTAGTTACTTTTTCTAAGTGGCCCTAAGCACCTTCTCTTGGCAACACTATCCTGATTGTGTGGGAAGCCTGGCTTCTATTCTCTTTTCTTCTCTTCAGTCAGTAGACCAAACTTTTCTGGATCCTGACTACTCCCTTGGCATCTTGTTCTTGCTTTCTCCATTTAATTTTCTTCTTCTTCTTCTTCTTCTTCTTCTTCTTCTTCTTCTTCTTCTTCTTCTTCTTCTTCTTCTTCTTCTTCTTCTTCTTCTTCTTCTTCATCTCATTTTTATAGTGTTTCAAGTATATCAGGGTGGCCTTGAACTCCTTCTGTATCCAAGGATGACCTTGAACTTACGATCCTTCTGTTCCTATCTCCTACTAGATGGGATTAAAGGTATGCCCAACACACCCTGTTCACTTAGTACTGGGGTGAACTCCGGGGCTTTGTGTAATCCAGGCCAGTATCCCATCTTCTTCCCTTGTCCCTATCCCTTTTTCTCTGGTCTCCCTGCTTCTGTAGCCTCTTTCTCTCCCTCTTTGTTTAATTCTCATCTCATCATCATCTGCCTCATTGTCCCTCTATGAATGCTGCTATTGATGGAACACCAAGGCACCCTGTATCACATCCCTGGGATAACCACAGATAAGGAGGACCGTTTAGACTCTTCCTGCCACTCTGCTTGTTCTGCACCAGAGTGTTTCCTGGACCATAGAGAGTTCTTTTGGCTGAATGAAGTCCAAACCAGTGGAGAAATTGACCAGAGTTATATCTCAGCCCTTAGACTAGAGGGAGCAGGATGGCACTCAGGTTAACAGAGGTTAAGAAGGCTTGGGTAGTTATGGAGATGATGGTGTAGGTCAAGGCAGAGGATCCAGGAGAATTATCACAAGGGATGGATGGGTCAGGGACCACATTCTCTATACTGTGTTTTTAGTTCTTGGCATAGTATTAGCATTTAAGTGCCAGTGCCTCTGGGGACAGACTCTCTACATGGTTTCTTTGGGAAGTCAGGTACCACCACCCAGATATAGCAATATTATCCCAAAGTTATTGAAAGATTTCTTCTTTTAATATGTGTTTTATTTTCACAAAGAACATCAGTATTAGATTCATAAAACTGCTATTTCCCTGTCATTCGTCAAGCCACTTTAAAAGTCATTTGCTTTGGGGAGGGAATTAATCTTCTAGAAGATCAGCATTGCATGGTATCTCTGGAAGCATTGTAAATGGTTTGGTAAACTAAATTGTTTAGCATTTATGTATCACTTAGATTTCTAGGAAGTCAACATTAGTTAATTCTCACCATGCTTAGAGATAAATGTCATTTCCAGACTTGATTTGTACATCTTAAGTTCGTAAGCATTTTCTTTCTCTCTTTTTTCATTTTTAGGGGCAATTTTGCTTTCCATCACTAACACTTTTATTTTGTTAACTGTTCTTTATGTGGAGTGAGGACATCCAAAGATGTGTGTGTGTGTGTGTGTGTGTGTGTGTTGCATATGTGCCTGTCTGTATGAATGCATGTGTGTGTATCAGTAGTTTTCACCCAAAGGTTGCAAACCCTTTGACAAACCTCTATCTCCAAACATATTTACATGACAATTCATAACAGTAGTAAAATTATTGTTATGAAGTAGCAAAATAATTTTGTAGTTGGAGGTCACCACAACATGAGAAACTATGTTAGAGTGAAGCTTTAGGAAGGCTGAGAACCAATGGTGTACACACACACACACACACACACACACACACATACACAGACACACACACAGACACACACACACACACACACACACACAGAGAGAGAGAGAGAGAGAGAGAGAGAGAGAGAGAGAGAGCAGAGGTCAACATCAGACATTTTTCTGAAAAGTTGAGACCTTACATTTTGAGGCAGGGTCTTTCATCCAACCTAGAACTTTCTGCTTTGGCTAGACTGGAAGCCATTACATTCTAGAAATCCTCTTGCTCCTGTTCCCTCCCTCTCTCCCTCCCTCCCTCCCTCCCTCCCTTCCTTCTCTTTCCTTTAGCTAGATGCTGGAGATCTGAAATGAGGTCCTCATACTTGCTCAGAAAGCATTTTTCCAAGGAACCCTTTCATCAGACTTGACACATTACGCTTTTGTTTGATCGACAGCAACTATTTGAACAGTTAAGAGCTTAATGTAGCCTCTAAGATGAAGATCTGGCTTGACCATGTTACTTAAAATTCCAGGCTAACAGGAAGAGAGCACAAGCCAGGAAGTTGCTTCATAAAAGACGGCACTATCCTGGCTTCTAGCTGTCCCCTTAGGAGAATATCCAGTATACTTCACTCAGACATCAATTCCAAACCTCCCGCCATCTCAGCTCCTCAAGTGAAGAAAATGTGATCATTAGCTCAGGAGCGGATGTCAGCGTGGTGCCCTGAAAATACCAGGCTATAATGGGAGGCATCCCAAAGAGGAGGACACCCTGGTGGGGGAGTGCTGCTGGCTACAGCCATGGGGAGCCTCATAGTCTGTGAGAAATCGGTACAGAAGGAGGACAAAAGGGAGCTGAAAGCTGTTAGACGCAGCTGCATACCACCTCAGACAAGGCGTAATAGAGAAACCCATCAACCATCCATGTGAGATTAACCCAGAAGTGGAGCAAGGTGGCTCCAGGACAAGGCTGTGGCTGGCATGGGCACCTAGAGCACAGGGACCGGAGCGCACACAGGCTCTTGTGGTGGGAGCAGGCAGGCGCCACTCCATCCTAATATCCCGAGGTACAAGAGTCCCCCAGATCCAGATGACTTCTGTAAACAGCAAAGGGGTGTAGTAGTTACTTTCTCAACTGCTGAGACAAAAAAATTCCCTAACAAAAGAGATGTAAGGAAGGAAGGTTTATTCTGGTTCACAGTTTGAGGGTATGGTCCATTACGGTGGGGGAAGATGTGGACGCAAGAGGCAACTGGTCACATTGTACCTGCAGTCAGGAAGTGAAGAGACAAATTCTGCTGCTCACTTCACCTTCTGTTATTCAGCTGATGCATATGTATGCCCAGCCATAGCGGCTTTCTTTGAGAAGCGTGATGATTCACTTCCAATGGAAATGCAGCTAAACTCACTTTTGTGCTATCAAGAAAAACTTTTTAGCCTTAACACAGAGACTCCCTAAGTCTGTCCACCATCCCCGTGCCAACCAGCCATGCCTAGCCCTTGCTGCCTCAACTCCTCCTAGGCTAGCCTCTGCTGTTTCCCTCTTGCTGACTGTCCCACCACTGCCTCCTTTCTCCAGCCAAGCCTAGGCTCTCCTCTGCCAGCGTTCGCTTCTTCACAAACTCATGGATGCTCATCCCTGCTTTCTGGCTTGTCTTTGCCAAGCCTGGAACCTCTGTGGCTCACCTTCCACAACCCTCTCCTGGTCCCCCTGGCCACACATATGCCTGCACCGTCAGCTTGCTGCTGTGGTTCCTAAGCCCCTCCCCCCCCCCCCCCCCCCCCCCCAGAGAGGCTATGCCATCTGTTTGGCTTCTATGCATCCCTGACATGTTTCTTCCAGCTCCCAAGCCATAGCCACCACCTCTGTGCCTTTGGCTACCCACATGGCGGGCCTGTCACTTTTCCTGGAGGAGGTCCAGGACTGCGGGGTTGAGCAGCAGTGAGTTCGCCTTCCATGTGGGAGGACTGGTGCAGAGCCAGGCAGCTCTGCCAGTGACCTTGCCCCGCCATTCTTTATTAAGCTGACTCATGCTTGGACGGGTAGCATTGCATTTCCATGGGGAGCTGGCTTAATACGCATATGGAAATGGCAAGGGTGGTGGGTAGAAGGGAAGGATTTGGGGGGAAAGAGAGCTCAGCCATCAGGAAAGATTTAATTGCATTGTAACTCATTACTGTAACTTTCTCTTTCTCTCTTTCAGTTAGGATTTTAACATTGTCCAGGGAGCCACCAGACGGTGTTGGACAATGTGCCAGAACCACAGATAGTCTCAGGCACAGACACCAGCTTTAACAGTGATCCTGTCACAACCCGGCAAGCTTGGGCAAGTGGCTCACTCTTTCTGTTTTTTAATTTTTACCACTTGTTAAAAGGAGTCAGAAACAAGGATAGTAATAACTGTTGTGCACAGTTGTTGCTCAGTACCCATCAGCAACCAGCTCCAGCCCACCCCCTCCCAGGTTCTCCAAATCCACAGATATAACCTCCTCCCATGTACAACACTTAAAGTCATTTATATATCACATAGAATACCTACTGTGAGGTGAGTGCTATATAAACATCTGTTACACTGTAGTTTCAGTAGATACTGACAAGCAAAACAAAAAACAAAAAAGCAAAAAACAAAATCCTTATGCATGTTAAACACACATAGGAATTTTTTTCTGGGCCCTTCCTTCCTTCCTTCCTTCCTTCCTTCCTTCCTTCCTTCCTTCCTTCTTCCTTCCCTCCCTCCCTCCTTCCCCCTCTCTCTTTTGATGAAGGATCTCATGTAGCCCAGGCTGACCCTGAAATCATATGCTCCCAAGGATCACATTAGGTTCTTGATCTCCCTACCTCCGCCTCTCAAGTGCTGGGATGCCAGCGTGTATCACCATGCCTCCTTGATGTGCTGCTGAAGATGGCACCTAGGCCTTTATGCACTTTAGGAAAGCTCTCTACTACCTAAGCTACATCTGAGCTACATCTCTAACCTCTGAGTACTTCTATCCCGTGCCTGGTGACTCGGAGTGAAAGACTCACGGACACAGAGAGCAGCTGTATTTACTATGAGTTGCTGTGCTCACACCTTCAGTTTAGTTCTTGTAGACATGGAAAGCACTAATGATTTCTTTTTACAGATGGGGCACAGGGAATTACAAAGGGCCTAGATATCCAGATTCACATAGTCTGAGAGGCATGCACTCATTGTGTGTAAGTAACCAGGCCACTATGTGCTGACCACTGCGGTCCCTACCTTTACCTGTCCCGGTGAACCCGCATCATTGAAACACCATTCTCTTTTTTAAAAAATTATTTATTTTTGAAGTTATAATATAATCACATCATTTCCCCTTCCTTTTCCTCCTTGTAAACCCATCCATATATGCCTCCTTATTCTCTTTCTAATTCGTTGTTTATATATTTGAATAAATATACATATATTATATATTAATTCCTAAACACACAAACACAACCTCCTCAGCTTATATAATTGTCTTAGTTAGGGTTCCTATTGCTGTGATGAAACACCATGAGAAAAAACAGTGTGGGGAGGGAAGGGTTTATTCGGGGAGTTGGCCAGCTTCCAATGCCTAGGCTAATTTCCCTCCTGTTGAGTGGGTCCTAAGTTCAATCAGAGAGCTGTTGGTTCCCACCAAGGTATGCATGATTTATTGCACATTTAAGGTTATTATGCCACACTGGTCATTAATATGGTTCATGTGTGTCATAGCTAGGTAGGACCGTTAGGTGCTTCTCTCCTTTGGGAGCTTGCATGGTGCCTTTTGGTACATGAAAGCTAGTCCCAGAGAAGAGGCTGTTAGGCCAGTTCCAGTCCAGGGACCTCTAGGCCCTGTTTCTGAAGTTCATCGAATCTTCAGCAATAGATACGTATCTTCCCACTCTGGGTGGATGACGTGGGGCAGCAGAAATAGCACGCACTGTTTTAGGAATCTCTTAGACAGCCCTGACCAACAACTCAGAAGGAAGTAAAGCACTTCTTTTCAATGCCAATGCGTACTGAGTATCTAAAACTTGGTCCTACCCAGGGCATCAGGCTTTGGGGTCAAAGTTCTCTTTTTCAAGAATATCTCAGGACTTGGGGCTAGAGACATGGCTCAGTGGGTAAAATTGTGGCCCCACAAACACAAGGACCTGAGTCTAGATCCCCAGAAGCTGTGTGAACCTGGGCATGGTAGGGCACTTCTGTAATCCCAGTGATGAGATGGGAACTGGAAACAGAAGAATTCCTGGAAACTTGAGGGTGAGCTACCCTGGCATATGGAACAGTGGACAGTAAGAGACTCTCAAACGAGGTGGAAGGTGAGGATGCATCCTGAGTTTGTCCTGCAATCTTCTCATGCATGTGGTGGCATAGGCATGCCTATGCTCACACACAAACATAAATGCACACACACATGCACATACACACATACCGCACCACACACACATACACACACACCACACACATACCCCACAAACATACCACACCACACACACACCCTATACACATACCATACCCCAACATACCACCCCACACACACCCCACACACATACCACACCACACACACACACATAGCACACCACACCACACACACAGCTCATACACATACCACACCACACACACATAGCACACCACACTACACACACCCCACACACATACCACACCCCCCCACACCCACACCCACACCACACCACACACACCACACCACACACACACACACCACACACATACCACACCACACACACACACCTCACACACATACACACACACACCCCACACACATACCACACACACACCCCACACACATACCACACCCCCACACCCCCCCCACACACACCACACCACACCCCCCCCCATACACATACCATAAACGCACACCACACCACACACACATACACACACACACCACACATACCACACCACACACACATAGCACACCACACACACACAGCCCATGCACATACCGCACATATACCACACACACATATCTTACAACCCCCCCCACCCCGATATCTTACCATTTTGCAACTGAAACTCAGGAAGTGATCCAGCTCCTCAGTTCATATCTGAGGCTGTAGGCAGAGCCTTTCATACCCTGTGTGACAGTGAGCAATGAAAGGCCTGTGTATGATCCCCTGCTCTCTAAATGGAGCCTCTGCTTCTATATCCCGTCAATCACTGTAGCCACAAAATTTTGCAGTGTCTTACAAAATGCATGGATGTCAATCTTTCTATTGCATTTAGGCTTCTGCAATGAAGAATTGTGCATATCTTGTCTCTCACAAGTGGGAATTATACCACAAGGGATCATCGGTGACAACAGACCCTCAACAACAGGGTTGGCAACTACACCATCTGCCAGGACTGTGATAGATGTTAAACCAGATCCCACCCCACTGGGCTCCCCAGTTTGGTGCAGTAAGTGCAGAGCTTAGGCACCTCAAGCTGAGATTTCTGCTGTCCCATGCAGGAGCTTAAATGAGGAAGCAGGACAGCAGAATGGAGAGCCTGTGATCCCATCAAAAGGATTGCCATGCCGTGTCATAAGGGTCTTCACATTTCTCTAGAGAGATGCAAATGTAGATTTTTATGTGCAATTTCCTTGTGTGAAAATATCAGCCGCTAGTTCACATTAAAAAGAGACTCTCGCTTGTGGAATTCATGCCCTTTGTTTTTATGGGCTGTGATGCAGTCCTTAAGGGCTGGCGAATGGGTACCATACAATAATACGCACACAGGGCTTGATCCGGGGGGAGCGGACTCAGCCAAAGGCTCTCCACTTCTGCAGCCTCTGACAAGCCACTGCAAGGCCACTCCCACTCGAGCAACGGCCCGAGATGCCACAGTGCTCCCCAGTGTGACCACTGTAACTGCCACGGCTTTCACTCTAATTCCAGGCTCCCCTATTGTATCAGTCACTTTTCTCATTGCTGTGACCAAATTCCTGGTGAAATCAGCTTAAGGAAGGGAAGATTTATTCTTGTCACAGCTTCAGGGGCCATTCCTTCATGGTGGGGAAGTCACGAGCTTGAGGCCTCCAGCCAGGAAGCAGTGATAGATGAACGCTGGTACTCAGCTCACTCTCCCTGCTTTTATTCAGCTCGGGACCCACTCCTGTGGGTGATGCTTCCCACAGGAGTGTATCCCTTCTGACTCAGTGACCCAGTCTAGAAATTCATTCATGTATGTGCCAGAATTTGTCTGTCAAGTTGCCAATCAATATCAAGCATTCTTGTTTGCTTTTCTGGCCCGATTCCCCATCCACAGAATGCAGGTACTCTCTGTTCTTCTTTGTGGTTCCTCTACAGGCTTTGACACCTTCCATCTGCTTCTTTGAAAGGAGCTGAGCTGCTATATCATTTTACACTAATATCTCACCAGAGGTCAGACTTTCCTCAGTGTCTCTACCAAGCCCCAGGATTTCCTCTGTGGATATCTGTGCTTCTCCTCTTGTGTGGTTACGTCTCTATGCATAGCACCCAGCATCTCTGAGATTAAAAAGAGCACACAGATTCTAGCCATGGAATGCTGACCTTCTGAGACTCTAGCAGTCATACTGCACTGAAGGACCTGGTTGGGGCTCAATTGTTTCTGGCCAGTTCACATAGTGGAGTGCCACTACCTCCACCGACAGTTATGTCTGGACATAGACCCTTTAAAGTGGATCACATTGGTTAGGGTTAGGATGCTGGGCACAGTCCCCCTTCAACATGACCAGTGTCTTTAGGAGATGAGGAAGTGAGGACAAAGACATGGAGACAGGCAAAACCTTATAACCACAGGGAGGAAAAAAATCATCTAGGGCCAGGGACATGGCTTGACCAGCCAAGGACTTGCTTTGCAAGAATGAGGGCCAGAGCTGGATCCCTCATAACTCACATCTTTCAAAAGGGACTTATAATTTTAGCTCTGAGGAGGTAGGGACTGGAAAATCTCTTGGGACTTGCTAGTCAACAAGTCTAGCCAATTCGGTGCGATCTAGGTAAAAAGAGAAAGACCCTGACTCCAAAATAAGGGTGATCGTGTGTTGAAGAAGTTCACCTGAGGATAGCCCCTGGCTTGTGCTCTCTCTCTCTCTCTCTCTCTCTCTCTCTCTCTCTCTCTCTCTCTCTCTCTCTCTCACCAGAATATACACAGTCGCATAGGTACACAGACACACTCCCACACAAGAAAGCAGTCATTTAGAGACAAGGGACAGACCTCTGAAGAAACCAACTCCACTGATGCTTACGTCTCAAACTTCCAGCCTTCAGAATAGGTAGCTAATGTTCTACAGGGATTTCTTTATGCCAACCTAGCAAAGTAAAAATCTCCAAGCAAAGATCTCAGTCTTGTACTACTAGCTCCCCAGTGAGGCCTTTGCCATCTTTATGAAATGCAGCTTGACATCATGGCTTCTGTGGGCTGCATTATAGACTTTTCGAAGGAGTTCTAACCCAGTGTTTCAGAATGGAAAGCATGGGCGTAGATAATCCCTCTACTGCGCAGGCTCCTCATTTGTTCTAATGCGAACACAGTGGGACTTTTTGGCATTGAGTGCTGTGGATAATTGGTGAAAGTGTATGGCAGAGTTCAACGGAACCCCAAGCTGAGTCCCTGAAGAGAGGCAAGTTATGTTCTGGGGGAGGGGGAAGAATGCTTGTTTGAAGCCCATGGCCAGGAGCCACTTGGGTTCTGTTTTGTGGTTGAGTTGGAGTAGTTGACTTAAGATTAAAGGCATGAGTCACGGGAAGATATTACGAGCCTATTTTGTGTGTATGTCTGTGTGTATGTGTGCGACACACACATGTGTACAAATGAAATGCCTGAAGTGGAGCCCAGAGGAAGACAAGTGTCCTGCTCGACCACTCTCTACTGTGTTATTTTGAGACAGGGTCTCTTACTGAATCTGGGGCTGGACTGCCATCTAGCAAGCCCAGAGATCCTCCTATCTACTCCCAGTAGTGCTGGCGTGACAGGTGTATGTGTGGCCCCACCTAGCTTTTTACATGAATGCTAGAGATTCACAGTCAGGTTCCTCATGCGTGCACAGCAGTGCTCTTCCCCGCTAGGCCATCTCCCCAGCCTCTATAATGCTATCTTTAGTGTCAGCTTTAATGGTACGGGCAAGGCCAGCTTTAATATTCTTTAGTTGATCAGCCTTGATGACACAGTTTTGTCATTTTCTGTCAAACCAATCCTGTTTACTTCGCTGCTCTGATGAACATTCCTAACTTCTAAGCTGCATTTTGACACTTTATCCTGCTGTTTTTACATTGTACCTTACAGGTATTGATGGGTACTGAAATGAGTGAAGAAAGAAAATTATAATTAGTTGATGTTCTTGGGCTGAACATTTCCCAGGAAAAGACAAAACAGTGGATCCATACTGATCTTAATTGGGAAATTTCCAGAAAAACCCTCTCTTCTTCCTGGCAATGATTTGGAAGTTGCTTGAAGTTCCTGGCTGAGGCCACACAGTACAATTAGCAGACCATTGCTTCTTGGCTTTGCTGAGTTGGCAGAGCAGAGTGTGCAAGTTGACAGAGGGCCTCTCTGTAGGGTGTCTTCCCCATTGATCTTGTGTTGGCATGAGAGCAGGGGAGCTGGAAAGAGCCTCATCGCCATCTCAATGGGCCCTCAGACTCCAGGGCTATATTTTCCCATAGTCTGTAGCTCTGGTTTTCGACAGGGTAAACATCTGTCTTCATGCATTAGTGAGTAACTGCAGGTATTAGTTCTAACCTATGGTTCAAAATTTCACAGCAAACGGTCTATTGAAACGAGGTGATGGAAATACTGGGTCCTCACAAGAGCTCAATCTCACTAAGCAGAAAAATGGCTGATCTTGAATTCAAGAAGGAAAGAGTTGCAAATTATGGTGGGTGGGACCTTAGGTTTTACTCCACCCGTGCTGACTCCAGTTCTTCCCCCTCTTGTGAGAGCCTCTGCAGACTTACCCAGAAAGAGTTTTACCGTAGTCATCCTTTATCCCGGTCAATTTGACAGCCAGTATTAACCATCACAGAGGGGCTCATCAATTTCAAAGTTCTACACATAATGGTGCTAGCAGTTTTCAGTGGAGTAAGTGTATACCAAATGCGTTTCCTGTAAGCAAAAATTCTTAACTGATATCTGCAGGCCGCTAAGGGATCCAAGAGGGCCATAGTGGGGTCCATAAACTATTTTCTACATTTCAAAAACATCTGCAATTGAATGGTACCACTTTGTCAGAATCTATACACTAAAGCCAAGTACAAACCCCAGGGCCCAGCAATTGCTCTACTTCATGTGTGTAGTAGATACAGAAACACTTACATATATTCCCCCAAAGATACATATCAAGTAATTCAGAGTGGTACTGTTGGAAATAGCCAACACTGAGAAATGACCTAAATGTCTGTCAACATTAGGGCTGAAAAATAAATTCTAGTTTATTTACACAATAGAATGTGCATTAAGCCCCAAGAATGACATTTATGCAAAATGTCGGTTTTGGTTGATGTTGAGTGAATGTATCCAGACATATAATTTACCCTAAAAGTCATTTACATGAAATCCAAAGACAGAGGAAACTACTTGGTGCAACTGCAAGTCAGGAGAGTGGGTAAACCTTAAAGGGTGCTGAGAGGGAAGTTTGGGGGACTGTGAACCAGGTAAGTTTGCTGGTTTGATGGGTATGTTTGGTGTATAAAGAAAATTTTATCAATATGTTTTTGGTATGTGTGCTTGTCTTTTGTAATTCACACCTCAACGAAAGTTTCTAAAAGTGTATAATGAAAGTTTACACTATAGCTATTTCTAGTTTTTATTTCATACCAGTTAAGTGCGACAATTCATCATTAAGATGAGAAAGGAAATTAATTCTCTCTGGGAAAGTCGTCTGTATGGCAACCATTTTACAAAATGTGGGCTCTGCCCAGGGAGAAAATGATTAAACATTTTCTTTGTGGACTACTTGTGAAAAAAATTTCAGAATCAGGGGCTAAACTACTTTTAAAAAAATCTCTCTTTCTCACTCTCTATCTTCGTATGAGTGTGTGTGCGTTTGTGTGTGTGTCCATGTGAGTGTGGAATCTTCTTGTCCTGTTGTGTATGGAGGTTAGAGAACAACCTTGGGCATCAGATCTTGCCTTCCCTCTTTCAGATGAAGCTCTTGTTTGCTGCTAAGCATGTCAGGCTAGGTAGTGCAAGAGCTGCTGGGAATGCTCATGTCTGTCTTCCATCTTGCTTTGGAGCCCTGAGATTACAATTACAGATGCACCCGAGTTCTGAGGCTCTGAGTTCGGGGCTTCCACTCTCGTGGCCAGTGCTTTACCTAAAGAGCCACCTTCCTGGCCCCAACATTGAAAACAAACTATCTCTTTAAGAGTGTGTCTGTTACCAAGCTCTCCTGAAAAAATTGGGAGCATGGAGACCTTGGGAGAGGGTATAGAAGGGGAGGGGAGAGGAAGGGAGGGGAGTAGAGACAAAAAAATAGCTCAATAAAAACAATAAAAAATAAAGAAGAATGTGTCTGGTACAAAGAGAGTTAACAGAGAGTTTTGTATTTTCATAAAATATATAAGAAAATGTTAGAATTCTAGGTGACTTTGTAGGTCTTGGGAGGGTAGATTGTAATCATTACTGCAGCCCTTTTTAGATTCATTTATTATGACCGTCCTCTTTGAGAGTGTGAGTGAGAAGTCTGAGTTCAAGTGGGCTTTTCCCTCTGACCTTCCCAAGGACTGAGGAGGTCAGCTGTCTTGGCTAATGTTTGGGTGCCATCTCCCGGTCGGTCAGCCATTAAACCAGGAAGACTCCAGGAAAGAGGAGGAAATGAATATCTGACGAAAAGTGAGTTTGTCACATGCATCAGTGAGACAAAGGATCAGTGTTCTGCTAGTACCAGGGTTGACTGCTCCTCTTGGCAACGAGATGATCTTTAACCATCTGTTGGCTATCCTTGCTACCATCTGCCATCCATCTAGTCAGTCTAGACTCCTGCTTGCTGTGTGCCTCCGGAGAGGACAGCCAGGCGGTCTGCATAGCTGAACCAATCCTTCCAGACTCTTCGGAGACAAAGCCAAAGCAGGACTGGCTGCAGGTGGCGTGTGTGGAGGGTGAGGAGTGGCCTCCACTCATTTTGGTTTGGTTCATTTAATTAGTCTGTGGCCATGGCATTGCCCTGGATGGTTTGAAGAGCTGAGTGACAGTTGTCTTTCCTGGAAGGGCAGGGATACCCCAGTTCTGGAAAGAAAGGTGGGAGGTAGCAGCCAGAAGGCAGCTGCCTTCAGCTGGAGTCATGTGACTGCAAAGAATGCTCATCCCAAGCATGGCACGGTGAAAGACACAGCCCACCACATGAGTGGTGAGACCTAATGCCCAGAAGCAGTCCTGTCTGCTGTCTGCTCCCTCCTGACCCAGGGCAAATCTCGGTAAACCTGCATTTATGTGAGCCAATGGGAGGGAATTCAATTCTTTTTGCCAATGACTGACTCAGGGAAGAGAATTTACCCCAAATCAACCAGAGAGGAGAGATGGATTAGGGAATATCTGGTAAGAAAAGCATGGCCTCGCTGTCATGTCAGGAGCTGACACAGGAGTGCCTGCAGCCCTGAAAATACCACCCCTCTAGAGAAATGGACTTCTTTAGGCTGGTGGAGGGGAGGCAGGGAGAACCGGGGCCCTTCAGGACATTGTAAAGCCTTTAAGATAATTAACTCAGTGCTAAGTTTTCATTAGGGGAATATGATGCTTTCCTTCCTTTTTAAGCCACTGGAGTTTAAGAATTTGCTTCCTTGCAGCACAAGCCCCTAGTTAATTTGAAACTTCAGCCCCAGGCTTTCCTACTTGCGTGCATGTTTCATCCAGTTCATTTCACTGGGCTGTCCCTTAGAAGTCGCCGTTCTTCTGACTCAAGATGCCTCAAACTTAAAACTACTCTCCCCACTTCTGCATCGTAAATTTTTATTGTAAGTAATTGGCAATCTTGGATTTCTCTTACCTCGAGTCTGCTGGTTAACTATACTCATACACAAAGCCTGCCAACTATGCTTTAAAAATTGTGTAAAAACCTTATCATGCATTGTGACTGCTTACCGTATGACAGATTCTATGCTAGGAAGTTTTATGTGATTTATAGGAAGTATTAAAAAATCCTCAAAATGGTTGTGCAGGGTAGAAAGTTTTTATCTCCCTGACGTGTCATAGGAAGTAAAGCCGAGTGTTACTCTCTAGGCCACACAGCAGAGCTTTGGGGGAAGGAAACGGGACGGAGCCCACCACTGACCCTTCTCTGGAGATGTGTCTCTTTTCCAGTCACCTTTTCTTCAGGCCGCCCTGGCTTTGTGACGCCTCTCCTGGGAAACTGTGAGCAGCGTCTCCTCACTCCAGGCACATCACCAACGACAGCTGAGTCAAACGAGGAGAACCCATGATTTTACAAAAGCACAGGTGAAGGGTTACTTACAGGAGAACAGACGCATCAGAGGTAGTTACTTCATGGTACCCACCTAAATGTTAATGCACGAAAGCTTCATTGCTGAAGCTCCCCTCAGGACCTCCAGGCAGAGCTGGGCAAGTCAGAGTGTCTCCACTCCAAAAGGTCATTTCTGCTCATAGAACCTTAGGTGGTGGTTGCCCAAGGTGGGGTGGAGGCCTGTGAATCTTGTAAGTTTCAGGAGCTTCCTGAGACTTATGTTTGTTCACATCTTGAGGTTTATAAGCCTTTTTCCTTTCTGAGTCTTAAGGAATCTTCATGCGGGGGTGGGGCGTTTTTGTTCGGAACAAAGTGTGGTACAAGAGTTCTACCCATGCCTTCTCACGTTTTCTCACTCTTCCTTTTAAGATGTGAAGTCTTCTGCCTAGATGACTGAGTGCAAAGGGTCACACACTTTGTCTGTGCTACTGAATTCCCCCGTAGCCCGTCTTTCCACTTTAACCTCTGTAGCATTTTCTCTCCTCCTCCAGCAGGAGTTTCAGGTGAAGGCAGATGCTGTGCATTTGTGGAATCTCAAGGCAGGGCGACACAAGGATCTAAATGGCTTGTCCTTGGATCAGGCACTGTCTGAAGTAGTGGTCCTTCAAGAAAGAAGGCATTGGTTGGTTACCAGTCTGTAAACAAGGACCATTTGGACAAAACCCGTGTTTCCGTATGGCATTCAGTGTCACCTAAAATCAGTCCTGAAGTTGCTTCTCCTTCATGGCTCCCAGGTACTACCTCTCTGCCACCTCAGTCAGTTGGACCAAACCCTTCATCCGTGCCCTTATAACCCCCAAATGGACTTGACCTTACCTAGGCTTTCTATAGGTAGTAAACTGGACCTCATGAGGTCTCATCCCCCACTGAAGATTTATATGCAGTTAGTAGTTGCTGAGGGAAGAGGAGTTTGTTGAATTGTGTAGCCAATGGTAACTTGTCCATGTTCCTGTAAATAACACTTCATCCACACTCCTATAAGTAGCCATAAGCAAATCTCCCATGCTACTAAGCAACAAAACATGAAAGTAGAAAGGGATATACATATATGTAATGTTATATGCAATATAATAAATATATATTTCACATCATATATAAGTGTCATAATGAAATCCATTATATTGTATATTTAATTCATAGTAATTTTTTAAAAATTGAAAATAGATTTTCTTTCATACAATATATACTGACTATGGCTCCCTCCCCCAGATTCCCTGAAATCCTCCCCACTTCCCTGCCCACCTAAATCAACACCATTTCTTTTTCTCTCTCCTTAGAAAACAGGTATCTATAAAATAATAATAAAACAAATAAAATAAAAACAAACCAGAATAAGGCAAAATAGAAAAAAAAAGCCACAGGAAAAGCACAAGAAGCACACAAATATAATAAATTTTAAAGACCCAGGGTTTTGAAATCTTAATTTTTCTCTTACCTGTAGCAAACTCTTGCAATAATAAGGCATACAAATTGGGAGGGTTCTACAGTAATGAAAAATTAATTGTATACGAGTAAGTTCAAGATGTAGTTGATGTGGTTGAAGGAGGGGTATAGGGAAGGAAGTAGTTAGGATTTTACATTTAGTTAAGGTGGACCTTAATTGCCATTATTATTTACATTTCTTCTTTTTCATATCTTCTGGTATAAATTTTAATTGTGGATCTTCAAGTGAAACTCTAACAAGTCTTCAAAAGGCTCCCACCACAATCCAGGATTTTTGTCTAGCTAATGAGCTCCATACAGCCTCCTTCTTACACAGAAAGACTAGTCAGACCCAGTTGTCCAGAGAGTGATCACTGTGCTTTTTTAAAGAGTCGGCTGTGAGTCAGAGCAAGAAAGGCTTTGGATGCTTACTTCTCTGTCCACTTTGGCTGACATCTACCCCTACACTCTCCTCCTTTCTTGCCCATTATCTACTGCCCTTCAACTGCATCTCAGACAAACCTTTCAAAAGTATATCCTGCTTGATCTTCACTGAAAGTCCTCCAGTTGAACACAGTCTGCCTCAATATGGCACACCCAGGCTAGAACTCACCACGCCAGAGTTTTTGCCAGAGCAGAGAAAGCAGATCTACACTCACCCTGCTATGCATACCAAATATTTTTAGGGACTCTTCCAAGCAATCTTGCTGACACATTGGTACTCTCTACACTTACAGCAAAGAAAAGAACTACTATTTCCTCATGAACTACTATTAAATCAGGTCTCTCTTAACCTATGCTTTTGTGTACAATTTGATGACTGTTAACTGTTTCTTGATTAATGGTTAGTGGCCTTAATTTTTATTGTTGGTGCTCTCTACTTTAAAATATGTTTGGTTGTGTAAAAACATTGCAGTATTACGTTTTTTGCTGAAAGTTTTTCTTGCATATTTTACAATTTACTTACCTTTGCTTTCATATGCTATTGTATTTTTAAGGGCATTTCTTGTGTATAACAACATAGCTGGATCATTAAAAATTCAGTTTGATTAGCATAATCCCTGACTATATTCTAAATATTTGTCCTTATATCCACAGTTATGTGTACTTCTCAACCCTCATCAAGGAAACTTTTCTTTGTAACAGTTGGAGATCGTTATAGAAAATCACAATGGATCAAAATGTAGAACTGTGGACCCTAGTCCCACCTGATGCATCTTCAACACAACTCCTCTCTTAAGACTCCGGGATCATTGCAGAAAGGGGCGCAGAAAGATGGTTAGAGCCAGATGACCAGGGGGGTTACTGTGAGATGGTGTATTCTGGACATGTTGGAAGCTACACCCACGAATCTCATCAACATAACTGACCAAACACGAGCTGAACAGGGATGGCAACAAGAAACATACTCAAGTAATCAAGAGAAAGCACACAGGGCTTAGCCCTATGCAAAGAACTATAGGAAACTAAGGAATACTTAGAGTGGGACAGTCTTCCCTTGAAGGGGGAAGGACATACCAATACCAAATGGTCATCCCTGAAAGCATAAATACGAGTGACATTATATACACAAAGCATTGCACTTAGGCATTTAGGAATTATACAAGCATGTGTGTGTCATGTGTGTGTGCACTCACACGCATGCACGTGCGTGTGCGCACACACAGTGTGAATGTATGTGTAATAACTATTAAAGAAAAAAAAGGCCATGAATTTGAAAGAGCAATAGTTTGGAGTTTGGAGGCAGGCAAACAAAAGGAGAAAATGATATATTTATATTATAATGTAAATAAATTCAGATTATTTTTAAATTGCAGTTCGATATTCTTAATTTGTGGTATCTGTCTGTCTGTCTGTATGTATGTAACTGAGGATGACCTTGAACTTTTGATTCTCCTTCTGCTATCTCCCCAGTGTTGTAATTAGAGGTGTAAGCCTCCAAACCCAGTTTTAGCAGTCTTGGGAATGAGATCCAGGGTTTCATGCCTGTTAGGTGATTCTCCGAATTTTATTCATTTGTATTTATTAAACTGCACACAATTGGATGCCTTGAGCTATCTGTTTTATTATTTTCTTCTTCTTTCCTGTTTCCTTGTTGGATTTTTAAAGTGCTTATTTTTTAAAGTGCTCATTTCTATTGCAAGGTACAGATTGCTACAAGATTAAACAAATTAGATGAATTTATTTACTTCTTTGTGTGTGTGTGTGTGTGTGTGTATGTGTCGTGTGCTATGGTGAACATATTGAAGTCAGAGGACAATTTGCAGAAGTCAATTCCATTCTTCTACCATATGATCCATAGGATCGAACTCACGTCTTCAGTGCTGGAGGCAAGTCCCCTTGTCCACTGAGCCATCCCCTTGACCCTGCTCCCATTTTCAGTGTTTACTCTTAAAATGTTTAAAATCCATTCTAACTTTTTTTGTGGGTTTTAGAGGATATTCAGCAATTCTTTTCTTTTTTTCTATTTTTCTTTAACGCCTATGTTGATTTAATATTGTTATCTTGTTTCTCTTCTGTATTTTTCCTCACCCTCAGGACAGGGCTTTATATTTTTCTAATTAAAATTAATCTCATTAGTTTCAATCATCCACTGGCTGGTGAGGGATTCTGAGGTCTTGGTCCAGGGCTCCAAGTGGCTCTCTTCCTGTTTTGTGCCATCTTCAATTTTAATTTGCATAAATCTAGCCAAGTCATTAATTAAAGAAATTAAATAATCAGAGCTAGGTTCAGGATTTTGTGATTTTCTTTCAGGAACCCCATGACTTGGAGTGGAGGGTGGGAGTCTAAGAAAGTCTACTTTCCTAAGTGCCATGACCCTGTCTGACTTTAATTAGCGGCCCCCACCCCTGACTAGTATAAGACCATTTCTTCACTCCCTTCTCCTAGTTCCCATCCCCTCTTCTCCATCATGGAAGGCTGACTGTGAATTAAAACTAAATGAGGGAGAAGCTGCTCTCCTGGTTGCCTCCTTGGCCCTCTGAGTGATGAAACTGTCATCCACATGGGAAAGGACCTCATCAGGCTTCCAGAGAACATGGTTGCAAGAATAAGAGCCACGTAACCACGTAGCTGTGCTGGAGGTGAGAATGGCCACGTAACTATGTTGCTGCACTGGAGGTGAGGATGGCCACGTAGCCACGTAGCTGCACTAGAGGTGAGGATGTCCATGTAGCTGCATAGCTGCACTGGAAGTAAGGATGGCCACGTAGCCACGTAGCTGCACTGGAAGCGAGGATGGGGGAATAAAGGTACACAAAAGACACTCCCATCTTCTAGTGTCTGTACAACCCTCACAACTGGGAGAGAGGCTCTGAGCCTGGGCTCTGGCCTCAGTTTTGCTGCTATTGAGCCTGAAACCATGGCACATGTGAGCACATGTGAGTGCCAGGCTACTCCTTAGTTACCTTGGTGACATCCCCTCTGTTTCTTACCCGCTCACTTCTCATCCCTTTGCAATCTGGTTTGATATTGCTCTTCCAACAAAGCTACTTTCTAGTTCCTTAGCCAAAATCCAGGAACTTGTTTGTTAGGTTTCAATTCTAGGAACTCCCTTTGTATTTGGCACCATCGATTCTTCCTAGAATCCCTCCCCTCCTTCCCTCATTTCTGCCACTAAACGTCCTGGTGTACCCCAGTGCCCCCTTTCTTTGTTCCTTTCCTCTGTTATATGGACTTTCTCTTTCCTCCACTCCCAGGCACACCCCAATTCTTGCCTTTCTCCTGATCCTTACTAGTTAATGCTCCCTGCACCAAGTTTTTATGCTGTTTTATCTCTAGTGTCTCAGTTCTTCTGGATGATACTGTTATCTTCCCATCCACAGATGCTGAAGAACTGACCCTTAAATGTTGTGGCATATTACTTTAACTGGGCAATGACGCCTTACATTTGTTTATGCTTCAGAATATTGCTTTAACTGTGTAAAGGCATGTTACATTTGTTTATGCTGCATCTGTTTAATTATGTAAAGATGTCTTACATTTGTTTCACCTTGCCTGCCTAAGGCACCTACTGGTTTAATAAAAAGCTTAATGGACAATAGCTAGGCAGAAGAGGGATAGGCAGCACTTGCTGGCAGAGAAAATAAATAGGAGGAGAAATATAGGCTTGAGAAGAATGAGAGAGAAGGAAGAGAGGAGGGAAAGTGAGGGAGACACCCAAAGACAGCCAGGCAGCTTCCAGCCAGCAGACACAAAGAAGGACACACAGAAAGAAAAGCAAGGAGTCCCAAGGTGAAATGTAGATGAAGAGAAAAGGTTAAGTTGCAAGAGCTAGCAAGAAATGAGCCTAAGCTAAGGCCAAGCTTTCATGACTAATAATAAGTCTCCATGTCATGATTTGGGAGCTAGTTGGTGACCCAAAAGGAAACCTGGTACGCTTAAAGGCAGGTGTTGAATTGGCTCCAATCTAAAGAGTATCAAGGAGGTGCTGGGGTCTGTACACTTTTTTAAATCAATGAGCCTGGAACACAGGTACATATTCACTAATAAACTAAAGAGGGTTGGATAAAGTATGTATGTAGAGGACTTCCTATATACCATTTCTTGCATGAGGGTCTTCAACACATTTCCTCAGTTGAATCTTATAATCTATTAGGAAGATTTTACAGCCAAGGGAAGGTAAGCTTACTGGAGCTGAGGTTGGATGACTTCATTGTGAATGCTGGAACCAGGATTCAGAGTTTTATCTGTTATTTTTTCAGAACACTATATTGGCTCATGGTTACCACAGAGCGAATGATATGTGAATTGATAATTTAGGGCTTAAATTTTCTCATTAGGTAATATGTCCAAAGCACTTCCAGCAATGACACTAGAATAAAGAAGGCACTGAGATGCAGAAGGGGAGGACTTTTTGTTTTGTAGAGACAAGGATAATGAGAGAGTCAGAGGAAACTTAGAAAGAAAGATGGTGTGTCAGATTTCAGAGGCATTGAGTTTGTGGCATCAACAGACTACCACAGATGATCTTGGAAAAAGGTAGAAACTGGGAATTTATATTTATATTACATCAGTGTAAGGTAAAAGTTAGAAGCTTGGACGTGGTGAAATACATGCGTATACTTAAAGAAGGAGCAAGGTGTTGGTGAGAACAAGGAGACTGAGAGGAAGGTTCCAGAGGGAACAGGGGCATGTAGAGAGAGCAGATGCAGCAAGCTAGAGGAGCTCCAAGGAGGTCAGGACAGCAGCGTTCGCAAAGGGAGAAAAATTTATGCTTCAGCCAAGGAAACAGAAGGTTACTGGTGAAGCTGATGGGAAGGATGAATTCAAAGGTGGAGGAGGTGGATGTTAGTTACTGGGGTTTTGGAGATTAGCAGAAAAACAGAAAAAAACTATAATGTCCCATTATCTCCAGGTAACTTTGTGTGTGCCCTGCCTAATGGGGTCTTCTATTTTCCCTGAATGTGTAATTACTCTCTCCGTATCCCAACTCCTCTCTGTGTCTCTACCCACCCTATCTTTTTCTCCCTATTCTTTTTTCCTCCCTGACTTTCTGACTTCTTACCTAACTTCCTGACCACCTTCCTACAATATATGTGTAAGCATGTCTGTGTGTATGTGTGAGAGAGAGCACATATGCACATATGTGAGAGTATATGTGCCTGTGCTTGTATGTGTTGTCCAGAAGCCCATATCAAATATTTTGTATTGCTCTCCATATGATTTTTTGAGATAGTGTCTCTCACTAAACCTAGAGATCACTGATTTGCTAGATTGGCTGGCCAGTGAGCTCCAGAGATCTTAGCTCCAATTCCTCTACAGGTATGTGCATAATTGGGCTTTCTTATGTGGTGCTGGGAATCTGAACCCAGCTCCAAATGCTTGTGCAACAAACATTTTACTGACTATGCTATTCCTCCACCAGTCCTCCAGGGCACTTTAAAACAAATATTTGTTTATTTTTATTTGTTATGTGTATTTTGCCTACATGTGCATATGTGCACCATGTGTGTGCTTTGTGTTCAGAGAGACCAGAAGAGGGCGCTGAAGCCTCTGGAACTGGAATTACCCATTGTTGTGAGCTACCATGTGGTGCCGGGAACCTATCTGGGTTCTCTGCAAGAGCATCCAGTGTGCTGAGCATATCTCCAGTCCGCCAAACCATTCTTTGTTTGCTTGTTTGTGTTTATTTATTGTTGATTTTTTTCAAGACAGGGTTTCTCTGTGTTTCAGCCTAGGTTCTCCTGGAACTTGCTTTGTATACTCACTGAGATCCATGTGCCGCTGCCTGCCAAGTGCTGGGATTAAAGGCTTGTGCCATGACCATCAGGCAACCTCCAAACTATTCTTACCTCTTCTACTCCTTTACCTTGATACATCCAGTCTGTGGTTGTTTCTCTGGTATAGCCCTGCATGACTGGGAGCTCTATGAGGTACGAAGCCCCTTACTTCATCTTTGACAATAGCTTTGCACACTGTGGGTGTTCACTTAGTGCCTTGTGAACAGTAGGCGCCCCTGAAACATTTGCTGAATTGAATTGTGTGCAGACCGATGTAGCAGAAGGCAGTGGGGAGTCCCACAATATCATCAAGCCTTGCTTTTTCCCGGAGGAGAGCGAGTATGTGCCGAATGAAAGAAATTCAGATAAGATTCTGACTAGATTTTCTTCCAGTAATTGAAATCTGTGTTCCAAAGTCAGATAGCTCAGTGAATAAATCTTTCAGAACTTACAAGTATTTTGTCTACACAAAGTCACAGAATTGGCACAGGGTTCTGGATAACTTGACAATTTCTTCAACTTGTTAAAGCTTTCTTTGGCTTGTTAAAAATTTCAAACTGACTTATCTTGGAAATCTGGCTTTTTTAAGAAATATATTTTTAGGGTTCTGAATAGTTAATTTTTCTCGAGATCTTTGGGTATGAACCGGAAGAATGTTAATTAAAGAGAGAGGATGCCTGATGTGGGATTCCCCTCTGTATGCTGTGAATTTATTTTATTACTGTTGGCTAATAAAGAAGCTGTTTTGGCCTATGGCAGGGCAGAATATAGCCAGGCTGGAAAAAATATATAGAAAGAGTAAGTGGAGTTGAAGAGACACCATGTAGCTGCTGAAGGAGAAAGTTACCAGAACATTACCTGGTAGGCCACAGCCTTGTGGTGATACATAGATTAATAGAAATGGATTAATTTAAGATGTAAGAGTTACTTAGTAAGAAGCTTGAGCTAATAGGCCGAACAGGGTTGGAATTAATAGAGTTTCTGTGTGATTATTAGGGTCTGGTTGGCTGAAAATCGAGCAGTCTCTGTTACAGATGTCACCACGCAAAGTTCAAGCAAGAAATCAGGCAAGGTACCTAGTTTCTGGTCCTGGCCCTACTTCTAATAATTATTACTTCGTTCTACATCTCTGGACTTTGATCTCTACATAATATACAATAGCCAGTTAACACAACTTTCTAGGATTTTCATCTTTATGAACCTCAGGAGAAGGGTTTTACGGTCATAGTCCACAAGATATTTTTGCTTTCCTGCTCTTTGCTCTCCAGTGTCCATCTGGCAGTTGTGCTGGTGTTGGCCCCTTGACAGATGTTAGAATCACGTGTGAGGTGGGCCCCTCGGCATGTTGGAGGAGGATTATTCTGATTACATTCTTTAAATGGGGAGACCTGTGTACTGTAGGCAGCGCCATTCCCTAGGCAGAGGCATAAGAAGAGAAGGAAAGGTGGTTGTCTGCTGCAGTACTGAGATACAAGAGTGACTAGCTACTCTAGCTTCCCGGTAGCCATGACTCCCTCTGCAGTAGCAGACTGTGACTTTGAATTCTGAGCAGGGACAACCCCTGTCACACTTATTTATTTATTTATTTATTTATTTTTGTCAGAGCATTGTATCACAGCAACAGAAAAAGAAGCCTAGATAACAGGGAACATGGAATTACCAAAGGAAGGAAGTATGAAGTTGGCTGCTTTTTTTCCACCTTAATCTCGCCTCATTGTGTTTATAAAGAACTACATGTAGCTTGGCCGGCATTGCCTGTTGAAATATAAACTCAGGAAAAGAGACCTTGTTTAATTTCCCCAGAACCATGGCTCCAGATTTCAAGCATGCTGTTTGCTCAACTGACCATTTGAGCACTGGAGCGTGACTGTGTCCAGTCTGTGTGGTGACCCGCTGAAGGTGAAGTGCTGAGCTTCCCTCGGGTGATTTATGATTCCTATTTGTTACTATTGATTTTAATTATGTACTTTATTTTTATCAATATTCTATATGGACCTAGAAACTTTCAAAAGCACACATGAGAGAGAGAAAGAGAGAGGGATGAAGTAAGGGAGGGAGGGTGGGAGGGAGAGAGGGAGGGAGAGGGAGAAGGGGAGAGAGAGAGAGAGAGAGAGAGAGAGAGAGAGAGAGAGAGAGAGAGAGAGAATGAAAACTAGCAGAACGGAAGTCTTAAGCTCTGGTCTTTTTGTTACATTTTGTCCCAAGTTATGAGATATCTCCCAATGCCGACATTCCTGACTCCTGAGCAGTTTCTCAGCTAAGCTCTGGAGGGGTGAGCAGTTGGTAGGAACCTTTGTCTATGATGTTTATCTGGTGGGTGTGTATTTATTTCTGTATTGTATGTTCAGGCACATATGTGTATGCAGGTACTCACGCACAGGTCAACTTTGCTGCCTTTCAGATACTGTCCATCCTGTGTTTTCAGACAAGGTCTCTCCCTGGCCTGGGACTCATCAATTAAGCTGTGATGGCCAGAGAGTGAGCCACAGAGACCTGCTTGTCCCCACCTCCTCCAGCTCTGGAGTTATGAGGGCACACTACGCATGGCCTTTTCTTTTTGGTGTGGGTTCTTGGCATGGAACCCAGGTCTTAATGCTTGGAAAGCAGGCATTCCACGGACTAAGCTATCTCCAGCCCTGAGCAGCTGTTTTAATGTAAAGATCACTTTACAATGTGAATCTGGAAAAGGTGGTGCATACATAGCTCTCCCAGTTCCTTTCAGCCTAGATACCTGTAAACACACAGCCCTTCCTGGTGTCTGGGCAAAGGTCAAGGCCAAGGCTTTTGGTGGAAGCATTTGAACACATGCTCTCTTCTTGCCCAGATATTGCACCCAGTGCCTCTTCTCTCTCTTGAGATAGAGGATTTTAAGACTTTGTAAAAGAGAATGTGCACATAAACCCCACTAGTCAAATGTGCTCACTTCCTGGATCCTACAGAGCTCTTTTAGGGTCACCTAATTAGGTACTACTTTGGAATCTTTCCAAAGTTTCAGCCTATCCTTATTTTTAATTTTTACTTTTCCACTCATGTTTCATCAGCTTCTGGATTATGTAGCTATGTTTCAACTGAATGGACAGCAGCTGACATTCCCCATGCTCTGGAAGGCAGCTTGCTGTGGCAAATGCGGAGGTCATCTCAAAGCAATCCTGTGCCTGGATTTTGTCCTGTTGGGGAAGCAGGCTGCTGGTCCCTCTTTTATTTCCTGGAGAGGTTTGCCACTGCTTTGATGGTGCCTTTCAAGTGTCTCTTCCACCAAAATGTCAGAGACATTTCTCTCATTTTCTAGGTTTTGTTGATGTATAATTGATAGATTAAAAATTACACACATGCCATGTTGTTCTGTAAAGGTGTATATTATGAAACATACCATGAAATAAATGGATATCTATCATTTTTTGTATAGTTATTATTTGGGAGGGGCATACTCAGAATCATGAATACCTCCTCATCTAGAAAATGGTAAGTATCCATTTGTATCTTATTAATTGATGCCGTATATCTGTGATGATTCATTCTTTGAACTACTCTCCTCACTTTCTCACTCCCTCTTCCCTGAGAACTGCCATGGTATTCTCTAAGTTCTACATTCTTCACACGTGAGCTCAAGTAGCATTTGCCTTTCGGTGCTTGGTTTATTTCTCTTAGCATTACATCCTCAGGCCATTCATGTGATTACAACAGACAAATTTCCTTCTTTTGTAAGATTGAGTAGTATTTCACTAGGTTTCTGTCAAACACCATCATTATCCACCCATCTGTTCGTGGATCCTGAGTTGTTGTCAATAGTGCTATATGAGAAAAGAAATGACCTACAATTGGGAAAATATTTGAAATAATGCGTCTGACAAAATGTCAATATCCAAAATATGTAAGACAGAAGCCACATATTCTCTCTCATATGCAGTCCATAGCTTCAAACATTCAGATGTAAGTGCACAACACAGAGAAACCAGGAGAGCATAAAGCAGCGGTTCCCAACCTGCTGGTCATGACCCCTTTGATGGTTGCATATCAGATAGCCTGCTTATCAAATATTACATTACGGTTCAGAGCAGCAGCAAAGTGGCAGTTATGAAGTAGCAATGAAAATGTCACCACAATGTAAGGAACTGTCTTAAAGGTTTGCAGCGTAGGAATGTTGAGAGAACCACTGGTATAGAGGGACCAGAGGTGGGGCTGATGGGAGAACTGTGGGATACAGGTGATAAGAAGCAACTGGGAAGGGGAAGAGGGTCAAAGAACGAGAATCAGGCATGAGGGAAAATAATACCAAGGTTGCTTTATAGAGCTGCAAGGAATCATATTATCTTATATCTACTATTTATAATACTGTAATACACACACACACACATACACACACACACACACACAACATTGAGCCTGTCGTGCTTCCCGTAAGAACCATAGACTCACAAAAACTCTAGTACCAGGCATGAGAAACCTTGTTGGACAGGGTTGTCTAACTGGCATCCCAAACAGCTTAGACTATTGATATCATCGCCCTTGGTTGCTCTCAGGGCTGGAAGATGGGCTTCTATGTAGAAGACACTGTGCTCTTAGGACACAGCACTTGGATTATTTAGGCTGATCTAATGTCAAGTCTCTTTACTTCTGTCCAGCTTCCATGGTACCAGACGATGTCATGCAAGTTGCCAAGGGAGGAAAATAATTAATAGTCCTACCGGATACAGTGGCTATGGGCCACAGCAATGGTCAGTGTGACAATAATCCATAAAGATGCAGTAAGTGGCACTTACAAGTCAGTGGTAACCAACAGCTGTCTAGTTAAACTTTAGGGCCCCTGAGCAGAAAAGAGGCTATGGCTGGTATTAGAAACCTAGCCAACTTTCCAGGGCTAGTGAGGTCATGAGTCTTAGAAACAAATCTATTAATGCCACTCTGATAGAGTAGCAGAATTCCCTATGATGTTCTAAACCTTATCCTTATACACACGAATAAGCAGAGCTACCACCCCTCATCAAAGAGGTTTCTTAGCAGCACATGGAGAGCACCCCAGAAAATCACAACTGGACACAGAGCAGAGATTC
The DNA here is from genome assembly GCF_903992535.2 of Arvicola amphibius. NCBI lineage: Eukaryota > Metazoa > Chordata > Mammalia > Rodentia > Cricetidae > Arvicola > Arvicola amphibius. The sequence goes on along the minus strand of NC_052058.2, from coordinate 91,078,019 downwards.
ATAGACTGCGGTGAGCCCAGCCCCAACAGATACATCTACATCACAGCTCCTGTGTCTATGGCACAGGGAATGTCATAGAACAGGAGCAGAAAGCCTATAAGGGCCAGAATGCCGGGAAGTCTGGGGTGAAGCAGTCTCTCCTAGAAAAGGCTGCATAGGCAAGACGGGAGCAGTGGCAACATCAATTGCTATGATTGCATGTAAGGGGGGGATATCTCATGAGGTCCTACTCCTAGATAAAGAACTATAGGGACTGCCGAGAGAGAGAGAGAGAGAGAGAGAGAGAGAGAGAGAGAGAGAGAGAGAGAGAGAGAGAAAATATTAGCACTAGCACTTCCCAGAGATGAGCCCCTTAATTGGTTATTCAAGACAAAATGATCAGTTCCAAAATTTTATACACACATACAACAAAAATGGACTCAGTAAGTTGTATTTATATATTTACACACACATACATGTGTGAAACTGTAATAATAAAAGAAGATCTATCAATTTGAGAATGGGAGGATGGGAGGAGATGAAAGGAGAGTGTCTGGAAGGGTGAAGAGAGGAAAAGGTAGGGGGTTAGTGTTATCCCAACAGCATGTGTGTGTGAAACAGCACAGAAATAATCAGATTTAAAGCCTGCAAAAGACCTCAACATAACATTTATCAGGAAAAAAAAAACACTTGAAAGGCAACTGAGGAGTATGAAAATGTGTTGGGGATTACTAATAACTAGAGGAAATGAAAATTAAAGCGGCAATAAGATAGTTCTAGCACCTGTTGGGATAGCTTGATTCAAAGCACACGTTACTGGTAAAAAGTCCGTGCCCATAGCTGGGGTATGAATGGGGCGGCTGTGATGGGAAGGGAAGCAGTCAGAAGCTCTTCATGGTATTTACAATAGGACTATGGGGGTGTGTGGCACTCATTTGGTAGAGCGCTTCCCCATCAGTGCAGATAACGGGTGTGGGATACCAGGTGTGGTGGTGCAGACTTGTACTCCCAGCCCTTGGGAGGTGGAAGCAGGAGGACCAGGTGTTCAACATCAGCCACAGCTACATAGTGGCTTCAGATTTAGCCTGTGTTATGTAAGACTGTGTCTCGAGGAAATACAGGACTTCCAGATGATTCCTCCTATCTTCTCAACACATCTAAGCTGTATTCTTATTCTTACTGTGGGATCCTGTTCAAAGTGCCCAAGGCTGGTTTCTCTATAATTATCACTGTAGATTAAAGATACGGGTGGTTTGAATTTTCCTTCCTTGGTCTGTGTAGATCACTCAGAGACACACACAACTGTTTCAATGCTGTGCACCGGGACCGCTGAGGTGGGTTTGGACAACTGTTCCTCATTGTTGCCACAGGGAGGAAATACTGCAGTGCTCTCACAAGGAGCTGCGGATGTAGAATTCAAACCTTGGGCCCCAATTTAAGAAGAGTGGGACCTAGTCAGAGTGGTAGGTACTCGTGTGTGTGTGTGTGTGTGTGTGTGTGTGTGTGTGTGTGGTGTGTGTGTGTGTGCACGTGCGCATGCACATGTATGTGCATGCATGTGTACAGAAAGACGGGGTATGGGAAACAGAAGCAAGAGTGCCACAGGTAGTAGGTGCCGAGAATGCAGGTAAATGGAGCGCTGCTGCTGCACCCATCAGTGCTGTATTTGGACACAGTGAAGCAGCTCGACTTCAGCCAGGAATCGCCTGCAGAGGCATCAGCACACACACGAGCAGGTGGATGTGTCAGACAAAGTACATCCTAATACCCGGAGCCAGAGTTCTGTATTATCTCACTGTACGAGTTATAGAGGAGCTCTGAGAGACAAATATTGCTTAAATTTCCCTAGTAAGAACATTTTAAAAATTATCCCCATATCTCTTCTGCTTGCCTCTGAAAACCAAATGTTTGATAATGTAGAGAACAAACATTTATTTCTCCCCGACAGATGAGAGCAGGCTGTGCCCAAAGAACTAATTTCGGGTGCAGAAAGAGTCAGACTGGTCCATGACAGAGGGCGTCCCTGCATCTATTCTATGAAACAGTTGTTCTGGGCCTCATTGTCCCATTGGGCTTCACCTCCATTGGAAAGCATGCCAGCTTGGGCCTGGCCCTGCCTTCCCCACAGGCCAGCGCCTTGAAGCCAAGGCAATAGATCTGATCCTGAAAGCCCAGCCCCCATTCGTTTGGCTTGGATTTATTAAACTCCATTGCTAGGAAATTATGTGTCACAGGGACGTGAAGGCTGTGTGCCATGAGCCCTGGCCTATATTTTTACTCCCTTGTCTTTGTCGGCACTTCTCTCTGCCCAGGATTTTTTTTTTGCTTTTCCTGAGTTTCCAGAGCATCTCTAAAGCACCCATTTCTCTCTCCCCACCTGCTCCCTTGTGTGATTTATAATAGGCCCGGAAGAAAATGTCCATTCAAATAGGAAAGAGGAGATTATGTCCCCGAAGAGAGGAATTTGGTGATGTTATTTGGAGCTGAAGCCTGTGACATTAAAAATAAAATTGTATGCTGGGTGAGGCTGCTGTGGAAGGTGTCTGTTGAGCATTGTGGCAGCCGAGAGAAAAGCTTTCCCACAGGCAATCACAGTCCAGGGCACCACGGACAACGGGATCCAAGAGCCTCAGGATTCATGGTTTTTCTGTGTAAGAATTGTTTAGGAACAAACGATAATTTTTTTATTATCACCCACTGTTTCTTTTAAACAAAGACTAAAGTGATTAAATGAATTATCTTCTAATTATATAGTAAAGCAGTGGACACTCGGAGTGGGGGTGGGGGAGGGATAAAACGCTGTCTGTTTGATCTTGTCCAAATCAATAGGAACCTCAGGGGTTCCTGTTCGATGAAGATTTTCAAAAGACGACTGGCATCCTCACAAGCAGGCCTAGGCTTTCTGACATCTCAATATAAACTCGGCAGCAACTGACATCTGTTTGTTCTACAATATGAGCATTCATTGTGAATTCTATTTTATGTGTCCATGTTGTATGTGTGCATGTGTGTACACACATATACGTGGGTATACGTGTGTGCGCATGCGTGTGAGGACTTGAAGTTGACATGGGACGTTTTTCTCAATCTTTCTGCACTCTGCATGGTCTCTTGCTGAATGTGGAGCTGTTTCTGACTTCTCTAACTAGCCAGCCTGCCTGGTCCGCAGCTCAGCTTCCCTAGTGCAGGGACCACAGGAAGCTGCCACACCTGTCGGCTTTTTATGTGGGTCCTAGAGATCCAAACTCCTGTTCTACTTCTTGCACAGCGAGTACCTTATTCGCTGAGCCAGCTCCTAAAACCCATGAATTTTACATTCCGAGGACCTTTCCTCATGTGTCCGGATTATAAGTGCACAAATTCCCCATTTCCAGAAGTCTTCATGATGACAGCCACAGCTCAGAAGTTTCCAGAGCCGACATTCTGCTTTCAAGTTCTGGCTGGTTGCTTCTCAGAGAGTTGCTATTTTAGCCCGAAGATTTGCATAATTTCTTACTGGTCTAAAACTCTGCGGGTGAACGGTTGATGGGGAAACTTCTAGGTTTCTTTGTCAGCTCATTTCTAGGTCTGAATGAGAACTATGGTCTTGTCACATCTGCAGAGTATGACACCACGTTAGGAACTTTACCTGTCTATCACTCAGACCCCAAAACCAGCTTTCTTTCAAGCGCCCACCTCTCAGTATTCGATCTTGCCACCTGTCTTCTCCCATTTGGCCCATCTCTCGCTGCAATAGTAGTTCCTTCCTCCTGCCCCTGCACTGCTACTCTGTGAGCCTTCTTAGGCATTCCTCCCATGGACGACTGCAAGACCCTCTAAGGTCTTGAATTTTTTCCAACCTGGCCCCATTCACCCCACATCCATCGTTGTCTTTGATGTTGGGTCCTTTGTCTTTTCTTGGCACCTGTTATGTGACACTTTGGGGTAGGGGAGACATAAATAGTATCTGTTTACCTCAATAGGACGCTGACAACAGACAGAAGAAATGATCCCACCCAAATCTAGCTTAACCTAGTGAATGAATGTACTGGGGTTGCTTTAAGAGGAGCAGAGTGTGGTTCACTCAAAGGCAGTTACAGAAACCCCACCCCAGCATGGGTGATAACTCACTAGAGCTGCATGCTCAATCCTCAATCAGTCAGGAGGGGTGGGAGGGAGGGGCCAAGAGGGCAGGAGAGCCCTGCAGGCAGCTCCATGGAGGTCTCCTCTCCTCACTAATTGTTAATCTTGGGAAAGTGTCTTGTGAATATCTGAAGTTTCAGGTTGGGGGAACTTGTCAGCCACCTGCCTGGGGTGCGTCAAGTCTCACCTCTCTTTCCCTCTTGTCTTGTGGTCTCCCCAGTGCAGCTCAGCTTAGAGTCACTTTCCTCAGTCGCTGTGGTCACGGTGTCCATCTGAGAGTGCCATGCTCTACACCGTTGTAAAAATACTCTAGTTCAGAGCAACACAAATCTTATTTCTCATTGATAGTTAGGTCATAGGCTCCGTGAGGGTAGGGTGAACCTGTCTTCTTCATAGAACCTGAAATGTATCTGATGTTCAGGAAATGCTCATTGTATCGGATATCAACCATGGCAACAGTTGATTCCTTTTTATAGAAGTGTATTTCTTATGTAGAAAAAAGTCCAACTCAGCATGGAAAAGTGAAAAGTAGAGACATTAGCTATTAGGATACAAAGGTAGTTTGACCAACATTAACTGGACTTTGAAAGTGATTGTGTGTGTGTGTGTGTGTGTGTGACATATATGTTTGGTTTTAATTAATAATCTTAAACCACTCATTTGGTTGTTCATGTCCACATGGATTCTGAGTCTCTCCATACTCATACACACATGGGTAGCACTAACTGGACTTGGTTATTAAAAAAGAAAAGAAAAGAAGTTGAGAAGGGGCATGTTGGGGGGAACTAGATGGAGGTGAAGGAGAAGATATGGTCATATTTCATTTTATACATGTATGAAATTGTCAAAGAACAAATTTCAAAAATGGGTTAACAGTGTAACAAAAGTAATGACAGGAAAAATTTCACTAAAAATTGATTAAAAACACCAACTATGGAAAAATAAAGTTTACTTGTTTTCATACTCTTCTTTTTGTATTTTTAAAAATTTATGCCATTTTCCTCTATGCTGTTTAACAAACAAATACACAGAAGCACGCAGGACAGTTTCAGGGGTGGGATGGGATGACACCTTGGTTCTGTATCTCCTAGAAGCATCCTTTGCTAACACATTAGCATTCACAACCTTTCAAGTCATAGTTGTTTTCAGAAATGTTGCTGAGTGAAAAAAACAAAACCAAACACAAACAACCAAAATCCGAGTAAAAGATGAAAAAAAATTCTAGTTGCTACCACACATTCCAGTATCAGAATCGCTTGGTGACCAGCCCTGGGACAAATCCCCACCCCTGTGCTGTGGAAACTACAGCCACAAAAGCGAGGGGATGAGAAATGACCCTGTGTCCAAGGGCTCCTTAGTGAGATGGAGATAGGAGATAACATGCGTTTCGCATCTCCAGATGACACCAGTGCAGACCTTGAACTTGGCACTTTCGAGTAATGACTGTCTTGGTTTGGTAGAAATTATGGCATCGGCTTTGCCACAGACAGCATCTCCCCGGGCTTTCCTGAAGAGCACACTGAGGTTTCAGCCCTTTGAAGATAGATGGAGACTTCAAACGCTCGTATGGAAACGACAATCAGCGTCGTCTTGGAAGGCGTTGGAGTTTCTGCCTTTGGTGCCATCCGTTGCGATCGGTGCCACTGGTGTGTCTGAATATCTCAGGAGTGGATTTAATTTACTTTTGAGCTAAGCGCGACATGGCAGGGAAATCCTTACCATTATGATTTTACAGTTCCAATTCAAGAAATATCCCTGTGCATAAATGTGTTTTTCCTGGGTGTTCCCGTGAGTCTCACGGAGGCTACTTTGATCAAGTCATCACACTCCTCAAGACGTTCAGTGCTGATACCCCAGCCATCGGTAGATGTCCCCCCCCCCCCCCTTTTCTTCCCGCCTAAATCTTTCAGTTATAAATTTTGATTGTCGAGCTTCTGGAGTAGATAGGTTAGATCTTTCTTCTATTTATTTCATTTTTAAGTGTTTGTGCTTGTATGTGTGTGGTGTGGTATGTGCGTGTGTAACATATATGCATGTGTTGTGTGTGCCCATACGTCCTTCCCTATAACTTAGGACATAGGTCATCCTGCCCTGTCACTTCTGTCTTATTCCACTGAGGCCGAGTCTCTCATTGAACTTGAAGTGAGGCAGTCAACCATCAAGTCCCAGAGGTCTTCCTGTCTCTAAACCTCATGGGCACAGGCAGGGGTGCATATAGCTATGGCTGGTTTTTTATGCGAGTGTTGGAGATTTGAACTGAGGTCTCCATTCTAATACAGCAAGTGTTCTTATCCACTGAGCTATCTCCTTACCCTCTCCTCTTCATTTCTACTACCTTAGTCTCCTTGTCTCTTGACCTGTGCAGACCTCCCTAGGATGAGGAAATAAGTTCTGACATCTACCAGTCAATCCACAAATGTTCATTGTGCGGTTTTCACTCGGTACAGTATTGATGCTGTGAGGCCCTTATTGTTCTCCCAGGGAGGTGGTATCCATGAGAACGCACTGCATTGCAACATGGCTTGCTACCACATACTGAGCTGTTGGAGATTTGAACTCAGGTCTCCATTCTAATACAGCAAGTGTTCTTATCCACTGAGCTATCTCCTTACCCTCTCCTCTTCATTTCTACTACCTTAGTCTCCTTGTCTCTTGACCTGTGCAGACCTCCCTAGGATGAGGAAATAAGTTCTGACATCTACCAGTCAATCCACAAATGTTCATTGTGCGGTTTTCACTCGGTACAGTATTGATGCTGTGAGGCCCTTATTGTTCTCCCAGGGAGGTGGTATCCATGAGAACGCACTGCATTGCAACATGGCTTGCTACCACATACTGAGCTGATGGCTCAGAATACACAAGAGGCATTGGGAGCTCAGTGAGAAATAGAAACGAAAGCTGCCTGGAGAGGCAGCGTTTAGTTATGAAAGCTTCAGAGGAAGGAGAGGCACTGTGTGGGTTTTAGAGAAAGGCAACGGCATCATAAGCTTCCAATGGACCTGTTTGCAGCTTAGGATGCATGATGGAGAATCAGGGAAAACGGGCTTGGGGGACAGAGAGGACTGGATTACTAAGAGCTTTGACTGTTAGAGGGACCTTAAGGGAACAGCGAGCCTTGTGAGGTGACCAATGAGACACTGATGATTTTGACCCAGTCCCTGAAACTCAGAGGACTTAGCCTCATTTCTTGTAAGAATTTTCAGTGAACCATGACAGAAAGGAGACTGGAAAGAGGAGTTAAAATTAAGTTTGGGGACTTGGGGAGATGGCTCCACAGTTAAAAGTACTTCCTGCTCAAGCATGAGGACTAGAGTTCAGAGTTCGGTTCCCAAGAAACTCATATATGCCAGTTGGGTGTGGCAGGCCACTTGCAGGGTGGAGACCTGTGGTCCCCAAAGCAAGCTGGTTATGGAGACTAGCCATGTCTGTAAGCTCTGGGTTTGACTGAGAGACCTGCCTCCCTGAATAAGTTGGAAAAATCCACCTGGAATGGTTCCTAACACCAACCCACATGCATTCATGTGCAAACATCCCCTCACATGTGCCCACTTACATGCAGAACCATTCATATGCACACACATTCCCACACCATCACCACCACTACTACTATACTATATACACCCGTGAAACATGGAAAAATAAAATCAGTTTAAATTTTTCAATATTCATCCCTTAACTTAGAGGATTTCCATCTTCCTCGTTCTTGGAGATGATGGAGAATTAGCTTCTTGCCATTTTCCCTTCTCTTTGTCTTGCCCTTTGTGTGCTCATTGAGAGGAGATTTACATATGAAAAGTTTATTACAGATTCCACTAAGAAAATTGTACATTGTTGATAAATGTATCTTTTTTATAATCCCCGCTGTTATTAGGACACTGCTAATTTTATTAGGACTTCCTCAAAGGAAAAATAAAATGAAATAAATGCCAGTGTAACCTGCCATTATCTTGTCTGCCCCTGCCTTACTCTGCTTGCCAAAATGCTAATGGAAAGAGCAGGGGTTGCCCAGTGATTTTGTTTTCTGGTGACATTTCAGCACTCCTCCAATACAGGGCTGCACTGGAAACTGGCAGTTCCTGAGACAAACAGTAACCACTCAGAGACAAACACCTGCCACATGGACCAGGAACAGCAGAGCTTCCTCTGCAGCCCAAGTATGATACCATTCTTCCAATGAGCCAGCCCTCTTAGATGCCCCAAGGTCAGCTGGTATGAGGATGGTAGGCTGGCAGATGTTCTGTCCCCAGTGCTTTGTCATTGGTCAGCATTCTCCAAACAGTCGGAAGTGTGAAGAATGATGGCAATAATACCCCAAGGTCATCACCATCTTTCTTTCAACTTCTCAGCAACGAGTCAGGTCACAAGATGTTCAAAATACGTTGACTTCAAAGATTATTAGGCTCTTACCTAGTTCTTAAAATTCTTTTTATGGACTATTCGATTCAGCAGTAGTTAAAACAACATTCGATTGATTTTTCTCTGAGGGATGAAGCATGTGATTTTACTGCCACAAGCCTGGTGTTTTTAATATACCATTTTAATGTTGATGTTCCAAAGAGTTATCATAGGTCCCTGCATTTATGGCCAGTATGGAACCTCTGATCAGAACCTTCCAGTAGCCTACCTTCAGGAATTTCTCTGAAATACTTGATAAGACAGGCTGAATAACCACACTGATCTCTCTCCAACCTGAGCTGAGATCACTGGTAGTGGTACTCACAATATTGACTGGCTTTACTTTGAGTGACTTCTGACTCCCCTAAGCTAGCTCCATTCTGAAAGAATGAAGTTGTGCTATCATTGAAGATTACCAAGAGTGTGTTTAAAGAAACAACATTTCAAAAATGGTTGCTCAGTGAGTTCTATCAACATCATCTGAAGGGTGTCATTTAGGAGATAAATGTGAACAAGAAAAGATGCGACTGTAACACTTCCTACACACGAGTACTGTAATTACTCTTGTTGGTGGGAGGCCGCTTGTTCATTTCCCAACTGCTCAGTCCTAAAATAATCATACAGAAACCATACAATTTGCAATACTGTTTAGCCCGTTAGCTCTAGCTTCTTATTTGCTAACTCTTACATCTTAATTTAACCCATCTCCATTAATCTGTGTATCACCACGTGGCTGTGGCTTACTGGTTAAAGTTCTGGTGTCTGTCTCCAGTGGGGCTACATGACTTCTCCTCAGCTCTGCCTCCTTTATCCTAGCATTCAGTTTGATTTCTCTGCCTACATAAATCCTGCCCTATCAACAGGCCAAGGCAATTTCTTTATTCACCAACAGTATTCATAACATACAAAGGGGAATCCCACATTACTTCCTCTTTTCTGTTTAAATGAAAATTTAACATAGTAAAATTACCTATAACAAAACAGGTATCAAGCAATATTACAGTTACAATATTTATGTCTACTTTATATTTTATCATAACTAAGGAAAACTATAACTATTTATTCTTCAAATCCACCAAAGACTCCAGAAGGATATAATATTACCTAAGTAAACAGGAAGTGCATTGTAAGCAATGTCCAAAACTCTAGAAAGCCACCCAAAGTTCTTCTGTATTGTTGGGGCATCCATCTTCAGCCTACCGGCCCATAGTATCCAACTGACTTTTTAGTCACTTTCTCCTATGTCCTGCACAATAATTAAACGGACTCTTTTTTTTGAAGCAGGAACCCTGAAGGACCATCTCACCTTTAGGCAAGTTCAGCAGTCATTTCTCTGTAGGTCCTGCATGTCCAGTTCACATAGCATACCATCAAGCAGTCCAGACAAGAGCACTTTCTTGCCCAAATGGCTAGCAAGCTCTATAAGGAACCTCTTCGATTCCCATCTTCCTCTTGAAGTAATTGGTGCTGTCAGGAGCAGATGTGTCTCACTGTCATGAAAAGTCCTAAGTTCTTAAAACATTTTAAATGCCATATTCTGTAGTCTTTGAAAGGTTTGAAAAATGCCTATCCATCTGAAATACATCTCTGTACATCTAGAAAATCTAACTAATATGACTACAAGCTTGACTATTATAGATGACTCTTTATTTACCTATAGTTCTTAATTATACATTACATTTTTAAATGAGCTGCATAATTACAATACCTTAATCAAGAGTAGATATATATGTGCATATATATATATATATATATATATATATATATATATAATAACAAAATTGAACTTAAATTTGTATCAATAAACCAAGATCCATAACAGTGCAAATCTCTATGGCATATCCCCTTTCAAATGTAAAGAAACATTTATAAACAATATTTGGTAATATGGGCATAGTTCTCTCCAAACTTCTTCTTGCTTTTTGTTGGGTGAAATATTTTCTTTTGGGGAATTTTCACAGAGACCTTTTGGGTGGTTTTGGTCCATCAAACCATATTACTCTGGAATTAATCCACAGGTTCTCATCCTCTGTGAAAACAAAAGAAGAACCATTTTCCAAGGCAACATATCCTTAGACCCAAATTCTGAAGTCAAGATATCTTTAAAGTATATCTGTTGCTTACTTAGCTCCTTCACAGTCAAAAAATTCAAAGAAAACACTATAATATACATAATCCAGACTCTCTGTGTATATTCCATCATTACATGTCTTATTATCATTTTACTCCTTTAATCTATGACTGTCTGTACTGTCTCTTTAAAGACTTACCATTTTAAAATACCATTTACTTCTTTTTTACAACTGTCTATACTCCTTTACCTCTCTCTCCCAAACCTATGTACATTCATCCAACACTGTGACCCATTTAGAGGTTTTTTTCCATCTGAATTTGTCTTTACTCTGTATCTGTAATTATTTTCTGACCTGAAGTGCTTCTTAAAATGCTAAGCCCTTTTTATGAACTTAAGCAGCACCACTGCTAGGGGAAATATGGCACTCCCTGTTTGCTCCACCCAGTCCAACATGGCAGATTTTTCAGCTGCTGCTGAGAGCCATACTCACAGCCCCATTTTTAGGCACATAACCAGTCTATGTTGCTTTTAAGCAAGTTGTAGCACTCTGTTCACAAACCCCATTTAAATGCTTGGTCTTATGAAAGAGCCAGAGGTTCTGGGCAGCACAGCCCAGAAAGCTGGCATTTCAAAACCGTGGCTTTTTCCTGCAACCGCTGAACCAAGAAAACCTCTCTAAAAGGAGCCACAGCATACCACCAGCAAACAAAGCCCATTTGGGAAAGTAAATGCATCTAAACTTTGTTTTTTAGTGTCTAGAATTCCTTTCCAAGCCCTCTCAGGTTTTAAATGGATTTTAGTTGACTACATGGGTGCCAATTTGTTGTAGGGAACAGTTTGTTTGTTCCTGGCTGCTTGTTGATTCCCGGTTGTTCAGCCCCATAGGGATCACACAGAAACTATATTATTTAAATCACTGCTTGGTCCATTAGCTCTAACTTCATATTGGCTAACACTTATATCTTAATTTAACCAATATCTAGTAATCTGTGTATTACCATGTGGCTTTGGATTACTGGCTAAAGTTCTGACATCTGTCTCCAGTGGGACTACATGGCTTCTCCTTGACTCTGCCTTCTTTCTTCCAGAATTCAGTTTCGTTTCCCCACCTACCTAAGTTCTACTCTATCAACAGGCCATGACAGTTTCTTTATTCACCAATGGTATTCACACCATACAGAGGGGAATCCCACATCAAACCCTGTGAGAATTAGGGCAGATATACTGTATTTAGATTCAGGTTCTGTTACCTTAGAGAAGACCCTACTGTGTGACTTCTCAGATTCTTCAGGGTAACAATGGTCTGGAATATTTATTTTATAGTTTTCTGTTATGTTTAAATCTTTAAATTTAAATTAAGAAGGTACATACAAGTGTAAGTGTATACTTGTTTGCCTATTTACCCATCTAAGCACCTGTCTATCCATCCATCATACCTCTTTCCATCCATCTCTCCACCTACTCATCCATCCACTTATCTCTCTAGCCTTCCATCCATCCATCCATCCATCCATCCATCCATCCATCCACCCACCTACCCATCCATACATCTATCCATCCATCCACCCACCCAGTCATCTATCTCTCTACCCACAAACCCACCCACCAATCCATCCTCCACCTATCTCTACATCCACCAATCCATTCATTTATCCCTCCACTCACCTATCCATTTGCTTACTCACCCCCCACGCACTATCATCCATGGGTCTATTCATTGTTACATCTCTATACCACATGGGGAGAGACCAGGAAATAGGGGTTATTGCTACCCATTTGAGCATGATTGTTGCAGTTATCTCTCCCATTCACCGTGATCTGAATTTCCTAGATGCTATCCTTGGTTTCTTTTCTTTTCTTCTCTATTAACCCTCTACAACAATGTTTCTCAAACTCTTAAGTTGTGACCCCTTTTGGGGGGATCACATATCACCTATTCTGCAGATGATATATCTACATTATAATTCACAACAGTAGCAAAATTACAGTTATGAAGTAGCAACAAAATGTTTTTATGGCTTGGGGTCACTACAACACAAGGAACTATATTAAAGGGTTGCAACATTAGGAAGGGTGAGAACCCTTGCTTTACTGGGTCTGCTCTCTGTCTCTTTTTCCCTCCCTTGTCTTCTTCTCTTTATCTGTCTCTCTAGAAATCCTTTCAGTCTCACAGATGAGGACATGGCTTGCTTCCTCAGCAGGGACAGGGGGCATGGCTGAGCAAAGTCTGTGAATAGCTTCTGCTCCTATTTTTGGAGTTAATTAAACTTCAGGACTGATTCTCAACCAAGTGCCTGGACATCCTAGAGGGAAAACTCAGGATAGCTTTGCAGGGGAGGTGGGGGAGAGGCTATGTGCAGTTGAAAAAGCATATCCACTAATACAGTGCATTGCTAAGACAAAACCATACAAAATTGAACAATAACTTATTGTTTTAAAAAATAAAACTGCAGAAGAAAATGAGAAAAAGTCATCTTTCCTTCATTTGAATATTTTTGTTCCATGGTAATCTTTTGAAGACAGGCTCTGTCTTTGGAGTGACATAAATTATCAACAAGAAGGGCCTGTTTATGATCATGATTAGCCTTATTTTTGATGGGTAGCTCAATGAGAATGTTATATTCACCAAATGAAGAATACAGTCTTTAAAAGCTGTAAGAACTGCCAAGAACCACCAGTTATGAAGTTAGGCAAACTGTCCCCATAATCCAAGGAGACAGATCCCTAGAGACCCATTCCTACATCAAAAGAGAAACTGGTCCAAGAGAAACAGGCTAAGACTCTCAAGCCCATGATATTTTAGTTGATGCTCACCTGCCCATCACAGAAAATTCACATGCAGCCTCAACCATAATGACCCTTGCTTTATAGTTCAATAACTAGAATTAATGGCCCCGGGTGAACTGCAGATATGAAACTGAAGATAACCTCCCCCTGGGCTCTGTGATTTGTCCCAGCATCATTGGTTAGTTTTATTTTGCTTTCCAAAAATTGAAACACTAATGGGTATGTTCATACCCATAAAAGTCTCAGTTTCCCTCAAGTGAATCCAGCAGATAGTCTGCTGGTGAGCCTGACTTCCCTAATAGTATATTGTCATTTGGCTGGTGTCCATTATAAGGCACTAAATATTTGATATAAGTACACAACATATAAAACACTATTATCCTGCTCAGATTTTCTCAGCTTGATGCAAGCTAAAGTCACCTGAAAGAGCGACCTCACTTGAAAAAAAAAAACAAAAAACAAAAACAAAACAAACAAACAAACAACAAACAAACAAACAACCTCTGTCAGATTGCCTACAGGCAAGTCCCTGAGGCATTTTCTTGGTTAATGATTGATGTGGGGATGTCTCAGTCAGTTGAGGGCAGTGTCAGTCCTGGGCCTGTGTGTGGGCCTGTGTGTGGGCCTGTGTGTGGGCATGTGTGGGCATGTGTGTGGGCATGTGTGGGGGCCTGTGTGTGGGCCTGTGTGGGCCTGTGTGTGGGCCTATGTGTGGGCCTGTGTGTGGGCCTGTGTGTGGGCATGTGTGTGAGCATGTGTGGGCATGTGTGTGGTTTTGTTCTTAAAAAGATAGTAGGCCTGTGTGTGGGCCTGTGTGTGGGCCTGAGTGTGGGCCTGTGTGTGGGCCTGTGTGTGGGCCTGTGTGTGGGCATGTGTGGGCTTGTGTGTGGGCCTGTGTGGGCCTGTGTGTGGTCATGTGTGTGGGCCTGTGTGTGGGCCTGTGTGTGGGCCTGTGTGGGGGCATGTGTGGGCCTGTGTGTGGGCCTGTGTGGGCCTGTGTGTGGGCCTGTGTGTGGGCCTGTGTGTGGGCATGTGTAGGCCTGTGTGTGGGCATGTGTGGGCATGTGTGTGTGCCTATGTGGGGTCCTGTGTGTGGGCCTGTGTGTGTGGGCCTGTGTGTGGGCCTGTGTGTGGGCCTGTGTGTGGGCATGTGTGGGCTTGTGTATGGGTTTGTTTGTGGGCTTTGTGTGGGCATATGTGTGGGCTTGTGTGTGGGCATATGTATGGGCTTGTGTGTGAGCATGTGTGTGGGCATGTGTATGGGAATGTGTGTGGGTTTGTGCATATGAGTACAACTGCCCTTGTGAGCCAAGTCTCCTGGAGCTGGAGTTCCAAGTGGTTATGAGGCACTTTATTTGGAACCTGAACTTGGATCTCTTCAGTTCTCTGATTCACTTTATATATTGCCTTTTCCTTGGGCTACAGGGAACAAATGTGGAGAAACCTTAGAGTAATGGACACAGCCTTGGGCTTGCAGAGGCATAAGCTAAATCTCGGCTTCACCTTTTTATTTTTAATCCTATGTGCATGGGTGTTTGGTTTGTGTGTCTGTCTGTGCACCACACACATGCCTGTTGCTTAAAGAGGTCAGACAGAGGAGGGACTCAGACCACTGGAACAGGTCTTACAGATGAACCCATGTGTGGGTGCTGGGAACCAAACTTGGGTCTTTTGGAAGAGTAACCTCTGAACCATTTCTCTGGTTCTGAATGGATCTTTGACAGCTGGATGAACCCGGGTGAAGGATGAAAGTCTGGTAAATCTCAGTTTGTCATCTGCTTAGTGGCAATAATGAGACCTCTCCGTAGGTGCTTTATTGAAGGAACTCAGAAAGAATCTAGCATAAGATCTGGTCCGGAGATCAGTTTGGAAGCACATTTCTACTTCCATGTTCAAAGGCTAGCCTTTTTAGCTCAAATTTAATCTGTAAATATAATGTATAATAGACTCATTGCGAAGTGCACTATTTTTAGGAAGCAAAGCTGGGATTTAATCAGCATATCTTAATATAGGCGTGAGAAGCAAGGGTCAAGAGAAAGAGATGCTCAGAAGACAGTCTAACATGCCCAAGAGAGCAGCTGTGGCCTTTGTTAAGAGAGCTGCAGGGAGTAAACACCTGTGTGTGCCTCATCCCTTTAGAGAGCAAGGCCTAAGTCTCCTTTTCCGCACTGGACCCTAGGCATCCTTTCACGTTTTCAGAAACTCATCTATTGTGATACTCTGGTGCGTAGTTTCTTACCCATGCTCACACAAAAGTCAGTTCTATACATTCAGACAACCCATGAAGATACATATAAACCCAAGCATTTTAGAGATAGGCTGCTTCGCTCACCAGTAAGATGTGGGCACATGAGCATGGGAGGAGAGATCATCTTCTCACTCGACCCTCACTGATAGCTAAGTGACTCCCAGGTGTTCCCAGGGCCATTCTTTACCCTGTGCTGGTGTCTGCCTCAGCAGATCTAGATGCGCTGTGGTTGAGCTCCAGGGCTTTGGAGCCTGGGACATTGTAGAAGGCTCTGCTTTATGGGAGTGGGGAAAGGAGCATTGGCTTTTATAGTACCAAACTCAGGGTCTTGTGTGTATGTTAGATGGTGTATTTATTTACACCGAGACAAGGTCTTGCTAGTGGCTCAGGATAGCCTTGAACAAGCAATTCTCATACCTTAGCATCCTGAAGTGTTGGTTTGACAGGCGTGTATCACCAGTCTACAGTTCTGCCCCTCACCCCACACGACTGGCATGCTGTGACAGGTTGGCCTGAAGCCAGGCAGAACTGTGCTGCAGCACCTCTGCAATGTGATTTGCACACGTACCCTGCCACTAAGTTGTAGTGCGCTTTTCCCATCTGTTAACGAATGCCCAAGACTGTGACAGATAGGGTGATGCCCCTTTGTTCTGTTGTTTTCTGGGAGGGCTTTGCACTCAGCAGCGGCTTCTTCTTCCCCAGAGACAGACAAGAGTGATGGCCGTGTAAGCTTCTGTCTGATTACCCACCCCTCATTCTAAATGCCAAGAGCTGACTTGGTATCTGGGTTTCCCTTGCTGAGAAATATGTGTAGTCTCTGCCTTGGCAGGGAAGACACTTTTGTGTTTGGCCAGAGGAAGAAGGAAAAGCAAGGTTCCAGTCAGTTACAAGCATTCTTGTACACAGCCCAAGGCTAAGGTTGAAAGTGATGTGTGTCAATCAACTATTGAAGTGTGTGTGTGTGTGTGTGTGTGTGTGTTCTCACGTGAATATTTGCCCACATGTGTGGCAGGCACTTCACCCACTGAGCCATCTCTCTAACTCCATCAATTGATTTTTTTATTTCAAAATGAAAAACATTGTTACTGTGGTTTTCTGATTATGTAAATAATCATAATCATTTAAAAATATTTGCACAATGCCAAGCTGTATAAAGCGGAAAGTGGAAATTATCTGGAACAATAACACCCCGAGATTACTCCCACTCACATTTGGTGACCCATTTTTTCACAAAATTTTCTATGCATATCGATCTAGCAATACCCAATTTCACGCAAATCTTACCACCCTGCTTTTTCCTCACATTCCCAGGCTCATTTTTGTTTGTTGGTATAAATGATGCACACCTCTCTGCACTATGTTTCTCTCTGTTAGCGTTCTGGAAACCTCTCTGTGAACCAGTCTGAATTTAACTCCTGGTCTCTCAACCTCAGCACCATTGAACGTTTGGGCTGAAAAATTCTTTGTTGTGGAGCAATGGTCCTGTGCACTGTAGGATGGCAGAGTCGCACTTCCTAGGCTGGGAGGATGGCTCAGTAGGTGCAGTGCTTGCCATGGAAGCATGGGAACCTGAATTTGGATGCTCAGAGCCTGTGCAAGGCTGGACAAGGAAACAAATATCTATTATCTCGGTGATCCTGCAGCAAGATAAGGAGACAGAGGCAGGAGGATCTCTAGGAGCTGATGGTTGAGTTAGTCTGGTGTCCACAGCTCTGAATGATAAGAAAGCCTGTCTCAAACAAGATAGGAGGCAAGGACCAATATATGCACAGTGGCGTGAGTGTACCTGTACTCCCAGATGTGAACACGCACATAGATACACACACACACACACACACACACACACACACACACGTTAAAATTTTTTAAAAAGGATTTGCTATCTTCTATTTATTAGGCAGAAGCACCCATCCTCTAATTATCTCACCCAAAGGGTGGCCAAAAAGTTGTCTCCAGAGATTACTGAATGTCCAAAAGGGTGAAATTGGCCTTGATCGAGAGCCACTAGTCTGATTATTTTTGACAGATGAATAATATTTCACAGCACAGGTCCTCCACTTTGTGTCTGCTCATTCCAATCAGCTTGTTCCCAATTTCCTCCCTGGAGGGTTTTTGATAGCTATTGCCTCTGGCCCATGGTTATTACTCAGGAAACAAAGGCCTGGCAGAGTCAAACTCATCCGCATCTCTCCAAATACAAGATTATTGTGATTGGCCCTCATCCTCTTTATTTCTGGAGAAAAATGCAGCCATGAGTTAGGAAGCTGTGGACTGACCCTATGACATACTGTGGGGGCGAGACAATGTATAGTGAGGCTGTGTGGACAGGTGGGTGAGCAGTCAGACTGTGTGGGGACAGGTGGGTGAGCGGTGAGGCTGTGTGGGGACAGGTGGGTGAGCAGTGAGGCTGTGGGGACAGGTGGATGTGCAGTGAGGCTGTGTGGGGACAGGTGGGTGAGCGGTGAGGCTGTGTGGGGACAGGTGGATGAACAGTCAGACTGTGTGGGGACAGGTGGATGAGCAGTCAGACTGTGTGGGTACAGGTGGATGAACAGTCAGACTGTGTGGGGACAGGTGGATGAGCTGTGAGGTTGTGTGGGGACAGGTGGATGAACAGTCAGACTGTGTGGGGACAGGTGGATGTGCAGTGAGGCTGTGTGGAGCAGGTGGATGAGCAGTCAGACTGTGTGGGGATAGGTGGATGAGCTGTGAGGCTGTGTGGGGACAGGTGGATGAACAGTCAGACTGTGTGGGGACAGGTGGATGAGCAGTCAGACTGTGTGGGTACAGGTGGATGTGCAGTGAGGCTGTGTGGAGCAGGTGGATGAGCAGTCAGACTGTGTGGGGACAGGTGGGTGAGCGGTGAGGCTGTGTGTAGGCAGATGTATGTATACTGAAGCAGTGTGGAGGCAGGTGGATCAGCAGTGAAGTAGACAGTTGCTCTTCAGCTCGGGATGCTTATGACCTGCTTATAAGTGTAGGTTCACTTTTAATGAGCAAGTTTTCAGGAATAGTTTACAATTTAAATTTTATTTAAATTTACTGAGTTTTCAAATGATAATTGAATTATCATATGCATATATTTTTATTTATTTATTTTTATTTGTTTCAGACAGAATTTCTCTGCGAAGTCCTCAGTGTCCTGAAACTCACTCTTTTACCAGACTGATCTAGAACCCAGAGATCCACCTGCCTCTGTCTCCTTAGTGTTGTTTTTAATGTCATATGGCACTAGCAATTTTTGTCATAGCCAGAACCTGGAAACAACTTAAACGTCCCTCGAGCAAAGACTGGACAAGAAAAATGTGGTACATTTACACAATGGAGTACTACAGAGTGGAAAATATAATGACATCTTGAAATTTGCAGGTAAATGGATGGATCTAGAAAACATCATATGGAGTGAGGTAACCCAGGCACCGAAAGACAAATATCAAATGTACTCATTCATAAGTGGCTTTTAGACATAAAGCAAAGAAAAACCAGCCTACAATTCACAATCCCAGAGAACCGAGACAACAAAGAGGACCCTAAAAGAGACATACATGAATCTAATCTACATGGGAAGTAGAAAAAGACAAGATCTCCTGAGTAAATTGGAGACTATGGGAAATGGTAGAATGGGAAGGGTGAAGAAGGAAGAGGAGTAGAGAAAAATATATAGCTCAATAAGAATAATTTAAAATAAAAAGTTGTGTGTCACCATCATCTAATGAATTTTTTTTAACAAATAGTATACAAGATAAATAAAACACATTTCCAGGCTCCATTATCTTTAGCATAGACATTTGTGTGTATGTGTGTAGAATTGGTGGGTGGCCATATATGTGGAGATCAGAGGACATCTTTGGCTGCCATTCCTCGTGTGCTATCTGCCTTGTCTTTAAGACAGGGTCTTTTGTTGGCCTAGAACTTGAGAAGTGGGCTAGCCTATCTGGTTAGTAAGGTAGAGGGTTCTGGAGGCCTCTACCTCACTGGTGCCAGGATTCCAAGTGTTCACCATCACACCCAACTTTTTTATAAATATAGGTTCTATGTTTATTTGTTTTGAACATGCGGACTTGAGTTCTCACACTTGCAATGTAGGCATGTTGATGACATTGTCCCCATTCTCTTGTTTTGACATTACTTACTGACTTATTACTGATCTCTGCTTTTCTGGGGTTCAGTCCCTTGAGTTAGTAATCTCGAGGCTTCCACACAGGGTCTTGCTTTCGTTCACGTTGTCTATGGCCGCATTTACTTTTTTCGGAATCTCCATTCTCTTTGAAGTAGGTCCCGGGCTCCAGCCGTCTGTACCATTTTTAGAGATGACTGTCTGAGCTACTCTGGGGCTTGGAGGCTGCAGACTCATGCATTTTTAGGAGCATCAAGGTACGTACCATGTGATAACCCATAAACTTCTTGTTTTTACCTACCTGTCTCTGAGGTGCCAGAAAGGGCTTCATCAGCGGGCATTTCCTGAGAGCTGGTATCTTTTGGCAACGTGGGGGCTGGGGCTCTTTTGAACCTACTATCATTTACAGAGTATGCTGTCCTTCTGTTTACCCAACTTCCTCCCAAGGTGAAACATTAGATTAAGAAGTGACATGGGATCTTTAAATCCTACCTTCACTTCACAACCAAGGAACTTGAAATTCAAGGCAGCTAAGTGTGTGACCAAGGTGTCACAGCTGGTGCTGCGGTAGCAGCAGATCTTGCGGCCTCTGACTCTCCTCAGCAGGTCTGCACCGTAGCTCCTGGGCAGCTAGCTTCAATAAAAATCGCGCTTTCCATTTCTAGGTTTCAACTGAGCTGACTTGATATCCATCTTTCGCTGACCTGTCTCTGGGAACGACACTGGAACTGTCATGCCTTTTTATGCATTTGTTATAGAGTTGCTTCCCTGTGTTCTTCAAGACAATGTCCTTGCCGTCCTGGGCAGGCACTTTTAAATAAACAGTTTTGTTCCGGCAATAGATTAAGGGAAGACTTTCTGATCCTCTAGCTGAAAGACTGGATTATCTATAATCTGTGACACCGCCTCGGTCAATTAAATTTAGACCCTGGTAGAGATTCTTGAAGACACAGAAATATGTTATAAGTCGCAGTCTTTCAGTGGGACTGGGTTGACAAGCAGCTTGTCCTTCTATTTGGCAACGTGTTGGGCTTCAGTTCCTACAGCCTCAACCAGCTCGTTCTCTGTTTCCACAGCTGCCAACAGCTCTCGGGTGCTGAAGGAGGCAGAATGGATAGTATGAAGACAGTGCCAAATGCTAGACCAGGCTCTGATCCTGGTGCCAACTCCACTGCCAGCTTTCTGTCAGAAGAGCTGAGAAACGCCTTAGGGACCGCTGTGAACCCGATTCCTGGGCTAGTGGAGGTCAGAATCTTTAGGAATTTGACAGCGCAGTGGTGGTTGAAATAGCAGAAGGGATAGAGAAGAGAGACATATTGCTCCAAGAGAAATAGATAATAGGTAGATAGCGCAGTGCAGAGCCCTGACACTGGAGTCCCTTGGTCCCATAACTCCTCTGATCTCCAGTAATCTCATCCCGAGCAGAGGGACAAAATGAAATTGCCCTTTCTATCTTCTGGAGATGCCATTAAAGTAAATTTTATGCAAACCGTCGGTGTGTGTATCCTCTGGGCTGAATTGTATCCACTCAAAATTCACACTTTTGAGTCCTAGCTCCCAAAACTTCAGAATGTGTCCATATTTGGAGACAGGTTGTTGCAAATTTAGCTATGTGGATTTCCTTTATTGAAAGGGGACATACTGTAAGCCCACCTAGTGGATAACTAAAACCAAGGTCAATACCAAGTCTGTGTCCAAGAGTTGTGTTGCCATTGCAACCGATCTGGTACCCCAGACAGCTACTAAATAACTAATGGGAGTGTGGCTTACTCATCACAGATACTCTGGACGGAGATGTTCATGGTTCAGGCAGTACAGAAGAGGTTTAGATCCTCTTATTTGTAGGACATCAAGAATTGTAGCTATACTATAGACAGAATGGGATGGTGCAAGATTTTGTTACGGTATTCAGAACGGCATATAATTCAAACTTTGGTGAGTTATCTAGAATTTAATATTTTCAGCCTGCCGTTGAAAATATGTAGCTGAAATCACAGAAGGAAAGACCATGATTAAGGAGGAATTACTCGAGCTAGGAATATCTCATATGGAGTAAAGTAGATCTTCTGCCGTATGAACAACGTACTTTTCAACAGTGGACATGTACACCCAGACTCACTGATGAACAGTGTGAAGACTGAAGTTGTTCTGTCCAACAGCAGATCTATATCATGAGCTAGTACAAGTGTGGCTCTAACAAGTGTGGAATCAGCTGACACACTGTAGCAGACTGGACTGAGGCAGGCTCAGTAGATAGATGCACAGACTCGCGTGTAAACCCCCCTGAGGATAGGGCTATATTACCTGCACTTGACATTTTGTCCTCAGTATCAAGCACACTATTCATCTCTCAGTTGTGGTGTGTGTGTGTGTGTGTGTGTGTGTGTGTGTGGACGCCAGAGGTCAACAGGGGCCATCTATCTTCATTTCCTATAGAGGGTTGTTCACTAGTCATTTATCTAGGCCACTGGCCAGAGGACCCCAGGGTTCTTTTTTTTTTTTACTGTTTTTATTGATTTTATTGAATTATACATTTTCCTCTACTACCCTACTACCCTCCCTTCTTCTCCCCTCCCCTTCTACTCTCTCCTATGGTCCCCATGCTCCCAAATTACTCAGGTGATTTTGTCTTTTTTACTTCCCATGTAGATTAAATCCATGTATGTCTCTCTTAGGGTCATCTTTGTTGTCTAGCTTCTCTGGGATTGTGAATTGTAGGTTAGTTTTTCTTTGCTTTATGCCCAAAAGCCACATAAGAGTGAGTACATATGATGTTTTTTTTTTTTTGGATCTGAGTTACCTCAGATTCAATATGATGTTTTCTAGATCCATCCATTTGCCTGCAAATCTCAAGATGTCATTTTTTTTTCTGCTGTGTAGTACTCCATTGTGTAAATGTACCACATTTTCCTATTCATTCTTTGGTTGAGGGACATTTAGATTGTTTCCAGGTTCTGACTATGAAAAACAATGCTGTTATGAACATAGCTGAGCACATGTCCTTATACGATTGAGCATCCTTTGGATATATATACCCAAAAGTGGAATTAGGAAGGTTGTTTCCTAATTTTCCGAGGAATCGCCAACTGACATCCAAAGGGTCTGTACCAGCTTGCAGTCCCACCAGCAGTGCAGGAGTGTTCCCGTTACCTCACATCCTCTCCAGCATAAATTGTCATCAGTGTTTTTGATCTTGGCCATTCTTGCAGGTATAAGATGGAATTTCAGAGTTGTTTTGATTTACATTACTTTGATGACTAAGGATGTTGAACATTTCCTTAAGTTTCTTTCAGCCATTTTAGATTCCTCTGTTGAGTTCTCTGTTTCGATCTGTACTCCATTTTTATTAACTGAATTTTTTGTTCTTTTGATGACCAATTTCTTGAGTTCTTTTTATATTTTGGACATTAGCCCTGTCTGATGTGGGGTTGGTGAAGATCTTTCCCCATTTTATAGGCTTCTGTTTTGTCTTGTTGACCATGTCCTTTTCTTTACAAAAGCTTCTCAGTTTCAGGAGGTCTCATTTATTAATTGTTTCTCTCTGTCTGTGCTACTGGTGTTATATTTAGGAAGTGGTCTCATGTGCCATTGCATTCAAGTGTACTTCCCAGGGATCTTTTTAAAAGTGCTCCCCAGCTCTGGGATTACACACATGCACTAATTTTTTTTATTGATTTTTATTGATCTCTACATTTTTCTCTGCTCCTCTCCCTGCCTCTCCCTTCCTCTTCAATCCTCCCCCAAGGTCCCCATGCTCCTAATTTACTCAGGAGCTCTTGTCTTTTTCTACGATCCATGTAGATTAGATCTACACACATGCACTATTATGAGTTCTGAGGATGAACCTCAGGGCCTCATACATACACCTTTCTTTTGAGATGGTCTCTGGTGCCTCAGACTTGACAAGTAGGCTAGCCTGGGTTACCAGTGAGCTCCGGGACTTTGTCTGTCTCTACCACTTCACTGTATGGATTCCAACATGCACCACACATTTGACTTACACCTGTGGGTTCTGGAAGTTGAACACAGGTCTTCAGGTTTGCATTTCAAGGCAAGGACTTTACTGATGAGGCTATTTCCCCAGTCCTGAGGGGCTGTATTTTCAGCCGTTATTGAAGGGCAAAATAGAATAAGAACTATGCAGTCAATAATTTTGATATTGTCTTCCGTTAATATGACAATATTGTAAAATAAACTGCCTTGTGAAAATTGTTTCTTTTTACTTTTGAAAATGTGACTACTAGAAAAATTAAAATTGGTGTGTGGCACATGATCTGTTTCTGTTAGATAGCACTGATCTAAAGCAAAGATCCCCAGAATTTTGGTGGCTCTGTGTCTCCTGGCACCCCTGACGCCAGGTCTCAGCTTAATTGCCCTGAGTATTGCTAATAACATAATTAGTTGCTCATGACCTGGTGATAAGGGACAAAGCCCTTCTTTCTTTTTGTTACCTCTCTTTTGCAGCACTGTACTTAGATGTTAAGAAACTCAAGTGAATAATGACCCCATGGTGTGTGAAATCTTTGACACTTTTGCCACTTCAAAAATGGAGAAAGGTTCCAGAAATGAGGAATGTCCTTGACCCATAGTATTAGCTGCTGTGACCAGAAGTCTAGCAAGAAGAATTTAAGGAAGGAAAGATTTATTCTGGCTTATGGCTCGAGGGGGATCATTCCATTATGGCAGGGAAGGCAGGATGCCAAGAGTCAACAAATGGCCCATCAAACTTCATCCATACTCACGAAACAGAGAATGAACCGGAAATGGGCCTGGCTATCAGAATCAAACCTCACCTCTTGAAACCCATGTTCTTGGGAGAGTTTCCACCTCTCTCAAGGTTCTATGACTGACCTTCCCAGACAGTGATCCCCTTTTACAGCGATCCCCTTTGGAGACTATGTGTTCAAACTCACAAGTCTACAGGGACATGTCCTACTCAAACCACAGCCTATGTTTTTCCACCACTGGTGTGGTTATCCAGGATGAGACCCATGCCATTGAGCCCTGGGCTGACTATTATTTCTATGGCCCTTAGTGATCTTTCAGAGACTCTAGGCTGTGACAAAGTAGGAGTCACGAAATAACTCCCATTCCTCATAAACAGCCTGCCACTCAATGCATTAACTATATTCACCATCTGAAAAGCAGAAAGCAACCTGTGTTGTTTGATGAGGAAGCCATAAGGTTGTAGTGAAGAGGAAATAAATCATATCCAGTAAGAATGCATCACCTCCTGCGAAGTCCCCCTCCCCACACACTTGCAGGGCTATATTTCTAGTCCTCCCATAAATAAAGCTTATTTTGTAGCTACCCTCTTGACTTGCTTCTGGTGCCGAGTTCAACCAAAAATTAAAATTGGCGTTGTGTTTCTGATGAGGCTTGAGCACAAGTATGAAATATCTAAAATATTCACAAGATGAAAATGGCTTTCAAATGAGAAACTGCGAGATGTTAGGAATCCTCCCTCCTCACCCACACAGTCCCTGCGAGAGACTGAAGAATGCCTGGTGCGGTCCTAGCTATACAAGTCTGCCATGAACTAAGCTACTTTCCCCTAACATATGTTAGAGCCAGGAGCACTTTGAGTACAAACATTGATAGATAACAAGTCATTAAGAGGCAACCAGCTTTAAAAGAGACTTGGGAGTCGCAGCAATTGGACTGGGGAGATGGCTCAGTGGTTCAGGTGCCTCTTCTGCAAGCATGAGGATATGAGTTCAGTCCCTAGAGCCCATGGCAAAAAATCAGGCAAGGTGGCATGTGCTTGTCATCCTCACACTGGAGAGGTAGAAAGAGGTGTATGTCTGAGTCTTGCTGCCAGGCCAGCCTACTGACTTTGTGAGTTCTAAACCCTGTTAAAACAAAAGAGAGTAGAAAAACCACAGCCAAACAAACAACCAAACAAATAGCTAAAGTGAATAATACTCAAATAATGATACCTAATAATGATTTCTGGCTTCCATACATACTTAACCAAGCAAGCCACATGTTTCCATACATGTGTACCTGTACACACACGAGCATACATACAAAATGTTTCATAGTGGTACCGTCACATATAAACAATGGATATGTGGATTCATGTAATTTGATTGGCTAATTTTAGTCACTGATTGCCTGTCTTTTGACCCAGAGTATTTCAGGAGCAAAGCTCTTTTGTTGGCTACTAGTAAGACTGGTGTCTTTTCATTGCTTTTCCTGAAGCTTAACTTTAGAGCTGACTTTGATATGCTGTTGAGAATCAAATATCTTTTAAAGGTTGTTTTTTTTTATAGTGAGAAGATAGGAAGGCTGGGTGTCTGGGATGGCCAGTTGTGTAGTACTGCAACTAATAGAATGGTGGAAAGTTGCCAGCATGGAGCTATAGAATGTCCTGCAAAAGGGTTATCCAGTCATAGTCCTTGAATCAAACATGAGTGGGTGACCCTTGGTGCCTAGTGATTTCTGGCTAATGGGGAAGGAGACACAAAGAAAGCAAGGGTCTAGAGACATGGCTTAGTGCCTAAGAGTGCTTGTTACAGCTACAGTCTGTAGACCCAGGGAGATCAGGTATAGAAGAAGGAACTGGGTATGTGTGGGGGAACACATGGGTCTTCCTAGGAGGTGGAAAGAACAGATTTTATGGGTAGACTGGGGGCAAGTTGGGATGGGAATGGGGGGCCAAGTGGGAAGGGGAGGGGAGAAAGGGTTGAGGGAGGGAATGTCAGGAGAGACAGGTGGAATTGAGGGGCATTTGAGGGATGGTATCAAAATCTAGTACAGCAGAAGCATTCAAAAACTACATGAAGTCAATACCAATGAAGTCTCCAAATACTGAGGGAGACAGAGTGCCAACTGGCCATCTCTTGTCACCAAAGGAAGGTTCCAATACTGGGACTGGATTACATCCAGTTGAGTTCTTGGCCAAAGTGGTCCCATGGGAATCTCCAAACAAGTTAGCCTGTTGCCAAGACAATAGGTTGGTCTCCACAAACTGACAGCAAGGCCTCATTGCTGAAGACAACACCCATTCAACCAATCAAATATGGAGCGGTCGAGCTACATTCTAGAGTCTTAGTTACAGGAAAGTACTGTACAGTCAACCAAAAGAGAAGCATAGACGCCAACCCAGCCACAAAACTTTTGATCTTCAATATTTCCTGCTTGCAAAATGTGCTAGGGCGATAGTACAAAGTTGTGGGAGTAACCAACTAATGTCTGATTTGACTTAAGGCCCCGTTCATGAGTTGGAACCTATACCTGACACTGCTTGGGTGACCAAGAACCAGAGAATGGATTTCCAGCAACATAGAGCAAAACTAAATACTACTGGTCTTAAAAATATGTAACAATAAATTGACTTCTAATGATACTCTGCTCTCCTCATAGACAGTACTTTATTCGATCATCATCAGAGAAGCTTTCTCTTGAAGCAGATGGGAGCAAATACAGAGACCCACATGTCAGATATTACTCACATGGAAAGAAACCTTAGAACACAACTCTAAATGAAATGCTTCCATAAAATCCCTCACATCAGAACTCAGGGAACCCCAAGGAAGAGGAGGCAGAAAGAGTGTGAGAGCCAGAGGGGGTGGCGGACACCAGGAGAACAGTTCTTTTAAATTAATCAAGCAAGGCTCATATGATCTCACAGAGACTGAAGAGCAAATACAGGACCTACACAGGTCTGCACCAGGTCCTCTGAGTATATATTACAGCTTAGCTCAATATTTTCATGGGACCCTTGAATGTGTGAATGAGTAGGTCTCTGATTCTCGTGCCTTCTCTTGGGCTGTTTTTCTCTGTTGGTTTGCCTTGTCCAAATTTTATGTGAGTTTTTGTTTCATCTTATGTTTTATTTTGTTATGATTTGTTGTTATTTATTAGAAATCTATTCTTTTCTAATGAAAGATATTTTAGTGAGTGGATCTGGAGAGGAAAGAGATGGGGAGGAGGTGCGAGGACTAGAGAGAGGGAAAACTGTAATCAGGGTGTCTTGAGGGAGAAAAAGAAATCTATTTTCAATTAAATGGGAAACAGGAAAAAGAAAATAAAGAACATTTGTTACTTTTGCAGAGGACCTAAGTTTGGTTACCAGCATCCATATCAGGAGAGTCACAACTTCCTGTAACTCCAGCTCCAGGGCATCTATCAGCCTAATCTGGGCTCTAGGGTCATTGTTCTCATGTATTTGTGTGCATGCACATGTGCATGTGTGGTCACACACACATGCACACACACACACGTGTGCGCACACACACATTTAGAAATAAAACAAGTCCTTTCTTTTCCAAAGGCAAACCATTTTGGTGAATTTTGAACAAAATTAGGTATCTCTTCTCGTAGGTTTTACGTGCCTCAAATATGTATTTTCCTGGACTGCTTAGGTTTATGGAAAGCTTAGATACATTTGACAGAATGTAATCTGATTTTTAAGTTAAATTATTTTTTCAGCTTTTATCCAAAGAGTAACATTTCATTTAGGACATGTTACATTTTGTGTATTTGTGAATATAAATTTTCTGCTAACAGGTTTTAAAGAAGGCATTATCTTCATGTCAGAATTTTATATAAAGCTTCAACATTGAGAATAACAGGTAATAAATAACATCATGTTTCAAAGAGAGCAGAGACACGGTTGTCTGAACTTAAGAAGACAACACAGAAAACAACAGAAGTTTCAGCATGGCCTCACTTTATATAAAAAGACATTTTCAAAGTGGGAAGGATATGAATTGCGGGTTCTAGACCCAGGAGGTGGGGATATTTGGCATCCACTCCTCCAAGGCTTTTTCCTTCCTGACCAAGTAGGACCCCTGTTCGTAGAGAAAAGGAAATTCCATGAGTTAGATGAGCCCTCCTTGCCCAGACACCTGAGAACTTTTGATGTTGCAGAATTCAGGAGCCTGCTCTGAGATTCTTAGGGAAACCAGGGAGGAGGGAAAAGGACTTCTGCAACTGTGTCTCAGCTACCTGGAGGAGTAGGAGGAAAGAAGCATGTCTCTGGGCTACCTGGAGACCCTTGACATCTAGATGTTCCCCGATTCTGCCCCATGACAGATGAGAGAGATCAGTGATCGGGAAGCCTACATGCTGTCCTTGCCTTGGCCAGGACAAGAGAGCTTTTTCGTGGATCTGGTAGTAACTGTAGAAAATCTGGAAAAATATTCTCTCTGTCTCTGTCTGCCTCTGTCTCACCATGTGCCTGAAAGCTGCTGTGGAAGCCAGAAGAGGGTATTAGATCCCCTGGAGCTGCAGTTAGAGGTGGTCGTGAGCAAACTGGTGCTGGCTTTAGAAAGCACACTTGGGTCCTCTGGAGGAACAGTGAAGTTTTTAACCACTGAGCTATCTCTCCAACATCTCCAGACCCTGGGCTGGGATTGCCAGACCTGGACAGAATTCTCTGGATATATGCTTGTGAGCAGAGATGAAGGAGAAGTGCTTGAAGGGTCAGTCTGTCAATATCATGTGAGGGGAAAAAGGAGTTGGTGAGATTCAAGTCTGTTTTACATTGAACTGAGTTTTCAAAGTCAAAGAGGAAGGCTAGAGATGGGCTTGAACTTTGGATCTGAAAGTCCTTAGAAAACTATTGGAGACACTTAAACAGAACTATTATCATAGGTGGGGTTGGTAGAGCAGGGAGGAGATTGCTGGGAAGGAAAACTAAACCTGTTACCAGCTGAACTCCAGTGGGGCTTTAGGAAGGCTTAATAAATCAAGTACACTCACTGTGAAAGCTACGGCTTCACCTCATGATAAAATAGAAATGATGGTTCTACTTACAACATATTCTGGGGCAAACAGTCAAGCCCAGCTTGTCTCTAAGAGTTGCTAGGGGTGACTAGTCTGGGGTCTTTAGTTACCCAAGCCTCCTTCAGGCTCCACTGCAAGGATCATGACCATGATTTATGAATGAGGCATTATTATAATTCAGAGTGACCAAGAAGAACTCCTAATTTATCTGGAGAGAAGATTGCTTTTAGTACCCATGCAGAGCTGTCTTAAGGCAGCATGAGTCTAGGAAATTGCCACCTTGTCTTCTCATTAAAAAGTAGAAGTGCCAAAGGTTGAAGGGGAGAGGAGAGGCAGAAAGGAGAGCAGAGAAAAATGTAGAGCTCAATAAAAATCAATAAAAAAAGTAGAAGTGCCCCCCCTCCAAAGTAATGGATGCTGGATTGGGAATCCAGATTCCAGCATTGTCAACACCTGGGTATTCACATTGGGAAGAAGGCTTCATTTAACCTGACGCCCTGTGCTGTGTTGCTGCATTAGGGTTCTCTAGAGGAGATAGGTTAACTATGTATTATAGAAGGAGTTTTATTAGAATGGCTTACATGATGCAGTTGGGTATTCCAAAAATGGCCCTCTGTATGCTGGGGGATCTGAGCCCTCAATAGCGGCTCATCCCACAGGCCCGATGCCTTCATCGTCTCAATCTGGTACCTAAGGGAAGGCCTGGAGGGCTGCTAGAGAGACACTCCTCTTAAGTCCGTGTTGGAATGCCAAAAACTGGGCTCTGAAATCAGTACAGGATGGCTCTAGCATTGGCAGGAAAAGAGTAGAAGCACTCTCAAGAAGGAGCGGAGAGTGACCAACAAGCAGGACGCGCCAGTGCCAGCACCAACGCATCTGCAGTTGTGCGAGCTGAGCTGTGTAGAAAGTGTGTCGCACATCTATCTCAATTCCTTGGTTCTTTGATGGATGCTTGCTACATAAGGCAAAGAAGCTCCACCAAAGCGTGGGAAGTAGAGCATGCTGGGAGGCTAGAGAACCTCACAAAGCTTTAAGTGTCATTCTGGGGTCATCCTATATATGACTGAATGTCGCTGTGGCCCCTGGACCTTTCCTCCAATCCACCCCATGCATCCTCACTACACTGGTGGCTCAAGATCCACGCAGTGCCTTGCTACCTTACCACTCCCACCCTACTCTTTGGGACTCCACTCCCCCCCCCCCCACTCACCACAGGCATCAAAGGAGGTATTGCCTGTAAAGGGCTCACCTTCATCTGATGCCAGAAATATTAAAAGTGGATTTGGGATATCCATGGTGTCTCAGTACCGTGTTTGGTCAAATATCAAATTTTAGCTGCTATTTGCCCAAAGGTCTAGAAATTATTATCTGAGGGGAGAGCAGTATGTGATAGACATGGGTATCAGAAAGCAGGGACTCAGCAATACGGGCAGGAAGAATTCTTTCTTGTGAGCTGACTTCCATCACTCAATAATAGCAAGTAACTCCCTTCCTTCCTTCCTTCCTTCCTTCCTTCCTTCCTTCCTTCCTTCCTTCCTTCCTTCCTTCTTTCTTCTCTCCCTCACCTCTGCCTCCCTTCCTTCCTCCTTTGTTCCTTTCTTATTTCCTTTCTCCCTCCCCTCATTCCCTTCCCCCTCCCTTCCTTCTTTTCTTCCTTCCTGTAGTCTTCCTTTCTTCTTTCATTTCTCCTCTCTCCTTCTCTCCCTTCACCACACTCCCTCTCTCTCCTTCTTTTCCTCCCTCTGCCTCCCTCTCTTTTCTCTTTCCACTTCAGTTTTACTTTTTTTGGAGACAGATCTATGCGCTAGAATCATGCAGGAATGATTCTAGAAAGAGGAGTAAGAAAGGATAGAGTAAGATAGAGAGGGACAAAAATTAATAGGAAGATACATTATTGGGATCATTCTAAGAAATGTGAGTTCCGGTCCTTCAGTGGCAGCAGAGGAGCTGCAAACCCAGGGTTTGTGCATCTTCCAGCTCTTATCAGAGAGGCTTCTATTTTGCAGTAGACAGCAATGAAAAGAGAACCAACATGCAGAGCAACATTCAGAGAACAAGAGACCGTGGCATGCTCATCTCTAAATGGGATGTCTATATCACACCCCTCCCCAAAGACTCAGGGATCAGTGTAGAAGAGGATGCAGGGAAATTCTCAGAGCCACAGGGAGCGAATGTCTGTGAAAAAAATGCTGTTTTTCTAGACATGACAGCACAGTTGCACACATGAACTCACAGTTGGGATTGTTTGTACCAGGCTTGCACAAGATCAGGCCAACCAAATCCCAGCGTGGATGGAGGAGTTCCATGTCTCACCGAGGAGCTATTGGTGGTCGGTGTGTAGTGGGAGAGGGAGGATTGCTTTTCTTTAGGTATGTTTCCTCTGAAAGGCTATCTGGGCTCCAGAAGATGGACCTATACCCATGCACGAACAGGCTACACTAAATTGATTCAATGGGTATTAAACCAAAAAAGAGTGCATGAAGTTGGTAAGGAAAAGTGGGGGGATAAGGAAGAGATTAAGGGGGAGGGAAAAGGGTGGAGTAGATACAAGAACATTATATATGAATAAATATAAAATAGCATATTCAAAGAAAAACAAATGTGAGTTTTTAATTTTTTATTTACTTTCATAATATATATGTGTGCACATGAATGTGTGTGTGTGTGTGTGTGTGTGTGTGTGTGTATCAGGGGGGACCTGCCACAGCACACATGCTGAGGTCAGTCCTCACCTTGCAGCTGGTTTGTGATGGGGCCTCATTGCGACTGCTGCTGTCTATAGGATGCTAGCTAGTCTGTGAGATTCTGGGAATTCTCCCGCCTCTACCTTCTATCTCCTCACAGGAAGGCTGGGATTACAAACATGTGCTATCACATTTGGCTGTATGGGCTCTGGAAATTCAGGACTTCACACGCTTGTAAAAGCTGCTGAGTCATGTCCTGACCTCCAGAAATGGGAGCGTTGGGCCATCAGATTATTTCAATCCTAAAAAACAAAACCAAGCTACATCGACATCTTTACCAGCCCCGCTTTCCTTGAAGCTCTTTGCCCCCTTTCTCCTCATTGCCCTGTACAGAGTTCTCCCTGAACTCTGATTTACTCTCCCCCTCGGGCACCAGCACCACTGACCTCAGGTCCCACCTTCATCCCAC
This sequence comes from Arvicola amphibius, assembly GCF_903992535.2. Classification (NCBI taxonomy): domain Eukaryota; kingdom Metazoa; phylum Chordata; class Mammalia; order Rodentia; family Cricetidae; genus Arvicola; species Arvicola amphibius. The sequence continues at coordinate 91,045,409 of NC_052058.2, read as the reverse complement.
ACACCCCATTTTCCTGCATCATCTTCTGCATTCTCGGGCTTAAGTAACCCTTAAGAAATGAACTGCAACTCACAAATCTGCATCCAAAACCTCACAAGACCGGCACCTGGACATTTCCCAAGCAATTTATCTCCCTCACTGCGAGAGTGATGCTCTTTCTAATGCTTTGATGTGTATAGGAGCACTGCAGTCGGCACCGTGGACCCAAGCCATCCTTCACCTTACATTTCTTGCTCCTTTACTGGAGAAAAGTGAAATGGAGTTGCTGAAAAACACACAGCTAACGAGGAGCACAGCAAAGCAAACACATCAACAAACTGCATTGTCGTTAAAGAGCAGCCTCTGAGTTTTTGTAATTCAGCTGTAGATAAGAACCTATGCCCTTTCTGCTGTCTAGGGTCAAAGAGAAAATAAGCATAGGAGGACAGCAGGACAGCTGAGAGAGGAGAAAAAATGAGACAGAAAAAGGAACAGTCAGTCTCAGCGCAGAAGTAGCTGGTCCATTCCACTGGACTCTAAAACCATCTTTTTTTTTTTTTTTTTTTTTTTTAATGAGAAGAACCAATCTCAACTGTATCTGATCGAATCCTCTTCCCTGTTTTCTGCCTTAGCTGGCCTTTATTAATCACAGTGGAAGAATCCATTTACTCATATTCAAACACAAGGAGAAACATAATAAAGGTAGCATCCAATTTTACATTAAAGGCTTTGACAAGGACATAATTCATTGCCTTCCTGTCGCCCTCTCTGCAGACAAGAGACATTTCTGCTATCAGCGCCAGGAGGAGGTGTGCGTCTACGGAATAACTGGCTCACTTTTCCAATCAGTTCCTAAAGTTTACACCTGTCTATTCTCTGCTCTTCATCCAGGCTGTTCAATGTTCCGAAGCTTTATTTGGGTTCCACACGTTAGAAGCACAAAGGATTAAACAACCTTTGTTTTCAAAATGCTTTGCTAATTACCCCTCATCTGAAACTCATTATACATTACATATATAATTGCAAGCTGACAGTTGCGTGTTTGGAGGCTACTATAAATCATTTTTAGAACGAGCAAACATTGCTTATATCTATGTCACGCCGCTGGCCTCTGGCCTGCATTTGATTTCGGCCCTGACTGACAGGCAGCTCCACCAGCCTTCTGTCCCAAAGGTGATGGGTTTTTCTGGGACTTGAAAGCTTACAAAGCTGATACAACCTGAGAGACTTGGACAGGTTTCGCCCCTGGGGATAACCATCAAACGGGGGAGGGGAGACCTGGTGGAGAGGCCTCAACGTCTTCTTTTCTGTTGTAGTTTTCTCAGCGGTGGGCCCGTGTTCTCACTGAATTCCATTCGCTTATCTCTATTGCTTTGGGATAGTCTCTTGAGCGGTGTGACTGAGAGGGAGCAGGGTCGGGGGAGAATTCATTCAAACCAGCTACTATTGCAGGGGCCAAGTAAAGACATGGCTTTCTCCAAAACAGGCTGGTGCCAGTTGCCAGGAGTGAATTCAAAAGTGGAATGAAGAAAGACCTGCAAAAACTATTGATAGTGAATATTCTCTACCTAAGCTGATTACTGGCCGGTGGAAGCTCATGTTAGTACTGACTTTGTTTTCTAGAAAAATTGGAAAGTGCTACGAAAATTTTCAACAATTCAGGAAATTCTGGTGTGTGTGTGTGTGTGTGTGTGTGTGTGTGTGTGTGGTGTATACACGTGTGTGTATGTGTGTGTGTGGTGTATACATGTGTGTTCATGGGTGTACATGCGAATGCATGTGGTAGTGTGAAGACAATTTTGGGTGTCAAGTCCTCGGGTACCATCCATAGCTTTTGAGCCAGGGTCTCTCATCGATCTGGAACCCACCAAGCAGGCTTAGCTGACTGGCCAGAAAGCCCAAGGCATCCAATTGTCCCTGCCGTCCCAGTGTTGGGATGGCAAGTATCTGCCACCATGCCCTACATTTCTGGTGATGGAGCCATGTCCTAATGCTTATAAGGCATTCTAGTTTTCTTTCTATTGCTGTGATAAAACACTCCAGCCAACAGCAATTAGGGGAGAAAAGGATTTATAGGTTTCAGTATATCATTGAGGAAAGCCAGGGCAAGAACTCAAGGCAATAACCTGGAGCAGGAATTGTTGAAGATGCTACTTACTGGCTTGCTGGCAGGCTCAGGCTTACGCTTAACCAGATTTCTTATACAACTCAGGACCACCTTCTTGAGGAAGGGGATGCCCATCTTGGTTTCGGTATTCCTACATCAATTAACAGTCAACTCAGTCTCTCACAGACATGCCCACAGACTAGCTTGATGTGATACACAATACGATCATACAACTGCGCCTGCATTTCAGGTGATTTTTATGCTATGTCAAATAGACAGTTAATGCAAACTAGGATCCAAGGTAAGTATTTGAATGAGTGAGCTATCTCCACATCATGGGAAATTAATTCTTAATAATTTAAAGGATACACGGGCTATAAAGTTGGGGTCTATGGACAGAATCTCGGCAAGTATTGCGGCTGTCGACTCATGAAATGCTTCTTTTCTAGAGCACGGTGGCTCTCAGCACAGCCCTTACATTTCAGTCCTGCCAGTGCCGTCACAGGCAGAATAAAAATAACACACACCAAAAAGAGTGATCCCAGAAAGGCTGAGGGTACCCCTGCAGGAAGGTCTTTTACAAAGACATTTTTCTTTATTTGATATTAACGTGAAATATTGATTCCACCTTAAATAAATAATTGAACTTCAAGCTATCCGGGGAAACCTATTTATTCTGTTGTTCATGGGGTCTATGGCATGGGGGCTGGCTTAAAGGTAAGGCCACTTCTAATAATGAAGTCTTTCCGTACTACACTAAAGAAATCCCCCTGAGGAAAGGATTTGTACCACACCGATTTCCACTTTGGAGTGCTACAGCGAAATGCCTGTGTAAATAGGGAAATAAGATTTTTAAAAGACTTCTTTTTCTCCAGGCAGGTTGACTAATGAGAGGAGCGATCTCTTATGAGGCATCTATGTGCTCAGCAGTCCAAACATTTTAGAACTCCCCAAATGCAGAGCGGGGTAGTCAGTGGTTAAGTCAACCCTTAAAAGACCACAAAGGGTCTGGCAAGCCACAGGGTACCTGGGCACAGGTGTAGCTTGGCCCTGGGACAGAGTCCAGATGCAGGGTTTGATGGCTGTCACGTTATCCCTGAGGCCACTGGTTCTGGGCTGTGACCCTTGGAGGCGCCTCATGTCCACGTGGCCCATGCAGCTTCCCTCCAGTGAGCTACAGCATCTTGGAAAAGGTCAGCATTAAAGTGCCTAACAGGCTGCTAGTAGGGAGAGACACACCGAATGTCACATAAATGAGGGAGTCTGTGGCAAACCAAATGCAAAGACACCAAGGGGCATTCAAGGAGAAGTGGTAGTACTGCAGGTGAGCAGAAGGATACGGCAGCCATTTGGAATTGGCAGTATGTAGAGGGGAGACCCAGGTGTAGGGAGAGGAAGGGGATTAAAGGGCGAACTCTTGCTTTGAGGCGTCCAGGTGCATTTTTAAGGCAGGAATTCCGTCAGAAGGAAACAGAAGGCGAATTCAGTAGGTAGAAGAAGAGAGCTTGGTTGCGGGACAGAGAACTGAATCATTGCTCTAATTATTTTTTATCAATAAAAATTCAGGAGTCAGATATTGGGATAAAAGCCTGAAAGATCAGAGAAACCACCCGTCCTCCCTACCTGCTCCATTCCTTCCTCCAAACAGAGAGCCAGCTCCGTTTCTGCCCCACCTTTCTACTTCCTCTCCTATCTGTCCTCAGTCTGCCCAAATCTTGTGATGGTTAATTTTGGTCGGCCAGTAGCTAACTCTGCCCTCTGACTCCAAGCAAGCTTTATGTTTCAGGAAAAAATCAAAATATCACACAGCAGAGAACAAATCCTCTGTTGCTGGAGATTCAACTTCAAACCTTGGCTAGTTGTGTGGTTGGGCAGTGGATTTCATTGCTCTGGGCTTCAGTGTCCAGTTCTCTGAAATAATGGTGTAATTATTGTGAAGACAGAGTGAAGCGTTGTTGTGAATCACTTAGCACAATGGTCAACAGACAAGAATGGATCAAAACCCGTTAGAGCAGGATCAAAGCAGAGTGTCGGGGTTGGGCCTTTGGAGCAGGAACCAGGAGCTGGGGAGTCGATGCAAGCTGTCTTTCAGACCTTACCTGTCCTCAACTGCAACCCAATGGGTTGTCAGGGAAGGGGATGGGTCCTGTACTTCAACAACTTTCTAGAATTATCTGTTTCCTTTATCGTGCCTTCTTTCTGAGTGTACTTGCCCTTCTCTTTGATTAAATCAGCTAATAAAACCCCTGTAGTTCTCAGCATCGTTTTAGGAAATTTGCCCAGACTATAAAGCAGTGTGATCCTAGGCCATCAGAGGGAACGGACATCAGATAAGTTAGTGCTTTCATGACCTTGGGGCTCACTTTCTTTAACAGAACCGTGACAATGTTTTAATTCATCCCTGAATAAGAAAAAAAAAAAGAACTTTTAGAGAAGGCATTCATGACATATTTATTACCAAATACCTTTCTCTATAGAGACAGGAGTCCACTGAGGCCCGTGTGTTAGTTGCCTTTCTCATGGCTGTGATCTAACAGCTAACGAAAACAGCTTAAAGAGTGAAGGGCTTACTCTGGCTCCTATGCTGCGGGCACAGCACATCCCAGTGAGGACGGCATGGGGATAGGAGAGGCGGCTGTTCACATCGTGTCCTCTGTCAAGAAGCAGAGAGATAAGCTGGTGCTCACCTCACTTTCTCCTTTTTACTAAACCCAGCACCCCAGATTACGGACCGCTGCCACCCACGTCCAGGGTGGATCTTTCCACACCCATCAACACAAACTCTTAGTTGATCCCAGGCCCAGTTAAGCTGACAGGACAAGGCAGTCAAAATTAACCATCATAGACAGATTGCAGGGCACAAGAAGATCACTCACTAAAGTCAAAATGGAGCTTGTAGGACAGAGGCCCTTGCCAGTCAGCCTATCCTCTGTCATATATTTCCCTAAGTGTAAGGGGCTGGCGAATATCTCCTGCGCTCATTGAGACAAGAATCCTCCAGCGCTACTCTAGAGGGTCATATAGAGCCTGTGTCTAGTTGCCTGAGGAATCAGCATGGAAGAGAGGCCCAGCTCTCTCTGAAGCAATCCAGGCCCCATCCCGTCAGCTGTTTTTTGTCTATGGGATGACGTCATGGAAGGTTGGTAGAAAGGGGCCTACACTTCAAACCAGCCAACCCACGCACACATGGGGCAGCCCAGCCAAAAGGGCGAGTAGGTCAGCAAACAAGTTAATCTGATTCTTCACCCAAAGAATTTCAGAGTGGATCAAAGTCCTCTCTCACCATCTGCTTGTTAGAATTTCGCTGAAATATACTAGGCCTGGAAAGAGAAGTACCCAAAGCTTTTCTTGAAATCAATATGTTGGTGCCCTACCCAGAGGCTGGCTTGCAGTTAATTTCCAGTTTCGAATGGTTGTTCTCCAAAATCATTACCTGGCACTTCTGGGTTAAGCACAGGCTTCACCATCCTGCTTCATTCCCCATGAATAAGCAGATTTCTTTAATTAAGTATGTGGTTTCCTCTAATTATAGTGGTTACTTTAGAAAGCTATAACTATATAAAATTTTATCCCGAGGAAGAGTTATACTAAAATCAAATCAGTGTTATGAAAAAGGCTCAATGAAAAACCAAGCTAGAAAGGAGTGGAAAATCTCATTCTCTAACCACCCTCGGCCACACCCTGCTGGGGAGGGGATGTTCTTATCTGCGTTTTATGCCTGGAGACTCTTTCTAATAACAGGCACAATCACCTTGTTATTGATTTCCTCTTAGTTTCATGTCTTCTTTTAGACCTTTGCACTGAGAATTTGGAATTGAAGACCCCTTCCACAGTTCACTTCTGAAGTCAAAATCTACATCAGCATTTTATTACCCTAGGAATCTTCTCACTTTTCATTGAAAATACCTTGTAATATCATTCCCACCAGAATCAAATAAAACTATGTAGATAATATAATCTACCTATCTATAGTCATACAAATCAATATAATTCCTTATCTGGAAGGCAACAGTATAACATGCAAGGAATTTGTAATAAAGTGATATCTATCTCAAAATTCAAATGCATAATCAAATACAATAAAGTTGTTAAGTTTTTACACATTTTGGGAGAATCACATTGAATAAAGAATCCTACTGCTGAGTTCTGTTGTTCACTCAAATGCTCAAGTGACATTGCATTCGTTCGTTCATTCATTCATTCATTCATTCATTCATTCATGTAGACTTTTGAAAAAGTGAAGTTCTGAGAAAGTGAAACACATCCTTTCCCTGATTTCCCTGGTTTTTATGCTCCTGGAAATTTACTTCATATAAACCCCAAAGAAGAGCTGCCACTTTTTGTAAATAGAGAGAGAAACTAGGGATGGAGATGTCTTAGTTGGTAGAGTGATCAGCTAACATGCGAGAGGCTCTGAGTTCCATCCCCAGCATCACATAAAACCAAATGTGATTTTGTGTGGCCAGAACTGCAGCACTTGGAGATGAAAGCAAAAAGATCCGAGTTCTAAGTTTTGACAAAAAAAGTACAGCCCTCACTTCAAATGAGTTGAGTTCTTTTATTCTGAAACCAAACATGAGTGAGCATGACTCAGGAACGCAGATTTAGATAATGCCAAGTTTCATGCTCAACATGGCAACAGATCGAGAAAGTTTTCATAGAACAGAAAGGCCACAAATCAAGACATGTTTCCCATGCGTTAGTGGAAATAACAAAGAAATGGATTACAGCAAAACAGGAAACCCCTGTTATAGGCCTCAGACTCTAGTTGATGACTCTCAGCTTTTGCGTTGTTTGTACATTTCAAATGACTTACCTAATGGTCACAAAACTATTGAATTAGGCACAGAGAAAGATGATCATGAATTATTAAGAAATCTATATGTGACCCAAGATAATTTGGATTCAAATCACCATTCCCAGTTGTTGATGCTCTGATGAGTTAGTCAGTCTTGCAGAAGTTCAGTCTTTCTCCTTTCCTTCTCCTTCTCCTTCTCCTCCTTCTCCTCTTTCCCCTTCCCCTTCCCCTTCTTCTTCTTCTTCTTCTTCTTCTTCTTCTTCTTCTTCTTCTTCTTCTTCTTCTTCTTCTTCTTCTTCTTCTTCTTCTTCTTCTTCTTCTTCTTCTTCTTCTTCTTCTTCTTCTCCTCTTCCTCCTCCTCCTCTTCTTCCTCTTCTTTTTCTTCTTCTTCTCCTCCTCCTCCTTCTCTTCCTCCTCCTTTAAAAAAGTAGGTTCTAGGCTCGGGAGATTGTAACATTTTATCCTCATAAAAGAGAAGATATACTACCTTCCATCTCCCCACCTACATCATCCAAATGCCCCTGAAGGTTTCAAAGTTCCTCCCATGAAGAATCCCTGTGATGGAGCAGAAGGGAGAAAATGTGTTATCAGCACAGAAGAAGGGAGGGGAGGAAGCAGAAACTATACTTACCCGATGCATTGGTGTATGAACACAAAACCTAAATGAGGCTTGCTTCTCAGAAACATGTTTTCAAAATGTGTTTGAAGGCTTGGAGTGAGACTCTCCAGTTAAGAGCACTTGGTGCTCTTGCTGAGGACTGAAGTTAGGTTTGCAGCACTTACATCAGGTGGCTCATAGCCTTCTGTAACCCAAGCTCCAGGTAGACAAGACACCCTCTTCTTACTTCCACAGGCACTGTAAACATAAGGCACATATACAGCAACACACGCACACATACAGACAACACACACAGGCTGAACTCATAATCCTTGTGCCTCCACCTTGCATATGCTGTGGTCTCAGTCACATATATATATATATATATATATGTATATATATATATATAATTTATTTATTTTAAAAGTTATATATATAACTTTTAAAGGGTAGAATTTAATTGCTGGGCCAAGAAAAATTTCATCTCCCTCAATTATCTTTCATCTACTCTACTTTAGTTATTCATGTAACCTGATAGTTTCCTATTGCACTGTTTTTTCATGTCTATAATGTCTCAGTTCCTGTTTAGTCAATCCTCATAAACACCCACCCGTGGAGGAGTCCTCTGTTCTCCTTCAATAAAAGCACAAAGAGAATAATAACTCATCTAACATCATACAACTTGCAAGTGGTATTGTCAAGATTCAAAATCAAATCTGATGAAATCCACAAAGCCATACCCTTTCTGTAATGCATTCACAGTTCACCCAAATCATGCCTGGCTGTAAATATGCATCTTGGGTAAATGGCTTCCATGCTGGCCTTGAAAAGCCTTTGTTTCTGACAATGATGTTTGAGATGAGTGTGGTGGTCCTTGTACAGGTGACACTAGGGCCGAATGTTCTATATACTCCAAGGGAGAACAATCAACATTAAACTCCTGTCACATGTCATTCCTGCTGAGTTTATCTGGTCTTGTTTAAGCAAGCCCACAGCATCTATAAAGATTTTTCTCCACAGTGTGCTCCTGTAAATAAGAAGTTTATCAAATAAAACCTTCCACAAAGAGCAGGAAGACATGCCCTATTGACAGGCCCTCGCTGAGTGCTGTTTCCTTCCAGGGATCCCTGTGAGAAAAATTCACCTCTTGTTCAATAACTACATTTATTGAAAGTCTTCAAGTTTAAGTGTTTGAGGTTGGATCTGGATATCCAATTTATCTGAACAGCCCCAGTCTTCCAATTTCAGCCCGAAGAATAAATTCCTTGGAATTCAGTAGTGGATTGGAGATGATTCACAACCCATTTCCCTAGGTTTTCTGTAATTATCTTTGGGAGATAAATTTCTTTTTCTTTTTTCTTTTTCTGGTTTTTCGAGACAGGGTTTCTCTGCAGCTTTTTTAGAGCCTGTCCTGGAACTAGCTCTTGTAGACCAGGCTGGCCTCGAACTCACAGAGATCCGCCTGCCTCTACCTCCCGAGTGCTGGGATTAAAGGCGTGTGCCACCACCGCCCGGCTGGGAGATAAATTTCACATGTATTAGAAAGCAAGACTGCTGTAGAATAATCCTTCTCTACACCGTGTAAATATTTGTCGCTGTGATTGGTTTAATAAACAAGTTGACTGACCAATAGCCTAACAGGATAAAGTTAGGCTGGAGAGTCAAACTGAGAATAATGGGATAAGGAAGGGCAACAACAAAAGAATCGCCAGTCAGATGGAGAACAAATCAGGCATACAAAATGGGATAGAGGTTCATAGCAGCATTATTTGTAATAGCCAGATCCTGGAAACAACCTAGATGCCCTTCAGTGGAAGAATGGATGAAGAAACTGTGGAATATATACATGCTAGAATACTACTCAGCGGTAAAAAACAATGACATCTTGAATTTTGCAGGCAAATGGATGGAAATAGAAAACACTATTCTGAGTGAGGTAACCCAGACCCATAAAGATGAACATGGGATGTACTCACTCATATTCGGTTTCTAGCCATAATTAAAGGACATCGAGCCTATAAATTTGGGATCCTTGAGAAGATAATAAGAAGGTGAACTCCCAAAAAAAGATATAGTAATCCTCCTGGATATTGGAAGTAGACACGATCGCCAGGCAAAATTGGGAACTTGAGGGTTGGGCGAGACTGGGCCAAGGGAAGATGGGGAGAGAAAAATGTGAAGGGGAGAATGGGGGGAGCTCGGAGGAATGGGATGCTTGGGATATAGGAAGGGTGGATATGGGAGCAGAGAAGCATATATCTTAATTTAAGGAGCTACCTGAGGGTTGTCAAGAGACTTGACCCTAGAGGGGTTCCCAGGTTTCCAGGGAGACGCCCCCAGTTAGTTCCTTGGGCAGCTGAGGAAAGGGAGCCTGAAAAGGCCAGTTCCTATAGGCATACTGATGAATTTCTTGCATATCACCATAGAACCTCCACCTGACGATAGATGAAGAAAATGACAGAGCCCCACATTGGAGCACCGGACTGAGCTCCCAAGGTCCTGATGAGGAGCAGAAGGAGGGAGAACATGAGAAAGAAAGTCAGGACCGTGAGGGAACCTCCAGCTGGCGACAGATGGGGAAGGTGACTGAGCCCCACATTGGAGCACTGGACTGAGCTCCCAAGGTCCTGATGAGGAGCAGAAGGAGCGAGAACATGAGGGAGAAAGTCAGGAACGTGAGGGGTGCGTTCACTCATGGAGACGGCGGGACAGAACTAAAGGGAGATCACCAACTCCAGTTGGAATGGGACTGATGGATCATGCGACCAAACCCGTCTCTCTGAATGTGGCCAACAGCGGGGGCTGACTGAGAAGCAAAGGACATTGGCGCTGGGCTCTGATTCTTCTGCATGGACGGGCTCTGTGGGAGCCTTCTCAGCTTGGTCGATCACCTTCCTGGACCTGGGGGGAGTTGGGAGGACCTTGGACTTAGTATAGAGTGGGGAACCCTGATGGCTCCTTGGCCTTGAGAGGGAGGGAGGGGAGGTATGGGTGGAGGGAAGGGGAGGGAAGGGGGAGAAGGAGGGGCGGGAAGGGGGAGGAGGAGCGGAGGGAGGGGGAGGAGGAGGGAAGGAGATGGAAATTTTTAAATATAAAAAAAAATAAACCATGAGAATGAAAAAAAAAACTACAAGCCTCAGGGCAACACATAGATTAATAGAAATGGGTTAAGTTGTAAGGGCTAGTTAGTAACAAGCCCGGGCTATTGACCAAGCATTTGTAATTAATATAAGCCTCAGTGTGTTTATTCGAGATCAACTGCAGTACAGGAAAACTCTGCCTACACAAAGTTATTGGATGAGTGCTATGGTATTTATTTATCCTGGCATTTGGGGAGGTAATGATTATAAAAATCACTTATTGAGCACCTGAATGATGTTAGGTACCACAAGAATAATAAACTGGCTGTGTTTCTTCTTTGCATCTTTGCATCCCTGGTCATAATTACTGAGCCAACGATAGGCAATTGACTCCATTCCAATGCACTTTTGAAATCTAGGGTGGCAAGTGTGCTTCCTACTCTGTGACTTTTATTCGGTGAACTTGACAGACGTTTCTCAAAGTGTGGAAGAGTGGATGTCCTCTGTCACCGAAGGAGAATGGCTTATGGGAGAGGGGTTTGGGGTTAGCAGGCAAAAGTGGGAACATTTGTGATCCCAGTGAAGGAAGAATTGCTCAGAATGTGCCGCCTTAGCTGCCAAAAGGACTTCACTTGCTGACATTTACTCCATGGGAGCTCTAAACACACACATGGCTCTTGAATTAAGTGAAATCCGTGATTATAAAACCACTTTGTTTAGGCAAGTCTGGGTAATTACCTGCTATGCCCAGTAAACAATTTCTGACAAGAGCAACTAGATTTTTTTTTAAACATATTTCATATTCTTTAACCATTACACCAGCTTTCAGAGGTAGGTACTGTTATTTTTATAGATGAAGCCATGGAGATTTGGAGTTATTTAAAATTTTCCCAAGGTCACACAACTAGAAAATGACAGAGCCAAGAAGTGAAACACACAAAATTATTGTGTCTTTGGTGTTTAATAGTCTCCTATTGTTGCATTACATGTTGCAGTTTAGGAAGCACCTATTTCATGTGGTTTCGTTCTCCCATCATCCTTACAAACGTGTAGAAGGAATGTGGAGTCAAGGCTGCATTATGCCTGAGTCTTGCTATGCTTTTCTGTATTCTTTATAGTATATTTTAAGTTCCTAAATTTGTACATCACTGTCTTCTCATGTGTTCAGTTCATCTTTAGTAAGGAATTTGAATTCTCAAACCATTTAAAATATTATTATATTACTAGTAGCATAGTATGTGTGTGAGAGAGAGAGAGAAAAGAGAGAGAGAGGAGAGAGAGAGAGAGAGAGAGAGAGAGAGAGAGAATGTGTCGATGCAGGCATGCATGTGACACAGTCCATGTGTGGAAGTCAGAGAACGACTTTTGAGAGTCAGGTTTCTCCATCTGCCTTTACGTGGGTTCTGAGGATTGATCTCAGGTGGCCAGTCTTGCAGAACACGTGATTTACTAATGGAGTCACTCACATCCTATGTTATTTGTGTGTGTGTGTGTGTGTGTGTGTGTGTGTGTTCTGTTAATGTTTTTGTGCTTACAATGGAGATGAAACTTAATAGCCTAACATCGTATTTCTATTATATTTACAGCATCTTAATTTGAGGAGCACACATGAACTCTGTGTTTTCACATCTTCATCTCTACTCTTCCAGATGTTGATGCCTCATGTGCTACCTTCATGAAGTGTGTGCCCTGGGTCAGTGAGATGGGTCAGTGGTAAAGGTGCTCGCTATCATGATCAACAGACTGAGTTTAATCCTCAGGACCCAAAACTGAATCCTGCCAGTTGTCCCCTGACCTCCACGCATGCACCGTTGCAAGTGCATCCCTATACACATATACACAGACACACAAATAAGTAGATAACTAATATAGAAACTTTTTTTTTAAAAAGTCAATAAGGTAATAAGGTATCCAAAAATGGGAATTAACAATTTTTAAGGATTACAGTGTTCTCTTAAGTAGAAAAACAACATATGTAGTTATAATGCTAGAATTTAGGTCAGTAGCTACCTTTTAAACTTTTAATTTAAAATTTAGATAAAAAACTTTAACGTTGCTTTCTGGAAAATATATCAACGTCTTAAATTATGTAAAAAGTGGAAAAGAGTTTCATCACGTTGTTTGTGTGTGTGTGTTCTCTTTTTTGCCCCCAAATGTTTTCTTCGGCCCCTGTTTTGTTCTCTCAGAGCTCTTCCAATGCGTCCCAGCCCCCTTGATGCTGTTCCTCAGGCCCTCTTTCTCGGATTGCTTTTCTTCCTGCTCTTGGGCTCACTGGTTTTTAATCTTCTATCTTCAAGCTCTGGCCTTTTCTTCTATTTAGATCTGCCCTTGACTCCCTCTAGTGAAGCATTTCAGCAATTACAGTTTTTGGCTTCCTTTGAGATTTCTGGCATTTTTACTGATATTTATATTTTATATATGTCTTTTTTTTTTTTAACTTTCTCCAAGTATTGTTTTGCTTTTTGAGAGCATATACCAGTCTGTTGCTCTAGAGTTATCTTCTGGACTGGAGAGATGGCTCAGCATTTAAGAACCCTTGCAGAGCTCCTGTGGGTTTCTAGCACTCACAGTAGGTGGCTCATAATCCGATGCCTTTGTCTGGCCTCCACAAGCACCCCCACATATGTGGCATACACCTTCCACATACACATGAAAACAAATCTTTAAAATAACTACCTAGTATTTTGTTAGTGAGCTGTGTTCAAGAACCGTTTCTGTTTTTTCTATTGGATGGACCATACTACCTCGTTCGTGTGGCTTGCTACTATGTTGTCAACTGAACATGATCCTTTATGTGGCCAGTGTACCAATCATATTCTCTCACATGCCTTGAATTCTTGGGGTGTCTCTGTATTTAGACCCAGCCTGAACTGTAAAGTTAAGGAGTCTATCACATCTTTTTCTGAGCCTATAAAGACACAAGCCTTTTTCTGTGAGCGTGTCTAGTGGACTTTTAAGTTCTCCCCATATATGTGGTTGATTTTAAATGCCTTAGCCTTTTATTATCCCCCCCCCCAATGAAAGAGAAACATGGAGTAGATAAAATGTATACCAGCCTTTCCAATCTCTTGTAATTAATTTTGACTAGATGGGTAGGAACCCATAGAGGGAGCAATGGTCAGGCAATGTCTTCTCTGTGAAGTGGCTATTGACCACGCAAGCACTCAGTTTAGGAGATCAAGTCTAAATTATGATCTCATGCCGCAGGGCTGGGCTGACTGATAAGCATATGCTACTGTGTTATGAGTTGAAACTGGCAAATGTTTGTAAAATGCCGTTCAAACCATCCTGTTTGAGTTGCAAGACTTTAATAGACTCCAAGATCCCAAATCACACACTAGACCAGATGCTGGTGTGTATTTGCTATGTGGCTCCGCTATTGTCCCAGAACCCTGCAACAACTCCATCTTCATGCTTGGAATAAGAGTTTCAGAAACAGTAGGGTTTTTTTTTTTTTCTCCACTTAAACCCATGCCCTAGTTAGTAGGAGATTTTCTTCCTGTGTCAAAAGACCACACTTGTGAAGTTAGTGGGAAAAGAGCCAAAGGTCCAGATGTCTGAGGCCCAAGAGCCTGACCAGACCGCAGGCTGCACACAGCAGCTTGTGTGGACCCTAGCATGCATCACAAAGGCTTGCATTCAGACTGTCTGGACATGAGTACAGGACTTTTATTTGGGAGGGCTTTGTATAGATCCCTCTCAGACTGGGTTAGCCACTTGTTGGTTGCTCAGTTTTCTTTTCAGATCAGAGAATCTTCTCGCCTAAATCTCGTTGCTATAAGGAACAACATGCACTTGAGAGATGTGTCCGGTGAGCACAGTGCTTAACATATGGGCACAAGGACCCGAGTTCGGTTCCCCAGAACTCATATAGAGCTAGATGCTGCAGTACGCATCTGTGATCTTAGCACCAGGACAGTAAAATCAGAGGCAGAGGAGGGAGAGTTACTGGAAGCTCACAGGATGGCAACCCTGGAGCACACAGTGGGAAACCAGCAGGAACTGTCACAGGTGAAGGGAAATGTTGGCACGGTTGGTCTGTGGCATCCCCGGATAATCTGTAGCACTTACATGCCCTCTCTCAGTGCCCTCCCCAACCCCCGTACAAAGAAGCAGAAACAATAAAAATGATCTGCACACAGGCTCGTGAGTACAACATGAAACTCTCAAAATATTCATATTGACCACTAATAAAATCAACATAAATTTAAGTTTTTTCCCAACTTATTTTGGTGTTGATATTTCATTTTAAAAATAGAAATGAAAATTTTTGATAATCAGAAATAAATAGCCAAGTTTATCCAGTCTTTGATGAGGGCCAAAGTTTAAAAATAAAAGACAAGTGTAGTAGAGAAGCAGGAGGCACTGCGGGCTTGTCATGATACTTCCAGTCAAGTAAGTTTCTAAAATCAATTAGCATAATATTTAGAAAGCTTTTTTGATCAAGTTTTTTTTTTCTCTTCTGAAATATAGCTTGTTACTGGTGAGATCTTTTTCCATTTTCTACTTCATGAAAAATGAACCAATTGCACCTCTTGTCTGCACAACTCTCTTGAAAATGCAGTTCTGGGATCCAATAACAACCGCCAACTCTGGGTAAAACGCACGAGGCAGAAACTGAGGTCTGTGGTAATAAGAATAAGAAGCAATCAGTTAGAAACATAGTGTGCAGTTTGTAAGTTTCCTAAGGAGAGATCCTCTGCTTGGGAGACTGGCTGAATTACAGGTTGTAAAAGAACTAAGAACAAATCAAGCAATTTAGGTTATATAATATTAAATTCTAGGCTGGTGGATGTATTTTTCACTACCTTTTATTTATTAAACTCACGTCTATTTGAAAAAGAGGAGACAGTGATGGATACAGCCTTGCTTTTGCTGGCAATTTCAGGCATAAAATCTTTTTAGTACCCAGTAAAGGTGACAATAAAAAATAATTCCATCTAGTGGAAAGCCCTAGTATATTTGCAGGTTCCTTGCATGGTTTACCTGTGGAAGTATGTGCTTGAATACACACAGACTTTCATTTTGATGTAGCGCCTGTCACGGGGCCATCCTGCAGTCTCTGCTATTGCACTAGTGTCGCAAGTTTACTTGCCACGGAGAAGACAATGTCGACTTGTTTATTCCTTGCCTACACTGCGGTATTCTGTGAGTCTGTGTTCAGAGCGTTGTATAAGGCACATATCCCATACCAACACCACAACCACTGATGAAAATGGTTCAAGTGAAGCCCACAGTAGAGTGTCTGCAGCCCCACTATACAAAGGACTCATCTAACTAAGGAAAACTCAGAACTATTCTTGCGGGTAATAATGACTCAGACATTCTTTCGCATTTACGGTGTGTTCTGTGTAGTCACATGACCCACCATTGCTCGTGAATCCCAAGTTCTCACTCATTCTCTATTCCAGGCCTAATTGGAGCTCCCTCTCAGGAATAGCCACTACTCCAAGGAACAGGAAGAGCAACAATATGATCTCAAAATACCTATTAGACAGCACTTGAGAATTTTAGCTGCTTGAATGAGCCTTCTCCTAGTCCCCACATAACCCTAAAGTGGCCTAGAAAAGCATCTATACACTGTTCAAATGCACATCATAGGTAAGAGCATCTGGATTTGTTACTTAGCCTTGTTCTGAACCATATACCTTCTTGTAGTTTGCTGAATATACTAAATTTCAGCCATATTGCCTTAGAACGTGATATTGTGCTGCAAAGAACGTTCTCTCACTTGGATTTTAGTTAGCAGACTCTTCTACACATACACATCATTCTCCATCATTAGAAGGTTTCCCTGCTGGTCTGACTGGTAATTGCTTCCTTCTCCCAATAAATTCCATGCCTTGTCTTTTATTGGGACCATCACCTGGAATTTAAAATGCTATTGAATTTTGTTAGTAATTACTTTTCAAGAGCTTGTATTGCCTACTAGAGCATGAGTTCCCCGGTAGCAGAGGCTGCCTTTGATTCACATTTGGACATTCATTTTTATGAGACCCGGGTTTCACAGTTTTTACAGGTTCTTGAAGAGAGTTGAATTCCATTAAAACAGTAGAATTTTTCTAGGCATCTTTGGAAAAATCTGATATATTCTACCCATTATGGGAAGAGTTTCTCAAAAGCCTGTATCTTCTCTTTATCTATCTAGTCTTTTGTCCATGGCACAAATTGAAAGAAGCCCACAACGGAGGATGTATTCTTGCTTTTAGCTGTCTCTGGTCCCCTGGGGAAAGCAGCTCAGTGATGTAACACTGTGAAGAGGGTAGATGAGCATCACTCACCGTTGCAGTCAGAAGCCAGCCCCATTCATTCATCAGGTTGCCTAAAACCCAAGTGCATTGCTGCCTGGGACACCTTTGCTCCAGATTATTCATGGCTCATAGCTTCTGCAGAGACTCCAAAGTCTACATTATCTTCAAATGAATAAAACCTCTCTTTATTGAGGTATGACAATTAACCAGATTGTCATTCTTCCTTTTGCATCTGACACCACTGCCTCAAATCCACTGCGGTCGGGCTGCAGGCTGCTGGGTTGTCAGGGTTGAAGAGCAGAATTGCTTGGCACTGATACTTATACAGAGTGCTTGATTTCCACCATGTAACTGGAATTCTTCACAGGTGGCATCCTCCATGAATTCACGCCCCGTCAGATCCCTGGCCCTAGACACTCAGTGTTTTGTTCTGCTGTGAAAGACAGCTGTAAGCAGCAATATTCTTGAGTTTGAGAAGTTCCGGTGAAATGGCTTTTGATTAGGGGCAAGCTGTCTTAGTTATCTGTCTCATTAGTGCACCTACGTATCAATAAAAGCATCTGAAGGGGAGAAGGTTCGTCTTGGCTTACGATGTGAGAAGCGGTCCGTTATGGAGGGGGAGCCATGGCTGAGGAGTGAGGTGGGTGGTCCCATCGAAGCTGCAATCAGGAAGCAGGGAGAGATGAATGCTGGCGCTCAACTTGCTTTTTCTCCCTTTCAGCCAGCCTGGGACACTGACCCAGGAGATGATGCTGCCCACAGTTAGGATGGGACTTCCCATGTCGACTAACTTAATATAGAAACCTAGCACAAAACATGTATAGAGATTTGATTCCAAGGTGATTTTAAATGCTATCAGGTTAACAGGTCAAGACAAACTATCTAAGAGGCATTTGATGGTAATTGGGATTTTGCCAATTATCCATTTTTCTTAAAGTGGATTATATTTCTATTCACCTAGTTTTCAGGTGAATTTTCAAACTATTTTGTTAAATGTTATGACCAATCAGCTAATTGGATGAGATAGCAAGTTAAGAAGGCAGAAGCTTTCTTTCCTTAAATGCATTAGAATTTCATTCCTTTGTTTGTTTAACAAAAGATCCCCAAGAAATAAATATAGATAATAAGTAGATTTTTTTCATCTTGTTCTCTGTCTAGCAGGGAAGAAAGTCACTAAAAGAAAGCTAAACATAAGATTGAAGGGAGGCTTGAGGAATAACACACATGCAGAGACAAGCGGTAGCACAGTCTACAGGGAAGCAGAGAGGAGTCAGGAACACTTCCTAGAGTTCTCTGCTAATCTCAACAGCATACAGTAGAGAACCAGTGGAGGACTCATGTGCAGTCCAGAAAGAAGGAT
The DNA here is from genome assembly GCF_903992535.2 of Arvicola amphibius. Lineage (NCBI taxonomy): Eukaryota > Metazoa > Chordata > Mammalia > Rodentia > Cricetidae > Arvicola > Arvicola amphibius. Next base: position 91,027,236 of record NC_052058.2, on the reverse strand, counting down.
AGTGAGTACGACAAGTCTGGGGAGGCCTACAGGGAAAGATAAACACCTCTGTCCAGGGAGACTAAAGACACCAGGATGAAGCTGGTTCAAGTTACAAAAATTAGTGGGTTCCAGAGAAAGTCCAGGAAGGAACCAAGGAAAGAGAGACACAGACCTTAAACCCAAGTGTCTTTAGAGCAGACTTCTTTCTGGCTTTCCCCATTACCTGGCTATGCTCCCTGCTCAACTTCTGGGGTTTTTAGGTTGCATCTCCAGGTAAATATCTAGTTGACAGGAGAAAAGGGGGACACTGAAATGAGAGCTCAAAGCGCACTATTAAGACAAGTATGTGGGATTTTGGATAAGAAGGGCAGATAAAATTTGTATAGATAGAGAGCATTGTAGTAGACTGAACCATAAATCATTCTCTGGCCACTGAGTTTCAGATGAATTGAGATACAGGCCCAGGAGCTGGTAGGAACCCAGTGTGAACACCAGCATTTTAACGTATGTGTTACTCACCCTTCTCTGTTGGATACACATGCTCCTCCAGAGCCTCAGTGGTTTCAAATAACCGATGTATTACTCTACCATCTATCTATCTATCTGGACATCCATTAGGGACTCAGAGTGATGAGAAGTCTTGTCTTAATTAGGAGTGCCATGATTGCTACAGCTTTCTGAGAGAGACAAGGTAGAAGACTACGGTGCAAGCTTTTAATCTCAGCACTTAGGAGGCAGAGGCAGGGGGATCTCTGAGTTCTGAGTTCAAGGCCAGCCTTGTCTACAGTTCCAGGACAGTTGGGGCTACACAGAGAAACCCTCCTCATATATATGTATATTTGTGTGTATATATATATATATATATATATATATATATATATATATATTAAAGAGGCTTTTGAAACTTCTTCTTAGGGGCAGGGGAGTGGGTAGAACTCACTTGGTAACGTGCCTGCTTAGAATAAACGCAGCCTTGGGTCTGATTCTCAGAGCTTAATAACCCAGAAGTGGTGACAAATGTCTTAAACATTAGCACTCAGAGGATGGAGGCAGGAGAATGACAAACTCAAAGTCGTGCTTGACAACATGAAGAGTTTGAAGACAGTTTGGGCCACACAAGACCCTGTCTTCCGTAAAGACTCTTTGTTATTTTACTGGTGAAAGCAAATATAACATCCAAGGATGCAGGAGCACAGTCTTATTTACCCTCTTCATAGGATGTGGTAAAGCATGATCTTGCCTGTCTTCTTCAAAAGATGTATGAGAACATAGTCTTATCTGTTTCCAAAAGGAAGAGGAAGTTGAATTTTGGGAAAATTCCTCAGAATTTCCCCATCAGGTAAACAAGACAGGGCTGAAACTCAGGGCTTAAATGGTCCTCTCCAGTTCTTCTTAAGAGTAGACCTAAAGAAGTAAAACAGCAAATAAGACATATTCCAAGATGCCCATGAAGAAGAATGTGCCCTTCTTTTCTCTATAGATGTGAGGGAGGGCTAGGAAAGCGTGAAGGATAAGAAAGAGAGAGGGGAGGAGGAGAAAAAGCATTAAACATAGGAGTCTGTGTGTGTCAGGCTTGCCCGGCTTTACCTGTTAGGCTAGGAGAGCAGCGAAAGGAAGGAGAGGGGATACCAGTAAGATTACAGAGAAACAAACAAACAAGTCTGCTAAGAACATGAAAATTCGGAAGGTTTTCAAATTTCATTTAAAGCGGTGGTTCTCAACCTTCCTAACACTGAGACCCTCTAATATAGTTCCTCACATTGTGGTGACCCCCCAGAATCGTAAAATTATTTTTGCTACAATTATTTTGCTACAACTGTGCTTCTGCTACTGTTATGAATTGTAATGTAAATATCTGATATGCAGGATATCTGACATGTGGCTCCTAAAGGGGTCATGACTCACAAATTGAGAACCACCAGTTTAAAAGAAAATCAAGGTCCGTGAAAGCAAGCATGGTACAGGTTGCACTGTTTGAGACAGTTAGAGCCAAGGTCTTAGAATTGTTCCGGCAGACAACCTGGGAAGAGTATAGGTGTTTGCCCCTGGGCACATGGGCAGCTGGAGGCTCCACTTACAGATCAAGTCCTTTCCGTTACCTCAACTTGAGGTTGGTCTGCATAAGAGCTCACTTTCCATTTCACAATGTCTTGTGAAAGAATGTGTCCTAGAGCCACACTGGATTCTACTGTGGGTTCTCACTCCAGAGAACAGAAATAAGGAAGAGCATGAGAAAGTACAGATTTTGCTTTGTGTTTGTTTTATTTTTAGAGTTTTGTTTTTAGGGAGAGTGAGGCAAATAGAGAGGGAGACAGGGAGAGAGAGAGAGAGAGAGAGAGAGAGAGAGAGAGAGAGAGAGAGAGAGAGAGAGAGAGAGAGAGAGAACATGCACATAAAGATGGGTGGGTAGGAATGTGGGGAGAATCTGGAAGAGAAGAAAGAACATGATCAAAATGATTGTATGAAAACCATTTAGTAAACCTTATTTTTATTGTACTTTGCTCATGTTCAGCTTCCTATATTATTCTCAATTGTTCTTCTCTTCATTCCCCTGATTTCCTTCTTCCTTCTAAATAACCCCCTGTGTTTCATGTCCTATGTATGCATAGACACAGTTACATCTAGATCATACATATGAGAGAACATATGCAACATTCTATCTTTCTTATGCTCCATTACCTTAACTTAGTCATCCCTTCCCTTTTATCTATTGATTAACTAGAATATCTATCTATCTATCTATCTATCTATCTATCTATCTATCTATCATATACCATCTATTTATCTAATCTATCAACTCTCTATATGTCTGTCTGTCTATCTATCTACACTCTATCTAATCTATCTACCTACCTACTATCTACCATCTATCTAATTATCTATCTACCTACTTACCTACCTACCTACCTATCTATCTTCTATTTACCCCCTCTATCTATTCTATCGATCTGTCTGTCTATCTATCTATCTATCTATCTATCTATCTATCTACCATCTATGTATCTATGTATCTATCTATATATCTATCTATCCCTCCATCATCCATCTATCTGTCATCTATCATATCTATCACCTATCCATATATCTATCTAGTATATATCACCTATCAACTATCATATTTATCTGTGATTTAGATAACATATATGTATATACATATAAAACATAACATTCAGATGTTTCACATGAGAGTAATTAGTTAACATTCATCTTTGTTTTCTTTTTCTTTTAGAGATTGTAATTTTATTACTTTTCTCCCTTCCTCTCCCTCTCCTTCAGATTCATGGGCGCTGATGTGTATACAATAACAATTTTGAGTTGTTTATAAAGTCTAGACATTAACCCCCTGTTGTATGTACTGTTTACATACAATTTCTTCATGCCATCTCTTCATGCTGCCGGTTGCTCTGTTTGCTGTAAAGATGACATCTAATTTCATGCAGCCCCCTTTTGTCAATTCTTAAAATGATTCCAGAGCTCTTGGAGCCCTTTTCAGAAAGTCCCTGCCGCCCCTGAGACCCGAAGTGGTTTTCTGCTGGCAGTTTCAGAGTTTCAGGTCTTACATGAAGGTCTTTGATCCATTTTGAATTGATTTTTGTACAGGATGAGAAATAAAGATCGAGTTTTATTCTTCTACATGAACTTTCCCCAGCACTGTTTGTTGAAGTGGTTGGCTTTTTTTCAAGGTACATTTTTTGATGCCTTTATAAAAAAATCTGGTGGCTGTGGTGGTGTGGGTTTGTTTCTTAGCCTTCTGCTCTGTTTCACTGGGGTATGTCTGTCTGTCTGTCTGTCTGTCTGTCTGTCTGTCTGCCAAAGGTTCAGAGTTTCCAATCCCATCAACCCTGAAACTCGGGACAGACAGGTGGCTGCGGCAGTTCAGCTACCCACTAACCTTAGGTTTGGGGTTGTCATATTCTACAGTTACTCTCGGGCAATGCTATTGACATGGACCTGAGGCCCACAAACACGTACTGAATCTTCCAAGCTCTTGTGTCTCAGGGCAAAGAATTCAACCAGGAAGACATGTTTAGAATAGAAATAGAAGTATTTTATTACAAAGAGGAAAGCATCCCCCTAGAAAGAGAGTGGGCTAAGGAGTGCAGAAAAACATATGTGCACAGAAGTGCTGGGCCATGAGCTGGGTGATGCTTTATACGACGCCTACCTCTCCCATGATTGTTAGTATGGGATTTCCTTGAGTGAGCATGCTCAATTTTGTATTTGGATCAAATGGGGAAAGTTTTCCAGTCTTTCTCTGCTAAATAGCCTTTTGCACATGTTAATCTCCATGTCTCTCTGTTTCCAGTATCTACATTGTCATCAGAGTGATGAGGTTAGGTCTTAGCCTCTGAAATTACAGCTTCCTTCCGTTGTACAACTCAGTGCTGAGCTTGCTGCATGAATACATGAACGCCTTGTCAGTATTAGGCACTCACTTCAGAATTGCCTCCCACATTGGGGCTATGGCAGTTTGACACCGGGATTCCTTATGTGTCATTCTTCCTCGTTCTCAGAACCCCTACATCCAGCACAGCTTAGTATATTTTTAAAATTTATTTTTTGCTCATGTATTTGCATGTACCTATAGGAGTTTATATGCATCATATGCATGTAGAAGCCTGCAGAGGCCAGAGGAGTGTGTCCGATCCTGTAGAGCTGGAGCTACAGGTGGTTGTAAGCTGCCTGAGGTGGGTGCTGGGAACTGAACCCCTGTGTTCTGCAAGAGCAGTGAGCACTCTTAGCCACCAAGTTATATCTCCCAGCTTCAGTTTATTGATTATTACTATCATTATTACTTTTCAAATAGAGGAAGGATTTACTTGAACTTTTGTGCAGCCTTTTCTTCTGAACTTAAGCAATCCATTCTGGAATAAGGCTCAATGAGATTCAGGAAGTAAAGAAAACTTAAAAGGATGAGGTAGTAAATAAAACACACAAGTCTCACAACCTCCTGAATCTTACAAGATCCACAAGCTGTTCCACCCTTACCTCATGTTATGAAAACTTTAATAGTTACTTAAAAAATGCTCTACAATCATGTGAACTGTCTGTACAATCTGCCCATTTAAATAATATGTTTGCTATCAGTGTGCCAGCTCACTTCCCTAAGATATGAGAGCTGACAGAATGAATTTCCTCTCCAATATGATAAAGCTCTCTTCATCCCAGAGATGCAGAGATGGTTTTGCATATGTAAATCAGTAAAGATAATCTACCACATAAACAGACTAAAAGACAAAAAAACACATGATCATCTCATTAGATGCAGAAAAGGTCTCTGTTAAAATCAAATAATGGCTCATGATAAACGCTCTGGAGAGACTAGGGATATAAGGGCCATACCCCAACATAATAAAGGCAGTTTATAATGAGCCTACAAAGAACATCATCCTAAACAGAGAGAAACTCAAAGCATTTTTACTAAAATCAGGAATAAGACAAATATCCCCACTTTCTGTATACCTAGTAAATATAGAACTTGAAGTCTTAGCTAAAGCAATAAGATAACAAAGGGAAAACAAGGTAATTCAAACAAAAAGGAAGAAGTCAAACTGTCCTCATTTACAGATTATATGATTTGATATAGAAATGACTCTAAGGACTCCACCAGAAAACTTCTACAGATGATAAATCACTTAAGCAAGGTAACAAGAAATAAAATTAGCACCCCAAATAAGTAGCATTTCCACATACAAATAACAAGCATATTGAAAAAGAAATCAAAGAAAAAATACTTTTAGTAATAGCCTCAAAAAGATATATATTGGGAAAATTCTATCACAACAAGAGAAAGATTTGTATAATAATCCTTTAAGACATTGAAGAAAGAACTTGAAGGAGAACCAAGAAGATGGGAAGATCTCCCATGCTTGTGGATGGTAGGGTTAATGTTAGTAAAATGGGTATTCTTCTAAAAGCAATCTACAGATTCAATTAAAGCCCCATCAAAATTCTTGGCATAAATTGAAAAAGTAATCTTTAACTTCAAATGGAAACACAAAAGCCAGCACAGCTAAAGTAATCATGAATAGTCAAAGAACTGCAGAAGGTATTGCCATCATTTCAAGTTGTATTACAGAGCTATAGTAAAAACAAATAGAAAACCACAAACCCCAGCATGGTACTGGCATATTAACAAATATGTTGATCAATGGAATTGATTTGAAGACTCAAACATAAATCCATACACCTATGAACATATACATATACATTTTGAAAAAAAGAAGCTCAAAGTACACACTGAAGAAAAGACAGCATCTTTAACAACTGGTGCTGGTCAAACTGGATAGCTGCATTAGAATAATAAAAATAGATTTATATCTAACACCTTGCACAAAACCAAACTCTAAATGAGGTAAGAATCTATACATAAGACTGAATACCCTGAATCTGTTATAAGAAAAAGTGGAGAATCTGCTAGCATTCATTAGTATAGGAAAGGACTTATAGAGGAGAACATTGATAGCAAGGCATTCAGACAAACAATGAATGAATGGTACTTCATGAAGCTAAAGAGCTTCTGTATGGCAAAGAACACCATTTGAGCAAAGTGGCAACCTACAGAATGGGAAAAGATCTTTACCAATTATACATTTTATAGATGGTTAGTATCTAGGTTATACAAAAGACTAATAAGACAACACCAAGGAAACAACCCAATTAAAAATGGGGTATATAACTAAGCATGGATTTCTCAAAAAATGAAACACAAATAGCTCAGAAACACTTAAAAGAATGTTCAATATCCTTAGTAATGAGGGAAATGCTAATTAAAACTGCTTTGATATTTCATTTTACTGTAGACATAATGGCAAAGATCAATAAAACAAATGGCAGCACATGCCAGGAAATTGAAACACTTATTTCTTGCTGATGGGAGTACAAACTAGTATAGCCCCAATAGAAAGGAATGTGGAGGTCCCATAAAAACTCAAAAATCAATCTATCACAAGATCCACCCATACTATTTTTGGGAATATACCCCGAGCACTCCACATCTTACTACAGAGACATTTGCTCAATCATGCTGATTATGACTCCATTTATAATAGCCAGAAACTGAAAAGAGCTAAAATTGCAGTACAGTTGCACAATGAAATATTATTCACTTATTAAGAAAAATGAAATTTCCCGGTAAATGGATGGATCTAGAGACCATCATCCTGAGTGAGGTAACAAACCTCAAAGAACAACGGTTATATGTTTTCTTTTATATGTAGATGTTAGCTTTTTGATATGTGTGCTATTATTTTAATAACCACAGAAATTAGATGTCTAGTACATGACCAGGAGTGAGAAGGTATTTTTAAAGAAGGGGACGTAGCATATAGTGTTATAAAAGACAAAGGGGGAATAAGAATAGGAGGGTTAAATGAGGAGGAGTATGGGACAAAAGAGGACACGGAGGAGGGACAACTAAAAGGACTTTTGAAAAGCCAAAATGGAAACCTACTACTTTAGAACCTTCATAAAATATCTAAATATATGAATGAAATTTAAATAGAGTCACAATATACTGGGGGAGACCATGCCCCAACTTAACATCTTAAATCACTAAGTAAAACCTTCAGTGCCAAGAATAGGTCACATTGTGTTGCATCATTGGCAAAAGGTGTCCCATAGACCCTCCCACCAAGCATCACAGGCTATTGGCATGGCTATTGGTTACCCTTCATATGCCATTGAACACAAGGAATTCAACTTTATACCCAACTAGAAACTTCACCCCTACTCAGTAGCAGTTGTGGGGCTGAAAGGTACTCTAGTGTAATCAGAGGCTGCTTGTTAATTTGCCGGCCACCTAGACTTGAATAATTAATCACACAGAAGCTATATTAATTGTAACACTGTTTGACCAATGGCTCAAGCTAATTCCTAGTTAACCCTTATATCTTAAATTAACCCATTTCTATTAATCTGTATATATCCACAAGGTTGTGACTTACCAGTGGTAAGGTTCTAGTGGCGTCTGTCTCCTTTGGCAGCTACATGGCATCTCTCTGACTCTGCCTTCTCTCTCTCTCTCTCTCTCTCTCTCTCTCTCTCTCTCTCTCTCTCTCTCTCTCTCTCTCTCTCTCTCTCTCTCTCTCTGCTCGGATTACTCTGCTAAGCCATTGGCCGAAACAGCTTTATTCATCAACCAATAAAAACAACACACATACAGAAGGACATCCTACATCAGTACTTAGAAAAGCAATTACCAATATCATCCAGCTATAAACTGTGATCTACAGTAGCAACCTAATTGGCAAGGTATACTGTTCAATAGTGGCACAAATGTTATGGGAGTTACCAAACACTATAAAAGATTGAATTTAAGGGCTACTCCATGAGATATAATCAATACATGGCACTGCTAAAGGGGCTGAGAACTTTAGACTAACTAGGCTTGGGCCTAGGGGAATGTCTACTGCTGCTATTCTACTAAAGGAATGTAGCAGTAAAATGGTTCCTGATGAAATATTTCTATACCCATTGATCAGTCCATCCCTCAACCCACTCCATAAAAGCTTCTTTTCATAATAGATGGTAATTAAGAGAGAGACCCACAACTGAAAAAGGAGGTAGAAAGAATGACTGTAAGAGCCCCAGGTTGGTGATTTCAAGGAAACAGCATCTTCTAGGTACAACAGGAACGATGCACACATGAACTCAGAGAGATGGCGGCACCACAGATTCAAATCATAGGAAACCTTAGCATAGAGACTAAGAAGTGACACAAAGTCCCATCTCTTACTGAGAAGCACCTCGCAAGTGATGCCGGCTGGGAGAGGGAAAGTTTGGCCAGCGGAGCAGCGGCCACACTCTGAGTCAGGCCCCATGCACAGGAGTAATCGGCCATCACAAAATGGAAAATGGACTCCATGTTTTTTGCATATGCCTTTTGTTTGGTTTTAGTACCTTTTGTTCTATTGATTTTCTACTTTTAAATTTGTTTGTTTTGACTTTGTTTTTCTTACTTTTTATTTTTTTGAGAGATAGTAAGGAACATGAAGTTGGGTGATAGGGTGGTCTTCTAGAAGTAGTTGGGGGAAGGGAAAAACATCAAAATATATTGTAAAGTTTTTTAATAAAAAGAAAAAAAGGATAGATGACATGCAATCTGGAATCACATATGCTTTTGGACTTGTCAAACATATGGAAGATCATTTAGTTATAGGTTTAAAAATTCCTGAGTGGGGGCCAGGCTATAGTGGCTCATGCCTTTAATCCCAGCACTTGGGAAACAGAGGCTGGTTGATCTCTGTGAGTTCTAAGTCAGCCTGGTCTATAAGAGCTAGTTCCAGGACAGGATCCAAAGCTACAGAGAAACCCTGTCTCAAAAAAACCAAAATAAAATAAAGCAAAAATATTCCTGAGTGGACATTAGAACATTTAAAAAGGTTTTTTTTTTTTTTTAAAAAGTGAATATTATTAGCAAAGTAAACTCTTTTGTGCTTACATGCTTGTACACACATGTGATTGTGTGTGTGTGTGTGTATGTGTGTGTGTGTGTGTGTGTGTGTGTGTGTGTAAGTTGGAAGATAACACTGGATGTTGTTCCTGAAGCACTCTGGTACCATCCATCTAGTATTTTGAGATGGGTCTCATGTTGACCTGGACCCCATCAAGTAGGCTGGGCTGGCTGACCTGTGAGCCTGTCTGTCTCCTAGCATGGAGAGTCCAAGTGCACACCACCGCAATATGGTTTCTGAGGCTCCTTGTGCTTTCAAGCCAACACTTTGCCAACTATGCTCCCTTCCACCAAATTCTTAAAGGCCGATGGTCAGGCCTATAAGTCTAGACACAGGACTGGCATGGCCTGAAGGTTGAGGAGGCAGCCTATTCAGGGAAGTTTTTAAAAAAATGGAATGAGGAACAGTAAAAGAATAGAGGAACCAGAGGTATTAGGAGAAAGCGCTAAGGATGAGTGCCGCAAGACTGTGCTGCAGCCCCTGACTGTGCGAGGAGAGCCTGGCTAATGAGGCCAAGTCCATTCCCTGCAGCTGAGAGCCACCCTCCACGGCTCACCACAGTCTGTGCTGTCAAAGAGAGACCCGGTAAAGGCGATAGGTTTGCGCCTTAGCCGGAAACCATCATCACAAGCACAAAAATAGCTCCGAGCTGGTGTTCGGAAGCTGTGAGGTCAGGGACATAGCCGGGGAAGGAGAAGCCCTTAAAATAGACTTGCAAAAAGCACTATGAAAGCCCTTGTGGAGGATACGTGGGGGAGCCAGGTGTTCCTATGGTTCTCACGCCAACCTAGCTTAGCCCCTTGCCTGGAAGCTTATAGCGCAAGCATCCATCACTTGCTCCTTCAGGGAGCTACCGGAGAGCCTCACCAAGTTGGCATTGCCATTTCCGAAAAGGAACCAGCATCGGAGTCTGCCCGCGCCCAGAAGAGGCTGCTAAAGGAATGCTTTATTTTTTTTTTTCCAGAGCAGGGAGAAAATATTTGGGTGCACCACTGTGAACAAACAATGGGGAATGTCTTTGGCAGGGTGTGTTTAATTTGTCCTTTTATTTTCACAAAAGGAAAAGTAATTGGAACATGTTAAGAAACACTGATACTGACTTTTTCTGTGAATCAAAACTGTGAAAATGAAACAGGACAAGGAAGAAAGGTGTTGGATCTTAATTAGTCAGCTCCGCGAAGGGAAGCAAGGGGAGGATGCTTGCGACGTGCTCATTTTGCCATCAATTTCTGATCTGCTCTTTCCTGGCCCTGCCGCTGCAGCTCCTGCCGCTGCAGCTCTTGGTGTGGTTCTCACCCAGTTCTCAGCCTCTGCTTTTGGCCTTGGCAGAGCTGCCCCAGAGCGGGAGGAGAGAGCTGGCCTGGAAACGTGGGCTTGAGTTGGCCAACTAAAGCTCTGGGTAGTAGTCCCTGGGGCTTTTTCTCTCTTCATACTAATTGAGAAGAAACTGGTTCAGAAGAGCTGGGGAGCCATCTCGGCTGTTAAGCTTCTGTATTGCTCTTTCAGAGGACCAGACGTCGGTTCCCAGCGCTGTTAGGCATCTCAGAAGCGCCTGTATCTCCAGCTCCAGGGAATCAGGTATGCTCTTCTAGCCTCTGGGTGGCACTGCCTCCATGTACACAGAAACAGCACACGCATGAGAGCAGCATACACATGCACACACACACACAGTCAAAATATTAACACAGTACTATAAATACAAATATATTCCAAGAAGTAACATAAGCTCCTTCTGTACTGAATTTAATCCAATCCTCACAGACCCATTTCACAGATAATTAAAGCAGACAAGTCACCCAAGTCTCTAGGGCTAATAAGAAGTGTGGCTGTGATTTGTATTCATGCTGACAACCAGAGGACAACAGACTGAATAAACAACATTATCTATCACTATCACCACAAACGAAAGATGAAATAGCCTCAGCCAATTACATTTTCAGATTCATAGCCCTACTTCCCTTTAAGAAACATCTGTGTGAAATAGAAAAAAAAAGCTCAGTTAGTGGAGAGCTTGCCTGGAACGCAGGAGGTCTTGAGTTTGATTCCCCAAAGCCCATTAAGAGCAAACAGTTGTGTTAGCCTGTACTTGCAACCCCAGCACTGGGGGTGAGGTCAGGTGGATCCCTAGGGCTTATTGACCAGTCAGCCTAGCTTATGGGTGAGCTTCAGGCCAATGAAACATCCTGCCTCAGGAGACAAGGTAGATTGTACTGAGGTTGTCCTCTAGTGTGAGTGTGCGCACCCCCCACCACATACACACTTGCACATACATGAGTACACACACCAAAAAACCCTAAAACTAAAAGTAATGAAATTTAATATATTTGTAGCTTCTCCTCATTATACAATTATCAGTGGCTTGTTTGCCCCACAGTTCTTTCTGCTTCTGCTGCTGTGTAACAAGAACTGGGTCTCTCCCACTTTTAAGTCTCAACAGTGCACCAGGACAAAAAGGCATCTGTTTATATGCCTTATATGATATGGCCAATATTTAGGGCAAGAGAATTTAATTTCATATTAATATAAAAATGAGATATAAAAACATGACTTAAATTCAGAGGACCATTCCATGGTGTAGTAGCAGAGTAAGTTGTCAGCTTCAGATCCTGGTCTCTGAAGTCGTAAAACCTAGGCTGGATCGCCCATCTCCAATGAGAAATTGAACAAGTAAGTAATAGTAAAAAGAAGAAAAGAAGTTATTCATTGTTTGTTTGAATTTTTGATTGATTATTATTATTTGTTCTTGAGAAGAAGAACAAATAAAGAGGCCCAGTCTCTATTCCCTTTCCCCCAAATCCATCCTCATGGTGGTCCTGACATGAGGTTCAGTTTTAAATGGAGAGCAAAAGTTACGTGTAGCTGTTCCGTCGTGGGCAAGGTACGGTCCTGCCCATCACTGACCTCTAGACACTCTTGTAAGGTGGCCTGATAAATGTTGATACTTATTAAATCTCCTCCCTGGGAGACAAGGTCCCCCACCTTTGGCTGGCAAGAGGCCTCAAGTTTCTACTTCTTTCAGCATGAGATTCCTGATGGAGTTCTAGTATCTTGGGGTCCATTCTTTCAATGACCTAATAGCCAAAGGGGAGGGGATGAAATCTCTCTCTCTGTTGCCTTTGTTCCTGCCGGGGTGGTTAAAGTACAAACATGCCCTTTATCTCCCCCAGTTTGAGAGGGAATCAGGGAGTGGTTGAGGGCTGACATACAGAAGGATAGCCAGAAAAGGTTATCAGTCTGGACAACAGATTGGAAAGGTTTTTTTTTGTTCCCTTCCTTCCTCTCTCCCTCTCTCTGTTCTTCCCTCCCCTGTTTCTCCCTTAGTTACTCCTTCTCTCCTTTCCTCTCCTTCCCTCTCTCTTCCCCCTCTCCTTCATTCCTCCCTCCCTCTCTTTTCCTTTTTCCTTTCCCCTCTCCTTCCCTCCCTCTTTCCTTCTCTTCCTCCCTCCCTCCTTTTCCACCTTTCCTTCCTTCCTTCTTTCCTCTCTCTCTCTCTCTCTCTCTCTCTTCCTTTCCTTCCTTCCTTTTTTAAATAAAAGACATGAGGTTAACTCAGAATGAAAAGATATGAGAGATGAGAATCAATAGAGTGAGGGACCTTGTGCTAATGAGTCAGTACTTAATAATACCTTAACAGTGTTCTTCTGGGAGACAGTAGCTAGAGAGAGACATTACTTGATTTGCGTTTAGAATGCTGCTGTGCTAAGGTGTGTATAATAAGATAGGGCAAAAATGAGCACTACATTCTGTGCTGGGCTCCACTGAAGTAGCAGTGACAGAAGGAGTCCAACCTGGCATCCTGGTGTTTGTGTCTGAAGTGGCCCTTGCGAGCTGCTTCCTGAGGCATGAGGGACACCATGATCTGGCTCTCTATATCCTTGTCCTGGTTGTCTTTAATTGCCAGCTACACATAGCCTAGAATCATCTGAGAAGCAAGTCTCAATTGAAAGATTGCCCAGATCACAAAGGTCGGTAGGCATACCTGTGAGGATTTGTCTTGATTGTTGATTGCTTGATGTAGGCGGTCCCAGTCCATTGTGGGCAACACCATTCCCTGCACAGGTTGTCCTGGGTAATATAAGAAGACTAGCTAAGCATGAGCCTGTGAATGGGCCATCAAGCAGCATTCCTCCATGATTTTTACTTTAAGCTACTGCTTAAGTTCCTGCCCTGACTTCCCCCAGTGATGGACTGTGACCTGTAAGCTGAAATAAACCTTTTTCTCCCCTAAGCTGCTTTTGGTCAGAGTGTTTTATCACAACAGGAAAGAAACTAGGATACTCCACGGTTGTTAGCTTCTGCAGTGCTGCTTCCTTTTAAGAAGAAGAAGTAACTCACTGTTAGCAACCGCTCACTGCCTGGTTCAGCTCCTCCAGCAGGCATTTGATAAAGAAACAAAGTAAAGGGGAGGCTGGCAGGGGCAAAGACTGAACAAATAGCTTGGTGACTACCAGGTGCCGCCCTGTCTCCTGGAGATAAGTTTAATGAAGGCCCTGCTATCTGTTAGACCAGGAAAAGGATTTGGGGTGACATTACAATTGTAAGGGCTCTGCTTTCAGGGCTGTTATCTCAGTCAATTCTTGCCTGAAGGATACAAGTAAATGGTTGCTAAAAAAAAAGAAAGGAAAGGAAAGGAAAGGAAGAGGATATAATTCTAGGTGAAATGAGGCATTGTTCTGCTCACGTTATTTTTATGGCTGTTGAGCAGGAATAAACTGGTAAAGTAGAAGAGAAGCAGGCAAAGTTGTCCAGAATTTGTAGTCTAAGCAATACATGTCTTAAAATGAGTTGTTCCAGGCCATTGGTACATTCTTTTTATAGTGCTGACTGTTAGAGTCCTTTTTTGTTTTGTGGACATTGCAGAAGTTACTCTGGATAGTAAGAAAGCTGTGTTTTTGTAGTCTTTGGACCTAAAAATATTCCCCTTTCCTCTTCTTTCCATCTCTCAATAAAGCAAGAGGGTTGCCCCTAGAGTACCATGTAAGGGGCAAAATTAGAAGATTTTATTCTCTTTTGTTTTCATGGAAGAATACTACTGCAAAGTTCTTTCCCAGTCATGAATGACCAGGCTGTAAGTGATTACCTGGAAGTTTAGACTGAGAGAAAAAGGAATAGAGGGTAGTTCTTATTCTCATGCATTTAATTGTGAATGGAACCTCCATCCATCTGGGTGCTCAGATTGGACACACTAAATAATGTTGTCCAATCAGAGGGTTGTTGGTGACCACCGAAGTATGTGTGCCACTACTGCACTGCTAGGATTATTGGCCTGTCCTGGTCTTTGTGACCCATAGGAAAAGGGCACACTGTTTTATTTCCTCCTTCCATTTGAGAGTTAGGGAGGCCAGTCTATTTCCAGACAAAACATCTTTGGGGAAAATATTTTCAATTTATTTTTAAAGCTATTATAAAAACTAGTTATTAAAAAAAAACCTCAAACCATCACACACTGAAATTAACCAGACCAAAAGTCTATACATCGTTGTGAGCATCTATGCAGTTGGGGTAACCATTTGGAATGGAAGATGTGGAGTTTCATAATGGATTTTATAGTTTAATTATCAAATATGTTTTCATGCAAACCAAAAATCATGACAAAACTAGAATAAGAAAAATGATTATCTGAAAATTTTGAGACTAACCTTTTTGGATCTGAAATGGGGATGAAGGAACACAACTTTGCTTCCTGAGCCAGCTTGTCAATGAGTTCAAACAATGTATGATAATTTAGCAGTAAAATATACATTATTCCTAACCCCAAACTTGTTCTCACCAGAATCTGTGAAGTTAGGGATTACACTTACATTTCTTACTACTTTTTTCTTCAGTGCCATGCACAATGCTAGAGAATTACCAATGTTTAACACACAGTTATCAGAAGTAGTGGATGTGCCAAAGAATGAGTAGATGTCAGGACACACTCACTCACTTATGGGCAAGGGTTCAGGCTCTCAAAAGCCCAAAGTTAAAGCATGGGAACTAGGCCAGGCAGTGGTGGCTCATTCCTTTAATACCAGTACTTGGAAGGAAGAAGCAGGTGGGTCTCTGCGAGTTCGAGGCCAACTTGGTCTTCAGAGCTAGTTCCAGGACAGCTAGGGCTGTTTCACAGAGAAACCCTTTCTTGGAATCCTGCCCCCCCCCCCAAAAGTATGAGGACTAGAGAGCTAACTTAGTGGGTAAAAGTGATACAGTCTCAGGGTCTTAGAATATTATCTAGGGGGTTCTGAACAGGTTTTTTTTTTTTTTTTTTTTTTGCCAGGGGCCAGGAACCAGAGTCTGGATAGCCCGGAGACCCAGGATAGTACAAAATACAATGAAATGATTACTAATGATATTCTGCTGTACTCATAGATCAGTGGTTAGCCCAATTGCCATTACAGGGGCGTCATCCAGCAACTGATGGGAGCCAGATGCAGAGAGTCACTGCCAAACATTAGGCAGAGCCAGGGGGACCTAGTAGAACTCAGGGGGTGAGGGGGAAGGATTGTAGAAGCCAGAGGGGTCACGGATGCCACAAGGACATGTCACATAGAATCAGCTAATCTGTCCTCATTGGGGATCACAGAGACTGAAGTGACACCCAGACTCTGTATGGGTTTGAGCTTGGTCCTTTGCATATGTTATGGTAGTGTAGTTGGGTGTTCTGTGGGACTCCTAATAGTGGGAGGGGGTGTCTCTGACTCTTTTGCCTGCTCTTGGGACTATTTTCCTCCTACTGGGTTGCCTCAGTAAGATATAGGTATTTGTGACTACTCTTAATTACAACTTGTTATACCATGTTCAATTGATATCACTGTGAGGACTGCTCTTTTATTTTTAAAGGAAAACAGAGGAGGAATGGATCTGGGAGAGAGGAGAGGTGTGTGTAGAGGGACTGGGAGAAGTGGAGGGAGGGGAAAGTGGTCAGGATTTAATGTATAAGAGAATAATAATAATAAGAAGGAATTAAAGGACAGGGAAAATCTGAAGTGTACCAGGTAGCATCAGAAAAATCACAAGCACCACAGACAGAATCAGCAGCTGAAAAAAAAAATCATGATCTTTTCTTTTTGGAAGGGGGCATATGCACCAAGCATACAGAGAAAAAGACCCTCTGTAGAGCTGAGGGGGGGACTCAGAAAGTAAAAAAAAAAGTCATTTCTTGAAGGGTGGGATTTTAAAGCCTGTGCAGGGTTTCCCTCCCCCAAGTCAGTTTGAAAAAAACTAGCATGGTTCATTGGCCCAGAACTATCGTATGGCATGTCCTGAGCAGGCCTTGAACTTTTTGAGCCAGTCTATCAGCAAGGGACCCGCTCGTGGGAGACAGGGACCCATATATTCAGTTCACTGCTGTGAAGATGACTGGCCTCTTGGTGTCATTACAACACACAGGGAACCTGATGGTGGCAGTGGCAGGAAAATTTAGAGGACATTCCTAGAAACCATAATGGTCCAACTTAATCACCTGCATAGCAGCCTCTGGTCACCATGGCACAAGACAATCAAGTGGTTGTCAAGATTGAGTGATGTGGAGGCTCAAGAGATAGCTCAGTCAGCACATCGCGTGCCTTGCAAACATGAAGATGTGACTTTGATCCCCAGAACCCAGGCAAAGAAGTTGGGTGGTGGTGTGTGAATGCAATACGGCACCAAAAAGGCAGAGCCAGGAAGATCCTTGGGGATTTCTGGTCAGCTAACCTCTCCTTTTTGGTGTATTCCAAACTCGCAAGAGACCCTGTAACAAAAAATGATTTATGCCTGAAAAAAACAGCTCGGTGTTCTGTGATCTCCATGCACACATGTATACATGTTCAAACATTCTAAAGAACAAAGAATGTATCCTCTAAATGAACACAGGAAGAATGGCTGATTTAAAAATAATCTTTTGTGTAAGTTTCCATGTATGGACCCTGCTCATCAGCTATATATGGTCACATTTATGCTCTTGAGTGAGAAAAACAGAAGACAAAACCCTTTTTTAAGAAGCTTTTGTTGTTTTTATTTCCTGTGTATGAACATTTGCCTTCATGAATATATATATATATATATATATATATATATATATATATATATATATATACCACATGTGTGCAGTGCCCATAGAGGTGAGAAGAGAAGATTGGTTTTCCTAAAAATGGAATTACAGACAGTGTTAGCTACCATGCGGGTGCTGGTGCTAAAACCTGGGTTCTCTCAATGATCAGTCAGTGTTCTCAACCTTTGAGCCATCTTTCTGTACCCCACAAATTCCTATTCTGGGAAAGGCCTCATATATGGGTTCAAGAGGGACATTGAGATTTGTCACTGGGGAGTAAGGAATTTATTCTAGGAGTTACTGATGCCATGAACAGACAGACAACAGCATGGTAGGGGTTCAGAGGAAAGAAAGCAGGGTTCATATGACAGAGTTCTGGTTCCTTCTTTTATGCTTGTGAAGATGGGAAGGTTTTATGGCATAATCCTGTAGAGAGGAGGAGGCAGAGAGGGTTGGGGAGCAGGATATGGACACCAGCATCTCTTTTTGATGCAGAATCGCTTCCCTGGCATCAGGAAAACTGTTAGCTAGAGACTCACAGTGTCCAGTAGGCCCTGTCAGTATCTGTGGGAAGGGAAGAGCTGCAGAGGGTACTGCGGCCTGAGCAGCAGCCTGGTCTGATTCTAACTTTACATTCTTTCATTTTGGAAGAGCTAAGCCCCAAAGACAGTGGAAGACACTGATGTCAAAGGCGACCATGCACATGGGCATACTCAAGATGCTGAGTTCCCAGCAGGAAGTCAAAGGCTACCCTGCACATGGACATACTCAAGGTGCTGAGTTCCCAGCGGGAAGTCAAAGGCGACCGTGCACATGGACATACTCAAGATGCTGAGTTCCCAGCAGGAAGTCAAAGGCTACCGTGCACATGGACATACTCAAGATGCTGAGTTCCCAGCGGGAAGTCAAAGGCTACCATGCACATGGGCATACTCAAGATGCTGAGTTCCCAGCGGGAAGTCAAAGGCTACCGTGCACATGGGCATACTCAAGATGCTGAGTTCCCAGCGGGAAGTCAGAGGCTACCGTGCACATGGGCATACTCAAGATGCTGAGTTTCCCAGCAGGAAGTCACTGATGTCAAAGGCTACCGTGCACATGGGCATACTCAAGATGCTGAGTTTCCCAGCAGGAAGTCACTGATGTCAAAGGCTACCGTGCACATGGGCATACTCAAGGTGCTGAGTTCCCAGCAGGAAGTCACTGATGTCAAAGGCTACCGTGCACATGGGCATACTCAAGGTGCTGAGTTCCCAGCAGGAAGTCACTGATGTCAAAGGCTACCGTGCACATGGGCATACTCAAGGTGCTGAGTTCCCAGCAGGAAGTCAGAGCACCTACGCATTGAGGAGGAAATCAAAGTAACTAGCACAAAGCACAAAACCCACATTCGATGTTTTTTGAAATTAAAGAAAATATTAAAATTGAAGGCATTTCTAACTTTTGAACATTGGGACATAACATTGTCACCTATAATGTTGATATTTCAGAATTGCACAATCACATCTTACACACACACACACACACACACACACACACACTATAGAAAACAAACTCAGAATGCTTTAAGTTAGCTTATGGTTTTGTGTTTGGGCACATTTAAAACTATCCTTTGCTGCATGTGGCAATGGACACTATGGTCTAAATTTAGATCGTAATGTTTGAAGATTTGGAAAAGCGATGCCAGGAAAGCCACATTTAGCAGACACTTTTATAGAGTGCCTGTGTATGGGGGCACAGTGAATTGCTTACATTTTGTTAAATGACAATGACTATTGGCAATCTATGACAATAGAAAAGACACTTAACATTTATCTATTTAAAAACTCACCAGGAATATACTATCAATATCTAATATCAGGGGCTAATTAAAACACTCAATATAGCCATACCATATTTACAAAGAACTTTAGCAAGTAATTTGCTCCCAACAATATTTAGTAGTGAGAGAATAGTGTGAGGCTCTATGAACCAGAGGTTACAAGACTATAATGTTGGGATCCTGCCATTGCTCAGGACACAAAAATGCTGCACCCATTCCTCTCTCACAGATACAGACTTTGTACAGAGACACTGCCAATGAATCTCAACATAGACTCCAAGATGCCAGGATCTATTTCATAGGGAGTGAGTTTACACCAAAGGGGATATGGGTGGCCACACGTCCTCATTCCTTACACCCTTTCTTGCCTCCCACTGTGCAATCAGAGAGCCTGTCTATAGCTTGTACTGTGAAACCACCCCTATCCTCAGAAATCTATAAAAAGAGACACCCCATCTCTTCCACATGAGTCCTGATTGCTCTCCTTAGATTCCTGCCATGGTGTCTCCACAGCTGGGTCCTGAACTCTGAACTCTGCTCACAGCCTGTTTTTTTTTTTCTGTCCTTTCTTCTATCCATGGTGTTGATAACTCTTCTATTAAACTTCTTAACCCCACAATCTGTCTCAACGTCATTTTTGTGAACTCACTTATCCAAGACCTTTCAGACATCAGCCATGAAACATATTTTCATACAATGCAAAAGGAATCTCCAAATGCTTGCTGTATTTAGACAAATAAAAAAAGTATTACCAGCCTCATCTTATGCCCTCTTTGTGGTGTGTGTCTTTTAGTGTGCAAGTGTGTGTGTGTGAAGTCACATGTGTATCACAGTGCACATGTGGAGGTCTTTGGACAACTTTTAGGGATTGGTTCTTGCTTTCCTTGTCAAGTTGGGTTTCTTTTGTTAAATTTCTGACACAGCGCTGCATACTCGAGGCTAGTTCGCCCGTGAACTTCCAGTGAATTCTCATGTCTCCATCTCCCATCTTACCATGGGAGCAAGAATGAAAGCTTCCTACATGGCTTCCAGGAATTGAATTATGCTTGAACTCTAGTCCACTGAGCCATCTCCTCCATTCTAATCTTATATTTCTAGGCGCAGAAGTAAGACGACATCGATTGTATGATTTTTATATTATTGATTCTAAAGTTTCTTTTTAAAAAACTTATTCTTCTTATATATCGCATCCTGACTGAAGTTTCCCTCCCTCCAATCCTCCCAGTCCCTTCCCCACCACCTCTCCTCTCCTCCAGATCCACTCTTCCTCCATTTCCCTTCTAAAAGGGTCAGGCCTCCCAGGGATATCCACTAAACATAGTCTAACAAGAAACAATAAGACTGTGCACAAACCTTCATATCAAGGCAGGGAGAATCAACCCAGAAGAAGGAAAAGGGTGCCAAGCACAGGCAAAAGAATCAGAGTCATCCCCACTCCCATTGCTGGGAGTCCCGCAAGAACACTATGCTATTCAACCATAACGTATATGCAGAGGACATAGCTCAGACACATACAGGGTCTATGTTTGTTGCTCCAGTCTCTGTGAGACCCTATAACCAGCTTACTTGATGTTGTGGGTTGTGTTCTCATAGTGTCCTTGACCCATCTGGCTCTTACAATCTTCCCTTCCTTTCTTCTGCTGGGTTACCCTGGCCCTGCTTGGTGTTTGGCTGTGGTTCTTGGCCTCTGCTCCCATCAGTTGCTGGATAACACCTTCCTGACAACAATAGGCATTGACTTATGAGTATAGCAGGATATCACTAGGAATCATTTCTAATTATAATTTCTAATCATTGACTGCTTTTCCCAGTTGTGTTTAGTTTTATTCTGGGTCTCTGTGATGTCCTGTCTCTGACTCCTGACCATCTGGGCAGTGTCATGTGTGGGATCCCTCTTGTGGCAAGGGCTTCAGGTTGGACTAGTCATTGGCTGACCAATCCTAAAGGTTCTGTACCATGGTTACTCCAGTACATCTTGCATGCAGGTAGGTCAAAGGTTTTGTGACTGGGTTGATATCCCAGACCCACCGCTAGGAGCCTTACCTGGTTAAAGAAGGAAGCTAGTTCAGGCTCCGTATCTCTTCCTATTTTTAGGAGGCTTTGCTAGGGTCACTACCACAGATTCCAGGAAATTTCCACTGCATTAGATTTCTTCATCACCTTGAAATACCTGCCAATTCCTGTCATCTTTCCCAGTACTTCCTCCATCCTTCCCCCACTTGCCTGATCCCTCCTGTTCCCATCTCTCCCCTCCCCCAGGCCACCTGCAAAATCTTTTTTATTTCTCCTCCCAAGGAAGATCCGTGTCCCTCCTTGAACCTTCCTTTACTTAGCCTTTCTGTGTCTGTGAATTGTAACATGATTATCCTTTAATTAATAGCCAATGTCCACTTTAAGTGAGTACATAATATCTTTGTCTTTATGAGTCTAGATTACCTCACTCAGGGTGATCTTTTCTAGTTCTATCTATTTGCCTGAAAATTCCATGATGCCCTTGTTTTTAACAACTGAGTTAAAAACATTGTGTAAATGAGCCATGTATTCTTTATTCATTCTTTGGTTGAGGGATACCTAGGCTGTTTCCAGTTTCTGCCTATGTTCTTGTGGTTGGATGGAGAACCCTTTGGGTATATGCCCAGGTATTCCTGGACCTTGAGGTAGGTCATTTCCCAATTTTCTGAGAAATGCCATATTGATTTTCAAAGTGGCTGTATTACTTTGCACTCCCACCAACAATAGAGGAGTATTTCCCTTGCACCACATCCTTGCCAGCATGAGCTCTCTCTTGTGCTTTTGATCTTAGCCATTCTGATGGGTGTAAGATGGAACCTCAAAGTAGTTTGAATTGCATTTCTAAGATGGTTAAGGATGTTGAATATTTCTTTAAATGTTTCTTGGCCACTTGAGATTCCTGTTGAGAATTCTGTTTAGATCTGTACCTAATTTTTTAATTGGATTATTTGGTTGCTGATATTAAGTTTTCTTGAGTTCCTTATATAATCTTGATATTAGCCCTTTGTCAATGTAATGTTTTTCGATTCTATAAGCTGGCATTTTGTCCTATTGAGACTGTCCTTTGTCTTACAGAAGCTTCTCAGTTTCATGAGGTCCCATTTAAAAATTGTTCTTTTGTGCCTGTGCTGTAGGTGTTCTGTTTAGGAAGTTGTCTTCTGTGGCAATTCATTCAAGGCTATTCCCCACATTCTCTTCTAAGTTCAGTGTATCTGATTTTACATTAAGGTCTTTGATCTACCTGGACTTGAGATTTGTGCAGTGCGATTGGTATGAACCAATTTGTACTTTTCTACATGCTGATGTCCAGTTAGATGAGTACCATTTGTTGAAGGTGCTTTCTTTCTTTTTCATTGTGTATTTCTGGATTTTTTATCCAAAATCAGGTGTCCATAGGTATGTGAATTTACATCTAGGTCTTTAATTGCATTCCATTGATCAACTTGCATGTTTTTATGCCAAAACCACACAGTTTTTTTTTCTCATGGTTTATTTTTTTTTTATATTTAAAAATTTCCATCTCCTTCCCTCCTCCTCCCCCCTCCCCCCCCCCCCTTCTCTCCCTCCCCTCCCCCCCCCCCCCACCCATACCTCCCCTCCCTCCCTCTCAAGGCCAAGGAGCCATCAGGGTTCCCCACTCTATGCTAAGACCAAGGTCCTCCCAACTCCCCCCAGGTCCAGGAAGGTGATCGACCAAGCTGAGAAGGCTCCCACAGAGCCCGTCCATGAAGAACAATCAGAGCCCAGAGCCATTGTCCTTTGCTTCTCAGTCAGCCCCCGCTGTTGGCCACACTCAGAGAGACGGGTTGGTCGCATGATCCATCAGTCCCCATTCCAACTGGAGTTGGTGATCTCCCATTAGTTCTGTCCCACCGTTTCCATGAGTGAACGCACCCCTCTCGTTCCTGACTTTCTCCCTCATGTTCTCGCTCCTTCTGCTCCTCATCGGGGCCTTGGGAGCTCAGTCCAGTGCTCCAATGTGGGGCTCAGTCACCTTCCCCATCTGTCGCCAGCTGGAGGTTCCCTCACGGTCCTGACTTTCTTTCTCATGTTCTCTCTCCTTCTGCTCCTCATCAGAACCTTGGGAGCTCAGTCCGGTGCTCAGTGTGGGGCTCTGTCATTTTCTTCATCTATTGTCAGGTGGAGGGTTCTATGGTGATATGCAAGAAATTCATCAGTATGGCTATAGGAACTGGCCTTTTCAGGCTCCCTCTCCTCAGCTGCCCAAGGAACTAACTGGGGGCGTCTCCCTGGAAACCTGGGAACCCCTCTAGGGTCAAGTCTCTTGACAACCCTCAGGTAGCTCCTTAAATTAAGATATATGCTTCCCTGCTCTCATATCCACCCTTCCTATATTCCAAGCACCCCATTCCTCCGAGCTCCCCCCGCTCTCCCCTTCACACTTTTCTCTCCCCATCTTCCTTGGCCCAGTCTTGCCCAACCCTCAAGTTCCCAATTTTGCCTGGCGATCGTGTCTACTTCCAATATCCAGGAGGATTACTATATCTTTTTTTGGGAGTTCACCTTCTTATTATCTTCTCAAGGATCCCAAATTTATAGGCTCGATGTCCTTTAATTATGGCTAGAAACTGAATATGAGTGAGTACATCCCATGTTCATCTTTATGGGTCTGGGTTACCTCACTCAGAATAGTGTTTTCTATTTCCATCCATTTGCCTGCAAAATTCAAGATGTCATTGTTTTTTACCGCTGAGTAGTATTCTAGCATGTATATATTCCACAGTTTCTTCATTCCATTCTTCCACTGAAGGGCATCTAGGCTGTCTCCAGGATCTGGCTATTACAAATAATGCTGCTATGAACATAGATGAGCATATGCTTTTGTTGTATGATTGGGCATCTCTTGGGTAGATTCCCAATAGTGGAATTGCTGGGTCCTGGGGTAGGTTGATCCCGAATTTCCTGAGAAACCACCACACTGCTTTCCAAAGTGGTTGCACAAGTTTGCATTCCCACCAGCAATGGATGAGTGTGCCCCTTACCCCCACACCTCTCCAGCAAAGGTTATTATTGGTGTTTGGATTTTAGCCAATCTGACAGGTGTAAGATGATATCTCAAAGTTGATTTGATTTGCATTTCCCTGATAGCTAGGGAGTTTGTGCATGACCTTAAGTGTCTTTTGGCCATTTGAACTTCTTCTGTTGAGAATTCTCTGTTCAGTTCAGCGCCCCATTTTTTAATTGGGTTAATTGGCATTTTACCATCTCGTCTCTTGAGTTCCTTATATATTTTAGAGATCAGACCTTTGTCAGTTGCAGGGTTGGTGAAGATCTTTTCCCAGTCAGTAGGCTGCCTTTGTGTCTTAGTGACAATGTCCTTTGCTTTACAGAAGCTGCTCAACTTCAGGAGGTCCCATTTATTCAATGTTGCCCTTAAAGTATGTGCAGCTGGGGTTATGCATAGGAAACGGTTCCCTGTGCCCATTTGTTGTAGAGTACTTCCCACTTTCTCCTCTATCAAGCTCAATGTGTTCAAATTAATATTGAGGTCTTTAATCCATTTGGACTTGAGTTTTGTGCATGGTGATAGATATGGATCTACTTTCATTCTTCTACAGGTTGACATCCAGTTATGCCAGCACCATTTGTTGAAGATGCCCTCTTTCTTCCATTGTGTACTTTTGGCTCCTTTATCAAAATCAGGTGTTCATAGGTTTGTGGTTTAAGATCCGGGTCTTCTATACGATTCCATTGGTCAACTTCTCTGTTTTTATGCCAATACCAAGCCGTTTTCAATACTGTAGCTTTGTAATAGAGTTTGAAGTCAGGGATGGTAATGCCTCCAGAAGAACCTTTATTGTATAAGATTTTTTTGGCTATCCTGGGTTTCTTGTTTTTCCATATAAGTTGATTATTGTCCTCTCAATCTCTGTGAAGAATTTTAATGGGACCTTGATTGGGATTGCATTGAATCTATAGATTGCTTTTGGTAGAATTGCCATTTTTACTATGTTGATCCTCCCAATCCATGAGCAGGGGAGATCCTTCCATTTTCTGGTATCCTCTTCAATTTCTTTCTTCAAAGACTTAAAGTTCTTGTCAAATAAATCCTTCACTTCCTTGGTTAGCGATACTCCCAGATATCTTATGCTATTTGTGGCTATTGTGAAAGGTGATACTTCTCTGATTTCCCTCTCTGCTTCCTTTTCCTTTGTGTATAGGAGGGCGACTGATTTTTTGGAGTTGATCTTGTATCCTGCCACGTTACTGAAGGAGTTTATCAGCTGTAGGAGTTCTTTGGTGGAGTTTTTGGGGTCGCTTATGTATACTATCATATCATCTGCAAATAATGAAAGTTTAACTTCTTCCTTTCCAAATGAATCCCCTTGATTCCCTTATGTTGTCTTATTGCTATTGCTAGAACTTCAAGCACTATATTGAAGAGATAAGGAGAGAGTGGACAGCCTTGTCGCGTTCCTGAATTTAGTGGGATAGCCTTGAGTTTCTCTCCGTTTAATTTGATGTTAGCTGTCGGCTTGCTGTAAATAGCTTTATTATATTTAGGAATGACCCTTGTATCCCTAATCTCTCCAAGACCTTTATCATAAAAGGGTGCTGAATTTTGTCAAATGCTTTTTCAGCATCTAATGAGATGACCATATGGTTTTTTTCCTTCAGTTTGTTTATATGATGGATTACATTAATAGATATTCGTATGTTGAACCAGCCCTGCATCTCTGGGATGAAGCCTACTTGATCGTAATGGATAATTTTCTAATGTGTTCTTGGATTCGGTTTGCCGGTATTTATTGAGAATTTTTGCGTCAATGTTCATGAGTGAGATTGGCCTGTAATTCTCTTTCTTGGTTGAGTCTTTGTGTGGTTTAGGTATCAGGGTAACTGTAGCTTCATAGAAGGAATTTGGCAGTGACTCTTGTGTTTCTATATTTGAAATACCTTAAGGAGTATAGGTATTAGGTCTTCTTGGAAGTTTCTGGTAGAATTCCGCATTGAAACCATCTGGTCCTGGGCTCTTTTTGGTAGGGAGGTTTCTGATAACAGTTTCTAATTCTTCGCGACTAACAGGACGATTTTAGAGCATTTACCTGGTCCTGGTTTAACTTTGGTATATGGTATTTATCTAAAAAAACTGTCCATTTCTTTTACATTTTCCAATTTTGTGGCATACAGGCTTTTGTAGTAAGATCTAATGATTTTCTGAATTTCCTCTGTGTCTGTGGTTATGTCCCCCTTTTCATTTCTGATCTTGTTAATTGCGTGTTCTCCCTCTGCCGTTTGATTAGTTTGGCTAAGGGTTTGTCAATCTTGTTGATTTTCTCCAAGAACCAGCTTCTTGTTTCATTGATTCTTTGGATTGTTTTCTGTGTTTCTATTTTGTTGATTTCTGCCCTCAATTTGATTATTTCCAGTCTTCTACTTCTCCTAGGTGAGTCTGCTTCTTTTTTTTCCAGAGCTTTCAGGTGTGCTGTTAAGTCACCAATGAGCGCTTTCTCCGTTTTCTTTAAGTGGGCACCTAGTGCTATGAACTTTCCTCTTAGCACTGCTTTCATTGTGTCCCATAGGTTTGAGTATGTTGTGTCTTTGTTTTCATTAAATTCAAGAAAGACTTTAATTTCTTTCTTTATTTCTTCCTTGACCCAGGTGTGGGTCAGTAGTTGACTGTTCAGTTTCCATGAGTTTGTGGGTTTTCTGGGGGTAGCATGTTGTTGAATTCTAATTTTAATCCATGGTGATCCGAATAAGACACAGGTGGTTACTAATATTTTTTGTAACTGTGGAAGTTTGCTTTGTTACCAAGTATATGGTCAATTTTCGAAAAGGTTCCATGAGCCGCAGAGAAGAAGGTATATTCTTTCCTATTTGGGTGGAATGTTCTATAGATGTCTGTTAAGTCCATTTGGTTCATTACCTCCATTAAGTCTTTCAATTCTCTGTTAGGTTTCTGTCTGATTGACCTGTCCATTGGTGAGAGAGGAGTGTTGAAGTCTCCAACTATTAGTGTGTGTGGTTTGATGGCTGCCTTGAGTTCTAGAAGTGTTTCTTTTACATAAGTGGGAGCTTTTATATTAGGGGCATAGATATTCAGGATTGAGACTTCATTCTGATGGATTTTTCCTGTTATGAGTATAAAGTGTCCCTTTCCATCTCTTCTGATTGATTTTAGTTTGAAGTCAACTTTGTTGGAAATTAGTATGGCCACACTCGCTTGTTTCTTAGGGCCATTTGCTTGATAAACCTTTTCCCAACCCTTTACTCTGAGTAGATGTCTGTCTTTGTGGTTGAGGTGTGTTTCTTGTAAACAGCAAAATGTTGGATTCTGTTTTCGTATCCAGTCTCTTAGCCTGTGCCTTTTTATAGGTGAACTGAGTCCATTGATATTAAGTGATATTAATGACCAGTGGTTGTTAACTTCAGTCATTTTTAGTAGTAGAGTTTGTGTGTTTCCCTTCTTCTAGTTGTGCTGGTGAAGGGTCGCTAGATGCCTGAGTTATTGTGGGCGTTGTTGGACTCCTTGGTTTGTGATTTTCCCTTCTATTACTTTCTGCAAGGCTGGATTTGTGGCTGCGTATTGTTTAAATCTGTTTTTGTCCTGGAATATCTTGTTTTCTCCATCAATGGTGAATGCAAGCTTTGCTGGGTATAATAGTCTAGGCTTGCATCCATGTTCCCTAAGTGTCTGTAGCACATCTATCCAAGCTCTTCTGGCTTTCATGGTTTCCATTGAGAAATCAGGTGTAATTCTGATAGGTTTCCCTTTATATGTTACTTGACCTTTTTCCTTTGCAGCTCTTAATATCTGTTCTTTATTCTGTATGTTTTGTGTTTTGATTATTATATGGCGTGGGATGCTTTCTTTTGATCCAGTCTATTTGGTGTTCTGTAGGCTTCTTGTACCTTCATAGGAACATCCTTCTTTAGGTTGGGGAAGTTTTCTTCTATAATTTTGTTGAATATGTTTTTCTGGGCCTTTGAGTTGTAATTCTTCTCCTTCTTCTACCCCAATTATTCTTAGGTTTGGTCTTTTCATGGTGTCCCAGATTTCCTGAATGTTTTGTGTTAAGAATTTGTTAGATTTGTTTAGTTCTTTAATCTGAGTTTATTTCCTCTATAGTATCTTCAGAGTCCGAGATTCTTTCTTCCATCTCTTGTATTCGGTTGGAAATACTTGTCTCTGAAGTTTCTGTTCGTTTACTCAGAGTTTCCATTTCCAGTCGTCCCTCAGATTGTGTTTTCTTCAATACCTCCATTTCATTTATCAGGTCTTGTACTGTTTCCCTTACCTGTTGATTGCTTTTCTTGTTTTTCTTGTTTTTCTTGGGTATCTTTGAGAGATTTATTTATTTCGTCTACCTTTTTGTTTGTCATCTCCATTTCTTTATGGCAGTTTTTTACCTCCTGTTTAAGGTCCTCTATTATTTTCATAAGTACTGTTTAAGGTCGGTTTCTTCTATATCTTCTGGGGTAGGGGGTTCAATTCTTGTTGTTTCGGGATGTCTGGCTTGTGGTGATGTCATGTTGCCTTTCATGTTGTTGGAGGAGCTCCTGCATTGGCGCCTGCCCATCTCTTCCTTCAAAAGGAGCACGGAGGTGTTTGGTGTCCTAGACCAATAATTGCTGTGACTGAAACTGGTTGGATCTTCCCAGTGCCAGAGGAGGACCTATTCTTTGCGTCACAATCTGAAGAAGCCCACACTCCCTTGCAGGAATCCTCAGACCTGCCTGGAGGCCAGGGTCTGACTCCTCTGGGTGGATGGCCTTAGAACAGGAGCAGGACACCTGAGAACACTAGGGAAAGCTTGGGAGACACACAGGGAAGGGAGAAACCGACACAAGCCTGCAGAGGGAAGTGGGGGTAGGGGATCCTGTGCTCTCTTCCAGGGCAGGTTGCCCCAGGGTCCGCATTCACTCACCAGTTCAGATGGAATGTCAGGGCACAGGATCAGGGATTCCAGGCAGCCCAGGGTCGCAGCCCAGACAAAAGGGCCAAGGTGGGGGGTAGGGCGGGATGGGAATACCACACAGCGAACCTGGCAGCACAATCTGAAGGAGCCCGCACCCCTCCACAGGAATCCTCAGACCTGCCTGGAGGCCAGAGTCTAACCCCTTTGGGTGGATGGCCTTAGAACTGGAGCAGGACACCCCAAAGAATGATGGATCCTCCTGCAGACTGTCAGGTCCCCTTGCAGGCCAAGCAGCTCTCAGACAAAGGCCTACCTTGCTCCGGGCAGTCAAATGAAGGAGGGGACCTCCCACCGGCCTGGGTGCACTCAATTCCAGGTCCCCAGAGCCCAAACAGGCTGAGCTGTGGGATTTTGTGGCCCCAAAGACGGGAGGATGAGGCAGGGGGAGGGGGAGAGGATTCTGGGTGCAAGCTGGGAAGGGACAGGGAGAGAGAGGCGGTATCCGGGGCGAATAACCCCTGCAGGAAGAGCAGGAAGTGTGCTGGTGGCAGGGGGGAGTTGTGGAGAGTCGGTGGTCCCTCTCCGGGCAGCCTGCCGCGGGTTCGGGCACTCACTCCTCACTCACCCCAAAGAATGATGGATCCTCCTGCAGACTGTCAGGTCCCCTTGTAGGCCAAGCAGCTCTCAGACAAAGGCCTACATTGCCCCAGGCAGTCAAATGAAGGAGGGGACCTCCCACCGGCTTGGGTGCACTCAATTCCAGGTCCCCAGAGCCCAAACAGGCTGAGCTGTGGGATTTTGTGGCCCCAAAGACGGGAGGATGAGGCAGGGGGAGGGGGGGAGGATTCAGGGTGCAAGCTGGGAAGGGACAGCCACAGTTTTTATTATTATAACTCTGTAGTACAGTTTGAAATCAGAGATGGTGATACCTCTGGATGTTATTTAATTACACGGGATTGTTTAAACTCTCCTGGTGTAGCACAATGCCTGCTCTATGCGCTATGGTATGATTTGCGAGTCTGGCAAGGGGCTGGAGATTGAAACAAATACACAGAGACACAGTTAATGCCAAGAATGCCCAGAATGTCCCTTTATTGTGTTCCAGGGCAGCTTATATAGGGTCTCCTTGACTAATAGCCATGCCCTAAGTCTCAGCTGCAAGCCCACCAGAAACCACTAGCCTGTCTTTAGGAACTCCTGAGGGTCTCATGCTCAGAGCAGCTGCAAAACAAGTTGTTTACTCAGAGCAGCTGCAAGCATAGGAAAATAAGTTGTTTACTCTGGCAGGCAGGGAGTCAGAGGAAATTCAGGGTCGGGACCCATAATCCCAACACCTGGGTGGATTTTTTTTCCATACGAAGCTGAGTATTATCTTCTGTAAAGGTCTGTAAAGAATTGTGGTGTAATTTTGATAGGGATTCCACTCAATCTGTAGCACTGCATCAATCCTGCCAATCCATGAATATGGGAAATCTTTTCATTTTCTGATATCTTCTTCATTTTCTTTCTCCAAAGACTTGGAGTTTTTGTCATATGGGTCTTTCACTTGTTTGGTTAGAGTTACCCCCAGGTGTTTCATATTATTTATGGCTATTGTGAAGGGTGATATCTCCCTGATTTATTTTTCAGCCCATTTGTCATTTGCATATAGGAGGGCTACTGATTTTTTTTTAGTTTATTTTGTATCCTGTTACTTCCCTAAACATGTTTATCAATTGTAGGAGTTCTTTGGTAGAATTTTTGAGGCTGTTCATGTATACTATCATATCATCTGTAAACAGCGATACTTTGACTTCTTGTCCAATTTGTATCCTCTTGATCTTCTTCAGTTGTCTTATTGCTCTAGCTAGAAATTCAAGTACTCTGTTAAATATATATATAAAGAGTGTACAGCCTTGTTTTGTTCCTGATTTTAATGGAATTGCTTAGAGTTTCTCTGCATTTGATTTTATGCTGGTTGTAGAGTTGATGTAAATTTTACTCACTATATTTAGCGATGTCCTTTACATCCCTAATCTTCCCAAGACTTCATCATGACGGAGTGTTGGATTTTGTCAAAACTTTTCCATCATGTAATGGTATGATTATGTGGTTCTTTTCCTTCAGTTTGTTTATATGGTAGATTACATTGGTTTATTTTCATATGTTGAACCATCCCTGCATCTCTGGGATGAAGCCTATTTGGTCATGGTAGATGATCTTCCTGATGTATTCTTAGATTTGGTATGAGAGTGTTTTATTGAGTATTTCTGCATCAATCTTCATGAGGGAAAAATCATATAGTTATCTTTTTTTCATTGAATCTTTGTGTGGTTTGAGAGTCAGGATAATTGTGGCCTCATCAAACGAATTTGGCAATATTCCTTCTGTTTCAATTTTGTGAAATAATTTTAGGAGTATTAAAGTTAGCTGTTCTTTGGAAGTCTGATAGAAATCTGTGCTAAAACTGTCTGATCCTGAGTTTCTTCTGGTTGAGAGATTTTAATGACTGTTTCTATTTTCTTAGGGATTATGAGTGTATTTAAGTTGTTTTTCTAATCTTGATTTAGGTTTGCTAGGTGTTATATATTGAGAAAATTATCTATTTTAGAGTTCCTATTTTGTGCAATACTGGTTTTGAAAGTATGACTTAATGATTATTTGGATTTCCTCAGTGTATGGGGTTATATATATATATTTTTTGATTTTGTTACTTTGGATATTCTTTCCATGTTTTAGATAAATTGGATAATGGTTTGTCTATTTTGTTGAATTTCTCAAAGAATCTACTCTTTGTTTCATTGGTTCTTTGTATTATTTTCTTTGTTTCTATTTTATTGGTTTCAGCCCTCAGTTTGATTGTTTCCTGATGGCTACTCCTCTTGGATGTGTTTCTTTTTGTTCTAGAGCTTTCAGGTGTGCTGTTGTCACCAGTATGAGACCTCTTCAAACTCTTTATGCAGCCACTTATTGCTATGAACTTTCCACTTAGCATGGCTTTCATTTTGTCCCTTAACTTTGGGTATGTTGTGCATTCATTTTCATTGAATTCTAGGAAGTCTTTAATTTCTTCCTTTACTTCTGCCTTGACTCAGCAGTCATTCAACTGAGAATTGTTCAGTTTCCACAAGTGAGTTTGAAGGCTTCTGTTGTCATTGAAATAGAGTTTTAATCCGTGGCCGTCTGATAGGATTCCGGGGGTTATTTTAATTTCTTTTATCTGTTGAGACTTGCTTTGTGACCAAGTATGTGGTCAGTTTTGGAGAATGTTTCATGAGGTGCTAAAAAGATGTATTGAGTGAAATGTTCTATTTGTTAGGTTTATTTGATTCATAATTCATTAGGAATTTCTCTGTTTAGTTTTGTCTGAATGACTTGCTCAGTGGTGAGAGTGGGGTATTGAAGTACTATCAGTGTGTGAGGGCCAGTGTGTTATTAAGTTTTAGTAGTGTTTCCTTTACAAATATAGGTGCCCTTGTGTTTGGAGCAAAGATGTTAAGAATGGAAAAGACCATCTTGGCAAAGCTTTCCTTTGATGAGTATGAAATGCCCTTCCACTTTTCTTTTGACTAATTTTAGTTGAAAGTATTTTGTTAGATATTAGAATGGCTACACCAGTTTGTTTCTTTGGTCCATTTGCTTGGAAAATCCAACCCTTTACTCTGAGGCAATGTCTGTCCTAATGTTGAAGTCTGTTTCTTGTATGTAGCCGAAGGATGAATCCTATTTTTGCATCCATTTTGCTGGTCTGTGTTTTTTAAATTGGGAATTGAGTCCATTGGTATTGAGAGATATAAATGACCAATGATTGTTAATCTTTATTACTTTGCTGTTGTTGTTGGTAGTTGTGTGTGTGTGTGTTTCCCTTCTTAGGGTTTTACTGCTGTGAGATTATTTATTTCCTGTGTTGTCATAGATGTAGCTAACCTCCTTGAGTTGAAAATTTCCTTCCAGTATGGCTGGATTTGTGGACAGACACTGTTTAAATTTGACTTTAACATGGAATACTTGTTTTCTCCATCAATGGTGATTGAAAGTTTGGCTGGGTATAGTTGTCTGAGCTCATGCATGTGGTCTTAAATTTTACAGGACATGTATCCAGGTACTTCTGGCTTTTAGTCTCAGGTGAGAAGTTGGGTATAATTCTAGTAGGTCTGCCTTTGTTATATGTTACTTGTTTTCTCTCCCTTACAGCTCTTTAGTGTTTGTTCTTTGTTCTTTATGTATAGTGCTTTGGTTATTATGTGGCAAGAAGACTTCCTTTTCTGGTCCAATCTATTTGGTATTCTATAAGCTTCTTGTACCTTATAGAAATGTCCTTCCTTAGGTTAGAATTTTTTTCCTATTATTTTGTTAAAATTTTTTTTCTGGGCCTTTGAGCTAGGATTCTTCTCTTTCTATTCTTAGTATACTTAGATTTTCTTTCATAGTTTCCAGATTTTCTAGATGCTTTGTTTCTGGAATTTTTTAGATTTCACATTTTCTTTGACCAATGTATCTATTTCTTCTATTGTATCTTCTATGCCTGAGATTCTCTCTTCTATCTCTTGTATTCTGTGGTGATGCTCGCATCTGTAGTTCCTGTTCACGTACCTAGATTTTCTGTACCCAGGATTCCCTCAGTTTGTGTTTTCTTTTTTGCTTCTATTTACATTTTCAGATACTGAACAGATTTATTCATTTCTTTAGCCTGTTTGTTTCTCCTTAGCTTTATGTAAGGAATTTATTCATTTTCTTCAATTTTTTGGTTTGTCTTTTCCTCTATTTCTTTAAGGGGTTTGTTCAGTTCCTTTTTTTAAGGAGTTCTATCATCTTCATAAAGTTGGTTTTAAAGTAGTTTTTGTGCTTCATCTCTGTTGGAATATTCAGGACTTTCTATAGTAGGATAGCTGGGCTCTGGGGGTGACATATTGCCCTGGCTGTTGTTGATTGTGTTCTTATGTTGGCATGTAATCATCTGGGTTTGGAGCAATTATAAGTTTAGGTGCCAATTTCTTAGTCTGTATTTGTTGAGTGGGTGTTTCTTCCCTTGGTTTGTCTTCTGGCCTGAGTACCCTGTGATTCTAGTGGCTGTTGTATCGTCTGGTCCAGCAGGGTGCCTCTGCTGGGGTTCTGGTGGGCCTGCATGGTTTTGGGGGTTCTTGTGCTGGTATGGCTTCTAGTCAAGCAGGGGGCTTCTGCAGGCATTGTAGGCCAGGATGTAGTGACGGGGAGGCACTATTGAATAAAGTATTGGTGGGCTATGAGGAGGTATTGGTTGCCTGTGGACTGGAGTTTACTTGGGGTCCTTGGTACTGGCATGGCCTCTGGAAGAGCAGGGACAATTCTAAAATTTGTACATTAACTCTTTATTTAACCATTTATTCATTTATTTATTGTGACAAGGCATCATTATACAGCCCTGACTGGCCCGTAGCATAACGTGATAAGTAGACAAGGCTAGCCTTGAACGCACAGGCTTCTGCCTGCTTCTGCCTCCTAAATGTCGGTATTAAAGGTATGTACCACTGTGTATAACAAGATTTACTTTTGAAAATTATGTGTCTCACCAGGCGGCAGTGGCGCACGCCTTTAATCCCAGCACTCGGGAGGCAGAGGCAGGCGGATCTCTGAGTTCGAGGCCAGCCTGGTCTACAAGAGCTAGTTCCAGGACAGGCTCTAGAAACTACAGGGAAACCCTGTCTCGAAAAACCAAAAAAAAAAAAAAAAAAAAAAAAAAGAAAAAAAAAAGAAAAAGAAAAGAAAATTATGTGTCTCTGATTGGCTATGAGCTATGAGCACGTGAGTGCAGGTGCCTGAGGATGTCAGATCTCCTGTAGCTAGAGTGAGAGGCACTTGTGAGTCACCCAACATGACTCCTGGGAAGTGAAACTGTGTCGTTCTTCGTTATTAAACCATCCTTCTAGGCAATAACATCACACGGTAGAATGCTGTCGGAAGACATTCCACACACAGACTGTGGTTTTAAAGATTTGACTCCTGATCATGATTCTGCCAGTCAAACTGCTTTGGTGAATCCCCATGTTCAGGATTTCTGGATGGACATTTTCTCATCAGAACAAGGGGTGGGTCCCACAGAAGAAGGATCGAGGAGAACTGAAGAGTAGTGCTTTTAGCATCGCGTGCGGTGTGAGACAGGCTATAAGCAGATTAGGCGTCTCATCTTCGAGCCACCGCCTCAAGTGCTCGGGGCCGTTTCTCTCAACTTTCATTTTTCAACCCCCAAGGTGGGGAAACTGAAGATGATGAGGAGTTTCCGAGGAAGAGTTCTGGGCTGACGAGCTCACGCGCTGCACTCTGCGCTTGAGGCCAGACTCCTGCGTTCTGCGTCTCTGCACCCCTTTTTTGTTCCGGTAAGCCTTTTGGTTCCCCTTAGAGAAACAGGGTTCAGCTTTGAGGTACTCCTGGCTTTTGTTTGTTTTGCCGTGTTCTGTTTTCGTGCTTCTCATCCCTGTTAAGTGGAGCGGTAGATTTCCCAGAGTGATTATTGATGCTAAATCCAAGAAAATTACATCCAGGAGAGGATTTTAGATAACAAACACTGCTTAATATCGTCTGAAGATCAAGAGTACAAAACAGGTGACGGCAAACAACACAGAAACCTGTACGATCCAGGCCTGGAGAGATTGCTTGGTGGCTCAAGTGCACCCACTGCTCTTTCAGAAGGCCCAAGTTCAGTTCCCAGCACCCGCTTCAGGCTGCTCACAGCTCCCTGTAATTCTAGGCTCCATGGGCACCCTCACGCATGCACACACCCACACGTGCACACATGGATACACATAAGTAATGATAAAACAATTCTTTACAATTGAAAGAAAGTTGGATCCTCTTATCTAGAAAGTCAGGCTGCAAAGCAGCAGAAAGGGTGGCCCATGGAAAAGGAGTCTTGACAAATTAGCCATAGAATAGCTTTGCATGGCCTCTGTTTGTGACCTACCTTCCTGATGGTCCTGACTTCACAAGGCAGGCAGAGTGGGATCTATGACACTGAGTTCTGCTTGTAAATCCTCTCCCATTGCCAGGCATTGTATCTGCTTGAACAGAATCTCTATAAACTCCCAACCCCTTTGTGCAATTATTCTTTGAACCCTGTCTAGTGTTTTGACCCTCCATGGATAAATTGGCTTCTATATCATAACCACTCATCTATCTGTCTGTCTCCTACACAGGGTTTCAAACTTCTTTAGGACAGAAAGCATCATTGACATGAGCAGACATGTCCAGCATTCGGTGTGTATTAGATTCTTAATAAAATGTTCTTTATTTAGTCTCTGCATAGCTGTTGTTAAATCTAATCCTTTTTTACTTTCTTTGTGTGTACACATGTATGTCTGTGTTCATATGTGTGAATATGTATAACCCGTGTGTTGGTAGGGCAGTGGTTGATGTTGAATCTTTTTCTTGATCACCTTCCACTCTATTATTTTGAGCTCTCAGTGAACTTTGGGCTTACTTATTTGGCTAGACTGGCTGAACAGTAGACTTCAGGAACCCTCCTGTCTTCATTTTTTCCCCCAGCACTGTGATGACATGCATGCACCATGTAGGTGCTGGGACTCCAAACCAAGGCGCTAAGACACAGCAAGCTTGTTGCTGACAGAGCAGTCTCCCGAAGCCTTCTCTTCTCTTCTCTTCTCTTCTCTTCTCTTCTCTTCTCTTCTCTTCTCTTCTCTTCTCTTCTCTTCTCTTCTCTCCTCTCCTCTCCTCTCCTCTCCTCTCCTCTCCTCTCCTCTCCTCTCCTCTCCTCTCCCTTCCCCTCCTCTCCTCTCCCCTCCCCTCCCCTCCTCTCTTCCCCTCTTCCTTTCCTTATATTGGTCTTTAATTTTTCTGATGTTTTATTTTCACTAAAATCAAATGGTTTGTGCAACTGATGTTGAATTTAACATTTCCTTTCTCTTCCCTTTTGTTTTTATATCTTTCTAATCTCACTGAAGCACCATTTTCATTAAGGTCATTCCTGTGCTTGGATTTCCATGTTTGACACATGCATATCTTCCGTTGGCCACACTTTATGCAGTTCTGGTGGCTGGAATGAAGTAGAGAGCTGGCTTAAAAGGATAATTGTTATGTAAATTAATTTTGATTGAAATTTGATTAATTGTTCTTTGCTTTGGGAGATTAAAGCATAAATTTGGTCCTTATCAAAGATAATATAATTTGAAAAGTTTAAATCTTTTGCATGAAGATTAGACTTATACGATCAAACCTCAAAGAACACAAGAAGAAGAGGAAACCAATTTTCTTGAAAATGACCATTTCAGTCAAATCGATTCATGTGGACTTTGTGTCTCTCTCCCTTGGCCTCCCTTTCACCAATTCATTCATATTTATGCTGGGAGAGACTAACTGTCCACAGTGGGATGAGAGCAGAGCCTGTTGGTCTCTACGTGAAAGTCATTCTGAGATGACATTTGTGCAGTGAACATGTATGTGCGTGAGTGACAGAGATGGTTACAGCAACAAGGTATGCAATATTTTCCACCATCCTCTGCTTCTAGAAAGTTTTTCCTGCCCTTCCCATCAGAGTTCTGGCAACTCTCTTACTCTGTTATTTCCTGTGTTTATCATAATGAATATATGAATATATTAAAAACATCGATGAACAGATGAGATTATGAAGCAGAGATTATATATGTGTATGTTTGTGTTTACATATGCATACACTTATTTATCAGACATTCAAACAGTTTCTAGATTCAATCCATATTGTAATAATATTTATTTATTTGTGTGTACACGTGTGTGCACACCCACCATATGTGTCCGGTGCCCACAGCATCCAGGAGATGTAGATTCAGAAGATGCAGAGTCCCCTAGAGCTAGAGTTACTGGCAATCGTAAGCTTCCCAGTGTGGGAGCTGGGAACATAGGTCATCTAGGAGAACAGCAAGCATGCTAAACTCTTGAGCTCTCTCTCTAGCCAACAGCATATTTCTAAATGCCCACATGTATGTTTACTCATACATTTAAAATTTACCAAAGCACTAGACATACCGGCTCATTGGTTCATCATTTTAACTCACTGAGCAGACTGGCCCAATTGTCACCAGAGAGACTTCATCCAGCAACTGATGTCAACAGCTGCGGACCCATAGCCAAACATGATCCAGAGCTTGGAAAATCCTGCAGAAGCAGGAGATAAAGGATTCGAGGAGCCAGAGGAGCAAGGACACAACCAGAGAGTAGGATGAGGATCTGGGTTTAGCCAGGGGAGTAGCTGTAGGGTGAATATGATCTAGAGACAGAGTATGGGGCCAGAGCGACGGCTCAGTGGCTCAAGTCCTTAATGTGCTTTCAGAGGACAGGAGGAGCTCAGTTCTCAGAGCTTGGGTGGCTAACACACACTTGTAACTCCAGATCCAGGGGATTCAGGGCCTCTCTTGGTCTCTGTGCCCCCCTGCCCAACTTAGCATCCACACAGACACATATTAAATTAAATCTTTAAAAAGCTCGTCATCAGATGTATAAAATTCTCAAAGAATTTCTAGAATATATTATATTTAAAAAACTGTCAGTGTATTGGGTAGTAGAATGTGCTGGACCTTTTTAAAATTTTGAGCAATGGCAGGCAAAATTTCTTACCAGAATGTTCCTGGACCCTCTCCCCGCATTAGGATTCCAGGAGTGGTTATTGTGTAACCCGAGTAAGCAGAGGTATTTGTCTTTATTCTGGCTTTCATCTCCCGCACATTGCCTGAAGTTAGAAAAATATGGCATCCCTAGTATCAGGTTGAATGGGATGAACACGCATGCGCTGGTCACAGAAGGAAGCTCTGTCCTTGTTTGTGGCCACCGACGTTGAACCGGTATCCAGCTTTTCATTTGGTTTCCCTTCTGTACCTCACCTTCAATAATTATTTATGACCCACATACCTGTGACCTGGCTATTAAAGGGAAGAGCAGAGCATACCCCTCTCAGACGGCTCAGCCAGATGTTTCAAAGGGTTTTGTCGGGGCAAATAGCTCTGCTGCTTGATTGCCGAGGAGCTAGCACAAAGGGTCTCAGCACAAAAGGTCTGGAATTGTTGGGCACGTGTCTGCTTTTCTTTTCTAAAGGCTGAGCCGGGTGTATGTGTGAGAAGTTTGGGACTGTCCTCTTCAGTCCTTGCATTTCATCAGGAAATATTTATATTCAAATGCAAGGCTTGATTTTTGGAGGTGAACGGCTCCTTCGACACGGGATGTTAATTCTGTTTTCTGTGGGGAGTGGAAGTGATTCCCGGCACGCAGGAGCTGGACACACCAAAGCTTTTTCTATTAACACTTGGAGCTGACTATGGAGGTGAAAGTCAGCTCTCACAAAAAGCACGGTGTTCTCTAGGAAGAAAAATGTCACTTTTGTGAGTTTTGTTCTTCCTTTTTTTTGTGTGTGTGAAGATGAGATATTCTTTTTTTTACCCCGAGAAGTAATTTCTATCTTGCTGTAAAATGTCACTGTAAAAATCTGCTTGAGAAAATAGGAATGCATCTTTCTTTTATTTTTTGTTTTTGCCCTGTTCATGAAAATATCACCTGAAGCATGTGGTGAAAATTAAGGGAAAATGAGCCATTTCTTCTGATTTTGTAAATGATCACATTCTTTACCCTCTTCGGTTCTGTGAGAATAACAAAGGAAATTTCCCTCAACTATTTGTTTAAATAAACAGCAATTTCTATCCTTCTCTCTGCCTTCCTTTCTTCCTCCCTTTCTCTCTTTCTTTCTCTCTCTCTCTTTCTTTCTTTCTTTCTTTCTTTCTTTTTCCTCCTCTGCTTTCTTCTTCCTTCTCCTCCTTTCTTTCTTGGAGAAGTCCAGAGAAAAAGTGGCAAAACAAACTGCTTTTTGGGGAGCAACTCTGTGCCCTGGTGCCTGGGAGGTGTGTGTGTATGTGTGTGTGTTATAAATGTGAATGTGTTAAGGTGTGTGCACATGAACATACAAGTTCATATGCACATGTGTACATGTGTGGAGGGCAGAGGCCAGCACCTGTTATCTCCTCTATCACTCTAACCTCATTTTTTAAACATGGAGCCTACAAATTTCTATTTCTGCTCCCTAGCTCTGGGATAACAAGCATGTGGACTTTATCCATCACTATTTTATTTTTTGCATTGATTCTGGGCCTCACATACAGGTCCTAATGCTTGGGTGGCAAATGCTTTACCGACTGAGTTATCTCCCCAGCTCCACAAAGACATTCTTCTTCTAAGAAAAGATTTGTTCTGTGTATGTGTGTCTATGCATGTGTGCTTGTGAGTGCAAATGCCCCTGGAGGCCAGAGATATCAGATCTCACTAGAGCAGGAGGTACAGGCAGTGTGAGCTACCCAGCACAGGTACTAGGAACTGA
Source organism: Arvicola amphibius (assembly GCF_903992535.2). Taxonomy (NCBI): domain Eukaryota; kingdom Metazoa; phylum Chordata; class Mammalia; order Rodentia; family Cricetidae; genus Arvicola; species Arvicola amphibius. The sequence goes on along the minus strand of NC_052058.2, from coordinate 90,986,765 downwards.
ACTCAAGTCATCTGCAAGATCGGTACATACTCTTTAACCACTAAACCATCTCTCCAGCCCTGCAAGGTATTCTTGTAGCAGTGCAGATTTCAGCTTTCTTGTTACCATCCTTTTGAATGCCAACTCTAGTTGACCATTAAGGAAGCCTGAGAATTATTAACTGGATAATAATGATAATGATGAATGTATTGATAAAGTAATAATACTATTAGTCATCACAGCCATTAGTCACTGACTATAGTGAAGACACTATGCTAAATGCTTTTTATTCTCTATCCCACTTTTAATACTTTAAAACTCCCTTTCATAATGGTCACTATTCACAGCTGAAGAACTCCACTAGGTTCTGAAGGTATGATGTAATATACTTATATTTTGAACTAAGGCATCCTGACTCTGAATCCACAAACATCTAGCATATTATAAGCCTATATACTGGTGTAACAGACACTGTGATATCTAACCCTTCATCCTCTATTTCAGATATAAAACTTTATATAGATGGTATTTCAAGCCTTGCTTTCTAGGTTTGGTAAGTCAGTTGGGATGAACAGTTGGGCATATGCCAGGTGTTTCTTCCAGGACCATGGATTGAGCAGCCAAGTGGTCAGGTAGTGATAAGAAAGGCAGGTGGCAAAGAAACATGTCACATCCTAGTGGGTGTTGCAGTTAAAAGTGTGACCATGTGAGCCACAAGGAGGCAAAGATCAAGATGATCCGGAGTTTACCAGCCTCCCATCCAGTGTGGGTTGCAGAAACAGAGAGAGCTTGCACTAAGCTTGTTGAAGCATGGATTAAGGCAAAGATTCTCACAAAGAGCTATTTATTAAAGGTTTATTTTATTTCTGTGTGTCTGCTTGTTTCTGTGTCAGTATGTGCACATGACTTCAGGTGCCCATGGAGGTCAGAAAAAGACACTGGATCTCCTAAAACTGGATTTGCCAGCAGTTGTGAGCTACCTGATATGAACGCTGGGAACTGAACGCAAATCCTCTTCAGGAGCAGTGAGAACTCCTTAGCCATCTCTCCATACTGAGAGAGCTCTTGTTTTTCATTTCTCCACACACTCTGATCATTACTCTTTGTGCATGAGTGACTGTGATGGGAGCAGAGCAGGAGGTGGCCATTGAAACAGGAGGCATCGTTGATGGGGATGAGTCACTCCCAGACCAACAAATAGATTTCCTCTTGGGGAAATATTGACTAAAGACTTCTGCATCTTAAGAACTGTTTTGCTAACTTTGAGCGCCTTGAAGATAAAGTGATAAAGTCTTTTTACATTTTTGCATTAGCATGAATTATTCAGACATGAAAGATTTTGACTGTAAGGAAGGGCAAGGGAGAGAATCAGTTACTCCACGGTTATGGTTTCTGTTGCTGTGAAAAGTCTTCATGACCATGGCTACTCTACAAAGGGAAACATTTAATTGGGGCTGGCTTACTAGTTCAGAGCTTTACTTATTGTCATGGTGAGAAGTATGGTGCTATGAAGGCCAACACGTTGCTGGAGAGGCAACTAAGAGTTCTATATCTAAATTGGCAGATAGTAGGCAGAGAGAGAGAGAGAGAGAGAGAGAGAGAGAGAGAGAGAGAGAGAGAGAGAGAGAGAGAGAGAGAGAGAGAGAGAACTTGAGCATTTGAAACCACAAAGCTCACCCCTAGTGACACACTTCCTTCAACACAGCCACACCAACTTTAACAAGGCCAGACCTCCTAATAGTGCCACTCCCTGGTGACTAAGCCTTAAAATCTGTGAGTCTATAGAGGCCATTCTTATTCAAACCATCACAGGCACTAACCATTTGAGTTTGTGCAGGTAGACACAGGCAGGCTTTGTACAGGTGGGGCCCAGGCCTATACAAGAGTAGTAGGAACTTAGTAGGAAGACACTAGAGTAGGCTGGAGGAGAAACTATGCACAGTTTCCACGCCTCTTCTCTACTACAACTCTTCTCTGTCTCTAAGCAGGTTTAAATTCGGGGCTATTAACAAGTATAGGAGCAAATACAACACAAGGGTGGAGGAGTCACCCCAACTTCCCAAAACTCAAAAAAGCAAATGGCATCAAGGCACACAGAGAATCTACTCTTAAATCTCTCTTCTCATTATGGAAAGTATGGTCTTATATTGTGTCTTGTTAGACAGGCATCATGTAATGGAGGCATCCTCTGCAGTCAGGAATCCTACTTGATATGAGAATGATATGGCCAATAGCTGTCTACATGCCAGCTGGGGTACACTTGGTGACTATGACTCTGAGGGTGAGCAAGGCTGGCCTTGATTTCTTTTACAGTTTCCACTGTTCTCACCAGCAGGCTAAGGTAGGGTGGCATTGTGTCAATCAGAGGATGGTTGTCTGACCTACAAAAGCTGTGATCTTTGAGACATGGATTGGCAGAAGCCCAGAAAGTTTAGGTGAGCCTCTTTGAAGGATGGTGTTGACTCCTAGATGAATAGAAAGTTTGAGGGAGAAAAGTTCCTGGATAGCTGACTGATGGACGTAGCCTTGGAGAATTGACAACTTGGATTCCTTCACTTCTGTTCATGTTTCTTAGCTGTAAGAATGTTGTGTAGCAAATCTGTCCCATTGAACGTTATATGGTATGAGAAGAAGTCACCATCTCTACTGTCTAATGACCATGCTCAGCTACTGAACATGAGCTGAGGTTGATGTGATTGAGGAGCTGAAGTTTTATTTTGAGGCAGGGTCTTCCTGGCTGACCTCGAACACATGATTCATCTGCGGCAGCCTTCCAGTTGCTGAGATTGCAGGTGTACGTACACACCCATGCATTTATCGACCAACATCTATGGATCTGCTAGGGCCAAGGTCATAACAGAAATGGTCTGATGAAATTATGAAGAAGGTAGGCCAGGAACTGACAAACCTTTAGTTCTATTTCATGTCAATTTAAATATGGGAAGAGAAAGATTTATTTAAAAAGAATATACAACCACCACCATCACACCACCACCACTACCACCACCACACCACACCACCACCACCACTACCACCACCATCATCACCACACACAAGTGCGTGCTCATGCGAGCATTTAAAGACTCTATTGACCAAGCCTACACATGTCCGCTATTTTGTCTTCATACCCATCTTCTCCCAACACTCTGGGAAGTGTTAATCTTGTTCTTTCCATTAGCTAGATGAGAAAAACGAGTCATAGAGAAACTGTGTGCTTTGCTTATGGTTACTTAGTAAATGAGCAATAGAAGCAGGGCCCAGTCCGGGCATTGTCCTGAATCACCTGACTGGAATCTCTGAGGTAGGCCTCTATCTCATGCACATCATTTCATCCACTGGGCGTGTGAGTGTGGTGACTTTAATTTGGCTCTCTCAAAAAACTGACCTTAAGCTGAGAACTTGCAGTTTGTGGTGGGAAGTGACATCCTGGAGCAGAAGTAAGGGTTTGGGAGTTAAAACAGAGGGGAAATAGAGTGCTGTTGAGTGACTCGCTGGGCAGCTGAGGGCTGCACGGGGCCTCTAAGAGCCCCTAGCGTACTCTTGAAAAGTGGCCATCATAGGCAGCAAAGAAGCCAGTGTCTGTCCACTAACTACTGTCCCCCACTGGTCAAAGACCTACAGTGGTGCCAATTCCCTTGCGCTTCTGGCATGCAAGTATGCCGGCTCAGCCGACTGAGTTTCTCCGGGTATCTCCGTGGTGGGCCCAAGCAACTCTGCACAGTGAGCAAGAGACACACTGCAACTGATGCAAGGCACTGTCGGGTTGTGTGTCTGTGCACCTCACCGTCACAGAAAGAGCTAAGAAAGTGAGCTAGAGTTGCAGGTGGTTGTGAGCCATTCAACATGGGGGCTGGGACCTGAACTTGTATCCTCTAATTACTGACCCATCTCTCTAGTTCCTTATTTACTAACCTCTCTAGTCCTTAGCTTCTGCAGTCTCTCTAGTCCTTAGCTTCTGCAGTCTCGGGAGGTGGAGACACAGGACAGCCATCTCTGGGCACCACCCCTGCAGCAGTGTTTGGTTGCAATTAGGATAGAAGGGAAACCCCTTACCCTTACCTAAATCTGCACCAGCCTCTGCTCTCTGCACATCACTCCATTTTATATCTTCCTGGGCCTGTTTCAGGCCTTTGCCTTATTTCAAATCACCTTCCTGATCTTTGCAAGAGGCCTGCTTCTGAGCTTCCACACCCATCTTAATGGCCTCATGCCAGGAGCCTGGTCTGCACCTCGGCAGCTCCAGATGGGACACTCAGCTACTCTCTATCCCATAGTTGGATTTTGCTGTTTCTAACACCACTGTCTAAGGTTATTTCTCTGTGTATTTATGTGATTATTTCTGCCTCCACCCAACAGGAAGGGACGAGGCTTTGTTCTCTTTGTTTCCACATTCCCAGGGCCTAGAGCAGTGCTTAGGGCAGTTCTCAGAAGCCAGCCAGCAACTGATCAACTTTTGTCTGTTGACGGATTCAATGAATCTGCCTGAATTCTTCATACACGCTCATAGCAGATTGTATATGTGAATTTCTTACTCAGATGAAGAAAGGGTGAGATGAGAGTAACCTCTTTGGAAATGACTTCTTTTTATGACAAATGTTGCATCTCCATGTTTGTGTCTAGTTGTTATCTAGTGAATTTACCGTGACAAACTCCCCCTCTATCTCCTCCCACTTCTCTTCCTGTGGCCTTGGCACGCACTTGCATGAACGCTAAAACCTTCATCTTCGGGTGTGGGTAAGGACTAGGGATTTGATTGTCTGATTGAAGTTGACCACTTCAACTTTGCACTATTTCTATTGTAACTGACTAGCTAAAGAATGCCTGAAATCAAGTTCAGCTGCATTAGCTGCTTTGGGATCCTGACTAAAAAGCTATGCTTATCCAGTAGGAGCATCCTGCAAACAAAGACTCAACGTTTTATTGTCATAATTAAAATCCCAACTCAACGTGTTGTGCTACAATGTTGGTAGAGTCTGTCTGCAGAGTCCTGCTGGCCCCTTGGGTGCCTGAATTTATAGCCATTCTTTATTTTGAGTTTACTTCTGGACTTGGCTGCCTCTGGAGCAGTGATTCATGTCATTCCAATATAAGAATCACCTTGAGACAGATCACAGCTGAATACCTAAGTCTCCAAATCTTTACTCAAACTGACAGTCTTTGACACCTCCAAGAAAAGGAAGATGTCTGTGCAGAATAAGTTGTCTCTTAGGACAAGATCTGCTCCCTGAAGTAAAGGAAGAATCACAGTCACGAAAGACAGGCTGGGAATAGGGCTCGGTCTATAAGCAATTGCCTTGAAAACCTGAGGAATTGAGTTCAATTCAAGACATTCATAGAGGCATCCCAATCATTCCATTACAAGGGATGTGGAGATGGGCAGAGTCTTGGAGAGTTCCAGGCCCAGCGACAGCCCTTGTCTCACAAAGCAAGGTGGGCAGCTCTTGAGAAATGATAGCTGAGGTTGTCATCTGGATTCCACATGCATGCACATACTGTTTTAGCGTTATCCCATTAAGACTCATGTCCTTCAGTTTCTGAATTGAAGATTTCAAATCTGCCTGCAGTGTCCATGGGTAAGGACTAACTCTGGGCTGCTCTGTGAGAAACACTGAATAGTGTTAGAAGACAGTCTGGGAAGTCTTAGTTGCTTGGTTATGCATGGGTCACCAAGACTAGCCCCCAACACATGCTGGACTGGGGAAAGACCAACGCTGCTTGAAAACGTAATTACAATAGTTGGCAAAATGTGGAGTGCAACGGAGATGCAATTCAAGATTTCAAGTGCACCAGCAGAGAGAAAGGGAGAAACATCAGTCTAGTCTGTCTAGACATCCAGGGGAGGGGTGTGCTGGGGTCTGACATGCACATTACAGTTGTGCTATAAATGGTGGCTGCCTCGGGCAGAAATTTTTATTACAAGGCTGAAAAAGACATCCAATGTTAGATTTGTGTAGGTGAATGAGTCAGGACACATTTTCTTTCAGTTTCCTGGGTTGTAGACTCTGGAGAGACTTTGAAGATAGAAAGTCCAAAATTGGAAAATAGGTTCTAAGTTTCAGGAGGAGGTGGGGTGAGAGTTAGCATCCTTGAGTTGTTTCTGTCTCAGTCTAGTTAGTTTACTGCTAAATAGTGATGCTGAAAGTTCATTATCTGTAGAGACCCTCTGGTTTCTGTGACGAGAAAAATCTCATGGCTCTAAACTCTTGTGTCTATGTTTATGTGTGTGAGGACATTTGCGTACATGTACATGGAAGACAGAGGTTGCCACTAGATGTCTTCATCAGTCATTCTCAGACTTATGTTTTGAGGCAGATCACTAACTGAATCTAAGCTTATCAATTCACATAAACAGATTGGTCAGCAAGCCTTGGGACCTGTAGAAGGAGCTGCGGGCAGGTCTGCTTTTGTCCTGCCTGGCTCCCCCATGGCTAGCTTAAAACCCGAAATAACAACACACAAATGGTATTCATTTAAACACTGCTTGTCCCATTAGCTCTAGCGCCTTACTGGCTAATTCTCACATCTTGATTAACCCATTTCTAATAATGTGTGTAGCACCATGAGGTGGTGGCTTACTGGGAAAGATTCAACATGTATGACCTGGCTGCTGGCTCCATGGCATCTGTCTCAGAGAGGAGAGGCATGGCATCTTACTAACTTCCCTTCTTCCCAGCATTCTGTTCTGTATACGCCACCTATCTAAACCCTGCCCTATCAAAAAGCCAAGGCAGTTTCTTTATTAACCAATGAGAGTCCTCCACCATTTCCCCTTTTTTCTGTTTAAACAAAAAAGAAAGGCTTTAACTTTAACATAGTAAAATTTCATATAACAAAACAGTTATCAAGCAAGAATTACAGTTACAATATTTATATCTACTTCATCTTTTATCATAATAAAGGAAAACGACTATAACTATCTATCTATTCTTCAACTCCATCAAAGACTCCAGAAGGATATAATATTACCTAAGTAAACAAGAAGTAAGTAACTTCCAAAACTCTAGAAATGACAGAGACATCTCGCTGTCTGGACAGTCACCCAAAGTTCTTTTGTACTGTTGGGGCAACCATCTTCAGCCTACAGGCCCATAGTATCCAGCAGATATTTACATGAAGCTGAAAATTTCAAAGACAGTTCAGTCACTTTCTGCTGTGTCCTGCAGAATGTCTCGTAGACTCTTTCATGAGTCAGGAACCCCGAAAGACCATCTCACCTTTAGGCAAGTTCAGCAGTCCTCTTTCTGTGGGTTCTTTGTGTCCAGTTTATGCAACAGGCCAGGCAAGAGCAGTTTCTTGCCCAAATGGCTATCAAACCCGATAAGGAGCCTCTTCAATGCCCATCTTCCTCTTGAAGTAGCTGGTGCTGCCAGGAGCAGATGTGTCTCATTGTCATGAAAAACCCTAAGTTATTAAAACATTAAATGTCATATTCTGTAGTCTTTGAAAGATATGAAGAATGTCTATCTAACTGAAATATATCTCTATATATCTAGAAAATCTAACATGACAACAAACTTAACTATTATCGATGATTATCCATTAACAACCTATATTTCCTGATTATACGTTACATTTTTAAAATGAACTACACAATCACAATACCTTAATCAATATCAGAAATACATATAACAAGATTGACCTTAAATTTAAATCACTAAAGCAAAATCCATATCAATGCAAATTATTTATATCTATATCAGGGGCCCGCCTGTCTCTGCCTTCCCAGTGCTGAGACTGATTGAAGAACAAGCCAGTGTTTTTCTTTACATGGGTGCTGGGGATTAAAAGTCAGGCCATCATGCTTCCTGGCACAGTTTGCCAATAGCCGTCTTCTCTCCAGCTCCCCATAGCCTGGGATTGAGGGATCTCTCCTGGAGGAGCTGAGTGCATATTCTTTGCCTTGTCATCTTGTGGGGTTCATGCTTAGAAGGGGACAACAAAAGCATGTGTGGCGTGATGTCCCTGTGAACACAGAGCACCCCACAGTAAGAAACCACCATGATCAGTGGTGTGAGGCAATCATTCAGTTTCCTTCCTTGTGAATTGAGAAGATGGAACATGATACATTTTATGACCCCTGCAGATCTAATTCATGAGCGTATCCCAAGTTAACTGAATGATAAAGCCAATGAACTGGGGTATTTGCCCCTTTCATTTATTAAAGTATGATGTTTATTAAGTCTCAGTAATTAATGAACAGGAGCAGTATGAAGACCTAGAAATTTAAACAGACATGGTCTCTGCCTTCAGATAACTCACTCTTACTTAGACCAAGCAGCAGGCGACTTTTTTTTTTTTTTTTGGAAGATGGTGACTGCACATCATGGAAAATCACAGTTCGAGGGCTTGTTGCATTTGGTTTAGTTGATGAGAGATTTTATTTATGTTACCAGATGAAACAATATAGCCCAGAGAAGGGAAGATTTGACTTAAGTAGATAGCTACATGGCAGGGAGGCTTGCTGAGAAAGGGCAGGCCTTTCGTACCACCCTGAACTGGGGCCCCTTTCTATCTTCAGCATATAGTGAAGGCACTGACAGGTGGACAGGGAACAGCCACCTTCCCAGCTTCTTGGTTAGGCTCCATGGTGATCCGAGAATCCCAGGAGTTCTGTGTACAAATATATAGAACCCATCTCAACAGCTGAATGGCCCTCAGCTTGCCACGCTCTCTGAGCTTATACATCTACCTTGTTCTTCATCTGGGTTCATAAACAGAAGCAGGACATCCTGAAGTTTCTACCTCTGTGACGTTAGGAGAAGTATAGATGGAGCTTTTGAATGGAGCCTCCTCCATTCATCTAGGTATTCATTTTGCTGTAATCCATTCATCAAAATTCCATGAAGGGTGGGGAGATGGTTCAGTGGGTAAAGGACTTGCTCATTGTACTGTCTGGTTTTGTGTGAATTTGGCATGAGTTAAAAATCATCAAAGCGGAAAGGAACCCCAGCTGAGGAAATGCCTCCATGAGATCCAGCTGTAAGACCTTTCCTCAACTGGTCACCAACGGGGAGGGTTCAGTTCATTGTGGGTGGTGCCATCCCTGGTCTGCTGGTGCTGGGTTCACAGCCAAGGGAAGCAAATCAGTAAGCAGCCCCCATCTGTGGTTTCTGCATTAGCTCCTGCCTCCAGGATCCTGTCCTGTTTGAGTTTCTGCCCTGACTTCCTTTGATAATGAACAGCAATATGGAAACATAAGACAAATATATTGTTTTCTCCCCAACTTGCTTTCTGGTCATTGTATTTTGTCACAGTAATAGAAGCCCATGAGGACCGTAGTTTGGATACCCAGATAAAAGCCAGCTAAGGTGGCATACATGTATAACAACATGTAAAACACTGGGTGGTTAAGGGGACACAAACAGATTCTGGGGCTTCCTGTTCTGCCAGTCTAACAGAAACAGTGAGTTCCAGGCTCAATGAGAGAATGTTTCCAAAAATAATATAGAGCAACAGAAGACACCTAGAAGAAAATACTTGGCCAAGTATAATATATAAACCTCATACAAGCATATACACATATTCCATATGAACACACACATAGACACACACAGATATTCCATGACTTTTGGTTATCCACAGTGTACTGTAAAGAATCTAGTTTTAATTATGTGTCGTGTGTAAAAACGTGCATGTGATTGTGGTGTCTACAGAAGCCAGAAGAAGGCATCAGAGCCCCCGGAGCTGGAGGTACAGGAGGTTGTGAGCTTCATGGGTGCTGGGATTAGAACTTGGGTAATTTGCAAGAGCAGTGTATGCTCTAAATGTGAGACCTCTCTCCATCCCCACAACACATGTTGTCTTTCTCCCTTTATCTGAGTTCAATGAGACCAGCGTTCTTACTCTTGCTGCTGCTGCAGCGAGCTGTAGTAATTCTGTGCATCTTTTGCTCAGGGTAGCTCCTGTCTGTCCAGAGTCACTTGTGTATTTACTTCCATCTCTGACTAAAATGACAGAAGCCAGTGACATAGGCCTGAGCCCAGGGGTGGAAGCTGATAAATACCACTGACACACGCTGCAGGCTAATTCTGATTAAAAATGCCATTAACAATATTTCTGGCAAAGAAAAATTTTAATAAGTGAACTCAGCTAGCTTTCTGTTCATGCTAATGGCGGGGGCAGCAGTGCAGATAATCCAAATGTCAGTTGTATTTAATTTTGTTCTGTCTATGCTGAGTTCTGGGTGACCATGGGGGCTCAGAGGGCAGGTCCAGGCTTCTGCTGGAGGCGTATAGGTCTGAAGACGGACCCTGTAGAGATCATTGTGGGAATTACGGTGATCAAGAATTCGGTGTGTGCTTGCAAGCATGTGTGCTTGTGTGTGTGTTTTATGTGTTCATGTGTGTGTGTGTATGTGTGTGTGTATGTGGTTGCACATGTGTGCGGGTGCAAGTGGAGGTCAGAAGTGTTGATGCCAGATGTCGTTCAGAGTTGCTTTTTCATTTTATTCATTGAGAAAGTTTCTCTCGCTGAACCTGGAGCTCACTGATCTGGCTATACTTGACTAGCCAAAGAGCTTCATGGAGCTTCCTGTCTCTATCATCCTGCTTCCTAGGACTGGGGTTACAGATATGTGCTTTGTACGTGAGTAATAAATAAGGATCTGCGTTCAGGTCCTCATGCTTGTATACCAAGTTAGTTTACCAACTGAGCCAACTCCCCAACCCCCAAATTCTACTTCTTCAGTTTATAGGATTTATTTTTCTTATTGTTATTCATGTGTATGCATGTTTCTCTACAGGTGGGCATGTGAACATGTAAATGCAGGTGTCCAAAAAGTCCAGAAAAGGATGTCAGATCCCCACAGTTAAAGTGACAGACATTTTGAGCCATCCAGTGTGGTGCTGAGAACATAATTTGGAAGAGCAGCAAATGCCCTTAGCTGTTGAGTTGTTTCTCCAGCCCCGTGAATTCCACTCTTTTTTTTTTTTTTTTTTTTTTTTTTTTTTGGTTTTTCGAGACAGGGTTTCTCTGTAGCTTTGGAGCCTGTCCTGGAACTAGCTCTTGTAGACCAGGCTGGCCTCGAACTCACAGAGATCCGCCTGCCTCTGCCTCCCGAGTGCTGGGAATTCCACTCTTTTGAAGGTGAATTTTTCTCTCAGATAAATGATCGACTTCATTGATTTTCAGTATGGAGGCATCATGATCCCTGGACATTCAGAGGTGGTTTATAATAAGAAGGCCGCTTGTTCATTTCTCAGGCATCCAGATTCCTGAAATAATCACACAGAAGCTATATTATTTAAGTCATGCTTGGCCCATTAGCTCTAGATTCTTATTGGCTAACTCTTACATCTTACTTTAACCCATCTCCATTAATCTGTGCATCACCATGAGGTTGTGGCCTACCAGAAAAGTTTCAGCATTTCTGACTCCGGCGGCTCCATGGTTTCTCCTCTGACTCCACCTCTTTTTCCCCAGCATTCAGTTTAATTTTTCCTGCCTAGCTAAGTTCTGCCTTGTTATAGGTCCAAAGCAGTTTCTTTATTAATCAATGATAATCACAGCATACAGAGGGAAATTCCACATTGATCACAACTGCTACACATGTGTGATAGTGTATAGCAAGATTTTTTTTGTCAGCCAACAGCTCACAATTACAACATGGAAACTTTTTATTAATTATGAAAGCTTAGCCTTAGCTTAGAGGCTTTTATAACTTAAATTAACTTGTCTTTATTCATCTACCTTCTGCTACATGGCTCAGTTACTTCTGCTGTGTACCATATGTCTGACTTCTTCAGAGTCTTATTGATGTTTCCATACTGCCCATCCTGCTTCTTGTGTGTCTGGCTGGTGACCTAGAGTCCTCTCTGTCTCTGGAAGTCTAGCCTAACCTCTTTCTGCCTAGCTATTGGCCATTCAGCTCTTTAGTAAACCAATCATAAGGTGCCTTGGCAAAGACACATCTTCACAGCGTAAACAAATATTACACAATAGTGCTGGATGGGATTGGGAATATCCATGCCTTCCAAGTAATGGAAAACTTCTTTCCTGGGGTTGAGCAATAGTGTCACTGAAGACCTTCTGTATACCCCAAAAATGTGAGTCAATTTTCTCCAGAAAAAGAGAACTGATAGGGTAGATATATATTACAATGGTGATTTATTAGATTGGCTTCCATGTTATGGTCTGGATAACTTAGTCACAGCTGTCTGCACACCAGAGAGGCTAGAAGTCTGGGTCTTGTTCAGTCTACAAGATTAGATGACTTGGCAGAAATAATCTGCTAATGATTTCCTGGATTCCTGGATGCCCAGTGATCTTCAGTCCTTTAGGAAGACCAGAGGAGCTGGGTTCTGATGGCAGTGATGCAGTTTGGCAATCAGCAAATACAACAGGAGAGATGCACTTACCAGCAAGAAGCAAAGGCAGGTGAGCAAGCAGCATTGCCTTCCATGAGTCTCTCTAGAGTCTGGCTGTTAATTAAGGCAGCTACAGGCCAGAGACTTATTTACTGGGAATGACCCCACAGACACATCCAGAAGAATGTCTCTTAGTTAGTGCTAGTTTAATCAAGTGAGAAATTAAGATTAGCCACCACCCATGAGAAGGCTTATGATGCTTTTTTTTAACCAAAGTTTTTAGCTTCTTGAATTTTCCCCTATCTCTGAGATGAATTCTCTTTAATTTTCTTCCCAGAAATATTTTCCTGTACTTAGCCAGTAAATGTAGATTTCCTTGGTCTTGGCATCTCTTCTTCTCTTCATTCAAACATCTTTCCTCTCTCAATGCAGCTTTGCTCTCTGGTTGGTGTTTTTTGTCAGCTAGACACATGCTAGAGTTATCTGAGAAGAAGGAATAACAGCTGGGGAAAATGCCTCCATACGACTGACTTGTAGGCAAGCCTGTGGGGCATTTTCTAAATTAGTCATCAATACAGGCATTCGCAGCCCATTGTGAGCACCGCCACATTTGAGCAGGCGGTGTTAGATGGTACAAGAAGCAGGCTGAGCAAACCATGGGCAACAAGTCAGTAAGCAACATTCCTCTGTGGCTTCTGCAGAGGTTCCTGCCACTAACTTCCGGCCTTGAATTCCTGTCTCGACTTTCCTTAGTGATAGAGTATGATCTGAAAATTGTAAGATAAAGGAAATCCTTTTCTTCTACGTTGCTTTTGGTCATGGTGTTTAATCACAGCAATGGAAACCCTAAGACACATGCCCATGGCCTTCATGGTGATTCTTTGATGGATACTCTTATGTACACATATGCAGGCAAGACTTCTCTAGTTGAAGAAGACTTTATGTTCACCAGATTACCAGACAGTGTGTCTTCAAGATTGCTAAGCTAACATATTCAGCAAGGGTCTAGATATACTTCACACCTGCCTCCCAGGTTTGGTCTATCATTCACCTGTTCATGAGTCTGAGGTCTTCTATTCTCTACCTACTATATCCAGTTTATTTTCCAATCCTGTTGGCTATAATATGTAATTGTCTCTCAAGTTCGCTCTTTATCTCCCCTGCTGCCTCCACTGGCTGTGTCTAAGGAAACCTCTCTTCTAGCCCAGTTCAGCAAAATGACCCATATCTCTTTTGGGTCATATATTGCCTTTTCTTTGGGGAATCTATCAAGGATTATTATTTCAAAAATATATCTAAAAAAGGTCTCATCAGCTGGGGATGTATAGCAATCCATTTCTAGATGAAGCTGTACCAGTGGGATTAACTTTCAAGTATTTCAGGAAAGCAACAGGCAGACGAAAGATCAAACAAGCTAGGTGAGTCTGTGGTTGTCCTTGAAGATGGGAACTGTGTGGAATGGGAATTCACTCCACTGGCATATTTTGATATTTTGATGTGTTTTCAAAAAGTCTCATGATAGATGTCAACACTTTCACACGCACAAATGTAGACACAATATCTTCTTGCTTAAGACATTTGCTGGCTTCATTTTCCTTATAAAACAATGATAAAACTCTCTAATAAAAAACTCAGTTTCTTGTCGTCTTTTCTTAGATGGCCTTTGTGTGTATGGTTTAGGGGTGTGCATTTCAAAGTGTGTTCAGCTATGCCTCGTGTGTGTGTGTGTGTGTGTGTGTGTGTGTGTGTGTGCACGTGCGTGCGTGCATGCAATGAGGTCAGAGATCAACGTCTGCTTTCTTCTTCAATTGTTCTCCACCTTAGTTTTTGAGACAGGAGATTGCTAATGGAACTTGGAGATCAACAATTCAGATAGGGTGCCTCGTGAGCAAGGTCCAGGAATCTTCTTGTCTTCATCCACCCAGAGCTGACTTTTTAGGCATAGCTCACCTTTTTTTTTTTTTAAATGAAGGTGCCAGGATCCTTAGGTCCTCATGTTAGCCCAAGAAAAATTCCACCAAGAAAGTTATTTCCTCAGCCCCTTGGCCCAAATGCTACCTTGAGCTCTTGCCCATAACCCTCTAGGATTTTCTTCTTGGCGTTGCTCCTTTGTGTTTTCTCCCAGCTGCCAGGCGATCATCCCCTCCCATTTCTGACCAGGTCACTGCCTCTAATATAAACTCTCTGCACACCACACTGTCCTTCCATAGTACCCATCACTCCTGCAGTGTCTGTCCCATGATGTGAGCCATTTGATCGACGTCTCTGTATCCTGCTGAACCATCGAATCTAGACTCACTCTTTTAGTCCCAAACATGGTACACAGCTCCTGCTATCCTGATCAATGACACCGAGTGATGAGTGGGCAGGGTTTGCAAGTGGCATTCACTTTGCAGCTTGGATGTAGAAAATCCAGCATCTAGCCAGGCCGCGGTGACACACGCCTTTAATCTCAGCACTCAGGAGACAGAGGCAGGTACTTCTCTGTGAGTTCGAGACCAGCCAGGTCAACAAGTGCTAGTTCCAGGCCAGGCTACAAAAGTACAGAGAAACCCTGTCTTGAGAAAATACAGGATCTGTTGGACCTGCTAGGGAAAACCGGCCTGTCTACCCAAACTACCATCGCAGTCCCAGCATCAGGACCATCCCTTTCCCTGCTAGAGGGCCCACAGCTCCTTGACTGTGTGACTGCCTGTGTTTTAATGGTTTGTTCCGGGACTCGGGACTTAGGAGTGCCATTCTTTCTCTTCTGTGATGCCTGCGTCTTGGCCTTATCCTTGTACCTTTTCCAAGTTAATTTCTCTCAGTTCCAATCTGCCTCAGTTTCTCAACAGCAGGCCTGACCTAAACTCCTTCCCAGTGGAGCCTGGCTTACACATGTCTGCCTTCCTACCCAACCGCGGCAGAGTGGCAGAGAGCTCCCTGGGCAGAACTGTCTGTTGGCTGAGGGTGACCTGTAAGTCAGTCTGCTTTTTTTTTCCTATTATCACCTGTCTACCTTCTTAGGTCCTCAGAGACAATTTATGAAATTATGCCTGAGGCATTGTTTTCTCTCTTGACCTTCTGCCTCGGGGAACACTCCCCTGTCTCAAAGCTGACAACACTTTGCCTACAGATCTCTGCTGTTGGAATCAGCTGCAGAACCGGGAAGGTCTTCCCAGAGGATGACCTGCCATGGTGAGAAGGCCTAGAGTCGGTTCATTGTCATCCTCTCCCTGTACTGTGTAAGCCATAGTAAGCTATCAGTGTGGGATTGAGATGGAAAAGGCCGAAGCTCAGTAGCAAGGAGCCGTCTCTGGTCTCAGTTTTATTATTAATCTGCAGATTTTAGTCAAGCTACTTCCCTTGAGTTTGTCTCCATTTCCATGCATGTGGGGTTAGGAAGGACATTTTTCTAGACTACTGTCTTCCAAAGGTTCATATCGATAGAAGTATTCAGCACCAACGAGTTTGGAGGACATGGAAAGAAAAGAAGCTTTTATTTACATCAGGACTTCTTACAGCCTTTAGGAGTCTCATGCTTCATTGCCCTAGCCAGTTTGGCATTTCTTAGAGATCTCAACACACTATTTGGGTTCTAACTTTCCCTGAAAGATGTACAGAATAAAGGGTTTGCTACCCTTGCATGAACGCTGAAGGGAACACCCTTGGGAAATAACAGATGAGATCATTCTTTGGTGCAAAAGTTTAGTCTTCTTTTTTCTTTTCTTTGAGACAGGGTTTCTCTGTAGCTTTGAAGCCTGTCCTGGAACTCACTCTGTAGACCAGGCTGGCCTCAAAACTCATAGAGATCCGCCTGCCTCTGCCTTCTGAGTGCTGGGATTAAAAGTGTGTGCCACCACCACCCATTTTGACCATCTTAACCCTGCTTTGAAGTGTTATGATGCAAACCTGAGAAAGTCTATAGCATCTTTGAAGAAAGAAAGAGGGTACTCCCTTGAAAGGAAGTGCTACTGGAGACTCTGGTGTGTCTCAATTGATAAGGTGCTTGCTGAGTACCTGCGAGGACATGGGTTTGAATCCCTAGAACCTAAAGAAGCAAAGCTAAGCATGGTGCCAGGTGTTTATATATACTGCTGTGAAGGGGGAGATAGGCAAAGCACCAGGGCTCACTGGCCGGTGGGTCTAACCTTTTTGGTGAAGTTCAGGCCAGTGAAAGAGCTTGTTTTGAAAACAACAAGGGTGAATGGCACCTAAGGAGCCACATCTCTTCTTTGTCAGTTTGATTTTTGAGATTGGGTTTCTCTGTGTGGTCCTGGTTGTCCTGGAACTCACTCTGTAGAACAGGCTGGCCTTGAACTTAAGATCTGTCTGCCTCTGCCTCCTGACTGTTGAGATTAAAGGTTTGAACCCCCACTGCCCAGATGGAACCACATTTTAAATTCTCACTTGACATTCACACATGCATTAAAACCTGCATGTGTACCTGAAAATGCATGAACACATGCATCTGCAAACACAAACATGTACACACACACACAGATAGAGAGAGAGAGAGAGAGAGAGAGAGAGAGAGAGAGAGAGAGAGAGAGAGAGAGAGAGAGAGAGAGAGAGAGAAAGGTTGCTAAAGCATTTTAGCTTAGTACACCTAGGTATGCATGTGGTTCTGAACACTAGTTTCTGGGGATATCTGGTACCTCCCGGATTGAGGTACAGTCCCTCATCACCAGTGTACAACCTCTGGGTCAACCTCAAGTGCTATTTGCTCTTCAGGCACTGTGTGATACCTGTTCTTGGTGTCATCTTCACTACATCTAGAATTAACTAATAAAATCTAAATGACTGAGCAAAACTGTGAGGGATTCATTCTTAATTAAATCACTCGAGGTGGGAAGACTCACTTCTAATAATCTGGATCTTTGAAGCAAGAAGATCCACCTTTAATTCAGATCTTTTGAGGTGGGAAAATCCACCTTTAATCTGGGCCACACTTTCTGCTGGCAGCCTCTATAAAGGACATAGAAGAAGGAAGCTTGCTCTTTCTTCACCTGGCTGCTATTGATCTTGCTTGCAAGTTCATTCCTTCACTGGCATTAGAACCTACTTCTTTGGGATTTCAGCATATACTGAAGACCAGATGGGACATCCAGCCTTATGGACTAAACAACTGTTGGATTCTTGGACCTTCTGTTGGTATATAGCCATTGCTGGATTAGCTGTACCACGGTATATAAGCCATTGTTATAAATTACACACACACACACACACACACACACACACACATTACATAGACACACACTCATTCTATAATCTTTGTTCTCTAGAGAGCTCTGACTAATACACACTGTTCTTGTGTTTTTGAGACACAAACCTGGAGATCATTTTGTAAACAGGCTAACTGACCACCATGCCACAGGATCTTCCTATCCCCACTTCCCTAGCTAGTATTGGCGTTACAAGAGCATACCACTAGGACTGAATGTTTTTATATAACTTTTAGGGATCAAATGCAGGTCCTCCCAATTGTACTGTGAACTTCTTATGTCAGATCATCAGTGCAGATGGGATATCCAGCCTTAGAACCATCAACAGAACACACTGTTAGTTCGACAAAACTAAGGGTCTATCTAGGCCAATTTAGTCTCAAAAGACTAGTTTTATAAGCCTTGATTATTTCACCTGATACAACATCTTGAGGTCTGCTCACTGGCCCTGGCCTATAAGAGAGGAGCATTTCCCTCCTATGCAGTGCTAATGACCTCAGTTCTAACTCTATGGCACTGCCGACTTTCCTCCTGGCTGCTCATCTCAAGCCTCACTGTCTCTGGCTTCACTTTGCTTCCCTGCTCCTACTCTCAAGTGCTCCCACTCTGTAGTGCTCCCACTCTGTAATGCTCCCACTCTGTAGTGCTCCCACTCTCAAGTGCCCCACTCTCAAGTGCTCCCACTCTCAAGTGCTCCCACTCTGTAATGCTCCCACTCTCAAGTACTCCCACTCTCAAGTGCTCTCACTCTGTAATGCTCCCACTCTCAAGTGCTCCCACTCTGTAGTACTCCCACTCTCAATTGCTCCCACTCTCAAGTGTTCTCATCTCTAATGCTCCCACTCTCTGGTTCTCCCATCTCCGATGCTCCCAATCTCTCGTGTTCCCACTCTCCGGTGCTCCCACTCTCCAGTTTAGGAGCTTATTCTTTGTAACTCTGCCCCTGCCCCTCTGGGCTGCCTGGATTTCCCTTTTGTTCAGTGTACCTGCTGTGAATTCTTTAAAACTCTGGTGCTCATCACTTGAGACAGCCTCCTCCTCTATACCAGATTTTCCAAAAATCTTTATAAACTCTCTAAGTCACAAAACTGGACCCAGAAACCATCGACCACAACTCTAAAATGTCATAGCTGGCCATCTTGAAATTTCTAACTAAAACAGAAGTAGGAGGAGAAAGCGCAGCACATATTAATGGGCCGTGACAAACACAGGCTGCTTCCTAAGCCTACTTGGCGTTCATCTTTATTTCTGGAGTGTCCTCCTGCTGCTTTTACTATCAGTCTCTATTTGTTCTTGACAAGGTTCAGAGAACAGGAGAGAAGGGAAGGAGGCAGGAGGGAGTATAGAGAAACCCTTCATTAAAACGAAAGAATAAAAAAAATGAAAGCAAGCTGCTCCCAACACCATCACAACCCCAGCTGGTAGGAGGCTCCTGAGGCTCTGCTTCCTCTGGGGAAGGCCGTGTCTCCCCTGCTATGACCTTGACTCCCCATTTTCCTGTGCTTGTCTGCTGAGTCCTACATGGCACACCCTGCAGTGCTTTGATAACCAGTGGCTGTGTGTGTGTGTGTGTGTGTGTGTGTTGGGAGGCAAAGGTTGACCTCAGGTACTGTTCTTCAGGGTGAACTCGAGTTCCTCTACCTTTTTTGAGATAGGACCTCTCACTAGCCTATAAATCACAATTTTAGTGAGGCTGGCTGGCCACTGAGGAATCTGCGCATCCCTGCCTTCCTTAGAGCTGGGATTATAATCACGATTTACCTATTAGTCCATCTCCCCAGTACCACTACCACTGATTCTGGATCACAATATCTAAAATGCTATCAATTCTTACTGAATATGATTTGTTGTTTATCTATATTCAGAGTACTTTAATATAGATGAGGGCCAAACAACCCTTATGCCTGGATTTTTTTCTGGAGATTTGGGAGACCGAATCAGGTCTTCATGCAAATACTCTACTATCTGAGCCATTGGTCCCTCCATAAATATCATTGTGTGTTGATATGTCTTCATACAGGTGTGGGTGCATGTACACATCTGTGCACAACATGCCAAAGGACCACCTTGCTATTCTTCCTTGGGTGCCATCTACCTGACTTTTTGGAGACAAGGTCTCTCGTTTGCTTGTAATTTGACAAATAAGCTAGTGTCCCTGGTCAGCAAACCCTCAGAACCCACCTACCTTTCTTCTGCAGCACCTAGATTTCAAGTTTGAGCCGCTCTGCGCAGCTTTTCTTACATCAGGTCCAGGAATGGAACTCAGGTATTCATGTTTGCAAAACAAGTATCTTACAAATGGGATTTTCACCCTGGCTCACCAGGGTCTTCTGAACTGACAAGTGACAAATGAGTCCTACCCAGTTGGAATATCATAAAGGAGTCACTCAGTGCTGGGCTGTCACAGTGTTGTCTTCTTCTCATCATCTCAATCTATCTCGCATGACAGAAGCTCTTTGGATGTCATTGAAAGGTCAGAAATGGACCAGCCTTTCTGAAAACAGGGAGCCCCCTGTTCCCCTGCAAGGTTCTTTCTAAGGTCTCATCATGGGGACTTCTGGTGCCTGATAATTATTTTACAGTGTTTTCTGTAAGACCAGCGCTGTTCTAGGAACTATCAAAAATCAATAGAGCCAGTAGAGTTTATCATCTGATTACGAGTAAGAATGTATGCAAAAGAAAATCTGAGAGAACAAAGGTATAACAGTAAAATTGTGTAGAAGACAAAGTTAATGGATTGAAGAGATTTCTCCTCCTTCTCATCTCTCCACAATATGATTCTCAAACCAACCCCTACTTTCTGCAGGTAACCGACCAACACACATGGTCCAGTGATGAAAACACCCGGTCACCCTCTATTGGAGCGATCTGCTCTCTCAGAACTAACCCCTCTGACCTGCTCCCTGCTGTGCTCAGCACAGGAAGTATTTGTGAGACTCACAACCCTTTATTTTATAAGCTTATCTATTGTTTTTCTCTAGTAGACTTCCAGGTTGCTGAGGGCAGAGGTCTTTGTAACCCACCCCCCCCCACAATCCCTAAAGAGGTTTCTAATTTTGCAAATTTAGGCAAGAGCCCTAGTTCATCTAAATCCTGGATCTCACATGTATTAATTAGGGTTAATGTTTTCCTTATTGCACCGAGTCATTGGTGAGGTTTCATGGAACATGGTGTAAATAATCTTAATGCTACACAAACTAGGTGCTCCTATAGGAATGCATGGACCACAAAACAGACTATCTATAACTTCAATGTCCGCGGAAACTGGACTCATGTACATGTTATCATTAGTGACCATGCAGGTGACATTTATCTACAAGTGAGCAGCTTCTGAGTCATTCTTAAGCTGGAGACAAACAACGATTTAACTTTCTTTCCATTAAACATAAGCCTTCATATTCCTTATAATGAAGAAATGTAAACATTACAAAAAGAAAGAAAGAGGAAGGGAAGAAAAGAAAGGATGGGAAAAGAGAAAGAAACTACAGAGGTACTGAATAGTTTACAAGGAGTTGCTGAGCAGGCTAAAAAAAACCACCTGTGTCAGTTGTTCTGAAAATTTTGGCAATGCATCGCCAGGCAGAGTTTAAAGGTGATTTGGCCTCACTCTCAACCAATCCCAGTCTGCGTGACATGCTACTTCAGACCCCTGGGCTGCACACAATCATCACAGAAGACCAGCAGACCATATTACTTTCTAGTTGGTTGACAGCCCATCTGCCCCACATAAAAGGAGGTGAATTGGGGTCATAGTCTCCCCAGTCTTCCCATAATAAATGGGCAGTCTATTGCCCTTCTGACCCATACTCAATCAATTCTGAATGAATAAGAAATTAGAAGGAAAGTAACACAGAGAAGTGGGAGAAGTCAGAGGAGAAGTGGAAAAGCAGGGGGATGCATTGGTTACTACTGTTCTCTAACCCTCTCTAATGGATCTCAGGATCTCTATGCTCTGATACTTGCTCATAGAGGCTTGATATGTGTGAGAGTAGCCTCAAAAACAGAACCAAGATAGACTGGGACACTGTATTAGTCTGGACCATAGGCTTAACAGAACAACTGGCTTGGTACTTGCCTCTGGGATACACTCTGTACGTGCTGACCTTCTTTTCTAAGCTATATGGACAATCATTGTTTCCTCTCTGAATCTCTGATCCCCTGGATGTAGTTTTCTGCGACTATGTCTTAACCCGTAGATTGGTCCCCTACCCTTGTGGACGCCTAACCTGTTCAAGTTCATCATTCCTCAAAGACAGCTGTGTTAGTTATTTTCTTATTGCTGTGGCCAAGCACCCTATAAGAAGTCATTTAAGGGAAGAAGAATTTGTTTGGTCTTACAGTTTGAGAGGGTGCAATACATTATGGTTGAGAAGGCATAGATGCAGAAACAGGAGGTCAAGTGGTCATACCGCATCCACAGTCAGACATCAGAGAGTGAACAGGAAGTGGGGATGGGCTATAGAACCTCAAGGCTGTTAGCTAGGATCCTCTTTCTTCAGAAAGTTTCCATCCCCTCTAGGGCTCCACAACCTATCTCAATAAATAGACCAGCTGACAACCAAGTGTTCAAACATTTGAGCCTGTGGGGGACACTTGACATTAAAACTACCACAGCGGTGTAATCTGAACTAAGTTCCTCCTAGAGCAAAGTCTGGGTGACTGCTCTTGAGCCATCATCTGAGGACTTAATATCTTCATTTGCCTCTTGCTTGCCAGCAAAGTCTTAGTTTGCCTTTAGGAAGCAATCCCTTTTCCCTTGGGTTTTGCCTGATTTGCTACCCTCTGGAAGATGAGTGAGAAAGGGATAAATATCATCAGAAAGAGTGGCCAGTGATGAGGATAGCCAATCTCTACCCCATCATTTAAAACTATCTACTCTCTGATGTTGGTGGGTGCCTGGCTTTTATAGCTGACTTCATAGACCTATGGATCTTGTTCTACACACTTCAGGGGATAGTGTGAGACTCATGGACCTCTACTCTATATTCTTATCTGCCATCTATTTTCCTCTAGTAGATTTCACAGGAATTCATTCAAAATGATGATGGACTAGCTCTAATACTAGCCAATGGGGAAATTAGTAAGAGGTAGTAAAAACCTCTACTTCAACCTCTTTAAAAATGATTACCTGTAACTAGTCGGCATCCTCAGTCATCATCAACCAATGCTGAGTCGGTGAAAAGAATATGTTTAGTGAATTAGCATTAATAAATGCCCTGTTTGTGGTTGCCTCTCTTATCACAGGATTTTCTCTAATTTTAAATGGCATCACCAGTTCCCTGGAGATTAACAAGGTATGAAGCAATCTCGATATTTTAATCAGGGTTTGAGGCCCATTTCCTGCTGAATAGCAGGAAATGTGGTTCCCCCCAGATCCATTTTTCATTTGTTTTCTCATTTACATTGCTAGTTTAAAGAATATTGACTTTTAAAGTGAATGATAATTAATCTTGGAAAACACTGCTCTGGCTTGACTTTACAGCTATTTCAGAATTGCTAGTACACACCTTGGCCAGGCAGAGCTGAGGAAGGCATGGGATGACAGGGGAGGGGACGAAGTGGCTTGCATATGCTTTGGAGGTAGGCAAAGTGCCAAGCCAGCTGGAGGGGAGGGGCTGCAATTAGCTCTCCACAGACCTTTGAAGTGATCCAGAGATACAGCCGGTGCTCCCAGGAGGCTTTGCACAGTCCTAGGCAAGGGAGAAATGGCCTGTTCAATTAAAATGAACTGTAAGGGCAGACTGATGGATGGCTCAGAAATGTGTTGTAAAAGTTATATCATAAATGAACAGTTTCCATCTTTGGAATATGATACAATATGATACAAGATGGGCAGATAAACCCTCCCAGGTATAGAACAGATAAAAATGCTGTAAAAAGAGTTGTGGGCAGGCCTGCTTTTCGTCCTGCCTGGCTCCTGAATGGCTAGCTTAGCCCCAGAAATAATAACACACAAACTGTATGGGCGCCACTCTGTTGATGGAACGGCTGAGGGCTGTTTCCCACCACCCAGCTAGCTTTACCCAAAATAATTACATGGAAACTGCATTTATTTAAACACTATCTGGCCCATTAGTTTCAGCCTCTTATTGGCTAATTCTCATATTTTGCTTAACCCATTTCTATTAATCTGTGTAGCATCATGAGTTGGTGGCTTACCAGGAGAGATCTTAACCTGCATCTGTCTCAGAGAGGAGAAGCATGGTGACTGCCTGAGGTGTCTGCCTGACTCTGCTTTCTTTCTCCCACAATTCTGTTCTGTCTACTTTGCCTACCTAATTTTCTGTCCTATTAAAGGGCCAAGGCAGTTTCTTTATTAACCAATGAAAGTAACACATAGATAACCCTCCTCCATCATTTCCCCTTTTTCTATTTAAACAAAAAAGAAAGGCTTTTATTTTAACATAGTAAAATTACATATCATAACTAAGGAAAACTATAACTACCTATCTATTCTTCAACTCCATCAAAGACTCCAGAAGGATATAATATTACCTAAGTAAACAAGAAATAAGCAACTTCTAAAACTCTAGAAATGACAGAGACATCTCGCTGCCTGGACAGTCACCCAAAGTTCTTTTGTACCATCCTTCACAGTCAAAAAATTCAAAGAAAACACAATAATACAAAGAATCCAGACTCTCTGTGAATTTTCCATTTTTACGTGGCTTATTTTTTACTCTATCACTTTACTTTATTCTGTCTCTTTAAAGACTTTACCCTTTTTTTAAACCATTAACTTTATTCTCTACATTCTTTTTCTTCTCTCTCCCAAGCCTAAGTACACTCATCCAACATTGTGACCCATTTAAAGGTCTTCTATGTCTGAATCTGTCCTATTGCATTGTGACTGAACCAGTTGCTGGCTCTGGACTGCAGAGTGGCGGGCTGTTGTGGATGTTGGCTTCACCTCTCTCCAATTTCAAAATAGAGGACATACCATTTTCTACTAGCTCTGGGGCTGCCAGGTAGGAGCTGCACTCAACACTTTAACTCTTGAGAATGAGCTTTTTTTTTTTATCTCAATTACAGCCTAATCTGCCAGGCAGACCACTGCACAGCCTGGAAACATCTCTGTGTATGACAGTATGTGCACACCTAGTAAACCTGATCCGGCTGTCTGCCCAGGTGCAGGCGGGGAGCACTGAGCCACTGGCTTGGTCTCAGAGCACTTTCCTTCCGATTCTGGGCAGGAAAACAAACATCCAGTTCCATAAAAGCCATTGAAATGCTTTAAAGCCAGAGTTTGCACTGGTGGCACAGCCCCGGAAGCTGCATTTTAAAACCATGTAGCTTTCTTCCTGGTGAGGCTGAGTCAGGAAAATTTCTCTGCAGCACAATCTAACAAACAGCAAAATGCTGTGTTAAACTCTCTCTCCCTTTTTTTTAAAGCCTTCTCAGGTTTTTAAATGGATTTAGTCCATCACGTTGGGTGCCACTCTGTAAAAGGAGTTGTGGGCAGGCCTGATTTTTGTCCCGCCTGGCTTCCACATGGCTAGCTTAGCCCAGGAAATAATAACACACAAAATGCCAGGTAAAATACTTCAGTGTGAATTTGTAAAGTGTGGCTGTGTTCATAGTGAACTAAAGGGAACCTGCAGAGAGGCTGAATGATAAGAATATTTTGTTCTATGAGGTGAATAAGCCTCGAGACTGGGGTTGGTGCTGAGGACGTGTATGTACTTCTAGCAGGACACTCTTAAAGGTACCTACTCACAGAGCATCTATTCATATACAGAAAAAAACACAGGCTCAGAGTTCTGCTTTCTAGAGCCCGAGTTTTAGGGACTAAAACTTGTGGGATTTTGGGACTTGGAGTTTAGACTAGAAACTCTGATGCAATGCTTCTCTCCTCATATGTGTGGTCTATGATCTAGACTTTTACCTTCCATCCTCACACGTGTGGTCTATGATCTAGACTGTAACCTAGCTTCACATGTGTGGAAACGATCTAGATTGTAACCTTCCATCCTTGCATGTGTGGTCTATGATCTAAAATCTAACCTTCCATCCTCACATGTGTGGTCTATGATCTAGACTGTAACCTTTTTCATAGCACAAGGCTCTCCTCCCTTTCTATGTGCAGTAAAAAGAGGAATGACCCTCCCTCAGACAACAGTTATCAATGCTCCCAGCTCCTCAGCTAAGTTGTGTGTGTGTGTGTGTGTGTGTGTGTGTGTGTGTTGGGGGGTGATTAGGATCCCTCTCAATCCATGAAGAAGTTTTTAGTTGATTGGATCTTGAAAAGAGCTTGTGTAGGTGACCAGAGTTCTGTGGGTTCAGGTGTGCAATCGTCATATCATGTCCAGAGGAAAGCATTCCACAACAGTCTTCTTCCCCAGTGACCACTGGTTTCCCCATGCTAATAACTAATTAATGAATATAAAAGGAACTGAAGTTAGGAGGGGGATGTGATGGAGGACACTAAAGGAGAGATGGAGGGGGAAGAGAAGAGTAGATGTGATAATGATGCATTGTGCACTTGTATAAAATTCTTGAAGAATAAATAAAAATGCTTTATAAAAAGAAAGGAAGGAAGGAAGGAAGGAAGGAAGGAAGAAAGTAAACTTCACCAAGAATTCCTATTCAGTATGCTTGCTCTTCAAATTGGAAGACTGGAATATATAATCCATGGCTACTTACATCATACAGATGAGAGAATACATAAAATTCTTAGATGGAAGGGTCCTCAGCCCAACAGTGTCCACAGTGCATGACAACAGCAAATGTAAATTTTCTATGACATGCACTTTAAAGTTAGGTCTACAAATTCTTGTGTTTCCTCTTTGTTTTTTAAATTGCATTTAGAAGTTCCCAAAATTAGTAAAAAATAAGTGTTAGCCTTCATTTATATTTTTAAACAAAGCATGTTTTAAATAGATTGTTACCCCAATTTCCCAACCCTTGCTCTCCATATTCTCTCTCCAAGTCTCTCTTCACTTTTATATTCCATGATCATTTGTCTACTTCTCCATCCTTCTTTAGTGGCTATTTTTATCCTTTTTTGGGTTTTGGGTTTTTAGGCTTTACTTTGCTGTATATGTGGTGTGTGTGTGTGTGTGTGTGTGTGTGTGTGCGCGCGTGCATGCGCGCACACACACGTGTGCTGCAGGCTAGGATCCACATGACAAAGAATACATGTGATGTGGGTTTTGCTTTCTGAATTATTACAGATAAAGTTTGAAGTAACTGGAGATGGCAGTCAAAACCTACTGAGTACATAAGAACAATGCCAAGTAGATGTAAGTAAAAAACTACAATACCAGAGAAGGCAAATACTAGAACAACCGATAGAATAAAAACAATGTATGTATCCTCCAGATGTTTGAATTAAAATGAGAGATATAAAAATGGTATACCATCAGAACCAGGAAGACTCATAAAAGAGTAAACCAACAATATTTAGAAGTAGAAAGAATAGCCAGTGAAATTAAAATTTTTATGTATAAACTAGAATGGGTACACAGGAAGCATGAATATGTTTCAGAGCTTTCCAAAACGTTCCAGAAAACAGATTTGAAAATATCACCCTGAAGGCAATTTAGAGACAAAGAAACGAAAAATAGAAAAGAGGCTAAAAGATACAAGAACAGAATGAAAATGTCCGCATATATTTAACTCAAGTCCCAGAGGGAGAAAATAGCAAAGAGCAAGACAATTTTCAAATTGATAACAGAGGAAAAGTCCTAGCACATGAGAGACAGAGTACTTTTAATCAATCCCACAACTAGGGTAGAGAAAAGCTTCAACCTGGTTACTTCACAATCATGAACAGACATATGTAAGTCCTCACCAAAGATGTCCAGAACAAACCGGCCAGTGTAGAGGAGAGACTGATGTGTTATATGGTCCTGTGCTGGTCCTCATTCTCGCTGAGTCATTTTATCGGTCTGTGATTGCTTAAATACTGTTTGCTTGTGCAGCAAATTCTAGGTTTGAATCTCTAGTACAGAACTCTACTGCAAGTTTAGATTAAAGTTTCCAGTCTCTCCAACACTCCAGACCAAAAAAGCCTAAAGTGGAGACCTTCTTTTTTCCACCAAGTCTGTCTCCTTTTCTGCAGTTCTTTCCCCTCACCTCTAGGTCTTCACCTTCTCTATTCTATCTTCCATTTTATTCATTTTATCTAATCAATTCCAGCTTGGTCTATATCTCAGATAATCCAAGCAGTTTCTCCTGATGGGTCTATATTTATAAAACATTCCCTTCCCGTGCCCTCTCCATCAAAGCCAGCATCCTTCCTACACCCTCCCATAGCTGAAACTCCCAGTCTGATACTTGCCATGTGGAATAGTGATGGTGACTACCAGCTGCTTCAGTTCTGAAGAGGGAATTAGGCCTGAACACTGTGTCTGGCCATTGGATGCGTGGTAGACTTTAGATGACTGAATGGCCAGGCTAAGCTAAATGGTAGACATGACAGAAGAAGTATGCAGGGCAGGAGGGCATTCAGAAGAGAGAGGCCTGGGAGTGCTCCCCATCTTGTCTGAAGGTTGCAGCCATGCAGAGTACACTAGGATAGTCTAAGTCTTATGTGCCTTGATAGGGAAGCCTGGAGTTGAGGATCACCTCAGGTAAGAAGCATACAATCAACAAATGCTAATGTGGAGAAACATAAGCAAGAAAACTGGGAAATTACAAAAGCATCTCTGGAGACCTCAGATTCTCTTTTAAGGCCTAATCCCAGAATTTAGCTATTTACCTTGTGACGATGGAGACTCCTGAAGTTTTTTATTCTAGACCTTGGATGGTCAGAATTCTACCCCAGGGAAACACACTCTCCTGGGAAGCAATGCAGAGACTCTTCTCAGCTGTGAAACTGGATGCAAGAAACTAAGCTGAAAGGCTCACAGTCATGGGGCCTCAAACTGACCCCATGAGCTGGGAGATCATAGATGTAGTAGACATAGCAGCAGGCTAGAAGGAAGGTGCTCCTGACCGATCAGAACAGTCAGTCAAAACTGCCACTCGACTGTCCAGCTGTTAGCACTGTCATGGGCCTGACTGAGGCCACTACAACCCTGCTTGTATCTCCCTAGAATTGTTGATGCAATTACTCGAGACATGTCCTCCCAACCAGCAATCATCTGGTGAAGGTCAGATTGACCTAAGGGATTTATTTTCATTAAAACTTTTCCAGAAGCACAAACTATTACTCAGAAAGGGGGAAAGTGCACCAATGTCAACTTTTTATTCCTCATTGTCTTCTGCTAGTTTTATTACTGTCTTGGCATCACCCTTGATCTCTGGGGCTCAAAACAAATAATGATTCTGTGTCTAATATTCACTAAATGTGAGATCGGTTAATCCTCAGAAATTACATTTGCTGTTAAAATTAAAACTCACATAGGTTTTTTTCTTAGTATTTCAAATGTGTTTTGTGGTTTTTAATGTTATAGATTAGTTCTGGTGATTCCCTCTTTAAAGCCACCTTTTTGAAATATTTTGACAATACTAATTTATTAAGCAAACATAGTAAGCCCCACAGACTGTTATCTAAATGTTGAATTTGCATATTGAATTATATATCTGATAGGGTGGAGTAACTGTGATTAAATTCATTAATATAGATGTTCCAAGATGAATGCTTTCTTTACTTCATTGTAACATTTGTGTGTGTGTGTGTGTGTGTGTGTGTGTGTGTGTGTGTGTGTGTAGATTTGAATCAGATCTCATTTTTAATGCTCTTCTGTTTTCAGTGGATAATGTTGACAATACAGCTCAGCAAACAAACACCAGGCCAAGGTGCTGTGAGTATACCTGGTTCTCAAAGGGTGTGCATCAACTGGTACATTATGGGGGTCTTACCATAGACACAGACACAGTTCTGTGTGTTTCCTGAGCCCAACAGAGTGAGGCAGTCCCGGAAGCAAGAAAGGTCATGGCATACATTCCAGAGAAAAATAACCTGTGGCTAACTCAGTGCTCAAGAATGTAGAGCGTTTGCTTTTCATGAATGTGGACCTGAGTTCAGTTCCTGC
Organism: Arvicola amphibius; assembly: GCF_903992535.2. Classification (NCBI taxonomy): domain Eukaryota; kingdom Metazoa; phylum Chordata; class Mammalia; order Rodentia; family Cricetidae; genus Arvicola; species Arvicola amphibius. The sequence continues at coordinate 90,957,296 of NC_052058.2, read as the reverse complement.
AGATGCCATATGAAAAAAGCTGAGTGTGGTAGCATCGACCTGTAATCCTAGCCTTGTCGGGTAGAAACAAGTGAATCACTGAGGATGGTTGACCAGTTGGCCCAGTCTCCTCAATGCTCCAGTAGCTGGTCCTATACCATGACATACAAGCAAATTTAGTGGACTCAGTAGGTTTAAAGAAAAAGAGTCCATGAAGTTGAGAGGGAGGCAAAACTGGTGTAGGGATAGGGGAGAAATTGGAGTGGAGGGAGTAGAGAGCGGATAAATTTGATTAAAACACGTATGCATTACAGAATTCTCAAACAAAAACAGCAAAAACGTGGGCAGCACAGGAAAAATGACTTCCAAGCATCACATTTGGCCTTCACATGGACAAACAGAAACAGACACAGACACACAGATACACACACACACACACACACACACACACACACACGTGCACTTGCAGATGCATGTGCTTGAACCACACCCATTAGCACACACTAAAAAGTCCAAGGGAAACTAAGTTTCCTGGATTTAACCAAGTCACCAGTTACTGGGTGAGGTTGACTTCAGGTGAACACACTCACCAGCATCTGCTAACATTCCAGCATCTGCAGTTGTGTGTCTGCTAACAATCATGAAGCAGTGAGGTGCAGAGGCCATGGGGTAGATCTGGACATAGGCTTCCTAGTTTCAAAACCATGCCTCAGCTTGCCTTGTCTGTAAACAGGAGTCTTATGCCGTAATGGCTACATGAGTGAATGTGTGTTGAGTGCTCAGATCACATGTCACACCAGGTTCAATCTTTTCTCTTGCCTGCCAGCATTTGGCCCTTTCACAGGATGGAACTGACACTAACTCACCGAGTTCGTACTTGGCAAACTGTCATTTCTCATATACTCAACTGACACTTAGCAGCCAGACCCTGAGCCAGGTGTTAGGTCAGTGATACACAAAACAGCTCCCTTCACCAAGAAAGCCAAAGAATAGTGAAAGAGGCAGATTAGTAGATGGTGGGCGCACATCTGTATAATGAAAGGCAGATCAGAATGAGACAGAGAATTCTAGAGGTATTGGAGTGAGGGAGTGAGGGTTCTGATTTAGTGGGTTTCTGGAGGAACTGATGTGTATGTAGGCTTGCACTATTATGCTGCCTTTCCATATGAGGTTGCCAGGAGTGTGAGGGATGAAGATGAGAGAAGGGGATGGAGAACACAGGTACAGAATGAAGAATCCAGGAGGAAGGTATGCGAGCCTTTCATCTGTTTTATTGTTTCTTTGATTTGGCCCTGAGATGGATAACTTTGGACTATAACCAGGCTCTCGTCTAAGTTTGGAAGAAGTTACTGCCTAATGGAAAACTCAAATCAGAGTATCCCTCCTCTCTTGGCAATGGGCATGATGAAGCCCAGCTGCACGCATCCTACCATCATGTATATAGAGCTCTGGCTAACCTCCAAAGTTAGAGTCTAGACCTGGTCTTTCTTTCTGTCTTCAGTGATGAATGTCTGTCGAAACCGATAAACTGTTCCACACCAAGCCCAAACCTTTACCCACGCAGAGCCCATTCTTCTAGAAGATATATTAGGGCAAAAACTGGAGATAATTTGTGTATTTCAAAATGTCACCGTTTGAGTCTGGCCATGGAATAACATTCGTCAGTTGCCTTTCCTTTGCTCTTGCCCCTCTGTGGCTTGCGTACCCTTCAGCACACCAACATATTGTGCAATGGCTTAAAAATAAAACACTTTGGTTTCTAATTCATTAAATGGGTCGCCTCTTACAAGTGAAAATGCAATTTCAGATGGAAAAAGGAAAACATGTTTCATCCTATTTTGCCATTACTGTCCCTACAGATTCACAGCTGACAGCCTTAACTTTAAAAGGATGTTTAACACAGATACACATAGAATTCAGATAGGTAGAGTCGCGATTGTAGACGGGTGCTTTTGGGGAGCTGGGGTGAATGAAGGACCTTCGAGCATTTTTTTTTTCTGAGTTATGTCTGACTGAAAAATGGACTACTTATTTAATGAAAGAAGCTTATTCAATTTATTTGAAGTTCATTAAATATAAGATGACACATTAATTCTAGACCATTATTATTCTTAAGTTTGCCCCAAACAATGAAAGCAGAAACAGAGCTATCTATAATCCTTATAAAAACCATTCTCTTGTGGATTGGTAGTCCTAACCACCTTTGCTTCTGGGAGATCTGAGAGCCAGCCCACAATTCTCACTGTCACTGACCTCTTGACCTAATTTGTTGCTTGTTAACTGCAGTCCCATAATCTTGTCTTGTTTCTCCTTTCTTGTTCACTTTGTGGCTATGTATATAAATGGAGAGCCTTAGTTGAAAAAAATCATTTCAAAACATTACACATCTGGACTTTTGCAGTAGCCTATTACCTGGCCTTTCTGCCTTGGGTCTTATAATGCCAAACTAGATTTTTAAAGTCAACATGCATTAATTGGGCAATTGACATTCACAAAGTCTTTTGCTAAGGGCTGACTTCATCATCCAGAAGGGGCAAATTAGAAGTGTCCACGGGATGAATAGCTGTCTTTTTTATTTTTTTTTTAGTGAAGCAAGAGGAGAAAGCCACCATGAGGCAGATGACAGAGAGAGGATGGAAACCTTAGCTCCCTGGTGCAGTTATTCCAGCCTGATCTCACACAGCTCAGTAGCATGAGAGCAACTCCAAGCTTCTTGGTGTGGAAGAGAAAGACTGTTGTCATCCACCTGTCATGGTTCCCATGGCTTTGTGACGGTCAGGGTGTCAGGCAGGCAACACCGCATATAGCTTTCATTTTCTCTTCTTGCCTATTGTCTGCCATCCCTGTTACCTACCACACTGTCTTCTCTAATCCCCTGCTGAAGACCTTTAAACCATTCTCGGATTTTTTCACAAACTGTACAACAGTTGCTTTGGTCACAGCGAGACATGTGTCATTCATGAATAACCTAAGGATTGTCTCACAAAGAGATTATCCAGAGGAATGGAGCAAGGATTTGCTATCACAGAGAGGATGTCCCCTGCCTCCTCCTTAGGCAAGGAGGCTATTACCAGAAACTAGGATCAAAGAAGGATGTAGGACTTCACAGCCTCTTAATCTGCAAGAAGAGAGTCCTAGAGACAAAAACCTTGGCTTCTCTTTCCCACCTCCCTGAACCAGCACTCATGATTGGCTGTAACCAACAGAAGGAGAGAGAGAGGGAAGGAGGGAGACAGACAGACAGACAGACAGACAGACAGACAGACAGGCAGGCAGGCAGGCAGGCAGAGAGAGAGAGAAAGACAACAAGAGAGAAACAGAGACATAGAGAGGCAGAGAGAGATACACACACAGAGATACAGAGAGACAGAGACAGAGAAACAGACAGAGAGGGAGTTGAAGGAAGGATGGGAATGAGAGAGAGAAAAGAGTAAGGAAGCGGAGAGGAGGGAAAGGGAGACAGAAGAGGTGGGCTAAAAGGGGAGGGAGGAAAAGGGAGACCATATGGGGGTCTCTATTACATAACAGCCACCTGGAACAGAGTAATGGATAATGATAAGGAATAACTCTAAAAGGACAGATTCAGAATATCTGGTACCTAACCCAAGCAGGAGTGTCACTTTGTGCCCCACAAAGTACACCAGTTCATGCTTTTATTGGCATTATAATGCCATGCTGAAGTCGCTTGTTTATATATTTCTTTCCCTGCTGCATTATAGTATTTTGGGGGAGCAGGAGATGAAAATTTTAAAATGTTTTATATTTTGTTCTCATGCGGCTTGCTGCAGCACCTGGTATTCAACAGACGCTTGCTAAACTTCAACCTAAGTGGAGTTGATGTCTCCCAGAAACACTGAAGAAAGTGACAGGAAAGGGATGAGAGATTGGAATGTTCCCAGTCGGCAGGAAGGAAAAATCAGATGACACCAGCAACACCTCCATGTGATTTCTGTCTCCTCTGGGATTTTGTCTTCTCCTGTGCTCTATCCCTCCAACCAATATTTGCTTCTGAAAATGGCACTCATGGCCAGAATCTCTATATCTCTGAGGAACAGAGAGAGAACAGAGACCACCATAGACCATAGAAGGAAGTCCCATCCTTCACTGACTTTCATGCTAAGTTCTGCCTTATGTCCAGTCCAGTGGGGTGGACTGAACCACTTAGGAATTTTGAACTTCTTCCTTTTTGATCTTTCCACCCCCAAACTAGAGATGCTAGCCTTCTACATATTTCCTTCTTAGATTCTACTTCCATTTCTACCTGGCCCTCTGGTGTAGGAGGTCCTTGTGTGTTGCTTTCATTAGTTACCTAATAAAGTAAATGCTTGGCCTGATAGGGCAGAACTTAGGTAGACAGAGAAAACAGAACTGAATTCTAGGAGGAAGAAAGAGAGTCAGAGAGGGAGAGCCGCCATGGAGACACCAGGTCAGACATACTAAATCTTTCCTGGTAAGCCATGACCTCATGGTGAACACAGACTATTAGAAATGGGTTAAATCAAGATGTGAGAGTTAGCTAATGTAAGAGGCTAGAGCTAATGGGCCAGGCAGTGTTTGAACGAATACAGTTTCTGTGTGATTATTTCTGGTGTAAGCTAGCTGGGTGATGGGGAGGACAAGCAGCCTGCTCTTCCTGTTACAGCCCTCCTTCTCTGAGGGTACTCTAAGAAAGGATATTTTCCAGTTTAGAATATATCATTGGGAACAAGTAAAAGAAACACCTTAGCTTCTGTCTTCCAACTGGACGATTCACCCAGTGTGTTCAGGATGGTAGCTCCTGTGCACTCACTTTGGTTTAGATCATAACGATGGAAGTTGCAGGTAGGTTTAAAAGACAACTTTTATGAATGGAACAAGCAAAATGGAGTCTCTCTGGCAAAGGGCAGAACAAACTTCCATGTGGATTTAAATTTCTATCATGACTCAATATGTAAGTATGTCTTCTTGTCTTTAGAGGAGATTGTATAGCTCACAGAAAACAGAAGTGATCTTTATACACAATCGATTTCTCCTTTCTCTCATCGTCATTAGTAAAAGGACGGGTATTAACTGAGCAGCTAATGTGCACAAAGACTTTTGCTAGAGGCTATCTTCAAAGCTTAGAAGCTATGGGTGAGAAGTGTTTGTGAGATAAACGTATGTCTTTTCCCACAAAGCTGAGAAGGAGAGTGGAGGAAGTGACTGTAGTGATGTCAGAAAAGACAGACAGATCCCCACAGTCTGTGTGGTGGCATTCCAGCCACGAATGTGTACCTCACTGTGAACTACACATCCTTTGCTAATATGATCCTGTAACATACTTTATTATAGCTACATTAAAATCTGTTTTCCCACCATTATATATGCCTACAAAGACAGAAAATTTGGCCAGTTTAGCTCTTTAAATATTGTACTTAGCACATAGCCTGACCCATAGCAGAAACTAAATAATCACTTTATTCAATAAATGGAGCCAAGTTTAGACTGTGCTGCATGTGGCCCTTGGAAGGGAGGATGATTTCTTCTGACTCTCATGGAGGCGTAAAGCATGAGAGTTACTTCCATATACCCATGTAGAAAGACACAGGCTGACGGAAGTGCTATGGTGTCATTCACTTATCCTGATTTGGAAGCTCTTGTGGTCTCAAACTATCACCTCTTATCTTTTTGCATTAGTTATTAGTAGCCTCTGCTACTAGAAACTAAACTACAAAGAAAATGTTTGTGGGGTTAGAATGTAATGATTAGTCATAATCCATGGGCTTCTTTTTAAAAAGTTTTTCAATACAGGGTTTCTCTGTGTAGTCTTGGCTGTTCTGGAATTAGGTCTGTAGAGCAGATTGGCCTCAAACTCACAAAGATCCACCTGTCTCTGCCTCCTGAGCTCTGGGATTAAAGGCTTGTGCCACCACCACCAAGCAACCATGAGCTTCTATGGAGTCCTTTAATTCTGACATTGTCAGATCAGCTAGAATAAAATATGTGTCCAAGACACAGAATGTCTAATTAAAACTTAGGCTGTAGAAATTGTTTTGATACTGGTCCTCTGTCTATGGAAAATATGAAGAAGGAGAGAGTTTGGTATGTGTGTGTTTGTGTGTATATATTGTACACTCATGTATGGGGGTGCATGTCAAGGTCCCATTTTAATTAATTCTTTAATTATTTTTAAATGATCTTTTCTCATTTTGCATTCCTATTCCAGGCCCACCCCCTTCCCTCCTCCCTCTACCCCAACCTTCCCCCATCCAACTCCCATTCACTCCTCAGAGAGTCTGACACATCAATTTGAGGCAGGCCCAATGCCCTCCCCTCTATATTTAGGCTGAGCAAGGTATCCCTCCAAAAAGAATGGGCTCCAAGAAGCCAGTTCACGTACTAGGGATAAACCCTGGTCCTACTGCCAATGGCCACAAAGACTGCCCCAAACACACATCTGTCACCCACATTCAGAGGGCCTAGTTTGGTTCTATGCTGGTTCCCCTGCTGTCAGAGTCAGGACAGAGTTGGTGGGCTCCCACTAGCTCAGGTCAGCTGTTTCAGTGGGTGTCCCCATCACTCCTCCCTCTCTTCGACTAGACTTGGGGACTTCAGCCCTGTGTTTAACTGTGGATTGCTGCTTCTGCTTCCATCAGTTGCTGGATGAAGGTTCTATGATAACAATTAAGGTAGTCATCAATCTGATTACAGGGGAAGGGCAGTTTAGGTACCTTCTCCACTATTGTTTAGGGCCTTAGCTGGCACTATCCTTGTAGATTCCTGGGAATTTCCCTGGTGCCAGGTTTCATGTTAACTCCATAATGGCTCACACAATCAAGATATCTCTTTCCTTGCTCTCCTTCTTTGTCTTTCCCCCAACTGGACCATCCTGTTCTCCTCCTCCCTCCCCTTCTCCTCTCCCCTTCCACTCTGCTTTCCCCTCCTCCCTGCCCCCAATTTTCTCAGGATATCTTGTCTATTTCCCTTTCCCTGGGAGATCCATGTATGTCTTTCTTAGGGTTCGACTTGTTACCTAGCTTCTCTGGGGTCCTAAACTATATAGTCTGGTTATCCTTTGCTCTTCATCTAATATTCACTTATGAGTGAGTACATACCATGTTCATCTTTCTGGGTCTGGATTACCTCACTCATGATGTTTTTGTCAAGTTACATCCATTTGCATGAAAATTTCAAGATGTCATAGTTTTTTTTAGTGCTGAGTAGTACTCCACTGTGTAAATGTACCACATTTTCTTTATCCATTCTTCAGATGAGGGGTGTCTAGGTTGTTTCCAGGTTCTGGGTATTACAAATAATGCTGCTATGAACATAGCTGTGCAAACGTCTTTATGGTATGGGTCTTCATCCTTTGGGCACATGCCCAAGAGTGGTATTGCTCTACAACTTACTCCCTTGAGACAGGATCTCTTGCTAAACCTAGAGCTAGGGTAAACACCAGTAAGCTCCAAAAATCCTCTTGTCTCTGCACACGTTCTAGAACTGGGGCTAACTGCTTTCTATACCAGTGCTGTCAACTGTAAGCCAGGACCTCCTGCTCGGGCAGCAAGCACTCTTACCCATTGAACTAGCTCCCCAGCCTGGAAGAAGGGACTTTTGTGGAGCTACAGGTCAACAAGATGGAGCATTGCCACGGTGGCCCAGTCTGAGCAGAAGATCTCAGGAATGCAGCTGGAACCCAGGAGAAAGCATAATGGGAAGAAGGGTCTTCCAATATTTAAAACTAGTACTTGCAACTTTCTTTTACAAAATGTAGGGAAGAAAACTAGGATGCTAAGCTCTCAATAGTTAACACCAATGGCTTTACAGTTTGCTTACATTATCAACTTGACACACCTAAGAAGAGACCTCCAGGAGATTGGATGTAGGCATATCCATGGGGCTCTCTTCTTGATTGCTAATTGACACAGCAGAGCCCAGCCCACTGTGGGTGGTATCATCCCTGGCAGGTCCATCTAAGTTGTATAAGAAAGGGAGCTGGCTGACAAACTAGTAAGCACCTCTCCTCTGCTGCATCTGCTTCAGTTCCTTCCTTGGGTTCCTGCGTTTGCTTCCCAATGATGGACTTTATCCCATAAGTTAAATAACTGCTATCCTCTCTAAGCTGCTGTTGGTCATGGTGTATATCATAGAAACAGAAATGCAAACCAGGAAAATTCTTAAAACAAACATCTGGCACTGGGCAAATGTAACTAGGAGACGTGGTTAAAATGGATCCGGCACAGTTCAAGACTGTGGTCAGTACCTAGTGAATATCTGCCAGCTGTAATTGATAATGGCTTTGAGGAATACACCAGGTGTGTAAGATACGGCTGTTTCCCCTAGGGATCTCACTGCATCATTCTGAAGTCTTCATAACAGAGTATCAGACCAACCATTTCTTTTTGCCTTCTATTTAAAACATACCAATCTTTGCTCAATCAATAATGGAGACCATCTGCCTTCCAGACACTTATCAGAGAGAATAACCACAAACTGTCAGCTCCCTAGCACTTACCAGAATCCAATCTGAGAGAAGAGACACTCAGGGAAGGTAGTCCCTAAGGAATAGTTTGCTTTGCAAGAGGTTTTCTTCTTTCATTCTCTTTCCCTCCCTCCTTCCTCTCTCCCTCCCTCTTCTCTTCCTCCCTTTTTCTTTCCCTCCCTCCATTCCTCCTTCCCTCCATCCCTTCCTCCTTCCCTCCCTCCTTTCCTTCTTCCCTTTTCCCTCCTTTCATCCCTCCTCCCTTCCTCCATAGAAAATGAAGGTGCTGTAGATGAAAGCATTAAGACTTTCCGGCCTGGCAGTGGTGGCACACACCTTTAAACCCAGCACTGGGAAGCAGAGGCAGGCAGATCTCTGTGAGTTCAGGTCCAGCCTGGTCTACAAGAGCTAGTTCCAGGACAGGCTCTAAAGCTGCAGAGAAACCCTGTCTTGAAAAAACAGAAAACAAAACAAAACAACAAAAAATAAGACTCTTTCCTCTCTGACCTGTAAACTTCTCCCTAGTCCTAAGCAGTATAGTTTGGAGTCGCATGTCTAGGGGCAATGCTAATTTGCTTCCTTCCTCACGTTCTGCCATTCCATGCAGTGAAACAGCAGCTATCCCCAGTCCTCATTTAGTTCAGCACTCACAAAACTACCTTTTCTAAATTATGCCTTTAGCATACCCCGAGGGCAAGATCAAGAGCTATTTTTTTCTCTTTTTATACCTTTGACTTGATAGGAAAGATTTATATGGAGAATCTGTTACTTTGAAAATTTTAAAAAGTAACAGAAAGGACGATCATAGCAGAATAAAAATGAACGTCATAGCCGGGTTGATCAGGCTATGGAATTAGAATAATTTGGAAATGCTAGAGGCTGCAGGTAGAAAGGAGTTTGGAAGTTGGTGTGACAACTTCAAGCAAAGGCGTTGCTGTGGACATGGAGATGAGGATGAGAACAAGGGCAGGATGGCGGCCATTGCCTGCGACACTCATTCAGTGTGCACGGAGGTAGACAGGAGAGGATCAGGCATCAAGAGGACAGAAGGGTAGGGCATGGCAGAGGTGGTGGAGGTGGCAGAGGTGGCAGAGTGTTTCCTTCAAGAAAGTGTACAGTGGCCGGGCGGTGGTGGCGCACGCCTTTAATCCCAGCACTTGGGAGGCAGAGGCAGGCGGATCTCTGTGAGTTCGAGACCAGCGAGGTCTACAAGAGCTAGCTCCAGGACAGGCTCTAAAGCTGCAGAGAAACCCTGTCTTGAAAAACAAAAACAAAAAAAACAAAACAAAACAAAACAAAAAAAACCAAAAAGAAAGTGTACAGTGTACAGTTTAGCACAGTGCAGATTGCTATCCTGTGGGAGTCAAGGAGCTGGGAATGGCTTGGGAGTCCTGGTTTGCAAGTAAACACTTTTCCACAAACTCCTCCCAGAAGAGGACCTCGCTTACATCCCAGGAGCCTCCCTGAATGGCAGAGAATAGCCAGATGGAACAATGTTTACATTTGAATGAAAGAGGGGTAGGTGTCCCTCACTCCAAAGGACAAGTTCCAGCCTTTCACAGAGCACTTCAAGGACTTTAGGAGAGAAATAGAGCTGCTGGTTCTTGATTTCATAGGCGAGATACAGACAGGAAGTGAAGTAACACACTGCTAGGTTATGGGCAGCTGTCCAGGTACCTACCCTGGTGTTCCATAGAGGGTCTTGCTCTTGATCTATGCCACTTCCCTGCTTGCCTGGAGGACCCTGCATCTCTGCCCATGGATGAAGCAGTAACTATTCAAACAGCTCGGTGTTTGATTCATTCAGTAGTCTGGGCAGCACCTTTTCAACTTTTCTGAACTGGATATTGATGTTGGTCACTTGGCTCAAAGGGCTGCGTTTCATTTTTCCAATGCCTCAATTTTATTCATTTAGCTGCTCTATTGTCTCTTCTTATCCATATTTTATCCACATTAACACCGCCCTGCGTGTTGTCTGGGCTCCCATTTAATATGCACAGACTGGTGTGGTCTGCATGCAGATGCTTTTGAGGATGTCTTCTTTGAAGCTTCCTGTCCTCCTGTCTTGGCTCTTTCTGGCAGCCCCGTGGCCTGTCTCTGGCTTTTGTCAATGCACTTATGTCTATGTCCCATATATTTTGTGTAAATGTGACCTTTGTAATGCTTTAAGTTGTCCTCCTTTTCTAATAAAGAATGCTTCCTGTTGTTTGTGTAACTAAGCATTAAAATACCCATGCACTCTGTATGAATACATATAAACATTATATACAGCATAATATAGAGAATGTATATATTATGTATGTGCATAAATGTATGTGACTATCATCTTTGTATCTGTCATCCATCTATAATAATATACCTATTATCTGTCATCCTTTTACTACATCTATATCATATAACTATTATCAGCCCACCTACCTATCTTCTATCTATCTATCTATCTATCTATCTATCTATCTATCTATCTGTCTGTCTGTCTATGAATCATCTATCTACCTACATAAACCTCAATCTACCTATATAAACTATCTGTCTGTCTGTCTGTCTGTCTGTCTATGTATCATCTATCTACCTACATAAACATCTATCTACCTATATAAACTATCTATCTATCTATCTATCTATCTATCTATCTATCTATCATCTATCTATCTATCTATCTATCTATCTATCAATCTGTCTGTCTATATATCATCCATCTACCTACATAAACCTCCAATCTCAGCTATATAACCTCCCCCCACAGAGGAATAAACGTTACCCTCATGTCTAGTTCCAAAAGTCTAGAATAAAATTTCCCCTGACAGTGAGCCCAAATATGGGTAATGCAGGTAATGCAGTCATTCTGGCTCATTCAAACCCTGGAAATGGTGACCCCCTACCAGGAAGAATCACTTAGAAGTGCCAAGTTTCAGACATAGGAGTGATCTTAGAAATTACTGAACTTGGGCAGTGGTGGCACATGCTTCTAATCCCAGCACCTGAGAGGCAGAGGCAGGTGGATCTCTGTGAGTTCAAGTTCAACCTGGTCTACAGAGTAAGTTTCAGGGCAACAGAAGGCTACACAGAGAAACATTATCTAAAAAGTCAAACCAAACCAAACCAAAACCAAACAAACAAGAGTCTGATAAAGGTTACCAAACTCAAACTCCCAGTTTTAGTTAAGAAAATGAACCTTATAGAGTTAACTTGATGTTACTCACGTTACTGTGACATATGTCTTGACTGGCATTAAAGTCTGGATATTTCTTAATTCCTATTGTTGTTCCCTTCTTCATATATCATTGTTTTTCTTGCACACACCTTTATCACTGGATTGTATTACAGTTTAAAAGGTAGTTAGAGTAGAGGTGGTACTATCACCATCCTACAGTGTTTATTGTGAGGACTATAGTGAGCGGTCACGTTTAACTTTGGGTTCTCTGGATCACAGCGTGCTAGAGATGTGGAAGATAGAATCGGACAAATGAGAACTTCCTGGATAAAATGGAAGTCTTCAGCCTGGTGAAGTTTGAGGCTCCATTTAATCCCGGTATTCTTTCCCCAGCCTTCTGCTGTGGAAACCCACAGAATCATCCTTTCCTCTCATTTTTTCAATTTCTCCTTCAACCTTTCAGTATTGGAGCTGACCAATATTTGTCCAGAGATAAATCACCCTTCCTTCCTTTCTTTCTTCCTTCTTCCTGCCTCCCTTCCTTCTTTTCTTCCCTCCCTTCTCCCTTCCCTCCCTTCCTTCCTTTCTTCTCTCCTTCCTTCCCTCTCTTCTTTCTTTCTTTCTTTCTTTCTTTCTTTCTTTCTTTCTTTCTTTCTTTCTTTCTTACTTATTTTCTTCTTCTTTCTTCTCTTTCTTTACTTTCTTCTTTCTTACCTCTCTTTGCTCTCTTTCAGTTTTTTTTGTGTAAATTTCTGTGTGTATAAGTGAACATGTATGTGTCGATATAAAAGCACATGTGTGTATTTGTATATGGAACCCAGAGGAGAACAGGAATTAGCATTTTTCTGGTGCTAACCAGCACTTGTCAAGTAGATGAGGCTGGCTGGTGAACAGCCTCCAAACATCCACATTTGTTTGCCTCACCAGCACTGGGGTTACAAGTGTGCACCACAGAGCCCAACTATTTTACACAGATTCTGGGGATCCTCAGGCTTGCAAGGCAAACACTCTACTGATCTCAGCCACATCTTCCACAGAAAGGGTACAGAGGTATTCTTTACCCGCTGCTTTAAGACTGTCCTTCAGCAGTTTTCCATAGCCAGGAGGTGATGTTAGCAGTTGAGACTTTTGTTTTCATACAACTGAAATCATTTGGTCAGATGCCTGGTAAGCTTGCTGATAAAGGATCCACACAAACTCGTCACTTGAATCTGATCTCTCAGCAAGGCTTGCTTTGTGAGGCTGTAAGGCAGAGCACAGAACGGAGGCTAGTCGCTCCTGCAGCTTTGAGGGTAAGCAATGATGCATCTGTGCATAAGTCTGCATTTAAAATTTGCCAGGAGCTTCTTTCTCAGTCAGGCTGCTGGTTGGAATTTTCTACTCCAGAAGAAGGTGAAGTTAGGTGGAAAAACCTGCAGTTTTGGCATGGAGCTACCTACGTCCCTGGAAAGGGGTGAGGTAGGGAAATAACGGGAAAGCTGGCCTTTTCTTATGACCAGAGGGAAATTTGGACTGCATAGATCATTTAGCATTTTGACTGAATGGCCTGATCACTGACCAACTTGTAACTCCTAAGTGATTTATCAGTTTTTGCTAAATGAGATGTACTGCCACCAGACATAGCCAGAGGCTCCCATTTTTGATGCTTTAATCAAACATGTTTCAAAAAGTAACTCTGGGCTTTATTTCCTGACTTGTGTGCTTGGAATCAAACCACCTAAGGCCTCCAAGTATGAATTACAAAGTTGTAATCTAGGTGCTGCTAGGATTGATTAGACATAGACAATGGTTCTCTGGACTCATGGAAAATGCTATCTTAAACTCATTTATTCACATTTATTAGATTTGTACCTTAAAATTATTTTGGATTTGTAGAAGTTGCATTTTCCCTTATCTCTGTCCTTCCTCCAGAACTTTAGTCGTGGGTTGTAAAAAAGCCAAGAGTCTCCTTGAACATCACCAAGTCATAAATATCCTGACTCTCGTTAAGGCTATACTTACTAGCTTGTGTGGTCCACAGAAAACTCTTGCCTTATTTATAATTTTGAATGACAAATTTAGTGGCTGTCTCTTACATTTTGAACTCAGGGACTAGACTCTATTCAAGAAACACACACGTAGAGCAATGCCTTGCTCAATAGAGGCAAGTGGATCAAGGACAGTGAGGGGGAGCCCAGGAGAGGTCAGGACAAGCTCTGCCTGGCAGGGAGGCCAGAGAGGATGTCCCAGAAGAGGTGATTTCTGGAGTGAGTGTCTCCAATTAGAGCTGAGGACAACGCTCTGCGCTGTGTAAATTATATGACAAGGAGAAGCCCTCGTGGACCTGAGTTTAAGACACTGCTCCCCTCTGTCTCCAGTTTATCAGTCTCGATATATTTCAGTGTTTTCCAACTTTTTGTTTTTAACTTCTATCCATATATATATATATATATATATATTATAATATATGTGTGAGTGTATAGACATTCATATCACATGATAGTCTTTAGGCACTATTTTTTTTAACTAATTAATTTATTTTGCATCCCCACTGAAGTTTCCCTTCCCTTCCTTTCCTGTCATTCCCTCCCCGCACCTCCCCTTTGTATACCCCCCAATCCACTCCTTCTCTGATTCAGTTCAGAAAGATCTGTCCTCCCATGGGCATCAACAAAACATTGCATATCAAGTTGCGGTAATAGACTAAGCTTCTCTTCTTGTGTTAAGTCTGAGCAAGGCAATCCAGTATGAGGAGAGTAGAGGTCCAAACCACACTTAGGCACTCGTCTTAAGCTTATATCTTTGACGCCAATCTCAAATTTGTTTTGAGACTGACATCTGAAGCATATATTCCAGGCTGGCCTTAGTTTTCTATGTAGACGACTCTGACTTCAAACTTCTATATACATCTGCTGAGTGCAGGGAGTATAGGTGTCCTACCATCACACCCCATTTATAGGGTACTGGAAAAGGGACCCAGGTATGCATAATGCTAGGCAAGCCCTCTACCCCATTAAACAACATCCCCACCCCAGCATCATCTATTATTATCCTAATCTGTTCTATTTTTTACACCGTAGAACCAATACACTGAGTGCATCGGAATGGGGCTGTGGGTTAAAATAGATATAACAGATTCTTATGTCTTCCCAGTGCTGGCCTGGGAAAGGTGGGGATTATTCTAGAACAAAGAGAATGGCTACTCGTTTATCTGGGGAAGCTCTGTTCTCCTAAATGCACAATTTATGCCATCAGAAAGGCTCCTTTCTTTTTTCCTAAATGCCATTTGGAGCCCATCCCCTATGGTGGGGTACCTTGCTCAGTCTTAATACAGGGGGGAGGGGCCTGGTGCTGCCTCAACATGGTATCCCTGACTTTGCTGACTCCCCATGGGAGGCCTTATCCCCTCAGAGGAGTGGATGGGAGGTGGGATTGTGGAGGAGGGGGTAGAAGAAGGGGAGGGAGGGGGAACTGGGTTGGTATGTAAAATGAAAAAAAAAATTTAAATAAAAAAATTTAACAAAGAAAATTTCATATACATATGTAAGGTATCTTGACTCTATCCACCGTACCCCATCCTTTCAGCACCCCCTGGGACCCTCCAACATACCTCCCTCCAAACTTCATGCTTCTTCTGCATGACTGACTCTCTGAGTCCAATTAGTGTTGCGCATATGCTCACGAGTGTGGAGTCTCCTACCAGGGCATGAACAGCTTAGCAGTGACGTCATCCCCTCTCCCATCGTGATTCTCCCTGCCCTACCGACATAAAACTTCCAACAGTTCGCCAGCTCTAAGTGGGACCTCCGGAGCCCTTCTCTCCACACTGTAGTTGAGTTTGTACAGTCCTTCCACAGCTAACCCCAGTTGCTGCGAGTGCATGGGCGCACAGTCACGTGACGTCCAGAGGCCTGCATTTCACAGACACTCATTCTGACTGGTACACGGGGAGGAACCACGATCAATATTTCTCCAAGGCACGGGCCCATCTGTGCTTGTGGGTGGGTGACACAGCTGGTGAGAACCTTTTAGAAAATGTTCTCCCATGAAAGAATAAAGTTTTCGATTGTGAGATGAGTCATCCCTTCTTCTGGAAACGCCTCATCCACCTCCACTGGGCTGCTGCCAACGGCTACCACACTGTGCTGAAAGGCACTGAAACCGGGCAAGGGCAGTGTGATGCTGGGGCCCAGGAAATGGATTTCTTTGCTTACATAAGATGCTTCAAGCCACGGACTTTTGATCAAGTGTCTGCTCATCCCTGATAAGACATTCTTAATCATACTTATTCAACACTTAGTAATAATGCAAGTTCCTAGGCACTAAACGGTACTTTTAAGAGTGTAGATCCCGAATGACTTGGACAAGAGAAAGGTGGCTGCTGGATAGCGAACAAGGTCAACAAGCAAGTGCGCAGGGTAGGAAGTTCCACCATCTAAGCTTCCTCCTTACCACCCACACTAACGATGAGCTGCACGAAGGAGAAGGGCTCATTGCTTTTTTTCTATGAAATTCCCCACCCTCTAGACTATTGTCTGGTATTTTGCAGATGCAATCAACAAAAGGTTATTTTACAAACGCCTACAATTTCATCATACCATTCAAGCAGGCAATTAATTATAAGGAAAAACATATTTCCCAGAATAGCCATTCAGTTCAAACCAGAAGTTCTTGATCTTAAACATATATGAAAAAAGCTAAGGGAAATAGAAGTTCACCAAGTATTCAAAAAGGGTAGATGAGGGTGGGTACCTCAGAAAGAACAGCCTGTGGAGATGACAGAAGTGGGGTTATCATGTAATCTTCAAGTCCAGGAAGGTCTGAGAGGAACTTTTTCTGGGGATCAAGACTGCTTCTGTTGGAGAGTGTCGTAGGAGCAATCAGAGGCTAAGCATACACGGAAACACCTGCTTCCAAGTTATATCCCAACAAGGGTAATAGCTACTAAGGGGAATGATAGAACATTCCTCCAGGGACATCACTTGGGAGGCTGAGGCAGGAGGATTGAAGCAGTTTCTAGATCAGCTTAGGCTAGGATGCTTAGAAAGATCTTACCTCCAAAAGTTTCATGTTGTAACATGCAAAATGTGAAGGATTAATAGGATAATAATCTGTCACAGGAAAACCCAAGAAAGTCGCATGATGGCAAAAGATAACTAGCAAGTGTTAATGTAGTAGTGATGCAGATATTGATCTGAGAAAAGCGACAAGAATTTGGAAGCATGCATCAGATGCATCATTAAAATCCTTCGATGAGCAATTCTGACTTTTCTCAAAACAAAATGAAAAAAGAAAGCCCAGAAAACCTTAACAAAGACATAGAAGCTTCAAACTGTTAGTAAATAAAAGTCACAGACCTGAGAAGTGCAATAACTGAGAGAGAAGCCTCGCTGGATGAAGTCGCAGCAGATTGGAGATTGTCAGAGGGTAGAGTCATAGGCATCAAGAGAATCAATAGAATTTACTAAGTATCACAGAAGGAGAGAACAGCTTAAAGACAAAACAGACAGAGCATAAGGAACACCTGAGAATTAACATTTCTTAATTGTTAGAGGTTGCTTTTCTCATCAGTTTAGAGATCTCAGTTCATCCAGCTTCACCATTGCTCTTGGGTGTGTAGTGAGGAAGACTGTCCTGCAAGGAGCCTGTGGGGGAGGGGACTGTGCCTCTCCTTGTGGTTGGACGTCAGGGGGAACAAAGAGAGGGAGCAAGGCCCCCTGGAGACTCAAAATGTTTCTCAGTGGCCTAAGACATTTCCACCAGGACTTAGCTTCCAATAATACCAGGGTGAAGACCATACTTCTAATTCATGGGCCTTTGTGGAATTCCATATATAGGCTATGTCAGGGATATTTTCAAAAGTCAAGGAAAAGAATGAAGGAAGTCGGGTTGCTATACTCCTTCTCAAGTGCTAAATTTATCCCACAGGGACAATCTAAGTTACGAATGTGGTGCTATAAAACAAGGGATTGTTAAGAAAATGATAGAAAGGAAGCAATAAAATCTTTGCGGATAAGAATAATTTTTTATTTGTTTATTATTTTTAAGGGTAATTTTGATATTCAAAGAAACCTAGGACACAGGAGGAAATAAAAGAACTTAGAATAATATCAGAAAACGATGAACAGAATAACAAAATAACTTAAAATTATCAATACTTATTACATTTTAAATGGTATAGTAGTATATCAATTGACAACAACAGAAATTGGGAAGGGTAGATTAGAAAACACATCCTGATATGACAGTTTTTATAATTTTTTCCTACAAATGAAACAAAATTCATAAGTTGAAAACAAAAGAATTTAAAAACTAATACCAAATCCATAAGAGCAACCAGTGGGAGTGGTTACATTAATAATAATAATAATACACAATAATAACAATAAAATAAACAACTAGGAGTATTTGAATCAATGTCAAATTAAACGAGATATTGGTGGTAAAGAACACTAATGAAAACCTAGGAGCTGTCAGGTTAACATCAAATCAGATAGACATTATGGCGAAGGAAATAACTAGAAAGAAAAAAAAAAAGACCTTACTAAATGATAAGACAAACCACAGAAGCAGGAAAGCCATAGTTTCGTAAATCCATAGGCACCAAAATGACAGATACTCCAAATACAGGAAGAAAACTTGGAAAGTGGTCAAGGAACAGATAAACCTGCAAAAGCTACCTGGAAGCTTCATTGTGTAACTCTTAACAATTAATAAACAGTGTTAGAAAATAGGTGAGGAACTGAGAACTGAAAACCAAATAACAGGACCTAACTGACATGCATACAACACTCTGCCCTAAGTAACAGTGTATACATATCCCTAGGTATTCATGCAATATTCTTTAAAATAGGCCATATTCTTAGTGATAAAAAAAACAAAAAAGCAACCAACCAAACAAACTAAAAACTCTGAGTGGAAATAAAGGGATTGGAATCACTCAGATTATGTTCTCAGACCACAGTGAAGTTAGAATAAAAATCCATAGTAGAAAGGCAACACAAGAGCATGTCTAGACACTAGAAATCAAGCGTGCTATGAATAATCCAAGCATTATCTATAGATCTCTCGGAAAATAAATGAATGTATAGCGCTGACTGGAAAGAAACAATAACATAGGAAAATACCAAAGTAGCAGTTACACCAGGCCAAGGGGAAAACTGATGACATTAGGTTCTCATGTTAGAAAAGATGTTTGAATAAGTAAGGAAGATTTGGAACCTAAACTATCTAGAAAATTCAGATGACAAAGAAGAATATAAATACATTAAGACAAACAACTAAGTGAATGAGGTGTTAAAGGAATAACAACAAAAATTACTGTAAAAATAAAGCCTTGACTGAAAAAAATGACAAACTTGACAAATATCTGAATAGACTAACAAGTATAAAAAGAGAGAAGGCAAATTATAGTATCAAGTATCACAAATGAAACAGAATATCATGACTGTTACTGCAAATATAATAATAACAACATTAATAGCAATAGTAATAATACTTAGTTACAGTAGCTGTGGTTGCCTGCAAACAATGCACACATGACACACACAAGATCAAGTCAGCCAACATTCCATCAGGGACAGGGAGGACCTCATGAACTCCCACTCCTAGCTGGGGTTTGATTGACAGCTGCTAGAGTCAGGAAGAGGTAGCATTTTAAGGGTGTGGTCCCTGGTAGGTTGAAAGTGCTCCAATGGATGATCCCAGACCCACCCACATATGGGCAAAACTAACTGGATTCAGTAGTATGATAAAAGAGGAGATGAATTTTGAAGTGTTTAGAGGGACAGGTGACAGGTCCTGGAGGAGTTAGGAGTATGGGGTGAGCATGCTCAAAATATATTGCATGTATGCATGAAAATTTTAAATTAATAAATAAGAATTAGTAACACCATTATATTAAATAGATAATTGCACTGTAGAGATGACTCAACAACTAGGAGTGTGCATTAGTCTTTCACGAGGATCTGAGTTTGATTCCCAGCAGCCACAGAGGATGCTCTACAGCCACCTGTAGCTGCAGACCCTGAAGATGCCACACCCTCTTCTAGCCTCTCAGGGTACCTGCAAAGGCAAGAATATACATTCAAAGATGCACACAAATATGTAAGAATGAAAGTAAAACAATTATTTAAAGAAGATAATAAGAAATGCTCTCAAAAACTTTAAGCTAACAATCTAGTGATAAAGTTCATAAGATATGAGCCAGTACAACGAAAAGTATTAAATTCAACCAAGAAAAAGCAGAGAGCTTCAATAGCTCTATGATTAAAGACGTCAGAAAAATGAATCTGTAATCCCATGGGTTATACTGAAGAAATTCTTCATTAGGGAAGAATTCATAGCAATTATATATAAATACGTATACTTATAGAAAATACATTGCATGTAAAGTACATATTTATTTATATAAAGAGTTAATAGCAGTGTTTCTCTCTCTCTCTCTCTCTCTCTCTCACACACACACACACATACACACACACACATATCTAGAAGGGGTAGCGAGATTATCCTTAGACCAAAACCAGAAAAAGACCACACAGAAAGAAAAAGACTTATTAACTATAAAGTTAGTTGTAAAATTCTCATGCTACTTATTAGGAGCAAACCAAATATACAAAGTATACAAACTATATATCATAATTACATAGGATTTAGAATGTAACTTCAATATTTAAAAATTAGCTCATAGAATCCACAATATTAATCACACATAGAAGAAACATCAGCTGTTAGAAGCGACTGGAGCAGCAAAAGCATTTAATAAAACCCAATAGTCATTCATGATTTACAAAAGTAGCTCTGAGCTGTGAAGATGGCTTAGGGGGAAAGACACTTGCTGCCGAGATGATGACGAGACTTCAACCCCTCTGACCCATGTGGTGGAAGGAGAGAATCAACTCCCACAAGTTGTTCTTTGAGCCCTATTAGAGTGCCATGGTGACCCCCCCACCAGTAAACAAATAATTAAATAAATAAAAGGTAATAAAAAAATTTAAGAATATGTCTGAAAGAATAGGCATAGAATTTAATAACTAGCAAGTACCAAAAAACTTATTGCAATTATCATATTTCATCTTGAATCTTCTATGGGTATCCTCTAAGAATGAGACCAGAGCAAACACACCCATGGAACTGGAGCTGTGGTCAGTTCAATAAGGCAAGAAAACAATACACAGTACACAGACTGGAAATAGAGAAACTATGTACAAATTACATGGTTATCTACTTTGCAAAAATTTCCAGAAATATAAAAATGAAATGATAGAATTAATAGGTAAGTTAACAAGACCATAGAAAATACCAACACATTTTCATGTGGTGACCTTTTGTATCTATTAATAACATATGGAACTGGCAATGAAAATGTGTTATCATTTATAATTACTTTCAATGAACTGATACTTTAAAAATATAGACAAGATTTATGTGCTGCTTAGCTTAAACCATCAACATAATGCAGCCTAGAGTCATTAGAGAGAATGTCAATTGGAGGAACTTCTCAGATCAGATTGGTCTATGGGCATGTCTATGAGCGATTGTCTTGATTGTTAATAATGTAGGAGAGTTCAGTCCACTGTGGGCAGCACCATTCCCTAGGCGGATAGTCCTGGGCTATATAAAAAACTGGCTAAACAAAAACCAACAAACAGCCCGTCCTATACCTTGGGTTTCTGCCATGAGATTCCTAAATGAAGAACTGTAACCTGCAAGCTAAAAGAAACCCTTTAGGCTATAACATTCTATCACAACAACAGAAAGGAAACTAGAACCACCTGCCTGTTCAAAATTCACAAACTATCGATGAAGGAAATCAAAGAAGACTTGAAGAAATGCAGAGACTGAGGTGCTTGTGGACAAAGATTCAACATATTAGAGATGTTGCTCCTCCAAAGTGATCTGTGGATTTACTGTAACTCCTGCCAAAATCCTAGCAAGGATTTCCATAGACAAATTCGTCCTAAATTACCTATGGACATATAAATCCCCTAGAACAGGTTAAACATGTGACAAAGAAGAATGAATCTGGAAGGACCAGTTTTCTCCAGTTAAAGCTTGTTACATAGTTGTTATATAGTTTTTCTTTATTCTCTCTTTCTTTCTCTTTTCCCTCCCTCCCTCCCTCCCTCTCTCCCTCCCTCCCTCCCTCCCTCCTTTCCTCCCTCTCTCCCTCCCTCCCTCCTTTCCTCCCTCTCTCCCTCCCTCTCTCCCTCCCTCCCTCCCCCCTCTCTCTCTTCCTTTTTTAAGACAGGGTTTTTCTGAAGAAGGACACTTAAATCCCACACTAGCTCAGAATTGAGAATAATAGACGGTTATTTATTTAGGGGTAGACTCACAAATCAGAATCCTCTGCTGGAACAGAGAACAGAAACCGAATCCAGTAGCCAGAAAAGAGGCCAGAGGCATGATTCACATCAGCATAAACAGTATAAGAGGCCATGCCCCAGTAGGTGGTTAAATTAAAGGCTATTGGCTGTATGATTTCCTACAGCAACTTTTGGTAGCTTTGGAGCCTGTCCTGGAACTAGCTCTTGTAGACCAAGTTGGCCTTGAAGTCACAGAGATCCACCTGCCTCTGCCTCCTGAGTGCTCGGATTAAAGATGTGTGCCACCACCGCCTGGCATTTCTGGTCTAAATCTTTATTATTAAATTCTTTAATAATAAAGAGTTAACTCAAGATGGATCATGGACTTAAATGTGAAGGGTAAAGCTGTGCTAGTTTTAACTGCAGACTATATGTACAACAACACAGACGTTTCTCAGGAACTGAAAACAGAACTATTTGAAAGATCTGCTTATACCATTCCTATATACAAATCTGAATGAATGCAAGCCAGCATAATATTGATCCTTGCGCACCTATGTTTACTGAAGCACCGCTCACAATGGCTAAGTTAGAGTCGGCCTAATCCACAGGTGACTGGATAAAGAAAATGAAGTATATGTATACAACAGAGTATTAGTTGTCCTTTAGTTAGAACAAGATATTGCCATTTGTAGAAAAATAAATAGAAATAAAGATCATTGCGTTAACTCAAACAAGCCAGACTGAAACAAGTACTGAATGCTCCCTCCTTTCCTTATCTCCTCCCTCTTCCTTTCTGTTACCTGTGAGTGTGCATGTCAAGCATATGTGTGGAAATCAGGGGAAAACTTATAGAAGTCAGTTCTGTCCTTAGAAATTTGAGGTCTGAACTTGGGTCATCAGGCTTGGTGACCTCTAAGCCATTTGGGACCCTGTATGCTGAAAATATCTGAGTGGGAACAACTATGAGCTAGGAAGGAGACTGGAGGGACTGGGGAAGGGGACAGTGTGAGGAAGGGAGGGGCTAACGAGCATCAAAGTGCCATGTATACATGCGCAGAATGGGATGAGACCCTGTATTTCCCACAATTAGTATGCATTAATAAAACATCTAGAATAATCTATAAAATGTTAGAAGAAGAAAAAGAAAAGGCAGGGAAATTTTCAAAGTACACAGGACTATCAAAGTTGTTGGGCTTGATATTGAAAATTTAATCCATAAAGGAAAAAATTGAAACACAATCTCATCAAAATTTAAAAAAAATGCTCCATGAAAGATTTTTTAGAAGAGGATAAAATCTTATACAACCATAGAGAAAAATATCCATGAATGACACTTTATCAAAGTCCCCTACTCTGAAATATATATTAAAAGAAAAAACACTTTTTAATGCCAACACTTAAAAAAATCCATTTAATTTCAACATAGATAAAGAATTAAAGAAGATATGCAGGTGGCCCATAAGCATATGAAAAGATGCCCAACTTCATTAACCAGCAGGTAAATGCAAATTTACACCAAAGAGGGACCCAGAATAGCTACAGCAAGAAAGAGTGCCTGTGACAAGTGCCAAGAGAAGGGGAGGAGGCCGGGAATTTCCCCAGCCGCTGGGAGAAGGTAGACCTATAGGACTTTGGAAAACTACTTAGTGACATTTTATAAAACGTCTACAGCTGTCAGATACCTCAGGAAGTGCATTAAAAAAGAATGAGACAAAAAATGAAAAATTGTTCTTTACAGAAAACTGTAAACACAAATATTCAGCGTGGCTCAAAGCATAAACAGTGCAGATGTTCTTCAGCAGGAGAACAGTTAAAAGTGTGGACCAGTTCTGAGCGATGACGAGGGGCAAGATATTGACATGCCCAACAATTTGCTCAGGCAAAATACTTTCAGTAGAAAAAGCTAATTGCAAATGGTCACATATTATGTGTTTCTGTTTTTACAATTTTCTTAAAGCGATAAACTAGGAAAACAGATGCTAGACTACTGGCAACCAAGAGTCATTGACAAGGCAGGAGGAGATAGATATAGCTGTTTGTTCCTTAGCTTTATCCATTTCAATATTCTCTTGTAATCCTGTGTTTTAGTTTTGAAAGATGTTTTATATAGACAATGTTACATCTTAGTTTTCTATCATTTAGTACAACTGTGTGAATTTCCAAGTATCCCAGAGTTATAACAAAAGAATCCAAGAAGCTCTGACCATATTAATGGATAGATTTCCCATATCATCTTACCTTTCAGAGTTTGATAACGTTAGAATGAGATCTATGCAAGTCTAGGTTTTTGAAGCTTCACGTGTGTCCTTATGACAGGCTCTAAAACCACAAGGAGTCAAACCAGAGCACATCTGCAAGGGAACTTCTAGATTAGGGTCACTGAGGTAGGAAGACCCATCCTAACCGTGGGCAGGACCATCTGGGAGGCTGGGGTCCTGGACCGAATGAAAAGGAGAAGGCAAGCTGAGCACCAGGGTCCATCTCCCATCTATCTGACTGTGGTGCAATGTGACCAGCTGCCTCCTGCTCCTGCTGCCATACCTTCCTACCATGATGATCCGCGTACCCCAAATGATTACCCGAAATAAACCCTTTGTCCTTTACCTTGCTTGTGTTGGGGATTTTGTCACAGTAATGAGACAAATAGCTAATATATTGTGCTTTTAACACTTGGTCAGACTTGGAACTAATGACTCAATTGTGAGTTTATTTGGGCAACAGGGTTGGGGACACTGTATCTAGTCACAAGCGTATGTCTTCTGTTCTTCCCGTTGTCACCTGATCTTGAGATGCTTTCCAAGTCTCCATATGGTGCCTGTGACTCACTGGCTCTGGACTTGGTTCTGTAAAAAGGCATTGTTATTTTTTGAATATGTCACTGCCCCAAGTGATGGTGATGATACTGGTGGTTATGCTGGAAACATTAAAAATGTACTGAATTTTCTGTAGTAGGACACCATAATTAGTTAACTGGTTCATTTGAGTGTGTGTGTGTGTGTGTGTGTGTGTGTGTGTGCGGGGGGTGGGGATGTACATGTCCACGTGAGTCCAGTTGCTTGTGTAGGCTAGAGGTGTTAAAGCCCCTGGAGCTGGAGTTACAGGCAGTTGTGAGCCACATTGAATATAGATGCTGGGAATTAAAATCAAGTCCTCTGGAAGAGCAGGAAGCAGTCTTGATCACCGAGTTATCTCTCCAGTTCAATTTATTCTTTGACATTTTCACACACGAATACAGTGTATATTGTTCTTGTCTGTGCCATCCGCACTCCCTCCCTCAAACTCTCCAGGAGACCCACCCTTTTCCCCCTACAACACAGCTCTCTCTCAACTCCACATCCTCTTCTTATTTTCTAATAACCCACTGAGTCCCATGAGTGATGCCCATGTGCCCATGGTGTGGGAAAAGGCACTGGGACATGGGTAACTGCTAGCTGTCACTCCATTTCCTAATACGACTCTCTGTCTCCCAGCAGTCACCAGCTACCAACAAGTCCTCATTGACTTTGTCGGATTCTGCTTTAATTCTTCAGGATTTCCAAAGAGGCGAAATGACAAAATTTCCATGTCTATTTTTCAATCTGAATCTGCAGAGAATCTGAGTGTGGGGAAGGATTGAGAGATGCATCCTGCTGTCTTTTCTTGCATGAATCATAGCTACTGGCTTATCCATTCTGAACATATGTTTGGTAACAGTTAGGAGCTGAGCATATGTTGTTTTAGGAGATTATTTAAATCTTACTCTAAATCCAAAGGAATCTTTTCAGAATATAAAGAGGCCCGTGAAACACTGAGCAACCCAGAGTGGTGTCATGAATTCTAGCTGTTTCCCCCTGATTGCATCCAACCATTTAGGCTTACTGGATTTAACGTTTGCCATCTTTATCAGTCTGCTGCCCTTATGAGAAGCTATTTTACTTAGATTGTAGGTTGTTACTTTTAATTGTCAGTGATTAAGATTAATTAGAGTATTAGTTTCATTATAATCAGGATTGATGACTGTTAGGAAGAGATAAAAAATGTTCTAGAGGTCCTGATCAGGGTCAGGAATCGTACAGAAGTCAGCTTTTCAGTGCCTGCCATGGTAATCATCACTCTGCTAGGCACAGGCATGCAAAGAAAGATAAATTCTGAATGCTATGGAATTATCATAATTTGAGAATGACTTTATCTTTGTAACAGTGAATAGAGAGGCTGTGGAGGTAGTTAAGTCAGTAAGTACAGTGCCTGTCACACAAGCAGGCAAACCTGAGTTCAGATCCACTGTACTTATGCAAAGTTAAACACAGTTGTACATACCCATAACACAGGTAACTGAGAGGCAGAGGCAGGAGGATGCCTGGGGCTGCCAGACAAACTCTCAAGTTGAACCAGTGAGCTCCAGATTCAGTGAGAAACCCTGTCTCAAAAATTAAGGTGGGGTTATTGAGGAAGACACTTGAGATCAAACTCTGACCTTCATGCATGTGTGCATATGTATACATATATATATACATAAATATATGCACATATACCACACACATGTACACACACATGTGTACACACACACACACACACACACACCTTTACCAGCACAATCCCTAACTATAGTCTAACCTAACCATTTGTCCTTATATTCAGGTAAGTGTAGTCCTCACCATTCAGCAAGGAAACTTTTGTATTTGCTGCAAACAGAGACCAGCACAGAAAAACACAATCAACCAAAATGTAGAGTTGTAGATCTCAGTCTCAAATGGATAAGTCTAAAAATCATGCCTATACCTAATACTCAGGGAACAAAGGGGAAGAGAAAGCAGAAAGATCATAAGAGACAGAGGATCAGGGTGTTCACTGTGAGTTTGTGTCTCCTAGTGAATTCAGAAGCTACACACATAAAGTCTCGCTAACATGATTCTTTTAACATGTGCATAACAGAGATAACAATAAACAAACAAAAATGGACATGGGTAGAAAAGCCCATCAGGCCTCAACCCTACACAAAGAACTAACTACAGGCAACTAAGGAATGCTGAAAGGGGGAGAAAAAGTCTTTCCCACAGAAGAGCACACCGATTGTTTATTCAATACTAAATAATCAGCTATAAAAACATATATATGTGTGACGTTATACAAACCGAGCAGGTTATGTTTAGAATACGTGTCTATATGCATATACTCATTTGCATGTAATAACAATGAAAAGAGAGGCAGTACATTTGGAAGAGAAAAAGGAGGGGTATGCGGGAAGATTTGGAGTGAAGAAAGGGAAGGAGAAAAAGATGTGATTGTAATATAATCTCAAAATTAAAAAGAAAATGGAAAAGATAAGAAAAAACAGTGGTGATTATTCCATGACAGCAAGTATATCCTAGAATGCTGTCAGGATTGTTTCCAGCTTCTTAAAGGTTTCAGCCTTCTTTTCTTTCCCCTTATATAAACACAAAGAAAGTTCTCCCTCCGAAAACCTTTAGCAATGATTTTCACATGTTCCACGACCCTACCCTCTCCCATCCCCTCCGTTCACCAAGAGACCCAACCTTGCCCTGCCCACTTCCCTCCCACTCGAAGCAGCAGAAGAGATCTTCCCCCTCCTGTCCCTGGCTCACCTGCCAAGTGACGAGCCTTCACCATCTCCCCTGTAATTCTTCTCCACCAGTTGTCTTCTCTGACTTAGAACTTCAACCTTCTTCTGCCCTCTGTCAAGGAAATATGCTCAAGTTTCCTTTTCTAAATAGAAATTTTTTGATCTTAATGCCCCCTTCTAGCTCTTGACCTATTTCTCCTCTATCCTTATCAAACTTTTATGAAAGAACTGTCTTGAATTCGCTGTCCTCACCTCTTCTTGACGCATTCGGGACTCAGCCTGTTGCAATGTGGTGCATCCGCGGCAGCTGACTTCTGCGCATGTCCAAACTTCTGCTCGCCCTCCCTTATGGCCCCCAAGGGGGATTTTTCAGACTCCCAGATGCCTTGGGCGCACCTGTCTGCCTCCACTCCCAGACACCTGTTCACTTTTTTTTAGTACTTGCATGGAACTATGGAACTCTAATATGTTGGAAGTTTCTTTGTATATCTCACTCAATGCCCTGTTGTGACTTAAAGTGACCAAAAGGAACTTGTGACTTAAAGCAGAGGTATTTAGCGTGTGCTTGCTCAATGAATGGATCAATAAATATGTACACAACAGACTCTCAGATCTATACAAACCCCAGTTCTTTCATTGGCTTCTTAAAATACAGATTCAAAAATGTATTGAATATCTAGATATTTTTAAATCTCAAACTCAATTTTATAATAATAAACTTTTCTTCCCCAACCAGATTTGTGAGTAACTATGAACATCACAACTATCAGTTTCATTAGATGGAGGGGGAGGGGTTTTCAAAGCCTTTATTTTTCCCCTTCCTGTTCCTGAATGATTCTCCATGCTAGACCACTTTTTCTCTCCATACCTCGAAACCATCCTTTCTTTCCTGTTCTCATGGCCATTGCCTTAGCTGGGAGATACATCATCTCACACCTGAACAGTTTTAATAACCTCCTAGCGGGGTGCTTGGCAGCCCTCTATCTTTTCCTACCATTCATTATCCACATCTACTTGGCAATTCTCATTTTAAAGCTCACATTTGATTCATTTATTCAATAAATTTTTATTGAGCAGCCACTATGGATAGAGTAGTGAAAAATCCAAGTTGTTGATGCCCTTACTGAGCTACACCCTACAGAGCTGTTCATAGTCCTCCTCTGTGCCTACATTCGCCGTTCTCTAAGGGCCCGAGTTGGAAAAAATAAAGCAGTGGGGTCTTTTTTTTTGTTTTTTGTTTTGTTTTGTTTTTTGTTTTTTTTAAAGACAGGGTTTTTCTGTAGCTTTGGAGCCTGTCCTGGAACTAGCTCTGTAGACCAGATTGGCCTCGAACTCACAGAGCTCTGCCTGCCTCTGCCTCCCGAGCACTGGGATTAAAGGTGTGTGCCACCACTGCCCTGCCCAATAAAGCAGTCTTACGGTGACACACAGGAAACTTCATCACCCGGTCAGGGGGCTGCTAACCTACTAGGATTTTCTAAATCACCTGGGCTCTTTTTAAAAAATTATATTTATGGTCCTCTTAAAATATTCTGAGTCTCTAAGTCATAGAGAGTTCCTAAAACTACATTTCAAATAAAAAGTCATTTGTGAGTGCATGTGTATGTACACATGTATATACATACATACACACATACATATATATGATATGTACATGGTTATGTATGTGTGTGCAAGTGTACATGTATGTGCTGCTGGAGGCCACAGGACAACTTTCCTATCATTCCTCAAAAATGCAGTCTATATTATTCTTTGAGACAGGGTCTCTCATTGGTCTGGAGCTCACGAATGTGGCTAGACTGGCTAGCTAGCAAGTCTTCAGGATCCCCCTGATTTGCCTTCCCAGTGCCAGGATTACAAGTTCATGCCAACATGCCAGGCTTCTTTACATGGGTTCTTGGAATTTGACATGGGCCCTCATGTCAAGTCCATAGCAAGGACTTTACTGAATGAGTCGTCTCCCCAGCATCCAGAGAACGTTCCCATGCCGTTTATGAACTATGCTCACCTATTCTCTGCCTCCTCACAGTCCCACTGTCTGCCACATCTCCTTAGTGACATTGTACTTCTAGTAACATAAAGCTACTGCAGGTTATTATCCCCCAAATATTTCTTATATTCATGAAATTAGCTTATGCTTGGCATGTATTTGTTAAGCTAACCAATGTAAGCTGATATAACAAATGATAATAAAATCACAGTGACGTAGGGCGACCCAGCACTTTTGTTCAATGCCCAGTAGAGATATTTATGTATTTTTTTCCTTAGTGGCTTTCTATAAAGGGGATACCCTGGGATGTGGACTCCTTATGTCCCAAGATATTAATTATGTGGCCAGTAAGTTGTCAAAACATAGGAATAAGATTATGGAGAAGGGACACACACCAAATGCCAGCTATCATAGACTAGAAGTGACATGATTCATTTCTTTTCAACTTACATTGGTCATGAGTAATCATATGGCATGATGTAGATGCAAAGTAGTTAGGAAACATAGTCCCACCCAGGAAGCTTCTTCCTAGGCTAAACTCCACCAGTAACCTTCCAATAATCAAGAAAATATCCCTGTCACTGTGTGCAGTTATTTTTATTAAATATTCACAAACCCATGTACACAGGACATAATTCCATTCCTATTCTGAACTGACCCAATTCCTTTATAATCACTAAATCCATACTAAAGCCTATAATTTCTCATTGACATGTACATTATGTGCACCAGATTTAGAAGTATCTCTTCTTCATTCAGTCATACATTATCATTCCCATCCCTTTATCTGATGTGCATTGACAGGGTAGAATTGGGATAACTTCAGGAAAAAGGAATGATGCTAGATACAGTTGTCACCAGCCCTTAGAAGTTACAGAACCCCAAGCATTGTGAAGACCCTCCAGTTTGTGAGAACATCTTCTTGTTTAAGATCTGATACTGCTCTCTTGCGGACAGCTACTATCTTGTGTATTATCCTCCATAGACCCTAGCTCTTTCCAGTTTTTTTCTTCATCTTCCTTTTGAAGCCTTTTTGAACACAACTGAAGGTGACCAGAACATGCCTTCCTGGAGGAATATAGAGTTTTTACACCTTATTTCTGTTAATGCAAATGGTCACAGAAGGTACTGGGTTTTTAGAAAAGTCAAGGCTGTAACTGTGCAATAAATAATGCTTCTTTAAAGCTTGCTTGTCTGGTGATCAGTTCTAAGCTTTTGACCTTGCTCAAGAATTGGAAGATGTAACCAGAGTGGTTCATGTCTTCCTTGTTCTCCTCGCCCTCTCTACGTCAACCTAACATCAACCACCTTGTGCCTTCTTGAGCTGTGGAGGGAAACCTAACCCTAGTGTTCTCCTTGCACCTGTGCATCTTAATTGATTGGGAGATTTTTGTTGTTTATCACAATGACTCTTTGCATTCAAATTTACATTTTGGTGGGGTTTTTTGCATGCCCACTATGCAAAGCTTCATATAATTTCTCATTTCTCAATGTCTGTCCTCCTTTCTACTTGCAAACCAGCCAATTTTATCTCACTCTCATTTGTTTTTAATGGGCTCACAACACATAACCATTGTATGTCTTAATAAAATACCACTTCATGTTCATCACACATATTCATTGCGTCATATTTAAATATTGTCATGATTTTTCCCTAAAACTTTTATTATTTCTTTGCAATGAATACTTTAAAAATCTTTTCTTTTAGCTTTCTGAAATGCACAGCACATGATTACCATCCATATGGTGGTGTAGAATAGCACCCAGACCTGCTCATTTTGATATGTCTGTGCCTGAATATGTTGATCAGCCTTTTTTTCCTTCTGACACAGTCCACAATCTGTGATAACCATTGCTTCTCATAATTTCTTATAGATTATTTATAATTTTATTTTCATGCTTATTTGTCTCTTGTGTATTGTGGTATGGTATGTGTGTAATGTGTGTTTTGTGGTGTATTTATATGTGCAGCATGTGTGTGGTCTGTGTGTGATGTGTGTTGTGTGGTGTGTGTGTGTGTCTGTATGTGTGTATACATGTGTCTATGTGAGTATATTCTGTGTGGGGTGGTTTTGGTGACGGCCCAAGGAAGACATCAGAAATTGATTTACAGGAGGTTATGAGCTGCTGGGAACCAAAGTCTGATCCTCTGAATAAGCAAGCACTCGTAGCCACTGAGCCATCTCTTCCAGTCTGACTGGTTTGGATTCTTCACGTGGATGAGATGTAGCGGAGCTCATCTTTCTGTGCCTGGCTGATGCTCTCTAGCTCCATTAATCTTAAAAATGACAGGTTTGCATTCTTTATGGCTGAATGGTGATTCACTGTGTACAACTAGCAGTTTTTGCAAGTCAGCCGATTCTTTCCAAATTGGCCAACTACTCGTGAACACTCAATGTTTGATCTTTACTCTGAGAACCATAGACTAGGAAGCCATGCTTCTCAGCTCATTCATCATCTGAAAACATGACCAGAAATATGTGTGTGTGTGTGTGTGTGTGTGTGTGTGTGTGTGTGTGTGAAGTAATATGAGCTATTGTATGGACAAACTATGAAATAAGTTTTCTTACTACTGAAGACCCAAGTCAATGCCACATTGCTCTGATTCATTCTTTAATACATACATCTTGAATTTCTCTAGACTTCATTATCTTGGAGGAGCCAATGAGATTCCACTGAAAACACTGACTTGAATGTCACTGGGACATCACAATTCTGCAAGATTCAGCAACGGCTTACACTTTGGGAGTCTCAGTGAGCCATCAAGCAGGGTTGCTTGCTCTATACTCCTTTACACTCTTTTGACAGTTCCCTTTGGGCTTTTCTATTATATTTTTATTTTCAAGCACTTATTGGCCACTTCCAAACCCACTAGGTGTCTACTATTTCCTGCCAAGTATTTTATTTCTATTAGTACCCTCATAACTTGCCCTTGCATAACATGCTAAAGTTTTCTATGTCTAAGGGGAGTTGTCTTTTACAGTGGTTTGTCATTGTGTGGTTAAGGTTGATTGTCAGCCTAACGGGATCTAGAATCACCTGGAGACAAACCTACAGACATGTCAGGGAGTCTTTAGGTTAGCTTTTGAAGTGGGAAGATCCACCCCGGAGGAGAGTGGCACCACTTCACGGGCTAAGGGATCAGGTTGAAGAGAGAGGAGAAAGCAAACTGAGCACCACGATTCATCTCTCTCTGCTTCCTCACCGTGGATTCAGTGAACCAGTTGTTTCATGCTCCTGCTGCCATGGCTTCCCTTCCATGATGGTCTGCATCTCCTTGATTTCTGAACCAAAACAAGCAAGAAAGCAAGCATGCACACACGCACGCAAGCAAGTGAGCAAGTTAACAAGCCTGTAAGCAAGCAAGCAAACAAGCAAACAAGCAAGCAAGCAAACGAACAAGAAACAAAACCCTACCTCCTTCCTTCGGTTGCCTTTGTTGGGTATTTTGTCATGATGGAAAACCAAATAAAGCAGCTTTCTTGGTGAGGCTTCCCAACCATCTCCACCCTGTGTCCAAGAATCTTACTTCCTATTCTGTGCAGTCTACAGTTTAGAATACTGAATAGTAGATATTATTTCACATGTCTGTTTCCATGGTGTTGTAATAAGACACTTAAGTATATTCTGTATCTGCCATGTATTTGCTCAAAATTAATCATGTTTAATTTTATTAAGTTCCCTTTCTTAAAGTCCGTTTTCACTGTATATAAAGTGAGGTCTTTTCCAGTCCCCTCCTCCTCTCTGCCATGCACAGGTGAACCTAGAATCAGCTCATGGAGAACTGAAAACTGAGTGTAAAACCCACAAGGTGCCAGGTGGCTCTGAGCCTTGCACAGCAGCCACAGCCATGTTCCCTCAACCCCTGCTTCTTGTTATCTTAACTGCTGACTGCTCTTGGTGAGCTAATGTCTTACAAGTTGCCAGTATTTCCACAGCTCTGCATCACCTTACAGAGCCATGTGCTGCAAGGAACACTTCATCTTACAACATTATTCGAGATGTGACACTTGGCTCCTTGACCTAACTCATGAGAAAACGTGATACCGTTTTGATCTGGAAACTGCTATAGAAAGTAATTGTCTTCTGAATCACATCTCAGACAGTATGGGTACCAACTTAATTTTTCTCCTTCACTACTGTTATTTATGAGGCAGAGGCGAGGACAAGAGAGATGTTTTTAGAAGAAAGGTGAAATATTCTATTGTGGAGTATGTTTTATGGGAAAGGGAGAGAGATCTATAATTTCTGACTTGAGGTTTGCATAGGATCCAGATACCTTTTAGGTTACCACCTCCACACATTATTTAAGGCTCTGTTCTCTGGTTGTCCTGGTTTACCTTTTGATATAAAGTCCTATCATTCACAGAGCAAACACGTCTAGCAATCACCAACCCAACCCATGGGTGCTGTTTTTCCATGCATCGGCAAGGTGAAAGAGTCCCACCTTCTCAGAATATCCTCTTCTTAAAGGATTTATTCTTAATTTTAAGTATTTCATTTATTTTATTTCTGTGCATGAGTGTTTTTCCTTCATATATATGCCCTCACCAATTATGTGCCTGATGTCTATAGAGGTCAAAACAGAATGTCAGAACGACCGTGAGCTTCCTCGTAGATGCTAGCAAATGAACCTGGGACCTCTGCAAAAGCAATATGCTTTTGACTCCTACACCATTTATCCATCCTCCAATTTACTATAATTTCAATTATATGTCTCTATGTGTTTTTCAGTGGGGTGTGTGCTCACAAGTACAGGTACCTGTGGGAGTCAGAAGAGGGAATCAGACCTCCTAGAAGTGCAGTTCCAGGCAGCTGTGAGCTGACCAATGTAGGGGCTGGGAGACAAATCTGAGTCTTCGGGAAAAACAGCAAGTACTCTTAATCATGGAGTCACCTATCCAGGCTCCCAGAACAGACATTTTAATTAATTTTCTCTCTCTCTCTCTCTCTCTCTCTCTCTCTCTCTCTCTCTCTCTCTCTCTCTCTCTCTCTCTCTGTCTCTCTCTCTCTCTCTCTCTCTCTCTCTCTCTCTGTGTGTGTTTCTATGTATATGCGTGTCTGTGATTTGTATGAACATGTATGTTGAGGCCTCAGGCTGGAAAGTTATTCCTTAGTTGCTGTCCACTTTATTTTGGAGAGACTCTCTCACTTTTACCCAGACCTCATCAATTTGGCTAGGCCGGCTGACCATCAGATCCTGAGGGTCTGCCTGTCTTCCCCTCCCCAGGGCTGAGATGGCGAGCACACACCACCACACCGGATTTTTCATGCAGGTTTTGGGGATTAAATTCAGGTGCTCAGGATTATAAAATAAGCAATTACTGCCTGAGTCATCCTTCCAGCTTCAGAATGTATTTAATGGATCATCATCATGAAATCTATTCAGAATTGTGTAGCTTTTGATTTAAGTTCCAATTTCTTCTCCATTTTCTTCCTTCTCTCCCCTTCTCCTCCCCCTTCTTTTTTCTTCCCCACAATAATACCTTATCTGGTTTGGTTTGGGCTATGGCGTTAGGTCCATGAGTGGAATGGGGGTTCTGACAGGAAAGAAGCACTTCTAGGGGTCCCCCTAATCTGTGTGGTTCTAGCAGTGATTGGCCAGAGACTTTGCATGTTCAGGGACTCTGCCTTGCTCCTGCCCAGATGGTCCCATAGAGGCAGTATTATGAGATATTTGAGAAATTCTATGGCTGAGGAAGATCCTTTACTTTCTTTTAAGTTTCTTTTTTATATGTATATGTTTCTGTGTGGGTGGATTACATACATATTGTGGACGCCCCTAGGAGCAGAAGAGGGTGTCAGATTTCCTGGGGCTAGAGTTACAGGTGGTTATGATCTGCCTGACTTGGTGCTGGGAACCAAACTTGGATTCTTTGAAAGAGCAGCAAATGCTCTTAACTTCTGAGCCATCTCCCCATCCTTGGAAGGTCTAGCTTTTTTCTTAAGTGACCTGAGTTTTGAATGTAGCATGAAGGGAGTGGTGGGTATAAGCTGTTGCATGCTGGGAAGGATGTAAAAGACAAGGAGAAGGATGGGCACGTGAGATTTTTGAGCAAACTCCCGAATCCACAGAAGAGAGACATGACATGGAGGAGCCGGGAGCAGGCAATGGGGAGAATGGAGTGACAGCACCCCCAGTGGCATGTTTAGGCTACAGGGTCCTGGGTGACATGTAACCCTCGGGGAAATATCTAGTGTTAGGATGGTCCTAATGTCTCAGAGTCCTATAAAAACATGTTGCTAGACCCCATGGCCTGGGTCGCAAGTAACAGGCACAGACACAATGAATTCCATATTCTTTACTCAGGACAGTTTTGCTTGCAGCATGGATGCTCAGTAGTCCTTCTGTGTCTACAGTAGCAGCCGTGGGGGTGTACTGAGGATGACTCAGAACCAGGGGCTTGATGACTTTTTTCCTTTGAGGCTTGATGTTGCCTTTGGGGCTGGGTAAGCTTCGATGGTAAGGCCTTATCCTGAGCACTGCAGTGTATGAAGATGAGAACTGACTTCTACACACTAAGTGTTACTATCAACCGTTCTTCCTCTAACCTGAGGGCAGGAAGTTCTTCCAATATTATGCACTTTGGATCTTAGAGACTTAGGGAAAGCAGATTCTGTATTTGCTTTCAGCTCCTTGCAAGCTGTGAAATGTCTTACAGGCTTATGTACAAAGCCTCGGTCCCCAGTCTATTATGCTATTTTGGAAGGTTCTCGAAAATTTAGGAAGTAGAACTTAGCTTGAGGAAGTAGGTTAGTAGAGGTGAATCTAGATCATATATTGTCTCTGAGCCCCAATTCCTACCATTCCTATTCCTGTCTTTGCTTACTAGCCATCATGATGTGAGCTGTTTGGCTCTTACATTCCCTGCCTGCTACAATGAAACTGTAATAAAAAATAAAACTGTAATAAAAAATAAAACTGTAATAAAAATTGTCTCCTTTTTATATTGTCCAGAGCAGATATTTTGTGATTGCATGGAAAAATTTGGAAATGCCTTCTAGAAGTAAGACCCCAGTATCTTTGCAGAGTACAGTGGCGATGAATGCTTTGATTTGACTATTCTGCCCTTGTATTAGAGTCGGGTTGGAACAGAAGACTCAGGGTCATTAGAGAGCTGGGATCCCTAGCAGAATGAGGCCCAGTGGAATAAACACTTGAAAGAGAACAAAAAGGGATATGTGGAAGGTTTGGTGGGAGAATGGGGAAGGGGTAAAATGATGTGATTATCTAAAAGAAATAAATTTTTTAAAAGACTTAAAGACCAGGGAGCTGTGGAGATGGCTCAGTGGCTGAAACACTTTCTATGCAAGTATGGGGACCTGAGTTCAGATCTCCAACACCCATATAAAAATCCAGATATAGTGTCATGCAACTGGTAATAACAGTGTTGGGAGACGCAGAACCTGGGGTTTTGTTGGCCAGTTGGTCTAGCCAACTGGTGAGCTAAAAGTTAACTATGAGTCCCTTCCTCAACAACTAACGAGAAATATAGAGGACAAGAAACACTAACATCTATCCCCCTCAAGTTCATGTACACCTACATATACACACATACACATGCACACACACACAGACACACACACACAATGAAATATATATATGTATATATAAATATATTGTCTCTATATCTATATATAAATATATATGTCTATATTATATCCTCTCTCTCTCTCTTTCTCTCTTTATACTTCTATATTAGAAGCTTAGGTTCCTACAAGACTCATACCTGAGCCAGATGGGGACACCAGCAAGATGGGATTGCTCTGTTCATATAATCACCATTCAAATTATAGAGGTTTAAAAATCCAGTTTTATCTGATGACTAAATATTAATAAGGTACTAGACGTTTGAATTGCTGAAGCATTACTGAATTTTTAAACTGGCTTGCCCTTTTCTCATCTCATCTTAGCCAATATTTTCCTTCACAGTATTCATTTTCTTTTTCATCATGGGGCAGGCTTCTCGAGACTCTGCCATCTTCATGCCTTTCATTTTATAACCTGGGAAATGCAACCCCATTTCTTTCATAATATATATTTAAAGAGCAATAATGAATCTCATGGAGTTTTTAACTGGCTATTTAATGGCAGACATACCTTCAGCTCCACACTCTCCCAGACAATCAATAATTGTTCTATAAAATGCAGGGATATTCATTATTGCCGATAATAACTCTCATCCTCCCATCTGCACGATCTAACGTGTTTAAAGCATTATTCATCTTGCACACGAGGCTGCAAATAAATAGAACCAGAAAGAAAGAAATTAATGATTGCTTCGTTCTATGACAGCCAGATCCTTCTGTTTTCCTGTTTTTCCAAAGCCTGGGTGAGAGCGCTGGTGCCCGTGTGACATGCAGCAGAGGAGAGACTTTGGACATTTACAGAGGTTTGTGAGTGAGGAGGGACTCCTTCAGGACAGGTGTGTGTGCGCGTGCACGTGTGTGTGCATGTGATTCACCACATGAGGGAAGGCAGATTTTGTGTGTATGTTATGTGCTCACATATGCCTGTATGTGCATACTTACATACAAAGGCAAGAGGTCAACCTCAGACGACACTTTTCAGTTGTCTCTACGTCGTTTTTGATATAAGCCTGTAATTCACTAGGCTTGGAGGTCATGGAACCCCAAATATTCATTTGTCTCTGCCTCTCTAATGCTAGGACTAGAGGTACACCTTGGTGAAACCAAATATTTTTAAAGTGTGTGTTCTGTGGTTTGAATTCACATCTTTGTTTGTAATGAAAGCATTTTACTGCAGATCCATTCAGTACTCTAGCCCCAAAGTGGGTTTTACCAGAGTCCGACAGGGAGAGAGAGAAATAAATTCCAGCCTTGTATCTTTCTTCTCTCACCTTAGGAAACATATGTCCAGAAGCATGGTGAAAGCTGTGCCCTAGGGTCACAGGAACACTAAAAACTGAGACACAAGCCTGGGTTATAGAAGGCTCCAGATTTTCCCACTCTGAGACCTAAGCCTATATCATCAAAGGTCCCCACACCTGATATACAGCCCAAGGAGGGCTCTCGTATCCTAACAGGAGGTTACAATCAAAGCACTCATAAAGCTCATACTCAATTGAGGAAAATTTGGTGGGAGTCCAACGTTAATAGAGAGGACAGAGACAAGGTTGCAATGAAGACAGGTTAGTCTGTTCCCCATAAAACAGTGACTGTAACCCAGTCTTTAGAAAGATGAATACTCATGTTAGACTGGTTTGCCTCAGTTTCTCTTGTGCACTATAAACTGTCTGT
Source organism: Arvicola amphibius (assembly GCF_903992535.2). Taxonomy (NCBI): domain Eukaryota; kingdom Metazoa; phylum Chordata; class Mammalia; order Rodentia; family Cricetidae; genus Arvicola; species Arvicola amphibius. Next base: position 90,918,623 of record NC_052058.2, on the reverse strand, counting down.
CATTGTGTTAGTCACCTTCTCTTGTGACAAGATGCCTGACAAATGCAAACAAAGGAGAGAAGGGTTTATTGGGCTTGCACATAGGGTAGAGCCCCTCCGGATAGAGGAGGTGGGGCTGCAGGAACCTGAGGCTGCTGCTCCTGTTGTATCCGCAGTCAGGAAGCAGAGAGAAGTGAACGCTGGTTCTCCTTTCATTGTCTTATTGAGTTTAGAAACCATGCCTACAGAATGATGTTGTCCACACTTACGGTGGGCATCTCTACTTCTATTTCTTTAAAGTATTTATTTTTATCATATATGTGTGTGTGTTTCCTATGTGCATGTTTGTGCACTGTGTGCACATTGTATAAGCTGTGTCCCCAGAAGCTAAATGGATATTAGAAACTGCACCTGGGTCCTCTGGAAAAACACATATGCTTTTAACTGCTCAGCTGCCTTTCCATGCCCATGGGCTCCCCCATTTTTATGACTGGGTCTAGAAACTCCCTCATAGGTTTGCCAAGAGCTTTGTCTCCCTAGGTGATTCTAGGCCTGTAAAGCCGACAGTCTATATGAATCATCATAGTCTTTAAAGAGCAAACATCACCAGAAATGATTTTTAAAAAGAATAAAAGAGGTTCCTAGTGACCCTGGGAGGCATCTCAAAGGAGGTGTTCCTGAGCTGACTCTCATTTTCAGTGCCACAAGCAGCAGGACAGAAGGAACAGCGAACCTGGAGCTCTGATATGGGTGTGGGTTCATTCCAGTCGGGAAACAGGACACGTGCTGGTGGCGTCTGGCCAGTGGCATGAGGAGAGGTGAGAGAAGCAGGCAGAGGTCAGGCTGCATGGGATCATGTAGACTGCTCTTAGTTTGAGTATCACGGGACTGCAGTCTAGATATCTCCATATCTTCCTTCCTCAATAAAGAAGCAGCCTGGCTCTTCATAGACAGGGCCATCATCTCAGTGGGGCTAGATTTGTTTTATTTCCCTCTCCACCGCAGGATCCTCAGAATGAGTACATTCTTCCTGTGTGAGAAATACCTTGAAATCCCTGAGGAAGCCATCAGAAAGTCGTGAGGTGTGATGATAAGATGAGGCTCCAGCAACTGAGCTTCATTCTAGTTTCATTTCTGTTGTGATAAAATGCTCCCACTAATATAAAACATAGGGAAAAGGGTTTATCTATCTTAAATCTCAGGTTATAGAGCATTTCTGTGGAAAAATCAAGGCTAGAACTTGCTATAGCTAGTCACAACACATCTAGGAGCCAAGAGCAGAGAGGAATGAGAGAACGTATGTGTGCACTCAGCTTGATTTCTCTACTCTAATGCAGTTCAAGACCTTCTGCCTATGGAATGGTGCCACCAATAGTGGGCTAGGTCTTATCAATAACTTAACTGGGTCATATCAATAACTTAATTAAAACAGTCATGCCCACAAGCCAACACAAGACAATCTCTCACTGAGATTCTTTCCCCAGGTAGTTCTAGATTGTGTTAGGTTGACAAAATTAACCATCACACTTCCTCCAACAGCTGATTACCCTAATAGCTTCTTGTTTCTCAATCTGTGTCCAGAGAACCAAGTACCTGCCTCTTCTTGGCTCCATGTATAAAAGTCCCTAACACGGCCTTCCTCCAGTCAATCCAGATGAGCACCACTCAGGCCCTTGATGCTTCATTATCTGGTTTTGACTCATTTTGTGAGAAGGAAGTATCAATTTCGCAGTGTAGGGTCTAATCCTGTTCTTGGTGTTGGCTCTTGTTCTACTTGGCCATCTAGGATAATGAGGAAAGAACACGTTTCCATATCCAAACCATTCAGACCCTGTAGCCAGTCTGCATGTGTTAGTCTATCAGTGTCCAGGGTTGACTTGGCTCTTCTGGAAATCCTCCCCCAACTCCTGAAGCTCATCTCAGCCATGGTCTTGACAGTTGGAACATAGACAACGAGATAAGCAGATCAAATTAAACAATTGTCATTCCACTGCCACATCTGGCTTGGGTTTTAATGATTAATTTCCATAGAATAGAGCTTGTCTTAACATGGGGCATTTATCTGAATAACCCAGCCATTGGGGACAATCATGGGCTCCATAAAACAAGAGAAGGCACATTTATGTTCACAAGCATAGTTGATGCTTAGCCATTTGTTCTGGTTTATTTTATTCCCTATGAGTTTATCTCTTTCATTGGTGATAAATTAAAGATCACTTCCTAATAGTTCTCATCCCTCATGGCTATTTTTATGTGTTATAATGGAAGGCACAATGATCACCTTTCACTGTGCTTGCTGACACACACATACACACACACATACACACACCATGCACACACACATACACACACACACACATACACACACACACATACACACACACACACACACACTGTCCATGTCATCATTATAGGTAGCTACAGTATGTGCATTTTTATAGATTAGAAAACTGAGATTCTTAGGCATCAAGCCATCTCCCCAAAGTTGCCTATCAAGACAGTAGCTCAGGACTAGGAGATGGCTCAGTGCTCTTGCAGATGACAGGAACTCAATTCCAAGCATCTACATTGGGTGACACATAACCACTGGCAAGGTGACTCAAGCCACTTAAGACTCTCACTCCAGCTCCAGGGGATCTGGTGCTCTCTCCTGGCCCCCATGGGCCTCACACTCACATGCACAAGCCCACACACAGACACTCATACACACACTTAACTAAAAATAAAGATAAAATAATAAAGTGTCAGGATTAGAATCCAAGCCTTGGCCTTTATGATTTAAAGTCCAAGCTTTTGTTGTGAAGCACCATCTTCTGTGCTTCATGCGACTTGGGAACCGATTGGCACCAATGATTGAAATCTTGCAGGAAAAAAAGAACTTTGTCTGGTGCTCATATGGAGAATTTTTTATAGTTTGTTTAGCTACTGAAATGAGAATGTATCACTGCTTGTCTGAGCTCTTCATGCCACCCATCCACAAGTACTTTGTTTTCTGTGATTGACCTGAATGAACACCTTACTTGTCCAAGAACTTTTCTTGATGTTGACTGTGCTTTACCCTACTGCTGTGAGGTACTCCAACCCCTTGTTCCTCCTCAGAGGTCAGCATTCCTGTGGAGGAGTGGATGCTGTACCAGTAACATCTCTTTCAGCATCATTTCTCCAGAGCTCTGCAGCCTCCCATCTTCCATTTGTTCAGTCCCCATTCACCCCAGATTCTTGAGCTTTCATCTGCACAATAAGAAACTCTCAGAATCTCTCTGCACTTCAAAACCAACTGACATCAATTGGTTTAAAATTTTATATGAAATTATATTCATTTATGTTATATTTTTTACTACTTTTAATAAAGTTTATTTTTTTGAAAATTCCTTGCAATGTGTATTCATCTTGATTCCTCCCCTTAACTTCTTCCAAATTTACCACATTTATTTATTCCCTAAATTTGTGTCCTCTTTTTCTAAGTTTAATAACTCACTGACTCCAATTTGTGCTTCCCATCTACTTCTGGATGTTGGGTCATCCACTGGAGTGTGGTCAGTCTGTTAGGAACCACATCCTTAAATAAAACTGATTCTTTCTCCCCAGAATCATGGAGGCTTATGCTAGAGTATTAAACTGGCTTTGTCATGTGAAAGTCTTATGAACACAACAACAGTCATCATGAGATCATGACTTAAACAGTCTTGTCATGACCAGAAGATACTGTTTTCCTCCAGTGTCATGTTGTTGTGTGAGGTCTCTTGTTTGTTTCCTAGCCACCCAGACTCCTGAAATAATCACACAGAAAATTTATTATTTAAATCACTGCTTGGCCCATTAGCTCTGGCTTCTTATTCGCTAACTTTTATATATTACATTAACCCATTTCTATCATTTTATATTTTTCCTGGAGGCTCACAGCCATCCGTCAAGGTTCCAGCTAGTGGCTTGCATCTTTCTCCTCTGGCAGCTCCATGGTGTCTCTAAACTCCACTTTCCTTCTCCCAGCATTCAGTTTATTTTCCTTGCCTACCTTTATTCTGCCCTGCACAGGACTAAGACAGTTTCCTTATTAACCAATGACATTCACAGCATACAGAGGGAATCCCACATAACCTCCCATTTTCTGTTTAAATAAAAAAGGTTTTACCTTTAACATAGCAAGATTACATACAACAAAAACAGGTATCAAGGAAGCATTACAGTTACAAAAATTTATATCTACTTTATCTTTTATCATAACTAAGGAAAACTTATCTATTCTTCAATTTCATCAAAGACTCCAGAAGAATATAATGTTACCTAAGTAAACAGGAAGTGTATTTTAAGCAACTTCCAAAACTCTAGAATTAACAGAGACATCTTGCTGACTGGACAGCCACTCCTATATTGTTGGAGCATTCATCTTCAGCTTACAAGCCCATAGTATCTGGCAGACTTTTCTATGAAGCAGGAAATTTCAAAGACAATTCTACCTATATTGGCAGTCTGTCAGTCACTTTCTTCTGTATCCTGCAGAATGTCTGGCAGACTCTTGCATGAAGCAGGAACCCTGAAGGACTGTCTCACCTTCTTTAAGCAACTTCAGCACTCATTTCTCTGTGGGTCCTGCATGTTCAGCTCATACAGCATAGCAGCAAGCAGTCCAGGCAAGAGTAGTATTTTGCCCAAATGGCTAGCAAACTCCATAAGGAGCCTCTTTGGTGCCCATCTTCCTCTTGATATAAATTGGTGCTGCCAGGAGCAGATGTGTTTCATTGTCTTGAAAATTCCTAAGTCATTAAAACATTTTACATGTCATATTCTGAAGGTTGCTGAAAGATTTGAAGGATACTTATCTAACTGAAATATATCTCCATATATCTAGAAAACCTAACTAACATGACTACAAGCTTGACTATTATAGACAATTGTCTATTAACTTATATTCCTTAATTATACATTACATTTTTAAATGAGTTACACAAACACAATACCTTAATCTAGACCAGAAATATACATATAACAAAATTGACCTTAAATTTGTATCAATAAACCAAGATCCATACCAATGCAAAGTATTCACCTCTATAGCATATTCCCCTTTAAATGTAAAGAAATATTTATAAACAATATTTGGGAATTTGGGTGTAGTTCTCTTCAAACTGCTTCCTGCTTTTGGTTGGATGAAGTAATTTTGGGGGGAGTTCATGGCAACCCTTCAGGGGATTGTGGTCCATCAAACCAAATTAGTTTGGAATTAATTCACAGGTTGTCATCTTCTGTGGAAACAACAACAAAAAAAAGAACTTGTTTTCCAAAGCAACATATCCTTTGAATCAAATTCTGAAGTCAAGATATCTTTTTGTTGGTTTAGCTTAGCAGCACATACAATGAAATGTCTCTCTGTACTTAGCTCCTTCACAGTCAAATAATTTAAAGAAAACACAACAATCCAGACTCTCTGTGTATTTTCCGTCTTTATATCGCTTATTTTCTTTATTCCTATTACTTTTTGTAATGCCTGCTTTACTTTCTTTAGTACAGTTCATTCTATTGTACCATTCATGAGCCAGACAAGGACCTGGAGATTAAAGGAACATGTAAGAGACACAGGTCATTTGTGAGGAGAAAATGCTGAATGCTGTTTATTCAAGCTTAAGAAAAACCTTATATACCTAGCTGCTGCGCAATGGAAATTCCACCAGGGATGTGGAAAATTATCAGGTTCAAGAGTAAGCAAAACCCCTAAGCTAACTACCAATGGGGGCAGAGGAAGCACAGGAACAAACAGGATGTTTTGCCAGAAACTGCAAGAAGATGTTTAGCCAAAAACTGTTTTCAAGATAAACTCCAGAAGGAGGGGGTAGCCCTGTGGGCCCTATACTTTATCTACAAGTTTACTCTGTCTCTTTAAAGACTGTGTTTTATTTTTTTTAAAAAACAATTACTTCTTTTTATAACTCTCTATACTCTTTTTCTTCTCCCTCCCAAGCCTACATATATTTATCTAATACTGTAGCCCACTTAGAGGTCTTTTTCATCTGAATTTGTCTTTATTGTGTATTTGTAATCTTTTTCTGACCAGGATGCTTCTTAAAATGCTAAGTGCTTCTTAAAAACCTAAGCACTGGCATTACTAGGGCAAATATGTCCCTTCCTGCTTGCTTCACCCAGTCTAACATGGCAGAAGTCCGTTCACTGCCTCTGAGACTGCCGGGTGGAAGCTATCTTCACCACTTCAACTCTGACAATCATTTGGCTCATGCTGCCACCAAGTAACTTGTAGCACACTGCCCACAAACCCCTAATTTAACCATTTAAGTGCTTGGCCTCCTGAAAGAGCCAGAAAGATCCATAGTTTGTACTAGCAGCATGACCTAGAAAGTTGACATTTCAAAACTGTGAGGCTTTTTTTCTGCTACTGCTGAATCAGGAAAACCTCTCTTGAAGGAGCCATGGCATTAAGCTCTGCTTAAGTCTTTTTTTTTGCCTAAAATTCCTTCCCAAACTCTCTGGGGTTTGAAGTGGATTTTAGTTGGCCATGTTGGTGCCAGTTTGTTGTAATAGGAAGCCACTCATTTGTTTCCCAGCTGCCCAGACTCCTGAAGTAATCATACAGAAACCATATTATTTTTAATACCGTTTAGTCAATAGCTTAAGTATATTTTTGTCTAACTCATATCTTAAATTTACCCATCTCCATTAATCTGTGGATTGCCATGAGACTATAGCTTACCAGGTAAAGTTTGGGCATATTTCTCTGGCAGGGCTACATGGCTTCTCTCTGACTCCACCTTTTTTCTCTCAGCATTCAGTTTTGTTTTTCCCTACCTAGCTAAATTCTGCCCTATCAACAGGCCAAGGCAGTTTCTGTATTCACCAATAGTATTCACAGCACACAGAAGGAAATCCTACATCACCTCCCTTTTCTGTTTAAATAAAAAGGAAGACTTTAACTTTAGCATAGTAAAATTACATATAACAAAACAGATACCAAACAATAATTATGGTTACCATTTATATCTACTTTATCTTTTGTCATAACTAAGGTAAACTATAACTATCTATTCTTCAACTACATCAACGACTCCATAAAGCAAATAATATTACTTCAGTAAGCAGGAAGTGCAATCAAGCAACTTCCAAAATATATAACAAATGACAGAGATAACTGGCTACCTGGGCAATCACCCAAAGTCTCATTTGCAATGTTGGAGCAACCAACTTTGGCTAAGGCCTAGAGTAACTGACAGGCCATTTTCAGAGGCAGGAAATTTTTCAAAAAACAGTGATATGGATCCTCCTCTGTATGTTGTAAATAAAATTGTTAAAGAAATTTTCTTATACGTGCACAGGGCAGAACAGAGATAGGTGGGGAAAACTAAACTGAATGCTGAGAGAAAGAAGGCAGAGTTTAGAGCTGCCAGAGGAAAAAGATGCAAGCCACTAGCTGAAACCATGATGACAGGCCATGAGCATCCTGGTAAAATATAAAATAATAGAAATGGGTTAATTTAATATATAAAAGTTAGTCAATAAGAAGCTAGAGTTAATAGGCCAAGCAGTGGTTTAAATAATATAGTTTCTGTGTGGTTATTTCTGGGCTGAGCAGCCGGGAACAAATAAGTGGCCTCATACTACATCATGACATTCAGGATAGCCTTGAACTTCCTATGAAGTTGTAGATGACCTTAGACTTCTCATCCTGCCTATACCTCAGTGCTGAGATTGCAAGCACATGCTACCACTGTGAACACCAGGTAAACCAAATAGTCTATCAGTTGAGCTAATCCTCAGCCATAGTCACTTCTTTAGTTTTAGTATTTATGCATGTGAGTGTCTGTGTGGGTACATGTGCACAGGTGCGTGCAGATGCCCTCAGAGTCCAGATGAAGGTGTTGAATGCCGAGGGCTTGAAGTTGCAGGCAATTGTGAGCTGCCAATATGGATGCTAGGAAGTGATCTTGAGTCTTCTATAAGAAAAGCAAGCACTTTTAACCACGGAACCATTTCTCCAGCCACATTGCTTTATTTTTTAATGAGTAATCACAAGTACCTAGGATGAGGTTCAAAACTTTCCAAAGTAAATATAGCAAAAATAAGCCTAGCTTTTGCTGTTCCTACTGTACCCTCACATTTCTCACACGGTTTCACAGAAAACATCTGCATGTATGAGCAAGTGTGCATTTGCAATTGGAATTTCTCCATACGAAATCATATGTACACTGTGCTATCATATATCATATATTTAAAAATGAACATATGCATCCTTTTATTTAAACTAATGTTCTTCTATTATCCTAAATTCAGGGACACTAGGTGTGTGCTGCCATGGCCAGTGTTTATGCCATAAACACTTTGGGATGGGACTCAGGGCTCTGTATACACTGAGCAACCAACCCTAAGTGAGCCACATTCCCAGCCCCTAATGCAGACCACTTCCTATCTCAAAGTTCCCTCTATATTTTCTGAAACTTGCACTGTAATTGTAGTATTGTTACTTGGAAACATCATAAAGCTGATCATACAGTCCCACCTTGGCTGGAGCATATACTAAGCCACAGGGCATAGATAGTGGGAAATTCCAAACATGTTGTCACAGTGTAAGGACGAACAGAACTAGTCTGTGATGCTGTGGGTACTAAGAAGGTCAAGTGGCTTCAGGCAGCTCCAGTCTCCCCAGAATAATTCCAACTTAACCAGCATCATTGCTACTGGAAGAGTAAATGGACCAATTTATAAGCACAGAATTTTTAAAATTTATTTATTGATTTATTATGAATACAATATTCTGTCTGTGTGTTAAGCACAGAAATTTATGGCACAGCCACCTCTGTGACAGGTGCCAGCCTTGCCAAATAATTTCACCTTTTGAAGGGACAATAGTAAAGGAAAACGTGGAGAGAGAAATTATACATAAGAAGTCCAGCTGAAGGCCATTTGTAAAAATGAAGCTTGTGTTTTTCGTCTTTTTCTTGGCTTACAGGGATGCCCTAAAGTATGAAAGTGTTTTAAAAGTCATTTGTCCTGACATAATGGTGAGTCCAAATTATTTTGTCATTGCAATCCTAAGGGCCAGCTCACCAAAAAGTTCAATAAAAGGAAGAAGAGCCTGGAGAAAGGAGAGAGCTCCAGCTGCTTATTTTTACGAAGTTCTCTGACTCTATAAAGGGTCTCTCTCAGCACTCCCCAAACTGCCCCGACCTGCAACTTGACAGATTAGTAATGTTAAGAAAAAAGGGCCATGTCTCTGACTTGTGTTCCAGAAGGAGATACAGACCCTCCCCCACCCCTGGGAGAGTGCAAGGGTCTGGACACGTGTCGCTAGTGCATGTCAACTTGACACAGGCTAGAGTTATCTGAAAAGGGGAAGCTCAAATGAGAAAATGTCTTCATAAGATCTGGCTGTGGAACATTTTCTTAATTAGTGATTTATAAGGGGAGAGCCCAGTCTATTGTGGGCGGTGTCATCCCTGGGATAGTGGTCCTGGGTTCTGTCCAATAAGAAGGCCCCATGACCTCTGCATCAGCTCTTGTCTCCAGGTGTCTACCCTGCCTGAGTTCCTGCCCTGGCTTCCTTCAATGGTGGACTGCACTGTGTGAGTGTTAAGTCAAAGAACGCCTTCCCTCCCCAGCTTGTTTTTGGTCATGGTGTTTCATCACAGCACTAGAAACCCTAACTAAGACAGGACATATATGTAAGTGCAGGTAATTTCTGCTAACCAGACACTTAGTGTTTTGTTTGTTTCCTGTGAGAAACTTGGCCTGTGGAGTTCTGTGTATGTACATCTCTCCCCGGGATGACATAATTACCTTCTGAAAGAGAGGAGGCACTGGGAAAGTGTGTGTGTATGTCTGTCTGTGTGTGTGTGTGTGTGTGTGTGTGTGCATATATATGTATGGGTATGCTCCTTGTGCATGCATGTGTGGAAGTCAGAGATCACAGTCAGGTGTCTCTCTTTATTGCCCTCCACGTCATTCTCCAACACAGGTTTTCACTAAACCTGAACCTCCTTGTTTTAGCTGGCTTATCTGGCCAGCAAGCCCCTGGGATCTCCTGGTATCTGCTGCACACCAGCAAGACACAGGTTGCAGATGCACAACAGCCTGCTGGACTTTTCTATGGTTTCTATTTATTTATCCATACTCAGATCAATATTTTTGCATACCAAGTCCTTTACACACTGGGCTGCCTCCCCAGGCCAGCCATGGGAAACTGAAGAATATGCTTCTACTGCCCTTACTGTGTAAGTTTAGTGCCCAGAGGATGAAATATGACGTGTAAAGAAGAAAGAGGGCAGCCTCCTCATATTCACTCAGCCTGTATTCTGTCTCTGTTCTGGGTTCTGACTTTTCCAGTGACCTCACAGGCTGACCATATAGACAAATCTAAATTAACACACACTACACAATGTACAATAATACTTTATTAAAAATACGACAATCTGATCACAAAAGAAACAGGTACAAATGAATAGCTGTAATCCATGCTCTTTAAGGTAGCTGAGATATTGTTTATCTATTAATTGTTGGGCTTTCATACATTAAAAGTTTATATTATAATCATCAGTTTTTAATTAGGATCTCGCGTAGCCCAGACTGGCCTTAAACTCAGGTTACAGCTGCAGATGATCTTGAATTTTTGCTCCTTCTCCTCCTTATACTTCCCAAGTGTTAGGAAAGGTGGTATGTGATATCACAACTAATTTATGCTGTATTGGGGGCTGAATTCAGGGCTTCATGCTTAGCAGGCAAGCACAGCACCAGGAGAATCATTACTTTATAAAGAGTATTGAGTAGAGGACTAATTTATTTTACTCTGGATTTCTCAGAAGCAGTCACCTTGTTCCAAGTGCATCTGCTTTATGGGAGTTGATCCTAGTAAATACTAGAGGAAGAGAAGATAAGAGAAACAAGTCGGATTGGTGCCCATCAATAGAGCAACATCAACCTCTGCACCCTCCTGACACCTGCAGCTTCTGAGACAGAACAAAATATTGGAGTATCCTGCCAACTGTGTTTTACTTCCCTAGGTTATAGAAAAACAAGTGACCTTACCCTGGGTACTCCTGGTTTTCTTGAAATGTAAGCAGCAAGGACTTTGGTCCTTCAAGTGTGGGCAATTGGAAGCTGGGATGCAACTTGAGTAAAAGTTATGAAAGGTTACAGAAGAGGAAGCAGCAGAGACCACAAACATAGGAAAATGTTCGTGTTTATACTTATGTGGCAAAGACACAGAGAAGAATACAGGTAACAGCAGGAGTACAATGCTAAACTCAAAGTTGGCTTAATTTGTCAACATTAGAATGGGTGCATGTTGATATGTCATATGAAGTTACATTTTATATCAATGAAAGAAAACTAAGATTATTGACAAGAAATGGAATGTCAAAAATGCAAACAAAGGAAGTCAACTAATACAGAGCATGTATATGTTCCAGAATTCTTCAGAGTATAGAAGAATTATGAAGAAATGGATCACCAGGAACTGGGAGACATACATTGGGTACTATTGAAAGTACAACCTCAATTAGTAGGTTAAGGATAGTTGTGAAAACCCTAAAAGTAAGGAACAGCTATTCTGGTGTTGGTATGTGATATCACAGGTCCTACAAACACATTGCTGCGTGTGAGACTGCACGTTCTTTCCCAAAGACTCTCTTACCTTTCCCACATAGACCTATTTCTTAGTCCAAGTTACCTTTGCTTTACTAACTTGATCAAATGTGCAACCCAGGGAGGAATTTATAGGTGATGATGAAATTAAAACCAGCAGCGGTGGAGTTTGAATGTGAAGTGGCTCCATAGGTTCATATATTCCTTCTTCTCTTGCCATGCATAGCCTGCCATGATGAACTAACTGTCTTCCCACAAACTGCAAGGCAAAGTTCTCTCTCTCTCTCTCTCTCTCTCTCTCTCTCTCTCTCTCTCTCTCTCTCTCATTGCTTTTTCCTTTTAGCTTTTATTATTAAATCAAATGTTTATTATTCTGTATGTGCTTGCGTATTTGTGTGGGGATATACATGTGGAGGACAGTGGACAACTGTGTGGGGTTAGTTCTCTCCTTCCATCTTCCATGGGATCACAGAATCAAAAGCTACTTACTGTACAGGTGTGCATTGCAAATGCCATTACCCGCTACACCATCGTTCTGGCCCTAAGATTGCTTCTTGTGAAGTATTGGTTCCACAGTGAGAAAGGTAGGGAGCAAATGTAAGGGCAACATTGTGTGTCTGCTTTTGGAATTTTCAGCTTTCTGTAAAGTTTGTGCCCTAAAAGGTAGATGCCGGTGAAGAATGTAGCTCGGTGAACACACCCTAAGCCTTGGAAGAAACTCACTAGCTGGTAGCAGACCAAGTAGGAAGAGAGACAAGTTTATGGGAACTCAATCTCACTGATAGGAACAGATTTTTATTAACATTATTTGTTTAGGGGGAACAAGGCAACATATATTTAAGGAGGTGTCATTATTGTGACAGACAGAGCTTGCTTAGGAAGAGAGCTATTCTGATCTGTCTGACGCTTTGTATTTTTTTCCTCCTTCTAACACAAAAGGCAAGTGAAAATTAAAATGGGAACTTCTGGAGGGGGCAGGTAATGAGTATTCTAATTATTAAAGACTCCTTTCAAGCCTTCAGATAACACATAGGATTGAACCGTCTTTCTTCAAATCCCATTAAGAGCAGAACGGCTATGCCTGAAAAATGTTATGATGGTGTTTCATGCCAGGGCCCCTTTGTCAGCTCCAACTCAGGGGAAGAGAAAGTGAAGTGTCTTTCTGTTAGGTGGGTGATTCATTTTGGAAATTAACTTCCTCACTTTGAAGGTGATGTAATGATGAGCGTTGTCCATGAGGTGTTGCCTGTAAGAGGGTCTGAAGCTGTCTTTTTCCTTTGTATAAATGGCAGGACAGGTGACTCAAGCCAGCTGATGTTTCCTAAAGGTGGGGCAAGTAGAGGCTTTCCTAGCTTCAAAAGATTTATGAGTCAGAAGAATTATTGTATTTTTCTATTAATAGAAATCAATATGAATTTAATATCAATTACTTGATTATTGAGTGTATTTGTTGCAAGAACAGTTCATCTTCTTGTGAACAAAAATACAGAGTTCAGATTCCAATCAATTTAACGCATACATGTCCGCAGAAAGACCCAGAATTGGATTGACTGACAGTCAGTTCTATGCTTCACAGTATTGCTACAAAACCCAAGGCCAGGTCTGCATTGAACGTGTTTGGGTACAAGCCATTGCCTACAGGTAACTACAGTGAGGAGCTGGAGCTGGGGGGTGGGTTTAGAAGCCTGTGCATCCCACACTGCCTTGTTTCCCTTAGTTGCCCAGCCCTTGTCCTCCCATCTAGATACTGCATTCAGCCCTCAGGGCTTGTAGCAAGGTCTGTGTTGCTGTGCAGACAAGCTCTGTCAGACAACACAATGCAAACACACGGGCAGCACCAGGGAGCTGCCTGCTAAGTGTGACAAAGGAGCCCTCAGCACAGTCGCAGCATATGGAAAGCAGGCAGGAAATTATCCCTGCTCAGGCTCGGAACTGTGCAGGGTATTTAGAGGGAGCACAGAGTGCTGGGTGGCTACAAGCTCCTCTTTGTTCCAGCTGTGAAAAGGCTGGCTACGGTTGTCTCTCTCTGACAAAAACATTCCTCATATTGAGCAAAGGTTTTCATCTACCTTCTCACTCTCCTGTTTTGCCTTAGCCTTTACACTGCAGCTTCTTTTCTGAATTCTCAAACAGAATGTGATTGCGGCATGTAACTGTGTATATACAGAAGACAGTAGATACAAACACAGTCTTCTATGTATGTATAAGAAGTATAGATATATGTATATATAATTCTATCTATCATCTATCTATCATCTATCTATCATCTATCTATCATCTATCTATCTATCTATCTATCTATCTATCTATCTATCTATCTATCTATCTATCTTCATCATCATCATTATCATCATCTATTTACCTGTGTGCATGCATGTGCATGCTCACACACACACACACACAATTCTCTCTCTGTGTATACACATACATGTGTGTTCATGCATGTGAAAGCCAGAAGATACATCCCTCACTTCTTTCCACCATTTTATTTGTTTGTGTGACAAAGTCTCTCACCTGCTGGGATCTCATCAATGAGGCTAGGCTGGTCAGTGGGTCCCAAGAATCTCCTGTCTCCACCTTCCCTGCACTGGGAATTCAAGCATGTGACCCATCCCTATTTTGTTTCTTTTGTTGTTGTTGTTTTGTTTTGCTTGTCGTTTGTAGGTCTGGGTGATTGAACTCAGGTTTTCCTGCTTACACAGTAAGTACCTTCCACACTGAGTAACCGATTCTGCCTCTGTTGATGAGAAGATGAGTTCCTTCTCAACTGTTCTGATTAGTTGTTTATCTTTCCTAAAGGAAGCTAGTTACCATCTGCAGCCTTCGCTCTAGGGAGGAATCTTAATGCAAGGAAACACATCTTTGTTCTCAGGTCTGTCTGGAGGGCTTCCTTTAAGGCTAGTACCCTGGGCTTTGGAGGAAGACCATCTCCGTTGATGCTCTGACTTTGAAACTGTCTAGGAATGATGGAGAGAGGAACTCTTTGATGGAGGAGGGTCATCTGCCTATGTGTTACTTTCATTGTTTAATAAAGAAACTGCCTTGGCCCTTTAATAGGACAGAAAATTAGGTAGGCGGAGTAGACAGAACAGAATTGTGGGAGAAAGAAAGCAGAGTCAGGCAGATGCCTCAGGCAGACACCATGCCTCTCCTCTCTGAGACAGACACAGGTTAAGATCTCTCCTGGTAAGCCACCCCTCATGGTGCTAAACAAATTACTAAATATGAGTTAAAGCAAGATATCAGAATTAGCCAATAAGAGGCTGAAACTAATGGGTCAGGCAGTGTTTAAAAGAATACAGTTTCAGTGTAATTATTTCGGGTGTAAAGCTAGCCAGGCGGCTGGGAGCCCGGTGGGAACACAGCCCACCACTCCTACTACAACTTTTCTCTTAAATCTGTTTAGATATTGATTATAAAGTAATTGTAGAACTCATAGTTGGGTCAGACCTTGTATATTTTCTGGTTCCAGATTTTTGTAGCTCAACCATAAAGGAGGAAACAAAACCCAAGGGTTCTAAAATGAAAAGAGTATGTTCCTCCTGAATGATCATCCTGAAGACAAGAGCTGTGTTGGGCTTTAGTAGCCAAAGAGTTTTCCCCCAGGAATAATGAAGTTTGATATTATTTGGTTAAATAACATTTAATACTATATTATATTTAATATTTTAATATAACACAATAAAATATTTATATTGTAATAATTTAATATTATATTGTTTTGCTCGGCATTTGTGTATGTGAGTGTCTGTGTGTGGTATACATATGTACAGAAGGTCCCATCAGGAGGTCACAAATGACATGAGGAGAAGTTGAAGTTGGGCTGTCCCCTTAAATGCTTCTTAATCTTTTGAGTTTTTGAGTTATGATCTCTCCATATGGGGTCCTGTCCTTGTCCCACTGCACTGGATTACAAGGACATCTGCTATGCCTGGATTTTTACATGATTTCTGGGGATCCAAACTCAGATTCTCTTGTTTCTGCAGCAATAACTTTGCCTACTCACTGAGGCATTGATCGCATCAGCTCCATTCTTGCTTTATAGAGTGCAAGAGTTATTGATATAAATTATCTCAGTACAAGATGTAGAACAATCTAACTGACATGAATTTCCAGAAGTATTCTACATGGTGAATTTTTTTCTAAACCTCCTTCTTTTTGTCTATCTCCTGTATAATCCACCCAAACTGCCTATACCTGTGATTTTTAACTACCATCTAGCGGCTGATAAGTTCAAATATCTTTAAATATCTTTAAAAAGTATCTTCTTTCTAAGCTTTAGACTTAAAAAGCTAAATATCTGTGGGTTATTCTGGTATCAATGTCTACAAACCCTTCAGATTTAGTCAAGCTTGTGCTACTGTGAAAAGAGGGGATCTCACAGGCCCCACCCCAGACGGAGAACTCCAAATGACTCTAAGGGGTGCTGCTAAGGGATATGGAGAGAGGAACGAGTAGTCACCTCCAGAGATGAGCCCCTAACTGCTTACCCAGTTCAATACGGTCAGTTCTGAAGCCACGTAATTGCAAGTCACATGAAATAGATTCACCATGTTATATTTATATATTTTTACATATAGGAAATAAGAAAAGTTAAAGAAAAATAAAGCAGGAATTTGAGAGGCAGTGAGGAGTGGCATAGAAAGTGTTGGAAGGAAGAAAAAGGAAGGAGATTGACATAATTAACTTTAATTAAAAAGATTCCACACTCTTACTAATGGCTCTCCCTTGCCTCCCAGCTATAGCTTGAATGCTAACAGCCTCAGAGCTGGGGGTGAGACCACGCCCACCTCTCTTCTCCAGGGCGGGGTTCTGTGTGGCTTGAGCTTATGCAGGTCCTGCGCATGTTGTCACCAGTGCATGCTGTCATCTGTGCTTCTTCTCTTCTGTTTTCTCCCTATAGCTCTTACAATCTTTTTATCTCCCATTTAGCAATGATCACTCTTGTGGAATATTATTTTAAATAGGCAAAGATGTGTTACACTTGTTTATGCTGCTTCTGTTTGACTATGTGAAGATGTGTCACTGTTTCTCCTTGCCTGCCTGGGGCACCTGATTGATCTAAGGAGTTGAATGGCCAATAGTTAGGCAGGAGAGGAATAGGAGGGGCTGGTGGAGAGGAAGAGAATAAATAGTAGGATGAATCTAGGATCAGGAGTGAAGAAAGATGAAAGGAGAGAGAAGAGAACGGGAGAGAAAGAGAGGGACGTGCCTGGGTTAGAAGCCAGGCAGCCCCCAGTCAGTCAGACAAAGAAAAGCACACATAGATCCACTTGGAAAGGGACAAGATCACCTGACAAAATTTGGACAATGGGGTGGGGGGAAAAGGGAAGGAGGAAAGGGAAGAGGGGAGGAGAAGGGGACAGGGAAGGAGATCTTGACAGAATGGGATAGTCAAGATGGAGGAAGAACAGAAATGAGAGCAAGGAGAGAGATATCTTGATTGAGGAAATCATTCTGGGACTAAAGAAATTCCCAGGAATCCACAAAGATGATCCCAGCTAAGACCCTAAACAATAGAGGAGAGGGTGCCTGAACTGGCATTGTCCTGTAGTCAGATTGATGAATATCTTAAATGTCACTATAGAACCTTCATCCAGCAACTGATGGAAACAGAAGCAGAGATCCTAAGCAGAGCACTGGGCTGAGCTCCCAAAGTCCAGTTGAAAAGTGGGGAGGAATGAGAATATGATCAAAGAGGTCAAGACCACAGTAGGGACACCCACTAAAACAGTTTACCTGAGCTAATGAGAGCTCACCAACTCCAGCAGACAGGGAAGAAAACAGCAAACTAGTTCCTTTGAATGTGGGTGACAATTGTATGGCTGGGGCAGACTGTGGGGTCACTGGCAGTGACACCAGGATTTATCCCTACTGCTTATACTGGCTTTTAGGGAACCTATTCTCTTTAGATGTATACTTTGCTCAGCCTAGATATATTAGGGAAGGCATTGGACCTTCCCCAAAGCAATGAGCCTGAGGAGTGGATGGGGGTGGGGTAGGGAGGTGATAGGTGGAAGAAATGGGAGGAGGGTAGGGAGAGGGAACTGGGACTGGTATGTAAAATGAAAAAAGATAATTGGTTTTCTTTTTTTAAAAAGTAAAATAAAATAAATTAAATAAAATGATATTAAAGGCATTTAAAAAAGAATCAGTGAAAGATATACAGAAGGGAAAAAGGTAAAAAGCCCCAAGGCAAAAGATAGATAAAGAGAAACAGGCTATTTTAAGTTAAAAGAGATAGCCAGAAAGGAACCTACGCTAGGCTGAACATTCAAAACTGATAAGTCTCAGTATCATGATTTGGAAGCTGATTGGTACCCTCCCCACCCGAAAAAGCCTGATCCAGATCTCTGAGACTTTGGAAGAGGGATTGTGTTACAGATATCTCATTTAGGGTTGAACATGCCACAGTTTCTCAATGTTTGCACTTTGGCCAGTTGTTGGTCTCTGTTAATTACCATCTCCTCACAAAAGAAGCTTCTCTGGTGTAGGAGAGATACATCAACCTATGGATATAATGATATCATCAGAAGTTGGTTTGGCACTATGTCCATTTGGCAGAATAATAACAGTAAGATCTCTCGTAGTGTTTATGACCTACCTAGCCACAGGTTCTTGGTGTTGAAAATGGCACTCAATATGGGTAATATCTTGTGGAGCAGCCTTAAGTTCAATCAGAAAGTGTCTGGTTACTCATTTTTGCCACTGTTGCACCAACGGTCTCATCTCATTAGGCCAGTCATTATACTCACAGGGTTCGCAGCTGACTAAGATTAATAATTAGTTTTCTACTATGGTAGCATGCATAGCACCTTCTAGCACTATGAAAGCTAGCCAGTAAGATGGAACTTGGAACTTGCATGTGAGTACCAGCTTGATTTCTTCACATGCTTTGACTCAAGTGTTAAAAAAAAAACAACATGAAATTTGTAGGAAAATGGATGGAACAAAAAAAAAATCCTGAGTGAGGTAAGCCAGACTCAGAAAGACAAACAGGATATGTACTCAGTCTTTATGCCTTTAATACTGAATATATTTTGATGCTATATTATGGCATTTCCCTTGTGTTGCCATATTTCTATCTTTTTGCTTCTCTGTGTTGTTTCCACATAGATGTGAATAACCAATAATATTTGGAGCACTGTGCCCCAATTCAGTCTCAGAACTCTTGTCCAGAGAGCACTATCACCACCCTGAACTAACCAGATATCATGTGAGATAAAAGCTGCTAACTGACTTGGTGATCCACTGTAGCTTGGTACCAGATGAGAGACTATGCATATTGCGAGAAAAACAAACTAATATATCTGCTAGGCCATGTGTATTTATATCAACTCTATCTGAGTCTTTTAAAGGAACCATCCAAATGGATTCCCAAGATAGGAAAGGAGGAAAGGAAGTTACTATACTTGTCCAGTCCCTTGTTATTCAGCTGTTACAAAGTATCAGCATAACTCAGTTTCTTCAGAGAATCAAAACCAGTTATTTTTTCAAAGAAATAGATCTCTCTCTTTCTCTCTCTCTCTCTCTCTCTCTCTCTCTCTCTCTCTCTCTCTCTCTCTCTCTCTCTCTGTCTCTCTCTCTCTCACACACACACACACAGTTCTTATGAAAGATTGGCTCATACAATTACAAAATTGTATACTCTCAATTATGTGCCATATATAAGATTAGACCCTGGAAAACTGGTGCTGTAGTTTAGACTGAGTTCAAAGCCCCAAGAGCTCAGGGATACAAATAACAGTCTCAGGATCATAGAGGAGTTCAAAAAGGGGAGAAGTCCTTACTTTCTTTCCTGACTTATCTCTTAGTGGATGAATGAAGCTTAACCAAACTGTTGAGGGTGATTGCTTCCTGGATTCACGGATTCAAATCCTACTTCCACCAGAAACACCCCCACAGATGCGTTGGAAACTGAGTTTAATGTGTGTCACATATGATCCATGAAGGGCTCATGGGACTCTGGGGACTAGTGCTGATTACAGGGCCGGGCAGCACTGAATGAACTACTTCCATCACGGGGAAGTAGAAGACGTCTGAAGAACTATCGAATACACATGGTTTTGAGATAGAGCTTCATGGGGCCAAGGGTTATTGTGGACTTCTGGGCCTCCTGCAGAAGTGCTAGGATTACAGGCATGTACCGCCACAGCTGGCTTTCATGGCGCTGGGGATGAAAAGCAGAGCACATACCACATGGGCTACATACTCAGACCAGAAATCATCAAAAATTGACATCTCCTAAACTCTGCCTCCAAATTCTTACTCAGCAAATTTAAGACGAGGTATTCTTATTTGCCCAGCAACCTCGTTGGTACTTATATGAATAACCGGGAGAATTTACTTCGGACACTCTTAAAGAAATGGTCTCCAAAGCAAAGCACACACATTCCTAATGCAGGGAATCATCTTTTCTAGTGTGACAAACATCCCAGAATGTTAGCCTAATGCTTGTCTTCACAAAGATGATTTTCAAGCTTTACAGTAGTGACCCTGCTGGACCTCGTGACAATCAGCCCTTCATGTTCTACACAAGACCCGCAGAGCACCAAGGAGCCGAGTGGGAACTGAAGGTGGTTTGAGCTCTGCTCAGTGTGATGTAGTGAGGCCAAGGCTGCCTGGGTGGGGGGAGTGTACTCAGGGATCAGTGGTTCTCTTTAAACTTCCCCTCTTGGCTTAGGTGAGGCATATTAAATGGATTTCTATAAAGAACTCATGAATTGGTGGTGGAGTCAATGTCAAATTCACAAGGAGGGATAAGAAAGTGGCCACACTGGCCCTCATCCTCTTCTTCCATAGTTCCTCATCAGCTATGTTAAGTAGAAAAATGTAATGGTACTTTGCTCAGACATAATTACTAAGAAGACTGGGTAAGATTCTGCTGCATAGTCATCATTAAGGATTAACCTTTCCCAAAATGCACATCATACTTCAAAATAATTATCTAATATCATCCTGTTCAGCATGGCAGGAGCATAATTAGACTGTATTACAGAGGTTAGGACCAGGATGACATAGCTACCCTAACGTGGTATATAAATCTAAGATCTAGTGTTGATCTTTTGTATGACCTTACTTGGGTTACTAATTTACACTGTCTTAAGTTGTCCTTGCTAGTAATGAATTACCTTAGGCTGTGAAATTTATAACAACAGAAGTTTCTTATAGTTTTATAGAATTGGAACCTCAAATACAGGATTTAACATATTTAGTAAATGAGGATGTGTATCTGGCCCGAAGATAGTGTCTCTTGTTGGATCCTCACTGGTGGAGTCAGGGGAATAGTAAAAGTTGACAACCCATTCTCTGTAGACATTTCACAATGATAGTAATTCCTAGCCCAAGGACATTAAAATGAAAATCAAAGCATTTATTCTCTAAACCTCAAAATTCATGTTTTTACATATTATACATACATACATACATACATACATACATACATACTTATATACATATATACATTTCATTCATTCTATTTCAAAATCCCCCTAAATACTAACTCATTTCACATTGACCTTGAAGTACAAACCCAAAGCTCCATGTAAATATTCACCAGGCATGGGTAAGACATTTCATCATGAGGAAAGTTGCCCTTCTAGTAGTGAGCTTGTGAAACAAACAAACAAACAAACAAACAATCAGGTTATGCTCTTCATGCAAAAAAAAAAGAGATGCTGGTTACTAGCATGGTCTGAGGAACCCTAGCATTATCATGCCATGTTGGCTATTGTTACGGTTCACAGCTTGGTGTTGTTCATGGTTCATGGGATGGACTGGTGATTGCTTCCCTCCTTTGGAAGTTTAAACAGTGTCTTCTGGTACCATAAAAACTAGTCCTCAGAGAGAAGTCATTCAAGCCAGGTTTACCTCGGGTTGCTATGTTTGAAGTGCATAGTGTCTTTAGAACTAGGGGATTATTTTCTACTTTTGGAGGGTCAACCAATCAGGCTTAAGACCTGCTCAACAAGAGGAGAGATGGTAGCTGCTACTAGAAACCTTACCAGCTCCTCTGGGTTAGTGAAATCATGGATCATGGAAGAGAACCTACAGCTATCACTTCACTAAACCAGCATAAACCCTAATACTACTCAAGGTATTTGTCCTTATATAAGTATACTTCTCACCATCCATCCAAGACACTTCTCTTTTCAACACATGGAGAACATTGCAGTATACCACAAACAATCAAAACACAGGGTTATGGAGCCCAGTCCCAATAGATACATGTACAAAACAACCCCCACTCGGAAGACTTGGGGATCATTGTGGAAGAGGGAGTAGAAAGATTGTAAGAGCCAGAGGATCAGTGCCTTGACTGTGAAATGGTGTCTCCTAGTAATGTAGATGCTGCAGCCATAAAGCATCACCGACATGACTGCCTGAATATGAGCTGAATAAGAACAGCAGGCATGCTCAAATGGACAAGAGGAAGCCCATGAGGACTTAACTCTACACAAAGAAGCAATGGCAGCTAAGGAATTCTGACAGGTAGATACAGTCTGCCCCATGGAAGAGAATACCAACTGGTTGTCTAGTGCCAAACAGTCAGTCCTGAAAATTCAAATACGTGTAATATTATGCAGACTGAACAGCTGTATTTAGAATCTATATATGCATGTAACAACAAGTAATTATAAAAATGATGCCAAAGATTTGAAAGAAAGCAAGTAGAACTATATAGAAGGGTTTAGAGGGAGGAAAGAAAGAAATTATGTAATTTTATTACAATCTCTAAAATAAAATAAAAATTTGTAATGGTGAGACAGGTGTCTGATAGACATGCCCACTCCAACAAAGAGAGCTAGGAATGGAGGAAGGGAAAACATTATGAAATTCATTACATCTTAGAGGCTCAGACTCATCCATTAGGACTCCATGAACCATGGTCCAGAGACACTGGAGTGGGGCCTGGGCTTGAAATTTTGAGGAACCCAGACCTCATAGTTTGATGGTACAATCCACACACTCACATGGCTTGCGATCATTTGCTTATATTTCTGTATTAGTGATTTTCCCTGTGACTGTCATAAAGCCCTTGATAAAAATAAAATAGCTTATGGAAGAAACAACCGACTGATTTTGGTTCACAGTTTGAGGGTACTGTTCATGATGGTGGGGATGGAAGATGGCAAGGAGCATGAGGTAGTCGCTCTCATGGCTCACACAGTCAGGAAGCAGAAAGATGGGAATGATGTGTCTCAGCTTGCTTTTCCTTTTTCTTCCAGTCCAGATGCCAGCCAGTGGCATATCGCCATTCACATTCAGGGTGGATATTCCCTCCTCAATCAATCCAACCTGGTAATTCCCTCACAGACTTCCGTGGCACTTCTTTCCTATGGAATCCTAAATCCTGATAATTGGTAGTCAATATTAACCGCTACAGGCTCTTCTAGGCTGAAGCTAGATTTATGTTGCTAGTGCTACAGGTCTGGGATCTTGAGAGTGGCCCTGCTCCCATGATTATGCTGAGGAGTGTCCTCACAGGGGCAGTTTGTGGTGATATGACCCTTTGGTGGTCCTAACACTCATCTGCCTGGATCCCAAGGCTCCCTAGACCATTGGATATCTGTCTGGAGGCCTCCCTGCAGTTTAATGTCCACATATCTGCCCAGATTCTCTGCTTGTAACTTCTGTCAGGTGTACACTGAATCTTATTCCACATCTGGACACACTGGATTCACACCCAAGGTGGCCAAGGACAATGGTGACAAAATGCAGGGGGCAGATACCTCAGGTAACTCATGGAAGTGAGTGTTGAGACCCTGTGATTGTCAGGGTCGTCTTCAAGATTTTTCTCTCACAAAGACTTGGTACTATGTCTCTGAGTTGGGAGGGACAGCACCTAGCAATCTCCGAATGCTGTTAGAGTTATTCTTCTATTATTTTGACAGGTAACACATAGCCTCTGTCTTGCCCTTTGAGTGTTCCCCATAACAATTTTCTTATTCTTTACAGCCTGAGACTTTCCCAGCTCTTTAAGTTCTGCCTCCCTTTTGATTACACGTTCCATCTGTGATTTGTTTTTCTCTCCCTGAATTTCCCTGTGAGCAGTCAAGAGGAGACATACCATATCTTCAACAATTTGCTCAGCGATATCTGCTGCCAGACGTTCTGAGTCATCACTTTGAAGTCCTGTCGGGCCTGAAGCACTGCAAGATCAATCCAGCCAACTTCTTTGCAAGATAGTAACAAGGTTAGCCAGCCTTTCAGCTTATGGTAACACCTTCATTTATAACTAAGCTCTCCCAGAAATCCCCCTCCCTTTCCCTTCTCCTCCTCTCGTTTCTGTTTTGACAGCATGCATACATGCATGCCATGGGATGTGTGCATGCAAGTGCAAGTGCCTCCAGAATCCAGAAGAGCGTGTTGGATTCCCTAGAGCTGAAGTTACAGGTTACAGGTAGTGCTAAGCCACTCAGTGTGGAAACCTAACTCAGATCCTCAAGAGCCATTTCTGCTCTTAACTGCCAAAGCATCTCTTCAGTCCTGCAGAAAGAGCTTTTCTGTCCAAATTGCTCCTCGCATTATGATTCCAATCGTATAACTACGATGACCAAGGCTCTCCCTGCAGTTTGGCTTTTCTGAACCTACCCGGGAGTAGCCCTTTCAGATCCAGCCTCCCAAGAGGCCTCAGTAATTTTAGGTTAATTAGTAACAGCAGCGCCCCATTTCTAAATGCCAATTTCTTATTTTTAACATTTATTTTATCTTATTGTGTGTGTAAGAGAGGTGCACACATACCACAGCACAAATGTGGACGTCATAGGACATCGTTCGGGAGTCTGTTATCTCCTTCCACTATGAGTTCCAAGGACTGAACTGCAGGCACCAGGCTTGGCAGTGAGCACTCCTGCCTGCTGACCCACTTTCCTGGCCTGCAAAGGCCCATTTCTGTCTTCATTCATTCATGCTGCCGTAATTAAATATCTTCTAGAGCTTGGGAATTTAGAGAGCCGGAACCACTGTCTGGAGAGATTCTGTAATGCCGCTCACCATCTAGCCTCACAGGGCAGAAGGAACAAAAAGGGAGGGACCCTGTCTTCAAATGGTCAGGCATCCCAGGAGCCTCTTTTTGAATGGTACAATCTTGTTTGCCAGCATAGAGCCTTAGCACCCGGAAACTCTCCTGAAGGATTTACCACTTCACAAAGGGGATCAAGTGTTATTGTGAACTTTGGAGGACGGTGCCCTAGTTAGCTTCAGTCGTCAAGATGACACAGCCCCCAGTCATCTTAACTGAATGATGACGCAGATTGGACTGGCCTGGGGCCAGGTTGGGAGGAATTGTTTTGATGGTTGATTGATGTGAAGACTCAGTCCATCATGAGCAGGGCCATCTTTGGACAGGCTATATAAGCTAGCAAGACATGAGCCTGCATGGGGCAGCAAGCAGCATCTTCCATGGTTTCTGCTGGTTTTTTTTTCTTTCAATTTCTGCCCTGACTTGGCTCACCGATGGACTGTGACTTGGACAGTATAAACCAAATCAATACTTTTCTTCCCCAAGTTTCCTTTGGTCTTGGTATTTATCAAAGCAACAAGATGAAACAAAAACAGAAATGTTCAAACTATAGCAGGCACTCTACTGCAGGCCCCCCTCTAATTGGAGAGCTCTTAGAAGCACCTGATGATACCTGGGACCATGCACAAACAGGGTGTATAATACAACTGTTAGCTCTTAAAGTATGGTTTATCCAGGCTGTGGAGATTGCTCAGTCAGCAAAATGCTTGCCAAGCAAGCACAGGATCCTGAATTCAGTCCTCAGAAAACACATCATAAAGCCAGGTGTGGTGTTGTGCACTAGTAATTCTAGCACTGAGAAGGCAGAGAAAGGTGGCTCTCTGGAGCTCACTGATCTAACAGTTTAGTCTATTTTTGTGAGTTCCAGGCCAATGAGAGACTCAGTCTCAGAAAACGTGGCTTGTGCCCAAGCAAAACGACCCAAGTTCTCTTCTGGTCTACACACACACACACACACACACACACACACACACACGTGTATTGACATACATACACACTCATATAAACACAGGTGAACATGCAAACTTACATGCAAAAATATACGTAATATATCCTATTTATGCTATTCTTTAAATAAGCCTACCTTTATGTTTCATATAGGTATATTTTATCTTAATTTTTAAATAACAGTACTGAGTTTGATGGTATGCAATGGTTAATATTATGAACCTGGTAGGCCTTAGAATCATTTAGAAGATAAACTCTGGATATGTCTATGAGCAGTTCTTCAGGTGGATTTAACTTAGGGGTGAAGACCATCCTAGAATATGGGCAGCACCATCCATGAGCTGGGGCTGGACTGAATAAAAAGGAGAAAGGGAGCTGAGCCCCAGCATCCATCTCTCTGCTTCCTGACTTCAGATGCCGTGTGAGCAGCTGATCTATGTTCTAGAAACCATGCCTTCTCCATCACAATGAACTGTATCCTCAGTCTGGGTCAAAATATGCCTTTCCTTCTTTCTTCAGGTGGTTTGGTTGGCTACTTGAGACACTAGACAGGAAGGGCTTAGATATTGTCACAATAGGAAGAATGAGTAAAACATTCAGAAACTGACCTCCTGGGTCTGGGCAACATAGACAGTCACTGAAAACCTCCTCCACTCAGTCTGTGAACAGTCCATACTAAGGGTAGGGACTGGCTATAAAAGCAAAACCCTATCCCCTTCCAATGATACTGTGTGTGGTTCTCCTCTGCACGTCAGCATTCTGACTTGTCACTTTGTTCTGCCTGCTTTCTGCTCTTCCTATTGTAACTCCCATGATAGGCACATCAAGATGTTACTTGAAAAGGAGTTTTGAAGCATGCCAGTTTGTAACCATGAAACACTGGAAGATCCCATGCTCCTCTCCTCTCCTCTGACAGGCACTCGTTGTCTGCTGGGATCTGTTAGTGGACCCAGAAGCTCCCCAGGACCAGCTACATCCAGGCCACATGTGCAAATATATCTACGCAAACAGTTTATTTTCTTCGCCATTTAGTACAAGATGTGAGACCAAAGGTTTTTTTTTCCCTCCAAGAGAAATGTTCTTTAGAAAAGCATGAAAGAACGTATATGAACACCAAACCACTGATGTCCATGGGACTACTCAGTGTGTACAGCAGCATTTCATGAGCACAGTCTTCCTTTTTCTCAGTTTCCTATAACAAACTTGCCTGAGGTGGTTCAAGGTTGGGTCCTCTGCTCCCACCCTTGGCTCATCTTCTCACTGTCATTTGCTTCAAGTCGGGGCCCAGACTTTACAAATCTTTCTCTAGATTCTTCTATGATTTGAGTGTACTGGAAGCCATATGTATTAGACGGGACCAAGAGACACACAATGTCCTCCTAACTTTCTCTCCTATCTCCAGACTTTTTCCTTCAAGATTGTTTTCCCAGTTTCCAAACACACAGTTGTTTCATTTGCTCATGGCAAATCCCCAGGACTTTTAACAGATACAGAGCTAGATGTATTTCCCAAATCTCTCCTTTCCTGATGGATGGCTTTCTATGTCAATGAGACAACCTTTGGTACATCTACATACCACACCCCAGAGCTGGCTAATTACTAAAGAATGGATAGCATGTTTTTGCTCGGGTCACATGATCTCCAAATAGTAGGCTTTCCAAGGGACTTTTGTGCTGTCTATGTCCTAATTAGTTTTACTATCTATTTGATACAGCCTAGTGCCATCTGAGAGGAAAGCCTAGATTCAGGAATTGCTGGTTGGCCCATTGACATGTCTGTGGGAGATAGAATAGGTTAGTAATTTGTACAAGAGGATTCTGTCCACCGCGCATGGCACCATTACTAGGCAAGTGGTCCTACATTGTATATGACAAACTGTGTGATCTTGAATCTGTGAGCAAGTCAAAGAATACGCCAACCATCAACCCCCTCTTTTGCTTCTGCTTCAGCTTGTTGTTGGAGTTCATGTCCTAACTTCTCTCGGTGATGCACTGTGACTTAGAAAGTGATGAAGCAAGCTCTTCCTCTAAGCTCCCCTCGAAAAGAGTACTTTTCACCGCACGAGAGCCGAACTAGAATAGTGCTGTTGCTCTAGCACAGGTCGACAACAGCCTGAGCCACCTTGGGCACTACAGAATCCTTTATGCCACTGAACCGCTGTATCTCGGATCTGAAGAGCTTGCCTTCTACTTTCACCCAACACATCAGCCTCCTCTCGGCACCCAGTACACAATCGTCCATAGATCAAACTCTCTCGCATTATCATGACCTCAATGCCTCCGCAGGCATCTCATCTCTCAAAGAAGAATGTCTTCAATTTATCTTAAAATTGGTACAAATCACAGTCTGAATGTCAAGATAGCATAGCAAAGTCTAAAAAACTTTAAAGTTGAACCGATAATGAGTTTGGAATTTGATCAGACCGTGAGCATCCAAAATATTTTTTGAGTAGACATGGGTTATTGATGTGTAATGTTTGATTAATATATGTTCTTGGTTCCTGTATCCTTGAAGTGAATGTTGAAAAACAATGTATTCAGAAGCATATGGGGCTGCGCTGGAAACATTTAGCTTTCTAAAATGGTGAAAGTCAAGGACAGAGAATTCTGGATTCTGAAAACTTATCTCTAGATAAGACTAGTAAGTAGGAGACTTTGTAAGCTATAACTATAATTATTGATTTAGTACCACTTCAGACAATAAGCTATTGATTTATAAAAACAAGGACATATTGTGTTGGAGAGTTGTTTCAGTGGTTAAGATCATATACTATTTTATAGAGAACCCAAATTTTGTTCCAGCACTCACAGCAGGTCAATTAAAACCACTTGGAACTTAAGCTCCGGGGGATTCCAAACTCTCTTTCAGCCTCCATGGGTATCATCTACACGTGTGTGTGTGTGTGTGTGTGTGTGTGTGTGTGTGTGTGTGTATTCATGCACACACAGCCAAAAATAATAAAATAAGTATTTTAAAAATCGTCTATAACTTTGTCCTGAGAACAAAGAAGGTAGATAGAAAACTGCTGGCAAAATTTCGAGATCATTTCAACCTATTTTAAGCACATGTGTATTTGCATTTTACAATTTTTCACTTTCCTGATACTGTTTTCATCTTTACATCTTGTCTTAGTCTCAGGGGAGTCCTGTCACTCACTGTCAAAGTCCTTTATCAGTCCTCGCCTTTCCTTCAGCTTGCATCTGCCCAGATTCCTGTCTTCGTTTGTCTGATCTGCCAGGCACTAGCTCCTTTCTCTGATTGCCCATTTTGAGAAGTATTTGATGTACTGAGAACACATTCAAACTTAACACATTCCTCAACCAATGACAGAAAGCATCTGATATTCTTAAAATAAGGGATTTGTTTAGCAGAATTAGACCTTTTGCTGAGCTCTTTAGGTGCCTGAAGAGTTAATGACACTCCACTCTGTGTAGCTGCAGCCTGTGTTTCAGAGTTCCTCTGAGGTCAGGGGGGATTGAAGAGTTTTGGGGGCAGAGTGGGACTTGTAGCTTACAGGGTCTGACAGATGGGATGGGGTGTTGGAGCACCCTACCTGCAGGAAGCTTGTCTTCTGGCTGGCTAGAGAACCCGAGGGAGGTGTGAGAGGAACCTGGGGTTTTGACTCCGGTATGAAGGACTTAGAGAGTGGGGTGCCCCACTGGGTGGGTGGTCACTCTCCTCTTGGTCCTCTCTATGTAGTCTCAGCCTGTGTTTCGAGTTAATGACACTCCAAAACAGATTAAACTATACTACAATTTGTTGCTGAAGTATCCCCGGTTCAGTAACACAGATGAAGGCAGGCAAAGATGTTAGAACCCTTTTTGGTAGCAAGAAAACCTTCTCCTTGCTACCCACCACCACAAGTTGTCCTTACTTAATTCATTGAGCCTCAAAGATGTTGGTTTCCATTGTAGATGTAGCTAAGAGTACACATTATGGAAGGGGGTTGTTTAGGTTTATCCAGATGTACCCAATCTAATCAAGGGATATTTCAAAGTGTGGAACCTTCAACAGCTAATGACATCGAGGAAAATCTGGAAAGAGACTCTACTTGCTGGTTTTGCAGCTGGGGGAGGGGAGTGTGCTAAGATTTGCGATGTCCTCTAGAAGCGAGGAAAGGCAAGGAAACAAATTATTCTATCAAACACTTAGAAAGGATTATAGCCCAGCCAACACGTTGGCTATAACTGAATGAGACTTGTGTCAAATTTCTGACCTCCTGTAAAATAATGAATTTGTCGTGTTTTAAGCCAAGAACTTTGTAGTGATTTGTTATCAACAATGGAAAATCAGTTCACTGTATTTCAAAACCCTCTTTCCACCTTGGAAATGTAGTCATTATGTAATATATCTCAAATGACTTTCAGCAAAGTTAAATGCTGCCATATTTATAAAGCTAGTGGTGCCAACAGGCTCACGTTACTCTTTGCTTTGGAATCTTCCAGACTTAGGATGATTGACACCTCTTCTATGAAATCTTAGAACCATTAGTCAATCAAGCAATTAAACATATTTGCATTCACAAATGACATTTTTAAATTGATAACTTGATGTCATAACTCTTCCTGAAGTCCTTTAGTGGCTTTTCTTTCCCTTCAGTATAATTCAGGTTCTCAGTATGCTTTACAAGTCTATCCAAGGAGTTACCATTGCCTACTCTTCCATCCTTCTCTCTTGCCACTTCCAGTGCCCCAGCCATTTTTGGAAAGCACTGTCTTCTTTCTGACCCCCATATCATTGTAATACATGATAGCCCACTTTCCCCCTTTCTTGTGGCTTCCTTCTGTTAGTTCATGATTCACTCTGGGCATTCTTTTCTAGATGGAGACCTGTTCTTGTTCTTAGTTTCTCCCTACTCTCCACAACCCTTGGTTTTCCCACACTGCCTTTGGCCACCTTGGCACTTATCACACTGCATTTCACTGTGTATGTGTGCTTGTGAGCTATGTGTTAGGTCAGAAGCACACCTCTCTCACTAAACTCAGTCATGGCCTCATCATACAACAGAGAGATGCCCAAGGAATGAGAGAAAATACTGTTTACTCATGGTCTTCCAATGCTCTGCAGCTTTCTAGAACTACAGGCTGGATCAGGTCTAAAGAGTGTATAGTACTTTCTTTTAACACCTTAAGAACTTCTTTTCTTCGTCTTCCTATCCTTCCGCCTCTTTTTCTTTTTCCTCTTCTCTTTCCTCTACTTTAATGAATGCAGGGGATTTTTTAAAAAAAGCAAAATTTGGAGCAGGAGTTTAAACTGAGCCCCAGATGTTCTCTAGAAATCTCATGAATAGGGCTGTGGGAAGCACCTGCAATATACACATTCCTTGTCGATATGTGTGTTTCTGGGAGGGAGTCGCCGCATTTATAATATTCTCAAAAGCCACCTTGGGATTTTATGCTAACAAGGAACAGTGCAGCAGCTGAGAAATCCATTCCAATAAACCTTCCCTTAACTTTTGGTAGCTCTAGTCCAATTTCAAGCTTCCCCCTTCGGGGAGTTTTTGTCTCTAAATTCACACTCAAAGAAAGAAATTATTTCTGCAATTGCTTAATAGGCAGTTTGAGAATGGAACCTCCATGAGAGGGATTCCAGGATGATATTTATTCCCTATTAACAGAGGATTTTCCTATGGTACATTTTTTTTGGTAGAAATATGGGATAGTAGGTACAGGAGATGGAATTTTATATATGTGTGTGTGTGCTAATGTGCGTGCATGTGCATGTGTGTGCATGCATGCATGTTTGCATGTACACAAGTTCATGAAGTTGCCTGCAGAAGTCAACAGATAGCACCAGCTTCCCTGAAGTAGCAGTTTCAAGCAGTTGTGAGGGACCCTACATGGGTACAGGAATGAAGTTCGGAGCCTGAGCAAAAACAGCAAGCACCCTTTACCACTGAGCCATCTCTCTATACCCTAACTAGGGTTTTATATTTTGTAGGAAAGATAGAAACTTTGAAAATTCCCTTTGCTTCATCATCTGCTTTGAAGAAAAATGTAGGTATATTATAATAATTGGACTAAATTACAGCCTGTGTATATATACACTTACCCTAACTGCATTATTCTATACTTAAAGGGATTCTGGGAAGGCAGCCATAAGTCAGTCACATGAAAAATATCTTCCACTGTCAACTATTCATCAAGTGTAGTGAAGTGGAGAGAGACCAACATGGGAGAGTGGGTTTAAATCCTTTGGCTAAACTGGGAGCAGTCTTCCAGAGCCAGACACATGGTGTGCTCTCCAAATAGACAGTACAGTTGCATGCAGAAGCCTTTCTGTAAATAAGCACAAGTTGTAAACTTGGACCTTCCATTTGAAAGGGCAGAAGGGGCATCACATATCCCTCTTTCAAAGCTGGAGCTGTGTCTCCATGAGCTAAGTTGGGAGACTTGAAGAGTCTCTCTTGGTATTAGGAGAAAGGAGAGTTTCTGATTGCTGTAGAAGCAGAAACAGGTGAATCCCTGGGGGCTCAGTGGCTAGTCAGCCTTGCTGAATCAGCAATTTCCAGGTAAAAGAGAGATCTCATGGGGGAACCAAGCAGACAGGGTGGGTGGTGACCCAAGAAACAATATCCAAGGTTGACATCTGACCTCTCCACTCACACATGCATATCCACTCATGCACACCTGCATACACACACACACACACGCACACGCACACGCACACGCACACGCACACGCACACGCACACGCACACGCACACACACACACACACACACACACACACACTAAGCAGGATGAGAGATCCAGGGCAGCTTTTATAACTCATTGCATTCCGTGAGTTAAATGGCTACCTACCACCTACTTCATACATCTACACTGAAGCATGTATTCTGTTAATCAATGCTAATCAATGAGATGCCTGGGTAGATTGTCTATAGGGGCCACTGATTTCAGTAGGAAAAAAAAAGAAACTGACTCTTAACCTTTATTTATTCTATTAAACATCAATGACAATGACTGTGTCTATATTCATGTTCCGAGTTATGAGCAAGATATTGTGAGAGAGATGGAGATGACAGAGTGCCCATCCCCAGGGAGTCCACCATGCTGGGCATTCCCTAGGCTCCCTTATGGAAAGTCATACACTGAAAGTAAGAGTGTTTTCCTCTACCTCGCTGGACCTTTCCTCTTGCACGGATAATATCCATTTAAAAGTTTTGTTTCTAGAATCTGATTATGACTGGGTGCAAGAAGAGGTTGGTACTTTTTTGTTCAAATTCTGCTTTAATAACCATCCTCAATTTTCATGATTAACGAAGAAAAATCTTAAGTTCTTTCCTTTTAATTGTGGAATATCCCAATTTGTCTATAAAAGGAAAATCAACTTCCTTCATATTTTTTCTTAAACCATACACATTCTGAGTCGCTCCCTTATTTCTAGAGCCTAACTTCTTTCTCTATCTTCTGGTATCTTTTATTGCTCAGCTTATGGGCTCACGCCAAATGTCTCATGTTTTCTCATGGCCAGGGCTTTTCTTTTGAATTATGCTGATGCCTACTTGCACTTGGTGTTCCTTTCATTTAAAAATCCTGAACAATTCCCTTCGGCTCTGCAGGTGTGACCAGTGACTGCCCTCTGTCTATTACAGTGGTTCATGGAGCATGTTCCTAATTAAAAACACGTGTAAAGCCACCTCCTTCCAAGAACTCTTTCTTCGTTCTGTGCTAACTTTGTACTCAGGTAGACCCCTCAAGGCTAAATATAAGATACAACGTTTTAGGATGAATATTTATCTTACTTCAGAAGGTCTCTGGATTTGAGAACCTTGGTGAATTGGGCATTTTCTATTTAAGTATGGAGTAGAGAATTTTAAGAGGTTATAAATAGCATTTTTCAGACTTAAGTTTAAGGATGATTTTCTAGATAGAAAGGTCTTACTTAAAATTCCCTGTAAATTGTAACGTCATTGATGAATCGTCCAAATAAGGAAGGAATCACCCAAATAAAGAAAGCTGCATCATCCCATCTTTTGATGTTTTTGGTGTTATTTGTTTTGTTCAGTGGTATATGTCTGGAGAACACATGTTGATTAATTTACAAGTTTAGATCCATGTATAATAGATAGTTTATAATAGACAGGAAAGTTTATATGGGATAAAGATGTATAAATGACCACTTTTCCATAGTGGAAACTCAACGTTCATAAACCCAGGTAAGGAGCAGATAGCCTTTTGCTCCAGGACATTATCTTACGCCCAGGTTGTTAGAACATCCATTATATAGTATTATAATTGTTACTACTCTTTCTTGTCTAACCATAAGCTTTGTGATTATTGAATATTTTCAAATTTGCCTTGTTACTCATTAAGATGTTGTTTAAATATTTATTTTTTTTATTGATGTGTGTGTGTGTGTGTGTGTGTGTGTGTGTGTTTGCACATATGTGTTCAGGTATTCATAAAAGCCCATGCAATTTTCATCAACAACTCTATGGCTTACTTCAGTTGGTGCATTAGCTGAATTTTCCATCCTAGAAGAAGGCCTTCCCCATCACAGCCACAGAAGGCATATACATGTAGCTGTCCTACTGGAGACCAGAGAGTCAATCTTTAAATTTTGCTGAATGAATATTTTCAGAGTTAAATCTTGACCTTGTTCACTTCACTCCATTCAAACCATCTGATCTTGCCTGCAAAATTCTGCTTGAATTATTTTCAGCTCCTCAGTTCATCACAACCATGATCTATTTTTGTTTCTTTTATTTTAATTTTTTGACTCTTTGTTTGAAAATGGATTATTGCCTCAAAGCATTTTGACATTGTGCTCTTATCTTAAGACTTTAAAAAGAATTTTTTTATAGTTAGATGTATGTGTGTGCCTATGTATATGTTAGTGCAGGTACCCACAAAGGAAAAGAGGGTGTTGGTCTCCTCAAGCTGGAAGTATATAGATGGTTGGGGATATCCTGCATGCATGCTCTGTTACAAGCTTGGATCCTCTGCAAGAATAATATGAGCTCTTAAGCTCTGCACCCTCTCTCCAGTAACTTCTGTATCATGATTTCACATGTGTAAGAGACCATCACTAAAAATTGTTTATTTGATTTTCTAGAAAGAGCTTCTTGTCATTAAAACTTTGCATAATGTCTTCTTTTGAGAGCACTATTCAATATCTGGAGATGACTCTTTTCATGTGCTGCCTTTCTGTTCTACAGTGGCAGAGGCAATGTGGACTGGAGTTATGAATCAAGCTAATGGATTTTCTTCTTTCTGGGAGTGAGGGAATGATTCATTTTCTCTGCCTTCTATTTCTTCATAAGAAACACAGATAACAGGACTTTATACTTCAGGCTCCCGTGGTAATAAATCACATTTCATTTAATTGCTATCATTATTTTGACTGCTGTATTTTGTCAATAATGAAAGGTGGTCACTGTCCAGAGTCCTGAACCAAGCCCATCGTGCCAGGAACAAGGAGTTATGTCTAGATTTAGACTAACGAGGGACTCTTAGCTCTGAACAGAAAGATACGATATGAAACAAAACTGGGGCTGTAGAGATAGCTCAGCTCAAAGAATGTTTGCTGTTCTTGTAGAAGACCTGAGTTATTTTCCCCAAACCCACTTTGTGTGTGGTCCATAACCACCTATAACTTTAGTTCCAAGGAACCAATGCTCTCACATAAACCTAATTTAAAATAAAACTCAATTGATCATAGATTATAAAGTATAAATGGTTAAAAATGATCATTGATGCTTATTTGCCTTATACTTCAAGTAATTTCTATATTCAGTAATTCACTTGTCTATGTTGGTAGCAAATGTTTATTTGTTATTAAGGATAAGCAAGACAAGAATCTTGGCTTGTCTCTTTCTAGCAATGGTTTGAGTAGTATAAACAATGGTTCTGAAAAACATGTGTAAGATTTACATGGGAGCTTGTTGAATACAAACCACAGGGTACCATTCCTAGACCTTGGTGGGTGCAGGATGCACTCTAAGCCTCCATTTTCTTATTCCTTAGATGGGTTTTGGACCATATGTGTGAAACTTCTGCACAGTATCATAATTAAGTATGAGGAAGTAATGGGAATATTCTGCCTGATTTGGTTAAAGGTATGGGTAAGTAGAGAAGACCCCTTCTACCCAACAGCTCTATATCACTTAGTGATGGGTAGAAAATATTTAAACATGTGGAGGAATCTTATCCCTCAAGAAAGTTGCACAGACCAAAGTTGTGAGACTGGCCTGATATCTGAAGTTCCATTGTCAGCAGAGGGACGGTGTGGAAAACACCAGATTCATTTTCTTTTACTTTTCTAGTAGATGTTAAACCTTGAGAAAACCATGGGCGAGTTCAGCCTTGCCTTTGTTTAGCTGTTGGAAGGGCTAAGGCAGTGGTTCTCAATCTGTGGTCTGGTTGATGGAGGCTTTCACTGGGGTTGCATGTCAGTTATTCTGCATATCAGATATTTACATTATGACTCATAACAGTAACAAAATTACACTTATGAAGTAGCAAATGAAAACAATTTTTATGATTGGATCACCACATCTTGATGAAGTGTATTAAAGGGTCGCAACATTAGGGAGGTAACACTACAGGTCTAAGGAAATATAGGAAAATTTTCTCGCTCTAGCTTTTGATTCTTTCACTCCCCCAGGCTCAAGTGTTACAATCTGGAGAATCTGGAGCCAACATGGTCTTCTTTGGTGTTTCTACAGCAATTTCCCAAGACAGTTATTTCAGATGGTTCTAGGATTGTCTAATTATAGATCCCTCCAATACTTTTCCAGTTCAGAAGGCCTGTGTCTGTAGACTCTTCTTCTGGGTGATGGACATTTGACTTTGGACACTGAGGTAAATGAGGAATTTTCTTCCTCCTTTCCCCAAAGGAACAGATTTAGTCCTCACATTATAGAATTTCTAGATTTTTATAATGAACTTAATTTTTAAAATTTGAACTTTGTGTGTTTCTGTTCATGCATGTGGCGATCAAAGGACAACTGTTCCCCGAGGACTAGGTTTCATAATACTGAAAGGTGCTATGCAAGCTGTCTATAGAGGGAGACATCTGACATTCCTACCCAGTCATGACAACTATGAACCACAACAATGACCAGTATGACAAGCTAGCCCCAGGAGTGTGACAGAGATATTCACATGTGGGTACTAACCAAAAACTGTCTAATTGGACTCAATCCTTTTTCAAGATGAACGAAATCATTCCTGTGACTGGAAAACCTAGCAGACTACCCAGGGTTAGTGAGGTCATTGATCTTGGAGGAGAATCTGCTGCTGCCAGTTTAGCTAAGTTGGCATAATTAGTAATTGGATTCTAAATAATTATCCTTTTAAGTATTTAGTATTAAGTATAAACCTCCCTTCATCTCTTTGCAATAGACAGCGAACATTACAGAAAAACCACAACTGGTCAAAATACAGAGAACAACCAAGTATGGCGTTGCCAGCCCCAACGGCTATGTCTATAACACAACTTTTAGAGTTAAGGTTTTGGAAACATCACAGAAGAGGATATGGAAAGATCGTAAGAGCCAGGGGACCAGGAAATCTGCTGTGAAATCTTGTCTTCTAGGAAAGGCAGGGAAGCTACACCCATGATACCGCAACAGTAGGGTACCTAAACAGGCCTGAACAAGGGCAACACCAAAAAATGTGGTAACTTGAAAGGAGGAACTCTCGTGGGGTTCTAACCCCCACATAGAGAACTTCAGGCAACTAAGGAATGTAGAGAATGAAAGAATTAGTTTTCTCTATGGATAACCCACATAGATGGTTATCCAATATGAAGCAGTAAGCCCTGCAATCAAATACATACAAAAACACTAAATATATTCAACAGGTTGCATATATATGGATAAATAACTATAAAAAATATATACATAAATTAATAAAAGAAGATATGAATTTGAAAGGGATAGGTCAATTAAGGGATTGGAGGAAAGAAGGGGGAAGATGTAATTATATTTTAATTTGAAAAAAATAAAATGAAAAATTTAATAATGTGCATTTCTTGATGTATAACAAAAGCAATTAATGATTCAGTTGTAAAAATAAAAAAAAGTGATGGATTTTTTAGCCTATAAAACAAGGGAAGGTATGCTGTCAGCACACTTACCTGCCATGGATGGAAACTTTTAAAACTCAATATAGATTACAGAGACCAGTCTTTAATTAATTTCTTGAGACCTATGTGCCCAGGCTGACTTTGCACTTGGGGTGATCGTCCAGCCTCAGCCTCTAAGTCCTGAGATCACATGTGTGTGCCCCTGTGCTGGCTTTCACTTTAGTTTTGAGACAAAACTCACTATGGAAAATATTTGCAATATAATGTAACAAATTAAGTCTTATTCAAATCAGAGTGACTTATTTTTTAAGTACAGAAACCCATATCTCATCAATCACATTTTTTCTCCTAAAGAATCTGCATATTTGCTTATTTACATCTTTCAGTTCAGTAGTTGCATAAATCTTCATAAATGAATATTTAAATTTATTTGTTTCTTATTGGATGATTTTCTGCCTGTGTGAGCCTTTCTTACCTTTCTGTACCAAGAAGTAAAGTAAAAAGTATTTAGATTGTAAGGAGTCCTTTGTAGCAAATGAGTCTGATATGTCCATTCACCTCTCAGACACTACAGTTTTCATGTAATCCCAAGTCTTAATGCCTCAATAGCTGCTAATTAAACAACATTTTTACTGGGAAGCAATTTCTTAATAACCTGTATTTCCAAAGAAAACTAAGTGGAAATTTTTAAATACTTATTTTAGGTTTGTATGTGTGTATGTGCTCACTCTTGCATGCATGTGCGCATGCATGGGTGTGAGTGTATGAGTGTGCTTGTGTGGGCATCTTTGTGAGTGAGTGTGTGTGTGTGTGTGTGTGTGCATAAATATAGTGCCTATGTCTGCCGAAGTCAGAAAGGGGAGTTAGATCCCCAGAGTTGAAATTACAGGTGGTTGTGAAGCAGTCCCCTGTATGAGTAGCACATGCTCCTAACACTGAGTTATTCCTATAAAGCCCAGATGGTGATTTTAAAACTAGAATTCATATTATTATGAAGGTTTCTTTTACATAGAGTTGAATATACTGCAGTACAGTATCCTTTTCTAAGCCATCTGAGATCTAAGAGCAGCCCCCACAGCGTTTTTAAGTTTAATGATCCTCTGAAATTGACCATGACTTTTCTCTCTGCTTTCCTGTTTCCTGATAAGGACAGAGACTAGCCATGAGCAACTTTCCATACAGAAAAGTGTGACTGTCATTTGCGTTCTTCAGAGACTCACAGACAGGTTTTATGGTGGGAAAAGTAGACGGTTGTAGGTCCACACCAATTAGAAATTTCTGACATGAATGGGTGGAAAATGAGCAGAAAAGAACTGAATTGTGGAATTGTGGGATTGGTTCAGAAAGTGTGCTTGGCATTTGCTGGTGGCTCTCTGTTGGGGCGGGGCAATAAACAGGGAAGTCTTTGAACAAGTGATAACAAGTCTGGCATGGCTTCTGCAGTGGTTATGGGTGTCTTTCCACAATGGCTTCTGTAGTCTGGCTTCCTTAGCTGATTACTACAATATTTCGGGGTCAGAATTCTCCTTCTGTATGTGGAGTGACCACTGTATACTTATATGTTTGGTCTCTTTGTTCCCCTTTGACTCTGGCTGTTTCTCTCAGGAGAGGCTGAGTAACTCATGGATGCTAGAGATCAGAGCTTGTCTCCTAGGCACTGCTGATTGTCCTCAGTGTCAATAGTAGCATGAGCCTTGTTTGCAGCTGCACCACTATGGCAATCATCTCGAGAGCAGATGCGTATAATATACCATGGCCTCCAACAGAAACGATGCCCCTCTGTGGCTTAGAGCAGCTGACAGTGCCCTGTGGTGCTTTGGAACTTGGAGCCTCAACTTCCTGAGTCAGGCCTAGAGAACAGCCCTGGGAGGCCTTAAGATATTGCCATTACATAGATCCAAGCATTACAAGAGTTATTAGCTTTGGAACATACACCATGGTAGCTGCTCAATAGGGAATACAAATTGCTTGTAGTTAATTTGACAATGAGTAGAAGTCTTTGTGACATCTAGAGTAAGGAAGGAATACCAAGCCCACCTGAACAGAATCATGATAAATTTACTATAATCATTTCTATTTGCATAATTCCCACCAGTGGAAACAGGGTCCTGAGTTTTGCTTAGAAAATAAGATGGCAGTTTCTCAAGACATTTTGCCTGTGCAATCAAGAATTGGCTTCATTTTGCAGTCTTATCTTAGTTAGACTTTTCAATCTCTCTCTCTGTCTCTCTCTCTGTGTGTGTGTGTGTGTGTGTGTGTCTCTCTGCCTCTTTCTGTTTCTCTCTCTCTCTCTCTCTCTCTCTCTCTCTCTCTCTCTCTCTCTCTCTCTCTCTCTCTCTCTCTCTCTGTGCGTGTGTGTGTGTTCCCATATATGTGTGGTCAGAAGATAGATTTGGGTGTTATTTCAAAGGTACTGTATACTGTACACTATTTATTTAAGCAAGGTCTGAAATTCTGAAATTCATCAAGTATGTGAAGCCCAGTAATGAATGAGCCCCAGGGATCCACCTCCTTCTGTCTCTGTCTCCACCTCCCTAGTGTTAGATTTGCAAGCCTATGCTGGCATACCTGAATTTTCATCTTGGTTCTGGAAATCAAACCCAAGTCTTCAGGCCTGAAATACAAGTGTTTTTATCAACTAAGCTATTTCCCCAGCTCTCCAGTCTTGGTGATTTAGAGAATTAAGATCCCTATGTATGGCGAAGTGTTAGAATACTTTTTCTAACATAGAGAAGGTGTTAATCTGAGAAAGAAAAGATGAAGTATTCAGACAGCACAGAAACTATTACCCTGAAGGGACACTTGGAATAAAGGAAGCTAGGCTCCACATTTGTATCTACAGATCTATTATAGGTACCAACTATTTTGTCTATAATTTAGGGAGGTTTTTGGATTCTAATGAGGAATTACCTAAAGTCTAGTAAATAGACTGTAATAATTGGTTGTTTATGGTTTTTCTGTAAGAGAGACAGTAGCTAAGCCATAGGTGGCATTGTTTAAGGTTTGTTTCCTTGCACAGGTGTGGAAAGAAATGGCATGAACTACAACTACCAGTGATCCCTCTTGAAGTTTGGTGTCAATGACATAACAGTTCTCAGTAGGAGTACTTATCATTTGTGATGAGCTTTGAAATGAGTGTGTTCTAATCTAATGATTCCAATAAAAAGGAAAATAGAACAGGAAAGCACCATAATAATTAGATAGTAACTAGAATTACATAAAAAATGAGAAAAATACTAGGAGAAAGAGAGAAGGTTCCAGACAGGAGCTGGACAATAAATAGTCTTTGATGCATTGGGGGGAAGCTGTCCACTGTCAGAAGTCCTCAGTTTGTTATCAAGGCCTGGGTCCAACTCTGACTTTTGATAATGGGCCGTTTCTAGAGGCTCTCTGAGAATCCACACTTAGAAGTTCCCTTAGAATAGGCATACTGTTTTGTTACTTTCTGAGTCACTTCTTGGCTTGTGAAATAGAAACTAAAGAAGGGGGTCCCTGGAGTTTCTTTTTGGTGCTGTCATTGAAGATACTTGACAAGCACTTTCTGATGAGATACAAATGTAAATTTTCTTTGATATCTCTTCCAAAAGACAAAATCTTTTGATCATGAAGAGGCTATATAGGGAGCTGCTGTGAGAAGCCTCTTATAAAACATTGACGATACCTGTACGCAGCAGGTCGTAGCCTTTTACAAAAGGTGAAGCCCCCAGATTCGCTGTTTAGCAGAGTGAGCATTGCCTCTTTCACAGGGCTTCCGTGCTTGACATGTGTTCCATATAGCATGCCACCCAGGCACTGCAAAATACTCCCTGAGCAGACTTTACTGTCTAGAAGTCTGGGAGGATAAATGAGCTGAAGATTTCCTCTGCACAACTATGAGAAATTATGAAACTTAATACTTAATGGTATGAAGATCTTTAAAACTGTGAGGTAAGGCAAGATTGTTGAGTACTGGAATTTTTGGAGAAAGCTGAGACTCAACATCCTAGACTTTTAGGACAAATAGGAAGAAGTAAAACCCAGAAGTCAACAGGAGTCTACATTTTCCTTGAAATATCTTTTAGGGGAATATGTATTATTTAAAGGCATTCCAGAAAAGTTAAAGTCATTAGGTTTCTCTGTTTTTAAAATTATCTGTTAAAAATTATCATCGATAATAGGACTTTGTACAGTTCGCCCCCTTCTGTGCTGAAAAGGGGTACATTGCTAACAGAACGTCCCCCACCACAGTACTTGGAGTCCCCTAAGCTGTTCCTTTTGAGAGAGCAGCTTTTACCAAAATGCATATATTTGCAAGAATTACCACCGGGGAAAATGTCCTCACCCGAGAGAATAAGTTATGGGAACTATTTTCCCTCCTTTATCAGCAAAGCTGTATTTTGAATCATTCTATTCTTTTTTCATTTCCAAGAATTGATGAAAGAGGGAACAAGAAACACTTGGAATTCAGAGGCAAGAAATTGAATGAAACCTTTTAATGCTTGAGAAATTTCAAAGTAGGAAAAGGGTATGGTCACGTTGACACCCACTCTTACCAAGTATTGATTTCTTTTCCCATTTCAAACCCCATCTGTAATCAGGACAAATGTTTACTCTAACACCCAAACAGTTATTAAAAACCCAAATGTCAGACAGAAAATCTGATGGGCTGTAACTTTAGTGGAAGGCGGTACAAAATACCCATGTGACCCAGGGTTCTGCAAACGGCTATCTATGCACCAGATTTGAGCCTGTGCACATCTTAATTGTCCACATCTAGGAAGGAGGAAGGAGATTTATTTCTACTCTACTGTTACCAATAAAACTTTTTCTGCCATCCAATAAAATGTGTATTCTGTTTGTTTGTTTCGTTGGTGTTCTTAATGTTGTAGGGATGAGCAAATTTGGACTTCCCCTATCTCAGTTACTCTTCCAGTCATAGACAATCAATCATTAGGTGTCTGCCTAAAGGTGATGAGTCAACACTCTGGACTTGAAGGGCAGCTTTGCCACGTTAAATAGTTTTCCTTGCAGACCTCAGAACGTTCTTTGCGCCCCAGAATGTATTGATTTCATTCAATGTGCTAATTTAGCACTTCCCTGGTTTAAAGGCCATCATTACAGCACACTACACATCCTGTGTATATAGGTTTATTTGATGGAGGACTCTCATTGGCTAATAAAGAAACTGCCTG
Source organism: Arvicola amphibius (assembly GCF_903992535.2). Classification (NCBI taxonomy): domain Eukaryota; kingdom Metazoa; phylum Chordata; class Mammalia; order Rodentia; family Cricetidae; genus Arvicola; species Arvicola amphibius. The sequence goes on along the minus strand of NC_052058.2, from coordinate 90,875,888 downwards.
GCCCATTTGATTGGCCAGCCCTTAGGTGGGCGGAGTAGACAGAACAGGAAGAAGGAAGTGAGGTAGATGGCTCAGTCAGATGCTACGCCTCTCCTAAGTTAGGCAGACCGCCATGCCTCTCCTCAGAGAGATGCGATGAAGCCAGCAGCCTGGTCAGACATGCAGAATCTTTCCCGGTAAGACACCGCTCGTGGTGTTAAACAGATTATTAGATATGGGTTAGTCAAGATGTGAGTAAGAGGCTGAAAATAATGGGCCAGGCAGTGTTTAAAAGAATACAATTTGTGTGTTGTTATTTCACGTGTAAAGCTAGGCGTGCAGGAGCTGGGCGGCCAGGAGCTGGGCGGTGGGAAGCGGCCCAACAGCTCCTCACTTCAGAATGGCACCCAACGTTAATAACTGAATCCACAGAAAGCTTGAGAAAGCTTGGGAAAAAATAGAGTAAAGCTCTATTTTTCGGGTCTGGCAAGCAAGCACTCTCATCTAAGAGAAGCGTCCTGACTCAGCTTCAGCTGCAAAACATTGCAGCTCTTTCAAGAGGTTCTGCTACGAAACACTTCAATGGCATTGATAAAAGCTGACTGCATGTTTGTTTGTTTTCAGCTGTAGCAGGAAAAAAGTTGTGCTGTTTTAAAATGCTGGCTCTCTGGTCTGTACTGCCAGGGCAAACTCTGACTGTTTCAGGCAGGCGGTCCGACTACATACGGAGCATTTAAATGTGGTCTTTGAGAAGAATGTTGCAGCTTGCTTGCTGGCAGGGACCTTGAAACGCCACAGAGTTGTGGTAATAAAAATGGCTCTAGCAAGTACCTCTGCCATGAGGCTGGGATGAGGATGGGATGGATCTAGCTGGCAAAGCCATGGCTTGAATCCTACCCATATTGCTCAGTAAATTAAAGACTTGTGTGGTCAGAAAAAGAGAGATATACAGTAAAGAGAGATTCAAAGACAAAGAAAACCTCTAACTGGTTTACAGTGAGTTAAAAATACACGCAGGCTAAACGTTAAAGTTCTTACAGTTAACAAAAAGAGAAAGAAAGAAAAAGGAAGTAGTTTGTTGTGGTGGTACACACCTTTTATCCCAACACTTGGGAGGCAGAGGTAGATTGACCTCTGTGACTTCAAGGTGTGGCAGCACACACCTTTAATCCCAATGCCTGGGAGGCAGAGACAGACAGATCTCTGTGAGTTCAAGGTGTGGTAGCACACACCTTTAATCCAAGGCTGAGGCAAGTGGATCTCTGTGAGTTCAAGGACAGCCTGGTCTACAGAGTTATTCCAGGACAGAGATATACAGGGAACCTGTCTCAAAAATTAAAAGTAAAAATAAACAAAATAGAGGTTAAAGTAAAGCCACATAAAGATGGAAAATACACAGAGAATCTTGATACTGTATACTATTATGCTCTCTTTGAATTGTTTGAATGCTGAGGAAGAAGCAACAGCTGCTAAAAGATATTTGTTTATAAATGCTGCTGAACTAATCCAAGATAGATATTTTGAAAATACCTTGACTTTAAAATTTGGATCTAAGGACATGATGCTTTGGAAAGGAGTTTCTTTTGTTTTTACAGAAAATGAGACCATGTGGATTGCTTCTATCCCAATATGGTATGATAGACCATGCCCTCCTGAAGGTTGCTGTGAACACCCTCAAAAAATTACTTTATGCAACTGATGACTGAGATGAACATGGCACACAGCTTACACCACAAAAGATCGGATTAACAGCGCCCCCATTCAGCAGGAAGCAGTTTGGAGAGAAATAACTGCGCCCATGTTCCCAAATATTGTTTATAAATGTTCTTTTACATTTAAAGGGGGGATGATATAGATTTGAATAATTTGCATTGGTATAGATTTTAATGTCAATTTTGTTATATGTATATGTATTTCTGCTCTTGATTAAGGTATTGTGATTGTGTAATTCATTTAAGAATGTAATGTATAATTAAGAAATATAGGTTGTTAATGGATAATCATCGGTAATAGTAAAGCTTATAGTCATGTTAGTTAGATTTTCTAGATATATAGAGATATATTTCAGTTAGATAGGCATACTTCATATCTTCCAAAGACTACAGAATATGGCATTTTAAATGTCTTAATAACTTAGGACTTTTCATGACAATGAGACACATCTGCTCCTGGCAGCACCAGCTACTTCAAGAGGAAGATGGGCATCGAAGAGGATCCTTATAGAGTTTGATAGCCATTTGGGCAAGAAACTGCTCTTGCCTGGACTGTTGCATAAACTGGACACAGAGAACCCTCAGAAAGAGGACTGCTGAACATGCCTATAGGTGAGATGATTCTTTGGGGTTCCTCATTCAAGAAAGAGTCTTCGAGACATTCTGAAGGACACAGCAGATAGTGACTGAACTGCCTTTGAAAATTCTCTGCTTCATGAAAATGTCTGTTGGATACTATGGGCCTGAAGGCCCCAACAGTACAAAAGAAATTTGGGTGACTGTCCAGGCAGCGAGATGTCTCTGTCATTTCTAGAGTTTGGAAGTTGCTTATTTCTTGTTTACTTAGGTAATATTATATCTTTCTGGAGTCTTTGATGGAGTCGAAGAATAGATAGATAGTTGTAGTTTTCCTTAGTTATGATAAAAGATAAAGTAGATATAAATATTATAACTGTAATTCTTACTTGATAACTGTTTTGTTATAAGTAATTTTACTATGTTAAAGTTAAAGCCTTTCTTTTTTGTTTAAACAGAAAAAGGGGAAATGATGGAGGACTCTCATTGGCTAATAAAGAAACTGCCTGGCCCATTTGATTGGCCAGCCCTTAGGTGGGCGGAGTAGACAGAATAGGAAGAAGGAAGTGAGGTAGATGGCTCAGTCAGATGCTACGCCTCTCCTAAGTTAGGCAGACCGCCATGCCTCTCCTCAGAGAGATGCGATGAAGCCAGCAGCCTGGTCAGACATGCAGAATCTTTCCCGGTAAGACACCGCTCGTGGTGTTAAACAGATTATTAGATATGGGTTAGTCAAGATGTGAGTAAGAGGCTGAAAATAATGGGCCAGGCAGTGTTTAAAAGAATACAATTTGTGTGTTGTTATTTCACGTGTAAAGCTAGGCGTGCAGGAGCTGGGCGGTGGGAAGCGGCCCAACAGCTCCTCACTTCATTTATTACAGGAGGAAAAACTTGCTTTCAATTTATTAACAACAAATGTACACAATCCCCCTCCCACAAATGCTAGCTATAAATCTCCCTTATGTGCCCACAGCTTCTGTTATGATAGTCCTTTATTAATAAAGTGGACAATTTCATACTCTGTTAATGAGGTAGAGCCTATCTCTCGCTCCTTTTTATACCTAAAATGTGCGGAAGAAGTGGACGATTTATCTACGCATTCAGATGACTAAGGTACACGACAGTTTTAATAATTAGGTTCCATCTATCTCTATTTTCACTGATGGAAAAATGTTACAGTTGATTTTCTCATTTTCATAGATGTATCAGAGTTCAGAGAAAACAAATCAAACATAGTAATATGATAATAGGGCTGAATTATGGAGTATCTTCACCCTAAGTGGATTTTTACTGTGTTCTGTGGACATCGTGTTTTTAAAACAATTACTAAGATATGGGGAATAAATTAGGTTGCTCTTTGTGATCTTTAAGAATGACAGTTTCAGTTAAGGCATGTCTATTTATACAGGCTCGCTTGCTTCACAGCACATGTCTCTGTTCTTAAAATATCAATTGCACCCCTTCCATGGACTAGGTACTGCGCAAAGAACCTGTGACTGGCTTTCCACTTTGTTCTGTCCGTCTACCTAGCTAGATTTACAGGTTCTACAGGATACCAATGGAACAATGTGTGTTCATGTTCTTTCACACGTGCATTGTGCTTTTATGTTTATGTGTGTGTGTGTGCATGTGACTGAATGTGCATATATTTTGTGTGCATGTATGTGCACATGTGTGTGTGCTGCCCTCTACTGGACCTCACTTCTAAGTAAATAGGATACCGTGTGTGTGTGTGTGTGTGTGTGTTCATATTTAGCTAATTTAGCTAAAAGGAATTTGTTGGAAAGTGTGACTGTATTCTAGATAGCCTATACATGCCTGAATCTTATAGAGCATCATGTACCTAGTACATTCACAATAAGTATTTAAATTAATATGTTAGAAAGCTCATTAGAATTTCTTTGTGTCTCTGTGCAGTGTTTAGTACAAAAGTCATTGCTTCTATCTTGGGATATATTAATAGTCTTGGACATAAAAAATTACTTGAGTGCAGAAGATCTATATAGAACCTTACACTTGAGTGACCATATTTTTTTAAAAAAAATATCAGTATGAACCATTTGGTATCCTGTCATTAAGGATCTAGTAGCAAGAAGAATTGACATTTAGATATGCAACAAAACCTATATCCAGATGGACATGAATGTAAGATGTGTTTGCCTCTGAGAAAAGCAAGTGTATCAAGGGGAGAGTGGAGGCTTTCATCAAGTTCCTCTGCAGCACAGAAAATTCACCTACTTGAAACCTGACCAGAAAATAAGTATAGCAGAAGATATCAGAGGATGTGTTCCACTGGTAAAATCAGAGCAGCGGGGCTGGTCAACTCTGTGTGAAAGCATGCTTATGCTGTTTGCAGTGGGACTCTTAGCTGGAAAATGGCTACTCATCTGAGGACTGGATTTCCAAAGCTTCCTTGCTAAGGCAGAAGAATGGAAGTGGTTCATGCCACTTCTGACCCTGGGCTTGAAGAAAGTACAGCACAGCTTCTCATCTCTTTCCCTTTGCATTAAGTATAACTGACAACCGCAGGCACAGGATGGTGGTCCCTGGCAGACTCCTGAAAAAGAAGCTTTTGATTTCATGCCTCTAGGATGTGGTTGCAACAGCACTTAGCATTTTTACCTAGCACAGAAGTAGTCAGTGGATATTCTTCCAGATAAGGGAGGCTCGCACTGGGGACTGGAGATGTGGGTCCCAGGTTAAGAGTGTGCATAGCTTTTGCAGAAAGCAGGCACTCAGTTCCCAGGAAGCATATCAGGTGGCTCATATCAGGTGGCTTACAATAGCCAGTAACTCTAGCTCCAAGGGAGTTGGGTGCCTCTGGCTTCTCCAGGCATCTGCACTAGTGAGTATATTACCTTTCCCATATATATATATATATATATATATATATATATATATATATATATATATATATGAATGAAATAAAAAATTTTAAAGAAGGCCAGGATAGCTCCAAGCCTGTATTTTTGTCTATGGTTCAGGTATGAAAAAGCCCACAAAGAGACAGGCAGCCTATAGATGTACAAAGTGCGGGACCAGGTATGCCTGTGCCTTGGTCTAAGCAACAGCAATATTGCCATTCAAGTGCTAGGGAAGGAGAGAGATGATGTTTACTATCTCCTGTGATTGTTAACTTGAAAGGGTCTGGGCTCACCTAGGAGATAAGCCTCTAGACACACCGGTGGAGTGTTTGGTTTAGATTAGCCTCCGAACATATTGCTAGCACTCCTATGAGGGGTGATCTTTACTAGATGAGTTGAAATGTAAAGACCCAGCCTAAAAGACGCTTTTAGATTCCTGGCTGTATAAAAACAAGAAAGCAAGCCAAACACCAGAATTCATTGCTTCTTTCTTCCTGCCTGTGAACATAGTGTGACCTTCTGCTTCAAGCTCCGCCACCTTGGTCTCCTAGTCCTGATGGACTGTCTCCCTGCACTGTGAGCTCAAATAAGCCCTTCCTCTTTTAAGTTGTTTTTATTGGGGATTTTTCCCCTACAACAGTAGGAAAACTATCTAAGAAAAAAGAAGAGCAGGACATTAATTCTCTGTTAAATTGTTTCATCCAGTTCCTACTTTCGTCTCTTCAACCCTCCCCCCTCCGCCCAAATCAGCATCTTTATCCTGAGTAGACAGCATGAAAAATGCTCTTTAGAATATCTTTAATTAATTAATTAATTAGCTAATTCATTGCACTCAATTGTGACCATCATTCATTTGAAGTGGGGTAACTCTAGTTGGCTATGTGTGTTAATCAACTCAAAGCTGCTTTTCTGAACACACCCTTGGAAAGAGTGTCCTGAGCTATGCTGTGCAGTAAGCAGCATTTGATGACAAACTAGGTAATAACAGGGCTCTGTGAGCACTTTAGGCCCCATTAGGAGCTTCCCATTTTCATAAATGATCTGTACATTTTTTTAAATGAAAAAGTCTACATTAAAACCTACTTGTTGGGTTAGAAGGTGCTTGAAGACATTATCATTTGCTTCTTTGTCTTGTTCATGTTTTATTGTGCTGCCCAGGGACTGCAGAACAAGGCCATGTTTATTAATCCTATATAATGATGATCATTTACTTTGACCTATAAGAAATAGGTATTTATTTTATGGGTGTAATGAAGTGTTATAGTTTCAGAAATACTTTGCTTTTAAATTCCCTTTGAGTCTCAGATTTTCAGTTTAAAAAAAGTTGATGTAAATCCATTGCATCTTCGTCTATTATGTAGCTTAAAGATATTCTCTTGAGACTGGAGAGAGAGATGAGCCATTAAGAGGGCTTACTGCTCTTGTGATTAGACTCAAGTTCTATTCCCAAGTCTGAACAGGCCCACAACTACATGTAACTCCAGCTCCAGGAGATCTGATACCCATTTCTGGCATCCAGAGGTACTGCATTGAGCATACAGACAAACCCCCATACATTCACATACATATAATTAAAAATAGAGTAAGCAGCTCTTTTAAAAGCTCTTAAAAAGCTCTTCTCTTTCGCTGTATCAAGCACAGCTTGAAATAAACTGGACAGTTGCTGAGTCAAAGAGATTTTTTTCATCATTTGGAAAACAAAATGACCATAGGATACAATATGGTTTGACCTGCACATACATGCAGAGGAGTGTTGATGATGGCTTCGTTGTGGTTCTGCCTGGAGGAACGGTTGTAAACCCCATAGTTCCCTGCATTCCCTCTGATCCCATAACTCCACTCTACTAATCTCTTTCAACAAATCTGATACTTTTATTTCTCCTTTGAAGATATTAGTAAGCTCGACTTTGAAAAAGATGTTCCTCTTTGTTCTCTTGAGGTTCAGAACATGATGTCAAAGAACATAGTAGAAATTTCCAGAAAATTTGTGATCATGAGGACTCATTTCATTTTTCTATGTACAGAATTAGGAAAATGGGGCAGATTTGTAATTTATAAAATTGATCTTAGTTCAATTTAATTAAAAAAAAAACAGGTCCAATATGAATTTTGTTTATTTGTGGTGGAAAAAGACCCATTGCCTACAAAAGTGAGAAGATGGGATTCTGCCTTATTTCAAAGATTCATTGAAATGATGAAGACAGACCACAAATACCTACAGAGTCCAGCACACAGCTCTTGGTAAACAGCACCTACCATTGCTGTTACTGGTGGCATCTGAACATCTTACACTACAGTGTAAGGTTCCCTGATATTACATGTTCAGTGTCTATGGAGTGTTGCTCTAAAAAGTTTTGCATTCAAGATAATATTTGATGGCTTTTAGTGGATCCCATATAAACACTGTGCTGACTAGAGTTATCCAAAAGAAGGGAACAGCAATTGAGAAAATACTTCCATAATATCCTACTGTAGGGCATTTTCTTAATTAGTGATTGATGAAGATGGCCCAGACCATTGTGAGTGGGATCATTTCTTGGCAGGTAGTCCTGGGTTCTATTAGAAAGCAGGCTGAGCAAGTCAGCGGAAGCAATCCAGTAAGCAGCACTCGTCCCTGGTCTCTCCATCAACTCCTGACTCCAGGTTCCTGTCCTGCTTTAGTTCCTGTCCTGCTTTAGTTCCTATCCTGACTTACTTCAATGATGGCCTACTGATGTAGGAAGTCCTTCTGTATATGTGTTGCTTTTATTGGTTAATGAATAAAGAATCTGTATTGACCTGTGATAGGGCAGAATAGAGCTAGGCCAGGAAAACTAAACTGAATGCTAGGAGAAAGAAGGTGGAGTCAAAGAGACACCATGTAGCTGCCACGGGAAACAGATGAGCCAGAACCTTGATGGTTAGCCACAGCCATGTGGCAATGCACAGATTAATAAAAATGGGTTAAATTAAGATGTAAGAGCTAGCCCATAAGAAGCTAGAACTAAAAGACCAAGCAGTGATTTAATTAATACAGTCTCTGTGTGGTTATTTAGAGTTTGGACAGCTAGAAACAAACAAGCAGCATTACAACTACAGACTGGCACACGAATGTGGTTGACTATATTCACGTAAAACCTGAGAAAGCCTAAAAAGGAATTCTAGACAGAGTTAATTATGGCTTCTTGGTAACCAGGATACATACATACACACATACACACACACACACACACACACACACATATTGATGGAGGAGTGTCTATGTGTTACTTTCAATATTAATAAAGATACTGCCTTGGCCCTTTAAGAGAACAGAAAATTAGGTAGGCGGAGTAGACAGAACAGAATGCTGGGTAGCAGGCAGTGGGGAGAGGCTTCAGGCAGTTGCCATATGCAGTCTCCATGCTTCTCCTCTCCGAGATGGAGGCAGGTTAAGATCTCTCCTGGTAAGCCACACCTCATGGTGCTACACGGATTACTAAATATGGGTTAAAGGAAGATGTGAGAATTAAGCAATAAGAGGCTACAGATAATGGGCCAGGCAGTGTTTAAAAGAATACAGTTTCCGTGTAATTATTTCGGGTGTAAAGCTAGCCGGCGGCCCGGTGGCGGGACACAGCCCCGCCGCTTCCTTCTACAATATATAATATATATAATATCATATATATATGATGGGCTCTGTTTGCTGGTGGCAGCATGCTGCACCTCCTTTAAGAGAGATCTTCCAAATTCATTGGCAGCAAACAAACAAACAAACAAACAACCCACATTCAAATTGATGGCTTTCTGGTTCGCCATCACAAATGGCTCTGACTCTTTTGGGAGGTTTGGCTATAGAGCACTTGAATGGTGTTTGTGTGCTGCATTCTTCTTCTCAGAGTTAAAGTGGTGAGCATGGCTCCTTTCTGGTAGCCCCAGAGCTAGTGGTAATGGTACCTCCACCATTTTAAAAACTGGAGAGAGGTGGAGCCAGCACCCAGGAATGCTGCAATCAAGCTGCTTACCATTTTAAAATCTCTCTAGGACAGAAAAGGATTACAGATACACAATAGGACAGATTCAGACATAAAAGACCTCTAAATGAGACACAGTATGTTTTAAAAATGTACCTAGGCTTGAGAGAGAGAACAAAAAGAGGAAAGAGACATTAAATGTAATATAAAAGAGTACAAACAGTTATAGATTAAAGGAGTAAAGATAATAAAATAAATATTAAAATTGTAGAACAAGTAATAGAATAAGAAAAATAAGCCATGTAAAGATGGAATATACACAGAGAGTCTGGATTATGTATATTATTGTGCTGTCTTTGAAAGTTTTGACTGTGAAGGAGCTAAGTAACCAGCGCATATACTTTTAAGGTATCTTATCTTCAAAATTTTGGTTTAAGGATATGGTGTTTTGAAAAAGAGGTTCTTCTTTTGTTTCACAGGAGATGAGAACCTGTGGAATCCTTCCAGACTAATGTGGATTGATGGACCAAGATGACCCGAAAGATTACTGTAAACACCCCCAAAAAGAAAATACTTCACTCAACAACAAGCCAGAAGTAGTTTAGAGAGAACTACTCCCAAATTATCCAAATATTGTTTATAAATGTTTGTTTATATTTAAGGGGAGATATAATATAGATATGAATAATTTGCATTGGTATACATCTTGGTTTATTGATACATATTTAAGGTCAATTTTGTTACACAATGTATATGTATTTCTGATCTTGATTAAGGTATTGTGCCTGTGCATCTCATTTAAAATGTATAATTAAAAATATAGGTTAATAGATAATTACCTATAATAGTTAAGCTTGTAGTCATGTTAGGTTTTCTAGATGTACAGAGATATATTTCAGATGGATAGACATTCTTCAAACCTTTCAAAGACTAATGTAATATGACATTTAAAATGTTTTAAGAACTTAGGACTTTTCATGACATGAGACACATCTGTTCTTAACAGCATCAATTACTTCAAGGGGAAGATGGGCATCGAAGAGGCTCTTATGGAGGTTGTTTGTCAGTTGGGCAAGAAACTGCTCTTGCTTGGACTGCTTGAGGCTATGGTGTATGAACTGGATATGCAGGACTCACAGAAAAATGACTGCTGAAGTTTCCTTAAGGTAAGATAATCCTTAGGGGTTTCTGTTTCATGAAAGAGTTTGCAAAACATTCTGAAGGACACAGAAAACAGTGACTGACAAACTGCTAATATAGGCAAAACTGTCCTTTAAATTTCCTACTTCATGGAAAAGTCTGCCAGATACTATGGGTCTATAGACTGAAGATAATGCCACAGTGTTACAGAAGCACTTTGGGTGACTGTCCAGGCAGTGAAATGTCCCTGTCAAAACTAGAGTTTTGGAAGTTGCTTACAATGTACTTCCTGTTTACTTAGGTAATATATCCTTCTGGAGTCTTTGATGGAGTTGAAGAATAGATGATTATAATTATAGGATCAGGTGAACATACAGTGTTCACCAGGCTAGGGTCAGTCAGGTGGAGCAGATGAGGTAGTCACATTGTTACTAGGTTGGAAGGATAATGGAGGTCCATAAAGTAAAAGATCGAAAGCTGAATTTCATGTGAGCATGCAGGACATGTTGGCTACCATAGAGGACTTCTGTTGCGTATTCTTTGAACTTTGTTTTCCTATTTCCCCAACCGCTGTGGTTTGGAGAAATAAAAGAACAGAGAAGGTTTATAACTTTGAAATGTAATAAAAATGAAAAGAGTAAATTATTTTGCCATCTTTTCTATTTTCTAATATTGCGTACATAACTGTCCTAACAGAGATCTCGAAGAACAGAACTTAGGCTGCTCAGCAAATCTTTATCTTGAGGAGAAAAATGAAATATAGATGTCTTGAATTATAGTTGTATTCCAAAGAAAGCCCTCTTTACACATGTTTTGAACTCAAAGATTGTTTAATCTTTGCTGACTGGTGGAAATGATTTTTAAAAGAGAGACAGAAATGCCTTACACTCCCTATACCCCCATGGCGATTAGAATTCACATTTATAACTACATTTTTGTTCTCTTTATAGCAGAAAACCTTTATTCACCTGTGAGAATAGTCAGTGTAATATCAGCCTTAGCGGGTTCCCCTAGAAGCTGCTACAAAGGATTTCTGCCTTTCCAGGAGCTCTGATAAGTGTCCTGGTACATGCTCTGGGCATTGCAAGTAACATCCCCAAGGAGAAAAAATTTAGGACTGCCACTCAACTGTCACTCAAATTGTTCTGAACACTGCGTAAGTGAAAATCTCCTCACTCTAAGAAGAAAAGCTCATCACTAAGCAAAAATATCAAATGGGAGCTGGAGAGATGGCTCAGTGTTTAAGAGTGCATACTGTTTTTGACCAGGATCCATTCCAGGCAGCTTGGAACATCCTGTAATTCCAACTTCAGGAGATGAAATTGGATGTCTTCTTCAGACTTCTGTGGGTACCCAAACACACATGTATACACATAAATGTTTAAATATATACATGCAAGTAAATAATAAAAGCAAATCTGAAATATTATGTATGTAACTACATACTTTTGGCAGTACATATAACTCAAACCATGAAAAGTTTATGCTTTTAATTACTTAATGTTTGAAGGTGAGAGAGCCTTCATTAGTAAGATTTAAGAGCTTAGGATTGGCTGAAACATGAGTGAAAGTTAGTCTCTCTCTCTTTTTTCAGGTGTTTCTATCCACATGGCTGATGACATGAGCTAGTACAAAAGGAAAGAAAAACACAATTTCAGGCTGGAGAGATGGCTCAGCAGTTAGGCTCAGCAGTTAAGAGCACTGCCTGCTCTCCCAAAGGTCCTGAGTTCGATTTCAAGCAACCACATGGTGGTTCACAATCATCTGTAATGAGATCTGGTGCCCTGGTCAATCATCGTCATCAATTTAGACCATGAAACCCAATATAGACAAGTTCAACAGAACCACCATATATGGGCTGCTCATGCATGCTTCCACAGTTAATATCACCATTTTAGACTCTATTTTTAATTGTTGTTGGTGGTGGTCACAGTGATGTGTGTCTAAGCATATTCCTAAAGACATTAAAAAACAACATTTATAGAACAGGTTCATATATTTTACAGTGAGTTCTAAGGATGGAACTCAGGTCATGAAGTTTGGATGACACACAGTCTTATCAGATAACCATCATTCTGGTTGACATTTTAAAAATAAAAATATTGTATGCATGTATCCATGTTAAAGAAATTATGATTTGCTTTTGACAGTTGGACTTGATATAAAAATGTAAAACATATGTATCTGTTTTCAATCAAATTACCAGTATTTTCTCAGTTTATTAACTGACTGTTTTGCTCTCCCCAAACTGCTTATGGTTTGAGATTCTAAATTTCCCTTAACATCTACAGTTTTAAAATTTTTTTATTATAAGATTATTAATATTTTAGAGATTCATTTCTAAAAATAAGTAAAAATTATCCATAATGTTACAGGTCTAGTTTGATTAACATGAGTGATTTTTCTCTGAAAAAGATGTAGATTTAAGTGAGTAGTTGGTAGTACATACATTCATCAGAATGAGATGGTAGAACCACAAATTCAAAGTTAATCTATGTTTTATACCAAGTTCAAGTTCAGCTTGGGCTAAGTAGATTCTGTTACAACCAACCAACTAATAAACATGGGTGGATGTTTATTTCCATCAGGAAGAAAGCATGTTAAACTCCACGGTTGTGTTATTGGTCAAAGTGGAAGAGTCAGAGCTTCAGCAGTGGAGTGTGCGTCTTCCAAGCTCTCGTCTGTCTGTCTCATATTTTTTTTCTAGAAAGACTATGAAATAGAGCGACTCAAGACGAAGATAAAACAATGACATTGAAATGCCCAGTGTTCTGTCCTTGTTTTTCTGTTAGCTGGAGAACGGGTAACTGTTTTCAGATAGAATGAGGTTAAGTCCTTATTTTAAATATATACAATGTTCTCCATTAAAAGCTACTTATAAGTGAGTAAACAAATGCCACTTACAAAGTCACTTGGCAGTTCTTTCCCCCAATACCAAATTATCTTAAAACTGAAAGAACTGGTCCCTTCCAACAATGGATTGGTGAGATTATTTTAAGGTCAACACAAAAAGAGGCAAACATTGTTTGTACATATTACATAATCACCAGTACGGAATTTTCCACTGTATCGACCGAATTAATTGATTAACAGCTGGGCTGAGTGTTTTGTCTCCATACGATGACCTTCCAAGCATAACCCATACATGGAGAGCCGAAGGCCACCTTCCAGAGACTTTGTTTTATGAGGGGATGTGACCCTATTTTGGCAGAAACCCAGTTTGCTCTCTTTAATGTTACTAATTGTGTCTAAGCGTGTGTTCTCCTTTTATATCTGAATTATCACTGCTTGTTATGTATCTCTGAACGCCTAGAGAAATGACATTTCTAAGAATAAGAATAACACTCCCTCAGGATCTAGAGATTGGCCAAAAAGCCTTTCATCTCCTGTAATTTTGGACTGTGGGCTGAGTAAGCGCTTGGCCTGGTTTCAGGGGCTGCCTCTATCACAGACATCACACGTCAGGAGCTGACAGCAAAGGAAAGATTTTACACAGTATTTTAGAGACCTCCACATATTTTGATATTTTTTTAATCTCCTTTTCCAGACAAAACATCTGAACAAATGAATGCAGTTGCTCCCCTTCAATTGAACAAATCTACAAGCCGGGCCACATACTTTCAAAGTGAACTCATAGATTAAAAGAAGAGTAGTGTTATGTTTTCCTCTGGCTCTAGCTGTAGAGGTTTCATCTCCCCTTGGACCCACGCTTACGTGTCAGGAATTGGTAATCGGTTCGTTGTTATCAACTCTCTTAGAAGAATTCATTAATTGTATAACATAGTGTCTCTTCACAAGGAATACTTTTGCAAACCCTTTCTTGTGTTATTCATCTCAAGCCTGCTTGACAAGCAATAGGATTCTTGGAGAATAGGGTTTTGCAGGATGAGCCTATTCCTGCTTTCAACAGCCCATGCATCTCACCCAGCACCATCAGTAAAGCAAATAATAAACCACTCTCAAGGAAACCTGTAAAAGGCTTCCCTCCCCAGCCTCACTCAGAACAAAATCACCCCCAAGATCTACACTCATCAGCAACCAACAAAAAAATATAAGTAAGTTACCATGGCTATTAACAGGTTAGTTCACAGGAAAGTCAATTAAGATGTCTGATAGTGAATTAGGATGCCCCAAGTTTAAATCTCAAATTGTGGATACACTAATCTTGAAGTTTAATGTTTAAATCAGTGAAGGGGACTAGAAGGTGCTTCCATGAAGAACTGACATTCTAATTGCATGAGATAATTTTGCTTAAAGATGATGCATCACATCAAGTATTGATTGACATTTCAATCAACAACCCTTTCACTTGCAATACTTTTTTAAAGGTTTTATGTGGTATGTATTAATTATACATAAAAATAGATTTCATTGTGACTTTATATGCGTGTAATGTATTTTTTATCATATTCATCTTTCTTACCCCCTTCCAATCCCACTAATCCCTTCCCTCTTCCCAATGAGTCCCATTTCCACTCTTGGGTTATTATTATTTATTAATTCCTTTATAACCCCTGGGTATTCCTGCCTAATCATTAAAAGAAAGATTCAGAGAGAAGTTATAGTTGGGCCAAGAACTAATACTGTCTGGTGTACAGTTATTTTTTTAATTCCATAATAGATTCTTATGTCCTCAAATGCTGAGGGAACACAAAAGTTGTTCATCATATGGTGAAAGAGTTGAGTTAGGATGGCTGGAAAAATGACTCAGCAGTTAAGAGCACGAGCTGCTGCTTTTGTAGGGAACCTGAGTTCTAGTGTTGGTACTCACAGTGGCCTTTAACTCCAACTCCAGGGCATCTAATACCTTTTTTCTGTCTTCCTTTGGCACGATATTCACATGCACATGACTGCACACATGCACATAAGTTAAAGGAGTAAAAACCAAAGCATAAAAGCATTAAAAATAAAGAAGTTGGCGGAGATGTGGTTTGAAGCAAACTCATCAACATCTGACACAGGAAAAGCATCTCACACTTTAATTCCCATGTAGAACTCATATGGAGGGTTACCAAATTCCAAGCTTAAACGCTCTAAAAGAGTGGAGGTGTTCTGCACTACTAGAAGCTTCTAGCTGGAGCGTATCACACTGGCAGGAGGCCCAGAGTTTCACTACCAAAGGCATAGACATGTAAGGTTTCCTCTATAGAAAAAGAGACTTTGGGTTTTTCTGGAAGGCTTCCCAGTGGAAGAAGGGTATCAAGTGAGCCACTGAGCTTAAGTATTTTGTTTAGATGTTTGGGGATCTTTTCTAGAAACACATATGATAATTTGATCATACCAAGGAAAATAATGTGGCCTTTAAAGAAACCAATAGAGAGCACTAATCCAGACTAAGCAGAAGGTACACTGCACTGGGAACTCTGCATTGTAGTGATTAGCTGTGGGCTGGCTTCCTGCCACCCTATGCCCCAAAATAATTACATGGAAACTGTATTCTTTTAAACACTGCCTAGCCCATTATTTTCAGCCTCTTACTCACATCTTGATTAACCCATATTTAATAATCTGTGTAGCACCACGAATGGTGTCTTACTGGGAAAAATTCAGCACGTCTGACCTGGTGGCTGGCTTCATCGAATCTGGCATCTCTCTGAGGAGAGGCACGGCAGTCTGCCCCAGAAGGAGAGGCGGGGCAATTTATCTCACTTAGGAGAGGCGTGGTATCTGACTGAGCCATCTACCTCACTTCCTTCTTCCTGTTCTGTCTATTCCACCCATCTAAATCTTGCCCTATCAAAAAGCCAAGGCAGTTTGTTTATTAGCCAATGAGAATCCTCCATCACTGCATGTCTCACCATTTCCTGTTCCTCTTTTCTTTCAGTTTTTCTTAGTTAGAAAACAGTTTGACTTTTCTATTCTGGAAGACTGAGAACTGACACAGACACCACTATAGTGTACCTCCCAGAGCAAAAGTACAAGCTAGAGAGCTTCCAGACTTTTGCTGTTTTCCCAAAAAGGCATGGGGCTTTCCGAAAAATAAATTAACATTTGGGGGATACTTTCAATATTTTTTTTACCCTTTAAAATGTTATGTTGTATTTTATGTTATGCCTCCAGCACAAACAATGCTGCCAGCCTAATGGTTTCATTTCTCACTCTTTCTTTAAGGTTTATATTTTATTTGTGTTTATATGTTTGTATCTGTGTGTTTGTGCCACATGCAGGCAGGTACCTACAGAGGCCAGAAAAGAGTGTCCGATCCCAATGGTAACTAAACTGGAGTCCTCTGGAAAAGAAGTACACCACTGAGCCATCTTTCCAGCATTGCATTTTCCTTCTTGATACGTTTGTTCCATGAAGAAATTAGTCAAACATAACTTGTAAAAAAATAAAGAATGCAGTAAGAGTAACCCAAGAAGCATCCAGTATATTATTGTCATTACTGTCTTCTTAAAATAAATTATATAGTTGACTACAACCATTGTCAGGGGTCAGTCAATAAACTACTGAGGCATCATATCAATTCTTTTGAGTTATGATGATGTTTTCCTATCAGAGATGTAGCTGGAGATTCCACAGGAAGTCAAGAACATGAACGTCATAAATACGATTAAAATGGAGAAGGCATAATTATGGAACGTCATTGATTGCACAGTTAATTTGCAGACTGAGACACAATCCAGTCCTCTGCCGCCAAGCGCGGGAGGCTAGTGTTGAGAAATATAGGGAGATGATTGTAATTTTCACAGAGATTAAAATGATCAGTAATGGAGAGTGGAGCAAATAGAAGAGGCCCTCCATCCAAATTCTAAATTCATCCTCATTTGGTGGGCTTGTGCTCTATGTCTCTATACTGTTCTCCAGCATCATTGATCAAATAAAACTTAAAAGCACCCACCAAATTCAATAGTATTGGTCACAAAATAAATAAAGCACGACAGGCAGTTAGGATGTTATCTCTGGATGAGCTTGAATAATGTTCTGGTTCTCAGGTTTCTCACCTGTAAAATGGGAGAGTTGGACTGATTATATTCCATGTTCATGATGAATAGGAAGCAAATCTGCAGAGCTGGGAGGGTGAGTCTTCAAAATGCAGAGTTTTGGGGTCCACCTAATGCTTGCTGAGTGGGATACTAAAGGATAGGACAGGCCTGAGGGCTAAGTCTGGGAAGTCTGTGTTTTTGTTTTGTCTTGTCTTTTAAAAATATCTATTTCTTTTTTCTCTCTTTTTTTTTGTTTTGTTGAGGCAGATCTGTAGGTAGCTAGGGCTGGACTCAAACTCTGCATCTTGAACTTCTAATCCTTCTGTTTCTACCTCCTGGATGCCAGGATTACGAGTGTGATTCATCATGCCCTGTTGTTTTATGCAGTGTTGGGAATAAAACACTCTTAACAATCCAGCCAAATCCTTAATCTGAAAACATGCTTCAGAGGGCTTCTCAAATGGTGCGTTCTCACTCAGCCTTTTCTCCCCAGGATGAAGCACCCCAAGGGTAGAAAACACTGAAAATCATCTTTTAAATTTCAGTTTTGGCCCACCGATCCTAAGGTTTTCGTGCATCAGCAGGGTGGTTACTTAGAAACAGAGTATGACTGAAAGGCAGATTCTTTGGATAGCCATGATGGTATCCTTACATTACCCATGCTCAGTGAAATGGGGTTCACAGCGGCTAGACTCCAGGATTTGCCTGGTTCTTGCTGCACCTCACCTTTGCCTCTGGGAATGGCCCCCCATCAGTGCAAAGCTGATTTGAAGGCAGAGTGGAACAGGGGAAAACACTTTATCTGTTCCTATGAATCTTGGTCTGCAGTCATTCAAACACAATTAAAAACAGTAGGGTTTCTCAGTTAACATTTGGTAAAGCTCGCAAGACAGTGTTGTTTTGTTTAGTGCTTTGAACAGCCTGTGGGAGCGGAGGCATGCTTGATAAAAGTATTGTCTTAAATCTACAAAAGTGAACCCTCTGATGGCTGATGCGCCAGAGTTTTAGTTCTGAAGCACATTGGGCTAAACTCTCTCAGGTAGGGACTCTGCAGCTCCCTTTTTTAGGTTTGTTTTTATTTATTTATTTATTAAAAATTTCTACCTCTCTCCCTCCTTCTACTTACCTCCCCCTCCCTCTCCAGTCCTAAGAGAAGGCAGGGTACCCTGCCCTGTGGGAAGTCCAAGGCCCTCCCCCTCCATCCAGGTCTAAGAAGGTGTACATCCAAACAGACTAGGCTCCCAAAAAGCCAGTACATGCAGTAGAATCAAAACCCAGTTCCATTGTCCTTGGCTTCTAGTCAGCCCTCATTGTTTGCCACATTCAGAGAGTCTGGTCTGATTACATGCTCTTTCAGTCCCAGTCCAGCTGGATTTGGTGAGCTCCCATTAGATCAGGCATACTGTCTCAGTGGGTGGATACACCCCTCACGGTCCTGACTTCCTTGCTCATGTTCTCCCTCCTTCTGCTCTTCATCTGGACCTTGGGAGCTCAGTCCAGTGCTCCAATGTTGGTCTATGTCTCTATCTACATCCATTGCCGGATGAAGGTTCTATGGTGATATGCAAGATATTCATCAGTGTGGCTATGGGATAAGGCCAGTTCAGGCACCCTCTTCTCTGCTGCCCAAGGACCTAGCTGGGGACATCCCTTTGGACATCTGGGAACTCCTCTAGAGCCAAGTCTCTTGACAACCCTAAAATGGCTCCCTTAATTAAGATATCTTCTTGCCTGCTCCCATATCCACCCTTCCTCCATCTCAACCATCCCACTTCCTCAAGCTCTCCCCAATCCTCCCCTTCTCCCTTCTCTCTCCCCCTTTCCCTTCCCTCCACCCCACCCCCATCCCCACCCCCATGCTTCCAACTTTTTCCCGATGATCTTCTCTACTTCCAATTTCCAGGAGGACAAATATATGTTTTTCTTTGGGATCAGCTTATTATTTAGCTTCTCTAAGATCACAAACTATAGGCTCAATGTCCTTTATTTATGGCTAAAATCCACTAATGAGTGAGTACATAGCATATTCATCTTTTTGGGTCTGGGTTATTCGTGTGCTACTTTATCAAAAGGGTGGTAGTCTTTTCTTGGAAGATATTATCAGACTTAGAAGTGCTTTTGCCTTAATGAGGATTAGAAGGGTGTTTAGAAGTTTTATTTTAGGGAAAGATATAGAAACTCCAATAAATAGGTATAGCAATCTTCTTCTCACTATTTTCTTACCTTGCCAATTCTTGGTCTACTCAACGCATCTATTCATAAGGAATTTTCCAAACCTGCTAATTTGTGTGTATATCCTTGAGAATTGTTCATTTCCTCTTTATAAGATTTGTGTGTATGTGTGTGTGCTCACGCGTGCACACGTGCACGCACATGTGCCAGTGCCCTCAGAAACCAGAAGAGGGAGTTAGACCCTTTGGAATGAAGTTACATGCCATTGTGTGTTCAGCATAGATCCTCTGCAATAGCAATGTACACTCTTAATTGCTGAGCCATCTCTCTAGCCTCTTGCCATGCTTCTTGAATTGTGTTATCTTTCGGTACCTGTAACCCATGAATGTGCTTACTGGGCTCCTATGGTATTTGTGTCTGCCATTCTTGGTCTCAAGGACAGAGTTTGTTCCTCTTTCTTAGCCCTTCAATTAGATAGACTTCTGATTGTGTTTGCTCCTCAGGAAATGGATGGCTAGCTGAAGAATATTCCAGTTTCTGGCGTTACACACCTGCTGGCGTGACCCATTTTTCTTCCCATCCCTATCACTAGCTATGTTTCCAACATTCTTTCTCCGTGTCTGTATGGAAATGAGAATGGGTTTTGTGTTATTCAGAATGTGTCCTAGGATGCTGAAGTTAGTACTAGACTATGCCCTTATCTCAGTCTTCACCGTTCAAATGCACTGCTTGGGGACCTTACAGAATCTAATGTAGTGGATCCAGGGAAGCCTTTATAACAGACTCCTAGTTGGTGTCATCCTGCTAATATATGACCAACTATTCACAGCATTGGTTTAACTTATCCTCAAGGAAATGTCACCGAGAGCCAGGGGTTGAATAGGTAGACAAACTGTATAAGTCTTTGTTATACGTGCTTGTCTCTGTGTGTTGTGGGGGGGTGTTCAGTGCCCAGCATGTCTTTTATCTCACCTCTCAGTTGTTAGGTCAAAACTCTAATCAGAAATTACCAATATTCTCAGGAGACAAAGAAGACTCCTGGTCCAGAAACTTTGGTATAGGCATTCTTAGGACTCTCTCAACTGAAATGTTTGGCCTCTGCGAGCTTAAGGACTAAGTGGTGCTGCACGATACAGGAAATCCGTGTCTCTGCGCCTCAGTTTCCCTCTATAAAATGACATCATAATATCTACGCTAGGTGTTCACCGGTTGGAAGATGAAATGGTTAGCTATCCATGGAATGCTGAGAACTGCATGCATATCCATGCCTAGTCATCAGTAAATATCCTCAACAGTTTTCTCCGCGCTGGCCTTTTCTTCAAAAGATGTTAATTTGCCATCGACACACACACTTTGATCAATCAAAGGAAAATACGTTTTATATATTTTTGAATTAATGAAATGTGTAGTTAATTTATCTATCCAAATTATGAATGGAAGAAGAACCCATTAAATATGCATCTTAGCATCCCTTATTGAGTTATTTTAATTGTGATCCAGAATTTAATGCCTAATTAATTCTACTTCAACTCTGTGCATTAGTGAAAATGGGAAGATACAGCATATGTACCTTACGCTCCTAACAGAGCAGCAGATGGTCTAACCTCCTCCCTCTGACTCAACAAACTCTGCGATGGTTCTGTGACCCCTACAAACTCTCTTAGATGGGGTATTGTTAGCCAGTTCTTTGAAAATTTAAGGTTTAACTTTTCGAGAAAGATTTAACTGATGTTTGCTTTTCTGGCAGGGAAGGTGGTTTAAAAGAATGAATTTTCCCTTCCTACTGTATTGGCGTTGATGTTACCCTGTGATGGTTGGGTAGCTGAAGAAAGGTTAAACCATCCTGCTGGATGAAGCATTCACAACTGTGGGTGTCTGGTCTGTGGTTGCTTTGAAATGCAAATCCCTGAGTAGGGAACACAGCGGTGTTAACAGAACCAGTGTTGATGGAGCCTTGTTCTGTATTTGCTGTAGGATTACTCTCAAACATGCCTCCAAAGAGTCTAGGAAACAAGTCATTCAAGTTTCCTAGATGATCTCAGGCTTGCATTAGTATAGCTTAACTTTTCTAATGACCTGCCATATAGGCTCCTTCTCAAGACAGAACAGAATAGCTCCTGGTAGTCCCCGCTTTGTCACTCAGCTCACCTCTTAAGGCACGGTGCATACATTCCCTCCAGTTGCAATAAGCATGCTAATATTTTCTCGATTCACAGGAATATGACTGATTGCATATGACATATTGCATATCCCACACCCAATTAAAGCTACCTTTATACTTGGTGAGACTTGATGAAAGACCCATTTCTGCTATTGTCAGTCAATGCTGGTGCCAGATAGCACACAGTTTACTTTAGAGAATACCGTCAAACATGCGATCTGATTTATCAGTTACATGTTACTGCTGATGTTGAATGAGTTTTCTTCAGAGTTCTGGGTCTCTGAACCAGTGAAGTTGTGTAGAGAGCATGATCATTTGCATTATGTATTACTGTGTTTAGGGCATATTTGCACAGTGGTAGAATAGCTGGTAACTTGAGGACACACAGTCTACAGGTATTTATTTCTATAAACAAATGGGTATGTAGAGCGAATTTAAAATTGTTGAATGAATACTGCTCTCGGTGTTGAAGTCGTGGATAGCAAAATAGGGTGATGTTAGTTTGTCTCATAGTGGCGCTGTCTATCTTTAGCCACAGTAGGAACAGCCAGAACTTGAGTGCATGAGTTAGACCCGTTTTGTGCATTTTCCTGATCTGTTCCTCGTTCCAATGCAACATGATTGCGCTTGCCAGTCTCTGTTGTGAGTGTATGATGTGTATATACTCAAGTGTATAGGTGCAGCTGTGTGGATGTGTGGGGGTTAGAGGGCAGCTCCAAATGCTATTCTTCAAGCGCTACCCACTTTCTTTTGAGATAGGGTCTCATCAACTTTGAACACACTGAGGAGGTGGGGATGGTTAGCTAATGAACCTTAAGGATCCTGCTGTCTCAACTGCTCAAACATTGGAATTACATA
Organism: Arvicola amphibius; assembly: GCF_903992535.2. Taxonomy (NCBI): domain Eukaryota; kingdom Metazoa; phylum Chordata; class Mammalia; order Rodentia; family Cricetidae; genus Arvicola; species Arvicola amphibius. The sequence goes on along the minus strand of NC_052058.2, from coordinate 90,853,568 downwards.
CATGTGCTCCTACTCCTGGAATTTTTACATAGGTTTTGGGTATTGAACTCGGGTCTTTATGCTTGTATAACAAGCACTTTACAGATGGAGCTGTCTCTCCAGTCTTTTACCCTCATTTTATGCTTGAGTGAGTAGAGACCTGAAGGGATTGCCTATCTTTAAGCGACTGAGGAAACATTAGGACTGATATATTTCCATTCCATAGCTGTTGCCCACAGCGTTCCCTCTATCAAAGCATACCTGTGCGGCAATGTTATCATTTCTTTGTTTTGTCTTCCCCTTTAATTATGTGACTATGTATGTGGGTGGGCACGGGATGCTGTACATGTGAGTGCAGTGTCTACAGAGACTGCAAAAGGGACTGAGATAGAGGCTGCTGGGAGCAGCCCAATGGGGATGCTAGGAACCAAAACCTGCTCGTCACCATGAACAGTAAATGCTCTTAACTGTTGCACCACCTCTCCGGGCACTGTAATTTTATTTCGAAGCATCCTCAGTGTCCAGCTAACTACATTCTGAATGTATTACATGAAATTTCCTTGGTGCTTTTGGTGGTGGGAATCACCTGATCAGCATTTTAAAAATCCAGATAAATACATTCTGCTTGGATATCACTGGCCCATTGCCCAATCTCATCTGCTGACATTTAGAAGACGTTTCTAACAATATCTTGACTTCTGTGAGCACTTATCTTTCTTTAATGGAATGTTCTGTTTGATATCCTTTTCATTGTCATAGCAAGAGAAAAGCAATTTGCTACTCGGCCAACAAGACCCCTCGTTTACTTATTAAAATGGCTGTAAATCCACAGCTGGCAAACAGTGTGTGATTGATAGCTTTGTTGGAGAAAGTCACATAAAGGAAGTGTAAATCTTTCCCCTCACTTCCTGCCAATGATCTCCAACCAAGATCTAAAGGGCGCCTGTTCTACGAGGGGTTTGAAACCATCACTCGGAGGTGTCCTTGAAAGCCCCAGCTGGAAAGTGGAAGAACACCCTAGAATAAAGAGCTGTTGGCTCAGCAATGTGGTGGTGTGGAAAGGAGAAAAGCACCTTTGGAACCAAAAGACATTCTGCCCAAGTCCCCATTAAACTGCCAGGAAAGGTGGGGTGCTTTACATTCTCCAGGGTATAGTCAAGTTGTGGTTAGCTCGTGTCGAGCCAGAGGAGTTAGCCAGGACAGACAGCCCTGCTCAGGTCACCATGATTTTCAAGTGAAGTGTTAAGAACAGGATGTTTGGATTAAAGAAAGGTATAATGGAAGTCCTCTAAGCAATCATTTTGGGTGGTGGTATGTGTGTATTGTGCAGGTGAACATGTATATGACAATTTATGCCCCTGCATGTGTCTTGCACATGTATGTGGACACCAGAAGACAAAGTTTCATTCTTCAGGTCCTGTGTGTGTGTATGTGTGTGTGTGTGTGTGTGTGTGTGTGTGTGTGTATGTACAGGCACACAGTATATATATGCACACAGTCTCAGGTCCTGTATATATAATGTACACACACACACACACACACACACACACACACACACAGAGAGAGAGAGAGAGAGAGAGAGAGAGAGAGAGAGAGAGAGAGAGAGAGAGAGAGAGAGTCTTTCACTGATCTGGAAGTTGCCAAGCAGTCTAGGTCAGCTGGCCAGTGAGTCCCAAGTACTTCCTGTCCTCAATGTCTCAACCTCCTAGGGTTGGGTTTAAAAAGGGCATACACCAATCACTGGCTATTTTAAAAGTAAATTCTGGAGATCAAACTCAGGCCCTTATGTTTTCAAGACAAATACTTCACTGCCTGAGTTGTGTTATAGTTCATATCATAATTATTTTGAAGATGTCACATTAATAATAATAATGATATTAATAGTAATATACACCTCATTGGTGGATTTTCTTGACACTTTTGTTTAGAGGTCTCCCTGCATACTATCTTGTATAATTTCTACAACAGCTTGAATCATTATGTCTGATTATCATATGCCATTATCATCTCCATTTTGCAGACAAGGGCATACAGTCTGAGAGGTTGAGAATCTGTGCTAGGTTCACAATGGTCTCTCATGGTGGAGTCAAGACTTAAACAAGGGTCACTCATTTTCAGAGTCCTTCCTCTAGACCAGGGGTTCTCAACCTTCCTAATGCTCTGACCCTTTAATACAGTTCCTCATGCTGTGATGACCCCCAACCATAAAATTATTTTTGTGGTTACTTAATAATGGTAATTTTGCTACTGTTATGAATCATAATGTAAAAATCTATCTTTCCTGATGGTGTTAGTCAACCCCTATGAAAAGGTCATTTGCCCTCCCCGCAAAGGAGTCACAAACTACAGGTTGAGAAACGTTGGGGTCCACACCAAAAGTCACAGTCAGTCCCCTGTGAATAAAAGCTCATGTTGATTATAACTCTGTTTAGCACTTCAGAGCTGACCCACCACTAATGGGTAAAAGCTGTATGTTGGGGTCCTGAATTTATGTGAAACATTTCTAGATTTAAAGTAAGAAAATCCAAGATTATCTATTCCATCTTAAAGAATTCAGAATTTATTATTCAGACAGTAGGAAACCTCAGAAGGGCTTTTAAGCACAGTCCTATTGGATTTGGAGACAATAGAAAAAATATGAGCACATTACTACATTATTAGAAGACTATTACAGTAGTCTAGGCAACTGGTGCCCACTAGACACTGGGCAGATGATGGTGAGGGGTCAGTATGCAGAAGACCTGTCCAGAGACACCTAAGAAGTGCGATGAAGGTTTTAATGATACTATATGGATACAGATATGGTTGGTGAGGCAAAAGGAAAAATCCAGAATGCTTCTGATATTTTAGCTTCAGGGACACAATGAATGTCTGGTGACATGATTAGCCTAGCTGCGTTACAAAGGTGAGGCTGGCTTGGGGTCATAGAGAAATAATACGTGCATTATGTCATAGACTTGCTGGCTTTGGAGTGTTTCTGTCATGCCAAGGCAGAGGGACAGACAGTCAGGCCTGGTGATGAAGTCTGGCCCCCCTCAAGTTGAAGCTATGGAGTAGAGGGGAGCTATAAAATTTTGTGTGGAGTGAGAAGGCTGTGGGCACCAAGGACTATTAACAACACAGTAATGTCTATTCCAGCCAGTTAGCAGGTAGTTGCTGGTGGAGGAGAACCACAAAGAGAAAATTAGATCATCAAACTTCATATTACAAGAGAACATAGTGTTTTTGTTGTTGGCGGTGGTGTTTTCTTTTCTTTTCCTTTGAGATTGCGTGCTAAATAAAGAAATCCATGTGCAACTGAACACTTCTTAGTCTTTGCTTATAAATGGTTCCCAGTGGGTTGGCAGCAGTAGAAACTGGTTATAGGAATTATGATTTAGGTTAGAATTGTGTGAGTGTGTGTGTGTGTATGTGCGCGTGCACGTGTGCAAGCGTGCGCGCACACACACACTGAGTCTCACCCTCAGCATTAGGTTAGAGTCTTTAGACCTTTAATACTTCACCCCCACTGCCTCCTACTCTTCATCCTATTCTTCTGGGAATCAATCTCTCTCTTCAAAATCATCATCTGCCAATATTTTTGTGTTCTGAAGAGTTTTTCTGTGTTAATAACAAACCACTCTTGGAGTGTATAAAATATGTTAGAAGTCTTGTTATTACTCTGTAAGAACCCCAAACCATTTCTCTCCCTTTCTATCTTTTCAAATACTTTTTTTCCACTACCAGTAAAGTGGTTAGAAGCCTGTCTCACATGATTTTCTCCTTCGACTTTTTTGTAATCATGTGACCTTGTACAAGATACCTCAATCTATCTGGGGCTTAACTTTCCTTATCTTTTAAATACAAAAACTATACTACATTTTCTCTGAGGTCCCTTTCAACTCCAAAGTTTAGTAATTCCACAATTCAAGCCTTTCATTTAAATGCCATTTAAATATCATTGGTTAGATCACCAAAAGGCTAATAATTGTATAATCAGGGCTAGATCAAATACCATTGCAATAAGGGTTCCTCAAAGACTAAAAAACATTCCTTCTTATAGTATTGAAATCAGAAGACTTTTTTTTTCACAAGGTCAAAAAATTTTTCATTTTGTTATGAGCTCTAATTAAATTAAATCCTGAGAAATTTAGACTGGAAATCCAGGAGACCTCCCCTCTTCCCCCAACTGGATTTAAAGGCTCACAGGTAATTGAACTAACAGAACATTCTTCAGGGAACGTTCAGATCAGTGAACGATTGTCCTTTTAAAGATGTAGCTTGAAGCTACAACTTAACAGGATAGACTGTCTGCTCTGACAAATAAGGACTTGGTGATGTCACCGTTTTGGAACAGGAATCTTTCTTAAGCTACTGATGATAATACTATCTGCGAGGCTGGCCACACTGTGGTTGACATAAGGAGCCTGTTTTCCAAATGAAAGCAGCCTGTCTCCATCACTTTTCTTCGTGGTGATAAAATGCCTTGACGAAAGCAACTGGAGAAAGGACAGGTTTACACTGGCTCACATTTTAAGGGTTAAGTCCTTCAGGGCAGGGAAGGCAGCAGGAGCTTAAAGTGGCTAATCACATCTCACCCACAGTCAGGAAGAACGGCGCTATGAATGGTTGTGACCAGCTCGCTTTCTTTCTCTCTTACAATCCAAGATCCCACGCCACAAAACGGGACTGTCCATAGAGAACAGTTCTTCCCCCTGCAAGTAACCCAGTCAAGATAATCCGTCACAGGCGTGGCCAGAGGCCCCTTTCCCAAGTGATTCTAGATTTCATCAAGTGGATAGCTGTGATTAGCCATCACATAGGTTTTTAATGTCACCAGGTTATGGGGGTAAGGTTAGGTCATAAACACAAACCTAAATGGAGGATCCAGTGATGTGAAGTACGGGTTAGAGCTGGTGAGTGTCTGAGGCTGAGGCTCACCTAATCTGGTGCCACGAGGCTCTTCCCTTTGGACTTCATCTCTCCATTCAAATAGCTTTGACAATCTGAGAAGGCTCCAGTTCTGGAATACAGGCTGCCTTACTGCTCCATGTAGCCACAATCTGGGGAGAAGGTTCCACTAAACATATGGAAGCCTCCTTCCTTGATGGTTCTGGTATCTGGGAGTGTTGCCTGCACACTTGACTGACACTGTGCTGTGTGTTGTGGCACCTGCGCCTTCTGTTTATTTCACTGGACTAGGAAAAGGATCCTCAGGGTGAATCCTGTCTCCTGGGCTGTCACTTCGTCCTGCTTTACCCTGGGTGAGTCATCTCTTTGTGGAACTGTGACAGCCATCACCAAAATTGAGAACTCAGTGTGACAAAAGGACTGTTCACAGTTCTCTGTCGACATAATACAAAAGTTCACCACATCAGGCACGTCATCTTAATCACTGGGGTCAAAAGAACTTCTAGATGTGACAAGTAGCTGCTTCTTTAGTTAGTTTCTTCTCTCTGATTGGCAAGGAGAAGACGTCAAATCCCCAGCACACTGACGATCCCTTCGCTCTTTCATTTCTTTTGATTTGTGCTAAAATATATATAAAAAGGAAGGCAATGCTCACTTTGAAGTTGAAGGCGAGAACGAGCACTGGCTCCAGAGTTTGTAAGTGAACTGGAAAGTGTTTTTCTCTTGTTTAAGTGTGTTGAGTGCCGACTCTGTACTGGATCATGTTCCTTGGGGCACTGGGGATGTCAAGAGTGAATAATCAAAACCCACATCCATCTGGGCTTTTATTACTGTGGATAAACAGGCACTGAAGTAACCACTGACCACGGCATGGTCGGTACTATGCAAAGAACCAAGCAGTCACCATGACAGCGACTGGAGGCTGCTTTGTATAAGCATCAGAAAGATGTCTCTGTGGAGCCGGTGTTATCTCTGAGGTCTGTCTGAGTGATGGGAGAGAGGTGCTGCATTATGGGCAGGGTGTGCATGCTCTAGACACAACCTAGACATCACACAAAGGTCATCAAACAACACTGAGGCAGGAATGCATGGCTGCAGTTCAGGGATGACCACGGAGGGGAAGGGAGGGGAAGGCTCGAGATGGAGGAGATGGTTCAGATGGCCCTCACAGATGGATGAGGTCTCATAAAGAATTTGGAATTTATTCTAAGTGTACTGGGAACCAGCAAAGGGCTTTATCCAATTTATATTTTGATTCAATATCTGTAGTTACTATATGGATAAAGGGATTTTTATAAAGCAGAATGTAGGAAAGTGGGTCAGCCATAAAGCTACTAACACCTTCTGTGTTTGCCAGTGTCCCATAGAGGAGGAGAATATATGGGATTGGCAATATATCAAAAGGGAATTTCTTAGATTGACTTACACAATTTGGTCTGGGTAGTTCAATATGGCTGTCTCGCACCAGAGAGGCCAACGTTGCAGTCATTGCCAAGCCTAGGAGCCTGGAACCTGAACATCTCAGCTGTCCTGGTTTAGAACTGAAGGCCTGAAGGATTCCTGGGGAGCTGCTACTTTTCCCCCAAAAAGCTGGTCCTGATATCAGGCAAAGAATTGTGTAGCAGTAACAGGAACAGGACAGGAGAACTTGCCAGCAAGAGCAAATGCAAGCAGGGAAAAGCAAAGTGTCCTTCTTCCATTTGCCTGCTCTCTGTGTTGCCCCGGGAAGGACCAGTGCATATTATGCTTCTCATGATTTCATTAAGAAAATTCTTTGCAGAAGTGCCCAGTGTCTTTTTTTTTTTTTTTCTGATTCGTGACCTGGTCAAGTTGACAACTGTGATACCTTCTAAAATGAAAGCCCACTGTGTATTAGATCAGGGTAATGATAGTGAGCATTCAAAGAATTAGATGCATATAAGATTCATTTTGAGAAAAGAGCTAATGTAACAAGTTACATCTATGCGGGTAAAATGAGAGGAAGATCGGATGAAGCAGCATGCTCAGAATATGGGGTTGAACAAAATAAGTGTTTAGTTTGAAGTTCAAGTTTGATGCTCAGAAAGCTCCTGTGTGCAGAATTGGAGCCCTGAAGTTGCGGGAGAGACTGCCATCACTCATCTCGTCTGTGCACTTGCCCATATATTTGAGCACTGTGAATTATGGTAGTCACATGACCAGCTCTGGCCAATGTATAATGTCACTTTGGGTTGACATATAGATGTCGATTCTGTTTTTTCTAGGACGCTCACTGCTGCTACAGTGTCCAGCAGTGCTCCGGGTGACAGAGCTCCCTTAGTGCTCATGTGGAACAGAGTCATATTTTCCTTTGTTAACATACATGTGTCACTTTCAAGATGCTTCTTGTGCTTTGCCCTGAAGTTTGTCAACGAATTAACCAATTGGTTGCTACCGCACGACCTAAGTTATACTGACTACTGTAGAAAAGGACATCAATGAAGGCATTGCTACTAGCAGAATACTATCTAAAATAAGATAAATCCAATTAAGAAGAGAGACTAGATAGAGTAAGAAAGAGGTCCAGTCTAGAACCTTAGTGTACTCTAACACATATGGGTGGAGGTGAGGAGCACATGGGTCGTGTGCATTTAGGAAGCTAAGAGAAGAATAAGCCTGGGATCCTCGCTGTAGAAGTACTGGGCATTTGAGCAGAAAGAATGTTTCCCCAGCATGCGCAGGCATCATGATGGCAACTGTTTCCCCTGACTGTTAGTCGTGAGAAAGTCCGTGCTGTCCTTTTTTAGAATTACTCCTGACTGGAGCACAGCAGAGTAAAAATCAGCACATCACAGAATCTGAAGATTACCTTTCCTGGCTCTAAATGCAGAAATATGCAGATGGATTCCACCTGGTGGTCAGTCTAGGTGAGATGCCCCTCTTTGGGTGTTCACTGTGTCCTCAGGATGCCTGCAAGGCTTGTATTGCCAAATAAGTGTTTCTTTCTTAGATAGCAACCACCTCCAGGATATTGCTTGCATTGATGTCTGCCACGAAGCAGATTCTGTCTGTATTTGCTCAATGAATGGACGGTGGAGCCTGAATGCAGCAAGGTTGCTTCCCACAGCTACATGCGGCTAGGGGGACTTGCTGTGACAATCCTAAAGCGATGTGTGTTTAACATCACGTGACCACAGGAAGGCTAACCCTCGTTCAGATTCTTCACACATCTTAGTTCACCAACAGGTATTTATTTACCGAGTGCCTGCTGCGTGTGAAAAATTGTGCAAGGGAAGGCAATAGCTCCCCTAGCCTCTACCCTCGAGGAACTGACAGTGCAGCTGAGGGGAGTAGGCTAATTGTTACAAAGCCATTAAAGAACAGTGGGAAATAGTATACAGTTAATTGGAAAACACAGAGAACGCGCATCAATGTGTCTGGTAAGAGAAGAAATAGATAAATGTGAAAAGAAATTAGGTCTAGGACAATTTCTTAGAGGAGGGGGCACTTTGAGAATTTGCCAGTGAAGCGTGAAGAAGAACTCGATTGGAGAGCTTCACTGGGTGTGAGAAGCACAGTTGGGACAGTCCTATTGAGACTGTGACTAATGGTCTATGTTGGGAAACAGAAATGAATATGAGTATAAGGTAAGGGACAGCCAGATTCAAAAGGTTCCCAAAAGTCAGTAAGGCAATACCATACTGTCTGCACCATTATGACATTTTCACTGAGGCTCTACCAGGCATTGAGTGGTACTGTAAGTATGGAGTATGGGGATGAGGAGGTGGAGAGGTGGGGGGTTGGAGGTGGGAGGCAGCGATCATTGCTCTCATGGGGCTTTCATTCTTCCTTTTAAAATTTAGTGTGTGTGTGTGTGTGTGTGAGAGAGAGAGAGAGAGAGAGAGAGAGAGAGAGAGAGAGAGAGAGAGAGAGAGAGAGAGAGAGAGGTGGCCTGTGTACACATGTATATGTAGGTACCTGAAATGGTTAGGGAGGGTGTCAGATCTCTTGGAGCTGAAATTAAAGGTGTTTAGAAACCTTCTGACGTGAGTGCAAAGGTCCTCACAATTGAGCAACAAGTGTTCTTAACCACTGAGCAACCTCTCCAGCGTGGGTTTATATTTTCGATGGGATAAAAATGTTGAGACGATGATGCAACGTAACTGAATTCCAGATCATGGTGAGTACGATGGAGAGAAGAAAGACCAGATGAGGAGATGCACAGAGATGGAACATGCTATCTCCTATAAGGAAAAGCAGAAAGGCTCTTCTGAGAGACTGGTATTTATGAAGGGACACTTGTCAAGTGACAGGATGAAGACAATAGGTTTCTGGGATGACATTGATATGACAGGGAGCCTCAGGGAGACAACACAAACATAGAGACTGAGGTAGCTAGAAGCTAGGAAAATTCTGATGTTCAGAATCTAAGAGAAATATGTTGGAAATATCCCTGGCATGGGCTTCTTTTTATTTATTTCCTTTGTGCATGGATGTTTTTGTGAATTTAGGTACATGTTTATGTGTATGTGCTCATGTGTGTTTAGATGTATATATACTTACAGAAGTGCAGATGAATGCATACACAGATGCATGTGTGCATTCATGTATGTGAGGCACATGTTTATGTTCATATACATGTAGGAGGACAGGTACAATTGCTTGCTTGTACCGATGTATTTTCCTGTCCTTCTTGCCTGTAAACAGACCTACTTCCCATCAAACATGCTGATGTCCTTGCAAAACAGCAAAATAGAAGACACAAGTTCTACCTATCTCATCAAAGTTAGACCTATGTGTATTGCATGGCTTGGTGCCCAGTAGAGGAGGATTCAGGTTGCCAAGTCTTTGGATAATAACAAGTTCCCATCTACATAACACCTGGTCTTTACAGCCCAAGTCATTATGAATGTGGTCCAAGTTGTCACTTTGGGGGTTTTATTATTTCCCCTTTATTCGGAGCTGTTTCTGGTGTTAATGGAGGTTGTCTGTCTGTGTTCTCTTGTTAGGGAAGATCAAGTTTCAGCCTTTCTTGACTTTATGATGTTGTGGAGTGGTAGGATAAAAAAACAGCTGACCCTCAGATTTCTGTGTTAGTAAATAGTATTGGAGGACAAGCTATCAAACAAAGTAAAGGACTGGGATGATCATGATCATGGGGTTAGGAGGAGGGACTTTTAGAATATTGCATAGAAGTGAAGAGTGTACCAAATGGGAAACTTACTGCTAGATACCTTCTATTCCACATTAGTATGTGACAAGGAAACAGGCCTACCACCCCATGAATGACATGAAGAATTAAGGATTTGTAGTGATGAGGCGGTGGGCCGCTATCCCATCGCCCGGCTAGCTTTACACCCAAAATAATTACACGGAGACTGTGTTCATTTGAACACTGCCTGGCCCATTAGTTTCAGCCTCTTATTGGCTAATTCTCATATCTTGCTTTAACCCATATTTAGTAATCTGTATAGCACCACGAGGTGGTGTCTTACTGGGAAGGATCTTAGCCTGTGTCCATCTCGGAGAGGAGAGCTATGGCATCTGCCTGAGGCATCTGCCTGACTCTGCTTTCTTTCTCCCACAATTCTGTTCTATCTACTCTGCCTACCTAATTTGCCGTCCTATTAAAGGGCCAAGGCAGTTTTTTTATTAACCAATAAAAGTAACACCTAGACAGATGACCCTTCTCCATTAAGGATTTTTTTTTTTTTGGTTTTAGTTTGCTTTCAGGATTTTAAATGCTAAAACAACAAGGTGTGAGACCTGTGGAGGGAGAAGCAGAACCAAAGAAATGCAAGACGATGTCTTCCCAATAACGGTCAAATCCAATTCCCTTTACACGAAGCCATCATTATCTTTTACATAAACCACTGGCTTTCCTGTTACACATATTCTTGATTTATGTATAGCACCAGGGTGATCTTTTACTGTCTAAACCAGATCATATGACACAGACAGCTAGCACTACCCATTGGCTTACAGAGGCTGAGCAGTTCTGCAGTCTGCTGGCCTCTCTCATCATGCCTGTTTGTCCTCCCCACCATCGTCACTACACTTCAGATACTTCATTCCTTGACGGGTTATATGCCAGCTCTTTGAGTTGCAGGGTCATGGCATGTTATCTCGTGTCTCTACCCATCCTGGCTGGTGCCTGACTGTGAGAGAGATTAAGTATGTCTCAGGTGTTGAGTGAGCACACAGTACCAGACTGCCTGTGGTCAGATCCAAGTGCCGCTCCTCTGCTGTGTGATTCAGATGCTCACATCCTCTATGATTCTGTGGTCAGATGGAGCTGATAACAGGGTGTGCCTCACAGGTGCGGTTGTATAGAATAAATGGCACATGAGAATGACTTAGCTCAGTACCTAATTTCTAGGACAGAACATATTAAATCCCTGCATTATCTTCTGTGCCTGAGCCTAAACATCCCTTTCTCTGAGAAGTTTGCCTGCCCTTGCCCCATCTTTTCATCCTTCTGTACTCTACCTTCATAGACAGAACTTCTTTCCTTTCACCTTACATGATCATACATGATCATAACCACATCTAGGCCTGCATGTTTACTGCTCATATTAGACAACAAGCTCCATGAGGGCAAGCTAACTAATTCACCAGATTGTGACTACCTGATGCTGTGCTAGTAGGAAATATGCTAGAGACACAGCAAATCTATGAATGCATGACTGAGGCTGATGGTTCCGGACTAAGTTTGGGGATGCCGAGGGTGTTCTGGGAAGACTCTGGCACCTCAGTGCAGCAGAGCTGGGCCAGAGGCCAGTGGAGTTTTGTTGCACTACTTTTCAAGACGTTGTCTTTAGGTTGTATTTTAAGATGTTGACATATCAAAATCAAATTACTGGACCAAACTCAAAGCTTGCACATCCATGCCAACACTAAATGCTCTTTTTTGGCAGAAAAAAAAAAAATGTTCAGTTTTGCCACAGGATCCCGGCCAACCTAGAATTGGACTGAATGAATTGTGTAAATGAGACAATCACGGTCCCTTTTTCTCCTTCCCCTCTCCTCCAGCTCTGCTCCCACAACGTGACCCAGTGTTGGACTCCACTCACAGCCTCCTTGCACGTGGGTATCCTAGACTCAGCGAAACTGCCTGGGTGCACGCCAGAGATACCAGCACTTGCATTTTCTCACGCCTGCTTTAAATTGGGTTTCCTTATCAGCACACCTCCCCTATCTCTTGTTTAAGTCGCTATTTGCTTGTTTTGTTTACAGGATGTTTTTCTCACCCAGCCTTGTTATACTGTATGGAACACGGTGTTCAGAAATGGCGGTGGCAAACATACCCAGCTACAACGAAACGAGCATTTAAACTCCAACAGTGCCTGGATAGCAATGGTTGCTTTCCTCTGTAGTGCTAGCTAGCTTCGGTTTGCACTAGGGAATGAATCCCAACAGGCCTCCAGCCCTCCCCTCTTCTATTGTTCTATTGTTTCCTGTGTACTTGTTAAAAGGTTGGTGACTGGTGCCTTGGCCATCTGTGTATGGAGGTTATGGGAGTCTCTTACCTTCAGCTTATTTCCCACCCCTATTGATCTGGCCCTCACAGATAATGATTCCACCTACTCTCCAGGCTGTGTTCCTCCACATGCTCCCCCTGGTCCTGTGTTTTATAAAATTTGTGTTTCTGTCTAATAGTCTTTCTTGCCTGTCTTCCTGCCTAGTCTATCCTGGAAAGGCTTCTCATCTAATGCACATGCTTTAAGACCAGTGCTTTTCTAAGGGCCAAGGCAAATCATCTCAGGAAGGAATTGGTATTTCACTAAATCCCATTTGAACAGAAACCAGGGCTTTGGGGCTAGCAGTAGAAGGACGAGGTTAGAAGGAATCTTTGGTCTGCGTTTTCCTCTTACTAGATTTATGCATTATTATACATTGGCACGTAAAATTCTGCCATCTTACACCATGACTTTCCTAAAATACTATGGTCAGCATGATGCCTTAAAGAGCAGCGACTGTCCTCCGGCTGACAGGAAAAAGAAAGGATGATGTTTAATACTCACGGGTCTATTGTATTTAGAACTCCCTTGGACTTCATTCTTTCGAATTGTTTTTTATTTTCTTTCAAGGAACAGAAATGCAGAGGCTGGGAAGATGGTTCAGTCAGTACAGTATTTGTATCACAAGCGTGAGAACCTGAGCTGTGATCCTCAGTGCCCACGTGAAAAGCTGGGAGCAGAGATGTATGCCTATAATCAAGCAGCTGGTCAGACAGAAGCAACTCAGTGGCTAACCCAATATGCAGCTGTATTAGTGAGCCCCTGCTTCAGTGGGAGACCTTGTCTTTAAAAAAAAAGTAAGGTGGAAAGTGGTAAAGGAGGAGCCTGTTGTTGACCTCTGACCTCCACATGCATGCTCACACACAGGCATACACACACACACACACTCCTGTAAACACATATGAGCACGCATACTCATAAACCACACACATACATATACCATGTGCATGTGTGTGTGCATGCATGCACACACATAGAATGAAGCCCAAAGCACAGGATATAATTGGGATATAAGTATTATCTATATTTCTAGATCTGAACACCCAGAGACCAAATAGGAGAGACAGAGGAGGAAAACTGGGTCTTAAATGGAATTCAAATATTTTTATGAGCATTACAAGTGGTTGCTGGGGTCGTGGATGGAATTAGTGAGGAGGAGCTTGCTTATTTAATTTAGAATGCAGGTTCAAATCAAATCGCCAGCCTAAAGCAAAATATACAAGCCGATGCCTCTGAGGTGGGTGGGTTAAGTACCAAGATATCCATGAATGGCACACCCTAAAGTCATCTTGATGGTTCATTCAAGAAAGCTTGAGAAGCCAAGCTTTGTGATTGGAGTGTGGGAGCCACTGATGGTGCCGGAAGATGCAGCATGGATTCTGGGAAGCTTGAAAGCTGGGCAGCAGTGGTGGAACACTTCAGGAAAGCAGACACGTTCGTCTCTGGCTGTTGTTTCTCAAGTTACTTAAATGAAACCCATTGGCTATTGATCTGTATATATATCGAGATTACAATAAAATATAATGGACCCATTTCTCCTTGGCATTGTTTACCTCTTGGGGATAACAAATTGTGTGGTCTTGGGTTTGGGGAGATATTTAGAGACCTGGATGGCAGCTGATATATATTTTTAAGACAATGATGCAGAAAAAGAGGCGTAACCCCAGAAGTGAGCACGGCGCTCACCAGGACAACAGCAATTGCTGCTTTCAGTGCTAATGCTTCCAGCTTTCAGAACCTGTCCCACAGCAAGCTGCTCACCAAAATATTCACGTTTCCACTTACAATGGCACTTACATTCTTTTGATTTGTTTGTCCCCCTGTGGCAGATCCTAGCTACTCTATCTCTTTAATCTGATTTGTGCTATGACATCAAGCTTTAATTTTATCATTATTATTTTTGCTTCCTTTTAGACACGCATGGCGTCCCAGGCCCCGGATAAAATAAGAAGGATACATTCCCCCACTGTCTCTGTGCTCACACTTTTAAAGAGCTAAGACAAGCAAAATACCCAGTAATTGGCAATAGGTAGTCTTGACTCCCCCTATCTCCCTTGCCTTTCTCCTTTTGAAGCAACCTCATCTCTCTGAACAAGCTTAAGAAGTTCTCTGGATCAAAGCTGTCAGAAACCAGGAGGGTTTGGAACAAGTGTTGGAGTAGGCAAAGGACCTTCGGAGCTGAAGCTCTGTTTCTCGCCTGCCTGCCTCAGAGCTGTCTGGGCTGCTTTCCTGCCTGCCTCACCTGGGCGGGCTAGGACTCTCCAGTTCCTTGCTGCCTCTGCCATCCCTACCTAGGTGAACTTCCCACACCACACCATACCTCCTGCGCACCCCCTCTAGGACCAAGAATCTCCTGTAAACCACAGGTCCCAGAGCTAAGTCTTGTTCAAGGTATATGATAGATTTGCAGCAGCCACAGCCTCTGGGGAGTCTCGTGCCTTAGTACCCCGAGTGGTTCAGGGTGGGGCATTCCCAGTGTGCCTCTCCTACACACCCTGTTGGGATCTTTGTCTTTTTCTGTTGTCAGTGGAGGGAACTCTGAGTCTTGGGAAAGCTTGAGGGGTGGGATCAGTGAGCGCCTGCAGGAAAGAGTGCCAAGAGCAACCCCACCCCTTTTCCCTCTTTCTACCCCATCTTTCCTTGGATTTCGTCTCTGCCCACCCTAAGGCTCAGAGTGGGTCTCTGCAGCACTCATCAGGTGCTCAGCCCAGCTGTGGCGGCGTCTCCCTCATCCAACCAGCACCTGCACCCCAGAAAGCTTTAGAGTTGGGAAAACAGTTGCATCGAGGGTTGCAGATGAGCCCATGGGGTCGAGGCCAGTTTCACCTCAGGTTGCTCGCTCAGGGAAGCTGAATGAGGAGCCCTGGGGTCTGAAGGGTGCACTAACCCGGAGAAGGGGAGGAGGAACCGGAGGAGAGATGAGGGAGGAGGAAAAGGGGTAAGGGAGGGGCACCCGGAGCAGCTGCTGCGGGAGGCTAGGCGCAAGGTGGCTCCCCGCGGCCCGGCGCCCCGCGGCTCCCGGGGACGCACCAGGCAGCCAATAGATGCGCAGAGGTGTACAGCAGATGGCGTCCGACTGCGCCGTTCCTTCCTCCTCCTCCTTGTCCTCCTCTTCCTCCAGCTTCAGTGCTGAGCAGCCAGAGTCGCAGCCGGGTTGCCAGACGCTGGAATGGGTGGTCTCCCGACACACACCACCATCTTCACTGGGGAAGCTCGGGGCTTGGCAGCTCCCAGAGGCTGCAGCTGCGGCTCGGGCAAGGCTGGTGAGTGCGGCCGTGCTGTGCCCCAAGCTGGCGGGGACTGATGCCGCGGGTTCCCTTGGCTGGTCAGCCGGGATGGAGGAGACAGCTGCCCCGACTAGGGGGGCGCCTTCTGCACAGACTTTCCTAGCCAGGCAGCCTCCCTTTTCCCTTCTCCCAGGCAGACGCGGGAACTTGGAATCTAAACCTTGGCTTTAGGCTGCGGGAAGGGTTAGCTGCCAGGGTGCAGCATGTTTGGACCCTCTAAGCCAGAGGGCAGGCGGGAACACTACACGCGACTTGGGCATGGGTCTCAGGCAACTGGATTGAGAAAGCATGAAGCTCCAGCCTGCTTTGTGGGGAAACTGATGAAGGGAGCCTCGGGTTCCCCATCCTGTGCGGGGAGCCTTGGAGCTTTTGGATCCCAGTGCAGGGAGTTCTGTGGGGTTTTTAAACTGATCGACTGTAGGGTCCCCTTTGGGTAGCCCGAACTGCGAAATCTGCGCGTGGATGCCCAGGGACCAGAAAGGATACCTGAGCAAGCCAAGAAGTTTTGCCGGCGTTCTCTGATTTATCAGTGCAGAGACAGAAGGCCACACAACAGTGTTTACATGTTCGTGGTCCCTGTGGGGCGAGAGGAGCCCATAGGTCCTGCATGAAGCCACATTGCTTTTTGAGGGAAAAACCAGGTCCAGCATGTCAGAGTGGGAGGCAAAGAGGAGGAGAAGCATGTTTGCTCCCACCGCTCCCACCTTGCATCTTGCATGTTCAACATACTATTAAAGTTATTTGAATGGGGAAATGAAACCTCAGCTTTCTGATGTCCCCATACATAGAGTCTTGAAGTTGAAAAGCTTAGAGTGAATATGTGTGTGTGTGTGTGTGTGTGTGTGTGTGTGTGATTGTGTGTGTGTGTGTGTGTGTGTGTTGGGTCCGGAGGATGTAAGCATTCCCTGGTTCTATTTTGCACACACACACACACACACACACACACACACACACACATTTATAGATGCAGGCATGCCATCTAATGGTACTATGGTACTTTTTTTTCTTCTGGAATTCTTAAAAGAGTGAACATCTTGTGATTCAATTCTGTTCAGTAAGTGGAGTTCCAGTGATGTTGGGAGACTTTGCCACTCTTGCATAAAGCCACCAGGGTTCCTGGTGCTATTTTTATTGCTGGGGAGGTCTGCTGGTAATCGTCTAGTTCCCACCTTCAGGTTCATATACTGTCTTGTATGTTGCCTTCTTATAGAAAGCCCCTGCCTGATGTTCTCTCAGCACATTTCGTTGTGTTCATTATTATCAGAGGGGCAATCCATGCAGATAGGGGTCACACCAACCAATCTGTGATGTGTGTGTGTGTATGTGTGTGTGCGCGCGCACATTGTGTGTACCTAGAGTTTCCTTTGCCAGGCTTTCTTTGGGTGTCTGATAGATGTATCTCCTCTGGCATATCAATCTGGGATTGCTGGGTAATTGGGAGGAGATGGTCTACAACGAAGGCCCCTGCCCCAACTCTTGACAATACTCAGTTAAGGTTCTCTGGGAGTCATTTAAGGATGCTACTAACCAAATCAACGGTGAGTGCTTGCTCTGGTCTTTGTGGGTTAAATGTTATATAAAGTTTCTGTCTTGAGGCTTTCCTTTGATGCATTCCCATTTTTCTTTAAAAACTCAGTGCTATTGCTAACAGAAGCCTTCTTTGAAAACTTAATGTGACAAGGTCCCTGTTGTCTCTGGGGTAGATGAACAACAGGAGGGCGAGGAGCCCTCCAGATTGGCTTCTACTTCCCTGGTCATTGAACTTTACACCTACTTGCTGGAAGCTGAGTGCTGGCAACTTTTTCACGCAAACTTAAGTGAAAAAGAATTATAAAGGTTTTTTTCTGGTCATGTGACAACTTATACAGATGCATCTGAAGGATTGTGAGGGTACCTGTTGGTTTAGAAGATGTGGAGAAGCCTTGCATGTTCCCACAGACAGACCCAGAAACACTGAATGCCTGCAGACCTTTCAGGGTTCTGCAGGCTTCCCAAGGGCTGGGCCATGTGATTTCCTGGAGAGTGCCGCCTGCTAATGGTGGACTTCCTTGGTTTATTGTGAGGTTGGAAACATAGTGGACCCACACAATATTTACCTCGATAATTAAATTGATACTTGAAAAATGATCTTTGCAATATTTCTTAATCTGGTTCCATTGTTTTTTCATCCAATTTGTTGCTTGTTAAAAACTTGAAAGGCTAGACATATAGGAAATAATTACTGGCCATAAAAAACCATGTAAACACAGACTGCTGTTTTGAGGACTGGCATTAATAAGTTGATGATTAGATGTGCAATTCTGTTCTCTGCTGAGCTTGCCTTTCAAGAGGAAGAGAAGGATGGAAGGAAAATGACGCTGGTAGATTGCTCTTCTTTAGAAAAGATGGTGAGAACTTTGTCTACTTGTTGCAAGTCTTAGTTCTGAAGGAATAATTCTTTTTTATTATATCTGCAAAATGAAGTTTGTCTTTAAATCATTGACTAAGCAGACAGAGTGAAAAGCTCGGATGGAAGTTAATGGAAGAGGAGTGTCTGAACAATTTTCAGTCTGTCAACCCATTTTAATTGTACTTCAGAAGTTGAAGCTAGAGTAATACAATTCTTTTATAGAAAAAAATCTTTCCCAAACTGTAATTTTGATGTTCTGCACACCTTTGTAAAGATTAGGCATTAATGTAATAACTTTGATTGAAAGGCTTGAATAGAATGATGGAGAATAGTTGACTGGTCCTATTCAGCTTCCAGTCAAAATGACAAATGATACGATATATTAAGTGCATGATTAAGATAAACAGATTAAAGCATTCTAAGCAGTGTCAACTCTACCTGTTGGTGTGGGGGGGAGAAGAGAGCAGCACAGTTAGCAACCAGGCTTCAGAGGCACTCTGCTGCAGATGAAGCACAGAGGGCGGAGCCTTGAACAACAGAAGGGCGTCACACTATCCCAAACCACTTCCGTGGGCATCATACATTTCTAGAGTTCTGAGTATGAATTTAACGTAAGTCTTCATGTTTTCACAAGGTGGTATTATTTCCCAGTATATAGCTTTAAAAGACAGCCATAATCATTTTAGCACCAGGCAGCTTCCTAGCTATACCATGAGCTCTTAATTTAGAATTCTCAATGGGATTAATACCTGAGTGGTAATTAACACATCAAACCCGTGAATGTGGGAGGACTTTTAGGTCTGACTTAATTCTACAAGTTTACTATCATGAGTCTGATTATCTGTGGGTTAGCAGATTTCAGATCACTGGCACCCTTTCTCCAACTGAAAACAACTTAAACAACTTCACATTTTATGCTTTCAAACTCATCCACTGAAATTATTCTGTTGATTGTCTTTCCATAGGAAAACAGTCGTGGCTAACAGGATGGCCAGCCAGTTGTTTCCAATAATCCATTGGCGATATCTTTCAATTTTGTTTTTCATTCTTTGGCAATTTTGCGTATGTATTCAGAGTTTTCACCCACTATTATGCTGGTTCATTCTTCTATCTCACCTACTAAGGCCACTCTACTTTGATATCTTTGTTTTTGATCCACTGAGTTTATTTGGGGTTGTATTCCTGAGCTTGGGTCCAGAGTTATTTCGTGCAGTGTGCAGAGCTTATCAATGACTATACCACCGAAAAAGTGTCACCCCCTCTCTCAACATCCATTAATTGCCCATAGTCTCTCAGTGATGAGTAGGACATTGTGTATTAACCACAGCCCATCTCTTATCCACACTGGGATAATGATGGATTAAATCGTGTGTGTGTGTGTGTGTGTGTGTGTGTGTGTGTGTTGTGCTGGCAATTGCATTTGTAGCAAGCTCCTGAGTGCCAAGTCATGGTCCTGTCCGGGAGAGATTCCCACAGATTCCTCAAACTGTGACTCTTACGTCTTTTTAGTCTTCTCTTCTGTGATGTTCCCTGAGCCTCAGAAAAGTAATATAGATGCTCTGTTTCCAGCTGGTGGTTTAAAAGGAGCATGCCATGGCTACTAGATCAAGTATTCCATCTGAAGAGGGAAGCAGGGGATCAGTGAAATTCAGTCACTTCTAAGAGCCCACACTAGAGGTGCTGTGGGAGACATTTCACTGTCGGGAAAAACTTGTGGTGGCTGCAAAAGGTGGAGAGTTGAACTCAGACTCAGTTTGCCAAATAAAGAATCAAGTCACCAGGTGCATAGAAGAGCCAGTGCGTTTCAACATGTGAATGTCCAACAGAGCTGGATAAAATATAATGCCCTTTGAAGCATCCAACCATATTAGCTTTTGTTTTTTTCAGTGCTTGCAATTAGATTTTAAAAGAGCAACTTTTGGGTGTGATGAGGATATCTGTAGGATTTCTTTTCCTACGGGTTACAAAAAGGTCCCCATCAGGGAAAAGTGTGACTCTTGACCGAGAGGAGGGACTCCCTGAGTATGGCGATGTTTCCTGTGTGCAGCAAAGGCCTGTCAGCGCCAACAGAGAAGGTCTTTGGCAGCAAGAACTACATTGCTTGCTTTTGATTTTGCTTCTCTAGGCATATTTTAATTGTGAGCCCTTTGTAATTAAATATGCTGTGGATAAAAACAGAATCCCATGTAACTAACACACAACTAGTTCTTTAACACCTCGACTGCAGAAAAGCTCTCTGCTGTGTTCCACTTGCCTGCAAGAGGGCTGGCTGCAGACTGGTGCCCTGGTGTTATGTTAGTGAACAGTCCATTACTTTGGAAAGGATCCCCAAATGGAGAAGAATGCTAAACTTCATGCAGGTCATGCAGGGTTGCCTTGGTCTAGGACTGTAGTTTAGTACTAATGCGTATTTTAATTTTGGGTTCTTTCAGATGGTATTTTTAAAAGCATGCCATGTCGTAGGCATCAGTGAAGTGTTTTAATTATAGTAAGGCCAAAGCTTGCAGTAATGTCCTTTTGAGTTTGCTTCTGGAAGCTCCTCTATTGATTTCTATCTTTTGTGCTTATGTTAGGCATATTTGGGGTGATCTGGCCACTGTGATTGATACAGTCTTACAGGATGTAAAAATATCAAAGTATTTCTGCACTCATCGGTAAGTGGGTCCAGCGAAGGTCCATTGTGGACTCTACTATACTGGTGTCCTGTAGGTGGCTCTCCTAACTTTCCTTAGATGGTCCTGATTCAGCTACTAGGAGCACCATCACCTTTGGGCTGTTGCATCTTCTGGTTGATTTGAACCTGAGTGCTAAGAGCTGTAATGTTTTAATATTATCTTGGGATTTTTTTTTTTAGCCATGACAAGGACAAGAATAAATGCAACCATTGGTACCATATGCAGTTGGATTTAAAATCTGTTTGCATTTATATTGTAGTGTTTTCCCTAAAACATTTATATCTATTTAAACAAGTGAGTATTGATTGCCTCAAGGTATCGAAACTCCTTTCAGCTGAGTTATCAATTCATATAAAGCCACTGCACTTTCAACTTGATTTGTTTCTCTAAAGAAACAAAGAATGCTTAAACAGAAAACATGCAATAAGAAATAAGGCAGGGCAGAGCCAAATTTCTAATTCAGGTCGTCTGTTGCAGGCATGGACCATCTCCCCATTGCTGCTTCAGAACCTTATCCAAGTTACGCATACAGGAGAAATTTGATGAAATTTCTTTTCTTTCAGGTAAAAGGTGGCTATTTTTTCCCTGCATCCTTCATTTCTTTAGAATTAGACTAAATTTATTTCATATTGACTTCTATTAATTTTGAAGCTTTGTTTTACACAAAATATCACATTATTTAAACTGTAGTGTCTCCTGACCACCCACAGAAAGGTAAGATGTTGATATCCTTAGGTTCTTTGAGGAAAATTCTTTGATATTTTCTTTAGTATTTCTTTTTATTATTTTAACATTCATTTATTGTGTTGTGTGTATGCGTGTATATGAAAGATAGATAGAAGATAGATAGATACATGATAGATGCTAGATGAGAGAGAGAGAGAGAGAGAGAGAGAGAGAGAGAGAGAGATTTTGCATAAGCATATATCCCTGTGTGTGGTGGTGGTCAGAGAGAACAACTTGTAGGAGTCAGTTTTCTCCCTTCTCCATGTAAATTCAAGGGATTAACTCATGTTCTCAAGCTTGGTAGCAATTTACCTTCACCTACTAAGCCATTTTTCTGGCCCTTCTGGATTTCTTGTGATTAAACTTAAACACTGTTAGATGGTCCCTGAAAAGTAGAAAAGCGACTTGTATAGAAACTAACACACTCTAGATCCTATATCAGTTTGAACTCGTGGCCATGCCTAACTTCCTGTCACCTGTGCTTTTCCATCAGGACACCCACAAGACTCAACATTTTCCTCGCCACCTCCGTTCTCAGCAGTTATCCAAATTCTACCCATGAGTGAAAACCCAGTTTTAATTATGTTTTCACCGACATTTCTCTGATTAGGCTAGTTCATAAAGTCCTTTCTCTGCCCAAACAACTCAGGGGGTAAAATCTAATTTTATTGTTTGATTAAATCCGTTTCCTCATTTGCATCTATTGGTGGAGTTCTGATGGCAAAAGCTTTGCATGGGAAAGTGCAGCCATTTCTACTGAGAATTCTGGAAAATGTTGGCGAGGAGAAAGTGACAGGGGCCTGGGTGGCAATAGCCATTGGAGGACTTTTCAAGAGAGGCCCAACAATACAAGCGGGAAAAGGCACCAGCTGCCAATTATCAGTGACTCTGAGATGCTGTGCATCAGACTGGGAGCATGAGAGCCACCGCATCTAAGCCTATCAATTGCTATTTCAAAGCAGGAAACATCTTCAGTATCATTTCTCATATTAGGATGCTGGGACTGAGGGAACTCCAGCCTTTTTTTTTTTTTTATCATCACCTTTCCTGGGAAAGCAAAAAAAAAAAAAAAGAAAAAAAACAAAAAACAAAAAACAAACAAACAAAAAAAACCAAAAAACCAAAAAAATGCATACACACAAAAAGAACCATCTGTTCTGCCAAGACAGGGCATTGATACAATTGACTAAGGAAACAGTTCTACTCAAGTCTACCTTAGTGAACCAGTTAGTGTTTCAGGGTTACTTCCAGGAGGATGGGTACCTTAAAGAGAGTTGCAGCACTTTAAGGTCCACTCCATCATAGGTGAAGACAAACACAAGCTGCATACCTGGAGCTTCTCAAATGACTTGGAGGCAGTTTGGCAGGTAGAGCAACTGATATATATCTATCTATCACATATGTGTGTGTGTGTATGTGTGTGTGTGTGTATGTGTGTGTGTACGTACGTATGTATGTATGTAACCTCGGGGAGGGGCCCTTGTGGGTCTTGTAAGTTTTAGGAGCTTCCAGAGACGTGTGGTTTTGTTGACTTCCTGAGCCTTATAAATTTAAGTCCTGAATCTTAAAATACCTCCCCAGGGAAAATGAGGGTGAGAGTGGAGAATGGTGTCAGCTCCAGGGGGAGGGCTACACAATAAGCACCTTGGCTAAGGCCAAAGGAGTTGCAGAAACCACAGAGTCAGGACTTGATTTTATTTTAGTCAGTTTCCCAGAGAACCATTACCAGTTTCAGGAAAATCCCCACGGCACTCATGCTCCCTTACATCAACGACTGATTAAGGCAGAACTGTTTGACCGGCTGTGTGGAACCATGGCTTTGAAATCAGTGTGGAGAAGGAAAGGGAGTGTCAAGTCTCCAGATGTACATGAGAGCAAATGGCAGCAACTTTGGTCATTCCTGAGACTGAACTGGAAGAGTTGGACAGGTGCTATTGCTTCTTACACTTTCCGCATTCATAGGTAACCACTGAAGCTGTCTGTCTTCCTCGGAGATGGCTCCACTGAGAAGGCGGGGCTGTTCTTGTGTTAAGGAACATGCAAGAAACTATAATGTGGTTTTTATTTTTAAAAATATCTTCTCATTTATTTGTGTGTATGTGTTTATATCTGCCTGCATGTGCATGCAGGTCTCTGCAAAGGCCAAAAGGAGGCATCTGAGGCCCTGGATCTGGAGTTATATTCTACTGTGATCTGCCTTATGTAAGGGCTAAGAACTGAACTCTGATCTGCTGCAAGAGCAGCAGGCTCTCTTAACTGCTAAGCCCATCTCTACAGCCTGAAATTATGTTTTTCAGTATTTTCTATTAGTCTTGCAAAAATGGTTCCATAGGTAGAACTGCAAAGCCTGGCAGCCTGGGTTTGGTTCCCAGAGACCACAACGATTGGTAAGCACTGACTGGTGAAAGTCAATCTCTGACCTCCACATGCATGCTGTGCAGAGCTTATGCGCACCTCCATTCATCCACAACCCCCCACATTAAAAGAAATAACAAAATAAAAATTATTTAAGAATTTAAAATGATCTCTTTGTTGAAAAGATCTTACTGGGCCAGCAGTAGGTTTTTAGACATGGAATTCTCTGGGGTTGTATAATAAACCCATGTCCCATACTGATGTCTCTTAACATTTTGCACAGAATTATAGCAATTGGAATATGACCAGTTTCCCTCTTTGCTTCTGACAGAATCATATATAAAGAAGTGCAAAAGAGTTGGAGTTGCAAAGAGATTTTTTACTCATTCCAGGAGTGAACATTTTCATATTCAGAGATGTCTGAAAATATGATAGGTTGTCTCAAGGAAATGTGAGTTCCCATTTTCGTGAATATTCAAGCAGAGGATAAACAACTGTATTATAAAGCATGATGCCAAGAAGGGACTTGCACTGATGGTGTTCTGTGTACACACTGTGTTCCAGATGCTGCTACACATGGATTAGGTTAAGAAATCCTCCTTAAAAACTTTTGAGGGGGCTTGGAGGAAGGTTCCACTGCTGAAGTTCTTGTCTCGGAGCATGAGAATTTCTGAGTTCAAATCTCCAGGACCTAGGTAAAAAAATATTGGATGTGGAGATTTGTGCTTATAATCCCACGTTAGCAGGTGGAGACAGGAAGATCCCTGGTGTTGAGTCAGTGATTTCTAAGTCAGCAAAAGACCCTGCCTCTCATGAGAGAGACGGGTGGGTTAGGAGAAGGAGAGAGAGAAGGAGGAAGGAGGAAAGAGGAAGGAGGGAAACAGACAGACAGACAAGGTTTCACTATGTAGCACTGACTGGCAAGGTACTCTATATGTACACTAGGTTGGACTTGAACTCACAGAAATCTGTCTGCCTCTGCCTCCCAAGCACTAAGATTCAATATGTTCACCACCACATCCAAATAGTATTATTGTTACTAAGATTATTATTGAGATACAGAAATAGTAAATTAATTGACCGAGCTCACGATCTATCTGCAGCCTGACTCTAGAACAGTTCTCTCAACAGAAGTAGATGGTGAGCCATGAATACAACACACAGATTCACTCTTACATTTCCTAATAGTCCTCTTAAAGAATTTAAATGATACATGAAATTAACTTTAATATTAGTAAAATATGTTATTAAACCTGTATATCTATGCTTCTCATTTCAATATGTGTGGGTTATAGGAAAGTTATTCATGACATGCTATAGATCTTTGATGTGATACGTCTAAACATCCCAACTGTATTTTACTCTTGCAAGCATAACTCTATTCAAATGAGCACTGATTGCTTGTAGCTGTGCATAGCTTGTGGCCACCATGTTGGGTAGACCTAGAGCCCACACTCACAACAACCCCAGTCTTCCATCTGCTTTTGACTACCAGGTTGGTTTCTAAATCATATACCCAGAGTCTCTACATATGTTTATCAAGTTTACTCTTAAATGTCAGTGTCTTGGGGGAGACTTAGAAACTAGGAAGTTCACCCAGTCTGTAAAGTGTTTGAGGAACTACGTGAGTTCAGATCTCTAGCATCTGTGGAAAATGTCCAAGCTTTGTATACATATCTGTAATATTAGTGCTGATGGACGTGGAGACAGGAGGATCCCAGGAGCTCACTGGCAAGACAGATTTGCTTAATGGATGAGATTCAGATTCAGTGAGAGACTCTATCTTAAAAAAAAAAGCTAGTTGAGAAAGACATCTGACATAAGACATGAACACATACACCATGCACATACACATAGTCACATACGAACCCTTCCATACTGTCTCTTAGAGACACATTTAATTCCTCGACCTGCAAAATGGGAAGATTTCTCTGTTTCTCTTCTGCAAAAAGCTGTATATATTTCAACTTCACCAATGCAACATGCCTTGCATTGGTGCAGATGAAATATATTTATCTGGCTTCCAGTTGACAAGTATTCACGCACATGGCAAAGTCACCAAATCACCTTGTTGTCTGTTTCCTAGTTCAGCCATTCCCATTTCTCTCATCTTTTTTTATTTTTAATTCCATTTCCATGGATTGTCTAGAGTGTGTGTTTAGCCCACCATATAGGGAGCAGACTTTGTCCGTACCCTTCCACTGACAGGGAGCACGTGAAAATAACCGATAGGCTGTAAGAGGAGCCTAACTGATCGCCCAGTACACACCGTTTGTGCTTCACCTGGTCCTCTTTTCCTACATCCTTGTTATGATGACTGCAGCCAGAAGTGACATGCAACCCACCAGAGTGATATTGCTGGTCAAATTCTAGTAATTGTTTGGTAGGATTGATTCATTTCCTGACAGGTTGCATTTTTCTCAGAGAGCTGAAGGGCTTTGCTCAAGTCGAATTTCTGACAGGAACCGGCCCTCTGGACTGTGACATCACTCAGTTGAAAAATCGGAGTCTGGCAGTCCTCTCATTGTGAGGAACATATACGGATTCTCTGTTCTCTGTGTGACTGCATCATCTTCTGAACTGAATACGCTAGTGTGAAATTTCAATAACCTCAAGTCAGTTTTGGTGGGACACACTTCACTGGTAGCTTAAACCGACTAGTGGCTCCTTAAAAGAAGATATTGAGAAAAAGCTTCTGCTAGAGAGTTCTAAACTTCATGGTAAAGAAGTTCCTTGTGGAGAGACACTTTCTTAGATGTGCCATCTAATAGCATATGCATGCTTATTAGATATTGTATTTGGAGCACAAAGGTAGTAGACTTGAAGCATCATACCCGTGGACAGAGTATTTTCCAGTGAAACTCTTATTTTAGGCTTTTCCTGAAAAGAAAAACTAAGCTATTTGCACATAGTGATACAAGCTAGTTTGAAGTGTGAGGTTTGTTTGTAAGCTATATAAATACATTTAAAGGCAACGTGACGGATACCTGCTGTGCCCATAGCGTGGAATGGATAAAATCAAGTGCAAGGTACCCAGTCTCAGTATCTAGAAATTTCATGGAGAGGAGATATATTCTTCTTCTTTCCTTGGCAAATTGAATCACATTTTCAAATACCAGTCACCTCTCCTTGTTTGTATGCTCATCCACCTGGGGGAAGCAGTGCTCAAAAGTCACGTGTTAAGAGGGGCTGGCGAGATGGTTCAGCGGGTAAGAGTGCTTGTTGCTTTCCCAGAGGACCTGGGTCTGACCCCAGCACTCATGCCAGGTAGCTCCCACCGCCTGTAACTCTAGCTTCTGGAGGTCTGACTCCCTCTTATGGCCACTGTGTGTATCTACTTCTCTGACTTGCTCAACTCTTTTGACTCCATATAGTGACTTCTAACAAATCAACAGGACCAAAATACGACTGTAGTCTGCTAAAGGAAGGAAGAAAATGGAGACCTTTTTCAACATGGAGGTTTCATACCCATGTGAGCTGAGTTATGAACACATTCATAATTAAAAAACTATACTAAGAGTAAAGAACCTTTTCACCACATTATACTTTATAATCTTAAAAAGTATGCAGGATCAAGCCTCATTCAAAATTTGCCCAAAGGTACCTATTGAGGGTGTAGTTCAGTGGTATATCACTTGCCAAGTATTTGTGTGTTCTTGGGTTTTATTCCGAATAGTGTCCATGTGTGTATGTATGTGTGCCCTCATACACACAGTGTGTTTCCATTTGTATGTGTGAGGAGGGCAGTGTCTACTGAAGAATATAGGGCTAAAGAATGCCTGGTCAACTGCTTAGTATCTGTGAGCAAAAGGAATCAGTGAGAAATTGTGGGGTGGTGTCAAGTGTAGAACAGGCTGTGGAATGTGCCGTTGGTGTGCTAGATCTCAGTCAATAGACTGAGACAATGCTTTCTAGTCCATTGGGTTTCCCAATGAAAGCTTAGAGTGAATCTTTCTGCACAGCTTGTCTATGGCACCATGCACTAATTTTCCACAACTGGAGTGTATGGTGACACCCCACAATTTACTGGGGGCTTAAGTAATTTTCATGGAGTTTTGTATACATACAAGGAAAAAAAGAAAAGAATGCTTCAGAGGAAAAGTTGCATGTAGGGGCTTTATCAATGAGGAGAGCTTGTACGCAGAGAAAGATGATTGGGTCCCCACCAATCTATTGTTTTCGTCAAGAGTTTTCCCAACTGTTTTTTTTTATCCTGACTTTAGACCATACACATTATTCTCTAACCCTGATTGCTGCTACCCTTCTTCCCTTCGAAATCATATTGCCTATAACCCTTGGAGGGTGATGACACGCAAAATTTCTTTAGGGCTTGTTAGAAAGCCCGGCACCGCTGTAGGCTTACCCTTGCTCACTGATCTACACAGTCAGCACAGCTTTCCCCTCCCAAATGCTGTGGCTTGTAGGCTCGTGGTGTTCAGAGTCTAAGTGAAGTGAGTCCCAAATCCTTGGAATCTAAGGTAAACAGTTTTGTCTTGGTGTTTGCCAGTGTGTGGAAGGGATGGAATTAGCCATTGATTTGGCAATACATTTGGCAAGCATGCGTGTTTGGTAAATTGTGACAAAAGATGAAAAGCATCTGAAATAGCAAGGCAGTCATTCAGCCCCAGCCACTGAGAGCTGGAGTGCTCAAATAGTATGAAATAATTTATGCCATGAAGCCTTTTGGGAGTGCAAATATGAGAAGAGAATGCATGAAGGTGGGTGCATATATGTGCACACGCATGTGCGTGCACACACACACACACACATCTGAACGACAGGGACACAGATTTAGGAAATAAAGAAAGACAAAAATCATTCCTAGCTTTTGGTATCAGATGTGTCCACAAAAAGTGTTTGATTGAAGCCAATGGAAGAGACGTCTAGAAGGAGTGGGGAGAAAGAAAGCATACTTCTGCAGAGACATAAGCCATTGCCAAGGTTGGAGAAACTTCTGTAGCCTCATCAGAGTGTTTGTTGTATACAATTAAGAGAAACTTTACAGATAGGAGTGTGTTTGCTACTTATCTGTTGCCGTGATAGGATACCTGACGGAAAAGAAATCTAGGGAGAACGATTTATTTTGGATTACTGTCCTAGAGGGGAGATGCAGTCCATCACGGTTGAGAATGCATGACAGCAGGAACATGGTGATTACATTTCATCCGGACACATGGCAGACGGGAAGCATAGTGATTATATTTCATCCTGACAGAGGAGAGAGAGAGAGAGAGAGAGAGAGAGAGAGAGAGAGAGAGAGAGAGAGAGAGAGAGAGAGAGGGAGGAAGTGTGGCAAGGCTCAAACAACCTCAAAGCCCCCTGCAGTGACATACTTTCTCCAGCAAAGCGATACCTCCCCAAAATTCTGTATGCTCTTCAAACTGCAGAGAAAAACTTTTCAAATCCATGAGCCCATGAGGGACATTTCTCTTTCAAACCACAACAAAAAGCCAAAAGAAATGGCAGAAAACGAAACACTGGGAAACATTGTGAATGGAAAGTGCTTTGCCCGTATAGATAGAAATTCATCCACGGAGCAGGCAGTCTTTCCTGTACAGAGCAGGGCTTTTCTCTTGTCAGTTACAGTTTCATGTCTTGTATTCTTTTCAAATTCTACCTTCTGCAACTAGCATGTCCGTATCTCCATCTTTAAACACACACCGAAAGTTACCTGATCTGGTCTGGATTACAGACCTTACCAAAGTTACAAACTCATTCCCAGTTGTCAAACTGGCTGGATGTTTTCCAGTCGATATTTAAGATGAAGATGGGTACAGACGTTTAAAGACCCTGAAAAGGTGACTCAATGACATTGTTCCGGCCATGTAAACATGAGGACCTGAATTCCATCCGCAGACACCACAATAAAGCTGAGTGTGGCAATGCACACCCACAGACCCAGGGCTGGAAAAATGGAGATGAGAGGGTCCTGGGACCTTGTTGGGCAGCCAATTTGGTTGACACAGTGAGCTCCAGGTTAGCATGGGAGACTGTCTCAAAAATGAAGAAAGAGTGACTAAGAAAGACAGCACCAACTTCTGTCCTCCATATGTACACACACATAACACACATGTAAACCCATACATACATGCATACATACACACACACATCTTACTGCACTAAAGGAGCCAAATATGTGCTGGCAAAGTCCTTATTATCCTCCCATTTTGAATTTCTATTCTAAAGCTGCCAACATGGGTACTGAAGAGTCAGACAAGACGAGTGAGTAATTTTGCACTGTGTAAACTGGAAGAGAATGAAATGCAGCACACTTTGCCAAAAAAAAAAAAAAAAAAAAAAAGAATAGCTGGAGACTCATATTGAAGGTGGCATGTATTGCCTTTTCTGATTGCTTGATGTGAGTACATCAAAAGCAGCTTAATTCTGATTTATTAACAAACTAGCAATGTTTATGGCGCACAGCCTTTTAACTACGTAGGGAAGGTACACAGCTGTGGTCCTCCTCCAAGAGGACTCTGCAACCAGCAAGCTAAGGGGGTGGGGACTTAAAGAAGTGTAGCAGCGAGCATGCTCTCTGACACAGGGGCTCTCGGAGCCTCTAGTGTTGACTGGTCTAGAATGTGAAAGGTATACTTGTAGAATATTGTGGTCAGTGGCATTGCCGATAAAATCTCTCTCCAAGAGCATCTGAAATCCTCCCTGAACAGTTCTCTGTTTATTTGGTGGTATTGTTTTCACATGGTTGGGTTCATTTGCTTTCTTTACCTTGTTCTGATGCTCAAAATTCACCACAATCTTCTTGCTATTCAAACTATGCCTCAAAGTCCAGAGCTCCGGGATATCTCTGGTCCTCAGTTTCTTCCCTGATTTTCCTCCTGCAGACCTAGGGCAGTCTCAGTTGGTACTGTGTGTTTCTCCTTCCTGTGGCTCAGGACAGGCATTGGTATCTTGTCTACCTGCCTCTGTCTCATTCCCCCATCTTAGAGGAGGAAGCAGAATGCCCACACCACTTACTCCCTGCCAAACAGACTGACTCTGCCTGCCTCGCTGGTCAGTCCATTCTAACCCGTTTGCATTCTGTATAGAAAATTACATCTAAGACAAGACCAGCTGGGGACTTGCAGTTACATGAGGAATGTTTTGATGTGCCTATAGCATGCCTTAAAAGAATCTTTATTAACTGTCTAATACTGCTGCTGGGATTTCTCAATGGAGTTTTAGATCTGTGTTTCACACCTTGGGTTTATTTTAGAATTACTCAGCTCCCTCTCTTCTCTCACTCCCTCCTTCTTCCTTTTTGTTTCCTCTCCTCCCCTGTCCTCTCCTTTCTTACCTTTCCCTCATCTCTCTTGTCCCTCTTCTTTGTCTTACTTTTGTTTCTCTTTTACTTTCTTTCTGTGTATCCAAGACTGACCTGTAACTCGGGGCCTTCCTGCCTCAGCCTCCTGGTGCTGAAGATGCAGGCGTGTCTCTCCATGCTTTGTTCTGGAATTATTTTCTGTCATCTTTCTGCTTTAGTCAGAAACTGTCAATTTAAGGAAACTAAAGAGTTAAGAGAGGATGAAGCAGAGAAATGCTACATCAGTTCCTTTAAAAGAAAGAAAAAAACACACAGCAATGCCATCGTAACTGCTAGGAGCAGGCATTTATTGAGTACCTTCCCTGAGCCCTGATGTCAGCTCTAAGGTAAGGGAGGACTCTGAAGGCCTAGATGCTCAGCCAGGAGATTTATATGGAATAAAAACAAGAACACATCAGCTCACTCTTTAAAAGAAACCCGGGACATCAAAACCATTCCCAAAGTACACTTCAAATCCAACAAGTCAAGCAAAACCACAGTTAATGTTACACTTGCTTTCATCAGAGCTGGCATTAAGTAAAATTTATAACACATTCAAGTTTATATTATAGTTTCATTGTGTGCTACGCGCACACTTGAGGACACTGAATTCCCATTGTGTGATTTCTACATCATTATTATTTCTTTTGGGGGACACTTATATTTCATTAAGTAGGTACCAGAGTTTCCTGGAAAACTGTTTGTTTTGTGATATGTCACTCAATGTGTTTATCATGCGTATTTTTCTTAATGACAAGTCCTCAATCAGAAAAGCAACTCCTAATTATAATTTATACTATTTTTCCTCTGGAAAATATTTAATTTACTATTTGTATTTATTTATGGGGAGAGGGAAATGCGTACACACCATGTCATGCTTACGGTGTTCAGTGAAAGCATTTATGACACCAAGTTTGCTCCTTTTACCATGTAGCTCCCGAGATCAAGGTCATATTATCAGTTAAAGCAGAAAGTGAAGTCACCCATTAAGCCACCTCAGAGGGTCTCATAATGCAGTGTATGATCCAACATTTAGAGTATAAAAACTATATCTGTGCTGATGAATGGCATCAATACAAATCTTATTCTAGTATAAATGTCCTGGTCTCATTGCAGACCAAAAGACTTGCATTGGATTTGGACTCTGTATTTCCATGGTGCTCAACACATTGTACAAATACTAGGAACTAATTTAAGCACCTGAGTGAAGTGCACCAGTATATAAAAAGAATCTCAGAGACTCCATTGAATATACTCTAATCTCTTTTTGATAACTTAGAGTACCTGAAGGAAGTTGGAGCATTCCCAGACAGGAAGAAAATCAATTACTGTTGAATAAGACTATAAATTCTGTTATTTAAGTTTTCTGGGATTGCAGGCATACAATAGGATGCTTCTTACTATACCAGGAACAGAAAATTAGACCCATTCAGTCAACAGGAGATTTAGAGAAGAAAGCAAACAGACCAGTTATTGGTGCAATGAGACTGATTCTATGGAATTGATGTCCAGATTGCTGATAAGGCCATGTGTTTAAAATACAACAGAAATTATAGAAGAAAAGGGGGCCTGGTCTGAATCTTGGAAGAATAATGTAAAGGTCAGAATTGAAGGAGTGGCATATTAAAGGGGATAAATTACCTAACGTGAGTACTATGTGTCTCTGCCTTGTTTTGCTGGAACAGAACTGGGATATTTGTAAGAGTTATCTTTACATTTCAAGTGGCTATGGAAGTTGTCAGCTGGGACAACTCTTTTCTGTATTCTCACGAGAGGAGGTGTTGTGTATCCTCATGAGACAGAAGAGAGAGCCTACTCCCACAAGCATTTCAAATATGAATATTAACCAAGTCACAACCTGAACACATTTCTTTGGGCTCCATTTCCCAAAATTTCTGCTTGAGGCTTAAGTTTCAAACACACAATTATTTGGAAGGAACAAAAACCTCCAATGCATTTAGTCTGTCAAAACAACATACCCCTGTGTGTGTCCTAGCCCGCAATGTGTACATGTTTATGTTATAACAACATACCCCTGTGTGTTTCCTAGTCTGCAGTGTGTACATGTTTATATTATAGCAACATACCCCTGTGTGTGTCCTAGCCTGCAGTGTGCACATGTGTATATGAAGATGGGTGTAAATGCGGATAAAGAAGAAAGAGAGCAAGAGAAAGTAAAAGCAGCTGTTAGCGGTGCACATCTTTAATTCCAAAACCAGGGAGGCAAAGGCAGGTGGATCTCTGCGAGGTTACGGTCGTCCTGGTCTTCAGAACAGGTTTCAGAACAGCTCGGGCTATACAGAGAAACCCAGTCTGTAAAAACAAACAAACAAATGACAAAAACTAAACAATCCCCACCCCCCAAAAAAAAGAAAGAAAAAGAGAAAAGAAAAGCCTCATGGATTGTATGCATGTAAAAGCAACATTTAAAAATCACTATTGGGGCTGAGTGCGTAGCTCAGTTTGTAGAGTGTTTGCCTAGCATACCTGAAGCCCCAGGTTTGATCCTAGCACTGAATACACCAGTCATGTTGGTGTATGCCTATATTCCCAGCACTTGGGAGGTGGATGCAGAAACATCAGGCGTTTTAGATCCTTTTCAACTACATACTAAGTTCAAGAATATGCTTGTGAGACTTTGTCTCAAAAAATTAAGCCAATTCAAAATAAAATCAATGTATTATTTCTTGTGAAGTGACTTAAAATATACCTGTATCACAGGATTAATAGCTTAAATGTTACAAGTAGCTTAAAAAATGTCTATCACGAACATGCATAGACCCTTTCTCTTGCCAGCATTCCCTAAACAATGCAGAATTACAACCGAGTGTGTTGCCTTTCCATTGCTATTCTGATTAGCTTTCACTTAATGGTCAACTTGACACAGCCTAGGGTCATCTGGGAGAAAAGCCTGGAGTGAGGGGTCGCCTAGGCTAGACGGATGTGTAGACATGCCTTTGAGGGACTCTTGTGACTGATGATGATGATTCAGCATCGAGCCCCTGTAGATGGCACCATCTCTGGGCAAGTGGGCTAGCTAGCTGTGTAAGAGAGCGAGCTAGGCATGATCCTGCGAGAGCCGTCGAGCAGTATTCCTCCATGGTTTCTGCTTTGAGTTTCCTCTTGAATTCTTGCCTTGACTTCCATCAGTTATGGACTGTGACCTGGAATGAAAGCCAAAGAAACCTTTACCTCCCCCCCCCCCCCCCCCCCCACACACTGCTTTTGGTTAGAGTATTATATCACAGCAACTAAAGGAAACTGCACCAGTTTCATTATGTATTAGACAACATCTTGAGACACACGGTATATGCGGGTGATATGCATGGCTTATATATCAAGCTCTAAATCATTTTATGTGAAATAATTGAGCTGTGTTGGATTTTGTTTTCTTCAAGGTCTTGGGATTAGGATCCCATCCATATAGATGGGTAAATATGTACTTAGCTAATCTTATCGATTTCCTTGGTGACCTGCTCAGTGTACAACTCCCTCCTGATAGTCTTTGCTGGCCTCTGTCTTCTGCTGGTGCTTGGCTGCACACAGCCCCTGCCCTCTACTCCAGATCTCAGACCTCCTTCACAATGCCATCGTCTCTATGTTCTCCAGGTGCCTTGCACAGCCTTCCTCCAGTATCCCACCTCTTTGCCCCATTCTTGCCATCCCATGGTCCCTGCCTCTCTTCTCTTCTGGAAGATCAACCACTACCCTCTCATTCAAAGAACACTCTGTTTTGCTTTAATGTATTACCTTCATGATTCCAGAACTTATTAATGAAAATTCTCAAGATTTACGGTAGAAGTAGGTAACCCGTCCACCCCAAAATAAATAAATTCACCAATAACTGACAAAATAAAATGTAAAAATCGAATACAAGGTTCTGTGTGTATATCTTAGCTATTAGAATGCACGAAGCCCTGGGCTATACCCAAATCTCTACCTAAACCAAACATGGATGCACATCTATAATCCTAGCAGGGGAGGTAGAGGCAGAAGACGTGAAGATTATCCTAAGCTATGAAAGAAATTTGAGGATGGCCTGGGATGCTGGAGCCTTATTTCAGAAAAGAATCAAGCAAACTGAAAATGAAGCTAGCATAAATTATATAATGTGTGGTTATAATGGTTAAAACGTAGCTAGGTATGTCAGTGAACACAGTGCTCTCCCTTAATGAAGCTCACTTATAGAAATGTGGGTCAGAAAGGAAGCTGTTAAGGGCTGTGAGGGGATCATGTGTGGTAGAATTGTAGAAGTTGTAACACCTACCTGGTGTGGCTCAAGGTAGCCCAGCCTGACTGTGCTTTGCTGTATCCTGTGGGGGCTCTTGTCCTCATAGTGTTCCTCAGAGATGAAACTGCTCACAAACCATACAGAATTGTGCTTTATTAGCTTGTCCTATTTTATGTATATATCAAGTTTTTCAAAACAAGTATAACGGACGAGCTACCTGTACCCTGCTATAGCTGTATGCTAACTTTTGTGGCTTTCTGTGAGCGGCCTTTTCTCCAGTTCAATAGATGCTGCAGGCAGAGTGGGTTCTGTCTCACTCATCCTTATAGTCCCATCATCTGTTGCCTTGCCTGGTTAATGTTGGCATTTTAATGAAGAATTCCTCGCTCTCTCTGCCTGTTCACTTCTCTTGTATTTTTGCAGGCCCTGATGCCTGTCATTTGTTCTGCAAGTGAAGGGCAAATGGCTGATTTTGGTAGCTAGAGCAAAACCTTGGGATTGCGTCTTCATGAAGGGCAAATGGCTGATTTTGGTAGCTAGAGCAAAACCTTGGGATTGCGTCTTCATGCATTCCCTGCATGGTTCCTGTATCTGGAAGAACTTTGCTGAGGAGACTGCTTGCCTGCTCCGTGGAGGGCTTTAAGACAGGCATTCCTTTGAAGGATGGTTTTGAGACTTAAAAGGGAAACAGAAAATGGTCTAAGAACTCAGAGATTATCTATTGAAGACATCTGCTGCCCCACTGAGGGCAGAAGGACTTATGCAGAGGTCAGTATTCCTGGAGTTTGGGAATGGAGGTAGCAAGGGGCACCTGGAACAATAAAGAAGTCAGCTATGTATACACACACACACACACACACACACACACACACACATGCTAAAAGAGACAAGAATAGGGGGGCATGTGGACTGGATTACTCGTATCAGAGCCCTATCCCATGACCTTGAAGTTATCCCCTGCTCTCTTCTCCACAGGGCAAAGGCAGATTCGAGAAAACTATACTACTCATGATGTCCTGCCTACTGGCTTCCAGTTAACTCTAACTCTCTCTCTCTCTCTCTCTTTCTCTCTCTTTCTCTCTCTCTCTCTCTCTCTCTCTCTCTCTCTCTCTCTCCCTCCTGTACCTGTCTCTCCTGTCTGTCTGTCTGTCTATCTATCTATCTATCATCTATCTATCTATCTGAAATATATATGGGAATATATTTATGAAAATGATAGGGACATAACCTTAGTTTCTTCTAGCAGGAGATAGAGAGAGACAGAGAGAGAGACAGAGACAGAGAGAGAGACAGAGAGAGAGACAGAGAGAGAGACAGAGAGAGAGACAGAGAGAGAGAGAGACAGAGACAGACAAGAGAGAGACAGAGAGAGAGACAGAGACAGAGAGAGAGACAGAGAGAGAGACAGAGAGAGAGACAGAGAGAGAGACAGAGAGAGAGACAGAGAGAGAGACAGAGAGAGAGAGACAGAGACAGACAGAGAGAGAGAGAGAGAGAGAGAGAGAGAGAGAGAGAGAGAGAGAGAGAGAGAGAGAGTTAACTGGAAGCCAGTAGGCAGGGCATCATGAGTAGTATAGTTTTCTAGAATCTGCCTTTGTCCCTGCAGAAGAGATCAGGGGACGAGGCCAAGGTCATGGGACAGGGCTCTGGTGCGAGTGATCCAGTCCACATGCCCCCATCCTTGTCTCCTTTAACCAGTTAGTCAATGACCGACCACATGCTGCTTATGGGTCTCTGTGAATGGCCTCTCTATCCGTTCCCTATGGTGCATGGCGGCTAGAACTGTAACTAGAATTTCCTTGGGAGAACCCACTGAGTATAATTTATTTATGGTGAAAGTGTTAGATGCAGGCTTAAAAGGCCCAGAGAAGCAGAGGGCTGCAGTGCGCGTCACCGTTTGCTAAGCGGAGCATCACCAGCGCCACTCCACAGACCTTCACTCTAGTTTGCTGTCCTTGCACTTTACAGAAAATAACGCCACTCAGAAACCATACTTTCAGTTGCAGGCTAAACTTCTCTTTAGGGCAAAACCAAAGTAATCACATAGAGGCTTTAGAAAGAACAGTTTTTTAGGTCAGATACCCTGCGAGACCCATAACCATCTTCCTACCCAGAATGCCTTTCTGTTCCCTTCAATGCCTGTGTTAGTACCATAGTTTCTATATTGCTGAAATGGCTGACACAGATTTTTTTTTAAAATATAAGAAGATATTAAAGGGCTTAGGTCATTGAAAAGACAATATTTATTTCTTTGTCTCCTGTGTTGGTTGGTATTAGGTCACCTTGACATAACTGGGAAGTGGGAATCTTAATTGAGAAAATGGCTCTGTAAGATTTGCCTGTAGGTAAGTCTGTGGGGGCACTGCTTTAGTTACTAATTGATGTGAGAGGGCCCAGCCTACTATGGGTGGAGCCACACTGGGCAGGTCGTGCTGGGTTGTAGGAATCAGCTTTCCTCTATGGCCTCTGCCTCACTCCTTGTCTCCATGGTCCTCATCTTGAGTTCCTGTACTGACTTCCCTCAGTGATGGACTGCTGCCTGAGAGGTGCAGACTGCAACAGACCCTTTCCTCCCACGTTGCTTTCCATCCCGGTGCTTATCACTGCAATAGAACACCTATTTAATGTAACTTCACTCTTTGTTTTGGTGTTGTGTAAAATATGTGAAAGGAAGAAAAATCTGAAACAAAAACAACCTCCAAGTACTTGAGCAATTAGTTCTTTCAAGGAGTAAATATTATGATAATATGGATTGCAAATTAATGTTAATAAATACACCTTAATAATTTAATAAATATCTACTACCCATACATCTTATTTAATAAATATATCTTAAATATTGTCTTTTATAACGGGCAGTACTTAGTTATAGACTTGACAGACATTTTATGCAAGACACTTCTTACTCAGAGCCTGTAAAGTTGTCAGGGTAATGAAACATTTGTTAACGTCCCCTATTGGTAGTGCTATGGAGTCCAATTTACAGGCAAGTTGCGGTCACATCTTCTGGCTCTGAGCAGGCATAAAATATGGCAGATACAGTATTTTTAAGCTACACATCTCAGACGCTGAGTGTTGCAAGGATATTAACCAATGGTAATCACAGCATGCAGAGGGAACTCCATCAGCCGAGCAAGTGTATTTCTTCTAATTTCTTTCCCCTTGTGTGGCAGTTGCGGTTTCCACAACTCTGCCCAGCCCAAGTGCAGCAGGTGTGATCCGCATTAGTGGAAGGTCAGCCTCACCACGGCTCCTAGTCTACCCTTTCAGTCTAGATTTTTCTGGGGCTTGGAAAATGACTCAGTGGGTAAAGTGCTAGCTGCCAAGCATGACGGCCTTGAGTCAATCCCCATGTAAAGAGCCAGGTGCGGCGGCACTTCTGTGTAGCGCCAGCACAGGGAGGCAGAGATAGAAGGCTCCTGGGGACTGGCTGGTCTAGACAAGTTGTGAGCTCTAGGGTCAGTGAAAGACCTTGTCTCAAAAAATAAGGTGAGGAGAGATTGTAGTCACATAATACTGACCTCTTGACTTCATGTGCATATATATATGATTCATGGTGAAAGTGTTAAATATAGGCTTGTAAGACCCAGAGAAGCACAGAGAACACACACACACACACACACACACACACATGCACGCACACACACACGTGTATATATATATATATAAAATGTATGTATATATACATACATACAAGATGTAGATATATAAAGACCCAGATAGTTTCTCTACTTCTCTTCCCTGGATGACCACTGCTGTGAGTCTAGCCTTCAGGATTCTGCCTTGGTTCAAGATGGAAGCCCCTAAGGTGTATTTGCTGACATTGGGCATTGTCAAGTCATCTTAATCTTAACGCTGACCTCAGTAGAACATAACAGTTTAGACCTGTGGTGTCTTTCCAGGCTCCCCCTTTTTTTTTTTTTTACTAGGGAAGACCTTTCCAAGCTTCTGCTTGCCTCATGTGTCACTTTCTAACCTTGCCCCTGCTCCTTCAGCTGTGCAGAAAGCTTTGGGAGCCAGGCTAGTCTCTGCCCAACCGTTGCTGCCATGGCTGTCCTGTCCTTGACTTCTGGCTGCAAGGACCCAATGATATGTAGGGTTAGGGGCCACTTATCACGTCTCAAGTCCCCAGAAGGAGATGAGGCTCTGGGAAGTCCAGTTGTTCCCATCACTGCTTGCTTAGAAACCCAGGCTGCCCTGAGTTAAAAGGCCAGTTTATAAACCGAATAACCAAATGGAAGGGTTCTGTTTTCAGATTCTCCTGGATCCCCTTGGAATAGAATCGTTTCAACAGAGGGTCTTAGGTTTGGGGCTAAGGAGCTTAAGATCTCAGACAAGAATTTTTTTAAAAAAAATTTGGACGATGGCATCTCAGTGTTTCATAGACCTCACTGTGTATCTCCTAGGAATCTGCTTTCTCATCCCTTAAAGAGGAATTACAGTGCTCAGCTTGTATAGTTTTTTATTGGGTTTCAATATGATAGATTAGCCCAGTGACCAGTCAGAAAGTATAGTGTGTTCCCCTCCATGAGTTCCTGGTCTCCTACAGCCTAGAAACCCCAAAATGGAACTGGAATAGATACACTGGACCTAATGAAATCAGAAAACCAACTCAAGGCTGTAATTCAGAGTATTAGCCTTACAATCATGCTGAGGCAAAGCCATTAAAGAGCCGTCTGGGGTTATTACAGAAGCTGCATATATGCGCTGTAAAATGTTAGACAGTGCTGACAAGCAGAAATGAGAGCGCGTGCGGTTCGGTGTGCACAAGTTACCAGTGTTAACCTCAGTGCACATCTCCCTTGATCTATTGTTTTTAATTTTATTTCCATATCTTTATTTTGTTTTTTTTGTATGTACATGTCTGTGTGAGGGTTTGTGCATGTGTGTGTGCAGGTGCACAGGGA
Organism: Arvicola amphibius; assembly: GCF_903992535.2. NCBI lineage: Eukaryota > Metazoa > Chordata > Mammalia > Rodentia > Cricetidae > Arvicola > Arvicola amphibius. The sequence goes on along the minus strand of NC_052058.2, from coordinate 90,813,351 downwards.
GGCATAGAAGAGGGCATCAGACCTCCTGCAGCTGGAGATAACAGGGAGTTGTGAGCTGCCATGTGGATGCTGGGAATTGAACCCAAGTCCTCTGCAAGAGCAGCCAGTGCTCTTATCCTCTGAGATGTCTCTCTAGCTCCTTGATCTCTCCCTCTTCAACCCTCTCTCTCCATTCCTCTCTTTCTCTTTCTCCCTCCCCCTCTCTCTTATCTGTACCCATATATGCTTCTATAGTTTCCAAACGGCATAAACCATTTTGTACCAAAGACTATATAAACATTTCCCAGTGTTCCCCAAATATCTTTCCCTGCCATTTATCCCAACTAGCTTCCAGAAGAGGACCACATATTACTTCCATTTCTTGTGCTACTTATTTCCTTTAATTAACAGCTGCTTATTTCTAAAATGATGTTGGTCTGTTGAACAGTCCTGTCCAGCTGTCCTGCCTGGATTCTTCTGACTGTTTCTCCCTCCCCATTGTGCCTCTGTAAATGCTTTTCAATGACTATTTTATGCTTGGATGTATCAGTGATCTTTTTACATTCTTCACATTATACATTCTGGCATATACATGTATGTGTTCATGTGTGTGCATGTATACATATGTGGGATACATTTGAACATGTGTGTATTGCATTTTCATATGTGTGTATACTCGTGTATGGGCATAGACATGTGTGGGTGCAGTTGTACATGTACATGCACATCTGTGTTCATACATAATGTGTGTATGTATGGGTGGGTGCATTTGCGCAGGTGTGTTCATATGTGTGCATGAATACATGTGGGGGTGTATTTGTACATATGTGTGCATGTAGCTGGAGGTCAGAGCACAACTCAGGTATTCTTCCTCAGGTACCACTGAACTTGTCTTTTTAAAAAAATATTAGTCCTTTGAGAATTCCATGTGATCTGTTTGATCATATCAACTCCCCTCTCATCTCTTCCCAGATGTACCCTCCCTTCCCTGCATACGTGACTTTGTTTCTTGAGACTGTTTTATCCACGTTTACATAAGACTCGCAAAGTAGGAGAGGCCAACTGGCCATTGAGCCCCAGGGACTCACCTGACTACACCTCTTCCGTGGGATTAAAACACACTTTATGATGGCTGGCCTTTAAACATAGCTTTTGAAGACCAAACTCTGGCCCTCTGGTTGTATGGAAGAGCTTCTGGACTCTGGTGTCCCCAGGCTGACACACAAGCTTTCTTATGTATAGTTAAAATTAAGGACTGCGTTAGTGTGAGCACCGACACTTCCCTTGTCTGCTTACATTTTCCTCTTCTGCCTAGAAAGTCACAGCATCACACACATTAAAATCCTCTTGCCAACCATTACCTAATGGTGTTAGATCGTACCCAAATGGGCAAAGCTAGTCAGAATTGAAACTGATAGTTAAGTACATAGTGGGGCAGATTTGGACATGCTGCGCTGTAGAAGGAGTCTGTCTCAGCTGTCTGGTTATTTAAGGAGGTGTACAGATTTTAGAAGAACTGTCTTTGTGCTCAGGGCCACAGAGAATTGACAGAAATATAAAAAATTGACCATAAAATTATGAGAAACATTAGGGTGCTTTTTCTTTTTTTTTTTTTGTTTTTTCGAGACAGGGTTTCCCTGTAGTTTCTAGAGCCTGTCCTGGAACTAGCTCTTGTAGACCAGGCTGGCCTCGAACTCAGAGATCCGCCTGCCTCTGTCTCTGTGCTGGGATTAAAGGTGTGCTCCACCACCGCCCGGCTAGGGTGCTTTTTCAAATTGAAAATAGATTCTCCTTTCTCACAACACATCCTGACCACGATTTCCGCTCTCTCCACTCCTTACCTTCCCTCCTACCCTGCGGGAGTAGGGTTCTCCTTCTATCAGGTCGTTCAGCTGATAGAACCTTCTCTCTCCCCCAGGTCCACTTCCCTTCCATTTCCCTTCAGAAAAGAGCAGACCTCAGAGAGACATGCTCAGAGAGAGCCAAGCATGACAAAACATGACATAATAAGACAAGGCACAAACCCTCATATCCAGCCTGGACAAACAACCCAGTAAAATGAAGAGTTCCAAAAAGAACAGGCAAAAAAGTCAGAGACACAGCAGAGACGCACACTCCCACTGTTAGGAATCTCACAAAAACACCAAGCTTACAACCATAATGTATATGCAGAGGACCTGGTACAGACCCGGTGCTTGCTGCTTCAGTCTCTGTAAGCCCATGTGAGCCCTGCTTAGTTGATTCAGTGGGGCCTGAATAAGTTAAGTTCCCCTGGCGTCCTCCACCCCCTCTGACTCCTATAACATTTTTGCCCCTGTTCCTTGTATGATAGATTGTTATTGTATTTCCACCTTATTTGTTGTATTATTAGAAATGCTTTGTCTTTTGTCTAGGTACCTTCCATGTGTAATGTGGCCAGGACACTTGTTTTGAACAATAAAATAGAGGAGGTAGTGACAGGTGATCTTTCCAAACAGAATTTAAGAGCCATGTGGGAATATGGTCACTGTTTTCTCATGTCCCCAAAGTGGCAAAGATGTATCCAGCACTTTGACAGTGTGACATGATATTGTCGTCCACAGATTTCATGCTGGAGAACCGCCTGGTAGAGTTACAGAAAAACTGTAAGAATATTTCCCAATGTCTAAGTCTGTTTACAGTTTCGTGCTCATTCACGAAACTGTATGAATGAATGAAGGTGTTCATTCATTCCTATCCCGGGTCGCACACACCCCTCAGGCCATTAGTTGGACACATAATCAGAGGTTCATCTTTTACCTGGGCTCTCATGTCTGCGATGAAAATTTATAACGTGAGCAATGAAGGGTGCGGTTGACAGCCGCTATGCTTTGGGTCTGGTTGTGCCATGATTTAAACTAAACCGACGGACGCAGAGAAGAACGGAGAGTGAAGCTCTAAGAGACAGCCGTGCAAAGGTTGATGGGGGTGCAACTGAGGAATTTAAGTGGGCGACCCTTCCGTTTTGCATCATCAACTTGAAGGCACCTGAATTTATATTTCAGCTTTGGAATTATGAAGCTGCCAGAAAAGAGTGGGCATAGACTTAACATGTGGGCCAGGTATATCACTCTGGGACATTTCCCTAAAGGATTCCAATGAAACACACACAGAAATCCTTGTATATCCATGTTTACTGTAGCACGATACATACTATACACTATACAGAATAAGTTATGGAAACAACCTAGGTGTCTGTCAACCGAGAAATGAATAAGGAAAATGTGGCATACATACACAACAGTATGTTTTTTCAGTCACAAAAAAGAACAAAGTCACATTGTTCAGAGAGAAATGCATGTGCCTGAAGATGGTGGTATTAAGTGAATTAAACCAGCCCCAGAAACACGAATGTGTTTTCTCTCATTTGTGGCTCCTGATATGGTAACGTGGTGTTTTATCTGCACTGATGACATGAAGATAAAAGAGAACAAGTCTGGGAAAGAGAGGGTACCAGTGGGAAAGGGAAAAGAGGAATGTGGGGGGAGGTGTTTGTGGAAATATGTTTGAAGTACACAAATATTTTCATTAAAGTAGCTCATGGGTGTATATAAGGCACCTGCCACCGAGCTGAATGACCTGATAGAAGGAGAGCATCAACTCCCAAACACACATAAATAAATAGAAGTGATAAAAACCCACTATTATTACCAAATGAGTGATGTTCCACTGGAGATAGCATACAAACCTACCCCGGGTCCCGGCTGTTTACTAGCAGGGTAGAGACGTGCACTGACTATAGCCAGAGTCCACTTAGATGTTAATAGGAGCTGTCCGACAGAACAATTAACTGAAGAACGAGCTGGGACTTTCTAATTATTTTTCTTTTGGGTATGCAATTTGAGTTAGTTATTCAAATTACAATGTCACAGTGTGAAATAACACAATCTGTTGCTTTTATAGTCACACAAATTAATTTTTAAATGAAATATAAATGTCAGATGATTTATGTCTTAGCTTTGGGGAAAAAATCCCATCTATTGATATACATATATATTTTTCCATAGGACAAACCATGCCTAGAATAAACTGTGTAAGCTATCAGTTAGAGGAGAAGTCCTTCTCCCCTCAATTCAAATTAATTTCTCAGAAGTGTGGCTGGATAAATACTCTAGTTGAAGTGTGTACCTTATTTACGAACCTCGAGCCTCTTAAGCTTCCTGCCTTAGAGTCAGCATCCGAACTCACACAGCATGCCCTGACTTAGCCCCTTTACCTGCTCAGGAGCTACAAATCATTCTATGACATAAGGAGAATTACTGTGAGAATAAGAGTGGGGAACACGTTCGCTCTTACCTCATTCAGTGGCATGAACTGGTCTTTAAAACAATGGCCTTTCCCAGGATCCTTTTCGCTGTGTTGGGAATTTCCAGAGGAAAAAATCTTTTCTCTCTTCTCTTCTCTTCTCTTCTCTTCTCTTCTCTTCTCTTCTCTTCTCTTCTCTTCTCTTCTCTTCTCTTCTCTTCTCTTCTCTTCTCTTCTCTTCTCTCTCTCCTCTGTCTCTCTCTGTCTGTCTCTGTCTGTCTCTGTCTCTCTCTCTCTCTCTCTCTCCCCCCCCCCGATGTTGTAAGGCAATCAAGAAAAGCAGCTGAGGGTCTATAACTCATAATTGAAATTTAGCTTTAGAGTAACTTCATTAGCTTGCGGTTGATTAGGAGGTATGTGTTTATTAAATGAAATGACCTCTGGATTTGCATATCCAGTACAAAATTAGGTTCTTGGAGGTATAACGATATTTAAAGACACTTTTTAAAGGAATATTATTGCCAAGATTGAATAATTAAAATTATAACCATTTGGTTTTTAAAGTTTTTAAAATTGCTTCCAGGTCATTTCTTTTTATACTTTAGTCTTCAGCAAAAGGCACCCTTCCTCCTACAATGTTTTTGAATTGAAATAGAATTATATCACTTTCCCCTCTCTTTCCTCACTCCAGCCCCTCCCAGCTACCCTTTCTCCAAGCCTTTCCAAGCCTCACCCCTCAATAGGTATGTGTGTGTGTGTGTGTGTGTGTGTGTGCGTGTGCGTGTGCATGTGTGTACACACACACTGCCTGCTGAATCTATTTTTTGGTGGTGGTGTATATCACTTGTTTTTTTTTTAACACACTCAAAGATGAATTTGCAATTTTTTCTCTAATAATACTGATAAGCCCTTTCCAGCTGATAAGACCAGCTCACTGGGCATCTACTGTGTATTGGTCAAATGCCTAGTTGGTGGCATAAAAATCCAAACACTTGTCCTGTGTCACTAAGAGGCTTGCAATCTACCAAGAGGACAGGAGGAACCTAGGCAATGTGTAGCTCGTCTGTGACATGTGAGAGCAGCAGAGATGCCAGCACAAAAGTCCTACAGCTCTCACCTCCCAGGGGTGGAAGGAGGTGGTTTATTCTGGAAACAAATGTGAGTACTCACGGTTTGAGAACTTAGACTCAGGTTACTCCCAATACCGTGTTCCTATAACAGGGCCATGGCATTTTAATGGTAACAGAACAGAGACAGTTATAAATCAAGGCACTTTCTCGTGCATTGCTGGAAGCGCCAGGTAGATGGATTATGGTGAAGTGGGGAAATCCCTGCTATTCACTTCAGATGCTGTGTGATGGCATTCCTAGTGCTGGACTAGCAGGAATTAGGGATCAGTGTGAACAGTCCTTGATGTGGGAGAGTCTTCTGTTTGTGTTGATTTCATTCGTTAATAAAGAAACTGCCTTGGCCCATTTAATAGGCCAGCCCTTAGGTGGGTGGAGTAGACAGAACATATCCTGCTTCTTAGAAATGTCTGCTGGATACTATGGGCCTGAAGGCTGAAGATGGATGCCCCAACGGTACAGAGGAACTTTGGGTGACTGTCCAGGCAGTGAGTTGTCTCTGTCATTTCTAGAGTTTGAAAGTTGCATATTTCTTGTTTACTTAGGTAGTATTATATCCTTCTGGAGTCTTTGATGGAGTTGAAAAATAAATAGATAGTTATAGCTTTCCTTAGTTATGATAAAAGATAAAATAGATCTAAATATTGTAACTGTATTCTTGCTTGATAACTGTTTTGTTATATGTAATTTTGCTATGTTAAAGTTGAAGCCTTCCTTTTTGTTTAAACAGAAAAGGGGGAAATGATGGAGGAGTGTCTATGTGTTAATTTCATTGGTTAATAAAGAAACTGCCTCGGCCCTTTAATAGGACAGAAAATTAGGCAGGCGGAGTAAACAGAACAGAATGCTGGGTAGAAGGCAGTGAGGCAGATGCTTCAGGCAGTTGCCATAGGCAGTTGCCATGCTTCTCTTCTCCAAGACAGATGCAGGTTAAGATCTCTTCTGGTAAGTGACCACCTCGTGGTGCTACACGGATTACTAAATATGGGTTAATTAGCCAATAAGAGGCTGAAACTAATGGGCCAAGCAGTGTTTAAAAGAATACAGTTTCCGTGTAATTATTTTGGGTGTAAAGCTAGCTGGGAGCAGCCCGGCTGCTCCATCTACAATTCCTCAAAGGACTTTACGTGATTGTCATAGGGATGTCAGGTTAGACACAGAGGTGAGTGGTGACCAGCTAATTAGGGGACCAAAGATAGTGTAAGATCATGGAGCTCTGGGCCCACAGCATTCCTGCTTCTCTCACTCACTGCCAGTAGACCATTGATGTAGGATTCCCCTCTGTATGCTATGAATATGCTTTATTACCATTGGTTAATAAAGAAGCTGTTTTGGCCTATAGCAGGGCAGAATGTAGCCAGACTGGAAGAGATATAGAGAGAAAGTAAGCAGAGTCAGGGAGATACCATGTAGCTGCTGAAGGAGAAGGACCTGGAAACTTTCCAGGAAGCCACAGCTTTGTGGCAATATAAAAATGTAAGTGCTAGCTAAAAATATGCCTGAGTCATTGGCTGCACAATGTTGTAATTGATACAGTTTCTGTGTGACCTTCCCAGTCTGGGTGGCTGGGAAACGAATGAGTAGTCTCCGACTAGAGACCATCCTTGTAGAGTCTTTACATGGGTGCTGCTTTGGGAAGGAAACATCAAATTGCAAACACAAGAGTAATTAACTCTCTTATGAGTAATTAGGAATGATGCATATAATAAGAAAATGAATTTTGTTTCCACGATTGGCTTTTGTTTATAAACTAATAAAGTTATGATGGACACCATTACAACTCCTAAGGGATAGGTTAGAGAGTAAAGAAAGTGGTTGGTTTTTCCTTGTCCCTTGAACCCCTGGGTTGTAAGTGGTAACAAGAACGGGGTCCTCTGAAGATATTTCATGGTCTTTTAACCCCCAGATTTATGACTAATCCTAATATCTTGGGGAAGGTGTTAGCGTTCACGGCCTTGCCAAAAGCTAAGTTCACCTTCAGCTCTACCTCCTCGAGGCTTACTAATACCCAAGACTTTCTCCTAACGTGAGTTATACATTCAATTTGCCGAGGGTTTCATTGAGGACTTTGATAAATTATATTTTCCTATAAATAACAAACCCCACTGACTGAATGGAGGAATGAGTGGAGGATGAATGAAAAGGTAGAGGAAATGGCCTTTTTATTTATTATCTCAAATATATTAAAGTAGGATCTTACCACATATATTGAACTAGATACTATTAAAAAGATCCAAGCTTCAAATCTATAACAAATCATAGTTTTTCATAGATGTTAAAGCAAATTTCTGCTTTCTTTATGAAGCTTTTATCAATAATTTAAGTTGTAGCAATCTCTACTTTTATTACAGATATCTATAACGTGAACACTTTCTGTATGTTATAGAACTTTGCATTACATATGGCCTTTATTCTAGTTTTCTATTGTCTATGTTAAAACATTTTCTCCCTGCAAAGATTAAAGTCCTTATAGGTTTCAAGGACTGTAACTTACCCTCATTTCCACCATGATAGTTAGCATATTGACAACAGTAAAAATATTACTTCAGGCTTCCAGGTTCCTATTGTATAACGTATCTACTGAAGCTCAAATCTACCCCAGTGCATTTCAAAAAAATCACAGAGTTATAATGGGAACAAAACCCTGTCACAATAAGAAACCTAGGACTCTGCATGCTTCAGGTTACTTCTAAGCTGTAGAATGCTCAAGCTTCCCAGAGAAATTTAGAGGAGGCAGAGGAGAAAGTGGAGGAGGGGGTGATAGGAAACACAGGGAAGGTTCATACTAGGACAAGTTGTGCATATCGAGGTGGTTAACACTGTGCATCCACTCTACTAGGTCTAGAATCTCCCAGGAGACAAATCTCTGGTCATGATTGTGAGGAAAGGGTTGGATTGGGTTAACTGAGGACTGAAGACAGTACCTTGCTATTCTTGGCACCTGTGCTGGCCCTGAATAAAAGGAGAAAGTGAGCTGAGCACCAGCATCCATCTCTCTGCTTCCTGACTGTGGATGCACTGTGACCAGCTGTCTCACACCCAGTTGCCATGGTTTTCCAAATATGTGTCAAATTAACCCCTTTCTTCCTTAAGTTGCTTTTGTCAGGTATGTTATCATAGGAAAAAGTCACTAATGCCCCTGTGTTGGCAGTTTAAGGGAGTCTGAACATAGTATGTCCACTGGCTGGCATTTGTCTGATGGAGTGCTTAAAAGTTCTGCCTATGATTTGGTGATCTCGGGCAGGAATGGCACTAGTTTGGATCAGGAGTGGCATGTTGTAATAAACAGTTGGGAACTTGGTGATAATGGGAAAGAAATTTCAAAAAGAGGCATGTTCGGCATCCTATAAGCAAGGAGAAAAATGAGATGATTTAACAACTCCTAGAACTCCTCACCTACCTCTGAAACCAAACAGAATCTAGTATACTTGGCCATGGTTATCGACCGTGGCCCCTGGATAAGGAACCTGGCAAGATGATGGCTGTGCAGCTGTCTTTCCAATCCGCTTTGAGTTTAGTTGCATCAAAACAGCAGGCTTTTAACAATAGCAGCCTTATTGAGATAAAATCCTCGAAGGATACAATATACTCATATAAACTATCAAAACAGGCTGAGAGACAGCACAGTGGATAAAGTGATTTGATGTGGGAGAGTCTTCTGTTTGAGTTGATTTCATTGGCTAATAAAGAAACTGCCTGGCCCATTTGATAGACCGCCCCTTAGGTGGGTGGAGTAGACAGAACAGGAAGAGGAAGTGAGGTAGAAGGATCAGTAAGATGCCATGCCTCTCCTAAGTTAGGCAGACTGCCGTGCCTCTCCTCAGAGAGATGCCAGATGCGATGAAGCTCCAGCCCAAGATGGATGCACACTAGAATCTACCTGGTAAGGCACCACTTTGTGGTGCTACACAGATTATTAGATATGGGTTAGTCAAGATGTGAGTAAGAGGCAGAAAATAATGGGCCAGGCAGTATTTAAAAGAATACAATTTGTGTGTCGTTATTTTGGGGCATAAGCTAGCCGGTGGCTGGGAGCTGGACGGCGGGAACGCGGCCCGCAGCTCCACACTACAGAAGTGATTACCTTGCAAGCATGGGGATTGGAGTTTAGAGCCCCACAACCCACACTGATGCCTGGTGGATATGGTGCCTCTCGTAATTCTGTCACTTTGAAGGTAGAGGAGGATAGGTGTTCTGAAGCAGGCTGGCTAGCCTCACTAGCAGTATTGCTAAGTCCAGGTTCAAGTGAGAGAAGCTGTGTTAATATAAACAGAATTATTGAGGAAGACTTGACGGCAGCTTTGGATCTCTACCCACTGGTGAGGCTGCACATGCATGTGCCCCCACACATGGAAGCAAGCATATACACATGTACACACACATATTACACACATAGACATAGCCAACAAGCTCTGTAAAAGTCATTCATATTAAGATGGTCACAAATTGTGTAGCTATCAGCACAATAAACTTTGTAGATTTTATTAACTTATGAAGAAACCCCTGGACCCCCAGAGCTCCTTCAGTCTTAGGCAACCATCACCATAAAGGTGCTCTAGATTGATCTACTTTGGAAACGTCACATAAGTACAGTTATGCAATTTATAATCTTTAGATTTTAGTTTATTTAGTTTTGTATTATGTTTTCAGAGTTAATTTTTAATAACCATTCACACTCCTTTTGTTTTTACTGCCAAATAATATTTATTACATTGCATGGATATGCCACATTCTATTCAACCATTGGCCAACCCTTGTGTTTCTGCCTTTTGCTGCTATGAATATTGCCAGTGCAAGCATCTGCTTACTGACCCATTTGTGGGCCTGTTTTCATCTCTTTCTATGTGAGCAGAATTACTATGTGTGCACCCATGTTTGACTCTTTTTGAAGAGCTGTGAGTTGTCTTCCAAAGTACCATTTTGCGTTTCTGCTGGAAGTGGAGTAGAGTTTCAATGTCTCTGTCTCCTTGCCAACCCTGGTTATTAGCTGCATTTTTGACACTGGAGGGAATGAAGTTGCAGCTCACTGTACATTCCATTTGTATTTTCCTGATCATGAGTGACATTGAACTCTTTTTCATGTCACAACTTTGAATTAGAACACTCCCACTACCTCTCAAAAAAGTACTATGTGAAAATAACCAAATATATATTACTCGGTGAAAGAAAGAAACCTTAAAATGGCAATTTGCTGAATAATTCACACTATCGCAATCTGGAAAAGACCTAGAAGGTGTTGGGGAGGCTGTGGCTGGAAGGGACTCGAGGAAAGGAGCAAAGGGGTCAGATGAAGCAAAGAGGATTCTTAGGGCCAGCAAATCCTTCTGTCTGATGTCATAGTTCTGGATGCGTGTCATCAGACCATCCTCAAACTATAGCTCCAAGAGTGGGATCTAATGTGAATTTCAAACTTCAGGTTTTGACTCGTCATTGATTGCAACAAACTGACCACAGGCTGTTCATTTACAGAGGTTTAGAGTCTTTGGGCAAGAACTGGAGTCAGCTTGTTTTCTGGGGAAGGTTTCCTTGCAGATTACAGAATGGTGGTGGGTCTCATGTGGTGAGAGAGTGATACTACCAGCTCCTATCTTTGTTCCCAGCCTTATAAAGCTGCAGTGCCCATATGGTTCCCCTCTCTCAGCCTCAGACAACTCTAGTTACCTCCCACGAACTCCACCTTCAAATGCCATTAAGGTATGAATGTGGAGATGGAGTTTCCAACACAGCATCCTGTGGAGAGCCCCTGCAGACTACACACAAGTGTGCAGTGCCCATAGGCTGTGGATACTGGGAGTCTGTGTGTAGAGAACATTTTCACACTGCAGCACAGGTGTGCAATGCTCCACAGACTGTGGATACCGGGGAGTCCTTGTGTAGAGAGCACCTGCAGATTACACAGGTGTGCAGCACCCACAGGCTGTGGATAGTGGGGAGTCCTCGTGTAGTGAATACCTGTAGACTACATCACAAGTGTGCAGTGCTCCATAGGCTGTGGGTACTGGAGAATCCTTTGTAGAGAGCACCTACAGACTACACCACATTTGTGCAATGCCTCATAAGACCATTGATAGTGAGGGTCTGTGTGGAGGCAAAGGTTATGCCAGGACCCTTTACTTCCCTGTCAGCTTTCCGTAAAGTACAATAAAATTTAAAAATCTATTAAGATTTTCTTTGGTGTTAGAACCAACATGATATGTAAGGACCTCTCTGGTATGCTGATAAGGAGTCCTTTTGGTAAATACCCTGGAGTGGTATAGTTAGGTGCCCATTAGTGTGGCAAAGGATAAGGAATTGTTGTTGTAGAAGGCTGCTTGTGTGTTCCAGGCTGCCCAGACTCCCAAAATAACCACACAAAAACTATATTATTTGCAATACTATTATTGGGGTTTCTGTCCTGCCTGGTTCCTGCAGTTATTATATCTCAAAGAAACCACACAGAGTTCTACATTAGTAATAAACTGATTGGCCCATTATCTCAGGCTTCTTATTAACTCTTATATCTTATATTAGTTCTTTATTCAAGTCTATGTTAGCCACGTGGCTTGGTACCTTATTCAGTGAGGCAGTCAAATCTTGCTTCTTCGGTGGCTGGGTCACAATTCCAGACTAGGATTTCCTTCTTCCCAGAATACTCCTGTTCTCCTTGACCCACCTCTATTTCCTGTCTGGTTGTCCTACCTATACTTCCTGCCTGGCTACTGGCCAATCAGCATTTATCTATAATTTAATTGACAGAATACAGACCATTGTCCCACTGGGGGTGGGGTTCTAAAACCAAATGTTGGGTGCCAGATGAAGGTGTAAGTCACAAAACAATTTCACATCAGTTCAGAATTATGGATAATAAAAGGGTCATTTATTTAAGGAGAAAACTTACAGATCACTGTCCTAGACAACAGTCCTTTGAACAAACAGGAACAGAGTCTAGCAGCTATAAGCGGGAGCTGAAAGCAAGATAGCAGGTGTAAGGTTACCGCTGTTTTTATAGTATAAGAGACCATGCCCAAGTGGGCTGGTACCTTAAAGGCTATTGGCTGAAGGAGCATAATGTACTCCCATAGAACCTGTTATAGAAGGCTGCTTGTGTGTTTCTGGGTGCCCAGACTCTCGAAATAACCACACAAAACTATATCATTTGCAGTACTGTTTGGCCAACAGCTTAACATATTTCTGGCTAACTCTTATATCCTAAACTAACATATCTCATTTAATCTGTATATTCCTACGTGGCTTGCCGGCAAAGTTTCGGCTGTCGTCTACCCCTGGCAGAGGTTACATGTCTTCTCCTTGACTCCACCTTCTTTCTCTCAGCATTCGGTTTAGTTATCCACTCCCCCATCTGCCTACCTATATTCTGCTGCGTGCAGGCCTACGACAGTCCTTTATTAACCAATGGTATTCACAGCATACTGAGGGGAATCCCACATCATCTGCCCCTGAGCCCTGAGATTAAAGGTAAGCACTAATACACCTGGGTGCGCCCTCATGCTTTCCTCAACTTTTAGCAATTAGGTGACCTTTCTTATTGATGGTAGATGGGGAGAACAGCAGCAGCTCTTTATGGAAACCTCCGGGCCATCAGTCCTGTGACACTGCTTTTCTGCAGGCCACTTGGAGAAGACCTGATTTAAAGACACAGGTTTTTAACCCGCGGCATCTTCTCACCTCCATTTTGAAGCATTTTGTTGTTACTGCATCTGATGCTTCATTTTTCATGCAACTTTTTTGTTTTTGAGGTACTTAGGGATTAAACCTAAGGCTTCCCCATGCCAGACTAGCATGTTCTTCTGAGCTACAAAAAGGCTTTCCTTTTTATTTAAACTGAAAAGGGGAGGTGATATGGGATTCCCCTCTGTATGCTGTAAATATCATTGGTTAATAAAGAAGCCGTTTTGGGCCTGTGATAGGGTAGAGAAGAGCTAGGCAGGGAAAACTAAACTGAATCTTGGGAGAAAGGAGGCAGAGTTAGAGGAAGAAGCCCATTAGCTCTACCAGAGACAGACATGGGAACTTTACCCAGTAAACCACAGCCATGTGGTGATAAACAGCTTAATAGAAATGGATTAAATTAATATGTAAGAGCTATCTGATAAGAAGTTAGAGCTAATAGGCCAAGCAGTGATTTAAATAATATAATTTCTGTGTGATTATTTTGGGGCTGAGCAGTCAGGAACAAACAAGCAGTCATCCTACAACAAATTGGTACCCAAGAGTTAGCCAGTAAGAAGATAGAACTAGTGGACCAAGCAGTGATTTAATTAATACAGTTTCTGTGTAGTTATTTCAGGAGTCTGGTCAGCTGGGAAATAAGCAAGCTACCTCTTACAACAAAGTGTGGTGTATTTGCACAATGCATTTATTCTTAGATATGAAGAAGAATAGAGTTAATCCATAGGCAGGAAAACAGATGAAACTGGAGATAGATTTATTAAGCAATCCAGTTAGTTTCAAAAAGACAAACATCACATTTTCTCCCATTTGTGGGTCCTACATTTTAAATATAACATAAGATCTCATATGCATAGAAGGCATGAAAATTAAACAAACTGCTTGTGGAACAAATTGGACCAATGGGGAGGGACACTGAGAAGGGGGGGGATCATGAGGTACTGAGGGACATGCCCAAGTACATTATGTGCTTCCATGAAAATGGCCTTAAGTGAACCTGGATTATAATAACAATTAAATCCAAACAAGGAGAGGAGAAGCAGCTCAGTGGGTAAAGGTACTTGTCATTAAGTCCAGGGACTGAATTCAGTCCTCAAGACCCATGCACCCATGCAGTAGAAGGAGAAAACGTACTCTTGCAAATTGTCCTCTGATATCTACACACACACACACACACACACACACACACACACACACACACACATAAACACAAGTACACACCCACTGTAATATGCATGTGCCCTAACACAAACACATTTAGACACACAATAAATAAAAAAAATGAAAAAGAAAGAATATAAAATGTGAAATGGGGAAATGAATGAGATCAAGATACGTGATGTAAAAGACACATAGACTATATAGATAGATAGCAGACAGACAGACAGACAGACAGACAGACAGACAGACAGACAGATAGATAGATAAATAGACAAATTTTAAGTCAAAACCAACTTCTTTGGGATTATTTTTGCTGCTAGTACCTCTGTGAATAGAAGTCCCCACCCTAATCCCAACAAATTTCTGATCTTTTCTCTATTGTGATGTTTATATTTTCTTTCTTCACTGTTTTATTCAAATGAAGTCTTGGACAACCATTTGTGTTTGGCTTCTTTCTCTTCCAAGGTGTTTGTAAAATCCATTCATACCATTGCAGACATCAGCAGTGTGCTAGTTTTCAGCATTGAGTACAGTTCTATTGCTCTGTGGACATAGCACAGCATTTTCATCATTATTTATCATGGGAGAACCATTTGTATTTTCATGAGTGATGCTACTATGAAAATTTGGACATAAGGCTTTAATGTGAGCAGATGTTTGTCCTTCTTTAGAGTGATTATCATATGAGAGACATTATGTATTACATGGAAGCAAGAGTTTTGCCCTTTAAAAAATAGTTTATTTAAGTGTGCTTGTGCGCATATGCCACATGTGTGTAGGTGCCCTTAGAGCTTACACACAATAGACAAACAAGCAAACAAATAAATGTAATAGTAAAGAAATACATTGAAAATTAAATCAAAACAAATTTATTTGGGATTATTTCCCCCATTAACACTTTTGTGATTGTTAACTCTCTACCCTTAGCCAAACTGACCATTGTAGAAGGCATTAGATCTTCTCGAGATAGAATTACAGGTATTTGTGAGCCACCTGACATGGGTTCTCTGGAAGAACATTGGCTGTTTTTGACTTTGAGACATCTTTCCAGCCTCTGAATATTTAACTTTTTTTTTCCAGTTATTTATTTTTTATTAAAAATTGCCATCTCCTCCCCTCCTCCTTCCCCTTCCCTCCCCTCCCCTCCACCCACACCCCCACTCCCTCCCTCTTGAGGCCAAACAGCCATCAGGGTTCTCTACACTATGTTGAGTCCAAGGTCCTCCCAACTCCCCCCAGGTCCAGGAAGGTGAGCAACCGAACTGACAAGGCTCACACAGAGCCCGTCCATGTCGTAGAGACCAAGCCCATCGCCATTGTCCTTGGGTCCTCGGTCAGCCTCCACCATCAGCCACCCTCAGAGAGTCCGATTTGGTCGCATGTTCCATCAGTCCCATTCCAAGTGGACTTGGTGGTCTCCCATTAGTTCTGTCCTGCCGTCTGGTTCCCAGGTGTCCAGGAAGACGCCCCCAGCTAGGTCCTTGGGCAGCCGAGGAGAGGGTGCCAGAAATGTCCAGATCCTATTGCCATACTCATGAATATCTTGCATATCACCATAGAACCTTCACCTGGCATTGGATGGAGAAAATGACAGAGCCCCACATAGGAGCACCGGACTGAGCTCCCAAGGTCCCGATGAGGAGCAAAAGGAGGGAGATCATGAGCAAGGAAGTCAGGACCGTGAGGAGTGCGTTTACCCATTGAGACGGTGGGACAGATCTAACGGGAGACCTCCAAGTCCAGTTGGAATGGAACTGATGGAACAGGGGACCAAACCGGGCTCTCTGAATGTGGCTGACGGTGGAGGAGGACTGAGAAACCAAGGACAACGGCAATGAATGTGAACTCTACAGCATGGACGGGCTCACTGTGAGCCTTAACCTTCACCTGGCGATGGATGGAGATAGAGACAGAGCCCCACATTGGAGCACCGGACTGAGCTCCCAAAGTTCTGATGAGGAGCGGATGGAGAGAGATCATGAGAATGAATATTTAACTTTTTAAAGACAATGAGAATCTTTACCAAAGTAGCAATACTATTTACATTCTTGCTAGCAATGTATAGTGTTTGTGAATAGTATTGATTTTATTCATTCTGGCAGGTGTGCTATAGTTTGGCTATGAAGTGTTACCCCTGTAAAGACTTGGTGCCCAGCTAGTTCACCCTATCACTGAGAGGAAATTGGATCACAGCAACTCCCACCTAATCAATGCATCCATCTACCAATAGATTGATAACATGCTAGCATGGGTGGGAGGTGAGAGACTAGGTGGTGGGGTTTCATTGGACAAAGTAAGTCACTTTATCCTAAGTTTGGGGAAGCCTTTAAAGAGTGTATCTAGTTCCCGGTTCCTTTGTAGCTTTTTCTCTGCTTTCTGACTGCCATAAAGTCATTAGCTTTTCCTACAACACTCCCATCATCTGTAGCGTTCTGCCTGGCCTGAAACAGACAGGTAAAACACCTAAGTCAGTGGGTGTGGGCAGAGACCTCTGAAACCCTGAGCATAAATACTTGCAAGAAAAGCAAGAAAAAAGTTGATTAACACAAGTTATGTCTTGTTTATGCTTGGTTTACTTTTTCCTGATTATCAATAACATTAATTAATTATTATGATTAATGTGATTATTTTCCATTTTCTTTGGTAAAGTTTCAAATATTTGTTTTATTTTTTAAAATTAATTATTGGCTTATATGGTTCTTGTATGTACCAAATAGAAGCCCTTGATGATTTACATGGCCCACAAATATTTTTCATAAAGTGAGGATTTTCTTTTCCTTTGCTTAACAGTATCTATTGAAGAAGAAATTTGCTCTTTTGGAAGAACAAAACTCATCTGTTATTTATACCACATTGATGTGAGGGTTATTGTGGCACTAAAAATAATCAATCTTAGTGTGTCTTCTGCTTTATATTATTGTTGATGTATTATTAGTATATTAACACAATATATTATATCCACTAATATTTTATTGTTACTTTTAATTTGCTAATATTTTAGTGAAATTGCTTTGAGTTTCTCTCCATTTAATTTCATGTTGGATGTTTGATTGCTGTATATTACTTTTATTATGTTTAGATACATTCTTTGTATCTCTGATCTCTCCAAGATCTTTACCATGAAAGGGTGTTGGATTTTGTTGAATGCTTTTTCAGCATCTAATCATATGGTTTTTTTTCTTTCAATTTATTTATATGGTGGATTACATTAATAGATTTTTGTGTGTTGAACCATCTTTGAAACTCTGGGATGAAGCCAACTTGATCATAGTGGATGATTTTTATGTGTTTTAGATTTTGTTTGCCAGTATTTTATTGAGTATTTTTGCATCTATATTTATGAGTGAGATTGATCTGTAATTTTCTTTCTTGGTTGAGTCTTCATGTGGTTTTAGTATCAGGGTAACTGTAGCCTCATAAAAAGAGTTTGGCAATGTTTTTTCTGTTTCTATTATGTGTAAAAATTTGAGGAGTATAGGTATTTGTTCTTTTGTGAAGTTCTGTTAGAATCCTGTACTGAAACCATCTGGCCCTTGGTTTTGGGGGTTGGGAGGTTTTTGATGACTGTTTCTATTTCCTTGCAGGTTATAGGTCCATTTAAATTGTTCACCTGGTCTTCTTTTAATTTTGGCATGTCATACCTATCCAAAAAATCATCCATTTCTTTTACATCCAATTTTGTGGCATACAAGTTTTTATAGTATGACCTAATGATTCTCTGGATTTCCTACTTGTCTGTTGTTATGTCCCACTTTTCATTTCTGATTTTGTTAATTTGAATGTTCTCTGCCTTTTTACTAGTTTGGATAAGGGTTTGTCTATCTCGTTGATTTTCTCAAAGGACCAGCTCTTTATTTCATCAATTCTTTGTATTGTTTTCTTGGTTTCTATTTTATTGATTTCAGCCCACAATTTGATTATTTCCTCTTGTCTACTACTCTTGGGTGAGTCTGCTTTTTTAAAATTGTTGTTGTTGTTATAGGGCTTTCAGGTGTGCTGTGAAGTCTCTAGTGTGAGATTTCTCCACTTTCTTTATATAGGCTCTTAGTCCTGTGAAATTTCCTCTTAGCACTGCTTTCATAGTGTCCCATAGGTTTGGGTATGTTGTGCCTTCATTATTGTTGAATTCTAGGAAGTCTTTAATTTCTTTCTTTATTTCTTCCTTTACCTAGCGATGATTCAATTGAGCACTGTTCAGTTTCTATGAGTTTGTATGTTTTCTGTAATTAGTGCTTTTGTTGAATTCTAACTTTAAACCATGGTGATCTGAGAAGATACAGGGGATTACTCCAATGTTTTGTATCTGTTGAGGTTTGCTTTGTTACCGAGTATGTTGTCAATTTTATAGAAGGTTCCATGAGGTGCTGAGAAGAAGATATATTCTTTTGTGCTTGGGTGCAATGTTCAATAGATATCTTTTAAGTCCGTTTGAGTCATGACATCTGTTAGTTCTCTTATTTCTCTGTTAAGTTTCTGTCTGGTTGACCTGTCCATTGGGGAGAATGGCATGTTGAAGTCTCCTACTATTAGTGTGTGGGGTTTGATGTGCGATTTAAGCTTAAGTTATGTTTCTTTTACATATATGGGTACTCTTGTATTTGGGGCATAGATGTTCAGGACCGAGACTTCATCTTGATGGATTTTTTTCTCTGATGAGTATGAAGTATCCTCCTCCATTTCTTCTGATTGATTTTAGTTTGAAGTTCATTTTGTTAGATATTAGAATAACAACACATCCTTGTTTCTTAGATCCATTTGATTGGAAAACTTTTTTCCAACCCTTTACTCTGAGGTGATGTCTGTCTTTGAGGTTGAGGTGTATTTCTTGTTTACAGCAAAAGGATGGTCCTTGCTTTTGTATCCATTCTCTTGGCCTGTGTCTTTTTATAGGTGAACTGAGCCTATTGATATGAAGAGACATTAATGACCAGTGATAATTCCTATTATTTTTTGGTGGTAGTGTTTGTGTGTTTCCCTTTGCAGTTTGCTGGTGTGAGGTTATCTATTGCCTGTGTTTCTGTGAGTGCAGTTATCTTCCTTGGGTTGGGGTTTCCTTCTAGTACTTTCTGTAGGGCTGGATTTGTGGAGAAGTATTGTTTAAATCTGGTTTTGTCATGGAATATCTTGTTTTCTCCATCGATGGTGACTAAAAGCTTTGCTGGGTATAGTAGTATGGGCTTGCATCTGTGGTCTCTTAGTATCTGCAGCACATCTGCCCAGGACCTTCTGACTTTCATGGTTTTCATTAAGAACTCGAGTGTAATTCTGATAGGCCTGACTTTATATGTTACTTGGCCTTTTTCATTTGCAGCTTAATATTCTTTCTTTATTCTGTATGTTTTTATGTTTTGCCTTTTGATTACTATATGGTGAGGGAACTTTTTTTTTGGTCCAGTCTATTTGGTGTTCTGTAAGCTTCTTGTATCTTCATAGGAATATTCTTCTTTAGGTTAAAAAAGTTTTCTTCAGGATTATCTTGAATATATTTTCTAAGCCTTTGAGTTGGAGTTCTTCTCCTTCTTCTATCCCTATTATTCTTAGGTTTGGTCTTTTCATGGTGTTCCAGATTTGCTGGGTGTTTTGTGTTAAGAATTTGTTGGATTTAACATTTTCTTTGACCAATGAATCTATTTCCTCTATAATATCTTTAACACCTGAGACTCTTTGTTCCATCTCTTGTATTCTGTTGGTTATGCTTGCATCCATAGAACCTGTTCATTTACCCAGATTTTCCAGTTTGTGTTTCCTTTATTGCCTTGATTTCAGTTTTGAACTATTTGAACTGTTTACTTCACCTGTTTGACTGTTTTTTTCTTGGTTTTCTTTAAGAGATTTATTGGTTTCTTCCATTTTTGTTTGTCTTTTTCTCCATTTCTTTAAGGGAATTTTTTATTTCCTCTTACATGTCTCCATCATCCTCATAAAGTTACATTTACAATCAATTTCTTCTGCTTCTGCTGGGTTAGGATATTCAAGTTTTCCTGTTTTATGACCACTGGGTTCAGGTGTTACCATGTTGCTTTTTAGGTTATTGACTGAATTCTTGTATTGGCATCTACCCATCTCTTCCTCTAATTGGTGCCAGAAGTGTCTTTGACTCTTGGTCCAATCCTTGCCGTGGCTGTCTGTGTCTTTGAGAGCTGTTCTTGGTCTGCTCTGTACTGACACTGTGTCTCAGGGAGCCACTGAGGGCTCTCTTTACCCACTCTCCTGGTCTACTTTCTTGGTCTTCTCTGTGTAGTCACAGCCCTGCTTCAGAGTTCCTCTGAGGTCATGAGGGATAATGTATTTTTATTTCTTACAATTTACTCCTTAGATGTGTCATACTGTAATTATCCTGGCCTCACAACGTGAATTGGAATGTGTTTCCATTTTAAGTTTCACATGTGGCAAATACTCACACATATAAGGGGATATATTTAAGTTTGGTGCTGTTTTTAAATGTTTGAGGCATTCACTATTAAAGTCTTTTGTAGCAAGGGTTTTAATTATGTGTCCAGGTTTTTGTGCTTTTTCCTTAAAGTTTTATAATTTGTGGTTTTCTTGGTGATTTTATCCTTTCAGTTTTGGATGACAGATTTATTGCTGTAAATTTGTTCATACTATTCCCATTATCTTTTTGTGTATCATGTTACAAATCATTAGTTTCTGATAAGTGTGGTTTATGTTTTCTTCTATTCTTCTTCTGTTTTGCTAAGTAAGATCATAAAAAGATTTTACATTGGGCTGGAGAGGCAGGTCAGCAGCAAATAGTGCTTGTCGTTTTTTCAGAGGACTTAAGTTCCACATGTGGCATACAGTGACACAAATACAAACACACATACATAAACAAATCTTAAAAATTTATTTCACAAATCATCATTTTATTATCTATTATTCAGGCTTATTTTGTGAGATTTCAACACGCATTTTTCTTTCTTTCTTCTACCTCAGTGATTTCTTTCTTTCTTTCTTTCTTTCTTTCTTTCTTTCTTTCTTTCTTTCTTTCTTTCGTTCTCTCTCTCTCTCTCTCTCTCTCTCTCTCTTTCTTTCTTTCTTTCTTTCTTTCGTTATTGATAGGGACTCATTTTGTAACTCAGGTTGTCTGGTAACTCATTACGAACCACAGGCTGGCCTTGAACTTACTGTGTAACTGAGGATGGCTTTGCTCTTCTGATTTCCTGCTTCCACCTCCTGAGTGCTGGCTCCTGGGATACAGATGTGTACCTTCAGCTGGTTTGCGTAGTGCTGGGGATGGGCTGTGCTTATGCATGCATGGCAAGCCCTGGGCAGAACTTCCCTCACAGTGTCATTTTCATGACTTATGATCTGGGTACTGTCTGCAGGTGTCAGTAGCGAGTCGCTCAGTTCCCCCATGTCATTCTCAACTTCTAAAGACCAAATGAAATGATTACTGAAATGGATTACTGAATTTTTTCAGTATTGAAATTTAGGATTTTTGATGTCCGCAGTCAATATTTATTAATGTTTGGAAAGGAACCTTTGATGAAGTTACAGACATCTCACAGTATGAACACATGTAGACAGGGGTCTGTTGTCATTTAAAACTGTAAACAGAACTTATGTGTCAGTGGAAGTTGGAAGGATTCAAAGGTAAATTCTGTAACACTGGTGTATATTATAGCATAATTTTGGGTCAGTAAAGTGCTTACCAAGTGTCTTAGTCCAGGTTTTTATTGCTGTGAAGAGACACCTGACCACAGCTACTCTTATAAAGGAAAACATTTACTTGAGGTGACTTATGGTTCAGAGGTTCAGTCCATTATCATCATGGCAGGGAGCATGGCGGTGTGCAGGCAGACATGGTGCTGGCTACGTCTTCATCAGAAGGCAGTAGGATGTGGACTGAGATACTTAGCTGTATCCTGAGCCTCGAAGCCCACCCCCACAGTGACACACTTCCTCCAACAAGGCCACACCCACTCCAACAAAGCTACACCTCCTAAAAGTGCCACTCTCTATGAGTGTGTGTGGGCCAATTACATTCAAACTACCAAAGCAAGCATCAAGGTCTGAATTCTGATCCATAACACCCGTAAACAGCTGGATGTGGTGGCCTGTATTTGTAACTTTAGGGCTGGGCTGTGAAGACAAGTGGATCCTCAGGGCTTGTTGGCTTGAACTAGGTCTATCAATGAGCTCCAGGTGCAGAATGATAGAGGAAGTCATCTGACTTTGGCCTCTGCCTTCCACATGCATTTGTACACGCACTCACAGATACACCCCCATAGACACATGCTCATGTGCGCACACACAAGAACATTAAAAGGATAGAATGCAGTTTTTAGTGGTGAAGATATTAACACTATGTTTGATGATACATGCAAAGTAAAGAAAAAATTGCTTTTTTTTTGTCAGAAAGGGGAGAAGCAGCAAATAGTAAGAAGTGAAATGTGCAGCCTCAAGTTCCACTCAGTTTACTCAGGAGACAATCCGAGACGGTGGGAGACTACTCCTGAAAGTCACCGACCGCCATCCACTTAAACAGGTTCTGTTGTGTTTGTAACCTTTTTGATGCCATGCATCTGTATGAGTTTGTGCACATGAGCACAGTACCTCTGGATGCCAGAAGAGGATATCAAATCCCCCAGAGCTGGAGCTGCAGGCAGTTTGGGGCCACCTGGTTGGGGTGCTGGAAAGCCAGGTGGGGTCCTCTGCAATAGCAATGCCTGTTGTTAACCGCTGAGCCATCTATCCAGCCTCTGAATACATTTTGAGATGCGAGAAGTTTTCTTTTATTTCTGGGCAATTATTCAAGCCTGCTGGCTCAGATACCCATTACTCCTCCCCTACCTAAATCAAGGGGACAATTTAAAGGAATTTAAACACACATTGAAGGAGGCCACTTGTTGGTTACCAGCCGTTCAACAGCTCAGACCCAAAATAATCACACAGAAACTATAGCATTTAAATCACTGCTTGGCCCATTAGCTCTAGCTTCTTATTGGCTAACTCTTACATATTAATTTAATTCATTTCTATTAAATCTCTGTGTTTCCACGTGGCTGTGGCTTACCGGCTAAAGTTTCAGTGTCTGTCTCCAGCTGGGCTACATGGCTTCTCTCTGACTCTGCCCTTGATTCTTCCAGCATTCATTTTAGTTTTCCCTGCCTACCCCTACTCTTTTGCCCTATAATATACAGGCCAAGACAGTTTCTTTATTAACCAATGGTATTCACAGCATACAGAGGGGAATCCTACATCAAATGTGTTCATTCTTTCAAGGCCAGGAGTCATTAATGCAGAGATAAATTAAGCAACCCATGTGCATTTGGAATGAATGGGCTCACAGACAACTGGGAGATCTTGCTTCAGTCCAGTGATACCTGCATCTCAATGGATAAGCACTGAACTGAGCAGATGTCTGCCAAGTGAGGTCTCAGTAGCAGAGACAGAACACCTCAGAAAGATCAATGTAGTGATATTTTATTTTTATTATAATAAATAAAGCTTGCCTGAAGTTCAGAGAGTAAAACAGCTGCACTCATCAGCCTGACAGACTGGGAAGTGGTGACACACAATTTTAATCCCAGATCCCAGTAGCCACATTAGTTTGCCATAGAAACCGGGCAGTAGTGGTTCATGCCTTTAATCCCAGCACTAGAGGGGAATATAAAATGGAAGGAGACAGCTCTCACACACTGTCTCATTCTGAGATTCCTGGAGGCAGGATCTCCATTTCAGACTGAGGTAAAGGTAAGAACCAGAGGCTGGCTGTTTTGCTTTTCTGACCTTCAGACTGAACCCCAATTTCTGTCTCTGGGTTTTTATTAATTGTGCTACAGACTGTGGTGTGAGGCTTGGTTAAAATGGACTTGTCCATGTGTTGAAAATGGGTGTGCCAGTGATTAGGTAGAAAACCTCTCTATGATCTTCCCAGACTGGCCAGACACAGGGCAAGTACACTCTGCATACATTTTAGTAATTTTTATTCAGTGTTGCTGTTTTTCCTAAACTTTAGGGAAACATTTCATGGTTTACATTGTATCCTCTTTTTCCATTTGGTCTTGTCATTCAAAGTAGGCAGTTAGAATGACATTAAATGATGCAAATTTTAAAGCAATTACACCTTCTCATAAGGGAGACTATTGCTAAGTACTCTCTGCCATATGCAAACATTGGCAGTTATTTAAAACAGTAGTTTTTAAAAATATAATTTACTACATGAGAATGTGAAACACGGATTTCATGAATGTGGAGATCAGAGGGCTACCTGTGAAAATATTCTCTCTTTCTATAATGCCTGTGGTGAAGTTTGAACTCAGACTGTCCGATTTGGTGGCAGGTACCTTCATCCGCTGAGCCACATTGCCACTCCTAAAACATTACTTTCACATGGAGTTTGATGCATACTTATGCCAAATGAGTTGGTGGGCTTTCTGTTGTGCTATTTAGTATGCTGGGAATTGGTGGTTATTTGTGTTGAAGAGCAGTTGACCAGTTACTCCATTGTAAAAACTACCAAGTACAATGATTTCCAGAGACTCAGAAGGTCTTTCCTCCCAGTGTTCTAGACAAGTGGCTTGCAATAGCTTGCACTCTGTTTCTTCTTCCATGTTGTTTTCTATGACCTCTGCCTACTTGGATCAGGTGTTTTCAGTCCCTACCTGAGTTTATTTCTTTGGCCAATGATGCACGTGGAATTCTCAAGTTATCTCTTAGTTCTGAAACTGTCTGCTTCAGTTTGACTCAGCCCCTTCCTTTGCTAGTGGATCAGCTCTCAAGTTCAATACTCCAAATACTTCATGCTAGCAACCACTGTATCTTATTTTAGGATAATATCTGTGTTTTAATGATGGCTTAGTTTGATTGGATCCTAACAACTTTGGAATGATATTGAAAAGTTTGCATTTGGTTCTTTGATTTCTTTTTCATAACGGTATAAAAGCGTGTGTGTGTGTGTGTGTGTGTGTGTGTGTGTGTGTGTACATGTGTAAGATGTCAAGCTGGCAATGGCAGGTATCATTTTACCTGCCATTAGTATTTTTTTTGAGACAGAGTTTTTCTGTGTAACAGCCCTAGCTGTCCTGGAACTAGGCTGCCCTCGAACTCACAGAGATCTGCCTGCCCCTGCCTCCCTAGTGCTGGGATTAAAGGTGTGTGCCACCACCACTCAGTTTATATTAGTATTTTTT
Organism: Arvicola amphibius; assembly: GCF_903992535.2. Classification (NCBI taxonomy): domain Eukaryota; kingdom Metazoa; phylum Chordata; class Mammalia; order Rodentia; family Cricetidae; genus Arvicola; species Arvicola amphibius. Next base: position 90,788,018 of record NC_052058.2, on the reverse strand, counting down.
AAAGATTTTGTTTATTTTATTCTATGTATATGAGTCTTTTCCTGCATGTATGGCTGTGCACCACATTAATCCAGTGCTCAATAAGGCCAGAAGACAACATCAGGTCATATCCCTTTAAACTGGAGTTACAGAAGCTTGTTAGTCATTGTATGAGTCCTGAGAATCAAACCCAAGTCCTCTGAATGAGCTGTCAGCGCTCTTAACCCCTCAGCCATCTTCTCCAGCTCCACTATCAGTGTTTCTTAAAGGCATCCCTAACTACATTTTGGGTGGGACATATCTCCCTGATTCAGACTACCTGGCACATTCTAGAACAGTTAACATCTTCTGTCATCCCTCTTCTTTGAAATCATCATTTTGATTTCCATCAAGCAGAAACACTCCCACATATTTTTACAGCAGACTCCAGTGAAAACAGAATCTTAGGAGCAACAGTACCACTGGCCAGGAAACACCTTCACCAATTTCACGGGCCCCTGATTACTCTCCTTCCCTGTGGAAGGCTGTTAATACAACGTAGTCACTTGAAGTTTATGTACCCAGTTTCCCTTGGAAACTCAGTCCCCATGAATGTCAATCAAAGACACTAGAAATAGTTGGGAACATTTCTTAGTTTTGCAGTCCGGACATAGACATGCTCTGCCTAAACACTAGTGTCACAAGTTCTGGCTGTTCTGTCATCCTGGTTGCTTTTCAGATGGCTGCTTTTGAGGTGGAGCCATAGTTGCTTGTTTATCAGCACATCACCTTTCAGGCTTGATGCTGTTTCCTGGCTAAAGAACAAACAAACAAACAAAACAAGCAAGCAAGCAAACAAACAAAAACCCTTTGTTTACTTTTCTTGACTAAGTAACAGCCACATCTTGCTATGAAGGGGAGTGCTTAGCAGGGCTCCAGTAGCTGAATAAGAAAAATAATTTGTTTTCATATGCTGAAAATGATGCTGCTAGCCTTGGGATGTTACTATAATGTTATTACTGATTTACACCACAGAAATCTAATTTTTAAAGCATGAAGCACATCTTGGAAACGCTTTTGGAAGATTGAGAAATATAAATTTTCCATATAAGTTTCACAAACACAGCATCTATTATTTTTTTAACATTCAGGGTCATTAATTAGAGCATATTATTTTATTACACTGACAAAAATAATTCCTTACTTGTTCATCAATAGCTTTCATTGTCTACATTGTTTGATTTTTCCCACTTTGATTTCGCCTTCAATTTTACTGACCTATAATTTAGTTACAGTCAGTTCTAATATTGAGTCCAATGGGCTTTTCTTTAAATCAATTTTTATTTGCTGAGAACACATACACATTTAAAGGCACATTGTGTGTGTGTGTGTGTGTGTGTGTGTGTGTGTGTGTGTCTGTGTATTGGATATTATTTTGTACTTATGAGATATTTCTCCTGTTTCCATGTTTCTTCTCAATAAGCAGGACTTCCAGAGATTTGAATCTCACAGCTTCAGGAATTACCACGAAGCTTTCTGACTGCTGTAAGATATGCCTAAGCTGCACATTTCTCCATCATCTATTTCATAAATATGAGGATGTCTTTATTCTCTGTCCTAATATGGGTCCCTGAAGTTTGGCTTCTGCCCTCAGTAGCATGGCCAGAGTAGGATTTTCATGTACACGAACTGGCGCTCTTGATATCCCTGTGTGAAGTCAGTAAAAGAAGGACACCTTTCAAAACAGTTTCCTTTGAGACATGCGACCATTCCAGGTGGACTAGAGGAGTACGCTCCTGGGTGATGGATGGGCTATCTAAAGCAGACTGAATTGTAAGCAACGATCCTGACATCCTGATGCAATGAAACTGTAAACTATGGTACTTGAGCCTCCACATCAGTGCTGTGAGTAGAGTCTATAATCCTTTGTGTAGCATGTGCCTGAAAGAGTGTTTAACTTCCAGATTACCAGAATCCCATTCCAGTAGTGTGTTTATAACACTCGGAGAACACAGATTTTCCCCTTTCCTATCAGGTTATCGATTGCAAATAGCTTCTTGGTTAGGCTGGGGACTTTGTGTCCATTTTTCCTTCTCACTACTTTTTCTAGTTCCAGGACAGGCTCCAAAGCTACAGAGAAACCCTTTCTCAACAAAATAAAACAAGCAAGCAAGCAAACAAACAAACAAAAGACATTCCATTTAGGTCTGAAGACTTCAAAGTCTCTCTCCGTATATTGTCTGGTTGCGGGGATGGGATGGGAATGGGGGTGTCTCTGTGTTAATTCATATCTACTTCAAGAAAAAGCTTCTCTTATAGGGCTGAGCAATGCCCTGATCTATGGGGACTGCAGTATGTCATTAGGAGTCATTTTATTGCTATGGCCCTTTAGCAGGATAATAGTAGTATGTTCTCTCCTAGGACCAAGATCTATCTAGTCTCAGAATTCTGGCTGTTTTAGCAATGTTCTGTATGGGTTCCAACTCATGGAGTGTGCCTTAGTCCAAGCAGAAGGTGTCTGGTTGCTCCCATCAGACTTATGTCACCATTGTATCAGTGTATCTTGCAGGTGGGTTATTATTACAGGCTGAAGAGTCTGTAGTTGACTGGGAGTGATAATTTAAATGGTGGCATCATTTAAACCCCTTTTATATATGCATATATTTTCGGAAACTTCTACAGTAGTAGGTTTTCCTATGGCTTTTCAAAAGGCTTTCAGCATTAATTGTCTCTATTTTTCTCCTGTACCTCTCTCCTCCATATCCCTCGCTGTTTGATTCTTCTATTCTTGTTTGCCCTTCATTTCCTTATAACACCATATTCTATTTTCCTTTCCTTAGGAGAGCCCTTCCTCCTCTCTGGCCCCTTAATCGCTACTAACCTCTGTAGTTATCTAGACCGAAACACACATACTCAAAGTTTAAAACCCAACATCCACATAGAACAGAACCCATATGATACTTGTCTTTTTTGTGGGGGGAGTTACTTTATTCGGGGTGGTTTTTCTAGATCCATTCATTTACATGGAAAGTTCCAAATTTTATTTTTGTTTATAGTTTAATTATATTCCAATGTGTAAATGTACTGCTTTTTAACCACTCGTTAATCAGTTTATGGACATCCAAGCTGTTTCTAGTTTTTGGCTCTTATTGATAGACAGCAGTTTTTAAGATAGTTGTTTACTGAGACTGTCCCCTTCTGTTGGGAGGGGATGAAGCCATCCCAGAAGGAGCTCTTGCCTAAGGCTGCCTTATTCACTCATCTCCCTCAGTACTTTGCTTGTTTCTTTCCTCTGAGGCTGAACTAGCTACAGTGTCTGGGTAGCGATTAGTAAGTGAATGTTATCTTCTCTACAGGGCAATTGGTGTAATATGCCAGGTGGCTCTCAGGGCTAAATGAAAAACTTGAAACTAGTAGCCGAGGTAGAAAGCCCTTTTTCCTGTTAATCACACGCCTAAGTGAAAATGTTTGGAGTATTATTTTGTTCAGTTTATAGCAAATGGAATGAAATGGTTGTATGTTGGAAATAAACAGCATTATTCTGGAAGCCTACACAATTCTGTATCTCTTGAAAAATGGCCCATCTTGGCAAACATTTCTCTTCTTCCCCATGCATTTCTCCTACTTCTGTTCTTTATTTTCTTTGGGATACTATCGTTCAACTCTCAATATAGATGACCTTGAACTTCTGGTCCTCCTGTTTCTACTTGCCATGTTCTAGGAGTAAAGGTACATACTCCCACAACCAGTTTATGGCATGCTGGAGATAGAATCAAGGGCCTTGTTCCTGCTCAGCGAGCATGTACCGGTGGAGCGACATTATTTCTAGCAACACTCCTACATCTTGCTGGTCAGCATCTCTGCCTTTCTCAATAAGCATTCACCGGCAAGTCAGATATATTCACCAAACCAAATAATGTAACTCACAATGAAATCAACTATGACCAGTGGAGGGTGGAGGATATCCATCATTTTAGAACTAAAAGATCTCTTGGAAATGTTTGTGTTCTGTTGTTGTTAAGAGTCTCATTTTAGAGATTAGAAAAGTATATGTGAATATGGACCAATTTCCATTATGTAGATTTTCTCATATAAAATAGTTTGAATGACATTGGATAGGCACACTTGATGGAGAACCCATCTCAGGTAAGAGCTGGTGACACTTATCCAGCCCTTTCTAGAACTTTGCTCTTGACTTGGTCTAATTATGGCTGCCTTTTCCACACATTCCAGCTAGTTCATGTGTTACCATTCTTTCTCTCTCATCATCTCTGTTCAGCACTTATGTTAAAAGAGGAAAAAATGGCAACAGAGCAAAGGACAGGCCCAGAGATGCAGCTCTAGCAATGGTGAGAGCATTTTGAAAGCGAGGGGGGTGGTTTGAATAGTATTTTAATGCAATTCGCAAGCCATTGGAGTTGTGTCTGAGGGCTGGGGTGTGATTGTGCAGCACTGAATGGCTAAAACGAAGGCAGTGATTTCAGCACATGCTGTGATCTGGAGAGAGAGCAAGAGGAGCAGACTCCAGAGAAGGAAATGATAGCATCTTAAAACCAAACGTTTTTTCATGCTGGTTGCATAATGCAGACGTGGTGGTTAAACTGTTATTGCAGAGAGATGGCTTATGCATATTTAGTGAGCTGTTGCTACAGAAATGAGTGGCTGTTACAATAACACAAATGTATGTGTGGTTTCCGAACAGTTAATAATTGTTTAATAAGCAATTCCTTGTAAACTTCCCTAAGTCACAGCAACTCTGGGGAGAGATGGATTATTCTTCACTATTATTAGGGACCGAATAAGAAATAGCTGGTAATGAGGAAAATACTTTAAAAATAAGGGGATAAGCTGACTGAGGTAAGCTGCCAATTACCATCATGAGGAACTTTCAAAGCTGACAGAAACACACCATGTGGGAGAGGAAGTGAGGCTAGCCAGAGGCAACACAGTCCCCTGGATCCACAGAGAATTAACTTCCTTTCATTTCCAAATAGATTTCAGCAACGCTTGTATGATGAAGGCAAGAGGAACGCCATGCTGTGGAGAGAGCCAAGATGTGCTGGCTGAAGCACCAAATTCCTTTGTAAAAGAGCAATGCTCTTGATTTCTGAAATGCACAGTGTAGGAGTAAACACGTACCTGTCCCTAGGTCACTTGCTCTGAAAGGTTTAAAAAAAATCCATAAAACAAAGAGCTGTAATTTCTTTTTGACAGCTTACTGTTAGAGGCCTTCAAACACCTCTCCCTGTGTGCTACTGGCTACAAGACGCTTAAAGATGATTTGTGTACGAAATGTAAATAGGTGGGCATTTGATCACTGCTATTGTACCCAAGATTAGGCAAAACCTGGGATGTGTCTCCAATGAAATATTAAGTAGCCCAATAAATATTTAATTCATTCGCTGAACTGCTACGGAGTGCTTTAGAAGTGTGAGCCCTTTACTTCACTTAGAGGGACACTTGCTGTAGAGCAAAATGAATTATTAACACCATTAGTATTATTTAGGTCTTTATTACCACTAATGATAGCATTCTAGAAAGCGTTTTGTCTGTAACAATTACAACTGATACACAACAATCTTAGTCATTGCTATTATTTTTATCAAACAGTAAATCTCAGTTTATAAAAATTATAGGTCACAATGCACAGCAAGATGAAAACAAATATTCTTAAAAAGCTTTTGATGAACTCTTCAAGAATAGCCTTGATAACAAAGATGCCTACTGCATACATGTAAACATATCACAACATGGAATATAAATACATATATAATATATGTGAAGACTCTGTATTTGCTATGTTTGAATTTCAGTAATCATATAATAAGTCGAAACAATGAGCATTCATGACCATGGAATTAATAAAAAGTCAAATTTACTGTTAACTACTGTGATACAACTTTAATCTGGCAAGAATTTCTTGATGGTTTTGACTGAGTTGCAAAATTCTTGTTATTCAAAAGGGGGAGAATGGTTTTTAACAATGAATATTGTTTTACAAAAAATCCTAAAAGAAAGTTTTTCAAAGAAAACTTTAGGCATGATGGTCTTTAAATGTGTGCAGTGATAATTTCCTAGGAAAAGTGAAGAATTTTACATGACTGTTTAATACATAATTGAAGATGAGATTGTGTACTTCAATTAGAATTACTCATAGAAGGAGAAAAAGGAAATATTTCTCTCTCAATCATGTATCTATCTATCTATCTATCTATCTATCTATCTATCTATCTATCATCTATCTATCATCTATCTATCTCTATCTATCTATCTATCTATCTATCTATCTATCTATCTATCTATCTATCTATCTATCATCTATCTATCTATCTATCTATCTATCTATCATCTATCTATCTATCTATCATCTATCTATCTATCTATCTATCTATCTATCTATCTATCATCTATCTATCTATCTATCTATCTATCTATCATCTATCTATCTATCTATCTCTATCTATCTATCTATCTATCTATCTATCTATCTATCTATCTATCTATCTATCATCTATCTATCTATCATCTATCTATCTATCATCTATCTATCTATCTATCTATCTATCTATCTATCTATCTATCTATCATCTATCTATCTCTATCTATCTATCTATCTATCTATCTATCTATCGATCTATCGATCTATCGATCTATCTATCTATCTATCTATCTATCTATCATCTATCTATATCTATCTATCATCTATCTATCTATCATCTATCTATCATCTATTAACCCATTTATCATTCATCATCTACCTAACATTTACTTATATCTATCATCTACCTGTCTACCATACTTTCATCAATCTATATATATCTATTATCTGTCTTTAAATCAAGTCCATATTCCATCAATCAATCAATCATCTGTCTATCTGTCATCAGTTCTTATCTATAATCTATTTATCTGAAGAAATCTACCATAGGAGTTGACTCACAGGTTTATGAAGTAAAGAAATCCTACAGCATGCTAATTGCAAATTGAGGAACTAGAAGAGCTGATGTAATTCAGTTCAAGTATTCAGGCTTAAGGATTGGGAATTCTTGTCTCTAAGTACTAGCTGATCTCTGACACTTGAGAAAGAGTGCCTAAGTCCAAAGGCAGGAGAAGATGCAGTCTCAGCTCAAGCTGACCCTTTATCCACTTGAACCCTCAAAGCATCTGATGATGTCTCCTTGTCTCCTGATCCTGAGTGGGCTTCTGTTTAACAGTCATTCTCTTCCAAAACATCATCCCACGAATAAAGAAATAATCATGTGTGTCTAAGCATGCCCACATACACACACACACACACATACACACACGCCAAAAATAATCATGTGTGCCTTTGCACGTACACACACACACACACACACACACACACAGACACGCAGATACACACACACACACACACACACACACACACACACACACACACACACACTACTGCCTTACCAGCTATCTGGGCATGTCTTAGCTAAGCTAGTGTAACAAACTCGACATCACAAAGCAGAGGTTGATAGGAGCCATATTCAGAGGGAAGCATTGGAAAAGCTTATTCAGCAAACAGAGGTTTGATCACGTGCAGCTGCGAGATCTCCAGCACTAGGAGTTTTCTGCAGCCAGTTTCTTCTGTAGGCATTTTCCATAAGGAGCTATTTCAAATGTAATGAATGACACACAAAAGTTGGAGCTCAGTGGTACCTCACTTCAGGCCCTGGCATCACTCCTACACGCTACACTGCCATCACTTTTTCCCTGAATATATGCACGGAAAAGGTGAGGGCTGGGGAAAACGGAGGTGATTCTTTGATAAGTTTCAGGCCCATTATAATTCACTGGGGCATAAAGTTCAGCTTAGAAATGCTTCAGTCATGATATGGTGTTCTGCAAGGTAACCCACCAGGGTTAAGATCCTAGGGTAGGTGCAGGCATGCTGAACCCATCTCTGTTCATTTTTTGTTGTTCCTTGGAAGCGTACCTCCACAGTTGCTGTATAGAAATAGTGACCCTGTCACTGTATGGAAAGAGTGGTCCTGTGTTGGCCTCCACGGTTCATCTTTATTGAGCTAGCAAGTAGCTAAGTAGCTTAATTTAGAATTGGATAATATCCCCATGGCAAACTGCTAAACTGCTAAGACTTTTAGAACTCAGGATATTAGTACTCCTTTCTTCCTTCTCCTTAGAAAGATATTTCAGGCATACATCATCCCACATGATACTGGTTGGTGTTGCTCTTGGAATGAGCTCATCAACTCATGAGCACCATCTCTTATCAGCTATATTTCTCTCTCTTCAATTGATTCACCTTCCCTTCGGACAAAGATGCTTGAGAATGAATCTGTCAGACGATCCAGTGATCAAACTTCAACTTATTTCCACCAGCTGTAATAGGCACAGAAAGACAGAGTAGAACTTTAAGACGGCATTAATTTATTTCATTTCATTGGTGTGTGTGTGTGTGTGTGTGTGTGTGTGTGCAGGTGCATGTGTGTGGAGTCCAGAAGTCAATCCCAGGTAATATTCCTCATGTACTGCATTGTTATTTTGAGACAGGGTCTCTCATGGGCCTGGACTCACCAAGTATGATAGGTTGGCTGCCAATGAGCTTTAGGGATTTTCCTGTCCCCTCCTCACAGCATGGGACTACAAGCTCACACCACCACGCCCATCTACTTTTGTGTGGCTCAAACTCAGGTCCTCCTGTGTATTGTACCTGAATTGTCTTCCCATCCCCACAATTAACTCTCCTCTCTTCAGATGGCTGAGGCGATGTTTGGCAGCCCTCCCCTGCATAGTAAAGTTGTCTTTTCTTTTCTGTGCTTGTTGGAAGCAGGTCACCAACCACAGCCCAGGCTTAAAGAATGAAATATGGTGTACCAACTCCTTGAGAAGAAGCAGACCTGAATTATTTAGAGTTTCTCTACACAGGAGACTTGTTTCTTCTCCTCTGCTTATTTATTTACTGGAGCATTTATTTATGTCAGCATGAATTTGGGAATATATATTTTATACTTTGGTTTACTATCCACCCATGTGTTATTTATTCTTTGTTCATGTACTTCCAGCTGCTCCAATCAGGTGTTCGTTCAACTGGTTTCTGTGTTCCTTTGGCACGTGTTCATAATTTTGTTCTAGAGTTTCCCTTATTTGCTTGACTTCACTCCTATAACCAGTCACTACCCCAAGAAACCTTGCTACCTCTTCACCAGAAGCTAGAATTAGAAACTAAATTTTGGCAATGGGCATGTTCCTTGAGACCAGGATATCATAACACGTGGATCTGTTCAATGAAAGATGTGGGAAACAAGGTGTAGAAATCCTGTCTACACTAAATGAAATTTGACTTCTTACTTGTGACTCTGGTTCTGACCCAGCACACTTGCTTTCTTCTGGCTTTCCTGTGTCCTCCCACACGGTTGGTGAGAACCCATCCCTTAATTACCTCTTCCACATGGGGACACAAGGACTCAGCTTTCAGAATTGTTAACTTCCCTGAGAGAAACCATTTCACTAATGTGCTGCAGTGCTTATGAGTGACTCCTTTTGTCTTTGGTTCTGTTCATTGCCAAAGTGGCAGCACCAGTACATGTGTATGTAAGATTCATTCTGATCGTGGCAAAGACTAACAGTTTGCTCCTGTGCATCGCTTCCTAGATTTATTCATGTGAACAAACTATGGTTTGTTTTTTGAAGGTGGTACTTCTTCACCTATTGAAGGACATCATGGTTACTTCTAGGATTTGGCTATTATTAATAAAACTACTGTTTATTTTTTCATGCAGCTTTTGTTTGGATGCACATTTTCAAATCTGTTGGGCAAATCTCTTTGGGCATGTCTTCCCAAATGACTGTTTTATTTTTATTCCCATCATAAATGAAGACATTTTTTCTCTCCCTCTCTCTGCGTCTCTGTTACTATCTTTGGATTTGGAGTGATCAATTACTTTCTCAGAAATATCTAAAGTTAAACATGTGGCTGGTTTTCTTCTTTTCTTTCTCATTCTCTTCTCTTCTCTTCTGTTCTCTTCTCTTCTCTTCTCTTCCCTTCTCCTATGATATTCCCCTTTTCTCCCTTCTATTTTTCCTTCCCCTCTCCCCTTCCCTTTTTTTCTTGTCAGCTCTCAGTTCTCTCAAGTTGGCTTGAACTTGCTGTGTAGTTGATGATAACCTTACACTTCTATCCTCAGGCATCTAACTCTTAAGTACTGAGATTAAAGCAAAAGCTACCATGGTAGTTTATTCGGTGATCTGGATTGAACTCAGGGCCTTATAAATGTTAAGTAAGGATTCCTGTTAGTTACATCATCAATTCTAAACAGGAATGTTTCCTCTATAGCCTTTGGCTGTAGTTATAGCTATCTAGATTCATCTTTTCTCCTCCTCATCTTCTTCAATAATATCTCCCTCCACCTGTAGAGGCTATGAGACTTTCTGTGACTCTGGCCTTGAGCAAACTGTGAAGTTTTCTTTTTACAAAAAGCCTGGAGTCTAGTTGAATTTGTTCTAAGGTGAAAATGAGATAATTATGTATAGTTAGCATGGCAGGCTTTTAGGTGTCTGTAGCCCTTGTGAGACAACGGATCTAGTTATGAAGCAGGTTCCAGTATATATTCTATATATCAAAACAACATTGTTAAGTGAAAATTCATCTATTTGACCATCCACGGATGTGTGTGCCCATAAGACTGAGCTCCAATCATAAAATGGTATATAGACATTGTATGAAAATGCATGGGAATAGGGAGATTCATAACTGTTACTGTACAAGTGAAAGAAGAGAGCCAGAGTTTTCAGAGTAAGCTGTACTTGTGTCATGGTCTGCAATGGCTCGTGATAAAGTCTCCTGACATCTCACCCTTTTCTCTTTAAAAAGAGAAGGATGTAAGTCGGTCTTAGGGCAGTGCGTTCCTATCTGCTAGCAGAGTAAATCCAGGACACTCTTGTTCCCTATCTCTCTTGAGAGCTATGGCTCAACAAGTTCAGACATGCTGTAACTCTTGTCCTTGAGCATCTATGAATGTCTCAAATGAGGTTTTGCCTGGACTCTAACACTGACCAACTGTCTGCCAAGGAAGATAAACGCAGGAAGCAGACTTCCGAGTTTATACAAAGAGCTGTTGAGAGAACAAGGGCACTGACTGTGATTACTTGCTTGCCAGAATCTCGCACTGCTGGGGGAGTCATCCAATATCCCAATGCATAGGAAAGATTATGCCCGATAGACGGTTAACACACTGTAGTGCTGTGGGAAGAATTCCCAAGCTGTATGGTGAGGGAAAGAGCTCTTCGCACAAGGAGTCTGCAACAGCGACAGCTAACACAGTCAGAAGGCAGTATTCCCTGTCGTCTTGCAGATAAGGTTAGTGAGATGTGCATCTCTGGTGACAATATTCCTCATTGTCTTGCTAAATGAGGTGTGTCCCACATGAGATAAGCATCACTGATGAGTTGACCCCTGACGGATGTACTGAACTCTTACTGCATAATCTTGTGGTCCATAGCAGCTCCCCTTCTTTCATTTAATAAATGAAAGGTGTGGATTTCTCTCTGGGCAATGTGTAAAGGAGATCCTAGGCATTTGAGGATGACTGGAATAAAAAATAAGATCAAGATGATCAATGCCCCCATAATTCCCAAATTAATAAGAAGGTTTCCTTAAAGAATTATTGTTAACAAAATTATTAACTGAACAGACAAAAATCATTAGTTATGTCCTCTGCAGAAGAAAAGTGTAGTCTAGAATGACTGATAGTACTTCTCTGAGAATGTAAGGTGCCTATATTTATACCTAGATGGTAAGGAACTATTCCAGATGCCTCTCAGGTGAGCCTGTACCTAATGCCAATACACTTCTGAGCCATTAAAAGGTAGAGGAGTGACATAGATCCACTTAAAATCAGCATGACATGCTGTTGTCAAACATACTTTAATATTCTGGATCTGACTCCCATATAATGACGGCTTCTTCTAGAACATTTATTCTATCTACTAGTCCTTGATCAATTTCTTTCTGAGTGATCAGAGCCATAGAAACATTCTTAGACAAGATGTTAGAATAGCTAGCAGTGTGTATTTGCTGAACCAGGGCTGTAGTCGAGGGGATACAGTACTTACAAGGGCTATTAGAGCAGTAATACTGACTATAATCTCAGCAATGAATCTCTTAGGATGTAGCAGAGGACTGGCAGCATGCTGTAGGGCAAAACATGGCAGCGTCTCATAACAGGATGAAGAGAGATTAACAGGTAGCATTGCATGCAGAGGTTGACAAAGAAAAATGAAGGCTTTGGGTTTAGTGGAGGAGTTAATGCGGTTAGTCAGATAACAATTGTTACAGGAGATATCATAAATTGATCCATTAGGAATGATGTTCAAAGTTCCTGTCTCCCCTGTGTATAAGATGGCAAAAGGGGACATAACACAAGCCTGAATGTCAATTGAGTTGTAATTGCATTGTTCAGATAATTGAAGACTAACGTGATCATTGGCAGCCAACCAAAGGTATAAGGGAGTCTAAGGTGTGAGGGAGTCAGAGGGCTGGACCACATAAGTGGGACAGACCCAGCCAGGTGGTGTCCATTGTTTTACAATGGGCTCGAAAGAGGTTTAAGACCTAATACATATTTTAACTAAGTAGTGTTGTAAGGACAAATGGAGACTCCTGTTTCAGGGAAGACACAATGCATCCATTTAGGACTGCCAGGAGTCTGTTGTGGACTTTAGTGTCCCCTTCAGTGGCAGTGCTTGGAGTCATCTCAGGTTCCCTGGGAAGTAGTTACACTGGTGGGAGTTTCCTCTTTCTAGTGTACCCGCTCCCTGATGTTATTAAAACATCTGGACTTTTCCAATGTCCAGTGAGGAGATCTTTTTGACTAAAGGTTTGGGAGTAGTTTTGTGACAAGTGTCTGAGGAAGGAACTCATATTCTCTCCTCCAAGGTATTTACATGGTGTATTACCTATAGAGCATGGTTGAGAACGTAATGGGGTGTATCTAAAAATCTTTATTTTGCAATTTGGAGACTTGAATTTTTGAAGCATGATGGGCTCTTTCCACAGTAGCGTGACCTGGGGATTATAATGAATGCCTGTGGAGTGGAGAATACTACAAGTTAAGCATCATTTAAAAAAGGTTTTATAAGTATACATGTTATATTTGACAGTTTATAATTTAAATTTGTTGTCTTCATAGAGTTAGAAGTTCATGCTTTATTTCTCTTACATTTAACCTTAAAGATGAATGTTTGAATGGAAGCCATTGTAATATGGAAACGAAAGCTCTTAACCAGAAATACAACATACAAGGAGACTGACAATTTTAATGAATCCTTATAGTGCATCCTGAGAGAGTAAGGCACCATAAAGAGAGCAAAACAGCTCTTTTATGGGTAACAGAAGGAGGAAAAGTATTTTTTGAGCCGGCAGAAAACCTGAAAGGACCTATAAACCCCGACATTTAAAACCAGTCAAGAGCCAGACATGTTACGGCTATATTTTTATCTATACCTGGAAAGTGACAGGCATTTAATAAGAAGACAAATACAGACAGCTGAAGCAACAGTCCCTGGTGTCAGGATAAGAGATTTTTAGAGTTAGATGAGGTGTGTTGGAAACCCGGCCGGAGAGACAAACAGCAGCTGTGAGCAGGCTTGGGTTTGCCTGAACTGGAGGTCAATGGGGGAGGGGTGAAGACCCGGGCTGAAGTGAGAGCAGACCGTGCAGCTAGTTAGACTTAGAGAGAAGGTAAATGTTTATTTATTTATGTCTTTGAGCCAGAAGGACAACTCCTTCTGAAAGACCTTTAATGGGAACTTTTTGACACTACCGCAGTTTTGTAAACAAGCAAAAAGCTCTGGTGTAGAAAGAAAGAACAAAAGAGGGAGAGGCAGACTTTTAAAGTAGCGGCAAGGAAAGAACAGCTAACTAAACACCTCCCAAGTGTTGGGATAAAAGTGAAAGTCGGGGCTCTTGAATTTTTAGAATCAGCCTGAGGGTTCTGGCCAGATCCGCTCCTGACCTGTCTGCGCAGAAGCTTGCTTGCTTTGTTAGGTAAATGACCACCCGTTTTGGGCTCAGTGCTGAAGCAGTTTGGAAGATCAAAAACTCTGGCTACTGAGCTATCAGAGTTGCAAGCGGCTGTGAGAACAGAGGAAATCCCATTCATTTTTATTTATGTTCTCCGGAGGTCATAGTAAAGAAAGCTGCTTGGAGCAGGCAGGGATCCAAGCTGTCAGTCCCTTAAAGCTGCAGAGAGCCTGAAAAACTTCATTGACCCTTGTTCGCACTCTCAGGTGGTTCTGTATGGTTAGTTAAAGGTAACAAGCGCCAATTAGGATTGTAGTGATTTACTCCAGTGCCTGTCATTATCTGTCTGTGACTTAGAGACCCCTTTTGTCTGTCCTTTCGTTTGTCTTGGGGCCTTTTGGAATTAAGATAGTCTGTTGTTTTATCCTTCAAGTCAGTTTTACTTTTAGAAGGTTTTTTTGGGGGTGGGGGTCTGGTTTATCAGTATCCTCTTTTGAGCTGTTTATATTGGGGTTTGTTATTACAGGAGAAGCATTATCCTTAGATTTTGGGTGAGGGGGCAGTAGCTGTGTTCTCTCATCTAGTTGGTAGATAGGGTACAGATTGTTAGCCAGTTCCTTCCTAAGTACATTCCAAATGGTAAAATTCATAGGAAGCATATCCATCCCTTTATTTTTTTTATGCACCAGTCCCTATACTTGTACATGTAGGGTCCCCCAGTCAGTAAAACAGGAACTCACTTTTTGTATGGAAGTCGTTAGGCTGGCTAGAATTGACTTTGAACCCCTCTCTTTTCAAGCACGTTTTAATAAATTTTGTGAAGAACTGTTTTTGTTTAGATACTGTTAGACCCATTGTGAAAAAAAAATAAAATCATAGAAAGAGAGTGTTTAGAGAGGGGTTGGGAGTAAAACATCAGTCATCCTCAGCATCCACTCTCGGCCCTCCTTCGGACCAGTAGCCTTCTACTGGTGAGGATTCTCTGAAAAGCCTATGGTTCCTCTTCGGGTTGCCCTTGGGAGGTGGGGGGAGGGAGATGTTTGGGGAGAGAAACTACTCATACAGTTTCAGGGCACTCTCAACATTCCTGCAACGTGCAGCATCTTCTGGTGAGGTCCCTTGAGAAGCCACCTAGGAAATGTCTCTCCGGAACACTTTCAGGAGGGACTATCTGAGGTTCCTCTCTGAGGAAATTACCTTTTCCTCATGGATAATTCCCAAATTATTCTCTTTGGTACCCTGGTGTGGGCTCCAGTTGTAGGGGCTAAGAGACCAGCTCCAGCCCCTACCCAGGGTTTGAAAGGTGAAACGCTTCTCAGGAGAAAAGGGGGTGAAAAGGATTTCTATAACTTCACACAGAGAGGTTAAGGCTCTTCATTTCATGTGCTCTTTATCGTTTGTTCTCTTTCTGTTCTAATAATCCTACCCGTCTTCTAATTTCTCCATGCTTCTAAAAACTCTTGAAGGTCGCTTAAAGTGATAAGGAGCTGAACCGCTTATCATGGCAATGAAAAGGTCCAAGGCCATAGGAGCAAAACCTCAACCAGACAAGGGGAGGTGCCCAGTGCCAATGACACCTTTGAGAGGCAGATCCATTGTCAGTAGACTGGCAAGTGAAGAATGGCCATGCTTTTTCTAAGTAACCTTGGTTGGACATCTGTGACTCTGACCTTGTGCAAGCTGTAAAGTTTTCTTTCTACAAAAAGCCTTGAGTCTAGTTGAACTTGTTCTGAGGTGAAAATGAGATAATTATGTGTAGTTAGCAAGGCAGGCTTTTAGGTGTCTGTAGCCCTCATGGGACAATAGGTCTAGCTATGAAACTTGTCCCAGAATATAATCTATATATCAAAACTGTATAGCTAAATGAAAAGTCATCTGTTTGACCTCATTCACAGATGTGTGTGCCTAAGAGACTGTGATGCAATCATAAGATGACATGTAGGCATTGTATGAAAATGCATGGGAATAGGAAGATTCATAACTGTTACTACACAAGTGAATTACAGAAGACAGCAACAGTTTCCAAAGTAAGCTGTAACCGCATCATGGCCTGCAGTAACTTGGGATAAACACTCCTGATATCCACACCTTAAACAATGGATGTTCTTCTTGTAGGTATTTAAATGTTTGCTTGAATGCATATAAGTGCACTACATTATTTCAAGCCTAGTGCCTGTGGAGACCCAGGAGAGGACACTGGATCTCCTGGAACTGGAGTTATGGATAGTTATTAGCCATCATATGCACACTGGGAACTAAACTCCAGTCCCTGGCAAGACCATCAAGTGTTCTTAGCTGCTGAGTCAACTCTGCAGGCACCGCATCTTTCCCTCACGCTTTTCAATTTGACAAGGTTACTTGCAAGCTACAGCTAATGCGACTTCAGAAGTTGGCGCTGCGTCCCTGAGATAGCTTTTCAAGATCTATAAAAACAAGTTTGGATCCTTGCCCCAGCCACAGTTCATTAGAGGCCCTAATTTCATATGTTCATTTGCTCATCAAATATTTATTGAATACCTACTGTATATTGGGCTGTGGGGATAAGGCAGTGAAATAAATGAACGACCAGGCCCTAGGCCTCTGCAGTGATATAGCTTACATCTGTAGGTGGCAAAGAGGAGAGGGGAGAAAGTTTTTATATGAGCATAGATTCTGCTTAGTTTTTCTCAATGTGACACAAACTACAGTCTTCAGGGAAGAGGGAAGTTCTGCTGAGAAAGGCCTCTATCAGATTAACCTGCAGGCATGTCTGCATTTCCTTGATGAAGGATAGATGCATTAATGTAGGAGGGACCCTCTCAGGATGGGTGCTGCTGCTGGTAGTGGGTGGTGTTTCTGGTTGTGTAGAAGGACAAGCTGAGTAGGTTGAGTGGACCATCATGAGTAAGGCGGTAGTCGGTGCTCCTCCACAGTCTCCAGTTCAGAGACTTTCACCAGGTTCTTGTGAATTCCTTCTGGGACTTCCTTCAAAGATGGGCTATGAGAGGAAAATCTAAGACAAAGAATCCAGTTCCTCTCCAAGTTGCTTTTTGTCATGGTGCTTTACCATAGAGGTAGGAAGAAAAGAAATAAATCAGAATACAATATCATATGAGGCTACACACACACACACACACACACACACACACACACACACACACACACGACTACACGATATGTAGTCTGGAGTAGTGGTGCACACCTTTAGTCCCAGCACTCACAAGGCAAAGGCAAGTATATCTGAGTTCAAAGACAGCCCAGTCTACAGAGTGAGTTCTAGGACAACTAGGGATACACATACACACAAAAAAAAGAAAAAAGAAAAAAGGAAAAACAAAAAAACATATATAAGGTAGCAGCAGATACTGCAGTCAATCAAAAGTGATTTAGGAGTCCAGAGCAGGGAGAATATGAAGGTGAGAGAATAGCTGAACAAGAACATGGGATTTGATATCTGAGAACAGGAGACTAGAACAGTGGTCGCCTGAGGCTGAGAAACACAGAGAGACCACAGCTGGATACTCGGTATCAAATATAGTCAGACAGGATGAAAATGTTCTATCTTCTGAAGCACAATCGGATTAATTTTACAACTAATCATGCATGAGTAGAAAATAACTGTTCACGTGTCCTAACAGATTGCTTAGTTGGGAAAGTACTTGTCAAAGTGTGGAGACCTGAATTCAATTCCCCACAACCCAGGTAAAAACAGGCATGGTGGTACATGCATATCATCCTAGTGCTTGGAGACAGTCAGAGGGATTCTTGAGCTCGCTGGCCTGCTGGGATAACTGGATCAGTGAATTCCAGGCCCAGTGAGAGACCCTGTTACAAAAATAAGGAGAACCCTTGGGTATATGCCTGTCTTAGTTAGGGTTTCTATTGCTGTGAAGAGATACCATGTCCACAGCAACTCTTATAAAGGGAAGCATTTAACTGGGGCTGGTTTACAGTTTTGGAGGTTTAGGTCATTATTTTCAAGACAGGGCATGGTGGTGTTTAGGCAGACATGGTGCTGGAGAAGGAGGTGAGAGCTCTACATCTGATCTGTAGGCAGTAGAAAGAGACTGTGTGCCACACTGGGCACAGCTTGAGAATATGAGACCTTAAAGCCTGGCCCTACAGTGTCACACTTCCTTCAATAAGGCCCACACTTACTTCAACAAGGTCACATCTCATAAAAGTTCTACTTCCTATGGGTCAAGTAGTCAAACACATCTATTGAGGAGTGTATACCTAGTCAAACCACCACAGTGCCCCTAGTGGTATAGTTGAATATTATAACATAGATGATGATTATGGGGTACATTTACACAATGGAATATTATTTGGCTGTCAACGGAAATGAAATTGGCAGGTAAAAAGATGGAGAAACTAGCCTCTTGAGTTTCTAGGCAGAAAAAGACAAATATTGCATACTTTCTCTTATATATAAATGTTAGTTTTAAGTTTTCAATAATAATAAGAAGAAGAACTTTTTAATAATAAGTATATTTCAATCTATATATAGAGGTTAGGTGGCTAGCAAGGAACCAGTGGGAAAGTTGGTCTTTCAAGAAAGGGGAAATAGAGTACAGCATTATAAAGAAATAAAGGAAGAGACTAGACTAGACTAGGGGGATTAAATGGGGAGAGCGATGGGAAGGCAGAGATAAAGAAAAATATAGGGTGAGCACCCAAGTTTGACCTCCAGCTTCTACATTCATGCACATACACACATACCAACAGTTACACATATCAAGAGATACATATACAAATAACATGAGAAGGTTAGAATGTTCCTTATGCAGGGAAATGGCAAATACCTGAAGCATTGCCAAAAGTAATTATCCTGATTTGATCACTAAACATTGTAGGTATATTGACTTACCACACTGTGTCCCATAAATATTTATCACTATCATGTTAATTAAAATATGTAGCGATAACAGTGAGGAGGGATGAAGACACTGTGAGTGAAAGAGCCGAGCTGAGATGTTCTGGAGGCCGGAACTCCAGGCCAAGGATGCGGCAGGGCAGGTGCTCCCGTAGGCTTGCCGTGTCTGAAGAGCAGTGGGACTCTAGTGCCCGGGGTTGGGTAAGTGAGACATGACATGGAGAAAGATTAAGCAACCTCTCTTCTTAGATTTGGCAGTTGATCAATCTTGACTTTTGTCAAGTCTAGACATTACTTGGGCATCTAGATGAAGGGCAGGCACTAGCTCAGTAAGTCTGTATAACAGGGCTTTATTTGGACCCCCAACTCCCAAATAATGACAGGGAAACTTTTTATTAATTATAAAAGCTTGACCTTAGCCTAGGTTCCCAACTATCTCTTAAGACTTAAATTCATCCACTTATATTAATCTACATTCTGCCACCATGTGGCTCCTCATCTCTCCTCAGTCCCACTTATCCTCTCCTGCCTAGCTATTGGCCATTCAGCTCTTTATTAAACCAACCAGAAGGTGCCTTAGGGAGGTGAGGTAAGGCAGAGACACATTTTCACATTGCACACAAAAAGATTATCCCAGCAGGTAGGTCTGGCTTGAAACCTGTGATTATGCATGCCTAGGGGGGTCTTATTGGCAGGGCTGTTCCTTAGTCCCTGAGTGGGCTGCATGCAATGAGTAACAAAGTTGGGGAATGTGACCAATTCGTTTCTCTGACGGAGATAAAAATCCCTAAGATGCTTACTAGATAGAAATGATGTGATTAAATTGGAAAAAAATCAAGTTTTGTTGTATCTGTTGTATAGATAATCCTCTGAGGAGAAGAAGGAGAAAGAGAGAGGCCATCTGAGAGCTTGTTCTTGGGTCTGAGTGAAGGATCCTGGTATTCACAGGTTGTGGTGTTGACGGTAATGATGAAAGCCAGCCAGAACAGTTGCATGGCTAGTGCCTTAGCCACGGTTCTCAGAGTAGCCAACGATACATTGGCAATCCAGGCACATGCCATTTGCTGAACTATTCGTTTCTGATTCATGAGCTTAGACGAGGCATTTTTTAAAGCCCTGCTCCCTGAAGGCACGGAATGCCTTTTCCCTCACTCCTCCAGGGACAGGGTGTGTTTTAGCTGTGCTCTGGGTACGAAGTGGCTGGTTTCTATGCACGGGACCCTAAGTAGTTAACACATAAGGCGGGCGAGGGTGACAGGAGCCTTTCCATCGCAGACTTCACTTGCTCAGTCAAGTGCTGCCCGAGTTCATGGCCCATGAAAGCTTTTCCTGGAAAGTAGCAGAGCTGTGGCGGGGCTCGGCTGAACTTGGAATTTCCCAGAGAGTAGTCTTTCAAAGAAATTACTTCTGCTGGAGGAGACGGAAAACAGACCCAAGTCATTTGTTTCAGGCTTCTCCCTGAGCAGAAAAAAATGCGAAATCTCCTTTTAAAATGTCTCTATACAGCTATAAAGTGGTCACTAAATATAAAAGGTAAGAGCCATGGCTTACTATACCAGCTTTCAAGCCATGACTGGTAATTAATCTCCCACTCTCTATAGCAAAAGTGGTCTGTACATATGTCTTGTAGGAAACGGGCAACTGTAAAAAAGGTGTGTGGGGTGTGGGTGTTCTAGAGCTGCCGAGATGGGCGGTTTCCGCAAGAATATCTCTACAAGCTGACCATTGGCTAGTCCTTGTGTGGGTCCACTTATTTGAGACTCCTTCGCCATTGCGGGGTCTCCGGGAGGACAAGAGTTTTTGTACTGAATAAGTGCTGTTGACACTAACTGAATTACATCCTTCTTTTAAGAAGACAGTTTCTTGGGTATCAAAGGCTGACCTTGAACTTACTATGTAACAGCAGGAGGCTTGAGCTCCTCTTTCTTCTGCCCACACATTCCAAGTTCTGGGATTATAGATAAGCACCAACTAGTTGTGTACTGCTGGGGATGGAACCTATGGCTTCAGGCATATTGGGCAGGTTCTTTACCAACCGAACCACATCCCTTGCCTGAACTATAAGCTCTTTTGACTTGTTCATGCCAAGTAAGGATAATTTCCTGGTGGACAGACATTGACACAGTGTCAAACGTGTGTGTGTGTATGTGTGTGTGTGTGTTTGTACTTTGCACTGGCATTGCTCCTGGCAGAGAGAGTTCAAGTTCTTTTTAGGGGCATCTGGCTAGACTTGTGCAGTGAATATGGGGTGATGGATCATGCAGACAGATTGTGCGGAGCCACTACAGTCACAGAGCTCCACATGCTGTCTGTAAAGGATGTTGAATGAATTGAATCCACCTGCTTAGTACTTGGCCATTAGGAGTTTTACAACTTAGGCCCTTGAGGAGGGTTTGTCTAGGTCATGTATGGGAAGAGGGCTTGAGTGTTCTTTTCCTGTTGTGGTTCAGTGTTGAGACTCCCAGGGTTGGCCTGGATGTTGGGGTTCTCTAACCTTAAACTCATTGTCTCATGTTTTTGTGATTAGGAGTTTGGATTTTAGTTTATGTATTCACTAAATAGAAGCAGTGTCCTCCCTGGTTTTGTGTGTTAACTTAACACAAGTTAGAGGAAGGAGTCTCAGTTGAGGAAATGCCTCCATGAAAGCCAGTTGTAAGGTATTTTCTCAACTAGTGATCGATGGGGGAGGGCCCAGTCCATGGTGGGTGCTGCCACCCCTGGGCTGGTGGGCCTGTGTTCTGTAAGAAGGGGGACTGAACAAAGCATGAGAAGCAAGCCAGTAAGCAGCACCCTCCGTGGCCACTGCCTCAGCTCCTACCTCCAGGTTCCTGCCCTGCTTGAGTTCCCATTCTGACTTCCTTCAGTGATAGACTATGATCTGCAAATGTAAGCCAAATAAACCCTTTCTTTGCCTACTTGCATTTTGGTCATGGTGTTTCAGTGCATCATAGGAACCTAACTAGGACCGGTGGTGTGTGCCATACATTATATGTTTTTACTACAGGGTGTCTGATAAGAGAATCTTGAGAAAGGAAGGGTTTATTTCAGACCATGTCTTGGGCTCAGTCCATCATGGTCAGGAAGTACTAGTAGCAGGTCCCTGAGGGAGCTGGCTACGTTGCATTCAGGAAGCAGAGAGAGGTGAATATTGGCTCTTAGCTTTCTTCCTCCCCTTTGTTCAGTCCCGGACCCCAGACCATGGGATGGTTTTGCCCACATTCAGAGTGGGTCTTCCCACCTCAGTTAACCTAAACTAGAAATTCCCTCACAGATATACCTAGATATTTCTTTCCATGATCTTTCTAGTCTATGTTAAATTGGCCACCAATATTAATCACCACATTAGAAATGACATTTCTCATGTTTTGGAGTCCCAGGCATCAGTAGTTAGCTAACTCCCTTGGGACATATGGGATGTGAGGATGAGGATGAATACTCTTCTCCCCTGAAATCTCAGTCTTCTCCCTCTTGAGATGGCATATAAACTAAATCAGAGATCTCCAGATTACTTCTTTAGCTTCATGGAACTGACTTATATGTTTCTAGAATTCTTTACTCATCCTGAAATTACTTTTCCTAAACTCTTTCTCAGAATGGGAGCTTAAAACTATTTTAACATATTTTGGATTCTTTGAAATGTTTTCAGATGGGAGTTCAACACCTTGTTTGTGTATGGGGACCTTGTTTGCACAGGGTCTTGTTTGCACATGGGCACTATTTGTCCATACTTAGTGATGATCATCCTCTATGAAGGGTACAGGTATGTGCTCTCAAGTTCCTATCAACTTCCTTGCTCCTTGATCTTCTTTTCCTGGCTTCAACCTCTGGTGTGAGGAGGGAATTCCTCTCAGACTGTGTTGTGCACTTCCAACTCCAACCTAAACTAATGTAAAAGCAATTTTTATCTGAGGTAAGAGGCACATTCTTTGCTGAATGCCATCTTTCTCAAACTTCTTAGGATTTTATGAATCATGTTGAAATGATTCATTCATACTAAACTATAGCTTTGTGTTTTTTTAAAAAAAAATGTCAGTAATTTGAAAGCTTATTCTAGTGCCCTTCAGAAGTTGTCAGAGCATATTTTGAGCATGCTCAGCGATTTCAACTTAGCAATGAGGATTTTTTTTTCTCCCTGAGCCAACACCATGCAAAATATGTCATGTTTTTGGCTTAGAAAGTGAGTCCTTAAAAAAATACTAAAAATTATGGTGCTAAAAAGATCTGAGGACTGACACCTGAGAATAAGACTGCATTAATTTGGTTCTCTGTAAGCATTAAAATTGTTTTCAATGTGTAGTTTACAATGGTTCTGATGAGACCTTGATAAGGTGCCTGTCATCTAAAATTCAGAAGCTGAGCCACTAATAAGGATGGAGGTGACGGTGGTGGTGATGGTGGGGAGAGTGGCGATGTGACAGTGGTGACTGCATGTACACACTAACACCACGGTGCATTCGTGACATGCCTTTATCTCCTTAACACCTCAACCAGTCGAGAGAACCAGAGATCAGTATGTTCGCTTCATAGTTGGAAAGACTAAAGTTGGAAAACCTGCAGGATTTAGGGAGAAGGCTCATTAGATAAAGTGCTTGCTACACATGCATGCGGACCTGAGTTCAGATTCTGGCACCAATGTAAAAAGCCAAACACGCACATGGCTTCCTTTAACTCTGTCTTCTGAAGTGGGGCAGAAAAGAGTACTGGAGCTTCTAGCACAATACCAGCCTAGCACAGAAACAATCATCTCCAGGTTTAGTGAGACTCCTTGTCTCAAGGGAATAAGGGGGTATTAGAATATGATCCCAAAGTCCTTCTCTTGCCTTCGTGCACATGCCACATAAGTAACACACACACACACACACACACACATCTCTAAGCAATTTGCACCAGGTCACACAGAAATGGGCCTCAGAAAATTCAACCCTGGGCCCGTTTCACTGAGATGTCACCACTATGAATACTATTATACTACAAATTACTATTGAAATCATACTGGGATTCATATACAGGTCTGATTAGTGCAAAATACCATTGTTTTATGGATCATTGTAAGCTTCTATCTAAAGGTATACCATTTTTTAAACTTTACATGAGGTATCATTACTGAGAAAATATGATTCACTCTCTTTAGAAAAAGGGAGAAAGAGAAAGAGAGGGGGGGGAGATCTGCTAACACAAATGAGCAATGCTGACTGGCATTTAGTTAGCCAACACTTAAATGTTTTCAACTATTTTTAAGTTAGTTGATTTACAAGATAAAAACGACAGTGGATTTGGACAAAAGTATTCTTATGTACCACCATTTTCTTTTGTTACTTATTTTTTCTAGACTTTAATTAATGTCTTTGTTGAACCCCCCACTCTACTTCTTTTGATGAATGTGTAATGATTTTTTTTCTTAGTATGACTATATTGGTTTGACATAAAAAATATTGACCTACGTGTCAAATAATCTTTCTTCTTTATTATTGTTGTTAATTAAAGGCATTTAACCTGCCCTCAGACCTGCTGTGGCTTACCAGACACTGCTGTGCCTTCAAGCCCTTTGGATTAGCCCCACAGTGTGACTGCAGAGCCCACAGTAACTGGGAAGTTAATGATGGATCCTTCACATTTACCAAGGGAAAGGAGAAAAAGAGCCGCTGCTTTCTGCGATGACTTCAACACACACGCAGAATTGACAAACGGCTTGGCTGTATTTACATTGATATTAGTCTGGAGACAGCTGAAGGTTTTTAACTCCTGATTTCAAGTTTGAACTCCCATGACTTTGAACTTCAGTGACAAAGTCGCAAATAATATTTATGAAAATGCCATGATTCAGTTCACGTGCTCTTCTGTCATGTTTTCAGAGAGTTCCACAAATCAATACAAAAGCTCAGAGGGATGTTTTTGTTGTTCCTAGAGACAGGCTTAAAATAATGGCCATGCTCTTCTAAGCGAGACCGCTTGTTTTATTATTTAATGAAGATGATCAGGTTATTTCTCTATTTCTGACTGCATGAAATTTCTCTTTGATTCCATTAATTTTGTACTATGTTTCTACCTATATCGGGTGGTATAAATGAGGACTACTTAGCCAGCAGGAGTAAACATTTGTGTTTGAGTGTGTGTGTGTGTGTGTGTGTGTGTTTATTTATGTGGCTGTATATCTGTGCGTGTGCATCTAAGGGGCAGATATCTACCGTTTACATCATCCCTGTGTGTCATAAACCTTTTTATTTTCACAATTTTGATTAATTAAGACGTCCTCCTCATCTATACATAAACCTATATACATAGGTAAAGATTCATTCAGTATTCCAGGCATTTAAGAGTTGAATCCCAACCAACCACCATTATTTTGTCTTACTTTGCTTACCAGCACAATGTTACCTTGTTTAGAGACAGGCTGGTGAGCAAGCTGCAAGAATTCTCCCATCTCAGCCTTCCCCACATGGGAACTAAAATGTGCATCTCCGTGCCCAGCTTTTTTTTCAGGTGGGGTTGGATATGGAATTCAGGTCCCCAGACTTGGGTGCCTAGTACTTTTCCAGCTGATCCGACTTTCCCTAAGTTTTCACAAAAGCCTGTTTTTGTTTGGTTGCTTTTCTTGTTGCTGTTAATTTTTTATTTGTTTGTTTATTTTAAAGTAATCTTATTTGACCCACCAACCCCAGTTCCCTCTGCCTCCTGTCCTCCCACTTTATTTTTCATTTAAAATACTTTATACATCCTTTGACAATTCTGTGATTTTCTATAGTTTATCTTGATAGTGTTCTCCCACCACATCCCTTTCTGTCATTACGTCCTCTTCTTCTTTATACCCCACGTGTGCAGTTAATGCTGCTCATACACACAGGATGTTAGACCATTCATCGGCATGTGGACAACCTATTAGAGGGCAAACTTCAAAAAAAATTAATAGTTCTCCTTTCCCCAGCAGCCATTAACTGTCTGTAGCTCATTGGTTGCCTCATGGGCCACTCCTGCTCTCTGCTGAGATGTTGATCAGCTTGGGCTTGTGCAGGTACCCACAGCTGTTTCCAGGACATGAGTTTGACAATCGTGCAGACCCAGAGACAACCTTTCACAAGATTCCTCTCTAGCCTCTGCTTCTCCTGTTCCTCCCACCCCAGCTTTCACAGTGTCCCCTTAACTGTCAAGTAAAGGAGGTAGATATAAATATCCTGTCTCCAGCTGAACACTCATGCTTAATTATTCCCAATAACTTTGACCAATAACAACGGTCTGCCTTAACTACTTCCCATTGCAGAAAGAAGGTTCCATGGCAAATGTCGAGGGCAATACTCGTTCATAGGTGTAAACATAAAGTTTTAGAGGGTAGTTCGACTGTGTGACCATTTACCCAAGTGACAGTAAAAAATTTTAACCTAGGGCCTATGACCTCCCCAGTCACTGTCTTTGGGTCAGTTTCATATTACCTGGAATGAATTCCATCCCGCCCATCAGGTCTTCCATCCAATCAGAGGGTTGCTAGTTACCTCTCTAAGATACATGCTGCTCTTGCACCAATGGGAATACCTTGCTTGGCAGATTGATATTTTAGCCAACAGGGAAGAAATTTTCTGGGAGGTTCTAGCTTGATTTTGCTATGCTCTACAACCAGAGTGTTTGATGTCTTTAACCATAGACTCCTACCATCTCGTTGTGGTGGGAAGCAGGAGCAATGGTGACAGTGTGACAGTCAGAAGCCCATGTTCTTTGGGAGCAGCATTGTCTACACATGCAGGGTATCTATACAAACTTCTGGTTTTTAATTATAAATTTTACTTAGACTACTGAATAGTAAGATTTTCATTCATCCTTAGTTTGAGTTAATCTACCCCCACTTTCTACTTTCTCCCAATCTGAAGCTCCTCCCACTTTGCTTTGAGGGCTCTGTGGTCTCCACTTTGCATATGAAGAACTTACCTTAGCGGGTTTACACAGTGACTTGGTCTCTTAGCTTCGGCATAGATTAAGAAGGACTGGTGAGCTCAGGTTGCTGATTTAGTCTGTTACAATTTCCAGTATCTCCTCCTGAGAGCCCCCATCAGGAATTTTTGTTTCTACTTCCCATTGATCTTTGTATATGGTTGCAATTTCCTTAATTATTGAATAAGCATCACATAAACTGCATAAATCGCTTTGTTCCTGGTTGGAGATATCTAAGTTCCTGTTAACTTGGGAGAAATGGAAAGGCTAAAATTCTATTACTAATGTACATACTCATTTTGGTTAGTTTTTGCATTGATCTTAATATATGTGTGATTAAATGATACCAATTATAATTTTTCCTAAAACTTTTTAAAAGGGATTTTTAGTAGGCTCATGCTCTTATTGACTTAGTGAATAAAGGTTTGATATAAGCAAAAGTTATCTCGCAGAAATGTTCAGATATGGGCCTTATATTCTGTCAATTAATATGGAATCTATGAAATGACTAACGCTAGTGATGTAAAGCACTTTGTCAAAGGCATGAACTACAAACTGCTTCAAGCTGAGTCGTTGTTTGGATTAAGACATTGCCCTTTCTGACAGAGTATGTAAGTAAAGCCCATGTTACTTATTGACATCCATTAAGCTGCCATTTCCCAGGTATTTTTAATTGAATCTATGGCAATGGCATAATTGCCAGGGGTAATGCATTATATGATTATTTTCCTTCAATGTTTTTGATTTTAAGAGATATTAGAAGAATAATTACTATAGCAAACCCACAGTTTTATGAATAATATACTTAAATATTTGAATGAAAGTAAAACATGTGGTAAAATTCCCTAGCTTAGGAAAATAAATGATCAATATTTAGAAAATACGATTTCAACCAATTAAAAACAAATTGGGCTGTAAGTTTACTTAGGAGGCACAGGGCACACCAGCAGCACAAGGATAGGCAAAGTGTTACAGGGTGATGAACTGAGGGGCAGCCCCACATGAAAATGAGGCTCAGCCTTTAGGGAGGGTCTTCAATACGAACAGAATTATTGGAACATGGAGAAGCCTTCGTGTGCTCCACATTCTTTAGAGCTAATCTAGTGAGGTATGCAGTGTCTCTTCAGAATTGATTGTGTTTGATGAGGGAAGCCACTGTTAGGTTATACTCACATTTGGGGATTTAAGAAGGCTGGAAAGCATCTTCTAAAAATAATAAATCCCTAATCCATAAACATGAACACACACACACACACACACACACACACACATGTGTAGTGCCCATTTATATGTGTGGTATATGTACAAAGGGATACTTGGGTGTCATGTTCTGCCAGTCTACACCTTCCAGGGTCTTTCAGTGAAGCTGCAGCTAGTCAGACAGCCTGAAAACTCCAGAATTCCTCCTGTCTTGGCCCGCATACTACCTGAGTTACAGGCTTATACACGGCCAGGCTTAGTTTTTTATTGTGAATTCTGAGAATCTTGTTCTTAGGCATTGAGCCCTCTCCCTAGTCCTCCCATTAATATATTTTGTGGAGGGGAAAATGTAGTCCACTGTTTAAATCTCTTTAAGGCTTTTTCAACTTCTTGAACACTTTTTTTTTAAAAAAAAATTACTGTTTTTCTCTATGTGTCCATGCTTGTGTGTGAATGCATGCCACGTGTGCGCAGCAGTTCACTGAGACCAGAATGAGTGTGTCAGATCTTCAGAGCCCAGAATACACAGCTACCCAGTATGGGTGAAGGAACCAAACTCAGCTCTCTGAAGCATCTCTGCAGCTCCAAGCAGTGTGATTATTATCTTATTGCGTGCCTTGGCTTCCCTTCTATGGGTGAGATATAGTGTGGACAATTCTTTATTCTTAAATATTTGGATTTTTCTAATATTTTACTATTCTAACACTGGGAGAGACGACCTTCGTCATTGATGGCATTTTGATAATTTTCTTAAGATACTTTTCTCCTGCATTCACTGAGTTAAACGAGTACACATCTTTGAAGAACTTAATGAAGCATGCTTAATTGCCCTTCAAAATGGTCTCACTGGTCTATGTTCTTACTGGGAGTGTACAACTGCTGTCCTTGTTTCTTTATTTTTGTGTTTTGATCCTAATAACTAAATGAGATTGTATAATTAAAAATACTATGGGTACATCTCTCGTGAATATTATGTACAAAGATTTACTTTTGTTGTGTTGAATGGGGAACTTTGCTCCATTATTTTTCATAGAATTTTCTGTTTGTCTATAAAGAAAATTATTTTTTTTTGCTTAAATTTTATGGATTACTGTAATGATGAACTTACTATTAATTCTCTGGTGTTTCTCTCAGCTCACATTTAGGCAACAGAATTCGCATTCTTTTAGCTCAAATGCTCAGCTTTTCCTACCATGTATGAAGAGGCATCTTAAGCTTCTGCTCCCGGGCCATTCTCACCAAGATCCCCTAAACACCAATTTAGAAAGAACTATAGCTAGGATATAATTAGGAGAAGCACAGCTGGATTAGTCAACCCATTTGACTGCTTCTGTCTAAGACTAGAGTTTATAGAAATATTAAGTTTTTACTTAGTCTTAGGTGTCAATTTAAAAAAAATAAGAATTTTTTTCTTAAAAGAGAATGTAAAATTGTCATTAGCATTACAAAGAGGCTGCAATGGTTTAGAAAATGACTGCAGTCCCTTGCTTCTTTTAGCTTAAATGGAATTTATGCTTTAATTTAGTTTTTCCGCCTCTCTATGAAATTGTTTAACATGAGTGTTAAAGCCAGTGGTACAATAAATGTCACTGGTTTCTCATTTCTGATTTCTTTTCATTTAGCAATGTCCATTGGCTTTCAAATAAGTTGATTTTTTAGGGAACTAGATTTAGCTACTTATAGCTCTAATAAAACTGTGCTGTCATAAAGGAGAATTGTCACTTTAGGTACTATCCGGCTTTTATGGTCCCGTATCCTAGCATGTCAGTGGAGAATTGGGTATTTATGCATAGGCAAAGCAGATCTGATGATCACAGAACCACCTGCCTTACATTTTCAAAGCTTTTTCTGTATTTGTCATCTAAAAAAAAAAAAAAGTCACAGAGAAGCTGTGTGCTTAATACAGTGATTTGCTTTCTCTTATCAATCTTTCTTTGTCAATAAGGGAGTGGGCGAGTGTCCCTTGGGTATCTCTATATAATATTATATGTGTGTGTTATATCTAACCTTATACATACACACAGATGTAGAAAGAGAGAGTGCAAATCTGCTCAGAATGTCATTGACTAGGATCTTGAGGAGTTACTATCATATTTATTAAGGTGACAGCATGATTACTTAAATTAATCGTGCACATCTACCGCTTTTTCTCCTCAGCACACCCTTTTCCTTTCTCCTGAGTAAGAGCTTTGGAGTGTTAGCCCTTGCTTGTTCTCTCATTGGCTGAATCTGTGATGGATTGGTATTGCAGACACTGATGATCCAACCCTTTTATAGTTGACTTTTCCCTCGGCTCTGTCCTACAGGGGATTACTCAGCTATTGGTGAAGGACCTGGGGGGCACTGTTCTCACAAATAGTCCTCATAAGTGAGGGACCTGGGGTAGGGCTCTGTTCTCAGGAATTGTCCTCAGTACGTTGGGAAGATGCACTATTTTCCTAAGGGATGGTAGTGACCATTTGGATCCTCGACTTGACTAGGTTCAAATGACCCAGAAGACAGAGGCACATCCCTGGGTGTATCCATGAAGACATTTCCAGAGGGGACTAACAGAGGGGGAAAGACCTACCCTGCATGTGTGTTAGAAGCACAGCATGAAGGTCCTTGCACGCAGAGAACTCTAGAAAAGTCAGGAAGGTTAAGCATACAGGATTGTCCTCTCAAATGGATGTAAAACCCCTTCTTCTATCCAGAAAGATGGGAACTGGAGGTGACTAACAGCTGGGTGATCTGCATTATTTGGTGGGCCAGGCCATGTTAAGCTCCTATAACCAGGACTAGAGATGATTAATAATCTAAATGATCTTTATAACCAGGGGTTCCCCATGATGCCACAACCAGGACCAGAGATACTCAATATTCTAAATGACCCTTACGTTATCTGTATAGCCAGGGGCTTGCCCAAGCTCCCACAGTCAGGACCTGAGGTGGCTAATAGCCCAAACGACTTCTGTGCTTTGTGTATGACTTACACTAGGCTACACCCCTTCCTAAGTGCATAAGCTAACACAGGTAGCCTCTCTCTAGAATGATCTTTTTGAAGAAATGACATATGCCCTTAATTGTTTTGATGTAATTATGCTTCCTTGTGCATTGACAATTGTATTATACCTGGAAATTTTTCCAAGTTAAACTATGCTTAAATTTCTTGGGACTAAATTGTCTGGCATTAGATTATTGAAGTCATAGTCCAGGTTGACCAAGTCAATCTGAAATGAGTTTTCTTTCTCACCTCTGAGTCACAATTTCTATGGTCTCCTGAAGGGTCTCCCTCAGATGTGGGTCAAAGCAGCCCATGAACTGGGACTCATATAGCATAAATAGGGGGATATGTAGGAACCTGGCTGAGTGACTGGATTCTCCTTTCTCAGCTTCCAGTTTCCAGGGTGCTAGCTACTTCTGCTCTGCTACACCCTGCACATCTTGAGGGACTGAGCTCTGTCAAAGCAGTGAACCAACATAACCCTCTCCTCCTTCTCAGTTGATTTTTTTACCCCCTGAGGTTTTGCCAAAACAATGGATGTATGTCTAACACCATGGGCAGGGGAGAACCTTGAAGGTCTGTGACTGGACTGCCTGCCTGCACCTCCTTCACCACCACTTGCAGAGAGGGAAGGAAAATGAGGAAGCCAGAGCAAGAGGAGAGTGGGCAGACACAGCAGACTCCCTCCAGCCCCTCCTCCAGCCGAGGCTAGAATGAGCTCTGCTGCTGATATCTGAAGTCTATAATCTAGCATGCCTCCTTGCCTTTTTGATTCACTGGGGGATGTAGAGTGTCTCAGTCAGCTGGCAAGGAAAGAATCCTGAGGAACCTGTTGCTCTCCCAGCTCTCCACTGTGTTTTAAGTATGCCAGACACCAAAGTCCTTTGGAATTTTGGAGGGAGTTTTCTTTTCCCCACAGTTCTGGTCCTCGCTTCTTTGTGTCGCTTCTCAAATATCAACTTCTTACAGAGACCTTTCCTGATTACCTTGGTTAAAATCAAAGCACACAAATCCTTTGTAAACTCCCCACAGCTGTCTCTTAGAATTCTAAATACTGCGTTAACTCGCTCCTAGTCACTACCCTCTTCTCTCCACTGGGTCCATGAAGGAAGTGACTTTTGCCTCCAGTTCCTCTAACACTGCTGGGTGGAGTGTAAGCACCATAAGTATTTGTTGAACTTATCTAAAAGTCCCTAAGAAGGGCAGTTACCTCCCCAGACGTTGCTGTAGTTTAGCGATGGGTGAGAACGAACCACAATATACAACAAACCCATAAGGGAGTTTATTGGTGTGTGTGTGTGTGTGTGTGTGTGTGTGTGTGTGTGTGTGTGTGTTAAAGAGAGTCATGCCTGTCAAAGGAAAAGGGAAGTGAGGCAAAAGAGAACAAGGGACAGGTGGAGTTCACTTT
Source organism: Arvicola amphibius (assembly GCF_903992535.2). Classification (NCBI taxonomy): domain Eukaryota; kingdom Metazoa; phylum Chordata; class Mammalia; order Rodentia; family Cricetidae; genus Arvicola; species Arvicola amphibius. Next base: position 90,755,689 of record NC_052058.2, on the reverse strand, counting down.
TAAAGAGACCTTGGCGCATGTGTACAGAGGTTTACACAGCAATGCAGCACATGAAATAGTGACCTATGGCCACAGGCTGGCTAGGCCTTTGTCTGAATACTGACAGGCACAGATACAGTCGTGGGACCCTGGGGCTAGCTAGGCATGTGCCTAAATACTGACAGGTGCATCTTGCCAGGTGACAGGGGGGCAGGCTAGCATGATTCCTGAGTGCTAACATCCCCACCTTTTGCTTATTATAAAAATGTGGGAAAATTAAAGGGGCTTGCAGTTGGGACACAGGTGGAGGCACTGAGTTTTCAAGACGACTTCTAGCAGACCTGGGCATTGGAATCTTAGGGGAACCTGAGCAAATTGAGGAGCTGGTCATATCCTGGAGTAGCTGGTTGTTTGCTGTTCAGACTCTGTGGAACCTCCCAGCATCTCTTCGACCTGGCAAGATGCTGTTTGAGGTAAATCCAAGTTAACTTTCTGGAACATCAGGGCACGTTTGATAGTCTTTGCGCCTCCAGCTCTGTAGCTAATGGTTGGTAGTCCTGTAACAACAGCTAACTGGTTTGAGTAGAGAAAGGAAATTGATGAAGCAGGGTGTGATTAGAAGAAACAGGAAAATGTGAAGCAGCCTAAGGGGAGGGAGAAGGGTCTGATGAAGTAGGTAAGGCTGTCCCCTACCCCAACAATAGGGGGGCAAGAAAGGGAGGCGGGTCCCCAAAACTCCCCCAGGAATGAGTATGTGACTCTGGTGTCCAACAGAAAGGAGATGGACCACCCTGATACCATGATGTCTACCTGGGGTTCCCTGTCAGAGATGACAGTGATCTGGTCAAGAAAGCCTGGACCCCTTGGGTCGTCCATGGCCAGGCCTAGAACGTTGGCTAGAGGGTGATCTATGTTTGCTGTCCCCATGCCATGAGATGCATGGGGACAATCAACTGACCATGTCCGTCTTGATAGGACCTTGGACATGGCCATGGGGCCCATGGGGATTGGGGTAATCCCAGGCCCAGTGACCTTTCTGACCACATTTGAAGCAGGAATCCAGTAGTCCTTGATCCTGGGGGACAGTTGCCGAGGTCGGTCCAATTGCTTTGGCCAACATTTGGTATTTTTGTTTATTGTTGGTTTTCTCATCTTAAAGGCCAGCACTAAGACTCTGCCTGGTGGTCCCTCATTCTCTTCTACCTCACTTCCCTTTGCTGGTCAACCAGCATGACTTTTTCTTTCACTTCCCCCACCCCAATAAGCTCCCATGTGGGTTCATTGTATATTGTGGTTTGTTCTCACCTGCTGCTAAACTATAACAGATGTGACTTACTAGTTACAAGGAAAAAGTGCTAACTCATGCTGTGGACTAACCTGGAGATCACGGTCCTAACGTAGTTAGTGCTATCTAAGCCAGATGGCCCCAACCGAAGGGCCCAGCGCTATTCCTTCACCTTCTAATGTGAGACACTATGAAGACCATGACTTCTGCGTTGTCTTACCACAAACTCAAGGGAACACTAGATAATTCCACCTTGTACTCTTCAAGAATACTGATCTTGCAGATAAAAAGGAGAACCAAGAATATCCTAGATTAAAACTAGTAAAAGAGACACAGAGAGCAAAGGTGATCCATGACTCTGGACTACAGAAAAACAATGATCATTATTTATCAGAACAATTTGCATATTGATTGTTGCATACTAGACACTGAAAATTTATTAATTGTGAGCTCCTGAATTTGATAAATATACTGGATTAATGAAATAATGCCCCTTTTCATCCTGGATACACATTACAATATTTAGTAATAAATTTTTATGTTCAAAACTTGGCTCACTGTGAGCCTTGTCAGTTTGGTTGCTCACCTTCCTGGACTTAGGGGGAGCTGGGAGGACCTTGGACTTCACATAGTGAAGGGAAACCCTGATGGCTCTTTGGCTTGGAGAGGGGCGGAGTGGGAGTGTGGGTGGAAGGGAGGGGAGGGAAGGGGGAGGAGGAGGGGAGGAGATGGAAATTTTTAATAAAAAATGAGAAAAAAAAGAAAAAAGAAAAAATCTAAAGTAATGGAAAAATAAAAGTAAAAAAAAAAATAAAACCAAAAAACAAAACTTCTAACCTCTTGGCATTATTTTCATGTCTTTATTTCTGAGTTTTATATTTATATCTATGTTTACAGCTATCTATAATATCTATCTACAAACACACACTGCATGTTGGGGTAGGTGAAGGCAAAAGAGCAAATGATATTAATGTCACTAATAGGGAATGAAACTGAGGAATAAATGGATATATATTAAACCAACAACAGTTCTTATGGTTCAAATGAGTCGCAAGAAGAATCTTATTCTGGGAAAATAAAGGTAAAGGTGCGGCTTATCTCCTGAATGAGATTGCATAGAGTTTTGACAGCTTGTTTGACCACCTTGCTGTCCATGCTAGGGCAGAGACAACAGTGATTGGCAGACCAGGCATGCTTAGCTTTGCACACCTTTTGTTCCCTGTTTCAACCCCAACCACACTGCAGAACCCCAAAAATGGGGTTGCAGGAGTTACTTGACTTGAGGGTCACTCTTTGTTCCTGTTCTCAATATGACTCTTTTGGATAAATCTCCATTTTATTTTTCACTTTGGTTTTTGTTATGGTCTGTTGGGGACAGGTGACTGAGCCTGGCTATTACAGCCGCCAGGGTCCGGGTCCCCACTCTAACAGCTTACAAGGATTGCTGCAGATAACTGACTATGACATCAGCAACATCTCCTTGCTTTGAGTGGCTGGTGTTTGCTCTGAACTTTTCCTACTTTGGAGTCCTTAAAACAACCCGTGTGCACTGTGCTTTGGCTTCAAACTGAGGGATTACTTGGGGCCACTTTTCATTTTTTGAACCCTTCTATGACGATCTATCCATGGCTTAACCTTGTGTACAGATCTCTTGCTCTTAGGCAAACTTTAGGAGGTTGGAGCCTCGTGATGTGCATGGGTCCTGGTGACCGCTCCTTGGCTGTGGAGAACACAGCAAATGTTCATTTCCTTACACAATAACGAATTGCCAGGGACATAATAAACTGTCTGTTGCCTAGATCACAGATCGAGGCTTTTCATCTCAAGCCTTGCATCACACTTTATAAGGAAGCATGCTCACCCTAGACAAAACAAAGTTACTACAGACCAATGGAACCGTTTTCCATAGGACATAGAAGAAGGCAGATTCATTTCAGACAAAAAAAAGTAACCAGAATATGATTGGAGAATGACTTGGGAGCTATAAAGTTCAGCTCAGCTCTCTTTCCTCATCTGAATGCTCCGGGGACATGTTCATCACCTCCCTCCTCGAGTTCACGGATCAGAAGTACAGGGGCTGAGGGACTGAGACCCCCCCACCGTGGCCTTGCCGTCCTGTCTCCACTGGCCTCTTTAGTTTCTCTTCCTTTTGGTGTGACAAAATACTCTGAAAAACAGCATTATTCACTGTTCAAGATGGGGAAGTCAAGGCAGCAGAGTTTAGACTCTGGCTCACATCACAGCTATATGAGGAGAGGCGTGCCCTGAATGCACGCTGCTGCCCAGTTCCTCCATAATACAGTCCAGGATCCCAGGCAGGAGCGCTGCTGCCCACAACAGCCATGTCTTCCCACCTCATTCAACACAATCAAGATATTCCTCCACAGGCATGCCCTGAGGCCCATCATCCAGATAACTCAAATGCTCTAAAGCCAAAATCACTAGGGATCAAGGGCCTTCTAGCCTTGCCTTCTCGGCAAGGGCAAGTTCCAGGCCAAGGAGTACCCTCTCTCTAACGGGTGGTCAGTACTTGGAGAATGGCACTCGAGGCTGACACCTGGTCTTTGCATGCTTGCAAACACATGTGTTTTCATTCCTGCCCAAATTTATGTGTTCATTGCTGCAAATATATGAACATGTAAACACATCCAAATATGCACAAGCGTATCTAGCGAGTCCCTGGGAAGGAGCTACACAGGAGGTTCCCAGGCACTTCTGCTCATATGTCAGCTGTATCCAGAGAGTGATGACCTCAGGAGTCACAGAGACCTGGAGAATCTAACACTTTCCAAAGCACCATGGATTTTTTTTCTGATATTGTAGTTGGTTCAGAATGTTAACTGGATTTGGCCTTAAACACTGATGAACTTGTATATTCTACAGAAACGTTTGTATTCTCATTTAGTTTGTGGAATACTGCAAGGAGCCATTCTTTAGGGAGTCTGATAGCCAGTTAAACATATGCTCCCAGACAGCATCTGCTTCACTCCTTTTGATGACAGGGATGGTATTTAGAACCATGGGCACAATGCACATTTTCGGCTTAGTTGGTTGGTTATTGAATGTGGACAAGGTGTGTGTCATCTGTGCAAGGGACATCACTGTGTAGCAGATCTCAGAACGAAGTGACTGTTTTCCACAGCTGCAGACAAAGACAGTGGATAACCAAGGAGACCGAGCTTAGCCCAAACCCCTGGGGAATATCTCAGCTGTCCTACACAAGCGGAATATTTCATTCTTTTGATTTGAAGACGCTTAGCTTTTAAAGAACATGTTAGTAGTTGCTTAATTTTGGCTTTATTGTCTTTTTCTTCATGACAAATGTGTGTGTGTGTGTGTGTGTGTGTATAGGCCAGAGGAGAACCTTGGGTGTCATTTTTCTGATGCCATTAAGAACTCCTCTCCCGTGTGTGTGTGTGTGTGTGTGTGTGTGTGTCTACCTGTCTGTCTGTCTGTCTTTGTCTGTCTCAGTCTGTCTCTGTTTTAGGGATAGTCTCTCATTCGCCTGCAGCTTACCAATGGGCTAGTTTGGCTGTCCAGAGAGCACCAGAGGCCTGCCTGTCTCCATCTCCTCACTACCGGGATTACAGGTGGTGCCACCGCTCCTGGCATTTTTACTTGGGTTCTCACCCTCTCACAACAATCATTTGACTGAGTGTCTCTCTCGTGCAGCACTTGCTTTTAGAGACAGTTGAAAACTCACCCTGCTCCCATATAAGGAACGTGAGCCCTTTCTTCTGGTCTTTTTGCTTTAGGAAGTCTTGTGTATTTTGGTAGTATTTTTTTAAACGTATTGTTACAAGCTTGCTCCTATATATTTAAAGCCAGTCCTAACTTTTACATTTCACATCGTTGGTATTTCCTCATTAGCCACCAAGCTTTCCTTGCAGCTGATTGGTTGGCTGGGTAAAATTCCTTTGCTAAGGTTCCTTTCAGTGCCCTCCCGGGCTTTCCCTCCCTTTCCTCTGCGCTTAAGATCTATTACTATGCAAGTTGCTTTTTGAACAGCTTTAGCCCAGGCAAAGTCCTCTGTAATTTACAGTAATTATTCATTTGGTTGACTTCCCCTATTCCACATTTTCTCCATATCTCTGCCCCCATCCCTGCTTAGGTCTCCACACTGCTAAAACTCCACTTTGTACCTAGATAACATGTGTATTACCCTCCCCAAGCTCTCCCTGGATTAATACGCCTCTTTATCCCTTTCTCATGGGACCCTTTTTAGTTTCCTACATGTCTACACAAACTGACTCCCACATAAGCTCACACGAATAAAAATTAGATGCTAAGACTCCTACACAAGAGAAAATATGTAATATTTGTCATTTTGAGCCCAGATTACCCATTTCAATGTACTATTTTCCATTTCCATCCATTTCTCTCATATGTTATAATTTTATTTTTCTTTATGGCTAGATAAAATGTCGTTGTGTGTGCCTACCACAATTTCTTGATCCCTCCATCTGTTGAGGGACATCTAGGGAGATTCCATTTCTTTGCTGCTGGGGATCTTAACTAAATTAACAAAGAGCATCTGGGTTGGTTACTTCTACTTTGTCTCTGTTGGTAGGAGGAAATTGACCAAGACATGGAGAAAATGGGTCTGCTGAACTTTGGCCCATTGCCTGAATTTGCTAGCAGATTTATGATAAATTATTCCTATCTTGAACGCCATAAGCGTACCTGGGAACATACTTCTGACAGGTACTGAGGTCCTGCTGCAACTTACTAGTTGTACTAAACAGTTTGTAGCCATAGCTGCTGTTCACCACCACTTTACATCCGGGGAACAAACAATTGCTGAAACTTTCCCAACGGTGCAAAGGCAGTATGCTGAACAGAAGACTTGAATAGTCATAGTTTTTTTTTTTTTAAAGCACATATGTTCCCTCTTCCCTGCTCTATTTTAAAAATAATCATTGAAACACTTTTCATAGATTCTGAACAATTTTTGTATACAGGATTTTTTAATAGTATACAAGGCTTGGGTACTATTTCTGTTTGTACCCACAAGATGATTTCTGTTAGGTTGGTTTGGAAGCTCAATTTTGTCCTGTCTACTCCATAAATCCCAAAGTCATCTCTTATAAAGGCCCCTTCCTGGAATGTTGACAAATCATTCCACAAAGCTGGGCTTTCGTATTTTGAATGTACCAAATATAATCAGTGTTAGACTGATTAAGTATGCTCCTTGCAAAATACCTTACTGAGTTTGCAAGCACTAATCCATGGCCTGCTGTCCTGGTTCTGATAGCTGAGGGTGTCTGTGGAAACTTTTTAATACACGGAATGTCTTCTCTTTGCTGATAGATGTTTCTGTAAAAAATGGATAAGGTGATGAGATCAGAATCAGCCGCCTTTCTTATGCACAACCAGGGCTGGAGCTGCATTTTAACTCCCAAGCCACGCATCTCATTAGCTCGCCTGGCAGTTGGAGATCTGCATACTGACTTAGAGAATATTTCATTACTGTGTTTTCCAAGGGAGGCTTCCTATTTGCCAAAGAACTGACAGGTTATGCGTCTCTATAACTCACCTAGTTTTACATTATGATCAATATGAAAGACTGCCTCTGATTACCTGGGGAAGCCATGAAACTGTTAAGATATATTAAGTTTCTGATTTATTTTCTGATTGACTGAATCTGGTGGAATATGGAAAGGGAGTGTATGGAAGAGCATCCACAATCGGTTTCTCCCCCTCGGCTCCTCTAACGGTCTGTGTCCGGTGTGTGCCTTTCATGTTTGCAACTGTTTAAAAGAAGAGAGAAGAAACCTGCTCCCATTTTATGGTGGACAAAACATAAAAGAAAAATGAGGTAGTACGCTGCAGGTGCTAGAACAGATCGGCACGCCCGAGTTAAATTTATAATCTCCTGCCGTCATCTTTCAGTGACTGTAACACACCGCTAAAGGTTAATACATTTAAAGGAAGGAAAGCTTGTCATGGTTCACAGTTGCCGAGGTCCATTTCGGTGGTTAGTTAGACTTACACTGCTTTGAGTAAGGTCACATGGCATGGTTGTTTCTTATGGTGGAGCAGCAGCTTTCCTGGAAGCAGCTGAGAAGGCAGCACAGAAACGGAGAATGTGGACCGATTCCCACAGTCTCTTGCTAGCTCATTCCCTAGTGGCCTAAGACTTCTTGCTGGATTCTACTTTGGGGGAAGGGTATTTTTATTTTTTTTTTTATTCTTTTATTTATTTTACATTCTGGCAACAGCCTCCTCCAAGACCTCTCCTCCCATTCCCTTACACACCCCTACTTTTATCCCCTCATACCCTCCTCTTCTATCTCCATCCAGGAAAAGGCAGGTCTCCTGTGAGTATCAATAAAACATGGCATATCAAGTTTGCAGTAAGGCTAAGCACCTCCTCATGTATTAAAGTTGGGCAAGGTGACCCAGTAGGAGAACTAGGATCCCAAAAACCAGTTAGAGAGTAGAGACACTCCCTCTTTCCACTGTTAGGAGTACCACCAGAGGACCAAGCCACATAACTGTAATGTATATGCAGGGTGCCTAGGTCAGTCCCATGGAGGCTCCTTGACTGACTAATATCTGTGAACTCTCGAGTCCGGGTTAGTTGGGTGAGTTTTCTTGTGGCACCTTAAAGGTTCCATTACCTCTCAGTAATAGCACTCAGTGGAACCAAAACATCAACCCATGAGCCTTTGGGGAATGTTCCACAACCCATAGTGTTTTATTAATCCTAGGGCTAGACCTACCATACCATAGTGGGTCTCACTCACTAGACTAAAGTCAAGGTGTTGATAGGGCTGTGGTTTCGCTAGAGTCTTTTTCTTCACATTTCCTATGCCTTTGTGGCCATGTGCATTTTATTTATTTTTTAATTCTTGCCCCCTTCTTTATGCTCAAAGCCTGTAAAACCAATCCAGCCCTGGAAGCTTCCATCCTTCCTGCTTTCTTTCTTCTTACATCCTCAACCAGAGCAGTGGCATGTCTCCACTTAAGGACTCATGACCAGACTGGCCTTAGAGTCATTATTCAAGCCAATCTTCCCACCTCAGGCCCTTCACCTTTACAGCTCATGCAGTGTCCTTGGTGTGAGGAGCAGTGACATACTCACAGTTTCTGGGCATGTTTTGGGTTGAGGACATTACTCTGTCTGTAACAGATTCTTCTGTGTCATGATATAAACTGAGTCATTCTTCCAAGTGTTCTTCTCATCCTTTTCACTGTGAAATTACAGACGCTGAAGCAGATCTTTGGAAATGTAAATAGCATAGAATTATTTAATTGGACTCCAATGCCACAAATTTTGAAATCTTTAATAAAAAATATTTTTGGTGTATGTGTGTGTGTGTGCGCGCGCGCATATGCGCACGCACATGTGTATGCGTGTGTATCATGTGTAAAGTGTATTGACACGTGTGTGCAGATGCACATCATATGTATGCTGCATAGGCCAGAGGTGGACACTGGGTGTCCCGATCTATCACTCTGCGTCTTATTTCCTTGAGCAAGTCTTCCTACTAAATCTGGCTTAGGCTGGTGGTGGCCAGCAAGCTCCAGTGTTCCTCCTGCCTCCACGGCAATGCGGATGTAGACCTGTGCAGCCATGCCTGGCTTTTCAGCATGGGTTCTGGGGATATTAAAATGGGTTATCATGACTTTGAAGGAGCAGCTTTTACCCACTCAGTGTTCTCACTACCCCAAGAGAGCCAGTTCCCTGGAATCAGCATTGAGAAAATGTGTTATCTTCTCTGTGAATTAGTTTGGTTCATTTGAAGAATGCCTAAGTGAATTGTAAGTTGTCTTACAGGAGGTACACCTGCCTCTTGCTGTGCTGCAGAGAGAGGCCTGCTTGGCGCTGAGCTGGAGTTCTCCTTTCATCTGTTGACCTCTATCACAAGGCTCTCTGCTGATAGTACCAGACCAGGGATCCCTCAGTGAAGGCTCTGACCTGGGCCTCCATCTAAAGTCTCTCCCTTTCTCCCTCCCCAAGTCTCATTGTCCTATCTCGTTTGGGGGAGGCATTGGGACCCTTTGGCATCAGCAGACTCTGCCCGTTAGTCTTCACTTGTGGCTCTCGGGGACGTGTGTTTGTTAGCAACAAGTCATTAAAACACTGGAGAAAGAGGTAATGGAGTATAGATGCAAGCTGTGAAGAGGTGAGGGATTCCTCACGGTCCTTCCTCTGGTCCTTCCTCCCACTCCACTACCCCCTTCCTTCCTAGTGGAACAGAGTGGAATCTGTCCATGTTCAAGATAGTAAAGCAATAATTTATGGTGTGTTTTAACCCCAGGGTTATTTTTAAATGTAGAATCTAACTTTAGGCAGTTTATAATTAGTGGATAAAATTCTATATAAATGCTGGTAAGGTGGCTCAGCAGGTAAAGGCCCTTGCAGCCAAGCCTGAGTTCACATTCTGGAACCCGCCTGGTGAGAGAAGAGAGTTGACTGCTGCAAGTTGTCCTCTGCTGTATGCTGTGACAACAAGTTGTCCTCTGCTGTATGCTGTGACAACAAGTTGTCCTCTGCTGTATGCTGTGACAACAAGTTGTCCTCTGCTGTATGCTGTGACAACAAGTTGTCCTCTGCTGTATGCTGTGACAACAAGTTGTCCTCTGCTGTATGCTGTGACAAGTGGGCCTCTGCTAATAAATTAACAAATGATAAATAAGGAATGCTATGTTCATCTCTCCATCCCTCTCAATGGTGATAGTTTCTGACATTCTTATTTTTAATATCTTATTTTTAATTTTATGTATGTGTATAATGGGGGTATGTAGACATGTGTGTGAGATGCTCACAGAGGCCAGAGATGGAGCCCTCCCCACCTCCCAGAACTGGAGTTACAAAGTCATTGTGAGCATTGAGAGGTGGGTGCTGGGAATTGAACTCAGGCCATCTCTCTAGCTTTCCTCTGACTTTTCTGTCAAAGGATGGGTTGATTACTTTTCCTGCACTTTGACAAAATACCTGAGAAAAGCGACTTCAGGAAGGAAGGAAGGGTTTAATCTTGCTGACAAATCAAAGATGAAGTCTACCATGTTGCTGTGTTGGAGACGGCATGGTGGCAGAGGAGTGAGGCAGCTGGTCTCGATGCATTTGGGTCCAGAAGCAGAGCGATGAACGCTGGTGTTCAGCTAGCTCTCTCTTCTTTATTCCGTCCAGGATCCCAGCCTACCTCCATGGAGGTTGAATCTTCTTACTTCAGCAGCTCAAATTAGAAACTCCCAGAAATGCCTCGAGGGTTATCTCCTAGGTGATCCTATATCCTGTCAAGCCGACAGTCAGTATTAACCTTCAAAGAAGATTATGTGATGACGTAGAAACTCAGAATGACATAATCAGAGCACATGCAGGAAGAGAAGGCATGCTATTAGTGGAGTCAGTATTGTTCTATGATGAGCAATTGGTTCTAACTTCAAGGTAACAATGGCAAAATGAGCATCATGGGAACCATTGGTCCCTGCAGCAATGACACTACTTTTCTCAAGACTTATGACCTTGTGTTTTTCAAGCTGATGTTGACTTGGAATAGGTACATAATATCCGTGGTGTTTGGGTAACTCACGTTTGTGATGTCCTCATATCTAGACTTATGAGTATCAACATCCAGAGAGAAAGATGAACAGACGGTCTGACCACCTCGGGACAAACAGTGAACAGGAATCATGTGAGGTCTGTGGCAGCAAGTGACTTAAGCCCAGTTGTCCAGGCCAGGGTGACAATTCATCTACACACCAGAAGATGAAAGCAAAGTCTTGTTTCATGGAAGAATAACTCAGCGTCCCGCTGGTGGCCTTCCTCTGTGCCCAATGTATTCCTACTCTGTAGTGGAGAGTGATAGTGGGGTAACCAGTAAGAAAGCACCTCCTGACTTCGGGCACTGGGCTGAACCCAAGGCAGAAGCCTCACAAAGCCTCTGTGTGTTTCAGACCACTCCCTTGAAAGGAAGGCACAGGTAAAGTTGATTCTTAACAAAGAGTTTGTTATTTAACAAAATCATGTTTAGAGACTGTTCCTCTGAATTAAGGGAGGGGGGATAGAGGATAGAGGTGGGGTGACGGAAGGGAGAGAGAAGGGCTGGAAGGAGGGAGAGAGATAAATATGCAAAGACAATGAGGGAGAACTGAGATAGGGAGAGAGGCAGTAGAGATAAACGAAGGCAAGGGGATGAGAGATGAGGGAAAGAGAAGGACTGGAGACAAAAGAGAAAGGCAGAGGTCTACAGGGAGTGATAGAAGGAGAGAGAGAAAAGGAAAGAAGAGGCAGAGAGGGAAATGGAAAAGGAGCAAATGGATGGAGGAGGAAAAGGGAGAAAGGGAGAGAGGAAGGATGAAAAGTAGTTAACTAGACATTTTGTATCATTTCAGATTACAAAGATTGAATTAGTCCAGTTCTTACATTTTTTATTACTGGGGGAGAATTTATAGTAAGGGGTGTGCGTGGGTGTGCACACACACGCGTGTGTGTGTGTGTGTGTGTGTGTGTGTGTATGGTGTGTGTGTGTGTGTGATATGATGCATCTATGGACATAATGCAAGCGCTGAAAGAGTGCTGGCAGGAGCTGCTGGCATACTTAACTATGTTTTCTCCACTTCAGACTGCTGAGGACTCCAAAGATTTTCATGTCTTGGAATGTAGTTCTTTTCTTATTAAATGTCCCCATAACATCTAATCTCATCCTATTCCCAAACATCAGTTCCTGTGCCACCCTCTCATTTAATAGCAAGAGAAGTCACTGGTCTTCGGCTCAGTCAGGGAGTTCAACTTGACTACTCCTTCCTTCTGCCCATAGCCATTACTCCAGCTTCACGGCCACCATCTTCTCCCAGTTTGCTTCCCCCTGCAACTCCCAGGGTGTGAGCTTGTATCTGAAGCATCTTCCCATAACCACTATTGTCTTGTTCCTTTCCCATCTTCCAGATGGTAGCCAGACATGGACATCTGAAGGCACACTTCAGTGGTAACATGGTCTGCAAGTCCTTACTACTTAGGTCTGTCTTCCTCTCGGGCATGTCTTCCAGTCTTTGCTGTTTACAGTCTAGCTACTCAGACATGTTCCAGGTCTTCTGAACTGTTGGTGTCTGCCTGTCAGAAGACCTTTGCAATGCAGAATGTTTGACCCCTGTTCTACCTTTGTTGGGGAGTATTATCTTAAGGTGTGTTGCTTTTGTTTATGCTGAATTTGTTTAACTCCGTGAAGCTGTGATTCTTTGCCTGTCTTAAACACCCAATGGTCTAATAGAGAGCTGAATGGCCAATAGCAAGGCAGGAACAAGGATAGGCGGGGTTGGCAGGCAGAGAATTGAAATAGAAGGAGATTCAAGGAAGAGGAGCAGCAAGAGAACAAGAGCAGGAGGACATCAGAGGCCAGCCACCCAGCTATCCACCCAGCCACAGAGTAAGAAGAAAAGCAAGAAATACAGAAGTAAGAAAAAGAAAAGTCCAGAGGGAAAAAGTAGATGGGATAATTTAAGCTAAGAAAAGCTGGCAAGCAACAAGCCAAGCTAAGCGCCAGCATTCATACCTAAGAATAAGTCTCTTTGTGTGATTTATTTGGGAGTTGAGTGGTGGACTCCCCCAAAAGCCAAAAGAGTAAAACATTACACATCATACTTTGTTGATCCCCTTTTGTCCTTAGGTCTTGTTATGAGTGCCACTTATAGAATGTTCCTTCCAAGTTTCCTCAAAATCTTCTCCCCCTTTTACCTCCCACCTAGCAACCTGGAGCTTCGTGTTAATTCAGATTCCAGGAGAACGGGAGTGATGTTTGTTTCTTTAGCACCTGATGTAGGGTATGCACTAAGATCACGTTAGCCTATGAGCACTGTCCTTGTTCCTCTGTGACTCTTCTTCATCTGCCATCCAAACTCCCTGGGCATTCTCCTTCCTCGCTCTTAGCCTCCAAGGTGACTCTCGCCTTTGTTACTTGAGTGTGAGTTTTCTTCCTTACTGTGTTTTAGAGTATTCTCACCAGACGGTTAAGTTCTGTAATGATAGACTTTATGTCCTGTGAGGACAGAGATCATCTTAGCCTGTAGAACAGCCCTACAGCATTGCCAGAGCACACTGAAGATTTTAGCAGGCTGTGAACTAAGACACCGAAATCAGGTCACCTTTGACAACATACATGTGGAAGTTCAATCATGACATTTTGCACACAGCCCCTCTTTCTTGTCTTTATCCTCTGGTAGCCTTTAGCTATGGAGCTGGTTAGGGTGAGTGAGAGGTGGTGGGAAAAGTCCCATTCCTACCCCTGTACACTTTCCCTAGGAAGTGCATTAGAACAAAGGCTCAGCTCCTCACCTTTCAGAGCAGAAAACGGAGACCCAGGGAGGAGGAGAACGCACCTTACATGAAGCAGGTGTGTGGTGTCTTGTATCAGGCTTCATGACTAATTAGAAAGCAAGCTGTGACCATAACACTTGTCCCCTGGCTCCAGGCCTATTGTTTTTTTATTGGGTTGTCTCATTTAAATTTAGAAAAGAAAGATGAAGCTTTCGTTAATAGGAAGAGTGGCACCTGCTGGGAAGTGAAATTAATAGGGGCGGAGAGAGAGAGAGAGCAAACACGGTCCCGAGGGAAATATGGGTGTGTTAGGAAGCCAGAAGTAACAGGGATAGGTCCTGAGTTGACCAGAACTATTACCCACAGTAACTATTACCCACAGTTTACTTTTATTTGGAATATATACATTATATTCATTTTACTCATGACTTACTATTTTTATTTGTAATCATATAATAGTCAAGCATTAAAATCCCCTTTAGCAGCATCCTGTTTCTTCCTCCCTCCCTCCTTCCCTCCCTTCCTTTCATCTCTTTAATAATAATTTTTATTTATAGGATGGCGCTTGTGATATCAAACTATGAGTGTGATCAGCTGTGCTTATGGCTTCCCTCATATCTGCATATGAACAATATCTGCTTGCTTTTTCCATATCCCTCTTCTCCTGTTTTAGGCACCAGATGTCAATTTCTTTGTGCATCTGTAGAACCACGCATGTGCATGGTAACACACACACACACACACACACACACACACACACACACACTCCTGCAAGCTCATAAACTGAACTGCAGGGAAATACTCTGACATATGGTACCTGCAAAGCCAGCGTCTCAGTAACAGATCTGTAATCAAGGGTGCAGATGTTTGGCATTTGACAAATGAGATTTTTTTTTTTTATGTAAAGCTGTTTTAGTACATTAAGTTAAAGGATGGAAAATTAGCTGCATACCACAATGAACATTTCTTCCACTAAAAGGAATAAAATGAGAAATACAACCAAACAAATAGCTTGGGCCCCAGTGGTCTGAATATTTTCCCAAGTGCTCAGATTTTATTTCCATTGCCTCATGGGGTCTCTTTCATTCTGCCTTTGCTACTCACCTCACACGGATAATGTTGTAAGCTGCTCCGAGTTGTGGTAACCTTAGAGCACTTAGAAAGAGAGTTTCAGCAGAATGCCCTCTGCTTTTCTTTCTCCATGTAGGCTTTTGTTGTCAATGCAAATTTTCATCTTTTCATTTATCCTTTTCCCCCAGTTTCTGAAAACTCTTTTCCTTCCAAACACCTTTATTTAGATATTTTAAGTGGATAATGGCTTATTTTTAAATATGTATAATTGTCTCTATTATTCTCGTTCAATTTAGCTCAATGTACTATTTGGTGCCTGGCTCACCCCACCACAGAACAGCTCTCTCTCTAATGAATGCTATTTCTTTCTCTACCTCGATTGTTAAATCCCTTGACACAGGGAGTTAGATTGTATGGTGAGCCGTCTATAAACACCCCTGATTCCTTTCAGGTATGTTTATTTCTTTTTGCAGTAACATTGAGTCACAGTGCATGGCAAAAATGACATATGCAGAATGACTATAAATACATAGGCTATCAAATGGCAATTACTATCAGTGAAGCTCTTTGGCATTTTCTGTCTCAATCTGTTGGAACTGAACCGCCTTCTCCAGCTTGCCTTTCTTGGGTGCCGCTCTCGGTTTTGAGGCCTGTGGGATATTGTCTCTTAGTGGATTGTATTTCATTTCCCGTTCATCATCAACAGCTTCTAATGATGTACCTATTAGTATTTTTACATAAAGAAGAAACAAGCGTGATGGCTAAAGATTAAAAATAACGCAATATCGAGCAATTAATGTCTATCATTTTTTCCTTCAGCATTTACTTCACCCTCCCACCCACCTAATTTTGAAAGCAGGGAGATTTTTACAGTCTCGAATTTTGAATGGGGGAAGCCTCAGTGGTAACTGATCAGGCAGAACTGTATAGCGGATGACTAGCCGAGATGGGGCATCTAATCCACTGGTCTGGGTTTAGGTCCTTTGGGTGTTCCACTATACCTGTGGCCGTGGTAGAACGGCTGGCTACCCTGTAAGTGGACACTGTTTGAAGTGCTGTGTAAAGAGACATTTGCCAAAGTACATTTCTCTGTCTCTTAGCTTAGACATCACCAGAAACATGTGAAGAGTAGCTACAGGCGAACCTGACAAAGGCTGGTGGGCCAAAGAGAAATGCTCAGAGGTCAGAGTTTATGGAATTTAAGGAAGTCCTTCCTTTGCTCCAGTCACACCATCTCTATCTTCCATCCCAGCACATGTGTATGAGGCTCACACTTCTCTCACGCCCTGGACAGTGCTTTCTGTCCAAGCTGTTTCTGTGTTGTTCAGGACACTGGGACTTCCCCTTTCCAGAAAGTTCCTGCAGAAACTATCTTTTCTTCTCTTTTAGCATTCAGTGCAAATGTTAGTTTAATTTCCTTGGGGGTAAAAAAAAAACCTTTACGACCTAATCTGAACTTAAGTTCCTTTGAAGACAGAACCATATGTCTACTTCTTTATCTTTCTAGTTAGCTTAACCACGGCAGGCTCAATAAGAACTGGTGAAAATGCATACTAGTCAGGATTTTACAGGGAGGAACGTGAAATGGACAGTAATGAACAGGATCCGACAACCAACAGGAAAGAAATCATATAGATGTCTTTACAGCCACAGAGATATGGAGGCAGAGCAGTCGATTCATTATTATGAGAAATGATTTCACAATTGGTTAGATGTGAAGTCTCAGAGAAAGCTGATGGCAGAGCTGAGTCCAAGTATGTAGACCTGAATACCTGGAACTAAACTGAGTTTACATCCAATCTGAAGGCGGGAGCCCCATATTCTAGCTCTGGAACTCAAGAACACAGGACAGATTTTTTCCCTCTTCCTTTGTTCTGTTTAAGACCTCAGCTGATCACACACCCACACTGCAGAGGCTTCTCTACTTCTCTTCCTGAGTAAATGTTATTCTCATAAGAAAATATGCCCAGAAATCATATTTGAAACTAACATTTACAACTAACCATCACAAGCCAGTGCTGACTTCAGTATTCCTAAACACATCACTAGTGGATAGCCCAACAACTTTCTCATATATAGCTGTTGTTTGTTGTGTATCTAGTAATTCATGGGTCTGTGCAGCATCCTTTGGATGTCAGTCTCTCCATTTTAGAGTTGAGTCATTGAAACTTAGGTCATCGTTAATAACTTCTCCAGAGCAATCCCAATAAACAGCAGATGTGGAATGCTTCCTTTCTTTCACTACACTACAACTTGAAGTCTGACCAGCGTTCTTTCTAGGAGTTTGGCATTAGAATTGCTTATCTCTGCTTCTCTTCTACCCGGGAATATTAATACAGATCGATCATTGTAGGTAGATTGTGTGTCACATCATCTCTCTCCCTCTCTCTTCCTCTTTCTCCCTCTCTACCTCTCTTCCTCTTTCTCCCTCTCTCCCTCTCTCCCTCTCTTCCTCTTTCTACCTCTCTCTCTCTCTCTCCCTCTCTCTCCCTTTCTCCCTGAGACAGGGTTTCTGTGTAACCTTGTTTGTCCTGGAACTTGCTCTGTAGACCAAGCTGGACTTGAACTCATAGATATCCACTGGCCTCTGCCTCCCAAGTGCTGAGGTTAAAGGTGTGTGCTACCACCACTTGACTTCATAATCTCTTATTAGATGATGTTTGTGAAGGATAATAATTATAATGGTCAAAATCAATGCTCTAATAAGTTTAATAGTTAAGGGCACTAATGGGCATAGGTCTTGATTATTTTCTAGGATTTTTTTTCTTTTCAATTAGCTGTTTCGTACTTTTAATGACCAAGCTCTTTCCTTTGTAGTTTTAAGATGATAATTAGAGCTAATCTCAGCTGGTTGAACTATGAAAGGTCAAGTGTGGCTCTCATAATTTAAGGACTTGTAATTTATTTTAGAAATTATTTTAGAAGTATCCCAGTTTGCAGTTTTATTTTTAGGTATTTGAAATCATATTTCTGAATGTGAAAAGTGATGATTTAAGGTCTTGTCTATGGAAAGAGCCATTTTATTCTCTGGCAAAATGGAGGTTAAGTGAAATAGTTTAGTATCTTATTTTCTTGTGTATCGTAAGTCTACTTTCTAGCTTTGGGTGAAGGTAAAGCTAAAGTTAAATTGAGATCAGCTGGAAAGAAGTTTACTGAAAAGTGCGAAACCATTTCAATTTATAAAATTTACAAAATCTACTTATATTAAATTTTTAAAATTCACTTCTTGTTCATTTGTCTAAAATATGTGCCATTACTTGGAGATGATCCTATTCAGTGAACTAAGTCAATTCCACAAAGACCAATGTTGTGTTTTCTCTCATTTATTGTTCTAGATTTAAGTCCATAAGATCTCTCTCTCTCTCTCTCTCTCTCTCTCTCTCTCTCTCTCTCTCTCTCTCTCTCTCTCACACACACACACACACACACACACACACACCACCACCACCACTACCATAAATGTATAAATTAAAACTTTCCTGGAGGAAAAGGGACACCAGTGGAGTAGAGAGGGCCCCAAAATGGGCAATGGGCAATAGGGTAGTATAAGGAGGAGTTTGTTCAAGGTATAATGCACAAATGTATAAAAGCTTAAAATAAAAAAATGCAAAAATAGTTGCCATATTTTTTGAGATTTATTATTCTCATTTTAACCTTCATTAATTATTGAAGAACTCATATCAGAACATTTCCTGTCAAGTTGTTCCAATGACTAAAGTAAAGTTAGTATACAGCACAGAAATTATTATAACATTTACCTATTGACTAACAAATATTATCACCTTGAACTGCTGAACTTCGTCACAAAGGTTATGTCTAGTATGTTAGAGGTGCCAAAGACCCTGTTCAGAAAGTATTATGACTGTCGCAGGTGACACATTTAGCATGACCATGGTTTGTTACTGCAGATGCTGCAATAGGACATGTAATGTGCTACTCAGTGGATGATGGCTTTTTCTTAGCTGTCTACAAAACTGAGAGTATTCTGGAATGTTTTCTGACAGCCACCCCAATTTAAAATTGAGAGTGTATTTTTCCAAGTTGTAGATACTGCGATTTCAAAATTTGTCCTTTCTTGGACAGTGGAGATGGCTCAGTGAGTATATAGTACTTTTCCCACAACATGGGGACTCTAGTCCGCTATCTAGGAGCCATAGCTAATGAAAAGGTGGCTATGATAGACTGTGCTTGTAATCCCAGCCATGGAGGCAGACATAGGAGGCTTTCTGGAACTCGCTGCCAGTCAGTCTCTCTTAGGTGGTGATTTCACATCCCGTTAATAGAACCAGTCTCAACAAACAAACAACCAAAGAAACAACCAGACAAAAAAAATCACCTAGAAACACATGAGAGGAAGATCCAAAGTTGATCACTGGTATTCCTCTACACACACACACACACACACACACACACACACACACACACACACACAGAGAGAGAGAGAGAGAGAGAGAGAGAGAGAGAAACAGACACAAAAAAAGAAACACACACACTCTCACACACATACACGTGTACCCACATACATGTACACACACATAAACACATACCACCCACACATACAGGAAACATACAAACATACAGGCACAGATATACATAGGTAGACATACAAGCCCACACAAACACATGTGCACTCATATGTTCATATGTGCGCATACACACATAATACAGTGTTTGCAAATATATACCACACACACATACATACCTGCATACACTCCACACATACATACATATACACACACACCTGCATACGCACACACATACATTCAACACACACATACTGTACACACTCTTACTTACATGTATATACTCACATACGTACATACAAACACATACCTCCATTCATACACACATACACTCACTGTACACACATGTACACTCACTACACACACATACATGCATACACTCATATAATACATTCACACATACACATACCTGCATTCACATACACAAATATACTCACTGTACACACATAATTCACTATGTACACATACATGTACACACTCCATATGTACACACACACACACACATATATATTTGCATGCATGCACACACATATGCTCACTGTACACACACACACACTCAGAGTCCCATCTCTCTGAGCAAAAGCCACTGAAACAATGTTTATTTTTGCTTTCTTGTTTTGTTTCTGACATCATTTCCCAAGCATATCCAAAGAAATGATTCTAATTAACTAAACTTTTTATGAGTTCTTGGAGAGATATTTAGAAGTATCTAGAACCAGAGGATTTACCTATTTTGTCTGTAAGTATTGTTGGAAATGTTTCTAGAAATCGTAAAATGCTTTTTTTTTATTTAAAATAAGATGGTCTTAAGAAACTTAGAAAATGAACACAACTATCATGACTGCATTGGGAGTAGCTGTATTTCATATCTGTTGGTACTGTACATACCAGGTCCCACGTGGTAACTCTGTTCTGAAAAGTACTTAATTCATTGATGGCTACTATGAAATAAATGTTATCTTTTGTACTCTATCAATAATATTTTGTATAATTAATATAAGTTGGATATAAATATTCTCATGCATGCATTGCCTCATTTTATCTTCATAACACTAGTGGAGAAGGTCCCACTTTCTGTATCTGTATCATTAGTATTATATGATTTTTCCTGGGGAGATGTGAACTCTTATTCACCCAGATAAGGTATCAGTGAATGCAGACCAGTGAAACTATTCCACCCAAGTCCAACTAGTGTGTCTGGAATACACTGAAGTTGCTTACAGAGTGTGGGTGAGGAATACTTACAGGAGCATGTATGACTCAAGGGCAGCTGCATCTCTGAAAATCCTGTCATAGCATGAGCAACAACTGACAAGAACTGCAACCTAGAGCTCCATGGTGACCTGCTTGCAATTCCATCATCTTTAACAACCATTGTTACTGCTTACAGAAACTTGGGGAGGAGCCTTGTGAATCCTATGAGTTTCAGGAACTTCCTGACCCTTGTAACTTTTTTACTGTAGAGGGAACAGCTGGCTGCGTCCCACCACCCGGCTAGTATTACACCTAAAATAATTACATGGAAACTGTATTCTTTTAAACACTGCCTGGCCCATTAGTTTCAGCCTCTTATTGGCTATCTCATCTAACACTGTGACCCATTTAAAGGTCTTTTATGTCTGAATCTGTCCTATTGTGAATCTGTAATTTTTTTTTTACTATCCAGGAGCACTTCTTAAAATGCTAAGCACTTCTTAAAAACTTAAATTGCACCATGTAGAGGTAATACGGTACCGCCTGTGTCCTGCCCAGTCTAAACCTTAGCTGCACTGTTATTATGGTAATTACGATAGTTCCTGCCTGAGACCAGCACAGTTCAGCATGGCTGGAGGCTCTCCACTCATGCCTCTGAGCCATGTGCACAGCACAGCTAACACGATGGAGCTGCTTGTGCCTCTGAGCCATAGAACGCAATGACCCCTTTTTAGGCACACAGTGAGTCTAGTTGCCATCAAAAAAATTGTAGCACGTTACTCCAAGTGCTCCATTCAAAAGCTCTGTCTCCAGCAGGAGCTAGACAGAGATCACAATGGTGGCACAGCCCAGAAACTGGTATTTCAAAACTGCCACTTTCTAGTAGACCTGATCCCATTGCCTACACAGGCAGGAAGAGCTGAGCCACAGGCATGGTCTCAGCTACTTTGTTCTCGACCTCAAGTGGGCCCAGAAATGCTCCATAGCTGGAGTTTGCACCCGTGGCAGGGCCCCGGAAGCTGCGTTTTAAAATGGCTGGTGCGGCTTTTTTCTGCCACTATTGCTGAATCAGGAAATCTCTCTACAGCACGCCCTAGCAAGCAGCAAAAAGCTGTGTCAAACTCTTTCTCTCTCCTTTTTAAGCTCTCTCAGGTTCTTAAGTGGATTTAGTCCATCATGTAGGGTGCCACTCTGTAGAGGGAATGGTGGGCTGTATCCCACCACCTGGCTAGCTTTACACCCAAAATAATTACATGGAAACTGTATTCTTTTAAACACTGCCTGGTCCATTTGTTTCAGCCTCTTATTGGATTGGCTAACTCTCATATCTTGATTAACCCATTTCTATTAATCTGTGTAGCATCATGAGGTGGTGGCTTACCAGGAGAGATCTTAACCTGCATCTGTCTTGGAGAGGAGAGGCATGGCGACTGCCTGAGGTGTCTGCCAGACTCTGATTTCTTTCTCCCACAATTCTGTTCTGTCTACTCCGCCTACCTAATTTTCTGTCCTATTAAAGGGCCAAGGCAGTTTCTTTATTAACCAATGAAAGTAACACATAGACAGATGACCCTCCGCCATCATTTTACTTCCTAAGTCTTAAGGAGCCTCTATCCCCCTCCAGAAAGGAATGTATCAACTTAGAGAAAATGGCTACACAGGAAATAGCTTAGTGGAAGCCAGATGCATTTGATTGGTGGAGTGAAGGTAGAGACACAGATAGATCTAAGTGATGCCATGAAACCACCCTACCTCCCTTTGAACAGACAGAATATTCTCATTCTCTGTCTCCACCCAAAGCTCATGGCTTTAAATGAAGAACTTTCAAAGTTATAGAAAATTTCCAGGCCATGAAACAAGACCAAACAACAATAAATCCTAATATATATATAAAAGGAAACCTTATTTGTTGTGTTTCCCCATGATCCATGAGAGGAGATGGAAGTAGGGTGATATTTTGAGTTAATTGAGTTCAGATATAACTTTCTCATGAATACTGAGGCATGGGATTCTAAACATTAGCTTTCCTCATAGGAGACATTAATAACAGAGTGCTGAGAAACTTCAGAAATTAGGAATATTGATGATGTATATTATCATGATGTGGAATATGAATTCATTAAGACTTGCAGCTGAGAGCAGGCCCCGGCTGTAACATCTGTCCCTCTGTTAAGTCAGAAATAGATTTAGCCCTTTGGCAAGCTGACTTGTGTGCCCATTTCTCCATCTCCACTCTGTGGGAAACCTTTTGAATTATGTCCCTGGTTTTGGGGGAGAAGCAATCCAATAAGCTGCAATTTATTTTGGTGTCGTTATATCTCATTAGGAGGAATATCTCAAATGCCATCTCATAGACTTTCAGACAAGTGTTAGATATGCGAAGGACTATGGTTGCTTTCTCCTTTATATAAAAATAATAATCCCTCCATACTTCCAGAACATTCTGTGCTCCAAGAAGACAGACGGGTACACATTTGTGTTGTTCCATAAAGGACTAACTCTCTCCCTGATGTTGATGAAAGAACAAGAAAAACACAAGGGTTTCAGAACACGAGGGCAGAGAAAATGACTAAGAATTAATGTCTGTTTATCTTTGCTTTCAGGGAAGAAATTAAACTAATCTCATCAAAGTTATTTGGGAAGTTTCTGACTGTACTCTTTAATCTTTGTTTCAGAAAACAGCAGAGCACATTATTAGAAAGGAGATCATTGCATGTGGGAAGAACATTCAGCTGGTCTCTTTTTCAAATATGAAATTAAAGAATTCAAAGTTAGTTTCAAAGCCGACGAAAACCGCTAGTCAAAACAATGCAGGCCTTCTTGGAAATGCTGTTCCATTATTTAAAACATATTTATTCACATAGTAGGTACGGGGAGTGCTCTCCAAATATCCTGGGAGTTTTAATCATGAAGGACATTTTACTGGGGCTGAGCTGCAGGTGCTAATTGGGCAGAGAGAACTGAAGGTATAAATTTGAGTTCCCATTGGTCACTGATCCATATTCTACCTATGTGGGACCTGGGATGAGAAGTCATTTTCTGATTTTTTTTCTATTTTACTACTTCTTTTCTCTCCATTTAAAAAATTATCCCTTGAATCTTTCTTACACGTATATAATGTATTTTGATTTTCTCTATGCTCACTACCTCCTCCCAAGTCTCTCAACCTATCTCCTTCCTGATCAATAGTGCTGACCACATGCTTATGGTGTGGGGCCACCCTCTGGAGCATGGGTAACTTACCAGTGGCCATATCCTCTAAGCAAAGCTCTTTCTTCTTAGTCATCAATTCACAGTGGCTCCTCAACAAGGAGCGGGCCCTCAGGAAACCTTTCCTACCCAGGCTGGAGGTTTGACTGGCTTGCGCCGTTCTTGCATAGACAGCGTGCAGTCTCATGTGTGTATCAGCCACAGTCTAGAGGCCAACACTTCACATTCTTCCTGTCCTCTCCCTCTCCCAGTCTTTCTGCCTTCTCCTCGCCACTTTCCTGGGCCCAGCATGGGAAGGGATTGTTACAGATGGCCCACTTATGACCAAGAACTCACATCCACTTATCCTCACTAGTTATACATCTCTGCATTAACCACCACTCACTGGGAAGAGAAGCTTTTCCTATAAAGATTGAGAGCAACAATTCAAAATGCACTGCAAGTTAATCATACGACACGGACATGATGGATTTGAAGCTAGAGATCCATACATGAGAAAGATTGTGGAAGTCTCTTCCTTAGGCACCACCGGGGAGATGGCTGTGTACCTGTCCTGTCCATTGAACTTGTACTTTCTGTTTTCTAATTCTACGTCATAGGGATGGAAATCATATTCTGTGCATTCATTAGCTTTATGTATCAATTGTAACAACTGGCAAAGCCACGTTGTATCCCCGCAGGGATCCCAGTCCTTCACTGGTTCTTTCTCACCATGGTTTGTATCATCATGTGCTAACGTCTGAATGTTGGTGTTATCCAATGGCTAATTTTTTGTTTGTTTGGTTGTTTGTTTGGTTTTTTGAGACAGGGTTTCTCTGGATCTTTGAAGCCTGTCCTGTAACCAGCTCTTTCAGACCAGGATGGCCTTGAACTCACAGAGATCCACCTGCCTCTGCCTCCTGAGTGCTGGGATTAAAGGCTTGTGCCACCACCTCCTGGCCCAATACCAGTTCTTGGTCCACTCCTTACTTCTCTATGTCCCTTTAGCGGTTCCATCTGATCCCAGAAGTTAAGTATCTCCTATAAGCTGAATGTGTGTAGACTTCTATTTCCAGCTACTTCTCTATCATAACTCTCCTTGAGGTAATTTAATGTCTCAAATTATCTCAAACGTACCAAGTGTGTCTGAAATGATAATTATTTTTAATTTTTAAAAAATTCCCATGTATATACATGTACTTGTTTGACTGCGTGAATACCACATGTGTACAGTGCTTGCAGTAGCTAGAAGAAGGTTTTGCATCTCAAAGAACTTGAGTTACAGGTAGTTGTGAGTCATTTCTGGGAACTGAACCTAAGTTCACTGCAAGAGAAGCAAGTATTCATGACCACTGAGGGATCCCTTCAGACCTGAACACATAATTTAATATCTGCCCCTTCCAAATCTAAATCCAGATTTTCTTTTCTCTCCTTTCTGTTGTCCATAATACTATTTTGTTCTTTTTTCTCTTTCTTTCCCTTCTATATATTCTCCATCCCTCTCTCACGTCTTTCTTTTTCCTGCTCTCTCTCCTTTCCTACTTCCTCTCCCCCAGTTTGTTCCCTTTAGCCCTCTCTTTCTTCTTCCGTTCTTTCCTTCTTTTTTCCTTTCTCCCTTCCTTTCTTTCTTCCTCCCTCCCTTCCTTCCAAAAGGGTCTCTTTCTGCAGATCAGGCTTGTGCAGAACTCATGATTCTTTTACCTCTGTCACCATAGGACTGTGATTACAGGAATAGACCATCACGCCCAGTGTCTTGCATTGCTACTATTTACCAGTTTCTTAAGCCAAAATCAATCCATAGATTATTCTTCAACTTTCTCTTTGAGTTTCAAATTCAATCTACTAGCAATTCATATGAGCTATTCTTTCAAAATATATTCCATGTAGATTCTACAGTAAACCCTACCACTCCCATTCTATATCTCTACATAGGGCTGAAATCATCTCCCCAAATGACCTCTCAAGGGTATCCTTCACTTCATTATCTACAATTAAGCAGTCTTCTGAAATGTGAACCTAATCTTGCCACTCCCATTTTCTAAAGGCTTTGGGTCCAGCTTCGTGTCCTACTTCATGTCCTTTGAACAGCCTGCTGGTTCCTTCATGTTTTGCCCACTGTCCTTTACATTGTGTTCATTTTTATGATAATTCTCTTTGTATACTCAGTCTGTTTACTATGATCTAGCTAAAAACTCTGTCAGATCAACCAACATTTTGGGGCCTCAGTTTGGCTTATAACATTTCCCCAAAAATATAAGCAAGTCTTACTTCGTCTCCTCAATCAGAAATATTGCTCTTCACCCAGTTACCTAAAAGACTTTCTTCTTTATGTCATACAGAGAATTGCTCTTCTAACATAGCAGCATTGCTGTTCTCGTTTCCTGATTAGAGTCTCAGTCCTTCTCATTATCTGATGAAATGCTCTACACGTTGACATTCGAGAGTATTGTCTCACAATGGATTCATTAACTTTGAACTTTGCGACTTGAGTCCTGCATTGACTTTCTTCCCTTAGGCAGAAAACAGCACCATCCCAGAAGACACTTGACCTTCAAAGTAGAAGGTATAAAGATAAAAGTCTTTCACAGGAATCCTCAGTGTTCTCTTTTAAATGTTTTGATGATATTATTATATGTGGGGAATCTCTACAATTGTCTTCTTTGCTGGTGCCAGGGGCCTCTCTAGGGTGCCAATCCTGATTATAGAAGGACTTATTTTGCTCGTCTACAGTAGGGTATAACACAACAATTATACAATGGCCTTTTTATCTTTATAATTTTTCTTTCATCAGCCTTCATTAGAGTCTAGTTAATGTGTCATTCAGCCAAGTTCATTGTTATCTAATGTGACCCAGAGATGCCATAGAGTTGGACACCCCAGCATATCTCATCTGTTTATGCTAGTCTTGCTAATTCCTAATGTCCATCATAGAAATGAAATAGGCTTAGAGAGATTCATGCACCTGGGCTGATTAAAATGGCATTGAAGTGCTTTCTTTTACACATCAAAGGAATCTATTCAGTAAGCTCAACTGAGTCCCAGTTTTGTGTCCAAGACTGTGTTATGGTCTAGGGACATCAAATTAAAATTCCATAGGTTTTTGCCCCCAAGGAGAAGCCAGTTTATTAAAGGAAACTCAGATACAAAAGCAGGCAAAGGCAAACTATTAGCATGGAACTGGAGCCTGCGAAAGAATACAGAGAAGGAAACCAACTGCTCTCTTGGGGAAGTTGGAGGGACGCTCAGGAAAGGCCCTGATGTCACCCTGGCTGATAGGCAGAAGGAGACCACTGTGAGTGAAAGCCCTGAGGCCAAACTGGAGTTTCATGATGTGACCTTAGAAGCTAGAGAAGGATTGGTTGGAAATGAGAAGACCAATTTCAATTAAGTCTAAATGAACAGAGACCTTGGCTGTCTTGAGAAGCAGTTTGAGTCTTTCATGATAAGGGGGTTTGGAATGCAGAAGTATGACTCAGGTTGCATTTCAGAGAACTTATTTCTAGGGCTGTATGGATAATTAATAAGAAAGGGGACATGAACCTGATTTAAAAAAATGGGCAGAGAATGGAAAAGATGAAATAAGCACAGTATGTCCCCAGACTTTGAGAAACAGAGTAAGCAGGCTAGGGCATGAAGCCTGTGTGTGCTGGGGGAGAATAGGAAATGATTCCAGATTTTTATGTCTGTCTGACTTGATAACTGATGCTATCTCACAAAAGTCAGGTGTCAATAAAAGTTGCATTAATTAATTCATACCACTTCTGGTATATCTTATACTGGCCTCAACTTCTCTTCATAGTCAGGGATGAGCCTCTACTCCTGATCCTCCTGCCTCTAACTCCTGAGTGTTAGGAATATGGGCATGCTTCAGTATCAGAGGTGCATGCAGTGCTGAGTATGGGAATTAGGGCTTTATGTATTCTGGCTAAGCACTCTACCAACTGAGCTACATCACCAGCGCCAAGAAGAGCTTCTTAGCTCTTCTTGGGGCAGCTAGCATTTCATGAGTACTTGCAAAGTGCCCCGGCCTTCTTAAGTAACTGTCCCAACAACACTATAAGCTAAGAATCAAGACTTTCTCCCATTTTACATAATAGAAAGCAGAGTTGTAAGAGGCTGGATGCCTTGACCAAGGCCACAGGATGTGGCCATGTCTTGAAAGCATTCTGTCTGCCTAAAGTATATTGTAAACTATACATTCAGTGTTTGGTATAATTCCATTTGAGTGGCAGTGCACATTCATTATGGTAATGGGAAGAATACCTTAAAAAAAGGACAAGAGAGAGGGCCATTGGGTCTTATGAAAAAAGCTAACTCTGGAGCTTATTGTTAGGGTGAACTTGGATGTGGGAGTAGGTGACCCACAGGTAAAACAGCTGGAAGGTTTATCTAGATGATTCTGAGTCCTCATCTTACAGTGGTGGTCAGAGCCAGAGTACTTATTATGAAGTCATAAACGTGCAGGTGCTAAATAAAACTGTAAAAATGGAGAAACTAGACTTAAAAAGAGAAACATGGGGCTGGAGAGAAGGCTCAGCCCTTAAGAGCACTTGCTGCTTTTTTCCAGAGGATCTACATGCCATTCCTGACACCCATGTTGAAGCTCACAACTCCAGGTTCATCGCACCCTCTCTAGCTTCCACAGGTACCCACACATACATGATGCGCACACATACACACACACGTACACACACACATACACACTAAATCTTAAAAAGGAAAGGAATAACAAACTTTTCTTAACCTCTTACAACTGTGTGGGCTCATACCTTCTGCAGAGAGAATGACATTTCTAATTTTGTCTGAAGAAATTAAAGGCTCAGTCCTAGGAGCAGATTTGTATGGATGCTCATACTTACTGCTGCGGGAAGGAAGTCCTCCTTGATCCTAGGATTTCTGCTGCTTTCCTGTTACTTTGTGGCTAATTTGTCAGTGTCTCCCATCTTACCAATAATGGGACCTAAGTCCTTCTAGCAGGCTAATTGAACAATAAAAATGACACTTGGAGGCAGCTAAGCCCATGGAAGCATGAATTTGTCAAATAAAAGGATTTAAGGACAATTGTTTATAAATAATAGCTTGCCCTCTTGTGTTATCAGTTCCTTTTTCATCCAAATGATTTTGGTGTTCTTGGGGAAACACTAGCATTCATCATGGGTAAGTTAGAAGGGAAAAAAGTGTATTGGGTTATTTTATAGATGTCAAGAGCTGCACAGAAAGTAGAGAACGCCATGAGGGTCTATCAGTGTGAACAGTTTGTGTTCCTTGTACCTTGTCCAAAAATAATTGACTCATTAATCTCAACTATATCAATCTGGTCCCATGATGAGGGTCAAAGATAGGTTAATTATAATAAGTGGCAGAGTATCAGTTCATGGATAGGTATGCATTTAACAGATATTATCTTAGCAAAAAGCAATAATTAGAAACATTATTTAGTGAGGCAATTTCAAGAGAAGAGTCCTCAATGAAAAAAGCCTCTGGTTTCTACCTCAGGATTATCAAAAGAATAAATGCTGAGCTTTGCCCCTAAAATTGATGCTTGAAAGCAAAATTCACAGTAAATTTCTCCATGTTTTGGGAAAGCCTGTTATTAAAATAATAAAACACTTTCATTCAGTAGGACATGCGTGTCACCCAAATCACAAAAGAGTTTCTTTACTCCAGTAAAGAAACAGGCAGATATGGTGGTTGGTCACTTTGCCTTTGACACTTCAGCTGCTTCACTTCACTGTTTGACACAGACAGACACTTGTGCTTTTCTCTGGTCTCTGTTTCCTTTGTCATGGGACTGGATAAGAATCAATTTCCAGACTTATTTTAGTGAAAAATTAAGCACAAGCCTTCATATGCCGTCATTGTTTCGTCATCCCTGTCTTACTCATAAGCAATGAAGCATAACTAGATACTGACAGTGCTGGTCTGGGAAGCCCTTCTGTATATGTGTTGCTTTTATTGGTTAATGAATAAAGACTCTGCCTTGTCCTGTGATAGGGCAGAGTAGAGCTAGGTGGGAAAAAACTAAACTGAATGCTGGGAGGAAAAAGGTGGAGTAGGAGAGATGCCATGTAGCCGCCAGAGGGGAAAGACGCGAGCTGCCAGCTGGAACCTTGCCAGTAGGCCACGAACCTCATAGTAAAATATAAAATAATGGAAATGGGTTAATTCTAGATTTAAGAGCTAGCTAGCAATATGCTTAAGATATTGGCCAAACAGTATTGCAATTAATACAGATTTCTCTGTGATCATTTTGGGAGTCTGGGCAGCTGGGAACTGAACAAGTGGCATCCCCCAACACATAGTTACCTGCACAAAATATGTTATTTTAATCTTGCCCACCCTGGGTCCCGCTCACCCATTCTAAATGGTTCCTTGTTTTTGCTTCTTCTCTTTGCTTCCAACTCATACACTGCTTTCTTTTCTATTATTTAACTCAATATATTTTAAAACACTCTTTATACATCAATCATCAAGGCTAGACAGTTATTGGAAGTTGAATTATGTTCCATAGTTAGAGTTATTGGTTCATATTGGGCAGAAAAGTTAAAATTTTTCTCAAGTCTATTTAAAAAATGCAATTTCTGGGAGGAATTTTGGCTTCCTTGAAAGTTGTCTCTGATGATGCTTTTGTTAATGTTCTCATCCTGCATGGTGAAACTACATTCAAGAACATCTTATTGTTTTTTCCTCCTACACTGTAACCATATCACATTCATTTTAAACTGTAAAAATAGAGAAAATATTAAATAAAACATTTTTCATAGTCAGGAATCTATTACAATGTATGTATTTTACTGAAATTTGATAGCCAAGAATTACTCCACTGGGAGAGGCAGGCCTACACAGAGTTGAAAGCAGGCATCTAGTTTTATAGGCAACTAAAGATGAATCTTATGAAGTCACCTATCACCTTTATTTTCAAATTTAGGATGCTGTAGGATCCCTGTTTCATTGTATCAGGCATGGAAGAAAGGAGTCAGAAAAAGGCTAGTTTTGAGTTGGTATCTTTCTTGTGATAACGAGTTTTGAGGATTCACATTATTGTTCTCTTAGGATTAAGGGGCTCCTTTCTGAGTTTGCCAGAACCTGTGGCTCATCAGCATCTCACTGTTCTCAGGCATGGACAGTGCATAGCACCAGTCTTAGGAAACATCCACACTGTATTTGCACTTGTATTCTGTAAAGGCACCAAGACCAACCTAGGGTCTTTCTTTGGGCAGAGAACTATGGTTTTGTTCTTTTTATAGGCTTGATTTCGATTTGTAAAAATTTTTTATTATTGTTTTCCTTCTTATCATCATCATTATTATTACATTGTGTTCTATGCAGGGCCTCATTATGAATCCCAGCCTAACCTAGAATTTGCGTGTAGCTCGGGCTAGCCATAAATACGATCCTCCTAGGATTGTACCATGTCCAACTCTAAGAAAGATTTATCACTCAGATTCCAACCAGGAAAAACTAAAATCATTCTAGATATTTCAAATAGAATTTGACACACAGAATAGTTAATACCCATGATAGAAGAATAAGATGCCAAGCAGTGGATTATGTGGTGATTCTATGAAAGCAGATGAAAGCTATCATCCATCCTAAATGTGGAGGAAGGACAGGAGAGGTGTTGAGCAAACTCGGAAGCAGGGAATACTTAGAAGAAGCTAGAATTCTGGTTGTTTTGTCAGTTCGATGCTGGAGATAGATGGAACAGAATTTTCTAGCAGGGGTTTGAACCTAGGAAGAGAGGCCATTCTACTAGTGAGAGATGAGGAAGGCAAGGATCCTGGTTGCTCCTTAACTTCTGCTGCCTAACCTCCTTTCAGTACTTTCTGCTGGTCAAGACCAGCAAGGAAATTGAAAACCTCTGAAAGGGAATTGGAAAGCTAAAGGCTAATGTTGGACTGAATTTGAAACATGGGAAGACCACTGGGATAGATGTACTATGCCGTTCTGGGAGCAGGAACTAATCAGAAAGTGCCATCAGCAGACAGCCTCCAACCATCAGCATTTCCTTCTTATCTCAGCTACAGATAGCCTGCTAGATGGGTAATGCTCCCCCAGGACAGCCTACCTCTGGTGGTTGAGCTAGGGAGTGTATGAGACCTGTCTATCTGACCTTGAGGTGACATACTCCAACACTTTGACGAAACCTATTACAGCCTGCTTTCTTCCTGTGCCTTCTTTTCTCTTCAAGTCACAGATGTCCACTCCTTCCTAAAGGATTGTTGCCTGTCAAATTTAATTGAAACAACTAGATAATTTCAAGTTGGACAGAGACATACTCAACAACTCATACCTCAAGCATGAAGTAGAGCAGAGGGAGAAAAGAACAGGCTTTGAGGGCTGGGAAGATTGTTCTGTGGTTAAGAAGACTGGTCCTGTAGAAGACTGGGTTTCAGTTCCCAGTGTCAGCATGGTGTGCCTCATAACTTCCTGCAGCCCCAGTTCTAGGACATACAATGGTGCTTTCTGACCCAACGTGTGTGGTGCACATTATTTATGTGGAGGATATGTATATGTGTATGTATGTATGTATGTATATATATATATATTTTTATATATATATATATATATGTGTGTGTGTGTGTGTGTGTGTGTGTGTGTGTGTGTGTATAGTAGAAGGCTGCTTGTTCATTCCCAGCTGTCCAGATCATGAAGTTACCATTCAGAAACTATATTATTTAAATCACTGCTTGGCCTATTAGCTCTAGCTTCTTATCAGCTAGCTCTTACATCCTAAACTAACCCATTTCCATTAATCTGTGTATTGCCTCGTGGCTGTGGCTTACCAGCAAGATTCATCACATCTGTCTCTGGCGGTGGCTACATGGCATCTAGCAACTCCACCTTCTTTTCCTCAGCATTCAGTTTAGTTTTCCCTGCCTAGCTCTACTCTGCCCTCTCACAGGCCAAGAAAGCTTCTTTATTCATTAACCAATTAAAGCAACACATAGACAGACGGACCTCCCACACCATGTATGTTTTGATCTTAGAGAGGAAACCAGGTAGCAATTCTTTTATTACATTTGAAATAGCCTCAAAGAAGGCGGAGTGCCTTGAACTCTGGAGTAGGTGGGAGCATCATCAGAGGAAGTAAAAGGATGACAGGCTTGGGTAGGTAGGTGGCAGTGAGGGAAGGAGTCTGGGCTCAGTTAAGAGTCTTAACAGTGAGAACTACCATGCTCAGTATAGGAGGTGACACAAGGACTTAGGTATGAAGTTCTGCTCCAGGGACATAGAATGAGTTGTGGCAAGTGCAGCAGGACTTTTAAATTCACAGCATCTGAGAGGAGCAGTCCACTGGGTGGCAGAAAGAGGCATGTAGGTTTTAAGTAAGTTTTGCAGAAATAGAAATTTTAGACTGCTTCCCATTTTTGTCCCATGGACACTTTAAAGCACAAAGGTACAAGTAAAAAAGTGGAAGACATTATTATTCAAATGGGAACTCTTTAATTTGTAGGTTTTCATGTTTGAAAGGAAAGAAATACAAAAGGCATTTTTACAAACAATTACAGGACGGAATGTTGGGCTTGACCCCTGTGAACATTGATTTAGAGAGAACTGTAGCTGACACAGAGGCTAAGGACACTCTTTGCTCCTCTATATTAGATAAAGGTAGTCTGTGAGCATGCATCTATCATGCTTCTCGATCAGATCAGTATAACCATAAGGAAAATTCAAATAAAGTTTTATAGAACAATAAAGAAGAAAAAGTCATCAAAGTTATTTCTGAACACTTAGAGACCTCAATTAGAAGTTCTCACCATGCCAGGTGGTGGTGGTGCATATCTTTAATCCTAACACTGGGAAGGCAGAAGCAGGCGGATCTCTGTGAGTTCAAGGCCAGCCTGATCTACAAAGGGTATTCCAGGACAGCCAGAGCTACACACAGAGAAACCCTGTCTTGAAAAACCAGAAAGAAAAAAGTTCTCACCAAATGCTTGGGACAGTGCATAGCCTCTAAGAGATGCTATGTATACAAAAAGAATATTTGGACATTCCTGTTACCATCTTTCATGTGGGTGGCCTGATGGAGAACTCTAATTAAGTAGGAGATGGGCATAGCTGTCCCTGATCTTGGCTTGGGAGTGATGTTTGATAGATGATAATAGATGGTCATTACTTATGGTTGATATTACAGCTAACCAT
This sequence comes from Arvicola amphibius, assembly GCF_903992535.2. Taxonomy (NCBI): domain Eukaryota; kingdom Metazoa; phylum Chordata; class Mammalia; order Rodentia; family Cricetidae; genus Arvicola; species Arvicola amphibius. Next base: position 90,722,040 of record NC_052058.2, on the reverse strand, counting down.
GACAGTATCCGCAATGACTTGGATTGAATCATTGCCTGCTTTCCTAGGTATCTGACTGTGGAGACTAAAGAGATGATGATGAATAGCGAATCACATGCCATCTAGTCACTTTTAAGATCTTCTTTTGCACTTCGTGTCATGTGGGGAAGAGAGCCATAACAGGAAAATGTCATCATTTCTTTTATTAAAGAAATAAAAACACCCTCTGCTATCGTAGTTTGATAATAAAATGTACATATTATAAGAAGCAGGAGAAACAGCAAGCCACACTACTTGCATGGTTTCCTTTACTTATAAAGCTGATGCTAAATAATTAACAGGAGACTCATTTATGGATGGGCTTATTCTATAGAAAAGTACCACATGATTCCGTTTTAACCATACTTAGTGATTCATACAGAGTGCAAGTAAGAATCATAATTATATATTGAGTATTGCTCTGCCAGGATGTAACTTCCTCATTCATATTGTGAGGAATTCAGCGAGGATTTGATTTATGACATTTTAGAAATCTACACGTCCTGCTTCTAATGTAGTCATTCAAACTAAAGAAAGGGCTTATCAAAACACCTTTCCAACATGTGAGTTTGAAGTTAAAGACACTTGTTAGCATCTCAAAGGTTAACCACCTGCTCTCAGGCTGTTTGCATTGGTTTTGGAAGGGTGCTGCTTGGATTGCTGGTTTGGGTTTTGACAGAGCAAAGACAAAATTCAGAAATTTGTATCGCATTCAAACCCCCCAGCCCCCACACAGAGAGTCTTCGTCTAAGCCCTGGGATAACTCCAGAAAGTTCTAGACATAATTAAAACCAGTAACTCTCTTGGATATTCATTTCCATCATGGAAGGTACAGTGACCTCAGAGCCCATGAACCAAATTCAGCATCCCCATTTGTCTGTGACTTGTTAGCAGAGGAGCCTCCTGGCCAGCGGCAGGGTCCTTCCTAACTAAGGTAACACTTTTCTTTGCCAGAAGGTTTAATCTGAATCCAAGTGATTCCATTTATTTCCATCCAAATTAAGATGTGTCTAAGACATCTCAATTTCTACCTTTAATTCAGCAGAAAAACTTACTTGAGGGAAAAAAGTATTGCATCTAATGAAGGCTTTTCAAATGTGTTTCTTGTAGCCAGAGATAGGAGTTAAGCATTATATAAATTAAAAATAACCCTTATGATTATATAGACCAATTAAAATATATAAAATATAACATCCTAATTTTTAAAACTTTATTTCACATTTATTAATTTATTTCACAGTAGAATTCTAGAAGAGAGAAAGTTGTCAGTAAATCCTAATGCTGTCGTAAAGCTAATCTGGGAGCTATCCTGTCATGAAATCCACACAGTGATTCAGTGACATTTTATCCATTTATTGTGTATACAGTGCTCTTATCGAAGAGGGCACCAGATCTCATTACAGATGGCTGTGAGCCACTACGTGGTTGCTGAGAATTGAACTCAGGCTCTCCAGAAGAGCAGTCAGTGCCCCCAACCACTGAGCCATCTCTCCAACACATTAGCCTGTACTCAATATGTGTAAACTGCGGATCTTCCACTACAGATTTTTGGTATCTCTCAAATGTTACTATTTATTACAATCACCTGAAAGACTCACAAGGTACAGAATTTTTGGATTCATCTTTGTAATTTGGAATCCAGTAGATTAGCATGGAACTCTAGTAATACCCATTTTAAGGGGTTGGACAACTTTGAAGGAAATGGATGTGACCTAGCCAATGGATTAGCCCACCAATGGATTCATCATCTAATGGCATTATTAGGAGACAGTGTCAATGAGAAGGTAGGGTCTGATTGAAAGAATGAGATCATTCCTGGGGTGTCTCTGAAACATGCGTCTAGTCTCTGTAATGTTCCTGTGTTTTTCTCTCTCTGTTTCCTGGCTCCCATGACATAAACTGTTTTTCGTAGTCACATCCTTCCACTAGCTGTGCTGTCTTGCCACAGGTTTAAGAGAAATGGAACCAGCTGACCCTGACATTGTTTATGCAGGTATTATTTCACAGTGCTGTAAAGATGATTATTACAAGCAACCATGTACTATCACGTGTCCAGGTGCCTTATATGCTACTGCTTCATTTTCAAGAGGAGTGGAAGATTTCCAGTATCTCTGCAAGTTAAACTTGGCTGTTCCCATTTCACAGATGAAACTGATACTGGGAAATGTTCCATAACTCATTCAAAGGCTCATACAGCCTGATAATTGAGCTGAAAAGGCATGCAGTCTTCATTCCAAAGCACACTCCCTCCTTGCTTGTCATGTAGAGCCTGTGCATACAGAGATGCCTTTTTGACAAGGATAGGGTAAGATGATTATGGAAGATGATTACAGAACTTAAATCTTTGCCTTGTTGATGTTGTGCCTTCCTAGCCAGTGTAAGCTTACTGTGTGATGTTTGTGTAACAAAACCACCCTCTGACATTTCTCAGACATTGTCTTCTTGTTTCGTGGCGGATGGTTTCATTTGATTCCCGAAGGATTTTGTCGTATTTTCATCAATTTTGCTTTAAAGAATTTAAGAGACTAATGCATTGAGTGCCTACTGCTGTGACATTTTTTATACATGTGATTTCACTTATGGCTTTCTATATTCTGCAAGCAAACGATTGCTAATCTCATTTTGTAAATGAGAACTCTGATGCTTTGAAGGCAAAGGATTTATCCAGATAATCTCGGTAGGCGTGTTTGAACTCAAAATTTTCCTGCCTCGTAAACTCATATTCTGTTCAAATGGTTCCTTCAGCTTTGAAACACTCTTATCTTAAATATGATTATAGTGACCATCTTGCTTTACCACAGTGTGGTCAGAATTACCCATGGACATTACAGCATTTTTGCTAGAGAGGCCTGAGGGAGACAGAGATTTCTTGACTCTACTCTTGCTCCCTAGTGGAGCAAGGCCTGGGGAGCCTGATATTTATCCATTAGTGTTTCACACTAATCTTTCACAGCTGTAAAGTAGCCCTGATGTCTCCAGTTGCAAATGGGCCAACACCCTAGATGGACTAAGGCATTAAAATTCCCTCCCAGTTGTCAGTTTTGCTCTCTACAGAAATATGACACATCAACAAGGAAAAAGTTGTTCAGGTAATTTTGCAGCCTTAGAGACATATAGAAAGCTACATCAAATAACACACTACTTATGTCTATACAGCTTTATCAAATCTTAGTACTGTTTTCTATTGGCTTAGTTTGTTAAATATTTAAACTTTACTTTTATATTGGAATCCTCTGAGGTGCCTTATCTCAACCACAATCCATCTATCTACTCTGTGCTGAATTAAATATTATACTTTTAGCTATTATAATCCCAATATAAACTTTTATCATTATTTCATATATCTGTACTTATAAAGTATATTATTTGATATTTTCATATTTTACCTAGCCAGTCTTTTGCTTTATATATCATGTTGTAAGTTGATCATTTCATTACCTTATATAATTTTTTTAATGTGTACTGTCCTAGTTAGCTTTTTCTGTCAGTTTGATAGCCTAGTCACTGAGTAGGGAGTCTTAATGCATTGACTCCATAGGCCAGGTTTGACCTGTGGACATATCTGTGGGCAATTGTCTTGATTATTAATTGAAGTGGGAGGATCCAGCATTTTGGATGGCATCATTCCCTGAACAGGTAGTCCTGGCTTATATAAGAAAGTTAGGTAAACATGAGCTAGCTTTAAGCCAGCAAGCAATAATCCATCGTTTCTAATTCAGGATACTTCTTGAATTCTAGCCCTGACATCTCGAATCTTCTAAGTTGAAATAAACCTGTTCTTCTTCCTCAAGTTCCTTTTGACCATGGTGTTTTTCAGTCCAACAGAAAGGAAACTAGAACAATAATTGGTTGTTTAATAAACTTCTATTTAGTAAGGTGCATGGCTGCATCATGCAATATTCTGTGTGTGCATTTAAATGATTTATCTTTCTCTTTTGCAAAGGCTCTTAAATAATTTCAATAATATGGTATGATAAAAGCAATACAATGAAATTGAAATATATTTATATCATTGAGTATATTGCAAAAATTGTTCTGATGTGTCCCCAACAATAAAAGACAAATATTATCCTAGAAAAAGCAATGAGGAGATAAAGGACATATAAAGTTTCAATCCTTAGGTGATGACAGATGTTCAGAAAAAAGTAGTCCAATGTATTCTACCACTGGAAGTTCTTCTGGTTCTTTCTTTTGAGAGTTTATAATGTCAGACTTACTGGCTTTACTTAGCTTGAGAAATACAAAGTGACATGCGAATTTAACTTTCAATTTCTTTAATAAAATTGGGAAATCTTTGACATGTTACTTAATGAATAAAATATGATTTTGAATGGAGAATGGTGCCATTTTTAGACATAAATTTTTGTCCCTCTTGGTCTTGCAGCTGTTCAATTCCAAAGAAACACACAGAGGCTTATATTAATTATAGTCTGCTTGGCCTATTATCTCAGGCTTATTATTAATTAGCTCATACAATTTAAAGTAACCCATAATTCTTTTATGTGTTTATCCACGTGGCTTGGTACCTTTTTTCAGTATATCATTCTCATCTTGCTCCCACTGCATCTGGCTGGTGACTGACTCTCTGCCTTTCCTCTTCTCAGAATTCTCCTAATCTTGTCACCCTGCCTATACTTCCTGCCTGGCTACTGGCCAATCGGTGTTTTATTAAACCAATATGAGTGGCAAATCTTTAGAGGGTACAAGTGCATTATCCGACAGCACAAAGCTAATAATAATTATGTTTTAATAGTTTACCTGAATTTTTACTACTTCTATCATATATTTCATGTAATTTTATCTTTTCCAAACTATTCTGCAGCAACAACCATAGATGTCTTTTATATCTATGTGTCTAAAATGCCTTTTCTTCAAACCCAGTTGGAACTAGTTACAAAAGTAGAGGTTTAAAATTTTTCCTCACTCATTTAAAGTCATTGCTCATTGTCTTCATTACTGATAAGAACTTTGATGGGAGAAGCATTATTTTATTATAGAGTTTTTTCATTTTTCATTCCCACATGAATTATTTGTTGTACTCTAAAGCTTTGCCAGTGTAATAAAAATATAACTTCAATTTCTTGCATGGTGTGCAGCATACTATAACTTCCCTAACATATTACTCTTCATATTTTATCCCTATAAGCATTCTTGTATGCCACTTCCTAAATTTTGTTTTTAATTTTTGTAGTTCATATCAATTATATATTCTATAATCATTCCATTTACACACCATGTCTCTTAACTGTATCTTACAGTTGTTTCTCCTTTACTTTTGTATACTGAATTCAGAGTAAATTCTTCAGTCATATTTTCTAGTTATTACTTATTTTTGTTCATTATATTTCTCTCATCACATTGTTAACAATTGGTACATAGGAATTTTTTAATACAAATCCATTGCTGATTTTTTTCAAAACTTATTACATGTCTGTAGATAAATTAGAATTCAGCTGCCCTTGTCTGGGTTTAGCTAAGATTCCATGGACCTCTGGACTTGGTTTAATCAGAGAGCCAGAGAAGGATATTCTCATGGTGACTATACACACATGTAGGGACCATTCAAATTGTGGTGAGATTCCATTTTGCATCATTTCAACTTATATTTTTATTAGACAAAGTAATTCTAACTAGCTGTGATCTTTATGAAAGTCAGTTTGTGTGGAAATATATTTTGCCATTATAGAAAAGATTCCACAGAAATGACTGAAGGTATAAACACAGAAAAAGGTGAGAGAACTGAGATCAGTAATAAAATGTATGGCAACTGAATTGTTTGATCAATGCAGCAACAGATTAATCTCCCTCCTGCCCAACACAACTACATCCTAATGGCTGTTGATGTGTTGATCACTTGGAGATCCTTCAAAACACTAAATTTATGTTAACCCTAAAATAGGGAGATAACTCTGAATTATCCAAATTGTCTCTTTGTATGTACTCCCCAAAGCAGATATCTATCTCTGGTTCAAAACAACAAGATATGAGAGAAGAGGCAGGGGAGATGATGTAAGATAGAGGTGATATCATAGATATTCCAAGTGTGAGCAGACTGGTGAGGCACAGGACAGCACCCAGTGCAGACAGAAAGGCGACCCTGTATCATCTTCATTTATTGGGCAAAGGACTACTTCTTCCTTCTCCACTCCTCTAGCTCTCTAGGATCTGAAAGGGATCAAGCATTTATGCCATAGGCTATCTTTAGCACAGGTCCACGCAGTGTGTCCTGATGACTAAACTTAGGCCATATGCCCTTGGTAAGAAAATGCACAAATGTTTTATATTGTTCTCAGTGCATACTATCAGGACGCATGCATGATTTAAAACATCAGATAGCTAGTGATGTTGATATGGTTTACTTGCTCTATAGCTTGTCTTTCAGCTTCTTACAATTTTCCTTTTGTGTTTGGTTAGCATTTCATGAGGACCTTTGTCATATTGAGCCAAGGCTCCCCTGGCCCAGCTTGACAGTCCTTGATGACTCTGACTTATATCAACTGTATCCTGATTCCTAAAAGATGACTACTTAGAGCTACCATTCTATTTTTGTAGAATGTTATCTTACCATGAGAAAGAATGTCCTACTTCCTTCTATTAATTACTTAAGTATGTTGGTATGAATTCAAGGATTCATACTTTATTCAAAACGATGTATGTAATTCTATACTCTTATTAGGTTTTAGTTTTCTTGTTCCTAAATTGTCCTGGATTTGTACAATGGTGGCTAATTTTATCCTGACAGAGCTCCCCTGAACTCTCTAAGTCAGTGGTTCTTGATCTGTGGGCCATAACCCCTTTGTGATCCCATATCAGATATTCTACATATCAGATATTTACATTATGATTCATAACAGTAGGAAAATTACACTTATGAAGTAGTAATTAAATAATTTAATTCGGGGGATCACCATGACATGAGGAGCTGTGTTAAAGGGTTACAGCAATTGGAAGGCTGAGAAATACTGCTCTAAAAATTACTTTCTGGACTAGAAGGAGATTCTCAACTCATCTTGCCCATCTTGTGTTTCATAACCAACCTACCATCCTACCATCAGTTATTTTTCCTTAAGGAATCTATTGCAAGACTACCATGTTTACTAGAGCATTTCTGCTTCTAAGAAATAGAAGTGGAAACTGTTTTTGGAGTATTACTATTTCTAGGAAATATAAATGAAAATTAGAAGACAGAGTTAAGAGAAAGGCCAAAAATAGAACTAGGAAAATAGAAAGTAGAACTGGATAAAACTAGGAAACAAGCCTGGGGAAAATACATATAAATTATGCACATACACGTTTATATGCATGTATGTGTCTATGTACACCTGTGTATATGTGTGGTTTGTGCCTATCCTATATCTCTCTATATATTTAAATTCTACAAATTGTTAGCACTATCCCTGGTTCCAATGAGAATACTCAGGATTATTTTATGTGTTTTCATACAATGTTGTAAGCCTAGGTAGTGAGTAATAGCTTTTGTTGTCTGTTATATTTACCTATTTGCTTCAGTGAAATGACTTTGGAGCACTCCCACTTCCTCTATTCTAGATACTCTCTGTTCATCTTGACACTGAAAACTTAGGTTGAATAGCTTTATATCAATAAGGGGAACTTTAATTAAGAAAATGCCTCCATGCTTAGTCTTACTGTAACTTGATATGCTATGTTTTGTTGATATTAATGGGAAACCTGCCATTTCCTGAATGGAACCAAGTAGGATTGGGTTGGGGGTGGGAAGAGAGGGGGGTTTGGGGAAGAAGTAAGGGAGAAAGGAAAGAGGGGAAACTGAGGCCAAGGTATGAAATAAATAAGTAAATAAGTAAGTAAATAAATAAGTAGAAAATGCCCCCATAAGATCAGGCTGTAGGCAAGCCTATAGGGCATTTTCTTAAGTAGTTATTGATGAAAGAAGGCCCAGCCTTCTATTTGAAAGCAGGCTGAGCAAGCCATGAGGAGCAAGCCAGTAAGCAGCACCCTTCCATGGCCTCTGCATCGGGTCTAACATCCAGGCTCCTGCCTTATTTGACTTCCTTCAATAATGAGCAGTGATACAGAACAATAAACCAAAATAAAGCCCTTTCTCCCCAAATTGCTTTTAGGCCATACTATTTCATCACAGCAATAGAAACCCCAAGACAACATTTCTGTTCTTTCTTTGTTTGTTTTTTTCTTTTAAAGGTCTTAATTTTTCAAACTTCTTTATTGATTTTTGGGGGGTTCCACATCATGCACCCCAATTCTCTTTATCTCCTGATTTTTCCATATCTCCCCTCATCCCTTTTGCATCCCTTCATGAAAGAAAACAAAACAAGGTAAGCAAGCAAGCAACCAACCAACCAAAAACAAGAACAAAAAACCCCAGTAAACCAAAACAGAACAAAAGCCACACCAGAAAAAGAAAAATCTCTGCTTCTCCTTCTCTCCTGCCTCTCCATCACCTCTTCACCCCTCCTGATGTCATTGGAGGCTTCGGTGTGTCATATAGTATACCCCTTTGTCAATCAGATTGACTGACCACTGTCCATTACAGTGAGTCACTGGTCTGGTTCAGGGCCTCTGGTTTTTGGTCCACCATCCTCACTGGGTCTCACCAGAGCTGCTGTGGGGTATCCTATGGCTGTCCTGAGTCTTGGAGATTTTGTGGTCCTATAGGACCACAGGACTGGTCCCTTCATGACCCCAGCAGGTCCCAGATGGGGTAGATGCTAGGGTGGGTCAACCCAAGGCCAAGATGTGGGCCTGGTTGTTATCCAGGCAGGTCAGACTGAGTCACACACACATGCATCATGTGGGTGGGCAGAGTAAGCTCCCCTGCATGCATGCCTGAACTCCTGTTCTTTTTCCTACTTTCTCAGGGAACCCAACCAGTACCTCACTTGCTCCTTATTATTTCCTTACCCTGCTTTTGATCAGGTTGTTTGTCAAGAACAAGAGGGTAGAAAAAATGATGAGAATAGAATCAGGGAAAGAGCAATAGCTAGGCAGCTGCTACGGGGTGAGAATTCAGTTGTTTTCCGGCTGCCATTCCCTGCTGAGGGTTTATGGTGGCAGATTTTGCTCCTGTCTCATGGTAGTCATAGGGCTACCATCTTTATTCAGTTCTTGGTTGCTGGTCTCCACATCATCCCTCTTCCTTATGTCCTCTCTGAGCCGTTGCCTAGATGATAGATCCTGTGGATTAAAATTTAGTTCAATTGTCTTTGTGTTTATATGTGTGGTGTATGCATGTGTTCTTGTGTGTGTGTGTGTGTGTTCTTGTGTGTGTGTGTGTACACATATAGGTGAGGCTGGGAACATTTATGTGTATAAACATTTGAGTGGAGCCAGAGTTGGATGCTGGGTGTCTGACTCTCAGATTTTTCCATACCTGTAATAGCTGCCTGAGAAAACTGCTTAAGAGGAAAAAGTGTTAATTCTGGTGCATTGTTTCAGAAACTTTAGCTAAGAGTCACTTGCATCTATGCTGTGAGTCCGTGGCAGGGCTGGAGATCGTGCTCAGGAGTATGTGGTGGAGCAGAAGCTTAGCTCGTTGATAATACGAAAGAAGGAAAGGAAGAAGAAGAGGGCCAGAACAGCAGAGACCTTTTAAAGATGCTTCAGGCATTTTCCTCCCTCCAATCAGGCCCCGCCCTGTGGAGTCCCTTTACTGTTGATCACGTTCATGTTATGTGGCTCTGTCAAGAGAGTATCTTGAGTCAAAGTCTCAAGACTCAACAACCTTCCAAAACCTCACAACTAGTAATGGACACACATGCATACACACATGTTCACATAAGAAAATGCAGACAGACACATGCACATATGTATGTATGTATGTATGTATGCATGCATGCATGCATGTATATATGCAGACCCTTTGGGACATTTAATATCTAAACCATAGAATTTAGAAAACTTCCTAGCTTCACTTCTTCTGCTGTGATAAAATATCCTGGAATCAAGCAGCTTTGGAGAGACAGGAATTTATTTTACTTTCATCTTAGACGATCACTGTGAAGAAGTCAAGGCAGGTATTTTGACAGTCTAGTTACATTACATGCATGGTCAAGGACAGACAGAAACGAATGCATGCCTGCTCACTGATGTTGTGCTTGTGCTCAGTTCACTTTTTCACTCTTACACAGTTCAGGAACCTGTGCTTAGGGAATGGTGCCACCTACAGTGGGCTGGGCCCTTCCAAATCAATGAACTTAACTGCAACAAATGGCAACAGGCCAACCTAAAGGAAACAATCCCTCATTGAGACTTTTCCCAGGTAATTCTAAGTTGTGTCAAGTTAGCAATCTTTTCCAGAGCTAATGTTATATAATAGGGCTTACTGTGGTCTTCTATTTTCTATGAAGAACTTTTAATATCCTTTCCATATCAAAAAAGAAAATATTGTGGTCATTGGATAATCATTTCCTTTGCTTTTGTTGTCTTTTCCCTTCCATAGACTTTTACATGGCATTGAAGTCTCAACTGAAGCATTACTTTCTCAAGGTTATTTATTCCTCTAGAATGTCACCCATGTCGATATCCCCATTTCACTTCTTATCATACCATGTTTAATTTCCTTTATAGTACTTAGCAGCTTCAGACAGAATTCCGCATACATGTTTACTCCTTGAATTTAAGGCACTTCTATTCTTGGGCACGTGTTGGCATTATAGAGACAGTAAGGTGCTTTCAGAGAGAATGAAATGGTGAGTGAATAGTTCTCACATGAATAAGAGAAAAAGTGTGACTGGGGTGGCTGCTCAGTTTGTTAAATGCTTGTCTAGAAAATACAGACCTGAGTTTTAAACTCCCAGATTCCACATAAGAAGAAAGGTAGTGATATGCGTGCAGTCTAAGAAGGGAAGGCAGAGACAGGCAGATCCATTGAGTTCACTGTCTAGTCAGTCTAGTCAGTGAGAGATCTTGCCACAAAGGAAGTAACGCCTGTGGAACAACAGTTGAAGTTGTCCCTGGCCTTCATAAATACACACATGAACACACATGTACACACACATGTCCATGCACAAGCATGCATGAGCTTACACACACACACACACACACATGCATGAATATACACAGACACAGAAAGAAAAAAAGAGAAGGGAGAAAAAATAAATATGGGATAGTAAGGGGTTGGGAGGACTCTTCTGAAAGAAGTTGTGCGCTCTTAAAAATCCCAGCTGACTTTTCAGTAGACTCTGCCTGAGGTCACTGAAAGGAGCTTGTTTTATTTCTTCTGTGTCCTGATTCTTTTCCAGATTTCCTTTAAAATGATTTTGATGTCAATGCTAAATCTTTCTTAGAACTTAGTTCAATTACTCTTGACTAGATAGATCCTTCAATTAGAGTAAGCGGATAATGCAGTATTGCTCAGACCTTTTCCTTAAAATTAATATTTTGATATGAGAGAAAGAGACGGAGAGCCGAGAAAGAGAGAGGAGGTGAGAGGAGAACATACTCTCTGACATGTTTGATGTCATTCATTTAGAATAAAACCTAGTATGGTTTCTTAATGTAATTTTATTCTGTATTGAGATATTCTTTATTTTGATAGATTCATTTCCATTTGACTGTTTTTGTTTCAATAATCAGAAGAAATGTGGCTTATTTTCAATGAACTGTCATTTGATGTATAACCGTTAAGTTGAATCTTTACTGTGGGTGTTTTTTTCATATTGACACCATTTACGCAATATGAATTCATGAGATTATGTGACATTTTAAAATTTTAATAACAAATGAATTTACATATTTGTGTGTGTTGCATGTGCTCCTGTGTATGGGAGCACACATTCCTTTGTGCATGCAGAAAACAGAGAAGGACATTTACTGTTTTCACAGAATCTGAGTCTCTCACAGAGCTTGGAACTAGGCTGATAGTGAAGAAGCTCCTGTAATACTTATCTCTACCAGGACTGGAGTTATGAGAAGGAATTTATTCCCTGATTTTTAGATGGCCTTGGGGAGCTTAACTCAAGTCCTCATGCTTTTGAGGCAAGTTCTCTTATCTACTAAGCCCTGGCTCAAGTCCCTGCATTGGCACAGTCTCAAGTTCCTGGAGCCAGACTCACCATTTAAAGGGTGTATGACCATTCTGGCTCAAGCCTTGGGTGGATGGATTTGGGTTTTTCTGAGCCTGTGGCCCAGGGGAAACTTTTCCAGTTCTGATCCAAAAAGCATGAAATTAGTTGTCCCCTTCTAAGATCTCACAGGGTGACTATATTATGATTTTTCTACCTTGTGTAATTTTGCTCTTGATCAATATTCATTTACCACTCACAAGGTGTTTTTATACCTATGTATAATTTGATAATGCATATAATTATAATTATGTGGTTATAATTATTATAATCATATATTGAATTGTGTTAATGAATTAAGACTTAATTAAAATAAATTGTTATGTTAGGTAGCAATGGAATCAATACCTGAAAGCTTTATTAATTTTTTGAGGCAGTCTTTCATATAGCCAATATGGTTTTTTGAGTCCGTATGGCCTCAACACTCCTATGAAGCCAGAAATAACTGAACTCCTGATTCTCCCGCCTCTACCTCCTGAGTATGGGGATAACAGGTCTGTGCCACCACACTTGGTTTACACAGTCCTGGGCACGTAACCCAGGCTTCAGGCAGACAATACAATCCTTAAAACAAACTCCCACAGTGCTCCGGAAATGACTTGAATATCCCCCAGATCTGGTGCCTCAAATTCACAGAAAATGACTTCTACAAATCTCTTATAATAATTACAGTTTAAAAATAATTTGAAGATAAAATTGAGTACGTGCCTCTCACAATAATAGTTATTGATTGTTGAACATTGGGTGTGTCTATTTTTTGTCTGTCCAAGTTATATCCTGGTTTTTGCGCCTGTAGTTTAAACCAATTTCTTGCTGTTCTGGCATCTGTGAAGACACTCTGCTTGCCTCTCTTGTCTGTCTATTTTTCCTATTGTGTTCTCAGGGGTGATTATATTTATGAACTGGTTTCCTGCCTTTTTAATTCTGAAATATTTGTATTTCCTAGCGGAAATACATTTTCTCTTGTACCCTAGCATCTGAACTCTTCATTTTAGATGGGAACAGTGTTTAAGCAGATGACTTATAAAACAGTTGAACACAGCATTTGAAGAAAATAATTAACAATGCAAGTGATCAGAGATTTGCTATTTAGATAGGCTAATTAAAAAACAATTTTAAATGATGGTTATTAAATAACATTGCAAATGTGGGCAGAACATTTTCATGATGCTTTAGAACTATTCCTTTTGGGACTTTAAAATGTCTGGTTTGAAGACAAAAAGACAACAATAATGGTCAATTCCAGAAGAATCTATAGGTCTATTCAGTGATAGGTAATTTGGGAATTGTAGACGACCTGGATTAAGGCTTAGTCCCAGCTTATTCTAAGTTGTTGTGATGATTGTCTATTCATTCCACACAATATAAGGCTAATGATCTTTCACTTATTGTCCACTCTGAGGTCATTTTTGGGCATCCTTTGAAATGTTCAGGTAATACATCAAAGTACATCCTTTCAAATGATTTGCACTGTTTAGAGAGCGACAGTTGGCTTGAGAGCACACTCTGCCAACACCATATTTTATTTATACTCTCTGAAACAGCGAGGCCACGGTGATCCTGGAGCTTCAGATGTACAATTCATTTGCATCGTAAGCTTTCTGTTTCTTCCAAAGACGTATTGGCATGTACAACCCTGGGAAACTGATCTAGTATTTCCAGAGGATCAGGTGTTCTTTTCCTTCTCAGCTACTGAATAGATCTGACCACCTAGCATGAAAATGGAGAAGGGGCAAACAACTTAATCTGATACCCGTGGTGTGCTCTGATTGAGTTATTTCCAGGTGGATGTGACAGATGTTCCTCCAGTCGCTCCAGGCTTCCACTGCTAATTGAACTATAATGGGACTGACTGCAGGGAAGGACAAATTATAAGTCAGGGCACAGTCTGAACCCTGGGTTCTTATGACCTTCTGAAAGACGTTGGTCAGGCGACAACGCCTGCTCATTTCCCTGCATGCGGGAAGGGATGTGCGAAGGCGTTCGCCACAGTACATCGAGGAGCTAATGTCCTCAGAAATTAGCAGTGTCTTACTGTTGACACTTGGTATCAATCAACTTGTTTCTTCAACTGTGATGTGTTAACAGGTTACAAATAGAGAGTAATAAGTCCCAGCCATGAATCATGTCTTTGGAGAAGTCACTAAATCTTGATGGGCCACATTTTCATCATTGTCAAAAGGAACAGACATTACCTTTCTTAAAGTATGAGAAATGAGACTTTTGTGTGCCTGTGAATACTATACACAGAATAAAAGTGTTATATAATGCCTGCTTGAAGCATCACTTGAGATTCTGTATTTGGAACTGTAGTTCAGTAGGAGAGTACTTTGCCTGGTGCCTGTGAGACCTTAAGTTTGATTCCTGGCACCATCAAAAAAGAGAAAAATAACAATAAGATATAAAATTAGTGAACAAATCCAATTCAAAGAAGATCCAGAACAACTCACTTCAGCTGAAGCATGAGTAGATAGCATGACAACAAGCAGATAAAGGGGATGTAGCTCAATGATAGAGCCTTTGCTTACCATGATTGAGACTTGGGCTCAATATTCAGCACTATAACAAAAAAGGCAGACGAAAGAAAGAGAGGAAGAAAGAAGGAAATAAAGAAATCAAAGGAGGGATGGAATGAAGGAAGAAACGAGAAAACTTACAAAGTTTCTAGCCGTGGGTTCAGAGTGAGTAAGTGGCAGTCACCAAATAAGATGACAGATGATGTCATCAATTGGATGTAAGTATAGCTATCAAGGAATAGCTGGCCCCTCATTTAGGTGGAATCCAAAATATGCTCTATACACATATCTGCAGCCACATATCTGTGTTCATTTGAAACACTGCAATTTCTGAGTTATGAAGGACAACATGATAGCTTAATCATCCCAGAATTTGGTATTGGAAGAGTTGGTTTGTCCGTCCAGTTTGACACTAGGGTGCAATGGAGAAGAGCATGAATAATTTAGCTGATGAATCTGGGGTGGTAGCTTGCGAGCCTTGCAGGGTGGAATGAGGGAGAATGCAAAAGAAGAGAGCTGTGAGGAGATGGAGCACAATTCATTGCTGCTTGTGTTACCTAGGTAACCAATCCAACCCAGTGACTTGATCTGACTGGCTCCCTTCAGGCCAGGGAAGTCCCCTGAACACTGACTCCTGGATACAATTATCCATCTGCCTTCTGTAGTTGCAGTTTGATTTCTGTTTGTATGATAGAATGACAGAAAGAAATTTAGGAAGGGAAAAATTTATGTATTTCATCTTACACTTCCAGGTCACAGACCACTCTTGAGGGATGCCAAAGCAAGAACTCAAAGTGGGAAAGCCTGAAGGCAGGACTGCTTGCTCTTGCCTACAGAATTACCTCCAACCTGGGAACTCACTTAGAACTAAGAATTACAACAGCATGGAGAATTCTGCTTGCTAACTGGCATATTCTCTGTTTCTCCCCTGCCTTTTTCTCTAGATAGATGTCATTGGTACACCCCAGGCCTAGCTGCTTAGGGGTGGTTTCACCCACAGTGGACTAGACTCTCCTTATATCTATTATCAAACAAGACAATCCCTCACAGACATAGTGACAGGCTAATCTCTCAGTTGAATCCCTCAGAAGATTCTGTGCTGTGTCAAGCTGACAGATGAAGCTATATAGCACAACCAACACCCAATAAGCATTTCAGCCTTAATATTCCGAACTAAACTCCAGTAGCCCTGCTACCCCAAATCGCTGTTTCACCTTGCAGGTGGGTTCGACCTTTGGACCACATGCAACCCAAATATCTATGAATGCCATGCAACACAAAATCATAACCGTGCTCAGAAATTGATGATTTTCTTTTGATACTATGATTCTGAACTTCTCAAGTGGTGAACTCTGTAGATGATGCTGTGCTGCAATGTCACAAGATCAGTCTGCCTATTAGAGATCCCTGTCTGTTAGCAGCAATTCCATTCTATAAACTGCTCGTCTCCAAAATGGAGTCAGCCTTGATTCTTATGTTCTACTCCTATTTAGGCCATCAACACAGTACTTTGCACTGCTTTCAGTACATTTCCAGAATTTGAAAGACCCTTTCTTCATTCTAATTTCTACATCACCTCCCCCATACTATATTATATTACACAGTGTGATGAAAATAATTTTGCACAGTGCCCTCTTACTGTTAAAAGTATTCAGTAGCTCCTCCACATAGTAGGTTCTAAACTACATCAGTGTTTACCTGCCCTGTCATTCTTCTGGGATGTTTCCCTCTATATTTTCTTAGGACATTGGGACTTACTTCTTCTACCTAGAATACTTTTCACCTGATGGCTGCACAGCCCACCTCTTTCTGTTGAGAGCCCCGTTGTGAACTGCTCTACTCTTAGACTGGAGAATAATAATTTTACAGCAGGCATTCACTAAAATTTTGAGAGAATTAATTTGCCTTGTATTAGGTTCTTATGGTATGGTTAGTTACTTTCCTTTTTGCTGCCATGATAGAACAATGTGACCAAACATAACTTCGTGGCGTAAAGGGTTTAATTCAGCTTGCTTACATGGTGTACAGTTCATCACCGAGGGAAGTCAGAAAAGGAACTCAAGCAGAAACTTGAAGCACAAGCCATGAAGAAATGCTGCATGCCAGCCTCTACTCAGCTTGCATTCTTAGACAGTTCAGAGTTACCGACACAGGGAATTGTGCCACCGAGAGTGGGCATTGCCCTCCTACATCAATTAGCAATTAAGGCAACCTCCAACAGGCATGTTTGCAGCCTAATATTATCTAGGCAATTACTTAATTGACATTTTCCTTTCAGGCGAGTCTAGGCTGTGTCAAGTAAACAGTTAAGGTCAACCATGAGAGAATATAATACATTTTCTAGAGAAATGAGATGAGCCTGTTTTGTCACATGTACGGAGTATGACTAGGCATCAAGGTATTTTTAATGAGTCAAAACACTTTATTTTAGAATCTCATTATTTTGTAGTTTATTTTGTATAAGAGTTGCTTCCACTTCCACTTAACCTGACTTCCATTTGAACTGTTCATTAGATACTCATTTAGACATCTACTATCTATGTCAGACCCAAGGTTGAATGCTTTAGCAATTTTATCTCATTTGGAACCATCTTTTTGGTACTATGTATTCATTATTCAGGAGAGGACACAGCGTATCAGAAGGGTGAAGAAAATTTCCTAGAGCCAGGGAGAGCCAGGGTGAGCCAGGGTGAAGCAAGGCAGAAGGGCAGAAGAGAGTCTTAGATTTAGTTCTCTTAGTTCCCAATCTGTTGTGCTTACTCGCGAGTCTTCACTCCATGAGAATAAAGAGCATGCACAGTGGCAGCCACTCTTACTGACTCCACCTTCTTCTCCTCGTCTTCTGTTTCCAGAGGAGATGTAGAGATATAGAGCAAGTGCTAGCCATTTACTTCTGGGTAACAAGTCACCCCAACATTTTACAGTTTAAAAGAACAGCAGACATTTGTCCCATGTCTCTGTAGGTCAGATGTCTGGGAGCAGCTGAGCTGGATCATCGAGTATAGCACCTGTCCCTAGATTTTAGTCCAGACATCAGCTAGGGCTGGGCCTAAGAAGTTAAATTTTGACAATTTTTAAAAAATAATTTTTAGATTTTTAAACTTTGGTTTATGTGTGTGAATGTTTTGACTGCATGTACATATATTCACCACATGTATGCCTGGTGCCTATGGAAGTTGGAAGAGGGCAGTGGGTCCCTTGGGATTGGAGGTACTTGTGGTTGTAAGCCACCATATGAGTCTTGGGAACTGAACTCTGGTCCTCTGCAAGAGCATCAAATATTCTTGACTTCTGAAACACTTTTCTAGCCCCTACTTTTGATAATTTTATATTCAATGTGGGAAGGAGTTGTGATATCCTGGGTTTTAGGTGTTAAGAATCATCAGAGCGTGCCTTCAAGACTGGCTACCACCATCTGGTCTTTTGTCACCCATAACTTCCTGCTTCCCATATGTAAAATATGCACTTTTCCACTACATACCTCTAACTTTGCTGATAAATGTAGCAGAATCCTATTCCATAAATCAACTCAAGATATTACTAATATTCCAGTATGTGTATAGCCCACTACTTCCTATCAGGTCATTTTTTCTTAACTTTAGACATTGAATATATACCAAGAATAAAATCTTTCTATGCCAAGGACTGGCTAGAAATACTAAAAAATAATGCAGAATTTTCATTCATTCACCTTACAGTGTAACATATGGGAGAGAGATGATTACAGCATGCTATTTGGGATCCTAAATATTTTGGGGGAGTGAATAACTATTAAAATGAGATTGTAAAAGACCCTGTAGGTGAGGGCAAACTTATACTGGCACTTGAAAGTCGCAGAGATGTGCATAAGGCAATCAAGTAGAAGGGAGCATTATACCTACAAGAGTAGTTTCAGCATCAAAACTTCTAATATGGGCAGACTGTAGGGTCTCCCTGTCCCACATTGTCTTACCTGGAGAACCTGCCCTAGTTTCTACATTGTGGACTAACCTATTAACACAGTGGACCAGATTTGTCAAATCCATTGTTTATTTGGTAAAATCAGAATCATAAGCACATTGGTTCTGTTCACATGGCTTCCATCAATTTCTAAGACTCTGGTCTCGGTACACTAGTTCATTCTATTTGCCTGCTTGATATTCTATATATTTTTTCCTTTGTTCAAATCTTGGCTGAAACCTCCGTAAATTTCAGATAGTCTTGGTTAGCTTCTAGCTCTGTTCTTGACATGGCCTAGAGTAACGTGAGAAAAGAGCATCAATTGAAGAACTGCCTGGATCACACTGGCCTTTGGGCATGTCTGTGGGAGATTGCCTTGATTGTTAATCGGTGTGGAAGAGCTCAGCCCGATGGGAGTGGCACCCTTCGCTAAGCAGGTGGTCCTGAACTGGAGAGAAATCTAGCTGAGCCTAATCCCGTCTATGAGACAGCAATCACAATTCTACTGCCCAGCTTTGTTGGCTCCATAGTCAGTTCCCTGGTCAGTGGTAATGCTGTATGGAGTAGCAAGGGTGTCACTGTCTTGTCTGTGCCTTGACCTCCCTCATTGGTGGCCCGTGGTGTGCAAACGTAACCCTGTATTCCCTAAATCGCATTTTGTACATGTTTAACACAGTATCAGCCTGAAACTGGCACACGGGCATTTCTTTGTGGTCATTACGGGAAGGAGACGTTAGCACATGCACAGGTTATTTCACTAACATTTCACTTATTACATGTCTAGCCATTGTCAGGGGCTTAATGAGCATCGTCAGAGACGCCGTGAATCTTCCCTCCTGTTTGCATCCAAGTCCAGCTCTCTGCTTTGCTTCGGGATTCTGTAAATTGCTAAATATTTTTTTGGATGTTAATGTTTGCTGTGGAACACGGTGTTAAATGGGAAGCCAGGACCATGGGGGTTGTTCCTTGTGTTGTTCATGAATAATAACACACGATTAATTCTATATTAGGTCTTGAGAGTATCAGAAGGCTCAGGCAACTGTAGCCGGGAGTATCATCGGGTGATAGGCTTTGTCATCTGCTCGTTGAATACAGTCAGTAGCAGCAAAGGACATTAGGAAAAGCTAGCAGAGCAGGCTTTGGTTGGTCTAGGGAACTAGAAGAGTGTCCCATGTTTGGCAGAACCCTTTGGAGAAAGCAAAGTAGAGAGGACTGGGCTACTATCTCTGTTTGGGTGAAGGTCTTTCTTTATGGAACCCATAGTAATTGAAAGGAAAAGAAAGCAAACTGAAAATGCCTTCTAGAAAGTGACACACCATTTACATTTGTTTCCATTTTTTATTAGAAAAGACAGGAAAGTATCCCACAATAAGCCTTGATTATTTACCAGAGACCACGAAACCCCAGGGTCTGCTTCCTGGCTGGCTCCAGGCATTTCGATTAAAAGCTGACTGTAACTCCCTGTCTAGATGAGCTTTGTGGAGCATGAGATGGGAAGAAAAGCAGGGCCCCTCTTTGCTACTTGGGGACGAATGGCTACTAAGGGAAACACACTATTTTTAAAGTCATCATTAAGGTTTCTTTTCGGCAAGATTATTTTCCTTCCCGGAGAAAACATGGTTTCACTGACAAATTGCCAGAATCTGCAGTCAGGGAAATGGCCTTGCTCTGATGGCTTCTTCAAGCAGATACTTTCCTAAGTCCCCAATGCATGCTCAAATCGTGCTGCATTGGATGTGGGGCACACTGCATTGCCTCTGCTTCGGTAATTCATTTCTTTACTCATTCGTCTAATAATTTATTAGTTAAATCTGCTTTTAGAGAGTTTTGCACATGTATACAAGATGGTGGTTGCTGTAACTCCCTGCCTCTCTACCACCTCTTATAAATTCCCTCCCACACAAATTTCCCTCCCATATTCATGTCTGAATTATTTTGAGACCCACTGAGATGGACCAGGGCCGTTAGTGAGACTGTGGGAGCCTGCTGGCCTCAACAGAAGGGATACAACTAAAGGCAGTGGTTCCCACTCTCCTGGAATCAAGTGACAGTCAGTAGTTCAGTGGCAAAGGGTCCTGTGAGCCTCCTGTGCCCTCCTTGATTCAGTGTTGATAAGTCCAGTTTCGTGATGGCCCAGTGAGATAATTATAGTATTGAGTTAATAATTGCAATGGTTATATAGAGTCTAAAACCGGCAGTCTATAGCCCTTTGTTTTCTCAGGCTCCTACACACTTCCTAAGCACTCTTCTGTAACGCCTCCTGAGCTCTACAGGGAGGGATAGAGATGACTTGCTTAGGGACTAACCCATATCCATTGCCTATTCTCTGCATCGTGGGAGAGCTGTGAGTCTCTGCATTCACCACTACCTGCTCTAAGAAGTGGCTTGCGGAATGAAGGCCTAGAGCCGCTTTTGTTGATGCGGATGAGCCTAAGTATTTAGAAGGCAGCTTGTGACTATGCTAGGTTAATTAACCATCAGTAATAAGCTCCCCAGATGGACCTACTTCTTCTCAGACCTGGATTATTACCCAGGCTCACAGTTCTAGGTGTGGGGCTTCCCCCTGTCTTCCTGTGGAGCAGGCTTCAAATCCAATCAGGGGTCAGTCAATAGCCCCCCAACAGTTCAAGCCACCGTTGCACAGGTGGGCATAACTTGCCATTCATTTAGTTTCTTTTTCCTCCTTCTATTATGATTACTCTAAATAAGTAATCTGTGTGTTTATATGCACAATTGTGTGTGTCAATGCACACACGTATGTATGTATGTTTGCATACAGAGATCAGGAAACAGCCTCAGGTGCCTTCCTCTGTTGCCTGTGGCAGGGTGTCTCATTGGACTGGAGCTTCACCAAGCTAGACTAGGCTGGCTAGCTAAGGAACTTCGAGAGATCCACAATCCATCTGTCTCTGTCTTTCATCTCATCATCCCTGGGCTGAGAAACAAGCGCCACTGTGCCTTGCTGCTTTTCACCGGTTCTAGAGATTTGAACTCAGATCCTGGTACTTGTGTGGCATGAGTTTTACTAACTGATCTATCACCCTAGCTCTCTTATATATGAGTTGAGAAATAGCAATATCTCAAATACTCATCCTATTTTTCTATATGATCCCTCCAATAATCGTATGTATAGATTTTCTTAATTTCTAGTCAAATTCAGTGCAATATTGAGGGTTAAATTTCAATCCGTCCTATACCCATTATAAGGTATCTTTTATTTTCTTTGTCATGGAAGACGATGGCTACCAGTATTTCATTGAGACGGTAATAATGAAGTTAATCATTTTCCTATAATAAGCTTCTAGGTTACTGCCTCTATAATTAACATTACTATGTTTCTAATTAACATTTATAATTAACCCTGATATGAACACTGGTGTGGACAGTTTTTTAATACGTAGGATTATTTCTGGCATAATTGCTACTCTAGTGACAAACACCCTTCCACTGAGGGGCTCTCAGATTTCACTGCTCGATACTCGAGCAGCCTCTTCACCCACTGGACACAGGCCTGGGGAAAAGTTACTTAGTTGAAAACTAGAAGCATTGATTAATGGGAAATGGTTAAAAGTGGATGGGTACGTATAGCCTAGAAAAGGCAAATTTGGGAGTTTTGTCATGATGACTACAAGTTTTAATTTTGCTTTAACTCTAGAGGAGGAGATAAAACCAAGTGATTTGGATTACAAGAACCAGAGTAGAAATCGGGATGAACATGTTTAAGGTATTTAGGCTACCTAAAAGAGGAAGCGGCGGCGTTGTGAGACGCTGAGAGTTCTCTGTCATTGGAAATGTCTCATGGCTGTGAAGGATACCAGAGAGGCTTGGGATACAGAGCTCCCTTTCAATAGCCTTTCAATTTCTAGGTCCTTCCTTGCCCCTGTTAGAGTTTTCAGTGTCCTCTCATATCTCCACACTGAACATTTGCCTTCGTCTCTTAATTATACTGGGAGTCAGAAGATGCCAGGAGACTTGCTCTGGGGAAGAGAAGGAGAAGGATTACAACATTGGCACATATGGGAAATTGTTGAGAAAAGATTTGACTATTGGGAATGTGGCATTACCGCAAGCTCACCTTTCTTAAAAATGGTTCTCTTCTCACAAGACTGCTCCTCCCCCGTGACAGTTGTTCTACAGCAAATTTAAAATTTACATATATGTGTGTGGACAGGCATCCATCTGTGATGCATGTATGGAGGCAGAGAACACTTGGTAGGAGCTGGCTCTCTATTGCCACCATGTGACTCCTAGGGATGGAATCGGGTTGTCAGTCTTAGTGGGAAGCAGCTTTACCCACAGAACTATCTTGTTAGACCCCACTTTATTTTTTAATATCATGTTAAATGTTAGTTAGAGCATGTCAGCCTGTTCCTCAGCACTGAAGTCTTTATCTTCTACGTGTTCAAAAAAAATTAGGAATCAAATTAATACAGGACGGCAAATGTCTACAGCTGGCCAAACATGAGGCAAGGTGAAATGTAATCTTTCCCTACCCTCTCTCCAGGCTTCTTATGAGTTTTAGAAAACTATGAGATGAAGGTCTAAAGATATGTAAATGTAGGTGTGAGCCACTTTAGTGGGTCCTTAAGTGAAGGCCACTCAGACAAGTTGATTCCAGAATGCTGTTCCATTGTCTCAGTCTCTTCTCTATTAGAGCCTGTGCTTGTGTGCACCCATGCGTGTGTGTGTGTGTGTGTGTGTGTGTGTGTGTACAGTGTATGGGTATGTGAACATGGAGGAAGCCAGAAGAGGGTGTCAGATCTCCTGGACCACAGTTACAGGTTGTTGTGAGCCACCTGGTGTAGGTGCAAGGAACCAAACATGGGTCCTCTGGCAGAGCGTCAAGTGCTCTTAAACCTAGAGCTAGCTCCCTAGCACTAAGATCCTGGACTTTGGAGAGAGAAGAGCCTCTGGGCTTTTACGGGATGGTGGCTGTAAGACCGCTTCCCATCCCAGGCCTGGCAGAGCTCTCTGTGATGGATAGGACTACAGTATTTGTGTCTTCTCTCTACTTTAGAGGCCAGCTTCAAGTTGACCTCCTGCATACTTGTTAAGCACACTAATTATGCAAATGAGAAAAGGTGATAAACTAATAGCACGAGGGAGGGACCCAAGTGTTTCTCTTTAAACCTCTCTTCTCTAGTGTGAACTTCAGCCTGGAATCTCAGTTCCCCTCCCACCTTGACTGAGCCAACTCAGAACCCCCACACCATGACCAATGACAAGCATTTTTAAAGCAGCTGCAGGATCAAAGCGCAGCTGTGACCACACAAAAAAAGTGACATTTGGCCCACAGGGTGACATATTGTGTTGGTTTTTGTCTCATAAATATATAATCCCATGCAAGTGTAATTTGATCTGCTTGGATGATGAGCTGTGTATCTGGTTTCCCTAAAGGATTCGTGACACCTGTGGACCTGGTGTGACTGCCACTTGTCTAGCGGGGCAGCCACCATGGGAAAAGTAGGTTTCTTTTACAGTCATCTGTGGGAGGGCCTGGTCTGTTCTATTCTGCTGCCCAGGCTTCATGACCTCACCTTGTATTTGTGCTTATGCATTTAGAGGCTGTCATTTTTTATTTTAATGCATATAAGACATCTCTGCTATACCTCTCCTGCCTCTTGATGACTTCTTTGTTCTAACAGACATCTTTCTCTGACCTTCAGATTTCTGAGTGGTATTTCTCACCCCCCAACTGACAGAGGTCACGTCTGTGTTGATGTTAATGTCTAGTCCTCTGTTCCAGTAAAAAATTCAGTTCTGTGGGAAGTTATATTTTGAACTTTCATCGAAAAAGGATTCTATTAAAATGGTATTTTAAAGGGCCCATAGGTCCTTTGAAGCTTCTGAATGCCACTCCTAGCTGAAAATAAAAACGGGGTACTATTTGTAGAAATTACAAGGTATGTGACATTCCAGATGATGAGCCCAGCAAGTGAAACTCATTTAGTTCCCTCTAAGAGCTTTCCTTAATCACAAATTACAGTTTTCTTATCAAAGCATCCGTGTGTCAACCCCGTCCCGTACCAAAGCATCAGCGCATGGGTCCTCTGTGTGTCATGTCAGGTTAGAAAGCTGTCCTTGGTGTTTTCAATAGTGATGGGGATCAAACCTAGGGCCTTTTGCATGCCAGATAAGCACCCAAACTCTGAGCTATAGACTATCTGTTAGCATTAGCATTCTGAGACAAGGTCTCGGCATGTGCCCAAGAAGGGCCTTAGACATGTAGCTTCTCCAGGGCTGAGATTTTAGGGATGTGCCAATGTGCCTGAATAAAGGGTCCCTTTTGACTCTTTAGGTATCCTCCAAAAATGTGTCTATCAATGCTTACTTGGATTTGTAATTAAGACAGCCTGGAAAATGTTTATTATACAAATTGTAGTGCTTTTGGGGGGTGAATAAAGAAGTTAGTCATATGATGAAATAGAATTATGCAATACTAGAGGCCTACAATTGAGAATTCATTTTTCCATAAGTGTTTGAGGCTTTGCATTTCTTAGACTAAATCTTTTTTATACATTATTAGTTAGTTTGTAAAATATTTACATATGCATTTACTTAATTTTTATTTTTGTGATATTGATTTTCAAGACAGGGTTTCGCTGTATCGCCCTGGCTGTCTTGGAGCTCACATTGTAGACCAGGTTGGCTTTGAACTCTCAAAGCCTCTGCCTTCTGAGTACTGGTATTAAAGGCATGCGCCACCACCTCCTGACTCGTAGTAAAATATGTAGTTTTATTATTTTTATTTATGTTTATGTTTGTGTGAGAGAATGGCTGTAGAGTCCACAGAGGTCAAAAGAGGGCATCAGATCTTTGGAACTCCAGGGTTAGGTTGTTGGGGATTGTGTTGGGAACCAAACCAAGTGCTCTTGAAGAGCAACAAATCCTCTTAGCTACTATGCTACTCTCTCTCCAGCCACTCTTCTATTATGTGTATATTATATGTGTGTATATGCATATAGACATATTATTGCACACACATGTGTATGTTTATGTGTTATTGATAATAATATTTTATTTTATAGTATTATTTTATAATATCACAAGTCATTCTTTAGAATAGAATGTGCTTGGTTCTAATGATTACTTCATTCGTTTCTTCATATATTTAATATTTACCACATACTCACTGAGACTAGATGCTGGGTCTAATCCAGGCATATAAAATGGAGAGCATGTTTAGCTTTTACATTGCATCAAAAAATTTGGACACTTTGGAGGTCACAGGAATATTGGTAGGGCTTTCAGAAATGTATGCCTTTAACAGGCTAATACCTCAAATAAGTCAGCTAGCCCACATAAGTAGCAAGGTAGCAAACATGCCCTCCTCTGCTGTGTCTAAGGGACCTTGTACTTTCAGTTGGCTCCTTAGTGGTAAGGGTTGGATCCTTTGGCTTCTTGGAAGGACTTGGATCTATGCACAGTTCAGAACTCTGTCTTGTGTATTTTCCAAGACCAGCATGTGAAGAAATGTATTTTCACCCTACAGTTATTCAACGAGCCTTCTTTACTCACACCCACAGTGTCCGCCCTTGTAATGGAGACTGACAGGCTTAGACATCCTTCGCAGAGTGGAATAGTTTTAAAGACGACCATAAATAGTTTTAATGAACTGTGGGTAACAGTAAAAATCTTTTCACAGAAGAGATCTATCCTATTGCTGTTTAATTAAAATCTCTCTGCTGGTGGAAGTTCTCTCTCTAGTGTTTTCTTTAATACATTTACGATGCATCTGTCTAGGCTCCCTCACTAGAGATAGCTTTCATTATAATCCACTTATCTAAGTTTGTAATTAAACTTCCACATGTAAAATTTCCAATGGCAAATTGCCAGGTTATCCAGTGAACTTTTGTCTTTCTCAAAAAGAAATGAGAGAAAACACTTTTTTTTAAAATGTGGTTTTAGTAGCTTGGACAGTTTATCATTTTTAAAGTATCTGTTTGCACTATTTGTGGGAATATAAAACAAGACAGTCATTATGCAAACAGACACCTCAGACAACCAAAAGCAGAAATAACATAAGTGGAACTAGTCTATTCCTTGGGTATATATCCATGGGAAGTAGAAAGAGCATGCCAAAGAGATGTCTGCATTCCCATTTTTACTGCTTTGCCTCCACAGCATCCACAATAGCCCACATATGGAATCATCTGAGGTGTATCAATGGATAGATAAAAAAGGAGATGTGGTGTATTTATACCATGCCAGGGCAATGATAGTTGAAATGTACTGTGTGACAATTGTCTTGAAGCTGGTAGGGTTTGTTAAAAAATGACATTAAGTCACAAAAAGGAATGAAATCTTGTTGTTTGCTAAAACATGGATGGAACTGAAAAGCATTGGGTCGTGTTGAAATTAGCCAGAAAGAGACAAATATAGCATGCTCTCAATCACACATATAGCCTAATAATTTTGATTTCATAAAAGCAGACCATGGAAACTGGTCTTTGAAAGGACAGACAGACATAGGAAGGGGGCACACAGAGATATGGGATAATGGGTATCAAGATAGTTTGACAAGAGAAGTAATTTATGGAGATACACACCCCAGCTGGGTGACTATAATTCACCGTAATTTATTGTTTCTGTTAGAACAACTAGACATGAAGAGTTGGAAGTTTAGTAACACTAAGAAATGATAAATGGTTAAGAAGATAAAAATGAAGATTGCCCTGGTTTGATCACTGTGTTTTATATGCCCATATAGAACTATCATATTATAGCCATGGATATTTAATATTCAAAAATTTCTGCTTATTTTCACAGGCATATATTAGTAGTGAGGCACAGTATGGAAGTGTGCCTTCTATTTAGTGTCAATGATTCTGCCTCTGCCTTTGAAATGGGAAGTGGGTAGTATTGATTAGATATACATATGAGTGATCTTAAGGTAGGAAGATGATAAATATACTTCATAACAATTGCATTCAGGTGCATGTATTTGTTTAAAATATCTACATGCCATATTGGTAAGTCTTCATGAGTGTAGTTTCTCTAACATTCCTAGGGGATACAATCTCAAAGTAAACTCCTTATTCCACTGACTCCTACAAATCATTCTGCCCCCTCTTCTGCATTGCTCCCTGAGCTTTCAGTGCAGGGGTTGTGTTGTACATATATGAGTTTGGGCTTGGTTCTATAGCTCTTTACTCTGGTAAGTTGTTTTCTGTAATACTCACTATTTGTTGCAAAGGGAAGTTTCCTTGATTAGATGTGAGAACTAATGTTGTGGAATATTATTTATAGTTGTGCTAAATTTGTTTTTTTTTTGATGTGGAACATTTTTAATGGCACAAAGTTGTGTTACATTCTTTTATGTTGCATTTGTTTAATTCTGTAAAGCTGTGTTGTTTTGCTTTTGCAAAACACCTGATTGGTCTAATAAAGAGCTGAATGGCCAATAGCAAGGCAAACGAAATAATAGGTAGGGCTGGAAGACAGAGAGAATAAATAGAAGGAGAAAAAGAAGGATTGGGAAGCAAGAGAAGAAGGAGACACATTCATCAAGGCCACCCAGCTACACAACCAATAGTGAAGTAAGAAGTAAAGAAAGGGATATAGAATAGAGAAAGATAAAAGACCAGAGGCAAAGGGTAGATGGGATAATTTAAGAAAAGCTGACTAGAAACAAGCCAACCAAAGGCCAGGTATTCATAAGTAATGATAAGCCCCCGTGTATTTATTTGGGGGCTGAGTGACAGGTCCCCACAAAGAGCTAAAGAGCTAAAAACAACCAACAACAAGTTACACTTATCAATGAGAATAAGGATAAATATTTTGAATGGAGTTAGGAATTGCGCTGATTTAGTAAAGTAACACTGTAGGTGCTCCTCAAATATCCGACACATCACTAACTAACCCCAAGTAGTTAACTAGATTTCCAATATTAGGCATGGCTTCCCTGTTGCTGAGTGAGCTTTAAGTCCAATGAGAGAGCCATTGGTTATCACCAAGGTATGTATGCTACTCCTGCACCCTTACTTAGGGTTAAGGAGCCATGGAGTCATAGCTTAGTAGAACTATAGATTGTTTCTCTTCCTTGGAGGCTTCCATGGCACCTTCTGGTACTATGCAAGCTCATGCTCAGAGAGGAGATTTTCAGGTCAGATCCAGCACTGGTCTTCTACATTTTGCATCCTTACTGCATGGGACTAGCCTTCCACCCTTGAGGAAAACCAATGGGAACAGCAATAGCCTATAGCGTTTAGAAGATGCTTAGACAGCCCTGACCAGCAACTCAGATGAAGGCTTCTCATGCTTGGTTGGGAGGTGCTAATCTATGGTTCTTGGGAGGAGGACATTGCCAGTCAAGCTGAGAAAATTTTGTTTAAACTACACATTGGTATGATTCCTTATGAATTTTTGACATCCTTATTGTTATTTTATCCTCCTCCTTCCTTCTGTATTTAATTCCCTCCACATTCACTACAATAAAAAGTATTAAAATAGAGCCTATGGCTTTCTTTTTCATGTCGCTTTATTTGGAGTGCTTCCCTTCAGACTTGACTCTGCTGTTTGGGGAAGTAAAAAGGACACAGTATGGGAGAGGATCCCACCAAGTCTCCCAAGTCTAGTGAGCATGACCTGACCTGAGAAAGAATGCCAACAATAGACACGCTAATATTGAGAGTGGAAATCTCAGGATTTCCTCAAACCTAGATAAACAATTACAGGGAATTGAAGAACGCTGAGAGCAGGAGAAATAGTCTTTCCCAGGGAAGAACACACCAATTAGTTATCCAGTGACAAATGCCAGCCCTGAAGACAAAATCACACATGTATCCCAGGTAACATTATGTAGTGTGAGCGGCGGGCTGTTCCCGCCACCCGGCCGCCGGCTAGCTTTACACCCGAAATAATTACACGGAAACTGTATTCTTTTAAAACACTGCCTGGCCCATAGTTTCAGCCTCTTATTGGCTAATTCTCATATCTTGCTTTAACCCATATTTAGTAATCTGGGTAGCACCACAAGGTGTGGCTTACCAGGAGAGATCTTAACCTGCGTCCATCTCGGAGAGGAGAAGCATGGAGACTCCCTATGGCGACTGCCTGAAGCGTCTCCCCAACTCTACTTCCTTGTTCCCACAATTCTGTTCTGTCTACTCCACCTACCTAATTTTCTGTGTCTTAAAGGGCCAAGGCAGTTTTCTTTATTAATTAACCAATGAGAGAAACATAGACAGATAACTCTCCTCCATCAACATTAAGCAGACTAAGCATTTGTATTTATGTGTTTAGGAAAGTGTATGTGTGTGTGTGTGTGTGTGCGCGTGTATAACAACAATTAAAGAAAAAGAAGCCATGAGTTTGAAAGTGAGAGGGGGAAACATAGGAGGGGTTCAAGGGAAGAAAACGAAGGGCAGAAATGATGAATTATAATCTCAAAACTGTAATAAAAATCTATACATCACATATAATGTATATATGTATGCCTATAAACATGTGCAAATGTGTACAAAGCCCAAGAAACTATAAAGAAGACCAAAAGAGAGTCAAAGAATGTGTTGGGGGTGTGTGGCAAAAGGATATGTGTGGCGTGAGAATAGAAAGGAAACAGGGAGGGTAGAGGATATAAGGGAAGGCAGTGGAGGAAAATCTGCTAAAAAAAATACATTGGAAATGCCGTAGTGATACTTAACAGTTCTTCACATGCTGATCTTAGAATATTGGAAAATTAAACTGGCATCCTCACACATGTTCCTACTCTTAACCATGGTCAACTTTGAAGATGCTATTTAAAAGAAGACAATCTGTCTTCTTTGATGATGAGTGTTTTTGCTACAATAAAAAATATTAAGATAGAGCCTATGGCTTTCTTTTTCATGTCGCTTTATTTGGAGTGCTTCCCTTCAGACTTGACTCTGCTGTTTGGGGAAGTAAAAAGGACACAGTATGGGAGAGGATCCCACCAAGTCTCCCGAGTCTAGTGAGCATCTTGTTCATGGTCGGCACAGAGACATGGGAAGTGAAAGCTTATAAAAGATAATGGGAGTGACTGCTGGAGAATTCATAGGCTTATAAGCATGTTATTATTTTGATGTCAACTGTGGGCATGTTTTTCAATTGCTTCCTTTGCAACATTAGATGCATAATTAATCAGGAGAACACAAAGCTGTACTTACAGTTTAACCAGATAATTGCCTTGGCATTAAATATTTAGAATCTACATTGTAAAAAATAATTAATGAGTAATTAAATATTTTTTTAGTTTTAAAGGTCAACATCATATGAAAAGAGGAAGTTATCTCATATTTATACAGTCTAGTAATCCTGTTTTTTAATAAGAGCCTTTAGTTCAACTGAATATAAGCCCACATAAATCATACTGTTACCTTCATACACATATGTATAATAAACTACATATATTCAAAGTGATTATTAAATTTATCCGTGCTTCTTCAAGCATGATACATCACAAAATAGACATATTCACATATCTTTTATTTCTTAAACTACATATAGAAATATTTATATTTATTTTCTTACTCTTTCTCAAAATTTAGGCTTTCAAATTAAATTTATTTTTATTGTTTAATTAACCTAAATTTCTAAAGCAGGAGAATATAAATGTATATATATATGTATATATACATACATATATATTTCTTAGTGACTATTTTATGCTATTTCTATTAAATGATTAAAATTATTATTTCCCTTCCTTGTAGTAGCCTCATCTTGAGAAAAAGAAGTAGGCAATGTACAACTTTTTCCATTGCTTTGATTTGGGGGCAGGTAGAGGAAGATTATTTTTAAAAAGCAAGTAATTTGTCAGCTCATGGGTACAGAGTTGTATAACTATGAAATTGATTTTTCTAAGCTTGGAAGAGAGAATTGAGACTTAAACCCAAAGACATTGCTGAAGTTTCTAAGCTTCATTTTGGTGCATGAGAAACTAGATCTGCTGATGCATTGACCTGCAAACCTGAAAGACGGGGAGGCTGTCAGGATGACGGCTGGGCCTGGTCCTGTGACCTGTGACACATTTATCATGAGTCATAACTGGTCCGCAGTTGCATAGGAATGAAGGATTCTGTTTTTGTTAATACATGAGAGTTGGCTATCAGATGCCCATCTGGACATGGGTAGTAGTAGGTGTACGAACCAGATCAGGGAAGAAGTTATGGCTGGAGATACAGGAAGGGATATGGAGAAAGAGGAATCAATACATGTGCTATTTAAAGCTGAGAGACCAAATAAGATCCCCTTGAACAGCAAGCAAAGCTGGGTAAGGGAAGGAATCTGAGGACAGAGCCAGAACCATGCAAATAGGAATGTCAAAATGAGGAGGAAGTGTGAATGGTGTGGGCCAAAAGAGGATGCCAGAGAGAAGGAGCCAACATGGAAGTTTCACAACCTGTCTCAAGTGAAGAAAGTGGGGGGGGACTATGAAATCAGAAGATCAGTTTA
Source organism: Arvicola amphibius (assembly GCF_903992535.2). Taxonomy (NCBI): domain Eukaryota; kingdom Metazoa; phylum Chordata; class Mammalia; order Rodentia; family Cricetidae; genus Arvicola; species Arvicola amphibius. The sequence goes on along the minus strand of NC_052058.2, from coordinate 90,690,092 downwards.
TGATTTTCTGTAAGGCTGTGGCCAGTTGGTTATAAAACTATAAGAATACTTTTAAGGTAGTCTCTGAACGATGTAGGGTGTAGAAATAACTAGAAGGTTGCATCTTTAATATGTTATTATCTAACTAACTTTGGCTATTTTAACCAGCTTGTTCTCACATGGAATAGTGAGCTAGCTTACAGGAATAATTCCTCCTTTCTTTGATCTCAAATTGATTAAGGAAAACAGTCCTGTTCCTATGGTTTCCCTGTATGTTGTTATCCTCTTAAAGTAAGTACCCCTTCATGTCATGGGATAGCACCCTAGAAAAGTGCCCGAAGATGTAGGTAGATGAGGAAGCCAATATAGAGAATAAGTCAGCTTGATCTTCATGGAGCCAGGGTCATCTGTGTTCAGATTCAGTGGAACATGTCAATATTATCACTTTAGCCACACATGAGGATGTTTGTTCCAGTCTGCATAAATGGTAGAGATACTGTCACACAAGTTGTTCCTACATGACAATTTATTGTGCCAAGGGACTCAGACACTGCAGAACTTAGGATTTACCTTCAGTTGATATTAGAGGAAGCACGCAGAAAGAGGCATGCCAGAGCAGAAGCAGGTTTTTCTTACAGAGCAGAAAATTTAGAAGTTGGCAGTCTCACGCAGTAGTTGTGGTTGGATGAAGAAAGAAGCATAGTCCTGGGATTCTTCTGTGTTCTCCTTCTTCATGGTCAGCGTGTGACTTCTATCTTTCCAGTCTGAATATGGCATCCACATTTTATAGGAAAGAGCCTATTGCAAGGGCCTGTCCTTTCTTTCAGGGAACTGTATTGTTTATTGAACATGGGTGGTATCCATACCTTTGACCCTGCAGTGTATAAATCATTTGCCAGAACTGTGTTCTGGCATATGGCTGGGTTAGCACCAGTATATCTGGCAATATGATTTTCTTTTCTTAAATAAGACATATATTAAAATATATAGTTCTGAAAAAAATGGAAACTACAGAGATATCTTCATTTACTACTAAGTTGTAGTTTTCGTTAGAAAACCCATTTCAATCTTTTTTTAAAAAAATTCTATGTATTTTGGCAAGAGTTTGTACAGAAAGAGGTAATATATTAATATAAATATTCTTCAGATTTTCTGTCTTTTTTCTATGATGTAAAACTCTCAGTTATTAGTATGTGTTTACATTAATAGTTGCTATATATTTATATGTGTATATTTATATTTATAATACATATTTCATTACTAATAGCCACACATTACATACTTACATTAATGTTATTAGGATTCTTCAGTGAGCTGCAGAAAGTTCACATCTGCAAAATTTATATTTATTGTACATATATTTGTAAATATTCATATATTAAATGCACAGATTTGCTATCATTAGGATTCTTCAGTGAACTGCAGAAAGTGCCTGACTGCACTCTGCAGAGTCAGTGCACAATGGAAGAGGCCAGTGGTTAAAAGTCAGGTTAAGATGTTACTAAACATGTGTCACTCGAGACCAGAGGCCACAGTCTCAGGAAATAGAGATGATAGCTGTTTTCTCCTTCAAAGGCTCAGTGTGAATCTTTCATTGGATGCTAGGTACAGAGTACTCTTAACTCTTCAAAGATATACATTTGCAAGATTGAGAGGCTGAAAACTCATCTCTATGCATTTGCTGCAGGGCAAGATGGTGTTTGATGTTTCTTAGCATTTTGGAAAGCAGAAAGCTGAGGCAGGATGAATGCTGGGTGTGGGAGGCCAACCTTGGACGACACAGTGGTTTTTGGTCAACCTGGGTTATCATGAGAAACCTGATCTCAAAATGAACAAACTGACCAGCCAACTAAAGAAGCCAGTTGTTCCTTATGCAAAGCTGAAGAGAGGGCTCTTCTGAATGCTGAGCAGGGCACATGAGGCATATCACAGGCAGTTCCACAGTGAGCACTCACTGTCTAGCAGACCCGTATTGACACACTTTCTGTTTGCTATTTTATTTTAACTTCTTCTACAAGGGTTAGAAGAAAGCTGACTGTTTTCCTTTATAGTTAAGGATTCTGAGACCTGAGGTTGCTGGATGACCTAACGGTATCTGCAGGAGTGTCAGTAACCACAGATGGCTGTGGCTCCAGTACTGTTTACTGACCCAGCTCATTGAACATCTTCTGGCTGAGGTGATCTTGAAGTAATTATTTCATACCCTTATAATTATTCTCATAAAGTGGGAATTATTGCTTATCATGTTTTTTATGAACATTCAATGACATAATAGAGAGCTTGCCTTGTATGAGCCACTGAGAGAACCCATAAAGTTCAGAAGGATGTTTGCTTTGAAGGGCATGAGGAATTGCTTGTGTTGGTCTTACTTCTCCAAAATAACATAATTTTATCGTAGCCAAGGCACTTTTCTCACTTGTGGCACACAGAGTGGAACTATTTTTTCGTATTCTTTCATTGTGTTTATGGTGAATTCTTGTACGGCTTCATCAGGACAATACTTGCCTCTGTCCTTTTAATAAAGACCAATGACATCTCTCACAGTTCACTGTTTCTGTGAGCTTTACTTCTCAAGTAATTTCCCACACCTTGGTTCCCTCAACTCTAAAATGAAGTGCTACTATCCACATTTGAAATGTTCATATGCATGTCAAATTGCACAAGACTGAATGGGTTGCTCTTCCATGGTGACCTTATTTCTCACTCATCAACCATCTTTGATGAGCCACCTTCTCCATCGTGAGCATGGGATGGTGCTTTGTGGAAATATGTAACTACAGTAAGCTTGGCTCCTACTCATCCCAATTCCTTCAGGCTTCAGGTAAACAGGAACCATTTCTATGTTAAGTTTTGTACCTTTTAAATATTCAAGGACTCTGATGATAAGAATACAGCTGGGGAGGATGAAATGCCTAAGACCAACACATTTTCTGTAGGCTGAGTGGCCTCTGTGTAATTAGAAAGTTGAGACAAAAAAGGAGAAACTGTGTTTCTTATTTAGTATTCAACATTTTCACGCTCTCCTTGCAAATATATCCTGGGTGCTAAGAGATATAGTAAATAAATTGATTTGGAAATTCAACAACCTTTATAATGTAAATTATTCATATCATCATGGGTGTCTCCAGCATAGCATATTTTATCAGTTAAAGCATCTTTTCATTTGTGTTATACAAACAGAGGAGCATATTCTCTTGCTCTTCTTTATTCCCTCATTTTGTTCATAGTGAACTCTCAAGTTACAGGTGTAAGAAACACTCCCAGTGCTGTCCAAAGAATAATTTGGTGAATTTCAAACATTTGAGAGAGTAAAAAGCAACAAATCTGTGTTTAGAGTTTATTCCTCAAGGACAAGGAGCCTAGCAGTGTCCCACCTTGGTTACATGTGACATGATACATCTTGACTCATGGGGCCAGGTTCCCGTACTCTACTTTTGAGCTTCTTTGGAAACACACACACACACACACACACACACACACACACACACACACACACACACAAATCATTAGGTATGGTGGAAAGGAATTGAAATGCCAAAAACATGTGTGTCTTTCCAAGAATATGGTTATTGTGTATCATGTACAGAATGCTGCTCTACATTCCTAAATGTCTTCTTTGGAATTTGTTCTCATTTCAAATCCATGCTATGATCACTATTGCCATGATGCCTTGTTCATCGGTGATAGTCAGGACATATATTGACCATGGAGTATAGGAGCTCTTAAAGCTATTTTTCCTGGAGATGTTAGACTTAAGTAAAGAGTCCTACCCTAGGTAATCACAGAAGGAGGCTTCAGAGCAGTAGGTCCTGAAGAGTCAGAATTGGGTTTTAGGCAAGTGAGCAGTGCCCAGCCATGAAGTCTCAGAGTGAGTGGTATCAAGATAATATTTTTCCAAGTAAGATTTATAGATTGATGCAAAATTGGAAATAATGAAAGATAAATCCTTGGCTTATCATTGTGGCTTCTGCATAGAATCCATGGAACTCCAGTTCATTGTGATCTCTCTCTCTCTCTCTCTCTCTCTCTCTCTCTTCTCTCTCTCTCTCTCTTCTCTCTCTCTCTCTCTCTCTCTCTCTCTCTCTGATCTCCCATTTACAGCCATTTTAAAGAGAACAGGTACACTTTCTTTTAGTTCACATTTGAGTGATTTGCATCTAGTTTTACATATGATGGATGCATGAGAATGCATCCTACAATGCCATCTAGAGTGTGACACTTTTGTGGTATGGGAGGTCGTTCTGTGTATGTGTTGCTTTTATTCGTTAATGAATAAAAACTGCTTTGGGCCTATATCAAAGCAAGGCAGAACAGAGCCTGGCACGGGAACTAAACTGAATGTTGGAAGAAAGAGGGCAGAGTTGAGAGAGAGGCCATGGAGCCACCACCAGAGACAAACATACTGCAACCTTGTAGTCATGTTATTTAAGTTTTCCAGATATATAGAGATGTATTTCAGTTAGATAGTTATTCTTCAAATCTTTCAGAGACCTTCAGAATATGGCATTTAAAAATTTTTAAGAACTTAGGACTTTTCATGACAATGAGACAAATCTGCTTATGTCAACACCAATTACTTCAAGAAGATGATGAGCACCAAAGAAGCTCCTTATGGTGTTGGTTAGCCATTTGGGCAAGAAACTGCTCTTGCCTGGGTTGCTTGATGTTATGCTGTGTGAGCTGGACATGCCGGACCCACAGAGAGATGAATGCTGAAGCTGCCTGAAGAAGGTGAGATAGTCCTTAGGGATTCCTGCTTCATGAAAAGAAATCTGCTAGACATTCTGCAGGACACAGAAGAAAGTGACTGACAAACTGCCAGTATAGGCATGACTGTCTTTGAAATATCCTGCTTTATGGAAAAGTCTGTTGAATGCTATGAGCCTGTATGCTAAAGATGGATGCCCCATTGGTAGAGAAGAACTTTGGGTGACTGTCCAGGCAGTGAGATGTCTCTGTCACTTCTAGAGATTCGGAAGTTACTTACAATGTACTTCCTGTTTACTTAGGTAATATTATAGCCTTCTGGAGTCTTTGATGGAGTTGAAGAATATATAGTTATAGTTTTTAGTTATAATAAAAGATAAAGTAGATATAAATATTATAACTGTAATTCTTGCTTTATACCTTTTTACATGTAATTTTTATGTGTTAAAGTTAAAACTTTCCTTTTTATTTAAACAGAAAATAGGAAATGATGTGAGAGGACCTTCTGTCTATGTATTGTTTTTTGGTTAATGAATAAAGAAACTACTTTGGGCCTATAGGAAAGCAGGACTTAGCTAGGCAGGGCAAACTAAATTGAATGCTGTGAGAAGGAAGGTGGAGTCAGGGAGAAGCCATGTAGCCCTGCCAGAGACAAATGTTGGAACTTTACTTTGTAAGCCATAGCCTCGTGGTAAAATATAAAATACTGGAAATGAGTTAATTCTAAGTTGTAAGAGCTAGCTAGAAATATGCTTTAGTGATTGGCCAAGCAGTGATTTAAATAATACAGTTTCTGTGTCATTATTTTGGGAGTCTGGGTGGCTGGGAAATGAACAAGCAGCCTCCTACAACAGTTTTGTATCATGAAAAGGTATGGATTCAGTAGAAAGTTGGTCTTTTTAGCTAATTCCTTTTTTTAAACTTTTGCAATCACAGGTGACCCCCAAACAAATCATTTTTATTTAACTCCATTTGACATGAAACTTAGAACCCCTTATTGTGTAATACTCAGCTCATTTGCTTTTGCCCAGGTATATTTTTTTACCCTTGTAGGAGTCATGGGAAGAGTTATTATTTTATGGGGCAACATAGCTTATTCTACTTTTTCAGCAGAGTAATTGGCAATGATGTCTTACTACAAATGTCCAGACCAGTTTTTTTTGTCAAATCTATATTATACAATTAATCATTCATTTGTGTGTATGTGTTTGTAGAAATATTATATTGTTTTCCGAGTGGAATAATAGCCTGGTTTCATTAGAAGTGTCTATTGAGAAAAAAGGCCTAGACAGATTTTAACATGATACATGTAGGCATGAAAGGCACATGTTTCTTAATCCCAGTTCTTGGGAAGTTGAGGCAGAAGCAAGAGTCTGTGGCTTAATTCTGTCTCATCTTACTCTCTAAGAGCCTCTCTCGCTCTCTAAAGTTCCACCAACAGAGTGGGAGAGAGAACATGCCTCCCAATGTTGTGTGTGTGTGTGTGTGTGTGTGTGTGTGTGTGTGTGATATTCACCAGCGCAGCAGTTAGAACATGCTTATATATACACATGACCCAGGACACTGACTACTGGAATTCTGGAGAAGATCTCTTAGTCAGAACAATCTACACTTTCAAAATATTTCTACTTGAGAAGAAGGTCTCTTTTTCTGATTCATAAAAAATATCATATGAACTCTAAGGAACCTTAGAACAAACTCCAATTTAGAGTCCATGATGTTCAAACTTTAGCAAAGGCACAGTTGTGATGAATCACATCTTTGGCTCTTGGCATCAAGGATGTGTGCTCAATTCAGTTGTCAAGGACAGAAGTTTTATAGCTGAGTCTAGTAGTGCCTCCAAGGAGCCATGAAATCTGCTAACAGGCCACTCTTGAGAATAAACAGAGAACAAGTGGACTCATTTTATTTCAGCCCGAACTCTTCACTTTTACTCCTCTCAATACTGCTGTGTGATATAGAAGATTGAAGCAGAGCTTCCGGTTGTCTTTTAAAACACTTTCTTCATCCCAGGATTGGGGCAGGTGACCAGAGCTGTGTACTCAAAGTTCATTGCTTGGCTCCTTCTAGAATAAGTTTTATTCATTTGTGCTTTGCCATGGTACCCTTGGTATATTCTTGGAATGTCTGAGACTGCCTCAGATGCCTCCTATCTTGTCTGTTTATTTGGTAGTGTTCAGCATCACCTGTATTATGAGGAGTACTGCATAAATTAATTCTACAAGTGGGTAGGAATAGAGCAATGACTCCTTATAAGAAACAAGTCAAACAGAAGGTAGTGTCCTTGTTTTATTTCTGGTGCTGTAATAGAAATACCCTTAGAATGGGCAACTTGGGGGAGAAAGGTTCATTTTAGCACACAGTTCAGGTTAGAGTCCACTGTTGTATAGAGGTCACAGCAGGAACTTGAAATGAGCCACACACACAATCAGTAGCAGAGAGAAATGAATTCATGCATGCTTAATACTCACCTAACCTTTTCTACTCAAGTTCAGGAATTCAAACTAAGGATTTGTGCAGCCCATATTCAGAACGGGTCCTTCCACATCCATTAATACAACAAGATAATCCTCTATAGATGTGTCAACAGATAAGCCTGGCCTAGAAAATGCTGCATTGAGATACCATAGATAGTTAGAACTGAGCATCACAAGAGATGTTATATATTACTTTGTATACAAGGACTTCAGGATTATAGTAGCTATTTCTTTTCCTTTTTCATTGATTGCTGGGATTCTCATAGTCAAAGTAACCACCATTCTTGAGTAATTTTGTTGGGTATTAGGAGCACTAATGTTTACCTGTGACCTTTCTATAGTACTCAGGCCACTTTTCACCCTGTGACCCCATTATCTATCTATCTGTCTATCTATCTATCTATCTATCTATCTATCTATCTATCTATCTTCTGTTTGTCATGTCTGTAATCTATCTAATTTATCATCTACCTATCTGTTATCTATCTATTCATCCATCTACACATACATACACACCTACATGTGCATATATGTATATATATATTCATAATCAAATATCAAGGATATTTTCATTCTCTTCCACTCTAGGTGTAATTTTCTGTTGTTTAGAAAAGTTCTATCTGTAACTGACCCTGCAGTGTATAGTTAGAGTAACGTTTGCCTAGCATGCATGAGACCCTGAGTTCTGTCTTTATCACTGCAAAATACCCAACAAACATATACATGTATTACATGTAATACATGTATATATTGTAGGTACATCAGGTTTCATATATTCTAAAATATGTTATTTGAATCTTTCCTTTCAAAGCTGTGTCTCAAGAGGCTTTGCTTCCTTAGTGATAGGTGCCAACTGTTCTTGTATTTGCATTTTATATTTTATTGTTCTGTTGGATTTTTTCCTTTTAGGGGACATTTCCAGTCCTCCACTGAATGCTTTCTGTCCAGTCTATCTTCTGTTTCTCAAATCTCTCCTAATAGTGTTATTTATCCACAGTTGCTTAACCTATTTCACTAGTTTCATGACCCCGACCCCCAACTTATCTAGCCCTCCTCACTAGTAGCTGATGATGCCCATTGATCTTAGGTATCTAAAAGTTCTGTGCTGCTTTCAAATTCCCTCCCGATATTCAAGGCCCTTTGCACTTTGGTCCCTCACTTGTATTCCAAATCCTCGTCTCCAAGGAAGTGATTCTTGGGCATGGAGTGCACCTGTTCCTCCCTCCCCTTCATGTCCTTCAAAGCAACCAACCACTTAGTTACCAGTCCCCCAAAATGAACATAACCAGCTTTCAGTGCCTTATTCTCTAGGATGTGTCCTTCTCGGCTCCTTCAAGCCCTGATGGTTCCCAAAGGCTCTTCTCAGATATTGTCTCGTGTGTTTCCTCTGTTTTCTCTCAGCAATGCCCTCCTGAGCCGTTCCCCTCACTGCTGTTAATGATGTCCCTTCCTCGCTCTCTTCGGGTCTTAGTACTGTGTAGCATTCCTCTCCTCAGTTGTGAGCCCCTCGAGGAATTCAACTGAACAGAAGGGAGCAGATATATGAGACATCTTCCAAACATGATCACTTTTAAGAATAAAACACTATGTAATGGGGGCGTCTGTTATATGGTCACATGGCAGTCACTTACAGTCATAGCGTACCCCGATTGCCAAGCGGTAGCACTCACCTCTCTTTCTCTTGCTTTCAGGATTAGGCAAGTGAAGACGCTGAAAAATCTGAAGAATGTTTCCAAGGAGTGATCTGGCTGTCACTCACTGGGTTCTGAGGAGCATGAGGAAGCTCTTTATAGTGGTTTCTCTCCTGCTGTCCCAAGCAGCTCCTTTGGAAGGCAGGAAGGATAATCAGTTCATCTGGAAAACAGGTAAGATTGTCCTGGCTGTTCATTTGTCCCACAGTCATTTAGAATATTAACTCTTCATATTCATGGGGTACTGGGAAATACTCACAGGGAAAATAGACTCTTTAATATACAACTTACATTAAGTTTATTAAAGGTTTTAATATTTATTTGTTAATTTTTTGGTGTGCGTATGTATGTGTATGTGGGTGCGTGTGTGTGTACACGCCTGCAGAGGCCATAAGAAAGAGGTTATTAGATTTCCCTGGATCCTAAGTTACTGGGGATTGTGAGTTGGTCACATGGGTACCGGTAACCAAACTTCCGTCCTCAGCAAAGGTAGCAAGCATTGTTTGTTACCAGCTAAACCATCTCCCCGTTCCCTTATATTAGATATTCATTTCCGCTTAATTGCCACCCAAATCAGTGATACTTGTTATCCTTTAGAATTTTTGTGTTGTTCTCAACTACACTCATCCTTTTCACTATTACATCTACTTCTTTTTTTGCCAACTATTTTTTCTACTGAGAAATGAAATATGACATCTGAGTGGAGCTGATCTCCTCAGCTGAACGGCTTTGGACCCGTTTTCTGTATGCCTTTCTTTCAGGGTTCAAACTACTTAGCTCTTTATTGTTAAATATCCTCTAGTAGAGATTATTTACATGTGGGCTTGAGAGCATGAAGAATTACCTAACTTGAGCTGGAGAGATGATGCAAGGATTAAGAGTTCTTGCTGCTCTTGCAAAGGACCCAGGTTCAGTCCCCTCTCCCATTTCATATGGCTCACAACCTGCTCCAGCTCCAGTTCCAGCTCCGGGGGATCTACTATTTCTCTGACCTCCAGAGGCACCCACATGCACACATATACACAAAAATTTTTAAAAATCTTAAAAATAATTATCTGAACACCTTTATTTATGGGTGGTAACTACAGAGTCTCCTTGTTGTATTTAGAAACCCTTTGCTATCTTGTGTACAGTTCCTTATGTATTTCTATGGAATAATTGATTTTAGGTTTTAAAGTTTATGTATAACTTACACTCTCTAACTGTATCCTTAATTTGCCCATGTAAAAGATTTGGTCATTTTTATTTCCACCTGTAATAATTTATTAGCTTAAATTATAAACCCCCAAACATAGTGTTGTTACTCTCATATGGCTCTTTGTGTCTATCTCTTATGCTTTCTTTGTTATGGATTTTAATTTTCTTTAAGTTTCACAATCAGATCGTTTATGATATTTATTACTGTTTCAAGAGTCCATTCTTGAAAGTATAGATAACTTATACACTTAATATCCTGGTAGGGAAATGTGGTGGTGGAAAAGATCTATGGTCCTCGGAGAGTTCTCATTTTGGTCCCATCGTCTGTAAATTAAATAGACTGCGAACATATTGTCACCATGGAAATATGTATAAAAGTGATATTCATAATATTTAAATGACTTTGCAAAAATGAAAGTGAGTTATGTTTTAAAGTATATTAAGTAAAATATCCCAGTACCATTAGAGATACAGTCTGGAGAAAACTTAATTGCATTAAAACCTCTATAAATTAATTTAATTGTAGGATCCAATACTACATTAGTGATTTGTGTTTTTCCCCCATGCACAGTAAGTAGTATTGCTAAGCTTTAGAAATAGTTTTTAAGTCAATATTACATTTCTGTAAAGGGGGATATATTGCTTAATCACAAAAGTCAAACGTTTTGTAGGGGTTGGTATGTGTGGGGAAACCAGAGATCAGTTTAAAATTTTATTGGCCTAGAACTCACCAATGAGGTAGGGTGACTACCAGCATGTTCTAGGAATCTTCCTGTCTCTGCCCCCCCGCCCCCAGTGTTGGGATTGTCAATGTGTGTCACTATGCCTGGTCTTTCTGGCTTCTGGGGACTCAAGCTCCTGACCTTGGCCCATACTTAACAAAAAGAGCCATCTCCCCAGTCCACACAAGACAAACATTTCATCAATCCAAACTTTATCTGGCTACCTCACCGTCTGATGCTCTCTGAGAAATGCAATTAAAATGGAAAGTAGCAAATCCGGAGCATTAATGAGATGTTTTCAGAAAATGAGCTTATTTAGAAGGAAATTTATGTATGTGTTTTCTAAAAGTAAGCAGTTGAGTTTCTGGGGAGGGAAATCTCTCCAGCAGATACAATGCATTGTTGGAAGTAGACATGGAAGTGGATGTTTCCAGCTTCCGCAGGGATTGCTGCTCCTCTCTTCCTACACTGGTGGTTCTCAAGCTTCCTATGCTTCAATGTTTGATACCGTACATCACATGGTGATGACCCCCAATCATAACATTACTTTCATTGCTAATTCATAACTATAAGCTTGCTACTGTTATGAACTGTCATATAAATATCTGTGTTTTCTGATGGTCATAGGTGACCCCTGTGAAATGGTTCTTCAACCACTGTTCTATTACTAAAGTGTTATTAGATGACCATCAACTTCAAAAGCAGAAGAATCTCAACAGCAAAAAATCAAAAGCAAATCTCTAGACCATGTAACCCACACCCACCTCTTTTCTAAGTTTTCAAAAAATGTCCTTGAGTAAATATATTTGGTTTCATACAACTGAATCTTTACATTTTTTTAAGCTAGACTTCATCATACCATGATGTCTTGAAGAATATTACATATTAGTTTGCACATACCAGCCTTATCTTTTAAAGGTTGTGGAGAATTCTTTAGTATTCTTATTTAATTGCTTGGCATCTCAATGGTTTCTCTTGTTTGCTATTATACATAATGCTGATGTAAATAAAATATTATTTTAAAGTTAAGCAATAAGTTGCCTTCAGAAGTCATCACATCTTGTGGAACAATTTGGGGTCATAACCTTTAAAGTTTTCTTTAACACTTTGTGTCTGTTGCACACACACACACACACACACATACACACACACGAGCTTATTATATTTCATATGAAAAACTTTTGTTGTTGAAATTGATTACATGTTATCATATCTATGAACACAGATGGATACAGGTCTGATGTAATCTAGAATTTGAACAAATTTTCTGAAGATGGCAGATAAACATTTTACACCAGAAACCTGGAAATCATCTTTCTCGTTTAGACTGTATGCTATCCACTTAAACTCTTTGCTAATCTCACAGTTTCTCCCTAATCAGATTAAAAGGCTAAATGTCAGTTAACTTCATATAAATCAGAGTCATTTCTAGGTAAGTCTATGCCTTGGAAACACACTGGTTTGATGACAGAGAGGGTCATGCTATGTTGTTAAGGATTGCTGTACCAAGGGAGCCTGGGAAGTTGCTGGTTGTGGAGTCACTAATCTTCCAACACTTCCCAGCACCTGCCCTCAACCGTGAGGACATTAGATCTATACACACAATATATGTAAATAAATAAAAATTTAAAAAGGGAAATTAAGTCATTTCTCCCGTGCTGTAGAGGAAGCAGAGAGGGAGAACATGGGCCACACTTACGTTTTGACCTTGAATGAAATTCATACGCAGGTATCAGTCACAAAGTTGGATCTGCACAATCTGAGCACAGGAGAGTGACGTTGGATATGCAGCAGCAAAGAGGTAGGAATAAAGCGTAGCTATAGAGATGCAGATCTGCACTCAGAATTTGTGATCCTGAATATGTAGAGAATAACATTTTGATTACATCCTTCGGGAGCCAAATGACATTAAAAAATCACGGTGCTAAAATGCACGTAACATAAACTTTACCATTTTAGCAGATTTAAAGGTGTAAAATTCAGTGAGATTTAGCACACTCATGGAGAGCTGGAGCCTTCACAGATACCTTGTTCCAGAGCGTTTTCACTAGCCAAAACCACATTTTACAAGGGAGCTTATAAAAAGATAGCAAAACAAATTTGGTTCCTGATAATAAAATTTGAAAGAAAAAAAACAAGCTCTGTGGTTATTTCTTCATGACCATGTTTAAAAAAATTGTTAGTTTTCGTCAACATGTAATGAGCCCTGTTAGCAGTGTAAATTACACTAGCATGGCTTTCTGTCCACAGGGAGGCACCCCCAAATCCCAAGTCATTTCCATTCTCTGAGCCTCAATTATTGATCTTTAAAAGAGGACATAATAAGATGAAATATTGAAATATATATATTGAAAACAAGCTACTCAATGTTAGCTACTGTTCCTGTTTCTGTCCTTGTCTCTTTTCCAGTTTTTTTTAAACAAACAAATAATTTGTATGTGTTTGTGTGGTTGTAGCCTGGTTCTGAAGTCACAGGTAGTTGTGTGTCACTTGACAAGAGTTTTGGGAACCAAGCTGGGGTCTTTTGCACTATTAGCCATGAGGCATCTTCTCCAGCCCCCATTTCCATCATTGTTGTCTAATAGTATCATGCTTGCTGGATCTATGTTTCTGGGTTTTTAAGTTTTTATGTAATGTACTTCTTAAATCATATGAAATAAGGACTGTTTGACAGTTACATGCATTTTATTAAGAAGTGATCTTACTGATTTGAGGTTTAAATTTGTCCTCATATTAGGCTTTCAGAAAGTTTTAATTTCAACACTTACATGATAAATGTGAGAGTAATGATCTCCGTTCTATGAGCAAAGTAAATAAAACAGAATTATTTGCTTGGAATAAAATTACATTATGTCAATGATATTGCAAAAGAACAAACTATCCTATCTATGTTCACAGTTAGCCATAGCCTAAACAATATTACCCGCATAAAATATTATAAGGAAAATTGCATTATATATATTGCACACATACATCCTAAACTTCAAGAGTCTTAGAAAAAACAAAATGCTCTTAGAAGAGAGATTTTGTTTTAATATCTGTTAGAAATCCATAAAATATTTCCTCTGGGAATTAGATTAAATTCAAATCATTTTAATTACTTCTGTGGACATTAGATCATCTAAGGGACATGTATTTAATAGATCCTTGGTGGTGTTACTCCTGAAATATCAGAAAGCCCTGGCATATATAGCATGAATTTTACTGCTAAAAGTTATAATTACTTGTCCTTAAGGACCTCAAGCACTAATTTTATAATGCTCCCAAGTGGTAAGAAAAAAAATCCGTATTATGTAAGAAAACAAATTAGTCTGCTTTTTCTTTCTAAATAGACCTACAGTGTAGACTTCATGGCAAGAGGAGATTTTACTGTTCTTTTGTAGCCCAGGTAACTAGGATATACATAACTAAATGTGGGATAAGTCATATTCCGCCTTAAGTGAAATGAGGGACACTCGTGTGTGTGTGTGTGTGTGTGTGTGTGTGTGTGTATTGGTGTGAATCTGTATGTGTGCATATTTTCCTTTCAGTGTGATTTCTGATCATGTTCTGCAAAGGTGTTTAACTCTTATTTGAAAAGAGACAGAATAGATAGATATACGTGGCCTTTAGGTGCAGCTGGGGTTCTCAGCATGAGGGAGGGACTTTAAGTACCTTGTTGCCCAAATGGAGTCCATTGTTGTAGCTTGTCTGTGTCAATTCTTTTCAGAAAAAAAATCTAATATTTACCTCTACATTTCTGTCTCTGTCTCTGTCCCTCCCTTTCATTCTTCCTCATCCCTTTCTCTCTCCTGCCACTGTCTCTGTCTTTTAAAACAGAGTCTGGCTACGTAGCTAAGACAGATCTCAAAGTTCTAGCAATTTGCCTCAGCCGACTGAGCAGAGACTTACAGGTGCTCACTACGTCGCCTAACCACCTCCCTGTTTCCAAGTAGCACACTCTTTATCGTTAGCTTTTGGTTTATATGCACCTGATTCCCGCCATGGATCTGCTCCAAGGCCAGTGGAGGATGCCCCTCCCATCTTCCTCCTCATTTCTTTCTTACCTCAATCCTTCTGAGCATTTTTATTAGGTCAGTTCATCCAATGGTTATTTTCTTCGCAGATTCTCTTGTTTAACCAAGCACTACAGTGCATGCCATTCTTTATTGTTTAGCCCTTTATGGATAAATGAAAAGCTGCTTCCGTTGTGCTTTTCTTTTGCCTCGTTTTCCTGTGGCCTACCACTGCCTTCCTCCTAGTGCTCCGCTCACTACTCAATGGTGCCCAGCACCGAGGCTCAAATCTAAAGACTCATTGGCATTCTCTCTACTTTGTATGTCTTTCGACAGCCTCCACCCCTGATTCACTTGAAGTACAGCAAAGGTCTGAACTGTGAGTGCATCTTCATCCCTGCTTCTTGAATCCCTGCCTCACTCTTCTGGTTCCCTGCTTGCTTTATTTCTTTCTAGGTCTAAAGTTATCCTCTAGTATCGCTCAGAGGGGTATGTTGGCAGTCATTTTTCAAATACTTTCATATCAGAAAGGGTCTCTGTTCTGGTCATATGCTGGAACGATACCTTGTGTGATCGATAGGCTTATCAAGTGGGTACAAACCAGGGTCATCTGGGAAGAGAGGATCTCAGATGAGAAAATACCTCCATCAGATTGGCCTATACATCTGTGGAGCAGTTTGTAATTAATGATTGATGTGAGAGGGCTCAGCCAACTGTAGGCAATGCCATCTCTGGGTGGGCGGTCCTTAGTGGATATATATATATATATATATATATATATATATGGACCATATGTGTGTGTGTCTTAGAGATGTGTATATATATACACATATAATGAGCTTAGATATGCATATATATACATACATACATACACACACATTCATACATACATAGATACATAATACATGTACACACATATGTATATATGAGCAAGTTGCCTTCCTGGTAGATTTTTATGGGGGGAATAAGCTAGTTAAACCCTCCATTCCCAAGTCAGTTTTAGTCTGTATTTTCTGACAGCATAAGAAGTCCACTAGGGAATCGTGAGTGTACAGGTCAAGATTAATAAGCATTTTCCCTCAAAATGTCCAGTATTGAAGCTGCTGTGTCTTATTGCTCCCAATGCTGAGACTGTAGACGTTGATGCCACTGAGATCTATTGGTGCAGTCCTATCTATCTGTTTACTCTTTCCAGCATCTTTATCTGTGACTTTTTAAAACTGCATGATGATGGGCTTAGAGATGAGCCTGTTTCCCATCATGTTCTCTTCTGCATCAACCAGATGTGTGTGTGTGTGTGTGTGTGTGTGCGTGTGTGTGTGCGTGTGTATGTGTGTGTGTGTGTGCGTGTGTTTGTCCGTGTGTGTGTGCTTGCTTGTGTGTGTGCGCGCGAGTGCCTTGCTACATTCATGTTCTACGATTCTAAGATTCGTTTTTACCTTTCACAGATGTATGTATTACTGGCGATTGAACCTAGGGTCTTGCCAACACTAGGCAAGCATACTGAATGAAGCTGCAACCCCAGCTCTCTTTTCAGTTTCTTTTCAATTTGGAGACACGGTCTCGCTTAGTTGCCTAGGGTGGCTTTAAACCCAGGCAAGGCCTGAAGTGCCATCTTCCTGCCTCACCCTCCTGAGTACCTGAGATTACAAGCTGTGTCTCTTGGCCTGCTTCTTTTCAGTGTTTTAACATTCCATATATTGTTATTTAAGTTTATAATATATTGTACTTTTTCTAAAAGCTTTAAACTGCCTGAGTTTCATAAGCACAACACCTTTCTGTTGAGAGGATTCTTATCCTACTTTGATTGCCTGTGTTCCATAGACCACTTATCTCTTCTCCAAGCCCCCATTTTTACATCATTCATTCATTCATTCATTCATTATTTGTGGCTTATGAGGTATGCAGGCCTAACTCTCTTTGCTGATTGACTATTTATTCAGTCTTTCACATTGTCATTAAAGAAGTCTTTAGACAATTAATTGTTCCCTGTTTTGATCAGTTATTGAAGTTCATGGCCAGGATTTCTAAACTGATGAGCTGGCATTGTCACTGACAATGAGTTCTTTACAAATCCAAACCCAGTCACAATTAAAGACCTTCACCCTGGGACTGTGTCATTGAAAGTGACATCTAAGGGACAGCAATAGAGATGTTCCCAAATAAACTGCCTTGGAAACCAGAGGTTCTCATTTATCTCTTGTATGAAGATCACACAGCTTGTGGTCCCCACTGACGTCCAGCTTGGCTGATCTGTTTACTCAGCCACATATGTTTTTATTTTGTCTTAAGAAATTTATTTTCCTCGTTTATCCAAGCCACACCAGGGGTTCCATATAAGTGACACACATTATAATCATGGCCCAATTCTCTGTTGTTATATAAATCACCCAAAGATAGTCGCTTACAACAATAGCATTAATTTTGTTCCCACACTGAGGTTCTGTTTGGCTAGTGTTCTGGACAGGTGTCAGGGACCTGGGTTATCTTGGAGGATTGCTTACCAAATAGCCTGGGAAGGCTCAGTTAGCTGTGGTTGGGAGAGCTGGGGAGACTTTAGTATCTCTGTTTCATTTCTTCACACAGAATCTTCCAGAAATGGAGGATTATAACCCCATGGCTGCAGTCCTCTAGGCAAACCTCCTTGGAGAAATGTGAAGAGATATAGAGTTTGTTCCAGCTGAGCCTGGAGTCAAGTTTTCTCACCGCTACTATGTTCCACCAGTGAGACGTATCTCTAAGATGCTTGTGCTCTATTTCTTGATTAAAAAAAATGTCAAAATATCCCCAGGGTGTGAGTGTGTGTGTTTGTGTGAGTGTTCATGTGGATTTGCAAACAGTTGGAGTCCAGAAGATAACTCAGCTGACCTTCCTCAGGCCTTGCCCACTGTTTTTATTAAGACGTGGTCTCTTCACTGGCCTGAAACTTGCCGCACAGGCTAAGGCTGGCTGGTCAGTGGGCTCTGGCTATCGTCCTGTCTCCAACTCCTCAGCACTGAGATATGTAATCTCAGTCACACATGACTTTTTTGTTTATTGGTCTATTTGTTGTTTCCCTGCATGGGTTCTGGGCCTCAAACTCAGATCCTTGGGCACTTTAGTGCCTGAGATATCTTTCTAGCTCCTTGGGCAGGCTTTTAAACCATCTTTACTACCACTTCAGTTCCCATTAGTTAGTGAGATGGGATACCAGCTTGTACTCCTAGACAAAATGCCTAGCCCTGTTCCGAATTAGGTCGGTATGAAGAATAACCAGGCCAGCTCAAGAATAACAATTATATTTTAGTGGTTATAAGGGGAAACTCATGCTACAAGAGTGGGAGGTCCGAATTCCTATCTGTCCAGCGGGAGCTGTGCAGAGAGAAAGAGAGAGAGGAAAGAGAGAGAGAGAGAGAGAGAGAGAGAGAGAGAGAGAGAGAGAGAGAGAGAGAGAGAGAGAGAGAGAGAGAAAACACACCTGGGTCCTCCTAGTTTTTCTTCCTGGGCACCAGGTAGCCACGCCTTAACTAGATGTGATTGGTTGACAGAGCTTCCCCATCACAGCCCATTAAGGATGCTCCCAGCTGATCACAGTGATCAGACTTTGTCTAAGGGCTACTTGTTGTCTCCTGAAACAAACCCTCCTTACACTGCACTCCTAGGAAAGGGCAGAAGGACCTCAGCTTTACTCCTCCTCCTTCTTCTCTGTGGGATGTCTTCTATTTTGTTTGCTTAGCTCAGGAATGTTCTCTTGAGGAGTTGAATATTGTCATTTTCCTGCAGAGATTAGATAAAGGACAGAGGAAAGAGGCAAGAGGTCAATTCATTCCATTTATGGACTTTTAATTAGTGTTCATTTGGAGACACAAGCACACTTCTTCCGCAGTGCCTCTAGTCCCCAAGCCTTCGCCGGGTCTGCACACATAAATGTGCATTTGGTTGTCAACATTCTCTTCCGTGGAGTCTCAGTCTCCATCTTCTCTGTGGCAAGAGGCTTAGGGCCCTGTGTCCGTTCTCCACTGTCCAGGTCCCATTGTTCCCCACTGTGACGTACATTCTATACTTTCCTGTCATTTCAGTGGAGCCCGAAAAGGACTTGGAAACATGCACACATCAAGCTCTTCCCTTTGCCCCTGCTAATGACAAGTTTTCCCATCCACCATGGATCTCCTCTCCTCAGGCTGATAGTGTGGAATGTAAAGCAGTTAAACTGGGTTAATCTTATGGTAACTGATTCAGTTATTCACTTTGAGCTTTTACTATAAAAATATGCTAGTAGTTGAATCGACTGGCCAACAATCCTTGCCCAAGTTAAAATGTAAAGCCAACCAAGCAACAATACCTGGAACTAAGCTGAGACTGGGGAGATAGATTAGATTAGTCACCGAACCCACTTGAGAACCCAGCTATGGAGGCATGTGTCGTCTTATCACTGAGGACGAAGAGACAGGCGTGTCCCTGGAGCTTGTTGTCCTGTCAGCCAAGTGTAATTGGTGAATTTCAGGCCAGTGAGAGACCTTATCTTAAAATATAAGGATAATGGCTCCTGAGGAATAACACCATAGGTTGACTTTTGGTCTCCCCCTGTGTGCATGTGTGTGCACACGTGTGTGCATACACATACAGAGAGACATATATTCATACAATTGTTCACATTCAAACATTACTTTTTAAAAATCCAGTTACAGTGTTTATTGTCTTGAATGTCTGGGTATATGCTGTATTGAGTTATTGGATTGGTAACTAATAAAGAAAAAGTGCCTTCCTGGTAGTCAGCTTATCAATGGAGTAATTCCTGCATGACATCTGGCAATATCGTCCTTCTCTGTGGAAGGCTTTGATATTTTAGTTTGAATTGTAATTTAGAAATAGAGATTCTTAAATGAAATGAGCAGGAGGCAAAATTCAAAACAAGTCAGACATCAAAGTAAGCCTGTGGTCTGATTAAAGGCTGTATATACAGCAGTCTGAATGCTTGAAACAAGTTTATTGAAAGTTTACCTTTTAGTAAAACTTAGCAAGTCTTGACTGGAGATCAGATCCCCAAGCCCATAAATGCTGAGTGTGCATGGTAGCCTACCTAAGATTCCAGCATTCAAAGGGAGAAAAAGGTCATCCTGAAGCAAACTGGCTAGCTATACTAGCTCTAGGTTATGCCCTGGGTTCAACTGAGACACTTTGCTTCAAATAATAAGATGAAGGGCAATTGAGATGCATGAAGCTCACACATGTGCATGTGTACCTCTCATGCATGAGCTTGGCCATACACATGTGCCCTCAGCCCACATACAAGTGAACACACACCCTCCCATCCACACACACACATACACAAACACACACATGCACACGAAAGATTGTCTTTTGTACTCTCCCTGGTTCTGAATGTGAGTGTTATAAAGATCACCAGTCTAGATGGTAGTCAAAAGTTTATCTGTAGGTGACGTCGTCTCAATTAATACCATCCATGATGTTATTTGAACATCTCAGTAGAGTTCCTAAAGCATTTTAGCTACAGATGACACCTAAACAGTGCACATTAGTGCTGTTGATCATACCTGAGACTAAGAGAAATAAATGTGAACATTTAATACTACTCTAGTTGCTGCTTTATTTCAAAGCTATGTGTTGTTAAAAACATATTTTCCTAGCAAAATATGACTATGAATTAAACAGTTCATTTTGCTGTTTCCTTTCCCCCTTAGATTTATTGTAGAAACTAAACTGTGATATTATTGTCTCCATACACTGATCAGCTCCCCTCAAAAATAATACAATGAAAATTGTTTTTGAAAACTAGAGCTATATAAAAGTGGACTTTATTCATGAATGCATGTTGATATAAAAGTAATACTATAAATAGTGAGAACAACATGGATTATTTTTGGTTGTGGATTTTTCCTCAAGGTTAATAACTTTTTAATTGAATGCAGCTGCTCATGGATTTCTTTTGCTAAGTATTTTCTGTGTTTGTTAGAAGGGATTTCGAATTGAAATTTTTTAAAAGATATAGTTTTGAGGTTTAATTACTTAGCTGCATAGGTACAGAATTATATTTCATTTCCAAATGTTGACTTCTGTGAATTATAGAGCAGGTGATACTCACACTAAGGTAGAAGAGGGATCAGAACCTGGGTCTGGAAGTCACGCTGAAAGTTTGCTGCTCTATGCGATGTGAGGCTTCAACTTCTGGCCTCTACTCATTAGCAAGCCAACAGGGATGAAAACTCTGGGAAAGTAGCTGGCACTCCATAAGGAACTGGCTTTCCTGTGATTGAACTTAGTATTGCATACTAATGTCATACTGAGTGCTTAAATAATGCTACTTTATCCCTTTCTAATGAGGGTTACCTCAGGAGACCATCTGGGTCTTCTAACTCTGCTGTGCAGAATATAATGTAGTTTTGATAAATAGGCTGCATGTAATAATGAGTGTGGTTTCTCTACAAAGGCAGATGTTGGTTCTCTGTGCTTTCTAGCTTGTATTCCATAATAAGATTTTCAAAATGACCCATCTTTTTGCATGTTTCTAGTGGTATTATTCATGTGCTTGAACTGCTTCAAAAACTGGAACTCTCATAGGTCCTCCCGGCACTTCTCTTAATAGAGCTCCATTTGATTGGCTTCGAAACAAGAGGGGTAGGACTTGGGGAGTCTACAGAAGACAATAACCAGGATGAGTCTGGCCACTGACTTTCTTAGGGCTGATTTTATGTGGCCTGTTGCGGGGGGACCTGGGCTTGGGATGGGATGGCCCCTCAGGACGGACTTCCTCCATCTTCAGTCTTTAAGTGAGGAAGACCCAAAGCATAAGTGGCATCTGTATATTTGGCACACAGTTTAAAATCATTGTATTTATGAGCACCATCTCTAGTTTTCCAACTTGAGTCCTTCCTCAGAAGAGCTTTAGGACTTTCCAGGTAGGACAAGGATCCGGGGATGGCTCCTTTTGCTTTGTCAGCTCGCAGCAGCATGGGGCCACCTGAGAAGATCACCTCAGCGGAGGCACTAGAGAGGTTAAGCTGGCCTGTGGATATGTCTGTGAGGGGTTGTTTTCTTTGTTACTAGATAGGAAGACCTAGGACACTGGCAATGGCAGCACCATTCTCTGTGCTGAAGGTCCTAAACCACGTAAGACAGGAGACAAATGGATAAAACACAGGACAGGCAGTCACCATCATGGTGCTTGTTTCTCTGTGATTTTGACTTTGGATGTCAGGTGACTAGCTAGCATCTTGAGTTCAACTCTCAACTTCTCCACAAAACAAACATCCAAACAAGTAAGTAAGCAAGCAAGTGCCTTCATCTCCTGTGTTTCTTTTTGTCAGGGTGATGTATCATAGTCACAGAACACAGACCAGAACAGGCCCCAACTGGTTTTACAGTTCAAGAAGCGGAATATGAAAACAGATAGTGATGGAGCCGAAATGAGCCCAGTCAGTGATGGAGCCAAATGAACTGAAATTTCCCTTCTTGAATTTTTTTTTTAATTCTTAGGAGATCATGGATCTCTGCTTGAATTTTCATTGTGAAAAGGTCTTATGTTTACATCTTTTGAAACTTGGAACTTACAACCGCTTATGATGTTTTTGTTTCTTATTTTAAAGAAATATCATGAAAAAAATACATTCTTTGCACTTCCTGAATTTCATTTTAATTGGTTACCATTTTGGGTGGCTGATGAAACCAGATGAACAAATGTTTTAGGCCAAATGGTAGCCGCCTTTCTGTATAAATTTATACATTTATTCAAAAGTATAAATTAAGTATTATATTTATATATAAAAGTATAAATTAAGTATTTACTCTTATGACTATTACTTTGAAAGACTGACTTCTCTGAACATCTTCAATGAAATATAATTTAAAATATAAAATTGACCCATTTAAATGTGTGTTTATTAAGTTTCCAATTATTGCCATTGTTTTGATTTTGATCATTTCACCAACCAAGTGACATTCTACCTGGCTATTTACAGCTTATCTCTGTTCCCACCCCTAACCCTTGAACTCACTAATGTGTATCCTGTCTCTAGACTTTCCCTTTATAGGTAGGTATTTCTTATGAATAGAATCATATAATACAGTGTTTAATGACTAGCTACTTTCACTTCCCATAGCGATTTTGAGATTCATCATATTATAACTTTTGCCAGTACTTCATTTTATTTTTTATTTTTTTCCTTTTCTTGAATTTTTTTTTATTGAAAACAGGTTATTTTTTTCTTATACAATACATCCCAACTACAGTTTCCCTTCACTCCATCCCTCCTAGAAACCCCGCAACCCCTCTCCCTAAGATTCACTCCTCCTCTTCCTCTCCAGAAAAGAGCAGGCCTCCAAAAGACAAGAGCCAAATAGGGAAAATCAAGAGACAATAAGACAAGGCTAAAATGTTCCTATCACAGCTGGACAAGGTAACCAAATAGTAGCAAAGGGATCTCAGGAGAAGGCAAAGAGTCAAAGAAACACCTGTTCTCCCTGTTAGGATTCCCATAAAAAACACCAAGCTAACAGCCATGACATATATGCAGAAGACATGGCCCAGACCCATGCAAGTCTCATGCTTGCCATTTTAGTCTATGTAAGCCCATGTGAGCTCTGCTTAGTTTTATTTTTTATTTTGAGACTAATGTAGTCTAGCTTACCTCAAACTGTGCGTGCAATTGAGGGTAGTCTTGAACTTCTGACCTTGATGTGCTTGGGCTCTGTGCACCCCATCCCATGTTTTATGTGATGCTTGGGATTAAATTCAGGGCTTCGTGCAGGCTAGACAAGCAGTCTACCAACTGAGACACACCCCTAATCCATCATTTCTCTTTATTGCTGAATATTCTTTGTACTATGAATAAAACACATCCTTTAAATCTGTTCATAAGTTAATAGACCTCTGGACTGTTTCAACTTGTTGGCTACTATAGATAATTCTGTTATTAATGCCAGGTACAAGCAGTGGTGGACACATATTTTCATCTTTCTTTGGAGTGAGACTGTTGGGTTGCATGGCAACTGCAGGCTTATATTTTTAAAAGCTATATACTGCTTTCTAACATGGCTGTGCCATTTGTGTTCCTTCCGGATATGTACGAGAGACCGTGCTTTCCCAGTTTCTTCTGAGGGTTTGTTACTGTCTCTTTCCATTTCTGTCACCTCAGTGGGAGTGGAATATTATCTCTTATGACTTAGATTTGAATTTCACTAATGGATGATAGCATTACATTTGCAAGCATTAGTTAGCATTAATATGTTTTCTCTGGTGAAATGTCTCTGTAGATCTTTCTGCATTTATAAACTGGGGAGCTTGTCTTATTAACTTTCAATAGTTCACAGTATCTTCTGAATTTTATTCTTTTACTGGGTATGACTATATTTATAGATACTTTGTACTGTCATATGACTTGCTGGTTAAGCTTTTGATTTTTGTCTTTTGAAATGTGATTTTTTTGTTTTTGAATAAAAGTCCAACTTACAAGTGGTGTTATGGATTATACTTTATCTGCCATGTCTACTGCATAAAATAAATCTTAGCCTTACTTATGGTCTCAAACAATTTTGTCATATATTTTTATCTAAATTTCTTTTTATTCTTACTACTTAGAGATCTGTGAGCTACTTTTTTGTTTTTTTTTTGTGAGCTACTTTTTATAAAGTTTCAATATAATATAAAGGTGCTCTGAAGTTCACTTTTTGTATATGAATACCCATTGACCCTGCAGAATTGGTTAGAATAAATTTATACTGTTCTCATTGAGTCGCATTGCCATGGGTCGTGAGTGTGTGTGTGTGTGTGTGTGTGTGTGTGTGTGTGTGATGAACATGGAACAGTATCTATCAAACAATAAAAAGAAATATTAACAGAGGTTGGAGGGAAGTGAAAGAGAAGCTAAAGGAATGCATGTGAGCTGACAGCAGAGGGAGAGATATTTGGAAGCAGACGTGGACCAGCGAGAGGAGAAGAGCGAGATTGGGGAACGGGCAGTAAGGAATGTGGAGGACCTGGAAAACGTATGGTGATGCGTATGTGTGAAAATGCCATGAGAAAAACCTTTCCTTGGTCTGCTTTCAAAGTAATTAAAAATTTAACCATAAAATAATAAATTGACTTTAAGAAAGATTTTTTTGGATATCCATCCATCAACCTGTCTGTTTATTTATCATCTTTTTCTTGCTGTATTATACCATCTTGACAATTACCATTTCAAGTTAGAAAGGGATATTTTACCAACCTTTTCATTCTTCAAAGATATTTTGCTGTTTCCATTGATTTTGACAATTTCTATAGAAAATTTGCAATTTTGATGCATATGTTGAACCTTTAGGTCAGTCTAGAAAGAATCAAATTCTTAATATTTGTTTTCTAATTTGTGAATATAGAACAACTATTTATGACCTAAATCTACTCACTGATATTTTATAGTTTTCAGTATTTCAGCTTTGTGCACTTCAATAATTAGTTTTATTTGTAAATGTTTTTCTTTGAATAGAATTGGCCCTCTAGATTCCTTTTCCAGATTGTTATTATAACTGGTATTATAAACAAATACAGAGAGTTAAAAAGTAGACAGCTTGTAGTTTGCAGTTACTCGTCACTCAGTTTTCATCCAATGGCGAAGATGACTCAAAACTGATGATCTATAGTGACACGCACACGCGCTCTCAGCTGCTCAGGAGACGGAGACAAGCCCAGCTCTTGAACCATGTAAAAAAATTGTATTAAACAAAAATTTAAATCATATTAAAAATAATATTTGAAATCTATGTGGATTTTCCCAAAGTTTCTGAATGTTAAACAGAGGTGAGCTTATTCTCAGTACTTGCTGCTTTGCAGAAGCCTACAATGTATTAAAAGTTGGAATACTATAATTGAAAATGACCTTTTCCATGATCACAGCTAAGTCATTGTTCCAGCAACAAATCAATATATCAGACACCTTATACGTGCCGATGAGCTAGGTTAAGGAAAACAGTCTCAGTTGAATGAAAAACGACTTAAAATACCAGGAGCTGTCCAGTGTCTTTTTCTTAGTGTATTATTGAAAGTGCCTGGTTCAAATGAGGAAGACCTGTACAACGTTCATTTCAATAAAACTTTATTTAAAGATCAATCCTATATGCCATTTCTGCTGTTCCAACATTCTTTTTTTTTAGTTCTTTTTTTTCTCATTTTTTTTTCTCATGGTTTATTTTTTTTATATTTAAAAATTTCCATCTCCTTCCCTCCTCCTTCCCCCTCCCTCCCCTCCTCCTCCCCCTTCCCTCCCCCCCTCTTCCCCTTCCCTCCCCTCCCCTCCACCCATACCTCCCCTCCCTCCCTCTCAAGGCCAAGGAGCCATCAGGGTTCCCCACTCTATGCTAAAACCAAGGTCCTCCCAACTCCCCCCAGGTCCAGGAAGGTGATCGACCAAGCTGAGAAGGCTCCCACAGAGCCCGTCCATGCAGAAGAATCAGAGCCCAGAGCCATTGTCCTTTGCTTCTCAGTCAGCCCCCGCTGTTGGCCACATTCAGAGAGACGGGTTTGGTCGCATGATCCATCAGTCCCATTCCAACTGGAGTTGGTGATCTCCCATTAGTTCTGTCCCACCGTCTCCATGAGTGAACGCACCCCTCTCGTTCCTGACTTTCTCCCTCATGTTCTCGCTCCTTCTGCTCCTCATCAGGACCTTGGGAGCTCAGTCCAGTGCTCCAATGTGGGGCTCAGTCACCTTCCCTATCTGTCGCCAGATGGAGGTTCCCTCCTCCTCCCCCTTCCCTCCCCTCCCTTCCACCCATACCCCCACTCCTTCCCTCTCCAAGCCAAAGAGCCATCAGGGTTCCCTTCACTATGTTAAGTCCAAGGTCCTCCCAACTCCCCCTAAGTCCAGGAAAGTGAGCAACCAAACTGACAAGGCTCACAGTGAGCCCGTCCATGCTGTAGAGTTCAAGCTCATCGCCGTTGTCCACATTCTAATGCCTAGAGAGTTAGATTTCTTGTTTTTGTTTTAGAGCTCACTTGTGCTGGGTACTAGCAGATGGCTTAAGCGACTCCTGCTTATCATTCTGTGTACCATGCATGATAAATACTTGCTGCTGTCTTAGATGCTATTGCAAAACTATTTAACTCTGCAACTTTTCTTCTGGTGAAACATGCTCAATCTTATTAGGTAAGCGAACTAGATGGTGTATTACAGTTAGTACAGATAGATTCTATGCTCTAGTTTAGAGGGAAAGACAGCTATGTTTTCTCCCTGGGTCATTTAAAGTTCGATAGGATTCAAAGATTACAAGTATGTGCATGTGAGTTAGTTTTCCCTGTTATAAGTGGGAGATCAAGACTGCCGGTAGGAATATTGAATGGCTATAAATTACGAGGCATTTGTGTGTTTGCGCTTTATCAGCATTTGTGTTGAATTCAGAGAATTAAATGATTCTTATGTGTTGATATTACAAGCTAATCTTGAGATGTAGTCAGTGAATAATTTAAATGCTATAGAAAGTCTGCAGTCACTCGCATATTGGGAATAACCCAAAGGACTTAGTAGGAGGCAATAGGAATATTGCTTCCCAATCATAGCATGTCCTGTATGGCCAGTCATGAAAAATCACTTTTCAAATGAGAACTTAATAAAAACTTTCCTGCTTTGAACACTGAGCTCCACTCCCTGTGCGATTAGTGGTTTCATTTCTTTCTCAGCAGTTGGGTAATGATTATGGCTCCAGATGCAGCAAGGGTGATAAAGAGATTGATTAATTTCACTTGAAAGGGCGTATGTTCAAAGGGAATCCAATCGGAACGCCGTGAATGAGGATCCCGTATTACTGCGGCTGAACCTCGGACCTGCTGGGGGTCTGACAGAGGCTGGGCATGCTGTTAATCCACTTGGTCTGTACAGCTTGGGACTTGTTCTTACTTCCTGTCTGCATGTGTGGGTGGTCCTCTGAGATCTTACAGCCTTCCTCTCTGCAGTACAGACTTGCAAAAGCTGAAAGGATTCTTTTGGTTCCTTACACCTCCCAGGGAAGCTTTCCAGTTATGTGTTGCCAATGATCAAGAGGATTAGGGTGCTTCTAAGATATAGCATCATTT
This sequence comes from Arvicola amphibius, assembly GCF_903992535.2. Taxonomy (NCBI): domain Eukaryota; kingdom Metazoa; phylum Chordata; class Mammalia; order Rodentia; family Cricetidae; genus Arvicola; species Arvicola amphibius. The sequence goes on along the minus strand of NC_052058.2, from coordinate 90,662,285 downwards.
ATAACATGATACAATGCAACAAAGAGAGAGAGAGAGAGAGAGAGAGAGAGAGAGAGAGAGAGAGAGAGAGAGAGAGATCACATATGCACTCAAACTTCTCGAGATATGCATTGAAAAGCAGTCTTCAATATTATAACACTGTTATCTAAAAGCTACTTATTACATCTCATATAAAACAAAAGAGTGTTTTCTCATAATACTTTTCAGCTTATATTTATTTCGTACTTTATATTCTTAAGTAACACTTATTACTATAAACCTATCTTCTACATATACCATGGCCTTTGATTTTCATGATTACGGAATATATAAATATGTATTTTTATGACAAAACAAAACTTCCTCAAGGCTTCTTTTCATTTTCTTTCTGGGAGTCCTGCCATGTATCTCTGACCAGCAATTCTTCTGTTCCACTTTCCAAGTGTTGCGAATTATAGGTGTGCACCCTCTCCTCTGGCTAAGACTTCGGTTTTAAGAGAGAAATTCCAGAAAAATAATAGGCTCAGAATTTTATGAGTGAAAGCTAAAAAGAAAATGCTGAGATTTGAGCACAAAGCTGGAGTTTATTGCATTTTGCTCAATAGTCCCTAAGCGAGCAGGTATGTTCCTGAATAAGCAACATGTATGTGCCTTGCCTTGAGAAAGTGGTTCTCACGCACAGATCTCTACTGTAAGTCGAGAGGATCATTTCAATGTGCTCTATTAAGAAGACCACATTCTATACCCTTTGACCTGGTCCCTTTGTGAATCAGGAAAACGTTCACCCTCCTGAAGTTTTCTTAATGGCTTTCAGAGAAGACAGAGGCTTTCTTGCCCTGCTTTTATTCTGACTCTTGCGGCTGCATCCAGGCAGCACATCTCACCCTTCTCCGGCACTTATTAGCAACTCAGAGGGCTGTGCTCTGAGTTACAAAGTAAGGGAGACGCGGCTCGGTTCCCAAGTAGGAGGGCTGCATGTCATAATCCACGAACCGGAGAAAGGGAGCATGGCCGTGAACACTCACTCCAAAGGAGCATAAAAGAGAATATTCCTCTAAGCTTTACTGGCCTGAAACATTTGACATTAAGAATAGTTTCTACCCTCGGTGCTTCTAATTTTGCCTGAATCGGTAGAGTTATTATCTGAGGACGTCTTTGAGCTTCTGAATCATCAGCTTCTGAAGTACAGAATAAGGGCACTGAAGGCAGGTAATGAGATGAGAGCGAGGAAGTCGGGGGAATTTCATGGAGATTTTAACACTTCTCATTGTTTAGGTTACAGTTTTAAATAATATTGGGAGGTGACTTCCTTTTGATATTTTGAAGACATTTCCATTAAAATAAACTTTCACAAGGAGACTCTCCTCTGGAGAGTTTTTTTTTTAATAACAGTTGAGAAAAGAAGTCTATGTTCGCAACTGAAATTTTACAATTCTGTATACTTTTCAGACAGCAGTTTTTTTTGAAAAGCATTTTGTATTCAGTATTAAAACCAGTGATGCATTGAAAGAGGCTATGACCGCCTCTTATTCATCTTTGTTAAACTCTGCTCTGATTTCTTTGCCCTTGATTGATTTTGAAACAGGTGAGCCAGCTTTCAGAGAATGATTTAATTACTGCAGAACCCAAGGCCTAAAATCAGATTTGAGGATGCGTTGAAACTACGTTCAGAATGAATTAGGGGACAGATGTAGAGTGTCTGTCACTTAGGCCCAATACGCGTGTGCTGGCCTAAGAGAAGGGCGGCTCCTTGTAGAGCCTCCACACTAAGTGCCCAGGGACTTAACATAATGGTGCCACTTAATCTGCAGCGACCTCACACGAGTCACATAATGGAAATTCTGGGGCCATTAAGGAGCCCAGAGCTTAGAAAATGCAGCAGTGATGGAGGGAAGCTCCACAGAGATTATGTGATGGCAAGGGGCTGTGGTTTAGACTGAGTTAGCAGCCCCAGCATTGACGTCAACACTCACACTGGAGATCAACTGAAGCGCAATTGACGTTTTACTAGTTTCGAAGGTTGTTATAATTATTGGGATCATTAGGAAACATTCCATCCAGTGTTTTCATGGATTTTTCGAGCAAGACAAGTCCTTGAAGTTAGCACACATAGCTTTTGGCTTCACAAGGAAGGCCATGAAGACACTTGTTAGGGAGCAAATACAGCAAAGACAGAGCTGGTCTGGGCAGCATAACTGACTGGTGGCAAGTGGATAGCCATCCTGTAGTGGCAGGTTGGTGTGGAAGGGGGTATCTAAGGTAATGAGCGAGCCAGTGATATATCTTTGGTATGGAGTCAGATGCAGGGAAGTGGAGGCAGTAACTAAGGTCATTGGCTCAGCAGTCAAGGAAAATCCACTTAGAATCTCTTCCAGGCCTGGCTTAAGCAGAGGTCCGGCCATGCACTGGGGCAGCTGTGATAGGTGCCCTCTTCTCTTTGGTAACTGTAGATCTATTAAAGGGTTTGATATCTGCAGCTGAATTCAGAGCAAATCCACCGAGAATTCAGGGTTTATGAGGAAAAGGCTGTATCCAACAGACCTGGAGTGCACTGGGCCTGGCTGAAGCTTGTTGTCGTGTGGCAGGAGCTACCTTGACCCGGCTGTGATGCTTCATGGGAGGAACAGATGGTGCTGAGATAATGGTGTGGCTCACTAGTTAGCGAGACACCCTGAAGTTGAGACACCCCAGAAACCTCCATGTCCAGAGATTGACTTTAAATAAGAGACAAGTCTAGAAAAAATGAAACAAATTATACAGAGATACAGAGGGTAACGGGCAAGTACATGTTCTGTATTAAGGTATGTGTGTGTGTGTGTGTGTGTGTGTTTGTGTGTGTGTGTGTGTGCATTGTTGTTGTTTTTAGAGACAAGTTCTCTCATGTAGACCAGGTTTCCTTTGAAGTCACTCTGTAGCCAAACATTATTTTGATTAGATATTCCTCCACGTCCAGAGTGATAGATTACAGAGAATTGTAGGTGCCATTCTGTAGTGGGGAGCTGCGGGCCTGCTTTTCATCCTGCCTGGCTCCCAGCCACCTGCTAGCTTATGCCCCAAAATAACAACACACAAATTGTATTCTTTTAAACACTGCCTGCCCCATTAATTTCAGCCTCTTATTAGCTAATTCTCACATCTTCTCTAACTCATATCTAATAATCTGTGTAGCACCACAAAGTGGTGTCTTACCGGGAAAGATTCTAGCATACGTCCATCTTGGGCTGGAGCTTTGTTGCATCTGGCATCTCTCTGAGGAGAGGCACGGCAGTCTGCCTAACTTAAGAGAGGCGTGGCATCTGACTGAGCCATCTACCTCACTTCCTTCTTCCTGTTCTGTCTACTCCACCCACCTAAGGGCCGGTCTATCAGATGGGCCAGGCAGTTTTTTTTTATTAATTATCCAATGAAATCATCAGATAGATAGAAGACACACCTACATCAGAGAATCTATCCTGAGTGATAGATTACAGATTACAATAATTATAGTTGTATTTCTATCTGATTTATGTGTTTTTAAAAATCAAAGCAGGAACATAGGTAAGTCAGGCAAACATGTTTCCTCTAAGCTATGTCCCCAGCTCTACATGTTCCATCTGATATGATTTTCTTACTTTTTGCTTTACTTTCTCTAAGAACTTTTCTATCACTTGGTCTAGAAATATCACAGGAGACTGAATCTGGAATAGGACCTCTTTCATTATCTAGTATGCTATAACATATATATATATATATATACGTATATATATATACATATATACAAATATATATATACGTATATATTTGTTTCCAACATGATTGTCTTTGGACCTTATAAATGATGTGGCTGACTCACGTAAACACCAGAATTCAAAGATTTTGCTGATCAATCCCACACTCATCTGACTTTGTATAGTGAAATCACACAAATCTTCCCTGCACCTTCCTTGCTTCACTGGGAAATAGATATTCCTCAGGCTTTTCCCACAATGCTTCATCAATTTCCTATCTTGACTTGTTATTACAGGCCCCAGGAATGGACCGTAGCAGAAATAAAAGCTAATAACAATATATCAAGCACGTTATGGGAAGCAAGCACTCTATGAGACATGGTGTTTAAGTGATGGCGTTACAGAGAGTGCCATGTAAGCATTCTGCGTGAATTATGATATTTGTTTCCTAAAGAGACAACATCAGTATCCTAAATTAATAATCAACTCCATCATAATCTTTCCTAATCACCTAAGCACTATTTCTCTTCACTGAAGTTTAGTGGAATGTTCTGGCATCTAACACAATAGTGTCTAGCATGTCATTTGTGATTGTAGACAGAACACTAGTGGTAAATGATTTCAGACAAGTAGACTCTTACAGGCTGAGATGGACGAGCATTATGGAGAATCTCATGGAGAGGAAACATGTGACCTCATGCAAAGTCAGAACCCCAGGAACAACAGAGTACAAAAGATGCTGGTGCTACCATTAGAGCCTTTCATACCTAGAGTGAATATGCAAGTGGTTGACAATACTGAGCACCCAGTGGGGATATGCAATACTAATAACACAGTCAAGCTTTGCCATCTTACTTGCCTGGCCGGCCCTCCAGTAGGCTGGTTTCCTTCCATGGTGGGTGGACACGGTCTTAACAGCCCAGCCAGACAAGTTTTTCCCACTTTCAGACCTTTGCCCTGACTTTCTGTGATCCCCTTCTCATGTTCTCCCTGATGCTTGTTAGGAACTTTACAATTATCCTGGACTCTGTTTTTTATCTCATTTTTTTAATTGGGGAAAAGTTTCAAAGAGACTTGCATTTAGGAAGCACTCTGTATTCAGTTGCAGACTGGCACATTTTATGTGAGCTTCCTGACTTTAAAATACTTCATCTTTCAGGATGCATGTGCGAATACTTTTAGAAAGAAAATAGAGTACGTGGACTGCATATAATATGTACACATGAATGGATCTATATCTATGTCTATGGATGGATAGATGACTACAGAGATGGAGAGAGAAAGAGAAGGAGGGAGGGCAGAAAGAATCATATATACTGAATCTATTTTCATGAATTTGTAATTTTGAGACCTTCCTAGCCAAAAAAAAAGAAAGAAAAGAAAGGAGGATTGATTCAAAAGTAGAGTCACATTAAAAAGGCAGAATTTTTGGTTATTTTTTAGTCCTTTTTTATGATTACAGAAAAGCAAGAATATGAATACAACAAAACTGTCATTTAGGGGCCAGTGAGAAGGTTCAGCAGGTCAGGGAGCCTGCTTCTATGCCTGGTGATCTATGTTTGATCTCTGAGGCCCACATGGTAGAAGAGTGGGAGCCCACTTCTATAAACTGGCCTCTGACTTCTACACCTGCTGTAGCATATGCATGCTCCTTTCAAATATCATAATATATATGCATATGTGTGTATACATATTCCTCTGTTTCATGTATATATATGTATACATAAACCTATGTTTTCTGTTTAGAAGATAAATGAAAGATGACCTCACAGGTCCTAGGAAAAGGCAAGTCTTTGTTCTCCGAGGCTGTTCTCTTCTGTAGAGGAGCAGGGTGGCCTAAAGAGAAGAAAATTCTCTACTTAGGGGACTTTTTCTTCTTCTACAAAATCTCCATGAAAATAACTTGAGGCATTATTATTTTGGTTTCAAAAGAAAGCTAAGATGTCATGAGAAGTATTGTTAGACTTGAAAGAGTACATCCAATCAGCAACCAGTTGTTCATGTTCCAGCCAAGTACACACAACTCCTATAATTTCAAAGTGAAGTTTTTGAAAGAAAATATCTTGATCAGAACTGTGAAAGTCTCAAGATTTTAATCTATATTCTTAAAAATACAAGCAAACGACTGTTGTGTAAAATGAAGTCACCAATGTTTGTGGCCTGGATGAGGTCGAAAGGTAGAAAGTATCTTTTAAAATTTTACTTGACAGCTTCAGGATTTCACTTCCAGAATTATATATTATTTCAGAACAAAAAAAAATCCTGGAATCAAGATACAAAGTAAAAGACAAAAGGATAAAGTGATTAATAAAAATCAGAAAACAATTTATCATGATTTTTATCTCTGTAACGTTTTACCTACAGGTAGATCTTAGTTGAGTGAAATTATCCATATCAGTAGCATGTACAAACTTTACCCATTTGACTTTAAGAGAAGTCAAAGTAACAATCAAGGCAGTATTTACATATTTAGTTGTTTATACTTCATATGAAAAGCTGGTCACTGTTTATCAGTGGTTTACAATGATTTCAGGTTCTGAAAATTTTATCTTTACTGTGCCATGAGAGTTCAATTTAGAGGCTAGTGTTTTTCCATCTCAAGGTGAAGTGTGAATGTCACTCACACAAAGCAGCTGGACATCTCATTTGGTGTAGTATTTTAGGAGACACTGATAATACCAACAGTAGAGAGAATTTGACACTGGAGACCGTAACAGATTGGGGGAAAAAGACTCATTTGTCTCTGGTTTTTATATTCCCTGAAATTTTAGTGCCTTAAAGGGGCTCAAAACTGAATGGTTCACTTTTCTTTTTAAAATTTCAGGAAATTTACTTGAAAGCTTTGATTTGAAAACATCACATTTTTAGTAGGGGTGTGTGTGTGTGTGTGTGTGTGTGTGTGTGTGTGTGTGTGTGTGTGTGTGAGTGTGTGAAGAAAAGTTACATATGACCACTAAGATTTGCTCCCCAGAGCTTGCCATCAATCTTTGATTTGTCCAAGATGTTGATGCTGTGGCAGCAATTAATAAATGATGTTAGACACATTTTATAATAATCCCTGCAAGATGTGCTGGAAAGGGATGGCACTGGTAATAGCTAAGCTCATTGACTAGGTTTCTGATTGCATTTGATGTGTTACTTTATTGAATCTTAGATATCACCTCAGGGGAAATTGAGTCACATAATGAAATGAGTGACAGAGCTGGGATTTGAACCAGAATACCATTTGCATTATAGTAGCTAGAATAGCATGATAATAGATGTGTGCTCCTAAAGAATTTAAAACAGTGGGTCCCTGGTCTCCCCTTATGAATGGTTTTGAGTAGGGTCCACCAAATACTCCACAGTCACACTGAAAGAGACAACATTCCCTGGGGGTGGTTATGTCTGTACATCCTCCCATAATAAATGTGGCTGATGAGACAAATGAGGGGAATATACTTTCGAAAGAATGGCATCATACCTTTGCCAATTAATTGTGTTGAAGAGGCATCAATTAGCTGTAAAGAGCAAATTGAAATTGGGTTTTTTAAAGGAGAAGTAGGGCATTTTGAGGAATGCTTCTGAGCTCTCACCTTCTGAATAAATATAAATAGCAGAGCATTTAAAAGGCAGACATAGGAGAGCAGCAGGGCAAGCTAACTATAAGGGAATGGAATGGTGTGGAGTTCTAGGTGTCTGAAAGACCACAAGATGCAGAAAAAGGGCTTAGGACAATGATGGAGCATGGGACAGGAGCAATTCCCTGCTCTGTCCATCATCGAGCATGGCTGGTACTGTACTGTGGTTGGTCCTTAGAAACGCTTTTGTCTTCCCACTCCCCTATCCGCAGAGTAATCATTACAGAGGGAAGCTTATTTTATTTTGAGCTCAATAAATGTGTGAGCAGAGGAACGAATGCATGACAGAACACAAAATGAAAGGACTTTGTGAAAATCCTGTTCGAGCTTCATTTTGTCTGAGAAACCAGGATCTTTCAAGGAAAATAAAGAGCAAAGAGCATGGTATTGTACGTCCCAGGCAATATTTAGAACAATTAAATCCACAGATCTAAGCAATGCCCCGGTATCTATGATATAGCTCATCTACTGATGCCCTTGTGTGTGCTGTCTGTTCGTTGTTTCATTCTTGTCCTTGCTTCTGTGGCTGTACAGTTGTCTTCGCTCTTTCCTTGAGGGCAAACATGAATTCTGAAATGCTTTCCTAAGAGCTCCATGAATAGAAAAGTAAGTGAAAAAGAATGAATCGTGTCATATGAACTGATTGCCGGGTCGCTTTTGGGCCTGTGGAGTGATACTCCCAGCCTGGCTAAAGATGCCTTCCAGAGAATAGCCTGGGTTTCAGGACGCCTGGAGCTATTCATGGAGACTGGAAGCAGGGTGTTCCTTCCATTGACTAAGAAAATAACACAAGTTACAAATAGTTAGAACAACACTGAGCTCAAGCACAACTTAGTAAGAGGGGGAATATGTCAAAAGAAAATCAAAATTAAGAAGATCCCTGTGTTGACCATTAGAAACAAGTCCTTACCAACTGGTAGCATTCTGGAATGTAGTACACTTGTAGGGAAGGGAAGTTGTGTTCTTTTGTGAGGTTTTATAATATCAATGTCTAGCATAGAATCTAAGGTAAATAGCTTGTCCTTCAAGAATGATTTTTGGGCCAGCAACATGTCTTAGTGGATGAAGGTAATTGCCACCAATCCAAACCTTCAAAGCTTAATCCTAGAACCCTGCAAGATAGAAGGAAAGAACAACACCATAAGGCTGCCTTCTGAGAACCACATGTGTACTGCAGGCATGCATGCACAAACATAAATATGTAAAAGTAATTTTACAAAGAATCCTTTCTTATTCCCTAAGCATTCAATTTTCTACCATGCACATGAGTTTTGTGCTTATTACTTTGTATCAACAATTATTCTAACTATTTAAAATCTTCTTGTATAAAGAAGAGAATCAAGTGCTCTGCATATTATTCTAGTTAGTTTTTTGCTTGTTGTTATAAACATCAGGACCAAAAGCACCTCGGAGGAAAGGTTCTGTATCAGCTTATAGGTGACAGTCTCTCCTCATGGAAGCCAGGGCAGGAGCTCAAAGTAGGAACTTTGAGACAGGAATCATGGAGGAACACTGCCTAATGGCTTGTTCCTCTGTAGTGGGAACTGCAGGCTGTATTCCTGCTGCCCGGATCCCTGCCGCCTGGCTAGTTTTACACCCGAAATAACAACACACAAACTGTATTCATTTAAACACTGCCTGGCCCATTAGCTCTAGCCTCTTAATGGCTAACTCTCACATTTTGATTAACCCATATTTAGTAATCTGTGTAGCACCATGAGGGGTGGCTTACCAGGAGAGATCTTAACCTGCTTCCGCCTTGGAGAGGAGAGGCATGGCGACTGCCTGAAGCGTCTGACTAACTTCCCTTCCCAGCATTCTGTTCTGTCTACTCCACCTACCTAAATCCTGCCCTATCAAAAAGCCAAGGAAGTTTCTTTATTAGCCAATGAGAGTCCTCCATCATTCCTCTTTCCTGCTCAGATACCTTCCTTATATGCCCGAGTCCCACCTTCTCAAGTATACACACATGCACATACATATTCGTGTGTGTGTGTGTGTGTGTGTGTGTGTGTAATAAATCTTGATAAAAGTGAAAATTTCAAAATGTCATTTTGGAATAAAACAATTCAAGGTAAATTATAATTGCATTATTTGCTAGAAGAAACTCAAATGTGGTTACTGTGTTATCTAAGGTATCCTTCTACATCAATTAGCAATCAATAAAATACTCCACATACATACCTGTAAGCCAACCTGATAGGCAACTTCCTAATTGGTATTCCATCTTCCCAGGTCTTTCTGAAATTTTGGTCAAGTTGAAAAAAAAAAACCTAACAAGTATACATATATTAACAATTCATATCTCCAAAGTGAATTGTATGTCTGAGTAAATTTTCTTTAAATTCTCCAACCTTTCTAATGCTGCAACCTTTTAATACAATTCCTCATGCTATAATAACCCCCAACCATAAAATTATTTCATTGATACTCCATAATTCTAATTTTGTGGCTGTTATGCTTCATAATGTAAATATCTAATATGCAGGATAACTGATATGTGACCCCCAAAGGCGTCATGACCCACTGCTACTCTAAACTCATGTTCTTTATTTTTGAAATTGTGTTTAAAATATATGACTTACAGTTCTGATGAACAAATGAGACAGTGAGTGAATTTCCAAGCTTTATTTAGTAACTAGTACAGAATATAAGAACATTTCAAAAAGCTTTTTGGTCAGCAAAATCAACTGTGATGCTGGCTTTGAGCCAACACACACATTGCTCATTTCTCTATGGGAGGGAAAATTCATGTTTTGCTGTTGGAAATCTGTAATGTTTATCCCCACTGAGAGCATTTGTAGTGATGATTATGTTGATATGACCCATATTCCCATTGAAATCGCTCTCTAAATGCCATTCATTAATAATTCTTTGATCATCTTTGTGCTTCACAAAATTGATAAAATTGCTTTCGCTGTTTCTTTCTAGTTTAAACCCTTTGGTGTTCCTCTGGAGATTTTATTGATAAACTCTCCCTTAAGCATACATCCAAATTAAATGTGAGAACCTGAAGCTAAAAGAAATTGCTACGAGGCAATGATTCACTCAGATGAAAAATCAATAACAGTTTCATTAAGGAAGGAAAGACAGCTCAGACATACTGCAACCCAGCCTGCTGCCTACCGAAAGCAAAGAAACAATTGTTGATTCTGGCTTGTCTTTCAGATATAATCATATCCTAGTAAACTGGCTGATCCATAACAAGGCTGCATGTATCCCTTTGAATCTGCTGGACTCTTTATATTTTGAAAGATTAACGGTTATTTAAAGCTGCATTTCCTTAATAATGTATGCCATGCTGAGCCCACCACAAGTAACATCATTATCTTCACTGAATCTTGCTTGTAATTTGAATTAGCTAAATTACAAATTTCCTTCTAAAATATACTTCAATTCCTTCCCCATATATTGCTTAGTTGGTAGGTGGTGTGATGGACAGATGGATAAATGACAGCTGGGTGGGCAGGTGGATTGATGGGCACGTGAGTGGTAGAGAGCATGATGGGAGGGAGGAAGGAAGAAAGCACAACACTAGAGGTGGGCATAGTGACATGTGTACTTCCCAACTGTATGTGCGATCCAACTTTCTCTGTTCTTTTTTATCTTTAAAGAGATTGTAATGATGGTTACTATGAGAATTTAAATGAGTTGTGCAAAGTTACAAATGCATATCTATCACTGTACATATTATATAGCCATAGAATTTTGAACCATAGCATTTTAACATTACTAGAAAAAAGATGAAAATACAAGTAAGGTCAAAATAACAAAAATTTCAAAATACAAGGGCTGGAGATGGGTCCGCAGTTAAGAGAGCTTGCTGCTCTTGTGGAGGACCAGAATTTGGTTCCTAGCCTTTGTGTTGGGTTGTTCACAGCCACCTATAACTCCTGCTACAGGGAACCTGACATCTTATTTTGGCCACCATGGATACCAACATACGTTCAAATATACACACATGCAGACACATATTCGTGTGTGTGTGTGTGTGTGTGTGTGTGTGTGTGCGTGTGTGTGTAATAATCTTGATAAAAGGGAAAATTTCAAAATGCCATTTGGGATAGAACAATTTAAGGTAAATTATAATTGCATTATTTGCTAGAAGAAACTCAAATGAGGTTACTGTGTTATCTAAGGTGAGATTTAGACTGTGTGGGTTAAGAGATGTTCCAAACATAGACTAGTTTCATTTTAAGATACTATTGCCAATGGACAGAATATGCATTAATCTTTCCTAAGACCTTTTGATATAGAAAAGATATTCATAGGAGAGCTACATTGTGCTCAAAAATAAGTTAAGGGACTTAAAATAATCTTTTTCCAAAGGAAGGTGAAATGGTTACTTTTTCACAGTGTGGAAATGACCAGAGGGCTCAGTCAAGAGATGGAGTCAGGACCTTATCTGTTGCTACACTCGGGTGTCAGGTGCAAATGTGGTCCAATAATCCCATCTCCCATGGCAGCAGTAGGTGATATAAGTATCAAAGAGTTTTTAGAAACTTTATTACAAAATCCTGTTTCAAGTTCTTAGGAGGTTAGCTAGCCCATTCAGTCTTTTTTGTTCTTTTTTTGTTTCTTTGTTTTAAATGTTCCTCTCAAGACTCATGAGATTTCTTTGGGTCATAGGCAGGCATGGCTGCTAACATTTCCTGTTTTTCTTAGCAGGAAGGCATTCTTACAAATACATTGCAGGGTCTTCCATATAACTCCTTTCTCACATGCACCCAGAGAGCTTGCCACTGTCAGGGTTTGGGTTTACCCGAATCACAGAGAGATTAGCTACCTGGCCAAGGATTACTCAGTGGCACAGCTCAGTCTCCAAACTACCCCTGTTCTTGAATCTGAGTCAAAACACAATGCTTTACAAGAAGTGCTTAATAATTTTGGATGGTTATAAAAAACCCTAAAATTAAATATAGCTATAAGTTTTCCTAACCAAGTCAATAATTTCCTAGTTTCTAGTAATGTATTAAGTACATGTAATTAGATTATTTTTAAATGACTTCAAAACTACATACCCTTCCTTCCTTCCTTCCTTCCTTCCTTCCTTCCTTCCTTCCTTCCTTGAAACAGGGTCTCATGTATCTCAGTCTCCTACCTGGATTTCAATCATGTGGTACCACCCGTTTTATGAAGCACCAGAGATTAAACTCAGGGGTTCCTGATCATCCCCACTTAGCCCAATGATTTCTTAGTTGTCTTTAGTGTAAATTTTGCTACAGAGTGACTTGATTCCCCTAGAATGATTATTTCCAATTATACCCATTTCCTTACTAACAGCATAATGTCAGTGTTCTATGGCAGAAAAAGTTCCATTGTGCATACGTAATACATATTTTCTATTCATTCCTTTGTTGATCAACACTTGGGTTGGCTCGACAACTTGGCTGGGCAGAGCGCTAAGAAAAACACAGATGGTCAAATATTTCTGTGCTGTGTTGACTCGGAGTCCTTTGGTACGATATCTAGGAGTGCAGTAGCTGGGTCACATGGAGGTCTAGTGCTAGTTTGGTGAGGAACTACCACACTGCTTTGCATCATGTTTGCACACCTACCAACAGTGTCTACGAGTTCTTCTGTCCACATCCTCACTCTTTTTTCTGGACATTGCATTCTTGTTAGTGGACCCCGAGGCCCCCCTCTATAAACTGGACAATTAGAGTTACCCAACCTGTGGCAGAGACTGTTATTCTGAGCTTAAAAAAATAGTTTGCAGAAACTCCCGGAGAGCTGACATGCAGTTAGACACTAGATTATCTTTTTCATTTTCATAAGGGAGTTTATTTGTTTTGATAATCAGCTTTTTTTACAGGTGCATTTTTTTTTACCATGTTGTGATTTTTATAAATAGTGAGATTTCCCTAGGTCAACTTTTATAGCACAAGATAACCCCTTTGTCAAATTTGCTTTAAATCTTCCCTTGAGAATAATAGCGCTATCATTTCTTGCTTTGTCCCATCCCCAGCCCCTGTATATAAGTGGAAGTATATTTGCATCACTCTGTATTTGCATCAGTATTTGTAGCTTTTATCGAGTGGTCTGAAATAGCCTCGTTTGCGTACTTTGTTGAGCAGGGATGGAAGGGGCTCATGGCAGCCTGGCTTCATCTGTGGACTCACACAACACTCTTGTCTAATTGAATCAGTGAGTCAGCCTCCATATATTGAGCTCAGCTGAGGGTTAAGGTTGGTGGGGGTCGACTAGGCCTTTAACCAGAAAGGAGCATCTGCTCCACACATAAGTGGTGTGCACCCCTACCCTCTGACTGGTCTAATGGATTCTGCTCTCCATCTCGGCTATTGAACAGTGAGTAGCCCACAGATTGGGACATATTTGGTTTCACTTCTCCCTGCTCCCACAGACGAGACCTGTGTATGATCAGATCCATAAATTATTTAAGGGGCAGTGCCTATGTAACCTGAGCCATAAGTAAAAGCTACCCACCGTCTGTTCTATCACCCTAGAGGACTCTTTATTTTCCCAAGGAAATAGTCTATCTTCTGAGCTGACATCATCCGAGTTATAAAAATTCAAATGCACCATTAGTAATTTCTTTTCTTTGGCATAAAGCCCCAAGTATAGTATCTAAAAGCTTAACATTCTTTAACTGGAATATAATGGTTTAGGATTAGTTAGAAGAAACTTCACAGAACACAACTTGTAGTTCCAGAACACTGTGAATAGTTACACTCTGAACAAATTTGGATCTGTAAACAGGATTTTTTTTTCATGGATTCAGAAACATTTGTGCTTTATTTATTTGTTTTATCATATATATATATATATATACATATATATATGTATATATATATATATATATATATATATATATATATATATATTTGCTTGTGGGTTTAGGGAGGAAGCACATGAGACAAGCTACAGAGATTGTTATTATTAATTTTTGTGGGTGGTATGTTTGTGTGTGTGTGTGTGTGTGTGTGTGTGGAGGCCAAAGGTTGTGTGCGTGTGTGTGTGTGTGTGTGTGTGTGTGTGTCCTCAGGTGCTGTTCACTTTGTGGACAGAGTCTCTTTTTGGCCTGGAACAAATCAAATAAGTTATGCTACCTGGGCTCCCTGAGGATCAACCTGCCTCTATCTCAGGTACTTCTGCATGCAATGGAAGCATTCTACCAAATGAGCCATGTCCCTAGTTCTGCAGAGATTATTCTTGCATAATCTGTTTGGATTATATTTGAAGGACTTCAGGCCTAGGGACAAACCTGATGTTTTGCAAGCCACAGATTATGAATCAGAGCACAAATCACCAGGACTCCTGGAAGAGGAAGCTCCGCATTGTGTCACCTCCCACCACCCATCCTATTTTAGGAAAGGAGCCACACCTGATTGTCTCTCTTTGTCACCTTTCCCACTCCGGTTTCAAGGAGTTGAAATGGAAAAGTACAGAGGAACTCAATCCATCTTCTCTTTGCTCTCACTGAATCACCTTGCCAAATATAGTTGCTGCCTTCTGTCTGTTCCTATCCTCGTCTAGATGAGACCTGTCCCCTGAGCCTGCCCTCTTCTTTTTGTCTGGACAAGTGTAAATGGAGATATTAGGGTGCACTCTGGCTGGTGACCTGGAGATTGACAGTTATAGGCCCAGTGCCTAAAGGGCTTCTAACTTCCCCTCCCTGCAGGAAAAGATGGCAGCAGGACAAGCTGGGTGCTGCTGCTGCTTCCCTAAGCAGTTTTTGCTTGGTGCTGTAGAGACAAGAATGCTTCCTGTGGTGGGGAGGAACCTGGCAGCTTCCATGGTTTTCCGGAAGGGCAATGTTAAATGGATTTACTTATCTTAGTTTGTCTGCCTCTATTTACCTATCTCTACCAATCACTTACCTATCTTTTCCCCATCTAACTATCATTTGTTATCCATCTGCTTAGCTCCATCATCTTTCCTATTTATCATCTATCTCTCTATCATCCATCTGTTCGTATGTATGTACGTATGTATGTATGTATGTATTATCTGTCTGCTATCTGTTTAGACTTCAAAGGACAGTAACGTTTCAGTATGCTAGCTATATAACTTAGGTGAATAAAACAGACAGATTCTGCTTCTACTGAGTGACCTTGGAATGTGAATTCAGTGTGACAGAGTCAGGAAGACGTGGCATTCTCTCATGGAGGCAGTTACAGCCCAAATATTCCTCAGTTTGCACTCACCTTATAACTGTTTAAGAATGAACTCAGATCTAGTTCCTTCTATCAGTCCTTCCGTGCCCTAGAGCAAAAACACTTTCCAGTGATGAATTACTTAAAAATGCATGCCGTTTAAGGCAGAGATAGTAAATAATGGGCAATTCAATAGCTTTAGTCCTTTTTACTCTCTCCAAGCTCAGGACTAAAGATGGCATACGCATAAAACAACCACAAAGCAGCCAGTGTCTGGAAAGTAATGCCAAGGAGTGCAGTTTTTTTTTTTCTGCCAAATGTATCCTGATTATTTCTTGGTAATTAGAAGTAGCCTTGGACAAGATACAGTTTGGAAATTTCCCTTGTAATAGTAGTTTCCTTGCTTTCTTAACCACATTTTTTACCTTTTAACAGTTTGTTAAATAGAAAAATAGGTTTATTTAGATAAAGTATAGTAGTGACTTTATAATGTTAGTTGTTTTTCATAGAAGTATTTACCCTCCATAGTTTTATGCTAAATGTGTAAGACCTTAACTGAAAGGTCAGAAGCTGTGATCCAGTCGGGTAAGTCTGTCCTAATCGATGCTCAGAGCAGCTATCCCTCTGGGGACCCACAAATAGCACCACCGTCACCATGCTTATTCTATTAGAGGCTGCTTTTATATATTAGCATGATCACAGAACAAGTCCTATGAGTTAAGCCGAGGAAGGTGAAAAGTAGCTCGCGAGAAAGGCAGAAGGTTGAGCATTTGTTCCATGTGTTAATCTTAGTCCAGTCGCCTTAAGCACTAGGTGACCCAATACAGCATTTCTTTGAAATTTTTTTTTTTTTTTTTTTTTTGGTTCTAGAGGGTAGGAATTCAGAGGCCTCTTTGCCTGTTCCCTTGTTGACTGGTCATCACTCCATATGAAGCATCTGATTTCTGTGGAACCTCATTGAGCTGTAAAGATCTCAGAGAGAAGAAGAGTAGGGGTGGCTTTGGTGCATTAACATTCATTTCTCTTTGCCTCTTATGGTCGAATTTCAGATATGCTTTGCTGTCCATTAGCAGAGGGATAAAAACTGCTCACCACTCTCTGCAATTTCTGCTCTCTTCTTTCTCACTCACTCCCTGGCCTCTTGGTTCTCAATTATTTGCCTTCCCTCCTTGTTAGTAGGATCAACCGTGTTCAAGGGGACTATGTCTAGCATGGATTTTCACTTCTCACTTGACCACTAGAGCCACCCTGAGGACTCGGTATAGACGGCTGGTACAGCTGCCACGTTAAATTTGTTTCAATTCTATCGTGCCATGTGTATTATAACCCTTTTCGTTGGATTGCTATATTGTGATATTGCCCTATATCTCCCAAATTGATTCTACTGAGACCGTGAACTGTATTCCTTAGTTTATGATGATGGAAAGAGGCATTTAGGAGAGGCTTAACAAACTCACAGTATTTTAGGGGGACCGTTCAGTTAGTTGACCCTAATGTAGCACCCCCCTGAATCAACTGTCTCTTTGACTGATCATGCTGAAAATGTCCCTGCACACTGTACATCTTTCCTCATCTTCTTTAGCTCCCAGGGAACCTGAGATATCAGTATGAGACACACATACCTTGCTTGCAAAACTTGATACATGAGTCTCGTTTGACAAAAGTTTGTAGTTTTCTAAAAGAAGCCCTCAAGCATTATAAGAAAATAAAACGGCTTGTGGCTAATGTCTAAATATAGCCAACTTTTTCAATGAAAAGAGTGCAGGCACTACTACACTTTTATTGTTATGCCAGAGTCCAGAGGTGTCCAGTAGCATCTGGGGGATGTTTTAATTATTTATTCCATTTATTATTATTTAGTTATTATTATTAGAATCAGCGCACACTGACTACAGCACCTTGAGGAAGGAAGGGTTTATTCAGCCTCACACTTTGAGAATCTGGTTCTCCGTGGTGCGGAAGACTCACATTGCATCTGCCTCTGGGAAGCAGAGAGAGCTGAGTTCTTCATTCATCTCGCTTTCTTCTTTTCATTAAGTCCAGAACCATAGAACATGGGAAGGTGCTGCCCCCAATAAGTGGCTCTTCCTACCTCAGTTGATCTAATTCAGGTACTGTCTTGTAAATTTGCCCAGAGATGTGTCTGCTAGGTAATACTAAATAACATCAGTTGGCAATCAGGATGGATCATTATAGATACACACTATCTCACCATAAAGTGTTCAGGTTGGGATGCTGCATATGCTTGCATTATTGTACAATTCCATCCCCAGAGCCTCAGAATTGCATAAGAACTGCAGGTTACACCTACTAAACACCTTTCCTCCCTCCCTCTGCCCCCCCTCCCTTCCTCCCTCCTTCCCTCACTCCCTCTCTCCCTCCCACTTTCCCCAACCCCCAGCAACCATATTCCTAGTCTTACAGCTGTAGATATAATACTTAGATTGCAGAGCATTTGTCCAGCACTTAGCTTATTTCCTTAGCATAACGTTCTAGAAGTCCATCTATAGTGTAGGATGTGACAAGATTTCCTCCTGTATAGTTGTTACATAAACTGTATACATTATGTATATATAATGTATATTATCTACACATATAATTACATTTTCTATATCCACTTGTCAGTTGCAAAATTCCTTTCCTCCTATCTCTGCTCTATTTTTAGTAATATTGTACTGAAAATGGTTGTGGGATGTTTCTAAATTCTTTTGGATACATAATCAGAAATAGGAACCATGTGTTAATTTTATTTAGTTAGTTATTTATTTAATGTGTGTATGTGTATTACGTGATTTTTTACTCTTTGGACTTTTTTGAGGGACCCACCACCCAGTCCCATATAAACAAGACAGAGGCTTATTATTACTTATGGATGCCCGACCTTAACTTGGCTTGTTTTTTGTTAGCTTTTCTTAAATTATCCTGACTGCCTCTGGGCTTTTTTCTTTCTCCATTTCTGTATCTTTCTTTCCTTCTCACTCTGTGACTGGCTGGGTGGCTGGCCCCTGGTGTCTTCCTCTCCTTTTTCTTTTGTCCCCTGTTCTCTCCCAGGTTTCTTCTTCTATTTATACTGTCTGCTAGCCCCGCCAATCCTTGTTTCTGCCTTGCTATTGGCTGTTTCATCTCTTTATTAAGACCATGAGGTGTTTTAGACAGGCACAGTAACACAGCTTCACAGAGTTGAACAAATGCAGCACAAACAAAAGTCACATGCCTGAAAATAATATTCCCCAACATGTGTGTGTGTGTGTGTGTGTGTGTGTGTGTGTGTGTGTGTGTTTGTGTGTGTGCATGCTTGCACACATGCATGGTACTAGGAATGGAACCAGAGAATTGTGAACACAATGCTAAGCAAGTACTTTACTAATGAAGTACATCCCAGGTCCCAATAATACTTCAAGTGTTATTGTCTTCAGAAAATCCCACACTGTTTTCCATAGTGCTCACCCCATTTTACATGTCTACATATATTACATATAGTGTCGGGCACAGAAGACTTTTGATCATCTTCTCACTCTCGTGTAGCTTTTACAACTTTGTAAAAACTCCTTTTGCCATATATATGAGCGCTCATTTCTTGGTTCTCTGTCCTGTTCCACTTGACTCCAGAGCTTTCCCTCGTCTATAGTCACACTCTGGATCTCTTTCTTTCCCTTGCCATTGTTTCATGACTTCCTCCTTCTGGTCTTCAGTCTTCTCCCACTCCACTCTAGTGACTGGCTCTTTTGTTTCTTCATTATTAACTTTAGTTTGCAGATAAAGCCCACCTGCCAGGTGTGTCCTTTCTGGATTGCCCACTTCATGCAGAAACACTTGCTTAGAAGAGGCCTGCTGACATGAAAAGTAGTTTTTTCTTTGCTATGTAGACAAGAAATAACCTGAGCATCAGGCAAGTTGAATTCTAGAAGTTAACAATACTTTTATCATCTGCCTCTGCCCTACTATAACGTGTCTCTTTTGACATTTAAGTAATGTTGTGGAATCCTTATTAAATAATTGGCTTCCAGGATGGAGTTCATGTTCAGTGTTCAATAGATAAGGTCATTGGTGTATTTGGAAAAGGGCTTGACTTTGTCAAGCTAGAGGACATTTATTCAGTATTCCTGAGCAATGGGTATTTACTTTTGAACAAGGTTGGCTTGAACAAAACCATTTTTTTCTCTGGAGAACAAACCCTACTTTAGCTGAAACAGGTAAATTGTACATAGTAAATATGGGTGGATAGAAGACAGGCAGATGACAGCTAGAGCTTAGAAGGGCTGAGGGATGACAGAAATAAAGATGGTCAGTCTTAGTTTTTGATACATTGTTTCCTAGTTTTTCTGGGTCACCAAGCTAAAGCCTTTGGTTTTGGAACAAGACACACTGGAAGTTGGGTGGAGGGAAAGGGAAGAGGAGGACAATCGGTTTGTCCACAGTGTTAGCCTTGAGCTGATATTCTCACAAACTTTCTTATAGTCACACGGTTTTCAATATTCTAAAAGCATGTTTGGTGGAACACAGCATGTCTATGTCTAGATTCCCATCAGCCATTCTCTATCTGGTGACCACATCCCTGGTCTGCATCAAAAGAGAAAAATTTAACGGGCTAGTTTTGAAGAGATGTCCTCAGTATAAAAAAGTGATCATTTCTTTGGGGTTCAAGATTGATATAGGAAGTAAACATATTTTACACATAAATTTAAATATCTAGGGTTCAGAATTGATCAATATACTTCTCACTTTGATTTAAAGAAGTATAACATTAAGAGATATGCACAGGAAGAAAAACAGATGTTTTAATAGAAAAGTCATAAAAACGTTTATTACAAATTTTGAAGAGCCTAACTCAAATATATTTACACAGTGGCTCAGCAGAAGTGTCATAAACTATAATAACATGCAAAATGGGAAAGATACATTGAAAATTCAAGATACTGTTTCTCCTTTATTTTAATCACAAAATCATGAAATTGTTCTCTGAATGTGAGTGAGCTGAAAGAATATCAGCAGAATATTAGTTACTAGAGAAACAGAAATGAAATCGAGGGGTGAGATTTATCATCTTGCTTTAACTTGAACCCCTGCTGTACTGTAAACGTAATAACCATCAACATGAAAAATGTAACAGATTGATAATGCCATTGAGTTTTAATTAAACCACTGAAATGAAAAGGGCCCAGATGGATAACTGGGAAATGTAGTTATCCTTTATGAAATGAGCAGGAGTGCCCGTTTGTTCCGTTCCTTAGGAATTAATGTTCTGCCAAAAATAGTGCCCCGTCAGAAGACTTCCTGGGAATTAATCATTTCAGTTTACAAAACAGATGGCCACTTTACTTTCTTCAGTTTAGTTTTTAAAACACGTATCACTCAAAAGCAGCTATTGTTCCTGTCCTGACGTGGCCTGCTATGGCTTCCCGTGTCTGAGGTTGTAGGCAGAGAGTGCCTGTTTGTTCCCCGCCGCCCAGGAAAAAAAATTATCACACAGAAACTGTATCAATTACAACACTGCTTAGCTAATAGCTTAGGCGTATCCCTGGTTAACTCTTATATCCTAACCCATTTCTATTAATCTGTGTATCACCACCACGTGGTTGTGACCCTACTGGTAAGGTTCAGGGGCATCTGTCTCCTGCGGCAGCTACATGGCTCTCTCTGACCCCCCTTTCTCTCTCTCTCTCTCTCTCTCTCTCTCTCTCTCTCTCTCTCTCTCTCTCTATCTATCTTCCAGCCAGGCTATATTCTGCCCTGATATAGGCCAAAGCAGCTTTATTCATTAACTAATGGCAATAAAACATACAACATACAGAGGGGAATCCCACACCATGAGGTTTTTCTATTTAAATACATCAATACTAGTAAAACAGTGTCTTGTTTGCCTTGGAAGTCATTGGCCGATGTATTTTCTTCGAAATCTAAAGGATCAGTGTGTGATTCACACTAGACTTTAGGTTATGTGAATTCACAAATGGAAATGAATTAACCTGTAGCCAGAGAAGTCACTGCATTGGGAGACTTTCGGCACTTGTCACATTGGCATCTACTGACACCAGGTCAGTTAGGACCTAGAGAAATAGTGTGTGTACTTATTAGCTTGATGGAAATACATATTGGCTACTTAAGCTTTGACAGTTGAGGTTGTCAGACAGCTGTAGGACATGTTGTGGGTGTGTACAAGAGCACATTGCTGACCCATTTTCCAACTACATCCCCAGGTCTGCCTGCGGGACAGTGCATGTTTTATAGCTGTAGCAAACTCATGCATATTTCCAGCTCTGAACCACGTCATATGACTATACAAAGATGACCTTTACCCAGTGGCAGAACTGGACTTCAATGTTGAATTAGAAGCATAACATTTTCATGACAGCTACAGAGAAATGAGACATATGAGTTTAATCATGGAACAATTTTTTTCTACTACTTAACTATTTAGGATATGGAAGTGGGTGATCCTTGGTTTGCAAAGGGCATGAACACAAAATGTTAGCTGTTGAGTCTGAACTATGCCTGACACCACAAGAAAGATATCTCGAAGATATGTCTGTGCATTGAAGCGTTTGTAATCTAAATAGAGAGATGGCAGAACCAAAAAAGAACCATAAATTTGCATGCAGCAGAGTCTACATGAATGCTGTAAGCATCCAAGGAAGGGAGAGATCAGTCAAAGTTGCATGTAAAAAATAAACTAGAATGGAAACATTTGACTCTGTGGAATTATTGGATTTCATGGAGAGGGGATACTATTCAAGATAATGAGATTAGTATAATTTCAGGCATGGAAGAAAAGGTGTCATGGTCAGGCAGTTTCAAGTATCCTAGAAGAAACAGTCATCTTAAGGAATAGTACAGATAAAGGTAGCCAGATAAGAGGTGGGGCAGACACTGAAGAAGCTATATGGCTAAGTGACAGTGCTTTGATGCCTTAATGACAGGCTAGAAAGGTCCCTGTTGATTCTTGAGGCTATGATGGAAAAGCATAGTGGCAAGAAAATGAATCTGAAAGTGACGTCAGCTATTGAGGCTGCAGCTATCTAAGCGGATGGATGTATTTGAGGAACAAATATTTATGTATTTAAGCAGATATAACGATATATTAAACACTGATAGTGGGTAATTCAAAATGTTGGCAAGGTTTTATACTTTATATCTGTTTTGAAAGATAGCCTAGCTTCCAGAGGACAGTGTTCAAGAAAACGATTCATTTATAATGACCACCTACCTCAGTGTGGACCATTAAGATTGCCTTCTCAGATCTTTGTCTAACTGGTTAGGAAAAAGTGTCTTTTCATAAAATCATAACAATGTAAGACCAGGGCTAAGGAGGTGATGCTTTTGGTAAAATGTCTGTTGGGTAAATATAAAAACCTGAGTTAGATCATGAAAACCTATATAAAAGCTGGGCATGGTGACCCTGTCTATAGTCCCAGTCCTAGGGGTGAGAGGAAGAGATGGGAACATCTGAGGAGTTCATTGGCCAACTAGTCTAGCAAATCAGGGTACTTCAGAATCAATGAAAGGCCCTCTACTCAAAAAATAAGGTGGAAGGTTGGAAGATAGCTCACTACTGCTAAGCCAGATGATTTGACTTCAACGTAGAAGGAGGTATTGTCCCTTGATAGTCACACATGTGTCATGGCACATGTGTAAGGACATAATAAAAATATAAGATGAGGATTAAATGCGAAGACATCAGCCTCCAACCTCTGACTTCCAAATGTATAAACACACTTGACTGTGCATCTCCACACCCAAACCCACACACACATGTACATATGCTACCAATCTCCTCCAACCACACACAAGATCTGCCTGCCAACTATTATTAGAACTTCCAAGAGCACAAGTCTGAGAGACAAAGCCAGAATTTAGAAAGAAGTTGTGATTATATCAAGGACTAGAGGATTGGAAGGGAAACATATGCATATGTGTGAATATGTATATTTATGCATGTAAACATTCTGCAAATATTGGTACTGCACTAGAATATAAGTCTAACTAGCCACGTTTTGCAGATGAGGACATCAATGCTCAGAAAATTGAGCAGCATGGCTAAGGATAAATATATACTTACAAAGTAGATTAAGAATTGAAACCTAAATTTGATTCCAAATGAGCACTATTTTTTGGTCATAAGATTACTTGTCCTCTCTGTGGCTGAGGATTCTGTTTCAGCCTGAGATTATGCTAATTATGTAGCTGAACTTTCTGTGTTCTTCCCTCATGCTGCAAAGGCATATTCTTGGAAACAGCACTGTTGGGGCATACTTCTGTACTGTAGGAAGATAGAGGATATTGGTTCCCCATATCCCCGTGGGGTTTAGTAGTATATAATGTAGGACAGTCTTCCTTCTAGGGACAATACTGTAAACGGCATTTAGTTAAACACCAGCAAGAAAATAATTTACATTATCCAGCATAATAAAAAAAATCTAGCATAATCCCCATGCTAACAATGAAACCATTATTGTCCAAGAGCTCCATACATGCCACACACATGAAAAGAAAAAGAAAGAAGAAAAAGACGAGAAAAAGAAGAAAGAAAGAAGAAGAAGAAAGAAGAAGAAGAAGAATGAAGAAGAAAGAAGAAGAAGATAGAGAAGGGCTCTTCTGTCTTCTTCTTTCTTCTACGACTAGGTGCCTTCTTCTTCTTCTTCTTCTCCGCCTTCCTCCTCCTCCTTCCGCCGCGCCTCCTAAAAGAAGATAAGAAGAAGAAGAAGAAGAACAAGAACAAGAACAAGAACAAGAACAAGAACAAGAACAAGAACAAGAAGTTGTTTTCATAGAAGGAAACAGCTGTAGAGTAGATTGGAACTCCCTCCCTTCTATTAAGTTGCCTTGTCCAGCCTCCATATGAAGGCTTTTGCCTTGTCTTATTGTATCTTGGTTTGTCATGTTTGGTTGTTGTCTCTTGGAGGCCTGCTCTCTTCTGAAAGAGAACTGGAGCAGGAGTAGATCTGGTGGAAAAAGGGACATGCCTTTGATAGGCAACAAGAGGGCCAGTGTTAAAGATGGCTGTGAGCTTCCTGATGTGGTGCTGGGAACTGAACCTGGTCCTCTGTAAGAGCATGTCACATCACTAATCCCAAGCCACTTTTCAGCCCTATGACCAATATTCCAAAAAAGCCCACTCTAAGTAGTTGTGGTTCTGACTCTGTTCAGGTACACTTGTGGGCTGTTCTTTTCTTGACATACACCCAGTTCTTTGTATGTGGCTCCTCAACTTACAATTTTCAGACTCTAGGGTGGGCTAAAAGCATGTAGTGAAAAACCTAACTTAAAACATTGAACTTTAATCTTTCCTTGTGTAAACCGGCCTGTGGTTAGATAATCTCAAGGCTCTCAGACAGGAGACAGTAAACCAATACTCTTCAGTTTGCCTTCATTAGGCTAAAAGCTTGGTAGATGGGGAACATTAAATGCATATTCAACTCATGACCTTTCTGACTTAAAACTGTTTTTAAGCCTATTGTAAATCAAAAGATACATATGAGTATGTCTCATTTTAGGCTTCTGTTGTAATTTAATTGCTTGAATTTAAACCATATGGCATATATATATATATATATATATATATATATATATATATATAGGCTCACCATACGTAAGCATGAGACAAAATGGTAGTTTATTTTCTTAAGCACATTTATTAAAATTTGCAAGAATTAGAGCGAGTAAAATGCGATATTGGGGCTGAAGTGTTGGCTCAGTGGTTAACAGCACTTGTGACTCTTCTATAGAGGACCTGTGCTCAGTTCCCAGCACCCACAACAGGTGGATCATAACTGTCCCAACCCCAGCTCCTTTGGTTCTAACGCCTCCTCTGGCCTCCACAGGTACTACATGCATATGCACAAACCCACACATAGACACAGATGCATAAATATAATTTTTAAAAAATACATCTTTTAAAAGAGAGAAGGGGTTCATCAAGTATGTGAATAAATACTAAAGTTAATTCTTGAAGTAGAATTACTTGAGCCGGGGAAAGAAGATGCAGGGGCACTGAAAATATGGTAAAGATCTTCTGCAGGAGGAGAGATAGGAGACAAGAGGAAGTAAGAAGTCTGGCAAGTCCTGCCCCTGCCACCGTGGGGTGGTAACGTCCAGGAGAGATGTGGTTGAGGAGGCACTGCTGCCAGCACAATGACCATGAGAGGATGGCAGGGTTTTAAGTCTTCTTTCCGTTACTTGGTCAATGTCTTAATATTAGTCCTTACTCCTGGAGTAATTTATCCGTTCATAGACTCTCTGTCTCTCTGTCTCTTGCTGACCTCTCTCCTATTCAATATTGTTCTCTAGTGAGTTATTAACCAGGAAATCAAGGATACGCTCAGATCTATTGTGATGGATTCCTAGTGGCTATCACAGAAATTTCCTGGTTAGTAGAAAGATGCCTGATACATTTCTTCAATACATTGCTGAGGGATTTCTATTATTCGAATAGTCTTTTGTGTAGTGAATTCCTTGTCCTCTTAATTACCACACATCATTTGTCTTTCGTCAGAATCATAGAAATCAAAAGCTTGCATAAGCTTTTGTGTCGCAGTTGTGATTGTATGAGCCTAAACGGTAAGTCTAATTGAAAATTTGAACCAGTTCCTTATCGCTTTCACTGACCTAAAACAACAGATGAGTAAAGAGCCCAGTGTGAAACCTGGTGTTTCCTCCAGACTTGCAACCCTTCACTTGTGCTATCAACTGAGCGTTCTAAGCTAGAAGTGCATTAGTTTTCCCACTTAGAAGCTACATCAGTTCAAAATTCAAATGGTCTGTCAGGCAGCTTTTCTTTGTAAGCCCAGTCCACACAAAAGGCATTAGTCTAATTAAATTAGGGGCTATTAAAGCTGCAAATTAGCATACTAACTTAGAAAAATCGATATCTTATTAGTTTCAAAATCTTTTATCTAGCTCCTCTTGAATCCTGTTCCTGAACTTTTTTTTGTAGTAAATGACATGGGAATTGATTTAAAGCTTTCCAAAAATTGGTGATCAATAATTGTTTTCTAGTCAGAAAGAAATTCATTAACTTCTACACTTACTGCACCGACACATATTCTCATTGAAGTCTCTTCTAATCACCACATTATTCTTGGCTGGAAACACATTAGCTGTAAAAATTCATGAAATGAGAAACATAACATTATAAAGACTGTGTTTAGGTATAGTCATTAATAGATTGTGCAGAGCCATGGAACGCTCTCTTATTTCCAGTAAAAATAAATTTATGTCTTCCATTGTTTTACACTGAAACATGCATAGTTCTGCACCTTTATCATTGCATAAACAAATTATTGCCAAATGAATTTGTAGACCATCAGAGTTCTTATATTTCTAGCAAAGTAGAGGAAGCTCATGCCTCTGTGCATGAAGGTACACCGTAATTGTATGTGTTCTAGGGATGGTGGAGATTTGAGAAGAATAGATTACTTAGCATCATGCGCTCGAGAAAATAACTGTAGCACAGCCACGAGCAGCTAGGCATGCATGTGTTATTTTTTAATTTTGGTTTTACAGGTTAGCTTTGATGTGTGTTTCTGTGAATGTGTGCCCACATATGTGCAGATGCTTGTGGTGGCCAGAAGAGAGTGTCAGGTTCCCTGGAACTGGAGTTACAGGTTATTGCAGGCATTCCATGTGAATGCTGGGAATGCACTTGGGTTTTCTGCTAGAGTAACAAGTGCTCTTAACTGCCATGCAATTGCTCTAGCCCCCAAGTTATTGTAGAATTTAATATATGATTTCTTTTAGGGTATACTTAATGTTTAATAATTTTAGCCTCTTGCAAAATTTCTATCAATTTGTTCTGTAAAATGTGAAGTAATTTGTAATTATATTTTTTCCAGAGTCACGTTAGAAAATTAACTAATTGGTACACAAATTAGTAATGTTTTGTGATTCATTATTTCCTGCAACTTTCAAAAAACTTTTAAAGTTAAGTCACTATTAAAGATGTTTATTTTCCTCTGGGATACATGTATATTATTTACTAGGACAGTGATGGTGGGGAGGGACTTGCAGATTATTAGAAAATTAGAAGCTTTGTTCCAACAAGCTTATAAAGATTATTAAGAAAAGATGTAGATATAAAACTGCTTTCTTTTAAACACTCTAAGTGGATTTAATATTTGAATTTGTATACGTATAGAACAGATTTTTTTTTAATCTTTGGAGATACGTATTTCCTTAACTATGACAAGATCTCTCTTTCTCCGTGTGGCCAAGGTTGACCTGGAGATCACGAGGTGTCCTGGGTTAGTCTTGAGCTTTCCTTGATTGGCTAGGAAGTCTGCTAGACACGGTGTTGATCCCACTACATCCACAATTGGAATAGGTCAAGGCAAATGCTAGTGTTGAGGTAAGTGTTCTCTGTGGTGAAGAATGGAGATCAGAATATTGTTGTATTTGGGGGGGGTGCTGATGATAACTCTCACTTGGTACAGTGTCTGGTGTGGAAGTGTGAGGATCTTAGCTCTGACCCCAGAACCCATGTAATAAAAGGCAGGGCAAACATTCACTTGTAATCGCAGAGGTGTTGGTCCCTGGAGTTTCCTTACCAGCTTTCCTAGGCCAGAGGTGAGCTGCAGGCTCAGTGAGAAACCCATCTCAAACAATTAGGTGGGGATTGATAGAGGAAGATAACCGAATTCCACACCTGGACTGCACATGCCACACACACACACACACACACACACACACACACACACATCACATCACATTGTGATAGTACACTGATATATTACACACATGCATTGTGACACTACATCCACTTTGTCATTTGTATATAGTTACACTACACACAAATGCACACACAGCATGACACTACATACATACACTGTCATACTACACACAAAAATTAGCACACATACTGTATACACACACACTTCACACAGAGAGATAATTCTCGTGGCAGGATACAAGATCAACTCCAAAAGATCAGTTGCCCTCCTATACACAAAGGATAAGGAAGCAGAGAAAGAAATCAGAGAAGTATCACCTTTCACGATAGCCACAAATAGCATAAAATATCTTGGGGTAACTCTCACCAAGGAAGTGAAGGATTTATTTGAAAAGAACTTTAAGTCTTTGAAGAAAGAAATTGAAGAGGATACCAGAAAATGGAAGGATCTCCCTTGCTCGTGGATTGGGAGGATCAACATAGTAAAAATGGCAATTCTACCAAGCGCAATCTATAGATTCAATGCAATCCCCATCAAGGTCCCATCAAAATTCTTCACAGATCTTGAGAGGACAATAATCAACTTTATATGGAAAAACAAGAAAGCCAGGATAGCCAAAACAATCTTATACAATAAAGGTACTTCTGGAGGCATTACCATCCCTGACTTCAAACTCTATTACAGAGCTACAGTATTGAAAACAGCTTGGTATTGGCATAAAAACAGAGATTTCGACCAATGGAATCAAATAAAAGACCTGGATCTTTCCCTTTCTTTTTAAATACAACATTTTAACATTGACTTATTCTCATTACTTTCAAATTGTAATAATTTATTTTATATATGTTTGTTTTTCCGTGTGTGGTGTTTATTCAGCGAGTTGAAGCATATAGGACCTTTTCTTTTCCTGTCAAACATAATGTTATCTTATTTTTTTATAGCAAGGTTTAGACTGTGTCCTCAAACACATTTTCATTTTGCATATCTGTGTGAAGGTTGCATTTGATGTCTTATAGTGCAGCCAGGGATTTCGAAGGAAAAAATACAAGGAGGGTGTGATTGATACTGCCCCATTGTATCTTTTCTATAGTAGCATAATTCAACAGATAAACCCATCTAATGTTAGGCAACATCACAGAGGTGACTGCCAAAATAGAATGGTTGCTCACATGCAGACTCAAATCACGAGAGAATTTAGGGAAGAAAAGAGGGAAACAATATAATACAAACTATTCCAAAAATCAAGATATGTAAGTGTGACTTGAAATTGTGGCATGTCACTGATTTACTCCCCCACCAATAGTGTGGTCCTTGGTGACCTCACTCAAAACAAGATTGTATGGTTGTCACCCCAAGTACAATCCTTCCTTTCAGCAGGCTTCTGTAGGAGAGATCCCATCCCCTTCATGGAGACACTATTGGACGCATTGCCTGAACACGGCTTTCTAAAATTGCCTTGATTCAGTTTCTTTACTCGGTCTCCAAGTCCTATTGAATACCCTGTGTGTCAGGAATTTCTCCAAATCTCCTTAGTGTGTTAGTTGCTGCTACCACCACAGCTGTCTCCAAGTTGTTCTCTGATGTGTTGACCAGTCCTTCCCAGGCAATTTTTACACAGAAGACATGGGAAGTGCCCTCCACCCCTCCAATAGATGGCAGCACATAGTCACACCATGGTAATCTCACTGCCTTTCGCTCCTAGATCCGTTCATGCTTAGCTGACATGTTCACTGCTGTGTACACCATCATTTTGCATCCTGATCCCTTCTCTGTTGGATGTGTCCTTGGGCCATGAAGGTGGGGCATGTCTTCCAGTGAGAAGGAGTTTCATGCGTCTGTCCCTTCTCTGAAGGCTTCCTTTTTCATCGGCCAGTGGTGGTAGTTTAATTTTTTCTCTTCTCTGGGCATGCATACATATGCTTTCCTTCCCTCTGAATCCATATGGAGCACTATATCTCTCTTTGGGAGACGGTTCTCCTCTCGTTGTGTCTCACTCACAGGTGATGTCATTTAACTGTCCCACCACGTGGTGTCTCCAGGAATCAGGGTGCTGGTGTTTAGCAGCTTCGGCTACTGCCTCCTCTTGAAGTACAGTGGTAGCACACAGCTTTCATTTTGTAGACCATGGCTATGCTTTCTTACCCTGCCTAGCCACTAACCTAGCCAGGAACTTGGGTATAATACATTGCCCTGCTAAAGTAGTGACTGACTATGTTCTTTTTGATGCTGTTAATGATAATAATGTCAGGGATAGCGTGTAGCTGAGACTACTGTCCTTGTATCGGGGAAAGTATTTGAAGCTTTTCCATTTTCTGCTCATTTTTAGGCTTTTAGCTATTATCACATTTAAAAGTGAAAAGGGAGAGGTGAAAAGAAAAAAAAACACGGGCAGATGGAAATATTTAGTTAATTGGGTATTTGAAGAATCATGGAGGTTATTTTTCTTCTCATGGTATGCAGTGTCTAAAATAGTAAATGATCCTTTCTCCTTTCTTTAAGTCCCATAAATAAAGAGGCAAGGAAATCGTGTTTCAGGTGATTTTCAGGTTGGACAGAATCTTCCATAAACAGCTCTGTGTTTTTTAGAACAACGAATGCCTGTCACATGCCAGTCAGGGGTTGAGTGAGGCTTTAAGTAAGTCTGTTATGGGTATGATCCCCTGGAGATGGGGAACTTAAAACTAAGCATTTGGGACAATAGAGTGTCCTGTCTGGAAATTATCCAACTTGCAGATTATGTTGGTTTATCTCTCTCTTCCTTCTGTCACTTCCTAGCCATCGGTCACTTCCTTTAGTAGAAGCTCTTTCGTCTTTGATGGGGGAGGAGTTTGTAATAGGGAAAATTTTGAACTGATGTTTGGTTCTAATATGCACATATGAAACAAGGATCTAAGTAAACTCTAAAACTCTCTGTCCCATGTGTGTTGTGTGCGTGCATGCGTGCGTGCGTGCGTACATATGTGTGTGTGTGTGTGTGTGTGTGTGTGTGTGTGTGTGGTGGGGTTTGAGAGTATGGGGGGATGCTCTGCATGTGTGGATGTCTGTGGAAACCAAGAGACAACCTCAAGTGTTCATCAGGTGCTTTCCAACTTGTTTTTGTTTTGTTGTGTTTGTTTTTGTTTTGTTTTGTTTGATTTTGAGACAGGATCTCATTTACTCGGTCAAGTAGTCTATATTGGCCAAGAATGGAGGCCCCAGGGCTAGCCTACCTCTAACCGCCCAGCTTTGGGGTTACAAGTGACACTACACGCTCTTCTTGGTTGTGGGTCTGACCATTGAGCTAGAGCCCTTATGCTTATTCCATGAACTGCCTCCCCAGCCTTAAACTCTCAGTTCCCATGTCATCCCTGAGTCTGTTCATCACTTCTTTACATCATGCTGCATTTGTATTTAAAACTTGGAGACCTGGAATCATGGTAGCCTGATTTATATCTCTTATAGGCTTTGCTCTACCTGCTGTGCTCCAGGTTCCCAAGCAGATGTCTGGAAGTCACCACAGGGGCCATCTGGCAGGCACTTTACACTAATGTGCCCCCTTGGACTGCACTTGTAACCTTCTGGGAAATTTTGTCTTTATATCTGTGGTGAAACTCTCAGCGAAATTTGCATGAATATCTCCATCTCGTTTGTAGGTTAAGACTTTCTTTTAGCAGTGTCTTCTTGGGCCAGTCATTTAATAATGATATAATAATAATACTATAGCCTAGCTTGATGCAGGCCATAACATATTTAATGAACACATGTGGTCTGTCTTCACTGCCAAATTATCTCATGTTGACTGTGTGTGTGTGCATGTGTGTCTATTAATGTGTGCAAAGGTGTGCATGCATGTGTATATGAAGGTCAGAGAATCACCTCAATTGTCATTTTCCGGTATCATCTTCATTTTCTGTTTTTCACACAGGGTCTCTCACTAGCCTAGACTTTGCCAAGTAGTCTCGGCTGGCTTGCAGTAGGCACCAGGGATCTGCTTGTCTCTGCAGTCCCAGTATGTTGGTTTTGGGGATTGAACTCAGGTCTTTGTACTTGAGCGATAAGAACTCTACTCGCTGTAGAGCCCCCAGCCATTGACTGGCTTAAAAATATGAAGTGTGAAAGACATGGCCCACCTCAAAAGCCTCCAGTGAATCCTATATCCCCGCTGCCTGCAGAAAAGCTGGTGACTATGGAGATTATCATCACCAGTGGTCCAC
This sequence comes from Arvicola amphibius, assembly GCF_903992535.2. Classification (NCBI taxonomy): domain Eukaryota; kingdom Metazoa; phylum Chordata; class Mammalia; order Rodentia; family Cricetidae; genus Arvicola; species Arvicola amphibius. The sequence continues at coordinate 90,630,007 of NC_052058.2, read as the reverse complement.
CAGTGCTTCCTTTATCACAGGGTGCAGTCATGCATCCTTGCCCATTTGGATGGTATCTGAATTATTTATGAGTAAAATTACTCATGGGATGTCTCTCCCCATTCCATATCACCATTAGGAAAACATGGTTATGTTTCTAAGATGAAGTTGATGGAGAGGCTGAGATCCTCAGAAACAAATGACAGTGTTCTTTTTTTCTTGGCCCCATCAATTATTTTCCCATTTCCTCCAGGGGCCATGAAGAAGCCTGCTGGCCTGTGTTTATTGCTTCCAGTGATGATGAGCTGAACAAATCAATCATCCACTCTGTGCTAGATTATGTTGCATTTGGAGCTAGGGGTCAGGGAGGTAGAAACCAAGCTGTGCTCGGTTAAGAGGATGACTCAGTCGGCAAAACATGAGGACCTGAGATCGATTCCCAGTATCCATGTAAACAAAACAAAGCACACAAAAAGCATGTTATTCGCCTTAAGGGGCAGAGATGAAGGATCCCTGAGGCTTGCTGGCCAGCCTGCCTAGCCGAATCAGTGAGTTCCAGGTTTAACAAGAGATTCTGTCTCAAAGAATAAAGTGGAGATCAATAAAGGAAGACACCCAACATTGACCTCCAACCTCCATGTTCACATCGGTAGATACATTTAAACCCAAACATCAATAGACTTTGATCTTGGTACAGATGGACACATCTAGAGACCGAAGACTAGAACAATGTTTAAAGCTGAGTGAGGGGCTCCATCGCTGACTCACCCCTAAGTCAACAGGGACCAAGAGGGTCTTGCCGTGTCCCACTGAACATCGCTTACCTGGGAAAGAATTGTACACTGGAGAGATGGCCTTCAAGACCAGAGCCTGTTCTGTAGCAAAGGCTGCTGTAGTTTAGGGAAATGTCTTCTGAGGTTTAGACCCCACTACCTGCAGGCTCTAAGAGGCAAAGCCCAGTTAGATGTCTATAGTTAATGGGGTGACCTCAGTGAGGATTTTTATGTCCCTAGCCTCTTCCACTTTCTCTTTCACTGGCTGCCATGAATCCGAAGCAGTTTTGCTCTGCTACACGCTACAGCCACAGAATGTTTCTCTTGCTAAGACTGGTGCTAAGCAGCTCTGAGCTGGGGTCCAAACCTGTGAGCCTAACAAGCTTTTGCTCTTTGTGAGATGATATGTTTTAATGACAGCAACTGATCAACACCAAAGCTACCTTCTTCGTTTACTATTGTTATCATTATTTCTGCTACATACATACCCTGAGACAGACAGATAGATACACATACACAGAGACAGACACACATACAGGCACAGAGCCAGTATATTTTACTATTTATTTATTAGTTTTAGTTTTTCAAGCTTTATTTTATTTTTAATTATGTGTATGCATGTATGTGTGTGGGGGTGGTGGTATGTACATGTGAGTGCAGTTGCCAGTGGAGATTGGCAGATCCTATGTCTCAGATTCCCTGAATTACAGACAGCTGTGAACTACGAAAATGGGTGTTGGGACCTCAACTTGGATCCTCTACAAGAGCAGCAAGGACTCTTAACCACTGAGCTGTCTCCCCAGGCCTGCATTTAACTACTTCTGGTGATTATGCCCTGAATATTACTTAGCTAAAAATATTAGTATGATTCTAATTATAATATAGTCAACTCTAGTGAGCCATGTTTTTACATCAGGATATATGATTTGAATTCATGTATCCACGTGCTTTCTGTACAGTAGCGCTAAGGGGAAAAGCCAGATAACATCAGCTTGTTCTTTAGGCAAAAAAAAATGAAAAAGAAAATACAGCATTTCTCTGAAATGAGAGCAGACAAACACTTTAAAATTTCTTACTCAGCTATCTCTGAATTCTGGGCTTCCTTTTTAGCCCATTTTGCTGAAGATTCAAAGTGGCTTTGTCCTAGGGAGGAGAGGTTGTCATGACAGTTCTGATGGGGGTCTAAATTCAGATGAGAAGGCAGTCAAGTTTGTTATTGGTCAGCAAAAATAAGCACCAAGGAAGCCCAGAAGCACAGAATATGCCACCTAGAATAAAAAGAAATCATCAAGGGGAATTTTATAGTCAATGTGTTTTAAATAAACGAGAACCCTGAAAAGAAAAATAAGATTTATGCTGAACTCATTGAACAGGACATACTTCACAAGGTGACAAGGTGGAGATGATGTTGGGATTTAGGCTTCTCTTGGCAAAAGTATCTGTTTTAATGAGATTCTTCCTTAACATGATTATGAGTTACACATTGTAGTTCCTCCTGTGCCCAAGTTGCCAACCAATGCAGGAGGGACAGGCTGGGCAGAAAACTGTATTGTGGCTGGAAGTGGCATCCCTTTGATACAGGTTATTGAAGATTCTATTTTAGAAAATTTTGGGTTTTTTTTTTTTACTTTTATTTTTTGAGACAGGGTTTCTTTGTAGTTCTGGAGCCTGTCCTGGAATTAACTCTTGTAGATTAGGCTGGCCTCGAACTCACAGAGATTTGCCTATCTCTGCCTCCCAAGTGCTGGGATTAAAAACATGCGCCACCACTGCCCAGCCTGCTGTAGAAAATCTGAGATGACTTTAGCACAAATTCCTTCAGTGAGGGGCTGATCACGAGAGAGAGAGAGAGAGACAGAGAGAGAGAGAGACAGACAGAGAGAGAAAGACAGAGAGAGAGAGAGATTTTGTGTGTGTGTGTGCATGTGTGTGCCTGTCTGTCTGTTCTAGTAATTATGATAAATTGCCTAACAGATCCAAATCAGTTTAATATTTTTGCTTTTTGTAAAGTATTACATAATCTACACACTTACTAACACATTTAGAAGTCATTTTCAAATAACCTAAAAGTTCTCTTGTTTTGTTCAATTTGGTAACAGGACATGTTATTATTATTTTAATGGCTGGAACATGTTCTCTAGGCCAATAGGAAAATATTGAACTCCTTCCACCTTTCACCTTGTATATTCGCTGACATTTGGATTCTCCTGTCTTGGATGACATTGAGGAAGAGGGTTAGCTTTCCCCGGCCTGTGTACATAAAAGCTGCCACTAGTGGGAATAAGAAAAATTTTTAAAAATTACCTGGTATTATTTTTCTAAACAGATTCTTCCAATGTAAAATTTTTATGTTATTGTATAACTCTAACCTATGCAATATTTTAAAATAAAATATACAAAAGTGTGCAGAGGATATAATGTCTTCATGGGTTTTCATTCATAGATTTTAACTTTCCATTGAGAACAAGATAGTTGCATTCAAGGGCTTCTCAGCAGAGATGAAAACATCTTTGTGATAATTCCGTAGGAAACAGAAACTTATTTATGGGTCTTTAGTGGCCAGTGATGTCCTTCCAGGTACTGCTTCCAGTTGGCTTTAGAGAACACTGCCAGGCTGCTTTAAAGAACTCTTCTTAGCACCCAGGATGCTTTCTTTTATTGGGGGTTACAACACTGACCACCCAAGCAACAAGAGACTACAGAAGAGAATCAGTAAGAAGCAATTTTATACGCCCCTCTGAAACTTTTCTTGTTCAAACTGTGGCATTTACATACAGATGCATGGAGTTGACGTGGATCTGGTCTGAATGGAGACACAGTAAAGTCGCCAGGATTTCAGAGCCAGTTTAGTGACCTAAACATCTCATTTGTCACAAATTCATCTCTTCTGCCCCAAAACACGAGTGAGCACAGAGCCTGCAAAGAAGCATTTATTCATCACATAGCAACAATAACTCCAGATCCTTGCAAACCTCTTGTTGTTTTCCTGTGAGACTCATGGACACTTTGCTTGCCTCTTCCTTAGGCTCTGTCACTCATTTATATCACCCACATTCTTAGTTTACAAATTGAAGAGATCCGAGGTACTTGCCTAATAGAAAAAATGTGACAAAAATATATACTGCCTTACCTATATTTCTGATTGGTGACTCAGGATTCTATTTCAGAGTCACGTTCCAGGGAATGAGTGAAATTGGATTGTTTATTCAGTTAATCACTCAAATATTACATATCGGATTATTTATTGATGGCAGTAGGTGCTGGGATATGAACAAGATCCCTGTAGTCACTGAGTTCACAATGGTGCAATCAGATGGTTCTTAAAAAATCATTACACTGCTCATTATGTCTCCACTGCAAAATGTGCTCCAAAATGGATTGGATAACTGGGTTTTGTAGAAGTTTAATGGAAGGGATAGCCATCAGGTTTAGCAGCTGGAAAGTCTCCTTCCCAACAGAGGTGGGGTTTAGCAGAAGTCTGGGGGAAAGTAGTGAAGGCTAGGCTGGAAAAGTCAAGTGTTTGCAGACTTCATTGGTAGCGTTTCCCTCAGTTAGCACAAGGCTGCTTAGCAGCTCCGCCCTGGGTTTAAGATATCACATATGAGCTTCCTTTTCTTTTTCCTTGTAGTGTTTTGTTCTGGACTCCTGTACTCTATTATAATTGAGTGCATTTCTGAGTACTCAAGCATTAGCCTTGAGGAATTCAGGGACTGAACACTGGCCTCTGGCTGTCTGTTGTACTGGTTTGTGTCCTGTAGCAACTTGCCCAGTTTTAATTTGTATGGACACATTGTAATCTGCTTTCTTGGCTTCTGTTATCTCTCAAATCCAAATATCTGGATTAACTTTAAAATATTGTTTATATAAGCACACAATCCACCTCCCCACAACATGCCTCCTGTCCTCCTTCCAACTTTTGTGTCATTTATAAAATAACCCAGTAGATCTAATACTACCCAGATGCACAGAGGTCTGTAGATATCCACAAGGGCATGGACATCCTATCAGTGGTTATTCTCCCTTTCAAAGAAAAGAAACTCACCCAACTCCCCAGAAGACATCAAGCTGCTCTTAACTCCTCAGACCTAACAATCTCCTTGCTGAAACAGGTGACCCTTTTGATCATGTGCAGGTTTGGTTCTAATAACCACAGCTGCTGTAAGCACATGCATGGATTAACTGTTTTTGATGAGTTGTTTTTATTTCTGACATTGAGAATTCTTCTTTAGATTGAATTTTTTAAGTATAAATTGCTTACAGGGTAGTAAGTTTTTTTCCTGAAGTTTCATATATACTTAGCATTTCTCAGAGATAACTAGGAAGATTGTATGAGAGAGATAGAGAGAGAGAAAAGAAGAGGGACACATAAAGACAGAGACAGAAAGAGACAAACATATATATGTATATATATGTATGTATATACGTACATATATACATACATATATACATATACACACACACAGACACACACACACACAGACACACACACACACATATATATATATATATATATATATATATATATATATATATATATATAGAGAGAGAGAGAGAGAGAGAGAGGGGGGGGGGGGGGAAAACAGTCTATACAGTGAGGCCTTCTGAGAATCACTGATTACCTCCCAAGTCACAGTTTAGGACATTCTGCCGGTGTTAGGAACCAAAGACTTGGCAGTGAAATTGTTGGCAGTAAAATTGTGAAAATTGTGTTATATTTCAGGCAGTTTTCATGAGGCTGGAGTCCCTTGTAAGCAGACTTAGAAACAGAAACGGAGGGAACTATTGCTTGCCCAGATAATGAACATGGCAAGTTTTGGTCCATAGCAACAAATTGCTGTAACTTAGTAAACTCACCTAGTGAGGGAAGCTCCACTGCAGAAGGGAGCTGAATTTGATGTGACTGACCTAATCTGGTCCATATAGATCGTTCCTGTGTGTTAATGAGAACATTCCATGCTGCTTATGAAAGGCATAGGCAGAGACACACATGCCAGCTCAGGAAATTCAATCACAGAATCGGCTCAGATTTCCTTTGGAGTGGCAATTTCCCCTTAAAAAAATACACACTGGGTAGAGGATATGAGAATTTTTTAAAAATTTTTTATTATTTTGAGTTTTTCAGAATCTAAATAGAACTTAGATTGATACAGAAATGTCTTACGGTGTAAGTGAGGAATGTGAGCCTTAAGGAAACATGGAGGGGATTTCGTCTCAATGAGGTCGCAAAGACGCACTACACACAAAAATATCAGGCAGCATAAATTCAATAAATCAGGCATGGAATAAGATTAAATTTATTCCAAATTTCTTAAATATGTAAGGAAAGCGTTTGCTTGAAGTTTCGAACTAAACCTTTGATCTCTGTAAAGCAGGCATGACTGCTTTTCAACTTGGTGTCAGCAAAATAATTCCTTTAGTTCTGAGCAGGAATGGGTCTCAGCTCTGGTTGAGATGGAAAAAGATTGTCATATTTTATATACCAGAGAGAGAGAGAGAGAGAGAGAGAGAGAGAGAGAGAGAGAGAGAGAGAGAGAGAGAGAGAGAGAGAGAGAGATCATTTGCCTGGGAGCATACAGGTTTCCCTACAGGCTTGGCTTCTGTTTTATCTGCCAAGACCTCCCCCTGTAGTCAGGATGCCATGGCCTCTTGTGCTACCCATTCCTTTGTCATTGCTCCAACAAGATTCCCAACAGAAACAATGGAAAGGAGGAGGGGTTTAGCTCAGCTCCACGTATCTGAGAAGATTATTCTGGTGACAGGAGTATATATTATGTAGCAGGAGCGCAGTGTGCATCAGCAGCCTGCAGTGTGCACCAGCAATGTGTAGTGTGCAGCAGCAGTGTGCAATGGACAGTGTGTAGCATCAGCATGCAGTGTGCAGTGTGCAGCAGCAGTGGCAGTGTGCAATGAACAGTGTGTAGCATCAGCATGCAGTGTGCAGTGTGCAGCAGCAGTGTGCGGCAGCAGTGAGCAGTGTGTAGCAGTAGCATACAGTGTGCAGCAGCAGTGTGCAGTATGCAGGAGCAGTGTTCAGTGTGCAGCAGCAATGAGTAGTGTGTAGCAGTAGCATGCAGTGTGCAGCAGCAGCGTGCAGTATGCAACAGCAGTGTGCAGTGTGTAGCAGTGCCATGCAGTGTACAGTGTGCAGCATAAATTCTCTAATTTTCATGGTAGAAAAGGGGAAAGCAAGAAGAGAGGGAGGGAGGAATAGAGAGAGAGACAGAGATACAGAGATACACAGAGAGAGTTAGTGCAGTCCAGGGATATGGTCCCAAATAGTTACTTCTTTCAAACAGGTTGCTTATTTTACTCTTTATTTTTGAGATAATAATAAAATTGCCTTTTCCACCTTCCCTTTCTTCTTTACCAACCCTACCATATACCCACTCCTTGCTCTCTTACAAATTCATGAACAGGGAACTATTTTTGACTACCTCCCAATAATGTCATGGTATTCTGTTTTCATAAAAGGGTTGATCCAATTATTTCGTTGATAGGTCAGAACCTTCCTGATGTAACTGTCTCTTGAAATGCCCTTGCAGACACTTCCAGAGGTGTGCTTCACTAATTTCCTAGCATTTCTTCATCCAGTCAGGCTGACAGTGATGAATGAAGATTAATCATCGCAGGCCCCCTACCTGGACCAAAGGGCAGCATTAACTATTTCTGACCAGTAGGTGTCATTTTACATATTCTGTAACCTTAGGCTGGGGTTAGCACAAATGAATCCATCATGTCCAGCAGAACATTAAGCAGAAGCTCCTGACTTTCATCCAGCAACCACAAGAAGTCTGAGAATACGCCAATGGCTGGAGAGTGGGACTGAACGACCAAGCAAGATCCAGATCCTGATAGACTCACAGAGGCCCAGAATTCGGCTGCAGCTATGTTAGGCTTTGCAGTTGTGGGAGCAGATGGACATTATTTGCCTCTGGCTAGCTCAGTGGCCATTATTATTATTATTATCATTAATTATTATTATCTTTACTCATCCATAAGTAAATATCTTACAATACAGCTCCTTTGTTCTAACCGAAGTATTCCTTTTCTTTGTTGCTATATTGAACAGAACATTCTGGGCATTTTGATTTCCATGAGAACGAGGCACTCTGCATTGGGATTGCAGTTGTACTCCAGTTTGTTGAGTGCTAACGTAGCTTTCATGAAGCTCTGGGTTTCACCCCAAATCATATTAACCAACTATGGTGGTGTGTACTCAGGTGTATGCAAGCAAGAGGATCAGCAGTTCAAAGCTAACCTTGGCTACACTGCAAGTTCAAGTCTAGCCTGGGCTACATGAGACTCTGTCACAAAATAGAAGAAAAGGAAAGAAAGAAAGGGAGTAATGGAGGGAGGGAGGGGAGGAAGGAAGGAAGGAAGGAAGGAGAGAAGGAAGGAAGGAAGGAAGGAAGGAAGGAAGGAAGGAAGGAAGGAAGGAAGAAGTGCCCTCTTTAATGAGAGAGAAATTATATCATATACATGTTAGTACTTCAAGTGGTAATAGCACAGCACTTCTTGGACAGAAGTGGACAGAAATTCAGCCTGTCATTTTCCACAGCTAGATGGTTCTCAGCTAATAACGGGATGTATTCAGACTGTAAGGGTTAGACGTGCATCATTGATGTGATGCTTGGTATGAACAGTGTGGCAGAGTAAATGGATCAGCACTCCCTCAGCATCTTCAGATCAGCTACTAATGAATGCTTTCTTGATTTGCTCACAAAACTGAAAGTGGTGTTTAATATTTTATATATCTCAATCAGGATGGGAAAAGGTCTCTAAGTAACCAGAATAATTACTTGTTGGTAGCAAAATGATATCTAGCAGAGTTCCCTTTCATATAATGAATGGCACCAGATTGTATGGTAAGACTCGCTGAACCTATTTCCCATTTTAATAACCACTTTAATACACTCATCAAAACAAATTAATATTTCTATATTAATTTATATTATATAAGTTTGTTCAAATATATAAGTAATGAATAGAAATGAGAAGAGATAAGAACGATTTTGAAGTTCATTAAAATGTAAATAATAGAGGCTCAATTAAAAAATAACAAAACTGCTCTAAATACGTCTAGGAAATAAAGATTTATAGTTCTGTCCTTTGAATAAGCTTCAGTCTAAATGGCTAGAAGATGAGAAACTGTGGTTTATCAGCAGATAGGTAAAACATACTGGTGTTATTTGACTACAAATAAATTATTTTAAAGACTATTGTCTTATTTTTGTGTATGTATACACCTCTCAGCATGAGTATGGGTACTGCGAAGGTCAGAGGGGCCCACCCCTTGGAGTGGGAGTTACAGGCAGTTGTGAGCTCCCTGACATGGGTGCTGGGAACCCAACGAGTGCTCTTGATCATTGAGTCATCTCTCAGACTCACAAACAGTTTTTGAGACAGGGTCTTACTAGGTAGCTCTGGCTGACCTGGAACTCTATACATAGACCAGGCTGGACTTGAACTCACAGAGATTCACCTGCCTCTGTCTCCCAAGTGTTGGAATTTAAAGCATGTGGCATCATCATTATTTAATGATATGGCTGGTATAACAGGACATGTTGGATTCAGATTTATTGGCTCATATGTAGGATTTTCTTTAGCGAAAACAATGATTCTTAAATGCTTGCATCGCATTTACACGATAGAGTGGCTGTCTTAGTCTATTTCATGTGGCCATAACAAAATACCTGCACGTGGGTAGTTTATAAATACTGGAAATTTATTTTGCTCACGGTCATGAATGTTCTGTTTGAGAGCACGTACCAGATCTGGTGAAGACCTGTCTACTGCATGGTAGCACAGAAGAAGACACCAGAGAGCAAGGGAAACTCAGCTTGGTATCCTGAGTCTTCTTTCCTCTTGTCATAAAGCCACCAGAGTCCTTCACAGGGACCCTACACTCATGATGTCACCTAATCCCAATTACCCCCCAGTGGCCCCTACCTACAGATATCTTGAACTCTGGGGGTTGACAATCCAATGCTAGAAACCTGGGGAGAAATTAAAACATGTGAGTGAGTAACTTTATTTGGAGCATGTGGGTCTGGGTTATGGGGTGCAGGGCTTACCATACCAAGCATGCTAATGATCAGAACACCCCAACAGGGAAAGAATTTCACCGGCATTGCAGTCTTGAAGACATCTGAGGCCCCTCTTCACACTTAGCTGGGGAATACATTCTTGGAAATACAGCATAGGTTATTCAGACAGATAGATTGTATATCTTAACAATAGTAGAGCTCACGGGGAAAGGGGAAGCATAATTGACTTTTAGGGAACTTTCCAGTCTTGGATTCTGCTATATTTTTCATCCACATAATTTGTTCCAAGAGGTATTTGAGTCAGAAGCAGTAAGAGATTCCTAAGGCCAGTGTTCTTGAGCAGATCCCATAGCCAGGACCAATGCTGGCATCTCAGGGCTCCGCCGTAGATTTCTCAGTGCTTTCTTGTCTTGACGTCTGCTCGTGCGGAGGCTGCCGAGATCTCTCTGGCTTGAGGTGGCTTGACTCTGCAGAGGTGGGGAGAAGTGGGCCGCTGCTCTCCTCTCAGGCACGGCAGCAAGCACCTGTCCCCTTTAGTGACAGAATTTGTCAAAGCAAATGACTGAGACCGAAGGGACTCCAGCCAGCCTGGGCCTGGCAAACAGACCTTGCCCATTCCCTATGCCTTGCTAAAAACAAACAAACAAACAAAAAACAAACAACAAAAAACCCCATTAGATCACATCTTAAAGCTAGCCACCAAGGTCTGTTCACTTCCTTCTCCTGAGGCCAGCTACCAAGGTTCAGCTATTAAAGTATTGATATTTAGCATTCAAAAGCTCCCTTTGACTCACCTAATAAACATGCCCAATTAAAATTCAACACTTCACCCTGACACAGGGTGTCCCCTTGTACCTTTTTAAACTGCCATTTCCCTGTGTGACACAGCTGTCTTCTCTCTATCCAGAGGCAGCCCCTGGACAAATACCCCTCCCCCATTCCTATTCTCCCTCATCACCTGTCTCCTGTCTTTATCACTTACTCCATTCCCTCTGTCCCTCTGGGGCAAATAAATCTTCTTTGTGCTGAAAACTTGGTCTTGGGTGGGGGGTGGGGAGGGGCGGGGAGGGGATGAAACGATACCTTTCCTTTTAGAGACCCCTTCCCTACTCCTTGTTACAGATCTATGTCCTTTCTGATTTCAGAGCATCACCTTTGCCCCTAAAGACAGGTTTTGTAGAAACCTACTACTTTTTACCTTCCTCCAAAATTGCCAGGTTGTCAAAACATTCATTTCATAAGCGTTCTCAAATAATACATTTGGTTTGGTCAGGGAAATCATCGTGAATGTTCTTGTTGATTTTTCAGCAAGGCTGGCGGAACTTCCAGTTAATTAAAGCCATTATTCTTCTCTAGCCAAACACTTTGTGTCCTAAAATCTAGGCAACTCAAGGTAGGGTTTGAAGCTAAGGGAGTTAGGGGAGTGCTCACGTTCCTGCCACTTAACCTCTCTAATACCCTGCAGCTGTAGGATTGTATCTGAGCTTATTTGGTTCAAATAATGCTGTTATGTGTCCCCAACCAGTTAGAAAATGCAAAGAATGTCAAAGTCTACGGAGGTTTTCAAACACGAGATTCAGACGATACATTCATGGCAAGGGCCAGGGCACTAACCTGGAAGCAGGCAGTCTGACCAGGAGTGACAATCCACACACCTGGACTCGAGCTGAGAAGTAGTAACTAGGCTTGCGGAGCAAACGGTGGCTGTTTACCTGGTTCTGAAGGGATATGGCTGATGAAAGATGGTCCATATCTCACTTACTCATATCAGAGTCCAGGAGCCTGGACTGCAGTCTCTTCTAATGTCTCTTCTATATACAGCCCTATGCTACTTCGTGGAATGGATGTGCTCTGGTAAGCATGCTGGATGATTTTGCCTTTGTGTACATACCATGAGGATGGATACAGAAGACTATGTCACCAGGCAATATAGTTTTATAGGTCTATTGTGGTGTATCTTCTCCAACCTGGACTGAAACATCTTTATGCCGACCATGAATTAGCCTTTGGGTAGTACCTTGAATATCCACCATTGACCAGAATCTAAGGAGATACTAAGGTGAGGTCTAATAGAGTATGAAGCTGTTATAGCTTGACTTGTGTGTCTCTCCAAAGCACTAATGTTTCTCACAGAAGTACTGGTTAGAATCACTGCCTTTCCTTTCTTCAATAAGCTTCCATGTCATAATTGAGTCTGCTCCCTTATCCTTGGGCACTTCCCTAGAGTCACTGTGCATCTTCCTTCCCTAATGGGCTTAGAGCCCCTGGATCAAGCTGCTTGTTTTGATCCAGGTCGTAGGAGGACCAGGGCCATGCTTGTGTTTGCTTCTTGGGCAGATTCCTTGGAGCTGTCAGGCTCTGGTCTTCAGCCACACCATAACCTCTTTTTCAGCCATACCTAACTGTTTTAAGAACCCCTAGTCTAACTGAAAAATGTACACCCTAAAATACTTTCCTACTAGAGAGAAACACAACTTATTAGGGGTGGGCATGGATGCCTACCCCAGGACAAACTTAGTCTTTTTATCTAAATTTTTATTATTAATGTCTTCTATAAACTATTATTCAGGCTGTGAGATTGATAGGACCCAACTCTAAAGGCTATACTCTGAAATGATTGGTTGAAAAGCCCCCCTAAGAACAGCATGGACACTGGAAGTATCCATGTCAAAGGGGTGTGTGGCTAAAGAAAGTTATAAGAGAGTTGATGCATCCTAAAGCATCCTGTCACTACTACTAAAGTTATAAGAGAGTTGATGCATCCTAAAGCATCCTGTCACTACTACTAAAGGTGGACAAAGGCCATGGAAATGTAAGGTAATGTTGTATCCCAGTTTTCCATGGGTTGATACAGCCTCTGCAGTAAGGAGGAAAAGGTTCATGAGCCTAGGGTTAACAAACGGTCAAATATCTGGGAAGAAACATGAAAGATTCTTAAGGGTCCCTCATTGGCAGTATAAAATAAGTAATCCAGAAAAACTGCAGAGAGAAGAGATCTTTGGACTGCCAAGCTGCCTGGAAGCTGGGCAGAGAATTCCAGGTTTGCAGCTTTGGAGAGTCTTCGTCATAGGGCATGAGCCGGTCAGTGGTGCAGCTGCTTTTGGGTCACCCCTCACCCATGCTCTTGTTAGAAAGCCCAGTAGATGCTCATTGGTTCACCAAATTGGACATTGGTGCTGTCGTTATTTTCTTCTGTTTTGTGTTTCCGTTCTGGGGTGAATTGTGTTGCTTTGCCCCAGGAACATCTGGCACACAACTCTTGCCACCCAAATGGGGATACAGCGGAACTAGGATGACGTGTGGGAGTCTGACTGCATGCGTGGTTCAGACTATAGGTAGAAAGGCATGCAGCTGAGGGTGAGCAGCCTAAGGTTGGTGCATTGGAAGAGGCAATTCTGATACAGTGCCCTCTTTGTTTCTTTTTCTTTTTCTTTTTTGAGACAGGGTTTCTCTGTGTAACTTTCGTGTGTCCTGGTATGGTCTACCAGCTCTGGTAGATCATACAGCAGCCCTCTTACTCACAGTAGATAGTAGTGTACATTTTTACTATGTAGTGATAGCGCAGTTCTTGCCATGGGTTCTGATACATGTAACTAAGGCTAGCCCATCTGAAGTTAAGTATCTCTGGGAGAAATTCCAGGGTGTCAGTCTTTGCCTCTGTCAATGGGGTGGTATGCCGGCTTGATGTGGGGATCTACTCTGTGGGTGTGGTGATGCGCTGAGAACCATGAAGGGCTGAGAAACAATTTCCAGTCTTTGGGAGGAGTATACGGGGTCAAGGCTGTTGACAAGAAGAGGTGGCTGTTACGTGGCCACTGTGGTAGGTAGTGAGAAATGCATCTGAGACTTAGGTGACAGCCAAGCAGGAACGTGTCTATGCAAAAGAGGAAGTGCAGCAAGAAAGGGAGACATACTAGGATCTTACTTGTTAGCCTCTGACTTGGCAGGTGAATTAGATGAAAGGGAAGATGATGTATAATGCTGGCTTTCCTGTTTCTTACTGCTGGGGGCCTAAAGGGGAAAAAAAGTATAGGTTAGAATTGTTCTCAACAGCCCTTCCTAGAGTCTAAAACCTTGGACCCCATGGGGAAAATGAGAGTGAGGAGAAAGAAGACATGGTAAAATATAATAAGAAAATGCAAAGAACTATCAGATAAGAGTTGGACAAGGCAGGTTAACTAAAGCAAACAGGCCCAAGAGAAGGCATAAGAATAAGAGACCCACTTGTTTACTCGGGGTCCCATGAAAATACGAAATTGAAAACTATCATATGTATGCAGGTCTGTTATCTCCTAGAAGCCTGTTCTTTTCTAATGATCAACAGAGAGTAGATCCAGATAGGAGGGGAGGGGAGAAGATCTGGGAGGAGTGGAGGGAGGGAATAAGGAGACATCTGTGTTCAACACACAGATGGGGCCTCAGCCAGGGTCAGGTACTGGCAACTATGATAGTTTGGGTATACACAGCATCTGAACTGCTTGAATTAGGAAAGGCTTTTAAACAAGAAATTAAAGAGCCTCTTACAGTGTGGCTCTGAAGGCTGTGGGGCACAGGAGTGGATGGGGTCAGTCAAACTCCTGTGCAGACAGAAAAGCTGAACAGTGTGACTTCTCATGCCTCTTTAAGGCAAAGGCTGCATAAACTGAGCCAGTGTGAGGGAGACCGGGCTCTCATAGACTGGCTTCTCAGAGCCACAGGAGCACATAGTTAGTTATTGCTGTCTGAGAGCCTCATAATATCAGGAAATGAAAAACAATAGGAGAAAGTGGGTATTACTAAGGGACCTGGGAATATGAGAAGCTATGTTTATCCCCAGTTCATTGGTCCAGACAGAACTATATTCACAGGAGACTTACAAAAAAAAAAGTCGATGGGGCTGGAGAGATGGTTTGCTGGTCAAGATCTCTTCCAGAGTACCTAGATTTAATTCCAGCACCCATCTGGTAACTCATGGTAACTCCTAGTGCCAGGGGACCCGAAACTCTCTTCTGTCTCTTCTGGCACCAGGGATGCATGTGATGCATAGACAGACACATAAAATAGAAGAAAATTTTAAGAAAATAAGTAAAAGAAGCTAATCTAACAGAAACCTCAAGACTGGTATGGAACACTTTGCTGAATCCTTTGATGGGACCTTAACGTTATACAAGAGTCTGTGGCCAACTTAAATGATCTAGACTAGCATATAAATTGAGTTCACAAAGATACAGAAGTCTAGATGAGACCAGAGAAAGAGAAAAAAAAAAAAAAAACAGGCAAGGGTCTGTCTGGTTCCCACTGGGGTGAATGTGGGAAGACCCGTGTGAAGCTGACGTTCCTCAGGAGGGAGATGATGGAAACCCAGTGTGGCACTGGTGAACTCGAGTTCTGCCTTGGCATGTTACCCTCGCCATTGTTGTGGCAAAAATACCTGAGCCAAGAGAGTTAACGAGAAAAGTCTCCAACTTTGAAGGAACAATCCCTTCTTGGTTTGGATGTCGCAATGGCTTAAGTGGGAGGCAGCTGGTCACATTGTATCAATAGCCAGGAGAAAGCAAACAAGAAGAAAAGATGAGTGAGTGTGGCGACTCATCTTTCTTCCTCCTTTTAACTCAGACCAGGACTTCTGCGCATAGCATGGCAAGTCATCAATTGCAGGATCACAAGCTGTCTTAGGGTTTCTATTGCTGTGAAGAGACACACCGACCATGGCAACCCTTATAAAGGAAAACATTTCATTGGGGAGGCTTCCATTTCCAAAGGTTTAGTCCATTATCATCAGGTGTGACATGGTGGATTGCCAGCAGACACGGCGCTAGAGGAGGAGCTGAGAGTTCTATATCTTGACTTGCAGGCAACAGGAAGGGGTCTGCCTCACTGGCTGTGGCTTGAGCATATATAAGACGTCAAAAACCCACCTCCAACAAGACCACACTGAAGCATGATTAATAATAACTCAGAGAGAGAAATTGGGGTTCAACCTGAAGATCCAAAAAGTAAAGCAGCCAGTCACTGACCCTTAGTCTGAAAAGGTGATCCTGCCTCCAGGAATCTCGAAATGAGACTGTGTCTGAGAGCTGTCTCCTCATATTTGTAATACCCTCTAGTTCTGGGATTCAAGGCGTGCACCATTACCACCTTGTTTCTACAGAAAGCTAGTGCGGCTCCTGGGATTAAACGTGTGTGTCATTGCTGCCTGGTCTCTAAGACTGACCAGTGTAGCTGTTTTCCCTTACTGATCCTCAGGCAAGTTTTATTTATTAAAATACAAGTGAAATGCCAATATACCACACTTACTCCAACAAAGCCACGCCTTCTACTAGTACCATTCCCTATAGGGCTCATTTTCTTTCAAACCACCACACAAGGCAAGCCATGAAGGTGGTAATTTGTGATTGGAACAGACAGGGTGAAGATTCTCAACTCCTGCTTCTGAAAGTTAAGTGAGTCTGACAACACTTGATTGTAACCTACCAAGGGGCAATTCAAACTTCTAACTCATGTAGTTGTAAAATAACAGATTGTTTTGTTTTAACTGATGATTTTTGAGGTAACTGGTTATAGGAAAATACATACAATATGGGCGTATATACATACATATATACATCTGTTTCTTCACACTCTATATTGTTAAATTGAAGATGCTGCACTTGGAAGTAACAGAGTTGTGGGGAACTGGGGTGCCTGTAATCTAAACCAGTATGTCTAAGTGTAAAAGAAGATGTAAATGCCTTTAGAATAGTGTTATATCACACCAGTGTCTATAACCAGTACAGTGGAGAGGAAAAGAGAAGGAAAGAGTTGATCTGGGGTGAAATATTCTAACAATTCACAAGGACATTTGAGAAAAAGTTGTCAGTAAAAGGAAGAGAAAGTACTACACAAAATAATGTGTGCATTTTGCTGAGAAATGCAACTTCATAAAGATAAGTGATCTATTAGTTTTTTCATGGGAATGAAGCATTTGTAAGGTTTTGTGGGATTTTTCTCTCTCCCATGCAGGACATATATAAGATTGGAAAGAAGGCAGGCAAAGGTAATGATTCAAGTTTGATCATGAAATATGTATTTTCAAATGTAGTTTTTGTGTGCTGCTCTTTTTTTTTTAACAAAAGGATGAAAAGAGCAGTGTAAATGGAATGGAAAGTGGAGATTGATTTCTGCACATTGTGTCACAGAAATGAATGTGGTGGGGTAAAGGGATTACAAAGTTAAAATTGTGTAAGAGGGATGGAGGCAGGTCTGTCCACCATAGCCTCCCAGTTCCCCCTGTCCAGGGATGACTTGGTTTGTCAGACATGCTATCCATTGCACAGCTGGCCAGAGCTTCCCGGCTGGTTGGTTCTGCATGCCTCCTGACTTTCTCTGACCCAAGGCTTTCCATATTATCTTATAAATGAAAGAAATTAATAGAGAATGAGAAAAATGGTTTTTGGGGGGTGTGCGCACATGTGGTTCAGTCAGTAACTTTCATTGCACAGCATGGGGACCTGATTTCAGAAAAAGCTAGACATGCATGGCACCTCACGCCTGTAACACCAGCACTACCGAGATGGACACACGAGGATCCCTGGAACTTGCCATTCAGGAGCTCCAGGTCCAATGGAAAACTTTGGTTCAAAAACATAGTGTGGAGCTGGGAGGTGATAGCACACACCTTTAATCCCAGCAGGTGAATCTCTGTGAATTCAAGGCCTGCCTGGTCTATAGAGCTAGTTCTAAGACAATCAGGGCTACACAGAGAGACCCTGGCTCCAAAAAGCAAAATATATAATATATGTATAATGTGGAGAAGTGACAGAGGGAGACACCTCGTGTTAACCCTCTGGTCTTCACACATACTTGCACACACACACACACACACACACACACACACACACACACACACATATGCTGGGAAGCAGTTTGTGCTGGGAAGGCCCATTAGCTACTCTAGAGAAGCAGAACAGAATGAAGGCAACAGAAAAGACTGTGGCTCAAGCCAATGCAGGGTTAAGCAGCAGCTGTGGAGTTGGGAGGAAGCTGTGGTGAGAGATGCAGCCAGTCTCTGGATGAAAGGGTTAGTGGCAAGAATCGCATTTTCTTGAAGGTCACTGGAGAGGCAAATGATTCATTTTAGTAATTGGATTACAAGCACATGTGTGCAACTGTGCGGAGTGCTGTCCTCATACAGCTCGGCTGTTAATTTGTTTTGTTGTTGTATGTTTGTTTGTTTTAAATTTGGGGAATTTAATGTATGAATACTTTACTTACATCGTTGTCTAACTCCTTCCTATCCTTCCGACTCCTTTTCGATGTCTTGAATTCTTGAATTCATGGCCTCCTAGCCTTGAAACATTATTGTTATATACACACACATGAATACGACCCGAGTCCCTTTAGTTCTACTTGAATGCATGTGTGTTTAGAGATGATCACTAATGGATAACCGATCTCCAGGCCTCATCCCTAGAAAAGGTTGATTCTTGCTCTCCCAGCAACCATTCATTATTTATAGCTGTTCATCTATATGTGGAGTCCTGTGCAATTTCCCACATCTTCGTCGGCATGCCAACTTGCTATTCGTTTACATTGCAATTATACATGTCATTGAGACATCTTTCTACCCGCCATTTTACTTGGTTAATTCATTCTCACTGTGTGCTAGAGACTGGCTGCACCACTCTCATTCACAAATTATCCAAGAATGGTTTAGAAACGTGAGTCTCTTTGCGAAGTGATGGACAGATGAGAGGAAAAAGAAACTTCAGGGAAAGCCAGGAGAGTTGAAAAGCCACTGTCATCTACCTGACAGAATAATACAAAAATCAAAGATGTACTGCAGGCTTTTGTATTAAAAGCTTTTAGGAAATAACATAAGACAATATCAGCAGCACCCCAGGGAAGGAGGTGCTCTCGCAGAATTCTGGATGCTAACTATAAATTGTTTCTTTTTGTACTGAAATTAAGAACCACTGGCTTTTTTTAAAGGCATCACAAAGAAACTAAAAATACAGAGAGGAGACTGTCTGTGTTGTGTGCATCCAACAGAATACTAGGGACATTGAATCAACACAAATCAGTAACAAAAGGAAGCAGGAAAAGTAGACAGGCAGCTTGAAGGCAAGAATCTAAATAGCACACCACATACAAAAAGAGCCTCAGTATCCCCACTTGATAGAAACATAGCTAAAATGCAAATGGCTCTTTGAATGCAGACACATACAGCGTTGTTAATAAGTCTATGGTCCAAAGCAATGGTTCATCAGCTACGAGTGTTTGTTCTTCCTGCAGAAGTTCTGAGCATGTTCAAAAACAAACAAACAAACAAAACCAGAAAAAAAAACAACACCAAAAAAAACCATACTGCCTTTAAGTCCAGCTCCAGAGAATCTGATGCCTTCTTCTAGTCTTGGAAGCCACTTGTACACACATCCCTTCCTTGCCACAGAAACGCAAATATACACATAATTTCAAAAAGCACCCAAGGACACCCATACCATTGGACTTTGAATGAAGTAGACGCTCTTTAACCTTTTCAATTAAGAGTGTATACAGGCTGTACCATTGTGAAGAACACCTTGTGACTTACCGTGGCTTGATTATGTACACACCCAAGCAGTCCACTCCAAGATACTAATCTCACAGAATATCACACACATCCATATCATAGAATGTTCAAAATGTGCTCGTGGCAGCACTGTTAACAGTAGAAAGTGTAGAGTCCACATATCTGATAATAATAGCATGGCTGAACCAACTGGAATACTCATTCCATAGATGACAGGGCAGAATAAAAATAGGCAATGCCACACTGAACCAATTAATCTCAGCAACACCACAGAGATAGGAAGAAGCAATCTCAGAAGATCCATACATACTCTAATTTCATTTGCATAAATCTACATAAAGTTCAAAACCAAGATCTTTTCTTCAGGGAAGCATCCATCAGGGACAACTGGAGAGAAAAGCAATGAAAATGTTATTACAAACATCAGAGCAAGTGCCTTCCTTTGGGTTGGAAGGGAAAGTGTGATAAAGAAGACACGTGGGGAACAGAGGCAATATCCTGTCTCCAAGGATGAGGGGTTCTTCCGCCATTCACGCCATCATTATTCTTCAAGCTTGTGTTTGTATGCATTTTTCCTGAGTATATATCAATAAAAATGAAAGAAATACACAAATATTTCCTTCCTATTATTTATATCCTGACTGCTGTTTCCACTCCCTCCTCTCCTCCCAGTTCCTCTCCCTTCCACCTCCCCTCTGACTCCTCACCAATCCACCAGTCTCTTTTCTGAAAAGGGATATTAGCTGGTCTTGCAAAATATGGCATATCAATTTGCAGTAAGACTAAGCACCTCTCCTTGTATTAAGGCTGAGGTAAAGACTCCCAAAAGCCCCCCAAAGCATCAGAGACAGCCCCTGCTCCCACTGTTAGGAATTCCAAAGGAATACCAAACTAAACAACTATAGCATAAAGAGAGGGCATAGGTCAGTCCCATGCAGGCTCCCTGATTGTCTCTTCCATCTCTGTGAGACCTTATGACCCCAAGTTAATTGATTCCGAGGGTTTTATTGTGATGTACTTGACCCCTCTGGCCCCTACAATCCTTCCTCCCCGTCTTCTGCAAGTTTCCTATTATGCCTAGATCTATGAAGTCCCCCAAAAAACCAACAAGGAGACCAAGTCCTGTATGTAAACGCAAGAACCTTTATTTTATACAAGTTTGCAAACTTGGTCTCTCCATGTGTCCAACAAATTGGAGTAAACAGAAAGCCCCAAGCTCAGTTAGAGTTGAGTTTTTATAGTAGTAAATGTTGAGGAAAGGGATTTCTAAGGTTCAGGACTCCCAATTGACTGACATTTGTCTAGGGGTGCCCTGGTGATTGTGTGCTGGAAGGTGATCCTATCTACAATGGTTGGAATGTTAGAAATTACCTTTGGATGGTCTGTTCTTGGGTGGTGCTTGGATAATCTCAGTTGTGGCCCTTTCTGCACCAATTATTGCCTCAGTGTAAACTTCTGAGACTCAGGCTCCATTAAACTTATCATGGCTGAGTCCTACTCTGGCAGGTAATAATGGTTGGAAGAACTTCCTTTGGGTGACCTGTTTCTATTAAGCTTATCATGGCTGACTCCTTCAGTTCCCTGAGTTCATATGCCTGTGGGTCCAGAGACTCGTGTGCTTCCATCAGTTACTAAAGCCTCTCTGATGACAAGTGGGTTAGGCACCAATCTATGAGTATAGGAAGACATCATTAGAAATAATCTCATTAACTTTTTTTGTGTTGATCATGTTTTGTTCTATCCTATTAATTATCCTATTTATCCTAGGCCTCTAGCCTATCCAGCCTCTGAGTCCTGGCCCTCCAGGCAGTGCACTCCCATTGTGGCATGTGTCTCAAGCTGGACCAATCATTGGTTGGCCACTCACACAATCTCGGCACCACCTTTACCCTAGCACATTTTGTAGGCAGGATAAATTGTAGGTCCAAGTTTGTCTGTCCGGGTTGGTGTCCCAATCCCTCTACTGAAAGTCTTGCCTAGTTACAGGAGATGGCTGGATCATGATCTGTATCCCCTTTTCTAGGAGTCTTAGCTAGGTTCACCCTCAAGATTCCTAGAAGACTCCATTGTACTAGGTTTCTAAATTGTGCCTAGGTGCCCCACCAACTCCAGTTGTCTCTTCCAGTACCATCTTCCTCCACCCTCCCTCCACCCAATCCCTCTTGTTCCTTCCCCAACGTCCCTCTACCTTTGGTATCAATTCTATTTCTCCTTCCCATGGAGATTCAATCTTCCCCACCTAGATCCCTCCTTGTTACTTAGCTTCTCTGAGTCTGTGGATTGTAGCATGGTTATTCTTTTACTTTATAGCTAATGTCTACTTACAAGTGAGTACATTAATATGTTTCTCCTTCTGGGTCTGTGTTACCTCCCTCATAATTTTTTTTTCGACTTCCACCCATTTGCGTGCAAATTTCATGTCATTGTTTTTAACAGTTGTACAATACTCTTATTGTGTAAATGTACCACATTTTCTTATCCATTCTTCGCTTAAGGGATATCTATGCTGCTTCCAGTTTCTGGCTGTGTTGAATAAAGCAGGTATGAACCCAGATGAGCAAGTGTCCTTGTGCTAGGATGGAGTACCCATTGAGTATGGTTTTTTTTTTTTTTTGACGTCTCGTTTCTTCAGTTCTTTATATATTTTTATATTAGCCCGCTGTCAGATGTGGGGTTGGTAAAGAACTTTTCCCATTCCATAGGCTGCCATTTTGTTCTATTGATTGTGTCCTTTGCCTTACTTCAGTTTCAGTAGGTTCCACTTCATTGTCAGTCATAGTATCTAGGCTATTGGTGTTAAATTCAGGAAGTTGTCTCCTGTGCCAATGCATTCAAAGACATTGCACAATCTCACTTCTATTAAGTTCAGTGTATCCACTTTTATGTTGGGGTCTTTGCTCCATTTGTACTTAAATTTGGTGGTGACAGATCTAGATCTATTTGTATTCTTCTACATGCCAACATTCACTTCTACCAGCACCATTTGTTGAAGATGCTTTTTTTTACATTGTATATTTCTGGTTCTTTGTTGAAAATCAGATGTTTATAAGTGTATGGATTTATGTCTAAGATTTTTATTTGATTCCATTGATCAACCAGTCTGTTTTTTATGCTAATGCCATACAGTTTTTATTACTGTAGCTCTGTAGTAGAGTTTGAAATCAGGAATGGTGATCAGAAAGTTCTTTTAATGTACAGGATTGTTTTAGCTATCCTGTTTTTTTTTTCATATGAAGTTGAGTATTATTCTTTCTAGATCTGTAAAGAATTGTGCAAAGGGATTGGACTGAATTGTGTGGATGGGGATCGGATAGAATCTGTAGATTGCTTTTGGTAAGATGACCATTTTTACTAGTTAATCCTACCAATCCATGAACATCGGAGATATTTCCATCTTCTGATATCTTCTTTGATTTCTTTCTTCAAAGACTTGAACTTATTGTCATACAGATCTTTCACTTGCTTAGTTAGAATTATGCCAAGATACTTTATATTACTTGTGACTATTGTGAAGAGTGATGTTTCCCTGTTTTCTTTCTCAGCCCATTTGTTGCTTGCATATAGGAGGGCTATTGATTTTTGTTTTATTTTGTTTTTTTGTTAACCTTGTATCCAGTCACTTTTGTGAAGGTGTTGTGATCTGTAGAAGTTCTCTGATAGAATTTTTGGGTCATTTATGTATACTATCATATCTGCAAATAGTGATACTTTGACTTGTTCCTGTTCAATTTGTATCCTTTTGATCTCCTTTAATTGTCTTATTGCTCTAGCTTGAACTTTAAGTACTATATTGAATAGATAAAAAGAGAATAAACAACCTTGTCTTGTTTGAGATTTTAGTGAAATTGGTTTGAGTTTCTCTCCATTTAAGTTGATGTTGGTTATGGGCTTGCTGTAAATTGCCTTTATTATGTTTAGTTATGTCTCTTGTATCCCTGATTTATCGAAAACTTTTATCATGAAGGGTTATTAGATTTTGTTAAAGGCTTTTTCAGCATCTAATGTGATGATCATGATTTTTTCTTTCAATTTGTTTATATGGTGAATTACATTGACAGATTTTCATATGTTAAACTATGATTTCTGTGATGAAGCCTATTTTATCATGATAGATTGGTCTATAAATCTCTTTCTTTATTGAATCTTTCTGTGGTTTGGGAATCAGGGTGACTGTGGCCTTATGAAATAAATTTGGCAATATTCCTTCTGCTTATATTTTCTGGTATAATTTGTGAAGTATTGATATTAGCTCTTCTTTGAAAGCCTGGTAGAATTCTGCACTAAAACCTTCTGGTCCTGTTTTTATTTATTTATGTTTTTCTGGAAGACTTTTAATAACTGCTTCTATTTTGCTTCTATTTCCTTTGGAGTTATAAGTTTACTTAAACTGTTTATTTGATCTTGATTTAACTTTGGTAAGTGGTATCTATCAAAAAATATCAATTTATTGTAGATTTTCCAATTTTCTGGAGTATAGAATTTGAAATATTACCTAATGATTCTTTAGATTTCCTCAGTGCCTGTTGTTATGCCTCCCCTTTGCTTCTGATTTTCTTAATTTGAATAATCCCTCAGTGTCTTTTAATTAGTTTGGATAAAGTTTTTCTGCTTTTGTTAAATTTTCTCAAAAACCAACTCTGTTTCATTGATTCTTTGTATTTTTCTCTTTGTTTCTATTTTATTGATTTCAGCCCTCATTTTGATTCTTTCTTTCCATCTACTATTCTTGGATGTGCTTGTTTCTTTTGTTCTAGAGCTTTTGGGTATGTTAAGTCACTAATGTAATATCTCTTCAGTTTCTTTATTTAGGCACTTAGTTCTGTGAACTTTCCTCTTTGTACCACTTCCATTGTGTCCCACCAGTTTGGGTGTGTTGTGCATTTATTATCGTTGAATTTTAGGACGTCTTTAATTTCTTTATTTCTGCCTTTACACAGTAGTAATTCAGTAGAGAATGGTTCATTTTCCACGAGTTTGTAAACTTACTGTTGTTGTTGAAATGCAACTTTAATCTCTGGTGTTCTGATAGGATACAGAAGATTATTTCAATTTCTTGTATCTATTGAGAGTTGGTCAGTTTTGGAGACTATTCCAGGAGGTGCTGATTTTACCTTTGATGAGTCTAAAGTGTCCCCTGTCTCT
This sequence comes from Arvicola amphibius, assembly GCF_903992535.2. NCBI lineage: Eukaryota > Metazoa > Chordata > Mammalia > Rodentia > Cricetidae > Arvicola > Arvicola amphibius. Next base: position 90,605,537 of record NC_052058.2, on the reverse strand, counting down.
TTAATTAACTTTGGTTTGGAGTCTATTATTTGATATTAGAATGGCTACAACAGCTTATTTCTTAGGTCCATTTGCTTGGAAAAATCTCTTTCCAAACTTTTACTCTGAGGTAATGTCTATCTTTGATTTTGAGGTGTGTTTTTTTTTATCCAGTGGAAGAATGGATTCTATTTTTTCACATACAATCTGCTAGTCTGGCTAGTCTGCACCTTTTAGTTGGGAAGTGTGTCTGTGTGTGTGTGGTTGTATGTGTGTGTGTGTGTGTGTTTGTATGTTTCCCTTCTTAGGGATTTTGGGATGTGAGTTTATTTCCTCTGTTTTCATGGGTGTAATTTACCTCCTTGGGTTGGAATTTTCCTTCTATAACCTTCTGAAGGGCTGAATTTGTGGACAAATAATGCTTAAATTTGACTTTATCAAGCAATATCTTGTTTTTTCCATCTATGGTGACTGAATGCTTTGTTAGATATAGTAATCTGGGCTGGCATCTGTGTTCTACAGGATATCTATCATGTCTAGGCCTGTCTGCCTTTTTGAGTCCACATTGAGAAATTGGGTGTAAGTCTGATAGGTCTGCCATTATATGTTACTAGGCCTTTTCCCTTCACAACTTTTAATATTTTTTCTTTGTCCTCTGTGTTTAGTGTCTTGATTATTATGTATCAAGGGGACTTTCTTTCCTGTTCCAGTCTACTTGGTGTTCTGCAAGCTTCTTGTACCTTTATAGGCATTTATTTCTTTCAGTTAGGAAAATTTTCTCCTATGATTTTGTTGAATATATTTCTTGAGTCTTTGAGATGGATTCTTCTCCTTCTTCTATTCCTATTATTCTTAGGTTTGGTCTTTTCATGGTGTCCCAGATTCCCTGGATGTTTTATGTCAAGGACTTTTGAATTTATCATTTTCTTTGACCTATGTATCTGTTTATTCTATCAAATCTTCAATGTCTGAGATTCTCTCTTCCATGTCTTGTATTCTGATGGTGATGCTTGCTTCTGTAGTTCCTGAGATTTTCCATTTTCAGAATTCCCTCAGTTTATGTTTTCTTTATTTTTTCTATTTGCTTTTTCAGGTTATAAACAGTTTTAGTCACTTCCTTCACCTGTTTATTTTTTTCTTGGATTTCTTTAAGGGATTTATTTATTTCCTATTTAAGGACCTCCATCATCTTTTTATAAGTTGTTCTTAAGGGTTTTGTTGTTGTGTGTATGCTTCATCTGTGTTGAAATAGTCAGGACTTGCTGTAGAAGGTTGGCTGAGTTCTGGTGTTACTATATCTCCATGGCTATTGTTGATTGGATTCTTATGCTGGTGTTTAGGCTTCTGGGTTGGAGGTGATCATAAATGCTAATTTCTGAGGGATTTTTTTTTAGATGGGTGTTTTCCCCCTTGGTTTCTCTATGCTCTCTGGTCCTCTTGCTGGAGTGGTCTTTGGTTGAACATGGAGCTTCCACCCAAGTTGGGGGCTGGGTTTCTGGCAGCCAGAGTGGCCTCCGGTCTAGCCAGGGTTCTGCTGGTGTCCTGGGTGCCCGTGTGGCCTCTGGGAACTTGGTTGCTGGCATGGCATCTGGTGGAACAAGGGTCTTCCACTGAAATTGTGGATTGGGGAACTGGGTGCTGGTATGGCCTTTGGTGTAGCAGGTGGTCTTCTGCAACAGGCATGAGAAGGATAGGGTTATGAGAGGAGGAGGGGTTGGGGATCTGGGTCCTGACATAGTCTCTCACATAAATATTTTATAATACATTAATAAAGCAGATGACTAGGAGGAAAACGTTTTAGAAACAGGCAGCAGTTATTGCCAGAAATCAGAATCAGGATCCAGGGTCTTGACCATGGCAGAGGAAAGGAAAAGTCTCAAGTGGAGGGTCATTACAGGCCAGATAGAAGCAATAGGTTGTAATAAAGGCTTGGATACTGTAGCAAAACAAAGTAGAAGAAATGAAGATTAACTGAAGATTCCCTCAGGCATTTGGCATGATAAATAATCCATTACTATAGAGGCACAGCAGAGGCTGAGGAAAAGTGGAGCAGAAAAAAAAATAGAAGAATGGCTGGAAAGATCCTGGCCACGTTGTATTAAATACCCATGTATGAGATTCCTGGAGAGATACCCAAGGGAGTTGAGGTCCTCCTTCCCAATACTATTTCACAACAGGCACTTACTTCAAATTGTCAACAAAGAAATGTTTTCCCCATATCTCTTACCTGTAAGGTAGCTTGACAAGCATTGCAGAGGAGCCAGAGAGACAGAAGCGGCCATGTCTTCCCAAAAGTTCACACTGCAGGTGAAGACACAGGACAAATGGAATGTAACATCAGCTAAAATCAACTAAAAATAGGGACAGAGATGATCAAGGATATAGAGTTTAGGAGAAGGAAGAGGGAAAGAGATGGTGGGCAGAAAGATGATCCGTAGATAGGTGATAGAGTATTGGTTAGATATAGAGGTGATAGATTGATAGTTTGCTGATTGATAGATGACAGATAGATGGATGATAATAGATTAATAGATGGATAGATAGATGACAGATACACAGGTATTGATAGATTATGGGTAGATAGACAATTAATGAAATACTGAAACACTGAATTGATGGATGGGAATATGATAGATGAATTGATGACAAATAGATAACAGATAATGTATATATATATATATATATGAAATGATAGATAAAAGATGGATGAATAGACATACGGGTAAATGATAGATGTAGACAGATAGACAGATGGATGTCAGGTGGGTGTATGGATAGATAGACAAATAATGAGGGAGATAAGATAAATTCTAAGTAATTTCAGAGCTGTTTGTGAGAACATATTTAAGACTTAGACAAAATTAAACAACAGCCCTGGACATAGAAGGTCTTTCATATGTAAAGATCAGTACATAGCATAGTCTACTCAGAGCAGGAGAAATAACAGAGATGAGCAGGGCCGGATGGAGCCATTTTCTTCAGCATCTAAATGACAGGTAATAATCCAAATATCAAAGAATGCTGTCCAGACAGCAGGCTCCACAGAGTCAGGACAGGAAGGGATGAAGATCCTAGCTACACTTGGGCAAAACAAATGAACATGCATGAGCTAATACAAGAAGTATTGCTCAGGACGAATTAACTTTAAGTGGATTGGAAGTAAAGAAAGGGGTAATCCTCTATAATGTTACACCTACAGAGTGCATGAGAAAGAAGGAGGCCTCACGAAAGCTTTGGGGAAGAAATATTAATTCAGTTTTAAATATCAAGAAGAAAAAAGACAGAAGCTGGTTAGTCAAGCAAAAGAGTCCAATATGGCCACAGGAAATAATACTTACTGTGGAAACGTGGTCAGGCAGGAAAAGAGATAGAAAGCAAACACCCAGAAATGACAGCAAATCTCAGGAAGTAGAGAAGTGATCCAGCTGGAGTTGGTGAGCTGGAAAAGTGCCTCCCTAGCAAGCATGAGGACCCGAGTTCCATCTCCAGAAACTATGTGAAGGAGTAGGCATGGTGGCCTCTATGTGATCCCAGTGGTGAGAGAGAGAGACAGACAGGTAAGTTCCTGGAAATCACGGTGCAGCTGACCTATCTTGATGAACTTCAGGCCAGTGAGAGACACTGTCTCAAAAACACCCAAGGAATGACCCCTGAGTACATCCTCTGTCCTCCACACTTGTGTGCACCCACATGAACACACACACACACACACACACACGCATACATACACACATAATAGGATTCTAATCAATGTGTTAACAATATATGTATGACTCAGAAACACCATGTGATATAACATAACATGTACTTGGAATCCAGGCCAAGAATTATAAAAGAAACTTTATAATTGTGAAGAAAATAAAATGTTTGATAATGAAGTAAAAATGAAATTTTGTGAAAGCAACACTCATTTACTAGAACTTATACTTTTGAATTTGTCCTTTGCTATTCTAACCAGATTGTCAATTAAATTCCCATGTAAAATAAAGGTATTTCCACATTTCCATATTTCAAAAATTCAATTTTCTTGGCGGCTTCCTGTAGCTAATACATTCCATCAAAACAACAAACTAAACTACCATAGCAGAAAATCCTATGAACTATGCTTTGCCAGGATGACGGGAAACCTTGGAGATTTAGGATGGGAGGGGTTGTCTAAAACAGGAAGGAGTAGGATAGTTTCCAGGGTGTCTGTGACAGTCAATTACACAGCTATAGTGAGTGCAGTGTGCTCAAGTGTGGCTATTCTACCTCTAGCTAGAGAAACAAGAGCCCAAGGCGGGAGCTGCGCACTAGATCTTTGCATGGGTCTGTGGATGCCTTGGCTTTCTCTGTGATCACGGCTGCATGGGTCTGTGGATGCCTTGGATTTCTCTGTGTGATCACAGCATAGACCTGTAGTTCTGGCACAGTCAGCAATGTTGACTCCAACTTTTCCTTACAGAAATATTGCAGGTAGGATGTTCAATTATTGAGTTACTCTAGAGTCACTGTAATAGGTGAAAATGGCCTTGAAAGACTAAGACTAATGTTCATGATCTCCACGGAGGAAGAAGTAAAGATCAAAGGTTGAAAGCAAATTACATAAATTCAGGCTCTTTGGAAATGCCAAGAACAATGGATATGAGATAAACATAATAGTATTTAGAATGAAAACATTATACCGATGAAAGCTACTAATATTGAATATCCACCTTGATTATTATAAGCTATTATAAACACACCTAGCACTCACACCAACCATACATACATCATACACATGCATCACACAAACACACATCATTATGTGCACATACTTCATACACACATCACATAAACACATCATACACATACAAATTATTTAGCCATCACATAACACATCATATATACACATCCTTTAGACATACAGCACACACATACACACATCAGGCATGTCACATACAAATCACATACATATCACATGAATTCCATACACATACACACACACATACACCATATACACATTATACATATCACCACACATACACTACACAAACACTCAATAACATGTATAAAATTTATAAGTGGACTGTTTGCTTCACCTGCTTGATTTTTTTGTTTTTTTTCTTGGGTTTCTTTGAGGGATTTATTAATTTCTTCCAATTTTTTGTTTGTCTTCCCCCCATTTTTAAGAGAGTTTTTCATTTCCTCTTTAAACATCTCCATCATTTTCATGAAGTTACATTTAAAGTCCTTTTCTTCTACTTCTCCTGGGTTAGGATGATCAAGTCTTCCTGTTGTGTGACCACTGGATTCTGGTGTTACCATGTTGCTTTTTAGGTTGTTGGATATGGAAGTCCAGTCAAAGTGGAGCATTGCTGGGCTCTTCACCTCTAAGAAAGTGACTTTTTCCCTTCTGTTCTTTACACTCAATTTTTAGTTAGAAAGATGGCTGTAGGAGTTCCAGCAATTGCATCTAGGAAGTCCAGAAAATCAATTCTTCCAGTATCTTTTCGTAATCGAGGAAGTATTTCTTAAACTCCTGACTGACTTCCCTCAAGCCTCTCTGAGAAGTTTGGGTTTCATATTTATACTAAATACTCCATCATAATGAAGAGACCAATGGACTTAAGGTTAGTGATGGGCAGGCAGTCAGCATTGATCTGCAGGAGAGAATGTTCACGGGTAGTGAGGACTAAGTTCTCATTTATATCAGATGCTGACACCTGATGCTTATGTTGCTGATTAAGACATGCAAGTATAAATACATTCTTTAGAAGTGAGGTAATTTATATCAGCAAAGTCAAAAATAAAGCAAAGCCATTGTTCTCGATTTGGCAAGAAGCAGAGAGGAAAGGGCTTTCATCATTCAAACCTCTGATTTATCAGTGACAGTGGGTGTTCTAAATAATGCCTGTGTATACATTCAATAAAAGATTATTGGAATAAAATAGCAAACATTTAGTTTGATGTCATCATTTTAAATAACAGCCATCTATGTGTTATATACTTTGACATTTAATCAATCCTTTGATGAAAGGTGTTGAGATAGCTGGGAATTTTTCCTGTTGCCTATCTTGATGGGTGATACATGTCTCATTGAAGATATACAGGTACCTCACACACATTAAATTTGCTTGGGTTTAAGGCAAGTTCACATCAAGGAGCCTTAAGGATAAAAATGGTGGTTCAATTGCTGCCCCCCCCTGCTGTGGACTGCCTGAGGGAATCGGTACAATCTCTGTTTATTCTGAACCTCATTCCAAAAGGTGAGGTTTGGGGGAAGTGCATTTATACAGATAGGGGTTTATCTGGGAAATTCTACATTGACCTATGAGATACAATAATTTGAGAATCATTAGGTCTAGCAATTTTCTTTTACTAGATATATCTTTCTTCTACTGTTTACAATTAAATAGTAGTTTAAATGTAATGTCTGTGGTATAAATTGCACCCAGACTAGGGGTGTCATCATCTCACACCCCTTGTTCTCCTCTTTCCACCTCCTCTCTAGTCTCGCCAGTCCTGTCTTCTGTCCCTGCTCCCATCTGGTGCTAATGCAGGGACTCTGGAAGCAGAGAGGATCCTCGTCTTGCTTCTTCCCTCTTTCCATACATGAAGTCATATCAGTGTCTTCCATTCTTCTCCAGAAGATGAGGATGAATGGACCACTCAGGTCTTCTGGTTTCCCAATCTGACCTTTTGCTTTCCTTTCAAATACGTAATTTACATCTTGCTCATTGTTACACCATCAATACGTGGGGTGCTTTCCTATTGTCTAACAGCTCTGCCTTTTCAGTGTGGAAAACGTTTCTGTTTTGACATTCCAGTTCGGCACACAGGTTACATTGAAATAGTAAATGCCTTTGTTTATCTTTTTAGGCCCTTTTTCCCTTCATAATGTTTGCCATTACAGAAACAAGGAAATTCATCATTTTCAAAAATTATTTGTGAAAATGGATTTCTAACTTTTTAACATACTCCCTCTATTATTGTGCGGGTAGGAAAGTGTTTTCAATTTTCTTTTCTTGATCAAAACCAAACTTGAAAAATACGTAGCATTCTGCACCATCTGTACCAAGCTGCTGTAATCACCCATCTGTTTCAAATCGCGGTTTTTGCAAGTACATTCTTGCGGTTTGCTGTTTTGCATAATTAAGTTCATTAAAGGAACACCCTTGAGTTTTAATATTTAGGGTAATAAATTTGAACTCTGGCATTCTGGAGAGCGTAGGTTAGTGGGTGGAATTCTGATGAAGTTGCCTATCTTATTCCTCCGTGGCTTGAATTAGTACAGGGCAGTCGGTAACCTAAAGCATACCGAGGAAATGCAGAGTTTAACCTCACATTTCCATATTTTAATGACAGACTAACTAGAAATGATTAAGCGATGATGGTTTAGATTATGTCCTTTCTCTCATCATGGTTTAGTGTAAGATTTTAATGATCATTGGTTTGACTTTTTGTCATTTGTTTCCATCCTGCTGCTGCCAGCAGAACATTCCTTGTGTATTGGCACATCTAGAATATCTTAATGGAATTATTATTTTTAAATGTTTTCTGTAACTTGTACAAAGATGTGGTGTTTTTACTTGTGTGAGAAGTTGCATGTGTTACGTCATGCATTGGGAGGTGAGTATACTTTCCTTCCCTAGACCTGACTACAGTTGTGGTTCTGATCCCTTTGGCATAAAGGTTTTATATCTGGCACGGGACTGTCCTTTGCCAGCCAACCCTTGGGAGTCTGGCAACTACAGCCAGATCTGAGGCTCCTGGTTCCTTCACAGGGGCTGATGAAGAGAAGAGAAGTAGTAAGTGCTCATCTGCGCCCTCTGCTGCACCCTCAGTAGTTGTAATTTAATATTTTTTAATTTAAATATTCTAGATAAACATTTTTTTTCTGTTTTGCCTCATTATTAGTCCAGCTTGTCTCTTTCCCTTTTTAATTTACTTCTACTGTAGCCACTCTCTCCCTTCAAGTTTGCATTGCGTCCTTTCTCCGGAGTGTCCTTAGGTATGAGGAATCCTCATTTATCCTGTGTCCTGGTTGGTTTCTATTGTCAAACTGACACAACTAGAAATACCTGGGAAGAAGAAACCTCAATTTAATAATTGCCTAGAAGCCGGGCGGTGGTGGTGCTGTACACTTCTAATCCCAGCACTCGGGAGATAGAGGCAGGCAGATCTCTGTGAGTTCGAGGCAAGCCTGGTCTACAAGAGCTAGTTCCAGGACAGCCTCCAAAGCTACAGGGAAACCCTGTCTCAGAATAAAAAAAAAGAAAAGAAAAGAAAAGAAAAGAAAGGAAAGGAAAAGAAAGGAACTACTGAGTGTCCTAAAGTCATGTTTGTGATATTTGTGAGAGATTATTTTGATTGGTGACTGTGGCTGGGGTTCATGTAGGCAGCATCATCCCCTGGTTAAGAGTGTGCAGCACGCCCCCCCCCCCCCATGTTTCATGTGTTCAGATTCCTCCCTGATTTTCTTTTATGATGGACTGCAATTACAAGTGTAAGTTGATTTTTTTGTTGTTGTTGTTGTTGTTTTTCGAGACAGGGTTTCTCTGTGGCTTTGGAGCCTGTCCTGGAACTAGCTCTTGTAGACCAGGCTGGTCTCGAACTCACAGAGATCCGCCAGCCTCTGCCTCCCAAGTGCTGGGATTAAAGGCGTGCGCCACCACCACCCGGCTACAAGTGTAAGTTGAAATAAAGCCTCTCCTCCCCTAAGTGCTTTTGGTTGGAGAGCAACAGATTGAATGTAGAACAACCTGGGAATGAATTATGTGGAGGGAACCCATAAAAGCGGGACTCTGCAGAGTTAGATGATAAAGTAGACACAGAACAAGAAGTTATAGTTTGTGGCAGAGATGTCTCTATCCCGAAGAATGCTTTGAGTTCTTTGACAGTTCACTGGCTTCATATCCATATTTGTCTACCTTGGCCTCCTACAGCCAGGGGTCACATTATGGTTATCATTGATATGTATCATGATTACATTTCTGTAGTGGATATCAATATGGGACAAAATGCAGTTTGATGAACCCCCGTTGAGTGCCTTCTCTTCGCTTACTGAACATGTTTCCTCTTTACTGTAAACCCCTCTAGAAAACCGTATGTAACTCTTGCCAGGCGGTGGTGATGCATGCTTTTAATCCCTGCAGTCAGGAGGCAGAGGCAGGCGGACCTCTGTGAGGTCAAAGCCAGCCTGGTCTACAAGAGCTAGTTTCAGGACAGGATCCAAAGCTACAGAGAAATCCTGTCTTGAAAAAACAAAAAAGAAAAAGAAAACCATATATAACCCTCCCTGACTTACAGGAGCTCTGTTTGCATGCTCCTATGTATCTCTTACTACATACCATGCTATTTTGCAATTATCATTTGCCTAATGGTTTCTTAATAACCTCTGAATGCCATGATTGAAGGACTTTTCCTTACTCATTTGTGGTCTAGGGTTTGCCACATTTTTTGGCTCTGGTAGAGGAGTTCAGAACTGCAGCATAGGAGGCAGCTGAAGATTAGGTTGGGCATGACAATAAAACTTAACCTTTAAGACACTTGGCTCCTTGCTTACGAAGTCAGACACACAATCACTAATATAGGATAATCTCTTTCTTTAAATGCTGAGGCAAAGTCAGGCATGGCTGTTCACACTGTAATCCCAAAATTGGGGATGCTGTAGAAGAAGGATTACTCTGAAATTGAAGCTAGCCTGTGCTACATACCAAGTTCAGATTGGGCTATATAGTGAGTTGCAAGCTAGCCTGGGCTACAGTGTAAAGATCTTGCACAAGACATGCTCAAGATCAAGCCAGTGAGAGAAAGAGAGGGAGGGCCCCCCAGCCTCAAGCCTAACTGAGGAGTTCTTGACAGTTGAAGGATACCTGAAGGGGAAGCTAGTTTTTCTTAAGGTTGTAATCCTTCCAGTTGGTTCTACATCTGTGACTGTACGGGTAGTATGAGGGCTATAGGATAAACAAACAAAACAAAGACTTGTTGAGTGAAGTTGGGAGTGTGTGGAGGTAGGAAGAGTTAGAGGAACTAGTGGGAGTGGACATGGTCAAAATATGTTGTATAAATGTATGAAATTCTCAAAAAAAATTGTAAAAGGAAAGACAATCTGTAAGTAAAGAGATATCAAGCCCTGGACAGGGAAATGCAACATGTCAGAACAGATAAATCACCTGTTATCTTTTTGATGTAGTAAAACCATGTGGAATTGTCAGTTTGATAACTTGAGATTCATAAGGTGGAGCTAGTATATACTATGGACTGAGAAATTTCTGGAAGCTAAATACTTGAATAAATGAAATAGGAGACTTTTTGAGCACTAACAGTGCGTGGCAGATGCAAACTATAAGCAACTCTTCACCCTTAGGGAAGGCACTCTTAGATGGGAAAGTGTAACTCTATGTCTTTACACTGAGACCCAGATGGAAGGGAAACAGCCTGACAGGCACCCACAGGGAAGTCTGTGGTGAACTCTGAAGCTGGCCACAAGTCCCACTAGCTCTTCTCTTCCCACAGGAGATTGCCCATCTCCTTCTCAAGAAGTGACATGAACAGAGGTCTGGAAGCAAATGACAAAAGCAGGGGTAGCTCGAAGGGCTCTCCTCCCTGTCCTCAGGCCATGTCAGCTCTGATTTCTGAATGTTACTTAACATGAACGGCAGGGAAGATAACCATGTCTGCCATCAGTGGAGAGTAGTCTTCTATAAACCAATCAATTTATGCCTGTTTGTTTGTCAGTTAGTACTAGGAAGGAAGCATGACTCCCAGGACAGCAGACAATTTTGGAATCAGAGCCAAAGTTACTTCAGTACCCTGACGACTTTGCCAGTGGGGATCAGCAGGAACTGGTGTCACCCAAGGATTCAAGAGTGCTGGTGCCAGTCAGTGTTGATCAGGAGTTATTGATCCACTCTAGGTTCTGCATCTGCATTATGATAGAGCTGCCGTGTCACCTTGCCTTGAGAGGTGGTTATGGACACCCCCATTTTTCAGATGGGAAAACTTGGGTTGATGCTTCAATGACCAAGTCAATGAAGTCTATCTAAATATGCCACATGTGGCATTCAGATAGGTTGGTCCCACTTGTCAGGATTTTTGCTACAGAGCAAAGAAAAGAGAACCCTCATTTTCAGAATTATTTAGCCAGGGAAGATAACTGTAATTCTTACAGAATGGACTATTAGGGTGTTTGGTGTGGGAAAGAGTGTCACAGCTGTAATAGCTCCTTGGTGGTGAAAAGTCACCAAAACTATTCATTTACTTAGCACCTGGTTGGATGGAATGATTCTAAGAAAAATAAACTGAAAATAAGGGGTTGGTGTGATGAATCCAGTGTTATTCACAGAAAGGGACCGGACTGGCATTGACTGGAAGTCAGGCATGAGCTTTGTTAAAGATGAAGTCAGGTATGGACTCTGTTAAAGGGGAAGTCAGGCGTGGGCTCTGTTAAAGGTGAAGTCAGGTGTGGGCTCTGTTAAAGGTGAAGTCAGGAATGGGGCTCTGTTAAAGGTGAAGTCAGGAATGGGGCTCTGTTAAAGGTGAAGTCAGGAATGGGGCTCTGTTAAAAGTGAAGTCAGGCGTGGGACTTTGTTGAAGGTGAAATCAGGAATGGGGCTCTGTTAAAGGGGAAGTCAGGCGTGGGCTCTGTTAAAGGTGAAGTCAGGTGTGGGACTCAGTTAAAGGTGAAGTCAAGAATGGGGCTCTATTGATGGTGGGTGAAAAATTACATCCATGGGAGAGCAAATGAGACAGCCAAGGTCAGTGGAAACATCAGGGTAGCAGGCTAGGGATGCTGAGCAGAAAGCTAGGGATGCTGAGCAGCAGACCAGGGATGCTGAGCAGTTCTGGGGTCCTGTGAAGTCCCTACTTCTCACTGACCTTTACACTCTGCAACTTGTACTTCTGACTTGAGGCTACAGACAGGTACTTTCTGTGGCCTGGTTTAGAACATTTCCTTGGTGCCTCACATAACTACAGATGGTGTCCAATTTCATTTTAGTAAATTATAGGATATGTACCAAAGACTTCACACCTAGTCACCTGTTTGAGAAAACAATGAAGAAGAAATACTTTGCCATTGGTATAGAAACTACCTTTCCTGGGAATCTCTGACAATATGTAGGCCAAGACTTTCTCATATCCTTAAACCAAAGTGAGGAAAGATAAGAATTACACACTTTATATGGAATTCTGCCTAGAAACTGGGAGTCAGGGAAAGTCAGGTAATTAATTCCAAAGAGCTCATGGGAAAAAAATAAGCTTCAGGGGCTGGAGATGCCTGGCATGCATGAAGCCCTGTGTTTCATTCCAGCACTATGTGAACCAGGCTTGGTGGTGCACATCTATAATCCCAGAACTCAGGAGGCAGAGGCAGGACCAGAAGGTCAAGGTCATCCTCACTTGGGATGGATGAGACCCTGTCTCTCCTCCAAAAAGCAAAGTTTATAGAGATAGAATTTTCATGACATGAAATTTATCTATTTGGATGTACAATTTAATGCTAGTGAATTTACCTAGCTGCTTAACCACTTTTATAATCTAACTTTAGAAACTTCACTGTAATAAGGTCCCATGAACCTTTTCTAATTAATCTCTTTTCTTACCCCTGCCTGTGCAATCACTAATGCCCTTTGGATCTCTGTAGAGTTGCCAGTGGCTTTATTCTGAGGAAATCAAGATGGGTCAGGAAGTTCTTAGTTGGGCTTTTCTGTCTCTGGATAGTCAGGCTAAATACCAGCTTGGGACACTTCAGTGTAGGAACTGTATGAATAAACAAAAGCACACACATATTATCTTCCAAAGCTGCATCAGAATGCTGAGAAACTTCTTCAAACGGTGTCTAGGAGCTGGGGCAATAGATCAGTCAGTGAAGTGCTTGTTATGTTTCACTGAGACCTGAGTTCAATCCTCATAGCCCACATATAAAAGCTGGATATGGTGGCATGCTTAACCCCAGTGCTGGACAGGTAAAAATGGGCAGGTCATTGTGGCTCACTGACCATCAGCCAACAGAATCAGCGAGCTCCGGGCCAGTCAGATACAGCCTGTCTCAAAACCTGAGGTGTGGTTTAATTTCTGGCCTCTACTCACATGTACACATGGGTACAGGTGTACCTACACACACACACACACACACACACACACACACACACACACACACACACACACACAGTAACATCTCCAGAATGTGACCGCGGTGATCTAACTTGGAAACGGTGGCATATATTGAACCATGGGGAAACTGGTTCCATATGTGAGGAACTTCCAGGGACAAACATCCTTGGGATGAGCATAGCTGTACATCTGTGCTTGCTGTGTGGAAATATTTCTATTTTCTGAAGAGAACTGCTTACCTCTTTGAGAAGCCTGCTGTGGATCTCTACTTCCACCTGCTTGATTTCACTTTCCAACACCAGTAACACCGTATTCTTTGTTTCCAATTGAAAATCAACAACTGTGCTACTGTTACTGAATCTGAGATCAAGTCTGTCATTTATTATGACCAGGAAGGCTACACTACCTGGAGCACAGTGCTTCTCTTTGCCATCCACTGAACAAGAACTGATAATTTGAACACCACCATGGGAGGTGAAAGGGGTAAAGGGTGCCTAAGAAGGCTGGTATGACATCCTCTCCAAAAGTTTGGAGCTATAGACAAAGGATATCTCAATATTGAGAGTAATTTAAGATGGAAGCCCATTAACTTGAAGAAGGAATGACTAACAATAATACAGATGAATGAGCAGAGAAAGCTTCCAGGGGATGGACATGCCCACAGAGACAGGTACCCCATAAGGAAGTCAGCAATGTGAGGATGTACTAGGTCTGACTTAGAAGCCAACTGTGTGATAGAAGTCATCATGGAGGCAGTTCAGCCAAGCTCACTGTCTTAGTTAGGGTTACTATTACTGTGTCAAAATACCATGACCAAAAAGCAAGCTGGGGAGGAAAGGGTTTATTTGGCTTACACTTCAGCATTGCTGTTCATCACTGAAAGAAGTCATGACAGGAACTCCAACAGGGTGAAATCCTGGATACAGAAGCTGATGCAGAGGCCACGGAGGAGTACTGCTTACTGACTTGTTTCTCATGGCCTGCTCAACCCACCATCTTATAGAACCCTGGACCAGCAGACCAGGGATGGCGCCACCCACCAAGAGCTGGGTCCCCATTGATCTATAAATGAGAAAATGGCTTACAGCTGGATCTGATCGAGACATTTCCTCAACCGATACTTCTTCCTCTGATGACTCTAGCTTAGGTCAATTTGAAACTCAAAACCAGCCAGTACATTCACCCACCGAGTTTAAGAGATCAAGATGAGGCCGGTGTTTGTAGCTCCATAAGGGGAGAGCCATGCGAGCCCAGAAGAGGATGGGTCCTAGGGAAGCCTGCTTGGGATTTATGGTATGGACTGTCTGCAGCCATGAGGAGCAGAGGAGTGGAAAGAGAGTTATTTTACCTGACTCCAAGAGCTGGGTATATAATCTAGTTGTGGTGAGGGAAGCTGGGTCTTCTAGCTAGAGCTGACAAAGGCCAGGGCCAATGCCACGGTTCCAGTATCAGTTCCTTTTTCCTTTGAGTGGCCGACTCAGGTCCTCATGTAATGTAGGCTGATTTCAACTCATCAGTTAGCTTAGGGTGACTTTAAACTTCTGGTCCTCTTGCCTTCCACCCCCTAAGGGCTGGGGTTACAGGCATACCCCAGCACGCCAGGTTTATGTATGCCTGGGGATCAAACCCAGTGCATTGCACATGCTAAGCCAACTCTGTACCAACTGAGTTAGGTCCCTGACCCTTAAGTGTGTGGCTTCTTAACACGATGCTGCCTCTCTTCACTCTCTGTTCTTCTGTCCTATTAGCCACAGGTCTGCTGCTGCCTTCCCTGTTCATTTAATAGTCCCCGCTGAGTTGCATAACTTAAAACGACGGTGACTTTAAATTGCTGAGGGAGAAATGTTCCTTTTGCTAATGTAGTGCAACTTCCTCGTTCTAGACCTGATATGCTCAAGCCAGAATGAGAGCAGTGACATTTCAGGGATTTCTAGTTTATACGTCTAGTTAACATTAAAGCCAATGGTAGACTTCAGACCTCAGGTTTCCCATCAGATGTTCATTCTCCCGCTGACCTGCCCAGGCTAGACTCTCATAAGATGTCTTTTCTCATCTTTTGCAGCGTGGCAGAGTGATATTCTGTCAGGTAGATGGGCCATTGGACCCAGAGGCTTTGGCTATTATGATTGGGCTGGTGGAGTAGATCGTTGTCAGCCCAATGTGATCAAAGACGCCTGAGCTAGGATGGCAGTCGGGAAATCGGCAGGACTTTCAAAGGTCAAAGCGACAAAGACAGCAGATGGACAGAGCTGCGGGAGGGACACGCTAGGCAGGGAGCAGATGAACCTGGGACTGTCTGAGGGTATTACAGGACAGCCGGCAGATGGGCTGTGCCGGAAAGTGGGGTGAGAAACACTGTCACTGACACTAATTACCCGTGATGGAGGTGCTTTGCAAAACATGGGGGGAAATGGCCCGAGTTCATAACACATTTACTGCAACGCAGGACAAGTTCATAACGGCTTTCTACATTAAATACGCTAAACAGGGGAACCAGGAAAATGTCTGCAGGGTTCTCCCCCCTCTTTCTCATACTTTTTTTTTTTCTGAGCTGGAGAACTTGGTGAAGACCCACCCCAGCACCTGGCTAATGGCATTTATTCTGAGCACTGATCATTTTCACAAATCAAAATGACCTTTTAATATATGGTATTCAGAAGTGAAACGCTGTCTTACCCAATGAGGAGGATATGTAACACACACCGGCAGGGGAAGCTGAAGAATGAATGAGATGGGGAAGGACGTGGGCACTGTCTATTGTCTTTGCTAGGTCAGCGGAACTCCTAAGCCCAGGCAGAGGAAGAAAGACAATATTACAGGTTTAATACAAAGGGCCTGAAGAGAATTATAATTCAGCGAAAAATATGTATTTCATATCTTCAGAAAGCACTGGGTACACAATTTCACATTTTAACTAAATTTGTTTTTCTAGGTGCAGTTTAGTGCTGGGCTTTGTGAAACCGGGATCCGAAGTCAGCTGGCTGAGCTTTTAGGGAGTGAAAAGGGTTTCAGGTAGAACTGCTTCTGTGGAGGCAGAGACTTGATTTGGTTGTGAGAATGATGAGCATTTATGATAATCTTGACAGTGAAAGTAAAAGCAGCCGGGATCGGGATCTGTCTGGGATGAATGGGAAAAGGCTTCTGTCTTTTGCTTCCTTTGTGTTGCTAGAAGTGGCTGGCGCAGTTGAAAGCGCAGTGGGGAGAGGAGACGGAGACCTTCTTCTAGCTTTTGGACCTGTAACATTTTTGTTGCAGAGTGGCAGACTTCCAAGAGAAAGCCGGGTGGTTCTTGGTGCATTTGAATAGCTGAGGAGATGATGGGATTGGTGGCCTGAGAGCAGCTAGCAGGTAGTTGTTTTTGGTTTTTGGTTTTCACTCCACTGAGTGGGGAGTGAAAGTTTATTAACAGGTAGCACAGACATCTTAGGTACAGAAGCCAGTTCCAGAGCTGGGGAGACCACTGACTCTAAAGAGGTTTAGGCTTTTCCTTGGGATTTAGGGACTCCTACCTGGTGATTTCCATGCCTTCTTTTCTCTATTGGTTTAAAGGTGTCTATGGGAGGGGCTGGGTCTCTGTCTCCAAGTGACTGATCAACAAGGGTACCCGAACCCCCTCTGCTCCTGTGGCTTAACTGATAAGGAATGACCCAGCACACAAGAAGACAAATGAACTACATTTTAGAGAGTTATAAATTTACTGATGGGGGCAGAAAAAGCCACAGAGAGACGGAAACTTACTATCTATTGCTAGGGACAAAAAGCCACCCAAAAAGCTCACTTCTATCTTTAGAGCCCACCGTCTGGGAACAGAGTATGTTAAGTAAGCCTGGTTTCAGTTTCTTTTTAAAGATTTGTTTTGTTTTTAAGCTGTGGGAAGGAGGTGTTTGCCAGTGAGTGCAGGTGGCTGCAGAGGCCAGCCTTGTTAGAGCTCTAGAGCCTGGGGAACGGGCTGCAGCAGCGAGCTGCTCATGGTAGCTGCTGACAGCCAAACTCAAGTTCTCAAGATCAGGGAGTGCTCTTAACTGCCCCCTCCCTCCAGTCCCCAGTAGCAACCTTTTTTATTTGCTCTTCGTTTATAAGGCAATGAGACTGAGGACTTCACTTAGCCTAAGTGCCTGCATTCTGTCCTCATGGCCAGCCTTTTTTGTCCCATTAATCTCTCTTCTGTTTTGCTCTTTTCCCTCAAGTTCTTTTATTTCCTCACGGTTACCCCAAGGCCAAATTGAATTTGTCAAGTGTACTTTGTAACTCAGGGCCGTCAACTCGGAATGCCAAACAACAGTTCAGTTTTCAGTTTGCAGAAGCCGGCCTGGCCCCAAAACCAGATTTCTCATTTAGGTTCCTGCTTCTCCATTCGTCACTTTGCCGTAATGAAGATTGCAGGGACCCCGTCAGCAGCCTCGCGAGCCACCAAGTCACAGTTGTGAAGACAGATGAAAATTTTAGCCTCCTTGTTGCTCTTGCCCAACACACCAACATATTGCTTTGTTTCTACACTTGGAAGAAATAATGTAGTTGATTGATACAGCAATAAAGATGCATTTCAGACCAACCAAGATAAAGAGGCTTGGCTGAACCATCTTTGCTTCAAAATCACTCCTCTGGAGTTACCAAGGCTTGGTTAAATGGGTCAAGCATGGTGTATAAGATTTACTCTCTTGGCAAGCTTGAACTGATGGAAGGATGTAGCAGAGGAGAGGGAATTTCTTTATATCTCAGACAGCATTCTTGCTTTGTGAAAAATCATAGCAACCAATTAAGTGACTTCCTTACTGTTAGGTACTCTTGTGGACCTTGTATAAATGAATAAATGTCACTCCAGATAGGGTGACAGCTATAGGTCCTCCCAAACAATTCCATCAAAGACCAACTGGAGAGCCAATGTGCTTTTTTGGAGTTACTTAGAAGGGGATGGGTTTATCTATAGGAGCACAGAAAATTCAATGACCCGTGCAATACTGGAAAACCCACCCCAGCACTGGTGATGGCGTATGGACTCTGCGGTCATGGGGTGCTCTGTGTGCCTTGCAGAGTCTACCATCTCCCTGGCAATCCTTATTTGATGGACAACCTTAGGGAGGAAGTGACCTTGAGAATAGTCTCTTTCAGAGTTCTTTTGAGATTTATAAGTCATTACCTTCTTGAGTCTCAACAAGCCTTTCTCTAGGATGGCATATTTCCAGTAGGAACTTTCCATGGCTTCCTGAGCCCTGCTCCAGTGTGGAAATATTTAGTTTGTATATTGCTGCATGATGATTAGTATCTTCAGATGTTCCTTTGTAACTATCATGAGTTAATTCTGAGGCAGAGATGGAAACCAGATTGAGTGCAGGGGTTTATTGATGAGTGTAGAAAGAATCTGTAGGGAGTGGAGAAGTCACAGAGGAAAGAGAACACTCTGGCTGAGGGTTAGCTGCTAAATTAGTAATAGCAACAAATCCAGTGTTTAGGCTCCATCCAAACTATAGGCTCCAAGAAATGCTGAATGGAGGACAGACAATTGATAGCCATCTTTTGAGACACTGGCTGAGAACTGCTCTTTTCTTTGATCATGTGGACTCTCTAGCACTTCTGGCCATCCCCGAAGAAGTAAATTCTGGAATCCTCTCTTCATCTATAAGAAAATGGAATTACAAGTCAAATGCTAAAGTCTTCTTTTTGTATTAAATATTTAGTTTGAATGTGTCTGTGTGTGTCTGTGTGTACGTATACATACATACATACATTCATACATACATTACATACATACATGCATACACAAATGAGTGCCTGTGAAGTCTGGATAAAAGCACTGGATGCCCTGGTGCTGGAATTACAAATGTTTGTGAGATGCTCAGGATGGCGCTGGGGACCAACTGGTACTCTGAAAGAGCTCCAATCCTCTGATCCATCGAGCCATGTCACAGTTTCTCTCTTCTCTCTCTTTATCCCTCATAAGAGCCATCTTTTCCCCCATCAACAGTCTGGTTAAGAGACTTTATTTCATCTTCTACTCATTGTCTTGTATGCTATAGAATACTCAGACATCCAGATGGTAAGCAAGGGAAGAGAAAAAGAGCTCCCTGAATGATCCACAATCTAGAGAGGAACATGGGTGTTCAGGAGTGTTGGTGAGAATCTTTGAAAGCCGGAGAGGTTTGGATGTTTCAATTGGATGGGAGAACAGTCTCCCTAGACATAGGATGCATCATGCATTTAGTGGTGTCACTCGTGGCTAGGGTTCCCTTGAATTTGATTCATTTCTGCAATATAAAATTTCATCCAAATCACTGTGTTCCTTTCCCATTGAACCTGAATCTTCAAAGAAACAATGAAATGAACTTAAAAGTGTAGTCCATAGGACTCAGCATGAAATGACCACAAAGGGGACATATGTGAAGTGAAGGAGAAAGTGAGCTAGGGATAATATCACACTAGGAAGTGACACTTGTTTTTTATAATCCTGACCATAAGGCCGGCACTATAGCAGCCAGTGCTTGAGTCCCCAGTAAAAATGAATAGATACAGCTCCATCTTCCATCTACAAGAGACCAGTTGTCATATGGGGATGTCAGCCCACTGGTTATGGAACAGTCTGACTTTACATACGAGATAAGGATTTTTGTGTGACGTTAAAAATGTTTTAAATATGTAAATTACTAATAATTTAAAACACCATGCCCCAAATGTGTTTCAGACCACAGAAAGCATGTCTGCTGAGTAGAGATAGCGAAGAAGTCAGATTTAGTTTGAAATATCTGACAAAAAAGTGGGCTATGGTTTGATGATTGTATACAGTACTTGTCTAATTACTGTCACAATACACCTGACCAAAACAACACAAGGGAGGCGGGTTTGTTTCACCTTACAGCTGGAGGACACAGTCCATCATAGTGGGGAGGGCATGGCCACAGGAGAAAGTGGCAACTGGTCATGTTCCATGTGAAGTCGAGGAGCAGAAGGCTGTGGTTGCTGGTGCTCAGCTTGCTTTCTCCTAATTATTCAGGCTAAGATCCCAGCCCATAGGATGGGGTCACCTATAGTTAGGGTGCATCTTCTCACATCAGTTAGCCTAAGCTACATTCCTTAAAGGTGCACGTGTTCATGGCTTGGTTGCCAGGCTGTGGCAGAAAAATCAAGAGTGGAGAGTTCTGCTCAGTGCAGGATCCTCTTGAGGGCCATTGAAGCCACAGACTCTTTATCTTTCTTTTGAAGAAAAGAGAAAAAGTTCCTGGCTACCAAAAGGAGGGCGGCTTTGGTTTTCCACAATCTCTCTAGTTCTGTAAAGTACTAACATGCACCAGAAGCCAGAGCATAAAACAACGGAACCAACTGATAATGAGTTAAAACCTCCACAACTAGAAACCAAAATAAACATTTTATTTGAGTATTTATTGCCTTTACCATTTTTTTATAGACACAAGAATCTGATTCACAAAAAGAGATGTAGGAATTCCAGATGATTTTCATTGTCAAAGTTAGAGTTATTGTTTGTATATGTGTGTGTCAGGGAGGGAAAGACATAGAGTCACACCACCCATCATATGTGCTCTGACAAATAAATGCAAAGATAAACTTATGTATCACAACAAAGTGGTGAGTTTATATATTAGCTATATTATATATTATATAATGTATCATGGGAAACAATGAAATAAGTATAGCTTTGAAACGGTGAGTGCGCAGAATGGCACAGAAGGCTGTTTTCCACATGGCTCTGCCGGTTTCATCATGATCCTACTTGAAGGGCAGGTCAGCATCACCACAGCATCTACTCCTTGTTTTTATAAGAAAAAAATATTGCAAGAGAGATTTTTCTGGCTTGGTAGAGAGGTAAGTACATCATGGGATTGGGTTGTCCTAAGACAAGAAGTTTCAACCTGTTATTTTATGAGAGGAACAACCTTGGAGAAGTTTATAAGGTTGATTATAGCTTGAGCAGGTAAGAAAAAAGATGTTGGGACTTTCTGGGTACCTGTGCTGCCTCATTTAATTCTGCTAAATCCACTTGCTTCTTTGGTATGTACGTGTTGCATGCTTGTGTGCACACGTGGATCTGAGGGTGAGTGTATCTGTGTGTGTGTAGAGGTTAGAAGTTGATGAGTGTGTCTTCCTTTATCACTCTACATTTTCTTTTGAAGAAAGATTATTTTAGTTATGTGGGGGCTATGCATATAACTGCAGGTATCTGTGGAGACCAGAGGCTCTTGATCCCCTAGAGCTGCCTGAGGTGGAAACTCATACCTGAACTCAGGTTCTCTGCAAGAACAGTAGGTACTCTGAACCACAGAGCCATCCCTCTGGTCTCCTACCTTATTTTATGGAATTGATAACTTTGCAAACAAGCTTGGCCAACTGGAGAGAGATTAGCTAACCTGTAAGCTCCAGGGATCCTTCTGTCTCCTCCTACCAGCACAGAGATTAAACATGCATGCCACTAAGCTTTTTCTGTGCATGATAGGGATCTGCACTCAGATTCTCATGCTTGCACAGCAAGCACTTTGCCCACTGAGCCATTTTCCAAGCCCCCATATTAGTTGTATTTATTATTGCTGGGATATAATATTTGGCAGAGGCAACTCAAGGGAAGAGGTACGTATTTTCAATTATAGTCTCAAGGACTTTTATTCCATCATGATGCGTAAACCATGGTCTCAGAAACTGATGCAGCTTTGCACTCATAGTGGTAGACAGGGCACAGAGGACTGAACTGGAATCTGTATTATAGACTTGAAGACCAATCCCTCATGGCCTGTGTTTGCCAGGTAGGTCTTATGTCTCAAAGGGTCTTCCACCTCCTAACACATGCTAACAGTTGGGGACAATGTGTTCAAGCACATAAGCATGGGATGGGGCATTTCATATTTAATGAATGTGGTTATAGCTTGAGAACATAAGAAAGCACATGGTGTGTGGCATTATGAAAACAATTTAGTAAAGGTAGAAATATACTCATCTGCTCATGAAATAATAATGAGGCTCAGTGCAGAGGTACAAAGCCATATTACAATTCTCAGAGTAGGCATGCAGCTCCGGATGCAAGGCTGCAAGTAGTATGAGCAACTTTTCCACTAAATATGAAGATAGTCATTAACTTGCATCCATCTGTGCTTCGGAATGCAGGTTAGTAAGCATTTCTTGGTATACGGGCCTTCACCAATGACTGAACATGTGCCTTCCCAATGATTGAGAAAGCCTGACTCTGTACTTTACACCAAGCCAATCAATGATCCTCTGGAGTCATTCAACAGTTTAGCTTAAGTATAGACCACTGACTATTCAGGAGACAGCAACGATGCTGGTATCTGGAACGCTGGGAGAGGATCAAGCTGAATAAACCCATAATTCCATAGCTAAGAATACTGTCTCAGTCTGTGGAGATGGATCAATGGGGAAAGTCCTCACTGCACAACCACAAGGAGCAGATTTTGAAACCCTAGAATCCACTTAAAACCAGATATGGTAGATTAGTCTGAAGGTGGAAGGTGGGGGCAGTAGAGTCCCAAGAAGTTTGTAGGGCAACGATTTTGAAGTACCCAGTGGCAAACAACAAGAGGTCCTGTCTCAAATAAAGTAGAATATAACGTTGTGCTCTGACCTTCCCAGGCAAGCTATGGCACTTTGTGCCTTCTCTCTCTCCCTCTCTCCCTCTCCCTCTCCCTCTCCCTCTCCCTCTCCCTCTCCCTCTCCCTCCCTCCCTCCCTCCCTCTCTCTCTCTCTCTCTCTCTCTCTCTCTCTCTCTCTCTCTCTCTCTCTCTCTCTCTCTCTCTGTGTGTGTGTGTGTGTGTGTGTGTGTGAATGACTATCTGAACACTGACTTTGGTGGGGTATATGATTAGAAAATCAAAAGGGAGGTTGCAGAGAGATGCCAGACACAATGCCACAGAAGTGGGGCATCTGCAATGAGCTGGAGGAAATGGGGAGGTTGTCATAGTGGAGAACCAGGCTCAGAGAGCAACTCAGGCACAGGAAAGCTGCACAGCTGAGAACTTGGCCATTCTGGATGCCTTTCCTTTTCCAGTTTCCGTGCGAACAATCTGCTAGCCGTGTGTATTTCTAGTCTTTTCTCCTGGTTCTTCTCCGACACAGCTAATTTAATTAAGATTAGTATTAACATATTTTAGCTGGCAGAGTCAGCTCTGGGCTCCATCTCATGGAATGGGTCACATAGCACTTTTTAATTTTTTTTATAATTTCACATATGAGTACTGTATTTCTATCCTTCCTTCTTCATTCAACTCCCTGATTCCCAATCAAATTCATGATCTCTTCCTTACACACACACACACACACACACACACACACACACACACACACTGAATCTATTTAGTGTTGTTCAGGTGTACACAGGTATAGAACTGACCACTTGAAATTGGATAATCAGGGAGCTTGTCTCTTTAGAAAAAATTCCCCTCTCTCAGCAAATATGGTGTATATTTTACATCTCTAAGCATCAACATATTTACACATGATGTAGTTGTTTTGAGTTGCACTATTTTGGGTATTAATAGTCTGTGCATAGACATGTATACAGCAATGATTCTGGAGTATTAATTTCTGTTTTTCCTGATCTGTCTGCGTATGTGAGTCTTGCCAGCTGTAAGACTGTACTTCACAACTTAATCGCTAATTGGGAAAGACATAAAAACCTATTTTAATTCACTAACACATGAGTCTGATTGCACTTCTAACATGGTACTTGGAAACATACTGAGAACATAAATTGATGATTAAAATAATTTAATCATTAATCAGTTAGTATTCAGTGGACGCTGGTGGAGCAGGTTACATGCCAAATCACATGTATATAAGGAATGCATAGAAGTGTAAATAATGTATGTTCTCCTTTCATTAATGAAATGCTATTATTCCTTCTGGCATGGGGATGAATTAAACACCAAAGATTGCAGTAAATGGGGATGTTTTAACCTTTATTAAATATATTTTATAAGTAGTCAACAAAATTATGTTTTCTTAAACGTATGTGATTGAACTCTACTGTCCACATCCCCCACCCTGGAAACAGGTCTAAAACTACAGTTGTGTCTTTTTGGAGCCAGGATCTCTGGCTCTGCCAATGGGGTCACATGCCTTATGGTTACTATGAAGTTAAGGAGTGAAGTAGGCCGTGCTGAGTGGTGTCGAACTGAGACTCTTTGCTAATGTACAAAACCCTCGCCCCTCCTGGCCACTCTCTTTTTTTCCTCCTTCCTTCTTTAGTCTCTTCTTTGACTAGTCACAATTCTATTTACCTGCTGTTTTATTGACATTTACTCAACTAAAATCAGAATGTAGATAAAGCCAAGGTCTGCATGGGTGTGCTTAACTGGGGATAAAATGATAAATCATCGCACATGAGCTTTTGTTTTATTTTGTATGCCTCACAGATTAAGACTTGTCAAATGATATTTTCAAAATATCGAATTAGATATCGTGAGTTATTAAAGTTATTACCCATGGATGTTCAGTTCCTGTCACTTGGATAATGGCGAGCAGGCATGGGCTTGTTTCCGGAGGAAGGGACTGAGGGCTGTGGTTTCTGACTGGGGACAGCAGAGGCTGGAGGAGAATGGCACAGGGCAGACCTCACACTCCTTTCCTTTTCTGGTCACCAAAGGGTCAAACATGGGCTGCCATGGTGACATTCTAGATAAGGACTCCTTGTCTGGTTTAATTGGCTCTGTCCCAGGAGTGATTCAGATGTTTTCTGATGTCAACCTAGGGTACAGGAGGAGGCTGATCCGAATTCTGGAACCCTCTGACAGGCTGTGTCATTACCCTCAAGCCAGTGTCTAGCAAGAGGACAAAGCTTGCATCCAGCTAATTCTTTGCTCTAGAGAGACTGAAATAGGACAGAGAACAAAACCAAAACATTCTTTGGCTACTTAGAAGACATATTCAATAAACAACCATTTCCTCATTTACTTTAATCCATTAATCTGGCTGTGACAAGGCAAAAGTAACAAGCTTTACTAGTGACAAGGTACCAAACAGCTTGGTAAGCAAGGTAAGCTGCTTGGGGTCTAATTGGACCAACTGGAGATCCTGACCAAGGACTCCCACATCCGATCGTCACATTCCCCCTTAAACTTTACTACACTCTCAAGGTGGAGTTTTGGAAAGAACCATTAGAGCTACTGAAAGCCTAAAATTTCCCTTTCAGAAACTAAAATTAGTTCCTAAAATCCTCTTATACACAGAAAGGGACCGACTGTCAAAGCTGAAAATGACAGAGACACCCTTATTAGCAAATTTGGTGGGTTCAGTTCCATTGCTTCTCTTTGGTGTATGGATGTTTTTCTGCACATTTGAGTGCACATAGTTTAGGATTAAGTTTCAATCTGTCACTCATCGAAATGGACCAAGATAAGTTCCGCCCTTCTCTTTACCTGAACTGGGATGAGAATGGACGGAGCACAGTGTCTATATGGTTTCTTGCCTGGGAATTATAA
This sequence comes from Arvicola amphibius, assembly GCF_903992535.2. Classification (NCBI taxonomy): domain Eukaryota; kingdom Metazoa; phylum Chordata; class Mammalia; order Rodentia; family Cricetidae; genus Arvicola; species Arvicola amphibius. The sequence continues at coordinate 90,580,050 of NC_052058.2, read as the reverse complement.
TTAATGACAATACTTCCCGGGGTGATGTGCAGAGATTCAGGAAAACGGGTTTGAAGGCAAACATGTTTGCTAGCCCCCAAGAGCATAGCAATTTGCACTGGGTTTCCTGTGGGCCCAAGCCCACCCAAGAGGTGGAAGCTCCATTCAGGACTCAGGTTCATGAGCTCTGCATCAAAATTGGTGAGTCTGAGAAGCTTAAAGGCACATTTGGTGGAAGCTAGAGGAATCAGAGGCATTCACTGTAGTTTCATCTCCTAGTCTATGTTCATGAGATGATCTCTCTCTCTCTCCCTCTCCCTCTCCCTCTCCCTCTCTCTCCTTCCCTCCCTCCCCCCCTCTCTCCCTCCCTCCCTCCCTTCCTCCCCCTCTCTCCCTCCCTCCCTCCCTCCCTCCTTCTCTCTTTCTCTCTCTCTCTCTCTCTCTCTCTCTCTCTCTCTCTCTCTCTCTCTCTCTCTCTCTCTCTCTCTCTCTCTCTCTCTCTCTCTCTCTCTGCATTCCAGAGCTGTCAACAGTCTAACAAAGATATAGTGGAAAAGATCAGAAGCTCCAGGAGACAACAGTCACAGGAACTGGAGAGGGGCTGACTTGTTGGGGAAAGTACTTGCCTTGCAGGCTCTGAGACCTAAATCTGATGCTGCAAACCCATGTAAACAAAAGGGCATGTTGACTGTGCTTGTAATTCCAGCAATGGGCATGCAGAGGGTTGAATTCTACTAGCTAGGTAGTTCAGTACCCTTCTTGGTGAGTTTCATGCCATCGAGAGACCCCATCAAGATAAATGATGCCTGTGGGGATAATAGTCACACATACACACATGAGAAAGAGACAGAGACAGAGAGAGAGTGGGGGAGGGCACAGCTATGACTTGCATTCTTATACTTCTCTTGACTCACAGTGACTGAAATGGAAGCTGTGTGCGTTGTAGCCATTCCTAATAAATGTCAGTCTTGGAAGTACTTTGGTGACTCCTTTGAACCTCTTCCACATGTATATTTCTCATTATAGTAAAAGGTAGAATTGATGAAACTGTGTGTATTTCCTAATAGCCAGCTAGGAATTTTGGACATAAAAGCATTTAGTGGGCTGGAGAGATGGCTCAGTGGTTAAGAACATGTGCTCCAACGAAGGAATAGAGTTCAGTTCCCAGTACCAGTGTTAGGTACCTTGCACCAGCCTGTGCCTCCAACTCCAGGAAATCAAATGCCCACTTCTTGCCTCTGGGTATCCATACATGTGTGGCATAAATTCACACACACACACACACACACACACACACACACACACACACCAGTTTAATACAAATATATTTTTTAATAGTTTAGGATGGTAGTTAAGGATAGAGAACTGGCAGGGCTATTTCTTCCTAAGTGCAGTTCAGATTTTGAGTCAATTTTTATTAACATCAATATAAACTGGTCTGAACTCACTCTAGAAAAAAACTGAGAAATTATGTCGGCAGGTGAAAGATCAGTTAATTCCCCGAGCCTGAAAGTCTGCTCCCAGATCCTCTCAGCATATGACTTTGGCATCTGTTATGATGCCATGAATCTACAATATTGGGAGAGAAGCACACGGCGTTCAGGAAATATGCGCACACTGTTTAGATTAAATATTTCACGTGCTGCACCTCTCCCTTAACATCTGACGAAAGCCCAGCTGGAAAGTAATTCTGGTACAGTGGAAGTCATATGCTGATTTGTATTTCTCAAGTTTTCCTGCAGGGCTCAGGCAAGGGAATCCATCCTGGGCTCACACGCTCGATTTGGCACTTTTTGGAAATGGATGGGGAACATTTGGAGTACCAAACCTAATTGCCTGCGGTATTCCTAACTGCCTGGGTGGGTTCCCAGTCCAGCAGAGGAATTTCTCTAGGCACGTCTAGTGGAGGCAAATCCCATGTATTATCTTTTAATGAATTACAATCTGAGTGCCAACCTGAAGACACAGGCTACCTGTTTTTCTGCTGAAAGGTTAAGTTCTGGCATATGAAGGAGCAATCTGAGAGCTCAGAAAGTAGTAGGAGGATGAATGGGAGACAGAGAATGGCTTCTTTCTCAAAGTGCAAAGTGACAATGTCTGCCAAACCCTCTCCTCTTTTTTTTTTCTAGTTCCAGAAGGCTTGCCTAACTTTTCAGCATCTAAGGCGACTTTTGTTTTATTTTGAAACAAGATCTGGGTACTGTAGATTTCCTGTGCCTCTGACTAGCATTGAATAGCTGTGGTGACCTTATGGAACCTGTGGTGACTTGGAAAATCGCTGAAAACTTTATCTCATTAAGGGATCACACACTTTAATATGCATTGTAATTGTGGCTGTGTGGCTATCTTTAGCATTTAAGAAGGAAGACACTTCCTGTGGGGTTTGATTATTAACATTGCTATTACATTCCTAGTGTACTCATGAAACTGTTTGGTAATGCGCCTATAATTTATTTTTATTTTATATTTTGGAAGCATTGTTATGGGTTAATTGGTACTATATTTTGCAAGTTTGCATCACTAATACCAATAAAAATCTGTTTATATTGTTCTTTGGGGATTCTGATTGCATTAAGGAGTGATTAGTCGTAATTAAGTTCTGCAGTCTGTACTAATTACAATCAAATAAGACTTTACATAAAAATGTGGAATTATACTGAAGTAAATGCATTTTTGATCATTAATTAGAGAACTACCAGGCATATTTCTGCAGATGTTGTTATTATAGTTCCTCTTATATTTAGTTACTAGAAAGATAGCGCACCAACAAGCCATTGCATTCTGTAAGGGTACCTCCCACAGTCCCCTCAGAAGCCGTCTAGTTAATTATCCAGCTGACTGATGGGTTCTTTATTTTATTCCTCATGAGAGCTAAAGTGTCCTCAGCTGTTTCTCATCCGCCCTGCAGGTAGTAATATTATGTTTGCATTATCGAGTGGAAACGGGAGGCTGATGGCTTTAAGAGCATGTGCTCCATTCTATTGCCTCGTTTAGCGTTTATGCACTGCAGTCCTATTCACGGTTTTACGTTTCCCCGATTTCTTTTTAATGCCGTGGAATCATTGGGATTTGCCTGTGTGCGGTGATATGACTTCTGTCTACACTACCTGGTGTAACGGGGACTGGGGGAAAGTATGCTCCTGACCTCCACACCTGCCTAGTACTTATGCTTTGTCAGAGTGTAAGAAAGACAAAGGAAGAAGCTAGCACTACCCAGTTCTAACCTCCTGTATCTTATTACCTTGTCTTAGTTACTTTCCTGGATGCAGTGAGGATATAACGGAGAAGAAACAACCTAATAGAGGCGGCGTTTGTTCTGGATTGCAGTGGAGGGGATAGAGCCCATCATGACTGGGAAGTCTTGGCAATGGGATCAGGAGGAGGCTGGTCTCAGTACATCCACAGTCAGGAAACAGGGAGAGAACAGAAATCAAACCAGGCCATAAAACCTCAGCCCTCCTCTAAGGGCTTGCTTCCTCCAGAAAGGCTCCATCTCCTACACTTTCCACAACTTAGACAAACTACTAGCCAAGACTGAGAGCAAATGCTCATTGGATGCCTATAGGGCATGTTTTACCTTCTGTCTTCTCATAGGAAGCAGTAAATGACACAGTGCCTTTCAAACACAGTAGGGTGCCTGTCTCATGGAGGCTGTGAATACATATTAGCCAAGACAATACTTTTTTTTTTTTTCTTTTTTTTTTTTTTTTGAGATTTATCACATTCAGTACTCCTGGGCATCCAATTTGAGATCCATTGGCTGGATGTGTGTTCAGGAGGAAGAAGGCATTTCAAGACTCTCCAACAATTTTACTGTCCGCTCCACACCCAGCCTGCCTGGAGGCACTTTGAGTAGCCCAGTCAAAACATTTGCAGAAGCCAAATTTCTTGGCTGGTGCAAATGACCTTGAAATGCAGATTTTTGATGCAGCACTAAAAGCTCAGGCACAGGTTCAAGGAAATGCTCAGATCTGAACCCTTATCTGTGCTTAGACTCAACGCTTCTTTTGCCACCTGCTCGTTCACTTCCACACCGCTAATTTTTCTATTCATCAACATAAGAATAGTTTCCTTTCATCATTTCTGCCCTTTGTTCTTCGTTTCCTTTATTCTCTTTTGCGCAACCTTTGAGACAACCTTAATTAATCAATTTTTCAATCATTTTTAATTAATTAATTGTTCTTCAGTCTTTGTCTTGTTTGTTTGATCCCTGCACATTTTCTTCTCTTTGGCTGGCTTCAGCTGAGTTTCTCTTCTCCAGTTTTCCGTATTCTCTCACTCCTTGTTACTGTTACTTCTCTCTGATCAAGCACACATTCCAGCCACGCATGTATGTTCCTGACTCTTGCTTCCATTTCTTGGGTTTAGTACATGGCACATTTTGAACTTTTGCTAATGATACATTCACCTCCCCTCTGTAGTGTTCTATTTCAGACTCTTTCCCTCCTCTGGTGAGGCACTCTGGGCATCTTTTGGGATCCAGGAGTAAATCTCAAGTTGTAGGTGAGAACTGACGTCCTGAGTGTTTTGCCTGAGCTGCCCAAAGGCTCAAGTGATCGTGAGAGTAGAACCTTGGCCACTCCACATCTCACATTTTTCCCCTTGTCCAGATACAGGTCAGCATTCAGATGAAAAAAAAATTCTCTTTTGGTGTTTTCTAGATTGTATAAAGCCCCTTTCTGAGTATGTTTTCCCTGCCCTCCTAGTAGCTTTCAAGCTCTTAGAAACAGGGACTACACTACCACTTTGTATTAATTCTTGTTTCTCATTCTCTGTAACACCTAACATGTGTTGAATTTTCAACATTAGTTCACTAAGTTTTATTAATTACCATTGCCCATATCACTCCAGAACTTTAATTTTATGTCTCCTGAAAATGTGTTTCAGTGATTTCATGTCACTGTTTCCATTTTGCTTCCTCAGTTTCTCTCCCACATATTCATTCTCTCCCATATTTTCTTCATTTTCCATCATTTTAAAATTTTATTTCTCTGTATCATATTAAGCTCCATCTGACACTCACATTTTTAAATGTTTTTGTCTTATTGAGGTAAAGGGGATTCTCTCTTGTCTTCAAGGTTTGAATTTCCTGAAGTAAACAGACAGGTTAGATTGTGAAAAGATACACACATGTATTTGTAGTGTTATTTCAGCTGTATTTTAATAAATAAAGCTTGCCTGAAGTTCAGCCATACTGATCAGCTTATAGACCCAGTAGTGGTGACACATACTTCAATCTCAGTAGCTATGCTAGTTTGCCATAGAAACCAGGCAGCCGTGGTGCATACCTCTAATCCCAGCACTAAAGAGGGTAAAGCTTAGATATATTCTTCACAAAGGAGAAAATGGCAGGTAGAGGGTATAGGTGATCTCATGGAGCAGTAAATGAGTGATTGACATAAAGAATGGTCCCAATTTGTAGAAAGTACATTGGACAGAGTTCTGAACACTAAAGGGGATGGTAACACGTTAACAATCTGCCAGGGACAGAGTCTCCCCTGGTACAACACTAAAGTCTTCCAGGAGCTGTTTTTACAAGGTTGGGTGATGTACTTAGTCCAAGTAAGGAAAGCCTGTTAGTCCTCTTTTCTACAAGCTAACCTTTCTTTGTTAAGATGCGTGGGTAAGAGTCAAGATGCTCACATGCTTGGGTTTCTTTTGGCAGAATGCCTACTGTTCCTCTGTTCAGATAAGCAGACTTCGAGGGAGCCATTTCTGTCCTTGACCTTGGGAGGGAATCACAGGAACACTCAGAGACCTTAACACTGAGATCTCCCAGTTTCCTTTCATTTCAAGTGCTTAGCTTGGCAAAGTGCCATCTTATGGGGTATCAATTTCTGAGCCCCAAAAGTATCATGACAAGATGTGAGTTAGGAAGATACAAATTTGATGGCAATATTGTAGACAGGCAGGTGAAACCAGCAACACAAATGCTGGTTATTGTTGAAGTCACTGAGAATAATTTATATGGTATTTGAGGAAATTAACCCCATTTGTCCTAAGTCAAACCTTTTATCCAGTTGAACTCTTCAAATGTATGATCGTCCGTCCCACGGGAAGAGCTCATTTCGCCGCGTTGTTTCCGTGCTGATGAAATAGGAGCGTGTGCATTGCTTCTCAAGCATGCGCGTGTGCATTGCTTCTCAAGCATGCGCAGCATACAAACTCAGAGGCATGGTGCGCCGGCCCTGGAGAAGTGCTCACACAGAACACTCTTGACTGCGATTTGAAAGGTTTCGAAAGAAAGTGGAAAAGCAACCCATGAATACAAAAAAAGCATAGTTTCCTGTTCTGAGGGAGCTAAGATTACTCATGCCCTGCCTTAGACAGAAGTTATAGAGGATTGTTGAGCCGAGAGAGATCTAGCAATGAAAATGCTGCTTAAATTCCTAATGACCACACCACTTCTGATTGGATACGGAGGAAATCTAAGGCATAGCTGCTGTGCAGATGAAAACATCACTAATGGAGGAGGTCTTTGTGGATTTAGAAACTCTCTGATTTCTGAAAAGTCCCCTCAAGCATTTTCTCCTGGGTGGTAATTTCACCCAGAAAGGCAATTGGCACCTGTTCCCTGGGTTCTGAACTGTGTTGAGCCTGTTTTCGTATTGGTCAGCTCAGCATTCATCACAGTTGGCTTTAAGGAGAGCAACATCTGTTTCCCTCTCACAGAGAAAGGAACAGAAGCCATTTAGCAGTGAAATAACATTCCCATTGTCAACAATGGGGGCTCAGATTTGCCATTTGTCTAATTTCATCGTAGCTAAAGCAATACAGGAACGGGGAGATGGCTCTGTGGGTTAGCGTGAGTTCTTGAGATCCCCAGCACTCATTTACATAAAAGCCTGATGTAGTGGTTGTATCTGTAACCCTGTAATCATCACCCTGTGAGTTCAGAGACAGGTGGACCCCAGGTGATAGGCCTGCCACCCTACCAAAAACAGGGAACTCCGGGTTTAGTGAGAGTCCAATTTCAAAAAATAAGATGGGGAAGTGAGAAAGGCATCTTGAACTTATTCTCAGTCCTCACAAATGCTCACGTAGGTAAGCACATATGTAACAAACCATTTAAACTTTCAAAATAAATCTACTGTAAGATATCAATAAATGTTTAGAAGGAACACTATGAAAACATTGATATCCTCTCAAATTCTGTTGCAATTATTAGCTATATGGACATTTTATTGGATCCAAATATTTAGCTAAATTAGTTTTTGCTTCCTTGTGAATACTGAATGTCATCAATATGCAGCTTTCATTTTGCTAGGCTTCTATCATGGTTGGCATTATGAATTTGTCAATATTTAAATTTTAAGATATTTTCACCTTCCTTGGAGCATGTCTATATGCAACATCTGTAAGAGTTAAAACTGCTATACTTTTGTTTCTTATGAAGCTGAATATTGCACTGATGTATCATTGTGGTTGATGGTTTTAATTGTCAGCATGGACACAGTCCAGAATCATGTGGGAACAGAGTATCAGTGAACAAGTGTCAAGACCAGGTTGGCTTATGTTGGACTGTCTTCATTATGTTAAATAAATAAGGAAAACTCAGCCACCATGGGTGAAACATTCCCCAGGTAGGAATCCTGAATTAAATAGGACTGAGAACACAGACTTGCATGGCTTAATTCATTATTTTCTGCCTCTGACCATGGATATAATGTGGCCAGTCTTCTCAAACTTCTGCACTGTTAGACTATAACATGGAACCATGAACTAAAGAAATCCTTTTTTTTTTTGCACTTACGTTGCCTTTAATTGGGATATTTTATTACAGCAACAGGGAAGAAAACTAAGACAAGAATATACTCGTTTGTGAGTACACTTTTATAATTTTTATACTTTTTATAAATCTCTGTTAAAAATTTTTATAAAACAAGTCCAGTCTTATTACATAAATACTAAAAAGATCAGAAGGTCCCAGTTAAATGTATGTATGCATCGTATAGCAGAAGAGGCCCGTTTATGCCAGCTTTTACTGTGAAACATTATTTACATGAACCAATAGAGCTAGAATATGGTTGGGGCTTTTTATATGAAAATGTGATTTCAGTGCTTAGGAAAATTATTTTATCAGTAATTTTCCTCTCGAGCCAACAAATGTTTATGAAGAAGTCAGATGGAAGAGTTGAGAGGTTCTGAAATCTGCCAAAGCATGTCAGTTGTTCTACATCTGAATTCCCCAAAGAAAAGAAACTTAGGAGACGATACAGAAAATATCATCTGCTGTCTTCGGTCCCCAGGGACCTGTTGCCCATCCTCTGCTTTACTTGACTGGCACCTTGTGGCTTCTCACATCAGTGGAGAGATGAGGTGATATCATGCTGGTAGTTCGGACTCAGTGTGTTGGAATCACTCTATGAAGAAGTCGAGATAGCTCAGCGAAAGTCATTGCACACCTCTATTGCTGGCTACTCTATGTCATAATTACTTCAGCACTTGCCAGGCTTCATGAATATAAAGTTAGCCAATTAATTTGGCATCTATTGAAAATAAAAAAAAATGAGCTAAAATCTAAGCTTTTCAGTTATACAAAGAGGAAGAAAAGACTCCCCGCCCCTCGATTCCTTTGTATGTATTTCAGATAATGGTTGTGTTGTGTTGTTAGCTGGTTTCACCTTCCAGAGATTTCATTTCTCTCTGTGCCTTGGAATTATGCTAAAAATAAGTCATTGACTAAATTACAGACTTCTGGGGGCAACAGGAGTCAGATGGGACTAATTTGACATTTTATATACATTTATGCATGTATGTGTGAACACACAGAAACACATATTCACACATACATATACAGTCTTTATGGTCAATAATAAATAAAAGCATTCCTCATAGTTCAGAGTGAGTTGATTCTAGAACCACTGAAGATTCTAAGCTGCATAGATACTTAAGTCCTCAAAATAAACTGGCCTTTTGTTAGATTTGAGTGGCCTGCACTCTCATAAAGGGTCATGGTGACATCCACCCCGGGCTGCAGCTGAGGCCCATGTCTGCATCTGTAGCCCTAGTGCAGCCAGGGTCTGTGTTGATGTTCATGGCTCATGTTACCACCAAGAGCTGTGAAAACGCCTGGGATCTGATCAGCCACTTGGGGTCATGTTGGTGTCCGAGGACCATGCTGCTACTGGGGTCATACTAATCAGGGTAGCCTGTGATGCCACCTGGGCCGTGGTGACTTCTGGGATGAGCTATTGCCTAGGGCCCTGTCTGGGTCCATGGTCCTGCTGCAGATAGGGCCTGTATTGATGTCCATGGCCCATGTCACCACAGGGAGTCATAGGAACCATGCATGTTGAAATTTGAGGGCTGTGCTGAGTTGGCCCAACTCTTCACTGGCCTTGGGATACCTGGGTCTGCCCCTTGTTGGATACTCGAGCTGGACCACCCCTCATGGGAGAGCTCTGTCTCCAAGAGTTGACCCTACCCTGCACCACAGGTGTGAGAGAGTTGGCCCAGATGGAATGGGCCTAGGAGAGCTGTCTCTGCCCTTTACCTGAAGGGGGCAGACCCAGCAGCCCACAGTGATCAGGTCAGCTATCACCCAGCCCCATACCCTGGGCCTTGGCTTATTCCTCACTAACACCTACCCCTCTGTGACCTGTTGGAGTCGGTGAAGGGACTAATCCTATGGAACCATAGCTGCAGGATCTCCATGACTCAGGGCAGCAGCAGGATATCTGAGAGGAGTTTTCGTGAGGGTCTAGCGACAATGGTATTCCAGAGGCCAGAGGCCTTGAACCGGACTCATTGCAATGAACACTTGTAAGTAGAACTGATTGGACAAAAGAAGATACTGCATGACACACCCAGCTCCCAATGCGCTAGGATGAATGAAGAGATGTTGGAGAGGTGGTAAAGATACGGGAGTGAGGTAGTTTTTGTTATTGTTCCGATTTGTTTTTAATTAATTTCAGGAAGTGGGGGATGCTGCAGGGGTTAGAGATGAATATGGAGGGCCTGGGAGATAAGCAGAATTGGGGTGTGTGATATGAAATTCCAAAAGAATAAATAATGAATTATGTTATAAAAAAAACAGAAAAAAAATGGCTCAGCATCACCAAGGCCAGCTGGACTGGGACTAATGGAGCATGTGATCAAACCTGACTCTGAAATGGCGGATAATGAGGAATGAGGACTGACTGAGAAGCCAAGGACAATAGCACTGGGTTTTGATCCTACTGCATGTACTGGCCTTGTGGGAGCCTAATCTGTTTTGATGCTCACCTTCTTAGACCTGGATGGAGGGGGGAGGACCTTGGACTTCCCACAGGGCAGGGAACCCTGACTGTTCTTTGGACTAGAGAGAGGGGGGGAGGGGAAGGAGAACGGGGAGGGAAATGGGAGGAGGGGAGGAGGTGGAAATTTTTAATAAAAATAATGAAACATAATCAAAAAATGGCTCAGCATTTATCTATAGCTTACACATACTGTTCTGTGATCTTAATAATACTTGCAGACTACAAAAAATATCTAACACAATGTAAATACCATTTAATAGCTGTTATACTATGTTGTTTGAGAAATACTGACTAAAGTGTCTTCGTCTTTCTGACATAGTAAAACGGGCATTACACTCATGAACTCACAGGTAGGAAATATACATTGAATAGTTGCTGGGGGCAGAGGAGTACTGGTGTATCCACTGGCAAGTTGCCAACGTCCCAGTAAATAAACTACCAACCATGCTCATGAATGAAACTCTAATCCACCTCTGTGGCTTATCAGAAACCAGTCAACATAAATGTCAGAAGATGAGAAAGCAGGAGGGGGACCTGTGGGCAAGAAGGGGGGCTTCCCTGGGAGTAGGAGAGGGAATACACACACGCATAGGACAAACATATGTGAAATTATCAAAAAATTAAAAAATGAATTAAGAAAAACAGAAACATCTGTATATACGTTTAGTACAGACGCAATGGTTCCTTTACTGCCTTCATATCTGTGTTAAATCTTCCAACTAGGGGCCCATGGATATGGGGGTCTGATGATTTTACACCTTTTTCAATTGTTGAAAGGAAAAAGCTGGGTCTGATTATTTTATGCCTTTTCCTATTATTGAGAGGAAAAAAGTTGATCAAGCTGAGTGAGAATTATTTTTACACCTTTACATATAAGAAACGTAGGGGCTGCCCCTAGAACCATACAACCATACTACTAGAAGATCTAGCTATGCTGCTCACTGAAGCAATACACCATCACCTGACCTCTGTGGGCGGTGAAAGGTCCTGGCATTGGTGTGGAGGAGACAAAGGAACTCTCCTATGCTCTATTCTTCTGGTGTGCTTACTAAGTCCTTTCTGGACTGCCCAGCCCCCTTCCACAATCAAAACTGCAAGAGGAAACCTAGGTGACTTTCCTGGACCCTTTTTTAAAATTTTTATTTATTTAATTTTATTTTATTAAAAATTTCCACCTCCTCCCACTTCCCTCCCTTCCCCTCCCCCCTCCATCTCCAGTCCAAAGAGCTAACAGGGTTCCCTAACCTATGGGAAGTCCAAGGTCCTCCCCCTCCCCCCCAGGTCCAGGAAGGTGAGCATCCAAACAGACTAGGCTCCTGAGCTCCCAAGGTCCTGGACCCTTTTAAAAATAAGAAACATCCACCCAAATCATTAGGAATCTCAACCCAAGATAATGCTAGCAAATTTGAATTAATTACCTATTGTATACCTTGTTTCATGTTTGTTGAACAATTTATATTGGACAAAGTGATTTCATATGTAAAAATACCCTTATATGGTATGAGCCAAAGTTTATATTTTCTATAGCCATACAGTTTAAAAATACGGTACTCTAAGGACAGCTACGCTGGTACACTATCTCAGAAACAAGCTATTTAACTGTAACTATATATACATGTGCGTGAGACTCATCTTGTCAATAATGTTGGACTTTAAGAACAGATTCAAATATTTGGATTACATATGTATACATAACATAAACTATATGTGTATGTATGCATGATGAAAATATAAATTTTACCTAGATTAGTATTATTTAAAACATTTTCTTCCTGGTTGCTTAAATGACAATCAGCATGGCCTTTGTTGTTCTCTTAGTTTTTAACATTTATGTATCACATTTAAATCTATGAAGGTAGCTACAGGTTTTCTGTTTAATATAATCACAAGTGACTAATAGAGATTTGCCTGCAGACAGATGTTCTGGAGTGGGACTATAAGGGCTGTCTTAGTTCCAGGTAGTAAATGTTTATGTTGTGAGAGGGGTCAGCAGTGGATGGGGCTACAGTTGAATCTGACATTTGTCATTTTAAGGGAGACAAGCTGTGGGCAGCATAATCTATGCCTGAAGATATTTAGATGGCTAAAGTTTACACTGAGCATTACAGAAATGTCTAAATTAGACTTAAAACATATTAGCAATTAATGTTTCTCCTGTGGATTTGATTCATATTAGCAGGCCATCCAAAGGAATGACTGTTTAAAGGAGAGATGAAGGCCAGGAGATCTACGGAAAATACTGGTTTCATCTATTTCTGTATCAGAGAATAAGCAAATCATGAAAAAAGCACAAGGCAGTGGAAGACAGCTTGTAAAATTTCCATAAGTGAGAGAAAAATGGAGTTTGTGATCTGTTCAGAACTTGGAGATTACACGTGGGTCATTAACTGTTAACAAAGGTGCAATCCATACCCAAGAACTGTGCAAAGATAGTTGTATGATTCTGGTACTAACATAAAAAGGGAGAGATTATGGCGTGTATCAGCACTGACAGGTCCCTACAGATCAGATTTATAACCAACAAAAGCTTGCATAACAAGCTCTGTATAATGAATTAAGCTTTGAGTTTTTTATTCTACTATGAATCACCTAAATAGGACTTTAATCATGGGTCAATTGATGAAACACTATTTTTTTTAAATATCCATGAAACAAATATGCATCATAAACTATGAAATGGTGTGTGGGCCTCTTTTCCGAGCATGAATAGTACGGACACTAGTTGGAATGGCTTCAGCAGCACCTAATTGAAGGTTCAGCTGTCCAGGTAATTTGCGTGTGTGATAATTATTAGAATAATTTGTGTGTGCGCAGATGTGCTTTTGTGGAGGCCAGAGGTTAAGTTCCAGTGTCTTCCTTATTCACTCTGACCTTATTTTTTAAGGCAAGGTCTCTCACTGAACCTGAATCTTACTGATTCTGCTAGATTGACTGGTCCGTGATGCCCAGGGTCACTGTCTTGAAGCTCCCAGAACTGGTAAGGAAAGCAGGCACCACAATGCTCAGAGGTTTAAGTGGGTGCTAGATCATATAGGTTGTTTATTTTTGCAAGGGAAATACTTTGACTTACTGATCCATCTCCCAGGGCCCCCAGAGAAACAAAAAGACTTAATGGTTTCATATTTGTTCTATCCTATACCAGAAAAAAAGAATAAGCAGTTATATAACTAGGAAAAAGTTTGTATGCAATTTGGAAATCAACTATGATCATTTTTTCATCTGCAGAAGAGGTCCGAAGACATTTTCTGGAGTCCATAGGTTTTGAGACACATCGTTAAATGGTCTGATGATAGAGGAAGGATGAGAACCCAGCAGATTAACAGATTTGACATGCAAAGAGTTAGACATATGGAAAAAATTAGTGCTGGATGAACTCTTGAAAAAATATTTAATAAAAATAGAAGTAAATAGGCTTGGATGGAAAAATAAACTATAAGGCATTATAGTCTTGAACCCCAAAACAATGTGGCATCTTAGATATCATTCTACAGAATGTCTTCATTTGCCATGAGAAAACAAGACCAGTAGACAGCATGTGCCTTAATGTAAGTGTTTACTTACACTATAAGCAATATTTGTTCAAACAAAATTAAATTCAATTGTGCTGTTATGATTGATATATAAAAGGCATGTGTAGGTGTGTATGTTTCAATTCAATGTGGCAAGACAGGAATGCCTTCCCTCCTTCCCTCCTTCCCTCTTCCCTCCCTCCCTTTTCCCTCCCTTCCTTCTTCCTTCCTTCCTTCCTTCATTCCTTTTTATCATTGTTTCTTATATTCTTTTCTCTCTTTCTGTCTCTCACTCTTCATCTGTGTTTCTCCGTCTCTCTCTCTCACCCCGTCTATATGTCTCCATCTCCCTCTCTATCTCCCTTCCTCATTCCCTTTTTTCTCTCTCTACCTCCCTCTCTCTCTTTCCTTCTCTCTCTGTATATCTCAGTCTCTGCCTCTACGTCGTTCTTCATATCCCCATGCTTACTGAACTCTCCATCCCCACCCCCACACATCAGAATTTTGGCCTTGAACTTGCTATGTAACCAAGGAGGACTTTGAACTTCTGATTCTTCTGCCTCCAACACCATAATGGACTGCTAGGATTAAAGACATGTGCTACCATACCTATTCTATGTGGTGCTGGGGACCAAACCCACTTCCTTGTGATGCTAGCCAAGAACTCTCCCAAATGAGTTATTTCCCCAGCTCAGAGAATTCTTATTTTCCTTAAGAACTTTTCTTAGAGACCGTCATGTGTTTGCATGAATATCAAATTAACTCCAAATTTTGTTTTCTACAAATGTGGTGGTAGGGACCATAACATGGGTTCAGTAGATAAAGGTGCCTACCACTAAGCCTGAGGACCCAAGAGTGATCTCTGGTGCCCAAATGATCAAAAGAGAGAACCAAGTTCTGCAAGTTGTCCTCCTTCATCCACATGCGTGCCATAGCAGATAGGCCTATACACATGCAAGATGAAAATAAATTAAAGTATGAAAATAAACACAATAATAGTAAGAAATGTGGGGAGCATAATAAAACACACCAGTTCATAAAAGGATAGTGCCTATTCATACAGTGTGCCCGTTATTAACCACTGGAGACATAAGTGATTTTTAAATGGGTTCTTTTCAGTCTTGCCTTTTTGAACAGAATGCTTTGTTCTACACACATGTACGAACTACTGTGTAATTTCTTGAAATTACAGCTTGGTCTGTTTTGTAAAGGTTGATGTAAAAATACTCTTGACAGTTTCTAACCTAATATGCTACATGAACTCTTTTGTTCTTCACAGACAGTAAGGCAAAGGATAATTTAAAAACTACTGGGAGAAAGCTCACTGACTTTGGAGGGGATACGTGATGTCAATGTTTATGACCAAGATAAGCTAGTGTACTGGACGTAGGGTCAGAACCTGTAGCCTTATCACCTCCTTACAAGCTATGCTTGGCTACTCAGCCTCAAAAGTCTAATTAAAGTCACAATTAGCAGTGTGCAGTGAGAGAGAATTATTAAATTGGACATATTGGTAAGAAGAAAGAGCTCTACAACCCATCAAGTTTGTCTTCAGGGTCCACCCAGTATATGGTTTATGTTTAAACACAGGGCTATACATAACCAGTTCTGGCCAAGGTATGGTTCTACCCTTCAGTGGTGACTCAGCTCCTCTCTAGTGCACGATGATCTCACAAGTTGTGCAATTTCTTGCAGAAAGACAAGATCCTCTTCTAGCTGGCTCCAGGCTTCAGTCTGCTCCTTCTCCCGCCATGAGGTTTCTTGGGAAATTTCAGTTTCTTGGAGTTCATTGTTTCCAGTAGCCAAAGGGAGGAGCCCTCGTGTCTGTGTAGAATCCCTTTGCTCCTGGCCAGTTTGCTTCCATCATGGTATAGGTTTCAAACTGAGGAGTTGAGTGTCAGAGAGAGAAACTGGAGCACTGGTCTTCTTCTGGTTGTCCCTGGATCATGGCTGCAGGCCTTGTCTTGAGTTCTCTGGTGGCCCATTGTGTGATTTCATGTCTAATTGCCCCACTGTCTCTCTCTGAGACCCTGAAAAACAGTACATTTTCTTCTGATCTTTATTTGTGTCAACACTATTGTTTCTCTAGCAATAAAGTAGATGAGAAAATTCTCTTTAATCAGTGTTAGATGATTAGAAATGGAAAAGCCTGCTAGATGCTAGGATGTCATCCTTTCATATCAATAAGATATACCTAACATATGCCAGTCCCGTGTATGGTACAGGGTTAACATCTGGGAATTTGTTTGTTTGTTTGTTTCTAAGAGATAAATATACCTGCTACCACTGCTTAATACACTGAAAACCTGGACAGAGAATCAGGGGTTTGTGCTGGATTTAGATGGGTTTGAGAAATGCTATTTGGTTGCTTTGGAGGGCAAGAGAGACAAGGATTTCTGCAGCCTCCTTTTCTGATTCTGACATTCACAGGTGCCTTCTCTACTCATTTCTTCTTTCCATCTATCCTACTTGCCTGCTATTGCAGGGTCTGTTACTATACAGTGAGGGTAATCACTGGCAACTATGGCTTGGGTGTATAGACACATTCAGCTCATTTTTATTTGTGGAGCATGGTAACCCAAAAATATCAGACTTGATACCATGTACAGAGCCAGAAACTACTATGAATAAAAATAAAACTATATAGACCTAGGAGATGCAGAGGCGATTCTTCACTCTGTCCTTCAAAGCAGCTAGACTGTATTAAACTCAGAACTCTTTCTGGGTCGGTGTAGATGCATAAGATTCATGGGTCAACCAGATGGCTCAGCAGGTGAAAACTTATACTGAGCAAGACTTGTATTTCATTGTGGAAGGACAATCAACTTCTACAAGTTCTACAAGTTATCCTTAAGCTTCCATGTGTGTACTGGGGCATGTGCATCCCCCCCACTCTCTCTCTCTCTCTCTCTCTCTCTCTCTCTCTCTCTCTCACACACACACACATGATTATCTTTACTGTCAGTCACCCAGGGATTATCTGGAAAGAGAGTCACAATGAAGAATTGACTACATGGGATTGGCCTATGGGCATGCTTGTGAAAGATTGTTTCCACTAATTAGTGTGGGGAGATCCTGTCTACACTGAGTGCCACTATTACCTAGGCAGGAGATCCTGAACTATGTTAAGAGTGGACTTAACTGAACAGAGCATCTCTTTATTCTTGGATATGAATTGATCTGCTGTCCCTGCCTGACTTGTTCACAAATATGGTCTGTCACCTGTAATTATAAACTGAAATAGGGCTCTTTCTCACGTAAGTTACTTTTGCCAGGATATTTTATCAAGGCAACAGAAACAAAACTAGACCATACATAAATACACTAAGAATAATCTTTAAAAATATCTCTTCTGCTCTCAAGCAGGTGGCATGGAACCATTCTGACATCTTCTTGTCTTCTCATTGATAAGCAGCAATGACATCTCCCTCCCCAACCCTGTGCTGGGTCTCAGCTCTCTTCTACTCTGCTCTCACACTTCAGCTGGAGTCCTCGTCACCTTTGCTGTCCCTGTTTCCCCACTGCCTGCCTCCGTTTCTAGCCTGTGTCTCAGGAAAAGTGGAGGCTTATATCTGTCTTACCAGACTCTCTACCACAGAGCCAACCTGTGTTGTTTCCATGAATAAAGTAATCACACTGCTTATTTTTACTAGCATATATAACACATAAACTGCTGTTTGTTGATTTTATAAACATCTAAAGAACTCCTGCTTTTCCAAAACCCAGATGGGAGACTCTCTAGACCAAGATTATAGCAGGCGAAAGAATACGCAAAATCCCTGTATGTGTGGCACCTGGATGCTCCCGAGATGGTCAGTCAATACACATTCAAATCCTGACCTATTCCATTTCAGATAATGTTATATGGGTAGATGCTATGAAAAATATCATATCAAGGTGGTGTCAGAACAAAAGTAGTAAGAAATGGCTGTTTGCAAAATATTTTATGTAACTTTTTATTAGCACGCATAGCATTATCCTAAAGATAGCAGGTTGTCACTAGGAAAGTCTTAGTTTGACTGGCCCTCCTAATACTGATGATGAACAATTGGTCTTCAAAGGACTGCTCTGTCTCAGACCAGCAGTAAGGAGTGGGAGAACTTCCAGATGGAGGCCATCTGACTACTTGAAAAATGAGAGTTTCCCTGCATTTCTCTAGGAGCTATTCTTATTTGTGGGTTTATACTGAAGCTTGGCAAGCAGTCTCTATAAATTGTTGTTATACAGCACCCTAATAATAAACTTTAATTATAGAATTTTCCATTGAATGTTTTTGTTTATGGTTGACCATGATTTATCATGGAAGGTAAAACCATGGTGATAGGGAATAATCAGACCTTTAATAGTGATGTTGCAGCTGAGGCTCGAAAGAGGGACCTTAAGCTCTATGTCCTACTTCCTTTTTAAACAGTGGTCATCCTCCTTCTTTTTAATCTCTTTACACTGGTTTATGTATGCATTTCCCTTAACCATTACACATGAAATACATGATATCGTAACAATTTTAGTCCTGTTCAACTCACATCAGCTCTCCTTCCCCCTCCCAATAAAACCTGACTTCCTAATACATTTGTCTCGTAGTTGCATGGCTTTTTGTGGGTGTGGGTGACTGACTGAATTTAGCTAGAGTTGCTTGCATGAGTATGAATTTGTGTGTGTGCATGTGCGTGTGCGTGTACATGTGTGTGTGTATGTGTGTGTGTTGGGGTGGTACTTACTGGACCAGGGGCAACTTATCAATGGCTACAGCTCTGGAGAAAGTAATACATCTTTCCCTAGAAACCAATGGCTATCAATATCCCTCAGAGAAAGATGGGTCCTTACTAGTCTTCCTTCCTTCCATTATAAAATTTTGCTTGGCTCAGTTTCACATGGACCTTTTGGGGGTAACCACAGTTCTAGTGAGTTCATGAAAGCAACAGCTTATTCCTATCCTGAAGACATCTTTCTACAATGTGCCTTTTCAAATCTCTCATCTCTTTGATTTTTTTTTGCCCCCTCTTATGATGTTCCCTGCGCTTTAGAGGTAGTAGTATAGATTCTCATTTAGAGCTGAGTACTCCACTGCCCTTTAGACTTGGTATTTTGACTGCCAGTCTCTACATTAATTGCAGTTCAGTGCAATAGAATCTTCTCAAAGAGAGACTGAAGGTTTTTCTTCTGAACATAAAGTTGTAGACATGATTGAGTTGATATGACATTTTAATACATACACACTTAGTGTTCATGCTCAAATGGGGTTAAATGTATCTATATTCTTTAAGGTTTATTATTTCTTTATGGTAAGACATTTGAAACCCTCTTTAATCTCTAAAGTGTATAGTTTATTAGCATTTCCTGAGTGGTCCCGGAGCACACCAGTGCATTAGAACTTCTTGTATATGTGTGTGTTTGCGTATTGTGCAGTGATGCATGTGTTAACCTGAATGTAAAGAACAAAGGTTAATCTTAGGTTCTTTCTTGCTAGTTCTCCACCTTGATTTTTAAGATAGGATCTCTTTGCTTTTCTTTT
Organism: Arvicola amphibius; assembly: GCF_903992535.2. Lineage (NCBI taxonomy): Eukaryota > Metazoa > Chordata > Mammalia > Rodentia > Cricetidae > Arvicola > Arvicola amphibius. The sequence continues at coordinate 90,560,809 of NC_052058.2, read as the reverse complement.
TTTAATATCTTGCTGATTCACCTAGGATGGCAAGCCAGTGAGCCTCCAGGGTTCTTCTGTCTCTGCCTTTACAGTACTGTGATACAGGCTCATATCAACAAACCTGGCCTTCTTACATGGGTGCTGGGGACCGAACTAAGGTCATGATGCTTGTGTAGGAAGACCTTGATATACTGATCTATCTCCTCAGCCCAGAACCTCTTTCCCCATCTAATAGCAGAAGGCCCCATCAGCTAACCTTTCTCCATCCCTTTCTTTTCTATTTTGCACAGCCTTTTGTACCCATGAAGCCCTTCCTTTACTATCAGCTTAATCTATGTGAGCACCTGTGAAGTTTTGGGGGGGGGGCGCAGGTATTTGTCATGGGGATTAATCTGCATCTCTGAGCTACAACCATTAGATTCAAGTACCTCCTCTTCTGTTATAATAAAATAACGATAACAGTAATAGTAATAACAAGTCTCTAGGCATTGGGACATTGTCAACTGTCTCTAGGATGCAATATCTGTCCTGGCTGTAGGCTGCTGCCTGGTAGGTAGCAACCTTCTGTCTTTACAGCTGTCTTGTAGTCTCTACTTCAAGTGTTCTGGTGTCCCCTCTTGTGTTTTCCCACAGATATAGCAAGTTCTCTTCTTTCCTCTACTTTGCAATTCCACCCATCCTCCAACTCAGCTGGGCGTTCACCTACTGTGCTCAGGCTTTGCTCAGCGCTATGCCTATCTCATATCTTCTAATGCTGGATTCCTGCTGGCGTTCTTTCCCACTGGGTAACTGCCATGCTTATTCACTTTCTGAGACCACTGGTAATTATTATAAACTGTATACTGTTTGATCTGTACTAGGTAATAAATTATTTGCAAAGAGAGAACGTGCCTTAGTTACATTTCCTTCCTCATGGAGCACTTTAAAAAAAAGCCATTAAGTAGTGACAGTCATTGTGTTGCTGTGGCAAACACCATGACCAAAAGCAATTTAAGGGAGTAAAGGTTTTGTTTCAGCCTACAAGTTACAGTTCATCATCAAGGGAACTCAGGGCAGGAATTCAAGCAGTAACTTGAAGCAGAAATCATAGAGGAGTGCTGGTTTCCCTGCCCACTTGAGCCCTGGCTCCAATTCTGGCTTGCTCAGGCTCACCAGGTTCCTTATATTGCTCAGCTAGGGAATGGTACTACCCACAGTGGGCTTGGCCTTTCAATGTCAACTAAGAATCAAGACAATCTTTCACATAAATGCCCACGGACCAACCTGTTAAAGACAATACTCAATTGAAACTCTATTCTTTCACGTTTTCTAGGCTGTGTCGAGCTAACTGTACCAGCTAGGGCAATGTAGCATAAATAATTTTACTGTCAAAAGTTTCTACGATGCTATCTACAGTCCAAAGTGTTAGATAAAGCAAATGGTATGGCTTTCATCACAGTTGGTGGTTTTGGAAAAGTATATTTTCCCCCTCTCAATCTGTAATTCAAGTGTACAGAAGACCATGACATTCCTATCACTGAAATCAGGCTTATACAGTTAGCGTTTCAAAAGGAAGATTTCTGTTCAACATGATCTAGAGTTTGGAGTAGAAATGCTTGAAATGGCTGGTCTTCCACTTCAACAGGATTTTCTGACTTAATCCCGAGGAGTTTGCCCCAAAGACCTTGGACTTTTGTGGGGGGAGGGAGAATCCACGTATGTTACAAAACAAGCCTCTTTTTCTAGAGGCTGATAGCTGGGTTTTAGTTTTGATGGGAAGGTTAGCAGCTTAATAGGAAAGCCTGAAGAGTCGATTCTTTCTGTGTCCAAACGCAACTTGTTATTCAGAGTGTATCAGATTGTTCAGTGAGTTCAGTACCTGTGTGGCATTCAGGTAATTATTAAACGTTGGAGAGCCAGACCCAAGGTCCTTTGAATGGCATTGGAGAGGTGTATGTGAGCCACAGCTTTCTGCCACCACTGGGTGCAGGCAGAGCAGGCAGCTCCGGTGCCCCACTGCGTCCACAGGGTTCATGATGGATGGCTGTCATGCTCTCAGTAGTCCGTTTAGCAGGCTGCTTTGGTATTTCTCAAACAACGCGGCTCAGAGTCTCTCCAAAGTCAGCTCCTTTAAATAACCAAGCTAATTATGTGCTCTCCCAATGTTACACCGCTGTGTATGCTACCCAGGCATACACTTACCTGAGCTCATACAAGCCTCAAGGAATCCAGCATTCAATTCCACAGCATTAAGGTAGATTTACCTTAGCATCTCTTGATAATCCTGCCTGAGCACATCTTTATGATAGTCCCTGTAATTTCATGGGTTTTTATGTAGTTGATTTCCTTTGGTGGCTGCCTGTCAACCCATTCTCATTTTAAAGACATAGTCTCTATACTCTGCCCTCTGTCCTGACTCAAGAAGGGCTCTAATAACCAGGCAGGTGCATGTGACCTGCCTCTTCAGGACAGGAAGCGGGACAACCATGTGCTCTTCTAGGACTCTGGGTTAGAGTAGAGAGAAGAAGAGTTAGTCTCTGCTAATCACAAATGCAATATAAACTTTGGAGTGATAAAGAGTCAAGTTCCATTAGATTTTGGGCGCAGAAGCAAATATCAAGTAGAAGTATAAAGAGAATGATTGCTTTCCAGAACTTTCTGGATTTCTGCTCTAATTCTTTTGGGAGACCTGACTCTATGTTCCTGCCATGAAGTTCCATGTTGGCATCCACATCACTAATATGATCCTGATTTTTAGCTTATATTGGTTAGATTTGTGGGGGTGTGGGCACATTTCTTCTGCTTTTCTAACGAGAAAATTAAGTTCAAAGGTTCTCGTACTTCCTTCAGAGTGCCTTGCCTACCATCCCTCCTACTCAGGATTCCAGAACCTATTGGCATTGTGTCTGAAATTAGCCACGTGGTCATCGTTTCCAAAGCATTGTTTAGTTCATATGTCTGACATTGCTCTGGGTCCTCAGGCTGCTGCCACCACTAATGCTGCTGTTGCTGCTGCTGCTGCTGCTGCTACTGCAGCTGCTGCTGCTACAGCCACCACCACTGCTGCAGCATGAGTTCAGGGGTGGCTCATTGCTGAGGTCACATTTTCTCACCTGCTTCTCAGGAGTGAACATTCTCTGCAGCTTCCACAATGGCTCAGAGCCATGGCTGTTTGCTCATAGCCATCAACACAGCTTAGCGTTTTCAAATATTTTCAGCCCCGGTGTGCTTTTACTCAGTCTGTTAAAGTTTAAACACCTGTCTTCCCTAGATGTGTCTCAGCTCAGAACTGGCCCCTCCCTTACCCATTCCTCTGGTATAAAGGTGGGAGGTGCCTGTTGTTTGTTGTCATGACAACCAGCCATGAACTGCCTCGTAAATCCATTCAGGGATCAGACCTCTGCCTCCCACATTCATCTCATCGCATTTCGTTCTTGCTGTCTGGGTACCAGTCCGCAGGGCCACTTCCTCAGTCTCTGTCACCATCCTGAGATTCTCTCTTTTCATCCCTGGAGCTCTGAGAATGTAGTTAGCCTGGTCTGGAACAAACACTTACGTCTTGGCTTTCTACTCTCCCCTTGACCCATAGGCTTGGTTCTGTTCCCCAGGCTCTGCGTTGTTTACCCATTTCTTATGCAATGCAATGTCCGTCTCTCTAAGTCACCTAAGGCTTGGGAAGAATGCTTAGTCGGTAAAGTGCTTGCCACACAAACGAGGACGTAGTTCTGATGCCCTGCATCTTACAACTTGGGCAAAGGGGAGGAGATAAGAGGACCGCTGGAGTCTACTGCGCAGCTAATCTAGTCTATCAGTGATTTCTGTTTGTACTGGAGAGAGCAATAGAAGAGACCCAATGTTACTACACACACACACACACACACACATTGACCTACTGACAAACATGAACAAACAGACACACATCTTAAATAACTATTGTGCACATAATTTTTATACTTAGCACCAGATGCCAAAGAAGATATCTTCTTGCTGCAGCTCAACATAGTTTTTGAGTCTCTGAAGCTTTCTGCTTCATCAGAGTCATGAGTGAAATTGAAGTTTCGATGAAGAAAGGAAATTTGAGCCATCTAAGCCTGCCACTCTGCTCTTGACAGATATGAGGCAGTCACATTTCATTTTAAACTTCCTCGGGACTTCATCCTGCTTTGATGTCCATCTACCTGGTTGTAGTCAGTCTTTGGAGAATTGTTTAAAAGAATGAAATCTCTCCCCTGCTAAATGATTCCCTACGCTGGCACGTCTCTTCCAAAATGTCAGAGCCACTCATGTGCCCTGCCTTCTGAGCCCTTCTCCTGTTCCCCAGAGACCTGCTGCTCTCAGTGTTCCTGTCAAAAGCATACCTTGATTTCTTTTAATTACCACGAATCAGAACACACCGGTATCAGGTAGGAAAATGGGAAGGTGGGTTCTCCTCTGAGTGCAGTGGTGGGTGAGGAAATTGGCCTCCCAACCTTAAAGACAAACCTGATTGGTTCTGCCTGGTGCACTCAGTTGGGAAGAGCTGTGTGTCAGACACGGAACTGGGAACTTCAGGGGGAAATTACATCCCATCTTCACAAAAACTCTCACAAGTAGGTAGTCATTGCAGAGATGAGAAAATGGAGGGGTTGTCCTGTGGGAAGGTCACGTGTGAGGATACCTGCCCCGCTGCTGTATGATGCATGATGCCCTCATGCTCTGCGTGGTTGCCCTCCACCATTGTGCCCTTCTCAGCCTAATGAGGGCTTGATGGGCAAATAATTTGGCAGATGAGCCTCCAAAAAGTTTTCCTAATCTTGTAATACATAATTCCTGTTGCCAGGACTTTTTCAGAAAAATACCCCAAGTTTTACTGTTTAAACCAAACCAAGATGATAACAATACATGGGAGTTTGGGGATAGGCTGAAAATAAGAGTGGCCTCAACTTTGACCTCACTTAGGAATAATGGAGCTCATGTGCTTGCCGGTGGAGCAAATGGGACACACACTCATCTCCGATGAAAGCACTTAGCCAGCAGTGCCTGGATCTGCAAAGCTGCCCTCGGAAGGGCTGAGATGGGGGAGCAGAGAGGGCTGCACTTACTTCCTCGTTCTGTCTGTTGTTTGAGTCTCACAGGCATGTCTGAGGTTTATTTCATTAAGAAAATAATATGCTTGGGCAGCAGACGTTCTCCGGGAATATTAGATGGTATATGAAGTGTGTCTAGACATGGTAATGCACCTTAATGTATTACTGCAGCTTGAATTTGACCACCGTTCTCTAGGTGAGCTTATTAAGCAGGAAACCACTGGTGTTTCAATTTAGCCTCTGGATTAATCAAGTACACAATGTAAATACTTTCCCAAATGCCCCTAAATATTGAGATTAATATGAAAGACAGTGAAAGCGTATAATTCTTCACCCCAAGTACAGGAGGTCAGACACTTTTCAAAATGCAACTGCTTTCCATTTTTACAAATGTAATACAGTGGGTGTATTTCTGTTACAGAGCACCTAGGCATGCTGTAATCAGTCATGCTGATACTTCCACTCCACAGTGCGAGAATGTTTATTCCAAGTGTGAATTTCCATGGCGGGTGGCTGCTGAACAAGGATCAGCAAATGTGTGTGTGTGTGTGTGTGTGTGTGTGTGTAGTATAAGCTCTCTCTATAAATGCATAAATATATACATATATATCTTTTGGTATTGTGTGTGAAAGATCGCAAACCCATAATATGCAGTTAATATTCTTAACTGGAGAGCATGCAACAGCAACAGAAATTGGATTGAAAATTAAGATAGAATTGGAATGAAAGAAAAGGGCTCTTGTGAAGAGTGAAGACATTGGAAGCATGTCAATCAGCCCACATCAATCAGACAAAGGGCTCTTCACACTGGCCAGGAAGAGAGCAGGGAGTACGGTCCATGGGAAGCAGGTGGGAGTTTGTTTGTAGTTAGGGTCTCATAACCTGGTTTTCATGTCATCATAGTAGGGGTGTGTCAGTTTCTCAGTGGCGTAAGAACAATATTGGATGCAAAACTGAACATATGAAACAGCTTGTCAGGATGTTCATTCTCAGGCTTTGGGCTGTCCCTGGACTATCATTCGAACAGGCTTTGCTAGTCTCTCAGGCTTCACCCGCCTTTCTCTAGGCTGTAATAGATGGTACCTCACCCCATACAATACTTACGTGGCTTTTAAGTTTGACTTCAAACAGTTGTACAAAGCCACTCTTTAACTTGTAAAGATCTCATCCGCAATCTCCAAATCCTTTTTTCTTTCAATTTGGAGCAGTTGGGTTCAGAGTTAATGGGATATCATAGCTAAAACTATTAAATTTCCAACTGTCCCTACAGGGCAGGAGCTGTTCCCAGCGTCTGTCAGGCCCAAGGAGCCATGCTTTGTGTCTTATTTCCAGCCTCAGTTTCTTCAGTGACAACGCTTTCTGTTATGGGTCAGAACTCTGTCTTTCTCTCCATGTAGATGGCTGTTGCTGAAAGTGAGACTTCAATTCTCTTTTAAAAAGATATGTCCTTAGATATAATGAAATTTCAGTGTAGCAAAGTCTTGTTTTAGACTATTATTAAGTTCAAAACTGCCACATGAAATTTTAAGCTTAAGTTTTCATGATATTGAAATCAATACCTCTGTAACACCACCCCAGAGTTACTATATTTTTCTGTAATTATTGATTCATAAGATCAGAAAATGTACCTCCTACTTCTTATTGTGCTTCAACATAAGAATAAAAATAAGTGATGGTGTTAAAATGATGCTATTGGTAATGAAATTACAAAGACCACAGCTGATCAAAGGCAAAGAAACTTCTAAGAGCTTGGAAGTCTCAAGAACAAACTGAGATCATCTGTGAAAACGTACACATCCACCTCAGATCATCAAAACCCCTGCAAAAGCACGAGGATTTAGAGAACATATTTCATTCATTCTCTGACGACAGCATCATCACACAAAATACAGCTTCTGGATAAAGCCATTGGACACTTGTCAGCTCGGGTTACAGATCTGTACCATTCAGGACACTGTGGGATAAGAAGGCCAACATAACGGAATTGCTTTAGGAATCTATACTTGGTAAAGTATATGCTATTTTTGGAATCAGTCTTTTCAACATTGACCATTATTAGGTAAATAATCATTAGCAGTGCAAAAAGTAATTAAAAACTATGACATCAGCCCTATGTGCTGGAATCTATCCCCAGTATTTTACATCTAAACAACTTTCCTTGGTGAATTTCTGGCAGTTTCCTCTCAGTGCTTCTAAAGTCAAGTTCAGATTCTTTTCTCCACAAATTTACTATGTTTTTCCTTCTTTCCAATTTCTGGGCTTTATTGGAAGCACATCTATCTAAAGATTCACAGAGTCCCAGCCAGGACTCTCCTTGTACTTGGCCTGATCCCAGGAAGGTGCAGAATCACCACATGTCTAGAAGAATCCTCAATCTTGTCACTTCACACTTGCCATGTACCCTCTGCCCCCTGTGTGCCTTCCAGGGACACCAGCTCCCCTTCTCCTACCACCCACCATTTCCCTTCCTCCTCTTTCAAATAGTGCTCCCAGCTCCCTGACCCATTCTTTATCACACTCTGCTAAGTGTTTGGTAGTTTTCTGTAACAGCAGTTGATTTCTTTGGTTCTTCCCATCATTCATCTTAAAACTCTTACTTGTGTCTCCAGTTTCAGCACAATATTTGGTCCTCAATGCGTGCTTGAGTAAATGAAAAGAGAGACCCACATGGTCTGATCATCTTCCACTTCAAAGTCCTTCTGTGACTTCAAGTTACCTGTAGAATAGCTTCTAGCCCTACTTGCTCCACTTGACAAAGGAAACCTCCTACCTCGTCCTCGGCAATGCTCCCAGAATGCTGCTAAGGAACTGTTGAGCACTCCACGAACTTTCATAACGCTGCACCTTTGATCATGATGCTTTTCAAACTAAACTACATTATCTCATATCCCCATGTCCCCACCTCCTGCCTTTGCTTTGACCTAAAAAATCTTCCATGTAGCCTGCACACCTTCCTGATGTGTCTTTGAGAAACCTCAAACTCCTTGTATATTTCATTACCTACTATTTTTTATGACATCATATTGTAAGAATCATTTAAATTAATCTCCTGGGCCCTTACAATATAGCTCATTGCCTGGCATCTATACAGACTCTACTTAAATATTGTTTGATTAAATGATTATGTGCCAAATTAAGACTACTAAGACAAAAAATTAAGACAAAACACACACACACACACACACACACACACACACACACACACAGGTTTTAATGACAAGTTTGGATACTGACCCTGATGGCACTAGTTGGGTGACCTTATTCTAGCTGTGTAACAGCTCTGATCCAGAGTTTACCTGTCTGTAAACAGATGTGATGATTCCTGCCTGAGGTTTGTGAGAATTAAAGCAGGAATGACGAAGATGTCAGGTGCAGCACTGGAAACACGTGGCAACTCTTTATCATGAGTGTGGAGAATATAGCCCCAAATATGAAACATGTATAGTTGGGTTCAGTTTTCGAGACTCTGATTAAAGGAGATAGTGCATGGGCTTTGGTGGGATGGGATGGCAGAAGCAAGGGTTCACAGGTCATCCAAATGCTTTTCCAGCTTGAGTGGAGCGATGTCATGAAGCCCAGAGACAAGAAAGCTGGTGGTAGAGGGCCTTTGACAGACTGAGGGACAGAGGTTTCTTTCCAGACAACATACTCTGCTCTAACTCCTTCCGAGGTTACCCCTTCTTATCTTCCCAAACTCTGGTCCTGCTTCTGTTCATTTGAAGGACCTGACCTCACTCTATCCCTCCAGTGTCAGAGCATGAACAGCAGCCGAACAAGTCACGCCGTGCTGGGATGGGGCTGTGCTATCCCTTGCCCAGATGCAAGTCACAACCGCCACCAAGGACAGCAAGAACCTCTGGACCCCACAGTCCCCTCCCCAGTGCTCCAGACCTCAAGCCTCCCGATCTGCCTGCAGCGATCCCTCCACAGGGCAGGGAGCCAGGCATGCAGAGGAGCCCCGAGCATTCCGGAACTTCCTTTGTTTCCGGGGCATCCTCCTCATCTTGATTTCATTCGTCAGGTTGTCATAGAAAGACCCCTCCGCAGCAGTCGTCATGTGAATGGTTGCCGTCCCCACTCATTATCATGCTACACGCTGCCATTCATGCAGAAGAAGGAAGCGTGGTAATCTGTACTAATTCGCCATCATTTTAGACATTTTCCTTTTCTTAAGAAGGGAAGTTTAGGGGAAATGTGTATCTTTTCCAGAAGACAGCCGCATGGTAGTGGGCTGAGGAGCCGGCTAGAGGGAACAATGCCTGTCTACAAACAGTTTGTCACAACTGGTTAGTTCTTCATACCCCAGAGGCTTCGTCACCTTTTTTGGAATTTCAACCTTATTAGAAGAGAAATGTGTGTTTTTGCAGAAGTGTGCTTTCTGGAAGTCGTTTTGTGGAGCCATCCTAATGACTCATTTTTAGCCGTATTTCATCCATTGAGTACAGATTTAGAGCCGTCTGTCCAGTGATTTGCTGACTAGCCTCATGTGGGCACTGGTACTTGGAATTTTGTTGGTATCACCAAGGAATAAAAAATTTTAATTTTTAGTGAAATTTAATTAGCTTAGGTTTAAAAAATGCATTTTACTCACCTATTAGATAATGTTCTTTCTGTTTTGTTTTGTTTTGTCTGGTTTTTTTTTTGTTTTTTTTTTTGTGGGTTTTTTTTTTTTTTTTTTCGAGACAGGGTTTCTCTGTAGCCTTGGAGACTGTCCTGGAACTAGCTTTTGTAGACCAGGCTGGCTTCGAACTCACAGTTTGAAGTTTAATCACGAGTGCTGGGATTAAAGGCGTGGGCCACCACCACCTGGCTAGATAATGTTCTTTTATCAGAGAAAGATGGCTACATGAGTCTTTAATTTTGAACTGCATTTTGCAGATTCATTCAGGTGCAGCTGTAGGACATGATCCAAAGTGGGCCTGTCAGGTGATAAAATAGAGAAAGGAATTGTCCCTGAAAGACAACCTAAATTTGACCCATGGGATCCACACGGCAGAAGGAAAGAGCTGGCTTCCGCAGTTGTCCTTCATACACGTGTTCTGGGGCACATGCATACCCACAGACACGCAGATCTCTTTCACCGAGCCTGGCGCTTGCTGAGTGGCTGCCGTCGTTGATCAAGTTCTGGGAATCCACCTGTCTCTGCCCACTGTACCCCACCACTCCCAGCACTGTACCCAGATTTTTTTTTTTTTTTGGTTTTTCGAGACAGGGTTTCTCTGTGGCTTTGGAGCCTGTCCTGGAACTAGCTCTTGTAGACCAGGCTGGTCTCGAACTCACAGAGATCCGCCTGCCTCTGCCTCCCGAGTGCTGGGATTAAAGGCGTGCGCCACCACCGCCCGGCTTTGTACCCAGATTTTTATGTGGGTGCCTCAGATCAGAACTCAGACTTTCTTTACCCAATGGATCATCTTCTCACTTAGGAGCTTGGGATGTGTCCATGACTGTATGTAACAATATTCTGTTCCTTTTCGTTGCTGAGTGAAATCTCATGCTGTGTTTGTCCCACAATCTGTTAACTATTCGTTTGCTGAAGAACTTCTGTTTCTTTTTTGTTTTTCCAGTTTGTGGTTGATCTTACGTGTATGTATGTGTGTGTGAGTGTGTGTGTGTGTGTGTGTGTGTGTGTGTGTAAACCCAGGTTCTGTTTAATTGGCATAAACACTTGAGTAAAATTGCTGAATCATACATTGGCTGGAAGTTTGTTCTATCGAATACCCTTTCAGACTGGTTATACACCATGTTACATCCTCACTGGTACTGCATGAATTCACTCATTATTCTCCTTCTCCAAAATTCAGTTTGCTCTTTATTCATTCTGATAGATGAATGCTGTGAATCTGCCTTTCTGAGAGTAAATTTTACAAAACTCACATAGAAATATAGGATTTGCACTAAAATTCTAGCATTTTAAATAAGATTTCTATGTACGGGTGGAGTTCACGCTGGGATTTGAAAACAATACAAAAATAACTCAATTGTTTTTAACATGTATAAACCCAGTGACAATTCTTTTTCAGCTAGTTTATTACAATTGATTTTGCTGGTTTCTTTTTACTCTAATGACTAGAAAATGTTAAGCTTCACAGTCCATATTCCCCTTGGGCAAGGCTGCTCTCCACTACAGTGGTCAAAGGGACGGGGTAGCCTGGATTGAGGGCTTTATTTGATTTAGTGTGGAAGTCAGCAAACATAACCTGCAAGAAGCCAGCTGGAAACATCACTGACTTTGTGAACCACGAAGCTTCTGCTGCCATTACTCAATACTATCTCTATAGCACAAACCCACTGTGGAAAATGTGGCACTTAAATGATTGAGAATGTCTGAAGTCTGGGCAAAGTACTTCCAAAAGAAGGCTTTGGGTCTAATGCCCACAGTTTGGCCAGTCCCTGGGAGAAGAAATATAAAGAAGCATGAAAGGTTTGATTAGATTATCATCATTAGCTGTGCTCTTAATTAATAGATGAGAACACGCCAGGCATCCCAGCAGAAGGAGTTTGGTAGGAAATTGTGTACGAAGACAGAAAGTCTGCATTAGCTATTTTTCTGGTTGCTATGACAAAATATCTGTTGAACAACAACAACAACAAAAACAAACAATCGAAGGCTTGATTTTAGCTCACAGGGTGCAGTCCACCTCGGTGTGAGACAGTATGGTAACAGGCGTGTGAAGAGGCCGGTCACATCGCATCTGCATCCAGGGAGCGAGCAGATGGAAATGGATGCTGGTACTCAGCTCGCTTTCTTCTTTTCTATTCAGTCCAGCACTGTGCAATAGTGCTGCAAGCTATTTAGATGGAGCCTTCCCATATCAAATAATCTAACCCAGACACTCCCTCAAAGTCAGGCCCAGTGATTTGTCTCCAAAGTGATTCTAGATCCTGTCTCATTGACCGTCAACATATACCTCCACAAGCTGAGAAGCTAAACAGGGGATGGGGATTTGGAAGTTAGTGACGACTGGAAGCAGCTGCCATTGTTAGACTTGACCAATAGAATGGTGAAGGGTCCTTCTGAAGTCATTTGTGGGAACCATTGCAGTGTTGGGGCAGTTAATGAGGGTCTGTACTGCAGAAAGCCTTATAGGATGTGATCTGGGAATATAAACTGTAGTTGTCAAAGCTTTTTACAGGATAAGGCCCACTGAGGAAGGAATATGGGAAACATCATCCTTTGTGATTCAGAGCAGGACTGAGAGACAAAAGGCAGAATCTGAGAACAGTGTTTCACTAGCCACCAGGTTAAATCAGAACATACAGGGCTCCCGGGAGCTCTGGGCTATCTGGGTAGTCGAGGACAAAAGAATTTTTGTGTAGCCCATTTTCCTTTGTGTGCGGGCTTTTTGAGTAGCTCGGCTATTTCATCCTTCCGGGAAAATGGTGAGTCAAGAATGAGTCTGATCAAAGTCCCACAGAGCATGTCTTCAGATGCAGTTATCAGTCCTGTCCGGAACTCATCAGGAAGATGCGAGATGCTGTAGCTAAGATGGAATCTTAGCTGGTAGCCTGCAGCTAGTGGAAGTGTGACGTATCTGGGGACAAGTCACCCATATAATATGAAGATGGGAAATAAGAAGACAGGGCTTCACTTCAAATCTATCTAATGCAGAAGACATTTCTGTTCCCTGTTAGGCCTCCCAACTTTCTTCTGTAAGAGTCAAGACAAAAAAGAAAATCTCAGTATTTGTTTTTGAGATAGTCTCACGTATCCCAGACTGGCCTTGAACTCATTATGTAGTCAATGGTGATCTTGAACCTTGATTCTTTTGTCTCTACCTTTCAGATGCTAGAACTGCAGACCTGTGCCACCACAGTGTTCTGCAGGACTGGATACTGAGCTCAGGGCTTGGGTTTACTACGGAAGCCCTCTCCCAACTGAGCTATATATCTTCAGTACTCAGGTTTACTTTATTTCACCCATAAATTCCAATAACTGAGAGAAATGTGTCAAAGGAAAGGGGTATTTGTCTCACAGTCTTGTCCTTTGAAGTGACCGTCACCCAGGGACATTTTCCTGCTTTATGGTCATTGCCTGCCCAGAATCTTCTAGACTTCTTCAACAACCCTATTTGTCTTAAGAGAAAGTATCTTGGTTTGTCTTTATTATAAAGTTTTGGAGTTTCAACCTGCCCAGTTGTTTCAGTTTAATGGTGGCCAAGGACAACATGGGCCAGAAGCAAAAGAGAAAGACTAGAAGAGATGGAGGTCCTACCTGGCCTCAGACCTCTCTGTACTGTGGGTACCCAGTTCTGGATCAGAGACTTAGCTGGCAATTGGGTAGGATTCTCTGAGTCTCAGAGAAGGCTAGACAAAATGCAAGAGACAAGAGTATGGAGTCTCCGAGAAGGACTCAGGAAACCATAGCGGATATAACATTGTGTAGGTGTCTGTGGGGCCACTAGGGGTCTTAGGATCATTTCCCTATCCAGCTCATCTGGGAGGATCTTCTTCTTCTTTTTTTTTTTTTTTATTGATTCTTATTGAGCTCTACATTTTTCTCTGCTCCCCTCCCTGCCTCTCCCCTTCCCTTTAACCCTCTCCTATGCTCCCAATTTACTCAAGGAGATCTTGTCTTTTTCTACTTCTGGGAGGATCTTCTATCTCACCTCCAGTCAACAGGAGGATGTTGTAGAGGCCTACAGACTAAAGCTAGCTGCCACCTTTTAGTCCGTCTCTGTTGCTTGTGGCTTGCTGGCCTTCAGCAAGGCATGCTAGGCTAGTTGCTGTGGCAGAGATCACATGGTTCTCACATGATAACTTAACATGTGTCCCTTCTCAGATCTTTTCTTTGAGGGAAAGGGCAACTTTCAGGATCCCCAAGAGGTGACTTCTTTCAGGGGTCCCTCACTCTTCTCTACTGTGTTGGGAGAGTTAGTAAAGTTGGCTTTCCATTTGACTTGGTTCAAAAGCCCCCTCAAAGAGGTTCTGGATGGCCTCAAGAAACAATGATGCTATTTTCTTTTTTTTTTTTTAAAGAAAAATATTTAATTAACAGTATTTTTTTTACTTATTTTACATACTGACCAAGACCACATTTTCCCTTCCCTAGGCTCCTCCCATCCCCTCCCACCCATTCCCATTTAACCCTCTCCCCATCCACTCCTCCTCCTCTTCTCCATTCAGAAAAGGGCAAACTTCCCAGGGGCTTAAACAAAGCATGGCACAGTAAGTTAAGGTAGGACCAAGCCCCTCCTCCTGCAAAAAGGCTTGACTAGATAATCCAGCATGGGAAACAGGCTCCTGAAAGCCAGTTAGGCACCAGGGACAGGTCCTGATCCTCACTGCTAGGGGTCTTACAAACAGGCCAAGTTACATAATTGTTACCTACACGGGGGTTTAGGTTGTTCTCATGCAGACTCCTTGTTGGTCCAGTGTCCACTTCCTCCCATGAGCTCAGGTCATCTGTCTCTGTGGGTTCCTCTGTCATGACCTTGACCCTTCCCCCACTCCCGCCTCATGCAGTCTCTATTCCCTTTCTTCAGGAGGACTCCAGGAGCTCATCCCAGGGCTTGGCTGCGGATCTCTGCATCTGCTCACATCAGTTACTAGATAAAGGCTCTCTGATGACAATTAGGGTGGTCATCAATGATGTTATTTTCAAGGTGCTCATCTCACCACATAAATGATATGCTTCTGAAAAGCCTTTAAAAGGTAGATTTCAATAATTGGGTCATATCTTTAATGCATATTAAGCTACTCATTTACAATATGTTGAGTACCCCTTAGTTTGTCATTTTAAAATTCTGGTTTCTTTCTTGCCCAATAGCATTATATGTCAACTTAAAGAATGAACCATATCAGACAAGTCTTTCTAAAGGGTTAAAGTTTTTGTCTTATGTATTTTTAGTGGTTACAACAGGCATAAATTTAAAAATATCATGTTTCCTTAAGCAGAAAATATAAGGCAGAATTTAATTTTTCACATTGATCTAAGCTCTTTGTTTTGTGGAATAGCTAGTATTCACTAAAGTTAAATTATGCAAATTAGGTATTTCTTGATACTAAACACTTGAAATGTTAGTAGCGTAAAACCGGCAAAAAAAAATTTTTATCATTTACATGTCAACTAGACAATTCTGTTGATACCTTATCTAGCTGATCTGGGAACAACTCAGTCCCTCTCTCTAACCAGATCAGTGTCTTCTGGAAGCTGCTTGATCCCTAGGCGGCTGGGAGTATTCACCTGTCTCTGTTCCATGTGGCCATCCATACTATAGCAGGCTCACCTAGGCCACTTCCAAGATCACTAGAGCATCCTGGTATATGGACAAGAAGTTTCTAGGTCTCTTGAAACTTTTCCCCAGAGCCAACAGACACTCCCCCTGCATCATTGGCTAAAATAAGTAGACCCATGGATGTGGACTTCCCAGGGTGATGGAATGCCTGTGAAGTTCTCTTTCAAAGGATACAGACAGAAGGAATTTAGACATTGGAGCTCTTTTCTGCAAATGACCTATGGCAGATGACAGAAGACAAATGACAGATGATCAAGGAAAAGAGGGTTGAGTACTTTCTGTTCCTGGCGCTAATTGGTTTCAAAATGTTATGAACTTTGGGCTCTTATATTTACCTTTTAAAAGACACCACTCTATTTTTCTGTTATCAACCTATCTGTATTTTTTTAATAGAATGTTGACTTCTAGCAGTGATTAGCTGACTTCTCTTTCTTTTCTCATTTTACTTTGGCCAATTTTCTTAGGAACCAATTTACCATCACCTTTTATGGATATTTCTAAAGTAATGATGATAAATTCCTGACATTAAGAACTCTTGTATATTTTTAGATGCATTTTTAGTTGCTTGGACACTTGTTTCTGCTACTAGGAGATAAACTAGAGAGGTGTGTTTCCAAAATACAGGGAGGTTCAATGTAAGGAAAACATGTCAACATGTCAAAATATTGCTTTCTTCCCCATAGATGAAAGAGTTTTGCATGCATTGCAGCCTGAGACACTATGGATTATGTTTTTCTTCCTCATGTCTTTCCCCTGCATGTGTGTGAGTGTGTGTGTGTGTGTGTGTGTGTGTGTGTGTGTGTGTGTGTAGTTTTTCCCCTGGCCCCAGAACTTTATATCTAGGGCTCATAATAAGAATAAATGATCCACCTCTTTTGTTCCTCATGCTCACTGTGGTCCGTAAAAGGCAGCTCAGGTTCTTTGCCTCTGAGATGTGTTATGAGGGTTAGTTTATGTCACAAAGGACTTTGAAACTCACAGATGAAGAGCAACTCGTAACTATAACATTTTATTGTTATAATGCCATAAAAAGCTTTGGGGGACCTATGAATTACATATTTTCCTTAAAATTAATTCATAAATCATATCTAAAATGTATCAAATCCAAAAGCAATAGCTTTGACCTTCGAATTGCTGCAGCAGGAAGTCGGTGATGTACTGCCAGCTACATCAGCAGTACTCCCAAGTACATTAGAAGTGCAAACACTTAAAACAAAAGACACGGTGTTTCAAAGGAGTAGATTAACTGATTCTGAGCTTTTCCAGTTCAATACAAATATTTTAAAGACATTATCATGAGTAGTACAATTTGTAGTTATTTTCACCAAATTACACTAAATATTCACTCTTCCCATCCAAATATTCCATTAAAACTATTTTAAATTTTCCTTTAAATATAGTCAGTTTTCCTTGTGCTTTCTATTTAATGACCACATACAAGTGACCACAGCACTGATGATAGCACATCTCCACATATTATTATTCTGTTGCACGTTTATTGTATGTTCCTAACATGGCAGGTATAATATTTGCACCCTTTCCTCATGAATCCTCACTTTTTCCCCTCTGTAACACTATCACACTTATAAAGATCTGTCTGCAAAAATAGTCAATGCATTTTCGCTGTGGTTGTTGCCAAAGAGCGGTGATTCATTTGTGTATACTTGAGGAAATATTATGACTTCTAAATGTGACTTCCAGAAACATAAAAAGACATACCTGTCACAGTAGGCTTTCGCTTAAGATAGGTTTTCAAAGAGCTCCTTTGCTGTATAGGCTGGAAGTACATTATTCTGACAGCATTAAACTAGCATGCTTTGTGCATTCTTCTCTCAGAGGGATTTTTAGACATTGGAGATCATTACTGGAGAAACAAAGATGGGGCATCTGCTTTCTTGATGCAAGGGCACTTGAAAATTTGCACAGTGTAACACTGGGGAGCAAGTTACTGGAGCTGTAACTCTTGACTCCAGGTTTCTCAGTTAATCCTCATGGTGGCCAGGATGAACTACCTCTATATTCTTGTATCACACCATGTCAGGAAGATCAAGATGGCTTGGGATAATGCTTCTCTTTGCAAAGTATCATCAGTTCTTCCCACTGTCCCCTTGCTCCCTGGGAAGACAGTGTGCTTATAATAAGTTGTTCACCTTGATCTACCCACTCAGCAACTCTTAAGTCTTTGTGCATTGGTTGGCATGGCCACTTCATAACTCTTTATGTTAATGATATTTTTTTCTTGACTCCTTCTATTCATACAGTATTCTAAGCAATTTGAAGGCAATAAAGGCACCTTAAGATCTGTTGGTATTTGTGATATAAATTTGAAGTCCTTATTTTTGCCATAGCAGTTACTTAATGTTGAAATGAGCATATACATGTGGATGTTACAAATAGTGCCAAGCTGAATATTTTCTATAGGTAAGCAAATTTTAACTTTGTTATTCATTCACATATATTACATAAGCATAAATGGACATTATTATATTTTTATACCTAAACTAATGAAGTGTCATATAGAAATAAAAAATCATGTTTACAGTGTGTATGCATGCATGCTTGTGTGTGTGCATACACACATGCACAAACACAGAAACAGACACATGTGGCATTTTTGGAAAGGCATATTTTTATTTTAAAGAAACAGATCATTATGAACCCAATTATGCTATCCATGTAAATACAGTCTGCTTTTTCTTTCTTTCCATTTTACAAAACTCTAAGTCTAGGAGGAGATCTTAACCTACTTCCCAGTGGGTGTGTGTTATTTTGTTTTTAATAATTTATTCATTTTTACATACCAAACACAGTTACCCTCCCTTCCCTCCTCCTGCTTCCCCCAACCATCCACCCCTACTCTATCCCCCATAGATTCCTCAGGATGGGAAAGCTCCTATGGGAGTCAACAAAGCCTGGCATATCAAGTTCAAGCAGGACCAAGTCCTTTCCCCCAGCATCAAAGCTGAGCAAGGCATCCCACCATAGGAATAGGCTCCAAAAAGCTAGCTCATGCACCAGGGATATAGATCTTGATCCAACTGCCAAAGTCTCACAAACCGACCATGCTAAACAACTGTCACCTTCATGGGGAGTGCCTAGTTCTGTGTCTTTATGGCTCCCAAGACATAGCTGTCGGTCTAGAGTCCAGGATCTGGTGTGAGCTGTCTTTATGGGTTTCCCCACCATGATATTGACCCCCCCCCCCATTGCTCATATAATCGTTCCTCCCTTTCTTCAACTGGACTCCTGGAACTCTGCCTGGTGCTTGGCTGTAGATCTCTGCATCTGCTTCCATCAGTTAATGGGTAAGGCTCTATGATGGTAATTAGGGTACTTACCAATCTGTTTATAGGAGAGGACCCATTCAGGTACCCTCTCCTCTATTGTTGGGAGTCTTAGCTGGGGTCATTCTTATGGATTCCTGGGTATTTCCCTGCTACCAGGTTTCTCCCTAACCCCTCTATCAAAATGTCCCTTTCATTGCTCTCCCACTCCATCCACCCCCCAACTCGATCATCCCATTTCCTCATGTTTTCATCCCCTCATCCTCTCCATTTTACTGCCCCCATCTCCAGCCTCAGGATAACCCAGGAGATATCTTCTATTTCCCCTTCCCAGGGCAATCTATGCATACTTCTTAGGGTCCTTTTTCTTACCTAGCTTTTCTGGGGCTATGGATTGTAGTCTGGTTATCCTTTGCTTTACATCTGGTATCCACTTAAGAGTGACTACATACCATGTTTGTCTTTCTGGATCTGGGTTACCTCACTCAGAATTTTTTTTTAGTTCCATCCATTTGTCTGCACATTTCATAAGGTCAGTGTTGTTCTGTTTTGTTTTATACAGATGAGTAATACTCCATTGTATAACTGTACCACAGTTTTAAATTCATTCTTTGGTTGAAGAGCATTTAGATTGCTTCTAAAATCTGGCTATTGTGAATAATGCAGCTATAACCTAGTTGAGCAAGTGTCCTTGTAGTATGATTGAGCATCCTTGGGGTACATAACCAAGAGTGGTAATTCTGGGTCTTAAGATAGATTGAGTCCCAGTTGTCTGAGAAACTGCCTAACTGATTTCCAAAGTGGCTGTACAAGTTTACACTCTCACCTACAATGGAGGAGTGCTCCCTTTACTCCACATACTTTCCAACTAACTGTCCTTAGTGTTTTTGATCTTACTCATTCTGACAGGTGTAAGATGGAATTTCAGAGTCATTTTGATTTGCATTTTTTCCTGAAGACTAAGGATATTGAGCAATTCTGTAAATGTCTTTTGTCCACCTGAGATTCTTCTGTTGGGAACTCTGTTTAGAACTGCACCCTATTTTTAATTGAATTATTTGGTATTTTGATGTCTAGTTTCTTGAGCTCTTTGTATATTTTAGACATCAGCCCTCTGTCAGATGTGAGGTTGGTGAAGATATTTTTCCATTTTGTAGACTGCCCATTTTGTCTTATTTACCATGTCCTTTGCCTTAGAGAAGCTTTTCAGTTTCAGGAGGTCCCACTTACTGATTGTTGCTTTCAGTGTCTGTGCTACTGGGGTTATATTGAGGAGGTGGTTTCCCGTGCCAGTTCCTTCAAGGCTACTTCCCACTTTCTCTTTAACCTGGGGCATGATCATGCTTTGGTCCTTCTTTTCTTCTTCTTTCTTTGTCCTTGAATATGGTGTGTGTGGATTTGTCCAGCTAAAGTGCTTTCTGCACGAACAAATTGTATGTTGAGAATTTTTCTCATGGGTAAGTCAATTGGACTACTATTATTATTTTAACATTTTTATATCAGATAGACTTGATCTAATTCCTAAGTGTTTAGTTCACTTTGTATTATGAAGCCAAAATGGGTAAAGAGCTAACATTTAGCGATTTAAAGGGCTAAGTGTTCTTTAATATACTCTTTTGCAAGAACATTGGATGGATTTTAAAGTCCTTAGAGTAGATAGAATGTGAAATATTTGATATTTTCATCAGGAAAAAAATTTAAGTATTTTATATAGACCCTTTTATTTAGTATCACCAGAAAGAAGGAGTTGAAAGCCAAAAAGTCATGCCCAGGCCTTCCAGATGGAAAAGAACCAGTGTGTCTGTGTTGAACTAAAGGTCTCTACCTCTTCTCAGATAACTCTGATGCTAACGACCTTAGCTTGTTCAGAAAAGAGCTGCCACTGTCCCAGTCATGAGCAACCATGTTCAACGGGCCTGTTTCCACAGTCCAGTGGTCTTTTAGACAAGATGGAACTATTGAGCTATGTTTAATTTGTTTTAAATTTGCTGAGAAGTTGGATTAGCTTTAGCATGTGTTTCTGTGGGGAAGGTGAGTTTAAGCCTTTTAAGGCTGTGGGTAGTCAGGGCACATCTAATGGAGGAGAAAGAACCGCACTGCCTGTAGCAAAGGCCCTGCTGGGAACGACAATGGCAGCAGTACTGCCCTCCAGGACTTCAGTGTGCGCGGTCACCCCTGCTCTTCTGCACTGCTGCAACAAGGAGCGAGCTGTTAACACCCTGTGAAGTTCACCAAATCGAGTTTGCTTTTCCGTAGGATGTAAAGCTTGACATTCAGCTTCGCGCACTGGGTCACCCAGCTGGGAAGTGCAAGGGCCGCAGTTCAAATCTGGACTGTCTGATTCTCAGGGCCAGTGGCTATTTCTGGAAGATGGAAGAAGGAAAGTAATTGGACCTTATTTAAATTTAAATCGTGTTAAAATGTATGGAGAAACTGCTTCTGAAAACTTGTTTATTTGAAGGTCAATAAAAATGAGAGATAACCAGGGAGGTAGCTTGAGAGAAATGGCTGAAGGAAAGAACTGGAATGTGAAAGTTGTCCTTTGACTTCCACATGTAAGCCCTGACACATGTGCCCGCATATACATACACATGTGCATGCATATGTGTATGTATATCATCATTAAACATATATTTAGAGCATAAAGAAAAGACTGATAGTGATCACACCCTTCTCCCTTTGGACAGGTCGAAGTTAACCTTAAAGTTCTGAATCAAAGTCAGTAGGGTTCCTCTTCTATAAAATACACATTTACAGGATGAGGAATACCAGCCTGGGGTTCAAACTCTCGGCTCAACGCCCAGAGTTCCCTCATGGCTACTGAGATCCCTACAGGTTATAGGGCTTTTTGTGGAATGGGGAGGTCGCCCAACTCTCAGGCCTTTTTGTCAGGAATCAATGGTAGAGTGTTCATCAGGAATCCTGAACTGGAATGATTTTGCTTCTCCATGCATATTTGAAAATGCATGGAAACAGTTTCTCATGTTATTTTATCAGGTTGGTAAATAAAAGTATTCATTATTCAAAATGATTAAAAAGTGTGCCCACAATGTGAAATAACTATGTCTAGATATCAGAGACCTTGAATTGTTATAAATGTCAGCAAAACCTGGTGCCTTGAAGGCCAGAAAGCTGAAAAAATATGGTACAGGGAACAGCTCATCACAACACAGAAGGATCTGGTCCCAAAACTACCAAATCTGAGACATACTTGCACAGATCAAAAATCTCGTAGTGGGGCTGTGTCAGTGAGCATATATTGCTTTGCTTGGGCTAAGATTTGGTTCCCAGACCCATACAGGCAACTCAAAACCACCTGTAAGTCTGGCTGCAGAGAATCCAATGCCCTCTTCTGACTGCCACAGAGAACTGTATGCATGCAGTGAACAACCCAGACATATTCATAAATTAACACTATCTGTCTTAAAAGAAAAAGAATCTGGTACCAGAAAACACCTCTCACACAGACCGGGCTCTCATTCAGAGCTAATATTTGCCAGGCACTGTGGAGGGCTTCATCATCTCCAACAGTCTCAGGCTCGAAGGATGAGAAGGCGGAAAGTTTCTTTGCAAGGTCACAGATACTGAATGGTGAGATCAAAAGTGGAAAAGCCCTCCCTTCACAGTTCTAAAAGCAGCCTGTGAGTCCCTCCTCTACCATATAGTCTTTGTTCCCCCCAGCCCTTCACTTTAAATATTTGGAAGAAAAGGGACCTAAACGTTGAAGACTCATTAATGAGCCACAGTGAGTAGAGTCTGCCTTCTGCATTGTGTTCCTGTCTTCTTGATGCACATCTGGGCAAGGCAGGCGTTGATCTGGTGCTGGAGACAAACTGTGGTTGGGCCTCAGTCCTTCCCTGTTGCCTACTTGGACCAGGCTTGCTGATCTCAGACAGAACGCTCACATATGTCTCCATTGGTCTCGCAGTGGAGCACAGGGTTTGGCTGCTCCTAGAGCAACGGTCCTTTCCCATTCCTGTCTTAACTGTCCAGACAAAGAAGCAGTTCAAAGATGAGACACAGTCTATGGCACCCCAGAGCTTCTCCTCTATGAGAATTGGGAGGGCTGAGCCCTGTTTACAAATGCATTCCAGTAGGGAAGCAGTCAGGAGCTGAGCATCAGCCACTCACCTAGACCAGTCCTTGGTTCGTGGTTCTCTGTCCATCAGTCAACAGTCCAGGAGGCATGGCTGTTTATACCTGGGATCCAGTAGACTGAACACCTGCCATCCATATAGTCAACCATGGAAAAAAAAATCAGAGAGATTATTGCAGACTCCATCCATCTTGAGCAAAGCAAACTCAAAGCTCAAGTAATCCTTACAGTAGATTAGGAAGTATGAGCTTCAATTACTCCAAAGTATATCGGCCTGATAATGTATTTCATCAGGATATGAATTATGAGGTGCTCAGACTAATTCTCTGGAATCACAAGGGGAATTAGAAGTTCTCGTCGCGTATTACAGTAAGTTGGCACACAGGGAGCAGTATGTTATAGTCAACATTAAATTTCCATATTGAAACCGTGAAGTAAGTATTGATTTCTGAAGTAGTTTCACAGAGTGCTGTTCACTTTTAAAATGACAATGGATATAAATTCATCTTTGACAGATGGTTCGGAAATATCTTTCCGTGGTTCATTATTTTTATGTGGTCTCTGTATGAATAAAGAAATCAAATTTCTTTAACGCTGGCTATCAGAAGTCTCTTGTTTGTATTCAGAAGCACATCATTTTAACTAAGGGTGCTAATCACTTATATTATAGAAAGAAATAGAAACAGAACAAAGCTCGTTGATATCTTTGGTGATGGGATGGGAGCAGGGAGGCGAATAAGGAAATTTTGGGTCACTGAGGTGGTATATAAAAAGAATGGCAACTGAGATGTGCTAAAATATACTGAGAGGTTAATAGCTTTAAATAATAAGATATGAATATGTTCAAAAAACCTCAAAGGTATACACTGATAAATTGTATGATTATAAAATATTATACAGATTATAACATATATATTTATATACAATAGACTAAAGTACAATAGAAAGTGAGTGTGTATAAGTCAAATCTTACACAAGAAACTACTGGTTTAGATTTATGCAAGTTTTGATATAATATTATATAATATTAATATACTGAGGGCTAGGAATGTGGCTCAGTTGGTAGAATGCCTGTTCAACATGCACAAAGCCTAAGCCTTCATCCCCAGCCCTGCATAACCTAGGTATGGTGGTGTATGCCTGTAATTTCCATATTTGAGAGATGGAACAGAATGAATGGGAGGAAAAGAGGTTCAAAGTAATCTTTCAGCTCCATAATAAGTTAAATATAGCTAGTATATGTGAGCATTGTGTGTGTATGTGCATAAGTATATGTATGCATGTATATGTGTATTTTTATAGTTATAGACTGTATATGTAAGCCAATTTTATTTGTCATATGTTCTCTCAGAAGGTCATATTCCTGTCGTGCTCCTGGCAGGGTATACAGAGTCGATAATATTGTGTTCTAATATTGGAATCACTTATTACCTAGCTATAATTCACTGCAGTTGGGTCAATAAAACACATCTTGTCATATCCTGAGGTAAAACTGGAACACAGTATGTGCTCTGTCTGCAGTGGCATAGAAATTCTGAAACAGAAGATGAATGTCACATGCAGAACCATTTTATTGGTCACCAAGTGAATGATGGATCCAGTGATTACTCGGAATCAATTTGTGCTATAACAGCATTGGCCCGAGTCCCCCTGGGCTAGCACCTGTGTAACCCGCTCGTGTGTGCCTTGTGTTTTGTGGTATCTTTCCTCAGTAGACATTGTTGTACCTCACATTTTTTATGATGGCTCATTGTCTGTGAGTTTGTATCCCGGGAAAGATCTGAAATTGGAATTTTACTTCTATTTACGGGACATGGCCTCTAATAGTAAAATTATCAAAAAATGGTTTTGTATTACAAGATGGATGCAAGACATTTTTAGAATGACAAACTATATCCCCGACTAATAGGAGGAGAACAAATGCCAGATATGTTTTCATTTGTTTGCTTGTGAACTTTAGCACACAAACTCAAATTTGGTAGGAATTCAAATGTGCATTAAAAGTTTAAAGGGGGGGGGAGGCTGGAGAGATGGCTCAGAGGTTAAGAGCACTGGCTGCTCTTCTAGAGGTCCTGAGTTCAATTCCCAGCAACTACATGGTGGCTCACAACCATCTATACTGAGATCTGACATGCGGGCATACATTGAGGCAGAATGTTGTACACATAATAAATAAATAAATCTTTTATAAAAAAAAGAAAATAAAAAAAGTTTAAAGACGAGCTGGGAAGATAGCTGTCAGAAAAGGGACTTTCAAGCCAGCATGAAAATCTAAACTCCAATCCTTAGCACCCAATGCTGGCCTTTGTGACATATGCCTGTAACCCCAGCACTGGAGTTTATACGCAGGTTGATCTCTGAAGGTTAATGGATGAACTTTAGGCTCAGGGGCAGACTCTATCTCAAAGCTAGGAGCTCAGAGCATTCTGGAAGACATGGCAGACACTGACCTCGGCTTCTGGATGCACTTAAGTGCAAGAGCAGCAACAATTGGACACATCCACACCCACGCCAACCAGTTCTTATGCCACACAGCATGCATCACGCACTCATGTGCGCGCACACACATAAATGCATACACATGCGTACCTCAGAGAGACAGACACATAAATAAAATTTAAGAATAATGCACCTTGTCTTTTGGTTCACCAGAATTTGTTCTGAAGTTCATCTAATCCCAGGCCTCCCTTCATACTGATTCTTGGGGGTATACTTTTGACGTGGAACACATTTCTATGGCCTGAACTGGTTTAAGTCATCAACCTCAGGAGAGGCCAGGGACAGCAGAGTCCTCCCTGCTGATACAGGGATGATGCAGTTCTGCACTTGCTTTCCAACCTTGAGCCTAACAGGCAATGTATGCTACCCTTCAGTATAAGTATTATTTTCATTATGTACATGTAAAGCACCCCTATCACACATGTGACATTGCTTCAATTCACTTTCTTTAGCCCTTGAATTCCCAAAAAGCACTCTGGGAAACTCCAATCATGCAGAGCCTAAAATGAATTGATATAGGCTGCAAGCCACTGCCATGTGCCTACCCATCTGGGAAAGGGTAATTAGGATGGATTTCCCCAGTGCTCTATTGAGTGGAACTCACATGTCCTTCGGGGATGTCAGCCTTTGGGCAGGAAAAGGACACATTTACTATTCTTCTTCAAATTCCCCTCCATTATTATGTGCCATTGTGACTACTACAGCAGGTATCCACCACAGCCTGAAAAGCTAGGTACACAAAGCAATTGACTCCCTTTGGTTTTCCTTGACGTCTGTATCTTGAATCTTTTGTCCAGCTAAGAGTCCTGATGTTTTTACGGTGGGTGTACCAGTCTTATTTGTCAGTTTGTGGGTAAGCCCCAAATCCTGAAAGGCTGGGGGTAACTCTACAATTAGGTACTTCATGCTGCCTTCCACACTGTTAAACTTTTTGACCTGAGAAATGCCCAGAGACCTTGGATTGCTTTGCTTGGTGTCTCTGATGTGTCTCAGGTGATCCAGGAAGGAGAAGGGCAGGAACAGGGGTTTCATTTAAAAATGATGTTGAATTCTCTTCGCTCTATGAATCTTTGTATTTCCATAAGCAAAATTGTACTTTTTCACAATGTTCCTTTGGTCCCCTGACCCACTAAAAGGTACATCTCTGACTCGAAATTTCCTTTCCGGAATGAATAAATACCCTGATAGGGTGTGGCTATGACAACAGACCTGCTGAACTGGGCTCCAGTAAGGACCCCACACCCTGATGGGTTAGTTCTGAAGCTAGGTTCCTAAGGCTTCAAGGGCTTCATCTTCAAGTGGGCAGTAGTAGTGGTCCACATTCTGCCTCAACATCCACACCCATCCCTCCAGAGATTTTTTTCCTAGAAATTAGAGAATAGCATCCTGTAAACCATCTTTATGATTGCTCTTTCTTGACATTATCCAAGGATGGTTAAGCACCTTGGAATCTCACCAAGCTTTAGAGTCTGCTTTGCAAGATTGCTTTAAAGAATTGCATCAACATGCCTGTTGCACATCTTTGAGTATAGTATGGTTTCTGGTGTGTTACTTCGTGGTGGTCATGATAATCACAAGTCCATCTCTCAATACTATTAAGTTTAGAAGCAATAAATATTAATCAAAACCTATTATTGATGGACATGATCTGTGTGCTTGAAAAAAAAAAGATATTGCATTGTTCTTCTTGGGTGAGTTTCCTGAGCCATTCCAATTAGACAAATGGACAGTACATATACAATTGCGAATAACAAATGTATTATTTAAGGTTCTATAAAGGAAAATAAGTAATAGAGGGTAATCAGTGACTTACAACTGAGAAGGGCTGGGCAATTCAACCACAGCCACTCACATGCTGGAGAAGCGAAAACCTGATAGCTAGTTACTCAGTCCACACATCTGGATGCCTCTGCAGTCCCAGTCTAGTACTGAAGGCATGGAGGAATCCCTGGGCATAGCTAGTCTTCAGTTCACATTGGAAGACTGAAGAAGCCAGAAACCAATGCCAGAGGATGGCAGAATCAGAACAGTAGCAGGAGAGACTCACAGCAAGAAGCAATACCAGTCAGGCAAACAGAACTGCTTTACTTCTCCACCTGTTCATATCTGGGAAGGTCCAATCCTCAACTAATCCTTCCTGGAGATATCCTCACTGCCCCACCTAAGCCAGAACCAATCAAGTTGGTGATAATGGCCACAATATCTGAAACTTGGATTTGGTAATACTCCAACTAACTTCCTATGAATATAGCCAGAGGAACCCAGAGAAGAGGCATCTGTCTACGGGTTTCCTCTTTGGTAAACTCTACAATCTACCAACATGGAGAGATTCTAGGAATGACAGCTCTCCTAACTATATTGGGCACTTTTCTGCCTCTTACTTTGATAGCTTCAATAATCCATAATTCTGACAGCACATCCAGTAATACATTAGTACAGGAGATGTTCTTTGAATTGGAACCATTGCATTTCAGCTGAGAATTTCAGTCAAATGAGTTGAGTGACAATGGATTAAATAATTATTAATAGACTCTCTATTCTAAAAGTGATGAATGTCTTGATTGGAGAATAAAGTATGATCAGATGGTAAGGAATGCTTTCCCTAGGTGATGTAAAAGGGCTGAGTCTACAGTGACGTGTGCGAGATTTGGTTTAAGACAGAAGTAGTTGATCAGGTAGGGGAGAGAGGTTGACAAGATTATGGATTGATACTAAGTGGGTCCAAATAATTAACAATAAGAGAACAGATGGGTCCTGATGAAGCAGGCACCTGATGTAAAGTTATGAAATTTGTTTCCCCATATATACTCATTGAATACAGAGAAGCTGAGCTGGTGCCTACCTAGAACCTCCATTTCTATTGACTAGTACTCGGAGTACTCCAGCCACAAACCCTTCCATCTACAATGCTGACATGCCATGGAGTCACCAAAGTTATGGGAGTAACCAACCACTATCTGATGGGATTTAAGGCCCACTCTATGAGTTGGAGCCCATGCCCAATACTGCTTGGGTGGCCAAGAACCTGAAACTAGATTATAGGACATGCACATAGGGAAAAGCCAAATTTACTGTTCTTCTAAAAAAAAAATAACAATAAATGATACCTAATGACATTCTGCTCTACTCGCAGATCAGTGTCTTTGTAAGCCACCATCAGAGAAACTTCCTTCTGCCATAATGGGAACAAATACAGAGACTCACAGCTGAACAATGTGCAAAAAGTAAGAGACCTTGGCATACTGAGTCCTAAATGGGATGTCTTCATCAAATCTCTCCTTTCAGGGCTCAGAGAACTCTGAAAAAGAGGATGCAGAGAGATTGTAAGAGCCAGTGGGTATGACAGATGCCACAGAAGCAAAGCCTTATAAATGCAAAAAGACTGGAGCACATGTGAACTCACGGAGATGGTGTCCGCACACGCAAGGCCTATGAAGGTCTAAGTCAGATAGGGTCTTAGCACTGAAAGAGGAAGTGGGCACAAGCCCTCATCTCTAGCCCAGAGGTTATCTCTGATTGATAACACCTTAAAGAAGAATATTAATATTATCCAATGTTGCCTCACACTTGAGGGCAGGTTTCATGCCCAGAACTAGATGACCAACAGAAAACAAACTCATTGGTATTTTTAGAGGTGTAGGTGTGTGTGTGTGTGTGTGTGTGTGTGTGTGTGTGTGTATGTGTGTGTGTGAACATGTATGTCTCTGGGTCTGTATGTGTTTTTTGTGATTTTTCTTTGGCTCTTTTTTCTATTTGTTTGTTTTCTATTCTATTTTTATTTTATTTTGTATGCCTATTATTTTCTAATGACAGAGAAAGAAAGGGTATG
Source organism: Arvicola amphibius (assembly GCF_903992535.2). Lineage (NCBI taxonomy): Eukaryota > Metazoa > Chordata > Mammalia > Rodentia > Cricetidae > Arvicola > Arvicola amphibius. The sequence continues at coordinate 90,531,839 of NC_052058.2, read as the reverse complement.
GATTTGGATGAGTAAGAAGGTGTGGAACATTCAGGAGGAGTTGAGGGAGAGAAAGCTGCGAGCAGAATATATTTTGTAAAAAAATGTTTATTTCAATAAAAAATATTTTCTTTATTCTGAAAGAGCAGGAGGCTGTTAATAGCTTTTAGCCTGCGGATGACATCTGAATGATAGTCCCAGTTGAGGTCATTCCATATTTGCATCATTCAGGGATGCATTGCTGCAGCAGGGAATGAGAGTCCATGGAGCGGTGAGAGGGAATTGCAACAATTGAGCCTGTGAGCCCAAGTCAGATACCTGTGCTTCTGTCTGTGGAAAAGAGAGAAAGCGAGTGATGGCAATGACCAAGCTAGTGATGGTGGGTTGAAGAAGTGTGGCCAGGTTCCAGGGGCATGGAGGTAAAATTGTGGAAAGACAGATTGGATTCCAACTTTGTAAATATATGTGACTCTTCAGCATGTTCATTAGACTTTATGGGGCAAGTGGGTGTTTTGGTCATTTACGTAGAAAACTCTAATAGGGTTATATTTTCACGACGCTCAGGACTCTCAGATACTGCTTTCAAATACGGTAACTTGGAAATAATTTTTCTTTTTCTTTTTTTTTCTCATGGTTTTTTTTTTATATTTAAAAATTTCCATCTCCTTCCCTCCTCCTCCCCCCTCCCTCTCCTCCTCCTCCCCCTTCCCTCCCGTCCTTCTCCCCCTTCCCTCCCCTCCCCTCCACCCATACCTCCCCTCCCTCCCTCTCAAGGCCAAGGAGCCATCAGGGTTCCCCACTCTATGCTAAGACCAAGGTCCTCCCAACTCCCCCCAGGTCCAGGAAGGTGATCGACCAAGCTGAGAAGGCTCCCACAGAGCCCGTCCATGCAGAAGAATCAGAGCCCAGAGCCATTGTCCTTTGCTTCTCAGTCAGCCCCCGCTGTTGGCCACATTCAGAGAGACGGGTTTGGTCGCATGATCCATCAGTCCCATTCCAACTGGAGTTGGTGATCTCCCTTTAGTTCTGTCCCACCGTCTCCATGAGTGAACGCACCCCTCACGTTCCTGACTTTCTCCCTCATGTTCTCGCTCCTTCTGCTCCTCATCAGGACCTTGGGAGCTCAGTCCAGTGCTCCAATGTGGGGCTCAGTCACCTTCCCCATCTGTCGCCAGCTGGAGGTTCCCTCACGGTCCTGACTTTCTTTCTCATGTTCTCTCTCCTTCTGCTCCTCATCAGGACCTTGGGAGCTCAGTCCGGTGCTCCATTGTGGGGCTCTGTCATTTTCTTCATCTATCGTCAGGTGGAGGTTCTATGGTGATATGCAAGAAATTCATCAGTATGGCTATAGGAACTGGCCTTTTCAGGCTCCCTCTCCTCAGCTGCCCAAAGAACTAACTGGGGGCGTCTCCCTGGAAACCTGGGAACCCCTCTAGGGTCAAGTCTCTTGACAACCCTCAGGTAGCTCCTTAAATTAAGATATATGCTTCCGTGCTCCCATATCCACCCTTCCTATGAAGGGGAGAACCGGGGGAGCTCGGAGGAAATAATTTTTCTAAACAAGATGGGGAAGATCTCACATAGTAATAAGTTACTGGTTAAAATTTTAAAAAAAAATCTTTTAAAAATGAGATTTAAAAATTCTGCTCAACCCATGTATCTGGGATTTTGTTCTCTTGGACCAGTTCTTAGCAGAAACACCTGCTGCTAGAAAGATCCGTGTGTCCAGAAGCAGATACGCTCCATGTAAGCATGACCATGGCAGTTTCCATGAAACTGCTAAGAAAATTATTAGCTTTGGTATGCTCGTGTACAAAAAGTGGAATTATTTCCTGAGGGGTTTATTGGGAATCGAGCTATTCATGTGCACCCCACTCTCCTATACCTCTGTAGAGCAGAGCTGCTTTTCCCCGGGGCCTCTAGCAGACAGTGTGGCTCTATCCAGCCTAACATTCACTGATCTCCCACTATGTAAACAGAACTTTAGTCTTATTATTTTAAGCAGGAACACCTCTTAAGAAGTCATCTCTCTCTGTATGTATTCCAGTTCGCTTTGCCCTGCCTGACGTCTAGCCAATGCCGAGATAGCCAGGGAAGAAACTAGGGAAGCAAATCCTGCAGGAGCATTGTGAGAAGTCTGGGTCCCCTCTCTTTGTGGCTCAGATGCTGTTGTCTCCCCCACCCTTAACTGATAGAAACATCTGAGAGAATAATTTTTCTTCTGCCTCACCAGCAAACCCACAGGGCTTAGCTATAGCATTTCCTGTAAGTAAAGTCAGAGTTGAGTGGAGCCATATTTATGGCATGGGAACACCCCATAAATATCTCCTGACAGGTACCAGAGCTCAGTGAGTTCTAAGGCCATCCCCTGTGCCAAGCCACTGAGCTGGGACAGAGGGGCAAAGAGCCCTAGGATCGAAAGGAGGGGCAGGGCTCTTGGCCACTTGCCGTAGCTGTATTCATAGCCCATCCACCTCTTCGAAATATATTTTGCCTAATGGGTTTTGTAAAGGCTCAACACCTCAACATATATCACTGCTACAAATAGCTGAACTGGAATTTTTGGGTGAAAGCTTCAGAGCCAGACAGAGTTCTCTACCTAGAGCGTTCTTTCCTTTCGAGGTTGTTCTTATCTGAAAAACAAAAGCCTATCAAACAAGTGTGTGGTGCTGGGAAGATAGCAGGTATGCAAAATCCAGGAACCTGTCCCCTCTATTGCTGTAGCTCTCCTAAGGCCACATACTTTCTGCCTGTCACCTGAAGATTCCTTCTTGAGCTTAGACCTTGAACTCTAACACACATACTCAAGCAGTACTTCAGCCTATGTTTCATTATGTACAAAGGCAGGAGGATTGCCATTCCTGTAATGATGTCTGAAGGGCCTTGGGAACTTCTCTCTGCTCCGTGTGGGAGTCTAAAGGCATGAAAAAAATCTCAGCGGTGCATCACCTGGGTCGTGTGAGCTCAGTGTGCCCTCTAACCTGTTTGTTCCTCCCCTCCTCTGGCTCCTCCCTGACACAGTCACTCATGAGACAATTATTCTTCCTGTGCAGCTGTCAAATTGTCGTGGTAGAAACCAGAGTGGTGTGCCATAAAGATTGCTTACCACGTGTATGGAAATGCAACCGTCAGCCCTCTTTCTGCTACAAATGGTTATAGGGCCTTGGACACGTCGTTGGGCGGGTCCATAGTCTGCTTCCTCCTGATAGAGCTGTGGGCTGCAAGGTTCTTTTTCCATCCTTGGTTTCTGGAGAGTCAGTGGAGCAGGTTTTAGTGATCTTAAAGGACACGCCAGGGTGCTACAAAGTATAGGCAAGGCAAGAATCTCTCCTTTACACTTCAGAATTCTTAGAAATTTCAACCTGGAAATGCCAGTAAACAATTTGAAGTGGTTTTCTGTTTGTTTGACATTTGCCTCTATTCATAGTAATGAACACACACACACACACATATATGTATATATATATTCACTAATATATATATATTTCTGTCTGCTTTGGCTCTCCTGCTTCTTTTAATAGAGCTGTACCCACTGGCAACTGATAATTTGCAATAAAAAGTGATAAATAACAGGGGTACTTTGCTTTTAAGTCAGTGGCATCTGTCCATAGAGATGAAGTGGGTTTACAATATGCTATTAGTGTCAAACAAAATGTAGTCACAGAGAAAGAGCTGGGGACGGCAGCGACGCTGGGGCAGCCTCACTCCAGTGAGGTATAAACTGCCTATCCAGACTTCCGTCATGGATTCATGAACTTTAGTAGACCTTATCGCACCCATGAAAATGAAATTGTGTTTGCTAAATCCTAATTTTTGCTGCTAAGTTATTCTGAGGGTGATTATTAGAATATTTGACCATGTATATCAACCATGACACGATTGTCCTTTTGAAAGATGACTTTGAGGATTTTATTGGTTGTAAAATCAGCAAATGTGTTTGGGGTGCGTGGAGGGGGGGTGCCTGTGCTATGATATGAGTATAAGATCAGAGGCCAACAGGCAGGCATCCTTTATCTCCTTACACTCTGTGAATCGTGGGGATAGAGGACAGAACTCAGCTTGTCACTCACGGATAGTGGCAGGCTGTTTTACCCACCTTCGAGAGCTTTTGAAGTACTGGGTGGCCGTGTGCGTTTTCTGATGTGGATACATTTAGACACTTACTCAGTGCTTGTGTTTCCATGTGTTGCTGCCTTTGGGACACCTTCTTAACTATACTTCCACTCTAAGGAGACAGAGAAACAATATCTGATTAACACCGTGTGTAAATAAATAGTTAGGGACACAAGAGCCTCTTCATGAGCAAATCACCATTGCATTTAGTGCCAGATTTTGTAAGTGACATTTTATGCCTTGTTAAATTTTATATTTCCAGACTCTACTATAAACCTGCTAAGTAGTATGTACTGAAGGTTTGTTGTAGGAGAATGACTAGAGCTTTTCCCCTTCTTAGGTTTTATGAAGTATTAGGGCTTCCTAGGGTAAGAATATACTATGTAGGAGATATCTTCCTGTCGTTCTTCTATTGCTGACATTAAGGCTTCGAGAAGCAATAATTCTTGCACACATTTTCAGATACTTCTTGGTGATGAGGCACCTTGCAAGTATGTCAATGTTGTTTTCTGTCAGCTTTTATGATGTTGAGGTTTATGTCAGAGGGCTCGGTCGAGTAATTATCCACAAATAATCTGCTTAAGATGCTGAACTCTACATCATCATTCATGTAACTCCTCCACCCTGCTGCCCAAGTTAAAAATAAAGTCAGGATAATAAAGCTGTGGCTAGGACAAATGAATAATAAAACAAACATCTCTTCCGATCGTATGAATGGGATTAAACCAAGGCTGCTGCTTCACCCTGCGCCAAGGGCCATGCAAAGCTGTCAAGATTGTGTTCATTTTTCCCTGACCTCAAGGGTCCCAACTTTTTTCTTCTTGAGTATAGCAGAGATTTTAACAGATGCCACACCTAAAATTATACCTTCCGCAATCTGTCTCAAACAGGGTGATTTGGACTGGGTTATTCATTCATCTAAACTAATCCAGTTAAGAGTAACTTAATTAAGGGAATAAAATCTGCCATCCCTTTTCTGTCTGCAGAGGAATATTGTATCACAACACTGACATATCTGTACAGGGAGCCAAAACATGGGCAGAACATCCTGGAAATTACAGAGTCAAAATGTAAAAATGATGCAAAATTCCTGTTACCGTTCCATGGCCAAAGAACTTTCCTGGAACCAGGACTTGAATGTGTTTATTAAAATTGAGTCAAATTAAAATACCCAACAGTCGGTCCAAGTGTAGAGAATATGCCCAGTGAAGTGCTCAGCTAAAAAATAGGACATCTCTGATCCACTCCCATCAAGGCTCAGGAGACATTGCAGAAAAGGACACAGAAAGATTGTAAGCACCAGAGGTCAGGAAGGGCCAGAGGGAAAGACGGTCTCCTGATTATGATAGGCTTGCTGCATGCATGAACTCAGAGGAGCTGTGGTGGTCTCCATAAGGTCTGTACAAGATCAAGACAGTCAATATTCTAGTATGCGGAGAGGCGCTCAGTAGTTTCACCCCCTAGATGAAACCTAGAGCTATTGGCATCTGGTGGATGCAAGGGGTCGTAGAATTATTTGTTTTTCTCCTCAGGGGATGATCACATATGAACATAGAGAGAGCACTGATTGCACTTAATGGATGGGGAGGAGGATGCCGTGAGCATGACATGGGAGAGTTGGGGGCTAATAAGATCAGAATAAATTGTTTGAAATTCTTAAAGAATAGATAGGTAGATAGATAGATAGATAGATAGATAGATAGATGATAGATAGATGATAGATAGATAGATAGATAGATAGATAGATAGATAGATAGATAGATGATAAAAAGAAAGATTTCAATGCCTGGCAATTAATTCAGGAGTACCTGTTTCTACCTCATAGACAGTAAGGACAGCACACCTCCACCTTATTTAAGCTGGCTCAGGTAAACATATACAAACCAATACTTCTACATTTCTATCAGTGAAAGAGTTTCTCTGGAGTGGTGTATGGCAAAATAATTGTTTAGAGACATATTGTCTTAGTAACTAAACTCTGTGTGGCTTCTTGCCTGCTTTCCATTTAAAACATACGCAGTTACTGAACTGATATTAAAAAATAAAATGAGTTTCTTCATATTATTTATTTAGATATGTAAGCCAAATGTAATTATGATTTTGCATATGTTATTTTTTATCTGCTCATCTTTAAGCCTGTCTCTTATACATGAACTTGGACAAGGCTTATAACATATGTCAAACTTCAGGGACATTTCATATCAATGCATGTGTTTTGAGGCTTTCCCCCCACAAAAGGCAAAAATCCTTCAGGTCTGTGATTCTCATTCATGTGTATAAAAGTTCATACCTTTTTGCTCACTAAAACTGAATAAATCATGGAGCACATTTATTTTCATGTTTGAGAAACGCAAATCACCGCAGGCCACCTGCCCAGAGCCTTCGCCTCTCGTGTTTTGTTTGGAATTTGTTTTTCATTTGTCCTAGGCATACAGGATTCGCTTTGCCCTGGCTCCTCATTCAGTTGCTTTTGTCTGCTTGAGCGCTTGCTTCAGCCTTTGTACACAAACTCTCCGGTGTTTACAGACACACACTTTACAGCCCAGGTGGCCTGCACACCCACTACTCTTCTTACTACCCTTGGTCCTATCCACGGGAATATTGATGAACAAACCCACAGCCTTTACTATGACATGAATTAGGCCTGTGATTGTAGCAATTTAAGTTTTTTAATAGTTACATTTTGTCTTCCATTGATCTGAGAAAATGATGCTATTTGGTAACATTTGGTGCAGAGGAATGTAAACGCTCAAACAAAAATGACCTTGTGTAAGGTTTAAGATGTTTCATATATATTTCAACTAACAAAGTATAAGCTAATTTTTCAAAATTAAAATTTTGAAAGTATCAAAAGAACTTTTAACGAGAAAACAATATTGTAATGATAAGAAATGTCTTAGATAAATGCTTCTAAATGTACAATATCTATTTGATAGTATGTTTTAACTGAATGAAATTTAATATTAACTTATTTAAGACTGAGTAGTAACAAACTGACTTTTTTCCCTCTCTTTAATTCATACCAAAAATCTTGAGTCTCTGTATGCATGTAAGACCTAAGCAAATAGAGATACCCTGGCAGCTTTATTTTAAAGTCCAAGGAACTGTACTTTACAAAATGCTTTCTTTTTGTACGTCGGATTATTTTAATATCACCTATGACTGATTGTATACTTTAAGTTCACCACCGTCATATGCTTTCAATATATCCCTTTATTGAGTGGATCTTGTTAGAGAAACTAAGAGATTATCCAACAGAGTGGACAGTGGCTAGGATACTTAAAATGAAACAAGCACATGGCATTTCTGCTCTAGAGCCTGTGGGCAATGGTCAGCTAGCGAGCATCCGTATTTGCATGTTGCTTATGAACACAGGAGTAAAGACATTCATCAAGCCAGCTAGTGTTGAGAGCACCACTTTGCAAGAGTAATCCCTTTATCATGGGCAGTGGATGCTGGGACGAAAGGCAGAAAGTGAGCAGGCAAAGTCCAAGGTATATTGCTGAGTAAAAGCTAACTCACTGCAATAAAGTACATCTTTTCATGCCCACAAACTGAACTCCCCATTTTGCTGATCTCTTTCATAAATAAAGAACTGTCACCGCAGCTTGACAATGCAGTGTTATCATGTGGCCAGAGTATGGATACGAGGAGGAACTGAACTACCAAGAATATTAGAATGAGATACTATTTTTCTGCTAAAATAACAAACCCTGCCATAGTAGGCAACCCAAATATAGACAGATACCCTAATTCTCTGGGGCTCCGGTGATACTGCTTCCCCAATGCCTGTGACTATTCTAAACATAGAATTGATGGACATGTAAATTGACATGGAAAGTATACTTCATGATGTGATTAAGCTGCATTTGGGGTGCCCTGTGAGACCTGGGAACAGGGAGGCTGTCTTCTTTCCCCACTTGTGGTCATTATTCTGCTTCCTGGGATGCAGAGTGCCTCAGTGACCTCCAGAATCTTGGTAGCGGGCATGAGTTATATAGTTAGCTTTCCCAAACATCCTCAGGTTCAGGTTACATGTGTGAGGAAAGTAAAAGCTGGATATTACATATGATCATTTTATGTCCTTCTAAAACATGTATGATCAAAGATGGGAGATGGCTCAGTGAGAGAAGTGTTTGTTCTGCATGCATAGAGACCTGAGTTCAAACCCCACAACTATGCAAAAGGGCTGGACATGGTGGCACATGCTTATGGTCACAACTCTGGGGAGGCAGAGACAGACAGACTCCTGTAAGTCACACAGGATAGGCTGCTTGGTGAGCTCTAGGGTAGGGAGGAGAGAACTTGCCTCAATAATAAAAAAAGGAAAGAAAAGGCAGAAAGAGAGAAAAAAGAAAAATATGACCGGTGTTCTGAGGATGTCCCCTGACTTTCAGATAAATCCCACCTCTCTGAGAGAGGCTTGCTGGCTGACACCAGAGGAAAGGTCAGCAGACAAGATTAAGAAATGAATGATCTCAGTGGACATCTCCCTTTTATGCAGAAACTCATTAATTAAAGGATCTGCTTGTTACAAGCTAATATGGGAAGGTTGGCCTGGAGTTTGTACCTATCAGAAATCAAAACCAGTTAGGCATTGTGGTTTGTACATCATTTCCAACTTCTTGAGAGGCAGAGGCAGAGGACTGAGAAGTGCTTGATCCCCACAGCTCAAGGCTAACCTAGGCCACACAGAAAGAACAAATGTCTTTAAAACCGAATAGTATTTCATTTTAAATTCTAAGAATAAGGAAGTACTAAATACAGCTAATGGACACTTGAGTCATAAGTTAGATTTCAATGTTAATTCTAATTTTATCTCTTTTGTAGATGTGTGTGTGTGTGTGTGTGTGTGTGTGTGTGTGTGGATAAGGACATTAAAGTATATTCAACAGTCAATGTGTAAGATTCTATATGAAGATTCACAGCATTAGGGCAGGTTATTCTAACTGTATAGAAGTTCACTGAGATGTATAGACTGTGTGTGGTTAATTTCTCTGTGTGTATGTATATTTTTTTATATTATGAAGTCTTAATTTAAAAAGAAGATCAAGATTTAAACAAACAAAACCCTATCTCATTTCCAGGTTCCGATTTTCCATAATCAAAGCAGACGTCATTTCCTGCCTCTCTGTTGTTCTTGTGCTGGATTTGTTTTTCTTCCTGCAGTTCGCCACAGGAAAGAACAACCCAAACTGAGGACAATTATTTAGAAAGTAAAAATATATTAGGATGTTCAAGTTTTTTTAATGTACTTCTCTTTTGAACTTTGTAAATGTATATACTGAGGAAGTAGAAATATGAAAACTCCTACATTATTAAAATCTTGGCTTTGGGGCTTTTATAAATTTTTTTGTTCTTATTACTTTTATAAATAGGGGTGGTTTATCTGCTTATAAGTCTCTGATCATGTGCTTGTCAGGTATCTGAGGCCAGAAGAAGCTTGTGAATTTCCTGGAATTGGAATAATAGATGCTTATGATTTGTTGTGTGGGTGCTAGGAATTGAAACTGGGTCCTCAGGAAGAGCACCCAGGGCTTTTAACAGCTCAGCCCCTATAATTTTCAAATGAAACATTACCAAGCTAGAATGTATCAAGACTAAGTTAGTAGAAGGACTCAATATTGAGTCATATATACAGGCTTCAGAACTTAATAATCGAAACGTCGGATGGTTGGTTAACGGTGTTTCGTTGGTATCGTACTGCCCCGCTAGTCCTCAGACTACCTCCTCAGGTCAGCGCTTCCATTATCTTCCACCTTACATGACTACAGAAATACACATCACAGTATTCAAGTAATTTTTGCTAGTTTGTTGTATTCTGATCAGGGACAGAAGGTAATTTTCACAGTCATTAACCGAGGTAGAGTCCCCCAACTTCGACACTAAATATTACCTCCATTTCATACCAAACTTGTGATTAGTGGATGTATTGCAAAATATGTAGACATACTTCTCTTTCCCCGAGTTGAAGAATGATGGAGAGCCTTGTTTTCCTATCTCAGGTCCCTGGGGAAGGTGTGCAGGTGACTGCGGACCAGGCGGAGCCCAGAGTCGAGCCGTGTGGTGTTTTCACATAGAAGGGTGGACCAGTCCCATGTCGAACTGTGAGGAGAGCAGCCGACCTCCAAAGGAAAGGAGCTGTTTCCGCGTGTGTGACTGGCACAGTGACCTGTTCCAGTGGGAGGTTTCCGACTGGCACCGCTGCCTGCTGGTTCCTGGGGTCCAAGGCGAGCCCCGGCCGCGGGCTGCAGAGTGTGTGACTGCGCAGCACGGTCTGCAGCACAGAACTGTGCGCTGTCTGCAGAAGCTCAACAGAACCATGGTGGCCAGTGAGATCTGCGAACACTTTGCCCCTCAGCCCCCCACAGAGCAAGCCTGCCTCATCCCTTGCCCCAGGGACTGTGTGGTATCTGAGTTCTCCCCATGGTCCACTTGCAGCGAAGGGTGTGGGAAGAAGCTGCAGCACAGAACTCGCGTGGTCATCGCGCCCCCTCTGTATGGAGGTCTGCAGTGTCCGAATCTGACTGAATCCAGAGCCTGCGAGGCTCCGATTTCCTGTCCTCTTGGGAAAGAGGAATATTCCTTCAGCCTTAAGGTGGGACCGTGGAGCAAATGTAGACTTCCTCACCTTAAGGAAGTCGACCTCAGTGGAAGAAATGTCCAGGATTTTAGCTCTGATTCAAACGAGCAAGTCACCCTAACACAACAGAGTTACAAAGCACAACACCACTCTCAGCATGGTGGTGTAGAGATAGGTTTTCAAACCAGGCAAGTGTGGTGCACCAGAAGTGATGGAAGAAACGCCCTGTTAAGGTAGGATGTCCTCCCTGCTTCTCTTTCCTAGACCTCGGATATTTTAATGAGCATAGCCATAGGGGTTCTTTGCGATCCCTATAAAGACGAAATAACAATCCAGTTTGTAATTTGGAGTGTTAGAGACTTACGGTTCACTTAAGAAAATTTCTATTTCTATTAGGAATGTCAGACATTTCATAATATAAGTAGTCAAGGTCTTAAACTTTTATTGCTTTGCTCTGTGTCTGTCTGTCTGTCGCTCCATGCATGTGTCTCTGTCTCTGTGAGTCTATGTGTCTCTGTATATCTCTGCCTCCACTCCTTCCCCATGTGTGTGTATGTGCATGTATGTGTGTGTGCATACGTGTGCCTCTTTGTGTGCGTGTGATGTACATGCACATATCAAGAGGGAAGAGCACAATCCCCAACAGGAATAGTCAGTTCTTTCCTTCCACCATGAGGGTCCTGGGGATCTAACTGAGGTTGTCAGGCCTGGCAGCAAGCATCTTTATCCACTGAGGCATCTCATCTATCCCACGATGCTTTAAATTCTCATGTGATTACTAACTCCTTCACACAAGCTAAAATCTTTCATTTCTCCATTTCAGCCCAATATTGGCGAGTATAAAGAGGACTTAAGTGACTCCCGTAATAAGAGCTAAAGAGTCTTCATGTTGAGAACCCAGCCTTGCTCCCAGATACAGAACATGAACGCATCATTGTTCCCTGCCCTTTACAATGCAGCTGTGGTGTTTCGAGCTTATTTCTGCATTCATTTCTTTTCTACGTTTTCTGCCACTAGAAAAATCCTTAAATCTCTGAGTTAAATGTGTTTTTATATTAGTAACAGCACCAAAACTTAACCCAAGACTGCTTTTTTTTTAGTATTGCTTAATCAAAAATAAAATTTGCATGAGTAATAATTAAAATTACTTTCTGTATAGAGAACAAATTCTTCAAAGCAATAATTTAGATATCAAAATTGTTTAGATGTATTCTTTCAAAACTTCTTTTAAACGTCCACAGAGCCATGCTGAAAATGTGTTTAGCTTTCTTCCGAGCTACTTAAATGGAAATGTTAGTAAATTTTGACATCCATTAAGCGCACACAATTAAGGTACCTTTCAGTAATATTTAAATAATCAAATAGCACAATACTATTGTCAGGCTGTAATCATTATCATCAGTGGTTCTTTCTTGAGATCACAAAAGAGGGCCCCCTGTTTAGTAATGTAATGATGGCATTCCTCACGGTCCTTCGGGAGGAGTGCCTGTCATCTGTGAGTCTCCATTCTCATTCACACCATAAACAATGGGCAAGGACACTGGAGACTAATTTCTGCTACTTTACTCCTCTCTCTGAAAAGCCCCAAAGATTAAATAGAGGATCGGGATGATTTATTGGAACACATTGTATGTCGAATATTTCATATTTATTTCTTTAATGAATAATGCAGTCAGAATTCCCATTTTATTAATTATCTGTTTGTTTCTACAAGATTCCCTTTTGTTAAAAAGTAAGCCTTTTTTATTTTGTTTTATATCTTTAAAAATAGATTTTTCAATACAATATATTCTGAGTATGGTTCCCTGCCCCCAAACCCTCTCAGTATTTTCCCATCTCCCCTCACAGCCAGATCCATATTCTTTCAGTCTCTCCTTTTGAAAACAAACAAACATCTAAGGAGAATAATAAAATGAGAAAAAACAAGTCAGAATAGGACAAAACAAACAGAATAAAAAGAGAAAAAAAGAAAAAAAGCATTAAAAATGCACATAGACGGAGAGAGACACGTGTTTGTACACACAGGAATCCCTTAAAACTGCAAAGTCGGAAGACATGCTATATATACAAATGACCTGTAAGGTTTTAGGGGGAGAGAGAGAGAGAGAGAGAGGCCCTGACCCAGCATTATAAACAACCAAGGAAACTACAAAGATCAAAGCTGTCCCGAAGTTCCTTTTGTGCTTGCCGTCTACTGGTCTACAGCTGGGCATGAGGCTACCCTTATGGGTGGTTTGTTTCCTCAGTGAGGCTCTCTTGATGAGAATTCATGTACCATTCACAAGTGTTTATTAATTCGAACTAGCTTCTGGGTTAGAGATGGGAGGAGGCATGTGTCCACATCTCTTCTCTCTAAGACCCCATCAGAAGTTGCCCGTGCAGGTCCTGTGCCTGCTGCCACAGTCTCTGTGAGTTCATGTGTGTGCTGGTGGTGCTGTGTTTAGAAGGTCTTGTTCCTTGGTGCCTTCATCTCATCTAATGCCACATCAGTTTCCATTTACAGTAGGAGGTTTTGCTTTAGAGTAGAGTAGCAGCACAGAGTTCCCCAATCCGTCTTCCTGTTCCCAAACAGTTCTGCTCTTGTGTAACAGTTTGCATTAGGGTGATACTCTTGCCCAAGCTAAGTAATACACAGAATATTTTTATCTCCACAGTTAATTCATATATTGAAAATCTAACCTGAAATGAAATGAGTCTGAGGGGGAGGTCATTCAGGCAGCACGGTGGAGCCCCTGCATATGGATCTATGGTTTTATTAGACTTTTTTTTTCTTGCTGTTTCTGTCATGATGGTTTCAGTGTTTAATCTCAGAGGGAGATTATTACCACAACTTGATTGGTACCCTGCTCTATTTCTTGACTCTGAGCTGTTACTAACATTTTGTTTCTTGAAAACTGTGTAGCCCATAGTACTTCTGTTATAATATGGTGAACCTTACTAAGAGTGTAGTTATAAAAAGATGCTATAGTTTAGGATCATCAACATGAGCCAGTTTATTCCATGGTTAGAGGTTGGAAAGCCCTAAATAAAGGGGGGGGGGGATTTGTTTCCTCATGAGGGATCTCTTCCCAGCCGCCAGTCCAGCTTTTATACACGCCTTTGTGTGGAAAGAAGGAAAGAAAGCTTCTTTGTATGAGTGCTAAATTTTACCCAAGAGTCCCCTTCATGCCCTAGGCAATTCTCAAAGTCCCCAACTCCTAAAATGAGTTTAAGTCTCAATTCAGGAGATGCAATTTAGTCCCCAACATGCACTTAGTGATAGCTGCTGAACCGAGACCAGTACTAACATATTTAGAGTTGGGGGTTTGCATCTGTCTTTGCTCTTCATATAGGCCATGGGTTGCACAAGTAGATAGTAACATGTCTCCATCATTGCATTATCTTCCAGAACTGATTCTTACTCTCACCCCCACGAAGTCCTGGGGACCATTGTTCATTTCCCAATCTCAAACTTTTTAAGTTTTCAGAATGTCACCGAGCTGTAATTATGTAACATGTAACCTCCTTTGATTTCTTTTCATTTACCAGTGTGCATTTCATTCATCCTTGGTTTAGCCCAGTGGTTTCTCTCCTTGCTGTTTTCCATATGTGAGTGGTACTTGTACATGCCTCTGCCAGCCCAGCAGTCTGAGGAGGATGTCAATTCTCTTTCTCTTGCCACAGTGCTTCTCACTGAATCTGGAGCAAGGCTGACAGCCAGCAAGCCCCAGAAATCCTAATGTCTACACCCCCAGCAACATTGGAATTATGTGTGTGCACAGGCACACCAGGCTTTTACTGTGAGTGCTGAGGATTTAATTCAGGTTGCGTCAAATACTGAGACACCCCTCAGCTCAGTATCCACTTCCTTTTCATCACCAACTAATGTAGTATAGTATGGTACCACAGGTCCTTTCTCCATTCCCCAAGGATCATTTTGGCTGCTTTCAAGTTTGGGGCTATTATGAATACAGTACGAGTAAAAAGAATTATACAACTATTTTTGTGTACACTGTTTCAACTCTTTTGTGTAGATCCTAAGGAGCACAGTCACTGTGGGCAGGGAGTGCTTGGCTTCTGTAAGGAATTGTCAAGTGTGTGGCAGGGAGAAATGGCTGAGTGGTTGAGAGTACGCATCCCTGCAGAGGACCTGAGGTCATTTGCCAGCAGCTACACGGGCATCTCACACTCTCCAGTCACTGCAGGTCTAGAGAATTTGAAACTCTTTTGTGACATTTGAGTGCATTCTCATACATATGGCATATACCCCACAGATACACACATGCAATTAAATTAAATTGAAATATTAAAGTAGAAATTCCAACTCTCATTTTTTTTTAACTCTTTACTCTTTGGGGGCCTTAGCTTGGCTTGTTTCTAACCAGCTTTTCTTAACTTAAATTATCTTGTCTACCCTATGCCTCTGGGCTTTTACATTTTTCTATTTATCTCTATCTTTCTTTACTTTTTACTCCATTGCTTGTTGTGTAGCTAGGTACATGGGCCCTGTAGCCCTTCTCCTTCTTCTCCCCACTGCCTCCCCTTCCCCAGCCCGCTCCTCAATCTTTTTCCCCTTCTGTTTATTCTCTCCTCCTGGCTTCCCCGCCTATCATTTCTCCTGCCTTACTATTGGCCATTCAGCTCTTTATTAGACCAATCAGATGTTTTAGGCAGTCAAAGTAACACAGCTTCACAGAGTTACACAGATGCAACATAGAAGAGGGCAACACATCTTTACATCATTAATCAAATGTTCCACAGCATAAATGAATGTAACTCATCTTCAACTAATATTCCACAACAGCCAACTCTTTCTAGGGTGTTAAGACCACTTTACATTCTTACAACCAATGAAAAGGATCCCTATGTTTTTGCATCCCAGCATTTGTTGCTGCTATCTGTGAAGGCTGATGTAATTGGTGAGTGTTGTTGTCTCTTTGTGTGTAGGTGTGTGTTTGTTCCTTTCTTCTCAGTATTTACCCTGCATCGTCTTCCCCGAGTTTCCTAAAGTTATGATTTGCTATCTGTTGTTAATTTTGAAGTAAGATTCATGAAAGGATCCCCAAGGAGTTGACTCTACCATGATCTTTTTAACTGTTCACACTGAACCTCAATCCACCTTTGTTAGGTCTCTCTACCCTGTCAGGCCTGAAGGTCTGATTTCTGCTTCTGCTTTTCTTTCAGTAAGACTATGCTTGTTTTCCTCAGCTGTTTGCCTCTGCAATTTTGCACTCAGTTAATTACCTTTGGACATTAGTTCTCTGATGGATATAAGGGTTGTTTGTCAGTCTATGTGGCTTCTATGTCTAAGACCCTTGCATGCCTGGATGGGCACCAGAGGTCCCTGTGATCTGTTTAACACTTCGGGCAGCATATTGAACCAGACCAGCTCTCTCCACATTATGCCCTGACATCGTATCTCAGGAACATTCATTTCATTTAGTCATCAAGGGTTATGAAATGCCTCATATTCTGCCATGGAATGATCAAGCTGTTAGGAAATATGGTGCTAGTGAGGGCATTTCTGTGTCTCCACCTTCTACTGCCAAGACAGAAGTGGTGCCCTTGCCAAGCGGTTTGAGCTTGTGGTTGACAGAGCTGTCTCATTTCTGGATGACTCCCCAAACTGTGCTGGCATCGCCTCATAGGAATGATGAAAAGGTTGAAATATATCTCCCCAAAGAAATTTCTTTCCATAATCCTTCCCTTTTAGTTTTATGCAAGCATGTATTAATTATATCTAATGGGTTTCCTAAAGGTATTTTCACACATGTGTATATTTTCATCATATCCACCCTCGGTTACTATCATTGTTCCCCTCCATTCCTGTTGGTTCCTATCCTTCTTCTAAAGTTCCCATCCAGGTTTGGTGTCCGGTTTTTGCTTGTTTGTTTTGGTGACTCACTGAGTTACTTACAGGAACATGGGATGGGTTATTTACAGGAGCATGAGCTACTTACCTCTGACAACACCAGGGAGAAAAATTTCTCTTCCTGTCACAGCAACCATTAACTGCCTAGAGATCCTTAGGGAGGGTTGAGCCAGTGAGGACCTTCCCCATTCCATGGTGGAATGTCAACAGGCCAATCTAGTATAGGTCTTGTCCAGATAATCACAGCAGGAGAGCAGGTTATTACACCGTGACTATGTCATGCTACTGTACTTTCAGTGTCTAGGGAAAACATTGCTATCTTTTGAGCCTTTAAGTTTGTCCTAATCTGTGTGCTTTGTCTGAATGTAAAAACTGCCTTCTCTCTGTCATGCTTCTATGTTTAGGCCTGCTGCCCTTTGTTGGTCTTTGGGGAGCTACAATGACAGTACTGTTGCATTTCGTCTGTTTTGACTAGGGCATCTGCTAGCTCTTGTGCCTACGGTGTAGGGAAAAAACTGCCTCCACTTCCATAATGCAGCTCCTGTAGGGCTTTGCTGAAAGTCTCTTTCTCGGTCTAGGAAACAGCTTTAATGAATGCCCTTTTGCTGGCCAGCTCATCGACTACCATGTCCTTCAATAAACACCCCCAGCGATTTTCCTTTCACATTTACTATTTGCAGTGGTGAGCAGGGCATGATTCTCTGTGCTATTCTCTTCATCATCATCGATTTGCCTCTTATATTTCAATTCTTTTTAATGATCAATGTATTTTATTTCCTGTGTATGACTTCTTCACCTGCATGTGTGTTAAGTGCATCATGTGTGTGCAGTCCTCACAGAGGCCAGAATCAGGTGCATCGGACTAGAGTTCAGCAGATGGTTGGACTGCTTTGTGGATGCTGGAAGCTAAACATGGATCTTCTGCACAGGCAGCAAAAGCTCTTAACCACAGAGCCATCACCCCACTCCCTTGAGCTTTTGCTTTTAATAGTATTGCATCTCCTAATTTTTCTTCTTCAGTTTCATGAGTCTCTATTTTCAGTTCCATTATTACCTTTAAAGGTACCTGTTAGGGCCTGACAGTGGTGGTACATGCTTTTAATCCCAGCACTTGGGAGGCAGAGGCAGGTAGATCTCTGTGAGTTCAAGGCCAGCCTGGTCTACAAGAGCTAGTTTCAGGATAGGCACCAAAACTACAGAGAAACCCTGCCTTGAAAAACCAAAATAAATAAATAAAGACACTTGTTGGCCACACATCCTACCAATTTTTCTTTCTCTATCAGTGGCTACTGACTCTTTATATTCATAAAATGAGAATTTTTTTAAGTTTTTGTTTTTATTTCACATTTTATTGCCAGAGTAGACATATGTCTATGTTAAGAAACAGAACACAATCCATAGTTTTGTTTTTTGTTTTAGGTGAAATTATTTGATTTTTATTCTGATCCAGAAGAACATTTGGTATGGGCATCATTTTAAGACCCATGATCATTTGGACAGTGTTAAATACACTTTAAATCCTCAGATCACCTTAGATGAATAAATACAGCATTGCATCCCCAGAGAAAGACACCTGAAAGATGACACATCTTAAGGCTATAGAAAGAACCATCACCTTGGCATCTCAGCTATGATTGTTACTCTGTTCTTTTATGTATGTCCCTGAACTGGAGCTATTTTCCTGTTCCTCACCAAGCATAAACAAATGTCAACTGCCTTGCAAATTCTTCTGACAATTCATTCTTAGAAACTAAGGTCATGCGATTGCCCCTTGTGTTGGTGAGAAGAGGAATGGAGGAAACATTTTTCCCCACTACGTCATGGTTTTCATATCTGCTTTCCCTCCTCATCCATATTGCTGTAATTTTATTTTTAATATACTGAATACTAATGTGGTTTCAGCTACCATGAATGCTAGTTCTCTTCCTCTTGGGTGGGAAGTTCTGCAAGGAGCAGTTAAAACCAGCCCACAGACCCAAAGAAAAACATACATAGATCCTCCTGGAAATAGGAAGCAGACAAGATAGCCAGGCAAAAGCATGGGAGTTAGGGTGGGGTGGGGAGAAGGGGAGAGGGGGAGAGCTTTGGGGGAGTGGGATGGTTGAGATGGAGGAAGGACGGATATGGGAGCTGGGAAGAAGATATCTTAATTAAGGGAGCCATTTTGGGGTTGGCAAGAGGCTTGGCTCTAGAGGGGTTCCCAGGTATCTATGCGGATGTCCCTAACTAGGAACCTAGGCAGTGGAGGAGAGGGTCCCTGAATTGGCCTTGTGCCGTAGTCAGAATGATGACTATCTTGAATATCACTATAGAACCTTTGTCCGGAAACGGATGGAGATAGAGACAGAGACCCACGTCAGAGCACTGGAAGGAGCTCCCAAGGTCCAGTTGAAGAACAAAAGGAGGGAGAATATGAGCAAGGAAGTCAGAACCATGAGGGGTTGGTCCACCCACTGAGACAGTGTGCCTGATCTAATGGGAGCTCACCAAAGCCAGCTGGACTGGGACTGAACAAGCACTGGACCTTCTGCATGTGGCTGGCAATTGGGGCAGACTGAGAAGCCAATGATAATGGCACTGGGATTTGTCTCTACTACATGTACTGGCTTTTTGGGATCCTATTCTATTTGGATGCATACCTTATTAAGCCTGGATGGAGGGGAGAGGGTTTTGAACGTCCCACATGGCAGGGTACTCTGCCCTCTCTTAGGACTGGAGGGGGAGAGGAAAGGGTAAGTGGGTGAGCGGGAGGGAAGTGGGAGGAGGGGAGGAAGTGGAAATTTTGAATGGTATTATTTATAAAGTAATAAAAAATAATCTGATGGGAACAACAGCTCACAAAGAGAGCAGCTTCTGTGTTGGTTTGGAAGATGAGTGAGGTGTCAAAACCTCCACTGTTACTGTTCGGCAATGGTGAGTTCCTCTGGTGCAGTTGGGAAGACACCAGTGCACTCACGTTTACAGCTGCTCTCTCTTCTTGGCCAGGTCCCCTTTACTCTCTTTTTGCTGGTGACATACGTATGTTCTTTTTTTCATTTTTGATCATTCTTTCTCCTCCCCTGTCTCCTTCTAAATTCTCCTCCCCTCCCTATATGCCCAATTCCATGTTCTTTTTGAACCTTGATTTTAAATTTAGTAAGCTACACTCTGTCTTTTAAGAGGTGAGTAGAAGCCAAATGCATTTAAGGTTGTCAGTGAGAACTGACTAGTCCCTGGTTGATTCTGATTTGTTTCTTTACTGTTACATCTTTGCTTCCTCCCCTATTAGAATAAGAGATCTGCTGGCTGATCACATTGGGCAACATGGATTCTTTCTGACTTTTCTTCAGTTTGTTCTTCTCATGAACTTTATTCTTTACTACATCTAATGATTGGTACTGTCTTTCTTCTTCCTCTCTGTATAACATTCCTTCATGTGTATTTTGAAGTGTTGTCTTGGATATCCTGAGATGCTCTCATCTTACAATAGTTTTGTTTCTTTATAAATTTTAAAAGATAAATTTTAATAAACATAGAAATATTGGTGGACAGTTATCTACTTCCAGGACTTGAAATACATCATTCCATTCATTCTGTTGATTGCTGACAAGCCACTATTATTCTAATATTTCTGTCTTTTTATGTACTTTGGCATTTTTCCATTATACCTTTTCATATTGTCATTTTATGCTTTTGTAGTTTTGACATCTTGACTGTGATATTACACAGAGAGATTATTTTCTGTTCATGTTTATTTGAGGTTGCATATGCCTCTTGTATTCAGATGTCAATTGCTTTCTCAAAGGTTGAGAAATTTCTTACTGCCATTTCTTAAAATTTTGGGGGCTTTAGTCGTTGCCTTGGCACCTTCTCTTTCCCTGGGGAAGCTTTTTAGTAGCCTCTGGAATATGTTCCAGAATGGTTAAAGTTGTGGCAATGCTCATTAATTTTTTGCATATAGCTATTTCTTTTTATGCCACCATGTCATCCATCATGAAATTCTTTCTCAGACTTTGTGTTTTCTGGCCATCGTGTTTTTATTTTTATTTTATTGCTTGAGATTTATTTCTAGTATTTATTTGTTAATGTTTATTTTTCTAGTGAGTAAACTCTGGGGCCTGTGGTGTTGTTTTAATCATAAGTATGTCTTTGGAAGGATAACTTTCTAGGAATACACAGAAAAGACAGATCTATACAAATCTTATTAGGTATTGGCGTTTTTCCTTCACAGCTGCGTCACTGTCTCAAGATTCTAAATTGAATTACTTAGACCAAGGACTTTTGGTCATTGGGAATAAAATTCTCGAGTAGTAATGATTAAAGTTCCTTCTAAGAGAGTAACGTTGTCCTATCACTAGGAAAGAGAGGGAGCAAGGGAGGGAGTGAGGGAGGGAGGGAGCGAGGGAGGGAGGGAGCGAGGGAGGGGGAGAGAGAGAGAGAGAGAGAGAGAGAGAGAGAGAGAGAGAGAGAGAGAGAGAGAGAGAGAGAGAGAGAGATTCTGTCTCCAGGATGGGAATGCCAGGATAATGTAAACATGAAAAACATGAATTTCCTTTCCACAATCAGGTTTATTTTTAGAGGAGTAGATGGGAAGGAGAGATTTTAGTTAAGATATAACTGCACTCACCCAAGGCTGGGGTTAAAGATAGGTTTTTCTTTCTGATATAAACTTAGGACCTGACTAATTTGAGTTTACAACAACAAGAATTTTACATGTTTTAACTAGGCAAAAACAGAAAAAAATGAACTAAAAAGAAGTTCTTTAATTTTGACTTTGGCTCCTGCGTAAATTTCTGATCTAAAAAAAAAAATTATTTCTCACTTGGTGGTAGTAGCACACATCTTGAAACACAGTGCTCAGAAGGCAGAGGCAGGTAGATCTCTGTTCTACAAGAACTAATTCCAGGACAGCTAAGACTGTGACACAGAGAAACCCTGTCTCGAAAGACAAAACAAAAGAAAAAAAAACTAAGGAAAGAAAGAACAAATAAAAGAAGAAGAGAGAAAGAAAAAGAAAGAAAGAAAGAAGGAAGGAAGGAAGGAAGGAAGGAAGGAAGGAAGGAAGGAAGGAAGGAAGGGAGGAAGGAAGGAAGGAAGGAAGAAAGAAAGATCACTTCTCTTCCAGGGACTCGGTTTTCTTCTGCATAAAAGGAAGACAGTGGCTAAGGCCTCAGATGATGGTTCTGTGGCCTTCTTCTCTCCTTAGCAGCACACACTGTCAAATCTGTGCCTGTACATCATTCTTAGGATTCTGTCTAAGAAATTTGTAGAAGATAAAATCTCCTCTACTCAGAAACTTGCACTACATTTTAAATTTCTGCTGGATGAAGTTTTTTGGTGACAGGAGATGATCATAGTATTAAAAACATCCCAGTTTTCTGCAACAGCACACCACGGGGGTTCCTTCTGGAGGCTTTAATGCCGCGGTATGTCTGTGTATTTACCTCTGTATCTATGGAGAAATCTCAGTTCCCTAGGAACAACCAAACAGCATGTAAACAGAATCTCATACTGCTATTTTAGCTTTAATGTGATTTTAGGTTTATTGCCTATTGAAAAATTCAAAATTGTATGCATCAGGAAATTGAGAGGAATTTTAATACTGAGGTTTGGTTTAATTCTAGGGTTTGGTTTTACTGAACATTAGAGAAGAAAAAGCTGCTTCTCCTCTTATTTCCAAACCCTGGCCTTAACTAGGCAAATGAATTAATAATGTGAGAAATCCGTCAGGTTCATTTGGTAAGAAAGGAGGCTGTAGAAATTATTTACAAAGTCTTTGAGAAAAATCCACCTGATAGTGACAAGTGTTTTCCTTGGAAAGTTGAAGTCACCTCACATTCAGAAATCATCTTCCAGACAGTACTTAGAATGTTCTGCTTATTCCCATGTCTTTGTTTTCAAAATCTAGCAGTGTGGTGGGTAGGACTGGTCACTTAGAGCAATGTTCTTAACGGCCAGGAACTCGCAGGGGCCTTGGTGCGTGCAGACTTTTCTTTCAAGTTCTCATCCTTGCCATCTTTTTGTTTGTGTGTCTCCTTGTGCCTGGCAGGTGGCAGAACCCAAAATTCAGCAACACTAATAGCACATATGATCACCCAGGTCTGTCTTTTCTGATTCTACCTCGGCTCTGGTTCTGGTCTCCGCTATCATTTCATTTCTTGGTATTATTTTCATGATGTGATCTTTCAAATGTTCAACCCAGCTAAAATTGGGTAGCGGTAGAAGTGCCCATTATCCTGCTTTTATGTCACAATTTGAGTAATCTGCTCCTGTGTGGATGGCAGTATTTCCTAAATGAATGGAACAGACACACGTCAGAATGGCCCACTGCTTTATCTGGACTATCCAAAAATGCTCTCTTATTGGCAATTTCATTTCTGAAAAAAAATGCATTTTTAACTATAAAGTTACTTTGGTGGCATTAAATTCTATAAACCGATATTATGTAGTTTAGAACAAAATGAGAATAGAAATTGAAATAGGTTCTTAGTTAGAGACTTTCCTCATACATTTTTAATTATTCTAATCCGTACTTTTTACTACATGTGAGGTAAATTTAATTCTCTTGGAATATATTGATATATTATAGAGGAGATTGTTTTGTGGCTTTTGCAAGGCCCTGAGTCATATAACTTTTCACA
Organism: Arvicola amphibius; assembly: GCF_903992535.2. Lineage (NCBI taxonomy): Eukaryota > Metazoa > Chordata > Mammalia > Rodentia > Cricetidae > Arvicola > Arvicola amphibius. Next base: position 90,508,693 of record NC_052058.2, on the reverse strand, counting down.
TGTCCAGTTAAATGCAGCAAAATGAATACAACACACTCTTCTATACTATGAGTTCTCACTTAAATAATAGTAAATGGATAAAGATGTAAACTATCAAGCAAGACAGAGATTCTCCTTCACTTGGAGGACTCACAAAGTGGTTCAGTTGATACACACACTGCATTAAGCATGCATCTTTGAGCTTCTTACATTTTCATGTCTCTCACGACCCATGGGAAAGTCTTTCACTAAGATGTGACCAATGACCTGGGGAGGAATGATATAAACAGTTAGGCTAATGTCCTGAGTCGCCCTGAGACATAGCCCTGCTCACTCCTCTTCTGGTTTGAAGGTGAACTTTGAAGCCTCTGATGTATTTCAGATGGTGGATCTTTAAGACAGGCATAGTCTGGAGACTGAGGCAGGAAGGGCATCCTCATGGTAGAATAACTGGCAATAAACTTCCATAATGGCAAACAACAGAATAAATAACAGAAACTGAGGTGATGGGAGATGATTATTTTGATAAAGCATTGAGATGTGGGTTTCTTAGTCACTGCAGCATAACCTGTTCTGTCCTAACACAGTATCCTTGGAAGTATTGGGAATTACGGGCGCTAAGCAGTAGAAAAGTATTTGCAGTATACAAGGTACATGGAACTATTGTTCTGCCGTCATCCAGTTCCAGTGGAGAGTCACACAGTGTTGTTTTCTTTCCTAGTCAGTGTCTGAGTTGGAGCTGCATGGTAGAATTCCTAACTACTATTCATGACGCTCTGGGTTGATTCTTCAGTATTGTAAAAAGAAAATAGTTGCCCTGGTCAGTATTTATGAGCCGGCACACATCTCTACACATCAAGCTGGGGACTTGGCATTCTTCTCTTGACAAAGGCAAGCTGAAGAATAAGGACCTGGGAAGACTACTAGCTGAGGGACTCTAGTCAAATGAACTGGTTGTTGAATGATTAGTTGATGGTAATGTCTGCCCTTTTGATGAGCCCCACATGTAATCAAAGAGCTTTTAATTTGTGCTGGAGTTTCCCTCTGTAATTTCTAATGGCAGTACTATGAGAAAGTTGACCTCAGTCCAACATGAAGAACTGAGACAAAAATAAACAGAAATCAGTACTTGAAATAAAACGAGACATATAGGGAATAAGAATAAAAATAGAAAAAGCTTACTCATGTATATGATACAATAGTTCTGAAATTAAAAACAAACAATGTTATATTTAAAGAATATATTAGAAATAAGGAAATCGTGAACATTAAAAATCTGCTTACAGGGCTTTTTTGTTGTTGCTGCTTTGCTTTTTTTGTTTTGTTTTGTTTTCCAAATCAATAAAACCTTGAAATAACTCTGGCAAAAAAAGTAGGAAAGAAATTAACACAGAAAATTTAAAAAAAAATTGAATATATAAAGTATCGCTGAAAGTGATTTCAGAGAAGACCTATACATTTATATGCTCGAAGTTAAATTGCAAAATGTGGTTCGAACAATGACAGAAACTCTAAGATTTTAAAGAAGATAAACTGTAAAAATTTGGCAATGGGGTGAGGGGAAAATCCAAAATGTTACACATTCATACCCCCTCAGAAGGTGCAAAATTATGATTTAATGGGACATTTTAAAAGGTGTCTACAGAGATATAGCATATACAATAACAGAAGTAATATGGCAAGCTGATATTTGTGTCACAAGGACCAACCATAGGTCACTGGTGCACGTGTGTAACTGAAGGACTATGGAACTATTCCACCTTTATGAGCATCGACGTGTGAGAATGCACTTTTTCACTTTCGTTGTCTTGGAAGCCATGCGTACCAGAGACTAAAGAGTTAAATATCTTAGCACAAGGAAAGGAATTCTGTGTTCTTTTGGGGGGTTTTCAGGGGGTTCACATGCTTGACCTGCATGGAATTTTCCATATTCCTTGACTTGTAGCTCTGCATCATCACAACTTTGGCTGTCCTCAAATCCCGTTTGATCTGCCTCTCTGTCTCTTCTTATTTATGGGCTTAGCTCCTGACCACCTGGATTCTCGAAGCTCATCACCCTAACGGGAACCTTACGGTAACTATTTTCTCCGTGCCCCTCTGGCCGTGTAAACTTGCATGCTCTTAGACTCCAAGAAGCAGGACATGGGGACCAAGGGAGCTTTTCTTCATCCTGCCACAGGACACTAGCCCTATGGGCCAGGTCACAGATCGGGAAGTCTGTGTTTTCAGTAACTCCTAGGTCATACGGAGAGCACCAAACCCGGGGGCAGACAAGAAAGGGGAACTGTGAGCAGCTCTAATTCAAAGGTGCAAGCATTTGTTGGTGCGAAAACATACCTCTCATCTCAGAGAGAAGTCATGGTTTTACTCTAGAGCCTGTAGAAGGAAGCGGCGGGCTGCGTTCCCGCCGCCCAGTTCCCAGCAACCGGCTAGCTTTACCCAAAATAATTACACGGAAACTGTATTCTTTTAAATACTGCCTGGCCCATAGTTTCAGCCTCTTATTGGCTAATTCTCACATCTTCCTTTAACCCATATTTAGTAATCTGGGTAGCACCACGAGGTGTGGCTTACCAGGAGAGATCTTAACCTGCGTCCATCTCGGAGAGGAGCAGCATGGAGACTCACTATGGTCACTGCCTGAAGCATCTCTCTAACTCTACTTCCTTGTTCCCACAATTCTGTTCTGTCTACTCCACCTACCTAATTTTCTGTTCTTAAAGGGCCAAGGCAGTTTTCTTTATTAATTAACCAATGAAAGAAACATAGACAGATAACTCTCCTCCATCATTTCCCCTTTTTCTGTTTAAACAAAAAAGAAAGGCTTCAACTTTAACATAGCAAAATTACATATAACAAAACAGTTATCAAGCAAGTATTACAGTTACAATATTTAAATCTATTTTATCTTTTATCATAACTAAGGAAAGCTATAACTATCTATTTATTCTTCACCTCCATCAAAGACTCCAGAAGGATATAATGCTACCTAAGTAAACAAGAAATAAGTAACTTATAAAACTCTAGAAATGACAGAGACAACTCGCTGCCTGGACAGTCACCCAAAGTTCCTCTGTACCGTTGGGGCATCCATCTTCGGGCTTCAGGCCCACAGTATCCAGCAGACATTTCCATGAAGCAGAAAAATTCCAAAGACAGTTCAGTCACTTTCTGCTGTGTCCTGCAGAACGTCTCGCAGACTCTTTCACGAATCAGGAACCCTGAGAGACCATCTCACCTTTAGGCAAGTTTAGCAGTCCTCTTTCTGTGGGTTCCTTGTGTCCAGTTTATGCAACAGTCCAGGCAAGAGCAGTTTCTTGCCCAAATGGCTAACAAACTCCATAAGTAGCCTCTTCGATGCCCATCTTCCTCTTGAAGTAGATTGGTGCTGCCAGGAGCAGACGTGTCTCATTGTCATGGAAAACCCTAAGTTATTAAAACATTAAATGCCATATTCTGCAGTCTTTGAAAGATATGAAGAATGTCTATCTAACTGAAATATATCTCTACATATCTAGAAAATCTAATAACATGACTACAAGCTTAACTATTATCAATTATTATCCATTAAGAACCTATATTTCCTAATTATACATTACAGTTTTTAAAATGAACTACAATCACAATACCTTAATCAAAAGCAGAAATACATATACATATAACAAAATTGATCTTAAAATCTATACCAATGCAAATTCATATCTATATCATCTCCCCCTTTAAATGTAAAAGAACATTTATAAACAATATTTGGGAAAATGGGCGCAGTTTTTTCTCTCCAAACTGCTTCCTGCTGAATGGGGGCGCTGTTATTTAGGTCTTTCATGGTGTAACCTGTGTGCTAGGTTCCTCTCAGTTGGCAGTTGAGTGAAGTAATTTTTTGAAGATGTTCACAGCAACCTTTCAGGAGGGCGTGGTCTATCATACCATATTGGGATAGAAGCAATCCACAGAGTCTCGTCCTCTGTGAAAACAAAAGAAGAAACTCTTTTCCAAAGCATCATGTTCTTAGATCCAAATCCTGAAGTCATACCGTTAAGATGTCCATTCTGATCTAGCCTGGCAGCCCATATAATGAAATGTCTCTCTGTACTTAGCTCCTTTACAGTCAAAAAAATCAAAGAAAACACAACAAAATACATAATCCAGACTCTCTGTGAATTTTCCATTTTTACGTGGCTTATTTTTACTCTATCACTTTACTTCTTTTAATCTATAACTATCTGTACTCTGTCTCTTTAAAGACTTTAACCTTTTCTTTTTAAGGCATTAACTTTATTTTCTATATTTTTTTTCTCTCTTTTAAGCCTACGTGAGCCATTTAAAGGCCTTCTATGTCTGAATCTTTTCTATTGTGAATCTGTAATTTTTTACTATCCAGGAGCACTTCTTAAAAGGTTAACCACTTCTTAAAATCTTAAGTTGCGCCAGGTAGAGGTAATACGGTACTGCCTGTTTACAGCCAAGTCTAAACCTTAACTGCGCTGTTATTGTGTTAATTACGATAGATCCTGCCTGAGATCAGTACAGTTCAGCATGGCGGAGCAGAGCCAAAGCCGCTCCTGCCTCAGTCATTTGGTGCCCCTGAGCCGCACACAGTTCCAGGCACACAGCAGTCGACATTGGAGCCGCACTCAGCAGTTTAATTCTGAGACTGAGCGTGCAGCACAGAAACTCTTTTCATCCAAGTTACAGCCAAATCTGACACGCAGAGCACCGCGCAGTCTGAAAACATCTCTCTCTCTATGGCGGCAGGAATCCGCAAATGCTGTCCCGCTCGCCTAAGCCTGATTCCGCCATCTGCCCAGGTGCAGGCAGGGAGCAGTGAGCCATTGGCATGGTCTCAGAGTACTTTTTTTCCCGATCCCAAGCGGGCACACAAACATCCAGTCCATAAAAGCCACTGAAATGGTTTATAGCCAGAATTTGCACTGGCAGCACAGCACCAGGAAGCCGCGTTTTAAAATGACTCAGCTTTTTCTCTGCCGCTATTGCCGAAACAGAAAATCTCTCTAGGGCACGTCCAGGCAAACAGCAGAAAGCTGTGTTAAACTCTCTCTCCTTTATTTAAAGCCCTCTCAGGTTAAAAACCTGAGTGGATTTAGTCACCACGTTGGAGCGCCAATCTGTAGTGTGAAGCAGCGGGGCTGCGTCCCGCCACCCGGCCAACGGCTAGCTTTACACCCGAAATAATTACACGGAAACTGTATTCTTTTAAATACTGCCTGGCCCATAGTTTCAGCCTCTTATTGGCTAATTCTCACATCTTCCTTTAACCCATATTTAGTAATCTGGGTAGCACCACGAGGTGTGGCTTACCAGGAGAGATCTTAACCTGCGTCCATCTCGGAGAGGAGCAGCATGGAGACTCACTATGGTCACTGCCTGAAGCATCTCTCTAACTCTACTTCCTTGTTCCCACAATTCTGTTCTGTCTACTCCACCTACCTAATTTTCTGTTCTTAAAGGGCCAAGGCAGTTTTCTTTATTAATTAACCAATGAAAGAAACATAGACAGATAACTCTCCTCCATCAAGAGCCAATCGTGAGTGACCACCGCCTGGAAATACGGATTCGGGTTATCCCAAGCACCATCCTCAGGTGGAAGTTGTCGCATGAGATATTAGTTGCAGAACAAAGAAAGGACATCTCTGTTAATAGGTTTCAGGTGCTTCTGGGTGGCATTCTTGAGTTTTGGATCGGTGGGAAACAGTAGCTTCCTAAGAACACGCTGCACAGTTTTGTTTTGCTTTGTTTTTTACTAGTTTTTGTTTTTGCTTCCCAATCAAAGCTTTTCCCCTCCCACCCTTTTTTCCCAGCCCCACTCCCATCTATTCCTCCTCCATTGTTTCTCTTCAGATAGAGGCAGGCCTCCCAGGGATATCACAGCCAGCCATGGCATATCAAGTTGCAATGAGATTAGGCACCTCCTGTTTTTATTAATCCAGCAGCGGAAAGGGCCCTAAAAGCAGGCAACAGAGTTAGAGACAGCCCCTGCTCTCACTGTTAGGAGAGTCTCAGAAAGACAAAGTTACGCAACTGTGACATATTAACCAAGATCAGAGAAACAATTTAAATAGATACATTGTCCAGGTTTTTATAGTCGCAGCAATGGTTTAGCCATAGGGGTAGGACTCAGTCTAGTCTGCAACATCCTAAATCACCATAATCACTAAGTTCAGTCATTTGACCTTATAGACTCTTTAACACAGTACAGCTTGACTTCTTTTCTCTTTTGCCTTTTCCCCCAAGCCCCAGGGAAGTTTTGCTCACATCTTTCCATCCCAACTCTACAATATCTGTCAAGTGCAAACATACACAGAGGTTGGATTCATTATCTGTGGAAACAGGCAAAATATGCAATGTGACCCATCGGCCCACAGGAAGGAATTATTGCTAAACAAAGCCTACATGTTAGAATAGTATTCAGAAATAGTATTTAACTGGACTATTTCTGTGTCCTCGTCATGGATAGACAGAAATTGCAATGCTAATGAGGAACTATTTCCAGAGTAACTTGCATGTGTATATACACCTAAGCAATATTTAAGTAAAAACTTAAAAATCAATGGCACTGCTATATATTATTTATGAACACATAAATATTTAACTAAAGTATGAGACATAACCTGAAAAAGTGCACTTCTGCAGACTGAAAATGATAGTTACATCTAAAGACCAAAGAAGGAAGTAGGATTGCAGTGGACATAGGAAGTTTACAAGGAGTTGTGGATTTGCATCTATTTAAGGGCACTGGATAATTTGTTAGCCTTTACTAGGAAGGGAGAGGATCTTCTTCTCCCCACTGTTTTAAATATTTAGTGCTGCTTTCAAGTGCAGGGCTAATGACCTGGGGCACCTCAGTAATGACTTTTACTCTACAGCAGTCTCTGTTCATTTGTAAGCGCAGCCATGTCCTTACGTTTCCAGGAGAGGTAAGAACTAGAGCCGATTCTAAGTTTCAAAGATTCCCTTTACAGCCGAGTACTTGTGAGGTAATTTACAGTTGACAGCATGATCTATAAATGTCAAGCAGGCATAATTATCACAGCATCTCCAGTTTGAAAGACAAATCCACAGCTTATGCCTGTTTCATCAAAAAGGCGTGCTGCCTTCCACAAAGGGATCGATTCTTATTTTGGTGTGGGCAGTATTGTTCATTGTGTGTTGTTGTTTATAGGGTGATTCCACTCACAGGAAAGGTCACCACAAATCTGGGGGCCGGGGGAGTTAGTAGACCATGCTGCATTGTTCTTCTTCTCCGAAGGGGGGGCACTCCATAGACGAGAAATTAAGCTCATTCCTCGAAACCATGATGCAGAATACAAGGTCTAGCTATTCACGATGCACTTCACAGGGCACTCAGAGTGCCGTAGTTACAAGGAATTCACAGGTTAAACTAGAAAGGGGGAAGATATGGTACTTTCAACTATTATTAGTTATTATTATTAATTTAACCTTGAGATATAGGCTTGTAAAAAACAACATCTAAAACAGACCAACACGCCTTCAGGAAGATTTATGCACTTTATTAAAATATAAAGGAAGCAAGAGATTAGGAATCCTTTACAAAATGATCCTGGGTTAATGCAGCCCTGCAGTTCCAGGATGCTTGACTCAGTGAGGTCAACTGGCCGGTGAACTGCTGGGGTCCACCTGTCCCCCCTCCCCTGCACTGAGATGATCAGCATGAACCATCATCCCCGAATCAAGCTGATAGATCACACTTGGGCCCTGGTGGTGGATGGTTGTCCCTACTAGTGCTTTCCTGACTAAGCTGCTTCCCCAGGCCCCAGATCTTCTTTTATGAAGGGAGAGGAAAGTCCAGCTTGGAGAAAGAAAACTATTTCCTAAAAACATACACGCAAGTTGAAATAGTTGAATAGATTCTGAATTGCTTTGCTTGGACTGCCGTGGTAAATGTCACACACTTGGTTGATGCACAAAACAAATTGATTTTCTCAAATTCTGGAAACTGGGCACGCAAGATTATGGCAATTACAGGGTTTCTTTCTCTCCAAAGCCTTCCTTTATAACTTGTGTTTACCCCGCCTTTGCCTGCATCTTCACTGGTGCGCATGTTCTCTGTCTCTCTCTGTCTCTCTCTGTCTCTCTGTCTCTCTCTCTCTCTCTCTCTCCCCTGTGTGTGTGTGTGTGTGTGTGTGTGTGTGTGTGTGTGTGTGTGTGATCTGTTTACAAGGAAGCCAGCCATATTGGATTTGGGCTCACCCTAATGTCTTGTTTCAAATTGGTTACCTCTTTCAAAGACTTCCATAAAGCTGCATTCTGACATCCTGGGACTTACTGCTTAGTACATAACAATTTCTGGACTCAAAATCCTAGCGATGTTTTGTCGATCGATCAGCAGTGTTCCCTGATGACAGTGAGATGACAGCCCTTCCCAATAACTGCCTTCAACATGGCCTACTGAGATTGACAGTGTGTTCTGGGGTAGGTGGGTCAGAGAGATTGACAGATGTTCTGGGATAGGTGGGTTAGAGACTAAGAGTATGTTTTGTGGTAGGTGGATCAGAGGTTCTTGTTCATGCATTTTATCCCAGGTCCAGAACACATGATGTTGAATTAATGAATTTGAGATGTACTGCCCTTTTCATTTTCTAGGAACTAACACATTCCAAACAGAGTTTAAAAAATGTAACTCTGGATCACAGCTTTATCTGATATCCTCTAAGAATATGTGACATTAACCCTCAGTGGTTTAGCAAACATACGAATATGAAAATCTCACTAGAACCTGCTCACTACTATGAGCAACCATGAGCATATTTTCTTCTGCTTTGCTCAAGGGGCACATCTCCTATTTATATATTTTCCCAAGTTAAAAACCTCGAAACATTATGCCTAGATATGGAGGAATCACTACAAAAACCTTTGTCTAGCTCAGTATTTAGCCAAAGTATGTGGTTAATTTTGGAAGTCAAACATTGACATGCATACATTTCTAAGAAAATTATCCTTTCCTTCTCAAACTTTTGGGTGCTTTGGACTGGATAAGGTAAGCACTAATAATAAGAAAGTGACAAAAATCAAGAAATGCCAGTGAATATGTTAATATTTTCTTCTTGAATATGATTTTTCCTCACTCAAAATTATTTAATCTCAATTAAAAAAATGTTCCATCACCCATAACATGTCATCTTTCCAGACCTACTTTTTTAAAAAAAGATTTATTTTGTTTCGGATTACGTGTCTCTGTGGGAGTATATGCATACACGTGCAGGTGCCTACGGAGGCCACAAGAGGGCAGCAGATCTCCTAGAGCTGGAGTTATGGACAGTTGCTAGTTAGGTGCCTGTCTTAGGGTTCCTATTGCTGTGAAGAGACATCATAAACAAGGCAACTCTATAAAGAAAACATTGAGTTAGGGTGGTTTGTTTACAGTTTGAGAGGTTCAATCCATTATCATGAAGGTGAGCATGGCAGTGCATGGGCAGACACGGTGCTGGCTACACATTGACCTGTAAGATTATGAAGGCCAATTACATTCAAACTCTCACAGTGCCTGACATAGATGCTGGGAACTGAGCTGAGGTTCAGGCTCTTAAAGGGACTACTGCGTCATCTCTCTCACTTCTCAGGTCCACTTTTCATGCATCCTCTACTTCTTCCTCTTTCTCTACTTTCCTACTTGCCATTTAATACTTTAGCAAAAACCGAATGGCCTTTGACCTTGGCTCAATGGTGCTTTTATTAGCAAGCAGGCTTGTATGGTTAGAGAGAGACTGATTTATAGCATTTGCCAATTTTTATAGTGTAAATACACCCATTGCAGTCATTTTTAAAGTTATTTACACAAAGTCAAGTGCTTTGAATATTTGGGTTCAACTTTCCACAGGTTCACATCTCAACAGGGTGGTTCTAGCTCAAAGCTTCAAGTGTGCAGTTTCCCTGAATAGAGCAGCATTACTCCTTCTGGGTCTGCAGAACTCCCATCTGCCCTTTGAAACCTGGCACTGATGGCCTTGCCAGCTGACTTGTCTTGTGCTTCTCCTCAGCAGTCCAAGTGCTGTAGTGTTGATGCCATCATCATCATAGCCTTTAATATATTCAGTTCCCAGATAGACTAAATTTTGCATGTAAAAAGAAAATTGATGCTAACAGCCAAATAGTGTGTAGGAACATAATCAATACCGCATTTCCCAAAGTATATCAGTAGTTCTAAGAGTAGATAGCTTACTCTAAAGCTTTCATTTGCCTTCATTAGATAGTGCACAAATCATGTAGGCTCTGTGTGCCTAAGTTCTCTCTGCAAATAAAATGTAACCTCCTAACACTGCTGCTAGAGAGCACAGATCAGACCCAGTCAATGACTGATAACAGTTTACAGCATGAGGGAGACACTTTGGGCAAGAGATAAGGTAGGGTGTATCTTCTGCTGGCATCTCTCTAGAGTGAGGCAGTTCTACTGCTGTGTGCAAAAGAGGGTAAACTAATTTTGAATGGAGCTTTACCTAGAACTCTGAGTCTCAAAACATTCTAATGCCGCAATCTCCTGTGTAGGTGGAGCCGTAGGCATGTTCCACTATTTGCAGTAAGTTTATGTTCTCAACATGTACTATGTTTTATTGTTTTACCCTGAAGCTTGTTCCTTTAAAAGGGGATTCCTATTAAAATGTCAAATTAAGGCAAGTGTGAAGTCTCAGCGGGTTGAAACACTGCTGCCAAGCCTGACCCACGTGTTAGAAGGACAATTCCACAAAGTTGTCTTCTGACATTCACATGTGTGCAAACTGGCAGGACACACACACATACACACACACACACACACACACAAAGCTCAAGCTAGATTTTCAACTTTTTTTTCTCATAGTAAGAATTTCATTGTGTTGGTCGTATCCATTTAATCTCTATATTTTAATTCTCTTTTCTGTTATTCTTTCAGCCTATGTATGCAAGATTCCTTCCCACTAACGGTCCAACCCTGTGTGATGCCAAAGGATTGCGAGACTTCAGAGTGGTCCCCCTGGAGCCCCTGCTCCAAGACCTGCCGTTCTGGGAATCTGTCACCTGGGGTCAGGAGCAGGAGCCGCCATGTGAAGCACATTGCAATTGGAGGTGGCCAGGAATGCCCAGAACTTCTTGAGAAGGAGACCTGCATTGCTGAAGGGGAACTTCTGCAGCCATGTCCCAGGTATTTCACCTTGGAATATTTTTAATAGCTATAACTTTTGAAGTGGTGATCAAAAAGTTAACATCAATAAACATGGCCAGGACTTATTTCTGCAGAATCTTTCTCAGGGTAGGGCACCATTAGTTGCTAACGCAGTGCAGCAGCTTAAGAGAAGAGTCTGGTGTGAAGGATCTCACCATTCCCCTTCTGTTTCTACAGCATTCGTGCTGTATGCTTTCTAAAAGTGCCTTCGTTTTCTCGCCTTCTGTTGCTATTTACTTCCTGTAGTGCTTTACACAGAGTAAATAACAAACGTGTTTGTTACTTTGACCCGGTGTGACACTTGTAACTATTTGTAACTTGTCCGGAGCCCTTCACCACATGCTTATTGTACAATTGAGACCATGAAACAGTCAGAGACATGAAACAGTCCCATGATGTTGCATTGCTGATGCGTTGCTGCACCCCAGTTCTGATTCTCTTTTGCTCCATGTAACATTGCCAGTCTGTGCCACAATTTCTTTTTCCAGATTCCCCAGGGAGCTGGAGGATATTGGAAAGTGGGCTCACTACCAATTTTAAGTAGGATTTTTAACATCTTGATATTCATTTAGGGGTGGCCTGGCTATATTGTACTTGGTAAAGGCCTTCAGGATACCTTTCTTTAGGTTGTGGGTTTGTGGTGGACTCCAAGCTCATATGGTAGAAGTCCTCTGAGGCTTATTGTCTATTAGGAAATCTATAGGAATTGAGAGATGTTCTGAACTCCCTGCTAGATGACATTTTCTAGAGCTTCTTCTAGCCTGAAAGATGAGGATGAGCTTCCTCTTCCCACAAAATAATATTAAACAAGGCAAACAGGGTTTCTGGTATGACTCCATTATTTGGAGACAAACCCAACTGATACACTTGTTTCCTGAATGTGGCTGGCTATAAAACCTAGAGGAAAACACTGGATCTTATCGGGTAGGAGTTACAGTGGTTGTGTGCTACCTGAATCTTCCTTAACTCTGAATTTTGTGTACATTGTGGAATTCAAAGATATGTCTCTGTTGTAAGATTTCTAGTTCACGCCTCGTTTACCTTCTTGGTCAGTGTTGCTATTAATTTATTATTTATTTTACTAAAATGATCCTTTAGATCTTTTAATTATTATTTTTGAAAATTACATCTGTGTTGGGATTTATACACATGAGTATCAGTTGCCCATGGAGGCTAGAAGAGGGCATTGGATCCTCTGGAATGGGACTGCAGGTGGCTGTGAGCTGTGTGATGTGAGTTCTGGGAACTGGACTTGGGTCCTCTGCAAGACCAGTCCACTCTTAATCACCTCTCAATCACTGACCCATCTCTGCGGCTCCAGAGTCTTAGATGCTTATCACCCCTGACACCAGTTGTTCAGTATGGTGCAGCTCATTGTCCTTCACCCATCAGCACAACTGTATAGAATCTATGTCGTGTTATTCACTGTACAACCACATCTCAAAATACTCACTCCAAGTAAATTAGGAGCTTCAGATGATATAGCTGGAATCTCTTTCTATTTCAAGGCTGGAGATGCTTGTAATCTGACTTTATGTTCATCATTTACTTGATGTGGCATCTAAAAAAAAGCTACATATCTTCTCTAGGATACTTTCCTTTATAGTGGGATTATTAATTTTATATCACTTACATTATAGGTGCGAAAAATCCCAGGCCTATTGCTTAGGACAAAAAGAGAGTACCGAAGGGCTGCCATTGCTAGTGTGGTATAATTTTGGCCCTTGCATAAAGAAAATCCTCTCTTTCCTTGAAGAGCAGATTATAGTAGTCACAGGATGAATAAAACTATGGTTTCTGTGTATTTTGGAAATCCTCCTTGTGGGTGTGGAATTCAGATTTTTTAATAGTGTGCCTATAGGAATAGAATCTTGATCTATCAGCATATACTATTGTGGGCCAGTATTATAACATGGCCTTAAATGAACTAAATATGAAGGCTACATGAAGATGAGAGTTTCTCATATGTTGGGACTCTCTGGAGACTCATTCACAGTCTCTCCATATCACTCTGAGAATCATGATGTTTTCCATGGTGATAGAAACCCAGTTGAGATACGTATATCTGGATGCATGTAACCCTCTGTACCATTCTTTATCAGCAAAATAAGTCGGGACTGTGATAATTATGCACCCCAAGTAAAGTCTTTAATGGTCTTTATTCATTTATGATTCATGGTATTTAATGTCTGGAAGCAGAGACTAGCAGATTATTCTGATGACAAGCTGGCCCTCTAGTTCTGTTTGGTATTTATTTAGAAACAAAATCAAACCCTTTCAAATGATGAACTTGTTGGAAAAGTCTTTCTTGGAGAAATCTCTGAAGTATCAACCATTGTTGCCTGCAGAGACGGTGTGTTAAGTAATGTTTCCTTGATTATGGGCAGAAAAAAATGAATGAATAACAACAGAGACATCAGCATTAGCCACCCTTCTTATTTATCTGGGTCCCGAGCTGTGGCTCCTACCACAGGGAAGATGTACCACATAGCATAAAGGCTGAGGATCTGCTTTTGTTTCTCATTGGACATTGGTGATTAAAATTCATTGTGCGCAATGGAAATGAAAACAAAAATCTATTAAGAAATACAAATGCCTACATCCCCATCCCAGAATTCATGAGTGTCCACATATATCAAGCAATTTTATTCACTCCATTTCTCTGTATAAGGAAAATGCATGGTTCTGAGTCTTCTCATTGTTTTGATTAGACCCTCACATTGAGATTTGGCTTTACTCTTTCTCGTCTTTTCTATTGAAAACATGGCTGATCATTAAATAAATACACAAACACAGAGTCCTTGTTCTTTGCCAAGCATGGGGTTAAATGCCAGGGTGACTTCAGAGAGCACAATAGACACATGCCCCTCCCTTCATGGAAACAGACTTCAGTAACAAGGAAGAACAAACAATAACATACATAAAATTTATTTTTGGTGCCTGAGTTGTTCAAAAACAAAATACTAATATTAGGTACAGAGGGGAACTTCTGGAATGCTGTGCTGGTCTTGGTCAGCACTGTTTACCTAATTAAATTGTGTTAGCAGAGAAAGTTTATTTGAACAAGGGCTATGTAAGTTAGGGACATTATTTAAAGAATGTGAATAACTACTTGGTAAATTAGGGGGCAAGTACTTTCAGAAAAGCATGTGATGGAAAAGAGACTTTGTCCCTGCAAACAAGTGTTTTCCCCATCGTAGTGTTGAGGATGCTGGGCTCCACTGACTCACTACAGCCATGACCAATGAGTCAGGCCTTGACGCGGGTGTGCCAAAAGAAGCAGAAGTCAGAGGGGCCAGTTTTAAGGCACTCTTGAGAATGATAACACGTTGGAACTTGCATAACTTAATCTGAAGGGAGATAAGGTCTAGCCATGTTTTGCTTGTAAGGACATTTGGGACTGAATAAGAATTAACTTAGGGTGTTCTTTTGACACAGACTCAAGATCAGCCCAAGGAACTCCCTTCTCCAACACCACACAGTCTAAAGTAATTGTGTGCTCTGCTCCCAGCTCCAGCATAGCCCTAAACATACTCACTGTGGGTGATAAGCATGGGAGAGAACTCGGTCTCCTTTTCACCTTTGACCTTGAGTTCTTTGGGATTTTCCTCTACCATTGGGTATTGCTTTCTATCCTCAGACACTAAAAGATATGCAATTTATAAAAACACCTAGCACCATGGCAGGTAATAGCACAGGGATCATTGGAACGATGTGCTGCTGAGCCAGCTCTGCCCTTCGCTGGTCCTGGTCTGCCTGGTCCTGACCCTGGCTGAATGTTGCATCAGGAGAGCTGGCCCTACCCCTTGGGGGAGAGCTCACTCCCACAGTTGAGAAAGAGGGTCCCACCCCTCACCATAGGCATGCACCTCACCTGGGAAGCATACACTAGAGCTGACCTTGTTGTTGGGGTTGCAGGTGAGTCAGCCCTCAGGGTGTGAGAACAAGAAAGTTGACCTCCCTGTCATATGCCCCTACAGCAGTTGGGAGAGAGGGCCCTGTGCCTTGCCTAGGCAAAAGAGTAGAGTTGACCCTGGTGATACGAATGAGGGAGACCTGGATCTGAGGGCCCTAGAGTAAGTGAACTGCCCTGCTCCTTGTTGTGGGCTGTACTGGGTGAGCGAGCCTAGGCAGTGCTGGAGAGCTCATCTGGGTAGTGATGAGGAGGACAAGGGAGGGAGCCAAGCAACCCAGCTACCACCCAGGCCCAGACCCAGGGCTATGACTTGGCCCACCCAACATCTACCATATCTATGAGCAGTTGGAAGCATGTGAAGGGGACAAACCTACAGATCCAAAACAGTGTGATATCCATGACAAAGGACAACAACAGGATATGCAAGAGGAGCCCCAGTGAGGGGCCATTATAGGTGATATAGCAGAAGCCAGAGGCCTGGAGCCAAAGCAATGACTAGTGGTAAATAACACTTGCAGGATGAAGAGACTAAAGGATCAATAGTGTGTCTCAACAGGCCACACTGCAACTTCCATGACAAGAGTCTTCTTCTTTGTTTGTTCTTGGTTTTGTTTTTATTTTTGCTTGGTTTGGTTTTTAGGTTTTCTTTTAAATTTTACTTTGTTTTAGGGGGGAGATTATAAGGACAGAGGGCAGATTCGAGGGGACAGGGAGGTATGGGGGATCATAATGCCTGATATGGAATCCACAAAGAAACATTAAAAGGAAAAGAAATGCCTAGGACCTTGGTTCTTTCTGTGTCCCAGGTAACATCCAAAGGATTTGATCCACAAGCCCAAGCTCTCAAGGACTTGTGCAAGATGAGGCAGCCTTGTTTACTACAGTCTTAATAAAGCAAAGACCGGGACCCAGTCATCCTCCAAGCCCCTCAGGGAAGAACTACAACATGACACTCAATATTCTGAAGCAGCTATGAAGAGAACCCCATTCTAGTGGAAAAACTTGTAATAACCATACAAGGATGTTGATTGAGTCACCTGAGGACATCTTTGTTAGAAATGACACCTCCTGCCAGCAACTTGTAGGAGACAAGTTTTCATACGAAAATGGCTGTTCAACCTCTTACATAATCATTTAAAGTTTGGCGTTGAATAGCAGACAGCGACTAGTCGGTGACAGTGACCAATGCAGAGTGAACCTCGTCAGAAAATTTCCAGGCAGAAGCTGCACGGCTAATGGTGTCACGTAGACTATGCAGCATTACCACAGAGAAAAGCCAATTTATTTAATGTGGTTTCAATACTCCATGCTGGCACAGGATAGATGGATCCTGTTAACCCTCCCTTCCTTCCTCATTACTGACATGTGTAAATTTATCTGTATTATGGGTAGGGTAGAAACCCTTGGCATAAAGTCTGTCTATGCAAAGTTACGCTGAGAGACATTTCCAGGCCCCTACATTGCCTTTTGATTTGCTGGTTACACAACCCCAGATATCAGCCTTTCTTTCTCTCTCTTTTTGTCTTTGCCTATTAAAAAATAAGAAAGTGTTTTGGGGCAGTTTCACTTCAAAGTCTGTTTCAGTCTGTCATGAAGCTAATTGTTGGATAATTCAGAAAGGAAGAAATAGAAAGCATTGGTTTATTTATCCTGTGAATTTTGCATACTCTGTTCTTCCAAACAGAGTAGTATCCACATGTGTAGCAAGGGAGTTCTCACACATGCCTAGGGCTTGCCTTTCTTTCTCCTTCCCTTCCTTCCTCCTTCCCTCCCTTGCTCACTCCCTTCTTTCCCTCCCAGAGCAAGTCACCTAGAATAGCATTTGACTCATATTCAGTGCTCAGTGAACACTGAGTGAATGAATGTCTGCTCAAGTGCCAGAAAGATAGAGAACAATAATTTGCATGTATACTTTATTGCGTGCATACGGTTATTGTATAATGTGTGTGAATCAATGAAAGGCATTTTGTAAAAAGCACCTGAAATTAGCCCAATCAAAATGATCAGATAGAAACTACCCCAGACAGGGATGACTATAGAGAGTTTGCATGGTCTCAGACATTCCCTGTGTATAGCAGGTCTGATTTTCCAGATTGTAATGACTGTAAATGTTACCCCAGATAAGGCAAGGAGTAAAACCACAGTCTGGATTTGGTCACAACCTGGCTTCTAACACACATCACCACTCACATCTTTTAGATCTTTTCCCCATTGATTTCTCTCATTACAGCCAACACCCCCCACACAGTACAAGCTCAATAAAGAGTTGTCAGATAGATTAATGGATTCTTTAAGGAGGCATTGTTTCCGTTGTTGTTTAAATTAAACAGATTTCTGCAGCAATTGAGAAGTAAAGGAGCCATACCCTGGAACACTACGGAGAATCTGTTTCAGAAACGGAACAACTTTTCCAAGAATTTGAAATTATTTCCTCAGGACATTGGCACCTTTTTTATTGGATCTATCTATTACTGGTAAATGTGGTTTCATGAGTCCTGCTGGACGGAAGATTTGTTCCCCGGTTAGTGTAAGGAAGTTAACGTACTGTTAAGTGCTCTGCATAGCGATGGAAGTCTATTAATAAAACATATGTGGAGTTTGGCTAGCAAAGCCATCTGCTGAGGAACAGAGAGCCTTGCTCTTCAAAGTAGCTTTCCATAATCAATAGCCCACTATATCCAATAAAAAATTACTAGAGCATAAAATGTATGAAGGCTTGACCAGTTCCCTTATCCCTTATGCTGATGGTCTGTTTACCAAAAAAAAAAAAAAAAAAAGAGAGAGAGAGAGACAAGTTAATTCTTTTCCAAGTGCATTTACAACTTTCAAAGGACAACAGACATTATCATAAATTAGTCACGCTGTAGAGCACTGATTTTTAATACACGCACACATTTAATTGGAATACCCTTCACTGGGGTTTCAATTCTAGGAGTGTTTGCAAATCGATATGTGCTCAATCAAAACATGACCATTAACTAATGCAATTGTTCTATAAATCTGTCATCATCAATTCACTTAAGAGTCTACCCCGTATTCCTGGCTTCACATCTTAGCTGTCCAGACAGGGAGAGAGGAAGTCCACCCTTTGAGCAGTCCCAAGCCTTGTGAAAGTATCAAAGCCTAGACTGGAAGGGCAGAGGCGGCCGTGGAGCTGGTGTCTTAGGTGACACACTGGCAGGATGGAGATCTTTTCAAGAATTGTCGCTGAACGCTTCTTCATTTCTAATTTTAGCTCTGCTCATTTAGGAGAGCTGTACTCATTGCCAAAAGAAAGAGGATTTTAAACTTCCCCTTCCTTTGTCTCTCAGTAGAGGGGATAGGTTTAGTTACAGAATTCCTTAAATTGGATGTTACTCGGAAAGTCAAGCTGCCAGAGTTATTTATTATTTAACTCCAGGACTTCAAGTTGCCCTGTCCTAACCTAGATTTTTGTCATTTGCATTTGCATGAGAAATGCGTTTCCACACTTAGAAGATTGCTCTGAGAGTAGTTAACATTAGTTTCTTTTACAATGGTTAATATTTTGACTATTTGAAATTTGTACAATTTATATGAACGATAGCCATCCATCACGACTCTCTCCAACTCCCCCAGTACCCTCACCCCTCCTCAGCCTTCTAGATTCATGGTACTTTTTAATTTTTAGCTTTAGGATATATTTTTATTTTAATTATGTATATACATGTGTATGTGCAGGTGCCTGTGTGTGCTATATGCAGGTGTTCATAGAGGCCAGAAGAGGATGTTGGCTCTCTTGACGCTATAGCTACAGGTGGTTTGAGCTACCTAACGTGGGTGCTGAACTTCGATCATCTGCAAAAGCAGCAAGGGCTTTTAACTGCTGAACTGGGTCCCAAGCCTCATAATGTTGTTGATTTTACTTTGTCGTTATTGTTATTATTATATTATTATTATTTAGGCTGTGGATAGCACTTGAGAATGATAGCATATCAAATCTTAACATTTATGTAGAATGCAGATGTACTGATTGACTACCAATGAGTTTCAGGCATGAGTTCATGTTTCAGAAAATAGATTCCAGAATGTAAACAGACAGAAAAGGGCTGAATTGCTCAGCATTTAATCTATTAGAAAGTTGTTTCCACCTTCAACGTGTATCTAGAATGCAATTGCTTCTCTACACACCCACCACCATGACTTCTGCACTTTAGCTACCCTGGGCTTACAAAGATTTCTCCCTCATGTTTCCTTTCCCCACCTACTCCCACTCTTCATTCCTCTCCTGGATGATTCTTTCAGCCCTTAAATTACTCTGTCCTGTTGTTACCCACCGCCACCCCATCCCTGCCCGCCAAACCTCCCATAATTTCCTCTCGCCTTTGGGAAATCATTGCCTTTACACCAACCTGCAAGGCTCTCTGTGTAGCCTGCTTTCAGGTCTCTGCCCTTAGACTCTAAGGCTTAGAGCATCTCTCCCACCACAGTGGAGCCAAGCCTTCTCAGCTTGACGTTTGAACCTGTTCACCGACCTGCTGGAACCCTGACAGCTACTTGGTCCTCTGTTCTCTGCCTCTTTTCACTCAGGACTCAGGTCTTCCTTGGTGAGGCTCTCTTTCTGTCTGTCTCTTTCCTGTTGGTCCGATGCCATATTAGATACCGAAACTCTGATGTCTCCCTATCCCACGGGAAGGCACATGTCTTCCCTGGGTCTTGGCATCTGTCAGGCTCCCTGTTGTCTGAAGTCACTCACAATGTGCACAGAGCCGGAAGTCAGAATGCCACTGCAGAGAAAAGTGTGGGTAAACACAGCATGACCTAGAGATGAACGGCCTCTCTGGGCAGGTCTTTCTATTTTCCCGGTAGAGCTGCTTGGCAGGTCTTCTCTGGCTTCAGTCTCCGGTCCCTGCTTGTCCATTCACTCAGCTCTGCCTGAGTGTAACTTACATTTGGAGTCTTAGCTTCCCCCTCCTTGTTATTGTGTGGGTTTTTAGAGTGACTGGATGTGTATTCTCTCACTAACATCAGGGTCCCCTGAGTTGTGACCACCTGAGTAGATAGTAGATTTGCCCAAAAAGAACTGACATAGCAACAATGGGGGGGGGGGGGATTTGATTTCAGGGCTTTCTTGAAAAATAACTCCCTCCCCTTTCAGAAACTTGTTTTTGGCAACTGTTAGTAATGATGTGAATTTTCACAGTTAGATTGTCTGCTGCTCGACTTTCATCTCCTCCCCTCTGTGAATCTTTCATCGCTCCAAAGTGTTGAAATTTAACCTTGTGAAACTATAGTAGTGTAATTATAAATCAACTGGTTGGTAAATACCTTGATATTGAGAAGTGTTATTGGACAGGCACCACTGATAATATCACCAGGACCACTGGAAGATACATGTTTTTATTTCAGCCCAGGATCCGGTTCCTCCACCCAGTACCAGTGCTTGCTGGCTCTTGCAATACCCAAGTTGGACAGAGCACCTGTTTTCACTGAGCTTGCATTCAGTTTTATCACAGTCGACTTTGTGGCTTTTCTACTCACAGTAATAGCAGAGCCAAACCAAATTCACTTTGGATCCTACCCGACACCATAACATCCCAAATAAACTGTCATGTTTATTCTCTTGAGTCAGACTGTTAGGAAAACACAAATTGATCTTATACACATGCCAGGGGAGGAGGCATGGAAGTTTATTCCTTTCTTTCCTTTGGTATTCATCTACTCCGCTGGAGGCATTCCCACAGCTACCTTCAGGATGTTGCTTCCCCGGAGGACATGGGACTCTGGTTTCTAAGGCTCCATATTCCCCTCCTCAGCAGGAGAGCCGCATGATGATGTGCTGCAAGGTGCTGGAGTGAGAAAGCAGGGTTTGTAAAACCTGGCCATCGACACAGACTCATCCACTAGAGAGAATGTCGTAGGCTAAGGAGCTGGCATTTGCCAAGGACTGCCACCACAAGCACTCCTGAAGAAGCGAGAGCGTAGCGTTTAGCTGAGCGCACTCCTTTGATTTCTTATTCTGTCAGATCCTAGAGACACTCTCTCTCAGGTTGGTGGAGTTCAGGGCACTTGGTTCGCATGGTTGCTGGGTGATTTTTGATTAAACATAACTGAGGTTTTTGGAAAACATAAAGTGAAAAGAGATGAGCAAAGACTATGAAATAATACATATTTAAGCCGGGCGGTGGTGGCGCACGCCTTTAATCCCAGCACTCAGGAGGCAGAGGCAGGCGGATCTCTGTGAGTTCGAGGCCAGCCTGGTCTACAAGAGCTAGTTCCAGGACAGGCTCTAAAAAAGCTGCAGAGAAACCCTGTCTCGAAAAACCAAAAAAAAAAAAAAAAAAAAAAAAAAAAAAGAAAGAAAGAAAGAAAGAAATAATACGTATTTAAAAAGGAGCAAAAGCCATTTACCGCTCTGTTGTCCCCTTTGCCCCTTGCTGAGTTGGTATTTTCTCAGGGATGGGAAACAATAGTGATAGTAACAAATGCCCCATTTTTCTTTAGAGAATTTTGTCACTTGCCAGTGAACAGAAGTTGGGTCTCTCTGGTTAATAAGCTACCAACAGAGATCTTATTGCTTTGTGTAAAATCACCATCATTAAACTATTCCTTTTCATTTTTCTTCATAATGACTTCCAAAATCTATCCATTACTAATTATTACAGAGTTGTGAAAAATTAATTGAAAAAGTGGTTTGTACAAGGTAACCTGTTCCTCACTTGACTTGCGATGATGCTAAACTGTTTTCCATGCTCTTTTCAACATTTTGTTTGCTAGAATGGGAATGTGGCATTAAAAAGTCTAGAACATAGGATGTTTAGAATTTAAAAAGATTTCAAAATTATTCTTTGATAATTCTAAGTGTGTATGTAATGTACCTTGATCATTTCCACCTCACACTTCTCTTCTAACTCCTCTTAAGCCTCCTCAAAACAACTCCCTCCATCTCCGTGTTCTGTCTTTCTTTTTGCGAAATAAACCCAGCAAATTCTGAATAGCGCTGTCTGTACGCCCATGAATGTGCACCAAGCGTGGGAGCAGCACCCTGCCAGTGGCCGCAGCCCTGAGGAAAGGACACTCTTCCTTTCTCAGCAGCCATCAACTGCCAGTGACTCCTTGGCGTGGAGTGGAATCTTGGGAGCCTCTTCCTGATCTGCACTGGAATTTTAGCTAGCTCAATCTTGCATAGGTCTAGTGTCAGCAACTACAGTGACTTTGAGTTGAGTGGGAAACCCTCCCTGTCACATCCAGAGGAAAGCACTCTTCCCCAGCCACTGCTCTTCCCTCTTTTCCCCAATTTTTCTTGAACTTTAGGTTTGAAGTGGTTGATATAGATGATCAACCTGTGGCTGAACATTCACAGCCTCTTATTCTTATTACTTTGACAGGTCTCTGCCTTCACCACTGCCCACTGTAAAATAAGCTTCTTTCACCAGTACCACAGATTTACAGCTATTAACACAACTCATTTTCAGGCAGTTGGATAACATGAACATTTAGTAAGACAATAGCAATAAGTTCCTTCAGGGCTCATGACCACCTCAGCCATGCGTTCTTGCCCAGATTTATAGTGCCAGACATGAATTCACTCCTGTGGTAGGCTTCAAATCCAGCCAGACAGTGTTGGATTTCCCTACAACAGTCGGTCCACTATTGCCCCGGAGGGAACATCTTATCTGGCAGGACAATGTTCGAGCATACAGGGTGCTAGGTAAGACTAAATATATAACTATTGAGGAAGCCAATGAAACCCTCATGAATAAGTATGCGTGTGTGTGTGTGTGTGTGTGTGTGTGTGTGTGTGTGTGTATGTAGACTGTTCTCTCTCGGGCCACCCAGACCTGAATAATCACACAGCAACTATATTAATTGCAACAGGGTTTTGTCCAATAGCTTAGGTATATTTCTAGCTCTCATATCTTAAATTAACCCATTTCTATTAATCTATGTATCACCACAAGGCTGCAGCCTACTGGTAAGTTTTCCATGTCTGTCTCCTTCAGCAGCTACATAGCAGCTCTTCGACTCTGCCTTCTCTATATATATTTATCTCTGTTTGGATTTCCTGCCTGCTAAGTCATTGACCGAAACAGTTTTATTCATTAGCCAAGAAAATCAATATATATACAGAAGGACATCACACATTGTGTGTGTGTGTGTGTGTGTGTGTGTGTGTGTGTGTAGTGAGGCAGCAATGGACAAATACACAGAGAATAACATAAGGAGACAGGGAATGGGGATGTAATTCAGTTGGTAAAGTGTTTGCCTATCATGTGTTCAATTACCATCACTACATAAATCACATGTAATGATAGTTAGCTATAATTGGGGTACTCAGGAAACAGAGACAGGAGGATCAGAATCTCAATGTTATCTTCAGCTATACAGCAAGTATAAGTTCAAAGCAAGTTTGGAATAAATTTGCCCCTGTCTCAAGTAAAAGGAGAAGTGGTGTGTGTGTGTGTGTGTGTGTGTGTGTGGTATAGAATAGAAAGAGGATTAACTTTCATTATATGACAAGTTCAGTGTTTGGTGTGATTACCTGCATCTTAAGAATGAGAAAGTAGAAGTGGAGATCAAGCTAATCAAGCTGAAGAACTAATAATTAGCAATTAGCTCCTATTCAGATAATGTTGGTGAGTTTCTTAAGGCAGTGCGTTTGTGGTGGTGCATTTGCCGGTCTTACAGGGCTGGAGTCAATTGCTGTAGCTACCTCCTTATTAGATGGAAAAACTTCAACAGAGTCGAAAACAAAGAACTCTTGAAGGCGAAGAGTTGAATAACCATGCAGTCCTACAGCCAGTTACCAACCTCACTGTACTTTGCCATACAATGCAGCTACCTGTGTCCCATAGCTCAGAGCCAAGTCCTTCACTCATGCGACCCTAGGGAGTAGAGTGTGAAGTTAGGAATGGGTGGCTTTGTAGTTATTCCTTTGGAGAAGTGCTGCTTCATGCTCTGACCTGCTCACCATCCAGGAATTAGAAGAGGGTTGTTTATGTTCACCTATAAGGAGGAAGATTTGACCTTGGGGCTCCAAATTCCTTCCTTGTCACAAATTCCTACCCCTGTGTGTGTGTGTGTGTATTCATATATTTGTATATACTACTTTGTGTGGTGTGTATGTGTTCATGTAAGTATGTGTGTGTGTGCATGAATGTGGAGACCAGAGGTTAATGACAGATATTTTTCTTAGTTATTCTCCACTTTGGGTTTGTTTTTTTTTTTTTTTTGACAAGGTCCTTTGCTAATTCTGAAGTTCATGTATTCACCTAGACTGGCTGGCCAGAAGACTCAAGGGACATCCTCATTTCTCCATACCTAGCTGGGGTGTGCACCTGAGAACTGGACATCTGAACTCAGGTTCTCACACTTGTACAGCTGAACTGTCTTTCCAGTCGTCCTTTGTCCACAAATCTTTAAGCCTGGGGAAATCGTGTGGAAATGAAATAACAGAGGTGAGGGAGAAAAATCGAGTTACAACAAACCTGGATGTATTGTCTGCATCTTCATCTGTGGAATAAACTTTGCACCGACTAATGATTCCAGACGTCTAAGCTTTTGAGAATGATAGTATTCACTGCAAAGAGTTTGATCATTATCAAGATTTTTAGATATTTTCATATTTGCTGCTTGATTTTCAATCTTACTCTTGTTTCTGAAAAACTATGGTCTTAGTGACAAGTAATAATTACTATATTTTACTTTTATTATAAGCAATCACATTGCTGAGAAATCTTTCCTGGCATCAGAGAATGTTCTTAGGTTTTCTTTGTTATTCCGGAAGATGATGAGTCTCTGTGTATGTACGAGGATGCTGTAGGTTATATTAATGATTTGAACTTGAGGAATGCTGTAATAACCCACAAAAGGAAATAATGTTGGAAGATGGGACCCCAGGTATGATGGTGGTAGATTTGCTTTCTGTAAATTGTATATAAACTCGATTGCATTTTACTGCTTTAGTCTTATCTGTTTTAAAATGCTTCTTCACCAGTTAATTAGAAGCCAGGAACACGCATTTCTATGTCAGTTTAAATAGCTACATGCTGCTTGTGTTGAAAAATATTCATTGAGTAAACATAGTGACATACGCAGCGTTAACACATTTTAATAAACATGTAACACACATTTTAATGAATTCATCTTAATTGGTTTATCCCAGTGTCAAGGTGTTAAATGGGGAGAAAATGATTTCTCCATCATGATTGAGATGTTAGAGACCAATTTGCCTATTTGGAAAGAAAATGTCTTCAAGAATATATATTCCTCCACTAACTGAAAAAGAAAACTAACTTCCATGTAGTTGTCTGAAAGTCTGATTGGTAACTGTCATTGACAGTTTCAGCTGCCATATTGTGTTTCCGGATCCTTCCTCTAATTCTTCTCTATCTTCCACTTCATGCTGAGACACACCCACCACTTGTCTTACACACCCACTGCTTGCCTTACTTCCCTTTCCTCAGTCCATTCACTTTGTGCTGTCAGTAGCCACCATGGACAGGTGTGATTCACTCTAGGAAATAAGAGGGATTTAGTAATCCAAAGTCAGGAGACTTCTTTCTCCACAGTGAGAAAGAGATTTTCATGCACGTTTGATGTCATTGCCTGATTTCTTCAGAGCTGGATACTTTTCCACATTATCTCTTCTTCTTTTAAACAAACCAAACAGGTATTCCTGGAGAACCTCTGAATGGAAGGAATGCCAAGTCTCTCTTCTTCTGGAGCAACAAGACCCACTTTGGCATGACACAGGACCAGTCTGCGGTGGTGGGATCCAGACCCGAGAGGTGTACTGTGCCCAAAGTCTACCAGCAGCCATCTCATCGAGGGCCAAGGAAGGTAGGCAGCCAGCTCCTGGTAGAGGGTGAGACTGGCTGGAAGGAGAACCCACCTCAGTACCTCTCCTAGTATTTTTCTTAACTTGAAAATAAATATTTGTTTATTCTTTGAAATTTTTGTACATTTTATTTCAATAATTTCCATTCAGTATTATGTAACATGAAGGGGCCTGCTTGTTGGGGTTAATGTCCTGCCCAGTAGCCAACAGCCAGCAAGCCCCAAAGAAAATCACTCAGAGGTATCCATAAGGTTATAAACTGATTGGCCCATTAGCTCAGACTACTTATTAGCTTTTGTAGCTTATATTAACCCATTGTTCTTATCTATGCTAGCCACATGACTGTACCTTATTACCTACCTTCAGCTACCCTGATTACCCTGCATTCTCTTTCTTCCAACTTCATGCCCTGCTTTTTGGATAATAACTCCCTAAGTTTAACTAGTGATTCTCATATGCACATAGGTGAGGGTACAACCACTGGGTCATGGCAGTCCAGTGTCCACTCAAGGAAGAATGGTTTTTGCCTCCCTCAGCATCAACAGCTCTGATTTTAGCTAATTTACTGACTGAATAAACAAGAGTGGAGGACAATGCTAGCACTCTACAGGAAGCTGTGACTTCTACCAGCTGCTTATAAAATTGAGGCTAAACAAATCTGCGGGTGTGATGGACTTGAGCTGTGGAACTTTTGGGGACTTTGGTTGGGAAGATGGTAACCTGTGACCTATATTCTGTGAAGCTCTTCCTGCTAGCTTCACCTTTGTGGAAAATCCCAGAGTTCTAGAAGCATCTACGGCTTTGAGTTTAAATGATCACCTTTTCCAGATTGTGCTGCTTAAAACCAATAATTGGTGCCTTCTTCTTCTGATGACAATGATGAAAACTGACAGCTTACATACTTGGTGTTTCAGAGAAAACAAGACTCAGTAACTCTTCTGAACTCGCAAGGCACAGCATTTAGACGGAAGGCTCCAGGTTATCCTTTCAAACATGGAGGCTGCTTCTTTCTCATTCCCTCTCTTCTTCCCTTTCATTCATGACTGCAGTTCAAGGAGCTTTGGAGGCGAAGACTTGAATATCTATTTTCTGCTTTGACTCTGTGTCTTCTATTGAAATTTCATCTTTCTTAAAGTTTCTTCTATAAAGCACAATGTTCTTCTTTTCAATAAATCTATTTCCAAATTTCTTCAACCATATTGCCAGCTTTGTTTATGAAAACTTGCATAGCGGGCAGTGTCATAGTCATTTTTTTATTGTCAACTTCAGGTGATGAATGGCCTTGATAGGGTTAACTTGTGGGCACATCTGAAAGAGGGTGTCTGGATTGATGAGGATGTAGAAGGGTCAGCCTATAGTGGATAGCACTATCCCTAGGCAGGTGTTCCTTGGCTAGAGAGCAGCATCCTCCATAATCTTTCAGTTCCTTCTTGAGTTCCTGCCCTGATTTCATTTCCTTATCAGTGGAATATGACATAGAAATGTAAGTCCACTAAGCACTTTCCAAGCTGCTTTTGCTCAGTGTTTTTATCCCAGCAATGGAAAGCAAATTAGATTAGGCAGAGGAGATGGCGTTTTAGTACAGAAAAACAGACACTGCACAATGAAAGAGCAATTCATTACAGCCTGAGTACCATCTGAATAAAGCGTGGGAAAATGAAGATACTGTCCTAGGCCCCAGGCACACGTCAGAATTAACACTTGGGTTCATGTGGAAACACTGAGCCCTCTAGAATCCCTGGGTTCTGGGGGATGGGTTGTCTGGGGTTACGAACACACTCATGTGTGACTAAACCATGTATTTTTGTTGAAAGCTGAATATGGCAAGAAAAGCTCTTTTCTAACAGAGCACAGCCACAAGGAAGGCACGAGACAGCGTTTCATTTACTCTGTAGTAGTTATTAAAAGGTTTTATTTCACTCCCTAGTGTAAGTGACCAACAGGAACATTTGTCCATTACATTCCTTTCTGGTAAATTCTTTCATTCTTACTATCTTTCACAGGGAATCTTGGACAAGCCCAAATTTTACAAATTTCTTCTACACTCAAATTAAATACAAGATAACCTTTGAGTTTCTATAGTATAGGACAGTGATGTATTATCAAATTAGATCGATAGAACTTAACTATTTCCAACTCAGTTGCTAAAGTAGTAATAAATGCCCAAACTAAGGACATTTCATTTAAAAAAAACTTAAGATAAAGTAACTTATTTATGTGTGTACACATGCATGTGTGCCACATTTGTGTGTAAGTCAGAGGACACAGTCTGGGAATCAGTTCTGTCTTTATATTATCTGGGTTTTGGAGATCAAATAGAAGTTATTAGTCTTAGATAGAAGCCAACTCTTCTGACTCTTTAAAAAAAATTAAGCAGTCTGTCCCGGGCCAGATTTACTCCAGTCTATGTCCCAGGTGTTGTCGTTATAAAGGTATCCCTCCAATAATCTCCTGTATTTTCATTAGGAAAGCAAGTTAGCAATTATGCTTTGGTTTCTTCAAGTACTGTGATCATGTCCCACATGGTCAAAATCATTTAAGAACCCCTGATGGTAATCCTCATGGAGGAGCCAATGCTTGTCAGAGGTCCGTTTTCATTATAGGTGGAGAGAACATAGTAACTGAATGTAAGGACTGATGCTTGTGTATCGAGGTGACCCTGTAAATAAACCATTCTGAGGAGAACTAAATGAGTAAGGGAATTTACAGGTGTTAGGGAAAGCAGGCTTTCTGTACTACTCCGGAGTTAAGGCTTTAGTTTGGATAATAGGATTAGGCTTTGAAAGCAGAGAATGAATTCTTCATGCTCAGCTCTTTGTAAGAATATTAAAATGTCAATATGCCAAGGAAACTCTCATAGTGGTCAAGTCCTATTTGCAAACTTACTTGGCTGTGCAGCAAGAAGATATTCCCAGTCTTGTCAAGGACTAGAGATGCCCTTTACTTGTCTATAGAAATTGGCCTTGAAGTCAATAAGCACATTTGAGCGTGAGAATGAAGTTTCATGGGGAGAGTACTAGTAACTGCCCTTTACCGTCACCCTGAGAAGAAGAGCTAAGCAAGCTGTGTAAACAAACTGGTAGCATTTCATCTTGTTTGTGTTAAGGAAGAAACAGACAACTGAATGAGAAAGCCCTTGCTAAGTCACAACAGAACACTTGACGAGACTCCTATTGGAGCCTAAAGAAACAAGTTCATTGGACCATGGTACTTCCACCTTGGAAATTTCCTCCTCATGGGATGATGGCTGCAGGAGAAAGTCAGCAGGGAAGAACAGACATATAATACCAACAGGCTCACCTCCATACTCCTTAGTTAGCCAAACAGTGACGGAAGGACGGGAGTGAATGTTGGGGGACACATCCTATTAGTAAGCAAAAAGAATGAGGCAGAGAAAGAAGGAGAACAAGAGAGAGAGAGAGAGAGAGAGAGAGAGAGAGAGAGAGAGAGACAGAGAGACAGAGACAGAGAGAGAGACAAAGAGAGAGAGAGAGGGAGGAGATGGAGCAGGGGGAGGGAAGGATGACATCGTAAGTAAAGCTTCAGGAACCTATTCGATCTGTTTTGTTAGACTGTGTTCTCTCTCTGCTAGTATCTCAAACACTTAAACTGTGAGATGGTGTTTGGAAATGGAAAGTCATTTTTGTCATTGTAATGGATTCCAAAGTCCACGAATAGTTCAGGGTTGAGTTTGACGCCATCTTTCTTGTCTAAGGACAAATTTAGAAAGTTACCCAACCATAATCTTAATAAAAGCAACTATGCAGTGTAGGCAAATTTTCTAGAAATAACAGAAAGAAAGCTAGTAAAAATTACATACATATGAACTTTACTTTATTATAGAGGCAAACATAGACCATATGATTGATTGTTTAATTGAATGATTGATAGACAGATGATAGCTTGACAAATAGAACTAGATAAAGACATAAGTGAGAATATAGCTTAAATATTCTCTCAAAAAATATAAAGCATTTTGTACAGGAAAAAGGATTATTTAATGTTGAGAGACAACTTGGTCACTGGAAGTCTACATTAAGGTTAATTTTTATTGACTGTGCTTGCTTGTTTCTTAAAAATCTATGTTCAGTGATTTTCTAAACCAACTGTACCAAACTTACATTAGTGTGATGTGGGCATGTTTATTACATTACTATGATTAGCAAAATTACTGGAGAGCTCCTATTTTATCACTAATAAAATTATCAGGCGCTTCTTGACATCATATACTTCTCAATTTATTTAGCTCAAGGAATACTTTACAGGATTTAACTGAGAGCATGACAGAGCTGGAAAACAAGACGCAGGGTAGCATCAGGAGGTGATTTACATTGTTCATGGGGAAAATGGCTTGTATATAAATAGATATGTTTGCTGACACACGGGTCTGGCTTAATCTGATTTTGTAAAGAAGAAAAGTAAGTGTTCTTCCTCCTCGGGGTGTGTGTGTGTGTGTGTGTGTGTGTGTGTGTGTGTGTGTGTACATGTATATATACTGACATTTTTTTTTAAAATTAGCCCAACTAAGTTAATAATTCCATGCTATATGTTACTGGAACCAAAGCTTGTAGCATCACAGAAGGGGAAAATTGTCAAGAGTCCAGAATGGATATGAGTATAGATTTTTTCAATGACATCTCACTGCCCACATAAAGCACTGACACCAATTCTCACATAGGCTCTGTTCTCGAACGGGTGTCAGCCATTAGACTTGATGGCTATGTTCTGAAAGAAAGAAGGAGACAAATCAACCATTAGTCACTATAGGCGGAGTGTAATATGGGTGTGATGGAAGGTGGGGACCAAGGGGCATCTTTTCATTTTTCTCCACATTTATTACTGTTCTTTCCATTTATAATCTTGCTTTCCCCCTGATTCTGTTTTCATCATCCAGTTCCTAAAATGTTCGCTCTTCTCCTTCCACCTTGCATAAATCTTAAGAATAAGCACACTTTCTGTGATCACAGCAGACATCCCAGCAGTTCACGCATCTCCTGGGAAAATGTAGACAAGAACTCAGTAGATACGTTTTAATGTACGCAAACGCCTGCCTGTGTCCTTAGGTTTCATTGGAGGTAATTCTTCTGACTTTGAGATACCTTCCTCTTCATTTTGCTCATTCACACACCCTGTACTCCATTAATGAATAGTCAAATATTCCTTTCCACAGTCAGAAAAAAAAAATACAAAGCCTAATATGTTGACAGTCTTTAGTTAAATATCTCACTTGACTTCATTTTGTCTGCTAGAGTGGATTTGTTTTGAGGGCCAAGCCATGATGAGGTTCCTTTTGGTAGCAGAATTTCTGACACGAAGTTATTGCTTCCAAATCCATTTCCTAAGTCTTTTAAAATGTGTAAATGCCCAGAAAGTGAGATAGTGTGAAAATATCCCTTTACTAAACCCACCTTCGTCCAGGAAAGTTTTACTATTCTTTCCAAACTCTCTTTGGGCATTTCCCCGTGCTCCAGTTTTAATTCCTCATTAGATCCTGTTCTCAGGAGGAAGATTCACTTACCTGTTGTCTTCATTTTTAATTGTTGCTGCTTTTTTAAGCCACAGCTGTCCAAATCAGCAACTACATCTCTGCCCTGATCAGCAGTGGTTAGGCTGCAAGAGTTGCAGCCTGAGGGAATTCTGTTCCCTCAGGCACCTACAAAGCTACACGGGAACTTAACTAAATCTCTGTCCCTCTAAAGAACACAAGATTCAAAGGCTGAGGTGGAATTCTGCTCCTCAGAAAGGCTGAAGAGCAAGCAGCTCACCTAGCTCACCTCCTCTCCTTCTGGTGTGTCTCCAGAAGTGCTCGTGTTTCTTCTTGTCCCTCCTTATAAACCCTTCTCTACCTGCTCCTCACTACCACTTCCTGTCGGCTAATTGCTGATGCAGCCTCCTGTCCACAAGTGAATTTTATTTAATCAAACATAGTTTTGCATCATTAAGCAAATGTTTCAGAGCATAGACAAAACTAACACACCTTAAAATAATATTCTGTAACACTCTTATCGGATCCCTATGGGGTCAGGTAGATTTAAGAGGTTCTTAGTATCTTCTAGACATTTTCTTGGATTCTCTTGAGAAAAAAATCCTTCCAACATCAAGAGAAAAGCTGGAAAAACAGTTGTATTTAGATTTTTTTTCTAATTCGAAGACCTCTATGTCTTGATAGAGAATGTATGACTGTCACCCTTGATAGACATTTTATTTTGTTTTGTTTTATTTTATTTTGTTTTTTCAAAATAGAGTTTCTCTGTAGCTTTGTAACATGTCCTGGAACTAGTTCTTGTAGACCAGGCTGGCCTCAAACACAGAGATCTGCCTGCATCTGCCCCCCCCCCCAAGTATTGGGATTAAAGGCGTGCGCCACCACTTCCCTGCTGATGGTCATTTTTAGATTCTGCTTTTTCTTCTTTATTAATAAACAGCTTTGTGTACCTAGTATACAATTAAATGCTTTGATATGTGAAGACTGAGGGATGATTGACTCAAAATATTTAGGATCTGTGTCATCTTCTTTGATGGTGAGACTCCCTGTTCTATACTATTAGCCTGTGACTACTAACTGTAGCTACCATGTTGTACAGTAGAGCTCTTGAGCTTCTGTCTCCAAAGATGGACTGTTCTTTAGAATTTCATCATATTTATGACCCTGAACAAACTTTGCCCATGGTGCCCCAAAGCTTTATAGATATGGTATGCAGACCTAGATGACATATGTTGCAGTTTGAATATCTATAGATACTTTAAATGTGGTGTTGCCCACATTGTATTTTTTACTGTCTTCCCAGATCCTTAGGGATTTTCTTACTGTGCCTAGAAACCTACAGTTATCTCTTTATCCAAGGACTCACAATAGAAAAGTAATGCATGCCTTGATAGTTCACTGCCAATGGCCTTTAGCTCATGCTCAATCTACTGGAAAATTTATCTATACCTGGAAATACAATCTGCCTGTTCTAGTTATTATTCTCTTTCACCGTTTCTTGCATTATTTCATAAATTAATGTCAATGAGAGTTTTCTAATGAAATTCCCTCTTTTTCTTATCCTTATCCAGAAAAGTCACATGTTCCATGCATAGCTCTACAGATGGGATTCATCTGTCTATATCTTTCCACTTTAATAGGCTGAATGAGCTATCAGATTCCACAACATAGTTGCAGACTTTAGGAAATAAAATACAGACACCACTGAGTGGTTAAGACCCCACATGCCCAAGCTTCCTCCATTGATACTGAGAAACAAAAGAATACTTGGTATTTCTTTTAAATGTAAGTGACAGAACACTTCTTTTCGCTCAGTGGGTTATGTGGTGCCTTCTGGATGCACTGAGGTCTAAATGTTTAGTAATTAAGATCTTAAGCTTGAGGTGGGGATTGCAAGGTTTGGGATGAGCTGTCCCATTCCTTAGGTGTATGATGATGGGGATGTTGCTCAGCCTCTGTAAGACTCTAGCTCTTTCATCTATAAAACTGAAATAATATTAGAGTTCTCAGGAAGATCCATTTTTAAAGAAGAGAAAAATCAAATCACAGCACCTCACCCATGAAAGATTCGAAAAGTACAAATTATTCATATTTTAAAATTAATTATTTATACATTTATTAAGACAGTTCTACAGGCTAAGCATCATGCCGTCCATGTATTTGGAATGGGGGTGACTATATCAACCCACAATATAAGAAAACCAAACCCAATTTGGAGGAAGAAACATGAAATCAGATTACATGGCTATATTACCATGCATCTTACAGTTCAGGTGTATAAAAAGCATATTTCAAATGCAAGATTAAATTAACATCCTAGAAGAGCAAAGGGCTTTGCCTTTAAATTTCTTTTTTCAAATGAAAATGCCTCAGCCTCCTCATCTGTAAAATTAGAGTTGTAATCTGGTCTAACAGGAAAGTTTCTTTCAACAATAGTTATATAACTCGTTCTTTCTGCAGAGAGATGCAGTTGTCAGTATTTAGGAGCTAGCAGAGGCTGGCCCAATCATTGGATACATTATTGGCAGCCTTTCTGTTAGGGTAGGTGAGTGTGAGTAGCCATTCCTTATCTCTAACACAGGCCCACTCCTTTGAGTTCTCACGTGATGGAGGGTGTTCTGAAATGATTGCTAACAAATTGGGCATCACACTGGGGATTTAGATAATAGGCATCACATTCAAAGACAACCAGACTTTAAGAAGCCTACAGGCTACAATATGTGAAGAAAAGTGCAACAGATTGCATGAAAAAGGGGATGATGAGTTTGGAGGTGGCACATTGCTATCCAAAACATACAGTCATGAAATATCTCCAAGATTTTTTAGAACACAAATGAAAAACCCAGCAAAGAACAAAATTCTTGAGCATGATCATTGGAGGAAGTGTGTTGTAAGGAGGCCACTTGTTTCATTTCTGGCTTCTCCGCCCCGAAATAATCACACAGAAACTATATTATTTGTAATACTGTTTGGCTAATAGCTTAAACATATTTCTGGCTAACTCTTACATCTTAATTTAACCCCTCTCTATTAATCTATTCATCACCATGAGGTCGTGGCCTACCAGTAAAATTTCAGCATGTCTGTCTCTGGCAGAGGCTCCATGGTTTCTCTTTGACTCTGCCTCCTTTCTCCCAGCATTCAGCTTAGTCCCCCTCCCCCCCGGGCTCTATTCCTCTGTAGCTCTGCTATAGGCCCAAAGCAGTCTTTTATTAACCAATGGTATGCACAGCATACAGAAGGGAATCCCACATCAGAAGTGCTGATTTTGAGTTTAGATTTGAGTAAGTAGCACACCCACTCTGTAAGAGTTTAATGTATCACCTGCTCAAGAACACCATGTTAACCTGTGATGTTTCCATAGATATTGATAGAAGCTATCAGACTCCCAGGCCTGAGACAAAGAGTGGTTCATTTACCCACAGCAATGTATCTAATAAAATATCATCATTATGTCAGTATAATGCACCCCAGTTATAGAAGGGAAGCACATTTAGGGCATGTAACAACTGCATACATAGTGGCTAAAGAGGACAGCTCCTGAAGAAGCTCTGGTCTCTTACAGAGTGGCTTAAAGAAATACTGCCAACTTCATCCCAGAAATTGGCATTAACAGTGCTACCTGCTAATAGTTTTGAAAATAAAGTCCAGGAAGCATGCTGTCAATATCTCTGATCAAAACAAATGCTGACTTAAATACGACGTACCTAATGGGATTTGCTTCCTTATAATTCACACATGCATATACACACACATAGATGTTAATATTACTCTATATGAAAATGGAACTGTTAATTGCATATCATAACTAATATGGTTGTTTTCAAATTATGATCAGGAAGGGCTGTCTCTACTATATGAAACAATAGAGTTTCTATATCTCCCAAAACTTTTTAGATTGACTGAAAGCAACCTTGGGTATGAAACATTTTAGCAGATATATTACTCTGTAGTGTTCACATGTGTAATTAATATAGTTGAACTATATAATTAAAACTATTAATTTGGAAAATTGTAGTATTCTGCTTTGTATATTGCTATATTTTTCTGAATCAAATGGATATTATAAGGTACTGATGTACAGTTCATAAGTATGAGAAAATTTTATGTGGGATAAATGTTTAACAGAGTTCTGCTGCAGAAACTCTTGAGATATTATGCAAAATGATCCCAACATCGTTACTGACCTGTATGGCTAATGTACTAGACTCTGCTTCACACAAACTCGGGTCTGTAGCGATGGGTGAATAACTTCATTCTGAGAGCACAGCATCAAAACATTCTACCTTAGGTATTTCATAGAAGGAGATAAATTGGAAAAGATGACCCTAGGGAATTATAAATTTTTATTTCATAATATTTAGGGTAAATATGTTGAGCATTTTTAAAACTTTTAGAGTATGTATGCTACACTATTAAGATACAAATATTTTTTAAAGAAAACCTGGAATCTGAATCACTTTCAATTCTAAGAAAGTTAGATAATTGGATATTTTGTCTCTTAAAAGTTGTTTCTTATTATGAAATTGATTTAGTATAATATTTATTAATTTTTGAAGTGACAAAAACTGATCCAGTCTCTGATATGTGCTTAGCAAGTGCTCTACTACTGAGCGGTGTTCCTAGCCCAGGGATTTTTTTCTTTTTATTAAATAGTGATGAACTCTCTGGCTTTTACCCTGAAGAATAGTTATCTGAAGTATTGCTTCCTACAGCTATATCATCTGTTATATCTTCTCTCTTCTGGCTTTTATTTTCTGTATCACTTATGGATATTTAAAAATTGTCAGCTGTGTTGAGGGGTTTACTTTCTGATGTGCCAGCTGCACACCTGAAGTCAGTTCTGGTCATCTGAGGCAGCATGTGCTTCCTGGCAACACTGAGTGACACCAGCTCCCTACAGCTCAAAGTACATCTGGGCACTAGAGACTTCCTGTGTACAAAAAAAAGAGATAATGGGATCAGGACTCCAAGGAAGTGAATAGGAAGAGGCACTAAACTGGGGGTCAGAAGGATGGAATTCTGACTTTGTTATGTATTGTCCACAATGACTCTTAAACCTTGAGCAGGTGAGTTATTACCTGACTGACTTCAGCCCTTCCCCTTTTAAGATTAAGGATGGAGGAATGTACTTATTCCCATCCTATCGGAGAAGGCAATGTATGGAGTGTGGAGATGAGATTCTGCTATGAAGATCATTTTTGTAGGTATCATACTCACCTGGTTTTCTAACAGGGCTTCTTTCATTGAAGGGGAGGGCTTGGGCATGCTGCAGGGTTTTCCCAGATGTTACATATGAAATTCTTCTTCCTGCTAGGTGGGATGCACTGAGGCGCTGATACGATTCTGTAAGTCTGCTCTTAACTGTGTGTAGCTACAGCCACATCCATCATAGTTAAGATTGAGAGCATCATTAAAATAAACTTTAATCATTTATGGATTTAATAATAATTTTAATATATCTACTTACATTAAGGCAAAGTACTAAATAAAATAAGCTTTAAGGAAATGGGATTTGGGGACAGAGGCAATTTATTCATCCATTTATCAAGAATTACAAGGAATCATTTTTTAATTTTTTTTATGTCTTTCATACCATTCCCCCTCCCTGTTCTTCTCCCATCCTCCATCTCCCCACATCACACCTTCCATCCACTCCTCAGAGGTGGTGAGGCCTCCTTTGGGGAGTCAACAGAGTCTGGTATACCAAGTAAAGGTAGGACCAGGCCCCTTCTCTCTTCATCAAGACTGACTGAGCAAGGTATTTTATTGGTGTGGGAGGTCTCTTTACTATGTGTTGTTTTTATTGATTAGTGAATAAAGAAACTGGCTTGGCCTATAGCAAGGTAGAACTTAATTAGGCAGGGAAAACTGGAGTCAGAGAGAAGCCATGAAGCCACTGCCAGAGACAGATGTGCTGAAACTTTGCTGGTAGGCCACAACCTTGTGGTGATGCACAGATCAGTGGAGATGGGTTAAATTAAGATGTAAGAGTTAGCCAATAAGAACCTAGAGCTAATGGGCCAAGCAGTCATTTAAATAATATAGTTTCTTTGTGATTATTTAGCTCCTACAACATTTTGTCATAGGTAATAGGCTCTGAAAAGCCAGTTCAAGCAACCATCCTGGTCCCACTCCCAGGGGCCCTACAAACAGATCAAGCCACACAACTTTCACCCACATTCAGAGGGCCTAGTTTGGTCCTATGCAAGTCACCCACCTGTCATTCCAGAGTCCCTGAGCTCCCATTATCTCGGGTCAGCTGTCTTTATGGTTTTCTCCATCAGCAGTAAAAAACAAAGACATCATGAAATTTGTATGCAAATAAATGGATCTAGAAAAAAAAATCATCCTGAGTGAGGTAGCCCAGATCCAGAAAGACAAACACAGTATGTACTCACTCATAAGTGGATATTAGACACAAAGCAAAGCATAACCAGGCTACAATCTGCAACCCCAGAGAAGCTAGGTAAAAAGGAGTGCCCTATGAGGGACAGGTATGGAAAGTCCCCCAAAGGGGAACTAGATCT
Organism: Arvicola amphibius; assembly: GCF_903992535.2. Classification (NCBI taxonomy): domain Eukaryota; kingdom Metazoa; phylum Chordata; class Mammalia; order Rodentia; family Cricetidae; genus Arvicola; species Arvicola amphibius. The sequence goes on along the minus strand of NC_052058.2, from coordinate 90,470,812 downwards.
CCTAGGTAAACTGGGTGGGGGATAGAAGAGAGAGGATGAGGATGAGAACACGAAGAGTTAAAATGGATGAGTTGTGGGAGGGACTTAGAGGGAGAACCATGGAAGAGATATCATGATAGAAGGAGCAATTATGGGGCTAGGATTAAACCTGGTGCCAGGCCAGAGAAATTCCCAGGAATCCACAAGGATGACCCTAGCTAAGACTCCTAGCAATAGTGGGGAGGGAGCCCAAACCAGCCTTCTCCTGTTAGTGGATTAGTGGTTGCCCTAATTGTCATCATAGAACTTACATCCAGTAACTGATGGAAGCAGATGCAGTGATCCACAGCCAAGCACTGTACTGAGCTCCTGGAGCTTAGTTGAAGAGAGGGAGGAGGGGTCATATGAGCAAGGGCAGGGACAAAGAACCATTCTTTACAAAAATAAATTAGTCCTCTGATTTTTGATAAGTCTATTGCTCTCTGGGATTCTTCTAATGGATCTTCTTCTAATTCTGTGCTCCAAGTCTGGAGCCTGGAAACAAGAAAAGTTCAGGTTTTTCTTACTAGTAGGGGAAATTAATAAGACTGATAATAATCTAACCCTGGCAAGATGAGCAAACTGCAGATTGAAGAAGCTGAAGCTGGCCCTGCTAGTGGGAGTCGGAAACCTGAGCCTCATGCCTCAAACCAGTAACAGCACATGTTATTCCTGAGCTTTCCCCTGGTGGGAAAGGCAAATGCGCCTAGAAAGTCTACCTTTTTCCTAACTTAAAGCTATGTTCTCGCACACTAATTTCCTCACCGGCTTAATTTCTTACCAGCTAAATTTGGCAACTCTTCAAGCTCTTTGGATTAGAAGGAAGCCCAGGAACCACAGGGCTCCCAAGAGAACTTATTCCAATGAAAGTCTTTTGGATGGGTGGGGGCATAGGATGGAAACAGTGGCTGCTGCATCAAAGCATTTGATGACTTCAGTGGCTTCGCTAACCCTAATTGCTTTTTTAGCTAAGACTGCGGATTCCCATTTGCTGGTTGACTCTGATATGTTATGTAAGCCACGCGGCATCTCCTCTTGACCCTGTAGGAATCTCCTGTGGAGATAATTCCCTTAAAGATCCTCCAAGTTCTGTAACCTTTTATAGAGAGAAAGATAATTAATTTTTACTCAGTTTCCAACAAGTTCGCGACAAAGTAAAAGCTTAAAAGATATGTTGACTAAATTCCACACATCAGTCTGCTGGCTCTCAGCATTCTGAAGCTCAGCGTGTTAACTCTGCCTGGCTTCTCTTTTATTCTTTGGAGAGGAGAGGTGTTCAGTACATTTTAGACCCATTTCCAGGTCAACGCATTTTGCTCTTCTTTATATGTCAGATATAAGAGTTCTCGAAGAAGCTTGGCATTCTCTTGTAATCGATTTCGAACATCATATGCTTCTTAAGCTCAGCTTTCCACAGCAGCTTCACTCACGTGTCCTGATAAACCTCCTTTACTTACATGTTAGGAGCTGAAGGGTCCATACTTAGGAAATGGATAGCATATTCGCAGTTTTGTCTTCAACAAGAATATAGTTGAGCGTTTGCAGGAGAAATGTAGGAGATTGGAAGTAATTGTTATTTGGTTATTTGTGATATTTAGTGTTAGAAGACAAATGTGTTTGGGAGTTCGGATGTTTCGATAAGGGACTGTCAAAGCTAGGAGAGCAGAGATGCTTTAGAATCAAGACAGGGAGTTGCATTGGAATGCATTGCACTAAAGAGTAAGGCAAAGGAAACGGACAAGGGTTGGGAGAGCACTGACACATAGGTGTGTGTCCATAGTTAATTTTAGATACTGGAAGGTGAGGTGTCTGAAGGGAACAATGTTCTGGAAGAAACATTTGCCAAAAAGACAGTGTGGCTTATTTATCACTGTGCTTTAATGATGTAGGTGGTCCCCTCCACTGGTTCAATGGGATATTATCATTTTAAACTCCATGATTACTATGATTGATGACACCTTCCTGCTTCCACAGCCTCACTTGCTCCCTCCCTTTCTCTGGCTCTGGCTCTGCCCTGCCCCAGGCCATATCTGTGTTTGTCTTTGTGGATGTTTCTTTTTCAGCAGGTGGAGTAGACCATTTTCTTGGCAGTGTAGGGGAACATCCTGTGTTCCTATTACCGAGTGTCGAGTGTCAGCATTTAGTCACTAGCAACTCCAAACCAGCGCTTGGTCAGTGTGTGCCGGTGAAAGCTTGAAATTTAGATCTAGCCTCAGCCTATTTGCTCTATCTGGTCTTGTTACTTCTCCCCACCAGCTAAACAAGACAGCAGAACCATGTGTCAGCCATGTGAAAGGGGAGGAAGATGCAGTTGTCTCTCTGACAAAGCCAGTTCCTCTTGAATGCCTCCTAGAATGTGACTTGAGGCTCATGTTAGAGAGAAGTACTTCTTTACAGAGTAGCAATTAGGAAGTAGTTGTTTTCCTTGTATTAAAACACTTCATTTTCATCCATTTCTTCAAGTTCTGTGCTTACAAAAGAGAACAAAAATCTAATTTTCATATAAAACCCTCAAACATTTAAAGATATTTGCACCATCCTTTCTCTGTGACCTTGTCCTATCAAAGAACTCTATCCTTTAACTGTTTTCTTCTGGCTAATATTTTATATTACTTAATAAAAAAGATGCCTTATAAACTCTAAGTATTTCTTAATGAAATATGATTTAATTTGTATGTAGGTACTATTTAAAAATATGCTATTGAATTTGGACCTGGATGATTAGCACACTGAATTGATTTGTCTTCTATTTCTACTTCCTCCAATACGCCACTGTAAATCAGCCTGAAAGAACAGAGTGCCTCTGGTTGAGGATGTGCAGTGGGGGTTTTAATTGACTTTTTAGATTTAGAAAAAAAAGGGAAGATATTGGGGCATGGAGCTTAAAGATCACTATCTAATGCTGTGCGAAGAAACTCCCACCTGGACATACAGGTAATGTAACCTTACTGGTGCTTCCTCCACATGAATTAACTAGAGGTCTTACAAAGTTCAAACTCTGCATCATTTTTTTTTCCTTGTAGTATATCCTGATAAATTCTCAGGAGGCCCCAAGGCCAGGATGCTCCTCCATGGACCAGTTTTGAGAAGCACCATCCAATGGAAAGCTTGTATGTGTGTCACATATGGTAGCCACTTACATTTTTTTTTCTTTTGGTTTTTTTGAGACAGGTTTCTCTGTGTATCTTAGGCTTTCCTGAAACCCAACTCTATAGACCAGGCTGGCCTCGAACTCACAGATTCACCTGCCTCTGCTTCCCTGAGTGCTGGGATTAAAAACGTGTGCCACCACCGACCGGCTCCACACATGTAATTTTAAGCTTGCTAGTAGCAACATTTTTTTAAAAGGAAAAATCAAACAAATGCGCTGGTATGTGTCTTGAAACATGCTATTTAGGACCGCGAAGCTGGAGGATTAAGTTTGAAGCTAGTGTGGACTACAGAGCAGATTCTAAAGTCCTTCCTCTCCTACACATATGCAGGGATTACAGGTGCATACCACCGTTTTCATTTTTATGCACAGCTGGGGAGTAGATGCCAAGGTACCATGCCTTCTGGGTAAGCATTCCACCAACTGTGCTACATCTCCAGGCCAAAAATTTCTTCTTTTATAGGAAATTGAGTTCATTATGTTTGTGATACTACATTTTAGAGACCCAAAGTCTAAGGTTATAAAAGTAGTGAGTGTATATTGACTCCCATGTTGTGTGTGTGTGTGTGTTTATGTGCATGTGCATTCAATATATACAAAAATAGTAACTGGACTCACAGACAATGCTGCCCGCATAGTGTTCTGCCAATACTCATCACATCACACGAATACAAATGACTTCTGATTTGGTGGAATTTCTCCTGGGACAGTTCATTTTACTCCTTTATTTACAATCAGTATGATCATGTCATCAGCAGACTCTTCTAGATGGTTTGTTCCTAAGTGAACAGAATTTTGGTGATGTCTCTGTACAGTTGAAGTGTCATTTGTACTTCTTCACACCTCTGTGGTCTATTAGTGAGGTGGTACCCGAAGGCAGCAAAGTATTCGGAGGTCTTGATAGGTGTTTAGACATGCCCATCATCTCCAGGGAGCGCCTCTGACCCTTCCATTCCATCCCATTCTGCTTCTGTTCCCAGCACACACAGGAAACAGACAACATCTATATTATTTTCCTTCAGCTTGGTCTGTTGTTGTAAGGGAGGCTGCTTGTTTGCTGCCTGGCCACCCAGACTCCCGAATGATCACACAGAAACTATGTCAATTAAACCACTGCTTAGCCCATTAGCTGTAGCTTCTTATTGGCTAACTCTTACATCTTAATTTAACCCATTTCTATTAATCTGTACATCACCACGTGGCTGTGGCTTACCAGGTAAATTGGCATCTGTCTCCAGCAGGGCTACAGGGTTTCTCCCTGACTCTGCATTCTCTCTCCCAACATTCCATTTAGTTTTCCCCACCTAGCTCTACTCTGCCATATCAGGCCATCCAGTCTCTTTATGCATTAACTAATAAAACAACACATAATCAGAAGGACCTTCCACATCATTTTATCATATCCTCACTTTATATGAATGGAATCACCTTCTGTGTGCTATTCTGTGTTGTCTTTTTCTCATTTGTCCGAGGCTGCGCAATTGAATATCAAGCAGTTGCTTATCTCTCAGCTGCTTGAAGGATGCCAAAGTTAGGTGGGGATTCCCTTCTTCCTCCCCTTTTAAAACCATTATTTATAAAATACAAAACCACTATGGACATTCTGCAATGTGGATTTTTGTGGATAAAAATGCTTTTAATTTCTCCTTGGTGAATAAGAGAGAATGAAATTACTGAGTACTTGTGTGGATGTAGTTTATAAACTCTCCAGGTAGAATGGACTGCTTTATACTCAGACAGCTCTATAGAAATACACCATACTTGTATAAACCGACCAAAATTGGTGGTTTTTTTGTTTTTTGGCCTTTCTGCTTTGTGCTCTTTTGTTGGATGTGTAGTGACACTTCATAGAGTTTTTATTTGCATTTCCCATGATTGATGATGTAAAAAGCTTTTGAATATGCTTTGTATATATCCTCTTTTGTGACAATGAACGCCTATCCCATTGATAAAAGGTCATGATAGACTTTCTACCAAGAATAATAATGCCCTTACCATATCTATTTTCTCTTGCTCCATGTCTATTTTCACGCTTCCATGCAGGTCACACAAATTTAGCAGTGTTGAGTGCCATGAATTTGAACACACCTATGACATTACTGAGAAAATGCAGATATTCAAAACTGCTGTATTTTGAAAGGTATACAGTTGTGGTGTGGTTTCAGGTGGTCTTTGTAATATCAAATTAATTGGTGTCAAGCACGGAGCAAGCAACTGAGTAGAAGGCTGTAGCTGAGCTTCCCTGCCCTGAGTTTGATGACATTTGCACTGTCCCACTTCCCTTCCTAGTCAGTTTACAGTTCCGTTCAGTACTGTGCGGTGACCTTGCCATTGCCAATGCTAGTCCCCAGCATGTATTCCTGTGCTGTAATGAGCACAACTTTAGTATTTTTTTTAATTTTCCCATTCTGTCATTCAATATTATGCCCTCCATCTGTTCCATCTTACAAATGCATGTTGGTATTTTCCTTGAATTTCTTTTCGCTTTCAGCCAGAGCTCTGTGCTGCAGCAATCCGTTGAGTGCTAACTGCTGTGCTAATATCCAGCCTCTACCAAGTGGGTATATGTTGATGGATGGCCAGCCAAAGATGCGCATGGAGCTATTTCCAAGTCAGGTTAACTAGAACACACTTAATCATTCTCATTCTCCCAGAAGAACAGCTGAGAAACTCTTTTGATGATAAATTTCATGGCTGAAAAAACTAAGTAATGAGAGGATCTGCTGTTTTGGATCAAAAAGGGTGCACTTATGAGGCAGTTTTGATTTTAGTATGGAGCCAGTGTGGTGGAGATGTGATTCACTAAGCAGTGCTCACTGAGGACCCTGAGCTCAGATGCTACCTTGCAGCCAAGGCGTGTTCCCAATTAGCACAGCTACATGGTGCCCAGATTAAACAAGTGGGGAACTCTCCTCTTGTCTATTGAATTCTAGATGTGGAGTCCTCAACTTTCTACCCCGGCCCCTTCAGCAGTTTTCCGGTCAGCAGAGTGGGAGCTCGGCTGACTGAAGCATTAGGTAGTCTTCCGCACTGCCCTTTGATGGCGGTGGGGTTGGCACTGGCTTCATAATCACTGTGAGACGTTCTGAGAAGCCACATAGAGCAGAGGGCTCCCTCTGAGATCCTGCCACTAGCAATTTATTCCTTTTTGTTAAGAAAAATTGTCTTCAAAGGCAAATGTCTTTAGTAAAAAGGAAACATATTATAGCAAATATCTCATGACATTGTCTGTCAAGGATAATTTCTGGAAACTCAATGAGACCGCATTCTGCTTAATATGTTTCTAAATGGTTCTTAGAATCATAAAAGCAGTATATTAGTCAGTTCTCTATAAAGAATACATACTGCATGAAGGTAAAAATTTAAAAGTAATTTCTTTCAAGCCTACCAAGTAATCTTAGAGATATTTATTATAAAAGAATTGACTTAGATACAAACTGATCTAATTTTAAGTGTAACAATACATACATACATACACCCACACACACACACACACACACAGAGAGAGAGAGAGAGAGAGAGAGAGAGAAACAGAGACAGAAAGAGAGATATAGAGAGACAGAGAAAGACACTCACTAGAGTTGATTCTTCATAACTGTGGCCCCATCCATGTGCATTCGGTTAATCATAGAACAGAGGGCAACATGGCATCTTTGTGAACATATACAGGATATTTGTTTGTCATTCCTAAAAAAAGCCAAATAACTACTATTCACTTGACATTCACACTGTATTAAGTGTCATGAGTCATCTCAAGATGATCTAGGGTGTAATGGAGCACTGCCTGGGGTTTATAGAAGAGAAGCCCATATTCCATACACAATTTGATCCTTCCTGGATTTTGATATATGATGGAGGTTTCTAGAACCAATCTTCTGAGGATACCAAGGGATACTTGTATATTCTTTACCACTTTCCTTTGCCTTTTGATTTTTTTCTATGATTCATAAGTCTATTCCTTACCATAACAATGCCTTAATGTCTATGGTATAGAGTATATCTATTAATTTCATCATTGTCATCTGCAAGAGCATTTGAAACTAATTTTCTTGTTACAAGTAGTTCATAGAATATCCAACCCTCCCCCAAAATTGAAGAAAATGTCTTTCTCTATTTTTTTAAAAAATTTCAATATCTTACTGTTATTCCTTGGAGTAGAATTGTTGATTTAAAACAGTAACCAAACATACTTGTTCCTTAATTTTTTTGCCTGTTTTACATAGTCTCATAAAAAACATTGCCAACTTGCTGAGACTATTATTGTTTATAATTTGTATCAAAGATCATTAATAGTAATTTAGATATATAACAGACATTTATTTATTGAGCACTTACTGTATGCAGAAACGTTTTTTAGACATTTACAATAGAGCAGTAAACCCATCCAACTCTTTACCCTCTTGCTTACATTCTGGTAATAGAAGAAAGAAAATAGAGAAAAAAATAAATGCCAAAGGCTGATGGGGGTTATAAAGAAAAATAAAGTGGGCTCAGAGAAGAGAGAGCAGTGAAGAGATGGGAAGGGTGTGTTGTACTTTTAGGTAGAAGGTCAGAAATGTTTTTCTTCAGTGGTGACATTTGTGCAGAGAGCTCTGTTAAAAAGATGGACAGTGCCCCTCTCTGGGAAGAGTATTCCGAGCAGAGGAAAAGCCAAGTGCAGTCTTTTGGCACATGTAAGCTTGGAAGGTCACCAGGGCAACAGAGAGATTCTCGCATAGAGACCTGGGAAGCAGAGAGAGGCAAGAAGAGACTGTGATGTGATCCTGTGGCCAGGGCAAGATAGAACTAGGATGCTCTGGCCATTAGAGGGCTTGGGAGTTAGCAGATAAAATGAGATGTCAGACATCTCTGAGCTTTACCGGAGGTGAAACAAGGGACTGGTAATGTGAGAATTAAACCTGATAGCAGGCAAGAGAGGGCCTGTAGAGAAGAATATTAGTAACAAAGCCAATCAGACAAAACAGAGATCAATAGATTAGAGGTAGCCAGGGGCTAGTGAGGAGAGGATTTGGATGTAGTTATGACGAGGTAATACAGAAGACCATGTGGTGTGACAGTTTTGGGCTTGATTGGTTTATTAATCATGAAAATCTGTTCAGGATCTAAACTTCTTAGAAATGGACACACAAACACAAACACACACTCACACTCTAACTTGCACATAGACAAACATATACACACCCACACATGCATATAAATATACACAGGGACACACAGGCAAAAATATATGCACATATTGTTCCAAATGTATACACATACATGCACATGCATGTACACACAGGCACACAAATATATATAAGCACATGTAAATGTATACACATGCATATGCACCCATATATGCATACATGCACATAAACTCATAGGCACATACACCTGTATATGCACACATAACATACACATATGCAAACACAAAAGAACACGTGCGCACATGCATAGGCCCACACACAGGAGAACACAGGGTATGGCACAGTTCTTAGCATGATTATGGTTCTAGTAAAATTTCACAGGAGTTAAAATTCCTGGAATCACATGCTCTTTTAAGAATGTCATTTGAGAAAAAAAAACTGCATGATCATTTCATATATGCTGAAAAAGCCTTTGACAAAATCCAACAGCATTTCATGATTAATGTCTTGGAGATACTGGAAAATAAGAGAAATACCTAAACATGATAAAGAGAATTTAAAAATAAGCCTACATCCCAAATCAAATTAAATAGAGAGAAATTCAAAACAAATTCCCCTAAAATCAGGGACAAGACAAGGCTGTTCACTCTCTATAGCTACTCAATATTGTATTTGAAGTTCTAACCAGAACAATAAGACAGCCTCAAGAGATCAAGGGGATACAAATTGAAAAGGAAGAAGGCAAAGCATTATTATTCACATATGATATGATACTATACACAACAATCCCAAAATCTCTACCAGAAAACGGCTGAAAACACCTTCAGTAATAAGTCTGGAAACCATATTAACTAAAGCAACAAAAACAGCAAACCAGTAGTCCCCCTATATACAAATGACAAAGAGACTGAGAAAGAAATTAGGGAAACAGCAGCTTTCACATTAGCCACAAACAATAGAAAATATCTTAGGATAACCTTAACCAAGCAAGTGAAAGATTTGTGCGACAAAATCTTAAAGTCTTTAAAAAAATAAATCGAAGATATCAAAAGATGGAAATATCTCCCATGCTCATTGATCGGTAAAATTAACACAGTAAAAATGGCAAGCTACCAAAAGCAATCTACAGATTCATGGCATCCCCATCAAAATTCTATCACAATTCTTTACACTCATAGAAAGGATAATAATACACAAGTTCATGTGAAAAAACAAAACAAACTAGGATAGCTAAAACAGTCATGAACAATAAAAGAACTTCCAGAGGTATCACCATCCCCAACTTCAAACTGTACTATAGAGCTATAATAATAAAAACCTCATGGCCTTGGCATTAAAGCAAACATGTTGATCAATGGAATGAAATAGAAAGCCTAAATCTATACATCTATGGACACCTAATTTTGAAGAAGTCAGAAAGGAAAAAAGAAAACTTCTTCAACAAATGATGCTGGTGTGATTGTATTCCTGCATGTAGAAGGATGCAGGTCTATATTTATCACCCTGCACAAAATTTACATCAAAGTGGACCAAAGACCTCAAAATAAAACCAGACACACTGAATCTGATAGAAGAGAAAGTAGGCAATAGCCTTGAATCCACTGACACAGGAGACAAGTTCCTAAACAGAACACAGATAGCACAGACACTTTATTGACAATTGATAAATGAAACCTACCAACGAATCAATATAAAATTATGTTAATTTAAAAATAAATAAGTGGAACCTCATGAAACTAAAAAGCTTCTGTAAGGCAAAGAGCACCATCAACAGAACAACACATAGCCTACAAAATGGGAAAATGTTTTCAATAATTCCATCTCCAATAGAGAACTAAGTCCAAAATACATAAGGAAATCAAGAAACTAGACATTTAGAAGTCAAACAATACAATTAAAATAGATATAGATATAAATAGAATTCAGAATCTCGATAGAGGAATCTCAAATGACTGAGAAACACTTGAAGAAATGTACAACATCCTTAGCTATCAGGGAAATGAAATTCAAAACTACTCTGAGATTCCACCTTATACCTATCAGAATGGCTAAGATCAAGTGACAGCTCATGCTGGTGAAGATGTGGAACAAGGGGAACACTCCTCCATTGCTGGTGGGAGTGCAAACTTGTACAACCAATATGAAAATCAATATTGCAGTTCCTCAGAAAATTGGGAATCTGTCAACCTCAAGACCTAGCCAAAGCCTCTTTGGATATATTGGGTATAAAGCCAAAGGGCACTTCATCCAACTGCAAGGAAACTTGGTCAACTAGGTTCATAGTGGGAGTGCCTCTATTTGTAATAACCAAACTGGAAACAACCTAGATGATCCTCAACTGAAGAATGGCTAAAAAAAAGTGTGGTATATTTGTACAATGCAGTAGTATCACTCTGCTCTTAGAAACAAAAATGGTATCTTGAAATTTGTAGGCAAATGGATAAAACAAGAAAAAAAAATCATCCTGAGCAAGGTAACCCAGACTTAGAAAAACAAGCATGATATACTTACTTGTAAGTGGATATTAGCCTTTTAGTCAAGGATAATACACTATAGTGCACAGATTCAGAGAAGTTAGATATAAGAAGAGATATCTGGGGGTGGGGAGGACACAAGGTTCTCCCAGGGAAGGGGAAATATAATAGATCTTGTGAATGGACTGTGAGAAGTAGGGATGGGGAAAGGAGTGGCAGAGGAAGAGAGTCTGGGGAGAGATCACAAGAATAGGGTGGCATTTAGTGGACAATGTGGAAACCTGGTGCAGGGGAAAGTTCTAGGAACCTGTGAGGGTGACCCTAGCAAGGACTCCACGTAATGGAAGACATGGAGCTTGACTCAGCCATCTTCTGTAGTCACGCTAGGCTCCCAGTGGTGGGATTTGGTCATCATCCCAGCCCGAAAACCAATAACCAAAAGCCTGTTATACCTGCAAAATGTGCTGGGGCAATCGTGGCTCAGAGCTTGTAGGCGTGGCCAAACAATGACTGGTCTAATGAGAATCAAGACATGAATGGGAACCCATGCCTGATACTGCCTGGATGGAAAGCTGGACAGCTCAGACACCTAGTATAGAACCAAACATGACTGACAAAAATAACTAAAGAAATTAAATTAAAGAAAATAGATAATTAAAAGTCAATGAAATGATTCCTAGTGATATTCTAATATACTCACTGTTCAGTGTCTAGCCCAATTGTCATCAGAGTCTTCCTCCAGCAGCTGATAGGAACAGATACAGAGACCAACAGCCAAACATTAGCAGGAACCTGGGGGAACGTTGCAAAAGATGGGAAGGAAGGTCTGTAGGAACCTGAAGGGTTGAGGACACCACAAGAACACGGCCTTCAGAATCAACAAAGCAAGGCTCATAGGGGCTCACAGACTGAAGCAGCAGCCACAGATACTGCTGGGATCTGTGCTAGGCCCTCTGCATACATGCTGTGCTTGTGTAGCTTGGGGATTTTGTTGTAATCCTAACAGTAGCAGTGGGGCTGTCTCTGACTCTTGCCTGCTCGTCGTACCCTTTTCCTCCTCCTGGGTTACCTTGTCCAACCTTGAGATGAGGGTTTATGCCTAGTCCTATTGCATCTTTTTATGCTATGCTCAGTTGATATCACTGGGAGACCTGCTCTTTTCTGAAGGGAAGTGGAGGAGTGGATCTGGGGGTAGAGGAGACAATCGTGGGGGTCCTGAGAGGAGGAAAGGGACAGGAGGTTGAGGTCAGGATGTGCTGCATGAGAGAAAAATAAAAAAGGGGGAAAGGATGCCATTGGAATTTTGGCAAGCATTATATTGAATTATATTGAATAATTAGATTGCTTTTGGTTATTTTTGCAATATTTATTCTGCCACCCCATGAACATGAGAGGCTTTCTCCATTTTCTAGTCTTTTTCAATTTCTTTCTTCAGACTTTATAGTTTTCATTATAGGGTTTTTACTTCCCTGGCTAGCTTTATTTCTACATATTTTGAATCAGATTCCTTCCTTGATTTCTGTCTCAGCATGTTCATTATTGGTATGTGGAAACTACTAATTTTTGTGAGTAGATTTTGTTTCTTCATACTTGGCTGAAAGTGATGATTAGACCTAAGGGGTTTCTGGTCGAATCCTTAGAGTTTTTAAGGTTCTTCGTATCATATCATCTGAAAATATGGATGATTACTTCACTTCCGTCATTCCTATTTGTGTATTTTTTTTTCTTACTCTTATTTATTTCTCTGACTAAGGATTGCAGCAGCGTATTTAATGAATGCAGAGAGAGTTGGACACTGTTGTCTAATCTCGGACACTGACATTAGAGAATAGGCTTACAGCCTTTCCTGATTTCACTCTCTGAAGAATTTCAGGCTGTAAGCACTATAGAGATGCCTCAGTAGGGAAAGCATAGACTGCTCTTGCAGAGGACCCGAGTTCTATTCCTAACACCTGTGTTAGGCAGCGCACAACCACCTAGCTGTTTATCTAGCTCCAGCGTCTCCAACTCCTTGACTCTGTGATCACTTGTACGCACATACGCACAAACCCACATGCACATGCTCACACACACATACACATAGTGTTGTAAAAATAATTGCAAAATGTAATCATTTGAAAAATAAATGTAAGGGACCCGTCTTGTTTTACACTGCAGTGCTATAATGCAATACTCTAGCACTGTAGTGCTAATAATGGGTAATTCCTCCAGTCAGGTTATAAACTCATTAGGATGGAGCATCATGCAGTCTCCTCCTCTGGGACTTGGCACCAGTGCCTAAAAAGGAGCTGCTCAGGAAGATGCCTGCTATACCTTCAGCAGCAGCACGGGGGGTATGGGTATGCGTGGCTCAACGCCAGGATAGACAGGGGGTGTGGGTGTGGCTCAACACCAAGATAGAGAGGAGGAATGGGTGTGGGTGTGGCTTAACACCAGGATAGACAGGGGCAGGGTGACTCAACACCAGGATAGCCAGGGTGAGGAGCAGTCCAGCATCAGGATAGTCAGCGTACAGGGGCACCCCAGCATCAGCATAGAAAGGGACAGGGCACCCCAGCATCAGGATAGAAAGGGACAGGGCAGCCCTGCATGGGGATAGAAAGGGACGAGGTAGTCACTGCTTTCTATTTCAGTTCCAGTGCTGCTGGCATGTCATATGTGACAGTGGCCTGTAGTAAAGAGATGTTTTGCCGGGCGGTGGTGGCGCACGCCTTTAATCCCAGCACTCGGGAGGCAGAGGCAGGCGGATCTCTGTGAGTTCGAGACCAGCCTGGTCTACAAGAGCTAGTTCCAGGACAGGCTCCAAAGCCACAGAGAAACCCTGTCTCGAAAAAAAAAAAAAGAGATGTTTTATCCCTCCAACACAGTTTATGTCATGAAGAATGTGCTTCCTTTGAGAGGCCTCTGTGTATTTCTAAGAGACCGCAAGGATAAGTGTCCTAACATGGGTGTGTCCACCCTTCTATTTATGGTTTTCCACTTCAGCACTATCAGCAAATATGTGCAACATTTTGACCTTTACAGCCACCATTAACCTCACTCCTAGTAACACTGCCCGTTAGTATTAATATTTTGCTTTTGAGAGTATCACCTATGAGTTCTTTCATCTACTGTGCTCTCATTGGTGGGTAATACTTCTCTTAGCCAGTCACCTTTATTTTTTCCTACAATTCCCTTTTCTGTTCTTGAGAAATTTTTCATTTTTCTAATATTGTTTAACTACCTTTAAAATAACTCACAAGAACTTAAGACAATGGCATGCCTTCTAATTTCAAATAAGAGCTTCAGTCTGACCTGACCCAGTAGATTTTTTAGGATCCATATATAAACAGGGGCCACAGGGAATATGGGTGAGTCTTAGTTGATTTAGGAAAAGCCCCTATTTGGATACAAGTTTCCCAAAGGGGTATATTACTTTGTCTAAACTGAGGCGTGGCTTGACAAGAAGAGAATGAGTAGGGTCTCATCTCCTATTTGTCCCTTGATGATATGAAATGTTGCAGGTTGAGGCTGTGTTAGCACAGGCAGGGCACTGTTGGTTGATATTTTCAGTCATGTGCATAATCCTTCCTCCATCTTTTCCTCTTGGTCCTTTTCTTTCTCCTTCATTCCCTCTCTCTCTCCCTCCTTCCCTCTGTCCCTCCCTCCTTTCCTTCATTCTCTGATAGATTTTCTTGTGTCTCACGCTGGTCTTGAACCCCTTATGTAGCTGAAGATGACCTTGAAGCACTCATCCTCCTCTCTCAGCTCCCCGGTGCTGAGATTTCAAGTGTGCATCATTGTGCCCAGTTTATAGTATGCTGGTAATGGAATACATGAACGAATGATAAATGAGCATTCTAGCAGCTTCCTACTCTTTCAAATATATATCAAATCTTTGCTGCTAAATGCTACTCTTTCTAACTCACTTTCTGGGTGAGTCGGAAATCTTTAATCAAATTAAATTTATTAATTATAAATGCTGACTGTGAGCTGGTTAGAACTAGTTTGTTCTAGGGTTTACAGGTTGAGCAGGATACATAGAATGTCTGTTCTTATGTGTGAGATGACAGGTACCCTAACTCAATTTGAGTGCTATTTTTTGTTTGTTTGTTTGGTTGGTTGGTTGGGTTTTTTTTTGTTTGTTTGTTTGTTTGGTTTGGTTTTTTCTTTTTTGGAGAGAGGGTTTTTCTGTGTAGCCTTGGCTGTCCTGGAATTCACTATATATACCAGGTTGGCCTTGAAGTCGCAGAGATCTGCCTACCTCTGTCTCTCCAGTGCTGGGATTAAAGGCGTGCGCCACCACCGCCGGGACATATGTACCGTTTTCTAAGTGTCATCATGGTAAAATATTTGTTTCCGAATACTCATTTTCATAAGTCTTATTTTTTTTGTGGTCATAAGCACATGACTGGTTGAGAACCTTGTAGTAATGAGCTTCTAGTGAAAACAGTGTTAACAATAGAGTTCTTGAAGCTTAATTGGAAGAAAATGAAGTACTTCTTGGAGGAAAAGGTTACTATCCAGAAGATGAGATATGTTCAAAACGAACATGGAGTTTATGAGGCACTGGGAAATGGCAGGGTTATAATTTTGATTTTTAATGCATGTTTTATGAAAGGCAGAACGAATGAAAACCCTGAACTCTGGATGGAATTCTAGGTTGAGTCCACCACTGTTGAATAATATTTTGTGTGTGTGTGTGTGTGTGTGTGTGTGTGCGTGTGCGTGTGCGTGTGCATGTGTGTGTGTTCTGCTTGTTGTAGAGATGATACATTGCATAAGGCAACACAGGGAGCTCTTCCTTTCTCAATTCCTGGAGGGAGTAGACCTGTGAAGGGACAAGGTGTTCTAAGGAAGGAACAGCTTTAATTAATATGTGCTTGATTCTGTCTGTTTGTCTGTCTATCTGTCTGTCTGTCTATCGGTCTGTCTGTCGATCTGCTTGCCCTTTGTGTGTGTATGCTTGCATGTGTGTGCACATGTGCGTGTACACATGTGGAAATTAGAGGGCAAGACTGAGCATTGCCACTGAGGTGCCTTCCATTTTCTTTTTCTTTTGAGAGAGAGTCTCTTAGAGCTCTAGAACCTCACCATGAAGGCTAGGCTAGCTGAACACCAAACTCCAGAGATTCCCCCTATGTCTGCCTCTCATCTCACCATCCCTGGTAGTGGAAGCACATACAACCTCGTCTGGTTTACATGTAGGTTCTGAGAACCAGTTTTGGGTCCCTGCTTTTTCAAGACAGGCACCTTATGAACTGAATTCTCTCAGCAGTCCTACCCATTACTCTCTGGACATTAAGATTCCTTAGGCTGTGTAAGGGTCAGTCTACAACAGAAATGGCTCAGTGGTTAAGAGCACTGGCTGTTCTTCCAGAGGACCTCGGTTCAATTCCCAGCACCCACATGTCAGCTTATGACTATCTGTAACTTCAGTTCTAGGGGACCCAATACTCTCACATAGACATACATATAGACAAAATCCTAATGCATATAAAATAAAATAAATAATTTTTTAAAAAAGAAGCAAGTCACAGTGTCTCAAAAAATACAGCAGTTAGTAACAAGATTTATTTTAGATATAAAATAAGAAACTAACTCTAAGAGGCATACAGCAAGCCAAGGGTGGCTCTTGTCTACTGACTGGCAGGATATAGTTCTAGCTGTGGGTTCAGGGGAAGAGAGACATCAGAAAATAGGGTTGACTGTGCTTTAGATTCTCTTGGACTGATTAGGGGTGAGCTGGCCCTTGCTCTCAGATAAGGTGCTTCCTCATTGACTGTGTCCTCTATAGGGAGTTCCTGGAAGCACCCTGACTTCTATGTCCTTCTCTGCTGTAATAGCTTGAGTTGTTGATGTTTGACTCTCATCTGAAAGGCCAAGACTCCTCTAGCAATTGGGTTCTCCCCATCACAAGAGCAACCATGATAAACATGTTTATCATTGAACTCTATTGCTCAATATTTATTACAACTTGAACTTAAAAGTATAAATCATAAAAAGTGATTACAGAAGCATTTGTTTTCATTTTGCAGAAAGTTGTATTCTGGGAAGTTCAATCCATCCACCCTTATAAAGATAAATACTAACAGTTTCAAATTTGATGTTAATTTGCATTTAAGAACTTTAAACTATAACCATGCTGTTTTAATTATTAAACTACCTAAGTATGTTTTAAATGAAATACTTATTAATGTTTCTCTATTTTTGACGTTTCTCTATAAAATTAAGATTTCAAGAATGACAGGTATACTTTAAGAAATGTAAACACTCATTTTTCATGGTCCCATATGTGAAAAATTAAAGACTACAACTTCTCAAGAAAGCGTTTATAACTTTACTGCTATATAAACAAGTGTTTTCAAATTCATGGAATTCTACCCATCATTTTACTACCCTTCTTCCACATGTTCTTCAGGATTTTGCCTAAATATCTTGACTAACGCTCGCTATACTGTGGTGAAAGGCTCCACAGAAAGGTTCTCTACCCACACCAAGCTAGCACAGAAACCGGAGCAATGAAAATGATCCTTCCAGCCCACAGACAGAGACATGGAGGAATCCCAGCACTGCTGATCTTCCTCAGGGAGAAGCCTCACATGGAGGGGAAACTGAAGCCATGCTGATTTTGTTCCTGTCATGTCTCAGACATATGCAGATTATAGAATCTTGGATGGAACGTTCACCATTTAATTTTCTCTTGGAAATTAGAGTTATTATCCAGAGCAGCTAACTCACAGGGTCATTTGACTTATTAACTTATATCCTTCCCATGGGATGCAAAACATATAAACTGTTCAATGTGTTTCAATTCATATGGTTGTTGGGGTGATTTGGGAACCCAAGCAGACAGAATAGTAAAATGAGATCTTTTGATTTTCTTCTTAAAACACAAGTCTACCTTACATAATCCAGCTAGGCTAAGAATAGTTGTGTTGCCATAAGGAGAGGGAAGATGAAGGAGAGAGAAGCCAACCAAGGTTCCTTAGGGATAGTTGAGGAGAGAGGCACTGTGTAGGCAAAATTGGTTATTTTTTCAAGGTTTATTGGTAAAAGATCTACCTGGTTCACACAGATAGCAACAACCTCCCCATTTTATAGGTCTTTAATTAAAGGATTTTGCCAATGGGATTTTTAAAATTATAGTCTATACATTATGCAGAGAGTTCACTTTTCAGCCTGCTAATCATAAGACTTTCCAAGGTGTACAAATCTTTACTGTTCTGTTTGATACCTTGGTCCCAGGTGTGTCCCAATGTTGAGTTTATTGAACTCCACTGGAGGAATTCTGGCCTGACAGCAGCAGCCTAGACAGAGCAAGATAAGAGTCAGAAGTTTCACAGTGCAGGGATTTGCTTTTATAATGCTTAGACAAATTATGGATGGTTTTTGCAAAAAAAATATACTTGTTTCTTTATTCAAAAGAATGAACTATTCTGCATTTTTAAATTGTTATGCACAGCTTCACTCCTGTCCCTTTCCGTGGCTCTCAGAGCCCTCCTTTGAAGTCGAATTAACTTGTTCAGTCTAAAACGATTTGCAAATTTTAAGTAGCATGTGCTAACAAGGACATGAAGCAGGGCAAGGCCTTCATTTCCCTTCTGGTAAAAGCAGGAGTGTGTGTGATGTCCTTTAGAGATACACAGTTCTTCCCAGAGAATATAAAATAATCACCGCACGTGCGTCCTGTTCTCCCTTTGAAGGAGTTGTCAGAGCTGCCATTTGAGGCTGGGTTCTCACAAGAATGTGGTGTTTAGAGGCTAGCTCTCATTCTTCTTAGGAAGCCACCCTGAGTCAGCAGAAATGAAGGGCTGTCTTGCCTGATTCTCCCACTCTGGCTCCCAGGCATCCTGTGATGAGCCCTAAAATCCACCCACCACTATGCGTCCTGTTCTCAACAAGAAGACCTTCCTGATTCTCAGCACCACTGCCCTCTTCCGTTTCCTCCTTGGGGTTCTGTCATCTCAACAATGACTTTGTACTCCCCTGAACACTCTTGCTTCCTCCCAGTTCCTGCTCATTGGCTTTCGAGACATGTTATCATTGTCTTTGTCCTTTCTCAGCTGATGAGGAGAAATACTTTGTAATATTTTGTACCTAGTAAAAGGTGAGTTTTGGACCCAACCTTGCCCCACCTTCCAAGTATCTCATTGTTAAAGAGACAGAGAAGACAACAGTAGATGGTGTATGTCCATCCTTAGGACATGTCTAAAATTAGCATTCAAAATTAAAACAATCACATAAACTGCTTTCATTTATTCTTAATTTTACTTTTATTTTTTAAAACAATCTTATTTTGCATACCAATCCCAGTTTCATTTCCCTCCTGCCCTCAGACTTTCTATCTTCTCCCCACCCCACCCCACATTCACTCCTCAAAAACAGTGAGGCCTCCCATGGTGAGTCAATTGAGGCAGGACCAAGTGCCCCCCCACCCCATCCAGGCTGAGTAAGGTCTCGCTCCATAGGGAATGGGCTCCAAAGAGCCAGTTCATGCACTAAGAATAAATGCTGGTTCCACAGCTAGTGGTCCCCACAAACTGCCCATGTCACACAACTGTCACCCCTCATTCAGAAGGCCTAGTTTGGTCTTTTTCTGGTTCCCCAGCTGTCAATACGGGGTCAGTGAGCTCCCACTAGCTTGTGTCAACTATTTATGTGTGAATCTCCATCATGGCCTTAGCCTCTTGGCTCATAATCTCTCTTAAGCTTTTAAAACTAATCACAGGGACCTGTTGTCGTCACCACAGAAATGCCTACACAGCTTCTCCTCCCTATAACACCACTTTTCTGATGTTTCGCTTTTACCTGTGACCGTTTTTACTAATTAAATGTGCTCTTTGATGATTTCACTCATGCATATGGTGCTTCTTACCCTTTCAGCCTCTCTTATCTCAGCCCCACCCCGTCAAGTTCCTCCTCTCTAGAACTGCTCCTGTTTCATGTTCGTTCATGTGCTTTTGTTTTTTAAACCCACTAAGTTGAACCAGGGACATGTGTGTCCCCAGAGCTTGGAAATCCTTTAGAACTCCGCGAGCTCTAAAAGTGTGTGGGCAGCTGAGGACAATGCCTTCCCTCGTTCCAGGACCTTCTAACTCAGCACTGAGGAGGATCCCTTGAACTCATTCTGCATCCACAGCAGTCCTTGCCTTGGGCCAGCCTCTTGGGAGACCTGTGCAGGTGACCGCAGCTGCTGTGAGTTCGAGGTGGCAAAGGGTTGCTGTTAATGTTTTTAAAGTTACTTTTCCTATAGGTTTTATTGTAACAAAACATTTTTGCTTGAAATGCAGGCATGTTCAGTTTTCCTCCTAATTATTACTACAATGGCAGATCTCTTTCCATCCCAAATTTTATTATAAACCCAAAGTCAGAGCAAGATGCAATGTTATCATACACATTCTAAGAGCATTGGATCTGAGTTTCTGACATTCCCTTTTGATGTTGGAGAACCTGTCACTCCCAGCTATAGCATCTCAGGTGGTCATGATTATTGACCTTTCCCTCAAGCACATTTGATGATTATGAGTAGATATGAGCACATGTTCTTATGGCACGATTGAGCATCCTTGGGATATAGACCCAAAAGTGGTAGTACTGGGTCTTGAGGAAGGTTGTTTCCTAGTTTTCTCAAAAATCGCAACACTGACATCCAAAGGGGTTTTACCAGCTTGCATTCCCTTCAGCAATGCAGGAGAATTCCCTTGTCCCCACAACCTCTCCAGCATAAGTTGTCATCAGTGTTTTTGATCTTACCCATTCTTATAGGTGAAAGATGGAATCTCAGAGTTGTTTTGATTTGCATTTCTCTAATGACTAAGGATGTTGAACATTTCCTTAAGTGTCTTTCAGCCATTTTAGATTCCTCTGTTGAGAGTTCTCTGTTTAGGTCTGTACCCATTTTTATTGGTTTATTTGTTCTTTTGATGACCAATTTCTTGATTTCTTTGTACACTTTAGAGATCAAACCTCTGTCTGATATGGGATTAGTGAATTGTTTTCCCATTCCGTAGGCTGTCATTTTGTCTCAATTATGTTCATAGCAGCATTGTTTGTCATAGCCAGAACCTGGAAACAATCTAAATGGGCCTCAGTCAAAGAATGGATAAGGAAAATGTAGTACATTTACACAATGGAGTACTACACAGCAGAAAAAAATGACATCTTGAATTTTGCAGGAAAATTGATGGAGCTAGAAAACATCATATTGAGTGAGGTAACCCAGACACAGAAAGACAATTATCACATGTACTCACTCATGAGTGGTTTTTAAACGTAAAGCAAAGGAAACCAGCCTACAAATCACAATCCCAGAGAACTTAGACAACAATGAGGGTACTAAGAGATATACATAGATCTAATCTACATGGGAAGTAGGAAAAGACAAGATCTCCTGAGTAAATTTGGAGCATGGGCACCTTGGTGGAGGGATGAAGGTGAGGGGAGAGGCAGGGAGCAGAGCAGAGAAAAATGTTGAACTCAATAAAAATCTATTAAAAATTTTAAATAAAAGAGAAGATGTGAGGGCTGGAGGGGTGGCTCAGTGGTTAAGAACATTTGTTGCTTTTGAAGATCATCTGGATTCAACTCCAGCACCTACATGGTAGCTATTAACCATATGGATCTTCTGAATTCTGGGACACCAGGTATGCATGTGATACACAGTCATACACGCAGGCAAAACACCCATACACATAAAATAAATTTGTTTTGAAAATTTGTTTGAATTTATTATAATTCTCAAGTTAAGATGGAGGTAATAGAAAAAATATAAATTGAAAATTCTAAAGGAGGGCTTGTGTCCAAGCACGCTGCTCTATGACTGGCACCAAGTGTGCCACTAGTGTGTGTTAACCAGTAATACTGGCACCAATAACTTAAATAGGCAGCTGGGGAAGACTGATTCTCATTTAGCTCCTGTTGTGGATTCTATAGACATGAATTCCATCTTGCACTGTGCTAGCTACCAGGCAGATTCCTAGACTAAAACCCTCTCGGAAGCCATGCTTTCCGGACTCTGTCTTTGAGCTCCCTGCAGACTCATTCTTTTACCTGTCTTCCCACTCCTCCTACTTCCTCTCTTTGTTTTCTCACTTTTCCATCCCCCTAAATCTCCTCAGGGCCTTTTCTCTCAGCAGTAATGGCATTAATTTTGTAAAGAGTAAAACTGTTAGGTCATTTCTTTACTCAAATTCCCCCTTCATCCTACCTTTGGCTCCTAGCCAAGTGTCCACAAAATAGGCAGAAAGAACGTCTTAAAATGACCTCGAAAGTGAGACCATAAAATAAAAAACACAGTGTGTCACGCTTCTGTACTTCTTTAAGACGTAATTACTGGCCACCGATTGCTCTGTAAATCTGTATTCAGACTTCATTTTTATTCCGAATATTGCTTTTCCTTTAAAAAAATATCTACAGTGAAGTTACTCTGCAGCAGTTAAAACCCTATCCATGGATGGGCATTTTCTAATTGATTAAATTAAATGAATTAAATTTGGAAACTTTTTGACATGTGTCCAAATTTCACATAATTACGTCTAATAGCAGGAATTATTTTTTAGATATCAAATCTGCTGTATATACACACATATTCCTGCCAAATTGTATTGCATAGTATTTTGCCAAGAGTGTCACAATATGGCTAAAATTAAGCTTCATTAGGTGTAACAGGATGAGATGCAATTTAATTCTTAAAGCTTACTAAAAGTGCTGGAAGATAGATTTGCTGTTCTTCTGTCTTCCGAGCTAAAGGAATAACACATTATTTTGCAAATCTCACTGGCAAAAGGTAACTGAAATAAGTCATGCATCTTCTCAAAGGAAAAGAACTTCATGCTTAAAACTGGGCTGTTATTTATCTTTACCCTTCATCCGTTTGACTCCCTCAGTCTGTAGAAGAGGCCCTTTTATTTTAGCAGAAGGTGGATTGAGTTTCTGCCAAGTCAGTGTACTCCCTAAATGGATATGTCAGAGGCAATATTGTTTCTCAAAAAATCATTTAGAAAGCAGCATTTTTGCATAAGTAGGCTCTTTCATTAGTTTTGAATTAAATTTGAGCAATTGCTGTTTCTGTTATGGCTGCTTCTTGGAGAGCCCAGGCAATGAGGGCTTCCTACGTCCTTGAGTCAAAATTTCCTTTGGGGCTGATGGTGCCTGCATCAGGCTTGGAAGATAGCAATGGATGTGGCATGTCTATCTAAGCTCGTTGAGGAGGTTGATGAGATTCACAAAAGCAAATACTTTGCATAAAATAAACTAAAGATTGAGGTTTTAATCTATATGATGATGATGTAGAAGGAAGGCAAAATGATGTAAGTTTCAGGGTGTCCCAAGAAATGTCTTTGATTTCCATTTCTAGCATGGAAAATGATTAATTCCCTAGACACTTCTCTTTGTTCTGAAGATAATGTGCACTTCATTATGCCCTGACAGAATTACATTGACTGCTTTGTGAATTTTGAAAGAATGTCTTGTTTTCTTTTTCATCTAATAATAGGTATATTAAAAAAGAAATATCCATTAGCTGTTATGATAATGTTTCCCCTTAGGCAAATGATTCATTGTTTATAAACTAAGGGGGCTACAGAGATATTAATTAAAATTAGCAAAATAATATCATCGGTTTCATTTTAATTTCTGTTAGAAAGTTTAAAATCATAAACAGATTAAATCTTGCAGAATGTCGGTGTGTGAGTGGGATTCTCTCATAAATTTTTGTCTCATACTGTTATGTTAATTCAAATTAGTTTGGATTCTAGCTGGATTTAATTTCAAAGAGCAAATTGTAAAAGTGTTCATTATTCTTTATATACATTATAAATAGTAGTATAATTATCAATGTGGTAGTCACATGGCCAAACACATCAGGAAGTTTTCTCCTTATCAATATATAGTACATTTTCTTTATATAGGTGTCCTCATCTGAAATCACCTTTACTTAAGGAAAACAATGAACTTTTTTCCTTTCAAGAATTGAGAACAGTGCACATTTTATAACAGAGTGGATCATGTACCAGAATATTTTTTCCTTTGTTAATTAGCATTCTGTTCATTGAGTTATTCATCATTTAAGTAAACTTGGCAATCATTAATATCAGACTTCAGCATTTCTTGTAGGGCAGGTCAATTTAATCATTTCTTACTGCAATTGAAAAATTCCAGGTTAGGTACCAGAATATTCAAAATATTAATTACTATCGAATATGAGCAATCACTTAAAATACAGTAATATATTCCTCAACATTGGGAACAACTCTGGTGCATAGAGATCAGGCTGTATCCTGTTTAAAAGTTTGGGGATCTTACCTGGGGATCTTAGCACTCTCTGAGAGAACAGAAATTGTTGTCTACAGAGCCCGAGCAGCCTATGAGACCTGACTGATGGCATCTCCAGTCCAGCAGGTGGCCAGTGCCTGGATGGCAGAAGGTGACCGTATTGAGAGAGCCAGCTGAGAAACAATACAGAAATAAAGGTTTTGCTGGCCAGGGCTTCCTTATGTTTGAGATGATAGAGTTAGCTAACAGTCATTCCAGGGGAAAGAGAGCACTGACCACGAAAGCAACGATTCTTTCTTCAATCACTCGAGCTCGGGTCTGACTCAAGAAAAATGAAGGCTCAATAATGTATGGACTATATATCACCCAGTTCCAGTTTGGAATGTCCACCCCACTCACTGCCTACGGTACTGTAGTTAGAATATCCTTACTCATGAGAAAGGAGTAAAATATAGGTGGTCTTCTGGGACAGAGTAAATCTAGGATGCAGTCGGCCACATCTGGGCATACCTTAGAATTCTGAGGAAGTAATATCAAGAAAATTTGAGTTTAAAGGGTTAAATTGGAGCTGGAGCATTCATGGATTCCTTGGACCTGTTGTATCTCTGGCTACCTCTCACAGACTGTGATTCATAGAAAGGCTCTCCTGATACAAAGGCCGCATCTATCTTGACTGGTGCCTTCCTTTCTATAGAAAGAAGATGAAGGACAGATGGGGGCGAGTTTCCTTCCTAGCCTAAGGCTGGGGTCTTGCTATCCTCTGGACTGTATAATGAAATTGTTTAAATCTCATGAGTCCTTGAAATTTAGTTTATCCATCAAATTGATTAATTAAACACGGTCAGCCCTAAAGCTGACACCCAGGGCTCACAGTCAATAGGTGTAGACACATCCTATGCTTGCCCTTCTCCAGTGTTCCAAAGCTGCTAAGTGCTTTGTGATGTATTCATGATTTATTTCTGGAGCAAATGGCTCCTGGGTGGGACTTGGGGTCGTGAAAGAACTAGGTTGACCCAGACACATCGATTCGTGCCTACGCGAAGAATCTTAGACTTGTCACCATGGCTGGAGGGATTTATTGATATGGATTAAGATCCACTGTCCATCAAAGCAGCAGGTGCTGAAGAAAAATGACTACTTTGACAAATGGTTTTACCTTATCCATGGGTCTCTAATATGTCACTCTGGAGTCCCCAAGGAAATTATTCTCTGTTCTTTTTCCAGGTAGGAACTATGTCTACTTTCAAATTTTACATTCTTTGCATCATCTAAGAGGCTGCTTGTTTGTTCCTGGCTGCCCAAACCACAAAATAATCACACAGAAACTATAATATTTGCAATACTGTTTGGCCAATGGCTAAAGCATATTTCTGGCTTACTCTTCTATCTTAAATTAACCAATTTCAATGATTTTATATTTTACCATGAGGCTTAGACAGAAGCTGGAAATTTTACCTGGTAAGCCACTGCCGTGTGGCAATACACAGATTAATAGAAATCGGTTAAATTAAGATGTAAGAATTATCCAATAAGAAACTAGAGCTAATGGGCCAAGCAGTGTTTTAATTAATACAGTTTCTGTGTGGTTATTTTGGGGCTAAGCTAGCTGGGCAGCCAGGACGAACAAGTGGGCTCTCCATGCAATGGAGTGGTGCCCTGAGAGACTCAGCTTCAGGGCATGTTCTCTGTCTCTTTTTAACTGCTCTCTAGCCTAAGAGCCTTTCCTGCCAGGCATTCTGGGAGCTTCACATGAGATTCACCAAGATTTCGCCATGTGCCTGGCAGATACTTTGCTGGTGGATGAAGTAGTGTCAGCTACTATGCCAAGCATTGGATGCAGATTTGGCAGCCTACCACTAATTCACCTCAGAGCTGGGCTGTTTGGGGGCCTTCTCAGCACTGGCATCTGGTACTTCATCTGGTGGGTGTTGAAAGGAAAAAGATATGGCAATAGGAAGAGGGCAAAACCACATCCTTGACACCTTGCTGGGGCTCCTGGACACCTGTACAGTTTGGGTCCGACCCCAATAGAATATGATTCTATGAGGATAAGTCTTAGCCTAATTTATTACTTATTGTCAGTCTTCCATCAAGAACATAGTGTTAACACAAGGTGTGATGAGGTTCACTGTGTACTGATTATCAGCTTTTCTGAGCCAATCTATAAATGTACAGATATACAGATGTACAGATATATAGATATACACAACTCACTCATACACAGCCTGTCCCACAAAGCAGATTTGTCCCTTACTGGCAGGTGGCAAAGAATGAATAAATTTTAACTTTTCCTGACCCAGTTTTCCAAGGTACAGAAAGCACAAATCTGTGATCTCGGCCCTCCATGACTCACCTGAAAGTGACCCCTCTGGGTTTTATACAGGGGGGCTCACGGCACGGTTTTCAAGTGTACATTGTGAAGGGGCCACTGGTATACAGTCCAGGCTTTTTGGGCCAGCTTTTCTCTCCTATCTTGATGCTGAATCTCTACCACATTCAGTAGCTCTTCTTCAGAATGGTAGGCAAGCAGTTAGGGGAGATCATTGTCAGCCCAGGGCTGCTTACACAGTCTCCATACAGAATGGTCACTAAGGAATTTCAAGAAAAAAAAAACCTCACCCAATGAAGCGGTTCACTAAATAAATTCAGGAGCCAAGCTTCCTGGTTCTAGATTTTTATCTCCACAATTCCCTAGATAGGCCTGTAGGCAAGTGAGCAGAGATGTTTGTCCTTTATGTTTGTGTGTGTCTCTGTGGTATGTGTACACATGAGTGCAATGCCCATAGAGGCCAGAAGGAGGTCTCAGATTGCCTGGAGCTAAAGATATGGAAGGTTATGAGCCATTTGTTGACTGAGGTTTCTGTCCTGCCTGGTTCCTGCAATTGTTAAGTCCCAAAGAAATCACACAGAGGTCTACATTAGTTATAAACTGATTGGCCCATTAGCTCAGACTTCTTATTAACTCTTATAACTTATATTAACTCATTATTCTTATTTGTGTTAGCCACGTGGCTCAGTACCTTATTTGGTGGGGGAGTCGTGTCTTGTTTCTTCTGTAGCTGGGCCAGGACTGCAGAGGAATGGGCTTCCTTCTTCCCAGAATTTTCCTGTCCTCCTTGACCCACCTCTGCTTCCCGTCTGGTTGTCTCGCCTATATTTCCTGCCTGACTACTGACCAATCAGTGATTATTTAAAATATAATTGACAAAATGCAGGCAATTGTCCCATGCCACAAGTGGTTTCTGGAAACAGAATTCTGCACTTTGATTCCTGAGCTATCTCTCCAGTCTGTGAGCTAACATTTCTATTGTGTAGTTCTTTTATTTTAAAACTAGAGGTTTTAAGAACACGTACCTCAAAGAGAAGCTACCCAGACCAAATCCAAATGTGTCAGTATCTGCTTGATGTTATAACTTATGCGTGGCATGCATTATTCATGTTTAGCAAATGATTATACTTATCAGCTTCCACGCCCATTTCCTTCTGATCTGTTGCAGGAGTTCCTTTCTATGCTTGTGGGAATAAATGCCAACACACATAGGCTGGGCCAAGCATACTTCCCTATTAAGACATGCAACTTTGCTATTTATTCATGGGATATTCAGGTGCCTTTCCTTCCATTGTCTAATCATCTGTGGCCCGACTCAGTCTTGTTGGTGGAGAATTCCTTGAACACGGACACCACCCACAAGTGGCTGGTTTAAATGGTGACGCGGTGATTTAGAATGGCTGACTTCCTTATTCAGTGGATATGTGTTTGAATAGCCACCTTACTCTGAATCCAGTCATCTTATAGATTCATCTCTGATTTTGGTTCACATCCCACTGAGAACTCTAGTAGGATCTTCATTGATCACGTCCCCTCACTAATATCCCTGGACAGATTCACTGACTCCCACGATATCCTCTCTCTCCTCCTTTCCCTGCCCCCACTTCACAGCATCCATATTTTCAGACTCATACTGGCAATCTAACTTTGCCCTTGACTTTCATTTTAAGACAAATCAAATCAATTTGATAAACGTTAAAATAATTAATTACTAATGAAATATTGGTGTTGTTTTCACAATCGCTTCATTCACTTTCCCAAGGGATTAAGACCGTGGCTTTGCTCAGCAGAACTCCCACCCCAACCCAACAAGCCTGTGTCTTTTTACAGGACAGTATTTGCTTTCTCTCCTGCTGTTGGTTTGGTTCTCATTCAAAGCTCCTCTGCTCAGAGGTGTGAGGGACTGCAACCTTTACTACATTTGATTCTTCCATTCCCAGAGAGCAAGGAAGCAAGGGAGGTGGCGTGACTAACCACCCAACCCCTCACACTGCTTCCCACCTTTGAGGTATTTTCAATCTGTTCGATTGTACACGTCAATCTGTTCGATAGTACACGTCAGTCAGCAGATAAAACTTCCCAAGCTGAAGCTACAGCTCACAAAATTTGGAATGTATCAAAACTTTCTCAATCCAAGGCATCTCTATGTAAGAAAAGTAAAGAGCTTTATATTAGGATATTCATTTGGATGGACATTTTAAGAATCAGTACATATTCACAGCACTGAACAACACATTTTTTATGAGGCTTACAAGCATGCTTCTCCTACGCTAGATCACATTTGCCCTTCTCAAGTTCTGCTGGTTATTTTTCTCTTTTTCTCTCCCTAAATACCACCTCATTGCTTTCCTATCTTATTATTTTTAATGTGGCTTCACATGGTTCACAGCTCGGGAGACTGATGACAGCTTTGCTTTCCTGGTGGTGTTCCCAGAAACTTCCACCACAATTAAAGCTGGCCAGTAGGGGTGAAATTTGCAGGTTGATTCCAGCTTGACTTAGCCCTGTCCTGTGACTCAAGGATGTGGTGTCTTCTTTGATATGGTCTTCTCACCAAGTTCTGGGGGGGTGAGGCAAGAGCGATGGCAACAGTCTTTAATATCTGGGATGGTTCACAGGACCCGTTTTCTCTATGAATATGCATATATTATCAAACATCTCTGCAGTAGTAGGTCCCCATTTTTTTTCATTTTCAAGTTTCTTTGATATGTTTTCCTTTCCTATACTCCCCCCTCTGCCATTGCCGCCCCTACGACCTCCTTTATCCCTTCTTGTTCCACTATTCCCTGTTCGCCCTTCTTAGAATCTGCATTCTGTTCCCCTTTCCTTGAATTCCCCCTTTAACGGCTCTTCTGTCGATGGACACATGGGTCAGTTCTACAGTTCATCTATAGTGAATATTGCTGCAGTAGACGTGGGCATGTGTCTTCAATGTGTTATTTTCAGAGGCTCTTGTTTCCATTGTTAAATTTACACAAAGACCAGGAACTTGTAGCTTTCACCATCACTTGCGTACTTGTGGTTCTGAGAATTATTAGCCAGAGGACAGTGAGCATCACTGAAAGACAGATAATGACTTCACCCTTAGGGGACCCAGCTCAGGCCTCAGTCTGCACACCTAGAAGCTCTTTTTCCTTCCAGCCCTGAACCTCTAGGTAACCCAGTTAGAAAACTGCTTTCTCAAGCCAGAACTGCAGCTGGGGTCCAATTTTTCTTCCTATTCAAAGAAACCATTTTTCTTCTGTCTTTGCCAGCTCCACCCCTCTGGGGAGTCACAGCAGTAGATTGGTTATGCTAAACACTGCACCTTAGGGGTTCGATTTTGATGTTTTGCACAGTGACCCAGTCATTTATATTGTAGCGATAGACTTCTTGAGACTTCACCAAGTCATTTAATTCTGTTTTAAATCATACCTCTGGATAATTTGTATCTGTGATATTTCCACTGCTCTCTTGAATTCCCTGGGAGTGTTTTGCAATGCAGGAATCTCAAGTGCTTGCCCCTTTTTTGCTTTACTCACCCTAAATGCTAATAATGTAGAACTAAACATTCTTATTAGAAAATGTTTGTCTTGATTGCATATACTCTTTAGAATCATAAAACTGGTAAGGATATGATTTTAGGAAAGTCCAAAGAACATGACATATATGTTTTTGTCCTTTAGTCTCTAGACCTGTGGAAAGCACGTTATGTTTGGGGCCTGCCCCCTCAGTCTCCCAGCTCTGCAATGTCCCTTGCTCGACGGCCTGCATAGTATCTTCCTGGTCTTCCTGGGGTCCATGTGTTCATGAAAACTGCCGCGATCCTCAGGGGAAGAAAGGTGAGTGCATGCTTCCAATGTCCACATCTGTTCTGCTGCAGACTAAGCCAGCTTAAGACAACATTTGTTTGTATTTAGATAACTGGCTCAGGCCTGGCAGCATTTAGTTCTTAGGGAGGCAGCTAAGGACATTCCTGTGTGATGCCTCTAACCTTGATTGACTTTCATATAAACTCATAGCTGAGTAAGAGACTGTTGCTCAATTGGAAATAATATTGGTCCTACTGACGCAGCCTAGTTGGCAGAGTGCTAGCCTAACGTGCACAAAGCTCTGGATTCAACTCGCAATACCACATCAAACCAGGCTGGTTGGTGTATACCTTTAACTGAGGTAATAAAGGCAGGAGGATTAAAATTTCAGGGTCATTCTTGGCTACATACTGAATTTGAAGCTAACCTTGTCTACATGAGATCCTGTCTCAAATAAAATTTTAAAAAAAATTCTAACTTACCTTTTCATATAAGCTATGGCTACCCTGAAGTTCTTAGACAAGATTCATGTAATCACATGAGAAATCAAATGATTTGTTATTACTTTATTTTTAGATTTCTAAATTTAACATTTGTTGTTATGTTTTATATTTTAATAAAGGATACTCTATACATGTGTGCATACTGGTTAGTGTTTAATGTCCTCAGGCTTAAAGTAGCATCTTCAGGTTTTTTGATTTAGTTAGCCATTGTAATTCTGTTTTCTTCATTTTGTATTTAAAATGTCCGTCCCCACCCCAAAAGTTCAGAGGCATCTTGCCATCCATCACTGACCTTTTACTGTCCACGAGTGTCTTTCTCCTCATGTTGAAAGAATATTCCTTTTATTAATGTGAAGAAAAATAAGATCCCACGGCTTCCCAGATGGTAGGTTGTGTTTGCTCGGCTATAATCTTACTTCACATGCAGAGAAACAACGCAGGGCCAACTGTTGCCCGCAGCGACCCCTGTGTCTTCTGTCTGCACAAGGCCATGCCATACCGACTAGAATCTCACATGATTGTCATCTGTGGCTTGCTCCAGGCACACACGTGCTCACATTCATGGCCCAGGCTTGCAGGGACTTCATTTTGCTCTGACTCTCATTGTAAGGGAGAAGAGGAAAATTAGTATTGAATCTGGGACACGGAGATGCTAACATTGATTTTTTTTTTTCATCAATTTATAGAAATCAGTGTCTGAACAGAAACTGGCAGGCTGAACTAATCCCCTGCATAACATGAATATTCTCACAAGTTCATGTGTTTGAACACTGCCATCACAGCTGGGAGTGGTGTTTCTGGGTGTTGTAGAACCTTGGAGGTGAGAGGGATAGCTAGGAGAGATGAGTAACTAGGACATATATTTGAGGATAGTGTGGCAGATAACTAGCTCTGCCACACTTCTGATTCTACTTCCTACTTCCTGTCTTCTAAGATGTGAACTAACCAGTCCTCCATGAGGTTCCGCTACCATGGATGGAGCTTTTTTTTTTTTTTTACCATGTTTTCCCTGATGTGTTGTGCTGCTTCCTCTGAAACTGTGAGGCCAAGTAAATGGCCTTTTTTTTTCCTTCCTTTTGCAAGTTTCTTTTGTCAGATTTTTGCTCATAACAATGTGAAACAAGATAGGACATCATGAAACCTCAGAATCTTATATGTTTCTTCAGTTTATGGACACAGAAAAGTTCCCATTAGAACTAGTAGCCCAAATTGTGCTCCATATATAGTTAGAACTCGTCATTCTCTTACAGCTGTCCATGAGACTCCTTATGGCAGCCTGCCCGTTCTTAGAACCTTGAACTGGTCCTCCTGTCTTTCATCTGTGACATGCTAGCGTTGAAGGTTACTCCCCAGGAAACCAAACCAGATCAAGCTTTACCAAGGCTGCAACTGCTCTGGTCAGGGATTTGTATACAGACAAAATTGGACTATGTGGATAACCATTCTTTGCTTTTAAAGATGTAGAGTTCTCAACACAGCAAATGGACCTTATTTTATTTAGGACACTTACGGATGTAGGGAACATCTACAGGTATATGTAATCCAGTTCATACTGCTTTTCAACCAAAGAAGAAACTTAATAACTCATACAGCTGAAAACAGAATGGCCACCAGGATGGAATTCAACAGTATGAACAATGTCCAGGTTCTCGACATTCTGCTTTTGGTCTTTCTACTTTTCAATTCTCCAAGTTGCTTTCTTCGCATTTCATCATTCTCTACAGTGGGTTGAGTTTGAGAAGCCATCTTCATTGATCAGTTGATCAAAGCTCAGTAGGGAATCTTATTTAAGTTAAGTAGTGTAGTAGAGAATGTCGTCTGCAGTGGTTCCAGGAAGAGCTCTAGGGAGGAATGTCATGCCTGCTGGGGTTGTAAGCTCATTTCTGCATCCTCCCTGACCAAAGAATGGGGCTTGACTGGTTAGGTTATAAGCTTATGTGCCCAGAATGCAGAGTGGTTTGGCTGCTCTCAACTTTCACAGGCTGAGGGTTCAGAAGAGGAAGAGCGATAAGGGAATGATGGGCTTTCAAGGACGCTCTGAGAAGGCAAAAGTGATTCTGGGGCCATACTTTGTAGGTGATTATTCTAGAGATAATAAGTTTCCAGTCCTCTTGTTCTGGTCCATTGACTTCTTTTTTTTTTTTTTTTTTTGGTTTTTCAAGACAGGGTTTCTCTGCAGCTTTTTTAGAGCCTGTCCTGGACCTAGCTCTTGTAGACCAGGCTGGCCTCGAACTCACAGAGATCCGCCTGCCTCTGCCTCCCGAGTGCTGGGATTAAAGGCGTGCGCCACCACCACCCGGCTCCATTGACTTCTTTATATCAGTTTGGAGTATATGTGTTTGTTGTTGTTGTTGTTTTGGTTTTTTTGCATTGTATTTACTTTCATTTGAGCCACAATTTTCATAAAACACCGTGAAACTGATATTTTCAATTTTATCCCAGGTTTCCTTTCCACATAACTCAGACACATCCATGAAATTCCCTGAAGAAACCTATAGCTCTTTTTCCTTGTGGACTCCTTCGACACACTGTTGTGTAAACCTTCCTTCTCACTGACCCTTCTTACTAACTCCGCACAAATGTTCACACATATACCTGCATACACATGCACATAAACATCAACAAAGACAACAATAGCTAAGCCAAGACTGACACCAGTGTCTCCTTTCTCGCCAATACAGTGTCTTTCCTTTAGTTGATTTTCTTCGTAAATCCAACAACATTTGAACCAAGGTACAAATCTAGCACTGAGAAGAGATTCCATCTTCTAGCTGTGCACTGACATAGCTAGGTGAACCATGACCCCTGAGATTGAACCCTTGAGCTCTGTAGAACAGCAGGGATGCTGGCACCAGGCTTAGTATAACTGCAGTATCATCAGATGAGAAACAGGCCCTGCAGTCACAGGAGTGGAGATGAAGGGTGGCAGATATCTACGGAGTGTGCATTTTGCACCAAGCAATGAGTTGACTTTTTTTTCAGTGGCTTAGTCTTGGGTTATGAAAGGCTAGGTAGGGGCAGTAAGAGCTATGACCTGAGGGTGGAGGAGTCCTGCAGCCTTTGGGGGAATGTTGGAGTCGCTGTGAGTCCCTTTGTTTTTATACAATTCAGACCGAAACCAGGTGATTTCAGTGCACAATTGGAAGACAGTTTCTCTTCTCAGTGCTAAGTAGCCACAGGTGGAAAAAATGGACAGCTTGTGTAATTGTTATTCAAGGATGGCAGTTTGCTATTTTTAAAAACAATTCCCTAAAGCAGAGAGAAATCAGTCCTTTAGGTCTTGCTGGAACCTGGCAGGACCACCTGCCTTTAATTCCTCTTGGACAAAACATGGAATGGATTTCTCTTTCTGGGGAAATGACTCTGTGCCTTCAAGCAGACCAGTGTGCAGTGCTGATGGGAGTGAGTCTCCTGTCATTTCTACCAACTGTGAGGACACGTCTGTGTTCTTCTCCATCTCTATTTCTGTCCCATGATCCTGTAGGGACTGGGCCAAAGTCCCTGATTGGCACAGAGTAAATATGACTTAGAATTCCACAGAGGCTGGACATACAGGACATGTACTAAGTATTGAAAAAACCCTAAGACAGCAGTGGGGTCTGCAGAGTCCTATTTAAATTCCCTACTCAAGAAATTCAATCAACTCACTAGCAGAAATCCAATATATAGAAAAATTCCTGGAAACTTTATAGCCTCATCCATCCATACACAGGTATATATTTATACAGATAAACTCTTTAATAGTTACACATCTATGTATATATTTTAGGGAAAGCAAAGGAGAAGATTTGAGGGGGGAATCAAGCAAATTGTGAGGAAAGAGATGTGGAAGGATGGAGACCTTCATCCAACACATACACACAGCCTTCTGATCCCGGGCTTCTTATCTTTATTCTGTTCTCTTTATTCACATAAAAAAATAGAAAGAAGTGTGGGCTGTAGATGGTAGGAAATGTTTTATTAGCTAATAGAATAAATTGTTATAGAAATTATCTTTCCATGGCTGTTGCTCTCTGTCAGGCACCCCTCAATCAGGCATCATCTAAGGCTCACGGCTGTCAGCTACTCAGAATGCATTAGGAAATCAGTCAACACTCACAGGCTCTGCACCTTCCATCACACCAGTGACAGGCAGACAAGGGGAGCAGGGTTTGGCAGGTCGGTGCTTGTCAAGTGAGGCTGGGCCACCTTCCGGAGGAATTTAAATAGGATCAGGTTGTATCGCTTATTGCTTCATCTCTGAGATACTCCACAGTGTTATAATTACAGAAATACAAAAGAGAATCAGTCTGACGAAAATGCTGATGGATAAGTCCCACACATAGGTGTGATGCAGTTTTTAAAAATTCCTCATGATACATAGGTTTACTTGTTCCTTGCAGGCAAGTTCAAAGAAGGCAGCCTGCTAAAGATTAGGCGGGGGAGACGGCTATATGTGGCATCCTAATAGCTGCCAGCCTCTGTAGAGAACTCCAGAGATCCCTCCCTGCTCCAGGACAATTCCCCAACCACAGCGCAGATCCTCCAAAGTCCCTGCAGGAAAAGGTATTTCTAAATTGAGACTCTAGGACTATTCTTAAAGACATCTTTTCCATTCTGAAAAATTAACATAGACAGCAAACTGAGGTCAGAAAGCACTGACATACTTGAAATCTAATTTTACAGTGGAAATATTTCCATTTTCCATTGTCGCTTGCTGGGCTGGCTCTAATTTTACATTTACAGGAATTCTATAAAATCATTCTGCTTTACTCCAAATAATATCCATGTTAGCAGGTATTTTTTTCCTTTTCTATTTTTGCGTGTCTGTGTTGGGGCTGGCAGTAAGCTGCACCTACTTCTTATGCAAAGTATTGAAGGCTTTCGTGATTGCTTTACCCTTTCAATGCTGCTTGCTTCCTGTGTTATAGCAGGTGGGGAAATAATCGTGGCTCATATCTAAAGAACTGGAATCAAAGACTCAGTCTAAGGGAAAGGGGAATACTTGATTCAGTAAAGTATTTATCATATAAGCACAGTGACCTGAAACCATGTAACAGATTTCAGTTCCCAGGAACCACGTAAAGCCAGTCAAGTATACTGTCCTACACTTGCCATCCCCTGCTGTGCTGCTAGAGATGTGCTGATTCCTGGGGCTTGTTGGCCAGCCAGCTTAACCTTTACGGGCCCTAGGCCAATGAGATACCCTGTTTCAAAAAGCAAGGTACATCTAAAATGACAGCCAAGGTTGTACTCTGGCCTACAATCATGTACCTGCATGTGTACACACCCACACCCCCCCCACACACACACACCTTCAATTTTATCATGTTCTTTGGCTCAGTATCCTTATCAATCATCCTGTCCTGCCAGAGACAAACAGTAAATGCAGTGTTCAGCATGCAGTGAGCTTCTGCTCTGTGTGTCATCTGCTGGATCTTCTATCTTAGCTCCAGCAGTTAGCATGGAGACTGTGCTATTCATGAACAGCTCCATGGAAGCTCACATAGACAATCTTATTCCATGACACAGGAGAAATACAGTCTTCAGACTTCAATATACCCATCAGCTTCCTTAAATTTTTCTGTCTTTTCCTAAAAAATACTTGCTCTTCTGCCATCTTCTCTTCTTACCTTACTCTACCCAGCCCCCTACTCATTCTTTTCTGTTTTCCTGCAGAAGAATGATACACTAAACCTTATATCTTGGGTTCAGAACTTATGGCTGAACTATTGACAATAATGATAATAATAATAATAATAATAATAATAATAATAATAATAGCAGCATCAGCAAAACCCTGAGAATAGTGGTTCTATCAAAGGTGAGTGGTGAATCTCTGGCCATGAAATGATGATTGTAGCTGTCTCCTCCACAGGGCTCCAAATCCTACTCTCTAGTCTGTCTAGCTGCAGTTTGAGGGACTGATCCGTGATGGCTTTAGACATCACTTTATTTTTTATATTTTGGTTTGTCGAGACAGGGTTTCTCTGCAGCTTTAGAGCCTGTCATGGCGCTAGCTCTTGAAGATCAGGCTGGTCTCGAACTCACAGAGATCTGCCTGTCTCTGCCTCCCGAGTGCTGGGATTAAAAGCATGCGCCACCACCGCCTAGCTAGACATCACTTTATGAAGCAGGACCAAAACATAATGCAGACAGGAGATAAGTCTATGAGGTTAGAGCTCTGGTCAACTTCTATCCACCCACCCTACTGTGACACATCAGAACCTTATCCACCATGATCAAGTCGGCACCATCCCAGAGATGCAGTGATGGTTCAACATACAAAAATATGTCAATGTAATCCACCATATAAGAAAAAAACCCAAAACAAAACAAAACAAACAAACAAAAAAACCCTGCACAATCATTTCATTAAGATGCTGAAAAAAACCTTTGACAAATATGATCAAATGAGTTTCATTTCAGAGATGCAGGAATGGTTCAACATATGTAAATCAATAAACATAATCCACCACACATGCACAAAATAATATTTGACTAAGATAGAATTCAATAATTGTAAAACATTGTTTGACCCAGCCATGGTGAACTTGATCGTTGTATATCTTTTGGAACTGAACACCTGGAAAAGCCCTGCTGTTTACTAAAGGCATGGTTGCTGGTGTGTGAGTAAGTTAAGTAGAAAAGAAAGCCATGGTGCTTGTTTTATGCTGAGCTTGTGGTCATATTTGATCCTACTTAGAGTCTGTACAAGGGCAGCACACACACACACACACACACACACACAAAAGAGCCCAAAAGAATTTATTGACTGAGGAGACACACTCTATAGATTTATGGGGAGATGGATGCAGCGTGATTTATTGAGGGAAATGACATGAGCCCCTCACTGGCTTTAAGCTCCAGGAATAGGACAAGCAAATCCCTCTATTGAGAGTGCTAGGTTTCTGTACTGTTCTCCAAACTGGTTGTCAGAGTCTAAATCATGCTATTGCTTGTTCAGAGATAGGAGCTCAACAACTACAAACAAATGCCAGGAAAGAAGCAGGGCACCAGGTGCTGTGTGTAAAAGTAGAGGTCACACAAGTCGTGTGGTGGCAAGAGCTGAGAAGTCCTTAATTTATGCTAAGTGTAGTCAAGTGTCCTGAATGCCCCTTGTACCTCTCCTTGAGGTTCCTAAAGCTGAGCTTTCTGTAGGCTGTAGGTTGTATTTTGAGTATTTAATGATGGGGAGTTAGAGCTATAACCTAGCAGTAATATCCATTGTTATTATTATTCTAATTGGCCTTAATCCTAGAAATTTTAGTATTATTATAACAGTCACTATTGGTTAAATGATGTCTAAATAGTATATTAGTTATTTTCTGTCTTTCTGCAATCAAATATCTCACAAAAGTCAAGGAGAAGAAAGGTTTATTTGATGTTACAGCTCAAGAAGTAAAATCCATAATGGTGACAGGAGCCTGAGGTGACCGGTGACATTGCATCTGCAGGCAGGAAGCAGACAGTGGCCCGGGAGAGAGACCAACCTATCAAATGTCAAGGCCCTCCTCCAGGGACCCACTTCCATCAATAAGGTTCCATTTCCTAGGGGGTTTACTGCCTTCCAAACAGCACTGCTAGTTCGGGACTAAAAGTTCAAACATATGAGCCGTGGGCAGAGGAGGGGGTTAAATTAAAGGGCTTTTGGCTAGAGATGGAGATCAGTTGGTAGAGCACTCCCTAGCATTGAGGAATCCCTGTGATCAATCTCATTACCACATGAACCAGGCATGGCAACACATACCTACAATCCCAGCACTTGGGAAATAGAGACAGGAGGGTGAAAAGTTCAACATCATCCTCACCTCCTGAGTGAGTGTGAGGCCAGGCTGAAGATATATGAGAAGCAGGTTTGAGAAAGGAACTTCTGGGTGGTGGTGGCACATATCTTTAACCCCAGCACTCGGGAGGCAGAGGCAGGCAGATCTCTGTGAGTTTGAGGTCAACCTGGTTTACAAGAGCTAGTTCCAGGACAGCTAGGACTGTAACACAGAGAAACCCTGTTTCAAAAAACAAAACAGAACAAAACAAACAAACAAAAAACACCAGAGAGAGAGAGAGAGAGAGAGAGAGAGAGAGAGAGAGAGAGAGAGAGAGAAATCTGAAAGACCGTGATGTGTTGACAGAATTTGACTATAACAGTGGGAGATAATGTGGGGAAGATCTGTGCCTGTAGCAATGATATATTAAAAGGACCAAAGATTGCAAGTCATGCCATTAATGGATCTCAGCTAATTCTCATTCACTCATTCATTCTTTTCTTCAAGTCATCTTATGGTTATTGTTTTTCAATATTACTTTAAAGTATTTAAAACAAACATGTTGCTTAAAAACAAAATATAGCTTCTATTTCTGGCATCTAGATTACAGAGAAGGATATAGTATGAGATCACCCGTGTTTTCTCATGGCCACAGCTCAAGAAAGCTGAATAACAAAAAGCCTTTAGAGCAAATCCAGTCTCCATCTCCCAACAGCCTCATCACACCTTACAGTGTCACCGTTAATCTTTTCTCTGTGTGCACCTACCTTACTCCTATAGATTGTGATTCTGTGGCATTTCAAGACCTGTCAAAGTCCTTATTGTGTGATCTGACTGTAGAAATTTGAGAACCCATGCCCAGTTAGGGTAGAGAATGAGGTCCTAGAGACATTGTCTATACAGACGTGCTGAGGTAGAAATCTCAGAGAAGCCATGCAGAGACCTCTCAAAGCAGGAAGATGTGATTGGTCAGGCACTACACATAGGCAAAGGATGTTGACTGCAATAGCAGAAATGAAAGGTGGGTGTATCTGTGAGGAGGTGCTGCTGTGGGTCATCACGGGAGCCCCTGGATTACGGACACCATTGGATGCCCCCTGTTTGTTATTTTATCTGGTTCCATCTGGCCTGTCCCATGCCTCTTGGAAGACACTTTCACACCCATTCTTTCCCACACTCTCTCGTTTTCTTTCCACTTCGTATCCCTCCATCTCATAAACAGAAGATACCAAGATATCACACGCATCAGAGCTGCAAGCGTTCGCACGGGAGTTTCAACAGCTGCCCAGCAGCTGCTCCTTTGCCTTTGCTGGATCAGGGTGAAATACTGAACATCATGCTTTCTCTCTCCTTCCAGGCTTTAGAATGAGACAGCGCCATGTTCTCATGGAATCTACAGGGCCCACGGGGCACTGCCCTCATCTGGTAGAATCTGTGCCTTGCGAGGATCCGATGTGTCATCGATGGCTCGCGTCAGAAGGGATCTGTATCCCTGATCATGGGAAATGTGGCCTGGGACATCGCATCCTGAAGGCTGTCTGTCAGAACGAAAGAGGTGGGAGATGGTGACACGCTGCAGGGTTGAGTTATACCCAACAAGGGGCAGTGACACTCTTCAAAGGTCATTTCTGGAGGGCGAGATGCTCCTGTACTGGGACATTTATGGTGAATTGAGTGACAAATTGTGTAGAGTAAGTTGTGATCACTTCATGTGAGAACCACAAACTGTCACTAAGTGCACGTTTGGTTACGCTTAAACATACCACTCTGAACCCACAGACCTCCGTGGAGATTTTTTTTATTTTATCAAGACAAATATCAGACAAAACCATCCCAGTTTATGCATCCAAAACAAGTTTTATTTTCTTTTGTTAAGATCACTTTATGACATGCCTTTATTTAAAGTGTTCACAAAATGCTACCTGTTGAAGATGCTGGGGTTAAAAAAAGGGGGGGAGGAAAGCTTAAGTAAAATCTTTTCATTTATTTAACATTAGACCAGAATCAGCTCTGGATATAATGGATATATTTTCAACAAGCCATTTTTAAACATAAGCTGTCAGGATTTACACAATTATTAACAATGATGTCTGTCCTTGATCACCAAGCTTTTGGTACAGTGCTTGTTGGAAACGAAGTGTGGTTTAAAAATATGTAAGTCATATGGCAGTGAGGAAAGTGACATTTAAAAATCTTTATCTTGGAGATTAAAAAGAACTCCATCTCTCCGAGGGAAGTGGAGTGCGCCTCCTAATCAGCTCTGCAGTGCTAGGCCCCACTCACAATGCTCTTCGTGTGTGGGATGAAATGTTTTGACTTATGGAGTAAAGTAATCCACAGATTGGGAGGAAATTACAAAGCAGCCTCAAACTGGCTACTCACATCTTCACAGGGATGACATCTGGCAAACTGTTGCTCCTTTTGTCTCTTCCTTCCTCTTCTCTCTGCTGCCTTTCTTCTTCTCATCTTTAGCCTCCTTTTTCTTCTCTGAAATAACTAATGTAAGTAGGCAAATGTACATTTTTTATTAAATGATTTATTGTTTCCTTGCAGAAAGCAGATGGTTGTTTAATTAAATAGAAGGCAGCGGCAGATTGCAACAGCTGCAATAAATAGTTGGAACTAATAGGCATTGCTCCTAATACAACCTCATACTGCTTACGTGGGGGTGAGGTGTGGCTTATTAGAAAAGGCAAATAGACCACTTCCATGGTGTTTTCCTAATATTATAATTTATACTCAGGAAAATATAATTTGTTCTTCTTCCATGATTCTTGGCACACTCATTCTGGACTCCCAGGGAGTTCAGGTTCTGGAAGAGTCTTGGCTCTATTATTAGTTCATTGACACTAATTTATGACATGAAACTCCTAAGTTCCTTTAAGTTTCCATGGGTGATAGAAATGACTTTTCATTTGAGAAGATGATTCTGGGTTGGTTTCTATGTTTAACTGGTCCTCAGAAAGACCAGAACATTGCAGACAGAAGTTAGGAATTTACATTCCTAATCCTCAACTATAAGGAAGTAGAGATAGTCCGGGGGTGGGCTCATTATTAATCATCCCAGGGGTAAAAGCTCTACAGAGATCCTTGGACTACGGAGTTCAGGGATCAGAACTTCCTTCAACATGGCTATGTGGAGATGTGGGCAGAGTCAGGTGTGCCCAAAGAGTGCCTGGATGCTCTGTACCCAGCTGGATGCTTTGCCTATATCCACACCACCTGAGAGTGTCTGATCTTGCCTAACTCATCTCTTTCTTCTAGCTATTGATCTGTACATTTTATTATATTCTTTATAGTAAAGCTGTACATGTAAGTACAATGTTTTCTCAGGTTCTCTAAGCTACCTGGGAAAATCATGGAGTCTGAAAATGGGTTTGTGCGAAGTCTGATTTCCATCATGGGTGACAACCTGGGGTACCGTTATCCAAGTGTAAGAGTTTTGACTTGATGCCATGTCCACGATAACAGTTCTTGGAATGGCAGTGAACTTGAACAGTAGGACCCCCATTGGTGTAGAGGGATTGTTCAGAATGGAGAAAATCCTACTGATCCAATCCCTGCAGCATTCTATATTGAGAGTAGTGTCTGAAGTACGGTGGGGAAAGTTCAGTTCTGGGCCTTCCCTCCACCCTACTTGGTATGTCAACCCATTCACTACCTACTGAATGGTCAAATTACTAAATTTATGGAGGAATATTTTCCGATAGGCCTCCAGATGAATTGGTAAAAACTACGTTCAATCATTAAGCTTCTGAGGGTTAAAGTATGTGTAGGAAAGTGATGAGAGCTAGGCCTGGCAACTCACTTGTAATGCAAGCTTATAATGCGTATTTGCTATCATGTTTGGTCTGTGTAAATGGGGCAAACAACAGTATTATATAGAGTGCAGTCCGTACTGGAGATTAGAACAAGCATATCTATATCTTCTTGCCATCCTTCAGCTGAGAAAATGGAAAGCTCAATTGGGATGGGTCCCATAGCAACTGGGATAGCACTTTGGTCATCTCTTGGCAGGTACTGGAGAGTTGCCATGACAACCATTGTCCACAGCTTTGTAGGTTTCCTCCATAGCATATGCGTTGCTCTCCTCAATGGCTGCAGTGGTCTCCCTTTACCGTGACACAGCAGTTTCAAGGCTTTATTACTTATTCCTGTGAATGGATTTAAATTTATCTTTTGACTGACATTGTCTGCTTCTGTGGGGAGAGTTGGAATTCATAAATGCTCACATTAGCTCTGTGAAGTCTGTGGACTTTTAAATACCTGGATGAACTAACTTGATTGATTGTGAGGCAGTAGCTGCCATCATGGAGACAGGAACATGCTGACCTTCCGGAAAATGAAACCATGTCATACTTGGTGAGAAATTGCATATGTTGTCTGGTTGGACCTTCTGTGACTCAGAGGCTGTGTGCTATGTGACTCAGAGGTTGGCTATGAAGGCTAGGCAGAGGAGCTGCCTATCAAACTTTCCAACATGGTATCATGGTCTTCACATAACTACAGCAATGAAAGAGCTGCTGCCACTCATTTCAATGATTGAGCCAGGAATGCTTGAGATATACACATTCCTGTGAGTCTCTTCACTGTGACAGTTGATAGCTGACTTTTCATCAAACCGAGTTAATTGCTTTGAAACTTTTTGTTTCAGACTATATTTCAAGCTAAATGGATGTGGCCAGGAGAAATTGTCTTACACTTGGTCTGAGAAACTTCTAAACTCATATTAGATCCAATCAGACTTGAAGCCTACTAGAATTTCTAAGGGCAACTTGCTTTGTCTTCCTTAGGTACATTTATAAGCCCATGAAAAGAGGTAGGTAGATCTCTGTGAGTTCGAGGCCAGCCTGGCTTACAAAAGCCAGTTCCAGGACAGGCTCCAAGCTACACAGAGAAACCCTGTCTCGAAAAACTAAAAC
Organism: Arvicola amphibius; assembly: GCF_903992535.2. Taxonomy (NCBI): domain Eukaryota; kingdom Metazoa; phylum Chordata; class Mammalia; order Rodentia; family Cricetidae; genus Arvicola; species Arvicola amphibius. The sequence continues at coordinate 90,427,499 of NC_052058.2, read as the reverse complement.
CACAACCACAAACACAACCAAAACCTAAACCAAAACAAAACAAAACAAAAACACAGAAAGAAAAAAAATCCACAATTTTATTAAATATCCATGTTCCAGTCAGACTTAGAAGCTGAAGGATATTTTCCCTCATATATATTTGTAGGGTATACATGTATGTTTATAAATGTGTTAACATGTTTGTGTGTGCATCCATGTAGCAACCCAATATTGATACTGCAGGTTTTCCTCAGTTGCTTTCCACCTTATATTCACTGAGGCTTGCTTTCCCAGTTGAAGCCAGAGCTTGCTGACTCAGGCAGTCTGCCAACTAGCAAGACAGGGATGCCCTCTCTCCACCTCCTGTTCTCTAGAAGTATAAGCTGGCTATTATGACTTCCAGGCATTTGCTTAGGGTCTGGAGATCTAAGCTACAGTCCTCAGAGTTCTCAGACTACGAAGCAAGGCTTTAATCCTAGAGCCACCTCCCCTGCACACCAAGAAAACTGTATACTAACACACACAGCACACACAGACATACATGCATGCACACACATCATTATTTAGGAGACTGAGGGAGAAGCCAGGATTTGTCACCTTCGTCATCTCTTAGGACTTCCTTTTCCTATTGACTTTCAGGGATCTGTCTAGTTCCTACTCCTTCAAGAACAACAAACTCCAAATTCTTGGGGAAATGGTCAGAGAGCAATAGAGCTAAAGACCCAATGCAGTCCTCTGCTTCCACACGAAAGAATGGGATCTGTGGACCGCCTAGGATCAGTTCGTTAATTACCTGTGGGTTTCCCCAGCTGCAGGATGGTTTCTGGGGCTTTGAGTGTGGAGTGCTTTTGAATTTTTTTCTACCCAGCATCATATCATTACTATGGGTCCACAGAAGTGACCAAGTAGAGCATGCGCAACTACTTCTTGATTCACTGGTAAGAACATTTCTTCACTTCAAAGGAGTCAGTTTTAATGTTGTGCAAATGCCAGCCCAACCTTTTCCTCTTAGAGAGCACTGCATTTACTCTCTGTGGCTAGAGTTTTGATTTCCAAACTTAAAGTAAGTTCGCTGTCCCTTTTCATTGGTGACTAGTAAAGATTTATCAGCATGGGACAACTTCAGAACAGGTTACAAAATCCCTCCATGCTGACAAGGAAATATTTCTAGTGGATCCAAGTGATCATCTGGATCTTCCTCCATGTCTCAGAGATGCAAAGTGTGCAGTTGTTCTCAGGTGGCCCAAATGTGGAGCTGCCCAGTGTCCCATCGGACAGCCAGCGCCTTCTCTGTGCCATGCTTTATCAAATATTCTTTCTTGAAAGACAAAATAGCTTTTTTGTATATCTCAACAAGCATATTTATTCAGAGACCATGTGGCACACATTCTGAACTTGTAGGAAGTAAATGATCAGCCTGTTACGGTAGACTATACCCGGAGCTGTTGTAGAATATTCCTTTACTGTGTGTTACATTTGTTTATGCTGTGGAACGTTGGTTGTAATGATGTAAAGTTGTGTCGCATTCTTTTGTGTTTCTTTTGTCTAATTCTGTGCTGCGTTACTTGCCTGTTTAAAATACCCCAGGCTCTAATGAAGAGCTAGGCGGCCAATAGCAAGGCAGGAGAAACGAGAGACACGCCTGGCAAAAAGAGAGAATAAATAGAAGGAGAAATCTGGAAACAAAAGAGGAGGAGCAAGAGAGAATAAGGAGAGGGGGATATCAAGGGCCAGCCACACAGCCACACAGCCACACAGCCACACAGCCACACAGCCACACAGCCACACAGCCACACAGCCACACAGCCAGCCATGGAGAAAGAGTGAAAGCAAGATATACAGAGGTACGACAGGAAAAAGCCCAGCATCAAAAGGGAGATGGGATAATAAAAGTAAAGAAAACTGGCACAAACAAACAAACAGCCAAGCTAAGGCTGCACATTCATAATTAAGAATAAGACTCCATGTGTATTTATTTAGGAGCTGGGTGTTGAATCCCCCAAAGCCAAAAGAGTGAGAGAGTAAAGCGTTAAAAACAACCATCTGCAAGAAGGAGCAAAGCTCACATATTGACAGGTGCACTGAGTTAGAATTCTCCTGGGTATGCCATACAAGAACTCTCAGGTACAATGCTTCACATTTCACATCTGCACTAAGTCTTCCCGACGTAAATAGTTTCACTTAGCGTAGGGAACAATTTCCAATCCCTAAAGAGGCTTTGATTTTCATCCCAAAGACATTTTTTCCTTTATTTTAAAACATTTTCTTTTATTCTATGACCTAGACCAGCAGGTTGTTCTCTCTATTGACAGATTCCTGAGAGAGAGAGATGACCAGGATGTGAGAGGATAAGAAAGTTTGGGACCAGGAGGTCTCACACATGGTGATGGTTCATGCAAGCAAGTTTATTAAAAAATATAGAATCTTATATACAGTTATTAGAGAAGAAACGGAACGGAAGTCAGCAGACAGCTAATCAAGTGATGTCTCACAGAAGAAATAGAATATCTCAAGGGTGTCAGAGACTCAAATCCAGTGTCCTCGTGGCGAAAAGCCAAGTTTTAAGAAACCAAAATAACAACTCTTCCAGGCCCTGGCCCTGGAACTTGCCAAATCTGCCCCCACCTCAACCCCAGAAAAGGACACAGAACTAAGTTTCTTTGTCTTTTCATGAGCCTCTGAAAAAAAAAAAAATCTGTATTACCCTGACTCTCAACAACTTTTTTTTTCTTTCTCATGGTTTATTTTTTTTTTTATATTTAAAAATTTCCATCTCCTTCCCTCCTCCTCCCCCTCCCTCCGCTCCTCCTCCCCCTTCCCTCCCCTTCCCTCCACCCATACCTCCCCTCCCTCCCTCTCAAGGCCAAGGAGCCATCAGGGTTCCCCACTCTATGCTAAGTCCAAGGTCCTCCCAACTCCCCCCAGGTCCAGGAAGGTGATCGACCAAGCTGAGAAGGCTCCCACAGAGCCCATCCATGCAGAAGAATCAGAGCCCAGCGCCATTGTCCTTTGCTTCTCAATCAGCCCCCGCTGTTGGCCACATTCAGAGAGACGGGTTTGGTCGCATGATCCATCAGTCCCATTCCAACTGGAGTTGGTGATCTCCCTTTAGTTCTGTCCCACCGTCTCCATGAGTGAACGCACCCCTCACGTTCCTGACTTTCTCCCTCATGTTCTCGCTCCTTCTGCTCCTCATCAGGACCTTGGGAGCTCAGTCCAGTGCTCCAATGTGGGGCTCAGTCACCTTCCCCATCTGTCGCCAGCTGGAGGTTCCCTCACGGTCCTGACTTTCTTTCTCATGTTCTCAACAACTTTTAATTATGGTGGGGGAGAAGGGGCTCATCACATGAGTGCAGTGCTCACAGATGCCAGAAGATGGCGATGGACCCTCTGAACTCGAGTTAGGTGGTTTTGAGCTGCCTAAGCATGCTCTCAACCACTGGGCCATTTGTCCAGCCCCTCAAGGGCATTCTTGGAGGCTTTTTTCTCTTTCACTAATAATCCAAGAAGCTATTCTTTAATCTTACCTCAAGTATGTACACTTTAAGTACTGACACCAAGGAGAGGGGGACCTTCACAGGGCTGGCTTCCTTTAGTGAAACCCTGCCACAGTAGTATGTATTTGAGTTGGATTAAGAAGGCTTAATATTTTTAAATCTATGCTTAAACTTGAAATCCTTGTTTGTTTGTTTTATTCCTAGCTCAAGGAATGTTCCATTGCTTGCCTGTGAGGCTGATGTCAAACTCCAGAGACAGTTTTACTGCTTGTGCTTCCTAGAGATTCTAAGTAGGACCTCTTATTTGACAAGTCTTTCGCTTCCAAGCCCTTGGATGCTGCTGCATCTTGTGTTCCTCGGGTGCAGCGTTAGTTCCCCCTCTGAAGTCCTTTCTTATCTCTTAACAGATTTTATCAATTTCGTTTCAGAGCAGGACTTATTTTATTGGCTATTAGGAAGAGAGGGTACTAATTCGTCAGACATTTCTTTACCAAGGAAGGAGATTCCTGTGGTGAAGACATATATTAAAGAGATGTATTCAAATTAGAGCCACTGCTGAGATTTAGAAGATCTGAAACAAATTTCAGCTATGAATTTTCTGAAACATTTGAGCTGTGGTAGCTGGGTTTGAAATAAGTCTGCAGTTTATTAAGATGTGTGTTTCACAAAGCATGATGATAATTGGATTTTTTTTTTTAAGGAAGACTCTTGTTTCTCTCTTAAATAGGAAAGCAAAGCACCGACATTTACATCAGGATGTGATTCTTAAATTACATTGCACCATTAAAGGAGATCAAAGAGAAGGTAAAAATGGCTGTGCATTTTGCATGGACAATGAGAGTCCAGACAAATGAGATTTGGAATTGATGAGAAGTAGTGGATCCCAGCATAAGCTGTAATTTCTCACCATCACTCACCACTGCGTGTTCCTGAACCTGTAAACATGAAGCATTCGCTGATGCACATGCATCTCATGACCTGAGACTTTTCTCTGGGCACAGGAGCCTTCCCAGGACACTCACATTCCTAGAATTTTCCTTGAAATAACTGGAACAAGCTTGAGGTCTAGATATCACGGCCAATAAGCTGAGCCCTTAGGGACTCTTTATTTACCTGTACTTTAGCCCTCTTCCCTGTCCAGTTCCTGTTCCTCACACTTGCTCACCACCCAAGAATCCATGCTGGAGTTTTACATGGTATATCTCAGATAACTCTGCTTAGAAAGATTTAGGGCACTCATTCCTGCAGAAGACAGAGGCTCAAAGGACTCAGGCCACAACGACAACAGCATTGAAAGAGTCACCTTCCAAAGGAGAAATCAGAGCCTATTTAATATTTTCAGTGTTTTTTCTTATCAATTATTTATTAACAGCCTAAGAACTGTAATGTAACTTGTTGGTCCTTCCTTCAACAACAACAACAAGATAGTATCATATTCCGTTTATTTTCTAGGTAGGATGGCTGGGTAATTTGTGTCTTGTCTTGAGTCTTGTGTCCTACCAATTGTCATGTAATTTTTGGAGGACAGGTTATTCATGTTAGGTTGAATCCCTGGTTAATGGGAGTCTGCCACTGCTGCTGTAATAAGCCAATCAAACCAAATTAATAAGTCCAGGCTTATTCTGAACAAAGCATTACTGGGGGGGGGGGCGCTCAGGGGAAGTTGAGAAGACCATAAGGGGAACCCATGAGTGGAGGCCTTTTTTTTGGGGGGGGGTTCGAGACAGGGTTTCCCTGTAGTTTCTAGAGCCTGTCCTGGAACTAGCTCTTGTAGACCAGGCTGGCCTTGAACTCAGAGATCCGCCTGCCTCTGCCTCCCGAGTGCTGGGATTAAAGGCATGCACCACCATCGCCCGGCCCCTTTTTTGTTTTTTTGTTTTTGTTGTTGTTGTTTTTCAAGACAGAGTTTCTCTGTAGCTTTGGAGCCTATCCTGGAACTATTTCTTGTAGACCAAGCTAGACTCAAACTTATAGATACCTGCCTGTCTCGACACTGTCCCAGTGTCGGAATTAAAGGTGTGTGCCATCACACCTGGCTAGGTCCTTTTAAAAAAAAATAAAACTTAATTTACAAAACTAAAATGATTAGAAGAAGGGGAAAACAGAAATTTAGATAGAGTTGAAGTGGGAAAATCCATTGTCTGTGTGCACTTACTTCTCTAAAGGCTTTCTCCCAAAGCCCAAAGTTTCTTCAGTGTACATTTCCCCTCAGAGGAGAACAGATGACCATAGTGGACAGATGACCTTTGTCCATTACAGGGCTACGATTGAGTACCCTTTCAGTGGCAAGTAGAATAAGAGAAACAAGTCAGTGCCAACAAGGACAGGAGTTTGGAAACACTGCCTTGGAAATACATTTCTGCTCGCTGTGTGTCAGGTCACGTACAGAAAGCCACAGTAGCCTCAAGGATGAATATAGCAATGCCGTTGTCCTCAAAGAGCTTGACGTTTAGTTGAAGACATATGGTATTTCTACATATCTAATTATACGTGTGTGTGTGTGTGTTTGTGTGTGTATGCGTGTGTGTGTAGATACACCTACTCACACTGCAAACCTACCATAAGGCAATGGTAATGGTGAATGGTGATCAGAGGTACATGCAGCACTCCTGAGGTGTTTAGGTGAGATATCTGTCCCCATCGGTCAGACTGAGTTGGAAGTCTTCAGGCTTTAATTGGTAGAGGTAAAGGACTGCCTCTTCTTAATCTCCAGAAGACAGCTTGATGAAAAATATGGGCGAGAGCCCCGAAGCCCTAATTTTACAAAACAGAATGAGTTATTTGTGCTTTCTGTGCAGTCACAGATATGTGATGGGAGGGATGGTTGAATTCACTACAGATGATGAGCATGGTCTTTGCTCCACCCTCCCACTCATCAGCTTGAAACAAATGTAACCAGGCTGTCATAAATGGCTATATTCAACAAGTCACTCACTGCATGGGAAAATCAGTTCTGAGATGTTAAAGAATCGTGTTACTCTATCTATTTTCTTCTAGATCGATAGTTAACAAATTAATGCAAATCAAATCACCTTGAAGCCTTGTGGAGACATAAATTTTGGCTGCTACTATAGAATATATGATTCAGCAGATGGAATTTCAGTTTCTAATAAATTCTTCAGTAACGAAGACAGTGATGATCCAGGGACCACCAATTGAGAAACACAGTTCTGAGCCAGATGTGGCTAGTGGGTTGCCTGGTCATGTCAGAATGTACCAGCCGTGGATCAGAACTGTGCAAGGCATGGCTTCCACTGAGAATCCACGGTAGTATTGATGGATTGTAATCTGTTGTCTCTTACTTCCTGCTGGGGAAGTTATTTGTAAAATCCATGAAATATGTTACTCTCTTTCTGAAGCTGGCTGTGAGTAAATATTCTTCCACTTCTTTATTGTTACCTGGATGTATTACTAAAAGATCAAATGGAAGAGAGCTACGGTGTCCTCTGCAAGAACAGAAGACACATAATATGTGAGACGAGCTATTTCGGCTTAGAGGACAGTTCTCATTTTCAGCAAGATATCTTTCTCAGACCACCAACTGCTAGCCATCCGGTAGCAGCGTCCTTCCTGAGAGAAATGTGGTGGTGACAAACACATTGTATTAAATTTTGAAATGAACCTGGCATTGCAGTTGAAAGTGCCAATAAGATCAGACTATGTATTCACACTGCAGGAATCAGACTGCAGAGGAGATTAAATTTGAGAGTTCCTATAGCCAAGTTCCCGATTCCCTTCCATTTAGATGTTTTGCAGCAAAATTAAAGATGAAGCTCTAATATTGTTTGTCAATGAAGGAATCCAAAAGAGAAAATAGAGGCTCATTATAATCACAGTTTCGTCGACTGAGTTGGATGGGAAGGTAGGGGATAGATATAAACTGGTGAATCAATTTAAATGCTACAGAGAGAAGATCTGCAGTGCAGGTTTAAATACAGTCACTGTGTGCTGCCTCCCGATAAACAGGCATTGTGTTCTGAATTACTTCCTCCTTCCACCCTGTTACATCCTAGACATGGTGGGAAAGCGTCCTTCCTGTTCCTCTATTATTGATGCGCCTAAATAAATTATTGTGTGCCATCACGATTCCCCCCTCCCACATTTCCTAATCAGACTAAGTATACAGTGTATTTGCAAGGTTTCACTGTTTGGAAAGAGTGTAGAAGGAATAAATTGCTTTATGTGTGCGACTGCATCTCACAGGGCTGTCTTCTTTTTCTGTCTCTTCCCAAATTCTTATTGGGTGGCTGGCTGTCTATGTCCGTTCCATATGCTCCAAGAAGCAAAATGAACCATAGATTGTGCCAATACTTCAAAATGTAGTCGTTCAGATAAAATCCCGGGAGATGCCCCCCCCCCATTCTGCTGCTTTCAACTTCCCTCAGGATATGCCCTCAGTTTCTGCTTTCTATTAGAGGATTAACAATAGTCCTTCCTTATTGTGTTGTCCATAGGATTACAATTTATTCTCACTTGGAATTGTATTTAAAGTGATACTTCACACATCATAGTTGTAACTCTTGACACAGATTCTCCAGTTTCCCTTCTATATAGACAGAAAAAGTAAAAAAATATTAATTAAAATGCATTTCCAATAAGGTGGATTTAACCTCAGTGATAGGCTTGCCAAAAATAAGCCCATTAAAGTATAGTAAGTAAAAAAAAAAATGGGAAGGCCCATCTACCCCCTGGAAATCAATTAAAAAGTATTTTTAAGTGTTCCTCTAAAGAAAACTTTTAGTTAATAAGCTAAAAGAGGATATCTAATAATCTTCCTCATCAGGATACATTCTGAGACTCCCAATGGGTACAGAAGACTGTATACCAGGCTCTTAGTATACAGGTGCTGTGTTATCTTCCTGTACACACTTCTAAGTTAGGCACAGTAAGCGACGAACAACATCTGTAGGCGTGGCGAGGGAGCAGCAGGATGCTCCATGGAAGTTGCATGAACATAGCACTTCACTTCTGTGAGCAGAAAGAAAAGTTCATTACACTACTCATGGTGACATGCGATGCAAAACTTTCTTTTACTTCTGGAATTTTCCATTCAATATTTTAGACCAGAATCAATCTAAAACAGCTAGAAAATATCCGTAGGAAAAACTTGAGACGTACTTTAACTAATTGATGGCTCAAAATTAAGAACCCATAGTATACAATCCTTTGAGTCCTGCCATTTTTAGTCCATACTCATTAGGGTGTCTTATAGACCAGGAGAAAACAATCATCTATGGAAAGATGCCAGAGATAGTTATTTCAAAGTAAAAACATGACTTAAAAATATGCATGGTTGAAAGTGAATTTAGGGATTTTATTTACAGTCACAACAATTCCCTTCTTATAGTTAGCTCGGAGCAAGCATCTAGGAAGTCAGCTCTCCTGACTGCCCCGTTTGCTGTATGACATAAGCAGCCGTGGGCCTGCAGGCCATGATGATGCTTTTTCCCTGCCCGAGACACCTTCCCATCTTCGTTCCTACCTTGTCACTTTCTGACTGGCTTGCGATCTCAGGGAAAGCGCAGGCTCACTGCTTGCTGCAGAGTGTGTCACAGCCGTTATACTAATCTAGCTGCATCTATGGGCTACCGGTTTAGCCATCTGTGGGCTTTAATCTGGACTTTACAAGACATGACAGAAGGACTTTGAGCAGGGAAGCCAGTTGTTTTAGCTGCGGTTGCAAACCAACTCCTAATGGAGGAGATGTGGCTTCATAATGAAGGTGCGACCTACTGTGTGCAGTGGTCAGAGCCTGAAAGAAACTCTGGGACCTAGAAGACACCGTTGACGTCTCCAAACAACCATATAAGCACTGGCTGGTAGACAAGACAATACATTTCTGCTTGTTAAAGCCAGTGTCAATCAGGGTTGGCATCCCCGGTACAGATAAGGTCTTAATTGATAGGCCTGTCTTCAGTGATCTCATAACACATTTGGATGTAGTTACTGACACTGTTACGGCATTATGTTTAAATTGCTTCTTGCTTGCCTGCTTCTCCTATTTGACTCTTAGCTTCTCAAGGGTAGAAACCTTGACTCTTCTGTTGCTTTATTCCTGGGGTGGTGCCAGAGTGTCTGGTATATTAAGAAACTCAACTAATGTTTACTGAGCTTAGGGCCGTTATTTAAATTCAGTCCCAAGACAGCCTAGTGTGGATTTATTATTCATGTTCCAGTTTCACAGCTCAGAAATGTCGATACCCTAATATCACACGACTACGACTATCTAATAGCAAAAATTTAAGTCCCAGTCCAGGGAGTCTAAACATGGACTAGTTTTACTTTATCAGTGACGGAGAATGCACTGGTGTTCTGCAGACCCATGCAATGGCTCTCAGTGATTAAGGTGGTTTGAGGTTTTGTTTCGTTAAGTCAAATGCGTTCCGAGAGTCACTCTCAATGCAGTGCTAAGGGCGTTTATGCTAAGTCACTGCAGTGAGCTCGTGCAACTTACTTCTAACCACTCTGCAAGCGCAACACCTCCCTTTTCCTCAGCGTGGGCTAAAAGCAGGAGTGAGATCAGCCGGCCCAGTGCAAACACCCAGCCCACACACATTTCCTCCCAGCGCAGAGGGAATTCGAGTTAGAGATACACCACTCAGTTATCTGGTTTTCCCTGGCAACTGTAAGTCTAATCTTGATCACATCCAGACAGCTAAGCAATTTCGAATTTCTTGGGCATGCTGAGTGGGGAGTAGAGAGAAGGGTGGTTTTGCTGGAAAAAGGAGATACGAAGAAAACGCCAAGCAGCGGTAGGAAACAGCTGTTAAAAATAGGGGCAGGTTTTCAGCTCATCACAGTGGAAGTGGTCTTAGAGGGAGCTCTGGAGCAAATTGCTAATACCACCATATTATGAAATCTGAGGGATTTTGTTGAAGTGAGAGCAAAGTTCTGGGCACAAAAGCCACCCTTTGTGTTGCCTAGCTTACCAAACTACACAGATTTATTGAATGGGACAGGTGGTTTCTCTGTGTCATTCCCAAAAGAAACTGGTAAAAATCAAAATGTGTGGGGTTCTGACTTAACCCGAGAACACACGTTCTCTTTGGGCAGCACCTACGAGAGTGAGGAGTTCAGTGTGCTCTTGGAATCATCGCCACGTAAGCGGGATCCCAACCTCAGTCTTACTGCAGTGGGGATCCGTTCTGTTTTGGAAGAAAGCTCTGTGGACTTTCTGTTGCTATATTTGACTGCAGTTCTGTATTTTCCCAACTGCCCTGCGAATGAGGATGTTAGTATATCTCTAGAGCTCCCCAATGCATTACCAGAGTGCCTCTATCACTTGGTGAAATGAGGATGTATGTTTAAGTTATCTCCAATATGAACAGTATTTTCCAGACTCCCAAGTTACAAAGAAAGGCTTATGTTTAATTAAGTGTTAATGTTATTTAACACTTGATAGTAGTGTTTCGTAATTTATAAAATTAAGATCAGAAAATCCGTAGTATATTTCTAATGGATTGTAATTAAAATCTAAGATAAAACTATGCTGTAAGTTACAATCTTATATATCAGCTAAAGAGAAAATTCTCTTAACTACAAGTGCTAGTCAGCATGTTGACTAATAAATAAGATTTGTTCCTCATAAGGTATCTGAGTGCATAGGAAGGAACAAGATAAGAGGGCAATAATAACTTTGTCTTGTGACTAGGAAGGCATTTGGTCATTGTTTCTTCCTTTCTTCCTGTGTTTGTGTGTGTGTGTGTCTGTGCATGTGTGTGTGTGAGTGTATGTGTGTGTGAGAGAGAGAGGGGGAGAGAGGGAGAGAGAGAGGGAGAGAGAGGGAGAGAGAAAGAGGAAGAGGGAGAGAGAGAGAGGGAGAGGAAGAGAGAGAGGGAGAGAGAGGGAGAGAGAGGGAGAGAGAAAGAGGAAGAGGGAAAGGGGGAAAGGGAGAGACAGAAAGAGGGAGAGAGGGGGGAGGGAAAGGGGGAGAGGGAGAGAGAGGGGGGAGAGAGGAGGAGAGAGGGAGAGAGAGGGAGAGAAAGGGGGAGAGAGGGGGAGAGAGGGAGAGAGGGAGAGAGGGAGAGAGAGAGAGAGAGAGAGAGAGACAGAGAGAGAGAGAGAGAGAGAGAGAGAGAGAGAGAGAGAGAGAGAGAGAGAGAGAGAGAGGATAGACCCTCTGCTGTAGGAACTTGTCAAGGAGCCAACTCACACAGAATCTTGTCTAATGAATATTTATCTTAAGCCTAGAGAAGAAAAACAATGTTAGTCCAGTTATTCTAAACTCTTTCTTGGGATGAAGTCAGACTAGAAGACATGATGTGCCCACAGTACAAAATGTCAAGAACCTGCTTAACTTTTTAAACAGAATTGTTCTTCTTTCTTAAAACAAATTCATTTAATTTTACTTAATGTGTATGAGTGTTTTGCCTGCATTATGTATGTAAATCACGTGTGCCTCTTTGGATCCCTGGGACTGGGTTTATGGATGGTTATGAGCCAACACGTGGGTGCTGGGAATCAAACAAGGGTGCTGTGCAAGAGTAACAAGTGCTCTCAACCACTGACCCATCATTCCTGCTCCTTCAAAGAATCACTTATTACTACTGGATGACTTTTCCCGGGGATATGGGAACAAATGTCTATTCACCAAAGAGAAACAAAAAGACCAACACAGCGAGTCTATCCAAGTCAGAGATAGTGAACTAATAGGGTTATTGAGTGGAGCACTCAAAGGCCGCTGCCCCACTGGAAAGCCCAACCCCACACATAGGTGCTGCATCTTCAGAGCCCCCTTCATAGCCTGGGGCAGCTCTGCCAGTCTTCTCCCTTCAGCAGCTGTTAACCTTTGGGGTAGCCTTGTCAATGTGGTGTCAAGAGCTTGCTGAGATTTACAGCTTTTATTTACTCCCGGACTCTTTAATAAGTCTTCTCCCAGAAGTCCATGCTTAAATTGAGAGAATATAGTACACAGCACTGCTCCTATGAGTCTCCTATACTGTGGGAGGCAATGAGACTTTTCTCTACAAACTTCAACGCCACTCTCTCAAAAGATAAGAGGGGTATCACTTGAAGCTACGCTTACCAGCCTTCGATGTGAGAACCTTAGGGGAGACACTGGCTAATCCTAAATCAACCATACTTGTCTCTCCCATGACCCTCTGGCCAGCATGGATGAAATGCACTTTGAAACATTATCCAATGGATCACGTTCTCCTACTGTACCCACTTTGATTCATTTTATGTTTCCCCTTAGTGCCTGACTTTCATCTTGCCATTCAGTGACAGCTTGTATACTGTGTAGCGCCCTCTAGTTTCACCGTTGGGTGAGTGTGGACTCCTCAGCAGTTAGAGGTCTCCTTGGGACCTCAGGTTTCTACTGAGAACTGGGGTGAGACAGGACCCCCCACTATGGTTTTGATATAGATATTGATTAATCTGTGCCAGGTTCCACAGTCAATTTATGGTACAAAACAACACTTGCAATATATTTTGCAAGTGTTGTTATGTACTTGATTATACAAAAATCATTTATTTTGAATAAATTATCTCTCTTACACATGCTATAGAATGAACTTGGTAAGAATAAGAAGCTTCAGAAAAAATGTTAGTTTCTCAACATCCTCATTTCTAGACTCATTCTAATAAAAATTCTGACTTTTATTTCTTTTTTCTCTTCTTCACCATTTGATTTTAAATATTGAACTTGTAAATTTGAAGTTTTAAAAGAACAAAGTTTTCTTATGTCATCTACTTCCTCAGTGTGAGCATCTCATAAGACCATAGATTAATTAACATCAGCCAGAAATTAAGATTGGTACAGGAAAAATTCTTTCAGAGGGGTAAATAGAAATGATATGGAGGTTTTAAATGAAGATCTAAAGTATTCAAATCATTCTGGAAACTTCTCCTATCAGCCTGAGTACAATATCTGGTGGCCTCCACATTGACATTGAAAAGCATCGCTCACCGCTCACCTGGAGACTGTAAAAAGGACAGAGCTTTGAACTAGAAGGTGCAAACAATAGCCCACACTTTGGCTTGGACAGCGTACCTGGAAATGGTGTTTATGTTTTTTTTTTTTTTTATTTAAGTACATCTTAGGGTAACAATACTATTTTCTATGAATCCTGTCGGATTCCTGTGGAAATAGGGAGGAAGCTCAGTGGTGCAAGCCTCTAATAATAACGTGAGACAAGCAGATTGTGACTGGCCGTCATTAGGCCCATGTCTGAGCACAGGATGTGAGTTTGGATGGATACAGGCCTTCATGTGCAGCAGAAAAGACCATCTGTGGAAAATCAATGTCTTCATTGTGAAAAATGACTCATGGGCTTCCTGACATTTTACTTTGGTCTGATTTCATTCTCAGAGTTCAAATATTTTTCTGCTAAGCAAGAAGGGTGAAAATGACCATATCCTCTCAGAGTTTTGATGAAAAGTGATGGAACGTTCATTTACATACTAGCACACACTCCAAACACTCATCTTCACATACCTGATTTCAGTTCCTCACCACAGCCTCTCTGGTTGTCGGAAAGGATGGCTCTGTCACCTTGGAGGCTGCAAGCCTGAGGTCAGGGGGCTGACAGGCAAAGTTTGGTAAAGGACTGCCCTACATTTCCAAGGTGACTCTGTGTTATTGCATCTCCTAGAGTTGGGGATCTGTGCTCTCGTGTTGAAGAAGAGCAGGGGTGGGAAGGGTAGAAGGGCTGGGTGCCATGTGGACTCTCACAGGAACCACATCTCTTTCAGGAAGGAGAAGTCCTCTCAAGCTAGTCCCTTACTTGAGGCTCAACCACTTCTGTGTTCAAACACGTAACCTGTGGTAAGGACAGTGTCTAAGCACAGTAGTGACTTACACCCCGTTCACAGCCAAAGAGACCCAACACCAGGGTAGTCACTTGACTTGCCCAAGGCTGCTGTATTTAGCTACTTTGAGGAGTGCTTCTTCTTTAAACTGACTGATGATTCTGGGAAGAGAAGGAAATCTATAGGCATAGAAGTATGTTATGTATTTGAAAGGTAGAGATGAGGCAGGGCTGATTTGAGATTTTCCTGGATTTCTGATGATTTGGGGGGAGGATGTTTATTCTACCTTTCCCAAATATGACTATAGACACAAGTTTTTTTATTCTCTGTTGCATTATACATAGAATTCCAAGGAGCATTATGCATAGAATTCCAAGGAGCAGTTCTTTTGTTTGTTTGTTTGTTTGTTTGCTTGTTTTCATTTGGCCTCTCATTCTCATTGACTCAAGTATTGCAAAAAGCAGAGTCAGGGCCACACAGTAGCACACAGAACAAAAGTAACATTTGACCCGATGCCTTCACTCTCTTTCCAACATGGGCACTGGAAATGGCAAGGCAAGAGCCTATCAGAAGTGAGTGTTCGGGTTCAGCCTCAACGGGTATGCACATTCCAGGGTAGGAGCATGCGGATTGGAAATGTTAGGCAAGAGGAACAGAGAAATGAAAGAAATGCAGAGGCATAGGATAGTCCCCAGAAGGCAACCCAGTGAATACTGAGTCTGCGTGCATTTATTTTCCATATGCTTATATATCCCAATCTAAAAGGGGGGAGGCAAAAGACTGCTTTAACATGACGCAAAGGACAAACAGAGCAATTACTTGCTTCAATACCTGAGACATCAAGCCACTATTTCCTGAATTAAGCATCCTGATGTTTTAGGCAGTACATGCACCTTAGACCAAGCATCCTGTAGGCAGTTACTCCCTATGTCAAACATTTTGTTTTAACCTTGAAAGAACAGGAATAGGCTTGATTTCTCTGGCCTTTGGTCAAGGTAAAGTGGATCCACCCACTATGAACAATCTTAATATCCAAAATACCACCAAGTAACCACATCGTAGGTCAGGATATCTTGTGTGTAGTCTCTCCTTAAATCAAACTTGTTGTTAATGACTTTGAAAGAGCAAGAATAGTCTTTAGCCTCTAACCTTCAGTCAAGGTAGAGCAGGCCCGCCTCTGTGGGCTCCCACAAGTGAACATATCTTGTACAGTAATGCTGAATGTGTGTGTGTGTGTGTGTGTGTGTGTGTCAACTCAATAGGAACTTTCTAGCCTCACTGCTGACTATGAGGCTTTTCTCCATTGCTTTTTCAAGTTTCTCTGTTCAAACAACCAGGTGGCTCACATTATTGAATTAAAGGTTATGGACACACATCATTTTTTTGTTCTTTCATTCTTCAGTGGCATTTGAAGACATTCTATTGTCTGTGACAGTGCAGACCATGTCCAGACCTTTACCTTAGGTAGCTATGGTCTTTAAAAGCTTTCTGTGAGAGCAGTTGCAACCTTGGGGAAGGAAGTTTGGCTTCTCAAGGTCTAAGATGAACAGTGTCCATGTGTAAAAACTAAAGAGTGGCTGAGTGTTAATAAGGAAAGACTTGCCCATTAACAAGCAGCTTTCTGTGGTCTGCACAAGGACCCACATAGACTCAGACACATAATGTAGAGACCACATAGACTGTGGCTTATACAAATGTCAAGACCAATCCTCCCTCTTAGGGGTTAGAGGCTGGGAGTGGCTTGATTTCTAAAGTTCTTCCCTTTAGCTGGATTTTTACTTTAAACTGATGTAATGAATCTTAAGAAAATGTAGCAAATCTCTACGTGATGTGTTATATACTTTAGCCAGATGCATCCTCAAGCATTTTGCTTATGAAGAGGATAGATATCAAAGATTTCTAGCCATTATTTGGGGGACTTGAAGAGAAGTTGAGTAGTTACAAGCCCTGTGTCTACCCCTAGCAAATCATGAGAGCCCAGAGTAGGGAATCATGGCTTTGGTGAAAAGATGATGTCTTAGATGATTCTTTGTGTCAGTCAATATTTCCTTGGTTGTGTAGTTCTGTGTATAGTTCAATGTTTCCAAGTTTGATTACAAAATTTTAATTACATTTAATCTTCTTTTAAATGTTTCTACTGTTTGCATACCCTCCTAGAAATGCATTCATTCCTTATGGGAGATTTTAATACTAAATTTAAAAAATTACTTGTTTATTATAGAAAAATTCCTCAGAAAAAGAATGATAGGCAAACATTCTATAAGGACAGATCTTGCTCAGTCTGTATTACTAACATTCAGTGCAGGGCATCTAACACCTGGTAAGTATTTAGTATTTGTTTTATGAGGGTCCTGGTTAGAATTTTAATGTCTATTTGAGAAAATCTTGAGTTACCTCAAGAGGGAGAGGGAACCTCAAATGAAGAACGGCCTTTAACAGATTGTCTTGTGACCATTTCTGTGAGAAACTCCCTTGATTGCTGATTAATATAGGAGGTCCCGGCCCTCTGTGGGCAGCACTATCCCTAGATATGTAAGTCTGGGCAGTGTACCAAAGCAAGGAGAACAATCCAGGGAACTGTCCACCACGCAGGGTTCCTTCATGGTTTCTCGAGTTTTTGCACTGACTTTCGTCAGGGACAGACTATAATCTGGGAGTGTAAACTGAAATAAATCTTTTTCTCCCCGAAGTCACTACTGGTTATGGTATTTGTCCCCAAGAGAGAAAGCAGATTAAATCAACTCATGAAAGGAACACTGGATGTACCCAAAGGCAGGAAAGGAATCATACTCTTTCTGAGCTGAATGACTCAGCATTGGCATAGACCCCATCATGCTGAGATTCCAGAGAGAAGCACATCAGCGCTGAACTGAGTCAGTTCCTATCCTGTCAAGTGCCTTTCCTACCAGCTTATCAGCAAATCAATACTGCCCTTCGCAGAGCTGTGTGTCACTTTCCATGTTCTTGCTTTGATGAACTGGAACATCGTGTGTAGATTTTCCACTAGGAAATCTGCTACTCTATGTACATAACAGTGGTTTTCAGGTCATAGTCAATAGGACATTAGTTCTCCTCCTTACTGACCAATATTCGAGAAGGTAGATTCTCTGGCATAATGAATGGGGAAAACTGAGTACCTTCTCTCTTACAGGAGCCTGTGATATATGTTAGCAGATAAAGACATTCTAGACGAATTCTGTTTTAATTGTGCATTTTTGGGAGTGTCCTCAAATAGAGCTTTGCGCCTTGCACATTTGTGACATACATGCTAATACTTTGCAGAAGAGTGTTCCTCCAGATGTCATTCTGGGGATTATTGTTGTCTGCTGTGCAGGCATGGACAACTGTGAACGACCTGTTCGCTGTGGTGTCAAGGCCCCAAGGGAGATTAAGACATGTCTTGTATGTCAGGTGCTATTTTGAGTCTGGGACACATCTGGTACTTAGTTTGTTATGATTGATAATATTAACTGTCTTATTGCTGGTTTCAAGTCATTTGTGTTCAAATGACCTGTAGTACTAAAGCAAGTTGCTTGCCTTTGGACAGCACAGATATAGACTCAGTAAGGTAACATCTGCTCTGAGCTGTCTCTGAGGAGGGCTGAGAGTGTGAGATTTCCATAGTGACGAAGAGTCTGCCAGACCTTCCTCCAGCCAGGATGCTTGCTCTTTTCAAACCCATTGACTTTGATAACACCAGGCAAATGTATCCTCGGGTGTCTGTGGCCTGAGTTTTCCGGTTGCACAGCCCTTCTGGGCATTGAATGTGTTAGAATGAGAGCCTCGGTCTGAATGCTGTGTAGGAGCCCTCTGGAGCTGGCTAAAACACATATGCAGACCGACCGCTTTAATTCAGAGAGGATATAATTTTCCATTCACAGAGGCGGCTAAACACATTTCTGATAACTGCCATGTTCTTCGAGCTTTTAGGGGAATGAGCCTTTTTGCCCATGTGGAGAGTTGATGGGGCACGCCCTTGTCAGCTGTCACCTCTCCTCAGAGAGAGGACTGCTCACTGACAGCCTGGCAGCTGTTCACTGGCAACAGACTGTGGTGTGTCTTCTCGGGGGCAGACCATTTATCAGGGAACTAAGCCAGTGCAATCTCACAGCTACTGTACTACAAGTTGCAACAAGTTCACAGCACCCGGCTGCTGACCAGTATCCCCCAAACTCAGCCACCCTCTGCACAGTGCCTTGAAGATTCTCAAAGATCCTGGGACCCAGCTGGGGGTTTTCTCATGAAGGCCTTCTGAGCTGCCCTGTAGGTCTGCAGGGGTGCTAATGGTAATCACGGAAGGTGGCATTGTCTTCCTCGGAAGGCAAGCTGTATAAAGTCACAAATATTGCTTCCCTTGGTCATCAAGTCCTTAATCAACGAGGATACTCAGTGTTCTCTACTACAATGTGCTACCAGCAGAACTTCAGAGTCTTTTCTTAACTTTAACCTATTTTTTGCATTCATCTGATACCAGAAGGTGCCACTTGTGTTTCTTTTGTAATATAAATGTATAATTTTATTTTCAGACCTTTGTAAAAATTACATAATTCTTCACTTATGTCCCCATGACTATTACACATGAGTTAAACGGTTCACACACAGAGACAAACTCCTTTGAGACAGACAGCCTAACAACGGAGTAGAGGACTTGGAGTTTGCCCAGTCTGCCGCTGCTGATATTCCTAGGTGTCTGGATGTGATGTGAAGTGAGCTACTCAGGTGCCTAGAATCTAGGCTCCTCTTGGTCACTGGCCTTTATTCAGTGCTGGTCCATCTGCTTGGTGCATGCTGCACACCACAACAGTTAAACCGCTCCTGTTCAGCTACCCCACCTAAGACAGTCTGCACCACTCCAATTACATAGCTATACAAAATAAGTATATAAATTGCATTTACTGATAATAGACCATAAGAAATGCATTTCTAAATAATTCTGTGGTATACATATAGCTTTACCATTTTAAAGATCAAACAAATTTCCATACTAATGAGATGGATGGGAATGGTTGTATAAAGAATTAAATCTTCGCTGAAGTCTTTAGGCTGTAGGTTGCAGGGCATTGTCAGCATTTTTGAAACTATATTGGCATTTTAATTCTATCATTATTAATTCTGAGACTGCTGTGATTCATAAATACCTAGAACACATGGTCGAATCATGTTGAGAGCCATTTTAACTATTACAGAAATATTAGAAATTCTTTCCTCGTTCCAGGAGGAAATTCATTCACTAGTTTTTATGAAATTCAAGTCAACAACTCACACCAATTAAAAAAAAACACATAAAATAAAACCTGTAACACATTGCAATCCAAAGATATACTGACTTGATACTTACGTGCTAGGGGATGATGGTAGAAAACTATGAAGTCAGTCTTTTCCTTCTTTAGACCATTACATTTCTACAAGAGAAGAAAGTGTGTTTGTGTGTCGGGGGGCATGTGCCATGTCGGTACACACAGCATAAAGTGTACGTGTTGTGTGTTCAGAACAACGGCAACACTGAAGCCTCGCCACACAACATGGGCAAGCCTTTCCATAAGCATAAGTGCCCTGATGACAGGCATTTTATTTTGAATTAATTTTTGACTGTTGAGTGTTCATTAACCTTTCACCTTTGCCAGGTTTTGCATGGCAGCTGAATTCAGTTAGATGGCCATATATAGTGTGTTAGATGCAGCGTGAGTCTCTGGGCTCCTAGAGCCCCAGTGCTGACTCCTCCCTTGGTTCTCTCGCTCCGCTCATCTTATGTGTTTTCTTTTTCAAGAAGTTGTCTCTAACTTTCCCATTCAGTAGACACCCCAGTTGCTCCCCTGTTACAGCCTACACATAGTCATGCAGTGCCCCAAATCTGCTGATGAACAGTGTATTGCATAATTGTGAATGCCTTTTTTTCTGAATCTTTTGCTTATTGTTTATATTTTCCCATATTGTTATCTAATAACTTCATTCTACATAATAGGACAACTGCATTCATGGACTACTTAAGGAATCACCTGTTCCTAGGTATATGGGAGATGGTTTCAGTTTTTGTCTATTACAATAATGCTAGATGGATATTCTAGTGATTGAAATCTTAAGACTGTGGAGAATTAAAAGAGAGATTGCTGATGTTCTGTTGTGTGCTTTGTGTGCTTGAAAGCCACACAGGGACACTGAGTTTAGTAAATCAAATGATAACAATAGAGAAAGCTCTAAAGACTGATACCATTCCAGTTTAATTATAAATATAGGACAGATTTGAAATTTCATATGTATAATTCGTATGTACACAATTTATTGAACGAAACAGGACATATACTGTGGCCACAGTGAGGTGTGTTTACCAGACTCTGAGAATGAGTGAGCTCGCTGCACAGAGAAGCACTATGACAATGGGGGATTCACAGTAAACTGTACAATAGTGTTGGGCGGATCAATTGCGAATATTTTTAGCAGAGTGGTTGGGATCTGGACACTCTCCGGATGAGCTCCGGATGCAGCTCAAAATGCAGGTGTATTTTGTTTATTGAAGAAGAGTTACAGTATCTGGAGAAAATCCCAGTCATAAAGAATTGTGAAATTGGAGCCTGGAAATCAGGAAAGCAGCCAGCATCTTCCAGAATGCTTCCAGAGAAGTCAGGCTTTCAAATCTTCATAAACTACAAATTTTATTTACACACTACATTTATATTCTTGCTTTAGTAACACGCTCTGAGAATATGTTTAAAAGTTAATAAATCAGCCTTCATTGTCCGCCACGTTCAGAGAATCCGGTTTGATCCCATGTTTTTTCAGTCCAGGTCTCCCTGGCCTTGGTGAGCTCCCATTAGACCAGCCCCGCGGTCTCAGTGGGTGGGCACACTACTCGCGGTCCTGACTTCCTTGCTCATGTTCTCCCTCCTTCAGCTCCTCATTTGGGCCTTGGGAGCTCAGTCCTGCACTCCAGTGTGGGTCTCTGTCTCTATCTCCATCCATGGCCAGATGAAGCTTCTATGACTGAGAAGCCAAGAACAATGGCACTGGGTTTTGATCCTACCGCATGTACTGGCTTTTGGGGAGCCTAGTCTGTTTAGAGGCGCACCTCTCTGGTCCTAGATGATGTGGGTTGGACCTTGGACTTCCTGCGCGGCAGGGAACCCTGACTGCTCCTTGGACTGGAAAGGGAGGAGAAGGGAGTAAAGGGATGGGGAGGGAAATGGGAGGTGGGGAGGAGGTGGAAATTTTTAATAATAATAAAAAAGTTAATACATCTTAGATTCAATAAATACATAAAAAATCTATTTTACCTTAAAGGGAACAACAGGACTTATCTGCTTATCTCCATTGTTGGGTTGTCTAGGAAAAAGACTAAATAACAGAAAATAGCAACTGAGTGTTTATAAATTAAGATATATGATTCACATGGAATTTCTATGTCTGATGATGTGTTTTTCATCATGCAAGAAGTATATGTACATTGTATGTGCAGTGTGTGCACACACATATGCCCTCATACATGCGTACACAGACATGTACACAGAAGCATGCATGCCTGGTTTCAAAATATAGTCTGAGTCTGAGAACACTGAAATATTTCAGCATGGATTGGTAAATACTGTGGTTTTAGTATTTTGAAATCACATTCCTAAGTATTTGTGTATAAAATTCAGAAGGAAAAAGAGAAGAAAGTGGGAAGAAGAGAGATTAAGAATTCAAAATCTTTTATATATGAGTATAGGCTTGTATATGATAACTCATGTTAAACTTTCCATCATTTTGACTACTTATTTTTATGTGTGTCCATATCTGAACATGTCCATGTGGAGGGAAGAAGTCAATATCATCCCTCAGAAACCATCTGCCTTATTATTTGAGACAAAGTCTTTCATTGGGATGTGGGGCTCACCTCTTCATCTAGGCTGCCTAGTCAAGGAGTCCAGAGATTCAGCCGTCTCTGCCTCCCCAACACTAGGATAACAAGGTGTGTGTGCCTCCACGCCTACTTTACAAATGTGTGCTGGCATCAAACTCAGGTCTTTATGTGGGGGGGGAGGCAAGTGTTTTATGGGCTGAACCATTGCCTGGGCCCTTAAATTCATTTTTGGAGAGCTGTGACACTGTAAATGGAATCACGAAAACAACAAGAAAAGCAAATAAACAAGCAGGCTGCTAGGAGACAACCTCAGATTTTGAGAGTCAAGAATGGCTGCAAGTGCCACTAGAGGCGCTGTTGTGCCCTGCTGACACTCAGGAACAGGAATTTCATTGGATTTCTATTAACAGAAATAGGGCTTGTGTCATTTCAAAGACAGATACGTAATGTATTTTAAAAGCCAGAAGCCACTAGAATAAGAGGTGTGTTTGATCCTAATGACCCCCGCATCTTAGAGTGCTTGTCTGTCCTTAGATCTACAGGGAGTTGCTGAAATGAGCGTACCATCCTGAATCCCCTGACCCCTGACAGTTTTCACTTCTGAACCCTGCAGCTATTTGCCATTGGATGAGAATCTTAAGTCAGCTTTAAATTTTCTCACCTGGAAATTGGGTTAATAGTTACACCTCACAGGGTACTTCAGCAGAGTAAATGATGTAAGAGCCAAAACAACACAGCCCACCAAAACTTAGTAGTTCAACCAAAACAGAAGCAATAGCGATCTAGACGCGTAAATAACAAATCTCATAAAATCCATAGTCTCTCAGCATAACTGAATGATAGCAAAGACCCAGCTACTAATTGTATTAGGCAGAAAAAATGCAGAGCAAGCCTATTGAGCTCTCTGGCACTCCCTGCGCTGCAGTGGCCGAGGTGTGGAAAAGGGTTGTGGTGTGGGAAAGAGAGCAGAGGCCTACCTTACACTGCACAAAAGCCACCGCCAGGAAGCAAAGCCTCACTTTGTGTGTGATTATTGAAAATGTTGCAAGTATTATCTCCATTTTCAAGTGTCCCTTCCAGGAAAGAGACTGATGCCTTCATATCAGATCAGCGTAGGTGGAAGACAATGCCACATGGAGCAAAGAAATCACGTTAGTATTTCTATTTTCATTATAATACATCTATTATCGATATTTTATTTGCCTTATGAATTAATGTGCAGAGATCTTTTACTTTTGTGATGTTGATTCTTCCTCTCAGAAAACAAGATATCTTCACAAGAGCTCAAGGCAAACTTTGTATCTCTCAAGATTATTTCAATATTTTCCTGATACGAGCTTTTCTACATTTATTAAATGTAATTCTAAATATTTTGTTCTTTTGTTGGTGTTGTGAATGGTGTTTCTCTCCGTGTGCTCATAATTAATTTTTATATATGTAAATAAGCGGTTTCAGTTTCTTATGTTAATATTACGGCTTGCCACTCAGTGGAGTTGTTATGAGTTAATACTTCTGCAGACTCCATTGTACAATCATGCCATTTGCATAAGAGTTTCACATTTTTACTTAATCAAGGATCTCCTCCTGTCTAAATGCATCAGGAATATGTGACTTAGGGTGACAGAAATAGCAGGGAATCTCGCTGTCCCCACGTCTCTGGGGACATTCCTCCAGTGTTCCCCATTAAGAACAATGCTACTGGTGCTGGAGAGATGGCTCAGTGTTTAAGAGTACTAGCTGCTCTTCCACAGGTCCTGAGTTCAATTCCCAGCCACCACATAATGACTTAGCACCATCTTTAATGAGATCTGGTGCCCGCTTCCGGCATACAGTTGTATACGTGCAGAAGGAACACTGTATATGGAATAAATAAGTAGATCTTTAAAAAATAAAGAAGAATGCTGCTTTGGAAGAGATGTCAGTGAACTTTATTTAGTAGTTTGTGTTTCAATTCCTGTTTTCTCAGATACATTTGGAATCCATGCCGGTAACTTTCATTGTCCTCTCAACAGACATGTTGAGAGAGCACGTAATTTTCCCTAGGATTCTTAATACGGGGCATCGCATGAACTGGCATCCTAACCTTAAGCCCACCTTGGATGTATCTCCGCACAGCCATGGCATGTTATATTCTTAACACGTTCCTGGGTTCTTCCCACGAATATTTTAAAGCAGTTCTTGCTTACCTGTGGTTTTGCTTCTCATAGTTCTGATTACACGTAGTCAAGTGCCGTGTGAGAATATTAAATGGAAAATCTATAGCTAATAGATTCACACATTTTCAGTTGCATCGTGTGCTGAGTAGGATGAGGAAATCTCTCATTACCCACAGCTATCACTGAAAACACGCATCCTCCCCCATGGCCAGTGTATCCACTTTATGTGTGTGTGTTTGGGTTATCAGATAAACCGATGATATCGGGGCAGTTGTGTTCTAATAGCTTTGATTTGATTGGCTGGGTGTCCTAAACTGATGTGCCGTCAATTACCATTTCCCAGGGAAAGGCCGTAAGTTGCCTTAAGGAGAAGCTGAAAGTTTTCCGCTTAATAGAGGTAGAAAAAATGTTGCTTATTGTATTTGCTAAGCTTTGTGGTAAGACGTTGTTGTTGATGTTATCCCAAGTAGTTTCTCAATTCAACTTTATCACAGGTGTGCACACGAGGAAAACAAATCCTACAGAGAATTCAGAACTATCTATAATTCCAGGCACCCTGGAAGCTTTGGGACATACTTCATATAGATAAGAGGAAGCGGCTATATTTAGATATTTCCACTAACATTTAAATGTATTTTCATACTATCTAAGTAGTCTTTATCAGATTTTCTTTTCAATAAAAATTTTACTCTTTATTATGTGTGCTTGTGCACATCTGTGTGTAGGTATACACATGTGAGTACAGTGCCCGGGGGACCAGAAGAAGCGTCAGATCCCTTGAAGCTCCAGTTATGGGCAGCGTGACCCACCCAATGTGGGTACTGGGAAGCAAATTCAGATCATCTATGAGAGCAGCCAGTGAGCTTAAGCTGTTACTTCAGCCCCCAGTTTATTAGATGTTCTTTCTGGCATTCATCTTCTGGGAAGGTTTGTGGAATACAATGATGTCTGGTCTCTGAAGATTTGAAAAACCGTGTCTGTTGAACTCTTTGGGCTTGGTGCCCATGGCACAGGTATATATATGATCAGTCTCTCAGCCTCTTCTAGGAAATTCGTATGCTTAAGTTTTCTATTTCCAGCGCAGAATTGGTGAAGTGTTTTCCTAGGGAAGTATCTATTTCAATTGCAGTTTTAAATTGTTTATGTAGAACTTTATCAAATAATCCCTTAGAGTTGTGTTAGAATTCTCTGGTTAGCGACCAGAGTTTTGCTTATTTGCATACAATACATAGACAGAGTTTGTGTTCCCAACATAGAAGGTTTGCTCTACATTCAAAGTTGGGACTAGGGGGTATCTCAGCAGTACAGCATTTGCTGGAAACGTGAAAGGCTCCAGATTAAGACCCCAGCACCACAAGATAAAATAAAGCTAACAGAAAGGACTTTGAATGATGTGAGACGGCTGGCTGGCTGGCGGCAAAGGCACTTGCTGCACGTGCCTGCCAACCTGAGCTCCATCTCCTGATCATAGAAGGAGAGAACTAGCACTACCTCCCAAATGCTGGCCTGCGACCTCTATGTGCACACCATGGCAAGCCTGCACCCCCCCACACACATATACACACACACACACACACATACACACACACAATAACAGACATACAAAGAATAAGTAAAATCTTTTAAACCTTAAAGTCAGTGGTGAAGTAAAAAATCACCATAAAATTTAGAAAATGCTTGAGTTCATAGGTCATACGAACTAAGCATAGCTCCCCTCTAAAGGTTCAAGTTTTCATCTTTACTTACACTGAAGCAAATGCAAACTACACAGATACAGTTCCTCAGAAGCATAGCCGCACCTTCAGCGATGCACCACATGCAAAAGAAGCATTGTACGTGGCGTTTGGCAGTCTCCCCAAACTTGTCTTTTTTACTCAGAAAACATACCTTCGACAGCACAAAAAGAGCTGTGCCCTAAGTCACTATGTTGCTGTACGTGACTGTAAAATATTGAAGCCAAATGCTTGTATGTAGGAAAATGTATGACATGAGATGGGTTCACTAATATGATCCAAGGACAGAGTGAAATGCCTTTAAGGGGGGAAGGGAATGGAGAAAACACCATGGAGATAGGAGAAACTGTTTTTCAGTAAAAGACAGAGGTTCAGCATGTTCCACTTTATGCCCAATGTAGGTAAGAAAAACTGAGGAACAAAGAAAGGGAAGCACAGACGAGTAATAATGGATGCTTTCAGTGTTCAGATAGGAACTGAGGGGAAAGACAAATGGAATTAGGGTGGGGTTTGTAAAGACATCGTTATATATACACATATCTGATTTTTACAAGCATGGAAATGCTATGGTTATCGAGTAAATGTAAACAAAAGCTAGAATCAGTACGGAGGGTGTGGCTGTAAAAGTGTATTTAAAATCAATGACTATAAACATTAGAGAGTTTTGCATGGGCAGCTAAGACAAGTAACTTCTCAACAGTATGCAAATTAGGTGCCTTTGGGCCTTGGCACAGGGGTGTAACCCAAAAGTCCCAGGATAAAAGGGCTTGTCTTCCTGTCCCTACAAGTGAGTTACAGTGAGTGGTTTTCCTCCATTGCTCCTCACAACGGTGGGCATATCTGAGTGATGTTTTAGGAGCAGGGCTCTGTTTGGGCCTTTATTTTTGCTTTTCCCTCCCATACAAACTGCACTGAAAGAAAATATGCTCTGTCTATTCCTGTCCAACTTCAATATACACTATAAAAGGATACATAGGTTGTGAATGCTTAAAACATTTATGTACATTTAAAATGAGTTCCTTCTCAAACCCTCCCCCGATTCACTGATTCTCACCAGTTCAGAGAATTAACAATACTGAG
Source organism: Arvicola amphibius (assembly GCF_903992535.2). Classification (NCBI taxonomy): domain Eukaryota; kingdom Metazoa; phylum Chordata; class Mammalia; order Rodentia; family Cricetidae; genus Arvicola; species Arvicola amphibius. The sequence continues at coordinate 90,400,468 of NC_052058.2, read as the reverse complement.
GGTATTACATTGGTGTTTTAAACCTTTCCATGTGCACACATCAATATATGCTGACACTTGTCATATACTGTACTGAAATGCAGACATATCTGTCAACTGCTGCTTTTGTTTATCTCCAAAAATCTGTTGTACTCAGCTACGGGCACTCTCTCTTAAATAGCTGGAAACTCACTCAACACTTATTTCAGGAAGCAGTGAAGACATCTCAGCTAGGGATGAATATCTCTTAAATGGTTGCTGATCAGTCATGCACACATTGATTTGACATAAGCAAAGATCTTTTATTTTCCGATCTCAAATCTTTAAAAAAATCATTCTGTGCTGTATTTTACTAATATTTCACATCTTTAAAAAATCATTCTGTGCTGTATTTTACTAAGAAGAGTAGGAAAAAAATGAGAATCTGGCATGCGTTTGAAGTTTGCTTAGAAATAGGTTTTTGATATATTAATGTATTAATTAAAGGTTGTATAAAATAGACAATTTGTTTTGAAAAAATATGAAGATGCACAACAGCCACCACTGGCCGGGTGGCTAGAATGATTGACATGAAAGCAGTGCTGGTCGCCAGGTACCTCTAGAGGAGCAGCTGGGACTGGGAGAGAGGCAGCCTAGAGCCTGACGCTGGGAATCTTCATGTAACCAAGCTCCTTTAATCTTCAAGGATCCTTGAAGTTTTTTTTTTTCAATTTCATTTTTCCTATTGCTTAGCTCCTTGATTCTATTGCAGGATACACTCTCTTTAACATTCAGTTGTACATGAGAAATATAACTTATGTGTATAGTCACATATGTATATGTAGACACAGAAGTTTAGGTGAAACTTAGAAGCATAGTGTACAAAAATCCTCTTCTACATAAAGTCCCCAGACAAGCCATTGTGTGTGGTCTCTCTCTCTCTCTCTCTCTCTCTCTCTCTCTCTCTCTCTATATATATATATATATATATATATATATATATATATATGTATGTGTGCGTATATATATACACATATATATAATATTTATACATGTGTGTAGTATGAATATGTGTGTGCTTGTGTGTCCTTCAGAGTGTAATGTCTGTTTGTAGTTTTTCTCTAGAAACCTAAAATCATTTGAGGACACTGATGCTCCTTTTTCCCCCTCTATATTCCTGCATATCTTAACTTTGTACCCAATTTGTATATGATAAAGATGCTTGGAGATTTGTAATCCATCTCATTTATCCAATTCATCATTGCATTATGTATATCCAAGACTGTTTCACCCACTCATTGTTGCACTGCACAAATCTAAGACTGTTTAACCCCTTCATTTTTACTACATTTTAATATATATATATATCAAAAACTATTTAACGCATTCATCACTACATTATATACATTCAATACTGTTTGACTCATTCATCATTGTATTATATAAATCCAAGACTGTTTATCCTGTACATGCAAGACTAACCTGAATGTTTAATCAGTTTTATACCAATTTTCACATTTAAAAAATTATTTCTTGGTTCATTAAAAACTCGGTTTTTTAATTGTAAAATGTATTGATTGTTTTTTATTCTATTTTTAAAAGAAAACAACCTATCTTTTTTGCATTTTACATACCAATCTCAGCTCCCACTCCCTCACCTCCTTCTGTTCCCTCCATCTACCCCCCAACCCCACCCTCCATCCACTCCTTAGAGAGGGTAAGGCATATTACTTTGGGGATGGTTCAAGGCCCTCCCTACTATATCTAGGCTGTACAAGGTAACCATCCAAAAAGAATAGGTTCTTAAAAAGCCAGTACAAGCAGTAAGGATACATCCTGGTCCCACTACCAGTGGCCCCACAGTCTGCTCCAGCCTTACAACTGTCACCCACATTCAGAGGGTTTAGTTAGGTCTTATGCTGGATCCCTCCTTGTCTGGCTGGAGTTGGTGAGCTCCCATTAGCTAAGGTAAACTGTTTCAGTGGGTGTCTCCATCATGGTCTTGACCTCTTTGCTCATATTCTCACTCCTTCTGCCATTCGACTGGACTTTGGGAGCTCAGCCCAGAGATCCGCTGTGGGTTTCTGCCTCTGTTTCCATCTATTGCTGATGAAGGTTCTCTGGTGACATTTAAGATATTCGTCAATCTGATTACAGGGCAAGGCCAGTTAGGGCACCCTCTCCTTTATTGCTTAGGGTCACAGCTTGGGTCATCCTTGTGGATTCCTGGTAATTTCTCTAGTGGTAGGTTTCTAGTCCCATAATGGCTCCCTCAAACAAAATATCGCTTTCCTTCCTCTCATCTCAGTCCATCCTCCATGTGTACTATCCCATTCCCTCAAGTTCTCTTCTCTCTCCCTATCCCCTCCTCTTCCCCTTTGGCCCTCCCTTCTCCCCCATTCCCATGCTCTTTATTTTGTCAGATGATCTTGTCGATTTCCTCTTTCCAAGTGGATCTATATATGCTTTTCTTAGGGTTAACCTTGTTCCTTGGCTTCTCTAGGATCATGGACTAGGCTTGGTATTCTTTGATTTACAGCTAGTATCCACTTATGAGTGAGTACATTACCATGTTCATCTTTCTGGGTCTGGGTTATCTCACTCAAAATGTTTTTTTTTCTGGTTCCATCAGTGTGCATGCAAATTTCAAAATGTTATTGTTTTTCACTGCTGACAGTACTTCCTTGTGTAAAGTACCACATTTTCTTTATCCATTGTTAGGTTGAGGGGCATCGAAGTTGTTTCCAGGATCTGGCTATTATACATAATGCTGCTATGAACATAGTTGAACAAATGTCCTTGTAGTATGATTGAGCATCCTTTGGGTATATGCCCAAAAATGGTATTGCTGGGTCCTGAGGTAGGCTGATTACAAATTTTCTGACAAATTGTCATACTGATTTCCTGAGTGGTTGTACAACTTTACATTCTCACCAGCAATGGAGGAGTGTTCACCTTATTCCACATCCTCTCCAGGATAGGCTATCATTGTTTTTGATATTAGCCATTCTGGCTGGTATGACATGGTATCTCAGAGTCATTTTGATTTGCATTTTCATGTTGGCTAAAGATGTTGAACATTTCCTTAATTGTCTTTCAGCCATTTGAGATTCTTCTTTTGCGAATTCTCTGTTTAGTTCTGTACCCCATTTTTAAATTGGTTTATTTGAAACTTTAATGTCTAATTTTTGGGTTCTAATATATTTTGGAGATCATTCCTCTGTCTGATGTGGGTTGGTGAAGATCTTTTCCCATTTAGTAAGCTGCCTTTTCATCTTATTGACTGTGTCCTTTGCTTTATAGAAGCTTCTCAATTTCAGGAGGTCCTGTTTATTTATTGTTGCTCTCAGTGTCTGTGCTACTGGTGTTATATTTAGGAAGTGGTCTCCTGTGCCCATGCATTGAAGGCTACTTCCCACTTTCTCTTCTATCAGGTTCAGTGTGGTCGGTTTTATATTGAGGATGTTAATCCATTTGTACTTGAGTTTTTTGCATGGTGTTAGATATAAGTCTGTTTGTATTCTTCTACATGTTGACATCCAGTTATGCCAGCACCATTTGTTGAAGATTCTTAATTTTTCCATTGTATAATTTTAGCTTCTTTGTCAAAAATCAGATGTTCATAGGTATATGGATTAATGTTCGGGTCTTCAACTCAATTCCATTGGTCAACCTGTCTGTTTTTATGCCAGTACCAAGCTGTTTTCATTACTGTAGCTCTGTAATAGAGTTTAATGTCAGAGATGGTGATGCCTCTGGAAGTTCCTTTATTGTACAGGATTGTTTTGGCTATCCAGGTTTTTTTGTTTTTCCATAGAAGTTGATTATTGTTCTTTCAAGGTCTGTGAAGAATTTGGTTGGGATTTTGGTGGGGATTACATAAAATCTATAGTTTGGTTTTTTGGCAGGATTGCCATTTTTATTATGTTGATCACACCTATCCAAGAGCATGGGAGATCTTTCCATTTTCTAATATCTTCTTCAATTTCTTTCTTCAAAGACTTAAATTTCTTATCAAACAGGTCTTTCACTTCTGTGGTTAGTGTTATCCCAAGATATTTAAAGTTATTTCTGGCTATTGTGAAGGGTGATGTTTCTCTGATTTCTTTCTCAGTTTCTTTATTATTTGTATATAGGAGGGCTACTGATTTTTTTTTTTAAGTTTATCTTGTATCCTGCCCCATTAGTGAAGGTATTTATCAGCTGTAGAAGTTCCCTGGTAGAGTTTTTGGGGTCACTTCTGTATACCATCATATATCGGCAACTAGCAAAAGTTTGACTTCTTTCTTTCCAATTTGAATTCCCTTCATCTCCTTTTGTTGCCTTACTGCTTTAGTCAGAACTTCAAAAACTATGTTGAATAGATATGGAGAGAATGGACAGCCTTTTCTTGTTCCTGATTTTAGTGGAATCACTTTGAATTTCTCTCCATTTAATTTGATGTTGGCTGTCGGCTTGTTGTATATTGCTTTGATTATGTTTAGATATATTCCTTGTATCCCTGATCTCTCCAAGAGCTTTATCATGAAGGGGTGTTGGATTTGGTCAAATGCTTTTTCATCATCTAATGAGATGATCATATGGCTTTTTTTCTTTTACTTTATGTATATGGTAGATTACATTGATAGATTTTCATATGTTAAATCGTCCCTGCATCTCTGGGAGAAGCCAGTTTGATCATAGTGGATGCATTTTTTGATGTGTTCTTGAATTCAGTTTGCCAGTATTTTTTATTTTTATGGTTTATTTTTTATATTTAAAAATTTCCATTTCCTCCCCTCCTCCTCCCCCTTCCCTCCCCTCCCCTCCACCCATACTCCCCTCCCTCCCTCTCCAGGCCAAGGAGCCATCAGGGTTCCCTACTCTATGTTAAGACCAAGGTCCTCCCAACTCCCCCCAGGTCCAGGAAGGTGATCAACCAAGCTGAGAAGGCTCCCACAGAGCCCGTCCATGCAGAAGAATCAAAACCCAGCGCCATTGTCCTTGGCTTCTCAGTCAGCCTTCACCATCGGCCACATTCAGAGAGTCCGGTTTGGTCCATGTTCCATCAGTCCCAATCCAACTGGAGTTGGTGATCTCCCGTTAGTTCTGTCCCACCGTCTCCATGGGTAAATGCACCCCTCACGGTCCTGACTTTCTCATGTTCTCTCTCCTTCTGCTCCTCATCAGGACCTTGGGAGCTCAGTCCGGTGCTCCAGTGTGGGTCTCAGTCATTTTCTTCATCTATCGACAGGTAGAGGTTCCATGGTGATATGCAAGAAATTCATCAGTATGGCTATAGGATCTGGCCTTTTCAGGCTCCCTCTCCTCAGCTGCCCAAGGGGCTAGCTGGGGGCGTCTCCCTGGAAACCTGGGAACTCCTCTAGGGTCAAGTCTCATGACAACCCTCAGATGGCTCCCTGAATTAAGATATATGCTTCCTTGTTCCCATATCCACCCTTCCTGTATCCCAAGCATCCCATTCCTCCGAGCTCCCCCCATTCTCCTTTTCACGCTTTTGTCTCCCCATCTTCCCTTGGCCCTGTCTCGCCCCACCCTCAAGTTCCCAGTTTTTGCCCGGCGATAGCGTCTACTTCCAATATCAAAAGGATTACTATATGCTTTTCTTTGGGTTCACCTTCTTATTATCTTCTCAAGGATCCCGAATTATAGGCTCGATGTCCTTTAATTATGGCTAGAAACCGATTATGAGTGAGTACATCCCATGTTCATCTTTTTGGGTCTGGGTTACCTCACTCAGAATAGTGTTTTCTATTTCCATCCATTTGCATGCAAAATTCAAGATGTCATTGTTTTTTACCACTGAGTAGTATTTTAACATGTATATATTCCACAGTTTCTTCATCCATTCTTCCACTGAAGAGCATCTAGGTTGTTTCCAGGATCTGGCTATTATAAATAATGCTGCTATGAACATAGTTGAGCAAATGCTTTTGTAGTATGATTGGGCATCTCTTGGGTAAATTCCCAAGAGTGGAATTACTGGGTCCTGGGGTAGGTTGATCCCGAATTTCCTGAGAAACCGCCACACTGCTTTCCAAAGTGTTTGCACAAGTGTGCATTCCCACCAGCAATGGATGAGTGTACCCCTTGCCCCACAACCTCTCCAGCAAAGGTTATCATTGGTGTTTTTTATTTTAGCCAATCTGACAGGTGTAAGATGGTATCTCAAAGTTGTTTTGATTTGCATTTCCCTGATAGCTAAGGGGGTTGAGCATGACCTTAAGTGTCTTTTGAGTTTGCCAGTATTTTATTGAGTATTTTTGCATCAATGTTCATGAGTGAGAGTGATCTGTCTTCTGGTCTTCTGTTGCTTGCCATATTATCTGAGAGGTTCTTTTAGGGGGCTATCATCAGCAGTTGTACTTTAGATTCCTGGGAAATATTCTACTCTATGCAAACATTGTAATTGGTGTACCCATTCTTCTGCTGATGTTTATTTGGGGCTGTGTCCTTTTTTGATATTTATTGCTGTGATAAGTTACTTATGAGGGGACGAGGGTGAGGGGACTTGGGGATTTTATTTGACATATATGTTCTGATCACAGTCTATGATGAAGGGAACTCAGGGCATGGACTCAAGTTAGGAACTGAAGAAGAGATCGTGGAGGAATACTGCTTACATGCTTCCTCCGTAAGGTTTGCTCAGCCTGCTTCATATACAGTCTAGGACCACTAGCCTGGGGGTGGCACCAACCTCAGTGGGCTTGGTCCTTCCGCATCAATCAATAATCAAAACCTTCCCCACAGACTTGCCTACAGATGGAGGCATTTTCTCAGTTGAGATTCCCTTTTCTAGATGACCTCAGCTTGTGTCAACAACAAACTAACTAGCACACATTATTCATCTTTTTGTCTGTTTCTGACCCTGAGTTTTTGTTCATTGGTCTACATTTCTCCACTTTCTTTATATAGGAACTCAGTTCTATGAACTTTCCTCTTAGCACTGCTTTCATAGTGTCCCATAGGTTTGGGTGCATTATGCCTTCATTTTCATTGAGTTCTAGGAAGTCTTTAATTTCTTTCTTTATTTCTTCCTTGACCCAGGGTTCAATTGAGCACTATTCAATTTCCATGAGTTTGTAGACTTTCTGAGAGTAGTGTTGTTGTTGTTAAATTATACCTTTAAACCATGATGATCCAATAAGATGCAGGGTTTTTTTTTTTTTCAATTTTTTTGCATACTGTATGTGGTCAGTTTTAGAGAAGGTTCCATGAGGTGCTGAGAATAAGATGTTCTATAGATGTCTGTTATACCCATCTGAGTCATGGCATCTGTTAGTTCTCTTATTTCTCTGTTAAGTTTCTGTCTGGTTGACCTTCGCATTGTGAATAGTGGGGTGTTGAAGTCTCCTACTATTAGTGTGTGGGGTTTGATGTGTGATTTAAGCTTAAGTTATGTTTCTTTTCATATGTTGGTGCTCTTGTATTTGTGATTTCAGGATTGAGATTTCATCTTGATGGACTGTTCTTGTTATGAATATAATGTGTCCTTCTCCACCTCTTCTGATTGAGTTAGTTTGAAATATGTTTGGTTAGATAGTAGGATAATCACACCAGCTTGTTTCTTAGGTCCATTTGATTGGAAAATCTTTTCCCAACACTTTACTCTTAGATAATGTCTGTCTTTGAAGTTGACGTGTGTTTCTTGTATACAGCAGAAGGGTAGATCCTGCTTTCATATCCATTCTCTTAGCCTCTGTCTTTTTATAGGTGAATTGAGTTCATTGATATTAAAAGACATTTATGATCAATGATTGTTAATTTATGTTATTTTTAGAGGTAGTGTTTGTTTGTTTCCCTTCTTTGGTGTTTGCTGGTGTGAGATTATCTGTTGCCTGTGTTTTTGTGGGTGAAGCTAGCTTCCTTGGGTTGGTGCTTTCCTTCTAGTACTTTTTGTAGGGCTGGATTTGTGGATAAGTATTGTTTAAATCTAGTTTTGTCATGGAATACCTTGTTTTCTCCACCATAGTGATTGAAAGCTTTTCTGGGTATAGTAGTCTGGGCTTGCGTCCGTGGTCTCTTAGTGTCTGCAGCACGTCTATCCAGGACCTTCTGGTTTTCATGTTTTCCATTGAAAAGTCAGGTGTGATTTTGATAGTTCTGCATTTATATGTTACTTGACATTTTTCCTTTGCAGTTCTTAATATGCTTTCTTTGTTCTGCATGTTTTGCATTCTGATTATTATATTGTGAGGGGATTTTTTTAATTGGTCCAGCCTATTTGGAGTTATGTAAGCTTCTTATACCTTCATAGGATATCCTTCTTTAGGTTGGGAAAGTTTTCTTCTATGGCTTTGTTGAATATATTTTCTGCTCCTTTGAGCTGGAGTTTTTCTCCTTCTTCTATCCCTATTATTCTTAGGTTTGGTCTTTTCATGGTGTCTTGGATTTCCTGAATGTTTTGTGTTAATAATTTTTGGATTTCATGTTTTCTTTGACCAATGAATCTATTTCCTCTATAGTATCTTCAACACCTGAGATTCTATCTTCCAACCTTTGTATTATGTTGATTATGTTTGCCTCTGTAGTTCCTGTTCATTTACCCAGATTTTCCATATCCAGAATTCCCTCAGTTTGTGTTTTCTTTATTGCCTCTATTTCAGTCTCCAAGTCTTGAACTGTTTGCTTCACCTGTTTGATTATTTTTTTTTCTTTGTTTTCTTTGATAGATTTATTGATTTCTTACAATTTTTTGTTTGTCTTTTCCTCCATTTTTTTAAGGGAATTTTTTCATTTCCTCTTTAAAGGTCTCCATCATCCATAAAGTTAAGTTTAAAATCATTTTCTTCTGTTTCTTCTGTGTTAGGATGATCAAGTGTTTCTGTTGTGTGACCACTGGGTCCTGGTGTTACCATGTTGCTTTTCAGGTGTTGAATGAATTCTTGCATTGGTGTCTATTTATCTCTTCCTCTAATTGGTGTCAGCAGTGTCTTTGACTCTTGGTCCATTCCTTGCATTGGCTGTCTGTGTCTTTGGGAGCTGTTCTTGGTCTGCTCTGTGCTGACACTGTTTGTGTCTCAGGGAGCCACTGAGGACTCTCTTGGTCTGCACTCTTGGTTAGTACTCTCGGTTCATTCTGTGCAGTCACAGCCTGTGCTTCAGAGTTTCTCTCTTGATCTTCTCTGTGTAGTTGCAGCGTGTGTTTCAGAGTTCCTCTATGGTTGAAGGGGGTGGGGTGGGGAGTAAAAGAGTTTGGGGGTGAAGTGGGACTTCTAGTTTGCAGAGTCCAGTCAGTGGGGTGGGGGTGTGGGAGCAGCCTATCTGAAGGAAGCTTGCCTGCTGGATGGCTAGAGGACCTGGGGCAGGTGGGGGAGGAGCCTGGGCTTTTGTCCCATTGTGGAGGTGCCCAGCGGGTGGGTAATCAATCACCTCTTGGTTCTCTCTGTGTATTTGTTTCATGTATTTCAGTTCCTCTGAGGTTGTAGGGTGGCAGGTAAGAGGGCTTGGAGTCAGGTGGGACTTGTAGCTTACAGGGCTTGATCCATGGGATGGCAGTGTTGGAGCAACCTCCAGAAACTCAGTTTTAAAAAATTATGTTGGTGTGTTCATTTTTAAGAGGTCTCCAAAATCTTTCTTATGCTCCATTTCACTTGCACTCGTCATCCAAAACACAATATTTTGACTTCTAACCCACTATGTGATTTTACCTGGTTTGATCTTTATGTAGATATTGAGTACATTATGTTATTTTATATATAAAGTGTCTATGATTCATTTAAATTCAATATTAGTCATATATATACATATATATGTATATATAGAGAGGTCATTATTTTTATTCTAAAGAACCCTTCATTTATTTCAGCTCTTGACAAAAATAATGCATTTATTCTATTTGGATGGCTATTTCTAACTTTGTTGTATTTGATCCTCAGTAAAACTTGACAAAATTATTTTATTTTTAAGGTAATTACTTGTAGAGTTTCTCTCTGTGTCTATCTCTGACATCTGCCTGTCTCTCTTTTCTCTCTCTGTCTCTGTCTTTCTTTCTCTACCTCTCCTTCTCCCTATGAACATGTGTGTGTGTGTGTGTGAGAGAGAGAGAGAGAGAGAAAGAGAGAGAGAGAGAGAGAGAGAGAGAGAGAGAGAGAGAGAGAGAAACAGAGATTGGGAAGAGAGGTAGAGGAGTGATTGAGCACTGAAATTTTATATGGGCTGATCTCCAGTCAACACGAAATGGGACTTCTCTTATAAATAGTGGAAGCATGCTTAGAAGCAAGATTGTTAATCAAACATTAATTTTGTTAGTTTTTCTGAGGAACTCCTATATATTTTCCCACCAGACCTGTACTCATTCTATACCTATTAATAATAATACAGGAAGTTGATAAAAAACTTCAAACTTCCCCCATCTACATAGGCAGATAGTATTCATCAATTAAGATATGAAAACCACAAAGACTGGACCGAAATAAATCAAACCAGAGCTTAATGCAGAAATGTTAATTCACACAGTGAATGGTGAGTGTGTACCACTTTGTGCCAAAGCAACTGTACCAGTCACAAGCACAGTGTGCCTGAGGCAACTTTACCTGTCACTCTCAGTGTTTGCATCATTGGATGCTTGAGCGAGTGGGTACACATCTGTCATTTGCTGTGGAACTTCCAGCTCCCCGATGGCTCACCTTTCCAGCACATGGACATTTTCTGTGTGAGATTCCTGCTCAAACCTTTACACCCACCCCCATTTTTGATGGCTTCTCTCCTTTCCCCATTAGTTTTCAAGAGTTCTTGTTTCTCGCTGCATTCCGCATGTAGGTCCTTTGTCTCAAAATCTTTTTCCTCATAGTGCATAGAGCCCTTTTAATTTCACAGCACAGTCTTTTGAAGAAGATTGGGTCTTCACTTCCATGTAAGAAATATATTGTCATTTTTCTTCAAAGATTCCACTCTTAGATGTGTTTATGTGTGATGTTGTTTTTATTATCTTCTTAGGAGTTTTATGGTTGGATGAGAAAGGCTTTATTCCTAAGTCCCCAGTTGAGTGTTATTCGCTAGAAAGTGTTTATTTGACCCTGGTTAAGCAATTAAGATGAAGAAATTAGAGGCTAATCACTGGTTTTCTTAAACTAGCTCTCCATGTTGTCACAAGTAAATAGAAACAGGGAAGAAGACATATACACAGAGAGATGAGAAGAGAAGAGAGAATGGAGTGGGAAGAGCAACATAAAGAAAACAGAGAAGGATGTGAACATCAAGAAGGAGCACCAGAAAGGAGTACCATTGTGAGCACCAAAAGGGAGCACAATTCTGAGCACCAAAGGGGAACATTGTTGTGAGCACCAAAACGGAGCATTGTTCTGAGCACCAAAGTGAACACTATTGTGAGAGCCAAAAGGAAGCATCGTTGTAAGCAGAAGCCATACAGAAGAGAGTTGTGTCTGTCAGAGCATAGGTAGGACTAGCCTTACTGTCAATACCTTTACCTTACACTCTCTTCTTCAGAGCCAGTAGAGAACACATGTCCATTTTCTTAAACATCAGGTATAAAACAGTTTGTTAGAACAGGCCTAGGTAACACTTACTGGCTTGATACAATTGCCTAAAAATCTGGCACCATGAGTTTGGTCACAGTCACATCAAGAATCAATTGTACATTTCTGGGAATTTCCTATGCTAGGTTTTTTGTTAACCCCATAATGGTTCCCTCCATTGAGATATCTCAATTCCCAAGAATCCACAAGGATGACCCCAGCTAAGAGTCTAAGCAATAGTAGAAAATATGCCTTAACTGCCCTTCCCCTGTAATCAGGTTGATGACTACCTTAATTATTATCATAGAAACTTCATTCAGTAACTGATAGAAACAGATGCAGAAATCCACAGCTAACACTGGGTCTAGCTGCTGAGTCCAGTCATAGAAACATAGAACGATAATATGAGTAAAGGGGTCAAAACATGATGGGGAAACCCACAGAAACAACGGACCTGAGCTAGTGGAAGCACACAGACTTTGGACTGACAGTTAGGGAAAATAGGACCAAACTAGGCCCTCTGAATGTGAGCAACAGTTGTGTGTCTTGGGCAGTTTGTGGTGCCGCTGGCCATAGAACCAGTATTTATCCCTAGTGCAAGAAATAGCCTTTTGCAGCCCATTCCCTATGGAGGGATACCTTACTCAGCCTAGATACAGGAGAGAGGGCCTTGGTCCTGCCTCAAGTGATTTGACAGACTTTGTTGACTCCCCATGGGAGGCTTAACCCTGTCTGAGAAATGGATGAGGCGTGGAATGGGGGGAAGATGGGAGAATGAAAGTAGGGGAGAGAGAGGGAACTGGGACTGGTATGTAAAATGAAAAGATTATTTTACAAAATTAAATTAAATTTTAAAAATATAAACATTCACTTTATAATAAAACACTTAATTACTAAAAAAAAAGAATCAATGTGAGGACAGAGAGGCTACACATTATAGTCAAGACCCTATGGCTGTCCTCTCTGCTCTCTAGAGATAGCCTTAGCAGTTGCTGGTTTCTTCTTCTTTCTGTCTCTTCTCTCTGCTCTTCCTTGTCCCTGAGAGGTCGTCTTGGTAGACCCCCGTCCTTAGTGCCTCTGGATATTCTCTCTCTTACCTACAGCTGTAGGAGTTCTTTGGTGGAGTTTTTGGGGTCGCTTATGTACACTATCATATTATCTGCAAATAACGAAAGTTTAACTTCTTCCTTTCCAAATCGAATCCCCTTGATTCCCTTATGTTGTCTTATTGCTATTGCTAGTCTCTCTTACCTATAATAAAAAACTTTTCCAATTAAAAAGGAAAGGAAGAAAACTATCCTATGTTTCCAGTTCTTTGAGACCTAGGCCTTCAGGTTCCCATTTGGCCATGTAGTTCTCTGTGTCTTCAGATAAATGGGTGGATAGAGAGACATGATAGACAGCTTAGGGCAGAATGAGAGAGGGACAGGCAGACAAATGAGTGGATATATTGATGACACAGAGAAATACAGACAGATCATATATGCATGGACAGACAGTATTTTCTTATTTTTGTTGGTTATTTTCAGTGGCACTTGAATACTTTTTAAGATAGTTCATCATAATCAAAAGTCTGATGTAAACTGCTTAATTAAGCATCCTCTATTTCCTCATAATTTCACTCTCTTCCCTTGATACAAAATTAATAACTGTTTCCAATACTTAGGTAAAATATTGTCTGGTCATAAAGCAATGAATACCTTCTCATATTTCAAATGAAACTGCATTTTGATATATTCTTTCCTGAATAGTAGAAAAAAATTATTTTGTTTGATTTTCTGTCACTATTATTGGGATGTGAGAATAAGATGGATAATTCTTCTCTTAATTAATTGAATTTCTATAATACTTAACAGTGGAATGCATAGTAAATAAATCTGAACTGGTCATGGTAAAGGTTTCCACCCCGGCTATTTGAGAAGTTGTCTCCACTCTCCTCCTCCAAGAAGATTGCCTGAGCTCAGGAGTTCAAGACCAGCTAGAATAATATATGGGAAAGCCCCATCTCAAAACAAAAATACAAACAAATACCTTAAATTTACTTATTTATTAGTTGTTTATTTATTTATTTTGTGCACATGGAACTAGATCTCATTTATGGTTACAGTTTAAGATCACATCTTTATTGTAGTGTGGAAAAGAAAGGAACAACCAATTAGTGTATTTTTAAGAATGTGTATGAGTGTGTGCCTGCGTGCCTGTGAAAGTCACTTTTACTCCTGGGAACTAGGAGGTTAAGTTCTCTCCTGCCACCTGGTGGGACACAGGGATCAACTCAGGTCACCAGCCCATGCCCAAGAGTCATAGGAACAACCATTTAAAAATGCACAGTTGTTAATAATTAAAATAAAACTTAAGTATTCTTAATTTGTTAATAGTTTAAAATGTAAATTATTAGTAGCTATAAGGATTGCTTCATACACTGGAGAACCATCGCAGACAAGAATGGTATTGGTTGCTGTGTCTGCGTGTGTGTGTGTGTGTGTTAAAAGTGTGACTTAGCCGGGCGGTGGTGGCGCACGCCTTTAATCCAGCACTTCGGGAGGCAGAGGCGGCGGATCTCTGTGAGTTCGAGACGCAGCCTGGTCCTACAAGAGCTAGCTCCAGGACAGGCTCCAAAGCCACAGAGAAACTCTGTCTCGAAAAACCAAAAAAAAAAAAAAAAAAAAAAAAAAAAAAAAAAAGTGTGACTTAATAAATTTAGAAAACAAGATGTTGTACATTGAATTTCTCACTTTGAAAATCTGTTGATTAAACTAAGAATTCTAAGCACGAGTTTAGAAAAGCATCACATTATATACTCACCTTTGCACAAACTCTGTTGCCCAGGGAACCGGCAAACGTCCTGCCATTATATAAGAGGCTCCCCAGAGCCCACCTTCTCCCTGGCCAGGCAAGAGTACAGACAACTGGGCAAAGGTGATGAGTTACTAAAGAATGTGAACACTGGTGATCCCAAGGGAAATGGAGAAGCTATGAGCTACAGGGAATTAACGTGGCGTGTTCCTCAGATTGCAGATCTGAGGATAATGGGTTAAGATATACTGCTGATGTCTAACGGCTTCTGTGTACGTGACAGGCTATTGAATTGTAGATAAGGTGAGCAACATGAAAAGAAAACGTCCAGTCTGTTAGTTGACATGACACATAGTGAAATAAAAAAAATAAACGAAGAAATAAGCCGTCTAGGTCTAAGAAGATACGAGCATTTCAGATTCTTGTGTTTTATTTGACTGGTGGATGTTCATTGCACATAGTTTCACACTGTTCAGTTTTGGTCCAGTAGATCATGGACTTTGAACATATTTGCCCTTCATTTTTTTAACCTTTACCCACACCTTTATTTTGTTCCTATTTTCCTAATTTCTCCCTTCTGCTCATAAAACTCTCTCTGTATGTATGTATATTATATATACATATATCCATTCTAATACATGCCACTGAGAGAAACATTCAACCCTCTTTTTCTTCTCATCTGATTTATTTCCATTAACATGATGACAATGTTTACAACCATTTGTCAGCAAAAGGCATAATTTCATTGTTCTTTATGACTGAATATAACTCTACTGTGTATATATGGCATATATTCTTTATCCATTCATCTATAACCCTTAGGCTCATTCCATAAGTTCACAGGTCATGAATAGTGTTGCAGTATCTTGTGTGAGAATCTGTCAAGGCAGATGCCTAGAAGTGGCTTAAAACGAGGTCACTTAACAAAAGGACAAAAATAGCAGAATTAGATTTTCTTCTTCCTTACTTGCCACCAGTCATGACACAGGGTCAAGAGGAAAATGGGTGAAATATTCTTTCCTTTTCTTGGAGTCTTCACATTTCCATATTTTTTCAGAGTTGCATTGTAAGCCATTAATTTTGTTAGGGATATTTCAAATGTTAATTTGTTTGCTGTCCATTTGTCTAATGTACCAACATCTGATTAGAGATGAAGACATTTTGGGAAATTCTGGCTTAGCACTCTACAATTGAATTTTTTAATGGAATTGTTTAAGAAATGAGATATTTTCACTTGGAAGAGCGTACACTGATGCAGGTACATGAACATGAACCAACTTAGCTTAGGCATAGCCTTACACTGACACTTGGCCCACAGGGACTATATCTGGAGATCAGGAGTCCACTAAGTGTCCTCAGAAGCCATACTTAAAATGTGTGGGTTTTGATATGAATCATGTTTACAGATCTTGATTAGTTTAGCAACTTTTCAGTTGCTGTGATAAAATACCATGACCAATAGAAGGAAAAATTTATCTAATTAATTTAATTAGCAAAATTACAGTTCCAGAGGGAGAAAGAGTCATAGTGGCAGAGAAAAGTCATGGTAGCAGGAAGCTGGACAGGAAGTAGAAAGTTACACATCTTTGCCCAGAAACAGAAAGCAAAAAGCAATTTCCAAGTGGATGGGAAGGCAAGGACAAAGGAAGGGAGGCAAGGAACACAGACTCAAACTAACCCTCCCCCACTCCCCGTGACATAGTTCCTCCAACAAGGCTGCACCTTCCCATACCTTGTTTTGAAAGGCACCACCAACTGGGGCCAATTGTTCAAATGCATGCGCCTGTGGAGGGCAGGTCTCATTTAAACCCCCATAATGACATAGTCAGTTAATAGAGATATTAGTGTATTTACTCAATGTAAAGAAAACACTAAACTATGTTGGCAATCTTATAGTAATGAAATAATTTACCAAGAAAATGGAGTAATAGAACGTGTAGCGGGCATGAGAAACGGCTTCCTCATTAAGGTTCTGTGTCTGAATGGAATACACAAGGACTGGGTGAGAGGCTAGATCGAAGAGCCATGGTGGCCTGGATCTGCCATAGGTATTCATGTTTAGATGAGTTCAGGTCAGATTTCTCCCCACTCCCCAAGTCGCAAATGGAAGAACTACAGCAAGATCCTTGGCCACCACTTTCTAAGGTCCGATTTTTTGCTGGTTTCCTGTAGATGGCGGTGAGAAAGTGGTGGGCTCTCTGGAGATGGCTGCTGTAGGCAACAGAGCTCAGCATTAGGCATTTAAAAGTCCATCATGGAAGCCGGGCGGTGGTGGCGCACGCCTTTAATCCTAGCACTTGGGAGGCAGAGGCAGGCGGATCTCTGTGAGTTCGAGACCAGCCTGGTCTACAAGAGCTAGTTCCAGGACAGACTCCAAAACCACAGAGAAACCCTGTCTCGAAAAATCAAAAAAAAAAAAAAAAAAAAAAAAAAAAAAATCCATCATGGAGACAGAACCTGTGTAAGAGCCTGCAGTAAGTACCCAAGGGGACTCTGCCAGTCCCAAGGTTCTTCAACCAGAAATGGGGAGAATTCAAAAGAAAGCCTTTCAGTTGAGTTAATTATGATCTAAGTTTGTCACTTAGTTGAAGTAAGTAAAGAAAGATTACTTTTTATGGTTGTAGCCAGAAAACTACTAAAATTGATGCTGACATCATTTTGATATAATTCTATCACTAGTTTTGCCACAACAGAGGTCTTTGTATCACTTAGTTAAGTAGATGTAAGACTTCATCGTCGTTGACTTTGAAAGTCACTTCACTTTACAGGTTATTTTCCTGCAGGATTTTCCCTTTCTAGAAAACTACAGGCAACTAGGAATGGTTCCTTATTAGAAGGTCCCGGGGAGTTCTACTTTTGAATTTCAATATCTTCACTTTCAATATCGTGTGCATCTTCAGTCCCAGGGAGGTGATTCTACACTCGCCGTACATTCATTTACAGCATTTTGCATTAACACGGGCCCTTGCTGCCCTCCTAATCCATTATTTATCTGTGTGTGCAGAATAGGAGCAGTGCTCATGGATGGCTGTCGTCAGCACATTTCTACATATTAATACCTTCTCCTAGAGCATTACTAGAGTCAATAGACAATAGGAGTTTGTCTTTTCCATAACGGGAAAGTAGTTTGTATTTCTAGCTAAAATTCTAACTTCATGTTTTCTTTCTTTTAATCTCCATTCCCTTCCATTCCTTTCTCTGTGCAGTTTGTTGAGGATTATGAAGACAGACACTTTATTTTTAGCAGGTGGTTTTTAGGTAGCTACCGATTTGCTCTCTAACTACAGCGTGTAGTTCTTGGCAACAGCCTGAACTCATTCAATGCTGTGGGTCAGTATACTGTGGTGATAAAATACCGAATAACTTACATAAGGGCATGTGCCTAGCACCAAGTACAAACTAAATAGGGAAATGATCTTGACTTTCAACAATATAATAATAAGGGAAAAACAGTAACCAGACATGTTCACATTAAGTTCAGGATAAGCACTTGTCTGACAGGTACCTAACTTGATTGCTGCATTCGTATTAGAATGACTGTGTGCCCTGTGGTACAATACACATGTAACACCACAGGCAAAGTCACTATACTAACGTTAAGTAAAATATAGAAAAATAATTAAAACATATGAGACCATGAATCTGAAAGAAAGTGGGGAGAGTTATATGGAGTGCTTGAAGGAAGGAGAGGGAAGGGGAAATGTCTTAATATATTAATGAACTCGAAAATCAAAACTATTTTTAAAATTTATTAGATCATATTAATCAAATCCATCTCAAAATTCAGAGATTTAGTCCCAGGCACCAGAATAATTGTTTAATATCCCAGTTGTGTCTATGACTATAAGAACTGACACACGAAATGGAGAATCAGCAGGGTCATGGGTGAACACACTAAGCATGTAGAAAATTTTGAGTTACAGATGCAGAGAGCTGTGTTTCCTGGGCAAGGGCAAGGGTTTATTTTGTTTTACTTTATTAGATAGTTGCTGTTCATAGAGACATTGTTTGCTCAGACCGAGTCCTTGAAGTTAAATAAATGCAAACAGCATAACAGATGCATTTGCATGGTTTGAGGTAGTGAATACAAATTAATATATCGAAAGAAATGAAAGCAATTAGGCAGGGAAGTTCATCTCATTAAAGCAAGAATGCAAACTCCTTCTGGACTTCCCAATCAGACATGTGAATTGATCAGGAGAGAGTTGGCAGGGGTTATCATGATTTTTCTCTAAAGTTCAGAGGGGAGAAGCTGCTGATATTTAAAAAAAGGAAAATATTTAAATAGCTAGTTTAGGACACTGTCTAAAGGAAACAAAGGAAACAACCAGAAGCAAAAAGGAAGGGCAAGAAAGTGAATCTGCTACAGTTCGATGAGATGTTTCCATTTCGGATGGTTTTAGCCACTGCTAAGTCTGGTGGAGTTTATTAAGACTCTTCTTATAAATGAGGCTCAGTAGACTTACATCATTTGCTCAAGGGCGGAAGATTAGACATGGGTGATATTCCTGCTCAAGTCTACATCCTTCTGATCCAAAGACTGCTCATTTATAGCATCCCTCTCTCCCAAGCCCCACTTCCTCATGAGGGACGCCTTTGTAAAGGGGTCTCTGTTAATCAAGACCACTGAGCGAAGGCAGCTGAGGCAAACTGGTGCCAAGACAAATGACCGTTCCCTGCTTTGCTGTTAATCTCTTGCCCACTGGAGCATAAGGTAAATAGTTTTCAAGAATAAAAGGATATCAATAACTCCAGCAGCGAGGACACAGGTGGAAGGAGAATGAACCGAGCTGCAGCACCGGCGTCGCCATGACCTTAGTAAAGTTGCTAAGATGTAGCATAGGTTGTGTTTTTTGTAGACACTTGTGTATGGGAGGGGCTTCACTTAAGCATCAGGTGATGAACCAAGAACGCCAGGGCAGAAGGCTGCAGGGTGCTTCTCTTCTGGAGTTCTGTGAGTTCCCACATCCTCCCCTCTGTTCCTTTCCCTCCTCCGGGAAGCTCCTCCTGGCCTTGATACACAGTCCAGGCCACTTGCTTACTTGTGCCATCACTGTTTCTGTAAACTCCCTGGGTTAAGACCCTGGCAAAACACACTGCTTACACAGTAGACTCCCCTGTTTTCTGATCATCTTTAAGGCAGAAGCCTCCTTTAGCTCTAAGCACTAAGCACTGCTGGCACATGACACATTTCTTCCTTAAATTAACAGTATCAACTTCAAACGAATGGCTGAATAAATAGATATGTTTTCCCCTTCCGTGCTGAATAACATTCAGTGACCTGTGGTTGCAGCTACCCTGTTTACCTAAAGGTTATGTGATTTCTATTGTGTATGCAGATTGCTTTGAAGAATCTGGCCATATTTGCAAACTCACTTGCCTGATTCAAATTGAAGAAACCTGAACTAGGCCTTTGTTGGCTTCTGCAAATGAGTCAGATTCCATATTGAGAAAAACAGTCCTCTAATGGATCTACCATTCCAATTGCCTGGAAGTAAAAAGCCATAAGTCATCGAGTATAATACAAATTATAAGAAGAATATACAATTATAGTAACTTGACATATGTATGAGCTAAGTTGTATCACTTAAAATTCCTGTGCTGAGGTCCTAGCTTGTAAACATCTTACAATGTTTATAAACATCATAACCATGTTTAGAAATAGGATCTTAAAGAATGATCTGATTTCAAATTAGGCTATTAAGGTAATCCTCGTGAAATCTGACTGATATCCTTATAAAAATGAAAATGGGTACAGAGCCACAATGGGTGCTTATGGACTGAAACCCACCTAGTAAAGCCACCCAGTGAGGGAACACTGAGAAAATGACCATCTCAAAGACAAGGAAGGAGTCCTCAAAAGAAGCCAATCCTGCCAACACTTATTCTTTGACCTTGAACTTCTAGTGACAAGAACTGTCACAAAACAAATTTCTGTTCTCTCACAGTTTGCAGCATTTAGTTAAGGCAGACTAGCAGAGCCCAATATGTGCTTTATCATGTCTTAATGATGCTATATTTTCAGGCTCCTTTGCAATCTTTCAAAATTTTTAGTTTTTATATTTATAAAACCATTACATGATTATTACATGATCAATAAATATAAATATACAATGTCTAAGCATATAGGCATACAATCTTAAAGATTCTGCCACTTGAGTTAGTGAGCATGTTAGCATAAATATTTTAGTTCCATCCCCAGAGCCTACATACAGATAAGATGAGAGAATCAAATCTACAAATTTTTCTAACTGCCATATATATCCTGTAGCTTTGTATCCCCTACATACATCATACACACATACAAAAAAATTAATTTTGCCACATCAAGTTGGAAAATGCATAATGAAATCAGTGACAAATGAGGAAGTATATTATGCATGTTATATATGTATATATAATACGTATTTTGTCTGTGTATATTGCATATTATATGCATGTAAGATGCATGCTTATATATATAAAATACATATTATATACATGCATATATATTCTTTAAAAATCCCTATTGGATCAGCTGCAAAGAGTTTATTTGATCATGTAGCAGTCTTTATTTTTTCTTTTCAAATTGAAACACTCAAAGCATTCGAAGAGAAGTCTCTTTATAAAACACCTATAAGTTATTGTCAAATCTTTATAAACTTCAAGTGAGAGCATTTTCTAAGAAATTACTGGGCTGGCTTGGTGTGATGTACAGTAATACATTTAAACTGCATTTAAGTAGAGATGAGAGGAGTAGAAAAGGCTCCAGCTATAAACATTAATTTCCTCAGAAAGTGTTTAACATTCCTCTTGTGCAAAGTCTGCATTCGCTTTTACATTATGTCCTTTAATGAGATGATGTTCTAGTTAAGGGTTTCGTTGAGTTATTCAGATGTTGTTCAGTGCTATGGATGTGTTAGGTTTTGGGATGTCATGAACCTTTTGAATCTTTTATCTGTCTTTTATAAATTCTGAGGAATTACTAGAAGAATTCTGTTGGTTGGATTTTTGTTTACTTGTTTACCTTATTTTGTTTTGTTTTGTATAAACTAGCGTCATTTGAGAAAAGAGAACCTCAGTAGAGAAAATACCCATCAGATTGCCCAGTATGCAAGCCTGTGGGGCATTTTTCTTGATAAATAACGGATATTGAAGGACCCAGCCCACTATGAGCAGTACCACCCCAGGAAGCTGATCTAGGGATTTATAAGAAAACAGACTGAGCAAACCAGCAACTAGCATTCTTCTGTGGTCCTGCTCTGGTTCTTGATCCTGGGTTATTGCTTGAGTTCCTGTCCTCCTAACTTCCTATCATGGTGGTCTGCAAACTAGCAGATGGCAGAAGCCCTTTGCATCACAAATTGCAAATTTTTGGTTATGGTGCTTATCATAGAAATAGAAAGCAAACTGATACGAGGAGCTCTTAATTGTAATCTAGTGTTTCTTCCAAAATTCAATCCTGTTGATTACAGGGATATCAACTGCTCCTTTATGAGTAGGTAGCATACTCTTGTAGAGAAAATAACTTTATTAACTACTTATTCATCATGCTAATTATTTTAAGGCTTGTTCAGAGAGAGATTACCTAGCATGCATGAGATCTTAAGTTCAACCTCTAATGCTACAAAATAAATAAGTTAATAAACATAAATAACACATGCAAATACATACACATGTATCTCCTGCCCTGAGAACATGGAAAGCTTCTTAAAGTGCACACTCATTGATGCTCTATTATTTTAAAATACTTCTCTGGCAGTCAACATTTCAGAGGTATCAGAGTGACCACAAGTAACCACTGCTTTACTGAAGGAAGTAACGTTTACCTGAGAAACAAAGTTATAAGTTTGCTATGAGACATATTTTTTTGTTTGTCACAAGATTTTACATTGTGGAATAGACTGTTTAAAACTATAAGCCCAGTTTTGGGTGTGACTTTGCCTTACATGTACTCATATGCGCATACACACAAATACATGATAGCTAAAACAATCCTGTACAATAAAGGAACTTCTGGAGGCATCACAATCCCTGACTTTAAAGTCTACTACAGAGCTACAGTACTGAAAACAGCCTGGTATTGACATAAGAACCGACAGGAGGACCAATGGAACTGAATCAAAGACCCAGATATCAATCTACACACCTATCAACACCTGATTTTTGACACAAAAGCAAAAAATATAAAATGAAAAATGAAACCATATATTTTTGTTTAACACAGTATTTCTTTTTACTGAAAAGTAGATACATAATATATGAATGTATGTTTATACAAACTATGCTTCCCTCCAAGAACCATGGGTTATTCACGAAACTTCCAGTGACAGACTTGAAAAACCTCACATTAAATTCCTGTACAGGGAAGTCAAAGACATTACTAAGATAATATAGGTTGTTGCTATTGTTTTTGGTGGCCTCCCAGAACTTGAATGTAAGATCCTATTCCTGAAAACATGATATACTTCAGACACAGGACTTGGAGGAATCAAGATGAAACTATCCTGGTAGCCTCCTCTCTAGTGTTAGATCTAACAGTATCTTAATGTTGTTATCTAGGCTGCTAAAGAAGAAAAAATGATCAACAGTACTACTCAGCAGCAAATCTTGAGAACCACAGAAATGGCCCACATGGCAAGTTATCTCCAGTGCTGCATTGGTGCATTGATTTCTTGTTATTGAGCAGTTGGAATTATTACTAGCTCCATATCTGTACTTTGGGTTTTTTTAGATTTTTTATTGCTTTATAAATAATACCATTCAAAATTTCCACCTCCTCCCCTCTTCCAATTTCCCTCCCGCTCCTCTCCCCTTCCCCCTCCAGTCCTAAGAGAGGGCAGGGTACCCTGCCCTGTGGGAAGTCCAAGGCTCTCCCCAGTCCATCCAGGCCTAGGAAGGTGTGCATCCAAATAGAATAGGATCCCAAAAAGCCAGTATATGCAGTAGAATGAAATCCCAGTGCCATTATCATTGGCTTCTCAGCCCCCATTGTCAGCCACATTCAGAGAGTTCGGTTTGATCACATGCTTGTTCAGTCCCAGTCCAACTGGCTTTGGTGAGCTCCCATTAGATCAGTCACACTGTCTCAGTGGGTGAACCAACCCGTCGCGGTCCTGACTTCCTTTCTCATCTTCTCTCTCCTTCTGCTCTTCAACTGGACCTTGGGAACTCAGTCCAGTGCTCCAATGTGGGTCTCTGTCTCTATCTCCATCCATTGCTGGATGAAGTTTCTATGGTGATATTCAAGGTATTCATCAGTGTGGCTATGGGACAAGGCCAGTTCAGGCACCCTCTCCTCTACTGCCCAAGGACCTAGCTGGGGACATCCCCATGAACACCTGGGAACTTATCTAGAGCCAAGTCTCTTGCCAACCCTAAAATGGCTCCCTTAATTAAGATATCTTCTTCTCTGCTCCCATATCCACCCTTCCTCCATCTCAACCATCCCACTCCCCCAAGTTCTCCCCAATCCTCCCCTTCTCCCTTCTCTCTCCCCCCTGCCTTCCCCCCACCCCCACCCTCATGCTCCCAACTTTTGCCTGGAAATCTTGTCTGCCTCCATTTTCCAGGAGGATCTATATATGTTTTCCTTTGGGTTCACCTTATAATTTAGTTTCTCTAGGATTGTAAACTATAGGCTTAATGTACTTTGTTTATGAATAGAATCCACTAATGAGTGAGTACATACCATATTCATCTTTTTGAGTCTGGGTTATCTCACTCAGGATGGTGTTTTCTATTTCCACCCTTCCACAGAAGAGAAGGCAGAAAGAGTGTAAGAGCCAGAGGTGAGGAAGATGGAGGACACCGAGAAAACCAGTCCCTGTAATTAACATGGTCAAAGCTCATATGAGTGTGTGAAGACGAGGGAAGTGTGCACGGGGCCTGGGCAGGGATATACATCACGGGGTCCTAGATCTGAAAGGAGAAGTGGACACATGACCTCATCCCTAACCTAGAAGCAAACCCTAATTTATAACCCCTTATAAATGAAAGTTTAGTTCCCTCCAAGAGAGTCTCACTGGGGAAGCAAACTGCTCTTAATTGTAGGCTGCATGGCCAGCAGTACATGGCCAACAGAAAAACAAACTCAGTGGCATCTTTGCAGGTTCCTTGTCTCATAATGTTATGTCAGGGCTCTTTTACTTTTCTTAA
Organism: Arvicola amphibius; assembly: GCF_903992535.2. Lineage (NCBI taxonomy): Eukaryota > Metazoa > Chordata > Mammalia > Rodentia > Cricetidae > Arvicola > Arvicola amphibius. Next base: position 90,376,100 of record NC_052058.2, on the reverse strand, counting down.
TTTTATCTTATTATGATTAATTCAATTTAATTTATTTTTTCCTCCTCTCTTCTTACTCTTTAGGTCTTTGGTGTGTATATTATGGCTTCCACTTTAAGTGTTTTGATGGGATTCTGGGTGTGTGAATGAGTAGATCTCTGTTCCTTGTGCTTTTCCTTGGGTCCCTTGCCTTTTGTTTGTTGTTTGTTCAGATGTATAGTTTGTTTTATCTTATTAGACTATATTTTATTATTATCCCATAAAAGGCTTTTGCTTTCCAATGAGAGATATAAAGGGAGAAGATCAGGATTGGAGGGGAGGAGGGGAAGATGTGGAAGGAGTAGAGGAAGGAAAACTATAATCAGGATATATTATGTGAGAAAAAAGGAAAATAGTTTTATTACCATTTAAGCAGCTAAAATAAAGTTGTTTTAGGGCAACAGATATAGCTGCAATATAGAGGACTTGCTTAGTATGCATGAGGGTCCTGGGTTCAAGCCCTAATACTGAAAAGGAAATAGTAAGGAAATAGTCAAAAAAGGTTAGTATTCATTTTGTTAATGATCTATAAAGGTTACATTTTATCTAAAATTACATTGTTTTGGCATTGCTTCCCTATGATTCTTGTGAGTTTTCACCTTCTGTTGGTTGTGGATGGCAGATGCCATAGTTATTTTTGTTGTTGATGATGATAATGATGATGAATTTATTCTGTGATGAGTAAGTAAATAGACTTTTTATAAATTTTACTTTAGCACCAACTTCAATAGTATAGGATAAGCTCTCTGGTCAAATTCATGAGAAGAGTCCACAAGAAATACTTTACCAATATTGGCAGGGTTTGAGGAAGCATACAAATTATTCAAAACCTAATTTGACTTCTCAAGATTTTCATCAGACTTGGTAATTGGAAATGTGCTCAAGAAAAATGATATGTAGAAAAATTTTAAAGCAAACTAAAATATGATCTAGATTGCGAACAAGTGGCTTTCCAAATAGAGAGTACTGAAGGCTGATAAGGCAATTGTACTGGAAGGCAGGCCTCATCTCTAACCTGGCATTTTCTTCAGTATACAAAGAATATCATTTTTATCCTGTTCATAAACTCCGTTGCTTAGGGCAGCTCTTAGTCACTCATGAATATGAAGTGTTTTGAACTGAGAAGTGAGCAAGTTTAATATGTAGGAAGGCTCTCAGAGTCTTGGGGATAGCTTCAGGGACAAAACCACGGCAGGGTAGAGTTGAGCTGGAGAACAGAGGATATGAAGTTATGGTTCAGTGGTCTAAATGTGAAGCCATATCCTTCCCTGTATACTCAAACCCCAATTAAAATTCAAGGATAGGAATAGGAATGAGTTTCAGATCGGGTTAGTTAGTTCTGGACTCACAGCATCTACTAAACCGAAACCATTTTACTCTTTATAATCTAATGTCTGTGCTGAACAACATGGTAGAGAAATGTCAGATCTGTTGAGTGTTTGAAAGCCTGAATTTGAAGGAGACAAAGAAGTCCTTTAAAAATGTGCTGAGGACTATTAATGTACTTGGATTATTCAAGTTTGTGTTCTTGTGTCCCCATATTTTATGTTACTATATTTTGAGTTCTTATAGTGATAGGTGATTGATAAATAGGTAGCTTGTGGTGGCATTTCATTTGTATTTTAATAAATAAAGCCTGCCTGAGCATCAGAAAAATAAAGCAGCCACACTGGCCAGCCCTGCAGATCATGCAGCAATGACACACACCTTTAATCCTAGCAGCCACACGATCTTGCCTAGAAACCAGGCAGTAGTGGCACACACCCTTAATCCCAGAACTAGAGAAGATTATAAAACGGGAGGAGACAACTCTTAGACAAAGTATCATTCTGAGGTTTCCTGGAGGCAGCATCACCATTTTCAGGCTGAGGTTGAGGTAAGAACTGGTGGCTGGCTGCTTTGTTTTTCTGGTCTCCAGGTTGAACCCCAATATCTGTCTCTGTGTTTGTAATTAATCGTGCTTCAGTAGGTAATAGATAATAGGTAAATTGATATAGACATAAAATACTTAACACTTCTTCAATATTACTGTATTATATGTCATAACCTCTTTCCCCAACTTGAATGTTACACTATAGGTAAATAATTGCAGATCATGTACACATTAGTCTGTGTATTACATGCTCTGGATATTTCATATGCATGTTCATATATACTAATTCTATGTGTGATAGTGTCTACTATGTACTGCACTAAAAAATAACATATATTGTAACACATATACCACAGTTTATATTTGTTTTTACTATTATATTAAGCTATAAAACGTATAATATATATAACAGTAACAAATTATAATTAATAATTATATGATGTAAAATGTAATGTGGCGTATTTAGTGTAGTGAAATATTATACACAAGTATATGTAGGCCATTAAGTATAATTTTATGCAACAATAATGATTTGCTAATACTAAAGACTGTTTGAGAAATACAGCAGAGAGTGCCTCTGTCCTTCTCAGCATTCTCACAGCCAGCATATATACTGAAGCATGTCAAGGGAAACGTTTGAAAATTTGATCTTGACCCTTAAAATCTCAGTCATATTCATTGACATCAAAGGAGATCATGACAACCAGTGATGACCCAATGAAAATAGTCCCAGAGCCATGTTCTAGATGACCCAGATGGCAAACTCTTCAGCCACACCCCAACTATTACATTAGTTCCCAAAAATGTTATTATGTATATTCCATATTCTGTGTACTTAGGACTCTTAGAATATACTTACATTAGAATTATTGAAGCTTCAATATTCTAAAACAATTAATTCAAATTCTACTTAGAGTGTTAGTTTTGACATCGCCATTATTTAATAGTCAGAATTAAACACAGATGTGTGGAAAAATTTAAAAAGATTCTATCTTAAACTCTTAAAACTGCACACACACACACACACACACACACACACACCCCTTATTTCCTTTTCAAATGGAAAGGAAAACATTCAAGGCACAGAACTAAATTTAGAACAAAGTTAAACCAGTTATTGGCCATATTAATTTGCCCAAACAAACACATTACCTTAGTTAAATAACTAATTATATGACATATACTATACCAAGCCAAAGAGCACTAAGTTCTTTTATTTTTTCCAGTTATTCTTATGCATATGAATGGATATGCTAGATATTCATCTAAGTTGAGGATTCCAAATCTAGCTAGTATCACTATGCAGAAAAGTGTGGATGCTGTATGTGTGTTAATTTTCTTTTTGAGAAATGAATACCTAGCATTGTTGCTATGCCTGTTACACACCTTCACCAGGATTTCCCTTCTTTATAATCTCTAGTTCAAGTTTAGAGTTTGAATTTGCTGATGTCAGATTCTAGGAACCAAATTTAACTGGAGGTGTTGGGTAGGATAACTAACACACTCACACAAATACACACACACACACATGCTCCAAGTTGCCTTATAACAAAAGGATAATGCCCCTTCCAAATATCATAAGCTATCAAATAAAAATCTTAGTGGCAAATATGGGTTACCTCTTTTCAATTTATTTATCAGTGTGGTGGCATAGCCCTCATCCACAGCATTAGAGGTTATTGCCATTACGCTTCAGAAGTTTCTGAAAAGATCCTATTGCTGAAGACACTATGAGACACTATGTACTTGAGTCATTACACATGGAGAAATCAAGCTGATACCTATGTAGGGACTTTATCCCTGCTAGACAGCTTTCATAGGGTAGGAAGATAATATGCATCCTACTGCAGAAAACAATCAGCCATCTTACCTGACTGTGAACCCTGAGAGCTACCATTATGACTGGCCTGACAAGATGTACACACTGGTGTAGTAGTGGCATACATGTTATGGAAGTAAACAACCACTTTATTTTTGGAGTTAAAGGTTGTCCTATAAGGCAGAATTCATGTCTGATATGATCAACTAGGTCCAAAACCTGATGCTGGCTAGGTCGTAGGACCTTAGGGAATATACTACTAATATTCTACTAAACAGATACAATAAGAATAAACTACCCCATATATTTGTACCCTTATGCATACAGATAGTATGTCTCTAACTCCTTATCAGAGAACCTTTTTTTCCTTTTATTAAAATTTCTTTTTATTGAGCTCTACATTTTTCTCTGCTCCCCTCCCTGTCTCTCCCCTCCCCTTGAACCCTCTCCCAAGGTTCCCATTCTCCCAATTTACTCAGGAGATTTTGTCTTTTTCTACTACCCATGTATAGGTCTCTCTGAGGTTCCTCATTGTTGTCTAGGTTCTCTAGAATTGTGATTTGTGGGCTAGTATTCTTTGCTTTATGTTTAAAAACCACCTATGAGTGAGTACATGTGATAATTGTCTTTCTAGGCCTGGGTTACCTCACTCAAAATGATGTTTTCTAGCTCCATTTTTCTGCAAAATTCAAAATGTTGTTATTTTTTCTGCTGTGTAGTGCTCCATTGTATAATTGTAGCACATTTTCCTTATCCATTCTTCTGTCGAGGGGCATTTAGGTTGTTTCCAGGTTCTGGCTATGAAAAACAAAGCTGCTATGAACATAGTTGAGCACATGTCCTTGTGGCACGATTGAGCACCCTTTGGATATATACCCAAAAGTGGTATTACTGGGTCTTGAGGAAGGTTGTTTCCTAATTTTCTGAGAAATCACCACACTGACATCCAAAGAGGCTGTACCAGCTTGCATTCCCACCAGCAATGCAGGAGTGTTCCCTTTACCCCACAACCTCTCCAGCATAAGTTGTCATCAGTGTTTTTGATCTTGGTCATTCTTTCTTTTTGCACTAGGTGTTGGTTAAGACAGAGAACCCAAACTGGTCAACATTTAGAGAATGAGTATCTGTGGAGTTTTCCGGTTTAAACGAGACAACTCACACCCTCTTCTCACAAAGCTTGGGGATTATCTTGGAAGAGGGAACAAAATGATTATAAAAACGAGAGAATGGATGTCTATAGGAAAACAGTACTTGCCAGACATGACACTACTGTTCCAAACATGAACACATAGAAGCTGTGACTGTGTGCAGAAGACTTGCACATCAAGCCAGTCCAAATCCCAGCATGGATTTGGGGAAGGGCTCACAAAGTCCTATCCTAGCTCCAGAAACTATTGCCAGTTGATGATGACTGGAGAAAAGATAACCATGTTCGTTAGGGATGTGACCACTGAAGTGTTCACTCCAATGCACAAACAGTCAGTGTGGAATCAGTGGGCTTAAAAAACATGAAGCTGAGAGGGAAAAGTAGTAAGGATATAGTTAAAGAATTGGAGGAGAAGGAATGGTGTCTGGATTTGATCAAAACACATTGTATACATTATGGAATTTTCAATAATAAAGTAATTACAAAAGAATATAAACCTGCATTACTGTCTGCAGGATAGTATACAATAAATGTATGAATCCAAGATCATACCTCGGATAGAGAGTAAAGAGATGTGGACATTTTTACATACATTTTCTTATGCACTTTGATAAAACTCAAACTAAACAGGCCAGATCAATTCTGAAAGTTAACAAATCTAACTTCTAGAGGAAGGGGTAGCTCATGAAGATGTGCCCTGTAGATTTTTACCCCAAGCAAGATGATAATGTTGGACAAGTAAATACCATTACCGAAGCATCAAACTGCCAGATCACATGGTTCTGACTAAGCCTTGCACAGGTGCTTTGGAAACATGCATCGTTTCTCTAGTTCTCGCTCATCCCCTGCAATAGTCTTTTTACTGTCTTGCTTCAATTTACAATGTACTTATAAATATATGAGTTTGGTGGGGTGGAGAATGCTCACAGATTCTCAATGACTTCGCCAGTGGAAGGGGACCTATTAATTCAAATGTAATCATTGTAAATGATTCTTTTTAAACATTTATCTATAACAGTAGTTATCTGGAAGTAACCTCTATTTGTTGAGGTTTTCTGCATGCTATTAAGCTTGCAAGAAGACAAGAGGAAGGCTTATGTCAAGATGTTGACCACACTTACTCTATCCTTTAATTTCCTAATCTTTGCAAACTAACTTTTGAGAGACTAGAATACAGGCCTAGGAAATTATGCATTCTTTAAATAGGTTTTTAGATTACACTGTGAGATAGACCTAGAAGTGCATAAAGACAGTGAAATTCTATTTGCAGTGTCAATGTTTCAATATTTTATGAAATTAACAAAGCTTTATTGTATTTTCTGCCTGAGTACTCAATTGAATAAAAGCCATAATAAATAAGAATTCAAAGGCAGGATTTTGTGAGGGGGGAAAGTAAATTAGAAACAGTAATATAATCACACTCATATATATTTTATGAACTTCATGCATTCTGTATTTGAAAGTTTGTCAAGATAGGCTGGGGTTTTAAAATATAGATTAACACTGAAAGTTTTAATATTTTCTCTGTTTACATACTTATTTCTTCACACACATAGTTATAAAAAATTCTGCCGAAAGCAGTTTGTAAGAAATTTTCTTCCATTATAACAGCTGAATAGTGCAGACAATTGGAGAGGGTTTCTTAAGTTAGAAGAACAATATTGCTTTTTCTAACTTTGGGGCTTATTTTTTATTTTCAGACTCTTACTCTATTTCCATTTATACATATCAGTTTTGAAGAATGAACCAAAATTATTTTTGACAGACTTGAGATTTTAGAAAAAGCAATAATGAGAAAAACGAAGCAGATTTCCCTTTACACTTTGCTAAAATTTCATAGAAACAAAATGATGGGAACTTCACCCGTAGCCTGGCAGTAAACTGCACACAATTGCTTCTGAGTTGGACACAGTGCCCCATGATGCTCAGATGTCCCGAGATGAGCTTGGCATGTCAGCAGGATCTTTGAGTTAGCTTAGCTTTGGCTGCATGCTCAAAATGGGTCCCTGATTAAACTTTAATAGTTTGTGAAGTTGCAAAGGGAAAAATGCAGTTTTCTAAGCTTGGCTGAGATTTACAACTAACATAGGAAGGAGCACCAGGCCAGACTGCCAACCTCAGGGTTCCAGTGTCCCTGGGTATTCATTCTCTCTTTGCTCCATCTTTCGACCATGAGGTATCCCTACTGGAACCTTCCCAGAGGGATACATGGTGTGAATTGAACACTTATGAAATTTTTAATGTTTTCTGTCTTGACGTTTTTGATTATTTAAATGAGTCCTTTCTGAAAATATGTTCTTTAGACATGGCCCTTCCGCCATCCAGTGTTTCCTTTCAGCATTAGTCCCTTAGGGAATGTATATCAATGGAATATCACCACAGACAAAATTAGAATTCTGGACCAGCAAAGCAAGCAGCCAAAGCTAGCACACAATCAAGTAAAACAGTGCTTCGGCAAGCTTTGCACACGTGCTTCAGCAAGCTTTGCACACATTTGCACACGTGCCTGTTATGCTCATCATACTCTAGCCTCAGTCCTTCTCCTTTATGGAAGAAATATTTTCACAGTCCGGCTTGTAGTTACAATAAACTTAGGCAAAATCTAAAGGCTGTAGGGAAGTCTGGGGGTCATATCACCACCATCGCCACCATTATCACCACCAATGCATGTGAAATACTTGCTAATTAGTGCTTTAATCTCTCTTCATTTAATCAGCATATAACTCCAGTGATATAGTAATCATCCACCGACTTAAATGCTGAAGCCAGCATTTAGAAAGAGGACATAGCTTGTCCAAGACAGACAATTAGTAAGGGCAATCTAAAGCCAGGCCTACCTGCCTTTGAACTATACTTTTGTCAATGATGGTAGCACTTAGATATACTAATGTTGGAAAAATTATGCATTAAATGTTTTCCTGTCTGGATTTGTGCTATGCATGTTCAAAGAAATGTCTCAGATGTGAAACCATCTTTTTAGCTTGATCATACTGATTCTGATTTAGGCAGTTTGGGTAAAATACTTACCATGGGCCTGGTGCTGCTCTCAGCGGTAGTGATTCAGAAGTTTATGTGATGTACTTTCTCTTCTGTCAAAGCGAGTTCTATGGAAATTTTATATGTTATATGACTTTTATGTTTGGGTCAGAAGTTTTCTCCAATTTAGAAAGTAAACACCTGTAAACAAATAATGAGGTAAGTACTAATCTATCAATCTAGAGCAGTAGTTCTCAACCTTCTTAATGCTGCAACCCCTTAATACAGTTCCTCATGTTGTGGTGACTCCCCAACCATAAAATTATCTTATTGCTACTTCATAACTATAATTTCATTACTGTTATGAATCATAATGCAAATATATGATATGCAACATATCTGATATGTGATCCTCAAAAGGGTTGCAACCCACATCTTGAGCAGAATTAGAAAATTACTTATTTAAGCCAGTGGGTAAGTTAGAATGAGATAAATGATCAGAGATGTCTAATGTTCCTAAATTGTCTCTAATGAAACCAGGCCTTACAGGCAATAACTGTCAGCATACTCACTAATGTTATAATTAAGAACCTGACTTCTTAAGTAACACAGACATCCAATAGAATAATATTTACCTCCTGAAATAAGAACAGGTTTCTTTTCGGTCTTGGTACAGAGGGAAAAAAAAGGAGTATGCAGGCTTCATATGTCTGTGTTCTCCATCTACCCTTCCCTCAATCGTGCCATCTGAAGTAGATGTCACTGTTGTGAAATGGAGTCAGCAATAAGGGGATGAGTTTTTCTGAAACATTTGCGCCTTTTATTTTCAAATATCTCACCATGTTTTTATTTATATATTAAACTTAGTCTCTATTTTTCTGAATCGTTTGACACTGGCTAGGATATTAATCACATCAAATTGAGTGATTGCAATGATTAACTTTGGGAGATGGACAAATGAGTTATTGCAATTTAGAATTTTTTCGATAGGAAATGGCATCATGATCAGTTTTAATACGATGCGGAAAACCCTATCCTACTTAAATCATTACAGGAGAAATTCTCAGCCTTCCACCATGTGGAACCGATTGCAGGGTGAGAACATGTCTACTCATGCAGACAGCCGATTGCTACTGCGTGTGATATGTGGTGTTGTCATTGTGTATTCAGTATCTATTCTTTTGTCATTCCACTTTTCAATTATCATCTGTTTAGTCTCTATTTTATGTTGTTATTTTTGCATCTGTCTTATTTCATTAACAACTGAACAAAAGTTTTTTAAAGCATGACTCTCTGTACACTGTTTGAACCCGAGCTCTTACAGGCAGTGAAGCAGGTTGAGTGTTAGTATGGGTATGTGCCCATGTATGTTAGTATGGGTATGTGCCCTCTAGGCTATGATATTATGATCTAAGTCTGATATAATTTTACAGATAAAACTGGAAAAGACAATATGCTTTCATTATTTTAGGGTCTTTACTGGGTTCCCAATATTTTCTTGAGAGAGTTATTATCCTGCTTGTCTTTAATTGACAAACTGGCAAACTAACACGAAAAGAGAATTTAAAAAAAGAGATCAGATTGCCCCAGGGCCATGTCTGTGGGAGACTGTCTTTATTATTAGTTGATTCAGATGAGCCCGGCTCACTGTGGGTGGCACCATTCCCTGAGCAGGTTATTCCAGGCTAGCTAAGTGTGAGACTGCAAGGAAGCAAAAAAAGCAACATTCCTTCATGATTTCTGCTGTGTTTCCTCGGCTGTGAGTGAGTCCCCTGTCACTGGATCACTTCCATAGCCTACATAATTGAATAGAAACCATTTAATAGCCAGAGGACTAAATATGGAAAATTTATCAGGAGTGCTTTTGAAAGAGGAATATGAAATATTATTGCTACCCAAACATTACTAGGTCAGGGAAATTGCCTGCTTTTGTTGCTCTATTGCGATAGTCTTAACAGGAAGGACTCTTAGATATTAATGAACTGTGCAATTCCTCATTCATTCTTGATGTGTGGTATATAAATCCATCAACTGTAAATAACATGGTTTCTGGGATAGTAGGCAGGCAATAGGTATGTGATTCATCCTGTCGAATAGATTTGGCTTTGTTTTTTTTTTTTCTTCAAGTTAGTGAATTCTTATAGTAACCATAGACCAAAGAGTATGCAGTTCTGGAGTAAGTATTCTTGCCTCAAAATTTTTCTGCAAAATAATAATAGTGATGATGGTGATGGTGGTGGTGATCTAAAAACTCAAGGAAAAGCAACCCAATCTTGTTCTTCTGGAACTTTATTCAAAGACAATCGTCTTGGAGGTCTAGGAATATAAATGTACTGGAATTAAAACATCCTATTACTTTGAGCATGTTACCAACAAGATTATATTTTAAATGATTATATTATTATGTTGTATTAAGCTTCCATCCTGGGTTTTTTTTTTTTTTTACTTCAAATGTTAGATCCTTATAGCAACCCAAGAGTATAAGATTGTGAAATAAATTCTCTTGTCTCAAAGTCTATCTGTAAAACCTGTCTTTATGGACCAATAAGAATATTGAGGTACAGAGAAGTTAAATAAAATCATCAAAATAAGTGGCAGGTGGTGGGGGGGACTTTATGTCAGGAAATCTGACTCCAAAGTCACTGCAATATCCTACCTGTCAGGTAGTTTGGGAATTAGAAACTTGACCTGAAGGGAGCTGGGTTGAACACAATGCTTTAAAAGTACTAGAAATATACAAATACATTTTCTTTCATTGCCTGTTTTCTGCTTTATCCAATGTTCATTGAAACCCACTATGTAACAGACATTGCAAGTCTATTGTCAGAAAACAAATCCTTTATACAGGCATGGTAGTCTACATTCAATGAATACTACACAGTGTCATTAAAAACAGAAAGCAGTTTTCATTTCATGCTATTGCTGACTTTATGATGCTGGGCTCTTAGTTGTTATATGAGTAATTTTTGATCATGGGGAAAATAGTTTTAGCAACACATGTAAAGGTCGGTGTTAGCTTCATATGCACACAATATGGAGAACACTTTCCAGATCAGATTATTAAATTCTAGTTCCTGATTATATATATATATATATATATATATATATATATATATATATATATCAATGCTTTTTAAAACAAAACCAAATTTTATAGTGTTCTGGGAAGATGACTTAGTCCTTAAAGTTCTTGTCATGCAAACATCAGGATCTGAGTTCAGATCCCTAGAGCCTACATACAACTCTGAGCATGGTGGCACACACCTATGATCTTAGCACTGTGACTATGCTAACAGAAGGATGCACAGAAGTTTTTTTTGTCACCTAGACTTCTAAATCAGAAGTCTCTGAGTTCACTGAAAGACCCAGACTCAAAAAATATTTAGAGTGATCAGGGCAGACACCCAGGGTCAACATTTGCCTCCTTGCTCACTTAGACACATATGTATTCATACATTTGTATACATGAACACATACATATGATATACACAACATATATTCAGTCTCTCTCTATACACACACACACACACACACACATCTTACTGTTTTGAAAATGTGTTTTTCTAAAATAGCCTCACACATCCCAGAAATAACTTAAATGTGAAGAAAAGTCTGATAAAACAGACACTTTAAGATAAAACCTTTATTTTATAGAAGATAGTTCTAAGTAAATGAAAAGAAAAACTATAGACTCATAATACATTTGAAAACCATTATTTAACAGAGGATGTTTATCTAGAATGGGTGGAGAACTTTCATAAAACAATAAAAACAAGCAGACAAGTTAGAACTGTAAGTCAAATTGAAAGGTCCTTCCCCAAACAAAGAGTTCTGGTGGAAGAGAAATACATGCAAAGATATCGAAGATCATCAGCCATTAGAGACGTTCAGGTTCCAATTACAATACAGTATGCTGTCACTGTGTACCAATAACACAGCATCAGGCCAAATAGTAAGTGCTGCTGTAGGTGAAGAAAAACTAGGCTTCCCAAACCCATCTCCTCATGGCAAGGCAAAGAGTCACAAGGCTTTGGAACAATTTGCCAGTCCCTTATAAATCTACACTCAGCATTTCCCCCTCTTAATTGTTTACCCAAGGGACACAAAATTTATATTCACGCCAAAACCTGTTCAGCAACTTTATTCATAATCTTAGAAACCTGAATCTAACCCAAATGTCTTTTAGGAGGGAAGTGGGTAAACAAAATACACTACATCCTCATAAAGCAGCCAGCACCACTCAGCAGCCAAAGGGATGAATTATTGATAGGGGTGCATAGTGGATGAACCCATGTGCACTTGGCTAAGCACAAGAAATAGACCCTCAAGGATGTAGGCTGCATAATTTTATTTGCATGACATTCTTGGGGCACAAGGAAAACGAAAGGGACAGAAAACAGATCAATTATCGCCAAGGGTTAAGAATGGGAAGGGAACAGAGCTGTGTGTGTGTCAGGTGAGGGGAGGGAGAGAGAGAGAGAGGCAGAGACAGAGATGGAGAGGCACACAGAGAGAGATAAACACACACACACAGAAAGAGAGAGAGAATACATGAGTGTGTGTGTGTGTGTGTGTGTGTGTGTGGACAGAATTGCTTATGTCATGGTCTATGCCAGAGATGGTACACTTTCTAAAACATGTTAGATTTGAACAATACAAAAAGTGAATTTATGTTTGGCAATCTAAAACGTTATGGGTGACTATAAACAAAAGAGTAAAAGCAAATATGCAAGTCCTTTCTAGGATAATCTTCTTGAAATTCATACTGCTTGCCTTTATTTCCCCATTTTTAGAATATTCATAGGGAAGCAATCAATGGTGTGGTCAGGAACGCTCTTAGCCATTGGTGTTATTTAGAGAAATTGAAAACCTCTTAATTGTGCAATTAAATTGTGATCCATTCCCCATGTATGGGCACTTAATTATGTTCCTGAAGGTTAATTACAGAGGGATGGCTATTCATCACCGACATGCTATCAGTGTACTCTATTGACTTGTCCGGTCTAACTTAAAAGTATTGATTTTCCAGTATTAGGAAAGAAAATTCCAGTCAACTGGAGTGCTTTCCGAAGGTAAACCTGTTATGGAAGCTAGTCTAATTCTTTCCATACAGCTTACTAACTAGCTATTACTCATGCTTTCAAAATAATTGCAATTCTCCTGGAAGTTTCCTAACTAGAATAAAATTGTGATGACTATCTTCAGCCAGATCATTTTTTCTTTGGAATGTCCATTTTTCTCATTTTTACCCATAATAAAAAGTCATATTATATATCAATTGTACTTTTCAATTTTCCAGGAATTACTTCATATTAGCTTTTGATCTCTCACCAGCCCCAGGAACATAACCGGGGATGACAGTCAGTCTCTCTGTATTTACCGCACATACTTAGGGCCTAGAGAGATTTAAATTTTTTAGGTCACATTTTGGTGGATGTCAAAGACAATCTGACCAGATGTCCTTCCTGCTCATTAAATGGCAGGTGTTTGCAATTCCAGAACTTGAGAGGTAGAGACAGGAGATTCAGAAGTTCAAAGTTATCCTCAGCTACAAAATGCATTTGAGGCCTACTTGAGTTCCATGAGACCCTATCTCAAAAACTGAACTCACACACTTACAGAAAAAATAACAAAATAGGGCCGGGCGGTGGTGGCGCACGCCTTTAATCCCAGCACTCGGGAGGCAGAAGCAGGCGGTTCTCTGAGTTCGAGGCCAGCCTGGTCTACAAGAGCTAGTTCCAGGACAGGCTCTAGAAACTACAGGGAAACCCTGTCTCGAAAAAACCAAAAAAAAAAAAAAATGTACTTTTTTTACTTTATATTGCACTATTTTTGATTTACATTTTAATTAAAATAATAATTGCACCACTTCCCCTTTTCCTTCAGAATTAGTTTGTTTCAATGCTTCCCTTTTGAAGACAGATTCCGTGTTATAGAAGATGGTTATTTGTTTTCTTGTTCTTCTTACTTATGTGTCTTAAATTGTTCAGTTTAAAAATAAAATAAAACTCCCAAGAAACCTGACTTCCACATCAAACAGGTATCATGAGACCCTATTTTCTATGTGCTTTTCTGTGCCCTGTGGACAATATAATCCCCATGTTAAGCCATCCATTGTTTCTAGAAAAGGTAGGGTATTTTTTTGTTTTATTAAGAAAGGACATCACTATACAACCCACAGAAGCCTAGTGCTCCTTTTGTAGCCCACACTGGCCTGGAAATCAAGATCCTTTTTGTACTAGAGCAACAGGGTTGTGCTACAATGCCTGAAGCAAGTTAACAGTTTTTATGCTTTAACTTCAAACAGGTTTCTAGTCAGTGAACAAAAATGGGATCCTGACCCTTATCTCAGATATAAAAATACAAAAAGGCCTACACACACACACACACACACACTAGAGTTATGGAGATCGTTCAAATATCAAGAGAGAAGGCTGTAGCTCCTGGGATGTTAGCATATGCCAGGCACTGTATTGTCTGGTTTCCTGTATCAGGAGAGAGTAGTCTTGGGAAAATACAGAGAAAACACAAAGTGCTTCCTGCCATTCTGTATATGGAATGCATGGTAAGGAAATATGAGCACAAAGGTAGGAATGGCTAATATAAAAGCAAGGAAACAGAATTTAGTCACAAAACAGGCTTGTACTGACAGCTGCTCCCCCCTCCCCATGTGATGTGAGACCCAAACCCCTTCAGGCTGACTGGTCAGGAAACAGGAACTTGCTTAGTGTTGGGTGTAACTGTATATGAAGGGTGTGGACCAGAAATCTGACTGTGACAAGAACCCAAGACAACAACCAGGGCTGCAGTTGTGCTTCCCGCCCAAACAAGGAAGTTAGGTTTCATAGAAATAGCTCATTTAGAGGTCCTATGAGATTCTCCAAAAAGCCCAACATTGACACAATATGCATTTCTTTGATACTACAAGAGATCAAAAGAAATAGGGATTTTTTTGTAATCTGCATTTCCTCCTAAATGAGCTGATTTGACCCATGGTGCTAAGTGATGTTAAGTGGGCAGCTGCTCACTTGGATCCTACTGGACCACACTGGGAACTGGGAGCTCAATGGTACCATTCTCGACTTTATAAAAGCTTTTATTTTCTTCAGAATCAAGTCATAGTGTGTAATTTTCAACATTTTACACACACATACAAAAAACAGGATGTGTTTTCTCATAATATTTGTGAGCAGACCCAAGGAAACAGAGGTTTCAATGCGGGGGCATCATTTTATGTTTTGTGTGACTCTTCTGGAACAACTGTAGTTTACTCCTTAATGCTAGATTCTGTCCCCAGACTTTGGCAGTTCCTCTCACCTCAAGCCATACTGATACAGCATCTACGTGACAGTGCATGCAGTGTGCTGACTCCCACTAGCCTTAGCTGGTGGAGCCAGAAGACAGGCACAGACTGTGTCCAAGAGAAAAGAGAAGTTATGAATACCAAAGCTGAGAGCATGGACTGTTGCAGGGAGGCTGCTGTTGGTTCCCGGCTGCTCAGCCCCAAAATAATCACACAGGAACTATGTTATTTAAATCACTGCTTGGCCCATTAGCTCTAGCTTCTTATTGGCTAACTCTTACATCTCAGTTTAACCCATCTCCATTAATCTGCGCATCACCACGATGTCGTGGCCTACCAGCAAAGTTTCAGCACGTCTGTCTCCTCCAGCAGCTTCTCCCTGACTCTGTCTGTTTTCTCCCAGCATTCAGTTTAGTTTTCCCCACCTAGCTCTGTTCCCCTATATCTCTACTAGAGGACCAAAGCAGTTTCTTTATTCATTAATGGTAATCACAGCACAGAGAGGGGAATCCCACATAATGAAAGACAGTAGGATGTCCTGACTCAGCCATGAACTCCAGAGCTTTGTTTCTCAGATTCCAACTCCATTCTATTATTGAACTTCCATTTCCCCTTGTACAGTTATTTAACTTGTCCAAAAGTAGAAGTTATCATCTTCAAAGCGAGCATAGCAAAGGTAGAACTGTTGTGAACCCTGACGATCTATTGTTATTACCTTTAAATTATCTGTACAGGCATGGCATGGGTGGGTGATGGGTTGGTATAGGTGGGTGTGTGAACATGACTGCCTTGTCAAAAGACACTTCCCTGAAGCTGGAGTTACAGGTGGTTGTGAGTCATCTAGTTAGGATACTAGAAACTACGTACAGTTCCCTTCCTCTGCAAGAGCTGTGCAGGCCTGTAACCACTCTCCTTCTGTTTAAATGCATGTGATATGCAGTTCACTGGCATCTACTAAGCACCATGTTTGTATTTCCTTTTATTAAGTCCTCAGAGGACACCTGATTATTTTGTAGTGCTGGGGGTTTCTACATGATCAAAGTGTTGGCTGCTATCTTGATAATACTGTAAGCATCAGGACTGGGAACTGGGAACTGCTCAGGTAGAAGGGCTTCTGAAGGGCATCTTGCCTGCTTCAGTGTTCAGCTTTAGCCACTCCTGGCTTTCATAAATACACTCACCTTGAAAATACCTTTTCTTCATCTACTACCATTTCTTACCTGCAATGCTATTATTTTAACATGTCTTTTAGGGTATCTTCTGGATTCATTTCAAACTTAGTTTTCTCTTTCTCCTTCTACTCTCAGTGATTAGCGCTTCACTGTTTTTCAGTTTGCAAACATGCTTACATCCTCATATATTTTCCCACAGCTTTTGTATTATCTTTTGCATCATACATTGTACTGTTTTATTGACTCACCGTATTTTCCAAGTGGGCTCTGCTTTACTCTTCTACCTCTCAATTTTGCTTTCTTTTCTATTGGCTTACCTTTTCTACTTTAGAAATCGTTTTTCTGTCCATCCAATGTCACTTAGACCAGGTAATCAAAGTTATCTCCTTTGTTGGGCCAAGTCTTTCTTGTATTCCTTTAACTAGTGGCCTGACAATAAATTCTCCAGACTCCCTTTCCCATGACTTGTTGTAAGCTGAAAGAATGTAAAGAAAAAGACACTGGCATGTAGCGAGGAGCTGCATTCCGGTGCCATTCTGTAGTGTGGAGCTGCAGGCCGGCCTGCTTTTCATCCTGCCTGGCTCCAGCACAGCTAGCTTAACACACGAAATAACAACTCACAAATTGTATTCTTTTAAAACACTGCCTGGCCCATTATTTTCAGCCTCAGCCTCTTACTCACATCTTGATTAACCCATATCTAATAATCTGTATAGCACCACGAAGTGGTGCCTTACCGTTTAGTTTCTAGCATATGTCCATCTTGGGCTGGAGCTTCATCACATCTGGTATCTCTCTGAGGAGAGGCATGGTGGTCTGACTAACTTAGGAGAGGCGTGGCATCTGACTGAGCCATCTACCTCACTTCCTTCTTCCTGTTCTGTCTACTCCACCCACCTAAGGGCCAAGGCAGTTTCCTTATTAAAACAGAAGACCCTCCCACATCACTGGCAGAAGATGAACCAGTAGACAACACATCAGAGTGGATAATACAATAGCCTGTAACAACTGACAGATCTGATTACAGGCTTAACTTAGACGCTAGGTGCAAAATTTTAAAAATCAAGTTTTTAAAGTTCTTATGCTTTAGGTATAGCAATAGTGCAAACCAAACAAATGATGCTAATGTGGCCAGTCAATAAAGGTCTACTGGTAATAAGAATGACTATTTTAGCCCACAACTTCCCTAAATGTTAGATCTATTCTATCTCCACACAACTATCGACACTGTCACCATTAATACTATTATTATTAGCATAACACCATGATATTGCTTTGTTTCTGTCTGTGCACACGTAAATTGGTACACATGTATATGTTCACTTCTGAAAGAAGCAAGCAGAAGCAGCAATCTGATTGCTGATGATATTAGAATACCACAAATAAGATCTACTTCCCCCTTGAGCTTTGGCTCCATATTTTATTGCATTGAAATATAAACATTTCTTTATCTGATTAGCATCATGGTTTAGAAGTGGCCAGAGGCAGCTTGATTTTTGGGAGACAATATTTAGTTTTAAAATATGGAATTAAATACAGATGTATTCCACTTAATTTGTTCTAGAAAGTCTGCTGATAGCATGCTCTAATGTTGGCAAGCATTTAGTCAGCATTTATTGGCATTCTTTTCTGAGATTTAAATAGGTCATAAAATTTTTATGACATGTAGAGCATTTTTGATAATGACTTCAATATTTTTTATAGATGGTACAGTAGTATACAAGTAGAAACATCAATAAAATAGCTAGTGAGCATCATTTCTGGGATAGTAAAGTAGCTCAAAGTTGACATGATAACTAAGTACTTGACTGTGTTTCAAATCATACTGCATATTTTATGTGAATATTTCATGTTGTTTTTCCTTTTCTTTTATTGCTTTAAATACTTGTAATCTCAGTTGCAAAACTAAGAATTTTATGCTGTGCTGTTTACTTGTTTATTAATATAAAAAGGGGGTAATAGAACCATGACACATGTATTTGAATAGAAGATATGTGCATGTTAAATATATTAATCTGATAGAAAAATAAACTGTCTCTGGTAACTAATCTAATGTTTAGTTTAGAGTAGTTTCTTGCTTGGTGTCCAGAAAGAACCTTCAGTAAACTATTTGCAGTTTATCCTTAGGTAATATATACACTGCAACTGGAAAAAATAAAAATTCTTAACTAATAGCTAATGCTGAATTCACGCATGGTTGTGGATATCTATAACACAAGCTACTCAGGAAACTGAGATGGGGGATCCCAAATTAGAATCCAGCCTGGGGAATTTAGCAACAATCTGTGCCCAAATAAAAAAATAAAAACAAAATAAGTCAGCAGTGCCATTCAATGGCACTGTACTGATAAACAGACACATGTTATAATAGGCTGCTTGTTGGTTCCCGGCTGTTCAGCCCAATAATAATCATACAGAAACTGTATTAATTAAATCACTTCTTGGCCAATTGCTTAAACATAGTGCCAGCTAGCTCTTACATCTAGAATTAACCCATCTCCACTATTGTATATTTTACCACGAGGTTTGTGGCCTACCAGCAAGGTTCCAACATCTGTCTACAGCAGGGCTACATGGCTTCTCTTTTATTCTGCTTCCTTTCTCCCAGCATTCAGTTTAGTTTTCTTTGCCTACCTCTATTCTCTGCACAGGCTCAAGACAGTTTTTTATTCATTAATGGTAATCACAGCATACAGAGGGAAATCTCACATCACCTCCCCTTTTCTACTTAAATAAAAAGCAAGGTTTTAACTTTAACATAGTAAAATTACATATAACAAAACAGGTATCAAGCAAGAATTACAGTTAAAATATTTAAATATACTTTATCTTTTGTCATATCTAAGGAAAACTAACTATATTCTCCAACTTCATCAAAGACTCAAGAAGGATACAATATCACCAAGTAAACAGGAAGTGCACTGCAAGAAACTTATAAAACTCTAGAATTGACAGAGACATCTCACTACCTGGACACTCACCCAAAGTTCTTTTGTATTGTTATGGTATCCATCTTCAGCCTACAGGCCCATAGTATCCAGCAGACTTTTGCATGAAGCTGAAAATTTCAAAGACAGTTCTGCCTATATTGGTAGTTTGACAGTAACTTTCTTCTGTGTTCTGAAGAATGTCTGGCAGACTCATGAAGCCAGAACCTTGAAGGATCATATCACCTTTAGGCAAGTTAAACAGTCATTTTTCTCTGTGTCCTGCATATCTAGTTCATCAAGCAGTCCAGGCAAGAGCAGTTTCTTGCCCAAATGGCTAACAAACTCCATAAGGAGCCTCTTCAGTGCACATCTTCCTCTTGAAGTAAGTGGTGCTTCCAGGAGCAGATGTGTCTCATTGTTATAAAAAGCCCTAAGTTATTAAGACATTTTATTTTATTTTTTTTTAATTTTTTATTAAAAATTTCTGCCTCCTCCCCACCTCCCAATTACCCCCCTCCCTCCTCTACTCCCCCTCCCTCTCCTGTCCAGAGAGTAGTAAGGGTTCCCTGTCCTGTGGGAAGTTCAAGTTCCTCCTCCCTCGATCCAGGTCTAGGAAGGTGAGCATCCAAACAGGCCAGGCCCCCCCAAAACCAGTATGTGTAGTAGGGTCCAAATCCCATGTCATTGTCCTTGGCTTCTCAGCAGCCCTCATTGTCTGCCATGTTCAGGGAGACCAGTTTTATCTTATGCTTTTTCAGTCCCAGTCCAGCTGGGCTTGGTAAGCTCCGAATGGATCAGCCCCACCATCTCAGTGGGTGGGAGCACTCCTCGCAGTCCAGACTTCCTTGCTCATGTTTTCCTTCCTTCTGCTCCTCATTTGGACCTTGGGAGCTCAGTTCGGTGCACCAATGTGTGGCTCTGTCTTTATCTCCATCCATCGCCAGATGAAGGTTCCCTCACGGTCCTGACTTTCTTTCTCATGTTTTCCCTCCTTCTGCTCCTCGTCAGGACCTTGGGAACTCAGTCCGGTGCTCCAGTGTGGGGCTCTGTCTCTAGCTCCATCCATTGCCAGATGATGATTCTATGGTGATATGCAAGATAATCATCAGTATGGCTATAGGATCTGGCCTTTTCTGACTCCCTCTCCTCAGCTGCCCACGGAACTAGCTGGGGGCATCTCACTGGATACCTGGGAAGCCCTCCAGAGTCAAATCTCTTAATAATCCTAAGATGGCTCCCTTAATTAGGATATATGCTTCCTGCTCCCATATCCACCCTTCCTATATCCCAAGCATCCCATTCCCCCAAGCTCTCCCTATCCTCCCCTTCACGCTTTGCTCTCCCCATCTCCCCTTGCCCCCAACCCACCCCACCCCCAAGATCCCAATTTTTGCACGGCAAACTTGTCTGCTTCCAATATCCAGGAGGATAACTATATGTTTTTCTTTGGTTTCACCTTCTTATTGTCTTCTCAAGGATCACAAATTATAGGCTCGATGTCCTTTATTTATGGCTAAAAACCGATTATGAGTGAGTATATCCCATGTTCATCTTTTTGGGTCTGGGTTCCCTCACTCAGAATAGTGTTTTCTATTTCCATCCATTTGCCTGCAAAATTCAAGATGTTATTGTTTTTTACCGCTGAGTAGTACTCTAATAAATGCCATATTCTGTAGTCTTTGAGAGGTTTGAAGAATCCCTATCCACCTGAAATACATCTCTGTACATCTAGAAAATCTAACATGACTACAAGCTTGACTATCATGGATGACTATTTACGTATATTTTTTAATTATACATTATATTTTTAAATGAGTTGCTCAAACACAATACATTAATGAAGAGCAGAAATACATATAATAAAACTGACCTTAAATTTATATCCATAAAACAGGATCCATACCAATGCAAATTTCTATAGCATATCCCCCTTTAAATGTAAACAAATATTTATAGACAATATTTGAGAATTTGGGTGTAGTTCTCTAGACTACTCCCTGCTGATTGGTATGCTGTTAATCATGTCTTTCATGATGTGTCCTATGTACTAGATTCATCTCAGTCAACAGTTGGGTGAAGTAATTTTTTGGGAGTGTTCTTGGCAACCTTTCAATGGATCTTGGTGCATCAAACTACATTAACCTGGAATGAATTCACAGGTTATCTTCCTCTGTGGAAACAAAAGAACCTCTTCTCCAAAGCAACATATTTTTGAACCCAAATTTTGAAGACAAGATACCTTTAAAGTATATATGTTGGTTTAGCTTAGAAGCCCATACAATGAAATATCTCCCTGCACTTAGCTCCTTCACAGTCAAAAATATTAAAGAAAATGAAATAATAGACATAATCCAGACTCTCTGTGTATATTGCATCTTTATGTGATGAGGTGGGAGTCCCCTGTGTGTGCTATGATTACCATTAATAAAAAAAAAAAACTACTTTGGATCTATAGCAAGGCAGAATTTAGGTAGGCAGGGAAAGCTAGGCTGAATGCTGGGATGAAGGAGGGCAGAGATGCCATGGAGCTATGGAGAGAGTCATACATGCTGAAACTTTGCCGGTAAGCCACTGCCATGTGATGATACACAGATTAATGGAGATGGGTTACATTAAGATGTAAGAGTTAGCCAATAAGAAGCTAGCGCTAATGTACCAAGCAGTGTTTTAAATGATATAGTTTCTGTGTGATTATATCAAGGCTGAGCAGCCAGGAACCAACAAGCCTCCTCTTACAACAGATTAGTTAGTCTACTCAGAAGTACCAGGATAGTCTTATTCCACATTGATTCCAGGGATTATGGTGAAGGCTTGGATGAATTTTGTATTCTCCTTGGAAGATGAATTTAATGTTATTCTTACATACCCCTGTTTTATTTTGACATTAAATTATCAGATCTTATGAATACTTACCATTAATGGGTTAGCTTCTCTCCCATAAGTTCCTGTGTTTTTCCCACATGCCTGGAGTCAGTTGAACTCACCAATCCATATGACAGACAATAAACAAGAAAGCCTGATGCTTTTCCCTCTATGGCTTAATATGCATAATTGGATCATGAGCACACATACAGACCTACGTGGGGGAGAGGTTTTTAGGCTGAGATGCTGTAATGGGATTTTGAAGGGTTTATTGGTTCATTATATCAACAAAATGGGTTAGATGATTATAAATATCTCTGTCATTCATGTGAGCCTACAGAGACACTGATTTGTACCCAGTAGAAAGGAAAAGCTAGTTTATTTCATGGTTACAATGTAAAAGTTGAGATCTATTGAATAAAAATACCCTTAATCTATTGCTGAGCATGTGTGTGAATGTGCGTGTGTGTGTGTTTGTGTGTGTGTGTGTGTGTGTGTGTGTGTGTGAGTGTGTTAAGCATTTTGCAAACAACAGCTTGTAAGGGTCTTCTTATACAAAACCTTCCTTGGGTTCTACTAGGTTTTATTTGTGTTATCTAAGTAATCCATCATCCTTGGGCTATCCTCAAAAGTGATGTTCTTATTTCATTATTACAATGACATAACAGAAAGTAAAGGGAGTTAAGTGGTCCTCTTGAGAGCAAAATTGTTGCTGGTAGCTACAATTCTTTTTCCATACTCACCTGATTGGGACACGTTGCTGCGAGAATGCCCTGTGTAACTTTTCTTTAGTGAGATTTCTTATACGAAAGTCACTGAGATTTTCAGGGACAGCTTATGCCTATCTGTTTGGTTTCCTTAAAGCCACTCTGATCTGTTTGTCCATAGACCTTCATTAGCCTGCAAGGGCAATCTATCAGAATGTTGCTGGGTATATTGTCTTTGCATGGCATCAGTAATAGCTATATCAGTTCACAAGACAATTTTGTTTTGGAAAGTGTTTGAGAACCTGAAGTGAATGCTGACAGTCATGAATGTGTGAAGCCTAGAGAGGAGATTAAAAATCTGGGTCCTGAAAAGGTTGAACACCTGGGAGTGCAAAGAAGGTAGGTAAGAAGATGAGCACACATTTTCCTTATCCATTAGAACACAATGGCGAATAACTGTCCCAGTGTGGCGGTTATCATCTCAGGGGTGATTAGCATTTTCTACCTTCTATATAACTATATGACTTAAGGGGTGCTCCCCTTTCCTGAGGCATCCTCCCCTCATTGTCAATGATCTTGACCTACCTCTGCTGCATGCTAAAGACATATCACAACAGTGACTAATTCCAACAGGTTCCCATTCATGCACCCCGACAGTGTTTTCTGTCTGCATCATTTATTTGCTACTTACTTTTGGACAAAGTTTAATTTTGCACGTCTGTAGCTCACCTGCATCATGAACGTCAGCTCTGGGGAGGTTCACTACTCTGAGCCTGTGTGTCTATTTCCTTGAAGTCACTGTGCATAGTTTCCACCCCTTTAATTATAGCCAATTTCATAATTCTTTAATATTAGGTTTTCTTAAAGCATAGTTTTTAAAAAAATATATGTTATTTGTTTTAGAGAGACATTTTTAAAAAGAGAATGTGTGGCTATTGGTGTTCTGTTGTGGTAAAGCACTACATCCCGTTTATTTCCTGGGAAATTTCTGATGTCCGCTCTCATTGTCAATATTCTGTAATGTTGTCAGTTCTAACCACACTGCCCATGTTTAGCCCAGTTCCTCTCAATGCACGGTGCACCCCTTCCGCTTTTCATAAGATTTCTTTATCTCTCCTTCCTGGAAATGCTCTTTGCAGATGGTTACTTTAGAATGCTTTGTGTTAAGATTATGCTAATCATATTCACAAGAGTGGGAATTAAATTTTGATTAGCTGTAGTTTGGGTTTCCCCCCCCCCCCCGACTCGGCCTGCTGGCTTCCGCATGTGGGAATGAGGTGCCCCAGATGACTTCCCGTGTGAGCGTGAAGCGGGTGGGTTCACTCTGTGGACTCAACCTGAACATAGATTGAGACTGAGAGGAGAATGATTGGAGCTGAGCTTTCGGCTTGATTATCTGCTGGAATCTCTATTACTTCTCATAATATGCTTGAAAAATTTTATTTGTACCTCAAGGGCAATGAGTCTGGCCTCATTTACAAATATGAATGCAGATATTCACCACACACTGTCTTCTCCTCGAGGCAGGCTTCCTGTCAGCGTGTTTTATTTACTTCCTCGGAAGAGAATATCCATCTCCAGGGGATTAGACATAGCATATATAATGTGATAATGGAAGCTCGGGAATTAGGGGTTTAGCTCTGATTCCCATTGTCCCAGGGGTAACATGAGCCAGGTTTTGACTCTGACCCTTGGACTCCTTCTCAGTGAACTGAGATAGAGCATTCTGACACACCGCCCAATGAGCTTCTCCTAAGAGTTCTCGTACAAATGCATGATATATGTAAAATGTGCAGCCTGCACCAAGGCAGTATTTGGTAAACACTCATGTCCTTGGTGGTTATTTTTGTCTGTCAGACTCACAACAGGACACTTCCAAACTGTGAAGTCATTAGGACAAAACTGTTTGTCTTCTATGCTTTCTTCCCATATTTTATGCTGTTATTTCAAGTAATAAATGGCGCCTCTCCTCTTGGTGTCCTCTGATTATGAGGAGACTGAACGGATGGAGGAGATGAGAGAATTATTATATCTTAGGAATTTGTCATGATGATAAATAAAAAGACTGAAAGTGGTTATTTTTTTCCTCAAGAAACCATTGTTATCTTTTGAGATACGAAAAGTAACTTAGAATGATCCCATTATTCTGACCACTGGCTTGGTGTTAAGCACTGTCCTGCCTTATTTTAAAACTTACAAAAATTGTAGTAGGATATGATAGCAAAGGATTGTAAATACTATTTAGAAAGGGATACTAAAACCCTTGTGTCAATAGCAAAATTGGTAATCTTTGATATTTGGCATGTTTTATACTGTGACTTTAAGTACAACTATTATTTATTTGGAAGTGTATTGGATTATCATCAAATATGTTGAAATGGATTTCAACTTTTGTCAGCATAGTGTGTAATTTCAGCCACGGGCCTTTCCACTATAATTAGATCATTTATTCCCTGGCAGAAAGAAGAAAAATCATTTGATAATCTTACTAGATATTAGGTATTTAAGGGAAAAGCACCGGAACGAGAATAGGATGATGAGATTGTCCTTTATGGGGTGGATTATGGTGGCTGGCATCAACTGTGATGTTCAGAGCACCCTGGCCTCCACTGTGAAGATGAATGAAGGCTTGTTCCATAGAGCTGCCATTAGCATGTCAGTCATACTTAGCTCTAGTCATCCTTGGCTAAATTGTTCTTAGAAGAAGCCAACGTTGTCCCCGTGAAGAATGACAAATGAATATTTGGCCATACTCTCTACGTTTTTAAATATCATGTTACTTCTTGGCAGATTTTCCTTGACAGAAACATTATGGATAGTTGCAGGTGCATCCATATTTCTTCTCCACGGTCTGGACACCTGCTGAAGGTTTCCAAGACAAAGTAGGATAATAGAGAAAGCAACGGACCAATGAATTTCCCGGATTGACCTCGTTTTCATTACTAAGCAATTGTCTCTAACTGTTTGGTTCCAGGAGAAGAAGTATCAGGGAGTCTCTGCCCAGTGCCTCCTCCTCCTGAACGTATGGCCTGTGATATCCCCTGCCGAATGGACTGCGTGGTGAGTGAGTGGACGGCTTGGTCATCTTGCTCCCAGTCCTGTTCCAATAAAAACGCAGACGGCAAACAAACCAGGTCACGGTCTCTCCTTGCTTTGGCTGGAGAAGGTGAGTGACAGATTCAGTACCTCGACTGGAAGTTTTGTTATTGAATAAGTATCTGCGACATTCTTGTCATGCATGTAGATAAACTTAGCTGATATCTCTGCTCTTTAAATGGGCATTAACCATTTCATTTCCAGACCTGCATTCTTTTCTGTGAGCCCTCTATTTTATCTATGCTGGGCTCACCTTTCCACAGAAATTGCTTCAGTCCAAACTCTCAAATGTCCCAGTCTAATGATTTAGTTGCTCTTTTTATTCCACTGTTTAGAGAAGGGAGCAAAATATAATCATACATCCAGGCTTGGGTATCTTATACGACTGGGAACACAATTGGATTCATCTGGTATAAAGAGTTCCAAAGGAGGAATTAGGAGACCTGCTTTCCCATCAACAACTGCCAATAACACCTGTAAGGCGCTTACCAGTGCCCTGGTTTCCTTTTCTTGAGTACCTAGTGCCAGGGGCCAAGGAGAAAACATGAAAGCCATGAAAATAGCTTTGAAGAAAGTAAAAGGTGATATGGGAACGTGAACAGTAACTGCAGAACAAATTAAAGGAGCAGTCATTCCCATCATTCCCCGCAATGGACTCTGTCCCCAGACACACATGCCATTCCTTTCATGTCCTACCTCTGCCTCCTCAGTGTTTGGTGCCATTAGAGCAGCAGAACAGTGGGACCCCAGCTGTGAGGAACATCTTAAACAAGATTTCAGTACTGTGATCATGAGAGATCGGGCAAGGGTAATAGTAAAGAGAATTTTGTCATCTCCAAGTGCAACTGCTTTTATATATCCTGGCTTTGATATTTCTAGAATGAAGGGTGGAAGATTAGTATTAGAATAAAAATAACAAAATTGAGGCTGTGCATCTGAGCCATTTGTCCCACTGAATAAAACATTGTGGTGTGGACGAGCAGAGAGAGATCAATACTTCAGAGACACACCACACTTTACACCGGAATTAAAATGTAAAAGAACAGATAGTAATAAAGTTTGGTTATCTGATTCAGCCAAGGGTTTAAAGGTGAATATCTGCCTGGTCTCCCTGCCAGGGCACAGTGGGTTGTCAGAATGATTTCAGGGTTTAAGATGAGCTTTCTCTTGCCAGATTTTAATATATGCCTCTGGATTTCTCAACTCACAGTGAAATGCTTTGTGGAGGATGGGTACTTCCCAAGAGGCACTCTGAGAAACAGAGCATCTTCCTTAAGAAAAGGAATTGCGTGTAGTGTGTGTCTGACATATGTCACTCCAAGGTCATAGCCTCGTCTGTGTCACTGATTCACATGCAGACAGCATACATTTGACATAGTGTCACTCTAACGTTCTTGGCTAGTCTATCTCATTGATTAACTCGGGCAAACAAAATAATATCCAAGAAAAGCTGATTTCTTTGTAGCTCATTTCACAGATGTGGGTGCCATAGGTAGATAGCAGACCAAATTAATTTTATCTTCTGCTGAACGTGGACCTGCTGTCTGTAAATTTGGGGACAAGAATGTACTACTATCCTTCGGTTATGGTTCAGGACATAGATTCCTAATCGTAGAGTGGAATGATCCAGTAGGTTAGGTCTTTAGGTCACAGGAAAAAAAAAAAAAACACAAAGCATGAATGGCTTCATCATAATTAATGTTTTCTTTCTCATTTCAATCTTCCCAGGTGGAAAGCCCTGTCCTAGTAGTCAGGAACTCCAAGAGCACCGCCTATGCAATGACCATTCCTGTACCCAGCTCTACTGGGAGACATCTGCCTGGGCTCCCTGCTCTGAAAACACTCTTGTGACAGCTCTCAATGTGACCATTGGCTGGAATGGCGAAGCAACATGTGGGGTGGGCATTCAGACACGGAGAGTCTTCTGCATCAAGAGTCATGTGGGCCAAGTCATGACCAAAAGGTATCTCCAAGCTTCTGCTGAGAGTGTATATGATCATTTTATTATTGGGTACTTTTAGTAGAAAAGGATTATCAAACAAATGATAGGCCTAGGTTTGTGCCAGAGTAGCAAGAACTTTTGTTGTTCTTTGTAAAATCTTTGTTGATTATTTTAATTTATTCATGTGTGCATGTGTACATGCACACACATGTACAGGTATCTACAGGGGCCCAAGGAAGGCATCAGGTCTCCTGGAGCAGGGGTTATGGTGGTTGTGGTCATCCTACTTGAGTTCTGGGAAGCAAACCCAGGTTCTCTAGAAGAACAGCACATCCTCTTACCCACTGAGCCATCTCTCCAGACCCCATTCTTCTTGTTATTCCACCATCCAAGATTAACCTCAAAGTTAAGCATATTCAGTAATATATACCAGAAGTGCACTTACAATGGATGAATTAGTCAGTGAAAAACTAAGTCATCTCCACAAACTTGAAATAAATTTGAGTAATTAAACAAATTTTCCGGGGCTGACCTCTGTGTCTTTGGCTCTTCTCAAATCTTACAGAGATTAGGTCCATCTGGAACCAGGTCTGTACTCTGAAGGGTAATGTTTATCATTATTCAGACTCCCAGGTTTCTCCTACCACAGAAATTTTGGTCTGCTTAATCTTTGCTTCTATGTAGAATATAGTTTTGAGCTTTCTGCATCCTCTGCAAAGAAGGTATACATTTTCTAAAGGTAACTGGGATATATTGACATGGGAACTGGGACACAGATTTTTAAAACCATATCAAGAAATATTTCAAGGGATGATAAGAAAGAAAAAATTGTCTAGATAACTCCAGTGGGAGAGTTTCGTCTCTGTCTCTAGCTCTCACCCTGATGACAAAGAGAGAATTTAAGGTCCTTTGCTATGCTCAGAAATGTGGTGAGCGACCTATCCTCAGAAATTCCCTTGTAACAGTGTTCAAAGACCTTACTCTGACCATAGGAACGTTGAGTCACCAAAGTGTGCTGGCAGAAGCTTTGGTATATTGACATCAGCTTGGCAATTCGGTGTTCCCCTGGGAAATAGGAATTTTCAGTCTAGCAAGAAGAAGCTCCTTTCTCAATTCTCTAAGAGCATGGACTTGGGTGCTTTAGGCAGGTGGGGAAAGCAGTAGGAGAGAACAAGGCTGATGCTCAGAGAAATGCGGGAACATTTGCAGCATGAATGTAAGCAGCGTTCCATCCAGCCCTCCTCACCGACTGCTAATGTAGGCGAATTTATTTTGCCCATCTGACAGGTTCAGCATGGTGTATGCCCAGAGCGGCAACTCAATCACGTGAGCTAGCTTTGCTCTCGGCACCACAGCGAAGGGTTGTGCCAACCCACGCTGCTGCCAAAGGTGTATGAGGAAACTACAGAAGCTCAAGTTAAGGGAACAAAACTGTCTAGAAGGGTCCTGAGTCGATGTGGCCCCCCACTGGCACCCACGAAACATTAGAATAAAGATAAAATTAAGAATAGAGCTAAAGAATAGGAAACCCCAACATGGCATATGGTAATTTTGCTTGTTATTATAAAGAGGAATTTTAATAGGTTTGTAGTCTTATCTCTCTTCCATAAGTTTTCAGCTCTACGCTACAGCCAGAAAAATCCACTTGATGTTGAGGTTATTTTTTCCTCTTCCTTGGCAAAAGGATAATAGAAAAGAGACTCGCATCTACTAAGAAAGTTATTACCACATGCTAAGTAAAGTACTACAGAACAAGAAAAGTTGAGCTTATGTTAAACAGCCTTCATTGTCCTCTCATATCTCATAATTACTCTGGATAGCAGCTTATTATAAATATGTCTGAACACACTACTGTGTTAAAATGATAACAGTTCTAGTTAGCATTGCCATCAGCTAGCCACAATATAAAGTCACTTGAGCGGGCAATCTTGATTCATGGACTTCATAGATCAGATTGGCCTGTGGGCATGTCTACTGGGGTTCTTCTTAATTGATACAGGTGACCCACCCACTGTGGGCAGCACCATTCCCTGAGCTGATGGCCTTGAGCTGTATGAGAAACCAGCTAAACATCAGTCTGAGAGTGATCCTCCATGGTTTCTTCAGATGTCTCCTTGAGTTCCTGCCCTGCCTCCCCTCAGTGATGGGCATGGAAGTGAGAACCTAATAAACCCTTTCCTCCACTAAGTTGCTTTTGGTCCAGTGTTTTATCACAGCAACAGGGATGAAACACTAACATAAATATGTTTTGTGATTAAAATAAATTATAGCACTAAAATAATTCTTAAAGATATATATATATATATATATATATATATATACATATGACACTACAAAATATTAGTTCAACGAATAACTTCCAGTTTTGCTACAGTTTTTCATGCCAAAAATCACTTTGATGTATGTTTCACATAACAAGCAGACACAGAGAGTGGGAGGATTGTTAATGCTAATTACTTTACGCACTGTTAACAAAACTGTGAAACTAACAATGACATTTTCATTCTTACTGTATGTCTCTAAACCATCCTGCTACACGCAGCAGCCTACATTGACTTTAGTAAATTTACTTAATTAAAATTCGTAAGGTCGGGCTGGAGAGATGGCTCAGAGGTTAAGAGCATTGCCTGCTCTTCCAAACGTCTTGAGTTCAATTCCCAGCAACCACATGGTGGCTCACAACCATCTGTAATGGGGTCTGGTGCCCTCTTCTGGCCTTCAGGCATACACGCAGACAGAATACTATATACATAATAAATAAATAAATAGATAATTTTTAAAAATTCGTAAGATCAATCACATTAAGTGAAATAAGAAGATGATGCCCCAGTGGAATGCCCTGTGAGATTGCCAGCAGTAGAAAGTGTGCTTTGCTCTGCCCTTTCCAAACATACACACACAGACACACAAACACACACACACACACACAGACACACAAACACACACACACACACACACACACACACTTGTTCTTTTTAATATGGTAGCCCATGTGAGCACAGATAGATCCTCTGTTTACTTGCAAACTCCTTGGCATGGGATGGGAGTTAGAGATAAAAGGGAGGAATGATCTTCCCTGAGGAAAAATGTGGGATCGAGAATGAATGCACTAAAGTGATGTATGTGTTTTGTTCCTAACTCCCTCCTCCAACAGACAAAAAGTTTCTCTCCTTACATTGCTGAGTCTGAGTTTGGCTTGCATGTGATCATATAGGTGAGAATGTTACCATTGTATGAGTAATAAAACTGATCATATCAGAAAATGAGAACCAGCTGGAAGCAGAAGTCATAGCTCACATGGGTATTTCTGGGGCTTTGTTTCATTATTCAATGCTTTCCAGTTGTAAAGTTTGAAAAAAAAAATAACAACAAAGATAAACACACAGTTCAAGTCTTCCAACGTTCCTGATAAGCATTTTCTGCCTTTGCTGTGAAAATACCTGGCATTTGTGCGAGATATAGTCAAAAGCATAGCTGTGCTTAAACATCTAGTGTATAAAACGGCAGCAGATAGGCCCCATCCAGCTGAGTGAGATGAACACAGGCGCTGCTGGGTCGGATGAGTGATTAGGGAGGTGGGCACAGAGTGTGCACCATGAGGAGAGAGACGTTGTGAAAACTGGCATGGCTTCGTAGCTCCGACTGATGTTCTTCATGTCAGTATAGAGCTACAACCTACAGGCTCAGAGGAAAAGACAATGTGAACAGAACCTCCCAGAATAAGCCTAAGGGAATAGATACATAAAATGAAATTCATGTGCCTAATAGTAAGAGCACTGCCATTCAGAGTGCCATCTATACACACAGGGAGGAAGTGTAAGTCATCCCCATTGGCAAGGAGTCATGCTTTTTCTGCTAACTGAACAGTGAGTTCATGTCGTCCTGGTTTTTGAGGCTGTGCTTTCAACTTGGAAATGGCTAGATAAAACAGTAAATGACTCACCGACAGTTACTATTTATATTGAGCTAGGACCTAGCAGTTTAAATATATAAGACAGAATTCTGTCCCCAAGACAATCAGAGCTAGTGGTATGAATCATGTGTTATGTGTGGAACACACGTATGTAAGTTACAGCACAAACAATATCAGCTTTTGGTGTCACTGAGATGATGCTGTAGTCCCTTGGTGTCACTGAGATGATGCAGAAAAGGAACCCTGGAGTTTTCCCAGGCAGAGGACACCCAAGCTATTTGTAGACAATGATGGTATTTTGAAACTCTAATAGGAAATATATGGAAATTGGAAATGTGATCAAGTGTGAAGTCTACACAACATGCTTGTAAATAGAAGGCAGTTGAGCCCTGGAGGAAAAGGTAAACTTGCTGGAAGAAGAAAGTAACACAAACACCATTTCCTAGAAAAGAGAATAGTTGACTCTTTTCAGATCAGACAGCGTGTGCCCTTTCAGGGCAGCTCTTAGCTTCTGGTTTCCATAAAGCACTGCACGTAGGTCTAGCCTTCTCGGGGTGAGGATGCCAGTGTTGCTCTTTCTCCCTAAGAGTGGAGCTTAGGAAGTGTGTCCACCTTACAGAGGGCCAGCAAACTCCCAGCAAACTGCATGATGACTGATCCTTCCAGGCTCAGTATGATGGATGCTAACATTCCCCAGGAGAGGTGAGCACTGATTGCTGTTGGAGTGGCCAGAGCCCCTGTAGTACGGGCACCCTGTACAGGAAAATTGAAGCTCAGTACCACAGACACTATTCTTTGAATCCCCAAAGGAATTTTCCCTAGGTGCGTCTGAGCTCTACTTCTATGTTCCCCAGAGCTCAGAAGAGCAGATATTATTGGAGACATTGCAGCCATGTTTAGACCGTACTCTCTGCCAGCTCTGGGACCCAAGAGGCAGCAGAGGGGTTAGGATAAATGGCAGTTCACTTTATTTTTATTAGACCTCAGAGTATGAATAAAAGTCCTGGGAATGATTTCAGTGTTTTTTACTGTCTAACTTAGGTAGGATATAAATTTTCCTTCCTGGAGTGGGTTGTTTCAATGACACTATATCCTTATAAAGAGCCTCTTTCTCCTACTGCTTTGCTCATTGAGCAGATCCATTTGATAACGGTTTGTTTGAATTAATGATGGTTAATAACAATGCACTAATACGAACCCATTTATTATTCACTACTCACTTATTATTTTCTGCATGCATGTACATTTTTCACTGTAATTTATTTTACCAGAATATTACATACTGCACAGTGTTGAGGGATACACTAGGATCATGGGTGGGATGCAGCCAATCCCCAACCATTTCCTATTCTACACCCCATTTCCCATAAGACAACCTCATTTTCAACTGGTGTCCCATGCCTTTCTCTTGACTGTGTAAGAATGTACCTAGCTCGCCAATAGAAGTATGAGGGACAACTGAAGAATGCCCAGCTTTTCTCTTCTCCTTTTGTGCCCCTGACTGTATCTTGTCAGTTTGTCTGTCTGTGCTATGTCTTCACGTCCATATAAACAAACCCATGAATCCACTCTCAGTCCTCTTCTCTTTCTGAGGTTTCCCTCTTAATTTTAAATGAAATGAATTTTTATGTATCATTCATGTGATGTTCTTGTGTATAATTTAAAACTCATTTCTTGATTAAAGCCCATCAGAACCATAACTCTTAGATTCTCTCACAGAACCTTCATGACATCCTTCCTGTTGGAGCATTCTGCCAGTAACCTACATTTATGCTTTTGATTAATAACTTTAGAACCTTTGCCTTAGTCAGTTTGAGCTGCTATAATAAAAATTGCCATAGAGCAGTGACCAAAACAAATGGACTGCTCTTTCTCACAGTCTTGGAGGGTAGAATTTCAAGATAACAGTCTTATTGGTACAATAAGGGATTCTTTTTTCCATTTTCTCTCTGGGTCTTCACATGGGGATGAGCAAAAAGAGAGGACGAACCTGTTCATGTCAGGGGGCTGGTCCTCTTATGAGGGTTCCGCTCCCATACACTGCTCACAGCCTAAAGAGGCCACTCAGGTACTGTCATTTGAAGGTCACGGGCTCAACATGTGAGTTGAGGGAGATTCAAAACTTGCCATCCAGCATGCATTAGTTATTTGTCTCATCACTAGGACAAAATGCTTCACAGGACTTAGGGACAGAAGGATGTGTGGAGCGACATGTGGAGTATGTGGAATGATAGCTCCGAGGAACAATGCCCGCTGTGGCACGGGAGGCATGGAGCCGGAGCAAGAGGCCACTGTTCACGTCACACCCACAATCAGAAAGCAGAGAGTTCAATGTGAGTGCGCAAACTCACTTTCTCCTTTTCATTCATTCTGAACTCCCAGCCCACCGAAGAGTGCCACCCATAGTCAGGGTAGCACTTCCTATGTCAATTAATCTAGAAACTCCCTCAGCGGCATGACTAAAGATTTATTTCCATCTAGATCTCATCAGGTTGACAGTCAAGACATACAACATCCTCCTCCCCTGTTTTATTTAGACTCTCTGAGCCCTTGCTATATAGCATAAAGGCCTTAGACCCCTGCTTGCCTTCTTTACTTCTGATGTTGAAACACACCACTGCATCCATGGCTTGCTGTAGCCAAACTAGCACTGTAGAGCACTCCATCCCCAAACACGACTGCCCCTTCCACTCTTCACAGTGCTTATAAATTGTTTTTTAATTATGAAAATGATTTTCATGCTAATAGTTCTATCAGTTGAGGCCCAGTGTGAGCAGAGTTCTCTTCCTTCTTAGAAGACACCTCTCTTTTTCTTCCGTTGTTTCTAACATTATTCGTTCCTAACGTGAGTCTTTACAACTGAAGAATCCTCGTGTTGGCATGCTGGCCATTTTGTCAAGCCTGGAAAATTTCCACTCTGAATACTCTCCCATAGCATTACAAAGTTCTGTGACGGTCTGGCCCATTATCTCCCCATTAATCTTATCTCTTTTGTTTCTCATTTTCTCCTTCTGAAAGTCTGATAATTGCTAGGCTTGTGCTGTGATATTTTTGCTACTGCCATAGTCTTCAAGTGTTTGGTTTCCCTGTAGTTTGGGGTTGACTCTCTATTGTCGAGGGCCTTTAGTTGAACATTCCTCTGAACCAAGGTCAGATATAAGTGCAAGAATACAGGCAAGGCACTTCACCACACATGACTCTGACACGCTGATCCCTTCTTTAATCTACGTGACATGTCTGGGCTTTATGGAAACTTATAGACTGAAATCATAATGAATGAAGACATGCATAATGAAGTATCTCCCTGGCTCCCATGTTGCTTTATTTATTTATTTATTTATTTATTTATTTATTATGTATACAATATTCTGTCTGTATGTATGCCTGCAGGCCAGAAGAGGGCACCAGACCCCATTACAGATGGTTGTGAGGCACCATGTGGTTGCTGGGAATTGAACTCAGGACCTTTGGAAGAGCAGGCAATGCTCTTAACCTCTGAGCCATCTCTCCAGCCCCCCCTCCCCCATGTTGCTTTATTTCTATTGTAAAAGGCAAATATACTTCTCGGCTCTCAATATTCAGAAGCAACAAAGCAAGCTTTAACAAAAAGAAAGATAACTTTTTTTTGGTTGTTTACAAGAACTTTTTTTCTTCCAGTAGTTGGTTCTCTAAGTCCATTCCCAGTTGTATGCATTAACTTAATTATCAATGGAATAACAGCTCTCATGTTTTCCTATGTTTCATGTTAGCTAACATGTTTGTTATCTGTGACTTGCAGTAGCATGTGTTCCCTGTCTCATCAGCCTATATGCTCCATGGAAAACAGAATGACAATTTAAATATTCCAAAATGTTTAATGACCAGAGACACACAACATTCTCACTGAACTCTAATGACTCTTCCTTCTTGTATACCTAGCTCTACATCTTCTCCTTCTGTAGCAATCTGTAATTTGATACAACACCTGAAAACATATTTTTGACTTGTTTATTCTGAAAAAAAATCACATACTATCTGAACTGACCCCAGTGATATGACAGTTGACATTTTCTTAATTTTAAGAACGGCATCTTTTTTCCTTGCTGTAGGGAATAGTACTTTGGTGTCAGAATCAAGTGCGCTGGAGTTGGCCTCTAGCCATGACCTCCTGTGCAGGGGTCACCATCTCCTGATTCTTTTTTCCACCTCCGATAAGAGAAACAGTCTTTTGCTTGAAACCTCACAGTTCTAAGTCAATCCATATCTAGTCTCTGAAAGACTGACGTAGTCTCTTTGCCTTGACAGATGTCCAGAGTCTACAAGGCCCGAAACTGTAAGACCGTGTTTTCTCCCATGCAAGAAAGACTGCCTTGTGACTGCTTTTAGCGAGTGGACACCCTGCCCACGTCTGTGTCAGCCAGGTAGGTGGTGAATGCTCTCAGCCTGCTTTCTTTCCTAGCCATTTGAACCAGTTCTCACTACAGAACATGTGGGGGACTGTGGGATGTGAACCTCTTCTCATCTGTCTGGGTGTTAGGATGATAAGAAAGTGAGTAAAGGGATATACATAGTCCCATATAAGCAGTTCTTTAGATCTTAGAAAATATATTCAGATTCATGATTTGATTCGTATACTTTTTATGAATACATATGTGTTATGGTTTAGAAAGAGGCGGCGCAGTTCCCCAAGGACCATCAGTGGTTCGTGAGGAACAGCGGGTCCTGGGGGTAGGGGGAGCGGCAGGGTGGGGAGGGGAGGGAGACACACTATGCAGAGAGTGTGGGTATGGAGTTTGTTTAGAAGGGGGAGAGGGAGAGACAGACAGACAGACAGACAGACAGACTGGGTGGGGACAAGAGAGACAACAGCCACCTCTTCAAAAGAGGGATGAGGAGAGAGAGGCTGGAGGAAGATCTACTTGCCACAGCACAAGGGGGAGAGTAGGCTTGTCTCTTAAAGGGGCAGGATACCCAGGTGGTGGTGGGGCAGACCATTACAATATGTCCTACTATCATATGTCTGAAAGACCTCTTTAAGTAGTAACAACTAGCTAACTATCATTATCAATGTCTTATTTGGAACATTATTCCTATGGGATTCCTTCTGAAGCTTAATTACAACCGCAGAGCTGCTGTGTGTACTCGACTTAGTTGAACACACTTAATTAACATATAGAGCTTAATCACTGTGTTTAAACTGGTAATAAGCATAACTGCATGAAAAAAAAAACAGAGCAACTGTGTCAATAATCCTTGAACAAGTACAAACACTGGAAACATAAGAT
Source organism: Arvicola amphibius (assembly GCF_903992535.2). NCBI lineage: Eukaryota > Metazoa > Chordata > Mammalia > Rodentia > Cricetidae > Arvicola > Arvicola amphibius. The sequence goes on along the minus strand of NC_052058.2, from coordinate 90,339,078 downwards.
TTATCTTTCTTTGTATTTATTTTGGGTGGTGATTTATGTGCCTGGGTGTTATGCAGGACACGGAAGAGCCACGTCTAAGCTGTGTATAGTAGACTAAGTTTCCCAGACTTAGCTAAGCTTCCAGATGAGATAATTCATAGCTGCGATGTTCTGTCTTAGTCTGAGGTTTGGAGTGAACCCCTAGTCCTGGTCCCTAAGATTTTACCCCTGCTGCAATAAGGAAATGGAATTCTAGCAAAAACAAGATCAATCAAAGCGCTAGCCATGGTGCCCAGACGTGATTTTCTCTGAGACACCCATGATCATGGGGGTGGCACTTTACAAGCAGGGAGTGACTTTCTCTGCTGCCGCACTAGCTCAATGGAGAAATGAAGTGTTCAGCCGTGCATAGAAAACCTGTCAGACACTGAAAACGTCCTGCTTCCCCCTGGAAAATCACAGCCACGTTTGTCTGGGTTTCCTCATCCTTTCATCTGTAGCGTGACTTTATTAGGTAGGGCCAGCATTGCCACAGATCCAAAGTCACCTGATCTCTTCAGGACTCTCAGCGTGCTGGCTACTACCTTCAGTGTCTTAGGCTACAAAGACGCCACCTGCACGTGGAGTTTTACATCTGTGCCATTCACCTTCTGAACATTTCCACAGAGTTAATAGAATAGCTCTGCTTAAGGGCAGAATCGCGAATAAATATATTGAATCAGAAGGAATTTAGAGGATTATCTAACTGATCTTTGGGAGAAGAGAATGCTAATCTCTTCCAGAAACTCTGCATTTACATTGTGGAATAAAGAGCCAAAGTAGATGAGCCGGGTAAGTGGGGTTTGCTACAGCCAGGAAAGACAGTGGAACCAAAAAGCAGCCTCTGTTCTGATCAGTGTTGAAGAGCGTGTTGAACAGGGTGGTGGTGCGCACACCTTTAATCCCAGTACTCACGAGGAAGAGACAGGCAGATCTCTACATTTTTAAGGCCAGCCTGAACTACAAAGTGAGTTCCAGAAAGGCTCCAAAACTACAGAGAAATCCTGTCTTGAAAAAAAAAGAGTTGAAGGAATTGACCTTAAGTTTTAATAGTAATATAGACTAAATATTGGGAAAATGCAGGCGAATGGTTGAAGAGTCTCCTGTTTTATGGTTTTTTTTTTTTTTTTTTTTTTTTTTTTTTTTTTTTTTTTTTTTTTTTTTTTTTTTTTTTTTTTAGTTTCTGACTCATCAGGGCTTAGCATAATCCCTTTGTTCAGTAGTTACAAAGTGGAAAAAGTGTGATTAAAAAAAAAATACCCCCTTGGAAGCCGAAATTTAGTGTGGTGTCATCAAAGTCCCCTGTCACCTTGGAAACCAGATTAGTTTGGTTGAGCTGGGGCACCCTGGCAAGCAGGAATTACTTCAGCCACTGCCTGATGGTGTAGGGTGTAGTCTGCATGCAACAAAATTTGCTCTGCATTTTAAGACTTTTTCTTACCTTGGCTGGGGGTTTGAAAATCACAGCCTATAATATAACTGTTTTTGGAGCAGCTTTAAATTTGACTCCAATTCCCAGAAATTCAATTAGTTGTTTACATGGTAGATGTTGCAATGATAATAATTTCAAAGTCTCGGTGGTGTCTTTTTGCCTCTAACTCTTCAAACCTAGATAAGCCTTTTCACAGTTGTGCAGCCAGAGACCTGAAGAGGTAAAGATTCAATTTTTAGACTTCTTCCAGCTTCCTGCTTATTCTTGTGTTTAGTCACATGCCTGGAACATGTTCTTAAAGAAGCTTGGGTTAATCAGAGGATGCTAAGAGGTGGGGATTTTTTTTTTTTTTTTTTTTTTTTTGCAAAGAAGCCTGTTGTTCTCAAATGCTCCTACCCTTGGATCACCTGGAAGCTCAGTGAAGTACAGATTACTGTCCTTATGCATAGGAATTTGGCATCAGTAGCTGTGGGATAGGGGCCAGGCATTTGCACTTGTATGGGGCCTAAAGGGCAAACCTTCATCCTGTGCTCCAACCACTGGTCTGCAGGGCCTCAAAACCCCCTGCTTCTCACCCCCTCTTCAACTTCTTTCATTTCAGAAATCTGGGGACTGTGAGTATTTAACACAGGGGTTGCGCAAAGAGGGAAACTGACTCCAAAGTCTATTAGACCAGAAGCAAACTTTATTCCAATAAAAAATAAAAAATAAATAAATCTCCATAGGGCACAAAAAGCTTTTCAGATAGCCGAGACCACAGCCAGAGATGGACTTGTAAGGCTATGAACTCCCTCTTTTTATAGCAAGAAGCAACAAGCATTAGGCATGAACAAAGAAATTTTTACAATCGCAAGGTAAAACTCAGATACAAATTGTCCTTCTTTGCAACTTCCATTAACAGAGATTTTTAGTTAAACTGGTGTTTTTTATTTAAACCTATGTTTCTCTCTGGCACTTTCTGACGGTGTTTACCAAAGCTCTAAAGTCCTCTGATACAGTCAGTTTCACATAGCAGGGAAGGGTATGGGAAAATGAATAGCCAAAAAGTCAGGTACATCCCATCATTTAAAAGTCAGCTCATATCAATGGCTGGTCATGAGTGGCCAGGGGTTCTCTAAAAGCTGACCCTTAGTTTGCAGAGTGACCCTTAGTTTACAGAGGGCCGCTTCAGCCTTGCAGACAGAGCTATAGGTTGTAAAGCAGAGTAACCCACTGTTAATAGTTAATTCTTAGGTTTCTGAGAAAGATGCTGACAGCCTGCTCTCATTATCCTGGGCTTACAACTTTATTTTTCTTTATTTCTACATTCTTATTTTTGGAATCTACATCTCTCTAGTCTTATCTTGGACTCTTCAGAGACTCCATTGTGGATGAGTTGTATTTACAGTTTGGCATCTCAAATGTCCTGCTAATCTCTTCCGCCTCAGTTTCTTCATTTGGGAAATGGGTTTAGTAGTTGCACACATCCTAAGGAAATAAACTTAAATCACCACCTCACACATAGTAGACATTAGATGGGTGACCAAGACTGTTGGCACGTATGCGGTAGGAGGCTGACATTGTAAGGAGATGCTAAAGCATAGGTTCTCTGTCCCTGAGACTGTCCTTCCTGGAATGCTTTGAGTAGGACTTCAGAATATTGCATTTCAAACCTGAAACTGAAAGCAGACCCCTGAGGAGCTTGTGAAAGGCAGATTCTAATACAATAGACCTGGGTTCTGGGTCTCTTTCTAAGACCTGGGTCTCTTTCTAAGCTCCAAGCTATTTCCTATACTTTGGGTGCAGAACTCTAGTAGAGCGGAATTTATTAGCGATTTTCTTAGTAAGAAAATGTCAGCTTCCAAGTTAAAAGTGAGTTCATAGATTTAGGTCAGACCCTCAGGAGGAAACATGAGTGCCATGGTAGCATGGTTGAGAAAAATGTTTGGTCCCTACCGAAAACTCAGGAGGTAGGGCAGAGTGGAGTAACTTGTAATTTCAACTCATCAGGGCAGATAATTTATGGTTGTAGGTTGGGTCAAAGTTGAGGGACAGTGATGTGATGTATGTATTCCTGAAAGTTGTCTTTGAATCTGTTAAAAAATACCAAATGACTGTTCCTGGATTCTATTGTCAGACATTCTGACTTAATTCGTCTGTGGTATGATTGGGAAATCACTAGATTATGTGAATCTCCAACCTAATCCATCCTAAACCCCCAGAAAAGCCAGGATGGTTCAGAGGCCTAGTACATTAGCGATGATTTGTATCTTAGCAATGAGTGAGCTGTGTCAGGTTTTATTTTGTCCTGCTTGGGATTATGAGCTAAATCCCTTAGACTAAAAGGCATTTTCAAGTCATGAACCATCTCTGGCTAGTAGCCAAACAGATTTCTTTTCTTATGCTTTCTTATCTAAATCTGCCCTGAAAGCATTAATAATCATTCCACATCCTTTTCTACACAAATCAAAGTTCGATCAGGGCTCAGCCCTGTGTGGCCTCTCTAATTTTTAAGTCTCTGTCATAAATTAATCGGATCTTAAAAAGCTTTTCATGGTGCTTCTTTTGCTATTTTCTCCATGCCTTCTTCAGCCTATAAAGCAAATGCCTGCCTGAAAGGACCTAAGGTTGGCTCAGTAATGACAAGTGCAATATGCTTCTTGCCATCTTCCTTACCCCCGTGGAATTTCCTCAGTGTACTCTAGACTGAGGATCACCACAGACCACCCTGGGCTCAATCTGCAAAGGTTAAAGGGCATTTACAGCACTGAAACTCCCTAGAGATAAATCTTCCAGGTAGTGGGATCAGAAATACTCCTTTACAGCTTAATATTTTTCAGTTTATCTTTGTATACATTTTAGTCTACTAGAAGACAGCATTGCTAATTTCTTATTGCAAGTTAATTATCTTAGTCAACGCTGTCATTACTATCATAATTCATGGGAATCCTCCTGCCTCAGCTCTGGAGTGCTGGACCTAGAGATATGAGTCACTGCACCTGGCATGGTTTCTCTTTAAAGCCAATGACGTTATTCCTACAAGATCTCTATCAGGCTGCCTTGCATGGGACTTATTTTGTATTTTCAACATTTAATTAGTATCATCACACATATAACTTAATAAAATGTTAAATATCATGCATTAATAATTAATAGAAAATACCCCATGACTGCATAGGACAGGGATCACACCGCTGGGTGTTCTTGCTTTGTCTATACTCTCCTATTTCATCTTCTCTCCTGACTTCACTAATCAAAAATTTTTCTCAGATGTATAGATGACTTTATGGAAGAACGGATATAGAGGAGGTAAGGGAGGTAAAATGATTAGTCTGGAGATTGAAATGAAGCATATACAAAGCATATCTTCTATAACTTCCAGGAAACCTTGGGGTTTTTAATTAATTGTTTGCCAGTCTCCTAATTAAAGACCAAGGGAGTGCCTCCTGCTTTCATCTCCAGGAGTGAGCTGCATGGTAGAGCTATGGTAACAGGAAAGCCTGCAGCAGGAGGCTGTGCTGGGAGTCAGCAGGAAACCTCATTTGATGGTATCCATTTCCTCCAGTCTTAGCCCTGGGAGTTAAGTCTTGAGTTTCCAGGTTCAAAGACAGTGATTAAAAACAAACAAACAAACAAACAAACAAAATCCACTTAGGTCACGTGTCATACAGTTAAGGTTATGAATTTTTTCATGGATTTTGTTTTGTTTTGTTTTTAAATAAAGTTAATCCCTCATTCCCTTGCTCTAATTCCTTTATTATTCCCTCCCAATTTCACGTGCTCATCATTTGAATTTTAGCTTTTCTTTTAATCCACTAAGTCCACTTAACCTTTAGGTGTGTAGGTGAAAGGTCCATCTGAGCACTGCGGTTGAGATTTCAAGAGCACCGCCCCACTCCATGATGGGATTTGTGCCTGGTTTGGTCTTGGGCTACGAGCTCATATGGGCAACTTCTCTGCAGTGTTCACAACACACTGTTTCCTTGTCGCCATCTGCCACCTCTGGCTCTTCGGCTCTTGCTACTTCCTCTTCAGTGATTAGCCTTGAGCCTTTGGAGAAGGGTTGGCATAGAGATGACCCATTCAGGCCTCAGCAATGCATAGTCTTTTTTTCATATATTGACCAGTTGTGGGTCTCCATGTTAATCTCCAACTGCTACTAAAAACAAAAAAAAAATCTCGAGTGTGATTTGAGATGCACTAAGAGATAGATAGAAAATTAAGTCATTAGGAGTTGATTTAATCAAGTTTATTTGGCAAAATAATGTAGGTTCTCCCCCAGGACCTATGACCTACTAGCAACAAATAATTGGCCAAGATCTTAGTTCAAGGTATGTGGTTTACCTTGTGGAAAAGGACCTAAATCTAATCAGAAAGTGACTGCAACGCCCCCCCGCCCATTACATTCCTGCCACTATTGTACCAATTGGCATCTCTACCAGGTAGGTTGCTGTTGTAGCTCGCAGTGTTCACAGAGGGATAAGACTGATGTTTGTTTTCTTTTTTTGGCTTTCCAGCACAATGAAAGCTAGCTAGTGGGCATGAAGTTTCCAGCATGGTACCAGCTTGATTCTTTGTGTTTTATGACTTGGTAGGGGATGTCATCAGCAATAGGATACTAGCATGACGTTCTGGAGGAAAACAAAAGAACAGGGACAATAGCCAGTACTCTTTGAGTGTTTATAAAACCCCATACCAACAACTCCAAAGAGAGATCCGACTGCTACCATTCTACCATTGGCCTTTAGCCTATGGTGTGTGAGGGACTGTCCTCCATTTTACTGTAAATTCACTTAAATTCTTTCTCAGAATGCGTGTCTGTGGGTATTATAGGGAGATTCTACAGTAGTGGGTTTTCAGATGACTTTTCCAATGTTCCCCGGTGTTAGCTATTCCTTCCCACGTTCTCTTTTCTACCTGTTCTTCCATGACCACCCCATCCCATCCTCCATCCCACTTCACACCAGTTATGCTCCCTTGCCTTTCTCTTGAATTGTCCCCTCTTCCTGACCTCCACAGTGCCTCTGATTAACACACACACTCAAAGATTCCTGTCGTAGATTCCTGTGTCACACTTCCTTTACACACTTCTTATCACACTTCTCTCCTTTTAAACCTTGAGTGGAAATTACAAGTTACTTGAAACTTACTGCCTTTCAGCTTCCTCCGTAAGTTGAGATAACCTATCGCTTATTTTACAAATATGCCTTATAAGGAGGCCGAGACATATAGAAATATGCCAGGCTCATGGACATATATTAGAGTCCTTACCATGATTATCGAGTGGTGGTGATGATGATGATTATGACAATAGGGGATCCTGAAAGTCAGGATCTTTCCAGTATGTCTTTCCAGTATATCCTGCAGTATTGAATCTTCTCCATGCTGAGGTTATGACATTTGTTTCCATGCCTCTGTTTTCCTTGGATAGACCAATGAGCAGCAGGGAATAAGAATTTTCAGTTCTCCTGTGGTTGGCACATGATAGGTATTAAGATTTATTTGGTTAGTAACTGTCCCTTCTTCAAATCCTCTTGTTTTGAAAGAGTTTCCCCTATAGATACGGTTATCTTGGGAGGTTGTAGAAACTCTAGGACTGGGCCTTGCTGGAGGAAGTCATTCACTGAGTGTGTTCACAGTTAGAGTATCTCTAGAACAACTTCATTCCTCCCAACCTTCCCTGCTATGGTGCTCAGCCCCATCATGGCCTAAAACAACAGAGCTCAGACTGTAGGCAGGAACCTCTGAAACTTGTGATCAAAATTAGATCCTTTCTTTTTCCAAGCTGCTATGTTAGGTGTTTGTCACAGTGATAAAATGCTTAACAGAGTGACCCCTAACTAGTGCTAATAAATTCCAGGTCTCTTCTCCCATCGTTCCTAGCTCCAGGATAGCTAGAGCTGTTTCCTCAAAAAACAAACAAACAAAAAAAGGCAAAGCAAAATTTCTTTCGCAGATTATTTGTCAGGTTTAGTACAGTTAGGACTGATCATTTTGAATGTCCAAGATAAAAATGTTCCAGACTGGACTTCCACATTCCTCCCACTCAGCGCATGTAGACACAAACTCCTCTTTGATTTTCCATTTCAGGCCCATTGTTTCCCCTCCCCCTCCCTCCTCCCTACAGGTACATTCAAACCTCTGTCCATAGGAGCAGTGGATAATAAAATACTAATTCATTCCCAAATGATGATGGCTCTGATGTGCTTTAATGATCAAGCTCTTGAGCACTGAACTCTGCCTCGAGATAAGGTTGAAGGCAACACTTTCCTTTTTCAATAAAGAAACAAAATGTGCTGCTGAGTTTCCAGGTAGTGAATTATGGGTAAGGTTTTTTTCTTCCAGAGTGGTTTTCTCTAAGAAATCAATTGAGATGTGTAACCCACCATGCCTCTCAACTAAGCCCTGATATACTGAGAGCCTTTGTCTCTCTGTGGGTGCCCCTGGGTGTAAGTTTCTCTCTTTAGTGTGTAATTTAAACTTCACAGATCACTGGGTAGCCCCCATGTTCGATAAATATTCCTGATAATTTAGTAGGAAGAATGACAAACTCTTGTGAAGAATCCAGATATCAATCACCTTCTACCAAACCATGGAATTCTGCATAGAAATTTTAAAGTCATCCTCTCTCAACAAATACTAGGCACCTATTATGGAATGAGGTTATCTTTATTAAAATTTGTTTAAATTATTTTCTTACCATGAGATTTTTCTAAAGTTATGACTTCTTTGCCTGTCTCTGTTAAAATTCAACACAACGTCAAATCCGTGTGTATATATGTGTGTATATGTTTAGATGTATGTATGTGTGTATGTATGTATGTATGTATATGTATGTATATGAACATTCTCTCAGATTCTCCTGACTCGTTTTGTCTGAACAAGAAGGAACATGGCTTAGGATGAAAATTCCTGCTCATGACTCAGAACTCTCATCCTGCATTGTTACTGTCCACCCAGGAAGTATTTCACAAGGAAGTCCCTGTACCTACTTGTTTTTCCTTCTGATATAGACATAGATAATTATGGATATAGGGAGTCCAGAGTTATCAGCCAAATTCTTCTTGCTCTCCCCCAATAGTCCCAGGAGGTAAACAAGTTTTATCAACAGGTGAGAGACTCAGTAAGATGAAAAAAATCGTTCCACGTTTCTCAGTGTTCTAGGTCAAACAGAACAGGCATCTTTGAGTCTACAGTCAGCTTTCAACACATAGCTCACCTTGTTTGTCTATTCCTAGGTGGAGAATTTGAGTTCTGGTACTTGTGAAGTGGATGTTGCACCTTATAGATTTCCCATGACTTTGTGTGTGTGTGTGTGTATGTGTGTGTGTGTGTGTGTGTGTGTGTGTGTGTGTGAGAAAGAGAGAGAGAGAGAGAGAGAGAGAGAGAGAGAGAGAGTATGTGTGTGTACAGATATGCATGTGAATGCAGATGTCAGTGTGTATATACATATGTGTGTGTGTATATACAGGTATACATGTGAGTGCAGATGTGGGTATGGTTGGGGGGGCATTTCACAGACCCATCCATCTTGTGTTTCTGTGACAAGGTCTCTTATCGAGTTTCATGTTGGGGTTAAGCCCCACTAAACCTCTCAGGATTCAGAAGGATGGCTATCGCAGGCAAAATCTGATTAATAAGATCTGAGGGTAAATAAAATAAATTAGCTCTCATAAGTCTTTTTATCATGTCCCATTTATTCTTTCTGTGCTCTCTCTAATGCTGTCTTGATGTCCCCCTTTCGATGTTTCTCCTTGATGTTTCTCTTCATATTCCTTGCTGTTCTACCCATCCCACAAGGTTTCCAGTTTGTATGCCCACATGGACATAGTTAACAATTTTCTCCTAAATAACAGTGGTACCAAGCATGCATTTCTTAGGGATAACAGGATGGGTAAAAGACTGACAAGGTAGGCACCCTATGTCTCAGAGGGGGCGTGGCTGTGAAGTTACCCAGCAGACTCTGGGAGGATTAGGATGGAGCTTGGCTCTCCATGCTAAGCATCAGGATGCTGTATCTGCTGGCACCCAGGTGAGAAGGAATTACTTTCTCTGGGGCTGGTTTAGTGAACCAACCTTTTCCTGTATATTTTAGGGGTAAAGGTACAAACAGTTAATTTCCTAGACTCGGACCTTGCGTTATGTGAAAAGTGAAGGAAGTACAGAATATTAATAGCTTGTTAGGGTAGATCAAAGGCCAGTAGGTTATTCTCTCCTAAGTCGGCTGTTAGAGAATTCAGGGCCACCCAGACCTGTTTATCAGTAAGAGCAAACATACCATTTCTCCTGCTGAGTGCCTCCTGCTCAGGGTTCCTTTCTTGTCAATGAGTCTTGTCAATAAGGATAATTGTGAGGGTCCAGCTTTATGTAGATTTGACTATGAGAACAAAGGTTTGGCTGAGTGAATGCTTTCACACCAGGGCCTGCAGTGTGGAAAAGGTCATCCAATTGCCCGTACAGGAATAAGTTATCTCAACGAATGATTTATACACTGCTGGGATATTTCGGGATGAATCCCATTACGGAAGGGAGAAGAGCCATGACTTCACAAGGTTTCTACAGAATTGGCAGTGACTTGACTATCCAAAAGGCAGTGTTTCCAAAGCTCAGCAAATTGGGTGCCCCACTACTCCAGTTAGTTTGCCTAGTGATCTGTGAGCTGTATAATGCTTGTGCCTCACAGTAGTCTCTCCTTGACCTGGAGCTCTCTAAGTAGGTTAGGGTGGATGGCCAGAGAGGCCCAGTGATTCTCTGGCCTCTACCTCCACAGCACTGGGCTTACAAATGCCACACCACCACATCTGAGGGTTTTGTTTTGTTTTGTTTTGTTTTACAAATATATTGGGGGTCAAACTTAGTTTCCATGGGAGCCAAACAAGTTGCTTTCATATATTGTCCCATAGGTGTGTGATGTCCAGTCACAAAGGAAAGTCATTTGTTACCCTATATGAGGAAACATTCTCCTCAAGGGTTCCCTCGTGGACACAGAGCCTCCATAGGGGTAAACGCCAACTCAGGAGACTCAGTGATTTGCCCTTGGTTTAGGATGGAAATCTAGATACACTTAACTCTTAGGGAATTGTGGAGTTTTGCTTCATCTCACTGCTTATCATATTTACAATAGCTATAATTTATTGATATGAAATAGCTTATGCAATTCTTTTGGTTTTCTTTAAAATTGTATTTTTATATATTCCTAGGCTACAGTGTGACATTTTGATAAATGATGTCTATATGGTATAATGTTTCAATACACTAATCAGCATATCTATCACCTTACCTGACTATAATTAATAATACACATTTCAAAATGCTATGATATAGTTTTAAATGTTTTCATTAACCTATTTAATTCTTACCTCAACCTTATGTTGAACGCCATTATTTTTTCATTTTCTGTCTGAGTAAACAGAAGCTGAAACATAGAGCCCCCATTGGCAAAGCTTAGGTGTATAAGAAACACTTGGAGCCCTGAGACCCTAAGCATTTATACAGCTGCAAACATTGAGCCTATAGGCTTCAGGGCTGTTGATTCCGCATAGAGTGCTGAGGTAAACAGTCCTGGAATGATGGCCAGCACAGTTTCCTTAGGGACAACCATGGAAGATGTGAGAGAGGGAGGGTGCTCTTCAGAAGTTAACAGTAATATAACTGAAAACACCAGGACGAGCCTGCTCCCCTCTGCTTAGAATGTCTTTTTCTCTCCACCACCACAATCATACCAGGCTGTGCTCTCCTCTCCACAGAGCTCACCCTGACCCTTCTGCTACAAACAGCCATCCTCTTTCCCTAACTCCCATGGGTCACCTCTCTGGATAGTTGCCTAGCTTGGAGCTTCCTAGAGAGTTGCTTTGTGACCCTCTGAAGAGTCTGAACTCGGTGATCTGAATAAATCCTTGCTCCTTCCTATTCCCACTACCAAGAATATCTAGTCAAAATAAGGGATAGATTAGAATTTGGCAACCCATAGCAAATACAGATGCCAGCTCTAACAAAATATCCAAAGCAGTCCTACAAAATACAAGAGAAAGAGGCCCACATCCATAAGCAATCTTTTCTGTTGTGGAAAATTACTTTAAGATGTGTCACATTCATTTATGCAGTGGAATATTTGTTTAATGGTGTAAAGATGTATTGCATTCTTTTAGGTTGCATTTGTTTATCTCTGTGAAGCTGTGTTGACTACCTAAAATACCTGATTGAGCTAATAAAGAACTGAACAACCAATAGCTAGGCAGGAGAGAGAAATAGGCAGGGCCAACATACAGAGAGAATAAATAGGAGGAAGACAGAGAAGAGGGAGGAACGATTTAAAAAAAAAAGGAGGTGAGGAGGATACCAGGGGCCAGCCACACAGCCACACAGTTAGACACGGAGTAAGAAGAGTCCTCTCCTAAGCTACGTGTCTCTACCTCCTCAAGCCGCTGTCCCACCATCAGTCATGGATCAGGTAATGCAGTTTGTTGAGCCAAGTCAGCAGTTCGTAAAGGACTCAATTAGGCTGGTAAAAGATGCACCAAGCCCGACAGAAAAGAATTCCACAAGATTGCCATGGCCACAGCCGTAGGATTTGCTATCATGGGATTCATTGGCTTCTTTGTGAAACTGATCCATATCCCTATTAATAACATTATTGTGGGTGGCTGAGTGCTTTCTCTTCCCTGGAACTAGGAGCAAATGAGGGTGTGAGAAGCTTATGAAGTAAAAAGTTGCCTGTATACTTTATGTTTCTCTCTCCTTTTCCCCTCCCCAAGAGGTTTTGTATTTCTAAACTAAAATAGTTTCAAAATAAACATTTTTCCCATGACACACACACACACACACAAAAAGAAACAGAGTAAGAAATGAAGAAAGGTATATAGAATACAGAAAGGTGAAAGCCCAGAAGCAAAAAATAGATGGGATAATTTGAGAAAAACTGGATAGAAATAAGCCAAGCTAAGGCTAGGCATTCATAAATAAGAATAAATCTCCATATATTTATTTGATGGCTTGGTGGCAAACCCCTAAAGAGTAAAAAAAAAAAAAAAATCAACTATACTTTTTTCACTAGAATTTTCAAGAAAATTTTGTATGATACTAAGCACAAAGTGATACAGATTTAGAAATTGGGATTCTTTGTTTTCTAGTAACACAGCTGCAAAGGAAACACTTCCCATGTTGTCTATGTGTTATTTACTTACTCATTATTCCCTGTGTCCACCATCTTTTTATTATTAATTGTAATGGAATTGTAGGGTTATTGCATGCAAGCAAAGCTTCTGGGTCATTTGAATTTCACCTTTCAACAGAAGTTACTAACTGAGGTACAGGTAGCTGTTCTCACTAATATGGCCTAAGGAAATTCAGTGCAAGATTTAATAGGGAGGCTTCTTGTTTGATACCATGTAACTCTCAAATTTGAGAGAATCAAAAGGAAAGTTACTGTAACAGGCATTCCTTGTAGTCATGACTGACCCCCAAGGTAAAACTTAAAATAGTTGAATTTGTCCCTTTAAGTAGCTCTCATGGATACCCAGGTTAGAACAATACAGGCTGTTTGTTTCCACCCTAGAAAATATTGATTCTGACATTAGAACTGGACCCTCAATATCTGAATTTTTAAACAAACTTCCTCAGTGATTCTAGGATACACTGAAGTTAAAAAAAAAAAACCACTGTATTGGAGAAATACTTTATTTAATCATTGACCAACAGAATTTTTCCCTCCGAGACAGGGTTGTTCTGTGCAGCAGCTCTGGCTGTCCTGGAACTCATTCTGTAGATTAGGCTGGCCTTAAACTCAGAGAAATCCACCTGCCTCTCTCTGCCTCCTGAGTGCTGGGATTAAAGGCGTTCGCCACCACTGCCGTGAAGAGACATGAGCACAGCACACACTATAACTCTTATAGTTAAGTCTATTCCGTTTATAAGGACCAAAAGCCTTGGAGCTTCACCAGCAAACAAAAATGAAACAGGGTTGGGGGAGAAGCTGATTTGAAGTTACAGCAGGACACCCTATGTTTTTAGAAGCTAGCAAACAAAATATGTCTGGATGTTTGGGAGTCAGAAACACATCTGAGTTTCCTCTTGGTTCAGCATGTTAGCTCTGGCCTTCAGCACTCTACATCCGGAATGATCGTCCAGTCTCCCCTCTATGAAGCCCGGCTCAGCACTCAGTCTTAGCAGAAATATCCTCAGAGACATTGTTCAAGTTACCAAGACACCTGTCATTCAGTTGCTGCCTTCATGCAATACCTCACTTCTCAGCAGCATGTAGGAGTAGCACTTCCAACAAAGTCCCCCCTTGGAGAGGAAGGAGACAGTGGTTCCTGGAGGCAGAAGGTACTGATGCCCTGATGCCGGGTTATGCCCTTAGATGAGCTTTGTGTGGTGTAGGGGTCAGGCTTGATTCTCCAAGCCACTCAAAGTCAACTTTGGAGGGGACCCCTTCTCCCGGTTACCCACACATCCTCTATGTGCAGATCCTCAAGAAGAGGATAGGAGGCTTTGAGTACAAAAGCCAACTGTTTTCACCACACAGCCTCAGGCATAGAAGAAAGATGTTGTAAATTAGATAGAAATACAGAAAGGGTAGATGAAACCCCAGAGAGTATAGAGACCACAAAATTCTTCCTGCAGAATAGAAACTGGGAAGAGAAAACGCCTCAGCATGAGCATATAGCTGGGCCAGATAGATGTTGTACTTCAAACAAATCAAACACATATCTGTGTGTACTTGAATTCCTACCCAAATGCCTCAGCTAGGATTCCTATCCATCACTGTCAAAAGCAATGTTGTTTTACAAACATAAACCAGCATACCAAGCATAAACCAGAGCAAATAAAAAAACAAACAAAACCAGTAAACGTGGATTTGGCGGATGGAATTTTAGCTCAACCTGGTGCTCACATCCGACCTCCTTATTTTGTATCTAAACATTGCTTTAAAGCCCTATTAATTTTCTTCACTGAACAGAGAAGCTACATTGCCATATATAATAAATCGTGCAGTATACATGGATATTCAGAATGGTTTGTTATTAGCAAAGATCTCAAAAATGTGACTTTTTTTCCATGTGAATTTTCTTTATCCTTTCAAAATGCTTTTACTTTGGGTCAGTTTCATTTCCATACCTGCATAATCTCTGTGGATGATACAATGTGATCCTTATTTATATTTAGAAATAGTTGCTTTTCAGACACCAAGAAACTTGTGTTAATTAGGATTATATTTTTAGACTTTCAATGTACTTCCAATGAGCAAATAGAATAAATTAGTTTTGAGTTCACTAGAATACTACATTTATTAAATATTTTGCAATTGAAAAGAATAAATTAATTATTTTCTACTTCCTTGGCTTTGGTTCCATTTTAATCTGATTCTAAATTAGAGTGTAGCTTCCAGAGAGTTTGACTCACTGAGTCAGCTAGCACAGCAGGGAGTTTATAAGCGGTTTCCATTGGTATTGCTCAAGAAAGCCCACAGTTAGAGGTAGAGTTAAATGTTGTGACCTAGATATATCAATTTCAAATTTCAGATTTTATAAGAGAAATAATTTATATAAGATAATAAATCAATAGGATTAAATGCATACTAAAATGTAAGTGAAGTGTTCATATTTGAAGACCAACAACTTGAAAATGTTCCCTGAGAAAAAAGTCAGTACTAAATATTCCTGCCAATATCTTCACATTGCTTCCAACAGAAGTTGCTACATAAAGATGAATTAGTTGGGATATTCAAATGGCAGGTTTTCAGTGATAAGAAATAAATATCCCCAAAGAAGTATGCCAGGAGTGATAGGATAATTGTCATTTAACCTTTCCAAGTTAAATTTAATTTGCTGATATATAAACTCTGTTATGACTTTACTTGGAGACCTGATGAATAATAAGCCTATAAATGACAGCTACACACATGGCTACAAGTTCTGTTGGGAGTGCACTTAATGCTAACTTCTAATGGCTGTCCAGGCACCTTATATGATATCTTCTGGTGAATTGTTCTGGCATTTGACTGTATTCATCCTGGCACCTAATTATAGCCTGTCTGGAGCATGCCTCTGATTTGTTCATATCTAGAAGAAAGCACTTGAACTTCTTAAACTCTAGCGGAATTGTGGGAGTCTCCCGGTGTTGTTACTGCTTAATTGCTTTCAGTTAAACTATAAGAGCCATGGGGCTTATTTGTAACGTAGATGCAGCATGTGGTATTTGTGGGAGCATATACCTCCAAGACGCTTCTTATCCCATGTGAAGAAGCTAGGTCAGCCATACCTGGAATAACTCCCGCCATGTCTTCTATAATGAGTTTCTTCTTCCTAAGTGTAGACTTCATGAATATTCAAGCTCAAGCCTTAAGAATTATGAGTTTTTAAAGGAAAACATTTAGAAGTTTGCATTCACCTATGTGTGTTAAAGAGAGAAAAATAGCTTTTTAGTAGAAAAACGAGGCAGTTTAGTAATTATTTATTGAATTGGCTTTCACAGATTAGGAATTAGGCTGACATGGTCATGATTCATTTTTGGACCATGAAGAGTCCTGCCTTTGCTAAACTCCTCCTTTCTTTCCATTTCAAATCCCGAATAATTGCGAATTAGTCAAGGCACGAACTGGGAAACAGCAAGTTCACAAATCTGTGTCTACTGTCACAGCGCGCACTGGTCAGGGCAGTCGTTCGTGGAAGAAGAACTTCAATGAGCAGGTCGAAAGATGTGTGTCCATTGAGCAGATGGATCATGCAGAGAAGGGGAAGCAGGAAATTAGCCCCGTGTGTCTGGTTCTCCCTCCCAAAGTCATGGTATCAGCACTGCGCAGACTCCCCAAAAAAGAGGTTGGGAAATGTCGTGACCAGCAAGGCAAAGATTGTGGCTTTCCCCATGTGTGGAAGTGATCACTTTTAGAAGTCCCCTATGGCTTGCCACTTGTGAACCTATAGAAGCAGGTTCTTGCAAGCTGTTTCCCTCCCAGCCCTTGCCCTCATCCTTTCTGACCATGTTTCTCCCATCGATTTCAGACCCACGCATGCCACTCTTTCTCTCAGCCATGCACACTGGTACCTTGCCATTCAGGCTTTGACTTCCCTCCATTCCGAGCTCATCATCTCTGTGAGACTCTGACTATCTGACTTAGCATCTGCTCTTTTCTCTTTTTCTTGACCGCTAGATGACTCTTGACTTATGGGAACTGTTTTATTTCTTTTACAGTTGTACAAAACTGTTCTCAATCAATAGAAGACGTACTTCAGGTCTTGAATTCTGGTCTTTTCCTGCACTAGAGACTTGTGGCTCTATAACCTTCCATGCTGCAGGAAGGGGCACTGAACCGGACCTCCCTGTCAGCTATGTGACCTGGAAGGGAAACCATCAACACTCAGCAGTGTGTTTTGCTGCTGGAATACCGTGCAAGGGGGGCTGGGAGCAGTGAGGACTTTATAAGCTTCCTTACAGCACCGGCCATTATCCTGGCCTGAATGCGAGCTCTGAACTGTGCTATTCTTGAGAGCAATATTCTGAATAGTGGCTGCCAAATACAGTGCCTGAATCTTTATTGGGAGAATAAGACCACAGTAATGCATCACTAATTCAGGAAATCTTTATGTAGAACTTATGAAAATTTTACAATAATTGCTATTTACATTAAAGTGAATACTACGAGGGCTCTTAAATCAATGGATTTTTAAATTAAAAATTGGGGGATTTAAATGTCTGTTTCTTTATAACTAGAATAAGCATAGGCCTCTATGCAGACAGAGGTATCTTACCATATTGTGAACCTGAGGAGAGTACACTAGAGAAACTGAGCTTTGGTACATCAAGCCATTGAGCTGGCAGGCCCTAGGTTTAGAGACATGAGGTGGCAGGTTTTTGTGTGAGGATAGCAGCAGGTCTTGCCAAAGGGTAGCATAGCTGAAGCAATGGTAGACAGCTCAGAACCCAGAATACATGACACACATGAAGGACTGCTAAGAGAAATGGTCAGATATACAGGAGAAAAAGTTCTAGGTCAGTCTAAGGAAGCTCAACCTTACCTTGGATTCTTATGGAACAGTTTAAATTTTAAGAATAGGTGTGATACAAATCATACCTGGTTTAGAAAGTAGTGAGGTGAGACAATATTGGAAGTTAGTGGGAAAATTAGACAGCCACTCGATTAGGAGGGCAAGAAATGAGGAGCATTCGTTTCCTTGAATAGAATATGTGACTCAGCACAGCAAGCAAATGAGCACACTCGGCATCAGCGTTGATTAACTGTGTGTCCTCGGGACCAGATGAGCATAACTCAGCACTGTTTAATAGCGTGTCCTCGGGGTCGGATGGGAATAACTTAACATTGTTTAATAGTGTGTCTTCATGACCTGGAGCATATGGGGAATACTGAACCTTTCGTCCGTCCTCAAGGTCCATACTATTAATGATCAGGCAAGCACTTGTCTGAGCGATCTTAGTGCTGAGAGAGAAAGGAGTGAGGAAGTATCTGAAGTCTCGGGAAGAAAGCTTTCCTACCTTCCACTAGTGTCTGTTTCCAGCATGAAAGATAGCTGCGGATGCCCGTGGAATTTCCCAGCAGTACGTATTAGGAACTGTGAATGGTTTGCAATGGCCCCATGCAAATGAAAGTGTAGAATCCATTGTTCAAAACTTACTGGAATTTTAAGATGGAGCCCCACAGCATTAATTCAGTTATAGTCTGAACAGCTCAAGTGCCTAGGATGCTGTACACAGTCCTTTCTGGCTCTTTCTACTGTCTGGGAACCACCGGGAACAGGTTTTGAGTTTTGATTCCTTCAAAGAGTTGCTGTACCTGATGACTAATATAATAATACATGTTTTGTTATTGGCCTGAGAACAAACAAGGACCACAGAAACATGACTTGATATGTTCACTCTGCTGACTGGCAGCAAGGTGGAGCCTTCCACAGCACACAAGATGATGCAGGCTTCCTGGCTCCAAACCCTCTGTACCATTTACCTGTACCTTGGCATATATAAAACCTGGAATTTCTTTCCAACAAAACTGAATTAACAAGACTAGCTCCCTGTCCAACGTGCCGTGGGTAGAATCAACACAAAGATCCTGGTAAATGAAGGGCTTGGGGATTGACTTACTTTCTGTTTTAAAGCTTCTGTTTTCTATCCTGATTATTAAAGTTAGCTTCAGATATCAGTTTGACATCGTCCTGAGTCACGTGGGAAAGGGAACCTCAAATGAGGAACTGCCCCGACCAGACTGGCTCTGTCTATAAGGCATTTTCTTAATTGATAGTTGATGTAGAAGACCTTGCTAACTGTGGGCAGTGACATCCCCTTGCAGGGTCCCTGGGCTGTGTAAGAAAGCTAGTTAGGCATGTCAGAGAAGCCAGTTAGGAAGCTGGCGTCATCCACTGGAACCACCTAAAGGTCCTGATGTGCATTCCTGCAAACAAATAAACAAAAAACATAGGACACTAAACCTTCTGAATTACATGAAATCATATTGTTGATTTGGGGCAAAACAATGGGAGCAGTGAACAGAATTGTTTTTATTGTAATGTAATTAAAATTATTTTTCATCTATGCATTTTAAGACATTTACATCACTATAAATTTGAAAAAGCATTACTTTGCCATTTTCTCTGAAATTTTCATATCCAACCCTTTAATTAATTTCTATAAGTGGGATTGGTCAGCAACCCTCTTTGGTTACCTAAGTAGTTGTGCAGACTTCTATTCCATCCCCTTCCCCCTCTTCCCTCACAATGATGTCACCCTTCCTGTCCCTCCTGCTGTAGCTACAATATGACTCAGTGCCTTTGCACTTACTCTAGTTTCTTCTCTGAATTTTCTTTTCCTGTAAGTTCCATACATACAATCCTCACCACAGCCAAGTTCTTCCAACATCCCTTTCTTCCTACTGAAGTTTAGAATTATAGCCTTCCTCCAGTGTGCACATGCACACACACACAAAATAACTTCTCGTTCCCCTCCTTCCCTTCCTTCATCCCTAGAGCCCTCTCCTTTTCTAATTGTTTAAATTGCACAGTGTTTAGTTGCTTGAAGGATTTCAGCATTCTTCTAGAACACTCCAGACTAACTATACAGTTTTCGTCCCTTAAACAGAGCAGTATGAATTGTAGCTCCAGAATACATTTATGCAGATAGCGGGCTGGAAGGATCTAGTGGGGTCTCCTTTGTTCCTCTTCTTCCTAGAGCCAAAGTCAAGACGTAAGAATGCCTTCACTCTTTCTATCTTTTGGACATGGGTTTTCTTTCTGGTCCACAGACGAAGCGTCTTCAGTCTTCTGTGTGTTATGTGTGTGGCAAGGAACAGAGTCTGACTAAATCCTGCCCGTGCTCTGGCCACAGGCTCTACCTCCTTTTTCCTAATTTAGCATACCTGTTGAGTGCAGGGCTCACCACACTCCCACAGAGACATTTTCCTGAGGGCTTGTGTACGGAAATGTTTTCTCAATGTCTTCCTTTTATAAACAGTCACTTATAAAACATTGTGTAAAAAAATTCAACCATAATCTCAAAAGGAACAAAACAGGAATGAGGGTATAACCAAAGGACCATGTCAACCAATGATAACACAGAGAAAAGATGGGCCTTCATTAGTGTTTAAGATATTGATATCACGTTATATACTGTGTTACCACTGTACATCACTAGTGTAACTGTGGCTGATTTTTTAAGAAGAGCCCCTCTATCAATCTACCCTGAAGCATTTGTATGAAAGTATTATAATGACTGATTTTTTTAAAAAAAATTCTAATTTCAGTATATATGAGTGGTCTGAGTTGGAGATGATAAAATTACCCATGATAATTATTGGTGCTGGTGGTCATCAGTGGGTTATTTTGATAAGCTCTATAACTTATAAAATTAAAGTGATACATATTTTAAATTAATTAAAAACAAATGGCTCCTGAGTTGTAGCTTCTTTATTTCAGGAGAGTTTTAAAAAAATATGTTATTAGAAACTAATGTCTCCATTTTCCAACAACAAAAAAAGTGTGTTGTGGGTGGCTGTGTGTGCATTTACAGTTTTCACTCATTCTATTTTTTTTTTATTAAGCAACAATCTGTTTGTTTCTTGCTGGATTTCAAAAGCAACAACAAGGCTACAAGAGTCCCATTGTTCAAGAAAAGAGTCAAGAATGAGAATGGAGTTTTAATGAAACATGGAGCATGAGAAGGGGCTTCCTGCTGAGGTGGATGGGGGAAATCTTTTGAAAGAGGTGATTCTCTGTCCTATCACTAGGGAATCATTGGGTTTAATTAAATGGAGAGATAGGAACTAAGTAGAACACATGTGGATTTGTCCACCAGCTGGCCATGTTTGTTCACTGGATACTAGACCCTGGACTAACGACTTCATCTCACATCACGGGTTGAGTCCTCCTCCTCCTCCAAAATGCTGAGCAAAAGCAGCAGTTCTGGTTGGGAAGATTTCCTTTCACTTGGGAACATTTGCAGAATCATAGGATAGATCTCAAGCTGGGAACTGAGCAGACAGAAAGGGTGTTCATCTTTATCTATGTACATTGTATACACACAGCTTAAAAACCCTTTTCAATGGTGTCCTTAGAGAGTGGGTACACAAGGCAAGGTGCATGGTGTGGGATTCCCCACTTGGGACATCACATCGGTGCTCACAAACTTTCAGACTTTACACATTTCAGATTTTCATACGACAGAAGTTCAGCCTGTGTCTAGTTATGCTTCAGAGGCTCACCAATAAGGAACTCTGTCCCATAGAGGCACTGAGAATCATTTCCCAGAGTTCACCAACCTTGGATTCCAAACTCTAATTTTAAGAAGTTATATTAAGATGGCAAGTCTGAGCTAAAAGTAGAACACCAAAACCAAACAAACAAACATATCAACTAATAAAAAAAACCAGGAATTTCAAACGGCAACACTTTTTGTAGTGGCATCAAAAATAACAAAAAAATTTTAAGAACCAGTAAAAATGCAACATTTGCATAAATGTGTTAAGAGTCTTTGATAAAAATCCATGGTGGAAAATGAGAACTTCAATGCTTTGATTTCAGAGTTATTTCCTTTACCTGCCCTACTAATACCCCTCAAACAGGAACTGGCCTGACATTTAAGGTCCCTTTTACTTCTGGCAGTTTGCTATCAGTAAACCAATTTGTATCCAATATACACATCCTGGAAGGGGCATTGAGAAACCAGGATTTAAGGAGCTGAGCTATAGAGGCTGATGGTAGCTTTTGAACACAGCAAACTTCATCACAACAGATGATCAAGCAACCCACTGTATCCTCCTGTGAGGAAAATGTGTGACGACAAAGAGCCAGGTGATATAGAGCTTCCAGCTTCCTGTGCCTCTTTGTTGTCCTTCTTCTGTGACCCGGAAGCATCACCGGGATGCCATCTGTCCTCCAGCCTTTTATATAGTCTTACACATAGATAGCATCCCTTTCTGCCCTCCAGGGTATAAAGCACTAATAGAACAGGGCAGAGTGAATTATTGGAGAGAGTTTTCCTAATATGTATTCCAGAATTCCTGGCTGATGCTGAGAGCATCTCGAGCTCCGTTGCAGAGGGCATCTGTGCCCGCAGAACCTGTTTGTATGCACAGGACATGGTGCTCGGGTCTTAATGCTGATGGAGTACAGCACATTAGGAGCCCTGCAGCAGCCATCCATTCATTACCTCATCATCTGAAGTGAAAAGAGGTCAGGATGGGGCCAGGGGATGGATAAATCCCTGTCACAGCAGCACACATCAGCAAGAAGGAAAGACAAGTGAAGCTCATCAGTACAAATGGCATTGTTAACCCCCTTGTTTATAGTACACACGTCTAATTACACCCATTACAATGTACTTGGCTGGAGGGCAGGTTGCAGTTTTAGATGTGTTAAAAAGCAGTGATGATTTACTCCATGCCTTTCCCCCTGTGGCCTGTTTAAGCATTCTGCATGTTTGTTTTCTCCTGTTTACATGTTGGGAAATAAAGGACTGCGCTGTAATCATGCAAAATCAACCATTCCCTCAGCCTGAAAACTTTTCTTGTTGTCAAAAGAACAATTGTGGGGCCCCACACAAACAGACATTCTGATTTAACTCTTTGGGCTGGAAGAAATGGGGATTTGGAAGGCATCTGAGACACAGCCAGGCTTGATGACTATATGAATTGAGTAGACCTTGAGATCAGGCCTGGGAGGCTTGAGGAATAACAGAGACAGAAACCGAGCTCCACGAATGCCCCTGCTGCATAAGATGCACCCTTCAACTGTAGATGTTTTACTAGCAGAGGTGTTGTTTTGTGGGACTCCTAACTGTGGAAGTGGGGGTATCTCTGACTCTTTCACCTGATCTTGGGACCCTTTTCCTCCTACTGGGTTGCCTTGCCAAGCCTTGATTTGAGGGATTGTGCCTACTCTTGTTTTGCTATGTTCATTTGATAGCCCTAGGAGGCCTGCTTTTGTCTAAAGGGAAACAGTGTAGGAGTGGGTCTGGGGGAGAGAGGAGATGAGGGGAGACTGGGAAGGATGGAGGGAGGGCTAGCTATGGTCAGGATGTATTGTATAAAAGAGGAATGATTTTATTTTAAAGCAGCTGTGGTCAGATATACAAAGTAGAAGAGAATGGAGAAAACCTCTCAAAATTTAAAATTATTGTCCAGGCTTTAACAAGTGTATGACACCAAAGACAAAACATGTTTATTTCTCTTGACTTTTATTCCGAATAGATTATGCAAATATAAGGATAAATTGCTCCCTCTGAAGTATATGTGAAAGGCTTACACAGAAGGCATTTTAAGTTCACCTGTTGGTTTTTCTTTCACGGTTGCAAGAAGCTTTAAATCCCATTTAATCAGGCATTCCTAACTGCTGTCCTGTGAATTAGCCAGGCCATATTACCCACACAGGACAAGTAAGAAAATTGAAACCCTGAGATGTTAAGTGCATTGCCCAAGGTCATAGAACACCTCAGTAATGAGCTGGGATTAAACACCTCAGAACAGAGATTTTGTCTGTTGCCAGTTCCATTGAGTTTCAATTTCTGTTGCAAAGTGAATGATGATTATGAAAATTTAAGAGTATAATACATATTTTTTCCAGGCAACGTTTCCAAGTGTGAGAAATAGATGGCTGTGCTCGAGCCTTTTTCCCAACATTCCTAGAAAGTTTGGCAGAAAAGGTTGGCAATCTTATTAAATTCACTGGGATCTAGATGGGGTCTTTGGCTTCCTGAAGATCTTCAAGGCTGTGGGTGCTTGACGTACCTTCTCTGTATACATGGCGCCAAGGTGAATAGGGAGGCACTGTGTGGGAAACTTTTATCACTAATACGTCTACTACCTCACATGTTTAAGAACCTCTTAGGCTTCCATTCTCCTTGAACAAAGAAACTTGTTGGTTTAGTTATACATAAGGGATGTTGCAGTTAAAGGAAAGTCCCGAATTCTAGTAGCTACTGGAGTAACAGAGGGAGAGCTGGCCCTAGGAGGTAGTTAATGTATGACTGATTATGAAATATGAATCCTTCCTAAAATATCACTGGAAGCATATTTTTGCTTCCAGATGGTTGGAGAGAGAGTACAGCATATTTTTCTCTTGGAATGGTACACTGCCTCTTTGAAACTGAGTGGGCTGAGAGGGAAGGGTTCAAGGCGATGTGCCTGGAGGAGCGACAGTGTCATGGAGCATGCTGCATCCTTGAGGTCTATCCACAGTGAGGGCATTTGATAGACAAGAGGGGTGTTATTTGGAAAACCAGCATACTGCAGATGTCATTACAATAAATATTCTGTTTTGCTAATCTCCAACCATTCTGTTTTGCTTTGGTTTTGTATGTCCATTTGTCTCTGGGAGCCCCTCTCCATGCAGCTTCATCTCCAACCCTGGGTCTCATATCTTCACCCCTGCTCTGACATGCATGTTCATCACTTGACTGGCCCATTCAATCAGTTATAAACTTTGTATCTGTGCTTTACTATAAAACTCTGACTGAGTATTATCCAGAATGGGGTCTCAGCACTCATGGCATGAGTGATGTACTTCTGTGTGATGTACTCCAGTTTACCTAGATGCAAAATTCCACAGGTCATTTTTACATACTTATTTCATCTGCTTTTGTAACCATTGTGCTGGGAAACGGTGGTATAGGTACCTACCTTGATTCTAAAAATATCCCTTAGTGCTTGCAGCCCACTCACGTATTTTCTATGTTAAATATAATTCTTTAATTATATTTAATCTTTAAATTATCATCTTTTCTAAATGTCATGTCTTTCCTCTATAATTAATAATATAAGCTTAATTATCCCTCACGCGTTAGTGATGACAGAATATGCATCAATCAAAAACTGAATTCAAGTGGATTGTTTCTTAGCCATAATCATTCTTAAGTAATTGCTTATGTTTGCAAACGAGTATTTTAACTTATTGTTATTTTTCATGAGCCAAATGAGGTGGGAACTATCAGTCACATTACTGATGTTTAAATCTTCTGCAGATGTGTGGACAGCTGAAGGACTGCTTGAAAGGAAACTGTGTTTAGAAATCTTCCCTCTGGAATGTTCCCTCTTAATGGAAAGATCATAGACTTAATGTCTGTGCAAGGCAGTCTAATTGTATAAAAGAGATTTCGAGAAAATGCTCCCTTCTTTCACTGTCCATTTCTTATCTGTAAAATGAGAACAATTATAATAATAATGATAGTGGTAATAGTAACAATCTCAGGAGTTATAACAATAAAATAAGGCAGTATATGCAAAATGCTCAGAGTGGATCCGACATTAAGCTGATGGTCAATTCTTGTAAGCCTTTTGTTTTATGAGCATAAATAGTCTCCCTGGGTCTTCTACCTGAAAGACACCATATCTACTTCCATATGTATTTCCCATAAGTCATCCTTCTGTGTAGTCAGTGGAGAAGGAAGACTTCGTCTAGTGCCATTTCATGAAAGTATCCTCAGTTTGCCTACTTTGTCTTGCCTGGCCTCACAGCATAGATGGGGGCTGCCAAAAGCATTTGTTTTTCTTGTTTTTCTTGAACTGATACAAATTCATCACCCTGACACTGATTTCTAACATAGAGTGGTGTGATAATATCTGTTATAGCAGCGTTCTAGCTGTGCACACTGCCTGCCTTGTCTTTGCCACAGGATCACTGTATCAAATCTGCTGTTCATGACAGAGACATAGAAAATCCTTCAGAACTGCCTGCTCACTGTGACCACCCAAGGAGAAAGGCACACACACACACAGAACTTAATGGATGTCCTATACATCCTGATATTGTTCCCATATCACAAACTCCTTATAAATTCGACATCCCTCTTCATGTACATTTCCCTTCATTTATATAAAGTTACATTGTTTTCCTCTCTATAAACATTTTACCTGTATGATAATGAATGATTTTTATCATAGAATCCATCTTTTCCAACTCCTCCTGAATAACCACTGGTCATGGCTATCTGATGGAGGACTCTGATTGGCTAATAAGGAAACTGCCTTGGCTTTTTGATAGGGCAGGATTTAGATAGGTGGAGTAGACAGAACAGAATGCTGGGAAGAAGGAAGTGAGGCAGATGGCTCAGGCAGATGTCATGCCTCTCCTCTCTGGGCAGATGCCATGCCTCTCCTCTCTGAGACAGATGCCATGGAGCCAGCCACCAGGTCAGACATGCTGAATCTTTCCTGGTAAGACAACCACTTCGTAGGTGCTAAACAGATTATTAAAATGGGTTAATCAAGATGTGAGAATTAGACAATAAGAGGCTGAACTAATGGGCCAGGCAGTGTTTAAATGAATACAGTTTGTGTGTTGTTATTCAGGGGCATAAGCTAGCCCGGCGGCCGAGAGCCGGATGGTGGGAAGCGGCCCGCAGCTCTCACTACAGCTATTAGTCTAACTCTTATATACAGCATTTGAAGTATTTGATCTGGAGTTACACCAGCAAGGCAGATTGTGTGCAGTTGTGTGTGTGTGCCTGTACATGTGTGTGTGTGTGTTGTGTATGCATGGTATGGGAGTGGAAATGGAATTCATTAAGTTCTGCCATACGTCTAGTTTTCATTTGGTGTTCCCTCTCTCTCTCTCTCTTTCTCTCTCTCTCTCTCTCTCTCTCTCTCTCTCTCTCTCTCTCTCCCTCCCTCCCTCCGTTCCTTCCCTCCCTCTCTCTCTCTCTTGCCCTCTCTTGCCCTCTCTCCCTTCCTCCCTCCTTGCACTCCGAGTCAGTGCTTTCATTAAGGTTGTTTACAGGGTCATGCATGAAGAGGTTATAGACAGGAGGACGAGGAACTTACTAGTGACTATGCTATGGAAGGGAATGTCTCTCTTCCACCGCAACCATGTACTGCTATTACTGTCTGTACATCCCCACGGAAGGGACAAGCTTCCCTCAAACCATTGCCTTCTTAATGTTTTATAGCAACATCACTCATTTCTTCTCATTATCTTTGATATTTATTTAAAATCTCTGGAGATAATATGAGAATAGCCTACATGCAAACCCACACTCATGTGCAAATTCTAGCTAAGTAATAATTTTTAGAATAAGCACAATGCAGTTGGAATTGATTGGGAGTGGGTGGAGAGATTTCCTCCAAAAGGTGTAATTATTTACAAAGGCTGTCTACGCCCAAATGAAGATACCGTGATCTTGAAGCAGTATTTCTGCAACAGTTTTCATTATATGTCGCTATGTCTATACTCCTTCACATACAGCATGGGAGGGATGATCGTATCGTTGTTCTGTTTGATGGCATCCTCTCCTCTTGGAACTTGGCATTCCCTAGTAGGAAACAAGTCTGTCAGATGGGCAACTGAGGAAAATTTAATGAAGAGGCATTTTGACCATGATATCATGAACTAATAAGGGAGGATGGTTTAGAGCCAGGCCAGTGACATTTGGGAGACTCGACATTGATAGTGGAGGATGCAGTTAATGGTTAAGGCAACAACCAGAGACAGGCGCCAGCAAGGATCTGTACAAGGATGGTGGCTTACAAAAGGAGGGGGAGGGGTCAGAGACAAGTGCCAGCAAGGATCTGGAAGGATGGTGGCATACAATAGGAGGGGGAGGGGCATTTTTATTCCTATCTGTGACCATCTTTCCAGTAGTCAAGCTACACATGATTCAGTGTAAAAAAGGGACTGTTGGCACCCTAGCATGCTGATCCCCTCCCATGTATACAGCAGGTTATACAGGGACAACATGGGATCTGCAGAACCCACGGTGAGGATCCTATCCATCTCCACTTCTGGCGCAAGGTCAGGACATGCGCGAATGTTATACCCCCCTTTCTTCCTGACAGTCTCGCAACAGACAGGCACAGATTCGAAAATAACCAATTATTTTCAAGAATATAAAGAAAGGATGGTTTTTAGGTAGGAGACCAAAACCCATTTGCAAGAAGAGAGTGTGGAAGTAAGAAACTGCGCATGCGCCATGTGGAGCCACGCCCTAACTGTTGTAAAGCAGCGACAATTGAGAGGAGAACCCACTGAGTTATGACGACTGCGAAGCAGTGGAGACTGGGCAGATAAAAACCAGGAGTGAGGAGCAAGACTGCAAAGAATGATTGGTTACAGAGTGACTAAATTAACAACAGAGACATATAAATACCTAAGCAATTATAAAGAACTGAAAATTAGTGAAAGGTAAATTCCCATCCATTATAGCAGAAGGCCATCATGTAACTTTAAAGGTCAGGCGTTAAGAAGTAATGACAAAAGCATATGATTTGGAAGTAGCCACAATTTAAATACAGAAACAGAACAGTTAAACATGGTTATTCTATACTCAGTGGCAGTGGCACACGCCTTTAATCCCAGCCCTCAGGAGACAGAGATAGATGTGAGTTCCAGGCCAGTCTGGCCTACAGAGCGAATTCCAGTACAGGCTCCAAAGCTATGAAGAAACCTGTGTCGATAAACCAAAAAAAAAAAAAAAAAAAAAAAAAAAAAAAAAAACGTTCCTTTTAAAGAGGGAAGGCAGGGAAGTTGTGGGTCAGTTGCTCTTCTCTCTAAGTTTTCTTGTATTGATGGTTTTTTAAAAATCCATGTGCGCACATAATTGCCACAAATGCTCTTTTTCTTTTTTTGTTTTGCTCCATTTAGTTTACTGGCTTTCTAGAAATTAACTTATTAACCTGGTAAGCTCCATTACCTGTCCCATAGCTACCAATTAATTCCCTTCTGTCCTGCACATGCTCCGTCTCCATTCTTTGTGGCTCTCCTAGGCTTGCCCCCTCTCCCTCAACTCCCCGCTCCTAGATACACATACTCACTGAATACCAGTGGCTTCCTCTGTAAATCCCTCACACTTTTCCATCTCAGCCTGTTCTCAGACGTCTTCCTGACCTGAGATGGTTTCTTCCTTTGCACTTTAAATCTGTGCTGTCCGTGAGCTACGTTAGATTTCTTAAGTAAAAAACAAATGCTATCTCTGCCCCTGATCCTGCTCACAAGGCAGGTGTCTTTGACTACCAGGACTGTATGCTCCCCCTTCTCTTCCTGTTTCTTTGTACGTCCTGTAACACTAGACGTTGAGTTGCAAATCTAGTGTTAGTAGTGAATCCCGAATGTAGTAACTGAAATCATTCCCAACACTGCAACATGACTGACAATTGTTGTCACATTGGTGTCGCATTTGATGATAATGCACAGACATAGGATGATAGTGCACAGACATAGGATGATAGTGCACAGACATAGGATGATAGTGCACAGACATAGGATGATAGTGCACAGACATAGGATAATAGTGCACAGACATAGGATGATAGTGCACAGACATAGGATGATAGTGCACAGACATAGGATGATAGTGCACAGACATAGGATGATAGTGCACAGACATAGGATGATAGTCCACAGACATAGGATGATAGTGCACAGACATAGGATGATAGTGCACAGACATAGGATGATAGTGCACAGACATAGGATGATAGTGCACAGACATAGGATGATAGTGCACAGACATAGGATGATAGTGCACAGACATAGGATGATAGTCCACAGACATAGGATGATAGTGCACAGACATAGGATGATAGTGCACAGACATGGCCGTGTGTCTGGCATGGTGCCTACTAGTTCTTCTCACCAAAACTTGGAAATAAACAACATTCTGTTCCTCATGAGTTTTATTGTCTTTCCCAAACAGATGGAGTATAAAGACTATCCGTCAATAATTCAGACACTATTAATTTTTTTCTCATTTTTTATTAAAGATTTCCATCTCCTCCCCTCCTCCTCCCCCTTTCCTCCCTTCCCTTCTACCCATACCCCCACTCCACCCCTCTCCAAAGACAAAGAGCCATCAGGGTTCCCTTCAATATGTTAAGTCCAAGGTCCTCCCAGCTCCCCCTAAGTCCAGGAAGGTGAGCAACTAAACTGACAAGGCTCACAGTGAGCCCGTCCATGCTGTAGAGTTCATGTTCATTGCCGTTGTCCTTGGTTTCTCAGTCCTCCTCCACCATCAGCCACATTCAGAGTCCGGTTTGTGCAAATGGATGGAAATAGAAAACACCATCCTGAGTGAGGTAACCCAGGCCCAAAAAGATGAACATGGGATGTACTCACTCATAATTGGTTTCTAACCATAAATAAAGGACATCGAGCCTATAATTCATAAAAAATCCTAGAGAAGCTATATAAGAAGGTGAACCTAAAGAAAAACATATAGTTATCCTCCTGGATATTGGAAGTAGACAAGATTGCCGGCAAAAAATGAGACACTATTAATTTTAAGAGAGAGTTTCTACCCCATAAAGCAACCCGTATAAGGAGAGATTTCAACTGAAGGAGGAGCCACACAATGGAACCCCAGGCCCTTTAGCTGCTCTCTGAACTGAAGGAGGGAGTATGAGTCCCAGACCGTAATATGGTGTTCGCATGCCATTTGAAGTATAGGGTATCACTAAGTTTAAAACCACCTGGGATCTAGAGACATGGTTCAACATTTAAGAGCACTTGCTGCTCTTGCAAAGGACCAGGGTTTGACTATCACCACAGGCATAGCAACTCACAGCTCCGTGCAACTCTAGATCTGGAGTTGGGTGGCGGTTTCTGCCCTTCCCACGTAGCAGTACTCACTTGGCTCATAGACATACATGCAGGAAAATGTCCATACCCACACACAAATAAAAATAGTATAACTCTTAAATGCTGTTTAAGTTAAAATGCATTAAGACAGAAGAAAGCAACGCTTGCGCATCAGAATGTCCAGATTTGAATAACATTTGGATTTAGTGCTCCATGTAGAGCTTCTCTCCCACGGGGGGGGGGGGGGGAGTGAACACCAGCTCCCAGCGTCTGTTACTCTTGTCTCTGCTGCCCTTACAAATCTGCTTAACTCTTTCCCACTTTCCCTCCAGTTACTGCCTGGATTTGATCTACGGCGATGTAACTAACAGGGACTATCATTTATTTCTTCTTTCCTTCAGGAAACACCACAGTCAAACAGTCTCGGTACAGGATTATCATCCAGGAAGCAGCCAATGGAGGGCAAGAGTGCCCAGACACCTTATTTGAAGAGAGAGAGTGTGAAGATGTCTCATTTTGTCCTACATATAGGTAATTAGTGACTTCTGAATTATCATTAGACCTGAGCATAATTGTACAATATTTTCTTTCATATATGGTTGCTTAGTAATTTTTTTTGAAGTTGTAACATTTTATCCTTTCAAATACTCAGTAATCTTCTTCTCTTTACTAGAATGTATTCAGAAGGAATAAGGAGCATGAATACCTAATTAACAGAAGAGTGAAGCTGGGGCATGAATGGTTATAACTGAGCTACCAGAATGGCACCTCGTCTGCAATCAGCTTTCTAGATAATGATCCTAAGAGAGACAGGATGAGCTTTTTATCTGGAATATACACGCATGTTATGCATACACATACACCCCTACACCTCTACACACAAGCACATGTTACACATCCTTACACATAAATACAGATGCATGCAGACAGATACACACAATCATACACAAACACATATAAACACACACACCCCTATACACACATGCACACACAAATATATATTACTCAGGCATACACATAGTTACAAACACATACAGATACACACAATCACACACAAACACATATAAACACACAGAGAGACCTATACAAACATGTACACAGAAACATATGTCTATAGGCACATATACGTAGACACATACATATACATATACACACAAACATATACACAAACATGAAGACTTACAAACACAACATACACAAAACATACACATTTAAACATGTACACATGAAAACACAGATATATCCACATGCAGATATAGACACACATATAGACACATACACATGTATAGAGAAATACACAAAATCATATACACACATATATACCCAGGCACACATACATAAATACCCACAAACACTTTATAAACACATACACATATCAACACAATATATACATACATATATGCACACAAATACAGAAACACACAGATGCACATACCCACATAGACATACACACGTGTATACAACAAATACACTCATTAGACACACACATGCTTACACATAAACATGTGCCTGAAAACAAAACACAAATAAATACAAAAACTACCACACGGTGAGATACCATAGTAATTTTATTGTTCTCACCTTAGAATTTTGAATAAGCCATTAAAAAATTAAGCTGGGTATGTTAGCATGCACTCATAACCTGGCTCTTGGGGGGATCATAAATTTGAGACCATCAAGATGTGTGTGTGTGTGTGTGTGTGTGTGTGTGTGTGTGTGTATGTGTGTGTGTGTGTCTCAAGCAATAAATCAGATGCATGTCTATTAACCAACTGGATAACTGGATGATACGTTTTTAATATCATTTTTATTTATTCCTAGTAAATTTCATCCACATTTACAATGTATCTTCGGTGATACCTGTTCCCACACGCCCTTCTTTTAATAAGAGGAAAAGGCTAACTCTTAAACTTTTTATGCTCCAGCTATCTTTTAGAAATTGGTAACTACTGTTTATGAAACCACATCCAAATTTCTTTTCCAAGGCTTAACCTTCCAGTCTTTTAGAATTTGAAAGTTTCAGATTCAATGATAACATTGCTTTTAAATAATCTTAGATTGAGTGTGTAGTCACTGATTTATGATAATAGCTCATGGTTTAAAAATCATTTAGTTTTACCAACTCGCTCAAAAATGTCCTTTACAAAATTATCTAATGTTTTATCCTGATTATTTCAGAAACTGTGTTTTAAGGCTGTGAGGCTTAAGGGCTAATTTATTCGGGAACCCTGCAGTTCCATTGCTTCTCTAGAGTGTTCCTTTTAGGTACAGCGTAAGAGCCACTGAGAAGCCCAATCCCACAGCTCTGCCATGCTTTGGTCTATCATTCCGATTTGATGGACAGTTTGGGGAGGCTGTAGATAAACACTGGGATCAGGCCCAGTCTTCTCTTCCCCCAAACCATGGAGCCATTGTGGAATCACAGTCAGTAATCACCCTCTTGTGCTATGGGTAAATATTGAAACTTCTGTGTCCAGGAAAATCACTCTTGGGGAAAGTAGCCAAGTGAAGAACTTAGCCAAATCAAATATTATCAGACATTTTAGTAAAGCCAGGGCCATTATAATCAGTGGAGATCTCAGGAACCTTGATTGACCATTCGATTTTCCTCTGTCCTTGCTGTTTGATAGCTCTTCAATTTAACCCATGTGTGAACTATTTTTTATTTATCTCCTGCCCTTTTCCCAGAAATCAGTTCTGCTGTATCCAGATCCCATTTCTTGATAGGCACTTCAAACTGTGTCCAAGTTAACACAATGCTCTGACCATTGAACAAGGTTTTATAATGTTGATCACTGCAGTTCTAGTTAGAGTTTACTTCCTCTACACTGGTATTCCAGATGAAGTTATCCTACAAAACAAGTTTAGATGTTTTTTATTGCTGTCCTTTGGTTCATTCTCTTAACTGCATTGAGGCCACATAGTCACCTTTTCCAAATCAGAACAGAATTGAAATGCCCACTTATGTTATCCCACATCATCCAGCATATTAAATTAGATGCTAAAGAAGAAAACGGTATGAAGACATAATCTTCACACAGAATAGACAGTGACATGCAACAAAGAGCCAATGGTCCAGTCTCAGGCTGTCACTTATTCTGACTTAATTCTAGTTTATCATCTCAAACATCTGAAAACACCTTCCATCCCTTTCCATCTACATAGCAAGATAAACTAGACTGAATACGCAGGTTTCATGTTGGTCTGAAAAGTCTAAGTAAACTTAGCTTAAGGAGTCCACTTGAGGAGCACATCACGATTCTAAAGGTGTACAGGAGTCCATCACCATCTCAGCTGTTGTGGATGGGACCATGTTGAAGGAATCTATGCATAAACAAGGTGGATTTATTGCCGTCGAAACTAATTGCTGGTTATTTGATCATGGTATGCTTTCTATTTATCTGTTTCCTGATTTCTAACCAAACTCTCTAGCCACTATTATTAAGGAAGCCACTCAAAGGTGCACAGTGCCATTTCTCTTTCCTGGTCACACTTTTAAGGGGCTTGTGAGACGAGGGCCTGTGGGTAAGGCAGCTCCTGTCCAAGCAAAGGTCTTGGCTCATATGAAATAGACCATAAAAGCACACTAACTGGAAAAAGAAGGACTGTGGGTAGACCGTGGCCTTGAGTTTTCTGGAATACTGTATAGAAATCATTTTAAGAACAGAATCCATCCTCTGTGTGCCAAAAACTTTTATTAACTTTTATTAAAGTTACTTTTATTAGCTTGAGAAAGGTAAACAGAGAGAAGCCAGGTGACTTCAGGGACCATTTCCTCAGAGAAAAGCAAGTCCTGATAGCTCATCAGATAACATCCATTCCTCTTCTCTGAGATGAGCTTTTGGATAAGGTTGGTCCCTAGAGTCGCCGTTTACAATTCGCTCCATGACCAAAGGAAATGGTAGAGTTATGTCTGAATCCTAAAAGTGCCATATTTAAAAAGAAAACAACCACAAGAGAATGGATGAGAAGCTTGCACTCCAAGCTTTCAAATGTTCAGATTCTGAATCTCTTATATCCTTGTTTAACACAGGATTGCTCCCTTGTCTTCTGCACATTTAACTTTAAACATATTTTAAGCTTCTCCTTCATGGGTTTTTCTTGTATGAGCTAAGATTTATACATGAAATGTTCAAATTCCATAAAGTAGAATCACAACTTTAATCATGAACCTGAGTGGAGAGTGAAGTCAAAAGTCAACTCTTACCATTCTCAACACTTGCTAGGGTTGGGCTTTATTTTATTTATTCATTGCAACACACGATATACGTATGTATGTATATATGTCTGTCTGTCTGTATGTATATAAATAAAATATATAGGTGTTGGCAGAGTTTTCTGTCTAGACTGCCGATCAGTTCTATCCCATTAGCCACCCCTGTCCCACCAGCCTCTCCCCCAAATAACCATACAGAGTTTTAATATTAAGTATAAGTGCTCAGCCAATAGTTTTGACTCAATTTTAGCTAGCTCTTATAATTTAAATTAGCTCAGTTTTGTTAATCTATGTACTTCCCTGAGGCTCTTTTACTTTATGTCCATACTTCCCATCCTTCTTACTCTGTATCTCATGGCTTCTCTTCAGACTCTTCCCTTCTTGTCCCCAGCATTCTCATTGCCCCCCAAATCCTGCCTAGCCATCAGCCATTCAGCTCTTTATTAACAAGGAGAGCAACCTATCTTTACAATGTACAGAAGGATTACTCCATAGCATATAGGTGTGTGTGTGTGTGTGTGTGTGTGTGTGTATTTGCATATACACACACAGTTTTAATACATACATATATGTAAGGTTGACTACTTAGGATTTGTCAACCTATCATGAAAACCAAAAATGATTCTATCTTTTAGCAACCATTAACTGCCTGTAATTCATCATACAGGACGGGGACACTGTGAGATGCCAAGTTCCATTGTCATTATGAAGGTCTTGTTGAGACTAACAGTGTTTTTGAGATTTCGTGGTTGCATCTTCCCTGTCATATACAGAAGTCCTTATCTCAATGCAGATGTCCTGATCCTCCGGCTCTTTGAATCCTTGATCTCCTCTTTCATGTTTCCTGAACCTTGGGTGTAGAGGGGACACTGTAGATGTATCTGTTGGGGTTGGGAAGTCCATGGTATGCTGCTTTTTTTGTATTTTGAACTATTGTAGATTTCTCCAATGGTCTCAATAGTCTCCGTTACTACTTTCTTTTAATGAAGAGTGGGGAGTATGTTTACCCAAAGTATAAAGATAAGCCATTAGAATGCAGTTATAAATTATACTGGCTTAGGAAACTAAGATCTTCTTTTGGGTCCATGACCCTAAAGCCATGGATAATTGGCAAGGTTTACAGTACTGGGCATGCTTTGCTTCAAGTTCAGGCTAACTGAGCCTTGGTCTTTCTATTTCTGCATGTCTAAGTTAAGTATTGCAAGTATTTCCTCTGCGTATGAGTCGTGGTAAACGTTCTGTTGTGTGCTTTCTTGTGATCACAGGTGGAAACTGCAGAAATGGAGCCCTTGTATCTTGGTTCCAGAGTCTGTCAGGCAAGGGAGAACCGGCACCAGTGAGGCGTGTGGAAAGGGGCTGCAGACAAGAGGTAAGCCAAGTTTGAAATCGCTCCCTCTTCCGGTGTGCTTTAAAGTCGTATTACTCTGTACTTGGTTGTTGAGTCTTGTATTCGGGCAAGTTGCGATATTTCTGGATTAAGCTATTTATAGTTATCACTAAATTCACTCTTGGCAGTAGTAAGTGTTGTTAGGTAAATATCATCATTTAACCATAACCTTTCACTGTACCTCAGTACTAAAGCAAAACAATCAATGAATATATCTCAGTCATAACTGACCTCCATGTCCGTATATGAATGTATGTTGGATATCGGCCAAGATGTTGAGACGATGCCAAAATCACATCTAAAAGTATACATTACACTTTGTTTACATTGCATGTTTATGTGATGATTAAATAAATAAATGAATGGAAACATGACTGGGCAAATTGACTAATCTTTATGATCCTGGTTTAAGCACAATTGTGTGTGTGTGTGTGTGTGTGTGTGTGTGTGTGTGTCTAACATGCACAGGAACTTCTAAAAGGCATTGTGATAAGCTTTTGTGTCTGAAATAGAGGGAGATTTATTATGGTCCTCTAGGAAAGGCGGGAGATCCCTGAAAAGCAGCCATGGCTGACTGCTCCCTTGCTGCCTCATTCCTAATACAGCTGCTGGCTTGATAGGCAGGACGGAAAATGCAGTGACTTTCTCACTCCCTGTCTCTCTGCTTTGGTTGGCGCTTGTTGGGTTCTTATCTGGTCACAGGACAGGAGAGGCTGTGGCACTCAGAAACAGACGGAAGGTAAAGGAGATGTGAGCTAAACTGAAACCCAGAGGACCTGTGGAACATCAGAGTGGGGATGGACAGCACCCAGTTCTCCTCCTTCATCTGCTTTAGGCTGGGTAGCATCAGTGTATTCCCGACTCCCTCTGCTCAGCCACACCTAAACAAGATTGGGTTTCTTTTTCTAACCTACAGATAATGACATTTGGGAATTAATATCGTCAGGTGTTACACATTGGCTATTTTCTTGACTGTCCAGCAGACAACCTTAAACCCCCTTTTAAATATTAGTATTATATAGTTAATAAAGAAATAACGAGTCACTGAGTTTTGGAAAAGGCCTCCAGTATGAAAGAGAACAAATAAAAATCAATGCGTTGGAAGGAATAAAACAAAATCAGTATAGGAAGTTGAACACCAAAAATTCTAAGAGTTCCAGAAAAATAAAACAAATATATGAAAAGTTATCAAATAAATAACCCAAGAGAATTGCCAATTTGGGAACCTGTACATGTCTTGTTTGAACATGGTTAACATGACTGAAAATGACTTACAACAGGCCCATCATTGTGAAATTTGGGGACTTAAGAGAATAATTTAGTCTCTAGCTTTCTGAAATAAGTTACAAGCCTATCTCCCAAACACAGGAGTTTTCAGCATCAGCGTTGGAGGGAGAAAGGGAACAAAGCAATCCTTAAAGCAATGAAGAACAGGGTCTGAGCCTACATCATAATATCACCCGACTGCAGGGAAAGATGAAATTATCTGTAGAAAACTAAATCCCCTAACACTTGCCTAAATGCATCCCATCTCCAGAGACAAAATATGACTTAACTAAGAAAATTGGGAATTCCTGGAAGAGAGGACATTCTTTCTGTTAGAGAGAAAGGGGATTGGGGGAATCCAAGACCAAAGTAGTCTGCACCCCTGGCAATATGCTGTAAGGAAGACACTAACCTGCCACTTCTACTTTGACTCAGGTTCCTATTCCACCACTGCAAGCAGTCTTGTCTGTGAGAAGTCTCTGTGACTTACACTGACATAAAATGTCCCTGCTAAAGGTTTGTCTGTGTGTGTTACATGCATTGTGATGGAGACTGTATGTGTGGAAAGCCATCTCTCTCTCACTCCTGGGTCATCTGTAGCTCCGTGGATCTTAGCCCATACAGCAGATCCTCACGAGTCTGCTTCCTTATTGTCATCCTATATTAGGAATGCGGCAACTTTGCTGAGACCTCCTGCTTGGCAGCTTTGATTCCCTACAGTTCAGTCCTAAACACTAGGACTAGCTTTGCAGTCTTTTCTTCTAGTGTAAAACTTTTGAGAGTGTCTAGAGCAGCGGTCCTCAAACTGTGGGTCATGACCACTTTGGGGAGTCAAATGACCCTTTCACAGAATTCAAATTTCAGATGTCCTGCATATAACATATTTATATTGCGATTTGTAACAGTAGCAAAATTGCAATTATGAGGTAGCATCGAAATAATTTTATGGTTGAGAGTGATCACAGCGTGAGGAACTGTGTTGAAGGCTCTCAGCATTAGGAAGGTTGAGAAGCACTGCTCTAGAGTAAGGTATCTCTTCACCTGTGTGCAGGGAAGCTGTGAAAGACGAAACCTGGATGACAGTGTGAAGTGATAGAAACCCTAAGAGGAGAGAGTTCTAGTCCTTTCCTACTGGGCAAATCCATGACTTTAGTTTCTTTTGGCCTTTGTTGAACTAACTCAGCAATAAACTTAAAAGATATATATCTTAACCACTGTTCCTATGTTTTGTTCATTCATTGTTGGTATTTCTAATGATTATAACTCTAGAACTATAAAAGTCTATTGGTTTATTTTATTGTATTTCTGTTGTGAAACTATTTATTTGGTGCACAGTTAAAATTCTTTTATGTAATTCTCTTCAAACCAAGGGGAAAAAAAAGAAAGGGAGGAATTACAGTTATAGCAAAATGCCTGTACCTTCTCCAGGGCAGAAAGATTTGAGTTTCCACTGTCAGAGGTACCCTTTTCTTCACAGAGAGCCAGGCATTTTTCTACCCAGCTAATTATGCTTAATTTGTAAGGAAAGAATATGGGTTCATCCTTTGTGACAAATGATGATACAGAAGAAAAAAATATGTATTCTCTTACTTTTTAAAATAAATAACTATGCTTAAAGTGGTAAGTATTTTAGTAATACAAAGAGAAAATGTAAGAATTCTATAATTCCTAAAAGTATGAAATTATCTGTGGAGTAATTTTAATTTTGAGACCCATAGTGGCTTGTTAAAACTGCCTCAAAAGACACCCAGATGTTTTCCCTTTAGACAGTACCCTCTTTACCTGGTGTCAAGGCCCCCTGCTATCAGAAGGACAACAGGGGCACTGCAATAGAGATGAAGTAAGAAACAGAGGATTATGTTCTGTGTCTTCGATGGTCTTGACATCTTGGTGTGCCTGCATTCTTTCTCAGTTTACTTTTACTGAACAATGTTTATGAGAATTGAAGAAGGCAGGTCTCTAATCATCAAATCTTTCTTCTCTTTCTGAATTTGCTCCCATCACAGTAAGAAGCACAGGCTTCTCACCCAGTAATTTAAGGGAACCTGTATGCTTTGCCCTTAAAGAATCTCCCTAAAAATTACGGTGTTTTTCTACTCTTAAAAATGCAAGAAATAATCCAGTATAGGACTAACTCTGGGTTACCTTTACTTTTAAAGAAAGGGCAGAGTAAAACATTGTAGGAAAAGTTGAAGGAACAGTAAGCTCTAAAATTGGAATTGTATGGCAGTAATAATACTTGGTTTCCAAAGATCTAAATATATATACTACATGCATATCTTTGCGTCTATTATTTTGGTAAGGTAAGCTTGATGTCATAATTTTTCATAAGCAAAGTTTTCTAGAGTCTTTAATTCATGACTGAAATAGTAAAATTTGATTTATCCAATTTCACAAACTCATACAAATAATGTGCTGTAAAGTTCATATTCATAAAGCACAAAAATCAATCAATAAATTATACAAACTGGATTCAGAACAAACTACTCGTATTGTAAATCTGAGTACTTTAATTCTCTAATAATTTTTGTCTTGAGTGACATTGTCTTCATAGAAAGAAGGGGAGATAAAGATCACCACCCACCATTAGCTTATCAACCATTCTGGTCTAGAAAACACATATAAATACAGGACAAATACAATACACAGTCTGAAATAAAACATCATAGCTTGTCAACACGAAACTGTCAGTCTGAGTATAGGTTTCTGGCACTGTGACAGGATAGCTCAGGAAAATGTCAACTGAGAGGAAAGAAGCATCTTGGCTCCCTTTTTGAGAACTCCAGTCCATGGTCAGTTGACCCATTCCTTTTGGAAGTAAAGTGAGGCAAAATGTCACAGCAGGGGTATGTGGCTGAGGAGCCTGCTTGCTTCCCGGCAATGGGAAGTTAAACAGAGACATCCAGGAAAGAGCCAGGCTCCTAGCATCTGTTTCTAGAGTGCAGTCACAGTGATCAGCCTTCCACTCACTCCTCCCCATGTCACAAAGTTCCTACCATCTCCTGCTAGTGTCAAAGAATGGAAACTAAGCCCTTACACACGATCCTTGGAAACACTCAAGATCCAGAGTCCAGCTACCAGCCACTTGTACTTTGCTCTCCCATGACAGATGTATTTCTTCTTGGGTGACAGAGTAAACTTGTAAGTCTTTGAGTTCTTATTTTCTAAATAGAGGTATACTTTTATTACATGGGTTGATTCTGTCCTGTTCACCTACATGGACACCAAACAGAAGGTTATTTTTGCAGGTTTACAGGGGGAAACATGTGTCCAGGTCTGGATTATAATAATCAAGAAATACATTCAGAGATATATGTAGTTTTTGTCTTTGTTATTCCATTTTGTTTGTGTTCATTGTTGAAGGAGGAAGCAATGGGTTTTCTGGGAAGAAAAGTAGAGTGTCCTTCCAGACTTAATCAGTAATGAGCTGTACTATCTTTAGCTGTGGTCATGGTCAGTTAGGAATGGAGAACCAGTGAGGTCTACCCCAAGAAACGCTTTCAGCAATATAATTTTTCTAAGAGGCAGAGACATCCATGTATCTTTTGTGAAATTATAGGAGGGTGCTGCCACCTTGCGCAGCTTTGATTCCTGGAAACCTGATTGGGGTAATAGACAGTGAAGAGTGGACAGACACACAGACAAGCACAGGAAATCACGGCCTTCTTCTCTGGCAGAGAATCACTAACAGTAGCCTGGAAACCCAGAGCATTTATTTTGTGCATCTGAGTAGAGAAGATTGATTTATTGTAGACAACCAAAGGAGGAGGTGTGCTAGCTCATCCATGTTGGAGGTCTCTGTAGGGAAGCATACTCAGGCTGTTAATACACAGGAAAATGTTGAAGGAGGCTGCTTGGCCACCTTTTCGTTTCCTGGCTGTCCAGATCCCTGAAATAATCACACAGAAACCATATTAATTATATCACTGCTTGGCCCATTAGCTCTAGCTTCTTATTGGCTAACTCTTACATATTAATTTAGCACATTTCTATTAATCTGTGTATCACCATGTGGCTGTGCCTTACTGGCTAACATTCCAGCATCTGTCTCTGGCAGGGCTACATGGCTTCTCTCTGACTCCACGCTTCTTTATCCCAGTATTCAGTTTAGTTTTCCCTGCCTACCTAAGTTCTGCCCTGCTATAGGTCCAAAGCAGTTTCTTTGTGCATTAATGGTAATCACAGCATACAGAGGGAACTCCCACATCAGAATGCTATGATCTTTAAGTTCTGCATACAATGTTAGCATTTGCACACAGACCAGGGGAAGCTTTACCAATCCCTTGTGCCTCAGGCATTGTGGTATTTGACATGGTCATGCTCATGTCCACAACACATTCACTCAGGTGTAGTGTTGAGGCAGTGGGCCACTTCCTGCCACCCAGCTAGCTTTACAGGAAATAATTACATGGAAACTGTATTCATTTAAACACTGCTTGGCCCATTAGTTTCAGCCTCTTATTGGCTAATTCTCACATCTTGACTAACCCATATTTAGTAATTTGTGTAGCACCACAAGGTGGTGGCTTACCAGGAGAGATCTTAACCTGCATCCCACTCAGAGAGGAGAGGCATGGCGACTGCTTATGGCGACTGCCTGAAGCATCTGCCTGAATCTGCTTTCTTTCTCCCAGCATTCTGTTCTGTTTACTCCGCCTACCTAATTTTCTGCCCTATCAAAAGGGCCAAGCCAGTTTTAAGCAATGAAACAACAGATAGACAGATGACCCTCCTCCATCACTCAGGGCTTCACCTGTTCCTTACTCATTAGCTCAAGTCTTTATCTGCTTTCTACAGAAGGAAGGGTATGACTCGCCAGATCAACATACTAGGGTATCTGATGTAAGTAATAAACAAATACTTCTCTAGCACATTAGTGTCAGTATCTTTCATGAAGTTGATTGGAATAACGATGTTACTCCCATAGGAAAAAGTGATTGGATTTCAGTATTTGCTTTATTAAAGAATGCTCATGGGCCAGGTATGGCTATACTGTCTGCTCAGGAAGATGAAGTAGGAGGAGCCCAAGTTCAAAGCCACCCTTCCCTACAAGGTAAAAGTCTATTTAATGGAAACAAAGTGCCAACAACATAAAGGCAGCAAGCCCAGAATGTACAATTGGAGTGTATAATGTTCTTTATCAATTCAACCCATGTCTTAGTTCCAGGCACCAAAAGATTACTTATAAGTATCATAAAAAGAGACAGAGAAACCCTGTCTCGAAAAACCAAAAAAAAAAAAAAAAAAAAAGAGTCATTTTAAAACATACATATTTTTATTTTATATTGTATGAGTGTTTTGCCTGTATGTGTATCTCTGTACCATCTGTGTGTCTGGTGCCAGGGAAGTTGAATCTCCTAGAACTGGAGTTATGGACCACCAAAAGCCACCATGGGCTTATGGGTTCTGGGAACCAAACCTGGGTCCTCTGTAAGAGTAACAAGTGCTCTTAACCACAGCCCTAAAGAATCAGTTATTGGAAACATCTCTCTCTCTCTCTTAAATATAATTGCTGAAAGCGTGAAAATAAGAATGAGCAGGTTAGGCTGTGGAAATTGAATTGACAGTGTAGGACAGCTCTCAG
This sequence comes from Arvicola amphibius, assembly GCF_903992535.2. NCBI lineage: Eukaryota > Metazoa > Chordata > Mammalia > Rodentia > Cricetidae > Arvicola > Arvicola amphibius. The sequence goes on along the minus strand of NC_052058.2, from coordinate 90,296,196 downwards.
AATTAAACTCTCCTGGGAGTATAACAAGAGGATGGGCTTGATCATCCCATGGGCATTGCTTTGGAGAGGGGAGTGCGCAGTTCACAGCTGGGACTGCATTTTAAATAGATGTGAGCCGCAGCTCTTGGAGGCCCTTTATGTGTTTCAGGGCAGGATTATCTCTGTGGCTTTTGTGGTTTGCTGCAGGTAAAATATGCATATTTTAAAACTCGGTGATAAACTAAGTATAAATATTAAAGGAGATTGGCAACCTAAGGCAGAATGCTTTAGTTACACAGTGTTAACTAACTGCTGCTTCGGTATCATCTCCTTTCACTGCCTCTCTGCTTTAGTATAATAAGCTGTGATTCCAAGGGCACAGTAACCCTTCGGCCGCAACCACCACACTCATATCCTCAGAAGATGTTTCGCTAATGAAATGGATGCTTCTGGTGAGGAGGGATAAAGGAATCTTCAATTGCTGAATGCAGTCATTTGCAAAACTCTGAGTTTCTCTCCAAGCCATAACATTCCCAGTTACAGAACTATGTTCCCTTCAGGAATGCTGATATGAATTTCAAAGTCTACAGGAAACGATGTACATGTAATAGGATTACATGTCTTTTGTGCAGAGCCAAATCCCATCTCCTTAAGGAGACGTGCATCCCCTGACTTCCCATTGCAGGGTGACCGAGGTCAAGGCATTTATTTCTGTTTATCCAGAGCTCTCTCTCAGGACTGTAGCAGAAGGAGATAGATCTGTGCATAGCGGTGTGCCTTTCCAAGTGAAAACCAAACCCCAGCGCTCCTTCCAGGTAGAAGCAACTGAACAAGAAGCTCACGGTTGTGCCAGTGGCTGTAAATCTACCCTGGTGCACCAAGTCTAAGTTCTGCTGAGACTGTGAGAGGTGCAAGCCTCAAGACAGTGTCTTTGAAGGCCAGCCATGCTATAAAGAGTCACATGGCGAGTAAAGCAAAAACCATGTAATCCCATTTTAATCCCGGAGTATGGAAGATGAGAATTAATGGACTCCTGAAGTCATTTAAGTCAACGAGCACCTCAGTCATCTGTTTTCTGGAAAGTTCTGAAAAATAAGAATGGAAAGTAGAAAGGATGGAGCTCAGGGAGCCTTTGAACTTATGCCAGGAAAGAATTTGGGAGCTCGCACTAGAATAGTAATACCGAGGATAGATTAGAAGGAGCACAGATAAAAGGCATTTGAGAAAAAGAAATCGATGCCATCCAGTAGCTAATCTTACACACCGAGAGAAGCATCACAGTGAGTTGAAAGCACTCAGCTCAGCCCAATGAGGACTGGACAATGCAGACAAAACAGTTGGCATAAATTATTGATACAAAATGAGCAGATGACGTACACACACAGAGAGAGGCCTCCTTTGGATATTAGTTTAGTCAGGGTTCTCTAGAGGAGCAGAACCAAGAGGCCAAGGGAGCCCAAGGCAAAATGCTCTTCCTGCTGACACACCCTTCTTATCTGGCTTCCCCCAGAGGAGGCTGCCCACAATCCTGGTGGGTCTTCCCCTTCAATCAAGGCCCTCAGGATGCTCTTCAGAGGAGACTTCCCTCTCAGGTGATTCCAAATGTGACCAGGTAAAATTTAAACCAATATCATAGACATCAGGAGCCACCCATCCACACGTGCATAGGTGGAGCTGCATACTCAAAACTTGTAGATAATACCGTGTGCTTTAGCAGTTTAAGAGGGAAAAAATGTGTAGAGGGCAAGTATCGGAAGATTAGGGTCAAAACAATAGACCTTCTCCTCCAGTACAAAGCAGTCTGTCTCCAAGGCGGGTTCCCCTCTCAGGACTTGTGTAAGGTTGGTCCAACTATGTCAACTCTCTTCCCAGAGCCTCGGTTTTCCTAGGCAGAATAATTCCAATGGTGGTGCTGCTTTTACACGTGGTTACAGCTTCTCTGGAAGTGTTGTTTTCCTTTCCCGTGCAAAGCTGGGATAATAATTATAATTACACTTGAGGGAGGGACTGTGAATATTTCCAATGTGGTTCTTAGAAGCAAGCTGCTGGGATCCGGGGAGATATTAACCGGGTTTGTGGGAAATGGTGCAGCTGTGGGGCCAGGGCATCTTCCTGTGGGAAAGCCTTGACGAAGACTTAGCGTGTGAAAAGTTAATCAAATTGTTCCAATGAAGAGACTGGTGGTTTAGTATTTTCCATACTCCCTTGTCTCCAGCCTAGTGTTTTTCAAGAGATGGAAGCATAGTTACTCATAGTTACTTGAGTATTGTAAAAGTCACGGAGGTAAAAATTTTTAAAAGCTGTGAGTGTGTCATTATCAATGTTTTATAAGTCAGAAAATGTATTATATTTGTTAATTGAATAGATATAAGTGAATAGACCAAGCCTAGTCCCAATATAGTAATTGAAAATTTAAAGAATTCATAGTTTTGAAAATAAGAGCCTGGAGGACATGGTTATTGAGCGTGTAATATTACAAATATTTGTCAGAAAAGACCAAGAAAGAAGTACACTATCGGTCAGAATTCAAAGATGAGAGATGTCTAGTCTGCCCAAATATGAACATAAGACCAGAAAAAAAACCCAACGAGTGGGAGAGATACATAAAGCTGCTAGGAGGGAGGGAATAATTGAGTGAGAGTATGGGCCTGTCTGGAGATGGCAAATGGGATGTAACTGAACGAGTGGGCGAGTTCAAGAGTCAGAAAGGAGGAAGTCCCTTTAATCTTCTGCTCCCTGATGAGGAAACAGAGTGAGGGAATGGAACAATGAGGAAGACAGCAGATGTTTCATGAGTTGTCTCTGTGTCCACACCGACCAACAGCTCCTGAGACCTGGCCTGGCACCTAACAGCATCGTCAGCTCACAGAGGGTCCCTTCTCTGCCTCCTTCCCTTCTCCTGTGGTCCACCAGTGAATACTCAGAGCACCAGGGCTCGGAGGCTGGTTCTTCCCACACTCAGGCTTGCATGCCTTCATGGCCTCTTTTTTTTTTTAATTTTTTATTTTTTGGCATTTGTTTTTCTGACTATGATATCCCATCCAATAACCCCAAGTGTCCCAGTATTTAAGCTGTAGTGATGATCCGAAATCTACATCAAAACAGAGATCTTTCTCTCTAATTCCAGGCTTGGACTCTTCACACCTACACACCATTCATTCACAAACACACCTCTATGTAAGATTCATTGATTCTAAGATGAACTTATTTCCTACTTCCAGACACAGCGCTTTCTTCTCATTCCCCCTGTCTCATGAGCTGCAACTATCCCCTGACAGAATGTATGGAATCCTGGCAGGTCCATCTTCCTGAGGCCCCTATATAGTCTTCATTTTCTTATACCGCTTGTCTCTAGCTGTGTCTACGCACATGTCCTAGCAATCCATCTAAGTTTGAAGATACAGTCATCCGCAGAGAGTAGCTCAACTGATTGCCTCATTGCCTGCTGACTTTTTCCATAGCTGTTCTTTCTCATTCGTTCCATGGCTGTGAGGCTGAAACACCTTCCCAAACCAGGTATGATTTTACTTCTCCCACTAACTCCCAAAGAACCTCAGGCACTAGCCAGTGACTAGGTGCTGCCCAAATTCCAGAGTCTTTCATCAATCTAGGCTCTTTCAGTCCATTTCTCTTCCTCTACTTGCTGGCCTCCTCCACATTCTCCTAGCCCCACCTCAGGGGCAAGTCTAGTCTCCCTCATGTAGCTCAGCTTCTCAGTGTGGATCCCTACTGTTTTGTCCTTTCTGTGTTACAATTGTATCATACCTTAGATGTGCCCAGAACTTTCAGCTCTTGAAATGTAAGGAATGTGCCTTATTCACCTTGATAATATCCTGTGCCTCCACACTAAATGTTTTGATTAATGTTTTGTTTATCTGTGTGCCAATATAAGAAATATAGAATGCTCACAAAAATGTGAAAAATAAAAATATGTGGAATACTATTGCCAACCAGGTTCCTGAAGCTCTTTGGCTCTACCTAGAAGTTGGGCATAGATGAGGAATAGCTTTGCTGGTATTGGCAGATTTGGGTTCTTGGGAACCAAAGGCTTATGCACTGAGGTTTGCAGATTCGTGTCCTAAGGACTAGGTTATTATAGCTCAGGACTCCGGAAGTGGGATGCTGTGACTCTAGGTTCTTGGGTTGGAAGTTCATTACTCTAGACATGGGCTGACTTTGGCCTGGCCGTTTCGGTAGCAGGCAGCTGTATTTGCAGTTCAGTTTTTGGAAGGCATCCAGTGAATGTTCAAAGCACTTAGGAGGCCATGATGGCAATCTGGTTAGCTGGCAATGAAGCTTATTAGATATAAGCCTGTCATCTATAAGGGAAGTATACATTAAATGGCCCCTGAACAGTTTCAAAAATGCACAGAAAATACAAGAAAGTTGTATACAATAAGGGCTGAATGGAAAATCAACACAGAATTCTACAACTGTGGTAGCATCGAACAGTAATTGCTCATATTTCACAATGCTCAACTGTGCCTTAGGGAAGGATGTATTCTTCTGATCTTTCTCAATATGCTTATGATTTCATTTTACAATAAGATCAGAATTATGGCATATTAAAATTATTAAGAAACAGTTTTTTTATACACTTAATTCAGGCAGTGGAAAAAGAAACTGTGCTGGTGAGAGACGACACTCCAAGAGAGAAATGACTGTCAATTCCAAGCATGGGTATTTAGCAAATTGCTTCAAAAATTAAAGGAATATTAAGTTGAGGATAAAACATCACTGATCTGAGTTTCTAGTGCTGAGACCATGATTTAAACACTTGTCAAGTGCTACTCACCAGATGTGTCCGAGGATGGGGATTGTGTCCCCTCTGCAAATATGGAAGCCAAATGTCCTGCTCTGTTTCCCTAGAGCTGCTTTATTCAGCCATGTGTGAATTCCCCACTGAGGGACATTTGCAGAGCCCAGGACTCACTTTCTCTATTCATAAGTAGAAAGTGGAGGGTGACCCTCTTATGGGTCTGATATAATTCACGAGGAGGTAAAAATCACTTTTGCTCCTAGAGACTCTAGCTTCAGTCTCTCCTGCTCAAGCACATCTGCTTTGAAACCGTCTTTTCATTTTCAGGACTACTTAAAATGCCACCCATACAAATAGCAGTTCCTGTTACGTGCACTCATGGTTAATAACAAGCTAATTGCTTAACTGTGTGTGTAGCCGTAAATTAATTACTAATGCGCTTTTGTTTGGAGTGCTGCTAAACACATTTTTAAAGAATCATTTGTTTCAACATGCGAATCTAAGACACTGCAGAATTTACAATTGGGTGGCACATGGAAATGTGAATGTTTCAAACTCCCAACTCATAATTAAATTCTGAAATTCTTGCACAGACTGAAACGTTGAATAATGTGGTATCTTATCAGCAACTGCCCTGGGAGTTTGGGTCTGGAGTGACATATACGGGATGATTATACTCCACATAAAGAGCTATTTAATCCATGTTTATATTTTAAGGCCTGCTCAGTTTAATTTGTATTGGTGTTATTGTAACAATTGAATTTGTGGTGAGCACAGTTGGTATTTAATAGGTAGTTTTTCAACTTTACATTACCAGAAAAAAAAAAAGAATTGTGTCTCTGCGGCTGCTTTGTGTGTTACTCTTATTCTTCATTTCCAGTTATTAATGACTTAATGCTAACTGCGTGATGGGCATAGAGACCTTCTGAACTTTGGCTTATGGGGCACATTTTATGGTTATCAATATGTATTGAAAAAATATGACTATCTTTAAGTAACTTTCAAAGAGGTTAATTCATAGTGTCAAAGTAAATTTTACATGCTCTGCCTGTTGGAATTGGGTAAAGATCATCTGGCAGGAAATGACCTCCTTGCCTGGAAAATACCCATTTCTTTTATCTTTGCCATTCCCTATCATGATATCTAGTGTGTTTCCCATGGATCAATAGTTTTCTAGACAATGAAGAGAATGGCAGTACACATGCTGCCTGTAAATGCAATCTTTAGTCTTTTCTTTAACTGCTATTTTCTACTGGTTTTCTTCATCTTTACGCAATTACCCTTAAAGACTCTTTTACTTACTGTCATTTATTTAATTTCATGTAGTCTGGTTTTATAACTACTATGATTCTCTCTGCTGCCCAAATTAATGGAGGGTGTGTATGAGTGGAGGTGTCTCAAGTGCAAGGGACGAACTTGAGTGTTAATGAGACAACTGTTCCAGACGTGTTACATATCATAAGTGTTCGTTAACTATCCTCTTTTTCCTGATTCTGGAATTCAGAACAGTGTGGTTTCTTGGACTCTAGACTCACAATTTTCAGAGAGGATGTTAAAATTCACCTGAGCAATTTAGATTTAGTAGTGGTTGATTAACCAAATGATGAAATTTGAGTGTTATATGCCAGTTTCTAAGAACAAAGGCTCTGTACACAGGGAGACATCCTCTGTGGCTCCATTTTGTCATTACATCTGATGTGGGTAGATTGTCCTCAGGGTCACTTTCCAGTGACTGCTGTATCTTGTGACTCCTTACTCCCCGGCCTGTCCATCACAACACACTCAAGTGTCTCAAGGAAAAGTCAATGTCAAGATGAGAGTCCTGTCTCTGACAAACCAGAGTCAAATATTTGATGTCCTTTTTTATTTCCAATAAAGTGGTTCATTATTATTTTCATCCTGTTTAGTTTTTACTTTTAATTTTACTTTTAAAAATTGGTAGTCTCACCATGTAGTACAGGTTGGCGTGGAACTGGATCTTTAGTCAAGCTGCTTTCAAACTCATGACCCTCTTGACTCAGCTTCCCAAAGGCTGAGGCTACAGGTCAGAGTTACCAAACCTACTGTATGTGTGTTATTGTTAATAATATAAGTCAATATATTAGCTTATACATTAATATTTAGACTCATCATTACCGAAGACTTTTCAGTGTTATGGTTGTGGGGGACCTCAGGAAATATCAAATGGGATATCTCCCTACACCGATATCCCTTCCCTAAGGTCCTAATCATTTTGTATGCAAACATACCGAGTTTGCGTTAAAAGTTCTCAAATATTTACAAAGAAGTAAACCAGTCCTCAGAAATTGGTTATATAAAGATGGCAATTTCTAAACGTAAAGCAACGAAGACCTGTCACTGCTTTCTTAGGAAGTAGGCACCGTCCATCATTGCTCCTCCTACACTCCTGGACTGGACCCAAAGTGCCTGTCTTCTCCCTCATAGTCAGCCTACTGCAACTCCTCGACACTAAATTGCTGTACTCTTCATTTAAACACAAGGACAACTAAGATGAACTATAAGAGCTATTGATTGTGCTTTTTGCTGTAGTGTTCAAGTTCTTAGAGAGCCAGAAATCTCAGAGGCAGTTAGAAAATAATGTTTTACTGCAGCTGCCAGCCCCTATTGAAATACAGAAAGATTTGAGAAGACTATTTTCTTTAAAGAATGACACCTCATTGTGCATGTAAGGAATGTTTGAATGTTGACATGACTGACTGTTAAATATTGTACACAGCTCTAAGTTCGCATCGTTGCTCCTCTGTCACGCCCTTTCCCTACTCAGGACAGGAAACTGATTTGGCATAAGTGAATGATGAGAGGATCTGTAAGCTTTATAGATAAATTTTTGTATTTTCTATAAATTGCCTCTAAACTGTAAAACACAATGTTGTATACAGCCTTTTGCATAGTTCTTTCAATTGAGTAATAAAATATTGAACAATATTCCTGATAGGAGAATTGCCGCGTGTCACTGTTAGATGCTTGATGAAAATATTTCATCTGCTTTGTGAAATGAGTAGGAGCAGATAAAGGTTGAGTGCGGCTTCACAGAACTGTATCATGGACAGAATTGTTCCGCTACAATTCTTGCACTAAGGGAAATCAAACAGGAATTTCATTATATTTAGCATTTAAAAACCTAATGCCTTTTAAATTGCTTCTTATTCCTGTGTGTCCATGCTCTTACAAGTCTCTAAACCAAAACACGTAAAAGAAACTAAAAAAGAAATAAGTTAATTTATTTTCACAAAATATCCCCATTTCTTATACCCCTATCTTTTAATCATCTGTAATTAAGAAGTTACCCTTCCAAACTTTCCAGTAATTTATAGAAGGCTGTGAGAGCTCAAATCTGTCTGTTTTCCTTTATTGCTTCCCGCCTCTCCCCTCCTTCTTCTCACCTCCCTCTCCCTTTTCCTCTTTCTCTCCTCCTTCCTTCTAATTATAATTGTATCACGTATTATTTTCACCTATTAGTGAAGTTGCACAGTTTATCCAAAGATTACAGGTTATGCTTGTGTATGTGTATTCTCTATACAGGGGTTATGTTTTGGGGCCTCTCCAAATGGAAAATGAAATTTTCAAAATGTATTACCAAATCTATATGAACTAGAGGGGATAATTTCCACACATGTACATCACACTGCCTGAGACACTCTCAGGCTGTATTATTCAAGAGGGATACAATGGAATCAGCAGAGGGAAGGCATCTGGGCTTATGCCATCTGTAGGCGACTAGCTGACTTGGAATGTGGAGAGAGTAAAAAGAGACTGAGCTACTGTGTGTGGGAGAAAGCTGAAAGAGCTCTCGTGGCAACTGAGGAGAATCGATCATAAGCTAGACCAGCAAGGACAGGCTGCAGAGTCCTGTGGAGAAAACACTGAGCTCTGGAAGATTCTGGGCTTGGGAAATGTGGCCATGAAGACTGGGTGCCTGTGTGAGCTGTGACAGTCATAGCAATTCTCTCCTCTCTGGTACAGGAATAGAATATTTTCACAACTGGAACTGTAACCTCTCGTGTAATTTATCTTGTGACACTGAGTGCTCGCTCCTCCTGACTCTTTAAAAACACTGTGTGGTGGAACACTGCCTCACAGCTGGCCCGTTAATGTTTATGATGGGCATTAACCCAACTGCCCTCATCTACTCTGTGAACAGCTGCTTTGACTTTCCCTTCTCTGGCTCCCAGGCAACTGGCTCTGACCTCAGCGCGTCTGCCTCTTTCTGGCATGATCGCATGCTATCCCTTCACTGATGTGTTCATTCACTTTAAAGATCCTTAATGAACACCTACCATATTGTAGGCACCTGTTCTAGATGCTGGACTCTAGCAAAATAGTAAACTTCCCTTCTCTTCTATAGTAAACGTGGTGTGGGAGAAAGTAGTTTACCAATGAATGAAAGACTAATATCTGATATCTGTGGTGGTGAAAACTGAATAGGAAGAGAAGAAGGAAGGAAGGAGTGGGGTTAAAGGGATAGTTCGATTCAATTCCATTAATGGGAACACTTCCAGCTGGTACTTGAAGAAGGGGAAGAGATATGCTTATGACTGGGAGATATCTCCCAGATAAGAAAGAGCCAACAGAATTCAGGGGATATCAAAGGACAATCAACTTGAGCAAGAAAAGCCAGCAGGAGAAAAAGTGACATAGGAGGCCAAAGAGATAGAGAAGCAGTAACCCATTGTACAGAGCCTTGTGACAATGTTAGATACTTGTTGTAAATGTAGTGGATTCTGACAGCAGGTTTTATTCAGGAGATGGATGGGCTTGGCTGCTCATGGCTATTGGACAGATGAGAGATTATAAACAGAAGCGCAAGCAAAGATACCAACAGAGATGTCACTAGAGCCTTCCACGGTCATGATGACCATGTCCTGAAACACGCACACACACACACACACACACACACACAGAGAGAGGTGGTAAAATGAGAGAACACACTGTACTACAGCCATTGAGATTTTATTAACAATTACATAATTATATCTTCATAACATGCTATGTAGATGATAGCTGGAATTTTCACTTAATCTGAATTTTCTGTTTCTAAAAACTCAGTATGTTAGTAAAAAGATTGAAAATCTACAAATTCTACAACATTGTAAAGAAAACATATCCATCCTTATCTTAATCCTAACAAATCCCCATTGATATTTTTGCCATGAAAAGTTAGCTTTTGTATTCATTAATTTAACAAATAAAAGGAATAAAGATATACATGAGAGAAGCTTTGGCACTTAAGTGCTGTTTTGTTATATAAATATTATGTCCTCCTATTTTAAAATTCAGTGTTGAGAATATTAAAAAGTTGTGTTTGTTATTTCCATATTTAATAGTATGTTTCTTAGTGGTTATCGTTTATCCTCATTAACAAAGCCTGGCCAGTTGTCTTCTAAAAGTCTGAATGTACCTTTATCTCCTAACACCAACATGAATCTTCCTGATATTTTCTTTTGAGTAATTAATTTAAAGAATACTGATTACACACTCTGTGGTAGCCATGACTTAAGGCAGTACACAACAATGGTTTTCAATGTAAGGAAATCAATACTTACTAAGCTTGTATTACTTTGAAAAACAAGACTAAATTTTCAAATATAGTCCCAGATGGACAAATAACAAGGTTAGGTTGACTTGTTGGCAAAATATTTTACATGAAAAAATGGTAAATCAAGTAATTATCGTTCATAGTATACATTAGATAAACACCACAAACCACACTGGACTTAATACTTGTTAAATGTCTTCTCTCTTAATTTTATTATTTACACATTGATGCTCTTTTTATCTAGAAATATAACACAGGACATTCTGTAGAATGTAGGTCAGACAGGAAAAATTGGCAAATCTCACTTACTAAATACATTTTTAGATAAACTGTTTTATGCCTTTTCTTCTCTTCCCCCCATGCTTTTACATACTTGTCAAGGTGTTTATTAACATTATGGTCATTCTCAGTATCAATTATATTATTTATTATCATAACAAAATGTTCTTAAAATGTGCCCTCTGCTTAGTGGAAAAAATTTGAAGACTTGCATGAGCCTAATAGAAAAGAATTCCATTTTATTGTTTCTAAAGTTTCTTTGTGCTGTGATCCACTTAGATTGACATGTATATTTTTACATCTGCTTGTTGTGCCATTAAATTTCTACTATTACATATTTCTTCTTTCTTTTTCTCTTTAAAAACTGTTTTTCTAGGTTGTACATAAACACAGTTTTCAGCCATATCTATTTTAACTTAAGCACATTTCTGGAATTTCCAAAGGCCATTCTCTTTTTAAAATATTTTTATTGTTGTTATTATTTTTCTCCGTTACCTCCCTCCCTTCCTCTACTTTCCCTTTCCCTTCTACCCTCTCCCATGGCTCCCACGCTCCCAATTTGCTCAAGAGATCTTGTCTTTTTCTACTGCCCATGTAGATTAGATCCATGTATGTCTTTCTTAGGGTCCTCTTTGTTGTCTAGGTTCTCTGGGATTGTGAATTGTAGGCTAGTTTTTTTCTTTGCTTTATGTCTAAAAGCCACTTATGAGTGAGCGCATATTGTATTTGTCTTTCTGGGACTGGGTTACCTCACTCAATATGATGTTATCTAGATCCAACAATTTTTCTGCAAATTTTAAGATGTCTTTTTTTCTACTGTGTAGTACTCCATTGTGTAAATGTACCACATTTTCTTTATCTATTCTTTGGTCAAGGGGCATTTAGGTTGTTTCCAGGTTCTGACTATGACAAACAATGCTGTATGAACATAGTTGAGCACACTTCCTTGTGGTACGATTGAATCTCCTTTGGGTATATACCCAAAAGTGGTTTTGCTGGGTCTTGAGCTAGATTGTTTCCTAATTTTCTGAGAAATAACCATACTGGTACCCAAAGTCACTGTACCATCTTGCACTCTCACCAGAAATGGAGGAACATTCCCCTTATCCCACATTATTTCCAGCATAAGTTGTCATCAATGTTTTTGATCTTGGCCATTCTTGCAGGTATAAGATATAATTTCAAGTTGTTTTGAATTCCTTTCTCTGATGGATAAGGATGTTAAACATTTCCTTAAGGGTCTTTCAGACATTTTAGATTCCTCTGTTGAGAGTTCACTATCTAGGTCTCTACTCCATTTTTTATTGGATTATTTCTTTTGATTACCAATTATTTGTGTTCTTTGTATATTTTGGAGATCAGCTTTCTGTCTGATGTGGGGTTAGTGAAGATCTTTTTCCATTCTGTTGGCTGCCATTTTATCTTGTTGACCATGTCCTTTGCTTTACAGAAGCTTCTCAGTTTCAGCAGGTCCCATTAATTAATTGTTTCTCACACTGTCTGTGCTACTGGGGTTATATTTAGGAAGTGGTCTCCTGTGACAATGTGTTCAAGTGTACTTCCCACTTTCTCTTCTATGAGGTTCAGTGTGGCTGGTTTTATGTTGAGGTCTTTAATCCATTTGGACTTGAGTTTTGTGCATGGCAATAGATATGGACCTATTTTCATTCTTCTACATGTTGATATGCAGTTATGTCAGCACCATTTCAAATATGCTTTTTTCCCATTTTATATTTTTGTTTCTTTGTCAAAAATCAGGTGTTCATAGGTGTGTGGATTAATATCTGGGTCTTCAAATTGGTTCCACTGTTTCTCCTGTCGTTTTTTTATGCCAATAACCAGGCTGTTTTTAGTAGTGTAGCTCTGTAGTAGAGTTTGAAGTCAGGGATTGTGATGCCTCCAGACGTTCCTTTATGGTATAGGATTGTTTTAATTATTCTGGGTCTTTTGCTTTTCCATATGAAGTTGAGTATTGTCCTTTTGAGGTCTGTGAAGAATTTTGCTGGGATTTTGATGGGTGTTGCATTGAATCTGTAGATTGCTTTTGGTAATATTGCCATTTTTGCTATGTTAATTCTTCCTACCCAAGAGCATGCGAGATCTTTCCATTTTCTGGTGTCTTCTTCAATTTCTTTCTTCAAAGATTTGAAGTTCTTGTCATTCAGGTCTTCCACTTGTTTGGTTAGAGTTACTCCAGGATAGTTTATGTTATTTGTGTCTATTGTGAAGGATGATGTTTCTCTGATTTATTCCTCAGCCCATTTATCATCCTCATGGCTATTGTGGAGGGTGATGTTTCTCTGATTTCTTTCTCAGCCCATTTATGATCTGTATAAAAGAGGTCTACTGATTTTTTTGAGTTAATCTTGTATCCTGCTACATTACTGAAAGTGTTTTTGAGTTGTAGAAGTTCCTTGGTAGAATTTTTGGGACAGCTTATATAAACTATCATATCATCAGCAAATAAGTGAGAGTTTGACTTCTTCTTTTCCAACTTGTATCCCCTTGATCTCCTTTTGTTGACTTATTGCTCTAGGTAGGACCTCAAAAACTATATTGAATACATGTGGAGAGTGTGGACAACCTTGTCTTTTTCCTGATATCAGTGGGATCACTTTGAGTTTCTCTCCATTTAGTTTGATGTTGGCTGTTGGCTTGCTGTATATGGCCTTTGTTATGTTTAGGTATGTTCCTTGTATCCCTGATCTCTCCAAGACCTTTATCATGAATGAATGATGCATTTTGTTGAAGGCTTTTTCAGCATCTAATTAGATGATCATGTAGTCCTTTTTTCAGTTTGTTTATATGGTGGATTACATTGACAGATTTTTGTATGTTGAACCATCCCTGCATCTCTGGGATGAATCCAACTAGATCACGGTGGATGATTTTTCTGATGTGTTCTTGTATTCTGTTTGCCAGTATTTTATTGAGTAGTTTTGCATCAATGTTTATGAGTGAGTTTGGTCTGTAATTCTCTTTATTGATAATGTCTTTGTGTATCAGGGTAATTGTAGCCTCATTGAAACAGTTTGACAATATTCCTTCTATTTCTATTGTGTAGAACAATTTGAGGAGTATTGGTATTAGTTCTTCTTTGAAAATTTTGTAGAATTCTACACTGAAACTATCTGACTCTGGGCTATTTTTGGTTGGAGACTTTTGATGACTGTTTCAATTTCTTTAGAAGTTATAGGTCTATTTAATTTGCTTATCTGGTCTTGATTTAATTTTGGTAAGTGATATTTATCTAAAAGTTTTCCATTTCCTTTAAGTTTTCCAATTTTGTGGCGTACAGGTTTTCAAAATACGACCTGATAATTCTCTGTATTTCCTCCATGCCTGTTGTTATGTCCCCCCTTTCATTTCTGATTTTGTTAATTTGGATATTCTCTCTTGCCTTTTTGATTAGTTTAGAGAAAGGTTTGCTTATTTTGTTGATTTCCTCAAAAAACCAACTCTGTCTCGTTGATTTCTGTGTTGTTTTCTTTGTTTCTGTTTTGTTTATTTCAGCTCTCAATTTGATTATCTCCTACCATCTAGTCCTCCTGACTGAGTTTGCTTCTTTTTATTCTAGAGTTTTTAAATATTCTGTTAATTTACTAGGGTGGGATTTTTCCAGATTTTTTATGTAGGCATTTAGTGCTATGAACTTTCGTCTTAACACTACTTTTATTGTGTCCCATAAATTTGGGTATGCTGTGTGGTCATTTTTATTGAATTTTCAGAAGTCTTTTATTTCTCCCTTTATTTCTTTCTTGGCCAATTGATGATTCAGGTGAGCATTGTTTAATTTCCATGTGTTTGTGGACTTTTTAAAAGCAGTTTTGCTATTGAATTCTAATTTTAAGCCACGGTGATTCAATGAGATACATGGTTTTATCCCAATTCTTTTGTATCTGTTGAGGTTTGCTTTGTTACCTAGTATATGGTCAATATTTTAGAAGGTTCCATAAGGTGCTGAGAAGAAGGTATATTCATTTATGTTTGGATGGAATGATTTATAGATTTCTATTAAGTCCATTTGAGTTATAACATCTGTTAGTTTCCTTATTTCTCTGTTAAATTTCTGTCTGACAATCCTGTCCAGTGGTGAGAGTGGGGTGTTGAGGTCTCCCACTCTTAGTGCGTGGGGTTTAACGTGTGATCTAAGCTTTAGTCGTGTTTCTTTTACATATGAGGGTGCCCTTGTATTTGGAGAATAGGTGTTCAGTATTGAGATTTCCTCTTGATGGATTTTTTTCCTGTGACTAATATAAAATGTCCTTCTTTGTCTCTTTTGATTGATTTTAGTTTGAAGTCTATTTTGTTAGATATTAGGATAACTATACCAGCTTGTTTCTTAAGTCCATTTGATTGGAACATTTTTTCAACCCTTTACTCTGAGGCGATGTCTGTCTTTGAGGGTGAGGTGTGTCTCTTGTATTCAGTAGAAAACTGGATTCTGTTTTTGTATCCAATCTGTTAGCCTGTGTCTTTTTATAGTTGAGTTGAGTACATTTATATTAAGGGATATGAATGACCAGTGATTGCTGTCTGCCGTTATTTTAGTTTTCCTTGTTGGTGATGTTATTGTGTGTATGTTTCCCTTCTTTGGGATTTGTTGCTGTGGGGTCATCTATTGTCTGTGTTTTGGTGGATGTAGTCAACTTCCTTCAGTTGGAGTTTTCCTTCAGTTACATTGTGTATGGCTGGATTTGTGACTAGGTATTGGTTAAATCTGGTTCTGCCATGAAATATCTTGTTTTGTCCATCTATGGTGATTGAAAGTTTTGCTGGGTATAGTAGTCTGTTCTGGCATCAGTGGTCTCTTAATGTGTGCATAATGCCTGACCAGGGACTTCTGGATTTCATTGTTTCCATTGAGAATCAGCTGGAATTCTGATAGGTCTGCCTTTATATTTTACTTGACCTTTTTCCTTTGCAGGTCTTAATATTCTTTCTTTATTCTCTATGTTTAGTGTTTTGACTATTATGTGGCAAGGGGACTTTTTAAATTCAGTCTATTTGGTGTTCTGTAGCTTTTATTTTCTTATGTGTATCTTTCTTTAGGTTAGGAAAGTTTTATTCTATGAGTTTGTTGAATATATTTTCTGTGCTTTTGGGTTGAACTTCTTTCCCTTCCATCCCTATTATTTTTATGTTTGGTCTTTTCATGGTGTCCCTTATTTCCTGGATATTTCATGTTAAGCTTTTGTTAGATTTAACATTTTCTTTAATCAGTGACTCTATTTCTTCTGTTGTATATTCAGCACTTGAGAGTCTTTCTTCCGTCTCTTGTATTTTGCTGTTTATGTTGCATTTGTGGTTTCTGATCATTTTCTCATAATTTCTGTTTCTGTAGTTGTCTTGGTTTGTTTTTTCTTTATTACCTATTTTGGTTCTCAAATCTTGAATCATTTCTTTCATCTGTTTGATTGCCTTTTCTTGGTTTTCTTTAAGTATTTTTTTTACATTTATTCCAATTTTTTATTTGTCTTTTCCTTTATTTCTTTGTGAAAAATTTTCAAATTTTCATTTTTCTCTTTAAGGGCCTCAAACATTCCCGTAAGGTATTTTTTTCCTTTTCTTTTGTTTGGTCATTTTCTTCTACTTCATCTATATTGGGATGTTCAAGTCTTGCTGTTGTAAAGACACTAGTTTTTGTTAGTATCATGTTGTTCTTTGTGGTGTTGAGTGTATTCCTATCTTGTCTACCCATCTTTTCCTCTGATTGGTATAGGTATAATTGGGGCTGTGTTTCTGGTTATCAATATTTTAGATGCCAGTGGATCCAGGGTTCAGATGATTACTCCTCATGGTACAGTCAGGACCATGGTTCCAGTCACCATGTTGGTCACTCAGAGTTCCCAGAGGTCGCTCAATGCTCCTGTGGGTAACTCTGCAATTCTGGGGTTCATTCAGGCCAGCTCCCATAGAGGTTGCTTGCTTGTGGCTGCCCCTGCTGAGGTTGCTGCCTTGGGCCTGCTCTGGCAGATGCGCTGGCTCTGGCCTGCTCTGGTGGAGGTTGTTGACTCTGGCCTGCTTCTTCAGATGTCACTGATTTTACTCCCATCCCTGCAGAGGTCTCTGGTTTATGCCTGTTCTCTCAACAGCAGTGGCTCCCTTGTACCTGCAGCTGTGGAGGTCATTGCATTGGGCCTGGTCTAACAGAGGTCACTGGCTTAGACCTGTTCCCAGGCTCAGACCTGTTCCCAGAGATGCACCTGGTTTGGGCCTGCTCTGGTGGAGGTCACTGGCTCAGGCCTGCTCTAGCAAATACCATTCTTAAAATAATAATATTTCTTATTTCTTTTTAAATAAAATAAAAAGCCTGCATGTATGAAAAAAGAACTGGCCTTTAGTCTCAATGGGTCCTGAGAAATAAGAAACGGAGCGCCATAAGGAAAGCTAGATGACTTCTTGCCTTTACCCTAGTGCGGCTTCAAACACAGGTCATTCTCATGCACGAGGATATGACTCAGGGTCTAGGCTTAACAAAGCCCAGGCTCACAAGAACTATTTCTTAAAATGGCTGCAAATATCTAGAACTCAGTGCTTAATGCATTGCTTTGGGGGTCTTGTCTTTGACCCTGCCCTTGGCCAGGCTTACTTTCCTCATTCATGCGAGGATTTGCAATGGTGGGTCCAGACTTCTTCCAAATACACCAACTGACCATGAGAATACCCTCTCTTCTGGAAGAAAAAGCAGGACACTGGTAGAGACAAGGGTAGTTAGTCTACCTAGGTGTCATCAGAAAGTCAATATTCAGATTTATCTTCTTCCTAGCAGAAACGGCAAAGGATTTAAAATCTATTACACTGGGCTTGGAGTTTGTTTCTAATAATAATAGGTGTGCACCATTGAATCCACCTTCTAAGTCCTCAGTTCTCTAGCTTCCTCATGTCTCAAATAGGAAACACTTCTCAAAGGAGTTTGTGGAGATGAAATTTATCACCATGATGAAGGACAGTGTACACATCTGAAAATAAGAGACATTGGGGAGAATTTTGTTATGGAAATTGCTTACCACTGTCTTGCTTTGGAACCTCAAACATTTCCCCAATCTCTGATAAACTTCTACAAGATCATTCTGGATAGTTTCTTCAAGTCCCTTAGGAATAATCACCTTCAAATTGGGACTTTCGAAGACAAAGGAGAAAAAGTGCTGGAGACATGGCACAGTGGACATGGCTTGCTACATATCAGGAGGACCTGAGCTCAGATCTTTAATACAGACATAAAAGGGGCAACATGTGGGTATGTGCTCTTGTAATTCCAGAACTTGAGAAACAGAGACAACGATGCCTGAGAGTCAATGGTCAGCCAGCTTAGTCTAACTAGTGAACTCTAAATTTAGTGAGAGACTTTATCTCAAACATTATGGTGGTAAGATGGCTCATGGGGTAAAGGAAGTCTCACCAAGCCTAATGGTCAGAGTCCCACCCTAAGAACCCACATGTTAGATGGAGAGAACTGACCTTGTATATTGTTTTCTATTTCCACATATGTTCAACCAAAATGGAGAGTCTGCACAGAATGGTCTGCACAGGCTAGCACTGAGGTTTATTCCAATCTTTGGCCAAGGAAATAAAATTAGGCAGGGTTTTTGGTTTTGTTTTATTATCAGTCTTGAAGCCTTGTTAATTTTGAGTTAATTATGTTGATATGGATCATTAGGAAATGAGTGAATTATGAGGACCAATGTCAAGGCTGTAACTGTACAAGAAATGAAGGCTATGCTTATCCTATTTTAGTAAACAAAGAAACCGTGGAGTGAGCCCACCAACCACTTGACAGGTGTTTTAGATGATGAAGGAATCAAGGTACATTTGAATTTGAGCATAATTATCTCTGGGTTTGGTCTGGCTACTCCTTTATGTTGAATACACTTCCTTTCCTCCTTTGATAAAAATTCCTCATCCTCAATGCCCAGGTCACATGGCAGCTCCTCCACGAACCCTTCTGTTGGCCGAGGTTTCTGTCCCATCTGGTCCTGCAGTCATTCGGTCCCCAAAAAGCACACAGAGGTCTTCATTAATCATAAACTGATTGGTCTAGTAGTTCAGGCTTTTTATTAACTCTTATAACTTATAAATGCCCATAATACTTGTCTGTGTCAGCCATGTGGCTTGGTACCATTTTTGGCTAGGCAGTCATATTTTTTCTTTTTTTGCTCTGTGGCTGGGTCACAACCGCTGACTGAAACGTCCCTCTTCCCAGTATTCTCATTGCCCCACTTCTCCTTCCTGCCTGGTCACCCTATCTATACTTCCTCCCTGGCTACTAGCCAATCAGCATTTTATTAAAAATAATATAAATGACAGGGAACAGACCATTGTCCCACAGCACCCTCCCCAACTCAACAACAGAACATATGTAGTGGGTACCTGTACTCCTGGCTTCATTACTTCCCAGAGCAATGCAGCCAGTACATCTGCAGTCATATGGGGCTCTGTGTCTGTGAGCTAACATGTTCTTTCGAATACACAGTTTCACTAAGCCTCTAGTGTCTCATCTTTAGAAGAGCAACGATGATAACAATGTACCATGCAACCAAATAACTGAGCTAAATGAGGTTAGTTATGGATGACCTTAACCTTCATAAGGAAGTCAGTTCATATTTAGGACTCATGTTATAGGATTTATTTCCTTCATTAGTCCTTGGGAAAACATTTTTTTTCCATTTAACACTGAACATACCCTGTAGAGTTGATCTTGTATCTCATATATGGGGTCGAATAAAAAAGAATCCTTCTCTTCTTTGTATACTTTGGACCTAAGTAGCAAATAATTCATCTGTTGACGAAAATATCTTTTGAATATAATGAGCTGTCAATTATTATTCCATACTCTGTACTCTGATTGTAAGAATCACACACACACATTTTGAACCCTTAAAGAAGTGTCTGTGTGAGCAAATTAATCTTCGTCTCCCTGGTTACCCGCCCCAGAAGAGATGCAAAAGATATCATGATACTAAATAAAATTAATGAATCTGTGGATAGCTAGTCTCCTTATCTAGAAGGAATAAGAATGTTCTGTCATGAGGTCACCAGTAGCAAATGGGAAGAGAATGACCTATCATAATAGTGAATACAGTTAACTTCTTCAAGTAATGATATACATAGAATTCTGGCTTCTTTAGTCTGGCACGTGAACAGTGCAGGCAACCAGCCACAGCTACCATAGGAATGAGGCAGTGTCACCGTACCAATGTGTAAGAAAGATGTGTTAGTTAATTTTCTGTTGCTATGACTTAGAGGTCAAGGGACTTTTAATTTAGCTTCCAGTTCCAGAGGAGAAATAGTCCATCATAAGATGGGAGGAATAGCAGAAATGTGATCTAGCTGAGTCAGGAAGTAAAGAGATCTCATTTCCTTAGGATACAAAGAGCAGAAGAAGAATAGGAAGTGAGGCCAGACTATAAAACCTCAAAGCCCACCTCCAATGGCCTACTTCCTCCTGCAAAGCTCTCCCTCTTAAAGGTTCCATGATCTTCCATAACAGGACCACTGCCAACAGGGGAATATATGAGTATATGGGGAACAATTCTCATTCAAACCATCACCTTGGATTTGTCTGACATAAAATTTCTGGAGGCAATAGCAACTGGGAAATCAGGCCCTCAAGGCTCTCACGCAAACACTGAGATAGTGCACTAAACCTCCCTTTCAGCAGCCACCCGAGAAGTACAAACACACCAACCATATTGTGTTGTTTTAGTCCATGCTGAAATTCGTGGAGGATAAATTCTTGTCCAATCTGAGCACATCTGTTCATAGTAATTAACTTCTGTGCCTTGCGAGCAGAAAAGCAGCATCAGCTATACAGTGAGACGCGCTGGCTTTATTTCTGTTTGTCATAATGATTCATGGAGGCATTATGGGGAAACAGATGCTTTTTATGCACTCCGAGCCTCGCCATCGCGGCAGCCCGTGTGCCGCCATTACTCCTTCTACATTGAATTAAGCAGGGCTTTAAGGTTGTAGAGCATTAAGGTTGTCAAGTGTTAATACCACTGTGGGAACATAATTTTGAAACCTTAAAAAGTCTTTTGCTCATTCCGAAACTTAACTCCCCTTTCTCCCCTGGTGGAGGGTCATAATTTAAGCTCTAATCTTGAACTTGAGTGGAAGCTTTTATAAAGTTACAAATCACGGGGCTAGAAGTTCCTCTGAAAATTTAATTCAAGTTCACCATCTACCACCTTCTCTGCCAAAGACCAGTAATAACAATTCCCTAGTAGGCATAGGGTGATGATTAAAATGAAATTGTATGAAGAAAGTACATAGCAAGGAGCCAGGCATGCAGCGATGACCATTGCTTGAGACAGTCACTGTTAGGCGTTTGTCCTGACTTCTCTCTATTGCTGTGTTTAGTCCTTCAGAAATCCTATGAGGTGGATACTATGATTGTGCCCGTTTTATGGATGATGAGATTGAATGTCAGAGAAATTAACTTTAGCAAACATTCCTGGGACAAGTATGGAGCCAGTATTGCAGCCCACTCAGCTTGAACCCACAGCTGGTTTCCTATGTGTCTTTCATGGGCATTAGTTGAAACTCTTCCTATAGCTGGCACAAAGTATATTTTAACTTTGAGATGGCACACGAGTTCGTTTCCCAGTTTTTAAAACCTCTGAGTGTCCCAGAGTCTTGGCTGGTTGCCTTACAAGAATGGAAGTCAGGGTTGATTGACATGGGAAGAATTGGAAGAGAGAGTATGTCCTACCTGAATCGTGAGCACATAGAAGATGCTGCCTGACAGCTCCCTAGGTGTTGGGATATGAAGCTACCTCACACACCATGCACATGAGATTGTTTCAATTTGTCTGCACATTTCCAGTCATAAAAAAAATCCCTCACTGGCCTGTGTGGGTCAGCACACAAGTGAGCTATGGCATGTCACAGAAACTCAAAGAATGGCAAAGTCGCTGGCAACATGATGGATCACTTTCAGTTGGGGACTCTGAATGAGAGCAACTCTGAGTGAGAAGAAACTGCTGAGATTTAAAACATTTACCAAGGAGAAAAGTAAGAAATCAGCGCAGGTGACATACCCAGAACATACACTAGAACAAATAGGAAGTTGAGATAGAAATGGGCTTGATCTACACAGAGCGAGTAGCTTGACCTTCTGGCTCCCATCAGCCCTGGTCACTCACCCCCAGCTTGCTGTTCAAAGGCTCTGGTGTGTTTCTATGAATCCTGCTCCATTGTTGCCTGATTCTCTATTCTATACTGAGATATTGTAAGCAAATGTCTTTCATTTTCAAAAATGAATTTAAGCTCCTACTCTACACTGGCTGTAATAGGAAGTCATATGTCCATAATGAGAGAATTTGGGCTTCCCGCAGCTCTGAGCTTGAATCTCTTCTTTGATACTCATTAGCTATTGAGGGAGTGGGGAATGTTTTGATTAAGGAGTTATGACTAGGTGAGTCTTTAGTCTCTTGCTTACGTGAATGAGTTTGACTGGAAACCTGATGACACATTTGTCTCTGAGATAAACTGGCAGCAAACTGCAGTGAATTGGTAATTCTGAAAGATATTAATTCCATAAATTTTACAGGCGAATATTCATCATTTTATATGAGAAAATTTAGGAAGATGAATTAGGTTCTATTTGACAGGAACAAATGCTGTGGCTCGAGCAAAGCAAAATGCCATGTTATTGTCAGAGCAATACCTTTCATTTATTTCCATGTTTTCCCTAAGCCATAATCATTTTGAAAGTGAATTTTAAATAAGAAAATACATCATTCTCTGAGGTCCATAGCAGGAAGCAGCCATGAACAGTCTTTGTTGCTTCAGGCTTAGAAGATCTTTTTCTGTATTGTCAAAATGTGTGTGTGTGTTCCTGTGTGTCTTTGTGTGTTTCTGTGTGTGTGTCTCTCTGTGTGTGTCTGTGTGTTTGTGTATGTGTGTATTTCTGTGTGTCTCTGTGTGTGTTCCTGTGTGTCTGTGTGTGTTACTGTGTGTGTCTGTGGTGAGGGAGGGTGCATGTGGTGGTCAGAGATCAATATCAAGCTGATTCCTCAGTTTCTTTCCACCTTATCTTTTGAGGCAGGGCCTCTCCCTACCCATCAGCTTGTTGGGCTAGCTAGTCAGAAAGTCTCAGGGATTCTCCTGTCTTTACCTCCTTAGCACTGAGACACAGGGACAGGCTATTAGTGCCCAGAATTTTGAGATAGGTGCTAGTGATTTGAACTTGGTCTTCATGCTTTTGTGACAAGGACATCACCCATCGAAGTATCTCCCCAGCACCATATTGTCCAAATCTTGGGTGTGACAAGTGGAACAGGAATGTTCATTCCCAGTTGTCATACTATTTTATAATTTTCATTATTTTTCTGTGTCCTAAATACCCTGAAGCAAGGATCAAGTTCTTCATATTACAAATGGCCCTGCTTAGTGTTCAGGGCACACAGTTAGGACTCAAAAAGTGTTTCTTCAGTCAGTAGATACCAAAAGTGAAATAATAACATTCGGACTCTCCGAGAATGACTTATGCAGCCACGTGACTTCACAGTGCTTAGTTTCCGAACAAGAAAAATGCAGTCTTCCAATAATTAATTATATTCATTATGTTTACTTCCTCCGATGAGAAATTATCATCTATTGAGGAATCCATTCATCTCTCCCTTTGAAGTTTACAAGTCATCTTGTGAGATGTAAAGATAGCCTCCATGGATTCTACTTTTGCAATGAGTGCGATTAACTGGATATTAATGATATTACAGATTAACTGAGGATAGCACTGCCCCTCTCTTCTACTGACTCATGTAGAAAACTTGTTTTTCTTTTGGTATTAATAGATAACATAAGGGAGCAAGGTGTAAGTCTATAGGATAATATAAATAATTTTGTATTATAAAATAAACAGTTTTGTATAATACCAAGGGAAATACTAATTTGTTTTAAAAGTGCAAGTATTTCTGCTAAGGCAAGAACAAAATGACAAATGAGAACTAGTGCAGAGCAAAATCAAAACTCCATGTTGCTAACCTTTTTCCCAGGAGTCTTCTCCCAGGAGGAGGCAAACCTTGGCCCTTGTGTCAACCTGATCAATGAGCATCTCTTCCTGTGCACAGAGGTCAGCCAACTCCATTTCATACTTAACTGCGTACAGTTCCTTTCTCAGTTTCTATGATGTGCTATGACAGATGTCCTCAGATTTGGTGGTTTGATTTAAAAAGTCTGACCTGTGGATTTGACGTAGCTGTTGGCTTTAAGCACTGTGTCTCTTCCGGATGGTGGTGCTATGAAGAGAAGCCCCTGGACAGATGGCTCCAGGTTAATATGAAATCAACTCTCTGAATTTCAACACTTTTACCATGTTGTCTGAAAAAAAAACTAAAACAATAGCACAAGCTAGTTACAGAGAGAAGCTACACCTCTGGTCCTGTTAGAAGGATTGAGAACAGAGGGAGAATGAGTAGTTGATTGTTTCCTTTAGCTTGCTTTGCAGTAGTGTTTTTAAAAATGTGCTGTTGTTTTTCTTCCCCTTGGGGGAAAAAAACTAAAACAAGAGTAAAAGCAGGTTGAAAATTATGTGCAAAGAATAATGATTAGCAGAAGCAGCCTGGTGTTGTGTGTGTAGACACTCAGGGGGGGGCCGGGTCAGACCTGTACCCCTTCAGGAATTATCTGGTCATCAACAACTTCATGGTCTATAAAATGATAATATTGTAGTACAACAGAATAATAGTACAATATTGGAGAGTCATTTGAGAACGAAATGAGACAGTGCGCTCATGTGTGCTGGGCACACCACCTGACTAGTTATGTTTAATACAGGCAAAATGGCAATAACTCCTCCTCAAATTTTACAAGGTGAGATGAAATTAGACAAATTTATTCTCAAGGATGCTGTGAAGAATTTTAAACTACTTGTGTCTTCTACTGTCCAGAAGTCAAGATGTCCCACTGGTTTCACTGTTTTCTGATTGACATGACTCTGTCACGTACACCTGCATTCACTGGAATCCCCTTGGCTATACATGTAAGGTGAGGCTGCTCATGGGGTTTCTGTCCTGCCCTGTTCCCTACAGCCGGCAAGCCCCAAAGAAATCACACAGAGCGTCTGCATTAGATATAAACTGATTGGCCCATTAGCCCAGACTACTTATTAGCTCTTATCACTTATATTAACCCATTATTCTGATCTATGTTAGCCATGTGGCTCAGTACCTTTTTCTGCTGGGTAGATTACATCTTGCTTCTTCCGTGGTCTGAGCAAGAATGGGAGGAATGGGCTTCTTCCTTCCTAGAATTCTCCTGTTCTCATCGCCCTGTCTCTACTTCCTGTCTGGTTGACCCACCTATACTTCCTGCCTGGCCAATCAGCATTTTATTAAAATACACGATTGACAGAATACAGACAATTCTCCCGCACCATGTACAGTTTCAAACTTCACATCCATTTTTTTTTGTGGAATATTCAAATGGGAAGAGGCACTGACATCTCCGTGTCTGCTTGCAAGACTGAAGGAGACCATGTCCTAGAAATTCTCAGAAATCTTCCCTGTGTATCATTGTCTGAACTCATGATATTTCCACTCCAGGACCATTACTATGAGTGTAGTGTCATAAATGGTTGTTTCATTTCCAGTTCTTGCACCTAAGACGCTTTATCTTTAGATTCATCCAAGCCTATCTTTGGCACTGGAGGTTCCTAACATGATAGCAGCAAATAGATGCAGGAAACCCGCTATTTCTCACAGGAAAAAGAGTGAATAAAAAACATAAAATACACAAAGATACGTGAACATCTTTGCATGGCACGCAACAGTTCTCCAATGTAGATTCATTTCTGTCTTCCATCTTTTCTCCTCATGACTCTACCACACTCTTTAAAAAACATACATCAGCATGTTATAAATAGGAACGTGAACAAACAAAACATTCTTAAAGAGACTTCACAGCAATTTATCCTGGGCCAGTCTGTGTTCTACAGTCAGCCGAATGACTAATGAAAGTGTCAGTAGCTGTAATTTTAATTAATTGCTTTATTGATATTTATAATTTTTGTGGCAGAGCCTCACGTAGCCCAGGTTAGCTTTAACTTCAACATGTAGATGAGGATAAATACGAACATCTGATCTTCCTGCTGCTTCCTCCCTGGTTGAGATTCCAAGCCACCACACCCAGTGTTTCCTGTATGCTGGACAGGCATGCGGTCTACCAGCTGATCTAGATTCCTACTTCTATTTTTACTGTAAATTGGGAAACTTACCCATCCACATCTCTTCCTGCTGACCCCCCCACAATGTCCTTCTTGGTAAGAAAAGCCATCAGTTAGTTCAAGGCATTGATTTCAGACCTATCAAATGCAGAGCCATTTGCAGACATCAAAATAAATAGGGCACCAGAACGAATGCTCCCTGGAAACCTAAAACACAGTTGACAAAATTGAATGTACACAGGTGAGAATGACTTGAATTCTTCTAAATAGAAAGGATACCAGCACCAATCAATATAAGAATTGCAGGACAAAAAAAAAATGTGCCTCCCTCCTTGACAAATGCCATTCAAAAAGCAAAAGCTTCAAAGGAAGTCTGTCAACCTGTTAACTTGTGTGTCTATATGTGTCCTCTTGCTTTGTAAACACAGACTTTGTGAGCTTAGGAAATGAAAAGTTGTCCCCCACACACAACAGGCATGCATAGACACGCTTTGTGATAAATGTTGAAATGTGAAAATAATCGGCACGTAAGGGTGCTTCTCAGAATCGAGGCTACAACACTCGAGTTGATGACCCTTTCCTGGAAACACATCCATGCCCACACATCATGGTTCTGTTTCTGTTTGACTAATTTTTCATTTCTTAGTGGCTCTTTGTCATCTTGGCATAAAAGCTGAGCATGCTCTTTGCAGCATTTGCGTGTTCTCCCTCTACCACCCCTGGTTTAAAGAACTGGGCTCTTCGAGAGAGGGATGGGACAGTCAGGCTGACTGACAAGTTCAGGACATTTGGTGATATCTGCTGCATATCCTACAATCTTCTCATTTATCTGTCCCAAGGGCTTCTGCCCTGCCAACTTCCAAGGCCTCAGGGATTTGATTACTTAGCTCTGGCATGTCACTGAGTATTAGAAGGAACTCATTAGCCATTATCATGAGTTTATTTCTATTGTGGTATCAAACAGTATACATAGTTTTATTATGTATACTTAGGCCAGCCTCTGACCTTCCAAAGACACCCCCTTTTCTCTCATTCTTTCTTTCTTTAACTCTTTCCTTTCCACTTCTTTATTCCTTCTGTACCTTTATATCTTATTCCTTTCTCCCTAGTAATGGTTAAAATTGTGTGCCAGCTTGCCAGAATCTAAAATCTGCTAATAGACAAACCACTGGGCATGATGGTAAGGGATGTTCTAGATTAGGTTAATTGAGTTGAGAAGACCCACCCTAACTCTGGACAGTACCATTACATGAGCTTGGATCTTAGATCTAATACAGAGGATAAAATCAACTGAACACCAGCATCTCTCTCTCTCTCTCTCTCTCTCTCTCTCTCTCTCTCTCTCTGTCTCTGTCTCTCTCTCTGTCTGTCTTTCTGTCTGTCTATCTCTCTCTCTGTCTTTCTGTCTCTCTCTCCTTCCTTACTACAAATGCAATGACCATCAGCCACAAGCTCCCTTTATGACTGCATCATAGACTGCACCCACAAACTTTAAGTTGACTTCGTCACATGTTTTTGTCACAGAAGCAGAAAGAGCAGCTAAGACACTCCTCTCCTTGACTCCGCCACTAAATGCTACAGGTTTGTTTATAAATTACTCGGTGAGCCGATGGACAGTGTCGCAGTGCATCGCTTTCCGTCACCCCCAACTGAACTGTGTCATGAGGGATGCTTCAAAACAGCCAGCGAGCTCAAGCCACAGTTGCAGATCTGCTAAGGAATGACTTTAGTTGGAATTTCTGCTCGCACACAAACAGTTCTTTTCAGCACAATAGCTAAACAGTATTGATTATTTTATACAAAAGATATCAAAATCTATAGATGTGGCCTTTGGAAGTTCTAGATAATTCTTTGAGGGACATTTGTGAGTGGTATGCTGACATTTCCAAAAGCAGATAGTTCAAGCTGATTGTTAGAAAGCTTTGTATAAAGGAAGAGTCCTCCGGGGCGTTGGAGGGGGGGCACCAAGTAGGCAAAGCATCCAAGTGGAGCCCTGCCTCTGCTTTACAGATGGAGTTTTGCTTCCTTGCCAGCTTTCCACAAGTCACTGGCATTTTTACCTCTCAACTCCCTCTTGGAAGGGGAACATGAGATCAGGAGGCTTATGTTTTCCCTTCAGAAAAGCATGTCCAGGAAAATATATTACAGTCAAAATATTATTTTTTAAAATAAACTTGAGAAAATGGCATTTTTCATTGAATTTCTTTTACACCATAAGAATTTCTCTACTGTAGCATGAATTCTAATTAGTCTTAATGATAAAAACCCAGAGTCAGATATTAACGGGTGAAAGCTCAAACATCAGAGAAGCACCCAGCCACTAAAGTTCTTCCCTCTCTGAAATTCTCAGAATGAAAGGCTGAACATCTGTTTCCTCCTGCCTCATATTCCTCCCTCTCCCAGCCACATCACTTCCTGCTTCTACCTCCCAAGTGCTGGGCTTAAAGGTATAGACCACCACTGCTTGGTCTCTATGGTTAACTAGTGGCTAGCTCCACACTCTGATCTTCAAGCAAGCATTATGTGGTAGAGCACAAAATATTACCACACTATACTGAAAGTTATTCAATAACAACAACAAAATATGAACATATTTATTCAGCTTTAGTAGCAACAGGAATTTAGCTATATGGTGGCATGCGCCAGTAACCCCCATACTGCAAGATGGGGCTCAGGGCTTTCTGGCCAGCCAGTCTAGCTAAGATGGCCAGCTCTAGTTCAGTGAGAGACCCTGTCTCAAAAAAAATAATGTGGAGAGTCACCGTGGAAGACACTCAAAGTCAGCTTCTGGCTATTTGACCTTCACATATGTTCACACACATGAACCTATATACACATGTACACACACACATGCACCATACATAACACACACACACCATGTACAACAGACACACATGCACACTCACATACACCATACACAACTGCACACACACATATACCATACAAAACATACACACATGTACACCCACATATACCATATACAACACACATATGCCATATACAACACATACACAAATAAAAATGCATATACCACACATCAAAAGTGAACCTGTGAACAGTTCAATTGCTTGTTTCATTAGCATCAGAAATCTGCCCATCCCTTCAATTTAAAGAATACAGAGTTACTGGAAAATATTTCTGAATGTTAATTAAAAGCATTTAAATTTAATTAAGGTAAAATTAAGTGTTTTCTTACTTCTGTTTTATGGTAAGAAAGCAATTAAAATCTAATCTCTCTCTCATTGAGGTCAACCATGACCTGAAGAAGCATGGTGGTGAACAGTGTGTGAACAGAGGCTGTGAGTCCACACTGAAGGTCAGTGTTCCATCCATTAAGGCCTGTCTGATTTTACTATTCTGCACTGTACATGGTCTCTAACATCAGGTTGACATG
Source organism: Arvicola amphibius (assembly GCF_903992535.2). Classification (NCBI taxonomy): domain Eukaryota; kingdom Metazoa; phylum Chordata; class Mammalia; order Rodentia; family Cricetidae; genus Arvicola; species Arvicola amphibius. The sequence continues at coordinate 90,267,059 of NC_052058.2, read as the reverse complement.
GAAAGTTTCATTGAACTGTAGAATGACATACATGACTGAGAAGTATCCAATTACATGTTTCTAATAACTAATGAAACCACAGCATCAATTTACCATAAACTGCTCAAAGGAAACATGGAATGGAAAGTCTGCTAGAGGAAACAGCTCTAAATTGAAGAGCGAGATTCATGCATGCTGGAGTCTTAGAAGTCATTCTGAATGCATAAATTCCCTTCATCTCCAGCTTCTGAGAAATCTGCCTTCTGAATAGTTTCGAATCATTTCTACCTCCTCCACCTCCACAGAGGTAGCTCAGATCAGCATTTCAGTTTCGATTCTGCAGTCCAAATAATTTAAGTATGCAAATCAAATGATGCCAGTTGCTCACCGAAAATCCTTGAGATATTCCTTTAATCTTAGGACAAAGGCACAATTCTTGGCATGCTAGGCGAAGCTCTCCTGCTTTTCTCTGCTCCTTGACAAGCCAGTGAAGCCTTGAACCTCACCCATGTTCAAACCACACTGCTCTTTCGTTCTCGAGTGTAGCACTGTTCTTTTCAGTCTGTTTCTGTGCAGCTTTGTGCCTCATCTTAAGTGCTGCCTTCAGCAAGAGAATTGTTCTCGCTCTAAACCAGTCAGGCTTCCCATATACCATGTCTTACTTTGATGGTACTTGTGATTTTCATTTATCTATTTGTATGATTAGTTGATCAGAATCTATGCTCTGCCCAGTGGTGTGATTAAACCAAATCATGAACTCTTGATAGCTCAATTGTAAACGTACATCTGTAGCTCCTACTTTCTATTTCCCAGCACCGAGTCTAATGCTTAGGAACTCTGATTTACGATTGTATGAATTAATAACTCTCTAATCTGAAAGTCCATATTGATGAAGAGATGGCAGCAGAGCAGGAAGCTGAAAGATCATATCTCCATCCAAAGGTAGGAAGCAGAGACAGCAAATCAGAACTGAAGCAACGTCCCATATTTTGAAGGTCTACTGCAGTGGGGTACTTCCTCGAGCAAGCACCTCCCCCAAAAGGCTTCATAACCTTTTCCAACAGTTCTGCCAGCTGGAGACCAGCTATGCAAAAATGTGAGCCTATGGACTACATTTCTCACCCAAGCCACCACACATAGTATACATGAAATCTTTTTCTATCAGGCCAGCTAGAATTCTAGGCTTGATTTCTTTGGCAGCTTAGCTGTGTAACCTTGGTTAAACATACAGTCTTTCACAGGTTCAGTTTCTAGCAGTTAATAATCCTCATATACATATCGATTATACTTATTATAAGGATTCATTTAGATAATGTCTGATAACATAATGAATACCATAAAATTATGCCACTATTATTTTATTAATTCTGTGTTAATATTGAATTAATCAACATTTTAATTTCCCCTGGAGGGCAATTTATGACGACCCAGTCAAATGCAGTGAATAGAGTTGCAGAGGTCTTCTTCTCTTACTGAGCATGTCAGTTGTTTTTCTCATTTCTGTGATCAAATACTGGACAAAAGCAACACAAGAGGGGAAGGACTTGCTTAGGTGCACCTTTAAGGAGAATACCCACAGAGAAGGCATAGTATCAGGAGTTTCTCCATCTGTAGCACTGAGCAAGAGGCAGAGACAGAGGACTGTCAATATTCATCTGAATTTCTCCTAGTTTCCCTTTCCATTCATCCTAGGACACCCCCTACCATGAGATGAGGCCACCATATTAAGGGTGTGTCTTGGTCCTTCCTGGAAACTTCCACAAAGTCCCAAAGTTGTGCCAACTTCAAACCCCATGGACTTGACACTGAAAATTAACCATCACCTGAGGACTTTTTGAAATACCCGACAGATGTCATGAACTGGACTACTAGATCCTTCTAGGGATAGAACTTGACTGCTCATAGAATGATGTATGGAATGGCCCTGCAATGCAGAGCCTATATTGAAAAACAAAATGCACAGCAATCATAAAAATGATGAAATATTAGATTTCTCTGAAGGGAGTTCCATAAAGTTAATTAAAAAAAAAAGTCATGCCCTTAAGTGTCTTTCGGCCATTCGAACTTCTTCTGTTGAGAATTCTCTGTTCAGTTCAGTGCCCCATTTTTTAATTGGGTTAATTAGCATTTTAAAGTTTAGTCTGTGAGTTCCTTATATATTTTGGAGATCAGACCTTTGTCTGTTGCGGGGTTGATGAAGATCTTTTCCCAGTCAGTAGGCTGCCTTTTTGTCTTAGTGACAGTGTCCTTTGCTTTACAGAAGCTGCTCAGCTTCAGGAGGTCCCATTTATTCAATGTTGCCCTTAATGTCTGTGCTGCTGGGACTATACGTAGGAAGTGGTCTCCTGTGCCCAAATGTTGTAGAGTACTTCCCACTTTCTCCACTAAGGGAAACCAAGGACAACGGCAATGAACATGAACTCTACAGCATGGACAGGCTCACTGTGAGCCTTGTCAGTTTGGTTGCTCACCTTCCTGGACTTAGGGGGAGCTGAGAGGACCTTGGACTTAACATAGTGAAGGGAACCCTGATGGCTCTTTGTCTTGGAGAGGGGTGGAGTGGGGGTATGGGTGGAAGGAGGGAGGGGAGGGAAGGAGGAGGAGGAGGGGAGGAGATGGAAATCTTTAATAAAAAAAATGAGAAAAAAAAGAAAAAGAAAATAGAAAAAAAAGACAGGCTGTGGCTTACCTTGTGACAATATACATATTAATAAAAATGGGTTAAATTAATATGTAAGAGTTAGCCAATAAGAAGCTGGAGCTAATGGGCCAAGCAGTGATTTAAATAATACAGTTTCTGTGTGAATATTTCGGGGCTGAGCAGTTGGGAACCAACAGTGGTCTCCACCCAACACAAGTGCTGGGATCACGTTTGTGTAAGCTGTTTCTCTTTTAGAAAGAGCCCAGGGTGTCCTTGAACTAACAGAGATCCCTCTGCCTCTGTCTCTCAAGTTTTGGGATTAAAGCTATGTGCCATCACTCCCAGATTTCTAGTGGCTTAGCTCTGCACTCAGATCTTCAGGCAAGCTTTATTTGCTAAAACACGAAGTATCTCTGCATGTATGACTGTCTGAAAAATCAGTATGTTCATACTAGGAGGAGCAAAAGCAGGTGAGTAACACGTGGTGCTATTGTATCCTTGAGAACACTGGGAGATGGGAAGTTCGAGTTCCATAGGATCTGTGATTCATGTGCAGTTTATCACTGAGCCAAGGTTTCTTTCTTAGTATGAGACTGTATCATGAATGTAAAGAGAATATTGCCTAATTAAGAAAATAGATTCTTATTCTACTAAAAAAAGAGACCACATACCAATGGACAGTTATGTATCACTGATTGCTAAAGCCAAAATAGCCAGCAAGAACACCACATGGACTCTTCATCTAACTTATTGTACAGCCTTTTTCAGATTGTGCCGGTGGCTAGCTCACTCTTCTCAGTGCTTTGAGAACATTCTTCTCACCCCCTATCTCTAGCATAGTACCCTGTCTTCTGTCTTCACTCTTGTTTTCTCCTTTATCAAATACTGATACAGTGGCAGCTATAAGAATAAAAATTGGCCATGCTTAGGGATAGAGGAGTGAAGTGAAGGGGATTGAAATGGAGAAGACTTCCTTTGATACAAATGGTATAACTCCATATGTAAACCCATTCTTAAATAAGATGGGTTTGCAACCTTTTCTTTGCAAGAGCCAAAGTAATAAATACTTTGGGTTTTATTGATTTATAATTTCTACTCAACTGCTCAGCTTAGGCACATATCTGCAAAATGGGTGTAACTGTGATCCAATAATATTTTTAAGAAGGCTGAAGCCCCATTTCCTTAGTGGTTTTTACTGAATCCATACACAGATCACATCATTCCCACTGCAGTGTTAGGTGGACAAAGGCAAGTGACACCAAAAGAGATGTGTTAAATTGATTTCTTCCATTAGTCTCCTTTGCCTCTCTTCTTGGTTCATCCCAGTCTAACATCAGCTGAAAAAGAACTCAGGGGATAGAAAGAAAAGGGAGTGAGAGGAAAGGAAGTTAACACTAACTGTCTTACCCTCTGTGCCTTGAGTATTCCATACACAAGCCCTCCTTCCTTTCTGTTACTCTCCTGACTTGGGCCAAATTTTCTCTGACAACTCAACCTAATACCAAGTTCTTCCCATGCTCCCCCCATCAAATGGTTGCATGCTTCCCGCAGGCCCCCATCCCATTCTCCTACGTTCCCTAAAGATTCTGACTAGTCACCATGTCGCTGATATCACTGACAGAACAGCTACTGGGACATGTGTTTCTGGAATTCCAAAGCACTGGATGCATTTCCCTATAGAGACGACACTCAAGAAGATAGGTAAGTATTAGAAAGAGATTAATTAGATTTAAATAAACTATCTTCATTTCTTATCTCAATAGGAAAACACAGGTGGTATTCAGAGAGTCAATTTGAATTGATCATAACATGTGACCTTCTGAAAAACAATAATTTATACTTCTTGGTGTTGCTCACATATTGTCTAGGGCTGGGATCTTGTGAGGCCCCACAGACAGGAAGATGGAAGCATTGTTGTGGTCTATGGTCAGGAAAAAGAGTACCACCTGTGGGCATGGTGGGCAAGGTCGCACCTTCCTCCTTCCCTCCTTCCTTAAAGGGCTGGTGAAACAACACCGGAGAGATTAGCGGTTTATGCATCAATTTCTGCTTTATTTGATTCTAATCTTTCTTTTATTCCTCCCTCTTGGAAGGAGATTTTTCACATCCACATTGAATTCTCCAGCCAAAGTTAATAGTCCATGCTTTCTACCTCTAAATCAACGAGCGCCAGTTGGTGAGGATATTGGATTGGGGAGAGAAATAATGTTTGGCATGCTTTACAGTGGCTAGAGGGATGGAACCAGATTAAGAGAGGGAGGAAGGAAGGTGATTTTGAGTTGTGGCTGATGCCCTTCAGTGCACCTTTTATAAATAGATCAGATGCAGGCTTCCAAGATAGCGGCAGTTAAAGAAGGCCAAACTGTTGATTTTAGGAGATTTCACTTACAAAGAGAATGGGGATTAGGATTCTAGATGCAGCACACTCAGGGGAAAAGTTTTAGGTGTTTTAAATAAACAATGTTTACATTGTCATGATCAAATTGCTCATTTGTCTTCTCTTACCTATTTCATTTTTAATAATTCCTTTCCTGCCTCCCTTCCCATCTTCCTCCATTTTTCGTCTTTTGAAGCCACTCTAAAGTCACTGAGACATTGCACTCATGAACAGTTCATTGATATTATGCAACAGTCTTTCTTTTTAAAGAAAGTAGATGCTTATTCATTTGTAACGTGTATATGACTACTAATTAATTGGAAGTTAAGGGTTGTTGGCTTAACACTGTTGAAGAAGAGCTCCCAGCATGGAAAGCCCAGAACTGTAGGAGCACACAAAGGCATCAATCAAAAAATGAATGGGAAGGGAAGACCATGGAAAGCTTTCAAAATGTTTTTATAATACTGGAACTATGTGCAATGTAAGATTTACATTGAAGTAAGGAAATCTTCTTGCTAAAGCTTCAGTACAAAGCATGTGTGGAGGAAAAGCCTGCAGGTGATCTGCCCTCCCCCATGGATCCTGCTGTTCTGAGATGTGGAAACTGGATGGAGGTGACTATATAATTTCACTTCTATCCAATGGGCTTTTATTTTCCCCTCTTCAACCCTCTACAAAAATTTTTAGAATCAGTACAATTTATCAGTCCAACACTCTCCCTGTGAACCCCTGCGTAAGGGGTGGGTGTGTCAGAGAATCCCCACTTCTTCCCTCCTTGATGCCCCTCCAGAATAAATCCTTATTGAGCCCAGTTCAGCCCAGTGTGAGGGCTGAGCAGATTAAGAATAGCTGCTCCTTGTGCTGACAGCGTGAAGAACTCTGATGTAGTGATGGTCAAATACATAATGGCAGTTACTTTACACTGCTGTGCTAGGGGAGAATGGCTCACACTACAGCAAGTGACAGTCTCAATTTATAGATAAGAGTTTTCTTAGTTTTGAAACTTTTTATGGAAGCATTGTGTACATAAAATTCCCCTTAAGAGCCTCTAACTAGAATCATTTATATGTGTCTTTTGCGAGAAAAAAAAAAAGAAGCAACTTTAGGTTAAACCTGATCTTCCTTCATGCTGATGTTTGAATCATGAATCAATTTTACATTTACTGCTATTTAAATATTTTATCACCTACAAATGAATAAAAATGATTAGACATTGATTTCTTCTATGGTAGCCTCCCTTGTTGCTCACACAATGGGTAATAGTTACGCTGCAATTACCTAAATCAGAAAACTGCCATTGATGACACACCATCAAATCTTTGGGTGTCGCTAAAATTTCATCCGTTGCTGCCCCATTCATTGCTCTGGTTTAAGAGTGAGCCCAGGTCCCACAACAACTTCCATAGTTTTACGTTCTTATTTCCCCTCACACTGGAATTGTTCTTTGTTCATTTTCTCCACACGGAGCATGTCGCTTCACTAAAACCAGACTGCTGTTAGGGTGGATGCCTTAGGCTAGCAGGTTTAGCCTGGTGCCTCAAACCCCATCCCTGCCTCAGTCACATAGCTTCTCTGCAGAATGTTTGTCACAGAGCCTTTAAAGATTGAAAGAGTTGGATCAGAAAATGCACGAAAGTTCTTGGGCCTGTCTGTGTTTCTTCACTGAAGCAAATACCCCAAGGGAATGAACTTTTGAAGCAGATACATTTATTTTGACTCATTTTTAATGGCTCTCTCCTTGCTGCAGGGGTCTGTGGTGAGACAGCACTTGGAGCTGACTGTGTTACAGGAGCAAACTGCTCACTTATAGTCAGGACCCCAAAAAGATGAAGAGGAAAGAGCCAGGTCCCAATGTCTCTTTCTAGGTCACACCCCACATCTTAAATGTTTCACTGTCTCCCATTAGTACGATGACGGTGACCAACAATCAACACTTGGAGACTCTTCATATCTAAAGTAGAGCAAAGGCCATGGGCATAATTGTCTGTTAGAGGTTTTATTAAGTTACTTTGGCACTAACACTAGGCTTTTCTATGGGTTGTTAGTTAATTCGTTACTTAAGTACATGCACTTGGTAGCCTGTGGTATGACCTCCCCCTTCAGGAAACTATGATATATTTCTCTGTAATACAAAGAAACACCAGCTTTCTCCTGAAACTGGATAAGAAACAGAAAATATGTATTTTTTTAATAAATACCATTTGAAAACCAATAAGAAGCTGACCTCAGGTGCTTAGCTCTGAGAACCCTGTCAGTAGGTGCAGCCCAGCAGCATTAGGAATACAATCCTTCTCCTCACAGACCAGTACAACTCCTGCCAGCCGGTCAGCACCCAGAACATCTGGAGTCACTGGATCAGGTGTGTTCACCATGGTGCAAAAATAACTAGAGGAAAGCCAATGAGACCAGATCTTCTGAGCTGTGCTGGGTGCTATGGGGGGATGAAATGATAAAACAGCAAGAGGGACTCTCTCCAGCCATAGTGGAACTATAAAAGTGAATCACTGGGGGTAGGAGGGAGCTGGGGTTATATGAATGCCTGAATTGAATAATTGGTAAAATGCATGGCATTTGTGGATTAGGTTATTGAGCAATTGTTAAGGCGGCCATTGTTAATAAATAAGTCTGATGGAGGAGGGTCATCTGTCTATGTGTTACTTTCATTGGTTAATAAAGAAACTGCCTTGGCCCTTTGATAGGACAGAAAATTAGGTAGGTGGAGTTGACAGAACAGAATGCTGGGAAGAAGGGAAGTGAGGCAGTCACCATGATTTTTTGACCCGAGATGGATGAAGGCTAAGATCCTTCCTGGTAAGCCAACCACCTCGTGGTGTTACACACATTAATAGAAATGGGTTAATCAAGATGTGAGAGTTAGCCAGTAAGAGACTAGAGATAATGGGCCAAGCAGTGTTTAAATGAATATAATTTGTGAATTGTTATTTCGGGACAAAAGCTAACTGGCAGCTGGGAGCCAGGCCTCAGCCTGCTGCTTCTAACACTACATAAGTCTCTCATTGAGAATAATGAAGTTCTGTGGCCTGCATGATTATCTCCGCATGTGCTCTACAAGAGATTAACTCTGAGGGGAAGCAACTCTGAGATTTGCAGGCTGTGGCTTGGATGAGGTCTGGAACAGAAAGTACATGGACAGAAGAGGGTATTGGTTTAGTTTCATTTTCATTTCTGTTTAATCACGTCCCTCTGTCATCAGCTTTATCTCCTTTAGCTCCTTACTGCTACCTAACCCAACAATATCAATGCGATGAGCTGGGACTATGCACAAAGCACAGGTGTGGGTCTGTCCTAGTTTCTCTCTTTACTAGCCAGGTGGGCATATGTGAGGTTTCCTGCTTTGCCATATTCTAGTTTTCTTTGCTCTGGTGTAAAGGCATAAGGGTCATGCCATTATTTGATGCGGAAACCTACTCGACTGGGTTAGTATCTGGCATACTGGATAAGTACATCATATAGACTTTTTCATTGTGATTTATAGTCAATAAATGTTGAAATAGCTTTTCTTTTTATAGATATTTTATCTTGAGCTGGATTTTACATACACTCCTTTCCTTTAATCAAATAGACACAAATCTAAGATAGAACCTCCATATTGTATAACTTTAAAAAAGTGAACTTCAGACCTCTGTTTAAAATTCCAAGTTCCATATGAAATATACTGTAAAAGTCCTGCACAAAGGAGGGAGAAGTTATGGGGCCTTTTCATGGGGGAACTTTTTAAGTCACTGTAGTGTCAGCCTGAGCTAAGCTTAGAAATGGGGTCATTTGAGGCAGGATGAATGGCTATGGAAGACTGCTTCTGTCCCGGAACTTCAGAGCACTACCTGCCACCCAATGCTGGGACAAACAAATTTCATTCTCTTTACTTTGAACTCCATACAAAGTTCATTGGTACCCAAGGTGGGAATCTCTTGATTACGGGTTACTTTTCTTCATTTCCTTTGCAATAGTTTGTTGTTGTTCTTATTGTTCTTGGTGGTGGTGGTAGTGGTGATGATGACGATGATGATGATGATGATGTTTTCAGTGTTGGTATTGAAGTTTAGGGCCTTCTATAATACGACGCAAGTGTTCTACCATGAACCTGAAGACCCAGCTATTATTTGTCATGTCTGATATCAAGATGAACATAAAACTTCCACTTACTTGTCATGAAATTATATAAAATTTAACCACATATTCTCTTTGCCCCTGTTTCGAGGGACTTTATTGTGGTTTTTATAAAAGTACATTACCATAAACACACCATCTTAATGATTTTACAAGTACATGTAATAGTGATAATTGCATGTACATTGCGGTACAGTAACTTTCTGGATCATTTCATCTGTCAAAACTGACTCTTCATCAGTCACGCTTCCTTCTACATTAAAACCTAGGAACCTCCATTCAATTTTCAACGATATGGTTACTTTAGGCACCTAAGTGGGATCATATAGAATTTGGATTTGTTAGGGTAATAACAGACATTTCATTTAGCATAATGTTCTAAAGGGTCAAAAGTGTTGAAATGCATGGCTGTTAAAGAAGTCTTTTCATTGTGTATGGTCTCACAGTCACTTTTAAAATAACTACTCAGAGGCTTAATATTATTATAAATGTTTGACTGATGGCTCAGGCTCATTACTAGCTTGCTCTTACATCTTACATTACCCCATTTCTATTAATCTATGTGTCACTACATGGCCATTGTTTACTCATCATGCTCTGGCATCTTGCTTCTTTGGAAGCTGTTGGTGTTTCTCAGACCCTTTTCTTCTTCACCTGTATCTCTGCTTGGATTTCCTGCTGGCTCTATTCTGCTTGCCATAGGCCAAAGCAGCTTTATTTATCAACCAATGAAAGTAATACATGATCACAGTGTACAGGATCCCACAGCATTTCCTCCCTTCTGTCTAATAAAAAGTAAGATTTTTCACTTTAACATAGTAAAATTACATAAAACAAAATGGTTATCAAGCAAAAATTGTACTTACAATATTTGGTCTATTTGTATTTGGCAAAATTAAAGAAAATGCTCTATCATATATCATATTTTTGTGGGTTTAAGGTTTTATATCTAATTTATCTTTGATAATAACTAAGGAAATCTGTAATTTTAACTATCTAGTCTTCAACTCTATCAAAGACCCCAGAAGGATATATTAGTATCTGAACAAACAGAAAGATCACTGTAAGCAACTTCCAAAACTCTAGAAATTACAGAGATATCTGGCTGTCTGGACAGTCACCCAAAGTTCTTCTGTAATGTTTGGGTATCCATGTTCATCTTTCAAGACCATAGTATATGGCAGACTTTCAGTAAGGCAGAAAATTTGAAAGACTATGCAACATATATTGGCAGTTTGTCAGTCAATTTCTTCTGTATCCTGCAGAATGTATGGCAGTTTCTTCTGTGAAGCAGGAACCTGAAAGACCATTCTACTTTGTTTTGGCAAAGTTTAGCAGTCATTTTCTTATGGGTCCTATATGTCCAGCTTATATAGCATACTGTCAAGCAGTCCAAGCAAAGGCATTTTCTTGCCCAAATGGTTAGCTTTGCCACATCAAAAGCAAACTCCATAACATAAATGCCCATCATCCTCTTTGAAGTAATTGGTGCTGCCAGGAGCAGACATCTCACTGTTGAGAAAAGTCTAAGTTCTTAAAATGTTTTAAATACCATATTCTGTAGGTCTTTGAAGTGTTGGAAGATTACCTATCTAATTGAAGTATATCTTCGTATACCTAAAAGACCTACTTAAGATGGGTATACGTTTGATTATCATAGATGACTATTAATCTGCATTTTAATTATATATTACATTTTAAAATGAGCTGCATAAACACAATACCTTAAACAATTTGACAGCAGATAAAGCATAAGCTGTAGAGTAACAGACAATGGGGAGCAACAGTTGTGCCTCTCAGAGCCTGAGAAGAAGGTCTGGCTGCTTTGCAATATATATCTACATTCATTGACCTTTAACTTAACAGAGATAACAAGATCGGGGTAATTAAGTAATACAGGAATAGACAGTGAGTGGTTCCCCTTGACTGAGTCACTATCAAATTGTGTGATTCAGAATACATTTCTTTTGTAAAAATAATTGAACTCGATTGGTAAGATTACTTTTCAGCTTCCAAAATGCTTTGATAATTTTCTGCCATATGCAGGAAGTTGGATTCATAGAATAAGTTTAAATTCACTCACATGACAAAAGGTTTTCGATGTTGCAGTTGTATTGGAATTGCCATGCTTAGTTGTTGAGCTTCAAGGTGTTGTCAGAATTGGAGGTAATCTTTGGAAGACAATCACAGGTAAGGTTATAGAATTGAATCACATGTAAATTTAACTTGAACTTTTTAAAAATATGGTTTTATTAGAATGGCTCTAGATCAAAGATTCAAAGTACCTGCACTCTTGCATGATTAATCTGTTGTTTGTGTTAGTTAAACAGTTTAGAAAAGTTCACAAAAGTTGTTTAACTTAAGATTCTCATGTTAAAAAGAAAATTAGGAGAGAAGTAAATGCAGTCCCATGGATCTTCAAGTGATGTGGACACTGGAAAGAAGCAATGATTAAAATGTCACCAAGAGACTTTTCAGTTTCACGAGCAGATGTCAAAAGCCAAGCTTAATTTAATAGAGGTAACCAGCAATTGTTTGACATTGAGTACCCAGTTAGGGAATCTATGGCTGCAAGGCTAGTTATTCTGATTCACGTTTTTTTTTTTTTTTTTTGGTTTCTCTGTTATTTTTTTTCTTAATTTTCTGAGTGCTATTAATCATATGTACACACCATGCAGTGTTCAATCCATTTGTTAGTCCTTTATCATTTTAAAAAGTTAGAGATTATGTTTCCATGGAGTGTGCTGGAAATGTCCTTATGTTACACCAGCCCATATTTCACAAGATAAACAAATGAGTAATTCAAGCTTTGTAGCGGGTATGCGTGTCACATAAGGGCTCAGTCATAATTTTCAAATTGTCTTCCAAAGCACATTAAATCAAAGTGTCTATTGGAAGCAGTTGTCGTATTTCATAAACTGTGTAGAATGGTTTGGTATCCTATCTCTCTAAACTGTTTCTTTCCTCTCCAGTTATACTCTGGAGGTTTTAGGGTAGGGAGAATACAACTAAACAGTGAAGTCGAGGTCAAAACCGAAATCTAATATACACAAAATGTAGTGATATAGGCATACATATAAATAGCATATTCCTTAATGGCAGAATATTTAAATTTATTTCTTTAAAGTTTTTAAAGAATGAATATAAATTTAAGTTTTGAAAACAATAACATTCTAAAGTGAGTCTGAAATATATGCATGCTGTTTCCCATTGTGTGCATTTGTACTGGGGCACTTATAATATTTCAACAGATGAAGATAAAGTTAAGGACAGTTAGTAATCCTCTGCACTCCTACCCCCATGGCAAAACCTTTATCTTGTCTCTGATCAAATTGGAAATGGGTTTCAGAACCCTCTCTCCACTCTAATGCTCTGGGAATCAGGTATGAGCAATCACACACATTCTCAGATCAAGCTAACTGATGTTCCCTACAGAGGTTTTATTTTCTAATTTTTTTAAACAGCAATTTTCCACATTTGTCACTTCTTTATAGGAAAAAATGATCATGAAAAGGAATATTATTAATTTGTGATGCTGATTGCATTCCATCTCAGCTGATTAACCACCAACTAGGAAACAGTCTCCGGCACTGCTTGCAAGAATCATGACAGCATGCCCAAAGTTCATAAAAATCCTTAGCAATTTGTTAAATAATGTGCCAGGTGATGGCTATAGATTTTTAATGTTTTAGAAAGTCCCATCTTTAATTCATGAACCTTTCAATTATCTTCAAAACTTATGCCAGGAGGGCAAAGCTGTCTGGAACACTTATAGTTATTGCAAACTCCATCCCTACATAGTTTCAAAGGAGGCTGTTTCCATTGCCTGCTGTGCTAAACATTCTTATTGAGAATATTTTTCTTTGATTCTTGGATACCTAAGCCATTATTTGATGTAATTATTTTGAATTTCAATTCCTTCTCTCATTTTTAAAAATAAGTTCACACTTATGGAAGAATTTTTTAAGTCATTGTAATGTCAGCCTAAGCTAAGCTTAGAAACAGGGACTGTGCTGGTGTTTCAGGCAGGACAAATAGCTATGGAAGACTGCTTCTGTCCCAGAACTTCAAAGCACTAACTGCCACCCAACACTAGATAGAATATTCTCTAACTGACCAGCTAGTGACAACCACCATATTGTAGATTCATACTATCACCAGGGATGATAAATGAGAAAGGTTTTTGAAGTGTCTATCATGTCTACTAAGTGCCAGGTACATCATTAAGTGTAGTGATTGTTAATTATAATTTGTGAGAATTGGTCTCTCGTACTTCTCGCATGAAGTACACAGGAGCTGGAGGCAGTGATGGAGTTACTGTGTGACTCTCAATAGTATCTCTCAATGACTAGCTATTGGTCACAAGGTAGTTTTGTTTTTTAAAAATAAATAATATTTAATAATCTGTAATGTATGAAGTCTCAAGCATTAGAATGAAGGGCATGGTATATATGATACTATCACACCTTTAGACTTAATAGTAAACTGTGCACTATACAAATTCATATAAAATTATCTGTTGTTGCTTTTATAAGTACTAAAAGTGAAAACTCAAAAGTATAATGAGTGACTTTAATTGACTATGGAATCCTTAAAGGTTTCCTTGAGGACATGCAATTCAAAACAAGATGGAATAAAGAGAATTTTCTCAGGGAAATTGTTTCTAACAAATGGAATACTGTATGAAATTCTGTATGTGAAGATGTTCCAGGCATTGAAATAATTCAAATAGATCCATTGTAGCTAAATTCAGTGCAGTAGTGGAGAGATCAGAAAGTGGAATTAGAAATCTATATTGGCAGTGGTAAGGATAAGGGATTCATGGGAGAGTTTATAAGTCACACTGTGCTTTATGATGAAAGCAGAAGAAAGTTGCAAACTTTGAATTTGAAGAGTGGGATGCTTAGGCTTAATGAGAGAATAATGTGGAAATTAGGTTGTCTTTGGGGCGGGAAGGAAGATTGGACTGGGAGAACAAAGATAAGAGGCTCCTTTGGAATTTAGAGAAGATGTGATGGCAAAGGTTATGAAGATGCCAGTGGAGACAGATAATACGATATGTTTGAAGAGATGTGTAAAGGACAGCTGATCAAAGATGAATCGGATATAGATGTAAAAAGAAGAGATGTATCTGGTCCAGTTCCAGATATCTGTCTTGAAGAAATATAGCATTAATGATGCCATATAAAGGGTTAAGCAGTGGAGCACAGCTAGAAGCAGAGTCTGCTCATTGTTGTTTAGATTCAACCAGGGTGTGGATCCTTAGAAGTAGCCTAACAGAGATGTTTAATAGACAAGAGGAGCACCATGGAAATGCGTGGGTTGCAGATTCAAATCTGGGAACTACTAGTACCAATACTGAGAACTACCTGAAATTATATAAGAATATTGAATAAACTAGCAAGGAAGCTAGGCACCTATTGACTGGCCTCATTCTGGAGTCTGCTCAATTGAGGTTTTCCGTTTCTGGCAGTCATTGACTGAGGAGTTGGATGTGATATACCAGCATGAGAAATACAGAGGATTTCTAAAGCTTTAAAGCAACACCCAAGTAACCTCAACATTCGAAGTCCTGGTTCAGAACACTCTATGGTTTTAAGAACCATTTTGTACCATGTAAATAATTAAATCAAACACTGAAGTTACGTATTGATGTATTTGACTGATATTGGTGAGGTCCCATATATTCTAGACATACACAGGGCAAGTTATCACATCAGTGGACATTTCTGCTTAAGATCGTTTCCAACTAAATAGAAACAGAGATCTGGCAGAGAGAGAGACAGCAGATGAGGAAGTCTTTGTAGAATTGAAGCAATAACTATATAGATGGTTACTGTTATGAGACTGGAAGTAATTTGTACCATGAAGATGCTAACCATGAGGCATAGAGGTCCAGCTAAGGCAGGGGAGCACCTTGTATGAATTGGTAAACTGTAGTTATAACTAAAGAAGGAGAAGGAGAGGAGGAGAAGAGCACATGTGTAAGTCAACCTGACTTTTTTTTCTGGATAGAAGCACTCTTAAAGCAATATGACCCATTTGTGTGTCTGTGGTGCATCCACATGTCTTCATCATCAGGGGCTATGTCCGGACCATCAGGGGCTATGTGCCATCCTTCTATGTCTCAAGTTTACTGTTTGTGATGATAGCACTTCAAGCCACAGCACAGGTAGTACCTGTCTCACCTCTGCAGGGTCACTATTTTGTTCAAAGTTGGATCAATAGGATTCATTTTTAATATTCTATTTAAATACTTTAAAATAATTTTAACGTAACATAATTTCCCATGTCAATCTTAGTTTTATAGATGTCAAAGAAGTTAATTGCATACTTCCCTCCATAAGATAATTGCTGAGTATATCTACCAGATAGGAAATTTCCCTCAGCTAACAGTTTTTAATTCAAGTTGTAGCATCCAACACTTCTGATTGATATTCTACAGTTTTCTTGATGGTTACATATTATTCTATGAAATCAGTAGTGATCTTCTACATAGCTTTGTATTGATGGAATTAAAAAACAAGATGGAAGGACTTTTGTTTATAGAAATGCCCTTTAACCTGGGACTGGGGAGATGGTTTAATCAGTAAAATATTGTCTGGGCAAGAAGGAAGAACTAAGTTCAGATCCTCAGCACCCATGTCAAAGTCAAAACCCAGGCACAGTAACACACATGCAGCAGTGGGGAAGCACAGACAGGCAGATCCCTGGAGCTTTGTCACCAGATGGACTTGCTGGACTGGTGAGCTCGTGTTCAGTGAAAGAACTTGTCTTCAAATCAAGTAGGGTGGAAAGTAGTAGAGGAAGACACTTGAGATCTACCATTGATTTACACATATGTACACACAGTGGATGGTAGAGAACATATAAACACACATATCTATACACACACATACAAAGTAGTTGATCATGCTTATACACATACATATACACCACATACCCATACACATACATGCACACAGTGGATGTCCATGTACATATATACATATATACACTTCGTACACACACACATGTGCACCATAATTATCCCTGTACATATACACACCCACACCACACACACACACACACACATACACACATACACACACATACATGCATAACTCAGTCCAATTTTGATGGAGGCTTGTATTTCAGGAATCTTTGGGTATCCAAGGAGATATTTATATTCCATATCTTGATCATACATTGTCAAGGGAATATTTGAATATACAATCATTCTGCATAAAATTAATTATAACACTTTAAGGAGGTATTAAGAATGTAGAGACTAATTTTTACACAATAATAGTAAGAGCCAAGAAAGCAACCACTGCAGTCTCAGAGATAAATAGCAAAGTGAACAGCCAAACAAAACTAAAACTTAGTGAGCATCCTTTCTGAGGATCCTTAATAAGTCTGTTTGGAATGACTCATATTTTGGAGATTTTTGAAAAGAGTACTTATGAATCAGTTGCAGACCTCAAATATTTATGATTTTTTTAAAAGGAGCCACAAACTTTAAGGATTTTTAAAAGCTTCATATTCCTATATTGGTTTTATCTTTTCTGAGTGTAGACCATTGCAAATAAATTGGTTGCCATGGAGTCTAGCATTGAAATGTGGGTGGTCACCTAAGTGGCAAAGAGCCCAAAGGACAGAATTGCTCATGTAAGCTACATTGCCAAATTAACAATATCTTAGGATTGATATTTTACTAAGAAATAATTTACACAACCATAAGTAGAATGTTTAAATTGGAATAGTTTTTTGTAGGTACATATGAATAGTCATATATTCTCACAATACATGATAAAAAGTATTAAAAAATCAGTTCATTACAGAGAAAAGTCAAATTTTTGCACAGGTCTGCAAAAGGAACATGAGTGTGGTTGAGATTAAAACACATTGGTAGGCAAAGTCCAATTTATAAGTGCTTTTAAAATCAGCATGGAAGTTCCAAACAGGGGCAGATGGAGTTACAACAACCGTTTTTCTAGTGGATCGATTCCGCAGAAGACAGTAGACAGAAGACACTATGACTAGTGGTTCTTAGGCAGGCTGTGGAGCCAAGATTCCTGGCTTGGAGTCCCACCTTTGCTATATAATAGCTACTTGGATATAGAAAGTTAATTAACCTTTCCTTGCCCCTGTTTCCATCTCTATAAAGTGGGAAGATAATAGAACCCAGCTCTACAGTGTGCAGAATACCTGGCATGCAATAAGCAATTTGCAAAATTTAGCCAACGCTGTGCCAGACGTCCCCATCCTTCCATACGTCTGTCTTTCTCTCTTCCACTTCTTCAGTTCAGTCTGCTCCTCCTTTCTTCCTTCTTTTCTTCCTTCTTTCCTTCCTTCCTTCCTTCCTTCCTTCCTTCCTTCCTTCCTTCCTTTCTTTCTTTCTCCTCTTTCTAAGGTGGGGTCTTGCTATGTATGTAGCCCATGCTGATCACAATTTCAAAATCCTTCTGCTTCTCTGCTTGTCTCCTGAGCTCATAGGCATCTGTCACCACGGCCCAGCAATGCTAGACCTTTTGTCTTTTTGTCCTTATGGGATTCTTGCTTGAGAATCACAGCCATGTAGTCTGTAACAGAGTCAGGAAGAGATTTCTAGCATCAGTGTGGTCCACTTTAGCTATACTCCCTAATTCAAGGGTTTGCAGTTAAAAACTGTTGCATTGCAGTTGATTTTTAAAGTTGATAGGCATTAAGTGTTGCTGAATCATCAGAAACTGTGTGATGGGCTGGAGTCAGGGTGGGCAAAAACAGCTCTATGGCTATGAGTTTGAATTTTGGCCAAGGAAGCACCATGGTAGATATATTACTTAGGATTTTCTAGAGGAAGAGCAGCTGATGAAATGATTATATATAATATACTAAATTATAAAATATTTAATAAAATAATATATATATAATTGGCTTGCTAGATTGTCTTACAAAATTAGTCTGTGTAGTTAACAATGGCTACCTTCACATTGAGAGTCTGAGAACCTGTTAGATGTTGCTGACATCTAACTAGGCAGAAGCTCTAGACTCCTGGAGAAGTACTGGTCTTCTGTGCATGTTGGAAGCCTGGAGATGCTGTGTTTTGATACCAGCAAAGGAATGTAGCAAAGATGGCAGCAACAGGATAGATGTACTCACCAAGGAGATGGAAAGGCAGTGAAGCACAAAGCAAGAGCTTTCTGTTGGACGTCCTTTTATGTGGCTGCCACTGGAAGATGCCACCCACATTCGGGTGGGTCTCCTCACTTTGAATAACCTGATCAAGAAAAGCCCTTACAGGTTTGCATGGACACTTACATTTTAGTTGGCAAGTCAGCAAGCATAGTGGGTTACCAGCTTTGTATATCTTCCTGTCCATTTCTGTTTCTCACATGGTGGCTGTGTTCTGGGCTGGTGCCTTGATTCCCCACCTCTAAGTGTGAACCTTACAGTCTCTTGTTTCCTTAGGAATTGTCCATTAAAACTAAATGTCTTTTCTCCCATTGAATATTCAAATCACAATCTTTCTCTGGACCCTGCGCAACAAGCTGTTCTATCAGATTACTGCAGCAGAAGTCTTTGAACACCCAAAGCTATCTGTGCTGTTTGCTACAGTGCAGGGTCATACAGAGTCACAGATGCTGGTGCCCATACCCTTGAATTATTCTTCTCTGTGCTCGCCCATGAGAATGGTTTTGCTCAACGAGGCATCCACTAACATAGATTTTAAAAGTATTTTCTCTTTGGAACTTGTCCTGTTGAGAAATAGCCACAACCATATGAGGAAGCCACATATTAATTCTTTGAATATACCTGTGCATTTGGAAAAGTAGTTTGAAAAGTTCAGTCACACTGCTGTGACAGCTTAGTTCTGTCGCCAGCTACATGCGTATATACAGATAAATCAGGCAAACCCAGAATTTCCCTGAACCAATACTTGCTTCAAGATTTCATTTTAAGGTTACTTGTATGTAGTTGTATAAACATTATTCAGTGTCTGAATCTAATAGTTCAGACTGAAATAATTCCAAACATCCCTCTGCCAAGGAGGAGAAAAACACACATGTGCATATTTACATTCTTCAATAGCACATATTGCTATTTTGTTTTGGAAGTATATTATGTATTCATAGGAGATACATATTTTCATATTATACTGGCAAGAATTCATTAAAAGCATTGTGTGTGTTATTAGCATCATAACAGATTTTATAAATGTCTAAGAAAATATTTTGCTAAGTATTGCTCAAAGCTAGTCTTTAGGCAACATGAATAAGAAAAAAATGAATTTATATTTACAATGAAATATCTTTCAATATACCTAGGCTTCAAAATTATCAACTTGGTGGCCACGGTTTTAAATCTCACTTTCTTTGCTAGCTCTTGGATTTGGTGCAAAATAATGGGCTCCTTTGATCTTCAGTTTCTTCATTTACAGATTGAAACTATATTAGCTCATTCCTAGGGTTCTTGTGGTTAACAAACTGTGAGTTCATAAAGCTTGTACCAAATGCTAAGCCCTTAACGTCTCAGTAACTGTGGACTGTGTTCAGTGTTCTCTCTTCTTTGCCATTATCTGGATAGTTCTGTGACTCTCTGTCTCGAGGCACTTCAACTAAAGCTACTAGAATGAATTGATGTTTGGGGAGGAAAATTGGAGAAAATGGACAACTTAATTTGCCTTTCTCTTCTGTTGAATGTTACATGACCAGCAGTTAGTTTTCTTTCCCCTTTAGCTTCCCTCCCCACTTGTTACGACACTTGATCAGAAGGGGTACAGAGAAAGCAGAAAACTATATTCAAGGTGTGGACGCAGTGTCTGGTTACTATAACCCTGGGAAGAGCAGCAGCGGCTTGCTCTGCAGGTCACACCGTCACACAGGGTCACAGGGTAGAGGCCTCTCTTGCCACCTGGTTCGAGTCAGCTCCTTCTACTGAGCTGTTCATTGCTCGCACGTGCTCATATTTCCAAGCAAGCATGTATCCACTTCTTCTCTAGTGTCTCTGCCTGGCACTTTCCCTTTCCTGTGGTGATTTTCCTCTTTTACTCCTTTTGCTCAAGTGAGCATCTATGGCCTCGGGTGGCAATCCTGAGAGCTACTGTTTCCAAGCACCTGAAAACAAGATGAGCCTCTTTTGCGGGGGAGACCCTCCAGCTCTCTTTCTTCTCCCTAAGAGAAATTCAAAGATTCCCACTCAGATTTCCTCAGATGTATTCTCTGAAAACATACTTTTCTTAAATTGCTAGTCAAGGTTCTAATGAGAAACTTGTTTCTCTTTCTCTTGTTTTATAAATTGATTCAAAACAGTGCTGACCTTTCAATCTCCCGTAAGAGCGGCTGCAAAAGCACTTCTAGGTATGAGTAAGGGCTGATTTAATTTGCAGACAGTAGATGATTTAGACGCAAACTTATTACAGCTCCTCAAGCATACAAGAAAAATGTTTCTTTAAACCTGGCTGGGAATATGCCAGAGTCGTCTTGCAACATGTCTTAAACACGACCAAGGCCCGTGATGAATTATGGGAGACGGCCTCTCACAACCCTCAGATCTCCATTGTAGACACTGGCTCTTCATTCAGCAACTGTGCTGCGGCCCCAGTGGCTTCCTTATAGGTTTGGTGTCAGGTGTCACCACAGGGAGACTCGAGAGAAGCCAGCTGGAAAGTGCTTCAAGTCAGGTGCCATAGCTTACACTTCAGATACCCTTCGGGGCCAAACACAGCATCTCACAGGGGTGGCTGCCTCCATGAAGCCTTCCCAGCTTTAGGTCCCTCCATCAATCTCACCGGGATGACTAACTTTCACTCATGGCTTCCCTGCTTGGTTGGGGATACGTGGGTTTGCAGGCAGACTGCTTGCAGTTGTTTTCAGAAGTTTTACACTTTGGAACTTCATATGTTTTGAAACACATATTTCTCTTCTGTAAACAAACTCTCAGATTCCCATTACCTGTAAGACATCTAAAATAGCGCCTAAGGTCTTCTACCACATTATACACGCTTGACTTTATGGTCTTCTTCCACACAAACTTTGGATTTTTAGTTCAAAGAGGGCTAACTGGGCATATATTTCCTCTCTAATTTGCCCTTCTTCCTAGTGTCAGACAAAAATCACATCCATCATTCCTGTGCCATGAAGGAGATCTTGCAGGAGCACCTCTGCCAGCTCTGCTTGAATGGGGGAGGCTGTGGGGAGGGGCTTTGATCTGTTGTATTTGACATAAAGTTCTGGTATGGTATACAGCCCAGACATTGGCAAGCTTGACTTACTTAAAATGACTTAAATAGAAACTGAGGCCAAGCAGAGTGTGGGTGAAGATATCAGTAGAGACCTTGGGTGGAAGCAAAGAGATCCTGGTAGTGGCACATAGGGCTCCTTACTTGAGGGGACAGGTGGTTGAGCTTTGGTGCTCAGTGACAGTGGGTAATAGGATAGGTATGGAAGGAGGCTACAGATAAAACCCTGGATAGTCACGTAGATTTACTCCTAACCTGCATTTTAAAGATGATAACAGCGATTGTAACCTTAGCACTTGTTAGAACATTCAGTCTCCTTCTTCTTGTTCCCAGGGTTTAGGAAAGTATCTAACTGACACTGACTATGGACAAATCCTGTGAACGAGCACACATGCCATATTATGTTCACCCTTTCCGGTTCCTTTGCTGAGCAGAGGTTTCAGGGCTTGTCAATAAAGTGAAGATTCCTTCCTGATTCTTGAGCTTTTCCAGATCTTAGGTGGCTATTTTAGGAAGGTACTCAGTGACCTCGTTTGTCCCTTTTTTTCACTTACGAACTTTGTGTTAATGCTATAGTTTGAGAAGAAAAAGAAAAAGAAGAAAATTCAACATAAAGATATGGGAAGGAAAAATGTAGAAGACTTTTATTTTAGTAATCTAATATTTTCTAGTGTCTTGTATAATTAGGTTTAAATATAAACATTTTAGTAGATGTATTAGCTGCTTTTCTTGTTGCTCTGACCAAACACCTGACATTAGGCAGCTTAAGAAAGGAAGTTTAGCTTGGCTCATAGTTTGGAGGGATACCATAGGGATGACAAAGAGACAGAGTATGAAGGGTTCTTATCCACTCAGAAAGCAGAGGGAGAATAGCTGAGGCTGGACTATGACACTTTAAGACACACCTCTAGTGACCAACTTCTTACAGCGAGAGATTCTGCTTCCTAAAGGTTCCAGAACCTGACAAAACATTTCACCCCCCACCCCCTGTAGATTGCATGTTCAGATGCATGAAGCTGTCATGCACATTTAACAGACAAACCCCAACAGATTTACTTACTCTATTAGAAGATGAAAACATAACATTTTCAAAACCACCTTCTTTTTCTCTGTGTTCCCCATCTGATAACCTCTACTATTGTGTTTTCTTTCTCTTAAACTCTTTAACTCTACCATAAGGTTAAGATTTCAAGGAATACAGTATTAGGTTTTACTCTGTGTGTTGATTTTGATTCTTCTTTCTCTAGTAGACACCTATTTGGGACCTCTTCTACATGGGCAGATATGTATAACAAAAACTAAATAGCTTCCACTTCTGTCTTGGCCTCTTTTCTTGGGACCTGTGCTTCAGGTATCTATACTGGACCCAGGCTTCAGGTGTGTCTGCTCCTGGTACATGTGACTGCCAGCCACACTTCAGGAATTTACATTCCTCATATCCACATTCAGGCCCCATATTTCAGAAAACCTTGCCTACCTCCTCGTGTACTCATGCTTCAGACACCCATGTTCCCTGCTACCCAAACCCTTGGTACCCAAACTCCTGATGCCAGTACTCCTCATAGCCATCTTCAGATGATTTGATGCTTTCAGTGCTGGTGTGAGCAAATGAACAAACCCATATTCTCACAGAGACTTTTCAAGAGACTATTATTAGTCAAGGTACTTGGACTCTAGACCCATTTCTTCTTCTTCTTCTTCTTCTTCTTCTTCTTCTTCTTCTTCTTCTTCTTCTTCTTCTTCTTCTTCTTCTTCTTCTTCTTCTTCTTCTTCTTCTTCTTCTTCTTCTTCTTCTTCTTCTTCTTCTCCTCCTCCTCCTCCTCCTCCTCCTCTTCTTCCTCCTCCTCCTCCTCCTTCTCCTTCTCCTTCTTCTTCTTCTTATTAATTTTGCCTCAGCCTGAGCATGCCACAGTTCATTGTAGATTTCTTCACCTACAAGAGAAAGGAATTTACAGAAATCAGTTGTGTGGGAATACAGTGGACTATATGACAGTCTTATTAGGGTGAGAGTTAAGCAGTTGAAGCGACAGACCTAATAAACTTGTGGTTGTCACTTTCTTCCATAATACAATTATAATTCCCTGTGCAAAAACCAAAGTTTATTTAGAGTCTAATTCAAAAGTCCCTGGGTTTTGACCCTCAGAATAAATCATCTCTAAATTTAACATTCAGCTCTGAAATTTTCTAGCATGTATAAGCTATGTTAATTTTCTCTTATGCTATAAGAAAATGCATGGACTGTGGCTTAAGCAACAATCATTTATTTTCTCATAATTCTGGATGTTGGAAACTTGAGGCCAGGGTACCTGCATGTTCTAATAAGAGCACTCTTTGTATTGCAGATGGATAGCTTCCCACTGTGCTTAAGTCAGAAAATGGAGAAGGGGTCAGGGAGATGAAAGCATATTATTCTAATATTCCAATGCCATCAGTCCACCACCAAGACCTAATAAAACCTTAACCACCTTCCAAAGGCTCTGATTTTTAAATATCATCACACTGGGGATTGGAGATTCACATGGATTTGGGTGACACAAACATTCAGACCCTAACACAATCCATTCAGTCTTCCCCAAAATGTCAAGAATAGTGGATTTTATGCTTAAGGTTTTTAAAGAGCTCCAGGCCATTTTCCTTGATAAGACTGGTTGAAAAGAAAAAAGAGCTTCACATACCTGAGAAAGCAGCACAGGAATGTCAGCTCACTGGGTTTTGGTATTAGGGAAACTGAAAGTTACCAGCTTGCAGAATGAAGTAGGAATGGACTTCAATTGTCAATAAATAAATAAATAAAAGCTAGAAACTCAAATCTCCATATTAAAAAAATGTTACAGAGTTTAATTCAGCGTTTCTTAGCTACAGGCCAACTTACATTTGACTTTTGTCTTTTATTTTATTAACAAACAGTAAAATATCAATCAGGGCTTTGCATACTTGAATTTAAGAATTAATTTAAATATTTTGATTCATCCTAGCCTATTAACAACCTTGTCATCAAAAACAATCGTATTAACTAAATTAATTCTGTTGTTTGTCACTGCATCTTTTTGTAAAGATTATGTATGAACTTATCAATTTTAGAGAAGGTTATTTTTTTCATTGTCCTATTCAAGTACATATTGACTCTAGACATTTCACAGTGCCAATGTGTAAGATCATAATGAGAGCACCAAGAGAATTTCACCAAAAACAGGGGTGGTCTGACTTCCAAATGTAGAAAATCACTTTCTGAAGGAATTCTACTTTAGTCCTGAAGTAGAGGGTTGCAAGTTGAGTTTCAGCTTCACAGTGATTCATTAATTCCTACTTATGAATAGCGGAGGTACAAATGATGGCAATGTTTTTATATGCCAACTACATTTGCTAGCCTGGCCACAGGAAGATTGCTATGATATAATTTTTTGAAGCTTCAATCATATTTAAGCAATGCTGCCTAAGAATTCTGCTGAGGATTTCTTAAACTTGGATCTGTGTTTCATATCAGCTGTTATGTGTTATCAAGGCTACAAGTTCCCAGTAAACAGGCTGCTAGGAGATTGAGAAGCTAATAGTTCCTCAAGTATGCTAAGGCAAATAATATTTTTCATCATCCTGATACCCTTAGTTTGACATGAACTTGGTGCTTCTCTTCCCTGTTTCTGTTTTGGTTTTCTGTTTTTAACAACCTCAGGCAATTCTGTGTATTTGCATTCTGTTTCCCTACAAGGTTACTCGGTTTTGGAAGGAAGCAAATCCTTCCTAGCTGCTAATGAGTTTATCTTGGCTAAGACTAAAATGAGATTCTTTTGGCCTGGGTGAATGTGTAGCTGTCAGCCGTCTTTCATACTGCCTTCTGGCATTGCTTGCCTTCCTGGCATCAACTTGGAAGGGCAGCCATAGCCATAATTCCAGAATCCATGTCTCTGGATTTGAATTTAAACTGGGATGTGTCTTTGTTCCTGATGAGAAATGAATGCTGCTGTCCTGGGAGTAGACAAAGAGGAATGTGGGGCTGCTGTCTGAGGTGATGTGTCTTCTAAATCAGTAATCTTTGGATGTTGACTGTTATAAACAAAGCAGAATCATTCTAAGTAAAGAAAGTGAAGCTGGAGCTGCTAAGTTACCTGCAGCTTTTGTCTTCCACACAACCCAACTTCAGAAATTTTCTTTGGCAAGCCTTAGGTTTCTAGTTAGCTCGTCCTTCATTATGGACAAGGCACCTGTGCATTCTGTTGTAAGAGTGCCCCTTGTTCATTTTCCAGCCTCCCGGCAGATCAGACCAAAAATCATCACACAGAAACTGTATTAGTTAAATCACTGCTTGGCCCATTAGCTCTAGCTTCCTATTGGCTAACTCTTGCATATTAATTTAACCCATCTTCATTAATTTGTGGATCACCACGTGCCTGTGACTTACTGGCTAAAGTCTGGGCATCTTTCTCCAATGGGTCTACATGGCTTCTCCTGACTCGGTCTCCTTTCTCCCAGCATTCAGTTTAGTTTTCCCTGCCTATCTACAATATCAGGCCAAACCAGTTTCTTTATTAACCAATG
The DNA here is from genome assembly GCF_903992535.2 of Arvicola amphibius. NCBI lineage: Eukaryota > Metazoa > Chordata > Mammalia > Rodentia > Cricetidae > Arvicola > Arvicola amphibius. Next base: position 90,241,199 of record NC_052058.2, on the reverse strand, counting down.
GTATTCACAACATAAGAGGGGAATTCCAAATCACCTCCCCTTTTCTGTTTAAATAAAAAAGAAGGTTTTAACTTAAACATAGTAAAATTACACATAACAAGACAGGTATCAAGCAAGAATTAGAGTTACAATATTTTTATCTACTTTATCTTTTATCATATATAAGGAAAACTAACTATAGCTATATATTTTTCAACTCCAGCAAAGACTCCAAAAGGATATAATTATTACCTATGTAAACAGGAAGTACATTGTAAGAAACTTCCAAAAACTCTAGAATTGACAGAGACATCTCACTGCCTCGACAGTCACCCAAAGTTCTTTTGTACCATTGGGGCAACCATCTTCAGCCTACAAGCCCATAGTATCCAGCAGACTTTTCTACAAAACAGGAAATTTCAAAGATAGTTCCGCCTATATTGGCAGTTTGTCAGTCACTTTCTTCTTTGTCCTGCAGAATGTCTGACAGTTGCTTTAATGAGGTAGGAACCCTGAAGGATCATCTCACCTTTAGGCAAGTTAAGCAATCATCTCTTTGTGGGTCCTGAATGTCCAGTTTGCACAGAATAATATCAAGGAGTCTAGGCAAGAGCAGTGTCTTGCCCAAATGGCTAGCAAACTCCATAAGGAGCCTCTTTGATGCCCATATTCCTCTTGAAGTAATTGGTGCTGCCAGGAACAGATGTGTCTCATTGTCATAAAAAGTCTTAAGTTCTTAAATATTTTAAATGCCATATTGAAGGTCTTTGAAAGATTTAAAGAATCCCTATCCAACTAAAATATATCTCTGTATATCTAGAAAACCGCACTATCACAACTACAAGTTTTACTAATATAAATGACTATCTATTAACCTATATTTATTAATTATACATTACATTTTTAAATGAGCTGCACAAACACGATACCTTAATCCAGACCAGAAATACATATATACAGTATAACAAAATTGACCTTAAATTTGTATCAATAAACCAAGATCCATACCAATGCAATTTTCTATAGAATATCCACCTTTAAATGTAAACAAACATTTATAAACAATATTTGGGAATATGGGCATATTTCTTTCCAAATTGCTTCCTGCTGTTTATTGGGCAAAGTAATTTTTTGACAGATATTCAAAGTGACCTTTCAGGGGGTCTTGGCCCATCAAACTACATTAGGCTGGAAGAAGTCCACATGTTCTCATTGTCTGTGGAAACAAAGGAAGAATCTCTTTTCCAAAGTAACATATCCTTCAATCAATATTTCGAAATCAAGACACCTTTAATGTATATATGTTGGCTTGGTTTAGCAGTCCCCAGTATCAAATGTCTCTCTGCAGTCAAAAAATTCAAAGAAAACACCATAGTATACATAATCCAGATTCTCTGTCTGTATTTCATCTTTACATGGCTTATTATGTTTTTGACTCTTTTTAATACTTATTTTATTATCTTTACTACTTTAATCTATTACTGTCTATACGCTATCTCTTTAAAGACTTTGTTTTATTTTTTATAAATTATATAACTCCTTTTATAATTCCCTATACTATTTTTCTTTTTCTCCCAAGCATATGTACATTAATCCAATGCTGTGGCCGGGCGGTGGTGGCGCACGCCTTTAATCCCAGCACTCGGGAGGCAGAGGCAGGTGGATCTCTGTGAGTTCGAGACCAGCCTGGTCTACAAGAGCTAGCTCCAGGACAGGCTCTAAAGCTGCAGAGAAACCCTGTCTCAAAAAAAAAAAAAAAAAAAAAAAAACCAGAACCAACACTGTGATCTATTTAGAGGGTTTTTTTTTTTTTTTTTTTTTTTTTTTTTTTTTTTTTTTTTTTTTTTGTCTAAATCTGTCCTTATTACAAGTCTGTAAACCTTTTCTGACTGGGATGGTATCTTAAAGTGCTAAGTGTTTCTTAAGAACCTAAGCTTTAGCATTGCTAGGGGAAATATGGCACTGTGCTTGCCCCACCCAGTCCAACATGGTGGAGGAGGTCAGTACAATGTCTCTGAATCATGCACACTGCTCCAGTTCCAAGTATGCAGCAGGTCTATGTTGAGCCATTAAGCAGTTTGAACATGTTGCTTACAAACCCCATTTAAATGCTTAGTCTCCTAAAATAGTCAGTTTGTGCTAGCAGCAATGGCCCAGGATGTTTCTGTTTCAAAATAGTGTGGCTTTTTTTCTGCTACTGCTGAATCAGGAAAACTTCTCTTAAAGGAGACATGCCTCTGCTTGCTTCTAGTATACAGAGCCCATCCAAGAAAATCCTGCTACCAAACCATGCTTAACTCTGTTCTTTTGTGTCTAGAATACATTTTTAAGCTTTCTCAGGTTTTATGTGGATTTAGTTGGCCACGTTGATGCACCAATTTGTTGTAGAGGGCTACTTGTTCATTTCCCGGCCACCCATCAGCTCAGACCTGAAACTATCACATAGAAACTACATTATTTAAAACATTGCTTGGCCCATTAGTTCTAGCTTCTTATTGGCTTAGTCATAATAATTTTACCCATCTCCATTAATCTGTGTATCACCATGTGTCTGTGGCTAAAGTTCTGGCATCTGTCTTTGGTGAGGCTACATTGCTTCTCCTGACTTTGACTCCTTTCTCCAAGCATTCAGTTTAGTTTTCCCCATCTATATACCCTATGAGACCAAACCAGTTTCTTTATTAACCAATGGAATTCATAGCATACAGAGGGGAATCACATACAAGCAATCCAAGTGCACCATTTAGGCCTTTGTTATCAAAAGCTCTTTCTTGTGACTCATTCTAATTTTTGAATCATTAAAAATAAACAACATTACTGTCTGACCACTTTTCTTCTTAGATGCCCATTGACACAGTCAAAAGCTAAGGACTGGATTTTCTTCTCTACATTTTTGCTTTATAATGCTTAATAGAGTACTTGGCATGTAGTTAGACATAATGAACTGAATGAATAAATTGACCTGTAATGGGTATAAAACTAAAAGAGAATAATACATCTCTTCTTGTGTCATTTTGGTTGAAAAAGAGCAGAAATAAAGAGGTAAAATATTTGGAGAGATGAAACATGAACAGAGACTCAATTAGAGTGTCTTCAACAGAGGGAACAATCAGGAAGGTCTTTGTCTATAAAGAAATATGTGGCGTATTTTGTATTTAAAATGATAATTTATAAGCTTGCATGAGAATAGTTTAAAGAAATTACGTTACTACTTTATTCAGTCCTTCATTCTTTTTAGCTTTACACATTACTTTATCAAATGCAAATATGACCACAACTTGAAGACTCAAATTCTGCAATAAGAATTTTAAAAAAATAAGTTGTTCTATCATTTTCACATTTGGCCTCATCTATGTCAACTGTCTTCAATTATGTTACCTAAATCTTAGTTACTATGTAGTTGCTATAACAAAATACCTGAGAGAAAGGTCTTACAAAGAGGAAGATAGATTTTGGCTCATGGTTTCAGAGCTTTCATGCATATTGACACCCTTACTATAAAGTCTGTGGTAAGGCAGGGTGAGGCAGAGTGTCTCAGAAGGGTATGGTGGAACGAGGCTATTTACATGACAGCAACCAGGAAACAGCACACCAAGAAGGACAAGGGACAAAATGCAGCCTGAAAAGAATACCTCCCAGACCCACTTCCTCCATGCAGGTCCCGCTCTGACAGCCTCTTTACCTGTGAGTCCATGACTGGATAGGCCATCAGGATTCAGCCACCATGCAATAGCACCAGCAGGGCACCAGACTTTCAGCACAAGAGCCTTCAGAGAGGACATTGCCAACGCAACATGTAACCATCATTATTATATTATTTTGATACTGTTTACAAAATGCTTGTTTTAAAAACAAAACCTTCTGCTTTCAGACTGCAGCTTTGTCTAGGGCCTCTCCATTATGAATAATAAGGGTTTAACGCTCTTGTCAGTCCTTGTACTCACTCTCAGTGTACATTTTTCATCATCCCCAGAAGTCTCACATCATTTCCATTCGTCAGTATACTCAGTGTTTAATGAGTGTGATAATATAAAATGTTGGAGATATTATCATATATATAAGCAAATGATAACATTTCCATATTTTTTTTAAATTATGGAAAATTTTCTCCATGTTTTTAAACTTTGTTCTTATTTTTATCTTTCCACCACTTAAAAATATGTGCACACACACCTTTGGTTGAATACATGCTTTCTGAAGATGATCAGATCCATCAGTTTCTTAGTTTTGGGCAACTGCCATGGACTGCCTGACCTTCCAGTCTGAATTTGTAGTCTCCTATTTGTTTTTGCTGCCTTAACTTCTCCCTTCCACATCTTCTGCTCTCTCTGCTCTTTTTACTCCCCCCCTGCCCTGCCTCCCTCCCTCTCTCTTCTGCTAATGAACTTTGTCCTTTGGTTATTTTTTTAAACATGGAAGTAAGCTTTCCATGAGGGGGATCTCTGTGTGACTCTTCTCTTCATTCTCTCTTCATATTTGAATGACAGCTCAATGACATGGAAATTCTGAGTCGGCCATAAAGTTTTTAACTTTATAAATACTTACTTTCCTTCTAGATTGCAACAATTCATCCACTATGATATCCTCAAAACATTTCTATGTAAGATATTAGGATCTACCTTCATGGGATATGTTTGTACGGCTATGAAACTTGATTCAGAAATACATGTTATTGGCTTGGTGAGATGGCTCAAAGATTAAAGGTGTTTGTCATCAGCTGATGTATCATGGCATCATGGCACAGGCACACACACACACACACACACACACACACACACACACACACCACCACCACCACCAGCAGCAGCAGCAGCAACAGCAATAGAAATTCATATTCTTGAAATTTCTCAAATTAATTTAGTGTGTATGTGCATGATCGATGTGCATGTGTGTGAAGGGCGGTACATGTGACTGGACAAGGATGTCAGGTGTCCTCCTCTATCACTTCCCAATTTATTCTCTGGAAACAGGGTCCTCACTGAACCTGGAGTCAGACTAGCAGTCAGCAAACCCTGGTAACCCTCCTGTCTCTGTAACCCTCCTGTCTCTGCTCCCACAGTGTTGGAGGTATACATGCACACAGTCACAGCTGTAGTTTACATGGTTGATGAAGATTTAAATTCAGGTTCTCTGGCTTACACAGAAAGTACTTTTACATAATAATCATCTACTCAACTTGCATGATTATTTTTTTAATTTATTACATTTTTACTTATTTGGTGTGTCTTTTCATGTTCAGTGTTTTTTGTTTTCTTCTTTTCCCCTTATATATTTTATATTTTATATTTTATATCTCCTAGTCTGTTTTGATATGTTCTTATATCTAGTAACTCAGGTATTTTTCTTCACTTTAGGAGTTTATGAAAAGGTTAAATTTAATGAGTCTCCTTGCCTTACTAGCTTAAGAGTATGGCAGTCTGTCTAGCTCAACATGGTCAAGTCCTTCTCTTGTACTGTTTGGACTATCCAAAGAATGAGGCTAGTGCCTAAAGAGGAGACCCTCATTATCAGGGTTCTTCAGAATCGGGGTTTTTGAAGGGTGTCAGAATTCATGTAACTTAGGTCAAATTCTCTCAAGTATGTCTTTGCAAACACCTCTAGTCCACAGAGCCTGACTTCAGTCTTACTATAGACAAGAAAGATCAATACGCTAATATCCATCTTACTAGCAGCAAGGTTAGTGTTGGGGTGGGGGTTGGGAGGAGGTGGAGAGGAAAGTAATTGCCAGGAAGCATTCTGGGTATTTCATCTCATCCCAGCCCCTGCTGCATTCCATGCTGCTTCCAGAGTCAGTGAAGTGGTTCAGGTCACTATTAGACTTTGGATGTTTGGATCTTAATTTGTAATTTTCTTTCATCTCTTCAATTATTTCCCTTACTCACTGTTACATGGTTTCCAAAACAATGTTTTTATTCTGTTCTTTCTTCTTGATGTGTTAAGAACTTGTATACTTTTAATGATGTTACAAGGAAATACAAATATACTCAAGGTTTGGCTCAGCTAACTACCTGGCAGACCAACTAACTTAAATTTGCCATGTAAAATGTCCTTCTAATCTAAGAATTTAGTTTCTAAACCAAGACCTTAGAATATATGCTTTTGAAGTATGTTACTATGCTCCAAATTTGCCATGTAAAATGTCCTTCTAATCTAAGAATTTAGTTTCTAAACTAAGACCTTAGAATATATGCTTTTGAAGTACGTTACTATGCTCCAAATTTGCCATGTAAAATGTCCTTCTAATCTAAGAATTTAGTTTCTAAACCAAGACCTTAGAATGTGTTTTTGAAGCATGTTACTATGCTCAATGTTCTTAGCAACATATCACCAATTAAAACCAAAATAAAATAGTTGTGCACATTTTTTTCTTTCATATAATCTGGTTGCACTCATCTGGGAAGTCCTCAGGAGTACCATGGCCTACAGCCCTCCACACGGTTTTCTGTGCCAGTTTGTAACTGTGCTGTTTCCTGCAGCGTCAGAGCTGGAAGGGAACCCACACACCCTGATCCAGCCTCTTCTTTTGGCATATAAGCCAATGGTTCTCAATCTGTTTGTCTCATATCAGATATCCTGCATATGAGATATTTTCATTATGATTCAGAACAGTAGCAAAATGACAGTTATGAAGTAGCAACAAAATAATCTTATGGTCGGTGGTCACCACAACATGAGAAACTGTATTAAAGGGTTACAGCATTAGGAAGGTTGAGAACCACAGATATTAGTGAATCCCTGTCTCCCTGGGCCTAGTACAGTGGATCACAATGCTGTTACAGATAGAACCCAAGCTGAGCTTACTGCAAGGTGGCTGTCCTAGTCATGGGATGAAACTATGACCTAAGGCAAGCTCCAGTCAAGTGTACATCCATGTGTTCTTTTAGAAGATATGGTTATAAGTTAGCAAATCTTGACAGTTTAAATCATGAAGGAGGAAGGTACAACCTCAAAGTAGCAAGATTTATGAATTATATATACTTGCATTAGGGTTAGCTACAGTCAGTGCTCAATAGTAAAAATGGGTCAGTTCTTACAGTTGGCAAGATATTTGAAAACATGTTTTATTGTTAGCTCGCTTTAGCAGGTAGAAGTTACGCAGAAGAAATCAGAGATTATTTATTTTTGATTTTGAAATGCCTATCGCTTTAAGCAAATTCAATTACATATAAGCAGAACATTGGTTGTTTACAATGAAAAATAAGTCCAAGGTTAAATACCATTATCCTGGATGGAAAGCCTGCCACCAGCAGGATTACCTTTGCATTAAAATAGATTCATTGTCCCATTGTTTCTTGCTTTTCCTTGGTAGTACATCTACATATTACAGAAAATGTGTTGTTCTTCAGTGAAACCACTGTGCGAGGCACTAAGCTAAATTACCAGTGCAGACACTCCCTATATAAGAACTACCGTGCTGTCCTCCGAATCTACCATTACTCAGACTTGTGTCATAGAATTTTATTAAGTTTGAGATTCTAGAACAAAATTGAAGTGCAATGAATGTGTTTTTCATAAAGATTGCAGCAAACGCACAGTTTCCAGAGGGATCAAAGAGGATATGAAGATAAATAAACCATTTCTAGCAGCAGGTGAAAAGCCAACAAAATGAAAACAAATACCTTCTTGACTTGCCATTGGCTTTGTGCTAATAGACAATCTATTTTAATGATGTGGATAATGATCGGATGTAAAGCATGAGTAGGCGCAGCAAGACACAAGAGGAATGTATGTAGAAAAAGGCACATTGTTAACCAATCGCAGAATAGCCTGCTAATATACAGTGGGCAACTGTGGTTGGCAGCAATTAATTTGCTATTTCAAAATAACTAAACATGGTTTTGTTTTCAATACAAAGGAACACAAATGTCTTCAGCAATCTTTGTGCCAAATATTCTGACCTGATCTTACACACTGTAGACGTGTATTAAAGTTGTATCAAGTGTACCTCAGGATACATATAGCTAGTACATCTCAGTGAAAAACAAAAATATCAAAACAGGAAAGTGAGATCCCCTAGGAGACTTTCTGAGTAGACAGAACCCCCAGAGATGCGGCACCCTCTGAGGTGTGGTGAAAATCTAGGTGGATATTATTGTACTTTATTGTCCTTTGTAGCAATTTATAATTAATATCTCGGGTCTTAGATTTTGTTTTTCAATGTAGAGTGCCAAATTATTCCTCAATTCATGTTTCACATCTCATTTGGTACCTAGTCGCTGCTACTAGAGTAATTATGTGAGCCAATGTTTAGCTTTCTGATAAATGATATAGAATGTGTTCTGCACAGAGCTTCTATTATGGCACACACAGTTAGAATTTCAGTTACAGACAAGCGTTTTAAGAGTCTTTTCACTCTCTTAGTACATCTTAAATAATCTGTCATTATTTGCTGCAATGCTGTGGTACCACTCTTCCCTGGGACATTTTTATGAACTATTTCAGATGACAAAGCATATTGCCTGTCAACCCCAAAGCAGCTATTAAAACCCATCCAGCCCCTGCCCCTGCTTTTTATTTTCTCCTGACTTGAAATTATTTGCACAACAGCTGTTTGCAGAGATACAGGTGAAAACTTACGTAAATACTGCCACATTCCTTCCAAAGTGGGATAAATCACCTTCCACATGCAGCGTGTGAATTAGCATATTTATTCTCTCATACCTGTCAAATATGCATTTTCCTCCTCGTACATGTACATAAAAATAGGGGTTTGAGGAGCATGAAGCGTCTAGTGCTCCACACAGTAATAGGCAACAGTCTGTTAAACGGAGAGTGCCCGAGTTTCTTCATATAGATAAAAGAAATGTCAAAAACGTTCATATGATTTCAGCTGAAGATTTCATCCACAATAAGGCATAGAACTTAGATGTGACACATATTTCTGAAGGAATCTGACGTCTTTTTAATTGTTATGAGGAAAATGACTTGGAAACACTAGAAAGCACCTCAGCTTACTTCTCTGATGAGGCTGTGATTTATAAAGGAGTTAAGAAAGAATAACTCACTTTTACGATAGAGGTTAGATTTTTATAATATGGTAAGAAATTTAAACAGCAAATAAATAATCTGTGCTTGGGAACTATGAATATGTTCAGATGCAGTTGACTCATAATTATTTGTATATTTGCTGATTTCCCTACCTCTAGAAATGAGGAACTCTATTTAGATTATGAGCCTTAGGGAAATTTCTTAAGACAGAAATTCTGTTTACACAGGATAGTCAACTGACCACATTCTACCAGAGTTCTGGCTTCACTAATAACAAACCAGAATCTGATAGATATATTTTTTAATAACTAAATGGAAGGAAAAGTTTAAAAATGAAAATTTGCAGGGCATAATTCTGTAAACAAACTACATCATTCTAGGCATATTGGTACATGTGTTTTTCAGCATTAGAAGGCAGACCCAAAATGAATGTTATATTGACAAAAGACTAGGCTAATATAGATTCTGTTTCAAGAAATTCATACTCCAAACCAAACACAAACTAAACAGCAAAAAAGAACAAAAAGAACTGCAAAATTCTACCAAATAAAAAAGAACAAGCTCTAACATAATAATAAAATATAAATTATTTATGATACCTTGTTTTTAAAGTTTTTAAATTATGTATGTACATGAGCATCTCTGTGTGGGTGTGTGCACTTGTTAATGCAAGTACCCAAGGAATCCAGAAGAGGATGTAGGATCTTACAGAGCTTGAGATACAGAGGATTATGGGCCACTCAAGGTGGGTGCTCAGACCTCTACAGGAACAGAACTTGTTCTTAAGTACTGAGCAATCTCTCTAGCCCAGTCATTTATGAATTTTATATAAACAGTTTTGAGTATAACATTTGGGCTTATAACATCTTTACTACCTTCTAAATTCATGTGGTTCCCAGGATCCCTAAAAGTCTAACATAAAATGATATAATTTTGTGGAATGGTAATTTGGACTGTTTTCTGAAGTGACATTTATTTATTTAAGATTCAGAATCTTTAACAGCTTCCTTGTTAAAATGAAATTTACTTTTAAGATATATTATTTAATAGAGATTTAGGATATCCACAGAGTTGTGCCACCACTACTAATATTTAATTCTATAATACTTTCATTTACCTTTCCTCCTCACCGAAACACCAAATTCATTAGCACTCATTTCTCACTGAAGTACTGTTAATGTGAAAAAGTCAACTGAGATAAATGGAGTTTCCCCAAGGTGCCATAAAGCAGAGGGGAGCATCAGCGACCTGTTCAAAAATAAAAATTAACAAGATTGGCTACAATGCTCTCCCCTCCCTCCCGTCCTAGTCACTGACAGGTCTTAATTTAGAGTGATTGCCGGCAAACGTTTTACCGCATGTGATGTACTTGCATTTATACTGAGCTTCGCAAATTCGGGCTTTCATATTCCTTAACTGGAAGGATTCACAGAGGCATCCTAAATGGGAGGCGTGGCTAAACAACTCACGGCCCATGCTCTATTTCTATTCAGTGTAAATATTCATCTGATCTAGTCTAACAGAAGTTTAAGGTATTTATCTTGGGGACTGGCAAAACAATTTGGTGGATAAAGCCCTCAGTGTGTAAGTGTGTGGACTTGAGTTCAAATCACGTGAGCCCACATTAAAAGCCGGGTGGGCCTTATGGCCTGTCAGTAAACACAGCGCCCTGGAGACAAAAACAGGAGGATTCCCAGAGCAAGCTGGCTAGCCAGTCTAGCAGAAATGCCAGCTCTGGTTTCAGAAAGAGACCCTGCCTCAACATATAAAGTGCAGAATCATTGAGGAAGCTATCTGACATTTGGCTTCTATGCACATTTGCACTCATACACGTGAACATGAGTAAACACGGGTATACCATGTATACACCAAAAAGACACTTGTCTTGCAGTCTTGCTAGCTAACTTCAATTTGAACTTACATAATTATTCTGATGGTTTCTTTGTGGTTGATGGAGATTGGTGTGGTTCAAAGTCATGTCTTACCAACACCATCTTCATGCAACTGTTTAAAACACATTTTGCGTTCTTAATTTTTTCTTTATAATTTCTTTTTATTTTATTTATGGCTGTTTTGCCCATATGAATATCTATGTGGCATGTGTATGTAGTGTCTGAAGTGGCTAAGAGATGGCATCGGATACCCAGAAACTGGAGTTGCAGGTGGTTGTGAGCCCCCAAGTTGCTGCTAGGAACTAAACTCAGGTTCTCTGGAAGCAACGAAAGCTCTTTTGTTTCTTCTCTCCCTGGACTTGGCATTCTCCAGTTATTCATGCCCGTGCTAGCTCTCTCCTCAGCTGGAAGCTCCTGATGTTCTGTGTTGACCAGTAAGTTACCTTGGCTTATCTCTGAACCCCTTTTTTCCCCGTTCCCAAAGCCCAGAGCTGATCCTGGTGTCTTTTCTCTCACTGTGACTGGATAACTTGACCAAAATTCCAGCAAGCCCTCTCTGGAATTGCCCACATCATATCAACATCTAGAGTTTTATCTCATCTTCCTTTCTCCTCTGCGAATCATACGTGCATTCGTGCTTCTTTAAATCGTCGTATGAATTGTTTGTCATTTTATTTAACTCTTTCTCTTGGAGTGTTTACTTTCATCCGTAGTTTGTAGTGAGGGATTCAAATAGCTTGAAGCCAAGAGCCCTGGCTGTGCACATTTCTTTAGTTCCCAGGGAACATAGAGGGCTCCAGGGCTCAACAAATGCCTTGGAAGAAAGCAAAGGGGGCATTCTTTAAAAAAACTGCATATTTTCTGATCTTGTATTAGAACCTAAATAAAATGCTTCTAGGTTACCTAGGGACTGAGTGTGTATTAGGCACTTAATGGGCATTCTTTATTTATTTGAAATTCTTCTTTTTCTGAGAGGGCAACAATAATTGGGGAATATATTTCCAACATGCAAAATGAGTTGTATCTTTCCATAAGCAAGCTTATAATTGGACTCCTGCAGTCACGCAACTCCACATATGGTACTTAGGAGTCAATTAAAACACCCTAACAAGCAATTACAGGTTTATTGTTTAATTCAATTTCCACAACTCATGCTGCTCCCACTCCAAAGTTGCATATATGTCAGTCGGCATGCAATCACAAGCCTATGTGTTCCTCAAACACTGGTTTTGCAGAACGAAGCCTCCAGATATGGTGTCCCCCACCGTGCTCTGCACAGAGAGCAGCAGTTAACTACAAGGGGGAAACAAAAGCACACAGGGTATGCCAGGATTGGCTTCAACTTCCACATGGATCGATTTGGGGAAGTAGCAAGTAAAAATGTCCTTTCCACTGCTGATGGTCGTCACAGGGAGGGAACTGTTGGGCATCTTGTGAATGGACTACATTAGAGAAGGGTCAGTTCCCCCTGCTCAAATGGTTTCTATCCAAAGGATATCCAAAGGCTGGGCATTGCTGTGAATGGAAAGCTTAGTCAGTGTTCCATTGCAGTGAAAATACACCATGACCAAAGCTCAAGTTGGGGAGGAAAGCATTCATTTGGCTTACACTTACACATTCCTGTTCATCACTGAAGGAAATCAGGGGACAGGAACTCGACCAGGGAAGGATCCTGGAGGCAAGATCTGATGCAGAGGCTGTGGAGGGGTGCTGCTTACTTGTTTGCTTCCCCCTGACTTGCTCAACCTGCTTTCTTATAGACTCTATGGCAACCAGCCCAGGGATGGCACTATCCACCAAGGACTGGGCTCTCCCACAGTTGAACATCATGGAGGCATTTCCTCAAGTGAGGATCCTTTTTCTCTGTTGACTCTAGCTTGTGTCAAATTGGCAGACAAAACCAGCCAGTATAGAAGGCTAGGGTGTCATCTGTGCCGTAGAAATGGTCTCATTAGATACTCTTCCTGTTTCTTCCATCTTGCAACAACGCTGGCTATCTGAGGAAAGGTTTAGTTTCTAGACTCTTGACCAACGGTTCTCAACCCATGAGTCACGACTCAAAGGTCACTATATGACCTTTGGGGTCATATAGCAGGTATTTACATTATGATTCATAACAGTAGCAAAATTACAGTTATGAAGTAGCAATGAAAATTATTTTATGGTTGGGGGTCACCACAACATGAGGAACTGTATTAAAGGGTTGCAGTATTTTGATGGTTGAGAAGAATCTTTAGCCTTCCTTGTAGCCTTAGTATTCAGGCAGAGATGAGTGAGGAAGGTCTTTAAGCCAAAAGATGTTTATGGTCATATTAATGTGCCTCCTTACCCTGGTCAGAGGATAGACCTTGAGCGTGAGAGAGGGCGGTCCAGGGTTGCTGTCGTTACTGGAGGTGGATCGTTACTAGTAAATCTCCAGTGAAAAGTTAAAAGTTAAGTTTCCTATTTCCTAGGAAAGACAGCCTGACTGCCAAGGATACAGGGCTTTCAGTTTCACCCTGCTACTCTCACTATGTTCTCAGTACCAATACTCTTCTAAAGAGTTTTCCTCTCATTTAAAAACCTATAATTGAGCCATGAGATTTGGATGAGGGAAAGTGGATTTGCGCTTTCCATCATTCAAATAATTGCATTTGTTGTTGAGATGCGCTTTTGTTTGATGCAGATGTACATGCTTAATTATGTTTCATCTATAGTAAGAAGTAAGTCAGTTTGTTTCCCTAAAGGAGATCCCAGCTGCATATGTGGAAATAGCTCTCAGGGTAGGCTAGGTAGAAAAAGCAAACTGAATTACTATAGAAAAATAAGTATTGTAAGAACAGGAAATATGGAAAGCCACTTTAAACCTGAGCACCAAGTCTGTTCATTATGCAGCTATTGGGTGTAGGCGATGTTGACTTTGTTCTCACTCTTCTGGACAAGGTGATACCTAGTGTAGAGGCTGGATATTGATCTTCATGCTATCTAACTCATAATCCTGAGAACATGGTAACCTCCATGGCAAAAATATTTTATAGACCTGGATGTATTAAAGCTGCTAATCTGAGATCCTGTGGATTTCTCCAGATGGCCTTTATCACAGTAGTTCTTAGGAAAGTCTTGTGGGAGATGACCTGTTGTGGATTATTTGTATGCTGTATGAAAATTTATTGCCGTGATTAGTGTAATAAAATGTTGATTGGTCAATAGCTTGGCAGGAAGTATAGGTGGGACTTTCAGTGACAGAGAGGACTCTTGGGAAAAAAAGGTGGAGATGTCAGGAGAAGCCAGGAGAGGTCAGGAGATGCCAGGAGACACCAGGACATGCCAGGAGGTGCACAATAATCAGGAGTTGCAGGAAAGGTACATGAGTTACATGGCAGAATATAGATAATATAAATGGGTTAATTTAAGTTATAAGAACTAGTTAGAAACAAGCCTAAACTATAGGCCAAGCTTTCATAATTAATAAGAAGTCTCCATGTCATTATTTTGGAGCTGGAGGGACAGAAAAAGACTAGGTACAGTGACATTTTAATGGAGCCTCAGGGGCAGATGGAAAGAGAAGCAAAGATTTTTTTTTTTTTTTGGAATTGAAGTCAAAGGAAGGGACTGTGAGCTAGGGATGGAGGTTGCTTCTAGAAATTGATCAAGACAAGTCCATGAACTCTCTAGCCAAGCCCGCTAGATGAACCCATCCCGCTGCCATTCTAGAATTTTAATTGTGAGAACTCTAATAGAATAGATTTCTCTTTACCCTCTCACTTTAAGGGCCATTTATTACATCAGTCACCATCAATTAACACATTCTGAACAAAAATAACAACGACAACAAAAAATCACAGCAACTCTCCTTTCACTAAAGGACCAGGGACTTTAGCTCCCCAATCATTATGGTCAAATATCTGTTAATGTAGGAGGATAGAACTGATTTCTTATATATTTTCCAAATTAAAGTTACAGCTTTTAGCTCTTTGTGATTACAAACAAATCTTATGTATTAAGTTCGTTCCTTGGGATAAGGACAACTTGGTACTGCCACCTCATACAGAGTGCTGAATGTGTAATGTCGGCATTGTTGGTGCTGGTCTACTGAAACAAGAATAGATAGCCAGCTCATTGACATTTTTCTCTATGCAGGCAGCGTGTCTTCTAGCCCCCTGCACACATCTTGTTTACCATTCATACATAGTTCCTTTCTGGACCCTTCCAACTACTCAGTGCCCGAGGCTCTGCTGCTCTGCTCTTGGACTGCCTGGGTGTTGTGGATTTTTCTTTTCATGTTTATTACATCTGTGCAATTGGACCACATATACAGGAAGTATGTCATGGACAATTGCTGGCTGAACTATCGCTGTCCACTTGCTCAGCTCGTGGATGTGTGTGCAATGATTTCTGGACCTCATCTGAGGCCTCCCTCTTTCGTAGGGCAGCAATGCTCATAGATTCAGTCCTGGAAACCATGACCTCTTGTAAGAAATTCATTCTAGCCTTTTCTATCGGTGATTAGGGTTGAACTCTGGTCAGAAGCAACTTTATAAAAGTAATTTGGATGTCCTTGGGGAGGGTGATGAGCCTAGACATATGTGAAGGATCAGGCTCCATCCTTATTTTGTCTCCTGGCAGAACATTATCATTTCTTGTCATAAGGCCGCTAACCCTTGTCCTCAACACAGCATAATTGAAAACAGGAGAAACTTATCACAGCCTGGATATCAGAGTTTAGAGGTGAAAGGGGGCAGAGAGACCAGCCATTTAGTAATAGCTAAAAAAATCTGCTGATTTCAGTTACCAGGTCATCCTCCATTGTAAAGACTTCCAAACACTTGGAGAATTCACAGCTGTTCTTTCTTGTTTCTGTTCCTGAACTCACAAATATTTTATATTCTACAACCTCTTCTTGTAATCAAACCACTAATGTCCCCTCTAATCTCCCCATGCATTACCTCCTTGAATAGACACTCAAATAGGCAGATGTAAATATCTAGGTTTGGAGAGAATTTTCAGGAACCCCTGCCACAGCCAGTCTCAGACACCAGATTTTTATTTAATTAATTTTAATAATTTATTTTGTTTCTTCTTTATTTCTATCAAAGAAACCCCATAGTCCCGGTAGCCACTCAGAGCTATCTGTCCGGAGCTTAAGAAAGTTGAATTTAAAGCAATGCCTAGTAATGAGATCCCTCTGAATCTGTTTGCAATACTCTTACATAGACGTGTGGCCATCTCTAGTGAAGCCAGCAATCTTACAAGTATAATA
This sequence comes from Arvicola amphibius, assembly GCF_903992535.2. Taxonomy (NCBI): domain Eukaryota; kingdom Metazoa; phylum Chordata; class Mammalia; order Rodentia; family Cricetidae; genus Arvicola; species Arvicola amphibius. The sequence goes on along the minus strand of NC_052058.2, from coordinate 90,225,101 downwards.
AATGAAATGTAATGAGGGATTGAATTAATACTCCCTTTACAGATTCAGGCCAGCTGGAAATGCATGGCCGACAAAACTGAAGAGAGCCTGTCTCCTTACCCCAGTGGAGATCATTTCCTGCTCGTTTAGTGCTTGGGACGCTTTGAAAGCCCCAGAAGAGATCGTGGCCTGCAAGTAATTTGTTGTGATCTGAAAAATCCAGGTCTTAGGATTCAACTAAGCTGACATCTCAGAGATAAATCCTCAGCCATGTCTCATTTTCCTTGTTTGCCCCATTATATGAATATGTATTATATTATACCATTCAACATGCTTGTGCCTTCAACCCAAGTTTTCCCTGGGTTATCACAATTAGTGAAGGGACAGTGTTGTCCCTTTATCCATCTTCTTGCCTGTAGCTGTCATTTCTATGGCCTAGCAGAACAGACTACAAGTAACTATCTATATGCATATGTGTACGTGTACATATGTATCCATATCTGGATACTCCTGTGTATATGTGATGCCTTTGTTCATGTTCTGATCTCTCTCTCTCTCTCTCTCTCTCTCTCTCTCTCTCTCTCTCTCTCTCTCTCTCTCTGTGTGTGTGTGTGTGTGTGTGTGTGTGTGTGTGTTCAGCTCAATGTATGAGCAAATGAAACAATTAAGTTCAGCAATCCTAGAGAGCAGAAGCTGTATTTAGGTACGTGTGATCAAGGCTTATACGCAAAGTGCAGTATCTCAACCACCCTGCACAGGGAGAAAGTGACTTTTAACAGGTCTACTTCTGATCCTCAGACATTACTGTTCTTTGCAACTTAAGTTCATTTCTCTTTCCATCAGTAACAAAGCCCAGATTGTTATCATAATTGTAAATCTTTACCACAGGAGTTAAAGCCTTACTAAAATTTAAATCCTCTTTAATTTAGTGTTACCAGAGAAGAGCCTAGTGGCTCTTATAGTGGATATGACTACCGTGTATAAGTATGAGGACCAGCACTTCTATGTACAGTCTCCACGTTCTCTTCTTTACTTCGCTCCCTTCTTCAGCGTTCACGAAGATCTTGATTCTAAGCATTTCCAGGAAGGATTCCCATCAGGCTTTGGATTTGAGTTTCTATCTTTTCTTGGAATTGTGATCTTTTGCTATAGCATACAAGTCTCATTCCTATAGACACTAAATAGAGCATAACACTTAACAGACATTAACACTTAACACACAGTAACCTGCAGAGGTCCTGCTGCCTTTACATGAGGCTACTGAGCTCTGCATTCAGTCAAAGGCTCCAATCACACTTAGGGCTCAAGTGGGTCAGTGGGATTAGGTAGGCCCTTCGTAGCCAAGAGGACGAGTATACTCGTCCCTACCTCTTAATTCTGTTGAAGAAGTTATTTGGGTGATAGTATGGTGTTCAAATCCTGGGCTCATTTAATTAAAGTAATATGTGCTTGGCTTTGTGTTAAGCAATTCACCTTAGTCAGTTATCAGTAGATGTTTATCATTTACTATTACCCTCCCATTTTCTTGAATAAGTTGAGTCTGAAGGGCAGTACAGAAACTGAATGAGGCCATTGTAAAGAGTGCCTGGTCACCCTTAGCTCTGCTTGACACCCGAGTCTGTGGTTTCATAAGTACACTCTTGCTTCTGATTTGCTCTTCAGAAGAAGCTGTCTGACATAAGGAGGCTACATAACGTTAGTGGCAGTCACAGAGCCATATCATAGCTTGTCTGCAAGGAATATAGTTTAAGAATATCTTTTGCCAGTGGGTTTTACAATAAAAAGAGTGTGGGATTAGCCAGTGCTCTGGCTTCTTTGTCTCTCCATTCATTCCAGTGTCTTCTCTCTGCATTTGCCCAGACTTGTTTCCTATGATTATTTGCAAGGGCTGTAACCTGTTTACTCAGTACTTTTTGTCAGCACATTCCTATCTTACAGGACAATTCAATGAACAGTCAATAAATTCTTATCAATAAAGTTATTTATAGTAGAACTTTTCCATAAAGCAAATTGTCAGTAGTTCATGTTTATATTTCCACACTTGATATTAAAAAAAAAAACTTGAAAAACTGTGAAAACCATAATTCTTGGTCAAACCTGATGAATGCATGGCCTGCATTTTTCCAGTTGCTACTCACATTGGATTTCCTTCACAGAAGTATGGACATCAGGAGATGTGGGTGTTATCAAGCTACATGCTTCAACTGTACACATTCTGTGACCTCCAGAGACCTTGGCTATCTGATCTGGACTACACTATGACACTGTCTTATATAGGAGTGTCGTTTCTCTAATCTGCTGAGCGCAGCCCCACTAATATCATGCACGAGGCCATGCCATACATGGTCTATTGTTTGATTAATGATGACTGTCGATAACTGTAGCATGTGAATCATGGCAATTGAAACAAGGTATTCACCTGCTTTACCCTTCAGATAGTGAAGATGGCCAGGTAACAAACAGGGTATGGGGAAGTGTGTGTGTGTGTGTGTGTGTCTGTCTGTGTGTGTGTGTGTGTATGCTGCCTGCACATTTGCTTGCATTTATTTTAAAAAGACATTTAAGTTTTACTACTCATTGATAGAATGTATCGAGCCTGTAGTATATGATAGACATTTAAAATTTCGCCACTCTATTTTCATGGAAGGCCTTACATATATTTTAAAGGTGAAGAGACTAAAGCAAGAACGGTGAAATAACAGACCTATGTCCTCTGTGTTTGTAGTTGCTATCTGTACTTTTTCATTTGACAACACTGAGGATTCAATCAGAGGCTATAGATTATTTTTTCTACCTTCTTCCTCCTTTTTTGAAAATTACATACATGAATATAATGTATTTTCATCTTACCCACCTACTTCTCACCTCCCCAACTCCTTCTCTGTCCCCTAACAGCACCCATTTAAATTTATGTCCTCTTTTTTGATGATTATATATGCATATATACATCATATACCCGTGTGTGTGTGTGCTTACATGTGTGTGTGCACATCCTGATGGGTCCATTTAGTGTTGCCACTGCATATTATGGTGTGAGAGTGACTTCTTTAGCATGATCTTATGAGGGGGCTTGCCCTTGAAGAAAACAACTCTCCCTCAGCATCTCTGTAGCTAGGGGTGGGACATTATGTGCCTTTGTCCATCTATGCTGGATGTTGACGGGTGTGGTGTTGTGTAGGTAACAATTTTCTTAGGAGGTTGGGGTTGTAGCATTCATGTTGAGTCTGTAAGACACTATTTTGCAATGGTCTTCCTGGTCCTCTGTCTCTTAGAATCATTCCAGCCTTAAGTGTAGGGATTATGTTATGGATGTCCCATCTAGGGATGGGTAACCCACACCTTATTCTCTGCATTTTGGTCACTTAAGGTTCTATGCAATAGATTCATTCTGTTGTAAAAAGAACGCTGTGGGGATGAGGGGTGGAAGCTGTACTTACCTGCGAGTGTAAAGACAACAGTTTCGAAAAAAGTCAAATTCCTACAGTTTAGCACTGGTTCCCTTCCAGTGTCTGTGACCTTTTCCGCCTTGCATGGTTCTTCTTTTACTTCCTTATTCCTTTCTTTACTATTTTATAATAGCTTAGTATTGACTTTAAAAATTCAGTGAGTTCCAACTTAGGTGGTGTATAAAATATCAAAGTAGCAGTAAAAGTTTTTATGTGTCATAGTTTCCCAATTCTAAACTTATTCACAGGAAATTATAGAAAGGGAATAAAGTATTTTCTTGTTGTTGACAAAATTCTCATTGATATACATCAGGGATTATATTTCAGATGCTGGTGCTCTTTATAATTATTTAAATTTCTTGTCTTGTTATTCAGTGTATTGTCATCTTGGAAAAAATTAACTTGGCAGGACACAGTTCTCTAAATTGACTCAAAATTGGTTATCTAAATGTGCAATTCAAATAACATTTGTCTGTGCCCTACATTAGATAAAGTACTTTGCTATATTTGCAATTAATGACTGTGATATTCCTAACAAAGAAGATGCAGGTGATGTTGGCTTGGTGTGCAATGGAATTTTTTTTTACCAGGATGTGGATAAAAACAAAACAAAAAAATAATTGAAAAGAATGAATAGCTCCACCTGTGACAGAGCAGATGTCCAAATGGGAAGCATTGTGTTTCCATTATCGTATGGGTTAGTTTCTTAGCCTTAAAGCATTAAATGGCTTTGGCTTGCACCAGTTCTAGGAGGGATTTGCAGTAGTCACATAGACTTGCTCTCTCTTGTGCTCCAAATAAAGAAAGAAATTTAGAATACAAAAGGAATAGGAATCTGAAAGGGGCCTGCATTTTATACTCTCCCAGCATAACAAATATTTATAGTGTTCTTACTTGCATTGATTCAGTATTTAGGGGTCACTGCACCTTGTGACATGGCATCTCTTAATGAGTTGTAATAAAAGTGCACCAACTATGATATTTTTTACAGTATGGCAAAATATTCTTTTAAATATATTCAAATAAACCATAAAAAGTAATACATAAAATTCTGGACATATAGCACATGACGAATTAAACCAGGATGATATAAACAACTTAACAAACAAATCTCTCACTAGCAAGAAGATTCAAGCAATACTCAGAAAAAAAAAGTCTCCTTGCTTTAAAAAAAGTACAAAAGTACAAGCCCAGATGGACTCATTGTAATTCCCACCAGATTTTCAAAGAAAGACTAACCTCTGTGCACCTCAAACCTCTCCACAATTAGAAAAAGAAAGTAACTAAGCTATTTTCACAAAGCCAGTATTGCCCCTATTCCAAAATCAGAGAGCATAACAAAAATGAAATTTTAGAACATTTCCCATGGTGATGATAGATGCAAAGGGTCTAAATGAAATACTGGCAAACTGAATTCCAGAACACAGTCAAATATCATCCACTATGACCAAGTCAATTTCTTCCCCAGTGTGCAGGATTGGTTTAACACATGCAAATCAATAACTGTTTTCCAGCATTTAAGTAGATATAAGGACAGAAATCATATGATCACATCAGGATATGCAAGATAAAGGCTCCTGAAAAAATTCAGTATCCCTTCCCAAGTGCCCCAAAGAGATGCAAAATAGAAGGAACATATGTCAACATGGTAAGGCTGTATACGAGAACTCTAAAGCCAATATCATGGCAAATGGAGAGCTGGAAGCATTTCCACCAAAATCGGAATAGGAGAAGGGTGTCCATTCCTCCACTCCTCCACCTTATTATATATACATAGTACTTGAATTCTTAGCTAGAGCAATAATGTACAAGGGGGAAATAAAAGAAATGCAAATAGGCAAGGAAAATGTCAAAATACTTTTAATTTCAAATGATGTGATCCTGTAGAAGAGACCCTGAAGACGCTACCTGAAAACACTTAGAGGTGATAAACACTTAGGGAAACTTGACAAGTTACAAGACCAACCGTAAAGTTCAGTATTCTCCCTGCACGCCAATGACAAGCATGTCTGGGACAGAGAGAGGAAAACAACCTCAGTCACCATAGCCTCAGGAAAATCTAGCAAATACCTAAAAATGAACTCTACTTAGGGAGGTGAAAGATCTTTACAGTGAAAAATTTAAAACCATGAAGGAAAAGAACATCTTCAACAGATGAGGTGAGGAGACCAGATATCGACACATGGAAAAATGAAATTAGATCTCTGTCTCACACCTGGATTACAAACGAACTCCCACTGGATCGGGGGCCTTAACGTCAGATCTAACATTCTGAAACTGTCAGGAGGGAAAACTCAAGAAATCATCTCAAGATACAGAACAAGGCCCCAGCTTCCTTGGAATGACTCTGGTAATTTGTGACATATTGCCCACACCTGATCTCGTTTGAGTCATGTGACAGTTGACAAGCTCCTGCACAGAAAAGGAGGGAATGAGCCCAAGCCTACTGGATGAGAGAAAGCGTCTTACCTGCATGTCTGACAGACAATTACACCTAGATTATACAAATGTTGGGGACTGAGGACCACCAGACCCTGAATTGCTTGTAACTGTCTTGTTTTTCTCTGCTCTGAGCAGCTCTGAGCACGAGACCCTGATGGCAGGGTCTGCATCTGAAAGATCCCCTGAGCTGGGGCATGGCCAGAGCCCTATATAAGCTGCCCCTGAACACAATAAAGTGAGCATTCTTGGCATTATTGTCTCAAGGATGGCCCCGTGGCCCTGTCTGTCTGTCTGTCTGTCTCTGTGTTTGCGTGTTTTAAAATTTTCAGCCTAGTTCCTGTAGCACGTAGCAAGTAGAGTGCAGAACAGAACCAGTGTAGTTTTACATACCCAGAATTTAAAAGATACTCACTAGGAATCACACTACCTGATTAAGGGTGTCGGGGAGACGACTGACGCCCTCTTGTGAGCTTTGTGAGAGCCAGTCATAAGGCACACGTACAAACATGCAGACAAAGCACTCAAAATAAAATACATAGGCAAAAGAAATAAACTGATAGTTCGTAAAAGATAAAGGACAACAGCAAATAAACATAGGAAAAAATCTCAACATCACTACTTATCAGAAAAGTGAGATTCCATCTCACCCCAGTCAGAACAGCTATCATAGGGAAGCCAGAAGACACATCTGTCCAGTTTGATCAGCACCATTTGTTGAAGATGCTGTCTTTTCTCCAGTGTGTATATTTGGCTTCTCTGTCAAAAACAAGGAGTCCATGGGGGTGTTGAATTACATTTAAATCTTATTGCACTTGTCAGTCTGTCTGGTTTTATGACAATACCCTGCTGGTTTTATGACTATAGCTCTGTGATGTAACTTGAAATCTGGGATGATGACATTTTCAGCAGCTCTTCTTGGAGATTAATTTTTCAATTCTGTGAATAATTGTGTAGGAATTTTGGTGGAAATTGCATTGAATCTGTAGGTTGATTTTTGTTGGATGGCCATTTTCACAATATTGATACTATGACCCAAAGGCAGGGGAAACCTTTTCCTCCTGGTGTCTTTTGCAATTTCTTTTTCACTGTCTTAACATTTTTATTGTGCAAGTCTTTGGCTTGGTTGTTTAGAGTTACATCAAGATATTTTAGGCTATCATGAAAGGTTGTTTCCTTAGTGTTTTTAAAGAGTCTGTTTGTTATTTGCATATAGGAAGGCCGCTGACACTTTGCGTGGTTTTTGTATCCTGCCACTTTGCTGAAGGTGTTTATCATGCATAGAGCTTTCTTTCATGTATAAGAATCGTATCACCTGCAAATACGGATATTTAACTTCTTCCTTTCCTGTTTAAAACCCCCTAATCTCCTTCAGTTTTTTTCCTCTACCTAAGTCTTCAAGTGCTATAATGAATAGTATGGAGAGACGGGTATCCTTTTAGTGGAAATGCTTTGAGTTTCCCTCTCTTTCAGGGATGCTGGCAATGGGCTTGCTGTAAATTGCCTTTATTAAATTAAGATATGGCCCTTGTATCCCTAGACTCTCCAAGACTCTTATCATGAAGAGATGTTGTATTTTGTCAAAGCTTTGTCTCCATCTAATGAGATGATCATGTTTTTGACTTTTAGTCTGTTCTTGTGGTGGATTACATTTGATTTATGTATGTTAAACCATCTCTTAATCTCTGGAATGAAGTCAACTTTATCATGATGAATAATCTTGATGTCTTCTTGAATTAGGTTTTTAAGTATTTTATTGAGAAATTTTCATTTGCATTCATAAGAGAAATTGGTTTGTGATTCTCTTTCTTTGCTGGATCTTTGTGTGGCTTAGGTGTCAGGGTAATTGTGGCCTCATAAAAAAATTAGGTGATAGTCCTTTTTTGAAGAATAATTTTAGGAGTGTTCATGTTTGTTCTTTGAAGGTCTGGTAGAATCCTGCACTGCATCATCTGTCCCCAAGATTTTTGGTTCGGAGGTTTTTAACTGCTACTTCTATTTCACTTGGGGTTATGGGTCTGTTTAAATCATTTATTTCATCTTGATTTAACTTTGGTACATCATGTATACCATTTTTTTAGGTTTTCCAGTTTAGAGGAATATACATGCTGTCACAGTCTGTATACAGAGAGAGTGTGACAGCGTGTACAAGAGTCAAACCAGACAAAATGCCAGCACCAAGAATGAGAATTGGACACAAAGACCCACCCAAACCAAGAGGCTATTTGCAATTGATGCAAAAGGAAAGGGATATCAGTTTTCTTCAGTGGCATGTCTGTGGTTACATCAACCACATTCCAGGACAGGCCACATGCTCAGTAGTAGCTGGCCAACACAAAATGGACACGATGCTTTTGTTTTTGTTGTTTTGACTTTTTAAGGAATTTAGGGTTTTTTTGCCTTATTGATCTTCATTTTTTCTTTTTTTTAGTTTTTGTTTTGATTTTTATTTTTTGCTTTTCATTTTTCCTGTTTTTCTTTTGAGGGGTGTGATATGCGAGAGAGGCAACATGAAGCTGGGTGGGTGGGGAGGTAGTGGGGAATCTAAGAAAACTTGGGGGAAAGATATAATCAAAATATATAGCATGAAAGATGAAATATTTTTAAATAAAAATTTTAAAAAGAAAGGGAAAACATGAACAAATGCTGGCAAGAATATGGGGAAAGAGTAAATGCTTAGACACTGATGGTAGGAATATAAGCTTGCTCTGCTCCTATAAAAATCAGTGTGAAGGAGCCTCACAAAACTAAAAACAGAAGAATGTATGAGCCCGCTATACTAATCCTTGGGTATTTACAAGAATGACTGGGAGGAGTACAGAGCACTGCACATCTGTGTTTATTGCAACATTATTCACAATAGCCAAGTTACAGGGCCAACCTAGGAATTCACCAACAGATATTTATATAAATAAAATGTGCTATAATCTCACAGATGAATGTAACTCTCACCATCATCAAAGAGGCTTCTTTTTCCAGCAGATGGAGACTATTGCAAAGACCCACAACTGCTAAAATTACAGAGAATAAGAGACACTCTCTCAGTTACTATTCTATTGCGGGGGGGGGGGGGAGGGACTGGGTCTGGCATGGGATTTTGAAACCTCAAAGCCAACACTTAGTGACACACTTCCTCTAGCAAAATTGCCCCTCCTTATCTTTCTCAAATGGTTTTCCAACTGGGGACAGAGATTGAAAATATATGAGCCTATGTGGGCCATTCTCCTTCAAGATACCACATACACCAGAAATGCCATCCCTACAAATTATGACTCATGTAAAAATGAAGGAAGGGCAGAGTACCAGGACATCTGCTGTTAGATAATGTCTTCTAGCCATGACAGGAAAGCTACACCCTTGAAATCTGACAATACTGCTGCCTAAACAAACCTAAACAATACTGGTTGTCCAGTTAACTAGTTAACCAGTTGACCAGTTGACCAAGTTAACTAGCTGACATGTCTATTTAAAGGGGGAATTTTCAAAATCCCCAATCTTAGATCAAGAGTTACAGACAATTAATTACTTCTGAGAGGATGGAAATTCCTTTTTTTCCAGAGATGAGATCCCTGATAAGTTACACAATCCCAAGTGGTCAGCTAACACACACAAACACCTATGAGAAACACTAAATGAATTCAGTAGGTTGTGTGTATATATGTGTGCATGCGTGCACATGCACATTATATAATAATATAAAGAAGAAGAAAAGATCATGCATTTGCGAAGGAAAGGGATGAGACCAGGGTTGATTTGGAAAGGAATATGAGGGAGAGGTGAAAATGATATGATACTCATGTATGAAATTCTTAAGAAACAAAAAATTAAAAGAAAAAGATGATGTGGTATATATGCACAAAAGAATTTTATTTTCTCATAAAGAACCAAATTATCCAATATACAGGTCATTGTCAGAATACATCATATACTTATATGAACATGTTCTTATGAAGCCTAGAACTCTGTACAACAAATACATAGCAATAAGTACATTTATAAATATTGCTAAGAAATATAACTTATAAAATCAAAGGTAACAAAAGTTTCCAGGGCTGGAATTTGGGGTCAGAGAAAAAGGAATTTTTGTACACTATAGATAGGGATGGAGACAAATTCAGTCCTTATAAGAAACCATATGGATGTTCCTAAATAACAAAACTGTCTCCTAGGCTAGCAGTTCTCAATCTATCACAGGGGTCACAATCAGATATCCTGCAGAGCAGATATTTACATTACAATTCATAACAGATAAAAATTACAGCTATAAAGTAGCAATGAAAATAATTTTATGGTTGGGGATCATCACAGAATGGAGAAATATATTAAAGGGTCACAGCATTAGGAAGGCTGAGAACCACTACTCTAAGCAATACCTCTAGGGATGCAACAGCAATGAAATCATCATCACATAAAGGTTAAAAATATCAAATCAACTAAGCAAACAGAGACCATGTCCAATAGCCAAATAGGGGAAGTGGTGAAAGGTGGGACAGAATCATATGGAGGACTTATAGAAAAAAGTGTTCCCAGGTATGTTGTTAGAGATGTTGACAGATACATACTAGCACAGAACCATGGAAACCAATTTTTCAAAAGCAGCCTGCTTGGAGACATTTCAGATTGTAATAACCTGGGGTGGTGTATATGTGTTAATAGACAGGCCAAGGAGACTGCTATACAACTTACAAGGTACAACCCTCCCTCCAGCACCTACAAAAAATTTCCAGTCTACATTTCCAATAGTACTGGGATATAGCAATGTTTATATGAAGAGAGTAAGTATCCATCCTGTACATCTTGCAGAGTTCAAGAGAAGAGTCAAGTGATTCAAAGTATCAAGTATTCTTAACCAAGGATTTTAAACCTTAGTCCAAGGCATCAAATAAAATAACAAGGAAATTTCACAAACACTTTGCCTCATAGTTGTTAGTAAAGATATGTCAAGGAGAAATTTTGAGCAGTTACTTGAAACTGATAAGATGCTTGTCGTGGGGAAATCGTCATCTGGTTGGATTATGACTGTTCTGGAGGAATGACTTAAAAATTAACTGATGCTTAAGTATTAGTAAAGGAGAAGAGCTTATATAGAGTTAGCAGAAATTCCTCTTTAAGTACTGACTGTGATGTAAATCTATCTGCACCATCCCACAATAGTCATCTCGCCATCCAAGCAGAAGAAGCCCAGCCTAGCAAACATCCACACGACTCTCTAACAATGGGCTGGTCCTTTCTTGCCCTCATCTCAAGTCTGTTGTACCAATGCACTTTCCTACTCTTTCTCCATCTCTAGGGATCGAATGCTCCTAAGGAGGAAGTATAATAAATTACTGGGAGTTATTTTGGTTTCTGTCAATGCAAGGTTTGGATTAATAATGAAACCAATTAAATCCTCAAATACCTCCGATGGCAACAATAAAAATTTAATTTCCAGGGAGCAGTGAGGTTAGCTATGTTGAACACCATATGAAATCACATATTTTCAAACTCTAGGGACTTCTACTATTTTGTCAAAGTAAAAGCACCTCACTGATTTGATCAAATTGATAACAAAAAAATGTGTGCTCTTTCCTAGCTGTCTCGTGCATCTCTGATGATAACCAGTCTGCAGAAATGACAGAATGCCTCAAGCAGATGAACGGCATGCCTCCCCTGGTGCAAGAATGTACCATTCCCTGCCGTGAAGACTGCACCTTCACCCCTTGGTCGAAGTTTACACCCTGCTCCAAGAACTGCGAAGCAACCCAGATCAGGAGACGGCAGCTCACAGGTAGGGTGGGCCTGCCTTTGCAGCTTCAGCCAAGACACGCTGCCCTGAATACCTTATGGAGAACATAGGCTCCAACAGAAAGAAATGTGGTACAATATCTCCTTCCTCTGCATTCCCAAAGCATATCCTTAAGACTTGCAGCAATGCCTGATATCTAATAGATACCTGGCTAATATTAGGGAGATGAAAGGACATTCGGGTGATTGGTATCAATACAGTTTTCTGCATAGTTTTATAATCTTTATGCTCACAAGGTGAATTTTATGCAAAAATGAATTTGCATATCCCATGGCAAAGTTCCCAGGATGTTATCTTAGCAAAAGTTTGGCAAGCTTAAAAACAGCCGCTGCTTTTTCTTTTTTGCAGAAATAACTGACATTATTGTCTTTTGCCTGATAAGCAATTTGACCCTTTCAGACTTTAATGGTATAAGGTAAAAGTCAAATTACACATGCTGATTCTTTTGTGTCTTATTGCATTCTGCCAGAATGTAATAAGATACTGTGTATCTCTGCAAAGGTTAATAGAAAATGAAGCAGATCCTTGTTTAGTTGGCACACTAGAGCGTTTTTTGCTGGCAATATCAAAATAACTGTTGCAAAATCTACTGTTTATATAGGTAATGCCATGTAATTTCTCTTAAGTGTATATGTATTTGTGTTTATAAGAAACAAAATTCAGTGAAATTAGAACCAAAGGAAAAATACCAGAATAATCACTGAGATAATATAATTGGCATCAACACTGAAGGACTGAGCACAGATGATCATTGGTTATTGTGGGCAGTTTAAAGTCTCTTGGTTTCAAGACCCATTGTTCAAGAGCACTGTTTACTTGATAACATTAATAATTCAACCTGTAAAAATGGTTCACTTGATAGACTAGAGCTTTTGCAGAATTTCTCCGTACACCTGTACTTAGAAATCTACATCAAGTGAAGGTAAAATATATAATCACAAGAGAATTTGAAAATGAGGAACATTGCCCTTACAGCTTTATATAAAACATATTTAATTATATGTAGCACTGCTTCCATGGTTCAGATGAAAATACTTGGGAGGCAGATCTTTGTGAGTTCAAGGCCAGCCTGGTCTATAGAGCTAGTTCCAGGACATGCTCCTAAGCTACAGAGAAACCCTGTCTCGAAAAATCAAAGTATAACAACAACAAAAATCTTATAGAAAAAGCAATCCAATAGGCTAGATTAAACATGACAGACCAAATCCGAATTTAGAGACTATTCTACAGCTAGTTTGCTATCCTGCACACACACAGTGTGTCAGAAACCATTACCCTAGGAACACTTCACATCTCCAAGGTGACAGAAAGCTTCCTTTGGTGAGAAAGATTGTAGCCAGGGTTATCCTTTGTCTTGGAGGTTTGATAATGATATTTAAAGAAGAACGACTGTTTTGGAGCTAGCACCATTTATGTTGCAAATTGTTAAAAGTTGAGTGAATTGGCATTTTCAGATGTATTTTCTATAAAAGTACACATTGAAGATTGTGTTAATTATTCTATAATTCAAAGTTAGTGATTACTTTTACCAAAAGGCTACTCAGGATTTACTGTATTTTGTGAGCTGCTACTATTTTAGCTAGCTAATTGATTTTTGCACTCCTTCGGTCTAGATGGCAACACAATTGATCCGTTTCATAAAATACATCAGTCATGAAAAAACAAAGAACCATTTGGAAGAATACTGATAAACAATAAGCCAAAGACACATTAATGAACTGATTTATTTCCCCCCATTTTCAAAGCTTATTATTATGATGTTGTGTTGACAGGAAGTTTCTGTTCTGCCTGGTGCTACAGCCATTGAGTCCCAAAGAAACACACGGAGTTCTATATTAATTATAAACTGGTTGGCCTAGTAGCTCAGGCTTCTTATTAACTCTTATAACTTATATTAGCCCATAATTCATGTCTGTGTTAGCCATATAGCTTGGTACATTTCACCAGAGAGGCATTTTCATCTTGCTTCCTGTGTCTGGCTTCCTCTGTGTTGACTGCAGACTGACTCTTTCCTCTCCCCAGAATTCTTCTGTTCTTGTTGCCCCACTTATACTTCCTGCTTTGTCACCCCACTATACTTCCTGCCTTACTACTGGCCAATCAGCGTTTTATTAAAGTACAAGTAATAAGGTACAGGCCATTGTCCCACAGCAGTGCTAATTCTTGTGTTTTAAATTTTTCCCATGATACTTGGCAGAAATTTTAATGGATGTTCTAATGTAAATGGCAATAGAAATCTTATGACTTAGACCATGTAACATAGACACACAGCATGTAGGTCATAATACAAGGCAGTCCTTTGAATGTTGGCCATCTAGAATATTACCTTTTTTGTTGCAGCTTTTACCAAGGGTTTTTAATTTACCATCTGGATGTTCCTTATTTGTTTCTAAACTAATCTTTATAGATTCTAGACTGAGAGGTAAGTAAAACAATTGTTTATTCAATGATGGATATATTCCATTCATTATCCAGGTGTGGGAATATACACGTTACCATATCACTTACACTGCGGCTGAAGGGGAAAGGTCTTCAGATTTGTGCTGGGGATTGATTTGTTTAGTCTAGCTTTGTCTTAGTCTAAAGGTCAGTGCTGATTTTCATTAGAATGTAATCAAAATGAAGCCCCAGTGCTAATGTGTTCCTTATTGGGAGAATCCTTTCTGCATTAACTCACTTCAATCCTCCTTCAAACAGGGAGGCCGAATAATTAAGAGGGAAGTCACAATCGGAGACAGCATCCATTTGTACAGGATGTTTGTTCTGTGGTAACTTGTGTTTTCTTTGTAGATGAGTATCTTCTTTCTGGTCTTCCTTTTTGTTATCCTCCTTCTTCTTCTGTTTTCATTCACTGTAAAGGGAGAATTAAATTGAAGATTTAGAGGTGTGAGCAAATTGAGGGGTTAGAAAGAAAGAAAAGATGATATAAGGGTTCTATAAACATTACTATAAATGTTGGCATTAGTCCTATGCAGGAATTATACCAAAATAATTTGAATGTAACACTGTAATCTTCCCCTGGCATTGTTAGCAAACACAGGGGTGACTGTGTGTTACAGAGGGTGAGGTTGGTTATACCACAGTGAATTCAACAGATGTTTTAAGTAGAGGTTTCTAGCCTATGGCCCAGAAACTTGAGCAAGAAATTTTTGATAAAATTCATAATTAGGAGTGTAAGAATTATAATTAGTGATTTAAGCTCTATTAAATGAATCAAGAGATGAGAACCTAGGAGGGAACCACAAAGGAATCTCATCAGCTAAGTGGAGTACAGAGGGAGAAATTCCACTAAGCAAGTAAAGCAGTATAAATAAAATGTAGCTGGAGGGATTGTAGAGCCCAAAGTAATGTACAAAGGGGCATATTATTATGGGATTTAGGAAGAAAATCTCAAAGATAAGGTTATAATCAGCACTCTGAGAACACTGACAATCAAATTTGAAAGATAAGAAATTGCTTCCCAGTGCATGTTTGTTTTATCATTTTGGTAAAAGTGATGTCAAGGTATAGGATAGACTTGGAATCCAAGACTAAATAGGCTGAAAACAAAGAGGAAGTTGCAGAGATGGAGATGAAGCTCAATAGCACTTCATGTGAGGAGTACTGCTCTAGCCAGGGCTGATGGGAGGAAATGTCATAGTCAGAGAGTACTTAGGTCAGTGTTGTCTATACTTCTCAAAGTGGTTCTAAGTGCCCCAATGGCAGACACAAGTGAATACAGCACCCTGAAAAGCCAATAGATGGTTAACATCATAGTAGAGTGATTCCAAGTCAAGGGATGTTTCGCACCAGGAGTGATTCAGATTCTACAGGATTCCTACTAAATTATTTGTAAACATTAAATAACATGTTAAAAAGTCAATCACCTACCAAGAAACATTTGTAGAATTGTGTATGAGGTAAAATATATGACAAGGAGAAAACTTCTCACATATCAACTTATATCAAGTATTTGCAAGAGAGCCATAAAGACCACAAATAGACCAGTAAAACCTCCTATGACTTGTACAACCAGCCATGAGTCTATTTACTCACTAGTGAGAGAAGTGGGGGAATGATTACATCTCGGAAAGCTTTAGTGCTATAGAGGAAACATGTCAACAGGGGCGTTCTAGCAAGTGTCAGGCCAGGCTGGAATCAGGAAACACTGTTATCAAGCAGTCAGAGGTCTGAACATGTTTCTACATTGTCATTACTCAAATCTGGGAACGCAGCTAAAAGTTCTGCCAAAGTTAGTAGGTAAGGTGAAGTTGCCAGCACTCTCAGCTTCAAAGAATTTCTCAAATGGACCACACTGATTTTTCTCAAATCGAGAAACATGCTCTGATTATTTACTTAAGTCTATTGTTAATTTTAGCACTTATAAGTTGTCTGATTTCAGGAAACAAGATGAGTTTCACTTTGTCTATACCATCTGAAATAACCACCACCTTCTTTTTGGGCTAGTGATATGGAGAATGCAATTTTGCTTTTTGGAGAAATTAATTTTTAGTTTTTTTGCAGGAAAAGGAAAGGGCTTGCCACTTATGTTTTTATTGGATTCTCTGGAAATCATTAGTTTAAAGAAGACAATCTAGTAAGGAGGCCGCTTATTTCATTCCCAGCCACTTAGCACCAAAATAATCACACAGAAATGTATTAATTAAATCACTGCTTGTCCCATTAGCTCTAGCTTCTTATTGGCTAACTCTTACATATTCATTTAACCTACTTCTATTAATCTGTGCATGGCCACATGGCTGTGGCTTACTGGCTAAAGTTCCAGCGTCTGTCTCCAGTGGGCCTACATGGCTTGTCTCTGACTCCGCCTCCTTTCTCCCAGCATTCAGTTTAGTTTCCCCCACCTGCCTAAATTATGCCCCATCATAGGCTCAAGACAGTTTCTTTATTAACCAATGATATTCACAGCATACAGAGGGGAATCCCACACCAAGACAAGGATAACCAAACTGTTTTATTAATTATGCAAAGTGACAGTGATAACAACTGTACAAACCCCATCTTGTCTAAGCAAAGTTTGTCTGGGTTAATATTGGGATGGGAGAAAAAATAAAAAATAATTAATAAGAGTTTTATGATTATTGAATTGGCATAACAAACATAATGTCCTGTATTTAAGACAAAAATCATTTTTATTTTCAAATTAATTTGAATATCATGATTTCTCAGAATACTGTCTACATTGTCCTAGAATTTATTTCTATTTCCATGGCAAAAAAAAGAGTCAGAAAAAAAAGATTGAAACTTTATTTAATGCTTACTGTTCAACTGGTTGTATCTACAAAAATGTGATTGGCTTTTAACTGAACATCAGATACAAAATTAACATCACTGCATGTCTTGTCCCAGGGAAAAGCAAGAAGAGAGAGAAATGTCAGGATGCTGCCCTGTACCCTCTGGTGGAAATGGAACCATGTCCCTGTGACGTGTTCATGTCCCATCCTTATGGAAACTGGTCAGCTTGCATTCTACCAGAAAGCAAAAGGGATCCTCAGCGAGGAGGATTATGGGGGCAAGGAGCCGACAAAGAATGTGGAGAAGGCGTGCGCTTCCGAGCGATAGCATGCTCTGATAAAAATGGAAGACCCGTTGACCCCTCGTTCTGCAACAGCTCTGGTAAGGAGTCCTGCGAGAATTCACAGATGAACTTTCACACAGCTCAGAAGGTTTGTCCCCCGGTCCGGAAATTGTCATAGACTCATTCTTTAAGAAAGGTTTTCATTCTCATTTGCCAACAGCACACTGCTACCATGAAATCAAAGTGTATAGAATGCACAATACTCTCTCCCTCCACTGTTACCTGAACTATACCAACGGCAGATGCGGGACCCCCTCAGCCTTTCCTTAATTGGCCTTGGCTTATTGACCTTGACTTATTGGTCACTTGCTAGCTGTTAGTCAGCAACGTTGTTCTTCACTGAGAAAGCATAAACCCCAGAGAAATGACTGCATATTTTATGTGTTTATTTATGTATTTCTGCTTTCACCATATACATGAGGAGAAATCTCCTCTTGAGTTTCTTCCGAGGTAGCTGATAAAACAGTAATGGGAAAAACTGACTTTCAATGTTTCCAGTGTAAATATAAATGCACACAGTGAATAAAATAATAGAAATGAATGGGGCCATCTGGGCAAGTTTTGTTAGATAGTATTTGTAGGAAAGATTGAATTTTTGAGCCTTAGGATGTCTGAGCTATGAGTGAATGGAGGTTAAATTCAGCTGTAGTGCAGGGGGTGGGCATGGCTGGGACCGGCAGTCAGGATGGAGTCTACGAATTTCTGGTTTCAGTTTGCCCCTTACGTTACCTTTTATTTATAAGATCAAGCAAGGTATGGGTTCGGCAGAAAAGTAGTACAAAAGAAAATTCATGTTTGGTTGTGTAAGCAGATGGATAGAATTTAGTCTTTGCCCGTGGTATCTTGAATTTAGGAAGCTTTTTCATTAATTCTAAAAACAATAAATTAAATTTGGCTCTAATATAAGAGTAAGGCAAGTGACGGGGTTTTGTTTGTTTGTTTGTTTGTTTGTTTATAGCCAGAGTGCTAGTTCATCTTTAAGTAAGACACACCCATACCATTGTTTAGATGCAAGTCGAGGGTCAACGATTCTCTGAATCACTGCCATTGTCACCACAACCTGGCTCCTTGGTTAGACTGCACAATTGTATGGAGTGATCTGACTGTTAGCAATATTAACATCAAAAATGAACACATTTTAATGAAGTCAGGGTTGGTAGCATTCAGCTTTTATGTGCAGACTTGTTTTACATAGTCACTATATAAAAGCATATATATTGAATATTTGCTACCTATGTCCTCTTCTTCCTCCCAAATGCTAAGTAGGCTGAACTCTGCTAGGCTCCAGAGATGTAGGATCATCTGGTTGTAGACCTAATCTTTTATAATTTGTGTTTACTAGTGTAAGGTTATTGAGGGACCCATGAAGAATTTTTGCAGAAGACATTGATATTTAAAGATGCACAGAAGGAATTTAAGTCCTGATTAGCTCTGAAGATGCTGACTAGAAAATACTTAGCTATTAGACCTTTGGGAAGTCCCCAACTGAGTGCTGTCAATCTGGGATAAGAAAGACGAGAGATCTGGAGAGTAGACAGTACAAAACAAGACCATTTTCCTCAGTAAGATCTCAAGCAGGAAGTGTGCTCTGGAAAATAAAAGTAGAAAAAAGAACACTTGTAGTTCGAATGCACCGTGAAGGAAGAGCTATGTGAAGTGACGCTGGAGTCAGGAGAGTCTTATTAAATCAGCTCAGGAGCATAGATCTCATTCAACTGCAGCAATAAGATGGGGACAGGGATGGGGAGGGCCACTGAAGCAATTCATGTTTCAAAAAGACTGCTTCTATCCACTGTGTGCAGAAAAACTTAAAGGGGGAAAGGGCATCCCTGAAATCTCTGTCCATCATTCAAGGTAGGGCTTGCTGGAAAGACAGGAGAGGACGAAACCAAAAAAGATACACAAAGAACCATAAAGAGCTGCCTTTAAATGGAAGGCTGTAGAGCAAGTTGAAAAGATTCTTCAGCCACAAGGACGTTCATCTTTAATGTTGTTAAGTTATCTAGCTCTTCCGTCATGGCGACATGGTACCCGAGAAAGCAACTTTAAAAGCAGAACAACTTCTGTGAAGTTCATCGTCACAGAGTTTTCAGTGTATGGGCAGCCATCGTCATTGCTCTTGGACCTGTAGTAAGGAAGCGGCATAACTCTAGGATATGGTAGAGGAAGGCTTCTTAATGCTCAGTTTCCCATAAACAGGGAGAGGAGAGAGAGGCTAGCATTTTAAAAGATATGGCCCTTGCACCCTTTCTCCAAGTCATAGGCTTAATATGAACTCAGTGACAGATTAGCCCACTGAAGGAGCTAGTGCTCTCATGATCCAGTTACCTCTCAATTGCACCTCCTGCTAGAGGCCACACCCTCCACGCATGCGTCTTTGTGTAGCACATACCATAATCTCACTGTAACATTTCACCCCTGGAGCCCCTCACTAATGACTCTCTCATCTTGGCGCTGTCATAAACTACGTAGAAGGGGCTAAAGCAATTTAGCAGTGGAAGCGTGAGGGTACAGTTCACCCTAACAGGGAGACAAGGCGACAGGTGGTGCCGGCGGGAATGTGAGCCTGCTACCACACATCTCAGGGCATTGCCAGTGCTCAGCCGGCTTCCTCCTTTCCCTCATGTCCATTCAGTCTAGGGCTTCAGCCTAGGAGAGGATGCCATATACAATTGTAGAAGGAAGCGAGAGGCGGGGCTGTGTCCCGCCACCCAGCTAGCTTTGCCCAAAATAATTACACAGAAACTGTATTCTTTTAAAACACTGCCTGGCCCATAGTTTCAGCCTCTTATTGGCTAATTCTCACATCTTCCTTTAACCCATATTTAGTAATCTGTGTAGCACCACGAGGTATGGCTTACCAGGAGAGATCTTAACCTGCATCCATCTTGGAGAGGAGAAGCATGGAGACTCACTATGGCGACTGCCTGAAGCGTCTCCCCAACTCTCCCAGAATTCTGTTCTGTCTACTCCACCTACCTAATTTTCTGTCTCTTAAAGGGCCAAGGCAGTTTTCTTTATTAATTAACCAATGAAAGTAACATAGACAGATAACTCTCTTGCTTGATAACTCTTTTGTTACATGTAACTTTACTATGTTAAAGTTAAAGCCTTTCTTTTTTGTTTAAACAGAAAAAGGGGAAATGATGAAGGAGTGTCTATGTGTTACTTTCATTATTAATAAAGATACTGCCTTGGCCCTTTAAGAGACAGAAAATTAGGTAGGCAGAGTAGACAGAACAGAATTGTGGGAACAAGGAAGCAGAGTTGGGGGAGACACTTCAGGCAGTCGCCATGGTGAGTCTCCATGCTTCTCCTCTCCGAGATGGACGTAGGTTAAGATCTCTCCTGGTTAGCCACATCTCATGGTGCTACACAGATTACTAAATATGGGTTAAAGGAAGATGTGAGAATTAACCAATAAGAGGCTACAGATAATGGGCCAGGCAGTGTTTTAAAAGAATACAGTTTCTGTGTAATTATTTCGGGTGTAAAGCTAGCCGGTGGCCGGGTGGCGGGACGCAGCCCGCCGTTCCTTCTACATACAATCAAAGCAGGTCTTCCTCTTACAGTTATTCCTTATGGAAACACTTCCATAGACATATTCAAGGTGTTTAACCTTGAAGTTTATTAACCCTATCAACGTGACAGTCAAAAATTGGCCCTTCCAGCACCCCCAAACTCATGTTGCTCTCATCATACAAACTGTTCAGTCCATCTCCAAGAGCCCTTAGAGTCTTCTCACTTCCAAAAAATTCCCAGTTCGAAGTTTCTTCTGAGACTCCAGGTAAAGAGCTGTGAGCCCTACATAATCAAAATGAAAATACCTATTTCTAGCATACAAAATCAGAAGTAATATACATTCCCATCATTAAAAGGGGAGAGAAAAAAGGATTTATTAGACCAAAGCAAGACCAAAACATAGAAGGGCAAATATCAAAACCTTGTCTGTCGTCCTCAGCTCACAGTGGGGTACTACGGGCTTCAAAGGACTTGAGAAACACTGCCCTTTGGCCTTGCTGGTTGTCATTCCCATGGCCTCTCTCTGAGGCTGGGCCTGCTTGCTGATAGTACCTTTGCCTACAGACAGTCTTTCTTCCCAGGGTCTTCATTGCCACTCCAGTCTCTCTCTTTCTCTCTCTCTCTCTCTCTCTCTCTCTCTCTCTCTCTCTCTCTCTCTCTCTCTCTCTCTCTGCTCTATTTGTTATCCTTTCATTATCCCCCTACAAAAATTTCAAGCTTCTGACATATTCCCTAGCCTCCAAAGTGTAGTGGGTATGGAAGAAGGCATTCCCAGCACCACCACCTGGCCCATATAGATGTGACTCTAACACCTTTCTAGAGAAAAGAAGGTCTGTTTTGATACTTCTCAAGGGAGAGTCCCAAATGAAACCCATATGGAACTTCCTTTGACCTAATTGTAATGAAGAGGTATGTGTTTATGTGGAGGTGGTTTTCAATTAATTAATCAATGCAGGTTTCTTGGTTTCCTTTAGAAATCCTATGGAGAGATGCAAAGTAACTCACTATCCGCCATGCTTGAAAAAGTAAATTAAGGGCTAAGAATATTGTTCCTTGGGTAAGGATCCTTGCTTTGCAAGCCTGGGACCTAGTTTGAATCCCCAGCATTCAGCACCCAAATAAAGCAAAGCACTGGGAATAGCATTGGTACCTGTGCTTAGTAACATCAGCACTTGGGGGTGGAGACAAACAGATCCCATGAGTGCTTTGGTCAGCCAGCTTCACCAAATCAGCCAGCTTCAGGTTCAATAAGAAACTTCCTCCCAGGGCAAGAACAAAGAGACCTCCTGCTCAGGCTCATGCACCCAGATGTGTTCATGCATCTGCATCTCCACAGCACACCCTTTCATATGCACACATACACACTAAAATAAAGTATTAGAAAATAAGATGGGGTGAGAACCAGTCAATATGTGTACTGCCCAATTCCACTAGGCATTGCCCTGCAGAGTCTATCCCAGGCCATGTGGGAAACTGCAAAACAAATGAAACCAAATAATGGTTTAAAGTGCCTAGATTTAAAGGGTAGATGTAAAACCATTACTCTTGCAAATAACGTGCACCTGCCAAGAGCAACCCCTGAAGGAACCCTGTTCTCTCCAGCCCTTTACAGTTAATAAATGAATCCGGTAAGTTTTCAGGGTACAAGATAATATTTCAGAAGTCAGCAATTATAATTATGTTAAAAAGGAATAATCAGAAAACCTAAATGAGAAATATTTTTTATTAATCAAAACATTGGTGTCTGAGCCATGTCTGAGTCCAAGTCCTACTGAAGTCAGGGTCTGTGCTGATTGATGTCTGTGGCCCATGTTATCACCAAAGGCCATGCATATGTAAGTGGTCTACTTTGACACCTGAAACCAAGGTGATATCCATGGTTGGGGCTACCTCTGAGGGCCTTCTCTGGGTCCTTCACTGAGGGCAGGCCATGTTCCAGTGGATATATAGAGAACACAAATTAGATTTCTTTTTGGAGGGGAGGGAGTCACAAGTTTGGAAGGTTGGCTATGATCAGAATGCATGATGTTAAATTCCCAAAGAATCAATAAAAACATTATGTTGAAAAAATTGTAGCATCAGAAAAATCCAATGTACTTAACAACAAATTTTAACAAAAAAATGAAAAATATGCATTTTCAATGCCATAAAGCATTGTTTACAGAAATCAAATACCTAAATAAATGGGAACTCACTATGGTAATAGGTGATAAATCTTAAACTGATTAAAATTTAAATATTTCTCAGTTGGCCTCTAGAGTCACTGTAATCCCTACCTGACTTTTGATTTGCTATTTTGAATAAATTTAGAAATGACCCCAGAGCGATATGGAAATATAGTAAAGCAAGAGAATTTGGATAATTTTGAAAGAGAAGACCATTGTTTTTAATTTCAAAACATTACAAAGATCCAGTTATTAAGGCCAGGTGGTACTGTCATCATGGGAACATATCAGAATGAAATATAGCTAGGCATGAAGCAAATGCCTCCATTTATGAGCAATTGATGTCCAGAAAGGGATCCAGAATAATTTCGTAAGGAAGAAGTGCATTGTTCCAAGAATAACGCTGAAAAAAAGTGGACATACAATGGTGCAGGAGAATTGTCTGTAATCTGTCAATCATGTTTTACATAAAACGCTGATTGGCCAGGCAGGAGGTAAAGGTGGGAAAACCAGACAGAAAGGAGAAATGATGTAATGAGAACAGGAGAACTCTGGGAAGGAGGAAGTTGATTCCTCCCACTCCTGCCCAGACCACTGAAGCAGCAGGTTGTGATCTGCAACCACTGAAAAAAATGTACTGAGCCACACGGTTAACATAGATCAGAAAAATGGGTTAATTAAGATGTGAAAGTTGCCAGTGAGAGGTTAGAGCTAATGGGCCAATCAATTTTATAACTTTAGAGACCCATGTGTGATTTTTTGGGGAGCTAAACAGTTGTGGGGTACCAGGAGGGACAAAAACCCCAACAAACAAACAGGCCTACCCCGCTCATGTTACAATACAAAGGGACCAAGCTTGAAACTGTCCTCACACAAAAGCAAAACTCAGTGCAAAGTGGATATAGGGCTAAATGGCCAAAAGTTAGAACTATTAGGAGGGAACACGACTCCCTCTTCTGATTAGTGCCAGGCAGCATCTTCTTGGATATCACACCAAAAGTACTAGCAACAAAGGAAATATAAAATTGATTTTAACAGAAGGAAATACTTTCGTGTTTGTAACAGATACCATCAAGAATGCATGCAACCAGTGTTACCTGATGTCAAATTGAAAATGACTCTATAACCAATAACACACACACGCACGCATATGCACATGCACACACACACACACACACACACAGAGAGAGAGAGAGAGAGAGAGAGTTCCAAATCCCTGAAGAACATAGATTCAACAATCTTCAATATAGTACTAGCAGAACAATTCAGTTGCATGACTGAATGTGGCACTTTCAACATGAAATGCATGATGATTTCACATGTAAATGTGATGGGTCACAATAAAGGATCAGAGACAAAAAGCATAGGGCTTTCTCAGTAAATGTAGAAAAATCCTTGGAAACCTTCAGTGCCTTGTGTGATGAAAAATTCTGCACAGAGATGAACATAGTAAGGGCCTGGTTGTGAGGCCATAGTTAGCACTGGAATATGCAGTGAAAAATCTAAATATTTTGTCTAATTTTGAAAACAAGGCATGGTTACATTTTTCTGCTAGGTGTTATTAGTACAATTAGGTAAGAAAGGGAAATAAAATGCATCTAAACAAGAAAAGAGGAAGAATGAAATTGGCTCAATTATTCAGAGACTGCAATCTTGTGGGGGAGCTAATGAAGATTCCAATGAAAATCTTTTAGAACGGATACAGGAATTGCTTAATTTGCAGGCTACAGAAATAAGTTATATGTCTATACAGTGGAGCTAATGCTCCAATACAGATACTAGTAAACTGGAATGGTAAGGTACAAGGGATCTGATCGGGGAAATGGGAGAAGGGGAGAACTTTAGGGAAGGGGAGAGAAACAAATACAGAAGCCTGTGGGAGGAGAGTAAAGGAGAGTAATGGGATACAAGGGAGCTGATGGGGAGCATCTCCTTGGGGAAGCAGAGGGAGGTGGATAAAATAGGGATGTCTGGAAAAGCAACAAGGAATCATATTGTTAACTTTTTTAACTAAAAATAAGTTCAATTCACATAATTCAGTGTGTGTTTGTGTGTGTGTGTGTGTGTGTGTGTGTGTGTGTGTGTACAAATACTTATGTATGAAGGGGAACGCCCACACCATATGTAATTTTAATGAACTTTCTCATCTGTACTGACGTTGCTCCCTCAAAGATCACCTAACAAAAACCCCAATACCAGGCAAGAAAGCCCTTCTTTTGGGTTGTTTGCCAAGGTTGTCCAAGAGACTCTCAAAACACATAGCCTATTGTTTTTGCCCCTGGTTGCCCTTATGTAGAATGTAAATCCCTATTGCTGAAGATACATGTACTTCAGAAACAGAGCTCAGAGACCCCTAAGCTGGAACTGATTTGAATGTTCCCTCCCTCAGAATTAGCTTTCATGATACTATAAGAACCATGTAAACTTTCAAAGAAGGAAGTAAACAACAGTCCTACTGAATTATGACTTCTAAGAACCATATCAAAGGCCAATGTGTGCAATAATCCTAAGGGTGCAGCAGGGGAATGCATCTGGTGGCAGTCACCTGCAGCTCTCTAATTTGACTTAAGACCCACTCAACAAGAGGGAAACCAAGACTGGTACTGGGAACTCAGTGCTAGTGAAGTCTTGATAATTGGAGGAGAATCCATAACCACTAATTTACTGAGACAGTATAATACCTAATGGCAATCTACAAACATTTGTCCTTATAGACACAGATAAGTATAGTCTTCACCTTTGGTCAGGGAAATGTCTCTATGCAACAGACAGAGACCACCACAGAAAGCCACAACCAATCAAAATGCAGAGTTGTGGAGCCAGTCTCAATGGATACATTTATGAAACACTCTCACACCAAATACTCGGGGGATACTGTGGAGGAGGTGGCAGAAAGATTGTAAGAGCAGGAGGAGCAAAGAGTTTTCTGTGAGTTTGTGTCTTCTAGTCATCTCAGAAGCTACACCCATAAAGTCTTACAATTATGATTGCTCAAATGTGATCTGACCAAGGATAGCTCCAATAGATGTGCCAAACTGGGGGAGGAAAAGCCCACAAGCCTCAACCATACATAAGGAACTACTGAGTGAAGTTGAGAGTTAGAGATGTGGTCTTTCCCAAAGAAGAGAACACCATTTGGTTGTTCAGTGCTAAATAGTCAGCCCTGAAAGCATGTATGTTAGTAACAGTATATACACTGAACAGGTGATAGTTATATTTAGGAATGTATATGCTTATACATATATATTCATACAATAATAATTAGTGAAAAAAGAGACCATGCATTGGAAGGAGAGTAAGAGGGAGGATTTGGAGAGTAGAGTATGGGAGGATTTGGAAGAGTAAATGGAAGGGAAAAATTTTGTAATTATATTATAATCTCAAAGATTAAGAAATGATCCTATTTATGAAAGTTTCAAAAAGAATAAAATAGTAATAAATTTAAACAAGAAAGTAAAAGAGCACTTAATTAAAATCTAAAATACCTTAGTGAAGGAAATTGAAGATAACATAATAAATAGAAGAATCACCTGCATTTCTGGATCAAAGGACTAATATTGTAAAATATCCATTCTAGCCTAAGAAATGTATAGATTCAATGCAGTTACTGTTAAAAATCTAATAACATTTTTCAAAGAAGTAGCTTAAATAACCTTGAAAAAGTATATGGAACTCTAAATGACCTTGAATATCTCAAATACAATGAGTAGGAAGAACAGAGATGAAACTGTCACTTCCTGCTTTTGGATAGTATTACAAAGTTCAATTGATTTAGACAGCAAGGTATTAGCATAAAACCACATACATAAACCAGTAGAATGGGGTAGACAACCCAGAAATAAATCATAAGGTCATGCATTCCATGGATCTCACAAAATTAGTTGGGGTTCTATAAAGGAACAGAACTTACTGAGTATATAAATACATGCACATATGTATTTGTATGTGTATATAAATTATATATAATATAAATATATATTTCTATCTATACATAAATATAGATAAAAATAGAGAGAGAAAGGGAGGGAGGTAGAAGAGAAATGAGGTGGAGAGAGAGAGACAGAGAGAAGCAGAGAGAGATTATAGGTGATAGACAGACAGACAGACAGATGAGAACAATTACAGGGAATGATTCACCTAGTCCAGTGTTGATTTTCTTTCAATGGATGGTCCAAGAATCCTGTAGTTGTTCAGTTCATAAGTGTTGTGGGAGGTCACTTGTTTCTTTCCAGCATCCCAGACTCCTGAAATAACCACTCAGAAACTGTATTAATTAAATCACTGCTTGACCTATTAGCACTAGCTTTTTATTGGCTAGCTCTTACATCTTACTTTAACCCATTTCTATTAATCTGTGTATTGTAACATGGCTGTGGCTTACCAGTAAGGTTCTGTCCAGCATCTGTCTCTGATGGGGCTACCTGGCTACTCACTGACTCTGCCTTCTTTCTCCCAGCATTCAGTTCAGTTTCCCCCATCTAGTTCTGTTTTGCCCTGCTGTAGGCCCAAAGAAGTTTTTTATTAATCAATGGTAATCACAGCATATAAAGGCAGCATATAGAGGGGAATCCCACATCACCTTCCCTTTTCTGTCTAAATGAAAAGGAAGGTTTTAATTTTAACAGTAAAATTACATATAACAAAACAGGTATCAAACAAAAATTACAGTTACAATATTTATATCTACTTTTACTTCTATCATAACTAGGGAAAATGATAATTATAACTATCTATTCTTCAACTCCATCAAAGACCTCAGAAGGATGCAATATTACCTAAGTAAACAGGAAGTGCATTGTAAGCAACTTCCAAAACTTTATAATTGACAGAGACATCTTGCTACCTGGAGAGTGAACCAAAGTTCTTCTATATCATTGGGGCATCCAATCTTCAGCCCACAGGTCTATAGTACCCAGCACACTTTTCCATGAAGTAGGAAATTTGAAGATCTATTCTGCCTTGTAATGGCAAAGTCCATCAGTTGCTTTCGTCTGTGTCCTACAGAATGTATGGCAGACTCGTTCATGTAGCAGAAATTCCAAAGAATTGTCT
Organism: Arvicola amphibius; assembly: GCF_903992535.2. NCBI lineage: Eukaryota > Metazoa > Chordata > Mammalia > Rodentia > Cricetidae > Arvicola > Arvicola amphibius. The sequence goes on along the minus strand of NC_052058.2, from coordinate 90,197,135 downwards.
CACCTTCTTTAGGCAACTTCAGCAGTCATTTTTCTGTGGGTCCTGCATGTCCAGTTCATTCAGCATAACATTAAGCAACCAGGCAAGAGCAGTTTTTTGTCCAAATGGCTAACAAATTACATAAGGATCCCCTTTGATGTCCATCATCCTCTTGAAGTAGACTGGTGCTGCCAGGAGCAGGTATGTTTCATTATTATGAAAAAGTCTTAAATTCTTAAAACATTTTAAGTCCCATGTTCTGAAAGTCTCTGAAAGAGCTAAAGAATACCTATCTAACTGAAATATATCCCTATACATCTAAAAAACCGAACCAATATGACTACAAGCTTGACTATCATAGATGATTATTTATTAACCTATAATTCTTAATTATATACTACATTTTTAAATGAGTTGCAGAAATATAATACCTTAATCAAGAGCATAAATATACATATAACAAAATTTACCTTAAACTTGTGTCAATAAGCCAAGATCCATACCAATGCAAAGTAGTCATCACTATAGCATATCCCCCTTTAAATGTAAATACATATTTTAAAAAGCAATACTTTAGAGAATTTGTGCATAGTTCTCTCCAAACTGCTTCCTGCTTTTTGTTTGGCAAAGTAATTTTGGGGGTATTCACAGAGACCTTTCAGGGGGTCTTGATCCATCAAGCCACATTAGTCTGTAATGATTCCACAGGTTCTTATCCTCTGTGGAAACAAAGGGAGAACCTCTTTTCCAAAGCAACATAACCTTAGACCCAAATTTTGAAAACAAGATACCTTTAAAGTATATATGTTGGTTTACCTTAGAAGCCCATACAATGAAATGTCTCTTTGTACTTAACTCCTTCACAGTCAAAAAAAATTAAAGAAGACACAATAATGTACATAATCCAGACTCTCTGTGTATATTCCATCTTTATTTGGCTTATTTTTCTTACCATATTACTTTTTCTACAAGTTTAATATTTATTATCTTTATACCTTTAATCTATGAATGTCTATACTCTTTTATATTACTTTTACTGTCTCTTTACTCTTTTTCTTCTTTCTCCCAAGGTTATGTACATTTATTCAACACTGTGACCCATTTAGAGGTCTATATCTGTCTGAATCTGTATTTTGTATATGTAATTATTTACTAACCAGAAGCACCATTTTTTTAGTATAATAAAGGGTTATTCATTTAGGGGTAAATTAGGAGATCATAAACCTCTGCATGAACAGTGAAACAGGAACTGAATCCAGCAGCTGGAAGAGAGAGTGTATGCTTTACATTGTTTACATTGGCATTTATAGTATATGAGCCACATCCAAATGGGCTGGTAACTTAAAGGTTACTGGCTGTAGGAATTCCTACAGTACCTCTCCCTTTTGTTTAAATAAGAGTGTTCTAAGCATAATACAAATTATATACAATAAAAACAAATATCAAGTATAAAAATTAGAATTATAACCAGAATAAATAATAGCAAGCAAGAAACGTGATAAATGTTTCAATAATTATCCTATCCTAAGGAGTATAAGTCTTGTATTATAAATAACTTGGCCAAGAAATGAGAGGAAAATAACTATGATCACATAAGGATGATGTCTCAGTTGCTTCTCAGTATATGCCAGAATCCCAAAGTAGGTTCTAATGACAATGAAGGAATGACCTTTCCAGCAAGAGAACACAGACAAAGAGAGAGCAAGCTTTCTTTTTCTGTGTCCTTCATATAGGCTGCCCACAGAAGATGAGGCCCAGATTAAAGGTGGATCTTCTAATCTCAAAAAAATCAGGATTAAAGGCTTGTTTTCCCACCTCAAAAAATTCAAATTAAAGTACACCCAGTTAATTCCAGACACAGCCAAGTTGAGAACCAAGAATAGCCATCACAGGTGCTAGGAATATACAACATACAAAGGACAGTCTTCAATAAATGATGTTGTTTAAGTTTGTAGTCACATGCAACCAAAGAAAACTGGATCCTTCTCTTACACCCTGCCCCAAAATAAACTAAAATACATTAGAAACATACCATAAAGCTAAAAAAACATGAAAACTACAAAATAAATCATAATTTCAGCAACACTGGTCTTGGTAATGTGTGTATATGAACAACACCAAAAGCACAAGCATAAAAAGTAAATACACACGTTCACATTCATATGTAAAACACTGGCAGTGGAGTTCTTGGCTTGTGAAGGGTTTATTCTTTAGACTCTCTTATGCTAAAATAGACAAGACTAGTCAATGGCATGTTGAATGCATTAAGAAGATTTGAATACAGTGACCTGAAGACAGATTATTTGGGGGATTGTTTTGGGCTTTGAAATAGCATCTCAGTAGAGAGGTTGTTTGATCTGAGACTTGAAGGAGGAAAGGGGAGTTGTGGTTTGACCACACTGGTGGTACTTGTGACTAGGTTAATATAGAAGGCTAGTTGGCAATTATTGGTTGAGATTTCCTAGTTAGGCATTCATATCTTAAAAAGATTTTGTTATTTCAAGGATGCTGTTTTGAGCAATATTTGAATTTTTTGTAAGGGACAAATTAACAAATCTCCACTGTTAAATGAAATCATATATATATATATATATATATATGTGTGTGTGTGTGTGTGTGTGTGTATATGTATGTATATATATATATATATATACACTTAAGTTTACATATATATTTATACTTAAGTTTATTTTTGTATTTTATATGTATTATACATAATTAATTTATATTTCAAAAGAAAATTATGCATGTCCTGCTTATGGTTACAAGGTAAAAGTTAAATGAAATGAAAGCTAAATAAATTTTTAATTGTCGATTTTTGAAACTGTGCATCAGACTGAGAAATAGCTGCCAATAGTTCAATGACTCAGAGTTAGGTCAGAAACTCTCAATGTGGTTAGTCTGGTGGCACTTCTTCAGTGAACACAGCTTCAGAAGAGGTATGCTTCTCAAATATGCTGGGCCAATAGGACCACCTGCTGGGGTAGGAAACACAAGAGCCCTTGTCATCACATACCTTGATCTTCCCAGTGCTTCTTCCTATCCCTAGTCACCAGGATATTGCTACTTTGGACAGTACCCGGTACATACAGTGCCCAGGGATATGGTCACATTCTATGTGATTTTGGAGGTCAATGTGAGACGGGCTCCAAGGTGACTCTGATTAGACATGCAGAAATAGCATAGAGTCAGGAATAATATTGAAAACTGAGATTGAGTTTATAATGGAAAAGTGGAAAGCTTAGTTTGGGGCGATGGGAATAGAGAGCAGAGTAAATACTAAGGATGTAAAGGCGCATGATGATATTACTTGATTGAAGTTGAGAGAAAGACATGTAATTGTGGACTTGGGATGTAGATTATAAAATACCTTGTAAGTTGTATGGTAGGCTATAGAAAAAATTGACCAGGAAAGACGATACCAGTTCACTCATGAACTAGTCCAACAGGGGTAATGGAGCAGCCTGCTTCTGCTTCCTTGGAGCAAAGGACCTGCTGCTAACATACCCATTCAACAATTTTGAAACTACAAAACATGTTTGTTTAGTTTGAGCATAGCTTGGTTCCTAATTTAGTTTTATTAAGTCAAAGATGAATCTGAAACACAGTCTGTATAAAGGTATTCCAAAAGTTTGGAGATATATGATGCCCCTTACACTTATCCATGTCTTATTTTCAGGCCTAATATTCAAATTTTCTCATGTGCCAGACAAGTCCCCTTTGGCTAGTGTGCTTGGCTTTGTCTCAATGTGTTTCCAGTTGGCAGTAATTGTTTAAATGATGGTAAAGGGAACATGGTGTCCCAATGTCATTTCCAGCACACATTCTCTGTACCATATGCTCCAACCATCCTCTCGTTGTCCCCCACGCAACATATGTCCCTTCTTTGACTCAGCTCCTTCGCAAGTGTTCTCCCACTGTATTTGGAGACAAAAAGCAAGGTGACCTCTTTATGATCTTTTGAGCCCTAATGGAAGTCTGTTTCTTAAGGAAGACTCTTTCCCAACTTCACACCATGATTTAAATGTAACTTCAGTGGGCTCTGATTTATATTAGATCTTATCTCTCTGTATATTTATTCCTTTCTACATTGGTCCTCTTTTATTCTTTGCTCATTTAATATTAGATATAGAACATATTTTTGAATGGCCTGCTACGTGTTGGATACATAGTATTAAAGAATAGTTATGTCATCTTTGAGATGTATCTAGTAGAGAGATATCAAGAAGAATCACACAAAAATACACCTTAAACTGCCATGAGAAAAGGACCAAAGTTATATGGAGAATAAATACTGAGCATGGGTCAAGAACACTGAAAGGTGTGCCCATAGGCATGAGGCACATTTTTGCTAGACAGTAAAAAGCATAGCTAAATAGGAAAGCAATATTTTCAATGCTCTACTCCATTTTTCTGTTTTCTTTGGGCTCATTCAGTACTACTTTTGTATATATTTTGTTTTAAATTTTTTTTTTTAGTTATTTCGAGACACGGTTTCTCTGCAGCTTTAGAGCCTGTCCTGGAGCTAGCCCTTGTAGACCAGGCTGGTCTCGAACTCACAGAGATCCGCCTGCCTCTGCCTCCCGAGTGCTGGGATTAAAGGCGTGCGCCACCACCGCCCGGCTCTGTTTTAAAAATCTTTTAAAATACTTCTTGGTAAATGATATTTATATTAATGTAGATAAAATACACAGCTAAGTAAATATAGTGGTTATTGACAGTTTCATTTTGCAGTTGAAAAGCTCTGAAGTCTGTGTTTTAGAAATTGCGGTGGAGTTTTGCAGCCTCCATTCTGAGTAGACATGGTGAGAAGCCCTTTGGGAATCACGATGCACAACTGCTTTTGCCTTCATTCCCTCTCAGAAGGCACATCGTACTTCATTATTCCTGCTTGTTAAGAGTCCTAAATCTTTGACTCTGACATCTAACATATTAGCTATAACTCTGGGCTTTATATCATTCCAGAATTTGATAAGCATGCCATCTGTGTCTGTGTCCAAGTTGTTAATCAAAAAGTTGAACAGTGGGACCTAATATTTTCTATCAGCATTCAGGTACAGAAAGATGTCCCCCAGGATGGCACCAATCCATTAATCAACATGGCTGAAAAAACTATTCCATCCAGTGCCTCATATTTGTTTATGAGACAATCAAGGGGATTTTTGTCAGAATCCTATCTTTGCTATCTTCTTCCTTCTCTACAACTTGAATAAATGTATAAAGTAGGAAATTAAACAGCATTCTGGGAATCTACCAAAATTCTTCATTTGGATGCCTCAGGTCACCTTCCTTGTTGCAGCCCTCCAATGCACTTTTTGGGTATGCCCATGAATTATGCCATAATCGGACACTGTGAGAGTTCTTCACTTAGAACTTCTGTAGAGCTCCATGCTCCAGAGAAGGCCAGCTCTTCTGGATAAACCGTCTTTGCAGATTAACACCTAGGCTGTTATACAGCATCCCGGGAGAGAGGGTATGGTGCTGGCTCATGCAGATGACAGCGTGGCAAGGCAGGCAGTACAGCAGTGTATCATGGGACAAAAGGACATTCCCTACATCGTGCAGGACAGTCTTTCTTTGCTGGGTATGGATTCACAGTCTGTGGTTGCCGTGATGAACCTCACTGACCACGTGACTTTTTTGTCTTTGGACTACTTCATTGGAGGGCTGTGAAGGATTTGGGAATGTTGAGATTAAGAGATAGCTAGTGCTTAAAGCATAATGAAGGCCAAGGGAGAAAGAAATGTGGAGAGAAATGTAGACAATAGAGACCTCGGTTTTGAAGTTTGAGAGGGAAGTGGAGGCTTCCAGGGCCATTTGTATGATGACGTAGATAAGAATCTGTAGTGCTGGTCAGCTGGGGCTGAAAAATCAGCTGTGGTTGGCATGAGATCTGCATCATAGAGGTGTTATCTCCTGATATTTCTGTGGGTTAAGTACACAGAAGCCATAGTTGAAGGGAACCAATATTCTCTTCCTTTCAAGCTTAATAGCTAAACTTAGCAAAGTTTAAGAAGCACACTGATCTGGTACTGATTTTGAAGGAATGAGAGATGCAAGACTGAGGAGGATATGTAAAGTGGCTGAGGCTTGGGACCACGAGGCAGGGTCACTCTCTGAAGAGTGGAGAGGCCAGGATACTGGAGATGCCAGGGCCACGGCATGTCTGCCAAAAATAGCAGCCTATATAAAGAGAATCAGTCTGAGCCTTTGAGACAAGCTGAGGGTACTACAGATAGCCGAGCTGGAGAAGCAGGGAAGCCCAAACCCTTTGAATTCCAGAAGATTATGAGTGAGTCCAAGATGTCAGATATTGATCTATACTATTGGACTTTGGTTTTGCTGAGGTGTAGGTTTGATGGGTTTGTTTGTTTGGTTTGGTTTGGTTTTGCTCTAGGAATTCCTTTCTGCAAACAATGTAACTTGTTTTTATTCTGTAGGAACTAGCCGTTAAGTTTTTAAAGAAATATTGAACTTTTAAAGTGTAGGACTTTTTAAAAGATGGTAGGAAATTTAAAAGTTGAAAAACCATGGTTTATATCATAATAATAGCATGAGATTTTGGAAACAAAGGAAGACATCATTATGGTTTAATAATATGTTACTTTGTCAAGTTGCCAAGGAAGAGTGTGCTGGTTAGTTTTTATTGTAAGTGTTTCATAACCTATAGTCATCTGAGAAGAGGGAAATTTCTTTGAGGAATTATTCAGATCAGATTGGCCCATGCCATGTCTGAGATAGACTGTTCTGATTGATATGTAAGAGCCTAGTTCACTGTGAGTGGCACCATTCCTAGGCACATGGGCCTGAGTTTTACTAGAGAGCTAGCTGAGTCATCAAGAGAAAGAGGCAGTAAATAGTGTTGCTGTATGGTTTCTGGTTCAGTTCCTGCCCTGACTTCCACCAATGATGGGCTGTGACCTAGAAGTGTAAGCCAAATAAACTCTTTCCTCCCCCAGTTGCTTTTGGATAGAATGTTTGGCACACCAAATAAAACAGAACATATAGTGTGGGTAAGGGAGTTCCTCAATCTCTGATCTGTTCTTGTGATGACATCTAGTCTTGACTTGTGTCATGCTTTTAGTTTGCCCCTTCTCTCTGTCAAGTTTGGCTTTATGTCCCATAGTTTATGTCAGTTAAAACCATCTTTTTCCTTCTTTGAAGTTGCTCTGAATCATTTGCCCAGAGGTCCATTATATTTCCCAGGCTGAATAACACAATGGTCATCTTCGGTACTGTTTGCACTGGAACACTCTGCCTTTTCTTCCTTTACCCAAAACATCTTCTAAAAGGCTCTTACAGTCTTTCTGTCCCATAGTCCATGATGATTCTTGAGGCTTGGGAGAAAACAGTGTGATATGGATATGATGCAGATGTCCCAGGTAGGGTTCTTTCTCTTTGCACCTGGACCAGTTGCAAGTCCTATGTTCACTGCCATTGACTTCATAAAGGAGCTCATCTGATGACAGTTGAGAGATGTGCTAATCTATGGATATAATGACAATAGCTCAATAGGAGTTGATTTAACGCTGTGCCCATTCAGAATAATAGGCTCTCTTCATGATAGCCAGGGAATGGAAACAACCTTGATTTCTATCAACTGATGAGCAGATAGGAAAAACATAATTCATTTGTAGAGTGGAATATTATGGAGCTGTTAAGAAAAACAAAATTTGAAATTTGCAGGTAAGTGAATAGAGGAAGAAATAACCATTCTGTGTGAGGTAACCCACATTCAAATAAACAAATGTCACATGCTTTCTGTCTTTTGTGGATATTAGTTTTGAATCTTCTGGTATGTGTGTTTCATTTGAAATACTAATAGAGGTCAGAAACCTAATAAGGGTCCCTGAGGAGGATGTCTTCAAGGGATAGGTGATAGAACCTTTAAAGGGTAAAGAGAAATAATGGAGTGGGAAGGGCTATATTGGGGTACTGGATATGAGGGTGGAGTAGAGGAAAGACTACAAGTGGAGTAGGATAGCTAAACACCTTTCGAGAAAACCACTTGGAAACCTATAAAACTATTCAAGCTTCCTAAAATACACACATCCACACATAAAAATAGCTCAAATAGAGTTACCCTCTAGTGAAGTGACAAGGCCCCTTACTGGACATGCCAGGCTAATAAATAAGAAGTCCAGTATCAGTAAGGGTTATCTCTTTTGGAATTGTTTACCACTGAGCAAGCATAGACCCTTGAACATTATAGTCTACTGCCAATGCTATTGGGTGCCCTCCAGAACTTGATAGCAAGACCCTACCTACTACTGAAGGTGCCGTACACCCAAGTCCTAGGACACAGGAAGATCAAGATGATACAGACCTGGAAGTTTCATCCCCGCTGGCTAACCTTCATAGGGCTAAAAGATGCTCTGTATGCTATTGGAGGCCAGAAGTGATCATCATTCTCACTCAACTGAGACCCCTGTGGGCTACAATAATTACTTCCCTATCGAGACGAGCCCACTGGTGCTAGAGTGTCATGAGCATCATGGAAATAGCCAGCCATTTTCTGACTGGGTTTAAGTCCTGTGCCACAAGATGAAATCCATCCTTGGCATGATTATCAGGGTCACGAGCCTGTGGTTAGATAGACAGACCCTAGAACCAATTACTATTATTCAGCTACATGGATATAGTATAAAACAAACTCCTAATGACTTACTGTTTACGGAAAAATGATGCAATCTAATGCAACAGAGTAAATGGATGAATCACCAGACAAAGAAGTCCTCTCTCTGTGTCTTGGAGTATTGGTTCCTTGATACACACACACACACACACACACACACACACACACACACACACACACTGGTGGGTACTTAAATCACTTGTATGAAATGATACAGCATTTACCTTAACCTATGTCCATTTTCCCCATGTATGCTTTAAATCATCTCTAAATTATTTATAAAAGTTAACACAACATCAATAATATTGTAATACTGAGGAGTAACTAATGATAAGAAAACTACCATGGATGTATTTGGTATAGATGCAGTTTTTCCCTAGACATTTTCAGTATGTGATGGTTTGGATTCTTTGCTAAAAATCAATAGGTATCCAGTTTTTTCAGCATCATTTGCTGAAGATAATTTCTTTAATGTATTTTTGGCATAGTTTTCAAATATTAAAGTGATTGAAGTTACTTGTATACATGTTTGGGGCTGATTGTTAGGGACACTGCAGTTCTGGAAGCAGAGGATGCATTTTTTGTAGGAAAGGTTAAGGAATCCTGCTTGATGCTCCACTCTGAGATATTGCTGATCATGTGATTTGCACTCCTGCTTCCTTTCCAGCAGCCTCACAGATTCCTCTTCCCCTTCTACCAACTCTTCAGCATCCCAAAGTCAATTCTGTGAAAGAGGATCCAAGTTTTTGCACACTCCCATCCAGCTCATATCTTCCGGAAAATTCCAGCTTGCCTTCACAGCTTTTCCATTACTGTGGATGTCTGATCTATATTAGTTTCCCTCATATTTAATGTATAGCATTTCAGTTAATTCTGTATCTTTTTATATAGTGTCTAAATATTTCTGGAATATACCCATAAATGCATACATATAAATATTACCTTGTAGTTTAACGTCTGCTTACAATACATGTCATTTTTTATTTTACTGATAATGATAGCTAACACTCATTAAGTGTTTTCTCTCAGTGCTCTCTTTGTTTTCCAAGTTGTTCTGGTATAAGCAGTACAAGAGAGGTATCATTGTTGTTCTCATGTTTCATACTAGAAAGTCAAGGAACAGAGCAGATGAGTCTCTGGAGCGAGATTACCCATAAACCATGTTTGCTCACAGTGGATGGTTGGAGAACACATGACAGGCTCATCATTTGAGCCTTCTCTGCTGGTGATGCTGTAGATCAACTTGTTTCTCCTTTTGAGCTAACTGCACTTACTGTTTTTCATCTTCTGAACAATATTTAGCACTTCTGTACCTTTCTTTCCCAGGTTCCAGTTGATTCTTGGCCACTCAGCTGGGGCTGTGATGAATGGTTCCATAACTGTCTTCGGTAGTGCAATATGATCATAAGATATCATATAAAAATTATAAATATAACTCACAAAGAAGCACTAAAACAACACAATAACAAATAAAAACAGAATTATACCCAAATGGAAACTGTTGGTAGCTGTGGGATGGCAGAAACATTTTCTTCTGCTGCTGATTTCTCTTTGCTTTATGCTTCCACCTCACAGAGTTAGGTCTGTGTCATGAGACGCCCACAGAGGTTGGCGTTCATGGGTAAGGTGAAGGCCAGAGCTGAACGTTTTCCTCTGAAGACTATATTTATGTCAGTGTTAGTCAGTTTCCCCCCACTGTGACAAAGTGCCTGACGCAACTAAACGCACAGAGTTTGTGTTTTAGTTTATGGTTTCAGAGGCTTCTGTCTGCAGTGACCTGTCCCCTCCACTGAGGGCTTGTCGGGAGGCAGAATGTCATAGTAATGGATGTCTAGTGAAGCAAAGCTTTTAACCTCATGGTAGCCAGGAACCACACACACACACACACACCCACACCCACCCACCCACCCACCCACACACACACACACACACACACACAGAGAGAGAGAGAGAGAGAGAGAGAGAGAGAGAGAGAGAGAGAGATGTACCCATCAGAGGCAGCTGCTGTACCTTCGACTTCCTCTACGTAGACACCACTTCTTAATAGTTCAGTTAGGAACCAGCTCATCAGTGCTCTAATACTCTGAAAAGGTCAATGACATTGGGAGACAATTGCCCATTCAGGCCACCACAGGCTGTGGCCAAGCCTTCAACAGAGGATCCCCAGGGGGCATTCCATATGCAAAATGTATGCACATACATACATGCACACACACACACACACACACACATATAGGCTGACTTCATTTGATCATTTCAACACCTACAAAACTAATTCTCATACCCTAAAATGTTATAGTTGGTAATACCTCAATTTACTGAATGATCAAAGTTAAGGTTTTTTGTTGTTTTGTCTAGAAATAATCATTATTTGGGACATGGGAAAGATGAGTGTGAAGTGCATTTTGATTTCAGGTAGAAATAATTTAGACCCTCTTGGATCAGAGCTGTACTTCAATGTACACAGCTGTGGGTTCAGCTTTCTGCATGAATTTGCTAAAATTGTAAGCAAGAGTTTGTAGAGTAACAACCATTACTGGTCATATGACCCTGGTCAAGCAGAATCTCCCTAGAAAGCCAGCCCAAGGGAGTGTCCTGCCTGTCCCCACGGCTCTGTGTTTGTCTCTAGAAGGAGAGTGACTGAAAAGAAACTCCTGTGCAGTTGACATGAGCAGGAAGAGCAGGGTGTGAATAAAGCACACCCACCTCTAGACCGCTTTGAATTCTAGCTCTGCTCAGTGAAGTTGTTCCTGTACTCCCATTAGTGAGGCGTTAAGGAATTTCATGTACACTCAAAGAAATGGACCTCAAAGTAATGGGGAGCCGTAGGAGCAAGAGATAGGAGGCATTCCAAAGACCTTGGACTTTAACAATAGGGGCCATTGGGGAGAGAAACAAGATTGGTCAGGATGGGAGGCAATAATGAGTTCAGTGTGATTTGGCTGAAGGCCTCTGAACACATCCCAACACAAAATGGTCTTTATGCCCTGGTCAACAGTTGCTACTTCTGCCTTGGTCAGCGTGGGAGTATAGATGAGCTCCATGCCATTGCATATAGATCTGTACTAAGTCTCTATCGTCAGATGATCTATTTGTTTAACCAACAAATAGAAGTGAATTCATAGTGGCAGTCTTCCCTTCTTCATGATTCCTACAGAACTTTTGACCTCAGGAGGCTGTTGGGCCTTTGCCTCTTGGGGTTTCCTGGGTGAATGTCCATGATTTCTCTATTCTGTCTCATATACCGAGGATGATGTTACACCTCTTTGCCTAAAAAAATAATAATAGCAACATTGCTTAGTCTTTTGTTCCATACTCTCTGAAGAGGAATAATTATATCCAGTTTCTGGATGAGAAAATTAAAACATGGAGGGATTAAGTGACAGTCACAAGGTAATGTCACCAGCACCCACCATCCAGGCTGATTTGGGGTGTAGGAGTTTGTATTTCTTCACACATTTGTTATTTACAATGGCACTATACCTCTGTTAGAAACAGCCAAAGCCACCACATGAAAAATCAGAGAATCAACTAACCTGGGCTCATAGTGGGTCACCAAGACTGAAGTGGCAATGGGGATCCTGCATGGGACTGACATAGACAATCTGAATATATGTCACAGTTGTGTAGCTACGCCCTCTTCTGGGACTCCCGACAGTGGGAGCAGTGGCTGTCTGACTCTTTTGCTGGCTTTTGGGACCCTTTCCTCCTAATGGGTTTCCTCGTCTAACCTTGATATGTAGGGAGGTGTTTAGTCCTACTGCAACTTGAAATGCAGGTTTTGTGATCTCCCTGAGAGGCCTGCCCTTTCCAGAACAGAAATGGAGGAATGGATTCAGGTGGGTACCCCAGAGGAGTGTAGGAAAGGAACTGCAAGGAATCGAGGGAGGGGGAACTGCAGCAGGAATTAAAAAAAAAAAAAGAATTAAAGAAAGTCTTACCGATGTCTTACTGTGTGGTTGGCGTTTGCCCTTCATCGCAGGCTAAGCCCACTGTTATTCCCCCTTCATCATGAGGAGCTGCAAGCATTTATAAAGGTCAAGACAGGGAGTATGTATAACTTTGTAAGTCATACCATCTCTGTCACTCACAACTGTCACCTCTGCTGTTGACGTATGAGAGTAAAACACAAAACAAATGCTGGCGGCTTCATCTCAGAAAAACTGTACCTCTGTACCTTCCAACACAGAGGTCAGATTTTACCTATAGGTCACACTTTATCAAACCAAAAGCTTAGAAGCTGAGGACAGTTTATATAAAACTAGGTATTCCCAGGTCAAATAGCAGCTAACGTCTGGGTCCCCAGGTGTGTGTTCCTCAGCACAGTCTTCAATACCCCAAGAATGTGTCAGTCACAAGACATGTTTTAGTTCTAAGCTTCGATTTATGTGTACACGTTGTTACTTATAACTGCAGTCTTTGCAAATGTCCTGAGTTTAGAAACCAGTCATTCTAGGTTAGACTGTTGTTCTTACTGCAGAGGGGAAAGGGGTTTGGACATTAAGACACAGAAGGCTACACAGCTGCTATACACATGCAGAGGGCCTAGGTCGATCCCAGGCAGGCTCCCTAGCTATAGGTCCAGAGTCGTAACCTCCCACGAGCCCAGGTCAGCTGTCTCTGTGGCATTCCCCTGTCATGAAACAGCCAAGGCCACCACACACAAAAAAAAATCTCCTGGCTCCTACAATCCCTCTGTGCCCTCTTCAACAAGACTCCTAGAGCTCAGCCCAGTTCTTGGCTGCAGATCTCATCTCTCCATCTGCTTCCTTCAGTTACTGGATGAAAGTTCTCTGATGACAATTAGGGTAGTCACCAATCTGATTGCAGGAGAAAGCCAGTTTAGGCACTCTCTCCATATGGTAGTTGTGTAGCTTGGTCTGTTTATGAGGCTCTCAGCAGTGGGATCAGGATCTGTCCCTGGTGCTTGAGCTAGCTTTGGGAAACCTATTCCCCATGTTGGGTTGCCTTGTGCAGCCCTGAAGTAACTTGGCCCTGCCTCAACTTGAAGTGCTATGCTTTGTTGATGCTCATGGGAGACCTTCCTGTTGTGTGCGTGGGAGTAGCAGAGAGATAAGGAAGGAAGGATAAAAGGGAGGCGGTCAGGCTTTCAAAAATGTAAATTAATTAATTAATTAATTTAAAATGTAATATTAAAAAATAATTTAACTTTTAAAACGGTATGATGGCAAATACATGAAGGTAAGCACAGTTGGCCTTGAAGGTCTGCTGGCCACGGTGAGGAACCAGCAGAAACCACAGGAAATCTGCAAAGACAAGGGCCAGCTTTCTCCTATGAACTTCAGAGGGAGCACAGTGCTGCCAGCAAACATCTTGACAGCAGGGATGCATCAGGATTCCAGAAGGGATGCACTAGAATAAAGCAAGTTACAAGGTTTTGTGACCGGGCATGATGGAAATAGGTTTTGCTGGTTTTCTGTGACTGAGTTTCTGCTCATTTGAAAGTCCTGGAAAACTAATAAATTTTCATTTGCTGTTATATTTTTGTTTTATTTCTTCAGAAAATTGTCGCTGGCTGCTCTTAATCCTTCTCTGAGTCTAAAGCACTCTTTTTGTGTGCAGTCTGTGGTTCTCTGTCATCTCCTGGCACTAATATTATTGTGGCCAGGAGATTGATGGTTATCTACATTTTCTTGGAGAATAAGTTAAATAAATTTTACGTCAATAAATTTAAACATCTAAGCTTTTTTATTCCTATAAGAGATGCATCATTAACCATCACCAGGTAAAAGGGTAGAATATCTGTCAAGCAAAGGCAAGAGAAGCCTAAATGTAAATCTGTAGATAGTGTATAATCCATTAGGAAACAAATTTATTGGTAAGTGAAACAAATTCACTGTTACCAGTGAATATAAATCAGGAACAGAAGTCTCACTTAATTGCACACCTTGGCAAGAGTCCTAAGGTTTTACAGTAACCCGCAGAGAGTTAATGTACTGCACACTCATTCCAGGGCATTGATTTCTGCATTACCACAGCAAAAGACACAATTCCTTGGCAAAAGCACGCTTTTTGAGGTGAATTTTTTTCATCAAGTAATCCACAAATCAGAATTTTTAATAACTTCTTTCATTGTTCATGAATGCAAATATTTATCAGGATGATCTAATGGCGTAGAAAAAAATGTTCTTTGAGTGAAATTTCATCTTGGAAGTCTATTTTTTGATGCTTTTCCAGGTTGCAAACTTCTGGACTGTGGGTTTTGGATGAGTATGTTGTGTATACCTATGGTGTCCTTGGGATCTGAGACACCTCCTGATACCAGCTCTAGGACATCCATTTGACGCTGGTATTCCATTTAGTGTGCACAGCCTGAAAACAGAAGAAGTTGATTCAAACTGTACTTGTACTGTGGGATCCTAGGTCAAATAATTTTCAGATAAATCTAATTTTGTAATTTATTTTTAGCTCTATGTTTGGAATAACAATTTGGCTTACTCAGTTTCTCAAGTTGGTCTTAAAATCACCCTGTAGCCCAGACAGGCCATTGGCTCATAATCCTCCTGCTTCAGCCTACTGAGTAACTATAATGACAGGTTTGTGACATCAGGCCCAACCTAAAGTTTTGTCTTCTGAAAATAAAATAAAAAACACTGTTAAATAATCTTCACAGTCAAAATACTTTGCTCCAATGAGGCATAGCCTAACTCCTCCTACGAATATCAGACTAGATGCAGTGCCCAACTGATCTCCTAAGTTTCTTCATGTGATCTATGGCTATCAACTGGACTCGTAGATGTGTGTGTCCTCCACTTTGCCCACTTAGATAAAGCTTCACTTTTATCCAGTTTTTCATGTGGTTAATAACTAAGGTTTTTATCTGTTTTATTTGAAGAAAAAAGTAATCCATCATTTACACAAGCCATACTATTCATCTCTGGTTAATGTTGACCACACTGGGCAAAATATCCACATGTTCTTAGTTACCCATATTTCCAAGGGATGTCAGAAATCTTTATTTTCATGTCGAATCATTGGGTTGTAAATTCAGAGCCTCAAATGCATGGCTATGTAGAGAAACAGGCAAATAAGCAAGCAGGAAGCCAATAAGTGAGTTCCTGGTGTTGGCCAAATATAGCGACAAGACTCAGGTCACAGTGCACCTAAGAGCCAAGGAAATAAAAACAGAAAGAGCAGAGGTTCCCTTCTGTGCTCAATTATGACTGAATTCCTGGAATTAGGAAAGAACACCATCTGTTCATAGGCCATCTGTGTTATATCATATCTGCCTGGAAACTGGGAGTCAAGTGCTCTGTTAAGACCACAACCATCGGCCACTGTGAAACCTTTTTTCCAATAGAGTGAATAACAGCCATATGTGCATGTCACAGATAGGTAAGGAATATTATGAGCAATATTTTATATTCACGTACACATTTTAATCTAATAGCCTGTTACCTAATTTGTGTGTACATATGTATCTTTGCATGTATATGCATGTACAAGATACATAAGTATATGTGTGCATGTATATGTTATATGTATGCACTTATGTGTGTATGAATGTTATATATATGCATTTGTGTATGAATATGTGTGTATGTATGTGTTTATGTGTTTGTATGTTTATATGTATTTGTATATGTACCCAAACTAATGTGAATATTCGTAATAATCTTTCTAAGCCTTGTACTATGACTCCCCAGAGTGGCCCCTCACTGATCTAGACAAATATATGCATGTGAGAAAACTGAAATTCTTCTTCTAAATACTTCTGTGTTGACTAGTGAGCATGCAGGAATGATTTCCATCTATTCACCAAAATTATGCCAAGTTGTAAAGACTATTTTAAGGAAAGCTATGGTGTGTTTAGAGGATTTTAATACGGCAGCTGATCAGATAAAAGAAGGAAACTTGAGACCTGGAGTCCAGTAAAGAGAATGTTATAGCAGGTCCAACTGGGAGATAACGAATGCTTGACCTTGGCTGGTAGCAGCCCTGGAGAGAGTGAGACAGGATCAAGCTACAACTGATTTACTGACCCAAGGCAGCATCCCTCATGTGTCAATGTTATCCCAGATTTAATTTACATGGAAATGATCTGCAATGAGAAATGGAATCCAAATTTGAAAATTATTACCCTATAATCTCTGTGCTAAAATATCTTTGCAGAATTACATTCTCTATCAATCATTACTACCAAAAACATGATAAAGAAAGAATATTTTTACTTTACCATATAGATTTAAGTAGTGGTAAAATATTACTGTGTCATTTATAGTGTAGGATAATCTTTTCCCACAGTGTTCTACTTATTATATTTTTGACCTTACTGTATTATAGGGAGTTACAAAGGGGAAATATTGTTATATTTTTATCTTAACACAAGGGAGTTCAAATATTAAGGTTTAATATTTTATCTCAGATCACATAAGGTTAGACCTGATTTATTATCCATAGTGTTCTTTTTTTAAAAAAATAAATTATGAATGCTCCTGAAACATATATATATATATATTATATATATATATATATATATATATATATATATATATATATATATATATATAGACTCAATTTTTACAAAGTCACTTTCCCTGTTGCTATTGCTGCCGTTAAGATTGTGCTAATGACTGATGTAGCACTGTCTTATTTTCTGAGGATGTAGCTTCAATTCCCAAAATACTGTGGCTTTCTGTCCCATGCACTCTTACCTGCCGAACACCACCCTTCTGGGCCAAAACTGGCTCATCAGGTCCGAATATAGTACATCTAATGAACAAAAGAAACAAGTACCTAATCTCAGTGGCCAGGAGTCAAGCATCAGAGGTCACTTGCTGGCCTTGTCTATCTGAGTGGTCTTGGGTGTCTGCTCTAATCGCCTTTGCTCCTGGCTCCCTGGATGAAAAAGCAGATGCCGTCTGGCTCCTGTGGTAATGGGAAACCAATGATCAGTTGTGTTTCACCTCTGAAGCTTGCTTCCCTGCTGTTCATGTTTAATAGGTTGAAGCGGATAATAATAAGGCCAAACTTAGCTTCAGGGGCAAGAAGCAGAATGTTAGTCTGTACCTTAGGTTAGAACCTGAGGTAGCGGAGGAAGAGACTGATGGATGCCGGGTATGCTCAGAGGTCAGCTTCTAGAAGCTGCAAAGGAAGCGTGCCGTATAGAGCACTGGGCACAGCTCACGAAGCAGCTCTCGCAAAGCAATGATGTCTGAGGAGAGGATGAGAGCTCTTCACAGAGACCGCAGCCACCGTGCCAAGAATCACTCGGGAGTATTGCCTTGTCAACAAACTGCCGTTCCGTGCTGCTGAGGCCAAGTTTATTATGTGGCTAGCCATTCAGTCTCTTGAATTTTAACAGCACTTATTTGCGGTAATGAGAGAAACTGTGGGTAGATGTACAGTCCTAACTGTTCTGATTAGTCTGTGTCTAGTGTTCCATTTTCTCCCTAATATCCTCAATATCTTTTTTTAAAAAAAAAAATGTCTCTTTTCTCTGCCTGGAGGAAATTGGCACAGGGAAGTACTGTTGAAACACTGTCTATATGGACAACTGGAGATACTGTCTTGATTAAATTGCCTGGATGATTCAGTTTAAAAGATCAGTTCTTTACGGTGTTGTATTAAATTGACACCCAAGACATTTACTTATAGCACATTAGCCAGACCCAGAAATTAAGTCAAAGCCCTGTATCTACCATATAAAGTAGTTTTCACATGGAAAGTAGGAAATTAAAGCTGGCATCCATTCATGTTGCCTCAAATCACCATAGAATTTGTATCCTATCATCTTAGTCTCCGAAAAGATAACCAGTTTTTCTTCATTTCTAAGAATGGTTGCTTCTGATAGTAATTAACCTCAATAGTAGCATAATTTCACACCTTACCGCGAGAGTACTAAAGGGAGCATTAGGGAACCGTGGGACCTTTGTGTATGTATCATTCACTTCTAAAAGTCATTTGTCTTTATTTTTATTGTTGATGAATTTCATTCATGAAGTGTTTTATCAAATCCACCTCCTAGTCTCTCCCCTCCAATTCTTTCCAGATTCTCATGACTCCTTTCCCTCTTTATTTTATGTTTTATTTCTAACCCACAGAGTCCAGCTGGGGCCACCAGTACCTGCGTGAGGGCAGCGCTATTCAGTGGTACATGGACAACCTACCCCAAGCCACATTCATGAAGGAAAACGATGCTCCCCTCTTTAGCAGTTATCAGTTGCCAAGGGCAACTGAAGGGTCTTCACGCATTCCTCCCCATCTATGTTAGCATGTTGATGGTGCAGGTTTTACATGGGCAACCATAGCCACTGTGGGTTCACATACATGACAGCTGGGTCATGGTCAGAAAATACCATTTCCCAGCTGCCCTCTGTTAACTCTTGCTCTTCCTAATGGCTGTTTGAAATTTCAGACAAGTCTGGGTCCTGGAATCTTTTCTACTTCTGATGGGTCTTTAAGTCTTTGCAAGAAAGCTCTTGGTCTAAACATCTGTGAGTAATTAATCTACTCAAAAGTACACTCATAAATTGAATTATATTTTTAATTAAAGAAAATGGTTTTCATGTAAATGAATTTCTGGTAGATGTGAGGTATTTAATAAGGATACTGTGCAATATCTGAGTCTCATGGAATCTAGTAGAACACTGGTTGGTCTATTGATTGAACTTAGTGGATGTTTTAAAATAGCAGTATTTCAGGTATCATAATAGGTTCAGAATGTAATTAGTTATTTTAGTATTTGAATTACATCATTATCATTTTTATTTTTATTAATGTGTTAATTATACAAAATGATGGGATTCATTATGAAATTCATATTTATGAAATTTTATAGGTGTCATCTGCCCTCCCTACCATTGTCTTCCGTGGGAGGCCTTTCCTTTTCTCTACAGTTACCTTTCTATTTTCAATTGTTCATTTGTATGTATACACTGATGCTCTTACTTCTTCTAGATTTCTCATGAAAGAGAAGGGGCAAGATACTCACCTTTCTGAGTTGTTTTATTTTATGTTATAATTTCCAGCTCATTCATTCACATGGGAGTGACATGATTTCTTTCTTCTTGGGTCATTGATACTCCATGTGTGTAAAGCATGCTTTGCCCATTTGTCTGTTGAGGACCGCTTAGGCTGGTTCCATGTCTTAGTCCTTGGAAATAATCCAGCAAGAAACATGAGTGTGCATGTGTCTCAATGCTGATTTTTATCCCTGGGGTCCATGCCTAGGAGTGGTGTGAGTGGATCTCCTGTTAGTTCTGTCTGTGGTTTAATTTGAAGGCTTGCCATCCACTCCGATTTCCATGTTGCCTGGATTTTTCCATTCCTGCAAGAGTGCACCTGCCTTCCTTGCTAGCATTTTTATTGATTCTTACTGGGCTGCTGTGGAATCTTTAGATATTAGATTTGAATTCCCAAAATGTCAAAAAGTCTAAAGGCATTTTAAGTAATTGTAGGTCACGTTGTATTTAGTTCAACAACTCTCTATTCAGTCATATGCTCACTAGTTGATTATATTATTTATCCTTTGGTGTTAAAATTTTAAATTTTTGAATACAATTTTATGTAAATCTGTTAAATAAATATTTGTTAATAAGCCATCCCATTGTTAAGTATTGTCTCTTCACCCTTTATATCCTTTGCTGTGCAGAAAGGTTTTAAATTTGGCAAATTATTTTTTTTACAAATTATTGTTGCCTGAGCTAGCTATCCAGAAAATATTGGCCTTTTTCAGTATCTTTGATGTTTATATAATTGAGCAAAAATACTTTCCTGTTAAGTGACAGTGTTTCCAAAATGTATTTTAATAATTTTAATTTTTCAAAGGACGAGATTATCAATTCTTTTGGCAATTTCAGTTCTGCTCTCTCTAGCACCTTAGGGACCCACGCATGTTAAAATAGTCTTTGAGATCAGGCAGCTACTCTTCCTACAGCTCTCCACAGCGAAAGCAGAGGTTCTGCAAAGGTCACTACAACCCTGCTGGGTTT
This sequence comes from Arvicola amphibius, assembly GCF_903992535.2. Lineage (NCBI taxonomy): Eukaryota > Metazoa > Chordata > Mammalia > Rodentia > Cricetidae > Arvicola > Arvicola amphibius. The sequence goes on along the minus strand of NC_052058.2, from coordinate 90,176,567 downwards.
GAGCAGGGTTTCCACATATACTTACATACCTGCTATTCTAAGATGTTCAGTGTTGATGCCAGACAGTGGAAATACTGCTCAAACTTATATTTTAATTGTCCTTTTAGATTTAATATTAATATTAAAATTACTATAGTAATTTCCCCAACTCTGATGAAATTATTCCTAAAAGAGTCCAGTGTGGTTTTAGCATGGCACAATTTTATGAAATAAATAAAATAACCTAGAAATATCAAAATGTAATATTAAAACAGCAAATCTTTAAAACAGGGAAACGGGAGTATGATATGATTTTAACTCGTGACTGCCCCAGATCTTAGATGACTTAGCATTTTGGGAACATTTTCCATGTCCTGTTTGATGATTTGAGCACAGAGACAGTGAATATAAAACATGACTTTCCTAATACGATATTTATTGCTAGTGCTTTATAGACTAAGAAAATGCAAGTGACTTGATCTGGGTTATTTTCTTACCTTCCTGTCATCAATGTTTTCTTCTTTCACATTCCCAAACACAATCTTAGTGGGGAAAAAATGTGTCAAGGAAGAAAGCAAAGTACACAGGCAATAGTCTGGGAAGTGGCTACACTAAAGAGAGAACTATTTATCCTAATGCATGTTAGTGAGGAAGTTTGGGGATTAGTAACAGAGGTCTAGCCATTCCAGTCTGTGTCTCTAGTATGTCATTGCACAAATACCTCTAGTTTCATCCTGCATTGATATGGTAATAAGGGATCCTCAGCAGTCCACCCTCATACATAATAAGCTGTCTAGCTCACCTGCTATGTGTGCTGTATATATTGCTTAAAAATTAGTTGCATGGTTCCCAGATAATCCTGTGTTGCTACTTCATGCCTAATGTTGCATCTGTGCAGATTAGTGAACTAGAGCTTGCTGTAGGATCTCCCTAGGCCAGTCAGAGCCAAGTCGTGTATTCAGTATATGACGTCTAGTAGAAAATGCATCTTGGGTAAATTTTCCTTCACAGAATCTGGGTTTAGACATATGAATGTTACCAGTGAAGTATTATCTAGAAGGAAACAGCTATTCTGTCATATATTCTATGAAAATTAGTCTCAAAAACATTTCTATGGTTTCAATCATTAGCTATTGGAATTTTCATGTAGAAAGTTTGCATTGTGATAGTTATATTTCGCCATCTCTGACTGCCAAAAAATCTGTATGCATTATGCCTGAGGGTAAAACTAATCTTTTCAATTATGAGCCAGGCATAAGAATATGAAGCCATTAATTGTTTTCACTATGGACTTCCCTTTGGTGTACACTCTAGCATGGAAATTTTCTTGAAAAGTAAACATCACTGTTTCTTAGTCTTTCTGAATTTCAAATTTACTTTATGTTCATGGGATTTCTAACTTTGACTTTCATGTGATCCTCTGGGTTTACCTCTTATCACGGGACGAGCACAGCAACTGCTGCTAGAGGCTCAGTGGTTAAACCCTCCATTGTGCAGCCCAGATGCCATGATTCAGTCTCACTCAATTATAAGGATGCCTAGTTGAAAATGTGCCTTAAAATATGACCTACATATGTATGCAAACATTTAATGTTTATGTGAAATAGTCTGGACATTTATATTTCCATATTTGAAGTACTAATTTTTCTATCCTAGTCTTTTTGCTTGGTGGTCAATGAAGTCACTTTGTGACTTGCTTTTTTTTTGTAAAATTATATAAATAGCATGTGTGGTATCTCTTTAATACTTAGTGTAACTTTGACTATGTTGCTAATATCTCTTTTATTATAAAAACTTGTTAGAAATGACTACAGAATTAAGGCTTTTAAAAAGCAAAAAAAGTATTTTTTTTTAAATATTCTTAGTGGGAGCTTTTCTTATTCCAATGCCAGAGGATTTTTTTCTGTCATCAGGAAATGTGGTGTGTTCATTGATTGATAAGCATTGCCCAGACAACTTCAAGACATTCTAATAATGTTGTAAGAGAAACAAAATCATATGAATAAAATGAGAGAGAAGGAGAAAGAATGAGAGGAAGAGAAAGACAAAGACAGGAAGATGGAAGGAGAAGGAAAGACGAAGGTGGAAAGAGAGAGAAAAATGAAAAAGAAGAGATGAGAGAGAAGAGAGGAAGAAAGATCCCAGAGAAGGAAATAATTAAAGAATCCAAAGGCTTGGAGAAACCAGGCTCAGGTAGAGTTTGAAGAATACATGTCGTGCCTTCCCATTTGAAGATGAAGAAAGAAGTAAAAGTTTGGGATAGGGAATAGACGATACCACAGGAAACTGAAGGCATTCTGTTCCAGCCTCTCTGATGCTTCCAGGATGGGAGAAGTAACTCCTTAAGTGAAATGCAAATGGGGAAGGATTGAAAGGTCTGTTGTAAATGCGGAGGAATCTCAGAATTCCAGGGCTCTTGGAGTACAGGATGAGCACCCTCAGGATACATCCATCACTTTCCTCCCACTGATGGTAGTCCTGTTTTAAGCACAGAGAACAAAGACAGCAGAGCATCTTCTCTGAAGAAGGGCTCCAATAAAAGATGATCAGTGTTAACGGAGGAGAGAGGCTGACGTCAGAGCCAAGGATGCTAGCCTGTTAGGAAAGAACTTATTTTGCATTAGTAAAAGTGTGCTTGGTATTGGAGATGGAGGATCTCGAGAAAGTAGAGTTCAAGATGCAGGGACTGGAAGGAGGGGAGAAATAGCAAGCCTGAGGTAGTTCTCAGCCTGACAACTGCCTTAGAGACACCCGGGGGTCTGAAAAAGCTGAGGATTTTTGAGCCCCATTCTTCATGATAAAGGCTGGGCTGGTAGGTGGTGCACCTTTCTCAAGTGGAGCTGTTGCATAGCCATGGCCACAGGCCTTGGCTTTGAACCTTTCGTAAGAATCCTCATTTTGTTTTGCTTTTATAATGTAACTTAGCCTTTTCCTGAAAGAAGCAAATGGAAAACCATCAGATGTTAAAGAGATGAGCATCATCGACATTCCGCATTTTGAAAAGTACGTTTTGCTCAGAATGGTTGACAACTACAAAAAGAGAACAACTGGAGAACTGGAGGGGAAAGAGATAAGTCAAAAATGTATTAGGCCATTCCAGGGGCCCAATGAGATCCAGGGACCAGCAAAGAATGTGTGGCTCTACAGAAATGTTGGTGATGTTGGCCATAGGGATGATGATGATTATTGGTTTATGTTCAGAATGATTGGAGGTAATAAGAGGTTTTCAGCAGGGGTCATCTCTTGGGTGTTGACTACCATATACTAAATGCCACACAGACTGTAACTCAAAGTAGTCTTTCTTATGCCACTGTTTCTATGGGTTAGGAGTCTGGACCCTGCTTCCCTGCTCTCCGCTGATGGGTCTCATGGAGAAGTAAAGCCTGGTCCAGCTTTCATCACAGGTTCAGCCAGGGGACGCTTTCCCTCTGAGCTCCTCTGGGATTTCAGCAGAGTTCATCTTCATGCGCACTCTTGATTTCCATTTGCCTTAAAGGGACCAGTCCTCCTTTGGCAGTTTGTAGTTGTGGAGTCAGTCATATCGAGGGTCACCTCTATTCTGATTCACTGACATCAGTTTACTGAACTGGCACGTGAATTATATAAGTTACTTATATTCCACTGTGGCCACTGAAACCTAATCATGAGAATACAGTCCTGTCATGGGCAGCAGAGGGTGAGTTCCTAAGAACATAGATTCAGGTGCTGGGGTCTGGTGACACTGTGCTAAATGCAGAACACAAGGCTCTCAGGAAACCTCAAAAAGAAGATGAGCAACTTCCATGACAGACATGTGGATGTTGGGAAAGCCAGGCGGGGGCCTGAGTAGCTCAGTAGCTGGTGAGAATTCAGCTGTAATAGGAAGTGCCAGAGACAGGAGCAATAATAACCAAACAAAGCTGGAAATCTGAGGCTCACCCCAGCTCACATATGACTCTCCACTTCTGCACATCCTCTCAGTAGGCAGCAGGTTGCCATTTTTCTACTTTGAACAGCACTGTGGTCTTCTCCCTATTTCTCTTCTACCTTCAAGTTACAATACTTAGAAGAGAGAGTCAATGTCTTTGCTAGTGAAACCTTGCAAGTAGCAGGCAGATGAAAGATTCACTTGCATATGCTACCTGTTCAAGATGGAGAATTATAAGGATTTGAAGGTAGAGAATGCAAGGCTCACGGAGGGGAAACGATTAAGGTGTTTGCCCTGAACTGCTTCCATCCATTATGTTCTTACTTCCATTCAGAATGAAGTGAACAGAATGCCACAAACTGGTTGCAGGTATAGCCATATTCTCTTTCATCAAACTTTGCTCTCTTTATAAACGGAAATGTGTTGAAGATACCATAGCAACAGTGACGAGAAATCCAATCTGTGAGGATAAAAGAGGATAAAGCAGAGAATTTGACTAGTCCGTCTGACTTCGCTGTATTCACTGAAAACCTTTCTTTTCAGGTTATATTCAAGAAGAATGTGTCATCCCCTGCCCATTTGACTGCAAGCTAAGTGACTGGTCCAGCTGGGGTGCTTGCAGCTCATCTTGTGGTATTGGAGTGAGAATTCGATCTAAATGGCTCAAAGAAAAACCTTACAGTGGAGGTCGACCATGTCCCAAACTGGATCTCAAGAATCAGGTAAAGTGAATCAACAAGCAAAAGAGAAAAAAACATCTTGAGTCTACCTGAATTATCACTTTGGGCTGAAAAGAAACTCATTCTCTTACAGAGAGTCTCACCAGGCTGAAAGAGGAACAAGGGCAGACAAAAGATAGCAGAGTAAGAAGTAGCTTTGCCTGATATCACACGATGGGAAAAACAACTTGGTACCCTTAGCAATACATCTAATTGATTTTTAAATAGAAGCATGATTTGATTTTGTTAAATGTTAAATACGTACATTTTTTAAACATAAGCAATAAAAAAGAAACCATCAATCTTTAAGATAATACATTCATGATATAATCTTTAACAACCCAGAAGTGATGTTTTAGTTTGCTTTTATCTAAGTCTTTATCGTAATTTTCTTTGCTGTCAATCTTGCCAATTCTTACACAACTCTCCAAATCGATTTTGACGATTTTCCTACACGTTTCCGCAAAAGTCATGCCTGTTTTTACAGGTGACATCCTGATGGATACCTTGCCATTTACCTGTCTGACAAAATTGTCACGATAAGTAGTCAGAGTTGACAAGAGCATATTCCAACTTGTGTCATCCGGTGTCTAAACTTTAGTGTAAGAATTATAATGAAGAACTCAGAGTTCATCCACAGATGCATACTGATTAGCGGATTGGGACCGTTGATTTTAAAAATCAGTTTAATAGATGACACATAAGATGAAGGCAGTTGAAAGGTCTTTATCATAAGGGTAGAGAAAGGTATCTCACATAGCTATGTATGCCATTTTGTTAGGAAACTTTCAAAAGAATGGTGCCATAGGCTTCTATTGCTAATTCTGTTGTTAATCTCCCTCCTCACAACCCCATTTTGGTTTGGAAAACATGCAAGTTGTTAATGAAATGGAGATAACATTTGGCAGTTCCTAGTTTGATTAGGATGTATGGTAGTGCTCAGATTTGAACATAATACATTACTTCAAGACTAGTATCGTGTGTTTTTCCCCAAAGTCCTACAAAAGACAGTTTACTTACCAAAAGTTACTAATCAACCAAGAAACACGTAAGTTGTAAAATTAGACAGAGTTAATATGAGTGTCATGTTTCTTTCTTAATTGTGAAATAATGGTCCTCACACCTTCTTTTAAGATGTAAGCCATTTCAGGAAAACAAAGCAAAGGATTATGAAAATAACATCGAGACAGTGATGAGACCTTGTAGGTATAGAAGCTCAAAACTGAGAGGAGTCAAATAATAAAAATAGGAAGGAACAGCTGCAGCAGAAATAAACTGTAGGCAGAGATTGTGCTTGTTTTTCCCTGCTACCCAGAGCCAAATAATTACACAGAAATTATATTAATTACAACACTGCTTGGCCAAGGATTCAGACATATTTTTAACTAGTTCTTACATCTTGAATTAACCCATTTCTATTCATCTGTGTAGTGCCACAAGGCTGTGGCTTACCAGATAAAATTCTGGGCATTATTCTTTATTGACAACTACATGGTGTCTCTCTGACTTCACTTACTCTCTCTATATATCTCTGTTTGGATTTTTTTGCCCAGCTCTGCTCTTCTAAGCCAGTGGCCAAAACAGCTTCTTTAATAACCAATTATAATAAAACATATTCATAGCATTAAGAGGGGAAGCCCACATCAATAAACCTTACAAACAAACAAACAAACAAAAAAAAAAAAACAATGGAGTTTTACAATCAGGAGGTGACTTCCAGGTGAATACTCTCCATGAAGATGCTTTGACCATCTCTGGGAAAATTTTCAAATATTTGAAATGAAAGAAAAAAAAAGAAATAGACAAACTGCCAAGCACTCATATTTATCATCACATCCTCTTCAAATAGCCAATGAAAGCTGAGCCTCTATAAAACTAGGTTTAACCATTGGTTTTAATATTCTGATTTTATAAATGAAGAATTTGTATAGCAAAGGTAGTGCTTCCTTGAACACAGATGGCAAGCCTCTCTCGCAGGGTGTAGAGCTACAGAAACACATCTGTGGCATGTAAGGGAAGGGAATCTGCCGTTTATGACCCAGAGAAAATGCGCATACTTAAGACACAACACTCATCACCTTGAAAGGTCACATGAGCTGGAAATTCAATCCAAGCTCAAGAATAATTTAGATGACTCTGGTAAGTGAAAATTAAGCAAAGGAAGCCTGCCTGTAGGGGATGTTGCTAAGTTTTAATTTAAAAAGGCAACTGTATCCAAAGTCATTTGGATTTGTGATGGTCAGAAAAAGAATTTATTATTATAAAGAAATTTCAGGCACCTGGCATACATGTACAAGTGAAAAAGTAACTCCAGTGACCACTTCCTATATTCTTAAACTTTGTTTTTATTGCAAATTGACAAATGATAGTTGTATATATTAAAGGAATGAAATAATGTTATGTCCTGTGAATAAAATGTGAAGCTATTAAATCAGTGTAATAGACATCCCTCACTTTAACCATTTTATGGTGAGAATATTTGCCATTTTCCCTGCATCTTTGAGATGTGCACGATGGTTTTATTAACTGCCTTGACCATGCTGTGGCAGATTTCAGTTAAAGACTATAACTCCGCAGGTAGTCTCTGACGACCACCCCTTCCCCCACCTTCCCCTGGTCATTACCCATCACTCTGGTTTCTGCTGAATCACATTGCCGTACGGCCCAAACCTAAGTGAGAACACGCACCTTTGTCTTTTTGTCCTGCATATTTTAAAGTTTTGGTTTTGAGACAATACGATCTTACTCTGCAGGCCACACTGCTGGAACTCTCTGTGTAGATCAGATTGGCCTTGAACTTGCTGCAGCTCCCCTGCTTCATCCTTCCAAGTTTTGGGATTATAGGCATGAGCAACCATGCACAGCCAATGTTTGCTGTTCTATACCAGATTTATTCCACTCCGTACAATATCCTTAAGATTTATCCACAATTTCACCATTGGCCACATTTCTGTCTTTTGAGGACCAGATGGTATCCATTTTGTGTATGTACCACACATTCTTTCCTTTCTCATCACTGCCGTTCATTTAGGATAATTGTGTAACTTGGCAAACATGAACATGGCTGCAACGTACATGGAAGTGCAGACATCATTTTAACATAGCAATTTTGGTTTGTCATAGTAAATACTAGACATAGGATTGCAGAATTGTGTTCTACTTTTCAGTTTTATGAGAAATCTTCAAATATGTTTTTATGACAGTTGTTCTATTTTACAGTCCCACAAAAATGTATAGAAGTTCTATTATATCTACACACATTATATCTTAACTCACATTAATTGATCAGGGTAACTCATACACTCACTCATTCATAAGTCTGTGAATGACCAGGGAAACTCCAATTGGGAAAAATAAGGAATTTAAAAGAAATTCTCCTAGAAATAATTCCATCTCTAAAGCAAGACCACTGATCCCTGTCAATTCATCTGTGGAAGTTATGTGTGTTGACATCATTATACATTTGCCCTAGTCTGTAGTGGAATCTTTTATATGCATCTGTTTGCATGTGCATGCATGTGCATATGTGCATGTGTTTAGGTATATGCATGTATATGTGTGTCTCTGTGTGAATGTGTGTGTGTGTGTGTGTGTGTCTTGTGCTACATATAGAGCTTGTTTGGAAGAATTCATACTTTTAGAGTTCATCTGTCAAAAAATGTAGGCTGTCAGAGATTCTCATTGTTTAGAAAATAGTGCGAGCATTACTGTTTATGTCAGAAGTAACCGAATTACAGTGACAAGGGAGGCACAATTCTTTAGTGCCTTGGCATGAGGAAAATGCATTGTGTGTCACATTGAATCTAGTACACTGTTCATAAGAACATTGAACTACTCGGGTATATTTCTAGGTAAATGTTAGTTGACTGACATAGTCATTCTTCTTCCTTGATTCTCTTTTGGTCATGGAGTTTATTTGAAGACAAGAGCTCTCTGGTATTTTTGCAAAACATTTCATTCTCTGTTGCATGGTCTTGTGAGTTGTCAACTTACGGTAATCAGAGGTCTAAGTGAAAAGCCACCTTCCCCATGGATGAGAGGATGCCTCTGTCAAAACCGGCAAACACATTAGAATGGTCTTTTACGTACAAATTATTATTTACATTCTAAAAAGCACAAGTCCTTCAAGAAGAAAAAAATAGTCTCCAAATTGGTTCCCAAAGGGTCTTTCAAAAGTGTCCTGGAAAACTTTGACATTTCGATCCCACTGAGGACTAGCCCAGTGGATATAAATGGGAAGGTTGGCATTATGTACACACACCCATAAACTGCTCTGACTCCTTCCGTGAAATCAATATTTATAATCTCTCATAAAAGCCTCCCTTTTAAACCAAAACCTATCAACCTTCGAGCTCCTGCTCTGGAAGAGGCCCAGTGACAGCCATCCTTGAGTAGCTTCTGCTAAGTGTGTTTGTGATGCTAAATAGCTTGCAGTGAAGCTGTCCCTGAGCTCTTTTCTTGGCATAAAATGCCTTCTCCACAGTTTATTGGATTATCAGGTCAGTTGGCTGATGCCCTTGACTCTGTTGTGCATAATAAACTAGACAATATATTTTAATTTTTACAGTCTAAATGTGTTGAATGGATTTAAATGCACTTGCACTGTATATTTTGAAATCTTTTTCTTTTGAAATGATGCTATTAGCAGATTAAATATGAGCGCCGTAAAGCCCCACTGGACTTCCATTCCCTTTTAAAAGTTCTTTAGCTGACTGAAGTCATGGGCCCCTTGGAAAAAACACCTTTTGTTTACCCGTCAAAGGCCTTGTATTCACAGTTTGAATACAATTCTTGTAAGAGATTCACTACCTATACGTTTTCAAGATATGCTCTACCTAAACACATTTTGGAGGACCTTAATGCCTCCAACTTACTTAGAGGATATGAATTAAATATGTGTGTTCTTTAGAGATGATTGCTTTTATAAAGGTGTGTCTTTTCCCCAGTGAAAGGTGACCTAAATTTGCAAATGAGAACAATGCACTTTACTTTTCAAACCAGGGCAATCACATTTTAAGTATTCTTTCTTTCTAACGATATGTAAATCTATTTTACCATGAACACACCTTCCCCCGCAAGACTCAAGGCTGAGCAGAGGGTTCCGTGTGAACTGGGTTGGGCTCAGACTGTGTGGCCCCATTCTATTAGCAGCATGTCTACAAGTCCAGTTCGGTTAACCCATCCTCTTTGTATTATTTCGTTTTTGACCCAGAAAAATGTGGCTACTTAGCCAACTTGGACATCCTCATGTAGTCCCTGGTTTAAACCAAATTGTTCCTGACTGCTGAACTTGGACTCAGAGGTTTGACAAGAGACCCAGACTGAAGTAGAGAAAGAAGCCTTTTCCCTCAGAGTTAAGGGAAGGGTAGCCCAAAGTGACCCCTGTTTACACATCCAGTGGACTCTTTCTTTGGGGTAGGGTAATTGGTGGCTGTCCCTCTCATAAGAGCGTGTGTTCAGTGAGAATATCGTGTGGTGATGGATGAAGGACTGTAGAGGGGTTTCATTTTTAAGTGTTCGGAAGAACATGGCAGACTTGGAAACTCATGGTACACTCCTTTGTTTCGCACACAGTAGCTGTGCCAGGCCCCGGAGCCCTTCACTCTTCCTGTGGACACTGTGAACAGCCTCCGCCACAGCACTTTTCACCCGGTCACCTTTATGCCCATCCCTAGGACAACTGAGTACTTTGAGGGCTTACTGTTTCTATTATTCTAATACGATGCATTGTTATTCTGCATGTGCTTGCTCAGGATGTTAACTATGCACATCTAGAACCGTCCCTGTGGTGCAGCTCCTAAATGGTGCTTTTATGATACTCTAAACTTGGAAAGTGGGGAAACTTTCTGAGGTCTGGTTTTATGGCTCCTTCATTGTTCTCTCACGCCTCATATTATCCTAACCCCTTAGCTCTAAACCCCACTGAAATATCAGACAACAGCAACTTCGGTATGAACGTTGAACATCTGTTTTCAGCTTTCCGAGACCGTTTTTCTTAGCCTGGTGTGAAGCCGAAGCTCTTGAATACTTTCTAGAAAAAATATTGATAGAATCCACTTTTCTGTCTTTCCCAAGTCTGCCGTTTAAGTTATAAATACGAAATGAAGAGCTCCTTTCCCCTTTAGTCCAAGCTGAACTGCAAGTACGGTTTGTTACACAGAGATAAGCTCAGAATATTGCACACAAACTGGTAGGGCTGCATTGCTTTCTTAACTGAAGAAGAAGAAAGGCTGTGCTGAAGACATATTTGAAAGTAGATTTGAAATGGTGTACTGGTTCTCTGGTTTTTCCATTGATATTAGTTTCAGATTTTTTTTCCCTCCGGAAGGTAAATGTCTGGTGCTGTACAGGTCCTTGCAGACAGCATTTGTAGAGAGACAACTTGGTTTTGAGTCAAAGAAAGTTGTTTCTCTGAGAAGCCTGTTCTCTGTCTTCTGAAACCCAGAGTAGATTATTTCCTAACTGTTATTGATCCCGAGCACAAAGACAACACCAAGGTTGGGGGATTGCCATAACAACTGTGTCTCAGGACGCTGCCCTCTGGGCTGCGACTCGGGACACTGCAGAGGATCCAGGAATGGGAATTTGATAGAAATGTTTTTGTGTACGGATTCTTCTGGCCAGGAAGTCTGTGAATGCTGCCACCATAGAGATATTTGCTCGCTGAAGCTGGAATTGGTGGTAAATTAAGCCCCCAAAAGAGCAGCTTCATAGCTGACTTAGCTTTTCCTGCCGAACTCAAACAAGGAATCACTTGCTTCCTTCGTTCCGCATTCAGAGCAAATCATCAAAACCTTTTCCTCTTAGAGAAGAGGTTTAATTGTAAGAGAATGTGATCATCACCTGCCCATCGTCAGCCACTGGGGCCTTTAAAACGCTAAGACATAGTCAGGTTTAGGTTCCAGTTGAACTTTCTGAGCCTCAGTTTGATAATTTCTCAGATAGGTAGCTGATGAAAATAAATATTCAAATTCTGTTTTATTATTTTACACACACAATATACTTATTTGTGTGAATGTGTGTGTATGTGCCATGAGCACATGCACACATACACACACACACACACACACACACACCACACACAAGAACATGCCATAGCATAAAGTGGAGGACAAAGGTCAGCTAAGGAGGCCTTTCTTTCATCTGCCATATGGGTCTCTGGGACTGAACTCAGGAATGTTCTCAGACAATGTCAGCAGACACCTTTAATGAAGAAGCCATCTCACCACCCTGGTATATACTAAATGTGTGATAGACGTTAGATATGATCATTTCTCTCTGACCTTTAACACACAAACATCTCCTCCCAGTTCGCCTTTCAGGGCTAGTCTGCACAGGCTTCGCTTCCTTTTATATTCAGCTCCAGGAACGTTGGGAGTCAAATATGTTGGTTGCGAGGACTCTGCTCAGATGTTCAGTAAATCCTCTCTCTGTGTAGGAAGCCGTTTCACTTCCCTTCAACACACACTGTTTGGCACTATGCTTTTGTGTTAGTGGAACAAGAAACTAGGGCTTTCGTGCAGTTAAAACTAATTTTGTGAGTTTAGAAGTTTTCGGTTCATTTTAAAGGTTATGGAGGATTAAAAGCAGATAAAGAAAGGAACATGATCCTGTGAATTTTCACGAAGCACACCTTGTCCCTCGAGCATTATCCAGGGGTACAAATAACCCATTGACACATCAAAATGTCGCCGTAGCCCTTCACAATTGCTCCCTCTGCCAACGACGGTTCATTTTCAGGCTGGAAGCAGCACTGTGCCTCCTCTGTCTGCCTTTCTTTCAACACGATGTCTGCGAGAGTCATTCATGCCATGTGACGGAGCAATCCCTGCTCCTCAGTCCCCCTTTCCTTACCTCAGCATAGAAGCTTACTTTTATCTTACGGTTTTCATTGTTCTATTATACATAGCATATTTTATCAGTTTCTTGTTAATAGACAATTGGTTTATTTGCAGTTCGGAATTGTGACAGATAATACTGTCGTGGCCATTGCTGTTTTATGAATCATGAAGTACACACACATCTACTGAAGAACTAGCTTCCTAGCTGTAGAATATCATGCAGTCAGCTTTGGGGCTCGCTGAAATTTCAGCTTCTAAGCTATTGTCGGTCTTCCTAGGTACAGAGAATACCTAATTCTATATGTTGACAGGAAATAGGCCCCTGTCTGCCATAGCGGTGTGTATAGAGGTATAACTGTCCTGTGGGTGCAACAACTGTTCATCTCCTCAACCCTCCCAGGCCAGCAAGTCAGTGAGTGACTGCACCAGACCCCTATGTCCCTCCACGGGCAGAGGAAGTACATGAGCATCCCATCCATGCGCACTCGGTCCTTCTTCTTCCAAAGCCACTGCCCCCTTCCCTCTTTCTCTAATCTCCTTTTCTGTCCTGCATTCTGGTAAGGACAAAGCAACTCTGCAAACTTTCTGCACTACAAATCTGATTCTATTTAAATATACCTCATAGGCTTTTATTGCCCCTATATGAAGTGTGGACTGTGTGGTATGTTCTCCCAGACTTCTTGTGATCTGGCCCCAACTCTGTTTACCAGGATGAAGTGGGATGGTCAGATAACAAGGCTGTCATGCTGAGAGAGTTTGTGGATGGTAGACTTCTGTCTTTTCTCTCCCTATCAGCCCTCAGCTAGGCTTTCTCAGAAGGTGTGAGATTCACTTTCTTAGGCTGATCAGATAAATCAGGCAGATGATTCAAATACAGTATCTTTTTAGAGAAATTCTCTTTCTGTTGACTTTTCCACGACCAGACATTGCTTAATGGCATTAGGTGTTTGAGTCTATTCTATTGCCCTTTCTTTGGGAAAGACCCATTAAATTTATTACATTTGTATTAAAATGCTGCTCCACTGTCATTTAAATATAGATTGTCTAAGACAGAATAGAGTAGTTGTCTTATTATCACAAGAGAAATTTCTTATGCTTGGTTGACAAGGAGGAGACATGGTGTTTATTATTAATGCCCAAAACAGGTACAAAGCTCATTATAATGTATACTTCCAAAGGATTTCTCCAAACAGCACGCATTTGCCAAAGCCTAACTTCTACCCTGAGACAGAGCAATCTTGTCATTCTTAAAATGGAGGCAAATTAATTTGGGCAGTAGCATTAGGAAACAGTATGGATTGACCTGGATCACTGACGCTTCATCGTATACAAATGAGAGACCAGCAGGGGCAATATGGCGTGAGCCCGTGTGAAAACCATGATGCAAGAGTCAAGTTGCTGTCACTTGTCTCTGCTTTGGGTGGAAGAATATAATCAACTCTTCTGGACTTATAGTTTGCTCATTTTTAATATATGTGTATGTATATAAAATATATATGCTGCTATATTTGGAAATGTTCCCTCATTGTCCATCTATTTCATACAACTTCAACCCACCCATCTCTTGCCTCTTTTTCCTTGAAAAATTTTCATGCTTTTTCTTTTCCTTCTATGTTATGTCATCACCACCACCACCACCACCACCACCACCACCACCATCACCATCACCACCACCACCACCACCACCATCACCACCACCACCACCATCACCATCACCACCACCACCACCATCACCACCACCACCACCACCACCATCATCACCACCACCACCACCACCACCATCATCATCACCACCATCACCACCATCACCATCACCACCACCACCACCACCACCATCACCATCACCACCACCACCACCACCACCACCACCACCACCACCACCACCACCACCACCACCACCACCATCATCATCACCACCATCACCATCAACCACCACCACCACCACACCACCACCACTACCACCATCACCATCACCACCACCACCATCACCACCACCACCACCACCATCACCACCACCACCACCATCATCACCATCACCACCACCACCACCACCACCACCACCACCATCATCATCACCACCATCACCACCATCACCCATCACCATCACCACCACCACCACCACCATCACCATCACCACCACCACCATCACCACCATCATCACCATCACCACCATCACCACCATCACCAACAACACCATTATTTCAAGCTGGCAGTCAGGCTCTCTGAAGCAAGATTCTCCCAGAAACAATGGCAGAGACAACATTCCAAAGCAAGAATTTTACTTCTCAAATGCTTAGGGATCATCATGAAGGAAATGAACACAAGTATGGCAGAGAGGGGAAGAAGCCAGTAAGAGGTTTGTCATTGAACCGGGTATCAGGGTGTCACCAACCCTGCAGGAGCGTTGTGGAGGCTGAACTACCCTGTCTAAGATTCACCACACCTGATGGGCCTGGGGGCTTGTAAAATTCTGCTTACCTACTTGAGGGAGAGTCAAGACAGTACATTCCAGGTTAAATAGAAGCAGCCTTCCTCTGGCCAGGATAGAGCCTTTAAGCACAGGAATGCAGTTGCTGGCTGTTGGAATGTTGACCAGAGCACAGCTAAAAATTGCTGATCTAATTTTTCACTGTGTGACAAGAACAGAAACACTGAGGTGACTCAGCTCATTTCTTAATTGGGAATAATGGTTTGTCTGTGCTATATGAAAGTACAAGTGTGGATCTTGTTCTCCAAGAATGTGCTTCACTGTGGCTGATATAAGCTAGGGTCATAGACATCGGCAGCTTAATCACATGTGGTTATCCTGATGCTTAGTCTGGATATGGGAAAGGGAAATGAATAAATCTGGATGCAGAGACCAAATTATACCCAGTTCTTGGGGCAGAAAGGGTATCCAAAGTACTCAGAACCACCTGCTTTATGTCCTCCCACTCATTCATGGGCTTTAGCATATGGTGAATCTTTTTCTATCTTTGCTACCCAAGCATGCCTTTGTTCACTTAAAAACAGGTGTAAGTGCGAGGTGGGGTTGCATGCGAGCCCCTCAGTGTTCCTCCTCTGTGAAAAAGAAATTGTCTGGATAAAGCTAAGTCCTCAGGACGACCGACTCTGGGAACAATAAACAGCTCAAGTGGCCAAGAAACCTCTAAACATCAGTTGCTGACCTCTCCATCATGGCTTCACGTGAGATTTTCTTGAGTGTGCATTCCACCCCACTCCCAGACCAATTAAATCAGAATCTCTGGTGATAGGGTGCAGTCGTCAATACTGTTTTAATCTCCAGTGAATCTGATGTGCAGCCAGAGCTAAGATTCCCTGTTTACAGCAACCCGTCATCTTGTAAATGAGGTATCCAGGGCTCATGGAAGCGGCTTGACATCTAATTACCAGCAAGAATAGGGGTCCTGACTTCCAGCTTGTTGCCCTCTCCTTTCTGAACATCCCTTCCATCCAAATGAACCCAGATGTTCATTGAACACCAAATGCAACACCACACTCCCGGTCTCTCACAGGCAAGCAAGCAAGGTGCACCCTGACTTGATCGTGTGGTACTTCAGTCTGACCTTGATTCTGCTTGAGACACCAACACTCAATGGCCTGTACCACAAACAAGAGTCTTTTGGGGAAGTGCCTTAGTGAACCGAATAGTTTTTCCTAACAGTTGCCTGATCCTCAGATAGGGAAGGGGCATAACCTGGCTAGTAATATACCACTCCATATATAGAAAGGTAAATATGCCGTATCTAATGACCTTGTGACGTTGGTTACAAAATGGAGATGGAAAATTAAGTAATTTTTATTGAAGTGTTAACGTTCGAGAAAATAGCTTAAAAAGTGGTCAGCACATTTTCCATTGTAAATTTAGCAAATATTATGTGTACATGCTTATGCTGTATAATTAGGGATCTAAGAAACAGACAGAAGTGTTGTGTAGGTGAGGAAAATGAAAAAGTGTGTCATGTATGCATTCAGTCAGCGCTGACACATAATGGGGAAAATCATCTTCCAAAGAGAACATGCTTGCTGAGGCCACAGCTCAGAAGGTTCCTGTGTGTGGTTGGTAGTGTCTCTTGTTCCCTCATGTACAGCGAGGGATTGTGTGGCAAATGGGTGGTAGAGCAAAATCACACACATCATAGGTGGGAAATAAAGAAGAGAAAGAGGAAGTGATGGCATGCCACGCACCCCTTAAAGGGCACCACCGTAATTCCCTTTGCCGTGCCTTCCACTAGGCCCCATCTCTTTAAGGTCATGACACTTCCCAGAAGTGCTAAGATAGAGACCACGTGACTTTTTGGGGATGTTTAAGATAACAGAATACAGAAATATGAATAAGCACTCTTGGTAGTAGTAACTGTCTGATATATGCTAGTAGTTTTCAAATGGAGAATCCTAATAATTAAATGGTGTGGGAGGAATCTCACAGTGCATTTGTGCCATTATCTAAACATTTCGGTCATTCAGTGACCAACCACAGGAGCAGCAGGCACAGGGAGAAACAGCAGAGAAGTCCACCATACACTCTTGTTATTGAGATGGAAAATTAAGTAATTTTTTATTAGATTATCAATGCTCACTGGGCAGTGGCAGTACACTCCGTTAATCCCAGCACTTGGGAGGCAGAGGCAGGTGGATTTCTGTGAGGACAAAGCCAGCCTGGTCTACAAGAGCTAGTTCCAGGTAGCTACAGCGAAACCCTGTCTCAAAACACTGTATATACATTCCTCTGGTAGCATGCTTCCTTGCCCAGGGCTCTTCCATGACACTTTTTTGGAGTGGTGAGGAAACGGCCTTGATGCCATTCTGTGATGTGTTTAGTGTAATAGCCTGCCAGTGCCCCACGGCTGTGGTCAGTAACTGACATCCGAAACAGACAAGCTACAGCGTCAGGCGCCACACTGCCTCTCCTGTTTTCCAGCCCTCAATGAGAAGGAATCTCAGTGAAAATTGTTCACTTAAGTATGTTTATGTACTTGTGCCTCCATACACAACTGTTCTACAAAGTAAAAGAGCTCCTGCAGCTGGGCGTTAAGACCGTGGAGGGTAAGCTGGGAAGTGCAGACAAGACATCTGGCACTTAAAGCATGATTTAGTAGGTGCCCTCTCAATGGAGTTGTGAAACCTTTCATTTTACATCTGTCTGCCCGTACTCACCCTCCAATCCTGAAGCTGCTGTGATTTGTCTTCTGTTGCTGCATTAATCCGCTCTGGGCTGAGCACTCACAAACACATCAGTGAGCTTTACTGTATGTTTTTGAAACCTTTGTCAAAACTCAGGTGTCTGCAGCCTTGCAGGTTTGTCTCTGGGCCTGCTATTAGGCTTCACCGATCTATGTGTTAACGTCTGTGTCGAAGTCATATTGCATGCGTCACTATGGCACTGAAGTACAGTTTGAACTCAGGTACTATGATGCCTCTGGCTATGTGCTTTCTGGTTTATAATTGCTTTCTCCAGTTCTGTGAAGAATGCCTCTGGAATTTGGATGAAGATTACATCGACTCTGTGGGCTGTTTCTGGCCATACAGCCGTCCACTGTCATAAATCTTCTAATCCAGGAGCATGGAAAACACTGTATTCAGGGAGCAAACAGGGCTCAGAGGAATATGTGTATTCTCGCTCTTGTGATGCCCTTATACTCCAGCTGTCAAGGCAAACACAGAAATTAAAGGGGTGGGAGACTCAGTGATAATATGAAAATCTCATGGAAACCTGTTCCCCTGTTCCTTTAAAAACTAATTAAAATAAAGAAGCCTGCTCCTTTAAAAATTAACTAAAATCATAAATATTTAAAAAGCTCATATTATCTCTTAATGATAGGAAGAACAAGAAAGAAAAAGTTTAAGTAACAAACAGAATTTTTTGTAAGACTGAGTCCTTTGACATGGTGAAATGATTACTTTTTAGTTTTTTTTTTTCTGTGAGTGAAATATGTGCTCTTGGAAATCCAAGTTTGCCTGTGTATTTAGATCCTTTATCTCATATTCCATTTCAGCCTTATGTTTACTGCCCTTGAGGCTCCCTATGGTGGTTGCACTGGGTTATGTATAGCAGCCCTAGGAGCGAGAAAGGCAGAACAAAGCCTGGGGTAGAGAGGAAGAAAGAGACTGATTGTTTTATCCACTGTGATGTATTTGGTGTGACTTATTCCTCTCTTTTTGGTGAAAACAAAAAAAACTACTGAGCCTTCTTTTCTTCCACTGGCTCGGCAGCTGTATACTTTCCTCCTTTTTTTTTAATTGGTTCTCTGGTAGCTGGCTCAAGCCATGTGTACGCAGGATGGAAGGACTAACAGGCCTGATAAAGTTCAAGGAACAAAGCCAAGCAAGCTGGAGCACTGGGTGAGTTTACACTTCCTTAGATCTTTCTAGAATCTTCACCTTTCAAAAATAAAGCTCCATAGGTTATAGTCATTGCAGCATAAGGGACCCATGTCTAGGAAGCCAAATAAGACTCATGACTGAGTAAAATGTTGAACAAATCCTGTGCAAAGTGGTTGAGGTAGCTACGCAACTCCAACTAGAGAGAGCAGAACTGAGGCTAAATATAAGGAACTTGGGGAGGTAGGGATGAAATACGACCATCTTGAAACCAATAGATGAGTCTCTTCACATAAATTATTGCTTGTCATTTGGAACAGCACATTACTCAGAAATACTGGAATCTGTTCTTGCTTATTACTTAATTAAAAGCAAGTTCTGAGTATTTTCAAGTTATATATAATTTATATCATTTCTGAGTCACGAATTTCCCATAAGTCAGTTGGCTCTAATCATCAAAAAGGTATCGCTATGCCTAAGTACAGTCACTAAGAATCCTTTTGTCTCTCCATCAGTGTTACAAAAGAAGCTGTCACAGCTGGAGAAAACTGATATGCAAAAGTATAAAAGTTGGCACGGGAAGATTAATTTTCTGTACGTAATGCCCTTGGTTCTTGGAAACCTCATTCTTCCTCCCCAGTGAGACTCATGAATTCACTCTCTGCGCGGCAGTGAGCAAAGGGTAACTCTCTGCTCATTTCCTTTTAAGATGAACCAAAGTGGACCCACTGTTGTCCTGATGAGTTTGCAAGAGATGCTCTGGTGCTGAGATAGTGGCTGTGTCTTTCAAACGACTATGGTGTGGAATCAAGAAGTGGTGTTAACAACCTGGAAAACTTATCACCATTAGAGTAAACAGAGCACTAAAATACATCTACCAGATGTTTCAAATGACTAGATTTGGAAGGAAACATACAATTAATTTACATTTTAGTACTAAGAACAAATTTTAATTTATTCTGATTAACTACTTTATGGCCCATCCAGAAGAACATTTGAAGGAGTTATGGAAAGGCCGTAAAAGGAGTTATAGCCAAGAGATGTCATTTAATTGGCACAAGAACAAGAAGGGATTTTTAAAAATGCCTATTGGCCACGTCTCTCAAAAGAGTTCACATTTCACTTGCCTAGAACCTGTAGTTGAATTACAAATCTGGAATCGATGGGAGAGGCAGATTAACTCACTTAATTACAGGTAGTGCTGAAGTTTAATCCCTCTGCAGCCCAGGTAAATTGTTCTGATGTATGCCACATATGTCCCGCTTAGCTGCAGTCAAGTTGACGAGGAAAATATGAACAGATTTCTTGAGAAGAAACGTTGTAAAGGGTTCTTACAGCCTTTGGGTGAAAACTGATGGGCCAGGGTGACAACTTCTCTACAGTGTGACCTGTTAGCAATTCTGAGAGGTGCAGAGAAGCTTTTAGTAGCTCTATCATAATGCCTGGCATGCTGTAATCCGTAGCTGGTATGACCGACATTGTTCTTATTACCACAGTGCCACTGATAGTGCTTGGAGAAGGCCTTGGTAGACCGTGTGCTACAAACTTTCTATATAACCAGATGCTACAATCCAGTGGACAGAACTGTGCTGGCTACAAAGTGGGGTTTTCGGGCTATTCAGTCTTTGCTGTTTTGATATTAATCTTTAAGTTTTTTATCAAGTGTTTTAGATTAGGAATTCCTGCAACACAATTTGAATTCGTAATTCCTTTAAATGTCAGAATGTCTGGTAAACTTGAATTGAATCCGAGAATGCCTGTTCTCTTTAAACAGAATATAGGAAAGCAATGGTCATCTTTCTTTACTTTCACAGCTCCCAAGGCCAGTAGGAACTGTATGGTTTTTTGTTCAAGTCTCAGCCTCCCCCACATCCGTGTGGGTGTAAGGGGGGATTGGGTGGAGGTGCGGGTAGGTGTACACGTGTGCATGCATGTGTGTGTGTGCATATATATGTGCATGTGGGGGCTGCATGTGGGAGTGTGTGCACGTGGGCATGTGTGTGTGTGTGTGTGTGTGTGTCTGTGGTGTGTGATTGTATAAGTGTATGAGCACAT
This sequence comes from Arvicola amphibius, assembly GCF_903992535.2. Lineage (NCBI taxonomy): Eukaryota > Metazoa > Chordata > Mammalia > Rodentia > Cricetidae > Arvicola > Arvicola amphibius. The sequence continues at coordinate 90,155,745 of NC_052058.2, read as the reverse complement.
GCTGTATGCCAGAGACATGTAATATCAGAGGAAGGTTTCCCATTCTGGAACTGCAGTAAACAGGCATTCTTAAGGGTGCCTGGTTCAGTAAGTGCCGCTGGAAGCTAAATTTCAGTTCTCAGTATTTCTTTGATTTATGTCTAAAAGTCACTTATGAATGAGTACATAATATATTTGTCTTTCTAGGTCTGGGTTACCTCACTCAATATGTTTTTTCTAGATTCATCCATTTGCCTGAAAATTTCCAGATGTTATTATTTTTTAACACTGAGTAGTACTCTATTGTGTTAAATGTACCACATTTTCTTTATAAATTCTTCAATTGAGGGGTACTTAGGCTGTTTCCAGGTTCTGGCTCTTATAAATAATGCTGCTTTGAACATGGTTGAGCACATGTCTTTGTTAGGTATAGATCCAAAAATGGTATTGCTGGTTCTTGAGGGAGATTGTTTCCTAATCTTCTGAGAAATTGCTATAGTGATTTCCAAAGTAACTGTACCAGTTCGCACTCCCACCAGCAATGCAGGAGTGTTCCCCTTATTCCACATCCTCTCCAGCATAAGTAGTCATCAGTGTTTTTGATTTTGGCTATTCTGAGGGGTATAAGATGGAATTTCAGAGTTGTTTTCGTTTGCATTTCTCTGATGGCTAAGGATGTTGAGCATTTCCTTAAGTGTCTTCTAGCCATTTGAGATTCATCTGTTGAGAGTTCTCTGTTTATATACCCCATTTTTTATTGGATTATTTGTTCTTTTGATGATCAATTTCTTGAGTTTGTTGTATATTTTGGAGACCAGTCTTCTGTCTAATGTGGGGTTGGTGAAGATCTTTTCCCATTCTGTAGGCTGTCATTTTGTCTTGTCCATTTTCTTCACTTTACAGAAGCTTCTCATTTTCAGGAGGTCCCATTTATTAATTGTTCTCAGTATCTGTACTACTAGGGTTATATTTAGGAAATGGTCTTCTGTGCCATTGTGTTCAAGTGTACTTCCTACTTTCTCTTCTATGAGGTTTTATGTTGAGGTCTTTGATCCATTTGGACTTGAGTTTTGTACATGGTGATAGATATGGATCGATTTACATTCTCCTACATGTTGGCATTAAGTTATGCCAGCACCTTTTGTTTGATATGCTTTCTTTTTCCCACTTTATATTTTTTTTTAGCTTTTTTATCAAAAATCAGGTGTTCATAGATGTGTGGGTTGATATCTGGGTCTTTGATTTAATTCCATTGGTCCTCCTGTCTGTTTTTATGCAAATATCCGACTGTTTTTTATTGCTGTAGCTCTATAGTAGAGTTTGAAGTCAGAGATGCGATGCCTCCAGAATTTTCTTTATTGTAGAAAATTGTTTCTTTTGTATTTCCATTTGAAGTTGAGTATTGTTCTTGTGAGGTCTGTGAAGAATTTTGCGGGGATTATAATGGGCATTGCATTGAATCTATAGATTGCTTTTAATAAGATTGCCATTTTCACTATGTTAATTCTACCTACCCAAGAGCATGGGAAAACTTTCCATTTTCTGGTGTCTTTTTCAATTTCTTTATTTAGAGATTTAAAGTTCTTGTCATATACTTGTTTGGTTAGAGTTACCCCCAAAATATTTTATATTATTTGTGGCTATTGTGAAGGATGATATTCTCTGATTTATTTCTCATCTGTATTAAGGAGGGCTGCTGTTTTGTTGTTGTTGTTGTTGTTGTTGTTGTTAATCTTGTATCCCACTACATTACTGAAAGTGTTTATGAGTTGTAGGAGTTTCCTTGTTAAGTTTTGGGGGTCACTTTATGGTTTGTTCCTAAATGAGATTATTTTATTCATTTGTATCACATGGCCAGAAACTGCAGGTGTACAGGTTCCAAGTACTTAGTTTAATCCTTGTCCTCCTGGCCACACTGAAATGCTGTGTTGAATGGCTTTGAGTAGCTGGTCATACTCAGTAATTGCCTGCCTTCATGGTGGTGTTAGGGTTCTTTTAGGCCAGTCTTCAACAACCAGGTCTTATTATATATGCCATGGGGAGATAATTCAAAAAGAAAATGCCATATTATGCATTTTATAATTAAATTATAAACCAAGCTAAAAGTAGTTATATAAAATGCACAATTTTCTTTCTGCTCTGATAAACACATCTTTATCACAACCCCAGGAGCTGAACTCAAATTTGGGATGGACAAAATGCTGAGGCAGAATATGGTACCATGTGAGCCAGTCTGCAGTCTGAGACTCACACTCTGCTTTCAGCCCACCACACTGTCCTCAAGACCCTAGACAACTTGTCCAAGCTTTATCTGCAGCGAACATCAGCCATGCTCACTCCTCAGCTCTGGCTGGACTCATATGAGTGGGAGCAGCTCCTGTCCCCAGTTAGGCAGATCTAGGGACCATACTCACACAAGTTGGAATAGCAGCCCAGACCTATCTGTCAGATACTCCTTGGTTCAGGGTTCAGAGCAATGAACTCTGGGAGTCAAGAAGCAGCTTTTCCTTGATGCTGCAGATTCTCCCTATTAAGGAGAAGTGCAGAAGAGACCCACAGCACGTCCCTAGCCACACAAGAGCTGAGAGCACCATCAGTGACTTGTCTAGTTTTTTATGACATCATTCAAATAAAACAATTGATTTTGAGATTTACGTTCCTGTTAAATACTCTAACGTGTAAGAGAAAAAAAGCAATATGGAGAGGTCAATGGAGGTAGATGGCTTGGTTATTAATCAGGCTCTTTTTTTTTCCTCTGACTTAGATCACATGCCTAGAATCTGTAGGTGCTTGAGTTCAAAGCTGTGGGCTGATCAGCATCCTTCCACTCTCCTTCCCTTGTAATGCTATGTTTATGCTACTTAAGGACTGTTCATGCATGCTAATTGCTCATCCTCATTCCAGTGTGTGAAATGTGTAGAACACTTATTAAATTATTCCAGTTGAAATAGGATAAAAAATAGAAGAATTTCAACTAAAACCATTTAGGAGAGGACTCTTACAACACTGGCTCTCTGGATTGGGGAGAGGGATCAGCAGTTCAAACAACTAGCTGCTCCTGCAGAGGACCGTATTTCAGTTCCCAATATCCTTGTTTGACAGCTTATATCTGCCTGCAACTCTGGCTCCAGGGAGCCCGAGACTCCCTTCTGTCTTCCATTGGCATCCCCACACACATCAGTGCATGCAGACACACACACACACACACAAACATACACAAACACACACACACGTAAATATTAAAATCTTTAAAAGCAATGATTTTCAAACTTTCTAGTTTCAGTATCCTTTATACTTCAATCCATAATCCATCCAAAAGAACTTTTGTTTATATGGCCTGCATCTCTCTGGATTGGCTATGGAAAAATCTAAAGAGAGGAATTGAAAAGTACATTGTTAGTTCACCTAAGTAATTAAAATTACCATACTACATGCTAAACTATATTAATGCAATTTCTACCAAAACAACCTGTGTTCATAAATATGGTGTAGATTTTGTTATGTGTCATGTTTTTACATTTTAGTACATTTTGTTAACTACGGAAGATAATTAAATTATTATATATACATGTCAATGCAATATTTTAGAATAGATTGGTTTAATGAAGTATTTGAAGAAACTCTTTAAATATGTATATATTTCTATAGATAGAAACTTAGAGAAGTGTTTTATAGCCATTTAAGATAGCATTACAAAATCTGATGTTAAAGCAAGACTTTGCAAATGAGTCTCCCTCCATGGACAATGCCAATGTTGAATCTGAAGTCGCTTTTCATTCTTCAGGATCTTAAAATCTGCTGGACTCCCAAGTACTTTAGGTAAGTCTGGAATCCATGCATTAATTTTTATTATCATGTGTTAGTCTTTTATAGACTATTTGACAATCGACAGACATTAAAGATTAATGTACCTAACACATATAATTAATCAGTCAAGTTCTTTAATACTGTTTAAACCTAAGTTCTGGGAGGCTTCCAGGCTGACAGTAGTAGAAGAAAGTTTTCCAAAAGTCTAATTTTCACTTGAATGTTGTCGTTGTAAATGAGCACCAGTACCTATTTTCCTTCATCCATTATCTTGAAAATCATCTGCAAAATATGCAAGAGTAGATAGCCTTAGTGTGTCTGCAAACATGCCTTCGTGTGAAAGTGCTATTCCTGAATCACAAAAGCCAGTTCCTCCCCAAGCCCATCGTGCTGTGCCTTTCCTTAGGGAAGCCACGAAGCTTCAGTGTGCTCTCCAATTGCTCTGTGCTCATTTCAAAGTCAGCTGATCAGATATCATAAAGTCAATCGAATGTTCAGAGGCAAAAGCTATGATGGCTGCCTTTGCAGATTCTTGCCATTTCTTGGTTAATTTTAGGTACCTGAAGTTTGTCCTTAAGGGCTTCTTAAAGACAATTAGCTTGCATTTACTTTATATAAGTGACCCTTAGTGTTCTTATATTATAGTTACTAATGTTGTGGGTTTACAAAAAACAAAAAAGCAAATAGTATCTTGGACCCCCCAAAACTGTCTGAGCCACCTCTAGGAGTCTACAAACCACATTTAAAAAAAAAATAAGTGTCTTCATAACAGAAGTTCCTTCAAAGGTGGGCACTGGGTGAAAAGAGGAAGAACCACTGCACTTCGTCCAAACACAAGGAATCCATTATTATCCCTTACTGGGTACTATCGATGGGTGATAGGGAGAATGAAGAATCATTCTCTGTTTCCTGCGTGGCCTCTGGTAGGCTCCCCATGCTCCAATGGATGCACCCATACACATACACACACGAGCGGTACACATTGGACTCAGTTTGTTAACAGAACCAAAAATAAGAGGATATCGAGGAAGTTGAGACAGTTTGGGTGGTTGAGAGATGGGTGGCTGAGATGATGATTCACTCTATACATGTAAACAACTCTCAAGACTAAAGAAACATTAACATGAAAAGAGAGTTTTCTCAGCTATCATTTTATGTGTTTCTGTTGAGACTTTGCCTGTTTTTGGAATGAAGGTCAAGCTGACCTCATAAAAGGAGTCAGGAAAGCTCCCCTAGTTTCAGTCTCTAGTCTGAGGAGTACTGGCATAGGTTCCGGGACAGTATTGAAGAAATTTGAATTAAAACCAGATGGTCCTGGGCTTTTGGTTAGTAAAAATAGTTTTAATTACTGCTATCATTCTAGGGTTTATTAGTCTGCTTAAATTATTTAAGTCATTTTTATTAAACTTTGAAACATAAATTTTTTAAGTACAACATTATGACATTGTAAATGTCCTCAATGTTTCTTATAATCTCTCCCATTCCATCTCAAATTCTATTCATCTGGATCATCTCTATTGTTTCCCTTTTGTTGAGTTGATAAAGGTCTAACAATCTTATTAATTTTTCTGAAGAACCAGCTCTGGTGTAAGTGTGTGTGTATGTTCTAATTCATTCGTTTCAGCCATGAGTTTGATTGTTTCTTCACATCTTCTCCTTTGGTTACTTCTTCTTGGTTTCCTAAAGGTTTCCAGTTAGGAAGTTGTGGAGAACTTATTTTGATTTACAGTATATTGTACCACTTTGTAATTTAACCTAAGACATTTGTCAAGGTACCCATGTAGTTCTCTTCAAATTCTGCAATTCAATTTTTAAAATGAGCTGAACGTACTAGATTATTTTATTAAATTTACATGTAGAGTGTTCTGCAGTTTGAGCAATTATGTTGAAGTTCTGTCTTTATTGAGAAAAGATGAGAATTTTCACTTTTGATTAAGCTAAATTGCATGTTTCAAGAACCTCCCAATTAATTATAATTCAAATAGAGATTTTTCATTAGTGTTCCGAAGAGGCTAAATTTAAGTACATTAAAAATTAACCAGATTAAAAGTTTAACCATGGAAAGGGCCAAAGAAAGTCTATGGATGGATTTAAAAAAAAATAAAAGCTTTATAAATACTTCTAAAATCAAACCAGAATTTGAAAAGTAATTACATCAGTTACATGCTGAGTTTAGAAGGTTTGTGAATTCACCGAAATTTCTGCTGGATCTTAATTCCCAGCACACCAGTTTTAGGAAGTGGGGTGCTTCCGAAAGTGGATGAGCTATGGAAGTGGGAAGTTCACCTTTCTGCCCTCTGTCACATGTAAAGACACACATTGTCCATTGAAGCAGGCTTGAAGATGTCACACAGAAAAGAGCTTTGTCCATCATGTTCAGTCATTCCTACAATTAAACAGTTATTGTTTTATAAATCACCAGTTTTGGATATGTTTTTATGGGAAGACAAACAGACATGTGCGTGCAATTTCTAGTTACCTCTCAGAACACTAAGGTTTGCTCCCTGTTGTGGCTTTCAAAGCTCACAGGGAAATGTCAGCTTTCAGTGTTTTCCTATTTTTTTTTTTCTTGGTTTTTCGAGACAGGGTTTCTCTGTAGCTTTGGAGCCTATCCTGGAACTAGCTCTTGTAGACCAGGCTGGCCTCGAACTCACAGAGATCCACCTGCCTCTGCCTCCCGAGTGCTGGGATTAAAGGCGTGCGCCACCGCCGCCCGGCAGTGTTTTCCTTTTGTATCTATGTCATTCTCACGGTTCTGTCCTGGCATGAGATAAGGTTATTAGTGAGACAGAATGAAACATTATGACCAACATCTTGCTGTCCTCTGATTTTTAAATAAAAGATAACCTTAAAATTCAGGATTACCAACCTGCTTCAACAGAGGAGCAATACATTTTATGTATTGAATTATGTAATTCAGCAATACATTTTATGTATTGCCACATACTCATTGTCATGACTACGTAGTAAACTAATTGTTATGGTTCTGTTACAATAAAACTTTATTTACAAAAAAACAGTAGTCTGGGTGTTTTGTCTTCCTTCCCACCCCTGATAAATCACATAATTAAAGGATCAGAACCTTCTCGACCTTCCTTGCATTCAAGTGTCTTAGACACAATGCCCGTAAACCCTAATGTCCTGGTTCCTTTGGATTCCTGGAAACAGTGTTCATTGAGGGTTTAGTCATTAGTTCATTTAGCCATTTTTTGGCTGCTAATGGCATTTGTTGTTATTTCAGCTAACCTTTCTTTTTCTCTTGTTTTTTTAATTTTTTTATTATTCTCTCATACAATATATTTAGATGGCAACCTACCCTCCCTTCATTTTTCCTAAACGCCTTCCCTTCCCCTCTCCCCCAGATCTACTGCTTCTCTGTTTCCCTTCAGAAAAACACAGGCCTCCCAGTGAAATCAACCAAATTAGACATAAAGAGATATAATACGCCTAAACACAACCCCTCGTATCAGGGTTGGATGCAGCAAGCAGTAGGAAGAAAAGGGTCCCAAGGGCAGGAGAAAGAGTCAGACATATCCCTTCTCCCACTGTTAGGAGTCCCACAGATACCCCAAGCTAAACAACCACAGCATGCATGCAGGGGACCTAGTACAGGCACATGCAGGCTCCATAATTGTCACTTTAGACTTTGTGAACCCCTATGAACCCTGCTTAGTTGATTCTGTACGCCATGTTCTCCTAGTGTCCTTGACTATCTGGTTCTTACAGTCCTTCCTCCCCCTGTTCTGCAGGTTTGCTGAGATCTACTAATGTCTGGCTATGGGTCTCTGCATCTGCTCCCATCAGCTGAGAGAGGAAGCCTCTCTAATAACAACTGGGTTAGGCACTGATCTATGAGCATAGCAGAATATAATTAGGAATCCTTTCATTGAATTTCCAAAGTTTCTGGTCAGCCATGTTTGGTTGTATCCTAGATCTCTGAGTCATCCAACTTCCAGATCCTGGCCATCTAGGCAGTGTTGGGCATGGTCTTCCCCTCGTTAGAGCAATCATTTGTTAGTCACTCCCACATGCTCTGAGCCACCATTGCTCCAGCACATCTTGCAGGCAGGACAGGTGTGGGGTGAAGATTTTTCGGTTGGGTTACTGTCCAGGTCCCACAACTTGGAGCCTTGCAGGTTACCAAAGATAGCCAGTTCAGGCTCTATAGTCTCCATTACTTGAAGTAATAGAGTAATTAACCCTCATAGGTTCCAGGAACTTACTCTACACTAGGTTTCCACATCATCCCCATATGCCCCCCAATTCCAGTTGTCTCTCCCCATACTCTCTCCCTCTGTCCTTCCCTCCTCTATCTATCTAACCTGATGCCTCCTCATTCCCAACATACACCCACCCCCAACCCCTGGTCTATCAACAAAATCTATTATATTTCCCTTTCCCAGGGAGATCCATGCATCCTCCCTTGAGCTCTCTTTGTTAACTTAGCAACTTTGGGTCTGCGGATTGTAGTGTGATTAGCCTTTATTTAACAGCTTATTTCTACTTATACATGAGCCTATCATGTTTGTCTTTCTGGGTTTAGGTTGCCTTGCTTGGGATTTTTTTTTCAGTTCCATCTGTTTGCCTGCAAATTTTATGATGCCATTCTTTCTAACAACTGAATAATACTCCATTGTGTAATTATACCATGTTTTCTATATCCATTCTTTGGTTGAGCAGCAACTAGGTTGTTTTCAGTTCCTGGTTATTATGAGTAAAGCCACTATGAATAAACATATTTGAGTCAGTGTCCTTGTGGTAGGATAGAGTATCTTTTGGGTATATGCACAAGAATGGTATAACTAAGTGTTAATGCAAACCTAATCCCAATTTTCTAAATAACTATCATGTTGATTTCCACAATGGTTGTATAAATTTGTTCTTCTACCAGTAATGGAGGAATGTTCCCCTTTTCCTGCAGCCTCTCCAGCATAAGTTATTATTTGGATTATTGATCTTAGCCATTCTGACAGGTGTAAGATGGAATCTCAAAGTAGTTTTGATTTATATTTTTCTGATTGCTAAGGATGTTGAAGTATTTTTCAGCCACTTGAGTTTCCTCTACTGAGAATTCTCTGTTTAGATCTGCACTACATTCTTAAATTAGATTGGTTTATTGATTCCTAGTTTATCATGTTCTGGTAGTAGCCCTCTATTGGATATGGAGTTAGTGAAAATCTTTTCCTATTTTGTAGGCTGCCATTTTGTCCTATTGACAGTGTCCTTTGCTTGGCAAAATCTTTTCAGTTTCATGAGGTCCCATTTATTAATTGTTGATCTTAGTGCCTGACCTATCAGTGTTCTGTTCAGGAATTTGTCTCCTGTGCCAACGTATCCAAGGCTATTCCCTGCTTTTCCACCATGTTCAGTATGTCTGGTTTAATGTTGAGGTCTTTGATTCACATGGATTTAGATTTTATGTAAGATGATACATATTTATCTTTTTTACATTTTCCTGTATGCAAAGATCTGGTTAGATCAGCAACAATGGTTGAAGATGCTTTCTTTTTCCCATTTCGGGCTTCTTTATGAAAAGTCAGGTGTCTATGGGTTTGTAAATTTACTTCTGCATCTTTGATTTGATTCTATTGACTAACCTTTCTGTTTTTATGCCAATACTATGCAGTTCTTATTATTATATTTCTATAGTGTAGCTAGAAATCAGGGATGGTGATACCTCTGGATATTCTTTTATTGTTCAGAGTTGTTTTAACTTTTCTGTTTTTTGTTTTGTTTTCCTTATAAAATTGAGTATTGTTCTTTCAAGGTCTGTAAAGAATTGTCTTAGAATTTTGATGGGGATTGTGTTGAATCTGTAGATTGCTATCGGTAGAGTGGCAATCTTTATTATGTTAATTCTACCAATTCATGAGTATGGGAGATCTTTCCATCCTCTGATGTGTTCTTCAATTTCTTTCTCCAAACACTTGATATTTTTTTATCATACAAGTCTTTCACTTGCTTGATTAGGGTTACCCAAAGTTATGTTATATTGTTTGTGGCTATTGTAAAGGGTGCTGCTTCCATGATATTCTTCTCAGTTCATTAGTCATTTGCACATAAGAGGACTACTGATCTTATTATTTTATTTTATTTTTTGAAACACTGTTTCTCTGTGTAACAGTCCTGGCTGTCCTGGAACTCATCCTGTAGACCAGGATAGCCTTAAATGCATAGAGATCTGCCTGCCTCTGCCTCCTGAGTGCTGGAATTGATGTCACGCACAAGCGCCTCTCAACTCTAATTTTATTTTTTAGTTAACTTGTATCAAGACACATCCCTGGAGGTGTTTGTCAGATGTAGAAGTTTCCTGGTAGAGTTTTTGGGGTTGCCTATGTATACTATTATATCATCTATAAATAACAATATTCTAACTCTTTTCTTTCCAATTTGTATCACTTTGTTCTCCTTCAGCTGTCTTATTTCTCTACCTAGAATTTCAAGTACTACATTGAATAGATAAAGAGAGAGTGGGCAGCCTTGTTTGTTTTTCCTGATTTTAGTGGAATTGATTTGAGTTTCTCTCCATTTAATTTGAAGTTTCTTTCAGTCTTGCTATAAATTTAGGCCAACTAACTCTTCGTCTGTGTTTCGTGTGTTAACTCAGAACAAGGCATTATTAAGCACAGAGGGCATTGCTTGTATTTACATATTCACATTATGAAATCATGTCTCCTGTAGAATTTATTTTTAATATATGAATGCAAAATGTGAACTTCTGATGGGAAGGATAGACATGTCATCTTGTATTCTCTAAACATACTTATTCATAGAATCTCTATTAACTCATCACACATGGCACATGGAAAACAATTTGAAACACACTCGTACAAATAGCCCTGGGCCTGGGGATTCCTGAACACATTTTAAATATGACTGACCCTCAGAAAACTGCTTCCCCAACAACACTGAGAGGTAACAGTGCCCTTTTCCAGTCACTACCTGGGCTTTAGCAAGATTATTACTCCTTTCTTTTCCATTATAGTTCTTGTTCCAAATTCACCGTTTCATCCAGTGCATAGAGAAGAACAAATAGTTCTAGAAAGGAAGGAAAAGGTGACAGCTGGCATTCTGTGAATATAGATGGATGGCTTTAGATGCGCACACAGTACCACCTTGCATGCCGCTGGTTCTTTAGCAAGCATCTTGAAGATGGGAAAGGATGGGATGTTTCTGGCACACAGAGTGTTTTGAGCTCACGAGCCAGTCCCTCGCTTGGCTACCAGCCATCAAGGATGCAGTTGTCCCAACGATCTGGTGACTCTAATTGACATCATATTCGTAAAACTTCAAGATAACTAAAGAAGCACTTGTAGACATTATCTGTTTTATATTTTTTTAAAGGTGACAAAAGTGATTTTCTGGGTTTATGTAGTGCATAAAAGTTACGTAACTCAGAAGCTATGAATATAGGACAAATCCAAATCACAAGAGAGCTTACATGCAGATTCTTAGCTGTCTTTTGCTCCTGAAGGATCCTGTGCATGTGGGAGCAGAAGCTCCCATCAATCACTACGGTTGCTGGGCAAGGTGCCAGAAGCATTCAAAAGTGAATATAATCTGACCTTCTCTCTCAAGGCATGTCCACAGCATCTGGTGCAACAAATCCCAGCTACTATTTGCTCATTCATTCAGTAGAGGGACTTTAGGAAATGCCAAGGCAGGGATAACTAATTCTAGTCAATGATGTTAGGGGAAGATTTCATAGAAGTAACAAATGAGCTGAGCTTGTAGGATTCGAATAAATAGAAAACAGTCAAAAGGATTCCAATACAGGAAACAGAATGGAGACCAGAAGACTTTGGTGCAGACAGGGTTGTGGAGAACAGCGGCAGCAGCCTCAGGAGTAATTTCACAGAATTTACAGGACACACTGATGGATTGAACTTGAGGCAGAGACTGCTACGGCAGACTCATTTCTCAAGCTTGGGTGGCTGCTGGGATAAAGCCATCAGTGGGCAGAGACTGCCTGGAGGGTTGGATAGGATGATGTGCGTAGTGCTGAGCGTGCTTAGTTTGAGATTTCTTAAGGTGTTTGACTTCTGAGTCCCAGTCAATAGTTAGGTATTTAGAGTAGAAGCGCAACAAAATGCTCAATCCTGGACAAATGGAGGTGAAATGAGAAAGTATAACATTTAAACTTACAGAGCTTTAAAATGTAACAATAACTTAAATATCATATATCATGTAGATTGTGAAATAAATGCCATTAACTAGTTAAGCCATTCTGACTTATGCTTAGTCATTTGTACATGTAAAATTTATTATATGTGTGTGTATCAGTTACATATAACAAATTGTATATTATTTTCAAAGAATAATATATAGGTCATCTACAGTAAAAGGCACATTGAGTTCCAAGCCATTAATATATAAGGAAATCTTTAAGACTGTATTTACTTGTAATTTTATCCATTTATCTATTTTATCCATTCGTTTTAAAATACATGATTTTTTAAAATGAATGATTTTGACATTAGAAGTAGAAGTGCTGGTGACTCAGAAAATGTCATTTCGCATTCCCCTCTTTCATCGTGTCTGTTTTCCTTCCACACGTACATATGTATATGAACGAAATTGCTAACGAGGATCGGCAGGCTTCTAAAGTGAAGCTAAGGGAGGCTCTGACAATTTTTTTTAAGATGCTCATGTATTGTATTAGTTTGCTTCTCTGTTGCTGGGAGAAACACCATGACCAGAAAAGTTTAGAGGCAGGAAGGATTTATTTCACCTTACAGATTATAGTCCATCGTCTTGAGAAGCTAGGGAAGTAGCTCGGGTAGGAACGACAGCAGTGGACACAGAGGCATGCTGCTTACTTCCTTGCTGTGAATGGCTTCTTTCACCTCCTTTCTTGCACAGCCCAGAACCACCTGCTCACGAGTAACACTGCCCTGTGGACTGAGTCCTCCACATCGATAATTAATCAATAAAATGCCTCCACAGACATGCTCACAGAGCCATCTAATGGGGGCAATTATTCAGTCAAGGTTTCTTCTTTGCAAATGATTCAATTTGTGTCAATTTGATACAAACTAGCCAGTCACACACATGCCTTTCCCTAAGAGAAGAATCACAAACCACACTAGAATTAAATTTGAAATGACCAAAAATTATAGGAGAAAGGAACTTTTCCCATCATGTAGTTCTTGTGCAGCAAAGGAAGAACTTTAATATTCACTTCTTTTGAGAAAATACTGAAATCCCTAATCTCATAACAGACAGAAGAGTTAAATTTTTCTTAAGTTAAGAAAATTAAGTTTTCTTTCTTAGGTATTTATAAACTTACTGACCATAAGAGGTTTGGCTTTGAGTTTTAGGATCTATTTTTATTAAATTTAAATCAAACGCATTGTTGAAAATAGGTTACAGTGGCTTTTAAAACACTGATGGGGTCTGTATACCTGGTGCAGGTTAGTCCTGAGATGGGAGTTAAAAACAGAAAGGTGTGGTCAGAACCCAGCATTATTCCCATTATTCATGATCATGGGCCCAAGCAAGCTCTAAATATATTCTTGACATGAAATGAAAAGTTTTTATGTTTTTCCAGTCTGGATCACTGACCACACATTAAAGCATCAACAGTTTAAGGGAAAACCATTCCTTCCGTCATTGTCTTTCTCTCAGCTCATGAGTCCCAAGAATTGCAAAGACTATCGTGAGACCTTCTTTTCAATTTTATGTGGTATCACATAGTAGAAACATTTGAACAACTCAAGAACAATGGTAATTTACTAGAAAAATCCATCTGAGAAATCAATGATAATTTGAGTTTCGTTGAGAAGCAATGCAAATACATTAAACAAACAATACGATCAGAGTTAGCTAGCAGGGTTGGAGACATTGTTGGTGGAGTAAAGTGAATATAGGAAAAATGTGTATGTTCCAGCCGTGGTAATTTGACTACCAGGAATTCAAAGGACACCCTCATGTATCAATTAAGGGCAACAATTTTATGTCATCAAAGTCAAGAGAATGATTTTCTGGAACCTTATTTTCAATAGGTGGCATAGAAGCATATTTTTGAGTTGTTTTATATTGACATTTTATTTTTTTAAATAAATAAAATTAGTGTATGTGTATGCCTGTTTTTGGAACGTATACAAAATAGTGGATTTTACCACAGGGCCCTCCACAGTTTGTAGTAAGCCTCTTCTCTCTCTTTTATTTGTTTTGTCCCTAATCTTGGCTCTCAAAAGACCTGTGTGGAAAGAGAATTTGGCTGAGGGATGTCCTCTACCAGACTGGCCTATAGACATGTCTGGAGATTGTCTTGTTTACAAACTGATGTAGGAGAGCTCCTCCCACTGTAGACCACACCACTCAGGATAGTTGGAGCTATGCTGTTTAAGAATGCTGGATTAGCATCAGCCTGTGGCGCAAACCAGTAAGCAGTCTGCCTCCATTGGTTACCATTTCAAGTTCCTGCCTTGGCATCTCTCCATGATGGACTATAATCTGTATGCTAAGATAAACCCTTTCCTTCCCAAGTTGCTGTGGGCCATGATGTTTATCACAGCAACAGAGAGCAAACCTAGAATATTTTAATTGTTTAATTTTGGTATTATATTACCTAAAATTTATTAATTAAAGTTCTTATTAACTGATCAATAAAAACATAGAAATGTAGATGAGGCACCAACCATGTGATGCTTTGATGCACACATGAGTAAGTGTATCTACCTTCTTTTAAAATAAATCAATCTCTTTGTTGCGAAAATACTCAAAATCTAAATTTATGTTTACTTCCAATTTTTACCTTTATTTTATGTAAAAGAGTACATATTTGTGGGTATGACATATTTTCAAGGCATGTACAGGTTCTGTGATCAGGTTAAACATGTATCTTCCCAAACACCCCTTCTTTAAGTTAAAGCATGTACAGTCCTCTCTCCAGCCCTACAAGATACACAGCACACAGAGCTATCCTGATCGCCTCAGTGTGCTTTATCACACTAGCACTCTCTGCTCCTACATAACCCTGTGTGTCATGCAAAAACGAGCCCACACCCTGGCGACCACTCTGCTCTGACCTTCAATAATGCCAAGTCTTACACTTCACATGCATGAGATCACAGGGTCCCTACTTGTCTGTGCGCAGCTCTCTTCATTTACCAAATCATTGCCAGTCCTATCCATTTAGTCCTAAGAGACAAGCTTTTGTTTTAAATGACAGAATAGTGTGTGCACCCTATTTTTCTTCACAGCTTGTCAGCTAATGCATGTCTGGGCTGTTTCCATCTCTTGGCTCCTGGGGGTAGTACTACCGTGAACACTGGATGTCTCTTTAGCATACTGAATTAATTTCCTTCTGATTAATGCCAAATAGTGGGCTGCTGGATCACATGATAGTTCTATTTGCCACTTTCTGAGGAATATCTAAGCTGTAATAATTTGTAGCCATAGAAAGGCTTCATGAGTTTCATTCCTATGAACAGTGTATAAGTGTTTCCTTTTCTTAACATGCTAGCTAGCATTTGTTAACTATTACCTTGTATCTTTTTTGATATTCATTTTTTGAACCAAAAAATGTGTTTACATATTGAATCATGTTTTGAACATCTTTTCATGGACTTGTCCATTTTTAAGTCTTCCTTCAAGAAGTGTTTTTATCTATTGCCCATTTCTAAAGTAGGTTTTCATTGACACTGAGTTTTGTTTTGTTTTATAGTTCCATTCTTTATATATATATTCTGAACACTACCCTTTGCTAGGTATATCATTTGCTGATATTTTCTCTAATTTAGGTTTCATTTTATAATGATTATTATTTCTTCACTATATGCAATTTTTATTTCTTATACCAATCTTTTTTTCCTTCTGCCTCCTGTGATTTTTGAGTCTCTTTTAAAATATTGGTACACACTTCAATATCCTAAAGCACTTCTCCATAACTTTATAGTTTCAGATCATACATGTGAGTCCATATGTAAATGAGTTGACTTTATAACTGAGGATATCGATCTGGTTTTAGTCTTCTGCATGTGAATGCCATTTCCCCCAACATATATAAAAAGAAATCTCCTTTCTCCTGTCCATTTCTTAACACCTTTGTCAAAATGTGATTGCTGCAAATACCTGACAATATTGTGTTTTGTAATCTGCCCGTCCTTTTGTGTTTTTTTTTCTGTTTCCACGCACATTTTAAAATTTTGTCCTATTTTTGTGAGGAATGACATTGTTATTGTGACAAGGGTTGTTTCAAATCTGTATTCTGTGTAAGTATGAACAGCTTAGCAGTACCAATGCTTCTCATCCATGAGCATTTCTGTATTTTCTTCAGTTTCTTTCATGGATGTTTTGTGGTTTTCATCATAGACATCCTTCACCTCTTTGAAGTTATTCCTAGATACTTTATTGTAAACTTGTAAATAGTTTTGTCTTCTACATTGCTTTACATATAATTTTCTACTGTGGTGTAAAAATGCTGCTAGTTTTGTTGAATCTATATCTTCCAAATGTGTTGACTTCTAATTGATTAGTTCCAATAATCTTGAGGGTCTTCTACTCTCTGGGATCATGATACCCTCACAATTTCACTTTGGATGCCCTTCACTCATAAGTTTTGTGTGTGTGTGTGTGTGTGTGTGTGTGTGTGTGTGTGTGTGTATGTATGTGTATATTTTTAAATACTTTTGTAAGTATGTAAGAGAACATATAAATGTAGCTATTGGTCATTGGCTTTTCTTGGATGTGGGCTTTTTTATTATTAATTATGCAATTGTATTTCCTGTTATTGGTCTGCTCAGGTGTTGTGTCTCCTCATAATTCATCTTGATAATGCAGTATACATAAGAATTTTTCAATTTCTTCTATGTCTCAAATGTGTTAGCAATATTTATTCATAATAATCTGTACTAATCCTTTCTATTTCTGTGCTGTCAGTTGTAATGTTGTCTCTGGCTTTATTTATCAAAAGGCTTGTCAATTTTGTTTATTTTTCTGAAGAAGCAATTCTATTTTATTACATTCTGTATTTTTACTATATTTATTTTTGCTGTTTCCTATTATCTCCATCGTGCTCCTAATTTTGTTTTCCCCTGCACTTATAGTTTCTTGAGATGCAGTGCCAAATTGTTTATTTGAAGTCTTCTTGCAGTTTATACATGCAGTTATTTTTACATTTTACTTAGATCTTAAGTAAATTTTTTAGGCTGATTCTATGTCACAGAAAAACTGAGCAGAAGGGAAAGAAACCTCCACATTCCACACTGTCACACTTAGTAGCCTGAGTGTGACCAGAATCTCTCATGCTGGTGCTAAATTTATGATGTATCTCTGAGTGTAGATGCATCATTCCAAACAAACCTATTTTTTACATCAAGCTTAATTGCTTTTTATTTCACTTTTTTGTGTTTCTTTTCTTTTTTTACTATTTAAAAAACTTTTAAATTTAAATATATTTTGATCATATTCTTTCCCACCACTAGTATGTCCAGATCTTCTCCTCTTCCTTACCCACCCGATTTTAAGTTCTTTCTCAATAAACAAACCCAAAACCCAATACACAACAAAATTTCCAAAATCTAGAAAGCAAGATACAATATCATCCAAAAAGGAAAACAAAAACCCATCAAATTATACCCTAATAAAAACACACATAATAAAGTGTAGAGTCCATTATTTGTTGGTCAACTACTCCTGACCTGCCCTGGGATCTGCCCTGGAGTGGTTGATATACCCAGTGTCATTCCATTGGCAAAACCTGATTTTTCCTCTCCCAGAAGGTATAAGTGACAGATCTGTTACCCTGCGTAGGTTTACATTCATCCATTCATTCATGCTTCCAAAACACAGCAAATGGAATTATAATAAGGTCCAACAAGAGCTATCACGTTGAAGTTGGGCAAGACATACCAATAGAAGGAAACAACTTTATTTTGTTCAGCAGAGGATGCTCACAGAAACAGTCAACAAAAGTAATAAATATGTTAATTCTCTAGATTCAGAGTTTTTTTCAGCTGGAAACTGAGAATCCCCAGGGATGGTAAGAAGTCTAGATGCCAACTAGTTTTTCTACAGAATTATGGATGCATATTTGTGACTATCTCAATTACAGGTATAATCCTTATACAATGAAAATTTTCAAGTCTTCTAGAATATTCAAGTAAACACTAAACATCCCAATACAAGTTTCCAAACTTCATTGACCCTTGTATTTATGATCACTAGAGGACTTGCTTTAAAATCTCAAATCCCAAATCCACCAACTAGTGCAGGTTTATTTTTATAGCCCTGGCTTGGGTTTCATTTACTGTGATAAAAAACCATGACAAAGGCAACTTACAGAATGAGTTTGTTTGGGCTTATGGTTCCAGAGAGCTAAGATATCATCATGGCAGAGGAGTATGGTAGAAGGCGGCAGGCAAGCATGGCAGATCAAACTGCAAGTCGAGAGCTTGTAGCAACTTCACTACACTAAGGGATGGTATGTGAGCCGGGAACTAAAGCCGGGAACTGGAGACTTAAAAACACATGCACACAGACAGACAGAGACACGGGGACAAGGGTCATCCTTGATACAAGAGTGCCAAGATTGCCCACTTTATTGTGCTCAGGGGCAGCTTATATAAGGTTCTGGCCACAGCCCAGCTCTCGGGATCTTTCAGCTGCAGACTCATCAGAACCCACTCCCCTGCTATCACGGTCTAATTCTCAGAGCATTTGCAGGTTGCTCAGAACAGAGGAACACAAGTTGTTTACAAGAAATTCAGGGTCTGGTGGTCTGCAGCCCTCAACAAGGGCTCACATCTTCAGTTATAAGCAAGAAGCAGGGAGAAAGAACTGGGAATGTGTGTGACGTTTGAAACCTCAAAGCCTGATCCCACTGACAGACTTGCTTCAGCAAGTCGACATCCCCTAAATCTACCTGATCAGTACTACCAACCGAAGACCAAGTGTTCAGATGACCCCAGTTATAGAGGATAATTCATTCAAGCCACCATGCCCTATACATTCATGTTGGAAAAGGAAAAGTCAAGAATGAGGCAAAGAAAACATATTCGTCTTCCTTTGTGAATTGATTGTGGGAAAGCTATAATTATAAGCATGACCACCTTTTAGAGGAATCATCCTGTTTCACACTTTTCCGGTGATCGGGGCTCATCACAGGATCCAAGGGACTTACAAGAAATGTTAAGCGCTCAGTTGTGTGTAGACAATGCCAGACAATACATTCAACTGTTGCCTTTTGTTCTTATTAAGTATATCAACCACTGCTTTGTTACTGTGTGATGTAGATTTGGATAATGACTGGTACTGTAATTGGCTATCTGTCGCAATGATGGAACACAAAAGCAACTTAGATAAGGGAGGAGTTTACTTGGCTTACAGGTTACAGTCTGTCCTCAGATAAGGCCAAGGCAAAAGCTGAAGCAGGAACTTGGAAAGCAGAGACTATGGAGCAAAGCTGCTGATTGGTTTCCTTCCTCTAGCTTGCTCAGCTACCTTTCAGTTTAGTACTGGTACTTCCCAATGTTCTAGGTCTTTCTGAGTCAATCAGAAACTAAGAAAAATGCCTTATAGTCGTACCCACAGACCAATCTAAGACGATTCTTGAGTGGAGGTCTCTCCTTCAAGGTGACTCAAGTTGACAGCTAAAGCTAATTATGAGACCCCCCCCACCCCTTTTCTAATTTGACATACAAACACATCACTGTTAAACCATAATTTTCATTTCTTATTTGTACCCAAGGTCTCATATTAACATCACAATATAAAATGTAATTTAATATTAACAGTTCTGTGGTCTCTAAAAATTTTGATATTTTAAATGTCCAAGTTATCTTTAAAAATCCAAAAGTTCCTTAACTACAGTAAAGTCTGAAATAAACTACATATTTTCTTATTCCACAAAGGAAATACTATAGCAGATTTATAGTTAAAGCAAAGCAAAACCCAAGTCTAACAAACCATCTATAAAACTCAATGTCCGGCATCAGGAACTCACTCCTTCTCTTCTGGGATCCAAAGAGCTTGGGCAACCCTACCTCTTCAGCTCTGTCATCTGCAGCCCAAGACTCCTGAGACAAACATCTGCCGCTTGTCTCAAAGGCTCAGATCAGTCTCACCACGCCTTCTCCTGTACTTTTTAGACACTCTAAGTTCCTGGAATCTTCAATATCCTGGGTACTCCACTACAATCGAGACTTCACCTTCACCAACACCCTTTCCTATTCTCCCTTCAGGGAGACTATGACCCTGAAACACAAGGCCCAGTGTTGGCTGCTCTCCAGGACACCTCCATTCCTTTAAACCCAGCATCATGTGAGATGATTATATACCTTGCCAGGTTCAACCTCCAGCTTGAAATGCCGCCTTGACCTTCTTCAGACTACGGCTTTCATGTGCTGACCCTGAGGAAATAATTCTCAGAAAATTTTGCCTGAATGATACTGATCAGCTTATTTTTCAGCCTCACCTAACTAGCTTCCATTTCCCCAGTAAAGCAAGTTTTCACCTCAGCTGCTCTGGTCACTTGCTAATTACAGCTAGTTCTTCAGCCCCTGCTGATCAGAAACCCCAGACTCTTATTTCAAAATATCACCCAGAGTTGTTGCTTCCACCTGAAACTCCATAAGCCAGGCCTCCCCTGTTGCCTTTCACCCAGCGCTCTCACCTTTAGGCTCCCACAAGAACTCACTAAGCTCCGAGTGCCCAACTGCTTTGTCAGCTCCAAATTCCAGACACTTCCAAAATCCTCTCCCAAAATCAGACAGCTGGACCATTCAAAGCGAGACACTTCTCTTGTGTCAGCTTCTGTTCCAGTTTGCTTCTTTGTTGCCATAATGAAATAAAGACCAACAGCAACATGTGGAAGAAATAAACATTTGACTTACAGGTCAGTCCATCATCAGGAGATACAAAAGGAGGGAACTGGGAACTTGTAGCAGAGACCATGGAGGAATGCTACCTATTGACTTGTATAGCCAGAGACTTCTCTTTCATTTCCCAATTGCCCAGACCTGAGTAATCATACAGAAACTGTATTAATTACAACACTGTTTGGCCTATTAGCTCAGGCTTCTTATTAGCCAATTCTTTCATCTTAAATTAACCCATATCTATTAATCTGTGTATCGCCACTAGGCTGTGGCCTACTGATAAGGTTCCTGCATGTCCTGCTCCTTGGGCAGTTACATGGTATCTTCCTGACTCTGCCTATTCTCTCTATATATCTCTGTTCAGATTTCCCACCTGACTTTACTCTGCTAAGCCAATGGCTGAAACAGCTTCTTTATTAACCAATGGTAATAAAACATATTCACAGCATACAGAGGGGAATCCCACATCAGGCTGGCTCACCCTGGCTTATTCAATCTGCTTTCTTACACCAACAAGTTCTGCCTTCCTGAGATGCACCCCTCACAGTAGACTGGGTACTTCTGTAATCAATTAGCAATTTAAAAACTATCTCACAGACATGCCTGTTCCCTCTTCCAAGGTAATTCAACATTTGTGTCAGGTTGACAGCTATGGCTCGCTGGGACAGGTGGTCAAAGGCTCACTGTGAATAGGAAGCTATATTGCACACAAGGCCAAGCCAAGGCCGAGATTATAATACACTGGGTAAAATTATATTCCAATTTATTTAGGAAGACTTTTGCATTCTCAACTCTACTATGAACTGAAGGAAAGAAGAAAATGAATTAAGTTGTTCCCAGAAGATTAATGTACAAGTTCCCAGTGTCTACGTGCCTTGATTATTACCCAACTTTATTAAGCAATCAGTGATGAGTTTGAGATTTGCAAAACCTGTTCTCTTTTTTAAGGCACATTGCTTCTAATCTAGTCTTGGTTCAAGCTAATCCTTGCATCTCAATAAGGGAGACAGAGCAATTTCTTGATTAGCTCCGTTTCTAACTCTCTCCATCACATTTAACCCCGTCTTCTTCTGCTCCTTTAGGATACACGAATCTGCTGGCTGTTACAAAGCCGATGAAAATGGACTTCATTTATACCTATTGCTCATTTCAGAACAAATTCCAGCCTCTGATAATGAGAACCACCTAACAGCAAGGCAATAAAGCTTAAGTTCAGAAAAAAACACCCTTTATTTTCCATCTTAGATTTGTTTTTCCAGACTTCAGTATTCCTACCTGCTGGGGCTCTCTTACCATGACTTTCCTCATTAGGCCTGCCTCCCTTACCACCTCTACTAACAACAACTCAGTTTTAGAGGAGAAGCTTATAAATACATCACACCACGGTATATGTAGCTTTTAGACACCACAGATGTGTCTGCTTGGGATAAAGTGCTTCTAAAAAATAGTCCAAATGTCAAGACAGACTCCAATAAGGGAAGCAGGGGGCTTAATGGAAGGAGCTGGAGCCTCGTATTTTCATCCTGATCCCATTCATTTCTCAGTTTCTTCCTCTGAATAAACACATAACAAAGGTTATATTTCAAGACTCAATTATCTGAGCTATCTGAAGTACCTCATACAGAATATATTATTAGGTGTTCTTTCTATTTTTATATTATTTATTTATTGTTTGTTTTTTGAGACAGGATTTCTCTGTGCAGCCCTAGCTGTCCTGGAACTCACTCTGTAGACCAGGCTGGTCTTGAACTCACAGAGATCCACCTGCCTCTGCATCTGCCTCCTGAATGCTGAGAAATTCTTAAATACCACAAGGAATTCACAGTGAACACAGGGTACAGTCTCGTGTACTTTGTCAGTATGCTAAAGAATACATTTTGAGACAGCAATTCTGTGGTTATTCTCATATTTTATTCGTACTTAATGCATGAGTCTTTGTTGTTATTCTCCAAAGAGATTTATAGGAAGTTAGGTACTAAATTTACTGAAGCTTCCCCTTTTCTTTTATGGTTTTAACAATTGCTTTCTCTGTCTGCTTGTAGAACGAATCTTATTATTTTGGCTGCAAAAAGGCAAGTTAAATGTCAGCAAAGATTAACTGAATTATATGTAATCAGAGAAGATTCCAAGGCTAATAAAACATGACACGGCTCTGTCTGCTTTCTAAGCTCCTCCCTGCCTCCTAGCACCTCTTCACACACCTGAACAGTTAGACAACTGGAGGCACTCAGAATTAACAGCTTCCACAACAAATAAAACCCATTATCATTTCCACCTAGATGAACGGCTGGAAATGAAGGTTAGCTCAGGGGTCCAACCTTACTTTTAATTCATGGACTGGAGAGGAACAAAGCCATTCAGATGTGAGCTAGGATGCCGACAAACCTTGAACGTCTAAGATATAGTGATATCATGGAAATGGGTGATGTTCTGTATTTATCATTTTATTCTTTCATTTTCGATCAGGTGCTTTTTAATAAAAATTATGGCAACACTGTGGACAGATAGCTACTGCCCGAAGGGCATTTTATCTGCTACACTATTTAAAAATGTTTCTATTAATATATTCCAGCTTAAACCTTTGCATTTCATAGTACCTTACCTATTTTATATTGAATTATTCAGCTAGTAATAACAGTTGATACACTGTTTTGAATATAAAATATAACCAATAAATAACCAATACTGTACCATTTTCTCAAGGGAAATCAATCTTTCTGCCTCCTGATTACACCAAGATGCATGAAGAGCCTTTGTTATTAAATTTTAAGCTGTGGTTAACACAAAGTTACTAATTTAATCTTTGCTCTCAGAATAGCTTGAAATTTATTAGTCTATTTCACAGCCTTATTAAATAGAATATAGTATGCTGAATTGAACAGTTGGCATACTCTCTGATGATTGGGCACCTTTGAATTGCCTCGACGTTATCATTTTTGTACCCAGTGATACCATAGATGAAGATCAACAAGAGAGCTCAGACAGCAACGACTGCATATTCTTCAGAATACAATTTCACTGTTATTGCCAGTTTCTCTTTAAATGCCTTTATTTCTGTGAATCAATTACAAGAGAAACAAAAGGCATGAAATATTTGGCTTGAAATACTGTATCTGACCCAAAACAAACCTGGGCTCTCATAATTATGCTCCGGGTTAATAGTCCATGACCTTGTTTTCCTTCCGGCTTAAGGATCTAGGATAGCAAATAGACGCAAAATGCTAAGCTAATTTCCCTTTTAAAAGTATTCATTAAGCACCAGCTGACAGTCTCTACCTAAAGCCCCCTTGAATTTTGACATCTTGAATGTTGGTATCTTGAATTTACTTTCAACTTTTTAAGCTATGTTTTATATTAATAATCAGCTTATATCTTTCAACTTCTTAAGATTTATTTTTACTGGCAAAACAAGTTTTGAGGCTGCCAATTATTACACCAAGCTAGCATGCACTGTGCTTACCTTTGTGACAATGGTCATTATCTACATCTCTGTGCATGCCCTTTCCCCGGTCATCTAGAATTCCATCCAACCTGCTTTCTTTCTCACAAACAATGCAATCTGTTTCATTCTCATTCTGCTCCATTTTCCCATTCTCTGAATGTGTGCATTAATATTCCTTGTGAGTTGCCTGCTCCAAACTGTTGACCTCATCATCTCCCTCCCAAACCACGGGACATGTTATTTTGCATTGTGAGAAATTCTGAGGCATTGCCTATCACTTGTTGCTCACTATAATGCCATTCTTTGTTTAATTTTCTGATCCCGTGTGATGGAGTCCCTGACTGTGATACAGACCATATGCTCATGATGACGTTCCTGAACACTGGATTTGTATTTTATATCTAGCAGGATCTAGAATGAAAGTGTAAGAATTTCAGTGATTACACTGTTCTGAGTTGTATGATTCTCAAGGAAAAAGAAGAGGTTTAATATTTGCTACCACTAGGTAATGAAGCAGTGGGCCTTTAGCCTTTGCTTGGTGAGCCACTCTGTCTTTTGTTGGTATTGGCAAACTACATTTTTACCTCCCTCAATCACAGTAGATTTTACTTACCCACAGCAACTCTAGAATCCAGAAAGGTTTAGATCAGTTTTATCTGTTTGATTCTTCTCAGCACAACCATCTCCAAGTGAGAAACTTTCATCATTCTAAGGGCTGATTTGGGAGACACTGTAGAATAACTCGTTAGTTAGGTAAAGGACCCAAACCTCATCTCTTCTGAAGCATTCAGTGATTGGTGAAGCTTTGTCTGCATGCCCCAACAGTCCATTCTTGTAAACTGTGAAGAGTTACGTAATGAGAAGGAACTATTCATTTTCTCCACAAAAGTGTCTCTGCTCCAGTGTGCCTTTCCTACTAGTACTGAAAGAAAATATACACTTCTCAACATTTCAATGCTTGTATCTGCCAAAGCTAACAAACAATTTATACTTCTCCCCATAGTGATCCTGCTGCATTCATTTACAAACTATATTTTTCTCCAAATATCTTAGGTACTTTCCTTTGCATATAAAAACATAAAATGTGCCTACTGAATCACAATTCAATTCAGACCTACTAATTTGACTTCACTGCCTTTTTCTTATCTTAAAATAGTATATGCTACAAATCAAAACCACAAAATACAAGGAAAACTTAGAATAGATGAGTTGTATTGTGAGCCATTTTTTGGGGGGGGGGATTCTACAAATAGAGATGTAGCAAAGAAAGGCATTTAAAAAATATTATCAGAGACTGAAATTTAGCCCATGAGCCATCTCATTTTTTCAGGCTATGGGCAGGCTCCAGACCTGGTGCTATAAGATGACATTCCTAAAATCTCCTGTAGCGAAGAGAGACACAGATGGGGACTAAAGCTGGCTTCCTAATAATGAAATAAGCGTAGTGTCCAACATAGCTAGTCTAGCACTTCCTGTGTTTCAAAAATAAATATAAACACAGTAATCAGGGCTCCCTGCCACACCACTGCTGCACATAGAGGCCAACTTCTGCACTTCTACCATTACTGAATTCTCTCTGGTGCATGCGTGTGTGTGTGTGTGTTTCTTTTTCACAATTCCCAATATACAGCTAACTTTTATTATGTGTAGAATTTATTTCTGAGATTAGAATTTGATTAAACATTTCTCCCTCCTCTTTCTTCCCCTCAACCCTTCCCATAAACCTCACATGACTCTTCTTCAAGTTTGTGCACTTGATTTGTGTACTAATTGTTATTGTATACATATATGTATATTTATATACATATAGATCCCTAAATGTAACCTATTAAGTCCATATACTGCTACCCATATGTTTATTTTCAGGACTAATCATTTGTCTCTAGAGAAAGAATTGGTATGCTCTTGCCTAGAAAAGGTTACCTCTCCCACTTCCAACTTTCCTCAGTTGCCCATAGTTATTTTTATAGATTTTTCTCCATGGCAAGCAACTTCAAGTTATCAACCATTATTATCACTGCTAAATCCATAATTTCTTTTCTTAAACCACACTGTTTAGAAAGCTTAGGACATATTTGATCGTGTCTGACAACATAAATTTCTGATGTATTTATTCATAAGACAAATTCATATAATTGGAAGGATATTCAAGTGATCATTATGGTGAAAACACTCAGCAAATAAGGACAGTTGCAAAAATGGATTCTAATTTCTTTTCATAGAGTTTGAGTTCTCATTAAAATTTTTTCATAAAGATGATTTTTCATTGAATCCAATGTTTTGTATCTACAGCCTGCCTGGCCTGAGAAATATGTAAATTATCCAGAGGTTTCTGCTGGGGAATTACAGTTGCCTATTCCATTAGTACAGCTGGGGTAAGCAGCTCATCAGAAATGGCAGGCAGAATATCAAATGATTGTTTGTATAGGCTTTCTATTTTCTACTGATAAATAGACATTCTTCAAAGAATAGTCATAATTTTCAAATGATTACAATCCCAAAGTAGGTAAATAAATACTAAAAACACAAGCACTCAAATTATAATACATCATAAGACATCCATAAAAATTGTTTTTTGCTTTTTTAGCACTCATAGGAGTAAAACACCCCCCCACCCCCCACACACACATACAAGCCTCATTTCCCCCTCCAAACATATTAGCTTTTTCATTGGGCTCCTATTTGGAAAAGAAAATGAAAATCTTTTGGTTAACATCAATGGTAAAATAAATATTTTTGCTTCAACTAGTAGCAAAAGTTCTTTTTTAGTTTTTAAACTGAAAACAGTTTTTCTGTCTGATATATTTTGATCCAATTTATGTTCTTTATATTTCTTTTTCAAGGACAAAAAGCCAAATAAACAAAAATAAAAATAAACAGAAAGAAGCACAAAACCCCATATAAGCAAAAAAAATCAAAATAAACAAGCAAAAAATCAATAAGGCAAACAAATAAAGAAAAAAAACCGCCAAAATGAAACAAAAATGCCATTAAGATTGTTTTTCATCAGCCAAATGCTCTTGGGCATGGATCGTGACCTTCAGTAAGGCTGCTGTGTCCAGTTTATTCCACTGAAGAAAACTGATTTGGGGGACTGGAGAGATGGCATAGAGGTTAAGAGCATTGGCTGCCCTTCCAGAGGTCCTGAGTTCAATTTCCAACAACCACATGGTGACTCACAAGCATCTGTAATGAGATCTGGCGCCCTCCTAAAGCATGCAGAGCAGAATGTTGTATACATAATAAATAAATAAATCTTAAAAAAAAGAAAACTAATTTTCCGTATGCCAGCAGGTACCAACTGTAGGAAGCTTCTTGATTTGGAGTGAGACAGCCATGCCTACATTTTCCTCTCAGTTCTGGGACCCTGTCTGACATGAGCCAGTGCAGGTCTTGTATTACCATAGTCACTGTGAGTTCATATGTATATTAACCCTCTTATGTCTAGAAGACGCTGTTTCCTTGGAGTCATCCATTATTGTTGTCCCTTACAATTTTTTACCTCCTTTTACACATGCATGAAGGGGAAAAAATCCCATTTAAGAGTGAGTTTTTCAAAGTTTCTAACACTCGGCACATTGCCCAGTTGTCCCTGTGTTAATTACTGTCTACTTCAAGAAGATGCTTCTCTAATGAGGGTTGAGAGAAACAGCAACAAGTAAATCTTTAGTAGGATATAGTGCTCTTTGGATACATGCCCAAGAGTGGAACAGCTGGCTCTTGAGGTAGATCTATTCCCAGCATCCCAAGGAGCCATCACATTGATTCCACAGAGGCTGTACAAGTTTGCATTTCCACAAGCAATGGATGAGAATTCCCCTTACTCCACATCCTAGCTAGCTTGATCTGTCTTACTGATTTTTGCCATTGTGACTGGAGTAAGATGAAATATCAAACCAGTTTTAATTTGCATTTTCCAGATGGCTAAAGACATTGACCATTTATTTAACTACTTCTCAGCCATTTGCTCTTTTATCTTTTGAGAACTCTCTACTTAGTTCTGTAATCTATCTTTAAGTAGTTCTTTGTATTCTTGATATCCAGCTTTTGTTTTATTCATTTGTTTGTTTTTGGGTATCTTTGGTTCTTTATATATTTTAGATAATAACCACCTATCAGATGAATAATTGGGAAAGATCTTTTTTCATTCTGTAGACTGCAGCATTACTTTCATGGTGATGTCGTTTGCAGTATAGAAGTATTTCAGCTTCCTGAAGTCCCACTTATTAACTGTTGATCTTACCAGTGTTCTGTTCAGAAAGTCCTCTCCTGTGACAATGAATTCAAACCTATTCCCCACATTCTGGTCTATCAGATTCAGGATATTTTGTTCTTACATTGACTTTTTTTTTATCCGTTTAGAGTTTGGATTGATACTAGGTGATATATAGATCTATTTTCATTATTTTACATGCATTTACCCAGTTTGACCTGCACCATTTGTTGAAGATGATGTCTTTTGTCCAGTGTGTATTTTTAGCTTCTTTGTCAAAAATCAGGGGGTCAATAGTTGGGTGGACTTATAACTGGTTCTTCAGTTCATTTTCACTGGTCAAAGTGTCTGTTTTATGACACTGCCAGGCTATAGCTAGCTCTATGATAGAACTCATAACCTGGGATGGCGATACCTCCAGTAGTCCTTTTATTATTCAAGATTATACTAGGTATCCTCAGGTTTTTGTATTTCCATAGAAATTTGAAGATTTATTTTTCAATTTTTGTGAAAAATGGTTTAAAATTTTATGAAGATCACATTGTCTCTGCAGATTGCTTTTAATAAGATGGCCATTTTCACTACCACCAGCAATTGGGGATGTTCCCTTTACCCCACATCCTCTCCAGCATAAGTTGTCATCGGTGTTCTTGATCTTGGCTATTCTTAAAGGTGTAACATGGAATCTCAGAGTTGTTTTGATTTGCATTTCTCTGATGGCTAAGGATGTTGAGCATTTCCTTAAGTGTCTTTTACCCATTTTAGATTCGATTCCTCTGTTGAGAGTTCTCTGTTTAGGTCTGTACTCCATTTTTATTGGATCATTTGTTCCTTTGATGACCAATTTCTTGAGTACTTTTATATTTTGAAAATCTGTCTGACATGGGGTTGGTGAAGATATTTTCCCATCTATGGGCTCCTGTTTTGTCTTGTTGACCATATCCTTTGCTTTATAGAAGTTTCTCAGTTTCTATTTTATTGAATAATTTGAGAGGTTTGGGTATTAATTCTTCATGCCAGTTCTGGTAGAATTTTGAACTGAATCGATCTGGCCTTTGACTTTTTATTTTGTTTTGGTTTGGGTATGTGTTAGGAGACTTAACTAACTGAATTTTTCTTCTAGTTCCTTCTGTAGAGCTGGATTGTTAGATAAAATTTGCTTAAAATTGGTTTTATCATATAATGTTTTTCTTTGTATGTTGTGATTAATAGTTTTGCTAGGTATAGTAGTCTGGTCCTGAGTAGAAATCCATCCAGGCCCTTTTGGTTTTCAGCATCTCCATTGAAGAGTTAGGTGTTGCTCTAAGGGACCGGCCTTTATATGTGACTTGATCTCTTTTCCCTCACAACTTTTAATGTTCTTTATTGTGCACATTTAGTGTTTTGATTATTTTGTGTTGTGGGGAATTTTCTTTCTGGTCCTGTCTATTTGGTGTTTAGTCTGCTTGCTGTACCTCAATAGACGCATCCTTCATTAGGTTGGAGAAATTTTCTTTTATGATTTTGTTGAAAATAGCTCTATGCTTTGGACCTAGATTTCTTCTCCTTCTATTCCTAATACTTGTAGATTTGGTCTTTTCAAAGTGTCCAAAACTTTCTGAATGTTTTATGCCTAGAAATTTTGTTTTGTTTTTCTTCTCGTTGTTGTTTGTTTTTCTTCTTGTTGTTGTTTTGTTTTGTTTATCGAGACAGGGTTTCTATGTGTAACAGACTTAGCTGTCCTGGAACTAGCTCTATAGACCAGGCTGGCCTTAAACTCACAGAGATTCGCCTGCCTCTACCTCCTGAGTGCTGGGATTAAAGGCATTCACCACTATTGCCCATCCTGAAATTTTTTAATTTAATGTTTTATTTGATTGAGGTATTAGTTTCTTCTATCTTGTTCTTAAAATCTGATTTCTCTCTTTCGTGTATTATAATCTGTTGATGACACTTACCTCTGAAATTTTTGTTTGGCATCCATATAGATTCCATTTCTACTTTTATGCCTTGAATTGTTTTTATTATTTCATTCAACTGTTTGTGCTTTCCCTAACTTCATTAAGGAATTTATTCATATTTCCTTAAAAATTCTTGAACGTATATAATCTCTATATTGAAGTCACTGACTTGTGCTTCATATACCCTGAATTTCTCAGGTACTATTACAATAGAATAGCTACTACTGAATTGTATATTGTAGATGTAAGTCACAAAACAATCCCACACCAGTTTGGAATTATGATTAATAAACGGGTTATTTGTTTAAGGGGAAAACTTACAGATCACTGTCCTAGACAACAGCCCTCTGCACAACCAGGAAGAGAGTCTAATAGCCAGAAGCAGAGCTGGAAGCAAAAGAGAGAAAGCAGGGCTACTACTGAATTTTAAAGCAAAAGAGACCACACCCAAGTGGGCTGATATCTTCAAGGCTATTGGCTGAAAGAGCGGAAGGAGATCCCACAGCAATATATAGTACATATAAGTGTACATATGTGTATATGCATATATGTATGTATACATATGCATACACACAGATACCTATACTTATTACTGTTGCCTTTGGTTACCTTAGATGTTGAAGGTTAAGTCCTGAAGACATTGTACACTTGGGACACAGGACTCAGATTTGAAATGTATCTAACCTGAGAGCCTCTTTCCTACCATCTGACCTTTTCTGTACTGGAGGTACTGTACAAGCTGACAAGACAGTGGAGAAATCAATAGTCTTACTGATCGTTGACACCTGTGAACTGCAGCAATGGCCTGAATGAAAAGATAGCCCTAAAGATATAATAGCGGTACTCGTACCTGTCTGGGAACCAACATCTATCAAAGTAGATGTACGTCCTAGTCAACTGGAGGGAAATCATGCCTGGTACTAGATACCTACCCAACTACCTAGGCCTAGTGAAATCATGGATTCTAAAAGAGAAACCAGTAATGAAACTTTATTAGACCAGCGTAATCCTTAACAGCATTTGAAACCCTATCTTTTAACCCACAGAGCTCTATTTCTTACCAAGAGGGAGCTAAAAATACCCTTCCTGCTGGGAAATTCATCCCCATGGCAGTTAACCCTTTGTTCATAATGCAGGACACTGAGTGCTAAGAAGAGTGACCCCTGACCCATACTCTGCTGGCTGTCACTGCGATTGGAATGATCTAAGGCCCAAGGAAATGATTCAAATATGAAACGATAGTATGACAGCTAATGTTGCTGTGATTTCTAATGGCACGTTAAAGATTTTCAGCTAAAAATACAATTAGCTCTTTAGACTATTATGTGTTCTACTCTACTTCATTTCAAATGTATTTATCTAGGCCTTACTCACTCCCTATATATATTGGGCTATATATAAGCAATAAATATGAATTAAGATTTTTTTCTTCAGGATCTCACACCTCTTTAGAAGGAAATACATAGTCATTTTATGAATTTAATGTCAGGATATAGATATTTGAACTGTATAAAACCACGTATCCCTGAGATATTAATTTCTCCTCTAGGTCTCCCTCTCTTAAATGTTAGTGAAATTATCCCTATGTAGCTTCTCAAGCTAATCTTGACAAGGGGATGAAGACATATCTCAGTTGGTGTAGTACTAGCCTAAAATGCTTGAAGCCCTGGGTTTGATCACTAACAGTGCATAAACGATAAGTATACATGTCTGTGAGCCCAGCATCTGAGAGATGGAGGCAAGTTTTTTGAAGCCTCAATGACTGCTCCAGTGACAAGATACCCATTCTAATTCTTCCCAAATAGCTACCAACTAGAGACCAAGTGTTCAAAACTTATGAGCCTATGCGGTGCAGTCTCATTCAAACAACCACAGTCAAAAATCATAAGGAAGGAAGAATAAAAATGATTATTATATGCTAAAAAAATTACTTTCTTCATAGCCCTTGTAAAATTTAGGAATGAGAAGTTTCCTAGGGCCAGTATGAAAGTGGGCCAAACCGTGTTCAGGAGTATAACTCGTACTTCTCCCAGAGATCCTGTGTTCTGGTCTTAGAGGACTGGAAGAAGACTGCACATGGAAAGGATATAGGGAGATCACGTGCCCACTACACAGATGGCATGACAGCCCAGAGTGGGCATGGAGGGGCTACGGCTCTCACGGTCATCATCAGGGAGGTCCTGGCACGCAGGCTTCTGAGCTACTGTCCAGATTTAAGAACTGTGAAGGAGTCTGGGGGTCTCTCTGAGGAAAGGGGACCATGTGAGCCTCTGAGATGAGCAGAAGAGACAGAACTGATGAAATTTCAATGGTTGGAGTAATGCAACCAATTATGTGTATGCTATCAGTAAGTTCCAGGTAACGTTTGCTTCCAATACCTATCCTATTACAATGCCCAGTACTCCTGTCAGCAAGATCTCATAGAGATTGCAAGGACTCATCCAACCTGGAGAATTTGGGGAAATTATGGAGGTGTGTCTTTTTGTGGTTACAAAGGGAAAATGGTATGGAGTGTTTCATCCAGGCTCAAGCCTGAGTACACGGTCATCAGGGTTTGCACCATTAGCAACCATACGATACCTCACCCAGCGCATCACCTCCTTAACTTCTCAGTCCCATTTCTCTAATGTCGCCTCCACTTTCATGTCTGCCTTAGGGGATCCTTCCCACTTTGCCCTGGTTATCCTTATTGCTGCCCTGCACGTAGTCCAGCGCAGGGCCTTCTGTGCGTTGTGCGCTTGCTCTGCCATCTGATGAGGATGCTTCATCATGTGACGGCAGACGTGATGGCACCTGTTTCTGACACCTGTGAACATTAGTATAAGAACCGAACAAAGCGTTAGGGCACGGCTCCTATTACAGGCTCTGGAATTCAGTAAGAACTCATTAGCAGAATTCTCTCGTTTACACACGTTAACTAAACATCTAAGTGTGTTTCCAAGAAGTGTAGTAATGACATATCCCTTATCACCAAGTCCATCATCCCATGCCTTCTCTCAGCCTCATCTGGAGCCTAGAACTTGGTAATTGCACAAGAGAGATTACTGGAAATTTGCATTGCAATGTTGAGTCTGTACCTTTCAGGTCTTGTGAGCTCTTTCATATTGGGCATTTTAAAAAGAACTTGAAAATTGGGCCTGCTGTATAAGATTGAAAGTCACAGCATCTCTCCGAGGGCTGAAAGTAAACTCAGCAGCATGGCCGGTCACCTTGCTCACCTTGGATTGTGACATTTGCTGCAGAAAGACGGCTCTATATGCGATGTGCTCCAACCTCCAGCTTACTTTGATCAGAACCAAGAAGTTCACTACATCTATTCCTTTAGGCATTAGGTACCGTTGATGCATGAAAACATAGCTTGTTATCGATGCTGATGAGCATTTACATGCTGGAAAGAGAAGGAGTCCACAATCTAAGGAAATACCTCTCACTGGAATAAGTCCTAGTCTTCCATGAAAGGTTTATAATAGAATATCCACCCGGCTGCGTGGATTGCTTTCTTGGGTTACAGCCACTTCACTAGCAGACCAATATGCTTTGCTTCTACCTTTATACAAAGGGAGTTTTGATAAGTGTGCATTATCAAAGAGGTCAACATATATGATCACCTAATACTTCATTGTGTTTTGTTGTGAAAATGAGCCCATCCGTCCGCTTATTTTGCTTTTTTTCCTCTATTTTGAGGGTTTTACAGGAAACCAGCCTGGAGGTAGTAAGTTTGTGTCCCATGGGGATCGCTTACATGACCCTCTGTGATGGTATTTGTAGGAGCTGTTCAGGTGATTCTAATTTTCTAAATATCTTTTTGAGATTCTAATTACACAATTTTCCTCTACCCTACCCTCACACCAAACCTTCCCATTTATCCCATCCCCTTGCTCTCTTTCAAATTTATGGCTTCTATTTCTTTAACTTTTTTACATAAATACTTAATACATAACTACAACCTGCTCTGTCTGTATAATGCTACACCTAAGTATGTTTTCAGATCTGACCACTTGGTATTGGATAACTAATTGGTTTGTTCTTTCCCAGGAAAGCCTATTTCTACCACTCTTTGCATTCCTTAGTTGCCTGTTGTTCTTTGTCTAGGGTTGAGGTCTCCTAAACGTTCCCCTGTCCCATGTTAGCATGTCTGTTGTTGTTGTTCATCTTCAGGTCATGTTTAGGCAGCCATGTTCATGTTGGTGAGACCCCATGGGTATAGTTTCTGACATTTCTGTTTCTAGGAGATACAGTCTCACTCCAAATTTGCTTATAAGTCAAGACCCCATCAAGCAAAGCACCCATGACTTTTCTGTAAATTGTTTGCCTCAGCAAGGACCTTCACATCTCTGACATAGTCAGGAGCAGAATTAAGTCAAGTGCAGTGGTTTGTTGTAGAGGCACTGCCAGAACTCTGACTAAGGCTCTTCTTTATTAGAGATATTGAGTCTGCACACAACCGGAAGTCCTTCAGCAGCTGTAGTCTGCCTAATGAATCATGAAATTTAAACAGGAAAGGACTAAGTGGGGACTGATAATCAGGCCATAGCTAATCATGTTGATTCGACAGCTCTCAGTGCTTTTCCTAAACCTAAATATATGAATCTCATAAGGCAACAGATGATGCACTGTGAAATGTGCTGGCATAGTAGAAAAACAGAGCAGATGAGAGCAATGGCGAGGGAGTCTATCTTGCACTAAGAATATGATCCTTGGATTTATTCTCTAGCATTAATGTTCCCTTGTCACAACCATTTTGAATTTGAGCATGGTCTTGTTAATCTGTGTACTACCACAGATTATTAGCTCAGTATGCAACATAAATTCATTTATACGTTTATACTTACACACGTGTGTGTTTGTGTATTAGATATCTATGTAGACGTGTAGAGAGTGTAGCTGGGACATGGGAGGAGAGAAAGGTAAGAAACGGGTTGGACATTTGATCAGAGTACACAGATCTCATGAATTAAAACTCAAGCACTAAAGAATAGATGCTAACTTCTTCCTATGCATGGCCGCTGGGGCTAAGACAGAGCTACAGGGTCAAGATGACTTTCTTTGCATTGAGCGAGATGTGGTGACTGCAGCTGATTCAAGGAAGTTTAGATTGTCGTCAGCCAATCACTGAGTGGTAATGAATTGGTATGCTTATCATTGAGGCAATCAGTAATTTTATTAATGCAGGGTTGAGTATATCTTGTCCTCAACTAACCCTTCCTATGATGACCTTTTATGTTCTATCTCAGCCCTGTGAAAACCACTGACTCTGTGAAAGATGGTTATAATGCCTCCTTTTATATTGATTGGTTTTTAATTTTAGAGTACTATAGAAAGTCATACATAAAGCCTATGTTCATATATGGTTATGGTGTACTTGTACTAAAACTTTTCTCTCGTACATTTTTTTAAAGTGCAAACATTTTTGCATCACCATAACAACAAGCCATCTTTCCAAAGACCCCATAGGGAAACACAAACTTTAAATCATTATACCATTGCGCTTGCAGAATGTGCATCCAAGGAGCCCATGTGCGATGATCCACAAGCATTGCTACCACCCTGGGACTTTTTGCTTGTCTTGGAAAATCAACATGAGTGAGATCTAATTCCATAATTAAAGGCAGCACGGCTGGATGCACTGTACCAACTACATGCGTCAGCGTCAGCGTCAGCGCCACTCTAGACAAGCACTGAGCATTTACCCCAGAGCCCCCCAACAAGTTTTCCTCGGGAGCTTGTCAGTCATTGCCTGTCCTTGCCTTCACCTGCAGGACATGGCTCAAATTCAGGGCTGTTCTGTTTTTGAGACAGTGACAGTCGTTTTACACCCGTCTATTCCCCCTCACGTGTTAGCAAGCTGCGCAGAGGGCTGAGGTTGGGTTGTCTCCTTCCCATCTAATCCCTGTAGATGAACTACTTTGTCCGGTCCCAAACGGCAGCAGCATTTGCTTCTGTTTTGAACCATTCAATAAAATCACATAAAGGAAAACCACTATCTTCAAACCAGGAAATATCACTGACTTTACCTACAATGACCACTAGAATCCACAGGGTTCCTCTTGTCTGGTTTTAGTCACCCCCAAATCAGAGTTTTAGGAACAGACCCAGACGCATTGTGTTCCAGGAGAGTGTCCCTCGAGTGGTACTAGGCGGTGGATGCAACCTCCGGTGCAGGCACGAGGGAAGGAAGGTTGGTTCAGACATCTCAGAAGTCAGCTGGAAGGGAACTTCAGCAAGGCCACCAAAGAGGCCTTGAACCAAGTCTGTGCAAGAGTGAGCCGCCTTTGTGTCTCTGCCGCTGTGCGTCAAGGTCAGGAGCAGCCGCAGGGAAAAGTGCTCTTGGCACCACGGCAAAAGCGCTAATGTAGTGAAGATACCAGAGTTCAGCCTCCTGGGGCACTGGGAGACTTAGCCTGTTGACCACAGAGGTGCTATCCAAATTTAATGAGAATGAAAATCACTTAGGAGTCTTCATAAAACGGCGAATCTTGTCTGTGTAGAGCGGGGAAGGTTAGAGAGGGACCCGAGACTCCTCCATTCTAACAAGCTCCCAGGTACCGTTAAGGCCAGCGGTTTGGGAATGGCAGGGTGATCTACAGTGCGCGGAGCATGTGGAGTGGGTTAGGCCATGTACACACATGGGTCATTTCTCTGTTCCCATGCAGTCAGGGAAGCCTCGAACCACAGAACTTCCGTAGCTGTCCAACTCATGAAGCAAATTTACTGCATAGATTGCCATCTTGAGTTACATGATCACTCCTGGACCAATATTCTATGACCAGCCTTCTGGGATAACACCCGCATAAAAATGGCTGGTGGCCTCCCATAATAAACAGCTAGTGTTTTAAAATGCGTTGTTATCATGGGAACTGTAGCTGTAGCATGATAAGTAGATCTGCTGAGTACCAAAGAGATGACAGTCTGCATACTCAAATGTTGTGCTACACATTGGAGTTCACCTCGGACAACACCTGGGTTGCCAGGAAACAGAATGATAGGGAAGGAATGCTGTAAGAACTTGTACTGTGGCTTCCCAGGAAAGAATGGGAGAGGCGGGGTAAGCGAACTCAAAGTGAACCTACTTGACATTGTTGGAATACTGTCATTGACTAGTGCTTGGCCATGGAGTTCTTTCGAAACTCTAGCTCCCTCGTCAGCACTTCCTCTTTCACGAAGTTTGGAAAAGTGACCTCATGATGTAAGCCGAATTTACTGTATATCTAGGAATATTCTGGAAGCTACTATAAGAAGGCCTGGATCCTGGCATCTTAGTAAAAATATAAGACTCTGAATAGAATTCTGCACACTGGGCTTGTAGAAGGCTCAGAATAGCCCCAGGCATAATGATGACCTTGAATAGAAAGCCGACAACCCTTCCAGAGTCCTCCGTCCTTGCCACCGCAAATTTCCCTGACACTGGAGGAGTAATTTAGAAATTCTGGAGTGAGGTTTGATGGAAATACCCAGCCGGGCTAATTCAGAGAATCTGCTCTGTTTCAGATAACATTATCCTGGGTCAGAGGCTCCACTGGGAACTCCGGAGACATCAGGGCCACACCCCTTGTCCCAAGATCAAAAGGGAAAGTGACATGAGGGCAGGCAGGAATTGAGTTTTCAGCATGATCAAAGGGAAGACGGGGAAGTTGAGTGTCTCATAACCCTCTAATTCGCCAAACTGACAAAAGAGTTAGGATTAAATATGGGGGGGCGGGGAAAAAAGGCAGCGGTTGAGGGGAGTTGAACAACCTGCAGAGCCTCATGGGTACCGACAGAGTAGCCCTCAGTTTGGAGGGGAGGGAGTTGCAGCTGCTTGGATAACCGCCAGGGGGCGCGCTCCAGAAGTTTTACGGGATGTTTAACAATCCTGTTGAAAATCCTGAAATGAGGAATCTGCTTTTGTGAAATATATTTTCGGCTTGGGGAGGCCAGTCTCATGACAGGGTGGGCTACCTGCTACCTGCGAGGGTCCACTGTTCTTGGAAAGTGCAGGGCAATAGCTCGAGACCGCTAGTGTCTCTTCTGGAGATGTGTGTTGTAAATGTCCCCACAAATTTTGAAGTTCTTTTCATTGTCCGGAAGCCTTCATCCTTGGAGGGGCGGATTGCCGGCTTAGATGAGTATCTCTGAAATTATTATCTCTGAAATGATTAACGGGGGCTGGAGAGATGGCTCAGAGGTTAAGAGCATTGCCTGCTCTTCCAAAGGTCCTGAGTTCAATTCCCAGCAACCACATGGTGGCTCACAACCATCTGTAATGGGGTCTGGTGCCCTCTTCTGGCGTGCAGGCATACAGACAGAATATTGTATACATAATAAATAAATAAATAAATATTTAAAAAAAAAAAAAAAAGAAATGATTAACGTGTTTAAGTGTAGGGCTTATGAGGAATCTGACCCAAAGTTTAAGGAAAGGGGAGCGCTAAGAAGTGAGGGTAGCGATTCCCAAGCTGTTTAGATCTTAGCTACTGTGGTCCAGGTCCGCCTTCTATGCTCCTGCCTAACCCAGGAATCTTCATTTCTTCCCTGTAGCTTCAATAAGGATCCAAATTAGGTAATGAAGAGTTGTAAATCTTTCTGTAATGTTGTGTACGCTTTTCAAACAGATTAGTTCCAAACCTTGAATCTTTCTTACTGTGTCTAAGTCCTTCCTCCTTATTCCCCTTCTCTACCTGACTTTCTCCCTCCCGTTCCCTTTTTGTTTTGATTGTGATGGGTAAAATGGATACTTTGCAAAGATGATTTGAGCTAAAATAATTGATAAGTTTTAAGTGGATCTAGACTTTAATTTATAAAATGTAATGATCACTAGTGGTTGTTAGACAGCCAGGATCCTTGGGA
The DNA here is from genome assembly GCF_903992535.2 of Arvicola amphibius. Lineage (NCBI taxonomy): Eukaryota > Metazoa > Chordata > Mammalia > Rodentia > Cricetidae > Arvicola > Arvicola amphibius. Next base: position 90,116,715 of record NC_052058.2, on the reverse strand, counting down.
TCAAATCCTTCCTCCCGTGTGGAAACAGCCAGCCTCTCTTTGTAGTTCCTGGTTTTTAAAGGCTTGAAAGGGCTGCGGGAGTAAAACATTGCCTTGCCGGTTTCGCAGCCTTGTTGTATTAATAAAAATAAATACTTGCGTCTGAAATACTGACTGCACATAGCAGTTGTTACATTTGTTAAATAAGACAGTCGAACACGTTATCTGACAAACGACAAATTGAGCAAACCGCAGATTTCAGTTGTTTGAAAGAACCCGTTTAAAAGCAGATTAGTCAGAGAGAATGTATACACACACATTGTTTTATCTCAGTTTGGCCCTGAGCTCTGCAGGAGTGGACCCCAGGCCTTCTCAGAAGAGGGTACATTTTGGAATATCGCTTCTGATAGAAAATGCCTGTTGTCTAAAACCATCAAGACTGCATAGTACCTAGACATGCTGCAGAGCAGGTCCTTTCCAAGGTCCTATTCTGGAAGTCTCTTCAGCTCTGTTCAGGTTAGCAGCACAACATACCAGTAAGTGCCAGGACAAACCAGAGAGTGCTAGGACATACCAGTAAGTCCCAGGAAACCCCAGTAGGTCGAAGGACACAGCATTGCATCCCATAACACCCCAATGAATCCCAGGACACCGACACCCTAGTGAGTCCCAGGGCACACCAGTGAATTCCAGAATACATCAGTGAGTACTGTAAATCACAATGAGACCCAGGAAATTCCAGTGAATCCCAGAACATGCAAGTGAGTCTCAGAACACTCTGGTGAGACCCATGACATACCAGGAAGTCCCATGACACACCAGAGAGTCCCAGGACGCCCCCTGAGAGTCCCAGGACACCCCCAGAGAGTCCCAGGACACACCAGAGAGTTCCAGCACACACCAGTGAGCCCCAGAACATACCAGTGAGTCCCAGGACACACCACAGAGTCCCATAACACATCAGGGAGTCCCAGGACTTGCCAGAGAGTTTGGGGATATACCAATGAATCCCAGGTCACATCAGAGAGTCCTGGAACACACCGATGAGTACCAGAACACACCAGTAAGTTCCATAACACAGCAGTGAGTCCCATGACATACCAGTGAGTCCTACAACTCACCAGAGTGTAGCCAAACTGGGGCACCAATTGCAGTTCCTGGATCCTAAAATATCAGCCGGCTGTGAGCCACACTTTGGAGCTGAAGGTGCATCTCTTTTCAGGATCCTGGGAAATGAAGCTGCCAGAAGAGCACAGTCACACTGATTTCAGAGGACCAAATTGCTTCTACAATTCGGTGTCTCTGCTGCTTCATGTTTAATGGATTCACATTTAACATAATAATTGGTACATTTGTATTTAGATGTGGAATTCAGCTGATTTCTGTCCCTTCTACATGTCTTAGGAGAGTGTTGGTATGATTGTATGGCATGTATGTGCAATGTGTATGTGATGTATGTATTTATGGTGCATACATATGTGTCTGCAAGTGCATATGCCTTTTTGTGCATGTACAGAAACCCAAGGAAGATGTGGACATCACTTTCCACATTATTCCCTTGAGACAGATTCTCCTATTGTATCTGGAGCTTGACTGGCACCCCCCAAGTCCCATGATGGCCTGTCACCATTCCTCAGTAGGATGGTAGGCACATGCCTGGCTTTTTATATGAGATTTGAACTCATGCCCTTGAGCTTGGGCAACAAGTGTTCTTACAGAGCCAGGTCCCTACCCTCTACATATTTTAATATCCATCTCACCCACTCTTTAACTTTTATCCATGTTCTTATACTTTATTGAAATGATTAGATATATGACATGCATCATTAATTTCTGCTAGTCTAATGTAAATCACATGAACTTCTGATAACATTCAATAACACTTCACATTCTACGACCATTTTTGTAGTGTTCTTTCGGTGCTATGTGTATGATTTGAGACCCAAAATGTAGGTACACAGTTTCCTTACACAATGCTAAGCCTTAAAGAAATGAAGAGAAATGAATATCTGTGGTTGTTAAATACATTTCTCCCATACCGCTGTTTCCAGTGGTTTTCATTACTCCTATGTAAGACAGGTTATCATTTTTTTGTTATTTCCTTTCCATTTAAAGGACATTTTAGTACCTTGTGTAGTGAAACTTTCCTGGCAGTGAATTATGTTTTGCTTTCTTTACTTGGAAAAGTCCTATTTCTCTTTTAGTTTTGATGGATGATCTTGCTAGATATAAAATTCCTAGTGTTTTGGTTTTTTTTTTGTTTGTTTGTTTTTCTGTCAACAGTTTGAATGTCATTCCAGTATCTCCTCTCTGGAGCACATTGTTCCTGAAGAGAATTCTGCTACTAACCACGTACTTTCTATTTGCTGTCGTTTGTCATGTTTGGTGCTTTTAGAATTTTCTTTTTATTGTGGCTGTCAGGAATTAGTTCATCAAGTGTCTAGGGACAGGCTCTATGACAATTAAATTAGATTAAAATCACCTGGAGGTTAGTGCAGCTTCCTTCTGGGTACATGGATTAAGGCATTTCCAGAGACAGACCATGAGCACTCTGAGCTCATCTTTGATATATGATATCAAGTGATATATAATCCTATAAAATGAGAGCACACTGGGAGGAGGAGTCAGGTGAAGAAAGGCTAGCCTGGCCCCAGCCTGTGTCCCTTCTCCTCTTCGTTGTTTCCATTGCTGACGGAGAACCTTCTTTTCCACTGCTGTGGTGTTTCCCACATGCAGGCCAGGCCAGAATATATATGTATATCCCTCCCCTCCTTAAGCTGTTTCTGTCCGACCTCTGGTCACAGAACTGAAAAGCACCCAACACCATCTCCTTTAGTCTTTGCAGTGTGGCAATGTTACAATACTTGGTCCCACAAATGGATACTTTTCACCAGCTTGGGTTCTGTCTGTCATTTAGTAAACTGTTTCTCTCCTCCGTTCTCTTTCTGTTCTTACTGGACTATAGTTAAAAGATTATGGGAATATTTGACACTGTATCAAAGATTTCTGTCACTTAAACCATGTCTAATTCTTTGGAGTGCACAGAAGTCCTCAAATTCAAATTGATTTGTTCACTCGTTTCCATGTAAACTTATTCGACATGCTTTCTTCTAATTTCTTGAATATATTTCTTTAAATCTGTGAATACAGAGAACAACTACTCTGAAGTCTGGATCTACCCCTAGAAATTACATTGGCTTCTTTCTTTCTTTTTTCCATATACTCTATTCCTACTTATTTGCATAATAGTAATTAATTTTATGATAGTCTAGACAATAGAAGCATATTGCAGTTACATCTCTGTTTATTTTCTTGTTTTCTCCTAAGAATTGCTGTTTTATTTTAATAGTTAATTAAATGCCTATGGGCTTAAAATGTGATGCTTGGTGGCTACGCTGTATGCAGCCTCCAGCAAGTCTTTCAGTATTAGATCATCTGGTTCCCTTGTCATTTGATGGTCGGCCAGTGACATTTGCAGAGGTCACACCTGCACTTCACAATCGGGTCACCCTTCCAGCCTCTGCCCCCTGAGCGTTGTATTGATTGACAAGTGGCCCCAGAATCCCAGCAGATTCTTCCTTCTGTGCTGGCTTTCTGTTCTTGCCTGGATCACCGCTGTGCCCTCTGCAGAGGAATTCGAGAAAACTAGGGGTGACTAGAAAGCTAATTTGTTTCAGCCTTTCTATGATTCCTTCAGTTTCAAAGTTTCCCACTGAACTTCCTGTTGCTTCATCACCTTCTCTACACTGAGTCTGCAAATACCAGATGTAAGCCCAGAGACTGTCTGCCTGCACTAGAGGGAGGGAGATGGTGAGTCATGTGGTCCAGATTTCTGCTCATGTCTGGAGAGTGAGTACCACTTCAAGAACTCATGTTGTTGCCTACCTTGTCTTTGTCTTAATTTCAGAGGATATCTGTTGTATTGACGTTCATTGTTGTTTGTAATAGTGGGTTTTATTTGGCATTCTCCCATTAAAATGTTTTATTGATTGAAAATTTAAAAGTACACATAATGTGTTTTGATCAAACCCATCCCATCCCCTCCCTTCTGGTTCCTACCCCATGTCCACCACCACTTTTCCCTCCTTACTTCATAAGTACTCTTAGCTTTGCTGTACATGCATGGATGCAGGGTTATCTGTTGGAGAATGTATATTAGGGGCCACATCGTAGAACTGATTTGACTTACCCTAACAAGCCATCAAACCGCCAATAGTGTGGCATGATCCCCTCCCCAGCCCATACAATCATATATTCAGTATCCTACAATGATAATTTTAAATAATTTTGACAAATTTTAAACTTATTTTCAGTTTCATCATAGGCCTTTCTGATCAAGACATTATTAAAAATACATTTCTTTAATTCTATTCTAAATGCTTTTATAAATCATAAGACTAGAATGTTTTTCATGTGAATGGTTTTGTTGTGTGTTTTAATGATTGCTAAGAACTTTTGAAGATTTATTTTCATTTTATGTGTATGAGTTGTTTATATACATGTATATATGTGCACCACCTGAGGACCAGTGCCTTCAGAAGCCAGAAGAGGTAATCAGATCTCCTGGAACTGGAGTGACAAATGGTTGTGTGTCCATCGTGTGTGTGCTGGGAACCAAACTCTGGTCCTCTGTGAGAACAGACGGTGCTCTCAACCTCTGATCCCTCTCTCTAGCCCCCTACCAACGACCCTTAATGGTCTTGAAAGGCCTTATAATAATAGATATACATTTTAAATTAACTCACAAAAGTGTCATGCTAAACACTTTTCATGGATAAAAGTAAGATGACATTACCATTATGCGCATTCTCCTAAAGAACAAACGAAACAGAGACAAGGCGAAAGTCATGCGCAGGATCCACTGCTTACCTGAGTACCAAAGTCAGTATCCAGGTTCATTCAACAGGAGTCAGCCATGATCTTACACATTCTCCAGTCTCACACCATGGAAACCATAGGCCAAACGTAGTGTGTAGAGCCTCAAGGACTATCATGTGTCTTCTGAGACTGGCTGAATTATGAGAAAGAAAATGTCCAAACAGCTCTGCTGCAGAGCTCTGAAGGCTGTGCAGACCTCTGACACTTCCCACTCTTTCCTGAAGCTCCATCTCATTAAAAAAAAGAAAAAAACTCCAATTTTAAGCCATCGGGGTTTTCTTGTCATATTTTTTACACTGCTGTTTATATCTTTAATTAATCCCTCACATTTATAAGTGAACCAGAATATTAATAAGTGGGAGATTGTGTTGAGAATGAATATGTTTGATCTGAGTTGAGAGTGGAGCGCATTTCACTCCAGCACATCTGAAAACTCCTCATAAATTGAATTATTTAAAGTTGACAGCCTTGCTATAAGGTTGATGCTTTAATTGGAGGATTAGAGAACATAGGCTTGCATATCACATAAAAACCCAGGCTTGACCAATGGAGTATAAAAGCAAAGATAAAATCCTATAATGATTGATGGCAAGAGAACTGAGAGATGAGTACTCTGGACTATGTGCCTTCAAGATTCTAATCTGCCCGTGGTGTACAAAATATATAGTCACATACTAAATTGACAAAAGTCGTCTAGTATAGAACTGTCCCAAAATATAATAATTAAAATGTGTGAGTGTTTTGTTGAGAATGATTTATTTTACAGGCAGGCAAATATAGGGCAAGGATGGTGAAAGCTGCTTTGGGACTGGAAACTTGATCCGAGCTCTCCCAGGCAACCACCAGAGGTAGGAGAAGAACCAGTGGTGCAAGCTGGGAGTCTCTAGAAACTGACTCAGTACTGGGAGACAGATGGTGTCTAGAGACCTGAAAGGGTATCTATACGGTGGCGTCACACGCATCAATGCATCACATTAGGAGAATGTGATTTTAATATCTCTACTTAGCAGCACAGTTAATGTCTGTATCTGCCCCTCACCACATTGCTCTGCCCCTCACCCTTTCTGGGATGGCATAGTCCTTTTTAGTATTGATAGCATTTTTCCATGAGACATCAGCTAAAATGTGATGAATGGCTCAGACCTGACCTTGCAGTTTCTGTTCCTACGACAACCTATGTGATATATACTGTAATGAATACCACATTAATCAAAGGCCATGAACAATGATCAGGTGGTGTCTCATTCACCTGGAAATATAAACAGTAATGCCAGTTTCTTATATCCTTATTAATTTTATTTATTTGCCATGTGCACTTTTAAAATTGGAATATATTACATTAATGTTTTCCTAACACACTTAAGAGGTTCTTAACATCAGGTAAGAAGGGTGTGTGTGTCTCGTTCAGCTACAGTTCTGATTCTAGTCCTTCTATTCGTTCATCAGAATGTTCAGTCAGATAGCTTAACTATGTTAAGACTTGTTTTCCTCCTCTATAAGGCAAAAATAAAAAACAAAACAGGTTTGCCTGCTGAAGAACCATTGTGAGAATTAAACATATTTATCACTCATTGTCTATTCAGGAAGTCAACACCAGTCAGAGTTTAATCAAAAGATATTTTTTCAGGAAGGTTTACTAAGGTTCTGGGAAAGCTGGAAAAGAAAGGTAAGAGACTGTCTCCAGATACCAGGAAGATGGTACCGCTTCGAAGATGGTATCACCTCGATGCAACTGCCTTAGAAGCAGTTGTTTTGACGGAAGAGTTCTGGTCAGTCACTGGTGCTCTGGCAGCTGGGATAAGTGGAAGTCATTGACTTTTCCCTGGATGGAATTCTAATGTGCATAATGATCAGAGCACAAGCTCCTGCAACTGCTGCCATGGCAGGAGAGTTTGCCAAAAAGAATGGGTAGCTCCTTGCTGATTTCCATCCTTTTATGTGGCTTTTAATTGGTGGAACGTCGTCAGAAATCTGCTCACAAGGGAGCCTGCACATGGTAGCTTATACGCCTCAGCTCTAGCACTTAGAGCTTTCAAATGATCAGAAAGGACGTGCACTGGCCTGAGACTAGATAATAGGTTAGCATCCCGCACACTGGGAGGACACAAGGAATAAAGTCTCTGCCATGAAGTGGTCATTAATGCTCCTGTTTTTATACTTTTAGAATACCTTATACTTTTTTTCAGATCCTTAGACTTGGCTAATGAATGCTTAAAATATAAAAATAAGATTTGACTCATGCATAAAAGCTCAAAAAGAAACTCTGAAATTCTCATTTCAGAGAATGAGGGAATCTTTGCCAAAGTGTACAAGATATCTGAATATCAATTCTCTTTTCTTTCTGGCATTAGAAGACAGCTAAGCAAATGAAGATACAGTCTGAGGTCTGCTCTGTAATGTGACATGACCTTAGTGAGAGAGATTCTGAAAAACACAAACTTTTCATTTTCTGATATTGCACAGTGCCCTTTCTGCCTGAAAACATTTTCTATTATTTAGTAATCAATTGTGTGGAAATCCCTAGACTGGGAGTTAGAGACTGTGATGGTCTTAGTAAGACTCTTCCCCATTGGTTTATATATTTGAATTGTTGGTCCTGAGTTGGTAGAACTGTTTCAGAAGTATTAGCAGGTACATCCTTGTTGGAGGAAATGTGTCATTGGGGTGGGCTTTGAGGTTTCAAATGTCCTTGTTATTCCCAGTTAGTTAGCTTCCCCCGCGCCCCGCCTTCTACTTATGGATCAACATCTAAATCTAATCTTATCAATGGCTCCAGCACCATGTCTGCCTCCCTGCAATAATAGTCCTGAACTCCAACCCTCTTGTTGATGTACAAAAAGAGTTTCACAATAACCCAGAATGGAGTATTAAAAAAGGTTTATTTATTTGGAGATAAACTCATAGAAAGGGTAGATATCCACAGTTCTCTGTGTGCACTGGGAATGGAAACCGAATCCAGCAGCCAAGAGGCCCACACATGCTTTTTGTCTGCATTTATAGTATATGAAATGACACCCAAAATGGTATGGCATCTTAAAAGCTATTGACTGAAGGAGTTCCCACAAAACCTCGCCCTTGGCTTAAATAAGAGAGTTCTAAGCCTAATACAAAACTATATACAATAAGAACAAATATCAAATAATGTTGAGGGAAAAGAAGAGGCAAAAACATATATAAAAATTAAAATTACAACCAGTGTGAACAACATCAAAAAGGAACATATACTAAATGTTTTAATGTTATCTTATCCTAAGAAGTCTAAATCTTATATTAAAAATGACATGGCTAAGACATAAGAAAAACGTAACTATGACTATTTAGTCTTCAACTCCATCAAAGACCTGAGAAGGGGAAGAATATTACTTGAATAAACAGGAAGTGCAATCAAACAACTTCCAAAAGATGCAAAAAATGATACAGGCAATCACCCAAAGTCTCATTTGCAACATTGGAGCAACCAACTTTGGTTGAGGCCTAGAGTATCTGACAGACCATTTTCAGAGTCAGGAAAATTTGAGAATTATCTTGGCAAGGTTTGGCAGTCATTTTGCTTGTATGCTGCTTGTCCATTCTGCACACCAAGCATTTTGCCAGTGGTCAAGGTGGAGCAGTTCTTTACCCAAAGACCAGTTTTGCCAAGAAGAAAACAAACTCCAAGTGGTGCCCAACATTCTCTTGGGAATAGATCAGTGCTGTCAGGAGCAATCGTGTCTCACATCAACAGAATTCTAAGATATTTAAATACCATATTCCACAGTTCTTTGAAGTGTTTGAAGATTACCTATCTATGCAGAATACAATGTCTAGGCATCTAAAGAATCTGATTAGTTTAACTATAAGTATGACAAACATGGATGACTACTGACCTGTAATTCTTAATACTTATATAACTTAAAGACTAAGCATTCATATTTAAAAAAATTAAATAATCTTTAAACAAATGTGCAGCAAATGAGGATAACGACCTCAAAATGCAAACAATATATAAGTATCTTGATCAAAGGAAGAAATGTATAGCGCAACATGATAAATATGTCCTCAAACCACATCAATATACAAAATATCTTAAGCAGAGGTATTCAACATGTATTCATGAATTCAACATGACAAAAAAATGATTTTGCATAGGTGCACAAATGTTGTAAACAGAAATAGAAGCATATTCATTATAACAAATATAATTAGAATTTGTTTCAATATACAAGAATCTATAACAATGTAAATTGTGTATAAAATCTCACAAGTAATCTCACTATTACTCTCTATTATTGGCTCATACTAATCTACTATTATCCAATCCCAACCATTCCCCATTTTTTTTCAAGAGAGATACCTGAGCATACTTCATTTCCACCCACAACACTATATCAATTATAACCAACCCCTAATAATATCCCTAGCTCTGAGGACAAATGTTGCTGGGAGAGGGGACATCATTTTCTACAATTACGTCCAGCTGTCATAGAGGTGATATTATTTCTATGGGATCCTATAAAAACTAAATTGATAGTTAAGTTTCAAGATTACTTTCTGGCATAATTGCAGATAGTCTCTGAGTAGTTGGTAGCATTTTTCTGAATTTCTTTTTTTTTATTCTTTTTTTTTATTTAAAAAATTTCCATCTCCTCCCCTCTTCCTCCCCCTTCCCTCCCCTCCCCTCCCCCCATACCCTCCCTCCCTCCCTTTTCAGGCCAAGGAGCCATCGGGGTTCCCTACTCTATGTTAAGACCAAGGTCCTCCCAACTCCCCTTATTTGAAGTTCTGGCCAGAATAAGAAGGTATACCATCTCAGCTAGCCAAGTTGGAATCATCTTGAGCAGCTTTTAACTCAAAATTGATCTTAAAATGGTTCTAACATATCAACCATGTGGATTCATTGTTGTGGGGCCCCATCTTCTTTCTGGAAACTTCAAAGATTACTGCAGAAAAATTTATTATTTATTGTGAAAACTTAAATCTTATTCACATAGGCATATATTCAATGAAAAATGCCATAGAGACAATAATAGTTATGGGTAGAAGTAAAATTTGTTGAATGTAGACTTGATAATAGTAGTCTCTAAATTTTATCTTCCTTCTGTCCCATACCAAGTGGCTCCTGACATGAGACAGAAACTCTGAATTTTTCTTTTAACAACATGCTTGTATTTAGAGAAGAATAGCCACTGTCCAACTCCAAAGCCAGTTTTAATTTTAATAAATCATGACTATTATTATAAGTATGTCAATAAGATCTTACCCTGAAGGGATATGGATATCATAAGTCAGATTTCTCTTTGCTCAATGATTTTTGCTGGATAGTTGTCTTTTCTTCTTTAAGCATCAAGATATCCAAAATCTTGTAATTTTTCAAGAGTTATTTGGGTATTTTCCTCCAAAGACAAGAACATAAAACTGCCCTTACCCTTATGAGGGTTCCTTACACCTGTATGATTGTCACCTCTGTGGATGAGCTGTCATTTATCAAGAAGTTTCTCCTTTTTAAATCCAATTTTTATTAATTTTGATGGTATGCATAGCTTTTCTTCTCCTGTGGCAACAAGAGAGAATCCCATTCCCCAAAGTAGCACATCTCCCAGTTTCCATTCTGAGGTCAACACATCCTTGAAATATATTGGCTGATTTAATTCAGAAGTTTTCTTCTATTATCCAATGTCTCTCTCTGCTGCCACTGTTACTTTCTCATTCACACTAAGAAAATCCAAGGTTAATAGAGCATTATGCAATCTATTTCTGGGGATATTTTATCCCTTTCTTTGTTTGACAGATCATTTATAGTTCTATTTGATTTTTCTATAACTGCCTGAACTTTAGGATTGTTTGGTATATATACCCATAATAAGTTTTATATTATAATAAGCAAAAAACTTTCATTTTCTTAGAGACATATGCTGGATCATTGTCTGCCTTTATTTTTACAGGTATGCCCATGATGGTCATAACTTCTAGTACATTTGTGTGTACCAAATCAGCCTTTTCTGAATTCAAAGCAGTTGCCCATTGAAAACCTGAATAGGTGTCAATGGTGTGGTATACATATTTTAATTTTCCAAATTCTATAAAGTTGAACACATCCATCTGCCAGATTTTATTCCTTTGAGTACCCTTTGGGTTACTTCTGCAGGTAGTGGTGTTTGGTTATATAAAGAACAAGTAGGATATCTCCTTATAACCTCCTTAGCCTGTTGCCATGGGATAGAAAAGTACATTTTTAAGCCTTTGCTATTGGCATGATGTTTTTAATGAAATTCTGAGGCCTTCAGCACATTTGAAATGAATAATCAATCAATTTGTACATTACTTTGTACTAGAGGACCTGGCAGACCCGTATGGGATCAGATGTGTGTTATGTTTATAAAACAAAGCCTTTTCTGACTAAATTTAAACCTGAATAAATAATGAAGTCAATTTTGTATCATCTGGTACAAATCCAGCAGTTTCAATATGCAAAACAACTCTTTCTGTATATTGCTAATCAGCAACTACATTGAGAGGTTCTTTAAAATTCCTTAGTACCATGAGAAATAATTCTAACTTTTGAACAGAATCATAAGGGCTTTGTTCCAATTTACTTAAATCTTCTGATTTATAACATGTTATTCCTGACTTACTTGCATCAGAATAGAATGTAGGGGCTCCAGTTATTGGTGTATTATGTACAATGCAAGGAAGGATCCAATTAGCTCTCTTTATAAGGTTAATTCTATTACTTTTTTGGAGTAGTTGTTATTAATATCTCCCAAAATATTAGTGCAAGCTCTTGGCCAGGGTTCATCATCTTCTCATATTTTTTTAAATTTCTCCATTAGTAAAAGGTATTATAATTTCTGTTGGGTCTAGTCCTGTTAATTGACAAAATCTCAAAAAAAATTCATTTTATAATTAATTCAGAGACTTTTTCCACATAAGATTTTAATTTTTCACTTAGTTTATGTGGTAAAAAAGATACATTCTAAGATGATGTCTTCCCTCTGCATTAAAATTTCTATAGGGGAATAAATTTTGAGGGTAAGGTGACTGAATGCAGTTAAGATTTGGATTCACATGATCCACATGTGCCTTCTTAATTTCCCTTAAGTCAAAATCAATTATTTCTCAGCTTCACTATTAATTCTCTGGGACTATTTAAGACTTTCTCACCTTCTAAAATTTTGTTATATAAATTATTTGATCAGGTGTTATCCCAGAAGTGGGCTGTAAATTGGAAATGTCTCTTGGGAATCTTTGAAAGTCATTGAGATTCTGCAGTTGATCTCTCCTAATTTGTGCTTTTTGTGTCCTAATTTTCTGCAAAACTATTTTATAACATAGATAATGGATAAAATCTCCTCTTTGTATTTTTTAGGAGCAATTTGTAATTCCAAACTAGGCAAAACTTTCTTTACTTCATCAAACATTATTTCTAAAGTATCTATATTTGAATCAGATAGCAAAATGTTATCCATGCAATGGTAAACTATAGATTTAGGAAATTGCTCATGCATTATTTCCAATGGCTGATTTACAAAATATTGGCACAGGGTAGAGATATTTATCATTCCCTGTGGGAAGGCCCTCCATTAATATCTTTTACTAGACAGAGAATTATTATAAGTAGGCACTGTGAAGGCAAATTTTTCTCTGTCTTTTTTTGTGAAGACATAGTGAAGAAATAATCTTCTAAATCTTTAATTATAAGAGGCCATCTTTAGGCAATAAGAAAGATAAAAGAATACGAGATTGTAGAGAGCTCATTGGTTGAATCATCTCCATTTTTCAGATTTCTTTTTAACAACAAATACAGGAGAATTCCAATGGCTGTTTGTTTCTTCAATATGCTGAGCATCTAGTTGCTCCTGTACCCAATGTTCTAAAGCCTGCAGTTTCTGTATTCTTAAAGGCCATTGTTTAATTTATATAGGTTTCTTAGTTAACCATGTTAAAAGTAGGGTTGTTGGTACCTCTGAAGGTTTGCTTATTGTTTTGTGTTTTTGTACAGCCTGAAAGGTTGGTGACTGTTTCTTATAGTACCTTATAATATCCTTCCCAAAAACATGAGTTGGGTTATGTACCATTTTTGAGACTACAGGAATGTTAATCTAGGACAATGTTCACAACTCCATAGATTCACTGCTATCTTAGCCACATATCACCACAGTCTTCCTCTCTGTTCTTCTGGCCCTATGACCTATCTCATGCTCTGTTTTACTTGAGATAAGGTTTCAGTTCCTAGGAACTGAACATCTGCCTCCTAAAGAGGCCAATTCAGATGTCAAGATTCTAGAGTAATAATAGTCACATCCACACCCATGTCCAATAATAATCCCTCATTTACAATATTATTTATTCATACTCTCAGCTTTGGTATTTTATCATTTATAGAAATATGTTAAAATATAAGTTTCCTACTTTCTTTTGGAATTTTTTATTCATCCTCCAGTTTATTTTATCAACCAAAGCAGTATTATTTTTAACAACAGGCACTGGATTTCCAATTTTCCTGGATAGGCATGTCCCCGACAGTGACTGGGAATGATTGGACAACATTTAACCTAGGCATCTGCAAGAGGCCTCCCAAGGAATTTCCAGATGGTACCAGGTTGCCTTGTTTGTATCTTATTGATCTACATTCATTGGTCCAATTTTGGCCTTTGCTGCATCTTCTACATAATCTCGGAGATTGAGACTTTCTATTTTTGTCATTTCCAGAGGAAACATTATTTCTAGGAATAATGCCTTGTCTATAGTCCCTTCCAGATGTCCTATTCTACAATAATTAAGACATTTGGTATTTTGTTGTCTATTCATACCTTTGGAAAATAAGTACTTGTCTACCTTCTGGATCTGTTGCCCCTCTTTGTACAGCTTTAGTTAATCATTGTACAAAATCACTAAAGGTTTCTCTTGGGTCTTGGATGATCTTAATATATGTTTCAATTCTTCTTCCTAGTTCTTGAATCCTGTTCCAAGCCTTCAAGGCTGCTGTATGGCATAGGGAGAAGATACATTCATAGTAAATAGCTTGACTCTGTGGATCAGCATAATGGCCCTCACCAAGAATTTGATCTTGGGAAACCTCAAATCCTTTGACTCTACCTTGATGTTCCAGGACTTTAGGTTCCTCACTCTAATAGTATTTCCACTGTAACTGTGGCCCATCTTCTAGGACTGCAGAGACTAAGTGAAGCCAAAAATGTAGAGTTGCTTGAAGCCCATGACTTTACCAATTCCCTAACGAATGGTGAATGCATGCCATAAGATACTGTTTGCTTAATATCTTTTAGAGCTTTCCTAACTATAGGTTTCCATTTACATTCTGTATTTGAGTATTGGGTATTTGCTGGCTTTTCAGAGGTCATAAGAGGATAAGTAGTTAAAATTCTTGGTAAATCATTTCTGACTCTGAGAGTTACTGGTGATGCTAAATCCTTTGCCTGTACCTCCTCTCCTTATTCATCAGTTCTGATAAGTTCCTCAATCAATTCAAATCTTTTTATCACTGTCTTTTGTAAAGCCTGAATCTCTTGACCCATGAATAGTTCTAATTATTTCATCAAATCAAATAATGTGTGGTTCTTATTCTGTACATGTGGTTCAAGGTTTTAAATTTTTTCATTAATAATATCCTCTCATCATTAGATATTATTTGGATGGCATGTAGAGTGCCTTTCTGGAAGGATGTTCAAGCTGCTATCTTATCATAAATTTTGATTGTCAATTTCAACAGTGTGAATTCTTCCAGATAATCTCTCAGTACCCTTCTGTAAGGTTTCATAACTCATTGACATGAATATAATTTGGCCTGTCAAATTAAGGTTATTTTTTTCAATAGTATGAATTCTTTCATCTAAAGACTATATACTTCCTAAAGTTTCTTATTTATGACTCTGTTCTCAAACTGTTTATTTAATAATACAATATGAAGAATGAAGCTAATAGCCACCATTGCTACAAAAATATATGTACAAGATATATCATATAGCTCTTGCAGAATTCCATCCATAGTAGAAACAAAAAGGTTGTTAAATTTATGGTTGGCAATATTGTATGAAAATATTTTGGGTTTGGTTACAATTTTCAAATTTATTTGTTAATCAAATTAACTTAATTGTTGTTAATTTTCAGAAAATTGTTGTAGGTGTAATAATCTTGATTGGCCAGCAGGTATAACAGTTATGGCAGTACTGCAGTTCCTATATCAGTACCTGAATTACCTTAGACTTAGAATTACTAACAAATTTAGTTAATTATTTAAGAGTAGCACACCCACATACAGAGAAGGTTTGAGTTGGATAGAATATCAAGGAGCCCAGAGCTTGCAGGCAGTTGTAAGCCATGAGGTTACTGGATGGATCTGAACTGGGATTACAAGCCTGTGTTCCAGAGCTCAGCCTCATCAGAGCAGGCCTGGCAGAAGCCAGAGAAGCTACAGAGGAGTTCTGACAGGAATCCACAGGCAGCAGTAACTTAGCTGCTTAGTAGGTGGGACCAAGCCATGTGGTTCCGGGCAGGCAGGAAATTGCAAAGTTGCCATGGAAGGCCAGCCAAGCCGAACCTTGCACAGCTACCCAGAGGGATAGTTCAGCTATGAGGAGTAGTTCAGATGCATGGGGTGGGAGGAAGCCATGAGAGTCTGGGCAGAGCCCAGGAATGGCATGGACTTTGGGTGCCAGTTTGTTAATATAGAAAAGAGTTACACAGTAGCCCATAATAGAGTATAACAAAGGTTTATTTATTTGGAGATAAACATATGGAAAGAGTAGCCATCCATAGTCCTCTGCATCCACTGGGAACTGGAATCCAATCCAGCGGTCAAGAGGTCCCCACATGCCTTTTGTCTGCATTTATAGTACTTGAGACCATGCCCCAAGTGGGCCAGTATCTTAAAGACTATTGGCTGAAGGAATTCCCACAGTACCTTCTGCAATCATAAACCCCAAATTAGACACACAACAACCCTGTTGATTGTCTGGGTAAAAATAATAATATTAAGAGAGTGTGGGCTGCTCTTTTCTATTGGAGAAAATTTATAAAGTATGGGTTAGTTAATTCTTCGAAGGTTTTGTCTAGCTTTATTATTGTTTCATTAAAGTGATAATGATGTTTATCACAGCAATAGAATCCCTAACCTGTAAATCCATCCACCATTTCTATTCAATCATCTGATGCATGTTGGATCACTGTTGTCTCTAATGCTTGGCAACATTGCTGGCAAAAGGGTAATGTTGCTATTGAGGCAAATATAAATTTGACCATTCTCCATGGAATAACATGCTTTTTATAAGAGCAAACGGACAAAAGATATTTTTATAGCTCTTGCTTTATGGGAGCACCTGGGCAAGGGAAGGATTGTAACCACACCAGTGAATCATTATTGTCATCAATGATTTTTGTGCTATGTGGGAACAAAAGTTTTTCAATCACAGCAGTATGTACAAAATACAGAACCTAGTCTTTGGAGACAAGGAAAGTCAGGGGAAACACTTTCTTGTTCTTTGCTTTAACCTCAGTTTGAACTTCCTTCCTCCTCCATTAACCATGTTCTCAGTGTAGACCTATAGTGAGAATGGGGAATACAGTTGTTAGTTTCCAAACCCTGTTTGCTTTCTATGATTACAATATGGCTAGAAGAGGAGAAGGGTCCACCTTGCAAGACCATTCTGTCCAATCAAGGAGAGGAGTGGGTTGCTGGCAATTGTCCAGCTATGGAGAGTGGTTTGGCAATCTGGATTTTCACAGTGCAGAAGTATTTAATAGTAGTGGGTTATGGGACTGAGCTTCAGAGGGTCCCCCATCCAGTCCTGAGATATCCACACAACCAGACAGGTTTTCTGAGCACCCACCCTGGGATGATGAATGGACTCACTGTTTATATGCAACAGTTTCGTCTTCCATCACACAAAACCAATCCTACCCTTTATAACCAAAAAGTCTCCTAAATGGAGATGTTGCTTTGCTTTCTTCTGAACTCATCCTGAGGGCTGTGTTGGCGGTGTTGTCAGTTTTGCAGGTTTGGAGCAACTCAGATAAATTCCTGTTGTAGTGATAACCATAGCACCCACGGGTGTTACAGGATGAGCCTCAGACGCTTATCAGTATATGGTTTTCAGAGTCATGCAGGTCCCTTGTAGGACTGCCTGTGTTCTCTAAGATAATACACACAGCGTCCGGGCACAATAGAGATAAACCTAATTCCTATATCTCTGTTTGTTCCTCTTTAGCATTAGCAACTCAGTGTCTGATTACAACCCAGAAATCCCAAGGAATCTAGTTTGTCTGTATACACATCTTTCTTTTCAATATTTAATCCATTCCTTGTCACAAACAGGTCTTGAGAAATGTTTGTTGAATAAACTAATGATGAGAAAAGAGAAACAATTCATTGTGAGCTCTTTTTTCAATTTCTATTTTTATTTCTGCTATTTTTTCATTTGCCCTTTTCTTTGGGGGGGCGGGATGGGGAGGAATGTATGAATTAAGGTCACCATGGAATTCCATTGCAGTAGGACGCCTGTTGTTCCTGCTCCTCTGAATGTCATACTTCTAATTATTTCATTGACACTGATAAATCCATCTTCATGGAGACAAAAGTTTGTAACAGACCCCTTGCTACTTAGATCAGAACAAAGCAGATTTTGATGAGTAGTCTCCAGGCAGCCAACAGCACTAAGGAATTCGATGGATCACTTTTTCATTTAGAACATAGTCAATGATCATCATTTGTGCTGGGTGATTACATTCAAACTAGTTACCTACCTGAATGCAAAGATTACACTTCATTCGTTTTTAAAAATCCCTGGTGCATGGGGAAGTACTGTGCCCATTCTGGTTATTAAGCAAACATATATTTTGAATAATATGCTCAAGAATTACTGTTGGCTCCCTTACTATAACCCACGTATTTGCAGAGTGATACACATTTCTCAAAAATAATGCCATGGTATAAACCCTATTTCAGATTCGCAGAGGCTAAATGGATTGCACATATTCATCATTCTTACTGTAAGCTGAAGTTATTTTCTCAACAACCTCTCCTTCCATTGCTTAATAAGTGTCACTTTGCCACACCAATTTTAGTTGTTAATACAATCTTTAGCCATTTTTCATTTGGCTAAGATGTGTCTCAATAAGAGCATCATCTCTTCAAGGACAGAAGTCTCAGTTTCATCTCACATTTGGGATTTCCCACGATGTCTTAAGTCATAATTTTTTACAGGTAAGAAGAAGTTAAAAATAGTTTAACCTTGTGCCACAGTTTTTTGAGAGATTTCCAGCTATATCTATGTATTCTTATGAAAGCAGAAGGGTGATGGAGCAATTGATGCGGCAGGCTCTACTTCAACTTTGCTGGCAAATCTTCTCCCTCACTCCACATTTCCAGGAGTGACTTAAAATGATTACAATAGTGTGTGGCAGCCACAGTCACCTGCCAACTAATCCCTGCCTGTTCAACAGCCACTCTCCTTTCCACCTCCTATTGGACTCATTATTTATTACCTTCCATGGTCATTGTACCAAGAGTATTCCGGTAGATCTGTGTCCAGCTTAACCCAAATCATCAAAATGGTCTCTGGAGAAAGCATAGCTAGACTCCATTGTTCTGCTGCAGGCAGCCTAAGACCTTGCTCTTTGCATTTAGATCTCTAAGAAACAGCTTTTCAAAAAATAAAAATCTCAGTGGTAGGGTGGGAGGGATAGATAGGTCAGAGGTTAACAAGAGTACTAGCTGTTTTTCCAGAGGAACCAAGTTCTGTTCCCAGTACCAACATGGTGGCTTTCAACCATTTGTAACTCTTAATTCCTGGGGATTTGCTGCCCTCTTCTGGTCTCTGCAGATACCAGGCACACAAAGGGTGCACAGACATACATGCTGGAAAAATACCCATTTGCATAAAATAACAATGAAAAAAAACTACAACTATGGAGGGAATTCAGGCATCATCATTTTAAAATAATTCTTATATAACTCTAGATGTGAAACTATTGATTAAAACCACTGCTGTGGTATATTCTGAAAAAATGGATTCTCAACACGTTTCATGGTTTAAAAGGTACACAGAAGGGATTTCTTTGTATGTGAAGTTGCTCTCTAATGGTTTTCTCCATTAAAGTACTCTGCTAATTAAGTCTGGGTTTCAGCCAACTCTGTTTATAGTCTGTAAGTGGAAGTGCCTGTGTATTTTCTACACTGAACCTTGAGCACTGGCAGTCTTGGAGAGTCTGATGCTGTGGGTTTTGTATCCCATCAAAATGTCAAAAGATTTGGCACCAAAATTTCATTTTAAAGGAGTGCCTTGAGGTACAGACCAGAAACTCTGGAAGCCCTTGGAATGTCCCCAAATGGCTTGTGGGGTTTCTGCTGCTCCCAACTCGTGAAGAAGCGGTTTGAATGAGCTATAGCCTCACCCCTGTACTGTAGGCCCCTGGCAACCACTGCTTGCCTAGCCAAACACGAGGCCCCCATTTGTTAGAGCTCAGTACTCATGGCTTCCTTCTTTCATATTCACCTCTATTCGGAATGAAAGCTGCTTTGAAGCACTAGCTGCCTAGTCACTTCCCCACACAATCTGGTCTGAACTAGCTGCGGTTCTCATCACGATGGCTGCATCTTTATTTACGTCCATCAGACTATTTTTATAGATTTAAGTGTCCCATCTTAAACATTTTCGGAGAAATGATACCGACATTTAAGTTGTCTAGAATCTGTCTTTCAAGTGTTGAGTATGCAGCAAAAATAATTTACACACAAACATACTTATCTAGGTATAGTTATATAGTTTGTACATAAATAATATAAGATATTATATTATAAGCATGTGTGTGTGTGTGTGTGTGTGTGTGTTTATAAGGTCAGGAAAATAATGTTCAGTGGAGCAGAAGTGAGCCTTCCAGGCTGAAGTTGTTCTTACATGAGGCTACCCTTCCCATTAGAAGTGATATTCCATAAATGTGCAAGAGTCATTCTCATCTGTCTAGGGACTTTCTGACTGATGGCTACCAGCCAGATGTTTACTGTTTTAGAGATTATTACAGTCTAGAACCTGCAGTCACTTGGGTGGTAGATGGCATCTTCTTCTTTTTGTTTTTATTTTTCATATGTGTCTTCTCTAGTTCAGTGACGTTGAGTGCCCATGCTTCATGGTTTCCAGTGTTTTAGTCAGGTATCATTTTTCTCTATATTTTTTTTTCCCACAGACCTGGCACCAGCCTTGGCTCTAGGTAGAAAATAAATATTTGATGTTTGGTTAGAAAACAAAAAACACCAAAAACACTAGGATCGCCCAAGCCTATTGTGTTCCCATGAGCCATGTACTCGGAGGGCAAAACATTAGAGCATGGCTCCCTCCAGAGAAAACAGAAGGCAAACTTCGTGCATCCTTTCCAGTGCTTGCCCTGACATCAAACATCCCAGTTTACTATCACTCTTAGCATCCCAGGGGAGAGCCATTGCTACAAAGAGTAGCTGGTGTGGGAGTTGCCAGGTCCTGGGACTTACAAAAGTCTTTGCACTTTGAGAGACAGCTCATTAGCACGTCTTTGTGGCATGTATTTGATTAGGTAAGTCCCTTCCCAAGAACTAGGTTTTTTATCTTTATGTATCCATTTCCTAGCCGTGTGTAATTTTTCTCTCTTCCCTTGGAATTCCTAACTAGTGCTCAGGGATACATTTTAGAATGTGCTGTCATTATGCAGTTTAAGGAGTGTTTTGCATCTGTAATTTGTTGCGTTGATAGATGTGGGCCACATTTTGCAAACATAATGGTGCAATTTAATTTGTATAAATATCATTAATACCAATATTTTATAAAATGCCATGCCTAGAAGTGGAAATAATATAGAGAAAGTGTAGTAACTAATAGGAATAAGCCTAGAGAGTAAAGAGCTACTGGTAAAATCATATATTTCTAAGTATTTAATGAGTCAGAGGATGCTAGATAAGTAAGTGACTATATAACCAAATTGCTCTCACTTTCCTACCTCTAAATATAGTTATATATCCACAGTGAATCAAATAAAAGCTGGCTTCTCCAAGTCCCTGCCATAGTTGGTATACCAGTTGGCCTTTCCCTACCTAGTCTACAAGGGCCTCTTCTCTTTGTTTACCTAGAATGACTCTTCACCTGGAGACATTTCATCTGAACAGCCCCTCGGACATGTCAGTTACTCAGCCAGTTTTTCTGGTTTCTCTGTCTCCTGGGTTTCCTACACTCTGCTTACAAAGATGGGGAAGAGAACCATGTGCTCTACCACCCCCCTCTGACTCGTGAATTTAAACAGAGTATATTCTGTTCCTTACTAATTCATTGAGGGAGGCGGTATACATGGCCCACTTTCTGAGAAAGGTACTATTCAGTTACAGCAGTGTCGACTGTCATGTGTCCACTCATTGGTATTTGGAGAAGCTGATAGGCACTGAGAAGGTAAACCCGTGACTGTGACTTCAATGAGTTTTCAGTTATTAGCAAAGGGAACAGAGATCTTTAAAAGCACAGTTAATTTATTTTATTAATATAATGAGATTAAAAACATCTACATTCAAGAAGTAATATAAATAAAATAAAATACCACTAAACAGTAACATTTGAGAGTATTTTGTAAGGGAAACTAGAAAGCAAATCCTTTTTGTAGTAAACCACCTAAGAGGTGAGTCAGGAAACGCTGCCACTTTTCCTGGAGAAATGAATGTTCTTGGGAGAAATAAGAAATGAATAGCTAGAAGGAAATATTGATCAAAGGATTAAAGGAAGCCGTGTGTTTGGGCTGAAGAATGACTGTGGCTATATGTACAAACAAATTAGTTTAAAGTTCAAAAATGGGCTTGAATTTGATTGAATACTGGGTTATTTTGAAAACAAAAGACAGAATTCCATCAGTTGTTTACAGAATAACTTTATTTGCATGGATTACATTCATGTCTGAAAACCATTCTTGTGGGAATTAGTATGTTGTTACTTGTGTCTGCTTAGAAACCATCAAAAATAAAATTTCTTTCTAAAATAATTATCATTTTGTGTTGGTATGCCTTAAAGAAATGAAGAAACTTAGTAAAACATCATCTAATTAATCAGTGAGTTTAGCTGAGTCTGTCACAGTCATAAAAAGCCAAAGTGAGTTCTTCTGCTCCATTTTAACTGAACATCGTGGCTATTTGTCAGTGTGGCTCCCTCCATGTGGAAACATCCCTTGTTAATCCTATCAACAAAATCTTACTCATCCACTGCGTGTAGTCTGGTGCAGTTGAGGGTTGCTGACTTTTGACTGGGTTCAGGGCAAACACTGCATCGCCAAATGTCAATCAAAGCATTGAGGTGACTGGATATAGGCGTTGATTCTGAGATGGACCCTGAACCAATTAGAATAGCAGGGAGCAGGGCTTACTTGGGGAAAGGTAAGCTCCCTGACCTTCAGGTCTGAGCTTTGCAGGATGAAACCATCTTACCAGTGCCAGTGAAATGGAGTTATTTTATGGTTCCTTTAACGATTGACTTCTAAAGTCTGTCATGGAATTTTCAGCCCTGAGAGTCAATAAGTACTGATTTTGTTTAAACCTCTTAGGCTTCTGTTTCTGTCATGGACAAGAGCAGTCTAGACACACGTTAGTTAGCTTACCTGCACTTTTAACTTCAATAAAATCAAATTCCAGCTTTGTTGAGAACAAATTGCTGCATGTTACATTTCCTTTCTTGCCTGCTTGCCCTGCCACTCCTTTGGAGTTACATCACAGCTATTTGCATAGTAGCTTGGTGAAGGACAAAAAGTCAGAGACCTCAACTTTATCCTACACTCTTACATATGCATATGTAATGCTGAATGCCATTTCACCCCTGCAAGCTCTTCCCTTGTCTGTTAAACAGAAAGAGTGATGAACTTCCTAAGAGATTTTTATGAGGCATATGTGATGCAGTAAGTTATGTTATGAGAAAAGATTTTGTTTCTAGAACACGTATCCTCATGCATTTTATTTTTTACAGACCTGCTTAGGTGCAGTGCTGTATTGTGTAAGGTTAGGAGCAAATATGGAGAATTACAAGCTGACCATCATCTTTGAGTGTGATATTCCCATTAGCAATGTCTTCATCCCAAAGTTGGTAAGCACTTTCCAGCAAGTCTGCCCCCACACAGCCTATGCAATAGTCTCCTTGAGCTTCCCACATCATACTGATAAGCTTTCTCCCTAATTTAGCTGAGGAACACTTGTTTTGGGTTCTCTAGAGATGTTCGTGGTACAAATCTCCAGTGTGAGAAGCTTCTGAACCACAGACTGATGTCCAAACATGCTAGCATGAAGGGGAGACATGCTGCTGGGTGACCCTGAAATCCAACATTAGTCATCCACGGCTCTCCAGACCCTCCCTTCTGTTATCCACACCAGCCTCATAGCATCGTATTTGCATTCGGTGAGCACACAGCCCTCACAGTTCTCTTTAGATGTTACATTGCCACATCCTCAATTGTTTTCACTTGAAAAAAACTCTTCATTCAACAGACTCCATTTCTCATGAGTCATAGCAGCTAAACAAAATCTCCCAGAACTCCCCACTGTTTACAAAAGGGTTCTTCTCCTTTCTAGTATACTTTCCATTTTAGGAATGACTTTACAGGACTGTCACCTTCCTGTTCTTCTCCACTAGACAATCAGCAATCCATGTAAGCTCACCCTTACTTAATGAATAAATCATAGGCTAATAGCTGTGATAGGCATTGGGAACACAACAGACAACATGAATGGCATTTTCACTGGAGCCAGGGAATCAGCTCCTTCACCTAAAATCTGATTTGTTAAAAGCAGGAGTCCTGTACGTGCTGAGGTGCTAATGTTGGTCCTATATAAAGAGCTCTTTAGGGAGACCTCAGAAACACAGTGAATTAAAAGTAGAGCCTTGATGAGGATAATGAACAAGAATAAAAAATCATCAGGTATAGAATGCCCAGGAACCTTAGAGACTTTCCCTAGGAAATACAGAGGAGAAAGACATCCACAGTAAACCTGTGTTTTCAAAGGTCAACAAGACACCAGAAAATATACATTCAAGTTGGAAGCCAGAGCTTTTCAAGAGCAATGTAATTTTTAAAAATCAGAAGATATAAATTGGAGATTTAAATAATACAGTTTTTTTCTATTGTGGTTGAGGTGAAACAGGAGACCACAGGCAAGTGAGTTAGTAGCATGACTATGTAACTACATGGTAGCATGTAAATCCCTACAACATACTTGGGACTTGAGAGATGAAAGGAAGATGATCAGGTTAGCATCGAAAGAGAAAAGAAACACCCTTTGAGCAGTACTGGAAACATTAAGTGGAATGTGATTTTTAGGATTTGTTTCTTGATCTCTTTAAATATTGGTGTTAATTGAAAACTAATTCCATCAGTAACATGACATGTTCTGTTCTATCTTTGGAAGAGTCATGGTCAAAATTGTTTATGTCTGAAGAAAGCACTCAGTCTCCTCAAGACACTTCCTTTGTGAAAATGTACCTGTCTCTCCAAAGCTTTGCAGTAGCTAATGTACTGAGTATTGGGCAGAGAAGATCCAAGAGCATATAAGAGATGTGACTTTTGTCTACGTTGGAATGTCTTAGAGTCAACTCCTAGAGCATATTCTATAGATACCAGAAAGGTTATTAGCAAAATGTTACCTCCCCAAAGACTCCGTGTTGAAATAAGGATGAAGATCATGATTTTACTCATTTAAAACTCTGACTTCTTTAATTTTGTAAGTCATGTGTTTAGAAACAGGAAGAAAGGAGGGCAAGACATCTCAAAAAAAAGTTGAACATAGATTATTTTATTAATGATGATGCTTGAACCACACTTATGGCTAAACATCCTCTGCACATGCCCGGTTGAGTTACATCATCCCTACAAAGTTGGCCATGATTTGGACATTCCACGGATTTGTAACCTTTGCTTTTGACTCAAGATGCTAAAATCTGATCTGTTCAGTAATCATTGAGACTTGACGGGACACTTTTTGACATGTCGGTATGACCAGCCAGGACACTGTGTTTCTCAGTACTGTAGTCAATGACTTCAGTGTTGCTGAAGTATGACTTACGTGGGGCTAAAAGCTAGTGGGATGATCCAGCTATGAGCCAGCACCACATTGTCAAGAGAGAGCCCCAAGACAGCCTGGACACTTGCCTTGTTTGAACAATGATGCTATTTTGTCACTCTACTGCTTTTGATTTACCAGGGTGAAAGTTCACCTATCAAAGATGGGTGTTATGTGCAAAACTGGGAGATCCAGCAATAAGGAGGGTACCTTAGTTCATGGTGTGTTGCTATGATAAAATGCCACAAACAGGATCATTTGTTTTTTTTTTTTTAATGTATTGTTTAAAGTCTGTGAGGCTTCAAAGTCCAGCATGTAGCAGGTTCACTTATCTGCTAAGTGCTGTATCCCCCCCAAAAAGGAAACACTGTGTTCTAAGGGCAGAAGGCAGATGAGCAAGAGACTAAATATTGCAGCATATGTGTCTTAAGAAAGAACCTATTCTTACTCACAATTTTGGAGACCTCAGAGCCTCATCATCTAGAGGTCCCATTTCCCAGAACCAGTATATAGGCAACACCTAGGATTTAAAGGGGACACCTTCAGTCTATAGTGTTCTAAGTGATTTACAAAGAGCCAGGATACTTCTCTGAGAAGTATACCAGAAGGCCTGGAAATAGCAAATAGAGTCAGGAAAGGACGAATTAAAGCATGTGGGAACAGAGAAGCATAGCCCATTACCATAATAATGATAAGTGACTGAAATTGATCCCACAAGGAATATGGCAAGAGCTGAGTTACTGAAATTATTATGCAGGCATCATTGATCCTTGAATTTTGATATGTGATTTCACATGGTAGACAGAACTTTCATCAGCTGCCAAGTATCAGAATAGGCAATATTTGACATAGATTGTCTAGCAATACAAGCCATTTTCGGTCATTATTAATGTCTTTATGAAAATTACAAACTCACTGCTTGTATAACCAGATAATGGCACAAAATCACAGTAAGCAGGGTCTTTGTGTGAGGTTAAGAATTCTAGCCTCTAGTACCAGTGTCCTCCGCTGTAGGAACACGCCCTGCTTGGGTGTACATTGTTTACCTTGATTGTACTCAGGAGACTCAAGGCAGTCTCATTTATGCATAAAAGCTTTCTACAGTCACTATGACATTAAGGCTTAACACTGAACTAACAACAATACCCTGATGAAGATGCTTCCCTTGGCCCCATGTTAAACAGATAGTAATTTTGAAGTAAATAGTGACAGTTCAAAAGCAGTGCATGGAACAGTCAGTGTGAGCACCTAGTTGTTCAACACTTAAAAATCAGGAAGCAGCACTCTCCATGATAGGCCTTAATGCAGGGGGAGGGGCTTGGTCCTGCCCCAACTTAATACGCCAGACTTCTTGACTTCCCATGGGAGCCCTTACCCATTGGGAGGAGTGGATGGGGGGGGTGGGCTGAAGGGGAGGCAGTGGGTAAAACGGTCATAAAGGGGGGTGGGAGAGAGCTGCAGATGAAATATGAAATGAAATTTAAAAAATAAACTAAAATAAAAGAAACCACCGAGAAAAACGTTTTATGAAAGCTTATATTTATACCTTATTTTCAGCACTAGACTTTTTAAGCAATAAAATTACATGGACATTCATGTGATTATACCTATAATTATCTAATAACTGGCACAATTAACCAGTGGTTCCTTTGGGAGGATTCAACTGACCAGTTACACCTGCATTAGGTATTTTTAGGCATAATTAGGTGACACACAATTTTTCACACCTGTAGTTAATTGCAGGGCCTGGAGGTGAAGTTCAGACAAAGGCACTGATGTGCCCGTTTTCCCCTGCTAATGTCCAGGTGTGTTCTGCCACAGCTTCATGACTAATTCCTCAGTGATTTACGTTGTTTGGAATTGTTTAGTGCTGTACTGAGAACACAGGAAGACTGCAATGCATGCTTAAGAAATGAATAAACAACACTCGTAGTTTCCTTAGAACAATCTTGAGTCTGCATTTTGGGGTGTCAGTGGAGCCATGAATACATGTATCCTGCTAGTTATGCACATCAAATGTCAACAATGGATGTTTTTATAAATACATGAAGCTATTACCACTTCGGGCCCTAAAAGAAAAATTCTCCTATCCCATATAGCACTTGTCGTTGAGGAAACAGGAGATAATCTAATTATTGGAAAGGAAAACCTTTTATCTTAAAGGGAAAAAAGTCTCTAGATTGTTCCATTTCTATGACCTTTACAATTTACTTTACAATTCCTATGAAACACATTTAATTTAGGTTTAATTTCACAGAATCACAGCCCTTAGGGAAAACATAACATATTCAAGATAAGACATCCTCATTAGAGTGTGTAAGAAACTAAATGGTTCGCTGTAAACTATTAAGTTGCTTGGTTAAGGGATAGAGACAAACAGGTTTGTGTCCTTCAGAGTTCAAGTATAGAAGAAAACTGGCTTTCTTATTTTTTTCTGATTTTCTTGTTTTATCTCTGTTTTTAAGTTCTATGATCTCAATTGTTCTTTAATAACTAATATTTAGACTTAGATAATTAAAATTATATTTATAAAGTAGATAATGAATGAGTATATATGCAGATAAAAATCTCAAAATACATATAAATATTTACATGAATTGTGGGTGCAAGGTTACTACAAATCTATATTTACATCTTTTTATATGCATATACAATAGACAGTTTATAATATATGACCCAATGATATTCACATGTATCTATGATGTTTTAAAAGGACAGTATATATTTATTTCATCTTTAATCCTAAAACTGTTTTTAAATATAGTTAATTCTCTGTTGTGAAATTAATTTCTTCAGATAGAACCACTCCTGATTTACTCCTCCGGTATTAAAAATTGTTAATAATGGTCTACTTCAAGTAACCCTGATTGGGAAGGCAAGCTAGTTCAATATCTACAAAAATCATTTGGAAGATCCATAAGAACTGGAACTAGATATATCATATGAACCAGCTGCACCATCCCTGGGCATTTCCCTCAGTATTACACATCAACACA
Organism: Arvicola amphibius; assembly: GCF_903992535.2. Taxonomy (NCBI): domain Eukaryota; kingdom Metazoa; phylum Chordata; class Mammalia; order Rodentia; family Cricetidae; genus Arvicola; species Arvicola amphibius. The sequence continues at coordinate 90,088,827 of NC_052058.2, read as the reverse complement.
TCACAGAGATCCTTGCATTCATGTTTGCTGCAGCTCTGGTCACAATGGCTAAATTATGGAACCAGCCTAGTTGTCATCAAAAGAAGAACGGGCAAGGCAAGTGTGGCTTATGTACATAATAGAATTTTTGTCTTCCATAAAAAGAACAAAATTATTTGCATGAAAATTGATATGGCTGGAGATCACAGTATTAAATAAATTAAGCCAAACTCAGAGAGAGAAATATTATGTTTTCTTCCATTTGTGGTTCCTAGATTTTATGTAACTATATAATATCATGTATATGTTGTATAACCATATGTAATTGAAAATACAAAAAAGAGTGTGGGAGAACAATATGCTCAACATGCAGCATATTTCTGTAGGACCATCTTTGAAAGAATGTTCCAATTCTCCGTAGAATGCTTCCTGAATCCTTTCCTATAGAAATGGAATGTGAGCAAGGTTTGTTCCTCAAACCCTTCCTGGCTCTCCTCTGTCCCATGAAAGACACTTACATCTCCTTGTTGTTAATTAGGTCTCAACTTACCTAACCCAGTGACTTCAGTCTCATCCTTCATCTCAAAGTCACATATGTATCCCTGAAAACAGAGACTGCACTTTGTTTCCCGACCACCCAGGCCTGAATAATCATACAGAAACTGTACTAATTAAAACTCTGTTTGGCCAATAGCTTAGGCATATTCCTAGCCAGCTCTTATATCTTAAATTAACCCATTTCTATTAATCTGTGTATCACCACAAGGCTGTGGCCTACCTATGGTATGATTCTGGCATCTGTCTCTTTCAGCAGCTACATGGCATCTTTTTCAATATACCTTCTGTCTCTCTACATCTCTGTTTGGTTTTCTCACCTAGCTTTATTCTGCCCTGCCATAGGCAAAAGCAGCTTCTTTATTAACCAATGGTAATAAAACATATTCACAGCATACAGAGGGCAATCCCACCTCATATCCCCACATCTATGCTGATATACAGCACAGTCTGGCAAAGCAATTTGAATATTTATTGTCATTGCTCTGCTTCATTGTTTGCCTATTTCTTTGATATATTCTGATTTTACAGAGGATTTACTTAGTCAGTGACCTGGCCCACTGCCTATTCCAAAGCAATGAATGGAAAGAGTTCTGTAGATAGCTCTTTTGTAAAGAAAGAAGTAATCACACTCTTTGCAAACGGTTATAGTGTTTTCACAGGGTCCTAGCCTAGGATGCCGAACCAAACCTGTGCTGTCATCTCCCTAGGGTGGGATTTCTGTAAGTTGTATATAATTAAAGCACTCTAGGAAGAAGCCATTTGCTCTTGACAGCATTGTTTGTTTCCCTGCTTGATAGATTGCTTCTTTTATTACATGAAACACAGTAAAGACTTATGAAACAATTTAGCAGTGACATCCTTAAATGCTTCTCTTTCCAATATTACTTTTCTTTATCTAAAATCTAAAAGAAAAGTAAATATAATAACTATGCCCATTTGTTTGTGTGTGTACATAACACACAAACAGACACACACACATACACACACACTACACATACAAGCATTTCCAATTGTATATACCACAATGGTAGTGGGGAAAACATACTTTTATGTCCTAACTTTGGTTTTCCACAGTATTTGAAACCCTGATTATTTTCCTAATCCTTCCATCTCTTCCCTGCCCGTGATCTGGGCTTATTCCTTCATTGCTTATATCTGTGCCATCAAAAACTGGCTCTTTCTATGTCCCCTTTCCTATTTACAGAGGGTTTAAGAGAATGAATGAGAATCAGAGTTCTAAGAGTGGAGCACCCATTTTAAATGTTGCTAGTTGCTGCCAAGTCTCATATAGGATCCCTATCCTGTCACTGGACATGAGCGAGAGAGAGCACTTTATGACCAACCTAAAGCTGCATTCAGAACATCACAGCTGAGCCTCCTGAGCAATGCATCTTCTTCCTCATCTGGTCCTGAGGAGGCCTCACAATGCAGGCACTCCAGGAAGAAAAAAGGGATTTGGGGTTGTGTTTGCATTGTTAGCTTTCTTTGACTTTGCCCTGTAAAATGAATGTAATTCTTCATGTACACATAAATCCATGCACTAAATACAAAATAAATACTTAAAATATGCAGCTTTATGCACTGCATATTAAAATGATAGAAACACACACACAGGTTTATCTGAACAGTAAACATACCATTCCCATCTCTGACATTCGAAATTAGAAATCATACCAGAGAGTTTTAATATAAAAACATATAATGTACCATTCCAAGAGATCTCATGGCAAAAATAGTTATGAACATTAGTTATAATGTCTCATTTAATCATAAAACTTTCGCAAGAACAAAAAGATATATTCAATTTATATATTTTCCCAGTGATATAATCTGATTGGGCCTACTTAATTATATATTCATTCCATTTTTGCTCTGTTGTTTTTCTAAGGACGTATTTTCACATACTCTTTAGCATTTAGTTAACTTAGTCAGCACTTTCAGGTTTGTGATGCAGATATACAGTGGTTCTATTCATTCTTGTTCACACACAAGGCTGAAATCTCATTATCTGTGGCCCTGCAGAGAAGATGTATGCTCTTCCGATCCTTCGGTCCAGGATGTGTTTATATGTGCTCAGGAGGAACCTCAATTACCCCTGGTATTAGCTATAAATGATATCTCATATCACATAATGAACAAATCCAGTTTCATGAAAATAGATTGCAAGCTTCTATCCTTATTTCTCTGTGTAATGACCCATGCAATATAATACAGTATCAATGTATCTTCTCATCATATCTTCTTATTCTGTAGTTATTAATCCACATAGTCCTTAGTTAAGATATAGTAGGTTATTACTATACAAAGAGGTAATTGTTTATTAAATAAGCAATTATCTAACATATCCTAGACATAATTTCCTCAAGGCTGTCAGTGAACTTCATATCCAAATGAAAGAAACTATTTACTAAGAAATACACACCCAGGGGTGTTTGTGCATGTGTACATGTATGTTGATGTATTTGTAGATAATGAAGGACAATATGAATAAAATTAATTTGGGTTGCAAGATAGAATGTTCAAGAAATACTTCTTTAAGCAAAGAGCATACAGAGCATGAAGAAATGTGGTCTGGTGACCTATGCTAAGAGAGAGGGAAGGAACTCTCAGGCAGGAACAAATTGACATGGTCCCAGAGCACTAGGAAGAATTTTGCAGCCAGAGGTGCCGGATGATAGAACAGAGTAGTTGCAGGTCTCAGAGATGGGCTTTTTAAATGTTCCTGCTCATAACCCTGGTCTTATCAATTTTTACATGAGCCTGTATATATGAATATATAAGTAGCATAGAATCCAAATATTATTGGTTAATAAACAATAAAGATACTACCTTGAAATGATTCTTTACTATATAACTATGAGTTGCAAATTTGATGAGATATTTGTGCTTTTTATATATGAAGAATTAAATACTAGTTGAGTATTTGATACTGCGGGATATAGGGTATCTTCAACTTTTTTCAGGGTGGATCTATGTTTTGATTTTATAACCATCGGTGCTGAGAATTGAGTTTTGCATAACTACACAGTACAAAGTGGGCAAAGGTATTTTTAAGTCCAACTGAGATGATTGGAAATTCTGTTCTAATCCCAAGACAAAATTCATTTAGCAATTTCTAATGAAATGCAAGTCAGCAACAAAAATAGCAGTTTTTAAAATAAATATTCTAGTAGTATACAACTCAGAGTTGTCATAATGTGTTCCTTGTTAAGGAATGGAGGCAGAAAATTATTAAAACTCTTCATTTCCATAATTATGTCATTGTGTTTCTATGAGAGTGGAAAACTTTGCAGGCACTCTAAGAGCCCTGAAATTCAAAACAACCAATAGTCTCAAATCTGAGCCAGTGTTTGCCAGTGCTACACAGTATGATACTTTGCATAAGGCTAGCACACATGTTCTGTGTTCTGAACCAAGGCTGAAGTGAAATCACATGGTGCAACATGGGAGAGCCACCAGAAACACCTCAACGTCAAAGTGCATTTCATTCCAAACTGATTTTCCTCAGTGTATATTAAGAATCTTTTTACTGTTGTCTCATTTTTTGTAGCTTCCATATTAAATCACATGACCCCCCACATAAAATTATAACCCAATATTTAAGAATCTGGGCTCTAGACAAATAAAACCAATAACATAAAAAGGTAATTGTTTGATTAGCTTGGATAGTCCCACAGAAACCATCTGCAGGCTAGAGAGCCAGAGGCACAAGTCAGTCCAAGAAGCTGTAAGCCCCAGGAAAAGATGGCCAGTAATATAGCGCCAACTAGAGAGTGAGAGCCCAGACAGTTGCTGGTACGAACCCAAGTTGAAAGCCGAGGGAGCAGAGTCAGGGTCCCTGGATGAAGGCACAAAATGAACTACAGACTCTAGTCTCAGAACTGACTCAGTCACTGTTTACGGAGACAGACTTGTGAACACAATTCCAAACCTGCAATTTATCTATGTCTTGGGAGCTATGGAGGCACAGATTTGAGAAAATTTATTGCAAGAAATAGTGAAATATGAAGTTATCTTTCAAGAGAGAGTAATATTTAAATATATGGAGATTGAGTTGCCCCAGTGAGAAATTTAAACAATTTTGACACATCAATTTTAACATGGAAGCAGTATTTTACAGTGGAAATAGACAGAAGTAGTTTAAAGAAACCTAAGGAGAAAGATAAAGGCCATGTAGAGAGCTAAATGCAGCTGGAGAATCTTAAAGAATTCTGCTCAACAGCAATAGAGGATTCACTGTGCTCAGGAAATTTACATTTTAACTAGGAATGAAGTAAGTATAAAGGCAGAATGGAAAGATGATACATAAAATTTCAAAGACAACTGAGTTTCTTATGGTATACCCAAATTCTCATGTATATTATAATTCTAATGATTTTGAAAGATTTTTGGCCATGTGCCCTGGTAAATGTCAAAACTAAGTTTTGGTTACTTTTATTTGTCACCTCAAATGAACCGAACATGCCAAGGGAATCACTCACTGTTTTTAAGAGCAATAGCCCTTCGCACACTTAGCGTCAATAATGAATAAGGCAGCAATGAGTTTGGGCAATGATGCAATGGACCCGGATCAAAGCGTTCTGGCCACCACACAGGCCCTCTTCTAGAGCTCTACTCTCTCTGAGTTCTGCACAGACAAGAAGGCACCACAGATCCTCACAAAGGCAGGAGTGAACCTAGTCCTGGTTCCAAGTCTCCATAGCCAAGAGCCTAAATTCCAATCAGTGGCAGACAGTGGCAAGATTTGGTAGCAATGGTCTGTCAGCATAGCCCTCTGCACAGATGTGGTGCTGGCATGCATTGAAGCATCTGTGTGAACACTGCAGCATCCGTTGGTTGCTGGTGACTGGATTAATTATACCTACGTAGATTATTAATTATACCTATGTAGATTATTAATTATACCTACGTAGATTATGAGGCAGACATTTCTGTCAAGGATTTTTCTGAGCTTCTTACCAGTAAGCATTTTAATTGTTTAGAATTCTATATAAATCTAATTATATACTTCTTCTGATTAGGTGATATAATTTATAATTCTAGAATTAATTATTTTGGTGATATTTCTGTAATAGTGAGAGCAAATGTAGCTACCTGCTAAGTCTGTTGTGTAGTGATTTCTGTTTGCAAACCACCATTACTCATAAATTGGAATGATAATGGGTGGATTCAAAAGTAATTAGAATCTTCAAGATGCCAGATACATGGGTATTCAGTTGACCTACCCAGTCTAGCTCCCTGAGTAATACTTTTCTGTTAATTAAGATTTTAATAATTTCTATAGAAGTCAAACATTGAATTAAAATAAAAATGGATTTCAGATTTGGGTTATACATTAAAGTACTTACAATTTGTTTCCTTGAGACTGTATTCATAAATGTATTCATCTCTCTACAAATTTTGAAATGTGGGCTACATACCAAATATGAGTTGAGTATTAAGATATAATACTAGGAATAAGACTACCTCAGAAATGCCCTCAGAAAACATACAGTCCAGTTTTAGAGATGATAGGAGTTACATTTTCACTCACGTGCGTTCACAATTTCAGCTCGATAAGAACAGGGAAGTCTAGTTAGAGAAAGTGTGGTGGGGTCTTTTCTAAGTCAGTCTCGTCAGCATGACGTGCAAATGTGCGAAAATAGCAATTCTGATGCCACTTTGCTAAGTGATCGACTGTGATAACAGCACTTGTTAAGACGTCTGGGTTCAGCTGGAGTTTTGTTTCAGTTCCTGAGCCCCTGATATTAGAAATCAGCTTAAGATAGTCTCTCCGATCCGTGTGCTGTCTATCCCCAACTCACACATTTGGTTTCCACCTAGATGGGTGTTTTGCTTACGGACTCAGAGAGAAGCAATCAGATCACAAGTCAAGTGCAGACATCGATATTCCATGACCAGGGGAAAGGAACATTTTATTTTTTATTTCTTCAAATCTGTGTTGTACTAGCAGTTCAACTAATGCGTCTATAATTTTCTTTCCCTTTTGTTCGTCACGCACTGCTAACACGGATCCTACAAAGGCTCAGGTTGGTGCTGCCATCTGTTCTCATCTTTACTGTTGCCATTTAGTGAAAGAAGCTTTGTTGGTTTTCCTTCACAAGTCGGCATTTTTTTTCTCTTTGTAAATCCTGATCAAAACATCATTCACACATGGAAGGGAAAAATAATCCCATAGAGGACTCAGTTTTTTAAATGTTGCTATCAAATGAGTCCCTTTATGGCGGCAGAATGGCTGTTTTAGAAAGCCCCCAAATGACTTATATCTGCTTGAATTTGTTATGGTTGGCTTGTTTGTGGTCGGGAGAACACAAGGCTCTAAGCTTTCACAACCAGCACAGTGTACCGTCTCCAAAGCTTTCTGCATGGAATCTGCTCCATACTTCCAAAATGCCCTAGTTGGAATTCTAGATGCACAGTCAGAATAGCGCCAACCAGTGTTTAAACATTCTGCACATAGATTCACACTGCTTCTAGAACCACCAAATCCCCAGCTACTGTGCTCATAAGATTCATGGTCTCTCTATCTGTCTTGTCTCTCTCTCTCTTGTTCTCTCACTCACACCATTTTTTTTACAACCATTAATCTACTTTCAGGAATCCATCAATATCTCATATAAACCTCAAGTTCTTTACTTTTATAGTTTAAATAAATCCACATGCTATTTCAGAACACCCTGATTCTTGTTTGAAATACTGTTGGTCGTATAATGAATAAAGACATCAGTAATGCTTTTAGAGAGTAGAAGCACTGTGGACTGGAATGATGTTTATGATGCCTTAGGGGCTGGGAGCTAAGTGCAGCTAAAGTGAGTTTATCAATCACAGGAGAATACACATTCCCCTCATACTCCGAGTTTTACAAGGATTAAAAAGAGAAAATAAAATGAGTTGATGGTTTTGATCTCATGTACTGGGAAGGTGTGAGGTATTTGATTACAGACATACACGTCTTCTGCTGTTTGGTGACCACATGCAGAGTTTCTGATCCAAGAACATTCTGGTATCTTACTTTATGGTATGTCCAAGCTCCTACTAAAATGCTCAATTTGACCTTTGGGAGTTAGATGGTCTATAAAAATCATTGCCATTCTTGACACTGGTCCCCATTCATGATCTGGGCATGTAGAACCAACTTATGCAGAAGATGATTTTGATAAAACTAAAGGTATAGTTCATGTTTGCATGCTTAACTCCCAAGAGTATTGAAATGGTGATCAAGAGAAACACTTCTAATACTATTAAAATGTTTTCTCTGTTTGCAAATAATGCCTTTTGGCATGGAGAGCTGTGTATTATGCTGCATGATACATACGACATCATGAACTATTTTGCTTCATGAATCAAAAAGTTTCACCATGTTGACTTAAAATCATTTCTAAGGTTGAAAACCATGAGCAAACGTTCTCCTAATTCATGACATATTTCCTTTTGAATAATTAATCTTCAACCCCAGAATCTCTCATTTTTACTTTATTTTGCACTTTAAGAGGTCACATTTGGTAATAACTCCCAAACTGAGGAAGACTATATGAAATTTTAAAAAATAGAATTTAAAATTTAAAACTAGTGTTTTTAATCCAGTTGATAGTGCTCAATGTAAAGTGGACCATGATGCAAGGAGAATGTGGTCTACAAATAAGACTTTGTAGGCAATATGGACGTAATTACTCAGCTCTTCCACAGATGCCATATATGTGAATAAGCAGGGCTGCCACTCTCTAAAAGCAGATTGAAAAAAAAAATAGACAATGTCAACAAAATTGTAGATAAAGATCTCGAAATCCTCCCTTGCATAAAGCAACAAGAACCTGGTGGGAACAAAAGCAACAACAAGAGGAAGTGAAATTGACTTTTGTGAGGAACTATTCCTGCAGATAGGTAATTAACTCTTACAATAAAACAAATAGGTCCAGACAACAAATGGGCAGGAATTTAATTATACTTTTCACCAAAACCTTCCTTGGATGGAATATACAAATTGCCAGAAAGCACAGGATAAGCAAATGAAAACAAAATTGAGTATAACTTCATCCTCATTTAGATGCCTATATTAAACTAGTCGGATGACCATAAGCATTGGTAAGGATGTGGGCTCACTGTAATCCTGATGCATTGTTGGTGAACTCAAAGTATTTCAGGTACTTGTGTACTCGTTTGCACTTTCTTTAAAAAGGAAGCATCATCTCCATGCAATTTAGGCATTCCACTCTCAGGTTTGTAACCCACAGTTTCGATGCCACATATTCATAAGAAAACCACCATTTACGTATTCACAGATGCCTAGTCATAAGAAACAAAGGACAGAGATGAGCCTTTTATGCCCAGTAGGTGAAGGAAGAATGAACACAATATAGTTTACCCACATAAGTGAGTGTTATTCAGGTATAAGAAATAATGTAGAGAGGGCTGGAGAGATGGCTCAGCAGTTAAGAGCATTGCCTACTCTTCTAAAGGTCCTAATTTCAATTCCTAGCAACCACATGCTGGCTCACAACCATCTGTAATGAGGTCTGGTGCCCTCTTCTGGCCTGCAGACATACATGTAGACAGAATATTGTATACATAATAAATAAATAAATATTTTTAAAGAAGAAATAATGTAGACTGTATTCATATTATAAGGATGATAAACCTTGAAAACATATGAAAGTAGTAATACACAAAAGACCATAAATTCATTCGATTCATTTATGTGAAATGTACAAAGGTTGGCAACTCCATGAGACAGAGTTTGATTAGTGGTTTCCTGATGAGAGAAAAGGAGAAGGGGGAGATGTCAGAAAGTGTTTGTTGAATTCATGTGTGAATCATGAAGAAGGCCCAACTCAATGGAAAAATATAAACTCCGGAGCTGGGAAGATCGCTCAATGGTGAAGAGCACTTGTTGATCTTATAGAGGCCCTGGGTTTGGAACCCAACAGTTCCAACAGATGGCAGTTCAAAGCCATCTTTAACTCCCGTTCTGGGGTCTGATGTCCTCTTCTGGCCTCCATGGGCTCCAAGCACGCACATGTTACATAAATATACATTCGGGCAAAGCAGTCATACATGGAAAATTAAAATAAATTAGAAAAAGAAAACTTACAACATGTAACTGTGCCTGTCAGATATTTATCATGAGTCACTCTGCGAGGTCCCTACACTCCTTTTCGTGTTCCTCATCAATATTGTCTACCTTAGACAGAGTATGTCATCTGAAATGGTGGGGTTTCAATTAAGTGTTTTCACGTAGAAGAATTTTTCTTTTTAGGGAGAAACATTCCGCACTCCAGAGAAATGCCAAGGGTTGACATGGGAGTGCGGCTGGAAATCTTTCTTGTCTCTTTATGAGAACCAGTAAAGCTATTTTTGGGTGACTAGGGTGGTTTGCTGGCTCAGCTGTTACTCTTTGGGCAGCTCTTGTTCTCAGCAGTTTATCAGAGCTTGGGGGTTGGGAAAGCATAAAAGTTTAAGGCGTGCATTTAATTTCTTTCCGTTACTTCTCCCAGGCTTTAAGGGTGCAGTGTTAGCAAGTATTTAAAGTTTATTAGATCGAACTGCTTGGGAGTTCAGGTGCTTTTTTTTTTTGGTGGCGAAAATGAGGCTGCTTTGCAACTTCAGAATTTCTTTGCCTTTTGCTTTCTCAGGCACATGTGTCATGGCTCCATGTCTCTGAAAATGGTAACTGTTAATGCCAGGTTATGAGGAGAAAAACTAGGCCCCGTGGAGCCCCGAAGTGGGTGGCCTGAAAATCAATGGCAAAACCTGAGAAAAGCCTTTTTTTTTTTTTCCTCACAGCTTTCTTCAGCCTGGTTTGCTCACCGGGCACCGCACACTGTCTTTCACACGATGTAAAAGCTCCCATCACGCTCTGCTGAGATGAAGCCACCCCCCAGAGAGGATTTGTGTTATCAGTTAAATAGGAGCCGACCCAGGAATTCAACAGTGAAGGACAGGAATCCGATATGAACAATGCTCTCGATGTTTCCCACCCCCTGACTGCCCTGTGGGTGTCAGTTTATCAATTAGAAGCAGTGCGTTCCCGCTAAGGCAGAGTGTGTCTTAACAGACACCCGGGCCCCAAATATTTGCCAGCTCAGGTCTAGAGCCATAAACTCTGTGCTTCCTGGAACTTGCCCCACAGGCATTAATGTGTGAGTTGAGCTCACACAGACCCTGTGTGCTACATAGGTGTTGTGTTAAGACACGGGCGCTAACTTCTGAGAGCTGGTTGTTGCTGTGAGCCACCCACCCCATACCAACAGGGGGCGTGTTATGGTTATGGTTGTGCATGGTGAATGCCGAATAGTCCTTCCTGGAACAGAATGGGAGTAAATTAAATGGAAGTTTGCAAAATCATCAATCTATTTCCCCAATTAAGCTAGGACATCCCTAGTCAGGATAGGACAGCGGAGTAATTTTTTTTTTCAGTTAATATTAGCAATACTCAAATAAATCAGAGGTGGATGGCTATGTTTGGGATTCAAGAAATATTAAAGGTCATGGATTCCCTTGGATTTCAGCTTTCCAGTGCGATCCTCAAGTGTGACTGGATTACTAAAGCAGCTGGACACGAAACTGGGGCGGCTTTGTCAATTCTTGCACTATTAGTAAAAGTGGCAGAAGCTTGAGCTTCCGGCGGCAGCCGTAACAGAGGGTGTGACCTCAGTGCACACTCCCCGAAGGATTTCTGCATCGCTTCACTCGTTCTTTATTTATGTGGGTGTGCCCTCTAGAGCTCAGATTGTAACCCTGCTGTACGCAATTCTCTCCGCGGTCTTCCTGTCTTTCCTTGTGAGCCAAAGTTGTACCCTTGTTTCTGAAAGTGTGACCTACAGCATTTTCAGTTTTCAGTCATAATCTACTAGTGAATTTTACATTTTAATTCATTATCAAAGCCAGGCTTACGAAAGCCACCCTCTTTACATAAATGAGGAACTCGAACATTCTAAATCACACTTTAAAATGCCTATGATTTACTCCTTATATGAATAGCTTCACTTACCGGGAGTTGCATGGGCAAGGTCATCGACTAGATATTTTCCTCAACCGTGTAAGTTTACTAGGATAAAGGCCAAGTCAGTCTGGCTCTAGACAATCATTCTCTGCTCAGCAATATACTTTTGCTGTTATTCTGTGATGAGGCCGAGGGCTGCTTCTGTCTCTATCTCTCTCCATTATTGGCTGCCTGAGAGGCAGAACATTTGGAACAAAATGCTCTTTATTCCATAAAACTGTGGCTTTCAATTAGTCCTTAATATGTGTGTCGGACTGATAGAATTAGGGTAGAAATAAGAGCCAAGATCCCAATTTATCAGCCTGTGAGTGAATGGCAGGGATTCTATTACTCAATCAACCCTGCTGCTCTTTCTACAGAGATCAGGCTATGTGGTCCATGGTTACAAACCTCCATTTCTGCCTCTCCCTTCCACTTTTCATCCTAGATAGATCAAGTTCACTGTGTAAGGACATACGCTAAAGATTTATATTTTTCAGTCATTCCGTGCTGTGCCTAGGCTTAACCTCTAACCTATTAGTGATCAGAGCACTCAGAGAGCATCTCTGCCCACTTCTCTATGGGTGAGCAGGAAGACCACATGTGTTTCTTCGTGTTTGTTTGGTGTGTGTGTGTGTGTGTGTGTGTGTGTGTGTGTGCGCGCGCGCGCGCGCTGCTTGCTTGCACATGCAGGCACATGTAGATATTGGTAGCAGATGTCTACTATGCAAAGGTCTTTTTTTTCTCATTTTTTTTATTAAAAATTTCCATCTCCTCCCCTCCTCTTCCCTCTTCCCTCCCCTCCTCTTCCCTCTTCCCTCCCCTCCCCTTCACCCATACCCCCACTCCCTCCCTCTCCAGGCCAAAGAGCCATCAGGGTTCCCTACACTATGTTAAGTCCAAGGTCCTCCCAACTCCCCCCAGGTCCAGGAAGGTGGGCAACCAAACTGACAAGGCTCACACAGAGCCCATCCTTGTCGTAGAGACCAAGCCCATCGCCTTTGTCCTTGGCTTCTCAGTCAGCCTCCACTGTCAGCCACTTTCAGAGAGTCCGGTTTGGTCTCATGTTCCATCAGTCCCATTCCAACTGGACTTGGTGATCTCCCATTAGTTCTGTCCTGCCGTCTCAGTGGGTGAACGCACCCCTCACGGTTCTGACTTTCTTTCTCATGTTCTCTCTCCTTCTGCTCCTCATCAGGACCTTGAGCGCTCAGTCTGGTGCTCCAATGTGGGGCTCTGTCTCTATCTCCATCCATCGCCAGGTGAAGGTTCTATGGTGATATGCAAGATATTCATCAGTATGGCTTTAGGATCTGGCCTATTTCAGCTCCCTCTCCTCAGTTGCCCAAGGAACTAGCTGGGGGCATCTCCCTGGACACCTGGGAACCCCTCTAGAGTCAAGTCTCTTGACAACCCTAAGATGGCTCCCTGAATTAAGATATATGCTTCCCTGCTCACATATCCTATATCCCAAGCATCCCATTCCCCCAAGCTCTCCCCATCCTCCCCTTCACGCTTTTCTCCCCATCTCCCCTTGCCCCATCCCACCCCACCCCCAAGTTCCCAATTTATGCCCAGCAATCTTATCTACTTCCAATATCCAGGAGGATATGAGAAGACAATATGCAAAGGTCTTTTGAGGGGTGTTTTATAACTAATTTGAATCTTTCGATTTTTCCAGAACTACAAGGTCATAGTAATTGGTCCTTCTCCTGGAACAGTGCCGCGATCCCTTCTTTGCCTCCTTCTGTGAGGACTACAGCTTCATTTTGAACAAGTTCGCAATAGTGTGCACACTGGAATATTGCCTTTTTTACTTATTCCAAAAACAAAACCTTAGTTTTTCTAGGCAGAACAAAGGACACTTTCACGGTTTCTTTTTATTTAGCTTCTCATTTCCCGGCAGCCTGCAGGTGAGCAATGATCAAGAACTCTGGTGCATTGCACAGTAGGGAAGGTCTGTTTGCCTCGGTGATGCACAGACTGGAGAGCCGGGCGGCAGCCCCTAGGGAATGGTGAGGTTGGTGAAAAAAGGCACTGCTGCCAATTATGGGCTGTCCTTTTGGACAAGCTCCTGGAACTGAAGCAAGACCGGGTTTTGGTCTTGTTACTGGGGATGGTCGTCAGTTCGGAGGAAATCTTCTGAAGGCTGGATTGATTTCAGGTCACACCTGGTGTGGTATTTATCCCAGGTAAGCCAACAGAAGAGGGACTAAGGAGTAAACGCTTTATGGGGTACTTTTCTTGGCCGGCACCCTGGGGCTTCCGCTACTCTTCTCATGAGGGATGGGTATTCACTAGAACCAGGGCAACCTGGAAGTGCTAGCCTTTCCTTTCTCACACAGTGGGTTATAAACAAAAGCTCTAATGTTCCCCTCCGTTCTAGAATACATTAAACTTAGATGATGCCGAAGTCATGCCGCTGTTTTGATTGTCTCTTTCATTTTCACTCCTGTGTCTTGCAGTGTCTCCCTCTTCATTATGTGTTAGAAGCTTCCAAGACCCTGGCAGACAGTAGCTCAGAGGCTCATTAACCCGTGACCTCGACCTCAGGCTGAGACACACCAGTTCCCTCTATCCTCAGCTTTCCCACTCACTCCCATCTCCTTCACGTTCAAGATGATTTCTTCTTCCCCAGCTTTATTTAGAATATATCCTGCTATGACTATCAGAAGTTTTATACAATCCTACTTTACTGTTCTCCCATTTCCCTACCCCAGGGGCTTCATCCTTTGTGAATCATGGCCTCTGTGCACTAGTCATGAGACTTACGTTTAGATTTCTGTTTGTTGGCTTGATTCACAGCCCACTTGTCCACATCGGTTCAATTTAGATTAAAGTTAAGGAGGGCTATTAATCCTTAGGCATTTGCATTTGGTAATCTAATCACACATTTACAGGACTTCCTGCCTGGAGGATAAGTACCTTGGGTTATATTGCTTCCTTATTCAAACATTTTAAGATAGAAAATGTGTTGTTTGCCTGGGTGTTCTCCTTGGATTCTTGCATACATTGAGAGAGTAGAGGCATAAATGTATCTTTTAGGAAGAACTCTCTGAGTCCCTGAGAAAAGGAGCTGGGAAGTCCCCTCTCCCGGTGGAAGCCACAGCGAAAGCCTTTCCCTTCAAAGTTTTCTCCAAGAGAATAAAAAACCGTAAGTCTGAAGTCAGGCACGTTCTTCCTTTCTTGATAAACACCAAATACCAGCAACCATTTTTCTGACTAACTTACCATTAGGACATTATTCCTGAGAAAACAGATGTGTTAACCAATGAGTATTTTAGCCCCACCTTATTCCTTTGAGTTATGAGCAAATTCCAGAACCAACGTTATCTACAAAGACATCCTCCTCTTTAAAACAAATTTACTATGTCTCTAGTTTTTAATTCCTTTCTTTAAAATATATGTATGATTATATGCATGAGTATAGATTGGTAGGTACCCACTGAGGTTTTGGAAGTGGAGCCACAGGCAGCTGGGAGCTGGGAACTTACTGGGATCCTCTGTAGGAGCAGTGTGGACTCTTAGCCGCTGAGCCCTCTCCTTAGCTGCCACAGAGAAAACTGCTTTCTTGGTAGATTTTTGGCTGTGATAGTCTAGAAAATTGGCTTACTATCTATCTATATGTCAATCTGCCTGTATCTATTTCTACCTCCCATTGTATCACATACCTATCATCTCTATCCATCATCTGTCAATCATTTAATTATCATCCATCTTCCATCTACCGTCTGTCATTTCTATATGCAATCTTTTTATCCTCTACTATCATCTATCTAGCAATAATCCATATACCAACCCATCTATCCATTATCCATCAGTTCGTAGACTGACTTGCAAACAATATCCCATGTAGTCTCTGAGACAGACATTCTCGTTTCAATTTTTAGACAATTTTATTGTAACAAGAGAACTAAATGTGAAAGCCTACTCTTTTAAAGGCACTCACATGTTCCACAGATTTGTCACCTACAGACCTATGGGCATGGTACCATACAGAAGCTTCTCTACAACTCACCTTATACAATGGAAATTTTACACCCTTTTGTTAGTAATGTTCCATCTCTGCAGCCACATCCCCTGGCTCACACTCTTCTGTTCTTTGCTTGTGTCTGTTTGATTGAGACACCTGCTACAAGTGAAGTCATGCAGCATCTGTCCCCCTATGATTAATTTGTTTCATGTCTTTGTTTGTGATCTCTTTTCTCTCCCTCTTTGGAAATACTAAGAATTTGCCTCATCCACTATTTTCTGGAAATAGCAATCATTGCTGCTGTGGTGTTGTTCCTCTCCATTTGAGTTGGACAGATAACTATAATCTGTTCTATGAAAATCAGAATGACCACCGTGTCTGGAATCCTGCTGTTCTGTGAGCAGCTCCCTAGCTCTCGTGATTTCATCCCACACAGAAGACGTCAGTAAGAAGCATCTCCCGAGGTACTCACAAAGGCTTTCAGACCCTGGAGGGAGAAGCCTTTTCATGTTATAGTCATTGTGATTATCTGGCAAGGGCTGTGGAGCAGAGTTAGGCTTTTTAGTTCAACTTCCCCACATTGCCTAGGTTGGTACGATTTCTCTGCTCTGTAAGTTGCTCCAGACATGGTGAGAGTGTACATGCATGCATGATACTGTTGTCCTTGTAGAATATCACTCAGTTTATAGGGCTGGGAAAAAAAACAATAATTTATGCTACTGATCGACTGCTCTTTATGGTGCAGTTCCCTTTAAGGCCTTGGCTTATTGTCACACTCACTTATGAAGCACATAGAAACAACCATAAATCAACTACAAATGAAGATGTAATGTCCAGATGAGTATTCTCATCTGGAATACTGGGGTCAGGACATAGGAATTTATTCTGAATTTGAAATGTTGTATCTACATAATAAGATGCCTTGGGGATGGGAGCCAAATCCACATGTGAAAATCATTTGTGTTTATACAAATCGTAGTGAGGAGCGGCGGGCCTGCTTTTCATCCCGGATAGCTTTACACCCAAAATAACAACACACAAATTGTATTCATTTAAACACTGCTTGGCCCATTAGCTCTAGCCTCTTACTGGCTAATTCTCACATCTTGATTCACCCATTTCTAATAATATGTGTAGCACCACGAGGTGGTGGCTTACTGGGAAAGATTCAGCATGTCTGACCTGGCGGCTGGCTTCATGGCGTCTGAGCCAGAGAGGAGAGGCATGGCTATTGCCTCACTTCCCTCTTCCTCCCAGCATTCTGTTCTGTCTACTCCACCCACCTAAGGGCTGGCCTATCAAACGGCCAAGGCAGTTTCTTTGTTAACCAATGAAATCAACACAGAACAGAAGACCTTCCCACATCATACACATAAGCTAAACCTAACTTTTGCAGTATTTTTAGTTTTAATTATAACCCAGCTCATGGAGTAAGACATGAAGCAGTTGACCTGTGATACCATGTGAAGCTTAAACCCTTGCATATTGTAGAATATTTCCTATTCTGGATATCATATTAGGGATACCCAAGTTTTAAAGAATTTTTAAATTAAATCATTTGTAGCTATTTGTCATTGTGGCGAATCTAAACTATGTCAGCATAGGCAACTCTGGGTCTTTAGATGAGAGCCTGGCAGTCCCTCTCTATTAACCACACATTCTGGGGTGGTGGCATATTACCACGTGACATCCCTGAAGAAGGAAGGGTGTGCAAAAGAAATGGCTACATAGTCACGCACAGTTTGGGATATTCAGTCTGACTTCTGTCCTTAGTAGAGGAAAGTAGATCGATGCTAATAATTCACACTGTGGTCGGGTTTTTATCTCTATAACAAACACCTGGGGGGAGGAGGCACTTACTTTAAGCCACCAGTTCTTCTGACTGGAAGCCTAAGCAGCACACCCTGTGGCAAGGCTCCTGGGCTGACTTAACCCACAGATAGAATGTGTGTCTTTCTGCATGTGTGTGCTCTTCCCTGGTCCTTGTGGAGCTACCACAGCATCAGTATTGAGAGTTCCTGACTCTAATGACCTAATCTAACCACTTCTTGGAAGCCCCCACTCAAAACCAGTAGTCACACTGACTTTCTGTTTTCAATCTCATCATCAGAACTTTGGGTCCTGAATCCCTGCTTGCCTCAGAGTAAGTAGGGGGCAACCACATTCAAATCAAAGCAGCACAGTTTTTCCTCATGAGGGTGTGGGCCTTGATATTGAGTAGGCAGTGTTAAAAGGATGAATAACATGGCCAAGCTTGGTGGCACAAGTCTTTATTCTCAGTGCTTCAGATGCAGAGGCAAACAGTCCTCTGTGAGATTAGCCAGCCAGTAGAGGCTACATGATAAAACCCAGTTTCAAAAAAAAAAAATCATTGATTTAGGCCAAAAAAAAAAAAAAAGATTGCACACCAAAGGGGAGGAAGAAAAGAGAGAGAAAAGGAAAATGGCTTTGGAGCATTTGAGAAAAAAAAAAAAACAAACAAACAAACAAAAAAACCTCCACTATGCCTTTTGCCACAATCTAGACAGTATCGCAAATTTAGGATGCAGCCTTCTTGATAGTCAATTTCTTATTTATATAAAGGAGTAGCAGGTCCTTCTCTCTTTGAGTTTGACAAGGTTGGGTGATCCTTACATAATAAGCTAAAAACAACTAAAGCTTAAAGGAGCAGCGAATGGCTGAGCTGGAGTGTGGATGTGGCTGTCTGAGAGTTCCACTCCCGACACTCATTCCCATTTGCACTGTCTGCTAAGCTTGTTCCATGAGGACTTTCTGCTCTCAGCTTTGTTTAGAAAATTCCTGATAAGGGATGAGCTAATTCAAATGCAAAGGGGCTCTCAAGTTAAATTAAAATTTCATTAATCACAACAGTGTTGCATCTTTTGACAGGAGGTGACACTAACACGGCCCAGACGACATCGTTCCTTTAAATGGTACATAAGTTTGGTGAATTCCTCCTCAGATTCACAAAACCTAGTTGGAAACCATGGGAAGACAGGGACTACAGCCATCAACTATTGTTTTTAATAAATATCTTATTGTTCAATGTTTTCATCAATAGACTTAGGTAATGCTCATTTAGCATCGTAAGGATCATTTTTCATATCAAAATTGACAATATATGATGCATACGTAAAGCCTGTTGTGATGGCGTTCTGAGGACGCCCCTGTCATAGCCATGCAGATAAAGAAGTTAGCATATGAAAATGCCTGGGAAGTAGAGGGAGCCCAGACTCAGGTCAGCACTTGAACTAAACTGACAATTGCCAACACTTTGGAGTACTGTTCCCTTTACCTAGAAAGAATCTCCAAAGAAAACGAACTCCAGTTTCCCTGAGAGAAACCCCAGCACAAAATCAGAGGCAGGATGACTTGCCTGTAGGTACAAATTTGAAAACATTGATGGATATTTCTATTCAGTCCACCATTTTAATTAAAAATAACTTCAGCCACTCTAAAGACATATGTCTGCTCTTGCTTCAGGTTCAGACATTGGTGTTTTTAAGAGATATTCTGGCTGTTTGGAATTGTTAAAGGAGCTTCCATACCCAAAGTTTAAGAATAAATTACTTTTGCAGTTTTTCTATTATATTTTTCTATATAAAGAAACAGACATTATCTGATAGACAACTTCAAACACTTACTTTATGGTTTTTCTTTTGTAGGAATTTTAAACTCTAACTATCTCTCAATATCCTCAAGGGACTGTCTGCAGAAACTAAAGTCTATATGTTCAGGTACATTATGCTAATAGCAAAATATTAGCATATTGGCTCTGCATTTTCTAATGTATACTTTAAGTCAACTCTAGATTATATATCATACTAATACAATATAAAGGATGTGGAAATAGTGGTTTCATTATTTAGGAAGTAATGATAATGGAAAAAGTCTTACAGGTGCAATATTTTGTTTTTGAGCACTTGTGGTATGTGATTGGTTGCGTCTGTCACCTGAAAATACAAAGGGCAGACTACCAGCAGTGTCTGCACCGCTGAAGAAGCAGGCAGTAATCTGAAGCTTTAAAGGTAAAATGCCCTGGACAGGCTCACAGTTTGAAAACCCTCATTGGTGGAGGTTTTAGGAGCCTCTGTCGAGCAATTGTTCTCAACCTTCCTAATGCTGCAACCCTTTACTACAGTTCTCATGCAATTATTTCCAATGCTACTTTATAACTGTAATTTTGCTACTGTATGAATCTGTGTTTTCTAGTGGTTTTAGGCAACCCCTGTGAAAGGGGTTGCAACCCACAGGTTGAGAACCACTGCTATAGTACATTTTAGTGTGTAGAGCCTTGCTGAAGGAAGAGACTCACAGGATGGCGGGGAAGGCCTTGAGCTTTTGCAGCATTCCTATGACTCTGCTCTGGCTCTGCTTCCTGTCTAGTGACCAGATACTGCTGTGGGACAATGGTCTTTTATCCTAAATGCTGATTGGCCAGTAGCCAGGCAGGAAGTAGAGGCAGGGCAATGAGAATTCTGGGAAGAGGGAAGTTTCATTCTGCAATCGTGACCCAGCTGGAGAGGAAGCAAGATAGCAAGATGTGACTGCCTTGCCGATAAAGGTACCAAGCCACGTGTCTAATACAGACAAGAATTGTGGGCTAATATAAGTTATAAGATTTAATAAGAAGCCTGAAATACTAGGCCAATCATTTTATAATTAATGTAGACCTCTGTGTGTTTCTTTGGGACTTAACAGCTGCACCACCGGGCAAGACAGAAAACCTCAGTCAACAGGATACCACCAGCCCTATCTCCTGCTGCCACAGCCGCAAGCAAGGTCTTCCCTGCTATGGCTGACTGTAACTCCAAAGTATGAGCCAAAATGAAATGTTCCCCCTTACATTGCTGACCACTAGGTATTTGATTGCAGCAACAACAATGTCATTAGTATAAGTCATCTCTTGGTGGCTGGTGAATCGCTGCACCAAGCTGAGCAGACAATGCATACAGACATCTCCAGAGTGGAACTCTCAGAGAGCTGCATTCATACTCCAGCTCAGGCATTTTTTTCTTTAAGCTATAGTTGCTTTTAGCCACATGTAAGCATCACAGCAACCTTGTTAAACTCAAATAATTCTAACAGTGAAGGCTTCAGGAAGAGTATCTTATACACGGGACTATTGTGGTACCTTTGCTGCTGCTGCTGCTGCTGCTGCTGCTGCTGCTGCTGGCACAACTGTACAGGATGTGGGCACAGCTACATTGATTACACTGTGCATGATTGCACACAGGCCAGACTGACGACACTAGAAACGAAAGCTTTTGCAGTAATGTGATACTTTAAACTCAGGATGGGAAAGAGTGAAACTTAGTAATGAAATCATAAAAGGATCATATTTGGCAAGCTAAGGGAGGGAATCTGCATAGAGAAAAAGTGGTAGCCATGGAGAAGACAGAGAGACAACCTGGACAGAGAAATCTAGCAGGAAAGTTCTTAGCATTAATGGCCAAGGCCTCGGGGCTTCATCAGAGGTAGTTTTATACTCTTAGGTAAATTGTTCATAGCATTTGGGATAGAAGGAAGCACACTGTGCTAAAACTCTTAGTTCTCCGACAGACCATCTCATCTCATTTTAGTAGGACAGAGCCTGGCTTTGACTTGCCAAGATCTTTGGTCCCAAATGGGCCTCCAAACAGATTTTAAAATTGTGCTAAGTATCCAGTGTTGAGGCTGGAAGCCTTGGGGCTGAAGGATTCTACCAAAGTCCTCACTGTCAGCTTCACTTCAAGATTTATTGCAACAGCCTACCGGAGGCTGTGAATACATCCTTCTCCCTCCCTTCTTCCCTTGCATCTCCGTTCTTCCCTCCCTTCCTCTCTCCATCCTTTCCTTCCTCTCTCTACACTTATTAATAGTTTTTCCATGTGGTTATTTGTTGTTTTGGGGCCCTTGAACTCTAAGACTGTGATATACAATACAAACAACTCCCAAGCCCCACAGAGACCCTGCTACCAAGCTTATGCCAAGGAGGTCCATCTCGCTGGAAAGGTATTGCTGAAAGCACCGCTTAATTAAACTGATCCATTGCAGCAAGTACAGGTTTATTTCATGAATATTAAAAGACTCGGTGAATGAGTTTATGATATGAATCTAGAGCTGGAAAAATTATATAAACCCAGGTCCCTAGCGAAGACATAATAAATAGGACTCATTTCTTGGGGAATGAACTGGCGCCTCTCTCAGAGGATTTAGAGTTCTCAGCAATGTAGTTAGCATCTATGGCCTATTAAAAGCTGTTATTTTCCCCTAATTTGTGCCATTTAGAACTGATTTTCATTTAACTTTCTCACGGCTCATTTCTCTCCTGCAGGACATTTTCATATGATTCTCTGATAAAGTCCATGTGGTAGCAGATTTCCTTATAAAGCTATAATAATAAAATCCACACCGACCAAATAGCAACACACAGAAGTCAGAGCAAAAAGATGGCAGGGAGAAATCAGAACCTAGAGAGTTCATCTTTATTCTTGAAATTCCTGTTGCATTCTTGCCTAATGTGGGTGGATTTTAACCTCCCAGGGCGGTGGAGGGGGGAATCCTAGCCTAATGAATAAGGACTTTATGAGACAGAGCTCATGGCTCTCCGTCACGACAAATCTTCAGGAAAAGGCAGTTTTCTCCTTTGTGTTGCATTATATTTTCCTTAGTAAAATACTCCTGCTACCATAGAATGTGCTGCACTGGGAGAATTAACTGAAAGGAGTTTCGCAAACTGGGTACCTTCAAAAATATGTTTTGATTTTTCTAAGACTCATTCAGATCTCCCTTCACCTTATATTTTATGAAATAAGACCCTCCAAAACATAGCCTTTTTCTGCCAAAGACTGACAAGTCTCTGTCTCTCTTTCTCATTCTCTCTCCAGCAATACATATGTAAAGAGCATAAATTGTGGGTGTTTTTTAGTATACTCTTTCAGTGTTATTTAAGGGCCAAATTATACAGATTGTTAATAGAAGCACAGTGAAAAAAAACATTAAGATGCCCAGCAAACAAAAGATAATCATAGGCAGGGTAAAGTTGACGCTATTCGTATGTTTCTTCCACAGCCATACACACTGTGGCCCTAACTGCCAGGCTGGGCCGGAGTTTGTGGACATTTAAAGCCCAGACTGTAGAGACAGAGGTGTTAAATTTACATAGGCTTTGACGGGCATTTGGCAATGAGAATGGAAAACATAAACAGGATTAAAATAGGGACCATGATCCGGGAATATAGCTCACCAGTGTAGTACCTTCTCAGTCTAGACAAAACTGTGGGTTTAATCTTCAACACTAAAACTTAAAAAAAATGGAATGTACATATGGAGAAGGGAAAAAGTCAAGTAAGACTGGGGAACGTCTTCGAAGAGCTGCTGGGTTTGATACCCTTAAGCAAGAAGATGGCTCATCATCTTCCTCCACAGACTTCTCTGCGCCTTATAGTAGTCTGTCACTGCGGGCAGCATCTCAGACCACCAGAGAATAATGAATAAGGACAGCAAACCGATGCATGCCGAGGCAGGTGTATGCATCCAGGCAGCTTTTCATTTTCCTTCTGAGCTTGGGGCTTACATGGGTGGGAGCATGGTATAGAAATGTAAGCTCTTCCCAGTATTGACAGCTTAAGAAAACTGGGTACGTTACCCAAGGGATTTCCCACCCATTTTCTACTCAGCTTAGCTTTCAAAATTAATTTTCATCTATTTCTTAGTTGCCTGTAGGAATGCCTTGTACCTTCTTGTGTTTCATATTAAAAGGCTTATGAAAATCCATATTAGCATGCATTAAAGGATAGAGACAGATAACACATAAATTCAAAGAAAGCCTCATTCTTCTGGTGTGCCTGGGTCAGATAAATCCTTGGTTGTTAGTTGAGTATCTGTCTGATAGAAGAATCTTGCCTTTTTGTTTTGGGAGATTTTCCTCTTCCCTCTGCTGTCCTATGAGAATGGGAACAGACTTTTCTCAGTTGTAAGGGGCTGCCTCCTTATTCTGCAGGAAGTCTTCCGACCCTGCCACTTCATTTTTTGTCAGTATCCAAAGCATGAAGAGATTTTGTTTTTTATTACTTAATTCCTCCCCTTCCCCACATCCGTTTCCCCTTCTGTCTTTCTTCCTCCTTTGATTTTGCCCATCCATATTCCTCACCCTGAGTTCTCCTTTTCCCTGTGCTGGGGCTAAATAGAATTCCATGGTTAAAAATAGTTCCTGACATTGTGATTCAGAAGAACTAGTGTCTCCAATCACTTTCTCACATGTGATTTCAGTGAGCATGCTGGCAGAGCCCCCATCTTTCTCTGATTGTCCCATTACACTGCGCTTCTCCTTGCATTCAGTGGGAACTTACAGGCTGTGTTTCTACTTGGATGTCTCCACCCAATCCTCACCTACAATTTTATGGAATTAGAAAGGAGGTCAGAGGAGGATACTCATATTTAACTCTTGTTTAAAAGGGAAAGCTTAATTACATCTTTGGTAAGAGACTGCATCCCTCCTTTTCACACTGCCTCCTCCAGAGTCATCTCTGGGAGTCAGAGGGTTTCCTTTTCTCTCTGCCTCTAAGAGAAGCCTGCATCTGTAATGAGAAGCAATGAATGCTCAGTGCACCCTCAAAGAGCCCTCAGTTGCCTGGAATATACTGCAATACATCCAGGGAAAACTTACCATAGTGAATGCATAGGAAAGAGCAGCAGAGTTCAACATTCTCATTCCTTTACTTTTAATCATGAAATTATAAATATCCTTAGTAATAATGTCAAACGAGTAACTGGTTGGCAGTATCTATCTTGTAGAGTGTGTGTGCGCACGCACGTACACATGAGCAAGCACATTCATTTTAGTTATGCTCTGAAACCATGCTACAGATAACTACATTTCTATGAAGCCACAATGCTCAGGAGGCTGAATGATTGCCTGTTAGCATTGATCATTTGGAGGAAAAAAAAAAAGAATCTTCTAGTGTTCTAGTGTAAATAATACCACTTCTCTTATGCATTCTAACAACCCCCCCCCCATACTCAAGAGTAGATTTGCCTTATGTGTGTTCATTTCAACTGACATGTTAAAGTACATATGGGGATGCAGCACAGCATCTAATTGAGAGCTGGCATCCCATAGGCATGTGTAAGTTCTTAAAGAAAGAGGAATGATAATGGAATGCCCGCTCCGGGCGCAGGAATGGCCGTCCTTTGTTCTTGTTTGTGGAGGCATACCATCCGACTTCCTTGTGTACTTCTTCGGGCAGCTCACGAGATTCAGAGAAGTCAGATATGTCTTCCTTTGGGGGATGGAACTTGGGTAATGGGCCACAGTGTCATTTCTCAGGTTATATTCAGCAGGCATTACTAAAGGATTTGCTATGACTTGGATGGTTCCACGTGATCTTTTTTTCCTTTCTTTCCTGCTCTTGACAGGTTCATGAGGCAGTCCCATGTTACAGTGAGTGCAATCAATATTCCTGGGTTGCAGAACACTGGTCTCCATGCAAAATCAACAATGAGCTGAGATCACCCCGCTGTGGAAGAGGAACACAATCTAGAGGAATCAGGTGTGTGACAAAGAGGAGAGAGAGCATTTGTGCTCTTCATAAAAACACCGGTGTTGATAGCTAGACACCTGATGATATCCAGTCCATGTCCACTGACTGTGTGCAACTTCGAGAATCCATGGAAGCAAGTATATCCCTCTACCTGTGAGCATGGGAGGGCCTCTCCTCAGCGCACCACCCACAGTCTTGACTATTTCCTAATTATACTGGGGGCAGCCCTCTGTAAGGAACAGATTGGTGCCCGTCCATTAGCTCCCAGCCATCACTGCTAACAAATCAAGAGGTTCTCAGTGCTTTGCCATGGCTTATTTCAGCGCTGTGGTTAGCATATTTGGTGAATTTTAGTCTATTTGGAGATGCCATTACATCACACTGAAAAGGTTAACTTAAACCTTCCATAATTAGCCCCAAACACTAAAATTCAATAAAAATCTATGGGTAGTATTTATACATTGTAACATTAAAAAAAATCTATAAAATAATTATAAATACTGGATCACGCTGAAGAAGATTGTCAAAGGATTTTGACATAAAGCACTGGAAACAAAAACATCTTTTACCAGAGTTTGCCAAGATAGTACATTTAAAAATAACTTGTAACCAAAGAGCAGCAACCTTCACAACAAAGCGTATTAGCAAAGAGATGTTACAGTTGGACAAGCAAAAGCTAAAGTATTGATACACAACCGTATGCAAAATAAGAAGAAAAACTAGTTTCATCAGTTACCCATCTGAATAGCACAGGGCATCAATTTTTCAGATGTAGCAAACCTCACTACAAAAGAATAGACTACACTGGAGTCAGATAGCTGTCTGTTAAGGTAACCATTAGCTGCAAGCCTATTGCTAAGGAATATCTTACTTACTTGTGTTGACTGTGACTTTGGAAAAACTTCATCATTCAGTAATTCACACAATAGTCGTCACTTAGCAGTTACAATGTTTCAAAATCTCAGCAAGGCACAGCAAAAGCAGCAGCTAATGGCAGAATTATAAAGGCGTTTCTCAGGATTCCAGGCAAAAGGTAGCAGAGAACTCACTTCCCTTTCCTTGGGTCCACTGCTACTTTGCTCCACAATCTGTTTGGCTCGGGTTCTAGCAGTCTTTGGGCTTTAACCATTGCTCTCTCTTGTATCATATTCTCATGTGATTGTGAAGAGTGACTGACCAAGCAGGTTTATAATGTAAGCTGACACATCATCTTGCACTTCTTTCCTGTTCAGGCCTCCTTGCAATTTCAAAAGGAAATCTCAGGGAAGCTAGAAAGCATCAAGAGAACCAATTGTTACTGACAGAACTGTTTTGATGCTGATGGAGAAAAACACAGGCAACTAAGCTCCTTGCAGCTCGGCTCATACATAGGCTGCCTGATACAGTAAAAATAAATGCATAAAAAACGGCAACTAACAGATGTTCCTATGTGGCATACTAATTTTACCCCTCCACAAATCCATCTGTCAAAGTGCTGGCCCCTAATATTCACACTGCAACGGAGATAAATGAGATCAGGTACTTCGAGGAAAATGAGGCAGTGTATCTGCCCTAGTCCAATATGAATGGTGTCTACATGAGCAGAGGAGATTGGGAAGCTGAGAATGGTTGCATATTTAGGAGACAGAAGTTTGAGGCCATCCTGGGCTACATAATGCCCTCTCTATAATGCAAAATAAGTCACTGAGAGGGAAATAAGGACACAGAATCATGCAGAAGAAAGACCATGGACACAGGAGGAAAGAAAGCAACTTGCTAACAGTTTGCTCTCAGATGTCTAGATTTTACAATGAGGAGGAAATGTATCTGTAGGGCCTGTGCTACCTTCTCATGATGTTTTTCTGTTTGATACGATGGTTCTAAATGACCAGCACATGCTCACTGTTAATGTCACATGCAAAATGTGAACCAAATCTTCCAAGCACCTTGGACTACAAACTATTATTGATCTTAATAAGACATGGTTACAATGAATGGAACAGATTATCTCTTCCCTTTCTTAAAACCTCAATGCTAGAATACTGCTTTACTTTTCATACATGACTGTGATAACTCTAAGTTCAAGCCATGTTTATGACTGTTTGCTTCCTATGTCCCAGCCATGCTTCTGGGTATAGGAAATAAAATAGTGAACAAGGAATATCTGGTTCCTCAAGGAAAAATAAAACTGACAAAAATAAACCACAAATAAATATAAAATGTAGTGACTTCTCTCTGAAATGTCAATAATAAAACCGGGTTTGTAGTTGTAGAGGTCTTGTTTTAGAGAGGTTGGTTAACAAAGTGCAGTTTGGGCAGCAACCTGAATAGAATGAAGGAGCTGCCTGGGTGTGAAAGAGAATCCTTAGGAAAAGTAGCTTGTGACAGGTGCTTCCTGTCTTGATGGGAGGATACCAGATGTCCCATTGCCTGGCACTGGTGTGACAACCTTGCTGTGTTCTTAAGTAAAGCAAAGTCAGAACATTATTCTACTTGGAACATGAAGCCATGAAGCTATGAAAGGTTTCAGGCAGAGGAGAGGATGCATTTATACTTGGCTAAAAGAACCTACCTAGGGGTAGTACAGAGAAGGTTCTGAAGGGGACAGAAATATGGAAGCAAAGACGTACACTTGAGGCCAACTTAGACTTCCAGGAGAGAGAGGCTGTCAGTTGAATTTGGTTTAATAAAATTAAAGATGCTGAGAACGTCAACTTTGTAATAAATTTCAGTGCTACGAAACATTGAAGATGATGCTTAAATGGCCATAGAATGGGAAAGAAGGGAATATAATGATTATTAACTGACCCGATCCACAGGAGGAGTGGTAGTACCATTTGTTGAGTTGAGAAATGTGAGAATCAGGCTTGACACGAAAACAAGTTAGCTTTCCAACCCGATAAATTTGAGATATGATATTAGCTTTACCACTGATCTATTATAGGCTGCATTCAGAGGAGAGATTAAGGTTATAAATTTCACTGCCATTAGCTTGTGAATTCAATATATGCTGATAACGTTTTGAGCCCTGGGTAACTCTAACACTTGTAAGTTAGAAAGATTCAAAGAGAATGTTTCTAAAACTGATACTGAGAAATATCCAAGGGAACAAGAAGGAAATGAACAAAGTAAGAAGGCAAGCAGGAGATTTTTTATTTTTAAAGAAAGATGCAGTAGTCAGTTGTCTCCAGTGCCACTGAGCTCCCTGAGATAAGCAGTGACCCCTGAACTTGGCGGTGGGGAGTTGCTGAGCGATTCTGATAAGAGGGCGATCGGCAATCACAATGGAGGCATGACTACAGGAGTTCAAGACGGAACAGTTGACGAGCGACAAGGCAGGAAGTGTTGACAGCCAACACAGAAAATGCCTCAAAGCAGTTGTGCACCTTTTGAGTGAAGTGAGTGATTGCTGACGGGGAGATGGGCAAGAAAATTGATGGCGTGGGATATAGAATGGATTACTGCATTTCATCTGGGAACACCTTCAGCTTCGGTCTTCTTAAGTTTTTACTTGTGGACTGCTCAGAATCCCTAAAAATGCTTCTTCTTCAATCATGAATGAAACAGATAATTCTAATAGTCAGTATTCCGGGAGCACAGTGAAAGGATTCTAGTGTGGCAGAAAGAATGGGAGCCCCCCAAAGATGTCTGCATTCCAATTCCTGGGGTGGGATATGTGTTTTATGAAAAAGATAGGCAAGATTAAGGTAAAGACCTTGCAGGGGACAGTTCCAAGCTGTGTTGGTGGGCATAGTTTGTTCACCAGAGACTTTGAAATGGTAGAGGACGTGAGAAAGAAGACAGGGCAACAGAAGGACAACATGAAGAAGTGTGAGACTTCTGCTTTGTAGGGAGAGAAAGTGCCACCAGAGGAAAGACCGTGGCCTCGAGGCTGGAACACAAAAGAAACATCTCTAGGGCAACCCCTGCATCTGCACTCAGGCACTGGGATATCTATTCTGTATGCCTATGCTCTTCAGTCGTAAGATAATAACTCTCTATTGATTAAACTATTGAGTTAGTGGTGCTATTATTTTTAGTGGGTAGACAGCTGCTGAAATTCCTGCTGAAGTATAAGGTCCTTCAGTGTACTGAGAGGTCCTAATCTAAGGGCATTTGGGAACTTTGCTAGATAGTAAACCTTCAGTTACTCGAGTGGAGAGGAGAGGGACAATCACCAGATTGTGCATTACACAGGGCATCTGAGGGTCTAGATACCTACAGCACACATTTTTCACAATCCTGTTAGTGTTTGATCCCATCTTCACCCCAACAACCCATCCCCTACAAATTATACAATTTCTGTGGGAGGTTTCTGTAATATAAATGTAGTTATTTTCATTATTGCCTCTTAAAGGCAATAATTACCATTCAATATGAGCCATCTAATTTGTGGCAACCATCTGGTATCTGGTGCCCAGTAGCTGGAAGATGCCTTTCCGCACCCCATTACTATGAACACAGTTTGTTCCCCGGGGTCTCCAAGAGGAGAGAGGAAAGAAGAACAAGGTGTGACTACAGCATAATGGGATTCTTCTTATCGTCATCATTATGTTTTGGTTACCGATTCCTTTATTACTGCTTTTGTGGCATATTGGAAGTGAACAGAAAGCATGCCAATGACCACTGGCTATTGTTAGCTAAAGGTCTTGTCTTTCTAAGTGAACTAGAAGAAGGTCGGCTCACGATATGAAGAAACTCCAGAAAGCAAGCAGAACACACTTCCTAGCTTCCTCGGTCGTCCTGTGAAAGACTCCGAAGCCATTCTATGGGCTCTCCTTCTCCTATGGGCTCTTAGCTCAGAAGAAATGGAAATCAAGAGATGACTTTGTGCCAGACCATCCCCCATGCAGACATTGCTTACTCTTCCCTTCTACCCACCATGCTCTGTGACTCTCCTGAATAGTGCTTAGATTTTTATTGCTTCACTCATACAGCTTGTTTCATTTTCCACACCATTTCCTAAAGTTTTTTTTCTATTTTAATGTATTTAAAAAAAATTCTTCCAGTGAAAGATAGCATAATTGGGGAAGAGGGGGCACCACAGGGCTTCAGAACATCACTCTTAGATGCAATAAGTACCTTGGTACCTGACAGTAGTAGACCAGCAAATGCCTTGTGTCTGGTCTATCTATCTCTGGCTGGCCTCAAACAGCCCCAAAGTCACAATCTTCACGCCTCAGATCCTAAGTCTTGGGATATTAAGTGTGCACCACCATCTGGATATTGCTGTCATTTTTATCTTCACCTTTATTACCATCACTAGAACAAAACACTCACAAATATAGCAACTGTGTCTAATTTTCTTCTGGTTTTGTAACTCAGTAACCAGACCCTTATACCATAGTAAGCCCTCCGAATTCATTATTAAATAAGGTCGGGCCACACTTATAATCCTCAGCACTTGAGAGGTAAAGCTGGGGTCATTAGAAGTTCAAAGGCTGCCCTAAAATACATAAGACCTTGACTGAAAAAAATTACTGAATCAGTAAGTATTGACAATAAATAATTTCTGATATCTAACAAACGAACCTGGCTTGTAGTCCATGACTCTTTAGTATTTGGGGACAGGGTAGATTAAAAATAAATATCTGAGATACAAATACAGGAAAATAGCCATACCATGGAAATATAGCTGGATAAGTTTTCACAACACTAGTGCACTAATACAACCAAAGCCAAAGTGAAAAACAAAATATTTCTAAGATTGCCTATGCCCCTGTTAATCACTAACCATTCTTCTAAAGGTAACCACTATGATGATTCTACAAATTAGTATTGCTTCACATTGAAAATCTATATGAAAAAATCATCATAGATTATAGAGACTTTGTGTGTAGCACAGCATGTCTATGCCACCCATACCCTTTTGTATACCAAAAAGTCCATTCGTTCTCACCCTTTATTGAAGTCAATGCAATTTGTAATAAGTACAGCTGTTATATAGTATGGAACAGTTGAACTATTTCTGGCTTGGTTGTGTATGAATACTACCACTGCTAGCATCTCCAGATTGATTGTTTTGTGTGAGCTTCGCGCATTTCTGTTTGTCTTCCAGGTTATGTGGAGTAGACACTCTCAAAGAGTTTTGTTACACATTTTCCAACCAGCAGAATGAGCTGATTTATACACCACTGACACTTCTGCCATGTCCATGTATTTTACCTAAGCCATTTTGGGTACAATGCTGTGATTTAGATATGATTGAATTCTCATCATGTGTACCCAGAATATGATGACAGGCATCATTATGTGTGCTCTATCTCAAAGTCGATGTTGAGGCTATGTTGGCCTCACGGGTGTAATGTATAACCTCGGGCTTTTGTGGACCATGACATTGTTTGCACCTTACCCTTTGACTGTGATTGCCACATCCCATATAGACATGCAAAACTCAAATACCTTTATTAATGACTGATTATTTTCACATTATTTTCTTATCCCCGCAACATGTGGAATAAACATGGAAATGGTTTAGAAACTTTGAGAAAGGTTTACAAGAGCCACGGGAAATATGAATGTTGTGTCTTAAACCAAGTCATCTATTCCGTATTTGGAGACGGAAACTTCCAAGATTCGTAAAAATTGAAGGAATATGTACTTGGTGCTGGACGTATATGCCTATACATCTTTGCAGAATGGTCACTAGACAAGACAGCCACTACCTGTGACATTTCTCAGTTCTTTTACTTGCTGTATCAAGAGTTCCTTATTGAGTCATCACTCAATAAAAGACCACTGGAAGAAGGAGACGAGGTTCTTGGTTTGGTTTTCCTCTTTCATCTCTTGGTCCTAATGTCCATGTGTTTATCATTGTCTCCACCATTGACAGATGTGTGAATACTGCTGACACTGAAGGAGGGGCGGTGGACAGGAGGCTGTGCAACCAGGAAGATGCTCCCCCGGAAACTCAGGCCTGTTCCCTTCTCTGTCCCAGCGAGTGTGTCATGTCTGAGTGGGGAACATGGAGCAACTGCCCACAGGTAATTTCCTTTGCTGATGCCCGAATCTTCCTGTTTCCTTCTCTGTGTCCTCTATAAATGAACAACATGTGGTCTTATGGCTCTCCTCGAGTGACATGGGAAAAGAATATTTCCCAGGAATCCTCCCATAACTGGAATAGAAAGAAAAACAAATGAAAAATTACAAATGAGAATGTGCAATTTAAAATACCATTGCCTCTTTCAAGGCCTTTATGTTGAGAATATGAACAAAGAAAATAACCTGTAATGATCATGCTGTGAATCGACTATGCACCATTTTTAAGGGGTCTTCTCTAGCACCAAATAACTCTCATTATAATGTCTTGGTTCCATTCCATTTTCATCCAGGAAGTATCAATTTCTTTCTACGAGTTCAACCCCACTGTGAAGGCCGCTTCTGTGCGTGACTCTGTATTTGCCTTTTGCTGTTTTCCTAAAGATGAGGCATTCTTTTTCCTATGTCACTGCTTCTTCCAGAGCTGGAAAAAATTAGGCAAAACATTTGCTTTATTTTCCTTTTTTTTTTTTAGAAAAATGGAAACATAGCAGCAATATGGAAACTACTAAATAGCATAAATGAAACAGTACTTCCATATGGTAAATTTTGATATTTTTTAGCTTGTTTGGAGATAAGGAAAGGAAAACAAGGATGAGTTCCAAACATTGCAAAGAAAGAACTTGGATACATCACATTAAATTATCCTACTTGTGGGAAGTATGGAAAAATTAGAGAAATCTTGCTGTTACGATGGAAAGTATCTTTGAAATGAGCTAATAACTCACATTTGCATTTACTAATTATTGATTCCCCATTAATTATTGTAACCTCAGTGAGTTCTGATATGTATCATTTTTATCTGCTGAGCGACTCTGAAGGCAGTGCAATACCGAGATGGCTCACCAGTAAGACACTCCATTTAGTGGCTCTTCATTGTCTATTTGTGCACAACTTAAATATACTGAAAGTTTACATTTGAGGGCACAGGACTGCTATCTCTAGTCACATCAAAAGTCTGCCTGCTTAAGTTCTACTTGCTATAGGTGACTGTTCGGCTGGGAGTTGGAACAAAGTTCTCCATTTAACAAATGCTGAGATAACAAGAATCTTCTTGCACCTGAGAAAGCCAGAGCTTTTGTCTTTATACCATTAACTCACTTAATTTTGGGAGAATAAAGACCTAGTTAGACTGAACAATGTTCTTTCTTTAAAATGTAGTATTTATTTTAACAGCAAAGTGTTTTAACTCTGCATAACTTTTCTATGACAGGATGTGTATTTCCTGCATTAAGATGGGCATTAACATGGTCTTTATTTTTCTACATACAGAAGAATGAGCAGCCTGAGGAAGTTAAAGTAAATGTAGAAGTTATGACCTTCCTCATTTGTTCTAATTTCCTGACAGAAGATGCCAGTAAGTTCCAGGCATCTTGCTATGAATAGCTTGCTCTTGGGTCAAAGCATTTGGTGACTGGGCTAAAGTCATTGCTGCAGGAACAGTTCGGATGTTTGTCTGGCATGGCAGTCTGCATTTGATTCCTCGGGAAAGCTATTGTTTTTAAGGTTTTCCGAGTGTAGTCATTCTGTTTTTCGAGGGTTTAGAGTGGAGATGGAGAAAATACTTTAGCCTCCATTCATGCGTCTTAAAGATGATATAGACAATTGCTCACTTGTCAGTGTGAAATGAGAAGGCCGTTCCTACCAACGCTTCTGTAGTGTTACATAATGATAGTAATAATAGCCCCACAACAGCAGTAATAACTTTAGCAGTCTCATGCGGCCCTCACTGTGATGAATGTATGTAACACTCTTTCCGAATAGCAGTGTTAAGTTGGATGCTTGGTGATGCCCTGGTCACTGGGCCGGTGCCTTCGTCCATCCACCTCATCCATGCTAACCTCACAGTAAACGGAATCCGAATGGGAATGGTGATCAGGACTCACAGTCGATTACTTCCCCATATCTAAGTATATTACATGGTTCTATCACGTTGTGGGGTCTTCGCATAGTACCCCAGCATCCTTGGAGCTAATCAGGCTGACGATGGAGAGGAGCATATAAAGACAGGAAGCCAGATCATTGTGCCTAAAGTTTTTTTAACACTTTAATACATATTTCCTGAGGAAGAGGAAACCATTATTTCATAATCACCCCCCATACCACATGTTGCTTTAACAGGTCTGTTCACTGTTATCTTATCAAATTCTCTTTTAATAGCAATGCATCATACATTCATGGAACAACTTCCTTATTCTTATTTATTTATTATTATTATTATTATTTCCATTAAAAAATTTACACTTTCTCCCCTCCTCCCATTCCCCTCCCGCTCCCCCACTCACCCTTCTTAAGAGAAGGCAGGGAACCCTGCCCTGTAGGAAGTCTAAGGCCCTCCCCCATACATCCAGGCCTAGGAAGCTTTGCATCCAAATAAACTAGGGTCCCAAAAAGCCAGCACATGCAGTAGAAACAAGTCCCAGTACCTTTATCAATGACTTCTCAGTCAGCCCCCATTGTCAGCCACATTCAGAGAGCCTGGTTTCATTGCATGCTCATTCAATCCCTGTCCAGCTGGATTTGGTGAGCTCCCATTAGAACAGGCACACTGTCTCAGTGGGTGGACCAACCGCTCACTGTCCAGACTTCCTTGCTCATCTTCCTCCTTCTGCTTTTCAACTGGACCTTGGGAGCTCAGTCCAGTGCTCTGATGAGGGTCCCTGTCTCTATCTCCATCAGTCGCCAGACAAAGATTCTATGGTGATATTCGAGATAATTATCAGTGTGATAGTAGGGCAAGGCCAGTTCAGGCACCCTCTGCTCTGCTGCCCAAGGACCTAGCTGGGGACATCCCCGTGGACATCTGGGATCCCCTCTAGCACCAAGTCTCTTGCCAACCCTAAAATGTCTCTCTTAATGTAGATATCTTCTTTCCTGCTCCTATATCTGTCCTTCCTCCATCTCTACCCTCCCACTCCCCCAAGCTCTCTTCAGTCTTTCCTTTCTCCCTTCTCTCTCCTCCTCGCCCCTTACTCCAACCACACCCCCATTCCTACTACCACCCTCATGCACCCAGCTTTTGCACAGCAATCTTGTTTGCTTCCATTTTCCAGGAGGAACTATATATGATTTTCTTTGGGTTCACCTTGTTATTTGGCTTCTCTGGGCTTGTGAACTATAGGCTTAATGTCCTTTGTTTATGGCTAGAGTCCACAAATGACTGAGTACATACCATATTCATCTTTTTGGGTCTGGGTTCTTTCACTCAGGATAGTGTTTTCTATTCCATCCTGATGGAGGAGAGTTATCTGTCTATGTTTCTTTCATTGGTTAATTAATAAAGAAAACTGCCTTGGCCCTTTAAGAGAAAATTAGGTAGGTGGAGTAGACAGAACAAAATTGTGGGAACAAGGAAGTAGAGTGGGGGAGACGCTTCAGGCATTCGCCATAGTGAGTCTCCATGCTTCTCTTCTCCGAGATGGACACAGGTTAAGATCTCTCCTGGTAAGCCACACCTCGTGGTGCTACACAGACTAAATATGGGTTAAGAAAGATGTGAAAATTAGCCAATAAGAGGCTACAGATAATGGGCCAGGCAGTGTTTAAAAAAATACAGCTTCCGTGTAATTATTTCGGGTGTAAAGCTAGCCGGCGACTGGGCGGCGGGGACGCAGCCCCGCCGCTTCCCACTACACCATCCATTTGCATGCAAAATTCAAAATGTCATTATTTTTTACTGCTGAGTAGTACTCTAATGTATATATAT
This sequence comes from Arvicola amphibius, assembly GCF_903992535.2. Lineage (NCBI taxonomy): Eukaryota > Metazoa > Chordata > Mammalia > Rodentia > Cricetidae > Arvicola > Arvicola amphibius. The sequence goes on along the minus strand of NC_052058.2, from coordinate 90,053,092 downwards.
ATTTCACACTTTATCCATTCTTCCATTGAGTGGCACCTGGGTTGTTTCCAGGTTCTTGCTATTACAAATAATGCTGCTATGAACGTAGTTGAACAAATGCTTCTGTAGTATGATAGGGCATCTCTTGGGTATATTCCCAAGGGTGGTATTGCTGGATCCTGAGGTAGATTGATTCCCAATTTCCTGAGAAACTGCCACACTGATTTCCAAAGTGGTTGTACAAGTTAGCATTTCCACCAGCAATGGATGAGTGTTCTCCTTACTCCACATCCTCTCCAGCATAGGCTACCATTGGTTTTTTGATTTTAGCCATTCTGACAGTTGTAAGATGATATCTCACAGTTGTTTTGATTTGCACTTCCCTGATCGCTAAGGAGGTTGAACATGACCTTAAGTGTCTTTTGGCCATTTGAACTTCATCTGATGAGAATTCTCTTTTCAGTTCAGTAACCCATTTTTTAATTGGGTTAATTAGAATTTTCATGTCCAGTTTCTTGAGTTCTTTTAAAAAGGCACCCTACTGAATGGGAGAAGATCTTCACCAACCCCGCATCAGACAAAGGTCTGATCTCCAAAATATATAAAGAACTTATTCTTATTTCTTTTTCTATCCTACCAATATATAAATGACCTTTATGTGTCTTCAAGTATGATGATGGCATGGTAATTAAACTTCTGAATTCCAGGATTCTTTTCAGAACACAAGGACAATGGCAGCTATTGCTGCAGGACATTTAGGATAGAAATGGCATGTATAAGATGAGGGTGTTTATAATATAGCATTGATAGAAGAAGAGAAATAGAACAGAAGCCTATAGTTCATCCTTTATATTGATTGCAGCATGGGTGGGAAACTGGAGGCCTACCATAGGATACATTTAAATTATGTAGGAAATATCTCTTCCTCCACACAAGTAAATTCCTATTCAGTCTTACAAAAATAAAATAAAATAAAAGATTCTTTTCCAGAAATATGACTTGTTCTATTTAATCAAAGTCCCCCAAATAAGGCATTGGACACTAATCACTAGGCTACTAACCACCTTGCTCATTGCAAATCAGTTAGAGGGATAATGGAATGCATTAGAAATCGTGGTGGGGGGCATTGGGAGCATGGTGGGAGGAAGAACTGGAGGCTGACCATGGGGTGAAGAAAACAAAAGCAGTCCAATGCAGACACTGAAGAAAATGGGATACACAGGTTTTACAATTTCATATGCTTGGGAGACTTGGTTGCCATGACATGACTGTATCCTTTATTCTTTATTCCAACTTGCTCACTTTTCTGCAATGCTTTAATTTGAAAAAGATGCCTACTTGATTGTTAATAGAACTTTCCCAACCAATAGTGTTGACTTTTGAAACGTATTTTAGCATCATTATTTTGCCTACGTTTTTCTTTTTAAAATATTTAAAACTATTTTTTATTTTTTTGAAATTTAATATAATTACAATATTTTCTCCTTTTCCATTTCTACCCTCCACCCCTGCCCTTGCACGGGTTTTATTTAGGTAGTCATGTCAGTGAGACTTCTTCTGACATTTATAGGACACTAAATCTTACAACAAAAGTCCTTGTCACTCTGGCTCTTGGAAATCTTTCCACCCATTCTTTCATTATTATCTGTGAGCCTTGGTACAGGAGTTGTATTGTAGGTGTATCTGCTGGGGCTGGGCACCACATAGTCGCTTGTTCACTGTGGCTTGATCAGTTGTGGTTTCCTGTGATTCTCTCTATCTGTTGCCTTGTGACATTTACTTGATAAGGGAGAAAAGTATTTTATCTCTTAAAAATAAAAATATGCCTTTTTAAGTTTCTATAGTCAAACAATGCATATGCTTATACTTAGCCTTTTTTATTACACATTTTCCCTTTTAGCTAATTCATTTTTCTTGTTTCCTCTGATCCTATATCCCTACTGAATATTCTTTTAATCCCATATTTTTAAAACTGGTATATAAATGTCTGATTTTTGTCTATCTTATATATTTGAATACAATGCACTATTTAGGTATAGATATATTTATTTTTACTACCAATCTCTGCAGAAGTTTTAACTATGAGATAATACAGATTTTCCTATTTATGGCTGACTGCTCTTGGAAGCTTTCCAAAGAATCTCTTAAGAAATAATTATTGACATGTGAAAGCAAAGGTCTTGGTGATGATTATCAACCTGAATCACTTTCTGCAGAAGCAAGACTGGAAACTTCCTTGAGAACTGTGTCTTGGGTTTAGCAAACCTGAGTGAACGTTGCCTGATTCCCCTCTAGCTGGGTGCCAAAGCAGGACTGATGAAGGCACATATCGGGGAGTCCCCTTTCCTCAGTCAGATGGAGCCAGATGTGCTGAGAGCCTTGCTTTTAAGGGTCCCAACGACCTGGGATGGATGTATGAAATCAGAGAAACAAAGAAAAGTCTGACCACCTTTTTCAAACAAGTGGCCCCAGAAAACCTGAGTCATTTTTATCTAAATGGTTTTAATAGTTTGTGTGAACAGTTTTACAATTATATTTGTTTCTTTAATTTTTAATAATAATTACAATAATTGCCAGTTTGTTCTCTTATCTCCTCCCTTTCCATCCCTCAACTTCCTCACTGGTAATCATCACCTACTTGATTTGTAGTCTTAATATTAGAAGCATAGGCAGAATAGCAGGCAACAAAGGAAGTTTTCCAACTAGGCACAGCTGCAGGTAGGACAGTGTGCTCAGATGGCAACGTTTGCCATTACATCATTATGCAAAGTGAAAGAGAATTTTAGCTCTAATCAAATCTAAACTCTCCCAGTCAACTCAGTGAAGGCTGAATCACTACTTTATCTTATACTACTCTGTCTCGTGTAGGGGATATACCAGCTTTCTTCCTACCATCCTGTAAACTACATAACTAAAAGGCTTCTCTTAGTAGTTGGCACTGCTTATTCCTTGTTCTCACGTCCCGTTCCTTTCAGCTTCCTATGGTGCTGGCCCCTACAGTATTGGCACAGGTATAGAACTGAGGGCATTGTGGATTTCTTTGATTCTACTTCGTTCCCTGTTCTTAGACTGTTCCCATTAAGTCTTGATATCATCTCTTCATTTGCATGACTCTTAGGCTCCTGTGGTTAGAATCATTCTCTCCAGGACAATTATGCAAATATGTAATGTTCTGAACTACTGTGACTCTTTCAGACTTGTTACAAGGTGCGTTGGAATCCTGAATTCATGGTCACACTTGAAACAGCAAAGACTTTAAGAGCGGAGTCAGATCCACTGTATATTTTCAACAACGTCCCCTTTGGCTCACTCAGAGGAGAATCATCAGGGGAAAGTTTTCCTAATGCAATAGCCATTTTCTCTAAGACTCTAAGATGAAACTAAAGGCAGGCAGCAACAATTTGTATAAGGAAAACAAAGAGAGCAGGTAACACATTTGCTCCTGGGATCATGCTCAGAAATATACAGTAGACTATCCATTGACCTTGCCAAAAATGGGTTAATTCTCTCAGGCCTTGCTGAAAGGAGAACTTATTCATGCTGTTCTCAGGCCTTGTCCCCTGAAGAAGTCACATGGCTCCCAGCACATATGCTCACCAAAGAGTAGTTCAGATGAAGACTCATAATCAAAGCCTGAGGTCCATGTACTGTCACCAGGACTGACGAGTGTCACAGGGGAAGGTTCGAAAAGAAACTGCAATGCCCTTACGTGTAATGGAATCTGAATTTTATCACTGACTTAATACACGGCATAGTGCACCTCCTTTTACCCTTCCCCTCTCTCTCTCTGCATAACTGTGCCATCCTCTAGTGAAAGCTGGTACAGAACATCGCCATTGTTCCTTCAGGCAGACTCTGCTTAGAAGACAAGGAGAAAGGGATGCCCATTTCCTGAGAACTGATCCATTTATGACATATTCACATCGCTCTGGCATGACTTAGGGGGAAGTCTTTGAGCCCTGAGGTTTCATCGCAATGAATGGCACTTAGCACCACTTCTGCAAGCCGTGTTTTGTTTCGGGAAGCAATTTGCCTCAATGTCTAGTGCTCCAAGCACTTTCTCAACCTCTCCTGACTGTCTTTAACAAGAGGTGTTGGTCTCTGGAGTACATGTATAAAGACCAAGATCCTCGGGCTGTCCATTGTTTTCCTTTGACTCATCGAGAGCCAGAGGGGAGTGCTGGTGATTTCCCATCATCTCAACTGTGGATTCTGGGTTCTGCTAACCTGCAATTGGCATTCAGCCAAAGATGACAGTTTATCACTCTGGGGTTTGTGAAGGTGTGTTTTACCCCAGTGCCCTGAGGCCTAATATCACTTTTGAACCAGGTTGGTTTCGAGAGTCACGGAGGGAGAGTCCTTACTCACTTTATGCATTGGAGCAGGAAAACAAGAACCAAATAAAAACATTTTATAGCAACCCCTGGTTTTAAAATTAATATGACAGCTATAATTTTCTCTTAACACAGTCTGATCTCTTTTATTCTCAATATCATTAACTTGGAATACAGAGAAGTGGTATATGCTCACGATTTTCTCCTTCTTTCTTTCCTCTCTGTTTGCTGATCTTTCTCTCTGTCTCTCTCTTCTTTCCTCCCTCCCTCCCTCCCCCCTCCCTCCCTCCCTCCCTCTCCCTCTCTCCCTCTCTCTCTCTCTCTCTCTCTCTCTCTCTCTCTCTCTCTCTCTCTCTCTCTCTCTCTCTCTCTCCAGCTGGCACAGAGTTTAGACTTTTCTTGAATGAATACTGAGCATGAGCTGCAATAAGGATCTGTGTAAGTGTGTGTAAACTGACGCCTTTTGACGCTGTTTCACAAGGTTCGTACGTATAGCAAGGGCTTTAAAAGACAGTCCCTTCACTGAGAGCTCATTGCATTTTAAAATAGAACATTTAGTTTTCTGAAAGTTATTTTAGTATCTGAATTGCATAATCGAAATGGAGCACTTTTGTGGTGTGTTTAAGTGAAGTGATTTACATTCTCCTTCTGGGCATTGATGTTCTGAAAACAGCACGTTGGCGCTCTATAGTAACCTGCATTTCTGCATACTTGAGACAGTGAGTGGAGCTCGGAGAAGGTGAGGCTTCAGGGGCTGTGAAACCCAGCGGCTTCAGCTGGGGATTGGAGTCCCTTCCTTACCTACTCTCAAGCCGATCAGTCTAGACAGGACTGGAATGGCTCTCTGAGCTTTATATGTAGAGTCATTTCTGATACAGGGATAAGATCTCCTGGAAAAGTTTTCTGTATATGTATATGGATATCATCTTTCCCTTTTCCTCACTGGATTCTTATCCTTGTTTCTCATACTTGTGTAGTTTTGTCTAGATTTTGTTTCAGTGGCTTAGTCTTCACTGATTCTAATTTTGAAATTCTGGTTTGCTAATGCATTGAGTTTTTTCTTACGTTTGTCCCACTGTCCTTGGGTTTCAAGGCATGCATCTTCTAACCAGGATGCGGTGCTTTTAAATGCCTTTGCTGTATTTTGTAGTGATGAAGACCTTCGAGGACTTTCATTGACCTGTGACAGTCATTGAGCATGGCAGCCCAGTTGATAAGTCAGGCCTGATTCTGACCAGTAATCTGACACTTGGTGCTGCAACTGTCACTACTGTCACAAAGCTCTCTAAGTCACAAATGCCCTTCTTTCCTGAGCAACCTTACAAATATAGGTCAGTTTTAAAATGTCAATAAAGTTATAATTGCTTGAGCATTAATTTAGTAATTTTGTTATATATATGTATATATATAACACTGTTTATTGAATATATATATATATATATATATATATATATATATATATATAAAATTGATGTTTCCATAGGCGATTGCTGCTTGATTCAGATTTGTTAAGGCTTCACAGTTACTGGCCAAAATTATTGTTTTGTGAGGGCACATGTATACTGAAAAATTTCAGTTCCATTTATTATATTTTTCAATATCCTTGAGTCATTACATGCCATTAGCCTATTGAAAAGTTATAGACGCCAGCTGTCTGCGGGAGAATGTCATCACAGCTATGTTTCCAGTCTTCCTGCTGTTCTGATAGTTCCCCTCTATATGTTGGTACCTCGCTATTTAACACAATGAATCTCACAAGTGCTGGCTTCTGTAATGTTCAGTTGCTAGTTTTTATGTCAGAACTTTCACTTGGACTCATCTGATAAATAGTGTCATTTCCTTCCTTTTCCTATCTGTGCGTTTTTCTGTATCTCCACACATTTTTCTTTATGTTTTCTTTCTTTTAAGGAAACTGTATTGTGTTCTTAACTGATTTAATTCAGTAATGATTAACTTCATTCTCATAAAAATATAGAATATATATATTGCACACACATATTTCTCTGCATACAAATGTTACAGACCTTAAATTAAGAACAAAATTAGGAATTATTAATTAATTAATACCATACTGTAAAGTGTTTCTTTTCTCCCTCATACTTCCTATCTCTATGAATGTAACCTTTAATTAGAAACATAGGTTATATTTGCACCCTCTATTTTACATAATAATTCATATTTGCTGATTTGTTCAGAAAATATTTATCTGTTCTCTGTTTCTTCTAGACAATTTTTGTGCATAGGGGTGAGATACTCATTATCATCCACATAGTGTTTTTGAAACCCTACTCTAAACAAGCTGGAATGATGCCTTGAATATATGTTTACTTGACTGTGACAAATTCCCAGGTCAAATGCTTTAGTGTATTTGGAGACCATGACTTTAATTTTGAAATCACAGCTCCCACTATGGAATGCATCTTTATCCAGCTTCTTTTTTTTCTGTTATTGATTATGCTAAGGTTTATGGTTTTATATACAGATTTTAGATCCCAATCCTAGGAACTTTTTATGCTTTTGAAAATGTTTTTACTTTTATATTTACCTTATTAACTATCAAATACTTAAAAATGTAAGTCAGTTTCTTCTCACTAGAGCATCTTTGGTGTAACTTTTCAGTTTGCACACCCGATTTCTCATCCACACCTAGACATTATTCTTCCTTCTATGACACCCATGAAATTTGCCTGCTTTCAACTTCCTGCAACTTCATGTACTCTTTTATGTTGATTTCATTGGTTAACATTGTGTCTTTCAGTTTACATGAAAGGGATCACACAGTTCTTTTATGATTTGCTTCTTTGGCTTACTGTAGTGTTTATGAGACTTATGAGTGTTGTTGGAAGGTATATAGATTGCCTTTTGGGTGCTTGAGTGCAGAACATTGCACCGTTTCTTCAAGTGTTCCTCGCTGAAGGACATCTGTGTTATTTCTAGTTAAGGGACATGAACACAAGAGTAGTTACTGTGAGTATACTGTAGTAGTCAAAAACTGTGCAGTCATTACTCATTAGCCCATATTTAGAGAGTGGGATAGCCTTGTTAAAGGGTAGGTACACATTTATTATTAGAAATCTTCAAACAGCATTAAATACCTTATTTTAAAAGTGATTGTTGTGTAATTTATTTTAATAGCTTATTTTTTGCTGATTAAAGAAATTCCATAGACATTGTGGGTGTGAATGCTATGTCAGACAAAGTGTGCTGCTAAAATTCCCCAAGCTTTACAATCTCTCACTTTCTTCATGATGTTTAGTTTTGTTAGATAATGTTAGTTCTACTGATGCCAAATGTATTATTTTACTTTATAGAAAATATAAAATGTGTCTGGAGAAATGTTTTCCTAATCCAAAGTCATAAAAACAATCGTCCATATTTCTTCTTTAGGTTCTGTAAGATGAGTTGTCACATTTAGATCTGTGGTTCAGGTCATGTATTCATTTGTGTTTATGTATGTGTGCAGTGTGTGTGTGTGTGTGTGTGTGTGTGTGTGTCTGTGTGTGTGTGTCTGTGTGTGTGCATGTGTGCTGATTTTACTGTGGTACTAGTTAAGTACTTAAAAGAGGAGATCTTGAGCCAACAAGCCATTGAAAATTATTTATAAAGGAAATGTTCACAATGTCCAACAGAAACAAGAACACAATGAAAATAAATCAAAATTTCAGATGATGGCCTAGACTGACCTTGACCAGCAGCATCATTACATCACAGAAACGCCCCTTCCAGGGAAAGGTCACTTCTGTCTTCCACTGTAGCACTTTACTGGTTATGGCTGTGCCTGGCTGGCTGGGAAATCTTTTGTGTGCTTTTCAGTCTTCTTAAAAGTAGGTTGAGTTTCTGTGGCAATCACTGGACAGACCTGGGCATGTGTCAGCAGCAATAAGTCAGGCAGAGAAGCACAAACGATGCCCAGTGCCATGAAAACATCCAAAGACTCTGGCAAGGATCCGAGCATAGCATCTTCTATAGGCTCATTACTCCCCATTCTCAAACAGCCATTTTCTCTAGCGCATTTGACAGGATCTTCAAATTACATTGTTGCCTTCAGGGATCATCAACTGAGTACTTACGAATAGTCTGTTCCTAATCGAACAATTGATTAGTCATCTGTGCACACACAAGTATGACACTGCCTTAATTCCTGAAGGTTTAGAGTGTCTCAAAAGCCAATAATAGGAATCATCGTTATTTTTTTAATTCTTCAAGTGTATCATAACTTTTATCTATCAATATTTCAGAGAAACTTTTAGAACCGAAGTGGCAATTTCTTATAACAAATTTATTGAGTTTTAATGGATAGTACACGGAGTCTATGCATCAATTTTGACAGGACGACTATCTTATAAATAGCTACCCAAGCCCTGAGCATGCTGTGGAGCCCTATTGTCAAGGGCTTTGATGCCGTTTAGCAGTGCTCTGCAGCTTCCACTAGGGAGGTCGTGTATCTCTTAATTTATTACCGTGTTTGCATGTTGTTGATATTGCTTCAGGTGAAATTGTATAGCTATTTTCATTTTCTCATTGTTGCCTCATATTGTGAGGCGTTCAATTAATTTTAAAATACTAACCTTATATATCACTGTTGCTCTAGATTTACTACTGTAAAAATTATTCTTTCTGTGGGACAGTCTTTCCAGTGGTTGAGAAGTACTCATTCCCTTAGGATAGCTCACAATGTTAACATGCACATGGCCTTGAAAACCTACCCCCCCTCTTGTTGTATTTCTTGTTTACCTGTTGATTTCACCATGACTGTCTGTGGCTACAAACACATGGACCGATGCATCCTCATCGTATTTCTGTCTCTCAAAATCTTTCCATTCTCCCTGTATCTTCCCATAGGCAGTACTATCAGGACACCTTGGCCCAAAGTCCTTCACATTTTTAGCATAGGGACAACTAAGTCACCATTCTAGGCACTAAGAGATAAATATTTTCCCAAAGGGGTAGGAACGGGGAGACACACATGAGTAATTCCTAGTTTCCTGCAATTTAGTTGTCTTGTTTAGGCAGTTCTGAGTCAACTTCTGCATAGGGTCCAGTGTCTACAACTATCAGTCTCAGAATGTCCAATTCCACATTTACTGTGTTGAGCCTTGACTTTCAAAGATATTGTTAGAGTTTTTGAACAGAGAGTGACCTCATTTTTAGCTATTTGAATTGTTTTGGGAATTGCTTTGTGGAACTAATATGCTGTTTTGTACCTCTGAGATCAGTGTTACACATTACTCTCTCATCCTTAAAGAATTGTTTTCTTACTGAAGAAAAAGAAGTGTATGCAGGATCAGACAGGTGGCTCAACAGGTTAGTGAGTTAAGAAGACAATAAAATATTCTAAATCAGAGAGACCAAAAGATGCCTGTCAGAAGGCATTCCCTTACAAGGATGGAGGACACACAGAAAATTACCACAGGCAAAGGCATGGCACCCGATAGTGTATCCCAGAGGCGGGCTAGGATTGTCTCACCTGTTTATAGTGCAGTTCTTAATGAGCAACAGGAATCACTAATATTGGGGCGGATAAGCAAAGCCTTGAATGGAAGATTAAGGAATTATTTCCATGTTCTCAATATAAAGAAGTAATGTGCTTTGAAATCATCAGTAAGCTTTGTAAAACTTTCTATTAAAAGTTTTCAATTATACTTCATTTAGACTGTTTCTGAAATGAAAGTGTTATAATTATGGCTAAAGCGTCCTCTGATCAAACATCAAGCAATCATATCTGTGTCTCAAGTTTATCATACACTGAAGTAAAATTACTTCAATCAAATTAACCAATGCACAGATTGAATTAATGCAAGAGTGGTGCTAGCAGTGGTGCTAATGCTAATGTGAGCATGTGAAAGCTATATTTGGCTTTATTGTTTCCTTTTTGATAGAATCTCCTGTTGCCCAGGCTAGCCTAGAATTTAGTAGATAGGCGAGGCTGGCCTCAGAGTCAGGAAATCCCATTTCAACTTCTTGAATGCTATAATTATAGCATTGAGCCTGGTTTATACTTCTGCTCCTGCTCCCAATTCTCTTCACTATCCTTTCCCATTTCTTCTTCATCAAGGAGTGGATTGATCAGACACTCTCTTACATTATTGTACACTTCTAATTACTTTCAAAAGTTTCGCATGAGATAATGAAACAAAATAACTACGTATCATTCACAGGATACTAAATGCTTCACCGCACATATTAGGCTGCTAGGGCAGTAACCACTATTCACTGGTCTCATACATATTTCAGAAGCTGCTTTGTGATATTTGACTGAGAAATAACATTTTTCTACTAGCACTTCTAGTATCCCGAGTTCCTTACTCATGGGAAATAGTATACCAGTACATTATTGTAATTTACAAACAAACAAACCAAAACAAATGACTGTTGCCAAATGAACTGACTATAGAAATAGACTGTTCAATACAACCCATGTTATAATGAAAATAAGAATCATAGGCTCCCCCTGTATTATCAAAGCCATGCATACCTGAGTTAGGATGTCTTGGCTCCCGGGTCCATCAGGCCAGATAGCAGACACTGGCTTTCTGAGCTAGATTTCAGAATCGCCAACACAAAAGGTTCAGTGAGCAAAGGAACTTGTGCTTTTCTTTGGAAGGTAGTCTGCTGTGCAGTTTGCACTGCAGGATGATTCATGGTGCCATGAAAAACCAGCTTGTAGGTCCCTGAAGACTTTACATGAGGAAAAAAAAGTGAACCAATGTCCAAGAGACAAAGATTGTTTAGTCAGCAACCGGAGGTACTCCCAAGAAAAAGGATATTAAGTAAAGCGGCTGGTTTCTCATGTGATTTCTTTTGGGAGAATCTCAGTTGTTCAAGTGTGTAGAGAGGAAACATATTCCACACAGGATAGCCTGGGGAGATTGCAAAGGACTTACAGTTTTGTTGCTTCTAATTTAATCTAGTTGAACTTACATTGTTTACTGTTAAAATACAAACCACTAGAATGGCAGCCTGTTGTGACAGCATATGGCTATGATGCCTGCTCAAGCAGAAGGAACAAAAGTTCAAAACCACATCTAAAGCAAGGTTATTTAGGGTTCCTGAGATATGTAAACAATAAACATAAAATCTACTGGTGCTTCAGCTGGGAACTCCCTCCACAGCCTAATCCATCTCTCACTCCCTTGCCCTCTTTTCCCTGAGTGTGTCAGTTCTTTCTCATCCGAAGGTGGAAGGATTTCGTTTGCTCTATATTTCTGAGGGGATTCAATCCACCATGTCAGGGGAGTCATAGCATTGGGAAGCAATCACACGGTCTCTGCTAGTCAGGGTTCTAAGTAGACAGGAAGTGGGACTGGCTTTGGAAACCTCAGGCCTGTCTCCAGTGATTGACTTCCTCTAGTGAGCTTCCATCTCCCAGCATCCCTCAGCCTTCACCAACAGTACCACCAGCTGAAGACCAAGTAGTCAGCACCCAGGCCTGGACAGGGTACCAGTCAGCTCTCTCTCCAGTCTTCTCTCAAAACTGTTTGTTCTCTTTCCTAGTACCCTTTACTTCCTGATGAGCACCGATGAACAGTTTTATGACAATACACAAAATCCCAGAACGTGATTTATTTGTTATTTCGAGCGCCAGCCAAATGCACATGTGTTTGATGGTAAGGTTGTGCCAGATTTTCAGAACCTCCAGCTTGTTAGGAAAGCCTCAAAATTTGAATCAGGTCATGGAGCTACAGCTGAAAATCCACAGAATAGGATCTGGAATAAAGCGTGGCTTCCTCTTCATGTTTCTGCAAAATCCCAGCAAGGAAAGCAGATTCTCCTCCACAGAGGCTCTTCATCATTTAGGGCGCGGTCTGCAAGCCATATGCCTCCAACGGTTCCCTCAAACCCATAGAATAAAGTGCTTGCAGAATGGCGAGCGAGGATTTGCATCGGCACACACAGTCAGTGGGGATGGACGCGTTTATTAGACAGTTACAACTGTGCCAGGCCCACCGGAGACACTTTAGTTTAAGGGCGCCACATTTCCCTGTAAATGGCTTGTAGTGAATAATGCAAATGTGCGGGCCTGAGAATAAATTAAATCCATTTCCAGACACCGTGAATGTTCTAGAACAGTCCTTCGGTAAATCACTTGAATAGCGTTTATAGATTACTCTGCTCTGTCTGGGCCGACTTGTAAATATCTGTCTAACTCATAACCGTGTGATTTGCAGCCCTCTAAAGGAAACCTTGCGGACTGTTCTCCAGCCCGTCCTCCCTCCATAGAATATTGACAGGTATCTCGCGAAAAGAAATTTTTGAATGTTTCTATAAAGCAGTACTTGCCTAATAAAAGCTACATAATGTAGTGTATAACAAGAAAGGCTCAACCAAAAAAGGATATAAAACACTCTCAGTGCACATGGCTTCCTCATCAGCCAAGCCCTTTTCTTCTTTCTCTGGGCCAAGCTGTCTTTGGCCCACACAGGATTGCCACCAGGCTTTAGCAACACAGAGTGACAATATCCTAATTCTCTCAGCTTCCAGAGTGGTCTCTGTATTCCTCTCTACCTGCCCTCTGTCCCCTTCTGGCCCTTTCTCTCATCCCCATACATACATTGCTCCCCCCCCCCCACACACACAAAATGCTTATTTTTCTCAGGAATCAGTATGAACATACTTGGTTTCCATTTCACTGGGTACAAGAACACATGAGAGGCAAAATAAGAATTCAGTTCCAGAAAAACCTCGATGATGAGTTTTAGCATGTCTTTTAAATCAGAAACTTTGTCTCCTGCCCTGCCCATTGTGTGTGTGTGTGTGTGTGTGTGTGTGTGTGTGTGTGTGTGTGTGTGTGTGTGTAATTTCACTTAACGCTCAGACCAAGGCATGTTTAGCTCCTTTCTTTATTGGTAAAAATAGTGAATGACACAGAAGAAAAATAACTAATCCACGATGATGCTGTTAGCTGCAGATCCAATACTTGAAATTCAGCCCAATTCAAAGGCAAGCATCTGCGTACTCTCCCATCTGCCTGGTTGCTACTGTAGTGAGCTGCTATGATCTGGGGAAGCCACCCCTCTCTGCAATTGAGTGCGCTGAAGGCTACACAGTTGGCTGGGTTTGGGATTCCAACTTTCAATGGGCTGCTCCCTCCTAAGCATACCATTGTAATTATTCAGAGCTGCCAGCTTTAGCAAGCTCCATGAGGGAAAGCAATCCCAGTCCTCTTTGATGCTGTGTCTAGGCTACATGGACAGGAAGAGGGAAATGCTTGTCACGGGGGAGTTTGGGGCACTTCCCACAGGCTGGGATCCTGCTTCGATCATCATCATCCCTGAGCACACACTAGACACTTCCCACAGGCTGGGATCCTGCTTCTATCATCATCATCCCTGAGCACACACTAGACACGGACCAGTGTCTCACCATCTCTATTTCACTGATTTCTTTTTTTTTTTTTTGGTTTATTTTTTTATATTTAAAAATTTCCATCTCCTCCCCTCTTCCTCCCCCTTCCCTCCCCTCCCCTCCACCCATACCCCCCTCCCTCCCTCTTCAGGCCAAAGAGCCATCAGGGTTCCCTACTCTATGTTAAGACCAAGGTCCTCCCAACTCCCCCCAGGTCCAGGAAGGTGATCGACCAAGCTGAGAAGGCTCCCACAGAGCCCGTCCATGAAGAACAATCAGAGCCCAGAGCCATTGTCCTTTGCTTCTCAATCAGCCCCCGCTGTTGGCCACATTCAGAGAGTCCAGTTTGGTCGCGTGTTCCATCAGTCCCATTCCAACTGGTCTTGGTGATCTCCCGTTAGTTCTGTCCCACCGTCTCCATGGGTGAACGCACCCCTCCCGGTCCTGACTTTCTTTCTCATGTTCTCCCTCCTTCTGCTCCTCATCAGGACCTTGGGAGCTCAGTCCGGTGCTCCAATGTGGGTCTCAGTCATTTTCTTCATCTATCGCCAGGTGGAGGTTCTATGGTGATATGCAAGAAATTCATCAGTATGGCTATAGGATCTGGCCTTTTCAGGCTCCCTCTCCTCAGCTGTCCAAGGAACTAGCTGGGGGCGTCTCCCTGGAAACCTGGGAACTCCTCTAGGGTCAAGTCTCATGACAACCCTCAGATGGCTCCCTGAATTAAGATATATGCTTCCCTGCTCTCATATCCACCCTTCCTGTATCCCAAGCATCCCATTCCTCCGAGCTCCCCCCATTCTCCCCTTCACGCATTGTAGAAAGGAGTGGCAGGGCTGTGTCCCACCACCTGGCTAGCTTTACCCAAAATAATTACACGGAAACTGTATTCTTTTAAATACTGCCTGGCCCATTAATTTCAGCCTCTTACTCACATCTTGATTAACCCATATTTAGTAATTTATATAGCACCACGAGGGGTGGCTTACCAGGAGAGATCTTAACCTGCATCCATCTCAGAGAGGAGAAGCATGGCGACTCACTACGGCGACCGCCTGAAGCATCTCCCCTCTCTTTCTGTTCATTTGTGGTGGCAATTCACCTACTCGCTCTAGCCTCTGTTAAAGATGAGTTGATCCTCAGTGGTTCCTCATCATCTTCAATAAAGTGATGCTCTCCTGAGCTGCAGCCCTAAGCTTTATCACCACCAACCTGTGCCTTCACAAGGGCAATCTGGGCGGCCTCTCACTTCATAGCTGTAGACTGCCTCGTGTTGCTTAACATGTCCCCATGCTTAGCCCACATCACCTTCATCTCCTCGGTGATGGTGTAGGAAATACGTATAAGTGAAGTAACTGAGGCCTGAGGGCCAGCGCGGTTCAGAGACAGAACACTCAGAAGACAAGAGCACCTGCCTTCCATGGCCAGCACCAAAGAGAAAGAAACATAACTCAGATGCAAAGAAACAACTTATTTCTAGAGACAGCGACTTTGTTGTTTGTTTTTTGGATACAGCTATCTGTGAATGGTCACTTTGAAACCACAGTATGTTTAACCTTTAACTTGGAATCTGTAACTTTCATAGAAAACTTTGAATATACAAACATCCATGCCATTGAACACTGTACTGGGAGACTCGATTCACACAGTTAGTTAACAGTGCAGCCTGACAACTTGGTGTCTATTACCGCAATAATGAAATGATTACACTTAACCACAGAGCAGGTACTTCGAGACTGTGCTGAATGTGGTACTTGACATTCAAGAAGGCAATGAGAGAGGATGTCTTGATTCTGACCTGTGTTCTACTTATTACACTAAGTGAACTTGACAGGGGGCTGACACTCCACAGAGTTTACTGATTTATAAAATGGGACAAAATGACTACTTTTAAAATGTCAGCGATGACTTTATTTGAGATTATCTAACTATTATGTAGTGTTTTTAGCCATGCTTGGTAGCATACATATATGATCTCAGTCCTTGGGAGACTGAGGCCGGATAACATGCTTGAAGGTAGCCTGGGTTACATATTGAGTATTAAGTCTAGGCTCGCTCTAGCTACATAGAATATCTCAGCCTTAAAAAAGACAACAAAAATCACCATTACAAATTTCAACGCAAAACTAAAGAATCAAGTTCAATTATGGTATAAATATCATTAACTGCTCATAGCTTTCTGCAAACACACACACACACAATTTTGTTTAAGCAAGCTTTTTAAATAATGAAAATACAATTGTCTTGAAGACTCGTTTCTTTTACTTTCAGTTCATATGTATGTGTGTTTTTCCTGCACATATGTCTGTGCACCACATGCCATGCCAAAGGAGGCAAGATAAGGGAATTAAATCCACTGGAACTGGAGTAATAAATTGTTGTGAGCCACTCTATAGACAGTTAAGAACCAAACCGGGATCCCCTGCAAGAACAAGTGCTCTTAATATTTGAGACAGCTCTCCATTCCCCCAAAATACATGGATTTAAAAATTCTAAATGATGATTTCTTTCCAAACTCTAACATCTGATCTTCCTGGTGATGATATTTCAAAATTATGATGGCTATTATTAAAACGCCAGTGTCAAACTGCAGTATGTTAATAGTTCTGAACGTGAGTGCACGATCTATATTCCTCATTCCCCACAGTTTACATCTCATCTCAAATGTCTGCTTCATGCCCAAGAAGAAAAGGCCAGGCTTTTGCTTTGAATTTTAAGCATGCATTGAGAGCACATGAAGGTTATCCTCCATCCCGCATGTCCGACATGTCTGTCCTGCATCATGTCAGTTTCCAGAGTTGGCAACTCCTGGAAGGAATATGGAGACTCCTCCCAGCTGACAGTTAGCCTGCAGGATGATGATGGCTGATAGTGGGCACCTCGCACTTTCATTTTTTTTGTATAGATTTCAACACCAAATCTTAGCATCCTTTTCAACTTGTTACCCTGAAAAATAAATGAGAATAATATTAGGTTAATTACATTTTCACAAAGAATAATAAATTTGGCTATATTAATTTTATCATATTAGTATTATTTAGTTCTGTATATTTGTCTTTACTGTACTTTTGTTTATATCTTTTTTTTTGTTTGTTCTTTGAGACAAGCTGTCCTAAGTGCCAGGATAGACACATGCAAATTACCTCAGATGGCACGTGGTGCACATGGAAAGAATAAGCTAAGGGTGCCCCCTATTCAACTCTTCATCAGCATCTACCACATAGAGACACAGAGTCTACACCTCGGGAAAGTTGTGGTCCAGTGGGGAATACAGAAAATCCCAATCCATTTCCACAGAGTGGGCATTAAAGAGGAAAATCAAGGCATGCTGAGAGAGCATATGTTGATTGACAGCTATCCCAATTCCTGTGAGAATCGGCGACTCTTCATCATCAGGAAGAGAATCTAAGAGACAAGTGAGTTGGACAAGGTGAGGCAGAGGAGCAAAGAGGAAGAAAATAAAGGAAGAAAGGACCAAAGGGGAATGAGAGCCTGGAGCAGTGTAGTGACCAGAAAGAACCCACCAGATCTGAGCGTCCACAGGGCTCCTGTGATGCTAGACCATGTACACAGCTGAATAAATCTTTCATGGTGGTCAACATGGATGAGTCACGAATGAGAGAAAAACCTGTGGGAAGCAAAAAGGCACAGACAATAAAATAAGATCTTACGGTGAGGCCCCCCCACTTGGTATTTTTTTCTGGAGTCTTACATTTCCGCAGAGGTTTCTGATTCCAGCCCTCACAGGCAGTAGACTTGAGGGGCTGCATTATTTATTCTGACAGATTTTCTGTCTGTGCTCAGAAGGTTAAGATAGAGTAAAGGAAGAGAACTGTTACATGGGAGGAGGAAGAGGAGGGGGAAAAAGGGAAGAGAGGGGGGATGGTTGGGATTGAGATGAAGGGTTCTGTCAGTCTCAATTGAAGTAGCAATCACTCCTTGAGAACCTTCCAGGTGGGAAACAGATAATGACTGGTCTGTGCTCCACCCACACCCATCTCTCTCTCCAAGACATGGGGCTCTGTGCTGCTATGGACACTTGTTTCTCTATCATCGGGAAAGGACAGTTTCATATACAAATTGACATAAAATTACAGCAGAAATATTTACATTTACTGCACGTCTCCTCCAACATCCTCCTCCCATATGTATATACATATATATATATATATATATATATATATATATATATAAAATATTTTCATTTTAGAATCATTGGAGTATATGTTTCAGCCAGAATCCCTCTTTCCCTTCAATGTTTATACACAGCAAGCATTCCTAGGTGAAGGAATATTCCTTGAGATAGGCAGAGTTAATAAAGAAATGCAAGCCCTGCAAAAGTGATGCTCTACCTGTAGCTGAAAGTGGGCGAGGCTTCAGTGTCCCCAGGTCCCTCCATAATTACTGTATTGTGATCTTCTGAGCATTGGAGCCATTTTGTGAGCATTTACTGTCCATCATTTAATGATTCTGTCTCTTTAATCTCTTCACTCTTTCCTTTCTCTTTCCACCAGAAGACTGACATTTTTTTAAGAAGTCCGGCCAATATTTCGGATCATAGCTGAGTTGTTTTTCTTTCTTTATCCCTAAGCACCAACTGAATATAAACAGCTGACAACATAAAATTCCGTCATTGGATATGCCATCCATCACGCGTGTGTTCCAGGGCTTCTGATTGGATTCAAATGTGTGCTGTCGCCACTTCTCCGTGTCATAAAATACCAGCCAGGAGGACTATGTGGGGATGTCCCTAGCCATTATAAAATCCTCACCAAACACCTTAGCTAAGCAAAACGCAACTGATATTTATGCATTTCCCTAACTTCCCCTAAGCAGCAGGCCAGGGGAGCCTTCTAAGGCACATTACATCAACTTGATTAGATCATAGCTCCTGCCCTGCTCTTGTCAGTTCCATTATGCTGAGACATGTATCTGGCATGCCTCCTTCCAATTAACTCTCTAAACCTGACAGGCCAGGTATCTAGAAGGGAGCATCTTTTTTGTACTGTGGGCTCCAGAAAGGTAGCCGCAAGCCTTCTTCAATCTGCTAGCCCTAGCTTCTCTTCCCTGTTCCATCCTGAATTTGCTTGATCTTGGGCTGGGTGGAGTAGGAGCTATTTTGTAATCACTATTGCATCTCCTCATTCCTTTATTACCACTGTACATACTAAATGACCCCAAGGGCTCTCATCTGCTTTGTGCTGCTGTGCTAAAATACTTACTGATCCAAATTTGAGGAAGAAAGAGTTTATTTCATTATAGAACTCCAAGTCACAGTGCATCACTAATGGCAGTTAAGTCAGGAAGCAGAAGGTAGGAACTGATGTGGGAAAACTGTCTCTCCTTTTCGAAGCTCCTCAGCCAGGTGGTGGCACTTTGTGCCCTCCTTCAACCCTCCATTCTCTGATTTTGTTTGGCTTGTGTATGGACAGGTCTTGTGTGTGCTGTCACAGTCACCATGACAACTACCCTGTTGTTTCTGGAAAACAGTTTCCTTTAAGTTATCCCCACTTTTGGCTCTTACAATCTTTCTCTTCTGAGAAGTACCCTAAGCCTTGGGGATATGCATATCCCATTTCAGGCTGAGTACTTTCTCTGCATGCTGACCAGGTTAACATCTCTATGTTAATTGCCATCGACTGCAAGAAGCAACTTTTCTGAAGATGGCTGAAAGATATCCTGATTTCTGGATATATTGGAAAGGCTTTAGGAATTGTTCAAATACTATATTCACAGAACAGAATTCTAGTATTAAGGTCTTCCATAGAGCCTAAGACCTATCTGGCTACAGGTTCTTGGTCTTATTAACAACACCAGCCATGGCCTCCATCTCATGGAGCAGGCCCTAGATCTTGTCTTATTTAGGGTTTCTGTCTCTGTGATCAAGCACCATGACCGTAAACAAGTTGGGAGGGAAACTGATTACTCGGCTTATACTTCCACATCATAGTCTGTTGGAACATGGTCTAAGAATGGAGTCATATGTGGGGAATTTTGCATGCTTGTGAGAAAACTCCAAGAAGAAAAGACAAAAGTCTTGCGAGTTCAGTTTCTTCAAAAACACGAAGCTGTCCTTGGAACATGCTTTCATCAACTTCCTAGACGTACCAGATATGAGGTTATCTCAGATTATTCATTATGCCTGGCTATTGTTATTTGTTTATATGCTTCAATAGAAAACCATGTTCTTTTCAGGGCAGTAGTGGAACACTACTTTAAAGCCCAGCACTCTGGAAGCAGAGGCAGGTGGGTCTCTGTGAGTCTGAGGCCAGCCTGGGCTACAGAGTGAGTTCTAGGATAGCCAAGACTGTTTCACAGAGAAACTCTGTCTCAAAAAGCCAAAGAGAAAAGAAAGAAAAGAGATAAAGGAAGGAAAACCATGTTCTTGCAATATGCTGGTTGCCCCCCACATGCAGCTTCTCCTTGTGATCAGACTTTTAGTATAAACTGTCTGATCCTCTGAATGAAGTTATCTACTACATGATACTTTAGTGTGCCTCATTTTCAGTCTCCACTCTCTCGTGTTCACACTGCCAATTAGAGCAGTAAATAGTAGTCTAGCTCAGAAAGAAATCAGGACAGGAGCTCCCAGGGCTGGAACCTGGAGTCAGAAGTTGATGTGGAGGCCTTAGGGGTCAGGGGATGTTGTTTACTGACCTCCTCATTATGGCTTGCGCCACTTACGTTTTTATACAATCCAGGATCACCAGCCCAGTGTTGGAAGAGAGGGCCACTTGTTTGTTCCGGCCACCCGGCTAGCTTAGCCCCAAAATAACCACACAGAAACTGTATTAATTAAAATCACTGCTTGGCCCATTAGCTCTAGCTTCTTATTGGCTAACTCTTACATCTTAATTTAACCCATTTCTATTAATTTGTACATCACCACAAGATCATGGCCTACCAGCAAAGTTCTGGCATGTCTGACTCTGGCAGTGAGTGGCTCCATAGTGTCTCCCTGACTATGCCTTGTTCCCCCCAGAATTCAGTTCCGTCTTTACTGCCTACCTAAGTTCTGCCCTATCAACAGCCCAAGGCAGTTTTCTTTATTCATTAATGGTAATCACAGCACACAGAGGGGACTCCCACATCAGCCCATGGATGGCAACACCCACAATGGGTTAAGCTCTTCCCCATCAATCAATCACTAATTAAGAAAATGCTCTACAGTCAAAACTTATGGAGATATTTTCTCAATTGAGGTTCCCTCCTTTCAGATAATTATAGCTTTTGTCAATTTGTCATAAAATTAGCTAATACAAATCTAATCATAAAATGATTGGTTAATCCTGTAACACTTTTGAACCAGTGGGCATATCTTGTCAGGCCAAACCTTATTATAGCTAATAGGGTTCAAAGCTGGTGAGAACCTTTCACATCTTGTTGCATGTATAGCAGCTTCTAGTATTATGAAGGCTAGCTAATAGGGATGAAGCTTCTACATGAGAACTAGGTTGATTTCTTTTTCATGTTCCTTGTATGACTCAAATGTGTGATATCTTCAGTAATAGGATCTTACCTACCACCAAGTTCTGGAGAGCAACCAGGAGGACTGACAAAAGCCTATAGGGTTTAGGGATTTTAGGAAGCCCATTGGCCAGCAATTCAATATGAGGTGACCAGTTCCTAGCACTGGGGTTTTTATTGCTGGCATGTGATGTTTAGTTAGGCTACTGCCCTCTTATTATATAATAATACCATTTAAACTTAGCATTTAAACTCTTTTATCTATGTATGTATTTTAGGAAGCTTACAGTAGTTAGTTTCCATGTTCATACCACCCAGAATGCACCAGATCTTGTCTAAACTTTTAAATGTTAACTCCACTTTATACTCTGTGAAATAGGAATACAATTGCTCCTGAATTTGCCATGGAGTTATATAAATTGAAAATATAAATTGAAACACAAATCTTTCAGGAACTTGAGGTATAACTCAGTCGTAAATGTCTTGCATACATGGGTGAGGCATCTGAATTCAATGCCTGTAGTCCACCTCTGGAAAAGGGGTGGAAGATTACGTGAGACAGCTTGACTGTGAGTAAGACCCTTCACAGTAGAGCATCAGTGTTCTCCATGTGATTGTGGAGCAGACTGGAACTGCAGGTCACAGCCCTGCCTGGCATCACCAGGGAGTATCCCACCTGAAAAAAAAAAGATCCAAACTCAAAACACTGAGAGCAGTTTCTATTGAATTCACACTGTTTTTGCACCATCAGAAAATCTAAAAATCATCAAGTCAAGCCCTGATACACCAGGGATTTTCCAGACCATAGAGTCACTTTTCTAACCCATGAAGATTTAAGGAGACATCCCTTCCTGTCTTCCTTATGGTATAGCCCAGTTTGCAGTAGTACAGAAACCACTTACATACATTTCTTATGGGAGGGATATGCCTGAGAAACACAGGGGATTGCATTTATAGTTTGATCCCATGTAATTGAAAATAAATGTGTTTCCTATGTACAAGCTTAATCCAATAGTTGTTTTATCGTGAAATTAATCCTGGTATTTAAAGTAGAAAGCAGCTCTTGTTCTGCAGGGAAATACTGTGGAAAGAAAATGGTTCTTTCAAAAAATAAACAGGCAAACAAAACAGATCTATGTAAGGAGATAGTTTTGAAGCAGTGGCCAAAAGCTTGAAGGGGGCCCTTTTGATAAAGATGCTTAATAACATTTCTGACTTGTTAACACTTTGACCAAATACCTACTTAATGAGTACATTCTTGTTTCATGCCTGAGTATAAATATCAGAAATAAAGTTCTATGAAATAATTTTTCCTAATTATATAACACATTTTTATAAACTATGGACTGTCATTTTTTAAACTGCCCATTTTGACATGGTAATTGAGGCTAAGAAGGCATAATTAGGTATAGGTTTATAAGACTGATAGGTATAGAATCTTGGCTCTGTTCCTTCTTAACATGGTATGGTATGGATTAAATCTCTCTATGCCATCAGTAAAATGGGATCCACCACATATGTTCATTATGAGTCATTATGTGGATGAATTAATTAAAGAACCTATAGCAGTAATTGGAGCATAGAAACATTATATAAGTGTTCACTATTAGTGTTGCTCTCTCACTCCACTTGTATAATGCCTTGAAGGTTGAAAAGTATTCCTTATGTGATAAGAATAATGGCACTGCCTGCCCTTTGGTTAGTGTTAACTGTCAGCTTGACACGATATAAATTACCTAAGAGAAGAATATCAAGGCAGACCTATTAGTGATTATCTATGTTAGGTTAGCCTCCTGGCATGCTATGGTGATTTTCTTGATTAGGTTATCTTAGGTGACCATCTAGATTGTGGTGGGAAGACCCACCCATTGTAGGTGATACCATTCCCTGAGTGTAGCAAGGAAGTCACTTGTTTGTTCCCAATTGCTTAGCCCCTAAATAATCACACAGAAACTGTATCAATCAAATCACTGCTTAGCCCATTAGCTCTACATATTAATTTAATCCATTTCTATTAACCTTTTTATTACCATGTGGTTGTGGTTTACCAACTAAAGTTCTGGCATCTGTATCTGGAGGGGCTACATGGCTTTTCACTTACTCTGCCTTCTTCCTCCCAGTACTTCCCTGCCTACATCTAGTCCATGAGGAGGCCCAAGACAGTTTCTTTATTAACCAATGGTAGTCACAGCATACATAGGGGAATCCCACATTACCTCCCCTTTTCTGTTTAAATAAAAAGGAAGACATTATCTTTAACATACTAAAATTACATATAACAAAACATGCATCAAACAATAATTACAATTACAATATTTATATCTATTTTTTCTTTTATCATAGCTAGAGAAAAATTATAACTTTCAATTCTTTAACTCCACCAAAGACTCCAGAAGGATATAATATTACCTAAGTAAACTGGAAGTGCATTGTAAACAACTTCCAAAACTCGAGAATTGACAGAGACATCTTGCTGCCTGGATGGTCACCCAAAGTTCTTCTGTATTGTTGGGGCATTCATCTTCAGCCTACAGGCCCATAATATACAGCAGACTTTTACATGAAGCAGGAAATTTCAAAGACAGGTCCACCTATATTGGTACTTTGTCAGTCGCTTTCTTCTGTGTCCTGCAGAATATCTAGCAGACTCTTTTATGAAGCAGCAACCCCAAAAGATTGTCTCACCTTTTGGCAAGTTCAGTCATTTTTCTGTGGGTTCTGCATGTTCAGTTCATCAAGCAGTCCATGCATGAGCAGTTTTTGCCCAAATGGCTAAACAAACTCCATAAGGAGCCTCATTGATGCCCATCTTCTTGAAGTAATTTGTGATGCCAGGAGCAGATGTGTCTCATTGTCATGAAAAGTCCTAAGTTCTTATACATTTTAAATGCCATATTCTGAAGGTCTTTGAAAGGTTTGAAGAATGCCTATCCATCTTAAATACATCTCTGTACATATAGAAAATCTAAGTAACATGACTACAAGCTTGACTATTCTAGATGACTCTCTATTTACCTATATTTCTTAATTATACATTAAATTTTTAAATGAGATGCACAAACACAATACCTTAATCAAGAGCAGAAATACACATATAACAAAATTGACCTAAAACTTGTATCAATAAACCAATATCCATACCAATGCAAAGTATCCATCTGTATACCGGGGTTGTGGTTCTGTAGTATATAAGAAGGAGAAGTAAGCTGAGCACAAACACATACATTGTTCCCTTATTCCTCTTTTGGGATGTGTTATACTCAGCTACCTAGAGCTCCTTGGCTCCCCTGCCATGATTGACTGTATCCTTGAACTGTGAGCTGAAATACACCCTTTGAATTGTGTTTATCAAAAGAATTTTTTCACAGCAACAGAAAAAAATTAGACACCTGCTGTTTTACCTTTTAATACACAATACATCAGTAAAATAACTTTAACTTCTTCAAAAGCAAATTTAATAAGTACTTTTCTTTTGAAGGGAAGATGAAATAGCCCTTTATTTTTTGAATTCCTAATACATTCCTTCAAAATGAAATTGTATGTCTTTGGGGAAAGCAAGTTATGATCTCTTAAAAACACAGAATATGAAAAAAATCTTGAGTGCAGTGGTATTTTATTCATTGTTATGGTGATTTCTATTTAGTTTATTTTTAAACATTATTTCTTTAAAATAAATAGAGAGTTTAACATGAGTTTTCAGGTAGTCCAAGAAGTTCATGGTCAATAAATTAATGAGTTTAAATTAAAAAATGATTTAGTACTCATTTATGTCTTTTGACTCTGTACCACATAATATGTTACATGAAAAGCTAAAATGTTTGAACTGTAGATATTCTAGTGTACCGTGTAGCAATTACAGATAATTTGTAAATTACAGGTTACAGGTAACTTGTAAAAAAAAAAAAACAAATTACCTCAAACTACAGAAGTTTCTAAGTAATAGAAAACAGTCCTAGGTGGATTTCAGGCTTGGAAATAGACAGTTGTTTCCATGGGGTAATTTGTAGCCTGGACTTATGAATCTGTTACTTTGAGCTTGACTTCCAAGGCCATTCTGAGGTCACTATTGAACCTCCCTGAATTAAAGGAAGAGCATGAAGAATGACCTATAGATGTTGGGGGTAAGAGGAGGAGAAGGAACAGGGGGAGTAGAGGTATCACATAAGCCCTTCTTATCTGCCAACATCAAAATTCAGTCATGTCCTGGTCACATGGTTCTACAGGGAACACTGGGATATGTAGTCCACTCCATGTCCTGGATAAGAAGGAGAGGATGGATTTTAGTACGTAATAAAAGATCATACTACTGGGTAAGTAGGAAGTGGTCTCCTGTGCCAATGCATTCAAGTATACTTCCTACTTTCTCTTCTATGAGGTTCAGTGTGGCTGGCTTTATGTTGAGGTCTTTGATCCATTTGGACTTGTGTTTTGTGATAGACGTGGGTCTATTTTCATTCTGCTACTTGTTGATATCTAGTTATTCAAAACAACTCTCAGATTCCATCTTACACCTGTAAGAATGGCCAAGATCAAGAATATTAATGACAACTTATGCTGGAGAGGTTGTGGGGTAAAGGGAACACTTCTGCATTGCTGGTGGGAATGCAAACTGGTACAACCCCTTTGGATGTCAGTGTGGCAATTTCTCAGAAAATTAGGAAAGAATCTTCCTCAAAACCCAGTAATAACAATTTTGGGTATATATCCAAAGGATGTTCAACTGTGCCACAAGGGCATGTGCTCAACTATGTTCATAGCAGCTTTGTTTGTCATAGCAAGAACCTGTAAACAACTTAAATGTCCCACGACTGAAGAATGGATAAGAAATATGTGGTACCTTTACACAATGGAGTACTACACAGTAGAAAAAAATAATGACAGCTTGAATTTTGAAGGCAAATGGATGGAGCTAGAAAACATTATTTTGAGTGAGGTAACCCCACACCCAGGAAGACAATTATTGCATGTACTCACTCATAAGTGATTTTCAAATATAAAGCAAAGAAAACCAGACCACAAATCACAATCCCAGAGAACCTAGACAACAATGAGGACCCTAAGAGAGACATATATGGATTTAATCTACGTGGGTAGTAGAAAAAGACAAGACCTCCTGAGTAAATTGGGGGCATAGGGACCTTGGGAGAGGGCTGAAGGGAGGGGAAGGGAGAAAGGGGAGCAGAGAAAAGTGAAGAGCTCAATAAAAATCAATAAATAAGATTGTGACAAACAAGCCCAGTTTTGTGTAAACGAGGACAGTTTACTCAAAAGCGAATTTAGGGCAATGTATAGTCAATCATTACAACAGGCTGCAAGACTGAAGACACTTAACATCTTTGTTCCCAGGTCTTGTTGCTAAGGGTATACAATGGTTCTTTGTTTTGACAGACATATTAAGTTATATAATCTTTTCCTCTAATGCATATGTCTGTTATCACAGTGCATCTGATTTCAATCATATCCACATCCATTTATGTAGAAACTTAAAACAACAAATAAGGGATTCTTTTAAAACTGAGAGGAAACAGTTTGCCTTAGAGCTCATGCACCCAAAACTGTTCTGTATCAGCTCACCTCCTACCTTGACATACGCAACCAGATTTCAACTAAATGCAATCAAAGATTAGAGGTTGTAAAGGGAAGGGGCAACTAAACTCAGTTGTTCAGAGTGGGGTGTGCATGCAATTCGATGTAAGTGAGGGTCCTAGTCTGCTAACTGGGCATACACTTTGTGGCAGGGTATGTACATAGCCCCAAACCAAGTGGAGTCCTAGATTTCTAAGCTATTTCCTATGCTTCCCTACCCCGGCAGAGCTTCTGTTTCTAGATAGATCTTTAACTCTCTTTTAGTGGAGCTTCCCCTTCTATTTCTCTCTCATTCCCCTCTTCTTGGTAATTTATTGGAGAGAAAAAATAAATGACCTGACTTACAAACTATTTCCAGTTTGTCTTTTAGGAGTCATATCTCCATGGTGAAATTGAACATGGTCCTGTGTCCTTACGAGTTGTAACTTGGGGATGGCAAAGCCTCTACAAGTCTTTGGTGAGCCCTTATTTGCAGAAGCTGGGATCATCAAGAAATATACTGTAGGGTTCCCACTTCTTTTTAGTTCACCTGACATTGGTGTATCATGCCTCCCTCTTTTAGTCCAGAGATATATAATGACAACATTCCAATTCAGTCATCAGTTGTCACTTATCTGTGGGACCACTTACAAGGATTACTTATACTCCGACTGCTATTCACTCACCTGCAGGTCCATTTTGTACAGATAATTTAGGACAATGCTTTCCTTGGCAGGATTACCACAAATGTCTCTTTCCTATCCTTATGGAATCAGATTTAAATAAGTTTTATATTTTACATCCATGCAGTTTGTCTTCAATCCATACTATAAATCAAGTTACCAGGGACAATGGTTGATCATAGACAAAGCATGTGTCATGATTACAATCTTTATCCCACATTCACAGAGAAAAATCTCATGATAGTAATATCAACATATGTAACATGACTGGCTGGCTTGTTGGGGTTTATATCCTGCCTGGTTCCCACAGCTGGTAAGCCCCCAAAGAAAATCACACAGGGAGTCTACATTAGGTTATGAACTGATTGTCCCATTAGCTCAGGCTTTGTAGTAGCTCTTATAATGTATATTAACCCATTATTCTTATCTATGTTAGCCACATGGCTCAGTACATTTTTTGGCAGGGCAGGTCACATCCTGCTTCTTCCATGGTCTGGGCAGGACTGGGGAAAGAGCTTTCTTCTTCCCAGAATACTACTGTTCTCATTGCCCTGCCTCTACTTCCTGTCTGGTTGTCCTACCTATACTTCCTGCCTGGCTACTGGCCAATCAGCATTTATTTAAAACATCATTGACAGAACACAGAATTGTCCCACATCAAATATAGGTACTTACATTTTGGAGCACATTTTGCACGTGCTTTGTTCTTTTTCATTGGTGTTGTATATGGATATTCAGAGCACTCTGCCTTTATGGATTTTCTACATATAAGGGTGGCTCATTTCATAGCTGTTCATTAATGTTTTCTAGCCACTTGGATGCACTAAAATCAGCCTCCAATAAATCCTGAGGAATGTACTCATGGCAGGAATTTTGCTTGAGCACTTGTGTGTTCCTAACAGTTTATCTACAGGCTTTATAACTGAAAGTCAGCCTTGTTGTGTGTAATATAGCCTTAGATCCTTTTGAATGTGAATCTTTATTATATGTCTACACTTTTCTAACATTAACTTTCCCTGTCACATGATGGAATGTGGTTTTGTTTCCTCTATAAGCCATCTGGCACCTTCTCCTAGATATTCAAATTGATTTCACCCTCCTGTTCAAAGTTAAGTAATTGTATAAGAATATGTTTCAGTATGGACAACTCTGGTGTGCTCTTTTCAATGGGCAGTTTCAAATATTTCTTGTTTTTACTGTTATGTTTCCTTAAAGTTTTTATCCTTAGACTCTGCTTCTGCTATGCTTTCTTATGAATTCTTATTATATGTGTGCTGTCTGTTTTGCCTCATTTCTCTATTCACCAGCTTTTCTCAGATTTTCCCAGTGTTTTTTATGCTTTATTTCAGCTTTCTTATTTTTTCCCATGACTATAAAGACATGATTTGTTACCCTTCTTAACCTCGAGTTTCTCTTTTCATTCCTGAAAATGACATTTCCTTTTATATTGAATTGTTTGCAGAACTCAGTTACTTGGTTTCTGAGTTCCTAGAATTCTTATTCATGTTTACATCTTTTTGTTCCTGTGTCATTTTCCAGCTAGCTTGGTTCCTTTGGAAAGACACTTCCAGCCTGCTTCCCATCTGTCTTTCTGCATCAGTGTCTTTCTTTCCTGTGTGATGTCATTCTCGTCATTTTTCTCCTATGAAATTTGAATATGGTCTCTTTCTTTGTTTCTTGCTCTGTAAAATTACTTGTGTAAACTTTTAGCAGAAACAGTCCAAAGCTAAATTTGCTACCCTGGATTTCTTGATTCCCCTTCCCATCCATTCTCAGCTGCTCTTCCTGGGTTTCTTAATTTGAATATCTAATAATCTGTTTGTCTTTGGTGGTGTGGTAGAGAAGGGCTCAAGAGCATTCTGGAAGGGAGATCTAACCTATCAATATGAAGGGCTAATGAATCAGGAGGCAGGGACTCCCAAGGCCTTCCTGGGGCCTTTTTATGCTCCTGTCCCTTTGTACAGGTCCTCTGAGTCTCAGTTAAGTTGCCTGCTTGTGGCCATCACTCTGGTTGGATGTCCCGTTCTACTCTTCAGCTTTCCCCTGCCTAGTTCTTACATAACATAGGTGCCCTATAAGATAGCATTCCTGCTCCTCACTGGCCCACTAGCTGTGCTTGCAGAGATGATTGAGTGTTCTCTGTTGGTTTGGGCTTTGCTGTTATGTTGTACTTGATGTGCAAAACCCTTTTTATGTAAATGACTAGTTCTTTGGACTCTCATGGAAGCCATAAGAAGAAATACTTTAGGCCCGGAATTTTCTTAGCCTTTCATCAACTTTGGAGAAGCAGGGTTTAGCTTCTTTTTAAGTTTCTTAATAAGCATCACATTATTCTCTTGTGCACTTTTTGCTACATCTGTCAAAATAAGAAAGAAGTTCAGGAGCATGCATCCACTGACCTCGTGAGAACCAGACAACCAAGGGAGCAGCCTTTTGTCTGTTATCAGATAAACTCTACAACTTGATGACTGCCCTGGCTCTCAGTATCTGATGGGAGCTTGCAAGACCAGGCTTTGAAGTCATGCTCATATCCAAGCAAGAAATCTGCAGAGTGACTTAAATTCACAAACACTTGGCTCTATTCCAGGTTTTGCTAAACTGTGATCTTTAGTAGCTCAGTGATATCACATCATACCTCTATTTGGATTTATTTTAAAGGTTTTAAATTATCTGTTATCTATTCTATGTGTTCATTAGCCTCATTTATTGGTATGTTTCATTAAGTTAATGATGGCTTTCATCACGATTGTGTGAGAAATGTAAGAGTATGAGCAATTTGAGAATATTCTTGTTGGATGTACTGAACCTTGGAAAAAACCCATATTAAGCAAAATGACCACTCTCCAAAGTTTATTGCTTGTTTTCTAATGGTGGTTTATAAAACCCACCCTAATTGCCCAAGATAACCAACCTTCCTGTAAAGCAAACATTTATTATTTGCATCTGCAACAGATATTCAGATATGGGCTCTCCAGAGAGCCCATGGGAAGAACACATACACACTTCAAGACATGTTCAGTTGTAGCCCATGGGATGAACACATACATCAGGATATGCTCAGTTGTAGCCCATGGGAAGGACACATACATCAGGACATGCTTGGTTATAGCCCATGGGAAGAACTCATACACACTTCAGTACATGCTCGGTTGTAGCCCATGGGATGAACACATACACACTTCAGGACATGCTCAGTTGTACCCCATGGGAAGAACACATACACACTTCAGTACATGCTTGGTTGTAGCCCATGGGAAGAACACATACATACTTCAGGACATGCTCGGTTATAGCTCATGGGAAGGACATATATACACTTCAGTACATGCTCGGTTGTAGCCCATGGGAAGAACACATGTACACTTCAGTACATGCTCGGTTGTAGCCCATGGTAAGGACATATACACACTTCAGGATATGCTCAGTTGTACCCCATGGGAAGAACACATACACACTTCAGGACATGCTGGGCGGTGCATCAGTAATGATCTCTAGCTGATGGGTCCAAGGAAGTGGGTAGAGGTTGGCAGGTGAGGTGTCTACTTTGAGATGAGGATAGGAATTTAGGTCCGGTAGTAAATCTAGCTGCTGGAGTGAACAAAAGGTATGAAGATACAATGTAGCAAGGAAGGCTTGAACTTTTGTTAACAAGATAATAAGTTAGAAAGCCTATTTGAGTTTAAAGGTTCATGATCTAGAGGTTCTTCATGGTTACAGTCTACCTAGAAAATAGCTTTCAGCTATGTAGTCTTAATCTTTTCAATAAAATAGGTCTGAAATTGACTCTGAGTTGGCTGTGTCTGCACATCATTTTTGTGTATTACAGAATGGACCTTATATCTTTATATAAATAATACAAATACTCTTTGGAAGAGATTTTTGTTTGGGGAGTTCTAAGCTGATGAAGAAACCCTCAAGAACTAGATTACTTGTTCTCAACCAGTGGGTTGAAACCCCTTTGGGGATCGAATGACCCTTCCACAGAGGTCACCTAAGACCATCTGCATATCAGATATTTACATTATGACTCATAACAGTAACAAGAGTACAGTTATGAATTAGCAATGAAATAATGTTATGGGTGTGTGTCACCACACACGAGGAACTGTATTCAGGTGTTAGAGCATTAGGAAAGGTGAGAGCCACTGCCTTAGAGTCTCCTCTTCACTTGACACCATATCAGTAGCTAATTCATCATTTTTGGAATATCAAGTAATAGCTACTAGAGAAAAGGAAGTGATAAAGAGCATGGCCATTAAGGTTTGACAAAGAGCTAATGAAAAGAGACAAAACAGCAATCTCTCACCTATCAATATCAAGATAATTTTCATAAGAAGAATCTAAGAAGAGTTTGCATTATTTATATGGATTCTATTCACCCATAAGCTGGTCTTTAACTATTTCTATGCATAAAGAATTAATAAGAGAGTTACTTGTAGTTTTTATTTCAGTATGTTTAGATGCTCTGAATAGGATATTAAACCAGAGAGGATAATTTAAAGCCATGTTAAACAAGCATACACAGTATGAAGTTTGATAGATGAAATCTTAAAATCTCATCAAATCACATTCTGTCACGATTCACCTGACTCCTGTAAGTTCAGATGAACAAATGTGTACCACGTTGTGATTGTTCAAATTTGTCTAGTGCAGGTTTCAGATTTCTGGATGTTTCAGACTTTGCATTTTCAGAGAATAGCTGTCACCTCTAAAGTCTGTGCAAATATTCCAAAGTCTGAAAAATGTCCAAATCAGTATGATGCTGACCCCAAGCATTGCAGTCATATTTTATTTGTGTGTCTGTTTTATCTTCTCTTTTATTTGATGGCTTAGACTAAGCAGACACATACGTCCTTGTACATAGTCACTTAATTCAAACACTGATTGATTTCTTTATAGGAAAGAAATGCAGAAGAATCTTAACCTGGAACATCTACCAGTATTCTATAATTTTCCTTTATTGACAAATCAGTTAAGTTTTTTATTCCTCCTTCTGTGCATGTGCATTCAAATTAAATGGTAAAACAGAGATAAACTATTAGTAAGTATGCAACATGGGATTTTGTGCATATGATTAAATAATTGTTTGCTCCCTCTTGATCACCTGAATATAATATAATACAATTAAATGTAGAATTTAAAGTACTGACGGATTATTAGAGTGTGAAATCACATGGATAGCAAAGGTGTTTCAATTACCTAAACTTTAGAAGAAAATGTGTGGATTTCCACCCCATAGTTCAGTGTAATCCAACACTGACACTTGCAATCAGTCAAGATTCAGTGTATAGGTTGTATTCTTACTATGATACCTGAAAAGACTAAAGGAAGAAGGTAAAAATAAAATGATATCTCAGACACCGACATGGTGATTTTGTGATCACAGTTCAGAACCTTTATTCTTCCAGTCTTTTTTTTTTTTTTTTTGAGACAGGGTTTCTCTGCAGCTTTAGAGCCTGTCCTGGAGCTAGCTCTTGTAGACCAGGCTGGTCTCAAACTCACAGAGATCTGCCTGCCTCTGCCTCCCGAGTGCTGGGATTAAAGGCATGTGCCACCACCGCCTGGCTATTCTTCCAGTCTTTAAGCCTTCCTAGATGTTGTAGATGTGGAATTGCATGCTGTGAATGTATTCAGGGTTTCATGGGTTATCAGATAAGTAGAAATTGTTATCTACCGTGCCTTAACAATTTTTTAAAAGAATAAACAGGGTATTAAAGAAATAAAGACTAGCAGTGTACAGACAGGTGTATATACACATTTAGAACTAAATTCATGAATATAAATGAATTTGGCATCATTAGAGACAGTGAATTTTTTAAAAAAGAAAATTTAGGATCATTAGAGGTCACATTGTGAGGGGGATCAAGGCGTATTAGTTATATAAGGAAGATAAAGTGTAAGGTTTGAAGAACATTTGAAATAAGGTTGTTCCCCCGCAAAAGCCTCACACTTTTCTGTGGGTAGACCAGTTGTACAAGATGTGGTAAGCTGATTTATCTGGCTCTAGCACAAGTACATGGGCCAATACTATGAGTGGACATGTGGTCCCAGGTCAAGGTGATTTTTCAGTAAATCTTTTGAATTTGCATCAATAAACTCACAGTGATTCATCCCCTTCAGGCAGTGAGCTCCCAAATAAAATGAAGGCTCTAGTTCATCCAGTTAATTTTATAATTTTATTCTTATGTGTAGCTTTTTATCCTGGGATATTTTAAAAATATTTTTCTCATTTCACTATTCTGTGTGATTACTTCTGTTGAACTAGAGTGACTGGGGTCACTGTTTTATTTTATCTAAAGATTAAAATGTATTGGTTGTCAACTGAACTGAAAGCAGAAGGCAAGGCACCATCCATCATCCCATCCTTTTCTCTCCTAACCACAAGCTGCAGCATTTTCAGGCGGAGCGACAGCCTCATTGTGGTGACTTCAGTCTCCTCCCTGCCCCTGTTCTATGCCTGCATGTGAACTTATGACCATATAATTTACTGCTCACTGTGTGTCCTTGTCTGCCTGTTCTTGACTTTCATAGTCATGTGACCCTCATGCAATGCAGAGAAGATCTCGACATCTGCTGAGGCCCTCTCTGAACTCAAGAACTTGTGGGGAAGACTCACAGGCGCGGCCCTGTCTCCTCAATGAAAACTGCTTCCAGTTCCAGTACAACCTCACGGGTATGGTGAAAATCCAACGTGTGCTCCCTGATCATTAACCCTTGTGTGTGCACCCCATCCCGGCACTGGGGAGGGAGAGGACAATGTATGTGTGGGACATGAAAGGCTGAGGACTTAGTTCCAATTGTCCTTCCTGAAAGCAAACATCCGTTCATGGCGTTTGGATACATCAAACCCACCCGTAATTTCTGAAGAACAGCTTGCCTTAAACAGATACCATAGTAGAGTCTGGTTTTTCTCATGCCTTTCATTTTTTCGGTAACTTGCATCTATTATGTATTTTTTCCATAGACAATAAAAAAATTAGGGAGGCCTAACCAATCATGGACATTAGAGAGGCAATAATAGTCATGATAGATGAATTATTCAGCCTCTATGGTTGTCTGAACACGCAGGGCAGTGCCCAAAACAAGAGAGTTGCTATTACATTCATCTGACACCTACCATTCCCCCAGCAGAGGATATGCAAAAATGCCACCAAATGGAGGACCATGTTAGGTCTAAGCAGTCAGTACTTAGAAACACACCACTCTATGTCTGCCGAGACAAAGCTGTATCCTTTGCCAAAAACTTCTCTGTTCCACACACGTTAGAATCGCTGAGATTCCTCGGGGTGAAGACTTTGTAAATTCTATGCAGGTGGCTAGTTCTTTCATGGGTGAATGACAGCATACTAGATTCACCCTTTTCCTTCGCGTCCTTGGTTTTGATATCAGTTTTTCAGAAATACAATGGAATTTTGCTTTATTGGAAAAGCGTATCTTTAAGACTGAATTTTCTTTAGCCATACGTTTGTAATTAAGCTCTTAGATAGAGAAAAAAGGGAGAGGTTTTATTAACACGGTCAAGGATCTTTCACACCCACATCTATAAGAAAAGTTTTCTTTCTTCACTGTTTTAAGTCAAATTAAGTTTGGAGGGGAGGGGCTGAAGGGTCCAGAACTACCTCGGCTTTGCCATAGTCCTGTATTGTAAATACCACTAGCCTACCCTGTGACACTCACTTATGCAGAGATGGCACCTGTGAGTACTCTCACAGGATGTCTGCAGGCAAGCTCCCTAGAGTCTTTCACAAAGATGCTAATCCCACTTCTGAGTTCCCCTCCTTCTTGATCCAATCACCATTAAAAGATTTCATTCCCTAATTCTACCACTTTGGAAGGATTTGGGGACATGGGCCACAAACATAAAGTTGTTGCCATGGCTTAGTTGTTTCCTCTCCCAATTATAGACAATAAATTGTTTTCTTAAACTGGTCTTGTGTTTTATTCTTCTGGTTGGTGTCTCTCCTATCCTACCAAATGGTTGGTATAACCTTTTGGGTTTTCATTTTATTTTGTTTTATC
The DNA here is from genome assembly GCF_903992535.2 of Arvicola amphibius. NCBI lineage: Eukaryota > Metazoa > Chordata > Mammalia > Rodentia > Cricetidae > Arvicola > Arvicola amphibius. The sequence continues at coordinate 90,017,700 of NC_052058.2, read as the reverse complement.
CCAAACGCGCGCGCGCACGCGCACACACACACACACACACACACACACACACACACACACATTCTAGGAAATTTATTCAGTACATTTATTTTATTTTTGTTCATTTTGTGTTTTCCTCTGACAAAATTGTTGGACAAGACTTTCCAAAGCTACTTGGGAAGGCTGTAAAATTGTTTGTGGGCTTCACTTCAGCCTACACAGATGATTAGAGCTTGGGTGTGCTTGGCTCACAAATCTAGACCTTCGGAACTCAGTGTTTGTGATCCTCTTCCCATAGAGTGGAGTACATGCCAGCTGAGTGAAAATGCTTCCTGTGGCCAGGGTGTGAGGACTCGCCTGCTGAGCTGTGTGCGCAGTGATGGCAAGCCGGTTGGCATGGACCACTGTGAGCAGGTAACTTGTGTGTGATGTGATATCTTAGCTTTACTCCTCAGCCTTCACAGAACCTAATAGATATTACAGATACTGACTGGGAGGTGTTATGCTGCAGTGGTATGGTACTGGTTTGGACTTATTCAAAGTAGGGGAGAAACGTCATTTGCACTGAAGAAATGGGTCCTGGTAAGAAATGGAGTCATTGCTTCCAAGAACTTCTTAAAACAGACTTGCTTTCTAACAAACCGTTGGTGTTAGTGACTTTGCTACTGTGGTGCCAACGCTTACATTGGGTGATTCATTTGTGGATGTGGTGAACATGTCTCCATCATACAAGATGGATGCTGACCTGGGATGTAGAACACACTGACAACTTTCTCAACAAATAATTTCCAGATAAATAGTACAGCTGTCTTTTTTCTTCCCAATCTATGCAGAAGACCTCCATGGCAATTTTCAAATTAGGAGGTTTTGAAGTTATCTAATTTTATGGAATTTGGAGAAAAGCTACAGTTAGACCCATTCCAAAGAAGCTGGCTTTTTCCTTCCCAGATGTAAATTCAGCACTAGAGGGCCAGCTCAACAGAAAAAAGAAATACTGACATACTGCAGGCATCGCAGAAACCATCTTCAGGATTGATAATAGGATGCCAGCAATCACAGGCAGCTGCAACAATGTCTATAACATGTTGACAGGCAAACAAAGATCTGTTTCAGTTGCTGTGGCGTGAAGGAAGTAAATTAAAATAAAGACTTCCTCACCACTGCTATCTCAACCCTAAGTATTGTCATAATATGTTCTCTAACCAGATATGCTGATGCCATCCAGGATGCTGACTATGGACCGGTCTGTCCCCAACCAGTAGGATTCTAAAAATGACCCACATCCAATAGATGACTCTTGACCAAGTGTCCCTGCTTTATTTAAATACTTAATTTAGTTTACTCTGCCTGTAAAGCACTGACTGCCTTGGGAAAGGAGGTGCCTATCTACAACCCTTTGGAATAACTCAGAGCTGTCCCCACGATGTCAACATTCCTTCCTGATGCACGGATGACAAATAGCGTAAGGGTGCTTCAGCTGACAAGAGCACAGTGTTGGGCTGTAGCGCTTCAGCTGAGTAGCTGGGTTTATTTGTGTTCCTCTTTGTTTATGAACCGTGTTACCTATTAGTTCTGAGCTGCCTATGTGTGCAAAAAAAAATTTTCTTTTGATGTAAGGAGAGATGTAAATTATTCATTAATAAAAGTCAGTTTCCTCATTTTCTAAATGGTATATACTAAACATATATTTAATGACTATTTATTTAAAGAACTCCTAAATTATTAATCTACTGTTTCACACCAATAATCACAGATTCCTTTAAGGTGTTTTCTATGCTACCCACTCAAGGATTCATCATGTTGTGATAACTAATTTTAGCTTTGGGTAGATGTACTGATAATATTTAAAATGTGTTGGGTGCCAAAGCTTTCCTAATTAAACATACACCCAGCATGTGAGTCACACAGCACAGACTTAAGTATTCACTGTCTGATTGTTGGATAATTTATTCTCTCACTGAAAAGTCTCCTACCTTGGTCCTAACAAAATGTACACATTCTGTCTACACACAGATTTCAGAGAAGAAAGTAAACTGTCTAGTGAATTCATCTCCAGATTAGAGCTGTAATTACATTGCCCTGCTGATCATCTGGGGATTCAGATGAATTGCTTATTTTATCCTTGTTCCCATTCTGTGCACCACCAGCCTTGTTAATAATTTTGATCTCTTTGTGTACTGTCAGGATGTCTGGGTGGAATGATTACATGTCTTTCTGCTTTCTTGTGACTGAGCAACACAGGCAATCTCTGTGCCATGTGACCTCATACTTTCCCCACAACTGAGTGTCAAGTGTCTGCTAGAATTCAGAGTCTATAATAAGAAACTTTGACTAACCAATGTCACCACTGAAATAGCAACAGTCATTTCTGTGCCTATCAATTTCTAGAACAATGGACGTTTGTTCTCAAACCACACTGTAGACAGACTGTTTATTGCAGAATAAAGGGCACTCTTGACCATAAAAGAATATTGATCTGGTTTGGTATTGAGGGTGTATCTCATTGCACTTGCAGCAGAATCTGGAAAAGCCCCAGAGGATGAGTATCCCCTGTCTGGTGGAATGTGTCGTCAACTGCCAGCTCTCAGGATGGACAACGTGGACTGCATGTTCACAGACCTGTGGCCAAGGAGGTATTTAATTTCCCCTGTTTGGTTCCACTACTAACAGTAGCTTGATAAATTTTTTTTTTACTGGCAAAAACCATAGTAAACAGTTGAAGCTGACCCAAGGCTGACCCAGAGAACAGACCTTTAAGCTGCCTAGCAGGCTCAGAAGGTGGAAGAAATGGTTTGTAACCATGGCCAATCACAAAAGAGCTGGCTAACCTATGGTCAGTATCCTGTCAGAAGATCGCAAACTCTGCCAGTTGAACACGTGTGGCCATGGTGAGTTTTAGGCTATGTATTGTATCAGTATAGCTGGACACAGTGACTAGAAACTTGTTTCTGTCTGTGTACAGAAAAGGCTTGTTTCTGCTTCAAGAGTTAATTAATCCAGAGACCATAGAGTGTCCCAGAATGGTGACATCATTGTAGTTGTTCTTATTAGCCACCTTGGAAGTGGTATACCTCTTTTCCTTATGTGTTCTATGAGAGGAAATTTAGTCTATGTTCCAACTCAAAGAAAGAAGGTTAGGAAATGAAGTTCCAGGTGGACACCTGCTTCTCAGTATTTCCCATGATGATGTAGAAGAGTGTGGTCAGTGGATAGTTATCAATCACACTTTGAGGTCTCAAGATTTTGGTGTTTAAGTATATATAGTGGCAAAGGGATGTATATGCCAGATAATTCTAGGAAGCTAGGCAAATAGAGAAAGGTAGCATGCAGCCAGTAAGCTAGGGCAAGAGTTGTCTGTGTCAGGAGAACTTGTCTATTTACCCTTGCCAGGGGGATCTACATGTTTCTCTTAGTGTCCACCTTGTTACTTAGCTTCTCTAGGGTCATGGACTATGAGCTCATTATCCTTTGCTTTACAGCTGCTATCCACTTATGAGTGAGTACATACCATGCTTATCTTTCTGGGTCTGGGTTACCTCACTCAGGATGGTTTTTTTCTAGGTCCATCCATTTGCATGAAAATTTCAAGATATCATTGTTTTTACCACTGAATAGTACCCCACTGTGTAAATGTACTGCATTTTCTTTATTCATTCTTCAGTTGAGGAGAATCTAGGTTGTTTCAAGGTTCTGGTTTTTACAAAAATGCTGCTATGAGCATAGTTGAACAAATGTCCTTATAGTATGATTTAGCATCCTTTGGGTATTTGTCAAAGAGTGGTATTGCTGGATCCTGAGATAGGTTGATTCCCAATTTTCTAAGAAATTGCCATATTGGTTTTCAGAGTGGTTGTACAAGTTTGCTATTTACCAGCAATGGAGGAGAGTTCCCCTTACTCCACATCCTCTCCAGCAGAAGTTATCACTGATGTTTTTGATCTTAGCCATTCTGACTGATGTAAGATGGTTTCTCATTTCATTTTGATTTGCATTTTCCTGATGGCTAAATATGTTAAACATTTCCTTAAGTGTCTTTTGATCATTTGAGATTCTTCTGTTAAGAATTCTATGTTTAGTTCTATACCCATTTTTAAATTGGATTATTTGGAATTTTTATGTTTAAGTTCTTGAGTTCTTTATATATTTTGGAGGTTAGTCCTCTGTCTGATGTAGGGTTGGTAAAGATATTTTTCTATTCAGTAGGCTGCCTTTTTGTCTTTTTTGACTGTGTCCTTTTCTTTACACAGTTTCTCAGTTTCAGCAGGTCCAATTTATTTATTGTTGCTCTCAGTGTCTGTGTTACTGATGTTATATTTAGGAAGTGGTCTGAATGTGGGTGACAGTTATATATGGCTGGGGCAAACTATGTGGCCACTGGCAGTGGCACCAGAAGTTATCCCTGCTGCTTGTACTGGCTTTTTGGAACCCATTCTCTTTGGATGGGTACCTTGCTCAGCCTGGATATAGTGGGGAGGGCTTTGGTCCTTCTCGGAGCAATGTGCCTTTCCTGCTCTGGGGAATGGACGAGGGGTTTGGGGAGTAAAGCTGGAGGGAGTGGGAGGAGGGGAGAAAGTAGGAACTGAGATTGGTATGTAAAATGAAAGAAGATAGTTTGTTTTATATTTTAATAAAATAAAGTGAGAAAAAAGAAACATTAAAGAAAAAAGAACATTTGTCTGTGGGCAAAAGTGTTGTGAAAGAAAAACATGCAAAGATCATAAGATAAACTAGAGTCTTGAAACATTACAGTTTATCAACTAATGGATGTCAGAAACTTGGAATAGAAACCTAGGAAGAGATCTTGACATCATGGTTAGTCACCAAGCAGAGGAGAAGGAAGGAACTTCAAGTTGGAGGTATCGTGGGATGAGGTAGAAGAAGACATTGAGATCTGGACCTTTTTGCTTACCAGCAATACTCAGAAACCATCTTCTTGAACTCCTGAAACTAGACTATTGTGTGAGCTCCCTTCTAATCTGTACAAATGGGGAGAGTGGGACTATTCACTCTTAGTCCTGGCTCCATGGGGAGCTAGGCAGAGTCAGCCTATAACAGGAGCTGAGAACTGAATTGTAAGATTTCAGTGAGAACAGAGATGGAGATAGCAACCAGGATGAGCACTGGGAAAATGTAACGAAGGACAGGGACTGTTTTACAAAGAGCGTCACTCACAGTGAAAGTGTGGGAATCCTAGATGATGATGATGATAATGTATTATTGGAGTGTTCACTTTTGTTAACTCCTACCTCCTTCATATCCATCAGTAGTACTGAAGATTCCAAGGCTCCTAGGATACTTTTCAAAATTCCTCAATAGGTTCAATCATCTTTATAGCTCCTTTCATAATTCATCTTCTTCCTTTTACTCAATATTTTTGCAAACTTTTTAAAAAATCATGTAGATATTTGTGTCTTGTGCATGAGTACACGTTCCCACAGAGGCCAGACGAAGGCATCAGAGCTCCTGCAGCTGAAGTCACAGATTGTTGTGAGCCTTGGGTGCTGGAAAGCATCTCAGGTTTTCTGTGAGAGCAGTACATCCTCTTAACTACTGAACCATCTCTCCAGCCCTAACTCCACGTTAATCATAAACTAAATGATACTTTAAAACTGCAAATGCCATCAAGTGTTCTCCTATTGACTTCTAGTTGCTCACACAATCATTCATCTATTAAACCAATGTGCTTGACGTAGGCTGTGTTTCTCGGTACCACCGTGGGAACACAGTGGCAGTTCCCCTGCCTTCATGCAGCTTACAGTCCAGACAAAGGATAACTCATTGCAAATAAACAGGCAGCAGGCAGTTCTTGCTGATAAAAACTCACAGATGACAATGTTGCTAACACAATGTTGCTAACTCCACAGTCATCTCTCTTCAGCCCAGCGGTGGGCTTAGCTACAGGATGGGCTTTCTTGTGACAATGCCCTTTAATAGAGAGAGCTGGCCCACATTGTCTGTCTCGGTTGCTTCCCCTGCCCTGCTCCCCCTCTGCTCCAGCACACGCTGTTCCGGGTGCCATTCGGATCAGACCATGTTCTCTCACACAACCCATCTTACCACCGCCACCACCGCTGCTTCCTGGTCACCATGTCCACCTTCCCCAGAGGTCGACATCATCCTTGCTCTGGTTATTCATGAGCTAATCTCCTCTGTCCCGTGCAGCAGACTACATGATTTCAGGAACAATTTCAGTTGTCATTTGGCCTTGTCCAGCTGATTCTAGACCACAAGAAGTCAAACTCTGAGGGGAGAAGAGTTCCAGCCTGGATCTTGAGCTTAAAGGCAGCCAGCCCCTACTACGGCTGTTTTCCTTTCTCTCTCCCTAAGTAATGAAGTTCTTTGTTCCCCACACCCAAGAATGTAGCAAATAGGTGGAGACAGAAAACACATTTCTTGTTATTTTTCCTGAAAAGCCTAACTGTGGCTGTAACAAGCCCCTGAGAAATAAAAGCTCATTGCGTCTTTCCAACTCTTCACCTTTACGCGCAGAATCCCAGAGCAAATACTTCCTGTTAAAATGTCGCTTCTCATTCTCAAGCAGCTCTGCTAATGCTGAGGACTCATCACACTGCAGATATCGCTAAGAAACCCACAATACCTCCGAAACCCGAGCCCGGCTTTCGAGACGTCTAGGTGGTTCCAGCTTCAGCCTAAATTCAACTTTCCAAAATCCACAGGATAACAAATAAGACAAAGGATCCAAGTTTTCAGAAGAAAGACTATTTTCTGAACTGAAGCCATGCACACATGTAATTAGTCAGGCATCGGCTCCAGCTAACTTTTCATGAATGTGATAATTTCTTGGAGAGGGGGTTCATTTCTTAATCCGTAGACATCTTTATGTTCTAAAATGCTTGATGTAAAAATACAGCTCAAAAATGTTCTGCAATCCTGACATTGGGAAAAATTGCCAGCAACAAAAATGTGGCTCTGTTCAGTCATTGCTCTGGTCACAAGAAAAATACAGGTGGAGGGTCGTGGTCCTGCCCTCAAAGGGTTGTGCCAGACTTTTTTGACTCCCCATGGGAGGCCTTACCCTCTCTGAGGAGTGGATGGGGAGTGGGGTGCGAGAAAGGTAGGGGGAGCAGGAGGAGGGGAGGGAATGGGAACTGGGGTTGGTATATAGAGTGAGGAAAAAAGATTGTTTTTAAACAATAAATAAAATAAAAGGTTTATATCTAAAAAAAAAAGTGAATTCCTGACTATCCTGGTACGTCATGATGCCCCCTCTGACTGTCAAGGTGGGAAATAAATTACGTCATGTATATTACTCAGTGGACACATTCTGAGTACATGGCACCCTGCCAGGAGCTCGGGATAAACTGCAGGGAACAGATAAGATCTCAGAGCAAAGAACTTCATAAAGCCAGTACCCCGGCGGAAAGAGGAGTGACGAGACCAACACACGGATTAGGAATACTAAGCGATAAGGTAAAACTAAATCTGATGAAACATTACAAGACTCAGGAAAGAGGGGAAAGGGTGGCACTGAAGAGCGGCTGCTATGCCCAAGAGGAAAGACCAAGGTGCCACCGCCCTTCAAACTAGTGACACCTTCACAAGGATGCTCAACGCTGAATCTCACAAGCATTTTTGACAGTCTTTGTGTTAAAGGCTTCAGTTACAACCTACAGACATAAATATAAAGATGAGTATTACTCCAATCATATATTCTTGAACTTGGCCTCAATTTGATAGATAAATAATGAGTAAAATATCACACTCCATGGGGGGATTTTATACACGTCCATTGGCTTTTGAAGCACCTTCTTCCAGACTGTGTGGAAGGAATGGTGTTATGGTTACACCCCACCCGATCTTCCCACTACTTCAGCCTTCCTGCTCCAACCTTGAGCCATCATTCCTCCTTGTTTCTAGACTGTGGAAATTCTGTATTTAAGTCATGCCCCAGCCCGGAAACAATAAAACAATCAGTATCCATCAAATGCAGGCCTGCATAGCACAAACTTATTCCTGGAGTCGGAAAGGTTACATGCTATCATTGAGAAACATCTGCAGACATGCTCGCCTCTGCTAAGCAGTGTGCCAGCATCTGAGTTCTGTATGAGCTCCTCTTTTGTCCTGCTGATTGTGGCCAGGGGACAGAGAGGTAAGATGAGATAAAGCGTGCATAGTCACATTAAAGAGGGGGAGGGAGTTCCCTGAGAGTCAGCCTTCGGCACCTGCAGCTCTGGGCTGACTGCTGTATCAAACGGAGAAGTTCACACAATTACCTCTGTTTATGAATTCACCGAGTTGTTGGCCCAGGGAGCCAGGCTTCACCATCAAACTCACAGAATGTCATTGATCTGAGGGAAATTTTGAAATGGGTTCTGACTGCATCTTCCAAGCTTATGAACTGCCTCTTTAGCACACACCTGGAGCCTGTCATATAGTTTTTAATTGTGTTAAGGATTTCAAGGTCAGAACGGTTTGAATCCAATTTCTTTCAGGTTAGGAAGAAGCTGATTCTCAGCTTCACTGGGGGATCTTTTGAGAGAGCGCTCCAAGATCAAAGCTAGTAATAGAAGAGCTTAATATTTGGATTAGTCATGTTCTTTGTCTATTGAGTTTTCATCAGCTCACTGGAATGTAGAGCTCCCTATATTTAGCATATCATGAATTATTTATAATTATCACTTAACCAATAAGACTCTAAAAGTGTTATTAATTCCAGACCATGATTCTTTTGCTATTTTATAGTTTCTTCATTCAGTGTACATGAGTTGATACTATTTTTCTATACCATACAATCCAGCCCGCTTCTTGAATTTCCCAGATGGCTTGTAATTTTTCCATCTCTTCTAGGCCACATTGAAATAAAAAACAAACTAATTTTATAGGAGTTCCAATCCATGAGAACTTTTCTTATTGTTTTCTTTTCCTTTCTTTTTTACGTTTCAAGATGTCAAGGCAAACCAGTAACCTTTCCTTTGATATCTGCATAAAATTTGACTGGTATGTAAATTTTGACTGGGCACAAGACTAATCATTCTAACAATTTAAGCTCATTTTACTCTATGGAATAATTGGTTCTTATGGCAGGAGGTCAGGAAGCTACAAAAGAGAATGGGGAAGTCTGGGCACAAAGGCCCAGGACCTTGACCTCAGAGGCTGGTTTTTCAGTAGCAAGTTTTAGAGCTTTAAAAGGCTAACTTGTCTTTTGTGGGGGCCATGGTATTTTATTCTACAAAATGAAGAGATAGCAGAGGGGCAGTTTGCTTTGTTTTTAATATCCATTGATCAAGAACACAGTTATCAATGCCAGAGATGTCAGGAATTTTTTTTTTCATAATGGTTGGATGATGTGTGCTTCCAGTTTGACATATAGCCAGCACAGAGACACAGTGTGTCAGCTTGGTGATAGCTAGCAAGAGATATGGTGTGTCTGTTGCAGAGGCTGCATTTGAACCTGTGTATGGATGACTCTAAGAATGCTTTTTTCTGCTAGTAGCCCTTTACATATAATAGTCTCTCATTGCCTCCTATACACATGATCCTGGTTTTCTTCTAATAGACCTTTGCATGTAATAGTCTGTAGTTGCCTCCTATACAAATGATCCTGGTTTGATGCTATGCCATTTTATAAACATTCTTGTAATCCACTTAAACATTCCAGAACAAGCAGGGGAAATCAATCTAAGTTTGGAACATGGGTATATTAGTGCTTTAAGAAATAGGAAAGAGCCATGCCAATTTGCCTTGGTGTAGGTGGGCAAATAGTTAAATCAGATGCTCACAGTCTACCACGGAAAGCCTAGAGCTCTAACAACAAGCAGAACTTAAAGGCATTTCATCATCTTCCTTTCAAAGACCTCTTCTGAAGCCATGGTCTGTCTTGACCCCTAAGTAGTCTTGTTACTTCTTCCAGTAACTAACCTCTCTCTTAGACAGATGGTTTTGGCTGAGCCCAAAGTCATCTGGACTCCAGCAGCCTCAGCTGTCTTTTTCTTGCCCAAGTTGGATGTTCTCTAGGATGAAAGATGTCTGGAGCCTTGAAGCAATTTTCAGATGACCCAAGGAATCTCTCTGGAGAACAAGCCTGTGGGGCTACAACTCTGAGTGAAGACTCATTCCCACATCTCTCATCTCTAACAAAGCCCAGAGCAGGGCCAAGAGTGGGCATTAAATCATGGCTCAGTACTGTAATTTCTCCACCTTGTCAGACATTAGCCCTGATCCCAAATTCATCTTCAGCAATGCCTACGTTTAAAATTAATGTAAAAACTGCAGGTGATACTTATCAGAAGTACAGTTTCAATCACACTGTAGTACAAGTCCATCTGCCTGAAACGGAGTGTTTCGTGTGCAATGAAACTGCACGGTTCTTGGTAACTCATTAGGATGAGTTCATACAACAAGGGAGTTTTAGTGGGAGAGAAGGGCATGGATATGTTACCATCAATTACTTTTTGCTAAAGGAAAATGTGAATTCAGGTTAAAAAATCATAGGAATTCAGAGGACAAAGAAAAGTGCAATAGTGAACTTTCTCAAAAGACCTAGCAACTGAATCCTAGCACCCAAGACCCGTGACAAGGGCCAGGTGAAATCTGCTGAAAAGCAGATGCTTTTGAACTAAAGCAATCATGTATTCAGTACTAACTAAGATTCTGGGACAGTGTGTAAAGTCTCTACACTTCAATTAATGGTGTCTTTACTAAGTTTAGTAATAGATGTATCCCCAGCCTGAGGTCCTGGAGAAGGGGTTTGTTTCCTTAAGTTGATGGAATACAGATTGGAGAGTTAGAATGAGAGGCACCAGAATCAGAACAAGGAAGACAAAGGAGGTAAATAAGGACAGGCACACCAACCCCGCATAAAACACAGGGTAGCTTCCCAAATGAACTAACTAGTCCTTCCCTCGACAGTACGGAGCATTTTACCAGTGACGCACTTCTTAGAACATGCCTTACTACAGAGAAACATGATTGAAATTAGCAAGGTGAACCTGACTGTCTCTTTCTTGTTTATCTTGACGTCTGCTAGGGATTACTCTTGGGCAATAGTAAATAAGCAGGTGCCAGAAATCAGACTAAATCTGTAAGGGAAGAAGGTGGAAATACTTTATTCAATAGTCTACTTTGGGGTGCTCATCAATAAAGACCAGTGTTAGCCTGAATTTCATGTCACAGTCCCCTTTTCTGAGTGGTAACTGACCAGCTCCTTGGAGATCTCAATTTCTGGATGACCACTCCATACCAATAAGCATACAGTATATACTCATATTAAGAAGAAATAGTTCCTTCCTTATTGGAACATGAGACAAACATAGAGATACTCATAAGCATATTAGAAGGCCCAGGTCTCTTTGTGTCCTGCTGCGGCTGCAGTAATGTATCTCCAGGACTATACACTCAGCACACAAGCATCCAGCAGTGCATTTGCATCTGTTGCTTAGATGTTCTCAACAATGAGCTGTTGGGGGTTACCCAGTGCTCTCTCTTTTTTTTTTATTCTCGTGTTTTCTATCCATCAACACTTACATATACATACACTATCCCCCATGTTATTTTCTTGAAGCACATCAAATCTGTCTATAGTTATCCAAAACAGCTAACTCGTCAACTCTGTTCTGGGCCCCAGTAGAATTCTTATTGAAGCGTGCTGCAGGACAGGGCATGATGGCCCCTGATATCTGGTTGTACAATCAGAATGGCCAAGTGCTGTGCTTTGTTTCTCTGTTTGAGACTTTTTTTAAAGAAAAAAATCTTTATATTCATTTCATTTCTGTGTGAAAAATCTTGACAAGTATTTAGCCAGCTTTGAGGTCTTTCAAATTTGCTTTAAAGCCTCACAAGTGCCTTGTCGGTGTGGTCTTATTATGTAGTTTGAAAACTGCTGAGTCCAAAGGAAATCTGAGTGGGGCCAATATATATTTCACCTCCATGTGCAAGTACTGGGATTGCTCTGTTTCTGCTTCCAGTTTAGTTTTCAAAACTAGTATTCTATGCCTTATTTATCTCTAGAGGTCTTGCCATATAATCTTTTTCCCTAATAAATAGCTCTTATTCATTGGATAGTTAGTACAGTACCACTGTTGGCTATAATGATGTCTTGGTGGTCCCAGGGGAAGGAAAGGAAACAGCTCAGAGAGGCAGACCACTAGCTAACAGCAGACATGGCCATTTATGTCGATCTTAAACTGGAAACTTATTTTGCAGGAATAACCTGAACAAAAAGAAATCAACCCCTTCCCTTCATCTCTAAGATGCCAGTCACTAGGCATACCGTCTGCTCTCATCACCAAACCCAGGGTCCCCTGAATGACTAGAATCTTCCCTTGTGCTTATTTTGAGAAACATAAATCCAAGCAAGAGAAAGCAAGAGCATGCCCAAGGAAATTCTTCCTTCTCACATTGGAAACCTGGGGTACATATGGCAGCACCCTTTCCTGTCACCCAGAAAACAGAAGAAACCCAGGTCAGAAGATAGGGAATATGGCAGGTTATGAATTTCATAGCTGTGTACATTCCAAAAGTAACAAGATACAGGAGGCATCAGGGACCATTCTTTGTGAATTCAATACAGACCTATTTGAATGCTTGTTCTTAGAACTTACATAAAAATATTTCAGAAAACATACATACAAGTAACATTGTGGAGACAGAGTAGGTTTTAGGAACATATATGTACATCTATATAAAGAGATGTATGCAACAACTGATGGGAAAAGACTTGAATTTGAAAGAGACAAAGGAAAGGTATATAGAAAGGTTTGAAGGGAGGAAAGAGAAAGAAGAAATTTAATTATATTATAATCTCAAAAGTTGAAAATGTAAACACTTGAACATGTGTACAGTATATGTTAGACACCCCCATGAGATGTTCATTTACAGTGTGAGATATAGCTAGTTCATTCTATTCATCTGAATGTTTTGCACCCAAGTCTTTTTGATGTGAGTCTCTAGGACTCTATATGCTCATGAGCTTCTCAAGCCATGCTCCTCCCACAGGTTTCCTCTGTCAGCATGCCATTCTACCATTTGTCAGGGGATGTGTTAATCAATCACCAGGTATAGGTGGAATGGGGACCCACAGCAAATGAATTGTTAAAAGGACTGGTCTTCACACTGAAGAGTCAAAGGAGGCAAAGGCATAAAGAGTGCCTGAAAGATCAAAGACGATATGATCTGCAAGAAGTCCCAGTCATGGAAAATGGGTTTTCATAGTATAATCAGGAACTTACGTAAGAAACCTGCATGGTTGATCTATTCTTTATCCTGATGGTGAGCACACAGTCATAATTATGATCTGTATGGCACTCGACATTGGATAAACTCAGTTACAAGCTTCTAGGTTCCAGAAAAAGAATCCCATTTAAACATTTTAGTACTTATTAAAAATAATTTCATTTCCATTTAAAAGAGACTCACTTCTAAATGACATTTTCCCCAACCTGAATTATCCTCAGATAATAAGGCCCTTCCTGATTCTTCGTTTTATTTTACAGTACAGGAAATTCATGCTCAGAGGACTCAAATTACTTTCATAGAGTCACGTCATTTTCTAGCTGTTAATTTGAAAGAACTGTTTCCAACTATGGATGTCTGGTTCCAGGTCCAGATTTCTCTCCACTGTTCCTTGGCCATTTTAAAATCTTCTTCCTCCATCCCCATTGACTTTCAATGCCTGCAGTTTGACGATATCTTCCACACTCTCCCTCCCCCTGAAAAATTCATAATCACAAACTAGGCTGCATGTGGCCTCTAAGGGTTCTTCTAGGCTAAGAGTTCCGTCCAGTATGAAATGGATCCTGAAAACCCTGCACCACTCTCCTGGGAGGACCAATCCCACATCATGGTACCATCTGCATTTTTTCCTGCTCCGTTTTTAATTTGAAAGTTCAGAATTGGTGAGACTTTAATTATAGGGATACATTGGCTATTTGATATAACCAAAATATCCTTGACTTAAAAAGAAAAGGGACATAATGGAGCCTGTAAATACCCCAGCCCCATTCGTGCTTTCATGTCTTCACTGAAATATTTATGCTGAACCTGAAAAATTCTTGAATAACAAGGGGTTTTAAAATAAAGATTTCCTGTATGATTCTTGCTAGTGACAGGCACATTTGAAGACCTTATCTTCGTGTCTGGATATAAAAGACAGGATCAGCCCTCTGGCTGTGCTCACAATGACTGCCCTGAAGTTTTCATTGTTTCAACAATAGCATCATCACTGTTTGTCAAACTTTTTCTAGTTCCTTGAGAACTTCATACAATGTGTGTTGTCGCTCTCACCCCTTGATCCCTATAACGCCTCCAAGTTCACTCCCACCTCCTCATCTCCTCACCTCCTCACCTCATATCCTCTCCGTTTAACTTTACAACTCACAAGGACGATTTGAACTACATGGTGTAAGGCTCTCACTGGGGCTGGTTCCCTACCAGGGAACACACCCTTAAAGAAAGCCATCCATAGCTGCTTAGCTTTGGGGTGCTCAGGAGCCCCTTTCCCTCCCTGCTAGGATGTTGATTGGCTTGATTTTGTACAAGCCACCTCTGTGGCTCTGAGTTCATGAACACAGAGGTCCTATCGTGTCCAGAAAACCCTGTTTCATTCTGATGTTCCTTAACCTCTGGCTGTTATGATCTTCTTAATTCTTCCACTTACGTCCATGAGCCTTACAGAAGGGTACCATATAGATGTCTCATATGAGGCTGAACATTCCAGCCACATTTATTCAAAGCATTTTGATCAATTGTGAGTTTCAGCATTAACCACTATCAGATGGTATCTTCATCAATGAGATATGAGAGATGAACTGATCTATGGGTGGGGATATATGAATTTACTGTGTCTGATTAGCAGAATAATCTGGGTCTGAGAGTTCCCCAACTGTGGGTCCTTGGCAAGATTTTCAGTATGAGGTTTATGTTTCCTCCCGTGATGTGAGCTGGAAATCCAATCAGATAGTGGTTGTGAGCCCCTTATCATTCATGCCACTATTGCACCCCAGAGACTGTCTTGCCACACAGGTCATTATTGTAGTTAGCAGTGGTGGTGGCTGAGTAAGACTATTGATGCTTTTCTTCCTAAGCCCCCTGCCAACTACAGAGCACCTCCTGGTACCACAAAAACTCATCAACAAGGAGGAAGCTTCCTTGTCAGTACCAGTTTGATTTCTCCATGTTTTATAGCCAACATGTGTAGTATCTTTAGCCATAAGATCTTACCATCAAGTTCTAGCAGGCAACTAAGAAAAATATGTATTATTGGGGTTTTTTGGGACTTTCCTAATCAATAACTCAAGGGAAAGAATCCCACATCTGGCACTGAACTTTCTATTTGACAACCTAAGGTACCGGGAGGAGCATTATCCCCTGTGTAAGTTAACTCCAGCTAAATACTTTATATGAATATAAATACATTGTGCATATTCACGCATGTGTACTTGTGTGTAGGTATGGGGTGGGGGAGCTGATAGGATAGTGAGTTTCCACATGGCCTTTTCAAACATCCTTGATGTTAGCTATTCCGCTGACCCTTCCTCTACCCCACTCCCCCATCTCTTTCCCCATCTAAGGTTCCCTCCCTATCATTCATCCTTTTCCACTTCCATCATTCCACCTGTAACATCGTAATGTTTTCCTTTGCACTTATTAGATTTCCTTTGCTTTCATCTACAACAGAAAATATCTGTCACTTGAATGGAAATAAACAATATGATTCTAAAGTACTAGTCATCAACACACCATCAAGTTGAGAACAAACTCAGAGTTATTTGGTCATAATAAAATACATTCTTTTTATCATTACATTGTAAATCTAATTACAAACCCCCAAAATAATGTTGCTATAATGTATTAGATAATATGTACTTTTTTGGCCAATAGAATAGACAAAAATTTAATTTTGAAGAGTTTGATCAAAAATTCATATGAAATCTTGAGCCAAATATGTTCACAGGCTATAGACAGCAATTTTATGAATGATGACTGAACTATACTTTGATTTTAATGGTTCTGGGAAATGTCCAAATGCACTGTGCTCTGTGCTCAAGATGCACAGTGATTCAGCAACCCCATATTATCACACACACAGAGTCTATTGTCAGAAGTTCCATTGATGTCCTCCACAACTGTCCTCGGTAGTTAACGCTCCTAACTTCTTGCTGTTTAACCCAACAGCGTGGTTGAAGCATCCTCGATATGGCCATAATTCTCCACGTGACTGGTGTTTAACTTTAGATAACTGGCCTAAGTAAGTGCTTTGGGAATTATTTTTCTCACCTGTAAGACAGACAAATAGAATTTTCTCTGAGATTGTTCTATTGTGAGTCAGTACATATAAGTCATTTAGAATATTGTCAAGGCACCACTTCAATAAGTGCTTTAATATTATTTTAGTATTCTCGATAATGTGATGTAGATATTTTATAAAAAGTATGAAATAAACAAATAACCCTTAGGGTTTTCAGTGACGTTGTTTTTGTGAGAAGCTAAGGGCTCATACATGCTCGGATGGAGCTCTATCACTCAGCTACACCTCCAGCCCCCTCAATTGGTGCTCTTTTCAGTTAGTGCTTAATGCATTAAGAGTACAATGTCAGCAACAGGACTCACCCACTAAAGAACTTAGATTCTCAGGAACTTCCTGGTTTTCTTCAAGTTTCCTCAATGAGAGATTTACTTGATCACTAAAGACTGTGATAATATTCTGAATGATAGGAATTGATCTTGTCCTGTGGAAGTATGTGCCCTGAGGCTTTCAAATTAATGCTATAAACATGCAATTCTATTTGTTGTCGTATAGACACGTAGGCTATTTCACATCTACTGAAAGACCACAGAATTTTCTCTAGATCTTCTTGTCCTCGCCACTGTTTTAGCCCTGTGGCTACTGTCAGGTCCTCAGATTAGCTTCTATCCTGCAGCTGGAGACGTCTCTTCTATCCTGCAGCTGGAGACGTCTCTTCTTCTATCCTGCAGCTGGAGACGTCCTTCTCTTGCAACCCTGAGCACAGCACTCTCTTCATTCCACATCTACGTAGCACTCTTCTGTTTCAAGTTCAACATTTCACGAAAATCCTCTCTGATTCCTTCTGGCATGGGGCACGGGGGTGGGTATGCATCGGTGCTTACTCCCGTAGAACTCTGACTTTCTTCAACATGTGTCCAATACACTAACATGATTCCCTGTGTAACAGGGAAATTTTATCCTCTTCATAAACAAGATAAATCTTATAGCAATAATTAAACTAAATGTGTCCCATACTCATCAGTAAGAAAAAACAGGCATGAAGGGGCCATGAAAAGATGGGAGGATTGAAGTGAAGATCTTGGGTCACTCCGTCTGCTGTTCTTTTGAGCTTTTCTTGAAAGTGCTTCTGTGTCGTGAGGAAACGTCATTTACTCTGCCACACTTAGCCCACTCTTTCCTCTGACTTTGGCATGGAGTACCTCTTTTGGAATATATGGTTTTTTTAAGCACCATTGGTTTCTCCATATAAGTCAACCTACAATTTTTTTTCTTGTGCTCGGTGAAGAAAGAAATGGGCCCACGATCTCTAGGAAAATTGGTCTTATGGAATTAACTTGGGAAAACTGTAAGGAGCTCAGGGTGTGACCATCCTGTGGAATGTCTTAGAGTAATTGCTTATGTGGCATTTGGACCTCATTGTTTTGGACCCTAATGGACCAAAACATGCAACTTTCTCTATTTGTGTTTAATATTTGTACCCTTGTTGGAGGCAGAGGGTATATATGACAATTTTATCCCTTGCTTAGCTATTGCAAAGCAAGAAGCCTTGATCACAATAAAGCTCAATAAATAAACATTTGTTAAGGAAATTGGCATTATAGGATTTACAAAATCAACCTGTTTGACAGAGATGCAAATTTCAGACTAACATAGAAGATGGGGATAATTTCAGATCATTTGAAATATCAATTTTGAGATAGTTTATGTATCTCTCAAAATCTAAGTTGAAATGGCAGAAACCGGAAAGTGAGGTGGGCGGGACAGAGTTCAATGCCATAGAATGTAGATTTACACATACAAGGCCACAATTCTTCCCTCCATTTCTGAGCCAGATGCTAACCAATAACTGACACCTCCTTCATTACTTTAGGTCGAATGAGCCGGAGTCGATTTATCATTATGCCCACCCAAGGAGAAGGACGGCAATGCCCCACAGAGCTCACCCAGCAGAAGCCCTGCCCAGTGATGCCCTGCTATAGCTGGGTCCTTGGCAACTGGTCGGCATGTAAATTGGAGGTAAGTCATGCAATGACACTTAGAGAATGCTTCTCAGTATGTGCAAAGTACTTATCTCATCAAATATAGTGATTGAATAAATTACACAGCACCAGGTTCTGGGCACATACTATTTTTAACAGAGTAGAGAACATGGAAAAAGGCAAGCAAGTGAGTTTGTTTCACACAGAGTTCCACTGCCAGGAGAGTAAACAGTCATTCATTAGGCACTGATTATAACAAGCTGGGTCACAGAACTGCCGATCTCTTTGGCATCCTCAAGAATTCTATGCTTTTTTTTTTTTTTTGCCTTTGTTTGCTGGGAATATCAAAGAATTTTTTTAATTAAGCAAAACCCTGACTCTGGAAATGCACAGCTTGCATTGGATTGTGTTTATTAAAAGTTAACTTTTGGCACTGACAATGCCTTGCTTATGGGCAGGAGATGAAAAGAGGATAGAAGCTATATTCTAGCCTTCTTACATGAGACAAGGTTGCAACCCTTTCCTTAATAATTACTTTTTATTGGCCTGAAACATAAATGCCTGGTGACTTGACTGCATGTTCCAGACACTGACATGGGCTTGGTCTTCGACTGCTTCTTCTTGCCAGTTTTGGGCTTAAGAAAAAGGTGCATTGATTTTGTTTCTGTCTTTTAGTAGTTTATCCTTCAGTTCATATTCAGAAGCTTATTTTAATTAGGCAACGATAACTTTGATTACACATCAAGAAATCTTCAGAGTATTCTTATAAAGATGTTCAGTGCCCCTGTCAAGATGGCTGTGTTGAGCAGCTTTGTAATACAGCAGAAATTAAATGCCCATGTGTCTTTATAAGTCTCAGAGGAACAAAATTATGTGGTACATTTGTTCAGTAATCCTTTTTGTTGTTGTTTGTGGACTCGTGCTGATTGATGAATTCAGAAATAACCTAACAGCTCTAAGTAGTCAGAGCTTCTCTACTTGTCTAAGTATATGAAATCCTTAGCACAGTACCAAATAAATTAAGAGCTCAATGAATTGTATTTGGTACTAAAATTTTTGATTGAAACTATAGTTATGTTTATTAGTGTCATCTGTCTCTTCACATCTGGTAGAAGTGAAAATTCAGTGTAAATAAAACCCCACTGAAGATCAGGGCTGTGAGGGTGGGTGAGGGAACGCTCCCTGTTTACCATCTTGCTCTAAGGATGGGGTCTGCCTTCAGACCGTAGGGCATAAATTCTATACAAGGGAGTGCTTGATTCATGAATGGAATTGTCAGTCCTGATGCTGATTTCTCTTCATGTGGGCGCTGTTCTTAAAAGTATAACAGATTAAGGATGAATGTGGGCTGATCCAAGGATACACAGTGGGAGCCTACCACTGTTTGTCTTGGTTTTTAAGATGATCCCTAGTGCAGGCTCGTTTTCTGCACAGCTACACAAGCTGCCTGATGGACCGTCAAAAGGAAACTCTCCTCCATTCATCCCGTCAGTTGGAGGTATCAGGACTTTGAAAGCCTGTATCCGCTGCAATGTCTTTAGACTTGTCTCCAAGTACACAAAGTCCTCATACTCATCAGCAAAACTGCACCTAGCAACATCAGCAATGCCATCATCCAGATGTTAAGTTACGAAGGAGCACTCCCCACCAAAACCAAAATTCAGTTTGTTCTTGTTATTTTCCATTTTAGACAGTGACTTTTTTTTACCAGAGCATTTGTTTTGAATGTTATACTGTGGATTGATTTTTAAACTTTTTCTCTACAAAAATGCATTTAGGGCTAAAATTGTGATACTTTTCATAAACGACAATCATGAACTGGTCCCACCTTTGCCATGGTGTGTTTGGGCTCTTCCTAACTCTTATGCTGAAGACTGGCCACAATGTAAGAGGAGAATGACATCAGTAGGAGGTGCTAGGAAGGGTCTACCCTCATGACAGAAGGCCCGAGGCACCTGCTCTTGGCCCCCTGGACATACAAGAGTCCTATCTATAAGGAGTCCATATGGGCACTGTAGTGTTGAACATCTCAGACTCACTCGAGGAGTGCATGCCCATCACTTATAAATTACTCAGCATAAGGAAGACTTTTTTTTCTTTTTTCTTAATTAAAAATTTCCATCTCCTCCCCTCCTCCTCCCCGGACGGGCTCTGTGTGAGCCTTGTCAGTTTGGTTGCTCACCTTCCTGGACCTGGGGGGAGTTGGGAGGACCTTGGACTCAACATAGTGTAGGGAACCCTGATGGCTCTTTGGCCTGGAGAGGGAGGGAGTGGGGGTATGGGTGCAAGGAAGACTTTTTTTTAGAGTAGCCTTCTTTAGGAGAGACTATGCTAAACCAACCAACTGCAATTTCTCTTAATTTTTTTTCCTAAGAAAGTGTGTGGTATTCCAGTTTGTGTGCTGCCTCAAGTGCTTTGTGCTTTACACTTTGGATTTAAAAGTTGGATTCACCCAAACTTAACATTTCATTTTTTTTTTTTTTTTTTGCTATTTGACCTCCTTTCATTTTCTTTTCTTTTGGGGGGAGGGTCTTATCTTGAATGACAGATACATCACAGATCTCCAGAGGTTGCATGAAATCAGATAATATTGAACCTAATATTTAGCATAACTTTCTCATACAGAAATAGTGATAATAAATTTTTAAATAAAGTTTATTTCTAGCTTGGATGCTCTGAAATAATAGTGACTATAATGAATTAGAACAAGAAGGACAATATACACTCAAAAGATATGCTTGAAAGATCCTGCATGGGATAAGGACTGGAAATAATCTATTGCATTCTTCAGAATGGCATGCACTTAAACACCTAAGTTGTTTCTGGAATTGCCCATTTGATGCCTTTTAGATCACAGTTAACTATAGCTGACTGAAACTTCATTACTGAATGTCCTCAGTCTTGTCCTGTGTGTAGAGAGTTCCCAAGCTGGTAGTCTGTGTCATCTTGCTTCTCCAGCAGCCACCCATGAGTTCCCTTGATGCCCAGAAGCTTATACCATCATACTTGGCTAGTGCCAGCTGGCTTGTGAGTAGATAGAACACCTACTCCATGCCCAGGGTCAGTATCTTCACTACTGTAACTGACACTTTTTTTTTTTTTTTTTGCACTCCTGCGTCTGCAACAGCTGCAGCATCTCCAAGATCCAGAAAGTGAAGTATCTATCTATCCTCTGTAGACAGGAAAGACCAAGAAAGAGGTGAAACCCAGGTTTCTGTGTAGAGGGCTGTCAGACTGTCATCTAATAAAGAGATACTTTCAATCTCTCTGTCTCTCTGTCTCTCTGTCTCCCTCTCCCTCCCTCCCTCCCTCCCTCCCTCCCTCCCTCCCTCTCTCTCTCTCTCTCTCTCTCTCTCTCTCTCTCTCTCTCTCTCTCTCTCTCTCTCTCTCTCTCTCTCTCTCCACAGACAGACACAGAGTAACCACAATAGCAAAAGGAAGTAGAAAACTAGCTCTCTACCAGTTTTTAGACTTAGTTGAAACAAATTCAACTTGGTTATATAGGAAAATTGATACCATAATGGGTGTTTATCAATAAGAATAGGATTGAAAGGGTTTCTGGCATTATAAATGCCTCCCCCACCCCGTCCTTCATCTTTTATGAGTAGCACTGAGGCATGGGATGAAACATCTAGAAGACGCTATGAGCAACCAAGACATGTTCGTGGTTGTTTGTGGCACTGAGTCCAGTGTGTAATGCATGACCCTGGGTTTGCTTTCCCTCCTCTTTCCCTCCAGTCCTGTCGGATCCTCCCGACTGGCATCCAGACTCAGCACCTTCTTAACATCAAAGCTTTGCCTCCAGCTTTGCTTCCTAGGTATCAGAGAGGAAATGCAGCTGTCAGCTGAACTCATTCAAATCTCCAAAGGACTTCTTTTTGAAATATAAACACCTAACTAAAGTCCTGGTTAAGATACCCATCTCATGAGTCACTGCCAAAACCTTCAAGTATGAAAATTTCTATCAGCAGATAGTTGAGCGCAGTACCCACCATGCCTTTTAATTCTGCATTTCTGTGTCAAAGAGGCACTGGATGGATTTCCCTCGTTGCCCAGCTTCCTGAGTGACACTAGCGTGAAGCATCCTCAAAGCGTATTAGTACAGTAGCCAAACTGGGACAATCACTCCAATACAGCAACAGGGAAAAAAAATCAGAGTTTTAGTTGAATCCCAACCAGATCTGTGTGAGAAAAGCCCGAATTTTGCAAAGAAATGAGGAGCAATAAAAGAGAAATTCACACTCCGGGACTGTGCATGTTCTCTGGGAAGGGGTTATAGATCAGACAATGTTCTCACATACCTCGAGACAAATTATGCAGTGTTTCCCATTTTGTCAATTCTGCCCAAGTCCCAGAATGACCTTACTGTGGGGGCATAAACAGTGAAACTTCTGTCTGTGTTTCTATGTCGCTTTCCCCGTCAACCCCAGAAGCTCGGAGATTGTCTACCATCGAGAGTGAATTCCAAGGGGAAGGAAGTTGCTGTGTGTCTTTGGGCTTTCCTTGGGGACCCAAACTCTGAGATTCGATCTGGTTAATTCTGAGAGCATCTTTTCTTCTCTCAGGGCGGAGACTGTGGGGAAGGCGTACAGGTACGCAGCTTTTCCTGTGTCGTCCACAATGGCTCAATATCCCACACAGCGGTCCGTGTGGAGGACGCCCTGTGTGGAGAAGTGCCCTTCCAGGACGGAGTCCAGAAGCAGCTGTGCTCCGTGCCCTGCCCAGGTGTGCATTTGAATTATGAGCATGGTCACATTTTGAAAGATATAGAGTAAGGCAAAAACAGTACTGGCCTCAGAAACAAAACTAAGCTAGCATCTCATCTCATCTCATTGATCTCACTGAGCAATGGACCCAGCATCTAGGTAACAGGTGGACCAAGCAATGTCCCCAGATTGCATGGCAGGAGTGAGACAAGAAGCTTGTCAGTTTACTGTAAAAACTCAGGTTCTGTGTAGACGTGAAGGTCATCACTTAAACATAAAATGATGATTTTAATACTAACAATGCAATAACTTGCGTTGAATATTTGAAGGTTTTGCAATATTTCCTTACAATATGGTATGTGCATACATATGTGCATTTACATGTTATGTGCGCACATATATGTGTGCGTACATCATTCACATGTAAATATTTATATTTAAGTTATGTACCCTGTGTCTACTCCATATGTTTACATTTACAAGTAAATATGCCTATGCATCGTGTACTTAAGTAAATATTCTTCAGGCAAAATATCTCATTTCAATGACTTATTTGTCATTTTTCGACGGCTTCTATGCACATCCATTTTCCAATGTTATGCTGATCCTTGGGGTTTTTTCATACAGCATATTCTGGCGCAGTTTTCCCTCCCCCAGCTTCTCCCAGATCCTTCCCACCTTCCCTCTAGCAGCCCCGCTGTATCCTGGAGTCGTGACGACTCTGACTCGAAGCAGTGTTATGACAATCTAATCTTTGCACTCGTTTCTAAACTAGAGAGAGCCACAAATTATTTCACCAACAACAGTACTTTCAGACTGAAAATCCGTCACTATTTGGAGCCACCCATGTCCCTGCACCTCCCCCACACACCCCCTTCTATGCCCCGTGTCTCTGATGCCAGTGCCTGCTTTCACAATATGTTCCCTGCCCTGCAACATGTGACTCTCCAGGAGACTGCCACATAACCCAGTGGTCAGAGTGGAGCAAGTGTGAGTTAACCTGCATCGAAGGGAGAAGCTTGGAGACCACGGGCCGCCAATCCAGGTCAAGGACCTTCATAATCCAGTCCTTTGAGAATCAAGACAGCTGCCCCCAACAGGTCCTAGAAACACGGCCTTGCACAGGTAATGAGGTCATTTTTCTGTACTTGGGATGCTTTGAAGAGTCTTGTGTTGGTGAGAGAGGTGTGATACACTCCCTGTTTCCGTGTTCACGTACAGGCGGCAAATGTTATCATTACACATGGAAAGCGAGTCTTTGGAACAATAATGAACGGACTGTGTGGTGCCAGCGCTCCGATGGCCTTAACGTCACAGGTATTCCTTCCTAAATTCTACACAGAGCCGTCAGGAAGGCCTCATGATGTGCTTCGGTTGAGGAATTTACTTACAAATTGAAGAAAGGTTGAAGAGCAGGTGGCTTAGATGGTCTTCTTGGATGGTTTTCATTAGACCTCACTCATGTTTTTGAAGTCAACAATCCTATGTTAAGATTTATAAACCGGGCGGTGGTGGCGCACACCTTTAATCCCAGCACTCGGGAGGCAGAGGCAGGTGGATCTCTGTGAGTTCGAGGCCAGCCTGGTCTACAAGAGCTAGTTCCACGACAGGCTCTAAAAAGCTATAGAGAAACCCTGTCTCAAAAAAAAGATTTATAAAGCATATAAACCAAGCAGATCAGTTGAACCACAACAAAATAGTCCTAAATTCATGATCGCAGGTAAATCTGAGGAAGAGGCATGCTAGTTTAAGATGGCCATCTCTAAAGAGTAGGAGCGTGTGCCATCTCTGAGATCACCAAGAGGAGCCCACTGAGCATCAGGTCCCAGTCCATAGGCTCCACCCCATTCTCCTCTGCAGAGCTGATAAACATACACTTTTCAAATTGAAATGTTTTGTCCTTAATGATGCAAAGACAAAAATGAAGATGCTACAGATGCTGGTGTTTACCCACGGCAGGCTGATTTTGAATGTTTCCCTGGTTAGGGCAATTACTTAATGCCTGAAAAGTGTCTGAAGGAAAGATTCCTTATTCTTAAAAGAGGGTACAATTTGATTGTACAAATGGTTTTCTCAATAATTTTAAAGATTTTTTGATGTCTTCTTGTCAAAGCAAATTAAATCGACATTGATTTTACTTTAGTACTGCAACTGACAAACAGCTTATGCAAGGCTGGAAGAAGTGAGCAGCAGCAAGAGAATCAAAACCCCTCCTTTATCCTGTTTATATGCCTTTACATTATTGGTATTAATCCATAGTTTAATCCATATAGTAATTTATTTTGAGCTACTTTTCCATTTTGCAAGCTGATAAAACTAAGTACTCTATAAGTATGCCTAGCCAGGAACCAAAAGAAGGCCTCCTACTCCACAGGGGGCAGAAACCTTTCTGGCAGAGTTGGCGAGGGCTATGCTGGAACAGTGAACCTTCTCAGTGCATGGCATGAGGCCATCAGACAAGAGGGCTGGGGCCGTTGGCATCAGCTGATAAAGACGTCTAGAGCCTAACTTCCTTCTTAAAGCTTAAAAATGATGCCCTGTCATGTGTATGACTTGTAGTAAGTCACCCCGGAGGCCATCAGTTTGAAGACTGAATGCCCTGTCCCCAGACATAATAAAGAAATAGAGAGGTGCTGTGTGGCCATCACCACAGACATCCACATGACCAGTTTCATCTCCCCGTGCTACCTCTGGATTCCAGTGGGTTTTGTTTTGTTTCGTTTTTAACTTTGGTGTTTGTTATTTTTTTTTGTTGTTGTTTTATGAACAATAGTGGCAATTTGGATACTTCATGCCCAGAAAATGTCTAAGCCTGACTCTTCCTCCATAGCCTTGAGCCTGAAGCCCTTTTGCTGGCTTCCACCCATAACGTGTAACTGGTTGACAGTTACTGCACTGCAAAGACTAGAGCCTGTAAATGCAGCTGACATCATGGGAATAGAGTTTAAACACCGCCCTTAAGTGCATCAACTTCTCAATCTAGTTATCTCCAAACAATTTCATGTCTATTACCACTTTGACTCAAGGAAGACTAAACCAGTGTGGCACCTGGTTTTAGCCACACCCCATACCCTCCTTTAACCCCAGTACTTAGATAACCCTGCATAAGCGATTGCATAACTGTAAGAACTGAGTTGAGCATCAGACGGTCCATCCTAGACTTTATGCGTTTGCTTCTACACACACGTTGACGGGGAGGTCCCAGGTGACTGTATGTTCGTTAGGCCTGGTCCATATAAAAATCCTGGCCATGGTGCTTAGCAACGTGACTCATGGAACAACAGTGGCATTCATTTACTTGGCTTTTGGAATTAGCCTAGTTAGTGCCTAGCTGGCTTACCCAGGAACTAGAGAAATATCTACATGGAATGAGTCTCTAAGCAGCTGTGTTTGCTGCTCTTGAACCTAAGTAGAGATTTCATCGATTCTTGTACGGATCCAGGTGCACACAGGCTTTGCTCTCAATTATAGACACACGATAAACTCGTGATACCAATGAACATGAAAAAATTCTAAACATCTCATTTTAGACACATCTTAAGAGTGATTAATAAGCTAGGGTTGTAGCATGTGGCTGACATATACATTTAATACATGATAAAATAATAATGATGCTAACAATAATAACTATGCCCCCAATAGGAAAGGGAAATAGCAAACTTTTAACATTGTTATCATGGATAAATCCGCAAATAACAGTGATTTTTCCTTTGTAGGCGGCTGCTCCCCTCAGGCACGCCCTGCTGCTGTTCGGCAATGCACGCCAGCTTGCAGAAAACCTTTCTCATACTGCACACAGGTGAGTCGCATGCTCGGCTCCCCTACAGGCATTATAATTTCAGTGTTATTTCTATGTAGTGGGGCATGCACGTCTGCTTCAGTGAGGCAGTCATTTTACATGCTTATACCGCCATCTCGAGGTATGTGGAGGGATAACAACTATTGCCAAGACTGCAGTTTAAGAAATCTGCCCTTAAGCTGTCTAATTTATGCTCCATCTACCAATAACCGCTTTAGTTAATGGATGCATTCTATTTTTAGCTTTTCATGCACATTTGAAATTTTCAGGCTGTTCATGTTTGATAAAAAGTATTTTGCAAAATTTGTTTATAGGATGAGTAAAGCTTTAGTTTGCTGAAAATAGGTTAATACGTCTAGTATGACCACGGCTGAAAAAAAATATGACCATAACTGAAAAAAATATGCTTGTGTGTGTGTGTGTGTGTGTGTGTGTGTGTGTGTGTGTGTGTGTCTGTCTGTCTGTCTGTATGTCTGTCTGTGTGCATGGTGAGCATGTATGTGCATGCATATATCTGTTTGGATTTTCTTTCATGCAGGGTTTTTGTTTTCTCCCCCATCCCTTCCACACACTTCTGCTTGCGAACTGATGTCAAATGTTCACTATACTGTAATTAGTGGCTCTAACTAATTGCAATGCATATATAGTATTTTAAAGCCGTGCTGCCTATCATAAAGAGGCAGGCTTCTTTCTGCAGTGTGTGTATCCAGAAAAGCAATTCAATGAAAGTAATTTAGGCACTCAGTCATATTTTATGACTCTCCTACTTCAAGGTGGGTTGATTCTTTACCACAATAAAGACGTGGGTAGGATTGCAGAAAATAAAAATCAAAAAGGGAAAAAATAAATTCATTTGGGCTGACAATGTTTGCAAAATATAAGTTGTCTTTACCCAACCTTATTAATATTCATGTTAATAAAACATAAATAACTCTTCCTCAAACCCTTGTCACATACAACTAACTGGATACAGCTCTTCTCCCAGACTAACAATAGAGATTCATCTTGTAAATACGTTTCAATAATACCGCCATGTGATAATGGCCATCATTGAAAGGACGTGGCATTCTTATAGCTTCGTCATGCACCAAACTGTGGGCGGTTAGTTCCCGTACTTGCTTCTCTGGCTGCCACCTGTCCCTTCGTAGGGTATCAAGGTGCTTTATTCAGCTTCAGTGGCTATTGCTCCTTAAAATCAAATTTAGTCAACAACTGATGATCCCAGAAAGATTAGCTGCTGGATGAGGATTGTCCTAAATGCCCATAAGAGGCAGAGGGAGAGCTGTTCAGAAAGCACCAGAAGGTGAATTGTACATAAAGAGCCATACTGGCAGAGTCATAGAGACTGACAACCACACCCTTTTCCTTCTCTCTGATTTTCTGGTGTCTGATGGACTATTTTCCGAGTCACTTCTCAAGACAGATAGGAACCCTTGCCTATCATTGCTCATCATGGTCGGCCTGTCAGAGACACTCATTACACGGGAAAGTGACCAGAAACTCAGAAGCAAATATAAAAGACGCATCGTCATGATGTCAAGTAGGGATGTGCTATCGTGTAGCTCTGCGGTTACGACAATGAAGAGTAATGGGGAGGGCATCTTTTCTTTAACTGTGATTTCAGTAGAGTGTCTTTCCTCCACCTGGACCGCCCTCCTACGAGCAGAAAGGCAGTCACGACCAGCTAAGCACCAACGGTTCAAGGCGATAAAGACATCTAGTAGCATCTGGATAATGACAGCATTCAGCATCACCTAATTCAAATAGAACACGTGCACACACTTGTGGCTTTCCTTTGCAGTAAGAGAGCAAAACTGGAACCTGTGGGCAGGCATCTGAAACAGTGAGGGGTAGCTGAAGATGAAAACGTGGTGAAATGCCATAAACCTTCTAAGAGAAGAGACAACGTGTCAACACACCTTATTCTCAAAGCACTGTGATACCTATGATATCCCACCTAGAAACTGCCCAAATTATAAGCACATTAGCAAAACCTCACAAGTGATTTAGTGCTGATATTAGGATCCAGAAAGATGAATTACACATTTGATCTCTATCCCATTGGCCAATCAATTGCTGAAACTCCCACCTTTCCGGGACATATCAAAGGCAAAGTTTAAGGGATTTCACTGATGTTTGAATTCTTCTTGATTCACTTGCACAACTCCTGTGTAACCACAAATGTATTTTCTGTGCCGTAGGGAGGAGTCTGCGGCTGTGAGAAGGGGTACACAGAAATAATGAGATCGAGTGGTTTCCTGGATTACTGCATGAAGGTCCCTGGCTCTGAGGACAAAAAAGCTGATGTGAAAAACCTTCCCGGGAAAAACAGACCTGTGAACTCCAAAATACATGACATTTTTAAAGGATGGTCTCTTCAACCTCTTGACCCAGGTGAGTGTCCACTGTGAATAAGGGATGCAAATTTTTCCCAGTGAACTCATAGTGTGGCCATCTCTCACTGTGGAGAGAATGGAAGGAGAGAAGGAAGGGAAGGAGGAAAGGAGGGAGGGAGGGAGGGAGGAAGGAAGGAAGGAAGGAAGGAAGGAAGGAAGGAAGGAAGGAAGGAAGGAAGAAAGGACGGACGAAGCAGTGGTTTAGCTCAAGGTTTCTCAGATTTGAGTGTTTTGCAATGCACACGCCCATGTAAGCATAAAGTGCTCTCATGGATGCTTATTAGCCTGCCAATCACAGTCTAAGAGGTAGTGAGTTAAGACACGAAGTAGTATCTTGGGAAAATGTCTTCTAATTGTAAATTGTTTCTGCTTCTATAACTGGATTTGTGCATTTAAATGAAATTAAAGGGGAAATTGGAATCGAAGCACAGAAACATACAGGAAATACCCACAGACCTACTGTGGTTTTAGAGACACTGGGGAAATGGTTAGGAGACCCAGTTTCTAAGATAAGCAAACTTTTCAGACCCTATGCCTTAAACCACCTGCTTTCAACAAGTATGACCTCGTGACTCCTCTGCCTCAGTTCATTTACCTATAGAATCAATATAGGAAACCCACTTTACCTATAGAATCAGTATAGGATTGTCATGGGCAGGGCAAGCATCCAGCCTCTAGGACTTGGAGACTGGTGTTTTTATAGACAGGAAAGAAAATGTGCTGTCTGCCATCGGAGTGTCAGCTGTGTGGCTCTCCTGCCGTGAGTAATCTCATTACATACTTGCAAGCTAAGGGCATGCTATTAGCTTTGATAGCGAGATTAAGAAAACCAAAATTAGCAGCACAGGTAATTTCACCAAGGTCCTACCAGAAAGTGACAGGGGTGATGTCACTTCCAGATGCAGGTAACTAAGACTCTATGTGCCCCTATGCCAAGTGTGCAGGCATCTCTATGCTTCTCACACTAACTTCTTTTCCAGCGTGAAACACTTCCAACTCCAAGGCAAAGCCACATAACTGACAGGTAATGGGAAGGGGAAGACAGATAAACCTCGGACAGATGGACCCTGGAAACTTTCCTTCTGGTTCATAATAAAAAGTTCCCTGGTGGTACTTTTAAATAAAGGGAAAATTCGGAGTCCAGGTGCAAAGATGCTCAACCCAGTGGGGAAACAGGTCTGTGCTCGGACTCCTCAGAACAAGCATCACTTCTCACTTCGGTTCCTTATGTGCTATTAAAGCCTCAGCTGCTATTAAAACCTCAGTTTTAACAGCAAAGTGAGGGCAGTTTTAAATGGGGGGGGGGATGCCATGTAGACTTTTCATCCATGACACATGCAACTTCAGGAAGATAGTAAGAATAAGGTCACAGTGGGGATAAACAGGCATATGGGTTGATGGATGGATAAATTTTAAAAATGAACGTGCAGACATACATGTATGAAGGTGTCTAAACACATGCAAAAATGTATATGCAGACACACATGACACATGTGAGGGTATATAGGTAGATTCAAGATATGTGTGCATATATGCACATATGTGTAGATCTATATATGTAGACATGTCAGCATTTTTGCATGTGTTTGTGTGTGCTGTGCCTTCCGTACATGTTTTCATGTGGTGTGGCACATGTGCTTGTGTGAATGCACATGTATTTGTGTGCACCATGTGTGTGGAGGCCCAAGGTTGTCCTCAGGTGTTTTCCTCCTTTGCTCTCCACCAAGTATACTGAGGCAGTGGCTCTCAGTTGAGCCTGGAGTTTGCCAAATCAGCTTTCCTGTCTACCCAGTGTGTTCTGAGGCTCTCCCACCTATGGCTCTCATACACTGAGACTACAGTCAGGCCACCATGCCTCCCTGGCTTTCCCATGAGTTCTGGGTGTGGGGACTCCAGTCCTTTTACTTGTGTGGCAAGTGCTATAACCATAGAAAAATCTCCCCAAAATGACTTTTTAGCCTGTTCAATTTAGAACAACTCTTAGGTTCTAAAAGTATTAATGTACAATATATTACATCATATAAAATATATCATTGTAATATTATATATGTTATGTATTAGGTGAGAGCATAGTTTGAAACAGCCCCTCAGGGAACACTGAGGCTGTCATATTATATTTAGCTGCCACACATTTTGATCTGAAATTTCTCTCTAAAGACCCCATCCTGCACATACATACCCACAAGAATGCAAATGTTTCCCATGACTGCTTATTTTAACAAATGAGGAGAGTCGACTGAGATGCCCATAAAAGGAATGTTACAAAAACATAGCCCTAGTTCAACTGTGTGATGTGTCTCATAGACACCCAGAAATGAGATACACCTGCTTCTGTGTCCCAGGACTATCACCAACTTATAAGACTAATGAGAAACAGAGTCAGCAAGTGAACTATTACACACTTTTTTATGTTTGTGTGTGTGCATGTGTGCACTCAGATGTCTGCATATGTACATCAAGACTGAAAAGATTCACAGATGCTGGGATCAGGGGTAGCTCCCACGAGAGAAAGTGAAGGACATTTTCACCCCCACATCCCTTTAAATAGTTTGGACTTTAAGTCTATTCATTATGCTGTTATGTTTGTTGGGGGAGGCTACTTGTTCGTTCCCAAATGCCCAGACCATGAAATAATCACACAGAAACTATACTATTTACAACATTGTTTGGTCAATAGCTTAATCGTATTTCCGGCTTACTCTTATATCTTAAATTAACTCATTTCTATTATTTTATATTTTACCATGAGTCTTGTGGCCTACCACATGGCAGCTTACATCTTTTTCCTCTGGTGGCTCCATGGCTTCTCTCTGACTCTGCCTATTCTCTCCTCCTCTATCTGCTTGGAACTCCCACCTTGCCCTATTCTGCTAAGCCGCTGGCCAAAACAGATTTATTCATTAGCCAATACAAGCAACACATAGACAGAAGGACCTCCCATACCACTGTTACAAATGTGTATTTATTTATTAAGTTACTTCTTAAATTCACCCTCAAATAGCATTCAGGTCCACTGCATTCATCTCCAATGAGGATAAGTGTTGGGCCACATCAAGGTCTGAGCTCTGAGGTTCTATGGTTGTCTTTAATCATAGAATATGTCAGGAATATTCTTGCTCAGACTGTCAATGTAAAAACTCAGGAAGGAGAATTTCATCATCAGTGTTTCAGGACAACCATTCTCAACTTTTTAAAAGATTTTTATGACCACAAAAAAATTCAATTTTACTAAACCTCATTTCTCAAATAGTCTCTGTTTGAGATATGAAAAAATGGGAAATTGCAACAAAATTTGGCATAATTGTGATGTTGCTCTTAACAAAAACTTTTTCAATAAATCGGGTGGTTGACCATCCCACACACACTAGCATGAGATGGTGCTGTGTGCACTGTGGACTCAGTGTGGTGAATGAGTCCCTGAGTATGTCTTTCACAGAGAAATGCCATTCGTTTGGGGTGCTAACCTTTGCCTTTGTCAACCCACTCACAAATCTAGTTAGCCACATACTTATATTAAATAAAGAAAAAAAATGGAAATCCCAGCTCATCTATAGAGAAAGTGCACAAATGGACCATGATAGTTACTGGACTAATAAGATTCATTTAACTATGATAGGTATAAAATCTAAAATGATGGTTTTTAAACATGCATGATCATAAATTTGCAGTATTATATATTTTCTTAATAAATACATATAATTTACACATATATTATTTCCTTATGCATATATACATGCATACACACTATATATGTATATGTATATATATATATATATGTATATATAAAATATCCCACAGATTCCAGCTAGTACTGCCCATGTACACATAGTTGTGGGTCTGTCCATTGTACTGTGGTCAATCTATCAGCATTTATATCCTTAAAAAAAAACTTTGATTCTCCCTTCCCCAGGAACCCTTAACTGTTAATAGCCCCTCAGCTGGGGTGGGGCTCTGTGCCCCTCCCCATCCTCACTGAATTGCTGGTTGGCTTGCTCTTGTCAGCGATTATGCAGGCAGCCACAGCTGCTGTGTCTCTATAGAGTTACTAAGAGCAAAGGTCCCATCCTATCCGGTTGACAGTGTTTCTCCAAAGTCCATCCTGACTTTCGGCTTCTGGTCTTTCTGTCCCATCTTGCATGATGTGCCCTGAACTTGGGGGGGGGGGGGGACAGTGTGTGATACAGGGACCCTATTTGGTTATTTTCCTTCACCTAGCTCAGAAGAGAGAGCTACTGAAATGTGTACGCTAGTCCTCTTCGCATTTGTGTTAGAAGGAACGGTCTGAGAGTGCTGGTTATCTTTTCAATTGTGGTAGTAATAGTAGTAGTAGTTGTTGCTGTTGCTGTTGTTGTTGCTGTTGTTGTTGTTGTTATTGTTGCTGTTTGTTGTTGCTGTTGTTGCTGCTGCTGCTGCTGCTGCTGCTGTTGTGAGAATGGTGGTGTTTTTATGTGGCATGTGTAAACATAGGAGACTCTCCAGACCAGTTCAGTAATGCTCCAGTAGATTTGATGGATTAAGGATTGTTAGTGCCTCGTGTCGGGGGTGGAAACTTGGGTTTATATTTTAGTTTCCGATCTATTGTTACCGTATTTCCTTCTTTGTTATCATTACTCTTTTATATTCAACAGCAGGCACCAATGTGTAGCTGACACCTATGGATATTTGTGAATTTAGATGAAAAAGAAACTATTTGGCCAAAAATACATTTACTGAAATACAGTTACACCCTTATAGGTTTTGTTTATTCATTGTTTGAGACCAAACTGACCTCAAATTTGTGGTAATCCTCTAGTTCTGGGATTGCAGGCCTGACCCACCACACTTAGCTAACAACCTAATGTCTGTAAGGGTGAGTTTTCTAAAGATTAGAGTGATATAAAATACTACTTTCTAGGCTCATACCTAGAAAGATACAGCAGCTGCTATAATGTTGTATAATTTATATGTTGATTTTAAATTTACGAGTATAATTCTACCATTTTGCCTCCCTTCTTCCAAACCTTCACCTATACGACACCTTGCTCTCTTTCAAATTTGTGGTCTATATTCTCTATTAATTACTGTCACAGTTGTCTCTAGTAGGTAATCCCTATTCTTGGGATGCTCGGGAGAGAAAACACTCGGCACCTGATTTCATGGAGCAGTTCACAGATTATGCCAAAGCATGACCAACTTCTCCCATCGAGTAATTGGCTAGTTTAGCCAACCCTATCAGATCTAGAATGAATCACAAGCTCTGGGTTGTCAAGCATCATGTTTCTCTGTGTGTGCTTTCTCTCCTAAATGTTGTAGACTTCTG
The DNA here is from genome assembly GCF_903992535.2 of Arvicola amphibius. Lineage (NCBI taxonomy): Eukaryota > Metazoa > Chordata > Mammalia > Rodentia > Cricetidae > Arvicola > Arvicola amphibius. The sequence continues at coordinate 89,983,338 of NC_052058.2, read as the reverse complement.
TGTGCTAAGGTTGTATGCTATTTCTGTCTTAAACAGATGGCCGAGTAAAAATTTGGGTTTATGGCGTTTCCGGTGGCAGTTTCCTGATCATGATTTTCCTAGTATTTACTTCCTATCTTGTTTGGTAAGTACCAAGGAAAGAAAATGATATAAACCCTGTTTTTGTGTGTGGCATGCTAAAAGGAAACCATATTTTTAAAGCATTGGTAAAAGTGACAGAAATCTCAGAACCATAAAAAAGTGATTGACAGTTGAACTATGGGACCTTTAACAGTTACCACTTAATAACATGTTCTCATTTGGTTTTCGATTAAGACTGGAAGATACAAAAGCCAAACCATGTCTTGGCATTTTTGCACTTAGCCTTTGGTTTGGACTGTGGGTTTATCATGATGCATGTGAGATATCTCCTAGACAATGATGCTGAGTTCCACACCCAAGGATCTGAAGTTAGTTATTTTGGGGTGTGGCCAGGACTTCTGCTCATAAATAAATTCACTAAGTAATTCTGATTTGTTGTTAACCTAAGAACACTGCTTTAGATGACTCTAATTATTACATTATTCTTAATTTATTTTTAGTTCTTAATCTGGCTTGTTTTTGAAAAGGTGGGGTAAATTAACCAGTTAGTTTGGCTTGTTAATGCATTTTGAATAACAAAGATAATATTAACTATCCACATTTAATTAGCTGTCAATTCCAGGGACCCTGTTTTGTAAGTGACTAGTCCTACTGCCTACTCTCTGGAAATTCTAATTAGTTTACTGTACAGAATATATTTTAGTTGATGAGCAGTTCTTGAGACTACATATACGTAAATAAATTTGAATATTTTAAAGTATGTGAAGAATATTATATTAGCTTCCAAAGCAGCAACATTTTCAAGGATTCTTCATGAGATCAAAGTATTATTTGGCTTTTTTTCTCACAACTGAGATATTTATATTCTTTATCTGTCTCACAGAATATTTCTTGAGAATTTTTACTCGTCTTAATCCTGACTCAAATCTGTGTATTTATCTTCAAATTGTGTTTCCAAGGCTATGTAGACTTTTAAATTTTTGCTTTTGGTCAGTTAAAAATTGGTGAAGAAAATCAGGTGACTTCTATCCCTCTTGCCACCTGTAGTGATCAAAATTGAATTCCTAGAAATGAGATTTCTACCTAGCTGGTATTTCCTGAGTGTTGTGGTATAAAGTGTTGTCCCCAGCATCCACCCCGTCCTCTACCCTGCAGTCCACGGACTGGACCAGCTTCAGTGTTTCAGCTGATAATGCTGGGCGAGTAGTATGGACTTCTAGTCATAGTGAACCCATGTGAGCTGAGTGCTTCCTCGGAGTTTCAGAGACCTCTGAGGTACCCGCCAACGGAAAGGGTTTGAAAGGAGGTGGTCTAAAAGTCACAGTAGAGGACATGAAGGTTTGTAGGGCAATACTGTTCAAGTTGCCCGAAGTAAGGTTTCAAATCACCAGTCTGCCTGAGGGCAATATCAAAACAAGTGACTTCCTTGAGACAAACAGTGTCATCCCCAACCTAGATTCTGTTGTTCCCTCTGCACTCTTATACCCAAGAAATTAAAAATGAGCATGTGAGTTTTAATATTTATACTAGTGGAAATATTCATATAGGTCCATGAATATTCCCTTCCCTTTGATTATTTTTCTCCCTTCCCTATGACGCTCACATTTTTAAATTAGTCCACTCTTCCAACAGCACATATTTAATAAGACTCTGAGATTCTTGATTCTAGCAGTAAAATTGTGCTTACCATTACCCTCTCCCTCTTGTTGCTCCCTCCCTCTCTCATTTCTACGCTGATCTAAAGTCAGTTTGATCTTTGGACTCAGTCTCCCAAACACTGGGACTAGGGGTGCAAAACCATGCAAGTTGAGAAGATCTGATTACAAAATACCAGAAGAATTTCTCCCTTATATTTACAGTGACCAACATACATTGCATAAAAGACCCACATTTAGATTTGCACACCATTTCTCCTTCATTGTGGCATTACCTTAATCTTCCTAAAATATATCTCCACTGATCACACCTCTCTGCCATACACTATTAGTAATATCTCATTTTACTGATGAAGTCAGGGTCATGTTTCACCGTCCAACTGAATGCCCAAAGTCTTTCATGACCAAACCCAAACAACTCTCAATTTCATCTTCTGCTATTCCCTGGATCCTGGACGGACTAATTTGTACTGCATAGACTCAAATCATTTATCTTTATCTTCTCACAGAGGAAAGTGTCTTTTAAAATGACCAACTTATGTATTTTTCTATTTAGATGAAAAAAAATTGAACAAGTATTTAATTAATATGCTTAATCATATATCCAGTCCCAAAGCCTGTGCCATATATTAATGTTTACCTTCAGGTAGATCCGTGAATAGTTCCTTTGTTACTGTCCCCGCTTCCCTACAACTTAAGTCTCATTCATGGCCGTCATGGTTGATGCAGCAGTCATGCAGCTTCACGGCTGCTGCTTAGCGCTTAGCGATCCCGTCAGCCCCTCCATTAGCAATCAGATGTCCTCTCGTCTCTTCACCGTGTTCATCCCCACACACAAGGTTGAGACAGGGCATGTCTGAATCTGTGTTGCCGGTTCAGATGCCTTATCCCGAGGGCCCACTCCATCTGTTCACCTTTCTCAGGCCATTGTGTTTGCCCTGTGTGTTTGCTCACGATCCCCGCTGAATAAAACCTTTCTCTCCAACAAAGGCAATTCTCACGGCTTAATCCTCATGACCCCTTCAACAAAAAGGAAGCTTTCACAACCAGTTCTTGGCATTCCACCCAGGCTACCAGTCAAACTCCAATTTCAACCTACAGCCTTCTCAAAGCCGGAAATAGCTTGTCTGGGTCCCCTCCCCTGGGGCATTTACTTCATGCTGACAGTGTGGGTATTTGTGTAGATAGCGTTCAACTTTCTACGGAACCCCAAAGACTTGAGAGGGGCAACTATGTTGACTACGCTTTTACACCAAACATTGGATCATTATTTATTGAACACCAGGATAAGTAAATGAATAAATAATTTGATTAATGAAGAAGGTGGGTATTTTTTTTTAAGATCTTTGGGTTTGTGGATAAATAAGTCAAATGGTTGTAATGTTAGGCACAGAAATACTGCACGGAAGCTGCTTTCTTTAAGCCCCACGTTTGTCTCCTGGCATGATTGTTCCCACTCCACTTTTAAAGAGCCCTTGACTGAAATACTGTTTCTGTGCTCACGTAACTTGTAGAATCAGCTCTGTATTTGGCTAACCCCAAAGCGCAGGCTTCTTCTACCTGTTCTCCCTTGAGTAACCCTGCAGGGTTTTCACATGCAAAGTGAAGGCCCGGTTTCCACCTTAGAGCTCCTACATTTTTCTACAGGGAAAAGAACCACAGCCCAGGAGAGACAGGTCCCTCATTGCCTCAGAGCAGCTGCCTACAGATAGCCAGATACATCTTTTCCCAGCCAGTCATTCTATTAGAAGGCTTGTAGGAGTGTTAAAGGCTGACAGTTTGGAGATGTTCTATTTTCCACACAAAGAAAAGGTTTATGGTAGGAGAATTCCTACAGTATGCCAGGGTTTAAACATATATTTTAAATGAAAGCAATTTGTAATAAAACTTGGAAAGGTTTTTGAGAAAAGCAGGGGGAAAATAGTCTCCCTAAGCATTTCTTTTCCGCGATGACCTTCTGAGCACAGGTTTCCCCAGGAATAATCATCAGATAATGATTTGCTGAAGCTTCCCACTAGGCGAGCTTGTGGTCAATCTGAACATTATGCCTGGAAGACACTCTAGATAACCATGTCCGTTCTGGAAACACATTTGGTAACAGACTCACCATCTGTGGTTGGTAGTGCTGTCCTGGCTTCCAGAGGCTTGTCTCTCACAAGTAGCTGTCCAAACAAAAAATGTTCCCTGCTTTCATGAAACTATGCAACCTCAGTTGGTTTAAGGGTGCTTCTTGGGAGTCACATTGCAAGGCACTTCGAAGTGTCTGCAGCCTGCTTGTCTCTCTGCTTTCTGGGCTGAATGTGTTCTTCCCCTTTGCTAAGATACAGATGTGATTGAAAGAAGTCCCTATAAAATGTGTCTTCAATGATCTCGCACAGCCAGAACAGCGGCAAGATCTTATGCTTTGTGTGACTTTGCCAGTAGCTGTGGCTGTCCAGAGCACTCTGTCAGGCTCAACAGGAAGATGACATGCCAGAGGTAGATGCAGGCTGGGCACTGCAGTGGTGGTTGTGGCCTGTGAGCAGGTCTTTGCAGTCCCTGCTTTTGCTTGAGTGAAAAAAGAAGAAGCTTTTTCTAACATCAGAATTTAGGAAGGAAAAAAAATAAGAAACATTTATCTTAAAGAAGACATGTTCCAATAAAGCAGAAGAAAAGAGGAACCCAGAACTTCAAAGACAGGCCTCTTAGCTAGTGGCTTTTCACAGGGCGGCCATGCACACTCTCATTTTTAGGGGGCTTATTAACTGGCCTAGAGGTTTTGTTGGCCACAGCTGTACAGGGGCCTGCATTCTAGAGTTCCCACATTAGCGTTAGGGGGGGATTTCATTTGTTTTAAGTACTCTAAAGACTCTCAGAACTTACACATTCACCATTGAGACCCTTGGGTTTGTGGTGTCCACTGATTATACACTGTGAGATGTGTCACAGTGAATGAGGCCCTAATCTCAGTGACTCCAGGCCATGCATGGCCCACCGAGGTCTCCAGTCCTCCATTGTCTCAGAGGTGAAAGCTGTGCTCATAAATCCACATATGGAAACAGACATAAAAACATCTGTGCACATTTTGAGTAGAATTTCCCAGGCCCAGCTTGCAGAGCCTCACCAAGTTTACATGTCTCCCAGGCAATGATTTTATCTCCTCATACAAATCTAGCCGTGCTGTTCCTTGCTGTTACTCCCCAGATCCCCGGTTTTCATTTCTCTTCACCTAGGCACATATAGCACACACAAAATAAGGGCAGACTGCCCAAAACTGTAGGATCTACAATTCTCCACCCTCTATTTATTCCCTGTTCTTTCCCACATAGCAGGGATATGGGGACATCTTTACCATTACTTCAGAAGAAATTCTTGATACTCACCAAGGTAGATAGACAAGGTGTCACTTCCAGGAGGTCCTAACCTCTCCTCTGATTTTTTTCACCACCTTTAAATGCATTAGGTCAGCATGCCAAGGAACCTGTTTCAAGCCAGGTTTATTATCCATGCTAGACGCTCCACCCAGCTACAAATAAAGCCTCCAGAATATACTTATGATTCAAATGGATAAAGTTAAATTGGATGCTAGCCAAGTAATTATGCAATACCCCTCTGAGAACCGGAGAGAGCCTGGAAGGCAGGATCTCAAAGCTTGGGCTCTCTCAGCAGAGGATTCTAAATCAAGCTGCTGCTTCCCAATCAGCTTCTCTGCCTGGAAGCTGTTGGCCTGCAGCCTCTGCCCAGGACTCAGTAAATGCTCGCTGGGAGCCTACTGCCTGCCAGGTGCGAGGTAGAAGCCCTGAGAGGATGCATGGTTCCATTCAGGAAAGTTTTAGAAATCATTTTTATCTCTTTGGCTTGTATGGCTTGCTTCAGACATCAATCAGAAAAATTAATTTTGCTCCTTGAATTATAACTTGGGCATTTTAAGTTATGAAATCCTTCCTACAATTGGTTCTGTCAAAAGTTTTATATTCGAATAAATTCAATTAACGAGGAATTCACCACTCTAACCACTGGGTGAAAGAAGGTAGACACAAAGGGTCCCAGCTGGTAAGACTCCATCTGTGTGAGATATCCAGGACAGAGAGATGGGTGGAGGCAGAAGGTTGGTTAGCAGCGGCCAGGGAACACAGGAGGGGAACAGGAGACACTGATCAGCGATGAAGATGCTTTCATGACAGGTGGCAGTGACACAGTAGTAAATGCTACCCCTGCAGTTTACAAATGGAAATGTTTCATTTTAATTAAATTTGGTCTGGATAGAAAATTCAGTGCATTTTTCCAGGCAGAAGAGAATGTTACTTCAAACAAGCCCCTTCCTCTCAGGTCCTGGGACTTAGTGAAGGAATAAGTATAAAATGCTTAGCACAGACTTGGCACTCAGTCTGCATTGAATAAAAATAAATAATAGATGCTACTATGTACTACATGCCCTAACAGTCTGAATGCAGGAGAGAGAGAGAGAGAGAGAGAGAGAGAGAGAGAGAGAGAGAGAGAGAGAGAGAGAGAGAGAGAGAGAGCGCTGATTATGACAGAGCAGAAGAGAGCTAGCCTCTGGAAACATGACAGAGCCAGGCTCTGGGGAGATAGGGGGTCTGTGTGGAGAAGGAGAGCACATGACAAAATTTCAGCTATAAATAAGAATCAGGAATGGAAGTACACAGTGGATAGCCACGTGGATTTGTCACTCCAGGATCTTTATGAGTAAGAAAAGCGGTCTTCCTCTATATGACAAAAGTTGTCCTTCACAGGCAAAGCGAGGCCCAGGTGAAGACAGCTTTGTAGAGAACTGTTGAACTTCTGCTCAATCATAGTGGGTTGGTAGCCAAATAAATACCAGTTTTCATGCCAGAGCAGAAATAGATTTGCTTTAAAACAAGGCCAGAGCAAGACACAGGGGTCTGGCTGCTCCAGCTGCTTGAAATGTTAAACATCTGGGATGTGGAGGTCAAAGCAGCTTAGGAATTAGTGAGCAGCAGATGTCAACCTTTTTGTGTGCCGGCTGCCAGCGGTCGGAGGGGTTAGGAAATAACCACGATAGTCCTTTTATAATTACTCAGTTTTAATACAAGGGGAGATAAGGGAACTTACAGAACCAAGGGTCCAGCAGAGCAGAAGGTACGCGGGGGAGAGCAAAGAACGGGGCTCCTTCCGGGGCCCCGATCCTATTTAAGGGGAATGCTACCCCGCTGGAGCAGCCACGCCCCTGAACGCAGGGATTGGGCCAGCTGCCCCAACATTTTTGTGCCTGAATAAGAACACACTCCAGACAATGGCTCTTCTCCTAAGCCACTCACTCCACTAAACCATATGTAAGATTTTGAAAATATGGTGGCTTATATTTTTAAAAAGTTAAATTGAGGAATACAGGCATGAACCAAAAACTGCAGTTTCTAATCATGCTGACTACATATACTTCTATCCTACGGGCTGGAGTACAGCCGGAGCCAGGTTGGGAAAGAATGAGGTATGATGTTCACACAATGACAAAACTTCCCACGGTGCATTTTACCCACTGTTTCTCCATTGATAAGAGTCACAAGACTTATTCAAAAGAGAAAACCCATACTTACTTGAGTCATTTGTAATTTTCCCACTTGAACTTCCAGCCTTCAAGATTGTCTTTGGCAGCCAAGGAATAGCTCTGTAACCTTTATCTGAAGAACTCTTTTCCCTTTGCAGCAAGAAGCCAAAACCACATCAAAGCACACCTCGCCATCAGAAGCCACTGACCTTGGCCTACGATGGAGACTTGGACATGTAACTTGAAAAAGGAATCCAAATGTAGACATCAACTGCTGCCTTAACTGCTTTCTCTTTTGTAGCTCTCAGACTTCTCAGTTCTTTGAGGAATCTCATGATGTGATACCTTGGGCAGAATACAAATACTGCAAAAGTAATAGTGCCCCAAGTTCATCTGGACATGGAGTCAAGGATTACTGGGTCTGCCATTTTGTTTCCAAGTTGTTTGTGGGTGTGAGTGTTTTACTTTTTTGGTTTTCCCAAGAGGCCTGAAAACCCTTCTCTTCCTGTTTGAAAATGAGTGGAAGAAAACATGAAGGATTTCCCACAGACTTGAGTAAACTTGATCTTCAGCCGCATACTGACAATCCACGGGAAAGTCCAATCAAGGCATTTACTGTAAATGGCGAGTCTGACACTGTATTGTTATGCACTATATTAGTGCAGAGTCCTTATTCCCATACTTCCACATGAGTTTTCTAGAGTTTACATTGGTTCAAAAACTTTCCAATTGGATTGCCTATTTTCATGAACACAGAGAGAATGGGTTGCCATTTCCGAAGTTCTCTGAGTTTTTACCTTTAAATATTTTATTTTATTTTTTTGTAGCCAGGGGAAGATGGCACTTTGTGGGCTGCATCTGTTGAGACAGAAGAGTGTGCGTTACAGCTGGACTAGAATGAAATGGGTGGTTTCTGGGTGAAATGTATACTGAATGTTACCAATGAAGTAGGTGATTGTACCGGAGAATGAGGTAGATTATTTGATAACTAAAACTGTATTTTAACAAAAATTTAGCTGTGTAGCTATAGCATTAACCACACACAGTTGTAATTCAGTTTAATGTTGACCAAAATATGCTTTTGTAATTTCAATTTTCTTATCTGAATATTTATAAATTATTTTGAATTTAATTATCTGACCTCATTTAATATACATTGAACACCGACCCTGTTTGTAGCGAGTCTTGTTTTTATAAGGTTTCAATAATCTCTAAAGCAACACATTAAAAAGCTGAGACCATTTTATGAGCTAATCGTTTGTAGTCCCGGATGTTGGAAGTAAGAGGGTGCCATTGTGTGCTATGGATTTGTCTTTCTAGCAAATAAAGTGCTCAAGAGACTGTAGTGCTGGCTGGCTTATATTTATTCACTTCCAAATCTGTGCTTCGACGAAAACAATTCAACTCTCATCTCCCTGTTTCATCATTTTAAGAACTGGCAGATAAAAATCACTGATAGAGAAAAAGAAACCCCAGTTTCTCAATATTATCAACTGTGTCAAAGTACAGGCATCCGTCACAGAGACGGAGCAGCACGGAAGGGAGATTTATACTCCAGAAGATGTCAGATCTACTCCCATAACCCTGGAAACATTGATATGAAATGACCCAAGATAACTAAGCAAATGTTAAAGACAGGAGCAAAACAGACTGTTTTCATCTACCTGGTGGCATCTGGTAACTGTTTAACATATAGGTAGGCCTTTGATAATTGGGCTTTCATTGTTTAGTTTCTCTGAAATAGCAGCCAGTTGAAGAGAGCCTAACCTGGAGACTAGCCCTGATAGGCCCCTTTAGTACCCATGTGACTCTCAACAGGAATATAAATTGTAACCAAAAATGGTAGATGAAACATCATTTTCTTTTTAACATGCACATTAATAATAAGTATAAAATCTTGGTATGCAGTAAACGTCACAATAAATACTGTCTGTGATTAGCACTTTATAGCACATTCAAGATTGGGAGCCTCGGGTCATTATATGTTTTCATTCATTATGGATTCAACTATTATAATATATATTGAATTTGCATTAAAATACTAGATTTTCAACATTTCTGGCTTGAGTAAAATTGTTTCTCCAATAATATGAAATTGCACAAAATAATTTTTTTTAGTTTACTCACATTTTCCCCATATCATTGTCAATATAGATTCTCTTCATTTATTAAAACAATACATATTTATTGAATAGCTACCAAAATAGGCACAGTGCTCAGAGGTACATTACTGAAGCAATAAAATAGAGTCTTTTCTGACTTTCATAGGACTTTAAAATTATGCCACACAGCTCAGGAATTCATAGACAGGAATTGCACCCTGCTGTAGTAAAGACAAGTGGGCATTGCAGGTAAATAGAAATCCTGTGGGCTGCCATCAGTTCATTCACCAGGTATGGGAATATTTTACCTTATGAAACATATTACTCATAGAGCAAAAAACTAGTTTTAATCTATATAGTTCTTTTAAGTGTAAAGGCCTTTGTCTGAAGGTAAGAAGTATGGTGTCACTATGTCTGAAGGTAAGAAGTATGGTGTCACTATGTCTGAAGGTAAGAAGTATGGTGTCACTATGTCTGAAGGTAAGAAGTATGGTGTCACTATGTCTGAAGGTAAGAAGTATGGTGTCACTATGTCTGAAGGTAAGAAGTATGGTGTCACTATGTCTGAAGGTAAGAAGTATGGTGTCACTATGTCTGAAGGTAAGAAGTATGGTGTCACTATGTCTGAAGGTAAGAAGTATGGTGTCACTATGTCTGAAGGTAAGAAGTATGGTGTCACTATGTCTGAAGGTAAGAAGTATGGTGTCACTATGTCTGAAGGTAAGAAGTATGGTGTCACTATGTCTGAAGGTAAGAAGTATGGTGTCACTATGTCTGAAGGTAAGAAGTATGGTGTCACTAATCAGTTGTCAGCCTTATGTCATCTAAATTACATTTTGACTCACTGCTATTACTCTGATAAAGGAACAAAGCACTAACATACTCCTAGTGCCAAGTGCTTTACGAATAGATCAGTGCATCCCTACACCCTTGTTGGATAAGCTTTTCCATATAGCAGATAACAATTAGCACAGTGACCCACAACTGGGCAATGTGCTGAGAGTGAGAGACTTTGAAACGCTCAGCTCCAAATGGGATGTCTTTATCAAACACCTCCGTTTAATATTCAGGGATCTATAGGAACGAGGAGGCAGAAGGATAGATAGTAAGAGTCAGAGTGATGGATGACTCCCAGAAGACAATGTTTTCCAGAAACACCAGAGCCGAAGCACATGCACACTCACAGAGACTGTAGCAGCACACACACACAAGGTTCAAGCCAGACAGGGTCCCAACATGGAGAAGGGGAAGTGGACACAAAGTTCTCTAGTCAAGAAGCTATTTGCAATTGTTACCTGCTGGGTAAGCGACTCAGATTTCATCAACTGAATGTCACTGGAGATAACAACAACTCACCTGAGCAGGCCACAGGTCCAAAGGTATTTGGCAAACACAAACCAGACTCCACTGCAGGTTTTATTGTACTGTGCTATACTTGCAGACAGGCATGCATTCTGTGTCTGTGTACACATTCATGCACATTTTGCTTACTGGGACCTTTGGTTTTATTGTTTGGTTGGTTTGGTTTTCTTTGGGGGAGTAAAAGACTATAAAGTTGAATGGATAGGGGATGAGGGGAAGATCTGGGAGGAGTTGAGAAAGGGGAACCATTATGATTAAAACATATTGTATGTACAAAGAAATATTAAAACCATACAGTCACTTTTCATAGTGAAGCACAGAAGAAACCCAATTGTGTATCTCTGAAAGTCTACAGCGCATGTCCCAGGTAAGTAGCTCATAAAAATACTGCATTTGACAAAAAAGTTCTTTTTATATTTTTTTATTTTGGGATTAAACTTTTTAACTTAGAAATTTAACATGAACATATGGATTTTTAACTTCCTTGGGAAATTCAGATTTTAGTTCCAACTACCATAGTAACAAAATGCTGTTATTAACTGAATGCTGGCTGCTGCTTTAGATATGACACTCGCTCTCATCCATCCAACAGCTATTTCTGGAAGACCTACTAGACACTAGACACTTTTACTTTCTGAGCATAGCTTGGAGACTTAGACAAGAGGCCTAATGGCTACTGTCATAAAAGTTAGGGAAGATAAAACCAAAGCACAAAGAAAACATGCTTACACGGTGATAATGTCACAATTAAGACCATACTGGCCAATGGGATCAAAAGAAATTTGAGTTGGGCACAGGAGTTTGGATGTGGTTAGTAGGAATGCCATGTAAGATGACATTTTGCTTGGTAAGATATAACTTGAGAAAGACACGAAGAGGGAAACCCATAACCATAAGAGGGCATTACAGGTAGACATGGAAGTGAGACCAGCTAACATGGGGGCCAAAAAGAGGACCAAGCTTGATGCTGATTACAGTCACAGTGAAGACCAGTAAGAATGGCAGTGTGGTCCCAGAAAGGCAATGAGTTGTCTTTCAATGACATATTCAAATCCTTTTTCTCCGAGAGGCATCCCCCAAAGAGAGTTTAATACTTTAACACTGAAATCCAGCAACCCATACATCAAGATTCAAGAGCTATAACTTCAGGTTTCATTTATTTTTAATAAAATTCAACTGAAGCACAGCCAGACTGATTCACTTAAAGGTGGTCTGTGGCTTCCTTTGTTCCAGGGATTGAGTGAGTCCTTAGAACTGAGATTCTATGGCCCACAAAGCTGAAGTTACATCTGGACTACATAGAAAATTAATTTCTGCTCCCTTGCCTGTTGACACATACAATTGCCCATTTCTGACTGGTACTGTCCTCTCCCATCTTCTCTGCTGTAAGCCCTGTGTGTGAGTGTCTGCCCATCTCTCTTCGTACTATATTCTTAATGTCACGGACAGCTGCAGTAGGCTTTCAGTGGAGTGAATCGGCAAGGTCAGGCCACCCCCAGGCTTCTCCCTGTAATATAGGATGTAAGTGTAACCCAACTACAACAGACCTTAGCTGACTGACTGATACGTTGGAGCACACAGTGTTCTGCTAGTGCCTAACACAGACACTTCGATATTGGTTTCTCTCCAATTTGAAGGTCAAGCCAGGTATGGCCTCATCTATTGACACCATTGGGTTATGGGCTTTCCTTTCCTGTGAATCTCATAAGATTAACACACGCTACAGTGGACAAGAATCAAAATCCACTACTATGTATTTTCCACAAAAGCAGAAGGTTTGGGGCCATTCCTAAGATTACCAGGCTCATTAGAACAATTGACCATGATAGTGATATAAATGAATTCATAAATGCAAGCCTGAAGAGTTGAATGCAAAATATAAGAAAAGAATTGGGAAGGTGCAAGACATTGAGCTACACATTAAAGAATGAACTCGCTTTCATTGGAAGTAAATGGAGAGGTAGTTGGTGACTGGCTACATATTGCCAAAGATTCATGTTGCAAGGAGCCGCTTGTTCATCCTGGCTGCCCAGAACCAAAATACTCACACAGGAACTGTATTAATTAAAACACTGCTTGGCCCATTAGCTCTAGATTCACACTGGCCAACTCCCACATCTTAATTTAACCCATCTCTATTAATCTGTGAATTACCATGAGGTCGTGGCCTACCAGCAAAGCTTCAGTTCATCTATCTCCAGTGGCAGATCATGAGGTCTCTGACTCCACCTTTCTCCCAGCATTCAGTTCAGTCCTCCCTGCCTAGCTAAGTTCTGCCCTATCCACAGGCCAAGACAGTTTTTTTATTCATTAATGGTAATCACAGCACACAGAGGGGACTCCCACATCAGATTCAGGATCATTTTAGCAATCCTTTGGGGAAAGATGTAGCTAAAAATAAATGTCACACTGTGGCACTGACTCAAGAATTATATTATACACTGTCATGGGTCCCCCAAGCATAATGAACTGGCTCTGCATTCCTGAAACATGGGCTTCTCAGAACTCAGTGGCTAGAAAGTTCCTTAAACAAGTTTTTAATTCCCTGTCTACCATGGTGTGGCCTTATAAATATCATTCTACAAATGGTAATTAACGGTGGGTAGATTCATCTGCTATTCAACTTTCTAATTAAAACTATACTTGAGTTCACTGTTGGGACTGGAGAACTAAGAAACTGGGGGATTCAGCTGCAAGCTCAGTCATCACATATGTGCCCATGTGTAGACAAATCAAATCAGTTTCTTAGTGTGTCCCTTGGCCTTCCTTTGTTGTTTACAGAGAAAAATTAACAGACTTAAAGGCTCACCAGCATCAGAAAGCAAACAATATGATTTAGGGGTTTGCAAACTTCCTAGGTTCACAGATTCTCAGATCACCAGTAATACTTTGGTTTTTACTGCATTTGACAGCCCCATGCCAATTCTAAGCCATTTTAAGATTTAGCTATGCCAAAAACACAAATCTTAATAATTCATGGCTTAAGAATGCAGTATCCTTTTAAAAACACCAATAAATTAAGAGAAAATTACTTTGTTTAACTTTTAAATAACCACAGTTTTCAAATTTCTAGACACCTGAGTGACTGTGGGCTTCAAGACCTGAGAATGAGACCAGCCACTGCCACCTCATTTCCTGCTCTTTATTGATTTTCATTACAGCGATCAATGATAACCAGTTTCATAAAGATGTGACATCATCGAAAGAAATGTGCTGTAATCCTATGTTGAAATATGAGCTACCACAAGCCAATAGTTTACAACAATCTGACGGATGCTCCATTTTGCTGTATTATCCTCATAAATTTCAAAACTGTGAATGTAATCCCAAGAGACTTTTGATACATAGCAAATCAGAGCTCTATTTCTGGGTGGCTGCAAGTCCATTATGGTGTCAGATACCCGTGTTGATTTTCTAGGAGATTGTTTTTCATCTGAGGGATGAATAACTGCTTAAGCCTCATTTTTTTGTTCATAAAAATATCAACTTCAATTTATTTCTCAAATCTCCAAGTATCTCTCTACCAGACCTATCAATCTGCTACATGTTTAAAACACAAGAGAGGCAGTAAAGGGATGCTTGTGTAGGTAACCACTCATCCTCCATAAATGAATTATATGCTAACATTTTTATTGAGAGTCACCTTAAAGTGGAAAGACATGCTTTCTTTCTCCCCTTGTTTTCTGCTACCACACCCTTCATAGCACCTCTTACTTAACAAGTTTGCAACATGACCACTTGAGTATCCATCCTAGTTTGCACTGATAAAATACTGAGCAAAACCAACTTGAAGGGTAAAGGGTGTCTTTGGCTTATGGCTTATACTTCAGGCAGGAACCTGAAGGCAGGAACTGAAGATCAGGAAGAGTATTGCTCACTGGTTTCCTACTCCTGGCTTGCTCAGCTGCCTGCCTTAGACAATCAAGCACCACCTGCCCAAGAATCACCCACAGCGGGCTGGTCCATCCCGCATCAACCATTAATCAAGAAAATGCCTTCACAGACTTACCTACAGACCAACCTGATGCAGGCAATTCCTCAAGTGAAGTTCCTTCTTCCGGGATGACTCTAACTTGTGTTACATCGGAGGGGGAAACAACGTTGAAGGTAGCAAGCAAGAGAACATTAATTTAGAGCAACAGAAAGGAGATCATGAGAAATTGCAGTCATGAACAACTGGGGACTAAATAGTGAGGGGAAGCTGCAGTTACTAATTGAAGTCAGATGGATACAAAGTCATTATCATAAAAATAATTTAAGAACATTTTAGGGTTAGTGCCATAGTAGAGTACTTGTCTAGCAGGCATGTAGGCCTTGAGTTTTATACCTAGTATTATTTTTTAGAAAACCAGAGGCTGGAGGGATGGCTGAGTGATTAAGAGCACTTGCTACTGTTACAGGGAATCCTAGTTCAGCTCCCAGTACCCACTCCAGACACAAAATATCCAGTGCCCTCTTCCGGCCTGTTGGGCACCTGTGCTCATGTGGCATATGCTCACACAGATGTACACACATACACATGAATAAAAGTAATTTTAAAATGTAAGGCAAGATCAAAGTAAAAATAAAATAGCATTTATGACTGTAACAGTTCAAAAATTATACATATTTATATAAATGTGCATTGTGTAGGTATGCTAACAAGCAGACACACATGGATTTAATGTGTTTCTTTTTAAAACTGGTTTTTAGGTTAATACTGAGGTAGCGGGTTTCATTATAGCATCCTTACACATACTTATCATTACAACTTGTTCTAATTTGTTCCCCTCCTCCCTGTACTCCCCTTATACCCTGAGCCCTCCCCCCAGGATAGTTCCCTTTCTCCTAGGTAGTCTTATACGTTTTTATTCCTTGAATTCTAATTCCCACTCTAGTTCCTAACACCTCCCTTAAGATCTTTCCTCCCTTCTCATGAGTCCTCTTCCAATTTCATGACCCCCAAGCACACACACACACACACACACACACACACACACACACACACACACCACATACACAAAGACACACAGTTAGGTTTCGTATATGAAAGCAACCATGCAGTATTTGTCTTTCTGAGCATAGCTTTCTTTGTTTAACAGAATGATTTTCAGGTTTTGTTCATTTCCCTGCGTTTTCCATGCTTTCACTTTTCTTTTTCTTGTTGCTGTTTATTTTTGAGATTTTAATTTAGCTACAACTTTTCCCCCCGTCCTTTTTCTCCCTCTGTACCTTCCCATATAATCTACCTCATTCTCCTTCAAATTCATGGCCTCCTGTTCTACTGTTATTGTTTGCATTTATTTGTTTGTATATACATATATATTGTTAACTATAACCTCTTGGGTCCATATAATGTTATTTGTATGTATTATTTGTATATATGTTTTCAGGTATAATCATTTGGCGCTGAACAACCAATTGACGTGCTCTTCCCTGGAGAAGACCATCTCTCCCATTCTCAGCTTTCCTCAGTTGTCTGTAGTACTTTGTGTAGGGCTGGACCCCTTGGGTTTTTCCCCATGTACTTAGGCGTGTCCTTTGGTGTCATCCTTGTTCAGTTCATATTTGGGAAGTCATGTTGCTGAAACTTTATGGGTATGGCTCCTTGCGTTACTAGAAGACACAATCTCATTGCAAACTCCCTGATCCTCTGGCTCTTCCAATCTTTCTGCCGTGTTCCCTGAGTATTAGGTGCTGGAGCCTCAGGTAGATAGATCCACTGGGGACTTGGCTGTCCAACTCTGCATTTTAGTTGAATATGGTTTTCTGTCATGGTCTCTGTCTGTTGCAAAAAGAAGCTTTCTTGATGACAAACAGAAGTTCAGTTTTCTTTATAGGCACATTGGAAATATAAACCTTATTATCTATATCCTTATCTGCTGATGGATATCTGGGCTGTTCCATTTTCTGAATATTGTTATTAGTACAACAATAAACATAAACGTGCAAGAATCCCGGCAATATGCTGACTTGGATTATTATAGGCGCACACCTCAGTGTCGTGGCTGCACTTTCAGCGTTTTCAGGAGCCATCATGCTGGTTTCAGCGGTCGTGTCTGACGCCATTGGCATGCCTACAACTAGTTGGGATTACTAGGGAAAAGGTTCCCCTTTCCCATTCTTGCTGATAGAAGTTCTGCCTGGCAAATGGATAGATCTAGAAAACATCATATCGAGTGAGGTAACCCAGACCCAGAAAAACAAATATTATATGTGCTCACTCATAGGTGGTTTTTAAACATAAAACAAAGAAAGCCAGCCTACAAACCACAATCCCAGAGAACTTAGACAACAATGAGGACACTAAGAGAGACTTAACATAGATCTAATCTACATGGGAAGTAGAAGAAGACAAGAGTAAATTGGGAGCATGGGGATCATGGGAGGGTTAAAGGGGAAGGGAGGGGAGCAGAAAAAAATGTAGAGCTCAATAAAATCAATTTAAAAAATCCTGAAAAAAAAATAAAATCTGCCTGGGCTGCCTCAGACTGACCAAGGCAATTAATTTGCATTTTCTCTAACAGTTAAGGGTGACAAACACGTTCCCGTTTTTACTGACTATTTGTTCTTCCCTTTTGACAACTCGGTAGGTTATTTACTGACTGCCTATGTTGTGGGTTTTGGTGTTGTCTTTGCAATATTTTATATACACAAGATAATAACAACTGCTTGATGTACTGCTGGCACCGCCACCTCCCCGCCCCAACACACACACACACACACACACACACATTCTGAAGGCTACCTCTTGAATAGTGATTGTGTCCTTTTCTGTGCAAAAGTGTCTTAGTTTCATGCAATACCATTTGGGAAATCTCAAGATTATTTCCTGTGTGATTGGAATCCCATTCAGAAAATTCTCAACAATGTCTCTATTTGGAAATATTTTGTGTGTGTTTTCCTCTAGAAGTCTCATAGTTCCAGGCCTTACATTAAGTCTTTGATCCATTTTGATAGAGTTTCATGTAGGGTAAGAGACATGGCTGTAGTTTCATTCTTCTGTGTATGGAAATCCAGTTTTCCCAGCACTGTCAGTTAAAGAGACTGTATCTTCTCCGATGGATATTTCTTTCAGGTTTGTCAAAATGAAGTGGTTGCGGCTGTGTACGGTTATGTCGGGGTCTTCATTCCATCAGTCCACATATGCACTTCTGTGCCAGTAACATACTCTTTTGTTTTGCTTTTTCCACTGTGCCACATAATTTGAGATTGGGTATTGTGGTACCTCCACCAATGAGGGTTGCTTTAAGAATTCAAAGCCTTTGTGCATCCTTATTAATTTAAAGATGATTTTATTTTTCTGATTCTGTGAATAATGCCTTGTAATGGGGGTTACATAGAAGTCTGTAGCTTGCTTTCACTAATCTAGCCATTTTCACATGAATTCTGCCTAGTATGACCTGAAGAAGTCTCCATCTTTTAGTGTCTTCTTCAGTTTTTTCTTTAGCATCTTGGGGTTGCTCTGCAGAGGTGCCACACCTCTTCAGTTAGCTTTATCTCTAGGTGTTGTTCAAGCTACTGTGCATGGCATTTTCCCCTCTGATTTCTCTCTCGATTCATTCATTGTTAGCATACAGACTTGTTGATTTTGTATGTTGTTATTATGTCCTGCTACATTGCTGCAAGTGTTCAGCAGGTCTGAGAATTTTCTGGCGATGTCTTTAGAGTCCTTCAAGTATAAGATCTTGTCATCTGCGATTGAATAAGAGGAGAGGGAACAGCTTGACTCACTCCAGGCTTTAGAGATAACACTTTGGGGGTTTCCCCATTTACTATGTTTTTTGGCTACAGTTTTATCAGACTCAGTCTTTATTGTGCTAAGGTATGCCTCTTCTGTTCCTGATTTCTTTGATGCTTTCCTCATCAAAGGATGTTGAACTTTGTTGAAGGCTCTTCTGCATCAATTGAGGTGATTGTGTGATTTCTATTTTGAAGGCTATTCATGTAATAACTCACACTTGTTGATTTCAATGTGAAGAACCAAACACATCCCTGGAATGAATCTAATTTGATTATGGAGTATAATCTTCATATATATATATATTATATATGTGTGTGTATGTAATATATGTATATATATATATATATATACATATATATATAGTCATGTGCTGTATTCTGCATGACAGTTCACCCTGCAGTCCTTTTCCTAATTTTCTATAGACCCATCGAATCCTCTAACCCCAACTTGAAGTCTTTTATTTTTAATAACCCATTTGTACCACTGCTACCTATTGGGTGTGGGAATAGCACTGGAGTGTAGTCAGTCTGCCAGGGTCCACACACTGAAAGAAGAACTCACTCTATGTTCATCAGGAAAAGTGATCTCTAATATTCCTGCTTCATTCTATGTTCACACTACAGAGAAATCCTGTCTCTAAAAAGCAAAAAAAGTATTATAATGAGCCGGGAAATGGTGGCACACGCCTTTAATGTCAGCACTCAGAAGGCAGAGGCAGGCAGATGTCCATGAGCTGAAAGGTCAGCATGGTCTATAGAGTGAGTTCCAGGACAGCCTGGGTGGTTACACAGAGAAACTCTGTCAAAAAAATAAATAAATAAAAATAAAAAAAGAATCTCCCTACTTTCTATACTAACTTTAAAAATAATCAGAAAGGGGCTAAAATATGTTTCAGTGGCTATTGGTGCCTTTCGTCAGCCTAAGTTTGTGAGCACAGTCCCCAAGATACACGAGAAGACAAGAAATGACACCCACAAGTTGTCCTCTGCCTTCCAAACACATCCTCGCATTACATGTATACATACATACATACATACATACATACATGTGTACATACATACATGTGTACATACATACATACATATGTACACACATACATATGTACACACACAAATAAAATATAAATAATAAAATGAGTCATTTGTCTTGTTTTGTTCTTTAAGCAAGGAATAAGAAAGTTTGTATCCTGAAGCTAGAGAAGCAAAGATGTCCATTCTTGAAGAATAGCAGTCGGCGCCTATAAACTTGTGTTTTAGCCCTCATGGCATGTCTTGCTTATGCTCGTTTCTCAGGGACTATGATTTTATGTAGAATCTTTTAAGTTCATCAGCCTTTCATCTGCACTGTGTCTGTCAAACATGACAACCACCATCATGTTCTACCCTAAGATACAGAGGAAATAAAAATTATTTTAACACTGAATAATAATTCTAATTTCTTACCTGCCTCGATTTTCCTTAAAGTAGTCTTTATTCCATCAATATATAGGAGACCCAGAAGTACACAAAACTTAATATAGGGTGTGTTGGCCTCTTTGACATTGACTAATCTGACACTACATTTTATATATTATTACCAATTTATTTAAGCCACCTCTAAAGACAATGAGTAAACTAATAGGTTTAAAATTTTAGTAATTGTACCTGTATAGAACTTGGGAAAACAGAAGATCAATATTTGTGACTTTTGAATCTAAAAAAAAATTCTCTAAATCTCTTAGGCTGAACTTTTCAGTTCATGATAAATGGTAGGTGTGCCTATCTCTGGGGAAAAGTTTAAATAGGACTTTCTTCCAAGGAGTTAGTAGAAACCCTAGGCTTCTGTGTGGAGTGCAGATGTACGGATAGATTTATTTGAATTCAATTCAAATACAGCAGTTTTCTGAAAGGTACACTGTGGCTTTATTCAGTTAAATCTGTTGTAGCCCTTGGTCCTCCGAGATGTTAATGGACCTGTCCCCACCCTCTGTATGTGTTGACTGAGCTCCTCTGGTGAAATGACTCTCAATCCCTCTCATACAGCAAACTAAGATGTTCTGTGATGTATGCTACATACGTTAAAACATGCTGATTCTGGAGGCTGGAGGGCAAATGATGTCCTGCCCTGGCTACCCCAAGGAAGGCATTCATGCATATAGATTTCAGGAGTGATGCAGAAGGCTATCAAGAACTTCTCATGATAGTAAAAATAATAGGAAATCATAACATCCAAACAAATGTGGATGCCTTCCTGTGACAGGCACGTAGCTTTTGTCAAAGCCTATGCCATGCTGATGGCCCCAAGACATCACTGTGTCACTTGGCTGTGGCTTGTTACAGAGTGCTCAGTCACAGATCACGAATTTGCAACTGGTTAGTTTCACCAGAAAAGCTGAAACTCTCTACAGACACCATCAACATTTTGGCCATTGACAAATTCTGGGCTTGTCAACAGATCCATGTACAAAAGTCAGCCTACCCCAGGTAGTGGTATGTTGTTGTGCTGTCCCAAGACACCTGGCTGCTGATGAGTTCAGTGCACACGCCGTCACAGTGCTTTGGACTTTATTTGGAATGTGTTCATGATATTCCCAGTTGTCTATATTCTGGAAATAGATCAAGTTACCAAGATTTTTCTCTCAGTTTCTTATTCGATTTGTCTGTGGTGTTGGTATCTGTCACTCAGATACCTCATCAAGAATTGCCAAGTTATATACGTACCCTCCTTTGGCTAACAGGACCTTGCTCGTTATTGATTCCAAAAGCCTTGGTGAGACAGACCATTCAAGTTTTTCTTTGAAGAATGAGATTCTGAGAAGCTCATGTAAGAAACATTGTAAACACAGGGATTCAGAGAAGCTCCAGTGTTTATCTATAGGAAGTAAATAGTCTGAACATGTAGGTATTTCTGTCAAGATGAGAGGGAGTGACAGGCTACAGACACATGGGATTTCTTGACCCATTTCCTCCGCTTTACATAAGCAAATGACTAGCCCCATAATGCAAGAAAATATATTCTTATTGTGTGATTGTTAGTTTTTATCAACATAACACAAATTAGAGCCACATAGGAAAGGTGAACCTCTGTTGAGGAATTACCACCATCAGATAGGCCTGCAGGCACATCTGTGGGGACATTTTCTTGATTAATGATTGGTGTGGGAGGACCATCTTACAGATGGTGGTGCAGCTTCTGGACAGGAGGTCCAAGGTCAGTGGTTCTCAACCTGTGGGTTGTGACCCCTTTGGCAAACGTCTATCTCCAAAAATATTTACACTTAACAGTAGAAAAAATAGAGTTATAAGGTAGCATTAAGAATAATTTCATGATTGGGCTGACTACAACCTGAGGAACTATATTAAAGGGGCTCAGCATTAAGAAGGTTGAGACATACTGTCCTAGGTGATATAGAGAAGCAAGCTGAGCAAGCCACATAAGAAGATCATGAAGTAGTCTTCTATAGCCTCTGCATCAGTTCCTGCTCCAGATTCGTGCCTTGGATTCCTGCCTTGGCTTTCCCCAAAGATAGACTGTCACCTTTAAGATAAAATAAGGCCTTTCCTTCACAAGTTGCTTTTGTTCAGCATCTTAACACAGTGACATTGAGGCAAACCAGAAAAAGCTGTGTTTATTGATGTACTTACTTTTGAAAATGTGGGATAGAGCTTTTCGCCATCTTTCCTCCGGCTGGGCAGCAGCTATCACCATGACGATCGAGCTGTGCAGTTTCAGCGAGCACAAAATCTACCCTGGACATGTGCGGCACTGTACCAGGAATGACAAGAAGGTTTTTCAGTTTCTTAACACAAAATGCGAGTTCACATTCCTTTCCAAAAGGAATCCTCGGTAGATAAACAGCTCTGCCTTCTACCGAAGAAAACACAAAAAAAGGGCAGTCGGAAGAAATTTAAGAGAAAAGAACTCGCCGCGCAGTCAAATTCCAGCGGGCCATCACAATCAGAAACCCGAAGTTAGGAAACTCAGCTAAAGCAGGCCATCAGGGTTCCCGTCCGTGGAAGCAAAAAAGGCTAAACAGGCATCCAAGAAGACAGCAATTCCAAGGCCCCTACAAAAGCAGCACCTCAACAAAAGATTGTGAAGCCTCTGAAGGTCTCTGCTTTCCGAGTTGGTGGAAAACGCTAACCTTGTAGATCAGAGTTTTGCATAAAGATCTATTTCTAACTCTAAAACAAAAAGAAAAGAAAATATGGAATAGATTACTTACATGAGATAATATTGGATTGGAAGTTACATAATTCTTTCCCCTCATTTTTATATTTGCTTTATCTTAGATATTCTGCTATATTTGAAATTTAAGCGTATAGAAAAACTTCTGCTTTCAACAATCATTTATTTAACCCCTTTTCATCAGCATTAACACTTCTCTCTCCTCTGCTTGCCAATGTTGTTTTCAATGTACTCCACTGTGGCCAAGAAGCATATTTGCTTATACTCTCCAATAGGCATCCAGTGCAGTAAATGTTTTCTTTCCTCAACTGCCTAAAAGTAGACTCCTTTTTCTGCAGTCAATATTTGGAAGATCTTATCTCATCAATTTCCCCACCTTGCAGTGTCTAGATTACCTTCTCCCTTATTATATGTGGCATAAATCCAGCCTAGTGTCTCATAAATACAGATTACATAGGTAAGACTTCTTTTTCCCACTTACCAAATTCATGGAGCCTCTCATTCTCTTTCTTAATCCATGCTATCTGCTCTATGGAACATTTACAGAGATATTCTAGAACTCTTGAAAATTGGTGGACCTGGTCATTCAAATTACCATTGTTACTACTAAGATCACCGTTGTTACTCAAATCCCAAGGTTTCTCGAATTAAGCCATTGTTTTATTTAAGAATACCTTGATGTCATTTTCATCGAAAAGTTTTGCAAAACAGGAACAATGAACAGAAAGTCCATGAGTACCCTGAAGTTGTTTTCCAATAAGGTTGAAGTAGAGGGATTTTGTATTGCCGGCCCCAGCTGGCTGGGCATCTTACAATTAGCTGCTTTCAACTCCCTGTTTCTTGGAAAACTGCTCTGTTGCTATAATCAGTTTGATTTTCTAGCACCTAGTAAGAGTGACTTCATTCTATAAAGCTTTGATTTTCTGGATCTCAGTTCAGGAGCTCAGAAGAAATCAGCTTCCCCTACATTTTATTCATTGTTTCTCACATTGTGTCAGGTAGATTCATACACTCACACTATTGTAGAAATAAAAGGTGTGAGTCAAGATTAACATACAAAATATTTTGATTTCTACCTCGCTGTCCTTTTGTGATGCACTTGAGCAAAGGTTGCTATTGTGTTGTAAGTATATGCAAGCAATCCTATTAGAAGCTTATGGGAAAGATGAGAAGACTGCTCAAAGTCCAACCTTCAGCCATAGTGTGAGCCAGTTTGAGAACCAAGAGATCTTTCACAAGAGCACAGCTTTAGCTGATATTGTGATTTCAACACTATGGAACTCAAACCAGAATCACACCTAAAGATGTTCTCAAACCCATTGTTGTTTTAAGGCATTAATGTCTAAAGCTTTTTGTTATGCAGCAAGAAATCAACAAAACACATGGTACAAAGTCTTTGTAAACAGAGAAATTTTAATATACTGTAACAAAATATTAAAATGTTCTCTTTGAATCAGGAACAAAATGAAGAATCCTTATGTCATCAGGAGTTTTCTCTATCATAAATAATATCATAAATAAGTGCCAACTGCCTAGCAAAATAGTGTGAAAAGTTGCAACTTGTTACAATGGTTTGTAGAAATTTCCCCCAAAGGTCTCTGTCAAAGCATGGTTCCTAGTCCATGATGCTGCTGGAGGATAGTAGAATCTTTTAGAGGCGAGACTAAGTTGAATATCTTCCGCTTATATGATAGTGTGGGGGGTGTATTAGGATCTTGGCCTCCGCTCTTTCTCTTTGCTTCCCAGCTGCCATCAGAGTGACAGCTTGTTCTACTTGTACTACTCAATATTACTCCTTGCCTCACCATGAGACCAAAGGCCACAGGTGTAAACGAAGACTGTTCTTTATTTTCCCTGCCGCCCAGACCCCCTAACCTCACAGAACTATATTAATTATAACACTATTTGGCCTATTAGCTCAGGCTCTTATTACATTTTAAATTAACTCATTTCTATTGATCTGTGTACTGCCACAAGGCTGTGGCTTACTGGGTAAGTTTCTATTCTGGTGCTTTTCTCCTTCAGCAGCTACATGGCATCTCCCTGACTCTGCCTACTCTCTCTCTCTCTCTCTCTCTCTCTCTCTCTCTCTATATATATATATATATATATATATATATATATATATATATATATATATTTCAGCCTGGCTATATTCTGCCCTGCCATAGGCCCAAGTAGCTTTATTCATCAACCAGTAGAAGCAACACATATACAGAAGGCCATTCCACATCAAACAAGGTTAAGAGAGACTGTAGGCTGTATCTCCTAAAATCATGACACAAATTAAATACATCCTCATAAGTTGAACATACCATGAGCTTTTGGTTCATGTGACATGTGTGTTCATTCCTGCAGGTGCAATGGCCATGTATGTGAGTAAAGAGGTCACAGGACCTCAGGTGTCATTTTACAGACAACATCTACCTTCTTTCTAAAACAAGGTCTCTTGCCATTCTAATTGTTTTCCAAGTAGGCTAGTAAGTCCCTGTGTAAATTTTGATTTCCAGCTTGATTAGATTAAGACACTGCCAAGAGATTAATGAAGCACACTTCCAAGTGTGCCTCTTCTGTCATCTTCAAAGATAGCTGTATCATTAGAGTTCTAATGTAATGAGTGGGTCAAGCCTTTGATGAAGTCATAACATAATTTCATTATTAGGAGCTGACGAAAGCAAAGAAGTGGCATGGGCCCTTCACACTGTTTTATTCCTGGCTCCTTCTGTTGAACTCTCTACTTCCTGCACAACATGTCCAGGTTCCCTTGATTTGTGCTCCCAACACCACGATGTTCATGTTGCTCTGAAAGTTCTGAAGCCAAAATGACCAACATAATAGTTAATTCAAAAGAATTAACAAATGGCTTGTTTTCCACTGTTGTCTTACATGAAAAACAAAAGCAGTGCTTCTGGTTTGCAGGGGAAGAACAAGCATCAACATCATCCCAAGATGACGTAGGAGCCCACAGTACTCTGCGCGCAGATGTTTCAATAGCACAAAAGGGAAAGGGTGGCTCTGAGTCTGTACCTTTCCTTTGGGCACCCGGGAGATTCACTTTCATGTATCTTCACATTGCTGTGCTCCAGAAAATGATGTATGGATTATGAATTCCTTCAGTAAGCTCCCTCACTACCCAGTGCTAATTGGTGCCAGTCACTAATCTGGGAGGAAGAATAGAGTACCCGTAAGTCTTCTGGTAATGTTGGCATGTGCTAACTATTGATCTCATGGGGACTATGAGATTGTTTATATAAATCAATATCTATTAGGATGAATATTTATTATCTGTCCTCTTTACTCTATGGATTCTAGCCAGATAAGATGAAAGATACTTGAAATAAACAATGTTTATGTGATGGTTATCAACTTGGCAGGGTCTGGAGCTACCTGGGAGATAAGACTCTGGACACAGTTGTGAAGGGTTATCTAGGGTAGGTAGTTTCTGGGCTAACCTGTTGTGTATTCGGTTAACCAATGTGGTGGTAAGGCCTCACCACTGTGGGTAGCACTGGTTGTCTGTGCAGGGATTCTGGACTGTATACCTGAAGAAGAGAGTACATGCATCCACAGCTCTCTGCTTTCTGATTGTGAATGCAGTGTGACCAGCCAGCCCCCTGCTCCTGCCACCAAGCCACCCCTACTTACCGCTGTGTCTACCCCACCCTGGTGGGCTGTGGCCCTCTAATAAGCCAAAATAAATCCCTCCTTCTTTGAGTTGCTATTGACTGGTTTACTTTATCAAAGAAACAGGAAAGAAACTAAGACAAATTAATACTGATCGATTGGACTTTCATAATAAAATTTAAAGCAGAGGAATGCTCATCGCCACCAGCTATTCTTCAACATTTTAAGAAAATGTGTAAAAAAAAAAGCGAAGAGGAAAATGCATGTAGTTTAGGAAAAAATGGCAGAGCAGTCGCCATGCACACTAACATCATTATACATAGAGAGAAAAGTCACGACGATTATTAAAATCGAATCAAAACAATTTACTGAAGTGTCTAAACACAAATTCAATATAAATATATTTCTAAATAATTATAATTATCTAGGTTAAATTGCAAACAAGTTTTTTTGTAGAATGCCCTTTGGCTTAGCATCAAGATCCTTCATAAGCACCCATGAGTAAGATATCAACACAGAAAACCTCAAACACTAAGAGAAATTACAGATTCTAAGTGAACAAGGCTTTCTATATTACAATCATCAGAATAGAAACAACACCAATTATCTCTAAATTGATCTATAAATTACAGGAAGTCCTGTGATGTGCTTGTGAATTATTAAGCTTGTTCTAGAATAGAATGTGAGAATGGGATGGCTAAGAATGCATAAATCTACAAAGGAAAAACAAACTTGGTGGAGTTTTATTACCAGATATCAAAACTTTGTATAAAGCTATACTAATTAAGGCCATGTGGTGACACTGTAAGATAGACTAATAAATTATGGAAGTGGGTAGAGCATCTGAAGGAGAGTCTATTAGGAGACAATCACTTGATTTATCTCAAGGATGACTCCATAACACGGCATGAAAAGAAGAGTCCTTCCAGTCGCTGATGCTGAGTCAACCAGAAATTCATATTGAAAAATACTCAGTCTTGACACATTCCTCCCTCTATATGCAAAAATCAATTCCAGAATGACTGTAAATTTAAATGTGGTTAAATAAAGCACTAAAACTTCTGGAAGAAAATGTGTTAGACTTCCTTTATAAGCTTGAAGCTAACAAAGATTTATTTTGCTAAATACAAAAACAAAGTATAAAATGAATGAAAGATTGACTAATGAACTGCATTAAAATTTAAAATATCTATTAACTAAAATGTCATCATGGGCAGTGGTAAAATAAGTAGAAGAAGAATTTACATATATATGATATTTATATGTATGTATAACAGCTAGAATATATGAAGAACTGTTATAATTAAAGGACAAATAAGACAAAATGAAAATGGACAACCCAAATAGAGTGATTTTTTATTTTATTTATTTTGAAACAGGGCCTTCCTATGAAGGACTGACTGACCTGGAACTCACTAATGCAAACCAGCCTGGACTCAAACTCACAGGGCTCCATCTGCCTCTGTTTCCTGAGTGTTGGCTGAACAGAATGTTTTAAAGAGAATGCACAAATGTCCAATGAGAGAAAATAAGGCTAACTTACTTAAAAACTTTGAGATTGAAGCAGAGTGGCTTACACCATGTTAAATAGTTATAATAAAACTTGCATTTAAAAATTAGAGACATTATAAAGTGCTGACCAAAAAAAAAAAAAAAAAGCACAGTGGGAGTCTTCATATATCACTAGGGAATGTAAGTCAGTGCAAAAACTTAAAAAAAAATCTTAGAGAATTTGCTCATTACTGTGAATAAAAACATTCCCTATGACCCAGTCATAACATTTTTCTTTATTATAGGTTATGTACACAATATATATATATATATATATATATATATATGGATATACAAATAACATAACTATGTAAGAAGGAGTAATTCAACAAGCCCATGTTAAACACAAGAAATCTTGTACTTTATGATCTCATATAAAGTTTATCATAAAAATGGTCTTCCAGTGGGAGGAAGATTTGAAGGAGCCAGAAAGGTTGAGGACACCATGAGAACACAGCCCATAGAATCAACTAAGCAAGGGCTCATGGAAGCCCACAGACTGTGAAGCAGCAGCCATGGAGCCTGCATGGGTCTATGCTATGTTCTCGACATATAAGTTATAGTTGTGTACCTCGGTGTTCTTGTGGAACTTCTAATAGTGGAAGCAGAGGGTGTCTCTGACTCCTTCACATGCTCTTGGGACCCTTTTCCTCCTACCAGTTTCCTCATGCAGCCTTGATATGAACGCTTTCGTCTGAGCTTATTGGAGCTTGTTATGCCTCGTTCAGTTGATATCCTTGGGAGGCTGTGCTTTTCTGAAGGCAAATGGGGAGTGGACCTGGGGGAGAGGAGAGGTGGGGGTGCTGCAAGGAGTGAAGGGAAGTAAAACTGTGATAAGGATGTGATATGTGAGAGAAGAATAAATGTCAAAAATGATTTTGGAAATGAGAAAAGATGATATTCCACATCTGACACTTTGTGGTATCCACATATGTTCTCTCTATATTTTATATATGAAAGGTATTTCTTTATATAAAGAAAATACATGTTTGGACATTTTCAGAAATCTCCTTCCTAGTAAATCATATCACGTGAGTTAAATCACTGGAGCATAAGGACATATGTGTCATGATGCCAATTACAGCCTTTCTCATGATCGAAGAAACTCAAATAAATGTCCCTTAGTAAGTAAATGTTAAGTAATAATATGTGCACATCATGGAAAATTATGCAAGTACTAATATAAATAAGTTATACCATTTTAACATAGAAAGATAACTACATAGCAAGGCAAGATGGTGAAATTGAGAAACATATAAAATGTTATCATTTTCTGTAAAAATTACTAAATAAGTGTTTGAATACATATTGTTATCAGTTCCAGGTGTGTTTTATATGATATTACTGTAAAATCATCTTCAATAACTTATCTCTTGATGTAGGTGTGTCTTCTATCTATCTGATGATTTCATTGGATAATTAATAAAGGAACTGCCTGGCCCATCTGATAGACCGGCCCTTAGGTGGGTGGAGTAGACAGAACAGGAAGAAGGAAGTGAGGTAGATGGCTCAGTCAGATGCCACGCCTCTCCTAAGTTAGTCAGACCACCATGCCTCTCCTCAGGGAGACAGACGCAATGAAGCTCCAGCACAAGATGGACGTAAGCTAGAAACTTCCCGGTAAGATACCACTTCGTGGTGCTACACAGATTATTAGATATGGGTTAATCAAGATGTGAGTAAGAGGCTGAAAATAATGGGCCAGGCAGTATTTAAAAGAATACAGTTTGTGTGTTGTTATTTTGGGGCATAGGCTAGCCGGCAGCCGGGAGGGAGCCTGGCGGGATGAAAAGCAGACCTGCCCGCCGAGCTCAACACTACAATCTCTTCTTAGATAGGAGATGAGGATTGAATCATATAGCAGGACAATCAGCCAAATTTATTGAATATACAAACATATAAAATATTAGAGGAGTTAAAAAAAGAACAAATCAGCATCTTTTTCTCTGCAACAACCCACATTTTTTTTAAAATTTATCCATTTATTTTACATCCCGGCCACGGTTTCCCCTCCTTCCTCTCCTTCCCCCCATACCTGCAGTCATGCCTCCTCTGTTTCTGTTTAGAAGGGGGCAGGCCTCCCACTGGTGTCAACAAAGCAAGGAATATCAAGTTGAGAGAAACTAAACTCTCCCCCTTGTATTAAGGCTAGGTAAGTATAAGAAAGAGGTTCCCAAAAGCCAGCCAAAGCATTAGAGACAGGCCACACTCCCACTGCTTAGAGTCTACAAGTAGATTAAGTTACAGAACTACCACATGTATATAGAGAGTCAGTCCAATGTTAGGTCCCTAACTGTCAGTCTAGACTCTGTAAGCTCCTGAGTCCAGGTTAGTTGTTTCTGGGGGTTCCCTTGTGATGATCTTGACAGACCTCCCCCCACCTTCACTCCAGGCTCATACAATCCTTCCTCCCTCTCTTCAACCAGATTCCTGGAGCTCTTCCCAGTACTTGGCTGTGGATCTCTACATCTGTTTTCATCAGTTGCTGAATGAAGCTCTCTGATGGCAATTGGAGTAGTTACCAATCTGATTACAGGAGATGGCTAGTTCAAGCTACATAGCCACTATTGCTAGGATTCCTAGTTAGAGTCATTGCTGTAGCTACGTTGGAGTTTCCTTTACATGATGTGGGATTTCCCTTAGGCATATTCCTACCTATTAAATTAACACATTTCTATTAATCTGTGTATCACCACGAACCTCATGGTTTGTTACCTTTTGCTTCTTGGGCAGCTACATCACGTCTCTCTGACTTGGCCTACTCTCCATGTATCCCTTGAAGCCTGGCTATATTCTGCTAAGCCATTGGGAAAAACAGCTTTATTCATTAACCAATGGTAATAAGACATATTCACAGCATACAGAAGGGAATCCCACATCACTCGCACCAGGGCAAAACACCAAAATTTAATACAAAGAAAAATTGCAGGATAACCCAGCTCTGACCATCAAAGTAACACATTCGAAAAATACTGCTATGTAGCCACATTTGCAAACCCTAACATTCTCTCTCCCCACATGGAAACCATATGACCTACAGAACTTTAGAACCACGTGAACACACCACAGGAGTTGACCTGAACTGAAAACTCCATGGAACAAATTCACTTATGCTAAGACATCAGGTGCAGGGAGAAAGGTGCATCCGGGGCCCTGTAAACACAGTGTGGGTGTGACCACATCAGAGCATCACTCACGGACGTCCACGAACACCAGGTATAACAATCACACCTGGAGGACGACAGCAGCTGGTCCGCTGGGAGGTATTCTCAAACTCCTAAGAAGTATGACCCTGGATGATACCTGGGCCGGGATTTGAGCCAACTGGTAACTCATCTGAACTCTGCTGACATATTGCACGCATTCCAGTCTGACCTTGAACCGCGGACTTGAGCTGGAACTCTCCTGACATTCCATAGGACAACTCACAGAGGGAAGGGCAACAGCACCATCTAAGCATGCAGGAGACAGACACTTTCTGGTGCCATAATAGCAATTGTTTTATATTTTCACTTTCTAACCTTTGCTTGCATTTACTAGGTTGATAAATTATCTGTAATTGAAAATTAATCAACTCAAAAATCAGTGTTAAGTGTAAGAGTCTGTGGGTCTTATGTGATTTCAAAACATGAATTCAACCTAAATTGGAGTCTTACTGGAAAAAAATAAGCTCGAGGATATTGTGACCTCATAATACAAACTTCCCAGATTCACACATGCTGATGTGTCATCTCTTGGTGCCAATTCTATACTCTTAGAGATAATTGCTAAAACACTAAGGATCCATTGGTGTGATCTTTGGCTCTCAAAATAGGAAACACTAGACACAGTATTCAGACTTTATTATCTGGTAAAGATTTCCTATCTTATCACTTATTGCTCTATGTTCTCATAAAACAATTACTTTTCCTTCAAAAATGCCAGAAAGGATTTTCTTTTAGAATTAATTTAATTACTTTTAATAAGATATGCTCCATATTATTTAAAGTTTCCCTACTGTTTCTTATTTTTCTTGTGACCATCTGACACCAAAACCTTGCTCTAAGGGCACTTCCATTTCTTTTGATATCTGTCAGATACATACATACATACATACATCCATACATACATACATACATACATACATACGTAGCTGTATGTAGCAAGGGGCCTCTCTTTTTTCCGTTAATGGTCAATTTTAAGGTGTTTTCTTTATCTTTATTTTATTACACACCCATAGAGATCACTCACTAGGGCACTTCAGTGTAAATGTAGCCAGCACTCAGCAATGCGCTGCTGAAGGCTCACTGACATGGACGAACCAGAGAAATTCACCTATTATTAAGATTTAATCCCTTGCAGGATGAATTAAAAATAGATGAGCATAAAATCTGAACACACACAATTGTTTGCCTGCCTTCCTTCCTTCCTTCCTTCCTTCCTTCCTTCCTTCCTTCCTTTTGTCTGTCTGTTTTTTGAGACAAGTCTTCTCTATATCCCTGTCTGGTCTAGAACTCAAAATGTAGACAAGGTTGCCCTCAGATTGGCCACCATCTTCCCACCTCGGATTCCTGGGTGCTGGGATTATAGGTGTCTGCCACCTATAAGTATATGGCTTACCCTGAGATTTCATCTACCTATAGAGCTAAGATATTTACTCTAGGCATTACCACATAACCCACAGATGCTGACTTTAAAACGCTCATACCACCAGTTACCTTTGCATTAAGAGCCTGCTGGGTGCCTAGAGGTATTTTGACAGCTATGCCTGATTACTTAGTTTTCATTTTTAAAGGCATATTTTTTTCTAATTTAAACAATTTTAGCAGCTCCAGGGAAGACAATAGTAAGTGCCTTTGATGTGGTAGAGTCTTCTGTTTGAGTTGATTTCATTGGCTAATAAAGAAACTGCCTGGCCCATTTGATAGACCGCCCCTTAGGTGGGTGGAGTAGACAGAACAGGAAGAGGAAGTGAGGTAGAAGGATCAGTAAGATTCCATGCCTCTCTTAAGTTAGGCAGACTGCCGTGCCTCTCCTCAGACAGAGATGCCAGATGCGATGAAGCTCCAGCCCAAGATGGACGTACGCTAGAATCTACCTGGTAAGGCACCACTTTGTGGTGCTACACAGATTATTAGATATGGTTTAATCAAGATGTGAGTAAGAGGCTGAAAATAATGGGCTAGGCAGTGTTTAAAAGAATACAATTTGTGTGATGTTATTTTGGGTTTTAAGCTAGCCGGTGGCCGAGAGCAGGGCGGCGGGAAGCTGCCTGCAGCTCCACACTACAGAATGGTGCCCAACGTGGATAACTGAATCCACAGAAAGCTTGAGAAAGCTTGGGAAAGAATAGAGTAAAGCATGTTTTCTCGGTAGCAGCAATTTCTCGGGTTTGGCTTTGCTTGCTAGAGCAAGCGCTCTCATCTAAGAGAGGCTTCCTGAATCAGCTTTAGCTGCAAAAACCTGCAGCTCTTTTAAGAGGTACTGCCACGAAACACTTAAAAGGTGTTGATGAAAAGCTGAATGCATGTTTTTCGGTTTTTAGCTGTAGCAAGAAAAAAGTTGTGCTGTTTTAAAATGCCGGCTTTCTGGGCCGTCCTGCCAGGGCAAACTCCGACTCTTTCAAGCAGGCGGTCCTGACTATGGAGCTTTTGATTGTTGTATAACACTGTTGCAGCTTGCTTGCTGGCAGGGACCTTGAAACGCCACAGAGTTGTGGTAATAAAAATGGCTCTAGCAAGTACTTCTGCCATGAGGCTGGAAAGCTAAGGAATGGGATGGATCTAGCTGGCAAAGCCACGACTTGAATCCTACCCATATTGCTCAATAATTTAAAGGCTCATGTGGTCAGAAAAAGAGAGAGATACAGTAAAGAGAGATTCAAAGTCGAAGAAAATGTCTAAATGGTTTACTATGTGTTAAAAATACATGCAGGCTAAAAGTTAAAGTTCTTACAGTTAAAAAAAGAGAAAGAAAGAAAGAAAGAAAGAAAGAAAGAAAGAAAGAAAGAAAGAAAAAGAAGTAGTTTGTTGTGGTGGTACACACCTTTAATCCCAACACTTGGGAGGCAGAGGTAGATTGACCTCGATGACTTCAAGGTATGGCAGGACACACCTTTAATCCCAATGCTTGGAAGGCAGAGACAGACAGATCTCTGTGAGTTCAAGGTGTGGTAGCATACGCCTTTAATCCCAGCACTTGGGAAGCAAAGGCAAGTGGATCTCTGAGAGTTCAAGGACAGCCTGGTCTGCAGAGTTATTCCAGGTCAAAGATATACAGAGAACTTGTCAAAAAAAATAAAAGTAAAAATAAACAAAATAGAGGTTAAAATAAAGCCGTACAAAAATGGAAAATACACAAAGAATCTTGATGCTGTATACTATTATGCTCTCTTTGAATTGTTTGAATGCTGAGGAAGGAGCAACAGCTGCTAAAGAATATTTGTTTATAAATGCTGCTGAACTAATCCAAGAAAGATATCTTGAAAATACCTTGACTTCAGAATTTGGATCTAAGGATATGATACTTTGGAAAAGAGATTCTTCTTTTGTTTTTACAGAAAATGAGACCTTATGGATTGCTTCTATCCCAATATGGTATGATAGACCACGCCCTCCCGAAAGGTTGCTGTGAACACCCTCAAAAAATCACTTCGCTCAACTGATGACTGAGATGAACCTGGCACACAGGTTACACCATGAAAGATCTGATTAACAGCACCCCCATTCAGCAGGAAGCAGCTTGGAGAGAAATAACTGCGCCCATGTTCCCATATATTGTTTATAAATGTTCTTTTACATTTAAAGGGGGAGATGATATAGATATGAATAATTTACATTGGTATAAATTTTGCCTTATTGATAGAAATTTAAGGTCTATTTTGTTAAATGTATATGTATTTTTGATACTGATTAAGGTATTGTGATTGTGTAGTTCTTTTAAAAATGTAATGTGTAATTAGGAAATATAGGTTGTTAATGGATAATCGTCGATAACAGTAAAGCTTAGAGTTATGTTAGTTAGATTTTCTAGATATATATAGAGATATTTTAGATAGGCATTCCTAATATCTTTCAAAGACTACAGAATATTCTACTTAAATGTTTTAATAACTTAAGGCTTTTCATGACAATGAAACATATCTGCTCCTGGCAGCACTAGCTACTTCAAGAGGAAAATGGGCATCGAAGAGGCTCCTTATGGAGTTTGATAGCCATCTGGGCAAGAAACTGCTCTTGCCTGGACTGTTGCAGAAACTGGACACAAAGAACCCAACAAGAGAGGACTGCTGAACTTGCCTAAATGTGAGATGATTCTTTGGGGTTCCTAATTTAAGAAAGAGTCTGTGAGACATTCTGAAGGACACAGCAGATAGTGACTGAACTACCTTTGAAATTTCCTGATCATGGAAATGTCTGCTGGAAACTATGGGCCTGTAGGCTGAAGATGGATGCCCCAACAGTACAAAAGAACTTTGGGTGACAGTCCAGGCAGCGAGATGTCTCTGTCATTTCTAGAGTTTTGGAAGTAGCTTACTTCTTGTTCACCTAGGTAATATTGTGTCCTTCTGGAGTCTCTGATGGAGTTGAAGAATAGATAGATAGTTATAGTTGTTTTCCTTTGTTATGATAAAAGATAAAGTAGATATAAATATTGTAACTGTAATTCTTACTTGATAACTTGTTACATGTAATTTTGCTATGTTAAAGTTAAAGCCTTCTTTTTTTGTTTAAACAGAAAAAGGGGAAATGATGTGGTAGAGTCTTCTGTTTGAGTTGATTTCATTGGCTAATAAAGAAACTGCCTGGCCCATTTGATAGACCGCCCCTTAGGTGGGTGGAGTAGACAGAACAGGAAGAGGAAGTGAGGTAGAAGGATCAGTAAGATTCCATGCCTCTCTTAAGTTAGGCAGACTGCCGTGCCTCTCCTCAGACAGAGATGCCAGATGCGATGAAGCTCCAGCCCAAGATGGACGTACGCTAGAATCTACCTGGTAAGGCACCACTTTGTGGTGCTACACAGATTATTAGATATGGTTTAATCAAGATGTGAGTAAGAGGCTGAAAATAATGGGCTAGGCAGTGTTTAAAAGAATACAATTTGTGTGATGTTATTTTGGGTTTTAAGCTAGCCGGTGGCCGAGAGCAGGGCGGCGGGAAGCTGCCTGCAGCTCCACACTACATGCCTTAGAAATAAATTACAGGCTAAAAGCCTTGTTGGCCCATTTGCATTTAAGAGCCATTTGCTGAAACTATTCTGTTAGGTTACACTAGATAGTGGAGGCGTGGGCTGTTTAAGACTCTCATGGCTACTTTGACTGGAAAATGATTACTAAAGTAAGCAGGAGATTTTCTCTAACAACATGAGCTGGAGATTTGTGTACCAGCTTTGCTGATCGGTCATCAGAAAATAGAGTTCTTATGTAACATCCCTGACGAGGACATACAGCACAGGGAGAAAGTCACACACTTTTGTCTTCATTTAGGAGAACTGGTAACTAGCAAGGCAGCTGAGCTCCATATAAGCTGTCTCTATCCTATATGCCCTTGGTTTGACAAAGAGTACTAGGACCTGTTAGTCTTCAGATGGGGCTGCTCGGACCAGCAACAATATAGAGACAACCCTATTCTTTCTCCTAAGCAAGAGGAGCTGTTCCCGTTCTGCAAGCTCCATGAATACTTTTTCTTTACCCCATTCAAACACTTTCTCTTCCTAGGTACCCCAGCGGTCTCCAGCAACAGGCTCCACACTGGCTATGTCTGTGACAGATCTGGCTGTGTTGTCACAGAGCCTATCAAACCCATCTCCCTTGGCTGTTCAGTTGCTGACAACATACACATGGAATCATCATATCAAGTCAATCTGCTCTGGATCATTTGCTTAGTGAAATTAGCCACCTGATAACACTACATGTTCACTTTTAACTCATTCATTTTAGGTCTTTGAGAATTTCACACAATGTACTTTGAACGTATTCAGCCCTTGCCTACATCCCTTAGCTCCAGACCCACCTTCCTTCATTAATTACCCAACTTTGTGTCCTCTTTCAAAGAAAAAGAAAAACGAGCATAATTAGTGCTTCCTGTGTACTTTTGGGGATCTGGTCTTCCACTGAGTATGACTAATTCACCAGTAGCTCCAGCCTTAAAGAAAACTGACTCTATCTCTCCCTGTAGTTATCAATTGCCAATAACTCCTTAGCTCGGGGACTTCAAGCCCACCTCCTCCCCATGCTGGGATTTTGTGGCTCGAGTTTGTGCAGGTCTCACGCATGCTGTTTTCAACTGCTGAAAATCTATGTGTGCAATCGCCCTGTTGTGTCTGGAATGCACAGTTTTCTTGTAGGCACCCATCGTCTCTGCCCTTCACCGTCTTTCTGCCCCCTCCACCCCTCTCCAGTGATCCCTGAGCCATGGCAGTTGGGCTTGTGATATGGTGGTCCCTTTTAAGACTGAGAATGCTGAAGTCTGCTATCTGCACCTTGAACACTTGTTGGTCTCTGTATTAATCACCACCTGTAAAGAGAAGCTTTGCTGATGATGGTTGAGAGACACACACACAAAAGCATTAGGAGTCCATGTAATACCATGTCCATTTAACAGAATAATCATAGGAGGTTTGTTCCTGGGGTCTATGACCTGCCTAGCCACAGGTTCTTAGCTGTAATCATATGAGATACAAGTTTCAATTTGTAGAGCAAATTGAACACAATTTGTAACACAATTAAAGGATGATTAGCTATCCCATATTTGTGGCACACTTGTACCAACCAGCATGTCTTGTCAGGCTGGTCATTGCTGTAGCTGGACCCTAGTCTTAACTGGTGCTTACAATTCTCTTCCAGAAGTGTGCATAGTATCTTTCATCACCGTGAAGCCTAGTAGGGAGAAAGCTTTCAGATCAGTACCAACTTCATATTTCTGTCTTCTAGGACTCAAGCATGTGGTGTCCTCAGTATTAGGCTCTTACCATCAAGTTCTGGAGGATAACCAAGAATACTGGTGATAGCTTGTAATGTTGGAGGGTTTATGGAATCGCAATGCCCAACAACTCACAAAAATACAATTCATTCTGAGCAGTGAGATTTTTATTTGTTGACTCGTGTTGTCTAGAAATAGCATTGTTATACCATTACAGGATAACTCCAGTTAAATTCTATCATTCATCTATCTATCTATCTTCTCTCTATCTATCTATCATCGGTCTATTTATCTATCTACTTATCTGTCATCTATCTACCTATCTGTCTCTATCTGTCTATCATCTATCTATCTGTATATATATATATATATATATATCATCTGTCTATCTATCATCTGTCTATCATTTATCAATCTATCATCTGTCTATCATCTATCAATCTATCATCTGTCTATTTATCTATATATCTATCTTCTATCTATCCATCTATCTATCTATCATCTATCATCTATCTATCTGTCTATCTATCCATCCATCATCTGTCTATTATCTAACTACCATCTATCTATCATCTATTTATCATCTATCTATGTATTTATCTATGTATCATATATATCATCTATCTATCTATCATCTGTCTATCTATCTAGCTATCATATATCTATCTTTCTGTCTATCTATTTATCATCTGTCTATCTATCATCTAGCTATCTTACCTTTATGAAGGTTTCTACAATAGCAGGCTTCCACAACTTTTCGCAAAGGTCTTCAGCGTTAATTATTCCTCCCCATTTTCCTTCATTTTATCCTTCCCTCCCTTTGGTTTCTCCCCCTTCTTCAGATCTAAAATGCAATTTGCAAGCACCCAGTTCTATGAGTTTTCTCCCATCTTCCTGTAGCGAGCACTTACGCTGTCCTTTTCTTCCTTCACTGGGTGTTTTACTCACAGCCATTAACAGTGTTGTCCAGGTCTCCCTGAGCTCTGTGATCCCTGAAGTTTTACTAACAGTCTTCATCAGTTGACTTTCCAGTGGCGGACTCCTTATACTCACCACAGCTTTGAACTTGATTTGTCAACATCCCCACACACACAGATATATGCACAGACACACACAGATACACACACACACAGATACACACACACACAAACACATACACACACACCCCTTCATATTAAAGTTAGGTGATTTTGCTACATAAAAACTCTCTGACTTTAATTACCATACCATTTACTTAATCTTTGCTTTCTTCATGAAAGTATGAGGTCTGTATGAATGGACACTGTACCCTCACTGCTTTGAGATCTGTACCCAACAGCTACAACCATGACTGGGCCAGCAGCACTAGCCTGTGCTGTGGAAATGGCATCCAAACTGTAATGACAGCAGTTCATTTTCCAGGCTAGTCCTAGAAGATAGTAATAGCTCTGTTAGATGTTTATACAACCTGCTGTGACACAGGAACTCAAATGGCAGCAACCTAAGCTGACCTAAACTTTGCACACAACTACCCTTGAAACCAACACTTTCCGGTCCTGTATGCGAGACCAGAAGGCCATCAGGACTTCACGCTAGTCTTACTTATAGGCATCAATGTTCCTTTCTAGGGGGTGTTTTGATATTTGAAGAGGTAGATATCAGAGCTTTGCTATGCTCAGGGTCTATGAGATGGTAGCTTCTAGCTTTTGGGAATGTTCAACAAAGATAACTTTGTCTGATGTAGTTGTCTTCTGGAGTAAAATACCATAGCACAAACTAAAAGCAGTAACAATGGAAATTAATGTTGCTCACATTTCTAGAAACTACAAGTCAAAGCTCAAGATATGCAGAATTGTGGCCTCCCTGAGGCCCTGTTCGTGGGCCCACAGCTGGCCATCCTCACAGCACCTCTCTCAGTAAGTATATCCTGAGTGGCTTCCTTTTCTTGCGAGGATACCAGATTTATTAAACTAGATCCCCATCCCTATGACTTAATTTAGTTTTAGTTCAATTTAAAAAAAAGACCTGTCTCCAAATGCAGACACTGTGGTGTTCAGAGATTCAACTTAATTAATTATGGTAGAATGCATTAAAGTTCAAAATATCTACTAAATCCTGGGATACTGTGGTTACCTTGGTATCTACTCTTTCAAAGGACTGGCCTTTGTCCAATGAGATGGGTAAAGGCACCTGCTGCTGGGCCTGATGGTGTAAGTTCAGTCTTTTAGACCCACATGACGAAAGGAGAGAACCCAAGAGCCCAAAAGTTGACTTCTGACCTCTACAGTACATTATGACACAGACAACCAGACACATACACATGAACATATACAAAGAAAATAATAAAGAAGAAATTAAATTTTTAAAGATTGTTATTTAGCATTGCTGCATTTGATCTTATATGTGCATATATACATATAGATCTATATTAATGACAATTGCATAAATATTAATATGAGCATTCACATTTAACAAGCATAAGACTTATAATTCTGATGTAGATCTCAATGAAAACTATATTTTGGTATTAAGATTACATAGTCATTTCAGTCCCAACAGACCCACCTATTTTGTGAAACACATTAAAGAGAAAGAGCATTGGTCATGACACAGCCTAGAGACCCACAGAGCCAGGCAGCTAAATTCCTCTTTACATCATCCATTTCATAAAAAGAACAAAAAGAAAATTTCAGCATTCACTATAATTCAGTCCTTACCATCTCCGCATTCAAAAATTTAGATTATACTTACATATTGATATGATCCTCTAGGGTGAATTTTAATGCTTATTATATGAAAAATTACTAAAAACCTATTACTATTTTCCAAAGACTTAATTAACTTTGGTTTTAGATACTGACCAGATGGTCCCTTTTCCTTCTTACTCATTCCATCTTACTATGTGATGTATTCTCAACCTATTCCTAAATCAAGGGAGTTTCTCTGTGTACCATATTGTGGAGCCTGTTCATCAATGAGAGGCAAAAAAGCTCGACCTGAGTGAACAAATTTGCTGCATGGAAGAGCGCTTGTCTCTCAACAGAAGCCGTTCCAATGCCCTGTTTAATGTGATCAGAGAGGAAGTAGACGAACTGTTTGAATTGGGATGAAAAACCATAATGACAACGTTTATAACATCTGTCACATTAGATTTGCTTGGTCTGTATATCTCTCTCTGGAATAATAGTGATTTATACAAATTGCTTCTCACTGCAATTTATATCCATGTAAAGATGCCACCAGATATATGGAGGATTTTATTTGCTTCGAACTGAATGCCTGTTTAATTGTATTTGCCACTAAATGAAAATACTACCCTCTGGCATATCTGTTCAGCTATAATGGTTAATTTATTTTTTCAGTTTTATAACTTCATCCTCTTCTGCTTGTTCGGCACTTGAATACATAACTCTTCTTTTGTCATGTACGCATATGTGTATATGTGACATCTTCATCTTACAGGCCTAGAAGTGATAGCTTTATTGTTCTAGGAATGTTGTTGCCAACATAGCTATTTTTTTTCTTGTGGAAGACAGAAACCCTTTTGGCTAGTATTACTATAGCAATTATTCCACTGCAGAGGGCAGGATTTAATTTTGTTGGGTGAAGGACATTTGATAACTGGGGATGTTTTTGTCCTGACAAGTGCAGAATGGAGCTTCCCCAGTGTATGGAGGTCAGAGAAGCTGTTAAGCATATTACAGCCCTCAGGACAGATTTCCACAATTTCATCATGGCAGTAGTGCAGATGTTGATCAACACTGAATGTCATGGCTATGTCCTTAGTGAAATGGTGTTGCACCATCAGGAACTGTTCATATAAACCGAGGATTGTCCACTGAGAGTAAATCAGTATTTGTAATCCAGAGATCAACTGGTCTACTATATATTATACAAATGAGTATCCAGGAAATCTCACCATTTTTCCTTTCTTCTTTGGGGTTCATGGAATTCTTTCTTACTACCCCTATGCTTCCCCCTATAGGGAAAGCCCAGGGACCTTGCTTTTCCTCAGAAAGTCTGGGAGAAAGCTCTCAATTGCTACACTCATAGACCAAAGTATCTTTCAACCCTCATCAGGGAAGCATCTCCTTATCACCGATGTGGTTAACATAGGGACTCTCAACTGGCCAATATACAAAGAAGAAAATAAGAGGCTGTGGGAAACAGACTGTGGAGTGCTCAACCCTAAATGTGACATATATATCATACCACACTTCTCTCCACAAAGCCCAGGCATCCTCGTGGAAGAGGAGGCAGGAAGATAAGAAGCAGAGATGGTAGACGGCATTAAGAAAGCAGTGTTTTCTGGACACACAGGCCAGTTGGACCTGTGAACTCACATCAGTTGTGATGGCAAACACAAGGCCTGCTGAAGCTCAAGCCAGATAAGATCCCTGCGTGACATGGGGGATGGTGGGGATGAAATCCACCATTTGTTGAGGAACTATTGTTGTTTGATGAGGGCAGCGTGAGTTCTCTTTAATGATGGGCAGGTCAAGCACATGTGAAGGCAAGCACCACCACCGAGACTAGATGATCAACACAAATTAGATTAATGGAGGGGAGGGGAGGGGATGGTGGGGAAGTGGGTTATATGAGAAGTTGGGGAGGGTGGGTGAATATGTTCAAATTACATTATTTGAAATTCTCAAAGAATCAAAAGTATCATTTAAAAAATATAAATGAAGGCGATCCAGAACTCAGTGCCAGTGGCAACTTTTTGCTCTGGTTGCCTATGATGCAGCCCCTGCGCCAGAGCCCCTCTCTGCAGCACACTACTTCACTCTAGGTGCTAACTGGCTTTCACTCTTCCGCTTCCTTTGTGGCCCAGGCTAGGACCCAGCACCTTTCTCCGCTGAATTTGTCCCTTTGAGCAGCCCATCCACTTTCTAACTTCATTCATCCTTTCTACGTGATAATTGAAACTGGAATTTTGGTTCTAGTCTTTTATTGTGAACTACAAATTTGCTTTTCTGTGCCCAGGCTGCTTTGTCCAACTCTGTTTCTTTGCTTACAGGCACTTAGCTTAATCTCCTCCTTTGAGTCTATTGCCTCCAGAACTCAGTGTTAAACTGTCTGTCATATTCGTTCTATCCTAAAGGTTTTTTCAATATTTCTTTTCTCTGCCTTGGACCTAAACAGTCACAAGAATCTTCCACACATAACATCCTCTAGTTAATAAAATGCTTGGTGAAAACTCTGGCTTCTGATCCTAAACCTTCTTTCTGCTCCAATATTGTGCACAGCCCAGGATCTTTTACAATGAATATGAACTAATCCAGTTCCTGGTTATGAGCATTTTATATATTTCACAGTATGTGATAGTTGAGGTTACTCTACTTTCTTGGCTATTTATCATATTATGTCCAGGCAGAAGCCCCTGTGAAATAATGGCAGGCTCTTCCACCTATACCATCGCCTTCCTGTCCTGAAGTAACCTGTGCTCCCTGACCTCCAATGTGATCTTCATCACCCCTGTGCCCCTCCAAATTAACCATCATTTTCCTATCCTGAAGAACTCCCATGCTCTTCCACCTCATCCTCCATATACCAATGCTGAAGTACCACACTGTTCCTCTCCCTCCATCATCTTCCCCTCCTGGAGCACATCCGTGCTCTTCCATCTCTAACACCATCTACTCCTGAAACATCCCTAAGGTCTTCATCTGCATCATGATGCTTTTCACAACACCCATGACCCTTCACTTCCCCCCTCCTCCGCATTAATCGCTCCTTAGCTCTTCTACCTACACCATCATCTTGCTCTCCTGGAATAACCCTTTGCCCCTTCACAGTAATAATCCACTCCTATACCACCCTTATGCAGTGCCACCTCCAACAGCACCCTCCTTTCTTGGAGCACCCTTCTATTATCTTATCTGGGAATCATCATTTTCTATTGATTGACCAATAGATTTTGGTGTTTTCTTTTTCTTTAACTTTTTTTCATTGCTAAACAAACTATATGTTTTGTGGAAGGAAATCAGTTATGTTTTACATAAGTTTTTGATTGTTTCTTTTAGAAGCAGTAAATATAAGTTACTGCAAGCTATCATTTTTAAATAACTACTTACCCAATCCTACATCTTTAGCTGTTAGAGGACACTGGTTTAACATATAAAGTGAAATCCACCTTCCAACACCAGCCTCCTCACTGACAGTACCTTACTTTTGTCAAGGTAGAAACTTTTTCTTCTTTGACAAACTTACCAAAATAAAAATGAAAACAAAAGAGACTTCAGCCATATTTTGATTATATATCAAACATATCAAAAGCTTTTCTTTCCCTTTCTATTTTTGGCATACCAGATTTTCACTCTACAATTTTATGTGCATTTTATGTTGACATCTTTATCAAACTATCTGTTTCTTGAGCCTTTTGTGTATTGAGAGAAATAACCATGGGTTGGGTGCTGTTTATGTGCTGTGTGCAACCTAGGAACTAACTGAAGAATACTCAGCCGAAAAAAAAAAAAGAGACCTATGTCTCCACTTCTCCACCCCAGTCCAGGAGAGGGGTCAGAAAAACTGTGACAACGAGGAGGAGACAAGGAATCCAGTGTCCCCTGAACATGGCAGAACCACCGCACATGTGAAGTAACAGCAGAGGTCATCGTTGTGCAAGACCTGGATGAGATCAAGCCAGTCAACATTCCAACACAGAAAGGCCCAGCCCATGAGCCTCCACCAATAGCTGTGGATCTATAGGCAGTTGACAGCTACTGGAGGAGGGAGAGTCCATTTCTCTAAGAGCATGGACTCTGGCAGGTGAGTCACACAGCAGTACAGTAGATGGCCCCACATCCATGAGCATGTGAGCATCAC
This sequence comes from Arvicola amphibius, assembly GCF_903992535.2. Taxonomy (NCBI): domain Eukaryota; kingdom Metazoa; phylum Chordata; class Mammalia; order Rodentia; family Cricetidae; genus Arvicola; species Arvicola amphibius. Next base: position 89,938,861 of record NC_052058.2, on the reverse strand, counting down.
AAACTGACTGAGGTGATATGAAAAAATAGATGAAAACAAGAAGTGGAGGGGCTGGAGAGATGGCTCAGAGTTTAAGAGCATTGCCTACTCTTCCAAAGGTCCTGAGTTCAATTCCCAGCAACCACATGGTGGTTCACAACCACCGGTAATGGGGTCTGGTGCCCTCTTCTGGCCTGCAGGCACACACACACAGACAGAATATTGTATACATAATAAATAAATATTTAAAAAAAGAAAACAAGAAGTGGAAAGGGCATGGGAGCTTGGGATGATCTGAGAAACATCAGGAGGATGAGTGAGGGTGAATATGTATACATGTACAGGATCATCAAAATATTAATAGAAATGTAATATCTTAAAAATCAGTAATTCACAAATACAAATTGTTTATAGCTACAGAATTATGAAGTTCTGAGCTAGATGCAAACATAGGCAGCTTAGCATTAGAGATGAGACTCCTAAACCCCTAGCTAGGAGGCTGAGTAATGGGGCTCTGGTCAAGTGGGGTCATAGAGCCAGACTCTGACAGAAGGAGAGGAATAAAATGGAAAGAAACAAAACCAAGAGAATTTAAATAAATAAATAAGCAAACAAAGAGAAACCCACTTAACTTGAACCAATTGCATCCATATTCTATTACTACAGAATTGAAAATGTGTTTCCCATTGATTTTCTGTTGAAGAAAACTCATATATTTTGAATTTGAGATTGTTCAGTTCTCCCAATGACTCTTATCTGATTCTCCTCAGTCTCAAACTTCTCTCCCTCGTGGTCAGACTTTATTCTTCCTGATACTCTGCCCCTAACCGCCACCCCTGCCTCTACAACTCCCTCAGCCTTTCAGCCATCTAAGATAATTCACTGATTCAGAAGCAGGAAAATAATAGTAGTTCTCATGTCAGACACAGTCTATGAAGTCCCAACTTCATGGTGCTTTAAAAGAAGATACAAAAATCAGCAACTGTTCCAAGAACAGTCAGAGTCCTAATTTCTAGGACAATAGAGGAATCTGACAAATCTTGGTCTGCATGTTGACTCTCTCCCATTGTCGGGAGTTCATCAGTTTCTAGTCTGCTTGGAAAGAACAGATTCCACTCTCCCTACTGCATGTCCACCACGGCTGCAAAGCTACACTCACCAGGTAATCTTGTCACTGCTGCTTTGTTTTTGTCTTGCTTTTGTATATTGCCTTTAAGAATGGAGCTAAAAGAAATGAAAGTCGGCTTTATTACACCATCACTACACAAGGTTGGAAGATAAAATGGCTCTGTATGATTGAGGAAACAAAATTTAGTAAAATATTATTTATGTTTAAGCAATTATTTCTTGTCAAAGACATGAAAATGAACAAATAAGAGCCAGTCCATAAGATAATGAATATAGCTGATGTCCACAACATGGAAGTCAGTTCCAACATGCTATTCCATTAAATATTTGCTGGGTCTCAGGAAGAGGGTGGTGTTATCTCCATTTGAGAGGCAAGGAAACTTAGGCTCAAGGAGGATCAATAAATTGCCTCAGGACACTTGAAGATAAAAGTGTTTACCAATGTAGCCAGTAGTCCATACTAAGAGACTGAGGTAAAATTTCTAAGTACTTCCCATACAACATCACATTTATGTGATCACAATAGGTTTATTATATAATCAATTGTCAAGAATCACCATGTTCTGTTCTGTCTTAAGAGTCACTCTATTAGTCCTGTATGAACACACTTTCTTTCATCTGCTATTCCAAAATAAATAAAAAGCAGACACATCCTTATTTCTAGTAATTTTTACAAAAGCATACTAGAAACCATGGTCACAAAAGACTGCAGAACAGAATTTGTTGAAAGCAAGCACCTGGAGAGAAGAGCTAAGTGCAGGCAAGGCTTGCTGGACCTCATCAGAATAGAGGTAAGTCCTTCTCTGTCTTTTTCCTTGATTCTCATGGCTCTGTTGACCACACAGAGCAGTTGACATTTCTCCAGCACTCATTGTGGGTTCAACCTGGAGCCTGGCAACCATTCTTTACAGGCAATTGTCAACTGCTGAGTATCGATAATCTTAATATGTCCAAGAGCATTTACTAGAAATCCAATATGTTTAATGTCAATTCACCATGTACTATTCAATTGAAGGATTTCTGGATTTGCTACTGGTGGTGCAGTTAATGAGACATGGGAAATTGGAAATCTGATTTAGAATCAGGGATGACAAAAAGAAGGGGCTATTTCCTGAAGAAGGCCTAGAAAGTGAAGGTATGTGGTTACCAAGAAAGAAGGGTCCTGTATGAAGATCCCTTGGTTTAAAGAAGTTGCACACAGTGTTCGTCATTCACTGCTCAGCATTCCACAATCACCTTTTCCCTCACTAACCTGCAAGAGCACCTTGGTTACTCTGCAAGCCCTTCAAGATTGGATCTTTAGACCTATGGGGAAATCATACCATATGCTAATCCTAACCTGAGCAGCTACACAGAATGACAGCAGAGAGTGCAAAGGGAAGTGTGTACAGTAACTAAAATTTGCTGTTTGTTTGCTTCCCTTGCTGATTTGTTTACACGCGTGCACATGCATGCGCGCACGTGCGCGCGCGCACACACACACACACACACACACACACAGACACATGTCATGGAGTTAGTTGTTTTTTTAAGAATTACTTAAGCTAATTACCTGTTTATAGACGAATGCTGCCTTGCATACACAGAGAGTAATTTTAAGTTGCTGTGGCAGATACTGCTAATTGTTATTCGATATCTGGTGTAGGTGGAGACTGCTCATTTGTCACCCAGCTGCCCAGACCCAAATAACTACACAGAAACTATACTAATTGCAACACTGCTTGGCCTATTGCTTAGGCTTCTTATTAAGTAACTCTTACATCTTAAATTAACCCATTTCTCTTAATCTATGTATTGCTGCAAGACTCGTGGCTTACTGGTAAGGTTCTCCGGCATCTTTCTCCCCCAGCAGTTACATGGCGTCTCTCTGACTCCAGCCTCTTCTCTATCTCTGCATGGAATTTCTGCCTTGCTCTATTCTGCGCTGCCATAGGCACAAAGCAGCTTCTTAATTAACCAATGGCAATAAAACATATTCACAGCATACAGAAGGGAATCCCACATCACTCTGATCTCTATTTCTCCCATAAAATATAAAACTAGGTTTTTATGTAGAGTGACGTTAGTATTTTCCCATGGACTTTCTCAGGCTGTCCTTTTAAGAGGGTGTGGGCTATGTGTGTGTATGACTACCAGAGGGACACACACAGAAGAGCTATGGAGGGGTGATAACAAAGTCGACCAGGGGAGGGTCACAGTGTTGTAGATCTTGATCCATCTGTTTATTATATGTGTGGAAAACAAGATAGCTTGAACTCTGGAGAGTTCATGAAGCAGACTTAGGAATAGAAGCACTGGAGAAAAGACATGTTAGGAAAACCCTGGGACTTAGGCAGCTGAACAATTCATGAGCTCATTGTAAGAACCTGGGATGTTTAAAATGCAAAATGTGAGTGTGCTTACCTGTTTTAAAAACAAGGAATTCTGCTTATAAATGATTCCCCCTTCTAGATATGCAAACATGTGTGCCACTGATATAAGTAGTAGTATATTCATGTATATTATTCTTGTGACTTTTATTCATACAGTAGTTTGCCCATTTGTATTTGCATAAGTAAATTTTTCACTTCCTTCATCTGAAGGCTATTGTGTAAAGACAAGGAAGCTCCTAACAAGCATTTAATTTCATTTTACAGCAAATTTTAAACACGTAACCTTATTTTGGTTAAAATGGTTAACATAATATGTATTCTCTTAAAAATAGATCTACAATGTAATATGCCTTAAAATAGCAAGTTCTTACATATTAGACATTTAGAACTGTTTACATTGCATAATTGAAATGTTATGCCCAGTGTTTAGTAACTCCTGTTTCTCTTCCTGTAGTTCATGGAAACTCTCAGTCCTCTTTGATCTTCTGAGTTTAACAAATTTAAATATGTCATTTTATCAGAATCATGCAGTCTGTCTTCTTATGATTGACTTATTTCATTTAACAAAGTGTCATCAAGCTGTTGCATATTTCAGTATTTTTAAGGCTTTATAAGATTTCCCTATATGCTTACCCTTCAGTTTTTTTATCCATCTAATACTGGTAAACAATTATTCTTATCTTAGCAAATGTTATTAGTGCTTGAATGAACATAGTGGGCTCAAAATCCTCTAGTAATCACCAATCTCTACTCCTATATGATTTTCAAGTTTTACATTTAAGTGAGAACAAACAGTACCCGTCTCTTTAAACCTGACATATGTTATTTAACTTGATGCTCTTCCAGCTCGTGTACATGGGTACAATGGACATCATAGAGAGTAATATTCCCCTGGGTGTGTGCACCATGTTTCTTTCTTCATGCACCTGTAGATGTGACACAGAATTGTGTCTTTGCTAATTGGGAAGTGTCACAGTGAACACAGGATGCAGGTATCGCTTTGATGGACTGGCTTCCTTTCCTTTGGTGAGCATGGGTCTTTCTAAGTCCAGAGTTTTAAGATCTTCCATACCATTTTCATAAAACTATGCTAGTTCCCACCCTCACGAACAGTGTATGGAGGCCTCTCTCTCTCCAGACCCACATTCTCATTAATGTGTTTTGCCATCATTGTAATAAAAGCCACTCTTACTGGAGTGAGATGCTAGTTAATGTCTTGAAGTTTGATTTTTCTAATGATTGGTGACATTGGGGCTTTCCATGTACATGTCGGCCATGGACTTGCATATCCCCAACCGAGAAACGTCTATTCAGACTATTTGCCCATTTTTCCCACAGGATTTTTATTTTTCTGCTTTTAGATTGAGGCTCTCATATAGTCTGAATATTAATCCCTTTTCCATGAATACTCTGAAAATATTTCTCTTCCATTCTGCAGTTTATCTATTTACTCTGTTGGGTTCTTTGCTGCATAAAAGCCTTTTAGTTTAATGTAGCCTGATTTATCATTTTCTCCCCTGTTGTCTGTATTTTGAGGATTATACATAAAAATGTTTACCCAGACTCACAGCCACAAGAATTTGTCTTTTTATTTATAGTCTTGGCTGGTCCGAATCCTCAGGAATCTCTTCTTAAATCACATGTGCAATGTGTAATCCCAGCAAACTCCTCTGAAGAGCCTGTGGGAGAGCAGTTTTGTGAGAGACAGAGCAGTAGCCTCTGAAGACGCTTCTTCCTAGACCTTGGGAGCTGGAATACTTTTCCTTGCAAGGTGGGAGGTACTTGGTAGATGTGATTAAGGCAACACCATGCTGCATTGTCTTTCCCAGGCCCATTCATTCACAAGGGTCCTAGGGAGCAGAAGGAAAGGAAGGTGTGCCCTCAGAGGCAAGGTGCAGAGTGGCTCAATGCTGCCAACCTTGGGGGTCACCTGAAGAATGCTAACTAAGCTTTGGGAATGCTTTGGGCTTTGGGGGTCTGAGCAAGAATTTGATTTCCAGGATGCCAAGGCTTTGGTCATCATTTAATAATCTTTTTGATGCCTTTACTTCTGCCTTCTCCATCCAGGATGTCTCTAATGTGCACATTATTCTTCTACGTGACACCCTCAGGTTTCCTTCGGGCTTATGTTGACTTTGTTATTGCTTGGGGTGAATAATTTACAACAACTTCTAGTTTCCTATTTATTCCCTCTGATCAAGCTGCTGTTGGATCTCTTTAGTGAATTTGTCTCCTCCACTTTTAGGCTCTGTGCTGCCATTAGTTCAACTGGGTACTTTGTTGTATTTTCTAATTCAGAGCTGAAATTCTCAGTTCATGACCTACCATTCTGACTTCAGTGAATGTCTTTATAATTGTCCATTTGAGTTCCTTCAGGTAAGTTATACACCTCAACACCATAAGTTTTGTATTATAGGTATTTTTTATGAGTTTCATAATATATTTCCCTGTTGTTACAAACCAGTCTCAGGAGACTGCCTTTCCAAGTTAGTCTGTCCAGAGATCCAAGGAGCCCCTAAGTCCTGTGCTGCTTTAACTTGATCATAGTAGCGCCCAGACATCTGCCATGTTCTCTGTCCTACCAGTGCTGTAACAGACACTGAAGTCAGCTCCTCAGGTCATGTTCACAGAAGTCGCATCCTTGGGTACTTGGCCAGTATTTCCCTTGTGGTGACAGAAAGCTAAAACCTGTGACTTTCTGCTCACCATCTCTGTCTGCACTCAGCTGAGTGGGAACTCCATGGTAGCAGGACACATGCTACATCAAGCGACTCTTCCTTCTCAACAGTGGCTGGAGCATCCTTCTTGCCCTTCATACAATCCCCAGAAGAGCTGTGGCCTTGGATAGAGTGAGTCTTTTTCCCTACAAAGAGAAAACCTGGGGCTTGGTGTGTGTTTCCTCCTAAACTTACAATATGGTCAGGGATAAGCATTCTAACAAAAAAAAAAGTGTCTTAGATTTCCTTAAAGGCACCTATACATGCTGATGATGTGGGAGTCCCCTCTGTGTGCTGTGATTAGCGTTAATGAATAAAGAAACTGCTTTGGACCTATAGCAAGGCAAAACTTAGATAGGCAGGGAAAACTAGGTTGAATGCTTGGATAAAAAGGGAGAAGTCAGAGAGAAGCAATGGAGCCTCTGGAGACAAACACTGGGAACTTTAGCCAGTAAGCCACAGCCTCATGGCTACATATAGATTACTAAAAATGGGTTAAACTAAGATGTAAGTGTTAGCCAATAAGAAGTCAGAGCTACTGTGGGAGCCTTCTCAGCTTGGTTGATCACCTTCCTGGACCTGGGGGGAGTTGGGAGGACCTTGGTCTTAACATAGAGTAGGGAACCCCGATGGCTCCTTGGCCTGGAGAGGGAGGGAGGGGGGGAGGGGGAGTATGGGTGGAGGGCAGGGGAGGGAAGAGGGAGGAAGAGGGGAGGAAATGGAAATTTTTAAATATAAAAAAAACATAAAAATGAAGTCAGAGCTAATGGGCCAAGCAGTGATTTAATTAATATAGTTTCTGTGTGATTATTTCGGGTCCAAGCTAGCTGGGCAGCCAGGAACCAACAAGCTCTTTCCTCCTACATGCTGTTTGTCTGTTTGTTTGTTTGTTTGCTTGTTTGTTTGCTTGTTTGTTTGTCCAGCCCAAGGATCAGGGGCCTCTCATCTAGTTTCTGAATTCTCATGGAGGGAGCAGGCCATGCATAGCATGTTTCCTTTTCTAAGTTACTACTTGACCTTGTTCTACCTGAACTATCACCAGCAAAGCAATACTGAAGCCAATAAACCCATTATCGTTGTCACTTTAATAAATTTAATTTCTGTAATTTCTAAAAAAGAATTGGCCTGGTATTATTCTTTCTATCCTTCACTGAAATTTTAATTTGTGGGAAACAACAAAGAACTATGATAAACAAACAAACACACAAATAAACAAAGAAACCTGCTACCTCTTCTCTCCCCCAAGTAGGGATGGAAGGTGGTGAGATATGGCAAATATGATGTAAAGTAGGGGGTTCTAAGGCGCACCCCTGGAGGCAGCTCTAGCTCCAGGCTTAGCTCCAGCCAATGTATTAGCTCCACCCACCTCTATGCTTCCCCTCTACTGACTCAGGGTCTCACTATGGAGCCCAGGTTGGCCTGGAAATCATGATTCTCCTATCTCAGCTTCTGAAATGCTGGAATCACCGTCGTAGAGCACCATGACCAGCTGGGTACAGTGTCTTTTAATGAGGGTAGTGCAGGAGGCTCGTTCCCTTTTACTCACAATCTCCTCTCCCTTCCTCTCTCAGATGAGCATGAAGACTGTGGTACAGGACGAGGTCTCTTAAGATAGGGAAGAGAAAGCAAACAAAATAGGAGAAACTGGATGCAGACCACCTTCAAACAGCAGGCACGGACTTGCAAATGCTGCATACAGACCTCCCATTGTGTGTGCAAACTAGAAATACAAACTTGGTTAAGTTACAGACAGCCAAGAAGAAAATTCAATTCCCAAATTCGGAGACTGTCAAGAAATAAGTAGATGCAGGAACTGGAGGGTGTGTGGATTGCAGGGCACTCTCCACAACTGTCTTCGTGACCGCTAGCAGCACCTCCAGTTCAGTTGCAAGATCTTTTCCCATTATTTCTTTAATCAGGAGAGGAGGAGTAGCCATCCATTCTCTTTCTGTCCCATCCTTTAATGAAGATGTTCTTTCCTTGGGGAGCTAGCCCTTAGCATCTTACCCATAGGCAGTTTAGAGACTGGCTCCTACTTTTAGTCTCGTCCCTGACTTCCAATCCCAGTCCCTTAGCATTTCATTATCTCCTACTCTTCTCTCTCCCCTTTGCTTTTATCTGACTTCTTACCTTATGTAATTTTCTTTTAATGTAATCAATGATTTCATATCATGTTTACAGAATACAACTGCAAAGATTTATTTTTTATCTTCACACGCACACATACACGCACACACACATGCACACACAAAGATGTGCTCTTCCTACTTAAATTGTATAAACGTGAAGAGCCATTTTAGTAGTGACCCAAGACAAAAACTGATGACTAATTTGCTTTCAGAGAGTGTATAATTAATTCTGGGTAGTCTTCTCTAGAGTGAATATTATTAACAAAATGGTAAGATCGCCTATTGTTTATTTGAAAAATAAAGGGAAGAAAAAAAACCATCTTGATCACAATAATTTTCAATTTTCTTCTGTTTCATATCTAAAGCACATTTCTCCACCTCAGCATTAGACGAGCTGTGACGTTGTACCAGGCTGGTTCCCTCTAAAATTATCTCTAATTCTCTAGTGAGCTTTGATATCACAGCTTTGTCTGCACCTTCTTCCTCCAGGTCTGTCCCCATTAGGAGCGGAACCTAATCAAACCATTACTTCACAATGATTTGTATACAGTCTTCACAATGATTTGTATAGTAGTACACATGGATCTTGCTGCTAAGCAGCGTCCTCGGGTAAGCCTGGGGAAGGGAAGGTGGTGCAGGAAAATTGTCTGTATTCTGTCAATCATGTTTTAAATAAATGCTGATTGGCCAGGCAGGAAGTATAGGAGGATCAAGCAGACAGGAAGTAGAGGCGGGGCTATGAGAACAGGAGAATTCTAGGAAGAAGGAATCCCATTCCTGCCAGTCCTGCCCAGACTACCGAAGAAGCAGGATAATCTGCCCAGCTGGAAAAGGAGAACTCCACATTATTCTGCTACTCACTCATAACTTCACAATCTTGTATGTTCTGAGGGTGTTTCATGGCTTATTACCTCAGGGTCATTTCCCTACAGTAAATGGAGTTTTTTTGACATAAAAATGCCACCCAGTGGCTAAGTGAACATAAAAATCTGCTTCCACTCAAAGAAATGAAACTTAGTTCCCACAGCCTGTACTCTGAAAGGATAATGAGGAAGATGGAAACGGAATAGATAATGAAACTGCAGAGCTTAGATGACTGCTTCTCATTGATTTAATAGACGACTCTGGTCCCATTACATGGGCACAGATTAGCGCTATGCTTTGACTCACACGCTTGGTTGCCAGAAATAGTTGAGCATTATGACAGAATACTGCTGTGCCACCGAACACTCTCTAGAAGCATGTTCTCAAAAACACCAAGAGTAGGTTTGAAGGAACTTTGTTACTTCTGTTAGATTCAGAAAGAAACAGAACAGAACAAAACTGGCTGTTGTCTGTGTGGCAGTCCATCACTCCTGAGTGGACTTCTCCACACAGGCGACTCCATGCCCCAGAAGTGTCTGTCAACTTCCTGGATGTCTTAGGAGCCCAAGCCCTTCATTTTAAAGGGGGCTATGTCATTACACACGTTCTCAGTCTTAGAAGAAAGCAGAGACCTCTGAAGGTTCTTACTTCAGCACAGCCTCATGTGGGATGTGGGAGATGTGAGACACTGCACCAGACATCTGGGGGTCATGCTTGGCTATGGCAAGCATCTGGGCAGCAGTATAAGCTCATTACATCTATCACTCATGCAACAAGGCTAAGAGCATGAAGCAGAGAGAAGTCAGAAGTCACACTCTGAGTGGCAGAGCTACAATTTGAATCTATGACATGGGGCACCAAATGTCACCTCTTAATGACCAAGGCTTGAAGGAAAACCACACAGTACTCTTGACTCAGGCTCACGAAATGAGGGCCAAGAAATCCAGCCCACTACATGCCATTTGCTCTGTTCCTCCTCTTCAGTCCCTCGGACAGTAGCCCAGCTCCTGTATAGCTGAGCACACCCTTCAGTGAAAGGCCACATGTATTTCCAAATGGGTTGAGGAGCTTGAGGTTTAGGCCTGGACGTTTTGGGATAATTAGGACTTGTCACTTGAAGACAGGGTGCATTGGAACTTTCCCCGTGGGCCACATTTGCACTTCTTTATCACAGACCACAAGGCCCAAGTATCAACAGTCCTACTTCTGCTGCCTCCCCGTGGTCTGCAGAGCTCAAAGCCCAAGATCACCCAAGTTCCACCCATGTGGAGGTGAGGAGGTGGTCACTGCCATTTATTTATCTTCTGCCCCTGACTGCTTTCCTGCTACCCAGAAAGCCTGTGAGATGCTTCATTCTTCCCACCCAAATTGTGCTTCAAATCATTGCTTCTGCCACCATCTTTTATTGCCTGGCTTTCTGGGAACTCAGGTTTCTAAGCAAAAGTAAAACATGTCCAAACATAGCAGTCTGACCCACACGGTCTTCAAACCTGGCAAAGATGGGCAGAGTGATTGAAAAACAATGCAGATGCCCAGAGTAAGTTGTTTCTGTTCTTGTTATTATTACTGTTGTTATGACTAATGACACAATTTCTCATCCGCAGGCTGCCCATTGAGTTCAGAAAGTGTTGTGACAATCTGTCCAATTAGACCCTTGGGGTTTAGAATTAGAGTATCACTAGAAAAGGGTGCCATTTGGTCTATTACTGTCAGGTTCAAAGAAATCTCCAGTTCCCTAAAGGGAGTCCACATATCCAGAAATGAGCTCAACCTGGACTATAGGCGGATTTGTGGCAGTTAAAGAAAAGTCCATATTCCTCAGAAACTTGTGAAGCTGGTTCCCTCTACCAGAAGAAGTCCATTTCCCCTTAACTCTGGCTACAGGGCTATCTATACCTACAGCACCTACAAGCATATCAAAGTACATGCCGGCTTCTAGGCTCCCTCAGAACCACAAGTACCTGTTATACATTTGAAAGTCCCTGGTATCACCCTAGCCCTTCTCCCCTCTTCCCAAACCCTAAACTCCCTCCAGCTCATGGCTTTACCCCTGTCCCAGCTATTCATTTTTCTATGACCATGCTGCTCTCGCTGTGCTCCCTCTAGCACTGCTTCTGCTGCTCTCACTGTGCTCCCTCTAGCACTGCTTCTGCTGTGATGGAGGAGTGTCTATGTGTTACTTTTATTAATAAAAAATTGCCTTGGCCCTTTAAGAAAACAGAAAATTAGGTAGGCAGAGTAGACAGAACAGAATGCTGGGTAGCAGGAGTGGGGAGACACTTCAGGCAGTCGCCATATGCAGTCGCCATGCTTCTCCTCTCCAAGATGGATGCAGGTTAAGATCTCTCCTGGTAAGAGACCACCTCGTGGTGCTATATAAATTACTAAATATGGGTTAAAGCAAGATATGAGAATCAATCAATAAGAAGCTACAGATAACGGGCCAGGGGCCAGGCAGTATTTAAATAATACAGTTTCCGTGTAATTATTTCGGGTGTAAAGCTAGCCAGCGGCTGGGTGGCGGGACGCAGCCCCACCACTCCTTCTACACTGCTGCTCTCACTGTGCTCCCTCTAGCGCTGCTTCTGCTGCTCTCACTGTGCTCCCTCTAGCGCTGCTTCTGCTGCTCTCGCTGGGTTTTCTCTGTTCTCTGTCATTTGCTAGTCTCTCCTTTCTTGCAGTTAGCCCTGACTCTGTCCAGACTGCTGTTCAGTCTTCTTTCTCTCTGCACGGGACTTTTCCAGATGGCTCTGGCTGTTCTCAGTCTCATATCCACAACAACACCTTCTTCTTAGCCATTCCACGGAGCTGTCATGTCACCATTTTGCAGTTTCTTCCGGGCCACTTGCTTTAACTACAAAGGTTGCTAAAATGTGTCAAATATTAGCAACTGAGGGACCCACTATGAAATTAAAATTGGCACGTTAGTTGACCAAATATGGGAATCAGGTAACTCGTAATTCCATTTCAGATTCTACAGGAGGGAAATGTCCCAGATTTTAGCACTAATCAGAGGCTGTGGGTTTCCTTAAGTTCTTCCTTGTTGTTTTGGCTTTAAAACCTTCCTGGATATTGGAAGTAGACAAGATTGCTGGGCAAAAATTGGGAACTTGGGGGTGGGGTGGGTTGGGGGCAAGGGGAGATGGGGAGAGAAAAGTGTGAAGGGGAGGATGGGGAGAGCTTGGGGGAATGAGATGCTTGGGATATAGGAAGGGTAGGTATGGGAGCAGGGAAGCATATATCTTAATTAAGGGAGCCATATTAGGGTTGTCAAAAGACTTGACTCTAGAGGGGCTCCCAGGTATCCAGGGAGATGCCCCCAGCTAGTTCCTTGGGCAGCTGAGGAGAGGAGCCGGAAAAGGCCAGATCCTATAACCATACTGATGAATATCTTGCATATCACTATAGAACCTTCACCTGGCGATGGATGGAGATAGAGACAGAGCCCCACACTGGAGCACCAGACTGAGCTACCAAGGTCCTGATGAGGAGCAGAAAGAGGGTTAACATGAGAAAGAAAGTCAGGACCGTGAGGGGTGCGTTCACCCACTGAGACAGTGGGACAGAATTAACGGGAGATCACCAAGACCAGTTGGAATGGGACTGATGGAACATGCGACCAAACCAGACTCTCTGAATGTGGCTGACGGTGGAGGCTCACTGAGAAACCAAGGACAATGGCTATGAGCGTGGACTCTACGGCATGGACGGGCTTTGTGTGAGCCTTGTCAGTTTGGTTGATCACCTTCTTGGACCTGGGGGGAGTTTGGAGGACCTTGGACTTAACACAGTGTAAGGAACCCTGATGGCTCTTTGGCCTGGAGAGGGAGGGAGTGGGGGTATGGGTGGAAGGGAGGGGAGGGAAGAGGGAACAGGAGAGGAGGAGATGGAAATTTTTAAAATATTAAATAAATAAAAAAAAATCTAAAAAAAAAGAAGAATAAAACCTTCCTTTGTCTTTTGCCTGTTTCTTTCCTAAGGAGAAGAAAGAAGTCTTGGATTTGGGAAGGTCAGGAGAAGCATGGAAGAGATGGGGAGAGAAAACAGTCACCAGACTATATCGTATGAAAAAATTATTTCAGTTTAATAAGAATCAAAAAGGGTCTGGGACTTCCTCTCAGCCTGATATGACTTGAGGAGATGGGAGCAGGACACACAGAATATCCTTTATTGTCTGTCTTTCCTATGACAAGCACCACCTTTATAGAAGAGGTATCCTGCTAGGAAGTGCTCTTCCATTTGAAACAGTTTCTTTCATCTGCACATCTCTTTGCAATTTAAATCGCTGCTTGCACTGAAGCAGCAAATGAGTGCAGTTAGTGAGTGATTAATAACAGCTAACCCGGTTCCCAGAGCTTCTCTGAGCTGAGTCAAGAGAACTCACATGCAGTGAGCCGCATTGGCTCTGAGAAGGTAGAACCTCAGTCTCTGCTCAAGCTCATGGAAATGCTAGGGCTTCACAGAAATTATGGGTCTGCGCTATTTTAAAGACTGAGTAATTTTAGAAGACCCTCTAGGGCTAGATATGCTTCCGGCTTCATTATAAACAGTCATGTGACCAGGAGGCTGGGATAACACAGAGAGAATCTATGCCTGTGGACTTACAAACTCTTAAGAACCCAGAAGCATTTATATCAGCTTCCAGAACATTTAAAAGGATACGTTTATCCTTGGGCAATGGACTGGCCCATCTTTGAGGAAGCTTGTTAGATTTAAGTTCTGAACACGCGCCTGGAAGAATATGTCATGCTACGACACTTGTCTCTGGAGGTTCTTAAAAGTATTGATAATAGGGAGTAAGTGTGAAGATTTGGTTCTGTGTGAAATATGAAGCATCCTATCTCTTGAATAGACTTGGAATATAGAAAAAGAAGAAAGCAAAGACTGCAGACAGCATTGAGGGAAATCCCAGCCTCTGAAGGAAGAATTCAGCCGGCCATGTGTCTGCATTACGGGCCCAAATCTTGTCTGTATTTGTCTGTATTTGATTTTAAATATCGTACAATTGTGTGTTGATCTACAACTGGGATACTCAGTTAATATTTAATATTCCTTTTCTGGGTATACAAGCCATAGACTTCAGCTGTCTTTATCTCTAGTCAATATCAGAACTGCTACATGTGAAGATAGAAATGGTAAAGAGGATCTTCATCAACGAAGCGAACCATATGTAAGACAACTAGAACTCAGGGCCAGCTACTGTGTGCAAGTCGGGCAAGACAGTGCAGAGGTTTCTTGTGAACTTGCAGAGACTGTATGAAGTTTGACAAGAATTCGTCTACTTGATGGAAAATTACCCAGCTCTATTCTAGGAAACTGAGGTCAAGATGCCAGCTAGTTTATCTTGGCTTCTGCTAAACTGACTGCTTGTGCAAAGCCCTCAGTGCATCTAACTGCTTGTCTTAGCTTCTGTAAAACTGCTTGTCTGTGCAAAATCTCCCCCTTCAGATGCCTTGCTCTAAACAGTCAGGGCACATGAGTCCCGAATGAGTGTAGTCCCTGCTGGCTGGAATAAAGACTTCCAATTGTCTATAGACTGAGTGGTCTACTCTGGAGGCTCCCTGTAACAACTGTTTCTGGCACTATGTTCCAATCCCAAACTTCTGTGAGAATACAAAATAAGAATTAATAAGCCCAGCAAGTTTACTACCACAGAACACTGGTGTAGACTTCAGTTTTGAGATTAAACCTGTATTTCATAACTGTATTAGTTAGGATTTTCAAAAGAAACAACCCACTATATGTATGTGTAAGAGTTCATGTACGTGTGAGTGCATATATGTATATTTATGTACTCACATGTGCATCATGATATGAAAGAGAAATATACATGAGATCATAGGCCAACAAAATGTCAAATTCCTGTAGTTAAATCTTGTTGATGGGCTTGATACTCGTCTGTTCCCAAGGCAATAAAAAGGCTCAGATCAAAAAACAAGTGAGTGGATGAATTGTCTCCTACATAACGGAGTGCTAGGGTTTTCTTCTGCTCAAGTCTGCTACTGAATGGAAAAGCCTCTCAACATCAGAAAGTAATCTGATGTTTTTGCTATAATGATTTAAATATAAATATACCAATGACCCCTCACAGAAACATACAGAATAATATTTGACCAAATACCTCAGCTTGTGACCTCATCAGGTTGGCAAGTTGAGTATCACAACCCCTGTTCTAGAATTTGGACATGGTCTCTAACTGTGATGTGCAATAAATATGGCCTCTAGGATGGTGCCACATCTCTCTTTAGTGGTCGTTTAGGTGCTATAGGAACAGGAATAGATAGAAGCCTTATAGATAATCAATGAACTGAAAATCTTCTAATTACTTTGCAGACATGGCTGCTAATAAATGTCGATGTGTGGCTGGTTTGTTTTCACTGTAACTGACATTCTAGTTGGGAGTATGTGGGAAGGATGCCAGCTGCCTTCATCTACCTCTGAACTAGTGGAGACTGCACAAAGTCAACCCCCAGCACCCCACAGATGAGAAAATCCATAGGGCAGTGTAGTTCCTGTGAAGCTACTGGTGGGGGACAGCTTTTTCTGAAAAGCTCTTTCCATCTCACAGAGGATCCCAAAGAGAGAATTCAGTGACAACAGGCCGAGCCCAGGCATCAATGAGGGACCAGAGCTTGCAGCAGCCCAGAGCTAATCTGACAAAATGAAGACTATAAAGTTAGCACCCGTTAGAGACCATGGGATTGAAGCCAGGCTTCTGCAGAGCCCTGTTGCTGGAGGCCATCCAGAACACAAAGGGGGAAAACAGCCTTCTAGTCCTCAGGGGACCCAGATGTGGTAGGACTTCCCAGAAAAGAAACCAGAGAAGCCCAACTTTAGCCACTTGTCACACTACAGAGCATTAATGTCACACTTATCGGAAATATCAATGCGTATCAAAACCACCAGATTGCTTGAGAGTTCTTTCTATGTGAAAAGTAACTGTTATGCACTTCCTATTGTCTTTCCTTCATCCTGTCAAATACTGTGCAGTTAAAGAGATCTTTACATTCTGCTGCAAGATGAATGGACAAGAGCTTGAAAATGATAGTTAAGATTCCTGTGTCAGCGTGGATGGCACAGGTAAGCATCTCTGTGTGTTAGTGATGGAGCGATAGAATGTGAAGGGAAGAGAGGTTTAACGAGGCTCAGTTCTAACTTCCCTGCAAAATTAAGAACAGGATCCCAACAGACAGAATCAATGAATAGTTCAAAAGGATAGATGTTGCACTTAACATTGTATTTTAATTTTCTGAATATAAATTTGTTTTTGTTTTGTGTATATGTGTGGTGTGTGTGTGTGTGTGTGTGTGTGTGTGTAGTTAGCATTGAATGCAGCCTCCTTGTGGCTAAGGAATCTCCAGCAAGGCTTAAAAGTGGAAAAAAAAGAGATGATGGAATTACTTTCACGTTTCTCCCTTAACTGACTTTGCAGTACAAGAAATATATGGTCTAAGACTTAAAAGCAAGTGTTTCTGGAATACAGGAAACCAAACAAACAGGAGTTTTTGCTTTAGAGAATCACTACATCAGTAACTAGTGTTGAACCTAAGTGAAAACTAGTAGATCATTTCCTTCCTAGAACAGCATCTTGTGTAATTGATATCTTTCGTTCCATCTACAGCCGGCCTTCTGTTCATTTCTTCCTATCTTATCTCCTTGGAGCAGCTGGGAAATGTTTGAACTCTTCCTATTTCCTTCTGAGATATTTTCCCCTATGTGACTGCTTATTGTGCTGATATGAGCTCTTGAGTGTCTAAACCACTGACATTAAAGGAGGATGTGTTCTGGGGTGATCCCAACGGGATGCCTGCGCAAGGACAGACCAGTGATCACAGCCTGCTCTGTGCCCATCCACCTCCTCAGGCAGATTCTAGGGTGGGTTACAATGAGCCTGGCAATTCCATGGGCAAATCAAAGCAGCTTTGCCTGCCAATGTCTTCTTTGTCATGAATCAATGTTATTGAAGTCAAGTGTTTGGGTGGAATTACTCCACATTCTCATAAGCAATGTACATATTTCTGTGTTGTACTGAAAAGGCAAACACCATGGGGTCTTTGCATCATTCATAAATTATGTATTTGGAGTTTTATTTTCTCAGCAAATTAAGCCTTTCTATTACATAAAAGGCTGCATGCAAGAATCAGTAAGATTAGTAAGAAGAAAAGGCACCCAGCATCTTGACAGTTCTGGTGAAAAAATTTAGCTAACAAATAGAGGGAAATAAAATCTTTGAGAGGAAAAACTCAAACTATTTGTCTTCTTTATTTACAACATATGACCTGACAATAAAAAACAAACCATTTTTTTCCCTTTCCAGTAAAACAAATGGCATGATTTAATATTAAAATAAGTCTGGCTACAGCCCAACTAAAATTACCTGTTACCTATTCAGAAAATTTTATTATAATTTAGTATATCTTTACTAGCAAAATATTTAACCTTTAAGATGTCAGTTATTTATAGCAATTCTAATGTCAATATCAAAGGGGAAAATAGTTTTTTTAAAAAAAAATGGCCCGAAAGCCATTCTAGATTGTAGCACCACACAGCCCAGAGAGAACGGATTTAAGCTCATGTTGTTCCGTTTCCTCACACATTTCCATTTCCAGCGGTCTTCACTGCTCTTGGAAATCCAAGCTTTACCATCACACTCTAGTTTTCTTCCAGGTGAGGCACTTTCATGAGTATACCCTGCCATGAAAGACACTTGAAATAAATCATCTTTCTTCTTGACCTAAAAATGTCTTTTTTCTTTTTTTTTCATATCTTTTGTAGATATAGGATTTTTTTCAGCAACGTGAAGGTATCACTCCATTTTCTTCTAGTCTTAGTTGCTTCTGGTGAGAACTTGGCTATCATTCATTATGACCCTTTATGCAATGTGTAATATTTGCACTGGTTGCCTCGGTTACTTTTCTATGACTGTGATAAAATATCATGAACAAGGCAATTTATAAGAGAAAATGATAGTTGGGCTTGTGTTTCTAGAGGAATAGAGTCCATGATGGTGGCCCAAAGGCATGGCAAAAGAAACAGCTGAGAACTCACATTTCCAGACATAAGTAGGAAGCAGTAAGAACTTCTTCAAATGGTGCAACTCTTCCAAAACTTCCAAGCCCACCCCAGTTACATTCTTCCACCATCAAGACTATACCCCCTAATCTTCCCCCAAAAAGTTACCATCTGGGGACCACTTATACAAATGCATGAAACTTTGGAGGAAATCTCATTCAAACCATCATGTGAGATTTAGAGGGTTTTCTTCTAATCCCTAGGTGTCACCAAACTGCCTACAATGTGCCTTCATGGATTCCATTTAGTGAGGATTATTTTGATGTGGTGTCTTTACTGACCCTTTACATGTTTTGGACTTGCTGCCATTTTGATGCTGGAAAAGATGACCAATTTTGCTGATTGGTCTGCTCTTACTCCTTGTAGTCTTAGTGACGAAAGTCTTCATTAAGTGATACATGAAATAAATTGATGATGTTCCCCCCACACACAGTGTAATTTAGATTGTTGAGAGTGGCTAACAGAGTGACATAGTAATTGGAAAATATGATAGAAGCCAAGGGGGAATAGTACCCTGGGTCAGATATTGTTGGAAAGCCCTTCAGGGAGTCTCATGGTTTACTTGTCTTTGGAGAAGTCGTGCTGCTCTTCATTCTGTCATTTTATTTTATTTTTTTTTTTTTTTTAGGTTCCTGTATTTTTTTTTTTCCTCATGGTTTATTTTTTTTTATATTTAAAAATTTCCATCTCCTTCCCTCCTCCTCCCCCCTCCCTCCCCTCCTTCTCCCCTTTCTCTCCCCTCCTTCTCCCCCTTCCCTCCCCTCCCCTCCACCCATACCTCCCCTCCCTCCCTCTCAAGGCCAAGGAGCCATCAGGGTTCCCCACTCTTGTGGCCAACAGCGGGGGCTGACTGAGAAGCAAAGGACAATGGCTCTGGGCTCTGATTCTTCTTCATGGACGGGCTCTGTGGGAGCCTTCTCAGCTTGGTCGATCACCTTCCTGGACCTGGGGGGAGTTGAGAGGACCTTGGTCTTAGCATTCTGTCATTTTAAAAATGTTTGTGTAGAGATCAGTCCTTGAAGATGAGAATAGCGCTCCCATCCAGAGCAAAGCAAAATCACTGTTCCTGTCAGATACAGTGAAGACATTTTCCCATTTGGGACAAAGACTAAGTATATTTATTGCCTATCTTGCATATCACCATAGAACCTTCACCTGGCGATGGATGGAGATAGAGACAGAGCTCCACATTGGAGCACCGGACTGAACAGAAGGAGGGAGAACATGAGAAAGAAAGTCAGGACTGTGAGGGGTGCGTTCACCCACTGAGACGATGAGACAGAACTAACGGGAGATCACCAAGCCCAGCTGGAATGGGACTGATGGAACATGCGACCAAACCGGACTCTCTGAATGTGGCTGATGGTGGAGGATGACTGAGAAACCAAGGACAATGGCAATGGGCTTGGATTCTATGGTATGGATGGGCTCTGTGTGAGCCTTGTCAGTCTGGTTGCTCACCTTCCTGGACCTGGAGGGAGTTTGGAGGACCTTGGACTTAACATAGTGAAGGGAACCCTGATGGCTCTTTGGCCTGGAGATAGAGAGAGTGGGGGTATGGGCAGAAGGGAGGGGAGGGAAGGGAGAGGAGGAGGGGAGGAGATGGAAATTTTTAATAAAAGAAATAAAAAAATTAAGACCCTAAACACAGGGCTCCTTTCTTATCACAGACTGTGGCATGTGTTAGGACTCCTTGTCCCTTATCATATAACCATGTGGATTTGGGGCCTGGAGGCACAGGATAAAGCTTCCCGTGTCCTCACTACAACTGACAGCATTAGTGTACTTTCTAAGCCATGAGTCCTACACAAACTACCAGCATTGATTAGACTCTTATCAAATGAGCTTGTTACTTATGGTAAAGTCCTGGAGCCTTCAGAGTTCTTGACAATGAGCTAAGGTATAGCATTCTGACACTGATTCTTTTCCTAGTGCTTATGATTTGGGATTATGATTCTGGGATTCTCAAAGATGGGTTTAAATCATTATCTAAGTGTTTTGTAGCTTCATAACTCATGTCGGTAAATCTATTCTGATAGCATGACAAAAATATGCTCATGTATCCAGATGTTCATATGTCCAGATGCACCAAGCTTATATGAGGAAATGATCTCTTGTCGAGGACTTATATGCTATAATGGAAGAAGAAACTTGAATCTCCTACCACTAAAATCAACGTTGAGACCTGAATGTTCTTAGCAACATTAGTGTTTATTTAATTTATCTGATTTTTCTTTTGTGTGCAAAAAGGTTGGGATCCCTGACTGCATTACATTTTTTTTATTTAGAGCATATTTTTCACTTTTTCTTATGGGAAGGTTATATCTTCAGTATATTGACTTAATCTTGCCTATAACTTGTTTTAGCAATAACATGCAAACTACAGGGATGTGTACCACTCACTTGGAGCCTTTGAAGCCATCATATCCTGCTATTGTTCACTTTTCTTCTGTTTTGACATTGACTACGCCCTGTGGAGGTGTCATTTCTTCATCTTATGTGTAGATTGAGAACAACAGATAACATATAATCCTTGATGGAGGTGGAATGCAAACTGTGATGGCTGATCCTGGCTGTCAACTTGACTATATCTGCAATCAACTAAATCACAGGTGATGGGTGATCCTGTAAGGGATTTTCTTAATCAGATTATTTGAAGCATAAAAGTCCAACCTAAGTCTGGATCATGCCTACTGGTGACAACGCAGGTAAAAAGACATGGAAGAAGGAAACGTTGCTCTTTGCCTGCTTGCCATCACTCTTGCTGGCAAGGTCCTCTATCCTGTTGTGCCATTATTAAATCCAGCTATTTCAGGATTCCAATGTAGAATAAGAACCAGAAACTCCAGGATCCCAGTGCCAAACTGAGACTGCTAAGACATACAGACTCATAGTCTGAACAACTATTGCATTCTCAGTTGTTAAGTCATGAGACAGCAATTGTTGGACGACCCGGACCACATCCTGCAAGGCTGTCTAATAATGCTCTTCACTGGTCATATTCTGTTCCCTTAGAGAACCCTTCCTAATACACAAGATAAAACTAAGCTATGAAAACACTGATATTTATGGGCTGTTTAATACCAAAGCAGAGTTTAGCTTGTGTTACCTGATGTAGGAGTGCACAAGCTCTCACTTTAGAAGGCTTAGGTAATATGTGACGGTACTCTAAATATAAAACACC
This sequence comes from Arvicola amphibius, assembly GCF_903992535.2. Lineage (NCBI taxonomy): Eukaryota > Metazoa > Chordata > Mammalia > Rodentia > Cricetidae > Arvicola > Arvicola amphibius. The sequence continues at coordinate 89,917,416 of NC_052058.2, read as the reverse complement.
ATTGCTGTTTTAAATCTAAAGAAATTGATGTGGAAAACCATTAATTTTTTTTGTTTTTTAAAGGTTGTCCATTCCATACCTTGATGGCTCATAATAATGACAATGAAATTGCTCCCACATACATTAGGGAAATCTCATTCAAGATCCCTTGTGTTCACCTATGTATAATATTCTCTCTTCATCCCTTCCTTATATCATGTGGGTAAAAATTTAAGTGACCATGGTGGGGAAAGACTTGGTAGGAGAACAGCAGGATACAGGTGATATAAAGTGAGAAATGGGATAAAAGAGAAGCCTCCAGCTGGAGGGAAGTCAATACAGACGGAGAGGATGGGCGAGGAGCAAATAACACCAAGAGTGTTTGATAGAGTCTCAGTGAAGGGTGTTATTTAATGTTTATCTAAAATTATGCATAATAAATATAGTAATACATTCTGAACACTCATATATACAATATAAATTAATATATAATAGACCATATATATCGATATTTGTGCATATATATATGCATGTATTAAAGGAAGTTAAGCCTCTTGGGATGACATTGCTCCTCATCAGAACCATGGACTAACAAGATCCAAGGACACAGCATGAGAAAACTCCTCTCAAATGGTCACTCAGGGTAGCCTAAGTGACTACCAAAATAATATAGATTATCAATATAGTACTTGCATGCCTCTTAGGGGTTGCAGAAGTTGTCCAAACACTTAGGACAGTGGCCTCAGATGATTTGAGCTAGATGTGACCTGAAATCCTCTTTCCTGTGGTCTAGCTGCCATGGTTCCAAAATATACTATAGAAGCTCCCAAGTGGGGGGAACAGTTAAATAGTCCCACTTAGCCACAATAGCTATGAACCACAACAACCACAACCATGGCAAGACATGCAAATAGGCAGTGAGTGACAAATACCAAAGGCAACCAAGAGCTACCCAATTGGAATTAAGATCCACTCAACATGAGGGAAATCATGCCTTGCACTGAAAACCTGGCTAACTTGGGGATAATGAGGTCATGGAAGTTAGAAAAGAATCTACTATTGCCACTTTAGTAAACCAGAATATTTCCTTACTAGATTCCAAATCTTATCCTTAAACCCACAGACAAGGGTAGCTCCCACCCATCATCAAAGGTGCTTCTATTTCCAGCAAATGAAAACCATCACAACTATACACAATGCAGAAACGAATTGTGGGGAACTCAGGCCCAAGAGATACAACTATATCACAGCTCCTGCGTGATTCACTCAGGGAACATTGCCGAGGAGGGAACAGAAAGATTATAAGAGCCAGGGTACCAGAAAGTCTGTTGTAAAACAGTCTGTCCTAGAAACAGCAAGGCCAGTGGTGATGCCCATGGGCATGTTAATGTGGAAGGAGGACAATTTCATGTGGTCCCACCCCAAGACAAAGAACTATGGACAGCTAATGACCACTGGGAGAATTAGCCTTTCCCGGAGAGGAGTCCCCTAATTGACGTTCAGTGCAGAGTGGTCATCCCGGAAACCATTTACACGACGATGTACACAAACAACAAAAACCAGATCAGCAGGTTGTATTTACATATATTTGTGCATACACACATACACACACACACAAATGTAACAATAAGAAAGAAAATGAAGATATCAAATAGAGAGTGAGGTTGTATAGAAGTGTGAGGGAAGGTAGCTAGGAGGAGCTGCAGGGAGGGAAGGGAGAGGAAAATTGTGGCCGTTCTATTCAATTCAAAACATTTTTTAAGTTTCAGCCATTAACAAAATAACTTATATGTGTCTGTTTTTGCCTTAATGCTTTTGTAATCAAAACATTTCATAGCAGGGGCTGGAGAGATGGCTCAGAGGTTAAGAGCATTGCCTGCTCTTCCAAAGGTCCTGAGTTCGATTCCCAGCAATCACATGGTGGCTCACAACCATCTCTAATGGGGTCTGGTGCCCTCTTCTGGCGTGCAGGCATACACACAGACAGAATATTGTATACATAATAAATAAATAAATAAATAAATAAATAAATAAATAATAAACATTTAAAAAAAACATTTCATAGCAAACCATATGATGTGCATCATTTCTGTATTATATATATGACTTATAGAAGATTCAAAGGCATTAAGAAAATTGAAACTTGACAGGGCTGGTAAATGAGTAATATGCTGTGGATTTAGTCAGTTCAGTCCTCAACTTTAATTTTTTTACTCTCCTACTTGGCTAGATGATAGCATGAAAAAGACATATATGAATTATCAAGAATAATTTCCTCATGAAGGTATAAAAATTATAAACATTGGGAATAGCTAATTTTTCATTAACATTTTTATTTATTTATGTATTGGTACATTGTGGGAAATTATCAGTTAGATTATATAAAATAAGGATTTCTAAGTATTAGAAAAATAATTAAGATCAAAACTTTTCTTAGGACTAATCCCAGTAATTAAGATGAAAATTAGTGAATCATCTTGTATAATTTTTTAAAACTTAATTACATGTGAGATAGTGGTGGCACAAACCCTTTATTCCCAGCATTGGGAGGCAGGGACAGATAGATCTCTGAGTTCAAGGCCAGCCTGGTCTACAAAGCAAGTTCCAGAACAGCCAGACTGTTACACAGAGAAATCCTGTCTCTAAAAACCAAAAAATTAGAAACATAAAAACTTAATTTCAGATGACATTTTTAACAAATGTTTGGGAAGCTGAAATTGGTATATATAATATAAGTTTTTAATTGGTTACTGAGTTAATATACAATGGAATATTATTTGACTGTTAAAAATGGAACTATTAAATGTTTAACTAAATAGATCAAACTAGAAGAAAAGACAACTTGAGTGAGGTGATGCAGACCCCAAAAGACAAATGTTGCAAGTTTTTCTCTCTTTATCCTTCAATATTTGTGCTATATTCTGAATAACTATCAATGTTTATGATGGGGTGAAACCCCACTAAACCTCCCAGGATTCACAAGGATCACTACAGCAGGAAAAACCTAACTAATAAGGTCTAAAGGTAGATTAAATAAATTAGCTCACATAAGTCATTTTATCATTTCCCATTTATTTTTTCTATGCTTTCTTGAAGTTTCCCTTTCAATGTTCCTCTCTGTTCTACCCAATCCCACAGTGTTTCCAGTTTATAAACCCACACAGACATAGTCAGCAATTCCATAGGCAGCAACAGTGGCACCAAGCACCCATTTCTTGGGACTAACAAGATGGGTAAAAGACTGACAAGGTAGGCACCTTATGTCTCAGAAGGGGCATGGCTGTGAAGTTACCCAGCAGACACTGGGAGGATTAGGATGGAGCTTGGCCCTCCATGCTAAGCATCAGGGCGCTGTATCTGCTGGCACCCAGGTGAGAAGGAATTACTTTCTCTGGGGCTGGTTTAATGACCCCCAGCTTTTTTTTCCTATATATTTTAAGGGTGAAGGTACAAACAGTTAATTTTCTAGACTAATACTTTGTGTCAGATGAAAAGTGAAGGTAAGTACAGAATATTGGGAGCTTGTTAGGGTAGAGCAAAGGCCAGTAGATTATACTCTCCCGAGTTAGCTGTTTAAAAATTCAGGGTTGCCCAGACTTCTTCATCAGTAAGAACAGACACACCGTCTCTCCTGCTGAGTGCCTCCTGCTTAGAGCTCCTTTCTTGTCAATAAGTCCTGTCAATAAGGATAATTGTGTGGGTCCAACTTACATAGATTTGACTATGAGAACAAATGTTTATGTTGGAAGGAGGCTGCTCATTCATTTCCTGGCTGTTCAGACTCCAAAAATAATCACACAGAAACTGTATTAATTAAATCCCTGCTTGGCCTATTAGCTCTAGCTTCTTATTGGCTAGTTCTTACATTTGAATTTAAACTATTTCTATTAATCTATGTATTGCCATGTGGCTGTGACTTACTGGCAGGGTTCCAGCTCGTCGGTTCCCAGCTGTAGCTGCACGGCATCTCCCTGACTCCACTTACTCTCTCTCTCTATCTTTTTGGACCTGGATACACTCTGTTAAGCCATTAACTGAAAGCAGCTTCTTTATTCATTAACCAACAAAAGCAACCCATATACAGAAGGACTTCCCATACCATTTCCCTTTTTTGTTTAAACAAAAAGGAAGGTTTTTAACTTTAACATAATAAAATTACATATAACAAAACAGGTATCAAGTAAGAATTATAGTTACAATGTTTATATCTACTTAATCTTTTATTGTAACTAAGGAAAATTAGAACTATCACTATCCATTTGTCAATACCATCAAAGACTCCAGAAGGATATAATATTACCTAAGTAAACAGGAAGTGCATTGTAAGCAACTTCCAAAATTCTAGAATTGACAGAGGCTTCTCACTGCTTGGAATGCCACCCATTGTTCTCCTGTACCATAGGAGCATCCATCTTTATCCTACAGGTCCATAGTATCTGGCAGACTTTTCCATGAAACAGGACATTTCAGACAGTTTTATCTATATTGGCAGTTTGTCAATCACTTTCTTCTGTGTCCTTCAGAATGTCTTGCAAATTCTTTCATGAAGCAGGAACCCCAGAGGACCATTTCACCTTTAGGCAAGTTAAGCAGTCATCTCTTCTTGTGTTCTACATGTCCAGCTCACATAGCATAACATCAAACAGTCCAGGCAAGAAAGTTTGTTGCCCAAATGGCTAGCCTCTTCGATGCCCATCTTCCTCTTTAAGCAATTGGTGCTGCCAGGAGCAGATGGGTCTCAATGTCATGAAAAGTCCTAAGTACTTAAAACATTTTAAAAGCCATATTGTGAAGGACTCTGAAAGATTTGAAGAATACCTAACTAACTGAAATATATCTCTATATATCTAGAAAATTTAACTAACATGACTACAAGCTTGACTATTATAGATGATTATCTATTAACCTATATTTCTTAATTATATATTATATTTTTAAATGAACTGCACAAAACACAATACCTTAATCAAGAGCAAAATATACATGTATAAAACTGACCTAAAATTTGAATCAATAGACAAAGATCCATATCAATACAAAGTATCTATCTCTATAGCATATCCCTCTTTAAATGTAAAGAAACATTTATAAACAATATTTGAGGAATTTGGGCATAGTTCTCTCCAAACTGCTTCCCGATTTTGGTTGGGTGAGGTATTTTCTTTTGGGTGGTTCACGGAGATCTTTTAGGGGCTCTTGGTCCATCAAACCACATTACTCTGGAATTAAACCACAGGTTCTCATCTTCTGTGGAAACAAAAGAAGAACCTCTTTTCCAAAGCAACAAAGCCTTAGACCCAAATTCTAAATTCAAAATACCTTTATGTTGGTTTAACTTAGCAGTCCATACAATAAAATGTCTCTCGTTATGTAGCTCCTTAGCAGCCAAAAAATTCAAAGAAAACGAATAGTATACATAATCCAGACTCTCTGTGGATATTCCATCTTTATGAGACTTATTTTCCTTACTTTATTACTTTTTCTACAAGTTTAATATTTATTTTATTATCTTTACTCCTTTAATCTATGGCTGTCTGTACTTTTTATATTATATTTACTGTTTCTTTATTCTTTTTCTTCTCTCTCCCAGGCCTACATACATTTTTAAAACACACTGTGACTTGTTTAGAAGTCTTTTATGACAGAATCTGTCCTATTGTGTATCTGTAATCCTTTTCTGTCCTTAAAAGCTTTTTAAAATGGTAAGCTACATGCTCACAGTGGCCCTGGGTACTGGCTCCTCCTATCTCCACCTTGCAAAATGGCAGAGGTACAATTACCACCAGCTCGGCTGCCAAGTAGGAGTGTCGCTCACCACTTTAACTCTGAGAAGTAGTGTGCATCAATAAACCATTTTTATCTGAGTAATAGCATCTGCCATGCAGAGCACTATATGGCCTGGAAATATCTCTATGTATGGTAGCAGGAATATGCTTGTGCATGCCTAGGAGACCTAATTCTGCTGCCTTCCCAGGTGTGGAGCACTGAGCTGTGGGCACAAAACCCCAATTGGCCACAAAAGTACCCAGGCACACAAACACTATTCAAGCATTCCACCTCCTGAAAGAACCAGAGTGGTTTGTGCTGCCATTTTGAAACGGGGTGTTTTGTTTTTTTCTTTTGCTACCACTGCTGAATCAGAAAGACCTCTCTTAAAGGAGCTGCAGCATGCTGAGAGCAAGCAGAGTACATCTGGAAAAATTATGGCTAAATTTTGTTTTTAAATGTCTAGAATTCCTTTTCTAAGCCCTCCCAGGTTTTATGTGAATTTAGCTAGCACACATCAAAGTGCTAATTTATTGAAGTTGGAGGTTACTCATTCATTTTCTGCCTGCCCAGAATAATCACACAGAAACTGTATTAATTAAGTCACTGCTTTGCTCATTAGCTCTAGCTTCTTATTAGCTAGCTCTTATATCTTAATTTAACCCATTTCTATTAATCTGTATATCACCATGTGGCTGTGGCTTAATGGCAAGGTTACAGCTTGTCTCTTTCTGGCAGTGGCTAGCCAGCATCTCCTTGACTCTGCCTAATCTCTATCTATGTTTTCGGGCCTGGCTACACTCTGTTAAGCCATTGGCCAAAGCAGCTTCTTTATTCATTAACAAATAAAAGCAACCCATATACAGAAGGAGTTCCCACACCAGGTTTGGCTGAGTATATGCTTTCACACCAGAGCCCCACAGTGTGGGGAAGGTATCCAGTTGCCAGTACAGGAATAATTCAGCATTAAAAAAATAATTTATACACTGCTGGGATATTTGGAATGAATTCTATTACAGAAGCAAGAAACATTATGATTTCACAAGATTTCTACAGAATTGAGAGTGACTATTCAAAAGACAGGTGTTCCCAAAGCTTTGTAAGTCAGGTTCACCATAAGTTATACACTTGTGGGGTTGGCAAATGAATATATCAGCTGTACATTCACTGTATAACATTTGTGGCTCACATAAAATATCCACAGAGGTTGTGTACCCAGTAAGAGAATAGTGAAGAAGAGCAAAAATCCCCAAGGAAAGGAAAATAGAGCATATTGTCGTAGAAAGGTAGGAGAAATCTGGAGTGGGAAGATTAAATGGAGAGGGAGATGGAAGGGAGTGGTAAGGGAAGAAATAAGCGGAGTGCCACCAAACTAAAAGCCATTTGTGAAGCCGTATAAAAACCAATTACAGCAAAAAATATTAAATATATACATACATGAAAGAACTCTAAATGTAATTACCAAATAATGAAAGAGACAAAGCCCCAATTAGACAAATTATGCCATCAAGTGGAACCTCCAGTAGCAGGAATGGCCTACATCTAGTTCAGTCATTGACCATGTTATTAAAAGAAGTCAGACACAAAAGAATACATGCATGTGGATTTTTTATGTAAAAAAAGTTCCAAGATATTTCAGCATAGGAAGTAAATTAATGAAATACAGCATAACAGAAAGGAGCATAGAAACAATGCATTATTTCAACTGAGAAAGAAAAACAATTATGAAATTCAATCCTTCCTGTGATGAAAAATGAAAACATTAAGCAAAGTCAGATTGAAGGGAAGCTTCTGAGAAAAGGCACCTGTGAACAATGTATAGATAACGTCATCTTAAATAGCCAAAGCCAATTTTTCTCCCCAAATATCAGAAGCTAGACAAGGATTTTTATACTCTCCTTCTCAATACTGTACTAGAGGATCTAGCAGCAATAATTATGCTATAAAATGAAATAAATGACATTAAGTTTAGAAGGAAGCAAGCAAAACCATAGTGCTTACAATTGATATAACTGTATATATAAAATGTTTTAATAAATTTATTAAGAATCTATTGGGTTTAAAACACAAGGCAATGAGCCCAGCATGACAGGAAGACACAGGAAAGTATAGAACAAAGCAACTGCATTCTGAATTCTTGCACTGCACAACCTGAACTATGAAAAAGAAAACAGTTCCATCTATTACAACATCAAAAGAGTAAGCATTTAGAAATAAGCATGGTCTAGGCAAGTAAAAAATGCTTACCCTAAAATATACAGGACACTATCAAAAAAAGACCTACCATGAAAGAAAGTGTTCCACGTTCATGGATTAGCCTGTCAGCACTTGTCAGTCAATCTCAAGATTCAAGGTAATTCCTTGGAGAACTCCATATGAGGTTTTTGTTTCTCTTTTGCAATTGTGAGGATGAGTCAAATCATATGGAATTAATTCTAAAGGAACTGAGAATAGTCCAAACAATCTTTAGAAGAAACAAAGTAGGAAGGTTATTCTTTTGATTTTAACACTTCCTTAAAAATGTTACAAAATTAAGACAGTATGGTACTGTTGTGAGAGACATACAAAACAATTAAATCAAATTAAGAATTCAGAAATAAACTCAGGTTCTGTGGTGAAACAACATCCATCAGCCATGCCAAGACCAAGAACAGTGACAAGTAGCAGCCACATGTACAATAATGACCGTGATAAAAGTCAGATTCCAGTAGAGTAGTGTAAGACCCACTACCACTGGTCCAGATTACTTTACCTACTACTGCACTGTCATTGGATTGTCCAACTACTATAGCACTGCCATACATGCTAATGAGCTGCACACCCCACCACGACCAGCCTCATGTCTCTCAGGAATATCAACTAACTATCAGGAGTACAGTAAAAACCGACATATTCATTGAACAGACTCCTTGCTTTCATTTTCTCCATTCGCTCTATACGATGTAACTATTTACTTTAAGGATTATTATTAACAACCCAACATATATACTTCTGGAATTTTCATGTTTGCTTCTATATATTACATGCATGAACACATGCCTGAACACGTGTGTTGGTATTATTTTATATATACACATATAACTTTCTCACAGTATATTTTATTTGTGAGAAGATAAGTCTCAACTGATGGCAACTGCATACAATTTTATACTATGTTTTAAGGACCAAGCAATATTCTAAGTCTTTTACACATTTTGTGGGACCCTCTATGTACCATTGCCATGCACTTTGCAGAACGGTGAGACCGGGGTGCAAAGAATTAAGTTAATTTGACCACATTTGTGTAGACTGAAAAAACAGAGTTAGTGTGTAAACAGCATTTAAGCCCGCCTCTCAGACCCTTAATTTCCCCTCTGCAGGCCTACTCCTGGAGATATGGGAAGATCTTGAAGTCTTTCCTCATAGCAATGTGTTTCCTACTTAATTGTTCTTATTTGTTTTTGTGACTCAAAAAATAGATATGCTAAGAATTATTCTGGGTTTATTATTATTATTATTAGATCAAAGGGGCAATATGAATCTCTAAATAGAATTTATTTTATAGTATACACTGATATAAGAATATAACTAGATGCAGTTTTCCAACCAGCCAAAATATCATTTATTGAATTTATTCGTCTGTTCATTTGCCTGTCTGTCCATGCACCTTGTGTCTGACAAAGCGACTCTATTGGTTTACTAAGCAAGGAAATGAATGAATGATTGTTATTAATCATCACCTCTCTGCAGGTTAGTTTCTGTCAAGTTGACACAAGCCAGGGTCACCTGGATGAAAAGAGCCTTAACTGAGGAATTGGCTGCATCCAACTGGCCTGTGGGCAAGTCTATGATTATTGCAGATTGGTGTGGGAGGCCCAGCCCGCTGTGAGCAGTGCCATTCCTGGGCAGATAAGCCTGGATTATGTAAGAAACCAGATTAAACAAGCCCTGAGGAGCAAGTCAGTAAGCAGCCCTTCTCCAAAGTTTTTGCTTCAGTTCCTGCCCTCAAGTCCCTGTTTTGGCTCCCACAGTTTATGGAAGTGGAAACTGAAATAAATCTCCCCCGTCCAGATGTTTTTGGTCAGTGTTTTATCATGGCAACATAGAAACACACAAAACAAGCTCAATGCAGGAAAGTCAAACTGTTCACAAAACCGTGACCTGATAAATAACTTTAAAGTGTTGAGAAATTAAAAAAAAAAAAAAAAAAAAAAAAAAGCCTCATGGCTTCTCCTATGGAATTTCACACAAATCCTTGGACTTGTAAAATATCTGGCCATAAATTCCAAATCCTGAACTTTCTTTGACCAAAAGATGCCATTCTCTGACTCCTGAGTGTGAAACACTTCCAAGTAGTCCTTGCTTTCTCTGATTCTTGAGCTTCGTAAAAAGTTTCCTCTTTCATTGGATTTCAGCTGCTCTTTGAAGAGACACTCTGGCTTTGTGCCTGTGCTTCCCTTTATGCCCTCTAGGTTTGAAAGGCAGAAGCACAAGGCCACTGCAGCCCCAGCAGGCTGGGGTACACCTCCCTGGTTGTTCCCTCATGTAACTGACAGGGCTGGGATGATTAAAGCCTGAGAGATTCTGGGAAGAGCTGAGCACGGATTTTTCAATGTGCGAACTACTTGTCAAAATTTTATAGTAATTAGGAGCTGAGTGAAGAAAAGAGGAAGTGGCTGCTCAGAAGTTGGTAGAATTTCAATGTTGCAATATTCTTTTTGAGATTTATAAATGGTCTGAATTCATTAGGAAGTCACATAAACCTCAGAGTCCACGGAGAGAAGAGATAAGTTATGCCAGCCTCCTAGCTTCAGATGTCCTTCAAACGTGCACCAGGGTATGGAGATGGTGTCTGGGAGCTCATGTACTTCAGGAGCCTCCAGCTTACCCTTGTCCCCAGAAAGTAAATCCATCCATGTGTCCTTTACTGCTGCAATCCTCCAGACACTGTGTGCTGGGGGTGGTCAGAGGGAGACTTCCGTCAGACCCTTAGATCTGCTGGCCTATTCAGACACAGATTCCTCTGTCATTCACAGTTAAATACAACAATTTTCCCCATATTTTTTACTTAAAAAATTACTTTTCATTTTACATACCAACCCCAGTTCTCCCTCCCTTGTCTTCTCCCGCTCCTCCTCTACCCGTTTTTCAACCTCATCCACTGCTCAGAAGGGGTAAGGCCTTCCTTGGGGAGTCAACAAAGCCTGGTATACAAACTTAAGGCAGAACTAAGCGCCCCCACCCCCCGTATCAAGGCTGAACAAGGTATCCTACCATAGGGAAAGGTCTTCAAAATGCTAGTTCATGCATCTAGGATAAGTCCTGATCCCACTGCCAGGGACACCCAACAGTTCAAGCCACATAGTTGTTACCTACATTCAGAGGATCTAGTTAGGTCCCACGCAGGTTCCCCAGATTTCAGTCCATAGTTTGTGAGCTCCCACTAGCTCCTCCAGTCAGCTATCTCTGTCGTGTTCCCCATCATGCTCTTGAACTCCCTTGCTCATATGATCCTTCCTTCCTCTCTTCAACTGAATCCAAGAGCTCTGCCCAATGCTTGGCTATAAATACAAGGTTTTAAGCATTGTGATCATCCATGATTAAAGTGTTATCACCTTCTATATTACTATTTCTCTATTTGAACACATTTAGATTCTTTTCACTTTTTCATGATTTTTCTACAAAATCTTTATTGTTTAATACTTACTCATTTTATCAAAAGAATAATTTTGATATTAACAATCCTTACCACTGAGTTTGATCTAATCTAGTCTCTGTCTGGAGAAGTCCAAGTTTTCTATGTGGTTTGGGGAAGACTACATTGCTGTAAGTCAAACTGTAGAATGTGTGCTGTAGAAATTGCTTTTCTTCTATTAGGAAATTAACCAGGGAGGCTGCTTTTCTGCCCTTTTAAAACCAGGGGCAGTCAAGTGACATACTGGCAAACGTGACTGAATGACTGAGGATGCTCTCCGAGCTTCTGAGCTTCCCAAGAAAGGGAGCAACGTGAAACCCGAGAACACTTTGGGATTTCCAGATTATGCTGACAGAATACAGGCTAACATCACATCAGGATTAGGTTTCAAGACCAAAATCTGGAGAAGTATATAAATGTAAACCTTCACATCAAGTATACACGGTAGTAGTACACAGCAGCACTGTATTGCCCTGAGGAATCCACCTTCCCCAGACTCCACTTCCTGCCCACTGGTCTTTACCAGAACGTGTGGACTTTCACCGTCCAGGACGAAGCTTTTCCAGATTAGTGCTCCACTTAGCAATGTGCACTGAAATGATCTCCCTCTTTGCATAGTTTGATGGGGCATTTGTTAGTGGATTAATATTTACTGTCTGGACATAGCACTCGTTTTACTTGCCTATGAATCTACTGAAGAACATCTTAAGTGGTTCCAAGTTCGGGGCGATTATGAAATTAGCTGCTATAAATAACTGCATGCAGATATTTACATAAGCGTAAGCATCCAATCCGTTTGAATAGCAGGAGTATGTTTATTTTCACAGAGCCTGCCAAACCGTTTTCCAAAGTCTGTCCTCATTTGCTTGCCACCGGTGCCAGGCTGAGCTCTTGTTGCCACGCGTCCGCACCAGCACTAGGTGTGAGGGTTCTAGATTTGGGCCATGCTGTTAGGTGTGAGGACAGAGTTCATTATTGTTTTAATTTCAAGTATCCTGAAATATATATAACAGTGATCATTTTTCATATGCCTTTTGTACAATCTAATCATTTTTAAATTGTACAAGAAGACGTTTTTATAATTTTAGGAAATCAGTTGGGCAATGTTTACTTTCAAAGGGGCTTAGGGCAGATGTATCAAGATTTAACAGTGATCAAAAATGTGAATTGTTCTATTTTTACCCTTCTTCATTTTAAAATGTTTATAGAAATGTAGGAAAAGTGGTTTGAAGGAAGTTTATTTAGACTCCTCAGTCTAGAGGCAATAAGGAGCTGAGGCAATAAGGAGCTGAGCAGTATCCTTGAGTTTGTTCTTTCTAGCCCTGGTCTCTCAGCTTCCATCTAGCCTCGAGTATGTCTTGCCAGAGACTACAAGGAGAGGATCTAGGAATCCCTTTGACTTGACATACCATACAACTCATCTCCAACAAGGGAGGCTGAAATGGTGTGTCTTCTAAGCCCAGGCTGTTTCCTTGTTGAAAGCCAAAACTGCGTTCGGAAAGCTGTTTGTCCCATCTTGCAGTCCATAGTGCTTCCCTTTCTATGTAATGCCAACTTTTTTCATTTGTAATATTTCCAAAGGAGGGGGAAAGCATAACAGAAGTTTGGAAGCTAAGTGCTTCCTTACCTAGTAGCAAAACCCTCACTTCAAACCCATGAGGGCTGCCTGAAAGAGCATTGTTGGGGCCATGGAAGAGGGGATACAGGGTGGTACAGCTTCCGAGGAGCTTCCAGGTTCTCAGCATTAGGTTTTTGTGATCAGCTGGGGAGGAGAGGGAAGAACAGGAAAGAGAAGGAAAAGGGATGGGCAATCTGCTCTAAAAATAGACCCACAATGGCAGTTGATTATTGGGTGCTCCTGATAAAAGCAGTTTAACAAGAGTAGAGGCTCTTGAGTCTGGGAAGCGGGCAGATTCTGCCTCCTGACATTTCACTGTTAACCCTACTGTGAGCCCTTTGTGGATGACTCTCATTAAACCCCTTTAGGCAGTGCTTCTGTCTGAGGTGCTGTTCGCTGGCATTCAACTTGCTTGCTCTCTGATAATTCTTATTGTTTTATATGCTAAACTGAAAAATCACCTTAACAAGTCAGAAATAAGCATCCAGTGATTAAAGGCCCAGACCCGGGATATTATCCAGAGCTTAGCGGTACTTGCAGTGTGAAAGAGAGCTGAAACCTAAATTAAACATCATCAAAGGCCCGCTAATCCCCAGCCTTTACAAAATGTAACATCTACCATCCTTGATGAACTTAGGGTGTAAGGAGGGGGCATGGGACTCCAGGCTAAGCAGTAATATTTCTACAGAGGAGATTGGAGTTAGACATTCAATTGGAAGGGCCAAGAAGTACCTAAACACCCCCACTTTCCAAAGAAGTGTGTTCTTCCGCCATGTAGATCTAAATCTGCCAGAAGAGCCAGCCTTCCTTCATCCTTCTTAACATAGCCAAGGTGGGATTAGTGCTAGTTCCTATTTGAATAATCAGATAAATGCTTACGGTTGGTCAAATACTCACCTAAGTAATAAAACTACTTAAATAAATATTTACTACCAGGATATCACAGGAAATAATAGTAACGTGAAGCACAAATATGAGGATAGAAATACATACAGGCTACAGAATACACAGCCAGTATTTCTGAGTGACACTTGCTGTTTAAGTTCTTTGAGGCCTTGGTTCTTTGTGAAATGGGCAGGTCTGTCTTAGAGAATTCCTGTAGAAATGACAGATAATCATGCATTGCCGTCTTGACACACTGGCCAACACACAGTAAGCCCCAAATAAATTATTTAAATACTGTTGAAAGATTTTTTTTTCAGGAGGATAGTAGTATTTAGCCAATGTTGGAAATCTGGAACCAATTTTAAAAAAGCCTAAAAGGTAGGTTTAAAAACACACAAAACTCAGAAATGATTTTCAAGGTATGTATTCTAAATCCGTGGCAATTGTTCTCCTTTCTATGTGAAACAGGACTAGTTTCACAACACAAGGCACTAGAGAAGCCATTCTCCACAAAGAAAAGGGAGGGGCATTCCTACAGCATGCAAGAGGAAAGCCGAGAGTCTCCGTGAACACAGAAGGCAGGAGAGGGAAGAAGAAAGAGAGGCGGCGATGCTGGACCATTTTGTAGCCATTGCATTGTAACCCCCTTGTCAGTCACAATCAACACTTCTGCTATTCCAAAATTCTGTACAGCAGGCCATTTCCTCTCTGCTATATCCTATTTCCCCGTGGCTTCCATAAATGTAGAAGCACTGAAGAGAATTCTAGGCTCTAGGAGTCACTGCCAGACTCGGGGGTGTCTGCTCTCACCGTGGGTGCTCTCTCTCTCTCTGGTGCCCTGAGCAATGTCTCCCCATTCTGGGTGAGGCAGCCATGCTGGAGACGCATCAAGACTTGTGCATATGGGACAGAAGCTCAGAGCATCTCGTTACTCCCTAATTGCCATTGGAGTCCAAAGTCTTCCCGAGAGTGGCTCTGCATCACTCACTAGAACGCCACAGAGCCTGCGCTTCTAGAGCCCACGATGAGAATTAAAAATTTAGTGTGAATCTGGATTAGAGCAAGACTGTTCATCAAGGCTCACATGGTTCCCACTTAGCACAGCAGCTGTCTGTCCCCTGCGGACAGCAGTTTTGGAGGAAGCATATTCATTATTTATTTCATTTTTAAAAGAATGTATGATTTTTTTTCCCCTCTCAAAGGATATATTTCCAAAACTTCAAACTCAAAAGGGCATAGGGCTGGATTGAGAAAAGTACACAGAGAAATTTTCTTGTTGATTTCTAGCTTTCATGGCTATGACTTTCTAATATGCTCATATATGTATTTACACTAAACACTATATTTTTCTCAGCAGTTCAGTGAAAGAGCTGATGACTTACAGCACGCTAGTCATACAGCCAAGCTGGTGCCTGGAGATCCAGTCTCAGCTGTAACACTTGCTGAGACTAAATGACTTAAATTATTTAAAACTCAGCAAATGTCTGTGTGTGCTCCCCTCTACCAGGCACTTCATATGCGGTGGCCACTGGGCATGTCCACCCTCTCAGAAGCTCACTGCCACCAACAATAGCATTCTTGTTAAGAGCAATGTGGAAAGTGCTGGCAATGGCGAAGTTCTTGCCACAACTTGGTGCTGTGCTCCACGCACATCCTCACACAGAAGTTTCTGGTCTTTAAAACTACTGACATTCAGGGAGAAGATGTAAATACCTCAAGTGTTTTAAATATCTGCTTTAAGATCTTTAGCTATAATTGAAGCAGAAGATTAAAGAACTGTCCTGAACAGAACAGTTGTTAAATTTCCTTTTAAAAAGAGAAGAATGACGGACCACACTGAAGCACAAGGGGGCTGGGTGATCAGGGCTGGTGAGAGAACCAAAGCTTGTTTGCATCTTCTGTGGTGTGGAATGGCGAGTAGGGTTGGAAGCAACTGTCATCTTCCTATGAAGGATGTGATTGCCGGTGTCTAGAACCTAGGGCTGGGATGAGGAGGAGGGAAACTTGGCTGAGAAGTGGGACATGGCTCTGGACTCTTATGCTCACCGAAGACACACTTGGAAGAGTCCGTTAGTGTTTGGGGGTACTGGCTAGTTTATGTTCCGCAGCTAATAACTGCTAAAACCAGAATTTGAACCTGAATCTTTTAATTGAGATTTCTCTCCACGATGACTAGAAGTCCTGGAGAATGCTTTAAGAATTTTTTATCTATGGCGCTCTGTCTGGTTCATTGAGTGTGAAGGTCGCCTCCCTGTCATGAGTAGCATAGGATGCTACTTTTTCAATCATATAGACCACACCACAACAGAATCACTCTGGTTAAATGACAGCTAGCTAAACCGAAACTTTAAGGAAGTAGATATTCCCCAAGTTTAGACATTTTTCTTTCTTCTTTTTTTTTTTTTTAAAGCTTTAATACTTTATTAAGCAAGCATTTTTTAATGCTATCTTTCATAAAACTTGTTTTTAGGACAGGAAATATGATACAAAATTCCATCCAAATCCAAAATATCTTGGAAACCTGCTGGTGCCTCCTTGGTTAGCCCACACTGTGTGGTAACCTTTAACCTAGATGGTGGTAAAGTCACATGACATTCATCTTCTCCAATCCTAGCAAAGATGGCTGCCTAAAGATGGCAGTGAAGTCACATGTTGTTTATGTTCCAAGATGCTGTCACACCACACAGTCCCTTTAAGATTACCTATGCAGGGCTGGAGGGATGGCTCAGTGGTTAATAGCATTGCCTACTCTTCCAAAGCTACTGAGTTCAACTCCCAGCTACCACATGGTGGCTCACAACAAACTGTAATAAGATCTGGTGCCTTCTACTGGCCTTCAGGCATACACACAGATAGAATATTGTATACATAATAAATAAATATTTTTTAAAAAAGATTACCTATGCATGCATTTTAACTAGCAACCCTGGGTTATGAGTTGTTTTTTTTTTATTTCAGTCTACCAATCAGTGTAGTACATACATTTAACATGTGTAGCAAAGACCTGGAGTAACCTGTTAGCTAGTCAACCTTTCTCTATTGCTCTGTTTCCCTATGCACACTTTAGAAAACCTACTGTTTGTCCATTGCCCTATGGTCCTTCTCATTCTATCTTGCTGAAAAAAAGCTGCTTCATTCATGGATAAGCAGTACCATTTATATTTAAGTTTGGGGTAATTTTGACAATAATTACAGCCAGAGACCCAATCTGACTTTGTAGGTAAATGTTGCTGCCTCTGCTGACTGTTCTGTAATCTTACATGAAAGCTCTGTAAGCTTTCATCTTACCTGGGAGGAGTAGCACTGCTGGCTCTTGAAGAGTGGTTTTAGAGATTAAAACTCATGCATATTAGCATAGGCTTTGGAGTGTGGTCAGTGCTAAGCAAGCATAATCTACTTAAGCTTCACACAGCAAAGTTCCCTGCCTGAGACATTCTCATCAGCAGAAAAATATTAGCTGATAGATAATACTTTTTAACGAGGAAAATAGAAATGATACTAGGCAAAAAACATCCCCATGCCTCTAAATAAGTGATTCTCCTTTTCCTGTGTTAATGGACTCTAGAGTTCAAGGAAGGCTAAACACTGCAATAAATGGCCTTCGATGAAACACCTTAAAATAAGAACTTACTTTAACAACAGCCAGCATGTAGTAAACTTTGAGTCCCATTCCAAGGACAACAGTGTCCTTCCTTTGCCCAGCAGTTACTTCATATGTACACAAAGCAGCATAATTTAAGTTTATAAACACTGACTAGAAACATGTCAAGCTAAGTTCAGGCATTCATAAGTAAGAAAACAAACCTCCAGTGTGATTTGTTTGTGAGCTGGTTAGTGGGCCCCCAAAAAGTAGAAATCCCAAAAAGTAAAGAATAAAAACAACCAACTACAAACTGACTACTTAATATTTCAATTTTCTTTTTTTTGGGGGGGGGGGTTGGGGGCAGCAGTGGAATTCTGTCATTTCTTTAGTCTGTTGTTGGATCCTCTACCCCGGCACCGAATGCTCTTCTCAACAGGCAGATAATCCTAAAAGAATGATGCAGGAAAGGAAATATTTTAGGGAATATTGTCTATTTGCATACTTAGACAGTATTAGCTGGTGATAATGGGTAATGCTGGCTTTGGAAGTCACATCTATTGGTTATATTGAGCACTAGTGAGTATAAACCAAGGACTGATTTCTTAGTTGCAAATCTGCACATAAGACTTGAACAACAAAGGCTTAGAACAACAGGGAATAGGAGTAGAAGAGGAAGTGCATGATGAGATGGCCAGGACTTCAGACTTGTTAAGATATGAAATGTGTACCTCTCTGAATCTTATGAAATTTCTCTGTGCTGTAGCTTTCTTACTGGAAAATGAAAGCAATAGGAGCTCTGTAGTGGATGTATGCTGTCTTTGCCAATTTAGAGTTTCTAGGTTGTCAATAAATATAAAAAACAAGCAGATAAGTTGGCGTTTCAAATCAACAATGCCTTAAATATTTCATGAGGCACATTTACATTGAATGTTATATAATATTCGGGGACATACTTACAGTAAAAAGTATTCCCAGTTGTTTAGAAATGCAGACATAAACAGATATTGATGTGGGAGTTTCCTTTGTATGCTGTGATTATCACTAATGAATAAAAAAACTGTTGATAGTGCAGAACTTAGGTAGGCAGGGAAAACTAAACAGAATGCTGGGAGGAAGAAGGCAAAGCAAGAGCGAAGCCATGGAGCTGACGCAGACAGATGTGCTGAAACTTTACTGGTAGGCCACGACCTCAGGGTGATGCACAGATTAATAGAAATGGATTAAATTATGATGTAAGAATTATCCAATAAGAAGCTAGAGCTGATGGGCCAAGCAGTGATTTAATTAATACAGTTTCTGTGTGATTATTTCAGGTCAAAGGTAGCTGGGCAGCCGGGAATGAACAAGTGGCCAGCCTCCTCCAACAAGATATCACAAATTATCCAGTAACCATATCCATGCCCCTTCCTGCCTTCTCAAATAATCTGAATTGTCCAAGGGAAATATTAGGGAGCAATCCCTTCTTGCTGATGTTTCTTGTTAAAATATGGTTATGTGACCATGATAGTCAGGTTAACTTTAATCCTTAGTCTATGTGGACCAGCCTATTCAACTCTGACCTGTGGATTCACTTTCCACTTCTGACTGAAGAATCCAAGAGTTGCTGACAGCCATGTTGAACATGAATAGAGAGACCAGAGAAGGGAGGAAATAGCAGATACGACCCTGGGAATGGAGGGAAGACTGGATACCAATGGCATTGCCAGATGCTCCAGTTTGCTTATGGACAGTTCAGTATGTGTTTCTGGCCACATGAACTGTTTTTAGAAACCAAGTTCTTGTCTAAGTCATTTACAGTGGAGCTTTGTCACTAATAACAAGAAAATCTCCAATAGAATATGGAGCATGATCAAGTTTTCTATTAAGTGAAAACTCTATAAATAGAGATCAACCCAAGTTCTCTCACACAAAGATGTTGACAAAGTACCATTTCAACTCTTCCTAGCCTTTTGTCATCTCTTTAGTGCCCCACTATTCCTAAGTCAACAATAGTCTATGTGTAGCAAATGGTAGACACTACAAGCCCAACCCCTAACCTAAGAATGGTATATGATGTGGGAGGTGATATATGTTGTGAATACGTTTTATTACCTTCAGTTAATAAAAAAGCTGCTTTTGACAAATGGCCTAACAGAGTAAAGCCATGCTGAAAGAGATATAGAGAGAGGGTCAAGGAGAAGCTATGTAGCCGCCACAGGAATAGATGCCTCCAATGGAGCCCACCAAAATTTTGTCAGTAGGCCATGATCTTGTGGTGATGCACAAATTAATGGAGATGGGTTGGTTTAGGATTTAAGTGCTAGCTAGCAATATGCTTAAGCTATTGACCAAGCAGTGTTGCAAATAATATAGTTTCTATGTGGTTATTTCTGGGCTGAGCAGCCGGGAATGAACATCCTCAGTCAACAGGTATGGTGCTTAATAGCCCAACAGTGTTCACTCCACTATATAGCCTGTCACCCATGAGCATATGGACATCATAAATCCGACTTTCAGTTATTTTTTTAAAGGACACAAAGCTTGGAGAAGGTGGAGGGGTACAGGTAGATCTTGGAGAAGTTAATGAGAGGTAAATATAATAAACATACATTGCATGAAACACTTAAAGAATTAATAAAATATATTTTAACTTGAGAGCAATAGTTAAAATTTATCTCCAAATAAGAAGCAAGTTAGAAAACAAAACAAGACAACAACTAAATCTTCTAACAACTGTGAGGCTGGACAAATTTTTAATAGAAAATACCACTTTTTTTCTAACCTCCTGTAGGACACATGTAGCAGTATTTTCCAATTACATAAAAAGCAAACGTGGACTTACTCATTAAAAAAAAATAGGCAGTAATGTCCAGAAATGAGAGGCTCTAATTGCCATGATTAATAGTTGGGTCAGACTATGTTCTCTCCTAAAAATATGTAGGAAAGATAATTCTTTGCAAGCTTGTGCTGACGTTGTAAGCAGTGTAGGAGCCAGATGTCCTGTGATTTTCATATTGAGAATTTGTGCTGAAGTATGTGTGTAATGTAGTATATTTTGTTTCCACTGAGAAATTTTGTAGCAATATATCCACCAATGATAGTCCAGCAGTCTGGTCTTAGGATGAAAGGCTTCACTACTGCCCACTTTCTATGTTCATCACAATTCTGATTGTTTATAACACCATTCTAGCTTTTTAATTGCAGTAACCATTTCTCTCTAGAACATACAAGTCTGTAACAGAAGATAAAACTGATGCTGGAGTTAGATGAAGTTGAAATAAACAACAATTAATAGCTTCATTATTAGCTATTACTTTAGTTACCATATTAATATTTTTACAAGATAAGTTTATGTGAGAATTAGAGTTGAGTAGTGCTCAATATTTAGCAAACTCCATAAACAAGGTTCATAAAACAGTGAGCGACAGGAAAAGGAGAACCATAGCCATGGCGGCTTTTCATAAGCTGCTCTCTACAGAGACAGCTGTCAGGTCTTCCAAATGACTTTTCTGCTCTCTTATATCACCTGAAGTCAGAACATGCTGCCACCCACAGCTCCTTCTGGCCACACTTTAAATAATCGTTTGACCAGAATCTCATTTAAACAAGTTTATAAAACCATCCATAATCCCAAAACACCTCCCCAATCCAAATCAGTTCTTGCTGCCTCACCCCATCCCAGTCTCCTCCACTTCTTCAGTTCTCATTGAATTCACCATGTAGTTTCTAGTATCTTCTTATCTCTACATTTTTCTGTGGTTTAATCAGTTTGTTTTATTCCCACATACTTTATAAGGCACATGTAGATCTATTTTGATTACTAAAAAACTGATTCATGGTAAGAAAAGAGGCTGAGTCAGGGTAGATGACTCACTATAGCACTCAGTTTAATATAGAGTGGAATATCATTTTCAGACAAAGAGCACACACGGAACCCAATTTGCCACTGCGGTCTGAATCTGTAAATAAAGTCGCGAGGATGGGAAAGTTCAGAGGGAGCTTGCTCTGGAGGCCTTGCAAGCCAGTGTCAGGGCTGAGAGCAAATGACTCTTAAATTTTATACCCTAGGGCTCCACTATGTTCACGCTGGTCCTGGCCCTGAATTGCAAATCAACTTACAGGGACTACAAACGCTTATAAGACTCAGAACACACAGTACAAATTACACTGCACTGTCCTGGAGTTTGCACCAATATTTGCACACACGTAAACACCACTCTCATTTTAGATGATGCATAATAGTGTTAGGAAATTACAAATGTTATTGCTAGGTCCTTAACATATTAATAACAACAGGAATATCGTGACTGCACATGAACAAAATGGAGCAAGCCAAGTGTGCACATCACCACCTCATCAGTGATTTGAAGGGTTCACGTGACCAACACCATGAATGAATCTGAAGTTTTATTCAAGAGAATTAAATATGCTGAGTTGTTTCTCAGATTTCTAATAGAATAATAACTGTGATCAACATAAGGAAGATTCAAAGGGAAAAGCAAAGCAATAAACAAACAAACCCACTGCACTGCCTTAGATCTCCAGGGTTTATTCATGGAGAACACAGCTAATATTTATTTTCCAGAGAAAGGGTACCTTTTTAAAATTATTTGTAAATTGATTAGGTATTTTCCCAATAAAATTTTTAAAATACACTTCTTTTTCAAATCTGAACTAGAATACTTACCTGGCAGGAGAGATACCATGATCATGAAGGTGGTTTTCCCAGGGCGAGGCTTATCCATTGCACTCCGGATGTACTGACCCCTGCAATTTCCCCAAATGCGGGAAACTCGACTGCATAATTTGTGGTAGTGGGGGACTGCGTTTGTGCTCTCCCCTGGCTAAAAAAAAAAAAAGAAAAAAAAAGAAAAAAAAATCTGAACTAGAATTATACCACCCTCCCTCTTTATTCTCCTCCCCCAACCCCTCTCAACACCACCCTTGAACTCCTTTAATGCCCCCAAGAGAAGCACAATTAATAAAATCTCAGAGAAAGAAAATGGGGTTCAACCTGAAGTCCAAAAAGCAAAACAGTCAGCCACTGGCTCTTACAGAGACCTCAGCCAGAAATGGCAGTCTTGCCTCCAGGAATCTCAGAATGAGACTGTGTCTGAGAGCTGTCTCTTCCCGTTTATAACCCTCTCTAGTGCTGGGATTAAGGGCGTGCACCACTACTGCCTGGTTTCTAAAGCAAGTTAGTGTGTCTGCTTGGATTAGAGGTGTGTGTTATTGTTGCCTGGTCCATGAGGCTGACCAGAGTGGCTGTTTTACTTTTCTGATCCTCAGGCAAGTCTTATTTATTAAAATACAAGTGCCACTACAACCAAGTCTCAGCTTGATAGCTCTTTTTCCTTATTATTGTTACGTATTTATTTGTGTATGCATGTATGTGCATGCACAACTATGTATAAATACAGCCTGCTGTGTTTGCCTTTGTTGTTTATGTGTATGTGGCTTCAAGGGTGACCACTCTGAACTGAACAAACAATATGGAGATTTATCCCTGGAAGAAGCAAATTCTTCTTCTCCCAGAAGTCAATATTTGTGTGTAGTTCTTTGTCTAGGGGTGGGACCACTCAGAATTCTCCCCCTTTATATTAACATGTCCAATGATATCCTCATTGTTCCAGTCTTGCTTATGTAGTTATTCCTAGGAGAAACTACTTCACAGCAGACTTCTTGGTGGTCTGGCTCTTACAATCTTTCTTCGCCCTCTTTAAAGATGTTTCCTGAGCCAAAGATTCAGGAACTATGATGAAGATGGATCTGTTGGGATTGGATCCTGTGTTCATTGACTGGTAGAATTAATATTGTGGAAATGAACCTCCTACTGAAAATAAAATACATTTCTAGTTATTAAGTTATAAGCGAGTTCATAAAGTCCTTAAAAGACTTTCAGTTTCTAAAATTTTAATGCAAGTATTAAAGCATATACATATTTCCATGTATATATTTATAATATATTTCAGTTGTAAGCTGTTTTATAATTAGCAGAATGTAAGGACACAGATTTATTGACTTTCATTTCAACAATCTTTTTGATTCAGCGCAATAAGAAAATTGGGGGTACATTGAAGAAGTGTCCTAGTCAGTGTTCTATTGCTGTGAAGAGACCCCACAACCATACCAACCATAACAGCAGTACCAACCCTTATTTTTAAAAAAGCATTTAATTGGGCTTGCTTACAGCTTCACTTAGTCCATTATCATCACTATAGAGGCAGATACAGTGCTGGAGAAGTAATTGAGAGTTCTACATCTGAATCCACAGGCAGCAGGAAGAGAAAGAAGAGAAAGAGCCACTGGGCCTGATTTGGGTTGTTGAAATATCAAAGCCCACCCCTAATGATGCACTTCCTCCAGCAAGGCCACACCTCATAGTTTTTCTCAAGTATCACCTATCCCTGATGATTAACGATTCAAATATATTAGCCTATGAAGTCCATTCTTATTCAAACCACCACAGAAACTGATCTTCAAACTGGAATAAGCATAGACTATTTGAATTTTTCTTTAGTTGTCATTTAACATGTCAGCTTTTTCCTGAGATATTCAAAACATAAACCTAGTATTTCACTCATATGTGAATGGAATTTTATAAATTGGCACATTGTTAACACATAATTATAAATGTATTCGGGGAATGGGTAAAATGTGAGACAGTATTTGAAGGAAGCACAGTTAAGAGAAAGAGGGAAAGAAAACAAGCAAACACTGCCCTTTAAGTTTCTAAACCTAAAAGTGAGTGGAGGGAAATCTTTCCTCTCTTTCCTTACAATTAAGGCTCTGTTGTTTGGTTATTGACCAAAGAACTTACAGAGATATAAATTTCACAGACCACACAAATGGCACTGCTATTGTTCCTTTCAAGTGGCCTCTGCTCTATTCTCATGGTGCTCTGTGCCTGTAAGACACCTTGCGACTAATCTCTGCTGCGAGATTGTAGTAATAGGGTGTTTGTATTCTCAGGCGTACACACCTATGTGTCCATCCTGGCTGCCTCCGAGGCCTCCTGTGGGTGAGGTCGAGAGTGGGGACAGGCAGGACAAGCACTATTAAAGATGAGACTTCTCTGTGCTTTCTGTTGCTCGGTGCTTTTACCCACCCTGTCTCTTTCTTCTCATGCTGTGTATTTGCTCTTTTTTCTTTGAAAAAAGTTCATGCACTGCCTGGAGGGCAGTGAGTGACTGCAGCTGGAAGGACAGGGGCTCTGAAGGAGCAAGTGGTAGCTAGAGCTGCAGCTCCTGCCTCTGGCCTCACATTTATACATGTCCTAATTGCTAGAGGAGACAGAAAGGGAGCTTCGCAGAACAAGTGATTTCTTGTCAGTAGGGTTAGCCTTCCTTGATGATTATTAGAAAGACCCAAAGAGCAGAGACAGTGGTTTGGGAAAACAAAACCATCTGCTCAGCCCAGATTAACTGAGAAAACTCCAGTTTTCCAGTGTTGAGCAAAACACAAAATGAGCATCTGCTCCTTTCAGTCTAAGGAATGCCTCTAGACTTAGAAGAACTACAAGGTAATTTTATATGTCTTATTCCACAGCAGATCCTGGACATGACCTGGCATAACAGAAAAAGCATCATTTTATACTATATAATTCAAAAGGAATTATAAAGCTCTTCTGCTTTTTCTTGGTTTTCAGTTGCTTCATCTTTAAATATTAGGTATAAAGCAGTACCTACCATTCCATGAATCTTTGTTTCTCTATGTTCAATGCTTGCTTACATCCAAAGATGCTAATACTCAGGGATGAGCACAGTAATCCAGCGTCAGGCTGACAGCATGGCCGTCCATGGGAACTCTGGCAAACACTGCAGGGCGCACTGTATTTCAGTCATGAGATGAGGGACAGATCATGGCTGTCAAATGTTGCAGTCAAGATGTATGACAGAAGTTCCCTGCAGTGGCTGACCTTGGTTTGGGCCTTTATGGCTGGTGTTACAAGGATGGGTGAAAGGATCAAGGTAATCAGAAATGGTTATCAAGTGAGCTGGGGTTCATGACAGTTGCCCAGACTTGAGTGAGTAAAGTCAGGAGAGGCTCCATGTATCTTCAGGTACAGAGGGTAGAAATTTATTTATTTCCATCTCACATGTCATATGCCCTGCAGGCACCTGTAATAAAGTCCCAGGGTCAGATGCTCAAATAATAATCACGCATTCATTTCTCATAGTTCTGAAGGATGTGAAGACCAAGATCACCATGTTGGCAGACTCCATGTCCTGTGCTTAATAGAGGCTGACCTCCCGGTTCACAGATGACAGCGATCTTCTCTGTGCATCTTCCACAGTCAGGAGACTCTCTAGGTTCTTGGGTGAGGAAACTAACCAGATCATGACAACCTTGCTGCCGTACCATAGCTACACGTCAAAGGCACTGACTCTTACTCTTATAGTCTTGAATTTGTGATTAGGATTTCAGCAGGAGGAATTAGAGGAGACACAGATCAACATTACAGCACCCATTTCCAATGTGTGAACAGCTCAGGTGAGAAGCAAGCTCAGGACCTAGGACAATAACAGAGTTATGTGGACACATTGTGTGCTCCTCACGCCTTGGAAATAGACTCCTTTCCATCTAAATTCTTCAAAACTATCATCAACAACATATGCACTTTCGAAACCTCGGAGTTTATTCTCTTCTAGCTTATATATCCCAATGCTTTAGTGACAAAACCAGAAAATCCTCAGTCACAGGCCCTCTTCTAGTCTGACCTCCGGGGCACCAGCCCTGCCTACACCTTCACTTGCTGCCTTTGCTTGCATCCTCTTGTCTTCGGTGTCTCTGCCTGTGGTGGTGCCTTAGGTTGTGTCCTTGTTCTCTGTCCTCCACAGCCATAGAGAAGTCAGAACATCTGTTGCTATTCCTACTTAGAAGTGCTAATAGCAGGACTCAGCTGTGAATCCATACCTGGCCTCTCAGGCACATATTCACAGAGAACGGCAGGCATTTACTTTAGTAATTCATCCACAGGGAGTAAAACAGACAGTTGTCTTTTTTTCCCCACCTATTTTATAGACTACCAAAATTACTCTTTCTAGCTAGCAGGGAAAATTTAAATTACCTGATGATATCTGGGGTAAGAGTGTGGCATTTTACAACAGACACAGATGGAAGGAAAGGATCCTGTCCTATACTGAATATCAAAGAGACCACAGGATGCATTCAGTCCAAAACCCAGTCTATAAAATTGGAACTCTGGGCCTTCAATCAGCCAAGACTAGAGGATGTGAAACCTTCCTGAGTTCAGCCTCATTTAACTCTGAGAAAACACCTCCTGACTGATGTGGCCTGTCTGTTTCATCTTCCATCTGGTGTTCATTAATTACTGAGAGCATTAATGATAACTCGAAAGCCATTTTGCAAAAACAATAAAGTCAAAGATGCTCCACAGAATATTTAATGCTCAAGACAGTCACTTAATTCCACCAATTTTGAACAGGTGGGTCTATTATGCTCTTTGCTATTCGTCTCATATGACTGATTTCCACTCTTACAGCTTTCGCAACTCCATGCTAAGTGACTAAAAAGGTGCTTAATTAAATGTGTGCTTGATAATTAGAGTTTTCACAATCAAGTGCAGATGAAGAAAATGTAATTGACTGAGGAGCAGAGCAGTCCAGTGAGCTGGCAGAGAGGTTTGGACTTGTGTGGACCAGACACAAAGAGATGTTGGTACAGTTCTACTAGTGGAAGGCTTTATTCCTTTTCCTAAAATGTTAGTTTTGAACCCTGTAGATTCATGCCTGACACTGGTACAGATGGGCAAACATGCATCCCATATAAGTATGGTGATCTCATGTCCTGTTTTATCTAAGGCAATATTAGTTAACAGCTTATAGCAGATATGGTGAGTTTCTACCCATACTTCTTGTTGCCCACATTGAAGTTCATAACTAAAGAATCCTACGACAAACATTTATAGCTCTCTTTATTGCTTTCTGTAGGCTTAGAAGAGAATCACATTAGATCTGTGTCTAGCCTTCAGACAATGGAGGACAGAAGCAAAGATAAAAGGTCAGGGTTTTTTCTCCATTGATGATAACTCTGAGCATGTTCCTGATTAATATTCATAGTTCTCAACGTGATCAGATCCCAGTTGCCCACATTAGGACTGGCTTGATACATGTCTGAGATTGGCTTTTTTCCTTCTCTGTCTTAGTTCCTCACTATCCCATGATGCTTCCTGAGATACCTGCCTAAGTAAATGTGCTAAATTTCTCACCTCCAAGAGTGCCTCTGACAGAAGGCATCTCCCTCTTGGGACTCTCTCTATCAACTGCTATTGTTTGCTTCTGAAAGTACCCTGATTTCTTGCTTTGTTGGACAGTGAGTGCTTTTCCTGGTTTTAGCTTACACTGAGTACCAGGTAACACAGCACCTCTTAAGTTTAGGATACAGTTGATGTGGGACAGAACTTAGCTAGGCAGGGAAAACTAAATTGAATGCTGGGAGGAAGAATGTGGAGTCAGGGGGAAGCCATGGAGCCACCACTGGAGACAGACATGCCAAAACATTGCTAGTAGGCCACAACCTTGTGGTTAAATTAAGATGGGTTAAATTAAAATGGAAGAAATAGCCAATAAGATGCTAGAGCTAATGGGCCAAGCAGTGATTTAAGTAATATCGTTTCTGTGTGATTATTTGGGCCGAGCAGACAGACACAAACAAGTGACCTCTTACAACATGCAGTGACTGATGTAAGGTTACCCCCACTAGACAGAATTTCCAGTTAGGAGCAGGTGGGAGTGGACCACTGATACTGAACCTTATTCAAATTTACCTTCAACTCTACATCTCAGCACAGAAGAAAGTCTTATGTTTTTAAAGCTGAACTTTCTCATGTGAAATAATCAATCAGTCATCTCAGCCAGACATTGCCTTGGTGAAGAAAAAAATATTCAAAAGCAGAAAATCAACATATAGAATAACTCAGCATCTTTACCAAGTATAAAATTCTAAAATTTTTATACCATTTGACTGCAAACTCACTATATTTTACTTCACTGAGACAAAATGTCTGTGAGCCATTCAACTAGGAGTTGGTGATGTCATTGCATGGACACTTTGTCATCTCCATACAGACATGGAACATCCATAGAGAGAGCCATCCTTGATTTCTCACACAATTCCAGAAAACTCTGTCATTAATCTATATTCCTTGGCTTTGGGGAATGAACTAACATCCCAAGTCTGGATAGTTGTTATATTCATTTTCAATTAACAATAACAATTGGTTCAAGAGATACTGCATTTTCTTTTGTTGACTTTTAATTACTATTTTTTAATATAAATATACAGAGAACCAAAAAATTAAGCCATTTTTAAGTGGGCATTTGATACAGAGCCATAATTTTTAAAGTTACTGTACCCCACAACCATGAAGAGGAAATAAGTTTTCAATGTGAGTATCTAAAGCCAAACCAGAAATGAGATATGAAGCCTGGGCTAGTCTGTGATACACTGATTTTGATTCTGTAGTGCTCTTCCAGTCTGAATATCTTTGTAGATCCCTAAGCTAATAAATGTTTTGAAATGTGTGTGTTTATGCTGCTATGGGTTATACTGTTCTTCTGTGAAGCATTTGACCTGTTACAGAGATAAATAAATGCACTCAAAATATAAAATGGACCTATTGACCCCTAAGATCATAAAGCTTTGAAACGGGGATTAGAAAAATGAATTTAACAAAGAGATGAAGATGGTAGAGTCACCACAGTAAGCTCTCATGTTAAAGACAAGAGGTTGAAGGACAGATGGAGAGCAGGGAGTACATTGAAGAGGGGGAAGCTTGTAGAGAGAATGTACAACATCAAGGACTGGAGGGCATATTATAGGTCAGGCCACAGCAGAATGCACACAGCTTAGCTAACTCACAGAATGCTTCATGCAATGCATTTCAAGATGTATGACCCCCCAAAAATAATGCCTATAACCCTTGAAAGGAAAAGTGATGCCCTGCTGCATCTAACAAAGACAACTCATAAAGATCCATAGGATGCTGGAGTTGTGTTCCTCAAGGTCTCTCATAAATATGACTGAAGGAATAAAGAATTTAAAGATTGATAGCAAATCCCCAGATTTTATACTCATTGAAGCATTCAAAAATATTCTTTTTAAAAAATATTTATTTATTATGTATACAATATTCTGTCTGTGTGCACGTCTGCAAGCCAGAAGAGGGCACCAGACCTCTTTACAGATGGTTGTGAGCCACCATGTAGTTGCCGGGAACTGAACTCAGGACCTTTGGAAGAGCAGGCAATGCTCTTAACCACTGAGCCATCTCTCCGGCCCCTCAAAAATGTTCTTGTTGAGCCGGGCAGTGGTGGCGCACGCCTTTAATCCCAGCACTCGGGAGGCAGAGGCAGGCGGATCTCTGTGAGTTCGAGACCAGCCTGGTCTACAAGAGCTAGTTCCAGGAAAGGCTCCAAAGCTACAGAGAAACCCTGTCTCGAAAAACCAAAAAAAAAAATATATATATATATATATATATTCTTGTTGCTGGAAATATCCCATTTAAAGTAAAACCACTGGCTAAAGTATATTGGATGAAAGGTAAGAAATGAAATACCTTTATAGGAAACTATCATATATCACATAACAGTGGGATTTTTTAAAGGTGGCCTTGCCTAATCTATTAATTTGAATGTGATTTGCCATAATAACATGTTTGCAGATGGTAGTAATAGAATGGGAATACGAGTTTTGAAATGCTTGGGCTTTCCAGTCTAATCTGACAGGTACTTTTGTCTACCACGATGTCATCTCCTAAAGACGCAGTGATGTGTGCATGTCCACAGCTGCTATTCCAGTGAGAGAGATGTCAGCCAAGCAGGTGGTGAGGACAATGAGGAAAGACTGGGAAGTCTGCAGAACAAAGAATGATGCAGAGCAGAAGAGATGGTCCAGTTAAGACCACAGGGATCAAAAAGATGAGCCTACTACTACAAATATCTGTGCTGAGCTTTAGGTACAGCAAAACAATGTATGAAGGAGACGTTAGATGGTGAAACAGTGAGCGTGGTGGAGACCCAGCATGAACCTTGTGGCTCGTGAGCACTCATGGACTGAATGAGTCTGCTGGAGACCCAATATGACTGCTGTGGCTCATGAGCAGTCATGGACTGAGCTTGGTGGATACCCAGCATGTCCGCAGTGGCTCATGAGCAGTCATGGACTGAGTGAGTCTGCTGGAGACCCAGCATGTCCGCAGTGGCTCGTGAACAGTCATGGACTGAGGGCAGACCAGAGCAGCTTGGATGGTAGAGTCACCATGGGAAACAGCACTAGCAAGTGCAGAAAAAAATCATCAGATTGGACAATCAGGTCAGTGTTCCTGCATGGAATCAAATTCTAACATCTATGTCATTGGATGCAACCCCTCATTACTTGATCATCATTATCAAGACTTAAAAAGACTGAGATTTTGTGTTTGAAGTTTCTTTAGTTTGAGTTTCCACTTACCCTCTT
Source organism: Arvicola amphibius (assembly GCF_903992535.2). Lineage (NCBI taxonomy): Eukaryota > Metazoa > Chordata > Mammalia > Rodentia > Cricetidae > Arvicola > Arvicola amphibius. The sequence continues at coordinate 89,886,453 of NC_052058.2, read as the reverse complement.
ATCTACCTTCTCTTATCTTACCTTCGTATTTAGTAATTGTTTATTAAGTTCCTATTATATTATAGAAGTTGTGGACATTCTTGGCTCTTGGTTAAAGATGAAAGCAGCGCATAGAGATCCTCTCTGTGAACCTTACGGGGAAAGTGGAGGATCAGATAACTGTGAGAAGAAACCAATGAAATGAGGCTTAACTTGCTGGCACAATGAAGGAGACAACTTGCTCAAAATAGCAGTGGTTAGCACCTAACTGACCTCAGGAAAGTGTGGCAGACATTCCCCTGAGGGTGTGTAAAGAGTGGGTAAAGAAGGTTCTAGGCCAAGGAACTGTGCATGGGAAGGCCTAGACAGTAGGATGGTAGTGGTGGAGTGTCTGAGGAAGTGACAAGTTCCTCAGGAAGGGAGCATTGTTCAAGGAGAAGGTGAAAGTGTATGTGGCCACACAGGGGCTCTGTGAACCTAGATGCTGTCTGAACAAGACTAAGGTGTCAAGAGAGCTCACTGAAATAGCCTGGCACCCTGCATTATCCTTATGCTTTGGGCTTGGAAAGGCTACTCTACTCACTGCCCAGAGAATAGATTTGCCTGTCGTAACCAGAACTGCAGACTGAATGGCAACAAGGACAAACACTTACTTTATCATAGTTCTAGAAGCTAGAAGTCTGGGATCAGTCGCCAGAAGGAGTGGATCCTGTGAGGCCTGTCTTGCTGGCTGTCAGTCAGCAATTTTCTCACTGTAGCCTTGAATGACCTTTCCCATGGGCAGAAAGGGTTAGTAGAAGGAGAAAGGGGAAGAGGCCAGGTGGTGGGGGCACATGCCTTTCATCCCAGCACTCAGGAGGCAGAGACAGGCAGATCTCTGTGAGTTCGACGCTAGCCTGGTCTACAAAGAAAGTTGCAGGACAGACTCCAAAGCTACAAAGAAACCCTGTCTTTAAAAAGCAAAATAAAAGGAAATAGGAGAGAGGAAAAGAGAGACGGAAAGATAGTGAGCTGAGGGTGGGTGAACCTTCTCTTCTTACATTTGAGACAGATATTATGAGATCAGGGTGCCTCATTTGTGGTCTCACTTAACTTCAGTTGTCTCTTTTAACGCCCTCTGTCCCAAATCAGGTCATATGAAAGTTAGGGAATCAACATAGAAACTTAGTTGCTGTGGGCTGAATTGTTTTCTTAGCAACTCTGCATGGGGAGCACAGAAGTGGAAATAAATAGATATGCTAAGACCATGGTTGTGCCTGAAACACATCATGCTCGTGTATTACAGGGAGTCTGATGAGCTGAAGAAATGCTCTGATCAAGAAGGTATTAGAATCCGCTGTGTAGGACATAGGAGGTAGAAAATGATGAGCGGGAAATGGAAGATATAAGGGTCAGGAGGGGGATACTGTGCTGGATCATTATATATGTTAATGTGTTAAATTATGTGATGGAGGAGAGTTATCTGTCTATGTTTCTTTCATTGGTTAATTAATAAAGAAAACTGCCTTGGCCCTTTAAGAACAGAAAATTAGGTAGGTGGAGTAGACAGAACAGAATTGTGGGAACAAGGAAGTAGAGTTGGAGAGACGCTTCAGGCAGTAGCCATAGTGAGTCTCCATGCTGCTCCTCTCCGAGATGGACGCAGGTTAAGATCTCTCCTGGTAAGCCACACCTCGTGGTGCTACCCAGATTACTAAATATGGGTTAAAGAAAGATGTGAGAATTAACCAATAAGAGGCTGAAACTATGGGCCAAGCAGTGTTTTAAAAGAATACAGTTTCCGTGTAATTATTTTGGGTAAAGCTAGCCGGGTGGCGGGACACAGCCCGCCGATTCACACTACAGATTGGCGCTCCAACGTGATGGACTAAATCCACGTAAAAACCTGAAAAGGCTTTAAATAAAGGAGAGAGAGAGTTTAACACAGCTTTTTGCTGTTTGCCAGGATGTGCCATAGAGAGATTTCCTGTTTCGGCAATAGCGGCAGAGAAAAAGCTGAGTCACTTTAAAACGTGGCTTCCTGGTGCGGTGCTGCCAGTGCGAACTCTGGCTTTAAAGCATTTCAGTGGCTTTTATGGACTGGATGTTTGTGTGCCTACTTGGGATCGGAAAGAAAGTGCTCTGAGACCATGCCAATGGCTCGCTGCTCCCCGCCTGCACCTGGGCAGATGGCAGAATCAGGCTTAGGCGAGCGGGAGAGCATGGTGGATTTCTGCCTATGTTTCCAGGCTGCGCGGTGCTCTGCATGTCAGATTTGGCTGTAACTTGAATGAAAAGAGTTTTTGTGCTGCACGCTCAGTCTCAGAGTTAAAGTGCTGAGTGCGGCTCCTACCTGGCGGCCCCAGAGCTAGTAGAAAATGGTACATCCTCCATTTTGAAATTGGAGAGAGGTGGAGCCAACATCCAGAGCAGCCCGCAGCTCTGCAGCTCAGAGCTGCAACCGATTCAGAGTCACAAGCGGCTCAGCTATGTTGGACTGGGCGTGGCAAGCCTGCAGTACCTGTTTTTGACCTAGGAATGTCACATCTTAGATTCTTAAGTGTGTAGCAATTTAAAAGCACAAAACAAAAGTGCTCCTGGATAGTAAAAAAATTACAGATTCACAATAGGAAAGATTCAGACATAGAAGGCCTTTAATGGGTCACAATGTTGGATAAATGTACGTAGGCTTGAGAGCGAAAGAGAAGAAAAAATATAGAAAATAAAGTTAATGCCTTAAAAAAAAAGGGTAAAGTCTTTAAAGAGACAGAGTACAGATAGTTATAGATTAAAAGAAGTAAAGTGATAGAGTAAAAATAAGCCACGTAAAAATGGAAAATTCACAGAGAGTCTGGATTATGTATTTTGTTGTATTTTCTTTGATTTTTTTGACTGTAAAGGAGCTAAATACAGAGAGACATTTCATTATATGGGCTGCCAGTCTAGACCAAAATGGACATCTTAACGGTATGACTTCAGGATTTGGATCTAAGAACATGATGCTTTGGAAAAGAGTTTCTTCTTTTGTTTTCACAGAGGACGAGACTCTGTGGATTGCTTCTATCCCAATATGGTATGATAGACCACGCCCTCCTGAAAGGTTGCTGTGAACATCTTCAAAAAATTACTTCACTCAACTGCCAACTGAGAGGAACCTAGCACACAGGTTATACCATGAAAGACCTAAATAACAACGCCCCCACTCAGCAGGAAGCAGTTTGGAGAGAAATAACTGCGCCCACATTCCCAAATATTGTTTATAAATGTTCTTTTACATTTAAAGGGGGAGATGATATAGATATGAATTTACATTGGTATGGATTTTAAGGTCAATTTGTTATATGTATATGTATTTCTGATCTTGATTAAGCTATTGTGATTGTAGTTCATTTTAAAAATTGTAATGTATAATTAGGAAATATAGGTTGTTAATGGATAATCATTGATAATAGTTAAGCTTGTAGTCATGTTATTAGATTTTCTAGATATGTAGAGATATATTTCAGTTAGATAGATATTCTTCATATCTTTCAAAGACTGCAGAATATGGCATTTTAAATGTTTTTAATAACTTAGGGTTTTTCATGACAATGAGACACGTCTGCTCCTGGCAGCACCAATCTACTTCGAGAGGAAGATGGGCATCGAAGAGGCTACTTATGGAGTTTGTTAGCCATTTGGGCAAGAAACTGCTCTTGCCTGGACTGCTACATAAACTGGACACAAGGAACCCACAGAAAGAGGACTGCTGAACTTGCCTAAAGGTGAGATGGCCTTTTGGGGTTCCTGATTCATTAAAGAGTCTGCGAGACGTTCTGCAGGACACAGCAGAAAGTGACTGAACTGTCTTTGGAATTTCCTGCTTCATGAAAAAGTCTGCTGGACACTATGGGCCTGTAGGCTGAAGATGGATGCCCCAACCGTACAGAGGAACTTTGGGTGACTGTCCAGGCAGCGAGTTGTCTCTGTCATTTCTAGAGTTTGAAAGTTACTTACTTCTTGTTTACTTAGGTAGTCTTATATCCTTCTGGAGTCTTTGATGGAGTTGAAGAATGGTTCAATAGTTATAGTTTTCCTTAGTTATGATAAAAGATAAAATAGATTTAAATATTGTAACTGTAATTCTTGCTTGATAACTGTTTTGTTACATGTAATTTTGCTATGTTAAAGTTGAAGCCTTTCTTTTTTGTTTAAACAGAAAAAGGGGAAATGATGGAGGAGAGTTATCTGTCTATGTTTCTTTCATTGGTTAATTAATAAAGAAAACTGCCTTGGCCCTTTAAGAACAGAAAATTAGGTAGGTGGAGTAGACAGAACAGAATTGTGGGAACAAGGAAGTAGAGTTGGAGAGACGCTTCAGGCAGTAGCCATAGTGAGTCTCCATGCTGCTCCTCTCCGAGATGGACGCAGGTTAAGATCTCTCCTGGTAAGCCACACCTCGTGGTGCTACCCAGATTACTAAATATGGGTTAAAGAAAGATGTGAGAATTAACCAATAAGAGGCTGAAACTATGGGCCAAGCAGTGTTTTAAAAGAATACAGTTTCCGTGTAATTATTTTGGGTGTAAAGCTAGCCGGTTGCTGGGAACTGGGCGGCGGGAACGCAGCCCGCCGCTTCACACTACAATTATGAATGGAAATGAAGGTGCAGAATGATACGATCTCAAAAAATTTTTAAACATATGATAAGAATATAGACTCCAAAGAGCTAGCTAATGAGAAGCCATGGTTTTGGGAATCCTGCTATAAGATCTGTCAGTGACAGATCAAGAGAAGAACAGGGTCATAAGACAGCATAGAGTAAGTGGAGTAACATTTAGAGGAAAGTGCTCTAAAAGTAAATCATGTCAAAAACACAGTAAGAAAATGTTTCCAGAGATGTAGAGATGCTTAAACGTGATCGTGTGAGGCATGAAACCACCTTCCTACTCTCTTGTCTAAGACTCAGCAGAGACTTGATATGATTCTATGGACGAGTGGACTATGAACTGGAATTGTGCCAGGGTAAAGACAGATGGGGAAAGTTCAGATCCACGCTGGTGAAAATTTCCAAAGCCTTCTCCTAGAGAGTTACATTAGCACAGTACATCTCTCCCAGCAACAGAATATCTGAAGTATTTCCTGTATGTAAACCTTGTTATGAACTCAGTGTACAGTTTACAGGGGGGCTGCTCATGCAAGAACATAGTTCTTGGAGTGCACACAAATTCCCACAATTCCTAAAGAAAATATGGCGTCAGCACAAACCACACCATATGCATGGGGTAGGTTAAGAATTATTAGCCATTCTGCATTTATTTTTAACTACTTTTTTAGAAGCATATTTGAGACACAAAATCTGTACATATTGAATGTTCACAGCATGATATTTGTCTCATCCACAAACCTTCATGTTAAAGTAATAGATAAATAAATAAAGTGATAGATAAATCTATGCAATCATTTTCCTTTTATGTTTTTGTTGCTTGTTTCTATGATGACAACATTTAGCACAAGATCTACCTTCCTAACAAAGGTTTATGTGCAAGTTGCAGTGGAGCTATGATTTGTCCCATCAGGGTTCAAATAATTGGAACCCAGTATGGTGATGGCAAGAGATAGCCATGCCGTTAAAGAGGCAGTGTCTAGTGGGATGTCCTTACTGCCCCTTCCCTGAGTGCCTTGTCTTGCAATATGGACTCTGCCTCACACAGATGAGCTATCTCATGGTGGAGAATCCTTACCAGAGCTGGCACTATGCTGTTTGTATTTCCAGCCTTCAAACTTCTCCATAACTCCCTCCAGTTTCGGTAATACATATGCCAGATTCTTTCTAGATTTCTGTCTTCCCTTTTCCTACTTTCTTTATAAAGTAAACAGCCCTGGTACATTGTTTCAGCAACAGAAAACAGAACATTGCAGTACCCAACATGATACGGTTGCATTTGAGCTGAACCATCTTCACTACTGTGAAAGTGGGAACTGAACAACAGATCCTCAGCCCCTACCAGCCTATAGTAGCCACCATTTTATTCATTTTCTATTTCTCTGAGTTTTCATAAATATTATAGATAACTCATGTAAGAGGAATCATTCATGTCCACACCTGGCTTCTTTAACTTAGCATAATGTTCTCAGGTCTCGGGTTCCTTCATTGTATAATATGACAGAATGTCTTCTTCAGAGTAAATGACATGCCTTGCTTATGGACACCTATTTCATTTTGTCACCCTTTTGTTTTGTTTTGTTTTGTTCTGTTTTTTGTTGTTGTTCTTTGTTTGTTTTGTTGGAACAGGGTTTTTCTTTATAGTTTGGAGCCTTCCTAGAACTCACTTTGTAGGCCAGGCTATCCTCGAACTCACAGAGATCCTCCTGCCTCTGCCTCCCGAGTGCTGGGATTAAAGGCGTGCGCCTCCACCATCCAGCTACTTTGTCATCCTTTAATGGACACTGCCTTGATCGCCCTAAGTCGGCTATTTTGATTTGTGCTGTGGAAAACTAGTTGTGATGTCTTATTTCAGCGATCAGATCTGAGGATGGTGGGAATACAGCCCTGTTGTAGTCTCTTTTCTCAAGCTTCACTCAGTGTCACAGCCAGTTGACTTCCTGTTGCCTGCAGATGTAGCACTCTCAGCTCCAGCGCCACCTCTGCCTGCACACCGCCATGCTCTCCATGATGATGATAATGGATGGAATCTCAGAAACTATAAGCTAGACACCACCAATTAAATGTTTACTTTATAAGAGTTGCTGTGGTCATGGTGTCTCTTCACAGCAATAAAAACCTAACTAAGACAGAAGTTGGTACCAGGGACTGAAGTATTGTTGTGATAGGCCTGAGCATGCTTTTGTTTGGAAAAATATGAATTATTGTACTTTGACTTAGGAAAGCAGTAGAATGCTTTAAGCACTGCTTAATGGGGGCATACAAGTAGGAGCATGGAAGAAAATGGTGCTAATAAAGATAGAGATGGCTCAGAGGTTAAGAGCATTTTGTCTGCTCTTCCAAAGGTCCTGAGTTCAATTCCCAGCAACCACATGGTGGCTCACAGCCATCTGTGGTGGGGTCTGGTGCCCTCTTCTGCCTGCAGGCATACACACAGACAGAATATTGTATACGTAATAAATAAATAAATATTTTAAAAAAAGATTTGAAATGTCAGGAGCAGGCTCAAGAGGTTTCAGAGATTTTTAGTATATTGCCTAGATATCACACTTGTGATATTTTGGTGAAGTAAGTGGCTGCTGCTTCTTGACCATGTCTGAAGAATGTGCCTGAGGCTAAAGTGAAGTGTTTTGTATTAATTTTATTGGCAGAAGGAATCTCAAAACAGCCTAGTATAGCCTCTGTCATGTAGATATTAATGGTAACGCTAATGAAGATTTATAATAAAAAGTAGAAAACTAATCATGGTAAACTTTTAAAAAGTAGGTTTTGAGGAGAGAAAAAGCACCAGGAAGCAGAATGGAGCTAAATTCTATGTTCAAGGAGATAAACAGATCTAAAATTGGAATAAAAGAAGTGGTGAACTCAGGGCAAGAGCTCATCAAGATAAATTTCAAACTTGTAGAAAATAATTAAAGAAAGGAGCCGGTGTGATAGTGTATGCTTTAAATCCCAGCACTTGAAGGGAGAGCCTGGTGGATCTCTGAGTTTGAGACCAGCCTGGTCTAAAGATCAAGTTCAAGGATAGCCAAGGGAAACAGAAAGATGCTGATGATGTAAAAAACATGTTCCAGCCCCAGTGAGCAGCAGAACTTGGCAGCTTTGGCCATGTGATTATGGTTTTAGAGTTAAGGATAGAAGAAACAGATTACAGAAGCTGCCTCGGTGCCTATGGACAACTGCTGAGGCCAGGTATGTGTCAGGGAGTCCGGAGTGGAGGCCTAGTAAAGAGGCCATTGTGTGAAGCTGTAGACTTGAAGCCTGGGTTGCCTTGGAGACCCCAGGATGTTAGAGATGCCAGAGTGGTAGGATACCTCCTGAGGAGAGCTGCTAACAAGGAGTGGAACCAGCCCAGGAGAAAGAAGTGTGTTGCAGTCAACAAAGCTGAATAGAATTGGAGATGTGGAGAGTGTTTTGACAACAGACATAGAGATGCAGAGTTGGGAGTTTGCCCAGCTGGTTTTCAGTCTTGCTTTGGTCCAGCTTTTTCCTTACTAAGTTCCCTTCCCTGTGTTTTGGAATGGTAATGTATATCCTGTGCCATTACAAGTAGGAAGTATGGGATCTGCTTTATGATTTTGATTTCTTTTTTTTTTTTTTTGAATAACAGCAGGATTTATTCTTTGCATAACATGAAGCTCTGGAATTGAACTGACGGATGTTGCCACGATGGCTTATTGTTGGTCCTACAAGAGAAGATACAGCTGCTAGTTTATTCTATCTTTTCTTTTTTTGAGGCCACTTGACATAAGCTTGCACATTCACCACGTCTACTGAGTTACAGTATTGTCTACTACAGTCACCACCCTTGTATAAGAGCAGGTGCTAATGGTAACTAATAACATATACACTGTTTCACAGTTCTCTTGTTTTAGCCTTGTTGCATACCAGCTCCCCAAATACATTTTTGTTTTGTTTTGTTTTTTATCCTCAAAGGAAAAAAAATGTTTTGAAATAAAAACTTGTTTTTTTAAATGATTTTGATTTCTTATAGAGGATTACAGTTAAGAGATGCCCATGATTCAAGGAAGATACTTTGGACGTTGGACTTTTACACATTGTTGAGACTGTGACAGACTATGGGGACTATTGAAGCTGGACTGAATGCATTTTTTTTGCATTATGACACAACTCTAAGTATTTGGGTGTCAGGGAGTAGAATGTGGTGATTTGAAAGAAAATGGTCCCCAAAGAGAGTGGCACTGTTAGCAGGTGTGGCCTTGTTGGAGGAAGTGTGTCACTGTGGGGGCGGGCTTTGAGTTCTCTGTTCTCAGGCTTCACTCAGTGTCACAGTCAGTTGACTTCCTGTTGCCTGCAGATGCAACACTCTCAGCTCCAGAGCCACCTCTGCCTGCACATGGACATGCTCCCTGTCACCATGGTAACGACTAACCTCTGAAACTGTAAGCCAGCCACCCCAATGAAATGTTTACGTTTATAAGAGTTGGTCTGGTCATGCTCTCTCTTCATAGTAATAAAAATATAGTTAAGACAGACCTACACCTAAGTTTGCAGCCATAGGCTAAACTCACAAACAGGCCTTCCTAAGGACTAGAGTCTAGTCTACTTGGGTAAGTCCTTTCTGAAAAAAAAAAGTCCCAGTATTAATGTTCTTTATAATGGGTAAAATCTATTGAGGATCAATGACTATCCCTGAATTTTCTGACAGGGAAGTTTCGGGATCAGAGGAAACTGGGCTGCCATGGAACAAGAGCTTAAAAACTAAAGAGACTAAGGAGTTCTTTGACTCATTTCAGCAAGAACATTTTCAAGAAAACTTGATCAAAAAGAAAATCGGTATTAGAAATAGAATCACCGTTGTAATTATCCTGCTCACATAGCACTTAAGATTTTTGGAAAAGGTTCGTAAGAGGAATGTGTAAGAGATTAGAGGTTAAGGCTAGAGAAACTTAAGGATACTCTAAGCAGAGCCTCATGGAGAATTCTGCTAAGGGTTTGGAAGGCCAGAACACAGAGAGAAAGGCAGTCAGTGGAAGTAATATTCATGATATTTCAAAGTCAGGGAAGGACTGAATCTACCAGAAACTGAGATAAAATCCATCCATGCTACATTGTGGCAAACACTTTGGCTTCATTCAGCCTGTGTTCTGAGAATTTAAGCAAATCTGACTTTAAATGTAATGGACTAATTTATCCAGAATAGCAACTTCTACTGCAGGCTACCATTTAGGCTGAAGCACAGTTACTGCTCTTATCCAGATCTACAGTGAGACAGCACATTGAACGATTTAAGGTCCAGCCTTAAAAGTCTTCACTCGGGGTCTAAAATCGGCGCTACAACAAGCAGAAGAACTGAGTCTGAGGGATACAGAAAGATAATCTTCTCCAGCATGTTCTTCCTCCTCACGTGTGCTTTATCTTCCTTCTGTCCTAATTGTCTACAATTTCTTAGCTTTAATCCTCAGTCTCAACTCAGGCTAATTCCAATTCTGTTTCATTCTTTTTCTTCTTTATTTTTCCTACATTTTTATTCTTTTACATTTCTGACAGCTTCTCCCTTCAGCTACTACTTCTTTTTTCTAGCCTCTCAAAATATAAACCAGCAATTAGAGCACAGAAATATGAAAAATATGCAGTTTAGAAAAGGGAAAAAGTCTCCACCTTGCACACAAGGAAAAATAGCTGTGATTGTTAGGTCAGCACCATTAAGAAGAAACCTCATGTTCCAAACTGGGAGAATAGGTGGCATGAAAGCAAGCCCCTTGTTCAAGTCTCCAGATTATAAAGCAAATGCATTTGAAAGGAGAGAACGTGGGATAGGAAGGCTGCTGAAGTAGTTCTCTGCTCCAAAAAGGCCACTTGAGAAAAGTTGTTGGCCTCGAAGACCCACGCAGCCAACATAGTTGTGGTCCAAGGACACCAGACTGTATCTCTAGCTAACAGAACCTTTGAGCATCATCTCTGTGGTTCTGATTTTACAGGCATGAAAGATGAAAGAGTGAGGTGATCATGGAGGTTGGGCCCTAGCATCCAGGAATTTTCTATGGCCAGGCTGCTGTGTGTTGTTTTTGCTCTTTCAGCTTTTGTGGGGGTCGGGGGGTGACAGCACCCGGATCTCAAATACATCACACATGGAGGCTTATTCTTAGCTAGGAATGCCCAGCCTTAGCTTGACTTGCTTTTGGGCAGCTTTTCATGACTTAAATTATCCCAACTATCTTTTGCCTCTGGGCTTTTATCTTTTTTTATTTCTATATACCTTACTTTCCTTCTTACTCAATAGCTGGCTGGCCTCAGTGTCCTCTCCTGTTCTCATGTTGTTCATCATTCCCCTCATTCTCTGTTCTCTTTCTACTTATTCTTTCTTCCTGCTAGCTCCACCTTTCCTTGCTCCTGCCTTGCTATTGACTGTTTATCTCTTTATTAGACCATCAGCACAGTAACATAGCTTCACAGAGTTAAACAAATACAGCATAAATAAAAGTTACACACCGGAAAATAATATTCCCCAACATTTTCCTTTTTTTTTCTTTCTAAATAAAAATGAATAACTTTAACACAGTAAAACTATATATATATACAGTAAAAAAAACAATCAACAAGTAAAGATTGCATTCATAATTTATTTAATTCCAGTTCATTTCTGTCTGGTAAACTTAAAGAAAATACTCCATAATCTATCCTATTGTAGTAAATCCAATTTCTTTCACAGTGAGGTTGGATATTTATTTAGGGGGTTATGGAGTGAGGAGGGAGGAGGAGAGAAGAGCAAAGAGACAGAGAAGAGAGAAAGGAGAGGGGGAGAGCCAGAAAGGGGAAGGGGAGAAGTGGAGAGAGGCAGAGAGAGAAAGAGAGCAGAGAGAAAGAGAGGGAGAGAGAGAGAGAGAGGGGAGAGAGAGAGAGAAAGAGGGAGGAGAGACAGAAGCTGTCTCTTCGAGAGAGAGATAGAAAAGTGTAAATCCAAAATTTTATACCTAACTTATTTTCTATCATATCTAAGAAAAACTGCAGCTTTAACTATCTAGTCTTCAACACCATCAAAGGCACCAGAAGGATATAATATTATTTGAATAAACAAAGAGTACATTGCAAATGACTTCTAAAAAGTCTAGAAATGACAGAGACATACAACTGCCTGGATAGCCATTCAAAGTTCCTTTGCAATGTTGGGGCATCCATCTTCAGCCTACAGACCCATATTATCTGGGAAACTTTCCAATGAATCAGGAAATTTGAAAGACTATCCTGCCTATATTGGTCATTTTTCAGTTGCTTTCATCTGTGTCCTGCAGAATGTCTGGCAGTTTCTTATTTAAAGCAGGAACCCTGAAGGACCATCATGCCTTGTTCTGGCAAAGTTTTCAGCAGTCACTTTCCTGTGGGTCTTGCATGCCCTCTGACAGCACACAGTCGGAAGTCAAAGGCAAGAGCAGTTTTTCCCCCCAGTGGCTAAACTTGCCACAGTGAAAGAAAACTTCATAAGGAGTTTCTTAAATGCCCATATCCTCTATGAAATGAATTGGTGCTGCCTGGAGCAGATGTGTCTCATTGTTATGAAAAACTTTAAAGTAACTAAACATTTAAAATGCTGTATTTTATAGGTCTTTGAAGTATTTGAAGACCACCTATCTAAAATATATCTCTATATGATCTGGAAAGCTTATTTAGCATAACTACAAATTTGATTATTGTAGATGACTAACTAGTGACCTGTGTTTCTTGATTATCCTAAATAGTTCATAATAATAGTTTTCAATAAGTATAATTTTACCTTACATTTTTTAATGAACTGCATAGGTACAATGCCCTAAACAAGAGCAAAAACATATATACAATATTTTGTAACAAAAATAACCTTAAATTGGTATCAATATACAATACTTTAAATAAGAGTAGAAACATTTATACAGTGTCTTATAACAAAAATTACCTTAAATTTGTATCAGTACATGAAAGTCCTTTAAACAAGAGTAAAAACATATACAATGTAACAACATTTACTTTGAACTTGTAGCCATATATCAAAATCCATGCAATGCAAAATATTTGAATTAATAGTGATCCTTTTATCGTATATTCCTATTTTCCCCTAAATATAACAAACACCCATGACCTACAAAATAACCAAAGACCACCCACACCCCCTTTTCTCTTGGTAATGTGGACACTGTGTTCTCTAGACTGCTTCCTGCTGACTGTGGGCAAAACATTTTTAGGGTCTCAGAGAGAAAATTTGAGATAATGGCCAAGTCTTGGAAAGACCAGTTATAACCGTTATTCAAAGATATCACCTGTCAAGTTTCAGGAGGTCTCCTTTGATCAAACCAAATCCAAATCAGCCTGGAACAAATCCACAGCCTCTTGTTTCCTGTGGAAACAAAAGCAAAACCTCTTTTTCAAAGCATTTTTGATCTCCATTTGACAAATATATTTTTGTCTTTATTAAAGTTAAAGCAGTCTTAAAATATCTAGGCTGGTTTATTTCAACAGTCCCTCTTTCAATTCCAGGTCTCTTAGCAAGTGTCCTTTGCTTTTCAGCAACCAAAAAACTTCAAAATCAGAATAATACTATACAAGATCCAGACTCCCTGTGTGTTTCTCATCTTTATGTGGTTTTTTCCTTTACATTACTTTTACTGTCTCTTTAAAGACTTTATTATTTTTAATCTATTTCTTTCTTTCTATGAATGCCCATATCCATTTTCTTTCTTTCTTAAGCCTATGCACATTATAAAACACAATGGCACCTGTTTAGAGGTTTGTTTTCATTTGAACCTCTTTTACTGCATATGTTTTCACCTTTTTGAGTGCATTAGCTAACTCTAGACTGTTAAACTACACCTGGATCCTCCAGGTGCTTTAGCTACTGACTCTGCCCAATCTCAGTTCAGGTCCTGAAAGCCAAGTTGCAGCCAGATCAGAGTTACCTGATTAGGAACTGCATGCAACCTTCCTAGAGCTATACAATGCTGATACTTGTGCCATATCAAGCATTTTTACTTTGTTTCTGTTCTCACTTTATGTACTGGCTGTTCAAGGGTTTGTCAGCAGGCACAAAATATTAAAGGAGTCTTACTTTTTCTCCAACTTTCTTTGGCTCTAGATGGATATTCAAGCCTTTTGTTGGAACACCAAAATGTTGTGTTTTTTTTTTTTTTACTTCTTTCGGCTTTTTGAGGGGCCCACCACCCAGCTCCCAAATAAATTGCATATGGAGGCTTATTCTTAGTTAGAAATGTCCAGTCTTAGCTTGGCTTGTTTCTGGTCAGCTTGTCTTATTTTAAATTATCCTATCTTTTGCCTCTGGGCTTTTATCTTTTCCAATTTCTGTATACTTTTCTTTACTTCTTTCTCCTTGACTTGCTGTGTAGTTGGGTGCTTGGCCCCTAATGTCCTCCTCTCTTCGTTCTCTCTTGTTCCATTTTTCCCCCTATTTATGCTCTCTGTCTCCTATCCCCACCTATCTTTGCTCCTACCACTCTATTGGCCATTCAGCTCTTTATTAGACCTTCAGGTGTTTTAGACAGGCACAGTAACATAGCTTCACAGAGTTCATCAAACGCAACATAAACAAAAGTCTCACACCTGAAAATAACACTAAGCAATTTGGCAGAGTCAAATTTCCCACAAGGGAGTATTGAGAGGCCATTCCAAGAAGCTGGAAAAATGAACCAGAAGATGCAAATGAAATGCTGGTAACAACAGTATGTTGAAGTTGCCAGTTCGGTAGGGTGTCTATCAAAGAAAGCAGGCATGGAGTGTAGCTGATCCAAGAAAGAACAACTGTGCATTACAGCTATGGAGCTGGAGCAGAAGAGCTGCCAAAGCTGTTAAGTGCCAGATGATTCCATCACAAGCCCCAGATGCCAGATATGGAGTTGTAGGCTTTGGTGTTTTTCCTCTGTTGAATTTCACCCTTGCTTTGGTCCAGTCTTTCTTTACTACCCTGTCTTGTGGAATGCTGATGTTTATTCTGTGCCATCATATATTAGAAGTATATTACTAGTTTCATAATCTTATAGGGGATTGCAGTTTCACATTTTCCTTAAACTTCAGAAGAGTCTTTGGAGTTTGATCTCAGAATGGTGATGAGACTGTTAGATATGACTAAATATTTAGAGACTAGCTAAATTTATTTTGTCTTATGAGATGAAAATGAGATTTTTAGGACCTAAAATTTTAGCAATGTGGTTTAAAATAATATGTTTGAACACCGAGTTAACAAGAGATAGAGATGTGATTATTTTCATTGCTAATGTGGTAGGGAACATTGCTAAGTCTTTTCCCAGGTGATGGACAGAGTGGTTCAATTCCACTCAGCCAATTCCATCCAACCACTCACTCCCTGAAAGTCGGGTCCACATTCTCTATGGTAAAGATAGGAGCATACTGAGAAGTATTCTCCATACCAAATTAAATGAATGTCTCATTTGTCATGGAATGAACAGAGATACAAAGTTGAACTGACAAAAATCATTTATCATCTGCTTTCCTAAAGGAAACGCAACACTTCATATTTCTGGAGAGAGAGGGGTATTTTCCAACAGTTCCTTTTGTTTATATACAATATTTACTAGTCTTGTGCCATTTGATATCTATTTTATAATTTATCTTCATGACAATGGTTCTCACTAATTAGTTCCTTCCTCATCCTGTAGTCATTCAAGCATTATGTTTAGGATTGCTATAGATAGTACACATTGTAGAAATAAGACTGGGACTTGCTATTTCCTCCATTTTAACAAAGCACAACTTTAATGTGGAATCTGGCTGATATGCTGCATGGCACAGAATTTAGAAGACACATCTAAATCCTTTATTTGAAAATAAAAATCCAGATTTGCTAATAATGTCACAATACTTTGGCAGTCTGGACTGGCAAGAGAACAAATGTCATTTCTATCTTCAACTTTGCAGCAATATTATTCTTGACTTGGAAGGCATATTCTGAGGAGATCCTTTCCATTTTGAACTCAGGGAAAGACTTGAGTGTAAAAATAAACTCAAAGAACTGTAGCATTATATTTTTTATTTCTGATCCAATTGGAGCACCTCTAACATGGAGCGATTCTACAATAAGATATGTAAAACTCCATGTGAGAGAAATCAGTACATGTACAGTAGCCCACTGTGTTCATCCATTCTGCTGACAGTCTATGAAGTATCATAAATCTGTCAGTCCTAATTTAGTCAAGATGTTCCTAAATATTTTAATGAAACAGCTGTGTGTACTTCACCACACCAAGAACTCCACTATCATTTATGGAATGTATAACTGAAACTGTTATATCTACCTCCCATCCTACATTGACTCCCTGAATAACAATAAATATATGGATGATGATTAATGAGTAATACACAAACAACACCAGTGAGATTCTGAAGAAGATGTAGCCTGAGAAGTCTGAGGAGAAGTTTTCATGGCTGGTCGTCTCATGTGATTGCTTCCAAAAGCAGCACTCCCAGAATCATCTCTGCCATGGTTAAAGGATTAACCATGAAACTCTGTACTAATCCTCCCCAATTCCTTCAAAATAAAACCTCTGAACTGCACACATATAGTACTTAGTGTGCCACATTGTGCTTGATATGTCCATGACTTTCCCCAATTTCTAAAAAGTCTGTAAAGTTTCTCCCATCTCTCCGAAGTGTTTTCACTGCCAATTCCAGACATTCCATCAAAGCCAACTCAAACACGCTGTCTGTCAGCTTCTCACAGCCAGAATGGCTGGATTCAGAAACTTCTTTTGGTGTTCTTAAAATATGGTCACTTATGTCTGTCATAGAGGTCATCGTGTTTTGAAAACTGTCTTAGCCTCCTTGGTGAAAATACTTACCAAAGGGTACTCTCTATACAAGGGCAATTTCACTTGCCTATAGTGCACATGGGCTCTCTAAAACTTATCTCATGGTTGAAAGGGAATAATGAAAATAGTATAGTTCATAGATCTAATCTACGTGGGAAGTAGAAAAAAACAAGATCTCCTGAGTAAATGGGAGCATGGGGACCATGGAAGAGGTCTGAAGGGGAGGGGAGAGGATGGAAGGGGAGCAGAAAAAATGTGTGGCTCAATAAAAAAATACAGGACTCATAACCTTAAAAAAAGAAAGAAAATAGTATAGTTAAAGTAACATGAATCAGTCAATTGCTTCTGGGAAATAAAAAATAAAAATAAAATCTATGACGGTCAAAAGCAGTGTAGCTTTCCCAGAGCCTGTGAAGAGATAACTGATTATGATAAAATAATGCAACTGGACTCTGCAGACTGCTGCTGTCTGCCTGTCTATTATGTGCCTAGGCCTTCTGCACATCCCACCTTATATAATCCTCAAATCACAGATACCCTGCTCAGTGTGCAGTGAAATCACAGCTTCCTCACACGCACTTTCTACTTTAATATGTCTGGTTCTGTCATATATTTACTTTAGTAATTACTGGTAATTGTGAGTGGCGACCTCATTTTAATGTTACAGAAAGTCAAACACATATTGTACATCAGGTTTTCATGAACGAAACAAGCCATTTGGTGAACTGGACTGAGTCCTTTCATAAATGACAGATAATTCTTTCCATTGAATACCCAGACATTTTTGATTTTATGCTATTCCAGAGCTTTGTTCTGAGAAAAAATTAAATTATGTGTCTTCACCTTTGGGGGGCTTGTTTCTAACATTTGTGAATATGGCATGGAATGTCTAGAGATACTTTCCCCACTTTCAATGTATTATACTTTTTGCAAACTTCACTTGATGCATATACATCTTAAGATGATTCCATTCTGGCTGGTGAAGAGGGAGTTGCTTCTGGCCACATGTAAACTCTAAGGATGTTTCTTCCTGCTGAGCACTCATGGTTCTTTCTCAGTTTGGGGGAGCTTGTTCAATGACCAGCATCTAGGGAAAGGCCCAGAGAAATCCTCTAAGGATGATTAGACTTTTCTTTCTACTGAGGACTTTTATCCATACTCTGGTGTCTCACACATTCTGGTGTTTTTGTTTCTCTGTCCTTCAGACTTGGTCTTGTCAACTTAGGAACCAACCGAGGCCCTTTGAGGTTCCTCCTCTGGAGCAGTTAGTAATTGTGTGTTTCACCTTGACTAGTCTAAGGCATACCTTGTAATCTTTTCTTAGAAATGCCTAGGCTTTGCAGATACCACTCTCCCCTCTCACCGCTTACTGCAGCCATGGTCAACCCCATTGTGTTCTTCGACACCGCAGCCGATGGCGAGCCCTTGGGCCGCATCTTCTTTGAGCTGTTTGCAGACAATGTTCCAAAGACAGCAGAAAACTTTTGTGCTCTGAGCACTGGAGAGAAAGGATTTGGATATAAGGGTTCTTCCTTTCATAGGATTATTCCAGGATTCATGTGCCAGGGTGGTGACTTCCCACACCATAATGGCACTGGCGGCAGATCCATCTACGGAGAAAAATTTGAGGATGAGAACTTCATCCTGAAGCATACAGGTCCTGGCATCTTGTCCATGACAAGTGCTGGACCAAACAGAAATGGTCCCCAGTTTTTTATCTGCACCACCAAGAATGAATGGCTGGATGGCAAACACGTGGTCTTCGGGAAGGTGAAAGAAGGCATGAACATTGTGGAAACCATGGAGTATTTTGGGTCCAGGAATGGCAACACCAGGAAGAAGATCACCATTTCTGACTGTGGACAATCTAATTCTTTTGACTTGTGGGCTTCTTACCCACTAGACCATTCCTTCTGTAGCTCAGGAGAGCATCCCAGCCCCATCTGCTCACAGTGCCCTGTAATCTCTGCTCTCACTGAAGTTCTTTGGGTTCCATATTTTCCTTATTCCCCTTCAAGTATAGCTGGATTGCAGAGTTAAGTTTATGATTATGAATAAAAACTAAGTAAGAAAAAAAAAATGCCTATAAAGGGTTTCATGGTGGATCACCACTGGAATCAGCACAGTGAATAGAGAGCCTTCACCAACAAAGGCAGGAATAACTGAATTAGTTGAACGAAAATGGAACAAGAAATGCAGAAAGAGTCTTTGTTGCCTCTTCTTGAACTGGGGCATCTCTGTTTTCCTGCCCTTGGACATCTGAGCTCCAGCTTCATGGACCTGTGAACTGCACAGCTCATGACAGCTGCTTTTCTGGTTCTCAGACCTCCAGACTCAATACAGGAGTCTGGTTATTAACTACCACAGTTCTCAGGTCTTCCAGCTCAAAGAGACTACCCTACTGGATCTTGACTCCTGTTCTCTGGCATTTGGATCCAGACAATTTGCCATAAGGTTTTCTTTTTCTCCAGCTTTCAAGCAGAAGATGTAGATAATTTTGACTTTTATAACCACATGAACCAAACCCCATAATAAACCAAATCATTAAAATTTATCTATGTCAATTCATTTTCTGTACTTAGCATCTATTATCTGCCTACTTACCTATCTATCTATTTATCATCTATACTCATCCATCCATTAGGTGTGTTTCTCTGCAGAACTCTAATGGACCCTCCTTACAACCTTACCTGACAACTCTGCAGTGCTAGGCTGTGGCTCTTAAGGGTCTTAGCTTGTTTGTTTGTTTGTTTTTATTTTATGTCAGAGATAAAAGCTTAAGATGGTTGAATCATGTGTTTTGTTTTTAAATTATTTTAGGTAAGGAACCAATTTATTTCTCATTATTCTTATTTAAATGACAAAGTCTGACTTTTGGTCACATTATGTCCATTCACATTTGGCCAATGGCCATTGAGTTCTCGGCTGCAACTGGGACATCTTTACCTCTACCCTTCCAATGCTCAGGCACCACTGAGGGGAAATAAGGAAGAAAGACTCTATATGCCACAGGCTGGGAAAAACTCGAGTGAAACCCTGTCTTTTGGACATGACCAGCCAACCGCACTCACACACTCACAGCAGCTGTGCTTGTCTGCACACGATAAAGCCAGTCAGCACGAGAGCGTGGAGGGGAAGGGGAAGGTGGTTTATCTGTTCCCGCCCCTAACTAAGGAGCTAGGAACAGCTGCTGGCTTCTGAAGGAAGAGGAGTCAATTTTCTTCAAGGGTGTGGTCCCGAGTAGATCAACAGTGCCACAGTTTGGGGAAATGGAGCCTACAATGAGAAGATGGGAGAATGCTAAGAAGTGACTATTGAGCTTACAGCAGCTATGACTGCAGACACAAGACCTGGACAAGATCAAGCCAGGCAAAATACCAGCATGGATGGAGGAGGGGCTCACAAAGCCCCACCCCTAGCAGAGAAGCTGTGGACAGTTGATGTTTCCTGGAGGAAGGGAGGGTCATTTTTCTTCAGGGATGCAGGAAGAGTCGTCTTTCTCCTTCCACAACACAGCAAGGGTTAGTATTACTTGCACCTGGAGTCCTAATACATAATTTGACCCCTTAGAGGTCAGTACTACTGCTTCCTTGAAGGTTTCTTTAATCCATGCCCTTTTATTTCTGACAAGTTATCCCCTGAACAGTAGAGGACCTGTTCATTTGGGAAGAGAAAGAAGTTGCTTAACAAATAGGAATAAGGCAGTGCCAAACACAAGGAGGCTCCGATCATCAGTTCAAGAGCTTCTTCCTGGCCAGGGTTTTAATACTTGCTTTTAGTATTGTCTGTGTTAAGGTTTATATTGCTGTGAAGAGACACCATGACATAGCAACTCTTGTGAAAGAAAGCATTTAATTAGAGCTTGCTTGCAATTTCAGAGGGTTAGTCCATTGTCCTCATGGCGGGAAGCATGTCGGCATGCAGGCCAACATGGCCAACATGGTGCTAGAGAAGGAGCTAAGAGTTCTACATCCAGATTGGCAGGCAGTAGGAAGAGAGACATACACTGGGCCTGAATTAAGTATTTGTAATTCCAAGGCCCACCCCAGTGACACAGGTCCTTCCATGGCTATACTCACTGCAACAAAGCCATACCTCCTAAAGCCATTCTCTAAACACTCAAATATATAAGCCTATGTGGGCCCTTCTTATTCAAATCACCACAGGTCTGGTACCCAGATTGTTAGTTTTAATTGTATCCAACTGGAGACAGGTTGGCACCAAGGTAAAAGTTGTAAACAGCACTCACCAATCTTCCAGTTCCATACAAACACCCTCCTAGGCATCTGTGACCTTGGTTAGTGACTGCATCTTTTGTGGTTAGCAATGCTGGTGAAATTTGATTGAAAAGTTGAGCATTTTTCCTGGGACAGATTCTAACTCAGCCAAAGCAAATGAGGACAATTGTCTAGAGGGTTTGAAAGTCTCTGGCTCTGAAGAGGAGCTGGCCAGGATTTCAAAAACTATTTTTACAAGCTTGGGGTCTCAGAGCCCTAAAGTGTCAATCATTTATTCTGCTTAAATTTTAGCTACCACAGCCTCCCTACCTACTGTCTCCCCAGTATTCCACATTTTTCTGTTCGGCCATTTTACTTAAGAGTTGTCCACTAAGATTTCCAGTGGTGGAGCTCGGGACAAACCTGGCAGTAGAGTCTGGGTCAATCCCTCCGCTATGGTTGGAATAGAAAATGCTGTCATTCACCACACTGCTTCAATAGATAAGGACTGAGCTAAGACAAGATACGTGAATCAGAGCTAGAGTCCAAGCTTTGATAAACTGTGATTCTCTGTGAATTCAATACAATTCCTCAAGACGAGGGCTGAAAAATTCAGGGATGATGAAGAAGGGAGAGAAAACCAATAACAAATTGAGCAAGTTTAGTGTGAGACCCTCGTCTCCTATTCTCAAAGGAACAAAAAGTTTCTCGGCAAAGTGTTTTAAAATTAGAGGAGTCTTGGCAAGGGTCTGATATTGACAGTGTCCCAGAAGCAAGAGGCCTTGAGCCAGACCAACAACTCCTTGCAATGAACATTTGTAGGTTAAGCTTGGGCAAAAGGATCCACTGTGTGACATGCCTAAACTCCCATGATCACTACAGCAAATGATTAGGGGATTGAAAGGTGGAAAAGATGAGGATAGAAGTTTTTGTTGTTGTTGTTTCTTTGTTTAGTTGGTTGGTTTTACTTGTTTTTTTAAATTTTTTAAAATTTTATTTGTGGGGGGAAGGCTATAGGGTGGAGGGCACACATGGAAAGGACAGAAAATTAGTGGGATTGGGTTGCATGATATGAAATTCAAAAAGAATTAATAAAAATTATATTAATAAAAATAACACACACACAAGAGTTGAAGGAATTGTGTTGTGTCCTGACACTATCATGTACTACATAACACAGCAGGACCTAGCACAGCTCAAAAGTGCAGAAACAGCTCCTGGTAACTCCCCTGTGAGAGCAGGGTCCTTACCTCAAGGAGAAGAGACCATTTATTCTGGAGCCAAATATGAGTAACAATGGCCTTGAACATAGGTTTAGACTGTTCCAAAGCCCATGCTCCAAACTGGGAGTAGTTTCGTGAAGCTTTAAAGTAACAGAACAAAGGAAATCATAAATCCAGACCTTTCAAATAATTGGTGGAAACATCAGAAGTGTAATTACAGAGAAGCAGAGACTCCTCAGCTACAGGCTTGATGCCCCAATGACATTCTTAGTTAAGAGACAGAGCTTGTAGCTGGCTAAGTTAACAGTTTCCAAAGGTTTTTTAGCTGTTAGTTACAGGAGATTTGGCCTGACACAGAGGTGGGCAAGGAATGGCTACTTAGTGGGCTAAAGATGGCCTGAGATAAATTGTCCTTATCCTGAACCTACATAAAACATTCCAACTTCTCTTTATCACTGAGATTCTAACCAGTCAATCAATGTTGGCAGACAAAACTTTTTTTCAAGAATTTTTATTCACACATTTAAAGGAACTAGCCATGCAAGCAGACATCCCAGGAGAACATAGCCTGCACACTTGCTGGGCAAGTTACATAAACTTTATGAATCTTAGTCTCTTTATCTGCACAGCAAGGCTGAAATTCATTCTCATATCATGTTCTCTCATCTCTAGAATAAAAACACATTAAAATATTTTTATAAGATGAAGCAGGTTCAATATCACCTAAATTAAAAAATATTACAGTGATTAAAGGTAGCAATGTATGTAAAGAGTTTGGAAGTGATAAAGCACTAAGTGAAGCTGAGGTATCATTATTTTAATTATGCAATTATACAGGAGCAGAATTACCTCTGCTTGGTTCTATTACCTGCTGTGCTGACACTCAAATTTTAATTCCCAGGGCCAGTCCCAGGAGACCAGTCCTCTAGGGGCCTCAAAAATCTCCACTTTGCATTTCTAAAAGGCACTCACCATCTGCCCTTCAAACAGGCACCATGCCTTCCCCCTCTTCTCCCTCCTCTTCCCCTTGTAATTTGGTTTTGAGATGGAGAGTTTCCTGTCTAAAGAAGAGTAAGGAGGTAAAAGGAACTGAGGAGACCACCTCTGGAGTTGGGGGTGGGGTGGTCCATACTGTGAAATCTTGGAGTGGAAAAGAAAAGAAAGAGTTTGAAATTTTGAAGGAGTGAAGAAGAAAATATCCTGATACCTTGGCTCATGTCTCAGCTCCACCTACTGTGAGCCATGTGGTGACAGCCATCCCTATGCCCAGTGTCTGCGACATAGCCATGGCACTGATCACGTGACCTAACATAGTCATTGTCTTGGAAAACTGTGGCTTATCATTGTTAGTTTGATGTTGTCTTTACACTTACACAGTTGGAGATGAAGCAGCTGAACTTGGATCCTGTTAGCTCATTGTGAAGTGTGAATGCTTGCCAATAGGGAAGAGAATCATTAAATGAGAAGACCATTTCCTGTTTAGCAATTAAAATCATTCCCCAAGTTGTCAGTTTCAAGGAAAATGGTGGGTTGGCCCTGCCACCAAAAGAGAAGGAAAAAATATTTATTTGGCTTCTCAATTCTTTCTTCTGTGTTCAAAGTGGTCATCTTTCTAGGGTGTGGCCAGTCACCTGTGAATGTGGATGCTCACCCTCCTTGTCAGCAGATGCTAAGTGAGTTAAATACTAGGGCTTCTGGGCAGCAGCCTCTGGGACAGACATCTGCCACTTATCATCTGCCTGCTCCCTCATCCTCACCACAGTTAGGGTGGGGATGGAACTTTAGACTTAAGGAGAAGGTCTAACCTTAGTAAAATAGATACTGACAAGAAAAATCCCACATTCCTGCTGTTGCCAATTGGGAATCTGCAGGAAACACACATGATAACCAAAAATAATTGAACTAATAATTATGAGTATTTTACATTTAAAACAAATATTCAGTTTTGTTCCTAATGTTCTATGAAAAAGTTTATACAAGTGAGAAAAATTATATATTCCAAGTTTTAAGCAACAGCAATTCATACTAATTATTTCTTTATAATTGCTTGATAAAGTTTCCCCCCCCCCCAAAAAAAAAATGTATCAGGAACCAGCTTCAACAAGGACACCACTTACCAGGGAAAGGACATGAAGTTTAGAAAAATAAGTAAAGGGAACAAAGACACTAGTGGAAATAATAAAACAGAAGCATAGAATAGTATCAGGATGGAGTTCTAGTAAATGTTGAAAGTCTCCTGCGCTTAGTTTCCATTTGCTTAAATACCCCTGACCCCAAAAGGTAGGAGTAAGATAAAAAGCTGCATTCGCATGATTCAAGGAATGAGTAGATCAGTTGAAAGGTTACTGGCCGCATTCTCAGTTAAACCTTCTGTTGCCAGAACAAGAAAAGTAATATTCACACCCTAGACTAAAACATTCTGTAGACAAACCTCTCCCTGGGTGGAATCCATAATTACCTCCCTAGGGGAGTAGGAACATAATAGTTCCTTAGACTTTTGCTTGAGGTAGAAGCAGATCTACTTCTTAAGACCTGAAATATAGGGTATGGCTATTAGCCACACGTGTATTCTGAACTGTTGACAAGAACCTTGAAAGAGAAGAACTTTCTGACCTAAATCAGGGTGGAATGGAACCTTGACCTTTGTTTGAGGTATTAAGAGATCTACTTCTTAAATCTGGAATACCAGGTCTGGATATTAGCCATCCCTGATATCTGTACTGTTGACAATAACCTTGAAGGCACAGACATGAGTTCCAACTCTCTGACCTTTAGTCAGGGTAACACAGACCCATGCTTACGGGTCCTGTCACAAATGTCCCTAGCCTTTGACACTGTCAGTATGGAGCTTCTGCTCCTGTTATTCACTCCATTCTTCTCCACATGACAAACACATTCAGATTTCAAATCCCTGAGAATGTCTCTAAATCTGACCCATCTGTCAATGTCTCTTGCTAAAGAGAGACACCATGACCAAAGCAACTCTTGTAAAGAAAGTATTTAATTCAGGGCTTGTTTACAGTTTCAGAAGCCAGTCCATTATCATCAAAGCAGGGAACATGGTGGTACACAAGCAGCCATGGTGTTGGAGCAGTAGCAGAGAGTTATACATCCTGTTCCAAAGGCAGAGAGAGAAGGTAACACCGGCTCTGGCCTGAAACCTGAAATCCCGCCCTCCCAGTGACACACTTCCTCCAACAAGACCAGGCCACACCTCCCAAACCTTCTAATCACATCAGAGTTCCATTCCCTTGTGACTGAGCTTGTGGTACCATTCTTATACAATTTACCACACCGTCCTTTGGGGTATTTACACAATTGCATGTAAGGAATAGACATAGCAAAGCCAGTTTCTAACTAACTGCAGCAGGGCAGACTTCTCTATACTTTGTCTCGAGCTCCTGCAGTCACTGTCAAAAGGAGACATCATCATGGCCATGTGTAGGAGGAAGAGATGTGTGTTTTGTCCCAACATCAGTGAGAAATCAAGAACAGACATCATGAGCCGGTGCCTATGATCAGTGCATCACCCCATCGCAGCAGCCCCTACAACAGCAGAATGATCTCTGAACCCAGGGGTTGAGGATGAACAGCTAAAGGTTATGCTGTTCCTCAACTACTTTGTATCCACCTCAGCCAGAGCCTATGAATCCAGAAACTGGAAATGAGATCTTAGATTTTCACTGTGTCATCTATAAACCCGATTGTAATGATTGTTCTGTCTCTTTAAGAGACAAGCCATGCCCATTCCTTCCCCCATCTGCTGAGGCAGGCTGATCTTCAGCTCCCAGCCTGAGTTCTCTCTTTTTCTGTCTTCCTCTTGGAGAGGCAGCTTCTGACTCTCTCTTCTCTCTCTCTTCTCTTTCTCATTTCTCCCTCCTCTCTCTCTCTCTCTCTCTCTCTCTCTCTCTCTCTCTCTCTCTCTCTCTCTCTCTCTCTGCCTCTCTGCTCTTCTCTCCTTCTCCCTTCCACCTTGAATAAATATCCAACCTCACTCTGCATGGTGTGCCTACCCGTCTGTCTCTTGCCTGCTGCTGCCACATTGGCTCACCACCCGGGACCAGCCGCGTTTGGAGGCCTGTGTCATGGTCTCATGTTTTCTACTGCCACATGTCTCCCTGCCCTGGACCAGCCACTACTCAGGGACCTGAAGCCAGACCTGCCTGGGTGCTCTGAAAGCCTGCTGCCTGCTGCCACATGGCCCATTGCCACTGCTTGGGGACCTGCAGCGTTTCTGCTGCCTGCTGCTGCCAGGGATCTGCAACATTTTTAATAATTCATTACATTGGTGCTGCTACTTGGATAGGCTCTCCCACCCCGAGTTCCTCTCCTGGGGTCAGGATCCTGAACCAGGTATTTTTTCCCCACAACCATGTGTTCCATATGCCTGAGTGAGATTTCTACAGCGTGATTTCTACTCACACCACTGACTTCAGTTGGTGAGTTCCCCCACTCTGGTCAGCTTAACCTGAGGAATTGACCGTTGAGCTCTAGCAACCCTTTGGTGTTCCTAGAAATGGGGGGACTGCCCCCAACCACAGTCTTCAAGGCTATGGTTGTGCCTGTTTGTTCCCTTCACTGTCATTCATCTCTGGGTGCTTCCCTTATCTAAAATCGTGACTGGACTGACCTGGAATCAGTCCCCCTGCAATAGCACTGCACACTCTGTGTGGTGCATTTGACTGGGGGCCCAGGGTCCCTCAGATTCTTTTTTCTCTTTTTTCCATTTCTTTTCTTTTTTTTCCCTCACTGTAAAAGGCTGCTCAGAACAGACTCCAGCCTCTCTGACTTCTGAGTCACCCCGATTGGATCCAGTCAGGCTGTAGCACCCCACCCGGGGATCAGGGGATGCCCTCCCACAGGTTCTGCAATGTTTGCACCAATTTGCACCCTGCCCATAGGGGAGACGTCCCGTTGCAAGCCTCGTGGTGTCGCTGTTTCACAGGTTTTCATGGTTTCCGCTATTGGAAGCAAGCCATCCAAACCCATCGATCCAGCCTCTTCCTGGGATGGAAGCCTTTGAGAGGCCCAAACACCCCAGGCCTTAATGCCCTACTTCTTCAGCTCCTACCCTCACTTGCTGGTGCCCCACCAGCTCCACTTTTATGGGAGCTTTCTGATTACTGTCAATTATTGTCAGCACACAGGCAAATGGGAAGAGATTTCTCAAACTGTCCCTGCCACTGCTGCCAACAAGATTGGTTGGATCCACAAGGTGGCTGTTTTCAATTCCAGCCTTTTGCTCCCCTCTGCGGCTTGTGGCATGGTGGTTCAGCCACAGGGCAGATCATGCCTCTAGGTCTCTTATTAAGCTTAAAATCCCTACAGCTCAAAAATTGTGGCTTTTTCATACAACATGTGACCACTGCCATTTTGACTGGGGTCAGGTGACTTCGCCTCCATCTTAGCTGAGAGTCAGGTCAGGTGACCAAGTCCTGCCATCTTTACTGAAGTATACATTGCCTGGTCCCCCGGTTGACTTTTGTTTTTGTCTCTAAATTCCTCCTGCTGACTCTGTTGCATGTGTGTTTTGTGCAATGGTATGCTTTTGGTAGGGTCCACCAAGAGCATCCATTTTGCCCAATTCCTGTTCACTCTCTGTGTGTGTGTTCATATATATAACTTAAATGCACCTATGCTTAATGTTCATTACATCTCATTTCAGACTACAAAAACAATAAGTCTCATGTTTTAAGCTGGTATGTACTTTTAAGTCTCTTACAAAAATACCTTATATTTAATCCAACCCTGATTTAAAATGTATTAAGATGTTCTCTACTATTGTCAGTTCTGCCATTAACCTTCTATTGCAAGCATGTTTTTCTTTCTGTCTTTTTACAAGTGTAAATCTTACCTGTTAAGAACCAGTACAGTCAAGCTCAGACCCAGCTCTCCAGGAAGATTCTATACTGTAGTTTTACCTGATAGACAGCCCTCAACTGCTCAGAGATCGGGGGAATATGGCATTTAAATAATTAATTATTAAAAAAATTTCATAACAAAAAGAGACAGGTTGGCTCCTAGCAGCAGCACTCCATTTCCTCCAAAAAAGACAGAAGACAAATGGGCACAGAATAATGTCTATCTGCAATTCGCTGCAACTGCCAAGCACTGACGACTGAGAAAAACTGCCTTTCATATAAACTGAAGATCACCTGACATGGACAGAATCACTGGAATTGACCGCCTAGCTACTCAGGTAATGGTAGGACTGTCTTCCTACAGATTTCTCAGCCCACTGGATCTACTGAAGCCTGGCAGGCCCTGAGCTAAGCAGCAAAAGACAGGGACCATGGAGGACCCTAGGAGTGACTCTAGGTGCCAACCAAGTAAGTTCTCTATTGTTTTTTAGTCCATCACTCAAGTAAAATTTTATCCTTCTCAAAGATCTCTGATGCAGTTTGACAGCTGAGAGGTTTTGTCAGTTTAAAAGGACAACCTCACCAAACAAATTTGGTAAAATACAAACACAAGACCTACAAGTTATAAAGGTGTGAAGACAAATACAAGTTATCAAAATTTTCTCTCATGCTGCCTTACATAGTCTGAAAAATACTTTTCATTGTGCAAAAACATCTGTCACAGTCATTCTGACATAAATATGCTACTGTTTATATAATGTATGTGTCTAAAACTTCTGTTTTCACAAACCCAAGAATTCTTGTGAGTCCCAGGAAGCCAAATTGAAGGATCCACCTTAAACAGGTCAGATACATCCCCCTCAATTCCCTGGTCCCATTTTTTTTTCCTTAATTTAACTTTGTCCTCTGTTCTGCCAATAACGTAAACAGGTGTAAGAGACACCAGACATTTCCATACCACAAACACCGGACAGAAGCAAAAAGACCAGCTATGCCAGGATGTGGCCAGTACCCAGCCTCCTCAGGTTCCCCCCCAAAGACGACACCCACAAATAAGCGGGAAAAAGTATTGAGAATCTGCCGCCCCAATTCCTTTAATGTGTGGTGCCCAACCTCCTGCCTTTTTATTATAAAAAAAGAGATGGGAATGTAATGATTGCTCTGTCTCTTCAAGAGATAAGCCACGCCCACTCCCTCCACCATCCACTGAAGCAGGCTGATCTTCAGCTTCCAGCCTGAGTTCTTTCTCTCCTTCTGTCTTCCTCTCAGAGAGTCAGGTTCCGTCTCTCCCTTCTCTCCTCTCCTTTCTCTCTTTCTCTCTCTCCCTCTCCCTCTCTCTCTCTCTCTCTTCCCTCTCTCTCTCTCTGTCTCTCTCTCTCTCTCTGCTCTTCCAACCTTTTTCCCCTTCCCTTCCATAACCCACTTAATAAATATCCAACCTCACTCTGCATGGCATGCTTATCTGTCTGTCTCTTGCCTGCCACTGCCACGTGGCTCACCACTCTGGACCAGCTGCTTAAGACCTGCAGCATGGTCTCATGTTGCCTGCTGCCACTGCGTGTCTCCCTGCAGCTGTCCTTGCCTGGGACTGACTGCTCTCAGGGCCTGCTGCCTTCTGCTACATGGCCTTCAACCAACGCTTGGGGACCTGCAGCATTTCTGTTGCCTGCCACCACCAGGGATCCCACAGCATTTTTAATAATCCATTATACCAGTTCCAGACAGTGTTCATTAAGTCAGGGTATGAAGAAACTACTCATATAGAAAACAAAAATAAATTGTTCAGTAGTAGGCCTCTCATCCAGCTCATAGAAACTGAAGACTAAGAGACCATGGGCTCTCTCTTAGCATTTCAAAAATGAGATAAAAAGGAGTTGTTAAATAATACATATCAGAAGCATTTGCATTGACAATGTCAAGAAATACCATCTAAAATACAATTCACAGGGAAAAACAATTCACATATGTCTAGATTCTGATGGTACGGAATAGCTGATTAGAATGAGAGACATTTATAGATTTTGGAATACAGCCTAAAATCATACAGCGATTTTTAAATTAGTTTCTGACCTTTAACAGGAAAACTCCATACTTTTTTAAAACAAATATCAAATACAATTATGGTGGGAATGAGTATATATATATACCCCATATAAGACAGATGAGGTGTGATACAGTTTTCCCCCATCTCTCCTGTGAGAGAGTTTTTCATGTTTTGATTTTCATTGTGTTCCAGGTTTCCCTTTCTGTTCTACCTCCTCCACCCATCACCAGTGTATTTAATTAGAGAGAATGAACACATACTTAATTTTGTGTATAAACGTAATATATTGGTGGCTATTCCCAGAGAGTACACTGGAAATATCCTTTTGATATTTGGCCATTGGTCAGCCATTCAATCACAGAATCTTAATTTTATTTTAACTTACCAATATTTTAAATCTCTCTTGTTGAAGAAAGTTATATTAATAAATATAAATTATACAAAATAGCTTTCTTTTCTTATTAGTATATTAATTGTATACAGTAAGGGAGGTCAATTTGAGGAGAGAGAGAGTGATCAATTAGGCCGGGGAGGTAATGAGGACTGAATATGCCTCTTCTATTTCAACTTCCATCTTGCTTTTTTAAAAAGAAACAATGGAGAGTCTTCATATGAAGGAAAACAGGATGTTTGTCCTTCTGAACCTGGCTGATGTCACTTAGTGGAAGATCTCCAGTTACTTTCATTTCTTCTGCGGATGACATAATTTCATTCTTCTTTGCAGCTGAATAACACCTGTATGTGCACCTTGATTTGCTCACCCATTCTTCTGTTGATGCACACCTAGGCAGCAAGACTGTGTCCTAGTGTGAGGTAATGTTAATAGTGTTACACAGGATGCTGGTACAAGGGTGTCTGTGTGCTGGCTTTGCTTCCTTTTAATGCACATCCAGAAAGGGAACAGCTGGAGCACATGCAAGCTCTGATTGGAATTGTTTGAAGGAACTCTGCTCTATACTGACTGACATAATCCTACGCTAATATGCATTCATATCCATAGTGTATAAGGATTCAGCAGCTTTACGGCATCATGGACAGCTCTGTTTTGCTTACATCCTGAGAACCATTCTGACTGGGTAAAGTGAATTTCAGTGAAGTTTTGATTTACCTTTCACAGTTGCCTAAATAGATTGAACAATTTTTCACGTATTCATTGGCCATTTGTACTTCTTTGAGAACTATATTCAGATCATGACCCAACTCCAAAAAAAAAATCAGCAAAGAAACTTCAGATTTACAGAGGTCGAATGAATATAATGGACATCTACACCATGTTTGTAGCAGCTTGAGAACGTTCTACAAAGTAAACCCTATTTTAGGCCATAAAGCAAATCTTAGTGAATATCAAAATTGAGATGATTTATCTTTGATCAAACCATTACGGAATACAAGTAGAAGTCAATAGAAACTAGACAAATGCACGGAGATGGAACAACACACCTTTAAAAGGTGAGAGAGCAATTGAAAGAGCAATAGAGAAATGTCACACATCCTAGACCCAAAAGAAAATGAAAACACAACTTTCCAGGGACTCTGGGATACAGCGATGGCAGTGCTAGAAGGAAGCTCGTAGCCACAACGGCATGCACTTGCAAAGAAAAGGCAAAGATTTCAAACAAATAACCAACCCCCTGCTATATCTCAAAATATACCTCAGCAAAGCAAGGATGAGCCAAAATTGCTTAACTAAAAAAATGAAAATTAGAGCACAAACAAATGAAATAGAGACTAAAATAATATCAATCAATGAAGCAAATAGTTTGCTTTGGGAATAAATAAACACCCCGGGCAAACCTTCAGCCCAACTGCCCAGTTAAAGGTGAAAGAGACGGTGCAAATTAGTATAATTTGAAATAAAAAGGTAGATTTAATAAGATGCCACTGAAATAAAGAGATCATGAGAGAGTAATTTGAATAATATTTATTCTAAGAAACTAGAAAGTCTAGAGAAACTCATGTGTAAACACATATGACCTGCCAAAATAGAATAAAATATGCAAACAATATATCTACAAAGAACAATGAAATTAAAGCACTAATAAAATATCTACAAAGATAAAATTAAAGAAATGGTGAATTCATGACTGATGCTTTCAGAACAGAAAAAAGGGATTTGCAACCATTCCTTAAAGTATTCTAGAAATATTTCCTCTCGTGGAAGCGATGCTCCAGACTTATTCTATCACGCCTGTACCACACTTTTATAAAACACCGGCTAAAGATAAAGAAGGGCAAATTGTAGGATTTCCTTGATGAATGTAGACATGCATATCTGCAGTAAAATATTGCAAGCTGAATTCAGTATGGCATCAAAAACGTGACTAACTTTCCACCAAGGATGCAAGAATGGTTTAACATAAGCAAACTGATAGACATTACAAGATCATCTCAATAGATGCAGACAGTGCCTTCAATAAAATGGAGAATCTGTTTCTTAAAAAATTTTATATATTAACATTTCAATATTTCCTGAAACTAAAAATATATTTGTTTAGTATGTCATGTACCATTCTAAATACTCTAGATATTTTATTTATTTTTAAGAAAAAAATCAGTGTGATTCATGCTCTCTGTATTAGTTACATTCTTATTGCTGTGATGACCAAAAGCAATATAAAGAAAAAAAGGTTTATTTTGGCTTGTGAGTACAGAGGCGTAGGATCCACTTTAATGTGTGGCTTGGTAGCAGGAGTAGGAAGCTGGCAGATCATATTTTCATCTATACCCAAGAAGCCGGGATGAGGAAGAGGAAATGGGATGAAGCTGTAAACCCTTAAAGCCTGCACTCAGTGGCACACTTCCTCCAGCAAGGCTCCTCCTGAAAGTTCAATAACCTCCTAAACAGGGCCAGCAACTGGGGCCCAAGTGTTCACACACCTGAGCCTATGCTTACCTATGAGCCTCTGTTCACACACCAAACCAAACTCTGTGTTTATTGTGAAGGAAAACCTGGCTGTGGGGGCCAAATACCAACAGTAATTGTTAGCCTCTATCGAGTGCTTCCTATTTTCCGGTGACGATATGTAAGGAAAGGCTTGTGCCTTCTGGCTGGCTCAGTTCTCACACGCTGCTGAAAAAGCACTTACCAACGCACAATTTCTGCCCATGTTTCACAGGTGAGATCAGTGAGTTCTGTAGGTAAGGACAGCAAGACTGGCACAGTCCTGGATAGCAAGACAGCCTCTGAAACGAGGCCACTCAGCCCCAGAATCTACCGATCGCTCAACACAAAATATCTAAGTAAAGAGAGACTTTTAACTTAAGTCCTTTATATTCCGATGCTTATCTCCTTAATTGCGGGGGTTTTAGTCCTCTTTCCAATTGCCTTACAACAGGTTATTAAGCTTTAGCTGGGGCTCCTTATGAGGTGCAGGGTGGAGACTACGTCTGGAGAAAAGTTTGTCCTATTTTTGGGCAGCAGTATTAGAAAACTTCTTGGCAGTGAGCTAAATTTTCTTCTGGTTTTCTGTGTAAAGTGAACAGTGGTTGGAAAGACCAGGAGATGAGAGGCTGGGAGGAATGTGAGCTGTGCTGCTCAGAGCTGAGGCAACACCAGCCCTGTTGCTGCTGTGAGGCTGACTACAGGTGAAGGCCAGCTACTGAGACACACCTTCTTCTGTAACTGGGTGTCCCAAGGCCCAGAGCTCTCTACATGAAGGGCTATCGGTGCTGCTATTGGAAAACAGATCCTTTAAGAAACAGGTCCTACTGAGAGGCCTTACGTCATTGAGGGTGTGCCTCCAAGCGAACGTGGGATCCTAGGTTCTTTAATGGAACTTCTTGTTTTTTATTTATTTATTTTTTGAGTAGGTGATTTTATTCTAGGATGTGTTCTCATCAGCACGTGTTGCCTCATCACATGCCCAAAGCAACAAGGTCAGTGGACCATGAGGCCTCACAAACCTCTACTCTGTGTAGTTTGACTATTTCAGCCATTTTGTTACAGTGCCGGCAAAGTGATGGCACAGCCCCCAAGCTTCCCCTGGATGCCAGGTCCCCCACCCTGTTCTGAACACGGCTGCGTGTTCATGAGCAACACTCAAGGGAAAGGGCAGGTCCTCTTCTGGGACGCTGACGTCTAGCGCATTCCCTGCCTTTTCAGAACCCCGCATCCATCATTGCTATCTTTACTCGGACAACTGAGAGTCTCTCAAGAAATGTCTCAGTGGCTGAGGCCTGAGAGATGGACCCAGAATTGTCCATTTTCATCCAGCTGCAGTATCCTGTCTGGTGCTCTATTGTCTGCCACTCGCCTTTCCTCCCAGATGCTGTGCTGTGTGCTTCCTCACCTTTTCCTCCCAGATGCTGTGCTGTGTGCTTCCTCACCTTTTCCTCCCAGATGCTGTGCTGTGTGCTTCAGCTTTGAGGAACAGCAGAAATCACAGCACTTGGACTGCTGTAGCCAGAGAGGATGCTTAATAGTGTTACATGGGAAATAAAATGGTATTTATGTTTCTATTTAATAGAGAATCGATATGTAGCTATGACCTAATTGGAAAGTCTCTCCTTGTACATCAAAAGAGGAGAGTCATGGTTCTGAACACCTCCCCAGTGCCTCAGCGCTGAGAAGAACAAGAGTCAACTGATGGAGTGAACAGAGAGAACACAGGAGGTCCAGACAGAAGGTGGGCACGAGAAAGAAACCCCGCCTTGTCCTGCCCTGCTGGTTAGTGCCCACAGCAAGCAGGCTGACCTTCTACAGACTTCATCAGAGTACAAGCCTTTGCATAGAAATGCTTGGTATTTTATTACATAAAACATAAACTTTGGTAACTATAGCT
Organism: Arvicola amphibius; assembly: GCF_903992535.2. Taxonomy (NCBI): domain Eukaryota; kingdom Metazoa; phylum Chordata; class Mammalia; order Rodentia; family Cricetidae; genus Arvicola; species Arvicola amphibius. The sequence goes on along the minus strand of NC_052058.2, from coordinate 89,851,956 downwards.
GGGAAGCAAAAATATTCCACAATGGCTATAAAGTCCAGGGTACCAGAAAGCAATCTCCCCAGCCACCATGTGAGGGCTCCTGGGGGAAACTATCCACAGAGGAAATAAACAGGTTCTGTTCAAAGGACAGAATAAGGAATTCTGAGCTATCAAAAATAAATCCTTTCCCACCATCATTCCCAAATGGCTAAGGATTTCTCCAGATATTAGAAAAGAGAGAACAGAATCTAACAGACTATGCCACTTAGAATACTTAGTTTACTAGATTATTTTATTTGCTACATGTTTATTTACTACATTTATTTATACATTTATTTACCATGTGTTATTTCCTATTGTTTTCACATTGCTCTAATAAATTATCATAACTTCCACCATAAAACATTTACTTTTTTCCCCTAAAGTACTCCAATATTCAAGATTCCCAAGTGGACTGGAGCTCCCGGAGGGTCTGCATTCCATTCTTAGCACCCAGGTGGAGCAGCTCCCAGCCACCTGCAGCTCCAGATCCATGGGGACCCAATGTCTCTGGGCTTAGCACCTCATCTGCACACACCCATCCACAAACACACAGAGACACATAATTTAAAACAACAGAATAAATCTCTTGTTCTAAACCAAGAATACATCCCCTTGTATCATGTCATAGAAGTTTCTGTCTGAGTCTACTCAAACTGATATTTCCGATTCACATTTCCAACTCTGGGCCTTCAAATGGGCAGCTCAGGTCAGCAGTCCCTTCTGAATGTGCAGATAGCCTCTCCTCATGAGAATTCTGCAGATGCTCCACCGCACAGGCTTGTGTGTATGCAAGGCTCAGTACGGGAAAACGTTTGCTTCAATTCTTGAGACAACTGATGCTTTTGAGTGTGTCCCATCCTATGGCCATATTCCATGCCATGCTTCATTCTAGCAAATCTTAAGAGTTCTAGAAGAGATGTGGTCACATGGTCACTCGTCAGAAAAAGGAGAGTTACAAAAAGGGCCATATCGAGATGGAGATAGGGGCTGCGGTAACACAGTCATGCAACCAAAGACCAAGGAGCAGAGCTACCAGAATTGGAAGTGGAAGGGAAGAATTCTCCCCCAATCCTCAGATGATGCGTGTATAATGTCTTAATACCTTGTCCCAACAGGTCTTCAGCGAATATTTCTTTAAGCTACTGTGTTTGGGGGCTATCTATTATCGTAATGTTGGCAAAGACATTGAAAATGTAACAAGGAAGTCCCCACTGTGTCTAGAAATTCCATCATTCACAAATGCATTCCTTTATCTCAAATGCACAATGATTTCAAATAAAATATGGCACTGTGGAAAAGAGATTGTATTTGACATTATGTGCTCTGGAAATGGAGATCTCGAGGTCTTGTGTCTTCTGTATCCAAAGAAACCCTGAGTACTATGTCAGTAATCCTAAAGGGCTGAATAGAACCAACTCCAAACAACAGCTTGACTTGAGGACAATGCCACTTGTCTGTCATTTGTCACAGTGTTCCTTATGTAGGTAATCCATGCTCTAATGAAACCCTGGGTGCTGCTGCCCTTGGACTCATGCATGAGGCTCCCCCGCCCACTCATCTCAAAGAATGCTCTGTGCAATGGAATGAGGCTGCATGGGACCAATGAACATGTCCGCAGAGGTAACTCCATTCACTCTCAGACCATGATGCGGGTGCCCAGTCTTTATAGTTCATTATATAAATATCTCTAGACTGTTCCCCAAAGTTCCTGCGGAATTTTCTCCTAGAGCAATGCTGTCTGTGGGGTAGACAACACTCTCAGTGTGCACATTCCTCCTCTTGGTGGTGATGAACGTGCAAAGCATGAAACACAGCCTGGGCCTGGAGATGAAGCCTGGTTGGGTCCCACAGTAACCTATTCTAGCAGCGCTTCAGTACACCCCAGACATCGTCTTGTGGTTCTCTACCAAGACACAGCTCTCAAAGCATGTATTCTTAAATAACCTGGTCCAAAAGTCCAATATTTGGGAAAGCAGAATGTAAGCCTTCTCTATGCACTGGTTCCATAGAGCCAGGGAACTCAGCATGGCCCTGACTCAAGTATGTGGTAGTTTCGAACACCCTGTGAAGGTGGTGTATTGAGCAAACAGCGATCCATCAAAAGATGGAGTAAGAACAGGACCCTAGACTACAAGTGAGAAAGACACTTGGCTCTGTAGCTGGTTTTAATGCTAACTTGCCACAAATTAGGATCATCTGAGTAGGCGGCCTCACCTGGAGAACAGTCCTGGTTCCCGTGGTTTATACTGGTAGTGGTCAATATAAAAACAGAGTATTTCAGAAGGAAGTGTAAGTAAAATAAAAATAAACTCCTCCTCATGTTGCTCTGATCACAGTTTATAGCACAGCAATAAAATCGTAGCTAAGACACCTAGAAAGGGATTGACCATGGAATTTAAGCATTACACCAAGGGTGGAAATGGTTGTATTTCAAAAAACAGAAATGGGCTTTTTGACCCTGAGAGGATTTAAGGTTTTGAGCTAAAACTTCCAAAGATGTAAAGTTGGGATAATTAAGCCTATAGCAAGGAGATCTATGAGATTTCAGAAAGGAATGGACCAAGTCAAACAGAATCCTACTAAATTGTTCTGATAAGAGATCTTGTCTCTTCTAGAATCCACAGTCACCACCTACAGATGGCTGCCTGTCTATGAGTGTCCTAGATAATTTAGAGGAACCTTAACTGAGGATCCCATCTTAATTATGATTACAAGGTTTATTTGTCAAAATAAGGTCACATTTGTACATTCTGGGTGGCTGCATCTTTCACAGTCACATTTCGACTCTGAAATGATGAATTCTGCTATTTGAGTAACACTCTTTTGTGTGCCTATAAACTGAATGCCAGCTTCACTAAACTGAATGCAAGCAGAAGAGGGGAATTCCAAGCCTTGCTGTGCCCATTGTGACCTCCAGCCTAGGTCACGTTCAGAAATGTTGGTCTAGGATTTCAGACCGCCATGGAAACTGAGCATTATTCTCATGGGAAATGAGCTTTGATTGTAACGGGGAAGTGAGGAAGGGAATACAGGCAGCAGGGGGGGAAGGTCTTGAAACCGTCCTAGCAAAACCAAAGCACAGTAAAGAAAGAAACATGACCTGTCTTTACATTCTAAGACCCTTGGTTGTATCACAAGCATTTCTAGAGATTAAACTTCAGATCCAAAACAAATTTTATTTCTTTTCCAGGCAAAGAGATGGGGGGAAAGGAAACAGGTGCCTGCCCATTCCACCCCACGTCTTACAATCACAAAGATCACATATCTTTATAGCACCACAGCATGGAAAACGTTAATATTCATGAGCACTGTATATGTTGAAACCAGGACCTACTGAGAGGACTGACGCATCTTGGCAGCCTCCTGCAGCTAGTACAAAGTACTGATGCACAGATGCTCACTCAGCCTGCCCAGGACTCGCCTGCCCTGAACGGAATCTGGACTGGCCCTGATCCCCACACTGGCTGCCCTAACTAGCCTGATTTCTTTCCCCTGCCTTGGAAGCAGCTGTGGAGCATTTTTCTCCAGCTGTGGGAGAACTAGAAGCTGGGAAAGGGCATTTCCCTCTGCTTACACCACACTGCCACCTAGTGGTCAGGATAGCGTTTCTCTTTTTGTTATGTTTTAGTAGTGGTGATTTATGAGGATGCCAGTTTTGCTTTCTGAAGCTGTGATTCTATCTCTACTAATGTCCTATACTGGCTCTGTAAACCACAGCATCTGTACCCCTCTGTCACCCATGTATATCCCCACCAGGTCTTCTGCTTGATGACCTCCTTCAACAGTAGGAGCATAATTCCCAGCATCAGGCAGATGAAAATCATAAAATATCCCCAAATTACCCCCTTATGAGACGCCTCTGTTCTAACATGAAGAAAATTTCAGAGACCAGCTTAAATAAAACTTGGCCAATAGACCTGCTTTGAAACATTTTCACACCTGAGAACACAGTGCACAGCTCCTCAAAGCAACTGAACAGACTAGGGCATGGGAGTTGAGGCAGCTGCCCTGGGGTGATCTTACCTAGTAGCTGACTCAACTCATACTCCCTGGGTACATCGGTACCGAGTCAATCTTGGAGCAGGAAGGGGAAGACTATCACCCATCATCCACACACAGTCTGAACCTAGCCTCATCCTGCTGCTGTATCAAGCTGCCACAAACTTACTGGGTGAGAAGGACACAGTTGCCCGCTCACAATGGATACATCTATAACACAGCCCCTACTTCAAAAGGTCAGTGAACAGCAGTGAAGAAGAAGAGCCAGAAGACAGAGCGTTTCCAATGAGAGTCATCTATTCATTTATTTACATCCCAATTGTAGTTTCCCCTCCCTCCTCTCCTTCAAGTCCTTTCCCCACCTCTTTTCTGCCTCCTCCCCTGATCCACTCCTGCTCTGTTTCTATTCAGAATAGGAAGGGCATTCCTCTTGTGGATATTAACAAAACATGGCATATCGAGTAGCAGTAAGACTAAGCACCTCCCCTGGTATTGAGGATGGACAAGGCAATCCAGCAGGAGGAAAGGGTCCAAAAAACCAGAAAAGGAGTCAGAGATAGGCCCTGCTCCTCTTAAGTCCCACAAGAAGACCTAGCTACACCACTGTAACACATGTAGACAGCCTAGGCAGGCTCCCTGGTTGTCAGTGCAGTCTCTGAGCCCCTAGGAGCCCAGCTTAGTTGATTCTATGATTTTCTTATGATGTCCTTGACCCCTCTGACCACTACCATCCTCCCACCCCCTCTTCAGCAGGCTTCCCCACGTTTGGCCTGGTGTTTGACTGTGTGTCTGGATGCATCTGTTTCCCTGGTGGCTGGATGAAGCCTCTCTGATTACTACCAGACTAGGCACCAATCTATGAGTATAGCAGGATACAATTAGGCATCATTGCATTGGGAGGGGATGGGAACGTGAGAAATCAGGTAGGGTGGGCAGGGGAATAGTACTGACAGAGCCAACTGGAAACACATGTCTTTTCAGGGTCAAGTAGAAACCAGATGCAAAGGAAACTCCCAGGAATTTACAAGGATTGCTCTAGTGTACTGAATCCTTTTCTGTCCCACCAGCCAGCTCCCAAATAATGACAAGGAAGCTTATTATTAATTATGAAAATTCAGCCTTAACTTAGGTTTGTCCCACTAGTTCTGATAACTTAAATTAACCATTTATTTTAATCTATGTTCTGTTGCTTGGTTCATTACCTTATCTCTCTGTACTGTTCATGCTGCTTCCTTCAAGTCTGGCTGGTGACTCCACCTTCTTCCCAGAGTTTTCCCTGTCTTTGGAAGTCCCATCAATACCTCCTGCCTACCTACTGGCTGTTCAGATTTTTATTACACCAATCATAGCAATACATTTTCACACAGTGTACAAAAGTCCCACAACACTCTAGCTAAGACTCCTAGCAAGTGAAGATATGTAGCCTGAACCAATCATCACCTGTGACTACGCAAGACACCCAGTGCAGGAATTGGGACACCAACACAGACACATAATCTTTGGCCTACAGTCTGTCCTACCTTTAGATGTGCTGGGGAAAGGGTGGCACAGAGATTGTGGGAGTGGCCAGTTAGTGACTGGTCCAGCCTAAGATCCCTGCCATGAGAGGAAGCCCACACCTGACACTACCTGGAGGACCCAGAGGCAGGATTACCCAGAGACTTAGGAAAGAACCAAACATGAGGGAGGAGACAGTCTTCTCTTTGACAGGAAAATGCACCAATGAAAAAGTAGCAATACAGTGATCTAAACAAGACTTGGACAATGGCAACACCTGTTGAGATCTTAATATTCCAATACTATTAGGAAAAATCTCAGAAGGCCTCAGTCGTAAATGAAGAGCTATTGGCAATTAAAGTTAGCTTAGAGAGGAAGAATCACTCATTCCCAGGGATGAGCCCCTTGAGAGGTTATCCAATCCCAAGTGGCCAGCCTTAAACATATATACAGATGAGCAGCACTCAATGGACTTAGCAGACTGTTTATATACATATATCTATTCAGTGTGTGTTTGTGTGTGTGTGTGTGTGTGTGTGTAAAACAACAATTAAGAAAAGAGAGGGAATTGAAGGAGACACAATAGGAATTGGAAGGGGGAATAGAAATTATGTAAATGTATAAAATTATTAAAATTATGATCTCTCTCCTTATGCTCCTCATCAGAACTTTGGGAGCTCAGTCCGGTGCTCCAATGTGGGGCTCTGTCTCTATCTCCATCCATCGCCAGGTGAAGGTTAAGGCTCACAGTGAGCCCGTCCATGCTGTAGAGCCCACATTCATTGCCGTTGTCCCTGGTTTCTCAGTCCTCCTCCACCGTCAGCCACACTCAGAGAGCCCGGTTTGGTCCCCTGTTCCATCAGTTCCATTCCATCTGGACTTGGTGGTCTCCCGTTAGATCTGTCCCACCGTCTCAATGGGCAAACGCACTCCTCAAGGTCCTGACTTCCTTGCTCATGATCTCCCTCCTTTTGCTCCTCATCGGGACCTTGGGAGCTCAGTCCGGTGCTCCTATGTGGGGCTCCGTCATTTTCTCCATCCAATGCCAGGTGAAGGTTCTATGGTGATATGCAAGATATTCATGAGTATGGCAATAGGATCTGGACATTTCTGGCACCCTCTCCTCAGCTGCCCAAGGACCTAGCTGGGGGCATCCTCTGGACACCTGGGAACCCCTCTAGAGTCAAGTCTCTGCCAACCCTAGAATGGCTCCCTTAAGTAAGATATATAATTCCTTGTTCCCATATCCACCCTTCCTATATCCCAACCATCCTATTCCCCCAAGCTCTTCCCATCCTCCACTTCACACTTTTCTCGAGACGGCAGGACAGAACTAATGGGAGACCACCAAGTCCACTTGGAATGGGACTGATGGAACATGCGACCAAATCGGACTCTCTGAAAGTGGCTGATGGTGGAGGCTGACCGAGGAGCCAAGGACAATGGCGATGGGCTTGGTCTCTACGACATGGACGGGCTCTGTGTGAGCCTTGTCAGTTTGGTTGCCTACCTTCCTGGACCTGGAGGGAGTTGGGAGGACCTTGGATTCAGCATGGTGTGGAGAACCCTGATGGCTCTTTGGCCTGGAGAGGGAGGGAGTGGGGGTATGGGTGGAGGGGAGGGGAGGGAAGGGAGGAGGGGAGGAGATGGCAATTTTTAATAAAAAATAAATAAACTGGAAAAAAATAGACATGAAAAAAAAATCAATAGACCAAGATACATACCAATGCAAAGTATTCATTTCTATATCACATTCCCCTTCAAATGTGAACAAACATTTATAAACAATATTTTGGAAAAAAATTATTAAAATTAGTAAAATAAATATAATCAATAAACACTATTTGGTATTTCATTATCTATGAATGAATGAATAGATAGATGATAGATAGACAGAGGCAGATAGACAGATACATAGATGGATGTATGTATCTCACATGTTCCTTCTGCTGAGCACAGGCACAGCCAGTCCTGTTGATTTTTCTGATATATAGAGGTGCCGACCCTTGTTGTCTTAAAATCTTTGATCTTCAGGAGGTCCCATTTATTAACTGTTTCTATCAGGTTCTGTGCTAATAAGGTTATATTTAGGAAGTAGTCTCCTGTGCTAATGTGTTCAACTGTACTTCCCACTTTCTCTTCTATGAGGTTCAGTGTGGTTGGCTTTATGTTGAAGTCTTTGATCTATTTGAACTTGTTTTGTGTGGGATGATAGATATGGATCTATTTTCATTCTTCTAAGAACATGGTCAGCAAGACAAAATGGCAGCCTACAGTATGGGAAAAGATCTTCACCAGCCCCATATCAGACAGAGGGTTATTCTGCAAAATAAACAAAGAACTCAAGAAATTGGTCATCAAAAGAACAAATAATATAATAAAAAAATGGAGTACAGACCTAAACAGAGAACTCTCAGCAGAGGAATCTAAAATGGCTGAAAGACAATTAAGGAAATGCTCAGCATCCTTAGCCATCAGAGAAATGCAAATCAAAACAACTCTGAGATTCTGTCTTACACCTGTAAGAATAGCTGAGATCAAAAACACTGATGACAACTTATTCTGGAGAGGATGTGGGGTAAAGGGAACACCCCTGCATTGCTGGTGGGAGGGCAAGCTGGTACAGCCTCTTTGGATATCAGTATGGCAATTTCTCACAAAATTAGGAGACAACCTTCCTCAAGGCTCTGTAATACTACTTTTGGGTATATTATCAAAGGATGCTCAATCATGCCACAAGGACATTGTTCAACTATGTTCATAGCAGCATTGTTTGTCATAGCCAGAACTTGGAAACAACTTTGATGCCCTTGACTGAAGAATAGATAAGGGAAATGGATATATTTACACAATGGAGTGTGACATGGCAGAAAAAAATAACGACATCTTGAAATTTGCCAGTAAATGGATAGATCTAGAAAACATCATAATTGAGTGAGGTAATCCAGACCCAGAAAGACAAATATCATATGTACTCACTCATAAGTGGCTTTTACACATAAAGCAAAGAAAAACTAGCCTACCAATCACAATCCCAGAGAACCTAGAAACAATGAGGACCCTAAGAGAGACATACATGGATCTGACCTAATCTACATGGGAAGTAAAGAAAAAAAAGTAAGATCTCCTGAGTCAATTGTGAGCATGGGGACCACGGAAGAGGGTAAAAGGGGAGGAGAGAGGAAGGAATGGGAACAGAGAAAAATGTATAGCTCAATAAAATCAATTTTAAAAAATTTAAAAACTTTCATCTTCATAACCAGCAACATGAATCTGGCTCAGGGTACACTGTTCTCTGGTTGGTTCATTCTTTTACCTCTCCTCCTCTCCATGAAGGACTCTTATTACATTTAGCCCACTTAGAGGCTCCAAAAAATATGAATATTCTTATTTTCAGGGTATTTGGTGATCAAGCTTAATTCCATTTGCTGTCTCAATTCCCCATTGCCAAGCAGAAGATAATATAACTTGAGATCAAAGGGTTTAGACCCAAGTATCTCTCTCTGTGAGAAGGACAGGACATTGTTCTACCTCCTCAAAAGAAGGGAAACATGGCCCAGACGGGTCAGCCTCCCTTTGAAACTGTCTTTCCTTACCTGCTCCCTCCCTACATCACATGCTGCGGAGAGCATCATAAGTCTAAGGACACAGTCTACCTCCGCTGTATACAAAGCCACATTTAATAGTAGATAGAAGTGCAGAGTCAGATAGTTCTGAGTGAAAATTGCAGGTTTATTCCTGGCATGAGACTTCCACAATATTTAGCTCAGTTTCTTCATCTTTAAAGATAATTTTGGGAGCTATTCTAAAGTTTTATGAATCTGAAACACCTACTACATTTTGAGTGGATATTTTATTTGAGAAATTTACATGACTTTCATTGGTATAAGGGAAGGGTTCTTCGAGTGCAAAAAATGAACTAATAATAACGATGAACTGGAGAGATGCATCTTCAGTTAAAAGTCACCATGTTAGGTGACTCACAGCTACTCTAGCTCAGGGGGACATGATGCCTCTAGGCTCCAATGGCACCTGTGCTGATTTGCACACACACACACACACACACACACACACAATTGAAAATTAAGAATAAATTTAAAAACAGGGGGAAAGCACTATTTTGCACATTAAAAAAAAATAGAAAATGCCAAAACCCGCGGTTTTAATTTAAATCTGTGTGTTCTCCGATTCTTCCAACAAGATGAAAATGAGAAAATTTTCTTCCCAGTTTGATAAGACCCCACTGGAACTTCCATAGATTTGTAGCAAGCCTCACACTTAGATGGCAGCATTAAGAAAGGACAAGGTCTCAGGTTGGCTCCTGATCTCTATGAATCCAGGAGATGAAGAACTGAATGGGGTGAGTTTTGTGCATGGTGATAGATAAGAGTCTATTTTCATTCTTCTCCATGTTGATATCCAGTTATTCCAGCACCATTTGTTGAATATGCTTTCTTTTTTCCATTTGATATATTTTGCTTCTTTGTCAAAAATCAGGTGTTTGTATGTGTGTGTGGATTGATATCTGGGTCTTTGATGCTGTTCCATTGGTCCTTCTGTCTGTTTTTATGCCAATACCAGGCTGTTTTCAGTACTGTAGCTCTGCAGTAGAGCTTGAATTCAGGAATTGTGATGCCTCCAGAAGTTCCTTTATTTTACAGAAATGTTTTCGCTATCCTGGATTTTTTTTTTTTTTTTTTTTTTTTGCTTTTCCGTATGAAGGTAAGTATTGTTCTTGTGAGGTCTGTGAAGAATTTTGCTGAGATTTTGATGGACATTGTATTGAATCTGTAGATTGCTTTTGGTAAGATTGCCATTTTTACTGCGTTAATTTTACCTACCCAAGAGCATGGGAGAGCTTTCCATTTTCTGGTGTCTTCTTTAAGGACCTCAACATAAAACCAGCCACACTGAACCTCATAGCAGCATTATTTGTCATAGCCAGAACCTGGAAACAACCTAAATGCTCCTCAACTGAAAAATAGATTTAAAAAAAAGGTGTGGTACATTTACACAATGGAATACTACACAGTGGGAAAAAATAATGACATCTTAAAATTTGTGGGCAAATGGATGGATCTAGAAAACATCATATTGAGTGAGGTAACCCAGACCCAGAAAGACAAATATAATATGTATTCACTTATAAGTGGCTTTTAGACATAAAGCAATGAAAAACAAGCCTATAATTCACAATCCAGAGAACCTGAACAACAAGGAGGACCCTAAGAGAACATACATGGATCTAATCTACATGGGAAGTGGAAAAGGATGGGATCTCTGAGTAAATTGGGAGCATGGGGATCATGGGAAAGGATAGAAGGGGAGGAGAGAGGAAGGAAGGGGAGCAGAGAAAATTATATAGTTCAATAAAAACAATTTTAAGAAAAGAAAACCATGCTTTAGCCCCAATAAGCTGATGAGGAATGAAGCATGTTTGTGTGGTGTGGTTTTATGGAAGCTGGGTCACATTAAAAACAATGAGAGATTATTGAAGAATGTCAAAAAAAAAGAACTGAATGTGGTTGAAAATCTAGAATCTTCACCCAACCCTCTAGTTGAAATGAATTTAATGTTCACGAGGCACCAGGGCCTTTAGCAGGATTGCCAAGCCATCTTGGACTCACATGATCAAGGCTGAGACTGGAGAAGTGCCTTGGGGAACATTGTCGAGTGTTCAGATGACAAAGACATCTGGAAAAGAGAATCCATGGCAGCACCTTATCAAGTTAAAGTCATGAGCTTGGTATTGGAGAACTCTTCAACTCCTAGCTCAATGTAAATGCCAAGGCCATGCAATGATTCAGTGTGGAGACACTATCAGTCATTGAGTCCAGTGTCTCAGGCCACATTCCAGCAAAGCCTAGGAGTTAGGGAGTCCTGCCAGAGCAATGCTAAAAGGGATGTACCCAGTCCCACCAGTTTGTTCCTCTCTCTGTCTCTCTCTCTGTCTCTGTCTCTCTCTCTCAACATTTTATTAAGTATTTTTATTAATTAATTAATTTATTAAATTAAATTAATTAATTAAATTTTATAAAACGATCTTTTCTCATTTTACATAGCTATACAAGTTCCCACTCTCCTGCTCCCCCCATTTCCCCCACCCCACACCCATCCTCTCCTCAGAGCAGGTAAAGCTTCCCATTGGGAGACAAGAATTGGGAGCATGGAAGCTGGGAGAAGGGAAAGTAAAAAGGGAGGAGAAGAGGAGAAGGGGAAGGAGAAGAACAGGATGGTCGAGATGCAAAAAGAACAGAGAGAGAGAGAGAGAGAGAGAGAGAGAGAGAGAGAGAGAGAGAGGGGAAAGCGTTTTTTATTATGTATAGAATATATGCCTGCAGGCCAGAAGAGGGCACCACACCTCATTACAGATGGTTGTGAGCCACCATGTGGTTGCTGGGAATTGAACTCAGGACCTTTGGAATAGCAGGCAATGCTCTTAACCGCTGAGCCATCTTTCCAGCCCAGAAAGCAATATCTTGATTGTGGGAGTCATTATGGGACTAGTGTGAAACCTGACACCTGGAAAATTTCCAGAAATCTATAAGGATGAGCCCAGATAAGACCTTAAGCAATAATGGAGAGGCTGCCTGAACTGACCTTCCCCTGTATAAAGATTGATGACTATCTTAATTGTCATCATAGAACCTTCATCCAACAACTGATGGAAGCAGATGTGGAGGCCCACAGCTAGCACTGAGCTGAGTTCCCACATTCCAGTCAAAGAGATGGAGGAATAAAGGAGTCAAGACCATGATGAGGATACCCACAGAAACAGCTGACCTGAGCTACTGTGAGCTCACTGACTCCAGACTGATAGAGGGGGAACCTGTATGGGACCAAACTAGGTGGGTGCCTTGGGAAGTCTGTGGGGTCACTGGCAGAGGGAACAGTATTTATCCCTAGTGCTTGAGCTGGGTTTTTGGAGTCCATTCTTTATGGAGGGACACCTTTCTCACCCTAGAGATAGGTGGGAGGGCCTTGGTCCTGCTTCAACGTGATGTGTGAGACTTTGTTGACTCTCAGAACATTTTTAAAAGTTGTTTCTGCTTAACTTTTAGAAGAAAGTGTTGTCTCATCTCAGATATGATAGGAATGTTGCACAAGTTAGTAATGTTAATTTAAAACCTAATCAAATCACTAGCAACCTCCTCAGGGATATATACACACTATTTATGCAAACTGTTCAACACACTGTAAGTGGGTAAAATGAGTAGCTAATGAAATTGAGACCTAAAGATTTCAGTGACTTGAGAGGTCCACACAGGGCATGAAGAATAAATAGTATTGCTATTCCTTTCCAGTTCCAGTTCCTTGATTCCATTCTTATGAGCACCTCAGACAAATGTTTACAAACAAATCTAAAATACATTTCATCAACTTTTGGCTTTTTAAAGAATATTCATTCTTTTATTTACTATGTGTGTTCATGTTCTTGTGTGTACATGTGTGTATGTGTGTGTGCATGTATGTGTGTGCATATGTGTATGTGTGTATATGTGTGTGCGTGTATGTGTGTATATGCATATGTGTATGTGTGCATATGTGTATGTGTGTGTGTTACACATGTGGAAGTCAGAGGATAACTGTAGTCAGTCAGCCCTCTCCTGTCATTTTGTGAGTCTGTGAACGGAACTCATCTTGTGAGTCCTGCATGCCAATCCCTTTATCCAATAAGCCCCATTGTTGGTCCAACTTCTGCAATCTTTGTAATTCAGCCACCCTCCCCTGGAAGGACAAACTACCCAGACTTGGGTATCCTCCATACCCATACTGCTAGGACAATAGTCACACTTGTATTGTGTAGAAGCCCACAGACTTCAGACCAAAGGTCAGAGGATTCAAGCTTATTCCTGCTCCTTCAAGGATATGACAGGAGGTTTGACCCAGAGAGTTGCTGCCTGCAGGATACTTGGTCTAAGGTGTGGTTGCTGCATGTCCTGCCTAAACAACACAATGCTTAACTCAGGATATAGTTACTTAATGTTTCAGATTTTGAAGCAGGTGACAGCTCTGCTTGTTCTCTGTATCATGTCAAAGCTGTTTTTTGCCTTCTCCCCTACCCTTGGATTGGGGTATATAAGCATATGGAAAATGAATGTGGGTGAATTTAGTATTCACTGGATTGCTTTTCCCGTTCTATTCTGCATCTCTCTTCCTTTTCTTTTGTATCCTCTGTTCCTCCTGCCTAATATTTCTAAACAGCACATTTCTACCCTGGAATGTGCAAACCCCATCATATGTTGGAGCCCAACATATGTACCCCAGTGTGGGACCCCAACACTATTGCCATGGAACAGATTCTCACAGCGTTCATATCTCCAGAGACATCATTTGTCTTTCTTTCTGGATTACGTTGTTCAAGAAATAAGAGGGTTGTTAAATAAAATAATAAATTCAAGTATGAGCAAATGGAAACTGTACTTGGAAATAGTAAATATTTATGAAGCCAAGGGGGGACACCCACACAACAGTGTCAAGCACTGATGTTGTACTACTTATGAAAGAAGCACTGATCCCTTCTATGAAGTCACTGGACTAAAATTTAAAATTGTCTTTGCACCATACAATTCTTCATTCCCACAGTTGCCTAAAAGGGATCAATGAATTGTTTCTTCAAGATGCAGTGAGTAAGTCCAGTAAGTTAAAAAGATTGTTTCATTTGAATTAATTTTTAAGCAGACACAAAAGAGTACATGTGTGCTGGCTAGTTTTTAATGTCAGTTTGACAGGGGCTAGAGTCATTTGGGAAGAGAATGTCAGTTGAGAAAATGCCCTTTCCTGATTGACCTGCAGGCAAACCTATAGGAGCATTGTGTGTGTGCGTGTGTGTGTGTGTGTGTGTGTGTGTGTGTGTGTGTGTGTGATTGGTGTACCAAGGGTAGAGCCATTCTCAGGTGGATGGTCCTGCAAGATGAGGAAGCCATGGAAATCAAACCAGTAAGCAGTGCTCCTTACTGTTATGGCTTCTACTTCAGTTTCTCCCTCCAAATACTTAAGTCCCCGTCCTGATTTCCCTGCACGATGGACTACAAATCCTAAGTTGAAATAAACCCTTTCATCCCCTGTTTGCTCATTGGGTTTGCTTTGTTTTTTATTGAAAATAGATTTTTCCTCACATAATTTATTCTGATTATGGTTTCTCCTCCCTCTGCTCCTCCAAGTTCCTACATACATCCCTTCCTATCTTCCCCTCTTTAGAAACAAACCGGCCTTTAAGGGATAATAATATAAGAAGATAAAAACAAAAACAAACACATCAGAGTTGAACAAAAAGAACAGAAGGAGAAGAACCCAAGAGAATCAGAGACCCACTAATTCACACCCTCAGAAATCCCAAAAAGACATGGTATTAGGATTTATAGAATAACAAAACTTATAGCTGGTCTTCAGTAGATGCCAAAATCCTGAAGAAGTGGGCTAGAGGGCCAGTGAAGGATTGGACTTGCTAGCAAGGTGAAAATAATTAGCCAAAGAACAAAAACTTTCTTCTTCCAAGTTGTTATATAGGCTTTCAGCAGGTGTTGCCCAGATTAGAGGTGGGTCTTCCCACCTCAAAGATCCAGATTAAAGGTGTGACTTTCCATCAATCCGGATTAGAAGTGGACCTCCCCACTTCAAATTAAGCAAAAATCTTTCACAGGTGTGCCCCTCTATTTTTGGATTTTAGTTCATTTCAGGTGTAGCCAAGAATGATCATCACACGCACTTAACTGGAAGACATAATGCCTGTGCAGAGGTTCTGGTGCAGATCCATACAGATGCTGTGTGTGCTACCTCAGTCTCTGTGAGTTCAGAGTTCATGGTGGTTTCGATCACAGCAATAGAAACCCTAAGAAAACACGTGTTGATGAAAGACCGTGTTATGTTTTGAGACATGCAAACACCATGTAATAAACACATCTCTCTCCTCAAACATTTACCCTTTCTTTGTGGTATCCTTGAGCTCCTTTCTCTCCACTTTGGACATACAATACACTATAGCTCCTAGAGTCCCTTTGCTGTCCAAGAGCATTGAGGAACTTCTCTTTCCTCTGGCTGTGACTTGGTGCCCATTGACTAACCTTTCTCAGCACTCTAAAGGTTGCTTTGGATTCTTAACATTTTCCCCTTCATTGGCTTAATTGCAGGTGGCAATTGTCCTGTTACAATTGCACTTATCTCTTTTATAATGAAGAGACGATAATGAGAAAAATGCATTAATGCATAACAAGGCTCAGAACATATCATAAAGTATTAGCTGATAATTTCCCTTTCCTGGTAATAGAGTTAGAGATGGTTTCCCATCTATTTAAGAAATAGGCTGCATTAGTCTCAAGGCTCTGTGACTCAATATTCCATAATTTACATAGATCCGAGTTGTGAGCTAAGATGCTCGTTGCCTGCCGAAGCCATTATTTTAGTCTGATGACTAAAAATAATAGGTAACAGATACAAATAATTAAATGTCTGTTTTAAAAGGTCAGTAGCATAAGGAAATGGTTAATTATACTGACAGTGTAATAAGAAAGTTGAAAAGAGCGTTGTGGGTTTTTTTTTTTTTCAGTACAAAACTCAGTAAAAAAAAACTAGCCAAGCTGGGAGGTTTACTAATTTATAGCAATTAAGTAGTTAATTAGAAATTCATAATTATCTTTGCCACTTCATTAAGAACTCTGTGCAGATTTCCTAATGTAACTTGTTGGAAGTCTTACTTATCTTGGTTATTAGTGCTTTATGAAGAAACAGCTTTCAGTGTGTTAAAATGACTGTCTCATTAAAACTTTGCTTCTCCATCCATGGAAGAACACATCAGTTCTAAGGCTGTAATAGTTCTGGGTTTGCTGGTGAAGTGTGACTGGGGGTCAGAGGATATTCTGTAGTGGAGGGGCTGCGGGCCGGCTTCCCGCTGCCAGGCTCCCAGCCACCAGCTAGCTTATAACCCGAAATAACAACACACAAACTGTATTCTTTTAAATACTGTCTGGCCCATTATTTCAGCCTCTTACTCACATCTTGACTAACCCATATCTAATAATCTGTGTAGCACCACAAAGTGGTGCCTTACCAGGTAGATTCTAGCGTACGTCCATCTTGGGCTGGAGCTTCATTGCATCTCTCTCTGAGGAGAGGCATGGCAGTCTGCCTAACTTAGGAGAGGCGTGGCATCTGACTGAGCCATCTACCTCACTTCCTTCTTCCTGTTCTGTCTACTCCACCCACCTAAGGGGCGGTCTATCAAATGGGCCAGGCAGTTTCTTTATTAATTATCCAATGAAATCATCAGATAGATAGAAGACACACCTACATCAGGATAGAGCCTATCCTTAATCACTAAGGCAGAGGAGCATCACTCATGATGCTCGGCTATGGGCTAGTTGCTGATGCTCTCTCTGCTTTCACTGCTTTGAGCATTGTTTTTCTTTGTCATCATATACCCTATGCTAGTGCACTTGTTTGTCTGTTAGTTTTGCCAACTTGACACAATCTGGAGTCCTCTGAGAAGAGGGAGCCTCAACTGAGAAAATGCCTCCATCAAATTGGTCTATAAGCAAAACTTTGGAGCAGTTTCTTAACGGATAACAGATGTGCAAGAGCCCAGCTCATCGTGAGTGGTGCCACCCTGAGATGGAGGTCCTGGAGTGTATAAAAAACACAAACGGGAGGAGAAGTTGGTGTGCAACACTTCTCCATGGCCTCTGCCTCAGGTCCTGCCTCCGTTGGCTTCCTTCAGTGATGGACTGTGGTGTAGAAGGCTAAGCTCTTTCCTCCCCAAGTCGAATTTACTCATAGTGTTTATCACAGCAATAGAAAACAAACTAATATAGCTAGTTTTGTCGCTTTAAATTCTACAAAGTGTTGACATTCCAGAGGGAAAAATCAAAACTGTGAGAGGATACCAACAGCAAGTCATCGCTACACTGTCAATGACTTGGGAGCTTTAAGTTATATCTCAGTAAAATAGCCTAAAGGAACATGAATTTCTAGAAAAGAAATCAAAACACAAGTGGGTAGTAGATTTAAAAGGGCCAGTATTCTTCCATGTGTGTATTCAGTGGGTGACTGTAGTGACGAGGGGCAGGCCTGCTTCTCGTCCTGTTCGGCTCCCACTCGGCTAGCTTTACACCTGAAATAACAACACACAAACTGTATTCTTTTAAACACTGCCTGGCCCATTAGCTCTAGCCTCTTACTGGCTAACTGTCACATCTTGCTTAACCCATTTTTAATAATCTGTGTAGCACCACAAGGTGGTCGCTTACCAAGAAAGATTCAGCATGTCTGACCTGGTGGCTGGCTTCATGGCGACTGTCTCACTGCCTTCTTCCTCCCTGGATTCTGTTCTGTCTTCTATGTTCTGACCTATCAGGCCAAGCAGTTTTCTTTATTAATTAACCAATGAAAGCAACAGAGAGATAGATAGATAGATAGATAGATAGATATAGATAGATAGATAGATAGATAGATAGATAGATAGATAGATAGAAAACCCTCCCACATCAGGTAACCCAGGTGATTATCATCAATTGTGTCCACTAACCTCACAAGGCTGTACGCAGATGAATAGGATCCCAGCTTCATCAGGTGATGTATGAAGGATGAACTTACAAAGGGTGATTTCAGTCCCTTAACTCAGCTCTGAAGCACAGCGTCCACCACATTATGCAGTTTCTCAAACTAATTATGACCTGTGTTTTATTGAGGAGGCTGTGTCCCTGAGTGAATGTGCTGTGATATTTTTAGTCAGAACATTGTAGTTGAACATTTAGGTCGTTTAATTGAAAACAAACATCAATATTTGTATGTATAGCAATGTTTCTTCCCTAGAGAATTACTACTCATCTGAGTTTTTCCAAGTGTACTGGCTACATCCAATTGTGGAAATTTTATGGAAAACCCTTTACATACATAACACACATACATACATACATAGGCGTGTGCACAAACACACCAATAATAATAAATGAATAAACTACCAGAACAAATCCTTTCAGATCTGTATTATCCACTTATTTGTCTTCTGATGAATGTCTCTTTTGATCCTTGGCCTGTTTTTTTAAAGTTCAGCATATTTGCTTTCTTGCTGTTGTGTTCTTGAGTTCTTCATACACTTTTCATATTAGCTCATATGTAGTTTGAGAATATTTTCTTTGTCTTATGAGTTGCTCATCATTCTCTTGTTTTCTTTGCTAAGCAGAAACTGTCTAGTTTAATTATTATCCCATTTTTCTCTTTTTTCTTTGCTTTCCTAAACTTCCAGGATCCAATTTAAATAGACACTAGCCAGATCAGCATCATACAGTTTATCATCTGTTTTCTTCTAGTTTTATATTTATGATTTTTACATTTAAGATTCTAATCCATTTTTGAATTTATTTTATTAGTGAGATCATCTGAAATGAGGATCTACTTTTTAATTTAAAAATTAAAAGAAAAATTATCATCGTGTCTAAGAGTGCATGACAAATGGGGAGGTGTGTGTATGTCAGAGAGTGCATGGAGGTCACAGGACAGCTTTGTGGAGTCCGTTCTCTCCTCCACCTTTTCCTGTCTTCCAGGGAATAAACTCAGGTACCATGTTGCACCACAAGCACCTCTACCTACCACATCAGCTCAACAGCCTAGAGCTTCCTCTTACTCTTATGCCATAGGAACTTATTTCCCCCAAACTCGGCTGCTCAATTCCCACTGTCTGCTCTTAACACCTTTGCTGAAAATCAACTATCCACAGATAAGTCTGTTTCTGGACATTTCACCTTCTCCCATGGGTCAATGTGTCTCTATTCTAGGACTATTGTCTTAGGAGCTACAGTTTATAGTGTATACCTTTAAAAATCACATAGTAGGATGTCACCAGCATTGCTCTTTTCATTCAAGACCTTTCCCTTTCTAAAGTCTATTATTCTTCCACATGAATTTTAGAATTTTTTCAATTTTTATAAAAATGGCATTACAGTTGTGTCAGGAACTTCACTAACCCTACAGATGCTTGTGTATATGGGCATTTTAACATATGACTTCTAATCTATAAACATTAATTTATTTCCACATATTTATGCCAGCATCTTCAATTTCCTTTTTATAAATTTTTATAGTTTTCAATTATAATCTTTTACCTACTGATTAAATTTAGTCCAGAGTACATTTTGTAGCTATTGTAAATGTGGTTGTTTTATTGATTTCCTTTTCCAATATTTCATTGTTAAATTGTAAAAACACTACTGATTGCTGTATTGATTTTGAAGCCTGCAACTTTACTGAATTTGCTTACCAGTACTAACATGTTTTTGATGAAGTCTTTAGGGTTTTCTAAATATGAGGTCATTAATCATTTAGATATTGCAAAGTGGAACTACAGTGAGATATCCACTCGCTCCTATTAAAATGGATACTTTTTAAAAGGTGTTAACAAGTATGGTGAACAAACAGATGTGTTTTATAGTGTTGGTGAGAAAGGTAGTACATTCATTATGGGAATTGTACGGAAGTTCCTTAAAATATAAACATCTGGGACTGGAGAGATGGCTCAGCAGTTTAGAGCACTGACTGCTTTTCCGTAAGACATAAGTTCAATTCCCAGCATCCACGTGGCAGCCCATAAACATCTATAACTCTGGTTACAGAGGATCTGATGCCTTCTGGATTATGCAGGTAGTGGGGACTCAAGTGACACACAGGTACACATGTAGACAAACACTCATACATATAAAATAAAAAAAAAATTTAAAGGAACAAGGATAGGATTGCTCTACATTCCAGCAACCCCACTTCTGGACAGCTGTCAGAGGCAATGGAGTTATTTATGTTTATAGCAGAATTGTTACCGTTGCTAAACACAGACCTTCTGTGTCCATCAATGAATGACTGTGTGGAGAAGATTGCAGTACTCATACAGAATAATACTAAGTCTTCAAAAGAAACAAATCCTGCCCATGTACCCCAAAGTGGATAGACTAGAATATTATGCTTAATGGAAGAAGACAGAGCAACATACTGCACTATCTCAGTTGTACGTGGAATCTTAAAACAGATTCAGAAGCAATGAGATAGAGGGTTGGGGTGTAGTTCAGCTGGTGCAGTGTTTGCTTACTATGCTTGGGTCCCTGGGTTCTATCCACAGCACCATATAAACCAGGTACGAAGTTCAGGCCAACCTGGGTTACATGAGTCCCTGTCTCAAAAATAAATAGCTAAGTGAATAAATAATAAAGAGCAAAATGGTAGTGACCAGAGGCAAGAGAAGAGAGTAGGGAGTCATATGGAGATCTGATCAAGGTAAAATGGTGAAATTTAAATTAACAGTACAACACTTCAGTTATATTGAAAGAGCAAGATTTTGCTACCTATAGAAAAATTTCATTAGATTTCTTTATTTTCAATTTTATGTGTATGATATTTCTTCCATGCATGTATGTGCACCAGGTAGGTGCCTGTTTGAGTCCCTGGAACTTGGGTTACAGATGGTTACAAGCCACTGTACGGGTGCTGGAAATCAAACCCCAGTCCTCTGCAAAGGCAGCAAGTACCTTGGAGACCCCGAGATGTTGGAAATGCCAGAGTTGTGGATACCTACTGAGGAGAGCTGTTAACAGGGAGTGGAATCAGCCCGAGAGAGAGAAGTGTGTTGCAGTCAACAAAACTGGACAGAGTTGGAAATCTGAAGAGCGTTTTGACATCAAACATGGAGATACAGTGTTTGGAGTTTGCCCAGCTGGTTTTCAGTCTTGCTTTGGTCCAGCATTTCCCCATTCTGCTCCCTTCCATGTGTTTGGAATGGTAACGTATGTCCTGTGCCATTCTATGTTGCAAATATGAGATCTGGTTTTTGATTTTGATTTTTAAAGGGGGATTACACTTAAGAGATAGCCATGCATCTCAGAAGAGACTTTGGACTTTTAAATGTTGTTCAGACTGTGATAGACTACGGGGGCTTTTGAAGTTGTACTGAATGCATTTTGCCTTATAACATGGTTACAAGCTTATGGGTGCCAGAGAGTGGAATGTGGTAGTCAATGTGATTGGCCCCATAAGCTCATAGGAAATAGCCCTATGAGGAGGTGTGGCCTGGTTAGAGGATGTATGTCACTGTGGGGGCTAGATTTGAGGTCTCCTTTGATCAAGTTATGCTCAGTGTAGAAGACAGGTCACTTCCTATTACATATGGATCAAGATGTAGAACTCTCAGCTCCTTCTCCGGCATGTGTGTGTGTTTTAAGAAAATCCTCCCTTGTAGAAGAGGAAATGATAGTAAATTATCCAATTTGTACAGTAAGTTACAGAATCAGTATTTGAACCTGGTTCCCAAATCTGTACCCCATTTTCAGATATAGACACACCTATGGCAAATATGATTAATTTATTAAAGTTACTTTATCAGAGCTCAGACAAGTGATGACTCCAAGGTAGGGAGGAAAGCTACACTACCAACTACCAAACTAAATACAGGAGGAGAGACAAGGGTCCACTATATGCTTGGAGAGGGCTACAAGGAAGGCAAGGCCAGCATGAACAGAAATAGTGAAAACCAGAGGCCCATTTGCACTGGTAGGGAATAAGCTGTGCTTTAACAATGAAGTAGTATTAGCTTCCTTTAAATCCACATCTGTGGCTTATATTTGTATCCATTGGGTCCAGTGCTTTCCAACATTGGAATTGCGGGTCTCCAGGGTGAGGTATATGCAGGGGTGGCTGTACCAGGTCTCCAGGGAGAGGTATTCACAAAGGTGTCTTGAGGGCTGTGGATCTGTCTACTTTCCTCATCGACAGGCACACAGAGCAGTCTCTATCCACAACATACGCTGAGCTAACCACTGCAACATCTGTGCTGGCTCAGAGATGCTCGGAGCCTCTGGGCTAGCAGAACTAGCTCTTCCTTGGATCTCCGACATCTAACAGGCCCCCTCCATGTAAGCTGGAGATTTATTAACTTCCAACTGCTTGTTATTACACGAGAGCATCAAAGTGAGAATGCACAGGCACAGAAGAAAAATTGACAGTAGGAATGCAGACCTCATACAAAGAGTGGAGGGAGAGAAAGTAATGGCTAAGGAGCAGAAGAAAGTGACGCAACAGGGAATAAAATGGATTACTACTCTGACAGAGATAGAGACACAGATTTTACCAGACAAGCATTATAGACATTAGGAGTCATGGTTTCTACTGTATTTTCTGTTGGTTGTGTTTGTTCAAAAGAACGGCATTTTAGATAACATGTGAAGCAAGGAGCACTATGCACAAACATTACAATATTAATTACCAGAATCTCTCTATATTCTCAGCTTTGACTCATTCCCTATAGCTGTGACACAGCCATGGAGGGGACAGATGAGATTAAAAGCAATATTTTTATTTCAGATTGCATACCTGGCAAGGTTTACAGTCCTGCCAATAAGGTATGCAACTACCTCACTTGGAAGAAACTACTTCTATAAGCTCTGTTCACAGAAGTCCTGGAGAAGAGTAGAGTCTGTAGTACCAGCGGCACTCTCCCTCCCCCCACCTCTCTCTCTCCACATAATGAGATTGAAAGGACATCCTCACAGAGTATCCATTGACCACTTGAAGTCACTATGGGCAATTAATCTACAAAGAAAATCCTTTCATACCCTCAAGACCTTGTATCTATGACTCAAAACTCTAGATACAGAACTTGATGAGAGGTAGAATTGTAAGTGTTCCCTGTTTGACTTTTAACAAACCAATTAGTATTCTCAGTCTTAGTTTCTACCTACAACAAGAGAAGGATAGCATAAGCAACATAAATTATTTGAAGAACAAATACTGATTTTAAAGCTATCACCATAGTGGTTATGAAACTCAATTTAAAGATATATTGATGACACATTTTGCCTAAACAAAATAAAATTTACACATAAATCATAATTCTGTATTTTATCATTATCAAAAGGCTGACCATTATTTATGTATTTTTATACACACCAAACAGGTCTAGATTTATTGAGAAAAATCTATGTGTACTCCAAGCTATCTTTTACCTATTATAATAATGGTTATTAATTTTGAGCATGTAACTCTCAAAGAAGCCGGCAACTTCAGAGAGCTGACAGAACACCGCTGTTCTCCTCCCACACCTCACAACTGTCTGAGGCATCATCCACAGTACCGGCATATGAACCCCACCTCTACTCAGCACTTCTGTGACTCTTAGCCTATAAGCCTTAGTCACATCACCCTGTAGCTAGGTTACTTCTTAACTAAGTGTGCTGCTTGGAGGTGTAAGACACCCTTCGCCCTCAGAAACCTTTAAGCAGTCTTCCTACTCCACCTGGCAGAACCGAGGTATCTCTTGCTTCAGATCCTCCCTAGACTCCTCTCCCTCCTGAAACAGAGCTCATGTCAGTGTTACTCTACTGAGCCTACTGCATCTCATGTCCATCCCTTAACCTTAACAGAAATATTGTTTTCATGGAATTGAGGATAGACTCCAGGGCCTTGTGCATGCTAAGAAAGGACTCTAGCACATAATGCCAGCCCTCTGGCATTATTTTTAATTGCAGTCATCTGTTGCAATGCTCCTTCTCAAAAAAATACAATTAAACATAAATGAAAAATTCATTTAGGGCAAAGGACATAGCTCAGCTAGTAGAGCACTTGTCTAGAATGCATGAAGTCCTGTGTTCAACCTACAGCACTACATAAAGTGCGCATGGTGCTACACATCTGTAATCTCATCACTGAAGCTGTTAAAGCAGAAGGATCTGAAGTTCAAGGCTATCATTGGGTACATAATAAATCTGAGGTCAGCCTGGGCTAGATGAGATCCTGACACAGAAAAAAATAGAAGAGGAGAAAAAGGGGGAGGAAGAAAGGTTGGTTATTACAGTATATGTCAACATAAGAAACAGCTGTCAGAGATAGCCTACTCCATAGTTCAATATTAATGGCCCAGGAACACAGACTTAGGTTACCCCAAATTCCATGTTCCAACATGATAACAATTTTGTAAAGGTTCTATGGAGATTTTATAGTTACAGAACAAAAAAAAAACAACATAAATTAAGACCTTTTCCAGGTACACTGGTAGAAATACCAGGTAGGTGAGTTACAGAAATATGAGAGAAATCTGTCCTAGGACTCGGCTGCTATCTGTCATTCTTCGCCTTTTGACAGTGAAAGCTCATGTCTGTTCAGACACTGGATGGAGTCCATCTCATGGAGTTGGTCTTAAGTCAAATCAGATATTGGTTGGTTACTCCTACACGGTTTGTGCCACTATTGTACTAGCCTACCTTGCAGGCAGGACATCATAGTAGATCAGAGGGCTTGCGGCTGGGTTGCTGTTTACACTTCCCTTTTGGTAGCCTGTAGATATCTTCCTGATGGAGGACATTCATTGATTAATAAAGAAACTGCCTTGACTTTTTGATAGGGCAGGATTTAGGTGGGTGGAGTAGACAGAACAGGATGCTGGGAGTGAGGCAGATGCCTCAGGAAATTGCCATGGGTCAGATGCGATGAAGCTCTGGCCCAAGATGGACATATGCTAGAATCTTCTCAGTAAGCCACCAACTTGTGGTGCTACATAGATTATTAGGTATGGGTTAAAGCAAGATATGTGAGAATTAGCTAATAAGAGGCTGAAAGTAATGGGCCAGGCAGTGCTTAAATGAATACAGTTTGTGTGTTGTTATTTCCGGGGCTAAGCTAGCTCTGCAGGAGCCGGGTGGGATGAAAAGCAAGCCTTCTCGCCTCATCACTGCACCTTCCTATACCAAGAACACTAGTTTGTAGGGTGAAGGTACTAGGAAGGCACCAGCTCCACTTCTTTGCACTCATTGGGTTGTGTAGGTACTGTCTTCAGCAATGAGGGTTTGATGTCAGTTTGTGGAGGGCAACCAGTAGCCTTGGCAACAGCCTGAGCTGTTTAGGGTTGACATGAGACCCCTTTGGCCACAGTTCAATAAAATATAACCCATTCCCTGTACTGAAAGCTTGATGTAGTGACAAGAGATACCCACTTGGGACTCTGTCTCCCCAGTTAGTCATTTCATTTAGATCATCTTCATATGTGTATGTATTTTAGGAATCGTCTGTATTCAGTTTCCATACTACAACTCAAATGGTTCTTAATTTTATTTGTCTCTCTCATATTCCCTCTGCCATCTTCTTTACTCCCTTCCTTCTTGATCTCCTAATTCTAGTGTCACCACCCCCACGGCATCCATCCATAATTATCTATTCTATTTCCCCTTCATAGGGAGAGCTATGTGTTTGTTCCCCCAGTCCCTTACTCTATACCTAATCTATGGATTGAAGCCTGCTTATCATTGGCATAACACCTAATACCCATATATGAGCAAATGCATACCATATCTGTCTTTCTGGGTCTAAGTTACCTCATTCACTGAGTTTCCCATTCTGTAGACTGCCATTTTGTCCAAAGGAAAGTGTCATTTGGCATACAGAAGCTTCTCAATTTCAAGACAGGGTTTCTCTGTATAACAGCATGGACTGTCCTTGAACTCACTTTGTATACCAGGCTGTCCTTGAATGAAAAATTGGATTTTTGATGGAGACTGCATTGAATCTGTAGATTCCTTCTCACAGGTGGCCATTTTTAATATATTAATCTTACTGATTTCTGAACACAGGCGATCTTTCCATCTTCTGACATCTTCAATTTCTTTCTTCATTGTCTTGATTTTTTTTCATACAAGCCTTTCATGTGCTTGGTTAGAGTTACTCCAGAATATATTGTTTCCCTGATTTCTTTCATAGTACATTTGTGATTTGTTTATAGGAAGGCCTCTGATTTTTGTGTGTGTTAATTTTGTATCCTGATTCTTTTTTGAAAGTGTTTACCAGCTGTAGGAGTTTCCCAGTGGAATTTTTAAGGGTCTCATATGTATACTATCATATCATCTGCATAAAAAGATACTTTGACTTCTCTTCCAATTTGTATCTCCTTGATACAAGGTAAGTCTCTAGATAAGTGCTCTAGATAAGTCTTCAAGTACTATATTGAATAGGTTTGGGGAGAGTGAACAACCTTGTCTTCTACCTGATTTTAGTGAAAAATCTTTGAGTCTATCTCGATTTTGGTTGATATTGGCTGTGAGCTTGATGTAAATTCTTTATTATGTTGACATGCATCCCTTGTATCTCTAATCTCTACAGGACTTGTGTCATGAAGAGATATTGGATTTTGTCAAAAACCTTTTCTGCATCTAATGAGATGATCATGTGGCTTTTGCCTTTCAGTTTACTTATATGGTGGATTACATTCATTGATTTATATACGTTGAACCATCCCTTCATCTCTAGGATGAAGCTTACTTGATGGTAGGTGATCTTTTTAATGTGTTCTTGAATTTAGTTTGTAAGTATTTTATTGAGATTTTTATATCTATGTTCATAAGAGTAATTGATCTGAAATTCTCTTTCTTTGTTGACTATATGGTTTAGGTATCATAAGATGAATTGGAAAATTCTGTTTCCATTTTGTGGAATAAGTTGAGGAACCCTGGCATTAACTCTTCTTTGAACATGTGCTAGAATTCTGCACTAAAACAAGTTGGCTTTGGTGTTATTTTAGCTGGAAGTCCTTTAACTACTGCTTCTATTTCACAGGGAGTTATAGGTCTGATTCAATTATTTATCTCATCTTGATTAAACTTTGGTACATTGTATGTATGAAAAAGTTATCTATTTCTTCTTGATTTTCCAATTTAAAAACTTAAAGTACAGGTTTTTAAAGTATGTCCTTGTGATTCTCTAGATTTTTCTCAGCATCTGTCATTGTGTCCCCCTTTTCATCTCTAATTTTGTTCATCTGGATCTTCTCTCCCTGCCTTTTAGTTAATCGGATAAAGGTTTGTCAATTTTACTGATTTTCTCAAAGAACCAATACGTTGTTTCATTGATTTTTTGGTTTTCCTTTTGTTTGTTTGTTTGCTTGTCTGACTCTACTTTATTGGTTTCAGTCCTAAGCTTGATTATTTATTGCTGCCTATTCCTTTTGTGTGTGATTTGTTCTTTCTGTTCTGGAGCTTTCCGATGTGCTGTTAAGCTACTCATATGAGATCTCCCTAATTTTTTATGTAGGTACTTTGTGCTCTGAATTTGTCTCTTAGAACTGCTTAATTGTGTCCTATAAGTTTGGTTATGTTGTGTTTTCATTTTCATTCAATTCTAGAGTTTATCATTTGTGGCTTGACCTATTTTTCATTCAGCAGAGAGTTGTTCAGTTTCCATGAGTTTGTAAGTTTTCTGTTGTCGTTTCTGGAATCCAGCTTTAAACCATGGTGGTCAGATAAAATGCAGGGATTTCAGTTTGCTTGTGTCTGTTGAAGGCTACCTGCAGATCACTCTTTCTCTCCTCTCCTCCAAATCCAATCTCCATTCTCATCCCCAGTTCAGAAGAAGACCACCGGCTGTGGCTTCACCTAACTCTCAGCCCCAATTCCCAGGGGACAAAGCAGATCCTGGTGGAACATCCTGCTTTCCTCCTTCCTGTGACCCCCCCCCCCTCAACACCTCCTCCTTCTAATCCATCTCCATTCTGTCAGCTCCCAATTCCTACAAATACATTCTACCTGGGACCTGCAGTAGCCCCAACCTGGCAGGATCTCAGAAGCATTTCCTACCAGGCAACCCAGCCACTAAACCCAGCTAAGAACCAGAGAGGACAACAGAAAATTAAAAGACCAAAAAGAACCAAAGTTTGATGAGTTTGTGCAGAAACAGCGCTACCAGATTCAGAAGGAAAGTGCATGGCATGCAGCAGTGATGAAGTGGCACTAGCTTCCACAGCCCTCCCCAGAGTCCGAACCCTGCCGTGTGCAAAGCCGCCTGTGACCTGCAATATCTCTAACATATTACATCGCCTATAACATGCAATACCAACTGTAACTTGCAATGCCACCTGTAACATACAAAGAACTTGTAACATGAAATCTGTAATGTATAATGCCACCTGTAGTGAGCAATACCTATTGCTCCCTCTAATGTGCACTGACACCTATAACAGGCATTGCCACCTATAATGGGCAGTGCCACCCTTAACATGCTATACTACTTCCTGCTTTCAATTACTTCAAAATGAAGGGCCCCCGTGGAGTGGATATGTACTCAGTGTGGGGGGGGGGGGTAGTGGGTCACTGCCATGCTCATTTTTACAGAAGACCAATCCTTCAACCAACTGGGGTCCTGTCCATCAGCATGGATGAGACAACTTCCTCATGATGCAGATTCCCCAAGCCACATCTCATTCTTTACTGATCATTAAAAAAAACAAAAACAAAAACAAAAAAACTTGTCATCTGGCATCCTACCATCACTCAGTGTTACCTTCTTCCTGTTTTCTGAGGCGCATGTGTTAGAAAGGAGATAGGAATTCTGACACTGGCCTCACCAGAACTGTAAATGTGCTGCATGCTGGGCTCTGGGTGAGGTCACTCAAAATAAGCAATGTGTTCGCACCCTTAATTTGTTTTGAAATAACTAAAAAATAATATTTGCTTAAATAAATAATTTTTAGAAGAAAGAGCTGTAGTCCAATTAGAACATTAAGAAGATCATTGCAGTTTCAGCAGACATTAAAGTCCATGCCAGTGGCTACAGCAAATGAAATCTGGATGCCAACTTGCAATCTGAATGAGTTCCCAGACACGGCAAATCTAGCCCAGAGTCTGTTACATGTATATACAATGCATTAAATTAAGTTTAATTTAAGGCTCCAGACCTAATGTCATAAAATAAAGTTTAATACAGAAGGGTAAAAAAGGAGTTTATGCCTATATTCTGTCTACATTCTACTATGAATAAATCATGTGCTCTGCCACAGCTATATGAGTTGCTGCTTCTGTTTCCAGTCTCTCCCGTGCACAGATGTGTGCATTACCTGCCTCCCTTGGCAGGACACTCTCAGGCCTCTGACCTGCTGATTTGATTCTTTATAATCAAAATTTTCATTATGGTAGTCTGGTCTTGCCTTTACTAACAAAAGATTCCTATTTCCTCCAAACTAGCATGTCTGTTTATTTTAAGATAAGAATGCAGCTGGTTTTCTACTTCCATGGGTTTTGAGGAAGAAATGAACATATATGTTTATCAATAAACAGCAAGCTGGGCGTGGACTCACACCTGAAATCACAGCACACGGAAATGGCCGTGAGGTCGCACCAGCTGTAGCTACCTAGTGAATTCTAGGCCAGCTTGAGGGGTGTGAATGGCAGAAGACTGAAGTTGGTTACTAGTGACCCCACTGAAGCAGGGCAGGCAGAACCAAGAAGTCAGACAGGATTGGATTCAAACTGGGCAGTTTTCTTCCCCTCTGGCTGGCCAGGTGAGCAGCAGGTTCCCACTGGTGCGAGAATGACCAAAAGTAAGAAGGTGACGCCCTCTGCCTCGTGCTGGACACTGAGTCCCCACTGAACTCGCTTTGCTTGTAGTGGTTGATGGCAGCAGAGGGGGAGGGCAGAGATGTCAGGAGCCGGCAGCTCTGCACCTCTGCATTCATCAGCTGAGAACAGGATATTCCAGATGTGATGATGGATCAGGGAAAGCAATGTGCATCCAATACGTTTTATAACACAGATAATAAAACTCAATTAGAGTGTGAGGTTCGTGAGCGTTAATCATGGAGAGAAAGATTTGGTGAGAATAGCACTCATATTGGGCATTTAAAGCTCTAGCTATATTTTAATTACAGCAGTGACAGGAATCAGTTTGAAAAATGTTTTTGCAAGAAGCTTTACCTGCAAAGTTTTTAAAAGTTTTGTATTTGTCAAAGTTACTGCCCATTTGTTTTTTCCTCCCCAGAGTAATTACTGGGTTCTGGACAGAGGATGAGATGTAGCAATCTCCGGGATGAAGAACGGATGAAAACGCTTTGAGCCATACCGGACATAATCATTGATGTCCATGTACTGTTGTTATGAACAGAAGTTGAAAGAAACTAATTATCCAACATTAACTGCCCACAGGCATGGTTTTACAATTTCCATCAGTGCCTGCCTGCCGCATCCATAGCGGTATGCGGTGAATTTTAAGAAAGTCTGCACCTGGGCACAGCAGAGACTCGTCCTGACCCTCCAGTCGTCCGACTTGGGTATCGCTGCAGGATCCGGAGTATGCCCGAGGACCTCAGGAACCATGCCGAAACCACACAGCGAAGCAGGGACTGCCTTCATTCAAACCCAGCAGCTGCGTGCAGCCATGGCTGACACCTTCTTAGAACATATGTGCCGCCTGGACATTGACTCCGCACCCATCACGGCCCGCAACACTGGCATCATTTGTACCATTGGTCCTGCTTCCCGGTCTGTGGAGATGCTGAAGGAGATGATCAAGTCGGGAATGAACGTGGCTCGTCTCAATTTCTCTCATGGAACTCATGAGTACCATGCAGAAACTATCAAGAACGTGCGTGCAGCCACAGAAAGCTTCGCCTCTGATCCCATTCTTTACCGGCCTGTTGCTGTGGCTCTGGACACAAAGGGGCCTGAGATCCGGACTGGACTCATCAAAGGCAGCGGCACTGCAGAAGTGGAGCTAAAGAAGGGAGCTACCCTGAAGATCACCCTGGACAACGCCTACATGGAAAAGTGTGATGAGAACACGCTGTGGCTGGACTATAAGAACATCTGTAAGGTGGAGGAAGTGGGCAGCAAGATCTACGTAGATGATGGGCTCATTTCACTGCAGGTGAAGGAGAAAGGCGCTGACTTCCTGGTGACAGAGGTGGAGAATGGTGGTTCCTTGGGCAGCAAGAAGGGGGTGAACCTCCCTGGAGCTGCTGTGGACATCCCTGCTGTGTCAGAAAAGGACATCCAGGACCTGAAGTTTGGGGTGGAGCAGGATGTAGACATGGTGTTTGCGTCTTTCATCCGCAAGGCAGCCGATGTGCACGAGGTTAGGAAGGTCCTGGGAGAGAAGGGCAAGAACATCAAGATCATCAGCAAAATCAAGAACCACGAAGGTGTCCGCAGGTTTGATGAGAATTTGGAGGCCAGTGATGGGATCATGGTGGCTCGTGGTGACTTGGGCATTGAGATTCCCGCAGAGAAAGTCTTCCTGGCTCAGAAGATGATGATTGGCCGATGCAACCGCGCCGGGAAGCCAGTCATCTGCGCCACACAGATGCTGGAGAGCATGATCAAGAAGCCCCGCCCCACCCGTGCTGAGGGCAGTGATGTGGCCAGTGCGGTCCTAGATGGAGCAGACTGCATCATGCTGTCAGGAGAGACCGCCAAAGGGGACTACCCTCTGGAGGCCGTTCGCATGCAGCACCTGATTGCCCGTGAGGCGGAGGCCGCCATCTACCACCTGCAGTTATTCGAGGAACTCCGCCGTCTGGCGCCTATCACCAGCGACCCCACAGAAGCTGCTGCCGTGGGCGCTGTGGAGGCCTCTTTCAAGTGCTGCAGTGGGGCCATTATCGTGCTCACCAAGTCTGGCAGGAGTGCTCACCAGGTGGCCAGGTACCGCCCGCGTGCGCCCATCATTGCCGTGACCCGCAATCCCCAGACAGCTCGCCAGGCCCATTTGTACCGTGGCATCTTCCCTGTGCTGTGTAAGGATGCAGTGCAGGACGCCTGGGCTGAGGATGTAGACCTCCGTGTGAATTTGGCCATGAATGTTGGCAAGGCCCGAGGCTTCTTCAAGAAGGGAGATGTGGTCATTGTGCTGACCGGGTGGCGCCCTGGCTCTGGCTTCACCAACACCATGCGTGTAGTGCCTGTGCCTTGATGGCCCTCTGGAGCCCCTCTTCTAGCCCCTGTCCCATCCCCTTCCCCATCCCATCCATTAGGCCAGCAACGCTTGTAGTGCTCACTCTGGGCCAGAGTGTGGCACTGGTGGCCTGGGACACCCGGGAAAATTACTGTCGCTGAAACATGGAATAGAGCCCAGCTGTGTGTCTATCATATGGCCCTACCCAAGCCAGGGGTGACAGAGGAATGCAGAATTGGAAACCCTCTGGCTTTATCACAAAGGGGCAGCAACATCTCTGTGTACTTTGCTGCTGTAGAAAGTTGCCCAGAGAACTCCCAGCCCTGGCCTGGAGTCAGGAGACAGCAAGAGTAGGGGTTTAAGGCATGGGGCCCAGGTTCCTGTAGAGATGATAACCTCTGGCCCCGGGCCGGACTTGCCTCCCCCACTGCTCCTTGCGCACTTCTCAGCTGTCACTACAGTCACACCCTCCACCTTCCATTCTACTGTGCAGCATCTCCAGGCCTGTTGCTATAGTGCCCACCTGAGTGTCAATAAACAGCAGCTAAAGCAAAAAAATAAAAAATAAAAAAAAAAGTCTGCACCTGGTCAGATGGTTCAGTAGGGCTGCCACAAAATTGAAGGACCTGATTTTGAGCCCAGAATCTGCTCCTAAAATTTGTCCCCTGACCTCCCAACATGGTCTACGGCACACTTACATGCACGTGCCTGCACTCACTTACACACACAAACACACACACACACACACACACACAACATGCAAACAATACTCAAAGTAAAACAAAGAGAATTCTAATGTTGCTGAAACACAGCAATCAAACTGTTCAAAAATGTCAGGTGCAAAATTGAAAAAAAAAAGAAGGATTTTTAAAAATGATAAGCCAGAGGGAGTGCAGTTGAGTGCTAACGTAAATTACGAGGCACCCCGAGAAGCAATCTGTCCCAACCATCTCTCCAGCTCTCCTTTTTTCCCGCCCTCAGCAGAGGAGGGGTGTGTTACAAACTCTGGAGGAGTCAGAGTGCAAAGCCAGGCTGAACTGGTGGGCAGCGCCTTCTCTGAAAGCCTGAAGCTAGCAAGTGTGTGCTGCCTTAGTTTTCTAATTTGATTGTGTCTCTTGGAGAGCATCTCTGAACTCTAGCCCTGCACAGCTGAGACTCCGGATACTGGCCGTGGACATTTGAGATGCATCTTCGCCAGCATCTCAAATGGAGGACCCAGGGCCTCAGTATCCTATCCAGTCCCTCCCACAGGCCTCACAGGTTGGTACTGGCAGATGCTCTTGTGCTGAGCAGTGAGCAGTTTCTCTCTGCCTAAATAGGCACCGCCTAGGTAGGTGCTAGGTCCTGTGAATCCAGTGACGTCATCTAGGTTCAGTGAATCCGGTGACATCATCTAGGTTCCATGTGTGAATCTGGTGACGAAATTTAGGTTTAGCGTTTGAATCTGGTGATGTCCGTGTTCTATGCACGAATCCTGTGATATCCAGATTCTGTGTGTGAATCCAGGAATACCAGAGATGGTATAAACATGGGTAAGGAACAAGAGAAGCAGACACCCACTCACCTGCAACCAGGAACAAAAGGGCAGGCAGGGTTGTGCTGCAGCCTGCAAGACAATGAAGACCGAGGCTGTCCCGGATGCTGCACCCTGGCTATACAACACAGGTGAAGAGGAGCTGTGCAGTGGTGGCAAGGGTGCCACCAGGGAGAGGCGGCACAGCAGAGATCTATCATGATCCACTACGCTGAGGAACTGGGAGGAGACAGAACAGGAGATGGGGCCGAGAGTGTTGGGATCCTGCTTACAGTATGACAAAGTTCAGCTTACACTCGAAGAGAATGGAAAACCATGCAGACTATGTAAAGACTGACTACGTGCTTCTGAAATCCCAAGGGCAAATGCTTCACATCTGGCTGATACATATGAATACCGATTAACGGGGAAGTCCCTGGACCTTCTACTACTAACCAGCATCCCCGCCCAACACAGTTACGTTAATGAGCGTTTAGTGATGTTCAGGGAGGCTTGTGGGAAGATTGTCTGCACGACAAAGTGACAGCATGCAAACCCTGTCCCACCCTGAAGAGTGCAGGGAGCGCACTACCAGCCCATCCAGGAAGTGTGCTCCACAGGCTTTGGACTCTGCCTGCCTCTTGGCTCCAAACCACCTTCCCAGCTGCCAAAAGTAGACCTTGATAGGATTTTTATGGTGCACACAGGACCACATAACCGAAGCAAATTCATCCTGCAGACACACTACTTTCCAGCAGTGTTCCATAAAATCATGTCTTACCAGGAGAATGACACGAACCCCTGAAGGCAGCCTGAATTCTGCACCTCAGTACTTGGATGAAGGGCAGCAGGACCAGAGCTGAAAGTAGTCTCTTAGGATGTTCACCACAAGGCCCAGAAAGGCGTGGCTTACTTAAGGGCTCTGGCACAGGAAGCTCAACAGTCAGGGAAAGTCCACCTGAGGCAGTGACATCTGAGAATTAAAAGATGAGGACATCAGGAAGTGAAGCGAAACAGTCTTTATTAGGAAATATTCCAGTCAAGTGAGGAATGCGGGAAAAGGAGGGGCTTGCCCAAAGTTTACAGATTTGGTGCAGAAATCCAGCAGTAGAGTCGCATACAGGGTGGGAAGGGGCTGCCTCCGGACCCTTGCAAGTGGCTGGCTGTTCATGAGACTGTGTTTTCCACAGACCAAAGACTGATATCATTTCTCTGGGTTTGGTTAATCCTCCAAGCCCATCTTAGGGCCCACAAGTTAGGGGTCCCATCCTCTGTAATGTTCCCCCAGTTAGGGAACTGAGTGAAGCGCCTCTTGCCCATGTTGAGATCTGATTGGTCAGCAGTGACTGACCCTGGCTGTTGGCTGTTAGCCCCGCCTGCAGCATTGTGACTCACTGACCTTTGAGGTGTGACTGGTCCATGACCTTTGCTGGTGTCTTGTTGGCTGTTAATCACATTGTGTTCCCTTTGTTCTTTGTTTATGAACCCAGACCATAGTTTTTACCGTATTTCTCTTTATCGTTGCGCACACCTAGGTCCATCTAGAGGCATGGTCGGAAGCCTTTTAGAACTGGAATTCTCTTCTTTATTGTCCCGGACCTTTAATGGGAGACTCATAAATCATGGTAAGCCCAAAATTATCCATTAAGTGTACTATAGTCGAGAGTTCCCATTATTAAGCTTTTCGTGGCTGTAACATATTTTCTGAATTCAATTCATTCAAGACAATAGTTGACAAACATTCCAAAGGTGAAAATATGAATAACATATATATAACATGTATATATGACATATATATTACAACATATATATATGTTGTAATATATACATGTAATATATGTTGTAATAAAACAAAAATCATAAAACAATAATAAAGATAAGATGTGGGCTAAATTATGATCTATGCGTGTGAATAGAGTGGAGATAGGGGATGCTTGGCCTCTGAAGACCCAGCTTGAGGGGTTCAGAGAAATTCCAGTCCCTTGAGGGCCTTCCCTTTTCGTTGTCTCCAGGCTACAATTTCTTCCTCCTTTAAAAGGAAAAGATAGTAAAAGAGGAAAGAAGGAAACGCGAAAAATCACAGGAACCTTGTTGTTGTTGTTGTTGTTGTTGTTGTTGTTGTTGTTTTAATAGAAAGGGTTTAGCTGAAATAACCTCTCCATCCACAGGGACCGAGGAAAAAAATATCAGTACGGTCCCATAGCGCCATCTAGCGGCCATTACGTAATTCAGGAACGACAATTTCCTGATCCCTTTGTGGCAGATTTAGCTGTAAAACACCATCCTGGTGATGATCAATAAGTGCGTTATAGCTGGGATCTGAGTCGGGGGTGGGTGAGCACCCACTGAAGTTTCCAGGCCACTGTGTCCAGGGGAAAATAATTGTCCCAGAGACACAAATGACTAGATGCCTTCCTTATTAGGAGTTTATTTGGAAACACTGGATACCTTAGAAAACACAATTTTACCAGATTAGAATACAGGGTATAAGCGAGAGTAACATGATAACGCCAACCAATAACTCCAGAGCCGTGGTTGTATCTTGCTCTCCAGGATGTGTCGTAGGGTTGTTAGGAAACAGTGATGATTACACATTAATTATTATATTAATGATGTGGAAAAACAATTGTAGGGAGGAATCCAATGGTGGAAGAAATGAAAAACAAAACAATACAAGGTTGTAACCATTGAGTACCAGCAGTGTCGGGAGAAGAATTAGAGAAACAAAAATATGAGCAAGAGACACCTACAGACAGACCTGGGCAAATCTCTCTGCATTCTTGGTGCTGTGGTTGATGATTGTGAGTCTCCTGCCTGGCTTGCCAGCAACCTATGCTCACGCCTGAATAATGCATTGCTCCTCTAAAAGCCTTGTCCACTTTCTCCTTTCACACTGTTGCTTATTGTTTTCTTTGGGGCTCTACTTTCCTGAGGGTGTTTAAGGTGAAGCAGGTGGCCAAAAGTAGCCATAGTTCTGTATAAGGTCGGTTAGGAGATTTTCTTAGGGACTGAGGAGGAATCCCAGAGGCTCCTTTGTCGCTTGTGCTATCTGGTGGGATGGGTCAGGGTGTGGCTGACCACGTGGTTTCCCTCAGAATCACTGTGGACATTGTTTGCCCAGTTGACGCTGCTCCTCTGTGTTGTTCGGAGCTGAGCAGATCCAAGGCTTCCTCAGAAGCGCCGATGAAAGGACAAAGAGAACATTAGTTCCCTTGTCCAGGGGCAACTTGGCAAGGTCTGGCCTGGGGCTGGGGCCAGGACCTCAAAGGTTAGGGTTTGGGTCCTGAAGAGAACATGGATTCCTTAGGTTTCCCCTAAAGAGACTGGAGTCATCAGGCCCAGGACTGCGTGTCTGCCTGTGATGGACTCGAGATATCCGGTTCCCTTTGTGCAGCATTGCTTAATAAGCTTACTACTGACTTTCTCCCACTGTGTGATAGTTTCCTGCTGACTCTCCTCTTTTCCCCACAAATTATATCTAAGATGCTGTATTTCTTAATGAGTTTGCTCAGCATAAGACATGGCTTTCCCAAGACCTCCTGCTCCCAAACTTTCCCATCTTCTTTATCTTCTGATCCCTGGTTCTTCCTCTCTGGATCCTGTCACTGAAGAAGGAACTGCTATGTTAATCCTGGTCACTCTATAGCTGGTACATTGGTTAGAGTCTAACATCTGGTGTCTCCCATGTGACAGGACAAGAGAGTGCAGAGGTTCCTCCATCTTGTATTCTTGCTGAGACTATTTGAGGTTTAAGTAGAATCTGATCTCCTTCGATGGAGAATCCCATGGAAAATTACCCAACTCTGTTCTAGGAACCAAAGGTCAGGCTGTCCCAGCTGACTTATCTAAGCCTCTGTCAAAAGTGTGGAACCTCCCTCAGCTACCAGCTTATCTTAGCTTCTGTTAAAACCGCTTGGTTCAAACTGCTCACTCTGTGAAGCAACCCCTCCCCTGCAGCTGCTGAGCAAGATGCCTGGACGAGGTCTCTGCCCTCAAAAACTGTGTTCTGGACACTTGGGGCCACACTTAGATCCCTGAACCTTGGCTTGGGTGTGGTTCCAACCAGTTGGAATAAGGAGTTTCAACTGACTATACGCTGTGTCTGGGAGATGATCTCTGGTGAGCTTCCAATAACACGTTGGCCTCTTGGAGCAAAAGGACAGGAGATCCGCTAGAGGCGTGCATGGGTTCAGGAAAACTATAGGATCCCTTTCTTCTATCCCTGCATTCTTACCATTGACGCTCTTTAAGAAGTATAGAGCTGAAGGCAGTTGGTGGAGCAAGAACTGCTTTGAGGCTAATCCAAATCCCTGGTTCCGATGCCTGTTCTTCCCTGGTAAGGCTCTCCCAGATCTTGAGTAGTGTTCCATGTGAATACAGGATCAGTGATACCTCACGTGCATGAGCCAGTGTTTCTCAGCGGAAACAAGATCCAAACCCTTCTCTTACCTTGATAAAGCCAGTGCTGTAGTAAAGCCAGTGCTTCATTGTTCTCCAAAATTTTGTTTAACTCTTAGATGGATGATGATAATGTCAGTCAATGACTCACATTCCATGTCTCTGGTGTGGTTATCCTGGGAGTTTTTAACACAGAGGAGTAGGAAGCAAAGTTCTGATAAAAGCTAGTCATATTTCATGGTCAGCCTCAATAGTCAAAGGATTGTGTGTGTGTGTGTGTGTGTGTGTGTGTGTGTGTATGAGTGCTGTGGGATAATGCTCTTGTACCCTGTAAAGATTTGTATTGTTTTAATAAAACATTGATTGGCCTGTACTCAGGAAGGAAGTATAGGTGGAGCAACCAGATTAGGAGAATTCTGGGAAGAGGTAAGGCTCAGTCTGTAGTCACCAAACAGATGCAGAGGAGGAAAGATGAGAATACCTCACTGAGTAAGGTACCAAGCCACATGGCTAAACATAGATACTAATTATGGATTAAGTTGTAAGAGCTAGTTAATAATAAGCCTAAGCTAATAGACCAAACAGCTTATAATTTAATATAAGCTTCTGTGTGTTCTTTGGGACTAAATGTGGAGTCAAGTGGAAGAGAAGCTTCCATCTACATGTGAGTATGTGTATGTGTATGTATATGTGAGTGAATGATTGTGTGTGTGTGTGTTTGTGTGTGTGTGTGTGTGTTTGTGTGTGTGTGTGTGTTTGTGTGTGTGTGTGTGTGTGTGTGTGTATACCATTAATTGTTCCCTCAATGCATGGAAGCTTCTTGGTTTCATGAGGTGCCATGCGCCAGTTTTGGTTCTGATGTCCTGCGCTACTAGAGTCTTATTCAGAACAGACCTTACACAGCCTACGTGTTCAGTTCATGCTCCAGTCCTTACTCCAGCAATTCCAGAGTATAGGGCTCGTGCTAAGGTCCTTTATCCATTTGGAGCTGAGTTTTTGATGGGTGAGGAATGGGGTCTAGTTTCATTCTTCCAGATTCTCTCATTCCTCAAGGATTTTAAACATAAAACAATGTTTTTATCATCCCCATTCCTCACTATGCCTGGCTTCTCCAGCCACCTACCTTTCAAATCCATGTTCTCTTCTTGTGTTTTAAAATATGTAAGCTACTGACTCCAGCTGGTGTCGGCCATCCACACAAGAGTGCAGTGCTGACCACAAGACACAGACGACCTATCAGTGGTCCAAACAGGGAGGACACTGACTGTTCCCCCTCAGGAACTGCTTATAGTCTCTCAAGTAGGAATGAGGGCCTGTGAGTCATTACCCACCCACACTGGAATATTGACAGATTTAGCCTTGAGCAGGTAACATATAGCTGTGTGGAGAATTCACGGGCCACTGCCCTTGTCACGTCCAGTAGACACTATTTTAAAACTGTTCTCCTTTTGTGATTTCCCCCACACACTTCTGCCATGTTCCCGAAGCTCTCAGTGGAAGGGGTGCATAATAGATGTCCCATGTGGGAGTGAGCACTCCATGGTCACTTATTCTCTGCTCTCTGAATTGTCATTCTCCGTAACAACCTCTGTTTACTGCAAGAAGTTTCTCTGATGGGGATCCAGAGCTACATTATTCTGTTGGTATCCAGAGAGGTATTTAGTATTAACTTACAAAACAGTACAACTACTTCACCGTGGTCTGTGACATTTTTGGCAACAGGGTTTTGACCAGGTCCATAGTACAAAGCATAATTACCTGCTCCTATTGAGTAGGCTTTAAATTTGATCAGACAGATGTCAACCCCCAAGACATTTATAGCGCTACTGCAACATTGGGCAAGTCACGGCAGGCTGGTCGTTGGTGTATTTTGCAGGGTTCACAACTGGGTAGGACTGATAACTTTTCTCCCCCAGCAGCCCACACAGCATCCTCTAATTATGAAAGCTAACCACCTAAAAGGAAGTTTCCTGATCAATACAGATTTGATTTTTCCAAATTCCATGACTGAACTGTGTGGTTTTCCTTAACAGGGTGTTACCCTCAAGTTCTAGCAGGCAGCTAAAAGCAATGGTGGAATTGCATTGTTTGGGGCATCTCTTAGAATCCCCCAAATAACAACCCTAAGGACAGTACTCATGCCCAGCACTGAGTGCCTTGCTTAGGCTGCAGGGAGCATCACCCCCAGATTTCAGGTATATATATATATATATATATATATATATATATATATATATATATATTTAAGCTATGATCTCTTCTTTTTAATTTATTTCTTAAAACAATCTTTTCTCATTTTACATGTTAATCCTATTTCCCTCTCCCTCCCCTCCTCCAACTCCCCCACCTCCCACCCAACCCACCCTCATCCACTCCTCAGAGAGGGTAAGGTTTCCCATGGGGAGTCAACAAAGTCTAGCATATCACTTTGAGGCAGGACCAAGGCCCTCCCCCCCCCACGCCCCAATATCTAGGCTGATTAAGGCATCCCTCCAAAGAGAATGGGCTCCAAAAAGCCAGTTCAAGCACTAGGCATAAATCCTGTTCCCTCTACCAGTGGCCCCACAGACTGTGAGAGCCTCACAACTGTCACCCACATTCAGAGGTCCTAGTTTGGACCTATGCAGGTTCCCCCACTGTCGGTCAAGTGTCAGTGAGCTCCCACTAAATTGGGTCAACTGTTTCTGTGGGTATCCTCATCATGGTCTTGACCCCTTTGCTCTTACTATCGCTCCTCCCTTTCTTCACCTGGACTCTGGGAGCTCAATCCAGTGCTAGCTGTAGATCTTTGCATCTGCTTTATCAGTCGCCAGATGAAGTTTCTATGATGACAATTAAGGTAGTCATCAATCTGATTACAGGAGAAGGCCAGATCAGGTACCCTCTCCTCTATTGGGTCTTAGCTGGGGTCATCCCTGTGGATTCCCAGGAATTTGCCTAGTGCCATGTTTCTTGCTAACCCCATAATGGCTCCCTCAATCAAGATATCTCTTTCCTTGCTCTCCCTCTTGTGCTTCTTTCTTCTTGAGTATCCCATTGTAGTGGCAGTTCATTTGCATTTTAATAAATAAAGCTTTCCTGAAGATCAGAAAAGTAAAACAGCCACACTGGCCAGTCTTACAGACCAGACAGCTATGGCATACACCTTTAATCCCAGTAGCTGCACTAACTTGCCTTAGAAACCAGGCGGGGCTGGGCAGTGGTGGCGCACGCCTTTAATCGCAGCACTGGAGAGGCAGAAGCAGGCGGATCTCTGTGAGTTCAAGGCCAGCCTGATCTACAAGAGCTAGGTCCAGGACAGGCTCCAAAGCAACACAGAGAAACCCTGTCTCAAAAAATTAAAAAAGAAAAAAAGGAAGGAAGGAAGGAAGGAAGGAAAGAAGGAAGGAAGGAAAGAAGGAAGGAAGGAAAGAAGGAAGGAAGGAAAGAAGGAAGAAAAGAAACCAGGTGGTATTGGTGAATACCCTTAATCCCAGAACTAGAGATTATAAAACAGGAGGAGACAGCTCTCAGTCACAGTTTCATTCTGAGGTTTCCTAGAGGCAGGATCACCATTTTCAGACTGAGGTCAAGGTAAGAGCCAGTGGCTGGTTGTTTTGCTTTTCTGACCTTCAGGTTGAACCCCAATTTCTGTCTCTGAGTTTTTATTAACCGTACTTCATCTCGTTCCCTCATGTTTTCCTCTCATTTCCCTTCTCCTTTCCCTCTCCCCTTCTGCCTTTCCTCTCCCCCAACTACCAATTTTCTCAGGAGTTCTTGTCTATTTCCCTTCCCAGGGGATCCATGTATGTCTCTCTTGGGGTTCTCCTTGTTACCTAACTTCTCTGCAATTGTGGACTGGTTATCATTTACTTTATGTCTAATATGCACTTATGAGTGAGTACATACCATGTTTGTCTTTCTAGGTCTGGGATACCTTACTCAAGATGTTTTTTTCTAGTTCCATACATTTGCCTGCAAATTTCAAAATATCATTTTTTACTTACTCCATTGATTAAATGTATTACACTTTCTTTATCCATTCTTCAGTTGAGGGGCATCTAGATTGTTTCCATGTTCTGGCTACTATGAACAATGCTGCTATGAACATAGCTGAGCAAATGTCCTTGTGGTATAAGTGTGCATCCCCCAAAATGGTATTTCTGGATCTTGAGGTAGATTGATTCTCAATTTTCTGAGAAACCACCATACTGATTTCCAAAGTGACTGGACAAGTTTG
This sequence comes from Arvicola amphibius, assembly GCF_903992535.2. NCBI lineage: Eukaryota > Metazoa > Chordata > Mammalia > Rodentia > Cricetidae > Arvicola > Arvicola amphibius. Next base: position 89,809,636 of record NC_052058.2, on the reverse strand, counting down.
AACTTCCACCAGCAATGAAGGAGTGTTCCCTTCACTCTACATACTCTCTAGCATAAGCTATAATCAGTGTTTTTTTTTATCTTAACCACTCTGACTTGTGTAAGATGGAATCTCAGAGTCATTTTAATTTGCATTTCCCTGATGGCTAAGAATGTCGGGCAATTCCTTAAGTGTCTTTCAGCCATTTAAGATTTTTCTGTTGAGAATTCTCTATTTTGATCTGCACCCCATTTTTGAGTGGATTCTAGTTTCTTGAATTCTTTATGTATTTTTGAGATCAGTCCTCAGTTTGATATGGAATTGGTGAAAATCTTTTCCCATACTGTAGGTTGCCATTTTGTCTTATTGACTGTGTCTTTTTGCCTTACAAAAACTTCTTAGTTTCAGGAGTTCCATTTATTTTTTATTGTTCTTAGTGTCTGTGCTACTGGTGTTATATTTAGGAAGTAGGGCAATTATAATTAAACTTTTCTTAGGTATACATCTTTCAGAAAACATACATTAGCAGACTTGCCTGTGACTTTTTCAAACATTTCAAACGTTATTTAACCCTTCCCAAAGTGGCCCCTGCTTTACCCTCCCATTTGTCTCCCAACTTTAACCTCTTGTTTTCCCACCTTCATTTTGCCTTTGTGCTGCTATCCTTCCCTTAAGATCACTGTCCTCTCTCCCATCTGGTTTCCTGGTTTCTACAGCTACTACAAGTTTTGTTAGGCCCAAACCCTCGACTCCCAGAGAGACCACCAGAATCTGAGACTTGGATGCAAGAGCAAGGTTTATTTCAAAGCACAATAGGAGCCAGGCACAGAACTCATCCAGCACTCCCAATGCAGAGAGGGTGGGAGGAGCTCCCCTCCTAGGGTAGCAGGGACTTTTATAGGCAAAACTCAGGGGACTTCTAGTTTTCACCTAATTTGCGTACTCAGATCTAATTGAAAACAGCAAGCAGTTACAAAAGGTCAGAAAATTCAAAAAGAGTGATGTCATCATGCAAATAAGGTATGGATATGAGCATGGCTTTGATGGGCTTGTTCCAGTCTATCCTTGGGGTATGTAAATTAGGCATATGAACATGTTTCTGATTGGCCAATTTCTGGCTACTCTTGTGGCAACAGTATTCCAGCTGTTATCATTCTTTATCAGAAGGCCCTTATCACATACTCTCTGTTTTTCTCCTTGAAGTGTTTTTCATTTTCGCCTAAGCAGTATGGTCAATTTTTTATTGATATTTATTAAGCTTTGCATTTTTCTCTGCTCACCTCCCTGGCTCTTCCCTTCCCCCTTCAATTCTCCCCCAAGGTCTCCATGCTCCCAATTTACTTAGGAGATCTTGTCTTTTTCTACTTTCTACTTCCCACATAGATTATATCTATGTAAGACTCTCTTAGTGTCAGCATTGCTGTCTAGGTTCTCTGGGATTGTGATTTGTAGGATGGCTTTCTTTGCTGTATGTTTAAAAACCACCTATGAGTAAGTACATGTGATAATTGTCTTTCTGTGTCTGGGTTACCTCACTCAAAATAATGTTTTCTAGCTCCATTCATTTTCTTGCAAAATTCAAGCTGTAATTTTGTTTTTCTGCTGTATAATACTCCACTGTGTAAATGTACCACATTTTCCTTATCCATTCTTCAATCGGGGGCCTTTTAGCTTTTTCCAGGTTCTGGTTATGACAAACAATGCTGCTGTGAACATAGCTGAGCACATGTCCTTGTGGCACAATTGAGCATCCTTTGGATATATATCCAAAAGTGGTATTACTGGGTCTTGAGGATGGTTGTTTCCTAATTTTGTGAGAAATCGCCACATTGATATTCAAAGGGGCTGTACCAGCTAGCATTCCCACCAGCAATGCAGAAGTGTTCCCTTTTCCCCACAACCTCTCCAGCATAAGTTGTCATCAGTGTTTTTGATTTTGGCCATTCTTACAGGTGTAAGATAGAATCTCAGTGTTGTTTTGATTTGCATTTCTCTAATGACTAAGGATGCTGAACATTTCCTTAAGTGTCTTTCAGCCATTTTAGATTCCTCTGTTGAGAGTTCTCTGTTTAGGTGTATACCCCATTTTTTATTGGATTATTTGTTCTTTTGATGTCCAGTTTCTTGAGTTCTTTGTGTATTTTGGAGATCAGCCCCCTGTCCAATGTGGGGTTGGTGAAGATCTTTTCCCATTCTGCAGGCTGTTGTTTTGTCTTGTTGACTGTGTCCTTTGCTTTACAGAAGCTTTTCAGTTTCAGGAGGTCCCATTTATTAATTGTTTCTCTCAGCATCTGTGCTGCTGGGGTTATATTTAGGAAGTGGTTCCCTGTGCCAGTGCGTTCAAGTGTACTTCCCACTTTCTCTTCTATAAGGTTCAGTGTGGCTGGCTTTATGTTGAGGTCTTTGATCCATTTGGACTTGAGTTTTGTGCATGGTGATAGATATGGGTCGATTTTCATTTTTCTACATATTGATATCCAGTTATGCCAGCACCACTTGTTAAATATGCTTTCTTTTTTCCATTTTATTTTTTTTTTTTTTTTGCTTCTTTATCAAAGATCTGGTGTTCGAAGATATGTGGATTAATATCTGGGTCTTCTATTCGGTTCCATTGATCCTCCTGTCTATTCTTATGACAATACCAGGATGTTTTCAGTACTGTAGCTCTGTAGTATAGTTTGAAGTCGGGGATTCTGATGCCTCCAGAAGTTCTTTTATTGCATAGGATTGTTTTGGCTATCCTGGGTTTTTTGCTTTTCTTTTTTTTCTTTTTTTTTTTTTTTTGGTTTTTCGAGACAGGGTTTCTCTGCAGCTCTTTTAGAGCCATTCCTGGAACTAGCTCTTGTAGACCAGGCTGGCCTCGAACTCACAGAGATCCGCCTGCCTCTGCCTCCCGAGTGCTGGGATTAAAGGCGTGCGCCACCACCGCCCGGCTTTTGCTTTTCTAAATGAAGTTGAGTACCATGCTTTTGAGGTCTTTGAAGAATTTTGCTGGTATGTTGATGGGCATTTCGTTGAATCTGTAGATTGCTTTTGGTAAAATTGTCATTTTTACTATGTTAATTCTGCCTACCTGAGAGCATGGGAGATCTTTCCACTTTCTGGTGTCTTCTTCAATTTCTTTCTTCAAAGATTTAAAGTTCTTGTCATACAAGTCTTCCACTCTTTGGGTTAGAGTTACTCTAAGATATTTTATGCTATTTGTGGCTATTGTGAAGGGTGTTTATTCTCTGATTTCTTCCCCAGCCCTTTTATCATCTGTGTACAGGAAGGATACTGATTTTTTTTTTTTTAGTTAATCTTGTATCCTGCTACATTGATGAAAGTGTTTATGAATTGTAGAAGTTCCTTGGTAGAATTTTGGGGATCACTTATGTAAACTATCATATCATCAGCAAACAGTGAGTGTTTGACTTCTTCTTTTCCAATTTGTATCCCCTTGATCTCCCTTTGGTGTCTTATTGCTCTAGCTATGACCTCAAGAACTATATTGAATAGATATGGAAAGAGTGGACAACCTTGTCTTGTTCCTGATTTCATTGGAATAGCTGGGAGTTTCTCTCTATTTATTTTGATGTTGGCTGTTGGTTTGCTGTATATTGCCTCAATTATGTTTAGGTATGTTCCTTGTATCTCTGCTCTCTCCAAGACCTTTATTGTAAAGGGATGTTGTATTTTGTTGAAAGCTTTTTCAGCATCTAATGAGATGATCATGTGGCTTTTATTTTTCAGCTTGTTTATATGATGGATTACGTTAACAGACTTTTGTATGTTGAACCATCCCTGCATCTCTGGGATGAAGCCAACTTGATCACGGTGGATGATAGTTCTGATGTGTTCTTGGATTCGATTTCCCAGGATTTTACTTAATATTTTTTTAAAGTAATATCTTAAAATGTCTCCCAAGAGTTGTTCTCTTTACTTAACAAAATGAAGTTGAAGAAGGCAGATCACCTGGGTGTGTGTCTCAAGGTACTTGACAAATATATTCACATATAATTTACTCCCTGAGCAGGACCTGTCATTTATTTTCTCTATTAGCCTCTGCAATAGAAAGAAAAACTCTTAATGAAGAAGAGGACCTGCTATAGGAAGTATCGCCTTCAATTAGCTGGAGTGTGAACTACCAACACGTATACTCTGGGGGGTTAATAATGCTAGAAAACTATCAATTACCAGTCACTCCAAAGAGGAGTAAAAATAACCTCAACGAGATACACAGTCCCATAACATTTCTAAAAAGAAATGAAGAACTTACCATTACAGAATGTGTCCAGGCTCGACCATTGACCATTTGGAAGACAGAACACTGTGTCTTGCTTGTCTGGAATTTTTTTTCTTTTTTTTTTTTTTTTTTTTTTTTTTTTTTTTTTTTTTTTTTTTTTTTTTTTTTTTTTTTTGCTCCCCCGCCCCCTTTTCATTGTCTGGAATTTTTTGATAGTCTTTATTACATGAATATACCACAAAACTTTTTTCGGGAAAACTGGTTTTTCCATCCAACTCTGGTGTGGCATTAGGTATTTCTGGAGGTGGGCCGCAGTCACCTAGGAAGATGAGAGCAGGTGTAAAGTAGCCCCCCCACCCCGCCGGATTTTCTTTCCCCACACCTGGAATAAGGAAAGGAGCAATGACTATTTTCTCCCCTTGCTCAACCTTCCCAGCAGGAACTTGCAATGCCTAGGCTCTCATCAACACAACACAAAATTAAGTAAAGAGTAAATATTCGCTCCCCCTAAAGAAGAGGTCCAGGATGTCTTCAAAAATCCACGCCGATACCGCGGCTAGGCTTAAATTCAGACACCGGAGTGTGTGTTGCCAGACACTGCTCGCAGCTGGACTCTCAGGGGCGCAGATGGTCCGCCATCTGCCCTCCACCTTAAGAATTAAAGAACCCGAAGCAGGGCTGGAGATTCGCACTCAGCTCTCTCTTTTGATTTTTTTTTTTCCTGGTCTTGGGTCGCGGGATCCAGTTGCAGCCCAGACAGTCCAGCACTCCACACCCATCCCTCCCGCCGGCCGAGGGCACCAGCTCGCTGGAGGCCCCCGGTTACGGGGAACAATGCCTGATGGGCATGCGCGCGTCTGGCCGGCCGCGGCTCAGTATTGCCGGTGGCGCCCAGCTCCAGGCCACTCACCCCGGACGGTCGGGGACAGCAGCAGCAGCGGCAGCAGGGATCGCCCCAGGTGAGATAGAGAGAGAGAGAGAGAGAGAGAGAGGGGGGGGGAGGGGGGGAGGGGGAGAGGGGGCGAGAAAGTGAGAGGTAGAGAGATAGCAGGAGAAGAGAAGACGGAGAGAAGAGAGTGAGAGAGGAGGAGATAGACGAGAGAACGGGAACAGAGTGGGAGACGAGGAGAGAGAGATGATGATAGGAGAGAGAGACGAGAGAGAGAGAGGAGAGAGAGAGAGAGAGAGAGAGAGAGAGAGAGAGAGAGAGAGAGAGAGAGGAGTGTGGCTGCAGCTGGAGCTGTTTCCCGCCTTGGTTAATTGAATGACTGTGGCGGGGTTGGGCGGGGCTCTTGTCACCATGGGTGGGGCGGCCCACGTACAGAGGGCGTTCCCTACGTGGCCTGGGCAAGATTTGAGCATCACCCTGGGGACCCAGCCTTGGGGTGGACCCGCTATGAGTTATGTCTGGAGAGGGACTATGTGCTCTCTAAAGCAGGGGTAGGTGTGGTGGAATTTCTGGGCGGGTGGGAGCTGAGAAACAGGGCACACCCAGGACCTCTGTAGCTTCAGCTGCAAGATGTCAGATAAAGGGTGGGAACCCGTGACACAAGTAAGTTGTCTTCTAGGTCGCTCCATGATGTCAAAACGGAAAGTAAGGGATGAGCCAAGAAGACAAGACTAGACTAAAATGGAGCTGGAGGATGTTGGGGCCAGGGAGATCTCACAAAGATGGGAACACCACCAAGTCTAATAAACCAGAAGCAAACTTTATTCCAGAAACCAGATCCTAGGAAAACCAGAAGCAAACTTAAAAATAAAAATAAAAAATACTGCAGGGCACAAAAGCTTATCAGCCAGCTGAGACCACAGCCAGAGATGGTGTTTGTTAGACTGTGGCAAAAGGCCGGTTTCTGAACCCACGGTTTATAGTTAGGGCACCAAGCATTAAATGGTCTGAACAAAGGAATTTTTATGATCTTGCCCCCCCCCACCATGGGTCAGTCAATGTAGACCCTAAGGAGGGGAGTGAGTTCTAATGTCAATGGGTAACTAACTAGCTGTCATGAAATATGTAGATTACATCAAAAGTCACTAATTGTAAGAAAACAGGTGTCTTTAGCAATTAGTCAGGAAAGGGACTGCTAGTAATGCCAGAAAGTTAATAAATTAGAATTAATTGGTTCTTAGGCTGGGAACTTAGAAGATAGCAGAAAGCTTTTCACACTATCTCAAGGTAAACTCAGACACAGACTGTCATACTTTATAACCTCCATTATCAAAGCTCATTAATTAAACCATAGTTGGTATTTGTCCACTGTCTCCTGGTACCTCCTGGAGTCCCATGCCTCCCCTTTGGTGGTGCCTGTTTTCCATAACAGAGACAGTGTCTAACCCAGTGTCTAACCCAGTGTCTAACCAAAGGTCAGTATCTCTGTCTCCTAAAGGTTAACTCAGTTCACATCTGTTGTTTATCATGGATAGCCAGGACATTATTCTCAATTTGCAGAGAGAAGCTCCGGCCTTGTAAATAGAACAGCCAGTTGTAAAATGGAATGACTTAGGCTGATGGAGGCTTCCCAGACATCCGAGAAAATAGCTCACTGTGGATGACTGATCCTTGATCTACTGAGAAAGCTGCTGAGAGTCTGTTCTCATTCTCCTAGACTTATAACTTTATATTTCTTTATTTTTACATTTTTATTTCTGGAATCTACATTTTTATTTTTTTTTTTATTCTTCAACTCTTAAGAGGCCAGCCTGGCAGAGCCCTCTCAAACAACATAGAGTCTAGGGAGCCTGACTGATCGTTTTTAGATCTTAGCTAAGTGAGGGGTCACTTTCTTAGTCCTGATTCAGGTTATGTACCAAGGACCCATTTTGAATTCTACTTTAGAATTTAGTCCTGCTATAAAATAAAATTCAGAAATATGTAGTAGACCCTAAGGCAAAGATTTGTTTCGTGCTGTGCAAAATAGCCAATGATACCCAAAGCGATTTGCACATTATCACCTGAACTCATTAAAAATAACAATAATAATAATCCAGAGGATGAAGCTGTGCCCAGGACAAGCTGAACATCTTTGAGAAAAGCTCTAGGAATTAGTATTATTTAAGGTGTGTCACTGTGCAACCCAGTTTGTGAAGCCCCTGATCCAGGTGATACCATCAGAGCAATCATGTACCCCAGGGTGCTGCTGATGGAGAGGGGGGAACCCGGAGGACAGAGAGAGAGGGAAAGGCAAGTTGCAGTTCCTTAAGGCAAGAGCTCTGAAGTTTAATTGTGGCTGGGTCTGGTTAGCAGAGTCCTGGCCTGAACTATCTGTTCCCATAGCTGCTGTACCTGGCTGGCGAAGCCCCTCACCTGAAATTCTGTCTTTGATGATGGGCCAGTTGTGAGGGTGTTTGTTACACCCTATGCTGATAGTTTTTCCTGAAGTTTTCTCTTAGTTTCTTATAGGGTAGTGTGATATTCTGAAGAAGAATCTTGTTTTCCACAAATGTTTAATTTGTTGAAAATCCTTTGATTCATGCTTACTTAGTTCACCAAACACCATGTTGCCCAATGCAGAGATTATAGGAAAGGGTCTCCTATAGACGTTGTTGAAATCTAACAGTATTTAAATGTTCTGGAGTTGACATCATTCTGTAGTGACTCATGACTGTAAACTTGGAAGGTTGAGCAAGAGGTTTGGGGCTCAAGGCTTCAAAGTTCCAAGTTAACATGGCCTGTATAATGGAATCATTTCTCAAAAACAAACAAAAACATCCTAGAGTTTAAAAGTCTCACAAAGGTGGAGTGTTTTAAAGCCATCAAGTGTGTTTCTCATTCTTGATGGTAAAAACTTTACCATTGCTTAAGTATGTAAGGGCCCAGCAGAGACTGAGAAGCGGTATCAGTGGGACCTTCATGTCTTCCCTCAGAGCTTTCTGTGACATCATTCCACACTTTTCTTCTGCCAGGCCATGGTGTCGAGGACAGGCTTTGACAAAATCACCTCTTGTCAGGGTAGGGGCATGGGAATTGAAGAAATATAAGTAAAGAATATGAAGACACATAAAAATAATAACACAAAAATATAGAATAATACCAGGAGGGTATTCCAGTGATTACTGAAATCACCCATGTTTATTTTTCCACAACTTTTATACCCAACATAAATGGGGGTGGGCACAACAAAAGACTTTATTAACATGATACTAAGGTTAACTCACACAATCAAACCCTTTATCACTCTGAGACATCAAATCATTAGTATTCTGTTGTCTAGGTAGCAAAACTGCTCTAGATTATGAATTCTGAAGACCGCCCTTCCCTAGGTGACCTCATAGTTACAAAAGAAGGAGCAAAAGTACATATCCGTATCCTGCCCACCTGTCAGGATGGCTTCAAGCTATCTTAATTTCAAAAGAACCAAGCAGTCACATCCTGAGTTGGGACTTGCAACTATGCTTGTCAATCTCCAAACTCTCTGACCCTCAGACAAGTTGGGCATGGGCCTGCAGTTTTCGGCCTCTACACCATAGGTAGAGTCAAAACCAGCTAGGGAGGTCTAAGAATCTTTGAAAGAGTTCTCTAAATGTGTGTTAAATGAACACCGTAGCTTTCTTTCTAGATAGAACAATGGACTCAGCAGTGTCAAAAACTATCTTAATCACCCCGCTTAGAGCAACACCGATTACCCTAAGCATTCACTTTCTAAAGTAGGTTGTTCTCAGGAATAAGTAGAAGAAATAATGGCTGGACCCTTAAGTAATGCTGGTCAATATCCAAATAATTACAACATTTTGGGGGAAAGAATTAAAAGTATCGCATGATTCACTTACTTAATTCAAAAAGACATACATTAAAATGTAAGCATGACTACAAAGAGGACCAAATCTTCAAATTTATAACTTAGTGAGAGTATTTTATTTTAAATGCTGGCCCCGGTTTGCTGTATTCCTGTTGCTTTCTGTGTGTACCGTTTACCAGCACAGCTTCAGAAAGTGGAAACAATATTTCACAGTTGAGAAAGCAAAATAGTTATTTCTACCAAATTCTGTACTGTTAAGATGGGACTGTTAGGAAAAATCTTAAGACGAGCCTCTTCTCTGACACAAAATAATGCCAATAAGACCAGATTAGACTGAATCAAAGATGCCCCCGTTTAATAAATGCAGTGCTCCTGGGTGGTCCGGAGCATGGACAGAGATGGAAAAACCACGCAAAATCAACCACTGGTTCCTTATTCCAGCACAAACCTAATAGATTGTGGGAGAGGCCCTGACCCTCCTGGGGTAGGGGTCAGCATTTGGCGGGCTTTCCCCAGAGGTAGAGTCCTGCCCAAGGCAACTCCCAGGCCAGGGACTGGGGTGATGCTTCCAACTTAATATTACAGTGACCAGATTAGAATGCAAATCTAACTTGATTCTAAAGCTTAGACTTTTGTGTATGTGTGTGCACATTTGTGCTTGTGTATGTATGTGTCCCCTTGTGAGTAGGCAACAGAGGACAACCTTGGGTGTCATCGTCAGGAACACCTGTCTACCTCCTTTGAAAAGGGTCTCTCACTGGAACCTGGGGCTTATTGATTGGGGCAGGCTGGCTGGTCAGCAAACCCCAGGGACCCACCTGCCTCTGCCTTCCTGGTGCTGGGATTCCAGATGTGCACATTTTTACAGGGGTCCTGGAGATCCAACTCGGGTCCTCACACTTATGCAGCAAGCATCCTACCAATGAAGCCTCTCCCCAGTCCATTCTCTGTAATGAACAATCATCAAACGTTTGTTCTGCATAGAGCACAGTGAGTTAGGAAGTCAAAGAGAAGTTTTGAAACCCAGGGCCTTCTGGTGTGGACACTAATTCCTTGTTTTTATTCAGCACTCTGAAAGGGAGCCATGTGTCTTCCAACATCTCATTCCACGCTGATTTCAATATGGCTGGGAACAATTTATAATCCCTGTAGAGATCTCCAATCCCCAAATGATACATTCATGTAATTAGGTCAGGAAACATAAAGATACATAAAAATAAGTATAACTTTGAAGGAATAAGAAAACATAGCTCTTGTCCAGTAGAAAAGGCTAACTGGGTGTTTTAAACATTTGGGGAATGTTTAAGACTTAGGAAGCATTGATATTTCCTTTCAAGAATCCGCAATCTGTGTTGTGCCCAGATTACGACCCCCAGAGAGAGACCACCAGAGAGGCCCAGACTGTAATAAGCAAGGTTTAATTAGCATAATTCAAACATGTTTGGAACCCATCTCTGACCCTGCTGCAATGAATTAGAGAGGAGTTGTATCTCCTCTGTGGGGTAAGCTTTTAAAGGCATAACTACAAAGAGACTTTTTGAAGCGGCTTTTGGCATGGGTGCAAGGTCTTTTGATCCCTCCCATCCTGCTTCTTTATCACCAGGTGGCTGGCCTGCTGGGATGAGCTAAGTGACCTTGTGCTGGAATCTCCAGGGTGAGAGAGTGGAAGGCCACTATCTTCCTGGGAAAACATTCTGCTGGGAAATTTCTTCTCAACTCCTTGAGAATAAAGGGTGAGAGTCCTACAATCTGCTCATGTGATGGCTGCACTGATTCTACCAAACAGGACTAGCGAGTGTGAGCATGCTGGGCCAAGGATACAGCCAGAAGGAAGAGCAGTGTGAGCAGGTGGTCCAGCTTGCAGAGAGGGCAGGATTGAGAGAGAGGCTAGAAGATCTGAGGAGCTCGTGTGTACAAGCTGCTCGTGAGAGTTAGCAGACTGTTGAGCTATTGTAGGGAAGCACTGGGTAATTGGAAGTTGTGCACGGATTCTGGAAATGCAGCGACTCCAACAGCACCATAGTTCAGAGGTCAACACCAGGGAACAGAAATGTCTTAATTTCAGATTTTCAAATGATGAATCTAAGTTAAAGAAGTAAACCTGATATTCATAAAAAAGAAAACCTCACATAATTATTATAAACCCTTGGGTTTCTGTTCTTGCTTAGACGAAAGACATTTTGAAGGAGGAGTCCACAGAATTTGACAACTGAACAGAAGCTAAACAATCTTAAAGGTGACTCTAAAATTCGAGCATGCGTGTTAGGAATTTTTCCTAACGCTAGCTCTCTGCCGATGCAAAAACCCCAATCAAGCCAAATCACAATAAGCCAAATTTAAAAATATCCAGATTTAAATGGATTCCTGTGCTCTCTGGTGGACCTGAGGGGGAACCAGGAGGCCTCTAACGGGACCACCAGAGGGATGGAAAAGAGATGATGAGGAGACTTTCCAAAGAAGCAGTTTAAACACACTGAGGGCATAGTCAAGATTTTGGAGGGCTCCTCTTGGCCCTCCTCCTCCGAGGGGTCAAGACTAGGCGGCACAGGAACGGGGCCTCCAAAGATGGAGGCCAGACTTCGGAGCTTACAGTAAGGTGAAGAGGCAGCTTTAAAAGGACCCTTATTCCAAAACCGGAAGGCAACTGAGGGAAGAAATCATTGGTCTAACTTTCTGCTAGTTAAGTATAAAAAAAATGCATCAGCAGCATTTCAAAGTGGTGCAAAACAGAAGAGGATATTACAATTTCCTAAAAGACAAGGCTGCCTTATGGTGAGCCAGATTCTGTCATTCTTGTAGGTGAGAGAGGCCACTGGAATTCAACGGTGTTGCGAAATTTAAACCACTTAAAACACTTAGAGCCTGAAGGTCTCAGGCCACTCCACCTCTCTCCTCTCTCTTCCAGAAAATTTCCCAGGTCAAAGGTCACAATGGAGTTCTTTGCTGCTTTCTGCCCTACGCACATACACACATACACACACACACACACACACGCACGCACACACGCACACATGCACGCACACATATGTCTCTCCATCCCTCCTCCTAGGAACCTTCTCTGCCTTCCTAGCGGATTTCAGTATTCCCTCACAAATCTGAGAGCAGCCAACAAAAACAAGACCTTTGGGCTGAGGTTTTTCTTTCTTTTCTTTTTGTCACACAGCTGCAAATCTAGGCTGCTCTGCACTGCAAATGAAGTGAGGCATGTTTTCTAGAAGTTAATGGAAACAGATGAGCACACCTGCTTCTTATTTACTGAAGAAACATTCCATACATCTGATCATGGATTCCCCTTGTGCAACGACTCCTCACCCTCCCCACCCACCCCACTCCACAGAGTCTCTCCTTCCAGAAAACCAACAGGAAAACAAAAACAACAGCAACAACCAAAATAAAGAGAAAAACACAAAAAAACAGACACATACACACACCCCAAAAAACCACAAAGTTGAAAAGTATAATATACAAGCAAAAGATGGTAAGACAAAAAAAAAAGGAGTTTTTATTTTTGTACTTTTTAAATTTTCAAGCAATATAATTTGGTCATGTTCTTTCCCTTTCCCCAACTCATATCCTCATTTCATAATCTTTCTCTTTTCTAAAAAAAAGAAAGAAAACAAAACAAAACATGTGTGTGGTGGGGGGGGGGTGTGTGTATGCAAAGGACCCATTCACAGGAGTTCCATATCAGATATCCTGCATATCAGATATTTACATTACAATTTATAACAGTAGCAAAATTGCAGTTATGAAGAAGCAACAGAAATAATTTTATGGTTGGGGGCATCACCACAACATGAGGACCTGTATTTAAGGGGTCACAACATTAGGAAGGTTGAGAACCACTGATTTAGAAGAATAATTATAGTAGGTGTTCCCTTGTTCAGTCTCCGGTTCTTGGCCTCATTCTCCCATAACATTTGTGCATTGAAACATTGTCTCTCCCATCATATGCTAACTTTAAATTATTTATATATATATATATATATATATATGTGTGTGTGTGTGTGTGTGTGTGTGTGTATATATCTGTGTTTAATATATATATATATGGAACTGTTGGGGAATATTATTTTAAAATGTGCTAGTTTTGTTTATCCTGTGGAACATTTGTTTAATAATGTAAAAATTGTTGCTTTTGTTTATGCTGCATTTGTTTAACTGTGAAGCTGTGATTCTTTGCTTGTGTAAAACTCCTGATGGTCTAATAAAGAGCTGGATGACCAATAGCAAGGCAGGAGCAAGGACAGGTGGGGATGGCAGGCAGAGAGAATAAACAGAAGTAGAAAATGAGGAGGGGCTGGGGGAGAAATCAAGAGAACAAGGAGGGCGGGGCTTAGCCACCCATCCACCCAGCCAACACAGAATAAGAAGGAAAGTAAGATATAGAGACATAAGTAAAGGAAAAGGTACAGAGGCAAAAGGTATTTGAGATACTATAAGTTAGAAAAGTTATCATAAAACAAGCCAAGCTAAGACCAGGCATTCTTAACTAAGAATAAGCCTCCATGGGTGATTAATTTGGGAGCTGGGTAGTGGGCCCCTCAAAAAGCCAAAAGAGTAAAGATCGCACAAGGGAAACTTCTACAGTAATAGCCTTTCTACCTGGCTTTTCAAAAGGCCTTTAGTGTGAGTTGTCCCTCCCCATATTCCCTCCTTTACCTACACACCGCACACACACACACACACACACACACACACACCACTTAATCCTCCTATTCTGATTTTCTGTTTATCCCTTTAAAACACTCTATTTTCCCTTCCTAGGAAAACCCCTTCTTCTTTCCTGGTCCCTTATTAGCTACCTAATCCCTGCGGATATTATAAATGAAACACACATTGCTAACACTAACATGTGCATTTAAGAGAAATACAATGTTTGTCTTTCAGGGTCAAGGTTACCTCACTTGGGGACTGTTTATAACTCCATCCATTTTTCTGAGAATTTCATAATATGTTTTATTTAACAGCTAACTAATATATCATTGCATGAATAATACGCCATTTCAATATCCAAATTCATCAGATAATAGACATCTAGGCTGCTTTTAGTTAGTTTGGTTTGCCAAGAATTCACTAATTGAGGTGTGAGCATGCTACAGAAGTTCAGGGCTTATATTTTTCACTAGGTTCAGGTTCAGCACTATTTGGTTAGCGGAGCCAATAAGATGTGACATGTCCACCTGGCAGAACCACTTCAGCCTGCTTCTGGTATGCTTGGGGAGAGAGTCTCCAGGCGAGTGGGAGTGTAATGTTGACCTCGCATGAGCAAATGCTTCTTCAGTGGGGCCTGGTTTTATGAGACTCCAGTGGATTGTCACTGCCAAAGCAGAGAAAGAGAAAAGGCAAGAAAATTCAAGCCTGTGGGGGTGGGGGGGTAGTGTGTGTGTGTGAGTGTGAGTGTGTGTGTGTTTGTGTGTGTGTGTGTGAGTGTGTGTGTGTGAGTGGGTGTGTGTGTGTGTGTGAGAGAGAGAGAGAGAGAGAGAGAGAGAGAGAGAGAGAGGAGGGAGAGAGAGCAGGGGTGAGTGTGCATGTGAGACAGTAAGGATGAGTGTGTGTGAAAGAGTAGGGAGTAAGTATGTGAGTGAGTGTGTGAGAAAGAGCAGGGTGTGCACGCGCACACACTCACCCATGATAAAAGGCAATGCAGCACAGGGCAGAGTTCTGAGATTCAGAAAAACACTGGCTCTAACACTGACACTTCCTTTGCCTTCTGTGTGGCCCACTGTCAGCCACTCTGGGAAACAAACTGGGTATAAAATAGACACAAACATAGTACCGACCTCACAGTGTTGTGAGGAGCAAAAGAAATAAGAGGCATCAAGCATCTGGTTCTTTGCTTAACTTACAGTAAATACTCAGTAATTCATAGGCAGTCATCACTGGCAGTGTCTGACATGAACATTTCAGATACCAAGTGGGACCTGCCCATGGTCCCATGATCTGTCAAGACATAGACCGAATAAACCTGTTAAAACTGTCAGATTTTCCAAAGGGAGGCAAATGGTGCTGATGTAATCCAGTTGTCCTAATTCTTTCTCCACCCCAGTAGAATTTATTCTCTGGCAACGATTATTATTTAGGTCATTTGTGCAAATATTCAAAACTGTTGAATCTCTAGGCTCTTTCTCGATGTCCCAGTCAGCCCAACTGTAATGTATTTGCCCTAATTTCTGCTCTTGCAATCCAAGAAGCAGATCTCCATGCTGTCTCAAGAGGACAGGGTAAGAGAGAAGGGAGAAACACTGGTAAGGGCGCCATGTGCCCTTCTAGTTTGGGACCTTGCCTGGTTAGCCATCACAGTGCTGCTGTCTTTGTACACAGAGTTTACATTTGCTGTGTCAGTCTGTCAGGAAGGGCACCCAAAACCAATTTCCCCTGCTTCCTAACTTAGCACCTCAGCTTTGGTAATGTTGACCCTGTCTTATGGTTTGGATGTTGTTTGCATTCCTCTCCTGGACTCTGGTTTCCTGTGTTAGGCTTAGTTCCCAGGGAGACGATATCTGGAGGTGCTATGGAGCCTTGCAGGGCTTAGGCCAGGAATGGTAGCTCCTCTGTAACTACCACCCTCATCATAAAGGAACTTAGGCAGGTCTTAGCTCCTCTGTAACTACCACCCTCGTCTCCTGACTCCTTATGCTTCTCTTTCACGACTGTTCTAAAAGGAACAGGTGTGGCCCTGCACAGCCCCTGGTTGGAGGTGCAATGATTTACATTTGTCCTTAGAATATATAAAATGTCTTATTTTACATCTGATCAATTATATCTTTTGGTAGGGGGTATTATCTTTCCTTCCTGTGTCATCTATTTTCTGAGTTCCTTTGGATCTGCAGTTGTTAGCTTGGCCCTTTGTTTTCAAGCTGAACCTTCCCCAGGTGGCTAACACTCATGATTTGGCTGTCTATGAAAGAGTGACTATCCAGAAAGCTAGCGGAAAGTGCTGGCTACGTGGTCAAGACTGGCTTCCTGATGAGCCGAAGTGCAGGGCTATTAGGGCCGGAAATTTGACTGTGTATGTAATCATCTAAAAGCATTTTCACTCAGACTCACGTCTCTAGAAACAGAATTCCCAAAGTCCTGTCTAAGTGAACAGAGAAGTAGGTATATGCCGACCATTCTGGATCCTAAACCAAGATGATCAAGACCTTGGCATTCAACATCCACCACTTCTATTTCTTTTTGTTTCCCCTCTGTTTTCCAGTTTCAGGGTTTCTGAATCTTTTTTCCCCTTTCATGCTCCCTACCCTGTTGAGATAGGAAGGTCACTCACACACTGCACTAGAGGAGATTCCTTTGGATCTGTGCACTCTGAATAAACTTTCAGGTGACCCTAGTTTCAGTTCCATCCCTCATCCTCTTTGCAGAGGTTCCTGGGACCTTAAAATCCTGCACCATCAATGGTTGGTTGCAGACTAACATTTCAGCTCTCCCTTCTGCCCTAACTCAGCACACCCTTCCACACCTCAATGGCTGGCATCTCCTCTTCTGTGTTTTCGTGCCTTTAAGACACCCCTTTAGAAACCCTGTCTCGAAAAAACCAAAAAAAGAAAAAAGAAAAAAAAAGACACCCCTTTACTGTCGTTTAGAGAGAGGCATTTTTTAAAGGAACACAAATATGTATAAACAATCATTTAAACATTTTAAGCTAGAAGTGGATGTGTTTATTGCTTCACCATTGCATAGATGACTCTGGATTTTCACCTTGACTACAAAGTCCTTTATCAGTCAGTATTTATTTAGCATCTGACTAGAGATTTTGACAAAACTGATTATGTCAGTGAAAACTTTCAAATGAAGTCATAGGCTGTAGAATAGTATTTTAAGATGTGTTGCATTTGTTTAACTCTGAAACTGTGTTTCTTTGCCTGTCTAAAACACCTGATTGGTCTAATAAGGAGCTGAGCAGCTGATAGTGAGCAGAGAAAGGATAGGCAGGGCTGGCAGGCAGAGAGAATAAATAGGAGGAGAAATCTGGGAGAGCAAGGAGCAAGGAAAGGAGAAGGAGAGGAGGACATCAGGGACCAGCCACCCAGCTACACAACCAGCAATGGAGTAAGACAGAAAAGATATACAGAAATAGAGGAAGGTAGAAGCCCAGAGGAAAATGATAGACAGGATAATTTAAGAAAAGCTGGCTAGAAATAAGCCAAGCTAAGGCCAAACATTCGTAAGAAAGAGTAAATCTGAACTGAGTGGTGGGCCCCCAAAGAGCCAAAGAACTAAGAGAAAAAAAGTCACAACTTGGAAAAGAATCTCCTGTCCTTATGATGGGAGTGCACAGAATGCAAAGCAAATGGTGACTCAGCTCTCCTGTGTTATTCAGCAGGGGAGGGGGCTCTTCGGAGAGCCAGTTAACTTTTGAAGTGGAAAGGAAAAGACACAGGAGCTACCTGTGTTTCTTAATGAACTGGAAATGCTGAGTCAAGTCTAGGCCTTGATGGGGATGGAATGGCCCTGTAAAAATAATTGTTTTCGTTAATTGAGTCACCATTGGTCACGCCTGTACTTTGTACCTGAAGAAGGTCCTTAGGCTGTGTGACTAGCTCTTCTCATGGGTAAAGTGGAAGATTTGTGGAATCAAGGAATCTTTCTTTCCTTCTGCAATGAGTGTGGCCAGTTTGCTGTGAGTGCCGTCCCCACCCCCACAATTAGGATGGCCACACATGAGATCTGCCTTTTGAAAATGCTCAGTTTGGTTCCACAAACATTCCTTTCAATACCACACTATTATAAGAGCTGCGGTAATCTTAGGTAAACAGACATCTCACCAAGAGGGGAATGATTTTCAGGCAGATAACACCACAGTGTTCCATTGGGAAATCCTCTCTGGTAAGATTGGTTCAGGAGCTTAAAGACTCCACCCACATCCACCACAAGGTTCTTCAGCCTTCAATTGTGGTAGGCTAGGAAGATGGCACTGTGGGAGGTCCCAGAAGCTCCTTGAGAGAGTCAGCTAGAAGCTAGCCCTGACAGTGGGCATGTGTAAGCAAGGCAATGTACCAGAAATGCATGATTGCTGAAGCCAGAGCCACTAGGTGGCCAGTATTAAAGTCCCCTGAGGATGGATATCATCTCAGAGGCTTGAGGTACCAGCCACACCTTGGCGAGTCTGGCCTTGCTCTTCTAGGGTCTCCTGTAAATGTCCAATTTTGTTTTATTCTAGTGGGTCTGTAAGTTTTGGGTCCTCAGTGTTCAGTTAGGGCTGGTTCAATAACATCAGTGCTACAGGTCACACTGGAGTTGGTTCAATACCATACCAAGCCTGCCTTAGGCTTGGTTCCAGTTGGAGCTGGCTTGTGGTTAGCTCCTGTCTCAGAAGCATTACATTACTCCAGGTCACATAAAAGAGTTCAACTAACCAGGCAGTGGTGCCACAGGCCTTTAAGCCTTTAATCTCAGCACTCAGGAGGCAGAGGCATGTGGATCTCTGTGAGTTTGAGGCCAGCCTGGTCTTACAAGAGCTAGTTCCAGGACAGGCTTCAAAGCTACAGAGAAACCCTGTCTCAGAAAGAAAAAAAAAAGAGTTCCACTAATGTCCCTTTTAAAGCATCCAGGGAGGGTGATCAAGAACCACCACCATGCTTTCTGGCTGTGCACAGAGCACCAACTTACTGGCTTTTAGATGAAGTCCTACATGAGAACAAGGTTTTCACCATTTGAATATCTGGACTAGAATCTCAGCTTTCAAAAGGGACCCAAATAACAATTTTTAGATGATTATCAAGCTATAATTAACAGATTACTCGGCTTCTTTGAAAGATGTCAACTGTATTAATATGAAATGACGTCACCTGCCTGCTCCTCATGGACTCACACCAAAATGTGAAAATGAAATATAAAAAATTTTAGTGTGGATGCTGCATTTAAAGCCTATTCACCTTTATCTTTACTTCTTCATTCCAAATTAAACTCTACGGACCATTTCCAGGACCCATGGGTTACTGAGACCCCCTGTATCCCTCAATTTTGAGTGGAATTTTGTAATCCGACAATGTTTACTATGAAGAAAATATGAACTTTGGTGATGTTTCAGGGTTGCTAAAGGAAGGCTGTTGTGCTGTGAAGCTTCCACGGAGACTTTCTGTGGAGGGTCAAGTGATGTTCTGAATATGAATTTAGACAATCACAAGATTCCCTCAGATGTTGTCCACCAAGGAGACCGACACAATTCCACTGTGCGAGGTTTATAGCAATGAAAGGGCCTCAGGGTCATGATTTGGCCTCAAAGTGGGAGAAGAGTTACAAGAGTTACAGCAACAACATCTGGCTCTAAATGAGATGAGGCCCTGAAGAAAAGGCAGAGCTTCTCTCTAAAGCTTGGAGAGGCGCTTCATCAAGAATGGGGTGCAGGGGCTGGGCTGCCCTGAGAAGAATCAATCCGGCCAGGGCAGAGGTGCTTCTTCAGTAAGTAACTTTCATCTCTGGACCAAAGCTCCCAGAACTCATTCTTCCTGAGAGGTCTCAGACAAATGCCAGAGCCAAGGAAAGGCTGGAACTTTATAACCTTTTAGGGGTGGAGTTTTCACATCATGTGTTGTGTTTAGTTAAGCCCCACATATTTAATAGACAAACATGAAAAAGCCAGGTAACAGATTTTGGGAGCTGTCAAGTCCCAGCACAGATTGTGTCTTGCTTCTCTGTCCCAGAGAGAGCTGCAGAGAGGCGTGGCTATAGGATAAGGCTTATGTGTACAGGGCTGTGTTCTGACAGTGTGAAGTAATTGTCCAAACTCCAACACACATACACCCATCCCACATCTCCTACACCAGGACATTTTGAAGTAATTATTTCTCTCTCTTACATCACCAGTTATTCGGTTGTATTCCAGTGGTGCTTTCATGTAAACATAAGCTCATAATTCTCTGATCCTCAGAAAATGCAAAGACCCTCTTTCTGGCTATATTGCCAGGTCTGGTTTTCCTGCTTAAAAAAAAGGAAAGGAAAGGAAAAAGAAAAAAAGAAAAGAAAAGAAATACTTTATCACCATGAAGGCTAGGCTGGTCTTGAATTCACAATCTTTCCCACCTCAACTTCTGGAGTGCTGAGGTTGCAAGTGAGTGTGACCAGGTCCTGCTTTCCACTGCATCGTGAAATTATTCCATGTCACATCATCTTCCACTATAGCTGCATTACTGATGACCTCCTGCCTTTGTCTTACAACAGATAGGACCCCACTGATCAGTTTCTTTACTTTAATGTGCACCTTTCTCATCAGCACCAACTGGGCTTTGGGAGCTCAGGTCAGTACTTTGCTGCAGATCTCTGCCCCTGTCTCCATTAGTTACTGGGAGAAGATTCTATGGTGATATTTAAGATAGTGATCAATCTGACTTTAGAGCATGGCTGCTTTAGGCACCATTTATTTTATTGGCTCTGGCATTTGTCTGAGACCTCTCAGAAAGAGCGAGTTCTGGGAGCTTTGGTCCAGAGATGAACGTTGCTTATTGAAGAGGCTCCTCTGCCCTGGCCCGATTGATTCTTCTCAGGACAGCCCCGCCCCTGCACCCCATTCTTGATGAAGTGCCTCTCCAAGCTTTAGAGAAAAGCTCTGCCTTTTCTTCAGGGCCTCATCATGTTTAGAGCCAGACCTATTGCTTAGGGTCTTGGCTGGAATCATCCTTGTGGATTATTGAGAATTTCTCTAGTGCCCAGTTTCTTGTTAGCCTCATAATGGTTCCCTCAATCAAAATATCTCTTTCCTTGCTCCCTGTCTCTGTCGTTCCCCCATCTCAACTATCCAAAGGATGTTCAGTCATACTACAAAGACATTTGTTTAACTATGTTCATAGCAACATTATTTGTAATATCCAGAACCTGGAAACAACCTAGATGCCCCTCAATCAAAGAATAGGTAAAGAAAATGTGGTATATGTACACAATGGAGTACTATTCCATGGGGAGGGGTGGACAATAACATCTTGAAATTTGCATGGAAGTGGATGGATCTAGAAAAAAACATCCTGAGTGAGGTAACCCAGAAAGATGAACATGGTATGTACTCACTCTTAAGTGGATACTAGCTGTAAAGTAAAAAATAACGATCCTGGCTGGGCGGTGGTGGTGCATGCCTTTAATCCCAGCACTCGGGAGGCAGAGGCAGGCGGATCTCTGTGAGTTCGAGGCCAGCCTGGTCTACAAGAGCTAGTTCAAGGACAGACTCTAGAAACTACATGGAAACCCTGTCTCGAAAAACCAAAAATAATAATAATAATAATAATAATAATAATAATAATAATAATAAATAACGATCCTATAGTCCATGATCCTAGAGAATCTAAGTAACAAGGTGAAGGAGAAACATTTATAGATTCCCCTTGGAAGGGGAAATAGACAAGATCTCCTGAGAAAATTGGGGTCACAGGAGTGGGGGAATAAAGGAGGGTAAAAGAAGAAGAGAAGGGGAGAGGGGAGGAGAACTTGAAGGAATAGGATATTTTACTTTTCTTTACAACTCAGTAATAATTCTGTTTTGCATATATACTACATTTTCATTATTCATTTGTTGATGGGCATCTAGCTTGGTCCATTTCCTTGCTAGTGTGAGCAGAGAAGCAATTAACATGGATGTGCATCTATCCCTATGGTAGGATTTGGAGTTCTTTGGGTATATGCCCAAGAATGGATGTCTGGGTCATATGGCGGTTCTACCTTTAAGTTCTGTGGGAATGAAATTTCTTTGTGTGTATGTGTTATGGAGACTCTGAAGTTCATATCTCCTGGTCCTTCTAGGCTGAGCATTTGTGCTGCATTTTCTTCTCCTGTAGGTATGCTGCTCCTGTGACTTTGGTAGACCTCTCGATCCTGATCCAAACTGTTCGTTGATTGAACTCTGTTGGTTTTCAAACTCAGAGGCCAACTTATTACCAAAGACCACCAATGAGAGTTCTCAGCTCTCTCAGGTCTATCCTGCAAGAGTGGCATTTTCTTCCTGCTCCCTAAACAGCCACTCTGGCCTCTTCTGCTGTTTTCTCTCCTGTGTTTGTAATTAGTAACATCACAAGACATCTTGTAAATTAGGAATATATGCTCAAATCTGAAGGTTCAGACTTGGATCGCTAAATAAGACAAAACACACAAAGCATTTATTTGACTTTCTGAATATGGATTACTTCACTCCATATAATATTTTCCAGTTCCCACAATCAGTCTGCAAACTTCCCTTTTCTTCACGGCTGAGTACAGTTCTGCTGTGCATATGCATATGATGTTTGATTATCCGTTCACCACTTGCATTCCCCAGCCCCTGTGAGTACAGTGGCCATGAATGTGGTTGAGCAAGTGTCTCTGTAGTAGGATTTCGAATCCTTCGGTGTATAATGACTGGGTAATTCTCTAGATCTATCTGTAACTATGGGAGACGGCCCCACGCTGATCTCCAGAGTGGCTGTGCCAGTGTGTACTCCCACCAGCAGCGAATGAGGCTCCACTTTCCACCTCGCCACACTTGTGCTCGGTTGCTGTCTTGGACTCAGCCGTTCTGACTGGGGGAAGAGGAATTCTTAAAGTAATTGTAATTGGCATTCCCTGCTGGCTAAGGGCACTGAACTCTTTTAAAGTTATTTCTTAGCCATTTTTATTTCTTCTTTTGAGAACGTTCTGCTCAAATCCACAGCCCATTTTTAAACTGGGCTCTTTGTTTTCCTAGTTCTTTGTTTTCTGAGTTATTTCTATGGTCTAGATATTAACCCCTTATTGGATATGTAGCTAGCAAAGATTCTCTCCCACTCTGCAGCTTCCTTTCCTTTGCTGGAAGGAGATTTTTGAGTTTTGCGAGGTCCCATTTGTCAATTGTTGGCCTTAGTTCCTGAGCAAATGGAATCAGCCCTATTCAGAAAGTCCTTCCTTCTGCCTACATGCTGTAGGGTGGCCTTACATTTTCTTCCAGCACTTTCAGAGTCACAGGCTCAAAATGATTTTAAAGTCATTAAACTCATTAGAGTCTATTTTTGTGCAGGGTGGTGGACATGCATCTAATTTCATTTTTCCATATATGGGCATCCTGTTTCCCCAGTACCTTTTGTTTGAATGCTCTCTTTCTGCAAGTGTGCAACACAGGCATCTTTACCAAATGCCTCATGGCTGTAATTCTGTGAATTAATATTTGAGTCTCTATGCCTGCTTTTGTGCCAGGACCATGCTGCTTTTATTACTACACTGCTGTAATAAAGCTTGGAATCTCATGGTAATCCTCCAGCATTGTTCCTTTTACTCAGGATTGCTTTGGCTATCTGGGATCTTTGGTGCTTCACTGTGAATTTTAAGACTTTTTTTTCTATTTCCATGAAGAATGTCATAGATATTTAGATTGGAATTACATTGGATTTTCATGGAATTTACAAATTTCTTAGCAGGATAATCATTTTGACAATATTAATTCTGTCCATGAGCTTGGGTGTTCTTTTCATCTTCTCCTGTCTTTCTCAGTGTCTCTCTTCAGAGATGTGACGTTTTCCCTGTACAGGTCTTCCACTTCCTTGGGCAGGTGGATTCCCAGACACTTTACCTTTATTGAGGCCATAATTGTGAAAGGGAGTGTTTGTTGTTGGTTTGCAGAAGGATTTTATGAGTTAATTTTGTATCCTTCTACTTTGCTGACACGACCATTTATAAGTCATATGGTATATTTTTGGGAGCCCTCTTAAATATGATACTATATCATGTCAAATAGGGATAATTTTACTTTTTCATACATGGATTCCTTTAGTTTCCTTCTCTTGCCCTAATGCTCTATCTAGAGTTTCAAGCACTATATTGACAAGGTTTGGGGATATTGAACAGCCCTGTCTCATTCTTGATTTTAATGGGATTGCTCTGAAATTTTCCTCCACTTGGAATATTGTTGGCTTTGTGCCACCATTGCCCTAGCACATTTTGTAGACAGGACAGACTGCAGATCAAAGGTTTTGTGGCTGGGTTGGCGTTTATGTTTCTCTTTTGGTAGCCTGCAGCGTACCTTCCCATACCGAAGATACTAAAATGTAGGGGTCAAGGTTCTATGTAGGCATCAGCTCACCATCTCCATGTTCAATGAGTTGTGTGGTGTTGTCTTCAGCAGTGGATCTTTCCAGTTTGGGAAGAGCAACTCATTGTCTTGGTAGCAGCCTCTCATTTACATGGGCTTCTAAGAAGAATGTATATTCTTTGATGTTTGGGTGGAATGTTACATAGATACTGGTTGGGATCATTTGATGTGTGATGTTATTTAAATTTAATATTTCTCTCTTTATTACTTTTTTGTCTAGATGGCCTGTCTATGGAAAAAGTAGGGTATTGGAATCACCTACTATTACTGAGTTGGAGATAATACGTGTTTGAAGTCTTATAGCATGGTTTTAATGAAATTGAATGTTCAAGAGTTTATTGCATTTATGTTCAGGATTGTAATATCATCTTGGTTAATCATTCCCTTTATTAGGATGAAGTGTTTTTCTTTATTTCTTCTGATTGATATTAGTCTGAGATCTATTTTGTTATATATATGGATAGCAACACTTGCTTCCTGGTCCCATTTGGTTCTAAACTTTTTTCTACCCTTTCACTTTAACGTAGTGTCTATCTTTGAAGGTAAGATGAGTTTCTTGTAGATAACGAGAAGATGGATGTTGTTTCTTACTCCATTCAGTTAGCCTGAACCATTTGGTCGGGGACTTGAGGTCATTAATATTTAAAGTTGCTATTGAAAGGCTTGTGTAGATTGTTGTCATTTTCTTTTTCTTTTCTATTTGTGTGCTTGGTTCTTTTTTGTGTCTTAGCAATTATAATTTCATTTGTTTTATTTTTATTATTTTTATTGAGTTCTACATTTTTCTCTGCTCCCCTCCCTGGTTCTTCCCTTCCCCCACAGTCCCCATGCTTCCAATTTACTCAGGAGATCTTGTCTTGTTCTACTTCCCTTGTAGATTAGATCTATGTAAGTCTCTCTTAGTGTCCTCATTGTTGTCTAAATTCTCTGGGATTATGATTTGTAGGCTGGCTTTCTTTGCTTTATGTTTAAAAACCACCTATGAGTGAGTACATGTGATAATTGTCTTTCTGTGTCTGGGTTACCTCACTCAAAATAATGTTTTCTAGCTCCATCCATTTTCCTGCAAAATTCAAGGTGTCATTTTTTTCTGCTGTGTAGTGCTCCATTGTGCAAATGTACCACATTTTCCTTATCCATTCTTAGGTCGAGGGGCATATAGGTTGTTTTCAGGTTCTGACTATGACAAATAATGCTCCTATGAACATAGTTGAGCACATGCCCTTATGGCACAATTGAGCATCCTTTGGATATATACCCAAAAGTGGTATTGCTGGTTCTTGAGGAAGGTTGTTTCCTAATTTTCTGAGAAATCGCCACACTGACACCCAAAGGGGCTGCACCAGCTTGCATTCCCACCAGCAATGCAGAAGTGTTCCCTTTTCCCCACTATCTTTCCAGCATAAGTTGTCATCTGTGTTTTTTATTTTGGCCATTCCTACAGGTGTAAGATGGAATCTCAGAGTTGTTCTGATTTGCATTTCTCTGATGACTAAGGATGTTGAACATTTCCTTAAGTGTCTTTCAGCCATTTTAGATTCCTCTGTTGAGAGTTCTCTGTTTAGGGCTGTACACCATTTTTAAATTGGATTATTTGTTCTTTTGATGACCAATTTCTTGAGTTATTTAATATTTTGGAGATCAGACCTCTGTCTGATGTGGGGCTGGTGAAGATCTTTTTCCATTCTGTAGGCTGCCATTTTGTCTTGTTGACTGTGTTCTTAGAATAATGAAAATAGATCCATATCTATCACCATGCATAAAACTCAAGTCCAAATATATCAAAGACTTCAACATAAATCCACCACACTGAACCTCATAGAAGAGAAAGTGGGATACAGCTGAACACATTGGCACAGGAGACCCCTTTCTAAATAAAACCCCAGTGGCACAAACACTGAGAGAAACAATTAATAAATGGGACCTCCTGGTGATGAAAGATTTTAAGACAATGAGGGTCAGCACCTCTATATATCAGAAAAATCAACAGGGCAGGCTGTGCCTGTACCCAGCAGAAGGAGCATGTGAGATACATCTCTATGTCTGTCTATCTATCTATCTATCTACCTATCTATCTATCTTTCATCTATTTTCTATCTATCTTTCATCTATCTACTTAGCTATAATCTATTCATTCACAGATGATGAAATGCCCAATAGTGTTTATTGATCATAATTTACTAATTTTAATAATTTCATACATTTTACATCATTTTATTCCCCCTTCCAATTCCTATTGTGTCTCCTTCCACTCCCTCTAAAATTCATGACCTTTCTTAATTGTTATTGTTACACACACACACACACACACACACACACACGGTGCGCGCACGTGTGCGCACGCACACACTGAATGATATATGTATATAAACACAGCATGCTAAGTCTATTTAGTGCTGCTCATCTGTATATATGTTTAAGGCTGGCCACTTGGGATTGAATAACCTCTCAAGGGGCTTGTCTCTGGGAATGAGTGATTCTTCCTCTCTAAGCTAACATTAATTGCCAATAGCTCTTCATTTACGACTGAGGCCTTCTGAGATTTTTCCTAATAGTATCGGAATATTAAGATATCAACTGGTATTGCCATTGTCCCGGTCTTGTTTAGACCACTGTTTTGTTGCTTTTTCATGGGTGCATTTCCCTGTCACAGAGAAGACCATCTCCTCCCGTAATGTTTGGTTCTATCCTAGGTCTCTGGGTAATCCTGCCTCTGGGTCCTCCAGGTAGTGTCAGGTGTGGGCTCCTTCTCATGGCAGGGATCTTAGGCTGGACCAGTCACTAGTTGGCCACTCCCACAATCTCTGTGCCACCCTTTCCCCAGCACATCCAACAGGCAGGACAGACTGTAGGTTAAAGATTATGGGTCTGGGTTGGTGTCCTAATTCCTGCACTGGAAGTCTTGCCTGGTCACAGGTGATGACAGGTTCAGGCTACATATCTTCAGTTGCTAAGAGTCTTAGCTAGAGTGTTGTGGGACTTTTGTACACTGTGTGAAAATCTATTGCTATGATTGGTGTAATAAAAATCTGAACAGCCAGTAGCTAGGCAGGAGGTATTGGTGGGACTTCCAGAGACAGAGAGAACTCTGGGAAAAAGGTAGAGTGGAGTCACCATCCAGACTTGAAGGAAGCAGCAGGAGCAGTACAGAGAGATAAGGTAATAGACAAAGCAACAGAACATAGATTAAAATAAAAAGAGCTAGTGGGACAAGCCTAAGGCTGAATTTTCATAATTAATAATAAGCCTCCATGTCATTATTTGGGAGCTGGCTGGTGGGACAGAAAAGGATTCAGTACACTGGAGCAATCCTTGTAAATTCCTGTGAGTTTCCTTTGCACCTGGTTTCTACTTGACCCTGAAAAGACTTGCATTTCCAGTTGGCTCTGTCAGTACTATTCCCCTGCCCACCGTACCTGATTTCTCGCATTCCCATCCCCACCCAATGCAATGATGCCTTCTTGTATCCTGCTATACTCATAGATTGGTGCCTAGTCTGGTAGTAATCAGAGAGGCTTCATCCAGCCACCAGGGAAACAGATGCACTGACACACAGTCAAACACTAGGCCAAACGTGGGGAAGCCTGCTGAAGAAGGGGTGGAAGGATGGTAGTGATCAGAGGGGTCAAGGACATCATAAGAAAATTATAGAATCAACTAAGCTGGGCTCCTGGGGGCTCAGAGACTGCACTGACAACCAGGGAGCCTGCCTAGGCCCTCTACATGTATGTTACAGTGGTGTAGCTAGGTCTTCTTGTGGGACTTAAGAGGAGCAGGGCCTATCTCTGACTCTTTTTCTGGTTTTTTGGACCCTTTTCTCCTGCTGGATTGCCTTGTCCATCATCAATACCAGGGGAGGTGCTTAGTCTTACTGCTACTCGATATGCCTTGTTTTGTTAATATCCACGGGAGGAATGCCCTTCCTATTCTGAATAGAAACAGAGCAGGAGTGGATCAGAGAAGAAGGCTGGGGAGGTGGGGAAAGGACTTGAAGGAGAGGAGGGAGGGGAAACTACAATTGGGATGCAAATAAATTACTCTCATTGGAAACGCTCTGTCTTCTGGCTCTTCTTCACTGCTGTTCACTGACCTTTTGGAGTAGGGGCTGTGTTATAGATGTATCCATTGTGAGCGGGCAACTGTGTCCTTCTCACCCAGTAAGTTTGCAGCGACTTGATACAGTAGCAGGATGAGGCTAGGTTCAGACTGTGTGTTGATGATGGGGTAATAGTCTTCTCCTTCTGTTGGACCCTAAAGTCCAATCACCAAGGAGAATTTGCCCCAAGAGACCATCTCTCACACCACAGCTGATGTGAAAGCATGAGGATTTTATTAATTTTGTCATGACAGGGTCTTTCAGTATTCATAAAGACAGAAAGACCCCAAATGGCTGGTACAGGCTATTTTTAAAGGAAAAAGCCACAGAAGGAAGGGGGTTGTCTTGGGTTGTTGTTTAACTATTATGATTGGCTTATTCAAAAAGTCTATTACCAATAATTGGCTGGAGAGTGGTTGGCAGATCAGATGAGGTAAGGGGGAAACATCTGAGGGTCACTTTGCCCCTTTCTCAGGGCCTGAGTCAAAACATCAGTAACTAAGTCAACACCTAAGGGTTATCTTGTTTCTATTCAATAACTGAGTTCTATTTGGAGAACATTCACAAAAACTCAGGGAGATGATGGAAAGTTCCCAACATTTCTGTACATGTGTAGGGAATTGCTAGGTCCTTGGTTCCCGGGGAAGGGGAGAAGAATGCATTACAGCCAAGAGGCCTCAGAGTTGTCAGAAATGGCTTCAGAGTTCTAAACTTCCTCTCCAGGAAAGGGTAGACTTTGTACCAATGCACCCATGGAATATGAGTTCAATCAGCTACTAGATGAGTTCACCCCAGAGCAGCTGCCTCAACTCCCATGCCCTAGTCTGTTCAGTTGCTTTGAGGAGCTGTGCACTGTGTTCTCAGGTGAAAAAATGTTTCAAAGCAGGTCTATTGGCCAAGTTTTATTTAAGCTGGTCTCTGAAATTTTCTTCATGTTAGAACAGAGGCGTCTCATAAGGGGGTAATTTGGGGATATTTTATGATTTTCATCTGCCTGATGCTGGGAATTATGCTCCTACTGTTGAAGGAGGTCATCAAGCAGAAAACCAGGTGGGGATATACATGGGTGACAGAGGGGTACAGAGGCTGTGGTTTACAGAGCCAGTATAGGACATTAGTAGAGATAGAATCACAGCTTCAGAAAGCAAAACTGGCATCCTCATCAATCACCACTACTAAAACATAAAAGGAGAAACGCTATCCTGACCACTAGGTGGCAGTGTGGTGTAAGCAGAGGGAAATGCCCTTTCCCAGCTTCTAGTTCTCCCACAGCTGGAGAAAAATGCTCCACAGCTGCTTCCAAGGCAGGGGAAAGAAATCAGGCTAGTTAGGGCAGCCAGTGTGGGGAGCAGGGCCAGTCCAGATTCCGTCCTGGGCAGGCGAGTCCTGGGCAGGCTGAGTGAGCATCCGTGCATCAGTACTTTGTAGTAGCTGCAGGAGGCTGCCAAGATGCGTCAGTCCTCTCAGTAGGTCCTGGTTTCAACATATACAGTGCTCATGAATATTAACGTTTTCCATGCTGTGGTGCTATAAAGATGTGTGATCTTTGTGATTTTAAGACGTCGGGTGGAAAGGGCAGGCACCTGTTTCCTTTCCCCCCATCTCTTTGCCTGGAAAAGAAATAAAATTTGTTTTGGATCTGAAGTTTAATCTCTAGAAATGCTTGTGATACAACCAAGGGTCTTAGAATGTAAAGACAGGTCATGTTTCTTTCTTTACTGTGCTTTGGTTTTGCTAGGACGGTCTCAAGACCTTCCCCCCTGCTGCCTGTATTCCCTTCCTCACTTCCCCGTTACAATCAAAGCTCATTTCCCATGAGAATAATGCTCAGTTTCCATGGCGGTCTGAAATCCTAGACCAACATTTCTGATCATGACCTAGGCTGGAGGTCACAATGGGCACAGCAAGGCTTGGAATTCCCCTCTTCTGCTTGCGTGAAGCTGGCATTCAGTTTATAGGCACACAAAAGAGTGTTACTCAAATAGCAGAATTCATCATTTCAGAGTCGAAATGTGACTGTGGAAGATGCAGCCACCCAGAATGTACAAATGTGACCTTATTTTGACAAATAAACCCCTGCAGTCACAATTAAGATGGGATACTTAGTTACGGTTACTCTAAATTATCTTGGTAGACCCTCACAGACAGGCAACCATCAGAACAAGTAGGATTCTGTTTGACTTGGTCCATTCCTTTTAGAAATCTCATAGATCCCTTTTCTATAGGCTTACTTATCCCAACTTTACATTTCTGGAAACTTTAGCTCAAAACATTAAACCCTCTGAGGGGGCCCATTTCTGGTTTTTGAAATACAGCCATTTCCACCTGTGGTGTTGTGCTTAAATTCCATGGTCAAGCCCTTTCCAGGTGTCTTAGCTATGGTTCTATTGCTGTGCTATATGCCATGATCAGAAGCAACGTGAGGAGGAGCTTTTTTATTTTACTTAGGATTCCTTCTGAAATACTCTGTTTTTATATTGACTGCTACCAGTATAAACCAAGGCGACCAGGACTGTTCTCTAGGTGAGGCCGGCTACTCAGGTGATCCTGATTTGTGGCAAGTTAGCATTAAAACCAGCTACAGAGCTGGGCGGTGGTGGCGCACACCTTTAATCCCAGCACTCGGGAGGCAGAGGCAGGCGGATCTCTGTGAGTTCGAGGCCAGCCTGGTCTACAAGAGCTAGTTCCAGGACAGGCTCTAAAAAAGCTGCAGAGAAACCCTGTCTCGAAAAACCAAAAAAAAAAAAAAAAAAAGATAAAACCAGCTACAGAACCAAGTGTCTTTCTCACTTGCAGGCTGGGGTCCTGTTCTTATGCCATCTTTTGATGGACGGCTGTTTGCTCAATTCTCTACCTTCACAGGGTGTTCTAAGCTACACATATTTGAGTCAGGGCGATGCTGAGTTCCCTGGCTCTATGGAAGCAGTGCATATGGAAGGCTTACCTTCTGCTTTCCCCTCTATTGGACTTTTGGACCAGGTTATTTAAGAACACATGCTTTGAGAGCTGTGTCTTGGTAGAGAACCAGAAGATCATGTCTGGCGTGTACTGTAGTGCTCTTAAAATAAGTTACTCTGGGACCCAACCAGCTTCGTCTCCAGGCCCACGCTGTGTTTCATGCTTTGCACACTTATCACCACCAAGAGGAAGAGTATGCACACTGAAAGTGTTGTCCACTCCACAGACAGCATGGGTCTAGGAGAAAATTCTGCAGGAGCTTTGGGGAACAGTCTAGGGATATTTATATAAGGAACTATGAAGACTGGGCACTGCATCATGGTCTGGGAGCAGATGGAGTTACCTCTGCGGACATGTTCATTGGTCCCATGCCACCTCATTCCATTGCACAGAGCATGCTCTGAAATGAGCAGGGGTGAAGACTCATAGATGAGTCCAAGGGCAGCAGCACCCGGGGTGTCTTTAGAGCCTGGATTCCCTACATAAGGAACACCGTGACAAATGACAGACAAGTGGCATTGTCCTCAAATCAAGCTGTTGTTTGGAGTTGGTTCTATTCAGCCCTTTAGGATTACTGCCATAGTACTCAGGGTTTCTTTGGAGACACAAGACACAAGACCTCAAGACCTCCATTTCCAGAGCACATAATGTCAAATACAATGTCCAGAGGACTTTGCTATATTTTATTTGAAATCATTGTGCATCTGAGACAAAGGAATGCATTAGTGAATGATGGAATTTCTAGACACAGTGGGAACTTCCTTGATACATTTTCAATTTCTTTGCCAGCATTATGATAACAGATGGCCCCCAAACATAGTAGCTTAAGGAAGTATTCGCTGAAGACCTGCTGGGACAAGGTATTAAGACGTTAGCAGATACATGAATCATCTGAAGACTGGGGGAGAATTCTCCCCTTCCACTTCCAGCTTCTGGAGATCTGCTCTTTGGTCTTTGATTACATGATTATGTTACCGCAGCCCCTATCTCCATCTCGATATGGCCCTTCTTGTAACTCTGCTTGTTCTGACTAGTGACCATGTGACCACGTCTCTTTTAGAACTCTTAAGACTGACTAGAATGAATCATGGCATGGAATATGGCCATAGGATGGAACACACTCAAAAGCATTATTTGTCTCAAGAATTGAAGCAAACGTTTTCCCGTGCTGAGCTCTGCACACACACAAGCCTGTGCGTTGGAGCATCTGTAGAATTCTCATGAGGAGAGGCTATCTGCACATTCAGAAGGGACTGCTGGCCTGAATGCCCATTTGAAGGCCCAGAGTTGGATATGTGAATCTTTATTATCAGTTTGAGTAGACTCAGACAGAAAGTTCTATGACATGATACAAGGGGATGTATTCTTGGTTTTTTAAAAAAGATTTATTCTGGCCGGGCGGTGGTGGCGCACGCCTTTAATCCCAGCACTCGGGAGGCAGAGGCAGGCGGATCTCTGAGTTCGAGGCCAGCCTGGTCTACAAGAGCTAGTTCCAGGACAGGCTCTAGAAACTACAGGGAAACCCTGTCTCGAAAAACGAAAAAAAAAAATGATTTATTCTGTTATTTTAAATTATGTATCTCTGTGTGTTTGTGGGTGAGTGTATGCAGATGAGGTGTGGAGCCCAGAGACACCGGGTCCCCATGGAACTGGAGCTGCAGGTGGCTGGGAGCTGCCCCACCTGGGTGCTAAGAATGGAATGCAGACCCCGCGGGAGCAACACATTCCCGCAGCCACCGAGCCACTGCTCCAGTCCACTCGGGAATCTTGAATATCAGAGTGCTTTAGGAGAAAAAGGTAAATGTTTTATAATGGAAGTTATGATAATTTATTAGAGCAATGTGAAAACAATAGGAAATAACACATGGGAAATATAGTAAATAAACATACAACAAATAAAATAATATAGTAAACTAAGTGTTCTAAGTGGCATAGTCTGTTAGATTCTGTTCTCTCTTTTACAATATCTGGAGAGATCCTTAGCCATTTGGAAATGATGGTGGGAAAGGATTTATTTTTGATAGCTCAGAATTCCTTATTCTGTCCTTGGAACAGAACCTGTTTATTTCCTCTGTGGATACTTTCCCCCAGGAGCCCCCACATGGTGGCTGGGGAGATTGCTTTCTGGTACCCTGGACTTTATAGCCATTATGGAATATTTTTGCTTCCTAGCCATAGTTACCAAAGCTTATGTTTTATGTAATAAAATACCAAGCATTTCTATGCAAAGGCTTGTACTCTGATGAAGTCTGTAGAAGGTCAGCCTGCTTGCTGTGGGCACTAACCAGCAGGGCAGGACAAGGCGGGGTTTCTTTCTCGTGCCCACCTTCTGTCTGGACCTCCTGTGCTCTCTCTGTTCACTCCATCAGTTGACTCTTGTTCTTCTCAGCGCTGAGGCACTGGGGAGGTGTTCAGAACCATGACTCTCCTCTTTTGATGTGCAATGAGAGACTTTACAATTAGGTCATAGCTACATATCGATTCTCTATTAAATAGAAACATAAATACCATTTTATTTCCCATGTAACACTATTAAGCATCCTCTCTGGCTACAGCAGTTCAAGTGCTGTGATTTCTGCTGTTCCTCAAAGCTGAAGCACACAGCATAGCATCTGAGGAGGAAAAGGTGAGGAAGCACACAGCACAGCATCTGAGGAGGAAAAGGTGAGGAAGCACACAGCACAGCATCTGGGAGGAAAAGGTGAGGAAGCACACAGCACAGCATCTGGGAGGAAAAGGTGAGGAAGCACACAGCACAGCATCTGGGAGGAAAGGCGAGTGGCAGACAGTAGAGCACCAGACAGGATACTGCAGCTGGATGAAAATGGACAATTCTGGGTCCATCTCTCAGGCCTCAGCCACTGAGACATTTCTTGAGAGACTCTCAGTTGTCCGAGTAAAGATAGCAATGATGGATGCAGGGCTCTGAAGAGGCAGGGAACGCGCTAGACGTCAGAGTCCCAGAAGACGACCTGCCCTTTCCCTTGAGTGTTGCTCATGAACACGCAGCCGTGTTCAGAACAGGGTGGGGGACCTGGCATCCAGGGGAAGCTTGGGGGCTGTGCCATCACTTTGCCGGCACTGTAACAAAATGGCTGAAATAGTCAAACTACACAGAGTAGAGGTTTGTGAGGCCTCGTGGTCCACTGACCTTGTTGCTTTGGGCATGTGATGAGGCAACACGTGCTGATGAGAACACATCCTGGAATGAAATTACCTACTCAATAAATAAATAAATAAATAAATAAATAAATAAATAAATAAATAAATAAATAAAACAAGAAGTTCCAATAAAGAACCCAGGATCCCACGTTCACTTGGAGGCACACCCTCAATGACGTAAGGCCTCTCAGTAGGACCTGTTTCTTAAAGGATCTGTTTTCCAATAGCAGCACCGATAGCCCTTCATGTAGAGAGCTCTGGGGCCTTGGGACACCCAGTTACAGAAGAGGGTGTGTCTCAGCAGCTGGCCTTCACCTGCAGTCAGCCTCACAGCAGCAACAGGGCTGGTGTTGCCTCAGCTCTGAGCAGCACAGCTCACATTCCTCCCAGCCTCTCATCTCCTGGTCTTTCCAACCACCTTCCCTTTACACAGAAAACCAGAAGAAAATTTAGCTCACTGCCAAGAAGTTTTCTAATACTGCTGTCCAAAAACAGGACAAACTTTTCTCCAGACGTAGTCTCCACCCTGCACCTCATAAGGAGCCCCAGCTAAAGCTTAATAACCTGTTGTAAGGCAATTGGAAAGAGGACTCAAACCCCGCAATTAAGGAGATAAGCATTGGAATATAAAGGATTTAAGTTAAAAGTCTCTCTCTACTTAGATATTTTATGTTGAGCGATCGGTAGGTTCTGGGGCTGAGTGGTCTAGAGGCTGTCTTGCTGCCCAGGACTGTGCCAAGCTTGCTGTCCTTACCTACAGAACTCACGGATCTCACCTGTGAAACATGGGCAGAAATTGTGCGCTGGTAAGTGCTTTTTCATCAGCGTGTGAGAACTGAGCCAGTCAGAAGGCACAAGCCTTTTGTTAGAGATCATCACCCAAAAATAGAAAGCATTTGATAAAGGCTAACAATTACTGTTGTTATTTAACTCCACAGCCCGTGTTTCCTTTGCAATAAACACAGTGTTTGGTTTGGTGAACAAACATAAGCCCATAGGCGAGCATAAACTCAAGTGTGTGAGCACTTGGGCCCCAGTTGGTGGCCCTGTTTAGGAGGTTATGGAACCTTCAGACCCCCCCCCCCCAAAATGAATATGGTATGTACTCACTCATTAGTGAATACTAGTCATAAACAAAGAACATTGAGCCTATAGTTCATGATCCTAGAAAAGTTAAGTAATAAGGGTGAACCTAAAGAAAAACATATATAGTTCCACTTGGAAACTGGAAACAGGCAAAATTGCCTGATAAAATTGGGAGCATGGGGGTGGGGGGTAGGAGGAAGGGGAGAACGGAGAAAGGAGGGGGAAAGAGGAAGGGTTGAGGAGAAGTTAAGGGAATAGGATAGTCGGGATGAAGGAAGGACAGATATGAGAGCAAGGAAAGAGGTATCTTGATTGAGGGAGCCATTATGGGGTTAGCAAGAAACTTGGCTCTAGAAAAATTTCCAGGAATCCACAAGGATGACCCCAGCTAAGACCCTAAGCAATACAGAAAAAGGTGCCCAAACTGCCCCTGTAGTCAAATTAATGAATATCTTAAATGTCACCATAGAACCTTCATCCAACAACAGATGGAAACAGAGGCAGAGACCCACATCGGAGCACAGGACTGAGCTTCTATGGTCCAGTTGAAGACTGGGAGAAGAGAGAGAGAAGAGAACCATGAGGGGTTCATCCACTGAGACAGTTTGCCTGAACTAAT
Organism: Arvicola amphibius; assembly: GCF_903992535.2. Taxonomy (NCBI): domain Eukaryota; kingdom Metazoa; phylum Chordata; class Mammalia; order Rodentia; family Cricetidae; genus Arvicola; species Arvicola amphibius. Next base: position 89,773,753 of record NC_052058.2, on the reverse strand, counting down.
GGGAACTCACCAACTCCAACTGGACTGGGAATGAACAAGCATAGAATCAAACTAGTCTAACTCAATGTGGTTGACAGTTGGGACAGACTGAGGGGGCCACTGACAGCGGCACTGGGATTTCTCTCTACTACTTGTAGTGGCTTTTGGGGATCCTATTCTCCTTGGATGTATACCTTGCTCAGCCTAGATGTAATGGGGAGGACCTTGGACTTTCCACAAGGCAAAGTGCCTTACCCTCTCTTAGGATTAGAGGGAGGGTGGGGTGGGAGGGTGTGTGAAGGAAAGGGGAGGAGGGGAGGGAGTGGGAATTTGGATTGGTATTTCTTTAAAGTAATAATAATAATAAAATACATGCCAATCAAAAGAAAAAAGAAAAAAAGTTGAATCAGAAGAGGACAATTTGAGGAGAGACAGTGATCAATAAGGCAGGAGAGGTAATGAGGACTGTATACCTGGAAGTATCAAAATGACGTCCCTTACTGTATACAATCGATATACTAATAAGAAAAAAAGCTATTTTGTAAAATTTATTAATACAATTTTCTTCAACAAGAGAGATTTAAAATATTGGTAAGTTAAAATAAAATTAACATTCTGTGATTGAATGGCTGACCAATGGCCAAATATCAAAAAGATTTTTCCAGTGTGCTCTCTGGGAATAGCTACCAATAAATTAAGTTTGTACACAAAATTAAGTATGTGCCCATTCCCTCTAATTAATACACTGGTGATGGGTGGAGGAGGTAGAAAGGAAGGGGAAACACCAGAACACAATGAAAACCAAAGCATGCAAATCCCTCTCACAGGAGAAATGGAGGAAATTGTATCACACCTCATCTGTCTTATATGGAGTATATTTATTCATTCCCACCATAATTGTATTTGATATTTGTTTTCAAAAAGTATGGAGTTGCCAGGCGGTGATGGCGCACGCCTTTAATCCCAGCACTCGGGAGGCAGAGGCAGGCGGATCTCTGTGAGTTCGAGACCAGCCTGGTCTACAAGAGCTAGTTCCAGGACAGGCTCCAAAGCCACAGAGAAACCCTGTCTCGAAAAACCAAAAAAAAAAAAAAAAAAGTCTTAAAAAAGTATGGAGTTTTCCTGTTGAAGGTCAGAAACTAATTTAAAAATCACTGTATGATTTTAGGCTGTATTCCAAAAGCTATAAATGTCTCTCATTCTAATCAGCAACTCTGTACTGTCAGGATCTAGACATATGTGAATTGTTTTTTAATGTAAATTAAATTTTAGATGGTATTTCTTGACATTGTCAATGCAAATGTTTCTGATATGCATTATTTAACAACTCCCTTTTATCCCATTTTTGAAATGCTAAGAGAGAAGCCCGTGGTCTCTTAGTCTTCATTTTCTGTGAGCTGGGCGAGAGGCCTACCACTGAACAACTTATTTTTGTTTTCTATATGAGTAGTTTCTTCATACCCTGACTTCATGAACACTGTCTGGAACCGGGTTTATAGAAGACACAGGGGAACGCTAAGCTCTCATTTCCACCTTCCAGATTCATAGGCTCTGGTTGAGGTGGATAGAGAAAGGAAAAGTATGAAGTGTGTCTACAAAGTAGTTGAGGAACAGCATAACCTTTAGCTGTTTACCCTCAGCCCCTGGGTTCAGAGATCACCAGGGAGTGAAGAGGAGAGCTGCCGTCGTAGGGTCCGGCTCATGATGTCAGTTCTCGATTTCTCACTGATGTTGGGACAAAACACACATCTCTTCCTCCTCCACAATGGCCATGATGATGTCTCCTTTTGACAGTGACTGCAGGAGCTGGAGACAAAGAATGGACAAGTCTGCCCTGCTGCGGTTAGTTAGGAACTGTGGCTTTGCTATGTCTATTCCTTACGTGCAATTGTGTAAATACCCAAAAGGATGGTGTGGTAAACTGTATAAGAATGGTCCCACAGGCTCAGTCATGAAAGAAAGGAACTCTGATGTGATTAGAAGGTTTTGGAGGTGTGGCCTGGTCTTGTTGGAGGAAGTGTGTCACTGGGAGGGCGGGATTTCAGGTTTCAGGCCAGAGCCAGTGTTACCTTCTCTCTCTGCCTGTGGAACAGGATGTAGAACTCTCTGCTACTGCTCCATCACCATGGCTGCTTGTGTGCCACCATGTTCCCTGCTTTGATGATAATGGACTGGCTTCTGAAACTGTAAACAAGCCCTGAATTAAATACTTTCTTTACAAGAGTTGCTTTGGTCATGGTGTCTCTCTTTAGCAAGAGACATTGACAGATGGGTCAGATTTAGAGACAGTCTCAGGGATTTGAAATCTGAATGTGTTTGTCATGTAAAGGGGAAAGGAGTGAGTAACAGGAGCAGAAGTTCCATACTGACAGTGTCAAAGGCTAGGGACACAGGACCTGTAAGCATGGGTCTGTGTTACCCTGACTAAAGGTCAGAGAGTTGGAACTCACTTCTGTGCCTTCAAGGTTATTGTCAACAGTTCAGATAGCAGGGATGGCTAATATCCAGACCTGATATTTCAGATTTAAGAAGTAGATCTGTTTCTACCTCAGACAAAGAGGACTGGTCTCCTGGGACTGGCCCTGGGAATTAAAATTTGAGTGCCAGCACAGCAGGTAATAGAACCAAGCAGAGGTAATTCTGCTCCTGTATAATTGCATAATTAAAATAATGATACCTCAGCTTCACTTAGTGCTTTATCACTTCCAAACTCCTTACATACATTGCTACCTTTAATCACTGTAATATTTTTAATTTAAGTGATATTGAACCTGCTTCATGTTATAAAAAATATTTTAATGTGTTTTTATTCCAGAGATGAGAGAACACGATATGAGAATGAATTTCAGCTTTGCTGTACAGATAAAGAGACTAAGATTCATAAAGTTTATGTAACTTGCCCAGCAAGCGTGCAGGCTACGTTCTCCCAGGACGTCTGCTTGCATGGCTAGTTCCTTTACATGTGTGAATGGAAATTCCTGGGGATAAGCTGAGTCTGCCAAAGTTGATTGACTGATTAGAATCTCAGTGATAAAAAGAAGTTGGAATGTTGTAGGTCCAGGGCCTAAGGACAATTTATCTCAGGCCATCTTTAGCCCACTAAGTAGCCATTCCTTGCCCACCTCTGTGTCAGGCCAAATCTTCTGTGACTAACAGCTAAAAAGCCTTTGGAAACTGTTAACTTAGCCAGCTACAAGCTCTGTCTCTTAACTAAGAATGTCATTGGGGCATCAAGCCTGTAGCTGAGGAGTCTCTGCTTCTCTGTAATCACACTTCTGATGTCTCCATCAATTATTTGAATGGTCTGGATTTATGATTTCCTTTGTTCTGTTACTTTAAAGCTTCATGAAACTACTCCCAGTTTGGAACATGGGCTTTGGAGCAGCCTAAATCTGTGTACAGGCCATGGGTACTCATATTTGGCTCCAGAATAAATGATCTTTTCTCTGCCTTGAGGTAAGGACCCTGCTCTCACAGGGGAGTTACCAGGAGCTGTTTCTGCACTTTTGAGCTGTGAGCTGTGTTATGTAGTACATGATAGTGTCAGGACACAACACAATTTATTCAACTCTTGCGTGTGTGTGTGTGTGTGTGTGTTATTTATTATTAACATAATTTTTATTAATTCTTTGTGAATTTTATATCATGCAACCCAATCCCACTAATTTTGAGCCCTTCCCATGTGTGCCCTTCACCCTATAGCCTTCCCCCACAAATAAAATTTACTAAAAAATTAAAAAAAAACCAACCAACTAACCAAACAAAGAAACAAAGAAATAAAAAAATTAGTTTGATCCTCATCTTTCCCACCTTTCTATCACCTAATCATTTGCTGTAGTGGCCTTGGGAGCTTAGGTGTGTCACACAGTGGACCCTCTTCCCAAACAGCTTAACCTGCAAATGTTCATTGCAAGGAGTTGTTGGTCTGGCTCAAGGCCTCTGGGACACTATCCATACCAGACCCTTGCCAAGACTCCACTCAGATGTTCTGCTGTTGCCCTGTGGCTGTGGTTCCCCAGGACTGGCCCCTTCATGTGTAACAGTAGGTCACAGATGGATTATATATTGAGGTGGGCCATCTCTAAGGCCTGCATGTGGGCCTGGGTAGCAGCTGAGCTGATCAGTCTGGGTCTCCACCCTGACCACCCCTTCATGCCAGGGTCAGGGCTAGCTCCCCTAAACCCATGCCATCTGGGTCAGTTTCCTACCTGCACGATGAGGGATAAGTCAGCATAAGGGATGCAGTTCTTTCATTGAGGGTAGAAGCAGCTTTCTCATGCCCAGGCACTAGGGCTGGTTCTGGGGGCAGGGAATCTCCTGCCGAGGCAGCCAGCAAGGGGTGGGCGGGACACAGTCCCCAGAGGTAATGCAGGCCACAGAGATCAACACAGACCCTGTCTGTAATAAGGCCATAGATCCTAACATGGCCCTCTGCCTCTGCTCAGGCCCTGATGTCGCCATGGCCCTGGGTGACGGTGCAGACCACTCAGATCACTATGGCCCTGGTGACAGCGTGACCTTTGGGCATGAACGTAGCCTCAGGTGATGACCCACCGTGAGTATCTGAACAGCCTTCAGCGGCAACATGATCCACTGACATCAACATAGATCCCAACTGCAGTAGGGCCATGGACCCGGACATGGTCCTCAGCAGCAGCATGGACTGGGACATCACACGACAACACGTGGCAGGGTAGATCACTACTACATCAGTCTGTTCCTCACTGCTGACCATCTTTAGTTCTGCTTCTCTGGGTAGTGCCTGACTACTCTGCTTCCCCTTCTCTCCCATCTCTTCACCACATTCCTGTCCATGGTAGTGGTATCTGCTGTGGGTCTATAGGGCACCAGGAAAGCCTGGGGCTGTTCATTCAGCTGTTATTGTCTCTGAACACAGATCCTTCCCATGTTATCAGAACACAGTCAAAAGAATGACCCATAGAGAGCCATGCTTTCTATGGGGACCTGTGAAAAGAGGATCCAGGAATAAAGGCAGAGGACTTTTTACCTCAGGATTATTTAGTTTCCTGGATTGTACTTGGACATGATTTCAAACACGTGACAAACATTGACATTCAATTGATAAGACATGTTTATTTTTGTTGGATGTCAGAACACAGCTATGCAACCCAATCTGGTCACTGTACCCTGAATCTGGATGTGGCCTTTAGCCATGCTTTTGCGTGTTCCCAGATGTAACTTATAGTACACGCCAAGCAATTGTTTAAATTGGTTTGTCCTAAGAAAGTTCTTGGAAGGGGCTGCTCTGTTCATATTTAGTATGCGTTTATTGACACTTATGTACATGGTTTTATGAACTGAAACGACCTTCCTTGGATCACCGTTTTGTTTGTTGGTTTGATTCATGTATCGAGTACACTGAAAATGAAGTAGGACTGTCTACATCACTAGACTGTAGCCTGCCTCCCCCACCCCTTACTTAGATCCTCGGATCCCAGGTCCAGCAGACAATATCTGCACAGGTTGGCCAACAAGTTGACACCACACAAGACAAAATGAATATGTTGAACCTTACAAGTCAACACATCTTCCCGTACTATCAGATTTCTCTTGATTTAGGGTTAATTAATCTGGCAATAATTACATAGCCTCGAAAACCTAGCTGTATCCACTAATCCCATACCGTGTCCACCTAAACTTGCTCGATTTGTTATTGGTTTTCTCTCCCTTCTTCATCGTCCCTGAATTCTTCAGCCCTCGTCTTGAGGACTTCTGTTGAATTCACAGAGAGGCGCTGTTTATCAAAGCTTGGACTCTAGCTCTGGTTCACGTATCTTGTCTTAGCTCAGTCCTTAGCTGTTGAAGCAGTGTGGTAGATGACAGCATTTTCTATTCCAACTATAGCAGAGGGATTGACCGAGACTCTACTGCCAGGTTTGTCCCGAGCTCCACCACTGGAAATCTTAGTGGACAACTCTTAAGTAAAATGGCCGAACAGAAAAATGTGGAATACTGGGGAGACAGTAGCTAGGGAGGCTGTGGTTGCTAAAATATAAGCAGAATAAATGATCGACACTTTAGGGCTCTGAGACCCCAAGCTTGTAAAAACAGTTTTTGAAATCCTGGCCAGCTCCTCTTCAGAGCCAGAGACTTTCAAACCCTCTAGACAATTGTCCTCATTTGTTTCGCTCAGTTAGAATCTGTCCCAGGAATAATGCTCAACTTTCCAATGAAATTTTAAGAGCATTTCTCATCACAAAAGATGCAGTCACTAACCAAGGTCACGGATGCCTAGGAGGGTGTTTGTATGGAACTGGAAGACTGGTGAGTGCTGTTTACAACTTTTACCTTGGTGCCAACCTGTCTCCACTTGGATACAATTAAAACTAACAATCTGGGTATCAGGCCTGTGGTGATTTGAATAAGAAGGGCCCACATAGGCTTATATATTTGAATGTTTAGGGAATGGCTTTAGGAGGTAAGGCCTTGTTGCAGTAGGTGTAGCCTTGGAGGGCCTGTGTCACTGGGGATAGGGGTGTTGGAGTTGCATATACTTAAGCCAGGCACAGTGTATGTCTCTCTTCCTGCTGCCTGCCAATCTGGATGTAGAACTCTTAGCTCCTTCTCCAGCACCATGTTGGCCATGTCGGCCTGCATGCTGACATGCTTCCCGCCATGAGGACAATGGACTAACCCTCTGAAATTGTAAGCAAGCTCTAATTAAATGCTTTCTTTCACAAGAGTTGCTGTGTCATGGTGTCTCTTTACAGCAAGATAAACCTTAACAAAGACCATACTAAAAGCAAGTATTAAAACGCTGGCCAGGAAGAAGCTCTTAAACCGAACATTGAAGCCTCCTTGTGTTTGGCACTGCCTCATTCCCATTCTTCTTTATGCAACTTCCTTCTCTTCCCAAATGCACAGGTCCTCTACTGTTCGGGGGTACCTTGTCAGAAATAAGGGGAGTGGATTAAAGAAACCTTCAAAGAAGCAGTAGTACTGACCTCTAAGGGGTCAAATTATGTATTAGGACTCCAGGTGCAAGAAATACTATCCCTTCCTGTGTTGTGGAAGGAGAAAGACGACTCTTCCTGCATCCCTGAAGAAAAATGACCCTCCCTTCCTCCAGAAACATCAACTGTCCACAGCTTCTCTGCTAGGGGTGGGGCTTTGTGAGCCCCTCCTCCATCCATGCTGGTATTTTGCCTGGCTTGATCTTGTCCAGGTCTTGTGTCTGCAGTCATAGCTGCTGTAAGCTCATTAGTCACTTCTTAGCATTCTCCCATCTTCTCATTGTAGGCTCCATTTCCCCAAACTGTGGCACTGTTGATCTACTCGGGACCACACCCTTGAAGAAAATTGACTCCTCTTCCTTCAGAAGCCAGCAGCTGTTCCTAGCTCCTTAGTTAGGGGCGGGGACAGATAAACCACCTTCCCATCCACGCTCTCATGCTGACTGGCTTTATCGTGTGCAGACAAGCACAGCTGCTGTGAGTGTGTGAGTGCGGTTGGCTGGTCATGTCCAGAAGACAGGGTTTCACTCGAGTTTTCCCCAGCCTGTGGCATATAGAGCCTTTTAAATAAGAATAATGAGAAATAAGTTTGTTCCTTACCTAAAATAATTTAAAAACAAAAGACAAGAATCAGTCATCCTCAGCTTTTATTTCTGACATAAAATAAAGAAACAAGCTAAGACCCTTAAGAGCCACAGCCTAGCACTGCAGAGTTGTCAGGTAAGGTTGCAGGGAGGGTGCAGTAGAGTTCTGCAGAGAAACACACCTAATGGATGGATGAGTATAGATGATAAATAGATAGATAGGTAAGTAGGCAGATAATAGATGCTAAGTACAGAAAATGAATTTACATAGATAAATTTTAATGATTTGGTTTATTATGGGGTTTGGTTCATGTGGTTATAAAAGTCAAAAATATCTAAATCTTCTGCTTGAAAGCTGGAGAAAAAGAAAACCTTATGGTAAATTGTCTGGATCCAAATGCCAGAGAACAGGAGTCAAGATCCAGTAGGGTAGTCTCTTTGAGCTGGAAGACCTGAGAACTCTGGTAGTTAATAACCAGACTCTCGTTTTGAGTCTGGAGATCTGAGAACCAGAAAAGCAGCTGTCATGAGCTGTACAGTTCACAGGTCCATGAAGCCGGAGCTCAGAGGTCAAAGGGCAGGAAAACAGAGATGCCCCAGTTCAAAATGAGACAACAAAGACTCTACATTTCTTGTTCCATTTTCCTTCAACTAATTTGGTTATTCCTGCCTTTGTTGGTGAAGGCTCTCTATTCACTGTGCTGATTCCAGTTCTGATCCACGTGAAACCCTTTATAGGAATTTCCAAGAAAAGATTACAAGGTATTTCTTAAACTAGTTGAGCTGATACACACAATTACTAACTGCTCCAGAGGAGGAACCTCAAAAGGCCTCAGTCGTTTCCTGAGTTGATGAGACCAAGTCTGAAGGACAGAGAAACAAAAACACCAGAATGTGTGAGACACCAGAGCATGGATAAAAGTCCTCAGTAGAAAGGAAGGTCTAATCATCCTGGGCCTTTCCCTAGATGCTGGTCATTGAACAAACTCCCCCAAACTAAGAAAGAACCATGAGTACTCAACAGGAAGAAACATCCTTGGAGTTTACATGTGGCCAGAAGTGTCTCCCTCTTCACCAGCCAGAATGGAATCATCTTAAGATATACATGCATCAAGTTTGCAAAAAGTATAATACATTGAAAGTGAGAAAAGTATCTCCAGACATTCCACGCCAAATTCACAAATGTTAGAAACAAGCCCAAGGCAAAGACACATAATTTAGTTTTATCTCAGAACAAAACTCTGGAATAGCATAAAATCCAAAAATGTCTGGGTATTCAATGGAAAGAATAATCTGTCATTTATGAAAGGACTCAGTCCAGTTCACCAAATGGCTTGTTTCGTTCATGAAATTGGATGTTTAATATGTGTTTGACTTTCTATAACATTAAAATGAGTTTCCCACTCACAATTACCAGTAATTACTAAAGTAAATATATGACAGAATCAGACATATTAAAGTAGAAAGTGCGTGTGAGGAAGCTGTGATTTCACTGCACACTGAGCAGGTTATCTGTGATGTGAAGATTATATAAGATGGAATGTGCAGAAGGCCTAGGCACATAATAGACAGGCAGACAGCAGCAGTCTGCAGAGTCCAGTTGCATTATTTTATCATAATCAGTTATCTCTTCACAGGCTCTGAGGAAAGCTACACTGCTTTTGACCGTCATAGATTTTATTTTTATTTTTTATTTCCCAGAAGCAATTGACTGATTTATGTTACTTTAACTGTATTTTTTTAGGTTATGAGTCCTGCATGTTTTTGTTAATTGAGCTATACATTTTTTTCTGCTCCCCTTCCATCCTCTCCCCTCCCTTTCAGCCCTCTTCCATGGTCCCCACACTCCCAATTTACTCAGGAAATCTTGTTTTTTTTTCTACTTCCCACGTAAATTAGATCTATGAAATATACTATTTTCATTATTCCCTTTCAACCATGAGGTAAGTTTTAGAGAGCCCATGTGCACTACAGGCAAGTGAAATTATCCCTGTATAGAGAGTACCCTTTGGTAAGTGTTGTCACCAAGGAGGCTAAGACCGTTTTCAAAACACGATGACCTCTAGGACAGAAATAAGTGACCATATTTTAAGAACACCAAAAGAAGTTTCTGAATCCAGCCATTCTGGCTGTGAGAAGCTGACAGACAGGGCTGTCTGAGTTATCTTTGATGGAAAGTCTAGAAATTGGCACTGAAAATACTTTGGAGGGATGGGAGAAGCTTTCCAGACTTACTAGAGATTGGGGAAAGTCATGGACAGATCAAGCACAATGTGGTACATTAAGTACTACACGTGTCCTGTTCAGAGGTTTTATTTTGAAGGAAAGGGGGGAGGATTAGTTTCATGGTTAATCCTTTAATCATGGCAGAGATGATTCTGGGACTGTTGCTTTTGGAAACAATCACAGGAGATGACAAGCCATGGAAACTTCTCCTCAGACTTCTCAGGCTACATCTTCTTCAGAATCTCACTGGTGTTGTTTGTGTATTACTCATTAATCATCATCCGTATATTTATTGTTATTCAGGGGGTCAATGTAGGATGGGGGGTAGATAGTTACACTTTCCTCAGACTATAGTGGAACTCTTGGTGTGGTGAAGTACACACAGCTGTTTCATTAAAATATTTAGAAACATCTGCACTAAATTAATGATGACAAACTTATGATACTTCATAGACTGTCAGCAGAATGCATGAACACAGTGGGCTACTGTACATGTACTGATTTTTCTCACGTGGAGTTTTACACATCTTATTGTAGAATTTGCTCCATGTTAGAGGTGCTCCAATTGATCAGAAATACAAATGTAACGCTACAGTTCTTTGAGTTTATTTTCACACGTAAGTCTTTCCCTGAGTTCAAAATGGAAAGGATCTCATCAGAATGTGTCCTCCAAGTCAAGAATAACATCACTGCAAAGTTGAAGATAGAAATGATTTCTGTTCTCTTGCCAGTCCAGACTGCCAAAGTATTGTGACATTATTAGCATCTGGATTTTCATTTTCAAATGGAGGAGAGATGTGTCTTCTAAATTCTGTGCCATGTAGCATACCAGCCAGATTCCACATTAAAGCTGTGCTTTGTTAAAATGGAGGAAATAGCAAGTCCCAGTGTTATTTCTACAATGTGTACTATCTATAGCAATCCTAAACATAATGCCTGAATGACTACAGGACGAGGAAGTAACTAACTAGTGAGAACCATTGTCATGAAGATAAATTATAAAATGAATATCAAATAGCACAAGACTGGTAAATATTGTATATAATCAAAAAACTGTAGGAAAATATGCTTCTCTCTTCAGAAATATGAAGTGTTGAGTTTCCTATAGGAAAGCAGATGATAAATGATTTTTATCAGTTCAGCTTTGTATCTCTATTTATCCCATGACAAATGAGACATTTATTTAATTTGGTATGGAGAATATTTCTCAGTATGCTCCTATTTTTACCATAGAGAACGTGGACCCGACCTTCATGGAGTGAGTGGTTGGATGGAATTGGTTGTGGAATTGAGCCACTCTGTCCATCACCTGGGAAAAGACTTAGCCATGTTCCCTACCACATTAGCGTCCACATGGTGTCCCACACTGAAATATTGTGCTTCTTCCTGTGCTCAGCACCAGCCAGTCGCATCTCAATTTCCTCTAAAGAAAACACTCAACCAGGCATTTATTGCGGTTGTAAATTTGTCTCCAACTTTAAACTGTTGGCTCTACTATTTACCTATGCCTCTCATTTCCTTTAATCATCCAAATTTCATATTTTTACCTGGAAATCTAGACAGCTGAAAAACCTAATCCACCATTTATTTTGTAAAACAAATCCAGAATACAATTATTTTACCAGTTTGCTATGAACGCCTCACATCTCTCTGCTCTTGCATGCATTCCTGGCAAGAATGACTGGGGTGCTCTCCTGTGGTCTGACTCCCATCTTCTCTATGGTGTTCTGGCATCTCTTCAAAACGTTTGTCAGTTGATCACCTGTAGGTGGTCTGGGGTACCTTTAACCTCTTTCAGGAGCTTGCACATTCTAGCTTTCTAGTAGGTTCTAGAATTCCATTTAAAAACAAACAAAAATATTAACCTGTATCATGGTTTTACCTCTGGCTGCTACATTCTTTTTTTTTTTTTTTTTTTTTTTTTTTTTTTTTTTTTTTTTTTTTTTTTTGGTTTTTCGAGACAGGGTTTCTCTGCAGCTTTTTTAGAGCCTGGCCTGGCGCTAGCTCTTGTAGACCAGGCTGGTCTCGAACTCATAGAGATCCACCTGCCTCTGCCTCCCGAGTGCTGGGATTAAAGGCGTGCGCCATCACCGCCCGGCTGGCTGCTACATTCTTGTGCCCACATATTGTACCTTACTTTTTTCCTTTCTGTGATAGCATTCCTGAAAAAAGCAGCTGAAGGAGAGAAAGGCTCACTGGGCTTACAGTAGGAGGGTATGGTTCATCATGGTAGGGGAGATAAGGAAGCAGGGGTGTGTGGCAGCTTCAGGAAGCAGAGAGATAGATGTTAGTGCTCAGCTCACTTTCCCCATTTTATTCAGTCCATGAGGTGTTGGTGCTCACATTCAGAGGAGATGGTCCTTCCTTCAGATAAGCCTTCTGGGAACACCCTCACATATGCAGAAGTGCATCTCCATGATGATTCTAAATCCACTCCAGTTGCAATGAAAATAATCACAACTCTATCTCTTGTTAACTTGGTGTTCAAACATATTATTTTAAACCACAATGCTGAACTTTTAGGACCTAAAATCTCATTTTCATCTCATAAGACAAAATAAATTTAGCTAGTCTCTAAATATTTAGTCATATCTAACAGTCTCATCACCATTCTGAGATCAAACTCCAAAGACTCTTATGAAGTTTAAGGAAAACGTGAAACTGCAATCCCCTATAAGATTATGAAACTAGTAATATGCTTCTAATATATGATGGCACAGAATAAACATCAGCATTCCAAAAGACAGGGTAGTAAAGAAAGACTGGACCAAAGCAAGGGTGAAATTCAACAGAGGAAAAACACCAAAGCCTACAACTCCATATCTGGCATCTGGGGCTTGTGATGGAATCATCTGGCACTTAACAGTTTTGGCAGCTCTTCTCCTCCAGCTCTATATCTATAATGCATGGTTGTTCTTCCTTGGATCAGCTACACTCCATGCCTGCTTTCTTTGATAGACATCCTACCGAACTGGCAACTTCAACATACTGTTGTTACCAGCATTTCATTTGCATCTTCTGGTTCACTTTTCCAGCTTCTTGGAATGGCCTCTCAATACTCTCTTGTGGGAAATTTGACTCTGCCACAATTGCCTAGTGTTATTTTCAGGTATGTGACTTTTGTTTATGCTGCATTTGATTAACTCTGTGAAGCTATGTTACTGTGCCTGTCTAAAATACTTCATGGTCTAATAATGAGATGAATGGCCAATAGTGAGGTAGGAGCAAGGCTAGGTGGGGATAGCAGGCAGAGAGCATAAATAGAGGGAGAAACCTGAGAGGAGAGAAAAAAGAGGAACAAGCGAGAAAGAACAAAGAGAGGAGGACACCAGGGGCCAAGCACCCAGCTACACAGCAAGTCAAGGAGAAAGAAATAAAGAAAGGTATACAGAAATAGGGAAAGATAAAAGCCCAGAGGCAAAAGATAGTGGGGACAATTTAAGATAAGACAAGCTGGCCAGAAACAAGCCAAGCTAATGCTGGACATTTCCAACTAAGAATAAGCCGCCATGTGGAATTTATTTGGGAGCTGGGTGGTGGGCCCCTCAAAAAACCAACAGTAAAAACCACACAATATTTTGCTGTCCGAACATAAGGCTTGAATATCTATCTAGGGCCAAAGAAAGTTGGAAAAAATAAGACTCCTTTAATATTTTGCGCCTGCTGACGAACCCTTGAGCAGCCAGTACGTTAAGTAGGAACAAAAAATACAGTAAAAATGTTTGATATGGCACAATTATCAGCATTCTAGAGCTCTAGGAAGGTTGCATGCAGTTCCTGATCAGGTACCTCTGACCTGGCTGCAAACTTTGGACCTGGCTTTCAGGACACGAACTGAGAGTGGGCAGAGTCAGTGGCCAGAGCACCTGGAGGATCCAGGTCTAGTTTAACAATCTAAAGTTAGCTAATGCAGTCAAAAAGGTGAAAATATATGTAGTAAAAGAGGTCCAAATGAAAACAAAGTAAAAACAAATCTCTAAACAGGTCCCAGTGTGTTTTATGATGTGTGTAGGCTTCAGAAAGAAAGAAAATGGGTATGGACAGTCATAGAAAGAAATAAATAGATTAAATATAATAAAGTCTTTAAAGAAACAGTAAAAGTAATGTAAAAGACAAAAACATAAAGATGGGAAACACACAGGGAGTCTGGATCTTGTATAGTCTTGTGTTGATTTTGAATTTTTTGGTTATTAAAAATCAAAAGTCACTTGCTAAGAGACCTGGAATTGAAAGAAGCACTGTTGAAATAAACCAGTTTAGATATTTTAAGATTGCCTTAACTTTAAAAAATGAAAAAATGTTTTTGTCAAATGGAGATCAAAAATGCTTTGGACAAGCATTGTTTCCTATGGAAACAAGAGCATGTGACCTTGTTTTAGGCTGATTTAGATCTGGTTTGATCAAAGAACACTTCCTGAAACTTGACGGGGGATATATATTAACAAAGGCTATAAGATGTTTTTACTCTTGTTTAAAGGATTTTGTATATTGATACTAATTTAAGGTTATTTTTATTACAACATATTGCATATATATTTTTGTTCTTGTTTAGGGTATTGTACCTATGCAGTTCATTTAAAAAGTAAGGTAAAATTATAGTGTTTAAAAACTGCTATTATGAAGTATTTAGGATAATCAAGAAACACAGGTCACCAGTTAGTCATCTACAATAATCAAATTTGTAGATATGCTAAGTAAGCTTTCCAGATCATATAGAGATATACTTTAGATAGATGGTCTTCAAATATATCAAAGACCTATAAAATATGGCATTTTAAATGTTTTGTTACTTTAATGTTTTTCATGATAATAAGACACATCTGCTCCAGGCAGCACCAATTGACTTCAGAGAAGATATGGGCACTGAAGAAACTCCTTACGGAGTTCGCTTTCATTGTGGCAAGGTTAGCCACTGGGGTGAAAAACTGCTCTTTCCTTTGATTTCTGAATATGTGTTACGCAGAATGGACATGCAAGACCCACAGGAAAGTGGCTGCTGCAAACTTTGCCAGAACAAGGCAGGATGATCATTCAGGGTTCCTGCTTTACATAACAAACTGCCAGACATTCTGCAGGACACAGAGGAAAGCAACTGAAAAATGACCAATATAGGCAGGATAGTCTTTCAAGTTTCCTGATTCTTTGAAAAGTCTGTCAGATAATATGGGCCTGTAGGCTGAAGATGGATGCCCCAACAATGCAAAGGAACTTTGAATGACTATTCAGGCAGTCAGATGTCTCTGTCATTTCTAGAGTTTTAGAAGTCATTTGCTATGCACTCTTTGTTTATTCAAATATTTTATCCTTCTGGTACCTTTGATGGTGTTGAAGACTAGATAGTTATAGCTGCAGTTTTTCTTAGATATGATAGAAAGTAAGTTAGGTATAAAATTTTGGATTTACTAAAATAGGATAGATTGTGGAGCATTTTCTTTAAGTTTACCAGACAGAAATGAACTGGAATTTAATAAATTGTGAATGTAATCTTTACTTGATAATTGTCTTTATTGTATACAGCTTTACTATGTAAATTATTCCTTTTTATTTAGAAAGAAAAAAGGGAAAATGTTGGAAATATTATTTTCAGGTGTGTGACTTTTGTTTATGCTGTATTTAACTCTGTGAAGCTGTGTTACTGTGCTGTCTGAAACACCTGATGGTCTAATAAAGAGGTAAACAGTCAATAGCAAGGCAGGAGCAAGGAAAAGTGGGGCTAGCAGGCAGAGAGAATAAATAGAAGGAGAGCAGAGAATGAGAGGAATGATGAGCAATAAGAGAACAGGGGAGGAGGACATTAGGGCCATCCAGCCACCCTGCCAGCTATGGAGTAAGAAGAAAAGTAAGGTACACAGAAATAAAAAAAGATAAAAGCCCAGAGGCAAAAGATAGAATAAATTAAAAAAAGATTTTTCCAAAGCAAGTCAAGTTAAGGCTGGGCATTCCTAAATAAGAATAACCCCCCATGTGTGATTTATTTGAGAGCCGGGTGGTGGGCCCCTCAAAAAAAAAAAAAAGCCAAAAGAGCAAAAACGACACTCAGCAGCTGAGCCATAGAAAATTCCTGGATGCTAGGGCCCAACCTCCATGATCACCTCATTCTTGCATCTTTCATGCCTGTAAAATCAAAACCACAGAGATGATGCTCAAAGGTTCTTCTCTTAGCTAGAGATACAGTCTGGTGTCCTTGGACCACAACTATGTTGGCTGTGTGGGTCTTCGAGGCTAACACTGGGAAACCTTTTTCGAAGTGGCCATTTTGTCAGCCTTCCTGTCCCACGTTCTCCCTTTTCAAATGCATTTGCTTTATAATCTTCAACAAGGGTCTTGCTTTCATGCCGCCTATTCTCCCAGTTCAGAACATAAGGTTTCTTCTTAATGGTGCTGATCTAACTATCACAGCTACTTTTCCTTGTGTGCAAGGTGGAGACTTTTTCCCTTTCTAAACTGCATATTTTCCATATTATTGTGCTCTAGTTGCTGGGCTATATTTTGAGATTCTAGACAAAATAAGTAGTAGCTGGAGGGAGAAGCTGGTAGAAATGTAAAAGGATAAAAATGTAGGAAAAATAAAGAAGATTAAAAAGAATGAAACAGAGAATTGGAATTAGAGTTGAGACCAAGAATTAGAGCTAAGAAATTATAGGCAATTAGGACAGAAGAGGGAAAGATAAAAAGCACGTGACTAGGAACAACATGCTGGAGAAGATTCTCTTTCTGTATCCCTCGGACCCAGTTCTTCCTATTGTGGTAACAGCCCTTTTAGACCCCAAGCAAAGACTTTTTTTTCATGGTTTATTTTTTTTTATTTAAAAATTTCCATCTCCTCCCCTCCTCCTCCCCTTTCCCTCCCCTCCCCTCCACCCATACCCCCCTTCCTCCCTCTCCAGGCCAAGGAGCCATCAGGGTTCCCTACTCTATGTTAAGTCCAAGGTCCTCCCAACTCCCCCCAGGTCCAGGAAGGTGATCAACCAAGCTGAGAAGGCTCACACAGAGCCCGTCCACGCCGTAGAATCCAAGCCCATCGCCCTTGTCCTTGGCTTCTCAGTCAGCCTCCACCGTCGGCCACATTCAGAGAGTCCGGTTTGGTCGCGTGTTCCATCAGTCCCATTCCAACTGGAGTTGGTGATCTCCCGTTAGATCTGTCCCACCGTCTCCATGGGTGAACGCACCCCTCACGGTCCTGACTTTCTTTCTCATGTTCTCCCTCCTTCTGCTCCTCATCAGGACCTTGGGAGCTCAGTCCGGTGCTCCAATGTGGGGCTCGGTCATTTTCTTCATCCATCGTCAGGTGGAGGTTCTTCTTATTATCTTCTCAAGGATCCCGAATTATAGGCTCGATGTCCTTTAATTATGGCTAGAAACCGATTATGAGTGAGTACATCCCATGTTCATCTTTTTGGGTCTGGGTTACCTCACTCAGAATAGTGTTTTCTATTTCCATCCATTTGCATGCAAAATTCAAGATGTCATTGTTTTTTACTGCTGAGTAGTATTCTAGCATGTATATATTCCACAGTTTCTTCATCCATTCTTCCACTGAAGGGCATCTAGGTTGTTTCCAGGATCTGGCTATTACAAATAATGCTGCTATGAACATAGTTGAGCAGATGCTTTTGTAGTATGATTGGGCATCTCTTGGGTAAATTACCAAGAGTGGAATTACTGGGTCCTGGGGTAGGTTGATCCCAAATTCCCTGAGAAACCGCCACACTGCTTTCCAAAGTGGTTGCACAAGTGTGCATTTCCACCAGCAATGGATGAGTGTACCCCTTACCCCACATCCTCTCCAGCAAAGGCTATCATTGGTGTTTTGGATTTTAGCCATTCTGACAGGTGTAAGATGGTATCTCAACGTTGTTTTGATTTGCATTTCCCTGATAGCTAAGGAGGTTGAGCGTGACCTTAAGTGTCTTTTGGCCATTTGAACTTCTTCTGTTGAGAATTCTCTGTTCAGTTCAGTGCCCCATTTTTTAATTGGGTTAATTAGCATTTTAAAACCTAGTCTCTTGAATTCCTTATATATTTTAGAGATCAGACCTTTGTCAGTTGCAGGGTTGGTGAAGATCTTTTCCCAGTCAGTAGGCTGCCTTTGTGTCTTAGTGACAGTGTCCTTTGCTTTAAGGCTAGACCTTAAATCCTTCAATGTTCTGTCTCACTGTAGATGTGGATAAGAGCAGTAACCACGCTGCAGCCTAAATAAAGGCCTGCAGTAGAAGTTGCTATTCTGGATAAATTAGTCCATTACATTTAAAGTCAGAATTGCTTAAATTATCAGGACACAGGCTGGATGAAGCCATCGTGTTTGCCAGGATATAGCATGGATGGATTTTATCTCAGTTTCTGGTAGAGTCAGTTCTTCCCTGACTTTTGAAACATCATGAATGTTACCCCCACTGATTGCCTTTCTCTCTGTGTTCTGGCCTTCCAAACCCTTAGCAGAATTCCCCAGTAAGCTCTGCTTAGAGTATCCTTAAGTTTCTCTAGCCTCCTCTACTGTCTTCTACATTCCTCTTACAAACCTTTCCCAAGTATAGTTACAATGGTGATTCTATTTCTGATACCAATTTTCTTTTTGATCAAGTTTTCTTGAAAATGTTCTTACTGAAACGATTCAAAGAACTTCTCCCCAGTCTGTTCAGCTTTTCGGCTCTCAGTCCATGGCAGCCCAGCTTCCTCTGATCTTCCCAGAAGCTGCATTTATACTGTCCCAGAAACTTCTCTGTCAGATAATTCAGGGGCAGTCTTTGATCCCCAATAGGTTTTACCCATCATAAAGAACATTTAACACCGGGACTTTTTTCAGAAAGGACTTATCCAAGTAGACTAGACGGTAGTCCTTAGGAAGGCCTGCTTGTGACTTTAGCACACGGCTATAAACTTAGGTGTGGGTCTCTCTTAGCTAGATTTTTATTACAGTGAAGAGAGACCATGACCACAACAGCTCTTGTAAAGTAGGCATTTCATTGGGGTGGATAGCTTACAGTTTCAGAGGTTCAGTCCTTTATCATCATGATGGGGAGCATGGCGATGTACAGGCAGAGGTGGCGCTGGAGCTGATAGTGCTACATCTGCAGGCAACAGGAAGTCAACTGACTGTGACACTGAGTGAAGCTTCAGAAAAGAGACCTCAAAGCCCGCCCCCAGAGTGACACAGTTCTGCCAACAAGGCCACACCTGCTAACAACGCCACTCCTTTCAGGGACCATTTCCTTTCAAATCATCACATTCTACTCCCGTGCCTACAAATGCTTCTAGCCATGTCATAATGCAAAAAAAAATAATAATTTTTCTAAAAAAAAATAATAATGTGCATAGTCTGTCACAGTCTCAACAATGTGTAAAAGTCCAAAGCCTCTTCCTTGAAGCATGGGCATCTCTTAACTGTAATCCCCTATAAAAATCAAAATCAAAAAGCAGATCCCACACTTCTACTTGTAATGGCACAGGATATACATTACCATCCCAAAACACAGGGAAGGGAACTTAGTGAGGAAATGCTGGACCAAAGCAAGACTGAAAACCAGCTGGGCAA
The DNA here is from genome assembly GCF_903992535.2 of Arvicola amphibius. NCBI lineage: Eukaryota > Metazoa > Chordata > Mammalia > Rodentia > Cricetidae > Arvicola > Arvicola amphibius. The sequence goes on along the minus strand of NC_052058.2, from coordinate 89,754,458 downwards.
ACTCCCAACTCTGCATCTCTATGTCTGTTGTCAAAACACTCTCCACATCTCCAATTCTATTCAGCTTTGTTGACTGCAGCACACTTCTTTCCCCTGGGCTGGTTTCACTCCTTGTTGGAAGCTCTCCTCAGCAGGTATCCCATGACTGTGACATCTCTAACTCCTGGGGTCTCCAAGGCAACCCAGGCTGCAACCTCACAGCTTCACACAATGGGGTCTACTAGGCCTCCATTCAGGACTCCCTGACACATGACTGGCCTCAGCAGCTGTCCATAGGTACCAAGGCAGCTTCTATAACCTGTTCCTTCTATCCTTAACTCTAAAGCCATAGCCACATGGCCAAAGCCACCAAGTTCTGCTGCTCACTGGGGCTGGAACATGGGCCTCTTGTTTATTACATCTTCAGCAGCTTTCTGTTTCCCTTGACTATCCACTATCCTTGAACTTGATCTTTAGACCAGGCTTGCCTCAAACCCAGGGATGAACCAGCCTCTGCCTTCAAGTGCTGGGATTAAAAGCATACACCACCACACCGGCTCTTTTCTTTAATTCCTTTCTACAAATTGGAAATTTAGCTGGGTGGGCTCTTGCCCTGAGGTCAGCACTCCTTTTATTCCAATTTTAAATCTGTTTATCTCCTTGGACATTGAATTTAGCTTCATTCTGCTTCCTGGTGCTCTTTCTCTCCTAAAAATATCCTTTTTTAAAAAATTTACCATGATCAGCTTGCTACTTTTTATTATAAATCTTCATTAGTGTTACCATTACTATCCACATTACAGAGTCTATAGTAGGCTGTTTTGAGATTTCTTCTGCCAATGAATTTAATACAAATCTCTTCGCTTTAGCCTCAGGGAAATTCCTTAAAAAAAGAAAAGAAAAGAAAAAACAGAACAAAACAAAAGGATGAAAAGTAAAAATGGTGTCTATAAGCAAGGCATATCATTTACTCTGAAGAAGAAATTCTGTCATATTATACATGAAGGAACCTGAGACCTGAGAACATTATGCTAAGTTAAAGAAGCCAGGTGAGAACATGAATGATTCCTTTTACATGAGGTATCTAAAATATTTATGCAAACTCAGAGAAATAGAAAATGAATAAAATCATGAGCATCTGTTGTTCAGTTCCCACTTTCACAGCAGGGAAGATGGTTTAGCTCAAGAGCTATGTCCCAACATAGTGTCCAAATGCAAGCGTATCATGTTGTGTACTGCAATGTTCTGTTTTCTGTTGCTGAGACAATGTATCAGGGCTATTTACTTATTTAAAACAAAAGTAGGGAAAGGGAAGACAAATCTAGAAAGAATCTGGCATATGTATTACTGGAATTGGAGGGAGTTATGGAGAAGTTTGAAGGTTGGAAATACAAACAGCATAGTGCCAGCTCTGGTAAGGATTCTCCACCGTAAGGATAGCTGCCTCACGGTGGATGGGGGCATCTGTGTGAGGCAGAGTCCATATTGCAAGACAAGGCAGTCAGGGAAGGGGCAGTAAGGACATCCCACTAGACACTGCCTCTTTAACGGCATGGCTATTTCTTGCCATTACCATACTGGGTTCCAATTATTTGAACCCTGATGAGACAAATCATAGCTCAACCGCAACTTGCATTTTAACCATTGTTAAGAAGGTAGATCTTGTGCTAAGTGTCATCATCACAGAAATAAGCAACAAAAACATAACAGGAAAATGTCTGTATAGATTTATCTATTACTTTAACATTTGTAATAAGGTTTGTGGATGAGACAAATATCTTGCTGTGAACATTCAATATGTGCAGATTTTATGTCTCATATGCTTCTATAAAAGTAGTTAAAAATAAATGCAGAATGGCTAATAATTCTTAAGCTACTCACACATATGGTGTGGTTTGTGCTGACGCCATATTTTCTTTAGGAATGTTGGAATTTGTGTGCACTCCAAGAACTATGTTCCTGCATGAGCAGCCCCCCTGTAAACTGTACACTGAGTTCATAACAAGGTTTCCATACAGGAAATACTTCAGATATTCTGTTGCTGGGAGAGATGTACTGTGCTAATGTAACTCTCTAGGAGAAGGCTTTGGAAATTTTCACCAGCGTGGATATGAACTTTCCCCATCTGTCTTTACCCTGGCACAATTCCAGTTCATAGTCCAGTCATTCATAGAGTAATATCAAGACTCTGCTGAGTCCTAGACAAGAGAGTAGGAAGGTGGTCTCAGGCCTCACACTCTCACGTTTAAGCCTCTCTATATCTCTGGAAACATTTTCTTACTGTGTTTCTGACATGATTTACTTTTAGAGCACTTTCCTCTAAATGTTACTCCACTTACTCTATGCTGTCTTATGACCCTGTTCTGCTCTTGATCTGTCAGTGACAGATCTTATAGCAGGATTCCCAAAAGCAGGGCTTCTCAATTAGCTAGCTCTTTGGAGTCTATATTCTTATATATTTTTAATTTCTTGAGATCGTATCATTCTGTACCTTCATTTTCCTTCCTAATTTTACGTGTTAACATAGATAATGATCCAGCACAGCATCCCCATCCCGACCCTCAAATCTTCCATTCCCTGCTCATCATTTTCTGCCTCCTATGTCCTACACAGCGGATTCTAACACCTTCTTGATCAAAGCATTTCTTCAGCTCATCAGACTCCCTGTAATACACGAGCATGATGTGTTTTCCAGAACAGCCATGGTCTTAGCATATGTATATATGTCTACTTCTGCTCTCCCCATGCAGCGTTGCTGAGAACACAATTCAGCCCACAGCAACTAAGTTTCTATGTTGAGGCCGTAACTCCCATATGACCTGATTTGGACAGAGGGCGTTAAAAGAGACAACCGAAGCTAAGCGAGACCACAAATGAGGCACCCTGATCTCATAATATCTGTCTCAAATGTAAGAAGAGAAGGTTCATTCACCCTCAGCTCACTATCCTTCCTTCTTCTCGTCTCTCTCTCTCTCTCTCTCTCTCTCTCTCTCTCTCTCTCTCTCCTTTATTTTGAATTTTCAAGACAGGCTTTTTTTGTAGCTGTGGAGTTTATCCTGGAACTTTCTCTGTAGATCAGGCTAGCCTCGAACTCACAGAGATCTGCCTGTCTCTGCATCATGGGAAAGTGAGGAACTAAGACAGAGAAGGAAAAAAGCCAATCTTAGACACATATCAAGTCAGTCACAATGTGGGCAACTGGGATCCTGTTGAGAACTATGAATAATAATTAAGGATATGCTCAGAGTTATCATCCATGGAGAAAAAAAACCCTGATCTTTTATCGTTGCTTCTGTCCTCCGTTGTCTGAAGACTAGACACAGATCTAATGTGATTCTCTTCTAAGCCTACAGAAAGCATTAAAGAGAGCCACAAATGTTTGTCCTAGGATTCCTTAGCTATGAACTTCAATGTGGGCAATAAGAAGTATGGGTAGAAACTCACCATATCTGCTATAAGCTGTTAACTAAGATTGCCCTAGATAAAATAGGACATGTGATCGCCATACTAATATGGCTTCATTATTAGAGATGCATGTTTGCCTGTCTGTACCAGAGTCAGGCAATCTACAGGGTTCAAAACTAAGATTTTAGGCGTAGAAATAAAGCCTTCCACTAGTAAAACTCTACCAAGATCTCTTTGTGTCTGACTTACACAAGGCCAAGCCTCTCTGATGGCTCACTGGACCACGCTGCTTCTCAGTCAATTGCATTTGCTTCACCTGCACTTGATTGTGAAAACTCTAATTATTGAGCACACATTTAATTAAGCACCTTTTTTTTTAGTCACTTAGCGTGGTGTTGTGAAAGCTGTAAGAGTGGAAATCAGTCATATGAGACAAATAGTAAAGAGCATAATAGACCTACCTGTTCAAAATTGGTGGAATTAAGTGACTGTCTTGAGCATTAAATATTCTGTGGAGCATCTTTGACTTTATTGTTTTCGCAAAATGGCTTTCAAATTATCATTAATGCTCTCAGTAATTAATGAACACCAGATGGAAGATGAAACAGACAGGCCACATCCGTCAGGAGGTGTTTTCTCAGAGTTAAATGAGGCTGAACTCAGGAAGGTTTCACATCCTCTAGTCTTGGCTGATTGAAGGCCCAGAGTTCCAATTTTATAGACTGGGTTTTGGACTGAATGCATCCTGTGGTCTCTTTGATATTCAGTATAGGACAGGATCCCTTCCTTCCATCTGTGTCTGTTGTAAAATGCCACACTCTTACCCCAGATATCATCAGGTAATTTAAATTTTCCCTGCTAGCTAGAAAGAGTAATCTTGGTAGTCTATAAATAGGTGGGGAAAAAAGACAGCTGCCTGTTTTACTCCCTGTGGATGAATTACTAAAGTGAATGCCTGCCGTTCTCTGTGAATATGTGCCTGAGAGGCCAGGTATGGATTCACAGCTGAGTCCTGCTATTAGCACTTCTAAGTAGGAATAGCAACAGATGTTCTGACTTCTCTATGGCTGTGGAGGACAGAGAGCAAGGACACAACCTAAGGTGCCTCCACAGGCAGAGACATTGAAGACAAGAGGATGCAAGCAAAGGCAGCAAGTGAAGGTGTAGGCAGGGCTGGTGCCCTGGAGGTCAGACTAGAAGAGGGCCTGTGACTGAGGATTTTCTGGTTTTGTCTCTAAAGCACTGAGATATATAAACGAGAAGAGAATAAACTCCTAGGTTTCAATAGTGCATATTTTGTTGATGATAGTTTTAAAGAATTTGGATGGGAAAGAGTCTCTCAAAGCCCATTGCCCAAAGGCGGGAGGAGCACACAATGTGTCCACATAATTCTGTTATTGTCCTAGGTCCTGAGCTTGCTTCTCACCTGAGCTGTTCACACATTGGAAATGGGAACTGTAATGTTGATCTGTGTCTCCTCTAATCCCACCTGTTAAAATCCAAATCACAAAGACAAGACTATTAAGAGTAAGAATCAGTGCCTTTGACGTACAGCTATAGTATGGCAGCAAGGTTGTCATGATTCTGGTTAGTTCCCTTACCTAAGACCCTAGAGAGTCTCCTCACTATGGAGATCGCTGTCATCTGTGAACCGGGAGGTCGGCCTCTATTAAGCACAGGACAGGGAGTCTGCCAACACAGTGATCTTGGTCTTCACATCCTTCAGAAATATAAGAAATGATTGAGTGATTATTATTTGAGCATCTGACCCTGGGACTTTATTACAGGTGCCTGCAGGGCATATGACATGTGAGATGGAAATAAATAAATTTCTACCCTCTGTACCTGAAGATACATGGAGCCTCTCCTGACTTTACTCACTCAAGTCTGGGCAACTGTCATGAACCCCAGCTCACTTGATAACCATTTCTGATTACCTTGATCCTTTCACCCATCCCTGTAACACCAGCCATAAAGGCCCAAACCAAGGTCAGCCACTTCAGGGAACTTCTGTTATACATTTTGACTGCAACATTTGACACCCATGATCTGTCCCTCATCTCATGACTGAAATACAGTGCATCCTGCAGTGCTTGCCAGAGTTCCTATGGGCAGCCACACCGGCAGCCTGATGCTGGATTACTGTGCTCATCGCTGAGTATTAGCATCTTTGGATGTAAGCAAGCATTGAACATAGAGAAACAAAGATTCATGGAATGGTAGGTACAGCTTTATACCTAATATTTAAAGATGAAGCAACTGAAAACCAAGAAAAAGAAGAAGAGCTTTATAATTCCTTTTTAATTATATAGTATAAAATGATGCTTTTTCTGTTATGTCAGGTCATGTCCAGGATCTGCTGTGGAATAAGATATATAAAATTACCTTGTAATTCCTCTAAGTTTAGAGGCATTCCCTAGACTGAAAGGAGCAGATGCTCATTTTGTGTTGTGCTCAACACTGAGAAACTGGAGTTTTCTCAGTTAATCTGGTCTGAGCAGTTGGCTTTGTTTTCCCAAACCACTGTCTCTGTTCTTTGGGTCTTTCTAATAATCATCAAGGAAGGTTAACTCTACTGACAAGAAATCACCTGTTCTGCGAAGCTCCCTTTCTGTCTCCTCTAGCAATTAGGACATGTATAAATGTGAGGCCAGAGGCAGGAGCTGCAGCTCTAGCTACCACTTGCTCCTTCAGAGCCCCTGTCCTTCCAGCTGCAGTCACTCACTGCCCTCCAGGCAGTGCATGAACTTTTTTTTAAAGAAAAAGAGCAAATACACAGCATGAGAAGAAAGAGACAGGGCAGATAAAAGCTCCAAGCAACAGAAAACACAGAGAAGTCTCATCTTTAATAGTGCTTGTCCTGCCTGTCCCCACTCTCGACCTCACCCACAGGAGGCCTCGGAGGCCGCCAGGATGGACACATAGGTGTGTACGCCTGAGAATACAAACACCCTATTACTACAATCTCGCAGCAGAGATTAGTCGCAAGGTGTCTTACAGGCACAGAGCACAATGAGAATAGAGCAGAGGCCACTTGGAAGGAACAATAGCAGTGCCATTTGTGTGGTCTGTGAAATTTATATCTCTGTAAGTTCTTTGGTCAATAACCAAACAACAGAGCCTTAATTGTAAGGAAAGAGAGGAAAGATTTCCCTCCACTCACTTTTAGGTTTAGAAACTTAAAGGACAGCTGATTGCTTGTTTTCTTTTCCCCTTTCTCTTAAGTGCGCTTCCTTCAAATACTCTCTCACATTTTATCCATTCCCCGAATACATTTATAATTATGTGTTAACAATGTACCAATTTATAAAATTCTGTTCACAAATTAGTGAAATACTAGGTTTTATGTTTTGAATATCTCAGGAAAAAGTTGACATGTTAAATGACAACTAAAGAAAATTCAAATAGTCTATGCTTACCCCAGTTTGAAGATCACTTTCTGTGGTGGTTTGAATAAGAATGGACTTCATAGGCTAATATATTTGAATCGTTAATCATCAGGGATAGGTGATACTTGAGAAAGACTATGAGGTGTGGCCCTGCTGGAGGAAGTGCATCATTAGGGGTGGGCTTTGATATTTCAACAGCCCAAATCAGGCCCAGTGGCTCTTTCTCTTCTTTCTCTTTCTGCTGCCTGTGGATTCAGATGTAGAACTCTCAATTACTTCTCCAGCACTGTATCTGCCTCTGTAGTGATGATAATGGACTAAACCTCTGAAACTGTGAGCAAGCCCCAATTAAAGGCTTTCTATTATTATTATTATTATTATTATTATTATTATTATTATTATTTTATTACTTTTAAAAACCAATCCAAAGTCCCACTTCCTCCCCTACTCCCACTTCCCTCCCACTCTCTCCATATGCCCTCTTCTCAACTCCCCTCCAATCTTAAGAGAGGGCAAGGTACCCTGACCTGTGGGAAGTCCAAGGCCCTCCCCACTACATCCAGGTTGAGCAAGGTATACATCTAAAGAGAATAGGATCCCAAAAAGCCAGTACATGCAGTAGAGACAAATCCCAGTGCCATTGTCGTCTGCCCCAACTGTCCACCACATTCAGAGGGGATCCTATGCTCATTTATTCCCAGTCCAGTTGGAGTTGGTGAACTCCCATTAGCTTAGGCACATTGTCTCAGTGGGTGAATCCCTCATGGTCTTGACTTCCTTGCTCATATTCTCCCTCCTTCCACTCTTCAACTGGACCTTGAGAGCTCAGTCCAATGCTCTGATGTGGGTCTCTGTCTCTGTTTCCATCTCTTGTTAGACAAAGGTTCTATGGTGATATTTAAGATAATCATCAGTCTGACTATAGGGCAAGACCAGTTCAGGCATCCTCTCTATTGCTTAGGATCTTAGCTGGGGTCATCCTTGTAGAATCCTGGGAATTTTTCTAGAGCCAGGTTTCTTGCTAACCCCAAAATGGCTACCTCAATCAAGATATCTCTTTCCTTGCTCTCATATCTGTCCTTCCTCCATCTCAACTATCCCATTCTCTCAAGCTCTCCCCAAGCTTTCCCTTACCCCCTCCTCTTCCCCTTTTTCCCTTCCTTCTACTCCTCTGCCCCCATGCTCCCAAATTTTGTCAGGTGATCATATCTGCTTCCAAATTCCAGGTGGAATCTATATATGTTTCTTTGGGTTCACCTTATTACTTAGCTTCTCTAGGATTGTGAACTATAGTCTCAATGTCCTTTGTTTATGGCTAGTATCCAATAATGCATGAGTACATACCATATTCATATTTTGGGGTCTGGGTTGCCTCACTCAGGATAGTGTTTTCTAATTCCATCCATTTGCATGCAAAATTCAAGATGTCATTTTTTTTCTGCTGAGTAGTACTCTAATGTGTAGATGTGCAAGGTTTTCTTTTATAAGAGTTGGTACGGTTGTTATGGTTGGTACGGTTGTGGGGTCTCTTCACAGCAATAGAACACTGACTAGGACACTTCTTCAATGTACCCCCCATTTTCATATTGCGCTGAATCAAAAAGATTGTCGAAATGAAACTCAATAAATCTGTGTCCTTACATTCTGCTAATTATAAAACAGCTTACAACTGAAATATATTATAAATATATACATGGACATATGGATACGTTTTAATACTTGCATTAAAATTTTAGAAACTGAAAGTCTTTTAAGGACTTTATGAACTCGCTTATAACTTAATAACTAGAAATGTATTTTACTTTCAGTAGGAGGTTCATTTCCACAATATTAATTCTACCAGTCAATGAACACAGGATCCAATCCCAACAGATCCATCTACATCATAGTTCCTGAGTCTATGGCTCTGGAAACATCTTTAAAGAGAGCGAAGAAAGATTGTAAGAGCCAGACCACCAAGAAGTCTGCTGTGAAGTAGTCTCTCCTGGAAATGACTACATAAGCAAGACTGGAACAATGAGGATATCATTGGACATGCTAATATAAAAGGGGAAAATTCTGGGTGGTCCCACCCCTAGACAAAGAACTACACACAAATATTGACTTCTGGGAGAAGAATTTGCTTCTTCCAGGGATAAATCTCCATATTGTTTGTTCAGTTCAGAGTGGTCACCCTTGAAGCCACATACACATAAACAACAAAGGCAAACCCAGCAGGCTGTATTTATATATAGTTGTGCATGCACATACATGCATATACAAATAAATACGTAACAATAATAAGGAAAAAGAGCTATCAAGCTGAGACTTGGTTGTATTGGCACTTGTATTTTAATAAATAAGACTTGCCTGAGGATCAGAAAAGTAAAACAGACACTCTGGCCAGCCTCATGGACCAGGCAACAATAACACATACCTCTAATCCAAATAGACACACTAACTTGCTGTAGAACCAGGCAGTAGTGGTGCATGCCCTTAATCCCAGCACTAGAGAGGGTTATAAAACGGGAAGAGACAGCTCTCAGACAGTCTCATTCTGAGATCCCTGGAGACAAGATTGCCATTTCTGGCTGAGGTCGATGTAAGAGCCACTGGCTGACTGTTTGGCTTTTTGGACTTCAGGTGGAACCCCATTTTCTCTCTCTCTGAGTTTTTATTAATTTGCTTAACTTGGGGGCATTAAAGGGGTTCAGTTCAAGGGAGGTGCTGAGAGGAGCTGGGGGAGGAGGATGAGGAGGGAGGGTGGTATGATTCCAGTACAGATTTTGAAAAAAGAAGTGTATTTTAAAATTTACAAATAATTTTACAAAATAATTAAAAATAATTTACAAAAAATCAATTTACAAATAATTTTAAAAAGGTACCCTTTCACTGGAAAATAAATATTATCTGTGATCTCCAGGAATAAACCCTGGAGATCTAAGGCAGTGCAGCGGGTTTGTTTGTTTATTGCTTTGCTTTTCCCTTTGAATCTTCCTTATGTTGATCACAGTTATTATTCTATTAAAAATTTGAGAAACAACTCAGCATATTTAATTCTCTTGAATAAAACTTCAGATTCATTTATGGTGTTGGTCACGCAAACTCTTCAAATCACTGATGAGCTGGTGATGTGCACACTTGGCTTGCTCCATTTTGTTCATCTGCAGTCACGACATTCCTGTTGTTATTAATATGTTAAGGATCTAGCAATAATGCTTGTCCATTTCCTAACACTGTTATGCATCATCTAAAATGAGAGTGGTGTTTACGTGTGTGCAAATTTCGGTGCAGACTCCAGGACAATGCAATGTAATTTGTTCTGCATGTTCTGAGTCTTACAAGCATTTGTAGTCCGTGTAACTTGATTTGCCACAGTGGAGCTATAGGGCACAAAATTTAAGAGTCGTTTGCTCTCAGCCCTGACACTGGCTTGCAAGGCCTCCAGAGCAAGCTCCCCCTGAACTTTCCCATCCTTGGGACTTTATTTACAGATTCAGACCACAGGGGCAAACTGGGCTCCATGCTCTTTGTCTGAAAATGATATTCCACTCTATATTAAACTGAGTACTATAGTGTCAGCTACCCTAACTCAGCCTCTTTTCTTACCATAAATCAGTTTTTTTAGTAATCAAAATAGATCTACATGTGCCTTGTGACTAGCGTGCTGTCAGTCATCAGCTCTTTCACAGAACTGCGGAGAAAATATAGCTCTTTAGTGTGCTTATAGTCTAAGTAAATACATATATGAACGTATCAGAAAGTCATACCCATGAAAATTGAAATTGACAAGAAAATTTCTCTGTGTACTTTTCTCAATCCTGCCCTATACCCTTTTGAGTTTGAAGTTTTGGAAATATATCCTTTGAGAGGAAAAAATCATTCTTTTTAAAATGAAATAAATAATGAATATGCTTCCTCCAAACCTGCTGTCCGCAGGGACAGACAGCTGCTGTGCTAAGTGGGAACCGTGTGAGCCTTGATGAGCAGTCTTGCTCTAATCCAGATCCACGCTAAATTTTTAATTCTCATCGTGGGCTCCAGAGACGCAGGCTCTGTGGCGTTCTAGTGAGTGATGCAGAGCCACTCTCGGGAAGACTTTGGACTCCAAAGGCAATTAGGGAGTAATGAGATGCTCTGAGCTTCTGTCCCATATGCACAAGTCTTGATGCGTCTCCAGCATGGCTGCCTCACCCAGAATGGGGAGACATTGCTCAGGGCACCAGAGAGAGAGCACCCACGGTGAGAGCAGACACCCCCGAGTCTGGCAGTGACTCCTAGAGCCTAGAATTCTCTTCAGTGCTTCTACATTTATGGAAGCCACGGGGAAATAGGATATAGCAGAGAGGAAATGGGCTGCTGTACAGAATTTTGGAATAGCAGAAGTGTTGATTGTGACTGACAAGGGGGTTACAATGCAATGGCTACAAAATGGTCCAGCATCGCCCCTCTCTTTCTTCTTCCCTCTCCTGCCTTCTGTGTTCACGGAGACTCTCGGCTTTCCTCTTGCATGCTGTAGGAATGCCCCTCCCTTTTCTTTGTGGAGAATGGCTTCTCTAGTGCCTTGTGTTGTGAAACTAGTCCTGTTTCACATAGAAAGGAGAACAATTGCCACGGATTTAGAATACATACCTTGAAAATCATTTCTGAGTTTTGTGTGTTTTTAAACCTACCTTTTAGGCTTTTTTAAAATTGGTTCCAGATTTCCAACATTGGCTAAATACTAGTATCCTCCTGAAAAAAAAAAAATCTTTCAACGGTATTTAAATAATTTATTTGGGGCTTACTGTGTGTTGGCCAGTGTGTCAAGACGGCAATGCATGATTATCTGTCATTTCTACAGGAATTCTCTAAGACAGACCTGCCCATTTCACAAAGAACCAAGGCCTCAAAGAACTTAAACAGCAAGTGTCACTCAGAAATACTGGCTGTGTATTCTGTAGCCCATATGTATTTCTATCCTCATATTTGTGCTTCACGTTACTATTATTTCCTGTGATAAACTGGTAGCAAATATTTATTTAAGTAGTTTTATTACTTAGGTGAGTATATGACCAACCGTAAGCATTTATCTGATTCTTCAAATAGGAACTAGCACTAATCCCACCTTGGCTATGTTAAGAAGGAGGAAGGACGGCTGGCTCTTCTGGCAGATTTAGACCTGCATGGCGGAAGGGCACACTTCTTTGGAAAGTGGGGGTGTTTAGGTACTTCTTGGCCCTCCCAATTAAATGTCTAACTCCAATCTCCTTCTCTGTAAAAATATTACTGCTTAGCCCGGAGTCCCATGCTCCCTCCTGACACCCCAAAGCTCATCAAGGATGGTAGATGTTATATGATCTTTGTGAAGGCTGGGGATTAGCGGGCCTTTGATGAGACATTTAATGTAGGTTTCAGCTCTCTCTATGCAAGTACCACTGAGCTCTGGATAATATCCCAGGTCTGGGCCTTTAATCACTGGATGCTTCTTTCTGACTTGTTAAGGTGACTTTTCAGCTTAGCATATAAAACAATAAGAATTATCAGAGAGGAAGCAAGTTGAACGCCAGCGAACAGCACCTCAGACAGAAGCACTGCCTAAAGGGGTTTAATGAGAGTCATCCACAAAGGGCTCACAGTAGGGTTAACAGTGAAATGTCAGGAGGCAGAATCTGCCCGCTTCCCAGACTCAAGAGCCTCTACTCTTGTTAAACTGCTTTTATCAGGAGCACCCAATAATCAACTGCCATTGTGGGTGTATTTTTACAGCAGATTGCCCATTCTTCAAGCTTATTTATTTATTTATTTATTTATTTATTTATTTTGGTTTTTCGAGACAGGGTTTCTCTGCAGCTTTAGAGCCTGTCCTGGAGCTAGATCTTGTAGACCAGGCTGGTCTCGAACTCACAGAGATCCGCCTGCCTCTGCCTCCCAAGTGCTGGGATTAAAGGCGTGCGCCACCACCGCCCGGTCAGATTGCCCATTCTTTTCCTTCTCTCTCCCCTGTTTTCCCCTGTCCTCCCCAGCTAATCACAAAGACCTAATGCTGAGAACCTGGAAGCTCCTCGGAACTCATATCACCCTGGATCCCCTCTTCTGAGGCCCCAACAAGATTCTTTCAGGCAGCCCTCATGGGTTTGAAGTGAGGGTTTTGCTAGTAGGTAAGAAAGCACTTAGCTTCTATGACTGCCGTCACATTTTCCCTCTCCTTTGGAAATATTACAAAAGAAAAAGTTGGTGTTATAGAGAAAAGGGAAGCACTATGGATTATAAGTTGGGACAAATAGCTTTCTGAACACAGTTTTGGCTTTCAACAAGGAAATAAAGTTAGTCTGGGCTTAGAAGACACACCATTTTGGCCTCTGTTGTTGGAGATGAGTTGTATGGTATGGGACAAGGATAAGTTGGAGGGTCCTGAAGTACATCAGTTCCCAGACACCATCTCCAGACCCTGGTGCACATTTGAAAGACACCTGAAACTAGGTAGGATGTTCACATAACTTTTCCTTCTCTACATGGACTCTGAGATTTATGTGACTTCCTAATAAATTCAGACCATTTATAAATCTCAAAAAGAATATTGCAACATTGAAATTCTCCCAACTTCTGAGCAGCTGCTTCCTTTTTTCTTCACTCAGCTCCTAATTATTATAAAATTTTGACAAGCAGTTCACACATTGAAAAATCCGTGCTCAGCTCTTCCCAGAATCTCTCAGGCTTTAATCATCCCAGCTCTGTCAGTTACGTGAGGGAAAAACCAGGGAGGTGTACCCCAGCCTGCTGGGGCTGCAGTGGCCTTGTGCTTCTGCCTTTCAAACCTAGAGAAGCAGACAGGGCATAAAGGGAAGCACAGGCACAAAGCCAGAGTGTCTCTTCAAAGAGCAGCTGAAATCCAATGAAAGAGGAAACTTTCTATGAAGCTCAAGAATCAGAGAAAGGAGTCAGGGAATGGCAGCTTTTGGTCAAAGAAAGTTCAGGATTTGGAATTTATGGCCAGATAGTTTACAAGTCCAAGAATTTGTGTGAAATTTTACACGAGAAGCTGAGGCTTTTTTATTTCTCAACACTTTAAAGTTATTTGTCAGGTCATGGTTTTGTGAACAGTTTGACTTACCCACATTGAGCTTGTTTTGTGTGTTTCTATGTTGCCATGATAAAACATTGACCAAAAACATCTGGACGGGGGAGATTTATTTCAGTTTACACTTCCATTAACTGAAGGAGCCAAAGCAGGGACTCGGGGGCAGGAGCTGAAGCAAAGACTATGGAGAAGGGCTGCTTACTGACTTGCTCCTCAGAGCTTGTTTAATCTGGTTTCTTACATAATCCAGGCTTATCTGCCCAGGAATGGCACTGCTCACAGCGGGCTGGGCCTCCCACACCAATCCGCAATAATCATAGACTTGCCCACAGGCCAGCTGGATGCAGCCAATTCCTCAGTTAAGGCTCTTTTCATCCAGGTGACTCTGGCTTGTGTCAACTTGACAGAAACTAACCTGCAGAGAGGTGATGATTAATAACAATCATTCATTCATTTCCTTGCTCAGTAAACCAGTAGAGTCGCTTTGTCAGACACAAGGTACATGGACAGACAGACAAATGAACAGGCGAATATATTCAATAAGTGACATTTTGACTGGTTATTGAAAAACTATATCTAGTTACATTCTTATATCAGTGTATATTATAAAATAAATTTTAATTAGAGATTCATATTGCCCCTTTGATCTAATAATAATAAGCCCATATCTATATGGTCTCACCATTCTGCAAAGTGCATGGCAATGGTACATATAGGGAGTCCCAGTGTCACACAAAATGTATAAAAGACTTAGAATATTGCTTGGTCCTTAAAATATAGTATAAAGTTGTATGCAGTTGCTGTCAGTTGAGACTTTTTTCACAAATAAAATATATTGTGAGAAAGTTATATATGTATATAAAAATAATACCAACACACATGTGTTCAGGCATGTGTTCATGCATGTAATATAGAAGGAAACATGAAATTTTCAGAAGTATATATGTTGTGTTGTTGATAATAATCCTTAAACTAAATAGTTACATATTATAGAGAAAAAAGGAGAAAATGAAAACAAGAAGTCTGTTCAATGAATATGTCGGTTTCTACAGTACTCCTGATTTTGAGTTGATATTCCTGAGAGATGTGAGGCTGGTCGTGGTGGGGTGTGCAGCTCATTAGCATGTACGGCAGTGTAGTAGTAAGTAAAGTAATCTAGAAGAGATGGTAGTGGGTCTTACACCACCCTACTGGAGTCTGACTTTTATCACGGTCATTATTGTGTATGTGGCTGCTACTTGTCACTGTTCTTGGTCTTGGCATGGCTGATGGATGTTGTTTCACCACAGAACCTGAATTTATTTCTGAATTCTTAATTTGATATAATTGTTTTTTGTGTCTGTCACAACAGTACCACATGGTCTTAATACTGTAACATTTTTAAGGAAGTTTTAAAACCAAAAGAATAACCTTTAAAATCAAAAGAATAACCTTCCTACTTTATTCCTTCTAAAGATTCTTTGGACTATTCTCAGTTCCTGTAGAATTAATTCCATATGATTAGAATCATCTTCACAACTGCAAAACAGAAACAAAAACCTCATATGGAGTTCTCAAAGGAATTACCTTGATCTTGAGATTGACTGACAAGTGCTGACAGGCTAATCCATGAACGTGGAACACTTTCTTTCCAGGTAGGTCTGTCTTTTGATAGTGTCCTGTATTCTTTAGGGTAAGCATTTTGTCTTGCCTAGACCATGCTTATTTGCAAATGCTTACTATTTTGATGTTGTAATAGATGGAATTGTTTTCTTTTCATAGTTCAGGTTGTGCAGTGCAAATGTTCATAATACAGTTGCTTTGTTCTATACTTTCCTGTCTTCCTGTCATGCTGGGCTCATTGCCTTGTGTTTTAAACCCAATAGATTCTTAAAGAATCTATTAAGACATTTTATATATACAGTTATATCAATTGTAAGCACTATAGTTTTGCTTCCTTCTTTCTAAACTTAATGTCATTTCTTTCCTTTTATAGCATAATTCTCACTGCTAGATCCTCTAGTGCAGTATTGAGAAGGTGAGTATAAAAATCCTTGTCTAGCTCCTGATCTTTGGGGAGAAAAATTGGCTTTGGCCATTTAAGATGACGTTATCTACACATTGTTCACAGATGCCTTTTCTCAGAAGCTTCCCTCCAATCTGACTTTGCTTAGTGTTTTCATCTTTCATTACAGGAAGGACTGGATTTCATAACTGTTTTTCAGATTCAGTTGAAATAATACATTGTTTCTATGCTACTTCCTGTTGTGCTGTATTTCATTAAGTACTTCCTATGCTAAAATATCTTGAAACTTTATTTTTAAATAAAGAATTCATATGCATGTATTCTTTTGTGTCTGACTTCTTTTATTAACATGGCCAATGACTGAACTAGATTGATATCTGCTGGGATATTTGGGATAAATCTTATTATTGAAGAGAGAAACATCATGATTTCACAAGATTTCTACAGAATTGACAGCAACTATTCATAAGACAGGTGTTCCCAAAGCGTTATAAGTCAGGTTCCCCATAAGTTGTACACTTGTGGGTTTGGCTAATGAATCTGTCAGATGTACATTCACTGTATAACATTTGTGGCTCACATCAAATAACCACAGAGGTTATGGGCTAGAATAGTAGCCCATTCCTGCTACTGGAGGTTACACTTGATGACATTAGTTGTCTAGTTGGGGCATTGACTCCCCCATTATTTGGTGATTCCATTTATATTTCTTTCATGTATGTGCATATTTTAAGAAGTTTTGCTGTAATTTGTTTTCATATGACTTCACAAATGGCTTTCAGTTTGGTGGCACTCCCATATTTCTTTCCTTACCACTCCCTTTCATCCCCCTCTCCATTTACTCCTCCCACTCCAGATTTCTCCTGCCTCTCTACAACAATATGTTCTATTTTCCTTTTCTTGAGGATGTTTGCTCTTCTTCACTATTCCCTTACTGGGCACATAACCTCTGTGGTTATTTGATGTGAGCCACAAATGTTATACAGTGAATGTACAGCTGACAGATTCATTAGCCAAACCCACAAGTGTACAACTTATGGGGAACCTGACTTATAATGCTTTGGGAACACCTGTCTTATGAATAGTTGCTGTCAATTCTGTAGAAATCTTGTGAAATCATGATGTTTCTCTCTTCAATAATAAGATTCATCCCAAATATCCCAGCAGTATATGAATTATTTTTTTAATCATGAACTTTTCCTGTACTGGCAACTGGATACCTTCCCCACACTGTGGGGCCCTGGTATGAAAGCATTCACTCCACCAAACCTAATGTGGGAAGTCCTTCTGTATGTGGATTTCTTTTATTGGTTAATGAATAGAGAAGCTGCTTCCCACCAATGGCTTAACAGTATAGCCAAGCTAGAAAAGAGAGATAGAGAGAGTAGGTGGCGTCAAGGAGATGCCATGCAGCTAACACCTGGAATAGACTAGCTGGAACCTTGCTGGTAAGCCATAACCACATGGCAATACACAGAGTTGCCCAGACCTGTTCATCAATAAGAGTAGACATACTTTCTCTCCTGCTCAGTGCCTCCTGCTCAGGGCTCCTTCCTTGTCAATAAGCTCTGTCAATAAGGATAATTGTGTGGGTCCAACTTATGTAGATTTGACTATGAGAACAAAGGTTTGTATTGTAAGGAGGCTGCTCATTCATTTCCCAGCTGCCCAGACTCCAGAAATAATCACACCAAAACTAAATCAATTCTAGGCCTATTAATTCTAGCTTCTTATTGGCTAGCTCTTAAATCTTAATTGTTAAACATATAATAGTTCCATTTTTAACAGTCAAATAATATTCCATTGTATATTAACTCAGTAACCAATTAAAAACTTTTATTATATATACCAATTTCAGCCTCCCAAACATTTGTTAAAAAGTTCATATAAAATTAAGTTTTTATAGGCCGGGCGGTGGTGGCGCACGCCTTTAATCCCAGCACTCGGGAGGCAGAGGCAGGCGGATCTCTGAGTTCGAGGCCAGCCTGGTCTACAAGAGCTAGCTCCAGGACAGGCTCTAGAAACTACAGGGAAACCCTGTCTCGAAAAACCAAAAAAAAAAAATTAAGTTTTTATGTTTTCTAGTTTTTTTGGTTTTTCAAGACAGGATTTCTCTGTGTAACAGTCTGGCTGTCCTGGAACTTGCTTTGCCGAACAGGCTGGCCTTAAACTCACAGAGATCCACCTGCCCCTGCCTCCCAAGTGCTGGGATTAAGGGTGTATGGCACCCTTACATGTAATTAAGTTTTAAAAAATTATACAAAATGATTCACTGATTTTTGTCTTAATTACTGGGATTAGTACTAAGAAAAGATTTGATCTTAATTATTTTCCAAATATGTTGAAATCCTCATTTTATATCATCCAACTGATAATTTCCCACGATGTATCAATACATAAATACATAAAAATATTAATAATAAATTAGCTATTCCCAATGTCTTTAATTTTTATACCTTCATGGGGAAATTATATTTGATAATTCATATATGTCTTTTTCATGCTGTCATCTACCCAGACAGGAGAGTAAAAGGATTAAAGTCGAGGACTAGACTGACTAAATCCACAGCATATTACTCATTTACCAGCCCTGTCAAGTTTTCAATATTCTTAATGCCTTTGAATCTTCTATAAGTCATATATAATACAGAAATGATGCACATCATATGGTTTGCCATGAAATATTTTGATCACAAAAGCATTAAGGCAGAAACAGACACATATAAAGTTATTTTGTTAATGACTGAAACTTAAAAAATGTTTTGAATTGAAACAGAATGACAATATTTTTCCTCTCCCTTCCCTCCCTGCAGCTCCTCCAGCTACCTTCCCTCACACTTCTATACAGCCTCACCCTCTAATTGATATCTTCACTTTCTTTCTTGTTGTTACATACATATGTGTGTATATATGCACAAATATATGTAAATCCAACCTGCTGAGCTGGTTTTTGTTGTTTGTGTACAGCATCGTGTATATGGTTTCTGGGCTGACCACTCTGCACTGGACAAGCAATGAGGGGACTCCTCTCGGGGATAGGCTCATTCTCCCAGTGGTCATTATCTGCCAGTAGTTCTTTGTCTCGGGTAAGACCACATAAAATTGTCCTCCTTCCACATTAACATGCCCATGGTCATCACCACTGTTCTAGGCTTGTTTCTAGGACAGACTGTTTTACTACAGACTTTCAGGTACCCTGGTTCTTACAATCTTTCTGCCTCCTCCTCGGCAATCTTCCCTCAGTCAAAAATGCAGGAGCTGTGACATAGATGTATCTCTTAAGGCTGAGTTCCCTATAATTTGTTGGTCTCTGTATTGTGTCCAGTGGTGATGATCTTCATCTGCTAGAAAGAGAAGCACCTTTAATGAGGGGTGAGAGCTACCTTTCTCTGTGGGTATAATGATAAGGTTTAGAATCTAGTAAGGAAATTTTCTGGCCTACTAAGGTGGCAGTAGTAGATTCTTTTCTAAAGCCCATGACCTCACTCTCCCCAGGATAGTTAGGTTTTCAGTACCAGGCATGATTTTCCTCCTGTTGAGTGGATTTTAATTCCAACTGGATAGCTCTTGGTTGCCTTTGGTATGTGAGTGTCACTTATTACTATTATTGCCTATTTGCACATGTCTTGCCATGGTGGTGGTTGTTGTGGTTCCTAGCTGTTGTGGCTGAGTGGGATTGTTTAATGGTTCCCCCACTTGGCAGCTTGCATAGTATCTTTTGGAACCATGGCAAGCTAGACCACAGGAAAGAGGATTTCAGGTCAAATTCAGCTCAAATAATCTGAGTCCACTGTCCTAAGTATGTGGTGTCTTCTGTGACAAGAGTTTACCTCCAACCCCTGAGAGGCAGACAAGTACTATATTAATAATCTATTTTATTTTGGTAGTCACTTGGAGTACCCTGAGTGACCGTTTGAAAGGAGTTTTCTCATGCTGTGTTCTGGGGTCTTGTTAGTCTATGGTTCTGATGAGGAACAATGTCATCCCAAGAGGCTTAACTTCCTTTAATACATGCATAATTTTATATATATATATATATATATGTGTGTGTGTGTGTGTGTATGAATGTATGTATATAGGATCTATTATATATTGATATATATTGTATATATAATGAGTGTGCAGAATGTATTAACATATTTATTATGCATAATTTTAGATAAACATTAAATAATACACTTCACTGAGACTCTATCAAACATCCTTGGGGTTATTTGCTCCTCACCCATCCTCTTCGTCTGTATTGACTTCCCTCTCCCTTTCCAGCTGGAGGCTTCTCTGTTATCCCACTTCCAACTTTATATCACCTGTATCCCGCTGTTCCCTTACCAAGTCTTTTCCCACCATGGTTCCTTAAATTGTTTTCCTCCCACATGATATATGGAAGGGATGAAGAGAGAATGTTACACATAGGTGAACACAATGGGTATTGAATGAGATTTCCCTAATATGTGGGGAGCAATTTCATGGTCATTATGAGTCATCAAGATGTGGAATGAGCAACTCTTTAAAAAATAAGAAAAATTAATGGTTTTCCACATCAATTTCTTCAAATTTAAAACAGCAATTGTGTTTTATATTTAGAGTACCGTCACATATTACCTAAGCCTTCTAAAGTGAGAGCTTGTGCACATCAGGTAACTCAAGCTAAACCCTGCTTTGGTATTAAACAGCCCCATAAATATCAGTGTTTTCATAGCTTAGTTTTATCTTGTGTATTAGGAAGGGTTCTCTGAGGGAACAGATTATGTCCAGTGAAGAGCATTATTAGACAGCCTTGCAGGATGTGGTCCAGGTCGTCCAACAATTGCTGTCTCATGACTTAACGACTGAGAATGCAGTAGTGGTTCAGACTATGAGTCTGTATGTCTTAGCAGTCTCAGTTTGGCACTGGGATCCTGGAGTTTCTGGTCCTTATTCTACATTGGAATCCTGAAATAGCTGGATTTAAAATAATGACACAACAGGATAGAGGACCTTGCCAGCAACGTTTCCTTCTTCCATGTCTTTTTACCTGCGTTGTCACCAGTAGGCATGATCCAGACTTAGGATGGACTTTCCTGCTTCAAATAATCTGATTAAGAAAATCCCTTACAGGATCACCCATCAACTGTGATTTAGTTTATTGCAGATATAGTCAAGTTGACAGCCAGGATCAGCCATCACAGTTTGCATTCCACCTCCATCAAGGATTATATGTTATCTGTTGTTCTCAATCTATACATAAGATGAAGAAATGACACCTCCACAGGGCGTAGTCAATGTCAAATCAGAAGAAAAGTGAACAATAGCAGGATATGATGGCTTCAAAGGCTCCAAGTGAGTGGTACACATCCCTGTAGTTTGCATGTTATTGCTTAAAACAAGTTATAGGCAAGATTAAGTCAATATACTACAGATATAACCTTCCCATAAGAAAAAAATAAAGAATATGCGTTAAATAAAAAAAAAATGTAATGGAGTCTGTATCCCAACCTTCTTCTACACAAAAGAGGAATTAGATCAATTAAATAAGTACTAATGTTGCTAAGAACATTCACATCTCAACTTTGGTTTCAGTGGTAGGAGATTCAAGTTTCCTCTTCCGTTATAGCATGTAGGTCCTCAACAAATGATAATTTCCTCGTATATGCTTGGTGCATCTGGATATATGAAAAGTTTTTGTCATGCTACCAGAATAGATTTACCAACATGAGTTGTGAAGCTTCAAAACACTTAGATAATGATTTAAACCCAACTTTGAGGATCCCAGAATCATAATCCCAAATCATAAGCACTAGGAAAAGAATCAGTGTCAGAATGCTATACCTTAGCTCATTGTCAAGGACTCTGAAGGCTCCAGGACTTTACCATAAGTAACAATCTCGTTTGATACCAGTCTTATCCATGCTGGTAGTTTGTGTAGGACTCATGGCTTTAAAAAGTTGCAGTAGTTCTGTCAGTGTTAGTGAAGACACGGGCAGCTTTATCCTGTGCCTCCAGGCCCCAAATCCACATGGTTATATGATAAGGGATAAGGAGTCCTAACACATGCCACAGTCTGTGATAAGAAAGGAGCCCTGTGTTTAGGGTCTTAATTTTTTAAATAGGCAATAAATATACTTAGTCTTTGCCCCACATTGTCTTCACTGTATCTGACAGGAACAGTGATTTCACTTTGCTCTGGATGGGAGCGCTGTTCCCATCTTCAAGGACTGATCTCTACACAAACATCTTTAAAGTGACAGATTGAAGAGCAGCACGACTTCTCCAAAGATAAGTAAAACATGGGACTCCCTGAAGGGCTTTCCAACAATATCTGACCCAGGGTACTATTCCCCCTTGGCTTCTATCATATTTTCCGATTACTATGTCACTCTGTTAGCCACTCTCAACAATCTAAATTACACTGTGTTGGGGGGGAACATCATCAATTTATTTCATGTATCACTTAATGAAGACTTTCATCACTAAGACTACAAGGAGTAAGAGCAGACCAATCTGTAGAATCGGTCATCTTTTCCAGCAGGGAGATAAATAAATTCCATAAACCATTATAGTCTCACTTAGACACCCAGGAAATTTCCTTCTTAAATTTCTGCCTGATATTCTTCTTTGTCCAAATCCCTAGTCCAGGTATAAAATGTACCAACGGTTACACAGACTTCACTGTCTTAGAAGGAGAATATCTGAGGCATTTCTTTCATCTACACTAATCCCCATGTCACTGCCTGCAGATGATCTTAATGTTGTCCAGAATTGAACTGGTAGCATCCATCACTTTGGAAAAGCCAGGGTCAAGTGTCTACTGAGATTCTTTCCACTGTGGGATAACTGTCCACAGGTTAAACATCAATAATACCATTTGTTTTTCCAGACACCTCCTCAGGGAGCTTAAAGTTGTCAAATTTTGGAGACATTTTTATAGTTACCCGTGGACTACATAATTCACATGTGTTACCTTAAATTCATGAAAATCTTTTAGAATAAGATCCATGTTCTCAGGAAGAAATCATTTAGCTCCAGGCCAACTCATCAGTACAATGTCACTCAAAGAAAGAGAGTGTTGTAAGGAGGCCGCTTGTTGCTTCCTGACTATTCACTACAGAAATAATCAAACAGAAACTGTATTAATAAAATTACTGCTTGGCCCATTAGCTCTAGCTTCTTATTAGTTAACTCTAACATCTTAATTTAACCCATCTCCATTATTCTGGGCATCATCACAAGGTCATGGCCTACCAGCATGTTGCAATGTCTGTCCTCAGTGGAGCTACATGGTTTCTCTCTCACTCTGCCTTCCTTCTCCCAGCATTCAGTTTAGTTTTCCCTGCCTAGCTAAGTTCTGCCCTGCTATAGGTCCAAAACAGTCCTTTATTAACCAATGGTATTCACAGCTTACAGAGGGGAATCCCACATCAATAGAGTATTGTTTTAAATTGATATGAGGCATGTAAGTATAAAGGGCTTCTCATGTGAGTACTGACTGGTCTCTAGACTTTCAACTAAGTCCAGTTCTTGATTTGATGACTTATCTGAGAAAAGTAGGCCTGAAATTCCCTCTGTGTTTATGTCACCTGTTGGTAGAATTATCCTCTCTTGGGGAGGAGGCTAGAATAGAGATCAGTAGCAATTAGAACGGAGGATGAGACAGGGATGAGAAGAGACACCTGGATGTGTCAGCAGATCTCCCACATGGGATGGAGGTGAGGAGATATCCTTTCTTCAGATAGACTTTGTAGTGATTTTGAGGGACATAAGGACCAAATTGTGGTTACAGAGGGGTTGTGTTTAAGGTGCAGTAGACCAATCAGTCAGGTAAAGCGTATGTCATCTTAGAGGAACAAAGTCAGGGACTTCTATGAGAAAAATGCTTTCCAGGCAAAATCTAAAGCCTGAGCAGATCTAGTTCTTCTTCCTGTATCTCTTCTTGTGTCTGAGTTGTCCCAACATTCAGTGATAGTAAGTGGTTCTGCACCACTGAAACTTAAGTGTGTCATATGTCTGTTTCTGTAATGCCATCTATTCCCCCAATCTTCTTCTTCTTAAACCTAGACGTTTTACTTCAGAAAGTTCAAGCATGAAAGAGGCAAGGGTATTTATAAAATTTACAGAAACTCTTTGTTGTCTAATTTGTTCTGAGCAGATCTCTAATGGGTGGAGTCAGGATCGGTCATCCAAGGGATCATTATTGAGTGTGTTGAAAACATAGGTTTGGGGTCCCCTTTAGCCCCTCAAAGGCAGATTAATCCAGATAGTCTAGTGATGTGGTAGTCCCCTCTGTGTGTTGCTTGTACTGGTTAATGAGTAAAGAAACTGCCTTAGCCTGATAGGGCAGAATTTAGGTAGGTGGAGAACACAGAACTGAATTCTGGGAGTAAGAAAGCAGAGTCAGAGAGATGCCATGGATCCTCTGGAGACAGATGCTGGGAATTTTACCTGGTAAGCCACTGCCACATGGCGATACACAATTAATAGAAATTGGTTAAATTAAGATGTAAGAATTAACCAATAAGAAACTAGAGTTAATGGGCCAAGTAGTGATTTAATTAATATAGTTTCTGTGTGGTTATTTTGGGGCTAAACTAACTGGGCAGCCGGGACAAACAAGTAGCCCCTCCTTACAACAATTGGCACCAACATGATGGACTAAATCCACTTAAAAACCTGAGATAGCTTAATTGTAAAAACAAAAATACAGAGTTTAACACAGCTTTTTGCTGTTTGCTGGCAGCATGCCACAGCTCCTTTAAGAGAGGTTTTCCTGACTCAGCCATAAAAAAAAAACAAAAAAGCCATGCAGTTTAAAAGGGCTTTCTTGGCTATGCTGCTAGCATGACCTCTGGCTCTTGCAGGAGACAGAGCATTTGTATGAGGTTTGTAAGTAAAGTGTGATGGCTTGCTTGTTGGCAACGTGGACTTACTGTGTGCCTGGAATTGGGGCAGTGTGCTTGACTCAGATACACAAGCAGCTCAGAGGCACAGCACCAAGCAGGAACTACCGTATTTGTCATAGTAACAGTGCAACTTACGTTTTAGACTGGGCAGTTAAACAGGCAAGTCATGCCATTTATTTTACTGGAAAGGGAAAAATGGTTTGTTTTTTATTACCAGGTGATATGTTGTATAATAAAGAAGACATTCTTTGGCCAATGCTGCAATCTTTATACTTTAACTTTAAGGTTTCTTTATTTGTGTTATAGTAAATAGATGATTGTCGTGAATTAGGTTGGCACAATAAATAACCAGGCCAGCTCAAGGATAGTAATTATATTTTTAAGGGTTATAAGGAGAAACTCATGCTACAAGAGTGGGAGATCCGACTTCCTATCTGTCCGTCGGGAGTCATATAGAAAGAGCGCACCTGGGTCCTCTCAGTTTTTCTTCCTGGGCACCAGATAGCCACGCCTTAACTAGATGTGATTGGTTGACAGTTTCCCCATCATCTCCCCCTTTTGTCTAAATAAGATTGATCCAAACCCAATACAACTATATACAATAGGAACAGATACCAAATATAAAACTATAAACAATAAACAATATTAAGCAAGAAACGCATAACAAAACATTCTATTTCAAGGAGTCTAAATATTGTGTTGAAACTAAGTTTGGCTAAATCATGAGGAAGGTAACTATAATTATCTAATGTTCAACTCCATTGAAGATCTGAGAAGGGAAACAATATTACTTGAGTAAAATTCCAAAATGTGCAAAAAATGACAGAGACAACTGGCTACTTGGGCAATCATCCAAAGTCTCATTTGCAATGTTGAAGCAACTGACTTTGGCTAAGGCCTAACATAACTGACAGACCATTTTAAAAGGCAAGAAACTTTTCAAAATTATCTTATCTCGTCTTGGCAAGATATGACAGTCCTGTTTTATCCATTTGTGGATACTATGTACCTCTGTCAGTGGTTGAGGTATGGGCATTTCTTTGTTCAAAGGCCAGTTATGCCAAGAAGAAAAGCTCGAAGTGGAGTGTCTTTGGTGCTCAACATTCTCTCTGGAATAGATCGGTGTTGCCAGGAGTGAATGTGTCTTATTATCACAGAACTCTAAGTTAGATTAAATGCCATTTTCTATAGCTCTTTGAAGAGGTTAAAGATTATCTATATTGAATATAATCTTTATGTATATAAAGAACCTGATTAGTCTAATTATCAATATGACAAACATAGATAACTATTGATCTATAATTTTCAATACCTATCTAACTTAAAGCCGAACACAATAAACAACTGTGCAATAAATGAGGACAATGACCTTCAAATGTAAACATTTGAAAAATGTAAATGTATAAGTATCTTGATCTGGGTAGTAATGTACATTGCAATATGGTAAATATATATATATAAATAAACAATGTTTTAAACAGAGGTAGAAGCATACAATATTCAATATAATTTAACTTTGTATCAATATACAAGAATCTCTACCAATATAATTGTCTACAAACAATAACTCACAAATACCAATCTATTATCCCATCATCCAATGATGATCCTAAGAAAACAACAAAATAAATGAACGAACAAAAGGCAAATAAATTAATGAACAAACAAACAAAAGACAAAACAGCAAGGGTAGCCATGCTGTTATCTGACAAACTGCACCTCTGTGGTACTTGAATGAGAAATGTGCCCTATAGGCTTGTGTACTAGAAAACTTGGTTTCTAGTTATTGACACCCTATGGATGTTATGGAGATTTTAGGAGGTAGGGGCTCATAGGAGGAAGTCTCTGAAGGTAACCTATCCTTAAGACCCCTTGACACACCCACATATTTGCTTCTTGTGTATGGATGAAAGTATGATCTGCCAGCCTCCTGCTCTGTCCCCTGTGCCATGCTATCTGCACCCTGATAGACTATCTCTCTGGAATCATGTCAAACACTTTCTTACTTAAAAAATGTAGGGCTGGAGAGATGGCTCAGTGGTTAAGAGCATTGCCTGCTCTTCCAGAGGTCCTGAGTTCAATTCCCAGCAACTACATGGTGGCTCACAACCATCTGTAATGAGATCTGGTGCCCTCTTCTGGCCTGCAGACATACACACAGAATATTGTATACATAATAAATAAATATTTAAAAAATGTTTACACAAATATAATATTTTTTTAAAAAAATGAATTATATTTTAAAGCAAAATCTCACAGTGTATACATATACATGAATATAGATATGAACATATGAAAGTAGTGCAAAGGACAGAGTTTTAAGCTTTATTAATATACTGTTGCAAGATTTCTATAGTTTACATTAAGTATATTAAGTATATTAAGTACTTCATAAATACTACAAGGTTCATAGTATACTCTGTAGAGTAACCATTAAAGAAAATAAAGTCAGGTGGTAGAACAAAAAGCCAAAAGATAAATCAAAAAAATAATGGCAGGTTTATTACATCCATATTAATATAAAAATGGGCTACAGGCCATTATCAAACTGCTGTACACTGTCAGGTTAGATTGAAAGTACAACCCAATTTTGATGTACTGCTCACAAAACGATGCATAGTAGGCACACAACTAATTTGTACATGGATGTTCTAAAATTGAACCTTAAGTTGTCTGAACATTTCAAGACAAAAATTGAAAAGACTAAGCAAGTAGTTATATTAGAGTTTCTCATTTTATCTTACTGTTATTGGTAAGCAGAAATATTGTGTAAAAAAAGTGAAAAGACAATCTAAAATATATTTGAAAAAAGAAAAATACTGGAGTTGATACAAACTAGACGCTAGGTGCAATATAAAGGTGAAAGGTGTCTTCAAATCCATTACAGTGACATTTTCAAATGAGCATCTTATCATCCAGTCCTCCTTTTGAGCATTTCAGTGATCTGAATGATTGCCATGAAGGGAACAGATATTGTTTTGTCTATAGATGTCCTCTCTTCCTTTATTTTTTCTTTTTCGTGTCTCTCTCTCTCTCTCTCTCTCTCTCTCTCTCGCTCTCTCTCTCTTTCTCTCTCTCTTTTTTTTTAATTTGGCCTCAATTATTGATGAGTGAATTCCTAACATGGGCAGAGAGCTCCCACCAGATCCTTAAATTTTGGGGAATTAAAAAAAAAAAACCAAATAGTTTGAGTTTTTCTCACAAAGATTTTATTTCCCTGTATTTGTTAACTAAATTCTTCCACCAGAACTGTTAAAATGCCAGGTGCTGTAGGAGGAGGGCCCATTTGTTCATCCTGGCTGCCTGGCTAGCTTAGCCCCAAAATAATCACACTTAGCCACTAGGTGGCATTTTTAAGTCAAGAAAGCCCCATTTACTGTAGGGAAATGACCCTGAGATAATAAGCCATGAAGCGCCCTCAGAATGTGGTACAAGATTATGAAGTTATGAGTGAGTAGTAGAATAATGTGGAGGTCCTCTTTCCTAACCCCCCCAGGCTTACCTGAGGATGCTGCTTAGCAGCAAGATCCATGTGTACTACTACACAAACCATCCTAAAGACTGAATCACAGTGACGGTTTGATTAGATTCCCCTTTAATGGGGACAGACCTGGAGGAAGGAGGTGCAGACAAAGCTGTGATATCAAAGCTCGTTGGAGAATTAGAGATAATTTTAGAGGGAACCAGCCTGGTACAACATCACAGCTCGTCTAATGCCGAGGGGAAGGAATGTGCTCTAGATTTGAACCAGAAGAAAGATGAAAATTATTGTGATCAAGAGGGTTTCCTGCCGGGAGGTGGTGGTGCACGCCTTTAATCCCAGCACTCGGGAGGCAGAGGTAGGCGGATCTCTGTGAGTTCGAGGCCAGCCTGGTCTACAAGAGCTAGTTCCAGGACAGGCTCTAAAAAAAAAAAGCTGCAGAGAAACCCTGTCTCGAAAAACCAAAAAAAAAAAAAAAAAAAAAAAAAAAAAAAAAGAGGGTTTCCTTCTTTCCTTTATTTTTCAAATAAACAATAGGCAATCTTACCATTTTGTTAGGAATATTCTCTCTAGAGAACACTACCCAGGATTAATTATACACGTTCTGTGGTGAAGGAGGTCCTTCTGTCTATGTGTTGCTTTCATTGGCAGAATTTAGATAAGTGGAGTAGACTGAACTGAATGCTGGGAAAGGGGCAGTGTTTCAGATGCCATGAATCTCCTGCCTGAGACAGACGGACGTTAGAATCTTACCGGTAAGCCACAGTCATGTGGTGATACACAGATTTAATAGAAATGGGTTAATCAAGATGTGAGAGTTAGCCAATAAGAGGCTAGAGCTTATGGACCAAGCAGTAATTTAATTAATACAATTTCTGTGTGATTATTTTGGGGGTAAAGCTAGTCGGGCCGCTGGGATGAAAAGCAGGCCCTCTCTCACTACAGTTCTGAAAGCAAATTAGTTATCAGTTATTGTTCTGGATCACTATTAAAATGGCTCTTCACATTTCTACAGTTTCATTAGGAAGAGTACAAGCAGCTTTATGTGCATGTGTGTCTGAGCATGTGCATGTGTGCATGTATGTGTGCGTGTGAAGATAAAGAATAACTGAACCTTTACAGTTGTATTCTGTAAACATGATATGAAATCATTGATTACATTAAAAGAAAATTACATAAGGTAAGAAGTCAGATAAAAGCAAAGGGGAGAGAGAAGAGTAGGAGATAATGAAATGCTAGGGGACTGGGATTGGAAGTCAGGGACTAGACTAAAAGTAGGAGCCAGGCTCTAAACTGCCTATGGGTAAGATGCTAAGGGCTAGCTCCCCAAGGAAAGAACATCTTCATTAAAGGATGGGGCAGAAAGAGAATGGATGGCTACTCCTCCTCTCCTGATTAAAGAAATAATGGGAAAAGATCTTGCAACTGAACTGGAGGTGCTGCTAGCGGTCACGAAGACAGTTGTGGAGAGTGCCCTGCAATCCACACACCCTCCAGTTCCTGCATCTACTTATTTCTTGACAGTCGAACTTGGGAATTGAATTTTCTCCTTGGCTGTCTGTAACTTAACCAAGTTTGTATTTCTAGTTTGCACACACAGTGGGAGGTCTGTATGCAGCATTTGCAAGTCCGTGCCTGCTGTTTGAAGGTGGTCTGCATCCAGTTTCTCCTATTTTGTTTGCTTTCTCTTCCCTATCTTAAGAGACCTCGTCCTGTACCACAGTCTTCATGCTCATCTGAGAGAGGAAGGGAGAGGAGATTGTGAGTAAAAGGGAACGAGCCTCCTGCACTGCCCTCATTAAAAGACACTGCACCCAGCTGGTCATGGTGCTCTACCACGGTGATTCCAGCATTTCAGAAGCTGAGATAGGAGAATCATGATTTCCAGGCCAACCTGGGCTCCATAGTGAGACCCTGAGTCAGTAGAGGGGAAGCATAGAGATGGGTGGAGCTAATGCAATGGCTGGAGCTAAGCCTAGAGCTAGGGCTGCCTCCAGGGGTGCTCTTTAGGAGCCCCCACTTTACATCAGATTGGCCACTTCTTTATTTTTTATCATAGTTCTTTGTTGCTTCCCACAAATTAGAATTTCAGCCAAGGACAGAAAGAATACCAGGCCAATCATTTTTAGAAATTAAATGTATTAAAGTGACAACGATAACGGGTTTACTGGCTGCACTACTGCTTTGCTAGTGATATTTCAGGTCAGAACAAGGTCAGTAACTTAGAAAAGGAAGCATGCCAAGCATGGCCCACTCCCTCTGTAAGAATTCAGAAACTAGATGAGAGGCGCTTCCTGTTCCTTGGGCTAGACAAACAAACAAACAAAAAAAACCAGCATACATAGATGCCTTTAGAGAAATCTAAGATACTTTTTTGTTGTTAGAATGGTAATCCCTACTCATATTGTAAGTTTAGGAGGAAGTACACACCCAGGCCAGCTTTTGTCTTTGTAAAGAAAGTATATATGTGTGTGTGTGTGTGTGTGTGTGTGTGTGTGTGTGTGTGTATCCAAGGTCACAGCTATTCTGGGGAATTGTAAAAAGGGCAAGAAGGATGCTCTAGCTACTGTTGAGAAGCAAGAGAGTTGTTTGATGTAGCATGTGTCCTGCTACCATGGAGTTCCCACTCAGCTAAGTGCTGACAGAGATGGTGGGCAGACAATCACAGGTTTTAGCTTTCTGTCATCACAAGGGAAATATTGGCCAAGTGCCCAATGATGTGACTTTTGTGAACATGACCTGAGGAGCTGACTTCAGTGTCTGTTACAGCACTGGTAGGACAGAGAACATGGCAAATGTCTGGGCGCTACTATGATCAGGTTAAAGCAGCACAGGACTTAGGGGCTCCTCGGATCTCTGGACAGACTAACTGGGAAAGGCAGTCTCCTGAGACTGGTTTGTAACAATAGGGAAATATATTATGAAACTCATAAAAAATACCTATAAACCAAAACTTACGGTGTTGAGGTGTATAACTTACCTGAAGGAACTCAAACGGACAATTATAAAGACATTCACTGAAGTCAGAACGGTAGGACATGAACTGAGAATTTCAGCTCCGACTTAGAAAATACAACAAAGTACCTACCAGGTCGAAATGATGGCAGCACAGAGCCTAAAAATGGAGAAGACAAATTCACTAAAGAGATCCAACAGCAGCTTGATCAGAGGGAAGAAACAGGAAACTAGAAATTGCTGTAAATTATTCACCCCGAGCTATAACAAGGTCAGCATGAGACCAAAGGAAACCTGAGGGTGTCACGTAGAGGAATAATGTGCACATTAGAGACATCTTGGATGGAGAAGGCAGAAGTAAAGGCGTCATAAAGATTATTAAATGATGACCAAAGTCTTGGCATCCTGGAAAATGAAATACTTGCTCAGACCCCCAAAGCCCAAAGCATTCCCAAAGCTTAGTTAGCATTCTTCAGGTGACCCAAAAGGTTGGCAGCCTTGTGCCACTCTGCACCTTGCCTCTGAGGGCACACCTTCCTTTCCTTCTGCTCCCTAGGACCCTTGTGAATGAATGGGCCTGGGAAAGACAATGCAGCATGGTGTTGCCTTAATCACATCTACCAAGTACTTCCCACCACGCAAGGAAAAATATTCCAGATCCCAAGGTCTAGGAAGGAGCATCTTCAGAGGCCACTGCTCTGTCTCTATCAAAACTGCTCACCCACAGGCTCTTCAGAGGAGTTTGCAGGGATTACACATTGCACATGTGATTTAAGAAGAGATTCTTGAGGATTCAGACCAGCCAAGACTCTAAATAAAAAGACAAATTCTTGTGGCTGTGAGTCTGGGTAAACATTTTTATGTATAATCCTCAAAATACAAACAACAGGGGAGAAAATGATAAATCAGGCTACATTAAACTAAAAGGTTTTTATGCAGCAAAGAACCCAACAGAGTAAATAGATAAACTGCAGAATGGAAGAGAAATATTTTCAGAGTATTCATGGAAAAGGGATTAATATTCAGACTATATGAGAGCCTCAATCTAAAAGCAGAAAAATAAAAATTCTGTGGAGAAATGGGCAAATAGTCTGAATAGACGTTTCTCAGTTGGGGATATGCAAGTCCATGGCCAAGTACATGGAAAGCTCCAATGTCACCAATCATTAGAAAAATCAAACTTCAAGTCATGAACTAGCACCTCACTCCAGTAAGAGTGGCTTTTATTACAAAGACGGTGAAACATGTTAATGAGAATGTGGGTCTGAAGAGAGAGAGGCCTCCATACACTGTTCGTGAGGGTGGAAAATAACATAGCTTCTATGAAAATAATATGGAAGTTCTTAAAACTCTGGACTTAGAAAGACCCATGCTCACTAAAGGAAAGGAAGCCAGTCCATCAAAGCGACACCTGCATCCTGTGTTCACTATGACACTTTTCCCAATCAGCAAAGACACAATTCCGTGTCACATCTACAGGTGCATGAAGAGAGAAGCATGGTGCACACACCCAGGGGAATATTATTCTCTATGATGTCCATTGTATCCATGTACACGAGCTGGAAGAGCATCAAGTTAAATAACATATGTCAGGTTTAAAGAGGCAGGTACTGTTTGTTCTCACTTAAATGTAAAACTTGAAAATCATATAGGAGTAGAGATTGGTGATTACTAGAGGATTTTGAGCCCACTATTTTCATTCAAGCACTAATAACATTTGCTAATGTATGAGAATAATTGTTTACCAGTAGTTAGATGGATAGAGAAACTGAAGTGTAGATATATAGGGAAATCTTATAAAGCCTTAAAAAAATTCTGAAATGTGCAACAGCATAGATAAAACTTGAGGACACTTTGTTAAATGAAATAAGTCAGTCATCAGAAGACAGACTTGGCACGATTCTGATAATATGGTATATTTAAATTAGCCAAACTCAAAAGCTCAGAGAGGATTGAGAGTTTCTAGGAACTACAGGAAAAGAAACTAAACAATGGGCATAACATTTCAATTATGCAATGTAAACAGTTCTAAATGTCTAATATGTAATCATTTGCCAATTTAAGGCTTACTACATTGTAGATCTATTTTAAGAGAGTATAAATTATGTTAACTGTTTTAACCAAAATATATGTGTTTAAAATTTGCTGTAAAATGAAATTAAATGCTTGCCAGGAGCTTCCTTGTCTTTACACAATAGCCTTCAGATGAAGGAAGTGAAAAATTTACTTATGCAAATATAAATTGGCAAACTACCCTATGAATAAAAGTCACAGGAATAAAATATGTGAATATACTACTACTTATATCAGTAGCATGCATGTTTGCAAATCTGTAGAAGGGAGAATCATTTGTAAGCAGAATTCCTTGTGTTTAAAACTACTAAGGACACTCACATTTTGCATTTTAAACATCCCAGGTTCTTACAATGAGCTCATTTATTGTTCAGCTGCCTAAGTCCCAGGGTTTTCCTAAAATGTCTTTTCTCCAGCGCTTCTATTCCTAAGTCTGCTTCATGAACTCTCCAGAGTTCAAGCTATCTTGTTTTCCACACATATAATAAACAGATGGATCAAGATCTACAACACTGTGACCCTCTGTAGTGTGAAGCTACAACCCTCCCCTGGACGACTTTGTTCTCACCCCTCCATAGCTCTTCTGTGTGTGTCCCTCTGGTAGTCATACACACACATAGCCCATGCCCTCTTAAAATACAGCTTGAGAAAGTCCATGGAAAAGTAATAATGTCACTCTACATAAAAACAGAGTTTTATATTTTATGGGAGAAATAGAGATCAGAGTGATGTGGGATGTCCCTCTATATGCTGTGAATATGTTTTATTGCCATTGGTTAATTAAGAAGCTGCTTTGGGCCTATGGCAGCGCAGAATAGAGCAAGGCAGAAATTCAATGCAGAGATAGAGAATAAAAGAGGCTGGAGTCAGAGAGACGCCATGTAACTGCTGGGGGAGAAAGACGCCGGAGAACCTTACCAGTAAACCACGAGTCTTGCAGCAATACATAGATTAAAGGAAATAGGTTAATTTAAGATGTAAGTGTTAGTTAATAAGAAGCCTAAGCAATAGGCCAAGCAGTGTTGTAATTAGTATAGTTTCTATGTAATTATTTGGTTCTGGGAGGCTGGGAAATAAACGACCAGTCTCTGCCTACACCAGATATTGAATAATAATTAGCAGTATCTGCCACAGCAATTAAAAATTACTCTCTGTGTATGCAAGGCAGCATTTCTCCATAAACAGGTAATTAATTTAAGTAATTATTAGAAAAAGCAACTAACTCCATGGCGCCTCTCTCTCTCTCTCTCTCTCTCTCTCTCTCTCTCTCTCTGTGTGTGTGTGTGTGTGTGTGTGTGTGTGTGCACGCATGTAAACAAATCAGTGAGGGAAGCAAACAAACAACCCATTTTGGTTACTGCACACACTTCCCTTTGCACTCTCTGCTGTCGTTCTGTGTGGCTGCTCAGGTTAGGATTAGCATATGGTATGATTTCCCCATAGGTCTAAAGATCCAACCTTGAAGGGCTTGCAGAGTAACCAAGGTGCTCATGCAGGTTAGTAAGGGAAAAGATGATTGTGGAATGTGGTTCAGTAAATGACGAACACTGTGTGCAACTTCTTTAAACCAAGGGATCTTCATACAGGGCCCTTCTTTCTTGGTAACCGCATACCTTCACTTTCTAGGCCTTCTTCAGGAAATAGCCCCATCTTTTTGTCATCCCTGATTCTAAATCAGATTTCCAATTTCCCATGTCTCATTAACTGCACCACCAGCAGCAAATCCAGAAATCCTCCAATTGAATAGTACATGGTGAATTGACATTAAACATAATGAATTTCTAGCAAATGCTCTTGGACATAGTAAGGTTCTTGGTACTCAGCAGGTGACAATTGCCTGTAAAGAATGGTTGCCAGGCTCCAGGTTGAACCCCACAATGAGTGCTGGAGAAATGTGAACTGCTCTGTATGGTCCACAGAGCCATGAGCATCAAGGAAAAAGACAGAGAAGGACTCACCTCTATTCTGATGAGGTCCAGCAAGCCTTGCCTGCACTTAGCTCTTCTCTCCAGGTGTTTGCTTTCAACAAATTCTGTTCTGCAGTCTTTTGTGAGCATGGTTTCTAGTATGCTTTTGTAAAAATCTTTAGAAACAAGAATGTGTCTGCTTTTTATTTATTTTGCAATAGCAAATGAAAGAAAGTGTGTTCATACAGGACTAATGGAGTGACTCTTTAGACAGAACAGAACATGGTGATTCTTAACAATTGATTATATAATAAACCTACTTGTGATCACATAAATGTGATGTTGTATGGGAAGTACTTAGAAATTTTACCTCAGTCTCTTAGTATGGACTACTGGCTACATTGGTAAATACTTTTATCTTCAAGTGTCCTGTGGTAATTTATTGATCCTCCTTGAGTCTCAATTTCCTTGCCTCTCAAGTGGAGATAACACCACCCTCTTCCTGAGACCCAGCAAATATTTAATGGAATAGCATGTTGGAACTGGCTTCCATGTTGTGGACATCAGCTATATTCATTTCCTTATGGACTGGCTCTTATTTGTTCATTTTCATGTCTTTGACAAGAAATAATTGCTTAAACATAAATAATATTTTAATGAATTTTCTTTCCTCAATCATACAGAGCCATTTTTATTTTCCAACCTTGCGTAGTGATGGTATAATAAAGCTGACTTTAATCTCTTTTAGCTCCATTTTTTTTCTTTTAAACACTGCCTGGCCCATTAGTTTTAACCTCTTATTGGCTAGCTCTTAGATATTGATTCAACCCATTTCTAATAATTTGTATCACCACTTGACTGTGGCTTACCAGGATGAGTCTAACGGGTGTCCGTCTCAGAGAGGAGAGTTGTAGCTCCATTCTTAACGGCAATATACAAAAGCAAGACAAAAACAAAGCAGCAGTGACAAGATTACCTGGTGAGTGTAGCTTTGCAGCCGTGGTGGACATGCAGTAGGGAGAGTGGAATCTGTTCTTTCCAAGCAGACTAGAAACTGATGAACTCCCGACAATGGGAGAGAGCCAACATGCAGACCCAGATTTGTCAGACTTTCCTATTGTCTTAGAAATTAGGACTCTGACTTTTCTTGGTACAGTTGCTGATTTTTGGTATCTTCTTTGAAAACACCATGAAGTTGGGACTTCATAGGCTCTGTCTGACATGAGAACTACTATTATTTTCCTGCTCCTGAATTGGTGAATTATCTTAGATGGCTGAAGGGCTGAAGGAGTTGTAGAGGCAGGGGTGGCGGTTAGGGGCAGAGTATCAGGAAGAGTAAAGTCTGACCATGAGGGAGAAAAGTTTGAGACTGGGGAGAATCAGAACAGAGTCATTGGGAGAACTGAACAATCTCAAATCCAAAATATATGAGTTTTCTTCCACAGAAAATTGATGGGAAACACATTTTCAATTCAGTAGTAATAGAATATGGATGCAATTGGTTCAAGTTAAGTGGGTTTCTCTTTGTTTGCTTATTTATTTATTTAAATTCTCTTGGTTTTGTTTCTTTCCATTTTATTCCTCTCCTTCTGTCAGAGTCTGGCTCTATGACCCCACTTGACCAGAGCCCCCTTACTCAGCCTCCTAGCTAAGGGTTTAGGAGTCTCATCTCTAATGCTAAGCTGCCTATATTTGCATCTAGCTGAGAAATTCATAATTCTGTAGCTATAAACAATTTGTGTTTGTGAATTACTGATTTTTAAGTTATTACATTTCTATTAACTTTTTGATGATCCTGTACATGTATACATATTCACCCCCACTCATCCCCCTGATGTTTCTCAGATCATCCCAAGCTCCCATGCCCTTTCCACTTCTTGTTTTCATCTATTTTTTCATATCACCTCAGTCAGTTTGTGATGCTCACATGCTCATGGATGTGGGGCCATCTACTGCTGTATGACTCACCCTCCAGAGTCCATGCTCTTAGAGAAACGGACCCTCCCTCCTCCAGTAGCTGTCAACTGCCATAGATCCTCAGCTATTGGCGGAGGCTCATGGGCTCGGCCCCTCTGTGTTGGAATGTTGACTGGCTTGATCTCATCCAGGTCTTGTACAACGACGACCACAGCTGTTAGTTCAGGTGTACAGCAGTCCCGTCATGTCCTGGGGACACTCTATTCCTTGTATCCTCTTCATTGTCATGGTTTTCTGACCTCTCTTCTGCACTAGGGTGGAGAGATGGAGATATAGGTCTCCCATTTGTGGCTGAGTATTCTTCAGTTAGTTCCTAGGTTGTACACAGCACAGAAACAGCACCCAAACCGTGGTTATTTCTCTCAATACACAAAAGGCTCAAGAAATAGACAGTTTGATAGAGAGATCAACACAAAATGCACATAAAAATTGTACAGTGAAAATCTGGTATCGCAAAAATAGAAAGGGAAAGAAAAGCATCAAAAATATGATCAAAATATGGCTGAAGTCTCTTTTGTTTTCATTTTTATTTTGGTAAGTTTGTCAAAGAAGAAAAAGTTTCTACCTTGACAAAAGTAAGGTACTGTAAATGAGGAGGCTGGTGTTGGAAGGTGGATTTCACTTTATATGTTAAACCAGTGTCCTCTAGCAGCTAAAGATGTAGAACTGGGTAAGTAGTTATTTAAAAATGATAGCTTGCAGTAACTTATATTTACTGCTTCTGAAAGAAACAAACAAAAACTATGTAAAACATGACTGATTCCCTTCCACAAAACATGCAGTTTGTTTAGCAATGAAGAAAAAGATAAAGAAAATAACCAAAATCTATTGGGCAATCAATAGAAAATGGTGATTCCCAGATAAGATAATGGAGGAGTGCTCCAAGAAAGGAGGGTGCTGTTGGAGGTGGCACTGCATAAGGGTGGTATAGGAGTGGATTATTACTGTGAAGGGGCAAAGGGTTATCCCAGGAGAGCAAGATGATGGTGTAGGTAGAAGAGTAGTTTTTTTTATCATTTTGTTCCCACCTTTCCATGTGTGAGAAATTTTCAAATATTTGTTTTGAGAAAAGTTACTTCATTTTTAAGTTTCTAGCTAGTTGTACTTAGTTTAATAACAACTATAGCAGCAAAACTGCTATGTGGTCTTTTCATTGGCTGCATTATACAATGCTTAGAAAACTTAGTCAATGTTACAAATGGGTGAAAGTAGTTTTAGCATAAGAAGATGAACCCCTGTTCCGTATGATGAAATTGAGGAGCCTCAAGACGGCTCTAATGGTGATTAGTGAGCAATAGAACTGACGAATAAAATTGTATTTGTTCAAAACCTTGAGTCTAGAATAAACTAAAGATTCCAGACAAACCTTTGACCTGTCTTTCAGATACCTTTTGATTGGCTCAGCAACTAGTCGGTGTGTGGTCCAAGGTAAAGGAGTTGACTGGAGTGATCCTCTCCCAGAATGTGTAAGTAAAGACTTTTTTTCTGGCAAGATAATATGACACTAACACCGCTTGATACACTAACTACTGTGTCTCTGTGGCCTCCCTGACCTCCAGTTGCAATTGTCATACTTTTGGATATACAGTGATACCTTTCCTGATCACTCCTTTCTCTCCCCTGACTCATCTAAGTTGTCACGTGTGAGTCCCCTCCAGACATCAGCAATGGGAAACACAGCGGCCGAGATGACGATCTTTACACATTTGGCTCCTCCGTCACCTACAGCTGTGACCCCAACTTCACGCTCCTTGGCAATGCCACTATAGTCTGCTCTGTGGTCAACAAAACAGTAGGTGTTTGGAGCCCAAGCCTCCCGCCTGTCAAAGTAAGTCCCGAGGTGAATTCTACACTCAGCTGTTCTCATTTATTTATAAGAATCAGAAACATATATGGGGGTAGTGACAGCAATTAAATATAAAGTAATGATTGTAATAATGAGGCAATTCATTTGTTCAGCCATTATGTTACATTCATTAGAATAGTATATATTATATGATAATAATCTACATTACAATCCTGTACTGTGCTTCCTTCATATTGCATAAGTTTTGTCATGTGCAAAACTTTGGAGAATACTTCACCAAGCTGGGGTACTCCAAACAGGCACCAACTGTCCTCTGTGTTTCTAATTGTACAATGGCCAGTCCTGTTAGGCAAAGGTAATTAGACATCCCTAACACTGTGAACTCCCAGCAGGACCTTCAATAAATTCAAAACTGCATTAGACATTGTTTACCAAGCAAGTATATCTGTAAACTAGTACTTAGTTTTCAAACTAATTTCATTTAAATATTTCCTCTTGTTGCTTGTGTTTTTGCAAAGCTTTATAGCTGTTGCCTGTTGAGATTCCTTTATGTTTCTTAGCTACATAAAATTCATCCTAAAGGGTCTGATCGACACCAACTCCTTTATATCTGTAATTTCTACATCTCTGCACTGCAGAATCTAGTCAGACCAACAAGGACAGACTGTAAAGTGGTGGTGAGGAGCAGGCAAGATCAGACAACAAGAGATCAGCGGAGTCTTTGGAGCCTATTACTCAGAGAGAAGGAGGAAGATTATCAACATCAAGATGAAGTCACACTTCGGATGGTAGTGCTTGCTTATATATGGTGCCACTCCTTAGGAGTTCAAAGAGGGAGAATGATGAGCTTGAGGCCAACCTAGGCTTTACAGTGAGACCTCATCTTAATGTCAACAACAGAATAATAGTCACTTATGAGACTCATTTCAGAAGTAATGGAAGCTACAGTATTAGAGAGAAATGGTTCTTATGCAAGTTACCGTGGCTGCTACTTGTATTCAGTTTGTAATGGAAACAGTGGGCTGTGTCCCACCACCTGGATAACTTGACACCTGAAATAATTACATGGAAACTGTATTCATTTAAACACTGCTTGGCCCATTAGTTTCATCCTCTTATTGGCTAATTCTCCCATCTTGCTTTAACCCATAGTTAGTAAACTGAGTTGCACCACGAGGGGTGGCTTACCAGGAGAGATCTTAACCTGCGTCTGTCTTGGAGAGGAGAAGCATGGCGACTGCCTATGGTGACTGCCTGAAGCGTCTGCCTTCTTTCTCCCAGAATTCTGTTCTGTCTACTCCACCTACCTAATTTTCTGTCCTATCAGGCCAAGCAGTTTTCTTTATTAATTAACCAATGAAACAACAGATATACAGATGACCCTCCCCCATCATCTGTTCATAATATTTATTTCAGACATAAGATTATTTTCAGAGATCTGAGACAGTGTTAATAATTATAACTATTCGGCAGGAACTACAATATTCTAAAGAAAGTCACTTTGTACCCCTTTCCTTTTGGCTACCAGACTATTGAAACAATGGTCTTCAAGAAATTAATTTCTCCAGGAATGTCACTCTGTTCAGTAAAACTATAAAACTTCATGCAACTTCATGTTGGGACGTGGAATTGGGGTGACCTAAGTCTGTCTTCCTGGGCTCTGATCACTCAAATGGCTCCAGAATAACCTATCTATCTCTGTTCCCTTAAGATAAGAGCTGCCGTTTTTGGCTTCAGCAGCTTTGAGGGATTAGGCTCACACAAGCCCATTTAAATCCACTGTGCATGGGGCAGTTAGCCAGTGAGTTACTTGTTTTTCCTGGGACTACAGCAGAGACTACCCATTGTTTTTCGGGGTCAGCTTCCTCCTGCTTGCTCTTCATAACTCGGCCTTCCTTATTCCTTCATGCCAGGAAGAAACGTACTCGGCCACTTAGCTAGACGGTCTCTTCAAATAATCTTCCAATGTGTGCAATTTCACTGCCCCTTTCTGAGAAAGATGCATCCACTAGCTACTTCCTTTCTGTCACTACAGAGAGCTAAAATGATGATGAGGCTGGTGACCCAGCGTCCACACTGCTGATGAGGGCAGTGCCCTAGGGAATGGGAAGTGTCAAGACAGGAAGGGATGTGGTCTGTGGGTGACATTATACTCTGAGTCATAGACTAACCTGAACATACTGATGTTTCTGCACTGGCTGAGAGAGATTAATTTCTTCTTAGTAGATCATTGGGTTTAGTGTGTGTGGAGGGGCGTGGTGGTGTTAATTTCAGCAATTTACTATATGCCCTAAGTGTATACACCCTATTATATGCTAATTATCAATTTTTATTCTAGCTCTTTGTTGCCATCTAGTTCCTTCAGAAGATTCTCCAGTATTTATTATGCTTTTTCATGAACTTATATTTTGATATTCTTTTTTAAAAGTTTTTTGATCTGATTGTAATTTAATGTGTAAGGGTGTGTCTTAGTTAGGGTTTCTATTGCTGCAATGAAACACCATGACCAAAGAGCAAGTTGGGAAGGAAAGGGTTTATTTGGCTTATATTTCCAGATATTGGAAGAAGTCAGTACAGACATTCAAACAGGGCAAGATCCTGGAGGTAGGAGCTGATGCAGGGGCCATGGAGGGGTGCTGTTTACTGGCTTTCTCAGCCTGCTTTCTTATAGAACCCAGGACCACTGGTCCAGGGATGGCACCATCCACAATGGGCTGGGCCCTCCCCCATTGATCACTAATTGAGAAAATGCCTTATAGCTGGATCTCATTTTCTCAACTGAGACTCCTTCCTCTCTGATGACTCAAGCTTGTGTCAAATGGACACATGAAACCAGACAGTAAAGGATGTTTGCCTCAATACCATGGGCACCATGTGTGTGCCTAGTGTCCTCTGACACAATGAAGGACATCTGATTCCCTGGAACCAGAGTTACAGATGGTTATGGGTGGCCTTGAGGGTACTGGGAATCAAAACCAGGTCCTCTGGAAGAGCAGCCACCATTCTTAACTTCTGAGCCCTCCCTCCATCCCTGTTTCAATATTCTTTTTTAAACTTTGATGGCATATCTGTGTAACTCCTGAATTTAGGAGTCTGAGGTTTGGAAGGTCCTGAGTTTGAGGCTACATAGCAAATTGAACATCGGTCTGAGCTATAAAGTAAGAGACTTTGTCTCAAAAAAATAAATAAATAAACAAAAACAAAACAGAACAATCATGTACAATCCTCCGTTCTACCAACTGAGCTATCGAACCCCTAAAAATTCAATAAAGAAGTTTTTAAAAAGCAAACAGTGACACACTTCTTCCAACAAGGCCACACCCATTCCAACAAGACCACACCCATTCCAACAAGGCCACACCCATTCCAACAAGGCCACACCCATTCCAACAAGGCCACCCACACCCATTCCAACAAGACCACACCCATTCCAACAAGGCTGCACCTACTCCAAGGAGGCCACATCTCTTAATAGTGCTGCTCCCAATGAGCTTATAGGGGCCATTTTCTTTTAAACCACCACAGTTACCATTCCCAGTTCTAACCAATATTTTTTAATTGTTTTTAGTGAATTATACATTTTTCTCTACTACCTTCTCTTCCTCACCTCTCCCTACTACCCTCTCCCATGACCTCCATGCTCCCAATTTACTTAGGGAGATGTCTTTTTTCTCCTTCCTATATATAGATCCATGTAAACCTCACTTAGGGTTCTCTTTGTTTCTAGGTTCTCTGGGGTTTGAGATCTTCTATGCTCAGGATTCCATCCAGTGTCTCAGTTCACTTCCTGTTGCCTGTGCAAGATGTAGAACTCTTCAGCTCCTTCTCCAGCACCATGTCTGCCTGCATGCTCCCATGTCCCACCATACAATAATGGACTGAACCTCTGAACTGTAAGCCTGCCCTTTATAAGAGTTATCATGGTCATGCTGTCTCTTCACAGGAACTGGAACTCTAACTAAGACAGTGATTCAACACCTCTAATTCCAGAATTGGCAATTGAAGTCATGAGTCTGAAATGAGCGTTGGCTAGATGGCAAGTTACAGGCCAGCTAGTATTACAGAGTGAGAACCTGTCTTAGAAAATAAATCAAAATAATAACAATATATAAAATTTCTTAAGAAAAACCAGAAC
This sequence comes from Arvicola amphibius, assembly GCF_903992535.2. Lineage (NCBI taxonomy): Eukaryota > Metazoa > Chordata > Mammalia > Rodentia > Cricetidae > Arvicola > Arvicola amphibius. The sequence continues at coordinate 89,711,430 of NC_052058.2, read as the reverse complement.
AAAACAAACTTTCCTAATATTTAATTAAAATAATAATTAGACTAAGCTAATCTTCAACCCCAAATGGGGAATATAGTAGATCATATATTTACTTTAATTGTCAAAACAATGAGTTTTAACAAGCAAAAGGCCAGCCTGGCCCACAGAGCAAGATCCTCCTGCAAATAAAGGAGGAAAAAGGAAACACTTAGGTTTATGTTACCCTTGAATTCTGTCTCATACTTCCTCTTCCAGCCCGTTTCCAGCCCACTGCTGGTCTTGTAGTGCCAAGCCCACCTGTGTTCTTTCCTGAAGGGAATGCCGCCACGGCAGATGGGAGACTAATTGTGTTCATCAAGTTGTTTCCAGGGAAACGCATTTCCCTTTGCTGTGACTATTTCATCACTGGGTTCCCTCAGCACTGATGAATTATCACATCATGAGCGCAGAGACTGTGCAGTTATGTACTTAATCTCACAGAACACCAGTTACAAATTTCTATTACCAAGGATTTCCCTAAAACTACAGAGAAACAATTCTGTGTGGTCAGAAGTGACTTCTGGTTTAATGAAAGAGGCTGGAGAGAAGGAAATTGGAGAACAAAACACTACCAAAGTTACCTACGAGCCGGGCACTGGTGGCACACGCCTTTAATCCCAGCACTCGGGAGGCAGAGGCAGGCGGATCTCTGTGAGTTCAAGATCAGCCTGGTCTACAGAGCAAGTTCCAGGACAGCCAGAGCTGTTACACAGAGAAACTTTGTCTGGAAAAATCAAAAGTTACCTACGGATAGAACCTAAGGATCGATTGCTATTTGTTTGTTTTTGTTTGTTTGCTTGCTTTGGTTTTTTGAGGCGGGGTTTCTCAGCGTAGCCTTGACTATGAAGAAAGAAAACATGTAGAGGTTGAAGAGATAACGGTTCTGTGGCACAGAATGCTCTTGCTCCTGCAGAGGACCAGGGCTTGCTTCTCATCTCCCACATGGGGACTCAGAAATCTAACTCTAATTCTCAATTATCCAACACACCTTTCCAGCCTTTATGGACTCCAGGCATGAATGCAATGCACATACATGCATGTAAACAAGCACTCACACATGAAGTAAAATCAAATATATGATTTTAGGAAATATACAGAAATTTCCCAAATTTAAATTGACATAGAAATAAGAATGAGTTCATTTTTAATCCACCTAAAATAAGAAATATAATGGACTAAATATTTCCAGTTTTGATAAAATAAGAAACAAACACATCAGTTCTATGGGGAATCTATTTTTCTGTTATGAAAATAGAAACTTGCGGCATGGATTACTTTATAAGGAACACTGAATCTCATTATCAGTAATGTTATAGCTTTATTTGACAAGTTTCTCAGAAAACCAAAGATCTCATCTGTTTAAACTAAAAAATAAACACAGTAAAATATTAGCTGATACTTTGACAGAAGTTAGCTATTGAGAATATATACGTGTATATACATATATGGGTATGTGTAAGTATATATATGTGTGTGTGTGTGTGTTAAATATGTTTTAACAAAATATAGATCTCGTACAGTCTTTCAAACTGCTGATTTCCAAGTTAGTTTTACCTTTTATTCTTGCATATGGAATCACTCACCAAACAACGTTTCCTGAAATCATTTATCTAAAGAACTACCATTTCCCTATTGAAACTACAACACTTGAAACTCTTGAATCAGGAAATACAAGTTCTTGAACACTTATTTCATTTGAGAAATTGTTCTGGCTACTTGAAATCTTTTCCTTTTATTTTTTAGTTTATTTTATTTATGAATTATTTTTTATTTTTCACATAATAATTGTATCATCTACAAATAAACACAATTTTGCTTCTCTCTTTTCAAATCTATGCCTTTTATTTATTTTCTTGCCTTATTAGAAAGTCTATAACCTATGACCTCTAGATATTTCCTAATAAAAATAGAGACAGCCTTGCCTTCATGACCATACTGAGAGGGAAAAAGTTCAACATTTCAGCATTAAGTCATACTCTTTGTGCTTTACATAAACATTCTTTCGGCTTATTCTAAGGATCAATGAACTATTTGGAATCCATAGGAATTATCCCAGGTGGGTCCATAGGCTCAATGGATCACTGTAAGATATCTTTGTGTTGTTTGATCTCTATCCTTTAACTGGGGTCATAGTGATGGCTCCATAGTGATGTCTCCAGGAGGCAGAAATAGCTCAAATCCAGTAGATTTCTAAAGACTGCAAACCAATTGCTGAGGGTTCCTTGGGGCAGAACTGAAGAATTTCTACTGTATATGCCTCAAATTGCCCTGCCCCTATGATCAGTTCAACAACTAAAAAAATGTCAAGAAAAAAAGTCATTAACAAGGTAAAAGGCAAGAGATACTGTCTTTCTGTTAGATACTGTCTTTCTATTAGAGTCATTAATCTAATTCTTAATTAAGTTTTGATCTACTTTTTCTATACATCAAGCCATGCCCAGGTTGGCTGATGCTTTTAGTCACACACAGGATCCTATAGGTCAGGACACTCCCGTCTACCCACATCTCACTCCTTCTATTAAGAAAGAAACAAAACAAATAACAATCTCTAAGGACCGGAAGCTGCAAGATAAGGAGGAAAATGAACTAAGTAAAGTCACGTTTTCAGGAAAAGGACAATATTTACCAAACTACGAGCCATGAAGCATAGCGTAGAGTCATCCAGAATTGAGTCAAGGGATTCCTCTGCCATTGACCGATTGGGGAGAGGGAGGTATAACTTCCTAGTGACGAGACAGAACTTCCTACCAGGATGGTTCTGGTCCTTCTAGAACATTCTCTGAGCATCATCATGGGTAACTACTTCACCAGTGTTCCCCGGGGAATGGAGCAGCAGTCTGCTAGGAAAAACTCAACAATATTCATTTGCTATCAAGTCAGTGGGGTCAGGGTACAGACGGTGATCACAATCGTCCAGTAGTGATCTTTGTAGAACGATGCTTGGGGTTTGCATGTTGTTTTGGGGATTAACATTTGGCTTATTTGCTAACTATCTAGAGATTTGGGGTAGTTTACCCAATCTACCTAAATTGTTTCTTCATCTATACAACACTGAAGATAAGAGCCATTTCAGGGGGTTTTATGAGGTCAATTATTATAATTTATGTTATGTTCTAGTATATTGTGTGGTTAAAAGTAGAACAAGTACAATAAAATCCTTCTGATGATCTCATGACGTTTGCAGGTAAACACAGCTCTCCCTGTCCTTGAAGAAGATTCCTCCGGAAGCAGATGGAGAGGATTGCAAACATCCACACCTGGTCAAATGCAGAAACCTGACCATGGTGCCCAATGCCAACTAACACAGCTCTAGCAGACACTTGGATTTGTACACCTCAGGGAACACTGTGAGTGGAGGGGTGGGAAGACTGAAGAGACAGAGGCAGGTGTCTGCTGCTCCAGAGTGCTTTCTACCTGTGACAGAGAAGCTGTTCCCATTGCCTGTAAGCAATATGGTTGTTTAAACAAGACTTTTATAATGACAATACCAACTGGCATGCCAAAAAGGATGGAGGGAATATCACAGGGCCCCATGCTATGATGAAGGACTATAGATCTACAGACAATTTTTAGTTGTTCAGAGGAGAATCATACCAGCATCCTGATGGGTTATCTGATCTCTGAGTCAGACTAGATATCCATATACAAGCCAAGCTAAGTGGACTCGGCAGTGTGTGTGTGCGTATGCATACATGTGTGTGTGTGTGTGTGTGTGTGTGAGAGAGAGAGAGAGAGAGAGAGAGAGAGAGAGAGAACAATTAAAGAGGGAGAAATCATGAGTTAGAGAGGGAGTGGGGGACAGGATGGAATCAGAGGGGGAAATGATATTTATCTATAAATATGAAGAGAATTCTCAAAAATATTTTAAATAAAGATATGTTTGCTGACTAAACATATCTGCCTTCTTTTATTTTTTCTCTCTCTGATATCCAGTAACAAACTTCTTAAGCTTTGGTGACTTGTGTACATTAAGAACAAATAGTTACATACATTTAAAAACCATAAATATTCTTTTATTCATTTTTAAGAAAAAATAATTTATACTACTGAAATTTAATTATTATATATGGGGACTAAGTTTTGGAACATCATTTTTTGCCAATTAATCTGTTATATACATTTCTAAAAAAAGTCTATTAAACAATGTTAAAGTATTCTAATTTATACATCCTTCTGGGAAAACCAACCTGATAAAATAATAATTGGTGACTTCAGTAGCCAAATTTTCCCTCTGTGTGGGCTACTCAAACTCAGTGCAACAAAGAAACTCAGATAAAAACTATCCCAAAAACCAAACTTAAGAGGATGTATAGAGAACATTCTATCCAATGCAAAGGGAATTAACATTATTTTCATCTCTAAAACAGACCACTTTCTAGGCCCCAATGCAAGTCTTAATAAGAAAGAATGGATATCATTTCCTATTTTATAGGAACATGGAAGAGTAAAGCTAAACAGCAATGGCAAGAGAAACTACACCGAATGACACAATTGCAAATGAACAGGAGTGAGTCGTGAAGAAGTCATGAAGGAAATGAAATACTCCTAGAATCAAATGAAAACTAGCATACAACTTACCTAAACACCGGGGACACAGGTAAGATAGTAAGAGCAAAGTATACAGCTGAGTGCTTCCGTGAGCATCTCAGAGAGCTCTCAAGGAAGTGCATAATGATAGACCCGAGGCCTTAGGAAACAAGAGCCAGCTAAATCCCAAAGCAGGAGGCGGCAATAAGTAATAAGAGTCAAAAATGTATTAATGAACAGACAGTAAAGAACAATAAATAAGATCAATCAAATGAGAGTTTGTTCTTTAAAAAATAAACAAGATCACCTAGGCAAACTAGACAAAATAAAGGACTCAAATGAATAGAATTGGAAACCTAAGAGATCCCAACAGATTCCAATAGAATCCTTGAAAATGTAGAATGAACGGACACACATTGCCTACTAAAATAAAGTCTAGAAGATACAAATGACCCAAACAGATCCATAACAGGTTGGAAGCAGCTTTAAGGAGCCCCTGTGGCTCTGTGGATCAGATGGGCTCTTGACTGAATTCCACCAAACGTTCTGAGAGTGAGCTATTGTCAATGCTCTTCAAGGTTTCAGCCTAGAAGGAAGAAGAGTAGCAAATTCAGTCTGTAGTAGTATCATCACCCTGACACAAGAGCCGGGTGCCTTCCCCTTCTCACCCCTCACCATCTGCAGCAGGAAGGAGAGCTGGCTTTGGCCCTCACCAGCTCTTCTAATCCTTCTAATCTTATCAAAGAGCTCCTGCTGGGGACCAAGGCTTCAAATATATGAGCCTATGGGAGCCATTCCTATTCACACCACCAAAGTCCATATGTTATTTGCGTCTCATCCTCTTTTCATGTTCATGTGTATATGCAACATTCCATATGTGTGGACAAACGTACGTGCATGAGTGTGTGTGTGTATGTGTGTGAGTGTGTAAGTGTGAGAGAGTGTGTGTATACATCTGAGATTGATGACAGAATTGTACCTTAATTGTTCTTCCACCTTATTCTTGGAGTTTGGGTCTCTCAATCAAATCAAGAATACGCCAAAACTGGCTATTCTCACTAATCAGCTTACTCTAGGGATCCCACCTCCTCCTTCCCAGACTGGAATTACAACAAACCTTCTAGGCTCACCCAGAATTTATATACATGCTGGGGATCTCTGGACCTCTTACCGAAGTGGCAAGTACCTTAACAGTTGAGCCATCTCCGCAGCCCAGGTTCAAGAGTCACATTCAGTGGGCTGCATTACCTCTTCTGAAATTTATTTAAAGTCTGCTATATGGGGTACTAGAATAGCCATGCCAGCTTGTTTTTATTGTTCATTCACTGGGCAGTCAGCCTTCTGTCCTTAGACACTGCCTGTGTTCTTGCCAGTGACGGGTGCACCTTGGAGACAACAGATGGCTGGATCTTATAGTCGCTCCATTTGGCCAGTCTAGGCCTGTGTAGCTGGTGAGTTGAGAACATTCACACTTAGGGTTGTGGTTGGGAGAGGTATGCTGCTCTATGTGTTATCCCCACCCCAAGACAGGGTTTCTCTGTGTATCCCTGGAGGTCCTGGAACTCACTCTGTAGACCAGGTTGACCTTGAACTCAGAAATCCACGTGCTTCTGCCTCCCGAGGGCTGGGACTTAAGGCTTGTGCTGCCAGAGCCTGGCTTCTTTCTTCTCTTTATTGACATTAGCCAAAAATATAATTGTTGTGGGCACCACTCATTGTAGTGGGCATTGTAGATTCTTATCAGCCCTCCTTTGTGTATCTGTCCCTTTAAATACATACTCAGAATCTGTGTACAGTGTTCCTTAAGTATCTTCTATTGTGCTTAACTGGTTGTCATGAGCTACTAGCTCTGATAAATTATAAATCCCAATGATTTCATTGATTTTCAAAGAGAACTTTTCTGTACATAGCATTCATGGTTGGTGGTTACATTCCAAGGCTTAGATAGATTATCTTAAATTCTCTGGTCAGGGAGCAGATGCTACTCTGATACTTAGATGAGTCAGCGGTTTTCTCTTAAAACCTTAAACGTTCTCTCAGTTCCTGGTTTCCTGGTATTCTTTTTCACCTTGTTCTTGATTATGACTGGTACTGTTTGAAATTGGATGCGTTCCCCTGTTCGTTGTCTAAGCCCAACTTCCTGTTTACTCTGCTTCAGTCTTGGCTCCTTCCTGCAGTTCTCTTCCGTTTTGCTGACTTGGAAGTCCCATTGCTGGCTTCTTTTCCATGCCACTGACTTCCCCTCCATGCTATTGGCTTTCCTGTGAGGTCCTGAGCTGAACTCACAGGCTTGCTTTACTTTCTTTTTTTTTCTATCTTGTTTTGTTTTGTGTTTTGTTAATTTGTTTTTCTCAAGACAGGGTTTCTCTGTAGTTTTAAGAGCCTGTTCCTTAAGTAGCTCTTGTAGACCAGGCTGGCCTCGAACTCACAGAGATCCACCTGCCTCTGCCTCCTGAGTGCTGGGATTAAAGGTGTGCACCACCGCCTTTCCGGCAGGCTTGCTTTTCATCATGGGGGACTCCAATGATTTATGCTGGTGAACTTTGGCAGTCATCTGTCATTTTATGTATTTCGGTAGTTGAAGAGAAATGGTTTTCGGGGAGAGACACATTGCTTTGTGTTTTTGTGTTTCTCTGTTCAGTTTGCTATCTGTGGCTTTGGATCTCTTCCAGGTTTACATGGGGATCTTCTTGTGATCAGCTACCTTTTAATTTTATTTATTTTTAAACATCTGCAATTTACTCCTTGACGATGTCATCTATATATACAACGTACCTTGATCATATCTACCCCAGCTCCCCTCCATCCTCCCAGACACCCCCAACACAACCCTCCCCCACCTTAATGCCCTCTCTTTCTTTGTAAAAGCTTGTATGTTTTTGTAGCCCACCAATTCCCATTAGAGCTGTTGTTGGCCTGACCCTGTGCAGGTGGCCAACACTTTTATTCCTTCTGCTATACTTTTCATAGCACTTTGAACTACCTTACAGCTCTGTGGGATTTTGGCTTGCATTTTTTTATTCTCCTTACACTTTTCTAATTTTGCATTGAAACAATCTCATTATTGAGATACTGTTTTTTACTTTCTTTAAAAATATTTTTAAAATTTCTGATTTCTCTTCCTCCCTAGATCATTATTCTCTATTCTTTCTCCTTGTGTTTCATTTCATACAGTCTTTTTCTGTTTTGTTTTTTTTTTTTTTGCTTTTCCCTCCCCCTTCCCTCAATTTGTTGAGTTCTTATTTCCACATTTATGCTAAGTAAGAGTTGAGATTCATTTCCAATTATGTGTACGTGGGTGTTGATGGGTGGGTATGTGTGCAATGAGTGCAGGTGTGTGTGAAGACCACACATTGTAAGACTGCCTTCTAGAATTGATTCAGAGATGGTTTTTCTGCAATGGGAAATACCAACCGTATCATATCCAGAAGAAGGCATTTCCCAGCCTCCTTTCTGCCCACTGACTCTTCCATTCTTCTTACCACCTTTCCATATGACCTGAACCCCAGTGGTGTAGGGAAAGACGCCTCCATGGTGTGGGCACCCAGCAGTCACTCATTCTCATGGCCAGTTAGGAATCTCTGCAAAAGCTCCTTCCCATTGCAGAAAAACCATCTCTGAATCAATTCTAGAAGGCAGTCTTACAATGTGTGGTCTTCACACACACCTGCACTCATTGCACACATACCCACCCATCAACACCCACGTACACATAATTGGAAATGAATCTCAACTCTTACTTAGCATAAATGTGGAAATAAGAACTCAACAAATTGAGGGAAGGGGGAGGGAAAAGCAAAAAAAAAAAAAAAAAACAGAAAAAGACTGTATGAAATGAAACACAAGGAGAAAGAATAGAGAATAATGATCTAGGGAGGAAGAGAAATCAGAAATTTTAAAAATATTTTTAAAGAAAGTAAAAAACAGTATCTCAATAATGAGATTGTTTCAATGCAAAATTAGAAAAGTGTAAGGAGAATAAAAAAATGCAAGCCAAAATCCCACAGAGCTGTAAGGTAGTTCAAAGTGCTATGAAAAGTATAGCAGAAGGAATAAAAGTGGAAGCAGGGCGTAGGAAAGGTTGCCCAACAATGAAGAGATGCATAAACAAAATTAAATGGGCACGTGGCTGAGCAAAACGAAAGCAGTTACTTAAGGATATTAAAGTGAACTACTAACTAAAAAGCTGGGACATGGGGGTCTTTAAACAGCAGAGAAAAGCCTGAAGTGTCAGAGAGACACTGTGGGTCGTGTCTTATCGCAGGTGGTTTAGTGGAAGTTACCTGGTAACACGCCTGTATTGACTCCTCCTGTGACAGGAGAGAGCCACCGCTTTATTGACTTCCATCCTTTGTGTTCTGGCGTCCTCTGCTGGCCACAATTAGCTTTGCCTTCTGCAGCACAATTTTTCCGACAGAGCCTCTGTTGTCATGTAGAGAGCCGAGTACATGAAGCACACCTGACCAGACCAGTAAACACAAACCCTTAAACACATATTTTTATAAAATCCTGATAGGTTTTCCTAGTAGACTGCAGAGCATTCTCCATTATGTTAAAGAGTAACACAAAACACTGTCAGCTGAGGCGAATGTTAAAGAGTAACACCGGGGACCGTCAGCTGGGGTGCAAATGAGAAACCCCACCACCTTTATTCTTTGCACTAGTTGTGTTTGTGATTTGTGCTCTGTAGCACTGGGAGCCACATGCCAAGAGTTAGGCAAATGAGGCCCTGCCGGTGGGCATCAAACTTACCCAGGAAACTAAAAATCCCCAATAACCAAGATAAGGGAATTATAGTGAATTTTTTTCCTGTGTTGTCTCTGGACACTTTGATTCACGTGCATGCTCAGTTTTCATCCCTCATCACACTTTGCTCTCCGCTACTGAAACCCTTCTTCCTTGGAGCAAGTCCCTCCTGCTTTGATACCCTTTTAAAAACCGTGTGAGTTCAGTTCTGTTGATTTGCCTGAGCGTGAGTGGAGGGGTGCTTCCTGGAACGTGGGTAACTTATCAGAGGTTACACACTGAAGAAAGTGACTTCCTTTCCCGGAGCATTCATTAACTCCTCCCTCAGGGTGGAGGCCGGATCAGCCTTGCCCCGTGTGGGGTGAAATGGCGACCGTCCCACTCTTGGGTGGGTCTTGTGCAGATGTCCATAGTTCAGTGCGCTGGTGAGAACATGACGCCTGGGCTGCACGTTCAGAAGCCACCGCTCTCCAGCGGGCCTTCCCTGCCTCCAGGGGTGTCGTTCTGTCTGTCCCTTTTCAAGGTGCTCTCTGAGACTTGAAGGTCATGATACACATGTCCTTTTTAGGCCCAAGCATGCCACGGTGACACTCTCTCTGTCTGCCCCTCTTCCACCGTGTTCTCTGAGCCTTGAAGGTCATGATGTGGATGTCTTTTTCAGGGTCAAGTATGGCACAGTGCTTTGTTACAGATCTCTGCATAACCTCCATCCACAAACCCTTCCTTCCTGGAGGCTGAGCACAGCACTAACCTGTGAGTGTCAACAGGAAGCATTTAGAAAGGACTTTGATACTAAATCCTTTCAACAGAACAGCAGCCGGAGGTTCTTCATTGGAGCCTGTGACCACAGGCTGACCCGGTTCACTGTGCAAGCATGGGTTTCCTGCTGTGGAGCAGGTTTCAAATCTGATAGACAGACAGACAGACAGACAGACAGACAGACAGACAGACAGACAGACAGACTGACTGACAGACAGATGATAGATAGATAGATAGATAGATAGATAGATAGATAGATAGATAGATGATAGATAGATAGATAGATAGATAGATAGATAGATAGATAGATAGACAGACAGACAGATAGATAGGATAAGATAGATAGGCAGGCAGGCAGGAAGACAGACAGACAGACAGTCTTTGTTACTCTGGTAATTGTCGTGCTGTTTTTGGCTGGTGGGCATAACAGGAGCTAGATAAACTCGTTGAGGATTTTTTCTCTGCTAGCAGCTGTCACACACAGCTCCTCCTAACACCAGGAAAGCTAGCCAACAGGAAGGGAATATCCAGCTTGGCTGCTCTTACTGTTCTGATCTTCAGGTTGAACCCCCGTATCTGTCTCTGGGCTTTTCTCATTTGTGCTACCTAGCTACTGTACATAGGGCGTCAGTGAGCACGGATGTGCAATATCTCTACAGTAAGGGACAGTACGGGGGGGGGGGGGGTATCTGCCCAGGAATGGAACGTCTAGGTCAGAGCAAAGAAGTGTTTTTAGCTTTCTGAGTCAGTGAAACAAACATCGACTGGTGTATTCTCTGCCAACAGTGAATAAGGGCTCCTCATTGCTGCATCCTTGTTGGCAACTGCTATATTTAATAATAATCTCTCTAGGGCAGATGGAATAGCAAAGTAGCTTTAATTTGTTTTTTTTTCCTGATGGCTAAGGATTAACACACTTTAAACATAATGATTAAACATTTGTATTTCTTCTTCTAAGAACCCTGTTCAGTTCCTCAACTCATTTTAAAAATGGGTTGTTTTCATGGTTAATTTTTTTAGTTCTTTGTATATTCTAGATATTAATCTTCTGTCAGATGGAAAGTTAGCCAAGATTTCCTCCCATTCTGTAAGTTTGTTCTTCACTATATTGGTAGTCCAGAAGGATGTGTGTACATGTATGTGTGTTGCAAGATCCAATCTATTAATTTTTCTCTTATTCCTTGAGTAATTAGTATTCTATTCAGAAATTCCTTACATATGCCTATATATTGAAGGGCATGCCATATTTTTTCCTCAGGCAGCTTCAGTCTCAGGTCTTCTGTTGAGGGTTCTTGTTCCACTAGGAGTTGGTTCTTGTATGGCATGAGAGAAAAGGATTGCTTCCACTGCTGTACGGGGGACAACAGTGTTCCTAGGACTCTGTGTTCACGATGCTATCATTCCTTCGGGGAATATTTGTGGTGTTTTGAAAAAAATCAGGTGACTGTAGCTGTTTGGACTTATATCTATCTAGATTACATATTCTATACATTTATGTGTCTGTTTCCCTTTAGCCAATACCATCCTGTTTTTATTATCATAACTCTGCTGTATAACTTGGATCAGATATGGTGGCATTGCCTTTGTTCAGGGTTGCTTTGGGTATTTGGGGTCTTGGTCTTTCCATATAAACTCTAAGATTCTAATTCTGTGAAGAATGGCACTGGGATTTTGATTGATGCTTCATTAAATCCACAAAATGCTTTTGGTATGATGGCCATTTTCACAATATCATCCCCAGCAGTCCATGAGCATGGGAAGTCTTTCCAATTTCTTTCTTCAGTCTCTCTCTTCAGAGTCTTAAATCTTTCATTGTCAAGTTTTACTTCTGAGGAAGATTTATTCCAAGGTATATTTGTGAGGCTGTTGAGAATGGAACGGTTTCTCTAACTTCTTCCCCAGAACGTTTGGAATTACTCTATGGGAAGGCTACTTGCTTTTGTATTTGGCATAGAGGAAAGCTACTTTCTTTTCTGCTTCTGTTGGATGCTGTCACTTTGCTGAAAGTCATTACTGGTTCTATAACCTTTCTGGTGGAGTATTTAGGGTCTTTCTGTGCATCCTGTTGTCTTCAAATAAGGATTATTTGATTTCCTTCTTCTCTGTATCCTCTTTATCTCCCTCTCATGTCTTACAGTTCTAGTTAAGACTTCAAGCACTACATTGAATAGGAGCAGAGAGAGGAGATGGCCTTGTCTTGTTCTTGAGCTTAGTGACAATAGTGAGCACTTTTCTTCATTTAGCATGATTTTAGCTTTAGGTTCATCTCATAAAGTCTTGCATTAAAAAAAAAAAAACCAAGCAGGCATTACTATTCTAGTACCTGACAAAATACACTTCAGGCCAAAACTAGTCAGAAGAGTTGAAGAAAGACCTTTTATTCTGATCAGGTAAACAATTTTCAAAAACAATATTACAATTCTGAACATTTATACATTGAATAAAACTAGACCCAGTCACTCATCATGTTCAAAAAATGACTCCAAATATATCCAAGACCTCACTGTAGAACCTGAAATTTAACAGTGCCAGACAAGAGGGCAGGGAGTGCGCTACAACACAGAGGTGGAGCAAGGGCTTCATAAAGAGGACTTGGACTGCTCAGGAACTAAAGCCAACAACTGACAAGTGGGAACCCAGAACACTAAGAAATCTCCGGTCCAGAAAAGCAAACAGTCAGTTGAGAGAGGAAGTGATCTACAGAACCACAGAAATGCATTGCCAGCCACACATCTGATTAAGGATGAACATCTAAAATACACAAAGAGCTCAAGAAAGTCATAACATCAAGAAAACAAAACAATCCAAGGGGGAAAATGGTATACAGATCATAACAAAGAACTCCCAAAAGAAGAAATATAATAACTAATAAAAATATAAAGAGTGTTTAATATCATTAGTCATTGGGTAAAGATAATTAAAACTACTGTGAGATCCTATCTCTCCCCAGTTGGGATGGTGACTATCAGAAAGTCAGACGACAACAAATTCAGTCCATGACGTCAGGACAAAGAGTCCCACTTTTTAGTGGCGAGAGTGAAACCTGGTTTGACAACTGTGACGATCAGTATGGCATCGCCTCAAAATTAGAAACAGATGGCTGTGTGAGTCGGCTGTTCCCCTGCAGAGCGTGTCCCCTGAGGACTCCCCATTCTGCTTCATGGGTGAGAGGCTGCATGGCTATATTGCTCATCCATAGTCACGGCTGCTCACAGCAGACAGGAGCGGGGTCAGGGCAGGTGCCCACCAGCTGATAAACGGGTAAAGAAACTGAGGGACATACACAGAACAGAGTTTTATTCAATAGCAAAACAACTTAAATGTACAGATGTCAATGCAAAAATATATAGCTCTCATTTTATTCTGGAGCCATTTTGAGGGCCCATGGCTCAGGAACGCGGACTTAGGTTACCTCAAATCCCATGTTCCTGTGTGGAAACAGATTCATGAAGCTTCATAGTTTTATAGAACCAAGAGAGTCATAAATCAAGGCGAGTTTAAAATCCACTGGAGGGCATGTCAGAGAGGGGGCGAGAGCAAGCTAGGGAAAGCTCTCCTACAGGTTTCAGGTGCACCCTGATGACATTCTTAGATTTGGATCAGTAGAAGCTAGTGACCTGCTAAGTTAAAACACCCCAAAGGCTTTTATCTATGAGTCACAGAACGCTAATTCCTGTGCAGGGGTGGACAATGGATGGCTTTTCCAAGGGATGAAAGGAGCTGAAAATAAGGTAATGAGCGTTTGGACCCATAACATTCCAATCTTTCTACAGCACTGTGGTCTAATCAATCAGTCTCAGCAGACACAGCTTCTTTCCGGGAATTTTGTTCACATAAACAAATGGATTGACTTGCAGAACCTTATATTTAATGAGATGATGCGGACACTCAAAAATCAATACACCGTGTTCTCCATTAGAGTGGATCCTGGCTTCGTGTTCAACTTGGAGTAGGTACAGGAGCCGGGAAACAAGGAATAAATCAGCAGGAGAGGCAGGGTATAGAGAAACATGGGTGTTTGTAAACAGAGATGGGAATATTATGAGTTGAAAGGCTTAAGGAGGCAGGGGTTATGAATAAGGGAGAGATGGGGTGGGCTGTTGAAAACAAAGGGTCATGAAGGACCCATATGGAAACCTGGTATCTTATAATAAAAATTAAATTACAATTTATACTTTGAAAGTTGGAAGGGAGCTACCTGGCACAGATAGGGAAAACTGCTCCCAGAAGCATGACAGATTTGCTTTCAATAGGACAACCATTTCCTCAGTACTATTCTTACAAATCCATGAACATGGAAGGTCTATCTATCTTCTGGAATCTTCTTCAATTTTTTAGCATCTTAAAATTTTCATTGTGCATGTCTTTTATTTCCTTGGTTAGATTTATTCCAAGAATTTTTTTTTGGGGGGGGGGGCATTAATGTGAATGACTGTTCCTTAGTTTCTTCCTCAGCACAGTTAAAGTTGGTATGTAAGAAGGCTACCACATCTTGTGTGTTAATCTTGTGTCCTATTATGTTGCTGAACTGAATGTGCTCATCATCTGAAGGAATATTCTGGTAGACTCCTGTCGTTTATATATAGTATCAGACCATTTGCAAATAAGATTACTTTGACTTCTTCCTTTCCTATTTATATACCTCCACCTACTCTTGTTGTATTGTTCCAGACAAGAGTTCCAGCACTATACTGAACAGGAACGGAGAGAGTGAACAACCTTGTCTTGTTCCTGATTTGTGAAAATGCTCTGAGGCTTTTTAGCCTTCCCGCGCATAGGGAGCCTTGTTCCAAAATGGGTCTGATGACCTGGGATGGATGTGTGAAGTTGGCACAACGAAGAAACTGTGACCACCTGTTTCAAACATGTGGCCCCAGATAGCCTGGACTAATTTTATTTATATAATTTCAATAAGTTTTATGAACCGTTTTACAATTATTTATTTCCTTTTCTTTCTAATAATGGTTACAATAATTGGCAATTCATTCCTTTACCAAATCCCCATTTTGTTCCCCAGCTTTCCCACTGGTAACCATTACCTACTTCATTCATATCTCTAATGTTAAACACATAAACAGTATTGCAAGCAACAAAGGAAGTTTTTCTTTGTAGATCAGGGTGGTCTCGAACTCGTGGAGATCTGCCCACCTCTGCCTCCTGAGTGCTGGTATTAAAGGCATGTGCCACCACCACCTGGCAAAAGATTTTCTAACTAGGCATACGTATAGGTAGAACAGTGTGCCCAGCTGGCAGCATTCACAGTGACAGCTTAGAGCTGAGCCGTTCAGAATCTGCATAGGGGCTACAGATCAGGGATTTCCTGGAGCCTGGGTCTCTCAGTGATGTAGTCACCAGAGAAGACTGCTTAGACATGGGTTTCAGCCAATAGAAAGCCTTTATTAGCCAGCTGGTGACAATAATGGATGTTTGGGATCCCAGTATAGCCCCCGAGCATTTTCAGAGTGAGCTTTTAAAGGACAGAAACCATGAACTGGGTTGGCCCAATTCAGTAAACAAGAACAGTTAGCTGAAGCGGAACTACAGAAGTTAAAAGTAAGGTCACTACATTAGAGACGTTCCCAGGTGTATGGACTTGGATGGATTAGGTCTTTGTTTTCATTTTGGCAGGCGGTGTTGTCTGTGTGCTGAGTTTTACAGCCTGAATGGTGTTTCCACCATGAGATGTAAATTGAGACTGTGCATTCGTTTCCAGGCCACCCACACCCAAATAATCACACAGAAACTACATTAGTTACAACACGGTTTGACTGATGGCTCAGGCATATTTCTAGCTAGCTCTTAGATCTTCACTTAACCTGCTTCTATTAATCTGTGTATCACCACGAGGCTGTGGCTTACTGGTAAGGTCCTTGTGTCTTCCTCTTTCGGCAGCTACATGACTTCTGCCTGATTCTGCTTTTTTTCTCTCTGCATTCAGTTTAGTTTTCCCACCTAGCTCTATTCTGTCCAGCCATAGGCCAAAAGCAGCTTCTTTATTAACTAATGGTAATAAAATATTCATAGCATACAGAGGGGAATCCCACATCAATGGAGTCAGATGTGCTAAGGTCTCGAGGCCTATCATAAACCAGAAGAGGAAGGAAGTTATCTGTCTTTTCTTGGAGATGCACCCATGTAGCATGTTCATGTTCTCCTGCATCTGAAGCTGCTAATGTCTGTTCTAAATGCCTCCTTGGGATGAGGACAGCAGACATTTGGTGGGTGGCTAGCTGTCTCTGTTACACGCCAAGCTGAGTTGGATTTTAAGTACTGAATCCTAGGAGTCATGATGACAACAGAGATACAATACCACATTAGACTATGCAGGTCAGAGATGGCAGATGATCAGCACACCTGCCTGCTGCACACCTCCTTGTGGGGAACATCAGAATCATCCCAGTTTAACATATCCCCACTTTACATCTTCTATCTGCCATGCTCAGCCCAAATCTGGCAATTGTCTCTTCTCCCTCCCCTCTGCATTAGTCAACAGCACCATCCATTAATCCTGGGCTTGCTCTTGACATTTTTTTGGTCTCTTTTTCCCCCAGAATTTAATGCCTTTGAAAATAGATTTCACTATCAAAATATATTTATTTGAAGTGCTCCTACTTGTATCTTTTCTGCCACTTCCCCAGTCTAAGCTATCATCAACTATAATGGACAATACTTAGTATAGTCTCCTGTCACATTCCTATTGGCCATAAGAGACACAACCAGATGCTAACAGATGTTGCCTGAGTGGTTGCCCCCTACTTCAGAGCCTCTCATCGGGTTGGGATGGGGATTTCCTTAGAGATGACCACTCAGACACAATGTACAACCAATTAAAGTCTTTATTCCAGCAGGCTGGGACCATAGCCAAGTATGTGGGGACCTAGGTGTGACTCTAAGTGTCCAGAACACAGGGGTTTTAAGGGAAGAGACCTCGTCCAGGCATGTTGATTGGTAGTGGCAGGAGGTGCAGGGTAAACAGGTTTAAGCAAACAGTCTTTTTTTATTTTTTTGTTTATTTTTTTATATTTAAAAATTTCCATCTCCTCCCCTTCTTTTCCCCCTCCCCTCCCCTCCCCTCCACCCATACCCCCCCCTCCCTCCCTCTCCAGGCCAAGGAGCCATCGGGGTTCCCTACTCTATGTTAAGACCAAGGTCCTCCCAACTCCCCCCAGGTCCAGGAAGGTGATCAACCAAGCTGAGAAGGCTCCCACAGAGCCCGTCCATGCAGAAGAATCAAAGCCCAGCGCCTTTGTCCTTGGCTTCTCAGTCAGCCTCCACCGTCGGCCACATTCAGAGAGTCCGGTTTGGTCTCATGTTCCATCAGTCCCATTCCAACTGGAGTTGGTGATCTCCCATTAGTTCTGTCCCACCGTCTCCATGGGTGAACGCACCCCTCACGGTCCTGACTTTCTTTCTCATGTTCTCTCTCCTTCTGCTCCTTGTCAGGACCTTGGGAGCTCAGTCCGGTGCTCCAATGTGGGGCTCAGTCATTTTCTTCATCTATTGCCAGGTGGAGGTTCTATGGTGATAAGCAAGAAATTCATCAGTATGGCTATAGGAACTGGCCTTTTCAGGCTCCCTCTCCTCAGCTGCCCAAGGAACTAGCTGGGGGTGTCTCCCTGGAAACCCGGGAACCCCTCTAGAGTCAAGTCTCTTGACAACCCTCAGGTGGCTCCCTAAATTAAGATATATGCTTCCCTGCTCCCATATCCACCCTTCCTGTATCCCAAGCATCCCATTCCTCCGATCTCCCCCATTCTCCCCTTCACACTTTTCTCTCCCCATCTTCCCTTGGCCCCGTCTCGCCCCACCCTCAAGTTCCCAATTTTTGCCCTGCGATCGTGTCTACTTCCAATATCCAGGAGGATTACTATATGTTTTTCTTTGGGTTCACCTTATTATCTTCTCAAGGATCCCGAATTATAGGCTTGATGTCCTTTAATTATGGCTAGAAACCGATTATGAGTGAGTACATCCCATGTTCATCTTTTTGGGTCTGGGTTACCTCACTCAGAATAGTGTTTTCTATTTCCATCCATTTGCATGCAAAATTCAAGATGTCATTGTTTTTTACCACTGAGTAGTATTCTAACATGTATATATTCCACAGTTTCTTCATCCATTCTTCCACTGAAGGGCAGCTAGGTTGTTTCCAGGATCTGGCTATTACAAATAATGCTGCTATGGGACCTCCTGAAGCTGAGCAGCTTCTGTAAAGCAAAGGACACTGTCACTAAGACACAAAGGCAGCCTACTGACTGGGAAAAGATCTTCACCAACCCTGCAACTGACAAAGGTCTGATCTCTAAAATATATAAGGAACTCAAGAGACTAGACTTTAAAAAGCTAATTAACCCAATTAAAAAATGGGGCGCTGAACTGAACAGAGAATTCTCAACAGAAGAAGTTCAAATGGCCAAAAGACACTTAAGGTCATGCTCAACCTCCTTAGCTATCAGGGAAATGCAAATCAAAACAACTTTGAGATACCATCTTACACCTGTCAGATTGGCTAAAATCCAAAACACCAATGATAACCTTTGCTGGAGAGGTTGTGGGGTAAGGGGTGCACTCATCCATTGCTGGTGGGAATGCACACTTGTGCAACCACTTTGGAAAGCAGTGTGGCGGTTTCTCAGGAAATTCGGGATCAACCTACCCCAGGACCCAGCAATTCCACTCTTGGGAATGTATCCAAGAGATGTCCAATCATATTACAAAAGCATTTGTTCAACTATGTTCTAAGCAAACAGTCTGAACAGAAGCTAAGATGAGCAGTTAGCTGGAGGCGGTTCTGCACAAACAGGCAGTTTAGACAAAGGCTAAGTTAGCTGGGACCTTTGGCTCCTAGATAGAGTTGGTTTTATCCATGGGAGTCTCCATCAAGGAGATCAGATTCTGGTGGAACTGGTGACAGCCTCAGCAAGGACACAAGATGGGGGAACCTCTGCACTGTCCTCCACCCCGCCCCCGCATCACACGGCAAAGTCAGGGTCGTGGCTTCAACACAGCATAGGATCTCAGGATGGGTCAGTATGAAACAGGCTTATTAAATATTGATAAGGCAGAGCTTGTCTTGCTTTAGATTTGATGGGGGTAGTGAGTGGAGAGAGACGTATTTTAGGAATAGCTACCACCTATACATAGGATTTTGTTGCTTTTTAAGTTGCAATGCTTAAAGAATACATTTTGTAACCAAGTTCAAAGAGTAAACCAAGTTTGAAATTTAAGTACAAACACACAAGGGATGACTCACTTGCTTTTCTTGTCTTAAGGAACTTTCTTTCATAGATGAAACTGCAGGGCGCTTTACGAGGTTGCAGCCCAGGCCTAGTGCTGATAAGGTTAGGGTCAAAGGTCACGTACCTTCTGGCCCTACACAAGCACATTTGTTGCTTTTAATCGTGTTCAAAGTCTCTTCAAAGATACACATCAGCTCTGTGTAGACAATCGTCACTGACTCTGTCAGTTGCATCGAGGGTCTTGACTCTCAACCACCTGGAAACGGAAACCCCACACAAAGGTGAAACACCCTTTCGTCTCGCTCTTGTCTCCTTTACTTCTCTGCCTTTCCACCCAACCACACAGAGCAAGAGATCTTCCTAAAATCTCATCACATTCATCCGTTACTGAAAATTCCAAACACCCCAACACGCGCCTCCAGGTTCTGCAGGTTTGCAGTCCCATCTACCTCCTGACCTGTATCCCGAGTCCTATGCGGTCACCCTGCGTGTTCCTGTCCTGGAGTACTTCAGCACCGGCTGCTTGTAGGCCCCACACGCACCCTTTTCATTTCCTGTTTTGTGGTCATTTTCAGTTCTATCAATTCCTGCCCGTCCTCTCACACATTAGCTTAACGGACAAATCTTTAGAGAGTACGTTCAGGACCTGCGCAGTCAAAAGTCTCAGCGCCTTTCATCAGGAACAATTTGGAACAATGCATTTTACAATTTTATATTTATTTGGGCAGGGTCTATTTATTGTGTTATTCATTGAACTGTACATTTCATGGAGGCAGCGATCGTGCCTTTTATTCCCAAGTCTCATCCCAGCATTTAGTTTGGAAACAGGTGTAACGGATTAAGTAAAATGCTGTGAATCTCTCGAGTGGCTGTAGGGGCAGAAATGCTGCAGGTCCCCAATCTGCGGCAGTGGGCAGTGGGTCCCGAGAGCAGCCAGTCCCAGGCAGAGATGGTGAAGTTCCCCAATTGGCTGCAGTGGGCCATGATGGGCAGCAAGTCCCACGAGGAGCGACAGATGGATGGGCATGCCATGCAGAGTGAGGCTGGATATTTATTTAGTGGGTTATGGAAGGGAAGGAGCGAAGGGAGAAGAAAGGAGAGAGAGAGACTGAGACAGAGAGACAAAGAGAGATAGAGAGACAGAGAGAGAGACAGAGATAGAGACAGAGATAGAGACAGAGAGACAGAGACAGAGAGACAGAGACAGAGAGACAGAGCATAGAGGGGGAAGGGAAAAGTGGGGGGAGACAGAAGCTGCCTCTTCCAGAGGGAGATGGAAAGTGAAAGGACTCAGGCTGGAAGCTGAAGATCAGCTTGCCTAGGCAGATGGGGAGGGAGTGTCTCTTAAAGGGACAGAGCAGACCATTACAACAGGTACCTTCTGAGTGCTAAAAACATTACTATTCAAAGAATGAATGAGTGCACAGATGACAGGAATCTGCTGGAAAGCCTGGAGTCAGGCTTAAATCCTGAGTTGTGTGACAATGGAAAAGAACTGAGTTTGAAAACGGTTAGTTTTCTCCTTCGTGACACTGGGGTAGACAGCAACCACTCCACGACAGGCTCACGTTCAGTAGCAGGGGACCAACGTATAATTGGACTCCACAGTCTTTGTGTGTACTTTTATTTAGTTACAGATTGGTGGGCTTTTTGTTTTTGTTTGTTTTGTGTGTGTCTTGAAGGGATTTTTTGTTGTTTTCTTGGTTTTGTTGTTATGTTGGGGTTTTATTTGTTTTTTTTTTTTTTAAGAAAGAACTTGAAATTCGGAGAGTAGGGATAGGGAGACGACCTGGAAAGACTTGGGGAAGGGGAAGAAGATGAACAAACTATATTTAACTTTAAAAATCGTTTTAAATAACAGAAAATTAAAACACGACATCTTGATTCCAATAGCAGTGATGCTGCAACTGTCACAGCGGGAAAGAGCACAAGTGCGGTGACGGTAGAGGACAGTTCACCAGGAGAATATGGAAACAGTGTCAGGGCTCCTGTAGATATGACAGTCCTGTGCGCTCGCTGGTTGAAAGTGTAGAACAGATGATTTCCAGCTAAACTGGAATAAAAGCCACCAATGGAGAGATGCTGTGACAAATTAAAAGAGTCTTGGCACAGCCGGGCAGTGGTGGCGCACGCCTTTAATCCCAGCACTCGGGAGGCAGAGGCAGGTGGATCTCTGTGAGTTCGAGACCAGCCTGGTCTACAAGAGCTAGTTCCAGGACAGGCTCCAAAGCCACAGAGAAACCCTGTCTCGAAAAAACCAAAAAAAAAAAAAAAAAAAAAAAAAAAAAAGAGTCTTGGCACAAAGGAGTGTTTTACAGAGTTACTCCATGAAAGGAATGAGGACATCCGGAAAGAGAAAAGCTCACCCATAAAGTCACAGGACCCCACCTCCGGCCCAGAGAGAAATGGAAATGTAGGACTCAAGGTTGGGAGGACAAAGGGAGAGTTTGGTTGGAAGGAATTCCACAAGTTTCTCTTCTGTGCAAAATAGGAGTGGGTAGACAGCATGGGGTCTCTGCAGCTGTCAGTCAGGAAGCAGACTGTGAGGAGGTCAGAGTCAAAACTCGGTCCAGACCAGGCCGACTCCATCAACCTGGTTCAAGACTGGGTCAAGGGAGTCTTCACACCAGGCAGGTTATTGTAGGTATATTTAAACACAGGAGAGTTTGGAAAGGGTTTCCAGGCCACAGTCATTCCAAATCCAGACGCACAGCAAAGCTCAAAGTATGACCACTTAGAAATTCCTTACCAAGTCACTTGTGACCTTGAGGGTGGGTTCCACAGCTAAAAGGCCTAGAATCTACTCTGCTCTCTGACTGAGACAGCACATAGGTCAGCAGGTCATAAAATACCTGTGACTTCTCCCTTAAGGTTGGGTTCTATTAACTAGGGCCTAAAGATAACAGTCTAGGGTGGAAGAGTCTGAGATAATTATTCTGGGGAATTAGGGTGAGGTCTGTTCTGATGATGATAGCAAAAAGGTCACCAGGTCATTAACAACCTCCATTCTCAGCTTTCTGGGTGGAAAGCAGTATTTGATTTTATCTCCTCCATTGTGGAAGCAACCCTGTGTGTTTAACATTCCTGCTTTTCTTAGTGCTTCTCTGTGAATACAAAGGTCTCCTGCCCTCTACTAGAGAGGGCTGTGAAAGGGAAGCCACCTAGCCAGGAAGCTACAAAGGAGCCTGAGATTTTGTCTGTGTGTAGGCATAAAGGCTGTTAGGGTTTCTATTGCTGTGAAGAGACACCATGACCACCGCAACTCTTATGAAGGAAAATATTTAACTGGGTGACTTACAGTTCAGAGGGCTAGTTCATTATTACCATGGCAGAACATGGAGGTGTGCAGGCAGACATGGTGCTGGAGAAGGACCTGAGAGACCTACATCTTGATCAGCAGGCAAGAAGAAGTGGACTCTCATACTGGTGTGGCTTGAGGGTATATGAGATCCCAAAGTCCACGCCCACAATGTCACACTTCCTCCAACAAGGCAATACCTACTTCAACAAGGCCACACTTCCTAATAATGACGCTCCCTATGAGATTATGAGGACCAATTATATTCAAACTCCCATAGATGGTATAAACTTATAGGGCTGGTATTCCCCATCACATGATTTAGATAAGCATAATGAACATGACAGGGAGCTTAGAGGAGCTGGAGACCATAAAGTAGAGCTGTCAAGACACAATGTAGATTGATTCTTCACTGTCCCAGAGAGAGCTGTGGGAGGTGTGGCCTGGTTCAGGCTGTGGGATTAGGCCTGAAGGCTCATGTTTTAACAGCCTGTAATTTATTGTATATTCTATACTAGCCTCAAACTTCCAGCAATTCTCCTGTCTTAACTTCTAAGTGCTGAAATTTTAGGTGTAAGCTACCCAGTAAAGAGTGTTTTTTGTTTGTTTGGTTGGTTGGTAGACTGGTTGGTTTGTTGTTATTGTATTTGAGACAGGGTTTCACTAAACAACCTGGCTGGCTTGGAGCTTACTATATGGACCAGACTGACCTTGAATTCACAGAGATCCACTTCTTTGTCTCCCTAGTGCTAGGATTAGAGGCAGTGGCCACAGGACAAACTAAGGATAATCTTTTTTAAGAACTGTTTTTTCAGCCCTGTAGTGATGGCACACACCTTTAATTTCAGAACTTGGGAAGCAGAGGCAGGCAGTATGTGAGTTCGAGGCCAGCCTGGTCTACAGAGCTAGAGCTAGGCACAGTACTGCCAGGGCTACACAAAAAACCCCATCTAGAAAAAAAAGGCAAAAAACAAACAAACTGTTTCTCCAGTGAATGACAATCCCTTTGTCTTGTTTGACTTTCCCAGGTCACACTCAGCAGATCAGAAGACCACATCCTGCCTTTCTCTCTAGGGTCAACAGAGTGAGGACCACAATGTACTTTGCTCAGGAGGCCACAGTGGGGAGTAGCATCTTTCATTCTAGCTCATTGAACGTGGTGGGGTTTTTTTTTCCTTTAAAAAGTATGCCTCTGAGTAATGTCAGAAAGTACATCCATATCCATAAAAGTCTCACCAACATGACTGCCTGAACAACAGCTGAAAAAGGAAGACACCAACGGACAGATAAACCAAAGTGGGAGGGTGTAAGGACGACACCAACAAACCAAAGTGGGGGCAGGAAAAGCCTCTGAGGCCTCCATCCTACAAAGAACTGGAGATGACTAAGAAGTGCTGAGGTAGGAGAAATCGTCCTTTCCAGGGAAGAGCACAACTGGTTGTTCAGTACTGAATGGTCAACCCTGAAGACACACAGAGACGTAACAATATACAGACTGTGTGTGTGCACATACAACTATGCATGTAAAAACCATGAATGAAATGGGAAAAGAGGCCATGGATCTGAAAAGGAGCAATGAGGAGTAGATGGGAGAATTTGAGAAGAGAAAGGGGAAGGGAGAAATGATGTCATTATAATCTCAAAAATTAAAGAAAAATGTTTTTAATTTAAATAGAATTATGTCACTTTTCTCTCCACCTTCTACTTCCTACCAGATACCCTCTCTTAAGTTCCTCCCATGCTCCTCCCAAACTTGATAGTTTATATCCTCTGTTTCTTTGATTATTTGTGTTACATAGACACAGAAACATACATAGATGTGTGTGTGTGTGTTTAAATAGACCCTGTTGAGAACATTTTCTGAGGTGGCTGTGTGTGTGTGTGTGTGTGTGTGTGTGTGTGTGTGTGGTTCAAAGGCTGACCACTCAGGGAACATCAAGGAAGAGGGGGCAGGAAGACTATGAGAGCAAGAGTACCCGGAAGTCACAATACTGCCGAGAGACGGTCTCTATAGAAATGACTGCATAAACAAAACCAGAACGATGGCACTGCCAATGATATCTTAAGGTAGAAAAGGGAAATTTTCTGAGGATCCCACCCCTAGACAAAGAACTACAAGCAACTACTTCATGTGATTAGCAAAGAGGAGCAAGCTCTCTCACATAAGTCAGTATCTTCCTCTTCCTTCTAAGTAGCTTCCCGACACTGGCTGTGAATTACGATACCAAAAATACAGCTCAAAGTGCCCTAATTATCTAGTCCTTTCTTTGGACAACTTCAACGTAGCCTTTACAATGTCAGTTTCTCCTGATTTCTTAGGTCCTTTTGCCAAGGCTCCTCTGGCTTCATTAAGCAAATTCAAAGTTCTCTATGGGTTTGAGTCATTTGATCTCATGAGACAGAGAAAAAAAAAGCTTGGAGGAAATCATATGTAAGAAACTAGCAGGAATCTGCTGTAGGAATTCCTACAGCCAGTAGCCTTTAAGTTACCTGCCCACTTTAGCATGGCCTCTTATACGATGTGATTCGGTTCCTGTTTCCCATTCCTGCAGAGGATTGTGATCTGTGAGTCTACCCCTAAATAAATAATCAGCACATCAACAGCTAGGAAACAGGGATGGATGCAAGCTGCGGCTCAGCATGCTGTCTCCATCTACAGTCTAAGATCTCTTTTCAAGGGACAGTCCCACCCACAACTGAGATTGGTCTTCTCATGTCAATAATGGAGTGAAGAGAATCATGCACAGGTGTGCCCGAGGCCTGTTTTCCAGACAACTAGAGATCCAGTCAAGGCCACAAGAGTAACCATCACAACAGTATGCTATCAGTTCAATCAGTTTTACGTTTTTAAAAGTATTTTTACCTGTATTTATTTATTGGTAAGGGAAACATATGCGCCACAGTGTATATGTAGGGGTGAGAGAACAAATTGCTTTGTAATCGCTGTGGAATAGCACAACTGACTCCATGATGGAAATACTGCTTGGGCCATAACTGAGCACATAGACAGCACCACCTGCCAGAATGAAAGCAAAGGCCTAATCCACCATAGCCCATACATCTGGGAAACTCCCAAAGTAGCTACCCTTGCTTTCTGTATTCTGTAGTTCCACGTCTGGCTGACTGCTCTTGATAATGGGAGAATGTCAATCCAGGACACAGTTTTTATACTCCAAAAGCTGAGAAAGGCTTGGTGCTACATCGGGATCCTGAACACGCAGTGTAAGGACTTCCTATTGCTTCAATCCATGCCCATGCAGTCTTCTCTGGCGATCCCCACAGCAGCTCTGCTCTCACTTTCCAGCCGCTGTGACGTGGACAGGGAAGGACGGTGGGCATTCTTGATATCGTGTTTCCCTTCACTGACTTTCGTTTTTTTCACGCCTTTCTATTTAATCACATTTCAATGAGCTTTTTCTTTCCCATGAGAAGAACGCAAAAAGCAGTGAACAGGGATCTGTGTGCAGGTGAGTGGGTCTGTGTCTGTGAGCGTGGGTGGGTATTCACAGCTGTGCTTTCCTGCAAACACAGGCTCTTAGGAAGAACACGCAGATGTTTGTCCATGCTCACACTGAGAGTTTGGGTGGGGGGGGGGCATGGATCATGCATGACGCTTATTTTCTGCATAAAGCTTTTTAAAATATTAATTCTCCAAGAATTTCATATAATATATCTCGGTCAAATTCACCTCTCACTCCTCCCACTCTCCCCTCCCGGATTTAACCCCTAATTCCACATAATCCTGATCTATTTCCCCTTGCAGCTCCTTGGTCTTCTGGCTCTTACAGTCTTTTTACCCTTTCTATGATATTCCCTGAGCCGTAAGTGTAGGGGTTGTAATTTTTCTGTACTTTTGTTGTTTTGTCTTCTATGTCCTGTGTCTATAGATTTCAGGGACTTAACATTATGTTTCATGTGATCAGTCACAAAGAGCACCTCCTAATCCAGGCAGCTGATTGACAGCTCTCCTTGAGGGAGATTAGTGGAGGGATTAAACCTGACTCCAGGTGCTTGCCTCCTATCTAGTCTGAGGAACATAACATGAACTGGTAATTTATGAAGCTGAGGAATCAGGTCAGAGGGGATATCTAAGAAGGTAGCTGAGACCCTTCCTTACTCACACAATCACTAGAAACTGGCTGACATCCCTGCCATGAGAGACTCGTATTTACTCTGGAGTTGGATACATCATAGGCAGAGCAATACTAGCCAGTCAAAATGCAGGAAAAATCCAACAAGGTCACAAGGCATCAAAGTTAGCTTGGTGGGAATAGCTAGTTCAGTAGGCTTCCTTTCCTCCTGGTCACTCCGGAAGAAGGACAGGGAGAATGGGGGTCTCCTGAGACTAGTCTAACAGGCTGCTCTCTCCTTAGAGTTGCTCATGAAGCCAGGGAAGATGAAGGAAAATCTCCAGAGGGTGACTGAGTTATCATGGCAAACGCTGAGGTTTCCAGGTTCACGCTCTTCTCATAATGACTTTTACAAAGATACATGGACAATCACAAGAAAAGATCATTTATTCACAGGAGGCCACAGGGATCTGGAGGTGTTCCATGCTTTCCCTGTGGCTTGGCTCCAAGACAGGAAGCAAAGAGGGGGAGAGAAAAGAGGTGGAGTAAGGTGCCCGTTGACCTTTTATGGGTCATTACAGTCTGACCCCATGCTGTAAGCTTTTATTTTTCATATGTCAAACTCTGGAATTTCCTGTTTTCCTGACTCATCAAACTTTTTTTTTTTACTTTTTATTTCTTTTTAATTTACAGATGGAAAGTTATTTATCTTCAATGAAGGCTCCTTGCCACTGATTCCTTACTCACTGGGATCACTTCAATGCACAGACCTTTAAAAAAAAACACCTCATACTTTTGAGGTCTGAAATAGCCTCCAGAGGGATCTCCCCACCTGGACTTTGGGTAAGACTTCCCGGAGAGAAGCTCTGTCTTCAAAGGCTGATTGACTGATGGCAAAGTCACACTGTGGAGAGCTTGGAATGTCACAGGCCCAGAGCCTAGGAACACTTCAGCCCCTAAATAGCCATCCCATGCCTACCTGTGACTGACCTAACCTTCTGTGACTAACACAGGAAAAACCTTTTGGAAGGTATTATTTAAGAAACCAGAGTTTTCACCAACCAAAAGACTAAAAGGCATCACGTAGCTCCTGCGGCCTACAGCTGAGATTTCTCTGATTGCTGTAACTTCCTTCTTAATGTTTCCACCAATTATGACTTTTTTGTTCTGTTATTACAAAAAAACTTAGAGGAATCGCTTTCTATATTACTGGAAAATGAAATTTGGGGTAAACAAAATTTGAGTTCCCAGACCATGGTCACCCATATTTGGCTCCAGAATAAATTATTTCTTATACCCTTTGGTTAAAAAGGTATATGATTGAAGGGCCTTGTGCACAGACTTCTTTGTTTTGGAGATAACCCAGACATAAGCAAGGACTGTTTTATCTACCTAGAACTCACTGCTTTGCTAACACTACAGGTTCCCCAGTTGCTAAAGGCCTCCTGCTTGTAAAACTACCCAGAGTAGGCAGTCTCCTTCTCACTCTGAGGGTCCAGAGCCCATCCAGAGCTCATCTTCCCTGCTGAATGTTTCTTTTGCTCCTGTTCGTATGGGAGACAGGGATTGACCAGACAAAGAGAGACACTTGAATGGACATCCCTTTTCCTAATAAGATCTGAGACATATAAAAGCTGATCTTGGAGAAGAGTCCAGAAGTCACTGTCAAATTCACTGACATCTTCAGGGACTCAGTCCTGTTATCTGGCCTTGAAGGACGTAATGTGACCCCCTAAACTAAAGTCTGACTTCTAGCAGAAAGACTGTGGCTTTGCATGTTGCTGAACGACACAAGGACCAGACGCATGTGAGCAAAACAGAACACCACAATGAGTCAAATACAAACACACGCAGAAAGCCAACAACCCCTGTGGAGAAGTGGTTCTGAGGAGGCAAGAGCAGGAAACAGGTCAGTGATGTTGACACAAAAGCACACCCTCCATTCAAGAAGGAGAAGAGATCGTTTATTCTGGAGCCAATTAAGAGTGACCATGGCCCAGGAACACAGCATTAGGTTACCCACAAACCCCATGTTCCCGCATCGAGGCATTCTCATGAAGTTTTTATAGTTACAGGACAGAGAAAGTCATAAATCAGGACACTTTTCACATGTGTTACTGGGAACGTCAGGCAGGGCCGGCATTAACAGAGAAGTATCAACTATGGGTCTCGGATGTTTGTGATGACTCTTAGCCTTTTGGTAGGTAGCAAAGCATGGTTTTGTTGATATATTCCAAAAAGTTTTATGTGTTAGTCACAGGACATTAGGTCTGACAGAGAGGTGGGCAAGGAACAGCTACTTAGGGGGTAAAGATGCCCCCAAGATCATTGTAATTAGTCCTTGGGCTTTGTGAAATATAAAAATAAAAATATAAAACTACCTTTAAGAAGCATTTATAGGAATTAAACAAATCACACAAGAATACCAAGAAAAGGGGCATAGAATCCCTTGTACCAACCCTCAAAATACCTGAATGCTATTACAAAGCCAAATGGAAGAAGATGGAGACTTCTGCTAGACCACCAAGCCCCAAATAGGATGGTCATCTCAGTGGTCCTGAATCCCATACTTCACTAGGTGAAGCCCATTTTTGGGTCCAGAATCGCAGGTGCCTTTCTGAGCACCTCTATTGTGTCTAACAGCCAGGGCTTGCTTATCTTCCAATGAGACAGCAAATGCATGAAATTCGAAGGCCCAGAAACACCGAAATTCCTACATGGTTTTCTCAGACTTGTAATTCTCATGATATTTACGATTCTTTTAGGAGTCTGATTTCATTCTGGGTGTGGCTTGTGGTCAGGTTCCTCCTAGAACAAAGAGAGACAAGAGGCTTAGTCAGCACTGGTGTGTGCATGTTCACCCTCATCACAATGCCATAGCAACTGGAACTCGTTCCTATAGCTTAATATCATAGACTGAGAGCCATAGACACATGGAAATATGCATTATTATAGGAGGGGGACAAAGGGACTAAAATGTATATAAGCTGAATCCCTACTGAGCTTGGGGCTCGGCCTTTGGATATGAATCTACTGAGCCAGTTTTAACACAAATAAAGCTATCCCATGGCAGGAAGCCTGGGTGTCCCCTTTCTGTTTGAGAGTCCATTTGCAGATGACCTGTTCTTTCCTCCCTCACATGATGCTTAACTCAAAGGTCAAATTTTCTTATTATAGCAACTAGCTAAGACAGGCTACAAGGTATCAAAATACAAAATGCAGCTTTACCCACAGAAGGCTAAACGCCCGCTTTATATGGTGACGCCTTCAGGATTGCTCATACATCTTGTGAGACCAAAACCATAGAAATACCCCTTGCAGGTTAAGGGTTCTGTCTGCAGTTAAGACAGTTAAGAACAGCTCTTGTTTGTCCTCTGCTAAGTGCTTGCAAGCTAAGGCTCCCATTTGTAATAGAGAAGTTCCCATTTGCTCCCCTGCAGGTAAAGGTTTCTGTCTGTAGTTAAAGCCTAAGTTCCTGTTTATCCTGGGTGAAGCCCTTGCAATTAAAGTTTCTATCTGTAAATTAAGATTAAATTTCTGTTTCTTAGTTCTGATGTAAACTAGAAACACGTTTTTCAACCTATACTCACCGTGCAGTGCCATCCACAGACTATATCCTTCCCTTTGTTCGCATCCTAACAATGCTCACAGCCAACTCTCTCACCCCTGAACACTTGTTTACCTCTCCTACTTTGGGAACTTGGAGAGGCCAGCAGGGACTGCTCCCTAAAATCCCCACCTAGGGAGAGGCAGCCAGACTGCCAGTCCCAGGTATACCCTCAAAAAGCTTGATTTAATTGGACAATTGTGGATTTGGCTTTTCTTGCAGTTCTGATGTTTAACCCTCTGAATGGTGCCTCTGTTATTAGTAAATGCCCTGTACCCCAAACAAAAAACAGCTAAAGGGATCCTAGGGTGTTATTGAAATTAAACTCCAAACTACTCAATAATTGCCTAATTACTATATAACAGCTGCAAACAGGACTGGATCTGATGCTGTACAGCCAGGCCTGGAGGAAAAGATGGCAATTTAGGCCTTAAAGATAGGTTTAACCCAGGCCCTGCCCTGAGGCAGGCAGTCTACAGGTTCCTGACAAGGAAGGGAAGGACTGGAAAGGGGATGCTGATTAGAACCATGGGGGAGGGGCTGTGGTGGTGGCTGTGGAGGGAGATGAGGGAGACATGGTACACAGGACCCTGGGGTTCTCTAGTCCCCCTTAATCAGTGGACATCCTCCTAGTCTGAGAGCCATGGCTGCCACTGCTGTGCTACTGAAAAGATCTGAAGAGGTCACTGGAGCATCTCCTTTCACCACGGACGCCCACTCCATAGGAATTCTGCTAGAGGCACTTCATGCCAGCACCACCCAGTGGGTCTACCTTCCCATTCATGTCTCACCAGCTGTACCCAGTGGTGTCTACCTTCCCATTCACGTCTCACCAGCTGTACCCAGTGGGTCTACCTTCCCATTCACGTCTCACCAGCTGTACCCAGTGGGTCTACCTTCCCATTCACGTCTCACCAGCTGTACCCAGTGGTGTCTACCTTCCCATTCACGTCTCACCAGCTGTACCCAGTGGGTCTACCTTCCCATTCACGTCTCACCAGCTGTACCCAGTGGGTCTACCTTCCCATTCACGTCTCACCAGCTGTACCCAGTGGTGTCTACCTTCCCATTCACGTCTCACCAGCTGTACCCAGTGGTGTCTACCTTCCCATTCACGTCTCACCAGCTGTACCCAGTGGTGTCTACCTTCCCATTCACGTCTCACCAGCTGTACCCAGTGGGTCTACCTTCCCATTCACGTCTCACCAGCTGTACCCAGTGGTGTCTACCTTCCCATTCACGTCTCACCAGCTGTACCCAGTGAGGTCCAGCTTATCATTCACGTCACACCAGCACTGCTCTAGCTCCCAGGAGAAGCTTCTGCTTTTGTCTCCCTGGGGCTCTGCAACTCTCTCAATCCTGCAGCCTCTCCATGCCCTTCATCAGATGAACTAGAGGAGGAGGAACATAGCTGTGCTCGGTACTCATATGCTTCTTGCTTCTAGGAGAGACATTTGAAACTGCTACGGAAAGGGCAGAGCTGATGTTACTTACCGCTAGTTCTCACCTTTGAGATGCACAGGAGCATTCGGGGGCAGGATGTGCACTCACTTCCACTCGTGATGCAATGGTTTATGCTCTTTTGCTGATCAGTAAATCTGCTCAAGTGGATGAATTCAGAGCCTTTACTGAAGCGCTCCTATCAGAAAACAGAACAGCCATAACACAAACACAAACACACACACACACACACACACACACACACAAGTCACCGTATATTTGGAGTGCTGCATGAGAAAGAATTTCTGAATCCTCTGGGCAGCCTTTCAGAGAAGTCAGCAAATCTCAGAATTTCTGGATGCCATCCATTTACTCAATTAGTCATTATTAAGATCCTAGAACATTCTAAAACAAACACTAAAGAAGCTAAGGGAACAACATGAGTGATAGGACAGCAAAGATGGCTGCGCTGTATGGAACAGTGAGCCCTGAAGGGCCTCGTCCTGTTCGTTACACTCATCCCAGCTTTCGTTGTGGTCATAAATGGCGCCCAAATGAGACACGGATATTTTGTTATAGAAGGGGAACAGTTTCAATCTCCAGCGTAAAGATCTTAATACCCCTAATCCCACAATACCCCTAAATGACTAATTTCCTCTTCTGGAATATATATGTATGTGTGTGGGGGTATATATATATATGTATATATCAACTTCCTGGGCATCAGAAAATATAATCTCTTGGGGAAAACAATGTTTTTGGAAGCTTTCTTTAACAATAACTCCAAAGATAAACTCAAGGTCTTCTGTTTGTCCCAAACATAGGGCTGCTGAGCCACCATATGGGACCCAAGAGCATTTCTGTTAGGCCTCAGGAGTGCCTGCGTCTAGAAATGACAGTCTTGGCTCAGCTCAGCCTGGACTATAAAAGGATTTCTGGTGATTAGATAAAAGCCAGTGTCCTCATGAACTTGTGAAACGTGCTCCCGTCTGACAAAATGAGTCATTTCTCTTGCTTCTGGCAGGAGGGACACATGCCTCTCCATGAATGTCCACCTGAGGCCCCTGCCAGCGCATCAAGGTCCATGCTGTCCTTCAGGTCCTCAGTCCCCATTCCCAGGCACCTTTCTGTATTTCAGCGTCTGCACTAGGATCCTGGCCCTTTCACCCTTCGCCAGGCTTTCTCCTCTGATACCCATTCATTCTCTATAGAATGGCAAGGTTTCCCCTCCCCCACTGTTCTCATGATTCCCTTTTGCTTCTTTTTCCTGCTTCCCTAGCCCTGGCCCTGTCAAGTCTGCTGGCCATGTTCACTCTATTCTCTCTCTGCACCTGGACCTATCCTGATGCCCCTAAAGGTTCTCTCTCTGTCTCTCTCTTTCTCTCTCTCTCTCTCTCTCTCTCTCTCTCTCTCTGTCTCTCTCTCTCTCTCTCTCTCTCTCTCTCTCTCTCTCTCTCTCTCTCTCATCCACATAAAAATCTTTCTCCTGATGTTGAGCAGCCATCTCAGTGGTTTATTTACTACACCATTGGACACAATTTTTCTTCACTGAAAAGACCTTTGGAAACTTGGCAGTTAGACTTTGTCCAAATGTCTCTGATATAAGTATGTAAATATGTCTTCACTGAAAGGACCTTGGGAAACTTGGCAGTTAGGCTTTGTCCAAATGTCTCTGACATAAGTATGTAAACATGTCTTAGTGTGAATTTGTTTTCCTGTTGGGTTGAAGCTTTCCCTTGCTGGAAAGCCATTGTCTCAGCAGGGGAAAAACTGAGTTAGAAAGAATTATTTTCACATGGCGCATACTATAGCTATCATGGAACTCATTTTACCAGACAAGTGCTTTTTGTTAAGTTTGTTCTGTTATATGACAGTTTCACTGCATTTACCACCCTTAATTCTTTGGATTGGTTGAACAAATTAATGACCCTATAAATGTTTTATTGTCATCTGGGTATGACACAGCCATTGAGATCATGAAATCACAGTAACTGTGAGCAACTGGGCCTATACAAGGCTGGCTCTGTCAACAGTCTCGACAAGAGAGGTTCATGAAGTCGTACCCCTCCACTGTTGGCTATAGACAGCCTGTGGGAGAAGGGGAGTCATGGCCTTCAGTTGAGGACCTCTGGGTGAGCTCACCAGTTTCCAGTTGATAATCCCAAACCCAAGGTCACTGGGTTAAACAGAGTGAAGAAAAACAAACAAAAAAACCCAGAAAGGCATGAATGTGGGAGAGAGGTCTGTAGGATGTGGGGGATGGGTAGGTGGGAGGAAAACAAAGAGTGATGCTGAGAGCATCCAGAAAGCAGCATTACATACGTGTATGCAGCTGTGGAAACCTAATCAATAAAAAAGAATTACGTCTTCAAAACTCAGATTATAAGATGACCAATGTCAGGGGATTTTTATGATGATAATAGTTCCTTAGATGGTAACATAAAGTCTTTTTTAGAGACTTTAATATTATACCCATTAATTAGCCGCATGTTTCTTGTGCTACTTGCTCACCCAAACTTCTCATCTTATTCAAGCCAATTCTCTCTCTCTCTCTCTCTCTCTCTCTCTCTCTCTCTCTCTCTCTGAGTGTGTTGCTTTTGTTGTTGTTGTTTTCTTTATTTATTCTTCTCTAAGACATTACATCCTTGCCACAGTTTCCTCTTTCTTCTCAGTCCCTTCTCACAACCTTACTCTCCCCAGATCCACGCCTCCTCCATTTCCCCTCAGAAAAGAGCAGGCCTCCCAGGGATACAAATTAAGCATGGCATAACACGTTATAGTAAGACTGCAGACATACCCTCAGATCACGTCTGCATGATGCAGCCTAGCAGGAGGAAAAGGGTCCTAAAAGCAGGCAAAGGAGTCAGAAAGAGCCCCCGCTCCCTCTGTTAGGAGTCCCATAAGAATACCAAGCTACACAGACATAACATATGTGCAGAGGTCAGACCTACACAGGGTCCCTGGTTGTCACTCCAGTCGCTGTGAGTCTCTGTGAGTCCTGTTCAGTTGACTCTGTGGGTGGTGTTTTTGTGGTGTCCTTGAGCCCTCTGGTTTCTACAATCCTTCCTCCCCCTCTTCCTTTGGGTTCCCTGGGCTCCACCTAATGTTTGGCTGTGGGTCTTTGCAACACCAAGCAAATTCTTTATGCTGGGAAACATTCAAATTTCCCACTACTGAGAGGGAGAACTCCCTTATTATTCAGAATAATTTGGATAAAGAAAACTGCCAGATGTTTTAAAAACAGAGCTTTAATTTGTCTGCCTAAAGGAATCTGCTCTCTATTTTTGACCTTCAATCCTTATATCCGAACAACAGACTGCTAATAGGTTCTCCTCTAGGGCCTAGCTGCTCCCCAGCCAGGGGATCTTGGGCGGAGTTACAGTATCAGGAACTGTTCTATACAAAGGAAGGTCTTCCCTATGCTGTTTCCCCTTTGAATCTGTTCCAGCACTGCATTCATTTTTGTTCTTTTTAATTTTGCTACACCGTCAATATTTTTGCTACACTTTCAACATATAACCATCACTATGGTGTCTGTTTGCTTGTTTTGTTTTGTTTTCTTAAGCAATACAGGGGAACACATCCCTGGAATCTAACTACAGAACATCGCTGTGCTGGATCAAGCATGGCCACCATGGTCCTGGCTCTTCCCCCTCTGAGGCCACTGATTACTAATGGTAAGATATATTGCAATATCAACTAAACTTCCCATGATACAGAGATCTCATCCAACCTCTACTACAAAGAACCCAACGTCCTCCTCACGCAACAGATGACATAGGATGGAGTCTTAAGTCACTCCTAGGCAGGAATTCATCAGCGTGAATTACAGGGAAATGACTGAACATCCCCCATCCGTTCATCAAAAGAAATTGTTTTAGGAGCAGGGTAGTCAGGAGTGAGATGTGGTAGCAGAAAGCTCCACCAAGATTACCATGTGAAAAGGCTCATGGGTGTGCACGACCAAGCCCTGTTTCTGACCGCGTGACCCCACCCAGCATCGTCATCTCTACTCCCATCTCCATACTAGGTGCTGTGACAAGTGGAAAATCTATTTTCAGGAGAAAAGCTCATCATCTGGGTGGCACTGAAGACCCCGCCTTTCCCTTCCCCCAACATGAGCTTCCTGGGGAAATACCATTTTCTTTTGGTTCAATGTTTTCAAAAGTCCAATAGCCAAAGGGTGGGCTTAATTGCCTCTAGACTGTATTCTTGCCAGGAAGGCCTGACTTCCTCACACCCAGAAACTCCTTTGGTTGATTCATTACAGATGCTAGTTGCTGCGTCTGCCCACTTCTGAGTTCTAAGTCAAAAAGTACTTAGCTTTTCTATCTTCATTTTTCAAACACTGGCCCAGATGCTATGACGATTGTGCTGGACTCAGAGCATTCCAGTTCTTCTCTGATGCCCTCCACCAGACAGCTCCTCTAGCTGCTTCCAGTGCTGAGCGCCTTCTTCCTTGAGCTCTAACTCAATACTTCTGACCTTTTCTTTCTTTTACCAATTTCCCTCCTAGCGGGTGCTGAGCTCTGTAGCTTGCTTACCTGTTTCTCTAAAGTATAAGAATCACAAAGTTCATTTGCAAAGCAGCCTCTTTACAGTAGAAAGTGGAGACATTCTTAAGTCACTTAGAACCAACAGCACAGAATAAAGGCTGTCACGTGTTTTAGTAAATTACATTAGTGCCTTTGACAAAAAGCAGGTAGATTTGGGCAATAAGAGATGGTCTCATAATTCTGTCACACCACACACCATCTCAGATACGTAGATAGATTATTTACTATTTCTTACAGCAATACCCTTTCCTTCTGGGAGGGAATAATTAGTCACTATTTGCTTTCTCAGCTTTCCAGGACTACTTTGGAGGAAAATCTCTAGAAACCACAGAAAAATTTGTGGCTTTGATATATCTGGAACACTGTGTGTGTGTGTGTGTGTGTGTGTGTGTGTGTGTGTGTGTGTAAAACATATGAATTAGGATATGCAGGTGTGCATGCCTGTATGTGTTCAAGTAGAAGTCAGAGGTCAGCATTTGCGTGAATTTCTCCATTGTTCCCAAAGTTATTTTTAAGTTAAAGTTTTATAATATTATTGTGCATGTGTGTATGCATGATGTACACATGAACTTGACTTCAGAAGCCAACTTTGTAGAGTCGGTTTTCTCCGTCCACTTCTATGTAGGTTCTAGGAATTAAAAACTTGGTCATCAGGTTTGTGTGTCAAAGGCCTTTGCCTGTTATATAGATCCTTGTCAGTGGCTCTCCCTCCTTCTTTTCTTTGAAAAGGCTAAGTGATTTAGTTGGGAAACGTACTGAGAAACTATGCTGTAATTTAAAAATGTATTTTTATATGAAATACTAACAATGTAAGCAGAGTGCCATAGGAGTGCTTAGGAAGAAGGGTGACAGATGGAAGGGGGGTCAGTTCTGACTGGCTGTCTTTTCCACTGGAGTAGAGAACACTAAGATAATGCCCGTTGTGTAAGTTTAAATGAACTTGGAATTAGCCTTTGTTACTTTCTGTCACCTGGCAACCCTCAATCTAGTTCGTGGAGATGGTCACCACTGGGAACATTTTTTTTTTTTAGGTTAGACTTTCAATCCCCCATTTAGACACAGGCTACACTGTTATATTTCCTCTATACAGCTGCCTATTCGGCCATCATCTTGGCTATGTTATGAATGCTCCAAGCACATTTTACCTTAACTCTGTTTGATGAAACAGCAGGAATTGCTGGGCTTGCAACTTCAGTAACTATTAGGGACATCATGATGTTGGTCTCTTCCACAGAGAGCTAGCTAGCACATTCTTGAGTTGAGATCTATTTATTTCCCTCCCTCCTGGACATTCACTTTGGGAATTGTAGGCTTCACTGCACCTACAGAGTCCCTGTGGTACCTGTGCTAAATGGGAGCCTGCTCCATTTGGTGCCTCTGCCCTTGAGATCTATGCAGGTTGCTCAGCAGCAGCCTGAGCACAAGATTTAAGGGAGACAAAAGCAGAACTTTTTTTGGGTATTAATAGTCTAAAGCTGATTTCAATTTTCACCATGAATTCACACGCACCATATTTGTGGATGAATGTCCAGGAAGGCCTGGGCATGGAATTTAAGGACAATGCATTCCTCACTGATTTGACTGTTCCTAGAATCACTGACCTCGTCCTCTCCACTACAATAACCTGAGATAAAGACCATTTATCACTCCAGTGACTCAAAAAGAATGCTTTGTGTCCACCATCTTTGTCTCTCTAGAAAACCGAAATCCACAGGGACAAGACACGAAAACGAGAAACCGAAATCCACAGGGACAAGACACGAAAACGAGAAACCCCTATAGCTCTCTCACTGGATTGAAGAGGACCACTCCACAGGAGGCACTCTATGCCTGGGACTGTAAACCTGGCTAAAAACTTAGATCCAGGGAGACCATGGGCCCTAGGGGGAACTTAATGCTATTGTTTATCTAACAGAACTCCAAGGTCCCTTTCAAATGCTGGTGTTCATACCTATAGACAGGTGCGCTCCCTCAGCTTTAGTCACAGAAGGCCCTGTCAGATGAATGATGGGGAGTGCAGAGTCTCACGGTTGTACACCGTAGAGAAAATAAGTGGGAGTTAAGTGCTCAGCTTGAACAGTGAATTTACACTGTCTTCTCCAAGGCTCAGAGAACATTGCAAAGTCAGGGGAGAAGAGTATTAAGAGCCAGAAGGAAGGGAGAAGGTCTCTGAAATGCCATCTGGGCAAGACACAGACACTAATAACATGAAGTCACAGCAGCTGGAGCTGCCTGAATTGTTCCTGCACAAGAATGGGCCTAGCAATAGTCAGGCATGGATGGCACAGGGGCTCAGGGGCCCTCACCTCTGAACTATTGGCTATAGATAATTTCAGGAGAAAGGAAATCGTTGCTTTTATGTGTGTACCCACTGATGACTGCAGCAGACTCCAGTGGATAACTTCCAAACCAATGCTCACAGAGATGGCCCTGATTATATGCCACAAAATGATAGAGAAAACATGAATCTTGTAAAAGGACTTGTAGGTACCTGGGGAGGTTGACTGGGATGAGAAGGTGATCCCAGAAGTCATAAGATGGGGAGAATCTGAATACATCATCCAAATGAAAGGATCATCACTGAGGCAAGGAAACACTCAGGACACAACAATCGCTCTATTTATAACCGAACAACCTTAGCAGAGTTGTCTATGGCAATCTTTAGAGTTTTCATAGTCTTTGCTTTTATTCTAGATCAAAGTTTATTTGTTTAGGGATAGGAGTCCCACTAGTGCCCACTTCTTTCTCTGCTTCCCAAATACTGGGATTACAGACATATGCAACCACACCTAGTTTGCAGACTGCTTTAAAAGTAAGAGTATGTCATAGAAATGAATATTACATAGAAATGAATATTACAATTTATAATAGAAAATGGGAGTTCCCTTTTCCTTATCCCTAAAATTTAAGTATTACATCCATAATTATAAAATTTATAGATTACTGACAGCCTTGCACCCTATTTTCAAGAGCTGGTATAAGAAAATAGCAATGGTCATGAGCCACTTGGCCTCCCATAACTAGATAAATCCTGTCTAACAGACCTACTCGCAATGATGGGCTTCCTCTTGTCTATGCTCTTTGCTGTGTGCGAACCACATGGAATATTCTGTAGTTGAAGCATGACTCATACAAATGAGGAACTAAGTTTTAAACTTGAATGTTCAATGATTTTAAAGCAAATTTATATAGCTCTATATTTCCTGCAGTTAACAGTCTCTAGATTCAGTGTCTAGACTGTGACAAAGAGATGTCACCAAGATATAATCGGGTCATGCTTTCATTTTTGTTTTGCTTGCCATGTGAAGAGACATGGCTTACATCCTAGTAGGTTAAGGCCTTGGCTGCTCCTTTTGGGGGACTACACTGTAGGGGATCAGTGTCATCTCATTACATTTTGAGAAAGTGGTATATAAGTATCAATAGTATTTGCAAAGGAGAGCACTGATGTTTATCTATTTTAATTGACAAACTATGGAAATTACTGGTTTTAATGGAATGGTAACCAGAATCACGTTCTTCCATTACACACCCAGTTCACCATCATTTCTAAAGGAAGTTCCACTTATGCCAAACCCTCTTGTAGAGGGATCTTGAGTCTCGTGAGTTTAAGGCTCTACTTGAGCATTTTATTTCTCTTAACACAAGGTCAGGACTCAAAACAACTGATATTAAATATCCCCATTAAATCAATTTTTTTCAATGAGATCCTCTTATTAATCACATCTCCTTTATTTACCTCACTCCTTTCTGCTCCACATTATTTATGCAATTCCTAAAGAAGAGCAGGAACAAATGGACTATACCTCTTCTCCTGGGGAGCAGATATTTTGAAGCAGGGGCTGCATTTTCTACGACACTGGGCACAGTTCTTTGTATAAAGTACTTTGTACATGGTGGTGGCTTAGTTTATCTGAAAATATTTAGTAGAGATTCCTCACATAATTTAAATACTAAGCTTCTAATAAAAAATGAGTGAGGTAAATTCTTATCCAATAAACCATCATTAAAATGTTATGGGGAACTCAGGAGTAAGTCCCAATTGTATTAATCATAGATCAGTAAAATATATACGATGGTTGGATATAAAATCAAGGATATGGTAAAACAGACTTTTCATCAGAATTGAGAGCTGATATAATTGTTTTGGAAAATAATAAGGGTGTTTTATCAACATATTTTTGTAATATTATTGGTATTTGGGATATTGAAAGACCTGGATAAATCCAGAACCCCCAAGCAGGAAAAAACAGAGCCAAAAACCTAAGCAGGGAGGGAAGAATCAGAAATCTAGGATTAGCCAGTTCAGTGACTCAGTTTCAGGAACTAGCTGAAGATAAAGTTATATCATAATCTTGAGAATAATCTTGAGAAATGAGGAGTTGTCCCATTGTGATTATCATTGGTATTTTGGAATTTTCTATGACACCCTCCCTACCCCCTTCGGATTACTGGGCTGTGGTCTCTTCCCTTAAAAACCCCTTCTCCCAGTTACTTGGGGTCGAACTCCTCCCCTGCATGGGTTATGAGTCTGGGCCCCAGTGCACTGGTTCCTGTCCTGTCAGTAAACCTCGTGTGATTGCAGCAAGGACGGTCTCTTGTGAGTTACTGGGGGGGGGGGGGGGGCGTGTTATCCTGAGACTTGAGTGAGAGTCTCCCCACACCGGGGGTCTTTCAATATAAACTTGTAGAAGAATGAAAATAGATCCATATCTATCACCATACACATAACTCAAATCCAAATGGCTCAAAGACCTCAACCAATCATCTTGAATTTCATAGAAGAGAAATTGCAAAGTACACTTGAACACATTGGCACAGGAGAACACTTCCTAAATATAACCCCAGTAGTGCAGACACTGAGAGCAACAATTTCTAAATGGAACATCCTGAAACTGAGAAGCTTCTGTAAAGCAAAGGATACGGTCAACAAGATAAAACAGCATCCTACGGAATGGGAAAAGATCTTCTCTCACCCCACATCAGACAGAGGGCTGATCTCCAAACTATACAAAGAACTCAAGAAATTGGTCATCAAAAGAACAAATAATCCAATAAAAAAAATGGAGTACAGACCTGAACAGAGAACTTTCAACAGAGAAATCTAAAATGGCTGAAAGACACTTAAGGAAATGCTCAACATCCTTAGTCATCAGAGAAATGCAAATCAAAACAACTCTGAGATTCCATCTTACACCTGTAAGAATGACAAAGATCAAAAACACTGATGACAACTTATGTTGGAGAGAATGTGGGATAAAGGGAACACTCCTCCATTGCTGGTGGGAGGGCAAATTGGTACAGATGCTTTGGGAATCAGTATGGTGATTTCTCAGAAAATTAGGAAACAACCTACTTGAAAATCCAGCAATACTGCTGTTAAGTATATACCCAAAGGATGCTCAATCATACCAAAAGAACATGTGTTCAACTATGCTCAGAGCAGTAATTTGCAGGTCCCATTCATCTTGTATTGGTATCTCCACTAACTCTGACACCTGAAACCTGGTGTCCTTAACTAACTCTCCTGTCCCCTAGCCTGGGTATTGGGCTGTCAACACTCTACTCTACATACCTGTGAATGTTTTTAAGACTGTTTGAATAAATGCAGCATTTGTCTATATTTCACAGCACATTTTTCTTTCATAGTCATCCAGTAGTCGCAAATGGTAAGTTTTTCT
This sequence comes from Arvicola amphibius, assembly GCF_903992535.2. Classification (NCBI taxonomy): domain Eukaryota; kingdom Metazoa; phylum Chordata; class Mammalia; order Rodentia; family Cricetidae; genus Arvicola; species Arvicola amphibius. The sequence goes on along the minus strand of NC_052058.2, from coordinate 89,669,489 downwards.
TCTTTTAAAAAGAAAAATGCTCATTGAATGTACCTGCTACATTTTATTTAGACATTCGTCCATCAAAGGATACTCTGTGTGCTTCCATTTCTTGGTTATTGTCAATAATGCTGCAATGACCATGGGATTACAGAGACCTCTTGGAGATACTGATTATAATTCCTTTAAAGAAACATCCCTAATGGGACTGTTTGACCATGTAGCAATTCTAGTTTTAATTTTTTGAAGCATTTTTACTGTTTTTATAACTGGCTGTTATCCATTCCGGTTTCCACAAATAGTGGTCAGGGGTCACCTTTTTCCATATCCTTAGCAACATTTATTTTTTTTTGAAAACAGTATTTTTAATAGAATTGAATTTTAGTCTCATGATGGTTTTGATTTGTTTTTCCCTATGACCCATATTCTCCAGCTCCTCCTTGTATTCCTGTGTCTCCTCTGGGGGAAATCTCTATTCATTTCCGTGATGTTTGAATAAGAATGACCCCCCCCCCCATAGGCTCATATACTGAGTACTTAGTCACCAGGGAGTGATTATTTGAGAAGGATTAGGAGGTGTGTGTGTGTCAGGGGTGTCCCTACAGAAAGGCTCAGAGAGGTCACTTTGTGAAGTTATGAAGGTGAAGCCTGGATTGTGTTAGAGACCCAAAAATGTTAGAGCTGCCAGAGTTATGGGATACCTGTTGTTGGGTGCAGGGGGGGGGGGGGGGGCGTGCAAAGATGGGGACAGACCGCCAAAGTCTAATAAACCAGAAGCAAACTTTATTCCAGAAAACAGAAACCAGAATCCAGGAATAAAAATAAAAAAAATAAAATAAAATAAAAATATTCTCCATGAGGCACAGAAAGTTTATCAGCTAGCTGAGGCCACAACCAGCGATGTTTCTTTTTTGTTTTTGTTAGGCTGGGGCAGAGGCCGGTTTCTGAACCCATCTTTTTATAGTAGAGGCACCAAGCATTAGGTCTGAACAAAAGAATTTGTACAATCTCGAGGCAAAACTTAGATACAGATCGCCTCATTTTACAATCTCCATTAACAGAGGGTTTTTTTTTTTTTTTTTTTTTTTTTTTTTTTTTTTAGTTAAATTAGTGTTTGCACTTAATCTATTGTCTTCCCAAGTACTTTTAGGTGGTGTTTACTGAAGCCCTGTGATCTTCCCTTTGATGCTGCCAGTTTCACAGAGCAGGGATAATGTGTAACCCAGAGGTGATATATCTACTTCCTAAAACTTAACTCAGCTCATATCCATGTTAATCAAGGATGCCCGGGGTGTTAGGCTCTCAGTTTGAAGAGAGATGCTTCTGCCTTGTAAACAGAGCTATGGGTTGTAAAGTGAAGTTACCCACTGTTAGTGGTTAATCCTCTAGCTCCTGAGAAAGCTGCTGCAGTCTGTTCTCATTCTCCTAGGCTTACAACTTTATGTTTCTTTATTTCTACGTTCCTGTTTCTGAAATCTACATTTTCACTTTCTTATTCTCGGACCTCCTTCACCTGTCAAGGAAAGTTTCAGACTGGGTATTGTTATTCTTTTGGCTGGCTCTTTAAGGGGCAAGCCACGCCCACTCCCACTACCTCTGACCTCTAGTAGCCATCTTGGATCCTTCTCTTCCTGCCCTCTCTTGGCCTGTGCACGTGTGTCTCTCTGTGTCTCTGTCTCTGTCTCTGTCTCTGTCTGTCTCTCCCTCCCTCCCTCCCTCCCTCCCTCCCTCCCTCCCTCCCTCCCTCCCTCCCTCTCTCTCTCTCTCTCTCTCTCTCCCCTCCCCCCCCCTTCTCCCTTTCCCCTCCATAACCCTCTAAATAAACATTCAACATGTTGTGTCTGTCCATGTCTCTGTCTCCTGCCCGCCTGCCATGTGTCTGCCACTCGCGGCTCGGAATCTGCACTGCTTCGGCAGCCATCTCTGCCGGGCTGGCCGCTGGTCCGCGAGCCCGCCGAGGACCCACTAGCATTTTAGGAATTAATTAAAGGTATGGAGCCAGATCAGGATACAGCTCTCAGCTACTTCTCCGGTGCCATACATGCCCCCATGCTGATAATAAACTAAACCTCTGAAACTTTAAACAAGCTCCAATTAATGCTTTCTCTTATTAGAGATGCTTTGGTCATGGACTCTCTTGACAGCAATAAAACAGTAAAAGATAATTTCCTTTGCTAATTTTAGCTGGATTATTGAGAGTGCCAAGCAAATATTATCACAGGCCCCTAATAACTCAGTTAAGAACTAGGTCTCAGTTACTGCAAGTAGTAGTCCAGGGCCAATCACCTCCCCAAACACCCTCCCCCCACATGTAATATGTGATAACCATATTGCCCAGACTTGCCCACGAATGGAAAAACTATAGTCTTAGCCCACCCGGCTAGCCCTAACCAATTAGAAGCCTACTTATATGATTGCGACTTGCATAAGCCAATACTAAATTAAATGGTTACACTGCTTTTAAAAATTCCTATAGCTAGCTGGGCACTGGTGGTACACGCCTTTATTCCCTTTTAATCCCAGCCCTCGGGAGGCAGAGGCAGGCAGATATCTGTGAGTTGGAGGCCAGCCTGGTCTATAAAGCTAGTTCCAAGATAAGCTCTGTTATGTCCAAATCCATGAAGTCCCCGCAGAAGCCAACAAAAAGAGGGAGTCCCGTATGTAAAAGCAAAGAGCCTTAATTTTAAGCAAGTTTGCAAACTTGGTTTCTCCGCATGTCCAACATATTGGAATAAACAGAGAGCCCTGAGATCAATTAGAATAGGGTTTTATAGTAGTAAAGGTGGGTGTGAGGGGTTTCTGAGGTTTTAGGACCCCATTGGCTGACATTTGTCTAGGGGTGTCCTGGTGAGTGTGTTCTGGCAGGTGGTCCTATCTACAGTGGTTGGAATGTTAGGCATTTCCTTGAATGGTCTGTTCTTGGATGGAAGTCGGGTAATCTTATCTTGTGGTTCTTCCTGCAACCAGATATTACTTTAGGGTAAGCTACTGAGACTCAGGCCTCCATTTAAATTTATCGATGACCAGAGTCCTACTCTGGCAGGTGATTATGGTTAGAAGTAAAGAAATTCCTTTGGATCTCTGTGAGCTCGAGACCAGCCTGGTCTACAAGAGCTAGTTCCAGGACAGGCTCCAAAGCCACAGAGAAACCCTGTCTCGAAAAACCAAAAAAAAAAAAAAAAAACAAAGAAATTCCTTTGGGTGTCCTGCCCTTACGTAGCTTATCCTGGCAGGCTCCCACAGCTCCACAGCTACAAAAAAAAAAAAAAAAAAAAAAAAAAAAAATCAAAAAAAAAAATTCTGTAGCTGTGCTTAAAAGGAGCTCACAGGGTGTCACCATTTTGTACAGGTGTGTGACCCCACGTGCTTATGGTCTAATAAATGGTCTTGCTAACTGCATCATGACTGGTGGTCTTTTGGGGACTTCTTACAGACCCTAAAATTTATTACTCCAGGGTTTTGTTTTGTCACATGGATCTTGGGAGTTCCTTCTAGATTTTGGGATATGAACACATCATTACATAAATGTTTTGCAAATATTAGTTTTCTCGCACTTTATAGGCTGTTTTTCATTTTTAATGTGCAGATTTTAAGCTTTGGAGGTCTCCGTGTCCATTCTCTTCTGTTTCTTGTGCTTCTGAAATCATGTCTGAGAAATCATGGTGAAGACCAATGCTCTAGACCTCTCCTCAGTGCTTTCTGTTAGGAACCCTAATGTCTCAGCACTTATCCCCACGCCCATAATCCATTGTGTTGATTTTCTCGTATGTGAGGTGAGATAGGGATCGCACAATTAAATAATTCAAGCATTGCAGAAGTGCACATGACATGTGTCACTTCCTCATTTACATTGATAAACTAGAAATAACCCGACTGCCCAACAAGAGGAAGAGGAATATAAGCTGACCAGTGAGAAATAAACACTTTCATGACTAAGGGATTTTGTTATAGTCATAGTACAATATTAAGTAAAAATAAAAGGACAAAATGTTGGGAGAAAAGACAGCGGAACACTGAATATCAATTAGAAATGACTTTAAAAAAAATCCCCTATCCTTTACATTTTTCAAATTTATTTAATACTAGTAGTATGATATCCAGATAATTATATAATACATAATTTTTAGTTTCCCCCTTAGATGTCGTTCTCATGGAGAATTAGGGCAGCATTCAAACTTCTGTAATGCCAAGCACTTGAAGATTACATTTGGTTTTACTTATTTATTTTTAAGTTCAAGCATCTTGGTTTTGATGACTTGGCTGAAAGAGCAGCACTTTTGGGGCCACACAAGTAAAAACTCAGTCAGGGGTGAATTCCAAATGGAAGAGTGCCAAAAAAGATTTCACAAGAACACATCTTAGCTTTATTAAGCATTAAAAAAATGGTTTGTAAGGAATAACTGCCTGAATTCAGTAAATTATTGGTACTATAAATGTTAAATGTTGGAGCCAGGCTATGAATCAGTTTATATCATGATAGGAACATCTGTAAGTCATATGTTTTCATACTGAGCTGTGTGTGATGTGGGGGGTCTGGGGGGGCCCACATGCAATGTTGTATGTGATGTGGTAGAGTTTTGGGAAGTCTAGACACGATGCTGTATATGATGCAGTAGAGTCTGGGGGGAACCTATATGCAGTGCTGTGTATGACGGAGTAGAATTTGGAAAAGTCCAGATGCAGTACTGTCTGTAATGTTGTAGAGTTTGGGGGTGTTCAGACACAATGAGTTATATGAGTCCCCAACACTAACAGTCCATTTGGAACCTGAATGGGCGCAAGTGCACACTTCATTGCACAGAGCTCTGTGTAGAACAGACCATCACCAGCACCAGACAGCTTTAAGGCTCAGGAGGCTCTCGTCCACCAACTCAGAATGTCTGGTCTTTAGGATGTCATTTCTGGCTGACTTAGCCTTTCCAAACAAGCTGTAGTGTAAAGAAGAGTGGCTCAACAGGAGTTAAAAATTACAGAAAAATTCTAGAAAGGTATAAACAGTCTTTTCCTAGAGGATTTGACATTTAAAACTGCAGCCACTTCTAATGCCAGGTATCCTTGGTGGCCAGCAACTATGAACTTAGAAGCTGCAGGAGCTGGCTTCCCCAAGGGCAAGGCTTGTAGCTTTCCATTCATTAAGGAACCAAGTCTTGGGAACTGGTCCCCTGCCTCCTGCATTGTTATGAGAGTGAAAGAGAGAGAGGTAGAGAGAGGGGGAGGAAGAGAGAGAGAGAGAGAGGGAGGGAGGGAGGGAGGGAGGGAGGGAGGGAGGGAGAAGGGGACAGGAGTTGGGGAGGACACAAGAATTGCTAAAAGGGTTTGAAGATATTTGGACAGTTTATTGCATCTAAAGCATCTAAGGGACCTAACTTAAAACAGAACAACTTGCCTCTTTGGGGTATCAGCGAGGAGCCAGAGAACATAATTAAGATCAGTAACTAGGGTAGAGAAAGGAACAGAAGAGAAAGATGAAATGAAATTTTCTGTGCTGCGCCCTTACAGTGTTAAACCCCATTTCCAGCTTTCTGGGCTTTTTCTGCTGTCCCTTCTTTGGCTCTTCCTGCATCCATCTCTGGGGTCTCTTGGGTGAAATGCAGAGTTTATTATGAAAAGTATTTCAAATCACTTCTAACTTAAAGCACATTTCCATGGGGAAACAAGAGTCTGGATGCCAGAGAAATGCAAACGTGGTCTCTACTCCATCATTTGTTTCGTGTTTGGACATCTGCTTAACCTCGGGATGAACCAGCAGTCCTGAGGATGGCTGAGCATGAGAGCTGAGCAGCTGGTATAGAGCAGCCACATACAGCATTGTAGCTATCGCATACTCAATAAATATGCATGCTTCAGGCTTTTTGTTTGCTACAGAGCCTTATCTTCCCAGGCAATAGAAGACGAACATCAGAACTAGAGTGAGACAGGGAAATGTGGGCTGTTCAAGAGCCAATCAGAGACGAACAGAAATAGTGATAAACAGCATTGTAATTCAGGAAATAAAGTGGCCACAGAAGGAAGACACTCTATCTCCCTCATGCCATCCCCATCACAGTTCTGTGATGGAGGCACAGAATGGAAAGTCCCAAGTCCAGTTGGTTTCTGTGGTGGCATTATGCAATGATGGGATTAAGAAACTTCTGGTTAGCTGGGTGGTGGTGGTAGAGGCACCTGCCTTTAATCCCAGCACTTAGAAGGTAGAGACAGGCAGATCTCTGTGAGTTTGAGGCCACCTGGTCAACAGAGCAAGTTCTAGGACAGCCAAGGTTACACAGAGAAACCCTGTCTCGAGAAAGCAAAATAAAATAAATAGGCTGGTGAAAATTATGATACCCAACTCTACAACTTTGATTCCTTGATTCTGCAAGGCCTTTGAAACGTCAAAGGAAAACACACATTTCAGTTGTGCATACCCTCTCCCTCCTTTCCCACAAAATCTCAATGCCCCAGCTCTGGCACTACTTTGTAAAGGGTACACTCATGTCTTACTGAACCCTGCTTTCACACATCCGAGTTCTTCCACTTTGATATTCCTGCACACAGTTCCTACCCCTTGCTATTTTTAGTTGTTTATTTTTAAAACAAAATACAGCTTTATTTAAAAGACACATATTTAAACTTGGCACTCCATCTTTTATCAAAGGATAAATTAGACACCCTAGAAGAAGAGCAAATTCACATGTAGAACAGGGAAGGTGGGTGCCAAGTTTTCGATATTTGTGGGTACATGAGTGTGAGCTCTATGGTTAAATTCCTTAGGCTCCAGTTTGAGCTGAAGTCCAAAGTGGCCCAGATCCCCAAAGACCTGAGGGCCTTATTTTGTTCCAGGAGACAATACCATAGCAATAACATGTTTGCTTGGTTACAAGGACTTCCACAGAGGCCAGCAAGGTCTAGCAGGCACTGAATTTGAAAGAACCCAATGTCTCTGTAATTTGATTCTGAGCATTTTTATTTTATAAATCAAATACATGTAGTATTTCCATTATGTGGATAAGAAGTATCTATCTGGCCTTTTTTCAAAGTCCTAGATAAAATATTTGGGCTCAAAGTAAAATCATTGCTTCTAGGATAGAAAAGTCATTACTTAAAACTTACTAGCTAAATATATTTTAATATATTTATTAATATACATACATTTAATAATATACATGTGGAATGCACAGCTTATTCATATTGCTCTCATTTGACACCCAAGATATAATTTTATAAAGAAAGAATGCTACATCCACTAGATGATAGGAACATTATAAAGTATAATAGGTCCATGAAAATGAAAAAAATTACAATCTTCGGAGATGTGTGGGAGCTGTTTCTTCTCACTGAAAACCTTAACACCTGACCAAGGCAACTGTAACTTCCTATGTCAGGTATGGAAACCACGACCCAGCAGAAGCGCTGTGAACGCTTATTGGAAAGGCTAAGTATAACTGCACACAAATATGCCATAAACAGGACTTGCCATGTGCTAGATGCTCCATGTATCTGAAGATGGTTAAAACTGACCTGGCTGGATTCCTGAAAGCGTGGGGAGGAGTGATCAGTTGAGTTTCTTGAAGCACAAAGGTGTCAAAGAATAAGGAAAAGAAACCGGAGAGCACCAAGTTCTGCCCAAGGTAAAGCAAGCTACAACCAGCTCATGGAAGTGCGGAGTAGACTTGGCAGGGATGGAAAGTGAATCCCAATGAGGTTCTTTAAGGCATCTGGAAGGCTCCAGGTTCGTTGATAGGAATGGATAAACTGGTGTTAATAAAGGAATCTTTCTTCATAGAGATTCCATGCCTGTCCCTTAAACAGAGGTGGGCTTAAGTTAATCCTCCCAACTAGTGGCTCTGTGGTGATTTATTTCACACAGGTTTTACGAGGACATGGTGGCAGTGTCCGATCTTAAAGTTAGAGCAAGCAGTTAAGGTCAACAGCTCTGGGGACTATTACCTTGTGTGATGTTCCTGTTGATTCCTTTCTCTTCTTACTGGACATGGAAAAGAATTGTCTCTCAACAATGTTAAGCCTCTCTAACAGGGTGGGTTTGTGTGTTGGCAGCATGTACAGTATGAGGATGTCAACATCAATTTGGTTCATTTGATTAAAATGTATATTAATTTGACATTAAACGTGAAGTTGAAGATAAATGGTCAAAAAACACAGCACTCTGGAGGAATTTTGCAGGTCATCAGTGGTCCAAGAACTTTAGGACCAAGAATGAATGGACATTGTAGAAGTCTTTCCTGAAGCCCATAAGGAATAGATGGTTAGCTAAAAAAAGGAGAGGAAGTCAAGAATTGTCTGCTTTTGTCAGTAGGAAATATGAACACATTTGATCCACAGCACAGACAAAAGTATTCACATTGAGGCTGTCTCCATTCCATCTCTGTATTGTCTCAAGTAATTCTGAAATTTCACGATTCCTCAAACTTTGTACTAGATGATGAGCCAGAAACAAGAGCAGGCTAAGCAGGCCCTGTTCCCTTCAGAACCTCATCGCCATGTTCCATCGCTCCCTTTTCCTGGCCTCCCTTCTCTGTCATTGGCCATCATCCCTTCTTGTCATGCATGTGTCACCTGTGAACTGGGCACATTGTCACATAGCCAGACCAACCCATAAAGGTGGGATGGGGCTCTCTCAAATTGAAGTGAATATTTACATTGCATAGGTTTCAAAAAGCAGGGTTCTGATGTACCGGGACAGATTTACACGTTGGCATTCCCCCTTAAAAGTGTGGTCTTCCTCATATTTACTCCTCTGCTAAAAGCCTTGAGAAGGCTTTGTGAAGAAGGTCTTTGTGAAGAGGAGGGGTCAGCGGAAGGTGTGGCCTCGCTGGAGCTAAGGAAGGTGATGTGAAACGGGTGCAGAGGGACAATACTTTCTTCTCTAGAAATAGCAGGGAACTAAACCTTCAGTACCATCAGTGTGTGTGTGTGTGTGTGTGTGTGTGTGTGTGTGCGTGTGCGTGTGCGTGTGCGTGTGCGTGTGCGTGTGTGTGTGTGTGTGTGTGTATTGAGTGGAGGAGCGGATGCTTGCCTTATACCCGATAACCAGTACAGAAAATCTCCCACCGAGGGTCAAGGAAAGTATGTTTGGGAGGATGGTGGAGCATCTATTTGATCATCCTCTTTTCTCTGAAGATTTTAAAATGGAAACCATGAGGCTCGGTGTTGTGTGCTGTCAGGAGGTACAGTGGAAGAGAAGAACGGGGCAGTTGAGGGCATTAAGAATAAGGAAGGAGAAGCAGAGCCCCACAGATGTCAATCAAGAGAGGAAGGAAGGAAGGCACACAGGAAGAGAGGGAGATCTGAAGTAGACGACCTCGAACTGCAGGTCTTAAGTGACGACAACGATGACGAACTAGAGTGACTGGTTAAAGGTTATCCCAGCGTCTGATGTCTGGAATGGAGTTTTCATGTATGAAACCACTGATTCCAGGGTGTGCCAGCCACGGGAGTGAGTAGAGGGAAGGAGCTATGAAACATTTCCACGGGCGGTGACTCAGACAAGGAAAGAAGCCTAAATCATCAAGCATGGATGACATCATTCTGGAGGCGTCAGTAGATAGAAAGGAGTGCTGTGGGGGTGCCACATTCTTCAGGGTCAGGGAATAACCCTGGCGCGGAGATCAGCTGCTGACAGCAATCTAAAGTTGTAGAACATTAATGCTTAATGTAACTCTTTCTAGAAATGCTTAATGAGAGGGTGGAGGAGGAATGGTTTTAAATTTATAGGGAACAAACATTAAGTTTTTATGCACTGAGAGAAACCACAGAATTAGTGAAGCTGGGTTGTTATTCTTTTTTAATATAATTTTAAATGGGAAATGAGTTTGCATCTTATAAAAATGGTAGATATATTTTCTCTCACTTTACATGTTTTCTTTAAGCCATGCTTTCTGTCCTTGATTTTCTACGAGTTTTACGCTTTCAGTTCTTCTATGTGTCTGTATAGCCTACATAATATATTTACTTTTATGATATGTCATATACAACACCCAGATCTTGTGACTCATAGTTCCTAGGAAAAACTGAGGGACATTTAATTACTGACTTAAAGCTATATGACTGATGCCCATAACTGAACAAAGTACAGAGCCTTTGGAGCACTCAGCCTTAAATGAGCCGCCTTTATCAAACTCTTCCCTCAAGAATCCTCGCTCAAGGACCAACACATACCAGGAAGCAGAAAGGCTTAAATCTGAGTGGTGGATGACTCTAAGGAAATAACATTCCCTAGACACAATAGGACTGACACACATGTGAACTCACAGAAATCATGATAGCATGCACAACCTACACAGGTTTAAAGTAGACAAAATTCCAGCACTGAGAAGGGGAAGTGGGCACAAAGTCCTACCTTTAGCCAAGAAGTAAGCTGTTTCCACTTGAGAGCTGGCAGGAGAGGAAAATCAGTTTTCTTCAATGGAGTGACTCCAGCCCCATGCCTGACAGTAGGTAGCCAATCCCGAAGGGACCCATCAGATTGGTCTTTGGGCATATCTGTGAGATATCTATTAATTCATGGACTACGGTACACAGGGATGGGGGAGGATCTGGGAGTTTAGGACAGGGGGAAAATATGATTAAAAGAGTGCATGAAATAGTGAAAAATAAAGTTCTGTGACTTTTTAATTTTCTGGTTTCATTTTTATAGGGCCACGAGTACATATCCCTAAGGTCAAGATGGGCAATGAAAGAACCTCAGATTAAGCTAAATATCTCTCTATCCGGGTAGCTTTTACCCATTCATTCTTGTGTTTATTGAGCATATCTTATATGTCACACATTGTATTAGCTGTAGAGATTTAAAAAAGATTAAACTCTAATCTTTGTTCTTGAAAGGCTATGGTCTGATGATAACACAAAGTACATATCACTCCTGTAATAGAACACTGCTTATTGTATAAAATCCACAGAAGGAGTCATTGTTGGTTTTAGTCAACTTGGCACAAACCTAGACATACCTGAGAAGAGAGAATCTCAGTTGAGAAATGGCCTCCATCAGATTGGTCTGTGAGCACATCTGTGAGGTATCTTATTAATTCTAATTGATGAAGGAGGTCCCAGTACACCGTGGGTGGTCTGGGTGGTCCTATCCCTGGTAAGGTGAGCTAGGGCTGTACTAGAAAGACACTTAACCATGAGGTTGGAAAGAAGCCAGCAAACCCTGTTCCTCTATGGTCTTTGCTTTGGCTCCTGTCTATAGGCTCTGTGAGCTCCTGTTGTGGCTGCTCTCAATGATGAGATGTAACGCAGAAGCTAAAGCAAACCCCTTCGCCTCCCAAGTGGCATTTGTTCAGTGTCTTATTACAGCAACTAGGACAGAAGACTTCCCAGAGATGCCAATGGCTATTTCCTGAAATAAGAGAAGTCAGGAAGATGTGTGTTAGGAAGGCATCTAACAGGTAAAAGAGGGGAGGACAGAATAAAGAAGAGGGGCAGGGTATGAAGGAAGAAGTAGGGGACGCATGAGAAAGGAGACAGGGAGTGGATCTGAAGACATACAACGATTTAGATTTAGATTCTAACATAAGAGTTAAATCTACATAAGATAGGAAATACTTTTTTAAAACTGTAATGTTAATGACATGGATTGTAATGGACTTGGGTGAAGGCAGGGAGATTTTAAGATCAGGACTTTACTCCAATGATGATTTTAGAGACTGAGAAAGAAAAACACTGGTGCTGAGAGAAAAAGGAGATGTTTAGAAGGTAAAATATAGGACTGCTGACTGAAAAATAGGCTGAAGGGGTCTCTGCCCACCTGCACCATTCCCACACTCTCAGGCCTAGCTTGGCTCACATGACTTGTGAGTGTCCAGGTCCCTGCCTGCCTACATTGATCCAACTAGGAGTCACTTTGGCATGCTTTCTCAGTAACCACTGAATTGAAATTACCTCCATCTCTCCAATAAAAATGAAAATGTTCTCTGAAGAACTGACTGAGTTCACCTACCCAGGTCACATTCCCAAACACCAACAATATCGACAGTCAGGGCAGTATGTCCCCCTCCCAAACCATAGAGATGTTCTCCAATGAGAATTGTCTAGATGAACCCAGGACACAGCACTTGAAAGAAGAATCCCTAGGATGATCAAAGAATTCAAGGGGTTTAAAGAGAATACAAGCAGCAAACACCTTATTGGTAATAAGAATTAATTCCCAAGTGCAGTTCAAGAAAACACCAATATGAGGCTGGACGAAATGCCAAAGGTAATTCAGGATTTCAAAAGTAAATTCAATGAAGAGATAGAAGTACTGAACAAAATCCACATAGGAATGAAGATGGAATTGAAAAACTCTAACCCAATTTAAAAACACAAAGGAAAATCTTACTTATAGAATGGATCAAGTAGAAGATAGAAAATCAGAGATTGAACCACTCAATTAAAGAATAGCATAATTAAAAGAAAAACACAAAAGGGAAATGCAGGAATCTCTGAGACACAATGAAAAATCCAAATCTATGAATTATAGGCATAGAAGCAGGCGACTTCCAGGTAAATTGTATAGACCATATCTTAAATACCATCAAAGAAGAAGTCTCTCCCCAAATTAAAGGACGACTTGCCTATACAAACACAAAGGCACACAGCACCAAACAGACAAGAATAGAACACTCCAAAGGCATGTTATAATTAAAACACTAAATATATAGAATAAAGAGACTTTGATGAAAACTATAAGAGGGGGAAAAATCACAAGTCACATATAAAGAAAAATGCATAATAATAACAATTTACCTCTTAAAGGAAACTTTATAAGCCTGAAGTGCTTAACAGTGGTTCCCAACCTTCCCAGTACTGTGACCCTTTAATACAGTTTTTCATATTGTGGTGACCCCCAAACATAAAATTATTTTTATTGCTACTTCATAACTACAATATTGCTACTGTTATGAATCATAATGTAAATATATTCTAATGGTCTTAGGCAACCTCCATGAAAGGATCGTTCAACACCCAAAGGAATTGCGACCCACAGGTTGAGATCCACTGGCTTAGAGTAATGCTCTCTACATTCTAAGAGACCATCCTAAAGTCCATATCAACATAAAAGCCCATATTACTCCCAGCAAAACTATACGTGGCAGTTCAAGGAAAAGGGAAAACTTTTTGTGACATAAACAGGCTAAAGAAATTCATGTCTTACTAAGACACAAAAAAGAACCAAGCACACAAACAGAAAAGAAAAAGAAAATGACAACAATCTACACAAGCCTTTCAATGGCAACTTTAAATATTAATGACCTCAAGTCCCCGACCAAATGGTTCAGGCTAACTGAATGGAGTAAGAAACAACATCCATCTTCTCGTTAGCTACAAGAAACTCATCTTACCTTCAAAGACAGACACTACGTTAAAGTGAAAGGGTAGAGAAAAGTTTAGAACCAAATGGGACCAGGAAGCAAGTGTTGCTATCCATATATCTGACAAAATAGGTCTCAGACTAATATCAGTCAGAAGAAATAAAGAAAAACAGTTCATCCTAATAAAGGGAATGATTAACCAAGACGATATTACAATCCTGAACATAAATACACTAAACTCTTGAACATTCAATTTCATTAAAACCATGCTATAAGACTTCAAACACGTATTATCTCCAACTCAGTAATAGTAGGTGATTCCAGTACCCTATTTTCTCCAATAAACAGGCCATCTCAACAAAAAAGTAATAAAGAGAGAAATATTAAAATTAAATGACATCACACATCAAATGATCCCAACCAGTATCTATGTAACATTCCACCCAAACATCAAAGAATATACATTCTTCTTAGAAGCCCATGTAAATGAGACAATGAGTTGCTCTTCCCAAACTGGAAAGGTCCACTGCTGAAGACAACACCACACAACTCACTGAACATGGAGATGGTGAGCTGATGCCTACATAGAACCTTGACCCCTACATTTTAGTATCTTTAGTATGGGAAGGTACGCTGCAGGCTACCAAAAGAGAAACATAAACGCCAACCCAGCCACAAAACCTTTGATCTGCAGTCTGTCCTTTCTACAAAATGTGCTAGGCCAATGGTGGCACAATGCTTGGGAGCATAACCAACCAATATCTGATTTGATGGAACGCATATCTGACTCTGCTTGGATGACCAAGAACCAGAGACTAGATAGCCCAGGGATCTAAGGGAAAACGAGACACTACTGGACAAAAAAAGGGGAGAGGTCAATAAAAGGACTCGTAATGGTTTCCCACTCTACTCATAGATCAGTGTCTTATTCAGCCATCATCAGAGAAGGTTCCAGCAGCAGATGGGAACAGAGGCAGAGACCACAGCCAGACATTATGTGGAGAGAGAATCTAAATGGGTTGTTGTAATCAAATCCCTCGCCTTAGAGCTCAGGGAACTCCTTGGAAGAGGAGGCAGAAAGAGTGTAAGAGCCAGAGGGGGTGGCGGACACCAGGAGAGCAAAGCCCTCTAAATCAACTAGGCAAAGCTCATCGGAACTCATAGAGACTGAAGCAGCAGACACAGGGCCATCATGGGTCTGCACCAGGTCCTCTGTGTATATAGTATGGCTTTCAGTTTAGTATTTTTATGGGACTCCTGAATGTGTGAATGACTGTATCTCTAGTTCTTGTGACTTTCTCAGGGATCTTTTCCTTCTGTTGGTTTACCTTCTGCAACTTTGATTTTATTTTGTAATATTTGGTTGTTATCTTACAAGCCTGTTCTGTTCTAATGAGAGATAGAAAAGGGAGTGGATCTGGATAGGAAGAGAGGTGGGGTAGAATCAGGAGGAGTAGAGGGAAGGGAAACTGTAATCAGGTTAGACTGTATGAGAAAACAATCTATTTCTAATAAAGAGAAAAAAGAAAATGAAATAATGTTTAGTCAGTAAGAAAACTAATTCAAAGAAATAGATTTTATTGTTTTTCATACTATGTCACCAAAACCACGCCAACTGTGGTTAACATATGAGTTAGACAATTCACTTTTATTTTAGTTAACAAAAGATGAACATAATAGCTGCTTGCTATTTTTTATAAATAAAATCAGTTAATCCTTACTAGGCGTGTTAGGTACCTTAATTTTGCCTTTCCAATCTGAGATAATAAAGTTAAAGTATGCCTTCAAAATAAAAAATAAGAGAAGCCCATGTAATACTGTAAAACAGAGCATTTACTCAGACACAAAACAAATCTCAAAGAATAAATAATAATTTATATAACTGAATATCTTATCTGACCACAATCCAATAAAGTCTGAAATACACAGAGAAGAATCTCTAGGAATCATATAAACTTGTGGAGATGAAATAGCAGACTACTGCAAGGTGAATTAGTCCAGAAGAAATCAAAATGGATATAAACATTCCTGAAAATAAAGGAAGATAAAGACACAACATACCAAACCTTTGGGAAACATTAGTAGCAATCATAAGACAGACATTTACAGCTCTAAGTGCATACATTAAAACACTAGGAAGAATACGAGTGAGTGACTTGATGGTGCAGCTAAAGTACTTAGGAAAAGAACAACACATTAATCCAGAGTCCAGGAGAAACCATAAAAGCCAGGGTAGAAACGAACAAAACAGAAGCAAACAAACAGTATAAAGAACCAACAAACCTGATAGTTGGTCTTTAGAAAAGATACCCAAGTTCAACAGAGCTGAGTCAACCCAGAGAAAGAAAGAAGTAATCCAAATAATAAATAAAATTAGAGATGAAGAGAGAAACACCACAATAGATACCAAAGAAATTCAGAATGTCCTAATGGACATCTTAAAAACCTATACTCCATTAATTTAGAAAATCTAAAAGAAATGGGTGAATTTCCAGAGGCATCAAGTCACCAAATCCAGCCAAGAGGATTTCAGTGACCTAAACACACCCGAAACAACAACAAAGACCGAAACCGCAGTCACAAATCTTCTGCCTAAAAAGATCAAGGCCCAGAGAGATTCACAGTAGAATTCTACCAGACTTTCAATGAACAACAACCAACACTTATAAAATTATTCAAAAATAAAGAAAAAGAAATAGGTCTATTTCCAATGCCATTCTACAAAGTCACCATTACTCTAAAACAAAAAGTAGGGAAACACAAAAAAACCATCATCCCTGATGCAAATAGATGCAAAAATTCTCAATAAAATACTTGCTAACTAAATATAGGCACATATCAGAAAGATCACCTACCATGATAAAATTGGCATTAGACATAGGTATAGGGAAGGATGGTACATTATATGCTAGTCAATAAATATAATATTCTAGACAGAATGGGATTAGAGGTAAACAACTCAACATAATAAGGGTGTATATGACAAAGCCACAGCCAACAAGATTCTAAGTAGAGGAAAATTTCAGAGCAATCCCATTAAAATCCAGAACGAGACAGGGCTGTTCAATATAACCACACCTTGGCAGTATAGTGCTTGAAGCCCTAGACAAAGCATTAGGGCAAGAGAAGGAAATTAAAGGAATCCATGTATGAAAAAAGTAAAATTATCCCTCTTTGAAGATGATATAGTATCATCTACCAAAACTCTACCATATGTATTCTAAATGGTCAACACCTTCAGCAAAGTAGAAGGATACAAAATTAACTCATAAAATCCTTCTGCAAACCAACAACAAACACTCCCTTTCACAATTATGGCCTCAATAAAGGTAAAGTGTCTGGGAATCCACCTGCCCAAGGAAGTGGAAGACCTGTACAGGGAAAACGTCACTTCTCTGAAGAGAGACACTGAGAAAGACAGGAGAAGATGAAAAGAACGCCCAAGCTCATGGACAGAATTAATATTGTCAAAGTGATTATCCTGCTAAGAAATTTGTAAATTCCATGAAAATTCAATGTAATTCCAATCTAAATATCTATGACATTCTTCATGGAAATAGAAAAAAAAGTCTTAAAATTCACAGTGAAGCACCAAAGATCCCAGAGAGCCAAAGCAATCCTGAGTAAAAGGAACAATGCTGGAGGATTACCACAAGATTCCAAGCTTTATTACAGTATTGTAGTAATAAAAACAGCATGGTCCTGGCACAAAAGCAGGCATAGAGACTCAAATATTAATTCACAGAATTACAGCCATGAGACATTTGGTAAAGATGCCTGTGTTGCACACTTGCAGAAAGAGAGCATTCAAACAAAAGGTACTGGGGAAACAGGATGCCCATATATGGAAAAATGAAATTAGATGCATGTCCACCACCCTGCACAAAAATAGACTCTAATGAGTTTAATGACTTTAAAGTCATTTTAAGCCTGTGACTTTGAAACTGTGGGAAGAAAATGTAAGGCCACCCTACAGCATGTAGGCAGAAGGAAGGGCTTTCTGAATAGGGTTGATTCCATTTGCTCAGGAACCAAAGCCAACAACTGATAAACGGGACCTCACAAAACTTAAAATCTCTTTCCAGCAAAGGAAAGAAAGCTGCAGAGTGGGAGAGAATCTTTGCTAGCTACATATCCAATAAGGGGTTAATATCTAGACCATAGAAATAACTCAAAAAAAAAAAAACCAAAGAATTAAGAAAACAAAGAGCCCAGTTTAAAAATGGGCTGTGGATTTGAGCAGAACGTTCTCAAAAAAGAAATAAAAATGGCTAAGAAATAATTTTAAAAGAGTTCAGTGTCCTTAGCCAGCAGGGAAATGCCAATTACAATTACTTTAAGAATTCCTCTTCCCCCAGTCAGAACGGCTGAGACCAAGACAGCAACCGAGCACAAGTGTGGCGAGGTGGAAAGTGGAGCCCTCATTCGCTGCTGGTGGGAGTACACACTGGCACAGCCACTCTGGAGATCAGCGTGGGGCCGTCTCCCATAGTTACAGATAGATCTAGAGAATGACCCAGTCATGTATCTCCTGGGCATACACCGAAGGATTCGAAATCCTACTACAGAGACACTTGCTCAACCACATTCATGGCCGCTGTACTCACAGGGGCTGGGGAATGCAAGTGGTGAACGGATAATCAAACGTCATATGCATATGCACAGCAGAACTGTACTCAGCCGTGAAGAAAAGGGAAGTTTGCAGACTGATTGTGGGAACTGGAAAATATTATATGGAGTGAAGTAATCCATATTCAGAAGTCAAATAAATGCTTTGTGTGTTTTGTCTTATTAGCGATCCAAGTCTGAACCTTCAGATTTGAGCATTTAATGAGAAGGAACCCCAGGAGCCAGGAAAGTAAAAAGGAGCCCTAGGGAGGAGGGTAGTGAAGCATAGTGGTATAAAAGTGGGAAGGAGAAAAATGGAAGCTGTAATTGGGGAAGGGAAGGGTGATGCAGACAGAGAGGGAGGGAGGAAAGAGATAACACTAAGGATATTCGAAAAAGCCGCAGGGAAGCACATTATTTCATAAAACCATTTAAAATACATAATATATTTATGTGCTTACATAAATATATGTTTTAAATGTAATATGACAACATACATGGGATAATAACACTCCTCCCTCCAAGTGCCATAGACAGTCTATCAAAAGTTCCAGTGCCAAGCATGGGCAATCATCCTTTGAATTGGTCAGGGGGACCCATGAGACTCCCAAAACAATATAGGCTATAGCCAACTGGTCTTTGGTTGCCCTCCCAGAACCTTAGAGTTTCTGTTGCTGAAGATACCACACTTTTTGGACACAAGACTTGGGACAAATTGAGCTGGAGACCTGAAATCCTCCCCCTAAGGACCAGCTCTTTTATAGTCTAAGAAGGAGCTATGCATTAGAGGGAAGCAAACAGCTGTCACACCTGGATGTAAACTCTTAGAACCACAATGAGCAGCAGTATGTTCCCAGGAGGAGCAGTAGGGACACTTTCATCTCAGGGGTAACTAACAGTGGACTTAAGTCCTACCCAATAGGAAGGAGTTCAATGCTCAGTACTATAAATCTAACCAACTACCCATGGCTGAAGGGTTCATAAACGCTAGAAGAAAGTCAAATACTGCTGTTTTCCCAAACCAACATAATTTCTAATTATGTTCTACATATCTTTATACCCACAGGCAAGTGTAGATCTCACCATCAAAAAAATGTTTCTTTTTTGCACTAGAGAGAGGTTATTACCAATGCCACCACTGGTCAAAACACAGAGAACAGGTGATCATGGGATGGCTGACCCTAGCTGATACATTTTCTTTTCCAAGACAGGGGTTCTCTGTGTAACAGTCCTAGCTGTCCTGGAGCTTGCTCTTGTAGACCAGGCGGCCTCAAACTTACAAAGATCTGCCTGCCTCTGCCTTCTGACTACTGGGATTAAAAGAGTGTGCCACCACCACCTAGAGGTGTTGTTTTTTTTTGTTTTGTTTTGCTTTGATTTGATTTTTTCTGTTGGTACATCTTTAATTCACTCTTACCTTAAAGTTCAGGGAACATTATGGAAGAAGGAGCAGAAAGACTATTAGAGCCGGAGGACAGGGACTCCTGCTGATAAACAGTGTCTTCTAGATGTGACAGACATGTTGCATGTGGGTTTAAGGATATATAGATGTAGTTAGAAATTAGAATGGTTTAGGAGAATGGCAGCCATAGACTTTCCACTAGAGTCAGTGACTATCTCCAGTCATGAAATCTAAACAATATGCTTAGCTAAACCAGATTGCATAATGACAAACCCCAGTTGACATAACAATATGGATGGGGAACGTTTCAAAAATCCCTACCCTAAATGAAGCATTATATGTAATTGACTTTTACTAATGAAGCATTATATGTAATTGACTTTTACTAAATGAAGCATTATATGTAATTGACTTTTACTGAGAGAAGGAGAATCAATGTTCTTCATGGACATGGATACCATGATAAACCTGGTTATCCAATCCCTAAACATGTGCACATATAAATAATACAATTTGAATTCCATAAGTTGCGTGTTTGTGTGTGTGTGTGGGGTGTGTGTGTAACAATAATAATTTTAAAAAGGGGGCCATAAATTTGAGAGAGGTTGGGGCAGAAGATGAATTGAAAAAGGGAAGTCAGAGATGAAAATGATGAAATTATAGTACTCATGGAGGAAATACTCAAATAAACAAACCAACAAAAGTATGCTGGGAAAGAGGAAAAAGGAGATTGACTCCAAGATGACTGTGGAAGTCCATCCCTAATTTATTAGATGTCTTGTGATGTTACTAATTACAAACACAGGAGAGAAAACAGCAGCACACGAGGCCAGAGTGGCTGTTTAGGGAGCAGGAAGAAAATGCCACTTTTGCAGGATGAACTTGAGAGAGCTGAGAACTCTCATTGGTGGACTTTGGTAATAAGTTGGCCTCTGAGTTTGAAAGCTAATAGAGTTCAATCAACGTACAATTTGGAATCAGCATCGAGAGGTCTACCAAGGCCACAGGAGCAGCATACATAGAGGAGACGAAAATGCAACACAAATGCTTAGCCAGAAGGACCAGGAGAGATGAACTTCAGAGTCTCTATAACACAGACACACAAAGAAATTTCATTCCTGAAGAACTTAAAGGCAGAACCGCCATATGACCCAGTCATCCATTCTTGGGCATGTACACAAAGAACTCCAAATCCTACCACAGGGATAGATGCACATCCATGTTAATTGCTTCTCTGCTAGCACTAGCAAGGAATGGACCAACCTAAATGCCCATCAACAAATGGATAATGAAAGTGTAGTACATATGCAAAACAGAATTATTACTGAGTTGTAAAGAAAAGTAAAATATCCAGTTCCTTCAAGTTCTCCTCCCCTCTCCCCTTCTCCTCCCATTTCGCCCTCCCTTCTCCCCCCTCCCCTGTGATCCCAGTTTTGTCAGGAGATATCGTCTATTTCCCCTTCCCAGGGGGAATCTATAAATGCTTCTCTTAGGGTTCATCTTGTTACTTAGCTTCTCTAGGATCATGGACTGTAGACTTGTTATCTTTTGCTTTACAGCTAGTATCCACTTATGAGTGAGTGCATACCATGTTCATCTTTCTGGGTTACCTCATTCAGGATGTTTTTTTCTAGATCCATCCACTTGCATGCAAATTACCACAGACTAGTACTCCATTGTGTAAATGTACTACATTTCCTTTATCTATTCTTTGGTTGAGGGGTATCTAGGTTGTTTCCAGGTTCTGGCTATTACAAATAATGTTGCTATGAACATAGTTAAACAAATGTCTTTGTAGTATGATTGAACATTCTTTGGATAGTTGAGATGGAGGAAGGACAGGGACAGAGAGCAAGGAAAGAGATATTTTGATTGAGGGCGCCATTATGGGGCTAGCAAGAAACCAGGCACTAGAGAAATTCTCAATAATCCACAAGGATGATTCCAGTCAAGACCCTAAGCAATAGTGGAGATGGTGCCCAAACTGGCCATGCCCTGTAGGCAGATTGATGACTACCTTAAATGTCACCATAGAACCTTCATCCAGCAACTGATGGAGACAGGGGCAAAGACCCACAGTGGAGTACTGACCTGAGCTCCCAAAGCCCAGTTGAAGAGTGGGAGGAGTGAGATCATGAGCAAAGAGGTCAGACCATGATGGTGCACCCACTGAAACAGTTTACCTGAGGTAATGGGAGCTCACCAACTCCAGCTGTACATGGAAGGAACCAGTATGGGACCAAGCTAGACACTCTAAATGTGGGTCACAGTTGTATGGCTGAGGAAGATTGCGGGGCCACTGGCAATGGCACCAGGATTTGCCCCTGTTGCTTGTACTGGCTTTTTATCCATTCTCTTTGGATATTTGGATACCTTGCTCAGTCTAGATAGAGTGGCAAGGAGGCCTTGGTCCTTCCTTGGAGCAATGTGTCTTGCCCTCTCTGGGGAGTGGATGTTGGGTTGGGTTGGGGGAAGGTGGAGGGAATGGGTGGAGTGGAGGGAGTGGATTGGTATGGAAAATGAAAAAAAGATTGGGTGTTTTCTTTATTAAAAAAAGAAAAAAGTAAAATAGTGATGAATTTAGGATTATATTAAGCAAGGTCACCCAAACAAAAAAAATATACTATGCTATATATAAAAACGTTATATATAAAAACTATGTTATATATAAAAACATTTGTATGTGTATATAGTATAATATTTAGGAAGGAGACCAAGAAATGGTGACATTAGGTGAAAAGGAGGGAAAGAATGCAGGCCAAAGGGCACACACATCACAAGGGGATAGAAAGTAATTGTCTTTCTGGTTTAAACTGTATCATAGCATTTGCCTCTGTGTGGGGCAAGGCTAAGTGCATACAAACAGAACTGAGAGTGAGAAGAGACAAGCCAGATGGCAATTCCAACAGAAGTTCATGGAAGATGACAGAGTCTGGGAATGCACAAGGGTTGGCTTGACTGGCTTTCTCAATCCAGCTGCATGATGATTTTATTGTTGACTTCAGTATAATAAAGCAATTTTCAAAAGTAAAACAGTTCATCATCTTCGAGGAAAGGGGTAGGTGTTGTTTCCTTATCCATAGAAACAGAATCAGACTGGAAGTCGCGGCAGAGAGTTGGGTCAAGTGCAGTCAGCATGGGGAGAACAACAGGAAGTAATGGAGAACATCAGGTGGAAACAGCCCCTCAGCCTGCCCAGGTGACCGCTAGCCCGGGAAGATATCCGCAGTGTTGCCAAATTTTCCAATATTTTAGGAGGAAATACAAGCAAATTGTCTGACAGAAAATCTTCCTGGTTATAAAATCCCTATGTATGGATTTAATAAGTCAATAATATTCATTGAGCACAAACTACATATAAGACACTAATCTAGGAGTTTGGATTTTGCACTTGATACAAGAGACAAAAAGTCTTTCTGTGGATGAAGTTCACACTCAGTTGCTGAGTACAAATAACAAATGAGAAAAAGTTATGTATTGAGGCAAGCACTGAAGGAATACAAGGGGGGCATTTGATCTATAATTTTGGAAATTATTTCTATATCAAACAAAATAGAATAAATGCTCCTTACCAAAGCATTTAAATATAAGGCCTTGGGGGATGTAAAAAGAGCCACATAGACACCTGTTTTCAGGTTCAAAGGGAAAATGGTCACTGTCTCTGAGTGGGACTTTGCTCAGCCTGGGACTCTGTTCAGTGAGATCAAAGGCCAACAGAGGGAAAAGGGTTAATCATGGGCAGGAAGTCTGGAAGATGAGGGCAGAGAAGAAAGGGAAAACGGGACCATAAGGAGCTGGTCAGTGATTGGGTCCAAGTTTGTGTCATGGGAAGCAAGGAAGTCAGGACACATTAGGAGCTGCAGAGTAGCCTGTCCTCAGAATTTAAGAGTAAGGGGAGGGGCAGACACTTCCCAGAGGTTCTCTGCAGCTGCCCAGGCAAGAAAGGAAGACTGCTTACATAAGACTGTGCATGAGAAAGGGGAAGCCTGTCAAATTCGAGCTGTAATTCGAAGGTAGGGAGGATAGTAGAATATTTGTTAGATTTCTAGGTGGAGTAAAGACAAACTGAGGCAGGCAGAAAAGATCACTGCAGGGAGCTTGACCTAAACTGGACAGAGAATGGACGGCCATTCACCAAAGTGGGAAAACAGGTGTGCCAAGAAATGGTGAAAAATCCTCTTTTTTTCTTTTTCCCTCCCCCAGCTTTAAAACGTCATTCAGATCTCCAAGAAGAGTTGTCATTTAAGCAACCTGTCCTATGCATTTACAAAAGTGATCCATACCAAACATACGTCCTAAAAATTCAAAGCATTTGATGCTGTAAGAAAGGATGACTGGAGATCCTGCAGGTATCATCTGAGGACCAGTCCCTTCACATGCTCCCGTAGGTCACAGATGGGGTAAGATGCGATGGTGGGTCAACCCAAGGCCCTGAAATGGGAGCCTGGGGGGTAAATTGAGCTAGTCAGACCTGGCCTCTGGGGCCACTCCTCTCAGGCAGGGGGCAGAGCCAGCTTTCCCACACTTCATGGTAAGGGATGGGGCCAGCTCTCAGGGTAGCTGCAGGACAGTGGGATATCCAAGAAATACCCGAAAGGAGTTTCGGTGAGGGTTCATTGATGATGGTGGACCAGAAACAGGAGGCCTTGAGCCAGACCAAATGACCATATGCCAAGTAAAGCTGATAGGGCAAAAGTGTGCTGTGTGACACACTGAGGCCCTAAAAGGAATGAAGAGGTAATGGAGCAGCAGGAAAGGCAGAGGAGCAAAGTGGTTTGTTCTGGTTTGCTTAGGTTTTAATTTTTCAAAAATTTTGTGTGTGTGTGTGTGTGTGTGTGTGTGTGTGTGTGTATGGGAGCACTGCAAGGGGAAAGGTGGATGTGGAGGGACTGGGAAATTCAGGGGTATGATGGGAAATTCCCAAAGAATCAATACAGATTTTTTTAAAGAGAATAGATAAGAGTGGACATCATTAGAATAATGAATGTTGGGATAAGAGGACAGATCAAAGGACAGAGAAATCACTCATTTCATTTGGAATTGGTGGAGCAGGCAATAAAGGCAAAGAGGAGGCAATAAAATCACTGAGAAGGCACAGACAGTGAACTAGGAGACTGAGCCAGAACAATTTGGAGCTGATGGGAAGGGAAAACATTAAAGTAAAGAAACTGATCCATGGGGTCCTATCGGTTGTCAGACCCAAGACAGGAGGTCATCAGTAATGCAGCTATAGTGGACGATGTGACATCGGATAATTTCACGATGCAGAGGAAAGTAGGACCTGGTCACACACACTTGCAACCTCAGCACTCCGGAAGTTAAGGCGGGAAGATCGTGAGTTCAAACCAGCCTTAGTCTTCATGGTGATAAAGTGTTTTTCTTTTCTTTTTCTTTTTCCTTTCCTTTCCTTTTTTTTTTTAAAGAAGGAAAACTAGACCTGGCAATATAGCCAGAAAGAGGGTCTTTGCATTTTCTGAGGATCAGAGAATTATGAGCTTATGTTTACATGAAAGCACCACTGGAATACAACCAAATAACTGGTGATGTAAGAGAGAGAAATAATTACTTCAAAATGTCCTGGTGTAGGAGATGTGGGATGGGTGTATGTGTGTTGGAGTTTGGACAATTACTTCACACTGTCAGAACACAGCCCTGTACACATAAGCCTTATCCTATAGCCACGCCTCTCTGCAGCTCTCTCTGGGACAGAGAAGCAAGACGCAATCTGTGCTGGGACTTGACAGCTCCCAAAATCTGTTACCTGGCTTTTCCATGTTTGTCTATTAAATATGTGGGGCTTAACTAAACACAACACACGATGCGAAAACTCCACCACCCCTAAAAGGTTATAAAAGTTCCAGCCTTTCCTTGGCTCTGGCATTTGTCTGAGACCTCTCAGGAAGAATGAGTTCTGGGAGCTTTGGTCCAGAGATGAAAGTTACTTACTGAAGAAGCACCTCTGCCCTGGCCCGATTGATTCTTCTCAGGGCAGCCCCGCCCCTGCACCCCCATTCTTGATGAAGCGCCTCTCCAAGCTTTAGAGAGAAGCTCTGCCTTTTCTTCAGGGCCTCATCATGTTTAGAGCCAGATGTTGTTGCTTTAACTCTTGTAACTCTTCTCCCACTTTGAGGCCAAATCATGACCCTGAGGCCCTTTCATTGCTATGAACCTCGCGCAGTGGAATTGTGTCGGTCTCCTCGGTGGACAGCATCTGAGGGAATCTTGTGATTGTCTAAATTCATATTCAGAACATCACTTGGCCCTCCACAGAGAGTCTCCGTGGAACTTTCACAGCACAACAGCCTTCCTTTAGCAACCCTGAAACATCACCAAAGTTCATATTTTCTTCATAGTAAACATTGTCGGATTACAAAATGCCACTCAAAATTGAGGGATACAGGGGGTCTCAGTAACCCACCGGTCCTGGAAATGGTCCGTAGAGTTTAATTTGGAATGAAGAAGTAAAGATAAAGGTGAATAGGCTTTAAATGCAGCATCCACACTAAAATTCTTTACATTTCATTTTCACATTTTGGTGTGAGTCCATGAGGAGCAGGCAGGTGACATCATTTCATATTAATACAGTTGACATCTTTCAAAGAAGCTGAGTAATCTGATAATTATAGCTTGATATCATCTAAAAATTGTTATTTTGGGTCCCTTTTGAAAGCTGAGATTCTAGTCTTGATGTTCAAATGGTGAAAACCTCGTTCTCATCTAGGTCTTCAGCTAGAAGTTTGTACACTGGTGCTCTTTGCACAGACAGAATGCATGAGGGTGGTTCTTGATGACACTTCTGGGATGCTTTAAAAGGTGTTAGGGACATTAGTGGAACTCTTTTATGTGACCTGGAGTAATGTAAAGCTTGTGAGACAGGAGCTAACCACAAGCCAGCTCCAACTGGAACCAAGCCTAAGGCAGGCTTGATATGGTAATGAATCAACTCCAGTGTGACCTGTAGCACTGATGTTATTGAACCAGCCCTAACTGAACACTGAGGGCACAAAACTTACAGGCCCAATAGAATAAGACAAAAATTGGACATTTGCTGGAGACCCTAGAAGAACAAGGCCAGACTCCCCAAAGTGTGGCTAGCACCTTAAGCCTCTGAGATGATATCCATCCAAAGGGGACTTTGAGACTGGCCACCTTGTGGCTCTGGCTTCAGCGATCATGTATCTCTGGTACATTGCCTTGGTTACGCATGCCCACTGTCAGCGCTAGCCTCTGGGTGAACCAGAGAAGCTTCTGGAACCTCCCACAGTGCCATCTTCCTAGCCTGCCACAGTTGAAGGCTGAAGGACTTATGGTGGATGTGGGTGGAGTCTTTAAGCTCCTGAACCAATCTTACCAGAGAGGATTCCCCAATGGAACACTGTGGTGTTCTCTGCCTGAAAATCATTCCCCTCTTGGTGAGATGTCTGTTTACCTAAGATTACCGCAGCTCTTATAATAGTGTGGTATTGAAAGGAATGTTTGTGGAACCAAACTGAGCATTTTCAAAAAGCAGATCTCATGTGTGGCCATCCTAATTGTGGGGGTGGGGACGGCACTCACAGCAAACTGGCCATACTCATTGCAGAAGGAAAGAAAGATTCCTTGATTCCACAAATCTTCCACTTTACCCATGAGAAGGCTAGTCACACAGCCTAAGGACCTTCTTCAGATACAAAGTACAGGCGTGACCAATGGTGACTCAATTAACGAAAACAATTATTTTTACAGGGCCATTCCATCCCCATCAAGGCCTAGACTTGACTCAGCATTTCCAGTTCATTAAGAAACACAGGTAGCTCCTGTGTCTTTCCCTTTCCACTTCACAAGTTAACTGGCTCTCTGAAGAGCCCCCTCCCCTGCTGAATACCACGGGAGAGTTGAGTCATCATTTGCTTTGCATTCTGTGCACTCCCATCATAAGGACAGGAGATTCTTTTCCAAGTTGTGACTTTTTTCTCTTAGTTCTTTGGCTCTTTGGGGGCCCACCACTCAGTTCAGATTTACTCTTTCTTATGAATGTTTGGCCTTAGCTTGGCTTATTTCTAACCAGCTTTTCTTAAATTATCCTGTCTATCATTTTTCCTCTGGGCTTCTACCTTCCTCTATTTCTGTATATCTTTTCTGTCTTACTCCATTGCTGGTTGTGTAGCTGGGTGGCTGGTCCCTGATGTCCTCCTCTCCTTCTCCTTTCCTTGCTCCTTGCTCTCCCAGATTTCTCCTCCTATTTATTCTCTCTGCCTGCCAGCCCTGCCTATCCTTTCTCTGCTCACTATCAGCTGCTCAGCTCCTTATTAGACCAATCAGGTGTTTTAGACAGGCAAAGTAACACAGTTTCAGAGTTAAACAAATGCAACAAAAACCAATGCAACAAATCTTTGCGTCATTAAAACAAATGTTTCATAGCATAAACAAATGTTACACATTCTTAAATAGTATTTTACAACCTATGGTTTCATTTTTAAAGTTTTCATTGACAATCAGTTTTGTCAAAATCTCTAGTTAAATGCTAAATAAATGCTGACTAATAAAGGACTCTGTAGTCAAGGTGAAAATCCAGAGTCTTCTGTGCTATGGTTAAGCAATAAACACATCTGCTTCTAGCTTAAAATGATTAAATGATTGTTTATACATATCTGTGTTCATTTAAAAAAATGCCTCTCTCTAAACGACAGTAAAGAGGTGTCTTAAAGGCACGAAAACACAGAAGAGGAGATGCCAGCCAGTGAGGTGTGGAAGGGCGTGCTGAGTTAGGGCAGAAGGGAAAGCTGAAATGTTAGTCTGCAACCAACCACTGATGGTGCAGGATTTTAAGGTCCCAGGAACCTCTGCAAAGAGGATGAGGGATGGGACTGAAACTAGGGTCACCTGAAAGTTTATTCAGAGTGCACAGATCCAAAGGAATCTCCTCTAGTGCAGTGTGTGAGTGACCTTCCTATCTCAACAGGGTAGGGAGCATGAAAGGGGAAAAAGACTCAGAAACCTTGAAACTGGAAAACAGAGGGGAAACAAAAAGAAATAGAAGTGGTGGATGTTGAATGCCAAGGTCTTGATCATCTTGGTTTAGGATCCAGAATGGTCGGCATATACCTACTTCTCTGTTCACTTAGACAGGACTTTGGGAATTCTGTTTCTAGAGACGTGAATCTGAGTGAAAATGCTTTTAGATGATTATATACACAGTCAAATTTCCGGCCCCAATAGCCCTGCACTTCGGCTCATCAGGAAGCCAGTCTTGACCACGTAGCCAGCACTTTCCGCCAGCTTTCTGGATAGTCACTCTTTCATAGACAGCCAAATCATGAGTGTTAGCCACCTGGGGAAGGTTCAGCTTGAAAACAAAGGGCCAAGCTAACAACTGCAGACCAAAAGGAACTCAGAAAATAGATGACACAGGAAGGAAAGATAATACCCCCCTACCAAAAGGTATAATTAATCAGATGTAAATTAAGACATTTTATATATTCTAAGGACAAATGTAAATCATTGCACCTCCAACCAGGGGCTGTGCAGGGCCACACCTGTTCCTTTTAGAACAGTCGTGAAAGAGAAGCATAAGGAGTCGGGAGACGAGGGTGGTAGTTACAGAGGAGCTAAGACCTGCCTAAGTTCCTTTATGATGAGGGTGGTAGTTACAGAGGAGCTACCGTTCCTGGCCTAAGCCCTGCAAGGCTCCATAGCACCTCCAGATATCGTCTCCCTGGGAAGCAAGCCTAACACAGGAAACCCGAGTCCAGGAGGGGAATGCAAACAACACCCAAACCACAAAACAGGGTCAACATTACCAAAGCTGAGGTGCTAAGTTAGGAAGCAGGGGAAATTGGTTTTGGGTGCCCTTCCTGACAGACTGACACAGCAAATGTAAACTCTGTGTACAAAGACAGCAGCGCTGTGATGGCTAACCAGGCAAGGTCCCAAACTAGAAGGGCACATGGCGCCCTTACCAGTGTTTCTCCCTTCTCTCTTACCTTGTCCTCTTGAGACAGCATGGAGATCTGCTTCTTGGATTGCAAGAGCAGAAATTAGGGCAAATACATTACAGTTGGGCTGACTGCGACATCGAGAAAGAGCCCAGAGATTCAACAGTTTTGAATATTTGCACAAATGACCTAAATAATAATCGTTGCCAGAGAATAAATTCTACTGGAGTGGAGAAAGAATTAGGACAACTGGATTACATCAGCACCATTTGCCTCCCTTTGGAAAAATCTGACAGTTTTAACAGGTTTATTCGGTCTATGTCTTGACAGATCATGGGGCCATGAGCAGGTCCCACTTGGTATCTGAAATGTTCATGTCAGACACTGCCAGTGATGACTGCCTATGAATTATTGAGTATTTACTGTAAGTTAAGCAAAGAACCAGATGCTTGATGCCTCTTATTTCTTTTGCTCCTCACAACACTGTGAGGTCGGTACTATGTTTGTGCCTATTTTATACCCAGTTTGTTTCCCAGAGTGGCTGACAGTGGGCCACACAGAAGGCAAAGGAAGTGTCAGTGTTAGAGCCAGCGTTTTTCTGAATCTCAGAACTCTGCCCTGTGCTGCATTGCCTTTTATCATGGGTGTGTGCACTGGCACATACGCACACACCCTCCCTCTGACACACACTCACACTCATACTTACTCCCTACTCTCTTACACACACACACACACACACACACACACACTCATCCTTACTCTCTCACATGCCCAGGCTCACCTCTCTCTCTCTCTCTCTCTCTCTCTCTCTCTCTCTCTCTCACACACACACACACACACACACACACACACTCCCCCTCCTCCCACAGGCTCGAATTTTCTTGCCTTTTCTCTTTCTCTGCTTTGGCAGTGACAATCCACTGGAGTCTCATAAAACCAGGCCCCACTGAAGAAGCATTTGCTCATGCGAGGTCAACATTACACTCCCACTCGCCTGGAGACTCTCTCTCCAAGCATACCAGAAGCAGGCTGAAGTGGTTCTGCCAGGTGGACATGTCACATCTTATTGGCTCCGCTAACCAAATAGCTCTGAACCTGAACCTAGAGAAAAATAAACAAATAAGCCCCGAACTTCTATAGTATGCTCACACCTTAATTAGTGAATTCTTGGCAAATAAAAGCAGCCTAGATGTCTATTAGCTGATGAATTTGGATATTGAAATGGCATATTTATGCAATGATATATTAGTCAGCTGTTAAGGAAAACACAATTATGAAATTTGCAGGAAAATGGATGGAGTTATAAACAGTCCCCAAGTGAGGTAACCCAGACTCAGAAAGACAAACACTGTATTTCTCTTGTTAGTGTTAGCAATGTGTGTTTCATTTATAATATCCACAGGGGTTAGGTAGCTAATAAGGGACCAGGAAGGAAGAAGGGGTTTTCCAAGGAAGGGGAATAGAGTGTTTTAAAGGGATAAACAGAAAATCAGAATAGGAGGATTAAATGGTGTGTGTGTAGGTAAAGGAGGGAATATGGGGAAGGACAGCTCGCCCTAAAGGCCTTTTGAAAAGCCAGGTAGAAACCCTACTACTGTAGAAGTTCTCCTTGTGTGATGTTTACTCTTTTGTCTTTTTAAGGGGTCTACCACCCAGCTCCCAAATAAATCACCCATGGAGGCTTATTCTTAGTTAAGACTGCCCGGCCTTAGCTTGGCTTGTTTTTGCCAGTTTTTCTAACTTATAGTATCTCAACTACCTTTTGCCTCTGGGCTTTTTCCTTTACTTATGTCTCTATATCTTACTTCCTTCTTACTCTGTGGTTCGGTGGCTAAGCCGCGCCCTCCTTTTTCTCTTGATTCCCCTCCTCCTCGTTTTCTACTTCTATTTATTCTCTCTGCCTGCCAGCCCCACCTATCCTTGCTCCTGCCTTGCTATTGGTCGTCCAGCTCTTATTAGACCATCAGGAGTTTTACACAAGCAAAGAATCACAGCTTCACAGAGGCAAACAAATGCAGCATAAAAAGAAAAGCAACATTCTTTACATTATTAAACAAATGTTCCACAGCATAAACAAAAGTATCACACCTTAAAATAATATTCCCCAACAGTTCCATATATATATATATATATATATATATATATAGACACACATATAATTTAAATGAAGTTACCATATGATGGGAGAGACAATGCTTCAACTGGATATCCTATAATACCAAATAAAACCCCCACTGCCAGGACTGGGTTTACATCTTTTGAGTTGTTACACAAAGGAGTCTATAGAGTCCTTCAAATTCACAGGCCATTGCCAAAGCTATTAGGTTACCCTCCACAACCTGAGATTAGGACCCAACTCCTGAAGATACCACACTCATGGAGATATTGAGCATCACCCCTACTGATTAGCATTCATAGTGTTGAAAGGTACTATACACACTACTGTAGAAGAAAACACAATCATCGATCCCAACCAACTGTGAACCTCCTTTGAGCTACAATAGCAACCTGCCTACTGGGCCAATAGTGGCACAAATGTTATGGGAGAATGAGGCCAAGAACCAGAGACTGAACAAGGGAACACCTACTATAATTATTCTGCTAAATCAGTGGTTCTCAACCTTCCTAATGCTGCAAGCCCTTAAGTACAGGTCCTCATGTTGTGGTGATGCCCCCAACCATAAAATTATTTCGGTTGCTTCTTCATAACTGCAATTTTGCTACTGTTATAAATTGTAATGTAAATATCTGATATGCAGGATATCTGATATGGAACTCCTGTGAATGGGTCCTTTGCATACACACACACACACACACACGTTTGTTTTGTTTTTTTTTTTCTTTTTTAGAAAAGAGAAAGACTGTGAAATGAGAATATGAGTGGAGAGTTCTGAGAGGAGTTGGTGAAAGGGAAAGAAGATGACCAAATTATATTATATGAAAATTTAAAAAGTAAGTACAAAAATAAAAACTCCTTTTTTTGTCTTACCATCTTTTGCTTGTATATTGTGGTTTCCAACTTCGTGGGTTTTTTGCGGGGGTGGGTGTATGTGTCTGTTTCTTGTGTTTTTTTTTTTTTCTTCTTCTTCCTTTTTATTTTGGCTGTTGCTGTTGTTTTTGTTTGTTTTCCTGTCGGTTTTCTGGAAGGAGAGAGGGTATGGAGTTGGGTGGGTGGGGCGTCATTGCACAAGGGGAACCCATGGTCAGATGTATGGAATGTTTCTTCAGTAAACAAGAAGCAGGTGTGCTCATCTGTTTCCATTAACTTCTAGAAAACATGCCTCACTTCATTTGCAGTGCAGAGCAGCCTAGATTTGCAGCTGTGTGACGAAAAGAAAAGAAAGAAAAACCTCAGCCCAAAGGTCTTGTTTTTGTTGGCTGCTCTCAGATTCGTGAGGGAATACTGAAGGCCGCTAGGAAGGCACAGAGAAGGTTCCAGGTGTGTGTGTGTGTGTGTGTGTGTGTGTGTGTGTGTGTGTGTGTAGGGCAGAAAGCAGCAAAGTACTCCATTGTGACCTTTGACCTGGGAGACTTCCTGGAAGAGAGAGGAGAGAGGTAGGGTGGCCTGAGACTTTCAGGCTCTAAGCACTTTAAGTGGTTTAGATTTCGCAACGCTTTTGAATTCCAGTGGCCTCCCTCACCTACAAGAATGACAGAATCTAGCCGGGCGGTGGTGGCGCGCGCCTTTAATCCCAGCACTCGGGAGGCAGAGGCAGGCGGATCTCTGTGAGTTCGAGACCAGCCTGGTCTACAAGAGCTAGTTCCAGGACAGGCTCCAAAGCCACAGAGAAACCCTGTCTCGAAAAACCAAAAAAAAAAAAAAAAAAAAAAAAAAAAAGAATGACAGAATCTGGCTGACCGTAAGGCAGCCTAGTCTTTCAGGAAATTGTAATATCCTCTTCCGTTTTACACCTGTTCCTAGTACTGTTGATTCTAAGGCCTGACTTCAAGGCTTCCCTCTGAGCTTCTGTTTGCCCTCTCCCTAGATACTCCCCACCCCCTTAAGACGGGTCTCTCTAGCTCCAGCAGTGTCTCCTACACTTCAATCTCATGCTGTACATTTCCACTTTGACATGCTGTAGACGCTTTTTATACTTAACCAGCAGAAAGCCAAACTGGTGATTTCTTCCCTCAGTTGCCTCCCGGGTTTGGAATAAGGGTCCTTTTACAGCTGCCTCTTCACCTTACACAAGCTCGAATTTTAGAGTCAACTTTAAGATTGTTTAGCTTCTGTTCAGTTGTCAAATTCTGTGGACTCTTCCTTCAAAATGCCTTTGGTCTAAGCAAGAACAGAAACCCAAGGGTTTATAATAATTATGTGAGGTTTTCTTTTTTAAGAATATCAGGTTTACTTCCTTAACTTAGATTCATCATTTAAAAATCCGAAATTAAACATTTCTGTTCCCTGGTGTTGACCTCTGAACTATGGTGCTGTTGGAATCGCTGCATTTCCAGAATCCGTGCACAACTTCCAATTACCCAGTGCTTCCCTGCAATAACTCAACAGTCTGCTAACTCTCACGAGCAGCTTGTACATACGAGCTCCTCAGATCTTCTAGCCTCTCTCTCAGTCCTGCCCTCTCTGCAAGCTGGACCACCTGCTCACACTGCTCTTCCTTCTGGCTGTATTCTTGGCCCGGCATGCTCATACTCGCTAGTCCTGTTTGGTAGAATCAGTGCGGCCGTCACATGAGCAGATTAGGGATTCGTGAAAGGAAATATCAATGATTCCTAAGTTCTAAACATTCCCCAAATGTTTAAAAAACCCAGTTAGTCTTTTCTACCTGGGCAAGAGCTATGCTTTCTCATTCCTTCAAAGTTATACATATTTTTTATGTATCTTTATGTTTCCTGACCTAATTACATGAATGTATCATTTGGGGATTGGAGATCTCTACAGGGATTATAAATTGTTCCCAGCCATCTTGAAATCAGCGTGGAATGAGATGTTGGAAGACACATGGCTCCCTTTCAGAGTGCAAAATAAAAACAAGGAATTAGTGTCCACACCAGAAGGCCCTGGGTTTCAAAACTTCTCTTTGACTTCCTAACTCACTGTGCTCTATGCAGAACAAACGTTTGATGATTGTTCATTATAGAGAATGGACTAGGGAGAGGCTTCATTGGTAGGATGCTTGCTGCACAAGCGTGAGGACCCGAGTTCGATCTCCAGGATCCCTGTAAAAATGTGCACATCTGGAATCCCAGCACCAAGGAGGCAGAGGCAAGTGGGTCCCTGGGGTTTGCTGACCAGCCAGCCTGCCCCAATCAATAAGCCCCAGGTTCCAGTGAGAGACCCTGTTTCAAAGGAGGTAGACAGATATTCCTGAGGATGACACCCAAGGTTGTCCTCTGTTGCCTGCCCACAACAGGGACACATGCATACACAAGCACAAATGTGCACGCACACACATGAAAGTCTAAGCTTTAGAATCAAGTTAGAGTTGCATTCTAATCTGGTCACTGTAATATTAAGCTGGAAGCATCACCCCAGTCCCTGGCCTGGGAGTTGCCTTGGGCCGGACTCCACCTCTGGGAAAGCCTGCTAAATGCTGACCCCTCCCCTGGGAGGACCAGGACCACTCCCACAGGCTATTTATGCTCCTGCCTGAAAAAGGAATATGTGGTTGGGCTTTGCATGGTCCCCCTCTATATATCGTATCCCCCCCAACTCCCCCATGCTCTCTACCACCCGGGAGTGCTACATTTATTAAATGTGGGCATGTTTGTTTTGGTCTTATCTGGTCTGACTGGAGTTATTTTGTGTCGGCAGAGAGGCTCATCTTAAGATTTTTCCTAACAGTCACTTCTTAACTGTACATATTTTGGTAGAAATAACTATTTTGTTCTCTCATCTGTGAAATATTGATAGCATTTCCACTTTCTAAAGCTTTGCTGGTGAAATGGTACACACATAAAGCAACAGGAATACAGCAAACCAGGGCCAGCATTTAAAATAAAATACTCTCACTAAGTTATAAATTTGAAGGTTTTGTCCTCTTTGTAGTCATGCTTACATTTTAATGTATGACTTTTTTGAATTAAGTAAGTGAATCATGTGATACTTTTAATTCTTTGCCCCAAAATGTTGTAATTACTTGGGTGTTGACAAGCATTACTTAAGGGTCCAGCCATTATTTCTTCGACTTGCTCCTTTCAAAAGAACTTATTCCTCAGAACAACCTACTTTAGAAAGTGAATGCTTAGAGTAATCGGTGTTGCTCTAAGCAGGGTGATGAAGATAGTTTTTGACACTTTGCTGAGTCCATTGTTCTATCTAGAAAGAAAGCTACGGTGTTCATTTAACACACATTTAGAGAACTTTTTCAAAGATTTCTTAGACCTCCCTACCTAGCTGGTTTTGACTCAAGCTACCTATGATGTGGAGGCTGAAAACTGCAGGCCCATGCCCAACTTGTCTGAGGGTCAGAGAGTTTGGAGATTGACAAGCATAGTTGCCAGTCCCAACTCAGGATGTGACTGCTTGGTTCTTTTAAAATTAAGATAGCTTGAAGCCATCCTGACAGGTGGGCAGGATACGGATATGTACTTCTGCTCCTTCTTTTGTAACTGTGAGGTCACCTAGGGAAGGGAAATCTTCAGAATTCATGACCTAGAGCAGTTTTGCTACCTAGACAACAGAATACTAATGATTTGATGTGTCAGAGTGATAAAGGGTTTGATTGTGTGAGTTATCCTAGGTATCATATTAATAAAGTCTTTTGTTGCCTCCCCTCCCTTTAGTTGGGCATAAAAGTTGTGGAAAAATAAACATGGATGATTTCAGTAATCACTGGAATATCCTCCTGGTATTCTATGTTTTTTGTGTTATTATTTTTATGTGTCTTCATATTCTTTACTTCAATTCCCATGCCCCTACCCTGGCAAGAGGTGATTTTGTCAAGGCCTGTCCTCGACACTATGGCCTGGCAGAAGAAAAGTGTGGAATGATGTCACAGAAAGCTCTGAGGGAAGACATGAAGGCCCCACTGATACCGCTTCTCAGTCTCTGCTGGGCCCTTACATACTTAAGGAATGGTACAGTTTTTACCATCGAGTATGAGAAACAGACTTGATGGCTTTAAAACACTCCACCTTTGTGAGACTTTTAAACTCTAGGATGTTTTTGTTTGTTTTTGAGAAATGATTCCATTATACAGGCCATGTTAACTTGGCACTTTGAAGCCTTGAGCCCTAAACCTCTTGCTCAACCTTCCAAGTTTACAGGCATGAGTCACTAGAGAATGATGTCAACTCCAGAATGTTTAAATACTGTTAGATTTCAACAACGTCTATAGGAGACCCTTTCCTATAATCTCTGCATTGGGCAACATGGTGTCTGGTGAACTAAGTAAGCATGAATTAAAGGATTTTTCAACAAATAAAACATTTGTGGAAAACAAGATTCCTCTTCAGAAGCTCACACTACCCTATAAGGAACCACGAGCAAACTTCAGGAAAGACTATCAGCACAGGGCGTAACAAACACTCTCACAGCTGGCCCACCATCAAAGAGAGAATTTCAGGTGAGGGGCTTCACCAGCCAGGTACAGCAGCTATGGGAACAGATAGTTCAGGTCAAGACTCTGCTAACCAGACACAGACACAGTTAAACTCCAGAGCTCTTCACTTGAGGAACTGCAACTTGCCTTTCCCTCTCTCTCTGTCCTCCGGGTTCCCCCCTCTCCATCAGCAGCACCCTGGGGTACATGATTGCTCTGATGGTATCACCTGGATCAGGGGCTGCACAAACCGGGTTGCACGGTGACACAGCTTAAATAATCCTAATTCCTAGAGCTGTTCTCAAAGATGTTCAGCTTGTCCTGGGCACAGCTTCATCCTCTGGATTATTATTATTGTTTTTAATGACTTCAGGTGATTCCAATGTGCGCATCGCTTTGGGTATCATTGGCTATTTTTCACAACATGAAACAAATCTTTGCCTTAGGGTCTACTGCATATTTCTGAATTTTATTTTATAGCAGGACTAAATCCTAAAGTAGAATTCAAAACGGGTCCTTGGTACATAACCTGAATCAGGACTAAGAAAGCAACTCCTCACCCAGACAAGATCTGAAAACGATCAGTCAGGTTCCCTAACTCTGTTGTTTTGAGAGGGCTCTGCCAGGCTGGCCTCCAGCTCTCTTTTAGTCTAGTCTTGTCTTCTTGGCTCATCTCCTACTTTCCGTTTTGACACCATGGAGAGACCTAGAAGACATTCTTGTGTCACTGGTTCCCACCCTTTATCTGACGTCTTGCAGCAGAAGCTACAGAGGTCCTGGGTGTGCCCTGTTTCTCTGCTCCCACCCCCCCAGAAATTCCACCGCGCCTACCCCTGCTTTAGAGAGCACATAGTCCCTCTCCAGACTTAACTCATAGCGGGTCCACCCCAAGGCTGGGTCCCCAGGGTGACGCTCAAGTCCCAGCCCGCCCACGCCACGTAGGGAACGCCCTCTGCACGAGGGCCGCCCCACCCACGGTGACAAGAGCCCCGCCCAGCCTCGCCGCAGACACTCAATTAACCGCGGCGCGAAAACGGTCCAGCCGCAGCCGGACTCTCTCTCTCTCTTACCTGGGGCAATGGGCTCAGGGACTCGGTCCTCACCACCGCCGCCTTCGCCGCTGCTGCTGTCCCTGCTGCCGCTGCTGCTGCTGCTGTCCCCGACCGTGCGGGGTGAGTGGCCCGGAGCTGGGTGCCACCGGCAATACTGAGCCGCGGCCGGCCAGGCGCGCGCATGCTCATCAGGCATTGTTCCCCGTAACCGGGGGCCCCCCAGCGAGCAGGTGCCTCGGCCGGCGGGAGGGATGGGTGTGGAGTGCTGGACTGGCTGGGCTGCAACTGGATCCCGCGACCCAAGACCAGGAAAAAAAAAATCAAAAGAGAGAGCTGAGTGCGAATCTCCAGCCCTGCTTCGGGTTCTTTAATTCTTAAGGTGGAGGGCAGATGGCGGACCATCTGCGCCCCTGAGAGTCCAGCGGCGAGCAGCGTCTGGCAACACACACTCCGGTGTCTGAACTTAAGCCTAGCCGCGGTATCGGCGTGGATTTTGAGGACATCCTGAACCTCTTCTTTAGGGGGAGCGAATATTTACTCTTTACTTAATTTTGTGTTGTGTTGATGAGAGCCTAGGCATTGCAAGTTCCTGCTGGGAAGGTTGCGCAAGGGGAGGAAATAAAGAGTCATTGCTGCTTTCCTTATTCCAGGTGTGGGGAAAGAAAATCCGGCGGGGGGGGGGGGGGGCTACTTTACACCTGCTCTCATCTTCCTAGGTGACTGCGGCCCACCTCCAGAAATACCTAATGCCACGCCAGAGGTGGATGGAAAAACCAGTTTTCCCGAAAAAAGTTTTGTGGTATATTCATGTAATAAAGACTATCAAAAAATTCCAGACAAAGAAGACACAGTGTTCTGTCTTCCAAATGGTCAATGGTCGAGCCTGGACACATTCTGTAATAGTAAGTTCTTCATTTCTTTTTAGAAATGTTATGGGACTGTGTATCTCGTTGAGGTTATTTTTACTCCTCTTTGGAGTGACTGGTAATTGATAGTTTTCTAGCATTATTAACCCCCAGAGTATGCGTGTTGGTAGTTCACACTCCAGCTAATTGAAGGCGGTACTTCCTATAGCAGGTCCTCTTCTTCATTAAGAGTTTTTCTTTCTATTGCAGAGGCTAATAGAGAAAATAAATGACAGGTCTGTTCAGGGAGTAAATTATATGTGAATATATTTGTCAAGTACCTTGAGACACACACCCAGGTGATCTGCCTGCTTCAACTTCATTTTGTTAAGTAAAGAGAACAACTCTTGGGAGACATTTTAACATCTTGCTTTAAAAAGATCTGTTGTACCTATAGCCCTGTGTTAGCTTTAAGATACAGTCTGTAGGTGATTCTGGCGTATCTGAACACAGTACAGGGATTCAGAACTGGATGGTGTCTGCCCACCCAGGTCCGTAGTGTTGCCTGTTGCCTGTTCTCTCGCTATAAGCCTGTGTAGCGTGTTCCTCTGCTAATTGCATTGGCATTTGTAGCTCATTAGTCAGGGAGAGAGGAGTGGCCCTCAGGGCTTAAGGCATTACTGCCTACTACTTAGGCTTTACAGACACTGTACACCGAGGCTATGCTAATTTTCTTTAAAAAGTAATGAACTAGCATTAGATTTTTGTTTGTTTTTGTTTTACCATATTTGTTTTTATTTGTTTGTTTGTTTGACTGTATTTTGCTCAGGCTGACCTGAACTCATGGACTCTCAAAATCCTCCTGCCTCAGCCTCTCAAGTGTCTGGAATTATAACCTACCTGGCTTCCCCCTTTCATCTTTTTACACTCTAAAATAACAATAAAAATAAAAGTATAGTCTGATAAACACAGGGCTTTCAACCTACGCACTTCCTACCGAACATTATCTACCCTGTGTGATTAGATGTGCTCCACCCTCAGGAATTTCATGGACCCTGGTTGCTATCCCCATACATTAGGATGGCTGCAGTGTTGCTAGGCAACAGGAATAGGTCCGCTCATTACATACCTGCAGGAAGCACATTTATGTATGTGGCCCATCATGGATCAGAACATAATTCTCTGACTGCAGAAAAGTAAAGATAAAAGACTGGGTTGCTGCCTTTGAGCGACCGGAATTGGGAGAAGCTACGGTAAATTCAGAATCATTCAAAATGAACTCTTGAACCCATACGTGAAACAGGCTTTACAGTTGGATTTTCTGGCCCCATTGAAGGCAAGAAAGCCATCAGCCTTTACCACGCTTTAGCGTTCGTAACTCCCCCTCAGTATTGCTTCACCTAATCCTTCAAGTCACCCATGAATTATGGATGTGGGGACTCT
This sequence comes from Arvicola amphibius, assembly GCF_903992535.2. NCBI lineage: Eukaryota > Metazoa > Chordata > Mammalia > Rodentia > Cricetidae > Arvicola > Arvicola amphibius. Next base: position 89,629,455 of record NC_052058.2, on the reverse strand, counting down.
TCTCAGTTTCAAAGTTAAGGAAATCTTCTGCCAGAAGGTAATAATGTGCACAAGACCAGGATCTCTTATGCCAAAAGCCTGGCTTCAAGCTTGGGCCTTGGAACTACTGAGCCACCGTTTCTTACTCTACTCCTTGCCTTATGAGAGCTCATAGCTCCAGCTGTTTACACTTGGTGCATACTTGATGTACATCTGGTTCATCTGGCCCTCGTTACCAAGGGCTTCTGTAAGATTAAATGATATGTGTAAAACACTTAGGAATATTCAATAAATTCAAGATATTTTTATTCCTATTATTATCATTATTATTATTATTATTATTATCATTTAATGGGAAAACTTAGATACTTAGTAGCCGGGAAATGAAGGCATGCATGTGAATACACTTGATATACTGCAAATACCACAGTGTTATTTATTTTAAAAATGAATATATAAAGTGGTAAGGATCCATACCAAAAAATAAGTAAATAGTTAAATGAAACTGGGGTGGTTTAACTGCCAGATATTATGAGATGTCGATTATTTTATAATCTGTGTTGTTACTTTTTCTGCCACTTCGTTAATCCTTTCAGAAAGCTGTAATGCTCCAACAAGAGTGACTTTTGCATCCCTCAAAAAGGAATATATCGATTTGAATTATTTCCCAATTGGTAGCACTGTGGAATATGAGTGTCGGCCAGGATATCGAAGAGTAACTTCGCTGTCAGGCAAATCAACTTGCCTTGATAATTTAGAATGGTCCACAGTTGCTGAATTTTGTGCAAGTGAGTATAAATTGAATAAGTAATTCCAATCATCTGTGTTTGTGGAAATATCTCTTCCATTTGTGCTGGAAATATATGTGTGTATACATATGTGTACATATATATATATATACATACATATATACACAGGTACATATATTCACATATATACACATACATATTGTATGTTTGTGCTGGAAATAAACACACATATATTATATATATATGATTCTTCAAATAATCATGATTTTTTTTTGTTTTTGTTTTTGTTTTTCAAGACAGGAGTTCTCTGTGTAGCCTTGGCTGTCCTGGAACTTTCTCTGTTGACCAGACTGGCCTTGAACTCAGAGATCTACCTGTCTCTGCCTCCAGAATGCTGAGATTAAAGGTGTGCACCACCACTGCCCAGCTGAGTGTTTTTTTTTAATTAGACAACTGTTTACATAATAGAAATACTTACTCACAGATTTCATGCTTACTTAAGGTTACCTAAAATGATGATATACTCTAAGTATGTTGCTTTTGAGACAACAAAAAAAATGAATGTAAAATTTTAAAATGTTAGGGTTAGAAATATCAGTGGCTTAGAGAATGATTTGGGGTGTCTCATATTTATTTTTTCCTACTGTCCTAAGTTATAATTAGAAAGTAAAAATCATGTAAATTCAAGGTACACATTATTTCATAAAAATATCTTTATTGTTTGGGTATATATGTTTTTCATGCATGCATGTATGTGCTAATAAGTAGGTATGACTGTACATGTTTATGGTATATGTGTTTGTGGTCAGAGGACAGCCCTAGGTGTCAGTCCTTAGGTGCTTTGGCCTGGAACTTCACCGCATAGACCATGCTGTCCTCTCCCTCCTTCCCCGCTGGCTTTTAAAAGGGTTCTGTCTCCCTCTTATCACTGAGAATATAGGTGTGTGTCACTGTGTCCAGCTGTTTATGTGGATTCTGGTGACCCAAACAATAAGCAAACACTTCATTTACATTTCCCCAGGCCCTTAATGTTCTTTTGTGTTTGCTTCTGTGTGTGTACATGTTTCTCTCTCTCTCTCTCTCTCTCTCTCTCTCTCTCTCTCTCTCTCTCTCTCTCTCTCTCTCTTCTCTCCTCTCTCTCTCTCTCTCTCTCTCTCTCGTGTGTGTGTGTGTGTGTGTGTATACATACTTGTATACCAAAGGACCACCTTGGGTGTCATTCTTCTGTTCACCTTATATCTAGACAGGATCTGTCATTGGCCTGGGGCTTCCCAAGGAGGCCTGACTGGCTGGACAGTGAACCCCAGGGCTCTGCCTGTCTCTGCCTGCCAAGTGCTTGATACCATGGCCAGCTTTTTATGTGTGTCCCAGGGATCAAAGTCAGGTGCTCGCCCTTACATGGAAAGAACATTACCATCCCAGCCAGCCTTCTGTCTACTTCCTCCCCCATTTCAATTTTGTTTCTTAAGTTGGAATGGAACTCATGTGTTTCACTGCAGTATTTTCATACATTGGGTCTTTTACTTTGTCTCATTCGGCTCTCACTCTCTCTCACCTTCCTGCTGGTTCCTGATCCCGGGTCTCCTGTCCTCCTGCTGTCACGTTCCATGTAGACCTGTACTTTTCCTCATTGCTACTCCCTTAAGACAATGTCTTCCTCACTCACTGTTAGCATTGTGTGTGTGCACACATATATATGATTATTATTACCATCTTAATCCATTAACATATTTAGTAGAGTTGGAGTTTATGTTTTACTTATGTCTAGTAACTGAATAAAGAAAGAAAAAAATGTTCTTTTTTCTTTTCTTTTCTTTTTTTCTTTTTTTTTTTTAGAAAGATCATGTCCTAATCCTGGAGAATTGCAAAATGGTAATATCGACATAGTAACAGACATATTATTTGGTTCAGAAATATACTTCTCATGCAACACAGGGTAAGTTTCGTCACACTAAAGCTTTATGTTTAATTAATGACAACAAATTAGGAGTTCAGTAGACACTGATAGATTTGTGACGTGTTCACTAGTTGGTATCAAAATAATAATCCCCCATAGTCAGAGTGGAGGTGATATGAACAGTGCATAGTGATGCACACGCATGTAAATATGCATAGTGATGCGCACACATGTAAATATGCATAGTGATGCGCACACATGTAAATGCTCATAGTGATGCACACGCATGTAAATACACGTAGTGATGCACACGCATGTAAATATGCATAGTGATGCACACGCATGTAAATATGCATAGTGATGCGCACACATGTAAATACACGTAGTGATGCACACGTATGTAAATATGCATAGTGATGCACACGCATGTAAATATGCATAGTGATGCGCACACATGTAAATATGCATAGTGATGCACACGCATGTAAATACACGTAGTGATGCACACACATGTAAATATGCATAGTGATGCACACGCATGTAAATACACGTAGTGATGCACACACATGTAAATATGCATAGTGATGCGCACACATGTAAATATGCATAGTGATGCGCACACATGTAAATGCTCATAGTGATGCACACGCATGTAAATACGCATAGTGATGCACAGGCATGTAAATACGCATAGTGATGCACAGGCATGTAAATACGCATAGTGGTGCACACGCATGTAAATATGCATAGCGATGCACACACATGTAAATATGCATCATGATGCACATGCATGTAAATGCACATAGTGATGCACGCGCATGTAAATGTCAGAATGAAAGCTATGGAAACGAAGTGGAAAGACATAATGTCTCTCCTAAAGAACCCTTGCCACAAGCTAATTGTAAATTTAGTATTAGTAATGTGGGCCAGGAAAAGAGTTTTATACTTCCAACATCTCTAGATTATTAGATTCCAATACGTATGTAATTATAAATATGATTAGTGAAGAAACAATTGAAATTTGTTGACGATACAAAAATAACAATCCTTAAGGTGTTAAAATTCAAACCAATTTTAAACTGCCTTAAATATTAATTTGCATCTGAGTTTTTTTTGTATGCAGACACACTGTTAGGTCAAGGGTTTAAAATGCTGAGTGTGAAGATGCCCTCCTAATAGAAGGCCACTAAGGCTTTTTTAGATCTTCATGTAGAACAAGGAAGTTCTTTAATTAATGCCATCAGTCTCTCAGGCAGTGGGAAACTTCAGTTCATTTCTTTGTGTCTCCAAGCTAGGTCGCCGCCCTCCCTCCCCACTTTATATCAGATGGAGGCAGCACTGAGTTTAGTGGGTCCTGAGGAGCACATGGAATTAGGGGAGAAGGGGGCCCAGTGGACTAGAGGAGGGGTTGGAAGCTTGAGGAAGTGGCTTTGGAGCTGATCAAAACTCCTTACAGTCATGCGTAAAGTTCTCAGAAAGTCTTCTTAGAAACAAATGAAGCAAAATGCATTTCCAACTTTAAGACAGGGAAAGAGGTAATAGCGCTTTGCCACCACCTTTATTAAGCAGAGGTTCAGTTGGGTCAGGAGTTTACCGTAGTGCGAGCTCTTGGCCATGCTACACCATAAACCCTTTACATATAAATGTACTCTGTTATTCATAAAGCTGTTCTTTTAGAATTTAGAATAAAGGGTTTCATCATGCATGACTTTAGAAGGTTTTCTTCATTTAAGGATTTTCTCTACAGTAAGCTAACGGAGCAGTTTGCGTGTCTGGAAGTCAGGCCGTTTCAGTATCATTTCCGTGAACTAAACCGTTTTCTTTTAAATTTCAATGGATATGTTTATCAGCTGTCATTTCGTCTCCATCTTCTGGTATACTCAATCTTTTAAAATGATGTTCTGGAGGATGAAAAAAAAACAGACTTAAGTATCTGAATAGAGCAGCCTTCCCTTCTCCTTTAGGTACAAGCTAATTGGTGTAGACTCTACCTTCTGTTACTTTACGGGAAGTACTGTCGAATGGAGTGACCAATTCCCAGTGTGCACAGGTATGTTTCCTTTTTAAAAGCCTGAGTCCTCACATTGTGGGGCCAAAGGATTAATGAAATCAATTATTTCTTATTTAAGAATTATTCACAGCCTGTATCTGTGGTACCCCAACTTTTCAGTGTCTCTACTAATGACAGACTTCTTAATTTATCAGCTATGGGAGTCCTCCTAAAGCTAGCTCTTAGCATTAATATCCTTAACTACAGGATAATTTCATTAAGAATTAAGAACTGACTTAGGTTTATATTATTTATATATTGGTCATTTGCTGTCTAACCATTCCTTCTAATAATCAGAGAAGCAGGAGATCTCCCAGTTTCATGGAAGGAAATGCCCCTCACAGTCCCCACGGTTCCATCTCTCAAAAGTGTGTCACTTCAAGGCATTTAATATAGGTCTTTTACCACAAATGTTCCTCCTGTAAGACCCAGTGTTGCCTACCTGAATCTTTTTAGAGTTGGTTGTCAGCTGAGATAATTCCCTAGAAGGTTTTAAAGTAGGACGCTTTTATCATTAGAGGAATCCAGTCACCTGTAGGTCCATTAGAGACATGGCTCTCTTTAAAAACTGAGAGAAGGGAAATGCATGCAGTTTGTTTATTTGTTTAAGGCCTAGGTTTCTGGTCCTCAGGTATGCTGAGGCCACTACGTGCCACCAAGCCCCAGACATTTTTAAATGTAGACTTCATTCCTTTGATACTTAACTTACACATTCTTCAAATGGCTTCTAAAAATGGTTTTGAAATTAATGCTAAGCCCTGTGGTGTGTGTGTGTGTGTGTGTGTGTGTGTGTGTGTGTGTGTGTGTGTGTTACTAGGAGGAGGAAAGTTGAACAGACAGTCCTTTGTGGACTGACACTCTGTTGGAATCAGTTGCCGTGAAACAGCTCATAGCAAGCCTGCTGTGAAGGAGCCCACTCCCGTCACACCCATCGTGGGCCCACCCTGCTAACGCACCATGTCATTTCCACTCGCTACCATCATTACATCCCACTCATAATAAAAGGCCTTGTCACGACACTAAAAGATGAGGCCGAGGAGGAGCTGGAACACAGTTTGTTGGCCCAGACAACCTGGCCTGAAGCCTGGGTAGGCGGTTTCCCAGGCTGAATCCAGTATTTTTGTTAGTAGATGCTGCCATAGGGCCACAGAAAAGTGCCCATCAGGAATGTACCCTAGTACAGAAGTGTTTGCAGAAAGCCCACTTCCTGTTTGTGCTGCACCTAAGCAACAGCCTGTTTTTTTCTTTCTGCTCTTTCTGGTGAACACCCTTGTTTTCTTGACTCTCAGCCACCTCCCCATCAGCAGCTACTGATAGCCACATTCCCCCGGAAAATCCCTTGTACCTGGGCCATCCAGTGTTACTGCCTATTCCTGTAATCCCAAGTGTGAGAATCTATTTTTGATTTCCACATTAAATTACTTTTTTTAAAGTTTGTTTTGACATCGCCAAAAGAAAAAGTGGAAAGTAAATTTTTCTTTTTCCCCAAACATAGTATTTTTATTAATTATTTGAGAATTTCATACAATGCACCCCGATAACATTCACTTCACATTCCTCCCAGATCTAACCTCCCACCCTTGCAGCCCTCCCCCTCAAAAAAACAAAAAACAACACCCAGTCCAATTTGTGTTGCCCGTATACTTGCTGGAGTATGGCCAGCCTCTTAGAGAGGACGGAGTCCTCTGAAGTGTAGCTCTTCCCAGTTGATTGGAGAATTGTTAGCTGGTGACAGTTCAAGTGTGCAGCCTTGGTACTTAGATGGCTGAGGGTGCCCGGTCTGCAGTGTGACTCTGGTCAGAGGAAAATGACTTGAGCAATAATGGGCACATTCAAGGATCATCTTTTGTTAAATGCCAACATGGCGTGGGTAGGGTGCAGACTTGATTGGATGAGGCCTCACTCTCGGAGGATCTGCTTTTTCCTATCTCACTGTTAATTAATCTTTTGGATTAATTTCAGTTGACTGATGGTACCTGCTTACCTTTGATCAATGCTTCTCTACTATAACTGTCTTCCCAGACTGTTCTCTTTGTTTTAGCTTCTTTAAGTTATTTTTCTTTACTACTTCCACATATTGTGGATGTACTTACTATGTCTTACTCCCTCTGTGTTTCTTCTAATACCATTACATCTCTCCATCTGGACTCTTGTACTGAGGACTACTCCTAACATTATTAAGACCAAGGTTTGAATATTAAGAATGACCCATGGCCCCAAAGCTACTGTTCCCTTTCCTACACAACTTTGAGGATCCTCTGGCACACATAAGAATGCAGCAAATCCTTTACATTCGAGCCACGTCTACCATGAACTTAATGCTGACTTCATTGTCCTTTGCATTAGAAATGAGTACACTACCAACAAAGACTGCCCTCAATAATGTGAGCTAGCAGAACAAACCCAGGAGGAGGAACTGGCACAGGGATTCTTGGTGTTTGAGTATGTCCTTACTGGAGGAATGGGTGGTGGGACGGGCAGTCACTGGACACATTCACTAGTCCTAATAGAAACTTCAGTTAGTACAATAAAGCCACAGTAGGGCAGTGGACACCTTTTAAATGTGGGGTCTGTGTAGGACCCTCAGTAGGCAGAATTCCAGGGTTTAGAGAATGGGCTTCCTTGTACCTCATTACTACCTCATTCATAGTCTGCCCATGGTGATGCTTCTGAAACACAGATGTTCCATGTCTTTTCCTTCTTCAAGCTTATCAGAATGTCTGAGCACTTAGAGATCTAAGCTCCTAGTGGCGTTGAAGGCTAACACTGTCTGCCTGCTTTTTGGCACTTAGGTTTTTCCTTATTTACTTTGCTGGGTCAGGATCTAACTGTAGCCCAAGCTGGTCTCATAGGACAGTGCTATGTGTTAGTTTCTCCTTCCATGCTTGGACTGGTCCAGTGGGTGGTTCTTGCTTAGTTTAAAACAATATCATGAAATTGCTAGTATCCTATGCCTGCTTAAGTATATTTAAGGCAGTTTAATTTGATGTGCACATGGAAGAATATTGTTTTCTCAATTAAATTAAAGGTGCTAAAGAACGTGAACCCCATTGGTCTTGCTATTAGGATAACTACCAGAAAGAGATCCTTCTTACAGTAAAACCATTACAGCATAGCTTGAACTTTATTTATTATTTTTAATTCAAATGGTTATAATTTCTGCCCTGTGTATGGTCTCAGTTAATCAGTCTTCCCTAAAAATCCCTTACCCTAGATGTAAGAATGTAGACTTTGTGCCGCCACCCACAGGTTGAGAACAATTCTAACAGGCATGTGTCAGCATCCCTTCTGTGGTAAAGCTGAGTTAAAAAAAAAAAAAAAGTTGATTTTAATCTTTCAAAAATTTTAGCATGTTTTAGTCTCATTTATAAAAACAGTTTTTTATTTAAAAAGATATTTCTATTTTTTTAAAGAAATTCATTGTCCAGATCCACCACCAATTAAGAATGGAGAAATGCGAGGAGAAAGTGAAAATTACTTATATAGACACTCTGTCACCTATACATGTGCCAAAGGCTTCGTCCTGGTTGGAAACAGTTCCATTTATTGTACTATGAACGGTGATCAAGGAGAATGGAGTGGCCCAGCACCCCAGTGCATAGGTAACGTGTTATATTCGTCTTCGTATACACACTTTCTCACTTAGTGTATATTTATGCATACTTGCTGTTTGGATGGTTTTTAAAACAAGTAAAATCATGTGTGAATTAACTCACCAATTGTTGTATGAGTGGGGATCCTTGTTCTGGCTGCCCGGCTAGCTTATACCCGAAATAATCACACAGAAATTGTATTAATTAAATTACTGCCTGGCCCATTAGCTCTAGCTTCTTCTTGGCTAACTCTCACATCTTGATTAACCCATTTCTATTAAATCTGTGTATCACCACGTGATTGTGGCTTACCAGAAAGTCTAACCTACGTCCGTCTCAGGCAGGAAATTCATGGTGTCTGCCACACTGCCCTTCTTCCCAGCATTCTGTTCTATCTACTCCACCTATATAAATCTGCTCTATCAAAAGACCAAGGCAATTTCTTTATTCAACCAGTGAAAGCAACATATAGTCAGAAGGACCTCCTACACCAACCAATCAACTAAGAAGATTTCTGGTAAAGAATAGCAAAGTAAGGCGGGGGGTGGTGGCGCACACTTTTAATCCCAGCACCTGGGAGGCAGAGGCATGATGTTCTCTGAGTTTGAGGCCAGCCTGGTCTATAGAGTGAGTTCCAGGACAGCCAGGGTTTTACAGAGAAACCCTGTCTTGGAAAAAAGGTAGAAATGTCTCTTTCCTCCAAATGATTATCAAAATTCAACATCCTGTACTCTTTGAGACAGACTTGTAACTCATTAATATTTACCAGATGCCCTGGGCCGCAGGTTCCTCAGTTGGGCCTTGATCCATTTTCCATGTTCTTTTTGTTGTCTCTTGTGGAGATTTGGGGTAAAAGACCACCTAGAGTAGAGCCTCAGTCACTCACCTGGGTGTTGCCCTACTCCTAACAGCTGAGACCAGGAGCCAAGCTGCCTCTCCTACCAAGCCCAGGAAGACTAAGCATACATGGAAGACTCTAGCAGAGTAATGGGGTCGCTGCAGGAAGTCAGGTTGTGGCCCAGGTTCCTGAGGTCCAGTGACATCGGCCTGTTGACTTAAGACCTGTGCTTTGCTATCTTGGTCACACTATCTCAACTGATGCTGAACCTGAATCTGAGTGCAAATACTGGCTGGCTCTCACTCAGAACTTTGGTATAGAAAACTGAATTCTTTTCAATGTACCGAAGGCCCCATACAAAGAAGGGTCATGGTTTTGTTGAATAATCAACGCTGAACCCTTAGATACTTTACCACAAAGAGCGTTTGCTTTGAATGACCTCCTGCTTCCGGTCTCTTGTTTAGTAGATTAATATTACTACCAAAAATATTGAATGGACAGAACGAAAAACCAGACTACTCTATAGTCATCATTGGAGAATTCCACATACCGATTCCTCTAACTAGATGATAAAAAGGAAGAGAAAAGGAAAAGATCACTAAAAACAGAGGAGAGTGAGCCACAGTGGTTAAGGTCAAGCAGATTTCATTGAAGAGTTGAACCCCATAATGACAGATGATCAGTCCTTTCCAGGACACAGGTACCGAAACTGACCCTGGTGCCGTATTCATAGCCTTCTTCCTGACCACAGTGGAATTAGACTGGGCATCAGTAACAAAATGCTAATTAGGAATTTCCCAGAAACTGTAAACTCAGTGAGAGTATATAAATCCTTTTTATTTAAAATAAGAATTTAGTGAAACAAAGAATAATTTGTACATACGTATGAGGGTCTTAAAACAAAATAGCCGTGAGAGAAAGGCCACTTAACTCCAATCTCAGCATCACTGTCTGATGACCTGGGAGGAGCTGTGCTATGTGGCAGGGATTTTGAGCAGTGTGTGACATAGATTTAAAGAAAAAATAAAAGCAATGAAAAATGCATATACCACCTGAACCTTAGAACCTTGTGTCTAGTGGGCAGGACATTGTGGCAGATATAATCAGTTGCTTCAGGGACAGGCATGCCTGTGTACAGTAACTTGCCTAGACCATCTCCATGGTGATGGCATGCAATCTGCACTGGAATTTTATTATTTTACGTTTTTTTTGTAAGTGTATTAAAGTTGACACATATTTATACCACTTTAGGGGTTATTCTGATGATTTAGGGAGAATATGTAGTATATTGATCCAATTTGACTTCCCTATTTGTACCCCCATTGTTTAGCTGAGGATGACAAATCTAAGAGGGGTCAAAGATTTTGCCCAGTTCAGCCCTAGTTAGTGCTTACTGGAAGGGGCTGGGTGAAAGCTCCCCAAAGGCAAGCAGCGAGGAATAAGTCTATGCATTCACTAACACATTCTGAAGACAGTGGACAGAGTAGCTGATAGCATCCCTTTTATATAGAAGCATTCTTTGGTCTTGATGTAAGTAGAGGAGGAAGATAACTTTGAGGGGAAAATGGGGAAATGTGTTATCTCTCACATGGTAAAATGTTATTCCAACTCTGTGGTTTTTCTTAACACAGAAGAAAAGCTTAAAACCTGCAATATTGTATTGGTGAAAAATCTCTTTAGTCATATATTGGTATAATTAATCCAAGCAAAACTGATGTACCTTCTACTTTCATTTCTTACATATAAGACTTTTAGGCAGTTTTTTTAAAATCTAGGACTCACTAATTGAGAGAAATCTTGAAATATTCATCTTTCAGAGTCTGACTTATTTTACCTAGTATACTAGTTTCAGTTGTCTCATGTAAAGTGAGGCTGTGTGTGGGAATGCACAGGACCAATGGGAGGTTGAGGGGGTAGGGAGTATTATCAGAACACAGGTCATATTTGTCGGATTATTGTTATGAAACTCATTGCTACATACAGTTATATGCACTAATAAAAGTAACACAACATTGTGAGGGACATAATAAGGACTGGTTTCCTAAAAGTCTTGTCTAGGGGTTTGTGGTTGGAGAAAGAGAATAGTCATTGAGCCAGGCATGACTAGGAAAGCTTTACTTGGTCAACAAGATTTAGCTACTTTTTAACTTAGCATTGTTTTCTTACAGAGAAATCCAAGATCCCATCAACAACTCCGAAGTCAACAACAGTTAATGTTCCAACTACAAGAGTTCCATTAACGTCTCCGAAAACAACCACAGGTACAAGAGGTCCACCATCATCTCAGAAACCAACCACAGTTAATGTTCCAGGCACAAGAGGTCCACAAACATCTCAGAAACCAACCACAGTTAATGTTCCAGGTACAAGAGGTCCACAAACACCTCAGAAACAAACCACAGTTAATATTCCAGGCACAAGAGGTCCACCAACATCTCAGAAACAAACCACAGTTAATGTTCCAGGTACAAGAGGTCTACCATCATCTCAGAAACCAACCACAGTTAATGTTCCAGGTACAAGAGGTCCACCAACATCTCAGAAACCAACCACAGTTAATGTTCCAGGTACAAGAGGTCTACCAACATCTCAGAAACAAACCACAGTTAATGTTCCAGGTACAAGAGGTCCACCAACATCTCAGAAACAAACCACAGTTAATGTTCCAGGTACAAGAGGTCCACCAACATCTCAGAAACAAACCACAGTTAATGTTCCAGGTACAAGAGGTCCACCAACATCTCAGAAACAAACCACAGTTAATGTTCCAGGTACAAGAGGTCCACCAACATCTCAGAAACCAACCACAGTTAATGTTCCAGGTACAAGAGGTCCACAAGCATCTCAGAAACCAACCACAGTTAATGTTCCAGGTACAAGAGGTCCACCAACATCTCAGAAACCAACCACAGTTAATGTTCCAGGTACAAGAGGTCCACCAACAACTCAGAAACCCACCACAGTTAATGTTCCAGGTACAAGAGTTCCACCCAAACCTCAAAAACCTACCAAAGCAAATATCCCATCTACAGAAATCCCACCAACACCTCAGAAACCCAACACAGCAAGTGTTCTAGCTACAGAAGACCCACTGACACCTCAGAAACCCAACACAGCAAGTGTTCTAGCTACAGAAGACCCACTGACACCTCAGAAACCCAACACAGCAAATGTTCTAGCTACAGAAGACCCACCGATACCTCAGAAACCCAACACAGCAAATGTTCTAGTAACAGAAGACCCACCGATACCTCAGAAACCCAACACAGCAAATGTTCTAGTAACAGAAGACCCACTGACACCTCAGAAACCCAACACAGCAAGTGTTCTAGCTACAGAAGACCCACTGACACCTCAGAAACCCAATACAGCAAATGTTCTAGTAACAGAAGACCCACCAATACCTCAGAAACCCAACACAGCAAATGTTCTAGCAACAGAAATCTCTTCAACCCCACAAAAACCCAATACAGTAAATGTCCCAGTTACAGAATACCCACTGACACCTCAGAAACCCAACATAGCAAATGTCCCAGCTACAGAAATCCCACCAACAACTCAGAAAACTAATACAACAGTTGTCCCAGCTACAGACATCTCACAAACTCCACAGAAATCCATCACAGCAAAAAATTCAACCACAAAAACAGCAACAGCTCAAATATCCCACATATCAAATTCTGTATCTGTGAAGAGCCCACCAATAGCTCAGAATCCTACCACAGCTAACTCTTCTGCTGTACAGACTGCACAAACAACCCAGAGATTTGCCACAGCAAAATCTTCATTTACACAGAATCCTCCAGCAACACGAAAGCCCCCATTTCACACCAAGGGTCACCAGATTGTTACACAAAGATTCACTTCTGCTCGTATTGCAGCAACACAGCATGTACCTGCTATCAAGACAACCACACATCATCCAACAAGAACAACTAAAGAGAAAGAAAGGTCTACCTCAGGTGAGCTGATTTTGTTCACATTTCCTGTGAGCAGGTCTAATGTTTTGGTGGTGGGAATTTAAGACTGCAGGGTTCCATAGTCTCCAACTGATTATGGTCACAGTGTTCCCTAGTCATGCTTTGATGTCACTACACAATATAATAAAGATGTTGATACGGTAGATGTCACTACACAATATAATAAGGATGTTGATATGGTAGTTTTGAGTTTTGTTAGAATCTGTGGAAAGGGACTTGAGTGTCTTGACAGTTTTTGTTATGGGTTTTTATCTTGTTTTTTGAGACAGTCTTATCATGTAGCCCAGGATGATCTTGAACTCTTGATACCCACTCTCTGCTTCCCAAATGCTGGCATTACAGGCCTGTGCCTCCATTCTTGGTTTGGTAGTTTTTGATCATAGATTATATTGCCATTTATTTTCTATTCAAGCTTTTCAAACTTGTTTCTTGGCATCAAGTCACGTAACAATAAATGTACATATTTGTTTTGGTGTTCTAGAATTGTTGTGGCTTATATTAACATTGGCAACTGTCCAATATATTCAAATATTAGTGCCCATGCTGAAGTAAACAATGTATAATTGTGTTTATTATATATATAATGAGATTGTTTTTTAGCTTATGAAAGTATATATAGCTGACTGATACATGTATTAAGTTGTCAGCAAATAAATGAAAAGTTAAAATGTTTAGTTTTATAACTGTATTCCTCTCCCCTTTTATTTTTTAGGTGGTGACCATCTTATATATGGTAAGTTTGACTCACAGGGCGTTAAAAGAAATTGCCATCACTGTGGGAGGCCTAATCAGTATCTGTGGAAGAGAATTTTATCTTTTAACTGTCTGAGGAAAACTATAAAGATGCGGTGTTTATGGGCACCGAAGGGAAGATGGGCAAATGCATTTTACCAGCGGGTTTTGTGGACACCGTTAGGCACCCGGTGTGCTCCGTCATATTCCCAACAGTGTTCTTGTTCTAAGGAAGCCGTAGGACAGCTTCAGATCATTTGGCCAGTCAGTCGGGTAGCCCTGACTGCCCAATGTGTCAGAATGTTGTCTTAGGGACAGAAAAAGCATAAAAGCAGCTGTCAATACAGTTTCTATCCAATTAGAATTAACCGGCTCTTGTTTTAAACTCTTGATCTAAACTCCAGTCTTAGATCTCTGTTATAGTCCAGATGTGACAGGGCTCAATCTTGATGACAGCTCCCTCCATTTCTGATAATCGTTTTCAGCAAAGTTCTCTTAAAATATATTCTGTCCTGGGTGGTGGCACAGGCCCTTAAACTCAGCACTCAGGAGGCAGAGGCAGGCGGATCCCTGAGTTCAAGGCCAGCCTGGCCTACAAGAGCTAGTTCCAGGAGAGCCAGGGCTACACAGAGAAACCCTGTCTAGAAAAACAACAAAACCAAACCAAACCAAATATATGTTCTTAATGCTGATATAGTCGATGAGGGTAAAAGCATCTGTGTTGAATTGTTCCCTAGCATTTGCCTAGGTTTTTTCTTTGTACGGTATTGTTTACTGCTATTCATTAACAAGGTCAACAAACCCTGAACAAAATGGTAAGAGAAATTGTTAAGTGGCAATATAGCAGAGTAGCATCCTGAAGTAATGTGCAACTGAAAATGCCTCTTATGAAAAGCTGTTCATTTTAAAATCATGTGCTTACCAGTGATGTCCCTATTTCATACATGAATGTGTCAGCTAAGGGACATGAACCTGAAAGTGGAGACTTAGTTTCTATTGTTACTTTTACCAGTGTTTGCCACACTTGGTCTGTGTTTAGGCTCAGTGTTCATTAGAAATAGCTCAGCAGGTGGGATTGCTTGTGTTCATTTCATATTTTATATAGAAATAAATAACTCTAAGCTAACAAAAAATCTTCTGATTTAATGCTTTGTAGAAGTGGTGAGTTCAACGCCTGAGTTTCTGTTACTTATTCCGTGGTCTTTGTGAAGATTTGAAATACTTATTATTTCATATTTTTTAAATAAATGTAGTTTTTATAGTGCAATTCAGGCCTTGCACATGTCAGGCAAAAGCTCTACTGATAAATGGCACCCCTCTTCTCTTGTTCACACTGGAATTCTTCAAGTGTGTGCTCTTCTTTTCAGGAGACTTTCTTTAGGGTATGTTGGGATACCTGTGTTTTGACAACTCATTCCTGCAGTCAGACAGCTCCCAAAAGTGTTACTTTGTAGATTTACCCTTCAATCAAGTCATTACCTCCCACATTGCAGAGAGGATGGTTATTCCTTTATTCTTTTTCTTTATAGACAATTGGAAGTGTTTTTCACTTAATTTTTATTGGGTGTACAGAGAAGCCAGTGTCCCTGGGAAGTTTAATCCTCTAAGTGAATGTAGAAATCATTAGATCTCCTTAATTTGCCTTAGAAATGCCACTGGTGTGGATTTTAAATGTCTGGACACTGGCTCTGCCAGGGTCAGTCCCTGCCCCATCTCTGTCTTGTCTTCCTCTGCTAAGAATCTGTTCAGGCATTTTTACCCTGATTTATTACCACACATGAAATACTAATTCCACCCACACACTGTAAATCAGTTTATTCTGTCTATATGCCTGTACTTTTTGCATCTATAAAAATAATTTTCATGTACTTTGTACATATATAAAAATCCCTTTTCCAAATCTAACCTCTGAAGTCTCAGTTGTTCATGATGAACCACATCTCATGCTGCTAGATTCACAAGTGAGACATTGTGAAAAGATGGGTCAAGCCACACGATGTGACAAGCACCATTTAAGGAACACCAGTTGGCAGAAACATATCTGACTTGATTTTTAGCCAGGAAATGATAATCTGTATATTAACCAGAACCTCACCTGATATAAAGGCTTTTGAATAATCCCAAATATTTTAAAAGTCATGCATTTATTATTATTATGTGTGTGTGGGTTTGCGCACATGAATGCAGAAGTGTTGGATCCACTGGAGATGTAGTGAGCCACTTGTGGGTGTTGGGGACTGAGCTTAGCTCCTCTACAAGAGGAGTGCTTGCTCTCAACTGCTGAGCTGTCTCTCCAGCATATCTAATATTTTCATCCAAATGTTATGAACCATCAAAATGTGGCCTGAACTTTGGGTTAAAAGTAAGGTTTCTGTTGTAGCAATGCGCAACAATAATAAACAAAACTTATTTGAGAATACACGTGTTGATTCATGCTTTTGAAATAGCTTTTCATTCCTGCCACCCTGACAGGTTCATGTTTATATTTTCTATCTTCATTTTTCCTTCAAATTCTAAGTTAGACATTGAAGTGATAAGATTAATAAGAACTTGTGAGAGGAAGGTAAACTCATAACTTTTGAGCAATCCGAATTAAATTGTCTTTCTGAACTACTAGTGTGGGGCTGGGGGTTCAGTTAAAGAAACAGTAGGTAAGCTGCTGTGAATGTCCCCCTGTTGTGGGAATCACTGATTCTTAAGTTGTGCAACATCCGTGTTTGAGTTATTAGACGTGTCAGCTTTGCTTGCTATTCTCTTGTCATCTGCAGTTCCCTTTGGAGTACAAATCAAACGAGTGGAGTCTAGAGAGAGAGAGCAGGACAGAAAGGAAAGGGAGGAAAGGCTGATGCGAGGAGACAGCAAGTAGAGCATTTGCCCATCGTGTGCAAGACCCTGCCTTCCATACCCAGACCAGAGCACAGCAAACAGCAGCAAACCAGGCTATGAAAGTAGTGGGTGCTTACCAAATTCCCTCCAAAGGGCTCTTTTAGTAAGGGAAACCCCGCGCCTAGATGGGATTGTGTGTGCAGTGGCAGAGCCCTGACCAGGGTTCGCTGTAGGTAAAGTCAATGCTGTTTGCTCTGTAGTCCCCCAAGCATCTTCCCCGCGGGGGAACGCCATGTGTCGGTTATGGACTCTACAAACGGCCTCTTTATAAAACATACATAGCTTTTCCTTGAGATTCAAATTATTTACCTACCAAATGTGAGTGAATTCCCAGGTACCTTCTAGATCTAAATTTGCATCTTTTGTCAGCACCTTCCACTGACTGCTAAGCAAAGCACATAAATTGGAGCAAGGTTATGTGGACACACTGCCCATTGCTCCCAGTGACATCAGGCCCTACTACTGAAGCACTGAGATGGGTCAAGTAATTTACTTGTTTCTCCTTCCAAGAAGACAAGTGAGTGACGTGCAGTATTTATTACTGGGTCTCTGGCATGAGGAAACCACATGCAAAATGCAATTCATTTCTTCTGTTTATTTCTGACCTGGCCTTCTTACTGCTGTGTGTTATCATCCTGAAATTCCAGGGTAGGTCACTTCTTGCACTTCTGTGTTACCAGAGTTCCCCTCTCAAGGATTTGTTGCTGCTGATGTTATAATTTATATCCCAATGCTAGTCATTTTTTTGGTACTATGAAAATTTAGGGTGAGCAGAAATTTTGATGATTTAAAAACTTTATTCTTAGTTCTTTTTTTTTCCAGCTAGATTTGAATATTGTGTTAGTAGGTAACTGCCTTAGCCCTATTCCTTTTTTGGAATGCTGTCTTTTTCCCCTATAATTACTACCCTGAAGGGACAGCCCTGCCCTGTCCCAAGTATATTTAAGGATAGTAATTACATTTCAAAGAAAAATGATTGTAAGGTCAAAGTCCCTCTTCCCAATACATGAGTGATGTATTCCTATTTTGTTCTACTGAATTTAATTTATGATAATGTCTGTGTATTGTACAGAAATGAAGAAATCCAGGAAAAGCTGTCTCATTACATCTTGAAATTGCCTGTGATTAAGCAGATTTCCACACAGTATGTAGGCATGAAGTGTAGCCAACCAGACCAGTCCTGAATTCTGTCTACCTGGATGATTCCCAAGTGTTCTGTTTATGGGCTGGGGCTTGGAGTCGTTTGACCTTTTCATCTTTAAGATGCTAAAAATCCAAGTCTACCTGATGGGTTTGACTGAGGATTATCACCTGCAAAGAGAATAAAAGAAAACATATGGCAAACATCCAAATGTTAGACAACAGTAGAGGAAAAGCCAGTTTTATCTGAAATATCTGATGTCCTTTGAATGTACATACTAACTATAAATGTCATGGTTGGCTCTCATATCCTGTGGTCAAACGGAGTGATTTAAATTCATCCTATTTTATTTTGGAGGTTTAACTCCTCAGAAATCAAATAATTTGTATACTTGAGTTGCTTCTAAACTGACTTAATTCCTGCTTGTTTTAATCAGTTAACTAATTAGAGCAACTACTATTTTAATGCTGTTACTAAATCTCCCATTTTAATGGTTAGCACAGACTATTTCTTTTTACCCTTTATATCTCTTTCTGTTCTCATTAATCCAAGAATAGTGTTTAAATATGCACGCTTTCTTTTTTTGTTTTGTTTTGTTTTACGTGTATGGGTGTTTGGCCTGCATGTTTGTCTGTACACTTCATGCCATCAGTGCCCACATAGACCAGAAGAGGTCGTCAAGTTCCCAGGGACGAGAGTTACAAATGGTTGTGAACTATCTTTGCTGGGTATTAAACCCAGGTTCTTTGGAAAGGAAACTAGTGGTCTT
Organism: Arvicola amphibius; assembly: GCF_903992535.2. NCBI lineage: Eukaryota > Metazoa > Chordata > Mammalia > Rodentia > Cricetidae > Arvicola > Arvicola amphibius. The sequence continues at coordinate 89,610,841 of NC_052058.2, read as the reverse complement.
AACTGCTTCATCTCCTGCCTGTGTGCATACTTTTATTAAAGGTTTACAGATTCTAATTTATAATTACTATTATACAAGTTCATAGGATGAGCTTAGGCATCTGCAGACTTTAGAATCATTGGGGCTTCCTTGATCCAGTCTCCCACATGCTAGCAGATGCCAAATGATGGCTGCTTTTAAAGGAGCAGTATTTTTTATTCTTCCAAAACAATGTACATAAAGTATATGAATGTTTAAAGCACTAAAGGAGTCCATCTTTTGTTAAAATTATCTGATTATTAGGTCTTGGGATATTGCGGGAAAAGCTGAGAAAGGCATTTAATACCAGTTAAATATTCTATAATCTACAGTAGCAAATGCATTAAGACATAACTTTCACAGAGCATTTGAGAATGTGATTCAGAGCTTAGCAAAAATGGATGCAGTCACGTGAAAAATAAAGCTGCTGGTGCAGACGCCTCGGCTAAAGTCTCCGACAAGAGTCACTCCATCTGCCCCTTGTACTGCCTGGATTTGTCCCGGCTTTCTGTTTTTATTGTTGTCGAGTAATCTGATTATAAATTATCCGTCTGTAGAGTGGCAGCAGCTTATCCACACCCAGAACTGGGCTTTTTGTTTGATAGCCTGCTATGCCCCCAGTAGTTATAGGGTAAATTAAATATTTATCCTGGAAATAGTTAACGGTGATCCCATCTGAACTCATTTTGTATATGTATATATTTTAGAAGCCTCCACAGTAGTAGGTTTCCATGTGGGTTCAAGCCCCTCCTCTGCCTTCCCACCCCCTACCTCGCATCAGTTCCCGACTTGTCATTTCATCTTGTTTGCACTCACTTATCACAACTTTTAGATTATCACAATGCCAGAAATATCTGGGAGGGGGAATGATGATACTTGGGGCTTAGTAAAAATGGTTTTGTTATGGCAGTTTCCACCATAAATGGGTTGGCTTATCTTGTGTTTTTTCTATTTGCTTGGTGACTTTGAGACTTTCCAGTGTTCCAGAAACATCCATGGTTAAGATACATGACCACTTATAGATTGTAGATTATGTTTTATTTGAAAATAGCTTAATGTAAATGTTCTTGGGTGTCTTAACCTCTTGAAATTTTCCTCTTCCTCACATGTAGTGTTCAGGGGACTTTCATTGACTCTTTAATCTCAGAGTGCCTTCGTTGTCTCTAGCTTGGCTGCTAAAAGAGCACGAGTGGTTGTACTTTGTTTCCATAATTGCTGAGGCATACTGAAGCAAACAGAAGGCTCTCTATTCCCTTTGACTTCATGACGTTAACCTTTGTTTTTGAGTTCTTAATAGCCCGTTCTTTTAGTGTTTTATCACATAGCAACCCCCAAAATTAATGTTTATCATCAGTACTTAAAATCATTTTGATTTTAATTTTTTCCTTTAACTTTCAGGGCGTACTTGTTTAATAACCTTGACAGTTTTGCATGCGATGATGCTGTTACTCATTGGCTAGTTGGCTAAGCCAAAGAAGAGTCAAGAAGAAAACACATACAACCACAGAGAGTACTTCTAGTTTGTTAGAATGTCCAGGACGAATGGATATAATAAATTGAATAGTGTTCTTTGTTTGGCATGCTATCACTGTCTTTAAGCTGTTTTAGGTACGTTAACAAACCAAGAAGAAAGGAGTTTGCTTGGGCTGGTATTCTTGATACACATAAGTATCTCGAATTTATTTCAAAACTAGAAAATTCATAACACTGAATGGTTACTTTTCTAAAAGTATGGAAAAATGTGGAGTTTTTTTCATGCTTAGAATGGGAGTTTGGAGAAAGGGAAATCACTTCTTTTGCTTGATCTATCATATTATTCTGGCTTACAATGAAAACAGAAAGCTAGACATACTAATGAGATTGCAAAAGTAGAATAAAGACCCTAAACTAAATCTTCTTTCTTCTAAGCAAAATTGCCACAGAGGTGGAACATCTTCGTTTAACCCTTTACCTGAAGGTGTTTTCATTTGGACTTTCCATGAATATGAGTTGACACGATGTTATTAAGGAAGAGCATCCTAATGAAGTAGCAGTGAGATGGGGAATGTAGCTCACTTGGTAGAGAGCTTGCCTACCATGCATAATTGCCTGAGTTCCTTCCTCAGGGCACATCTATAATCCCAGTACAGGGGAAGAGAAGGCCAGAGGATCAGAAATTCAAGGTCATTCTTGTTTACCTAGTGAGTTTCAGGCCAGTCTGGGATACCTAAGATTCTGTTTCAACATCATCGATAGATAGATAGATAGATAGATAGATAGATAGATAGATAGATGAGAGAGATGATGGATGGATAGACAGACAGACAGACAGACAGACAGACAGACAGACAGATAGAACATTGAGCCTTTGACTAAGTTGATAGCATAGGAAGAGGAGCTGGTTGAAGACTAATCTTTCAAACGTACAGATATGAGTCACTACTTTTGAAGAATAAGCTGCAGTTTTGTTCTCAGGGAAATTTTTTCTTATTTTGTTTTCTCCTGTGAAAAAGCCTTAGGAAGGTGTCCTTACTGACTGGTCATTAATAGTGTCCAGAGCTGTCATAACCTCTACATGAAAAGATTCTGTACTTCTGCAGTGATATGTTCATAGCCAAATTGTAAATCTTATTCTTTTGTAATATTAAGATAAATCTATTTATACTTATTTATATTAGTAAACATCTTGGTTTTAAATGTATATCAAGATATGTAATAAAAAGAATTTCCTTTAAATAGAAATAAATAAATAATCACACTTTTGTCTCATGTAATATTTGAAATTTCTTTTCTTAAATGTGATTTTTTTATTTCTAAGAGATTCCTTTACATCTTCTTAAGTAATAAGGATGTTGTCTTTTGGTTATCCTCATGTGAATTATTTTTAGTTCCTTTGAAATTGTACTTTCTAGGGCATGTTGTCCTGTAATATTTTTTCTGTTATTGAGTCACCTAAAGATGACTACACTAACATATAGGCTTTGAATATAGTCTTATCATCTTCAGTTGTATTTTACTTGTAGAGTGTTCTGTAATATACATGCAGTGAGGCTAAAAACAATTATGAATGCATTGATTTGCCTGTTTTGTCTTGATGTTGAAATACTTTAAAGCAAGTCATATGCAAAGACTTTGATGCAATTGGAGCAAAAGGTGTATGTTTCTGTCAAGGTACCATCATCAGAATTGGTTTCTGGTGGTAGGGCATCCTTTAAGCTCTCCGAAAAGTAATGCGACTAAGCTCATGTCCACTTACACCTGCATATGTTACGTTTGCCTGGTATTTCCTAGAATAGCAGAAGCTACAATGATTGGGTTGTGCAGACACTTCTCCGAGCACCCAGTGCACACACTATCTTACACTAACGCTGAGGTTGTCAATATAAGCACAGCATAATGTCTGTGCTCAAGTCACTTGTAGTTTAACAGTGAAGGATTGTATACTAACAGAGTAAGAATATAGATGGCAGTTTTACTACGTCTGTGCAGGATAGAATACTTCAGCTGCAGCTTTGAAATGGATTGGTGGTGGGGAAGGAGGGATTCATGGTCTGATTCTGAGTGAGAGAGAGGGATAAGTCAGGTTGTAGATGGAGGCTGCTTATTAGTTCCCGGCCATCCAGACCCAAAATGATTACACAGAAACTATATTAATTGCAATACTGCTTGGACTAGTAGCTTAGGCATCTTTCTAGGTAGCTCTTATATCTTAAATTAACCCATTTCTATTAACCTGTGCATCATCACGAAGTTGTGTCCTACTGGCAAATTTCCACCATCTTTCTCCTCGGGCAGCTACATGGTGTCTCACTGACTCTGCCTACTTTCTTCTCTATCTCTGCTTGGAATTCCCGCCTTACTCTGGTATACCCTGTGATAGGCCCAAGCAGCTTCTTTATTCATTAACCAAACACATTCCCAGCATACAGAGGGGAATGTCACATCAAGGTCATCATGGCTGGGCTGTGGATGCTGGCACAGCATGATGGGCTCAGCAGCAGACTACAGTGCATTGTGTATTCACTTTATGGTGTGGAAAGACCTGTACATGTATTTATTGGTTAATAAATAAAGAAGCTGCTTTTGGCCAATGGCTTAACAGAATATAGCCAGGCTGGGAAAGATAGAGTAGGCAGAGTCTGGGAGAAGCCACTTAACCTCCGCCAGAGACAGATGTTCAGGAACTTTACCTCATAAGCCACAGCTACGTGGTGATACACAGATTAATAGAAATGGGTTAATTAAAGATAAAAGAGTAAGCCAGAAATATGCTTAAACTAGTGGCCAAACAGTATTGCTAATATAGTTTCTAAGTGATTATTTCATGGTCTAGGCAGCCAGGAACGAACAAACAACTTCCAGCCTACAACTTTAGGAGTAAAGATTTTCAATTCCAGATTTTGTAGTTCTACCTGATCAAATTGAACGTTAATGGGGGTAGGTTTACAATCACAAATACTGAACTTTGGCAATAAACTTTTGGATTTTTTTTTGAGGCAAGATCTCACTGTCAAAGTCATGCTCCCCCTGCTACAGCCCCCTGAATGCTAGGATTACTTGCATTTAATACTAGATCTGACTTCAGCCATATTTGAATACCCATGAACAAAATAACTAAAATTGAACATGATTATGTTGCAACACTTCACACTCTTCTCAAACTTACTAACAACCTTATCTGAACACTAATTCTTCAAGCATTTCACTGCTGTTTCTTTGAAGAAGTCTGTAAAACAACATGGTCTTGTTGAACTTATTCTCTTATTTTTTAACTTGTCTTAGAACTACTACGTATCACCATTGTGAACGAATTATATATGATGTTGCTAATATTTCTATTAACTGTGTTACTTAATTTTCCCCCCTCAAGGACTTGTTGCTGGTATTCTAGCGATTAATAGCATAATTATAGTCAAAACTTCTTGGACCCTTTATAAATCAAACAGAAGCTCTGACTTGTAAGGAAAGAAGAGGAGGGATGTCCCAGTGTAAGAAGAGAGCAAGAATCCACTCTTTCTCCATCCGTCCACCTGTTTGGGTGGGTGCTCAATGGAGTAGATGATGGCTGCCCACATTGTGAGGTTCATCGTCTTTATTTACACTACTGGTTCAAATGTTTATATGGTCTAGAAACATTCCAAGACTCACCCAGAAATAATGTTTTACTAGCTCTCTGGGAAGCCCTTTTTGTTAGTACTAGTTTGCATATGAAGTTAATAATTATCACTCACACACACACACACACACACACACACACACACACACACACGCACACCTGCCTTGAAAACACTAGAGAAATTGAGGACCTCAAGATTCTTATTTATAAATGCCTTTCTTCAGTGAATAAAATTAGGATTCCTTGGAGAAATAGTTCTTTTCAAAGTGGAAGCATGAAAAAGAGATGAGCACGAGAGATCTTCCCAAGTATCAGAAATGAAGGGTTTTAGAAAATGTGCACTTTAAAATAACAGTGCCACGTTCAAAAGACTCAAGACCCAGCCCGGACAAGCCCCTGCCAATCAAACTTGAGATGCTTCAAGCCAATACATTGGTAACAGATGATAGCTTATGGAATTAAAGAATAGTTTGAGTGTTTGCATATAAATGGACAAGTAAAGATGTGGCTCTCCTTTCAGCAGAATTCTAGCTAGTATACGAAGGAGTTAAAGATTTAGAAAAATAAGCAAGAGCAGAAGCACAGCAATGATCATTTCAGGCAAGAATAATCCATGGATGCTGGAGTTACCAGTGAAAATCAGATGCGACATCAGATCCTTCTGTAGTGGACTTAACTCTTACACATAACACTTCTACTTACAAGAAGTTTCCAATATAAAAACTTGATATTCTTTTAACCAGGTGATCACTGTGCCACTAGAAGTGGGTAAGGTAACAGGCCTTTTGAACATGTCAAATAAGACCTTGGCTTCTTTCCTATGCTATTGTCAAAAATTTGAAAGTGAAACAAATTACGTAAATAACAGATTCAAATTCTGAGGAAGCTTCAGAGAAAAAAAAAAGGACTTGGGGACAGTCTACAAAATATTTGACCTGCATTTTCCCAATGTGATAGAAGAGTTAAAAAAAAGTTAAAAAAGAAAAGGGGCTGGGATGTGGCCCAGAGGGTAGAAGCCCTGCCCAGCATTCTAGACAGGGTCCAAAGGGGGAGGACCAGGGATGGAAAAGAAATAGATAATGAAAGGAGGAAAGAAAAGCTAGGGACAGGAGGGCTGCAAAATCTGATGAGCTAGGCGAGCAAATTTATTATTGGCACTTTTTACACCCCTCGAATGGGGAAGCAGAAAACAAACCAGTAAAGAGCATCAGATAGTAGAAACACAGGAACTCGAGATAGTGCAAGTTCCCCTTTAGTGAGGTACATTCTGGGTTGGCAAACAAAACATTGACACACACATACAAGGGGAATGTCAAGTACTAGTTTCTAGACTGCAGTGCCCTAGCTGGGCCACTGGCACCTGTACACAACTGACCTTGTGTGGTATGATCCTGGCTAGGAGAGGAGAAAAATGCCCACATTCATCACAAGGGCCTCTGGGGAGTCTCCAATACTGTCTAGCCCCCAACACGTAGAGTGCTTGTCTAGCAAGCTGAAGCCTTTGGTTTAGTCACCAATGCCATATGAATTGGGAGCAGTGGTACATAAACTCAGGAGGTGGATTAGAAGTTTGAGGTCATCAGTTACATAGTATAAGGCAAAACTGGGTATATGAGAAAACTTTTTTTCTTCTATGAAAGTAGGTTGGGGGAGTGGAGGAATGAAGTAATAGTGAGGAAAACCTGGAACCCCAAAGCTAGATTGGGGGAGGGGTGAACTAAAACTCAGACACATAATGAAGACAAAATAATCTGTATCAGTGACATGGAAGAAGATGGCACTCTAAGGTACAGCCTAGCGGTAAAGATAGTATGGTTAGCAACTTTAATGTATTTAGTGCACAAATTCATGAAAAGACACAGATTCTTAATCCTTGTCCAATAATCCATACAAACCCTGGATAGATAGCACTGTATTATTATTTTTCCACTTTTTTATTTATATTTTTTAGTTTATTAAAAATTTCTGCCTCCTCCCCGCCCCTTCACTCCCCCTCCCTCTCCTGTCCGAATGTTATTATTTTTGAACCAGGTTCTCAGCAGCCAAGTTTGCCCAATACCCACTGTGTAGTCACAATTGTCCTTGAACTGTCAGAATCCCAGTTCTACCACCCAAGATCTAGGACAAGAGGTATAATCTACTATATTTAGCAAGAATTGAAATTTTATTTAAAAACCTGTTCAGAAATGAAGTGACCCCAAAGCTTGGCTTTTAAATTCTGATGTTTATAGAAGAAATGACACCTCTTGCAAACTCAGAAGCTACCTCCAAACTCAAGAGAGAGAAGAGATGGAGCGACAGCAGCAAGCTACAGATCAGTGACAAATATAAGATAAAAACCTTTCACAAAATTTTAGGACCATAAATCAACTAGTATAGCCGTGTCGTCCATAATGACGCTATGCCCAACAAGAGACCAAGAGACCGTATAGTCTTACCTCCCCAGTAAGACAGCCACCTCAAGTTGTGTTAACTCTGTTCAGTTTTCCCAGCCACACAGTTGTTTAACATCACATCCCATTGCTAACATTCGTGAATTCTATGAGAAAATAATATACATCATGATCAATGAGCTTCAGTCAAGGAGGGAAAGGTTGGTTTTACATCCAAAAATTGTCCAATGTAATTTACCACATTAACAAAGAAAAAATTATGCAATCGTTTAAATAAACACAGGAATCCTCTCATAAAAGTCACTACTAATTCATGATAAAAAATCAAACCAAGTGGGAGACTTCCTTTTTTAAATGTATGACTTTAATTATACCTAAAAAACAATTTTAAACACTATTGTAGCTTATAATCAATGTGCCCCTTGCTGATGAGATTCTTTAAGTTTTTGGAGGGGAGGGCATTAAATCTTTGAACTCCATCCAGTATATATGCAACAACTCAAATTATATTGGCTCCTCCCCTTCTAGTGCCTCCCAAAGAAATTAAAACAGAAGAAAGGAAAAGAGAACAAAGAAACCTCTGCTCCATCTTTTCCCCTCTCCATTCATCACACTGGGAGCTGTGGTGTGTCACACAGTAGACCCTTTTGTCAGCCCAGCTTTACTTGCCAATGTTCATAGCCATGAGTCATTGGTCTGGTAAGGCCGTTGGCTTCTGGTACATCATCATCACTGGATGGTCACGGAAACTCTTCTCTGATATCCTGCTGTTGCCCCAAGTCATAGAGATCCTGTAACTCTGGCAGGTCATGTGTGGGGTAGGGCCAACTCAAAGCCCTGGTTGTGGATATGATGTGGTAAGTCCAGGATGCTGAGACTGATTCTCTCAGGTGAGGGCAGAGCCAGCTCTTCTGTGACAAGCCAGCAGGGCCTAGCTCTCCCAAACCCATGGCGAATGTGGGGCCACCTCTCTGTGAGGGACAGATGCAGTTTTTCTGCTGCAGCGACCAGTGTGGGACAGGGCCAGCTGACCAGTGAAGGATGTTACCTATAGCCTCCTGAATTGTATTCCATCTTTATTCATAAAAATGACTCAAGGTTTTCTTTATCAGTGTATATATACTGGACAAAGGAATGGGTTTTACAGTGACATGTTTTTCAAAAATGCTGTAGGACAATGGTTTGTAGCCTGTCAATTATATTTTAATGAAACACAGATCGGTCAGTAGCCAGGCAGGTAGTATAGGTGGGACAACCAGACAGGAAGTAGAGGCAGAAAATGAGAACAGGAGAATTCTGGGAAGAAGAAAGCTATGTCTACAGTCCTGACCTGACCACAGAGCAAGCAAGATGTAACTGCCTCACTGAAAAAGGTAACAAGCCACATGGCTAACATAGACAAGAATAATGGGCTAATATAAGTTATAAGAGTTAACAAGATACCTGAGCTAATGGACCAATCAGTTTATGGTTAATGTAAACCTCTGTGTGATTTCCTTGGGACTTAACAACTGCAGGAACTGGGCAGGATAGAAAACTCAGTCAACACAAGAATATTGCGACATCCACCCCTTTCTCTTCTCATGTCCACTCTCATCCCTCTAGCTCGTCCCCTTACTCTTCCCAAGTCGCTTCCCTTTTCTTTCTGTCATGTGTATGCCTATGTGCTTATATAGGTACAATGTAAGTCCTCATACTGGAGAAAATGTGGTTTGTTTTTGAGACTGGCTTACTTTTCTCAGTATCTAAAAGCCCCCCCCCCATTCTATTACAACTGATGCAACTTTATTCTCAGTTATGACCACATAAAACTCCAGTGTGAGTCATATTTTATCCATTCCTCTGCCAAAGGGCTGTTTAAGCCGATTACATACCAGCTATTGCCCCTAGCAAAACCATCAAGGTAGGTGTACAGATAACTTTGGGGCATGTTGGTCTAGGCCCCTTTGGGGTGTGTTCTCAGGACTTGTTTATTTTTGTTTTTGATTTAGGAAACTGTCCTGGTTTCCATGATTATTGCCAGCAGACATTCCCATTAGCAGCCTGCGTGGGGTCCGTCTTCTCCAACATCCTTGCTGGCTTTCCTTGTTCTTTCATTAGCGTCAGTCATTGTGAATACCTAGACAGGAGCTCAGTAGAGTATTGACTTGTATTTCCCTGATGACTGAAGAGTTTGGCCCCTTTAATATGAGTTCGTTAAGCAATTTCACTTCACCTTTTGAGAAGTGATAGATTATTTCTTTAACTGTTTATTGATTGGAATATTTGGCTTTTGGTGATTCCCAAGGTTCAGGGATCTAAGTGTGGCCCCAAGCGTCCAGAATGCAGTTTTTAAGGGCAGAGCCCTCGTCCAGGCATCTTGCTCAGCAGCTGCGAGGGGGAGGGGTCACCTCACAGAGTGAGCAGTTTAAAGCAAGCAGTTTTAACAGAAGCTAAAATAAGCTGGTAGCTGAGGGAGGTTCTGCTCGCGCAGGCAGTTTTGACAAAGGCTTAGATAAAAGTTAGCTGGGACAGCCTAACCTTTGGTTCCTAGAACAGAGTTGGGCAATGTTCCATGGGATGCTCCATCAAAGGAGATCAGATTCTAGTTAAACCTCAAATAGTCTCAGCAAGAATACAAGATGGAGGAACCTCTGCACTCTCTTGTCCTGTCACATGGGAGACACCAGATGTTAGACTCTAACCAATGTACCAGCTATAGAGTGACCAGGACAAACATAGCAGTTCCTTCTTCAGTGACAGGATTCAGAGAGGAAGAACCAGGGATCAGAAGATAAAGAAGATGGGAAAGTTTGGGAGCAGGAGGTCTTGGGAAAGCCATGTCTTATGCTGAGCAAACTCATTAAGAAGTACAGCATCTTAGATATAATTTGTGGGGAAAAGAGGAGAGTCAGCAGGAAACTATCACACAGTGGGAGAAAGTCAGCAGTAAGCTTATTAAGCAATGCTGCACAAAGGGAACCGGATATCTCGAGTCCATCACAGGCAGACACGCAGTCCTGGGCCTGATGACTCCAGTCTCTTTAGGGGAAACCTAAGGAATCCATGTTCTCTTCAGGACCCAAACCCTAACCTTTGAGGTCCTGGCCCCAGCCCCAGGCCAGACCTTGCCAAGTTGCCCCTGGACAAGGGAACTAATGTTCTCTTTGTCCTTTCATCGGCGCTTCTGAGGAAGCCTTGGATCTGCTCAGCTCCGAACAACACAGAGGAGCAGCGTCAACTAGGCAAACAATGTCCACAGTGATTCTGAGGGAAACCACGTGATCAGCCACACCCTGACCCATCCCACCAGATAGCACAAGCGACAAAGGAGCCTCTGGGATTCCTCCTCAGTCCCTAAGAAAATCTCCTAACCGACCTTATACAGAACTATGGCTATTTTTGGCCACCTACTTCACCTTAAACACCCTCAGGAAAGTAGAGCCCCAAAGAAAACAATAAGCAACAGTGTGAAAGGAGAAAGTGGACAAGGCTTTTAGAGGAGCAATGCATTATTCAGGCGTGAGCATAGGTTGCTGGCAAGCCAGGCAGGAGACTCACAATCATCAACCACAGCACCAAGAATGCAGAGAGATTCGCCAGGTCTGTCTGTAGGTGTCTCTTGCTCATATTTTTGTTTTTCTAATTCTTCTCCAGACACTGCTGGTACTCAATGGTTACAACCTTGTATTGTTTTGTTTTTCATTTCTTCCACCACTGGATTCCTCCCTACAATTGTTTTTCCACATCATTAATATAATAATGTGTAATCATCACTGTTTCTTAACAACCCTACGACACATCCTGGAGAGCAAGATACAACCACGGCTCTAGAGTTATTGGTTGGCGTTATCATGTTACTCTCGCTTAAACCCTGTATTCTAATCTGGTAAAATTGTGTTTTCTAAGGTATCCAGTGTTTCCAAATAAACTCCTAATAAGGAAGGCATCTAGCCATCTGCTACTGCAGTCAATCCATCCAAAGTAGAGTGAGTTCGGGGTAACCTCCCAGGTGGGGTTGTACCCCTGATTAGCATGGGAGAAGTTTCAGAAGATTAATTATCCCATTTCTGCTCCTTAAATCTTTCTGGGACCACAGGTGAAGTGGCGGGCATGGCAGGAGGGTAGGGTTGTGGGGAGGAGGAAGAGACATCAGACGACCATACAGAAGAAGCTGGCCGACAGATCACGTGTAACAGGTAGAGCGTGTTCTTGGAAAGCCTGCAATCTGTGAACACAGGAAAAGTGGGGCTGCTGTGTAAATGATGAGCCCACCCCTTTCTTAATAAACTGCCGTTTACTCCAAAGCTACAGAGAAACCCTGTCTTGAACACCAAAACAAACAGTCATTTCTGTCTCGGGGACAATTATTTCCCCTGGACACAGTGACCTAGAAACTTCAGTGGGTGCTCATCCACCCCCGACACAGATCCCAGCTATAACGCAAGGTTGCACCCTTACAGATCATCACCACGATGGTGTTTTACTGCCAAATCCGCCACAAAGGGATCAGAAATTGTCGTTCCTGAATTACCTAACGGCCGGTAGATGGCGCTATGGAACCGTACAGACTTTTTCCTTTGTTGTCTGGGGATGGAGACGTTATTCCAGCTAAACCCTTTCTATTAAAAATAATAATAACAATAAGGTTCCTGCGCTTTTTCTCGTTTCCTTCTTTCCTCTCTTACTATCTTTTCCTTTTAAAGGAGCAAGAAATTGTAGGCTGGAGACAACGAAAAGGGAATGCCCTCAAGGGGCTGGAATTTCTCTGAACTCCTCAAGCTGGGTCTTCAGAAGCCAAGCATCCCCTATCTCCATTCTGTTGCCATTCCCAGTGCAGATACACGCATAGATCATAATTTAGCCCGCATCTTATCTTTATTATTGTTTTATGATTTTTGTTTAATTGCAACATATATTATGTAAGGTGGTCGTATTATTGTATTCATATCTTCACCTTTGGAATATTTGTCAACTGAATTGTATTCAGAAAATGTGTTACAGCCACGAAAAGCTAAATGATGGGGACGCTAGACTAAAGTACATCTAGCGGATAATTTTGGTCTTACCATGACTTATGAGTCCCTCATTAAAGGTACGGGGACAATGAAGGAGAGAATTCCAGTTCTAAAAGGCTTCCGACTGTGCCTCTAGATGCAGGAGCTAGGCGTGCCCAACGATAAAGAGAAATACGGTAAAGACTAGAGTCTGCGTACACAAAGAACAAAGGGAACACAATGTGATTAACAGCCAACAAGACACCAGCAAAGGTCATGGACCAGTCACACCTCAAAGGTCAGTGAGTCACAATGCTGCAGGCGGGGCTAACAGCCAACAGCCAGGGTCTGTCACTGCTGACCAATCAGATCTCAACATGGGCAAGAGGAGCATCACTTGGTTCCCTAACTGGGAGTGCCACTGTGAGAGCAGTATGTAATCATCTCTCCTGCTCTAGGGGAACATCACAGAGGATGGGACCCCTAACTGGTGGGGCCTACGATGCCCTTGGAGGATTAACCAAACCCAGAGAAATGATATCAGTCTTTGGTCTGTGGAAAACACAGTTCTCATGAACAGCCAGCCACTCTCAAGGGCCCGGAGGCAGCCCCTTCCAACCCTGTGTGCTACTCTACTGCTGGATTTCTGCACCAAATCTGTAAACTTTGGGCACGTCCCTCCTTTTCCTGCATTCCTCACTTGACTGGAATATTTCCTAATAAAGAATGTTTCGCTTCACTTCCTGATGTCCCCATCTTTTAATTCTCAGACTTCACTGCCTCAGGTGGACTTTCCGTGACTGTTGAGCTTCAGTGCCAGAACCCTTAAGTAAGCCATGCTCTCCTGGGCCTTGCGGTGAACATCCTCAGAGACTACTTTCAGCTCTGGTCCTGCTGCTCTTCATCCAAGTACTGAGGTGTAGAATTCAGGCTGCCTTCAGGGGTTCGCGTCATTCTCCTGGTAAGACATGATTTTATGGAACACTGCTGGAAAGTAGTGTGTCTGCAGGATGAATTTGCTTCGGTTATGTGGTCCTGTGTGCACCATAAAAATCCTATCAAGGTCTACTTTTGGCAGCTGGGAAGGTGGTTTGGAGCCAAGAGGCAGGCAGAGTCCAAAGCCTGTGGAACACACTCCCTGGATGGGCTGGTAGTGCACTCCCTGCACTCTTCAGGGTGGGACAGGGTTTGCATGCTGTCACTTTGTCGTGCAGACAATCTTCCCACAATCCTCCCTGAACATCACTAAACGCTCATTCACCTAACTGTGTTGGGCGGGGATGCTGGTTAGTAGTAGAAAGTCCGGGGACTTCCCCGTTAATCAGTATTCATATGTATCAGCCAGATGTGAAGCATTTGCTCTTGGGATTTCAGAAGCACGTAGTCAGTCTTTACATAGTCTGCATGGTTTTCCATTCTCTTCGAGTATAAGCTGAACTTTGTCATACTGTAAGCAGGATCCCAACACTCTCGGCGCCATCTCCTGTTCTGTCTCCTCCCAGTTCCTCAGCGTAGTGGATCATGATAGATCTCTGCTGTACCGCCTCTCCCTGGTGGCACCCTTGCCACCACTGCACAGCTCCTCTTCACCTGTGTTGTATAGCCAGGGTGCAGCATCCGGGACAGCCTCGGTCTTCATTGTCTTGCAGGCTGCAGCACAACCCTGCCTGCCCTCTTGTTCCCTGGTTGCAGGTGAGTGGGGGTCTGCTTCTCTTGTTCCTTACCCATGTTTATACCATCTCTGGTATTCCTGGATTCACACACAGAATCTGGATATCACAGGATTCGTGCATAGAACACGGACATCACCAGATTTAAACACTGAACCTAAATTTCGTCACCAGATTCACACATGGAACCTAGATGATGTCACCGGATTCACTGAACCTAGATGACATCACCGGATTCACTAAACCTAGCACCTACCTAGGTAGTGCCTATCTAGAAACTGCTCACTGCTCAGCACAAGAGCATCTGCCAGTACCAACCTGCGAGGCCTGTGGGAGGGACTGGATAGGATACTGAGGGCCTGGGTCTTCCAGGATGATGCTGGCGAATACGCATCTCAAATGCCCATGGCCAGTATCCGGAGTCTCAGCTGTGCAGGGCTAGAGTTCAGAGATGCTCTCCAAAAGACACAATCAAATTAGAAAACTAAGGCAGCACACACTTGCTAGCTTCAGGCTTTCAGAGAAGGCGCTGCCCGCCAGTTCAGCCTGGCTTTGCACTCTGACTCCTCCAGAGTTTGTAAGACGCCCCTCCTCTGTAGAGGGCGGGAGAAAAGGGGAGCTGGAGAGATGGTTGGGACAGAATGCCTCTCAGGGTGCCTCGTAATTTACATTAGCACTCAACTGCACTCCCTCTGGCTTATCATTTTTAAAAAATTCTCCTTCTTTTCAATTTTGCACCTGAAATTCGCAAACAGTTTGATTGGTTGGTGTGTTTCAGCAACATTAGAATTCTCTTTTTGTTTTACCATGAGTATTATGTTTGCATGTCGTGTGTGTGTGTGTGTGTGTGTGAGAGAGAGAGAGAGAGAGAGAGAGAGAGAGAGAGAGAGAGAGAGAGAGAGAGCAGGCATATGCACGTGAGCATGCTACAGACCATGTGGGAAGGTCAGAGAGCAAATCTTAGGAGCAGATTCTGGGCTCAAAAATCAGGTCCTGGAATTTTGCGGCAGCCCTACTGAACCATCAGACCAGGTGCAGACTTTCTTAAAATTCACCGCATACCGCTATGGATGTGGCAGGCAGGCACTGATGGAAATTGTAAAACCATGCCTGTGGGCAGTTAATGTTGGATAATTAGTTTCTTTCAACTTCTGTTCATAACAACAGTACATGGACATCAATGATTATGTCCGGTATGGCTCAAAGCGTTTTCATCCGTTCTTCATCCCGGAGATTGCTACATCTCATCCTCTGTCCAGAACCCAGTAATTACTCTGGGGAGGAAAAAACAAATGGGCAGTAACTTTGACAAATGCAAAACTTTTAAAAACTTTGCAGGTAAAGCTTCTTGCAAAAACATTTTTCAAACTGATTCCTGTCACTGCTGTAATTAAAATATAGCTAGAGCTTTAAATGCCCAATATGAGTGCTATTCTCACCAAATCTTTCTCTCCATGATTAACGCTCACGAACCTCACACTCTAATTGAGTTTTATTATCTGTGTTATAAAACGTATTGGATGCACATTGCTTTCCCTGATCCATCATCACATCTGGAATATCCTGTTCTCAGCTGATGAATGCAGAGGTGCAGAGCTGCCCGCTCCTGACATCTCTGCCCTCCCCCTCTGCTGCCATCAACCACTACAAGCAAAGTGAGCTCAGTGGGGACTCAGTGTCCAGCACAAGGCAGAGGGCGTCACCTTCTTACTTTTGGTCATTCTCGCACCAGTGGGAACCTGCTGCTCACCTGGCCAGCCAGAGGGGAAGAAAACTGCCCAGTTTGAATCCAATCCTGTCTGACTTCTTGGTTCTGCCTGCCCTGCTTCAGTGGGGTCACTAGTAACCAACTTCAGTCTTCTGCCATTCACACCCCTCAAGCTGGCCTAGAATTCACTAGGTAGCTACAGCTGGTGCGACCTCACGGCCATTTCCGTGTGCTGTGATTTCAGGTGTGAGTCCACGCCCAGCTTGCTGTTTATTGATAAACATATATGTTCATTTCTTCCTCAAAACCCATGGAAGTAGAAGACCAGCTACTTTCTTATCTTAAGATATAAAGGGAAATGCTAGTTTGGAGGAAATAGGAAACTTTTGTTAGTAAAGGCAAGAATAGATTATTATAATGAGAAATTTCATTACAAAGAATCAAATGAGTTGCTGATCAGAGGCCAGAGAGTGTCCTGCCAAGGGAGGCAAGTAGTGCACACATCTGTGCACTGGAGAGACTGGAAACAGAAGCAGCAACTCATATAGCTGTAGCACAGCAAATGATTTATTCGTAAGAGAATGTAGACAGAATATAGGCATAAACTCCTTTTTTACCCTTCTGTATTAAACTTTATTTTATGACATTAGGTCTGGAGCCTTAAGAATAATACATTGTACATACATGTAGCAGACTCTGGACTAAATTGCTCTGGGTCTGGGAACTCATTCAAATTGCGAGCTGGCTTCCAGATTTCATTTGCTGTAGCCACTGGCATGGACTTTAATGTCTGCTGAAACTGCAATGATCTTTTCAATTTTCTAATTGGACTACAGCTCTTTCTTCTAAAAATGATTTATTTAAGTAAATATTATTTTTCAATTATTTCAAAACAAATTAAGGGTGCAAACACAATGATGGGAATGGCATGAGGGAGATAGTGTCTTTTTTCCTTTGTTTCCTGAATTACAATGCTGTTTATCACTATTTCTGTTCATCTCTGATTGGCTCTTGAACAGCCCACATTTCCCTGTCTCACTCTAGTTCTGATGTTGGTCTTCTATTGCCTGGGAAGATAAGGCTCTGTAGCAAACAAAAAGCCTAAAGCATACGTATTTATTGAGTATGTGATAGCTACAATGCTGTATGTGGCTGCTCTATACCAGCTGCTCAGCTCTCATGCTCAGCCATCCTCAGGACTGCTGGTTCATCCCGAGGTTAAGCAGATGTCCAAACACGAAACAAATGATGGAGTAGAGACCACGTTTGCATTTCTCTGGCATCCAGACTCTTGTTTCCCCATGGAAATGTGCTTTAAGTTAGAAGTGATTTGAAATACTTTTCATAATAGCAACCTCTGCATTTCACCCAAGAGACCTCAGAGATGGATGCAGGAAGAGCCAAAGAAGGGACAGCAGAAAAAGCCCAGAAAGCTGGAAATGGGGTTTAACACTGTAAGGGCGCAGCACAGAAAATTTCATCTTTCTCTTCTGTTCCTTTCTCAACCCTAGTTACTGATCTTAATTATGTTCTCTGGGTGGAATGTTCTATAGATGTCTGTTAAATCCATTTGGTTCATTACCTCTATTAAGTCTCTTAATTCTCTGTTAGGTTTCTGTCGAATTGACCTGTCCATTGGTGAAAGAGGAGTGTTGAAGTCTTCCACTATCAGTGTGTTTGGTTTGATGGCTGCCTTGAGTTCTAGTAATGTTTCTTTTATATAAGTGGGTGCTTTTGTTTTAGGGGCATAGATATTCAGGATTGAAACTTCATTCTGATAGATTTTTCCTGTAATGAGTATAAAGTGTCCCTTTCCATCTCTTCTGATTGATTTTAGTTTGAAGTCAACTTTGTTAGAAATTAGTATGGCCACACCTGCTTGTTTCTTAGGTCCATTTGCTTGATAAACCTTTTCCCAACCCTTTACTCTGAGTAGATGTCTGTCTTTGTGGTTGAGGTGTGTTTCTTGTAAACAGCAGAATGTTGGATCCTGTTTTCATATCCAATCTCTTAGCCTGTGCCTTTTTATAGGTGAATTGAGTCCATTGATATTAAGTGATATTAATGACTACTGGATGTTAACTCCGGTTGTCATTTTTTATTTGGTAGTAGAGATTGTGTGTTTCCTTTCTTTGAGATGTGCTGGTGAAGGGTCACTAGATGTCTGAGTTATTTTGGGCAATGCTGGACTCCTTTGTTTGTGAATTTCCTTCTATTACTTTCTGTAAGGCTGGATTTGTGGCTATGTATTGTTTAAATTTGTTTTTATCCTGGAATATTTTGTTTTCTCCATTTATAGTGAATGAAAGCTTGGCTGGGTATAGTAATCTGGGCTTGCATCCATGGTCTCTTAGTTTCTGCAAAACATCTATCCAGGACCTTCTGGCTTTCATGGTTTCCATAGAGAAGTCAGGTGTTAGTCTGATAGGTTTACCTTTATATGTTACTTGGGTGGGAATGCAAACTTGTGCAACCACTTTGGAAAGCAGTGTGGAGGTTTCTCAGGAAATTTGGGATCAACCTACCCCAGGACCCAGCAATCCCACTCTTGGGAATTTACCCAAGAGATGCCCAATCATATTACAAAAGCATTTGTTCAACTATGTTTATAGCAGCATTATTTGTAATAGCTAGAACCTGGAAACAACCTAGATGCCCTTCAGTGGAAGAATGGATGAAGAAAGTGTGGAATATATAAATATTAGAGTACTACTCGGTGGTAAAAAAACAATGACATCTTGAATTTTGCATGCAAATGGATGGAAATAGAAAACACCATCCTGAGTGAGGTAACCCAGGCCCAAAAAGATGAACATGGGATGTACTCACTCATAATTGGTTTCTAGCCATAAATAAAGGACATCAAGCCTATAATTCGTAAAAAATCCTAGAGAAGCTATATAAGAAGGTGAACCCAAAGAAAAACATACAGTTATCCTCCTGGATACTGGAAGTAGACAAGATTGCCGGACAAAAAATGGGAACATGGGAGTGGGGTGGGATGGGGGGATGGGGGGATGGGGGGATGGGGGGATGGGAAGAGAAAAGTGTGAAGTGGAGGATGGGAAGAGCTTGGGGGAATAGGATGGTTGGGATATAGGAAGGGTGGATATGGGAACAAGGAATTATATATCTTAGTTAAGGGAGCCATTCTAGGGTTGGCAGAGACTTGACTCTAGAGGGGTTCCCAGGTGTCCAGGAAGACGCCCCCAGCTAGGTCCTTGGGCAGCTGAGGAGAGGGTGCCAGAAATGTCCAGATCCTATTGCCATACTCATGAATATCTTGCATATCACCATAGAACCTTCACCTGGCATTGGATGGAGAAAATGACAGAGCCCCACATAGGAGCACCGGACTGAGCTCCCAAGGTCCTGATGAGGAGCAAAAGGAGAGAGATCATGAGCAAGGAAGTCAGGACTGTGAGGAGTGCGTTTACCCATTGAGATGGTGGGACAGATCTAACGGGAGACCACCAAGTCCAGTTGGAATGGGACTGATGGAACTGGGGACCAAACCGGACTCTCTGAATGTGGCTGACGGTGGAGGAGGACTGAGAAACCAAGGACAACGGCAATGAGCATGAACTCTACAGCATGGACGGGCTCACTGTGAGCCTTGTCAGTTTGGTTGCTCACCTTCTTGGACTTAGGGGGAGCTGGGAGGACCTTGGACTTAACATAGTGAAGGGAACCCTGATGGCTCTTTGTCTTGGAGAGGGGAGGGAAGGGGGAGGAGGAGGGGAGGAGATGGAAATTTTTAATAAAAAAATAAGAAAAAATAAATAACTTGAACTAGGAAAAAAAAATTATGTTCTCTGGCTCTTCGCTGATACCCCAAAGAGGCAAGTTGTTCTGTTTTAAGTTAGGTCCCTTAGATGCTTTAGATGCAATAAAATAATGTCCAAATATCTTCAAACCCTTTTAGCCATTCTTGTCCCCGACTCTTTCTCTCCCTCTCCCTCTCCCTCTCCTTCTTCCTCCCTCCTCTCCCCCTCTCCCCCTGTCTCTCTCTCTCTCTCTCTCTCTCTCTCTCTCTCTCTCTCTCTCTCTCTCTCCAATGCAGGAGGCAGGGGACCGGTTCCCAAGACTTGATTCCTTAATGAATGGAAAGCTACAAGCCCTGACCATGGGGAGCAACTGAAGCTCCTGCAGCTTCTAAGTTCATAGCTGCTGGCCACCAAGGACACCTGGCATTAGAAGTGGCTGCAGTTTTAAATGTCAAATCCTCTAGGAAAAGACTGTTTATACCTTTCTAGAATTTTTCTGTAATTTTTAACTCCTGTTGAGCCACTCTTCTTTACACTACAGCTTGTTAGGAAATGCTAAGTCAGCCTGAAATGACATCCTAAAGACCAGACATTCTGAGTTGGTGGACGAGAGCCTCCTGAGCCTTAAAGCTGTTTGGTGCTGGTGATGGTCTGTTCTATACAGAGCTCTGTGCAATGATGTGTGCACTTGTGCCCATTCAGGTTCCAAATGGACTGTTAGTGTTGGGGACTCATACACCTCATTGTGTCTGAACACCCCCAAACTCTACAACATTACAGACAGTACTGCATCTAGACTTTTCCAAATTCTACTCCGTCATACACAGCACTGCACATAGGTTCCCCCCAGACTCTACCGCATCATATACAGCATTGTGTCTAGACTTCCCAAAACTCTACCACATCACATACAACATTGCATGTGGGCTCCCCCAGTTCCCACATCACACACACACTCTGCATCTGGCTCCCACAGACCCTCACATCACATTCACCACTGCATCTCGGCTTCCCAGGCCCCATTTTCTACTATATGATGTTCTTTCTTTTTCTCTGACACATTTATGTCACTGACAACTTTAAAAACTGACCACTTTTTAGATCTTTTTATTTATTTATTGAGCATACAATGTACTGCTGGCAAGGAAAGTGTAACCCCGCTTGGCTGGTCAGCTATTCAGGGTCCTCTGAAGGGGCGCTAACCTGCAAGACATGAGCTGGAGAGAGGAAGGAAACCAAGCAAGATTCTATTGTCAAGGTCTCCCTTTATTGGGGTGGAGGTAGGGGTAGGCAGGAACTCTGCCTGGGTAACTGAAGGTTATTAGCCAGCACCTGGAGTAAGCAGAAGCATGTGATCCATTAACATTGGAGTAAGGGGCAGTTCAGTTAACAGATGTGATCCATTAGCATTGGAGTAAGGGGTGGGTTCTGTTAACAGATAGCTCTCAAGATAGTTGGGATGAGGGGTGGGATCTCCATAAACATCCTTAGGGCAATGACCTCTGCTATCCCTGTAAGGACAATGGTCCCTGACAAATCTATCCTTAGGAAAATGGTCCCTGACAAATCCCCCTTCCTTTTATTAAGGAAGGCAGCTAATAAATGGAGAGCACTGGTCAGAATCTAAGCACATTGTCAGACCTATAGGAGAAGGGACTGGGACAAGGAGGACCCTTCTCTCGAGTGGAGTCTCCTTTTCTCTCCTGGGAACAGAGGGGTGTCTTATGGGTAGTATTAATTATATTTTGGCCCTTAATGATGGCCTCTGATGAGGGCTCTTGTCTTAGGTCCAGTGAGGACCAGGTTTTTCTCCCCATTACCCGTCATAGGGCTCCCAGGGCCCTGTCTTAGGTTGGGGGTGGTCCCGCCATCAGCTGCCCGTCCTTGAAGCTCCTCAAAAAGGTATCTAGCAAGACCAAAGTAAGCAGGTCTTTGAATGCAGGGTCCCTGTCTTAGGCTATGTGGAGGGCAATCCTCATCCCCTGACATCATGCCATGTTGAGCCGGCCTGTACGGCCTCTGTATGATGTGCTGTTCAGGGGAGGGTTCCACAATATTCCCGTCATTGGGCCTCTGCGTGGATATTAATGAAAAGACTGCGAGGAGCTTCTAAAACAAAAGGTATAAAAGATATTGGACACCAATGACTCCATCTCTGGACAAGAAGAAAGGGCACATTCCAAACCCAGTATTCACCTTATAGTCTGACCTATGGTATAAACTCCTTCCTAAGTGCCTACTCCAACATAAGATTACGAGTGCTGCTTGCCAAAAAAAATTTTTTTCCAGGGATTCCAAGGTCTAAAGGGTTTGGGGTCTGTAACAAGGGTAGAGAGACAGAATGCATGGTCCTCTCCCTGCAGTGCTTTGCCTTGCACCCCTTTTGCTGGTGCCTATGCCTATTGTGGACAGGCACACATATCTCTGGGTTTTATGTGGCAAAATCTAAAATTTTTAACATATGCATTAAACCCAAACATTTTACAGGGTGTGTCAAACTTTTCCCAACATCTATAAGCAGTTACAAATATCATTAGGTCAATTCCAGTAAGAGTACAATGACAGACATTGTTATATCAAAACACCATCAGTTCCAGTCTCTGAGCAACAGTTAAAATCCCACTCTTTCCCCTTCTTAAGCAAAGAGGAGTTAAGATTTTAATCAAAATGAGTTTTGTGTCCCAAAGATTAAAACAGTCAGATGTTTAGTCTGCATCTTAGCTCCAAAGCAAACAGAATTCAAACTGCAGAAAATTGTAGTCACCATCAGGTCATCTCAGCAGGGCATCTGTGTCTGCATCTCACGTCTGGAAGCAGCTCAGCGTTTGTGCTTCAGGGCAGGTGGGATTCCTGGGTGGGGTGAGCTGGATTCAGCTACCTGAAGCACATCTTGGCAGTTATCTCAGCTGAATCTCCGGAGGCAGAGTGACACCCTGTAGAGTGGTGTGTCTTAGCAGGTCCTGCTATCAGGCACTTCTCTCCATGGGGGCAGGGGAGACTGGACCAAGGACTCCCCTCCAACTCATCTGTCCTCGAACTCCTCCGTGGGGTGTCCGCAGCTATGACATCATCAGGTCCAGCTTTATTTTCTTTCTGTGAAACAAGGCACAAACATATCCTCGACCCCAAATATATATATAGATCGGGTTTTTCTTATAATGCATTGCAAGGGCTTTTTTTATCTTGCATTAGTAAAGATCAGCTTGTTGTTATCATGTCAGATCTGTTCGCATCAGGATCTGTTTGCAACTTTTTAAGTTGTTTTCATAGAGCCTTGGTATCATAAATACATGCATGGCCTTTTCCCCAAATAAGCACAGGGTCAGGGCCAGCCCAGACTCCCAACAGGGGGTCCTTCCATAGGGCTTGTGCATAAGTAGATTGGGTAGAAGGGTGCCACAATCTGTCGTCAGCGGACTGCCCTTGATTGTCCAAAGTTAGGAAATTGAGCACAAAGAGAACATGGGCCAATATTGTCTTGGCATTGCCTTTTATGGGGTAAAGGTCTCTTGTGCCATTAATTTAGAGATGGTATGCTTCACTAAAAAGGGATAGAAGGGCAAAACCTTGGATGAGGTAGCAGGCGCATGTATCCAAAGAAGCGGCTGCTCCTCTTGCCACAGGAGCCCTGATGGCCTATAATCAGTGGCAAATGTCAATAGATAAAGGATTTTTTTAGGATCAAAATATCCTGAGCCTTGCTGGGAGATAGCTTTTTTTACCCTTATAAGTGTGGCTTTAGCCTCTAATTTAAGACTTTAATATCTTAACTGGCAAAACTGGGAAGGTTTACCCAAAAGCAGCATTTTGCTTTTTCATAAAACTGTTGTAGAACAAGTTTTACACTTAATACACACACTTGCCATAGTTGTAATATACTGTACTTATACATTACTGTACACTTTACCTGTTTTGAGTACCTGTCAGGCAGCTTCTTTAATCTTTCTATTGGAAATTGGCTCATTGTTTTTTGTAAGAATTTTACCTAGAGTCTCAAAGTCTCCCATAAGAATATTATAACTAGGGCTTTAACCATTGTATATCTAATTAAAAGTTTGTAAGATATCCTCCTTTAAGTTGCAAGTCTGCCTAGCAGATAGGAAAATGGAAAAAAGGAAGCATTTTAACTAATGATTGACATGTAGAAGAATAAAAATAGATCCATATCCATCTCCACGTACAAAACTCAAGTTTAAAAGAGTCAAAGGCCTCAACATATAAAAATTATATTGAACCTCACAGAGAAAAAAATTAGAAGTATACTTTGTCACATCTTAAACATAGCCTCAGTGGCATATTGAGAGAAACAATAAATTATATCTCCTGAATTGAGAAACTTTTGTATAACAAACATAATATCAGCCTATAGAATGGGAAAAGATTTTTACTTATCATAAACCCATTTCAAAAACATATGAAAAACTCAGGAAATTAGTTATCAAAAAATTAATCCAATAAAAATATTTGTTACAGACATAAACTGAAAACTCTCAACAGATGAACTTAAAAATGACTGAGAGACATTTAAAAAAATGCTCAAACATAACATCCTTTAGCCATTAGAGAAATGCAAATCAAAACTCTGAGATTTCATCTTATCCTTGTAAAAATGACCAAGATTAAAAATTATTACTAACAACTTATACTTAAGAAAATGTAGGTAAAGAAAAAACTCCATTGCTGGAAGTGTAAACTAGCACAGCCGCTTTTGGATCATAGTATGGTTATTTTTTAAAATTAGGCAAACATCTACCTTAAAACTCAGCAATACCCCTTTTTGGGGCCTAAATACAAAAGTTTTTCAACCATACAATAAGGACATGTGCTCAGCTATGCTTACAGCAGAATTACTTTATAATAGTCAGAATCGGAAAACAACCCAAATGTATCTCTTTTACACCTAGGATGAGACATCATCCTTTTAAATAGCCATAAATACCATAAAATATCTTGGAGTAACTCTAAGCAAGCAGGACAGAAGTTTGGATCCTGTCATTTCTGCTTGTGAAGGGGTAAATGTTTTTTATTTTTAACCATTATCACTTGTTAGAGTATAACTCTGGCCCTTGATAAATTTAGTAAGAGGCCTGAGTCTCAGCAGTCCACCCTGAAGCAACACGTGCCAGCAGGAAAGTACCACAAGCTGAGATAACTCGACTCCCACCCAAGAGCGGGCCATACAAATGGAAAAACTTGTATGATAAGAACTTTAACTCTTTTAATCTTTTAAGAAAAATTTTAAGACATTAGAAAATAAAAGATCTATTTTTTTGGGAGAGTAGAAGAAACACAGCAAAAATGACAATCTCACTGAAAGCAATCTACAGATTCAGTGTAAATGTCCATTAAAAATTATAGCAACATTTCTTACAGAACTCACAAAAACTTAGGATAGCCTAAACAATCTTAAAATCCTGTACAATCAAGGAACTTCAGAATGCATTACAATCTCTGACTTTAAACTTTACTACAGAGCCACAGTACTAAAATCAATCCACCTTGGATACAAATTCATCTGCCTACAAACAGCAGATTTTTGACAAAGAAGCAAAATTGTGAAATGGAAAAGAAGCATTTTAACTTGCTTATCTCAGAGGCTACCTTAATTTAAACCTGTCCATTTTCCTTTAGCTGGAAGCTGCGCCACACGGCATGGGGTAGAACACAGGCTCACTTTGCCTGTTAGACTGCCTTCCTGAGCTCTGGCAGGCGGATTTTTAACTATCTTTTTTATCATAAGATTAGGGGAATTTTTGAATCCTCTCCTCTTTTCTATAGACTGTGTGAGGTTAAATTTGCTCTCTAAACATACTCGTGCTCTTGCTTGCCTTTACCCGCAGGTGAGTTAGGTTAGCTGACTGTGTGCACGTGGCTCTTCACAAAAATCATTTTTTCTCTACCTTTTTTACTCATTTAGCATGCAATAAAAGTTGCAATTCTACATCTATTATGCTTACTGATTCTCAGTAACTCTGCCATTGTTTCTGCTCCATTCTTACACCCTTTAGTTACCAACATATATAACTGAATACTTTCCTTATCCCCATTATAACTTATTTACAAAGTTTTACTCCCGATTTAACTTTTGTCTCACTTTTCTACATTTCTTTCTCTATGCTACATCTCTAATAAGAGCCCAGTAACTGAGGACAGCCTCCAGCACGGGGTCTCCATTTTTTAACATTTTACTAAGATCTTTCCCTACCTTGTCCCATGTCTGGGGGTGAATTCCTGGGCTGGTTAAAATTAACCAAGGGCATTTTTCATCTATAAAACAAAAGAATTCAGCTAAATCTCTCTTTTTTAACTTACTCCTCTCTCCCTAAGTGACTGTTGAAATTCCTCTATGAATTTCTCTTCCTTTGGAAGCGATTGTCCCATGTCTTATAGACGACAATGAACCTGCACCTACCTCCGTCCTGCAGACCTGTCCGAGTATCACAGCTGGTCAGGACCTTATTTTCCTTCGTCCCGGGACTGCGCCTCGTCATCCTGTTAGTTGGCCGTACTTCAGGGTCCCTGTTCAGGCGCCACTGTAACCCCTGCTTGGCGGGTTAGCTATTCAGGGTCCTCTGAAGGGGCGCTAACCTGCAAGACATGAACTGGAGAGAGGAAGGAAACCAAGCAAGATTCTATTGTCAAGGTCTCCCTTTATTGGGGTGAAAGTTACAGCTTATATACCCCTTGAATGGGGTGGAGGTAGGGGTAGGCAGGAACTCTGCCTGGGTAACTGAAGGTCATTAGCCAGCACCTGGAGTAAGCAGAAGCATGTGATCCATTAACATTGGAGTAAGGGGCAGTTCAGTTAACAGATGTGATCCATTAGCATTGGAGTAAGGGGTGGGTTCCGTTAACAGATAGCTCTCAAGATAGTTGGGATGAGGGGTGGGATCTCCATAAACATCCTTAGGGCAATGACCTCTGCTATCCCTGTAAGGACAATGGTCCCTGACAAATCTATCCTTAGGAAAATGGTCCCTGACAGAAAGGCACCAGGTCTCATTACATTACAGATGGTTGTGAACCACCATGTGGTTGCTGGGAATTGAACTTGGGACCTCTGAAATAGCAGCCAGTGCTCTTACCCTCTGAGCCATCTCTCTAGCCCCACTTTTACATCTTCTGGGCAGAGAAATGATCCGTTTTCTCATAGCTCAGTATGAAAACATGACTTACAGTTGTTCCCATCATGATATAAACTGATTAATAGCCTAGTCCTAACATTTATAGTACTCATAATTCCCTGAGTGCAGGCAATTATTCCTTTACAAACCATTTTTAATGCTTATTAAAGCTATTATGCATTCTTGTGAAATCTTTTTTGCACTCTTTCATTTGGAATTCACCCCTGACTAAGTTTTTACTCATGTGTTTCAGGAACTAGCTGAAGATAAAGTTATATTGTAATCTTGAGTATAATCTTGAAACAGGGAGTTGCCCCCTGTGATCATCACTGATATTTTAGGAATTTTCTATGATGCCCTCCCTACACCCTTCGGATTACTGGGCTGTGGTTTCTTCCCTTAAAAACTCCTTCTTCCAGTTATTCGGGGTTGAACTGCTCCCCTGTGTGGGTTATGAGTCTCGGCCCCAGTGCACTGGTTCCTGTCTTGTCAAATAAACCTTGTGTGATTGCAGCAAGGACAGTCTCTCATGAGTTACGGGGGGGGGGGGGGGGGGGGCGTCGTGTTATCCCGAGACTTGAGTGAGAGTCTCCCCTTCACTGGGGGTCTTTCAGTGGCATGTATGGCACTGGAGAAGTAGCTGAGAGCTGCATCCTTATCTGTGTGTGTGTGTGTGTGTGTGTGTGTGTGTGTATGTGTGTGTATGTGAGAGAGAGAGAGAAGACAAGGCCTTAGCATGAGCTTTTGAAACCTCAAAGCTCACCCCACCCCCATGTCCTTCTTCCAACAAGACCACAACACCTAATCTTTCTCAAATAGTGTCACTTCCAGGTAAATATTCACACAGACGAGTGGGGGGGGGGGGTCATTTGTATTCAAATTGCCACATTCTACTCCCTGGCCCCCAGAGGCTTATAGTCATATCATAATGCAAAATACATTTAGTCCAACTTCCAAAGTCCCCAGAGTGATTCACAGTATCAGCACTGTTTGAAAGTCCAAAGTTTGACGTCTTGTCTGAGACTCATGGCAATCTCATAACTGTAACCCACTGTAAAATCAAATATCAAATCACATGCTTATAGTGTACAGTGGCACAGAGAATATAGCACTGCTTCAAAAGAAGGAAAGGGAGCACAGTGAGGAAGAGCTGGAGCAAAGCAAGAACAAAACCAGAATGAACGATCTGAGAATATGAAAATAAAAATGTAGATTCCAGAAATAGTAATGTAGAAATAAAAAAACAAAGTTGTTGTTAGAAATATTTCCTAACCTGACCAGGAAGTCGCACAAACATGACAACCAGGAGGAAGGAAAAGGGATCACTTGCTCCTCTTTTGGAAGTTCATTTAAATATTCTGGGGAGTGGTCCTGACCCCACCCCAGGGAGAGGTCAGGACCTGGACTGCTGGCATTTGGAGTCCAGACCAGGCCTGGAGGCTGGGATAGATGTGAGGGGCTGGGGCCTAAACTCCCAATTTGACAGTCTTAAGCCTAGGAGAATGAGAACAGACTATCAGCAGCTTTCTCAGCAGATCAAGGATCACTCATTCACAGTGAGCTATTTTCTCAGATGCTTGGGAAGCTTAGGTCATTTCATTTTACAACTGACTGTTTTATTTACAAGGCCAGAGCTTCTCCCTACAAATTGAGAGTAGTGTCCTGGGCCATCCTTGATAAACAACAGATGTGAACTGAGTTAACCTTTAGGAGACAAGAGATACGTGACCTCTGGGTTAGGCGTTGTCTCTGTTATGGAAAACTGGCACCACTAAGGAGAGGCATATATATACACCAATATACACTGCCTGGAGGTACCAGGAGACAGTGGACAAATACAATGGTTTAATAAATGAGCTCTAATAATGGAGGTTGTAAAGTATGGCAGTCAGTATCTGAGTTTTACCTTGAGATAGTGTGAAAAGCTTTCTGCTGTCTTCTAAGTTCTCAGTCTAAGAATCAATTAACCCTAATTTATTAACCTTCTGGTATTACTAGCAGCCCCTTTTCTGACTATTTGCTAAAGACACCTGTTTTCTTGCAATTAGTGACTTTCGCTGTAATCTCCCCTAAAACACATTTCATGATGGCTGCCTTGCTGGTTACCCATTGACTCACTCTTCTCTTCACAGTTTTTGCTGACTAACCCAAGAGTCAGGGCAAGATCGTAAAATTCCTTTGTTCAGCGCTAATGCTTGGTGCCTCTACTATAAAAAGTGGGTTCAGAAACCGGACTTTTGCCACAGCCTAACAAACACCATCTCTGGCTGTGGTCTTAGCTGGCTGATAAGCTTCTGTGCCCCATGGTGTTTTTTTTTTTTTTTTTTTTAATTTTTAAGTTTGCTTCTGGTTTTCTTAGGATCTGGTTTCTGGAATAAAGTTTGCTTCTGGTTTATTAGACATGGTGGTATTCTCATCTCTGCATGACCTCCCTGGACCCAACACACATGTCCCTGTGGTATGACTGAGCATCCTTTGGGTATGTACTTAACAGCATTATTGCTGGATCTTAAGGTAGGTTGTTTCCTAATTTTCTGAGAAATTACCACACTGACATCCAAAGGGGTTGTACCAGCTTGCATTCCCACCAGTAATGCAGAAGTGTTCTCTTTACCCTACAACCTCTCTAGCATAAGATGTCATCAGTGCTTTTGATCTTGGCCATTCTTATAGATGGTGTAAGATGGAAACTCAGAGTTGTTTTTTTAATTTAATTAATTAATTTATTTTTTTTTTCAAGACAGGGTTTCTCTGTAGCTTTGGTGCCTGTCCTGGAACTAGCTCTTGTACACCAGGCTGGCCTCGAACTCATAGAGATCTGCCTGCCTCTGCCTCACAAGTGCTGAGATTAAAGGCATGCGCCATGGCCGCCTGGCTTCAGAGTTGTTTAGATTTGCATTTCTCTGATGACTAAGGATGTTGAGCATTTCCTTAAGTGTCTTTCAGCCATTTTAGATTCCTTTGTTTAGGTCTGTACTCCTTTTTTTTTTTATTGGATTATTTGTTCTTTTGATGACCAATTTCTTGAGTTCTTTGTATATTTTGGAGATCAGATCTCTGTCTGATGTGGGGTTAGTGAAGATCTTTTCCCATTCTGTAGGGTGCAGTTTTGTCTTGTTTACCATGTCCTTTGCTTTACAGAAGCTTCTCAGTTTCAGGACGTTCCATTTAGTAATTGTTCCCTTCGGTGTCTGTGCTACTGGAGTTATATTTAGGAAGTGCGTTCAAGTGTACTTTGTGCTTCTCTTCTATGAGGTTCAGTGTGGTTGGTTCTATGTTGAGGTCTTTGATCCATTTGGACTTGAGTTTTGTGTATGGCAATAGATATGGATCTATTTTCATTCTTCTACATGTCGATAGCCCAAATACCAATAATATTACAACAAAGTATGTTGATAAAATAAATACCTTTATTGTTTTCCAAAACCAACTATACCAGCTCTAAATTCTGATGGAAAGTCCGTTTTAACATATCCTTGATTTTATATCCAACCGTCGTATATATTTTACTGATCTATGGTTAATACAATTGGGACTTACTCCTGAGTTCCCCATAACATTCTGATGATGGTTTATTGGATAAGAATTTACCTTACTTATTTTTTATTATGAAAGACCCCCAGTGTAGGGAGACTCTCACTCAAGTCTCGGAATAACATGACCCCCCCCCCCCCAGTAACTCACAAGAGACCGTCCTTGCTGCAATCACACGGGGTTTATTGACAGTACCAGTGCACTGGGGCCGAGACTCATAACCAATGCAGGGGAGAAGTTCGACCCCAAGTCACTGGGAAAAAGGGTTTTTAAAGGAAGAAACCATAGCCCAGTAATCTGAAAAGGGTAGGGAGGGTGTCACAGAAAATTCCGAAAATACCAGTGATGACCACAAGGGGGCAACTCCCTGTTTCTCAAGATTATACTCAAGATTATAATCTAAATTTAGTTCCTCATTTGTATGAGTCATTCTTCAACTACAGAATATTCCATGTGGCTCACACACAGCAAAAAGCATAGACAAGAGGAAGCCCATCATTGCGAGTAGGTCTGTTATCTTCAGCTAGTTCCTGAAACTGAACCGGCTAGTCCTAGATTTCTGATTCTTCTCTCCCTGCTTAGATTTTTGGCTCTATTTTTTCCTGCTGGGGGGGGGGTCTGGATTTATCTGGGTCTTTCAATTAGAAGCTTAATATTTAAATTATGTAAGGAATCTGTACAAAATATTTTCAAATAAACTAAGCCACCACCATACACAAAGTACTTTATACAAAGAACTGTGCCCAGTGTTGTAGAAAATACAGCTCCTGCTTCAAAATACCTGCTCCCCTGGATAAGAGGTATAGTCCATTTGTTTCCTGCTCTTCTTTAGGAATTGCATAAATAATATGGAGCAGAGAGTAGTGATGTAAATAAAGGAGATGTGGTTAATAAGAGGACCTCATAGAAAAAAATTTGATTTAATGGAGATATTTAATATCAGTTTTTTGAGTCCTGACTTTGCATTTAGAGAAATAAAATGCTCAAGTAGAGCCTTAAGCTCATGAAACTCAAGATCCCTCTACAGGAGGATTTGGCATAAGTGGAACTTCCTTTAGAAATAATGGTGAACTGGGTATGTAATAGAAGAAGTCACCATTCCACTAAAATCAATAATTTCCATAGTGTTTCAATTAAGATAAACATCGGCATTCTCCTTTTCAAATACTGTTGATACTTACATACCACTTTCTCAAAACGTAATTAGATGACACTGATCCCTACTGTTATGGTTTTGGTCCCTGTCCCTTTAAGAGACAAGCCACGCCCACTCCCTCCCCCATACGCTGAGGCAGGCTGATCTTCAGCTTCTGGCCTGAGCTCGCTCTCTTTTCCATCTTCCTCTCTGAGAGGCAGCTTCGCTTCTGCCTCTCTCCCCACTTCTCTGCTTCTCTCTCTCTCTCTCTCTCTCTCTCTCTCTCTCTCTCTCTCTCTCTCTCTCTCTCTCTCTCTCTCTTCCCCCTCTCCCTTCCCCCTTCATAACCCCCTGAATAAATATTCAACCTCACTCTGTAAGTCATGTCTATCCATGTCTCTGTCTTCTGCCCGCCCGCCATGTGTCTCCCTGCCTGGGACCAGCCACTGCTCAGGGACCAGCAGCCATCTCTGCCTGGGACTGGCTGCTCCCAGAGCCCGCTGCCTGCCACCACATGGCCTACTACCACCATTTGGGACTTTATAGCATTTGCTGCTTGCCTACAACTGCCGCCTGGGACTCCATAGCATTTTTTTAAAGAAAAACATCTACAGTGCAGGAGCAGCCAAGGCCTTAACCTACTAGGATGTAAGCCATCTCTCTTCACATGGCTAGCAAAACAAAAATGAAAGCATGACCCGATTATGTCTTGGTGACATCTCTCTGTCACAATCTGGACACTGAATCTAGAGACTGTTAACTGCAGGAAATATAGAGCTATATAAATTTGCTTTAAAATCATTAAACATTCAAGTTTAAAATTTAGTTCCTCATTCGTATGAGTCATGCTTCAACTACAGAATATTCCATGTGGTTCACAACAGCAAAGAGCATAGACAGGACGAAGCCTGCCATTGCTAGTAGGTCTGTTAGACAGGATTTATCTAGTGCTGGGCAGCCAAGTGGCTCATGACCATTGCTATTTTCTTGCACCAGCTCTTGAAAATTGGGCTCGAGGCTGTCAGTAATCTATAAATTTTATAATTATGAATGTAATACTTAAATTTTAGGGATAAGGAAAAGGGAACTCCCATTTTCTATTATAAATTATGATATTCATTTCTATGTAATATTCATTTCTATGACATACTCTTACTTTTAAAGCAGTCTGCAAACTAGGTGTGGTTGCATATGTCTGTAATCCCAGTATTTGGGAAGCAGAGAAAGAAGTGGGCACTAGTGGAACTCGTATCCCTAAACAAATGAACTTTGATCTAGAATAAAAGCAAAGACTATGAAAACTCTAAAGATTGCCATAGACAACTCTGCTAAGGTTGTTCGGTTATAAATAGAGCGATTGTGTGTTCTGAGTGTTTCCTTGCCTCAGTGATGAAGGTTTCCCTTTCGTTTGGATGATGTATTCAGATTCTCCCCATCTTATGACTTCTGGGATCACCTTCTCATCCCAGTCAACCTCCCCAGGTACCCACAAGTCCTTTTACAAGATTCATGTTTTCTCTATCATTTTGTGGCATATAATCAGGGCCATCTCTGTGACCATTGGTTTGGAAGTTATCCACTGGAGTCTGCTGCAGTCATCAGCGGGTACACAAATAAAAGCAACGATTTCCTTTCTCCCTGAAATTATCTGTAGCCAATAGTTCAGAGGTGAGCCCCTGTGCCATCCATGCCTGACTATTGCTAGGCCCATTCTTGTGCAGGAACAACTCAGGCAGCTCCAGCTGCTGTGACTTCATGTTGTTAGTGTCTGTGTCTTGCCCAGATTGCATTTCAGAGACCTTCTCCCTTCCTTCTGGCTCTTAATACTCTTTTCCCCTGACTTTGCAATGTTCTCGGAGCCTTGGAGAAGACAGTATAAATTCAATGTTCAAGCTGAGCACTTAACTCCCACTTATTCTCTCTACCGTGTACAACCGTGAGACTCTGCACTCCCCATCATTCATCTGACAGGGCCTTCTGTGACTAAAGCTAAGGGAGCGCACCTGTCTATAGGTATGAACACCAGCATCTGAAAGGGACCTTGGAGTTCTGTTAGATAAACAATAGCATTAAGTTCCCCCTAGGGCCCGTGATCTCCCTGGATCTAAGTTTTTAGCCAGGTTTACAGTCCCAGGCATAGAGTGCCTCCTGTGGATCCAGTGAGAGAGCCATAGGGGTTTCTCCTTTTCGTGTCTTGTCCCTGTGGATTTCGGTTTTCTAGAGAGACAAAGATGGTGGACACAAAGCATTCTTTTTGAGTCACTGTGAATGGATGAAGTTCTTTCAGCTCCTTAAATAAACCAGTCTCTGTTTGTTTGTATTTGTAAGTCATGATTGTCCACGACTTCCACACTGTAATCACCTTTGATTTCTTTGAATCGGGTCTAGTTCTTCATGACTTGGACATCTCCTCATCAAAGCAATAACCCTTACTTTATTGTCTAAATTCCCCCAGAGAATTTAAGCCTATGAAGACTGAAATTTATATCTGTTTTATCTGCCTTACATCCTCAGTGCTAGAAGATAATCCACACAGTTAACAGTCAGTTGTATTTGTAGGGTAACTGGGAGTGTGAGATTGAATGTAGGTCTTTCCGTAGGATCTAATGCCAAGGAAAGCTCATTTCTTATTCTGAAGTAGTGTTTGGTTCAGACTCAACTATAATGGTGTTAACCCAAAGAAAATGAGTTCCTGGAACAGGTACAAAAATTCTGTAGCAATTCAGAAGGAAACAATGACACAGCAGAAAGTGAGCATTTAAGTAGGTCTTAAAGCAAAGCCAGAGGGGCAGTGATGGCACATGCCTCTAATCCCAGCACTAAGGAGGCTGAGGCAGGTGGATCTCTGGGAGTTCGGCTTGGTCTGCAGAGTGAGCTCCAGGAACGGCTCCAAAGGTACACAGAGAAACCCTGTCTTTAAGGGAAAAAAAAAGCAAGGCTGGAATATTCAATTTCTGGTTAACCTGGTATGCACAGAAAGATATTGTTTTAGATACTTAGTATGATATTTAAATTCCATTGTCAATTTTGTTGGGTTAACAAACACAGAAAATTTATGGGACACTGTATCTGTGAGAGTGGTTTTTGCGAAATTTAACTGAGGAAGGAAACCTCCACCCTTGAGTGTGGGTGACACCATTCCATCAGCTGAAGTTCTGGACTGACTGAAAAGAGGAAAAGGACAAAGCCAGCTGGAAAAGGATATTCTCCTTCTTCTGTTTCCTGGTTGGATGAAGCCATTCCCAACAACACGCCTACCCCCACCTTGATGGACTTTGTTTCCCTGAACCTGAGCCAAAAGAAGCCCTTCTTCCTGTAACCTACTTTTGTTAATCTTTCGGTTAGAGCAAAGGGAAGAGTAATTAATACAGCTAATAGAAAGTGCTAAAAAAGAAACAAAAATGGCCCCTGCTTTGAAAAGGCTAAATAATTTAGTTGGGAAACATGTACTGAGAAACTATGCTGTAATTTAAAAATGTATTTTGTATCAAATACTAACAATGTAAGCAGAGTGCCATAGGAGTGCTTAGGAAGAAGGGTGACAGAAAGAAGGGGGGTCAGTTCTGACTGGGTGTCTCTTCCACTGGAGTAGAGAACACTAAGATAATGCCCGTTGTGTAAGTTTAAATGAACTTGGAATTAGCCTTTGTTACTTTCTGTCACCTGGCAACCCTCAATCTAGTTCGTGGAGATGGTCACCACTGGGAACATTTTTTTTTAGGTTAAACTTTCAATCCCCCATTTAGACACAGACTACACTGTTACGTTTCCTCTAGACAGCTGCCTATTCGGCCGTCATCTTGGCTATGTTATGAATGCTCCAAGCACATTTTACCTTAACTCTGTTTGATGAACCAGCAGGAATTGCTGGGCTTGTAACTTCAGTAATTATTAGGGACATCATCAAATTGGTCTCTTCCACAGAGAGCTAGCTAGAACATTCTTGAGTTGAGATCTATTTATTTCCCTCCCTCCTGGACATTCACTTTGGGAATTGTAGGCTTCACTGCTCCTACAGAGTCCCTGTGGTACCTGTGCTAAATGGCAGCCTGCTCCATTTGGTGCCTCTGCCCTTGAGATCTTTGGAGGTTGCTCAGCAGCAGCCTGAGCAGAAGATTTAATGGAGACAAAAGCAGAACTTTTTTTGGTATCAATAGTCTAAAGCTGATTTCAATTCTTACCATGAAGTCATACGCACCATGTTTGTGGATGGACGTCCAGGAAGGCCCGGGCATGGATTTTGAGGACAGTGCAGTCCTCACTGATTTGACTGTTCCTAGAATCACCGACCTCATTTTCTCCACTACAATAACCTGAAATAAAGAGCATTTATCACTCCAGCATTTAATTATGACTTCTGTAGAAGTGTTCAGGGCCTTGGGAGACAGCTCAGTGGGTAAATTGTTTTCTTTCTCAAGCCTGGGACCTGAGTTCAGATTCTAAGCACCTATGTAAGAGCTGGGCCTGGAAGCATACGCCTGTAACCATGGAGCTGGGTGGTCAGGGAGTAGAAGGAACAGAGGCAGCAGAAAGCTGGGCTCCCTGGACCAGAGAGCTTCAGGTTCCCTGAGGGAACTCCTCTCAGAAGGAAGGAGGGAGGGCCACTGATAAGGATCTATAACAGGCAAAGGCCTTTGACACACAAACCTGATGACCGAGTTTTTAATTCCTGGAACCTACATAGAAGTGGAAAGAGAAAACCGACTCTACAAAGTTGGCTTCTGAATTCTACAAGTTCATGCGTACATCATGCATACACACATGCACAATAATACTATAAAACTTTAACTTAAAAATAACATTGGGAACAATGGAGAAATTCACCCAAATGTTGACCTCTGACTTCTACTTGAACACGTATAGGCATGCACACCTGCATATCCTAATTCATATGTTTTACACACACACACACACACAGAAAGAGAGAGACAGACAGACAGACACAGAGAGAGAGACAGAGAGAGAGAGAGAGAGAGGAGAGAGAGAGAGAGAGGAGAGAGAGAGTATTCCAGATATATCAAAGCCACAGATTGTTCTGTAGTTTCTAGAGATTTTCCTCCAAAGTAGTCCTGGAAAGCTGAGAAAGCAAATAGTGACTAATTCATTCCCAGAAGGAAAGGGTATTGCTGTAAGAAATAGTAAATTATCTACGTATCTGAGATGGTGGGTGGTATGACAGAATTATGAGACCATCTCTTATTGCCCAAATCTACCTGCTTTTTGTCAAAGGCACTAATGTAATTTACTAAAACATGTGACAGCCTTTATTCTGTGCTGTTGGTTCTAAGTGACTTAAGAATGTCTCCACTTTGTACTGTAAAGAGGCTGCTTTGCAAATGAACTTTATGATTCTTATAGTTTAGAGAAACGGGCAAGCAAGCTGGAGAGCTCAGCACCCGCTAGGAGGGAAATTGGTAAAAGAAAGAAAAGGTCAGAAGTATTGAGTTAGAGCTCAAGGAAGAAGGCGCTCAGCACTGGAAGCAGCTGGAGGAGCTGTCTGGTGGAGGGCATCAGAGAAGAACTGGAATACTCTGAGTCCAGCACAGTCGTCATAGCGTCTGGGCCAGTGTTTGATAAAGGAAGATAGAAAAGGAGAAAAGAAAAGCTAAGTATTTTCTGACTTAGAACTCAGAAGTGGGCAGACGCAGCAACTAG
Source organism: Arvicola amphibius (assembly GCF_903992535.2). Lineage (NCBI taxonomy): Eukaryota > Metazoa > Chordata > Mammalia > Rodentia > Cricetidae > Arvicola > Arvicola amphibius. Next base: position 89,573,766 of record NC_052058.2, on the reverse strand, counting down.
CATCTGTAATGAATCAATCAAACAGAGTTTCTGGGTGTGAGGAAGTCAGGCCTTCCTGGCAAGACTACAGTCTAGAGGCAATTATGCCCACCCTTTGGCTATTGGACTTTTGAAAACATTGAACCAAAAGAAAATGGTATTTCCCCAGGAAGCTCATGTTGGGGGAAGGGAAAGGCGGGGTCTTCAGTGCCACCCAGATGATGAGCTTTTCTCCTGAAAATAGATTTTCCACTTGTCACAGCACCTAGTATGGAGATGGGAGTAGAGGTGACGATGCTGGGTGGGGTCACGCGGTCAGAAACAGGGCTTGGTCGTGCACACCCATGAGCCTTTTCACATGGTAATCTTGGTGGAGCTTTCTGCTACCACAGCTCACTCCTTACTACCCCGCTCCTAAAACAATTTCTTTTGATGAACGGATGGGGGATGTTCAGTCATTTCCCTGTAATTCACGCTGATGAATTCCTGCCTAAGAGTGACTTAAGACTCCATCCTATGTCATCTGTTGCATGAGGAGGACGTTAGGTTCTTTGTAGTAGGAGTTGGATGAGATCTCTGTATCATGGGAAGTTTAGTTGATATTGTAATATATCTTACCATTAGTAACCAGTGGCCTCAGAGGGGGAAGAGCCAGGACCATGGTGGCCATGCTTGATCCAGCACAGTGATGTTCTGTAGTTAGATTCCAGGGATGTGTTCCCCTGTATTGCTTAAGAAAACAAAACAAAACAAGCAAACAGACACCATAGTGATGGTTATATGTTGACAGTGTAGCAAAAATATTGACGGTGTAGCAAAATTAAAAAGAACAAAAATGAATGCAGTGCTGGAACAGATTCAAAGGGGAAACAGCATAGGGAAGACCTTCCTTTGTATAGAACAGTTCCTGATACTGTAACTCCGCCCAAGATCCCCTGGCTGGGGAGCAGCTAGGACCTAGAGGAGAACCTATTAGCAGTCTATTGTTTGGATATAAGGATTGAAGGTCAAAAATAGAGAGCAGATTCCTTTAGGCAGACAAATTAAAGCTCTGTTTTTAAAACATCTGGCATTTTTCTCTATCCAAATTATTCTGAATATTAAGGGAGTTCTCCCTCTCAGTAGTGGGAAATTTGAATGTTTCCCAGCATAAAGAATTTGCTTGGTGTTGCAAAGACCCACAGCCAAACATTAGGTGGAGCCCAGGGAACCCAAAGGAAGAGGGGTAGGAAGGATTGTAGAAGCTGGAGGGCTCAAGGACACCACAAAAACACCACCCACAGAGTCAACTGAACAGGACTCACAGAGACTCACAGCGACTGGAGTGACAACCAGGGACCCTGTGTAGGTCTGACCTCTGCACATATGTTATGTCTGTGTAGCTTGGTGTTCTTGTGGGACTCCTAACAGTGGGAGCAGGGGCTCTTTCTGACTCCTTTGCCTGCTTTTAGGACCCTTTTCCTCCTGCTAGGCTGCATCATCCAGACGTGATCTGAGGGTATGTCTGCAATCTTACTATAACGTGTTATGCCATCTTAATTTGTATCCCTGGGAGTCCTGCGCTTCTGAAGGGAAATGAGGAGTCGTGGATCTGGGGAGAGTAAGGTTGTGAGAAGGGACTGAGAAGAAAGAGAGGAAACTGTGGCAAGGATGTAATGTCTTAGAGAAGAATAAATAAAGAAAACAACAACAACAAAAGCAACACACTCAGAGAGAGAGAGAGAGAGAGAGAGAGAGAGAGAGAGAGAGAGAGAGAAAGAGAGAATTGGCTTGAATAAGATGAGAAGTATGGGTGAGCAAATAGCTTAAGAAACACGCGGCTAATTAATGGGTATAATATTAAAGTCTCTAAAAAAGACTTTATGTTACCATCTAAGGAACTATTATCATCATAAAAATCCCCTGACATTGGTCATCTTATAATCTGAGTTTTGAAGACGTAATTCTTTTTTATTGATTAGGTTTCCACAGCTGCATACACGTATGTAATGCTGCTTTCTGGATGCTCTCAGCATCACTCTTTGTTTTCCTCCCACCTACCCATCCCCCACATCCTACAGACCTCTCTCCCACATTCATGCCTTTCTGGGCTTTCTGTTTGTTTGTTTTTCTTCACTCTGTTTAACCCAGTGACCTTGGGTTTGGGATTATCAACTGGAAACTGGCGAGCTCACCCGGAGGTCCTCAACTGAAGGCCATGACTCCCCTTCTCCCACAGGCTGTCTATAGCCAACAGTGGAGGGGTACGACTTCATGAACCTCTCTTGTCGAGACTGTTGACAGAGCCAGCCTTGTATAGGCCCAGTTGCTCACAGTTACTGTGATTTCATGATCTCAATGGCTGTGTCATACCCAGATGACAATAAAACATTTATAGGGTCATTAATTTGTTCAACCAATCCAAAGAATTAAGGGTGGTAAATGCAGTGAAACTGTCATATAACAGAACAAATTTAACAAAAAGCACTTGTCTGGTAAAATGAGTTCCATGATAGCTATAGTATGCGCCATGTGAAAATAATTCTTTCTAACTCAGTTTTTCCCCTGCTGAGACAATGGCTTTCCAGCAAGGGAAAGCTCCAACCCAACAGGAAAACAAATTCACACTAAGACATGTTTACATACTTATGTCAGAGACATTTGGACAAAGCCTAACTGCCAAGTTTCCCAAGGTCCTTTCAGTGAAGACATATTTACGTACTTATATCAGAGACATTTGGACAAAGCCTAACTGCCAAGTTTCCAAAGGTCCTTTCAGTGAAGAAAAATTGTGTCCAAGGGCATAGTAAATAAACCACTGAGATGGCTGCTCAACGTCAGGAGAAAGATTTTTATGTGGATAAGAGAGAGAGAGAGAGAGAGAGACAGAGAGAGAGAGAGAGAGAGAGAGACTGAGAGAGAGAGAGAGAACCTTTAGGGGCATCAGGATGGGTCCAGGTGCAGAGAGAGAATAGAGTGAACATGGCCAGCAGCCTTGACAGGGCCAGGGCTAGGGAAGCAGGAAAAAGAAGCAAAAGGGAATCATGAGAACAGTGGGGGAGGGGAAACCTTGCCATTCTATAGAGAATGAATGGGTATCAGAGGAGAAAGCCTGGCGAAGGGTGAAAGAGGCCAGGATCCTAGTGCAGACGCTGAAATGCAGAAAGGTGCCTGGGAATGGGGACTGAGAACCTGAAGGACAGCATGGACCTTGATGCGCTGGCAGGGGTCACAGGTGGACATTCATGGAGAGCCATGTGTCCCTCCTGCCAGAAGCAAGAGAAATGACTCATTTTGTCAGACGGGAGCACGTCTCACAAGTTCATAAGGACACTGGCTTTTATCTAACCACCAGAAATCCTTTTATAGTCCAGGCTGAGCTGAGCCAAGACTGTCATTTCTAGACGCAGGCACTCCTGAGGCCTAACAGAAATGCTCTTGGGTCCCATATAGTGGCTCAGCAGCCCTATGTTTGGGACAAACAAAAGGCCTTGAGTTTATCTTTGGAGTTATTGTTAAAGAAAGCTTCCAAAAACATTGTTTTCCCCAAGAGATTATATTTTCTGAAGCCCAGGAAGTTGATATATATATATATATATATATATATATATATATATATACACACACACACCCCCCACACACACATACATATATATTCCAGAAGAGGAAATTAGTCATTTAGGGGTATTGTGGGATTAGGGGTATTAAGATCTTTACGTTGGAGATTGAAACTGTCCCCCTTCTATAACAAAATATTCGTGTCTCATTTGGGCGCAATTTATGACCACAACGAAAGCTGGGATGAGTGTAACGAACAGGACGAGGCCCTTCAGGGCTCACTGTTCCATACAGCGCAGCCATCTTTGTTGTCCTATCACTCATGTTGTTCCCTTAGCTTCTTTAGTGTTTGTTTTAGAATGTTCTAGGATCTTAATAATGACTGAGTAAATGGATGGCATCCAGAAATTCTGAGATTTGCTGACTTCTCTGAAAGGCTGCCCAGAGGATTCAGAAATTCTTTCTCATGCAGCACTCCAAATATGCGGTGACTTGTGTGTGTGTGTGTGTGTGTGTGTGTGTGTGTGTGTGTGTGTTTGTGTTTGTGTTATGGCTGTTCTGTTTTCTGATAGGAGCACTTCAGTAAAGGCTCTGAATTCATCCACTTGAGCAGATTTACTGATCAGCAAAAGAGCATAAACCATTGCATCACGAGTGGAAGTGAGTGCACATCCTGCCCCCGAATGCTCCTGTGCATCTCAAAGGTGAGAACTAGCGGTAAGTAACATCAGCTCTGCTCTTTCCGTAGCAGTTTCAAATGTCTCTCCTAGAAGCAAGAAGCATATGAGTACCGAGCACAGCTATGTTCCTCCTCCTCTAGTTCATCTGATGAAGGGCATGGCGAGGCTGCAGGATTGAGAGAGTTGCAGAGCCCCAGGGAGACAAAAGCAGAAGCTTCTCCTGGGAGCTAGAGCAGTCCTGGTGTGACGTGAATGATAAGCTGGACCTCACTGGGTACAGCTGGTGAGACGTGAATGGGAAGGTAGACCCACTGGGTACAGCTGGTGAGACGTGAATGGGAAGGTAGACCCACTGGGTACAGCTGGTGAGACGTGAATGGGAAGGTAGACACCACTGGGTACAGCTGGTGAGACGTGAATGGGAAGGTAGACCCACTGGGTGGTGCTGGCGTGAAGTGCCTCTAGCAGAATTCCTATGGAGTGGGCGTCCGTGGTGAAAGGAGATGCTCCAGTGACCTCTTCAGATCTTTTCAGTAGCACAGCAGTGGCAGCCATGGCTCTCAGACTAGGAGGATGTCCACTGATTAAGGGGGACTAGAGAACCCCAGGGTCCTGTGTACCATGTCTCCCTCATCTCCCTCCACAGCCACCACCACAGCCCCTCCCCCATGGTTCTAATCAGCATCCCCTTTCCAGTCCTTCCCTTCCTTGTCAGGAACCTGTAGACTGCCTGCCTCAGGGCAGGGCCTGGGTTAAACCTACCTTTAAGGCCTAAATTGCTGTCTTTTCCTCCAGGCCTGGCTGTACAGCATCAGATCCAGTCCTGTTTGCAGCTGTTATATAGTAATTAGGCAATTGTTGAGTAGTTTGGAGTTTAATTTCAATAACACCCTAGGATCCCTTTAGCTGTTCTTTTGTTTGGGGTACAGGGCATTTACTAGTAACAGAGGCACCATTTAGAGGGTTAAACCTCAGAACTGCAAGAAAAGCCAAATCCACAATTGTCCAATTAAATCAAGCTTTTTGAGGGTACACCTGGGACTGGCAGTCTGGCTGCCTCTCCCTAGGTGGGGATTTTAGGGAGCAGCCCCTGCTGGCCTCTCCAAGTTCCCAAAGTAGGAGAGGTAAACAAGTGTTCAGGGGTGAGAGAGTTGGCTGTGAGCATTGTTAGGATGCGAACAAAGGGAAGGATATACAGTCTGTGGATGGCACTGCACGGTGAGTATAGGTTGAAAAACGTGTTTCTAGTTTACATCAGAACTAAGAAACAGAAATTTAATCTTAATTTACAGATAGAAACTTTAATTGCAAGGGCTTCACCCAGGATAAACAGGAACTTAGTCTTTAACTACAGACAGAAACCTTTACCTGCAGGGGAGCAAATGGGAACTTCTCTATTACAAATGGGAGCCTTAGCTTGCAAGCACTTAGCAGTGGACAAACAAGAGCTGTTCTTAACTGTCTTAACTGCAGACAGAACCCTTAACCTGCAAGGGGTATTTCTATTGTTTTGGTCTCACAAGATGTATGAGCAATCCTGAAGGAGTCACCATATAAAGCAGGCGTTTAGCCTTCTGTGGGTAAAGCTGCATTTTGTATTTTGATACCTTGTAGCCTGTCTTAGCTAGTTGCTATAATAAGAAAATTTGACCTTTGAGTTAAGCATCATGTGAGGGAGGAAAGAACAGGTCATCTGCAAATGGACTCTCGAACAGAAAGGGGACACCCAGGCTTCCCGCCATGGGATAGCTTTATTTGTGCTGGAACTGGCTCAGTAAATTCACATCCAAAGGCCGAGCCCCAAGCTCAGTAGGGATTCAGCTTATATACATTTTAGTCCCTTTGTCCCCCTCCTATAATAATGCATATTTCCATGTGTCTATGGCTCTCAGTCTATGATATTAAGCTATAGGAACGAGTTCCAGTTGCTATGGCATTGTGATGAGGGTGAACATGCACACACCAGTGCTGACTAAGCCTCTTGTCTCTCTTTGTTCTAGGAGGAACCTGACCACAAGCCACACCCAGAATGAAATCAGACTCCTAAAAGAATCGTAAATATCATGAGAATTACAAGTCTGAGAAAACCATGTAGGAATTTCGGTGTTTCTGGGCCTTCGAATTTCATGCATTTGCTGTCTCATTGGAAGATAAGCAAGCCCTGGCTGTTAGACACAATAGAGGTGCTCAGAAAGGCACCTGCGATTCTGGACCCAAAAATGGGCTTCACCTAGTGAAGTATGGGATTCAGGACCACTGAGATGACCATCCTATTTGGGGCTTGGTGGTCTAGCAGAAGTCTCCATCTTCTTCTATTTGGCTTTGTAATAGCACTGGGGTATTTTGAGGGTTGGTACAAGGGATTCTATGCCCCTTTTCTTGGTATTCTTGTGTGATTTGTTTAATTTCTATAAGCGCTTCTTAAAGGGTATTTTTATATTTTTATTTTTATATTTCACAAAGCCCAGGGACTAATTACAATGATCTTGGGGCATCTTTTCACCCTAAGTAGCCGTTCCTTGCCCAACTCTCTGTCAGACCTAATGTCCTGTGACTAACACATAAAACTTTTTGGAATATATCAACAAAAACATTCTTTGCTCCCCACCAAAAGGCTAAGAGTCATCACAAACATCCGAGACCCATAGTTGATACTTCTCTGTTAATGCTGGCCCTGCCTGGCATTCCCATTAACACATGTGAAAAGTGTCCTGATTTATGACGTCCTCTGTCCTGTAACTATAAAAACTTCATGAGAATGCCTCCATGCTGGAACATGGGGTTTGGGGGTAACCTAATGCTGTGTTCCTGGGCCATGGTCACTCTTAATTGGCTCCATAATAAACGATCTCTTCTCCTTTTTGAATGGAGGGGTGTGCTTTTGTGTCAACATCACTGACCTGTTTCCTGCTCTTGCCTCCTCAGAACCACTTCTCCACAGGGGTTGTTGGCTTTCTGCATGTGTTTGTATTTGACTCATTGTGGTGTTCTGTTTTGCTCACATGCGTCTGGTCCTTGTGTCGTTCAGCAACATGCAAAGCCACAGTCTTTCTGCTAGAAGTCAGGCTTTAGTTTAGGGGGTCACATTACGTCCTTCAAGGCCAGATAACAGGACTGAGTCCCTGAAGATGTCAGTGAATTTGACAGTGACTTCTGGACTCTTCTCCAAGATCAGCTTTTATATGTCTCAGATCTTATTGGGAAAAGGGATGTCCATTCAAGTGTCTCTCTTTGTCTGGTCAATCCCTGTCTCCCATACGAACAGGAGCAAAAGAAACATTCAGCAGGGAAGATGAGCTCTGGATGGGCTCTGGACCCTCAGAGTGAGAAGGAGACTGCCTACTCTGGGTAGTTGTACAAGCAGGAGGCCTTTAGCAACTGGGGAACCTGTGGTGTTAGCAAAGCAGTGAGTTCTAGGTAGATAAAACAGTCCTTGCTTAAGTCTGGGTTATCTCTAAAACAAAGAAGGGCTGTGCACAAGGCCCTTCAATCATATACCTTTTTAACCAAAGGGTATAAGAAATAATTTATTCTGGAGCCAAATATGGGTGACCATGGTCTGGGAACTCAAATTTTGTTTACCCCAAATTTCATTTTCCAGTAATATAGAAAGCGATTCCTCTAAGTTTTTTTGTAATAACAGAACAAAAAAGTCATAATTGGTGGAAACATTAAGAAGGAAGTTACAGCAATCAGAGAAATCTCAGCTGTAGGCCTCAGGAGCTACATGATGCCTTTTAGCCTTTTGGTTGGTGAAAACTCTGGTTTCTTAAATAATACCTTCCAAAAGGTTTTTCCTGTGTTAGTCACAGAAGGTTAGGTCAGTCACAGGTAGGCATGGGATGGCTATTTAGGGGCTGAAGTGTTCGTAGGCTCTGGGCCTGTGACATTCCAAGCTCTCCACAGTGTGACTTTGCCATCAGTCAATCAGCCTTTGAAGACAGAGCTTCTCTCCGGGAAGTCTTACCCAAAGTCCAGGTGGGGAGATCCCTCTGGAGGCTATTTCAGACCTCAAAAGTCTGAGGTGTTTTTTTTAAAGGTCTGTGCATTGAAGTGATCCCAGTGAGTAAGGAATCAGTGGCAAGGAGCCTTCATTGAAGATAAATAGCTTTCCATCTGTAAATTAAAAAGAAATAAAAAGTAAAAAAAAAAAGTTTGATGAGTCAGGAAAACAGGAAATTCCAGAGTTTGACATATGAAAAATAAAAGTTTACAGCATGGGGTCAGACTGTAATGACCCATAAAAGGTCAACGGGCACCTTACTCCACCTCTTTTCTCTCCCCCTCTTTGCTTCCTGTCTTGGAGCCAAGCCACAGGGAAAGCATGGAACACCTCCAGATCCCTGTGGCCTCCTGTGAATAAATGATCTTTTCTTGTAATTATCCATGTACCTTTGTAAAAGTCATTATGAGAAGAGCGTGAACCTGGAAACCTCAGCGTTTGCCATGATAACTCAGTCATCCTCTGGAGATTTTCCTTCATCTTCCCTGGCTTCATGAGCAACTCTAAGGAGAGAGCAGCCTGTTAGACTAGTCTCAGGAGACCCCCATTCTCCCTGTCCTTCTTCCGGAGTGACCAGGAGGAAAGGAAGCCTACTGAACTAGCCATTCCCACCAAGGTAACTTTGATACCTGATGACCTTGTTGAATTTTTCCTGCATTTTGACTGGCTAGTATTGCTCTGCCTATGATGTATCCAACTCCAGAGTAAATACGAGTCTCTCATGGCAGGGATGTCAGCCAGTTTCTAGTGATTGTGTGAGTCAGGAAGGGTCTCAGCTACCTTTTTTTTTTTTTTTTTGGTTTTTTTTTTTTTTTTTTTTTTTTTGGAGACAGGGTTTCCCTGTAGTTTCTAGAGCCTGTCCTGGAGCTAGCTCTTGTAGACCAGGCTGGCCTCGAACTCAGAGATCCGCCTGCCTCTGCCTCCCGAGTGCTGGGATTAAAGGCGTGCGCCACCACCGCCCGGCTACCTTCTTAGATATCCCCTCTGACCTGATTCCTCAGCTTCATAAATTACCAGTCCATGTTATGTTCCTCAGTCTAGATAGGAGGCAATCACCTGGAGTCAGGGTTAATCCCTCCATTAATCTCCCTCAAGGAGATATGTCAATCAGCTGCCTGGATTAGGAGGTGCTCTTTGTGACTGATCACATGAAACATAATGTTAAGTCCCTGAAATCTATAGACACAGGACATAGAAAACAAAACAACAAAAGTACAGGAAAATTACAACCCCTACACTTACGGCTCAGGGAATATCATAGAAAGGGTAAAAAGACTGTAAGAGCCAGAAGACCAAGGAGCTGCAAGAGGAAAAATATTAGGATTACGTGGAATTGGGGGTTAAATCCGGGAGGGGAGAGTGGGAGGAGTGGGAGGTAAATTTGATCAAGATATATTATATGAAATTCTTGGAGAATTAATATTTTAAAAAGCTTTATTCAGAAAATAAGTGTCATGCATGATCCATCACCACCCCGCCCCCCAGAAACTGTCAGTGTGAGCATGGACAAACATCTGCGTGTTCTTCCTAAGAGCCAGTGTTTGCAGGAAAGCACAGCTGTGAATACCCACCCACGCTCACAGACACAGACCCACTCACCTGCACACAGATCCCTGTTCACTGCTTTTTGCGTTCTTCTCATGGGAAAGAAAAAGCTCATTGAAATGTGATTAAATAGGCAGGTGTGAAAAAACGAAAGTCAGTGAAGGGAAAGATGATATCAAGAATGCCCACCATCCTTCCCTGACTACGTCACAGCGGCTGGAAAGTGAGAGCAGAGCTGCTGTGGGGATCGCCAGAGAAGACTGCGTGAGCATGAACTGAAGCAATAGGAAGTCCTTACACTGCATGTTCAGGATCCCGATGTAGCACCAAGCCTTTATCAGCTTTTGGAGTATATAAACCGTGTCCTACATTGACATTCTCCCATTATCAAGAGCAGTCAGCCAGATGTGGAACTACAGAATACAGAAAGCAAGGGTAGCTACTTTGGGAGTTTCCCAGATGTATGGGCTATGGTGGATTAGGCCTTTGTTTTCATTCTGGCAGGTGGTGCTGTCTGTGTGCTCAGTTATGGCTCAAGCAGAACTTCCATCATGGAGTCAGTTGTGCTAAGGTCTGGGTGTCTGTTACAAAGCGATTTGTTCTCTGACCACTACATATACACTGTGGCGCATATGTGGCCCTACCAATAAATAAATACAGGTAAAAATACTTTTAAAAACGTAAAACTGATTGAACTGATAGCATACTGTTGTGATGGTTACTCTTGTGGCCTTGACTGGATCTCTAGTTGTCTGGAAAACAGGCCTCGGGCACACCTGTCCATGATTCTCTTCACTCCATTATTGACATGAGAAGACCAATCTCAGTTGTGTGTGGGACTGTCCCTTGAAAAGAGATCTTAGACTGTAGATGGAGACAGCATGCTGAGCCGCAGCTTGCATCCATCCCTGTTTCCTAGCTGTTCATGGGCTGATTATTTATTTAGGGGTAGACTCACAGATCACAATCCTCTGCAGGAATGGGAAACAGGAACCGAATCACATCGTATAAGAGGCCATGCTAAAGTGGGCAGGTAACTTAAAGGCTACTGGCTGTAGGAATTCCTACAGCAGATTCCTGCTAGTTTCTTACATATGATTTCCTCCACGCTTTTCTTTTTCCCTGTCTCATGAGATCAAATGACTCAAACCCATAGAGAACTTTGAATTTGCTTAATGAAGCCAGAGGAGCCTTGGCAAAAGGACCTAAGAAATCAGGAGAAACTGACATTGTAAAGGCTACGTTGAAGTTGTCCAAAGAAAGGACTAGATAATTAGGGCACCTTGGTATTTTTGGTATCGTAATTCACAGCCAGTGTCGGGAAGCTCGTTAGAAGGAAGAGGAAGATACTGACTTATGTGAGAGAGCTTGCTCCTCTTTGCTAATCACATGAAATAGTTGCTTGTAGTTTTTTGTCTAGGGGTGCGATCCTCAGAAAATTTCCCTTTTCTACCTTAAGATATCATTCTGGTTTTGTTTATGCAGTCATTTCTATAGAGACTGTCTCTCAGCAGTATTGTGACTTCCGGGTACTCTTGCTCTCACAGTCTTCCTGCCCCCTCTTCCTTGATGTTCCCTTGAGTGGTCAGCCTTTGAACCACACACACACACACACACACACACACACACACACAAACACACACACACACATCTATGTATGTTTCTGTGTCTATGTAACACAAATAATCAAAGAAACAGAGGATATAAACTATCAAGTTTGGGAGGAGCATGGGAGAAACTTAAGAGAGGGTATTTGGTAGGAAGTAGAAGGTGGAAAGGTAAGGGACATAATTCTATTTAAATTAAAAGCATTTTTCTTTAATTTTGAGATTATAATGACATCATTCCTCCCTTCCCCTTTCTCTTCTCAAATTCTCCCATCTACCCCTCATTGCTCCTTTTCAGATCCATGGCCTCTTTTTCCATTTCATTCATGGTTTTTACATGCATAGTTGTATGTGCACACACACAGTCTGTATATTGTTACGTCTCTGTGTGTCTTCAGGGTTGACCATTCAGTACTGAACAACCAGTTGTTGTGCTCTTCCCTGGAAAATATGATTTCTCCTACCTCAACACTTCTTAGTTATCTGTAGTTCTTTGTAGGATAGAGGCCTCAGAGGCTTTTCCTGCCCCCACTTTAATTTGTCTGTTGGCGTCATCCTCACCCCCTCCCACTTTGGTTTATCTGTCCGTTGGTGTCTTCCTTTTCCAGCTGTTGTTCAGGCAGTCATGTTGGTGAGACTTTTATGGGTATGGATGTACCTTCTGACATTACTCAGAGGCATACTTTTTAAAGGAAAAAACCCCACCACATTCAATGAGCTAGAATGAAAGATGCTACTCCCCACTGTGGCCTCCTGAGCAAAGTACATTGTGGTTCTCACTCTGTTGACCCTAGAGAGAAAGGCAGGATGTGGTCTTCTGATCTGCTGAGTGTGACCTGGGAAAGTCAAACAAGACAAAGGGATTGTCATTCACTGGAGAAACAGGTTGTTTGTTTTTTGCCTTTTTTTTCTAGATGGGGTTTTTTGTGTAGCCCTGGCAGTACTGTGCTTAGCTCTAGCTCTGTAGACCAGGCTGGCCTCGAACTCACATACTGCCTGCCTCTGCTTCCCAAGTTCTGAAATTAAAGGTGTGTGCCATCACTACAGGGCTGAAAAAACAGTTCTTAAAAAAGATTATCCTTAGTTTGTCCTGTGGCCCCTGCCTCTAATCCTAGCACTAGGGAGACAAAGAAGTGGATCTCTGTGAATTCAAGGTCAGTCTGGTCCATATAGTAAGCTCCAACCCACCCAGGCTGTTTAGTGAAACCCTGTCTCAAATACAATAACAACAAACCAACCAGTCTACCAACCAACCAAAAAAAAAAAGAAAAACACTCTTTACTGGGTAGCTTACACCTAAAATTTCAGCACTTAGAAGTTAAGACAGGAGAATTGCTGGAAGTTTGAGGCTAGTATAGAATATACAATAAATTATAGGTTGTTAAAACATGAGCCTTCAGGCCTAATCCCACAGCCTGAACCAGGCCACACCTCCCACAGCTCTCTCTGGGACAGTGAAGAATTAATCTACATTGTGTCTTGACAGCTCTACTTTATGGTCTCCAGCTCCTCTATGCTCCCTGTCATGTTCGTTATGCTTATCTAAATCATGTGATGGGGAATACCAGCCCTATAAGTTTATATCATCTATGGGAGTTTGAATGTAATTGGTCCTTATAATCTCATAGGGAGTGGTATTATTATGAAGTGTGGCCTTGTTGAAGTAGGTACTGCCTTGTTTGAGGAAGTGTGACCCTGCTGGGGTAGGCTTTGGGATCTCATATACCCTCAAGCCACACCAGTATGAGAGTCCACTTCTTCTTGCCTGCTGATCAAGATGTAGGTCTCTCAGGTCCTTCTCCAGCACCATGTCTGCCTGCACACCTCCATGTTCTGCCATGGTAATAATGAACTAGCCCTCTGAACTGTAAGTCACCCAGTTAAATATTTTCCTTCATAAGAGTTGCGGTGGTCATGGTGTCTCTTCACAGCAATAGAAACCCTAACAGCCTTTATACCTACACACAGACAAAATCTCAGGCTCCTTTGTAGCTTCCTGGCTAGGTGGCTTCCCTTTCACAGCCCTCTCTTGTAGAGGGCAGGAGACCTTTGTATTCACAGAGAAGCACTAAGAAAAGCAGGAATGTTAAACACACAGGGTTGCTTCCACAATGGAAGAGATAAAAATCAAATATTTCTTTCCACCCAGAAAGCTGAGATTGGAGGTTGCTAATGACCTGGTGACTTTTTGCTTCATCATCTGAACAGGCCTCACCCTAATTCCCCAGAATAATTATCTCAGACTCTTCGACCCTAGACTGTTATCTTTAGGCCCTAGTTAATAGAACCCAACCTTAAGGGAGAAGTCACAGGTATTTTATGACCTGCTGACCTACCGTGCTGTCTCAGTCAGAGAGCAGAGTAGATTCTAGGCCTTTTAGCTGTAGAACCCACCCTCAAGGTCACAAGTGACTTGGTAAGGAATTTCTAAGTGGTCATACTTTGAGCTTTGCTGTGCATCTGGATTTGGAATGAATGACTGTGGCCTGGAAACCCTTTCCAAACTCTCCTGTGTTTAAATATACCTACAATAACCTGCCTGGTGTGAAGACTCCCTTGACCCAGTCTTGAACCAGGTTGTTGGAGTCGGCCTGGTCTGGACCGAGTTTTGACTCTGACCTCCTCACAGTCTGCTTCCTGACTGACAGCTGCAGAGACCCCATGCTGTCTACCCACTCCTATTTTGCACAGAAGAGAAACTTGTGATTTTACTTCTAGGAGATCCAACACCCTCACACAGACACACGTGTAGGCAGAACACCAATGTACATAAAATAGAAATAAATGGATCATTTAAAAAAAGTATCTGTGCTCAAGGTTACATCCTGTTCTTAAAAATTACACTTTGTTCATGAAGTATACCACTTTAAGTTGTGGTTTCATTTTTGTCATTTTATTTTGTTTTTTTTTCATTTCTCATAAAAAAAATGTAAGCCTGAGACCATGTGATAGAGGCGCACACCTTTAATCCCAGCACTTGGGAAGCAGAGGCAGGCAAATCCTGTGAATTCAAGGCCAACCTGATCTACAGGGAGAATTCCAGGACAGGCTCCAAAGCTACAGAGAACCCCTATCTCAACAAACCAAACCAAACAAACAAAAAAAATGTGAGCCTGAAAGTCAGGCAGTGGTGATGGCACACCTTTAATCCCAGCACTCAGGAGGCAGAGGCAGGAGGATTTCTATGAGTTTGAGGCCAGCCAAGTCTACAAAGTAAGTTCCAAGATAGCTGAAAGACAACAACAACAACAAAAAAAAACAACAAACAAAAAAGAATGTGAGTTGTGAGCTGCCTTGTGGGTGCTGGGAATTGAACTCCGGTCCTCTGCAAGAGCAGACAGTGCTCTTAATCACTGAGCCATCTCTCCAGCCCCGAGCACAAATATATTTTTAAATTAAAATATAATCACATCACTTTCCCCCTTTTCTTTCCTTCCTCAACCCCTCGCTCAAATCCTTCCTATGTACCCCTCATCCTTCTTAGCTTGATGGCCTCTTTTTCTTTAACCATTATTGACATATATCAGCTACCATGTCTGCCTTCATGCTGTCATGGTTTCCACAATGGACCAAACCTCTAAAACTGTAAGCCAGCTTCAATAAAATGCATTATTTTTATAAGAAAAAAAAAAAAAGAGAAACTTGTGGAATTCCTTCCAACCAAACTCTCCCTTTGTCCTCCCAACCTCGAGTCCTACATTTCCATTTCTCTCTGGGCTGGAATCGGAATCCTGTGACTTTATGGGTGAGCTTTCCTCTTTCCGGATGTCCTCATTCCTTTCATGGAGTAACTCTGTAAAACACTCCTTTGTGCCAAGACTCTTTTAATTTGTCACAGCATCTCTCCAATGGTGGCTTTTACTCCAGTTTAACTGGAAATTATCTGTTCTACACTTTCAACCAGCGAGCGCACAGGACCGTCATATCTACAGGAGCCCTGACACGGTTTCCGTATTCTCCTGGTGAACTGTCCTCTACCGTCACCGCACTTGTGCCCTTTCCCGCTGTGACAGTTGCAGCATCACTGCTATTGGAATCAAGATGTCGTGTTTTAATTTTCTGTTATTTAAAACGATTTTTAAAGTTAAATATAGTTTGTACATATTCTTCCCCTCCCCCGAGTCTTTCTAGGTCGTCTCCCTATTCCTACTCTCCAAATTTCAAGTTCTTTCTTAAAAAAAAAAAAAAAAAAACAAATAAAACCCCAACATAACAACAAAACCAAGAAAACAACAAAAAATCCCTTCAAGACACACACAAAACAAACAAAAACAAAAAGCCCACCAATCTGTAACTAAATAAAAGTACACACAAAGACTGTGGAGTCCAATTATACGTTGGTCCCCTGCTACTGAACGTGAGCCTGTCGTGGAGTGGTTGCTGTCTACCCCAGTGTCACGAAGGAGAAAACTAACCATTTTCAAACTCAGTTCTTTTCCATTGTCACACAACTTGGGATTTAAGCCTGACTCCAGGCTTTCCAGCAGATTCCTGTCATCTGTGCACTCATTCATTCTTTGAATAGTAATGTTTTTAGCACTCAGAAGGTACCTGTTGTAATGGTCTGCTCTGTCCCTTTAAGAGACACTCCCTCCCCATCTGCCTAGGCAAGCTGATCTTCAGCTTCCAGCCTGAGTCCTTTCATTTTCCATCTCCCTCTGGAAGAGGCAGCTTCTGTCTCCCCCCACTTTTCCCTTCCCCCTCTATGCTCTCTCTCTCTGTCTCTGTCTCTCTCTCTGTCTCTGTCTCTCTGTCTCTATCTCTGTCTCTATCTCTGTCTCTCTCTTTGTCTCTCTCTATCTCTCTCAGTCTCTCTCTCTCCTTTCTTCTCCCTTCGCTCCTTCCCTTCCATAACCCACTAAATAAATATCCAGCCTCACTCTGCATGGCATGCCCATCCATCTGTCTCTCCTCGTGGGACTTGCTGCCCATCATGGCCCACTGCAGCCAATTGGGGAACTTCACCATCTCTGCCTGGGACTGGCTGCTCTCAGGACCCACTGCCCACTGCCGCAGATTGGGGACCTGCAGCATTTCTGCCCCTACAGCCACTCGAGAGAGTCACAGCATTTTACTTAATCCGTTACACCTGTTTCCAAACTAGATGCTGGGATGAGACTTGGGAATAAAAGGCACGATCGCTGCCTCCATGAAATGTACAGTTCAATGAATAACACAATAAATAGACCCTGCCCAAATAAATATAAAATTGTAAAATGCATTGTTCCAAATTGTTCCTGATGAAAGGCGCTGAGACTTTTGACTGCGCAGGTCCTGAATGTACTCTCTAAAGATTTGGCCGTTAAGCTAATGTGTGAGAGGACGGGCAGGAATTGATAGAACTGAAAATGACCACAAAACAGGAAATGAAAAGGGTGTGTGTGGGGCCTACAAGCAGCCGGTGCTGAAGTACTCCAGGACAGGAACACGCAGGGTGACAGCATAGGACTCGGGATACAGGTCAGGAGGTAGATGGGACTGCAAACCTGCAGAACCTGGAGGCGCGTGTTGGGGTGTTTGGAATTTTCAGTAACGGATGAATGTGATGAGATTTTAGGAAGATCTCTTGCTCTGTGTGGTTGGGTGGAAAGGCAGAGAAGTAAAGGAGACAAGAGCGAGACGAAAGGGTGTTTCACCTTTGTGTGGGGTTTCCGTTTCCAGGTGGTTGAGAGTCAAGACCCTCGATGCAACTGACAGAGTCAGTGACGATTGTCTACACAGAGCTGATGTGTATCTTTGAAGAGACTTTGAACACGATTAAAAGCAACAAATGTGCTTGTGTAGGGCCAGAAGGTACGTGACCTTTGACCCTAACCTTATCAGCACTAGGCCTGGGCTGCAACCTCGTAAAGCGCCCTGCAGTTTCATCTATGAAAGAAAGTTCCTTAAGACAAGAAAAGCAAGTGAGTCATCCCTTGTGTGTTTGTACTTAAATTTCAAACTTGGTTTACTCTTTGAACTTGGTTACAAAATGTATTCTTTAAGCATTGCAACTTAAAAAGCAACAAAATCCTATGTATAGGTGGTAGCTATTCCTAAAACACGTCTCTCTCCACTCACTACCCCCAGCAAATCTAAAGCAAGACAAGCTCTGCCTTATCAATATTTAATAAGCCTGTTTCATACCGACCCATCCTGAGATCCTATGCTGTGTTGAAGCCACGACCCTGACTTTGCCGTGTGATGCGTGGGCGGGGTGGAGGACAGTGCAGAGGTTCCCCCATCTTGTGTCCTTGCTGAGGCTGTCACCAGTTCCACCAGAATCTGATCTCCTTGATGGAGACTCCCATGGATAAAACCAACTCTATCTAGGAGCCAAAGGTCCCAGCTAACTTAGCCTTTGTCTAAACTGCCTGTTTGTGCAGAACCGCCTCCAGCTAACTGCTCATCTTAGCTTCTGTTCAGACTGTTTGCTTCAACCTGTTTACCCTGCACCTCCTGCCACTACCTGTCAACATGCCTGGGCGAGGTCTCTTCCCTTAAAACTCCTGTGTTCTGGACCCTCAGAGTCACACCTAGGTCCCCAGATACTTGGCTATGGTCCCAGACTGCTGGAATAAAGACTTTAATTGGCTATACATTGTGTCTGAGTGGTCATCTCTTAGGAGCTCCCCATCACACCCCGATGAGAGGCTCTGAAGTAGGGGGCAACCACTCAGGCAACATCTGTTAGCATCTGGTTGTGTCTCTTATGGCCAACAGGAATTTGACAGGAGACTATACTAAGTATTGTCCATTATAGTTGATGATAGCTTAGACTGGGGAAGTGGCAGAAAAGATACAAGTAGGAGCACTTCAAATAAATATATTTTGGAAGTGAAATCTATTTGCAAAAGCATTAAATTCTGGGGAGAAAAGAGACCAAAAAAATGTCAAGAGCAAGCCCCAGGATTAATGGATGGTGCTGTTGACTAATGCAGAGGGGAGGGAGAAGAGAGAATTGCCAGATTTGGGCTGGGCATGGCAGATAGAAGAGGTAAAGTGGGGATATGCTAAACTGGAGTGACTCTGATGTTCCCCACAAGGAGGTGTGCAGCAGGCAGGTGTGCTGATCATCTGCCATCTCTGCCCTGCATAGTCTAATGTGGTTGTATATCTCTGTTGTCGTCATGACTCCTAGGATTCAGTACTTAAAATCCAACTCAGCTTGGCGTGTAACAGAGACAGCTAGCCACCCACCAAATGTCTGCTGTCCTCACACCAAGGAGACATTTAGAACAGACATCAGCAGCTTCAGATAAAACACAAGATGTAGTAGCCTTCCTATGTACCAGCTTTAAACATGCAGAAAAATAAATCAAGGAAAGAGTCATTCACATTCATCCAAAAAATAAAAAAACTTGAAATAAATCTAACCAAGGAAATGAACGACATGCACAATGAAAACTTTAGGATGCTAAGAAATTGAAAAAGATTCCAGAAGTTAGATAGACCTCCCATGTTCATGGATTTGTAGGAGTAGTACCGAGAAAATGGTTGTCCTACTGAAAGCAAATCTGTCATGCTTCTGGGAGCAGTTTTCCCCATCTGTGCCAGGTAGCTCCCTTCCAACTTTCAAAGTATAAATTGTAATTAAATTTTGGTTACAAGATATCAGGTTTTCATATGGGTCCTTCATGTCCTCTTTGTTTTGAACAGCCCACTCCAACTTCCTTATTCATACCCCCTGCCTCCTTAAACCTTTCAACTCATAATATTCCCATCTCTGTTTACAAACACCCATGTTTCTCTATACCCCGCCTCTCCCACTGATTTATTCCTAGTTTCTTGGCTCCTGTACGTACTCCAAGTTGAACACAAAGCCAGGATCCACTCTGATGGAGAGCACGGTGCATTGATTTTTGAGTGTCTGCATCATCTCATTAAATATAAGGTTTTGTAATTCAACCCATTTGTTTATGTGAACAAAATTCCCGGAAGGAAGCTGTGTCTGCTGACACTGATTGATTAGACAACAGTGCTGTAGAAAGATTGGAATGTTACGGTCCAAACGCTCATTACCTTATTTTCAGCTCCTTTCGTCCCTTGGAAAAGCCATCCATTGTCCACCCCTGCATAGGAATTAGCGTTCTATGACTCATAGATAAAAGCCTTTGGAGTGTTTTAACTTAGCAGGTCACTAGCTTCTACTGATCCAAATCTAAGAATGTCATCAGGGTGCACCTGAAACCTGTAGGAGAGCTTTCCCTAGCTTGCTGTCACCCCCTCTCTGACATGCCCTCCAGTGGATTTTAAACTCGCCTTGATTTATGACTCTCTTGGTTCTATAAAACTATGAAGCTTCATGAATCTGTTTCCACACAGGAACATGGGATTTGAGGTAACCTAAGTCCGCGTTCCTGAGCCATGGTCCCTCAAAATGGCTCCAGAATAAAATGAGAGCTACATATATTTGCATTGACATCTGTACATTTAAGTTGTTTTGCTGTTGAATAAAACTCTGTTCTGTGTATGTCCCTCAGTTTCTTTACCCGTTTATCAGCTGGTGGGCACCTGCCCTGACCCCGCTCCTATCTGCTGTGAGCAGCCGTGACTATGGATGAGCAATATAGCCATGCAGCCTCTCACCCATGAAGCAGAATGGGGAGTCCTCAGGGGACACGCTCTGCAGTGGAACAGCCGACTCACACAGCCATCTGTTTCTAATTTTGAGGCGATGCCATACTGATCGTCACAGTTGTCAAACCAGGTTTCACTCTCGCCACTAAAAAGTGGGACTCTTTGTCCTGACGTCATGGCCTGAATTTGTTGTCGTCTGACTTTCTGATAGTCACCATCCCAACTGGGGAGAGATAGGATCTCACAGTAGTTTTAATTATCTTTACCCAATGACTAATGATATTAAACACTCTTTATATTTTTATTAGTTATTATATTTCTTCTTTTGGGAGTTCTTTGTTATCATCTGTATACCATTTTCCCCCTTGGATTGTTTTGTTTTCTTGATGTTATAACTTTTTTGAGCTCTTTGTGTATTTTAGATGTTCACCCTTAATCAGATATATGGCTGGCAACGAGTTTCTCTGATTCCGTAGATCGCTTCCTCTCTCAACTGACTGCTTTTCTGGACAGAAGATTTCTTAGTGTTCTGAGTTCCCACTTGTCAGTTGTTGGCTTTAGTTCCTGAGCAGTCCGAGTCCTCTTTATAAAGCCCTTGTTCTACCTCTGTGTTGTAGTGCACTCCCTGCCTTCTCGTTTGGCAATGTCAATTTTCAGGTTCTACAGTGAGGTCTTGGATATATTTGGAGTCAGTTTTTGAACATGATGAGAGACTGGGTCTAGTTTTATGCAGTGTATAGATGTTGAGAATTGTTCTTTTGAAAACTGTTTACCTGATCAGAATAAAAGGTCTTTCTTCAACTCTTCTGACTGTTTTGGCCTGAATTGTATTTTGTCAGGTACTAGAATAGTAATGCCTGCTTTTTTTAATGCAAGACTTTATGAGATGAACCTAAAGCTAAAATCATGCTAAATGAAGAAAAGTGTTCACTATTGTCACTAAGCTCAAGAACAAGACAAGGCCATCTCCTCTCTCTGCTCCTATTCAATGTAGTGCTTGAAGTCTTAACTAGAACTGTAAGACAGGAGAGGGATATAAAGAGGATACAGAGAAGAAGGAAATCAAATAATCCTTATTTGAAGACAACAGGATGCACAGAAAGACCCTAAATACTCCACCAGAAAGGTTATAGAACCAGTAATGACTTTCAGCAAAGTGGCAGCATCCAACAGAAGCAGAAAAGCAAGTAGCTTTCCTCTATGGCAAATACAAAAGCAAATAGCCTTCCCAAAGAGTAATTCCAAACGTTCTGAGGAAGAAGTCAGAGAAACAGTTCCATTCTCAATATCCTTTCAAACATACCTTGGAATAAATCTTCCTCAGAAGTAAAACCTGACAACGAAAGATTTAAGACTCTGAAGAGAGATTGAAGAAAGTAGAAATCGAAAAGACTTCCCATGCTCATGGACTGCTGGGGATGATATTGTGAAAATGGCCATCATACCAAAAGCATTTTGTGGATTTAATGAAGCATCAATCAAAATCCCAAAATCTTCACAGAATTAGAATCTTAGAGTTTATATGGAAAGACCAAGACCTCAAATACCCAAAGCAACCCTGAACAAAGGCACCTTATCTGATCCAAGTTATACAGCAGCTTTATGATAATAGGATGGTATTGGTTAAAGGGAAACAGGAAACAGACACATTAATGCATAAAATATGTAATCTAGATAGATATAAGTCCAAACAACTCCTCGAAGAAAAGATAGCATCGTGAACACAGAGTCCTAGGAACACTGCTGTCCCCCGTACAGCAATGGAAGCAATCCTTTTCTCTCATGCCGTACAAGAACCAACTCCTAGCAGAACAAGAACCCTCAATAGAAGACCTGAGACTGAAGTTGCTTGAGGAAACAAATGTGGCATGCTCTTCAATATATAGGCATATGTTAGGAATTTCTGAATAGGACACCAATTACTCAAGAAATAAAGAGAACAATCATTAGATGGGACCTCGTGAAACACACACACTCACATATATACACGCATGATATGGGAGAGTTTTCTGTTTGTGTTGATTTAATTCATTAATAAAGAAACTGCCTTGGCCCATTTACTAGGCCAGCCCTTAGGTGGGTGGAGTAGACAGAACAGGAAGAAGGAAGTGAGGTAGATGGCTCAGGAAGTCGCCATGCCTCTCCTCTCTGGGGCAGATGCCATGAAGCCAGCCACCAGGTCAGACATGCTGAATCTTTCCCGGTAAGTGACCACCTTGTGGTGCTACACAGATTACTAAATATGGGTTAAAGCAAGAGAGAGTTAGCCAGTAAGAGGCTGAAACTAATGGGCCAGGCAGTGTTTAAATGAATACAGTTTGTGTGTTGTTATTTTGGGGCATAAGATAGCCAGGCAGCCGGGAGCCGGGTAGGACAAAAAGCAGGCCTGCCCGCAGCTCCTCACTACACACACACACACACCCTTCTGGACTACCAATCTAGTGAAGAACAAACTTACAGAATGGGAGGAAATCTTGGCTAACTTTCCATCTGACAGAAGATTAATATCTAGAATATACAAAGAACTAAAAAAAAATTAACCATGAAAACAACCCATTTTTAAAATGAGTTGAGGGACTGAACAGAGTTTTTAGAAGAAGAAATACAAATGTTTAATCAATATGTTTAAAGTGTGTTAATCCTTAGCCATCAGGAAAAAAAAAACAAATTAAAACTATTTTGAGATTCCATCTGCCCTAGAGAGATTATTATTAAATATAGCAGATGCCAACAAGGATGCAGCAATGAGGAGCCCTTATTCACTGTTGGCAGAGAATACACCAGGTGATGTTTGTTTCACTGACTCAGAAAGCTAAAAACACTTCTTTGCTCTGACCCAGACGTTCCATTCCTGGGCAGATACTCCCAGTACTGTCCCTTACTGTAGAGATATTGCACATCCGTGCTCACTGACGCCCTATGCACAGTAGCTAGGTAGCACAAATGAGAAAAACCCAGAGACAGATACAGGGACTCAACCTGAAGATCAGAACAGCAAGAGCAGTCAAGCTGGAAATTCCCTTCCTGTTGGCTAGCTTTCCTGGTGTTAGGAGGTGCTGTGTGTGACAGCTGCTAGCAGAGAAAAAATCCTCAATGAGTTTACCTAGCTCCTGTTATGCCCACCAGCCAAAAACAGCATGACAATTACCAGGGTAACAAAGACTGTCCATCTGTCTGCCTGCCTGCCTGCCTGTCTATCTATCTTATCTATCTTATATCTATCTATCTATCTATCTATCTATCTATCTATCTATCTATCTATCTATCTATCTAGATATCTATCTATCTATCTATCTATCTATCAGATTTGAAATCTGCTCCACAGCAGGAAGCCCATGCCTGCATGGTAACCGGATAGCAGTCTCTGGTCACAGGCTCCAATGAAGAATCTCCGGCTGCTGTTCTGTTGAAAGGATTTAGTATCAAAGTCTTTTCTAAACGCTTCCTGTTGACACTCACAGGTTAGTGCTGTGCTCAGCCTCCAGGAAGGAAGGGTTTTTTTTTCTTTTTTCTTTTTTTGGTTTTTCAAGACAGGGTTTCTCGGCAGCTTTTTTAGAGCCTGTCCTGGAACTAGCTCTTGTAGACCAGGCTGGCCTCGAACTCACAGAGATCCGCCTGCCTCTGCCTCCCGAGTGCTGGGATTAAAGGCGTGCACCACCACCGCCCGGCAGGAAGGAAGGGTTTTGTGGATGGAGGTTATGCAGAGACCTGTAACAAAGCACTGTGGCATACTTGACCCTGAAAAAGACATCCACATCATGACCTTCAAGGCTCAGAGAACACGGTGGAAGAGGGGCAGACAGAGAGAGTGTCACTGTGGCATGCTTGGTCCTAAAAAGGACATGTGTATCATGACCTTCAAGTCTCAGAGAGCACCTTGAAAAGGGACAGACAGAATGACAGCCCCGGAGGCAGGGAAGGCCCGCTGGAGAGCGGTGGCTTCTGACCGTGCAGCCCAGGCGTCATGTTCTCACCAGCGCACTGAACTATGGACATCTGTACAAGACCCACCCAAGAGTGGGACGGTCGCCATTTCACCCCACACGGGGCAAGGCTGATCCGGCCTCCACCCTGAGGGAGGAGTTAATGAATGCTCCGGGAGAGGAAGTCACTTTCTTCAGTGTGTAACCTCTGATAAGTTACCCACGTTCCAGGAAGCACCCCTCCACTCACGCTCAGGCAAAGAAACAGAACTGAACTCAAGCGGTTTTTAAAAAGGTATCAAAGCAGGAGGGACTTGCTCCAAGGAAGAAGGGTTTCAGTGGCGGAGAGAAAAGTGTGATGAGGGATGAAAACTGAGCAAGCACGTGAATCAAAGTGTCCAGAGACAACACAGGAAAAAGCGTGCTAAAATTCCCTTATCTTGGTCACTGGGGATTTTTAGTTTCCTGTGTAAATTTGATGCCCACCGGAAGTGCCTCACTTGCCTAACTCTTGCATGTGGCTCCCAATGCTACAGAGCACAAATCATAAACGCAACTAGTGCAAAGAATAAAGGTGGTGAGTTTTCTCATTTGCGCCCCAGCTGACGGTGCTCTTTGTTACTCTTTAACATAATGGAAAATTCACGCCTTTAATCCCAGCACTAGGGAGGCAGAGGCAGACGGATCTCTGTGAGTTCGAGGCCAGCCTGGTCTACAAGAGCTAGTTCCAGGACAGGCTCCAAAGCCACAGAGAAACCCTGTCTCAAAAAACAAAACAAAACAAAAACAAAAAAAAAAAAAAAGAAAAAAAAAAGAAAAAAAAACATAATGGAGAATGCTCTGCAGTCTTCTAGGAAGATCTATCAGGCTTTTATAAAAATATGTGTTTAAGGGGTTGTGTTTACTGGTCTGGTCAGGGATGCTTCATATAAAATTTACTGACTGGCTTGGTTCTCTAGATGCAAAGGTTATGTGGGAAAAATTGTGCTGCAGAAGGCAAAGCTAATTGTGGCCAGCAGAGGACACCAGAACACAAAGGATGGAAGTCAATAAAGCGTGGCTCTCTCCTGTCACAGGAGGAGTCAATACAGGCGTGTTACCAGGTAACTTCCACTAAACCACCTGCGATAAGACACAGCCCACAGTGTCTCTCTGACACTTCAGGCTTTTCTCTGCTATTTAAAGACCCCCATGTCCCAGCTTTTTAGTTAGTAGTTCACTTTAATATCCTTAAGTAACTGCTTTCATTTTGCTCAGCCACGTGCCCATTTAATTTTGTTTATGCATCTCTTCATTGTTGGGCAACTTTTCCTATGCCCTGCTTCCACTTTTATTCCTTCTGCTATACTTTTCATAGCACTTTGAACTACCTTACAGCTCTGTGGGATTTTGGCTTGTGTTTGTTATTCTCCTTACACTTTTCTAATTTTGCATTGAAACAATCTCATTATTGAGATACTGTTTTTTACTTTCTTTAAAAATATTTTTAAATTTTCTGCTTTCTCTTTCTCCCTAGACCATTACTCTCTATTCTTCCTCCTTGTGCTTCATACAGTCTTTTTCTGTTTTGTTTTATTGCTTTTCCCTCCCCTTTCCCTCATTTTGTAGAGTTCTTATTTCTACATTATCCTAAGTAAGAGTTGAGATTCATTTCCAATTATGTGTACATGGGTGTTGATGGGTGGGGATGCGTGCAGTGAGTGCAGGTGCGTGTGGAGACCACACATTGTAAAACTGCCTTCTAGAACAGATTCGTATCTTTAGATTAGTTCTGCTCTCAGTCTTGATCAGAGATACTCTTTCTGTGCTGGGAAGCAGTTATTGCAGAGATTCCTAACTGGCCATGAGAATGAGTGACTGTTCGGTGCCCACACTCTGGGGGCCTCTTTCCCTACACCACCGGGGTTCAGATCATATGGAAAGGTGGTAAGAAGAATGGAAGAGTCAGTGGGCAGAAAGGAGGCTGGGAAATGCCTTCTTCTGGATATGATACGGTTGATACATGGATGAGCTCACAGGAGCTAGGGCCACCTGCACAGGGTCAGGCCAACAACAGCTCTAATGGGAATCAGTGGGCTACAAAAACATACAAGGTTTTACAAAGAAAGAGAGGGCATTAAGGTGGGAGAGGGCTGTGTTGGGGGTGTCTGGGAGGATGGAGGGGGAGCTGGGGTAGATATGATCAAGGTACATTATATATATATATATATATATATATATATATATATATATATGAAATCGTCAAGGAGTAAATTGCAGATGTTTAAAAATAAATAAAATTAAAAGGTAGCTGCTCACAAGAAGATCCCTATGTAAACCTGGAAGAGATCCAAAGAAACAGATAGTAAATTGAACAGAGAAACACAAAAACACAAAGCAATGTGTTTCTCCCCGAAAACCATTTCTCTTCAATTACAGAAATACGTAAAATTCCAGATGACTGCCAAAGTTCACCAGCATAAATCATTGGAGTCCCCCATGATGAAAAGCAAGCCTGCCGGAAAGGCGGTGGTGCACACCTTTAATCCCAGCACTCAGGAGGCAGAGGCAGGTGGATCTCTGTGAGTTCGAGGCCAGCCTGGTCTACAAGAGCTACTTACAGAACAGGCCCTTAAAACTACAGAGAAACTTTCTCTTGAAAAAAAAAAATCAAACAAACGAAACACACACACACACACACACACACACACACACACACTAAGAGAGAGAGAGGGAGGGAGGGAGGGAGAGAGGGAGGGAGGAAGGGAGAGAGGGAGGGAGGGAGGGAAAAGAAAGGAAGAAAAAAGAGAGAAAGAAGAAAGAAAGAGAGAGAGAGAGAGAGAGAGAGAGAGAAAGAAAGAAAGAAAGAAAGAAAGAAAGAAAGAAAGAAAGAGAAAAAAAGAAAAGCAAGCCTGTGAGTTCAGCCCAGGACATCCCAGGAAAGCCAGCAGCATGGAGGGGAAGTCAGCAATATGGAAAAGAAGCCAGCAATGGGACTTCCAAGTCAGCAAAAGGGAAGAGAACCACAGGAAGAAGCCAAGACTGAAGCAGAGCAAACAGGAAGCTGGGCTTGGACATGGACAGGGGAATGAATCCAGTTTTAAACAGTTCAAGTCACCATCGAGAACAAGCTGAAAAAGAATACCAGGACCAGGAAGAGAGAACATTTAAGGTTTTAAGAGAAAACCGCTGACTCATCTAAGCATCAGAGTAGCATCTGAGCCCTGACCAGAGAACTTGAGATAATCTGTCTTAAGCTCTGGAACGTAACCACCAACCATGGTTGCTATGTTCGGAAAAGTTCTCTTTGAAAATCAATGAAATCATTGGGATTTATAATTAGCAGAGCTGGCAGCTCATGACAACCAGTTAAGCACTATAGAAGATACTTAAGGAACACTGTACACAGATTCTGAGTATGTATTTAAAGGGACAGATACACAAAGGAGGGCTGATAAGAATCCATAATGCCCACCACAATGAGTGGTGCCCACAACAATTATATTATTGGCTAATGCCAATAAAGAGAAGAAAGGATCCAGGCTCCAGTAGCACAGGCCTTAAGTCCCAGCCCTTGGGAGGCAGAAGCAGTTATCTGAGTTCAAGGTCAGCCTGGTCTACAGAGTGAGTTCCAGGACCTCCAGGGCTATACAGAGAAACCCTGTCTTTGGGTGAGGATAACACATAGAGCAGCATACCTCTCCCAACCACAACCCTAAGTGTGAATGTCCTCAAATCACCAGCTACACAGGCCTAGACTGGCCAAATGGAGCAACTATAAGATCCAGCCATCTGTTGTCTCCAAGGTGCACCCGTCACTGGCAAGAACACAGGCAGTGTCTAAGGACAGAAGGCTGACTGCCCAGTGAATGAACAATAAAAACAAGCTGGCATGGCTATTCTAGTATCCCATATAGCAGACTTTAAATAAATTCAGAAGAGGTAATGCAGCCCACTGAATGTGACTCTTGAATCTGGGCTGCGGAGATGGCTCAACTGTGAAGGTACTTGCCACTTCAGTAAGAGGTCCAGAGATCCCCAGCATGTATATAAATGTTGGATGGGCCCAGAAGGTTTACTGTAATTCCAGTCTGGGAAGGAGGAGGTGGGATCCCTAGAATAAGCTGATTAGTGAGAATAGCCAGTCTTGGCATATTCTTGATTTGATTGAGAGATCCAACCTCCAAGAATAAGGTGGAAGAACAATTGAGGAACAATCCTGTCATCAATCTCAGATGTATATACACACACACACACACACACACACACACCACAATGCACTTATTTTTGTCCACACATATGGAATGGTGCACATACACACGAACATGACCTGTACATATTTCCTAATAAAAATAGAGACAGCCTTGCCTTCATGACCATACTGAGAGGGAAAAAGTTCAACATTTCAGCATTAAATCATACTCTTTGTGCGTTACATAAACATTCTTACTGCTCATTCTAAGGGTCAATGAACTATTTGGAATCCATAGGAATTATCCCAGGTGGGTCCATAGGCTCAATGGATCACTGTAAGATATCTTTGTGTTGTTTGATCTCTATCCTTTAACTGGGGTCATAGTGATGGCTCCATAGTGATGTCTCCAGGAGGCAGAAATAGCTCAAATCCAGTAGATTTCTAAAGACTGCAAACCAATTGCTGAGGGATCCTTGGGGCAGAACTGAAGAATTTCTACTGTATATGCCTCAAATTGCCCTGCCCCTATGATCAGTTCAACAATTAAAAAAATGTCAAGAAAAAAGTCATTAACAAGGTAAAAGGCAAGAGATACTGTCTTTCTATTAGATACTGTCTTTCTATTAGAGTGATTAATCTAATTCTTAATTAAGTTTTGATCTACTTTTTCTATACATCAAGCCATGCCCAGGTTGGCTGATGCTTTTAGTCACACACAGGATCCTACAGGTCAGGACACTCCCATCTACCCACATCTCACTCCTTCTATTAAGAAAGAAACAAAACAAATCACAATCTCTAAGAACCGGAAGCTGCAAGATAGGGAGGAAAATGAACTAAGTAAAGTCACGTTTTCAGGAAAAGGACAATGTTTACCAAACTACGAGCCATGAAGCACAGCGTAGAGTCATCCAGAATTGAGTCAAGGGATTCCTCTGCCATTGACCGATTGGGGAGAGGGAGGTATAACTTCCTAGTGATGAGACAGAACTTCCTACCAGGATGGTTCTGGTCCTTCTAGAACATTCTCTGAGCATCATCATGGGTAACTACTTCACCAGTGTTCCCCGGGGAATGGAGCAGCAGTCTGCTAGGAAAAACTCAACAATATTCATTTGCTATCAAGTCAGTGGGGTCAGGGTACAGACAGTGATCACAATCATCCAGTATTGATCTTTGTAGAAAGATGCTTGGGGTTTGCATGTTGTTTTGGGGATTAACATTTGGCTTATTTGCTAACTATCTAGAGATTTGGGGTAGTTTACCCAATCTACCTAAATTGTTTCTTCATCTATACAACACTGAAGATAAGAGCCATTTCAGGGGGTTTTATGAGGTCAATTATTATAATTTATGTTATATTCTAGTATATTGTGTGGTTAAAAGTAGAAGAAGTACAATAAAATCCTTCTGATGATCTCATGACGTTTGCAGGTAAACACAGCTCTCCCTGTCCTTGAAGAAGATTCCTCCGGAAGCAGATGGAGAGGATTTCAAACATCCACACCTGGTCAAATGCAGAAACCTGACCATGGTGCCCAATGCCAACTAACACAGCTCTAGCAGACACTTGGATTTGTACAGCTCAGGGAACACTGTGAGTGGAGGGGTGGGAAGACTGAAGAGACAGAGGCAGGTGTCTGCTGCTCCAGAGTGCTTTCTCCCTGTGACAGAGAAGCTGTGCCCATCGCCTCTAAGCAATATGGTCGCTTAAACAAGACTTTTATAATGACAATACCAACTGGCATGCCAAAAAGGATGGAGGGAATCTCACAGGGTTCACGCCATGATGAAGGACTATAGATCTACAGACAATTTTTAGTTGTTCAGAGGAGAATCACACCAGCATCCTCATGGGTTATCTGATCTCAGAGTCAGACTAGATATGCATATACAAGCCAAACTAAGTGGACCGGCAGTGTGTGTGTGTGTGTGTGTGTGTGTGTGTGTGTGTGTGTATGTGTGTGTGTGTGTGTGTGTAATACAATAATTAAAGAGGGAGAAATCATGAGTTAGAGAGGGAGTGGGGGACAGGATGGAGTCAGAGGGGGAAATGTGTAGAGAATTCTCAAAGATGTTTTAAATAGAAATGTGTTTGCTTGACTAAACATATCTGCCTCCTTTTATTTATTCTCTCTCTGGTATCTAGTCACAGACTTCTTAAGCTTTGCTGACTTGGGCACATTAAGAACAAATAGTTACATACATTTAAAAATCATAAGAATTCTTATATTCATTTTTAATAAAAAATTATAATACTGAAATTTAATTATTATATACAGGGATTAAGTTTTGGAACATCAATTTTTTCTGCCAATTAATCTATTATATACATATCCGAAAGAAAAGTCTATTAAACAATTTTAAAGTATTCTAGTATTTTGAATTTAAAATAATGAAACAACCATCTTTCTGATTAGTACATTGAAACTATCTTTTTATTGGAGTTCCCCTTTCTAAGGACTGGAACCGCAGTAAATCAAGATTACATTTGTTCCATTGTTTTCCTAGAAGTTGAAACATGACTCTATCATTATCAATATTTTGAAGAAATTTTCTCAGTTACATTTTGAGAATACTTCCCATTTCTCTTTGAGAGGTAAGCATTTTAGCTACTGTCAGTATGTAGTGGTCTCTCTTCATAGCAATAGAACAGTGACTAAGACATCTACCAAATATTGTGGATTCCAGTTTAAAAAAAACATAAAATGTAGAGATTTAAATACTCCATTCCTCTTGAGATAAGTCATCCAAACTTAAAATTAACAAGCTACAAACTCTAGAATTTTATACTATCAAACAAATTAATTTAATAGATGTATACAGAATATTCCATCAAACACATAAATGAATAAACATCATTCTGGGAAACCCATTGATCTAACCTTATAAAATAATAATTGGTGACTTCAGCACCCAAATTTTACCTCTATATGGGCTACTCAAACTCAGTACAACAAAGAAACCCAGATATAAACTATCCCAAAAACCAAACTTAAGAGGATATATAGAGAACATTCTATCCAATACAAAAGGAATTAACATTATTTTCATTCTTAAAGTGGACCACTTTCTAGGCCCCAATGCAAGTCTTAATAAGAAAGAATGGATACCATTTCCTATTTTATAGGAACATGGAAGACTAAAGCTAAACAGCAATGGCAAGAGAAACTACACCGAATGACACAATTCCAAATGAACAGGATGAGTCGTGAAGAAGTCATGAAGGAAATGAAATACTCCTGGAATCAAATGAAAACTAGCATACAACTTACCTAAACACCGGGGACACAGGTAAGATAGTAAGAGCAAAGTATACAGCTGAGTGCTTCCATGAGCATCTCAGAGAGCTCTCAAGGAAGTGCATAATGATAGACCCGAGGCCTTAGGAAACAAGAGCCAGCTAAACCCCAAAGCAGGAGGCGGCAATAAGTAATAAGGGTCAAAAATGTATTAATGAACAATAAATAAGATCAATCAAATGAGAGTTTGTTCTTTAAAAAAATAAACAAGATCACTTAGGCAAACTAGACAAAATAAAGAGATCCCAACATATTCCAATAGAATCCAAAGGACTATTAGGTAATTCCTTGAAAATGTAGAATGAATGGACACACATGGCTTACTAAAATAAAGTCTAGAAAATACAAATGACCCAAACAAATCCATAACAGGCTGGAAGCAGCTTCAAAGAGCCCCTGTGGCTCTGTGGATCAGATGGGTTCATGACTGAATTCCACCAAACGTTCTGAGAGTGAGCTATTGTCAATGCTCTTCAAGGTTTCAACCTAGAAGGAAAAGAAAATAGGCAAGAAAATAAACAAAAGGCATAGATTTGAAAAGATAGAAGCAAAATTGTGTTTATTTGTAGATGAGACAATTATTTATATGGAAAATCAATAATTTATAAATAAAATAAAAATAAAAGGAAAATGTTTCAAGTAGGCAGAACAATTTTGTAAGGGAAATAAGTGTCAAAGAACTTGTATTTCCTGATTCAAGACTTTCAAGTGTTGTAGTTCAATAGGGAAATGGTAGTTCTTTAGATAAATGATCCCAGGAAATGCTGTTTGGTGAGTGATTTCATATGCAAGAATAAAAGGTAAGACTAACTTGGAATCAGCAGATTGAAAGACTGTATAAGATCTATATTTTGTTAAAACATATTTAGCACATATTTATATACAAACATACACATATATGCATATATACATATATATTCTCAATAGCTAACTTCTGCAAAGTATCAGCTGATAATTTACTGTGTTTATTTTTTAGTTTAAACTGATGAGATCTTTGGTTTCCTGAGAAATTTATCAAATAAAGCTATAGACATTACTGATAATGAGATTCAATGTTCCTTGTAAAGTAATCCATGCCACAAGTTTCTATTTTCATAACAGAAATATAGATTCTCCATAGAACTGTTTTTATTTGTTTCTTATTTTATCAAAACTGGAAATATTTAGTACAATATATTTCTTATTTTAGGTGGACTAAAAATGAGCTCATTCTTATTTCTATTTAAATTTAAATTTGGAAAATTTCTATATTGTTTCCTAAAATCATGTATTTAATTTTATTTCATGTGTGAGTGCTTGTTTACATGCATGTATGTGCATTGCATTCATGCATGGAGTCCACGAAGGCCGGACAATCAGGAATTAGAGTTACAATTCTGAGGCACCCTGTGGGAGCTGAGAAGCAAACCCTGGTCCTCCGCAGGAGAAATAGCATTCTGTGCCACGGAACCGTCATCTTTTCAACCTCCTCATATTTTCTTTCTTCATAGTCAAGGCTACGCTGAGAAACCCCCACCTCAAAAAACAAAAGCAAGCAAACAAACAAAAACAAACAAATAGCAATCAATTCTTAGGTTCTATTCGTAGGTAACTTTTGATTTTTCCAGACAAAGTTTCTCTGTGTAACAGCTCTGGCTGTCCTGGAACTCACTCTGTAGACCAGGCTGATCTTGAACTTACAGAGATCTGCCTACCTCCCAAGTGTTAGGATTAAAGGCGTGCGTCACCACTGCCCGGCTCATAGGTAACTTTGGTAGTATTTTGTGCTCCAATTTCCTTCTCTCCAGCCTCTTTCATTAAACCAGAAGTCACTTCTGACCACACAGAATTGTTTCTCTGTAGTTTTAGGGAAATATTTAGTAATAGAAATTTGTAACTGGTGTTCTGTAAGATTAAGTACATAACTACACAGTCTCTGTGCTCATGATATAATAATTCAGCAGTGCTGAGGAAATACAATGATGAAACAGTCACAGCGAAGGGAAATAAATTTCCCTGGAAACAACTTGGTGAACACAATTAGTCTCCCATCTGCTGTGGTGGCATTCCCTTCAGGAAAGAACACAGGTGGGCTTGGCACTGCAAGATGAACAATGGGCTGGAAGTGAAAGTGTGAGACAGAATTCAAGGATAATAAAACCTAAGTGTTTCCTTTTTCCTCCTTTATTTGCAGGAGGATCTTGCTCTGTGTGCCAGGCCGGCCTCTTGCTTGTTAAAACTGATATGTTTTGATGATTAAAGTAAATATATGATCTACTATATTCCCCATTTGGGGTTAAAAATTAACTCAGTCTAATTGTTATTTTAATTAAATATTAGGAAAGTTTGTTCTGTTTTTTCTTAAGAAATTTTATTTATTGTTATTATTTTGATTTATTTTCTAAGACAGGTTCTCACTCTGTAACACTAGCTGGCCTGTAACTTGCCATCTAGCCAATGCTCATTTCAGACTCATGACTTCAGCTGCCAATTCTGGAATTAGAGGTGTTGAATCACTTTAACTGTCTTAGTTAGAGTTTCAGTTGCTGTGAAGAGACACTATGACCATGATAACTCTTATAAAGGAAAATACTTACTTGGGCAGGCTAACAGTTCAGAGGTTTAGTCCATTATTATCATGGTGGGACATGGGGAGCATGCGGGCAGACATAGTGCTGGAGAAGGAGCTGAGAGTTCTACATCTTGCACAGGCAACAGGAAGTGAACTGAGACACTGGATGGTATCTTGAGCATAGAAGACCTCAAACCCCGGAGGACCTAGACAACAAAGAGAATTCTCGGAGAGACATACATTGATTTATATATAGGAAGGAGAAAAAGACAAGATCTGCTGAGTAAATTTAGATCATGGGGGTTATAGGAGACGGTAGAAGGGAGAAGGGAGGAAGGGAGGGGAGGGGAGAAAAATGTATAGCTCAATAAAAACAATTTTAAAAATTGGTTAGAACTGTCGTGATGTAAAAGAAGATGGCCCCATAACCTCGTTGGGAGTGGCACTATTAAGAGGTGTGGCCTTGCAGGAGTAGGTGCAGCCTTGTTGGAATGGGTGTGGCCTTGTTGGAATGGGTGTGGTCTTGTTGGAATGGGTGTGGTCTTGTTGGAATGGGTGTGGCCTTGTGGGAGGAAGTGTGTCACTGTTTGCTTTTTAAAAACTTCTTTGTTGAATCCTTAAGGGTTTGATAGCTCAGTTGGTAGAATGGAGGACTGTACATGGTTGTTCTGTTTTGTTTTTGTTTATTTATTTATTTTTTTGAGACAAAGTCTCTTACTTTATAGCTCAGACCGATGTTCAATTTTCTATGTAGCCTCAAACTCAGGACTTTCCAAACCTCAGACTCCTAAATTCAGGAGTTACACAGATATGCCATCAAAGTTTAAATAAGAATATAGAAACAGGGATGGAGGGAGGGCTGAGAAGTTAAGAGCACTGGCTGCTCTTCCAGAGGACCTGGTTTTGATTCCCAGTACCCGCAAGGCCACCCATAACCATCTGTAACTCTGGTTCCAGGGAATCAGATGTCCTTCATTGTATCAGAGGACACTAGGTACACACATGGTGCACATGGTATTGAGGCAAACATCCTTTACTGACTGGTTTCATGTGTCCATTTGACACAAGCTTGAGTCATCAGAGAGGAAGGAGCCTCAGCTGAGGAAATGAGATCCAGCTGTAAGGCATTTTCTCAATTAGTGATCAATGGGGGAGGGCCCAGCCCATTGTGGATGGTGCCATCCCTGGACCAGTGGTCCTGGGTTCTATAAGAAAGCAGGCTGAGAAAGCCATAAGCAGCACCCCTCCATGGCTTCTGCATCAGCTCCAGCCTCCAGGATCTTGCTCTGTTTGAATTTTGGTACTGACTTCTTCCAATATCTGGAAATATAAGTCAAATAAACCCTTTCCTTCCCAACTTGCTCTTTGGTCATGGTGTTTCATTGCAGCAATAGAAACTCTAACTAAGACACACCCTTATATATTAGATTAAAATCAGATCAAATAACTTTTTAAAAAGGATATCAAAACAGGAATTCAAGTAAATAAATAAGCATAATAAATACTGGAGAATCTTCTGAAGGAACTAGATGGCAACAAAGAACCAGCAATAAAAACTGATAATTAGTATACAATAGGGTGTATACACTTAGAGTATATAATAAATTGCTGAAATTAACACCACCACGCCTCTCCACACACACTAAACCCAATGACCTACTAAGAAGAAATTAATCTCTTTCAGCCAGTGCAGAAACATCAGTATGTTCAGGTTAGTCTATGACTCAGAGTATAATGTCACCCACAGACCACATCCCTTCCTGTCTTGACACTTCCCATTCCCTAGGGCACTGCCCTCATCAGCAGTGTGGACGCTGGGTCACCAGCCTCATCATCATTTTAGCTCTCTGTAGTGACAGAAAGGAAGTAGCTAGTGGATGCATCTTTCTCAGAAAGGGGCAGTGAAATTGCACACATTGGAAGATTATTTGAAGAGACCGTCTAGCCAAGAGGCTGAGTACGTTTCTTCCTGGCATGAAGGAATAAGGAAGGCCAAGTTATGAAGAGCAAGCAGGAGGAAGCTGATCCCGAAAAACAATGGGTAGTCTCTGCTGTAGTCCCAGGAAAAACAAGTAACTCACTGGCTAACTGCCCCATGCACAGTGGATTTAAATGGGCTTGTGTGAGCCTAATCCCTCAAAGATACTGAAGCCAAAATCGGCAGCTCTTATCTTTTTTTTTTTTATTAAAGATTTCCATCTCCTTCGCTCCTCCTCCCCCTTCCCTCCCCTCCCTTCCACCCATACCCCCTCTCCACCCCTCTCCAAGACAAAGAGCCATCAGGGTTCCCTTCACTATGTTAAGTCCAAGGTCCTCCCAGCTCCCCCTAAGTCCAGGAAGGTGAGCAACCAAACTGACAAGGCTCACAGTGAGCCCATCCATGCTGTAGAGTTCATGTTCATTGCCGTTGTCCTTGGTTTCTCAGTCCTCCTCCACCGTCAGCCACATTCAGAGAGTCCGGTTTGGTCCCCTGTTCCATCAGTCCCATTCCAACTGGACTTGGTGGTCTCCCGTTAGATCTGTCCCACCGTCTCAATGGGTAAACGCACTCCTCACGATAGGTTATTCTGGAGCCATTTGAGTGATCAGAGCCCAGGAAGAGACTTAGGTCACCCCAATTCCACGTCCCAACATGAAGTTGCATGAAGTTTTATAGTTTTACTGAACAGAGTGACATTCCTGGAGAAATTAATTTCTTGAAGAACAATGTTTCAATAGTCTGGTAGCCAAAAGGAAAGGGGTACAAAGTGTCTTTCTTTAGAATATTGTAGTTTCTGCCAAATAGTTATAATTATTAAATCTGTCTCAGATATCTGAAAATAGTCTTATGTCTGAAATAAATATAAACAGAATACAAGTAGCAGCCACGGTAACTTGCATAAGAACCATTTCTCTCTAACACTGTAGCTTCCATTACTTCTGAAATGAGTCTCATAAGTGACTATTATTCTGTTGTTGACATTAAGATGAGGTCTCACTGTAAAGCCTAGGTTGGCCTCAAGCTCATCATTCTCCCGCTTTGAACTCCTAAGGAATGGCACCATATATAAGCAAGCACTACCATCCGAAGTGTGACTTCATCTTGATGTTGATAATCTTCCTC
The DNA here is from genome assembly GCF_903992535.2 of Arvicola amphibius. NCBI lineage: Eukaryota > Metazoa > Chordata > Mammalia > Rodentia > Cricetidae > Arvicola > Arvicola amphibius. Next base: position 89,536,803 of record NC_052058.2, on the reverse strand, counting down.
CTTCTCTCTGAGTAATAGGCTCCAAAGACTCCACTGATCTCTTGTTGTCCGATCTTGCCTGCTCCTCACCACCACTTTACAGTCTGTCCTTGTTGGTCTGACTATATTCTGCAGTGCAGAGATGTAGAAATTACAGATACAAAGGAGTTGGTGTCGATCAGACCCTTTAGGATGAATTTTATGTAGCTAAGAGACATAAAGGAATCTCAACAGGCAACAGCTATAAAGCTTTGCAAAAACACAAGCAACAAGAGGAAATATTTAAATAAAATTACTTTGAAAACTAAATACTTGTTTACAGATATACTTGCTTCGTAAACAATGTCTAATGCAGTTTTGAATTTATAGGAGGTCCTGCTGGGAGTTCACAGTGTTAGGGATGTCTAATTACCTTTGCCTAACGAGACTGGCCATGGTACAATTAGGAACACAGAGAACAGTTGGTGTCTATAGTAATTCTTGTTTGGAGTACCCCAGCTTGGGAAAGTATTCTCCAAAGTTTTGCACTTGAAAAAACTTATGCAATATGAAGGAAGCATAAATACATTTAGTATATCGAGGAGCCAGCACCAATTAGCACCGTTATGCAGATGAATGACACAGAAGTGCTTCACATATTAATTTAGCTTGGACTTTTGAAGGGAAATTTAGAATCTGGATCCCAGTAGGGCAATAGGTTAATAGAACTGACAAAAACTAAAATTGTCAACCTTGTACAAATATAAAAATAGCGCTAGTGAGCACAGGCAAATTACTTTTGTGAGGCACAAGTGCACCTGTGGCATACAGTAATGTTTATTTAATAGAGGCAAATACACGCAGGCCAGTGTCTCGACAGCAGGACTTCCCAAATGGCAGGGCTGTCTTTTCTTTAAATCAGAATAGTACTAGTTAAAAATGGTAGAACTGTCGAAAGAATTTCACTGGCCATGGTGCATTGTGTATAAATGAGATTACTTAATGGTCACTTGCCCTGTGTTAAATTTATGTGACTTTGCCTTTGCAAACTTATTCATAATCTTCAGATGTAGCTACACACATTTCTGATCAGACAGACGGGTATTAAGTGTATTAAACTTTCTTTAAATATTTGCTCATAAAATAGTCGTCTAAAATATTGTAGCATAGACAGACATCTAAATAATATTTTATTTTACTTTGGTAAGATAGTTTCTAAGAAGCCCAAAGTCTGAAAAGTCCAGCAGAAGACATAGATTATCTTAACAAAGCATAACATCTCGGTAATTCCACAAGGCACATACTGATCAAATTTAGTATTAAAATATCCAGTTTGGGGACAGTAAGATGGTTCATCAGGTAAAGACATCTGCTTCCAATTCTGATGACCTGAGTTTGATTTCTGGGACCTACATAGTCGGAGGAGAGAACAGACCCCTGGAAGTTGGCCTCTGACCTTTACATGTATGGCCATGGCATGCACAAACCCCACACACATACAGACACATTAAAAAAGGAAAAAGTTAAAAATTGACATTTCTGTTATCTGCCATTGTAGTTAGGCCTACCTTCTGTGAAGTCTTATGCTACCTGTGTTTCTTTAGTCTCTAATGGTATACTTAACAGCTAGATTCCTGCATTTTACCCATTTTTAATAGATAGAAAAGGGTGAACAGAGACAACAGCTCCTACATAATAATGGAGTCCATCTTCACAACATGCACACACATGCACACGCACACATGCACACACGGACATATGCATTCAAAGTCTGCATGCTGCCAGCAGTAATTTTATCATACAATACATCTTTAAAAATTCAAAAATGAGTGTCGAGAGGTTAGCTAATGAGTGATTTCTGGGCACTAAATGGAGATTAAATTTTACCCTATGCTGCTTAAACACAAGACACAAACACAATAACATTAATTCAGGGTGAGCTTCTAGATGAACTTAGAGAAGCTTATGAAAGCCTCATCAGCTAGAATTCTATCTCTGGGGCCACTAGGATAGCAGAGTCAATGTGTTCCATGCTTAACAAATCCACAACAGAGATCTCAGTTGTTACCCTGTCTCTATTTAAGACACAGACCCTTCATGGTTCAGCAAAGGCATGCGGACAGACATACTTCTGCCTTCCGTGTTGTAGGAAAAGTGCTGGAAGGGCACAACAGAAATCAACATTTCCTCAAGAGTTTCAAATTGACGACTGTGTGGTTAAACACCCTAAAGACAAGCTTGGAGTCACCAAAATGTGGCTTTGCCGCATTAGGGAGGGAAATCAAGCACTTCCTTGCCCAAGATCAAATTGAATTGAATTGTCTTTCTGTGTCTTCCATCTGTGTGTAGTGGATGGCTCCAAGTCTATCTGTGACTTGCCTGCTGTAGGAATCTATGGCTGCATAACTCTGTCTTGTGAATCTGTACCTGGTAAAGACTTTGTTTTTTCTTTTGTTGGTTTTCTCTTTCGTTGATAGCACAGAAAACATCCCGTGGGTGAAGGAGTGGGGGATACTTTGCAGAAAATCGTTAACAGGCTTTTCCAGAGGATGAGACATCAGGATCTCAACTGCCCCCAGCAGACACATGAGAAGCGGTGCTGCAAACGTTATTGCAAATGGACTCTCTCCACACTGCCCTCCATGTGTATGGGGATGTTTGCTTTATGGGGTCGCTTTTGGCCTGTCTGCTCTTTTCAGCAAATGATTATCATTGTACACATGGACACACATATATTGCTCTCTAAACTATGAGCCTGGAATAGTGACACATCTTCCATCCCAGCACTTGAGAGTCAAAGGAAGGCAGATCTCTGTGAGTTTGATGCCGGGCTGGCCTACATAGCCAGTTCTAGGCCAGCCAGGGCTACATAGAGAGACCCTGTCTCAAAAAGACAAAACAAAACAAAGCTGTGCATTAGCTTAAATGGTAAATGCTGATCACTTGGGAAAACCCAAGGCAAGTAAGGTTGGTTGTTCTATTGTTCTCTGAAAGGCAGGTTGAACAAACAGGCTGATTACACAGCGTGTTTGCAGTCTTAAGTAACCTCAAGGTGTATTATTAACTCTGGTCGTGAGCTCCAGTAAAAGCTATAGTCTCTTTGAATGTAGAGATATTTTTATAAAGTTTTATTGACACAGACACCTGTCGTACAAATGGTATAACAGTGTAGACAGTTCCTCAGAGTCCCAAGGCTCAGGAAAACCTCTAGGCCAGAAGTAAAGAAAAAGCTTTAGAAGAACTTATACAGCTCAAACCTTCTCGGGGATCTAAAATAAAATCCAAGTACTCATTTCTCTGCTTCAGTCAGAAAGTAGCTGATGCTGAGACCGGAAGAGAAGAAAGAGTCCCTAAAACAGAGTGGCACCAGAGGTTGCTTGAGACTGTTTATTCTTCCTCTCCATCCAGGAACAACTTGCTGTGTAGTGACCGACACCTATAATGGACCTTTCTTCCTGGCCACAGCTCACTAGGATTGTCGCCAGAGTGTTACAACTTCACTTTCCGTCTAGGTGCGACCTTAAAGCTAAAATGGATTCCTTGTAGGTAGCACATGTCTAGAATCTTTTTCTATCCACTTGTTTTAGTCGGAGTTCTCAAGAGGAACAGAACTTATAGAATCGATACGTGGAGAGAAAGGGGACTTATTAGAGTTGCTCATAGGCCACTAACCTAATTTACAAGTCTAGCTAATCCAGTCATGGCTGCCTATGAAATGAAAGTTCAAGAAGCCAATAGTTTTTCAGTCTCTGAATGTCTCAGCTGGTCTTCAGTACATGCCCAAATCCTGAAGAAGTGGGCTGTAGTGCCAGTGAAGGATTGGACTTGCTAGGGCAAGAGCAGTCAGGGAGAGAGAGAGAGAGAGAGAGAGAGAGAGAGAGAGAGAGAGAGAGAGAGAGAGAGAGAGAGAGAGAGCTTTCTTCTTCTATGTCCCTTATATAGGTTGCCTGCAGAAGGTATGGCCCAGATTAAAATTGGGACTTCCCTCTCAAATAATTTAATTAAAAAAAGAAATCCCTCACAGGTGTGCCCATCTGCTTGGGTTTTAGTTAATTCCAGATGTAGTCAAACTGACAACCGAGAACAGCCATCACACCGTTCAACCACTCTCTTTGCTTGCTTGCTTGTGCCAAAGTTTTATGTACCTAAGCTGGCCTCAAACTCTCTACGAATCTGAGGCTGAACTCAAACTCCTGATCTTCCTGCCCCTCTTCCTCCTAAGTGTTAGGGTTACAAGCAAGTTCTACCAAGCCAGGCTCACTATGACTTTAGATTGAAGAGCTTAATCCACTTACATTCATGATTTTAACGACTGGTGGATAAGAACGTTTACCATTTCAATTATTGTAAAGTTCTTACTTTTGTGGAGTGGTTTTTTTTGGAGCATTTTCTTTTTTTTTTTTTTTACCTTTGTGATTTGCTAACTTTTCTATTGTGTTAGATATTGATTTCTTCTTTCTCTGTTTTGTGTTCCAGCAATAGATTGCCATGTAGCTTATATAAAATACCTTAAAATAAACTGTGAATGTGGTACCTCCTTACTAACATGGTATTATTTACTTACTTACATGGTGGTTTATACTATTTACTTGTCTCCATAATTTACATTTACGTCTCTATAATTTACATCAGTGTACATTGTATATTCTTTTTTTTTCTTTTTTCTTTTTTTTTGGTTTTTTTCGAGACAGGGTTTCTCTGTAGCTTTTTTAGAGCCTGTCCTGGAACTAGCTCTTGTAGACCAGGCTGGCCTCGAACTCACAGAGATCCGCCTGCCTCTCTGCCTCCTGAGTGCTGGGATTAAAGGCGTGCGCCACCACCGCCTGGCTTGTATATTCTTTTTTATAAAAAGACTTTATTTTTTAATCTTCTGGAAGGGTGAGTATAGTGGTGTGTATGTGTGGTGTGTGTGTGTGTGTGTGTGTGTGAGAGAGAGAGAGAGAGAGAGAGAGAGAGAGTCTGTGAGTGTGTGTGTGTGTGTGTGTGTGTGTGTATAGTCAAATGATAACTTGAAGGAATAGGTTCTCTCCTCCTACTGTATGGGTCCCAGGGATCAGACTCAGAATGTCAGAACTGGCAGCAGGTGTCTTTAACTGCTGCACCCTGTCACTGATCCGTATCATAGTTTCTATAGTAACTTATGGAGCTACAATTATTTTTAACCATTTTGATTTTAATCTTTATACTAGAAGCTTATTCTTTATACTAGAAATCTGAAATATTTACAAGCCACTGTTATAGTCGGAAAGCTTTCTGAATATGATTATGAATACTCTGGTAGTATTCTATAAATCCATGTTTATAAGGAAGTAATCAGTACACTTTCACTTCTGGTTGAAACATAGCCTGTGGTATTTCATGGGAGGCTGGGCAGGTTGTGAGGAAGTCCTTCAGCTTTTGCTTATTTGTGAAAGACTTCATTTCTTCTTTATTTCTGAAAGCCACCCTACTTTCTCTCGTCCTGGGTTTCTCTTGGGACATCCACTGGTAGCACAATGGAAGTCCATAGATAACTCTCTGCTTGTCTTCTCCTTCTGTATGATTTTTCTTTGCCTCTTGTTTTTTAATTAATTTATTTATACTTAATTAATTTATTTTAATTATTAATTTATTATATTTAAATTATATTTAAATATTAATTTATTTTAATTAATTTATTTATATCTCAGTTCCCACTCTCTCCCCTCCTCTCACTCCCCCCACCTTCTCCCCACATCACCTCTCATCCACTCCTCAGAGAGGGTAAGGCTTCCCATGGGAAGTCAACAAAGTCTAGCACATCACTTTAAAGCAGGACCAGAGCCCTCCCCACTATATCTAGGCTGAGCAAGGTATTCCTCCAAAGAGCATGGGTTCCAAAAAGCCAGTTCAAACACTAGAGATAAATCCTGGTCTCACTGCCAGTGGCTCCACAGACTGTCCTAGCCACACAACTGTTACCCACATTCAGAGGACCAAGTTTGGTTCTCTGCTAGTTCCCCTGCAATCAGTTCAGAGTCAGTGCTCAAATAGATCTGTAGATCTCTGATCTGCTTCCATCGGTTGCTGAATGAAGGTTTTATGGTGCCAATTAAGGTAGTCAGCAATCTGACTGCAGGGGAAGGCCAGTGCAGGCACCCTCTCCACTATTGCTTAGGGTCTTAACTGGGGTGGATTCCTGGGAATCTCCCTAGTGTCAGGTTTCTTGCTACCTCCCTAATGGTTCCCTCAATTAAGATATCTCTTTCCTTGCTCCCACTTTCTGTCCTTCCCCCATCTCGATCATCCCATTCCCCCATGTCCTCCTCCCCTTCCCTTTCTCTCCTTCTCTCCCCCTTCCACTCTACCTTCTCCCCCCCTCTCCACACTCCCAATTTTCTCAGGAGATCTTGTCTATTTCCCCTTTCCAAGGAGATCCATGTACGTTTCTGTTAGGGTTCTCCTTGTTACCTAGCGTCTCTGGGGTCTTGGACTACAGGTTGTTTATCCTTTGCTTTACAGTTAATATCCACTTATGAGTGAGTACATACCATGTTTGTCTTTCTGGATCTGGGTTACCTCACTCAGAATGTTTTTTTAAATTCCATTCATTTGCCTGCAAATTTCAAGATTCCATTGCTTTTTATTGCAGAGTAGTACTCCATTCTGTAACTGTACCACATTTTTTTTAATCCTTTCTTCAGTGGAGGGGCAAATGGCCCAAAGACACTTAAAGAACTAACTGCTCAACATCCTTATCCATCAGGGAAATGCAAATCAAACAACTCTGAGATACTATCTTACACTACTCAGAATGGCTAAAATCAAAAACACCAATGATAACTTATGCTGGAGAGGAGGCAGAGTAAAGGGGAAACTCCTCAATTGCTGGTGGAACTGCAAATTTGTACAGCCACATTGGAAATCAGTATGGCAGTTTCTCAGAAAATTGGGGATCAACCAACCTCAAGATTCAGCAATACCAATCTTGGGCATATACCCAAAGGATACATACTCATACTACAAGGACATGTGCTCAACTGTGTTCATAGCAGCATTGCTTCTAATCGCCAGAACCTGGAAACAACCTAGATGTCTTTTGTTTTTTTTTTTTACAGCTTTCTTATGTGCCTTCTATCATTGGTGTGTGTGTGTGTGTCTGTCTGTCTGTCTGTCTGTCTGTCTGTCTGTGTGCATCTTCCTTGAGAGCTGCTAGACTTAAGAAATTGTCTCTCTCCAAGCTTTCAGACATTTTCTACAATTGTTTTTATAACATATGCTTCCTGCGACTTTCCCCATCATCTTTTCTTCTTCCAAAAACTCAAACTGTGAATCTCTGTTGGCTTACTGCTGCTCTGTAAGTCCCACAAGCTTTCTTTACCACTTTCTATTTTCTCTCTCTAGTAAGCTGTTTCTGGCTCAGATGTTCTTGTTTCTCCTGCTGACAGTCTTGACCATATATATATATATATATAAAATTTCATTCACTGAAACTTTTAGTTCCAGAATTTTTGTTCTGATGATCTTTTGGTCATTGTTCTATTTAATTGTTGGATTTTCTTATTCAAACCATGACTTCTTTCATGAATCACCCTCTGGATTTTCTTCTCTCACTGGGTTTCCTTAGGATCAGATTTCGGGGAATTTGTGAATTTCCGCTTACACGGTGCCAGCTAATACAGGACCTCCTTTTAAACATGAAAATGGTGCATAATCTCATGTATTTGTAGACAGCACATACACACGTGGACTGCAGTTAGCATGGGGCATGAGGAACCCACTGGACATGGAGAGGCATAAGTCAAGTGACACACGATAGATGACCCCTAGACTCACCAGTTCTGTGGAAGAAATGTGCAACACAAACCAGGGCTAAGGAAGTTATGACTTTTTAAGTAAATAAATAAAATTTTTAGCTATTCTTATTATGCACACACTGATAAGAATGAATGGGGAAGATGCATTAATCTGCCTCGCCACACTAACCGCTGAAACATTTGCGTATGTGCCAAAGCCTTAAATAAACACAACAAATTTCATGTTCAAAACAATGCCAAAGAAGTTTTAAAAAACAAGAAAATTAAAAAACAAATATGCTTTGAAATTTTCAAAGGCCAGAAAGTCAAACACTTAGCACCTCCTGAAACAGAACTCAGTTTGCATGAGTGATGGGAACTGCTGTGCCCATGATGAAGTTCCGGTGTGCCTGTGGGGTGGCCTTACGTATGTGTTGACTCCTCTTCACACTAGGGCTAGGCGGTAATCTCCTACAGTGGTAGGTGCTCTTGACTGTCTTCCAATCTCCGTTTTACTGTCTCACACATCATCCTAAAGATAGTATTGAATATATGCCAACTATGGAAGTCTGAATATAAAATATGCATAAAATACTAATTATCCATTTGCCAAAAACTCATGAGTGATTTTGCATGCAAAAATACAACACAATATAAGCTACAAATTAGGTTTCATGTCTACTCTTTAAAATATAGTCTACTGTAAATGAATAATAAAGTAGCTTCATGAAGATATAAAAGTAAGAACTAAAATTTACTTTTTATATGTTATTGAATGATTAGAGACCAGAGTGGGGTGTGGTAGAAACTAGAAAGATGAAAGGGTGTGAGCAGGTGATGGAAACAGTGAGCAAATACCAGATGTGCACAGCAAGTACACGTTAACTCAGAGAGCAATAAGCAAGCCAGACACATCCCCTTTCCTTCTCTGGGCAGGGCATCTTGCCTTGTCTCTCTGTAGCTCTGGCGGTTAATCTCCAGGGAATGCTTGTATACCTTCTGTGGTGGTTTAAAAGAAGATGCCCCCAAAAGGGAGTGGCACTATTAGGAGGTGTGGCCTTGTTGGAGGAAGTGTGTCACTGTGGGAGTGGACTTTGAGACCCCTTTTGCTTAAGCGTACCTCATTGTGACAGTCAGTTGACTTCCTGTTGCTTGCGAGATGTAGCACTCTCAGCTACAGCACAGGCTTGTCGGGTTGTATGTGCTGCTGTTATTTCTGTTGCCACAGTAGAATAAGCAGAAGGGGCGGGGGTAAGGAGAGATCTTAAACCCGGGCTGCCCTGGAACTCACTGTGTGACCCTGAATAGAGTTGATTCCACAGTCCTCTGGCCTGAGTCTCCCAGATTACGAGCCTGTTCTGTCACACTGGAGACATGCTCTTTCTGGTGATCATTCAGAACAGCAGTGTACTGTATGGTTTATTTAAAATTAGGAGTCAGTATTTGCATGTATATGGGACTCTGCTCTCTAAGGGCCTCTGAATTTTCTGTTCTCATTGAGAATAGAAGACTTGCCCCCCTCAACTCACCTTAGTGCTTTGAGAGGGGCAGGGGAGACCATGACTCACAAATGAATCCTAATTCTATGACTTAGAAATCTCTGTATACACGTTTCTATTCTCTGAGTGGGAGATACTTTGGGGATCCAGCACAGCAAAGCCAGAGTCACACTGGAGGGTGACATTTTCAGAATCAATGTACTTATCCTTATCCAGCCCCCAAATAATGACATGGAGACTTATTATTAATTATGAAAGCTTGGCCTTAGCTTAGGCTTGTTCTCAACTAGCTCTTATAGCTTAATTAACCAATTTTTAAAATCTATGTTCTGCCACGTGGCTCAGTTACCTCTTCTTAGTACAGCACATCCAACTAGCTCCAAATCATGTGCCGAGATTCCTCCTCCCAATTTCTCTCCTAGAAAATCCCACCTACCCTCCCTTGCCTAGCTATTGGTAGTTCAGCTATTTATTACACCAATCACAGTAATACGTCTTCACTCAGCGTACAAATATCCCACAACAGACAGCTTTCCATTTCCCGTCTCTGGCTTCATGCACAGAGATATAATGAAAACAGCAACAACAGTTAAGATGAACTTTCTTTCTCCATGGCTCCAGTCGTTCCTTGCAGCTAATAACTCATGGACAGCTTGTTCATCTATATTGGAAACCTTTCTGTTGTATGAGCAGGGCTAAGAGTCAGACATTATAGAGTCTTCACTCTTGAAGTTATAGGCCTTAAGTAATATTTACTTATGTAATACTCCAAGGCTTGAAATATAAAATTGCTGTGGGACAATGGTCTTTTATCCTGTCACTTGCATTATTTTTAATAAAACTCTGATTGGCCAGTAGCCAGGCAGGAAGTATAGGCGGGGCAACAATGCAAGAAGTAGAGGTGAAGCGATGAGAACAGGAGAATTCTGGGAAGAGGAAAGGGTCAGTCTGCAGCCGCAGAAGAAGCAAGATGAGAGCGCCTCGCGGATAAAATGTACCAAGTCACGTGGCTAACACAGACAAGAATTATGGGCTAATATAAGTTATAAGAATTAATTTTAAAAAAAGAATTAGTTAATAAGAAGCCTGAGCTAATAAACCAACCAGTTTATAATTTATGTAGACATCTGTGTGTTTCTTTGGTACTAAATGACTGTGGGACCAGGGGGGACAGAAAACCTCAGTCAACATAAAATCAAACATATTCGTTGGAAAAATACACTTTTTGAATTAACCTAACAGATATTTACATAGCTTACTCCCATAAGACTGTTTGGGGAACAATGAGAAACATTCTTTTATTATTCCATTTATAAATTAAAACAATAGCTCACATCTGCATTTATAACTGGCTCTATTCTGGTTGGACAAGTTTATTCTTACAAACTATTGAGAATTGCCTGTGAACAAGAGACAATTATTCTCCAAATTATGAAGCAATGCATTGTGTAATGTCTTCTCTTTATACCATGATTTATAACTTTACACTATTGAACTCATTTATTTTTATAATAATGTGATGCTTTGCCATATTAATAGAAAAATATTTTACTTAATGACTACCACACTAGAGAAAAATAAGGCCTATTGAAGAACTAACTTTTCATCATTTAGGAGTATTCACCTAAATATCATACATTAATACAAAATTGTTTCTGCTAAGTAAGTACCTTAATGGTTATAATATTTGGCTTCCAAATGATTCTATAATTATATAGTTAAGTGTATTCCTTAAAAACATATTTAATTGTACTTAACATGAATTGCAGCTACTGGCTAACTACTTCCTAAGAATTCTTCCTCATTCCTTAATTTAAACTAGTTACTATTTCCCGTAACTTCATACTTAAGCAGAAAGGACAGGAGGCGAGCCGAGTAGAGCACAAGGCTCTGAGGAACTGTGGGGCTGGGGAAATGACCTGTAATTTACAGGCTGCTGAGTCTCAGAGAAAAAGTCCTTAAACAGCATCCTCAGATACCCTGGGTCAGATTAGAGGTGGAACTTGAAATCATTAATGAGTTGATACTGAGCCAGGTGACTAAAATCCAGTAGGACCAGCATTTTAAGTCACTGAAGGGGAAGGGCAGAGTTGAACAGGTCAAGTACAGAAGAGAACTGGACTGGGTCATCCAATGGCACTCCAAATCTGGCAGGGACATGAGCTGGCATAAGAATCATGGTGTGGAGACAGGACTGGGTTCTCGCCTTCCACCATGTGGGTCCTAGGGGTCAAACTCAGGTCCTAAGGCTTGGCTGCAGATACTTTTATTCACTGAGCCATCTCATAGAAAGAGACTATTAATCAATCTATAAATCCCAAGACTTTCTCACCGTCTCCTCCTCCTTACAACAGGGACACTTACTGGCCTCTTTCCCCTATGCATCTCTGGTGTACTCTATACTGACACTCAGACTAGAGAGCTCTTCAGGAATAGTGTGGATTCTTGATGCATCGATGACATCACAGTAATCAACCCTGGGGATACATCAGTTGAAAACTAAAGGGATATGTTGTGGTTCTGTTTAAAACACAGGCAAACTACACACAGACATTAAATGGTAACGAACACCACACTATTAACACAGACAGGAGCATGCCAACTTACAGCAATGTTTGGGGGTGGCTAGATCATGACGAAGACCTTTTTATCCCAACTTTAAACCTCTCCCAAATGCACTAAGAGAAAAGCTTTCGAGGGCTCATTTATTAGCCCCCAAACTTAATTCAGTAGTCACTCTCTGAGTTAAAATTGCTTCACGACTACCTGCCAGGTATCTTATGCCCAGACCATAGTTTTGAGCTTGTTTGAAGAGGAGGAGGGCATCAAGAACATGTATTTCCTAGGATTTGCCATTTGGACCAGCAGTGAGCATTTGTTACCTGACTTTCCAGAGACAACGGTGAACACTGAGCTGTCACAAAGTCTAATACAATCCTGACAACCAAGTGCATAGCTCCCAGAAACAAAGAGGAACACTACCCGGAAGTCAGTGGGCTGACCCTCCTCTCTGAAATGTCAGTGATCAAATGTCAGCCTTCCTCAAAAGAAAGGTGACCAAAGCCTTATGATTACTTCATCTTCCAAAGAAAAACCAGGATAAGTTTAACAAGTTGTCAATTCTGCTTATGGTTCCAAAGCTTTCCTGGAAGGTTACAAGCATTATTAACATGCTTTGCAGACAGGGGAGAAAGACAAAAGGCCCGGCTTAGCTTTCTTCTGACTTGCCAAATCCGATCCTAAACTCGCCTGCAGCAAGCTCTTCACACTTCGTTGAATTAAATTACAAATGTTTCCTGGGTGGATCCCTGAGGGAGACAGACACTTAGGTCAGTGTTCCTAGAAGCCTCACACTTCTGCTGTGGTAGGGACCACAGACTCTGGCTTTACTGGGAGACCAAATGGCCATTAAACCCACTGAGAGTCCTGTGGCTCAGCCACAAGGCCAAGTTACCCAGGCCTTTAGCTACGAGTGTGTTGAAGGGAGTTTGAAACTAAAATAATCTCAGTTTTTCAGTTCAGAAATTCTAAGTTTTATGCTAATGAGAACATTATAAATAGTAATAGGTATGTTTCCTTGAAGCACATGAAAAGGTTGAAATATCAGTGAATGGTGTCCATCTCGTGCGCGCCCCACCCCAAATGGTCATATTGATATCCATTGAATGAGAACATGTATCCATGGAGGTTCTATGGTGTTGTTCATCTGGTAAAGGCTTCTGCTGTCAAAGCCTGAGAACCTGAGCTCGGTCTGCAGGACTCCCAGAGAACAAGGAGATAATCAGCTCCTACAAGTTGTCATCCATCTCCACACGTGTGCCACAACACACACTCACTCACCCACACACCCACACACATACGTAGTGAGCAAATAAACGTGTATACATGTGTGTGCAATGAACATTCAAAAACATTAAAAACCAAAGTGTTTTCTCTAAAATATCTATATGTAAATGGAAAAATAGCTTGCTTAGTTTACCAAGAAGTCCTTGAAATTGACTGCAAACAAGTATCTCAAAAGCAACCCAGAATATACTAGATATGCACAGAAAAAGAGAAGGAAACAGAGTCTGCATTGGTGACCAATTACCTGTAGACTGAGCTAATGTCTTAGGGCACTTCAGAGGGAAACATTTTGTACTGGCATCTTTCTCCTTTAGCGGCTCTGTGGCATCTCCAGATTTTTTCCTTCCTTCTGTCTTGAGAAAGGAAGATAAAATCTGGAGATGCCGCATAATCGCTGAGGAGAAAGATGCCACTACAACATTCTATTTATCTGTAAGAAATGAGAACTGACATTCTTTTTTTATTGATTTTTGTTAAGCTCTACATTTTTCTCTGCTCCTCTCCCTACCTCTCCCCTCCTCTTCAACCCTCTCCCAAGGTCCCCATGCTCCCAATTTACTCAGGAGATCTTGTCTTTTTCTACTTCCCATGTAGATTAGATCTATGTAAGTCTCTCATAGTGTCCTCATTGTTGTCTAAGTTCTCCGGGATTATGGTTTGTAGGCTGGCTTTCTTTGCTTTATGCTTAAAAACCACCTATGAGTGAGTACATGTGATAATTGTCTTTCTGGGTCTGGGTTACCTCACTCAAATTAATTTTTTCAAGTTCCATCCATTTTCCTGCAAAATTCAAGATGTCATTATTATTTTCTGCTGTGTAGTACTCCATTGTGTAAATGTACCACATTTTTCTTATCCATTCTTCTATCGAGGGGCATTTAGGTTGTTTCCAGGTTCTGACTATGACAAACAAAGCTGCTATGAACATAGTTGAGCACATGTCCTTGTGGCACGATCGAGCATCCTTTGGATATATACCCAAAAGTGGTATTACTGGGTCTTGAGGAAGGTTGTTTTCTGAGAAAGTGTCACACTGACATCCAAAGGGGTTGTACCAGCTTGCATTCCCAACAGCAATGCAAAAGTGTTCTTTTTTCCCCACAACCTCTCCAGCATAAATTGTCATCAGTGTTTTTGATCTTGGCCATTCTTATAGGTGTAAGATGGAATCTCAGAGTTGTTTTGATTTGCATTTCTCTGATGACTAAGGATGTTGAACATTTCCTTAAGTGTCTTTCAGCCATTTTAGATTCCTCTGTTGAGAGTTTTCTGTTTAGGTCTGCACTCTATTTTTTTTTTTATAGAAGTATGTGATCTTTTGGTGTCTAATTTCTTGAGTTCTTTGTATATTTTGGAGATCAGACGTCTGCCTGATGTGGGGTTAGTGAAGATCTTTTCCCATTCTGTAGGCTGTTGTTTTGTCTTTTTGACCATATCCTTTGCTTTACAGAAACTTTTCAGTTTGAGGAGGTCATTTTTAATTATTTTTCTCAGTGTCTGTGCTACTGGGATCATATTTAGGAATTGGTTCGCTGTGTCAATGTGTTCAAGTGTACTTCCCACTCTTTCTTCTATAAGGTTCAGTGTGGCTGGCTTTATGTTGAGGTCTTTGATCCATTTGGACTTAGTTTTGTGCATGGCGATTGATACGGGTCTATTTTCATTTTTCTACATCTTGATATCCAGTTATGCCAGCACCATTTGTTAAAAATGCTTTCTTTTTTCCATTTGAATTTTTTTTTTGCTTCTTTATCAAAAATCAGATGTTCGAAGGTGTGTGGATTAATATCCGGGTCTTCTATTCTGTTCCATCGGTTCTCCCGTCTGTTTTTATGCCAATACCAGGCTGTTTTCAGTACTGTAGCTCTGTAGTACAGTTTGAAGTCAGGGATTGTGATGTCTCCAGAGGGAGAACTGACATTCTTATCTACCAGTACCCATTAGAGGGCCATGTCACACAGAGACCAGTCAATCACTTGACTTCCCATCATGGAGGATACAGTGATTGGCTTTTTCGGCAATGGAGTCCCATCTGCATTTGGATTATATTCTTTTTCTACATTTATAATCTGTGGACTTACTGAGCAATTGTTTTTCTTTCACATAATAGGTTGCACTATTGTTGTGTGACAAGACTTTCCCTGGTGAGATACAACACACATGTCTACTCACCCCAAATAGGGAACCCACTAGAGATCAAACTATAGATACCACCAAAGTCCAACTTGGTGAACCAATGAGTTTTATTGAAGTTCATTGCAGGAATAAGGTGAGGGGTTGCTAACAGGAATAGAAATGGCTCAAGAGTGACTACATGACCAGAGCCCACACCAGCATGGATGATAGCTCACAAAGGCAGGAGCCTGGAGCACTGCAAGGCCTACAGACATCAGCTGGTTGGAGAGTGTTCTTCCCAGGAGAGTCTGTGGGTCTAAACCTCTTCCAGGGAGCTCGACTGGTTTCAGCTTCTTCTGGGTAACTTGTCTGTCTCAGAATATTCTTTGCAGTGTGGCTTTTCTGAAAGTGACCCTCTGTGGTCTTTATTGCTTACTCTGGGAGGGAAGGGGGCCTAGTGAGCGTCCTGAAGCTAGTTTGTGTGGTTTACCTTCTGTCTTAAGAAGCTTCCTTAAGAAATGGAATGTGTCAGTCTCCAAGGAAACTGCTATCCAACCACTATGGGAACTCAGTTGACATCAGAAAAAAAGATCAATAGCTTGATATTGTGGAGTTTCACAGGTCCTAACTAACATTCCATAAAGCTGTAGTAAACAATACACTGTGATATTATTGTGGTCATCAAACATATCAAATATCACCAAGCAAAATCCAAAGGACAAATCATTTCAGTACAAACAAACCAACCACATATATTTATATTTGTATTTGGCAATAGTGACTAAGACATAAATGTGTAATTTTTTTCACATTTATGCCTATGAAACATGTAAAATTACACATTTCTGTCTTAGTCACTGTTGCTGTGGTAACGCATCATGACTAAGGCAACCTTTAAAAGAAAGCATTTGACGGAGCCCTTACCCAGAGTTCCAGAGATTAGCCCATGACCATCATGGTGGAGAGTGTGGTGGGAGGCAAACAGCCATGGCTGAGAGCTCACGTCCTGATCTGCAGGCTGCAGGCAGACACGGACTTGGACTGGGCCTGGTGTGGGCTTTTGTAATCAAAGCGGAATGTGAAATGCAGGTATTTTGTTATAGTTGTGGAATTCCTCACGGATACCAAAAAAATCTACTCAAATTACTTAGATGACATCACATAAACACAAGATAGTTGTCTATGAACTGTACATATGTTCTCAAATGACTTAATTTTTCTACATTTCTTAGAATCTAATACAATGTAAATGTTATGTTTTGTAGAGTTCACCGCATTGCGTTTACTTTCTGAGTTTATGTTTATATAGGGATAAAACCTTGTGAAAGAAAAAGACACACCATAGTGTGGAATCAGGAGCCTTAATGTCCATCCCAGAGCAGACTGTTATCCAGAATTTATAAACACATGAACACTGGATTACAATTAAATGAACAAACCAATAGAAAAATGGGTAAAACATCTTAGTTAAGACTTTGTGAGAAAATAATGTCTGAAAGAATAGTGATTGAAGGGACCTGGCCAGCACAGGTATGGCGAGCTGGGCTCTGGCAGGCCTTGTCCTTCTTCCCATTCCCTCAGCCTTGCTAAAACTGTTAGATTGCATTCCTAAAGCTAGCCACCAACAATGATTCCCTTACTTGGCTACTTCTTCTTCCTGAAGCTGACTACCAAGTCCAGCAAGCAAAAGTCCCCTTTGGTTTACCTAATTAATAGGACCAGTTAAAATTAAACACCTCATCCTAACTCAGGGTTTCCCCTTTACCTTCATAAACCGGCATTTGCCTATGTGCCGTGTCTGTCTCCCCTCTGTCCAGATGCAGTCCTTGTCCTTCTGGGATAAATATGCTCCTACCTCTTCCCCTTCTCCCTCATCCCCTGTCTCCTCTACCACAGCATCCTAGCCCATTCCAACACGGACCTCCCCTTTTTCTCTTCTTAAAAATCACACCAGCAGGGTCGTTTGCTGCTGTTTTCCTTACAGTCAGAGAGCAGCCACTTTAAATTTTCTTCCTGGCTTAATAAAGGATCTCTCTATGAAAGCAGGTGTTTGGGTGTGGTCTCTGTCCAATCCAGGGTCTGGAATGGAGGCCCCGCTGTGCACTGAGGTGCACTGAAGAGAGTCCCCTTCTGTAAACATGTGCTGTTCAAACTCATTAATCTTTAGGAAAGAACACACTAGAAGTTCAATGTGATGACACTCGGTGCCTTTCCCGAGAAGAAAGAACAGAAGAATGTAAGTGTTTCACTGAACGCTGGTTTTCTGTGGGCGGAATCTTTGGTGAAACCCTTTGGGAAAACTGCTGAGAAAATGCACGCATCTTTATGGTTAGCCAGCAATTTCACCCATATGTTTAGAAGACACACACAAGAATATTCCTAGTAGAATCTGTCTACCTGAGGCGAGGAAAATGTGACAGAGTCCTAAGTGCCCCCAAAACTGAATGCCATCGATAGCAAATGAACTTCAGCTAGAGGCAAAACACACATGTGTACAAACGTTCGTGGAAAAGGGTGAAATTGAGATAACGTATCGTGTCTGTCTTACTTAAGGTTTCTATTGCTGGTTCACAATGCCATGACCAAATGCAACCTGGGAAGGAAAAGGTTTTATTTCATCTTATTGCATCATCCGTGGAAGTCAGGAGAGGAGCTCAGGGCAGGAACCTGGAGCCAGGAACTGATAGGGAGTGGAGGAGAAATGTTGCTTACTTGCTGGCTCTCCTGGCTTTCTCAGTTTCCTTTCTTATACACCTAGCACCACCGGCCCAGGGGTGTGCTGAGCCTTCCCACCTCATCACGGATCAGGAAAACGCCTGTAGGTCGGTCTTATTGCATGCAGGTCGGTCTTACGGAAGTATTTTCTCAGTTGTGGCTCCATCTTCTACGATAACTCTAACTTGTGTCAGCTCAACAAAAATAAACAAATAACAAGCCAGGGCATATATCTGATTTCATTTCTGTAATGTGGAGAAACACACAAAACCAATTTGCTTTAAAGGGAGACCAGAAGTACTTGTTAGTGTGAAAAGTGACCAGAAGGGGGCACCAAAGAACCTTTTCAGTCCCATAAGGTTCTGGTTTTTTGTTTGTTTGTTTTTTCTCAGAAAAAATGTTCCTTAAATTCAGATCTTGATCTGAAGGTTTAGAACTGGCAGGTGCTGGGCTCATAAGTGATGTGGGATTTCCCCTCTGTATGCTGTGAATACTATTGGTTAATAAAGAAACTGTCTTGAGCCCGTGATAGAGTAGAACAGAGCTAGGCGGGGAAAACTAAACTGAATGCTGGAAGAAAGGAGGCAAAGTCAGGGAGAAGCTATGGAGCCGCCACCACAGACATGCTGAAACTTTGCTGTGGCAATACACAGATCAATGTAGATGGGTTAATTTTTTTAATTTATTTATTTATTATGTATATAGTATTCTCAGCATTCTGTCTGCATGTATGCCTGCAGGCCAGAAGAGGGCACCAGATCTCATTACAGATGGTTGTGAGCCACCATGTGGTTGCTGGGAATTGAACTCAGGACCTTTGGAAGAGCAAGCAGTGCTCTTAACCTCTGAGCCATCCCTCCAACCCGAGATGGGTTAATTTATAATACAAGAGTTAGCCAGAAATATACTAAAGCTATTGGCCAAACTGTAATGCAAAAGGGTCTGTGTGGTTATTTCAGGGCTGAGCAGCCGAGAACAAACAAGTGGCTTCCTACAACATACGAGTCACAGACATGGCATTCTGTGATGAGTCAGCAGGAATAGGATTGGGATAGTCTGCACTGGATTCTTTGCAAGGTAGAAAATAAAGGAGAAATAAAATTACCTACAGACATGTTAGACAGTGAATTTGTGTTTCCGGGTCTGTCATATTCATGCGACATAATGAACAGAATTGCAACGCAAACATTTGATGTTTAATAGTTTATATTTATCCATTCCCGTGAGTTGAGCTGAGAAGGCAACTGAACCGCAATAAGGACTGACACAGCTTCAAAAACAAAACGAAAAAACCCACCTAAGTTCTTCTGTCCCAGAAACTTCATAACAGGAGTGGTAGCGCTTAGGGGCCAGTCCAGCTGCTGCATAGAGATCCTGTGCATTAACCGAAAGGCCTGAAGGGCCCCTTAATTTTAACATGTTTAGACGGTTTCCTGTGGATTCCTGTCCACTTCCCTTTCTCCAGTTCTAAGCGTTCGATCTCCAGAGACAGCTTGTACACCTCCAGGGCCCTTTTCACTTCATCTGGGCTTGGGAGGCACTGTAAGAGCTTCCTGCCTTCATTCACCTGTTCGCATTCTTCAAGGTCCTCCTACAGGTAATTTAAAGAAATAAATGGGGGAGGGTGCAGTCTGAGAGGGATTCCTGGCAAAAGTGAGGTTGGTATAATTGATGGACATAGAGAAAATCAGGACTTTGCATCCCCAGCAGGTGTTCCCATAAAGGCCACACCATGAGGAAGAGGGGTGTGTGTGTGTGTGTGTGTGTGTGTGTGTGTGTGTCTGCATGTGTGCAGGATTTTACAGCCCAAGAGAGACTTGAGCTTAGGACCTTCGATGCCCACCACCAGGTTGCTAGGATTATAAGCATATGCCACAACACATGGCTCTTGAAGAGCAGAAAATATAGTTGAAGAAGAAAGGACACAGAGCTCCAAGGATCCAGAGCAGCCCCATAAGGAGAGGTGAGGGGGAGTCCTGCACACACCCCAGAAGCAGAGCAAATGTATACAGAACACAAACATGGAAAGTATGGTCAGGGAACTAGGTCTAGGAAACCCTCAATCCTAAAGTTCCGGATCCAGCCATAGAGCAGAAAAATCTGTTCCTTCAAGCTCACCGTGATGCTTCAAGGTTATAAGTGCATATCTAGTAAACTGGGCATCCTGGTAGGTGTCAGGTGATACCATCATAGTCTGGGAGAGAACCTTGGGAAGAGACTATATTTAAGGGTGACATCACAGAAGTTCCCCGAATTGCGCCACTCACCATCTTACATTTGGGTATGTCAGGGTACCATGTTCTGTTTTCCGAACAAATAATGTTTGGGGAACCAACTAAGTCATATCCAGTGTCACATTGAATGGTGATGTTTTCCGACTCTGCATAGTGCTCTTTCTCCACAGACAGGCTTCCATGCATGATCACCGGTTTGGAGCACACACCTCTAGCGGAAACGTACCTTGAACTTTCTCCTTTCAAGGAGATGTCAAAATTGAATTAGACAATAAAAAATAATGAGAAACTTTGTGTATACTTGCATTTGGTTTCAGCAAAACTTGCTGATAATAATAATAATTATAATAGTTCTGATATCTATTGAGAAAAGTACTGAGTATATTTATATGCTAAATTTTTGCTGCCTTATAACCTTTACTATACTTTTATGAATTAGTTTTTATTGTTATTAAAATTTGACCAACAACAAAACTGAGAAAGTTAATCCTCTAAATCTCATATGCCTTAAGTGTTATAGCCTATGCTTGCATTTCTTCCCCACAACCTTGATCTCTGCATGATGCTAAGGATGCACTTTTCATTGTCCTCATCTTTTAATGATGCAGGGTTCAACAGAAACAGTGACTTTTGGTTGCTAGGAAAATGATGAAGGAACCAAGGACACTGAAGAGGAAGTCACATTCTTACCTCATCTTCATTCTACATCAGCTCATCGACCAGGAGCATCATCGGCCCACAGACCCAGAAAGGCCACGGACAAATCGTGACCATCATAATATTTCAGTGGGAATTTGCAACACTTTATGAGCTAGGTATTAACCCTTGCAATTCCTCTTTCTTAAATACTTGGAAAGAAATGAGGGTTGTTGTGGAAAGTTTACTAGAGGCACAAATAGATTCTTAGACCAAAGTCATCAAAGTCTTGCCTCTAAGTATCTAGGAAGACATAGAACAGCTGAACAGTAGAGGCTGCTTCTGGCAATGGGGCTTACCTGTGCTCTTAGGGCTCAAAAAAGAAAACTAGTGTTCATTTTTAACGTTCTTTTTGCCAAGTTTTTTAAGTTTACTATTCATATCTTAAATGTTAATAAATAAATAGAGAAAAGGTAAGATTTAGGTAAGCCTTGACCGACAGAAAACATTGCTGTTCTTACTTTGAGTGCATATCATGTGAGTTTATATATAGTACATATCATGTGAGTTTATATATAATGTATACATGAGTGCATATCGTGTGAGTTTATATATAGTGCATATCGTGTGAGTTTATATATAGTGCATATCGTGTGAGTTTATATATAGTGCATACATAAGTACATATCGTGTGAGTTTACTTCCAGGCCCCTTATGTTCTGTTGATCTATGTGTCTGCCTTTGGACTGGCACCATGCTATGTACGTCACTAAGGCTCCGTAGCAGAGGTTGAGGTCAGGTAATAAATCTCTGACTGTTCTGGTTGCTTAGGATTACTTTGGCTACCTGTAAATTTCTATATGTGTTTCCATGCAAATTTTAAAATGTTTTTAAAGTTCTGTGAAGAATGTCATTGGCATTTCTATGGAGATTGCACTGAATCTATAAATTTCTTTGGAGAGGATAGCTATTTTCACAAAGTTAATTCTGCCAGTCCAGGACAAAGTTTTTTTTTTCTCAACACCTAATGTCTTCTTCAATTTCTTTTTTCATTGTTTTAAAGTTTTTCATCTTCTTGGTTAGGTTTAGTCATATATATATATATATATATATATATATATATATATATACCTATATATATTATATATAATTTTATTCTTAATTTGTTAATTTTATTTCATATGTGTGAATGTTTTGCCTGCATGTATGTATGTGAACCACATGCTTTGCCTGATACATGAGGGTCAAAAGAGGACATCTTGTATCCCACCCAAAATAAAGGAATGGAGGGTTCTGGGAACTGAACCCAGATACTGTAAGAGAGTAACAAGGCCCTTAACCATTGACCCATCTCTTCAGCCCCATATTCCTAGATATCTTATTATTTTTAGCTATTATGAATGGGATATTTTATATAATTTGTCAGCAAGTTCATTACTGGTATATAGAAAAGCTACTGATTTCATTTTCTGTTGGTGGATAAATGCATAAAATATATTTGATTACTAAAGTATAAATCACATATGAGGTTTCATAGCTTCAAAACAGCTATTCTACGTGATAGAAGTTTGTTGAGATGCACAGTGTCTAGGTTTAGTAAATATGGGTACGTAATTTTGAGAAGTTATTATAAATTAATAATTTTTTATTTTAAAAAGTATGATGTTCTCTGTCAATGCTTCTCGGTGGCTGGGGGAAAGGTCAATGTCTGTCTTGACCTCAGTTTTGTCCGTCAGATTTCTGCCACACATTGCATAAAAAACTTGCTGTCATCTGGCCGGTTCCTCCCTGCCACGGCAAGGATGAGGTCGCTGCAAGCCTGTGAACATCAGACCCTCTCACTTCTGCTGATCTCCACAGTCCATGCAGGTTGCGGTTGGTTGTATTGGAAGGACACATCTTCTGAGTGCTGATGCACTAGGATGGATGCCCTGCTCCACGGGACACAGTGACATAGGATGATACCAAGCATCGCCGATCTCTCAGTCGTAGGCTGTGTCTATGGGGCGCTGTGGCACTGATCCTGCTTGGGGGATCCAAACAGGTTGTGTTTAAGTCTTTGGTGAGCAGTTCTGATAGTCCTATGGTCCTACAATCCAACCACCTGCCATTCCATACAATAATAGAGACGACAGGGGAATTCGGACATTGGCAATCTTCCAGTTTCAGATTCTCCTACACCCTTTATGGTGTGTTTCTGCTGTCTTCTGTGGTTGTCCTCTGGCTTGGGTTTCCAGTAACACAGATTGTCCACAGGTCCGTAGCTTTCCTTGCACCAGATGCTTTGAGTCTTTCGGCACACTTCTCTGGTAGAATTCTTCTCCACACACACCATTTAGCATGGTATGTGCTCTGTTTTAAAAAAAAAAGCCAATGTAGGCTTACTCTTATTTTTCTCTTGTTTCTGCATTGGTGATTTTTATCTTGACTTTCTTTTATTTAAGTGTTTGTTTGTGTGTGTGTGCATGCACGCTCACGTGCATGTGTGTGTATGTGTGTGTGTATGTGTGTGTAAGATGTGCAACTAGAAAGGGAGTCGTGAGAGGGGAGGAAGAGTTCTTAAAATAGGGGTAGAGAGAAAATAATTTCATATTTGTGACGTGAAAGCATAGCAGGGATACTCTCAGGGGAACAAACAGAGCTGGCCAAAGAAAAGTAGGCGATAGGGAGAGAATAATAGGAGAAAGATATAAATTAGAACAAAGTATGATGCACCATGAATGGAAAGAAGTTCCATAATCAAGCTCATACATAGATTTGCATGCTAACCTCAAAAATTAAAACAGGAAACATATGCATGCATACATATATACATACAACACACACACATACTTAACAGAATAAAGATGCTACTTCCAGTACGTTGCTCAGTATCTCTGTATAGTTATGTGACTAACGGGGGAAAACACGGGGCCAGTATGGTTCATGCCACTCAAAATTAATCCTACCAAACCACTTGCATAATATTTTCATAACTTACTTTTCTTCTTGTATCTTTAGATCAGTAGACTAGGTATCCTGCTTTCTAAGACCAGAAGCAAAACAATCCAACTAGTAGACACTGAAGCTGTCCATTGATATAAACCATCCAAGCAGTGGACACTGAAGCTGACCATTGATATTTAAGCTATAGCTCTCAGCAAATTTCTCTGGGCTTCTTTACCTACTGGGACAGCTTGGATGAGGGGAAGTGTTACCATACTTTGTGGCAATAAGCTGTGATCATGATGAAGAGTCAGG
This sequence comes from Arvicola amphibius, assembly GCF_903992535.2. Classification (NCBI taxonomy): domain Eukaryota; kingdom Metazoa; phylum Chordata; class Mammalia; order Rodentia; family Cricetidae; genus Arvicola; species Arvicola amphibius. The sequence continues at coordinate 89,512,806 of NC_052058.2, read as the reverse complement.
ATGTCTGATATATACTGGTTCGGGAAATAGTATATCTGGAGCCCAAGACAATCACTGTTGAGTTCCACCAGCGGGATTTGGACTGAGTAGGCAATTTTGAGGCATGAAGAAATTCTGTTCACCAGGAATAACAGCTGGAGATACCACAGCTGTCAAAAAGCCCAAGCCTACCGGAGTGCTGAGTGAAGGAACCAGAACGGGCAGGTAGTGAAAGAAGATTATTCGTATCAATTACAACCCCAGAGCAGAGGTAACTTACTTTCAACTCTCCTTTACAGTGTTCTTTAAGACTATGATGGATATTTTAATCATGATTCTTTCTCACATCCCACCTCTATTTCCTATGACGTCCTACAAAGTTAGCTACTAGATCTCAACATATCTTCTTAAACTTTGCTTTTATATTAACACAAACTATGGCATGCAATAGACTGTCATGTTGAGGTAAGGAATCATTCATAGTAAGATAGCCGCATTGCTCTACAATGATATTGTCAGTGTCTTACCATTATCAGATAGATATTTATTGCTCTTCGTGACTGTTTCTGCTACACTTGGTGAGGTAACAGCAACATGGCTTTGCATTTCTGAGTCAGAATAAGAAAAAGGATAAGGTTGAGGTCAGACACTAGTACACAATCTTCCCATCCATAAGAAATCTTCCATTATTTCATAATTCTCTAAGCCACTCTTTTCCCCTTGGTGTATAAATACAGAGACTCGTGGATTAGTCTTTTACATTACTAAAATATTGGTCATAACGTTAACAGATAATATATGCAGGAACATTACCAAACTGCAACACTGAAGGATTTTATTCAATGTGCTAGGTTCTCTAATAAAAACTTTTGTAAGTCCTCTATCAGTATATCCTGATCCATAACTCTATCAATAGCCTTGGTGGTGCTAGGATAAATATCTGTGATCTTCTGCATAATACTTATTAGAAGGACAATCCCAAACTCCATTACTTTTTTTTTTCAAGACAGGGTTTCTCTATAGCTTTGGATCCTGTCCTGGAACTAGCTCTTGTAGACCAGGCTGGCCTTGAACTCACAGAGATGCACCTGCCTCTGCCTCCCAATTAAAGGCATGTGCCACCACCGCCTGGCCCAAACTCAATTACTTTTTAAGAAGATTATTCTTCATGAAACTGCATAGAATCACTTGGAATATCTGGGAAATGATGACGGCAAGTTCCCTCAGCAGTCTTACCTCCCTGACATGATGGCATTGCAGGTTCCCACCTTCCATCTGCTTGACATGAACTCCTCCCATCAGTCGACATAGGGTAAGAGCCTTCAGCACAGATATAGAAAACATAGTCTCCATAGGCATAGATGCATATGCCAGTTAAATCTCTCCTTTCACTTACAATCCTGATTTTATCCATATTTGGCGTTGGGCAACATGCTCCTGGGAGATAAAAGAAAATGCACATGCTTCATCTTATGGGAAAGACATCTTTGAAGCTGTGGCTCTATCTCATGGAAGACATTAGTAATCAATCTCCTGGTAACAGGATGAAATGTTGCTTTCAGGGGAGAGGAAAAATTTTTTAGTAGCTATAAAGTTTCAGTTGAATAAATTCTAGAAACATTCAGTGCAAAACAGTAAAGCAATGCAGTTGATGATTGCAACACTACACACTGATCAATGGAGTATATTTAACTTTTAGTTTTATAACCATGATTCAGAAAAAAAGAGAAAGAAGGGCTGTGTCAAGATGGCAAGATAAGTCTTTATTTGATCATTTCCCCTGTTAAAACGTATTGTTGGTTGCTTTTCCATTCCTGTGATGAGATACCATGATGAAGTCAATTTTAAAAAGGAAGAGTCTAGTTGGACTTATAGCCCCATGGGGTTAGAGACTATGATGGCAGAGTGGGGGGCATGGTGACAGGCAGTTGGAGCAGCAGGTGAGAACTCATACTTTAACTCATAAATGGGAGGCAGAGGGCACACTGGAAATGGTGTGAGTCTTTTGAAACCTCAAAGCCTTCCTCCAGTGATGTACCTCCTTCAACAAAGCCACACCTCCTCATTATTCCCAAACAGTTCCACCAACCAGGGATCGAGTATTCAAACCACCACATGTATACCTGGAACTGCTAGCCAATGCGCTAGGTTCTCAGACAAAAACTTTTGTAAGTCCTCTGTCAGTATATCCTGATCCATAACTCTATCAATATCTGTGATCTTCTGCATGATACTTATTAGAAGGACAATCCCAAACCCATTATTATAAAAATTGATTCACAAAAAGTAAGAAGAATCTGACAGGAGGGCATTGTAATAAGTTTGAGCCTAGTAAAAAGAAGAGATGTGTTGAAGAAGAAAAAAGGGGGGGGAAGAGTTGCCTGTATCATAGCCACTGATTCCCAACTCACCCCTAATCCCCCTTCTAAGCACTTCTATAGGGAGAGAGCCATCTTTTACTTGGAAGAAAGAGAGGGAACTAGACATATGCCCTACAACCAGTACCAGGTTTACCACAGTGACCACTACTGGGCAGAGCTCCATGGCTCCTACTTCTAGATCAGCATCTGTGGACAGAATCTCCATAGACAATAGCAAATCTGAGACCTCTGAAGGACAAACTCCTCCATAGCAATTTTCTTTCTGTTGTCTGCCATAGTATGGACCTGAGAACATTCTTTCAGGGCTCTGTTCAGGTATAAACTTCCACTGTGACCTAGATTAGTATCAGATTTAGTGACCAAGGGGTCATTTTTAATTTTCCTTTCTTAACCTTGGACTATCTTAACCTTCAATAAGGAAAGACTCCATCTGCTGAAGGCAAGATAAGAAAGTAAGCTCAAAACTGTTTTGTAATTCCTGTTATGCTAAAACCCAATATGGAGAGAATACAAGGGGCCAAATCTTTGGTCCATAGGTAGTACCCATAGTTAGGTTCACTGTTGCCAAGGGAACGGTTGAAGACACAAGCAAAGCTTGGGTAGAATGTACAATAGAGCTCATTTCTGTCAGGCTGTGTGCTCTCTGGCCAAAAATGGACAAGAGCAGGCAGTTTTAGAAGATGGGGTCTCTGTCCTTGGTCCTGGTCCTGTGCAGTGCTGTGCTGGTTACAACAAGCAATAGAATCCAGGATGATCCAGTGATCCGCTAGCCAGGTGACCACAGCTCTGTCCGCCTCAGGCATAATCTGTGGCACCAAATTACAGGCCAGTGACTGTGAATGAAGATTCTAGGTCTTTCCCAGCCGAAAACAAAGTCTTCAGGACCTAATAGGAATGGAATACTTCCTCAGGATGATGATGAAAAACCTTCATCAACCATCCTGAGCTTCAGACTAACTGCAGATTGTGACAAGTGTGGACTTGGAGCACCTCGACTGCTAAGACACTGATAAAGACTCAGTCTATAACTATGGTAAACCTTGACTTGGGATGGTAACTAATGTTGAAATTTCAGCAGTCACCACCAGCCCAAAGAACACAATAATTGTCTTGAACTTGCTCTGTAGTTCAGGCAGGTCTTAAATTTGTGATCATTCTGCCTCAGCAGGGAAAATAGTCACATAAGAAATGCTCACATTCAGAGATATGATTCTGAATACATGACCTTGCAAGGACTGAGTCATGAAAAAGAGAGAAGACCAGTAAATAATGAGACTGAGACAGCAATAAAATCTCTCCTATCAAAGGCATGAACAGTTCCAGGGGTTTTCACTAATACCAGTTCTTGGCTAATGTAAGAGCTAAAACAAAGAGTTCTTTCAAACTCTTTTTATAAGATGCTCATTCCAAAGTCAGACAACTATGCACACAAAAGAAAGTTACAGGATAATATCCCTGAAAAAAAAAGAGACAAAAATCCTCAACAAACTTTTATCAAGCCAAGTCCAACAGCACCTTGAAAAGTCTATTGACCATTATCTATTAAGAGCTATCCCAATAATGGAAAGATGGTTTAACACAGGCAAATCAACAATCACAATACACTACATTAATAGAATGAAATAAACTGGAGTATATAGATGAATTTTTTGATAAAACTAAAAACACTTTCATGCAAATACCTCTGAGAAAAATAGGTATAAAAACCATATGTCATATGGAATATATCTATAGTCAACATCATCCTAAGTGGGTAAAACTGAAATATTTCTCTATAGGATCCAAAATAAGACAAAACATCCATGTTCACCATTTTGAGTCAAGACAGTACTGGAGGACCTAGCCACAGCAAACAAGCAAGTGAAAATTTTATTAAAATGTCAAGTTATAAGAGGAAGTTGTCGGTTTCAGTGTTGAGGAGTTTCATCCAGATGGGTGAGGGTGTGCTATCCCGGGGCAGACTATCCTGGAAGAGAGCACAGCTCCCCTACCCCAGCTCTTGTTGCAGGGCTACTGTTTTCCACTTGACCCTGCCCTGCCCCCACGTCCGCCCTTGTGTCTGAGGTGGCCTTGGAATACTAGGTATCCCTGTTTCAGTGCTGCAGAGTTTCATCCAGATGGACAGGAACAGTTCCTGCTCCTGCACTGAGGAGATCCACCCAGAGAGTCAGTCACAGCAGACTGGACCAAGACACCAAGACTCTCCTGGCTCCATTTGAAGGAAGAGATGGGCAGGTGCCAATGCAAGAATTCCTGCAACAACCTGAAAGGCAACATGATATCACCAGAAACCAAGGATCACGAAACAAGAAGAATTGAACACCCTACTCCAGAAGAAGTAGAAGAAATCAACTTTAAACGGAACGTTATGAAAATATTAGAGGACCTTAAACAGGAGGTGAAAAACTGCCATAAAGAAATAGAGATGACAAACAAAAAGGTTGAGGAAATGGATAAATCTCTCAAAGATACTCAAGATAAACAGGAAAAACAAGAAAAAGCAATCAAGCAGGTAAGGGAAACAGTTCAAGACTTGAAAAATGAAATGGAGGTAATGAAGAAAACACAAACCAAGGGAAGGCTGGGTATGGAAAATCTGGATAAATGAACAGGAACTGCAGAGACAAGTATTACCAACAGAATACAAGAGAAAGAAGAAAGAATCTCAGACACTGAAGATACTACAGAGGAAATAAACTCACTGATTAAAGAACAAAACAAATCCAACAATCTTAATACAAAACATCCAGGAAATCTGGGACACTGTGAAAAGACCAAACCTAAGAATAATAAGAGTAGAAGGAGAAGAGTTACAACTCAAAGGCCCAGAAAATATATTCAACAAAATTATAGAAGAAAACTTTCCCAACCTAAAGAAGGATACTCCTATGAAGGTACAAGAAGCATACAGAACACCAAATAGACTGGATCAAAAAAAGCATCCCCTCGCCATATAATAATCAAAACACAAAACATACAGAATAAAGAGCAAATATTAAGAGCTGCAAGGGAAAAAGTTCAAGTAACATATAAAGGTAAACCTATCAGAATTACACCTGACTTCTCAATGGAAACCATGAAAGCCAGAAGATCAATGGATAAATGTACTGCAGACACTAAGAGACCATGGATGCAAGCCCAGACTACTATATCCAGCAAAGCTTGCATTCACCATCGATGGAGAAAACAAGATATTCCAGCACAAAAACAGATTTAAACAATACGTTGCCACAAACCCAGCCTTATCTTAATTACGGGACCCATTTTAGAGTTGGCAAAAGAATTGACTCTAGAGGGGTTCCCAGGTGTCCAAGGACATGTCCACAGCTTGTTCCTTGGGCAGCAGAGGAAAGGGTGCCTGAACTGGCCTTGTCCTATAGCCACTCTGATGATTATCTTGCATATTACCATAGAACCTTCATCTGGTGATGGAGATAGAGACAGAGACCCACATTGGAGCACTGGACTGAGCTCCCAAGGTCCTAATGGGGAGCCAAAGGAGGAAGAACATGAGCAAGGAAGTCAGGACCCCGAGGGGTGCACCCACCCACCGAGTCGGTGGGACAGATCTAATGGGAGATCACCAAGGCCAGTTGGAATGGGACTGATGGAGCATGTGATCAAATGGGACTCTTTGAATGTGGCTGACGGTGGAGGCTGACTGAGAAGCCAAGGACAATGGCAATGGGCTTTGATTCTACTGCATGGACGGGCTCTGTGGGAGCCTTGTCAGTTTGGATGCTCACCTTCCTGGACCTGGGGGGAGTTGGAAGGACCTTTGTCTTAACATAGAGTAGGGAACCCTGATGGCTACTTGGCCTGGAGAGGGAGGGAGTGGGGGTATGGGTGGAGGGGAGGGAAGGGAAGTGGGAGGAGCGGAGGAGATGGAAATTTTTAATTAAAAAAAAAAAAGAAAAAAAGAGGAAGTTGTCATCACTGTCCACAGCTGATGTTATCACATTTACAAGAAAATCTCAATGGCTAATTAGGAAAGTGTTAGGACTATTAGGCAAATTGTAATGGTTAGTGTTGTCAACTTGATGGGCTCTGGAATCCCCCAGGAGATAAATCTCTGCTCAGACCTCTGAGAGATTATCCAGACAAGGCATGTCTGTGAGAAATGATCTAGATTTGGTTAACTGAGATGGAAAGACACCCTGTGCATACAGGCAACACCATTCTAGCCCCTAGGTTCCGGACTGGATAAAAGGGGAACAGGCTGAGCACCAGCATGCAGGGTTCTCTGGTTCCTGCCTATACACGCAGTATGGCAGCTCCTAGACCTGCAAGCCAAAACAAACCTTTCTAACCCTATATGTTGTTTTCATAAGGTACTTTGTTTCAGCAATCGGAAAAGAAAATAGTGCAGGAAAATGGTACTAAGAAGTAGGTTCTTTGCAGTTATAATGTGAACATACGATTCTTTGGGTTTTAGAACTGGTTTCGAGAGCAATGTGGAAGAGTTTGGAACATCAGACCCCGAGCCTGGCAAACAGAACTTAAAGAACGATTATGGTGGGGGCTGTAAAACCAGAATGTCAGTTTATGAAGTTTCAGAGGGGAACAATTAACAGCTCTATTGGGAACTGGCCAAGAGGCCATTTTTGCTGTTCTGGCCAGGAATCTGGCTTCATCCTGCCTGTGTCTTGAGAAACTGAGTGAGGCTTAACCCATGAGTAAGCAACTGATGTCTTTAGTACAGGAAATTTCAAGACATCCTAATGTTCAATCTATGACATGATTAATTCTCAGCATTCTTGTTCAGATCTACAACAGAGAGAGACAGAGGCAGGAGGGAAGGAAGGAGGAAGGGAGGGAGAGAGAGAGAGAGGGAGGGAGGGAAGGAGGGAGAGAGGGAGGGAGGGAGGGAGGGAGGGAGGGAGGGAGGGAGGGAGGGAGGGGGAAAGGAAGAAATTAAAAATATTAAAAAGAATGTGAAATGTAGCAAGGAAAGTTGCACATACAAGTTTAAAACTGCAGGCAAGGAAAGCACATAGGACAAAACATCCACAAATGTTTGAAAAAAACCCCACTCTTTCCATTGGAATAATAGGAAAGGCTCCTTGGAAGCAAGACCACACAACCATCAAAGGAGCCAATTTGTGAAAATGCAAATGCGTGTGAAATGAGATGGTGGGATCCAACCCAGCAGCCTCAGGGGTCCCCCATCTAAACTGACTGCTTAGGAAAGTGGCTGATTTAGCCAACAAAGCAGCAAAACCCACAATAGCTGTGGTCCAAAAGGCCAGGGTCCATCCTTCACTAGCAGTAGAACTTAGCAGCAGCATCCACATGGCATTTGTTTCGAAACATGACAGATGCAAGACTTGTTTAGAAGTTTCAGGGGAGTCGCTAAGATCAGTGAGTATGTAACAGGGCTGGAGTCTCTACGAGGAGTTCACTGAGAGGCCCCTGCGTCAAACGGTGAGGATGAAGCCCCTGGGAGCCCCGCTGATTCCTTCATGTGTCCCAGATGCCAGACACACAGCTACAAGATTTAGTGTTTCCAATACTGGATTTCAGTCTCACTTGACTCTAATCATTCCTTTCGGCATCTCTGTTTTTTCCATTTAAAATGGAAATTGTTATCATGTGCCATTGACATTAGAACAAAGCCATTTATATCTTACAGGGGCTAGCGGTTAAGACTGCCTGCATTCTGTGCTAGACTTTTAAACAGTGTTGAAATTGAAGCTGTTGAAGTCGATGAGACTTGTTTTCTTTTATTTTTGAGAATGTACTTACATCATTTCTCCCTTTCCTTTTCTCTCTCCAGACACTCCCATATACCCTTCTTTGCTGTTTTTAAAAATGTGGTCATTAATAATTGTTACATGCATGCGTGTGTGTGTGTGTGTGTGTGTGTGTGTGTGTGTGTGTTATCAAGGCTGACCATTTGGTTTTAGATAACCAATCGGTATGTTCTTCCCTGGGGAAGACTACCTATTCCACTGTTGGCATTGCTTAGTTGCCTGTAGATCTTTGTGTAGTGCTGAGACCTCACTGTCCCTTTTGGCAAGTCTGTTAGTATTTTCCTTCTTCCGCTCATGTGCAGGCAGTCACACGGGAGAGACTTTATGGGTGTAGCTTCTGACACTCCTAGAAGACACGATCTCACAGCACAGTCCCTGGTCCTCTTGCTCTTACCCTCTTTCCACCCCGTCTTCTTGGCAATGTTCCCTGAGCCTTAAGTGTGGGAGTATTTTATAGATATTTCCACTGGGACGGGGCTCAACAACCCTGCATTTTGATTAACTGTAGTTTTCCATAATTTAATGCTGGGTTTTGTATTCTGAGGTTACCAAGAATGTGCAGGGACAAGAGGTAAAAGGTTATCAGTTAAAATTAATATGCTTGGGTTCCGGAGAGAAAGCTCAGTGAGTAAAGGCACTTGATGCACAAACCTAGTAATCTGAAATAACCCCAGAGACTCAAGGAAGTCAGTTTTCCTCTTTCACCTTGCTTGGTTCCAGGGGTTCAATGCAGATCACCAGGTTTGTGCAGCAAAAGCATACACACCTAGGAAAAGTGTTGAAAAACTGAGGAAAGGAAGCTTCTAGCAAGTAGTCAGGGAAAAATCCTTTGAAATAATCATGAGTGTAAACAATAGTAAAATTCATGTCAAAAATAAACCAAGATGGTATAAAATTTATATAACCAAAGAAAACAGTTGTCTGTCTAGACTTGTCTGCCCTTAAAACATATCCCCAAATAGTAAGGTGAAGACATAGCAAGAGAAAGACAAAGGCCATTTCCGTTGGGGAAAGGAACATGGCATGGCAAGTCTAAAGAATCAGAAGAGATTCAATGGCAGGTAACAATGAGAACAGTTACGTGGCATTTAAAACTTACATAGAGTTAAAATGTATTAAAAATAGCATCTAAAGCTGTTTGGGTGCTGGGAACGGGTATTGAGTGCACCCAGGAGGGTGGGAGTTCCTTTGTTTCAATAGCCTGCCTGCAGCAAGTTAGGCCTTTTGCCTGCGAGCTGCCTGGCCAGCAAGGAGAATTGAACTTGTAAAAGAAGACCCATAGGGGATTAGTCAGAGGAACAGATGGGCAGGCACCAATGCAAGAATTCCTCCAACAATTTGAAAAACAACATGAAAGCACCAGAATCCAGCGAACTTACAACAGGAGGACTTGAACACCCTAATCAAGAAGAAGTAGAAAAAATTGACTTTATGAAAGTAATAGAGTCCCTTAAACAGGAGGTGAAAAACTCTCTTAAAAAATGGATGAGAAGAATAACAAAAAGTTTGAAGAATTGAGTAAATCCGTAAATGATATCCTAGGAAACAAAGAAAAAACAATCAAACAGATAATGGAAACAGTACAAGACTTGAAAACTGAAATGGAGGCAAGGAAGAAAACACAAGCCAAGGGCCAGCTGGATATGGAAAATCTACATAAACAAATAGAGAGTACAGAAACAAGCATAATCCAGTAGAATACAAGAGATAGAAGAAAGAATCTCAGATTCTGAAGATACCATAGAGAAAATAAACTCCCTGATCAAAGAAAACAGCAAATCCAACAAATTCTCATCACAAAACATTCAGGAAATCTGGGACACAATAAAAAGACCAAACCTAAGAATAATAGGGGTAGAAGAAAGAGAAGAATTACAGCTCAACAGTCCAGAAAATATATTTAATAAAATTATAGAAGAAAACTTTCCCAACCTAAAGAAAGATATTCATATGAAGGTTCAAGAAGCTTACAGAACACCAAATAGACTGGATAAAAAAAAAAATCCCCTCGCCATATTATAATCAAAACACAAAACATACAGATTATTAAAATAAAGAATAAAGAAAGAATATTAAGAGCTGCAAAGGAAAAAGGTCAAGTAACTTATAAAGGTAAACCTATCAGACTTACACCTGACTTTTCTATGGAAACCATGAAAGCCAGAGGGTCCTGGATAGATGTTCTGCAGAAACTAAGAGACCATGGATGCAAGTCCAGATTACTATACCCAGGCAAGCTTTCATTCACTATAAATGGAGATAACAAAATATTCCAGGATAAAAACAAATTTAAATAATACATAGCCACAAATCCAGCCTTACAGAAAGCAATAGAAGGAAAATCACAAACCAAGGAGTCCAACAATGCCCACAATAACATCTAGTGACCCTTCACCAGCACATCTCAAAGAAGGGAAACACACAATCTCTACTACCAAAAAAAAAAATGATGACCAGAGTTAACAACCACTGGTCATTAATATCACTTAATATCAATGGACTCAATTCACCTATAAAAAGGCACAGGCTAAGAGATTGGATACGAAAACAGGATCCAACATTCTGCTCTTTACAAGAAACACACCTCAACCACAAAGACAGACACCTACTCAGAGTAAAGGGTTGGGAAAAGGTTTATCAAGCAAATAGTCCTAAGAAACAAGCGGGTGTGGCCATACTAATTTCTAACAAAGTTGACTTCAAACTAAAATCAATCAGAAGAGATGGAAAGGGACATTTTGTACTCATAACAGGAAAAATCTATCAGAATGAAGTCTCAATCCTGAATATCTATGCCCCTAATATAAAAGCACCCACTTACATAAAAGAAACATTACTAAAACTCAAGGCGGCCATCAAACCACACACACTAATAGTAGGAGACTTCAACACTCCTCTCTCACCAATGGACAGATCAATCAGACAGAAACCTAACAGAGAATTAAGAGACTTAATGGAGGTAATGAACCAAATGGACTTAACAGACATCTATAGAAGGGGAGGTAAATGGGAGGCAGGGAGGAGGCAGAAATTTTTAATAAAAATATGAAAAACAATTAAAAATAGCATCTAAATCGAGTATAAGTAAATTAGGGCTCTACATCTTTCTATTGCCTTGAAAGAGGTGAAGGCATTATAGCAAAAACTAAAAATGCATGCTATAATTTTCATTGTATACTAAAGCAAATAAAAGATAGGTATGTGTATGTGTGTGTGTGTCTATGTCTCTGTGTGTGTAGAAAGATAAAAGGAGAGACACACAAAGAGAAAGGAAATAAATTATTAATTCAAAAGAAGTCAAGGAGATAACAATACAAAAGGCAGAAAACAGTATACTATGATGTCATATAATTATATATTATAATTTCAAGTGCAATACTATTTATATTAATTGCACATTCACCTGCTTGATAAACATATTTAAAATATTGAACAACAGAAATCTTAAAACTAAGTCATTTGATACAAATTTAAATAAGGTGTGAGCTGTATTGATATGAAAATGTAACTTAAAGACAGAAAAACTGCAGCTATAAAGGGTCATTTCATAATAATAAATGTGAAATACATCAGTAAGATATACCATTTCAAGCATGCACACATCTATTAATGTCATCTCAAGATACCAAAAATGTTTTAAAGATTAAAAGATAAAGAATAAACATGTCATCAGTCCTTCAGTGGAAACTGATATAAAGATTCAAATCCTAACCTCACAATCACAGAATCAGAACTAATAGACAAATATAGAACACTTTATAATCACAAAACAAGGCATATATTCAAATGTGCACTGAATTTTTATAAAAACTAATCATATCTTATGTTCTGAAATGGGCCCCAAGAAATTTCAAAGATTGTGCTCAACGCATTCAATAGATAACTTGAAAGACACATGCAATGAATGGCTTTTTCTAGTTCTAGGTCACTTACGTTCACAGCCTTTGGAAGGCGTCCACGTCAGATTCTCTTGACATGTCACGATCTGGGGCTCCATGAGAACCGGTCGGTAGCCAGGCTTGCACCGGTATTTCAATTTGGTCCCAATCTCAAATATTTCAAAATCTCTTAAGGGAAACTTATTGCCCTCCCAGGAAGCATAGGGAATATCTGGTACGTCAGTACAACCATCTGGCCATGAAAAACATTATGAAGAGTGTTATTGGAACCGGCAAAGAGAGCCATGAGAATGGGATTTAAGATGGTTGTCACAGCTTGACTTAGCAAGAGTAACTTATTGTGAGGACTGGCACATGTTTGCAATTCAGAACAAACTTCTTGGGTTTCCCTTTAAACATAATAATTGTATTCAGAACAGTTGTTTACAGTGTATTAAAAGTAACCGGTGATTAAAGGGTTAACAGACAAAGTTTTCTGCCTTTCTTGGGAAAATTTATGATCTAAAACCTTAGTTAGTGGGAAAATTTATGATCTAAAATCACCTAACAGCTCCCTTACAACTAGAGCTACAAATGTAATTTGAGCGTGATTCTCTCTTACCAGGTTGGTAAATTTTATTTTTAGTATCTCATGATGTTAAACAAAACAAAACAAAACAAAATAAAACCAGAAAGTCAGATGTTAGCAGGGTGTAAGAACAACGAAATGGTTAGAGAAGGAGAATGACAAGACCGTCCTAAGCCAAATGGCTAAGTCAGAATCAGAAAGCCTAAGCAAATGGTGGAGGGTCCATGCTGCAGAAACTGAGGCTGAGTTGGAGTTCGTTAGAGGATTAAAGGTCATTTTGGTTTGATTATTGTGACCGACAAACACTAGTCTAGGGGATCCAACCCAGTTCAATCAAGATTACTTCCTGGGAAGTCATCAAATTTAAGATCTATGGAAAATTGTCCGGGCTTTGTGTCTGAGCTATTTCTAAATGCCACACAAAGGTTATTGAATTTTTCTAAAGAGTTGAGCTGTGCCTTCATAATGTTTAGGTAAATTTTTATAAGTCTTTCCACAGGGTAAAACACCTGCTGCATAACTTTTGCCTGATGGACAGCAGAAAGTTTTATTTACAGAATTAACCCTCCTTGGGACATTCATCTATACAACTGCTTACCAAACTTCCTGTATTACTTGGTACAGACAATTAGATCATGTCTCTTCTATATTTAATTCTAAATACTTGTTTCCTTCATTGATTACTTCTTTAGGATGTATTGAGTTCTGGATTATTCTAATTTTAAAATTTCACATATAAAATGTTATTTGAAATGAAGAGAACAAAAAAAAAATCACACCAGGTCATAATGATTAATAGATTCATATGATCCAGGAATTTCTTCCTCAATGGTTCTTGTATCATTTCTCTTCCTGAAGACTTTCCTGGTTCCTCAGCCTCAGTCATGAGGGCTGGGGTCAGCTCCTGGCCATGTGAGATGTAAGATAATAGTGCTATGCACAGAAAAATGTGATGTCACCAGTAAGAGGCCACATCTGTGCCAAAGCTCCAACAAGCTCTACCTATGCAGGTAGAATGTCTGTCTGTGACAGGCATCTATAAGAGTTATAGCATTACAGATCCAAAGCCAAAGTTATTTTGGGATGAATATTTTAGCCCTTTTAAAAACATTTGTCAAGCTATTGCCTTCCTCTGTGTGTGACAGCATTCTTGTGACTGGGGCTTTAAACTACTTAATAACATTAACTTTAGACTCATCTGGAACAAGCCCAATTATACTAAAGCCTGCCTTTATTCTCTGATACCTTCTCAACAGTCTTTCCTAACCTACCTTAATATATCAAAAATATATTGTCCACCAAACTATGTAGCTCACCTTGTCTTATCAAATTCATTTTAAAAATGGATTTCAAAGCTCTTCATAGACCCCAGACGTGGCATCCTTATGTTCATATCCCCTGTAGTCTGACTGTTGACTCATTCACCCGAACTACTGTTTGACACACTACACGGACTTGAAGGAGCCATGTCTTCCTGATGCATGAGTCTAGCAGATGTCAGCCTCAGGCCCAGAGCCCGCCCCCGACTACCAGCTCAATGGAGGAGGCTACAATCCAGGCCTCTGTTTCTAGTCAGCTTCAGGAAGCCAGAGACTCAAATTTGATGTCCATTATCCATTATTCTTCATGTCTCCTCCTCTGATTTCTTTATGTATAAATTCATTCTTTTTGGAAATGTTATCTCATGCCTGCTCCCATGATCCCACAGTCTGAGAAATCAGCCTTACCCTTCATCTGTGGCACCCTTCTTCTTAGGAGTTCAGAGACCTTGTAGTGCTATGATTTTACAACTCCTAATTTTTGGTCCTGAGCAGTGCCTGGCTCCTCCATGCTCCTTGTCATATAAAGGGTCCCAGACTAAATAACAAGATGTACAGCTTCCCACAAAACCCCCAGGACTTATAAAAATGCATCTGTGCCTCGCTGTTCCATCCCTCTCATTGCAGCTCTCTCTCTCCATCCATATCTGTCTGTCTGTCTGTCTGTCTGTCTATCTATATCTATTTATCCATCCATCTCTATCTATCCATCTCTATCTATCTCTATCATCCATCCATCTTTTTCATCTGTCTACCTAGCTATCTATTATTTATCTCTATCATATATCTAGCATCTATCTATCCACCCATCTCTATCATCTGTCTGTCTCTATAATCTATCGCTATCATCTATCTTTCTATCTACTTATCATCTACCTATCTATCTCTACATCTCTATTATCATCTATCATCTATCGCTGTGTCTGTCTCTTCCCCCCCCCCCTCACACACACACACATTTTACACTATTCCTCTTAAAGAAGCCCTTCTCTAGTTTTAATGGGAAAACTTTTCTGTCCCTTAAGGTCCTGCCATACTGTTTTTAATTGAGTATACTGTCCCTCTCTAATGCTCTCTCTCTTAAAATCCCTTTCTCTTAATAAAGCTGATGCCTGAAGTGCAATCATGGTCAACTCCACAGCTCAACAAATCCCTAGTTCCATACCCTCTAAAGGGCTGGGAATGCAATCCTACGGCACCCAAGGCAGTAACAGAGGTTTCCCACTTTGATGGAACTGGACTACCAGAGGGAACAACCAGCATGATTAATGCCCTTCTGTTTCTATAATAACTGCATGGAACTGCTGCCTCATTAGAACATGGGATTTGAGGAAACCAGCATCTGTGTTCTCAGGCCATGGTCACTCATTGACAGCCCTAGAATAAACCGTCATCTGTGTTCCTTTGAGATGAGAGCTGTTTCTTTCGTTAACACCTTCCAGAAAGTGGGTTTGGGGGATCAAACTCAATTCATTATGTTTGAAGGCAAGCACATTTAGTCATCGAGCCATCTGGCTGGTACATCCTACCGGAAGAGTTTTATAACAATTACTTAATTCATATTACCAGTGGACTCAGGGCATGAAAACTATGTAATACACATGTTAAATAACAATAAAATATTACTGACAAGAATGTCTTCCTTCTAACAAAACAGGTGGGAGAAAAAAGTATAAAATTTAACGTGTGCAATTATTGCATTAAGGTAGGTTTGGGGAGTCACTGAGACGGTTCTGTGGGCTCAGGTGCTTGCTACTACGACCAAAAAGCTGAGTTCCATTTCCTAGACCCACATGACAAAAGAAAACAAGCTCCAGGAAGTTGTTCTCTCACATGTCACATGTGTACAGTGGTGTGTGTGTGTGTGTGTGTGTGTGTGTGTGTGTGTGTGTGTGTGCAACCAAATAAACACATGAAATTCAAAGTGGGCTTGCACCTATAAATGTATCCCACCCATATTCTGGATACCCTTAGTTGCAAACACTGCAGCTCCTTCACAGTCCTTACTCACTGGCTTCACAAGTGGGGACAGAAGGGTACCACTTGCTTCACAGCGGATGATGCTTGCTGCCTCTAAGAACAGAACCCTTCTTGCATCTGATCTTAATAGAGTCTTTGTAAGTACAGAACTGTGGAAATCCAGGGGCCAAGTCCCCCCTGGAATCTGTGGCTGATGACAGGATTTCTAGAGAAGCACAGGGAAAGATCTAGGTTGTGAAAGAGAAATGATAGTCGAGAGGTAGCGAGGGGGAAGGGGAGTGTTACAGTTCCCAGAAAAGTGGTTGACCCAGTTCTCACCTTAAAAGAAATGAAAGACAGTTCCTCTCTGGGGCCCAGTATGAGTGAGCATGCCCTGGGAACACAGACTCAGGCCTCCCCATACACCATGCTCCACTGTGGAAGTGGTTACAGGAGATTTTGTCACTGACAGAACAAAGAAAGTCATAAATCAATGTACTTACCAAATATGCTGGTGGGGCCACAGGTAGATGATTACAGCGGGAAAACCATACTGTGGACTTTATATAATATCTGATGGAATTCTTAAACGCTAAATTCAGGAAAGCTAGCTGTTTGCTAAGGATACTAACTTTCTGATAGTCACAAGAATGCTAAGTCAGACATAGGGTGGGCAATGGATGGCTTTCAAAGGACTAAAGGTAGCCCAAGATAATATGGCTCTGGTCTATAACATTTTAACTCAGTTCATAATATAAGTTTATGTCAGATACATGCAAGGAACATGTTTAAAAATTATATATTCTCTAGGTACCTAAAAAAGAACTGAGAGCCCATCCTGCTAGTTATTGTGATAGAGCTGATTTTCTCAATTAAAAAAAAAGTTTAGAAATATCTAAATATCGAAGCCTAGACTCCAAGTCTTCAAATCTTTCCAATATTGTGGTGTATGGTGTTGTTTCCAGAATGTCTTGGTGGGAGATCAACTGCCTATAGTGATGGCACAGGTCAGGGAGTGACAGAGCATCAGACACCTGCCCCTCACAGCAGAGGACAAACACCACCCCACATCCCAGTCCCTACCCAACCAGATCCTGTCATTTCTGCCACCTATGCCTCTCTATTTCTCTCCATACCACCTCAGGGATGCAACAGAAGCCCCTTCTCTTTTAGGTGATGGTAACAGATGTCTGTCAGCCACATTCTGTCCCACTTCCAACTGTCCCTGTCCTGCCTTCCCTTCACCTTCTGAGAGTGGGCTCTACAGAGATGCTTTGCCGATAACTTAACACAACCCCTCGTCTGACTTCGTGCCCCATGGTGGAACTAGAGCAGAACATACAGAGGTGGTAGTAAGGGAGCTATTGACACGATCAAGTACAAGGTCACCAGACTCTCGCTGGAGACTCCAGCTGCTGTTCCTGGGTCCCCTCCCCAGCTGCACATGATCTTGCAGATAGAGGATATAGGAAGTGAACGATTCATTGAAAACAGTACTGCATGATCCGGCTTCCATGAGGTCGCCATTCAGAATGGGGTGGGACTTGGTCGCAATACAGCTGTTATAAGGCCAACGGCCCTCTATGGGTAACTTCTCCCCAAGGCTCTGTAGCCACTCTGTAAGCATGCCTAGTAAGCTCATATTGGTTCCACCAAGTTGGATGTTGGTGAAGTCACATTTTGTTGTGTCCATTGGTGCCCATCTGGGGTGAACAGATGTGTGTCTGTACAACTCTGTGACACACCAGGCGTCTCCTCATCTGTTTCTTGCCAACACTTGCAGTCTCGGCTTCTGTCTGTTCTCCTTCTGCAGTGTTCTGTTGTATTTGATTGTGCAAGTTTTGCCATCGAGGCCTGAGGATCATCTAAAGAAGGCTGGTCACTATGTAAATGTGAGCTTGTGTAAGAAGTTTCCCTGGGTTAGCAATACAGTAATAGAGGTTTTGCAGAAATCTTTTTCTGTAAAATGTACAGGATTGTAATGTAGATTACTATCATATAATATATACTATTCTAATGAATGTAACATAATGGCTGAACAAATGAATTGCCTCATTATTACAATCATTACTTTATATTTAATTGCTGTCACTACCCCCATACACGTTTCTTATTCTTATAAATAAATGAGAACAGCTGAGTGTAAAATTCACCTCGGGACTTACTTTGACAGGCGGGAGGGCTTGGGCTCCAAACACCTACTGTTTTGTTGATCACAGAGCAGACTATGGTGGCATTGCCAAGGAGCGTGAAGTTGGGGTCACAGCTGTAGGTGACGGAGGAGCCAAATGTGTAAAGATCGTCATCTCGGCCGCTGTGTTTCCCATTGCTGATGTCTGGAGGGGACTCACACGTGACAACTTAGATGAGTCAGGGGAGAGAAAGGAGTGATCAGGAAAGGTATCACTGTACATCCAAAAGTCTGTCAATTGCAACTGGAGGTCAGGGAGGCCACAGAGACACAGCAGTTAGTGTATAACGTGGTGTTAGTGTCATGTTATCTTGCCAGAAAAAAAAAGTCTTTACTTACTTACACATTCTGGGAGAGGATCACTCCAGTCAACTCCTTTACCTTGGACCACACACCGACTAGTTGCTGAGCCAATCAAAAGGTATCTGAAAGACAGGTCAAAGGTTTGTCTGGAATCTTTAGTTTATTCTAGACTCAAGGTTTTGAACAAATACAATTTTAGTCGTCAGTTCTATTGCTCACTAATCACCAATAGAGCCGTCTCGAGGCTCCTCAATTTCATCATACGGAACAGGGGTTCATCTTCTCATGCTAAAACTTCTTTCACCCATTTGTAACATTGACTAAGTTTTCTAAGCGTTGTATAATGCAGCCAATGAAAAGAGCACATGTCAGTTTTGCTGCTAGAATTGTTTCTAAATGAAGTACAACTAGCTAGAAACTTAAAAAATATTTGAAAATTTCCCACACATTAGAACATAATTTGTTCTCAGAGCATAATTTGATGTGCATGTGTACAGGAGGATCTTGATTCCTTCACAGTTTCATTAAACTGTGGTGAAAGGCAGGAGGGAAATAACAAAAAGCTCCATCCATGCATCAGGAATTCAAAACTCGCCATAACTATCTTGTGACTTCTCATTTGTTCTTCCTTCCTTCCTTCCTTCCTTCCTTCCTTCCTTCCTTCCTTCCTTCCTTCTTTCCTTCTTTTATTATTTATTTCTTGTTGTGCTAAAAATGGAACTCAGGGTCTACCATATGCAAACATAAGGATCTGTCAGGGAGCCACATTATTAGCATTCTTTCCTGAAGGAAGCATAAAGATAATTGTAGCTAATTTTAAAAGATCTTTTTTTCCCACCATGGCTGCTAGACCCCCAAAGTTCAGTCAACCCACCCACAGCCTTTCACAAATACTCTCCACTGGATTAATCTAGAAGCACCTCTCCCAGTGTGATGGACTGCCAAAGTCCCCACATCCCATGAATTTCAAAATCTCAAGTATCACATCCATGCTATGGATAACAAAGTGTTACTTCCCAGAGCAGTAACAAAGGCCTATAAAGAAAAAAGTCCTGGTCAAAAAAATGGAATCTCTAGCCTGGGTAGAGGCCAACCATGGGACAGGTAAGCCACCTGGTCAATGGACCCCCTCTAGGAAAAGAGATGGGCAGAATAATTAGTCCTTTAGTGAGATACCTCTTTTGTTTCCCAGAGTTCCCATCCCTTGCACAGCCTCTTAAAGAGCACGGCCATTCTGGTTTATAAGCCCACCCACATGCCTGAATTACTCAGGAATAGATTTCCTTTCCTTTCAATCTGTGCTGCAAGCATGCCTTCACTAACATCGTGGGCTCTCCTGATATTTTAGACCTCCATACGATTTCTCCAAAGCTTCTCTACTCCACAAGTGGCTGTTTGCCTGCGATAGGTCTGACCTCCATGTAGACTTAAACAGCCTCTCCTCCATCTTCCTCCTCTGGGTTTTGCTGAGATGTATACTTGGCTGCCCTGGTATGTTTTTCCCTTAAACTCTTTTAAACTTTTATTAAAGTGTCCTTGAGTTTCCAGTTAAGTCCATTCTTAAATTCTTTTATTAATGAGGTTAAGATCTCCAAGAGTTTCCTCTAACTTCTGTATCATCTAGGGACCCCCACACGATTGTGCTAGGGGTCAAACTTGAAACAAAACAAGAAAGGTCCTCCTGTCTGTGCAGTTTCCATTATAATCATTATTATTGTTGCTGCTACTGTTTAAAATCCTGTTCTGTCATTTCAAGGGGGAAATCCTTACAGACTACCCCTTCCTTTCCAGATTTTCATCCTGCTTCCCTACCCAGATGATACCACATTGTCCGACTTCAGAAAGCCCCACAACTGCTTAGGCAAACCCTCTGGGAGGAAAGACAGGCACTATAGAAGGGAGTGTGTATGTGAGGCAGGGTGGATGCTCAGAGAATTTTATGTTTTCTTTAAGAGTAGCCTGGTTCTCACCAGGTGTCCTGTACACTGGGCTTCATGCAAGGCAGAACAGAGCAAGTGCCCTGGAGAAGGTAGGAGCAGGGGGAGGGGAGAAGGGGACTCTTTAGCAAGTTCTCTGGAGGAGGTAGGAAGGACAGTTCTTTTGTAATCAATGGTCCGGTCTCAGTATGGTCTGGGATGTGGCCAGAGGCCATTGTCCTCTTCACTCTGCCACCTTGATAAAAATGTAGTGTTCCTCTCTTGTGTGAGCCTGGCCATCAGAGGAGGTTGCAGACCCTCAAGTGCATGCTCAGGCTGTTGCCTGTTCTGTCAGATCCAGGAGCTTTCCTGAGGAGCTGTTACCCTTCCTGCAGGATCACATGTTCCTGGTGTCCCAGGGGCTCATGTAAGTGTTCGTGGGGGAAGTAGTGACCAGGCTGCCATCCAAGTTGAAGGCCAGCCTACTGATGGTATCTGTGTAGCGTGCACCTAAAATCTTAATACTTTGCTTATCATATATTTGTTTAAGAACAAGCTGCAAATCAAATGGTGTAAAATAGATGCATAGTTCAGTTATGTTTGCTAAATATTTCCTTTGGAATACATGAACAAAACATATCACTGATATAAACTATTGTGACAGTTGATTTGAATTTTCTGATTTTGAAATTTCACATACCCTTATAAACCATTTACTTTATAATTGTTATCACATCATGTTTGCTCTTGACAATTCCTACTCCTTTAAGACATTGAAAATGTCCATTTACCCTGAATATCAATGAAATTTTATGAACAAAATATTATCCACCAGCAAAGAGAAATGCTTTGAAAGAAAAGTATACTGTGACTAAATGGGTTTATTTTGAGAATAAGGCAGAGGTTTAAAAACAGGGAAGAGTAGATGTCAGTGTGGCGATTTCTGAGAAAATTAGGAAACAACCTTCCTCAAGACCCATTAATACCACTTTTGGGTATATATCCAAAGGATGCTCAACCGTGTCACAAGGACATGTGCTCAACTATGTTCATAGCAGCTTTGTTTGTCATAGCCAGAACCCAGAAACAACCTAAATGTCCCTCGATAGAAGAATGGATAAGGAAAATGTGGTACATTTACACAATGTAGTACTACACAGCAGAAAAAAAAATGACATCTTGAAATTTTCAGGAAAATGGATGGAGCTAGAAAACATTATTTTGAGTGAGGAAACCCAGGAAAAGACAATTATCACATGTACTCTCTCATAGGTGGTTTTTAAAGGAAAATCAGCATACAAACCACAATCCCAGAGAATTTAGACAACAATGAGGACACTAAGAGAGACTTACATAGATCTAATATACATGGGAAATAGAAAAAGACAAGATCTCCTGAGTAAATTGGGAGCCATGGGGACCTTGGGGGAAGGTTGAAGGGGCGAGGGGACAGGCGGGGAGGGGAGCCGGGAAAAATGTAGAGCTCAATAAAAATCAATAAAAAAAGAAACAAAGTAAGACAGAGAATTCTGTATTACAGTATCACAAACTAAATGTCCGGGCCTGTTCCTCATCGTCACATGGTGCAGGCAATTATCGGTGAGTTTGTATAAAGAAGCAATCATGATTCATGAGGATGAGAGCTTTAAACCAACAAGAGCAAGGTCTTTATAAGAAGCCAAGACAACCTGTGAAAAATCTCCAGCAACTCTAGCAATCAGGGAAATGCAAATTGAAGCTACACTAGGATTTCATCTCTTCCCAGTCAGAAGGGGTATCACCAAGAAAAGAAATAAAACCAGTGTGGATGAAGATGCCAAGTATAAAAGACCTTAATACATCAGTGGGAGCATCAGCTGCCCCAGCCACCATGACAATCAGTGTGGACAATTCCTCAAACTATCACACGACCCAGCTGTATCGGGTATTTACCCAAAAGTCTCCAAGTCAACATACAGTGATATTTTTACACCGATGTCTAGAGCATCACTATTCATACCAATTAAGTTATAGAACCAGCATGGGTATCTGAAAAGTGCAAAACAGATAAATAAGAATTATGTGTACTTAATACAAGTTTTTCAGCAATAAAGACTAGTTAGTCTTTATAGTTAGTCTTTATGATAGTGAATTAGTCTAATAAAGACTAGTTAATTTTCAGAAAATGAAATGCAACCAGAGATGATCAGATTGAATGAATTAGGTCAGGCTTAGCAAGACAAATATTACAAATTTTCTCTATATCAATTACCTATATTGTTTGGGGGTTTATGGTAACCCACTAGCCAATACTTGAAAAGAGTTAAACTATTCTGGGCTGTTTCTTTGTTAGCCTATAGTGTCTAGTAGGGGCATTGTCACCCTGTCATAGGGAAACTCCTTTTGAACTTTTTAAACATGTGTGTACATTTCAGGAAATATTCTATCCCCCTTTTTAAATTATTCTGAAACACATGCAAACACAAACAAAAAAAATTAGGCCAGAAAAATAGACGTAGCTAACTTTTGACTACAAAAAACTGAACATCACAATGTATTTATTCTTCAAAAGAAGAAAGCAACCAATTTAAAAGTTATATAGAAAAGAGAACAAGTAAATTATTTCTAAAGGAATACTGACAAATATCATGCAGTGAAACATAAAAGATGGGATACTAAAGCAAAAGACACAAAAAAGAATCTAAGGGCCAATTCCCTTGTTGGACTTAGATGAAATTTTTCTCAATAAAACATTCATAAATGAAATTGAAAACACATTCAATATCCAACATCATGGCCACATTGGTTTCATTTCAGGAATTAAAGGCTGGTTCGACATATACAAATCAATAAATGCAATTAAATACAGAAGGGAACCAAGAACAGAAATCATACAATTGTCTCAAAAGATGCTAAAAGTGTTCTTGACTTTCCTTCATAATAAAAACCTCAAAAGAAACTAAAAATATAAAGAGCATATTTCAGTGAATGAAGTCTACGTATGGGAAATCTGTAGCCAACAGCTTATTAAAAGGGAGAAAACCGAAAGCATGTCTTTTAAAACCAAAAGCAAGACAAAAGAATACCCTCTTCACTATTACTCAATGTGGTGCTTAAAGTCCTAGCTACAGCAACAACTCAAGACAAGGAAATAAAAGGGCTATAAGCCAAACAAATGAAGAAGTTTCCCTGTTTGCAGATGGCATGATCTTGTGCCACCAACTCTAACCAGAGAACTCCTAGACCTAACCACAACTTTCAGTAAGCAGCAGAATGCAAAATCAGATTACAAAACCCAGGAGGTTTCCTATAGACAAATGATAAAGTTGTCAGGGAAGAAACCCCATTCATGACATGTTTTTGTTGTTATTGTTGTTTTGTTTTGTTTTAAATCCTAGGAAAAAGCTTATCCAAGGAAATAGAAGGCCAGTGGGATGGAATTTTGAAAACGACGAAGAAATTGAGGATGAACCAACAATGTAAAGGCCTCCCATGCTCATGGGCTGGCAGAATTAATACTGTTGAAATGGTCATTTACAAGTATGTGGTGGTTTAAATGAGAATAGCACCCATAGGATCCCAAATGTTTGAACGATTGATCCCCAGTTGGGAGAACTATTTAGGAAGTATTAGGAAGTGTGGGTTTGCTGGTGAAGGAAGGGGGATGCCGTTCTCAGCTGGGTCCTTCTGCCTTGTGTTTGAAGATCAAGATGTGAGCTTTCAGTTACTGACTGCTCCAACACCATGCCTGCCTGCCTGCCTGCCTGCCTGCCTGCTGTCAACCTTCCTGACAAAGGATGGACATGGGCTCACCCTTTGAAACTGTAAGCCGTCAATGAACTCTTTCTTCTTATGTGGCCTTGGCTATGGTGTCTTATCAGAGCAATGAAAAAGCAGGATGTGATTCCCATCGAAAACCTTATTCATCACAGAAATAGACAAACAGGAAAATTCACATGGAAACACAAAATGCCAAGTAGTCATAGCCATCCTAAACAAAAAGAGAGTTTTAGGGGTGTCACAATAACTGATCTCAGAGCCAAGGTAATAAAGCAAGAATGGGGTAGTGCACACATAAACCCATACAGCTTCAGCTGCTCAATGTTTGACAGTGTTAAAAAAAGGAAAAAAGCATGCATTGGAGAAAAGACAGGTTCTTCAACAAATGGTGCTAGGGAAATTGTGTCCCCATTTACAAAAGAATGAAACTACATCCCTACTCACTCTGTATGAAATCCAAGAAGTGGAAGACGTGAAACCCTTAAACTGGTAGGGCAAACAGATAAAACACACTTCAAGATATGAGAATAGACAAAGGCTTTTTGCAAAATTATTCTAATGACTCATAAAACAATCCCACAAATTGATCAATGGGATTGCATGAAGTTAAAGAGCGCTGTACAGTGAAGGCCATAAAGTACAGACATCTGACTGAAGAGAGGATGTGAGAGAATCTCGGGCAATTGTACATTCAATAGGGGATTCAAATCCATAAATAGGCAAATAAATTCATCTTCAAAGGATGAGGTACAAATAATCAATAGCTATTAGAGCTTGTCCCATATCCTTAGCCATCGAGAAATAGCAACTAAAACTACACTAAGATTCCACCCTATCCTGGTGAGAATAACTATTATAGTGAGGAAGTATGTATGTGTTCAAATAATTGAGTTTTAATCAGTCCTAATGATTGGAATTATTTCAATGGCAGGAAATTAGATTGAAATGAAGAATGTTATATTAAGCAATATGCAAATTAAGCCTCAGAAACACAAATATCCCATATATACATATATATGTATATATACATATACATATATATATGCATGTAAGTGAAAGTAGAAGGATGAGTAAGAGGAAATGAGTGTGAAAACAAGAATTATAACTATGTTCAGAGCAGCACTATTTGTAATCGCCAGAACCTGGAAACAACCTAGGTGCCCCTCAATAGAAGAATGGATAAAGAAGGTGTGGCACAATACCCTTTAGAGTACTACTCAGCGATAAAAAACAATGACATCTTGAATTTTGCATGCAAATGGATGGAAATAGAAAACACCATCCTGAGTGAGGTAACCCAGACCCAAAAAGAGGAATATGATATGTACTCACTCATCAGTGGATTCTAGCCATAAATAAAGGACATAGAGCCTATAATTCGTGATCCTAGAGAAGCTAAATAAGAAGGTGAACCCAATGAAAAACATATTGTTATCATCCTGGATATTGGAAATTGACAAAATTGCCGGGCAGGGGTTGGGAGCACTGGGGTAGGGGTGAGGTGGGGGATAAGGAGAGTTGGGGGGAAAGAAGGGAGAAGGAGAGGATGGGGAGAGATTGAGGGAATGGGATGCTTGGGATGGAGGAGGGGTTGATGTGGGAGCAGGGAAGTATATATCTTAATTATAGGAGCCATTTTAGGGTAGGCAAGAGATTTGACTCTAGAGGGGTTCCCAGGTGTCCAAGGAGATGTCCCCAGCTTGTTCCTTGGGCAACAGAGGAATGGGTGCCTGAACTGGCCTTGTCCTATAGCCACACTGATGATTATCTTGCATATTACCATAGAACCTTCATCTGGTGATGGATGGAGATAGAGACAGAGACCCACATTGGAGCACTGGACTGAGCTCCCAAGGTCCTAATGAGGAGCAGAAGGAGGGAGAACATGAACCAGGAAGTCAGGACTGCAAGGGGTGCGTTCACCCACTGAGATGGTGAGACAGATCTAATGGGAGATCACCAAGGCCAGTTGGAATGGGACTGATGGAGTATGTGATCAAACCGGACTCTTTGGATGTGGCTGACAGTGGAGGCTGACTGAGAAGCCAAGGACAATGGCGCTGGGCTTTGATTCTACTGCATGGACGAGCTCTGTGGGAGCCTTGTCAGTTTGGATGCTCACCTTCCTGGACCTGGAGAGTGTTGGGAGGACGTTGGACTTACCATAGTGTAGGGAACCCTGACTGCTCTTTAGTCTAGAGAGGGAGGGAGTAGGGATGTGGGTGGAGGGGAGGGGAGGGAAGTGGGAGGAAGGGAGGAGACGGAATTTTTTAATAAAAAATAAAATAATAAAAAATAAAAATAAAAAATAATAAAACAAGAATTATATAAATAAAAACAAGGAACTTATTGTATGAACATATAAACACACTAAAATTGTTGAATAAGAAGGTCCTGATGAGGAACAAAAGGAGGGAGATCATGAGCAAGGAAGCCAGGACCACGAGGAGTGCTTTTACCCATTGAGACGGTGGGACAGATCTAACGGGAGACCACCAAGTCCAGTCGGAATGGGACTGATGGAACAGGGGACCAAACCAGACTCTCTGAATGTGGCTGACGGTGGAGGAGGACTGAGAAACCAAGGACAATGGCAATGAGCATGAACTCTACAGCATGGACGGGCTCACTGTGAGCCTTGTCAGTTTGGTTGCTCACCTTCCTGGACTTAGGGGGAGCTGGGAGGACCTTGGACTAAACATAGTGAAGGGAACCCTGATGGCTCTTTGTCTTTGGAGAGGGGTGGACTGGGGGGTATGGGTGGAAGGGAGGGGAGGGAAGGGGGAGGAGAAGGGGAGGAGATGGAAATCTTGAATAAAAAAATGAGAAAAAAAAAGAAATAAAATGAAGTTGCACATCAAAAAAAAAAGAAGTCTCTAAGTAGACCGAGATAAATCTTAAAGTTAAGATATTGTCTTAAAAGATTTTATTTTATATTATTAAAATAAATGTTTACTTTTAGAAAACATTTTATTTATTTATTTGTGGGGAATCATGCATGTAAGTCTGGAGATAAGAGGACAACTTGCAGGAATAAGCTCTGTCCTTCTACCATGTTGGGTCTGCAGACATATTAGAAAAAGATATTGATACAAATATACAAGAAAATATTATGAAATTACTTTTGGGGAGGGTAACTTCATAAGATCAACTTCTCCTAAAATTATCACCATAAACTTAAATGTAAATTGAAAGAACAGTACTCAACTTCATTTGGAAAAGCAAAAAAATCCAGGATAGACAAAACAATCCTGTACAATAAAAGAACTTCTGGAGGCATCACCATCCCTGACTTCAAACTCTACTACAGAGCTACAGTACTGAAAACAGCCTGGTACTGGCATAAGAATAGACAGGAAGACCAATGGAACCGAATAGAAGACCCGGATATCAATCCACACATTTTCGAACACCTGATCATTGATAAAGAAGCAAAAATATCAAATGGAAAACAGAAAGCATATTTAACAAGTGGTGCTGGCATAACTGGATATCAACATGTAGAAAAATGAAAATAGACCCATATCGATCACCATGCACAAAACTAAGTCCAAATGGATCCAAGACCTCCTCAACATAAAGCCATCCACACTGAACCTTATAGAAGAGAAAGTGGGAAGTACACTTAAACGCATTGGCACAGGGAACCACTTCCTAAATATAACCCCAGCAGCACAGACACTGAGAGAAACAATTAACAAATGGGACCTCCTGAAACTGAAAAGCTTCTGTAAAGCAAAGGACGCAGTCAACAAGACAAAACAACAGCCTACAGAATGGGAAAAGATTTTCACTAACCCCACATCAGACAGAGGTCTGATCTCCAAAATATTACAAAGAACTCAAGAAATTGGACACTAAAAGATCACAAAATCCAATAAAAAAATGGAGTACAGACCTAAACAGAGAACTCTCAACAGAGGAATCTAAAATGGCTGAAAGACACTTAAGGAAAAGTTCAACATCCTTAGTCATCAGAGAAATGCAAATCAAAACAACTCTGAAATTCCATTTTACACCTAAAAGAATGGCCAAGATCAAAAACACTGATGATAACTTATGCTGGAGAGGTTGTGGGGAAAAGGGAACATTTCTACATTGCTGGTGGAAATGCAAGTTGTTACAACCCCTTTGGATGTCAGTGTGACACTTTCTCAGAAAATTAGGAAACAACCTTCCTCAAGACCCAGTAATACCACTTTTGGGTATATATCCAAAGGAAGCTCAATCCTGCCACAAGGACATGTGCTCAACTATGTTCATAGCAGCTTTGTTTGTCATAGTCAGAACCTGGAAACAACCTAAATGCCCCTCGATAGAAGAATGGACAAGAAAAATGTGGTACATTTACACAATGGAGTACTACACAGCAGAAAACAATAATGACATCTTGAATTTTGCAGGAAAATGGATGGAACTAGAAAACATTATTTGGAGTGAGATATCCCAGACACAGAAAGAAATTATTACATGTACTCACTCATAGGTGGCTTTTAAACTTAAAGCAAAGAAAGCCAGCCTACAAACCATAATCCCAGAGAACTTAGACAACAACGTGGACACTAGGAGAAACTTACATAGATCTAATCTACATGGGAAGTAGAAAGTATAAAAAGACAAGATCTCCTGAGTAAATAGGGACCTTGGGGGAGGACTGAGTGGGGAGGGGAGAGGCAGGAAGGGGAGCAGATAGAGCTCAATAAATATCAATAAAAATATTTTAAAAAATCAGAAAGCTGGCTATAGAGACTTAAAGACTCAATGCTGGCTGCTGTCCCAGAGGTCCCCAGTTTGGTTCCCAGCACCACTGCCAGGCAGCTTACGGCCAACTGTAACTCCAGGGTATCCGACACCCTCTCTGGCTTCTGTGGACACCTACTCAAGTGGCATAAACTTATATGGTGCATGCTCATATAAACAGCCACACACACATGCACACCAACACACACACACACACACACACACACACACAATAAATCTTTAAAAAAAAACAGAAAAAAGAAAAAGATATCAATACAAATATACATGAAAATATCATGAAATCTATTATTTTGGAGGAGGGTAACTCCATAACATCAACTTCTCCAAAAATTATCATCATAAAATTAATTGTAAAATATAAACCTATAGAATGTTTAGGAAAAACGAGAAACATGGAGAGCCACAAGTACACCTTTGGACTCAGAAGATAGTGGACCAAAGCTCTGTTTTGCAGCTCTGCGTGGGAGTGGAAGGCCCCTGAGTTACATGGTACTTTTTGTCCATGCGGTGCTGGAAGTATTCCTGGTTTCCTGTGCTAGGTTCTCAGTATGGCTCAAAAGACAGGCAGCCTGTGCCTTAGGACCTACTGGGTAAGGTAGATCTGAGGGAAGAATTCAAAATTGACCTCAAAATACTGTTTTATGAAAGAAACATTGCTGAACTGTAACTCATCTAAATTAAAATCCCTTTCTTTTTAAAAGATCTTGTGAAAAGGATGGGGGAAAAACCTGGTAATCTGGAAGGAAACTTCAAAATTTACATAGTAAATTCCAGAATATGCAAAGAATTCTAAGCATAAAAGGAAAGCCTCAAACAATCCCATTGGAAAATGGGAGTGAGAGATAGCCACATACTTTACTGAAATATGCCCATGGGACCGAGCAGAGGAAAACAAGACCATCACCTCCTACAGAAATGCACATTTAAAGCCCTATGACATTTGTAACAATAAAATACCATGGCACCAACAAATGCTGGTGTGGATAATAATGGTGACTTAAAACTTAAACACTATATTGTTAACCTAGTAATTGCATTCAAGAGATAGAACACCCAAGTTCAAACCAAAAATAAACAAACATATGTATGAATGGTTACAAAACTTTCTTCATTGAAGACGAGAGGGAAACAGTCAAGTGTCCATCAATGGTCGGGTAGTGATATCCCTTCTAGGCTGTGGGATACTACCTCTGCAGCAGGACGGAGGAAGTGTGTGTGCACAAAATAACCTTGGTGGGTGTCCAGAGAATTATCCTTCATACTAAAAGCAACCTCGAAAGGTTACATACTATGTGATTCTATACATAGAACAGTCTTGAAATGATGCAGTTGCAGACACGGACATCAGCAGATGGCAGAAGTGAGGAAGAGGGTGAGAAGGGAGGGTGAGTGTTGGAGACAAGGGGCTAACAATTATGACATAGCCATCCATTCCTTGATTGTGGCAAAGGTTACACAGGTGCACACATTTGTCAGAAGTTATAAGCCATGTTCTCCCAGAAACATGCATGTAAGGGAGGTGGACTCAATGTGTCCAACATATTAGATGAATGTTTATTTTCCTGTTGGGATCTGGAACTATAGCATACAAAATGCAACTTTGGGAGGCAGTGAAAACAGTATATGAAAATTTCGTACTGTCATTTCTTATAAACAAATGGTTTGAGTGAATGAGTGTTTGGCTTTATCACCTTTGGAGATAGAGACAGAGCCACACATTGGTGCACCGGACTGAGCTCCCAAGATCCAAATGAGGAGCAGAAGGAGGGAGAACATGAGCAAGGAAGTCAGGACTGTGAGGGGTGCTCCCACCCACCGAGATGGTAGGACTGATCTAATCGGAGCTCACCAAGGCTAGCTGGACTGGGACTGAAAAAGCATAGGATAAAATCAGACTCCCTGAACATGGCAGACAATGAGGGCTGCTGAGAAGCCAAGGACAATGGCACTGGATTTGGATCCTACTACACATACTGGCTTGTGGGGGGCCTAGCCTGTTTGGATGCTCACCTTCCTAGACCTGGATGGAGGGAGGGAGGAACTTGGACTTCCCACATGGCAGGGAACCCTTACTGCTCTTCGGACAGGAGAGGGAGGGGGAGTAGAGGGGGAAGGGGGAAGTAAATGGGAGGCGGGGAGGAGGCGGAAATTTTTAATAAAAAAATAAGCAAACATTATAAACTTGAATGAAATGTTCACTCTGAGAAGTGAATTGAAAGCTTGTCTTATAAATAGACATTGATTTTTGTTATAAAAATGTTAACAGTCTATGAAGAGTCACTTGCTAAGCTTTATCGAAATGTCAGTATGTCTCTTGTGTATTAACGCTGCAATGTTTAATACCGTTCCTCATGTTGTGCTGACCCTCAAACACCAAATTATTTCCTTTGCTACTTCCTAACTTTAATTTTGTTACTGTTATGAATCATAATGTAAATATCAGTGCTTTCCGATGGCCTTAGGCAATCCCTGTAAAAGGGTTTTTCTGTCCCCAAAGGGGTAACGTCCCATGGGTTAAGAACCACTGGTTTAGAACAACCATCCCATTCTGGGAGCTGTAACCTTTAGAAGTGTGTGTGGTGTGTGTGATGCCATAGCTAGAGAAAAGTGAATCTGAGAACAGTATGTAATAACATGAGATTGGAAATGCACAGACGTCTGTTTTCAGGGACCATTGAATAAATTGTGGTGAGACTTCATCTGCTACAGTATGGCTATGGGATATCTCCCAAAGACTCAGATGTTGAAGGTGTGGTCCTGAGCTGGTCGATCTACTAGGAGATATGGACAATTTAGAATCTAATTTGAGTATTCAGGCCCGTCGTGCCAGGGCTTTGAAGGATATGTGAACACCTAGTCCCTTCTCACACCATGGGGTGACCAGTTTTGCTGCACACACTTAGCACACCAAGATGATGACATCTAGAGACTAAACTGAAGCCTCTAGAGTCAATGCCAAACATCTCTTTCCTCCTTTTAAATTGTTAATCACAGCTTTTTCTATCACAATAATGGAAAACTCCAAACACATAATACAAACAGGGAATGAGCAAACAGTGGGAACAGGAGGGGCAAGTATCTCGGGTATATATTTAGCTTCATAATATGCCCTATGGCTTAATAAATATTTCATTCTCATGGTTCTGGAGGCTGGAAGCTTAGAGGCTGGGGTTGAGTTCTAGTGGCTTCCCAGGTTGCAAACAGATACAGAGGAACCCAGTTCTCACATACATCTTCTTTTAAGCAGGGAGAGGGCCTACATCCAAAGGGACTCATCTTCAGAAACCTTGCAAATGAAGATATGGATGTGGGTAAGTCAAGTCACATTCAGCACAAAGCAATGCAGTTAAGGGGGGGGGGGAACCAAAGTTCAATACAGCACGTAAAGTCAAGTAACAGTGTATAAAAGGAGACAAGACATTGGGGAAAGTATTTGTCCTCAGTTGTGTTCATATAATAAATACTGAAAATATAATCACAAACTAGCCAAAGTCATTTCTTGTCAGGAGACAGAGAAGAAAGGATAAATACCACTGAGTTGAAGCAAGAACTTTCTAGATGTATACACTTATGCCTTATAAAACTAATTAAAAACATTGCTTCCAACTTGCCTCATTCTCACTTACCCCTTTCCACAGCTGAAATCAACGGTCGAACCTAAGAAAAGATCAGTCGTGATTTCTACTTTCCCATTGGCCAACTCGCCCGGGTTTCTGCACCGTTTCTCTGGAGGAAAATTAAGCTGGTGATTAGTGGTTTGAAATACTCACAAGATATAAAATTAGGGGAAAGGGGGGGACTTATTTTGGACATCAGTGTTGGGTTTTGTCATAGAACTAGAAACAGGGTGAGCAAAGGGCTCAGCTCTGTCACTCCTAGGCATACACCCCACACACTTTTCTATCTTCCTGCAGAGATACATTCACAACTGTCTCTTTATGCACAGTAGCAAGGAAGTGGAATCAACCTTGACATCCATCAGCTGCTGAAAGGATAATGAAAGTGTGGTACATAGACATCATGGGATATTACCCAGCTGTAGAGAAAAACAAAGTTATGAGATTTGCAGTTAAACGTGTGGAACTGAGAAAAATCCTCCCGAGTGAAGTTTGCCAAGTCCCCATCCCCCAAAACAAAACATGTCTTCTCTCAAATGTATGTGCTAGCTTCAAATCTGCTCTCATGTGTGTTTAGTCCAAGTACATGTGGAAGCCAGGAAACCAGAAACAGGCCACTGAGAGATGCATTTAGGGAGGATGATAGTAGAATACAGGTGATGAAAGAAGGGGAAAATAATAGGGACAGAAAGGTCCCAGTGGCTAGTGAGTGATGGGAGTGGGGAAGTCCAAAGTGAAGAGTGCATGGAGGAATTACATGGGAAACTATGACCTTGCAACCCAAGCAAAAATATAATAAAAGAAAATAGTATAACACACAATAGGGAAAGAACAGGTATTCTGGGAGCAAATGGTTTAAGTGGAGATGGTGACCAGTGGGTGGAGGAAAGAAGAGCTATGGAGTAGGTTAATCATAACTAAGGACGTATGGAGAAGCCTTGCAAAACCCCACTAATTTGTAAGCGAACATAACTTTAAAGGATCTTAAACAGAATTACCCCAAGTGGGTGGACAATGCTGCTCAGTGAAACTTCCTGAGTTATAGAAAATTGCAGAGGTGTCCAAAACAATATAGGCCCACCATAACCATAGTAGGTAAGACCCTATTGCTGAAGATACCACACACATTGGGAACAGGCTATAAAAGAAATAAATCTCAAATAAAGCAGGAAACGTCTTCCCTGCTGGCTAGCTTTCAAGGTGCTATACAGAGAAGACATTGCTTCTCTTTCCCAGCACTGGGCCTGTAGTACTGGCCTTGCAATAGGCATGATTTGCCCACTGCTGTAATAATAGCATGACTGTTATGGGGTAACGAAAAGAAAGGGGATCTGAGGTATGCTCTCAAGAAGAGAATTCATCCCTGGTATTGTAAACTTGGTTAAAAATCCATGGCTAGGGGAGGGTTCTAGGGTAGAACCTACTTGTTTTTTGGCTAAATGGCCATGTTGTCAAATTTCTTTCTAAATGTTTATGTTTATACCATAAACCTGTGCTACTCTGAACTGTGATCAGAGGAGCTTTTTATTGAAGAGGGAAGTAGTTAGCACAGAGGCTGAAAACTGTGTGAAGTATTGAAAGTAAATGAATGTGAGTGCTCAGCTGATGTGAGATGACCCTCTGGATGCTGTGAATATGTTTTATTACCATTGGTTAATGAAGAAGCTGCTTTGGCATAAGGAAGGGCACAATAGAACTAGGTGGGAAAACTAAACTGATTGCTGGGAGAAAGAAGGCAGAGTCAGGGAGAAGCCATGTAGCTGCCAAAAGAGAAAGACACTAGAACCTTACTGGTAGGCCACAACATCATGGTGATACACAAACTAATAGAAATGGGTTAATTTAATATGTAAGAGTTAGCTAGAAATACACCTAAGCTATTGGCGAAACAGTGTTGTAATTAATATAGTTTCCATGTGATTAT
Source organism: Arvicola amphibius (assembly GCF_903992535.2). Lineage (NCBI taxonomy): Eukaryota > Metazoa > Chordata > Mammalia > Rodentia > Cricetidae > Arvicola > Arvicola amphibius. The sequence continues at coordinate 89,478,477 of NC_052058.2, read as the reverse complement.
TTGGGTCGGGAAACAAACAAGTAGTCTCCATTTATGATAGATGGAGAATTTATATCAACCTACAAACCCACCCCTTAAAACTTAGGGGATGATCAGGTAGTAGTGGCACACACCTTTAATCACAGCACTCGGGAGGCAGAAGCAGGTGGATCTCTGAAAGTTCAAGACCATCCTGGTCTACAAGAGCTCATTCCAAGATGGGCTCCAACTCCAAAGCTACAGAGAAACCCTGTCTTGAAAAAGACTTAAGGGACATTAGTAAAGAAACGTCAGAAAGAATGTAAGAGCTGGAGGACAGGGAAGAAGACTGTGAAAGTCTATCTTCTGGACACAATAGCTATTGGACACATGAACTCATAGTAGCTATGGTGACCTGCACAAGATTAAGCCAGTTGCCAGGTGGTGGTGGCGCATGCCTTTAATCCCAGCATTTGGGAGGCAGAGGCAGGATCTCTGGGAGTTTGAGGCCAGGCTGGTCTGCAAGAGCTAGTTTCCAGGACTGGCTTACTGGCTTTAAAGCTACAGAGAAATCTTGTCTTGAAAAACCAAAAAAAAAAAAAAAAAGATTAAAAGCCAGTTAAAAAATTCCAGTATGGAGTTTGGGAGGGGCTCTCTATGCTTCACCCTGACTGAGGCAGTTGATGGCTAGTGAGGCAAGGAGAACCATTTTACTCTGGGTGGTGTCCATTGGTAAGTTCTCATACATCAGTCCACGCCTCACACATGTGCACATACAGATAACTGGGCTCCATGGGTTGTAGAAAAGATGACATGAAGATGAGGGAGATGTGGGAGGGAAATGGGAACTCTAGAGAGGAACTGGGGTGGATGGGACCAAGATACAGGGTAGCCATATACAAAACTTAGAGAATAAAATAAATGTAGAAGGCCACTTAATTAATTTCAACTCCTGTTTTCAGATAGCGCTGATGGTATATTCCAATGCTTGTTTCTTTCCCTGACTCATTGAATTGTTATTTTGAGAAAAAATAAAAACAAATATATTGCCAATTGTTATGAAACACATTGAAAAGAAAAAAATTGTACTAGTTTAATTTGCTTTATTAAACCACTAATGTAATATAGAATGTAACACATTTGGTGGGTTTTATACCTGAATATATACGTAAAATGTTTACCCTTATTCACAGTCAGAAGAAAATGGAAAATAGAATTTTAAATTCTTAGTGTTTTACAAATAGGAAATGGAACACTCCCAACTTCCTTTTACCAAATAATATAGTTAATGTTTATCTTTAAAAGTATTTATTTCAATCATTTCAGTAGTGTTTGTGTATGCGTGTATGTGTGTGTGCACGCACATGTGTGCATGGTGTACACAACAATGCACGTTGAGGCTAAGAGAAGATGGTGGAGTGTCCTGGGAATTAGAGTTAGAGGTATTAACTGGGCACCAGGCTTGTTACACCAGTGCTGGGATCTGATGGAGGACTCTCATTGGTTAATAAAGAAACTGCCTTGGCTTTTTGATAGGGCAGGATTGAGATAGGTGGAGTAGACAGAACAGAATGCTGGGAAGAAGGGAAGTTAGTCAGACGCTTCAGGCAGTCGCCATGACTCTCCTCAGTGAGCCAGATGCCATGAAGCCAGCCACCAGGTCAGACATGCTGAATCTTTCCCGGTAAGCAACCACCTTCTGGTGCTACACATATTAGTAAATATGGGTTAATGCAAGAGAGAGTTAGCCAGTAAGAGGCTGAAACTAACTGGCCAGGCAGTGTTTAAAAGAATACAATTTGTGTGCTGTTATTTCAGGGCATAAGCTAGCCAGGTGGCCGAGAGCTGGGCGGGATGGAAAGCAGGCCTGCCCGCAGCTCATCACTACAGGGATCCACCCCTGATCCTTTTGAAGGCTGTGCCATCTCTCCAGCCCCAGGCAATATTAATTTTTAATATAATTTTGTTCAAATGTTTTTTTTCTGACTTGAGGGATTTATTACATTTCTACAAGCACTTTCTGAGAAGAGTAAGTACAGGTGAGGATCCAGGTGGATACTCACTGGCACAGAAGACAGCGTAGACCCACGAACCATTTTCATCACAAGTAAGATGGCTGGAATTGATTTTCCTGAAGCCATGACGGCAGGCATATTTCAGAATAGTTCCAGGGGAGAAGGTTGTCCCATACAACTGGTTGACTGGAGCAGCAAATGGTAAATTTGGTGGAGGTCCACAATCACCTGGACCAAAATACAAGGGACACCACAAGCTGCATCTTGGGAGACAGACCCTCAGCATTTGAGTAGTAATGTTTACAAAGCAATTTCATCTTGACTCTCACTACCCCAAATCTCAAGGAACATAATAGATAATCACTGACATGTGCTTTCCAACAACAATAATGATAATGAAGAAGGCATAGAAATTTCGCTCACTCTTTCCTATCTTTTCTGTATTTTCAGTAGTATAAGTAAACTTATTATTTTTTCATTGTTTACATCTGCCTATTCAAAATATAGTCATCTATGTCATGGCAAATAATATTTCTTGCTGACTTTGTAAGAATATATTTCATTATGCAAGATAAGCTGTCTCAGGAAGCAGAGACGAGAAGGAAGTGTTTCATTTCTGTTCTCTTGGAGCTTTTGAATTTTGTATGAATTGTCTGCTTCAAAAATGCATTTCTAAATCATCACAATGTGAAGACTACATTAAACCCTTAGGTAAAAAATAGTCTTAATCCTACTTCCCTCATAAGAATTATTAAATAAAATACTAAATACCTTTTACATGGCCCAGTGCAATTATCTGTATTTATTTTATATAAATAGTCAAACAGTGGGGAACTTTTGTGGTCAGACTGGCAGATAATATATATTTATTTCTGGTCATAGTTGCTTTAAATTTAGATTATTTGTAGATCTAAATAAATATCAAGAGCACCTATGAAACCATCTTTAATCAGGATTATAGCAAATTTTCCCAAACCTCAAGACATCTAATATACCCTACAATGTAAAAAATGTGTTTCCACTAGACATTGCTTAAGGCAGGGATGTGATGGATTCATGGTGTAGTGACATCTGGCTTGTCCCCCCGTCCCCACCCTTATCCATTGCTTACCAAGAACAGGAGTCATCAGAACTGTGGCCAAGGCCAGTTGGAAGAGAATTGAATGAGAGGTTCTCCACAGCTCCAGGAAGGACCAAGCTGTCCTTATTCCCTTTCTGTAGAGGGTGGAGCTCTTGGTGAGTGGATGCAAAGCTCTTGGAGAGCACATGATCTGATGCCTTTTCAGTATGCTTCTACCAGGAAAACTCATAGTCATTGGTCTGACGCTTGTCATCAAGCACTGAAAATAACATAGGAACTGTCTTCAAAGGGATTGGAACCGAGTCTACAAGAAAACGTATTGAATAAAAATATTTACAACACACAGCAGCTTCTATTGGCATAAAATACCCCAGGAACTTACTCAGAAGACCAGTTAATTCTATATGGAGAGATAAGTGTAGGGCTTCTGGAAGTGGATCCCTATGTGGTAAGTGTTGCTCTCAAGTCTAAAGTGGTGGGTCCAGAATACTTTATTTTAAAATGGAAACCAAGTGTAGACATAGTAGTAACAGAGAGAAATTGGAGGCATATCTAGGACAATGTGGCCATCACTTTGATAAGTTACAAGGTAGGAATTTTAATAGGAAGGTGTTGGTTGTTTGTTGAAAACAGGGAGAGACAGATTAGAAGTAGATTTGCCTGGGTTATCAGTTCCGAGATTTGGAGTTTGTCCTCAGTGAACAGACAAACCTTTCTGTTGTTTTTGAGTGACTGTTCTTTCCTGACATCACGATGGCATGTGTTTACAAGGTAGCATCAAAGGGAGAGAAGTGAGTGACAGGAGGTTTACTTCAAACATGTGTGCACTGAACATCAACACACCCGTCTTATTAATAAATAATAATCAACATCTTATTAATAAATTATTAATAAAATAAGAACTGCCTAATACCCAGGTACAGATAAGCCTCACACAATGTTAGTGGGCCAGTTAATACCATTCTCACTAATGAACCATGGAGAAACATCAGAGCTAAATGACACTGTAGGTAACAGAGATTTAATGGGCATCTATAAAACATGCCACTACCAGCCACAGGACACACATTGTTCTCAGAAGCCCGTAAAATACTCTCTAATAAGCCCGGCGGTGGTGGCACCACCTTTAATCCCAGCACATGAGAGGCAAAGGCAGGCGGATCTCTGTGAGATCAAGGCTAGGCTAGCCAGTCTACAAGAGCTAGTTCCAGGACAGCTAGGGCTGTTACATAGAGAAGCCCAGTTTCAAAAAACTATCTATCTATCTATCTATCTATCTATCTATCTATCTATCTATCTATCTCTATACAAGAAGGAAATGGATATCTAAAATTGCCTACATAAAAGCCAGAGATTATACATAAATGACATGATGATATGCCCACACATATTAATAAAAAACACACAAAACCTCAAATTAATACATGAAAAAAGTAATAAAGATAAGGGCAAAGTTAAGAAACTAGAAATAAAAAGAACAATACAAAGATCAGAGTGACATGGGGGTGGCCAACCAGCTATAGACAAGGAGGAAAGAGGAAGATTGAGAGAGACGTAAACACAAAGAGGAAGAGAGGAAAAACCCAAATTAACAACATTAGAGATGAAAAAGCCAACATTACCAATGTGAAATTCAGAGGTTAATTGGACACACTTTGAAAACTTTAAAATACTGAAGAAGACGCTACACTATGGAAAGATCTCACCTCTCATAGGTCAGCAGAATCAATATTGTGAAAATGGTAGATGATCAACAAATTGGAAAAATCTACAAAATATAGGTACATTTCTAGACATATCAGACCTACTGAATGATGAGACTATAAGTAACACAAGCAGACCTTTATTAATCAATAAGAGTAAAACTAATAAGAAGTCTCCCAACTGAAAAGAAGCATGGGCCTGCATGGTTTCTACCTTTATCCTTAAAGAAGCATTGGCACCAGTGATCCTCAAATTATACCATAACATATAAATGGAAAGGAAACTACAGAATTCATTTTACAGATCCAGTATTACACTGAAACTAAAACCTGATGAAGAGATGTAGGGACACAGGGTAAAATTATAGCTCAATCTCCCTGAAGAATGTGAAGGAATAAATTCTCAATAAAATACTTAGAAACTCAATTCAGCAATATAACAATGATAACTTACAATGGTCAATTTGTCTTTATTCCAAGGATACAAGGATAGTTCAACATACACGATTCAATAAATGTAAGGCAGAACACAAATTGACTTAAGTACAGAAATCACACAACTGTCTCACAAGTACAGGAATAAAAAGCCTGCAATGAGTTCAACACACCTTCATGATAAAAGCCCCAAAGGAACTGAGAACAGAAAGAATATATCTCGACATATTAAAGGCTGTGTACAACAAACATGTAGCCACATTTTACAACTGAGACCTTCCCCTGTGACTCTGGACAAGACCAGGGCACCCACTTTCTCCACTAATATTCTTTAGAGCACTTGAAGAAATAAGAAAGAATAATATATTGCCAAAGCAATAAGATAAGAAAAAGAAATTCAAATAATAGAAGTCATCTTATCCCTCATTGTAGATGAGATGAGCCTATAAATAAGAGGCTTTAGTTCTCCACCCAAAAGTTCTTAAACCTGATAAGCATGGCAGAAATGTAATAGGATACAGAATCAACATACAACATCAGCATGTTTTTGAATATCAAGAATGAATACGCCAAGAGAATCAGGAAAACAATCCATTCACTACAGTTTCAAAAGTACTTAGGGAAAAAATCCTCACCATGTAGGCAAAAATACTCTACAATGAAAATTTTAGAACAGTAGAAAAATGAAAAAAAAATAGAAAATTGAAATACTTTCAATACTCATGTACCAACAGAGTAGGAATCCTTATCAAAATTCCAAAGACATTCCTCACAGAACAAAAATAATGAAAACAAAACCCTAAAATTCATATGGAAGCACAAAAGGCCCCAGATAGTAAACAAGCAATTGAGCAAAAAGAGCAATACAAGATGCATCATAATATCTGACTTCAAATTATACCAGAGAGCCACAGTAACAGAAACAGCATGGTGCTGGCACAAAAGCAGACTTGCAAACCAAGGAAGCAGAATCAAAGACCCAGAACCAATCCTCCTTACATACACTTACCAGATTCTCAACAAAAGACAAACAAACAAACAAATACGCTGAAGAAAAGACTACCTCTTCAACAAACAGTGCCAGGAAAACCAGACACCCACGTGTTAGAGGAACAAAACTAGGTTCCTCTGTCTCAGGCGACACAAAAGTCATTTCAAAATGAATTAAAGATTTTATTTTAAGGCAGGAAACTGACACCGCAAGAAGAAAGGTAATACAAAAGGCCTCAGGGTATGGACGTGTTGCTCAGATGTCTCACAGCCTTAAAAAATTAAAATTTTTAAAATGTCTTTTTGCAATATTAAGAATAAAGTACTTTTTTGGTCCCACCCTCGACAGCATATGCACAGCCTGTCTTTAGATCTTAGCCTGTGTTATCTTACTGTAGCCGTACTTTTGGTGACTATTACCTGGCACTGGCATTTTTAAAAATTTATCTTAATCTAAACTATCTTGGAGATTCGTTAGGCCCATTCTACATGGTCACCTTTAATCAAGATGGCGATGAAGTCATGTGGCATTTATTTTTTAACTCTAGTAAAATGGTAATCCAAAATTTAAAATGGAATTATGCTTATGGTTTTTTAAATTACCCACGCATAGATTTTAAGTACATAAAACATGGATCTATCAAAGGGAGATCCATAATACAATTTTAGAGACAGCTTTTTAATAATAAAAAAGCATATAGCAGTTTTAACATTATCTATACCAAAAAGTCATCTGGATTTATGTTAACCCAAATTTAGTAACCAGAGCTTAAAAGTCTCAGCTCCATGCTTGCAAGAAAACTTACATAGACAAACTTTTTAAAAGCACATTTAGTATTTGTATGTATGAGAAACCATAGCAAACATAGTTTACATCTCTTTTTTCCTTGGTTTTTAGACGATATACCAAAATCTCTCTTGCTTATTAGACAACATAAAAACTTACCAAAAGTCTTTCTTGTGGTCTTTTTCAGTGGTGTATGGTGTATGGCTGCAATATTTTAAACAAGAACAGAAACATGCATATCCTGTACCAGTATGAAACATTTGAGACCTACACTAGTTTTTATATATACATTAACCAAATGAACTACCAACCCGGACAACATGTGGGCTGGTGAGCAGACAGCTGTCAAAAGATGAAGCACAAATAACAGATGGAGAGATGAAAACTTGTAGACCATCCTCAACCATTGGGGAAATGCAATTCCAAACTACACGAAGAGGCCATCTCTTCTTGGTGGAAAGGCTATCATTAAGAAAACACATAGAGGACTGGGCAGTGGTGGTGCACGCTTTTAATCCCAGCACTCTGGAGGCAGAGGCAGGCAGAGCTCTGTGAGTTTGAGGCCAGCCTGGTCTACAAAGTGAGTTCCAGGACAGGTTCCAAAGCTACATAGAAACCCTGTCTTGAAAATAAATAAATAAATAAAAATTAAAAAAACAAATAAAAATCAAAACAAATAGCAGGACTGGAGAGATGGTGCAGCGGTTAAGAGCACGGGCTGTGCTTCCAGGGGACCTGAGTTCAATTCCCAGCACCCATGTGGTGGCTCACAACCACCTGTAAATCTGCAATGAGATTTGGTGCCCTCTTCTGGCATACAAAGAAAACACAGTAACAGATAAGACACTATGGGGGAAGTGTCGCCTTAGACACTGCTGGTGGTCACAAAAATCAGCTCAGCCACTATGGACCAAAGTGCAGAAATCACTAAAGAAAGCTAAAACTGGAGTTGCCATGTGCCCTGGCGGTGATGCTCCTGAGAGAGCAGATGCTGGTACACCACAGACCTGCTCGCACATGTTTGTGTGTCAGTACCCACAATGCCTGAGTCGGGGGAAGGCTAAGACTGTTTTGTATGTGTATAGTGGAGTCTTACTAGCCCCAAAGAAGAATGAAATTATGTCCTTTCCAGGAAACAGACGGAACTGAAGATCATTATGTGAAGACAAATACCATCCGTTCTCTCACGTGTACATCCTGACTTTATACACTATTATAGCGATACCATGAAAGCAAAAGGGAGAATGTTTGGGAGAGGGAGGGAGTAGTGCCAGGTCAGAGGAGAAAGCCCAACAGACATAGGGGTTGAATGTGTCGGGGTCTATGATGCGCTTCAGTGAATGTGTCTTTTTGAAGTTCATCATTATGTACAACAAAAAAACATTAGATCAGTGTCTCAGCCGGGCACCATTTCAGAAGCTTCCTCTTGCTGTCTCTGAGAACAAACACAGAGACCCGCAGCTGGACGACTTGTCAAGTGAGAGACCTTGAAACCGTCCTAAATGAAATTCTTCACCAAACCTCCCCTCAAGAAGCGACACAGAAGAGGAGACAGATTGTAAGAGACAAGGGGGGTTGGAAGACACCATGAAAACCCTTCTAGATCCAGCAGGACGGATACACATATGAACTAACTCGCAGAGAGTGTGGGAGCAGGCACAGAGCCTGCACGAGGTCAAGGTAGACAGGGACCCAGAGCTGAGGGGAAGTAGGCATCATTTTCTGTATCCAATTGGCAATCACTTGCAAAGGAAAAGTTAGTTTTCTCCAATGGCAACTCCCTGAGTATATAAGCCACACTTCAGGGAGGCTCCATGCCCAAGGGCCGATGGCAACCAATGAACTCAATGTTGTTTGTGTAGATTTATTTTTTTCACATCCTGCTTTGTTTGGGCATTAGTTTTTTCAGTCTTACTGGTCTTTGGCTTGTGATTTCGTGTTTTTGTTTTGGGGTGTGTGTGTGTGTGTGTGTGTGTGTGTGTGTGTATACATGTATGTTTCTTGTGCTTTTTATTTCTTTTTTAAATTACGGTTTGTTTGTTTTCTAAAGAGAGAGTAAAAGAAAGCATGAAATTGGATGGGAGGAGAGGTAGGGATAATCTGGGAAGAGACGACGGAAGGGGGAATCGTGATCAAACTATATGAAAAAATTAGTTTTAATATAAAAAACCACAAGAGCTGGCAATACACTTAGAAGGTAAAGGTGCTTGCTGCCAAGCCTGATGACCTGGATTTGATTCTCTGAACCATACAGTGGAATGAGAGAACTGACCTCCATATATGCGCACCACACCCCATGCTCCCCACACGCACACACAAAATCACATACCAAATGTGTATTAAAAAAAAACAAAAAACAAAAACAAACAAAAAAAAACCAGTCTTTCATATTCTCACACTAGGGAAGCTAAAATAGGAGGATCACAGTCTGAGACAGCCTGGTAACCAACTGAGAGGTTTTGCCTGTGTTAAAGGTAGGCAGGCCTGGAAGAAACTGACCTCTATGAGGCGTCGTCGAATGGAGGGTGGGAGAGCAGGGTGAAGATTGGTGCTCTCGACACCACTCCGCTCATGGGAGCTGACTTACGTCCTGATGGCAGACAGCTGCCAGGCACATTTGCTTAGGGACAAAGAAGCCGTTTCACGTCCTGCATTTGCCATGGCCTCGCCCTGAGGTCACATTTCTAGTGCTGGGATTACAGAGCACGCTGTGCCCTCAGAGGCTTTTCTCCTTTATAAAGTTAGAAGGTTGGTTTTGTGTATGTCTGTTAGGACTGTTGAGTGGGTTTAACACTAATAGCCTCTGGAAAGGAGTTGGCACAATGCTTGCAGCATGGAAATACGTTCTTCTGTTAGAAAAGACTTGGGAAGCTAGTCCCAGAATTGAGATTAGGATGGGACTCTGCCAAAACCAGAATTCTTAGAAATTAAAACATCACTATAGTGATTTAAAAGATAATAACGAGTGATTGCATCACTGGGGCACTTTAATTATGTGTGCTCAGTGCAAAGAAACACCCAATAGCATTGGTACCAGAGGCCCTTGGTGTCCAGTGGCCTCTGTAAGAACCAGTTTATGTGCAGAGCAGACAGGGCTGTCATGCAGTCCTCTCTCTCTCCTTCCGCTGTCTCCTAGGAGAAATTCCTGCAGTCCATAACCTTGTCTGCATATGTAAATTGCTCACAGACCACAGGGTTCTATTGGTAATAATCTTATTTGGTCATATTCCTCCCCGCGTGACTATCGAGGATAGCGTGTCCACTTAAAGCATTCAGCTCTGTGAGGTTTCATATTTCATTAAACTTCAGGGCATCTTTATCACTTCCTCCAAAGTCACACTCTCATTAGTAAGCATTTCCTTTCTCTCTTCCCCAAACCGAGCAGCCACCAGCTAAATTCTGTGTCTCCAGATCTCCCTGTCCGAGATAGTGCTACGATGTGTGGCCCACAGCAATTGTTCAGCTTCAACGGATGGGCATGTGGGTTGTTGATGTATTAAACTAAAGATGCTCCCTAGTGTCTCACTGTCCCACTGAAAACCGTTATCATAAACAAAAAGTGCATTTTCTCTCTCTGACCTGCCACGTCGGTTTCCTTTCCCTGCTGCTGTGATAATATGCCCTAACGGCAGCAACGTCAGTGAGAAAGCCTTTGTTTTAGAGAGCAGTCTGTCAGGTGGGAGGTGCTAGCCGCAAGAGTTTAGGGAGAGCAACCAAGTTGTATCTGTGTTTAGGAAAGAGAGAGCAATGAATACTTGCGCACTGATAACTCTCTCCTTTTTCTTTAGCACAGGACCCTAGCCCAACAAATGATCTTCTCACCTGAATTAACCTAATCTGTATCATCTCTCATGAGTGTGGCCAGAGGCTAGTCTAATGGAGGTGACCCTCACAGGCATGGCCAGAGGCTAGTCTAATGGAGGTGACCCTCACAGGCATGGCCAGAGGCTAGTCTAATCTAGGTGACCCTCACAGGCATGGCCAGAGGCTAATCTAATCTAGGTGACCCTCACAGGCATGGCCAGAAGTTAGTCTAATCTAGGTGAGCCTCACAGGCATGGCCAGAGGCTAGTCTAATCTAGGTGACTCTCACAGGCATGGCCAGAGGCTTTTATCCTAAGACATCCCAGATCCTGTCAAGTTGACACATCAGTATTAATCCTCATACCCACCACACAGCATGCCTTAAACTAATCTACATTAAACATACTTAGAACACTAAGACAAAGTCATCGAATACAAAGCCTACCTTGTAATAAAGTGCTGAAAAGCTCATGTACACCAACAGGGGGCATTCCGTAGACATTATGGGATCAAAACCATAAAACACAACAACCGGAATGCCCCTGGTAGCATAGCCATCACAGACTATCACTCATCCGCCTCCCACTCCCATGATTGAGTGGGAGCTGCTGGGTCTCATCGGTGTTCAGCGTGGCCAGAGCACACTGCACTGTGTATATTGCCAGCCCAGGAAAACACCAGACTTCAAAACTCAAACTATTGTTTCTGTGGCATGCATATCTGACAAAAATAAGCTCTGAGAGTTATAGGAAAATCTGTCACGCTAGAGATCATTTATATTACAAACAATGCTGCAATGAACATTTGTGTACATTTTTTCTGTGTGAACATTTTCTTTTTTCCATTTTTTTCTAGGGCATCTATAGCGTGGCAAGAGACTCCTGGATTAGACAGTGACACTGCCAGCTTTCTTAGCAATAATAAACTGGTTTCCAAAGTTACTCCATTATTTTTACAGTCAAGAAGATTCTGCTTTTTGACATTTTCCCTCAGAGCTTGTGGTTACTGTTTTTCGGTTTTGTTTTCGTTTTTGGTTTGTTTGAGATATACTAGCCCTGTCTACTGTGAGCATGGTGTCTCCCTGTGAGTTTGATTTAAATTCTTTTTATTCATCATCTACCCATCAGTGGTCCTGATGATATTTTCATACACTTTTATGCAGTTTGTGTAAGTCTGTTCTTTGGAGAAATGTGCATTCAAATAATTCTGCCTTTAATTCAATCCACCACCTTTTGTTGATAGTCTGTGAAAGTTTTTTTTATTCTTTATGGAGAAAAGCTGTCCCTTTGAAGTTCTGGTAGGCCAAACTAGCCTTAAACTTCCTGTCTCCTATCCTCTACTTCCCAAGTGCTTGAATTACAAGAGTCTGCCAACAGGCCCAGTTTCCCATTCATCCTTGAGAGTATCTAAACACAGGGCTTATTATTATTATTATTATTATTATTATTATTATTATTATTGTTTTAATGTAGTCCAACTTTTCTCTTTTTGTTGTTGCTTGTGTTTTTAGTGTCGTATATAAGAAATTGGTGTCTAGCCAAAAAGTAAAGATTCACACTGGTGTCTTCTGGTGAGAATTTCATGGTATGGCTTTTTTGTTTGCGTTGTTTTTTTTGTTTTTTGAGGCAGGGTTTCTCTGTGTAACATCCCTCTGGTTGTCCTGTAACTTACTCTGTAGACCAGGATGGCCTCAAACTCACAGAGCTCTGCCTGCCTCTGTCTCCCGAATGCTGAAGTTAAAGTCATGTACTACCACAGCACGACTGGTCTGGCTTTTAAGTTTAGGCTTAAGGTCTTTTTATTCTTAAAAGCAGGGAACAATGCTAATTCTGGAAAAGGAACAGGAGGAGACACAAGGAAGACTAAACTCTCCTGAGAGATGGCACAGAGGGTGAGCGGCTTCCTCTTAACAGCGAGCTTATTCTCCCGTTTGTGGCCAGATGAAGAGAGAGACCTGGCAATGGTACCAGCTCCCGTCCCTCCTGTACTGAGTGAAAGCTCTGTGTGTCCCTTTCCAGCCCTTTCACTTCCCTGGGTAGCCAATAACATTGCCATTCCTACTCCCATGTGCAGGGACTAGACAAACCAAACAACACATTTGTGTTTCATAACCAGAAAAATGGTGCTGTCCATTTCTAAGATACTATGCAACTTGTTTCCTTGTTGGGCGTTACTATTTCCCCAGATCTGTACTCCTCGAGGTGATAAAACTCTAGCCTTTCCCCCCAGACACTCTGGGTGTTTAGTAAATGACTGACCTGAAGGTATCTGAGAAAGACCGAAAAAGACTCTATCGTTGCCGTGCTTTTTCTCCCTCTCAGAATGAGGCATCTTTGGCCACTGGCATTCCTTGCCCCTCCCTGGAACAGAATCACCGTAACATTCTTTCCTTTCAGGCAAACATTCTGCTCAAAATCAGAAGTTCCAGTGGTGTGGTTACTGGTCAGGTGGGGACATGCTCAAGTAGATACAGAGTTGGTCATTATTCTTGGAGATGCTTAATTACAGATTAAAACACTCCTTCCTCTAAGCTAATCGTCAAATGTGATGAAATATATTTGTGTTTGGTTTTGTCTTTCCTGCCCATGAGAGGCAACTGGGAGAATGGTTCTACAGAAGTGCCCACAGGACAGTCTGCCGATGGTAGATTGTGTAAGTAGGAACACCGTGGTTGGAGCTGTACTGAGCATGTGCAAGCTTTAGTTGATTATTCTCTAAACAATATCATATAAAGAGTTTCCATAGCTCTTACATCCTGTGCTGTTACGAGTAATATAGAAAAGATATAGAATGCACACAGAGGATGTATGAGAGTCACCCATAGACGCTGTTGCATGAGGAAAACAAAGCACCAGAAACTCAGCTCTCACTTCAAAGGCAGTAAGAGATCATGTATCCTGGAGCCAAATAATAGCAGCCATGGCCCAGGAGCGTGGTTTCCCCAACTCCATGTTTCTGTGTGGCCTTGCTTTCATGGAAATTGTATAGTCATAGAGCCAAGAAAGTTGAAAATCAACACTTTCCAAATGTATTGGTAGAAACCTCAGTGAGTTACTATAAAGTAGGCACCTCTGTTCTCGGTCTTGGATATTGTCTGTGGATATTCTCGTCTCCTGGGCTGATGCAATCCAGTCACCTCTTAAGTTAATGTACCCCAAAAGGTTTCATACAATAATTGCAAGAACATTAAGTGAAAGACAAAAGTGGGCAAGGAATAGCTACTAAGGGGGCTAAAGATACTCCTCCCAAATTGTAACCAGGCTCTGGACCTACAGTACCCCAAACTCTGCACAATCACTGCACTTCTCACCGGCCTTCTTAGAACGTTTAATGTCTTTCAGGGCACGTTAGTCCCATGATCCATTAGTATCTAATGAATCCTAACCAAATTCCAATCTACTGTGACACAGAAGAAAAGCTTCTGGTAGTGGAGAATGCAGCCAGATTAACCAGGCATACACGGTTTCCTGTTCTGTGGTTGACACCTTTTTGTTGAAGAATGAGAACTGTATCTGTCAGCTCTAGCTCAGAACACACAAAACTGGTTAGTTCTTACAATCTGAAGATAGCAATGCCTACATTAAATCAGGTCTCACAAGCAGTGATCCGGGCTGTGAACTCTAGTTCTGCAATATTGGAGAATAATAACTATTTTACCATGCCATTTAGCGTTCGTACGTGAAGACCCACGGGTGCGGGCTTTGTCTAGCAAGCCTCCAGATTTCAGAAGTTGGATTGCAGTATACATTCTCTTTTGTGAAACCTATAACTATGCTAAAATTAATTTTGAGGGGTCTGGAGCCTCGGCTCAGCTGTTAAAACCATTGACCGCTTTTTCAGAAGACCTGGATGCAACTCCCAGCACCCTATGGTGCCTCACAACAGTCTGCAACTCCAGTCCCAAGGGATCCAGAGCATTTTCTGACCTTCTCAGACACCAGGCATGAACATGGGTACATAGACAGATAGTGCACACAAAACATTAACATACATGAAATGATTAAATACATCTAAAAATTAAACATTACAAACACTGGTTCAATTAAAGCAAAAAAAATGTTTTGGGACAGTTTATGTTTTAAAGATGGAGAAATAGTAACCAAAAGTTATCCTTAGATACTGAGGACTGTTTCTAGACATTCTTGCTCATAGTTTCTCTATTATGTCAGGCACTGGGCCTTGTCTCCATGTATTTGATGTGTGCAGGATTAGCTTGCTTGCTGTCCTAGAAGTTGTCTTAATTCTCACCATTTTCTCAGAAAGGAAATTAAGCAACAAATAACTTTTTAAATACAGCTCTTATATAGCAGAGTCAAGATGAAAATCTAGGTTTGAAAATGTATCTATGAAAACTGAGTTTGCACATGTTACAGTCAGCAAGTCCACCAGTATCCATAGCTGTGTGATAACCAAGGAACTGTAACAAGCTCTAAATTCCTTCCCTAAAGAAAAAGATAAAGAAATCACAGTATGTCTATATGAGGAAATAATAGACTAAAACACAGCAAGACGAACGAAGCTGTGTATGACGTGAATAACCTCACAACCTAAAGAAGTCTAATACATTGCAGAATACGCAGTGTGACCCCGTCATAAAAACAACCTTCTTATCCTTACCTTCCAGGTCCTTCCTCTCTCACAGGTCTGACTCTGGCCAGTCTCCTGGGAGTAGCTTCCACCTGCTGATTTCCTATTTTTAAGTACATCCTTGGGAGCACTATACATTTTTGTAAAGAAGCACATGGGTTTTGATTTTGTTTTTTGGTTTTTTTGTTTTGTTTTGTTTTGTTTTTGTTTTTTAAGGTAATGCCTTTCAGTGTACATCAAGGAAATAATTAAAGGAGAAGACAAGAGCTGGTAGAGAGGGCTCAGCTTGGAAAAGTGCTTACTGCCAAGCCTGATGATCTCAGTTCAGGCCCTGGGTCCCTCTGTGTCAAAAGGAGAGAGCTGCCTCCCACAGGTTGTCCTCTGGCCTCCATACGTGTGCTGTGACATGCATGCATCCTCCATGACACATTAAAAAAAACAACGTTGGCTGGATAGTGATGACACACGCCTTTAATCCCAGCCCTTGGAAAGCAGATCTCTGTAAGTTTGAGGCCAGCCTGGTCTACAGAATGAGTTCCAGGACAGCCAGGGCTACACAGAGAAACTCTATTTCAAAAAACCAAAAAAACAAATACAAAACAAAAAAATGCTAAGGAGGGGAGAATAATGTTCAATTTTAAGAATTGTGGAAATAAAAATATAAGAATTATAATACATATAACTAAGTTTTATGCCTAAAATATAAAAAGCTTCTTTGGAAATTATTCAAAATTAGAAACATTAAGTAAAACAATGAGCAAATAAGTAGATAGAAAGAGAAGAAAAGAAAATGCTCATTTCTAGGAAATATTGCGTGAGTTGGGTTCTCTGGACAACAGTTGAGATGGTTTGTCTGTGGCTTGCTTATCTGAGGCTACCATGAGGAACAGTATCCATATGGGAGGACCAGGGCTGAGCAGAAATCAACCCAGCTGGAAGTCCATAGCATCAAACACTCCATATATTCTAAACCAAAGTCTCAATTTGTGAGTTATGACCCTCTTTGAAATAAAAGATCCCAGAAGCCAAAGAAAATTGAGTGGCTAGCATCCTCATGGCAGAGGATCCTTAACTGTGTGGCACAAGACAGTTGTGGGAGTTTAGAAACAGTTCTGGCCTTGAAGACATAGTACATGGATCTGGAATCTGTGCTTTTAGTAAGCACAAGGCCTGTCTCATTTAAGGTGGCCTTCTCATCTTCTGGTTGATGCAAGGTTGCAAGGGTTCAGTTTAATGCACTGGGGACACCGTATAGAGACAGTTTAAACCAGTGGTTCTCAACTTTGCTAATGCTGTGACCCTTTAATACAGTTCCTCATATTATGGTGACCCCCAACTATAAAAATATTTTCATTGCTACTTCATAACTGCAATTTTCCTATTGTTATGAATCTCAATGTAAATAGTTGTGTTTTCTGATAGTCTTAGGCGACCTCTGTCAAAAAACCATTTGGCCTATAGATTTTAAAGTATGTTTTAGTAAGTCAACAGTACATGTAGACAGGTGATGTATTTCTTTGAAGGCCAGATTTGGGGTTGTTTGCTATTGACATTGTCCCCATATGTTTCCCTTCTTCTCACAGAATAGACGATGATTTCTTAACTTTCAATTTTATTTTTCTTATGTACCAGAAAGAAACATATAATCATTGCAGTTCCCATTTTTCCTTGCTTCAAGGAATAAAAAGATAAAAGAGAAAAATGTGTTTTCTGAAATATGACTATAAATTCAGATGAAATGTGATAAAAACTAAAACTGGTTCTGCAGGGGGAAGAAAATAGAAATTTTAGTGGAGCCAGGAAGAAATAATTTATTTAAAGGTGGATATAGTTCAAGTTGTTTTTAAATGTTAGTCTGTTAAGTCAAGAACTAGGTGTGTTTGTATTCTGGTGCACAATTGATTGGATTACTTACAGAAGTGAAAATGTAAACACAAAGTGTACATTTAAAATGCAAGGATAGAAAAAAGGAAATCTCATAGATATTAGCTATTTCTGCCCACCTTTATTCTACTACTAATATTTATTATTTTAGATATGCTGTACTTATTTTAGATAATTTTTGAGTTAATTAAATAAAAGTCTGTATTTTTAAATGGAGACTAACTCCAGCAGTGTGCAAACAACTCTGCAGTGGGCGTGTGCACCCGTGAAGAAGGAGAGGGCAGTGGGCATGCGCACTCGTGAAGAAGGAGAGGGCAGTGGGCATGCGCACTCGTGAAGAAGGAGAGGGCAGTGGGCATGGGCACTTGTGAAGAAGGAGAGGGCAGTGGGCATGCGCACTCGTGAAGAAGGAGAGGGCAGTGGGCATGCGCACTCGTGAAGAAGGAGAGGGCAGTGGGCATGCGCACTCGTGAAGAAGGAGAGGGCAGTGGGCATGCGCACTCGTGAAGAAGGAGAGGGCAGAGGGCTTACGCGCCCGTGAAGGTGGTGAGGAAAGAAAAAGACCAGGAACCAAAGGCTTCACGCATTTCTTCTCTTCCTCAAAGACTACAGCTGGCTACATAACACTTTTGAGTACATTGATAGCAGGAAGGCAGAAGTGTGCTCAGCTGTCTATTCTAAGACAATAGTAAGAAAGTGTGGGAGGTGGTGTTTCAGAGAGGGCAATTTTAATTTCACTTACAAAATTGTGGAATTAATTTTGGGAGTGGAGAAAACACTATTTCCTATTTAATTTCACTTTTTGAACCACTTTATAGTTATTAAGCTAAAAATAACCAGCAAGGATTTATACATATTGTGCATTTAATATGTCAATTAGCTTCCCGATACTCCAGGAACTTATTAATAATTTAAATGCAATATGAAATGATACTGTATATTGCACAAACTAATTATAATCATAATATATTCTGGACTATTGGATAAATGTAATAAAATGTAGCACAAGTAATAAATGACAATAAAACTTTAAAATATTAGTATTCAACTAACACAGAACTAAAAAACCAAATCTCATGTTTTTAAAATAATTATCGCTCTCCCTGTCCCTTCCCAGCTTGCACCCAGAATCCTCCCCCCCTCCCCCTTCCTCATCCTCCCGTCTTTGGGGCCACAAAATCCCACAGCTCAGCCTGTTTGGGCTCTGGGGACCTGGAATTGAGTGCACCCAGGCCGGTGGGAGGTCCCCTCCTTCATTTGACTGCCCGGAGCAAGGTAGGCCTTTGTCTGAGAGCTGCTTGGCCTGCAAGGGGACCTGAAAGTCTGCAGGAGGATCCATCGTTCTTTGGGGTGAGTGAGGAGTGAGTGCCCGAACCGCGGCAGCTGCCCGGTGAGGGACCACCGACTCTCCACAACTCCCCCTGCCACCAGCACACTTCCTGCTCTTCCTGCAGGGGTTATTCTCCCCGGATACTGCCTCTCTCTTCCTGTCCCTTCCCAGCTCGCACCCAGAATCCTCCCCCCCTCCCCCTGCCTCATCCTCCCGTCTTTGGGGCCACAAAATCCCACAGCTCAGCCTGTTTGGGCTCTGGGGACCTGGAATTGAGTGCACCCAGGCCGGTGGTAGGTCCCCTCCTTCATTTGACTGCCCGGAGCAAGGTAGGCCTTTGTCTGAGAGCTGCTTGGCCTGCAAGGGGACCTGAAAATCTGCAGGAGGATCCATCGTTCTTTGGGGTGAGTGAGGAGTGAGTGCCCGAACCGCGGCAGCTGCCCGGTGAGGGACCACCGACTCTCCACAACCCCCCCTGCCACCAGCACACTTCCTGCTCTTCCTGCAGGGGTTATTCTCCCCGGATACTGCCTCTCTCTCCCTGTCCCTTCCCAGCTTGCACCCAGAATCCTTCCCCCCCTCCCCCTTCCTCATCCTCCCGTCTTTGGGGCCACAAAATCCCACAGCTCAGCCTGTTTGGGCTCTGGGGACCTGGAATTGAGTGCACCCAGGCCGGTGGGAGGTCCCCTCCTGCATTTGACTGCCCGGAGCAAGGTAGGCCTTTGTCTGAGAGCTGCTTGGCCTGCAAGGGGACCTGACAGTCTGCAGGAGGATCCATCATTCTTTGGGGAGGATCCATCATTCTTTGGGGACACCAAACACCTCCGCGCTCCTTTTGAAGGAAGAGATGGGCAGGCGCCAATGCAGGAGCTCCTCCAACAACATGAAAGGCAACATGACATCACCACAAGCCAGACATCCCGAAACAACAAGAATTGAACACCCTACCCCAGAAGATATAGAAGAAACCGACATTAAACAGTACTTTATAAAAATAATAGAGGACCTTAAACAGGAGGTAAAAAACTGCCATAAAGAAATGGAGATGACAAACAAAAAGGTAGACGAAATAAATAAATCTCTCAAAGATACCCAAGAAAAACAAGAAAAACAAGAAAAAGCAATCAAACAGGTAAGGGAAACAGTACAAGACCTGATAAATGAAATGGAGGTATTGAAGAAAACACAATCTGAGGGACGACTGGAAATGGAAACTCTGAGTAAACGAACAGAAACTTCAGAGACAAGTATTTCCAACCGAATACAAGAGATGGAAGAAAGAATCTCGGACTCTGAAGATACTATAGAAGAAATAAACTCACAGATTAAAGAACTAAACAAATCTAACAAATTCTTAACACAAAACATTCAGGAAATCTGGGACACCATGAAAAGACCAAACCTAAGAATAATTGGGGTAGAAGAAGGAGAAGAATTACAACTCAAAGGCCCAGAAAACATATTCAACAAAATTATAGAAGAAAACTTCCCCAACCTAAAGAAGGATGTTCCTATGAAGGTACAAGAAGCCTACAGAACACCAAATAGACTGGATCAAAAGAAAGCATCCCCACGCCATATAATAATCAAAACACAAAACATACAGAATAAAGAACAGATATTAAGAGCTGCAAAGGAAAAAGGTCAAGTAACATATAAAGGGAAACCTATCAGAATTACACCTGATTTCTCAATGGAAACCATGAAAGCCAGAAGAGCTTGGATAGATGTGCTACAGACACTTAGGGAACATGGATGCAAGCCTAGACTATTATACCCAGCAAAGCTTGCATTCACCATTGATGGAGAAAACAAGATATTCCAGGACAAAAACAGATTTAAACAATACGCAGCCACAAATCCAGCCTTGCAGAAAGTAATAGAAGGAAAATCACAAACCAAGGAGTCCAACAACGCCGACAATAACTCAGGCATCTAGCGACCCTTCACCAGCACAACTAGAAGAAGGGAAACACACAAACTCTACTACTAAAAATGACTGAAGTTAACAACCACTGGTCATTAATATCACTTAATATCAATGGACTCAATTCACCTATAAAAAGGCACAGGCTAAGAGACTGGATACGAAAACAGAATCCAACATTTTGCTGTTTACAAGAAACACACCTCAACCACAAAGACAGGCACCTACTCAGAGTAAAGGGTTGGGAAAAGGTTTATCAAGCAAATGGCCCTAAGAAACAAGCGGGTGTGGCCATACTAATTTCCAACAAAGTTGACTTCAAACTAAAATCAATCAGAAGAGATGGAAAGGGACACTTTATACTCATAACAGGAAAAATCCTTCAGAATGAAGTCTCAATCCTGAATATCTATGCCCCTAATATAAAAGCTCCCACTTATGTAAAAGAAACACTTCTAGAACTCAAGGCAGCCATCAAACCACACACACTAATAGTTGGAGACTTCAACACTCCTCTCTCACCAATGGACAGGTCAATCAGACAGAAACCTAACAGAGAATTGAAAGACTTAATGGAGGTAATGAACCAAATGGACTTAACAGACATCTATAGAACATTCCACCCAAATAGGAAAGAATATACCTTCTTCTCTGCGGCTCATGGAACCTTTTCGAAAATTGACCATATACTTGGTAACAAAGCAAACTTCCACAGTTACAAAAAAATATTAGTAACCACCTGTGTCTTATCGGATCACCATGGATTAAAATTAGAATTCAACAACAATGCTACCCCCAGAAGGCCCACAAACTCATGGAAACTGAACAGTCAACTACTGACCCACACCTGGGTCAAGGAAGAAATAAAGAAAGAAATTAAAGTCTTTCTTGAATTTAATGAAAACAAAGACACAACATACTCAAACCTATGGGACACAATGAAAGCAGTGCTAAGAGGAAAGTTCATAGCACTAAGTGCCCACTTAAAGAAAACGGAGAAAGCACTCATTGGTGACTTAACAGCACACCTGAAAGCTCTGGAAAAAAAAGAAGCAGACTCACCTAGGAGAAGTAGAAGACTGGAAATAATCAAACTGAGGGCAGAAATCAACAAAATAGAAACACAGAAAACAATCCAAAGAATCAATGAAACAAGAAGCTGGTTCTTGGAGAAAATCAACAAGATTGACAAACCCTTAGCCAATCTAATCAAACGGCAGAGGGAGAACACGCAAATTAACAAGATCAGAAATGAAAAGGGGGACATAACCACAGACACAGAGGAAATTCAGAAAATCATTAGATCTTACTACAAAAGCCTGTATGCCACAAAATTGGAAAATGTAAAAGAAATGGACAGTTTTTTAGATAAATACCATATACCAAAGTTAAACCAGGACCAGGTAAATGCTCTAAATCGTCCTGTTAGTCGCGAAGAATTAGAAACTGTTATCAGAAACCTCCCTACCAAAAAGAGCCCAGGACCAGATGGTTTCAATGCGGAATTCTACCAGAACTTCCAAGAAGACCTAATACCTATACTCCTTAAGGTATTTCATAATATAGAAACACAAGAGTCACTGCCAAATTCCTTCTATGAAGCTACAGTTACCCTGATACCTAAACCACACAAAGACTCAACCAAGAAAGAGAATTACAGGCCAATCTCACTCATGAACATGGACGCAAAAATTCTCAATAAAATACTGGCAAACCGAATCCAAGAACACATTAGAAAAATTATCCATTACGATCAAGTAGGCTTCATCCCAGAGATGCAGGGCTGGTTCAACATACGAAAATCTATTAATGTAATCCATCATATAAACAAACTGAAGGAAAAAAACCATATGGTCATCTCATTAGATGCTGAAAAAGCATTTGACAAAATTCAGCACCCTTTTATGATAAAGGTCTTGGAGAGATTAGGGATACAAGGGTCATTCCTAAATATAATAAAAGCTATTTACAGCAAACCGACAGCTAACATCAAATTAAACGGAGAGAAACTCAAGGCTATCCCACTAAATTCAGGAACACGACAAGGCTGTCCACTCTCTCCTTATCTCTTCAATATAGTGCTTGAAGTTCTAGCAATAGCAATAAGACAACATAAGGGAATCAAGGGGATCCAATTTGGAAAGGAAGAAGTTAAACTTTCATTATTTGCAGATGATATGATAGTATACATAAGCGACCCCAAAAACTCCACCAAAGAACTCCTACAGATGATAAACTCCTTCAGTAACGTGGCAGGATACAAGATCAACTCCAAAAAATCAGTCGCCCTCCTATACACAAAGGATAAGGAAGCAGAGAGGGAAATCAGAGAAGTATCACCTTTCACAATAGCCACAAATAGCATAAGATATCTGGGAGTATCGCTAACCAAGGAAGTGAAGGATTTATATGACAAGAACTTTAAGTCTTTGAAGAAAGAAATTGAAGAGGATACCAGAAAATGGAAGGATCTCCCCTGCTCGTGGATTGGGAGGATCAACATAGTAAAAATGGCAATTCTACCAAAAGCAATCTATAGATTCAATGCAATCCCAATCAAGGTCCCATTAAAATTCTTCACAGAGATTGAGAAGACAATAATCAACTTTATATGGAAAAACAAGAAACCCAGGATAGCCAAAAAAATCTTATACAATAAAGGTACTTCTGGAGGCATTACCATCCCTGACTTCAAACTCTATTACAGAGCTACAGTATTGAAAACGGCTTGGTATTGGCATAAGAACAGAGAAGTTGACCAATGGAATCGTATAGAAGACCCGGATCTTAAACCACAAACCTATGAACACCTGATTTTTGATAAAGGAGCCAAAAGTACACAATGGAAAAAAGAGGGCATCTTCAACAAATGGTGCTGGCATAACTGGATGTCAACCTGTAGAAGAATGAAAGTAGATCCATATCTATCACCATGCACAAAACTCAAGTCCAAATGGATTAAAGACCTCAATATTAATTTGAACACATTGAGATTGATAGAGGAGAAAGTGGGAAGTACTCTACAACAAATGGGCACAGGGAACCGTTTCCTATGCATAACCCCAGCTGCACAGACTTTAAGGGCAACATTGAATAAATGGGACCTCCTGAAGTTGAGCAGCTTCTGTAAAGCAAAGGACATTGTCACTAAGACACAAAGGCAGCCTACTGACTGGGAAAAGATCTTCACCAACCCTGCAACTGACAAAGGTCTGATCTCTAAAATATATAAGGAACTCAAGAGACTAGACGGTAAAATGCCAATTAACCCAATTAAAAAATGGGGCGATGAACTGAACAGAGAATTCTCAACAGAAGAAGTTCGAATGGCCAAAAGACACTTAAGGTCATGCTCAACCTCCCTAGCTATCAGGGAAATGCAAATCAAAACAACTTTGAGATATCATCTCACACCTGTCAGATTGGCTAAAATCCAAAACACCAATAATAACCTTTGCTGGAGAGGTTGTGGGGTAAGGGGCACACTCATCCATTGCTGGTGGGAATGCAAACTTGTGCAACCACTTTGGAAAGCAGTGTGGCGGTTTCTCAGGAAATTCGGGATCAACCTACCCCAGGACCCAGCAATTCCACTATTGGGAATCTACCCAAGAGATGCCCAATCATACAACAAAAGCATATGCTCATCTATGTTCATAGCAGCATTATTTGTAATAGCCAGATCCTGGAGACAGCCTAGATGCCCTTCAGTGGAAGAATGGATGAAGAAACTGTGGAATATATACATGCTAGAATACTACTCAGCGGTAAAAAACAATGACATCTTGAATTTTGCAGGCAAATGGATGGAAATAGAAAACACTATTCTGAGTGAGGTAACCCAGACCCATAAAGATGAACATGGGATGTACTCACTCATATTCGGTTTCTAGCCATGATTATAGGACATCGAGCCTATAAGTTTGGGATCCTTGAGAAGATAATAAGAAGGTGAACTCCCAAAAAAGATATAGTAATCCTCCTGGATATTGGAAGTAGACACGATCGCCAGGCAAAATTGGGAACTTGAGGGTTGGGCAAGACTGGGCCAAGGGAAGATGGGGAGAGAAAAGTGTGAAGGGGAGACCGGGGGGAGCTCGGAGGAATGGGGTGCTTGGGATATAGGAAGGGTGGATATGAGAGCAGTGAAGCATATATCTGAATTTAAGGAGCTACCTGAGGGTTGTCAAGAGACTTGACCCTAGAGGGGTTCCCAGGTTTCCAGGGAGACGCCCCCAGTTAGTTCCTTGGGCAGCTGAGGAGAGGGAGCCTGAAAAGGCCAGTTCCTATAGCCATACTGATGAATTTCTTGCATATCACCATAGAACCTCCACCTGACGATAGATGAAGAAAATGACAGAGCCCCACCTTGGAGCACCGGACTGAGCTCCCAAGGTCCTGATGAGGAGCAGAAGGAGAGAGAACATGAGAAAGAAAGTCAGGACCGTGAGGGAACCTCCAGCTGGCGACAGATGGGGAAGGTGACTGAGCCCCACATTGGAGCACTGGACTGAGCTCCCAAGGTCCCGATGAGGAGCAGAAGGAGCGAGAACATGAGGGAGAAAGTCAGGAACGAGAGGGGTGCGTTCACTCATGGAGACGGTGGGACAGAACTAATGGGAGATCACCAACTCCAGTTGGAATGGGACTGATGGATCATGCGACCAAACCCGTCTCTCTGAGTGTGGCCAACAGCGGGGGCTGACTGAGAAGCAAAGGACAATGGCTCTGGGCTCTGATTCTTCTTCATGGACGGGCTCTGTGGGAGCCTTCTCAGCTTGGTCGATCACCTTCCTGGACCTGGGGGGAGTTGGGAGGACCTTGGTCTTAGCATAGAGTGGGGAACCCTGATGGCTCCTTGGCCTTGAGAGGGAGGGAGGGGAGGTATGGGTGGAGGGGAGGGGAGGGAAGGGGGAGAAGGAGGGGAGAGAAAGGGGAGAAGGAGGGGAGGGAGGGGGGAGGAGGAGGGAAGGAGATGGAAATTTTTAAATATAAAAAAAATAAACCATGAGAAAAAAAAAATAAAATAATTATCTAATGAATGAAGCTATTCTGCAGGGACATTTGGTGCCGAGAGGGGAGTGATGTAGTCTCAGATAGTGATGGCAAAATACAGAGGAAGAATTAGCAAAAGCAGGTGTATGAAAATAAAAAAAAACTTTCCATATAATTATTAATATTTGACCCCAAAGCCCCAGCCAGTGTGTGCTCTTTTCTCCCTAGGCACTCAAAACAGCTAAAGAGAAGAGCTGCTGGCGGGTGCAGAGAAAGTCTGTTCGGATTCCCTCTGTTTAAATCTGTCAGCCCTAACAGAAACCTGTGATGTAACCATTTATAATGTGATATATATCTACAGACCACCAGATAAGTCAATAGTAATGTTTTTCTAAATATTATTTAATATTTTGTTATCAATTATCACCCCCTGCCCCGCCTCCCTCTGGCATCAATGACGAGTGAGCAAATGGCTGAATGTGCCCTCCTTCTCTTCTTAGTTCTACCGGCAGGATTTTAAAAATCCCTTTCCTATTGCTCGTTTTCATTCTCTGAATACATATCTGTTGTGAGTCATGCAGACGAGTTGACTGTTGTCCTACATAAGGCGCCTAAACGGTGAGACGAAGAAAGGGAATACTGTTCTGAGACTCCGGAGGCACCGACAGAGCTCACGAATAACTCCCGCACCTGGAGCCAAGTGGCCCGGTGCGTTGTTGAATGATTAATAGATTAAGTTGTTTTTCAAGTGGGTTCAGCAAACGTTTGATTTGTGAGAACATAGCAGGCAGACGGAATCAGCAGGAGAGACGGCTCACTCTGAAAACTGGGAGGGAATTGTGTCAGCGGCCACAGGAGGGACAACCAGGGACCTGACAGGAACGACGACAGCTTCATAGAGAGAGAGTGGCGAGCTACGACATGTCAGCCGACATGTCTAGGTGACTCTAGAAAAAGGTCTTCTGCAATCGGTTCCTACATCCGTGTGGTCCACCCTGAAGTTCCCTGCGAACACCTCCATGAGAGTGGTCCTCTTCCCTGCAGTAAGCTTTGCAGCCTCTGGGAGTCAGTGCGGCTGGGGTGAGCAAGTGGATACAAGCCCCAGCTTCTCACCAGGAGGAGGTTAGCTCAGAGTTATGGTCCACAGGTCCTCAGAGAGCTGTCGGCCTGATTGGGTCCCTGGGAGCCACAGCAACAGCATCCTCACTAACGGTCCCTCTTTGGTTCTCTTTCTTTTCCTGTATAACCATCCCCTCCCAGCGCTTACCAGAACCACCTAAGTAAATCAGGGGTCGCATATGCTTGAATCTGAGGAAAACCAGAAAGACATTCCAAGTCGCCTCTTAGTATCGGGCAATGGCTCTTGTGAGGGCAGACAGGGAAGCCACATGTACCCCTCCAGAAGCTCAGGCACATCTGTCTCATCTAAGGCCCGGTGAAAATGTGCTATGTATTAATGGCCTCCTTGCAGGATGTTTGGAGAAAGTCAACGAAAAGACTCATGCTCTCCACAGAGTTCCATTGGGAAGAGACAACAGGAGACGCTGAGACAAGAATGAGGAAGACTTAGTGGGAGCAAGCGCTGGTGTCTGGAAATCTGTGATGCCCCAGAGAACTCCGATACAAACGACGGTGACACAGGGCTTTTCCTCCGGTGTTTGGGAAGTGGCTCCAGCCACGTTCATTCAATATCAAGGAAAATGGCGATCAAATCAGATGGAAGACTGGAGAAGATGAAGGTGGCTGATGTGGTCTTCATAGGCATCAGTTCCTTGAACTTTCTTCTCGGGGTGGAGTAAGGTGAGAGAGACTAGGTGCGTCCCCTTCAGGGAGGTTAATGACTGACATGAGGCCCGAATGAAAAGAGGCACTCTTCACGGTTTGTGGGAGGCCTTCAGTGGGTAGCCTGGACTGGGCTGGTTGGGAATGGGGGATGGGGCGTGTTGACAGTTACCCTGAACTCCAAGGACCTGGATGACTTGCACGTATGAGGCTGAGAGAAAGGCAGTCCGGGGACCCAACAGTGTGAGTGCACTGAAATGAAATTTGTAGCATGTATTTTAAATAAATGTATTGATTTTCTATAATAGCAAATGAATACAAGAGCAACATTGATTTTTTTTAATTGAAAAAGAATGTTCCTGTTATATTTAGAATAGCAGATTTATGGGCCACAGATCATTGATTATTTCATAAACTTAAAACATCATGCTTGAATGAATTATTCTAACAGATATTTATTATCATGAGCATTGGTGCCAAAGTGACAAAAGGTGCCGAATGCAAGCGGTCTGTGGGGACAGTGAAGTCAGAAAGACAATGAGGTACTTCTTCCTCCGTCCTGAGGAAGCTGGCGTCATCACTCCTGGACGGTTTGTTTTGCCTTGGTTATCTGTAGCTCTAACAGTTCAATCTCCCGAGACAGCTTGTAAATCTCCAGGGCCATTTGCACATCATTTGGATTTGACAGACATCGCATCAGCTTCTTGCCTGCGAACACATGCTCACAGTCTTTCTCCTAAAAGAGATAGAGATTTGGGGTAGCAGTGAGTGGCATCAGATGAGCATCAAGAAAGAGAGCAGCATGACATTACATGGTCTAGAAAAACAGGAGGCGGTACTCCTAGATCTGTGGAACTTCACTTTTTCGGGATTCGCTATCTCACATCCTCAAATGAAAGTAGGAAAATGTGCTGTGCCAGCTTATCAAACGTCTTCGAGGAAAAAACAGGTTCTCTGGATGACTTAGGAATGATTCACAACAGGTCATAGGTCAGCGTTGTTGGCTGGGAAAACCATTTTAGTGTTTGATGGCACAAGACTTCTTGATTTGTGTCACTTACCTGCTCACATTTGGGCATCTCTGGGTACCAGGTTCCATTCTCTAAACAAGTGATATTTGGGGACCCAAGCAAGGCAAAGCCAGAGTAACACTGGATGGCAACATTTTCAGATTCAATATACTGGTCTTTATTGGCAGACAGCATTCCATTTCTTATCTCTGGTTTCTGGCATAGAGCTATAAGGAAAGCATGTTTTAGATAACTGTGATCTGAGGAGAAAGACATAATACTCTGCAGTAAAGAGAATGAGCTGAACTTGCATGGAACTTATTCCACATTCCATTCATTTTGTTAGCCAAATATTGAGGAGCATTTTTGTTGTTGAGCATAACAGTCTATGTGTACAGTACGACTATGACTTAGGTCTCGTGATTCTCCTGCTACGTGACTCTATTATTTTCCTGTTTTAGGAAGAAGAAAACTCAGATAGGGAGAAGGTAGAAATTGTTTATAATTGTTTAAATAACATGACAGGATAGTTGCAAAAGTGTCTATGATCCCAGATCCTCTCTTGACACATTAATTCTTATTGTAAATAGTTCTGTAAGACTCTCATCATGAAGTTTTGATATTCTTCTGTGAGCAGTGGGAACAGTTATGTCAAATAAATTATGCACTACCGTGACTATAATTATACTAATATTAAAGGAACATAAAATAAGACTTAATCTTGACTCCTCTTGCTCCCTAAATGGCACTGTGTTTTCTCAACACACCACATCTACATCATGGTGGGTCATTGATGTGGGAGAGTCTTCTGTTTGAGTTGATTTCATTGGCTAATAAAGAAACTGCCTGGCCCATTTGATAGACCACCCCTTAGGTGGGTGGAGTAGACAGAACAGGAAGGAGGAAGTGAGGTAGATGGCTCAGTCAGATGCCACGCCTCACCTAAATTAGGCAGACCACCGTGCCTCTCCAGAGAGAGAAGCCAGACGCAATGAAGCTCCAGCCCAAGATGGACGTACGCTAGAATCTACCTGGTAAGGCACCACTTTGTGGTGCTACACAGATTATTAGATATGGGTTAGTCAAGATGTGAGTAAGAGGCTGAAAATAATGGGCCAGGCAGTTTCTTTATTAGCCAATGAAATCAACTCAAACAGAAGACTCTCCCACATCAGGTCATACCTTGGTAGAAGTTCTGATGGCAAAACCTGTCACCCTAATGTTTGAAATTAACCCAACAGAGACTGTACTCATGCCAGAACAAGTTTTGTTGAATTTTTTTTTACAGGCTCACAGGTATAATTATAAAATGTTTTGCTTCTATAATATGATTCCTAAACTATCCTTATATGCTCATAGATTGGTGCCTGACCCAATAGTCATCAAAAAGGCTCTTGCTGGTAACTGGTGGGGGCAGATGCAGAGACCCATAGCCAAACATTAGGTGAAGAGAGAGCCCAAATTGAAAATCTTCATTGCGTTTGTCCCCTTGTAACTCCAGGAACCCTATGGAAGAGGGGGAGAAAGAAATGTAGGAGCCAGAGGGTTCAAGGGTACCAGGAGAACATGGCCCACAGAATCTACTATGCAGGACTCATAGGTGCTCACAGAGACTGAAGAAGCAATCATGGAGCCTGAATATGTCTGCACTAGGTCCTCTGCACAGATGTGATAGCTGTTAGCTTGATATTTTTGTGGGGCCGCTAACAGTGGGAATGAAGGTATCTCTGTCTCTTGTCTGTTCTTGAGACCTTTTTCCTTTTACTGAGTTGCCATGCCCAATCTTGATATAAGGGTTTATGCCTACTCTTATCCAATCTTGTTATGCCAAGTTCGGTGGACATTCCTGGGAGGTCTGCTCTTTTCAGAAGGAAAACAGAAGAAGAATGGATGGCAGAGAGTGGAGGTAGGATGGGGGCACAGGAAGGATGGGGAGGGGAAACAGGTTGGTGTGTATTGAAACAAAAAAGAAAGAAAGAAAGAAAGAAAGAAAGAAAGAAAGAAAGAAAGAAAGAAAGAAAGAAAGAGGAAGGGAGGGAGGGAGGGATGGAGGGAGGGAGGGAGGGAGGGAGGGAGGGAGGGAGGAAGAAAATCATATAGTTACAAGAAAAAAATCAAATGTTTTATATTTCATCTGTCGGGGAATAACTTTGCTCTCATTCCTGACAATAATTCTAACCATGCAGTCGTGAGATGGGAAGGAGGAGGAAGTTACCTTTACACTGTGGAGGTTCTGGTGTCCATTGTGAAATCCAACAGTAGATGTCTGCCTCTCCAACAAGTCTGTATCCTTTATCACATTCATATGTAGCCTTAGTACGGAATCCTGGAGATTTTGTATAACGTCCATTGGCGATGTTTGGAGGAAAATTGCAATCTTCATGATAAAACATAAGAGAAAAGGTGAGCTTGCAAAATGTGTCAAACAGCACTTTCCAGGATTTGTGTGTCCTGGATACTCCATTCTATCCTCCCTTTCCCCTGCCTGTAAGATCACTGGACCAAAGCCACATGCTTGAATGACCTTCCTGGAAGAGTCGGGTTCAGGAACCTGGAAGTCTCAGAGACCCACTGATATAATTTGGATGATGAATTTCCTCGAGTGACCTATAAGTTAAAGGCTTAGCTCCTAGATGGCACTATTGGAAGGTGAGGCTCAGCTCCCAGGTGGCACTATTGGAAGGTGTTGGGAACTTTACAAGGACCCTGCCTCATGGGAGGATCTTAGGTCACTAGGAGCTTTCTCTTTATGGAGACTGTGTAACTCCAGTCCTCTTGTCTCTTTCTTTCCTCTGTTTCATGATTGGGCAAATAGTTTTGTTCCAACTTACACTCCAGCCATGACCTATCACCTTAACACAAGTCCAAAGCAATGGACTAAGCCTCTAAAACTGTAAGCAAGCCCTCATTGGCTGTTTTCTTTTATGGACGTTGCCTTGGTCGTGGTGTCTCTCCACAGCAATAGTGGATGAGTGATGAGTGATGAGTGGCTAAGGCGACAGGTTTTCTCTGTGTAACTGTCATAGTCCTGGCTCTTCTGGAACTCACTTTGTAGAACAGGATAGTTTTGAACTCACAGAGATTCACCTGCCTCTGCCTCCCAAGTGCTGGGATTAAAAGGCGTGAGCCACCACCACCCAGCGCAACACTCTTAGGTAAATATGTTGAAATAGTCATTCTCCTCATATTTCTATTAAATTTGCCAGCTTCCTGACTCTAAACTTAGGATTTTAGGGACCTCGGTCTTCTCTGAAGAACAACAGCTGAGCCCTTTCATAGCCTCTTTACCTCACATGATATATTTACTATAAAAGATTAATTCAGCCTTGAGCACATAAAATCACTGATTTAGCAAAGTTCTGTCTTTCCCATTCTTATCAGAAAAGAGGTTATGAACAGCATTTGCGTACTTGGGAAAGCCAAGAGCACACTTTCTCAGCTTGGGTCTCAGACTGTGATAATTCTCCTGTCTGTTCTAGTAGGGCAGCTGTTCTCTCCACAGAGTTCACCTAAAACCACCTGCATATCATACATTTACATTATGACTCATAGCAGTAGCAAAATTACAGCTATGTAGCAGCAACAGAAATGGTTGTATGGTTGGGGGTCACCACAGCATGAGAAACTGTATTAAGGGGTCACAGCATTAGGAAGGTTGAGAACCACTGCAGTAGAGCCGAAAGATGAGAGCCGAAAGATGTCTTAACAATCCATAGCACATTACATTGATCCAATATATTAATGGCATCATGTCAGTTCTAGTGATGAGCATGAAGTTGTTACCACGATGATACTCAATGCACAGAATATGAATAGTCCAAGACTTGCCACAGTTACAAGTTTTTTACTTTCAAGGTTCAGTAACTGTTAGGACATCCACTGAAGCCAAGGTCACATGATTGTTACTTGCTCATCCTCCTATAAGAAAGAGGCTGCTCACCAAGCTGTTCTTTTCTTTTTCTTTTTTTTTTTTTTTTTTTTTGAGTTTTTCGAGACAGGGTTTCTCTGCAGCTTAGGAGCCTATCCTGTAACTAGCTCTTGTAGACCAGACTGGCCTCAAACTCACAGAGATCTGCTTGCCTCTGCCTCCCAAGTGCTGGGATTAAAGGTGTGAGCCACAACCACCAGGCTCACCAAGTAGTTCTTTCCAGAATCTAGAGGCAGCATGATCAACACTTGGGAATATTGCCCTACCCCCTATACTAGGTGACAAAGGAGACTGCCAGGGTTGAGAGTTGCTCCTGTTTTGAGAGAAATGTTTAGAAGATCTGGATGAGCCTATAGTGAAGTCATGCTGATGCTAGTCTATAGGATTGGACTTTGTGTGTTGAAGCTGGCTATCATAGGGAAATCTTCAAATGTCGGTGGGACAGTTACATCACAGACTACTGAGATCCTAAAGGAAGGATGTGTACTGCAGATGAGAATTCCATGCTGATTGAAACACAAACCTTGGCATTTTTCCATTTTACTTAGTCCTTAGACAGAGCTCCTGACCTTGGATCAGATGACCAAATAGCCATTTGTCGTGACTGAGATCTGTCAAATGTACAGAGTTATAAAAGCCAGGCAAGTAAGATCCATTATAAAATAGAAATGGAACATCCGGGATCAAACACTTCTGAAAATGCACCCCAGAAAGTTCAGTCCCTGCTGCTATATGGGTGCCTTAGCTCACACATCTGGCTATAGGATCATGCACTCTAACTCACCAGCGGGGCTAGAAAAGGTCTCAGCATCTCTCATAGATGGGCATTTTGTTATGTGTGTGCAAGTTGAAATGAATGGAGGTTACATTAAACCCATACAGGGTCATCTCAGAAGACAATAGTAAAGGGGAGCCTTCCTAATAAGACAAGCTATAGGTGGCACACCTGAAAATAAGAGGCCTGAGAACAGACTAGATTGGGATTATTGAGATAGAATGAAAGCTTTCTCTGGTCAGATAACTATAAGGAGAAAGACTGGAACACTGGGCACAAGAGTCCTAGCAAGGAAGTAAACGAAGTAGGTAAGTAGAAACACAGAAATGGGCAGGAAGACTGAAGGTTTTGTGTGTATGTTAATAGCAATACATCCCCTATAGAAGAGGCATTAAAGGACAGAGTAGATATCTACCAGTTAAAGCTGGACATCCCTGTCACTGGTGAAATCAAATGAGTAGAATCAGGGAGTGGGAAGAATGGTTTCCGTGGTGGTTGAGTGGAACTCATGCAGTCAACAACATGGACTCCCATTCACCAAGGCCAGTCACCTGGTGTGGGAAGGCCTTCTATCTATGTGTTGCTTTTATTGATTAATGAATAAAGAAACTGCCTTGGCCTGCTGATAGGGCAGAACTTAGGTAAGCGGGGGGGGGGGGGGGGGAGGACTGGACTGAATGCTGGGAGAAGGAAGGTGGAGAGAGGGACGCCATGGAGTCGCTGCCAGAGTCAGACATGGTGAAACTTTGCCGGTAAGTCACTGCCATGTGGCAATATACAGATTAATGGAGAGGTTAAATTAAGATGTAAGAATTAGCCAATAAGAAGCTAGAGCTAATGGACCAAGCAGTGATTTAATTAATATAGTTTCTGTGTGATTATTTTAGGTCTAAGCTAGGAACCAACAAGCAGCCCTTCGTGCAACAGTCACCATTATTGACTTTCCAACATTCCATCAATAATGTCCTCCATATGACACTGGAACCAGAAGTAATCAAAAAGCCACAGTAGCAAGTTGTCTTTATCAGACCCTTTCTACCCTGGAAGACTGTGATTTATTTGGATAGACAAATACTGCAGGCATGAGTTTGTCTTCCTTCACTGCTCAGCCTCAAACTGTGCTTCCTTTAAGGATTGTAGTGTAGACTGCTTAAATAATTAGAAGATGAGAGGGTTAAGGACATGCGACCCCAAAATATGATTGCTACATTGATCATTTAGAGATGAAGGCGACTTGAGAAACTAGCTGCAGAAAGGACTATCTAAACTGCCGTTTTCCCACGTCTGGCACATCATAAAACTTCTCTTTAAGGAAGACACCGTCCTTGTGCCAGCACAGGAAAATGACAGCAGAGACTGGAGTCGGTTGCTGCTCAGTGTCCCTTTACACTAAGTTCTCGAGAATAACCCTCCTATTCTGTAATTCCAAAGCCCACGCAGACCTCCCAGTTCTGGTGAACAGACGCTTCACTTGAGCCCAAAGATGCCTACTAGATGCCTGTTCTCCTAAAGCAGAACAAAACCTGGCATCTCTGCTTTCCTTTTCAAAAGGCATCTCCTCTGTTTGAACAGCTGAGGTCACACTCCTGGTCAATTCTGCATGAGAGTCACATGCCGCCCTTTGAACACCAAGCGTCTCCCTCACAAAGTGCTGGGTTTGAAGTTCTGGCTCCTGGTAGGACAGTGTTCAAATGCCACTTTAAGAAAGCGGCTGGATCATGAGGGTTCTGGCTCCTTCAAGAGGTTAACTCATTTATCGATTCCTAATTTGATGGCATTTGGGTGAATTAACAGAAAGGCTAGAAACTAGGGCCTAGTTGTCAGAGGTGGATTCTGTGGGCAAGTCTTTCAAGTATGCGTCTTGTTCCCTTCCTCTTGTTTCTGCTTTTGGGTCACTATGAAGTGTTCAGCGCTACCCCACCATGACATTCCATTACCACTTCAGCACAGACGCAAAATAATCAAGACAGCAGTCTTAGTTTAGGGCGTCTATTGCTGTGGTGAAACACCATGACTAAAAAGCAAGTTGGGGAGGAAAGGGTTAATTTGGCTTACACTTCCACATTGCTGTTCATCACTGAAGGAAGTCAGGACAAGAACTCCAACAGGGCAGGTACTGGAGGCAGGAGCTGATGCAGAGGCGGTGGAGGGGAGCTGCTTATTGATTTGTTTCCCATGGCTTGCTCAGCCTGCTTCCTTACAGAACTCAGGACCACCAGCCCAGGGGTGGCATCACTCACAATGCACTGGGTCCTCCTGCATCAATCACTAATTGAGAAAATGCCTTAGAGCTGAGTCTCATGGAGGCATTTCCTTAACTGGGGCTCCTTCCTCTCTGATGACTTGTGTTAAGTCTGACAGCTTATGTCAAACTGACACTCTAACCCAGCCAGCTACTGAACCAGCCAAACTAAGCGCAACCTCTATTGCCGTGGCCAAAATAAATATCCCTTCTTTAAGCTGTTTCTCTCAGGTACTTTTCTAGCAATAGTTAAAATGTTAATCATTTAAGTGTTTGCCTAAACCAGGTGGTAGTGGCACAAGCCTTTAATCCCAAAACTCTGGGAGCAAAATAGAGGGGAAAATCAGCAAAATTGAGACAAACAGCAGTATAAAAAGTCAGCAACATGGAAATAAATTCAGCAAATAAGCTGAGATTTTTGTGAAAAATAGAAATAGAAATGAAAAACTCCATGAATCAAAGAAAAAAAAATACAGTGAAAGCACCACCAACTCCTGCTTGACAAGTAGAAGAAAGGGAATCAGGGAGAAAGGATGAGGTTGATGGAATATCACATACAAACATCAACAAGAAGAAAAGTAAATCACTGTGTCAACAGCATCCAAGAACTCTGGGATGTGAGCAAGGGAACAAACCTAAGACTCCATGGGAGACAGACAGTAAAGCCATAGAGAATCTATTCAATGAAGTTAAAGAAAAAAGTTCCCAGATGATGCTGGCACACACCTTTAATCCCAGCACTCAGGAGGAAGAGGCAGGCATGGATCTCTGTGAGTTCGAGGCCAGCCTGGTCTACAAGAGCTAGTTCCAGGATAGCTAGGGCTGTTATGTAGAGAAACCCTGACTCAAAATCAAACAAACAAACAAAAAGTTCCCAGATCTAGAGAAAGAATAAACATTAGAACCCAAGAGGCATTTAGAAAGAAGTAGATATTCAAACATAAGACGCAGCCCTTTCGTTACATACTACACACATGATATGAAATATCAAGCAAAGACAGAATATTAGAAGCTGGAAGAGAACAATGCCAACATACCTATAATAAAAGAAGCATCAGGAAAGTAACAGGTCTATTTGCACTCATTCAAGTCTAAGTCAGGAATCCATGGAATGTCATATTTCAAGCCCTGAAACCAGCACCTAACAACCACAATGTCTATCACCAGTAAAGCCACTATTTTAGTTATGTCTCTTGCTGCTGCGATAAAACACCCCGACAAAAGCAACTCAGGGTGGGCGTTTTAGGGTTACTATTGCTGTGAAGAGACATCATGACCACAGCAACTCTTATAAAGAAAACATTTCACTGGGGCTGGCTTCCAGTTTCAGAGGCTCAGTCCATTTATTATCATGTCAGGGAGCATGGTATCATGCAGGAGGAGTAGCTGAGAGCCAACAGGAAATGGACTGAAACGCTGGGCCGTGTCCTGAGCATAGGAAACTCAAAGCCCACCCCCACAGTGACACACTTCTTCCAATAAAGCTATACCTCCTGCTAGTGCCACTCCGTATGAGATTTATGGGAGTCAATTAATTCAAACTACCAGACTGGGACTATTTTTGCTCACCGTTCCAGTTCTGTCATTGTGCAGACTTAAGCAGCAGGAACTTGAACCTGCCAGCCACACGACGGCCATCATCAGGAAGGAGAGGGACGTTAACACACACGTGCACACTCAACTTATTCTCACCTTTCCATCAGTCCAGGGCCTCCCATCTCAATTAGTGTGATTAAAATAGTTCCACCCCCACCTCCACCCCTGACATATACACCAACAGGCTTACTTAGTCCGTGCTGAGATTCTCCTCGCAGGCAATTCTAGCTGACAATTAAAGCTGACCATAACAACTATCTTTTGAAACTAACAGAAAACTAAGGCTATTTCAAGTTAAGCACAAACTAAGCAGTTAGTAGCACCAAGCTACTACTGCAGACGACAGGCAAAGGAACACTATACAGAGGAGGAGGACATTTTCAATGACAAGAGCACAGAAAATAATAAACACCATGAGAGAATAGCTGAACACATGAGAGCTAGGAAGGAATTCATCATGTCCAGCAGAGTAAACAAACTCCTAAAACAAATCGAAGGGAAAATAAAGAGCAAACACTAACTCAACAATCCAGAAAAAGCAACAAACATTGCAGGAAATGGTAACTGTCTCTCAATAACATTTCGTGTAAATGTTCTCCAATCATCAACAGAAAGACAGACCCTGGCTGACTGATTGCAAAAATGAGATGTGACTTTCTGTGGTCTCCAAGAAACATCCACTGACTGAGAGTCAAAGACTGAAAAAAGATCTATCAAGCAAATGGAAACAAAAACTGAGGGAGAATGGCTATTCTTTTATCTGATAATGTAGACTTCAAAGCAATATTGTATCAGAAATGAAGAAACTCACAACAGTTTGGTCAAGGAAACAATGAAACAAAAAGATACAACAGCGTTTCCTATGTATCCCATTCTTGACACTATGTTGCCCAAGTTAGCCTTGAACTTGTATTTTCTCTGCACTGATATCATGATAAAACTTCTTTTTAATAATCTCCACACTATTGATATAAATAAACTCTGGGGCTGGAGAGGTGGCTCAGTGGTTAAGATCACTGACTGCTCTTCAAAAGGACCCATATTCAATTCCCAGCACCCACATGGCAGCTCACACTGTCTGTAACTCCAGTTCCAGGGGATCTGACACCCTCACACAGGCATACATGTAGGCAACACACCAATGCATATAAAATAAAAATAAATAAAATTTACAAGATAAAGAAACTCTCCCCCACCAAACATAGTTCTCTAAGTTCTTACTCTGATCACATGACGGTGTTCGGGGATTCCACTTGCCATCTGATTTGCAAGTAGCTGAAGAGATTTGATCATCTTGGCATTTGTATGACACCTTGTCATTATAGAAATAAGTACAGCCATTCTCAGGAGACAACCTCATATGTTGAATGATTTTAACATTCTTTGGGTCTGGTACTGGACAACATACCTCTAAAACACAAAAACGGAAAATAAGGGTCAACGAAATCATCATGAAGAAGTCCTTATAGTTAATGACTCAGTTTCTACAACACTGAAGAGAAGTTTGGGGTACAGAAAAGGAAACTCAAATACTTTGTCTTGTACATCCCATAGAATTTCTAAAAACAAACAAACAAAAATAAAACTCAAGTCTAGCCACTTCCTCCAAGTAAGCAACGTCTTTATTATTTGGGAATTTCAAACATGCATATAATATGCTTTATTCAATTCTAATTCTCTCTACAGCAGTTCCTGCCCTATACCCTATACCTTCTCAGTTTCTTGTTTCTTTCTTTAAATACATTGGGTGCACTTAATGCTTCCAGCATGTGCTCAGGTATAGGGTCATCTGCTGAAGCATGAGTAGCCTATCAGAGGTCTCCATTTCCTAGTAGCCATCAGTTGCTAATCGCTTTGTCTTGTGTCTCTAAGTATAAGCAGAAAGTAGGCGGTTACTCCCATAACATGTGTGCCTCTATTGCACCAGTGGGTATGTCTCGCCAGGTCAGTGTTGCAACAGTTCACAGCTGGATAATACCAATGATTACCTTGCCCCACCCCAGCCCAGTTTCCTGGTACTGTGCTTATCACCTTACAATACAGTGAGAGATAGCCACTAGGGATAACGCATCTAGGTTGATACAAACTTGATTTCTCCACGTTCTGTGACTCAAGTATGAGCAATGGCAATAACCTA
Source organism: Arvicola amphibius (assembly GCF_903992535.2). Taxonomy (NCBI): domain Eukaryota; kingdom Metazoa; phylum Chordata; class Mammalia; order Rodentia; family Cricetidae; genus Arvicola; species Arvicola amphibius. The sequence continues at coordinate 89,439,511 of NC_052058.2, read as the reverse complement.
TCATCATTAGGGGTCTTTGGCACCCCACTGACCAACACCTATTAGAGAAGGAACCATACCTGCTACGGTGCTTTTTATTTGATAACCTATGGTGTCTGAAAGAGGCACTGTTGCCTGCACCCACACCCCCATTACAGGGTAATTCCATTTAAACTCTTTATATGTGTATGTATATGTTTTTAAGAGGATTATAAAATAATGGGTTTCCAAGTTACTTTTTACAAAAGTCTTTAGCGTTATCTCTCCCCATATTTTCTATTTTCTATTCTGCCCTTCCACGTGCCATCCCATTTAACCTTTCCTATTCCACTAAGCCCATTTCAGACAGGAAGTAAAAATGATACAATGAGAACAGGAAAATTCTGGAAAGGAGGAAGTTGATTTCTTCCAGTCCTGCGCAGACCACCGAGGAAGCAGGATGTGATCTACAGCTAAAAGAGGTACCGAGCCATATGACAAAAATAGATAAGAATAATGGTTTGATATAAGCTATAAGAGCTAATAAGTAGCCTGACCTAATGAGCCAATCAGCTTTATAACTTATAGAGATCTCTGTGTGGTTTTCTTTGGGGCTTGCCGGCTGTGGGGTACCGGGAGGGACAGAAACTCCAACAAGCAGGCCCCGTTCATGTTACGCTTCTGTGCACTGTGAAGCTGCAGTGAAGGTAAGCTATGCCACTGTGGATTAATCCTTCTGTGCACTGTGAAGTTGCATTGCTCTCACTGTTAATAAAAAGCAGATTGGCCAATAGCTAGGCAGGATTTTCAGGGCAGAGAGAATGCTGAGAAGAAAGGCAGAATCTGAGGAGGTGCAAGCTATGAAAAAAAGAAAGCAATGGGAAGTTCATATATGAGGTGAATGATCCTCAGGACAGCACATAGATTAATAGAAATGGGTTGATTTAAGTTGTAAGAGCTGGCTGGAGCCAAGCTTAAGCAATCGGCCAAGTACTTATAATTAACATTAGTCCTCTTTGTGGTTATTGGGGAGTAAGCTAATGGGACAGAAAAGTCAGCCTATAATATACAGAAAGAAAGAAAAAATAAAAAAAACTGAGGCAAAACATAGATTAAAAGAAACAGGTTAAATTCTAAGAGCTAGCAAGAAAAGAGCCTAAGCTAAGGTCAAGCATTCATAACTAATAAGTCTCTGTGTCATGATTTGGAAGATGATTGGTGGCCCAAAGAAAGCCTGGTACTTATGGTGTTCCAACATGGGGCACAAATTTACATATAGGGAAATTCCCATGGACCCAAGTAGGGGACAGGACCAGCCACCAGAGCTGCTGCTGGTGGGCCTAGCCATCAATTAGCAGTTTAAAGTTTGGCTCACACATCAGGGAACACTGCAAGTACATAGCTTCAGGCAGTCAGATGGAGAACATGTTACAGTGTGTTTAAAACGTGCATAGGCTTAAGAAAAAGGGTATAGACAATAATAGAAAATATTAAAGAGTTGAAAAATAATCAGTCTTCAAAGAAAGTAAAGTAATATGAAAGGAATAAGCCATGTAAAGATGAAAAATGCACAGGGAGTCTGGATCCTGTATGGTGTTGTGTTGAATTTGAATTTTTTGAATGTTGATGAGGAAAACAACAGTTGCTGAGAGACGTGGGATTATAAGAGGGGTGGCTGAATTAAACCAGCCTACATACTTTAGGAATGCCTTAACTTTAAAAATGGAAATCAGAAAATGTATTGTGTTAGGGAGGAGGTTATATTTTTGTTTTTTCACAAGAAACAAAATGCTGTATATTTGTTCAAGGTTAATGGAGATCAGGTTTGATCAGGGGAGACCCCCTGAAAATCCTGGCTACAGACATAAAGAAATAAACCTAGAAAAATACAAGACAAGTGATGTATATTTTGCCTGCTCAAACATGAAACAAATCACCTTTGGCTGACTTCTGTACAACACAAAGTCCACACTTGTGTTAATAGAGACATGTGTGTTACCTTTGAAAGTTTGTGTGTTTTCAGAGCAAGAGGACCAGACACCAGTGAAAACAGGTGGCCCAGGTGGTGCAGCCTCTCAGAGTGCCTCTATTGCAATTTCCTCAGAGTTCTACATACAGAAAGCTTCAAGGCTGCTGACTGAGATGGTCCATGCTTACAGACTATTCTAGCCAGAACTTCAGATAAGTCTTGCACTTTCCCATTGCACAGAGACTGGACAACAAATGTTATGGTTAGTTTTCCCAGGACTTAACCATTATCTCAATTTTCTAAGGTTCCATAAAGATGCTGTCATGATAAAAATGAATAAATTTATTTAAAGAAGTAGATATACAAAGAAGGGCTGATAAGAATCCATAATGCCCATCACAAACAACAGCAAGGGTTAATGCCAATGAAGAGAAGAAAGGAGCCAGGCAACGGTGGTGCTTGCCTTTAATCCCAGCACTTGAGAGGCAGAGATAGGCAGATCTCTGTGTGTTCAAGGCCAGTCTGGTCTACAGAGAGTGGTTCCAGGACAGGTTCCAAAGCAACAGAGAAACTCTATCTTAAACAAACAAACAAAAGGTGCCATCCCCCACAGACAGCAGGAAGCAATTCTAGAGAACACAAACCCACATTCCCAATAGCGGATTGGGTGATTTTTTTGGTCATTTGGTCAGTTATGGATGTTTGTCATCATTTAGGGTGAATATAGAAATATAAGATAAAATGATAACCATTAACTTCAAATATTTTACATTGGTATGGAATTTGGTATAGTGATACAAACTTAAAATTATTTTTGTTATACTGTATGTATGTTTCTACTATTATTTGGGGTATCGTACCTATGCAGTTCATTTAAAAATGTAATGTATAATTAAGAAATTCAGGTTAGTAGTTAGTCATCTATAGTAACCAAACATAGTCATGTTAGTTTTGTTTTCAAGGTTAAACAGATATATTTTAGATATATAGATATATATAAGAGATAGATGCTCTTCAAACACTTCAAAGACTTACAGAATATAGCATTTAAAATGTTTTGTTAACATAGGGCTTTTGACGACAGTGAGACATATCTGCTCCTGGCAGCACCAATTTACTTCAAAAAGAATGATGGGCATTAAAGAACCTCCATATGGAGTTTGCTTTCAATGTGGCAAAGTTAGACATTTGGGCAAGAAACTGACCTTGCCTCAATTGCTGACAGTATACCATCCAAACTGGACATGCACCACACAAAGGAAAACAATTGCCAAACTTTTCTAAAACAAGGCAGGGGAGTCCTTCAAAATTCCTGCTTCATAGAAAAGTCTGCCAGATATTCAAGACCTGTAGACTGGAGATTGGATATTCCAATGTTGCAAAGAACTGTGGGTGACTATTCAGGTAGCCAGATATCTCTGTTGTTTGCACTGCATGTTCTGTTTACTCAGGTCATATTATATCCTTCTGGGGTCTTAGATGGAACTGAAGATTAGATAGTTAAAGTTACAGTTTTCTTTAGTTATGCTAGGAGATCAATAAGGTACAAAGCTTTGGACTTGCCAAGATAAAATAAATAATGGAGTATTTTCTACGACCTTGCCAAATACAAATAGACTGGATACTGTAAATATAATCCTTACTTAATAATTGTTCTTGTGGTATATAGTTTTACTATGTCAAAGTTAAAACCCTTCCTTTTTATTTAGACAAAAAGAGGGAAATGTTGTGTAATATTATTTAAACTATATAATGATGTGTTATATTTAATTATGCTGGTACAGGAACCTCAGCTGAGGAATTGCCTCCATAAGATTGTCCTATGGGCATGTCTGATGTGGATTTCCCTCTTTATGCTCTGAATACCATTGGTTAATAAAGAAACTGTCTTGAGCCTGTGATAGGGTAGAATAGAGGTAGGTGGGGGAAACTAAACTGAATGCTGGGAGAAAGGAGGCGGAGCAAAAGAGAAGCCATGTAGCCCCATCGGAGACAGACACTAGAACTTTACCTGGTGCACCAAAGCCTCATGGTGATACACAGATTAATAGAAATGGGTTAAATTAATATATGAGTTAACCAGTAAGAAGCTAGAGCTAATGGGTCAAGCAGTAATTTAATTAATACAGTTTCTGTGTGGTTATTTGGGGAATCTGGGCATCCAGGAAACAAACAAGTGGCCTCTCCTACAACACATGTCTGTGGAGCATTGTCTTAATTAATGATTGATGTGGGAGGGCCCAGTCCATGATGAGCAGTGCCACCTCTGGGCAGGTAATTTTGGGTTATATAAGAAAGAAAATGGAACAAGCCATGAGGTGCAAGCTGGTAAGCTGAATTCCTCAGCGGTCACTGCTCCAGTTCCTGCCATGACTCCTTCGATGATGGATGGTGACATAGAAATATGACAAATAAATCTTCCTCTCCTCAAGTTTGCTATTGCTCATGATTGTAACATCAATAAAAAGCAAACCAGGGTGCTCGATGTTTGATTTTCTTAGTTCTTAGTATATTCGAGGCATTAGCCCTGTCAAGTAAATAGCTGATAAGGTTATTTTCCCATTCTGTAGGCTGCCTCTTGATCCAAATGATAGTGTCCTTTGCTGTACACCTTCTTGGTTTCATAAGGTCTCATTTGTCACTTGTTGGTATTGTTGCCTAAACCACTGTTCAGAAAGTCCTTTTCTGTGCATATAAGTTGAAACATATTCACTATTACACCCTTTAACAGATTCATGGTATTAGGTATGGTTGAGATCCTTGATCCATTTGGAAATAAGAAATAATGATCTAGTCGTATTCTTCTACATGTAGTTTTCCAGTTTGTCCAACCCCACTTGTTGAAGATGCTGTCTTTTTTCCAATGTGTACTTTTGGTCTCTTTGTTAAAAACTAGAAGGTTTTTGATTTCTATGAAGAATTCCAGTGGAATTTTGATAGGGATTATATTGAATCACAGGTTGGTTTTGATAAAATGGGAAATTTAATAATATTAATTATACTAATCTATGAACAAATTATGTATTTCCATTTTCAGGTGTCTTCTTGAACTTCTTTCCTGTTTTAAAGATTTTATTGTATCAGTCTTTCAATTCTTTCTTCAGATTTAGTCCAAGATAATTTTTGAGACTATCTTGAATGGGATTGTTTTTCTGGTTTCTATCTCAGTGTTTATTGCTGGGAGATAAGGCTACTGATTTTATGTGTTAGTTATGTAGCCTACAACTTTGCTGAATATATTTATCAGCTATAAGTGTTTTCACTGGAATCTTTGGTCTTTTATGTATAGGAATCATATCATCTGTAAATAAGGACACTTCTTCCTTTCCTCTCTGTAATTTCCCTTATCTCTTTCACTTGTCTTTTTGTTCTAGCTAAGAACATATATTGAACATACATGGAAACCGTAGAAAGCCTGGTCTCCTTCCAGATTTCAGTGGAAATGCTTTGAGTTCTCCTCCATTTAGCATGGTATGGACTGTGGGCATCTTATATATTACCTTTATTATATTGATATATGTTTGTGAACCTCTAGTTTCTCCAGAGTTTTTATCACAGAGAGATGTTGCGCTCCTCAAATTCAGTTTCTGTAGATACTGAGAGTACCTCATGATTTCTGTCCTTGAGTTTATTTATTGATGGATTACATTTATTGTTACATATGCACCATCTATGCATCTCTGGGATGAAACTGACTTGATCACGGTGGATTATCTATTTGACGTGATATTTAATTCAGTTTACAGTTTTAATGAGAAATTTTGCTTTTATGTTCATAATTAACCTATAATTTTACCTTTAACTGGGTTTTATCTGGTTCTACTATCAGAATAACACAGGGTTAGTAAAAACTGGAAGAGTTACTCCATTTTCTATTTTACAGAATAATTTGAAGACTGCTGTTACTACTTATTCTTTGAAGGTCTTATAGAAAGAATTCTGTGCTGAATCTATCTGGCCTTCAGTTCTTTTTTGTTTGTTTGTTTGTTTAGTTGTAAGGTTTTTAACTACTGATCCTATGTTCTTGGTTTTTAAACTATTTGCTTCATCTTGATTCAACTCTGGTTGGTGACATGCATCTAGAAATTTACCCATTTCCTTTAGACTTTGCTATTGAGTGGAATATGGGTTTTTAAAATATGCTTTTATGATCCTTTGGTTTCCTAAGTGTCTGTTATACTTCCCTTTTCATCTATGACTTTGTTAATTTGAGTCTTCTCTTTCTTTTTGTTGTTTTGGATATGGTTATCTCAATCTTGTCTCATTAAAGAATCAGCTCCTAAGTTCATTGAGTCTTTGTATTGTTGTTTGTTTGTTTGCAGTATTTTATTAATTTTGACCATGATTTTATCTTTTCCATTTTACTATTTTGTGTTGGGGTGGGGGGTGGGGCAGTGCTGGAGGAATGGCTCAGCTGCTAAAAGCTAGACTCAAAACCAAAAATATAAGTGGCCTGCAGAAATATTTACAGTCTTAGCCCCTGAAACTTTATGATCACTTTTGATACTAAATATCTTCTACTTTGGTTAAAACAAATCATTCAAGTTTTATTCTAAGTGATAAAACTACACTCACATATGGTATAAGACCCAATCACTTAGACATTTAATATGTACACATATCTGGAAAACCAGAACTCACCTTTGCATCCTTTGAATGGGCTCCAGGTGAAATCCTTCTGACAAACCAGAGTCGTCCTCTCTCTTGTAGCAGGTTCATAACCAGGATTACAGCGGTATTGTAACGTTGTCCCAACTGGATATACATCTTCCTTTTTGGGCACAATACTTTGTAGCCAGCTAGCATATGGAATGTCTGGTACATTAGCACAACCATCTGCACATAAAACAGGAGCAAGAGAGAAGGACATTGCTATAGGGCTGCCATAGCACTCAGAGAACATGTCTCATCAAAGGGTACCAAGAGGAACTAGTCTTCCATAGCTGACATTGACCACACCAAAAAATGTATAAGGACATTTGCCATGCTTGTCCCAGCTCCTGGCAGGTTCTTACCAAAGGCACCACCAAATGCACTCTGTGTGCTGTGCCAACTGCACTCGACAGTGATTCTTTCCATTGTACTTCAGCTGTTTGTTTCTAAATTGAAGCATTAGGCTTGTTAAAAAGGCATTATGGGAAAACTTTCAAGGACAACCAAAACTATGTGTGTTTTGAACAAATCATGTCCCTCATCCGGGAAAACTCAGAACAAGAGCAAACAAAACACTAATGTTTTTGAGCCTAGGCTTTGATACCTTGCCTGGTACTGCTAGTTCAAACATAACACATGTGTCTACAGGGTTGATGTTCATTACACTGTATCTCAAAATACTCACCATGAGACATAGAGTAAAGACCTTCAGAAAGTACAGATAGATAGTTTTAAAATGTTCTTAGAGTTGTGAGCTTTCCATACTATCCAATTTCAGGATATCTTTGTCATCTTTTGAAGAAACCCCATATTTTTAACATTACACCTACATTGAGCCTTTTAGATAAATAGAATCACACAAGATGTTTTCCTTTCTTTTTGTAGCTGGCTTCTTTTACTAGACACCAGGCTCTAAAATTAATTCATGCTCAGCATTTCTCAGTACTTCATTTTTATTCTGAATGCTATTCCATTGTATTGCTATCCCAATTTATCACTATATGGATGGATATGTGGGGTATTGGTGGTTAAGAACAATGCTATTTTGAACACTCATGCAAAATCTTCTGTGTGGATATCTGTGTGGATATTTCTCTCTGAGAGATACCCAGGGAAGTGACTGTGAATCAAATAATAGTCACATGTTCAAACTTCAGGGGAACTGTTGAAGTCATTTTCTAAAGTGTCTAGAATAATTTAAATTCCCACCAGTAGTATAGAGAACTCTAATTTTTCCATAAATCTTGGTAATTATGTCAGACTTTTCATAATAACCATTCTGATATTATTTATTCTTGCTAAAAGATCATCTTCCCAAGAAATGAGAGGAACGTGTTCTGCCTGAAAGCATAGAGGAAAGCATGAGCACATGAATTATCATTGTATAGATAAATAAGAAATAAGATGATGATACAATTATCTGTCATTTTTTAGTAGTGGAGATGGGTTTGCAAGACTTCCAAAAATCCCCAGTCCATAGAATCTCAAGTCTGTAGTATAAATGTTTCCACACAACCTACATATTTCCTCATCCTACATACTTAAGTCACCTCTTTTGTTGCTTATGTATCTAAGGTAATGTCAATATTAGTAAATACCTGCTTCACTAGAGTGTTTAGGAGCTATCAACAGGGAAAGATTCTGTATATATTTAGTAAGATACATTTTTTCAAATATTTTAAATTCACAGTTGATTGGATTCCCAGATGTGGAAACTAGATACAAAGAGTCAATTGATGCCCATTTCTTCTATGCAACTTATTTTAAGGAGCGTGCTATAAAAATGAAAATAATTGAATTATTAAGCGTATCTAGAAGCATTGCTTTTAATAATAATAACACAGGTTTTAGCTGCAGACAAAGATGTATTTGACAATAAAACCAGCAGATATTGGCTGGAATCTACAGGAAGAAATAAAGAGTCTATTATAGAGTGTATAACCTAGCAGTATAAGGGTTTGCCTATCATGTGTAAAGACGTGGGTTTGGTCCCCAGCACAAGAACAATTAGGAGGTAGCTGGAGAGAGAAGGGAAGCTATAAATATATAGTTACACTCTGTTTTTCTCTCCACTATCATAAATACATGAAACATAAAATTTTATAAAGTAGTAATTTTATTTGCTGTGGTGTTTCAATAATATGGGTGTGGATGTTTTGCTGGATTGCTGGTCCATGTTTTTCTTCACTTTAACAATATCTTCTCACTCACTGCCATGCAGCTGCCATCATCTCTAATGAAAATCCAGGTGTTAATTTTGTTGATGTGCTGGTTTTCTCTTGCTACTTCCTCTTGAAAACATTTTCTATTTATTTTTACCTTTCAAATTTTTCACTATGTTATCTCCAGGTCTTGAACTTTTACAATGTAACCTTCATAAGTTACAAGTGAGCTTCTTGAATGTATAGATTAAATATTTATGTCAAATTTGGAAAATATTTGATCGCTTTTTCTCTGAATAATTTTCTTTTCCTTTAACTCTCTTCTCTTTTTCATACTCTTATTAAAATCCCTCATTTAGTCTGCTCCTCTTTTCTCCCTTTTTCCTTCTATGCTACAAATCGTATAATCTCTGTTGCTTCTATCTCTAAAGGCATTGACTCTCTCTCCATCTTATTCTTGTTTATTATTGTGCTTCTCTTGCAAATTCTCCAATTACTATGTTTTTCAATTCTCAAACTTGCATTTCATCCTTAGAATAATTTATCTTTATTGGTGCTTCTGTGTGGTGAGACATAATACTTTCCTTTAATTCTTTTAAACCTGTTTATTGATGTGGAAGTCCCCTCTGTATGCTGTGAACCATTGGTTAATGAATAAAGCTGCTTTGGCCTACCAGCAGGGCAGAACAGAGTAAGGCAGGAATTCCAAGCAGATAGAGGAAGAAAGAAGACAGAGTTAGAGAGACACCATGTAGCCACCAAAGGAGAAAGATGCCTGAGGGAGCCCAGTGGAAACTTGCCAGTAGGTCACAACCTCGTGGTGATGCACAGATCAATAGAGATGGGTTAATTTAAAATATAAGAGATAGCTAGAAATACTTTTTAAGCTATTGGCCAAACAGTACTGTTAATTAATACAGTTTCTATGAAATTATTTAGGGTCTGGGTGGAATGAGCAATCTCGGCCTACAATTTATAAGTATTTTGAAAATCTTTTCTGCTTGTAGTCTTATATTTTGTATTGCCACCTTTTGCCTTCTTTGTGAGTTACTCTTTGTGATTTCTTCATATCTGAAAACTGTACATATAAAGTAATAGCAATTTGAATACGACTTCCCCTCATCAATTTCGAGATTTGTTGTTATTTTTCTTGTTTCCTTATTTGTTTGTGTCTTGATTAGAGTACTTAAGTTGAATCTATTTCACTCAAGTATGTGACACAGCCTTGCCTTCCTAACTACCTGAAACAACTAATTTTTCTCTTTAACTCTCTTGTTGCACTTTTGGCTGATATACCTCTGTAGAAGTATGTATAATGGCTAGCCTTCAATATTATCTGATTGTCCCAGTGTTTGTTTTTTTTTTAAACAAAACCCTGGGGCACATATTACTTTATAGTCAGACCCAGTTAAACTTAGGGGGGCTCTTGGGGTGTAGGATGTTCAAAGTCTCTGAAGCTTGTTCTAAATCTACTCTAGAATATTCTTTCCTATTTGACTTTTTCTATGTATGTTAACTAACCCTAGTACTGTGCTACAGAAAGGAATTTTCATACAAGTGGATAGTATATACAGTGAGCAGATCTCTTCCCAACCCCTACTTGCCTTGTCTCGTTTCTACCCCTTCTGCTAATCCCCTCTGACCTGTTTCGCTTCTGTCTTTGCAGTGCATACTCATACAGGATTTTGTGCATTAATGCATAACCTCGAAGCCAGAAAGGAAAGGAAACATACGCTGTTTGTCTTTTTGAGACTGGCTTAATTTCTACAATGTAGCTTTCTTGTGCTATAGACAGGAACTAGAAAGAATAAGTCAGTTTCTTCACCAGAACCCTTTTTGCAGTGTAGGGGCTGTGAGATGGGAAAAGGGGGTGGGTGTCAGTAAGGGGTCCTGCATCCAGCTGTACCAAGCACCACGCATGCATAGTCTACAGCCCAGAGTCAAGAGCATGACATCCATTGATATTTGCTCATTCCCAAGTCTATAAAATGAGGAAACTGGAGGTGACAGTTTGCTGGCCACCCTACTAGAACATTTCTCTTCTGAGACGGAGCTGTTCAGAAACAGGAGGATACAACTGAGCAGCTCCCTCCCCTGGCTTCTCCATCCTATGCCATGGAAGGTAGATGAACAGATCTGATGCCTGGCGGCTGACATCTGCATAATATAACCTTTTCACAGCACGGAACTTTAGAAAATGCACACTATTCAATAGCAGCCCATCTCAAGCACATCTTTCACCCAACAGCAGTTGGGAGCTTCCACTCATGAGATCACAGACACAGTTCTCAATGAGATGATGTTATTGCTAGCTCAATACAGGGGCCTCTCACTATTTCTATCCAGTATCCTTGGATTTGCTGGCAAAAAAAAAAATGCTTGTTAATTTGTTGTAACTCCTTTGAGTACTCTCCAAGACATACTGAATGGTTTCTTTACTAATTTTGGCTACTTTAATAAATGCTTCTCCAGGATAGAGATCTGCCCTACTACTTGTACCAATGTCACAGAACTCCCCAAGATAAAGACTCATAATGCCTCATGAGTATAAAACCCAGAAGGTAAGACATCAGAGGCTTCCTCCCCTTAGCAGTTGTGTGACCTTGAGAAGTCACTTACTTTCTGAAGATGTTTCCTCATCAGCCAAATTAGGGTAATAATACTGTCCACAATTGATAGATTGCTTTAACTCTCCCTAGGAACCAAGACTATTTCGAAGTTAACATTAGAATTTTTATCACTATTAAAAAAGATCCACAAGTTAATTGTTTTAGCATGTCTAGTCCGTATATTACTTCTGTACAAATTAAAAAGGGACATTTTTACCTGTCTTTCAAGCACCATTTTGTTAGACAAGTATCTATTAACTACCAAAAATTAATGATATAAGTATACTAATCTTCTATATCTACAACACCAGTGCTTATCCTTAGGACTGGAGTGTGAATAACCATGTATGACAGAAGACCTTGCAAGGAGTACTAAAGTCGTCCTTCTTTCCAACAAGAAAACAAGGTTAAAAATTATTAATCCAAATTTAAATTTTTGTGACTCAGAATCTAGACATGAAAGTCTGTTCACACAAATATACCTGAATATCCTTATGTGCCAAACAATAAAATTCCTTCATGGTCCATACTTACTGAGCTCACAAACGGGGGGAGAAGGATGCCAGTTGCCATCAGCTTCACAAGAGATTGTATTTTTGCCTCTGAGGATGGTCCCTTTCACACAGGTAAATCTCACAGAGTCTTTGTATTTATAGGTAGTTCTAAATCCAGAATCAATTACTCCATTTAAAACATATGGCTGAGGACAGTTGATCCCTGAAGAATTATGAGCAAAGACAAGTAGATTTTAAAAGTTAAAGGGTATAGGGACAACAGCTCAGTGAGTAGAGTGAACACAACAACCTAAATTCTAATCCTCAGAACCTACATACAATTCAGATATATGGTAGCATATATCTGTAATTTCAGCAGTCCTATGATGAGACAGGAGACTTCCCTAATGCTGTAAGGGCAGTTATCTTGGTGTATGCAGCATAGACGTAAAGCCAGACATGGTAGTGCACACTTTTAATCTCAGTCCTTGGGAGGCATACATGGAGTGACCCTATTTCAGGGTGGAAGGGGGGTACCTCCAGATCAAAGGTCAGTACCAACCTCCAAGTTTGTTCTCTGACCTCCACATACATACGATGGCACTCCTGTACCTGCCTTCGTGTGCACGCATGAACACACACACACACACGTCACAGATAATTTAAGATCTGGGGATATGGATTAGTGGAAGGGTGCCTGCCGAGTATGCATGAAGCCCTGGGTACCACAAAAAATGTAACTTGGAGAATTAATATAAATAGGAATTTTATTGAAGACAACTAGAGGATGCCTATGGAAAGCCCCCCTCCCACTCCCCGTGAAGAAGTCGGAATAAGAAAAATAAACTTTATTTGGAAATAGAGCAAGAGCTTTAGAAATCTGCAAAGTAATTGAAAAGGATGCCAGAAAAGAGGCAGGGGGAGACCCTTGACATATAGAAGCCACCCTAACACAGCCTCAGCTACTCAGTTCTCTTTGGAGTAGGGGAGCAGAAGGCACCCAAAAGTTAAGCCAGACAGAAAGTCAGGAAGTCTGATTCTCCAGATAAGCCTCAGGTCCGGCTGTGGATTTTGATGAGCTAGGAAGACGGGGCCAGCCATGAGGAAAAGTCCCTTTTGTCCCAGGACTTGATGGCTTTGGGGGCAGCCCAGGACTGGCACCATCTTGAAAGGTACAACTGAGTCCTGTGGACATGAAGGAAAACAAACCAGTCCCAGACTAGGGAGTCTTTGTGTAGCCTGCTCCAGTCCCAAGGGAGGAAAGGCCCAGAGCAGCAGCTGTGGGTAAGAGGAGGATGGGTGAACACCTCTTCCACCCCAGTTAACACAATGAAGGTATCTCCTACAAGCATGCCTGAGAGGCTGTCTTCCAGGTGACTCTCTACTCTGTCAAGTTGATGTGTAAGATTAATCCTCACAGACCAAGATGAAAAATCTAAGACTCCCCGGGACAGGAGAAACAAGTACAATAACCTAAAAGCATACAGAATCTACCCAGTGCAGTGAAAGCATAGCAGAAAATTTCCCAGACCTAAGAGGAAAGATTTCAAATACAAGAGGCATTTAGCCTCTTATTAAAATAGACATGACATGAGAAGGACTCCCTCCCGTACATGGCATAGTTGAGATGTCAAAAACGGCAAAGGGTAAAAGTCAATGTCTCAGTGGATAAAGACACTTACTGGTCAGGCCTGACTACCTGAGTTCAATCCCAAAGGCCCACATGATGACCAATTTCCCTGATCGAAACAGATTTAAAACCCCCTCAATAAAATTTTTAAAGCCAAATCCAAAAACATATTAAAGCATTCATATGCCATAACCAAGCTGGCATCATTCTAAAGATCCAATGTTGTTTCAGTGTAAGTAAATCGTAAAGTAATATATTCAGCATATTAAGTAGACTTAGTACAGAAATCACATGATCATCTCAACTGATACAGATAACACCTTCAACACAGCTCAGCATCTTTGCATGATAAAATTCCTGAAGAAAGCAGGAATAGAAGGAGCACACCTCAACATTACAAAGGCTATAAACAATAAATTATATGTGTGTGGAGAGGGAGTGTCTGCAAACACCACAGCCAGCAGAGTGTAAATCTATAGGAGGCAAGAAATTCGGTTCAACAGGACTCAGGGTAAGTGTTATGGCTCAATAGAAAGGCATCCTGGCAGTCTGGGGTCAAGGAACACCTGCAGCTCTGAAGGAAAAGGTATCCTGGCAACTAAGAGCCAAAGAATACCACAAAGTCACACTACGCAAAACAATTTCACACGAGAGATATATTTGGGAGGGAAAGAATTAGGATGAAGGCTGCCTCTGCTTGGGTAAGAACTGAACAAGATTTGATCGGCTTAGATGGGGTTTCTTGGGAAGGGGGTGGAGCTTTACAGGGTGGAGATTTCCAGAGTGGAGGTGGAGAGATTTCATGTCCAGACACTGGGCTTTTTACTCTATAGAATGGGGGCAGGGTCCAACAGTCAGAGCAGTTATTTTGTGGGTGGAACCGGTCAGCTAGAGGTCCTCAAGGGAGGGGCCTGACTATTCTTGTGTCTTGAGGGACTTACACGAAGTAGCTGCTATTGGTTCCAGACAGTTTATTTTAGGCATATTTAAACAAAGCACCATTTGGGCAAAAGCTTCCTCGTAGTAAATAATTCAATCCCACATGCACAACAAAGCTTAAGACATGACTATATCGAAATTCTTGTAATGTACAAGTGATACCTTCCATAAAGATGGATTCTATAGATTAACTGACCCAGCAGGCTCAAGGTAAGCAATGCTCATGACAAGGATCTAGGTGGAGATAGTACTGTAGATTGACTGGGGAAAACAAGCTAAAGATAAGAGTCTGGGGGAATCCTGGCCACACAGATAGTGCAGAGATCACCAGGCTATTAACCACGTCCATTTCCAGATTTCTGGGTGGAAAGCAGGTTATACATCTCACCCGTGGAAGAGACAGCCATGAATGTTTGACGTTTTGGTTTCCCTAGTGCATATCTGTGAACGCAAGTATCTACATGCTTCCTGTACTATATTCAACATCATACTAAATAGGAATAAAAACAAACCCACAGTATTTCCTCTAAAATCTGTAGTGAGACTCAGGTGCCTACTCTTGCTACTGTTAATCAGTTTTAGTGCTTAAAACCCTAGCTAAAGCAATAAGACAAGAATAAGAAATAAAAGGAAACAAATGGTAATAGTAAAAGAAGAAGTCAAAGCATTCCTGTTTGCAGATGGCATGTCCTATAATAATACAAAACCTTTACAGACTTCCGCAGAAAACTTTTAGTTCTGATGAATACTTCCAGTTTGAGAACAGGATATAAGAACACATACATATTTCTAATTCTAAATAAAAGGTGGCAATAAAGTCATCCCAGTCAAGGGATGAATTTATTTTTCTTTCTTCTACTAAAGAGATCACAAAAACACATACCCATGTGGAAATGCCATGAGACCAAAGAACCTGGACTGCTGAGCTCTATTCTAAGTTGTTGGCATGTCCAGGATGCTCTCCAGGGAAAGCTGTCTACATGTAGCCAACGTCTTAGAACAGACTATAGACGAACGAGAAGTTCTTAATTTCCCAAATTAATGTGATTTGTTGTTATTTGCCACTCTAATGCATTGAGTATCTCTTAGTCAACTAATAGATGCATATACACACTCATTCATTTATCTTTAAATTGTTACTTCCCACAATGAATTCACCTTTTTTTTTTCTTTTAAGCAAAACATAAGTGAAGAGTGGGGAGCAGAATTCACCCTGGGACTTACTTTCACAGGTGGGAGGGCTTGGGCTCCAAACACCCACTGTTTTATTCACCACAGTGCAGGTGATGGAGGCACTGCCAATGAGTGAGAAGTTGGGGTAACACCTGTAGGTGATGGAGGAGCCGTACGTGTAGAAATCTTCATCTCCACCACTGTGCCTCCCATTGCTGATGTCTGGAGGGGGCCTACACTTGACACCTGAGAAATTAGTAGAAGAGAAAGAAATGGTCAGGGGGGCATGTTAACCGTGATAAAATTCTTGCAAATGTATGTGGAGGGCACACGTGTCAGGCAGGACGCGCAGATTCGGTCCCTAGGAATGTTTATAACCAAGGCAAAAAGTGTCTTTACTTACTTACACATTCTGGGAGAGGATCGCTCCAGGCAACTCCTTTACTTTGGATCTCACAATAACTAGTGGAAGAGCCAATTAAGATATACCTAGGTAAGAGAAGGTCAAAGATTTTAATGGAATCCCCACTTTAAGTAAAGGAGTATAAAGGTGATTAAACAGATATTAAGATGAAGAAATGATGTTTTCTCAGCTAAGGAGTCATAGCAGAGGGTTTGGGGGAGAGAGGATGAAGTAGAACAACATATAATGATACAAACTTGAAGATGCCATAATGTGCCCACCTCCTTGTATGGTACAGATTAATGTAAAAGCCAAGAAGTATGGCGACACATAGGAACAAAAATGTCATAATGTAACCCATTACTCAGTATGCTAAATTAATTCAATTTTTTTTTAAAAAATCATCATGCATTGTAGCAGAAGACAATATTTCAAAATACATTTCAAGTGAAAGTTACAAATGATCTACACATTTAAATTAATGTACACATTAAAATTGTACATTACTCAGCAGTGAAAACTGGACCAGCTGCTCCTATAAAAAACAAGGAAGCTATGGCTCAGGGATTTTAAAACCCTTTCACATGCCCACCGAAGTTCACGGAAATCCACCTGTCTCTGCCTCCTAAGTGTCAGGGTTAAAGATCTGCGTTGTTAAATCCAGCAGGATTCGGGGATTTTTTTTACATTCATTGTTCTTGAGAATTTCACATGTATACGATGAAATATGATCATAACATCGCTATTCACCTTTCCAACTTCCCTATATAGAAAGCTTAAACATGAACTAAGCCTGTCGTCAGAAAGGGACATTTATGAGCATGTGCTAACTTCCTGGCTTGTATTAGAATGCCGGAACACTGCAAAGATACAAAAGAAACTGACAAACGTAAATTCTTTCTTAACACAGGAAGGAATAAGGTACATGGAGTGGAAGTGGTAGCTCTTAATACATATTCTTTATAGCACTTTAAAATTTGAAGGTAGTTATTTTCTAAAGTTAACTTGGAATTATTTATAAATTACCTCACACTCACCCCTCTAAGCAGCTGAATTCTATCCGTGATCCAAGAGAGAAATCTGACTTAATTTCTACTTGTCCATTTGGTAAGTCTCCTGGATTCCTGCATGATTTTTCTAGAGAAAAATCAACATGATGGTAAGTGATCTCACCATTCACAGGTGCTACCATTGGAAACTAACACTTAGGTGGACCCCACATTCAGGAAGGCCTGCATGTTTACAGTCACATTTATCTCTAAATCACACTCCTGAATTTTTGTTCTGGAGGGAAAATTCACACAAAGTTTGATCTCTTTTTATCACCCTGGTATATTTTAGCAGGAATTTTCTTGAGTATAAGAAGAAACAAAAAAGAGAAGACAGACATAGCGTGTCATTGCTGTTGGGGGACAGTACAGAATGCATTCCCTGCTCACAGTGAATTAGCTGCCCTTCCAAATCCAAGAAATATTTTGTTTTCTGCATGATTTTACTTAATTTTTAAATTAGTATAAAAATAGTGGGTTTCATTATGACACTTTCATATAGGTATAGCATTGTATTTTAAGCATATTCACAAGCCACTATGATCACCTTCCTTTCATATATAATATATGTGTGTGTATTTGTATTTGTATATATATGTGTATGTATATATGTATCTATGTATATATATATATGTATGTATATTTTTTAAAACTCTAGATTCTGCATATAAAAGCAAATGCTCCCCATGTGTTTGAGGTAAGATTGCTACTTTCTGGCCACTTAAACCCAGGATATTTTATCATTATTGTTATCATTACTATTTTTATTATTGTTGCTGTTATTGCTGCTTGGGAGTTGGTTACAGTATGCTTGTGGAGCTCAGAGGACAACTCTAAAGGGTCAAGTCTCTCCTTCCACCTTTCCAGGGATCACCTCAGGTCACCTTTACCTGATAAACCAACCTACTAGGCCTAGTTCTTTCTTTTCTTTTCTTTTCTTTTCTTTTCTTTCCTTTCCTTTTCTTTTCTTTGTTTCATTTCATGTTTTGTCCTTGAGCTATGATCTGTCACTATGTAGCCCTGGTGGCCTAGAAATTGCTATGTAGACCAGGCTGGCCTAATTCACAGAAGTCCTTGCTTGCCTCTGCTTCCCAAGTGCTGGGACTGAAGGTTTTCACTATCTCACTCCAGGCCTTAGTCCCAATATTTATTTAAAGAAGTGTCTAGTGCATTACTGATAACTTAGTTAGGGTTACTGTTACTGTGATGAAACACCATGACCAAAGTGACATTGGAGGAAAGGTTTTGTTCAGCTTACGCTTCCACATCACAGGTCACCATCAAAGGATGTCAGGGCAGGGACTCAAACAGGGCAGGAACATGGAAGCAGGAGCTGACGCAGAGGCCAAGGAGGGGGAGGGTATGGCTTACTGTCTTGCTCCTTATGGCTTAGTGAGTCTGTTTTCTTACAGAACCCAGGACAACCAGCACAGGCATGGCACCACCCACAAGGGACTGGGTCCTCCCCCATCAATCACTAATTAATGAATTGCCCTACAGGCTTGTCTACAGCCTGATCTTTTTATCAACTGAGGTTCCCTCCTCTTTGATGATTCTGGCTTGTGTCGAGTTGACATAAATCTACCCAGATAGTAAAGCGTTCTTCATTGTCTCTAGCTTATTTCTTGTCGTCTACTCGGTTTTCTTCTGATTTTCAGAAGATTCATACTTGTGTACATTCGAAATACTAGTTGATGAATTTGCTAATTCTTTAGTGACTTAAGATTCAGTAATTATAACCCGAGCCAATGTTCCAAAACTGGTAAGTGCATAAGTGAGAAAAATAAACGCCGGTACTTACTGACACAGGAGATGGTAACGGTCCATGTCCCCCCAGCTTCACAATAAATAGCCTGGCCTGAAGTTGCTCTAATGTAGCCAGGGCGGCAATTGTATTTCAGGAATTCATAGCTTTCGAACTCAGTTTTGTTTGTCTCACTTACTAGCAAGGCACCGGGTATATCGGGTGGTAGACCACATTTACCTAGACGCCAAGAGGACAGCAACAGCCAACGTTACACCCTGAGACAGAGCATCTTAGTGCTCTAGTTGTAGAGGGAGAACAGTTCTCTTCTCCTCTAAACAAAAACAAATCATAAATGTACTATCCCCCTGTGCCACAAACCCACGGGCGATGTGCAGATATGCCTGCTGATAAGTGATAATAACGATGATGACAGAGGACATACATTTGTTCTCTTCTCTACTATATAAAATAACTTTTCTAAGAAGGAGACAGTCACAAATTTCATCATCATATATTACCCATCTCTGATCAGAGAGCATCAAGAAAAAGCCAAATTTCTTGTAGATTTGCCTTAACAGAACCTTACTGCTTCATTTGAAATGATATAATAAGCCAGGCATGGTGATCTGTAAGAAAGGTTATGAATTTAAGTCCAGCCTTGGCTACCTAGAAGAGGAAGCATGGAACTCTTCAGATATAAAAGTCTTAATCTTACTTTCCCTATTAAAAATGAACAGTGATAGAGAACTACGCTGTCCTTTGCGAGCCCCAGTAGAAGTATGCTCCTCCCTTCCCCACTCCAGACCAATCTCCAGGCCATGAAATGTGTTTAGTCATTGCTAGACAATATAGGTTGATGTCAGATTCCTGCTAGGAAAGAGGTTGCTTCGGAAACTTAGGCAAGAAATTCGAGGTGAAATACCTAGAAGCCGCCCCGACTCCAGCTGACCAAAAAAATCCTTTGTTGTTGAAACTGGGTGTCCACTAGCTAAACCATCTCATTTTTAAAGTCTTGTGAGTAACTCTTGGTTGCCCATCTGTACTTTTGTCTACTACTCACCAAAAACAGCCACCCAGAGAGCAGCAATGACGGTCATTTGGAACAGAGTCGGGTCAGAGACTCTCCAGAGCCTGGAGAAGGGCCAAGTCACAGCATCTCTGTTTCTCGGAAGCCTCCCCTGTGGAGCTCTTGTGGGGCACATAGCCTGCGGCTGCTTTGCCCACATTTGTTCTGCCAGAAAACCTGAATTTAATAAGCAGCCATTTAATCTACATGGCACAAAGCATTGTGATGAATGCTGTGATATCCACCTCGTCACAGAAGAAACAGCCTGGGTGTGAAGAGGAGACGTGAGCATAGATGTGACAAGGAGAAAGAACGAGGACTCACCTCTGCTAAGGGCCCCTCGTGCGAAGAGCAATTCATTCCAAGCCAAAAAGGAAGTCATTTTGTAGAGGAGGGGATGCCTGAGCCCAGGTCAGCTGGGAGCAGGAGAGGGTTTCAATTTGGCAAATTAGGAGACCCCCCTCCTCTCTCCTGGTCCCTTACTAGATACCTAACCCTGTGGTTCAGACTGTAGACACACTGAAGACTGAAGAGCTAGCATGCTCTTCAGAGGAAATACACAATTTTGTCTTTTGGGGTCTAGCTCACGGAGCTCAGGATCATTCATTTTTCTAGCTTTATCTATTTACCTCTGAGTTTCATGAAGTTATCTTTCTTAACAGCTGAACAATATTCCATTGTGTAAACAGATCAGAATTTTATTACTCATCCATCAGTTGATGGACATCTAGGCTGTTTGCCATTTCTGGCTGTTATGAATAGAGCAGCAATGAGCACGAATGAATAAGGATCTCCGCGGTAGGATGTAGAGTCCATTGGGTGGTATAGCTGCATCTTGAGGTGGATTGATTTTCAGGGTTTTGAGGGCCCTCCACACTGACTTTCTGTAATGGCTGTATCAGTTTGCATGACCACCAACAATGAGTGACTCTTCCCCTTTCCCGGCATCCTCACTAACAGGTGTCATCATCTGCTTCATTGTTCTTGGCCATTCTGACTGGAGTAAGACAAAATCTCAAAGTTGTTTTAATTTTCATTTCCTGGTGACTAAAAATGTCGACTGTTTCTTAAGTGTTTGACTATTTGTGTGCGATCTTTTCAGAACTTTCTGCTTAGTTTTCTGCTTAGTTATGTACCCCGTTTTTAACTGGCTTATTTATTTTCTTGATGTTCAGGGCCTTTTAAATTTCTTTATATAGTCTAACTACTAGCCTTCCACCAGATGTGTAACGAGTAAAGATTCCTGAAAAAGGGTGTGTTCTTCTTCATTCTGTAGTGGTTGCTTTGCCCAAATAGTGTCCTCTGGTGTGTAGAAGCATTCTAGCTTCATGAGGCCCCATTTATTAATTGTTGGTCTAAGTGCCTGTGTAATCAGCATCCTGTTCAGAAAGTCCTTTCCTATGCCAATAAGTCCAAACTTATACAACATGGTCTTATGGATAGACAAAAGAAAAACTAGAATAGGGGGATTAAATGGGGAGGGGGCATGGGAGAGCAGAGTAAAGGAGAGAATATGGAGAGGGACAACTAATATTAAAGGCCATTTGAAAAATTATATGGAAACATGTCCTTTAGGACGCTTCTACAGTAGCATGTTTCCATATATATATATATATATATATATATATATATATATATAATATATATATATATATATATATATATGGAATTTAAATAGTCACCATATAATGGAGGAAACAATGCCCCAAGTAGACATCTAATGCCTCCAAATACCACAGGTTATTTCTAAGGCTATTGATTGTTTTCCACCTGATGGTAAGGTCCCGTTTCTGAAGACAGCAATACTTACGTCATCAAACATAGAAAAACAGAGCTGATGTCTAACTAGAGGCTCCACTTTTACCAAGTAGCATTCATGGTACTAGAAGGTACTCTGAACACTACAAGAGGAGAAAAGTGATCACCAATATCACCCAGATACAAACTCTGAGACCCACAACGGAGATCTGCCTCCAAGATACACTGGTGCAACAGTGCCACAAAGGTTATGGGAGTAAACAACCCCTCTTTTTGAAATTAGATTTAAGGCTCACTCCATGAGATGGTACCCAAACATGGCACTGCTAAAGTGGCCAAGAACCTGAGATTAGATCGGTCATGAACCTAAAAGAAAGCCTATTATCAGTATTCTGCTAAATGAACATAACAATAAAACTCCTAATTATATCATAATTATATCATAATACTCATAGATTAATGAGTATTAATACTCATAGATTAATACTCATAGATTAATACTCAGTCCTCAACAGAGAAGTGTTTTCTTGCAGTAGACTGGAATTAACACAGACACCCAAAACTCCTAATTATATCATAATTATATCATAATACTCATAGATTAATGCCTCACTCAGTCCTCAACAGAAAAGTGTTTTCTTGCAGTAGACTGGAATTAACACAGACACCCAAAACTGGACGATGTGTAGAGAGTGAGAGACTTCAGAGCACTCATTTCTAAATGAGTTTTCTTCATCAAACCCCTCCCCTCAAGACTCAGGAATCTATGAGGAAGAGGAGGTAGAAAGATTGTAAGAGACAGAGGTGGTGGATGACTCTAAGGCAATAGTGTCTTCTATTCACGACTCTAAACTTTCCACCTTAAAAAACCCATAATACACATAATTCCATGTATAGATACACAAACATAGTTTGATTTTTTTTGTTTAGTTTGGTTTGGTCTGGTTTTGTTTGGTTTGTTAGGTTTTTTTGAGACAGAGTTTCTCTGTGTAGTTCTGGCTGTCCTGGACTCACTCTGTAGACTGGGCTAACATCAAACTCAGAGATCTACCTGCCTCTGCCTCCTGAGTGCTAGGATTAAAGGCATACACCATCACCACCTAGCAAAGTGTTAATATTTTTTAGTGTTTTTTGTTTTTGTTTGTTTGCTTTTCTATTTGCTTGGGTTTTTTTTCTTGTGATATTGAGGACTGAAACCAAGGCCTTCTGCATGCCAGACAAGCACTGTGCCACTATGCCATAACTTAACTTATACAAATATAATTTTATTGACTTTTTCTTATTTGAGCTAGCTGGTGGAAAGACCCAAAGAGCACCTAACAAAAACCAACAGACATGAGAAGCCCTCTTTTGAGTTTTTGGCCAGGGCTTTCCAAGAGACTCCCAAACCATAAAACCTATTGCTGTTGCTCTTGGTTACCCCTAGAGGTGTAAGGTAAGCCCCTATTGCTGAAGACACCATGAACTTCAGAAGAAAGGTCTAGAGATCTCTGAGCTGGGACTGATTTGAATTCCCTTTCCCTGGGGAATAGTTTTTGTAGTATTAGAAGGGACCATACATGCTTTCAAAAGAAGGAAGCAAACCAACAGTCCTACTTAGCTATAATGCCTATGAACCACATCCATGACCAACATGGCACACTAACCCTAAGGATGTAGTAGTAGCACACATACCCTGCCAGTAAACAAAAGCTCTCTAATTGGACTTAAGACCCATTCAACAAGAGAAAAACCCTGTCTGGTACTGTAAACCCAGCTAACTAATTTCTCAGTGCTAGTGAAGTCATAGTTATTAACAGAGAATCTATAACCACTAATTTACCAAATCAGCATAACCTCTAACAATAATCTATAAACATTTGTCATTATACCCACAGATAAGTATAGTCTTCATCCCTCATCAAGAAAACTTAACTTTGCAACAGATGGAAACCACCACAGAAAACCATGACCAATCAAATTGTGTAGTTATAGAGTCCAGTTCCAATGGATACATCTACAAAACACTCCTGTCCCTAAGGGGAATATTGCAGAAAGAGAGGACAGAAAGGTTGTAAGAGTCAAGGGATCAAGGAGTTTACTGTGAGATTGTAATTAGTAACATCAGCTCACCAACATGACCTCCTAATCATGAGCTGAACAAGGAGGATCCCAATGAATATACAAAAGTAAGTGGGAGAAAGCTCATGGGGCCTTAATTCTACACAAAGAACTGTAGGCGACTTAGGAAAGCTGGGAGCGAGAGGGGTGGTCTTCTCCAGGGAAGAACCACAGTTAGTCGTCCATTAACAAATGCTCCACTCTGAAAACATACATACAAGTAACATCATGTGGCCTGAACAGGTTATATTTAGGAATATATGCATGCAATCAGAATTAATGAAGAAAGAGGACATGAATTTGAAAGAGAACAAGAAAGGATGCATGGGAGGATTTGGGGGGAGGAAAGGGAATAGGAAAATGTAACTAAATTATAATCTGAAAACTAAAGAATAGAACACAGAGGTACATACTCTAAAGGGCCTGATGACCAGCTTTCCCCCCCAACCCCCCAAGCCCCCACCCAAGTGATCAGCAGTCCACTGACCTGCCCTAGCAGCTGAAACGACTCTGTGAGGTTGCCTTGATCCCTACCGTACTAGTTTCTCCCAAGATGACAGTCGACCATAATATCCTAAAGGTGGCCAGTAATTACTCCACCAAAAAGTCCCTGGATTCTCCCCCACGCAGGTGGTCCTTGGATTCCACCCACACAGCTGGCCCGTCAGAGGCAGTTAAATAAAGATGGGCAGGGAGAAACTCTCCTCCGTCGCGGTGAATGATTAACAAACCGGAGCAGTGGCGTTTGCCTAATCTCCTTCCTCACCAATCCTCATTTCTTGATTATGTGTTGCAATTATTTATTTTCCTCTCTGCCAACCATTTCCCCTAAGTTAGAAGGGTGACTGGAATTTGATGCCAGAGTTTTCCTTTTCTTTTCCTAATTATAAAAGTGATGTAACTCAAAATCCAGCCAGTCTAAAAACCCTGAGGAGTTCAGACCCACTCTCAGAAGGACCTCTTCCCAGGACAGCAAGCCAGAGGCATTCAGGGACCCCCGGTCTGGGGGCATTGCTCTTCCCTTGTCCCCAGGAATCACAAGGAGGTACAACAAATACAGAATATACTTTTATTGGATTCCTGTTGTGTGAGAACATACCTGGAACATACTTGGAGCTCAAAAACTGTTAGCAGCCCACCGGCAGGCATCAAGTGGCCCCCAGAAGCTGGTCTGACACCAATGACCACTCAGCAGGATGCAGTGGAGGGGCTAGTAGTGTTAGGTACTGCAAAAATCTACAAATAAAGTTGAGCCCTGACATGGCCCATTTAATCTGCTGATCCCAAAGTTTCAGATTCAGGTGCTCCAAAGGACTGCTATTGAAAAGCAGTTCCGGACCAGTGAGAAGGCTCTGTGGGTACATGGGCATGTTCCAAGCCTAATAATGATCTGAGCATCATCCCCAGGATGAGCCAACTCTTCCAAATAGTCCTCTGACTACCACACATATGCCATGCCATGAATGCTCCCCATATAAATAAATAAAAGTAAAAAAATTAGTTCTTACCAGATGTAGTGTTACAAGCTTATGACTGTAGCATTTAGGAGGCTGAGACAGGAATATTATAAAGATCCCATCTAGGAAATCAAGGGCTGGGATGTTGCTCAATGATGGAGCACTTGTCTAACATGTACAAGGCCCTTGGGTTTGATCAGCATAGCAAAAACAACAAAACAAAACAAAACAAAACAAAATCTCTTTGTGGCATCATAATTTACTTCCTGTAATAAATACTATAAACACTACTGGTGCCACAAACTGAGCTCATCAGGGAAGTTTGAGAGGGATGTGAGATTTAGGGTGGGCCTTGAATGGTAGGCAGAAAGGATATTAGAGGTAAAGAAAGCATCCCACTTCACTGGTGTGGGAGAATTGTCTGTATTATGTCAATTATATTTTGAATAAACACTGATTGGCCAGGCAGAAAGTATAGGCTGGTTAACCAGACAGAAAGTAGAGGCAAGACGATGAGAATTCTAGGAAGGAAGAAGCCCATTACTCACTCCTGCCCAGACCACGGAAGAAGGAAGATGGGACCTACCTCACTGAAAAAGGTACCAAGCCATATGGCTAACATAGATAAGAATAATGGGCTATATAAGTTATAGGAGCTAATATGAAGCCTGAGCTAATGGGCCAATCAGGTTATAATCTTATGGAGACCTCTGCGTGATTTTCTCTGGGACTAAATGGCTGGAGGACCGGGTGGGACAGAAACCCCAATGAGCCCGGCCCTCCTGTTATACTTCACAAAGGCAAGAGACTGATTTAATTTGATAAGAATCTGAATAAAGGACAATTCTACAAAGTGAAGTTGAATTGGAGGAAACGACGTCTTTAAAATTCAGCCTTCAAAGCATCATTTTCCAATGCATTCAAGTTCTTTTCTCTGTTCTCTCTGTACCATGATGGGCACAGAGTTTTCTCTCCAAGGAGTCTGTCTTGTCTTACTTCCACGTCGTTTTGCCATCTCTTTTACTAAAACTCATTCTTTATTAGTTTTATCCATGTCATTTCTTTTCTCTCCTATCAATCCTGATTTAAAGGGCTCTTTTTCTCTTCACAGTCACGGTCTCTTGCTCTGACGTGTTCCTGCAATCTCGCCAAAACTTCAGACTCCTTTCCATTTTTGAATATGATGCTGCACTTCTAAAGAATGCAGCCTTTACCTGCACGTTCAAACGTCTTCAACCGATTTCCTAGAATTTCTCTGAAGTCTTTAGAATTGCCAAACATTTCCTTTCTGAACCACCCTTCCCCTTTGACTCCTGTAATCGAGCTGTCCACTTGGCAAAAGTTAGAGTCAACTCGAGATGGGCTTTGGGGCATATCTTGGGGGTGATCATCTTGATTATGCTAATTAAGGAAAGCCGTGGGCACCACCGGTGACACCATTCCCTAGTCAGGGGGTCCTGGGTGGAATAAAATGTGCACAGAGCAATGGCAGCACCTGCATGCATTGTCCTCTTCTGGCTGAGAACATGATACAATCAGCTACTTCAAGCTCAGGATGCCTTTAGTTCCCTGTCATGGTGGACTGCAACTGTGAGCTAACAAATAAAAAACAAAAAGCAAAAAGTTGGCTTGTGTAAGGGCATTGCATCACCGCAGAGAGGAAACTAAGACAGCTCCTGCAACTAACCCTAAACTTTCCGGGTGCATCTAAGTTCCCTTAATTTTTGATAACTCCTTTTCCTTCCTCTCATCCATAAACATAGATCCATTTTATTCCCTTCTTTTTTATTATTTTCTTGTTTAGAAAGAATTTGGGTGGCTCTGCCTGGTCTGGAACTCACTACGTAGACCAGGCTGGCCTCTCTGCCATGCCTATCTATTTTTTTTCTATTAACAAAGAAACAAAACCCTCTTCACTTTAATGAACTTCTCATCCTTTAAATATTCCCAGTAGGAGGCCCACTCCATACTCTATCCTTGTCTTTGATAACTGTCGTAAGTTCTATTCACAATACTGTTGTCTGGGAGATATATTCAGTACCTCACACACAGCATTCAGGGCTGGTTTTCAATATTTCATCTGTAGCAAAACCACCTCACAAACTGTTTTGATATAAGTTTCACAACACCCTCATTCCTACTGTTCCATTTTAATTTCTGCTGCCATGAAAATAGTTTACACCAGCATTTTCTATGTGGATGTCTCGGTCTATTTTGTGTTTCTATCGCGGAATGTCCCAGACTGGATACCTTATAAAGAACAGAGATTTACTTCTTACATCTCTGGAGTCTGTTGAGAACTGAACGGCCTGCACTGTCTCATGGTAGGAGGCGAAGGGCAAGAGGACAGGCACGGGGCAAAGAAGGAATGGAACTGAACTCAACTCTTTTATCAGCTCTCCTGTGATAACTCACATATTCGGTACCAATCCATTCTGAGGTCACTAATCCATAAACCCTAAAACCTCCTGTGCTGGATAGTTTCACGTCAGACTGACACAAGCCAAAGCAGTGTTTTCAACCTTCCTAATGCTGGGACCCTTGAATATAATTCTCATGTTGTGGTGACCCCTGACCTTAAAATTATTTTTGTTACTACTTCATAACTGTTCTCTTGCTACTGGTTATTAGTATCCAGGCACACTTCTTGGGCACAGACATCCCTCAGCTTATGGCAAGCAGTTCCACTGTACACAGTGCAAAAGTCCCTTTAAGTGGCAAGCTCTGGTCTGGCGGTGGTGATGCACACCTTTATAATCCCAGCATTCGGGAAGCAGAGGCAGATGGTGTGAGTTCGAGGCCAGCCTGATCTCGGACAGACTCCAAGCTCTGCCCACGCCCGATCTCCCTCTTCCTGCCTAAGCAAGCAGTGCTCAGGTCTCTCTCTCTCTCTCTCTTTTTCCTCTTCTCTCTTTTCTTCTTCTTCTTCTTCTTCTTCTTCTTCTTCTTCTTCTTCTTCTTCTTCTTCTTCTTCTTCTTCTTCTTCTTCTTCTTCTTCTTCTTCCTTCTTCCTCTTCCTCTTCCCCTTCCCCTTCCCCTTCCCCTTCCCCTTCCCCTTCCCCTTCCCCTTCTCCTTCTCCTTCTTCTTCTTCTTCTTCTTCCTCTTCTTCTTCCTCTTCTTCCTCCTCCTCCTCCTCCTCCTCCTCCTCCTCTTCTTCTTCTTCTTCTTCTTCCTCTTCCTCCTCCTCCTCCTCCTCCTTCTCCTCCTTCCTCCCCCCCTCTCTCTCTCCTCTCCTCTCCCTTCCCTTCCCCTACCCTCCCAAATCCTCTTCTTAAACACACTCACAGTCTCTCCATATGAATTCATCTCAGCTGTGGTTTGCTTGAAAAGCGAACTGTACTGGGCAATGACACATTTCTTGGGCTTAAAACCCTTTGGGCCCTGACCCCATGTGACCATGTAGGGGTATGGCTTGTGCCCACCCTTTCCCACAGCCCCTGAACCTTGCAAGTGATGACCCAAGGCCAGCTTGAGCCACAGTCCATACTGAACCTCTGGGAAGCTAGAGTTCATTCTTTGGGACTTTTCTTTCCTATCTCACTCAAAAAAGCTGCACTTCCTTCCCTTACCGTGTCTAAGTATGTCTGGGGCAGGATCCGCCCTTTACCAGGAAACATTCTTTTTCTCTCTCCCGTTCAAAATCAATTTCTCTCTCTCTCTCTCTCTCTCTCTCTCTCTCTCTCTCTCTCTCTCTCTCTCTCTCTCTCTCTCTCCCTCCTACCCTATCCTGTCTCTGTCACCGCTACACCATCCAGCCTGGAGGATGGGTCCCTCTTCCTGCCTGACTGTGGGCTGGCAGTTTATGCTGGGGAATTTTCCTGTCTACTTCATGTATGAAAGAATGTGTGTGACCACACAGATGTGATTTTGTTTTAAATGTATGTTTCATGCATCCTCTGAGTCTGCTGCTCAACTGCTCTAAGAAACACATAGATTCTAAGTGCCTTACAACACATGGGCAGGCACAGGGCAGGGCAGATGGGCTCACCACCATTTTTGCTATGGGTAACCAGTCATTGTTGCCATCTTGACTAATGGCAAAGAGGGCAGGTCAGATGACCTAACCTTCATATTTACTATGGGCGACCGTATGGCCACTGCTGTCTTAACTAAGGGCAAAGAGGGAGGGTCAGAAGACCTATCGCCATCTTTGCTATGGGTGACCATGTGCCCAGCCACCACTTCACCAGGTTGGGACTGGGAGGAGACACAGACTCATGTGGTTCCTCCCTAATCCAGGCAGCACCACAGTCTACCCCCACACAGGGATTCTATCTGCTTGTAACAGCTCTCTCTCACCTGTAACAAATCTGCTTTTCACTGGTAGCTTTGATTCTTCACTTTTTTCTTTGCTCCAAAGACCTGCGCACTGTCTGTCTACTCTGCTTACTTGTTACACAGTGTGAGTCAGAGATGGAGAAGCCAGCTTCCTCTTGCTCACTTTTCATTTCTTATGTGTGAATGTGAGCTAGCTTTAACTCTGTATGTGTATCTATGTGTATCCATGTATGCAACTTAAATTCAACTGTGCATCTATAAAACTCTGTGTTATTGTTTATAAACACATGGTAGGGAGGAAGACCCGTCCCACAAAGGGCAGCAGTGGGCCACCTAAGACCTCGGTGGGGCAGCGAGGACTCAGTGGTCCCCTTGGCAGGTGGGAGACCCTGGCGGGTGAGAAACAGACCAATAAATCATGTAGAGAGAGAGTTTGGGTATAGAGTTTATTTCGTGGATTATGGAGGGAAAAGGGAAGGGTAGTGTGGGACAATTCTGTATTCTGTCAATTATGTTTTAAATAAATGCTGATTGGCCAGTAGCCAGGCAGGGAGTATAGGTGGGACAACCAGACAGGAAGTAGAGGTTGAGCAATGAGAACAGGAGTATTCTGGGAAGAAGGAAGTTACTCCGCAGTCCTGTCCAGACACGGAAGAAGCAGGATGTGACCTGTCCTGCTGAAAAAGGTACTGAGCCATCTGGCTAACATAGATCAGAACAATGGGTTAATATAAGTTATAAGAGTTCACAAGAAGCCTGAGCTAATGGGCCAATCGGTTTTATAACTTATGTAGACCTTGTGTGTGATTCTTTGGGACCTAAAGACTGTGGGAACTGGGCAGGACAGAAACCCCAACAAGCAGGCCCTCATGTTACAGAAGGGGGGAAAGGAGGGGATCCACTTGCCTCAGTGGAAGGAGGGTTGGGAGTGGACGGAACTTGTCTCTTAAAGGGACAGGGTACACAGGTAACAGGGAAGGTCAGCAAAATAATAACATTTCCATCTTTTTCCTATGATAAAAATGCAGGGGTTAGGCATGGCAGGTTGAGGGAATTGGGACAGCAGATTTTGAAGACTGCTTCCTGCTTATTTGTGGGCTTCATCTTGGAGGAGAGGGGCCTGAGAGAGCTGGGTGCTGGTGGCATCCTGGGGTAGTGGTAGCTTTACTCCTGTCCAGGGTTTGTGGTGTGGAACTGTCCAGTGTCTCTTGAACCTGCAAGGATCTAAAAATGTCTTAGGGTTCAAGAAAGTGACTTAAGGTGTACAAATGCAGGTTGCTAAGGTACGCACATGCAAGACATGAAGGTCTGAGGATAAAAGGTTTAAGTCATGACAAAGGCAAGCGATTTGAGACATTTAAAAAAATAAAACATGTTTCAGATCTCCTTTTCATTATACTACTGCTATATTAGGACCCCAGGGGTCTGCAGTCTTAGCGTTAACCAATAGAATTCTGGTAAGCCATTAATCTAGCTCTGACGGAGTACTACTACTACTATACTGCAAGAGCAAGATTTTAAATTCTCTTTGGTCGTCTTCTAACTATAGACCTAAAACATACTTTTCACTGTGCCAAAAGCATTTGTCACCGTCATTTCCGACATGAGTATGATGCCATTTCTACAAAACAAATTTCAGTACAGATTATAAATGGTAAAAATGCTAATGGGTCTAAAACTTAGATTTTCACAAGCTCAAAGAATTCTTGTAAGTTCTAGGGAGCCAACTTGGAGGATTCACCTGGAACAGGTCAGATGTACCCCTCACTCAATTACCAGGCCCTAAGAGCCTAAGCCTCCTCACCCCTCCCTAGTCCTGACACCCCTCCCTCAATCACCGGAACCTAAAGATTTTTTTTCCTAAACTTAACCTTGCCCTCTCCTCTGCCAATACCCCACCAGGTCCAAGAGACACCGGACAGTTCCACAGAGCCTGGATAGCAGTGAAAACAACCAGCTACCCCAGAACATGGCAGCACCCCAGTTGTCTCAGGTGTCCCCCATGCCCCAAATCAGCAGGAAGCAGTTGTGAGAACTCCATACCCTCATCCCCATAATCTGCCATGCCTAACTCCTCACCTTTTCAATAAAAGAAGGAGGAGGAGGAGGAGGAAGAAGAGGAAGGAAGGAGGAGGAGGAGGAGCAAGAGAAGGAAAAGAAGAAGGAGAAGAAAGAAGAAGAAGAAGAAGAAGAAGAAGAAGAAGAAGAAGAAGAAGAAGAAGAAGAAGAAGAAGAAGAAGAAGAAGAAGAAGAAGAAGAAGAAGAAGAAGAAGAAGGGGGGAGTATTAGTATCCAGGAACACTTTGGCTCTGCTCCTTGGGCACAGTCGCCCATGGGCTTACAGCAAGTTCAACTGTATATACTGCAAAGGTCCCTTTAAGAGACAAGCTCTGTCTACTCCTTATGTCTCTTTTGCCCAAGCAAGCAGCTCCTGGTGTCTCCCTCCCCTTTCTGTATCTCTCCATTCCCCCTCTCCGCTCTACCCTCCCAAAACCCTCTTCTTAAATAAACTCCACACTCAAGCTCTCTCTGCATGGTGTATTTTGTCACGCCCCCCCCCCGTCCTCCCTCATTCAGTTTTAACACTGGTATCGATCATAATGTAAATATCTGATATGCAGATCATCTAAAATGCAAGCTCTGTGAAAGGCTGCTGGACTCCCAAAGGGGCTGCGACTCACAGGTTGAGAACTGCTAAGCTAAAATCACTGGAGAGGATGGAACCTCAATTAAGAAAATGCTTCCCTATGAAGGGGCTCTAGGCAAGCCTGTAGGGCATTTCTTAATTAGACTGGAGGTCCCAGTCTATTGTGGGGGGCTCCATCCTGGGCTGGTGGTCCTATAAGAAAGCAGGCTCTGCAAGCCATGAGAAGCAAGCCAGTAAGTGTAAGCGAAGGCCACTTGTTTGTTCCTGGCCACCCAGATCCAAAGTAATCACACATAAACTATATTATCTAAAACACTGCTTGGCCTATTAGCTCAGGATTCTCATTAATTAACTCTTACAATTTGAATTAACCCAATTCTGTTATCTTGTATTTTACCACAAGGCTCGTGGTTTACCAGTAAAGTTCCATCCAGCATCTGTCTGCTTTGACAGCTACATAAAGTCTCTCTGCCTCTGCTTTCTTTCCTCCTCGATCTGCTTGGAATTCCCACCTTGCTCTATTCTGTGCTGCCATAGGCCCAAACAGATTCTCTATTAACCAATGGTAATAAAACATATCCACAGCATACAGAAGGGAATCCCACATCAAGTAAGCAGTACCCCTCCACAGCCTCTGCATCAGCTCCTTCCTCCAGGTTCCAGACCTGCTTGAGTTCCTGCCCTGACTTCCTTCAGTGATAAACTGAAAGGAAGTGTAAACCAAATTAACCCTTTCCTTCCCAATTTGCTTTTGGTCATGGCGTTTCATCACAGCGAGGGAAGCCCCACTGGAGTCGTCTGGAACATGAGCTTTGGGGCCCATCCTTGAACCACTGCAGTGACCCCTTTATTGCTTCTCCATCTCAATTATTTCCACCTCCACCCATGCTACGGAGGGTTTTCCTTGCCACTGTCAGAAATCATCCTCTGTGCTGTTCTTGTTTCGCTGCTTGGAAACCATGTGTATTCTGCCTAAAACGAAGAGCAACTTCGCTGTTGGCTGGATTTAACTAACCTCCCTATCCTTCACCAATGCCATGTTCCATCCAAGCCACCCTGGGTCACGCACTGTTGCCTGAACACAGTCCATCTTTCCTGCATCTCAGCAACCCTTTCTGGAAAAAAAAAGTGAATCAAAAATCCATTTTAAAACATTAACGCACCTTAGGGAAGCCTTAGGGCTCCTGTCTCTCCTACTCTTTAAATAAGGAGAAGAAAATACACTCATGGTACTCTACCATCTCAGACCCATGGTGATGTGGGGCTGGGAGTTATCCAAAAGTCAGTAACAGTGTCACCACATAAGGTTTAGAAACCTGGCTTCATAAGCCAGGTACAATAGGAAGAGTTTGCAGCCTAATTCTATTTCTGTCTCAATGGGTCATTTTATTTATTTTGTTTTGTTGGAAACATTTTAATGTTAATTACTGCTTGAGAATTTCACACAATATATTTTTATAATGTTTTTCCATCCTTCCACTCCTCCTAACTCTCCCCCCACTCACATGACTTCATGTTCTTTCTTTCTCTTAAAAAAATAGAAGGTACCTGACAATAGTGGCTCACGCTTTTAATCTTAGCACTCATGAGGCAGAAGCATGCGGATCTGTGAATTAAGGTCAGCCTGATCTACAGAGTTCCAGGACAGTGAGCATGACACCAGAGAAACCCTGTCTTTAAAAAACCAACAAGAAAAGAAATTACTAAAACCACGGACTCTGATTTGTGCTAACTATTCCTGAACACGGGGCCTGCCCTGGAATGTGGTTGCTACACAATGTGACTCCATTGGAAATCAGTGGTTTTCCCTCTCCCAGCTGCTATTAACTGAGATCAGCTTATTAGCTAAGGGTGGGACTTGTACCTACTTCCTTTCCTCCATGCTGGATTTTGTCCTGTTTGTGTTGGCACAGGTCTCGGCATTCTGTCACCGCCTCTGTGAGTTCATAGGTGCATCTTTCCCATTGTGTCTGGAAAAGCTGTATCCTTAAAGTCACCTACCATCTCTGGCTTTTAAAGCTTTCAGCTCTCTTCTACATAACGCCTTAGGCTTGAGGGTAGTGGTGTGATAAAGATACTCGATTCAGACCCAAATATGTCCCTACTCTGCATATTGTCCAGTTGTCTGTGCAAATTATCACCTCCTCTAAGAAGCTTCTCTGCTGAGGGCTGAGTGGCGCCCTGATCTACAGGCACAGCAGTGTGTCATTAGGAGTCATTTTATTGCTATGGTCCTTTTGCAGAATATCTGTTGTACAGTTTCCCCTAGGACCTAGGACCTATCTAGTCTTAGGGTCTTGGCCACATGGTGTCAGGGATGGATTCTATCTCATGAAATAGGTCTTAAAGTCAATCAAAAAGCGGTTGGTTATTCCCCTAATGTTTGTGCAACTATTATACCAAGGGGCATATCTTGTATGTAGATGGTTATTATAGTTTGCAAGTTCATAGCTGAAGGAAATATTAATGATTACTTGTCTCCTCTGGGAGCATTATAGCACCTCTTCCAGCACTGTGAATACTACCCAGAAGGGATGAAGCTTGCAGTTAAATACCAGGTATTTTTCTCCATGTAGTATAAGTATGTGATGTCTCCAGCAACAGGGACTTACTATCAAGTTGTCAGAACAATCAATAGCACTGGCAGTCATCTTTAGTGCTTGGGGCTGTATGGGACTCAATAGGTGATTTTAAAGATGTAATTATTGTAAGTATATTTTTCCAGAACGAAAGGTTAGTTCTTGTCTCAGATTTTTTTTTTTACTTATAATTCATGTCTTATGTGAGATACACTCAAATCACATACATGATTTCTTATTCGCCACACAGCCAAAGAATTAAGCTCTGCATTCTGCACCAGCATGCTGCCAACTCTGGTCTGGAGTGGAAACCCCCGTAGCTGGCCTTTCTACATTCTAAGTCAAATTCCCATGCATGCCCCCAGAGTACACACACTGCATCGATTGCACGGTCACACGACCTTGCCATTTCCACTCAGTAAGGAACAACCCGCAAGCACCTTCTGAAGTGATTTATTCACAAGTGTGTTTCTGTTACCATTTTGCTTAGCTATGATATTTCAGTAGAAAATCTGCCTTCAACTTAATTTTCTTCATCTCCAGGGAATGCTTCAGTTCCTCCATGGCTAGTCCGCTTTCCTTTAGCTGTCTCACAAAGTCCTCTATGGCACGGCAAAGGTCCTTGCTCTCCTGAAAGGCAAGCTAGGGAAAGGAAAACTTTTAAAGTTACAAATGGGGACCTGAGATTCAGCTCTCTACTCTGAAACCAAGAAGCTGCAAACTGAGGGAGCTTCACAAGGCATCTGAGTCCTCGACATGATCAGTCCTTTACGTGTTCTGGTTTAAATGTAGTCATTAATATTTCTCCAAGAATAGATACAGGCCAAAGTTAGTCTGAAGGAAAATAAATGTGTTCGGAATGTATTCGACTCTAGACTTGGAGCAGCTTCTCACCGCGGCCAGCACTTTCAGATCTCAGGCACTGAGTACAATTCTATACCTTCTTTGCAATAAACCCCATAGGAAGGATTTGTGAGATGCTTTGATAATGGTGATGAACGGGAATGTTATCTAGAAACATGAGTTGGTATTCCATGAGGCCCCTTCCACAATCAGGCCAAGGTTAAGCCATTCGAAAGCATTACCCAGCACTGAACAGATATTCACTAAGCATATGCTAAGAGTAATGCCAGGCCCGAGACCGCAGCTAAGAACAAAATGGATAACAGCCCCTACTTACAATTGCTTTCTCGAGTGCAATCTGCTCAGCCGGTCTGGGGGCTTCCTGAATGGGCTCACAGGTAGGGTACGAACTGTTCCACTCCCCATCAATGCATTGCAGCTTCTGTGCACCCACTAAGTGGTACCTGGAGATGCCAGAACAACATAAGCCTTTGCAGCTTCTGAGGTGAGTGACGGAGATAGGCTTTCTATCGCTGTATTTCAGTCTTCCAAACTGTGATTAAATCCACTTTCCTGCCCCTGAGCCTTGGCGTATGCTTAAGTTATCTCCATCCTAACAAAACAGCCATGAAATAAAACAGTTCTCTGAAATGATGGGCAAACCCAAGGGATGAGTCAAACCAGAATAACACGAAGGAAAGTGTGAATTTCAGGGCCGGTGGGATTTTGTTTGGTTGGTTGGGTTTTTTTTTTGGGGGGGGGGGGAGGGAGGCGGCAGATGAGGGAAGAAGTGGTTGATCGATCATAACCTAAACAGGCATCTGTATTAAGGTCTAAAATGCAGGCGCAGTTGAATGGATAAATGAGAGAGGTGGTTTGTGATCAGGAAACAGAAGGGGATCCAAACCTAAGAGTGGGATTCAAAGGCTGATGAAGTTACATGACCTGGATCAAGTCAAGAGAAAGAAAGGGCAGGAAACCCATCAAGGAGAAAGTCCAGACCACCTGAGGGAGGCCCAGCCCTTGTTACAATGCTTTAAGAGTCCAAAATCTAAATCATTACATTTCTGGTTTCTTTTGTTTCTTTACAGTTTCTGCTCTTGGACTCTGTGGGAAATAGTCCATTATCTATATTTGAGACAGTCAGCAACTCCATTCCTGCAGGCGTTCTCAGACTGTAGGCACATCTGGTGATGTGGGGGAGGTGGATACCGGCCATTTCTCTCCTTTGGAGACCGGAGACAGAGAAGGAAGCCAAGGCCTGCTAGACAAGCGGATCACACCCATGAGAAGTTCGTCACTGCAGTGTTGAGTGCCGGAATCCGACTTCCCTCTCTTCCCTCTGTATACAGACGCTGCTATGCTTGTTAGTGTGGATCCTTGCTTTCTGGCCCGATGCTACCAAGGACTGCTTGATAATCAAAGATGTCCAAACTCCCATTGAGTCCTCTGATTTCCTTCTTTGGTATCTTGAAAGAGCTGTCCCCGCTAAAGCCCCTGAGGCCCTCCTTAGGAGGGTTTCCATAAAATCAGTTTTGTCACAGAATTCCAAGAGGGAACAGAGTCAGGAAATTCTGGATGCAGACATCGGTTCTGCCAGGGAAATCCTAGACTGTTCTATGCCACCTGTGTGATTTAATGTGTCCCCATTATGTGATTTACGGGAAGCACCCTGTGAGTGCACGGAGACCTCAAAAGTCCAAGAAAGATTGCTAGCCAAGTTGAAGGCAACAGACAAATTAGTTGTGGGAAAGCAAAAGGAAACCTGAGTGGCCACAGCAGCCGATGTGTGACAAGCTGGCTCAAAGAAGCTGGAGCCGACAGACGCCAAGTTCACAGTGCGATTCTGCAGCAGACTACCAAGACACAGAAGACCTACTGCGGAGACGCCCTGAAGATAAGGACTCCATCTGCCTGCCTCAGATGCCTGCATCCTGCTATACACCACTCCACTCCTCTAGTGGAACTGAGAGCCAAGCTCAAGCAGAAACAGAACGTGGGCCTCCTGCTGAGACTGTGGGACTGAGCAACAGCAACCGTCAGCCATACAGTATAACTGCGGAGTTCCTGGCAGCGCGGTTAACGACGGCCATTAGACATACTGGGTCCAAGTCCAAAGGCATTCCCACGCCAAGGGAAATAGAGACATCTACAGAGGAACTGCAGTCATGTTTGAAGGGACTTGGTATGAGACAAGCAATGTGTGTTCTGACTCTATCTGGTGCTTATAATGACTTGTAAAGCAGAGATGAGAAATGTTGTCTTGCACTGGATACCTCCAGTCAGGTATGAGCTCTGAGATCCACGCGGTTGCTGTGCTATGCTAACAATACCAAAGGGAGCTCAGACAGATTCGGTGGAGACAGAGATAATGGGGTGTGCTGTACCCCACATAAGTAAATGTGAAAGTGGTGAGAGGCTAAATGGCCACCCGTAAAAGAGGGTGGCCCGGGAAGTCTCCCAGATGCAAACAGCCCTAATTAAACTCAGAGGGAGTCCCCCAGCACAACACAGGAGTATGAGGGAAACTTGATGGAAAAAGAAATGAGATGGGAGTGGGAGACAGATGAGTGAGAGGAGGTGAAGGGGGCAAGAAAATGATGAAAATCTATTATTTACGTGTATGAAATCATAAGGGAGTAATGCACTTTTTAAAAAACAGACAAATGGCCAAATTTGGATGATAAAACTTTGGAAATCAACTCCCTCAAGAAAAGACTCCAAAACTCCTAAGACAGCGTGTACCTTTAGAACGCCAGAGCAGGCACCCATGTGTGTGCGAGGAAATAAAAGGGAAAATCTGGGCCCATCCTCCAGTTGGAAATGCCATGAGAGACAGGGTTTCCCCTGAGCCAGACAGTACAGTGAGCCTCTGGTTCTGGAGAAAACAGAGAATAGAGACTTCTTCCAAAGTTGCGCATCCCTGAAACAGACTCCTCATATAGAGTTGGTTGCATACTAGTTCCCTGTACCACAGAACGAGTCACTATGCAGATAGCTACTAGTGTCAAAAATGCACATTTCTAGAAACCCAGATATTTAACAACCATTTAACAGGAACTAAGAGCTCTGGAAGACAAATAGCACCAGTGATCACTTTGAGACTGGGTCATATACCCCCAGGTCTATACCATAATCCCTGAATATATTGTGAGAGTGGACATATTATGGGGAAAGTGTTTGCAAATTACCATGGGAAAAGGTGCCTGGCAAACAAACATGTCTTGGCCATAAAGCCAATCTCAAGAAACCATACCAGTGACCTTACTGAGTCCAAAACCATATACCAGTATTTTCTAAAGGTATGGGGGAGCACCAAGAGATCGTAGAAACAATCCATGAATTGGGGAGAGTAAACATCATTATGCTTGTATGTAACCCCTTTAATTTGTTGCCATGTCCTATCCAAAAGCCTGGTGGGACATAGTTTGGACAACTGGTTACTGGGAACATTAAGATGTATTTGGCCATACTTTTTACTTTTTTCTTTTTTTTTTTTTTTTTTTTTTTTTGGTTTTTCGAGACAGGGTTTCTCTGCAGCTTTTTTAGA
The DNA here is from genome assembly GCF_903992535.2 of Arvicola amphibius. Classification (NCBI taxonomy): domain Eukaryota; kingdom Metazoa; phylum Chordata; class Mammalia; order Rodentia; family Cricetidae; genus Arvicola; species Arvicola amphibius. Next base: position 89,400,446 of record NC_052058.2, on the reverse strand, counting down.
GCCTGTCCTGGAACTAGCTCTTGTAGACCAGGCTGGCCTCGAACTCACAGAGATCCGCCTGCCTCTGCCTCCCGAGTGCTGGGATTAAAGGCGTGCGCCACCACCGCCCGGCTTGGCCATACTTTTTAAAATATGTTTTATTGATTTTTATTGAGCTCTACATTTTTCTCTGCTCTCCTCCCTGCCCCTCCCCTCCCCCTTTAGTCCTCCTCCAAGGTCCCCATGCTTCCAATTTACTCAGGAGATCTTGTCCTTTTCTACTTTCTACTTCCCATATAGATTAGATCTATGTAAGTCTCTCTTAGTGTCCGCATTGTTGTCTAAGTTCTCTGGGATTGTGGTTTGTAAGCTGGTTTTCTTTGCTTTATATTTAAAAACCACCTATGAGTGAGTACATGTGGTAATCGTCTTTCTGGGTCTGGGTTACCTCACTCCATCCATTTTCCTGCAAAATTCAAGATGTCGTTATTTTTTTTTTGCTGTGTAGTACTCCATTGTGTAAATGTACCACATTTTCCTTATCCATTCTTCGGTCAAGGGGCATTTAGGTTGTTTCCAGGTTCTGGCTATGACAAACAAGGCTGCTATGAACATGGTTGAACCCATGTCCTTGTGGCACGATTGATTATCCGTTGGATATATACCCAAAAATGGTATTACTGGGTCTTGAGGAAGGTTGTTTCCTAATTTTCTGAGAAATCACCACACTGACATCTAAAAAGGCTATACCAGCTTGCATTCCCACCAGCAATGCAGAAGTGTTCCCTTTCCCCCACAACCTCTCCAGCATAAGTTGTCATCAGTGGTTTTGATCTTGGCCATTCTTACAGGTGTAAGATGGAATCTCAGAGTTGTTTTGATTTATATTTCTCTGATGACTAAGGATGTTGAACATTTCCTCAAGTGTCTTTCAGTATTTGGCCATACTTAACACTGCTCTACTGTTTAAGTCTTGGAAACACAACTGGGCCATCACCACTGTGTTCTATGTACTGTGTTTGTCCAATGATTTCTTCAGCTCTCACATAGAAGCTGAAAGGCAAGGATATTTTGCCTTCATCTAGGAAAGCCATGGGTGGACTTTCACCATGTTTCTCCAGGGTTATTTACACAGTTTCACAATATGACATGGGATGGCAATATCTGACCAAGTGGGATGGACCACACCATCAACTGTTCAAATATTGCATTATGCTGAGGAGCCATTAATGCAAACAGGGTCCAAGGACCTGGATTGTTTATGAAATATTTGAGTGTCGTCTATTACGATAAAAAAGGAAGTATTGCCACAGATGTAACAGGCAAGGCACAGAGGCACAAACTTTCCTCCTTCTCGTCTGGGTTAAGCAAATCAGAAGTTTGTAGGGCTACTTGACAACTAGAGGGCTTCCCTCCCATAGCTGGCCCTGCCCACCTAAGGCCACGCTACAGTTCAAATGCCAAGCAAGAGGTATGAGGCTGTACAGAAGCTTATCCCATGGCATTTAAGGAAGCAAAACAAGATGGAGCAAGTACAGGGTGTGAAGATAGTTCACACACAATAATGCCCTGACCGTGCATATGTCTGTTGGAAAAACAATGGTGGACTACTTATGAAATCTTAATAGCTATAAAACCCAATGGCCCAGAAGCTGTTGTCAAGACACTGGAAGCTAGATACATTAGCGGTGGACCCACCCACAGTCGGGCACAGCGCTGATAACTACTTTGGTTAAGTGAAACTATCTTAGATATGTAGATAGCACATTCTCCCTCAGTAGAGAACCCCAACAGTGTTGGTACCCCATTAATTACCAATAGAAGAAGTGTAGGTGGAGTTTATCTCTGGGACCCTGATCAGCTCTGTACCACCAGCCACTCCCAAATATCCACACAGAGACTTAATATTGATTATAAATGTTCAGTCAATAGCTTAAGCTTATCTTTTTTAAAAAATAACATGTTTTTACATTTATTTTACATACTGACCACAATTTCCCCTCCCTCCTCTCCTCCAAGACCCCCACACACACTTCCCATCTACAACCCTCCCCTTCTGCTCCTCTTCCACCTCCATTCAGAAATGGGCAGTCCTCCCACAGGCTTGAGAAAAGCATGGCCCAGCAAGTTGAGGCAGAACCAAGCTCTTCCCTTCGCATCAAGGCTGGGCAAGGTAATCCAGCATAGGGAACAGGTTCCCAAGAGCCAAGTAAGTGCCACGGACAAATCCTGATCTTATTGTTAGGAGCCTTACAAAGAGACCAAGCTACATAACTGTCACACAGATGCAGAGGGCCTAGGTCGGTCCCATGGAGGCTCTCTAACTGTTGGTCCAGAGTCCATGAGCTCCCACAAGCTCAGGTCAGCTGTCTCTGTGGGTTCCCCCATCATGACCCCTCCAATTAATCCATTTCTTAATAGAAATTAATTTCTTAGTAGAAATTAACTTATGTGCTGCCCCAAGGCACATTTACCTCATCTACAAACTTCCTATGTTGCTTCATCTGGTCTGGCTCAAGACCCTCAGACCCTGCCCTTCTTCTTCCCAGTATTCTCTCTGTACTGAAAATCCTGATTAGTTACGGCCAGTCAGCTTTTTATTAACAACGACAGCAATGCATCTTTACTACAAAAGGATTATTCCACAGCAAAGGAGGCGTGACTAGGCCCAGTGCCATATTGGGCCACACTCATCAGTGAACGAAAGAGAAGCAATGATAAATTGGTGGACAGGCAAAGTGAGATCACCTTAACAGACGGCAGCAACCACTGCTGAAAGACAGAAAGCTTCTGTGCTGATTAAGATTAAGTTTATAGCGCTTCAGAGGCCAAATTCCACCACATAGCATGGATCCTAGCAATGTGATCCTAGCAGTGTGTGATCCTAGCAATCCTAGTCATAAGCACAGGGAGTTGGGCCATGTTCAGAGGCCTTCCATTTTGGCTCCCTCGCTGGCAGAGTCAGCAGTGGTCCACTAACAGACACCCACTGTGGGGACAAGAGCCATGGAGAGATATGAGGGGCAACAAAAAACCACAAACCAAAAATGTGGTAGCATGTTGCTGCTCAGCTATCCTTACAATGACCCAGAAATGGTGAGGCCGGTCAGACTGAAAAAGTCCCCACCAGGTTACACGGCTGAATGGGGCACGCAGGCCAGGAAGTTATGTAGGCCGTTGCAACACAATGGAGACCCTCAGGACAGACATTGTACCTACTTACAAAAAAATACATGGGATGTGGTGCACGCCTTTAATACCAGCACTCGGGAGGCAGAGGCAGGCGGATCTCTGTGAGTTCGAGACCAGCCCGGTCTACAAGAGCTAGCTCCAGGACAGGCTCTAAAGCTGCAGAGAAACCCTGTCTCGAAAAACCAAAAAAAATACATGGGATGTTCTCAGTGATATCCACAGCACAAGCTAAGATAGAAAACACACTACATCGGCCCTCTACCCAGCTCAGAGGAATCCCAGTTTAAGTTGACATTGCTAACACTGTTTCTAGACTTCTGCAAGCTTATCAGGAAAAGAGTCAACCAAAAGACCACGAGGTAGTAATCACTGGACTGAACTCTCCATACGGGACCCTCTAGGTAATTAAAATTGCCAAGACCACTTTATAGGTCATGAAGTGAAACAGTAGGTGAGGAGCCAAGGTCCAGTGTGGGTCTTCCCAGTAGGATCAGGACTCACCAGGAGCAGGACCCATCAAACGGTAAATAACGGAATCGGCCATTCAAGGTAGACTCCCACTTACCTCCATAAAGTACTGAGAATGCTCAACCAAAGGCCAAAACAAAGACAAAAATCCAGCAGTGATAGAGCAATAGTCACAATCACCCAACACAAGCTCCTAGCACTGAGACTACAAATTAAAGGGGCAGATTCTTTGGTCAGCATGGACACCTGACAGAAGTTCGCTCTTCTCAAACCAGACTGAGGTAACACCATTCACAGATTACCTTACGTAGCCCTAGAAGGCCCCAACCATGGCCATGTCTGTCATGCTAGGAAGATGATCTAGCGAGTATGTGCCATAATAGGAATTACTCACAAAGGGACATGTCATATAAACAAACGGCAACTCTATCTCCCTGCAGGATGCTTTTTCCTTTCTCTCCCCTGAGTCCCAGCCTGACCACTGGTTGAATAACCTGGAAAAATGAACACTTTTCCTAGTGTGGTGGTTTGGGTCAGATGTCCCCTATAGTCTCCCACACTTGAATACTCCATCCTCACTTGGTGGTGCTGTTTGGGAAGGCTTAGGAGGTATGCCCTTGTCGGAAGAATTATGTCACTAGAGGGGGCTTTAAGGGTTTAAAGACTCGTGCCATTTTGAGTTCGTGCTCTCTGCTAAGTGCCTGCAGTTGAAGACATGAGCCTCTCTGCTTGCTGCTCCAGCCACCATGCACCTGCTGTCACGCTCCCTGTGGTAACAGCAATGGACTCTTACCCTCAGGAACCACAGACCCGAACCAACCCTTCTGTCTACACGTGGCCTTGGCTGTGGTGCTTTGTCCCAGCAATAGGAAGGGAAGTGCTCCCACAAGGACATGAAGGTGCTCTGTGCTTACCTGTCTCGACAGTAATAGGTAACAACAGATCCTGAAGTAAAAGAGCCTCCTTCGAAATAGCCATGGCTCGGAATCCCAGGAGGGTCACAGTCTCCTAAGGGGAAGACAGACGGCCTGGAGTGAGATTTGTGAGAGCCGGGCAGTGCTTCCTACGCTGTGTGGGCTCTAGAGTCCACCATCTTCACACTGGTGCAAACGGGACCGGGGAGCATGTTCTCCATTCATTCCGTTCTCATGAAACCATAATCGTCTGTGGAAAAGCCCCTTTCCCCAGCTCACCCTCTGAGCTCTGGGAAAGGAACTACACACTGTAGAGCTGACAGCTGGGACGGTGCAAGAGATGGCAGATTAGGGCAGAGGGTGTGGTTCAGCTGACAGAGTGCCTGCCTAGCATGCATGAAGCCCTGAGTTCAGGCACCAGCGTCAGATAACAAGAATGGTGGCACACCTATGATCCCAGCCCTCCTGAAGTGGAGGCAGGAGCATCAGAAGTTGGGAGAGGAGAGGAGGGGAGGGAAGAGGAAGAAAGGAAAGAGGAAAATTTGGGCCACAGTGGAAGGAGAAGTAATTCACATGGTAGGAAGAGTTTACTCGGATGTAGACATTAATATGGCTGGCACCACAAGGTAATAGTCGCCCCAGAGTGGCAATACTAATCAGTACTTACTACTTCGGCATATGGGTAAGGAAGGTGCCCAGGTGTGGTCCTCTTGGCACTGGCTCCAGTTGCTTCCCTTGAGGATGTAACCATCAATGCACTTAAACATGATTTTGTCTCTTGCACTCACAGGCCCAGAATAATTGGCCATGCCATTTTCCAGTACAGGCTCGGGACAGTGGCCCACTGAAGTAGAGAACAGTCAGTGCTCTGAGAGGCTAGGAAGAGGTACAAGTCACATGTCCCCAAGCTTCAGAAAGATAATAGTAACTCAGAACATAATGGTGCCCGTGTATCTAAAAGGATAGGTATTTTCAAACCATAAAGGCCAAGGTACCATAACTGTGGAAAAAGGAGTGGACTGCGTGCAGAAATTTCCTCCAAAGCTCCTTAAGACCTACGCTTTCAAAACAAGGCTCACTAAGACTCTGGAACTTCTAAAGGGAAAGAACTTAGCAAGAAAACAGCTAAGAAGCTTTTGGAACATCCTGAACCTGACCAAATTCACAAGGTTCTTCCCTCCCTAAGGTTATATCAGCAATAAGGACTGCTGGGAGCTGCTCACGCCAGTTGACTGGCCCGAAAGAGATTTTTCAACCTGTTCAGCTGCAGGTTCCCAGCTTTTGTGAGCCGTCATAGCAGCTGGTGGGCTTTCGGTGATGCAGCTGTCTTGGAGTCATTTCTGCTCCTGTAAGTAAGCCCTCACCATACTTCTGGAAATAACCTAAGTAAACTCACTGACTCACCAAGCTGGGCTTTGGTAGTATGCTTAACTTCAGTCTGTCATTAGTTCGTATCTGGGACGGGCAGGCATGTTTCAATGTCACGCAACATGGTCATGCACAAGAATATAAGTGACACCTGAATTGCACATAATGAAGCATATGACGGGCTATGACCAGTAACGTGTTCATTATACTGCCGTGCTATTGAACACTGTTCAAACGTCTTAAGTCTGTGTTTCAAGCAGATCTTTCCTTTTCTTTCATTTAGCCAAATATATATTCTTATTCATTTCTTACTTTCTCTTTTCTTATCTGTTTTAATCGTTTCTTTCTTGTTGAAAATAAGGAGTCATTGGAGAGGGATGTAAATTTTTCCATATGAAAGAAAGTTTAAAATGTTATGTTTACATAAGATTAACACAGTTTATTAGAAAATAGCTACAACAGGAGCAATCTGGAAGAATTATGCTCTGTCATTGTGGAAGACAACATAATGAGTTTTGTCACCTGGAGAAAGCCACTTGACTCTCACTTATCAGATACATAAACTAAGGATATCGTTTTCTCCAGTTTAAAAGTAAGATGATGGACAGGCATTGGAGATGTGCCTGAAATCCCAGCACTGGTTGAGGTTGGAAGTTCCAGGTCCCTGGGGGTTACAAATCAAATTCCAAGCCAATATGATGATCTACCGTAACAAGATCCTGTCTCAGAATCACCTGGGAGAAATGCACAGTAGCATCTTAGAAATTGAAGGTTTTTTGTTTGTTTGATTTTTTTTTGTACAATTTTAGCATGGCCTCCAGGAGAAGCAGGATACACAGGATAAGGAGATGGTGATATGAACGGAAAAACCAAACTCACAGCGGCACTCAGCCGGGGAGACATCCAGTTCCTCTGAGATATTGAGGACCAAAGACTGCTTTCCCACCAAGTGGTAGCCTTTGATACAAAGGTAATCCCCCAGAATCTGTCCTTCTACTTCCTTTGCAACAAATACACTATTATTCACGGGAGGAAGTTCTGAACAGCTCTCTGTCGGAAGGAAAAAAGGAACGGAATCATTTGGCATATCACTGGCTGCAAGGACATCTCACCGCATTCCTCCCTCCGAACCTGTGCTGGACTAATCCTCTCTTCCATGGAATGTGTATCCCCATCCCCCATTCTCCAAGAATTTCTAAAGCTATGTTTGCAAACAGATCATTGGCACTGTAGTCAAATCAGCCACGAGTTATCCATTCCTGAATACGCAACCCTTTCCCAAGTTCCGTTGACATCTCAGGATATTGAAATTGTCAAGTTTGGGGGATCCCAGAATAAAAAGAGCAAGTCACCAATGACCACCCATCCCAGGGTGCAAGATCACCATTAATATAAACTAGGTCCCCGATGAGTACAGAGTATATACCTTGAGAATTTTTAATAAATACTATAAATGTAAATTTCATTAAAACCCTTCACAGAACACCTCTTAAACCACACATTGAAATGAAATATCGTAAGGAAATCACACTTACCATCTAAGGCAGAAATCAGCCACATGAGACAGCAAACAACCCAACAAAGCATTTGGTGAGCAGTTACTTGACCCAGGGTGAAATTAAACTGTAATTTCGATCAAAAGCATCCTTCTGACCACTTATGATCAGAAAAGCTTCCTTCTCGAGAAGGAGTTATAGTTTCCTTCTGGAACAAACGTGAAGAAGAAAAAAAAGACTTTCCTGTAACAGGGAAGAACAGCAGAGAGAAGACGGTGTATGCAGTGGCTTTGAAACCACAAAAGATGATTACAGAGCTGCCAATTTTAAAATTTTAAGAAATTTCCCAGTTTCTAGAAATGCAAACCCGTTGAGCAGTTCCTGAGCTGCAGGTTTAGCCTTCCCCAGCAGGCGTGGGCTAAATGGCCCTGGACAACCTTGACTTCTGCCAATATTTGTCAGTGTTTAGTCCACTGCCTACAGCGCTCTCCAGCTTTGGGGACAGAAGATGGGGCAATGACCAGTGGCACTTTCCCAGTGAAGACCACACTGAGTGTCACCTCCTCCCCGCTTGAATTCTCTTCTGTGCCAGGGATAGCGCTGACAGGCAGGTGAGATAACGCAAGCTGTGAATGAGTGCACCAAAGACATAAGACGGGGGAAGCTGAGTTTGTCAGACACTGCAGCACAGTCACAGTGGAAAGGCCTAGAGAGACAAAGTCTACCCAGAGGCAACTGAAGGAGCGGCTCTTCTCAGGTGGTAGGGGTTTCTCCACGGGCCATTGTTTCAATGCTACAGTGTTCTGGAACAAGTGAAGTGTTGTTAGAAGCAATGACAGTCTTCTGCTTGAATCAGAAATGGCTCAGCACAACCACCTATCCTGGGCTGGCATCCACGTTCTAGCTAGAGCTCGTTCTGAATAGCTCTGGTAGTGGTCTTCCTTGGAGGCAGCAGCGTGGCCCTGCTCTGAGCCAAGCCTTCACTGAGCCAAGGCAGCCTTGTTTTGAATGTCTCACTCCATCCATTCATACCAGATCAGCTTCCACGTACCAGCTACCTCAGGCCTGTCTCAGTACTGAAGACCGGAAGTTTAAGTGCTTCTGGGAAACTGAGAATTCCTTTTTGAGTTCTTAGTCTGATAAAAGAATTTTAAAACAGAGTCAGAAGGAAACTTGCGAACAGTTTTAAGTGTGAAGGAAAGAGCAGTAGAACATGCAACTGCCGAGAGGCAGGAGGCGGCTGAGAGGGAGGAAGAAGTAAGGCTGTCCTCTGCGACAGAGGTTGGGGAGGTTGGCGAGCAGCTGCTGGGGGCTGGGGGCTGGGGCCTGGGGGCGGGGCACTTTCCGAGGAAGAATGAGGAATCCCGGAGTGCCTGGGAAAACATGCTGCACTCTGGGCAGGTTGGAGGAGAGGAAGGGAAAGGTGTGTTTCCGAAAGCAGACGGCCTCCGCAGTGTTCTAAGGGAAGCAGTCTGCCTGAAGGAGGGGCTTCTGCCAGGATTTTACCTTATTCCCTGTCTACACCCGCCTCTTCCTGGGTGCTGCCTGGCTCCATTAACTATTCTTCTCTCTCCTTCACAGGGCATCAAGCAAATTAGATTTCCTAATGGGGGAGTGGGGTGGACTCCTGGCCCGGTGACTGACAGGTTCAGCTGGCTAACTCTTAAAAGACCATTGTATATAATGTTTGGAGAGCTTTAGAATGCAAGCTCTCCACCCAGGGACAGAGGGAAAACCTAGACCCTGTTACTTTGTTCAGGAAGAAGTAGCTTTACCTTAATAGACCTCAAGAATGACTTTTTATACAGTGACTTAAATCCTGTGGTGCTTGCCTTTCAATTGTTACCAAAGAAACAAGAAATGGGCTCAAAAGTCAACCAGGAGAGAAGAGCCCACCTCCAAGGCTATTAATACCAGCCCCAACTTAAAGAGGCACATTTAACCTGCTTGCCTGTGGCTTCTCAAAAATGGATTGAGTCATCAGCTGGCAATCAATAGGCAGTCATTAAATATTTGTAAATCAGTGAATAGATGTCTAGCATGGCTCTCACACCCTGTTGACTTTGAACTGCTAGAGAATCTTGACAGTCACCAACTGAAGACACTGTAACACCAGCTGGACACATAGGTACCATTTAATAACTTCAGAATCATGTCTCTAAAAACTTTCAAGTACATTTCGAAAAATACTAATATTTGTCTATCTGTAATGTAACAAATGATGCCTGTTTGTATGTGAATTGAACATTTCATTGCACCTTTTAATTAAAAATAACTTTATTTTATTACAAAAGCAGTTTACATAACTCAGACATTTCCGCATGGTTTTACTATCCAAGAGAGAATTTTTCTCCAGAGAAATACATTTCTTGGTTTGTAATAAAACCAATGAAGAAATTTAAAAATGCACTGTCATAACATAATCATCATTCTTTTCCACACATCAGTACTTGTGCTCTACAAATTTAACTTACGGTCATACTACGGACATTAGGCTTAGGAGTCAAGCCACCTACACAGCTAGCAGAACACAGAACATACATGACATTCTGATTAAATACATGCAAAATCCTCACACACAATAAATAGCTTCATAAAAATACCATCTGATCACCAGAAAGGAGTGTACTTCACTGCAGAAGGCAGCCCTTGTCCTACAACGTGCTGCAAGCAGCCAAGGGAAAACTGCCTACAGCAAGCAGAGCATGGGGCCTCCCTGCAGGTGACGCACATATAAAGCAAGCTGCAAGTTGGGAGACAGTGAACTGCCTGCAGTTCCCATCTTCTCGGGTAACCGTCTCCAGTATTGTCCACAGTATAAAAAAAAAATGTAGAAAAAGCTGCGTTTCGGGACTTTTCTTGCTATACTATTTCTCTGCCCAACAAGTGAGCATTTCAAGTGAAAAGGAAACAAACAAAAATGCCAACACGCTCGGTTCTATTTGTCAGGGACAATACACGGTGGCTTCCGCAATGCTCTTCAGGACTACATAACAGACGTGCATGTGGAGTGACAGTGTGTCTATTTGACAGTGATCTAGTTACCGCAACTGGATTCGTCTGGAAGGGGTACCCACTCACTGATGAATAGAGGACACGCTGCATTTGTCAAGTATCGTGGGGGAGACCAGCTGATCACAGTAGTGACAGCCAGAACAGAGGCACCCATCACAGAACCACTGCTCCTGCAGTCATGGCCACAGCTTTCCCAGAGACCACATCAATGAGACAGACCCGAGGACCATGTCTGCCTCTGCCTATTTTGAAATTTAAAAAAAAAAAAAAAATTCCCAGTGTAACTTATTATCAAGAAGGCATCTTCATTTCCTGGTGGGATAGAGGTGGTCCCATCTAGCCTTCACTCCCAGCCCTCGGGAGGTATGGAATCAGTCCTCTCTGGGCGTGAGAGGCACAAGCCTCAGAGAGAAAACAGTAGCTACACGAGAATGTAAAGCATGGTCCCCTTTGGGGAATCCTGGCAGCCAGATCCTGCAAAGAATATGGAGCAGGAAAAGCTTCTCTAAGTAAAAAGGGAGCCATAGATACTACTCTCCTGTCACCAGAGAAGAGGCACTTCAGAGCCGAGCTCCTGACAGCCTCTATTTACCTGGTCACCTGTCTCTTCTCTTGTGGCAAGAGGAACCGCTGGCACTCTTACTGCACGTTAGCCTGCTCGCCTCCAACACACGTTCTCCCTGAAGTTCATCCTCACCTAGAAACCAGTTCTAAAGCAGTGTATTCACAGGTCAGGTAAATCTCCAGCTAAGGATGCAGGCGGTCCTAGGTAGAATATCGAATGCCTACGTAAAACGGTATTTGCAAACTTGGGTCAACAGAGATTAGGAGCTAACGCGCTCAGGCTGCTAACGAGTTCTGAGGCACAGGCGCAGCAATGATCCTGTGACGCAGGAGGGGAAGAAACATAGTGAAGGTTTTCAGAAGCCTCAAATGAGATGCTCCCACTTAATTTCCTGTTCTAGCCTCAGTGATGCTGGCATCCCAGGCTTTTTAGCAGATCCAGTTCCTCGGAGAGGTCTGGCCTCAGCCTCACACATCAGGACAGCAGTGTGAGGGATGCCATTGAGGGGCGTCTAGGCTCAGTCAGCACATTCTGTACTTCCTAGGAGTCAGAAAGAGAAGCAGAGCCATTACACCACAGCCAAGAGACGAACAAAGAAAAGCGAGAAAAATCCATCCCCAACCCTCGTGCCCACATCCAAACGCATGTGAGGACACACTGGTGTGCCTGCACACACCTTGACCCTGGGGACTCAGGTAAACGTGAATGGCCTTGCCATGTAATGGCTTCTTTCACAGAGAAGCTGACCTTATGACAACAGTAGGGTACACGTCTGTTTCAGAACTGGACTCTAAGTTACATATCTGAGATATAAAGCAGTGGTGGATTGGATCTCTGTGGTGATGAATGCTGTATCAGCCAAGAGACCACACACACACACACACACACACACACACACACACACAGAGTAGCAATGAAGCCACAGGCTATATGGCTTCTGAGGAGGGTCACAACTGTTATGGTTACTCCAGTCCACCCTGAAATCAGCATCTAGAGTAGATCAACTTCTTCCCATGAACTGGTATTTAATGTTTACTTTGTAAGAAATCCTTTCCCTTAGAAAGCTTGTTTCTGAAATATTAAATGTGCCTATGAATTCAGTCAGCCAGGGATCTTGTTAAAATCCTGGCTTAGTAAGTTTGGAAGGAAGCCTCTGACTTTGAATTACTAGTGAGCTCTGGGTCCTTGCTAGTGCCGTGTGGGATAAGGCAGGAGAACAGTGGACACCATTGGTCTTCTGCTCCAGGAGTTAGGACCAGCTCATACCACTGGCTGAAGTCTGTTTAGAAACAGGCAGGACATATTTTAGAAACAACTGCTTGCCAAGTACTTAAAAAACTCCCAAAATTTTCTTTACAACATATAACAAAAGTTACATGTAGTATGTTCTATTATTAATTCTTGCACAAGTACAGAAGGTGCAAGGGACTTGGCAAAGTTGATGCACTGCCCACTTCTGCCCAGAAGATGGTGGAAGAGAGCCATGCCTATGACCCTGGATTCCAGGCATTCTGAGAACTTAACACTGGTTTGCTAAGTCTCAGTTTGTCCAGTATGAGACAGTTTTGGAAGACAGTAGATGAGAAGAACAACTCAAAATACAAACATCATCATCATCATAATAATAATACCAGAAGTCTTTAGATAAGGTCAAGTTATTCAACAACTTTATTAACCCATTCTATACAGGCATGCACATAAAACACATTTTAAATACAATTATATACACTTTAAATGACCCAATGCAGTATTTCATTATCAATATCACGAGAATAAATCAGAATGCTACTAAGGATTAACATCCTCACTTTTAGAGCTGTACCTAAGAAATCTGCAATAAATTCTGTTACTGGGCTTCCCAAGTTCAGCCCATTTCCATCCAAACCAGCAGTGCTCAGCCCCTCTCTGTATTACACGCCCCACTGTGATTGGTCCTTTGCTTTTGCCACAGGGAAGTCACCACATCTGAGAAAAAAAAAAAAAAAAAAAAAAAAAAAACCACACACAATTCAGATGCTTCTTTAAAAACTGGGTCACCTGACTGTTAGTCACACCCGGTGAAAGGCTTAAGGAAAGAACTACTCTGGCCCACTCTCGGGATCATTTGTGGATGCACATTTCCCTTTGTATAAGAGTAAGGCCAAACACAGCAGACTAAAAACAACAGCACTCTCTGTGAGGACACCGTGGCCCGTGACAGGGTCATCTGAGGATACATTAGGTTCAGGAACGGGTGAGAAGAGGGGAGTCCTGCCTTGAAGCAGCAGACTGGATGAAGTAACTTCAAGCAGAGTCAAAACGTAACACGCAATCTAAATCATCTTTTAAAAAATAATGAGAACTTGGCCACTGTTATATAATAATTATCTATAAAAAGTCCAGTGTATAGAACTTCTTCATAAAGGAAACATGCAAAATATTCAGTTCCTTCCTTGAAGGAATTATAGTAATGTAAATAGACTACCAATCAGGACAGAGACGTGAGAGACAGGAGGCAAACAGACCTCTCGTCTTCTGGACACTACAAAACAAAATTCTTAGCCACACTTCCAGTGAGTGTCCATCACTTCTAGGGAAAAGTCGAGATCTTGCGTGGCAGGCCTGCTACCTGGCTCAACTGTTACATAATTTTAAAATAAAAAAGCTTTAAAACACAAAACGAATACAAGGAAAACTGGGTGACTGACTGAGACTTCAACAAGTACAACGTTCTTCTGAGACTGGAAGGGCAGGGGGATGCACATGAAACCCATCACTGGAGCTGCCTCAACTGCCCATGGATCTCCCTGTTCACAGGTCACTCCAGGCTAAAGAGCGTCTCTGAAACTCAGAGAACTCACATGTGTCCCAGAAGAATCATCAGGGAGACTTATTCCTTAACAATTACACTGTTTTCTCAAATGAGGTGCCTGAGGATTAACTGTGGCCTTCAAAGAGGACTATTCAGACCCTTGCCTGAAGTTCCACCATTAGGTCTGGGAACACAAACGAGCCAGCAGGAGCGGCGAGCACACACACAATGCATGTCTAGAACGATGCGATGGCTCTTTCACCAAGAGAAAAGGCCCCGCATCCATGGCCAGTAAGTGCTAAATTCTACTCTGGAAACAAGATAGGACACAAACAGTTCTCTAAATTTAGATTCTCTGGGGTTTCATTCAGCTTTGAGCTTAAAAATAAATGAACAAATAAATGCAGAATATTCCTTTCTCTTCCATTGTACACAGGTAGAATTTACATAGGTAGATTCAAGTTTTCACCTATTCCCTCCAGAAAAAAACTGAAAGCCTCAATACAGGGTACCCACAAGTCATCTTTTCTCTGTAGGGCTTGTGACACAGACACAAGCATGGCAGGGTAATCTCCTACCTGCAAGTAACAAGGGGAACGGGAAAGATGAGAAGTGGGACTTCCCTCAACTCTGGAAAAAGAGCCCTTTCCAATGTTTTCCTGCTTCTCCCGCTCTGCTCCTCTGAAGGATCTGGCTCTAAATGCTCAAGGATGTTGAAACCCCTGCTGCTTCTCAGCTGCAGCTTCCACTCCTTGTTATCCAGGGATAACAAGACTACCCCAGCTCTTCCTGTACCAGAAGCGAACTAACACAGGGGAAACCGGAAGAGCGAGGAGCAGACAGAGTCAGAATGATCACCCAGTGAACGGCCCCTACAGACGGTACTTACAACAGGGGAGCCTAGCTCCAGGTGGTCAGCAAGTCTCCCCTTGCAACTAGATCCTTAATTCTTGGGTCAGGGTTCTCCCTCTTCCCACTCAGTAGCTCTGAATTACTCTTCCCTGGCAACAGAAGAAAGGACTGGACGCCAATTTAGACTAGAGCTGCTAATGAGTAAGCAGTAGACAAGGGAACCATGTAAAAGTGCCAGACCTACCGCCCAGCCCACATCTCATCCTCACACTGTGAGAGGACATCCCAAACCTTTGGGGTTTCACAGCCATAGAACAAGAAAACAGCCTGAAGGCAGGCTATCCTCTACCCCAAAATCAGCTCTTCTAGCCTGTTTGATTCTTTTACAAATATTAATTTATCAATTACATCTACTGTCTTTTTTATTTTTAGTATCTTATACATGAGTACTGTATTCTAGCCCTCCTACTCCCTGTCCAACTCCAAAATTTCCCCTACTCTCTTTCAAGTTCATAATCCCTCCTAGTTGTTATTCCATTCATATGCATACATACATACACACACGTGTGTATGAATGAAAACCCTCTAGATGAAGAGCCACAGGCAATCAACAGTTTCTGGGAAAGGGAGACTCAGTCTTCTCCAGAACAAGCCCCCGATAGGTTATCCAATCCCAAATGATCGGCCCTAAACACACACACACACATGCCTGGCCTCTTAAGGGTTGGCTTGTTGCTGCTGTTTTGTTTGCAAGGAAATTGAAAATGTTTGTTTTCTTTTATCTTTTTGCATGTGTTTTCCTCATTAAGGCCAGTGCCCACAAACAAAGGTCAAGAGGGGACAATGAACACTACCTAACAGGAATTGCCAGTTTCTTAGTCTTGGACGAGTTTCAGGAATCTAGGCAGTCTGAAACAGACTGAAGTGGCTGTGTGGGATGGAAGGGCAGAGGGCTCAAGGCCAGAAGTCAGTAGCCTGTGATGATGACCTCCATCAGCTCATGGCTCTATCTCCATGTACCTTCAGCTTGCATGAATTCTCAGTGTGGGTCCAAGGGTACATGTTTGTCAGTAATGTGTTGCACATCACCTGTAATGCCAAGGGGAAAGATGGGACTAGAACCTAAAATACCTTTCTAAACTGTGCTCTGCTCCAGCATCAGAACCAAGAATTCAGAATTTCCAGTCTGATACATATTTATCTAAGATAACAACATGCTGGCATTTTCTATCCAGCTTCATAAGTGGGATTTAAAAAAATATTTTGTTTAGTTTTATTTATGTCTGTGTGTGTATGAGCTGCACATATGAAAGCACCTGGGGAGCCCAGAAGAGAGCACCAGATTCCCTGGAACTGGAGCTCCAGGCTGCTGTAAGCCACTCGAATGAGTGTTGGAGTAGAAGAGAAGCACGTGCTCTTAACAGCTGAGCCATCTCCCCAACCCCTCAAGGGCCTTCTGACCCTTAGTGGGCTGACCGCTAAGGAAGTAATTTAAACACCCACATATCTAGGCTCCAATCCGGAGATTTGAGGCAGTGCTCAGCCTGACCAAGTGAACCCAGCAAGTATGTCTTTCAAAAATTCTCCAGCACAGTCTGAGGTCTGTCTCTGGATAAGAACCATGCAAAAAGCTTTTATCCCAAGACAAAATCTCATAGAAAACTGCTATTCTTCTCTCACCAGTTGGCCCCATATGACAAACTAAGAGGTAGGGAGTCACCTGTCTCTTCTGAAGAGTCTCCTGAGACGACCCTGAGAAAAGTGAACTCGAACGGACTGGTACTGAGCTCAACAGACAGGGCCCTGGGCCACTGCGAGAGAATCCCCCTTAAGCAATAGATGCATATAAACTTCCGAGAGCTAAGTAAGCCTCAGGAGACTCCTTGAACTACTGAGATAGATAGATATAAACAAAATGCCCCATAAGAGAGGTTAAATTCAAAACTTCTTATGCTCAAAAAAATAATTTTTCATGTAAAAACTTAGCTTAAGGAAATTACGCTAAAAAGTACCGGTAAATGGTGAGCAGCTTTACTGAACTTATTGACCACCCTGCCTTTTGTCTGGAGAAATATAGGGCTCAGTGTTGGATCCTGGTGCTTTTACACAGTCCCAAAGGTCATGGGCTGCATGGAAGCTACTGTAATTGTAAAGAAACTGAGAGCCACAGGACAAAAAGTCTGAACCTTGAATTTGTAAGAACTAGAGTTCAACCTACCCAGCCCCACTCCACAGCCAACAAAGGACTGTCTGGCTCTTGGAGTTAGTAACACAAACCAAAACACGTCCACATCCTTAGAGCCAGCTTCCCAGGACAGCGAGAACTCAGGGCTGTTTCTCATGAAAAGAGGCAAGAGCTCTCACCCTGTCCACTTGCAAACTCCAGGGCTTTCTGTGGATGTTCTGCAGCCTGGGCTGACCCTTGCAGGACCTGGCTGGAGAGGAAGGCAGAAGGGAAAGGAAAAGACTCTCCCAGTGCAGATCCAGACCCACTTGCAGACAGCACCAATGGGGCTCAGACTCCTATCAACCATCCCTTACTTTAAGACACCACAATGCCATGCATCACACCAGACAACCCAAAGCGAAGCTGTAAGACACGGAAGTCAAATGGAGTGTAGGGACAGATTAAAAGGACACAGGCGAAGGACACATGGGTTTTCTATCTCCCTCTATTCAGCACTCCCTCCCATCCCACCCTCTCCCCCTCAGCACACACACACACTTCACAGAGACATTAGTGGGTCAGACATGAGGAAACAGAAGAACCAAGTCCATGATTCAGGCTTGGCTCCTCTTCCTTCAGACCATCCCATCTGGGAACCTGTCCTAAAAAGACCCAACTTGCCATCTTGCCCCCGGCTGAGGTGTTTACACTAGAGAATGTCTAAGGCTGCTCTGCACACGCATGAGCTCATATTCCATGTTCAGATTAATGCTGGGACGGGAGTGGGGTAAAGTTAAACGACTTCTTGGCTGATTAGTGGCAAGGGCAAGAGGCCAAAGCTGGAGGGAAACACACAATTACACCACCGGAATGCTGACTTGGGTCTTCGGCTGGTCCGCCCCTTCTTGCATGTCCAGAGCTCGGAGAGGGCTGAGGGGCTTGAGGGGCCGGCTCCCAACACTGTAATTTCTTGGACGCCTTATTGTGTTCGAACTGGACAGAGGCGTAAAGCTGTTCCTTCTCATCCTTACAGGGGTTTGGCTCTTGGGGAAGTTGTGCTGATTGGAAATGGAGGGACACCACATACATGAAAGCCACACCAAAACCTTACCCATAGAGGTCAAATGATGCTCCTGAGCCTAACCGTTCTTCCTCCTGCTTCTCCACACACGGGACCAAGCAGGGCATAGTCTGGGCCCATGGCCTCAGAGGAATAAAAAGGTCATCACAGGAGAAGATCTCTGGGGACCACGTTGAAGAGCAGTAAGGGAGTCAACAAAGGCGTTCACTTAAGACCATATAAGTTACCAAGACCAGACCAAGGAGCTGACCTGCATCTGCTGACTATACTCAGGGACTCCCTGGACCCTGCTTTATAAATGGAGACGTCCCTGGGAGTGCAGCAAGGGAATTGATACATTTCACTTCAGCCAAATGCTTTCTATATTGAACTCAATTCCCAGGAACTAACTCTCAGGGCTAAGATTCATGAAAGAGACACTCATTTAAAGAACTAAAAATCCCTTCATCTTTCCCTCTCAGAAGTAAGGAGACCTTTACAGGCCACGAATTCTGGATTTGTTTTCTTTGTACATAAAAGAAACCCAAGTCTCTGGATACAAAGATTCAAAGACTCAAGGCAACCAGGAAATACTTACAGTTGGCTTATCACGATGTGTGTCCACAGCCTCCACATTGAGTTTAATTGTTTCCACTTTGCAACCTGAGAAAATCAGGAAAGAAAAGCTGTCAGAGCTAGGCATGGTGGCTTACTCCTGAAATTCCAGCACTTGGAGGCTGAGGAAGGTGGATTGTCATGAGTTCCACACTACCTGCAGTGCCAGGCTAGACCCAACTAGTCCCAAAAACAAAACAAAATAAACCCAAGAAATAAACAATCAACTAAAAGAGGGTAGGGGTAGAGAGGAGAAGGAAGAGAGAAAGCCATCAAAAGAAGCTCAAAGAAAACTTCAGTCCCAGCATGGTCCAGTCTAGCTGGGGGCGTATTTGTACTTCCAGAGACTCACACGTGCATGTGCTCTTTTCAAGTGGAAGCTACTAACAGAACATCCTTGCTCTACAAACAGCCATATATCCTGACGTTCCTCAGTTCCCACCTCTCACCAGCTCAAGCTCATAGTTACCATAGGCCACAGGAGTAAGTTTGAAGATGGTGTGGAGAGGACACCTCAAGTATGGTAATTCATCTGAAAGAAGAAAGACCCGGTGAACAAAGTCTTAGTATACAGAATAAGGTCATCTGAGGAAAAGAGAATCTAAGGGGCTCATGAGCTTTCTTTACCCTGACCATCCCCTGGAGCAGCACAGCCCCTCCCCTAAACTCGGCAAACTGCTGAGTGGTAAGGAAGGAAATAAGGCCAATATAGATCTGAAATGCAAGGAAAAAGGAAGGGACTCTGAAGCCAAGGCCCTTGGAAAGGACGACTATGGCCTACCTGAGCACTCAAAAGCAGTCAAAGGCTTCAAGCGGCCTGAACTTGAAGGACTGGGGAAAGCCAGGCCACAGCAGTGCTTCCTGCTGCTGTTCTAAAACAAGAGCTCTACCCCAACCTGAAGGCTCAAGACACTTCTAGTGACCAACTCGCAAGAGCTAGACAGACAAACTGCACTATTCAGCCTCCCGCCTTGATGCTGCCAGTAATGTCAGCTGGAGCTGGCCCTTAGGCACATCAGGAAGCATCAAATCAGTCATCCTCACTGCTGGCTTTGGTAGCAGCAGACTGGAGTGGCTGATCAACGGCTGCTGGGAGCTCCACACTGCAGCCTCAAGAATGTACTTTAATATGAGTGGAAGAAAAGGAGAGCCAGTGGTCAAAAATCCTGGTACCATCAAGTCCAGCCTTTTCCCTGTGTGTGCGTGTACCCCCTCCCCCATTCCTTCCCTCAGACAGCACCTGCTCCTTTATCCAAGAAGTAGGCCAGGAGGCAGCGCATGACAGCCTGGTGGGAGATGACGAGGATGTTGCCCTGACGCTCCAGCTCCATGATGACAGGCTCGAGTCGCTGCACCAAGTCCTGGTATGACTTCGGAAGAAGAAAGGAGAGCTGGTGAGAGGCCAGGTGCATGCTGGCAGCCAAGTTACTGGCCATGTTCCGGAATCAAGAGACTACTCTGGGAGGCATGGTGCCTCTGAATTGCCTAATGGCTCCAGCCCTGACTCCCTCAGACTACCCAGATCTTTCAAGAGCAATAATTAGACTCAAAATCACAGTTCAAGAATACTTCTCTTTTACTCACAGACACTAACAGGCAGTGTGCGGAGCATCAAGCTTCCTGAACCTCTGCCATCACATGTCATTTACCTTCAGCAAATGTACCCTAGGTCAGGAAGCCATTTCAGTAAGGACAGCAGCTAAAACGTGGTGAGGAAGAAACTCATGGCCCACACTTACTTGGTCACTCTGTCTGCTGTAGGAGTGGAGTAGAGGGAATAGAAGAAAAAAGGCAACATGATCATGCTCACTCTGTAACATTCTCTGTCACCCTGTCCCTTAGAGAGCTTTAAAAGCTAACAAAATGTAAAGCACTAACTGTCTAGGCTGAATTAAGCCGTGTGGCTGGCCAAAGGCAGGAGAACAAAGGACTGTCAAGTCACCCCTTCTCCTCCCCTAAAGAAAAGTGCCCAGCCAAGCACCAGGCAGCTGCTCCGAGTGAATGAAGCCTCACCTCCCCACCAGGATATCGATACAGGTACTTCTCTTGATCGCGAAGTGCAAACTCCTCTGGGTACCGTTTCTCAATCTCTGAATATGTCATCTCCTCACACACGCCCTGCAAGAGCCATACCGACTCATCAGGACATGGGCGGGCCGACATCAACACATCCCAGACGAGGACCATGACACTGAAGAACAGCAATGCCTCACTATGTGTGGACACCATGTGCTGTGGCCATGAGTCAGGGGTCACTAGGTGCCGTGGAAATAAGGCACTTCAGAGAGAGGTGGTTTCTCTAGCTTGAGCAGCCACTCTGTCCTACTATTGCAAGGGAAGCCACAGGTCAGCAAGGGTCTGCAGGACAAGAGGAGCAGGAACCAGAGGAGAGAAACTGAGGGGAAGAGAACCCTTGTGGAATGAATAAAAGAGAAGAAGAGGGAGAGAGAAGCACCTAAGCTGAGCATGGTGGTTCATGCCTGTCAGCACAATATTTCAGATGCTGAGGCAGGAAGATCATGAGTTCCAGGACAACCTGGATTAGAGTGAGTCCTGGTACCAATAAAACAGGAAGAAATATATATATATATTTGGGCTAAGCAATAAAGAATGCCAAGAAAAATTTGGGTAAGTATTTTCTCAGAACTGCTGGCTGGATGATTAAAGCAAGTATTATAGAACTGGGTAATTAGGAATTACAAAATAAGTCCTTGTTAGCTCCAGTCTCTGCAAGCACCAGAGGTTCAGTTAAAGACTGGAATGGATCTCACCTTGGGTTCAGGAACGAGAGCAATCAGGAAGCCCTGATGAGGAGTAGTTAACTCCTTTCTCGTCTAACCTCTGAAATGGCTGGATTCAGGTTCCTCAGTTTCTAGTTGATGATTCTAGTTTTCTAAGCTCCTCAAATTGTAACTTCTGGAAGTGTCGATGAGAAATCCCCACTCACAGCATCGATCTCATTCAGGATCTTCCACTGCTCGTAGGTCACCCCAAGGGACTCAGCGGTCTGAATGGTCCTCTTCAACTGGCTCGTCCATACCTTGAGGTCCTGGATCTCCTGTTCCTCTAGAAACTTCTTCAGAGCCTGAGCAAACTAGGGTTTGGAAATATAAGCTAAACAAAGAAAACCCACCACACCACACACACAGTACACACAGAGACTACTAGCCATGGTCAAACTATAAACCCAAGAGGAAATGAAATTCAGCTGGAGGACTCTGTGTCACGCCACACATAGTGCCCAGTAATTTCTGATGGCTGAATGATCACAGCAGAAAAGGTCTCAAGTGACCTGCAGTTTAATCCAGAGTTAGGTACAGTAAGCAGAGAACATCCTCAGCACTTTGTGTGAAACCACAGCCTAAGCCCAAATGGGATTTAAGCAGAAGGGGATAAAACAGATGACCTCCACCACGCCCTTCTAACACTAAGCTCAGGAAATCCAGCCTGCTGGCTAACTACTCACCTGCTTGCCTCGAAGCGAAAGGCCAGAGTCACCCCCAATCTTTCCCAAAAGATTGAAGTCACTCTCTCCATGCCGGCAAAGATAGATGGTGCGAGGCTGGACGTGGATATTCATAAGGTAGTAGACAATTTTACTCTGGATGTAGTCCTGGACTCTGTTGACCAGAAATCTCTGGCCTACATTTATCACCTTGATGAAAGACAGATCCCTGGGATAGGGTACAAAGAAGAAATTCACAGTAAGAACATCTGAAGCCAGGAGTGAGGTAAGCAGGAGAGCAAGGCTATCAGAACCTGTTGACAAATGCAGCGCTTTGGAGACTAAGGGAATGGGGCTCAAGTCTGACCCTGACTCCAAACAAATGAACAAAGTGTATGGGAAGAATGAGTTGTAGACCCCCATCAGCCCTTCCTTCTCTCCCAATCACTGCCATATTTATAAAACAACCAAATGTTAAGAGGTAGATTACATCTTTAAATTAAGACAGCATACAATTTATTGAAAATCCAACAAGCATATACTCTCTCCTCGGTGTCTATCCTGTGCCATGAAATATGTGTAAGTATGGAAAACAGAATCCAGGCTTCCCAGACCTAGACTAAGTGACTTGAAGATTTTGCTGACTTCAAATTTTGGTGAGACACACGGGCCCCCGAGGGGAGGTATGGGTGGAGGGGAGGGGAGGGAAGGGGGAGAAGGAGGGGAGAGAAAGGGGAGAAGGAGGGGAGGGAGGGGGGAGGAGGAGGGAAGGAGATGGAAATTTTTAAATATAAAAAAAAATAAACCATGAGAAAAAAAAAAAAATATCTAGACAGAACATGCACCCTGAGCCACCTAATCAACCTCTCTCAAAGACACTGCCACTATTTGCTTTGTGACCATAGGATTTTTCTTAAAATTAATGTAATGAGCGCTTATTCAAAATAATGATCAGGAGAAAAAGGCACAATACGGTAAATCACCCACTGACCTACCACCAGAGATAAAGTCTATAAACACATATACTTATAAACATAAATATCCTTCTGGAATATCTCCTGACGCCACATCTAGGGCAGTGCCACTCGGTCACTTATTGTAGAAACGCTCCTAAATATCTGTATTCTGGGAACGCCATGTGAAGAAAACGAAAAGCTCAAAAATCTAATGAGATTGCTGCAGTGATCTCACACTGTGCTACGCACACTTGAGCTGGCTGGTTTTCATAATCAACTTGACTGAGCACTAGAGACTCACCTCTGGGCATGTGTGTGAGGGTGTTTCCACAGAGACTAAATAGGGGAGGAACCCTCACCCTGACTGGACAGGTCTCGAGGGTCCTGGACTCATTCAGGAGAGAAAATGGAGTGAGGCATGAGGCCTCACACCTGTAATCCCAGTACTAGTACTGCCCTGCACTCAAGGCTAGGATACACAGTGAGATCATGACTCAAAAAATGGGGTAAGAGGGGAGACAAAGCCAGGTGAGCGCTACTTCTCTGCTTCCTGAGCCTCTGAGATGTAAGCAAGCAGCACACTTCCACTAGCACGGGTGGGAGCCAGTCCTGCTCCCATGTTTTCCCTATCATGGGGGCTGTACATGTGGACTAGCAATCCAAAACAAACTTCTCCTCCCAGAGTTTCTATGCCAAGTGTTCTGCCACCGTGATGAGAAAAGTAGTGGGTAGAATATTATTTTATTGAAATATAATCCCAGCACTATGGAGGTGGGAGAAGAAGGGTTAGGAATTCGAGGTTATACTATATGATATATAGCAAGTTAAAGGCATCATGGACCGTGTCTCAAAAACTCAAAACACACGATCTCCTAAGCCAGTGTTCTCACAGGTTTCCATATATACACTGCCTTTTTGCAAGATGGACTTAACATTTCACTATACCCCACACCAGGCAAATCAATCTGTATTCTATGCCTCGCTGCCATGAGACATTACCACAGTCATAATGGCTAGCGCTGATCAGCCATTTCTCCTTCATCCAGGCAGTGACCCTGAATTTATGTAATATATATACAATAAGCATATACATTAAAATATAAATTATGTATGATAAGCTTTAAAATTATGATGCATCTCTAAGAGATATCCTATAGCATTCTAGTTCAGATTTGCTAAATCCGGAGCAGCGCTTCTTAACTTGAGATGATTTGGGTCCCTAGGAGATATCTGCCCATATCTGAAAACATTTCAGTTGTCACAGTTTGGGGGTGTTACTGGCACCTAGTGGACAGAGGCCAAAGAGACTGCTAAACATATTAGAATACACAAAGTAGTCCCTATAACAAAGAATTCCATAGTTCAAAATGTCACTAATGCTTAGATGGAAACCCTTGCTCTCGAGCAGTGGTTCTCAACTTTCCTAACGCTGAGACCCTTTAATACAGTTCTTTATGTGACCCCCCCCCCAACAAAAAATTTTCATTGCTACTTCATAATCATAGTTTTTCTAGTTAAGAATCATAATATAAAATCTAACATGCAGGTTATCTGATATGTAACCCCTGTAAAAGGGTTGTTCTACCCACAAAGGGGTCCCAACCCACAGGTTAAGTATGGATAGGTAAAACATACAACACACATAAATATCTGTGCTGGATAGTTTTATGTCAACTTAATATAAGCTAAAGTCATCCAAGAGGAAAGAACCTCAATTAAGAAAATCCCTCCGTAAGATCAGGCTGTAGGGCATTTTCTTAATTAGTGATTGAGGGGAAAGGGTCCAGCACATTGTAGTTGGTACCATCCCTGGGGTGGTGGTACTGGGTCCCCTAAGAAAGCAGGCTGAGCAGGCCATGAGGAGCACCCCTCCGTGTCCTCCGCATCGATCAGCTCCTGCATCCAGGTTCCTGCCCTGACCTCCTTCAGTGACAGACTACAATATGGAAGTGTCAGTCTGATAAACCCTGTCCTCCCCAGCTTGTTTTTGGTCATGGTGTTTCATCACAGCAATGGTAACCTAACTAAGAGAGTATCCCAACAAAAACCTTGTTCAGTGAAATGGCATCAATATCATAGGTTTAGATTACCAGAAACAATTAGAGACCAGCAGGGAGAATGACACTTTTCCTCCTGCCTCAACCCTCAGATCATGGTGTTGAACCTTACTTATCATAGTTGTCTGGGTCAAGGGGCTGGTAAGTGACTTTGTAGCACTCGATTCTCTTCAGGAAGTCCTCCATCACATTCTCTCTGTTCCTTTCAGGGTAGTCAGGGCTTGACACCTTTACCTCCTGAAAGCACAGGAACATAAGGGCCTGGTCAGAATTCTGTTCTTAACAGCCCTCGACAAACAGCCACTGCTAAAAACGGAAGAAGTCCATAAACACAGCTTTTCACTAGAGCACTGGCATTCCCCATTCACCAGATCTCTCATCCTGTGCTGTGAGCCTGGCAACCAAGAAAGGGAGGACAACTGGGGAGTCATGTGCCTGCCTTTGGCCAAAGGACAGAGGGAGTCACACTGCTAATACTACTTCTGAGCCCTGGCCCCTTTGTGTATTTGCCTGCAAACGCAGAATGGGCTCCAATTTTCCCCTTCTGCTTCTCAGAATAGGGTATATGACCCGGTATTTGACTTAGGAATCACTGCCTCGTCCTCAAATAAAATAACTCCAGTTCCTATGATGGGAAGACACCTCTAGAAAAGCATACAAAGATGCCGACTTGGCACAGAACAAAACAGTCTATCCAGGGAGTACTGTCTGGTGCTGTGCCCCACAGGGCATAAGAGTGCAATATTCGATGCCGATCAGAACATTAGACAACTACTGAATAAATAACCTTCCTATCAGGTGACTGAACAGGAAAAAAGTCTAATCTGGCACAATATCTAGGTCTTACCATCAGGAAAGATCAAAACACAAAGTCAGAACACCCACAGTCTAAGGTGTTCCCCATTCAGCAACTCATTTTTAGTGTATTCCTCGCAGGCCCAGGTTCTTTTCCCAAAAGAAGAGTATAAAGGTACAAAATGTTCTCAGATAAAGAAGATCTGTTTGCTTCCTTCTTTCACTACCCAGAATCCACACACACACACCACACACACACACAGAGAGACTGAGACTGAGTGACTACAGGTGACAGGGATGACACTCACCAGAATATTGGCAGCAATGACGTCAGGGTCATCACAGACAGATTCCACAAAGAATACCTGGCCATGGAGCAAAGGCATGATAAACACGTCAAAATGTCAGGTTGCTAACTGAAATCACATACTCGCCTACTCCACCTGGCCACCACACCTTCAGGATTCATAAAGTGGCCTTCAAGGCCTCTTCCTTTAAAAACAGACCTTACAGGCTAAATAAAGGTCAGAGAAAGGATCCAAACAAAAACACTCGAGGCTTCGGCATATGCCCCAAGTGGACAATCAGACAGCTATCCTAATCATGTGCTCATCAGAGTCAAAGGGATCGACATTCCCATCTCTCCATCCTAGCTCCCCACCCCGCTTATGCCTTTTCTTCCAGCATAGAGTCAGCCCACCTTGAAGGCATTCTGCTCGGCAAAATTCAAAATCATGTCCCTCCTCTCCCGAGTGGTATTGGTAGCATCAAATACCTAGGCAGAAAGCATACAAAGTAAATGAACAGGAGAAAAATGAAACGGTGCCCAAGGCCGACTCGAGGTGGAGATAAGTAGCCAGGATGCTGGGAGAGCGGCAATGAAGGGGAAGCAGACGAGGCTTACCGCAATCTGCCCGCTCTCTTCAGTAAAATAGGCCTTAACATCTTCCAGTGCTACCAGAGCACACTGTCTGCCATGAGAACAAAGGAAATCAGCGAAAAGAGCTAAGATCAGACGAGGCTGGAGACAGCACACACAGTGTGGGAGCCACTTCCCACTCGACTTCTTGACGGATATGTTTTCCCCTAACTAAACCTTCCAGCTTTCCCACAGAAGTTTACACACCGTCCTACAACTTCCTCCCTGTCCAATTTATAGGCATTATACCTCTTTAGGCATCACACAAAAGCATCTTCTAGAGCTCTGCCTGCTACTCACCCAACCCAAGCTGATCTTGTAATCTAATCACATCCATTAAAATGCTCCTAAGACATTTCCGGAGGAAAAAATGGGGGCCCTAACACACTCAGTCTCACACCTTTAAAACAAAAAGAAGAAAAGACTCACTTGCGGATCTTCATAGCCTCTTCATTGTCATGACGAAAGAAGTCATAAGACTTATAGGACTTGACTGCTTCACGCCGATAGACCCCAAGATTAAACACTGCAGGAAAAATAGTACAATGGCCCCACTAAAGGAGACTTCTTGGCCTAACAGAGTAGCCCATGGGATGGAAAAAGCACCACTGTATGTCAAACAATACCAAACTAAGATAAGTTGGGTTAAAGCCCTGACTTACAAGAAGAATGTGGGCAAGTCTAAAGCTGAGCTTCTCTCTCCTCAGCTACTGTCTCAGCAGGGTACCACTACATATGCCAAGGGTTCTGAAATAGCATATTCTCATTAATCTGAACACGTGTATCAAAATTAGGATGATCTGTCTCGGCCTGGAGGAGATATGTCTGAGGAGGACAGGAAACAAATCCAGTAAATGAGGAATCTTGATTTTCATCAGAAGCATTATAGGACCTCGCTGTTAGAAAGACTAAGTATCCCAGAGGCCTGTGGGGTCCCAGAACTAATCAACCCCCTTCCCAAGGAATGAATGGCCTGCACCTACCTTTGGTGGGTACCCCAATCCAGTTGAGGTAGCGTGTTAGTTTCTTGGACACGTAAGTTTTACCCCGGGCTGGCAAACCAATCATAACAATGAGGGTTGGGGAGTTGGTCATGTAGGAAGCCCATGCTAAAAGAAAATGAAACAGGCATAGCTAAATGACTACATGTCTCATGAGCTTTATGTACTAGATGAGGAACTTCACAGTCATCATCTCAGAAATCTACAGGGTGAAGGTTCAGGAAGAATGAGATGGCAAACTGAAGCTATATTTGGCATATCCTCTTGAAACAGAGTTAAAGGTCATGCAGACTTCCATAAAGTACCCACACCCAGGCACTTTTTCCCAAGTCTTCAGAGAGTTCCCAAGATGGGAAAAAAATAATAAAGATTAGGAAGAGAGAGAATACTAATAACATTGCAGCTATGATTCTATTCACCCCAAACCAGACTGACTTTAAGAGAGTCCCAGATCCTACCTGGAGGATCCCACTAATCCCTCCAGAGCCAAGGCAAGCCTTTGATGCAAAACGAACCCTGCCTCAAGCTGTTTTGGCCACAACACTCAGGTCATGAACTCCTCCTCCACTTTAATCTCTAAACCACAGTGATATTCGGTAGCCAAAGCCTGCAGGATAAAGGTCTGAAGAGACTCCATAAAGGTTCAGATCCAGCACAAGACCGCGAGGCCTGCCTGCCTGGACAGCTCCCACGGAGGGAGACGACTGGTGGTGCCCTTTCTGTGGGACAACCTCTCTCCTTTACAAACACCAGGGCTAGACGGTGAGACTTGTACAGCACAAACACCGGAATCCAGACCTGTGCTTCCCAGACAGTTCTTCTCCCTAGCAAGAGGCCTCTTTCAGTTTGCTCACAGGACTGTCTCCTCCCTGCACACGCTGCCACAGAGCTGAGGTGGAGAAAAGACCTGCATTTGCACCTCATCAACTCCTTTCTAGAAGCCCAGCCCCAAGCTGATGTTGTCAGGGAAAGCTCAAACTGTAGGCTCTCTCCATTGAGAAAGACAAGAAAAGGGGGGAAAAACTACCTTAACCTTCTCCTTCCAGCTCCTTTTCCAAAGGGATCCTGCAATATGTGTCACCTAATGGTGACAACACCACTCTGAGGCTAGGCATCTTTGATGCTTCAGGGAGACTGGTCTCATCGTGCCAGAAACTAAGACACCAGGGCATTTTCCCACACATGTGTAACTAAGGGTCTGCATCCTCATTACAATATATGTGCATTGCTGCTGGGACACCTCCCTGTTTCCAGGGATCACGGGAAGAAATATCCTAAAAGGGAGATATGGCCCACCATGATGTGGGAGGAGAAAGGCACCCATCTAATTGATACACAGTTCAGAACCCACTGGGCTGCTCCCCGCCTTGAAGACGGCCACTTCAGTCTCCTTAGAGTCTTTACTTTGTTTAGTTTTGCTAAATAAACTTCTGCTTAAGCATTCTATTAAATGTCTCTATGAATTCTTTCCTTCAACAAGAACTAGGAGACCACTGACCAAGAGTCCAACCCCTGTAGCACGGGGGAATTGCTGACTCTGGACAGGAGCTCCAGCAACATAGGTCACAGAGCCTTCATCTCTATCTACACAAGGAGCTAAGAGGCGAGTAAACAGCACCTGTAGCCTCTGTGGGCATTAGTCCCTGAGCATGGACCCCAGCAGGCAAGAGACCTGCCTGGCATTAGGTCTGAGCAGTCTTCACGTTCTTCAGCTTAATGCATTCTCCTCTGAACATGGCTGACTCGGCTCATTAGCTGCACTTGCGGGCCTCTCTGTCCACATCTTCTAGCCCATTAGGCACTTCCCCCAGAGGTGCTGTTCCCCTCCCTGAAGACCAGAGAGAAAGCACGCTTAGGAGCTGCTCTGAGAGAAACCAGGGAGGAGCTGTTCTGTGTTCCCCATACTGGACAGAGAAAGCTAACAACAGAAGGAAACAAGGTTGGACACAGGCACTCCATATCCCTACTCTTCAGCACGGCTCCTTCTGCCTCAGCCTAGAGCAGCTACGTGTGCGTGAGCACACAGACACACACACACACACACACACACACACACACGCATGAATGTGTGCGCAACATCCCTGCTAAAACCAGGGCTTCTCATTTTCTAGGGGAAAAAAAACAAAAAACAAAGACAAAAACTCAAAGACTACTTCCCACCTCACACTGCCAGCTGGTAACCCTGAGAGCTTGTCCTGTTGAGTAGAAGCACCCCTGAGTGTGAATGGAGGGACTTCACACACTGACCTAGAGACACACGGCATCTCTTGATGTAGAGTGGAAAACTGTTCCAACCCTGAGATTCTTCTGTCTTTTTATACAAAGTTAAACTTCCTTTACCTAGCTTTACCACACTTCAGCTCATTTTCTCTTTATAAACATGCTTAGTCAAAATGAGAGCCTGAGAGTTTCTTCCACATAAATGGAAAAACTAAACCCCAGAGAACTTAAGAGCTTGGCCCATAGGACCACAGAAGAAAGCCAAGGTCAGGCTTCTTGACCACATTACTGATCTCATGACTGCCTATTCAGCCTTATCTGCTAGCTCTTGGCCATCACTTTAGCACCTGACAAAAGGTCCTGTGGAAAACATGACTATGTTCTCCAGCTTATCTGGGGAGATGTCTGGGAGGGGCCAGCAATTAGGACGGTTCCTAGTCCCCTCCTCACCAAGGGCATTTTTCCATTATCCACATTAAATAGGCCCAGTACTTTGAATTGTGCAACCCATAAAACATTATCATTACTGCTATCTTAATTTTATTCATTAAAAGTTATAAAGCCTGATTATCTACTGCTGTTTTAACTGATAAATATAAAAGAATCAAGTTCAAAGAACTGTACCCAAATACTAAGAAAAAGAAAACTGAGGTTTCTGTCAGGCAATGCAGCCTTAGTTAGGAACAGGCAACCTCCAGCAAAAGCATCTCTTGAGGCCCGAAAGCTTCAAGGAGCACATACAGCAGGGCCGAGGAACACTGGGTCTATAACGCTCCTTTTACTTCTCTGAGAGCACTGTTGGCATGAGCATGCAGAAGTATGAAGGTGGCCACTGAAGCGTTCTTTAGGACAGTGGGAAGTTCCAGTTAATTGGTTGAGATTCACTCAATGTAGAAGGAGGTCAATCTGGATTCACCAACATGAGAAAACTAACAAAGAGCAAAAAGTGTACTAACTACTTACAAAGGAAATGGCATCAGAAGAGAATAAGTATATCATGAGTCTACCTATGTTTGGTAATGGGCTACACCAGAACTAAACACCTAAGAGAAGTGAATTTAACAGAGATAAGAGAAATTGGAAGAGATTTTACTTTCCGTGTTTCCTTTTGGAATTATGTGAGTTTTCCTCAACATGTAATACTTTTGTAATTAGGGTTTATACACTTGTCTTCTCCAGATCTATTCAAAATATTTTAAAAATAAAAAAAGGAAACCAAAAGATGAGAAAGAGAAAAAAGACTTAATAAGGAATGCACACAGAACCCTCACTTCCTGCTCTCGGAGACTCCTGAAACCACTCACCTAGGTTCCTTAAAAGGACCCCAGCCAGCACACCTACAACCCCTTCCCAGGAACAACTCAAGTCCCAGGAAGGCTCCTTGGAGGTCTTGGCGCCTTATAGTCATTCTTTGGCCTTGAAGCAAAGCCCAGTCACTCCCCAGACTCAAAATTAGCAAGCAGGTATAACGAGCAGCAGAGACAGCAGCTGAGCTATAAATAAAGCGGCACGAGGCAGCTGGGGAGTCTATAACAACCTACCTTCTCTACATCATGCGGAATGGGTGAGTCCAGGTCTGTCAACTCAGGAATGATACCTACTGCTCAGTGAAGTTTAGAAAAAGAACACAGTAACAGAACAGAACAGGAGCCTATGTATCTCCTCTCGTTAGGAGGATGAGCCAGACGAGATGTTCAGACTGCTGAGTCTCTGTAGGGCAGAGAAAATAAACTAATATTCTCCCAAGGATCTCACAATCTCACAGTCCAACCATGAGATAAGAAAGGCACGGTACTAAATAACAACGCAGAGTCCTTCAGCTGGGGAGAAAGAGCAGAGACTAGAAAAGAACAGCTAGGGCCAGGAGCAGGGAGGAGTCTGGAGAACATAGAGGAGACCTGGACTTCACTTCGTAATCAGAGCGCAGGGCAGAAGAGTGATGAAGGGTTAGAGAGGCGGGCGCAGGCAGCTGGACAGCAAGGCGGAAATGTGAGCAGCTGGGATTACATCCCACTGTCTTTGGGATTACATACTCTAGTAACAGGGGTACATTCCCTTTAAGAGGGCCACCCTGGGTAAGAACATGTGAGTAAAAACACTGTCAAACAATAGAAAACATTCTTCACTGAAAAAAACACTTCTTTACTAGGCTCTTAAATGATGAGTATAATGAGTCTAATTCTACTTACATGTTTCAAGAGCAAATAGAAAAAGTAGAGTCACTTGTGAAAAATTACAGGCAGCAGCTACTTCCGGCGCTCATCTGAGTGCTGGTCTGTATGGACTTACCTAATTCTCACCTCACTCCCGGGAGAACCGTTTCAGTACTTCCACTTTATAACAGAGTAAACTAGGTTAAGAGTGGCGGTGGACACCGATAACCCTAGCACTCTGGAACTAAGGGAAGCAAATCACATGTTTAATGTTGATGTGGGCTACATAGGGGGACCCTGTTGAAGGAAGAAAAGAGGAAAGGAGAGAAGGGGGCCAAAGGGGACAGAAGGCCAAAGGGGGGGGGTAAACTGAGGGAGAGGAACATTAAGCCAATTGCTCACGGGAGCACAGCTAGGAAACAGTAAAACCACTATTCAAACCTAAGCAGTGTGACTGAAGGGGCTACAAGTAAGCACCTTGCTGCCTAGTTTACTCACAGTTTGCCCTCGGAACTGGCTTCCTGCCCTGGCACAGAAGGGAGACCCTATCCACAGAGGTATGCCAAACTCAGTACTATGACTGCATCTATCCAGGACACATCTCATGGATGGCAGAGAAAAGAGCAAGGAACAAACAAGAGCATGACACCAATGGAGCCTCTGGGGTAGCAGTCTCATGCTGACCCCACCTCCTTCCACCCACCATACACACAAGCACTCCTCCTAAAGCGAGAACTGACCAGAAGGGTTCCAAGAGAAGGTGTATGCCATAAAGAAGACCAGGAGTGCTAAGACACTTCTGAGGTTTCAGAAGTACCTGAGGACCGATGTCCCCGTCTTTTAGGGAACTCTAAAACCCTGCTTAGGAATGTAAAGTCAGGGGAACAAGAAAAGAGTCTTCATTCCCCTGCCACCATTTCCGCCATCTCTGCACTTAAGTGAAAGAATCTGCAAAATGCAAAGCTAACCCTGTAAGAATGTAAGGCATCCAAGACACTTAGAGGGCTCATTCCCCTCAGGCCCTAAGTAACAGGACCTGTAAGGGTTTACACCTGCAACGCGTTTGCTTGTTTTCTGAGACAAGGTCTCAAGTAGCCCAGGCTTACTCGGAGCTAAGCTACGTGCTTAGCTCGTAGCTGAGTACAACCTTGAACTTCTGATCCTGCCTTTATCTCACCAGGGCTTGGATTAAGGGTGTGTACCACCATGCCTGGCTTCTGCCTGCAATGTAGAGTGTCCCGGATCTAGAACACAGTCCAAGAGATAAAGGGAAACTGAGAGAGTGACAGCCCCATGTTGACCCTGTACCTTGACACTCCATCCTACGTATAACAACCTGTTCTAAGCTTCCAACATCAGGCAGGTGCTCCCATATCTGATGAAAGCAGCAAGAAACTCTGAACCACACAGCAGTCAAGCTCCAAAGACACATCTCACTAAGTTTGGGGCAGGAAATGGCCCATTGTAGACTTTGTTTTAAATCCTATGTCTGATGTGGGATTCTTCTCTGTACGATGTGAATACCATCGGTGAATAAAGAATCTGCCTTGGCCGGTTGATAGGGCAGAACTTAGGTAGGTGGGGGGGGGGGGAATCTAAACTGAATATTAGAACAGAGGCAGAGTGAGAGAGAAGCCATGTAGCTCTGCTGGAGATAGACGCCGGAACTTTACCTGGTAAGCCACAGCCTCATGGCAATACACAGATCACTAGAAATAGGTTAAATTAAGATGTAAGGGTTAGCCAATAAGAAGCTAGAGCTAATGGACCAAGCAGTGATTTAAATAATAGAGTTTCTGTGTGATTATTTCGAAGCTGAGCGGCCGAGAACCAATGAGCGCCCCGCCTCCAACATATGTCAGACTCAGTGGCACACATCCATACTCAAGAGGTTAAAAAAGGAGACTTGCGTGAGTCACCGGGCAACCTGGGTTACACAGTGAGTACCCAGCAAGCCAGGGCTCTGTAGTAAGACCCTGTCACAGAATAAATAAATGTAAGCTGTCATGCTAAAGAATTACTATTCGCTCCCACGGTGCGAGAGAGCCTAGAATACAAATGCAATTCCAGGACAAAAAGAAAAAAAAAAAATCCTAAGAGGGGCAGTCTTCCAGAACTCACAGCATTTCTTCCCCGCCTTCCGAAGGTTTGAGGTGTGAGGTTTACAGCTGCTGTTGCTGCTGCTGCTGCTGCTGCTGCTGCTGCTGCTGCTGCTGCTGCTGCTGCTGCTGCTGCTGCTACTGCTGCTGCTGTTGCTGCTGCTCCTGTGTTCTGTGGAAGATGAAGTATTCCCAGACATTGTAGTTCTTCGGGAGGCACCTGGGGAAAGAGAGAGAAGAAAATACAAGGAAGGTGTCCCTAAAAATAATACAGAGATTAGTGTGATACAAGCAAGGAGCCCCTATGGAGATTCAGGTCCAGCCTCTTCCTCCCAATTCAGACACTTGTTCTTGCATAAGTCACAAACCCTGATTGCTCGCCTATAGAGCCGCACTCCAACTTTGCATTATTTGCTGACCTTGTTCACACTTATATATCTCAGATCCTGTAAGTCTTCCAACAATCTTTTAAACAGATTTTCCTATCATGATTACTTCAATTTGTTTGACAGAACTGACAAATCAAAGATAATCGACTAAAGTTCTTCTCCAATTTTCTTGACCTCACATTCTAGTTTTAAGACTATGGAGAGAACAGAGGAGGCAACCAGAAGTGAGGTGGAGGTGGGAATAAGGGCATTGTCAGGAAAGCAATTCCAAACCAAAGGTAAAACTCAATCTTGCAGAGAAAAAAGAAAATGAGAATGGGAACAGTGGTGAGAAGAGAGGGGCATGGGCAGAAACGCGTTCCCTGAAGGATGAACTGTAACGGGGCTGGGCTATCCCTAGCAGGTTCGGTTCTCCTCCCGTGTTCTCCGTCCTTAAGTCCTCCTCCCTACCCTCTCCTATCCACCCCCTGGGATCAGCGGAAGAAAATGACTTACCTGCACAATAAGTCTTGGGTCCTAATATCAACTAAGGAGGGAGGGACCGGGGCTCAGGAATCAAACCCAGATAGATACCAAGGAGCTCACTCAAGACAAAAGGTACTATTAAAAACAAAACAAAACAAAACCAAAAAATAAATAAAATAAAGCCCTTGCACTGCTCCTCGCCTGACAGTACAGATTCTTCAGTGCTCACACCAGCTGGGGCTCAGCGTCCCTGAAGGTCTGCAAGCCCAGGAGTGCCGGGGGAGCTACACTTCCCGAATGGGCTGAGCACCATCGCTCTGCACCTTAATCGCGCCCGCGCAGCACACCATCCTTGAGTCCAGACTGCTCAACTATGGCTCACCCTATTCGACCTGCCCTATTCGCCCTCCCGGCTGTGAACCCGGTGTCGCCACCGGAGCGCCGCGAACCAACCTGGCAGACAGACTCAAGTCCCGGCTCCCGGGGTGGGGGCAAATCACGTGCTCCGCTTGGCTCCGCCCACCCGCGCGTCAGCCCTCACCTGGAGGCAGGCTGGACCAATGGAGCGTCTGCAGGGCAGGAGGCGGGCTGCTGGAGAAGCCGACCTAGCTCCGGGAGGACCTGTGATAGCCTAGGGCTGCCAGTTCCCAGACCAGCCGACTCACTGGAGCTTGGTGGCATCGTTGCTTGGGAACAGATTGGGCAGGAGGCGGGGTTAACAAAAAGCCTTACCTTTTTTTCTTATTCTCGCGAGACCTATTTGACTGACATCTTGAGTTGGGGTAACTGGTGAAAACGAAGATTAACGCCTTCACTCCTGAATCCCCTGCTAGACTTGGTGGTTCCCAAGACCGGGGAGGTAGACATTTGCTTTTAAATATGCCTTGCTGGCTACTAGGGTGCAAGCGCTAACTACAACTTACGGTCAGATCCTGGAACCTAAGCCACGCATGCTCGGAACCAGGAGTTTTCCTGGACCCAGGTGACTCCAAATCACGTTCCTTATTTCCTCCCACTACCCCGACCCAGACTATATTATCTATGGTCGTACTGAAGAACCAGGGAGGAAAAGTGCACCTGCTCCTGGTATCGGGGTGGGGAGGAAAAGGTTGGCTGTAACTGAGTCATATGGGAGGCTGTTTCAGTGGGTTTTCCACGTTCCAGAACTACTTTTCAAAGTTACCCCCAGCACACCGTTGGTGCTTGGTTCCTTGACAGCCTCGTGTGGGAGCGGGGCGGGGTGGTTACTGCTTTAGCTAAAGGGTAAAAACTGAACAAACGAAGGTGCTTCTACTCATTTCTTCTTTACCTGGGAATCAGGTCATCTTCCAGACGGCCCGAGTATGCGTTTTTACAACCCCAGCAGCGTGTTAGAGCACGCTATAAACCCCGTCATTATTTTGGCGTTTACTGCACACTTTTTGTGTGTGTGTGTTCAGTCTCTGCCTCTCGGCATACAAAGCTGGACACTGGCTAGTGTTCCAGTGTGCCTGGTATGTCTAGTGTGTCTTCTCCCCCGTCTTCTGTCTCTCAGCCACAATGAGGACTTCCTGTCGGGATCCCAGGAATCGGACTGGAATCCGAGTGACAGCAGTTCGTCCTCTTTGACACTGCCACCACCTGAGTGAGGCAATCGCCCTAGGCACAGCTGCTGACCTCATACAGTCTTTCTGAGGTGGCAGATGGACGCTTTCAAGTTCGTCTCACCGAGGAAGTCCGGTCGTGCAGTCCTCTCAGCCTCGATGAATCAGTTCGGTGCGGCCACGAGGCTCGTCAGCAGGCCCTGACTGCTTGGCAGGTCCTGTGACCTTCCTTGGCATGTGTTTACCTTCTCAGCCATGAGTCGGCTTTTCCCGGTGTTTGAAGGGCTGCTTTCATCATTTCCGACCTCCCTGCAAGGTGACATTCTGCTCGGCTAGACTCGGGAACTCCTTCCCCGCCCTCCTCCCCGGAGCATAAAGGCTGGCGGACGCCAAGGGCACCACACCGCAGCGCCCGGGAAAGCTGGCCCACCGCCAGCCTCCAGCTCCAGCCGCCCTTGCCACTTTAAGAGCCCGTGCTCCGGGAAGAGCCGAGGCCGAGCCCTTGCCAAGGTGTCGCGAGAAGCGCGACCGCGGCTACTTCTCGCGATGTTTGGCGGCGCGAAAGGCGGCCATTTTGGGGTCCCCCCCGCTGGTTGCTCCGGCGGCGTCTCCCAGGCTGCCGCTGGGACCAAAGCCGGCCCCGCTGGTGGCCGGCCGGCCGACACGATGTGGCGGCTCCGCTGCAAGGCCAAGGGTGGCACCCACGTTTTGCAGGGGCTGTCCAGCCGGACCCGCTTACGGGAACTTCAGGGCCAAATCGCCGCTATCACCGGCATCGCTCCGGGTAGTCAGCGAATCCTCGTCGGCTACCCGCCCGAGTGCCTGGATCTCAGCGACCGGGACATCACTCTTGGGGACCTGCCCATCCAGTCAGGTACGGGCACCGGCTGGGGCCGGGGGAGTCCTGGAGGACGTTGAGGGGAGTGAAGCCAGTAAGGCAAGGTGCCGGTGGGCCAGCTAGGGGCTTCGAGGACCGGAGCTCCGGCAAGGCAGGGACAAGTGTCAAGTCCTTTCCGTGTGGTTGGGAGAAAAGCCCAGAGCCTTGAAGTTCCCTGTTCCCCAAGCCTGCTTCCAGGTCAGCCTCGGGACCATCTCATTCATTTTGTTTTCTCTGTTTTTCCAAAGGACAGCAGTATAGCAGGACCCTTTTTCGCTGGTACGATGTTTTTGTTTGTTTTTGTTTTTGTTTTTTGGATTTTTACCCCCTGGTCCTGATCAGCAGGCCAGCAGTTGAGATACCGATTTTGTCTTACTGTTTTTCCCTTTTGTTAATTTGTTTTTATAGCTTGTTTGGTGTACAACTTTCTTGGACTGTATTAGCTGTAGAGTTTCGTTCCCAGAATTAAAACTTGAACATCAGTGTTGATCAAGAGCTTTTCCAGTCGGTGTCAAGGGTCCTCTAAACATCAGTTGGTATAGTCATGCTAAGTGCCAGGAGAACACCCTAGTGACCTACCGAGTCTGTGGTGAACATCTGAAAAATGCGTGTTTTTTAAATGCAGACTACAGGAGATTTTGCTTTTTAGCTTGTCTTTATACATAAGGGTTTTTGTCACTAAGTTGAGATGCAGCTTGAAGCATTTTGCTCTGTTTTCCTTTCCGAAGACACGGTGGACTAAACAACAAAGAAAACTTAAGTGTTACTGGTCTCTTGTTTACAGAGTCGGGTTCTCCTTGGTAACCCACTTTATGCTTTAACTCACTTGGCTCATAATTTACCAAGTTGGCTAATAAGCACCCAATCTGTAATTCCTCTGCAGTTCTGGATTTGCTTTATTTTTCACAGGTGACATGCTGATTGTTGAAGAAGACCAAACCAGACCAAAAGCTTCACCTACACTGTCAAAACGTGGTGCTCCTAGCTATGGCAGGGAAACTTTGCCTGTGCTTACCAGAACCGCAGTCCCGGCAGACAACTCTTGCCTCTTTACCAGTGTGTACTATGTCGTTGAAGGAGGAGTCTTGAATCCAGGTTGTGCCCCTGACATGAGACGCCTCATAGCACAAATTGTAGCCAGTAATCCAGACTTGTATAGCGAGGCAATCCTGGGAAAGACAAACGAAGAGTATTGTGAATGGATCAAAAGGGATGACACTTGGGGGGGAGCGATTGAGATCTCCATTCTGTCTAAGTTCTACCAATGTGAAATATGTGTAGTAGATACACAGACAGTCAGAATTGATCGTTTTGGGGAAGATGCGGGCTATACCAAAAGGGTTCTGCTCATCTATGATGGCATCCACTATGATCCACTTCAGCGTAACTTCCCTGATCCAGACACTCCTCCCCTGACCATTTTCTCCTCAAATGATGATATTGTTCTTGTTCAAGCACTGGAATTAGCTGATGAAGCTAGAAGAAAGAGACAGTTTACTGATGTAAACCGCTTCACCCTGAGATGCATGATATGTCAGAAGGGGTTGA
This sequence comes from Arvicola amphibius, assembly GCF_903992535.2. NCBI lineage: Eukaryota > Metazoa > Chordata > Mammalia > Rodentia > Cricetidae > Arvicola > Arvicola amphibius. The sequence continues at coordinate 89,361,457 of NC_052058.2, read as the reverse complement.
CTGGACAAGCGGAAGCAAGGGACCATGCCAGGGAGACAGGCCACACCAACTTTGGAGAGGTGTGATCTGTTCATGGTTAGAGTTGGAGCCTACTACCTCACAGATCCAGAAGGCTCTGGGTTCTCCAATAAGCTATTCATAACCCTACAGAATAGAAGAACACATGCTTGGACCATCCTTTTGACTTAAACCAGTAAGACTGAAGCTGAAATTCCTTGTTAAGATTAAAATTAGTGTGCAAGTTTACAGATGTGTGGCTACGCTAGCGGCATGCCCTCTTTCTACTAGGGTGATAGAATAGGTGGCTTGGGCCACCTGAAGACTGGAGTCTGTTATAAACCAGCACCCAACGGCTTTAACTCACAGAAGAAAACATCTTATTTTAGGTAATGTGAAAGCCTTGCGGAGGGTCACTGGACATACACCACAGTGTCTCCAGTAATTGGTTCCTTTTAATAACTTGGAATGAGTTGGTAGTTTCTAAATTCTGAATTGATTCATCAAATGAAGATACTCAGAATTGTCAAAACTTTTTATATTGCAATTTGGTAGGCTTTGTAGTGTATCTAACAACTTCTGAGTGCATAAAAAGCTATTTTACAGGGATGCGTGTGTTTCTTGAGAACGTTGTCTAAAACAGGAATGGGGTCCTGTTTGAGATTTCTGGCATATAAAAAGTAGAATGTATAAGGGGGAAAGGTGCCTGAAGCAGCTTACTGAAGCTTTAAAAGACTGTTGGCCTCTTGTTTTAATGCAATTCATGTGTTGCTGTTTGTCACATTAGATAATTTTTTCTTTTAAATGAGCAGGGTATGCCTTTTTAATTGTCGATTTAGTTTAAAATTCAAGAAGTATCTTGAAATTTGAGTGATGGCTTTTTTGTTTTCTTTTGCTGTGTTACATATCAATTTGTCTGGAGGGATTTCATTTCCTCGGCCTTTCTGCTCAAAGCCCTTCCTCCAAACAGGTCTTCCTCTAAAGTGTTAGTGCTGTGCAGGCTTTGATAACTTTATAACAATCTTTTTCATAGATAGCAGTGTTCCTAGCTCCACTTTGTTCTTTTGGATATTCCGCATTTCTGCAAGTTAGTACTTCACCTGTGATCTTTGACTTTCAGTTTTTAAATAACTGATTGGGTTTGTTTCGCTTCCAAAATATGAAAAGTTTTAAAATCCTTGCCTTATACAGCTCTCTGAGAATCCTGCTACCTAGATCAGATATGTAGCCATTTGCTTGATGGATTGATCCTCAAGGCACACCCACTCAAAACTTAGCTTCTCTCTATAGAATCTTCCAGGTAAAATCTTCTACCTCTTAATTCTTGTAAAGATCAGGGATCTTTAAGTTACAATGTGTTGTGCATTCTGTCATACAATGTAAAGAGGCATACTGTTGTCAAGTTTTCTTATTTCCATCCCGTATTTATTAAGTAGCTCAGACAACCATTGGTGTACTTTAGACACATCTTTTTCCATGTATCTTAGCAAATGTTTTTAAATTAAGGTCAACCCTTAGTCATTTACTTGGTAATGGTAACCATGTAAAATTAAGGAATGTTAAAGTCAACACTTTAGAAAAAGTTTCTTTAAGGAACAGTTGAACAAGTCACAAAGTACGCTTCAGTCATCAGGTGACCGTCCTTCTTGATTTGAGACAGCGTCTCCCCATGTGTTTCTAGCTGGCCTGGAATTTGCTATATAGTACAGGCTCCTCAAACTTGAAGTAATCCTTCTGCCTCAGCCTCCTGAGATTACAAGCAGGGACCAACCACACCTGTCCATATGACTTTTCTTGAATACCCTTTGTGCACAGAGCCAGTCAGGCAATGACAGTTACTATATAAATTGAAAATATTTAATTTTGTTTTTTTTTTTTCACTGAGCCTTAAAGATAGCACCAATGAGCTTAGAACACTGAACATTTGGCATTTATGATATTTAATTTAATTTAATAAGATATTTAATTTAAAACTGTACATTAAAAATATAGCACTGGGTAACATCCATCAAATAGAGTTTTTTGCTTCATATTTTAAAAGTTTGCCTTCCTGTACCACTTGAGCATCCAAATTCAATGTTTCTAAAATTTTGGATCCAGACCTTTGTTCATGCAACAAGTATTTATTGAATAACTTATAATGTGTCAGGCATGTTCTATTTTTTGAAAATAAATTCCTGTCACTTTAAATTTGAGTCTATGTCATCTACAGAGGATTAGTTTATAAATGTAAAGAAATAGAATAAGCACTGGTGTCTTAAAAATCAAACCTTTTGTTCTAAGTGTTTTTTATACATCTTATTTAGTATTTATTTAGGGACAATTTCTTATCCTATTTAATCTTTTGCCTGGTTTTTCCAGTTGCCAGGTGGGCACTGATAGTCAAATGGCTTTCAAAAAGGCGTTTTAATTATTTGACATGAGAACTGGTGTTAGAGTAGTGTTCTGATTGTAGAACATTCAAAGTGAAGCATTATATGCAAATTATTTAATTATTAATTTATGTTCATTCTAGTTACAGGCTAGTAAGTCTCAATATAAAGGGTTTGTTGTTTTGTATTTTTTCTTGTGCTTATTAAGCTCTTGAAATATTTATTAATGTGAGTAAACTCATTTTTGAGAATTTTGGAGAATCTATGAATTTAGTTGCACCATAACTAAAAGAAACTTTGTCCTACTGAAACCCTTGTTTGTTCAGTTGTTGTCTGCCCTGCAAGAATTTCTTTTTTAATTAAAATGACACAACTTATATTAATGTGATAGAATACTAGTGATAGAATAAAAATTATACTCTTGTCCCTACTACCCCATCCTTCCCACACTCTTCTTTGGATTAAAGATTCAGTGTGTTTTTATGAAGATACTCTTCCCTGGTCATGGTATTGGCCCGAATTAATGTCCATGGAAATTTTGTGATGTGGCAGCCATATGAAGACTTCGGGTGTTACCACATCTTTAGCTAGTGATTCATGGCTGATTTCTTAATTGTTCTCCGTGAATGAGAAGTGGGCATAATGAAATGGCTACTGGCCAACCTAACCCTGTTTTTAGAAACTAATACCATTATGCCATTTGAGTATTCTGTCGAGTTCCAGTCCCAGAAAACAAGAATCCAAAAGTTGCATTACTTACTACCTATATATTCCCCTCACTGCTCATGCCCAACTTGCTTGTCTGTCTAGCTTCCTCCCTTCAATCTGCCCTAGCTGAATTTTCTGTCCTTTTGGAAAATATACAGTAGGATATATGTGAATTAAGTAACAGTGATCCGTAGACACAAATTATATAACACGTTATATATTAAAAATCAGGTGGCCTTCTTAAATTTACGTATACTAAGAATTACATTTTTCATGTGTTGAATTTTTTTTTTTTTTTTTTTTTTTGCAGCACTTTAAATTAGAGAATAGATAGGAGTTTACATAGTCTTCTAGAGATGCCGAGGACAGGAAAGATCCAACCTTGAGCTGCCAGCCATCAGCTCTTCATCAGTTATTACCATCAGTATTTGCTGTAGCTTATGAGAAAGTCTAATTTCAGTCACTGTTAGGAGCGTGGTCCGCGCCCTCACTTAAGAAATGCTACTTCTGTAATGAGATTGTTATCACTTGTTTTACAGTATTCAAAATTTGTTTACAGCACAGTTTTTCATCAAATTCATCAAACCTTTTTTAGATTCATCACAGAGCTCATTTTAAAGTAAGCATATTTTCGGGAGATTGTTTTTTGAGTAGGATATGCAAGCAGTATTTTTAAGGAACACTTGACTTGAATAAGCTAGTTTGTTTCTCCTAGTGGTAGGCATCAAACCAGAGCTTTGTGCTTGCTAGGGTAAGTAAATGCTCGCTGATCAGCATCCCTAGCCCCAGGATGTATTCTTAATAACCACTCTAATACGTCAGCACATCCAACTCAGTGAATGGAAGAGGTCCTTGATTGTAATAAAGGATTTTTTGTCAAAAATTAGCATTTTGTTTATAGTGCTTTGAATATTTTATTAGGAAAACAAAGTATGTTGATAGTGAATTATGGATATATGTCTTAATAGAAAAAGTACTACTAGAAAGGAAATGTATAAGGCAATGAATGTAAGTAAGCATTTTTGCATGGCACACTTTTTACTTTTGTTTTTAAACACATTAGCCTGTATGTAGGAATTTAAGTATAGTGAAGGTATTATTTGGTTAAGTTATAGGTCAAGAGGTTGAGAATTTCTACCGAGATGATGTGGCTTGCCACCAGAACTGGTATAGAATGTTTAGTTTAGTGTAATCCCAAGTTATTTAAAGGACAAGGGTTTCCATTTCACATTTGTGCCATTCAGGACTCAAGGTGTCACAAGAAATATATTTATACCAAATTCATTTTTCCTTTAAGAATGCCTAAAAGTACATATAGCATGTTAAAATGATAAGGAATGAAAAATAGTCTGTAGTGCTTGTATTAACACAGAAGAGGCAGAGCTCCTTAAATAAGAAAATAATCTTAAAGCCTGAAATACAGAGCTCTAGAACATAATTGCAAAGGGGCCAGACAACCAGAGTTGTTTTCTTGACATAAGAAAATGTGTTCTTAGTGAAGATGGACAGTATTGCTTTCAAAATGTTCCCTTGTCTGTTTGCCAGCAAGTTTTCAAAGTTCATGCACTGCTGCTGCCTGGAAGATGTCTAATTTCATTTTATACAACTCATGATTTTGCCTTTGTTATTAAGATGCATTCATTTTATTTATGACATGTGATTTTTCAATATCTAAATGTCTGAAGTGACTTGTTTTAAAGGAATAAATTAAGTAAAAACATTGTTGTATGAGCATGTTTTGGGGTTGGGGCAAAGGGCCAGCAAAGAATGCTACGCTCAAGTTACATATTACCAACCCAGACCACAGCTTGGATTTGTGTACCTGATTCCCACGCCCTTTGAGTAGTTAAGTGTTTCTCTTTCTCATGCCGAAAAGTCACTCACAATTTCTCTTCACTGACTATAAAGTTTAAATTCAGTCCCCTTTGCTGATGGGTTGTTTAAATGGAAAGGTTGAGTGTGCCTGTTTTATGCTAGACTAGGATCTGGATTGCTTCCACCTAGTTGAAAATGATTACGTGTCTATAATTTTTAAGTGTCAGCAATTAAATACTAGAAACCCTGGAGTTGTTAGGGTTGGCAAGAGCTTAGGTTTTCTAACTTGATCTAAGTCCACAAATGCACACAGCACACAAAGCAACAATAGAAAGAAATGGATGCCTTAATATTTTTTAAAGACTCAAATACTGTGAAGTTTTCTGCATTATAGATACTAGAAGTCGGTCTGTACCATCTTGGAAAATATTTTAATATTTGCTATAAAATAATTACAAAAGAACCTCTTCCTCATTTCAAATGGTATTACAATATTATACACATGCAAATCAGGGTTTTTCTTCTCCTTATCCTGATAAAGTTGGGGAAAGAGTGTCCTGGCTGTGGTAGAGGTGCAAAGTAGGCCTTCCGTTTGTGGTAGATGCATACTTTCTGAAATGATACAGATCTTACATCTCCAAACCTGAAATAAGGCAATCAAGAACAGAAGGTTCACAAACATACTTTGTTTTGAAATTTTGTTCTGATCTGGATGTCTTTGTCTCTCTTGCAATGGCACTAAGTGCCAGGTTACAGAGTAACTTTATGTGACAATAACCCTATAGGTCAAACAAGTTCCTAGTCAGTTCAGGGTGTAGCACACAGGAGTTTAAACTACACTGGGTATATAATCCTTGTGCCCCTTGCTCTGTTCAACTGCCACAAGTACCATTCAACCTTTCAGCGCAGCAGCTACCCAGTCTGGAATAGACATATCTCCAGAAGAAACCTGGCTACCCCAAGTATTAGGCATATCATACCATACCTACCTTTTCCCCGTCCCAGGCCTAGTGATCTACCAAATTCATTATTGCCTTTTTGGTTCTTCATTGCTGAATGTAGCAGAAGGCTCATCTGGATTACTTGGTTCAACCTTTCTAGAATTGGATGCCTGTAACATTACCTTGTGGTTATCAACAGACCACCATCAAGAAACTTAAGCTGGGGATGAGTTATAACTTGGAAATGGCAGATAGAGGAGGAGAAGGAGAAAAGAGTACAATTTGCCAATTTGGAATGTAGAGTTGTCTAGAAGGAAAATTACTTAGCAAGTAACATGAACATATCTATCACAGTTCACATTCATCCTTGTGGCTGTTGTATTGAAATAGTCATCCAAATTGTAGACAAATTCGAATACTAGAATTCCACAGTCCTTTTCTGAGTGAAACTGCTTCCTATTGGGGGTAGGAAATCAGTGTTCCCTATGGTCTTTATGAATTCCTTCTCCCACAGCATGACTATTACAGGAGACACCAATCAGGTTCTTAAACCTCCAGAGTATGATATAGACAGAATTAGGACCTTTTGCATAAGTGCCCTCCCTCTAGGTTCATTTAATAGCCAAACATCCCATTTGTGGTTTTGTTTGTGTGTTTGCGGGCTCACACTTGAGAACCTCATTGACTTTGTCCTTGTTTTTCCTAAAGGAGTGCCAAGAATAGGCATGCACTACCATGCCTATCTCCAGTTTTGTCTTTATTAATATAAAGATGAAAACTGAGAAGATGATTTTTGTCTAAGAGAGCTAAGTTATTTCAGGTAAGCTGTTAAATCCTTCCTAAATTCTACTTGTGGGGCACAGTGTCACATTTCTCAGGATTACCAAAAATAAGCAAAAATGCAGATTCATTCAGTGCGCATTCTTGAATGGCACTATTGTGTCAGAAACTTCCCTGGATGCTAGATGCACTGGAAGGAAAAATAGACACAATGCTGTAAGGAAATTAGAACGTGGGTTCCATGAAGAAAACAGTGGGCTGGGAAGAGCAAATTAAAATCGGTGAGTCTGGGAGAACCTTTTAGAAACTGTAGTATCAGGGATGAATGCTAAACTCCACGTCGTAATTAGTCCTTTAAAGAGTAGGAGGAACATCGAACTGGGAAGTGGCAGCATCTGTAAACTCAGTACTGTGAGAGGGACCCATGTATTTCCCTAATTTCTGCCCATAGTACAAGTGAGGGCAGAGAAAAATAGGCACTTTTAGATGTGGGCAAGGACCCAGATTTGTGCTATCTTTCGCTGTCTTAAGCCCTTATTCCAGGCACTTGTGTCCGCACGGGTGTGTACATGTGCATTTGTCTTCAGTTTGCTCCATGTGAGCAGACCAACTTCTGTCTTCTAGTAAAATATATATATATATATATATATATATATATGAGAATATATGTATATATATGAGAATATATATATATATACAGTCTGTTACGCATACATATGTTTGAATGAATGAATATGGATAAATGAAATCAGGGTCAGGAAATAGACACCGGCCTTGATGTTTGTCGTGGAGCGATTAAAAGGGCGTGAAGGCGTTCCGGCGAATCGTCAGAACTTTGTCTCAAAGGAATCTTATTAGCTCTTGCTGGGAAGTCCAAGAGCTTTTGATATGGCTAGAACTAGAGCTTCAAATAAAGTCTTTGACTCTTAAAAACATCTCATCATCATTTCTAAGTACTAGAAACAGAAAAGGGCCTAAAATTTAGAGGCAAATACTTTGGGGGCTTTTCAAAAACAATGCTGGAAGCTAGCAGACATTAACACTGTGTACGCAGCCACCCAATCAAGTAGAGATAAAGTTATTTCAGACATACAGGATTTTAAGCATTTGTCCTTAAGAAACTAATAGAAACTGCTGTGCCAAAAGGAGGGCTAAGAAGGAAGAAAGTCTGCACTCCAGATAACTCAAGAGAAAAAGGCTTTCTCCCAGTTATTGATGAAGATGACAAAATGACAGCATTGGCCAGCTTACACAACAGTCTTCCCCAAACTGATACAGATGTGAAGTCTGAAGGAGATTTTTCTTCAGGGTGAGATTGATAGAAAGTAATGTATATGTGAGTATGCTGAGAGGGAATTTACATAATGGGTGGGGTGAAGGGTGTAGAGACAGGTACATAGGAAAGGTGGGTGACCATGTATCTCATAGCTCAGCTGTCAACATGTGTGCAATAATAGGAAACTCTGTGTGTGTGTGTGTGTGTGTGTGTGTGTGTGTGTGTGTGTAACGGAGAGGAGAGAGAATATGGGGTGAGAATGCGGGCATAGATGTGATAGGAACAAAGAGTACTGTGTAAAAAAAAATACGAAGCCATCTTCTTGCTCAGTAGGAAGAAGATATCCATATACAATCTATAAGCATTAACTCCAGACTCCCATAGTAGGTGGGCTAGTGGAACCTCCAAAAATAGAAAAGAACTACTCCTGGAATCTACTTAGAAATTAAGTAGTGTCAGAAACTAAAGTCTACTTTAGTATATGACTTCGTTTCCTTATATGTTAGGTTTCATAAGACTCATACTTTGATGAAAGCTTGGTGGTTTATTAGCTATGGCCTATTCTAGTATTTATAGTCAAATTATACTCTCTTTTGAACTCATTCCTAGTTATTCCTTATTTAAAATCAGCTGTTCATTCCCCAGCCTCTACTTGAACTGTGAAATCTTCCTTCCTGCCAGTATATTAGAGGGCACACTTAGAGCCCCAACACATAGCACCATGAAGAGACAGGACACCAAGTGTGTCCTGAGAGTGAAGAAAACAGCTTTTCTTTAAGACAAAAGGAAGAAGGACACTGACCAGGGCGATGTGCATCGAGTATGAAGAGTTTGGATGGAGGCCACAGCTGCTTTGCATCTGACTTTGTAAGGAATCCCAAGGAGCCAACGTTACTGATTTTGATTTAAAGTGAGTGTGTGTGTGTGTGTGCACACCTGCCCATACTTGGGTCACTTAAGTGACTGCCTCACTCGCTGAGACAGGCTGACTGAGGAAGGAAACGTAAAGCAGCCTTAAAGGAGGTCACTATGCTACCACTGTGTACCTGCAGGGACAGGACCATGGACGCAGAGTCCTGGCAGCTGATGTGTAATTGGGTGTCGGGTTCAGACCATCAGACAAGAATCCATTACAGCCCTCATCAGCCTCTCTCCACAGATGACCTGCAGCGACCACTGAGCCTCATTTCATGTGGTTTGACTTGGGAGTCTTCCCTTGTCTGGTCCAGGCCGTCTTCTTAATCCACTCTGAACCTTCAAGGTTCATATTTTTCCAAACAGAGTACACCAAAGCAAAACCATGCTCAATTCCAGGGAAAATAAGGAAATGGAGAGCAAGAAACAACAGAGTTAGGATAGTAGTTTATTTCAACCAGGACATATGTGTACTTTGAGGACTGGGGAGATGAGCCAAGACTTAGATGTAACTCCAGCTACAATGGTAACATTTTATAACTGAGTGGTAGACAGCAGGGTGCTGTGCCCAGGTGCCTGCAACATTTATTTCCCAAGCCAAATGTCTAGGATGAAAGAGAAAATAAAAGGATTATTTTATTTTATTTAAAAGTCACTTACCTGGGAAAAGGTAGGAGACCCTCTGATCATTCTAAGCTTATTGTAAGTTGAATAATTGCCTGTTTGTGGACTTTTGGGAGATTCATTGAAGTTTTGCTTGTATTTTAAGCAAGTGTTTAAATCACTCGCCTATATAAATCTGGATCAAATCCGGCAATCCCAGCCATGGGTGGAGCTCCAGTTGCAGTGAATGGATGTAAAGATCCCTTCCTGTTTTCTCAGTATTGTGACATCACATATGTTTGGTGATGAATTAGAAACAGAAGTCACAGCCCTGAAGACCTCAGTCATCTCTGATCCATACCTTGCCAACAGGGTCCTGGGTTGTCCCAAGCATTCTCAGGTTTACTTCACATTATTCTCCTCCATGGTTCCGGGATACTTCTCTCCCACCTATGATCACAGAGAAAAGAGAAACCATGTGTCATCCTAGAAAATAGAAACATCTGCAAGCCAGAAATGAAATAGAAAATGAAGCAAATTGTTAGAATTGAGTATGCAAATTATCCTTGTACCTAATGCTTCCCACTGGGGAATTTTTTTCCAAAGTATAGGCAGACTGGAATCATACTGGTGCCTGGCAACTGTGATAGTTGATTGATTGTCAGTTTGACTGTATAGGAAATGGTTAGGCCCCTCTTCAATTCCAGATTAATTCAGAGCAATTCAGTCACAAATGAGCACAAAGCACTAGGCCCTCTCTCCCCTAGCTGCCAGCTGGTGCCTTCTTGTCTCAAAACTCTGAGAGCTGGAAAGTGGCAGACAGCTATGTGACCATGACTGAGCCCACCAAAAGAAAATGAAACATTCTCAAGCCCAAGAATATTCATTTGAAAAGGCTTTGCCTTGTAAACCAATAGCTCTGGGGTTTGGGAGGAGTCTCTGCTGCAAGAAAGAAAAGATGATAATTCTCTGAGTACCAGCATATAGGAAAAAGAATTTCTCAAAATCAGGGACTTTTAAAAACCACTTTTCTATCAAAATGCCATGCCAGCTCACCTTGCCGTCTCTTCATTAGTGTGTTAAAAATGCCTTCATTTCACTGGTCTCTTAAAATCCTACTGCAGAGTGAGGGTCTTGCTTGTTGAATCAGGTTCTAAAAATCATCTGGGAAGCATGCCTCTGGGCATACCTGTGAGGTTTATCTAGATTAGATTGAGTTGAACACCCCTACACACACACACACACACACACACACACACGATGCTGGCTGAATAAAAAGGAGGAAGTTTAACCTCCCTATGAAGTATGGATAGTAAAAATGCCAATGCTTTTAAGTTGAAGACATGGGAACGCTAAGGGTTTGAACTGAGCAATCCTTGCAGTACTGATTCTAAGTTTTCTTTCGCCCTTTTACTGCCAGCAACTGAAATATTTCAAAGTTGGCCATTCCTAGGGATAAGCTACATTCAGGGGAAGAAGGCAGCTACAGAGCAGAAGTCAGTCCCCTCTGGCCTGAGTGGTCTCTGCACCTGGAGGGGATTTCTTCCTGGAAGCAGGAGATTTCTCACTCACTCTCCTCTCCCATACACACCAAACATTTCCCCACCAAAGAAGTGCTTGCTAGACTGATGGGGAGCTGACTTTACTTGTTTTTAATGTCCATTGCCACCTTCTCTAAGCAGCCAAAGGGACCAGAGACCCAAATGACAGAGGTCAAGTTCTCTACTTTCTGGCTGTTTGCTCTAGCATTATTATTATTATTATTTTAATCTGGAGAAGGACATCTTAGAGGGAGAGAAGTTGGTTTTATATCCCCAGAAAGAAAACGACCAGGATGACAAATTAGCAAGCGGGTGACTTGGCTACATCTCTCACCTTGATATTCCTGAACCTTCTTTAAATATGAAACTGGCTATGACGGAGAGTTAGAAAAGCTGATTCCAAGACTAGAATATTAGCCTGGAGAATACTTTGAGCTTCAGGTGGGAGAAGGCTGGTCTAAACAGGAAAGCCGGATCTCTGCAGGCCCATAGAAATACATGGTGCCTGTTTGGGCGGAAGCTTCACCCCAGCCCCCTTCATCCATGTACACAAAAAAGTCTGGAACGTTCAGGTAGAAGTTCCACCCCAAGCCCCCTCCCCTGGGAGTTGCCTCAGTCCAGACTCTGCCCCCGAGAAAGCTCGCCAACCGATGACCCCTCCCCAGAGATGCTCAAGACCATTCTCACAGGGTATTTAAACTATCCCCAAGAAAACAGAGGTCTACCTTTCCCATCTCCTGTGGGCCGTGGGGGGGTGGGGGGAGGGGCTTGAAAGCCATCCGGGAGCATTTGTAACCATTAAACCTGGGCTTTTTCTAATTCGGTTTGATTTGGTCTGATTTGGATTATTGCGTCTGGTGGAGAGGATTACCGGAGTGCAGAAACTTCTCTGTGCCTAGCCAGAATGTTGTGTTCCTTTCAAGAAGGAAAATCAAGTACCATTAGCCTACTTCCACCCTTCCAAACTCTCCTTTTTCTCTCTTCACTCTCGGCTCAAACCAGCTCCAGCCTTTTCCTACCTCTCTGTTTTAGCTCTCTATTGGCTCTAAGCCAAAAAGGGGGCGGGGCGAGGGCAGGAGGTGATTGGCTAAGGCAGAGAAGCACCACCCTACTCTTTTCCCTCCCGAGCCCTCCCAGACTTAACAGCTGGAATGAGGAGTAGGGAGGGAAACTAGGATTGGCTGAGTGTCAGCAGCAGGGTGTGTCCAGGCAGCACAGATGAAGCATTTACCTGTCTAGGTAAGTCAGGAGGAGGTCAAAAGAAGAAAACAGTAGGAGCGGCGGCGGAGAGGCTAGCCGTCTCCATCTCTGTCCTTTGGAATAGAAGAGAATTCCTTTCTTCATTTCAGACCCCAACCGAGAGAAGGTGAGTCAATCACTAACCAGTTCTTGCTTACTCTGAAGCAAAGGAAGGGATCTTAAGGGAAGGCTACAGAGCTGTACTAGGGGTGCTGCAAAAGTGTCCCTTCACATCCAGTCTGGGGTTCCCATCTCTGTTGCTCAAGTCTCTCAGTCAGCCTAAGATTAAGCCAGATGAGTTTTTTTTTTTCCCCCAGAGTTGAAGTATTTTATGGAGAACTGGGGAACATCTCTTCCATTTACTTATTTAAGTTACATAAGTGTATTGTACAAACAGAAACCAGAGGCAGGCATGCTGGTATGCGCCTGTAATCACAGCTCTCAGAAGGCTGAGGCTGGAGGCTGGAAAGTATGAAGCCAGGCTGCTGGGCTATATAGCAAGTTCCAGGCCTGTTTATCGTATCTGGCAAAACCTGTCTCAAAGTGTGTGTGGCGGGAGGGGGGGGGGCGCAACTTTGTTTAGATTTTGGAAATTTCCATCTTTGAGCAGCTAAGATCAAACAGTGATTTTGAAGGAGACTACGTGGATAATTGAAGCAGAGAGAGTCAAATGGCGGGGAGGGTCACACAGGTGAGCCAGGCACCTTAGTTTGCCATTTACATTTGTAAAAGGAAATCCTCCTGTGGCTCAGTGTCTATCTTTATTTAAATAAAGGGTGCAGTGTGTGTGTTCGTAGATAATGGTGCACTCTGTGCAGATATGTAAAGTTTGAACTGAGCTAGACTGTTAGCAATGGGAATTGAGAAAACTCCAACTCGGGCTAGCATTTTATCCTTGGGAACCCCACAGATAATCTAACTCGGCTCAAGTTCACTAGCCTAGTCAAATCTCCGGCTTCACCTGCTCATAGACGTAGACCCCCGGAAAACAGAAAGTTCTTTGGCCATGCTGGGCCTCACCCACATTTTAATTCATCTCAGCATACCAAGCCTAACCACACTGCCAAGTGGAACTTAGGCCAAGGTGATGCAGCAGAGTCCTTAGAGAGGGGAACCAGACTCCAACAGAGGTCTTGCTTCGCGCTTCTTCAAGCGTCCCAGCTGACAAAATAGTGTGCCAGGTGCACCTGCAGCTTATAGATTCCAGTCAGAAGAGCACAGAAGCTCTCCACCATCATGGGGGGAGCGACATGCAGCTGCTAACTTGACCTCTGGCCTTGTGCAGAGCAGAGGGGATATGAGAAGACATTAGCACATAGCCCCAGAGCAGAGGGTCTCAGCCTCCCTAATACTGCAGCCCTTCAGTACAGTTCCTCTGTGATCCCCCAGCCATAAAACTATTCTCATTGCTATGTCATAACCGTGCTTTTGCTACTATTATGAGTCGTAATGTAAATAGTTTTTGGAGACAGAGGTTTGCCAAAGGGGTCGCAACTCATAGGTTAAGAACCATTGCCCTGGTCCTGAATGCTGAAGCTTCAAATGTTATTTTCCCCTACTCCATAGAAGAAGCCGGCTTCACTCACTGACTGAAGACTAGGTGGCAAATGTCAGCAGTAAGGGCCACTGGGTCACCTGCAATGTCTAACAGGGCTCTTCTGTGCAGACGGTATTTCTATCAAGCCCTCCCACAAAGCACTGATAAAAGAGAGATGAACATCGTAGGGATGGTACAAATTTCAGTCTCCCTGGGCTCTTGTCCTGTCTTCCCAGTTTTCTCCAGCCAAGGCTCATGCTGAGTCCAGGAAAGCAGAACCTTGCTAAAGAATAACATTCCTCTGTGACTCTGGGCTGGGTTCCTAGGAGATAGGAGGGTGCACTCGTGGGAGAGGGTGCTGAGGGGAGACCTGATTCTTTCTGTTCAGGAGGTCTGATTCAGATAGCCCAGAAAGGCGCTCAGGCCCTCTCCACACCCACTGCTTCGGATGCCAGGGCTCTGTGTGCCCCATTTATTTACTCTCTTACAAGGTTTGGCTAGTTTCAAAGAAGAAGTTAATATTTAATGTGTCTTTGGATAGGTGGCCATGACTATAGGCTGTGCACATTTCTTAGCTTGTTTCCTTTACCCTTAAGTCTCCAAAAAAAAAAAAAAAAAAGGTCAAGGGTGAAAAGATACCAAACTCTCACCTTGACTGCTTTGCTTGTTTCTCGGGTTTCTTATCAGGCTTAGAAATGCTTAGAGTTTCGATTGCTGCCCTGCTACAGCCCACAAGTTTCAAGGTTATAAATTTGTTAGGCAGAAACATCACATCAAGGTTAGGCCAGGCCGGGGATGGAGATTAGTGGAGAAGAACAGACAGTTTCTGCTCAGACGGTCTGAGTCAGAACCCTGGGTGTGGAGGCAAGGCTGAGTGTCCGCTCGTCCTGAGATTATGTGGCATCCACGGCATCACCTGCAACCACACTCAGTGATGCTTCTTTCCTTGGGTTCGTTGTCAGGATAAACAAGTGACCTAGAACTACAAACCTGAACCAGACAAGGCACAAGGTTGAAGGGATGACGCAGTGGACTTCTGGTAGCAGAGTAGCCGATGACCCTTACCTGAGTATACAGACATCTGGTCAGTCTTGAGATGTCGGCTGTGAGTGTGAGTCATTCCTACTTCATGTAGGACTCCGGGGAGACCCCCAGTTGTCTCGGCTGTGACAGGAGGAAAATGCCCCCACATTCTCTTGAAGATCGTATTAGCATATCTGAGATCCTATTAGCATACCTGAAAGCACTTTGTAGGGATAATGTGCAGACGGTGTGAAGCAGAGCTAAGCCCCCCCCCCCCCCCCCCCCCCCGCACCTCCTCCGTTGCTTCTGGAGCAGAAATAAGAGTGCAGTGGACTTCCCTGGGAGGAACCAGACGCCAGCAACCCACAGTACAGCCTGAAGCATGCCCGAGGGGCCGAAGGCAGTAATTGTCTCTGAAAGTAAGAGGCCCCACCTCACCTGCTTGGGGAAAATACTGCACTAATCGGAGCGAACCACCTTAAAGACTTACTACTCATTAAACATGGGAAACAGTAGGCAAAAAAAGCCCCTAGAATCCACACTGACTCCTTGAAAATAATGGTTTTTTTGTCTTATACAGCGCCTATTAGGTGCTCACAAATGCTAATCTAAACAAACATTCTCCAAATTCTTCTGAGTCACTTACTCTATGGGAAATAAAATACTATGAAAGGCTTCCAGTGGTGAGTTGAAGCCAAGAAGAAGCCTCCATCCAAACAGCTCACCCTATAGGCTTATTAGGACAGCATTGTCTTGGTTTTTGTTTTTTTTTTTAATTACGTTAGCTCTTTGACAGTTTCATACATGTATATAATCTATTCCGGTTGCTCTCTCCCATACCCTTTCCTCCTACCCCATGACCCTTTCCCTTCTCGGGCCGCCCCGTTCCCACATTCATGACTTGGGACTTTGTCGTGTAGCCCATTTAGTTTATCCAGGGTCATTCTTGTGACCAACGGTGGGATCACCAGGGAATACACTGAATTCACACTCCCCCTTTCCCTGAATGTGCCCCTAGAAAATAGTTCAGCAGTGGGGTAGGGCACCCTGAGTGCCTCCTCCGTCCTTGCTTGGCTGTTGGTGGCCCATTCTCGTGCAGACCCAGTGCAGTCTTCAGAAGTTGTGGAGAATGCATGAGTACATGGAAATGCCATGCCTAACATGCACATACACATGCGCGCTCACACACACACGCACACGCATACGTACACTCACACTGCTTTTCTGGCTCTTTCGGCCTTTCTACCCATGCTTCCACAGTGTTCCCTGAGTGGTTGGGACAGTATGAATGTCTTCTTTAGGACTGAACACTCAGTGCTGCCTCCCTAAGTACTATGTGCAGACGTGTCTCTGCAGACGACAGCTTTGAGTGGCCTTGCAGAAGGCTGGGAATAGGTTAGTACACTCTCAGCCCCAACAACCACTAACGAAATGCATGGCTGAGATGACTAGACTTAGTCTACAAGTGCCCTTGAGTTTCTGTTTCTTTGGGTTTGGGATGTTGAGGAGCTAACCTGACCTCGAGGAGCTGACCTCAAGGAGCAATCCTAGAGCTACCCCACCCAGTGTTGATTAGCATGGGGCTTCTTTGTTGTCCCTTCCCTTCTGGGCCCCTCCTTACCTCCTGAGAGGCTCTGAACCCTATATGTATGGATCAGGACCCTGCCTTTTCTCTCCCCAGCCTCCTTCTCATCCTTCTGTACCCCATTTAGGGGTCTCTCCTAAGCAGGGGAGGAGCCTTGTGAGGCCTCACCTTACCCTTGCCAGAATGACCAGGTTGGAGGACTGATTTACCTAACCAAGCCCAAAGTTGACATTGGCACTGGAACAACTATCAGCAGAGGAATATGTACCCTGGCATCTAAGCCCCAAGTCTCCAGATCTCAAATAAGACATACTGTCCCAGGACAATTTCCCTTCGATTAGAAGACTCACAGAAATGATTAAAATATGCCTTAGTGTTACAGACAAAATATGAATTTGAATCATATAAAACTTATTGTCATTCTAGCCTTCCCCTAACTGTATATTTTGCCCTTACAACTGACTCTTGTTCGTGATTCTTTTAAATTTTCATTTTCTATAAAGAAGAGTTAGTCTTGACCTGCCCTGCTGTGGTGGACTATTTCCCACAGGCAGATGTGAAAAATGCCTTGGCTATTTCAGTAGCAGCAATGAGATGGTTTTCTGTTTTGTTTTGGTTTTTGCTATTGCTGTTGCCACAATGAACTTGAACTATTTCTCCCCACTGAAGCTGGGATTGAGAAGTGCTACACTGGACATTTTTCTTGTCATTTGACATAGTCTAGGGAACTTCGCTGCAAATTCATAAATGGCAGAACACAAGTGCCACGTGGGGGAAATGGGCCTGCCCCCAACCGCTGTAGGTGCCATGGTCATATGGCCCAGGGCAGAAAGATGATTAGCCTTCTTGACAGAAGTGTCATATTTATAATATTATTAACAACAGTTGCAGCTGACATTATTGGGCATACACTGTTCTATATAGGCTGTTCTATTTTCCCTATTCTCATAATAACTCTGAGAAGCACATTATTAAGGGCCCTGTTCCTGCTCTCAAACCTATAACCCTCCATTTAGACAGAGCCCTTCTTTCCAAAACTGTTGGTCCCTGTGCTTGGGTTTAATTTGGTCTGAGATGAATCTTGTCCAATTTTTATAACAACAATAATAGTTATCCTTTTAATTCACTTGCTCATTATCTGCTACCAATGGAGCTATGTGTGCTAACTGGCCTCCCATTTAATCCTTAAATTAATTATATTTAACAAGTAATTTGCCTAAAATCAAATAATTAATTTTGGCTCAACTGGTATTCAAACTCAGAACCTTATAATGTATATTGGGTTGCATAATGAAATTACAAATCGGATCCCTTGCTTCATAGAAGAAAAAAAAAGGCAGCTAAGAGGAACCACCAGAACCTCTTTTCTGACTAGCCTGCATCTCTGCTCCCTGAATCCATCCTTCTGCATGCATTTGAACCGTCTTGCGTGTCCCTCCATGCAGACTGGGGGTGGAGTTCTGACGTGACTGCTCCATGGCCCCCTTCCAACTCTGTGCTTGCTTGGTATCTTGCTGCCATAAAACCCCGGGGCCTGAGCAGTGCTTTGCGGAAGCCTCTGCTCACACATGGCTTTGATTGTTCTCTTTTCAGGCCCAGCTTGGGACATAATCTTCACTTCCATTCACTTCCCTTCTGGGGGCCCCTCTCACCATCCCTGCCTGCGCCTTGCTTCAGGCGATGCCCAAGAAGGAGCTTTGGCCAGCAGGGCCTTGCTCAGAACCTGTGACCCACATCGGCAGCTGTGACCGCATGATGAGCACCACCTCCACCCACTCTGGATCTGTATGTACTCTCTCCCTCTTGCAACCTGGCCTCTCTGCATACCTGCCCCACCCCACCCTGCCCTGCCCTGCCACCCACCATCCCTCCCTGCACCTTCTCCTTCATCTTCTTCCCCAGTGAGTGAATCATTAGATTCTTGCTGCTTCTGAGTCACCTCTGGGTCTATAGAGAACTGGGTGGGAGAGCAAAAGTATCACTACCCAGCCACGCCCATTTTCATTGGATTAGAGGGATGAGGTGGAGAAAAGGAACAGGCACTTAGGTCACGGTGGACACTGGGTGGCAGATCCTTGTGGCACATGGACTCTTAAAATTTTCTGCTATAAATAACATGGCTTCAGTTTCCTACAAATATCAATGAGAACAGAATAATTGGGAGCCCCTATTAAGCTAAACATATCCAGATTCCTTCCTTAGAAGCCATACGACCTTGAGTTTATCACCACTTTCCCTTTGCTTCAGTCTCCTCCATTTGGGGTTGTTTGTTTGTGGTTGAGACACTGGCTTGTGGTCTCCCTGTGTTGCCCTGGCTAGCCTGACATTCACTATTTCAACCAGGCTGGCCTTGAGCTCACAGAGAACCACCTGCCTCTGACTCCCCAAGTGCCAGGATTAAAGGTGTGCACCACTACACTGAGTTAGTCTCCTCAGTTTTAAAATGGGGAAAGTATCAACACCTAATCATAATGGTTCTTGGAGGGAGTAATAATATTTCCTCAGTTCGGCAATGTGTTTGCTGGATGGCTCTTCCTGGGGAGGCTTGACAGAGCACAGCAGACCAGAGATGGTTCCTAATATGGAGAGTTCCTTACAAGAGCATAGGGGACTCTCAGCATGAGTGATGGCTTAAAACCTACATCCCTGTAGCTCCCTGACCAGGTTGCAGATAGTCTCAGAAAGAATCTCTCTCTCTCTCTCTCTGTCTCTCTCTCTCTCTCTCTCTCCCTCTTCTTCCTCCCCCTCTCTGTGTCTGTCTATTGCCTACATAACCTTGGGGCAAGGCCATGTGAATCTTGGAGCTTTCTGAGCTCCTGTGCAGTCTGAAGTATGTGAACTGTCTGAGTCTCTTGAGCTTTCCCCAAAAGGAGTGTCTGGGGTTAGAGGACAGCTAAGCAACATTAAATAGCATTTCGAAAGCTAGGGCTAGGGTGCTGCCAAACAGTAGACTGATTACCTAGTATGTACAAGCCCCGATTCCATCCCTAGTGCCTCATACAATAAGAGAAGAAGAAAAGCTATTCTTGCAGAGTGTATTGGCACACGCCCAGTCTCAACACATGGGAAGCTAAGGTAGGAAGACCATATTCTTCCAGCAGCCGGTGTATAAAAACTTTGTCTAAATGAAAAAGGTTCATGAAATGTCTCAGGAGATAAAGGCAGAGTTCTAGTCTCAGAATCCACATGGCACAAAGAAGAAACTGACTCCTCCATGTTTGCTTCTGACCGCTATACACTCAGAAGCACACACATGCCCGTAAACACACACACAGTCAAAATAAATGATAAAAATTCTTAAATAATAAAGTAAATAAAGCACTTAATGTTTACCTCTATGTAGAAAATACATGGCCCTCTATGAATAGAGATAGAACCATCCAAAATCACAATGCTTACCTGTCTGTGAAGGTGTGTAATAAGCTAATTTTTTCTGGACATGATTTTAAATTCTGGATGTTATAGGGTGTGGACGAAGGAGTAAATATGCTTACGTCCCAATGTAAGCATTCCTTTGCTGTCTATCCTTGTAGTGAAGCGTCTGAGCTTTATTGTCTTATGTCCTAAAAAAGTAGGTAAGAATTTAGACTGTAGCTGGAGATGCAGCTCAGGGGAAGTGTTTACCCTGCAGGCACGAAGTCCTGGGTTGGATCTCCGGCACCACAGAAAACCAACTGAATACCAGGTGAAGAGGGGTGAATCAGGAGTTCAAGGCCGTCCTCAGCAAGTGCACAGCCAGCACAGGCTACACGAGACCCATCAAAAAGAAAAAAAGAAGAGGGAGAGAGGAAGGGAGGGAGGGAGGGAGGGAGGGAGGGAGGGAGGGAGGGAGGGAGGGAGAGAGAAACTGGGGTGGTGGTAGTGCACACCTTTAATCCCAGCACTCCTGAGGCAGAGATAGGTGGGTCTCTGAGTTCAAGGCCAGCCTGGTGTAAAGAGCAATTTCCAGAATAACCAGGGTTATATGGAAAGCCCCTGTCATGAAAAAGGAAAACAGGGTTATAAAAGGTTTCTAGCAAATGTTAGCATTACAATAGTTGTTGGCTGGTTTGGAGACAGTTGTCCTGGAACTCAGTAGTATGCCCAGCACACCTGGATGGCTAGTTAATACGTTTTGATATATGAAAATGGGGCAGAGGTGGGAAAGTACTGGCAGTGCATGCAAATTTTCCTTGTGACTTGAGAGGCCGGGGACACAAAGACAGCATCCTGTTTGTGACTGGCGGACACTAGTATAACTAGTCATATCCATTGGATCTATAAAGGAGAAATCCAGAGGGCAGATCTTTAGCCAAGTGAAGAGCTGTTAGGGGGAGTCTCCCTTGTTATGCAGGCGCAGTCATCAGACCGCTGACTTATTGGGCAGGCAAGACTGGGAGGGGAGGTGTTTAACAGCCTCTTCCCCACTCCCCAGGGGATTTCTGGGACTCTCTGGCAACCTTGCCCAGCAACCTTGGCGAGTCTGGACAGTCACAGACATTAGGAAGAGGCGTGGAAATGCCAAGAGAAAGTTCAGCCCAAGTGTCATATTTCCCCTAGCTCCTTTGGATTTTTACCTAGCTGCTGGTGGCACTGGCCCGCCAGGTAGCAGCCAAGAGGAGGCAAGGTGCTCTGGGAGGTTAAAGGAGTGACAGTTGGATGTCAGCCATATCACTGCCCATACAAATGAGAATTCGATGGGAGACATGCTTGTTGAAATATTAAGATCATGTGGAACTAGAATGAAAACTTGGGGCTACTTCTGATCTGGGCCACTAAGCACTCTACCTACTCAGGACTAAGCAATAGAAAGTGCCCTTGCCATTTGCCTACCCAGTCTTCAGAACTGGGTCTCGGTGAGCTTTCTCCTGCCAACCCTCCTCGGGACCTACTGTGGCAGGAGGCAACTACACCGATTGGCAGAGCAGAACCGGGGCCAGGTGGCCAGCTTTACAGCCTTCTCCCTCTGCGGCAGGGGTAGTCTCGGGACCCCCACCTCACAGTTCCTTCTCCCAGCAGGGTGACAACAGCTACGACTTCCTGTCTGCTGAAGAAAAGGAGTGTCTGCTCTTCCTGGAGAAGACCATTGGCTCCCTGGAGGCCGAGGCTGACAGTGGACTGTCCACAGACGAGTCAGAGCCAGCCACTAGCCCTCAGAGCTTCAGAACACCACCCCTCACCCAGCAGACTCCCCAGGGTAAGAGACCGGCTAGGGAGGCAGCGCTCAGACCAGTGTCTCCTGAATGGTTGCCCTCTGCTGCAAGCTTCTAAGCAGAAGTAGCCCGCAGTCTCCCAGGCGGACTAAATTCTTGTCTCCAGAGGGGAGGGGGGACTCCTGAGAAGCCAGCTTCTGGGTGACTTTCCATGAAGTATCAGAGGCCTGTGAGGGAAAGGGGTTTGGCTAGCTCCCTTCCTGTCAGGGAAGAACTCAAAAAGAGATATGATACCACACGTAGGGAGGAGTCAGGGCAGCCTAAGCAGCTGGCCCTGGAGAGGATGATTTGGCACAGGGAGCTAATCTAGGTGACCCAAAGAACAAGACCGGGAGATAAGAGAGGGGCGCCCCAGCAGCATGCGGTACCCAGAGGCCCCTGTGAGGAGACAGCAGAAAGACAGCGCCATTCCACGTTCCTTAGAGGAGGATGGGACGGTGCCCAGGTGCTGGGAATGTGTCCCAAGGTAAACAGAAAACATTGCCACTGTGGACAATCCCAATGGTATCGTTATTCATTCAGTAAATATTTATAACTACTTAACACAGCCTTGGGCCCTCCATTTGGAAAGAGGAGAAATGGAAACTTCATGTACCCCGAGGCTAAGTCACCGAGCCTGGTGGACCTCACGCCTGCCAAGAGCGCTAGGCAAGATAGCATGTCACTCAAGGGTGCCCGGCATAACGCTGTCGCACAACCATCCAGGATCTCACAGGAAGTGAAAGCAGAAGGCCAAAGCAAGTCAAGTTGGCAGCAAGAGCTTCCACTGGGCTCAGTTACCTGGGCTCACCGTGTCCAAATCTCCCCGACTTTGGTACATGCATAGAAGGTGGGGAGAGCCTGAGGTAAGGCTTTGAAGGCTTTGAAGCAACTAAGAAGCGATATCTTCCAACCCCTATAAAACAATCAATTCCCAGTCAAAAAGAACCTGTTGCTTTTGATCTATTAGTCCTCACGACCTCTAGAAAACGGCGCTGCCCTGGGAAAAGTCAAGCAAAGTCAGACAAACCCTGTTCACTGGGGAAGTGTGTGCTTTCCGCTCAGGCCCACTGGGCAATGGCATTCTCGCTCTGTTGACGCTTCTCCTGTTCTTCCCAATCCCCACAGGAAACCCAGAGGAGATAGACTCCCAGCACGTGCCTGCACCAGCGAGAGTATCCCAGTTCTCCGGTCCTCCTGAGCCTCCTAGTCTGGGCCTCAGGTCTGGTTCCTACAGCCTTCCCAGAAACCTCCACCTTGGCAGAAGCCAGAACCTCAGGAAAAGCACCACCCAGACTAATAGCCACATATCTCAAACATCTGAGGTGTTCTTAGCAGAGCCTGAGAAAGGGCAGACCAGCCAGGACGCTAAGCCCATCCAGCCACAGGCCCCATCCCAGGACACTGCCCTTGACCTGAACACAGTTTTCATCCCACCACCAGAGGCTTTTCAAGACAGTAGGCCAAAGCGAAGTGGGGAAGAGAGCCCACCTAAAGAGCCAGGAGAGAAGAGACACACACCACAGGCCCATACTGTGGTCAGCTCCCAGAAGAAAGAGGGAACATCTTCAGAAACTATGTCCCATAAAGCCACTGAGCAAGGTTGGACAGAAGGTTCACAACAACCACAGCAGCCTCCTGACAAGTCATCCCAGAACACAAGAGCTGAAGAGGCTCCCCTACCATCAGGTGTCAAGCCAAGTCTCCAACAGGCTCCCCCCACAACCTCAAAGCCCCGTAGGCTGCCTCCTAATATCGTACTGAAGAGCAGCCGAAGCAGTTTCCACAGCCATCCCCAGAACTGGCTATCAAATCACAGTGAGGCTACAGACTCTGGGCCCGTCCCTTCTTCCCTGCAGGAACAAAAGAAAGCCCGCAGAGAAGCTCTGGAAAAGCTAGGCTTGCCCCAGGACCAAGATGATCCCAGCCTACTTATAAATAAGCATACTACTTCCTTTAAAGTCAAGGCGGCTCGGGCTCAGAGCCCTTCCCAGGCCCAGGCCACAGTTCAGCAAGCATCTCCAGCTCTGGTCCCAGGGCCTGCTTCTGCTGCAGGGAAAGCTTCCCCAGTGAAGGCTGCCACTCCTGTGGCCTCTTCAGGCAAGAGCTGGATTCCTGCCCAGGAAACCCCTCCAGGGAAGGTTGCAGCTGCCAAGTCTATGCCTATTCCTATCCCCAAAGCCTCAAAGGGAAACAGTTCCCTGACACAGCCCAAGCCTGATCCACCACTGACCCTCCAGGAGAGTAGCATCCCTGGCCTGAGACAGATAAACTTCAAGTCTAATACCCTGGAGCGCTCAGGCGTGGGGTTGAGCAGCTATCTATCAGCAGCTGAGAAAGACTCCAAATACCAAACCAGTACATCTCTGGGAAAGAGCCCCATCTTGAACAAGGTTTCACCCAGTGTCTTGCGTAATTCCCGGCCCCGGCCTGCCTCCTTGGGCATGGGAAAGGACTTTGCAGAAATCAAGGGGGGCAAGTCGGTTGGCCTGGAACAGAGCCAGCACTCCCAGCAGCTGGCCTTCCAAGGACAGACCCATGACAAGCTTCCGCGACCCCCCTGTGTCAGTGTCAAGATATCCCCAAAGGACATTCCCGATGGACACAGGAGGGAGGCCCTAAAGAAGCTGGGACTGCTGAAGGAGTAGCTAGGCCACCTGCCTAGCCAGCACCAACCCACCACAAGAGACTGGCTCTACCTAGAGCTTTTGTGGCCTCACAGCTCAGGGCTGGCATCTTCCCTGTCTGAAGTGAAGAAGGAAGAGGCTTGAGTCCAAGCGTGTGTTTGTACTCAAAGCAGTTGCTCTGTTGAGTACTTGCATAGATCATTCTAAAGATGTGTCTCCCAGAGTGGGAGGGAGGAGAGAGAGAGAAGCCTTACATATCACTGATACTATGTAACACAAGGAGTCACTGTTCAAAGCTCGGTTCCCGGTTGAGATTTCACAGGCATAAAGTTCAGCCTGTCCAGAACTGAGCGGAGCAGAGTGGCCAAACCTGAGAAGAAAAGTCGAATGAGACAAAGGAGGTAGAAAACTTAGAAAGATGGACCGCATTGCACACGTGACTACGGTCACATCAGCTGTGGGATGAGTTTCTGCAGTAATGGAGACTCGCTCCTGTCTGCCGTGCCTCTCTCTCAGGGTCGTCTGGAAATGGCCTGAGGCCAAGGGGAGCTGGTCTGATATCTCTTCCCCCACTGCCTTTCCCTGTCGTTTCTTGCAGTGTGGGCTGGCTATATCGGTGTCTCTAGATCTCATAGTTCACTGATAGCAGGGTCAGAGAAAGCCGAGTAATGGCCACGCCACACACTCGTCCATTTTTACCTGGAAGAAACCATGTCATGGGCTTGAAGCATATCATAATAAACCATGCCGTGGCCTGTGATTCTGGAGTTCCTGTTCTTCCTGCTTTCTGTCTCCCTGGCTGGTTTCAGGGCAGGTCAACACTGAGCTGGAAGCCCAGCCCAGCAGCTTTATAAATATACAGTGGTTCCTGAATTTCTCCCTGCTCTTCAACTTCAGGTTTCCTGGGGGCTGGAGGGGTGGCTCCATGGTTAAGAGTGTGTAAGGCTCTTGCAGAGGACCAAAGTTCAGTTCCCAGCGCCCATTCACAACTGCCTATAACTCCAGTTTCAGCTCCAGAGGCATCAGCACCCTCTTCTGGCCTCCAGGGACCCCTGCACTCACATGCACTCACACACAGACACACACTCATGTAACTAAAAAAAAATGTATGAGGTTTGTTTTTTTTGGGGGTTTTGTGTATTTTTTTAGGAAAGTTTTCAGGTTTCCTCAGTCCCAACGATGGAAACCCACACACAGAGAGAGACTATTAGAATGGAGAAAAATCTCAGAAAAGCTTCCTCCAGCCTCCCGAGAAAGGAGATTCACTCTGTCATTTAGTAACATCGTTGAAGCTGGACCCCAGGACTTGAAATCCACACGTGAACAGCTAACAGTGTCCTGTCAGCCAGATTGCTGCTCCATTGCCTCGCTGCCTCCTTAGCCAGGGTTCTTATACCTTGTCTCTCTCAGAGGCTCAGCCTTAGGCCCCTCAGAATTCTAAAACACCTTCCAAAACACCAGGATGTTTTTTTTTTCTTTAACAAGGGGATATATTGCAGCTTGCTTATTTATCTATTTATTTATTTATTATTTATTTATTTATTGGTTGGTTTGTTTGTTTTTGTTTTTTCTCAAGACAGGGTTTCTCTGTGTAGCTTTGAAGCCTGTGTTGGAATTCGCTCTGAAGACCAGGCTGGCCCCAAACTCACAAAGATCCTCCTGCCTCTGCCTCCCTAGTGCTGGGATTAAAGGCAAGGGCCGCCACCTCCCGGCATTGTAGCTCATTCTTAATAATTCGGAACAATTCTTCCTCCAAGTTTCCCAACACGCTGTATATGTCTTAAGTGAAATGTGTAGTCTTATGACATAAATGAGCAGGCATAGCCAACATGAACCCCCTTCCTCTCAGTAGTGTCTCCTGTGATGACGATGAGCCTGTGGAGATGCCCAGAAGGGGGGAGCAGGTAAGTGGCTGTTGCTGGAAGGTGCCCTTTTGTCCGGTCATCTCTTGTCTGTGTCCTTAGGGACCCTTTGCCATCAAAGATCAAAACTTCTGAGAGTGATGTGTCGGTTAGGGTTAAGGGTGACAAGTAACTCCACCCTATCATGGTATGTGGGGTGTGGGTGTGGCAGTTTCTGTGTGCGCTCTCTACACACCCCCACATACTCACACACCCAAATGTCTGCTCCCTGGTTCCTAGCTCCAGGTGAAGACCTGATCTCTCAGAACTGTGGAGGGCTCCCACATTGAGCAAGCTCTACCACTATAGGCTCTCAAAAGGCAGAAGGTCAGTTCTAGGGGAGTGACTTGACAAGCTCTCTAATCCAGAGACACAAGTTAGTTCCCTGTTCACTCACTGAATGATTAAGAGAGGGCCATGAGTTATACCTCAGTTGAAAATGAGGCTTAATGGGAGTCTAGGAACAACACGAGACTAACCGTGAGCTGGTCAGAAGTGCCACCTGTTCCATTGCCATCTGTGAGACAGGGAAGCTGGCCTCGTACCAACCAGAGCCACATACAGCCTGCTCCTGCCCCTCTGCATCTTCACCACAGTGTCAGGCCCATTCCCCCCATTCTCTTAGTGACAATAACACCTTCCTGTTTTATCTGAAGATCCAGGCTTCCCCATATGCCTGTCCTCCTGATGATAGTCTGCTTTAAAGAGCTGAGGAGAGCCCGAAGGAAATGTTTGCTACACCAGCAACTCACAAAATTAAAAAACACCTCCCTCTTTCTCTCTCTCTCTCTCTCTCTCTCTCTCTCTCTCTCTCTCTCTCTCTCTGTCTCTCTCTCTCTCACACACACACAGAGAGACAGACAGAGAGAAAGAGAGAGAGAGAGAGAGAAGGAAAAAGAGAATGTTTTTCAAGATGCAAAAATATCAATTCAAACTTGGTCATCATCATTTTGAAAAGGGCAGAAAGGTCCCCAAGAAGGTGAGGCTCCACCCACCTGATCCAACTGGTCTATCCTCTTGTACCCAGACAGGAAGAACTTCCCGTCATTGTCTTGCACTGGTGGGGTGGATTAAGAGCTGCTCCTCTCTCTCTTTTCAAGAGATTTTGTGTAAGAGATTGAAAACCCTTATGTATAATTTTAAAAACCAAACTGACTGTTCTGTTCACTTGGATCTTAGATGTCTGCCATATCCCACCAGAGTCTTGCTGCTGCTGGGTGCAAGCCGTCTTCCGAATATAGAAGTAAGCCTCCTGTAAGCCTGGCACAGTGGGCTCAGTGCCCCCCAGATGTTTGGCTAGCTGCCTCCCTGAGTCACCATTCACATGTTACTCTGGGAGCACTATGCTGTGGTTCCAGAGAGGCACAGCAGGCCTAGGGTGGAAGTGGAGTTTGGCAGAAGTCATCCTATGACCTGTGAGTGGGCAGTTGTGCAAACACCGGTGTGTGTTTTATGGGAGGAAGGGCAGATTAAAGAGGGGGAGTACGGGCTCTCACTGGTTTGCTGAGTCTGACCTGGAAGTGAAGGGTGAAGATACGTGGGTGCAAGAAGGCATTCCCTCTCCCTTCCATGGCTTCCGTGGTTGTCTGTGTGGGCAGAGGAAGAGCAGAACATACAATCAGAATGTGCAGGCTCTGTCTCACAGATCCAGGATGGGCAGGTGAAAGCATGTCCATCTCCATCATTCTAGGCAGGATTACAGATGTCATGCTTCAGGGGCACATAAACACATGTTCAAATTTAATATTCATCTTAGAACAATCAAGCAATCTGAGGGTGTCACTTCTGAACCTTATCGTTTTCATAAATGAAATGGGGGAAGTACTACCAGCTGTTTAAGACTGTCAGGATAAACAGAGCACAGTCCTGGGCACACTGTAGCAACTCAAAAAATCAGTGTTGTCTTTTAGATCGAAATCCCTCTTCCTCAGGAGAGAATACAAGGCTGGAAGCCAAGTGCTCTGGAAACTAAATTCTGCGAGTGACTTGCAACAGATGAAGTCCAAAGTAGTCCAGTCTTCTTCATCTCACCCTCCGGGTGGCAAGAGAGAAGAGGTGCAATTGATGAGCTCTCTCGCCCTTTCTGGTGTCGGGATCCTGTGGATGACAGGAGCCGTCGTCGCTGTGACAGCCATCACCGGCATTGAGCACACGCATGAGTTAAAGACAGCACTCTAGACTGTCATTCTCCTGCCTGTTGCCGAGCAGGATCTTCATCCATGTTGACCTCATCTGCAAAGGATACAGAGCTCAAAACAATGTGAAATGTGTTGGTATCCCGGGAAAGTCCTGGAGCATGGAATTTCTGTCTTGCTCATACATGGGGCAGGAGAAGCAGACTAGGTCCATTACAGCACTGAAATATGTCTGCTTCTTTGCATCAGCAATCTCCTTCCAGTCCCGGGCTGCCCAGAAGCCAGGAGGATATTTGTCCTGCTGCTCTAGTTTACAGTGTGAGAAAGGGGCGCCTGAGAAAACACACACATATTTGTACATAGGCACAAGAACAAACTAAAAGGGATATGATTGATTGCCTACAGAGATCATGCAGAGAAGTCAAGGAAATAAGGCGGAGTGGGCACGGAGAGAAGGGAATTCACTGGTATGCCTTTTTATGTAGTTCAAACTTGAAAGCCTTGGTACATGTCACAAACAAGCAAGCAAGCCAACACTCCTAGTGTGGGTAGAGGAGAAGTGGAATCCAAAATGAACTACCAATAGAAGACATTAATGTTACTGTGCCAGGAACCGTATCAAGGGGCAGGGACAAGAATGGAAACTAAAGTCGGAAGCTGGCCTGGGGAGATTGTTCAGTGGGTAAGAGCACTTGCTCTGCAAGCATGAGGACCTGAGTTCAAATCCCCAGCGCCCGAATAAAAATGCCAGTGTCTGTAACCCATAACATTGGGGGTTGCAGACACAGGTGGATCCTGAGAGCCTGCTGGCCAGTCAGCCAGCTTCTATTTCAGGAAGAGACCCTGACTGAAGGTAATAAGTTGGAGAGCACCACTTTATTGTACCCCATACATGAGCACACACAAGCTCAAGCATGCGTACACACGTGCACACGCACGAGTATACACACACAAGCATAAACACGAGTAAACACACACAGGAGTGTAAACACATATACACCATATTTCGACTATGCTTTTTTTTTTCAAAAAAGACAGAAAACTATTTCATAAATATGTGTCTCACATTTATGGGTTATAATTCTTTTTTTAAAGACTTTTAGAAGGAATTTTAATTTGTTTTTATTTTTTATATGTATTGATTTTTGCCATTGGTGTCAGGTCCCCTGGAACTGGAATTACAGACAATTGTGAGCTGACATGTAGGTGCTGAGAACTGAACCTGGGTCCTCTGGAAAAACAGTCAGTGCTCTTATCTGCTGAGCCATCTCTCCAGTCCCTATGGGTTATAGTTCTTAAAGTACTTTCTGTGCATTACAGGAGTGAGTAAGTGACTGTGTTATGAATAAAGAAGCTAAATTTATTTCTGCTGGGGAAGGGAGCTAGAGATTGTAAAATGGAGAGACTCGGATGAACCCTGTGAGCTGGTGTGGAATTGGAGCCATTATTAACGAGTGAATAGGTGGGAAACAGACAGACAGACACATGATAGATAATTATAGACAGAGACATGTGTATGCACATATTTGGACATTTTTCCTAGCTCTCTTCCCTGAAATAACCTAGGAACAAAAAAGATCTCCCCTGGGGCTGTGAGCACATCTAACACCCAAACCTTAATTTCTCAATACC
Source organism: Arvicola amphibius (assembly GCF_903992535.2). Taxonomy (NCBI): domain Eukaryota; kingdom Metazoa; phylum Chordata; class Mammalia; order Rodentia; family Cricetidae; genus Arvicola; species Arvicola amphibius. Next base: position 89,331,659 of record NC_052058.2, on the reverse strand, counting down.
ATTTCTACCAGAGGAAGTGAAAAGTCTGGGGAGTTCTCCACCAGTGCAGGGAGAAGACAAAATGATCTTGAAATGCCTTATACTACCAGAAATCAAAGAAATATTCAAAGAGGGATGCTGGCGTGTTGGAAGAATGGCAGAGCCACACAAAGTTCTCCTGGTTAAACATGAAAGAAGTTGAGCAGCAAATAAATGGAGGTTGTGGATTGTACTACCTGAAATAAAAATAAAGACCAGTGATTCCATATTGATATAAATAAAAAGCTTAATAAACAATTGAATTCTGGAAAAGAGACATGCGACAATTCTGATAAATAAAAGCAGGAAGATTGACAGCAATAAAAGAGGCCCAATTTAGAAGCTATTGCAGTAGCATAGATGCTTGTCACATGCTGAGACTCAGAGCAGAAAGTACAGTGAAATATTGGCATAATCTCGGCTGTGCTTCTACAAAACAACAACGAAAACATAATTCTAGCCAGGCATAGTGGTGCACACCTTAAATCCTAGCACTTTAGAGGCAGAGGCAGGCAAAGCTCTGTGAGTATGACGTCAGCCTGATCTGCCTTTCAAGTCACAGGCCAACCAGAGCTACCTAGTGAAACCTTGTCTCAAAAACAACAAGCAAAATTATGAAGAAAAATTGTATCTTTGCAAAGAAATGATTAGCAGATATGTCTAATTCAATGATCATCGAAAGTTATTATCTTTTGTGTCGTTCTTGCCAAAAAAATTTATAACCTGACTTTAGCATGAAAAAAACATCAAATAAATACAAACTTGGAGACATTCTGCAAAAGTATTGGTCAGTATTCGTCAAAAATGCCATGGCCGTGAGGAATAAAGCCTCAGGGAATCATCACATGTCGGAGGAGACAAAAGAGACACAACACATGAGTGCAATAGGTGATCGTGGATTGGATTCTGCCCCAGAAAAGGACACACTGATTTAGTAACAGGGCCTTGGAAAACGCTGGCATTTGGGAAAGCTGGGTGAAGGCTATGTAAAAATTCATGCCGTATTTGCAAGTTTTGTATATTATGATAAATGTTTTATGTTTTGTAACTTTTGTAAATAACATTATTGCAAAATAGTTTTAAATTTTCAGAAGAGAAAGCTGAAATAATCATGACCTGACTTCCTCCCTACTCTTATGGCACAAACCCAAATGTTTTCTAAATTATATCTCTTTATTTATTTGTGTTATACATGGAAGTAAGAGGACATACATGGAAATAAGAGGACACCCTAGGGATTAAATCCGGGTCATCGGACTTGGCAGCAAGAATCTTAACGCTCTGAGACATCTCACTGACCCCAGAACAGACCTCGAACACAGACTCCACACTCTCCAAATTCCTGCGTAGACGGTCCCAGCCCATCCCTGTAACCTGCCTTTCTCCTTCTGAGTTGTAACCACTACCTAGCTCATGGAATGCTCCTTGCTCTGTGTTGCTCACTGTATGCCTCCTCCAAAAGCATTTGCTCATAAGTGTTTTAATGATGTCAGTGCCTGTGTTAGACAGAGCTCCACAGGATGGGCAAGCAATGCCATACAACATACCTTCCATGTTGATCAGTATGAAATAGATCTTCAGTGACATCTCTTGAACAGCACATGACTAAACAGGATGCTACAAACCCTATCATTCCTAAAATTCAAACAAAACATAGGGCACTTTCGATTCTACAAGTCACAGGGACATCTTTTGTTTGTTTGTTTGTTTGGGACAGAGTCTCACTCTGTAGCCCAGGCTGGCCTTAAATTTGCAATACTCCTACATCGGCCTTTTTACTGGGATTCCAGGTGTGTGCTCTCATGCCTGGTTTGTTGCTGTTTTTTCTTTTTTAATGATACACCCAATTCACACTGGGACTTGTCATGTAGGAGGTGACCAGGTGTTCCCAGTGGTCATCTTGGAAGTGGGTCTTGGTATGCAAATGTGTAGACATTGTCTCAACCTAGGGCCTTGAGTTGTTGGTAAAGTCCTAACCAACAATGTTAACAGCTACTTTGTAGGCCCAGTGCTTAGAGCTGTGGGAGGCAGCAGGGTGCAGTTCGAGTGGACAAAGACGTATCTTGAGCCTTCTAATGAGAAAGGCCCACGTGCTAAAGCATTAGCTCCCAGCCTGGTGCCATCAGGAAGATGTGAGTGCCTGAGTGGGTAGCGTCTAGTGGAAGGGGTTGAACCCACTGGGAGGCTGCTCTGGAAGTTGGCTGTGGGACCCAAGCCCCATTCTTGCTCTGCCATTCTTGCTCTGTGTTGCTCCCTGGTCACAAGAGGGGCAGTTCTGATCCACTGCATGCTCCCTATCATTCCCATCCAGCCCCCCATCAAAAGCCTAAGAAAAAAATAACTCAATTGCTGGAGTCTTTAAAACTGTTATCTAGGAAAAAAAAAAAAAAAACCTTTTCTCTTTATAAATTGACTCTTCCAGTTATCTGTTAGAGTAGCAAATCTGAATATTACTGCCATTTTGTAGACTAGAAAACTAAGAAATAAAGAAACTAAGAGACTTATTTCCCCCAACAAAGTAGCAACTAACAAGCTACTTGGCCTTGAGAACCGTCTTTTCAATAACCCCCTTAAAACTGTGTCTTTTCTGTCATCTTCTCAACAAGAAACGTTGTCCAACTCAGTGTGGGTGGCTCGGTAGGAAAGGCCTCTTGAAAGCCACTCCTGTGGTCACTCCGCTCAGATGATCTGTAACATCAGGACAGGAGTATGCATTTGACAGTGTCTGGCAATGCCACCTCCATTCTCCAGCTTAGCTGATGAGACTAGATCAGGCCTTGGCCAGCTCGGGAGGGGTAGACACCACCTGAGAGTGGTCCTCGGCTGTATGGCCGTCCTGGACCTATTGCCCTCTGGATCCAGTTCATGAGGCTTGGTGCTAGTTCAGGAAGAAGAAGACTCCTAACCTCTCACTGTCCCTGTCTTCCAGCTGGAACTCTCTAGTCGTGAGCCCTCAAAGAGCTCGTGAAAGCCTACAGTCTAGGAGGAGGGTCAGCACGAGCATTCTACCCACTGAGGCACGATGTCCCCAGACGTCCAAACTGGTGTTTAATTAAACCAGTGAAGATGGACAAGGTGAAGTTAGCAATTCTAAGCGTGTTTACAATGTAACTAGCCTCTCAGAATGATAGGCTAAACCGGTGGTGGCTCACGCCTTTAATCCTAGCACTGGCAGAGACGTGAAGAGTTCTGTGAATTCAAGGCCAGCCTGGTCTACAGAGGGAGTTCCAGGACAGGCTCCAAAGCTACAGAGAAACCCTTTTTCGAAAACAAACAAAAGAGAGAGAGAGCAAGAGAGGAGAGAGGGGGAGAGAGAGAGAAAGAGAGAGAGAGAGAATAGGATAGGATATAAAGAAAATTCAGTCTGAGAGCCAACTGTATTGGGACAGGTAGGCCCAATGGGCGTGGTCTTCTCTGGGGATAATGTGATCCCATAAGAAGCAGGTCTCAGCTCTCTTGGATGGGGATGAACTGGCAGCAAGCCACCACTTGGTGCTTCCCCATCGCCTTTGATGAGGCCGCGGGCAGCAGCAGAGAGTTGGTTCCCCAGCAGGAACAGAGCAGCTGGTGACGCAACCCGGATTCCTTATTCTCTCTTGTAATTGCTGTGCACAGACTTTGATATTAATAAAAGATCACACAATCCCCAGGCTCCCCTCTTTAGTTCAAAGTGACACCTACATTGCTCTCCTAGACAGGAGGATGGAAATCACAGAAGTGCTGTAGCAGTCACACTGTGGAGCAGGGGGGGATGGGGGGATGGGAGGACAGGGGGGAGGGGAGCAGGGTGATGGGGGGAGGGGAGCGGGGTGACGGGGTGGGGGGTCACCTGGGTTGTGCTGGATGCGAAACTACTACAACTACTGGAGGACATGGCCCCTAGGATCCTAGGGAAGGAAGACATCACGACAACCACCACCAAAACCAGGAACCACGAGACAGTTGACGGTGAGCAAGGGTGATGTTGTCAAAAGGGTGCTGGGGTGGGATGAGAGTGGTGTCCTGGATGGATCTCAGTCACTGACGTCAGAGGTGATTAAAGAAAGAGAACCAGCACTCAGAGACAGGAGGATCTTGAGTTCGAGGCCAGCCTGGTCTACAGAATGAGTTCCAGGATAGGCTCCAAAGCTACAGAGAAACCGTGTCTCCAAAAAAACAAAAAACAAGCAAACCAAAAAAGAAAGAAAGAAAGAAAGAAAGAAAGAAAGAAAGAAAGAAAGAAAGAAAGAAAGAACTTCGCAGGGAAGTCAGTGCTGGAGCCAACCTTAAACAGGTTTTGCCAGACCCTGACCAACAAACTGTGCTCCCTAAGGCTTACTGAAATTCCCTGCCTTCATGTTGAGCTCCAGCCCCTTCTCCCTTAACTGTCATTGTCTAACTCAGTCACCCACTATCACCCCCCTCCTGGCATCCTGATAACCAGGCCAAGGCAGTTCCTAAAGATAAGACAGCCTTGTCTGGACAGAGAACTCCTGTAGGGGGAGCGTGGGGACTGGCACGTACCTCACAGGAGCGCTGTCAACTTCCCATCCCCCTCCCTATATGATCTCTGGCTTTCCCCTTTCCATTCACAGATGCCCTTTTCCTGTTGTGCCTGCCCCTCCCTGTTTGAAATAAACACTCCCACCTGCTGAGTCACCTTTGGCCTCTGAAATCGAACAGTCTGTACGCGCCTTTCATTTTCTGGATGTGTCTTTCATTTTGACATAATCACTGCTGTGCTTAGTCTCCTTTGCGTTGAAAAACTGACAGCGGTCAAACTGGATATGATGTGTACCGTCTATAATTTCAGCCTCTTAAGAAGCAGAGGTGAGAGGATCACAGGTTCAAGGCCTTTCTGTGCTACAGAGTGAGTGCAAGGCCAACCTGAGTGACTTAGGGAGACTCTATCTCAAAATAAAAAGTTAAAGCCCAGCGATGGTGGCGTACACCTTTAGTCCCAGCACCCAGGAGGCAGAGGCAGGCAGAGCTCTGTGAGTTCAAGGCCAACCTGGTCTTCTGAGACAGTTCCAGGACACCAGGGCTACATAGTGAAACCCTATCTCAAAAAAAAAAAAAAAAAAAAAAAAAAAAAACCAAACCAAACTAAGTACAATTTTTTAAAAAAAGTTTAAAAGGATTGAAGATGAGGCTCAGTGGCAATGTACTTGCCTGCTGTGTGTGAGGCCCTGGGTCTGTAACACACATACATGTGCATGCACACACACACATACATACATACACACACACATACACACACACACATACACACACGCGCAAATAAATCTCAACAACTTTAATTTTGATTAGTTAAAATGAGGAAAGTTAAAAGTTTGGTCCCTAGCAACGTGAGCTAGCACCTTGTAGGTCTTTGTAGATGCACATGAGCACAGGTGCCCACAAAAGACAGAAAAGGGTACCAGAGCCCCTGAATCTGGAGTTGCACACAGTTGTGAGCCCCCTGATATGGGTTCTGGGCCCTGCACTAGTGGCCTCTGCAAGAGCAAACAGTGCTCTCACCCCCAGCACCTAAAGCAGAGCTTTCATGTGGATGTGGATGACCCTGAGCTCTGGTCAGTTTGCTGTGCTCTGCCTGAAAATACTTGGTGAGCACCACTTATTTGCCCCTCTTAAGACTGACATTTGTACCCCGAACTGAATTTACAGGTCACTAATGGTGTCCACTCTGGCGGATGCAGTAGACCTCCTGGGCTCTGTTGTGCTCTGGGTTTATCGTTTCTCTTTTCTCTCAGTAGTCTTTAGTAGAATTGGCAAACTCCTTGCCAGCTTGTCCTCTTGGACTCCAGAAAGGTGTGCCCACATGTTCTCCATTAAGTATATCAAGTTGGCGCCAGCTCTGTCCCCAACATTCTTTCTGTGGGAATTCTTTCTCTGCCTTTTAATATATATATATATATATATATATATATATATATATATATATATATATATATAATTTCTTTATTGATTCTTTGGGAATTTCACATCCTGCACCCCAATTACACTCACCTTCTATTCCCCCCATATCTGATACTCAACCTTGCAGCATCCTCCCAAAAGAAACAAAAATTAAGATCAAAACAAAACAAACAAAGCCAAAAGAAAAACCCTCTTCCCTCTTTTGTCTTTCCCACCTCTCCAGCACCTCTTCATTTGTCCTGGTGGCATTGTGGCCCCTGTGTTTCACATAGTGTCCCCTTTTGTCCCCTTAGCCTTACTTGCAAATGTTCATTGCAATGAGTCATTGGTCTGGTTCAAGCTCTCTGGTTTCTGGTCCACCCTTATCACTGGGTCCTCACCAAAACCCCTCTCAGATGTACCAAGGCTGCCCAGAATCATGGAGACTCTGTAGGCAACATTCTACGGGACCAGTCCTTTCACAGGCTCCAGAAAGATACACATGGAGTAGATATAAGGGTAGGCCAACCCAAGGCCCTGGATGTGGGCCTCTGTGGAAGTTGAGCTGGTCAGTCTGAGAAACTGGGGCACTGCACTCAAGCAAGGGGTCGAGCCATCTCTTTTACCTCATGTCATCAGGCCAATTCTTCCATGCCCGTAGGGAGGAATATGGCCATCTCTTCCAAGTGCAGGGGGCCAGCTCTCCCATGAAGGTCAGGAGTGCCCAGTGAGGGGCAGGACCAGCAAGGGGTAGGAACCAGCTCAGCATGGCCCACTGATTTAATCACATATGGTTCCCATGGCCCCCAGTGGTAACATGGGCCATAGGCATCAACACAGACCCTGGTTTTGGTAGGACCACGGACCCAAACATGGCCTTCAGTTACAGCTCTGGCTCTGATATCACCATGGCACCGGGTAGCAGCAGCCCAGGCTACTCAGACCTGTATGGCTTCTGCTGCAGCATGGCCCTTGGGCACCAACATGGTCCCAGGTGACTGACCAGACATCAGGCATCCCACATGGCCCTCAATGACAACAGGAACCACCAAACGTCAATTCAGACCCTGGCTGCTGTAGGGCTACAGACCCAGACATGGCCCTCAGCTTAGCTCAGACCTGGACAACACCATGGCCCTGGGTTGCAACACAGGCCACTCAGATCTGTATGGCCCCAGCAGCAGCATGATCCTCAGACTCCCACAAGGTAGCAGGTTTCTGTCCAGACCCCGAGTTTCCAGGCAACATGGGTCATGGACATTAACACAGACCCTGACTGTGATAGATCCTTGGACCCAGACATGGTCTTTGTCAGCAACCCAGACCCATGGTTATTCTGGCCCCAGGTGGCTGAGCAGGTCCCTCAGTATCCAGATCAGTAGCCATAGCGGCAGCGTGGCTCTTGGACACCAGCATGGCCACAGGTGGTGGGGCAGACCCCAGACATCCCCACAGTCTTTGGTGGTAACAGGAGCCTAGGATGTCATCTCAGACCACAGCTGCAATAGAACTTCAGACCCAGACATGACCCTTGGCAGCAGCCCAGGCCCAGATGTCACCATGGCCCTGGGTGACAGGCAGGCCTCCCACATCAGCCTGCTCCTCATCCCTTCCCTTTTTCCATCCTGCCTCCTACAGCATAAGAAACATTCCCCTTCTCTCTCTCCCATTTCTCCAGCACACATTAGCTCATCATAGTGGTATCCACCCACCCAATACTGCAAGAAGCCAGGCAGGCTTGTGGATGTCCTCCTGCCTGCCCATGCCTTGAGAACCCAGGCTGCCCTGTGGGTGGCTACCACCAACCTGAGCAGAAGGGCATCTCCCTGTCTTTTTTATAGCTAGCTCATTACAGCTCTTCAAGTTTCTGGTTAAATTTCAAACCTCCAGAAGCAAAACCAAAAGTCTTCGCTGGGCGTTGAATCGGAGACAGTATCTATCAGCCTCTGCTTTACACGGTGCTCACCACTATCTTATCTCTCCTTATTTATCGATTGGTTGTCTTATTTACTTCCTCTTTCTATAAACCAAACACAAATACTATGAAAACAAAGACTTTGTACACCTTGCAGAAGAATTCTTGGCGTGTGACCAGTCTTCAGCAAGTGTTTGTCTAATGAGTAGATGAGACTGTGCTCCAGAACAGTCTAAACGGATGGTGGCCAACAATAAAAACACTACAGACCTGTGAGATACAACTAAAACATTTTTGGTGGGGGGTGGAAATTAAGAAATAACTAATGATCTCAGACAAACAGCTTCAGTGGAGAAGATTGGTTTGTTTTGTTTTGAATTGTTTTTATTGAGCTTTATATTATTCTGTGCTCCCCTCCATTCTTCTCCTCTCCTGTCCTACCCTCTCCCATGATCCCCATGCTCATCATTTCTCAGGAGATTTTGTCTTTTTCTACTACCCATGTAGATTAGATCCACGTATGTCTCTCTTAGGGTCCTCTTTGTTGTCTAAGTTCTCTGGGATTGTGAGTTGTAGGGTGGCTTTTTTTTTGCCTTATATCTAAAAGCCACTTACGAGTGAGTACATATGATATTTGTCTTTCTGGGTCTGAGTTACCTCATTCAATACAATGTTTTCTAGATCCATCCATTTGCCTGCAAATTTCAAGATGTCATCATTTTTTCCCACTGTGTAGTACTCCATTGTGTAAATGTACCACATTTTCCTTATCCATTCTTCTGTCGAGGGGCATTTAGGTTGTTTCCAGGTTCTGGCTATGAAAAAAATGCTGCTTTGAACATAGTTGAGCACATGTCCTCGTGGCACAATTGAGGATCCTTTGGATATATACCCAAAAGTGGTATTACTGGGTCTTGAGAAAGGTTGTTTCCTAATTTTCTGAGAAATCACCACACTGCTATCCAAAGGGGCTGTACCACTTTGCACTCCCACCAGCAATGCAGGAGTGTTCCCTTTCCCCCACAAACTCTCCAGCATAAGTTGTCATCAGTGTTTTTGATCTTGGCTTTTCTGGTATAAGAAGGAATCTCAAAGTTGTTTTGATTTGCATTTTTTCTGATGGCTAAGAATGTTGAGCATTTCCTCAAGTGTCTTTCAACCATTTTAGATTCATCTGTTGAGAGTTCTCTGTTTAGGTCTGTACCCTGTTTTTGTTTGTTTGTTTGTTTGTTTTGTTTGTTTGTCTGTTTTTTGGATTATCTGTTCTTTTGATGACCAATTTCTTGACTTCTTTGTATATTTTGGAGATCAGACACCTGTCTGATCTGAGATTAGTTAAGATCTTTCCCTATTCTGTAGGCTGCCATTTTGTCTTTTTGACTGTGTCCTTTGCTTTACAGAAGCTTCTCAGTTTCAGAAGGTCCCATTTATTGTTTCTTTCAGTGTCTGTGTGACTGGGTTATATTTAGAAAGTGGTCTCCTGGGCCAATGCATTCAAGTGTACTTCCCACTTTCTCTTCTATGAGGTTCAGTGTGGTTGGTTTTATGTTGAGGTTTTTGATCCATTTGGACTTGAGTTGTATGCATGGTGATAGATATGGGTCTATTTTCATTCTTCTACATGTTTATATCCAGTTATGCCAGCACTATTTGTTGAATAAGCTTTTTTCCATATGACATTTTTTGCTTCTTTATGAAAGATCAGGTGTTTGTAGGTTTATGGATTGATGTCCGGGTCTTCAGTTTGGTTCCATTGGTCCTCCTGTCTGTTTTTATGCCAATACCAGGCTGTTTTCAGTACTGTAGCTCTGTAGTAGAGTTTGAAGTCAGGGATTGTGATGCCTCCAGAATATCCTTTATTGTACAGGATTTTTTTTGGCTATCCTGGGTTTTTTGCTTTTCCATATGAAGTTGAGTATTGTTCTTTTGAGGTCTATGAAGAATTTTGCTGGAATTTTCATGGGCATTGCATTGAATCTGTAGATTGTTTTTGGTAGGATTTCTATTTTTACTATTCTAATTCTACCTACCCAAGAGTATGGGAGATCTTTCGATTTTCTGGTCTCTTCTTCAATTTCTTTCTTCAAAGATTTTAAGTTCTTGTCATACAGGTCTTCCACTTGTTTGGTTAGAGTTACTCCGAGATATTTTGTGCTATTTTGTGGCTACTGTGAAGGGTGTTGATTCTCTGATTTCTTCCCCAGCCCTTTTATCATCTGTGTACAGGAGGGCTACTGATTTTTTTTGAGTTAATCTTGTATCCTGCTACATTACTGAAGATGTTTTTGAGTTGTAGAAGTTTCTTGGTAGAATTTTTGGAATCACTTATGTAAACTATCATATCATCAGCAAATAGTGAGAGTTTCACTTCTTCTTTTCCAATTTGTATCCCCTTGATCTCCTTTTGTTGTCTTATTTCTCTAGCTAGAACCACAAGAACTATATTGGAGAGAGTGGACAATCTTGTCTTGTTCCTGATTTCAGTGGGATTGCTGGGAGTTTTTCTTCATTGTGGTTCTTGACTTGTTGTATATTGCCTTTATTTTGTTTAGGTATGTCCCTTGGATTGGTTTGGGTTTTTGAGGCCAGGTGTTGCTATGTAACCCAGGTAAGTCTAGAATTCACAGTCCTCTCCACCTTGGTTCCCAAGCATTCGCATGGCACTTGAACTTCACCAGTCCCAGCTCAGTGGATAGGTGAACGTGGGCAATTAATTTAAGCATGTTGTGAAATCAGTGAGCATAGCACTAAGTTCCGCTAGCAAGGGAAGGAGAAAGCCAGGGAAATGGACAATTGTTAACCAAGGGTCTAGGAAGCTTTTTATCCTTCGCTTTAAGAAAACAAATAGACTTGATCTTGATTGTGTGCTAGAAGGAAAGAGTCAGTAAAAGGAAAAATATAGAAATATGGGGGAAAACCATGATGAGAAGGAGGCTCTTGAATGAAAGCAGAGGAAACATTGGGAAAGGTCAGCACCTTCTCCAGGTCTGGAAGAAAGAGCCCATGGACAGCCTTGAAAGAAAAAGGAACACGGTCAGGAAAGAGTAAGGATTGAAAGCATCTTCCTTCTAACAGGCTGCTTTGTCCTTTTTCAATGTGAAAGGCCCCGTGTGACCTACTGAAAGTGAGGACGCTGGGAACACGGTGAAGGCCTTGATGAGAAGTCAGGTGTGACCACAGGTCTGTCAGAAAAGCTACTCTGAAGGCTGAGACAGGAGGATCATGAATTCAAGTCCCACCTGGGCTACAGAATGAATTTAACAAGAGTTTGGGCAACTTAGTGAGACCTTGTCTCAAAATAAATAAACAAACAGATCAGATGGAAAGAAAGGAGAGAGAAAGAGAGAGAGAGAGAGAGACAGAGAGAGAGAGAGAGAGAGAGAGAGAGAGAGAGAGAGAGAGAGAGAGAGGAGGTAATGAGGAAGAGAGGGAGGGAGGAAGGCAGTCAGGCTCAGTGTTAGAGTACTTGCTTAGCATGTGCAAGGCCCTAGGTATAATTCTTGATAACACACATATGCACATATATTCACACACACACATGCACATATATTCACACACACACACACTGAAAGAGAGAGAGAGAGAGAGAGAGAGAGAGAGAGAGAGAGAGAGAGAGAGAGAGAGAGATGCCTCAGTAGATCCTTTGGCTGCCAAGCCAGAGTTCTATCCCCAGGGCTCACGAGGAAGAGCGAGCCCCCATGAGTCATCCCTCTGACCGTCTCTGACTCAACTTAATAACCATTTTATAAATTAAGCATAATATAAAGAGCTTGATAAGAGAGAAGGCTTAGAAGAGTCATGGTGAATAGGAACGAGAAATACTTAGTTTGGAACAATGACAAAAAACAAAAACATGGAAACAGTAAGGGTGGCCTTTGCATTCTTCAAGGCAAGGGCAGTCATTTCCCTGTAGAGGTAGCGAGCTGTGTGTGTCTCTCAGCTGCTCTGAAGGGGACCCCTCACCCACCATTCCACAGTTACCACAGCAAATCATCACAAGACACAGGCTCAAAACAACTGTCAGATTTTCTACATCGTTAAATGAAATTTCTGCTTTCTTTGTGTATTTCCAGAGTGTGCAAGCTCCTCTGGCCTCCTGTCCATGCTTAAAGAAAAGGTGTGTGAAAACACAGTGTGTGCACTTGAAAAGCAGTCAGGCGTGGTATGGGGTTTACACGGTCAAGAAGACCTACATCGGAAATGGCCCAGAATGTGGCACACACTCCCCCACTCCCTCTGTCATCCCAGATGCGGGAAGCTGGGAAGCTTCCTGAGCAGAAGGGGAAAGGGGCTGTACCGCACACTAAGGCTGGATTATAGTTTCATGTCTGGTGACAATTGATCTGAGCTTTGGAGTCCTTTGGGTGACACAGGGTCGCCGTCCTGCCTGGCAGAACCAACGGTACTCTAGGTCCCATAGGCGGAGCATAAACACTTTTCACCCAGGAGTTCAATTCTCAAAAACAAGAACCAAGGATTACAGAGAGGAAGGCAGGTGACTAACTAGGCTCAGAACTCTCTCCCACTCCTTAGAGCAGGCACCAGCCTCCTCACAGCCTGGAGGACCCCTGCTGAGCGCACTACAGTGGAGGCAGACTGTTGAAGGGGTGGCCACTGCACTACAAAAGCTACACACCCACTCGCAGTCTCCAGCCTTGGGGTTAGCTCTTCTGTGGCTCCTTCTTTGTCCTTGCTTAATCTGTCCTCCACACAGGTCGTTCGAACACTGTCCTTGGGGAAGGTGTGGCAAGAATCAGCACACAGCAAACATTTGAAGAACTGGGTGTACTGCATTCTGGTTACAAGGGCAAAGGCAGGAGGTCCCGGGTGAAGTTTGGCTGTCAGAGAGCATTCCAATGTGAGACAGCGAGTCCCGGTGGGCGCTCACCTGCGGGGTGAAACCTAGAGGACAGGAGGGGCTGATAGGAGGAAAGTGAGCAAGAGTGAATGATACTCAAGTCCACTTTGAAGGGAAAAGTCCTCAGCCTGCAGAATAAAAGGAAAACAGAACAGGCTTCACTTAAGGAGAAAGAAAAGTTCTTCAAGCCCCCACCCGTGGACGAATGCATCAAATCACACCAGCCTGTCCCAGGGTCTCTGCTCACCTGATAGCCGGATACTGATCAGGTCTGAGGCCACAGACCATAGGAGAGGCTCTGGTAGGGCTCCGACATCTGGACAGAGTCCCAGCAGGGAAGTGACAATGGCCTAACATTCTGCTTGGGCAACAGAGACCCTCTGGGAGGAGGCTCAGCAAACAGACCCTTCCTCTCTACAGATAAGGATTATCCTAAGGCCAACAAAGCCAGGAATTGTGAGCAAAGGGTCCCTGTCCTCTCTCAGAATGTGCTTTGTACCATGGGGGTGCTACCTGGACTCTGAACTCTTACCTGCTCCTGTCAGTCTCTTTGACAAGGCTCCACATTACTCAGAAGCTTTTATCTGGCTCTGCATAAAGAGCAGCTTGAGCCACATGAGGGCAAGGAATGAGTAAGGGTGGACATCAGCACTGGGAAGGCTATTCCACACATTTTATACTCCACACACATACCATACCATGCACAAACACATTATACCACACCATAGCCCGTGCATATGTGCACGCGTGCACACACACACACACACACACTACACACAAACCATTCACCACACATACACTATACAAACCAGACAAACATGTATACACACCACACGCACATACACCATCCTCCCACACACAAACACACCTGAAGGCCTTTCCTAGGTGAGTCCCTGAGCCAGCACTCTGAACACCATTTCCTTAGTGACTGTTACTTAAGCTCACAACCTTCCCGAGCAGAAATGTAGGGGTGATACAAGAAGATGGCCGTGAAAATGCAGAGAATGGGGTGAGGAGGCCTTCGTGCGGGCGGGACTGTAGAGGAAGCAGGTCAGGGAGTCTGAGAGGGCTCTTGGGCCGGTGGCGCTAGTGCTGTGGAACATCCTGGTCCCTGAGGGCGCTGGAGTCCCCATTCCAAGGCTGACATCAACTTCTAGCCTGCACACACACCACAATGGGATTATCTAAGAACACAGAAATGCTACTTTCTCGGCCCATTGGTTGTCACCACCAGCTGCTTGCTGCTCCAGCCCTTTTTGGTGCACAGTTTTCCTCCTTCAGGGAAACAGAAGCATCAGAAGACAGCCAGAAGCCATCCTGGCAGCCGAGGGAAGAGGATCAATGAGATACAAAACACTGGAGAAGGGAGAAGACGTTTTGGCGACAAGCAAGGATTCTTGGCATTCTCTTCCTTGGGCGAGGAGAGAAGAGGATAAAGAATGGTCTCACAGGGCCGGATCAGAGGTAGGTGCAGCTTTCAGAACATGTGAGGAAGGCAAGCAGCTTCCTGGCTCCAATCCCAAGGAGCTGTAGGCAAGAAGAGGCCATGGCAAGTTGCTCATGGGAGGGTAGAGTCTAATGAAGAGGGTGTAGGGGTGTGTAGATTGGACTAACTGACATGCTCAACCTAGAGAGAAGATGAGGCTGCACATTTCCTAAGAGAGGAATGACCTCATCAAAACCCAAGAACTCCAGCAGCTCACTTTGGCCAGTTTCATAGGCTCCTGACCACAACTAAACCAGTCATGCAGATGTATAGCAGTCCAAGCCCGGGTGGCATATGGAGAGAAAGACCTCAGGCCAGCAAGATGAGCAGTCCTTGTTCCTCATCCAGTCACCCCATGCCTTGCCTCTGCTATTTTGTTCTCTGGGGATCCCTGCTTCCTGAAATTAGGGTCCAGGCCAGGTGGTAGATTCTCTACTAACCTCACCAAGTTTTCAGATGAACCAAAGCTGGAATTATTTCCAGATAATTTTTACAGAAAAGTATAACAAATACAAACTTCCCAAGCAAGAAAGTGCAGGATCCGTGAAGCAGAAGTCTTCCGAGTCCAGATTCCTCGCTCAGATTGTCACAGACTGATTTGAGTGTCAGGAGTCCTGGCCATCATTAATTGGTGATTATTAGTTAATGACTAATTAGAAATGTCACAGTCAGAAGAAGGAGTGGATGGTGACAGGCACGAGTGCAGAGAGGTGGCTCAGCAAGTGTGTTCATCAAATCCCAAGTAAACAAGGGCCACCTGTCCTCTGACACCGAGTCCATCAGGATCAAGCTGCCAGCACCATTCTGCTGTGGGACAGCAACATCTTTTCCTCTGGCCCAGCTTCTGCTCTGTCATCAAACAAGCCTGGTCAGTCTCCCTGGGGTCTGGGAGACAGGGAAGATGGCATTTCAGACGGCTTTTACTCTTCAGATGGGAAAGTGAACACGGCTCCAGGTTAAGAGACTGACACAAATTCCCAAAGTGATCCATTCAGGCTCAGAGCCCAGCTCAGCAGCTGGCACCCAGCCAGGCTCTCCTGCTGCCCTCACCGCGTCTACTGGGACTTAACTTTGGAGTCAGCAGTCCACGTGGCTCCAAGCTGGACACTCTTTCCATGTGTGACCCTTCATTGTCACTGACCTTATTGGTAATTAGTTCAAGCAGGGCTACCTCAGCCTACCACGCTGCCACCAGAGCCAGGCCCCAGAGATAGACACGCCCATCTTAGTTCCAAAGCCTTTCTAGACTCAAAACCACCACTCAGCTGCTGCTGCAGTCTCCTGCTGTGCACCCCACTGCCCTGCTGCTGCTGCAGTCTCCTGCTAACTGTGTACCTCGCCCAGTGGACCTTATAACCTAAGGAAAGCTGGCAGAACTTGGATGCAAAACATGAGCATTAGTGGGAATTCCTGTCTAGGAAAATGACTGTGAACAAATTGCTCCACCTCTACGAACTCCAGTTTCATTTTGTGCTAAACTGAGAGAATATTTTCTTAAGATTTGTCTGTTTATTTATGTGCATGGGTGTTTTGCCTGCAAGTATATCTGTATGAAAGGACCAGATCCTCTGGAACTGGAGTTACAAGCAGTTGTGGGCTGCTGTATGGATGCTGGGAATTGAACCCAGGTCCTCTGGAAGAGTAGCCAGTGCTCTTAACCGCCGTGCCATCTCTCCAGCCCCCATCAGAGATAATAGTGCACGGCATCCGTTGTTGAGAAGATCGAATGAGGTGACTTTTAGAAAGCACCTATTGAGCAGGCCACAAATATGCTGCTCTTTCCCTCCATCTTGCCCTCCCTTCTCTGCCACGCCTTCCTTTCCTCCTGTGCTGTTTCTGGCAATTTCCCCTCCCCCAACAGCACTCCTGGACTTTCCTTCCTTGTGCTAGCCAGCCCCAGGGGTGGCAAATCTTGCATGGATCCCCACTGCTAAGTCCAGTGACCATCTCTGTCTGTCACACCGGGCTCTCCAGCTTGCCTTATCCTTCAGACTCCCCCACCTGTTCTTCAGAACACACAAGTGGTTCTGTATCAATTGTTTAAGGATTTCACACTTTGTGTTTTGGCCATACATATCCCCTTCCTCTAACTCTTCCCAGAACCACCCCCTTCCCTACCTGTTCAACGTGATGGTGAGGGGTTGGTGTGGAACAATTCTGTACCTGTCAATTATGTTTTAAATAAATGTTGATTGGCAGATAGCCTGGCAGGAAGTATAGGCTGTAAAACCAGCCAGGAAGTAGAGGTGGAGCAATAAGAACAGGAGTATTCTGGGAAGAAGGAAGCTCTTTCCGCAGTCCTGCCCAGACCACCGAAGAAGCAAGATGTGACCTGCCCTGTTGAAAAAGGCACTGAGCCATGTGGCTAACATAGATAAGAATAATGGGTTAATATAAGTTACAAGAGCTAATAAGAAGCCTGAGCTAATGGGCCAATCAGTTTATCATTAATATAGACTCTCTGTATGATTTTTCTTTGGGACCTAATGACTGTGGGAACCGGGCAGGACAGAAACAGAACCTCATGCTACAAGGGGTTCTTCCTGATGACTTAATTCTGCTCCAAATTCAACAATCTCATTCTTGGGGTGCTCTTTCCTATTTCTCTAACCTGAGGCTTCCCTCCTTACTCTAGAGATCTCTCTGCTCAGAGATTTCCAGTTTCACTTACTGGCCACCTCAACTTTTGTAGCATGATCCATGCCTTCATGTTGTTTGTTGTGCCATTGTCTTTTTATTATCCACTTTTCCGAGGGGACTTTGAAGGCAAACCACAGCCTCTTACTCCCTCTAGTTCCCTAATGGGGCAGGAAGGTGTTGATGGAGATACGTTCACTGCCTCTGAGAGCCACTCTCTCCACCCCAGATCCAGGGTGGCAGCAGATCTGTCACCATTAAGCAATTGTAACATGCTGCTCACAGACCCCATTTAAATGCTCTGTAGCCAGACCTCCCGAAAGAGTCAGAGCCATTTGTGCTGGGGACTCTGAATTAGGTCTGAACTCACACCTCCAGACCTGGAACCAATCCCTCTTTCTAGCATCTCCTGTGAGCTGGAGAATGTCATGCTTCTCAGCTAGAAAGGAATCATTCAGCTTCATCAGAAGAATGCTCTGTCCTTTGAGTAAACATTCACTGAACACATACTATGTGCCAAGCCAGTGCTTTCCAAATGTATGAGTTTATCTAGCCTTCAAAAATCTCAATATAAAGAGTGGGTGGGGTACAGATGCAGAAAGAGTGTAAGAGCCAGAGATGGTGGATGACTATGGCCAGATGCAACAGGGAAGATGCCCATGGGAACTCATAGCAGCTGTGAGCACGTATACAGGACCTGTACAAGCTAAGCCAGACAAAATCCTAAATAGAGGAGAGGAAGGAGGTAGTTACAAACCCTATCCCTGGCTAAAGAGTTATTGGTCATTAACAGTTGCCAAGAGAGGGAGAGCTAGTTTTTCTTTAAGGGTGTAGTACCTGGCAGGTCAAACACACTTCATTGGGTGGCCACACACTCAGGAGAATACAGGCAGCACTAATTGAACTCAATGACTTAAAAAAAATGATGACATCAAGTTGAGCAGGTAGGGAAAGGGGTGGATCTGGGAGGAGTTAGAGGAAGGTGCTACATATGACCAAAAACAAAAGTGTGAAATTCCCAAAGAATTTATACATGCACACACACACACACACACACACACACACACACACACACACGACAGCTTTAGTCCTAGAATGCCTAATTCACATGAAGTATATGGAAATTAATTAATTAAGAGTTTATGTGAAGGTATAGCATGTTGGACACATAAAGGTACCTGGTAAGTCTTTGCTGAATCTGAGCCCTGGATACACACACACACACACACACACACACACACACACACACAGCAGGAGAGAAGCTACAATGAGAAGAGCCACAGTGAGCTTTGGTCCCTCGTGAAGCAGTCGCTTTAGCCCACTGTGAGATTGCCACCAAATAACAGCAGCTGCCTCATACACTTAGGACAAATACAGAGAAGGCATGGTGTGGAGCATGGGGCAGGCATGTGAAGGACCTAAAGTGGGACACCGTGTGTGGGTGGAGAGCTCTGAAAGAAGATGCTGGGGTCATACTGGAATAATGCAGATGGAAACAGAGTGTGGGAAGGAGTGGAGGTAGGAGAGCTTTACTAAGCTGTGGGAATGGAGGTAGGAGAGCCCCACTAGCCCGTGGCAGCGGAGGTGGGAGGGCCCCACTAGCCCGGGGCAGCGGAGGTAGAAGAGCTTCAGTAGGCCATAGGAGTGGAGGTAGGAGTGCTTCTCTAGGCTGTGGGAGCGGCAGGTGCAAAGGTCTGAGGCAAGGCAACCCAGGGTCCTTGCCAAGAACTTGAGCTGGCTTGCCTAGCAGTCAGAAAACAGAGCAGAGTGCGGCTGCCCGTGGGCCTTGGTGGTCACGCCTAGGATTTGGATATGATATACAGTGTGGGCTGATGGCCAGAGAAGTGACACGATCAAACACGAGATTTTAGAAGCTTACTTTGGCTGCTGGGTAAAGAATGGCCGAAAGAGCGAGGGCAGACTTGAGAGAAGAGAACGGGTTGAAAACAGGGGTCTAAACCACGCCCACTAAAAGCCTCGGCAGCGTTCATGGGCCTGAGGTGCTCAGGGGAGCTGAGCATCAATCTTCCTGGCACACACTGTGCTGCCCCATGGCCTCCTGTCTGCCCCCGGCTTCCTTCCAGTGGGACAGCTACTCGGGGAGGGGTAGAAAAATGTAATGTCGACCCCATTTTGAAGTGTAGGTTAAGTCACTGGTTGAACTGGTTTGAACCTGTCTCCCCGCTGTCCCCAGGTTGCAAAGGCCCATCCCACCTAACTCTGAGTGGCCTCACCACATTCCTGTGCCCACACTCACCCTCAGGAAGTTAGGGGCCCACCTCTACCCTTCCTGCCCAGACAGTTGGCAGCAGCCTAGCCACCATTTATATAACACAGTCCAGGGCATGGTTCCATTCCGCTGTCAGGGCTGGGTGGCTTCTGGAGGAGGAGCTAATAGGTAGGTCTCGGTTCCAGATGTGGAAATAAAAAGCAGTTTCCAGTTCTACTGGCCCGTACGTCAAGACCCTTGAGTATGTCCACAGCACGGACACCCAGACTCGGATGAGTCCCCAACACTCAGTGTTCAGGGTTCTCTTCCGGTGAGGAACTGGAATGACTCTTTGCTTGGGTTTATTTGTCTACTTTACTGTAGACAAAACCCACAGCCTCTCCGGCTGTTTTCTTCAAATGTGGGATGAGGAGATGAGAGGGAAGAGATGAAGCGGCCAGTCTGAGAAAAGTTAAAATACACCACCAACTGGGAGACGTCTCAGTGACAATGTCAATGGTGACAACAATTACATATACTAATATAATATATATACATATAATTCTGTCCAGTGTCATGTGATTCACTTATGGCATCAAAGGACTCCTAGACAAGATCTCAGAACATAGTGCACACAGCTTGGGTTCCCCACTGATGATTTATCCTCCTGTCCCCAACCCTAAGGCAGTCAGGGATAGGCAGAGGCTCAGCTCTTAGTTATGTTGCTTAGAATGAGGACCCTGCATGCTCCAGCGGGCCACACCACCCTCTTTCCGCTGAGACATGCATACTCTAAAGCGCCCTGTGACTGGAGCCGCAGGTATTTCTGAAGGAAGTGGGAGGAGGTAATCGTCACCTCAGAAATGACAGCCGCAGCAGCCCAAACAGGATTAAAAATGACATCTAAAATTAAGATTCTTGGAAGGATTTGGTGCCCAGAAAGCAGACAAAAAAGAGGCCAAGGCCTGTCAGAAGACTGGGTAGATAATACACCCTCAGGTTGCTGTGTTTTGTGGTGATGTTGGAGGGGGTGCTACTTATTCTTTTATTATGGTCGTTGTCTGTGTGTCTGCGATGCATGTGTGGTATGCACACGCGCTCCTGCCAAGGCATGTGTATTGAGGCCGGAGAACAGTTTTCAGGAGTCACTTTTCTCTTTCATCTTGCTTGTGTTGTGGTGTATACTCCAGGCTCGTTGGCCCGTGAGCGTCTGCCCAGTCCCCCTGTTTCTGCTTCCTGTCTCTCCATGAGAAAGCAGGAATTACAGCTGTGTGCCAATCATGAAGGTTCCAGACACTGAAGTCAGGTCACCGTGCTTGGACGCAGGCACTTTTACCTGCTTAAGTCATCTCATTTGCTCGTTTTCTTTTATTCTATTTATTTATTTGTTTGAGACAGAATTTCAAACTCTCGATCCTCCTGCCTCAGTTGTCAGAGCACTGGAATTATGGGATTCTTTCATCATTCTGGTTTCTGCCAAGGTTTACATTAAGGTGTTCCACATATTTAGAAAGCCAAATTTAGCCAGGCAGTGGTGGTGGGCGCCTTTAATTGCAGCACTTAGGAGGCAGAGGCAGCTGATCTCTGTGAGTTTGAGGCCAGCCTGGTCTACAGAGTGAGTTTCAGGACAGGTTCCAAAGCTACACAGAGAAATCTTTTCTTGAAAAAGCAGAAAAAAAGAAAGTCAAATTTAAGCCAAATAAATGAATCTTTAAGAATTCACATATATACGTGATCGCCAAACGGTAGAGACCTTCAGTCACGCATGTAGTCTGACAAAATCAGATGAACCGACTGACTCCATGCAATGAGGAAGGGTGTCCCAGAAGAATGAAAAACAGAGCTCAGTAGGAGATGCCTCTTGGGGAAAGTTGGGGATCCTGCTTTGGGATTGTGAGGGGCATCTCAGAGCAGTCGGGGTCACTGCTGAAATCGTTGGGGTTTGGGGACAGCATCAGGACAGGTGGAAATTAAGGACTGGATGCTGTCATGGCCAAGCAGATCAAGAGTTGCTCTTCCCTCTAAGACACCCATCACTGGAACAAAGTTGGCCCAGGGGTGTTGTGCAGAGCCAGGACAACCCAAGACTTTCTCAGAGGCCCCGAAAAAAGGACAAAGGTAACTTTAGTTCTGTGTCCTTGTCCAAGAGCGGACTTGGCAAAGCCAGTCTATGGCTAGAGCCAGTGCCTTGAAGGAGTCAAGGTTACAGTTCCTGGGGACCTGACTCTTCCTCCTGAGCTGTGTATGTCAGGCCTAAGACGGTTGTATCTAGGGTACCCCCTGTTCCTTTTGCCTACATTGTCTGACTTAGCTCTCTGCTGACCTTAGCCATCTCTACCCTGCAAATAATATAAGATTCTGTAATTCTTAATAAAGCTGTTTGACAGCAAATGGATGGACGTAGAAAAAACATTTTGAGTGAGATAACCCAGATCCAGAAAGACAAATATAATATGCACTCACCCATAAGTAGCTTTTAAACAAAAAGAAAAAAAACCCACAAAACAAAACAGCCTACAGTCCAAACCCCAGAGAACCAAAGAGGACCCTAAGAGAAACATATATGGATCTACATAGAAAGGAGAAAAAGACAAGATCTCCTGAGTAAATTAGGAGCCTGGGGGTCACAGGAGAGGGCAGAAGAGAAGAAGGGAGGAAGGGGGGAAGCAGAGAAAAATGTATAGCTCCATAAAAACAATAAAAAATAACAACTAAGTGGCATTAAGAAAATCACAGGCTATAAAGGTTGTTCAGTAGCAGGACGAAGCAGGATTTGGCTACCCAAATTTGGAGTAGAGGCCACTGCTAGAATACCAACTGTTCTACCTTTAACAAGGTTAACTAGGAAGCCTGTTTGGGTTGAGCAGTGGCCCCTAAGTAAAGAAAAATTGCAGGCATCTGAGCAGTATGTAAAGGGTTGGTGAGATGCTAAACATTCCAAGGAAGCTACTAGTCCTTGGAAGCCTAATGTATTTGTAATAAAAAAGAAATCTGGGAAATGGAGACTCTTAATCGAGTTAGGAGCTGAAAATAAAGTGATTCAACCTAAGATAGATAGATAGATAGATAGATAGATAGATAGATAGATAGATAGATAGATAGATGACAGATAGATAAATGAATGAATAAATGAATAAGTAAATAAACAAACAAATAGAATAGCCCTGTTTTGCACAGGCATAAGAAATACTCGTGAAGACCCTAGCATTTATCTTCTATCTTCTCTGTCTTTCTTGCCCCCAGCACCTCTCCATCAGGACCCTGTCACTGAAGAGCAGCCTGCTGGAGAAGTCACTCGGAAAGTGGGCTTCACACCACCCACAGCAGTTGTCTAACTGGGGGAAACATTTTCCACTTTCCGGCTGCGGCTGTCCTCCCAGCTAAGGAGGCTGCTTCACTGAGCTCTCCAGTGTGGTGCGGGCGTTACTCCCTTTTATCCTCTTACCCTCTCACCTACCTCCGCTGTTTCCAGGACTTTCAGGGTGGTGACTCTGTGGAGCTCCTGGGTTCAGGCTGGCTGACTTCACATCCTGGTTCTGCTGCTTCCTTGTCTCTGAGATCTGGGGCAAGCTATTTACCACCTCTGTCTCTCGGTTTCATCATCTACAAAACAAGAAGACACAAAGAGTTCTTGGTTCAAAAGGCTGCTGTGAAAATATAGAAAATAATCCACGCAAAGTTCTAGACTAGTACCTAACCCTAAGTCAGCATTCAGTAAACATTATAAGTTTTGCTATCATATTTATTTGAAAAGTAGCCCAACCTATCACTTAAAGCGACAGACTTACTAACTGTATTTCCTCCTCCACCTAAATGATCTCTCTAAACCATAATAAAGAACTAAAATATATCAGCTCAAGGGTCAGGGAGATGGTTCAGCAGAGAGAATCAACTCCTAAAAACTGTCCTCTGACTTCCACATGCAATTCTATGGCATGTGAGTATGCACTTACACACACACAAACACACACGCATGATGATAGACAGACATATACACATGTCTCACAATTTTAAAAACCTAAAAGAAGGTCTGGGTACCTCAGTGGTAGAGAACTTACCTAGCATGAAGAGAGAGAGAGAGAGAGAGAGAGAGAGAGAGAGAGAGAGAGAGAGAATTATCCCCTTGCTACTTGTTTTGTTTCAACACAAGGTTTCTCTGTGTAGCCCTGGCTGTCCTGGAACTCACTCTGTGGACCAGGCTGGCCTCGAACTCACAGAGATTTCCCTGCTTCTAATCCCAACACTTGGGAGGCAGACTCAGGCAGATCCCTTGATTTTTTTTATACCTATTATTATAAACAACCCTCAGATGATTTTTAAATGCTTTCTTCATACAAACGAAGTAATTTTGTATCTTTTCCAGTGCCACTTTTTATTATCATGTATTAACTGTATAAGGTAATATGTTCCATTATGACATTTCCCTATGTGCATATTTACTTTGATCATCTATTACCTTTCCCGATAGTCCAGCCTCTCTTTTATTTTCATATGTCCCCTCACACTGAGAGATCATTCACATGAATAGAAGCACACAATACTTGTCTTGGGGAGACTGCTTATTTCACTAAACATAATGCACCAGATTCAACTCTTGCTTATTTGCTTGTGTGTTTGAAGACGACCTCTCTGGGTAGGGCCTGGCTGGCCTGGAATTTACTACGGAGCCTAAGCAGCATCGTTTGCACACACTATGTAGCCTAGTTCATATTTATGATCCCCCTGCATCAGCCTCCTGAGTGCTGGAATTACATGTCACACCACCATGGCCAGCTCCATCTACGTTCCTGCAAACAGCGTAACATCACGATTCTTTTAGGACGGATTAAACTATTTTCACTACGTTCTCTTTATTCATCGATGATGGGCAGCTGAGCTGACTCTACAGTGTGACTATTGTCGCCGATGCTATGGTAGATGTGACTGTGAGGTGTCTCTATAGTCACCTGACTGGGATTCCCTCAGGTTTGTACTCAGTAGTGTAGCTGGTTCCTATGGCAGAACTGTAGGCCCATTTTTTTAAAATATGGTATGGCAGCCAGGCTCTAAAGCCATAGCTACTATCTGAAGTGGCCATGTAACCTTTAGACAGGCTGTTGCTACCCTAACAAAAGGTCAGGATGCTGTTTTGCTCCTTTCCCTATATTGAAGGATGCCTAAATAGAGATGCTAATTCAAGCCTACGTGACTGAGCTAGCATACTGACCAAAAAACGTGACAGCAAGCACAGGTAGATGTGGATGTGACTAAAAGCCATTCACATGGTTACCTAGGAAACAAAATACTAATAGATTTCCTCCTCAGTTTAAGTTTTGATAGATAAGGCTGTTTAAAATAAACAAAAAAAATTCTCCAGGATGTAAACTCAAAATTCCATAAGGATCACTAAAAATCTCCCTCCTGATAAAGCCATGTGATTTGTTTCTTTATTTCCACGCCTCCACGCTGGCCCAAAGAGAGTTTATGTTGGGGTCTGGTCCAGAGAAATAATTTATGGTCAGGGTTAGCACTGGACTCCACATAATGGCGTCCAATGTGAAACTAATCCACAAACCCCAAAAAACACGAAAAAAGTACAGAAAAAAAACATAAAAAACCCACACACAAAAAAAATTCACCAAGCCGGGCGGTGGTGGTGCACGCCTTTAATCCCAGCACTCGGGAGGCAGAGGCAGGCGGATCTCTGAGTTCGAGGCCAGCCTGGTCTACAAGAGCTAGTTCCAGGACAGGCTCTAGAAACTACAGGGAAACCCTGTCTCGAAAAAACAAAACAAAACAAAAAAATTCACCACAGGTGGATACATAAATAATAAACACTCAAAAATAAAAAATAAATTTTAAAAAAATATAAAAAGTGGGACATAGAAGAGTATTCAGTTATATATGTTAATAGCTAAAAAAAGTTAAAATAAAACAAAAACAATGAGAAAAATATTTAAAATCTATAAGTAGTAGACACAGAGTTACAACTTTTATCACTTGCTAAACAGGTAAAACAAATAAATAAAAACATTGCCTAGGTTACCGCTGGTTGAGGCACCATGTGTGCACAATAAACAGCTAAATCTAACCCACCAGAGGGGAAAGGCAAGCAAGAGACAAAGTAAGTTTAGAAAACAAATTTAACCCCACACAGCCAATAAAACAGTGGAGAGGATTCAAAAATGCTCTTAATTTTATGATTACAAGTTAAAATGAAAAAAAAAAAAGTTAAAAATCAGCACAGCTATGCCCGTGTTGGAACAGCCCAACTGGAAGCTAAAAGACAGGTTTAAGATAAGATAGCCTCAGAGAGCTACAGCTTCGGGACAATTAAAAATAAACAAACAGGTTAAATAAGCTTCTTTTCCTTTTCATGATTTTTGCTCCTTTGTCAAAAATCTGCTGTTTGTAGACATGTAAATTTGTAACCAAGGTGGATTAATTTCAGTACTATGGCTCTGTAGTAAAGTTTTAAAGTCAGAGATTATGGTGCGTTCAAAAGTTCCTTAATTATACAGGATTTTAAGATTGTTTAGGCTATCCTGAGGTTTTATCTTTTCTTATAAAGCTGAGAATTGTTCTTTCATGGTCTGTAAAAAAATTTGCTATAATTTTAATGGGCATTTACATTAAATCTGTAGATTAATTTCAATAAAATTTTCATTTTTGCTATGCTGGTTCTATTTTCACAAGAAAAATAAAAGATCTTTCCATTTTCTGATTTCTTCAATTTCTTTCTTCAAAGATTTAAAGTTCTAATCATACAGGTTTTTCCATTTGTTTGGTTAGAGTTACTCCAAAATATTTCATGGTATTTATGGCTATTGTAAAGGATGATGTCTCTCATTTATCATATATGTGAAAGAAATGCACTTTGGAAGGTTGTTTTCAGATTCCGTCTATGACAAAGTAATTCTACTTTTGGTTTTCTGAGGACTCTCCATACTGACTTCTGTAGTGGCTGCACTGACTTACGTATATTACAGGAGTGTTGCGCGGGGCTCTTCTGCACTGACTGACGTATATTACAGGAGTGTTGCGCGGGGCTCTTCTGCACTGACTGACGTATATTACAGGAGTGCTGCGCGGGGCTCTTCTGCCCTCACATCCTCACCAGTGTTTCCTTTTGTTTATTTGCTCGCTAATAATTCATTTTGAGCTAATTTTTACTGTGTGCATGTATAGGTTGGTACACATGTCATGGTATGTTTGTGGAGTCATTTCTCTCCTTTCACCTTTACACAGGTTTGAAGTATTGAACTCGGGCCACCAGGATTGTGTGGCGAGTGCCTTTGCCTGCTGAGCCATCTGACCATTTGTTTTTAAATATAGGCATTCTGACCAGGTCCTATGAAACTTCTATGTCATTTTGATT
This sequence comes from Arvicola amphibius, assembly GCF_903992535.2. Taxonomy (NCBI): domain Eukaryota; kingdom Metazoa; phylum Chordata; class Mammalia; order Rodentia; family Cricetidae; genus Arvicola; species Arvicola amphibius. The sequence goes on along the minus strand of NC_052058.2, from coordinate 89,305,302 downwards.
TGCATTTCCTTTAAACAATTTTTATGTGTCTATTTGTCATTTATTCATCTTCATTTAGAAAATATCTATTCAATTCATTTGACCACTTGACAATGGATTTATTTGCTCTTTCGGTGTTTGATTTTTGAGTTATTATGTATCACAGATATCCATCTGTTATTCATCTGTCAGATGAATATCTGGGGAATATTTTCCTCCCACTCTGTTGGCCATGTCACTCCCCTCACCCCGCAATATCGTGCTTTGTTTGGGGGGTGTTGTTGTTGGTTTCTTTCTCTGATTTTGTTTTGTCTTCGTAGTGTTGGGGACTGAACCTAGGCCCTCATCCATGCTTGGCAAATATTCTATCTCCTAGCCACACCCTCCGTTATCATTTTTATTTTGAGATGGGCCAGGCTGGCCTCAGACGTGGGATCCTCCTGCCTCAGCTGTTCAAGCAGTTGCGACTACAGGACAGCATCGTCAAGCCTGTCTACTTTTATTTCATTGTAGCTTTACCAGTTTTACTGCTGCATGCACAGCCAACATTCCTACTGCATGCACAGCTGACATTCCTGCTGCATGCACAGCAAACATTTCTGCTGCATCCACAGCCAACATCCCTGCTGCATGCACAGCCGACATCCCTGCTGCATGCACAGCCGACATCCCTGCTGCATGCACAGCCGACATCCCTGCTGCATGCACAGCCGACATCCCTGCTGCATGCACAGCCGACATCCCTGCTGCATGCACAGCCGACATTCCTGCTGCATCCACAGCCAACATCCCTGCTGCATGCACAGCCAACACTCCTTCCTTAGACGTGCACAACCCAGTGCTTGTGCCCAATGGGATTTTTTGGGTATATTCATAAAGTTTTGCACCTACCATTCAATTCCAGACATTTTCTCCACTCACATAGAAACAGTTATGCAATGCTCACTTACGATCACTCTCCAGTCCTGTTCAGCATGGTCCAAACAGCCACTGTTTTTCCTCTGTGCCTGTAAGCGTGCCTCTGTCCATTCATATACGCAGATCTCACAAAATGTGTCTGGCTTCCTTTACTTCACCTGTTGTCAGTGTCTGTCCGCAGTGAGCTCATGTCAGTATTTCATTTCTGTGGCTGAATGCCGTTCTGCTGTGGGTGCACACTATCCATTTTCAGCTAATGGACAATTGAGTTGTTTCCACTTTTGAGTGATTTTAATAATGTTGCCATAAATATTTGTAGACAATTTCTTACGGAGACTCATGCTTTGCTTCTGTTGGAGTTACCAGGACATGTGGATACTCTACATTTAGCTTTCTGTTGACCTGCCAGGATGGTTTCCAAAGTGGCTGCACCATTTCACGTTCCCGAACAGAAACCCCAGGGAGCTCCTAGGGTGCTTTCAGATGCATTCGTATTGCTGTCTCTGACTGCTGGTAATCCATCTTTATATATACTGCACTTCATAAATGCATTCTATCATTGATAGACGTTGATAAGTCAGTCCCAGTCTTTCTCTGTTACGCACGACGTTTCTAAAAACATTCTTCTGTAGGTTCACAGTATAGTCAGCCTTCTTAGCGGCAAAAAGTCTACATTTCCACATTCAACTAATTGCAGAATAAAAATTTTATTTATTTGAGAGTTACACAGTATGTATATGTATGTATATATATATATACATACATAAATGATAGATGGATGATAGATAATAGATAGAGACAGACAGACAGACAGACAGATAGATAGATCAAATCTACCCCCAACTGTCTCCCTCCAAATTTTTGTCTATCTCACCCACCAATATTCCATCCCAATTTTATGGGTTTTATTTTTAAACCTCTGAATCTACGTAGTGCTGAATGGATCTAGGGCCATCTACTGGAGAATGGATGGCCTCTCAGGTCCTCATCACACTCGGTATTTATGCCCCAGCAATGTTTAAGCACGCATGGTCAACACATTTACGGTGGTTGTCCAGTTGTTCCTATCCTGAGCAGTCCTAGACGCTTGTGTTGTCATATCTAAGGTTCCCCAGTCTTCCTTTATGCTGTCTGTCCAGCATTTTTTGGGCCTTCGTCTTCACCTTATCCTGTGCACTCCTCCAAGCAGTGCTATCTTTGGGCAACTGTCATTCGTTCTCATAACATGGCTGACGTATCGCAAATGCCCTTGGCTGTATCCTGTCATTTACTTCCTTCTTAATGTCATCATTGTGCAGCCTATCTGTTTGTGTGACACCTAGAATCCTCCTGAGACATGCCATCTGAAACACATTCAGCCACTTTTCTGAGGAGGTTGTAAAGAAGGCAGCTCCAGACAAGTGCTGCATCCCAAACGAAAACTGGCTCCCTCTCTCAGCAGCGACCAATCACCAATGACTCCTCAGCTAGGGCTCAAACTTCATGAAATCTTTCTCATCCATGTTGGAATTTTCAGTGGCTTGATGTTGTCCAGGTGTTGTGCATGCAGTCGCAGCCTCTGAGAGTTCATAAGTGTCTGGAAAACACTGCCACTGTAACCCACTACCTCTGGATCTTAACAATCCTTCCACATGACCATTCCTTCTGAAATGATCCCGGAGCCTTTGGAGGAAGGGTGTGATATAGATGTCCCACTTAGATATGACCGTTCCGCAGTCTCTTATTCCTTGCACCTTGGCCAGCTGCAGGCCTCTGTATTAATCACCATTTACTGCATAAAGAAGCATCTCTGATGAAGGTTGAGTGATGCATTAATCTATGGGTAAGCGTATAATGATATGTCATTAGAAGTCAGTTTAATACTATATCCGTTTAGCAGAAAGATAGTAGTACTGTCTCTCCTAGGGACTATGACCTGTCTAGTCACAGGTTCTTGCCCCAGTGATGGACCCAGGTATAGGTTTCAACTTGTAGCATGCGCCTTAAATCCAATCAGAAATGACCGGTTACTCCCATAACATTCATGCTACTATTGCCACAGTGGACATATCTTGCCAGGCCAGTAGTTAGTCTAGCTCTGAGTTCACAGCTGGATAAGACTGTTGGTGACTTTTCTCCCGTGGTAACAAGCACAGTGCCCTCTAGCACTGTGACAGCTAGGCAGTAGTGTTGATGTTTTGGGGCTGGTACCAGCTTGATTTCTCCATGTTCTGTGATTCAGATATACGGCACCTTCAGCAAGAGGGTCATACTGTCAAGTTCTGGAGGATAATCAAGAGTAATAGCAATAACCTGAAATGTGTGTGTGTGGGGGGGAACTATAGTACTCCTACTGACCAGCAACTCAAAAAGAGGTAACCTCACATTGGGCTTTTGATTTGATAACCCATGTTTTCTGGGAGAGGCACTGTCCCCAACAATCCCAATCGGTTGCAGGGTTATTTCATTTAAACTCTTATTATATATGTATATTTTAAGAAGCTTCTACAGTAATAGATTCCATATTGCATTTTCAAAGGTGGTAATGTTAGTTATCCTTCCCTCTACACCGTGGCTACCCTGCTTTCCCATCACCCTCCCTACTTAACTCTTCCTGCTCCATTATTCCCCAGTTCCCCTTCGTACTACCTGAGTATCTCCCTCCCTTCAAGGCCCACCCATGGCCCCTTACTAGTTTCCTGGCTTCCATGGGCACTACAGTTTAAACACAAGTACAGAATCAAAGCAAGCTGCTGCATAAGAGAGAGAACACGTGGACTTTGTCTTTCTGGGTCTGGTTTCCCTCACTCAGTGATTATTTCTAGTGTTGCCTCTTTAGCTACAAATTTCATAATTTTATTTTTGAAATAAAAATTTATTTCAGCTGCTGAGTAATATTCCACTGTGTAAGCACACCATGTGTTTTATCCATTATCAGGCGAAGAACTCCCATGCTGCTTCCGTTTCCTACCTATTGTGGAGTACAGCAGCAATGGGCATGGGTGAGAAAGGGTCTCTGTTGTAGGAGACAGTCCCTCAGGCATATTCCCAACGCTGCCTTAGGTCTATCATATAAAGCATCTATTTCTGGTCTTTGAGGGAACTCCATACTGATTTCCACACCAGCTTCAGCACTCTGCACTGGCACCAACAGGGATTAAATGTCCCCTTCCCCCAAATCCCCATCAAGCACTTGTTGTCATTTGTCTACTTGATCTTAGCCACTCTGACTGGGGTAAGATGAAATCTCCAAGCGCTTTTGATTTGCATTCTCCTGATGGAAAAGTATATCAAACATTAAATGATTTTTAGACATATTGTTTTATTTTATGTGCATGAGTGTTTTACCTACATATATGTGTTTATCATATGCATAGCGAGTGCCAGTGGAGGTCAGCAGAGGGTGTTGGATCCCCGGAACTGGAGTTATAAATGGTTGTGAGCCACCATGTGGGTGCTGAGGACAGAACCTGGTCTTCTGCAAGAACAACAGGTGCCCTAACCACTAAGCCATCTCTCCAACCCCACTGAACACTTAAAAAGATATTTCTCACCCATTTACCTTTCTTTTTTTTTGAGAAGCCTGGTTAGTTCCATGCCCCATTTTTAAATTGCACTGTTTATTTCTTGATGTTTCGTTTTCTGGGTTCTTTGTGTATTCTAGACACTAACTCTTTGTCCAATATGTAACTAGCAAAGAATTTTTTTCCCATTCTGTAGGCTGCTTTTTCACTCAGATGATGGTCCTTGCTGTGCAGAAACTTTTAATGAGCTCCCATTTGTCAGTTGTTGGTCTTAATGCCTTTACCTCTGGGGTCTTCTAATCCACTCTGATAGTCTGCTGGTCTTTATTGGGCAATTAAAACCACTAGTATTCAGAGTTATTATTGGAGGTTATGTATTCATTCCTGTCATTTTCTTGTTGTGGTGGTGTTTTATTTGACCTCATTTGATGAATTGTTCTGGGATTATTTGTTTACTCTCTGTGACCTCTAAGGTGCACTTATTCTTCTCTTAAGATGAAAGTACCATCCACCACTGCATCTGTGACCACCTGAGCCTTGGCCTTGACTGTACCTGGAGAGATGAATGTCTGGGTTCCCAACTGGAGGGCCCTTCTCTCTAGCCCCTAAACCCTGGAGGAACATACTGTGCCCCACTTCCACCCATCAAATTCCCAGAGACCTAGGAGCACTCTCCCCATGCCCCCAACCATCCCCTACCACATCTGTGACCACCAGCGCCTTGGCCTCACCTACACCTGGAGGAACCCCAGAGCCACATCAGCCACCACCAAAGGAATAGCTCCACCTGTGCCTGGAGGAAGGATGTCTACCTAACCCGCAGGCCCCAGCTGTACCAACTGGAAGAAGAGGGATACCCTGAAGCCAGGCCCCAGCTGTATCCAATGGAGGAAGAGACCCTGGGTAGATGAAAGTGCAAGAATACGTTCAACAGCATAAAAGGCAATATGGCACACTCTGAAACCAGTGGGTCCACATCAGCAAGACCTGAGCATCCCAGTGCATATGAAGCCAGAAGAACACAATCTTAAAAATAACTTGGGCTGGAGAGATGGCTCAGTGGTTAAGAACACTGCCTGCTCTTCCAAAGGTCCTGAGTTCAATTCCCAGCAACTACATGATGGCTCACAACCATTTGTAATGAGATCTGGTGCCCTCTTCTGGCCTGCAGGCATACATGTAGACAGAATACTGAGAATATTGTATACGTAATTAAATAAGTCTTAAAGAATAACTTTATGAAGATGATAGAGGCCCTGAAAGAGGAAATGAAAAATTCCCTTAAAGAAGTGGAGAAAAAGACAGACAAAAATTGGAAGAAACAAACAAATCCTTTAAAGTAAAAACAAGAAAAAACAATCAAACAAGTCTTAAACAGTTTAAGACTTGAAAACTGAAACAGAGGCATTAATGAAAACACAAACTGAAGGAGTTCTGGAAATGGAAAATATGGGTAAATGATCAGAAATTACAGTTGCAAACACAACCAACAGAATACAAAAGATGGAAGAGAGAATCTCAAGCGTTGAAGATATGCCAGAGGAAAATGTTAAATCCAACAAACTCTTAACATAAAATATTGAAGAAATCTAGGACACCATGAAAAGACCAAACCTAAGAATAGTAGGAATAAAAGACAGAAGAGGGAGTCCAGCTCAAAGACACAGAAAATAGATTCAACAAAATCATAGAAGAAAACTTGCCCAACTTAAAGAAAGACATGCCTGTGTACAAGAAGCTTATAGAACACTAAATAGACTAGACCTTCAAAAAGTCCCCTTGCCACATAATAATCAAAACACTAAGCATGCAGAATAAAGAAAGAATATTAAGAGCTGCAAAGGAAAAAGGTCAAGTAACATATAAAGGCAAACCTATCAGAATTACACCTGACATGGAAACTCTGAAAGCCAGAAGGTCCTGGATAGATGCTCTGCAGACACTGAGAGACCACAGATCCAATCCCTACTATCCCAGCAAAGCTTTCAATTACCATAGACAGAAAAAAACAAAATATTCCATGACAAAAATCAGATTTAAAAACAGTACCTATCCACAAGTCCAGCCCTACAGAAAGTACTAGAAGGAAAACTCCAACCCAAGGAAGTTAACAAACCAAATATGGGAAACAGACATACAATTCCACCTCCAACAACAAAACCAAAAATAACAGGAACTAATAATCAGTGGTCATTAATATCTCTTAATATCAATGGTCCTAATTATCCTATAAAAATACACAGGCTAACAGAATAGACACAAAAACAGGATCTCTCCTGATACATACAAGAAACACACCTCAACTTCAAAGACAAACATTACCTCAGAGTAAAGAGGGTTAAGGAAAAAATTTTCAATCAAATAGACCTAAGAAACAAGCTGGTGTAGATATCCTAATATTTTTGTTTTGTTTTGTTTTTCAAGACAGGGTTTCTCTGTAGCTTTGGAGCCTGTCCTGAAACTAGCTCTTGTAGTCTTGTCTTCAAACTCAGAGATCCACCTGCCTCTGCCTCCGAGTGCTGGGATTAAAGGCAAGTGCCACCACCACCCGGCAGCTATCCTAATATCTAACAAAGTAGACTTCAAACTAAAGTAATCAAAAAAGACAAAGAGGACCATCTCATATTTGTAGCAGGAACAATCCATCAAGATTAGGTCTCAATTCTGAACATCTAGGCTCCACATACAAGAGTACCCACATTTGTAAAAGAATAATTGCTAAAGCTTAAATCACACATCAAGCTGCACACAGGAATAGTGGGAGATTTCAACACCCCATTCTCACCACTGGACAGGACTGCCAGACAGAAATTTAACAAAGAAATGAAGGATCTAAAAGTTGTTATGGCTTAAATGGGTTTAATAGACATCTATAGAACATTCTACCCAAACACAAAAGCGTGTACCTTCTTCTTAGCACCTCATGAAATCTTCTCTAAAATCCAAAACATACTCAGTAACAAAGCAAAGCTCAACAGATACAAAAAAAAAAATGGAAAAAAATCCTGTATCTTATCAGATAGCCATGGCTTTAAGTTAGAATTCAACAACAACACTAATTGCAGAAAGCCCCAAAACTCATGAACAGTGCTCAACTGAATCACCCCTGGGTCAAGGAAGAAATAAAGAAAGAAATTAAAGACTTCCTAGAATTCAATGAAAATATCTGCACAACATGCCCAAACTTATGGGACACTTTGAAAGCAGTGCTAAGAGGAAAGGTCATAGCACTAGGTGCCTACATAAAGAACCTGGAGAAATCTCACACTAGCTACTTAACAGCACACCTGAAAGCTCTAGAACAAAAAGAAGCAAACTCACCCAGGAGGAGGAGATGCCAGGAAATAATCATCTGGGGGCTAAAATTAATAAAACAGAAATAAAACAGTACAAAGAATCAATGAGACAAAGACTTGGTTCTTTGAGAAAATCAACAAGATGGACAAATCTTTATCTAAACTAACCAAAAGTCAGAGAGAGAATACCCAAATTTAAAAAAAAATCAGAAATGTAAAGGGAGGACATAACAACAGACATCGAGGAAGTCCAGAGAATCATCAGGTCATACTTCAAAAATCTGTACTCCACAAAATTGAAAATTTTAAAGGAAATGGACAGTTTTCTGGATAGGTACCACATACCAAAATTAAATCAAGACCAGATAAACAATTTAAATAGACATATAACCGCTAAGGAAATAAAAGTAGTCATCAAAAGTCTTCCAACCAAAAAAACGCCCAGGGCCAAATGGTTTCAGTGCAGAATTCTACCAGAATTTTAAAGAAGAGCTAATATCAATACTTATCAAATTGTTCCATACAACAGAAACAGAAGGGACATTGCAAAACTCTTTTTATGAGGCTACAATTACCCTGATACCCAAATCACACAAAGATCCATATAAGAAAGAGAATTATAAACCAATTGCACTAATGAACATTGATGCAAAAATACTTAATAAAATACTGGCAAATTAAATCCAAGAACACATCAGGCAAATCAATCACCATGATCAAGTAGGCTTCATCACAGAGACACAGAGATGGTTCAACATACGAAAATCGGTCAAAGTAATCTACCATATAAACAAACTGAAAGAAAAATACCACATGATTATCTCATTAGATGCTGAAAAAACTTTCAACAATATCTAACACCCCATCATGATAAAGGTCTTGGAGAGATCAGGGATACAAGGAACATACCTAAACATAATGAAGGCAATATACAGCAAGTCAACAGCCAACATCAAACTAAATGGAGAGAAAGTGATTTCACTAAAATCAGGACCAAGACAAGGCTGGCCACTCTTTCCATATCTACTCAATATAGTATTTGAAGTTCTAACTAGAGAAATAAGACAACAAAAGGAGATCAAGGGGATAAAAATAGGAAAGAGAAAAGTCAAACTTTCGTTATTTGCAGATGATATGATAGTATACATAAGTAATTAAAAATTCTACCAGGGAACTCCTACAGCTGATAAACACCTTCAATAATGTGGCATGATATAAGATTAACTCAAAAAAAATCAGTAGTCCTCCTTTGCACAGATAATAAATGGACTGAGAAAGAAATCAGAGAAAGAAACATCATTCTTCACAACAGCCACAAATAACATAAAATATCTTGGGGTAACTCTAACCAAACAAGTGAAATATTTGTATGTCAAGAATTTAAGTCCTTGAAGAAAGAAATTGAAGAAGATATCAGAAAATGAAAAGATATCTCATGCTCTTGAATAGTTAGGATCAACATAGTAAAAATGGTGATCTTAACTAAAGCAATCCATAGATTCAATGTAATCTCCATCAAAATCCCAGCACAATTCTTCACAGACCTTGAAAGAACAATACTCAACTTCATATGGTGTTGAGGACCCACATCGGGTGCCATATGTTGAGAATAGGCCTCAACAAAAATACTTTTTTTGCTAGGGTAGAGGTGTGGGAATTGAAGAAATATAAGTGAAAGATATAAAGACGCATAAAAATAATGAGACTGATAACATAGGACAGTATTGAGAGGGAGTTTTAAGGATTATTTAAATCTTGATATCACCTGTGTTTATTTTTCCACAGCTTTTATTTGGAACATAAACTGGGGGAAAAGGTAGCAAAGGCTTCATTAACATGACAGCACGAGACTTTCCATTATCAACATTTTGTTGTCTAGGTAGCAGGATGACCAAAGTTACAATTTACTCATGTACACTGGGTCACTTAGGCAAAAAACACCCCTTTTCCAGGCAACCTCATAGTTACAGTGGAAGGAGCAGAGGTACATTGGCATATCTTGGCCACCTGTCAGGATGTCACCAAGTTTTCTTAACTTCAAAAGAACCAGGCAATCACCTCCTGTGTTAGAAGGTGCAAATTACACCTGTTAGTCTCTTAAATTCTCTGACCGCCAGACAATGGTGATAAATAGGCCTGAATTTCTGGGCTCCCACAATATGGAAAAACAAAAACCCCAGAATAGTCAACATAATCCTGTACAATAAAGGAATTTCTGGAGGAATCACCATCCCTAACTTCAAGCTCTACTATAGAGCTACAATAATGAAAACAGCTTGATACTGGCACAAAAACAGACAGATGGACCAATGGAATCAAAACGAAGACCCTGATGTGAATCCACACATCTATGAACACCTGATTTTTGGCAAAGAAGTTAAAATTATACAATGGAAAAAAGAAAGCGTCTTCAATGAATGGTGCTGGCATACCTGGATATCAATATGTAGAAGAATGTAAATTGGTCCATATCTATTCCCATGCAGAAAATTCAAGTCCAGATGTATCAAACACCTCAACATAAATCCAGCCACCATAGAACCCCATAGAAGAGAAAGTGGGAAGTAGCCTTGAGCACCTTGGTGCAAGAGACCAGTTCCTTAATCAGTAGAACAGACACTGAAAGAAATGGTTAATAAATGGGACCTCCTGAAACTGAGAAGCTTCTGTAAGGCAAAGGACACAGTCAACAAGACAAAAATGACAGCCTACAGAATGGAAAAAGGTCTTCTCCAACCCCACATTGGACAGAGGACTGATCTCCAAAATATACAAAGAACTCAAGAAACTAGACATCAAAAAAACCAAAAAATCCAATTTAAAAATGGGATACATATCTAAACATAGAATTCTGAATAGAGGAACCTCAAATGGCCAAAAGACACTTAAGGAATTGCTCAACATCCTTAACCAGCAGGGAAATAAAAATCAAAACAACTCTGAGATACTATCTTACACCTGTCAGACTGGCTAAGATCAAAAACTCTAATGACAGCTTGTGCTGGAAAGGATGTGGAGCAAGGGGAACTCCCATTGCTGGTGGGAGTGCAAACTTGTACAACTGCTTTGGAAATCAGCAAAGCAGTTTCTCAGAAAATTGGGAATCAATCTACTTCAAGACCCAGTAATACCACTCTTGGGCATACACCCAAAGCATGTACATTCATGCCACAAGGACATTTGCTCAACTATGTTCATAGCAGCATTATTCATAATAACCAGTACCTGAAATCTAGATGCCCCTCAACCAAAGAATGAAAATGTGGTACATTTACTCACTTACTCAGAGGTAAAAAAACAATGAAGTCAGATTTGCAGGCAAATAGATAGAACTAGAAAAAAAAATCTTAGTGAGGTAACCCAGAACCAGAAAGACAAACATGGTATGTACTCACTCATAAGTAGATATTAGACATAAAGTAAAGGAAAACCAGCCTACAGTCCACAACTCCAGGGAAGCCAGGAAACAAGGAGGACTTTAAGAGAAACATACATGAAATCCCTAGAAAGGGAAATTAGACAAGATCTCCTTAGTAAATTGGGAGCATGGAGGGGGAGGAGAGTGGAAGGGGAGTGGGGAGAAAAGAAAAGGAAGTGGGAGGAGAACATGAAGGATTAGGAAGGTCAAATTGGGTGAAGGTCAGAGAAGGAGAGCAAGGAAAGAGCTATTGTGATAGAGAGAACCATTATGGGGTTATCAAGAATCCTGGCACTAGGAAAACTCCCAAGACTCCACAAGGATGACCCCAACTAAGAATCTAAGCAATAGTGGAGAGGGTGCCTGAACTGCCCTACCCCTGTAATCAAATTGATGACTACCTTAATTATCATCACAGAACCTTCATCCAGTAACTGATGGGAGCGGATGCAGAGATCCACAGCTAAGCACTGGGTTGAGTTCCTGGAGTCCAATCATAGAGAGGGAGGAACAATAATATGAGCAAAGGGGTCAAGACCAGGACGGGGAAACCCACAAAAATAGCTGACCCAAGTTAATAGAAGCTCAGTGACTCTAGAATGACAGCTAGGAAACCTGCATAGGACCAAACTAGGCCCTCTGAATGTGGGTGACAATTATGTGCTTGAGCAGTTTGTGGGGCCACTGGCAGTGGAACCAGTATTTATCGCTAGTGCATGAACTGGCTTTTTTGGAGCCCATTCCCTAAGGAGGGATACCTTGCTCAGCCTAAATACAGGGTAAGAGGGCCTTGATCCTGCCTCAAGTGATGTGACAGATTTTGTTGACTCCCCATGGAAAGCCTCACCTTCTCTGTGGAATGAATAGGAGTAGGGTGGGGGGAACGTAGGGGGAGAAGGAGGAAGAGAGGGAGGTAGAACTAGGGCTGATACGTAAAATGCAAAAGGACTTTTTAAAAAATAAAGACTAAAGTATTCCTTCCAGTATCCTTTGTATAACTGACTCAGTGGTCAGAAATTCCTTTAACCTGTTTTTATCATGTTCTTTCTCCTGTTTGTGACAAATAGTTTTGCTAGGTATAATAATATCTTCTGATGCCTGGCATCCATAGCCTTCTTTCAGAAGTTGCTGAAAGATCCAAACTGTTCTGGCTTTCAAAGTTACTATTAAAAACTCAGCTGCCCAAATATTTTTAAGCCCAAAATTTCAAAATACAAAATTAAATATGCCACGAACCAAGAACCATGCTGAATCTATTATGAATGAAGTAATATTTAGACATACCCTGTGGTGGCCTGTCACATCTCACAGAGCTTCAGTATCTCTGTAACATCATTGATTGCTTGAATGTCATTTGCCCTTGTTTCTTTTCTGTATTGTATAGTTATGTTGAGTCAGTACTAAATATATGTCTTACTATTTATTCTCCAAACATTACAATGCAGCAATCCAATACATTATATTAAATATCACAAGTAATTTATAGATTACCTAATATAAACAGGGAAGGTTGTATGTTATATGTAAATTCTATGCCATATTATAGAAAGGACTTGAACATCTACAGGTTTTGGTATCCATGTGACTAGGGGGTGGTGTGTAGAGCCAGTCCTTTATGGACAGTGTAGAATGACCGTGCATGCCAAAAGGTGGAATCGATGAGTTGTTATGCCATTTCAGTGTTATTAGAATAGTTAATGCTGAATTTTTTCCAAAATTCCATTCTAATAACTACTTCTGTTTTCAGCATTTAAGAGATACAGTTTCTTGTACCATATCCACATATTATCGTATCTGTGAAAATATTAGGTAATTTCGTGAGTGGGCAAGATCATCTCTTTGTGCTTTGAACTGGTATTTTTGTTATTATTTATTGTTTATTCATTCTTTGAGGCCATTTAAGGTTCTCTCTGTTGGAAAGTAAAATGTGTTCTGGTAACTTCACTTTGTTTTTATTTTTCTCATTGGCTTGTGGTAAAAATTTCCTACATTTTGCTTTTGCCATAGCTAAATACTCCAAATATATTCTCCTGGTTTGAATGTATCTCCCTTCTCTTCAGGGAATACTTTAATAAGCAATGTCAAAATATCCAATGGATTCAAATGTATGCTCTATTAATGTATTCAAACATATCTGTCTTTTCATCTCATTTCGTCTGTGAATTGTCTCAAGAAGTTTATTTTTCTCAGTTATGGACAATGGAGATCCAGGGTTAACACAGTAAAAGACCCAGCGCCTGGTGACAGCCTGGTTCTTGGTTCATAATATTTTAGTGGGAAAGGAACATATATTGTTTTTCCATTTAGTTAGGGCTTCTCTCATATTTTTTCCCAAATGTGTTTTTTCCTACATGAAAGACTTTCATACTCTTGTCAATGCCATTTTTTTTTACATTTGACTACTTTAATATGTTTTCTTAATAACTCTAGTAAATGTGTAGTTAAGACCTCTACTGCAGTCTAGGCATGTCATGCCCATGCCAGGGTTGGCACATACACCAGGGCTCAAAAGACTGACATGGGAAGACTGCTGTACATACAAGACCAGCCTTGGACAAACAGTACAGACAAGACCAAGGCCAGCCTGAGCTACACAGCACATGGAAAGCCAAGGCCAGCCTGAGCTACACAGTACATGCAAAGACATGGGCAGCCTGATCTACACAGTACATGCAAGACCAAGGCCAGCCTGAGCTACTCAGTACATGCAAGACCAAAGCCAGCCTGAACTACTAGGCAAGACTTTCTCTCAAACAAAAGCAAAAACGAAACACATAGACTCTCACATTGGCTGCATTCAAATTTTGGTCCTGCTGTTTTAGGATATTTTTATTTTGCTTCATTTTGAGCAAGCAGGGTTTACAGTAGACCTTTAAGTCAGCTCACTATAACAAGAAAAAAATATAATAGTTTTGAAAGAGAAAAGAAAACTTTTGGGCCGGGGTGGTGGCGCACGCCTTTAATCCCAGCACTCGGGAGACAGAGGCAGGCGGATCTCTGAGTTCGAGGCCAGCCTGGTCTACAAGAGCTAGTTCCAGGACAAGCTCTAGAAACTACAGGGAAAGCGTGTCTCAAAAAACCAAAAAAAAAAAAAAAAAAAAAAGAAAAGAAAAAAAAGAAAAAGAAAAAGAAAACTTTGGGGGAAGAGGGAGACCTGACTTAATGGTTAAGAACACTTGTTGCTCTTGAAGAGGAGCCAGGTTTGATTCCCAGTAACCAAATGACAGCTCAGAACTGTCTGTAACTCTAATCCCAGGAGATCTGACAACCTTTTCTAGCCTCTAAGGGCACCAGGTATGCAAATGATACACTTGCACACATGCACACAAAACATCCATGCGTACAAAATAATAAAATAAATAAATCTCTAAAAATTAAAAGAAACCTTTTGCTATTTGTCAATGATATGAATCCCACACAGGGAACACCAAGTGATTTACATATTCATTCCAATAATTTACATACCCATTTAAATAATTTAGAAAGTATGGTGTAGTGAGTAATGTAAACAAATAATGCAAATATTGGTTTTATCTTTAATACTATAGTTTTAATTCACTTTATACAAATAACAAACAATATTTTTTAAAGAACCTAAAAAATGACTCTAAGAAGAAGAGTGTACGGCTTTAATATAGAAAAAAACATAATTTGTGGAAAAACTATTGAAGAAGGCCTACATAAACAAAAAACAAGGTACGTGTGAGAAAGAAAGGAATGGTTTTCTGACTAGGCCCACTTTCTCTATTTTAACCCACAGGATGATGTTGGAGTTGGACAATGGCTAACACACACATGCACATATATACATATACACACACACACACACACATATAAACTCTAGTTGACTATGCATAGAGGTCTTTACAACTGGCCAAGCAGAGAATTCTGATTCATGAGTTTACCCCTTAATAACTGCCTATCTATTTCTTATTTCTGAGCTAGTGTGGGATTTCTTTTAACCATCCGATTGCCATAACTCCTGGTACAAGATACAAAAAGGCAAATCAATGCAGATATTCAGTGAAACCATTTATATTAGCAAAAGAGATTTATTGCTAACCATTAAGGGATTGATTAAACCATTTGTGGTTTGGGCCTATGGTGGAATGCTCCCTAACTGTCTGAGGAGATGGCAAAGAAATCAATGAACAAGTCAAATCAGGGACAAATGGAAACAGAGCTAGAAGACTCTTTTTGTAGTAAGCCATTGATTTAATAAGCTTTCCAGAACAAAAGAATGTTATAAATCTAAATGCAAGTTTTTAGCTTTAACTTGATTCTCTCTCTCTCTCTCTCTCTCTCTCTCTCTCTCTCTCGTGTGTGTGTGTGTGTGTGTGTGTGTGTGTGTGTGTGTGAAAATCAGAGGATAAAATTTGGGAGTTGGTTCTCTCCTTCCACCTTTACGTGGACTCCGAGAGTTGAACAAATTCAGGTCATCAAGCCTCTGTGACAAGAACTTTAGATACTGAACCCGCTTGCCATGCTACAAGTACTTTTAGTAGAGACAATAATATCTATTAGCGAAAGCATTAAAAGCAAACAAGCTGCTTTGGCCTATGGCAGGGCAGAATATAGCCAGGCTGGAAGGGATATACAGAGAGAGTAAGCGGAGTCAGGGAGACCCCAGAAAGTCTTACCCAGTAAGCCAAACCTCATGGCAATACACAGATTAATAGAAATGAGTTAATTTAATTTAATATATAAGCATCCAATGGCAGCTTGTAGCTGTCTGTAACTCTAGTTCCGGGGGATCTGGTACCCTTTTCTAAGGTGTATTTACATACACACAGGCAAATACTCATATCCATAAAGTGAAAATAAATGACCGTAACTCACTTGTCTAGAATTAGTAAGATTACTTGCTTCTGATCATGTTTATATTAAGCTATGTGCATTCTCTAGAAGTGTTCCTTTTTGCCAGCAACCTGCTGAGTAAATTATATGTTAACTAAAACGTAGCCTGAGCAAGTCTTTTGTCTTCTATCACCTACCTTGCAAAGATGCCAAACCTTTTCTGTCTGCTGGTCGCCCCCTAGTGGCCCATGCAAGTCATTTGGCCAACAGTCCAAAAATCAACTCTAAGCTAAACTCATTTTACCAGGTAACACAGTAGATAGAATGAAAACGTTCCATATCTCAGTTAAACAGAGCTTCCATGAAAAAACACTTTAAAAAAGCAATCCAATAAACTCCTTTTAAATTTTGTCATGGGGGAAAAATCACTCACGTACCAAATCTACAAGTAATGCCATTTTAGCCTTCTTGAGAATCAGTAACCGAGAAACTTACATGGCATCAGTGTGCGCTCTGACTTTGGAAGCAGAGCTGAAACAGCAGGGCTGTGTAGGAACAATGGCATCCTCTATAGGTAATCCTGATGTCTAGTTATATATTAATTAGCATCGTCAGCTTCATCTCTCTGCTGTGATAAAGCACCCTGGGTGGGGGGGGGGGGAACCAGCTTAGGAAAGAGCTTACTTTAACCCAAGCTTCCAGGTGACCCTCGATAGGAGGGAGGAGAAGGAACCGGGAACTTGAGGCAGCTGGCCACTTCCTTGGTTAAGAAGATTGAGAGGAAGAACACATGCATGCTTAGTACTCAGCTAGCGCTCTCTATTCTTACACAGTTCGAGATCCCAAACAATGGTGCTTCCCACTTTCAGACTGGGTCCTCACACTTCAGTTAAGGCAATCAAGACAACTCCCCCCGCCACCAGACATGCTCACAGGCCAGCCTGATCTAGATATCGCTTCATTGAGACACCCTTCAAGGTTGTTTCAAGCTGACAAACTAACAGCTTTTATATCAAAACATCTTTTAAACCAAAAGTAGCACTTAGAGTTTTGCTAGCTTGGCCAAATATAGAGCCAGGTCCATCCTGTCTTTTTAAAACTTCAAGGTGATTAAACATGGGCACACATTTTCAAGAACAACAATCTCATTCAAAGTATATTTACAGAAGCAAAGGACACAGTCAACAAGATAAAACAGCAACCTACAGAATGGGAAAAGATCTCACCAACCCCACATCAGACAGAGGTCTGATTTCCAAAATAGACAAAGAACTCAAGAAATTGGTCATCAAAAGAACAAATAATCAAATAAAAAAAACGGAGTATAGACCTAAACATAGAACTCTCAACATAAATGGCTGAAAGACACTTAAGGAAATGTTCAACATCCTTAATCCATCAGAGAAATGCAAATCAAAACAACTCTGAGATTCTACATTACACCTGTAAGAATGGCCAAGTTAAAAACCACTGATGACAGCTTATGCTGGAGAGGTTGTGGGGAAAAGAAAACACTTCTGCATTGCTTGTGGAAGTGCAAGCTGGTAGAGTCAATTGGAAATCAGTGGATGATTTCTCATAAAATTGGGAAACAACCTTCCTCAAGACCCAGTTTTGGGTATATATCCAAAGGATGCTCAACCGTGCCACAAGGACATGTGCTCAACTATGTTCATAGCAGTATTGTTTGTCATAGCCAGAACCTGGAAACAACCTCAATGCCCCTCAACAGAAGAATGGATAAGGAAAATGTGGTACGTTTACACAATGGAGTACTACACAGCAGAAAAAATAATATCTTGAAATTTGGAGGCAAAAGGATGGAGCTAGAAAACATCATTTTGAGTGAGGTAACCCAGACCAAGAAAGACAATTATCATATGTACTCACTTGTAAATGGTTTTTAAACATAAAGCAAAGAAAATCAGCCTATAAATCATAATCCCAGAGAACCTAGACAACAATAAGGACTCTAAGAGAGACATATATGAATCTAATCTACATGGGAAGTAGAAAAAGACAAGATCTCCTGAGTAGATTGGGAGCATGGAGACCTTGGCAGAGGGTTGAAGGGGAGGGGAGAGGCAGGGAGGGGAGCAGAGAAAAATGTAGAGCTCAATAAAAATCAAAAAATTTTTTCAAAGTATATTTACAGAAATAGGGATGAGCCGGGCGGTGGTGGCGCATGCCTTTAATCCCAGCACTCGGGAGGCAGAGGCAGGCAGATCTCTGTGAGTTCGAGACCAGCCTGGTCTACAAGATCTAGTTCCAGGACAGGCTCCAAAGCTACAGAGAAACCCTGTCTCGAAAAAACCAAAAAAAAAAAAAAAAAAAAAAGTAGGGATGATCTGCCTTTGATCTTGTCAGCACTGAATCAGACAGCTCCAGGGGTCTGAAGTGACAGTGGGCATCTCTAGACAAGAAACCCGAGAAGCATCAGCTCCCAAAGAATGTTAGGGGAAGATATTTGAGGAAAAAAATGGGGTTTCCATGAATGATCACATATGTCCCATGCATGACTGACAAAGTGACACTAAAACCCGTCAAGAGAACCATCAATGTTATGACAGAGAAGAGAGCATGCAGGCCACACAGCCCCAGCAGTACTGTGTGCAGTCTGGAAGCCCACTGGTCCTTGCTGAGTGAGACTGCCCCCGTGGGCTCTGCCTCATCCGGAGACCCATTGGACAAGCACACATATACTGGAGCAAAAGCAGGCTGCAAGACTCTCAACATATTACTATTTGACAGCTTCATACATGTATACTATGTATATTGATCATATCTATTCTACTGCACAAACCTTCCTCTTCCCCTCCTGGGTCATCCTCCCTTTGATTTTGTAAAACCCCCGTGTCCAGAAGTGCTGCCTGCTAGAATGCTGACTAAGCTTGTTGGCTTGATCTTGCATGGGTAACAAACTACAGTTGCGTGCGTTCATGGGCGTAATAGCCACATCATGTACAGACGACAGCATTTCACTGCATGCCTCCCAGCCTCTGGCTCTGCCTTTCCACTCCCACTTCCCTGATATTCCCTGAGCCTTGGTGAGTGGGCTTAATACAGACACCCTGTTTATGGACGGGTATTCAACCATTACTTGTTTTTTGTATTGTCTCCCACTGCCATCATCAGGATGTCAATATTCTTTGGATGTTGCTGGAAAGTTTGTCCCTCCCTCAGGAAAATGAAGCCGACGTGGAGAAGTAGCTGTGGAGAGGTCTTAGAGGCAGGGGAAGGAATTAAAGGAGGGAGTGCAGCTGTCTGGGCTCAGGAGGAGACATGGGCAGGGATTATTACAGGTTAGTCCAACTTTGTGGAAAAACATGGAGGACAAAGAAGCCCTGAGTGCTCAGACTGTGTCTTTAAATGGAAGAGGGATAGACAAATTATTCCCTGGGTCTTGGTATATTCTAAATATAGCTACAAAGCTATTATTTTGATAATGACTTTTTAAGATGGGGGTCTCACTGGCTTAGATCTCCCCATCTTCCTGCTTCCATCACTCAGGTACTGGAACTTCAGGGTGACATCACCTGTTTTGCATGAAACCTGTTCTGTAATAGCAGCTTGCTCCTGTCCTCCGCTTAGCTGTCTCTGGGAATTGGTTTTGATATAAATGGGGTTTCTTAGGAGTAGTACTGGGGAGAGGTTCTATCCCTATAATAACAAGATCAGGAAAGCTCTTCTATATGACAAACCAAGAGGAAATTCCACATCAAAACCAGAAAAGATGGGGTGGGAAGCTGGATAGGACAGGTCATGTGGCCATTGTCCTACTAATAATTGCCATGCCTGTCTTTCAGGAGCTAACCACCCCCTCCAGCAGCAAACATTTCTGTTTCTATCAAGGAAGAACAAGCTATCATCCGAACCTTCAGAGGGCTGGTGAGAGAGGGGCAACGTGTTAGTATGTTTTATCAGGAACCAGAACAATAGCAATAAATCATTTCAAAATGCATCTTGTCTCCCTGCTCAAGTGGTCAGTCCCATCTCTGAGATGCTTGGCAGGAGTTAGAATATGCTAAACATTTGTGTTCTGTGATTTCCCTCAGCCCATCGAACCTGTGATCACCAAAAAATTGGGATTTCTCCCCAGAAATCTCATACCAGGAGGACAAGGCTGAAGCCTGGTGTCAGCTGGGGATCAGGGATGGGTGCATCAGAGAAAGAGATTTCCCACAGTTCTGACTTGGCAGAACACTTTGAAGAGAAAATGATGTGAGCTGGACCATACCTTGCACAACTCGGGTCTGCTCAAATGGAAACTTCTCCTCAAGACCCAGAAACAGACTCCTGGATGGTCCACAGGGTCTCTGTGGTTTAACACCAGTAGCAAGGTAGGTGCTTCCCTCTCCTGGCCTACACTTTTCCTTCATTATCATCTGCCTGTGTGGGAGGGGTCTGTGTAGACCGCTGCTGCCATTGGGTCTCACATCCTTCCTAAATTGCCATTACATCCAGGTGAAAGGCTAACTCAGAACAAGCAGCCCTTCAGTGGTGTACATGCTGAGTTACTTGAGTGTGCACATACAGTTCCCTTTGTACAATATGAAGTACATAACACCTATCACTAACGTATTAGCTCAAGATTTCTCCTGTTCTGTGAGTTCATCCACACACACACAGGTAACACTCATGTAACCATCCTAAGAGAAGAGAAGATATTTTAAAGAGTGGTTTTGACTATACTCCCTTTGACTATAAGATTATTGAAATAATGGACCCCAAAGACTAAAATTTCCACAGGAATTCCATGCTGTGGGGAGGGGTGAGGGGAATAGTGCCAACCAGAGGAGGAACTAACTGGTTTTTCAGGAAGAGGCTTCATGCAGTTCAGCTTATCAGACCACCTCAAAAGAGACTGGCGCAACAATGAGTCAATGCTATGCAATAATGTCCTTCAAGATAAAATACTCCATCCTGGAGAGAAGCCTTTGAAGACATTGATATTCTAAAGGAAGGTGAAACATTCCATCCTATAGGGAAGCTCCTTAAGTGCAGGAAACAACTCAATAGTTTCAGGAAATCCCTAAAACTGACCAGATTCACTAGGTCTCCCCCTCCACCAGCGTATATAAAGAGGAAGGACTGCTGAGTGACACTCTCCGACCAACCGAGCTGCCTGGGAGAACTCAGACAGACTGAACAACCTGGAAAAGATACGCTCCAGCCTGTCCAGCTGCCCTAAGTTCATGCAGTGCGCTCCAGGTACCCAGCTTTTATATGTCATCACCATGCTGGGGTGAGCTTCTGATGATGTAGCTGTCTGTGAGTCAGTTAAGCTCCAGGAACGAACCCCAGTAATACTTACTAGTTCACCGCGTTTGACTCTGGTGGTACCCTTATCTGTCACTGGTCCCTTATCTGAGGTGGATAGGAATGTGTTTGTGACTCCCTAGGAATAGTGTCACACAACGTAATTGACACCCGAACAGGGACTGAGAGAACCAGAAATGATTTGGGAGGAGTGAATTGCATGGTACTGGCTATAGATAGCAGCTAGGGTCTAGCCTTGGTCAGGTTTAGGTCCTGAGATGGGAGAAGCTGAGTGGATTGCACTCATGTGGCCCCAATAACTCGAGCCATCTCTACTTATACTTTAACAGAGTTTTTCCTACTAGATTACATAAACAGTTTTATTACTGGATCCATTTTTGACTTTTAGAAAATATATCATCTTTTAAGAAATATACCATAATCGTTATGAAAGCCCCCATTGTTTCCCTTTATGCTTCCTCAAACACACTTTCCCACCCCCTAAAAAACCTTATTCTAGACCTAGAATTCCGCATTTTTGCAGACTGAGCTAAATATCGAGCCAGACACATCCTGCTTTTGCAGCACTTGCATCAGCTGGCCGTTTGCTACCCGCAGTTATGAAATTAAAAAGTAATGGACATGGGCATAATGTTTAAGGACAACAGTAGTCAAACCCAAACAATTCTTTCATGTCTGCAAGGCATGCTTTTATACAGTTCCCTTTTCCACAAAAGGGTCCCGTGTCTCCATCTCTCTGTAAAAGGCAGACTCTGAGAAGACACTCTTTCCCCATTCCACTATACCATACATCTTCCACCAAAATAAGCTCCTGTGTATGGTAAATACGGATCTCTCCATGCCATATTTTAAATTTATTTTTATTTATTTTTTAAAACAATCTTTTCTCATTTTACATACCTATCCCAGTTCCCACTCCCTCCCCTCCTCCCACTCTCTCCACCTTCCCCTTATATCCCCCTCAATCCCTTCTCTGAGAGGGTAAGGCTTCCCATGGGTAGTCAACAAAGTCTGACACTTCACTTTGAAGCAGGACCAAGGACCTTCTCCCTATATATAGGCTGAACAAGGTATCCCTCCAAAAAGAAGGGCTCCAGAAAGCCAGTTCAAATACTGGGGATAAATCCTGGTCCCACTGCCAGTGGCCCCACAGACCTCCCAAGCCACACAACTGTCACCCACATTCAGAGGGCCTGGTTTGATCCTAAGCAGATTCCTCCACTATTAGCCCAGAGCCAGTGAGTTCCCACTAGCTCAAGTCAGTTGTTTCTGTGGATATCCCCATCATGGTCTTGACCCCTTTGCTCATATTATCGCTCCTCCCTCTCTTGACTGGTCTCCGGAAGCTCAGACTGGTGCTTAGCTATGGATCTCTGCATCTGCTTCCATCAGTTGCTGGCCCACCCGACATTTTACAATGCATTATCCCCCATTGGATCATACTAGATTCTGTCATTGATTCTACATACTTGGTTTCCAGGGAACTTACTCTCAACAGTTGGCACTATGCGTATTCCTGAAACCTTTTCCCTATTCTTTGTATGCATGCTTTACTCTCCTTTCCAGAACTATGAGTCATGGTGGACGTTCCAAGTGCTATTTTTCTCATATGTGCCTAATTGTCTCTATTGAGTCAGCAGAGTTCTCAGGATTAGGAGTTGTCGTTAGTAATGCCAGATAAGATACTGAGAAGCATTATTCCCCTACTGAATCTTAGGGGAAAATATTTGAGAAAAAAACCAGAATTTCCAGGGAAAATTACAGCTGTTGCATGTGCAACTGACAAAGTAAAACTAAAAACCACCCAAAGAATCCACAATATAATGAGAGAAAAGAACCTGCAAGCTGTATGAATTCTGCAAATTCCTATGCTGTTTCCGCAGGTGCCCTTGTCCCGAGGAAACCTGTTGGACAGACTAGGCTGCACGGTTCCCAACAGGTAGCAAGGCACGTAACTGAGGGTGGGACGTCTGTGGGGAGAATCCCGGTATGATCATCTTTCCCTATCTGGTGTGCACTAGTGTGTTTTTTACTGTGGCAGTGGCTGCATGAGTCTTGCCATGGATCCTGAGATCTATAACTAAAGCTGAACCTTTGAGAAGTGGAGTGTCCATGGAGAGATCACAGGTTGGCCATCTTCGTCTGCGGTATGGTGTGTTATGTCGGCTTGCTGAGTGGGGTCTGTTACATGAGCATAGAGATGCCCTGAGAATGGTGAAGGTTTAAAGCAAGTGTTACAGTCCCTGAGAGTACCACATAGAGGACAAGTGTTGACAGTAGTTACAAAGCCACTGCTGTGTATGGTAAGATGCGCAGCTGAAGCTGAACTGCAAAGAGGAAAGACAATGGGAAAAGGAGATGTGACTAGCATCCTCCAATGAGCCTCTAACCTAGAAGGTAAGTCAGACAGAGGAGAGGATGGAGTCTCTTATGGCTAGGGTAACAGAAGGTAAAGAAAATACAGGTTATGTCTGTGCTCCAGAGATCTTCCTGGGATCTAGAACCCTGACCCTGTGGGAAGAATCAAGGAGTAAGGAAGAAGAATACATGCCAGAAGCAATGGAAGACACCCTCAGGCCAGATGTTCCATAGAGAAGAATCCGCGTGAGATGGAGCACATGAGCCCAGTATGTGAGGACAGCGGGTACTTGACACCTCGATTGCTGGGCTAGGATAGAGTTTAAACAAGCAGTGTGTCTCCCACAGCTTGGCCTCCGATGCTGCAGGACATGGGAGCAGATCAATATAAGTGCTATGAAAGCAGAAAATAATATAAGTACTCATCCTTTTTTGTTTGTTTGTTTTTTGTTTTGTTTTGTTTTTCAAGACAGGGTTTCCCTGTGGCTTTGGAGCCTGTTCTGGAACTAGCTCTTTTAGACCAGGCTGGCTTCGAAGTCACAGAGATCCACCAACCTCTCTGCCTCCCAAGTGCTGGGGTTAAAGGCGTGCGCCACCACCTCCCGGCTTATCTACATTTTGTTGTGTGGCTTTTCACCTCATCTTTCTGTACTGCTCATACTGCTTCATTCACGTGTGGCTAGGGTCTTACCTTTCCTCTTCCCAGAATCCTTTCTTTCTCTGGAAGTCCTACCTAAGCTCTTCCTGTCTAGCTGTTGGCTAGTTCTTTATTAAGCCAGTCAGAAGACGCCTTGGCAAAGACACATCTTCACAATGTAAACAAATATTCAGCAACAAAGCCTCTTCTTTCATTGTTCTTGGAGGATTCCCTGGGATAGTTCTGAGTTATACCTGCTACCCCAATACAATGATTGCATGCTCCCAATGTAGAGCGAGCTCAGGCTTGCTCATATCTGTGACACCACAGTCTCCTGGCCATGGAGAGTTCTGGCACAAGGAGGCAGCAGCCGCCCACAGTTCAAGCACTGCAAGCACCTTGTGGACCTTTTGCAAGATCTGCTAGGGAAAGTATTGAGAGGACTGTAATGGGAAATGGAGGAGCTAGGTCCCTGATGGAAAGCTGGATGGAAGATTGGGAGACAGCCCCTGCCAACACCCCACCTGATCCCTGCCAACTTCCACCCCACATCAGTGTGGGCATGCTTACACACACACACACACACACACACACACCACAAACACACACACACCACACACACACCATACCACAAACACACACCACACACACACACCACACATACACACCATACCACACACACACACCACACACACCAGACCACACACACACCACACACACACACCACACACACACCACAAACACACACACCACACCACACACACACACCACACCACACACACACCACACACACCACACACACACACCACACCACACACACACACACCACACACACACACACCACACCACACACACACACCACAAACATACACACACCACACACACACCATACCACACACACACCACACACACACCACACCACACACACACCACACACACACACACCACACCACACACACACACCACAAACAGACACACACCACACACACACCATACCACACACACACCACACACACACACCACACCACACACACACCACACCACACCACACACACACCACACACAACACCACACACACACCACACCACACCACACACACACACACACACACACCACACCACACACACACCACACCACACACCACACCACACACACACCACACACACACCACACCACACCACACACACACACACACACACACCACAAACACAAACACAAACACAAACACACGCATGCACACACCTGTACTCTCTCCCTCCTCCTCCGCCCTCCCCCCCTTCTCTCACACTCTCACAATCTTCGCCTGGATTGCGTCAACCTTGTTTTTGTCTCCTGCCTTGCTTGGCCTTATCAGAAGCAGACTTGATTGATCTGTTGCTTTGTTTTGGTTTCTTTATCAGCCTTTAGGCAAATGTGGCTGTAAAGGAAAGCTGAGCCACCCTTGTCTCCGCTACACAAAAATCAATTCAAAACGGTTCAGAAACCTTACTCCAAACTCCTGTAGGAAAAGGCTTTAGGCTGCAGGCAGAGGAGAGAACTTTCTTGCTTTTTCTGGTGTCTTTTGAACTTTTATTGCAAAGCATTAGTTCCTCCCTTTTATGTTCCACATAGCTAAACACGATAGAACAGGGATTTTTACATTTCCAATATCCATCATGTAACAACGTTATATATTGTAGAGGACTGGGGATTATTTAACAGCAGAACAGTAACAATATCACAGTATAAAAAAATCTGAAAATGAATTTTCTGACCCCCCCAAAATGTACATCATAGTAAAACTGCCCTTACAGAAGGCAGCATTTTCCTTCCCTAAACAGGAATAGACTGATAATCTGTTCCACTTTGTGCAAAGAAAAACAAGACGTGTTTTATATAGAAATCATTCAGAACTAAGTTTAGGTTTTATACATACATATATATATACACACACACACACTTACACACACACACACACACACACACACACATATATATATATGCACATATATGTGAGTGTGTGTGTGTGTGTGTGTGTGTGTGTATAAAGATGTTTCCGGTTTCCATTAGTGTTTCTTTTCCTTTCTATTAATTAAATGTGTTCTTTGACAATTTCATTTATGCATGCAAGGCATGGTTATTACTCTCATATTCCACCTTTTAAAACTCCCTGCTACCCCATCTACCTCTTCTTGTCCCCACAAATGTTTTTCACATTCCTGTCTTGTTTTGCAACTCACTGAGTTTGGTGGAATACATTATTTTTAAAGTATGTCTTTATGATTCTCTGAATTTCACCAATGCCTATTGTATTAAATACTTTTTCATCTCTAATTTTATTAATTTTGATCTTCTATGTGTAGCTTCTGACTAATTTAGCAAAAGAGTTGTCAATCCTGCTTTTTCGCAACTATTTAGTTGAGAAATAACTCTTTATTTAGTTGATTCTTTATATTGCTTTTTTTGTTTGTTGGTTTGTTTCTATTTCATTGATTTCAGTCCTGGGTTTTATTATTTAGTCCCATCTGCTTTTGAGGGGAATCATTTATTCTTGTTTTTTCAGAGCTTCCAAGTCCATCGTTACATTATTAATATGACAGCCCCCAGCTTTCTGATGTAGGCTCCTAGTGCTGTGAACTTTCCTTCACTATGTCCCATAGGCTTGAGTGTGTTGTGTTCCCATATTCATCCAACTCTATCAGTTTCTAATTTCCTTCTTTATCTCTGTCTTGACCCAATTTTATTCAATAGTGTATTATTCAACTTCTGTGAATTTGTAGACTTTATGATATTTCTATTGTTACTGATATCCAACTTTAATCTATGGTAGTCAGATAAGACAGAGGGTGTTGCTTCAATTTTTCTTATATATGTGGAGGCTTTCTTTGTGTCCTAAACATGGTCAATTTTGGAAAAGATTTAATAGGCTGCACAGAAGAAAGCATATTCTTTAAAGTATGGGTGGAATGCTTTGTGGATGTCTGTTAGGTCCATTGGATTTATGTCATTATCCAACTACAGCACGTCTGTTTTGTTTGGGTGACCTGTCTCTTGATGAGAATAGCATAATGAAGTAACCAACTGTCACTGCGTCACTGTGTTAGGGTCAACATGGGATTTTTAGTGGTAGCAGTGTTATGAGGAGTCCACCAAAGATGACCACTCAGACACGGTTTACAGCCAATTGAAAGTCTTTACTCCAACCAGTTGGGAATACCCTTGGGTATTTGAGACCCAAGTGTAGCATCAAGCATTTAGAGTAAGAGATTTTTGGAGGCAAAAACCACATCCTGATACTTTGCTCTGCCGCTGCAGGGAAGGTTTTGTGCAAGTAAGCAGTTTAACAGAAGCTAAGATAGCAGTTAGCTGGTGGGAGAGGCTCTGCACAAGCAGGAAGTTTAACAGAGGCTAAGTTAGGTAGGGTATCTTGACCTTGGTTTCCTAGCATAGAGTTGGGTAATTTTCCACAGGTTTCTCCATCAAGGAGATCAAATTCTAGTTAAACCTCAAATGGCCTCAGCAAGAACACAAGATGGAGGAACCACTGCGCTATATTGCCCTGTCACATTAGTCTTTCTTGCTCTTAGGTATCCTTATGCTTGGTGCACAAATATTTAGAATTATAATATTCTCTTGGTGGGTTTTCCTTTAATGAGAATGTAGTGTCCTTAGTTATCTCTTAGGATTAGTTTTTGTTTGAAGTCTATTTTGTCAAATATTGAAAGAGCTGTGCCTGCTTACTTCTTGGATCCATTTAGTTGGGATGCCTTTTTTCATTCTTTTATGCTTAGGTGGTCTTTGGCATTTATAGTGAGGTGTGTTTCCTGGATGTAGTAGAAAGATTATTTGTGCTTTCTAATCCAATCTGCTAGCCTTGGGTCTTTTTCCTGAGGAATTGAGACCATTAATATTAAGAGTTATTAATGAGCAGTGTTTGTTGATTATTATTATTTTGTTGCGATGATGTGGGGTTTTTTCCTCCTCTTTTGATTAGCTGTTTTAAATTATTCCTTTTGTCCTCTTGGATTAATTAACCTCTTTAGACTGAATTTCTCTTTCTAATGCCTTCTACAGAGCTGTATTGGTAGACAGAATTTGTTTAAATTTGTTTTTATTATGAAATATTTTCCTTTCTCTGTCAATTGTTATTGGTAGTTTTTATGTGTAGTTGAGTCTGGGCTGGCATCTGTGGTCTCTCATAGCTTGTAGAACATCCATCCAGGTCCGTCTGGCTTTCAGAGTCCCCATCACCAAGTCGGGTGTTGCTCTAATGGGCCTGCCTTTATATGTGACTTGGCCTTTTTTTCCTTGCAGATTTTACTATCCCTTCTTTGTTCTGTATTTTTAGTATTTTGATTATTTTGTATCATATGAAGTTTCTTTTCTGGACCTGTCTATTTGGTCTGTATGCCTCTTAGACCTTGATAGGTGTCTCCTTTTTTAGATTGGTGGGATTTTATATAGTGGTTTTGTTTGAAATATTCTATGTGTTTTGACCTGGGTTTCTTCTACTTTTGTATCTATTGTATACAAAGGAGTGTAGTAAAGAATCTGCCACCATGATCACTCCATGGTATGGTTAGGGGGAAGGTTTTTATTGTGCATAAGAGAAAGAAAATACCCAGAGCCATCTGAAGGAATTCAGAATGTAGAGAAAAAAAACCAGACTGAACATGGCCTGGTCATGGACATGGCCTGGGATATCTTCGAGAGAAGAGAGAATAGCACATAGTGGAGAGCAAGAGGACTGTAGTGAGGGGCTGCGGGCTGCGTTCCTTCCGCCTGGATCTCGGCCACCTGGCTAGCTTATGCCCCGAAATAACACACAAACTGTATTCATTTAAACACTGCTTGGCCCATTAGTTTCAGCCTCTTATTATCTAATTCTCACATCTTGCTTAACCCATTTCTAATAATCTGTGTAGCACCACAAGTGGTGTCTTACCGGGAAAGATTCAGCACGTCTAACCTGGCAGCTGGCTCCATTGCATCTGTCCCAGAGAGGAGAGGCAGGGCAATTGCCTGAAGCATCTGACTAACTTCCCTTCTTCCCAGCATTCTGTTCTGTCTACTCCACCTATCTAAACCCTTCCCTATCAAAAAGCCAAGACAGTTTATTAATGAATGAGAGTCCTCCATCAGAGGACAACAAGAGATAGATAGATAGATAGATAGATAGATAGATAGATAGATAGATGATAGATAAATAGATAGAAAGATAGAAAGATGATAGATGATAGATAGATAGATAGATAGATGATAGATAGAAAGAAAGAAAGAAAGAAAGAAAGAAAGAAAGAAAGAAAGAAAGAAAGAAAGAAAGAAAGAAAGAAATATAGATAGATAGGGAAATAGGGAGATAGATATGGAGATAGGGAGATATGCTAGATAGATAGGAAGAGAAAGAGAGAGAGAGAGAGGGAGAGAGAGAGGGGGGGGTATAATATAGTGAGGATAGCGATGATAAGGGCTTTGGAAGAATAGCATGGACTTTGAAATGTATAATAATTACTTTTGGGTAGGGATCCTAGAGACTGACATGGGTTTTGATATGCAACCACAGTACCTGCCAACAGAGAGTCATATGTCCCTTTTGTCAGAGGTAAGGGAAATTACTTCTTTTGGCATATTGGAACCAGTTTCACAAGTTTCCGAGGAAGGCTGTTTTGTTTTGTTTTTCCTAATGGCCCAAAACCCTCCTATAACCCAATTTAAACTCATTTCTGAATATACAGACAGCCTTTGAGATCTAACACCTATTATTCTTTTTTGGTCTTTTCATGGTGTCCAAGACTTCCTTGATGTTTTATGCCTGAATATTTTTTTAGATTTAATTATTTTTGGACTTGATTTCAATTTCTTCAGCCTGTCTTTAAGACCTGACCTTCTTTCTTCTATGCCTTTTAATATGTTGGTGAAATGTTTCTCTGAGGGTTTTTGTTTGGTAGCCTGAGTTTTTCATTTCCAGGATTATTTCAGTTTAGGCTTTCTTTAGTGATGCTATTTCTTTCTTAAATTCTACCTTATGTCTTGAATTGTTTTCATGCATCTTTTTTCCTGGTCTTCATTAAAGCATTTGTTCATAGTCTCTCTCTCTCTCTCTCTCTCTCTCTCTCTCTCTCTCTCTCTCTCTCCCTCCCTCCCTCCCTCCCTCCCTCTCCCTCCCTCCCTCTCTCTCTTTCTCTTCCCTCCCTCCCTCTCTCTCTCTCTCTCTCTCTCTCTCTCTTTCTCTTTCATATTTTGAGACAGGGTTTCTCTGTAGCTTTGGTGTCTGTCCTAGAACTCAGTCTGTAGACCAGGCTGGTCTCAAACTCACAGAAATTTGCCTGTCTCTGCATCCTGAGTGTTGGGACTAAAGGTATGTACCATCGCCATCTGGCTCTCTCTCTCTCTCTCTCTCTCTCTCTCTCTCTCTCTCTCTCTACGTAAAGTTTATTTTTATTCATTTATTTATTTTATATATTTTAAAGATTGTGTATTTATTATGTATGACATGTTCTGCCTGCATGTATGCTGGCACATCAGAAGAAGACACCAGATCTCATTATAGAAGGTTGTCAGTCACCATGAAGTTGCTGGGACTTGAACTCAGGACATCTGGAAGAGCAGCCAGTACACTTATGCTCTGAGCCATCCTTCCAGCCCCTGGCCCAGCTCTCTTTAAGGTTCGTTTTGTTGTTGGTTTGGTTTGTAGTTTTTGTTTGTTTGTTTTTGTTTTCAGATACATGGTTTCTTTGTGTATCCTTGACTGTCTTGGAACTCACTCTGTAGGCCGATTTGGCCTCAATTTCAAGAGATCCACTTGCTTCTGCCTCCCAAGTGCTAGGATTAAAAGAGTGTGCCACCACTGCCTGATTCTCTTTAAGGTTCTTAAACATACTCATAATTGTTATTTTAAAGTCCTTGTCTTGTGCTTCAGCTAAACTGTTTTTCTTGGGGCCCATCACAGTAGTGTTTCTGACTTCTCAAAGAGGCATATGGTTATGTATAACTATTCATGTTTATGTTTTTGCACTAGGATATGGGCATCTGCAGTTATGATTCTTGAAGTGATTCTTTGTGTAGATATCTGATCTCATCTTTGTTAGGTGGGTGTTTCATTCTTTGGTTGCTATTGCCCTACTCTGAGTCCCAGCTATGTGTTGCAGCTATGGGGTTCCTGAGTCCCAGTCACATGTGGGGTGCCTGGTAGAGATCTGTTCTGTGGGTTGGTGGGAAGTTACAAAGAAAAGGGTGTGGAATAAAAGGAAAGGCTGAAAGGGATAGTGGGGAAGAACTAAGGAGACCTTGGGTCTGCCCCAAGATGCCAAATCCCAAGGAGCAAACTGCCACAGGACTAAGGGTGAGTCTGGTACCAGAATGGAAAATATGAAAGAGGATAAAAGTCTCCTGCTTGGGTGCCAGCCAATGGTGGCAACTGAGGGTTCCTTGTGGGGAGTGTTTCTGTGGGTAAGCAGGAGTTACAAAGAAATAGAAATGGGCTAGAAGGAAAATTACAGTGGGGATGAACTAGGGAGACCCTGTGTTCACACCAAGAGCAAAATTTCTAAGGGATGGAGTGGCTGGGAGGAGGACTGTAATATGTAATATATAAAATTTTATAAATTATATAAATAGCTGGGCAGTGATGGCACATGCCTTTAATCCCAGCACTCAGGAGGCAGAGGCAGGCGGATCTCTGTGAGTTCGAGGCCAGCCTGGTCTACAAGAGCTAGTTCCAAGACAGGCACCAAAAACTACAGAGAAATTCTGTCTTGAAAATCCAAATACATATGTGTGTGTGTGTGTGTAATACATTTATAATATATAATAAAATATATACATATATGTATATTTTAATAGGAAAATATCTGAACCATTCACATACTAGTCACACTGAGATTACACAGGAGCACAGAGATCTGTTGGTGTGTTTGGATGGTGGCAGGACTGTAGTTTCTGTTCTTGGCCACTTGTGAACTGCGTAACTGTAGTTAAACCATCCTCAGTACCTCAGTGTCCATACCTGTAAAACAAAGTTCTCTGGTAACTTTCTATTTAGTTTTTGTGAGAAGAAAATGAATTAAATCGTATAGAGCAATGGGAGAGCTCCAGGCTACTGTGGAGCTAGCTGGACAGTCAGTATGCATTCTGGGTCACCCAAGAGGTCTCACCGTAAGCATTCCAAATACTGTCAGCACAAGTCTTTGGTCTAAGAAAATAACTGTGCTGTCTACTCCCCCAACATCCCCCCACTTCCATCTCCTCTTTTCAAGCCACCAACTTTCTTTCCTTTACATGACTGGGCCATCCAAACTCTGGTTTCCCTTCTACTCCACACAGCAGCATGGTAAAGCTGTGAGATTATTGCATGGAGCGTAGAACCTGGACCAAGGAGTTGGGTTTCTCATGATTAGAACAGCCAGCCATTCCTAGGGTCACAGAGAATGCTCTTTTGTTTCAGACCTGTCGCAGGATGCTTTCCTAGGTGCTTGCTCTTTCCCTTCTTAATAATATCCAGAACCATTTGTGCACCCCAGCTTCTGTGCTGGTTGTATTCATCTCCCCACCAGACCATGGGCCTCATCATAGGATGGATGCATCTATCCTGATAACTACACATTCTCAGCACTCAGCATGGTACACAGCCATTCTTGACAAATACTTAAGACCTCATGCTCCCCCTCAAGTCTCTTCTCACCCCTTCTTCCTAGATCTCCTTTCTTCTCCCAAACCAAGAGGATATCATCCTAATTATGAGTTAACTGTCCCAACTTATCATCTCTGATTATTGCCACAGCTTTCTAACAGGTTTTATTTTTCGAATGTTTTTCTTTTCTTTTCTAGAGCCTGTCCTGGAACTAGCTCTTGTAGACCAGGCTGGCCTCGAACTCAGAGATCCGCCTGCCTCTGCCTCCCGAGTGCTGGGATTAAAGGCATGCGCTACCACCGCCCGGCTTTGAATGTTTTTCTTCTAATGTGTGTGTCTACTGTCAACTGCCCTTCTTAAGAACCACTTCACAATGTCAATTCCCAAATGTTTTTCAGATATATTGTCAAACCGATTCATCTAGAAAGGAATAACTCAGATGATGGTGAGGGACTGAAGCTTCAGGGTTTGTATCTGTAGTAGGGGCAGCAATAATGATTTATGACTCCTGCAAGGCTAAAATTAGATACGGACAGTATGAGCAGACATTTGGCAGACGGGAAATCAACATGGCTACGCGCATCAATAATACTTAAGATTTTTCATCCAGAGGAATGAGAATGTTAGGGAAGACAAACAGGAAACTCTTAGGAATTATTTTAAAGGCTACTGGGGTTGGGGTAGAGTGAAAAGAATTAATACTATGTTTCTCATTCCAAAAGACACAAGTAGTATCAACAGGCAGTAATTAAAATGAAGTAAATGTTTCCCAACTAGGATTTCTTAAAACCTTGTTCATAAAAATAAAATTGGTTTTTAGTTCCCCAGTCACTGGAGATAATCAAACTAAAGTTGCCCTTTTTTTAAAAGATAAATCTTTAAATATATTGTGCTTTAAGTAAACTAAGGATTCCTATAAAATTCTTTAACAATCTGTCAGTCATTGAAAATTCTTTCCTAACCACTCTGGACCATTACATTTTTCTCATCCTTCAGAAGTCCTTTTTTTTTTTCTTTTAATGAATGTACAAATGCTTGAAGTAAACTATCTGTTTTCATAACCATCTTATGATTAGGTGGTTA
Organism: Arvicola amphibius; assembly: GCF_903992535.2. NCBI lineage: Eukaryota > Metazoa > Chordata > Mammalia > Rodentia > Cricetidae > Arvicola > Arvicola amphibius. The sequence goes on along the minus strand of NC_052058.2, from coordinate 89,271,425 downwards.
AAATGAGAAAGAAAAACATGGTTAAATGAAGACTTAACAGTAGCAATCTATAATAGTAATTTGCCTTCTTGGGTTAAGTGATTTTGTAAATGGAGATCTTGAAGGTTGTGGTAGTTTGAATATAATTGGCCCCCATAATCTCATAGGAATGAGATCTCATGGCATGATTAGGAGGTGTGGCTTTGTTGGAGTAGGTATGGCTTTGTTAGAAGAAGTCTGTCACTGTGGGGTTGGGCTTTAAGGTTTCCTATGCTCAGGATACCGTCCAGTGTCTCAGTTGGCTTCCTGTTGCCTGTAAGAGATAGGAATCTCAGCTAGTCCAGTACCACATCTGCCTGCTTGCTCCCATGTTCCTTGTCATGATTATAATAGACTAAATATCTGAAACTGCAAGTGAGTCACCCCAATTAAATGTTTTCTTTATAAGAGTTGCCATGGTCTTGGTGTCTCTTCACAGCCATAAAAACGGGACAGGGTCAAGAAGTTACAGAGAAGAATTTTAGTATGTAGCCTAGAGATCATTCTTGTAATATTTTGTTGAAGAAAGTGGTTGGTTTTTTGTTTGTTTGTTTGTTTGTTTGTTTTTGTTTTTTGTTTTTGTTTTTGGTCCTTGTCTGAAAAGTCTGCCTGAGGCTGAAGTAAAGAATTTTGGATTAATTCCATTAGCAGAAGAAATCCCAAACCAGCCTAACATAAACTGTTATACGGTTACTAGGGTTCATGCTTATAAAGAATTATAACAAAAAGTAGCAAGCTGAGGAGGGCAAATTACAAAATATATATTTTGAGGAGAAAAAGAGTACCAGGAAGTAGAATGGAGCCAAATTCTGTCCAAGGAGATAAATAGATTAAGAAATAGAAAATAGGGAGTGGTGACCTCAGGGTAAGATCCCACCCAGCTCAGTTCCAACTTGTGAAAAGGAACTAAAGAAAAGCATAGAGCTGGGTGTGGTGGGGCACACCTTTAATCCCAGCACTGGGAAGGCAGAAGCAAACAGTTCTCTGAGTTTGAGGCCAACCTGGTCTAGAGATCTAGTTTTGAAGACAGCCAAATTTAGGCAGGAAAGGATGGAAAACTGGGGAAGCTATGATTGAACAAGGGGAGTATGTTCTAGTCCCAATAAGCAACAAAACTTGGCAACTTCAGTCACATGGTTCTGGCATTATGGTTAAGGATAGAAGAAACAGGTTATAGAATTTGCCTTTTCACCTAAAGAAAGCCACTGAGGGGGCATGTGTCAGGGTGTCCCTGAATGGAGGGTTAATAGAGAGGCCATTGTATGAAGCTGTGAAGTTGAAGCCTGGATTGCCTTGGAGAACCCAAGATGTTAGAGATGACAGAGTCATGGGATATCTGCCAAGAAGAGCTGCTAACAGGGAGTGGAAACAGTCCAAGAGGAAAAAATGTGTTGCAGTCAATGAAGTTGAACAGAGTTGGCGATCTGAAGAGTGCTTTGACATCAGACATGAAGATATAGACTTTGGAGTTTGCCCAGATGGTGTTCAGTCTTATTTTGGAACAGTATTTCCTCCCTGTGCTCTCTTGCCTGTTTTTGGAATAGTGCCATTATACATTAGAAGTATGCGATCTGCTTTTTTATTTTGATTTTATAGGGGATTGCGTTAAGAAATTACATAAATCTCAGAAGAGACTTTGAACTTTTAAATGTTGTCGAGACTGTGATAGACAGTGGGGCTTTTGAAGTTGGACTGAATGCAGTTTGCATTATGATATTGTTACAAGATTATGAGGGCCAGGGAGTGGAATGTGGTAGTTTGAATGTAATTAGCCCCCATAATCTCATAGGCAGAAGCACTATTAGGAGGTGTGACTTTGTTGGAGTGGGTATGGCCTTGTTGGAGGAAGTGTGTCACTGTGAGGGTGGGCTTTGAGGTTCCCTATTCTTGGGATACTATCCAGTTGACTTCCTGTTGCTTCTGACCAAGATGTAGCCAGCACCACATCTGCCTGCTTGCCACCATGCTTCCTGCCACAATGAGAATGAACTGAATCTCTGAAACTGTAAGCAAGCCACCCCAATTAAATACTTTGTAAGAGTTGCTGTGGTCATGGTGTCTCTTCACAGCAAATAATAACCCTAATTGACAAAGGTAATATGAGAGCAATGATCATTGTTTAAAATTTAAAAAAGAATGAAATTCCCCATCACTGTGGAGGCCGACCCATTGCAACAAAACTGGAGACAAGCTACATTTGCTTGTTTTGGTATTGGTAGAGGAATAGTGTTTGATATCATTTAACTTAACTATTGTTCCAAGTGAGTGGGATTTCAGACAAGTAGCAAATCTTTAACAACCTCCCTGTGATGGATAGTTTTGATTGCTGACTTGACACACCTGGGAAGAGTGATCCTCAATTGAGGAATTTCTTCCATTAGATTTGCCTGTGAGTATGTTTTTGAGGTTTTCTCCTCTCCTCCTCCTCCTTCTTCCTATTTTCCCTTTTACTGAAAATAGGTTCTTTTCTCATATGATATCCTCCTCTCTACTCCTACCAGTTCTTCCTCACCTCCCCTCCTCTCCAGATTCACTCCCTTTTGGTCTCTAATTAGAAAATAACAAGCTTCTAAGAGGTAACAACCAAACATGACAAAAGAAAATATAATGAGATTAAGCAACAAAAAAAATCACATCAAGCCTGAACAAGGCAATCCAACAGATTGAAAAGATACCTAAGAGCAGGCACAGCATCAGAGACCCACTCATTTACACATCCAGGAAGCCCATAAAAATGTCAAGCTAAAACTCCTCTGCATATACATACATATGTATGTATGTATGTATGTATGTATATGCAGAGGACCTGGTGCATATCCCTGTAGGCCCTGCGCTTGCTGCTTTCATTTCTAAATTCCTATGAACCTTGTTTGGTCGATTCAGGAGACTTGTTTTTCTGGTGTCCTCCACTCTCTCTGGCTCTTACACTCTTTCTGTCCCCTCTTCTGACCTCTGAGGGGAGGAATTTGATGGAGACAACCCATTTAGACTCTCTCTCTACATATGTCTGGCTGTGGGTCTCTGCATCTGTTCCCATCTGCTGCTGGGAAAACCTTCTCTGATGATGACTGACATAAGGTACTGATCTATGAGTATAGCAGACTATCATTAGGAATTTATTTATTTATTTATTTTAGTCCAGTAGTGTTTGGTTTTGCCCTCTGTCTCTGGTTATTAAAGCATTTTCTTGATTGCTAACTGATGTAGGAGAGTCCAACTCACTGTGGGTGGTGCTATCACTGGGAAGGTAGGCCTTGGAGTGTGGAAATTATAAGAAAGTTAGCTGAGCAAACCAATAAAAACATTCATCCATAATAAATAAATAAAATATTAAAAAAAACATTCATCCATGGTCTTGCTTCCGGTAAGGCTCATGCCTGAGATCCTGCTCTTACTCCCCTCAGGGATAAACTGTGACTTGGAACTATAAAGCCAAACAGGCCCTTTCTTTCCTCAGGTTGGTTCTTGTCAGTGTCTTACTGCAGCACCGAAAAGCAAGTTAGGATACCTGTATAGGACAGTTGACTTTGTCCTTTCTTGTCCACGGACTACACAGGCTGAAGTCCAAGGAAAATGGAAACGTTAGTGAGAAATTGAATGCCATAATTTTTCAGGAACATCTGGGAAGGAAGATCTCAAATTTTGAATGCCTAAGTCCTACAAATCTGGGTCTATGGAAGAGTTAACAGCTCTCTCCATTCCCAATACTTCTACTTCTACACTGTTTGAAGACAATACAGTGACTTCTCCTACTATTGTGCTGTTTGGAGCTAAGATTAAATAGTTGCATAACCCAATAGGGTACTTGTCATGTCTGAAAGGAAAAAAAATATACTTTCTACACCAAGTAAGCAGCCAGCCCTAACTACCAGAATCAAGCAGAGCAGGATGAAATTGTATGGGGATGGATCTTGGGGAGTCTAGATCACAAAATAGGACAGGGGAAATTTACTGATTTGACAGCATTGCCCGTAGAGCCAAGGTTGATGATCTTGGCAAGAACCTAGAAGATGATGTAACATGATGATCCATATTTCTCCTAGAAGGGTAAGTAAGGAGCCAAATTAGATGGAGTTGAAATGCCAGTACAATCCAGCAGGGACCAGAAGAAGCAAAGAAAATGATTAGGGACATGAGCAGCAAGAGTTGGTATATTATCATAAAGCTAGAAGACTGTCCACCCAAAGCACAGTTCTCACTTCAAGCTGCATGAGTGACCATGGTCCAGAAGCATGGGTTTTGGATGCTCCAAATAAATGCTTTAATGTGGAAATGATTTTACAATTATAGAACAAAAGCCATAAATCAAATAATTTTTTTCAAACATCTTGGTGCAAAATCAGGTTGGAAACTACAGTAAACCAAGGAGATCTCTCCCATAGGTTTGATTACATTCTTGGCATGTGAATTGGTAGGAACAAATCATCTGTTAATGTATCCCAGAGATTTTACACAATAGTTACAAGAACATTAGAGAAGACACAGGAGTGGGCAATGAATGACTATTAAAGGGGTTAGTATATATTATATATAAATTATTATTATTATTAATATATATTGTTTGATTCAACATATAATTTGACTCTGTATCTGTAACTTTTCAATACTCCATTATTTAAAAATTCTAATCAATTAGTTTTGAAAAATGTTTATCATGATGTTTTGGGTTTGTTTGTCTGTCTGTCTGTTTGTTTCTGGGAACTTCAGCTCATAAGACCTACCAGCTGATTGTTTTCCAAAGTAAGGCCCAAGAAATACACTATTCATATAATTTTAAAGAACTGAGTTAGGAAACTTGGTTTCCTGTAGCACAACTAATAAAAAACCCAGAGATAGATATTGGGGTTCAACGTGATGGTCAGAAAAGCAAATCAGCCAGCCACTGGCTCTTACCTCTACCTTAGTCTGAAGTGACAATCCCGCTTCCAGTAATCCTCAGAATGAGGCTACACTGGAGAGTTGTCTCCTTTAGTCTTATCTTCCTCTCTAGTGCTGGGATTAAAGGCATATACCACTATTACCCAATTTCTATAGTAAACTAGTGTGACTACTGGGATTAAAGATGTGTGTCACTACTGCCTGGTCTGTAAGGCTGATCAGGGCAGCTGTTTTGCTTTCTGATCTTCAGGTAAGCATTATTTAGTAAAATACAAATGAAATATCACTACATTTTGTAACCCCGCTTGGCGGGTCAGCTATTCAGGGTCCTCTGAAGAGGCGCTACCTGAAAGACATGGGCTGGAGAGAGAAAGGAGAGCAAGCAATATTTTATTTGTCAAGGTCTCGTTTATTAGGGTGAAGGTTACATCTTATATGGCCCTTGAAAGAGGAACTTGACATAGGGTGAAGGTAGGGGTAGGAAGGAACTTTGCCGGGGTAGTGAAGGTCATCAGTCAGCACCCCTGGTGTAAGCCGAAACATGTGATTCCACTAACATTTTCCAAGATAGTTGGAATATGGGGCAGGTTCCATAAACAAATAGTTCTCAAGATAGTTGGGATGTGAGGTGGGTTCTCCTCAAACATCCTTAGGGCAATGACCCCTGCTATCTTTTTTTAGGACAATGGTCCTCAACAACATTTTCCCTTTTTGTCTAAAATAAAAAGAAGGCTATAACTAATATAAGAAAAACTATATACAATAAGTACAATGACTATATATAATATATACAGGCAATAAATACATCAACAATGTCTAGTTCATTTGCTTTTGACAAATTAAGAGAAAATACTCCATATCTATCCTATCTTGGTGAATCCAAAATATTGTACCTAATTTACTTTCTATCATAACTTGCTTTCTGCATCTGGTAAACAAGGAAAACTATAGCTATAACCAACTAGTCTTCAACTCCCTCAGAGTCCCAAGAAGGAAAGAATATTGAGTAAGCAGTGAGTACAAGCAAGTGATATCCAAAAAACATGAGAAATGACAGAAACATCTGAATTCCTGGATAGTTACCCAAAGTACTTCTGTCATGTTGGGACATCTATCTTCGACCTACAGGCTTAGCATATCTGACAAACTTTTCTGTGAAACAGAGTATTTTAAAGGACTCTCCCTCCTTGTCTTGACAATGTTTGAGTCATTTTCTTTTATGTCTCGCTTATCCAGTTTGGACAGCATACTGTCAGCAGTCAAGGCAGGGACATTTTCTTGCTTAGTGGCTTACTTTTGCCACAAAGAAAGTAAACTCCATGTGGACTTCTTTTAATGACTGTTATCATCTCTGAAGTAGAATAGTGCTGCCAGGAGCAGACATGCCTCATTATCATAAAAAAGAATCAATGTTATTAAACCATCTTAAATGCCATTTTCTGTAGATCTCTGAATTATTTGAAGTTTATCTGTATATCTAAAATATATTTTTGCTCATCTTCTCCCTCCTGCTCTTCAATTGAACCTTGGGAGCTCAGTCTGTTTCTCTGATGAGGGTCTCTGTCTCTATCTCCATCCATCACCAGATGAAGATTTTATAGTGATATTCGAGATAATCATCAGTTTGATAGTGGGGCAAGGACAGTTCAAGCACCCTCTCCTCTGTTGCCCAAGGACCTAGCTAGGGACATCCCCATGGACACCTGGGATCCCCTCTAGAGCCAAGTCTCTTGCCAACCCTAAAATGGTTCCCTTAATGTAGATATCTTCTTCCCTGCTCCTATATCCACCCTTCCTCCATCTCCACCCTCCCATTCCCCCAAGCTCTCTCCAGTCTTTCCCTTTTCCCTTCCCTCTCCCCTCTCCCCTTCCCCCAACCTTACTCCCACCCCTACTCCCATCCCCATGCTCCCAACTTTTGCCCAGCAATCTTGTTTGCTTCCAATTTTCAGGAGGATCTATATATGTTTTTCTTTGGGTTCACCTTGTTATTTGGCTTCTCTAGGCTTGTGAACTATAGGCTTAATGTCCTTGGTTTATGGCTAGAGTCCACTAATGAGTGAGTACATATGATATTCATCTTTTTGGGTCTGGGTTATCTCACTCAGGATAGTGTTTTCTATTTCCATCCATTTGCATTCAAAATTCAAGATGTCATTGTTTTTTTACCGCTGAGTAGTACTCTAATGTGTATATATGCCACGCTTTCTTTATCCATTCTTCCATTGAGGGGCATCTAGGTTGTTTCCTATTACAAATAATGCTGCTATGAACATAGTTGAACAAATGCTTTTGTAGTATGATTGGGCATCTCTTGGATATATTCCCAAGAGTGGTATTGCTGGATCCTGAGGTAGATTGATTTCCAGTTTCCTAAGAAACCACCACACTGATTTCCAAAGTGGTTACAAGTTTGCATCCCCACTATCAATGGATGAGTGTTCCCTTTACTCCACATCCTCTCCAGCATAGGTTATCATTGGTGTTTTTTATTTTAGCCATTCTGACAGGTGTAAGATGGTATCTCAAAGTTGTTTTGATTTGCATTTCCCTGATAGCTAAGGAAGTTGAACATAACCTTAAGTGTCCTTTGGCCATTTGAAATTCTTCTGTTGAGAATTCTCTGTTCAGTTCAGTACCCCATTTTTTAATTGGGTTAATTAACATTTTAAAGTCTAGTTTCTTGAGTTCTTTATATATTTTGGAGATCAGACCTTTGTTTGATGCGGGGTTGGTGAAGATCTTCTCCCATTCAGTAGGATGCCTTTTTATCTTAATGACAGTGTCCTTTGCTTTACAGAAGCTTCTCAGTTTTAGGAGGTCCCATTTATTCAATGTTGCTCTTATTATCTGTGCTACTGGGGTTATATGAAGGAAGCCCTCATATAACCTGTGCCCATGTGCTGCAGTCTACTTCCCACTTTCTGTTCTATCAGGTTCAATGTGGTCGGATTTATATTGAGGTCTTTAATCCATTTGGACTTGAGTTTTGTGCATGGTAATAGATATGATTTATTTCCATTCTTCTACAGGTTGACACCCAGTTATGCCAGCACCATTTGTTGAAGATGCTTTCTTTCTTCCATTGTATACTTTTAGCTCCTTTGTTGAAAATCAGGCGTTCATAGGTTTGTGGGTTTTTGATTCCATTCCATTGGTCGACTTCTCTGTTTTTATACCAATACCAAGCTGTTTTCGTTACTGTAGCTATGTAATAGAGTTTGAAGTCAGGAATGCGAGGGATTGGTCCACCAACTGAGGCAGTGAGCCTGTTCTAATGGGAGCTCACCAAATCCAGCTGGACCGGGCCTGAATGAGCATGTGATCAAACTGGACTCTCTGATTGTGGCTGACAATGGGGGCTGACTGAGAAGCCATTGATAAAGGCACTGGGACTTGTTTTTATGGCATGTTCTGGCTTTTTGGGACCCTAGTCTATATGGATGCACAGCTTCCTAGGCCTGGATGTAGTGGGAAGGGCCTTGGACTTCCCACAGGGCAAGGTTCCCTGCCCTCTCTCGAGCAGGGAGGGGGAAGGAGGAGGAAGAAGAGTAGGGGAGTGGGAGGGGATTAGGAGGAGGGGAGGAAGTATAATTTTTTGAATGGAAAAAATATATATATTATATATTGTTTGACCTTAAAAACAAATCTAATATTACTACAAGTTCAATTATAATAGGTGACTAATTGCTAACCTGCATTTCCTTATTGTCCTAAATAGTTGGTAATAAAAATTTCAAAGACTAGAAATTTGCATTATATTGTTAAATGAGTTGTATAGTAGAAATATATGTATAGTATGTTCTAACAAAGTTAATCTCAAATTTATATCAATATATAAAATTTGTATACAATATACAAAAGTCCAATCAAATGTAAAACATTTAAAACTAGAAGTTTCTTTCTAAAAGTAGATTCAATAATCTACCTTTTTATCTTATCATGTCTATATCCTCCCTTTTTTTCTTTTCAGAGTAGATTCAATAATCTACCCTTTTATCCTATTATATCTATACCCCCTTATGTCTTTTCAAAACAAGAACCTTGAATCTGATTTCCTTTGTTTAGCTTTTTTCCTGACCATTCTCAATAATAACTTGTAACCAACACCCCTAAATGATTGCAAATATCCATAATCTACTGAACTTACCCCAAACCACTCACCCCACCTTTTTGGAATATGGGTGTCATATTCTTAAATTTACTTCCTACTTAATTTTTCTTCCTTCCCAGTATCTTTAGGTGACCATCAAAAGAAAAAATTGAATTAATTTTCAAGTCCTGGGAGAGGTAACGGTATCATTTTCTGTACAGTCTATGAGTAATGGGAAAGTGCAGGGCTTGTCTCAAGTTCTGGCCAGAGTATTCATTAGGTTGGATCATCTCAGCTAGCCACCTCAAAATTGTTCTGATCAGTTTGTTCTCTATAGTCGATATTTAAGTGGTATCAGCTGAATGGTATCATATGAACCAGGTGAAATTGTTGGTTTTGGTTCCCATCTTCGTCCTGGAGACTTCAGAGATTGCTGTTGGAAAATTTTTGTTCTCTGTGGAAAACTTAAACATTATTCATATCAAAATGGAAAGTTTGAATTTTGATAGACATATATTCAAAAGAAGGTACCGGAGACACAAAAATGGGAATGGGGAGAAGTAGAGTTTTTGAAAGCAAAGTTTTGATAAACTTAGCCCCTAGATTTTTTATTTTCCTTCTGTCACACACCAGGAGGCTTTCCTGATATGAGACACAATCTCTGAATTTTACTTTTAACAATACGCTTGGATTTAGAGGAGAGAGTCACAGTCCAACTCGAAAGCCAGTTTTGATTGTTAAGTGAGTTGGGACTACCATTATATTGAGAGTAGGGAAATATGTATGTTTAGATAGTGGGATTTTACCTTGCAGAGAATATTGATATCATAAGACAGATTTTTTTAGGCTTGGTGATTCTTTCTGGACAGATATCTTTTATTTTTTAGACACCTAGATGTCCAAGATCTCTGGGATTTTCAAAGATGATATTTTCTATTTTCCTGCAATGACAAGAACCCTGCCCCAACCCTTGTGAGGTTTCCTTACAACTTGTAGGATTGTCACCTCTGTGGATGACCTGTCATTTCTAGTTATCCAGAGATTTCTCCTTTTCAAACCTAATCTTAATTAATTTTGATGGTATCCATAGATTTTCTTCTCTTGTGGAAATAAGAGCAACACCCCTTCCCCACCATAGCACATTTCCTGGTTTTCGTTCTGAGGTCAACACATTCTTGAAGTACACAGACTGATTTAATTCAGAAGTTTTTTCTATTGCCCAACATCTCTCTGCAGCTGTTGTTCCTTTCTCATCGGGATTAAGAAAATTCAAGGTTAATAAAGCATTATAACATCTATTTCTGGGTGTATTTATATTCCCTTTCTGTTTATTTAACATATCCTTTACTGTTTGATTTGATCTTTCTATAACTGCCTGACCTGTAGGATTGTGTACTATACAAGTAATAGGCTTTATGTTATAATAAGCAAGAAACTGTTTTATTTTCTTAGAGACATATTCTGGAGCATTGTCTGCTTTTATTTGTGCAGGTATGCCCATGATGGTCATAACTTCTAGTAAATGTGAGATTACTGAATCAGTCTTTTCTGAACTCAAAGTAGTTGCCCATTGAAAACCTAAATAGATATCCATGGTGTGGTGTACATATTTTAATTTTCCAAATTCTACAAAATGGAACACATCCATCTGCCAGATTTTATTCCTTTGAGTATCCTTTGAGTTACTTCTTGCAGGTAGCAGTGTTTGGTTGTATAAAGAAAAAGTAGAAAGTCTCCTTATAATCTCCTTGGCTTGTTTCCATGTAATGGAAAAGTCCTTTGTTAAATTTTTGCTATTGAAATTCTTTGCTTATGAAATTCTGAGACCTTCAGCACATTTCCTATCAAAATTGATTGGTTTCTGCATTACCTTGTGCTAGAGGACCTGGCAGACCTGTGTAAGATCAATGTGTGTTAGATATATGGGGTGATCTCTATTCCTGATTATATCTTCAATCTTAATAAATAATAAAGTCAATTCTTTATCACCTCCTGGGGAAAATCCTTCAGCTAATGGACTTTGAGATGCTGGACCAGGTTGGGCATGGCCTTGGATAATAGAAATGTGTGTGCTCACACGCTCACTCTCTCTCAGCTAGTGGATTCAGTTCCTGTTCCCCACTCATGTGGCGACTGTGATCTGTGAGTCTACCCCTAAATAAAGAACCCTTCATTATATGCAATTCTGAGATAGTATGTGACTACTTTATAGCATCCATCTACATTTGGTGACTATTTGTACACCTATACAAAGGTATTTTGTCATATTGTATACATGTATGCTTCTACCTCTGCTTAAGACATTTTATATATTTATACAATTTTAGGATATATTTATCATATTGCATATAGATTTCTACCTCTGATCAAGATGCTTATACATTGTTTACATTCTGAGGTCACTCATTTGCCACACAGTTGTTTAAAGATTGTTTAATATTCTATTATGAAGTCTTAGTCTTTAAAGCTACATAGGTATTATGTAAGTCAATATTCATCTATATTTGTCATACTTATAGGTAGACTAATCTTAGATACGTAGAGATTTATTCTGCATAGATTGGTAATCTTCAACTACTACAAAGAACTGTAGAATATGGGATTTAAATCTTAGGGTTCTGTTGAGGTGAGACATGATTTCTCCTGGCGGCACCAATCTGTTCCCAAGAGAATGTTGGGCACCAAAGACACTCCAGTTGGAACTTGTTTTCTTCTTGGCAAAACTGGCCTTTGGGCAAGGAACTGTCCATGCCTCGACCTCTAACAAAATGTCCAGACTGAACAAGCACTGCCAAACAGTGCCAATACAGGGTAAGACAGTTTTGAAAATTTTCTACCTCTAAAAATGGTCTATCAGTTACTCTAGGCTTTATCCAAAGTTGGTTGCTCCATTGTTGCAAATGAGATTTTGGGTGATTGCCCAGGTAGCCAGTTGTCTCTGTCACTTATTGCACCTTTTGGAAGTTTGTACTTCCTGTCTACTCAAGTAATATTATTTACCTTCTCAGGTCTTTGATAGGGTTAAGGACTAGATAGTCATAGTTATCTTCCTTTCATGACTTAGTCAAGCCATTTATAATACAAGACTTAGACTCCTGAGGATAGAGTAATTATTAAAACATTTAGAATGTTCCTTTCTTAATATTGATTATGCTAATTTTAATTATAATTTTTATACTTGATATCTGTTCTTATTGTATATAGTTTTGTATTGGATTTGAAACTCTCTTATTTAGACAAAAGGGGGAGGTTCTGGGGAAACTCTTTCAGCCAATGGCCTTTGAGATACTGGACCAGGCCTTGGGTACTAGAAATGCTCTCTCTCTCTCTCTCTCTCCCTCTCTCTCTCTCTCCCTCTTTCTCTCTCTCTCAGCTTCTGCATTGGGTTCCTGTTCTCCCCACTCCTGCAGAGGACTGTGATCTGTGAGTCTACCCCTAAGTAAAGAGCCTTTTATTATACTCATTTCTGAGCTAGTGTGGAACTACTTTATAGGATCCATCAACAATCGTCTGGTATAAATCAGCATTTGCAATATACAAGACAACTCTTTCTGCATATTGCAAATTGGTAACTCTGTTGAGAGGTTCTTTAAAATCCCTTAGTACCATGAGAATAGTGTATAATTCTGACTTTTGGAAATAATTATAAGGGCTTTGTTCTACTTTTACTTAAATTTTTCTAATTTGTAACCTGCCTTTCTGGATTTATTTGCATCAGAATAGAATGATGGGGCTCCAATTATTGGTGTGTCCCTTATAGTGTGAGGAAGGACTTAATTAGTTCTCTTTATAAGCTGAAATTTCTAGCTTTTGGAATAGTTGTTGTTAAACTCTCCAAAAAAAAATTACTACAAGCTCTTTGCCAGGGTTCACTTTCTTCCTATAATTTGGCGATTTCATCATTATTAAAAGATACTATAATTTCTACTGGGTCTATTCCTGACAATTGATAAAGTCTCATTTTTCCTTTTATAATTAACTCAGAGACCTTTTCCACATAAGTTTTTAATTTTTTACTGAGTTTGTGTGCTAAGATCCATTCTAAAATAATATCTTCCCTCTGCATTAAAATTCCTGTAGGAGAATGTTTGGAGGGAAATATGACCAGAATGTAGTTAAGATTTGGATTTACATAATCCACATGTGCATTCCATAATTTCTTTTCAATCAAATACAATTCTCTCTCAGCTTTAGCTGATAATTCCCTGGGACTATTTAAGTCCTTGTCACCATCTAAGATTTTGTTTAAATTAATCAGGTCATCAGAACCTATCCCAATAGTGGGCTGCAGATGGGAAAAATCTCCTAACAATCTTTGGAAGTCATTAAGAGTCTGAAATTAATCTTGCTTAATTCATACCTACTATGGTCTAATTTTTTGTAAATCCATTTTATAACCTAACTAATAGTAGAATATCCTCCTTTTATTTTTTCAGGAACGATTTGTAATCTGCAACATGTTGTGGGAATTCCTACCTCCAGTAGCCTTTATGTTACCTTTATGTGGCCTTTTATACTATATATGCCGATGTAAAGCATGTGTTTGGCCTCTTTTCCGGCTACAGGATTCGGTTGCTGTTCCTCGTTCCAACAGAAGATTGTGATCTGTGAGTCTACTCCAAAATAAATAGCCCTCTATTATACTCAACTCTGAGCTAGTATGGGATTTCTTTTAAGCATCCTTCTTTATATGGCGCCCATGTGGATATGAACTCCACACCTACCTGGGTGGACCACCTTAAAGGCCTAGGTCCACAGCCCCAAAAGACTCCCATCCCCACCTGCTTGGCTTGCTTTTACCTAAGTGGTTTTTTTTTGTAGAACCCCTGCCACAGGAAAGCTAACTGCATGCAGAAGCGACTTGGAAATTTCCCAAGTGCACACATGCCTCCTACCCCCACAGCTGCTTTCCCTGGCACGGTTCCCTGCTGCCTGGTGACTTGCACAGCTTCTAGTTTGTGCTCCCTGCCCTTGAGTTCTGGGCTTTCTGCTCCATGTATGGAATTGATTTAATTGCTTTTAATTTGTCAAGTAAAACATACTTCTCAGTATTTAACCAGCACCAAGGTGAGAAAGCCAAAAAGGCTCAGGACTATTCATGGCACCAGGTTGAGTTGTGACTCAGCAACCATGACACCTGCTGGACAATAAAGGTTATTACACCTAAAACAATTTACCCGACCTCATACCGGAGCCTTCTCAGCTTGGTCGATCACCTTCCTGGACCTGGGGGGAGTTGGGAGGACCTTGGACTTAGCATAGAGTGGGGAACCCTGATGGCTCCTTGGCCTTGAGAGGGAGGGAGGGGAGGTATGGGTGGAGGGAAGGGGAGGGAAGGGGGAGAAGGAGGGGCGGGAAGGGGGAGGAGGAGCGGAGGGAGGGGGAGGAGGAGGGAAGGAGATGGAAATTTTTAAATATCAAAAAAAATAAACCATGAGAATGAAAAAAAAAGAAATTAAAAATAAATAAATAAATAAATAAACTTGAAAGTTATATAATTGTGGACAACATTACTATTGAAACTTTTGGTAACTTTTTTGCTAATACTAAGAATTTGTATTCTGCAAGACTTATATGGTTATTGTAATATATCCATTTATTGGATATTGGGACTCATTTTTCTTCATATTATATCCTTAAGAAAATGGTTTGATAACAAAACCAAGAATGAGTCATTTTTAGAAGTGATACAGTCTTTACAGACTAATAATAAACAGCTAGCTAACGGAATTAATACCATCAAAAGTCAAAAGTTACCTGAAAAAATTAATACTATGGAAAGGGTAACGTTAATTTGACAGACAAAATTGAATCCATGTCAAAGGGTACTGAGAAATTAATGGAAAGAATTCATTCTGTTGAATTTGATAATCAAAATCTGTTATGATTAAGTTATGATAGGTTAGCAGATAGAGTATCTCTCCAGGAAGGCAATCTGCATGCTATCCAAATAGCATCCAAGGATGACATGTTATCTTTAAAGGAAAAACTTCAGACCTTGGAATCACATGTGCAGAATGAGGACCAGAAGCTAGGTACCCCAATGAAATCACTAGAAATATATACAGGCCAGGAGATTCACACTTTACAAAAGACAGTAGCAAAAAGATTTGAAATGATTGAGGAAATTATTGGAGCTTTTGAGAAAGGAAATAAGGCACAGGATGGGATTCAACATCACCAGTAGCTGTCAGAGATGGTTTACTTAAGGTTTTAGCTTCCTACCCTGTAATCTACTCTGACAAAGCATTAAGTTCTAAAGGCCCAAAAGGATCCAAAGAAGGTAGATGGATACGTATAGGAATGAATGATCTAAAACAAAATAAGCAAGCTGTTGTAACCTATGGCTTGCAGTCCATATTTGTTAGAGAGATGGTAAAGACATGGGCTTTTAGCATTAAAGTCACACCACACAACCGGCTTCAGTTAGTTTCAGCAGTCCTGGATGATAGGCCTCAACTGATGTTTAAATGCTATTTCAGGTAAGAGGCTAAATTTTACAACAGGGGAAAGCAAAAGGACTTGAGACTTTCTAAGATCAAATTCTTGGTGAGGGCACTTATGCTGATCCACAGCCTCAAGATTTTTATGATTAATAAATTTTGTCCTTATGCCACAAAGCATCCTTAAATGCTTGGGACAGGATTCAAGAGCTAGGTAAATGAATTGAATCATATCCAGGGCTAAACAGGGTCAGAGAGAATCCTTTAGTGACTTTTTACAAAAATTAACTAAGGCAGTACAAATAGGAATAACAGACCCAGATGCTAGATGCATACTTATTGAATCTCTGGCTTTTGAAAATGACAACTTAAAATGCAAAAAGACACTTGGGTCTTTAAAGGTTAAATTAGCACCTATGGATGAATGGATCCTTCATACAATGAACATTGAGACATTTGACTATAATACTGAATCTTGGGTAGCAGAAGCAATTTCCAAAGGTATGAGGAGACATCAAAATGCCAAATGTTTTAATTGTGGTAGAAGAGGACATCACATCTGAGAAGGGATTATAGACAAGGAATTCCTAGGAATAATGTCTCCTCTGGGAATGGCAAGAATAGGAAGACTCAGCCTTCAGGTATATGTAGAAGGTGTGGCAAAGGCTGATATTGGACCAATGAATGCAGATCAACAAAAGACAGACAAGGCAACCCAATACCATTGGAAAACTCCTTGGGGGCCTCTTGAAACACCAAGTCAAAAGTGTTTCAGTCATTCCCAGTCACTGTGAAAGACATGTCTCAACAGGAAATTTTAAAAATCTAGAGCCTTCTATAAAAAAAAAAAAAAAACATACTGTTCTAGATGATGGAATAAACGTGGAGGATAAATCAAAATTCCAATAGGAAATAGAAAATGTATATTCTGGCAGACTTATATAAATGATCAAAGACCAAAGCTAAGCATATGTAAAAATGGCATTGTAATTGTGGTCTTGATTGACATGGGTGCATATATGAGTGTCCTTACTCCAGAATCTTGGCATTGAAATTGGCCTCTTCAAGATGTTCAATTACTAGCAATTAGAATCCTATCTCAAGTGAAACAAAGCATGATATGGGTTGACTGCATAGGGACAAAAGGACAGAGAGGAAAGCTGAGGCCATATGTGACTAATATGGCAATGAATTTACAAGGTCATGACCTGCTGCAGCAATGAAATACCCAGATTAACATTCTTGCAGTCCCAGAAACTCATGTTTGTTGGAAGGATATTATAAAATGTTATTTTAAAAACGGTCACTAGCCATTCAGGCTGTACAAGAACACAAAGCAACTAGCAAGCCTTTACCAACATCCCTATCTTTAAAATGGTTAACTGAGAAACTGATATGGGTTAAACAGTGACTGTTAACAGAAGATAAACTGTAGGCTTCAGAATAGCTGGTACAGGAGCAACTAGATGCTCACCATATTGAAGAATCAACCAGCCCTTGGAATTTCTCCTGTATTTGTTGTTAATAAGAAATCTGGTAAGTAAAGAATGGTGACAGATCTAAGAACTGTCAATAAATTAATTCAACCTATGTGCCCTCTACAATCTGGAATTCCTCTGCCTTCTCTATTATCAAAAGAATGGCCTCTTAGAGTTATTGATTTAAAATATTGTTTCTTCACTATACCTATACAAGAAAAGGGAAGATTATCCATTACGATCAAGTAGGCTTCATCCCAGAGATGCAGGGCTGGTTCAACATACGAAAATCTATTAATGTAATCCATCATATAAACAAACTGAAGGAAAAAAACCATATGGTCATCTCATTAGATGCTGAAAAAGCATTTGACAAAATTCAGCACCCTTTTATGATAAAGGTCTTGGAGAGATTAGGGATACAAGGGTCATTCCTAAATATAATAAAAGCTATTTACAGCAAGCCGACAGCTAACATCAAATTAAACGGAGAGAAACTCAAGGCTATCCCACTAAATTCAGGAACACGACAAGGCTGTCCACTCTCTCCTTATCTCTTCAATATAGTGCTTGAAGTTCTAGCAATAGCAATAAGACAACATAAGGGAATCAAGGGGATTCAATTTGGAAAGGAAGAAGTTAAACTTTCATTATTTGCAGATGATATGATAGTATACATAAGCGACCCCAAAAACTCCACCAAAGAACTCCTACAGCTGATAAACTCCTTCAGTAACGTGGCAGGATACAAGATCAACTCCAAAAAATCAGTCGCCCTCCTATACACAAAGGATAAGGAAGCAGAGAGGGAAATCAGAGAAGTATCACCTTTCACAATAGCCACAAATAGCATAAGATATCTGGGAGTATCGCTAACCAAGGAAGTGAAGGATTTATTTGACAAGAACTTTAAGTCTTTGAAGAAAGAAATTGAAGAGGATACCAGAAAATGGAAGGATCTCCCCTGCTCGTGGATTGGGAGGATCAACATAGTAAAAATGGCAATTCTACCAAAAGCAATCTATAGATTCAATGCAATCCCAATCAAGGTCCCATTAAAATTCTTCACAGAGATTGAGAGGACAATAATCAACTTTATATGGAAAAACAAGAAACCCAGGATAGCCAAAAAAATCTTATACAATAAAGGTACTTCTGGAGGCATTACCATCCCTGACTTCAAACTCTATTACAGAGCTACAGTATTGAAAACGGCTTGGTATTGGCATAAGAACAGAGAAGTTGACCAATGGAATCGTATAGAAGACCCGGATCTTAAACCACAAACCTATGAACACCTGATTTTTGATAAAGGAGCCAAAAGTACACAATGGAAAAAAGAGGGCATCTTCAACAAATGGTGCTGGCATAACTGGATGTCAACCTGTAGAAGAATGAAAGTAGATCCATATCTATCACCATGCACAAAACTCAAGTCCAAATGGATTAAAGACCTCAATATTAATTTGAACACATTGAGATTGATAGAGGAGAAAGTGGGAAGTACTCTACAACAAATGGGCACAGGGAACCGTTTCCTATGCATAACCCCAGCTGCACAGACTTTAAGGGCAACATTGAATAAATGGGACCTCCTGAAGTTGAGCAGCTTCTGTAAAGCAAAGGACATTGTCACTAAGACACAAAGGCAGCCTACTGACTGGGAAAAGATCTTCACCAACCCTGCAACTGACAAAGGTCTGATCTCTAAAATATATAAGGAACTCAAGAGACTAGACGGTAAAATGCCAATTAACCCAATTAAAAAATGGGGCGATGAACTGAACAGAGAATTCTCAACAGAAGAAGTTCGAATGGCCAAAAGACACTTAAGGTCATGCTCAACCTCCCTAGCTATCAGGGAAATGCAAATCAAAACAACTTTGAGATATCACCTTACACCTGTCAGATTGGCTAAAATCCAAAACACCAATAATAACCTTTGCTGGAGAGGTTGTGGGGTAAGGGGCACACTCATCCATTGCTGGTGGGAATGCAAACTTGTGCAACCACTTTGGAAAGCAGTGTGGCGGTTTCTCAGGAAATTCAGGATCAACCTACCCCAGGACCCAGCAATTCCACTATTGGGAATCTACCCAAGAGATGCCCAATCATACAACAAAAGCATATGCTCATCTATGTTCATAGCAGCATTATTTGTAATAGCCAGATCCTGGAGACAGCCTAGATGCCCTTCAGTGGAAGAATGGATGAAGAAACTGTGGAATATATACATGCTAGAATACTACTCAGCGGTAAAAAACAATGACATCTTGAATTTTGCAGGCAAATGGATGGAAATAGAAAACACTATTCTGAGTGAGGTAACCCAGACCCATAAAGATGAACATGGGATGTACTCACTCATATTCGGTTTCTAGCCATGATTAAAGGACATCGAGCCTATAAGTTTGGGATCCTTGAGAAGATAATAAGAAGAACCTCCACCTGACGATAGATGAAGAAAATGACAGAGCCCCACCTTGGAGCACCGGACTGAGCTCCCAAGGTCCTGATGAGGAGCAGAAGGAGAGAGAACATGAGAAAGAAAGTCAGGACCGTGAGGGAACCTCCAGCTGGTGACAGATGGGGAAGGTGACTGAGCCCCACATTGGAGCACTGGACTGAGCTCCCAAGGTCCCGATGAGGAGCAGAAGGAGCGAGAACATGAGGGAGAAAGTCAGGAACGAGAGGGGTGCGTTCACTCATGGAGACGGTGGGACAGAACTAATGGGAGATCACCAACTCCAGTTGGAATGGGACTGATGGATCATGCGACCAAACCCGTCTCTCTGAGTGTGGCCAACAGCGGGGGCTGACTGAGAAGCAAAGGACAATGGCTCTGGGCTCTGATTGTTCTTCATGGACGGGCTCTGTGGGAGCCTTCTCAGCTTGGTCGATCACCTTCCTGGACCTGGGGGGAGTTGGGAGGACCTTGGTCTTAGCATAGAGTGGGGAACCCTGATGGCTCCTTGGCCTTGAGAGGGAGGGAGGGGAGGTATGGGTGGAGGGGAGGGGAGGGAAGGGGGAGAAGGAGGGGAGAGAAAGGGGAGAAGGAGGGGAGGGAGGGGGGAGGAGGAGGGAAGGAGATGGAAATTTTTAAATATAAAAAAAAATAAACCATGAGAAAAAAAAAAAAAAAGAAAAGGGAAGAGAAAAATTTGCCATCACAGTGCCTACTTATAATAATTCTCAACCTACTAGGAGATACCAGTGGACCATCCTTCCACAGGAAATGCTCAATAACCCACCCTATGGCAATATTTTGTAAGTCAGCCATTGGAAATAATATATAAAAAATTTCCTAAATCTATAATTTACCATTGCATGGATGAAATTTTGCTATCTGATTCAAACATAGATACTTTAGAAAGAATGTTTGAAGAAATAAAGAAAGTTTTGCTTAAATGGGGATTACAAATTGCTCCTAAAGAAATACAGAGAGGATATTCTGTCAATTACCTAGGTTATAGAATAGGTTTATAGAAAATTAGAACACAAAAGGCACAAATTAGGAGAGACTGGATACGGACTCTTAATGACTTTCAAAGATTGTTAGGAGACATTTCCAATCTACAACCAGCTGTTGGCAAAATACCTGATCTAATAATTTATTTAAATAAAACCTTAGATGGTGATAAAGACTTGAATATTCCCAGAGAATTAACAGCTGAAACAGAAAAGGAATTAACAATTGTTGAGGAGAAATTTCAGGAGGCACATGTGGGTATTCTAGTCATATTGCCTTGCAGAATTTCTCCTATAGGAATTTTAATGCAGAGGGACAATATTATCATAGAATGGATCTTTTAATCACATAAACCAAGTAAAAAATTAAAAATTATGTGGAAAAAGTCTCTGAATTAATTATAAAAGGAAAACTGAGACTTTGTCAACTAGCAGGTATAAACCCAGCAGAGATTATAGTGCTTTTTACTACTGATGAAATAAAAAAAGTTATGGAAAGACAATGAACCATGGCAAAGAGCTTGTGTTATTTTTTTGGGAGATAATAGTAATTATCCCAAAAGCAATAGACTTAACCTTATAGAGAGAACTTCTTGGATTCTCCCCTGAATGTACATTATGCTCCAATAACTGGAGCCTGTACTTTTTTTGTTTTTTGAGACAGGGTTTCTCTGTAGCTTTGGAGCCTGTCCTGGAGAGCCTATACATTTTATACTGATGCAAATAAATCAGGGAAGGCAGGTTACAAATCAGACAATTTAAGTAAGGTGGAACAAAGCCCTTATAATATTGTCCAAAAGGCAGAATTATATGTTATTCTCATGGTGCTAAGGGATTTTAAAGAAACTATTAATATAGTTACTGATTTACAATATGCAGAAAGAGTTGTTTTGCATATTGAAACCACTGAATTTATACCAGATGATACAGAATTAACTTCATTATTCATACAAGTTCAAGATAAATCAGGAATAGGCTTTGCCCCACATACATAACACACATCTGATCCCATATGGGTCAACCAGGTCCTCTAGCACAAGGTAATACAGAAATTGATTGATTACTGATTAAAGGTGTGTTGAAGGCCTTAGAATTCCATAAGAAACATCATGTCAATAGCAAATGTTTAAAGAAAGAGTTTTCTATTACATGGCAACAAGCTAAGAAAATTATAAAGAGATGTCCTACTTTCTCTTCTTATAACCAAACACTGCTACCTGCAGGGACTAACCCAAAGGGTACTCAGAGGAATGAGATCTGGCAGATGGATGTGTTCCACTTTACAGAATTTGGAAAATTTAAATATGTACACCACATCATTGATACTTATTCAGGTTTTCAGTGGGCAACTGCTTTAAGCTCAGAAAAAGCTGATTAAGCAATCACACATTTATTAGAAGTTATGGCCATCTTGTGCATACCTGCACAGATAAAGACAAATAATGGTCCAGCATATGTCTCTAAGAAAATGGAACAGTTTTTTGCTTATTAATATAAAGCATATTACAGGTATACCACACAATCCTACAGCTGTTATAGAAAGATCAAACCGAACTATAAAGGATATGTTAAACAAACAAAAAGGATGGAAAATAACCCCAAAAATAGATCACATAATGCATTATTAACCTTGAATTTTCTTAATGCTAATGAGAAAGAGACAACAGCAGCAGAGAAATATTAGATATTAGAAAAGTCTTCTGAATCAAATCAGCCTGTGTATTTCAAGGATGTGTTGACCTCACAATGGAAGCCAGTAGATGTGTGTGGGGAAGGAGCTTTGCTCTTGTTCCCACAGGAGAAGAAAAATTATGGATACCTCAGAATTAATAAAGATTTGGTTTGAAAATAAATCTCTTGAGAAAGAGAAATGATGGTTCATTCACAGAGGTGACAGCCAAACAGGTGGTAAGGAAACCATATAGGGTTGGGGCAGAATTCTTCTCTTGTCTTTAGAAAAATATACATCTTCAAAAATTCAAGAGACCCAGAATGTTTGGATGCTGACAGGAGGAAAATAACTATCTAATAAGGATCATCAAGAAAAAGGAATATAGCTTGTAAGGACAGGTGATAAAAACATATATGAGTATATAGAGCTGCCTTTAGAGCTGAACAACAGCTCTGTCTTTCTCTAAATCCAAGCATGTTGTTAAAAGAAATATTTAGAGTTTCTGTCTCATGTCAAGAGCTGTCTGATATGGGACAGAAAGAAAAACAAATTTAGAAAAAAATTTTACTTTTCTCCATACCTATTTTTGTCTCTATCATACCTTTCATTGAATATATATGTCTGTATATGTCTATATAAATAATGTTAAAGTTTTCCACAATGAGCAATGAATTTTCCTGCAGTAATCTTTGAAGTTTCCAGGAAAAAGATGGAGCCCCACAACAACAACAACTCCACCTGGTTAATATGACATCATGATGCTGATAGTGCTATTATAAGACCTGTTTTTGGTACCAGCTGCTCAAGATGGTTCCAACTTGGTTAGCTAAAATGGTGCATGGTGCACTTTTTTACGACATTCTGGCCATAATTCCAAATAGGAACCTCAGAAACACCCTACCAAAATACTCAGAGACTATTTGCATTTATACCAAACAGTAATCTTGGAACTTAACCATCATTTTACTTTTTAGGATCCCATAGAAAGAACATCACCACGGTGACAGCTGGAAGTAATTCTAGATGATATCCCCTCTCCCAAAACAGTTTGTCCTCAGAGTTAGGGACATCATTTAGGGGTTGATTATAATTGGTATAATGTTGGGGGTTGGGAGAAATTATGTAGGCTCAGGGATCTCTTTGAAAATAAAAAGAAGAAATTGGATGAGATAATAGATTAGTGTGCGCTTACTCACACTAATAATAATAGTAAGTAATAGAGTGAATACTTGTTAGCTATTATTTATAGGCAATTGACATTGGTATAGATTCTTGTATAGTGATACAAGCTTAAATTATATTGAATATGTTTCTATTTTCATCCACATTATTTGAATACCTAGGCAAAGTTATTTTGTCATTGTATGAATGCATGCTTAAAACATTTTGTATATTGATACAATTTTAGGGTATATTTATCATATTGCACTATGAATTTCTACCTCTAATCAAGATACTTATACATCATTTACATTTTGTGATCATTGTCCTCATTTGTTGCATAGTTGTTTAAAGATTGTTTAATATTCTAATATGAAGTCTTAGTCTTTGAGTTATATAGGTATTAAGATTCATAGGTCAATAGTCATCTAAGTTTGTCATACTTATAGTTAGACTAATCAGGTTCTTTACATATATAGAGATTGTATTCTGCATAGATAGGTAGTCTTCAACCATTTCAAAGAACTGTAGAATATGGCATTTAAATAACTTAGGGTTCTGTTGATGTGAGACATGATTGCCCCTGGCAACACTGTTCTATTCCCAAGAGAATGTTGAGCACTGAAGACACTCTACTTGGAGCTTCTTTTCTTCTTGGCAAAACTGGGCAAGGAACTGTCCATCCATCAACCACTGACAAAATGCACAATGTTTGGACAGAACAAGCAGGATTCAAGAAAAAAGATTGTCAAATCTTGCCAAGACAGGGTAAGACAGTTTTGAATTTTTTTCCTACCTCTAAAACTGTCTGTCAGTTACTCTAAGCCTTAGCCAAAGGTGGTTGCTCCAACATTGCAAATGAGACTTTGGGTGATTGCCCAGGTAGCCAGTTATTTATCTCTGTCATTTGTTGCACATTTTAGAAGTTACTTGATTGCATTTCCTGCAATCAAGTAATATTATTTCCCTTCTCAGATCTTCAATGGGGTTGAAGACTAGATAGTTGTACTTACTTTCCTCTCATGACTTTGTCAAGTTATTTATTATATAAGACTTGAACTCATTAGGAGAGGCTACTTATTGAAATATTTATTACATGTTTCTTGCTTGATATTTTTTATGCTGGTTGTAATTCCAATTTTTATACCTGATATTTGTACTTATTGTATATAACTTTGTATTAGGCTTAGAAATTTCTCATTTAAGCAAAAGGGGAAGTGCTATAGGAATTTCTACTGCCAGTAGCTTTTAAGTCACCCACCCACTTGGGCATGGCCTCTTATACTATATATGCTGATGTAAAACACGTGTCCGGCCTCTTTTCCAACTGTGGGATTTGGTTGCTGTTCCCCGTTCCAGCAGAGGATTGTGACCTGTGAGTTTACCTCTAAATAAATAGCCCTCTATTATACTCATTTCTGAGCTAGTGTGGGATTTCTTTTAAGTGTCCTTTAGCAACAAGGCAAAATTTCCTTTACTTCTTCAAACATTCTATATGAAGTATCTACATTAGAATCAGATAGTAAAATGCCACCTATTTAATCCATGTAACTATGGATTCAGAAAATTACATATAATTTCCAATGGCTGATTTAGAAAATATTGGCATAGAATAGGGCTATTTAACATTCCCTGTGGGAGAATCTTCCATTGATATCTTTTAGCAGGCTGAGAATTATTATAAGTAGGTACTGGGAAGACAAATTTTTCTCTGTCTTTTTTTTTATAAAGGTATAGTGAAAAAAACAATCTTTTAAATCAATAACTAAGAGAGGACATCATTTAGGTAATAGAGAAGGCAAAGGAATTCCAGATTGTTGAGAGTTTATTGGCTAAACCACCTTATTAACAACTCTTATAATATCATTTCCAGAAACATGAGTGTTTTACGGTCTGTTTCTTGAATTGCAGGAATGTTAATCTGGGTTTTCCATTGTTACATCAGATCATGATCCCATAGATTTCATGCTTATTAACCACATATGGCCTCAGCCTTCCTTTCTGTTCTTCTGACCCTATGCATTCAACCCATTTCTTGCCTTATTTTAACTGAGATAGGGTTACAATACCTAGGAATTGAATACCTGCCTCCTGTAGAGTTTAATTGGTATGCCAAGATTCTGGAGTAATAATAATCCCATCTGCACCTGTGTCTAATAATCCTTCAGTTATAACATTATTTATTCATACTCTCAGTTTTTGTCTTTGATCATTAATAGTAGTCTGCCAAAATATAAATTTTCTATTTTCTATTGGAATTTTTGATTCAATCTCCATGGTTATTCTATCATTCAGAGTATTATGGTATTTTACACCAGGCACTGGATTTTCTAATCTTCCTGGGGAGGCGTGTCCTCCACAGTAACCTGTGAGAGGTCCCCCAAGGAGTTTCCCAATAGTAGTAGGTTACCTTGTTTGTTTCTTTTTGATCTATATTCATTGTTCCTATGTCAGCCTTTGCCACATCTTCTGCATAATCCAAAAGTTTGGGGCCTTCTATTTGGGTCATTCCCAAAAGAAACATTGTTTCTAGGAATACCCTGTCTACAACCCCTTGTCAGATGGCTTATTCTACCACAATAAAAACATTTAGTATTTTGATATATCATCATACTTTGTAAATCACTCCTTCTACACAAGCCCCAGTGATATAGTTAAAAGACTCAACATAGACTCTGTAGGATCCATTCAACCACTGGTGACGATCTCATCTTTAAGAGCCCATGTATCTTTATGCATTCTAAATTAGCATTTTCAAAAGTCAGAGATTCAATGAGTACTCCTCTAGCTTCTGTATCTGCTACCCCTATTTGTACGGCTTTCATTAATCTTTGCAAAAAGTCACTAAATGTTCTTCTTGAGCCTAGTATAATCTTAGTATATGATTCAATTATATTTCCTAGTTCTTGAATCTTGTCCCAAGTAGTCAAGGCTGCTGTATGACATAGGGACAAGGAATGTTCATTGTATATAGCTTGACTATCCATATCAGCATAATGGCCCTCACCAAGAATTTGATCTTGGGAGGCCTCAAAACCTAACTCTACCTTGATGTCCAAGAACCTTAGCTTACTTGTTCCAATGTAGCTAACCTCTGGATTTCCTAAGCAGAACTCAAAACAAAACTGAATAGATTTTTGTTAAAAAAAAAAAAACCACCTATCAGAGCAACCATGCAGTGGGTGGACACAAGCCATGAGAACCATGGGAGCCACACGTGGGGTTGGATGCAAGCCACAGGCACAGTGGGAGCCACATGAAGCTGCAGGGGAGGCACGGGAAGCTGTGTGGGTGCTACATGGGGTGGCAGTAATCTATGGGTGCTTTGGGAAGCTACAGGTGAACAAGCAGGACAGGAGAGGAAGGTAAACCAGGTAGATGAGAGTTGGGGGCACTAGTTTTTCTCCCGAACCCAGGTAGCTATGTTTGGGTCCAGCTTTGACCTATGTTAGTGGCTAAAAAGCCTCAGCAAATGGTTTTTTCATGAATTCACACCTCAAGTGTTGGGTGCCAAATGTAGCATTACTAATAAAAACCCAGAGACAGATATTGGGATTCAACCTGATGGTCAGAAAAGCAAATAGCCAGCCACTGGCTCTTACCTCTACTCAGTTCAAACTGGCAGTCCTGCCTCCAGGAATCCTCAGAACGAGATTGTGCCTAAGAGCTAGCTCCTCTCATCTTATATTCCTCTCTAGTGCTGGTATTAAAGGCATGTACCACTACTACCTGGTTTCTGTGGCAAAATAGTGTGGCTACTGGGATTAAAGGTGAATGTCACCACTGCATGGTCTGTAAGGCTGACCAGGGCAACAGTTTTACTCTCTGATCTTCAGGCAAGATTTATTTATTAGAGTACAAAGAAATATCATTACAGTTTCCTGAGTGTACTCCCAGACAGCTGGAATAGACCTTAAGTTGGCTATAAACTGTGTCTGAGTGGTCATGTCGGGTGGACTCCCCATAGCAAACCAGCTAGATCAGGAGAATTTTCAGGGATCCAATGAGTCTGTCTGCCAGGAATTCTCTACCAAAGTACAATTTTAAAAACATCTATCTTATACCCTCTACTACAAATAATAAAGCAACAAGCCTGCTGCATATTGTTAGCTCAAGAAACAACACCTTCCACACTGAAGAGTGCTATTCAGGGGTGCACACAACAAGTGACATAAAATGAGGCCCACTGAATGTGGCCCAGGGCAGGAGAACTCTATGGCACAGGTCCAGCCTTGCAGCTTACCAACCTAAGTATACAGGTGGTAGTCAAGAATGTTATCTGGCACGCATGGTAAATCCAGTGGGAGAACTGTGAACTAATCACACATTCCTCTGTGGTTCTTTTGAAAAGAAGCTCTTCTACAGTGGAGAATCACATACATTTTGAAGTTGGATCCTAGTGTGATACTGACCCTTGGCAAAGATATGATGCCTGAACACAAAACACCAAATGAATTTGAATCTGAGCAAGCCACTCATTAGCTGAGAGGTGTTGCATCTGCTAAAACACAAGGTCAAGCAAGTCCAGCAGCTACTCATCATAAGCATTAAGTGGTACATTTTGGGACTAAACATGAAAGCCTGGGAGGACAAATAATCTGAGTTGATAGCCCCCCACGAGAGATACCATAGCCATTCCTTATGCCATCAACCCAAATAAACATACATTTTCTATTTTTATATCTTTTCTTTCTGTCTTCCGTTTTTCTTTTCTTTTACATTATTTCTATTTTTATTAATGTTTGAGAGTTGCATACATATAAAATGTATTTTGGTCATTTTGTCACACACACAAACATACACTATTGCAGGGTATTTTATCACACTGTGAAACCCGGAGCCTGTGTTAATAAAATCAAGTTTGGATTGGGGAGTGAAACCAGCAACTAGTTGATAAGAATTAGCTGTAGAGATTACAGAGGACCCAGGAATACAAATAGAGAGATACACAAGAAGGAGTAGGAAGGGACTTAGAATTTCTTTGTCTTTTTTGGTTTGTGTTGAGTGGATAGTCTCTTGCTGGGTCTCTGACCAAAAAGGAAGGTTAGCTGGTTGCTTCTTGACTTCTCTGATCTAGCAGGTTTTCATCATAACATCTGACTCCTGAGTCTTTATAGAACAACATAGATAATAATGTTTGGTGTTCCAATGCATGACACCACCACATGGATAGAGAGGTCACACCATCCAGCTCCACAAATCCTGCTGATGCCACTGCTCAGCCCAGTATATTCCCAGAGCTGGGGAAGGAAAACACAGTATAAGGCTCATCTCTCATGGACATGAGTAGGGCAAAGACAGCCAACAATGCCATGTGTGTTAAGCAGAGCCCCAAAAAAAACCCCTGCAGACACACAGAAGGACTTTACATCATTTTTGCAACATTTTTCCAGTGTGCAAATGCCATAGTTTCCCTGGTGGGCTTGTATACTTACTGCATGCCACTGTCCCTTCCTGTCAGGTTGGTCTTGGCAGGTAGCTTGGCCCTTTAAGACTTAGCTCATACAGTCAGAGAACCTCACAAAACGCCAGTCCAGGCCAAGAAAATCTCTGAAGAAGTACAGTATGCTTGACAATGTGTTTAGGTGTTGAAGAAAGAAAATAAAGTGTGTATAGGCAGTCATAGAAAAAATAATAGTTTAAAATTTAAGTAATATATTTTTAAGGAAGAGCAAAGCAATATAAGAATAAGCCACATAAGGTTGGGAAAGGGTGTATGTGTGTTGTTGGACTTTCATCCTCTTCCCACTTCTACTGCACCCCTTTTTTCTTTCCAACAAGTGTTTTTCCATACCATATCCAGAAGACAATGCTCCGCAGCACTCTTCTTCATTTTGTCCTCTCTTCTACAATGTTCTCTCAGGCTTGGAGGGAGCGATACAGATGTCCTGTTTAAGAACTCTCAACAGTCACTCATTCTCAGCACTTTGACCAGTTACAAGTCTACGTATTAACCACTGCACAATGCAGAAAAGGTTCTCTGACTAAGATTGAGAGTAGCACTAATCTTTAGGCATAAATATAAATATTTAGAAAGCAGACTAGCAGTATATCCATTTAGCAAAACGACATTAGTAGTTACCATCTCTAGGGCCTAAGATCCACCCACTCACCCCCAAAACCATAGTCTTTTGACCAGATTTACGATACCAGACATGAATTACTATGGAATCAGCCTTAAATCCAAACTGAAAGTAGTTGGTAACTCCCCTAACACTTGTGTCACTAATGCACCAGTAGGCACATCCTGCCTGACAGGTCAATATTGTAGCATACAGGGGCCACTGCTAGGTATGGCCATTGATGACTTTTCTCCTCCAGCAGCCTGCATAGCATCTTCTGGCATCATCAAAGCTAGCTATCAGGGAGGAAAATCCAGTTCATTTGCTACTTGTTTGCTTTATAAGCTATGACCAAAGCAGGTAGTGTGTTCAGTAACAGTCCTGTCATCTATTTCTGTTATGCAACCAAGAGCAATGGCAAATAACCTGAATGGGGGTGTGAAGAGAGTACCCTGGAATCTCCCTGACCAAAAGTGCATAGGGAAATATCTCACCTGGCACTAATATTTTCATATATATAACCTGATATATTATCTTCATATCATAATAACCTGTGACTTCTTGGAGCCACATTTTTCACCCACTCAGAACACCTCCATTCAAACTCCTCCTTATCATCATGTAGTTTAATTACCTTACAGACAAGTAGATTTTCATATGATTTTTTCATCCATCCTTAGTCTTGACTAATCATCTCCACTCCTCTCTCTACATTCTTTTCTTCTCCATCTTCTGTAGATGGATTTTTCTTTGGGCTACCAGCTCATAAAATATGACATGGGGACTTATTATTAATTATGAAAGCTTGGCCTTATCTTAGGCTTGTCCTATTTGCTTTTATAACCTAAATTAACCTATATCTTTTAATTTATGTTCTTTAACGTGACTTGGTTACGTTTACTCTGTATCACCCATTCTGCTTCCATCTGGCTAGCAACTCTTCCTTTACTTCTCTGTCTCCAGAAGTACCACCTAAGATCTTCCTGCCTAGCTAGTGACCATTCAGCTCTTGATTTAACCAATCACAATGACACATCTTCATACTGTGTAAAGGAATATTCCACAACAATCTTTCAACCGTCACTCTCCACTTCAACTTTTCCACCCCCAGTGTTCCTCCTCTCTATTTTCCTAACACATCTGGAGCACACATTTTTAACAAAGATGATAGAAGAGACAGAGGTCCTAGGCTTGATAGATGAGCCAGTTTGTTATCTAGGGTCAAGATGAAAGGGAACAGTAGACATATGCAAGTAGGCTTCGAAGACAATGGCAGAGAAAGTCTGTCCAATGGTTCAAGCTCTAGATAGTTATCTATTTTTACGTGAAACAAAGGATAGCCTGAGAAGAACTAGAGAGATGGCTTTGCAGTTAAGAATACTCAGCTGATTTGGAGAGGACTGGGTTTAGTTCTAGGCTATTCCACCAGGTGGCTCACAACTGACGGTAACTCCCATTCTGGAGGATCCGGTGTCCTCTTCTGGCTACTGCTTCATATTAAGAAATGTACGGGAGCCTACATGCATAGAGTGGGAAACGAGGTGGAGGCATGCACGTGTATAGGGAGTAGGCTAAATATGTGCAGGCCAGTGCCAACAGCATAGAACCCACAGAGAAAGACACAATGATCCCCCAAGTAGACACAGGGACTAGGCCATATGACATCAGCCATCTTAAGCTACTAACAACTTGGCCTTGGCACGGGGGATAGCGCCCTCTGTTGGCGTCTGTGCATGGTCCTAGCAAACGGCTCAACTAAGGTAAGCTGAGTGAGTTACAGTTTTTGCTGCTGTTTGTTCGTCAGTTTGTGAGTACTGAGAATGGGACAGGGCCTTGTGCATGTTAGGCAATTGCTTGAACACCTATTGCAAGCCCAGTCCTATAGTATTTACTTTGCTATCAAATGTCTGCCCTCAACAGAACTGAACATCAAATCGACAGTACAACTCCGTTCCTCCATGAAGCCATCAGCTTCTTCAATAGCACATCAACTGCTTAGAGCCCCTTCCATATTGCCAGGATGATGGTTCTATACCACAGGGCAAAATCGGTGCTCTTAACCAAATTCTCCCAACCAGTATGTACATCACTCTCACTTCCCAGATTCGAGTCCCTCTGGAAAGAGGACACTTAAGAGCTGTGGCCTGTTTCTCACAGGAATCCACACCAAACATTCTTGTGTGAACCACAGAGGAAGGTCTCAAGCAACTTGCTTCTCCTTCTGAACGGCCCTCCTAGGATCTTTTGCTCCACCTCTGTCTCCTAACTGCCTTTAGCATGCTGTATGCGTTTCAGGGTTGGACACTGCTGGATCACAGGCTCTACTATCAGCTAAATGATGGTTGCAGTTGTAAAAATCTGCCAAATGCCATTATAAAATGATTACTTGCACTATCCAAACAGTTTTCTTCATTGTTATTTGGAGCAGTGACAAGTCTCATAGTTCAACCTCTCTTACGAGTTTGAGTGAGTGATCAGGACATGTAGTGATGGGGTTGGTATTTTTCCAGTCCTTGATATGCTGACCAGAAGGGAAAGGGTATCTTTCCAGCAGATAACAAGGGAGGGGAGAGCCCTTCAAAGCACCAAGTATCAGAGGTAGAAAAACTGCAATGGCTCAGCACGAGTAGAAGTTTTGACTGGTAAGGAAGAGAAAAGTTCTGCCCAAAGCACCTCCACTCATTGCTCGCCACTATGGGTTTCGGAGTTGAGGTCACTGCTTGCTGTTTTTAGTTTGTGGACATGTTCAGCAAACACAGCCATTTACTGAACCTAGGTCTGGGAGCTTAAGGGATGCAGGCGCAAGTAGAAAGAGGCCACAGGATTATCTAGCCTGATTCTGAACTCAGGGGACCACAGTATATGACACGGCAAAAGCCAATGTAAAAGAGCCAGCCCAGACTTTGTTCTGGGCAAGGAAATCCAGTTACACCCTCATTCGGGCAGGAGCCAGTACAGTAGGAACCAGGACAAAGTTTTCTCTCCATAAAATGTCAGAGCCAGAACATCTTGGCTCTGGGGCTGTGCTTTGGGAAGTAGCCCAGGGTTATGCAACTATATGTGTCTGCAGCGGCTTCAAAGTCTTCAAACCGTTGCTAAGTTAATTACATTCTGAAGGCACACTTTAATATGCACGATTTATAAGGTGAAAGTGTGGTGCTGACTTTACGACATGAATTTACTTCACTATCATCCTGAAACCGCTTTAATTTTAGTCTTTTAAATACCAAAATGAGAGGGGGGAAGGGGAGGGAGGGAGGGGGAAGGAAGGAATCAAGGGAGAATTTCATGGACAGATGAAAACTTGCAAGGGATTTTGTTTTAGCATTTGGTTAGTATAAGACACCTGCTTCCTCTTGCTGTGACCTAAGGAAAGGATATCATCCCTGACTCATGTTTCCTAGGAATTTATTGCAACTTTTTTTGCCTTTATTCTACATACTACCTTTATGATTAAAAGCAAGAGCTGCTGTTTCTTGATTAACATAAGAAAACAGGGTTTCCTAAATGTTAGGAAAACAAGATCTAAAGACAATAAATAATCTGGTCCATATTATTTTCGCCTCAAAAACTTGAAGGGATGGGAAGCCTGGCTTCAGAGCCTATGTGATTCAACCCAGTGTGATATTGTGTCCTAAGGAGTGGAGAGGGGAATACCAGGTCTTAACTACCTCTCTGTGACCTGCATGAGAATGCATGAGAGGGATTAGTTCAGGGAATGAGCCTCTGAGGGCAGCGCCTCATGCAGTTCCTCACTACTCAAGAGTACCACTTCTAAGAGAATACCTCTCACGATGCAGGTGCATTCTAAATTATCCAAGAGGCTATGGCGGGGGAGGAGGTGAAGACCAGGAACTCTACAATGGGAACCAAGTGGGAACTTATGCTGGCTGAGTACTGGTGTAGCAGTAGATGTGATTGTCACAGTCACCAGAACACATGTACACACACTCACGTGTGCGCACACACACAAGGGGAGGGAAGAAGAGGGAGGAGGAGGAGGAGGAGGAGGAGGAGAAGAAGAAGAAGAAGAGAGAGAGAGAGAGAGAAACGAGAGAGAGAAACGAGAGAGTCTTAGCCATACTCCAAGAATCCCACTTCTATTTCATGCCTGGGCAAGCACTGGATAATATTCACAGCTGCCCATGGTTGCTCAGAGCACCAACTGAATTCATTCTAAGGAAGAAGGGCCTTTTGATTTGACCCAAGGGTGCCATTATCCATGAGGGGTGTTGGAAATGGTCCTCATAGGCTACAGCATCCTTCTTCCTTTGGGCACCTTTGTTTTGAGTGCTTAGGTTGTATCAGTTCCATACCAAGAGACCGAGTAGGAACACGGTATCTTTCCCAAGGAAAAGAGCCTCTATAGACAGTTTTCCAAGGGGAATTCCTGTGGTGTTTTCAAGCGCATCATCTGCTTAGGCCAGCCTTGTCCACGCTCTTTCTCTGAAGACCATCTCACTAAGTTTATTGTCCTTTGTTCAGTTCGCAAGTTGGTGAGCACAAGATCATGCGTGTAAACTAAAGTCACTGAAGCAAACCCCTCAAATGCCTTCTTCACAGGAGTGCAAGTCAGCAGTGGGGCAGCAGATGATGGCCAGCTTTCGGGAAATTCCTCTCCTGAACCCTGAAATCCCCTCGTCTCCTGCTCAGGTCATTGTATCACTGGTTCTGGAGGTTCCCAGGAAGGCTTCTGAGATGGGGGAGGAGGGCTCCTAAAAGTCGGGGCCTCCAACAGGGTATAAGAGAAGAGAAGGTAGGGACCGATATGCTTCCCCGAAGCTACTGTCACCAGCCCTGGAAAAGATTCCAAAGAAGCAAGTGACTGTGAGGACCAGAGAGCAGAACTGACTTTCTCTCAGCAGTAAAATCAAGAGAAGGGACCCTGGAACAAACGGCATGAGGTGAGTGGCAGGGCTCCCCCCTTAGCCCCGGTCTTCCAGTTCCAGCTCCTGTTACCATCCCTATGCTGTCCTGACGTCTCAGTCTCCACATTTAGAGAAAGCAGCTGGCCAGCACCGAAACACCAGCATCTCCTTGGATAAAAGAAAAAGTCCAACTTGATTTTGCTCTGGACCAAGATGGATCAAGATTCCCCTGCTAAGCCCAGAGAACAAAAGGTAACATGACTTTCTCTTGGTGGTCTGGTTCTTACTCTAAGAGTGGGAAGCAGTCTGCAGCAGCCACCGCGACTTGTGCTGTAGGGGTCTCGCCTCAGAGCAGATGGGCTCTCTCCAGAGGCCGGAGAAGACTCAGGAGTTCAGGCCCCAGCATTTCTCCTTTGTACCCTCTACTCAGTCCCAGCCAAGTATTCTGAGTCTGAAACCCTGGGAAGGCAGAGCCAGCACATATTAGATGCAGAGCACATAGCTGCCCAGACAAGGTTCTTCCTTTGCAGTGGAGGAGAATAAGCATCAGCCTCCAGCAAAGCCAAGCCTGGTGACACTGTGCTCTTCCCTCTGCACATGCCAGATCGTCCCACAGAATAGGGATGAAGGTAGAAGAAAAGTGGCATTCAGATGGACTAAGGAAGGGCAGGGAAGTTACACACTGGCCTGTAGTGAAAATGGGGTGGCCATGTTGCCAGCAGGACTCAGGGGGCACAGGACTCTTCAACTCTAATTGTGGTGCAGTGGGACTCCCAGTCTCCTGCAGAAAGGATTCCTGAAGGTCATTGCCAGGGAAGGTGACTGGACACATTCCATTGAATGATATCCTTTCAGCCCCCAATCAAGACTGATAAGTAGCTAGGAACATTTTATTTTATCACGTACTGTGCTTCCTCATTGCCCCGCGGAGGCAGCTTTGCTCATGAAGCTGTCACACCATTGAGCTTCAGAAGAACTCAGCGGCATGGTGATACCGGCCTTTATGTGAACTGTATTAGGACTTGGCACTTTGGAAACGGTAGCCTGGGGCAGTCAGAGTATCAGGCATGAAAGGAGCCTGGATGTGGTGAATATTAATCAAACTAGGAACTAGGTGCAGCCACACCCTGGGAAAACCTGGAGAGGATGGGGTAAGGCAGGGAAGGGCAGAGATTGCCCTTGAGAGCGCCCAAGAGAGGGGACTCACTAAATGGTGGGGTGGACGGAGCTGGAAGACGAAAGAAATTTAGGTCTTTTCAAACTAGCTGCTCTGGGTCCCTAGTCAGTAGGGCAGCCGAAGGCTCTATAAGACTTGACTGAGTAGAACCAAACAAGGTGACAAGTATCTGCTAGGAACCTAGTCTAGTCGAGTGTTTGTCTTTTCCCTTCCTCCTCTCTCTTCCCTTCTCCGTTTCTCTCCTATTCCCCTTTTACTCTCTTTTTCTCCTGCTTTCTCTTTCCACTCCCATTCCCTTTTCTCCTCCTTTGATCCAACCCCGCACCACTGGGTATAGCTGGGAGTCAAGAGGGTGCCTTGCCTGTGTGCTGTACCACTGACTTAAAGTTGAAGCGCTGGTCATTCTTAAGAGTGGCAAAATGCACGTTCACATTGAAAGAAAAAACAATGACACCTGAGGGTCCAGAAAACCACAGTCAAACACGATGAAAATCCTCAGAGAACACAGACAATGGGAATGAGGCACCATCTCAGTTCTTTAATCACTGAGAAGTGACCCTTTGGGGTTCCCTGACAGAGTACTGGGCTCCTGCTCCCAGTAGCTGCCCATGGGGCTCACACTATGCTCAGTCTAGTTTTGAAGCCTAAAAGGGAAAGGCTGTGACACAAGGCTCTGCTTCCGGTGAGTCCCCAAGGCCAGCAAAAGGATGCAAAACCAAAGGTTGGATGGAGATGAGGCAGTCTCAAGGGAGTTTTCTAGAGACTATGAGGAGAAACAGAATGGTGCCCTAGTGCCCGCAGGGTGAAGGTTTAGTTTTAACTCAACTGTACTTGTACAGGGAAGCACAAGGCTCCCTGCTGAAGAAACAACTCCTCTCTGCCAGAAGAAAGAATGAAAAGAGAAAGAGGAGGGATGCCCTGCATCCCAAGAATGTAGTACCCCATACATAGTATCCCTCAATGACTCAGGGAGGAGCCAGGTCCCTGAGAATGCCCTTTCCAACCATCACGATTCTACCAGTGCTCCAGGGTTGGATGAGTTCTTCCTGCTTTGTGCTGCTCTGCAGAGCCCCACTTCCCAGCACAGGCAGCTCTCTGACTCCGCCCTTCAGGTAGACCCTACCCCCCCTCCCCCCCCCCCCCGCAACTACTGGAGCAAACCGAGATTCCACAGTAAGAGTGCCCAGCCCTGGCCCCCCCACCCCCACCATCGCTTCTAGCTTCTCATATGTCTCCCTCGGGCCTCTTGTCTTGGGTTGCAGGTCTCCAGCCAAAGAACAAGGTGGAAAATACTCCTACTCATCCTCTGCCTGCTCCATGGTGAGTCCACAAACACAGCCCAGCGTCAGGCTTCAGAGGCTGCTGGGGACCTGGCAGTGGAATTCAGCCCAGCCAGGCAGATGGTTGTCTTCTCTTCTGGGATTCAATACTGAATTGCTGTGCCTATGGGCACCAGGGAATGACAGATGTGAGAGATCACCAGAGATTGCATATGCCTGGCTCAATTAATGACATCTAAAATGGCCATTGTTTGGACAGCCACCCCAACACACACACACACACACACACACACACACTACCTAGGCCCCCACCTCCATCCCTCTACCCCCATCCACACCTGCTCTCTTCCATTTAAATGGATGACTTGAAAATTAGCTGTTTGTGTACAAGGTGTGCCAAGGTCCCAAGGCATGCAAAACACAAATGTTACAGCCTTCGCTTCTGTCCGTTTTACAGACGCTTCCGTGCCAGACCCAGCATTAGCTATATAAAAATGGAGACGTTATGCTAAACACATAAAGAAGTCAGTATGCAAAGAAATTATATGCTAAGCAGTTCAAATGCATTTAGCCACTTACTCAAGGCGTGTTTATGAAGGGCTTAGTGTGCCAGGAGTGGAGGATAATGAGATGAGAGATAGAATCCAGTCCTAACAGTGCTGGAACAGACCAGCAAGGGAGTGAATGAGCCTTTCTTTCCCCATGCGGTGCTGTGTAATGGTGAGAGTCACTGAAGCATGTAGAGTGTGTGTGTGTGTGTGTGTGTGTGTGTGTGTGTGTGTGTGTATTACTTAGACTCTAGTCCAGGGAAGTGTTTTACAAATCATTATTGAATTCATTAATGAGTGAAAATATTACGATAACACTAAAAATGGATTAACCGTGTGTAGCTAATCAACAAATCAGAGTGAACCAACAGTCAGTGTTGTCCAGTGTGTGATGTAGAACTCTTAATCTCTCACTGCCCCTCAGGAAGGCACAGAACTCTCTGTTCACATAGAGGTAACAGTCCTCTTTATGTTTCATGTACTCTAAGCTCAATTCTTCTAAGTATTCCGTTAACTATTTTGGTCAGTACTTTAAAACTCACCCATAGGGAATGTGTAGTCTCTGGCTGCCCCCGCCTCTGCTTTGCCATTTGACACCCAGCAGGATGAGAGTCGGCAGGGGCAGTGTGATACTCTTAGTCCATGGGATGCGGAGCAGGAATTAGAGCTGACTCCACATTTACTTCCTGAGAATGGCTTTGTAGGCATTTGATGGCCTCTGATGGCTTGGCTTCTCCCTTTGCCCAGGTTCATCGATGACCCCTCCACACAGACGACCCCATTCTGGAGAGCTGCAGGCTGGTTTTTCCCCTTCCAGGACCCCTCTCTGCACTACAGAAGCACACAGGGCTTTAACAACCCCTTGCTGCTGGAAAAACTCCCTTACAGGTACAGCCCCTCCTCTCCCTCGGTCTGGCCAAAGATCTCCTTTGTCAAACCAAGTCCTGGCCCTGTGTAAGGTCTGTCTCCACTGCAAGCGTCACCCCCATCCCTACCCTCAGGGGAAGTCGTAGCAACACACTACTGTTTGGTAATGATAGAGATGAGTGGGGCCCCGGGTGCCCCATATCCACCAGGAAGCAGAGAATTAGCAACAGGGTCTCCAGGTGCCTTGATCCCAAATGTCAGCCCAGTCTTTAATTCTCACAATTGACTAGTACAGAATTCAAATCCTTTCATTGTTATGGAGGCCAGAAACTACTGGTTAGTTACTCAGCACTTGAGTATGTGAGGTACTGGTTCTTAATTCTGGTAATAATGAGAAGTTATGTGTACAGGAGTCAATCAAAGATTCTCAATCAGCAGAGAGAGACTGCCTCATCCCCAGCTAATGGTACAGTGCTCCTTTAAATGTGCCAACGCTAGAACACAAGAACCCCTAGAGTCTAGGGTGTGAACACTGCAATAATAATAATTTTAGTAATTTTAATGCAGAATAATATTCTTGTTTTTTAAATATAAAATACCAGTAATGCCAGTAATACCAGTAACCTTGATCATGAGTGGTGTGGTTTGGAGCATGTTGTTAAGTTAAGCCTTCAGTGGTATTGCTACAACCAAAGCGGTCATCATTGCTACTCCCCTGTAATTAGACCTTAGGTCACACATTAAGAGACAAGCCACTTACAAATCCATCTGTACTCAGGAGGTGGCTGACTTTATGCTCTGCTGTTGCTATCGTAAAATCTTTTGTTGCTATTACTGGTTTGTCTTTGTCTTCTTAGTCTATTTTTTTTTTTTTTTAGTGTCTGTGTTCATCAGGAAGACTGGCTTAGAGTTGTCCTTTCTGTTGGGTCTCCATCTGGTTTTGATATCTGATAACACTGGTTTAGCAGAGCAGAGAGTTTAGTGGTGCGCCTTGCTTTCCTATACCATGGTATGGTTTGGGAAGCACTGGTGTTAATTCTCTGAAGGGCTGGGAGAATCCGCCTGTGATTCCATTGGGGCCAGGGCCTGTGATTCCATTGGGGCCAGGATATTGGCATCCCTTTCAAAATTTCTTGAAAATGTAAAGGTTCACAGGGACCTTAGCCAACTTCTTTTGCCCAATTAAACAGCCAGTTCTTATTCACTCGGCTGTTGCTAGCTGGGGGGTGTGTGAGGAAATCGCTTCTCTGGTGGTTTCCAAGGCCTCTGCCGAGGTAGCTCGGTTCATCCAGGGGCTGATTTCCAGATGTATCTGTTGGCATCCTCAAGAGCTGGGTAGTGTTGTTTTTGAGGCAGGCCTCATTCTGTAGCTTTGGCTGGCACTAAATTCAAAGCTTTTCCTGCTCCTGTTTCTTGATGAGATTGTAGCATGCACTGTCATACGCATCCTCAACTTGAATCGCGATAATTCAGACAAGGAGTCTCACATTTTTCCCTTGTGCCAGGATCCACAAGTTCATTAACTGTTCCCAGTACGGGAATACTGGTCAGAAGTTTCTTGGGGTCAGAAGCCCTAAAGACACTACAAACTACCAGGTACTCATGTCCCAAGTCTAAATGTTTGGTGGCTTTTCTGTAGGAAGAAATTATGAAGCTGATTTCAACAATAGCCCAACTGGCAGCCATCCTGGCTCCTAAGGAAGGGCAAAGAACCCTAGGAGGGCTGAGGAGCTCCAAGTAAGAACTGCTTTGGACAGAGATGGGCCACTTCCTCTCGCTCTAATCTGAGGGAAAGAATGTCTAGAGAGAGACCAAATAAATTTGCCACTATACTTCAGGTTTTTTTTCTGACAGAAGGACAAAGTGTGCTTCCTTTGACCCAGTTTAGGGTCCTCAACAAGGAGAACCAGTCATGGGGGATTGTGACCACAAAAGAGGTACAAATAGCCAGAAGTCATAGGGCTGTTATTGATATCCATAGAAGGCCAGCAAAATGAGAAGCCATTCTTGCAATGAGAAAACTAGAGACTGGAGCCACCAAAGAGTTATCTGGGCAGCAAATGAGATAGAGACTACTTTGGACACTAGCCAGATGCAGAAATGCTGTCTTATGCAACACTACTCCTTTCTCTGTGGTCGTTCTAGAAGGTCCCCAGATCTCATCTCTGAGTAGCCAAAGAAAGCAAAGCAAGAGACCCAACCCATCCATGTCTTCCCTGGCAGTCTCTGAGCCTAGTGGGAACAAAGACAAAACCTTCAGCTAGATGAGACAGTTGAGTTTCTGTCTGCTTTCACATTGGTCTGGATGTAGAATTTTAGGCTAGACTAGACTCTGTGTGCCAGAAGAGGCAGCGAATCTACTGTACACAGATTATGCCGGGTATCTCATGAAGGAGCAGAGAGTCCAGAGATGGTGGGAAAAGTCAGTGAAAGAATAAACCTTGTTCTTGCTAACACCTAATAAAATTAAAGGCTTCCTACATGCTGGCTTATATATACCCAGCTCAGCTAATATTGCTAAAGCAGGTGTATTCGTGATACTTCTTGCCTGTAGCTTGCTTGTAGCAACTGTGTGCCACATGTGTGTAGTGGTCTGTTCTATAGAGAAGGGGTTAGTGTGGGAAAATGCCAGCCATTGATCTGGAGGACATACCAGCCCAGCAGAGCAGAATGGGCTTCTCTTCAGAGGAAAGCACACTGATACGTCCACACTAGTAACACTTCTCTTTTACTGGCTCTGCAAACCGGAGCCGTCTGCCTGGGCTTGCCTTACAAGCATGTAGGTGGAATTTAGTGGCTGGAATGCAGGCTCTGGACAGATTTGCAGGAGAACACCTAGCACACAAGTGCTAGCCAAATGCTGGGTAAGAGTCTTTCAGATGAGGCCTGGAGTCCGGCTCCCTTCCGTACTTTGGGCAAGGTCTGCTTCCTCAGTGGCTGAGCTCTTCCGTTCTACGCCACCTTCACAGCTGCTATTTTCTGATGAGCAGAGTTCATAGCTACCTCCCTAATGGTGGTGATGCTCACTATCCCTTCCTTTGACAATTTCTCTGCCTGCAGGTGCAAATGCACTGAGAGGCCCACGGCTGGTATCCGGGGAGCCTGGAGGAGCTGTCACCATCCGTTGCCATTATGCCTCCTCCTCAGTCAACAGGCATCAAAGAAAATACTGGTGCCGCCTGGCGCCTCCGTTGTGGACCTGCTACACCGTCGTGTCCACCAACCACTACACCCATCGTGACTACAGGGGGCGTGTGGCTCTCACTGACTTTCCACAGAGTGCTCTGTTCGTGGTAAAGCTGTTCCGACTGTCCCCGAATGACACGGGACTTTACCGCTGCGGTATAGGGGACCGAAACGACAAGCTGTTCTTCAGGATGAATCTGATTGTGTCTCCAGGTAAGAGCCGATTTACGGCTGATGGGCCAGCTTTTGTAAGGCTGAGGTTGAGAAGAAATGGGCACAAGAGAAGGCTCCAAAGCCCAAGGATGACTTGAGCCTTTCACAGTAGAACGGGGAGTGGGAGAAAGGCTCTGAGAGGTGTGCTTTTGGTTTAGATAGACGTCATTTGAGACGGCAAATACTCGGGAAGAGTGCCCAGTGGAGGACATACAAGGTCGTCCACCTGGTTCTTTCTTTCCTGAATACTGCAGAAGGAATGTTTGAACTACATTTCAAAAACTCTGTGAGGTAGACTTCTCTGATTCCAGAAAACTTGGTGTTCAGATGTGCAAAGAAGAGGTAGTGCTTGCGCAGCCTACACGGGAGGACAGAAGGTTTGAGGCTAGGCTTTCCTATAGTAGCGCCTTGCTGAGTCCCTCTGCAGACATCTGTAGCTCCAAAGCTCTGTTCCAAAAGCTGGTTTCAGATTCAGACATAGAGGTCTAAAGCAGGGTGTGTGTGTGTGTGTGTGTGTGTGTGTGTGTGTGTGTGTGTATGTGCACGCGTGCATGTCTATGTGTACATGTGTGCATACCCCAAAAAGATTGCTCTGCAGAACACCTAATCAGAAGTGACCATATAAACTCCCTTGAACTCTGGAGTCCATCTGCCTGCTGCAACTGAAGGCTTATTTACTCCCTTGTTGAATAGCAGCACAGGCTCCATGGTATCTAGATAGGGAATATGCAGGCCTGAGGGACGGAAGTAGAAATGTAAAATGTGAATATCTGCAAAACCATAGAAGCATATTGAGATTGTCACCTTCTAATTTATCTCACTTATTGCAGAGGATTTCATCTCTTAGTGAGTTGCATCCTACTTAATAAGCATTTTGATCAAATGTCTTTTGCTGAATCTAGTAGGTAGCCTAGAGAGCATTCCCTCATGGCCTTTCTCTGGATGTGTCCCCACAGGTCCTTCCAACACCACCTATGCAGCAGTTCCAGCTTCTGGTGAGCTCATCACAGCATCTTCTGGGATAGGATCTACAGCAGTCAACAGAAGGACCCCAGGAGTCACCCAGATTCTAGAAGGCCAAAGCTCAGAAATGGACAGAACAACCCCAACCACAACCAACAGAAAAACTCCAGGGGTCACCCAGATTCTAGAAGGCCAAGGCTCAGAATGGGACAGAACAGCCCCAACTATAGTCAACAGATGGACCCCAGGGGTCACCCAGATTCTAGAAGGCCAAGGCTCAGAATTGGACAGAACAGCCCCAACCACAGTCAACAGAAAAACCCCAGGGGTCACCCAGATTCTAGAAGGCCAAGGCTCAGAATGGGACAGAACAGCCAACAGAAAAACTCCAGGGGTCACCCAGAGTCTAGAAGGCCAAGGCTCAGAATGGGACAGAACAGCCCCAACTACAGTCAACAGAAAAACTCCAGGGGTCAACCAGATTCTAGAAGGCCAAGGCTCAGAAAGGGACAGAACAGCCCCAACTACAGTCAACAGATGGACCCCAGAGGTCACCCAGATTCTAGAAAGCCAAGGCTCAGAAAGGGACAGAACAGCCCCAACTACAGCCAACAGAAAAACCCCAGGAGTCACCCAGATTCTAGAAGGCCAAAGCTCAGAATGGGACAGAACAACCCCAACTACAATCAACAGACAGACCCCAGGAGCCATTCGTATTCTAAAAGGTCGAGGATCAGCA
The DNA here is from genome assembly GCF_903992535.2 of Arvicola amphibius. NCBI lineage: Eukaryota > Metazoa > Chordata > Mammalia > Rodentia > Cricetidae > Arvicola > Arvicola amphibius. The sequence continues at coordinate 89,228,311 of NC_052058.2, read as the reverse complement.
TGGGACAGAACAGCTCCAACTACAAGAATAAGCAAAACTACAGTTTCAGCCAATGGAAGATCAACCCCAAGAATAGCCAGGACAACAGTTCCAGGGAGAAGCAGCGGAGAGGAGGGCTCTATCAAGGCAACAGTGCCCACTCCAGAGAGTCCAGCTTCAAAACCAAAAAGCATGTTCAGTACAACACAGGGTGCTTGGATATTGGGTGCTAGAAACTCAGTAACAACTAGCGCCAGCACCAGCAAGGGCGGGAGGACAGGTACAGTTCCAGAGGCTGATGGACCACAGGGAGGAACAGAAGTCAGCGCATCTCCAGGAGCACCCAGAAAGACCACAGGAACCATCCGGCCATCAGTCCTCATCTCAGAGCCTGTGACTTGGGAAACTCTCCAAGAAGCAACAGAGGACAATTTGTCTAAGCGACGAATGTTTTACTCTGCAGAAGAGCCATCTCCAGCTCCAAGTACATGGACGTTGAATGCTACACACATGCAAGTGGCATCTGGAAGCATTGGTAGGAGCCTAGAAAACAAGGGTGGAGAAAGTAGCCCCCCAACACCAAGCAGACTTTCATCCGGGGGCCCGATGTGGACCCCTGGCAAGAGATCATCAATGAAGAGGTAAGCCTTGGGTCCCTGTCGGCCTTGCTTCCTGGCCAGCCTTTCCTCCTGCGGACCTCCTTCCCCTTGTATTTACAGATCAGTAAAGAGTGGGACAGGGTACGTAAGCATCAGCTACCACCCTCCACACTTCAGGGCCCCTGCAGTGATAAGGCTGTCTGAATGCTTTCTGGTGGTTTGTGAGCGAAAATCTCAAAGATATGATGAAATGATTTTTAGGCTGAAACCCTTGAAACTCTATTTAATGTGAGGGCCAGCACTCCAGGGAAGGGAAACAGCTTGCTGAAGGCAAAAGGGAAACTCGTGAGAGAGCCAAGTGCCAAAGCCAACCCCCTGACTCTCACTCATCCTCTTCCTCAGTACGGCACATTGTGGCCCATGCACGGGAGGGTGGAGTGACACAAAGGGTTGGGGCTTGAGGAGCTGAAGAGAGCAGCTCTGCTGGGAGCCAGTTACAGGGACAAGGGTGCCCAATTAGCCGGGAGCTCATCATGTCCACCTGTGAAATGAGAGACGCAGGCTCTGCTCAGGGCTCCTCTCACCCTCACCGTGACTCCTCCCTCCTGCAGCGTTTTTACAGAAGGAGAAAGCAACTCTTGGATCCTGACTCCAGTCTCCAGTGTGCTGGCCCTGGTTCTGCTTGCGGCTCTGGTCCTCTTGAAACGGAGACTCTGGAGGACCTGTGAGTTGAGCTTACGTAGCCTCAAAACTAGGGAGACGAACGGCCCTTTCCACCTGGTACCCTCAGGGCTGGGTTAGGTTAGACTGAGTGTCCCGACATTTGGATGTAGAAAAGGTAGGTTCTACTCTGAATCATTGAACTCTGCTTGGTCGTGGCTTCATCAAATCCCTTCTCCGCTTGGGCCTCAGCGTCATTCCTCGGCTTAAGGAGACATGTGGAGGATGATAAGAACTATTAGCCATAGGTGTGGAGCCACACTGGCAAACTTTCTGTTCAGCCTGTGCTAATTACTCTCCTAGTACCAACCCAGAGATGCAGACTGCTAATGTGAGTGCTCCACAGTGCACATCTTGGTCAAAAGAGATTGAGGCTTTCGGGGAGGGGGGGCGCGAGAAGGGCAGTGAGAGAGGCTGAGGCTCCCAGGGCCAGAAATCAAATCATCTGGACCAATCATTGTTGTAATGGGGCCCAGCTACCAGACTTCTGTCTTGGGAAATTCTTAGAACCGTGCCTCCCACTCTTAGGAAGGCAAATCTGTCTCTGTGCCCCAGGACACTCACAGCCTTCTCTTGTGTCTCTACAGCTCAGAAGACAGAAAGGTCACCAAGGATCACTCTGATTCAGATGACACATTTCCTACCAGACAAGCTCTCCGATGTGGGAAAGAGCTTGCAACAGGGTGACCCTCCTCCTGCCCAAGCCAGCCTGACTGTCCTCAAGAAGGACTCAGGAACCTGAGGACGGAAAGATAAACAGCTCAGTCACCACGGAAGGAGAACCAAGACCAGCTATCTCCACCGCTTCTTCACCCCTTTCTCACCTTCAGCCACACGAATACTAGCTAACTAAGCTCAGCCTCCACCGAGGATGCCAGCTCGGGCCTCAGAGGGTCAGGCACTCTCGGCAGTCAAAGGTGACAGACAGTACATTGACTCAAAGAAGGCTTCAAGAAAGGGCTTTGTGGTCTGGCTGTTTTCCAACTGCCTTTTTTTTTTTTCCAGAGAAAGAGGGAGGCAGAGGGGATGCATGTATATAGAATCTCTTCATTCCTGGCAGTGTGGAAAAGGAGCTCCATTCTGTTGCTGCCACCTCTCTAGGTGCCCTTCTTTCCCTATGCCTGTTAGCACTAAGCCTGCCGCTCACACTCAACAGCATTCTCATATGCCAGGCTGCCCTGAGCAAGCACAGCCATCGCTCCTTAAGGACAGTGATTTTATCTTATCAATTTCACTACATCTCCAGAGAGCTTGCCACTCGGTGGGACCCTAGCCAGTTAAAGGCCCGTGCCTGTTTGGCCGGGGATGGCGTGGGTTTGGTGGACCCTGGGGAACTACTTGGGTAAGAGGTATGAATCCCCAACGGCCTCTATCACTTTTGATTGGGAGTGATTTGGATGACCACGCCAGTGGGTGGTTTCTAGGTGAGACGGGAGGAAAGGACACCTGTTTGTCACACCGCATCTCCCCGTTTGACACTGTCCTCGTCACGCTGTCCATCTTTGGTCAGGTCAAGATTTTCCGGGATTTTCCTAAGCGATGGGAGAAGAGGGTACTTTTCAATAGGTTTTTACCCTCATTATCAATCCCCTCTTGTTGCACTGTTTATGAATCGTTGCTATCAAAGGCTGTGGGCAAATCTGGAAATGATTTGGAAAAGAAGACAGAGGGACAGATGAGAGGAATTTTATGTGGATTCTGCCTTCTAACCATATCTGTCGGGGAACTTTTGGTGACTACTGACCCCATCATCTTTTCAGGAATCATATCTGCTCTCTTTCTTTGCTGGGTGTGTTAGCAGGGGTCTGTATTCTGTATTTGGGCAGAACAAGCATTGAGCAACAGAAGCTTTGGGGAAAGAAAGTGCCAACACCAGTTTAAGAGCTGTGACGTTGACATTTCCAGAAGGTTCGGCCTTGTTTTCTAAGCTGTCAGTGACATCGAAGTCCTCCAGAAATACCTCTTCATAGCTGGTCATGACCACTGAACCAAGAAAGCCCAAAGAGATACCCTCAGGGCTTAGGAGAGACTTGTCTTAGCTAAGGGGGCAGGTCTAATACAGCTAGCCAATTAGAAACACAGAACTTCAGAGTTACAGAGACATAATCTAGAGCAGCAGTTCTCAACCTGGGGGTCACGACCCCTTTGAGGGTGGAACGACCCTTCCATAGGAGTTGCATATCAGATACCCTACATCTTAGCTATCTACATCATGATTCATAACAGTAGCAAAATTATAGTTATGAAGTAGCAGCGATAATAATTTTATAGTTGGGGGGGGGGTCACCACAACACGATTAACTATATTACAGGTTCACAAACATCAGGAAGGTTAAGAACCACTGATCTAGAGGGAATCTGAGGCTCAGTGAAAGAAGTCACTTGTTCGAAGTCACCAAGTCACCAGGTAACCAAGCTAGTAAAATCAGAACAAAGATTAGAGAGTGCGTGGCCCTGGCCTAGTGTTTTTGCACTTCACCTCTTTCGTGTTAACTAAGAACTTTCCAGAAACCAATGCAACCATCACTGAGGACTGTTTTCTGCCTGCTCTCTCCGCCTGTCTGAGAAACCAGTGAGAGAGGCAGAAAGCCGGGCGGTGGTGGCGCACGCCTTTAATCCCAGCACTCGGGAGGCAGAGGCAGGCGGATCTCTGTGAGTTCGAGACCAGCCTGGTCTACAAGAGCTAGTTCCAGGACAGGCTCTAAAGCTGCAGAGAAACCCTGTCTCGAAAAACCAAAAAAAAAAAAAAAAAAAAAAAAAAAAGAGAGGCAGAAAAGTCACTACTGTCTCACCCCAGTGAGCAAGCAGGTCTTCACAGGCACACAGCTGAGACAAGACCACCCAGTTTATTGATGGCTGCGATGCATCAAGAATGCAGGCTGTCTGGTCTGTCTAACCCGCCAGCCTTTGCCAGGAACAGCCACAGGCCATCTGCTTCTTGGGATGTTAAGAGGCAATCAGAGGGAATTAAGTTGTAGCTCAAAGTAGTTTGGGAAATGCTAGGCTAATCAACAGATTCTTATATGCAGGACTTCTCAGAGCCTTAACTATGCAAAGGAACATGGTGAATAACCGAGAGTGGGCATGTCACGGGCCTGGACTATTGTGTTTGGCCAAGCAATCTCATTGAACTGGGTCTCCTTAGGTCATTCATTATGGAAGCCAATATATCAAACCCAGACATGGCCAACTTCTCCTCCAAAGGCCTCATAGCAAACACCTTAGATTTGGCAACTCCAGCAGCCTCTGAGGCAGTCACTCAGCTCTACCTCTGTAGCCACAAATGGTACACAAACCACTGGCTAGCCTTTGTGCCAGCAAAACTCTCAGAGAAACAGGAAGCTGCATTTGGCTTTTAACCGTATCAAATAATTTTCAGTGCCTGCATTAAGTCATAAGACTACACTAGACTTTTAGATACATATCTGACCTGAATGATCAGTTCTATCTTCTCAGGAGCTTCCTGCCACCCCTTGCTAGGCCTTCTCTTTCCTCTGAACTGCTCTGATTCTTTTTGTCCTGAACTGGGTAGCTATGGTACCCATCTTAGTAGAAGACAGAGAATGAGAGGGAAGGAGCCCCTACAGTCAGGTGCTGCGGCTGGGGAAGCTTCCAGGAGTACTGGTGTTCCAGAGGAACCTGAGATCCACCCGGAGGAGCTGCCGGAGTCAGGCTGGGCCCTAGAGAGAGGAGAAAGGAGGGAGAAGACCTGGGCAGAAGCCTCAGAGAAGGAAGTGGGATAGCCTCGTTTATAGCTCTCCTTTATGGCCCAACGGATTCCACAAATGGGGCAGGCTGTGCTTAAAGGGCCAGAGACAAACCACACAGAGCAGGCCAGCTCCACCAGCACCATGCTCCTGCCGCTGAAGTGAGGTCAGGCAGCACTTCCTTACTGTGCTAGAATCAGAGGCACGTCCACTGATTTTTACAAAGTGAAACAGCGGGGCACAGTCCTCGAATGCTCTTTCTCTTCCTACTTATTAATTAATGTAGTTAACTTCTCATTCCCATGTCACCACACAGCTCATTCTGTGTGCGCTAGATGCAATATTTCTGAAAGGTAATTATGGCCGTTCTCATTTTATGGATGAGGAAAACCGACATTCAGAGGAAACATCTCATACTTCCAAGGGGAAAGTAAGCTGCGACATGTGGCCCACCAGCAGTCTCTGTCCTTGATCATTACTATTTTGTCCCCCATCTTGATTATATTTATTAATAGCTGTAAATCGATGACGCCGTAAAGAAACCACTAAAATGAGTGCTTCATGATTAGGGGCAAGGTTTTTATTGTGATGAGAGAGAGAGAGAGAGAGAGAGAGAGAGAGAGAGAGAGAGAGAGAGAGAGAGAGAGAGAGAGAGAGAATGTCCTGAGGCACCTGGAAGGCTCCAGAGCAGAAAGAAGCAGACAGAACATGCGCAGGCTAGGGAAGCAGGAACAGCAGAGAAGAGTGACGGAGAATGGTGACTAGAGCACACTTAGGGTCAGAGAGGGGAAATCTTTGCCATTATATACAGGGCAAACCGGTATGGGGAGGAGGGAAGTTTGTGAACACACAGCCTTGGGCTAGCATAGTGGAGGAGGAGTGGGGGAAGTGAGAAGGGCCAGGAGGCTAGCACAGACTTTGAAATGAAGAGTCCGCTTGGGCTTTGGGGTGCACCATAGGCATGTGTCAGTAGGAAGCCAGACGCCTCATCTACCAGTGGAAAGGGAGATAGATAGGGATGTACCTCTTTCTGGTTGACTGAAACCCTCTCAGGGGTTCCTGAGGAATTCTGACAGAATCCCTTAGCTGCACCAAGATCGTCATTTCTGAACACCTGCACTACCCTTTGGGGTTTGGGGAATAGGAGTTTCCTTTACCTGACAATAACCTTGTCTTCTGGTCAGGCCTTTCCCTACTTAGAGTTTCAGGGGGTTGCTTGTTTCTCTCCTTGAGACTCTTGTGTGGTAAGTTACATAATCACTTCCAGTCACTGGTTCTCTTTAATCACTAACTGGTTTATTTTTGTCTAAGCTTAGTGGGATGTGGGGTGGGGGAGTTCACGAAGCCAGACTGAGAGCTGAAACTTCAGCCCTGAGGTACTTGCTGGCATTTAGACAAATGGAGCTCAGATGCCAAAGTGTAAGCGTGTAAGGTGTGTAAGAGTGTAGGTACATGTATCCTGGGTCACCAGGTATAAACGCTTCTCGCCGCACCCTACTGAGAGACTAGGAGTAAAACACTCTCTGGCGGGCAGGCAGGCAGAAAGGGAGAGCAGCCATGACTGAGTAATAAAGGTGGCAAATCTCCAAGCTTCTTCCTCACTTCTTCCTCACACACCTGACTTGAGACAAAAGCCTGATGACTTCAAACAAAGGCTTTGTGAGCTTTTGTCTCCCACCAGCAGGCCCCTTGCTGGCAGACTGGCCTTCTCAGGACATGTCATAGTTCTGGGCCAATCAACAGTCCTTGCTTTTGTCAAACCCTAAATTAAGGGAGGAAAAATCTTGACAGGGTTTTAAATCCCAATCCCTCAGAAGAGATTGGAGCTGTCAGCTTTCCCATATCCCCCTCGGCTTTGCCGAGGGTCCTTTTCTGGGTGTTTGCTGCACGCGTGTGTTTCCTCACCACCAATAAACGCCTTTTTCCAACTGTCAATTTTTGTCTGTGGTGCTCGAGGTTTCTCTGCGGCTGCCTGTTTGCGTCCAAGGTTTTTCCTGCTTTTTAGTTCCGTAACTGGCAGATAAAAGCCAACCTGATCGGGACGCTTAGACGGTATGATCACAAGACCCCTAGACTGGACCACTGCTCACACGAGAGAGGCTGTTTCTTTGCCTCAGACAGGAGGCTCTGAGAAATACTGAATCCATTTAGTAGCTGCTGGCGGCTTGACAGTCATGCTCTGGACACTCAGCACTGGAAGTGGACTCTGTAATCCCTGTGTGGAGCACCCAGGAGCACCGTTCTCTCTGTTCTTCATAAGTGCCGCAGCTTGGCTTCGGGCACTGGTCTCCTGCTCCCCTCACTGTCAGCAGGAAAGTAGGCCCAACTCAACTGCCCACTTGAAGGGGAGCCTTCTGCTGAAACCCAGCCAGAGAGGTGGCAGCCACAAGAGGACGCCTCAGCACACCCCAGAGGCTCTTGAGAATTGTAATTCTGAAGTCGCAACACACACTTGTCAATTAGGGTCACTTCTTTCTCCAAGGTGCAAATTCCTGCCACCCAACTCAGAGTATTTTAGAGAGGAGGGGAGAGTCAGGAGACTAGGCCCTGAGGTACTGAACACTTGCCCAGACACTTTGGGGAAGATGTGGCAATTCAATTTGGTAAGAGTTCGGACAAAGGTGGATGGACATAATCCCAGGAGGCAGAGGCTGCAGAGTTGGAGCAAGTTCAAAGTTAGTTTGTGTCATAGAGAAAACTCTGGGCTACACAGTAACACCCTGCCTCAAAAGATATAAAAACAATAAAAACAAAACAGCAGGCAAAAAATGAAAAAATTGCTCCTTTAGAGGGTGGCACAAGAAAGGAAGATTGGTTAGAATATGCAACCAGCTCCCAACCACGACAGAGTAGCGTAGACAACTGAAAATATTCAACACCAGAAAGACTCTCCTTTTATAGCTGGGAGCCCTGCAACTAAGATGAACACAGGCTGCAGAGTATCCCACAGGCTGCAGGATATCATATGGGCTTCAGAATATCCCACAGGCTGCAAGATATCATACAGGCTGCAGGGTATTACACAGGCTGCAGAGTATCCCACAGGCTGCAGGATATCATACAGGCTTCAGAATATCACACAGGCTGCAAGATATCATACAGGCTGCAGGGTATTACACAGGCTGCAGGGTATCCCACAAGCTGCAAGGTATTACAGAGACTGCAGGTATTACAGAGACTGCAGAGTATTACAGAGGCTGCAGGGTATCCCACAGGCTGTAGGGTACACAGGCTGCAGGATATCACCCAGGCTGCAGGGTATTACAGAGGCTGCAGGGTATTATAGAGGCTACAGGGTATTACAGAGACTGCAGGGTATTACAGAGGCTTCAGGGTATCACACAGGCTGCAGGGTACACTGGCTGCAGGATATCACCCAGGCTGCAGGGTATTACAGAGACTGCAGAGTATTACAGAGACTAATTTTCCAGCGTCTGCCTACCTGGCACACCTTGGGCTACAAGGACGTCCCAGACCAGGAACAAGGAAACAGCAAATCTTCACGGGGACCCCAGTTGCTTATGAGAGGGGCTGGGCCCTGTCACCTGGCACTCACCTGTTGACTTTGGATGTCTACTCAAAACTTCTTCCTCTTTCTCCCTAGCCAAGTGTAGAGGTGAGGGGGAAGGAGAGTGGTTTTGTAACCTCAGAAAAAAACTTGTTCGTCTGTCCCTGACAACTGGAATAATAGACTCAAAACTCCTCAGAGGCTGGGAGATCCCTAAAGGGAAACTGAGATCTTGAGATCTTGCTGGGTCACAGCCAACTTTCCCTTTCTTTCTTTCTTTCTTTCTTTCTTTCTTTCTTTCTTTCTTTCTTTCTTCTTTCTTTCTTTCTTTTTCTTTGTTTCTTTCTTTGTTTCTTTCTTTGTTTCTTTCTTTGTTCTTTCTTTCTTCTTTTTTTCTTTTTCTTTTCTTTCTTTCTTTTTTTTTATTTATTTGAGACAAGGTTTCTCTGTGTAGCTCTGGCTGTCCTGGAACTCACGCCACAGACAAGGATAGCCTTGAACTCACAGAGATTCACCTGCCTCTGACTTCGGAGTGCTGGGATTAAAGCTCTGCCCAGCTCCTTCTGCATTCTTGCATTCAGCTTTGCTTTATCCTGTCTTCCCCTCAACAGCCTGCCTCAGGGGCTCTGCCACAGTCTTTTTCATTTATCTCTCCCTCAGTCAAACTGATTAAGGGTTCCACAATGCTGCCATCCTAGGGGCCCCAGAAGTTATGTCCGCTCTCTGATTGGCTGTCAGGAGTCAACAACGCTGGGCAAACAGTGAAGGACTGTATGTCAGGTAATGACACAGCAGGCAGGTGGTCATTAAAGAGGTAACTCCAGGTGTTCATCTGGGCAGGAGAATGCTAAGGCCGGAACGTAGCTTTGGCCCATAAGTGACTCTTCCGAGAGCCGCTAATCTGCCAACATCCCTCTTCCTTCCTCAACTCTCCAACCCTTGCTTCTTCACTTGCCAGCCTCGTTTTCCTCCTTGGCGTGATACTGCCAGACGGCAGACTGCATGCCTTGAGACCTTCAGGCAAGTCCTCACAGAGCCGCTAAAGAATTACCTGTCAGGCCCAGACAAAACCTGGGACAGACGGTTAATTGTGGTACATATTAGTATATATCAATGCACCTGCTGGCCTTCAGACTCTCTCAGCATTGAAAATATTTGTTACAGGATCCATGCTCTCATCCCGGCTCCTCTCAGCTCTTCTCAGCCTGACCCTTACCCTAAACCTCTCCAGCTCATGGGCTTCCCTCCTCCAACTTCTCATTCCTATATAACCCCGCCATTTTGTCCATGCACTCTCTTGGCTCTCCGTCTTCTCTCTCTTGGCGCTCTTTTTTCTCTCTCTCTCTCCCTCTCCCTCTCTCCTCTTCCAGCCTATCTTATCCCCCCCCCCCATGGCTCCGGTTCAGTCTACTGGGCCTGTTCAGTCCAGTACTTTCTCTCTCTGCTCTGGATTCCTCCAGATGCCTCTGACTGTACTCTCCCTCATATATAAAATAAAAAATAAATAAAACCTTCTCCTCAACCAAACCTGGAGTGGTCATGTCCTCAGTTTATATATCACCCAATATTCAGGAAAATAGGGGATGCTTATAATCAATCTTGTTTCTCTTTACTTGCCCTTTAAAAGGAAGATTTGCCTGTGGAGAGAAAAAAAATAGGCCTCAGTCTAGGCTCAACAAGCTTCAGCAAATTTTCCCAGTACTAGCCAAGTGGACTGTTTCATTTCCAGCTCCCTTTGTGTGATTCAAAACAAGGAGCACACATAGTTTATTGCTAGCTAGCAGCTCTCTGGTTGCCAGTTGGACAAACAGAGGCGACAGTCCCATTCATGCTCTTTCCCACCAGCCCCAGGCAGAACTGGAACAAGGAGCACTGTGTTCCCACTGAATCAAGCAGCTGGGGTCAGAAAGCTGCACCACTATCTGCTGATGGGTTACTGTGGAGGGAATGATTCCAAACAGCTGATGCCCCTTTCAAACGTGAAGAGGATGCAAGTTAGCCTCAGCAGAGTCAATGCTCTCGCTCCGTGATTAATGGTACGCTGACTATACTCTCGACTTGATAGGGAATGCTGGATTATACAACTGGCCGTCCTGGGATTAAACATTGACTCCAGGACAAGGGTTAAACATTGACTTGGCTAAAGAGCTACGGTTAGGAGCTGAGCTGGTGGTAAACAGCACTTCATCTGCTCAGTCTTATGCCATTCACCATGCAAAGCAACGATCGCAGGCGCCATCCCCTGCCAGATGTGGAGGATTGGAAGGTAAACAGATTCATCAGAGGCAGACATAAAGAAAGAAGGACCAGTAGATAACAAGGACGGCAAACAGCTAGCTTCTCCCTCACACTTCTGTCCTAAAGGCCCTAGTGGGGTGTTTTCTACCATCAGCAGGGCCATCTGCCTTTGTACGGCCCCACCAAGTTCAAGGCTACATTAGGATATATTTGCCCCCAAAGCTGTGGGCCTCGCAGCCTGCCTTGTCTTCGTTCAAACTGATCAACCCTAAATTAGGGGAGGAAGACCCTTAGAACCCAGAGTTCTCAAACAGAGACTTCGGCTGCCGAGTCCCCTCTCCATTCTGCAGGGTGTCTTTCTCTCTGTGTGTCTCTTCGCCCCTAATGAAAACCTGTCTTCACTAGTTAACTCTGTCCACTGCATCTGAGACTTTCCCCTGCCTTTTAATTCTTTAACTGGCAGAGAAAAGTGAACCTGAACAAAACTCCAGGCCGGGAACAGATGGGCAGAGCAAAGTGAGGAAATCCTTCTCTAGCAAACCTGCAGTCTTACAGCATCAAGCTGAGACAAGCCGAGGTTGGCTATGTGTGGGCCTTGGTCTTCTGCAATCCACTGGGTCCACCAAGGGGGGACGTGGAAACCCCTGCTGTCCATGGAAATGGAACACAAAGTAGTCATCCTCACTGTGAACGCTTTGGTGAGCGGCAGGGGTGGGGTGGGGTGGCAGGTACCCAGCGCAGGAAGATCTTGGTTATAGGGCCTGTCTCTGCCACCTCCTTTCCCAATACACTTGGGTATCATTTCAAATCTGTGCCCATGGATCTTCAGTGTTCGGGGCAGAATTCCTTAGTTCTGAGTTCCTGTTCTGTCCCGTGTTTAATCAAACAGGAATGACAAGTATCTGCTACCTTCCAGGTATCACACATGGTAACTTTGTAACACCTTTGCAGATTTAGGATAGGCAGGTTCGGAGACATTATGTCTCTAGTCCAAGCCTTACTGTTAGGAGATGGAAAGGCCTGGGTATGAATCCAGGACAGTCTGGGTAGAGAGCCTGTCCCTCTCACAAGCTGCACCGTCTCAGCATGCTTGCTTCCTCCCAGCCTGTTCAGGACGCTGTTGCGCGTGAGAGATGGCTATACACCCCGAGGAGACAATGGCACACACATCTGCAGTTCTCCAGTTTCTCTGGATGGCCAGCTGATCGTAGTCAGAGTAGACTACACACAGTCTCCAGGCTATATCGATGTCCTAACCCCCAGAAGCCTGTAAACATGGCCTTAGTTAGGAAATGTGTCTTTGTAGGCAGATAGGATTAGATTCAGGAAGATCAGATGGAGAAATCATGCCAGATTATGGGACTGGCCCTTAAATGCTACCACAAGGGTCATCATAAGAGCAGCAGGCGCTGGAAGCGTCCACTCCACACAGAGTGACCAGAGGCAGAGAGCCTGGGAGGTTCCACTGCGCATCAGAGAATGTCAAGGAACGGCAGCAGAAGCTAGAAACTGGAAGAGGCAAGAATCAAATCCTCCTCTAGAGACTCCATAAGGAGGGTGGCCCTGCTGCCACCTTGGTCCTGGATTTCTGTTCTTCAGACCCGAAGAGGAGCGTATTTCTGTAGCTTAATGGTGCTAAGATTGTGGTCAGCTGTCACAATTGCCACAACAAACTCACACGGCACTCAATCAACACGCACAGGCCCCAAACCAGAAGGCCTTGCAAACCTGTTGGCCCTGCTCTCTCATTTTATAAATGAAAAGTCCACAGACCAAAAGAGGAAGTGATTTGGCAAAGGCAGAGGCAGAGCCAAAGCTAGCATACAGGTGTGTCGACTCAGGCCAAGTGGTTCCGATCCTTCCCACACTGGATGAAATCTAGGTCATATTTTCTTAATATTAGGATACGGTTGGCTTGAGTAAGAGAAAAAGGTTTGGAACTCATCGTTGTCACCATTGTCACTAAGTTGAACACTAGACACATTCTTCAGCCGTAGGCCAGTGCCTCCTCCCTCAGAGCTGGACACCGGGATCACTCACTGGGTTCTCATCCACCAGCATGTGGCTGAACTCAAAACTGGCCACAAGAATTTAACTTCCTGATTAATCATTGGGTTCTACTTTTACATTTCCTCTTTCCCAAAGCCAGATCCCGAAGCGGGAGAGGTGGGCTGTGGGTATGTGGGGAAACGTACCTAACACGTTTCTCTGTGGATGCATGCATTTAATATGGTCTGCTAAAACACTTCCGGGTACCACCGGGAGAGTGTGCTACCAGTACATGATCTAGAGAGCCACCCACCATCTTGGAGTTACAGAGAAGGCAAAGAGAACAGTCCCCACCTCCAGGCAGCAAACAAAGCAATGGTTTAGTTGATATACTTCCTTCCCGCCTCTCAAATCTTCCTTCATCAAGTGTCTGTGCTAGTATTCAGGGGCCTCTCTCGGCACCTCCTGCATCTCAGACAACTAGACACAAGTTATTCCTTGCTTTGAGGGAAGCAAACACATCCTACAAGTATCTTGACTATAGCGTTTAAATAGACAAAGGCATAGAGCAGAAACTGTCCAAGGAGCTCTCAGATGGCAGAAACAGGCTTGTGCCACCTCTGTCCCTACGCATCTCCCTCTCCCAGCACACCTCGCATTAACCATCCACCCTGGAATGGGGAGGAGGAAATTGCTAACGAGGAAGAAAAAGAAGTTGGTCACTAGTGTGTCTCTGTGACCTCCCGCTGCCACCATGGCTCCGAGCCTGAGCTTCGGTAGAAGAGGGGAGGTTAACAATGATATCTAGAGAGTTTGGAAAGTCCAGAGTCAAGAGACTGCAACACTGCCTGTCCTCTCTAAACTGACAGTGGTCCACAATCTCACCATCACCCATTGCCCCTCCAAGTACATGAGTTGAAAGGATACACAGGCATTATGGGAGCACGGTTCTCCAAGAGACCCCAGGAAGCTACAGCTCAGTCAATCCACTCTGCAGGCACAAGAAGGGCAAAGGAGGGCTGAGCAGCCTTGCAGTCCCACCGAAGGAACTGAGAGGTAGCAACAAGAGAGGACAGAATGAACTCCAGAGCCCTTGGAATGAGCAAGGATTAAAAAGTCCCACCGACCATGTGGGTCGAGTTTCTATCTTGGTTCACAGAATCACTTTTTCGTTTGGAGGAACAAGACCGACACGACCCAGCAACACACCAGGCCAACCACAAAATCGCAGGTGTCCCCTCGCTGTTCCAGGAGTTATGTTGCCATTCAGGGGAGGAAAAGGAACACCAAAAGGAAAGAAACTCAATCCGAAACACCACTGAATTGGACCGAGCTTCCCTGGAAGAGCCATGGTTTTGTTTTTTTTTTTCTTTCATCGATCAGATTGTGGATTTACCGTCTCCAGTTGAGTTCCATAATAATAATAATAAAAATACAGTTTCTTTTCTTGTGGTCAAAATCTGCGGTTGTGTTGTGGGTTAGCCCACACAAGTGAGCCCAGATGCACAGATGGCCTCCTGTTTCCGTAGCCCTTGTTTCCCCTTCCCCTTCTGGCATTTGCATTAGGAGTCTTGAGGAAGAGCCGGTGAGCCTGTGAGCCCTGCACAGGTACAGTGTGTAGCACTTCAAGGGGAGGGGGAGTTCATGAGGGTATGGGGTGTATCGAACAATGGGTTTCTTTGTGTGGCACAGGAAGTCTATGATATCTGGAGGATATCTTAGAAAGCCAAACAGGTCATGACCTGGGAAGGTTCCATGGACTAACTAACTGTGGTGAGGAAGGAGGTAGCTGTCTCAGCTCAGCTGGTGGGAGCCCTTGTGTAGCCCTAACACAGCCTCCGTCCATCCCAGCATCAGGGAGCGTAGGCAGAGTTAGGGTGGAAAAGATCCCGAAGACTCTGGGCTGAGAAGGATCTCTTTGCCGATGGTGCTTAAAATGTTGCATTTCAGGCTCCATGTGCTGGGGTCGTGGGAACAGGGCAATCCACAGGGACTGGGGATGTGAGGCCAAACACTAAGGGACGATCTGTCCCATATCTTGAAGCTGCATCAATGGAGGATCCAGAAGTGACATAGTCTCCCCAAGTACAGGGGAGGACAAATGGAGCCAACCAGGGAAGCTGGAATCTGTGGGAGTCACGTGCTCTGACTGGCTACTTTGCCTAATGGGACAGCAGGCCCTTTAAGAGCCAGGTGCGGGTCAAGCACAGAGAGCACAGTTTCGGTTTTGGCAGCAGTAACCAGTGCCTGACTGGAAGCTTCTAGAAAAGCAGGGGTACGCACTGGCTGGCAGGCTGTGCCCCGAAACTGGAGCAGCAGGAGAAGGAAGTGGCTAAAAGTAAGTATGCTGCCTGGGATCCTCGGATAGGATGCTCCTTGGGAACGTGGTTCAGATGATCCACTGACTCTCAACTACCAACCTCCCAGAGAGGGTGAGGTGGACAGGGCAGACTGTGTGCCTGTATGTCACAGGGATTGCAGGGGCATATTCCAGTGGTACGAAGAAAGGCAGACATGTGTATGGGCATGCCTTTTCTGCAAAATAGCCTGGGTGAGAAGGAAGCAACGTCTGTTGCCAGCACACCCATTACCCTTAGTTTCCAAATTCCCTAATCCTCCTAGTGCTACTAACTACCTACCGTTATACAGGACCTAATCTTTCTGAACCTCAGGCTCAATCTGTAAGATGGAGATTTAAAACTAACAGCTATTACTGCTGGTCCAGGGGGTTTCAAATGAGAACACAAGTGCAAAATGTAGCAATATAACAATGGCTTGGTACATCTCAATTTAGTTCAATTGCTCAAGAAAGAATTGAGTGGCAGGCAGGTCTGGAATCAGATTAAGCAGTAAAGCACCTCAGCTACCTTTCGAAGCAGGCCACCCTCAGCTGCTTTTTCTGGGCTTCTGCGAGGTTCTGAAATCATTACTAATCGCAGTCCAGACTTGTACCCACATATTTGTGTCACTAGAAACAAGTGTGCATGATGGTGTCACTTGGCGCTGCTCTAAATGGGGAGAATGATGTTTTTGTGGGGTGATAAGCTGGGGGGGGGCAGAGCCACCTCCTAGGTACAGGCATCAGCCCTATGCCCCGATGCACCCCCTAACACACACCCAGCCACAATCAGACAGCCTCCTCAGTCCTGTCTATCCTGACACTGTTCCTTAGCCAGCACAGAAGACAGTGACAGAGGACAGTGTGACCACTCAGCTTCATCTTCTGCCAGCTACACCTGTGCAACTGCCTGCAGACTTGGAGCCACCCAGGACAGGACACACACGTTTCATATGACAGTTTCTGCTAACACTTTCCCCTGCTGCTAAGGAACTTAGAGATTTCTTAATATATAAATTAGGGGTGTGCCAGTTTGGGGGGTTTGCATAGAAGGCATCTATTCAGTGGCTGAAATGAGAGGCTCAGCTGTGAGCCAGCTCCAGAACTTTCCAGTTGTGCTTCTGCCTAAATGGGGAGAATGGACGCCATGTTATAGCCAATGAACTGGAGTCAGGAGAACATCCAGCTTTATGACCGTGACCCACTTCTTAG
This sequence comes from Arvicola amphibius, assembly GCF_903992535.2. Lineage (NCBI taxonomy): Eukaryota > Metazoa > Chordata > Mammalia > Rodentia > Cricetidae > Arvicola > Arvicola amphibius. Next base: position 89,212,021 of record NC_052058.2, on the reverse strand, counting down.
CATACTTCTGCATCTGTGAGGTTCATTCACAAAAAGCCCCATCACTTCAGCTTCCATTTAGTAAGTCCACTTGCCCTGGGACTTCATAACTTCACCTCATTCCCACCCCCAAACGCCAGGGAGCCGGGAAGGGTGGACACCCCGCTTCCATCTTACAGTTGAGATAGCTAAGACTTCATGAGTTAACGTGAATGATGTCAAGTTCCCAGGCGCATCTGAACAATACATGAGTACATCCTTTCTGATATGATTTTATCACCTATCAGAACAAACAACTTAAAAAATGTTTGCAACTAGAACACACCTGTAATTCTAGCACTTGTGGGGCTATGGTGGGAAGATGGAAGGATTGTGAGTTAGAGGTCAGCTACATAGAGACACGCTGCCTCAAAAAACCAACAAACAAACAAACAAGTAAATGAAATTGCAGGTTGAGTATTCCTAAATCTGTTATTTTAAAATCTGAAATGCTTTGAAGCTAGACATTTTAAGAGCCAACACGACACAAGCAGAAGTTCCATGCCAGACCTCAGGTAGCAGGCATCAATCAAAAACATAGGCACAGTAAAAATATAGAAAATTACTTTCAGGATATGTTTAGACTTGGGTCCTTCCCAAGACCTCTTACCATAAATCTGAAAATATTCCAAAAATTAAAATGGAGGCCACTTCTGATCCTAAGCATTTTGGATAAGGGACACTCGACTTATAAAATCGGTGCATTGGAACATGATCCATGTTCTCCTCTTCTCTCTGACTCTGGGTACAAGGAAGTTTGGGCTCCAGGGTCGCTGGCATTGACACAGCATGGCAGGGGTAACAGAGCTTTGGCATGGCTGCACTCATATTCAGGAAACAAAGGTAACACTCCCCATCCATGCCCGATGCTAAATAAATAGCAGCTAGTGTTTGCAGGAAGAACTCTTGGCACCACCTCTAAGTCCAAGTGACTCTTCGTGAGAATTGCCTTTCCTATGAAAGTGGGGGTGTAGAGAATCATTGTACTCCCTCTCTGAAGTTGGCCTTCCCACTCCTTCCTCTTTCTGCTGATTCCTCTAACAGCAAGACCGAGCACAGAAGGGTGACTAAGCTCGTATGCCCGTTTGTAAAAATGATTTTTACTATTTTAGCGTGTATGTGGTGTTTGTGTGTGTGGTATACATATGTGAGTGGTATATATACAACATATGTGTGTGTGCAAGTGCACAGCCTGTGCCTGTGCACACGGAGGCCAGAGAATCTATGCTGGTTGTGCTCCTCTACCTATCTCACTTGGGCACCTACCTTGGGCAGCTTTCTTACCTGTTTGTGCTTTATACCCTGCTTCCTGGGGTAGCAGTGCAAAGTAAAAAGCTGACATCAGTAAAGGTCTTGGAAAGAATTCTGTATGTGTTCTTGTAATCCAGGTCACAGTGCTTGCTCCTGGAGTGACAGGGCTCAACCCACAGCTCTCTCTGAGTCTTGATAGGATGCTCAGCCAACAGCCTTCTAGTTTCTTTCACTCTTGACCAAAAGAAAGAGAAGACTGCATTGACTTCAGAGAGGAGATGTGGACGAATTAACACTTCCAACCCCATCGCTCTGCTAAGGACTTTGTCATTTGGTCTGTATAAGAATTTCCTATGAAGCAGAGTCACCTGCAGTTTACAGACGGGGACCTATGGGCTCAGCTTAAAAATCCACACAGCCCCTAGATGAGCGTGGAAAGCCAAGTGGAAGAGTAAGTGGTTTTACCACTCAGCCCCGTGCATAGTTCCCATGAAGGTCAGACACTACCCAACCCTCCTGCCCTTTAGAGCAATCGTGGCTGCTTTCCGTTGAAGAGCCCTTAATATCATTAAAAATGTGTCCATATATATTATGCTTCCATCTTTCCCCGTGTTCTCCCATCCCAAGGCATTCCCCTTCCAAGTTAGAAGAGTCGGGAACTCTTACACACATTTTATCAATGAAAGCACTAAGTCAGTATATTCCATCCAAGAGATAGGATGCTCCTATACCCCACAATAGTATGGGATGCAGACCCCTACACCCTCTTCCATCCTCAACGTTCTCCTTCACATAACAGTTTCCAGGCACATGCTACCCTGTGTTCAATGCTTGGACTGGGAGAGACGTACGTGATAGTTCCAAATGGACTTAGGCAGTGCCTCTCCTGTAATAGAAGATGCTGTTGCTCAGGATAAGAAAGAAATGGGAAGGAAGCCTTCGTAGCTAAGCCGTTCTCTTCCTGTCCTCAGATCCAGAGCATCTTACTCCGTCAAGTTCATGCTCCTGGGTTGCCAGAAACCGTCACTTGGCTTCTGGTCTTCTTAAATCACGTTCTCCGTCCCCTCTGAAGGCCCTGGAGCTTTGAGAACCCCACCTTACCTTCTCCTAGGAGGTGAAAGCTTTAGGTTGCTTCAGGGATGTAAGAATAGATAGCTTACTAGCCAAGCTAAGCTCCGGGTCCAGCTGTCTCTCCCTCAGAAAAGGAACATCAGAGGTTAGATGAAGACAGGTTTGTCCCCAAAACTGAAAAGCTGTCACTTTAATCAAATGGGAACTATGTAAATTAGGTTTATAAGGAAACAAACTCAGTTCTCCCATGTGGCCCATACTTCTGACCCAATCTATGAGCTTGGGGTCTTAGGTTATAAATACACTGGGAAACCAACAGTAAACCTCAAATGATGTGGAACATCTCGGCCTCATTAGTGGAAAACAGCTCAACCCAAGATTAAGTGCAAGTGTACTAGTGAATAACCCATGCAAGAGGATGTAGATCCCCACGCTTTCACTTTATTAAGCCAATTAAGAGTGTAGTGAGTCCTCCTGTGTACTGAGCAAGAGTAGGCCCTGGCTTGAGGAAAGACACTTGGTACCCAAAGGAGGGTAGGGATCTTTCTTTCTTTCTTTCTTTCTTTCTTTCTTTCTTTCTTTCTCTCTTTCTTCTCTCCCTCCTTCCCTCCCTCCCTCACCCCCCCTCTTTCTTTTTGTTTGTTTTTTTCAAGAAAGGGTTTCTCTGTAGCTTTGGAGCGTGTCCCGGAACTCTCTCTGTAGACCAAGCTGGCCCCAAACTCACAGAGATCCGCCTGCCTCTGCCTCTTGAGTGCTGGGATTAAAGGCGTGTGTCACCACCACCCAGCTGAGGGTAGGGTTTTTAAAGTCAAAAGGCTGTAATCACATCATACCTGGTGTAGGCTACGGGTCTTTACAATGTCACCTCTGATCTTGTAAACCATCACACAAGGCATCCATCTAGAGCAGCAGTTCTCTACCTGGGGGGGTGAGACCCTCTGGGGGGTCAAATGGCCCTTTCTCAGGTGTTGCCTAAGACCCTCAGAAAACACAGATATTTACATTGCGATTCATAACAGTAGCAAAATTACAGTTTTGACATAGCATCAAAACTAATCATGTGGTTGGGAGAGGGTCATCAAACCATGAGGAACTCTGCTAAAGGGTTGCAGCATTAGGAAGGATGAGGCGCCAAACTGTTTTTACATGCCAGGACCCTTTCTCAGCATAGCTGGAGAGGTCTTTTGGTGCCGTGAAACACTTTATCAAGAGGAGAGAGAAGCACCCTTCTCTTTATTGACAGGCAAGTGTGGCTTCCAAGTGGGGGAGGTGAGGAGTCAGGCAAACCTGACCTTTCTTTAGCTAGTCACTAATAGATTTACGACCCCATGGAACCGATCTCTGGACTTGTGCAAGAAGTGATGCTGGACTCACGGTCCTGGGTCCAATTCTGATATAGGTGTTGGGGTCAGGAATCCCTGACCATTAGGTCTCCCATCCATGGCAATAAGGTAATAGTATCTCTGCCAGGGTTTCCTGCAGCAATACATGAGATCATGGAAGAGAATCCTAGCAAAGCAGCTGGGGAAAGAGCTTTACTCTTTCTTCCCCTTCTTAAATCCATTTTTAGTCACTCTGCCATTGGACCTCCCTGAGCTTTATAAAAAGTCTGACTGAGATGAAGATGTCTTAAATACAGGGTCCTTTTAGCAGCCACCAGAGAAACAGCTCCAAATTTTAGCTCTAGACAAAGAAGAATTCTTGTTTTGGAAAATGTCTCCTGACCACCATCTTCCCTGGGAGTAGACTCATGACTTCCTTGCCAGGGTGACCCTCTCCCAGGTTGCCAAGGTGACCCTCTTGCAGGTTTTTCCTTCCAGATATGTGTGTCTGATGCTCTCACACCAGACTTTGAGCTATACACAAAGTTGAAGGCATACACACATCTTGGAAGCAGGAGCTTCCAAGTTGACTGACCTAGTCATCCAAAGTGCATCACAAAATGATTGGTGGCCTGGGTTAGAAGTCAGGTCCCCCACCCCGGAAAGCCTGGCACCTGGTTCTCCGTAACAAAAGGAGGGTCACTTTGCCCGTCCAGAGGAGAGTAGCACCCCAGCTGAGCCTATCAGAAGAAGACCAGGTCCTGCCTCATGAGTATTAGAAGCTTGCTTTTCTAGAGTCAAGGACAAGATTGAGAATTAAACACAGCCACCGCTAGTTTGGGCTCTTAAACTAAGACCTTAAGATGAAAACATTTGGCCTTTCCACCTGTGACTGCACCCAGGCCTGGCACAAGGGGCAGGTGTTTGGTCCCGTGGGACTTGGCACCACCCATCCCAACTGTTACAGAAAAGCTAGGCCTCACAGCTGCTCTTGCTTAGGAGCTTCTTGCCTCTCCGATGACCCCTGGGCACCTGATCACACCCAAATTAAGCTGAGTTTGGCTAGGACTCCACTCCAGGAGTTTATCATTGACTTGGTAAGAAGGCGCAGGCCATTAACCCCAGAAAAAAAAAGCAAAAAACCTTTAGTTGCCATCTGACACCCTACTCTGTCCCCATCCCCTGCCCTCACGCTTCCAAAGAACCAGAGAAACAGAATACCTTTATCTCCACAAGGAAATAAAAGGGTTTCTTACTGGGAAATTCCCCTATGAAAAAGAAATAACCAAGATAAACAAGTCTATTGCCTTTGGCTCAGCTAGTGAAGGAAGTCTCTGAGAAGCGGAGTTAGGGACAAGCAGGGAGAAGAGATAGTGCCCAGGCTGCCTCCTGCTTACAGCTTTCTTATCTTTATGGGCACTCATTATTGCGTAGGGCCTATTATCATTGTTTTCCTCCTTCAAATCCATTCCAAAGTTTATAGCCAAACAAAGTCCTCAAATTCTGTTGGAAAGTGGGGACTCCCCTCTCCTTTCTCCTCTCTTCCTCTTGGCCCTGGACTCTAGGCTGTCATTTGGGTCCTTGAGATAGTTCCGCCTAGCGCGGCCCAAGCCTCAGTCCTCTGTGGGTCTGGACCATGTAGAAGTCCACATGGTGGCTTGCATTCTCGCTCTTTGTCTGCCGGAACTCACCAGGTAGGAAACACGATAACGTCTACGTTTTTGTCTCTGACCCCAGAGTGGAGCCGTAGGAAACCTTGGGCACAGCTCATCATCCCCAGCTCTCTCTCTCCTGCTGCTGCTGTGTCTGCCTTTCTGTCTTATTTCAAGGCTACTTGTACAACTCCAACGAATACTGCCAGGTCCAAAGGAAACTCCAGTTCCCCAAACTGCAAGAAGCAGTCCAAATGTCTAGGAATGAACGCAAACTGGACTACAGAAGGATTTCTAGTGGTTAAATAAAGCCAGCGTTCCTTAGGGGTTTGTGAAGCTGGTTCTCCTCTATCTCTCTGGCAGAAGGGATATATGGGTACCTTTGGTGCCTATTAGCATGTCATAGCATATGCTGGCCTCCAGGCTCCCTCAGTATCACAAGTACCTGTTACACATTTCAAAGTCCAGGCTAGCTAGCCCTAGCTCTTCTCACTTCCCCCGCTAGCCTAAACTCCCTCCAGCTCACAGGCTTCCTTCCCCCAGCTCCTCTTTCTCCTTTATAACCCTGCTATTCTTACGATGTTTTTAATTTTCTATCTTTCTGCAGCTCTCTGCTCCTGCTTCTCTTCTCATGATTTTTTGTTCTCCTCCCCTGCTGTTCCCCCCTCTCTCATAGATAGGCCTGACCATGTCCAGACCGCTGGCCGTGTCCAGTCTATTCTTTTCTCTCTCTGATCTAGACTTTTCCAGATGCCTCTATCTGCAACCTCCCCCCCCACACACACATTATCGCTTCATATCTACAATAAAAAAATCTTCTTAGTCAGGCAATGGTGGCGCACGCCTTTAACCCCAGCACTTGGGAGGCAGAAGCTGACAGATCTCTGTGAGTTTGAGGCCAACCTGGTCTAAAGAGTGAGTTCCAGGATAGCCAGGGTTACACAGAGAAACCCTGTCTCAAACAAACAATTAAAACAAAAATCAAACAAACAAATAAAAACACCTTCTTCTTAGCCATACCATGGAGTGGTCACGTTGTCAGTTTATACAAATGATAGCAAAGACAGTCGTTGACAAACAATAGGCATTCTAGCATCCAGTGTAAGCATACTATCATTGGGGAGGGTGAGAGCACAGACAAGTCAGCGTTCAGATTTCCCCAGCTCACTCTGTCCATCCCACAGTTAACCCTTGCGGGGCATGCGGGAGCCTTTGTCTGCCTTTACAAACACCAGAATCGCTCGTCTGCCTCTTCCTGGCAGTTTACTGATCACCCACCCAAAGCATGTCAGCCTCCTCCACTCACAGGGACACAGGGAAGGTAACTGACACGGAGAGAAAGGGCCATGTTATGGTGTGCCCAATACTGTGTACTAAATGATGACAAAGAAATGTCATCCATATCGGAGAGACAGGGCCATGTTGTGTGCCCAATACTGTGTCCTGGAAGATGACTAAGAAATGTCATCAATATCGTTATCCCAAAGAAACACCAAGTTTAGGTAGGAAGACCAAGGTACTTATAACTGTTGAAGAGCAATTAAGAGCCAATTGTTTGTCCAAGACTGTCTTTTGATTTTTTTTTTTTTTGTATAAGCTGACAATGTGGCTGCTCCATGGGTTGGTTAAGAGGAAGTTTTTTTTATTGTAGATACGAGACACACACACACACACACACACAGAGAGAGAGAGAGAGAGAGAGAGAGAGAGAGAGAGAGAGAGAGAGAGAGAGAGAGAAAAGGTGCACAGACCGGGATGGGAAACCGGGAGTTCTTAGCAATGAGGAAGCACCATTCATGCATTCATTCATTAATTCAGCAGAATTTGCAGTGGTTTCTGCAGACGGGAAGCAACCAGGTGTTACAGAAGAACTCCATCTCACTTGGTTGTTCTCTTTCAGCATCTCATAGACGTCAACCTGAATGGCACAGCCCCCCTGGAAGCCACCAGCAATGAAGCTCTTCGTGTTCACCATCCTGCTCGCTGTCCTCCCAGGTGGGTCTGTTGTCCCAGCTCCCCAGATCACACTCTCCCCCCAGACTTCTTGTTCCTAGGATCCAGCTCCATGGAGACCCTGACATCAGGAGTCATCCCCAGTGAGGTCCCTCATACGGTGTGTATCCTTATGAGACACAGTCACACACAGCAACGCAGAAAAGACATGTCTAAAAATGGGTTTTGATAGCACTGGAAATCAAAGACAGGGAAGAGAATTCCCGATTTTAAGACAAGGAATCTGATTAGAGAGTCCTCTCTGGAGACTAAAAAATAAAAATAAGAAAGACTTTGAACTCCAAACCAAACATCTTGTATGATTTGGGGGAAATCAACTAAATTAACTAATTTTCCTAGCCCTTAATGTATAAAAAAAGAAGGAAATAATCTACCAAGGGAAATTATATAGTAAATGCAAAAACACAATATCCTGAAAAGTAGTGTAAGATGCCATTAGTTTGTCATTCACCGTCCTTAAAAAAAGATTTTTGTTAATGAGTTACTGTTGTGGAATTCAAGACCACCAGGAAAGACTAAAGACTCAATTCAGACTATAATTAGCCAAATTTATTGTTTCTGCTGGCAGGGCAGCTATCTCTAAGCAAATCAGAAATGGGCTGCGCCTGAGCAGATGGGGGAACGAGTTTTAAAGTCCAGGCTACAATTACTCCATTTCTGCAGAATTTACAACTGCGTAAAGATTGCCCCTCCCCCCTACCTCCCCACATGAGGAACTGTTGCCCTCCCCTCCTCCACAGCTACATGAGGACGGTCATTCCCCATGCCCACAGTGATAAGTGTGTTTACAGAAGCCAGAACAAGCTGTTAATCATTGCACAACAGTTACACAGCTTCGGGGAGGGAACAAGGGGTCAGAGCTTTTAGGAATTTAGGTCGGAGGCGAAGAGCTACAAAAGTGGGTTCCTGGTACAAAATGAGATTTCTTAGCCACCATATTCCCCACTGGCTTTAGATCATCGAATCAAGCCATTGACTCTTGCTGAATCAATTTTTTTTTTTTTTTTTTTTTTTTTGGTTTTTCGAGACAGGGTTTCTCTGTAGCTTTGGAGCCTGTCCTGGAACTAGCTCTTGTAGACCAGGCTTGAATCAATTTTTTAATAGAATTGGTTCTTTATTTAATGTATGTTAGCAACCGATTTAAAATTCAAAGGCTGATCATAACTCCAAGGAGCCGTAAAAGGTTCAGCTAAGGCGGTCAAGGGTGGTAAGCCAAGGGAAGAGAAAAACGGATGGACACCAATTAGAGGCCTCATCGTGTTCTGCTCTTGCATCTAAGTTTTTCCTGGATCACGTTTTCTGTTTCTGAGAGAACTCCCTAGTTGTTGGCATCAAATCAGCGCTTTTCACATCCGACGGCAAGAATCGCATCCCCGACAGTTTTGTAAAAACCATTTCTGCTAGGGAATCTACTTGTTTTTCAAGTTGTCCTGCAGCATCATCGAGGTGTATGCCCTGGTCTACTCCATTATTTAGAGCTTTGAAAGTCTGATCTTGAGGAATTAGAGCTGACGTTTCCCAAGGCAGCTATGTATGTGATCCCTTCTGTCACTAGGAGGGGCATAACTGTAGCTGAGTTACTATTCTTTTTCTTCTAACTAGACCCTGGCCCTCATGGCGGGAGTGTACTCCATCCACAAGCAATTGTTCTCTACTCTCCTCTCTAGTCAACACACCTTCCTTGGGAAGGATAGAGGTTAGAATACAGAGATTCCCTCCCATGTCCCGAATTCTGGATGTTCCGCTGTCACACATCTAGCGAGGCCAAATGTGCAGGCCCATCATGTCCCTAAAGGAGCCAGAAAGTGCATTCTAATACATTCAGACTTAATTGATATACGCGTGGGTACTACAGGATTGGCCATAAAGGGAAGCTGAGTCGCTATACGTTGAAGAGATTAAACAATTTGGAGGCTCCTTGGAGGTCTCCTAGGGAGCACTTACTTCCTCTGGGTCGCAGTTTAAATTCTCAGATTGGGTAGTAGTCGAGACAATAGAGAGATTGACCCCTGTCCCCACATAAAAAGGAGGCCTAGAGTCAAGGCAAAGCCAATATTCATTTCCCAGGTTAGAGCGGGTTTGGTTTAATCAAGCGGTATAGCAACCTTAAGGTCTCAAGCTCAGGGTCACATCTGGGAGATGAAGTTGTTTTGTGTATTTTTGTATCCGGGCTTAGGTTGAGTCTATTACCATATACCCCTCCCAGTTGAGATTGAAGGCTGGTTTATTTCCATGGGTGGAGTGGTTCAAGAGGAGAGGACACACCCTAGTCTTTGGTTAAGGCATCTAGCTTTTACCTGGGCCTATGGGGCTAACTTGGAGAGGTGTTAACCCTAACCCTTTCCCATAGAGAGAATGCCAGCCCACTGAACACTGCAACCCTTGATGTCAAGCTGGAAACCCCAGGACGGACTCTTAAGCCAGAGCTGGGTGCTCAGTTCTTTCTAGGTCATGGCTCTTTCAGCAGAGGAGACTTATTTCCTGTGGGTGAACCCTCGGGGAGGGATTTCTCCCTCAAAAAGGATTACAGGTCTAGGTGCCTAATACCCTTTCTTGGGCAAACGCAGCCTCACAGTTTGGATCAGTACAATGATAATCCCCTTTTTGCTGACGGCAGTGTGTTGGCCCATTAGCTGGACATATATGGAAAAGGATTTCATATATTATATTTTTATCACATCCTGGAATGACCATGATGTTGGCCTTCAACATATGGTATCTTAGGAGTGAGTACTCCCGATACTTTTTATCAGACTGGGTAGAGAGTCCGCAAAGAGGTCACAGAGATCAACTCTAAACACAGGCAGGAAGGCAGCATTTTGTAGACCACATATTATTTTTCTTCAGTCTGACCATGGGCTTAATTTGCACGGATCTCATGACAACTCCCAGTCCCAAACCTTAACATTTTCAGTAGGTCAAGCATAGAAGATACTTGTCACGATTCCCGGCATGTGTGTCAGTCTGATTCCGAGATGCCGATGGACCTCACCTTAAGGGGGACCTAGTGATCTCCCCTTAACTCTCCGCTTGACGCCTTCATTTGGCTAGTCATGTTCACCTTAAAGTAGGAGTTATGGCTCCAAACCTCAGTCCCTGCTACCGGGAAGACCATGGGTGTTGTCAAGATCACTGGGTACAGCCCTTTCCAGGAAAGTTCCAGGGTTCTGCTGGGCAAGCAGTGAATCCACACCAAGTGCCCAGGTTGGAACCCGTGTTTCTGTTCAGTCAGAAGCAGCATCAGCGGCAAGGGTGAAGGACGACTCTAGGTTCTCAGGTGCTTTGCAGAAATGCCTGTCAGGACTTGAGGAAGGAATCTTTAGATATTTCAATGGTCTGTAACCTTCCCTTTGCAGCAATAAGCTGAGGCTGCCATCAAACATTATTTCAAATGGTGTAGCTTGTCCCGGTAGGGGGCGCACCTGATCCTAAAGAGAAGGGCTGCAGGCAGCCCTAGTCACCAGCTTCTTGCCAGTTTCTGCCCAGAACTTAATTACTAGTTCTGTAGTAGTCCCATTAGCTCTTTCTCCCTGTCCTGAGCTCTGGGACCTGTAGTGGCAACATAATCTCCAATGTATTTCTAGTGTTTTAACTGCTTGCTGAAAGACTTTGGCAGTGAAGGCCCACCCATTGGTAGACCCCCCAAAGAGGAAAGAAGGGATGAACCTCAAGGCTTCTGGTAGGACGGAACATCTGTCTGGAAGCATCCACCAGGCCTCTGTCTCAGTTGGCCCCTACTGTCTGGCCCAGTTTTCTTCCTCACAGGTGTATGCATATGGGGGGGGGGGGCAAATGGTTGCAGTGGCCCCGCTGACTTTGTGGCTCCCGTTCTTGCTGTGGCATTAGCAAATCTGTTGCCTCAGGTTTCTACCAAATCCCGTTTGGTGTTCCAGGCAATGGATAACAGCAAGCTTCTCTGACAGCCAAAAAGCTGCTAGGAGAGCAGAGATCTCCCCCTGGTTTTCGATCTTGTCTCGGTAAAGGTCAGCAGGCCGTGTTCCTGGACGAGGCACCACGGATGTGTGCAGTGGCAAAGGCGAATCAGCTTTCCGCACAGATGTCGACAGCTCGGCTATTTCCCCATCTTAGTGCCTGAGTCAAGGCTAGCCGTTCTGCCTTTTGGGCTGATGACCTTTGGGGCAGAGATTGTGCCCAGATAGTGACACTTTGGGGAGTGTCACTAAAGCCCCTCCTGCTCACCTGAACCTATCTTGTACATAGCTGCTCCCATTGGTGAATAAGGTCACACCTGCCTTCCCAAGGGGCTGGTCTCAGGGGTCCACTGCAGGTGGTCAGTGACCTGGGCACAGGCAAGGACCGGCTGTTCTTCGGGGTCCAGCAGGAGGGATTCTGGGTTTAGCACAGCAGACGTGAGAATTTGAGCCTGGGTGCATTTTAGGAGTGCCTGATAAGGGGTGAAGTGTGTGTGTTTGACATCCTAAGAAGGAGCATCTCAATGGAGTGGGGACAACCAACCCCTTCCTGTCCCATGGTTAGTTCATCAATTTCCTTTAACAATAGCACTGGGGCAGCAGTGGCCCAGATGCAAGCTGGCTATCCCGCAGTCACAGGGTCTGGGCATTCAGACCAACAGGCCGTCTCTAGGGTCTCAAGGGTTGAGTCAGTACTCCTTTTGCCACCCCATGTCACCCACCCACAAGTGGAAGGGGTTGTCAGTGTCAGGTAGCACGAGTGTAGGGGCTGACACCAGTCTTCCTTGAGCGTTTAGAATTTCTCCTTTTCTTTGCCCTCCCAGCTCGCAGGGCTGCTTCCTCCGAGGCTCTGACATAACCATTGTGCTCTTTCTGCAAAGTTGGGTGTCCCCAGTCTGCAGTATCCAACTGTACCCAGGAGTTCTCTCACCTGCCTCATGTTCTGTGGCTCTGAGTTATTCAGGGTAGCTTGGATCCTGGTTGAGGACAGGGTTCTCCTGTTGCCGCCCCCAAAGCAATAAGCTACCCAGATAAGTTACCTTATGGGAACGCAACCGGTCCTTTTTTTTCAGACATGTAGTAACCCAGCAGCTGAAGCGTTTTGAGATGTCCCTCTGCGGCTTTTTGGTACTCCTCCGGGGTATGTGCATCAGTGACCTCATCTGCATACTGCAAGAGGCTAGGACATTCAGGTGTCCTTGCAGGTGCCCAAGCAAGTCCACGCTAAGAGCTTCACCAAGGGGCAGGGGAGTTCTTAAACCCCTGTGGATAGTCTAGTCCAGGGCAACTGGCTGCTGAACCCTGACTCGGGGTCTCTTCATTCAAAGGCAAATGTAGGTGGCTCACAGGTGCCGAAAGCAAAGAAAAAAGACACCTGTCAGGTCTAAGACAGTGTGCACAGTTTATCCTTGAGCCAACAGATGGAGCAAAGTGTACAGATTGGGTGCCCTCTGGGGATGATTTCCGGTCTCCCCTTAAGATCTAAACAGAATGACAGTCTTTGATGCCTGCCTTAATGACAGAGCAGTGTTCTGAAGTGAGTTTCAGGGAAATCCCTGCATCTCTAAGGCAACTGATGTGCTTTCTGATGCCTGCCTTAGCGTCTCTCAAAATAGGGTACTGCTTTTACTTATAGACAAGGCTGAGCTCAAGAGCTGAGCAGCAGCTCATGGCCAGTGTGAGGCCAGTCCAGGGCAGCAGGTTTCTGCCCACACTCCGGGGAATATTAGCATCCATCAAACCTACTAGGAGTGTCTCACCTCTTCCCAGATCCTCGTTACTCTTTTCTGTCGTTTGATATTCTTCTGACAATGAGCAAGTCACCAGGAATACTGCGTATGGACTCCTGAGGTCCAAAGTGGCTTTATTCTCATTGACCATGATGGTACCAACTTTGCTCGACAAGTCTCTACCAATCAGGAAGTGCAGAAAATCTGGTTTACCAAGGAAAGGATGAGTCACAGTACCTTGCCCAAGGTCCACTTCTTAGGTGGTGGTTCAAATGTAGGTCCCTTGGATGGTGATTCGTAGTGGAGGGCTAGGGATTGGTTTAGCCCTGAATGGGCTGCACCCGTATCCACTAGGAACCACAGAGCTCTGCCCCATGCTCTTCCTGTGATCATGGGGTTCCTGAGGACTCAATGGTATGGAGTCCTAACCCCATCAATCTCATCCTGTTATATTGAGGATTTGCCCCCTCCTCTCTGTCTGCAATGAGGGCATTCATCTTTTCCCAATGTCTCTTTTCTCTACAATTGCACATTGGTCCTTCTCTAACATGGATCGAAGCTGATTTGGCCACCTGGGGTGCTTCTGGTTTTTATCAGTCTCTTCTCTACCATGGCCATTTTATTATCTGGCCAGTCTTTGGTTTTTTTTTTTTTTTTTCTCATCTGGATCTCTATTGTTAAGTTTTCTGAGCTATTCCTAACCACTGTGAGCTGTTCATTCCTTCAAACCCTTCTAATTTCTGTAACTTCCTATGAATATTAGGAGATGGTTGGTGACAAAAGCAATATTACTAACCTGCTGGTTTTCTAGGGCATCTGGATCTATGCAGGTAAATTCCCAGTAAGCCTCTCAGAGGTGTTCCAGGAACCAGGAGATTCATAATTTCCCCCAATTACCCCAGATACCTTTGAGAGATAAGTTGGGGCTCCAGTACATTCACTAAGGCCTGGCAATAGGTGCCTAGTGCTGCCTTGACATTGGTCAATGTTGGGATCCCAGTTTGGCAAAGTTGAGGGCAATAGTCACTCAACCCTTTCTTTGGCATTTGCCACGGTTACTATGGACCAATCACAGCCTTCCTAGCCAAAGTCATGGTTATTGTAAATTATAGTAAAAAGGATACCTTAAAGCTGCCTGCGATCATCCCAGATGGACTGGTGGGTAAAGAAAAGAGATTCCAACAGGCCAATGAGGGGCTGAGGCATCCCAGAGAAGGGAGGGTTCTAAGTCCTCCTGTTATACAGGTGACTGGTCAAGAGAGGAACAAAAACTAAAGGAGGTCTGGGTCTCTCCTCCCCAAAAACTCTTTGTGCCAGTGGGGGCTGGAACCCACTAGGAGGTGACTCCCTAAGAGGGAACACAGCTGGGGTCTTTAGCTGAGATGGAGACTAATTCAGCCCACCCAAAGTGTGTGAAGGGAATGGCAGGTCCAGATAGATCATTGAGACAGTTTGTGCCTGGCCCTCTCAGATACAGTCGGATCCTGAACTGGCTGGATGCATGGGGAAGATTCTCCTCCTTCACAAGGGCTAGTCCAGAGAGTCCAGGCATTTTACTTAGGTTTCTACACAGCCTTTGATTTATTGACTTGGAAACTAAAACAGAAGAACTTTGTTTAAGGGCACAACATTCCAGCCATAGAAGGGGTTTGAGAAGGAGGAGGAAGAACCAGCAATCAATATAAGAAAACTGGTCTGGGTGGCTAGGGTTCCTATAACCCTTTGACAGACTCTCTAGGAAGTTAGGGGGTTGACGGACCCTGCCTTTGACCACCCCACATGCAAAGATGGGCATTTAAGTTCACACAGAATGCAGAGCTCTCGAGATGACATCTTAACTCCATATCTGCCTCGTGGACCTCTTAGAAGTACTGCAGCATGCAGCTCAGGGGAGACCTGGCTGTGTGCTCACAACTTCTCCTTTATGTAACAAAACATAGAAACACACTGAAAACACAAATTCACCAAATGCAAACAATGTAAAAAGACAAAACATCTACATAGTCAGAGGAGTCAGACACAGACGCACGCTGGTCACCTTCATTCACATGCCAAAGCCCCAAGGGTACAGGAGGACATCTCCTCTGTCCCTGGAGACTGAGTCTACAATCATATTAAATCTCCTCCTCTATGTCTCCCAAGATGTCGGGACTTCCCAGAACAGTTCACGGATCAATATTGTCTTGAGTACACACTACCCAGCAACCCTTACTTTTGTTTCAATTTGCAAATTTGCAGTGATCACAGTCTGGGACACCCCTGGACCTCCGAGTCCACAGAAGTACTTGCCCCATCTAAGGTTGTATGTCAACCTCCCACTTGTGGCACTTGCCCCCAACTAGGGCCTGACTTTGACTAATGACTACTTAATTTGTGGCAACCACGGTCTCTTGATGTACCTGAGTCTCCAAGTCTACCTCAGACTTGCCCCCACTTGGAGCCTATCCTGGATCCCTGGCCCTGAGTCTGGAGTATTTCAGGATCTCGCTGGGGCCTCCAAGAATGTCATGGAGTTTGAGGCTCCTGGGAAATACCATAGACTCAATTGCAGAAATAATTAGCCAAAATTATTATTTCTCCTAGCAGGGCAGGTATCTCTAAGCCAAATCAGAAGTGTGCCATACATGAACAGATGGGGGAAGGATTTTAAAGGTGAACACCACAATTACTCCACTTCTGCAGAATTTATAGCTGCACGAGAAACTGCCAATCCCCATCCCACAGCAATAAGCATGTTTACAGAAGCCAGATCAAACTGTTAATCATTTCATAATAGTTACACAATTTAAGGGAGGAGACAAGGGGTCAGAGCTTTTGGGAATTTAGGTCAGAGGCTAACAGCCCTAAAGTGGATAGCTGGTACAAAATGAAATTTACTTACCTATCACATTACAATTAAAATGAAGCCAAATTATGATTAAGCAATCATTTTATTTCATACAATGTTGTGTGGCTGTATGATCATGTAAACAAGCAGGGAGTACACATTAATTAGAAAATTGCATTCCTCCGGATGAGCTATGTGAATCGTTTCAGCCCACTTGACCTCTCTCCATTCTTAAAACACTTGTCTTCTGTTCCCACAGCGGTCATCACAAGAAGCCCCGTATTTGGTCCCCAGGATGTGAGCAGTGTGGTAGGGAACTCGGTGTCCATCACGTGCTATTACCCAGACACCTCTGTCAACCGACACACCCGGAAGTACTGGTGCCGAAAGGGAGCCAACGGCCTCTGCACAACCCTCATTTCTTCAAACGGCTACGTCTCCTCGGAGTATGCAGGCAGAGCCCAGCTCATCAACTTCCCAGAGAATAATACATTTGTGATTAACATTGCACAGCTCACCCAGGATGACACGGGGAGCTACAAATGTGGTCTGGGCACCAGTAACCAACCCCTGTTCTTCGATGTCAGCCTGGAGGTCAGCCAAGGTAAGAATCCCAGGCTCCCTGGGAGGAAAATAGTTTAAATCACTTCAGGTACAATGACAGAGTTTACCCAAGGGTATCCTGACACGAAGTCAAAAGTCTCCTCCCTCCTGAGGCAAAGGCCTCTTTTTTCATAGTAGAACATCAAGACATATGGGGCATATCTGGGGAAATGGGTGAAACTTTCTTCTGGATCTCTAACAAACATCTTAGGCTTAGATGGGTGCCAGGAGAACAGCTTTTGTTGTATTTGATAGAGTTGAGACATGATGCCAGGTTCAAAGGAAACTCCTTTTCCCCAAATTCTGGAGGACAAACAAAAGAAAGCTCTCATTCCTCAGGAACTTGTGAAGCCAGTTCCCTTCTGCTAAAGGAGCTATTTCCCTTACAGCTGACAGAAGGGACAACTGGCTATATGAGGTGCCTATTGGCATACTAAAGCCCATGCTGGCCTCCCACTTCCCTCAGCATCACAAGTACCTGCTATTTATTTATTCTTCCTGAGGTTCCCCTACCCAAAACTTCTACAGCTCATGGGCCTCCCTACCACAGCTCCTCATTTCTCCTTATACCCTGAAATCTAGACTATGCTCCTGCCTTTGGCCCATATTTTCTTTGCTCACACCCCCACCCCTTACCATACTCCCCTTCTCTCTTAGTCTGATGGCCATGTTTAGTCTACTACTTTCTCTCCATCCTCTGGACTCTCTCGGATGCCTCTGGCTGTATTCTCCCTCCTATTCACAATTAAAACCTTCTACTTGACTGTAGATAGTTCCATTAGAATTATCACGATGAATTAGATTATTTTTATAACTGAAGTCTAGGCCCCTGAAGAGACTGGCCACTAAACAAACTCACTGTAACTGAAAGAAAAGAGGAAGGAAAAAGGTTTTCCGACAAGAGTTGGTCCATCAGTGAGGGTACCTCTGATTGTCCAAGGAGAGTTAAAAGAGAAAACTCAAGGGAGGAAATTCACGGGGGCTCTGAGGATATGCCTTGCTCTTTGGGCTATGTGTGCCATTAACTGTATCCTAAATAAGAAGGTTGTTCCTGGAGAGTCATAGTACCACAGATCCCTAAGAGATGAGGAGTATCCACAGCAGACCCCATCTAGATACCCAGAAGACTACCACAGGACTGGGAACGCAGGCTCCCATAAATATGACCAATAACAGACACTGCTCCTTAAGGCAACTAGGAATATTTGAACTATTATTTTTGGACAATTCATGTTCAATTCTGATTGTTTCTACACATGTTAATTTAGCACCTACCAGAAACAGATGTTGTGATCAATCACAGCTAAGAGGGAAAATGTAAAGAAAATGTCTCCACCCTGTTTGAAAAGGCCACTTGTTGGTTCCTGACCGCCCAGCTAGCTTAGACCTGAAATAATCACACAGAAGCTGTATTAATTAAATCACTGCTTGGCCCATTAGCTCTAGCTTCTTGCTGGCTAACTCATATTAATTTAACCCGTTCCTATTAATCTGTATATCACCACATGGCTGTGACTTACTGGGTAAAGTTCCCAGCATCTATCTCTGGAGGCTCCATGGCTTCTCTCTAACTCTGCCTTCCTCCTCCCATGCTATAGGCCAAGCCAGTTTCTTTATTCATTAACCAATAAAAGCAACACATAGACAGAATCACCTCCCACACCACCACCCTCCAATCTGTAGAACCTAGAATGGATATGATGACTGATAAAGATGTCCGGGAGGACACAGAGAAGGGAAAAATTAGTCCATGCTTAGAGAAACCCTTCCCAAGGAGTTGGAAATCAGGCAGGGCCCTGGAAGAGGGAGTCTGGATGGGTGATTGCTGACTTCACTTATGAGTCATAGCCAACACCTCTACTACAAAAGATAGGGTAATGAGAGAACACATAATTCCATTTAACCAAGTTGGTTTTTAAATTTTATCTATTTATTTTATGTGTATGAGTGTTTTGTCTGCATACATTCCTGTGCACCACATGTGTTCCTGGTGCCTCAGAGGCCAGAAGAGGTATCCGATCCTGTGGGACTGGCATTGCAAATGATTGTGAGTCACTAGGAATATGGGTGCTGGGAATTGAACTCTGATCCACTGGAAGAGCAGCCAGTGTTCTTAATTGCTGATCCATCTCTCCAGTCCCCATTTATTGAAGTTTTACAATCATAGGAACCTTCACAAAGACCATGCAAAGATCTGGTTCCTATGCAACCTTTATATTGAGTTCCATGAAGCAGGGGTGGCCATATAGAGAGGAGACAGGACAAGACAGGTGTGAACTCCTGTTAGTAGACTGAGTGAGAACCCCAGCAAGGCTCATCTGTTAAAACTCTCCTTGGCCCCTCAACTGTGGTGCTTCCTTGGGGGTGTGAGGCAGACTGGGTAGTGAAGACCTTGATATATAGAATGATAGGTCAGGAGCTTCTTTCTGCTCAGTCATTACAAAGAAAAATGGGAGGTTAAAGTAATATGTTTAGGGTTTGTGGGTGGCTAGGATAAAGGGGTTATGGTTTCTATCATCTGCCCTGGAAAAGAGGTTCTGGTTTCTATGGTTTACTTTTTGAATCATGGCATGAAAAACAAATGGGCAGGAGAAAATCAAAGTAAAATCTTTGCTTCAGAGGCCTTTGTTTGGCATCATTGTAGAAACTCCAACAGAAAAGCTCTGACAGTATTCCTCTAGGGAGGAGGCCATTCTAGGTCATTGGCCCACCCAGAACCCTCGCTAGCAATAGAAAATGGCCCTGTGTTACAAAGCAAAAGTTATAATTTACCCCTGTCCTTCATTCCTCAGTTCCTGAGTTCCCAGAGGGCACTCATGTCTACACAGAGGACCTGGGCAGAACTGTGAAGATCGAGTGTCCTTTCAAATCGGTGAACTCTCCTAAGAAGAAATCCTTGTGTAAGAAGATAGGTCAGGCCTGTGAACTTGTCATTGACTCTAATAAGAATGTGAACCTCAACTATAAGGACAGAGTAAACCTTACTATGGCCGGCGGGACCGCCGGGTCAAAATTCATTGTCACCATTACTAAACTAAGATCCAGTGATACTGGGCTGTATGTCTGCCAGGCTGGGGAAGGTTCTAATGCTGACATAAAGAACGCTGACCTCCAGGTGCTAGAGCCTGAGCCAGAGCTGGTTTATAGAGATCTGAGAGCCTCCACGACTTTTGACTGTGCATTAGGCAGTGAGGTGGCAGATTTTCCCAAATACCTGTGCCGGATGAATAAGGAAACTTGTGAGGTCATCATCAACACCAAGGGGCAGAGGGACTCAGCCTTTGAGGGCAGGATCCTGCTAACCCCCAAGGATGACAATGGCCATTTCAGTGTGTTGATCACAGGCCTGAGGAAGGAAGATGAAGGCCACTACCTGTGTGGAGCCAGTGTCTCTGGCCTGCCTCAAGAAGGCTGGCCCATCCAGGCCTGGCAAGTCTTTGTCAATAAAGGTGAGAGCCTCCAAAAGGCAAGCAAGACGGGGTAGCATGGGATGGTAGATTAGAAAGTAGCTTAATCATCTGATATACTCATCGATGTTCACATCAGTCATGGTATCTCCTTTCTGGAAAGTCTTGAACTAAGTGGGAGGCAGTTCAGGAGAGTTAGACTATGCAACCTCTGCCTTTCACAAGTTCCCAAATATTCTTCTGCATTATCAAGGGCCTGGTGATGGTTATCCCTGGATAACAAGAATAAGGAAAGTAGAGGCCCTGCTGGAGGCATGACTGGTAGATGGGATTCAGTACCATGGTAGGCCCATGTCCCCTTCCCAGCCCACACAACCCCAGAGCAAGTTGGGCACCAAACCCCTCATACTCAGATAAGAGAACACTGGCGTACCATGACCTTAATGCTTCTACTCCCACAGCTTAAGGGGATGTTTGTTATTTGGCACAGTCTGCCTCAGCAGCTATACCTCTGTGAGCTGTCAACAAGGCAGAATGATTCAATCCGTGCTTCCTCTCACCCTGGAGCACAGTGCACAGACTGCCCCTCATGAGAAACAACAAGCCAGTACTTGGCATTCAAAGTACCTGCCCTTATGGCCTTTCTTTAAGGGGACTATGTTCCTGACACTGTTTTCCTGTTCCCAACTCTGGGTCTTCATCAACATCCCTGACATATTCAGTCACCAAGGGCTCCCCCTGGACCTCTGCATTAGCTTCTGTATTCTTGAAGAGGACTCTTGGAGTCTTTACTAAAATCATACTATATTTCTACATACTATAGGTTTCTACACCTATTCCAAATGAATTTTCTTAATTTAGGTACATTATATCTAGCTGTTTTTTAGAGTATGCTAAGAAACAAATCTAAAGATTATCTAGAGGGAGAGTTTAGAAGAAGCCAAAGGAAAGGGGCCAGTATTCTCTCTTAAATGTCATTCAGTCCCTCCTGAGAATGAGGTGGAAAGAGAGGGACAAGATGCCCACACTGAAGTCATTGGAGTCTGGCACCGAGACTCTGACTACAGACCCAGGCAGAAACACAATGTTTTTTTCATTCTCTGAGGAGACAGAAGTGATTTATCTAAACTTTCCTCTCCATGGTGGATGTCATGGGAAGAAAAGCTGCCTTGGGCATCCAAGGTCATTTGGGTGCTTCTGTCCATTCACACCACTCCATCTGTCCTTCCAGAGTCTACAATGCCCACTACTCGCACTGTGGTGAAGGGTGTCACAGGGGGCTCCGTGGCCATTGCCTGTCCCTACAACCCCAAGGACAGCGGCAACCTCAAGATCTGGTGCCGCTGGGAAGCAGATGGAAACGGGCATTGCCCGGTGCTCGTAGACAGCCAGGGGAAAGTGAATGAACAGTACGAGGGCCGACTGGCACTGTTTGATCAGCCAGGCGATGGCACCTACACTGTCATCCTCAACCAGCTCACCACCCAGGACGCCGGCTTCTACTGGTGTCTCACTAATGGCGACTCTCGTTGGAGAACCACGGTAGAACTCCAGGTTGCTGAAGGTGAGAGATGAAGTGGAGGCGGGAGGCCCGAGACCATTCCAGCAGCAGCAGCAGCATCCCCTAGACACCTTTCCCGCTATGCCATCTCCTTCCACGCTGGTGTAGGAAGGACCTACTTGTCCAGAGGTCCCATTTCCATACCCACAACCAGCAACCCATATTCTTTCAATCAGCACTTGCAACACTTCCTGATAACAAATATTGACTTCCTTTGCTGGAGACAGATGTCCTCTGAAGTGAGGTACTGCGCATGCTCTTGGTGCTAAGCCTAGAAAAAATAAGTAAAGGAAAGTAAGGGAAGCCAAGAGAAACGAGCAAGCAAAGCTGTATTTCTATATCAAACTCTGGGCTGATTCGGTGGCATCAACAGTCATTCTATTAGCATTTCCTCTGCTCCCTATGTATTCAGAATAGTGCGTCACAGTGCTGTCTTCAGGGGCAATGCACGTGACACACCAAAACTGCCACATTCACGCTCCTGTAGCATCTCCAAGTCTCAATGTCCGTGTCTGTTTGCCAGCTACAGGGAAGCCAAACCTCGAGGTGACGCCACAGAATGTGGAAGCCGTGCTAGGACAGACCCTCACGCTCGACTGCCACTATCCCTGCAAACTCTACTCCCATGACAAATATTGGTGCAAGTGGAACAACGGGGGCTGCCACACCCTGTCTAGCCAAGTCCGCCAGCCCTCTGTGAGTTGTGACCCGAACAACCAGCTTGTCGCCCTGACCCTGAATCCAGTTGAGAAGGAGGATGAAGGCTGGTACTGGTGTGGGGTGAAACAAGGCCAGACATATGGAGAGACTACAGCCATCTACGTAGCAGTTGAAGGGAAGTCAGCGGGTGAGTCTCCAAGGGCAGCCAGTGCCTGCACCCACAGCCCCCCATGCCAGGACTTAGCAAACATCCCTGACTAGAAGCTTCTCCATCAGGTATAACCCCCAGGTTTTGCTGTAAGAGGGAAGGATTAGGGAAGCAGACAGTAAGAGCTTTTCTGTTTAATCTCAGTAGCGAGACAATCCTCACAGGTGCCTCACAGGCAATTTCAGAGTCACATCCGTGTAAGTCTGTTCTCCAAAGATGGTCAGGTACCTACATCTTGATAGAGAACACTAAGGCACAGCACTGAGAGTTTAGCTTGGGTTAGGGCATGTGCTCAGCATGCTCAATGCCCTCGGTTCAATTCCTGACACCAAAAGAACAAAAGGGAGTGGGGAACAATTAATGCAAGCTCATCTAGTAAGTTCGTATTCCCAGCCTCTGTTTAAAATGTCATGAAGCCAGGTGGTAGTGGTGTATGCCTTTAATCCGAGCACTCGGGAGGCAGAGGCGGGTGGATCTCTGTTAGTTTGAGGCCAGCCTGATCTACAGAATTCCAGGATAGTCAGAGCTGTTATACAGAAAAATCCTGCCATGAACCCCCAAGGAAAAAAGGAAGGAAGGAAGAAGTCATATAAGATGTCTTGTATGATGAGGGCCTTTCAGTTCCTGGATATCTCAGGAAGGCTGAGTTCAGCAAGAATGGCTCACTGGAAGCCATTGCTGTGCTACTGCCTGGAGGCAGCCCTAGGACAGCTTTGATGCTATGAAAATCCCCCTGTCAGCCTGCTTCACAGGTGGATCTGTTACCTAGATCCTTGGTGATGGAAATAGACTTGGAAAGAATGGGGTATAGAATTGGACAGAGGTAATCGTGGTGTGGGGGCAGCAAGAGCAGAAATAGTGTCTGGGATCTAGAACAGGTCTTCACTGCCAAGTCTGGTGCCAGTCCAGAGGCCCCCCCCCAGCAGCTTTGAGGTCTCACCCTGCGACTTCTCCCTAACCCATGGGCCTAAGAACACAGGAGAAAAGCCATAACCAGCTTTGTTTTGCTCTGCTTCAGGGTCACGCCAAGTCAGCGCCCCAGACGCCAACGCACAGGCGAACGCAGCTCCAGAAGAAGAGGGAGCTGAATTCAGTGCCAGCCAGATTGAGAACAAAGCCGTTCCGAACCCCAGACTTCTGGCAGAGGAGACAGGGAGAGAGAGTGTGGGAGACCAAGCTCAGGACAGCAGAGCGTCGGTGGACGCTGGCAGGTGAGTAGATTCCCCACTCGGAGAACAACGCTGAGGCCAAACCCCAAGTCTGAGCCACTAGAACCAAGCAGCAGAGTGTGAAGGAGACTAGTAGACAGTCAGTTCGCACAGCCTCGGCTTCTGCTTGCTCGGGGAGGGGAGGCTGCAGATCCCTTCCTTCCCCACAGCCAGAGCAGGCCACTTCAATATCTCAAGCCTGGAATATAGAGAAGGCCAGGTCCTTGTATTACTGATTCGGGGCTCAGAGTGGTCCTTAGCAAAAGAGAGTTGAGAACTTCATCAAAAAGACAGAGCAGATAGACTGGGGGTGGGGGACCCTCTAGCTGGGACAACTCTTCCAGCACATTCTGAGGACCTCCCTCTCGGTGGTGGGCTGACTTAATCCCTCTTGCAGTACTGACGGACAAAGTGGGAGCTCCAAAGTGCTGTTTTCCACCCTGGTGCCCCTGGGTCTGGTGCTGGCAGTGGGTGCTGTGGCTGTGTGGGTGGCGAGAGTCCGACACCGGAAGAATGTAGGTGAGTACCCAGGATGCTCCCCACCCCACCTCCAGTTCAGCGAATCGGTCAGTGCGACTCTGGTATAGCCCATTCTATCCCTTCATTTCCTCGTGCCTGGAGACAGGGCAACCACCCTTCACAGGGCTGGTTCAAGCTAGAATGGAGCGCTGTGAACTGAGCCACAGATTGGCAAGGGTCCCTAGAGTCTTGACTACACAAGAAAGGGAGTCAGACTATTTTCCTTTTGATTTTGGAGGTAAGCATCAAAAAGTACCACTCCTTGGTGTCCCTTGGGCTATGGCATGTGGCAGGTCTCAGGAAGAGCAGCACACCCTGCTCTTCTTACCCATGGCCTTACCCCTCACCGACTCCTCTGCCCAACAGACCGGATGTCACTCAACAGCTACAGGACAGACATTAGCATGGGAGACTTCAAGAACTCCAGGGATTTGGGAGGCAATGACAACATGGGCGTCTCTCCAGATATTCACGAGACAGTCCTCGAAGGAAAAGATGGTATGTGTTTTGAGAGTACTCAGCCCTTGGGAGAGCAGAACTGGGCTTGTCCCCATCTGGGAAGGAAAGGTGATGGCTAGGGCTAAGGACATTCTCTCTCCATGCAGAAGTCGTGACTACCACTGAGATTGCCACAGAGCCAGAAGAATCCAAGAAGGCAAAACGGGTAAGGGAGAAGGATAGCTCACTGCATGGCAGGGAGTTCAAACTGCAGTTGGACATCAGGACAAAATCACCCCCATCCAGAGACTAACCCCCAAACAGGGAAGACCATATTTGAGAGGACTTTCTGAGAAGGGGACAGATCTTTGGGTGTGACACTTCAGAAGGACGGGAACTCGGTTATAGGCTGTAAACCTGCAGAAAATGTGGTCACAGCAGGAGGGTCACATGTTAACAGTAACAACTGAGTGGGCGGTCTTCCTGAGTTATGGAGGCCTCAGTGCCTTTCCGTGGGCCACACAGCCTCCTTTGAAAGCTTCCTTGGGACTATCCTTTGGCCTGAGAGTGGAAGACATTTCTTCATGGTGGGCACCTTGATCATCACTAGAAGCCCTTGTCCACCTCAACCAGTATGAAGAAACCCCAGAAGAAGCAACTCCTGCCGTTGGGTTGCAAGTTATCCTCCTTTCTTGTCTTCCTAAGGTTCCTTATGATGCCCTTTGTTTTTCTAATCATGGAGTACTGACACTTTTTACTGTATCTGCTCCCCCTCATACCATCAGAGACCCCTGCATTTAGCATGGTCAGGGTGTGGAGTTAGTCCTAGAGATGAGTCCCTGCCATGCTCTGGCCAGTGCAAAAAAAAAAAAAAAAAAAAAAAAAAAAAAAAAAAAAAACAAACCTACCTCTCTAGGGTGGTAGGGAGAGAAAACACAGGACACCTCGACTGACAACAACCTAGGTCACATCACCTGTGGACTACAAGGGCATAGCTTTTGGGGACAGTCCCCACCGACAGAGGGTGTTCCACTCCACTTTGCATAAGGGGGTAGTGAGACAGTGGGAGATATTTTTAGAGGCTGCAACTTTCCATTTCTCAAAATGTCGCTCTTCTTGCTGAGCATGGGGGCTGGACTGAAAGCAGAGTCTCAGAAGTGGGTATTGCTCCAGCAGAGACGGCAAACTTCACAAGGATGTCCCTCTTCTTGCCAGCTGCTAACGCCTCTCTTATTGCTCCCCAGTCATCCAAGGAGGAAGCTGACCTGGCCTACTCAGCCTTCCTGCTGCAGTCCAGCAACATAGCTGCACAGGTGCACGATGGTCCCAGGGACGTCTAGGCAGGCTGACCGCCTACCCCTGCCTGTGACAATCAACCCGAGAATCACCCTGATCCACTCACAGCCTGAACTCACTCATCTCCTGACCTTTCCCTCCTGTCCTCAGAGGTGTGGTGGTCCCTTCCTCAGTTATCAAAGCCCGGCCTTGCTGTGCCTGTCTGGGAGGTGTGAGGAGTTCCGACCTGCAGCTTTTCTCAGCTAAAGGAGTAATTAAGGTGGAAACAAGGAGTCAAACCTGAGAGACATTTCTGAGAGAAGAGGGTTCGGAGTTAGGTAGGGCTCACCTCAGGTGGGAGAGCCATTTGAAGTTTCTTATACCATATGATAGAAGGTCAATGTAACTCTTCTCTCTCCATCCCTCCCTTCATCTCTTCTCCACTCAATAAAGACACATCTGAGAGCTTATTAGAATTCAGGCGCCTACTAAATGCTGAGCTCCAGACCACAGCCTTTCTACACATCTCCTCCCAGAGTCCGCCTATTCACTAAGACATGGCATCAGTACCAGGCATACTTCCTGCCTCGGCACCTGTTAGGGCAACATAAGAAATCCCTGCAGTCTGAGGCACACGTAAGTCATAAGGGCACCACGGTTTTCAGATGGAAGAGACTTGCCCTATGACATTCGTGAGATAAATTAGCGTCAAACCAGATTTGGCAACTCCTGGCTGTTGACCTGGGATCTGCCTTTAAGACCTCTTCTCTTATTAGAGGGTGACCTTTGGTATGAGGAAGTCAGACGAAATGAGTAAAATGGGCATGGTGGTGTAGACGTGCAATCCCAGCACTCGAGAGGTAGAAATAGGATCAGAAGTTCAAGGTCATCCTTGGCTACGTAGGGAGTTTGAGGCCAGCCTGGGGTACATGAAGACCCTGTTTGGAAGCAGAAGAAGGAAGAGGAGAAGAAGAAATGCAAATGGATCTTTCCCTGGTGTCACCTTTCCCCTTCCTGTCACTCACGTGGACCTCAGATAAAGGAACAAATGCTCTCACCGTCTGGTATTTGGAGAGTTTTGAGCAGACAGGAAGAAGATGGAGCCTGGGAGCAGCTGTTCTCCTAAGAGTCAAATTAAAAGACTTGTTTTTCTCTGCACTTCAACCAGCACCTACAGGCTGAAACCAACAAATCAGAAATGCCAATTAATAATTAAAGTCTATGATTGCTACCGAGGAGGCTCAGACTGTGTTTGTCCCCCACACCTCAGCTACTACTTCAGGTGCCCCAGAATATGTATCCCTACGAACTCAGTCCCTACGGAGGCTGAGCTGAAGAGGTCTTGAGCATATGCCTTGGGGACAGGAACAGATACTAAGCCACCTGCTCTTCCTTGGGCGCAGTCCTCCTCTGCCCTCCTCTTGGGCTACCAGCTGCAGGACTTGGTCTTAGTTCCATGGCCCTGGCTTAGATCAGAGTCTTTGACTCCTTCCCAGGCAAAAGGAGGCAGAAGAAAAGACAAGGAATGGTAGGTCCTTCTTTTTGTAATGTGGGTGCAGTCGTACTTCTCTGGTAATGATAGGAAGTCACCCCAGCAGAGGTATAACTGTGCCCCTTGTTAGCAGACATTATATATCTTCATCCCATATACTTCCCCACTCCACTTGCGGTATCACTGAAGGGCTCTGCCTGCACCAGGAGCTTGAGATTTACTGTCTGCATTAATTTGTCAATAACCAAACGTTCAAGCCTGGGCTTAATACATGGCCTACCCCAGTCCCTGCTCTCAAAGGCAAAGAGAAGTCACTAAAGCCACAGGCAATGAGTTGTGTTATCAATAGGTAACAGCAAGTGCACCACACACTCTGTCCTGAGGAATATTCCTACAGGAAGGAGGCTGGGTCACAGGCGGACCTGAACTTTGTTAGGATGGCATTCAACCCGTACAAAAGAATAAAATCAATTGTGAGCTCGATGATGATAAACAGATCGGCAATGACCATCAACCATTCAGGAAGTGACTTAAATATCTGATGACAAGGAACCCTTCCCTGTGTGTGAAAATTATCTTTTTGAAAAGCTGTTACATAATAGTATGGCTATGCATTAATAAGGCCTACCTAGCAGTTCCAAGACACTTGATATAACAGTGGAGCTTACTGTGTAAAACGAAATAATCTCTACCCATTTAAGATGTTTCTAGATTCAAGACTGGACAACTCTTCTAAGAACACTAGACGTGGATTAATTAGCATGAGGTTAGAGACAAACCATTTATTTTGATGATTATGACACTGGACCCCAAGACAAATAAACATGTAGTGTGTCCTACCCAAACTTCCCTGAAATACTTAACTGTGCTGAGGAGCCTGTACCATAAAAGATAATAATGAAGGGTTATTTCAGAAACAATACTTTCTAAGTGGAAAAAGGGCACACCAGATAAAAGATTGAGGTCAATGGTGCAAAATTGGCCATGAAACTAAAGCAGAAATGAGAAAAAGATCACCCAGCCATATGAAGCAAGGAGCTCAAGGATGTCTCTTCCAGGGTGGTTATATTCAATAACACACACCTATAACCACAGCATTAAGAAGACACACACCTATAATCACAGCATTAAGAAGACACACACCTATAATCACAGCATTAAGAAGGTTGAGGCCAGAATCCTGTGAGTTCCCAGGGCAACCTATATTACATAGCAAGACTCTGTCTCAAAAACAATAATTAAGATTTCTATGTATGGTGACAGACAAGGTCTCTATGAGACCTAGTTAAAGAGAAGCATCAAGATAAAAATGACTAGAATCCCTCTGAGTTAAATGACAGAAGATCAGAAACACACAAAGGACAGTGGGAAAATAAAGATAGGTGACACAGGAAAAATAAACGAGCCATGGTGACATCTACAGAATCATCATGGTGAAACAACCCGGAGCAGTCAATTGGCATACAGCCGCTCTACAGTGCTCATGCCAGGCTGGAGTCAGGGGTAGCTGGCAGGGAGGCGCTGCTGCCTGCTGAACACAGCAGCCATAAGTCTGACTAGCCAAAGAGAGACTGGCTAGACTACAGAGCTGCAATCAGGAGTTAGGCACACTCTGAATAAAAAGATAACCAGCGCAATGTGGAACTATGGGGACTGTGGTAAACACACTGCATGAGAGTCTTAAGCTGAGTCTCCCTGCAAGGTCCAGAGGGACACAGGAGGATGCCCCTCTGCCACTTCCTAGGCAAGAGAAAAGGCAGGAATATGAGAAAAGAGTTTAACCTGGCGTACTGCCACTACTGAACACAAGAATTCCTAGACAAGAGCTATCAGAGAAGAGGAATAAAAACAGCAGGATGTAGAAGGAAAGAGAGTGCCCAACAGCAATGGTGAGCACAAGTATGGGTGTGCCTTCCACAGCCTGTCACAGAATGCCCTGCATGCACACCAGAGATGAAGCTGCAGCCGGCAGGCTAGGGGCTGAAGAAAGGAGACTTCTATACAGTCCCCTTTCGGTAGGGAAGACACACTGGGTGACTTGGTTTAAAGTCCTTACCCCACCTTCAACACTGCAGTGAAAGACAACCAAGGGGCAGGGAAACTGTGCTCATCCCAACCAGCAGGAAACATGTCTCCTATCCCATGCTAGTGCACAGAAACATGTCTCCTATCCTGTGCTAGTGCATAGAAACATGTCTCCTATCCCGTGCTAGTGCATAGAAACATGTCTCCTATCTTGTGCTAGTGCATAGAAACATGTCTACTATCCCGTGCTAGTGCACAGAAACATGTCTACTATTCCGTGCTAGTGCATAGAACATGTCTACTATTCCATGCCAGTGCACAGAAACATGTCTACTATTCCGTGCTAGTGCATAGAAACATGTCTACTATCCTGTGCTAGTGCACAGAAACATGTCTACTATTCCATGCCAGTGCACAGAAACATGTCTACTATCCTGTGCTAGTGCACAGAAACATGTCTACTATCCTGTGCTAGTGCACAGAAACATGTCTACTATTCCGTGCTAGTGCATAGAAACATGTCTACTATCCTGTGCTAGTGCATTTTCATTTTAACTTTTAATATTTGCTTTGGTACTTTAGCTATTTGGCTTTGTTTCAGCTTCTGCCTCATCCAAACAGACTCTCATGGCTTTTTTCCTTCTTTCCTTCGTCTCTGCACCTATTCTAGAACATGTTCTCCACTGCTTCTCATCACTCTAACCCACACACACCTCCTGAAAAAAACTTAACTCTATGTTTTCCTTTCCCTTTCCTGTTACTTCTTAATTATTTATTTCCCCCCTTTTTATTTCTTAATTATTAATTTTCTCAACTCTAAAAGCCTATTATTTATGTTTTTCCAAGTCAGCACTGTAGTTCCACTGTCTCTGAACCCTACTGAGAGCACAAGGGGAAGGCCGAGTGTACACTCCTGCAATTTCACACAAAACTGCTGCCAACTCTCTGCATCTGCTGCTGTAGCCAGTATCTCTTCCAAATTGTCCAGGAAACATAAGCACCCGCAAAAACAGCTTGCCTGGGGACTTGCAAAACATCAAAAGAGAGTTGAGAAAGTGACAAAGAAAAACCAGGGCCACAGTCACACCAACAGAAGTGCAAAACACAACAAAGAAACAGCAAATATAAGAAAACAGCCACAAGACCACAGTTCCCCCAAACAAGAAACCAAGGGCTACGATAGATAAAATGCTGGAAAACATGGTTCAGAGTCCTGCTTTTTAAAGAATTGATAACTACACAGGAGCCTCAAATAAGCAGATGCATGACGTGAGAGAATCAGCTAGATTCTAGAAATCAGCTACAACAGAAGGCTAATGAAACAGATGGACAGGTGATCGATGTGGATAACAAACTTAGAAAAATAGGGAAACTTCAGCACCTGATTCCAAGCAGCCAGGTAGAAATGCTGGGATTCAAAGAGGCCATCAACCAAATGAAAACCACAGTGGAAAGTACCAACAAACAGAACCACACCGCCAAGGAAAGATCAAGACTATCAAGGGATGGACACAATGAAGATGATAATTTATTCAGATAAACAAAAGAAAAGGTGGTCAGCCTGACCAAAACCCAGGACACGTTCAAGAGACTAAACCCAAGAATCCTCAAGAAAGAAGGAAAAGTTGAGGTAAGAATCTAAAGGCGTAGTTCTTTCTAAGAAATTACAGTAGGAAATTTCCCAATCCTCTAGAAAGAAATGGATAGACAAACACAAGAGGGACTTAGAGTCCCAAATAGGAAGAATGGATTATAGCCAAGCTGTCAACCCTTCAAAACAAAGGAACTGTATTAGAACCCTAAGGGGGAAATGCCAACCCACCTGCAGAGGCAGACACAACACAATAACATCAGGTGTACCACCGGCCCCACCTAGAGAGGCAAACACAACAAAGTACTGTCGGGTCTATCACTAGCAACACTAGAAACTAGGAAGCATGGGGATATTGCAAGCGCTGAAAATACACATGTGCCAATCAAGATGGTTACATCCAATAAAGCCAGCCCTTGAAACTGAAGAAGAAATAAGGACATTTGCAAATTAAAGCAGTTCATGACCACTATGCCTGCACTGTAGAAAATACTTAAGGGGCTGGCGAGATGGCCCAGCTGTCAAGTGTGTTCCGCTCTTCCAAAGGATCCAAGTTCAACACACTGCTAGCATCTTACAACTGCCTATAACTCTAGCCCCAGGGCATCTGACACCTCCTGGCCTCCACACGTATGGAATATACTCTCACACACATATACACATTCATATTTTCTAAATATTTAAAAATATTTTAAAAATAGCATATTAAAAGAAAATCCTATTCACAAAAACAAAGGAAAGAATGATTTTTAGGAAATGAATAGATGAACCAAGGGGAGCTAGGAAAGAATCCATCCCATCCAATACGGTAAGCCAGGAAATCTCCAACAATAACATGAGACAAAGAGCCAACCATAGAAGAGCCCAACCAACCAGAAGAGCTCTCGAAGTCACAGGCACTAACAAATGTCTCTCAAAAACAGCCTTTGACACAAATGGCCTCCGTGGCCCCTTTAAAGATTTAAAGGCTATCTGTATGCATTTAAAAGCAAAGGGCAGCTTTCTGTTATCGCCAAGAAACACATGCACTGTGAGATCAGAATATCAGAGGCAACTCAGGAAGCAAATGACAGTTGTCTGAAAACTTCCTCAGCTGGTCTGATAGCTGCTAAGGCTGGCCTCAAGCCAGCTAGTCCAGGGAAGCAATAAAGAAAGTCACTATGTCACTATCTCGGTGGTTCTCAACCTGCAAGTCACAACCCATCTGGGGTCACATATCAGATAGCCTGCATATCAGATAATTACATTAGGATTCATCACAGTAGCAAAGTTACAGTTATGAAGTAGCAACACAATAATTTTATGGTTGGGCAGGTCATCACAACATGAGGAAGTGTATTAAAGCATTAATTAATTAAATTAAAACATTGTCAAAGCATTAAAAAGGTTGAGACTCACTGTACTGTATGTTAATAAAGCAAATAACCCATAAGAAGGAATAAAGCACACATATACACACATATGTATAATATATACATATTATACATATACATAATATATACATATGTGTGTGCGCGCGCGCACGCGTGCGCACCAGATGTAGGGCTTGTAATTTCATAAAGCAAACACTAAAGAGCTCGAAAAGTCAGAGGGGCCTGATGTAATAACAGAGAACACTTCAATACTCCATTCTCATCTTCAGCTATTTCATCCAAACTAGAAATTAACAGAGAAATTCCATAGCTAAAGTACACTATAGATGAATTGCACTTAACACCTATCCATAAAATTCCCACTTACCAGTGAGAGTGCAATGGTGGCCTCTTTGTGGTGCTGGAGATTGAACTCAGGACTTCATTCATTCAAGGGAATCACTCGACTATTGAGCTGCAGATTCAGCCAATGAGTACTAATGGTTGGCTGACTGATTTATATGTCCCTGTGGAAAGGACAATGAGTCACGGGTGGTGGTGGGGGGGGGGGGCAGTGCCTGAAGTGGCAGCCCTGCATTTGACCAGATTCAGGCCTAAGAGTTTGGATCTTTCTAGTCATTCCTCCCTGGCAGACAGAGATCAGACTCGTAATTCTTTTGGTTAAGATTTATTTATTTTATTTTATATGGTTTGGTCCTGTGCTGGCCTCATACATGCTGCCAGTCTCTGTGAGTTCATATGGAGTCAGTCGTGTTTGTATCTGGAAGATACTGTCTCCTTGGAGTCATCCACCCCCTCTGGCTCTCACACTCTTTCTGCCTTCTGCCTAGCTCCCTGCACCCTGAGGGAAGGGGACTGATGGAGCCATCCCATTCAGGACTGAGTGTTCCAAGGTCTCTCACTCTCTGCACATCATACAGCTGTGGGTCTCTGTGTTAGGTGGCATCGTCAGCAGGAAGAAGCTTCTCTGAGAAGGCTTAGCCTGATCCCAATATGTCCAGCAGAGTGTCATCGGAAGTCATTTAGTTGCAGGGTTCCATTAGTAGAATGGCAGGATTTGTTTTTCCCCCAGGCCCATGTTCACTCTAGTCTCGGGTCCTTGGCCACCAGAGCAGTGTCAGGTACAGGTGCCATCTCATGAAAGGGGCCTTAATTCCAATCATATACTGGTCGGTTACTCCCACGTTATTTACGCTGCTGTTATACCAGCCTATCATGCAGGCAGGTCACCACTGGGGATCAGAAGGTTTGCAGATGGCCGACCCACTACCCCCAACACACAGGCTAACTCTTGCTTTTCCCCTCATATGAGTTTGTAAAGTGAATCTACGTAGGCTACACATGTTAAATGCTCTGCTCTCATTCACACGGCTTCAGTCCTGACTGGCAGGCTCAGCCAGCAAATTCCAGAACTTCATAGACACGCAGAAATTACATACCAACTATACATAATATACACTTACAGCCACACCATCTACTCGCATTCCACACCATGTACCCCAGAACACACATCACATGCCTACATACCACACAGCGCCCATTTACATATGACACGCGGCTCATTTGCACAGGACGGTGGCTTCACACGTCCACGATGCACTGACACCCACACTCTCACACCCACTATCACACTTCGTACATTCGCTCATCTTCTCCCTCCTCGCTGCCCTCTCTCCTTTCCTTCCTCTCGCCTGCCCCAGGACTCCAAGGCAATCCCAGCCAACGGAGAGCCCAGCTAGCTGCCTGGCAGGAGCAGGCCACTGGGAAGAGCTCTCTAAGTTGGAAGTGTCAACACTGATCCTGGCTGAAACTGAACTGGGTTAGCCACTCTAACCAGAAGCCCGAGGCTGCCCTCAGACAGCAGGCCTACTTGCTGGCTGGAGGCTATCACATGCCAGTTGCTCTGAGCTAGAAGGGACCTGGAGAGAGATGGCCAGGGCAGGGCAGGGCAGAGCAGGGCAGGCTGCTCACGCCCACGCGTTTCCTCTTTCCTCTTCCTCTGCACCTGCTCTGAGCTCACATTCAATCTCCAGGACTGAGGAAATGGTTGCGTTGTGTTTTGGAGAGCATGTGACAGCTCTGGTGTGTGGGTGTGACTGGGGAGCGATGTGCAGTCAGCCAGCCACCAAGGAGCCTGAAATAGGGTGGGGACAAGCCTAGACCAGGGGCCCTGGGCACTGTGGTTAGCCAATGAAGCAGTCCTGAAGGAAAACCTGGGAACCCCCTGAGAAGCTACAGCTTTGCACGTCTCCATGTTAAAGGACTTTAATAGCGTTGCCACACCAGCGGTTTCTGCTGTGCACCAGGCAAGACAGTGACTGTCCCCACGTTATCCACTTGCCCAAGGCTAAAACGTGTCAAGTCTGGACAAACCCTCAGGCATTCCGTGTTGAATCCAAAGTTGTTTTCATGAGCTCTCACGGCCTGGGCTTCTCTCTTCTCTCCATCAACGGCCTTACCCTTGTCACTAGGTGTTCTGAAGACTGGCTCTCCCAGGCTGCGGAGGCTCCAGGCGGAGTTGTTGTGTGACTTGTCACACCTGACTCTTAGCATTGCCCTTCTCTTACCGGTCAGTGGCGTGTGCCTCTGTGAGAGGGAAGACCATTTTGGAGACCGCTGTGGGAGAATGAGGGACGAAGTACAGCTGGGGCACTGGGCAGGCTGTTGCTAAGACCCAGCGCCCCTGGGAATGATATTCTGCCTGCTGGGGTGCCCGAGACTCTGGTGTCTTGCCTTCATTTATTCTCTAGATAGAGTGCAGAGAAAAATAGTGAATTGCTCAAAATCTGTGGTCAATATCACTACAAATAGGATGGTGTTCGCAAGTATTCTTCCGAGGACTTAACTGACGGCCCACAAAGCCTTTGTTGTCGGGGGAGAATTGCAGATGAGTCTGTGTTATCCTGAAGACAGAGAAACAATAAATGACTTTAGTCCAGAAACCAATCAATGCAAAGGAATCCTGGGAGGCCCACTGAGAAAGGTTGTCAAAGCCTGGTAGCTGCCCAGAGTCCTGAGTTTCTTAGAGACCCTTTGAACCCTAGCCACCCATTTTTATGTACTACATGTTTTCTCAACACTAGATTTCCGCTGTGGTTTGCTGATATTTTTTTTTTTTAGACAAAGGCCAGTTAGCAAACAGGACAGATTATCATTTCCTCATTTTTAAACCCTTACCCCTCGGGGGGAGGGGGGCGACTCTCTTTCAAACACCCGACTGTAGAAGGCTCTCCCAGGTGATCGCTGTCCAGGCGATCGCTGTGCCTCCGCGGTACTCCAGGGGCTCGTGGATGGAATCCAGCCTCCAAGGAACCATGTGCCTTTGGTTCTGGTTACTTTGCTCCCTGCCAGGTGAGTACTGCGGGGGGGGGGGGCGGGAGGGTGATACTCCTGGCTGATTACCAGGTTTGAATTAAGCAGGGCTAATTCACTGCCAGCCATCTCCAGCCCTAATGTTTCTGCATGGATTGAGTTGCAGCCCGAGCAAGAGCAGGCATTTGGAGACTGTGAAGTGCTGGCCCCTCCCAACTCACGTAGCATTCTTCCCGACTCCCATCCAGCGCAGCCTCTAGGTTTTCAAAGGCTGAAGGTGTCACGTATCCTAAATATTCACGTATGAGATCTGAAAATAGGTATTTCCTAGGTTTGTTCTCCTTACATCTATTTTCTCTTTTTTTAGATCTTTCTTTTCTTTTGCTCTCTTGAATTGGCAGCTATTGAGTTCAAATGAAGACTGCCTAACCTAGTCCCTAAACTTCATAGCTCAGTTTACAACCTCCTATCCAGCACCCCACTTAAATGGTCACCAAGATCTGGAAATCAATGTGCCTGATGTCTTGCCTGAGAGACTTCACTGT
This sequence comes from Arvicola amphibius, assembly GCF_903992535.2. Lineage (NCBI taxonomy): Eukaryota > Metazoa > Chordata > Mammalia > Rodentia > Cricetidae > Arvicola > Arvicola amphibius. The sequence goes on along the minus strand of NC_052058.2, from coordinate 89,175,988 downwards.
GCCATACAAACCAGCTATCCCATCTGTCCTAACCGTCTCTAATGTTATAATGTCATCCAATGGTTCCAACACCAACTCTTATATTCTAAATGCACCACCCTCTGTTGTATCTTCCAGCCAAACAGGCTCTTCTTTGAACAAATGCTACAGATCCCTGCTCCCGTGCCCTCACTCTGGCTGTCCCTGCTACGGGAACACCATCCCTCCCAGTTTACCATTCACTGCTTCTTCCCAAACCTACTTACCTCTGGTTCTTCAGCACCTTCTGAGTCCAGTGAGACACATCATATTTTGGCTCAGTGTGCTTATCTTACTTGGTTCATCAATAACATCTCCTTTGTGAGAGCTAAGCTTTGTTGAGGATCTGATTGGATTAAGAAACACTTAGGTAATAGTCAGGCTTACCTTTGGATGTGATGGTGAGGATGTTTCCAGAGAAAGTTAACGAAGGGAGAAGCTCTACCTTGCCTGTGGATTGGACAATGGGCTGACTTCACGGATAGAGTAAAAACAGGAAAAAGAGGAAGCTGCTGAGCACTGGGATTCACGTTCCTTGTTGATCCCCCACACCATCCCACCCCGAGATATAATCCAGCACCTTCATGCTTCTGCTACTGTAGCTTCCATCCCATGACAGTCTCTACCAGCTCTTAACCCTCCTCACGCTGTGACTCTTTAATACAGTTCCTCATGCTGTGGTGACCCCAACCATAAAATTACTTTCGTGCTATTTCATAACTGTAAATTTGCTACTGATATGAACTGTAATGTAAATATCTGTTTTCTGTGTTTTCTGACACACTTCAATGACCCCTGTGAAAGGGCCGTTCAACCTCTAATGGGGTCGCAGCCCACAGATTGAGAACCACTGGTCTACACCCTCAAACCGTCAGCCCACACAGACCTTTCCTTACTGAAGTTTCTTCCTGTTAGGTATTTGGTTGCAGCAATGAGAAAAGTAACTAATCCAGGAAATTTATACCAAGACGTGGGACCACTGCTTGAGACATCTGACCTGTGGCTTAGAGGCCTTCAGAACTCGTTTTCGGGAGGCGTTTTGAAACAGGGATGGTTAAAGAAGGTCTAGAACGCTGTACGCAGAAGTTAATTAGGGTATTCTGGTGAGAGCGCATAAGACCAGAGTCTCTCACACAGGAAAACAAGGACTCCTTCAGAACTTGGAGTAGGAGCCATTTGTGTTATAACATGGTGAAGAATCCAGCTGTATCATGTTTGTGCCTCCATAAGCTGAATGCTCCTAAATCAAATGGACTAAGCTGTTTGACCGGAGGATTGTAAATGTGGCATAGCATTCATGCAGTGGCATGGTTATGGCTCGCTGTGTTTACCCAGATTTACAGTGAGAAAGGACAGAAATGTGTGGGAAATGCTCCACTTGGCAAAGAAAGGAGTGTGAACTCAGTTAAAGATGCAAGTAGAGCAAAGAACTGTGATTCGTTCAGAAATTGGTACAGTTAGGGGCGGTCTTAGTTAGGGTTTCTGTCGTTGCAATGAAACACCATGACCAAAGGGCAAGTTGGGGAGGACAGGGTCTATGTGGCTCACACTTCCACATCGCTGTTCATCACTGAAGGAAGTCAGGACAGGAACTCATCAGGGCAGGAACCTGGCTGCAGGAGCTGATGCAGAGGCCATGGAGGAGTGCTGTTTACTGGCTTACTCCTCATAGCCAGTAAGTTTGCCCAACTTATTTTCTTATGGATCCCAGAACTACCACTCAAGGGATAGCAACACCCATAATGGGCTGGGCTCTCCTCCCATTAATCACTAATTAAGAAAATGCCCCCAGAGGCTTGCCTGTAGCCCAATCATTTGGAAGGATTTTCTTTTTTTCTTCCATTTACTTTTTTTTTTTTAAATTTACTTTTCATTTTACATACCAACACCAGTTCCCCTTCCTCCCCTTCTCCCACCCTACCCCATTTTCTCCCCCTTCCCATCCCCAACCCACTCCTCAGAGGGGGTAAAGACTTCCTTGGGGAGTCAACAAGATCTGGGGTACCAACTTGAGGCAGAACCAAGCTCCTCTCCCGGTATCAAGGCTGAGCAAGGTATCTTACCGTAGGGAATGGGCTCCAAAAGCCATTTCATGCACCTGGGATAGGTCCTGGTGTGACTGCCAGGCCCCCCACAACAGATCAAGCCACATAACCATCACCCCCATTCAGAGGGTCTAGTTTGGTCCCATGCAGGTTCCCCAGCTCTCAGGCGTCAGTATTCCATGAGCTCCCACTAGCTCGGGTCAGCTGTCTCTGTGGTTTTCCCCATCATGATCTTGACCCCGCCCCAGCTCATATGATTCCTTCTCCCTCTCTTCAGCTGAACTCCAGAAGCTCATGAAAGCATTTTCTTAATTGAGGTTTCCCTCCTCTGAGATGACTTTAGCTTGTGTCAAGTGGACATAAAACAATCCATCAACCCATCCCAAGGGGAAACCTCCAACTCTGCAATGGGACACTAGAAAAGATGACTTGGGCTTGGTATTTCACCTCTCAAACCAGAAGGTGTAGTGATGAAACCCCAGCTCGTATGTGGGCTTCAGAGGGTGACTTCAGAGAGTCACTTCACACCTTCTACCTAGTAAAGGCAGTGTTGCTCATATGGTATCTGCTGCAATGCTACATACTTTAAGATAGTTGGCCTGTGAATTTCCAGGCAGTTCTCTTCTCTCTGCCTCCTATCTCACCATAGGAAAGAGGGGATTACAGATGCTTATCTGAGATTTTGCAAGGGTTCCAAGGACTGAACTTGGATTGTCAAGTTGAGCCCTCTCCCTGGACCTGCAGTAATTTATTCTTGATTCATTAGCATGAGGATGGGTTTGGTCTTCATCCCTTAGAGGGTATCATTATTTGCCAAGATAGAAAACTCTTTTATGAGCGAGCAGGTCTAGGAAGAATTCTCTTCTGGCTGTTGTTAGATATTATCTTAAATAGTCAATAGAGTCCAAGGGCCAGAGCCAGTTTGGATCTCAGAGGTAGTAACAAGACTAGAAGCAGACACGTGCTGAGCCAGCACCTGTATTTAAAGGGCCCTAGAATAAATGAGTTAGTGCGGAAAGAGCAGGGAAGACACAGGAAGGATCGGTCAGGTACCAAGCTGTGTGCGAGTCCACCATTGCAGGGTAGGTGGAGATGACTAAGTAAGAGAGGAGCCAGCACGCGGACAGCTATGGCAGTAATAGCATCGGGGGGGGCACAAAACGAGGTCGTAGAAGGGAGACTCGGGTGGGTCAAATGCTGCCAAGGGGACCAGTAAGATGGGGACAAACAAGTGACCAACAGAGACTGCCACAACGACAGTTGTCTTGACGTGGATGAGAGCGGTGTCGGTGGACTTTTAGAGACCAAATTTTGATCGAATTTGATCAAAGAGAAATTGAAGGAGTGGATATGAATTTGATGAGACATTTGAGAAAGAAAACAGAAAAGAGCAAACAGCAGGGTTTTCAAGGTGCCACTATCAGGGCTTGTGTGTGAGCTGTCGTGGTGTTGAAGAGAATTCAGCCGATGATGCAGCAGAAAGGGTGATCATTGCAGACAGATGTTCTAAAACAAGAGAAGGGTAGACTCGGATTGCAGCGGAAGGAGTGCCCTGGAAAGGAAAAGAGGGCTGTTTTCCGTGGCAGAACTAAAACCAGGCGACAGGCCTGTTCACATGCAGGTTGCTGTTGATGGGAATGGGACTCTGAGTGGAAAGTTCTCATGCTTTTAAATGTCTTATTACATTTGTTTGGTTTGGATTCGTATATTTGGGGCATGTGCCACAGCATGCATATGGAGGTCAAGGGACAACCTGAAGGAGTCAGCTCTCTTTCTCCATCACGGGGGCACTGGGAACCAAAATTGCCAGGGTTGTCAGCTCGTGCCTTCACCCACTGAGCCATCCCACCAGCCCTCTCATCCTTTTTAAAGGAATTTAGAATTTCACAGTCAGGGCAGGTAGGTAGGGAAAACACTTGCCATGAAAGCATGAGAACCTCAGCTCAGAGCCACAGCAGCCACATAAAAAGCCAGGTTCAGTGGCTCACACCTAGGAGCCAGAGCTGGGGAAGCTGAGGCAAAAGGATGCCCAGGATTGCTGGTGAATGGGTGAGCTACAGGTACAGGTGGAGAGAGCGCCTGCCCCACAAACACACACTTGTAACCTATAGCCCTTTAGATAACACACAAATCGCAAGCAGGTGTCTTCCTTCTTTTGAGCATTCTGCTCCTGATTGGGTTGAATCCCACTGCTGCCTAGAAAATCTCTGGAGTGGCCTCAGCCCTCAAGGCCGGACCTTATTTCACCTTGCTCTGCACTGTGAGAAAGCTACAGAGCAGCATTCACGTCTCAAACGTGTGTTTCCGCCCAACTGTATACTGATGGTGACTTTTCAGACTACGTCATTCCCTCTCTTCGATGGCCAGCAATTTAGTCACCAATTAAATGGCAGACTCCATGCCATTGAATTGCCTCTACAACATTAATATCACATCTGTGGGTTCCTTTAGACACCTTCTCCCACCTCCCCTCTCTTCCCCCCAAACGCTTTTAAATGGCCGAGGATTGTATCTGGGATGTTCATTTAAAAAGTGGGCCCTGCAGCAGCCTAGACAGAGAGAGTGCCCGTGTCCCAGGACGAGACTGCTCATAGGCACCAGCGAGCTCATGTGGACAGCAGCATCTCAAGCTTATGAACTGCAAGGCTGTGCCTGCCTTATCTCTGTCTTGGAAGTCTGTTTTTTTGTAATCCTGGCTAGCTAGTTTACCCTGGAACCTGGCCAGGTTTTTTTGTTTGATTTATTCATTTATTTCTTTATTTATTTGTGATTCCTGTGGTCCCTAGATCAGGTCTCCTCTCATGACTGGAACTTTGCAACTATGTTACCTTCCATTGCCTGAGTCCAGGCAGGAAGCCACCCAGAGAGCTCTGCTGGCAGCAGTTTTAAAGGCTACTGGGTTTTGTGTACGCTCTGCGGAGTTCCCCGGCAGACCACATGCTTCTGGCTGACCCTCTCTGCCTCTTCCCCTCGCTGCCTTGTTAGCTTGGCTTCACTTGTCTATCTCAACGCCTCCTGTGGATATTGTCCAGCCCTTCACCCTTGCCTAACCCCATCTCTAGCCCATTTTCCCCACCTTCCTACACCTCAATGCCCCCCTCTACCAGAAATATCCTAATCTAGAAACCTCCAGCCCATTGACATTCTGGTTTTTTATTTTAACTCTCGTTTGACTAAGTCATTGGAGCTCTTCAGAATGCACACAAACACTCAGTTGCAGGTAAATGCCGGCAAGCTGGCAGGTCTCCCTGCTGTGTTGTTTCTCACATCCCCATCCTGATAGAGGCAGCTCTTGTCCTCTGAAAGGCCCGTCTCACCTCCACCTTAGCCCTCCAGAACACCTAAAGACACACATGCACACTTTACCCTATCAGTCCTTGTGATGCTTAGAATAAGAATGGCCCCCAGAGGTTCATATGTCTGAATGCTTGGTTCACACTTCGTGGAACTGTTTGCGAAGGATTAGGAGGTGTGGCCTTGTTGAAGAGGTGTGTCACTGGGAGTGGGCTTTGAAGTTTAAACTCCACACCATTCCAGCTTGCTCTCCCTTTCTCTCTCTCTCTCTCTCTCTCTCTCTCTCTCTCTCTCTCTCTCTCTCTCTCTCTCTCTCTCTCTCTCTCTCTTTCTCTCTCCTTCCCTCTTACTTGTGGATCTCAGCTACTGCTCCAATACCATGCCTGTATGCCTGCTCCCATGCCCCCACCACCACAATGGTCATAGACTCTAACCCTCTGTAACCATGAGCCCTAAATTAAGTATTCTTTTCTATAGTCTGGCTTGGTCATGGTCCTTTGCCACAGCCATAGAAAAGTAACTAAGCCTTCTTCTCAGTATACGGAGGCACTTGCTGGGCCCCACTTACATGGTCATCTGTGGCTTTAACCTTTTCTGTTGAGGGTTAAATTACACTATCCTTTTCTCCCCTGGCTTGTTGTGGCCCACAGCTTCTGCTCCTCCCCGCTGTGCTCCCTCTCAGACGCACGTATGTTCATAACCACACATGTGCACACACACACACTCATGCCTACCCTGTTTTCGCTCCCGTGAGTTCTCTACACTAGTGACAAATATCACCTTTTCTGTTGCCCTTCATGCCCATTGTCTCAGAGTGCAGCTTGGATATCACTTCTCTGAAAGCTTGTTCTAAGGACACGATCCACTTGGCAGCCTGAATCAGGTGCTCCTGCTTGCTCCCTTTGGGGAGTCCTGAGCTATCTCTCTCCTGGAGTCTATTCCATGTGCTGTAGAAGCAGTCTCCTGGGATGACTTACCACATGATTAATGTATGACAGAAGGATGCACATGAAAGGCATCCAAATGGCTGAATGGTTTGATAGAGTTGGAGGGGGGACTGGGTAGAAGAAAGGATTTGAGGAAAAGGGGATCTTGGAAGGGAAATGTGTCACCTTTCTCAACCCCATACTGAAGTTACTTGGGGGCTGTGTGTCACTGGGGGTCATTCCAGGCATACTGTTTCTCTTTGGAGTAGGCACTGTGGTTGTGTCTAAGCCCTTACAGTCTCAGGTTTAATTATGAGGCTGATGCTGAGGACACGGGATGGGCACATAGTAAGCCTGAATGAGAACAGGACCTTGAAGAACCTGAGCACGAGTCAACAGGCAGAGATCATCCTAGAGCTGAGCCTGGCTAATGCAGGGATAGGCTAGACCTAGGGAAGCATGTGAGGTTGGTCTGGGGTCGACACTAGGTTTGGAGAGATGCCTGAGGTTGAGGGTGTGGCTGAAGTTGAGATACATCCGGATGTAGAGCTTCTTCTGCATTGATTTCTTCTCTCTACAGTATCGGGGACGCTGAAGGTCCTCCCAGAAGTACAGCTGGATGCCGAGTGGGGTGGATCCATTGTCATCGAGTGCCCACTCCCTCAAACAGGTGTGAGGATGTACCTGTGCCGGGAGATGACTGACCCCAGGATATGTGCCACTGTGGTGTCCAACAGCTTCGTCAGGAAGGAGTATGAAGGACGAGTTGACCTACTGCCATGGTTGGATCAAAAGCATTTCCTAGTGGAGTTGACCCAGCTGACCGAAAGTGACAATGGAGTCTACGCTTGTGGTGTGGGTGGACACACAGACCGGGGGAAGACCCAGAGAATCACCCTGAGTGTCCGTCCTGGTAGGTGCTTAGGAAACATTCCCAGCTGAGAAAACAGAGGCAAATTTCTAACTGTGACTGTCCTGTGCCGTGTTAGGCAGCCCAGTGACAATGCAGATCGACACAGCCTAAGACTAACACCCCAGCCTAGAACCTTCTATCCACAGGGGACAAATGGAATAAAATGGATGCTGTGTGTTGCCTGTCCTACCCAGGGCATGAGTGGAGAGGTAGACATTAGGCTGAGGAAGCCAGAAGAAGGTCCGTGGCAGTTCTATGTACTTATCTCATGAAAAGTCTCAGATGAATGGAAAGGAGAAAGACTCACTGATCAAGCCATATCCAGTTCACATTGTTCCTATATGGTCGGGACCTTCATGTCTTCTTACCCCTGACATTTCCTCTCTTCAGTAACTTCCTAACATGCACACGACTGGTTCAGCAGCTTATAATCCCAATAGCCCGATGGTCTTATAGGGAATGCTGGGTGTGCTGGTGGGAAAGACTGGCTCCTTGGGGCAGGGGTGGGGCGGGGGCATGTTCAGTTCCTTTTCTGCTTGTCTCAGGGGACCGTGCTCATCTCCTGACAGCCTCGCCCAAGTCAGTGTCTACTTGAACCTCCAGTTCTATCTCCTCCCTCGTGATCACCAGTGTATCCCTCTTGCCTCCAATAGAATATGAGCCATTCTGGGAAGAAGAGCCTCCACCCGAGCCTCCACCGTGGCTTCATAGATTCCCGCAGGAGCAGATTCCCAGCTGGCTCCATGAGGTTGAACATGTCACTTCTTCTGAATCCATCTCCGAAGGTCAGTCCTTCAAATCAAGATCTACAGAAGAGGGATTTTTTTTTTTAGTTCAAAGAGTGGCTGGCAAAGCGAGAATGGGTTTCCCATGCTTTCTTTGTCCCTGCCTTAAGACAGGGCCTTCATCCTAGAACTAGGACACCAGGCCCTAGTTGGAGGAGTCGCATATCACCACCAGGTGGCACCAAACCAAAGGAACAAAGTGCCCAGTTCACAAATGCCAGCTCCTTTTTCAAAGTCCGGGTAGGGCAGCTGGTTCCCAGCAGGAGGTCATTACACTTTTGGCTACCTGCAGGGCTGTCTTCTGCCTGCTGGCAGCTAGTGGTTTTAACAACTCTATTTGACACTTAAAAGATGACTGTCAGGCTAAGGTTTCCACTGTAGGTCAGCATATACCAGAGAAGTCAGATACACTAACTGAACATCGTTACACGAGGAGACCCTGCTGGGGCCAAGAGAAACAGTGTAACTGGGCAGATCATAGGTCAGCCAGTGTGACTCACAAGGATGGGATAGAAGAGAATAAATGAGCATAGAAAAGCAAGAGACGCCCCACCCCACATCCCCAGCCCCGAGCTCAGTACATGGTAAGTGCTTCTGCCTGTGAAGTCAGGAAAGGCTTGCTGGAGAAAATGATATTTGAAAGAAGCATGCATGAAAATTTTCTGTGTAGATGGCATGCTATAAAGGCATTCTAGGCCCTGAGGACTGCAAGAAAAAAGGTAGCATGTATGGGCAAAAGGGGAGAAACGACTGAGCAAGGAAGACACTCCTGCAGACTGGAGAATGCGGGCAATCACCTCTGTTACCTTTCCCTTCTCTCTCTTGAAGTGACCACACCAGCTCCCTGGACCGAGGCCCCTCCAGCTCACCAGCCCTCCAGCACCGTTCCAGTCACCCACCATCCCAGAGTTTCCAGAACATCTTCCATGACAGCTGCTAGGTCCCCAGCCCTCCTGCCAGCTCCCACAGCCTCAAAGACTTCAGTTCAGCCTGCACTCCGGCCCCTAGCAGCCAGCTACAGCCACCACACCAGACTCCAGGGGCAAAGGTAAGAGTCTGTGTTTAGGGCCTGGGTACTAAGAGCCTTGAAGTCAGCTTGCCCCTTCTTGGCTTTGTCTCCAGGAGTCCCCCGAGAAATGCTGTTTTTGAGTGTGCTATGAAAATGCATTAGTTTCATTTATAAAGATGCGCTTGCCAACAGCCATTTCTGACCTTATAGAAAGGCTTGGGTCTTTCAATCATACAAATTCATTCAGGTCTGTTCTAATGAATAACTAAATGAGAACTTTTAATTAATTTAAAGTAGTTAAAATTAATTACTAATTAATAAATGTTCAAATTATGCTCATCTTTTTTTTCTTTTCCTTTTTAATGCCGCTTACACTCTTTAAATTCCCTATTTAGGTCCTAAATATCGGACCTAAATGAACCACTAGGGGGCAGCCTTATAGCAAATGCGCAAGAAAACCCACAAGTATTTTACAGTCTGAGCGAAGATGAACTCCCAGAATCATTCGAATCCTATAAGCGAGGGAACTGGGGCAATGAAGTATAAGTGGTTTCAGTGAAAACAGGACTCTTGATTCCTATTTCAAAAATCCACGCAATAAACATTTTCTAAATGTCAACTACATGCCTGGCACCATGCAGTGTCTTAAGATGTTAAAAAGATAAAGACTCCAGGTCTGGTTAATGCAAGTCGGCCGTGAAAAGGTTTCTCGTGGCGGGAACAGGAGCTGATATCGAAACTGCTATAGACCAGGCACCTTCAATTCTTTGTATCTCCTTTGTTTTATAGCCCTGACAAATTTGTGGCAGGTTTTATGGTTCCCATTTATAAGGAAATACGGCTCAGGGAAATTAAGACTCGCTCAAGACTACATACCCAGTAAAATGCGGAACTTGAATTGAACCCAAGACTCCTGTCCCCATAAACAAATCTCCTTGGTGGGGTGATGGAGGGGGTTTTGTTCACAAAGGGTCAACTCTGAGTCATCTCCAAAAAAGGGTGTCCGCACCGTCTCTTTTCCTCATTTACAGTCTCTGTTTTCCTTTCCCTTTTTTTCCCCCTGGCCAAGAACACTCCACCACAACCCACAGTATGAGAGAGAAGACCAAGGGCTGCACATCCCCGTCCTAGAATTTCACATCCTGATTCCGGCCTTCCTGGGCTTTCTTTTGCTGGTTCTTTTGGGACTGATGGTAAAAAGAGCCGTTCAAAGAAGGAAAGGTGAGCAGCTTGAGTCTCTGAGTTTCCGTTGGAAGAGCTGAGATAGCAAAATAGAGCAGAGCATTCAGATCCAGCTTGAACTCCCAGGGACCGTGGATGGGAGATGGAACCTAGGAGGGCTTTGCCCTTCCTCCTGCGTTCTGCACCCTGGGCGTCTATGCATAGCTCACACACTTCCAGGCACCAGAGAGATGTGCATTAGGGGGGAGGATATACAGGTGGCCACTGGCATCTGATGTCATGTCCTTTTCTCTTCCCGGTGACTCCCTGAAGCCTTTTCCAGGCGCGTGGGCCGAGTGGCGATGAGGATTCGAGGCCGGGAGGCGTCCCGCCAGTTCCCCGCACAGCGCCCGAGTGCCCCGCAGAGACCGCGCTCGCAGAACAACGTCTACAGCGCCTGCCCGCGGCGTGCGCCCATACCTGACCGAGTAGGTGAGCGTACGCACGCGTGATGCGTGGAGACGGGTTCCAGAGGGGCGCAGGGGACGGGTGGCGGCCAGGCCTGGAGAGGCCCAGCCCTCACGGCTTTCTTCTGCCCCGTAGGCCCAACAGAGGCTCCACTCCTCAGTACCCCAGCCTCAGCAACCCCCGCCCCGCCGCAGGTAAGCTCCGCCCACCCCACCCAGTGATCGGTGCTCAGCCCCGCAAGCGTGCCCCTCTAGTCCCGGGTACCCCGATCGCTTGTATCCGGTTCCTAGGTTGAAGCTCTCGGGAGAATTCTGGTTCCCTTACTTACCTGGTCAAGCATTTCTCTTGGGATAAATGGATGCTGGGTGGCTTTAGTCAAGTAGAGAATGATAAAAGATGTGTAACCCTGCAGCGACCGTAGTGTAAAAGGGACACTTAGGTTTCTAGAAGGCTAGAGAGGGTGGAAGCTACCCTGACAGTTTTAACTCAGTGTGAGGGAGAACATGCTGGAAAACTCATTTAAAATGAGAGGCGGTAATGTGGCCATCAGTCTTTATCCGAAGTGATGGGGCAGAGATGCAGATGTTCAAACAGAACAGATGTGTCCTTTTGTTTTTCCAAATTAAGGAAAAATTCTTTAAGTATTCGCAACATCTAAAACAGTGGGTTTTGTAGTCAGAAAAATCTTAATAAGGGCACTGTGTGTGTGTTAATTAGTGATAATTAATTAAATACAACAGACCTAAAAAATGCAGAGCTCAGGACATGGAGGCCACGTCTTCCTCTGAAGTCAAGGTTCAAACCAGAGGGACCAGAAGAAGTGGCTTAACCCATGACACCAATCCAGGGATATTTGCTCTAACAACCCCAACAAACTTCCATGTCTATGGTCAGTATTCACTCACCAAACCAAATCCTTATTGCTACCCCCAGGGAAAATGGCTTGTTTATGACCATGACCCTGAATTCTCATATCTCACTTCCATTCACCTCCCATTAGCTGCTTGCGGGCACATCTGTCTTGAAGGGAAGTTATGAATGTCATGCCTGGTTGGCAATATATTGATTAAATGATCATGTGTCTGGCTAAAAGGGGAATAAACCTGTAGTCACCTCCAGCCTCTTGAATGGGTCCTCTCACCCACCTAAACTCCCCAGTAGTCCCCAAGGCTTGGGGGGTGACTGGCCCAGCAGAGTCTGTCACCTTTTCCTGTGGATCTGCCCTATGGTCATACAGACCCTCTTCTGGTCTGCCTCTCACTCAGTGCTGACCCTGCCTCCCTCTGTGAGACCCTTCTTTCACTTAGGATGAAAAAAATCTTGACAGGATAAATTCACAGAGTACATATGCTCAATGACTTCATTCAGTCTTTATAGTGAATATATTTTTAATTTATTTTTTTATGTGCATTGGTGTTTTTGTCTGCTTATGTCTGTATGAGGGTGTTGTATCCCCTAGAATTGGAGTTGCAGAGAGCTGCTGCCATGTGGGTGTCTGGGAATTGAACCCAGGTCCTTTGGAAGAGCAGCCAGTGCTCTTAACCTCTAAGCCATCTCTCTAGCCCCATAGTGAATATATTTATTGTCTATGAGAGATGTGTTTTTGAAGCAAGCTTCTGCTGTTTCTTTTTTTTTCTTTTCTTTCTTTCTTTCTTTCTTTTTTTTTTGGTAAAATATAAAATGTAGAAGTTCTTTATACCGAATACTTCCTGCATTCAAAGGATTGCTCTTCTAATTCTTAGAACTTCAGATGACTGATCTCAGTGTCTGCCACGACATACTTCTGTAGCTATTACAGTACTTGTACCCTGTTGGAGTCTTGACATAGCCTTGTCTTCTGAGAACTAGCTGCCATGAAGGAGGAGTCCTAAAGCTTCTGCCTGGCAGAGAGAAGCACCCTAGTGCCCACATCACCTGCAATCTTCCTTCCTCAGCTGCCCAGCCCTTTTCTGGAATGTGGTCTTGTGCCATGTCATGGCCTCCCCAAGTCCTTGCAGAGGTATAAGAAATGACTCACCCTACCTCTGAATAGTTGCCGGAGAAGGTGCATATTTTTCCTACAAGTCATATCCCTTTATCCCCAAGGGGAGACTTCTGCAGGTGGGCCTCCTTCACACCGTATGATTTCAGTCTGAACCCCATGTAAAGCATATCCTGCCCACATTAGAATGAAGTAGTTTCCAGTTATTTGGGGGTGAGACTGCACCCTGAAAACAACCCTGGGGCTGGCCCACTTAATGGAGTTCAGCCAATTCTGCACCATTATCATCTGGAACCCAGCAACCATATCCGTGTTGTTCCATTTCCTGCAATGGTTATCCACCTAAACAGATGCTAAAATCAAGGAGCCAGAGCTACTGACACTCCTTTGGTTGTTCCCAGGTACTTGAAGTCCCCTGGCCTCACATCCCACCTCTGAATACAAGCTGTGAGTACGTGACATTGGGCCACCGACCTGCTGTCAACGTGGAAGACAGTGATTCAGACGATTACATCAATATTCCTGGCCCATGTCATCTCCCCAGCTGTCCCCCAAGGCCCAGATCTTCGTGCCAATGAGTCATGCCTGTCTGCTGATGTCCAGCACCTTTTCAGTTTGTTATAGAACCCTGGTTACCTCCCATGTCCCATACCCCAACTTGAGTCTTGCCTGATTATCTAAATGCCTTAAGAATGGTCCTATTACAATAATTTTCACCCCATTGACGCCCCCTGCACTCATCAGGAGAGCTCTGGACATACAGAGCATTTATTTGTCATGACGGCACCTGTCCCTTCTGTGCCACCTAACATCCTAGGGGACCTACAAGATGCTTCATCACTACTGGTCACATGGTCTTTGCTGCCCTACCCCTAGTTCATGTGGCATCAGACTGGAACATAAGCCTGGCTGATATTTCCAGGCCCTGAACCAAAGGGCATAATGAGCTTCTACTTTTCTTGAGTCCCATGTCAAGGGCAACATATTTAATATGATGACTTATTCTAAATTTTTAGAACTAAGTTTTTGTTAGTGTTAGGGATACCACACACACACACACACACACACACACACACACACATGAATTCTCTTTAACTCCCCATCACTTGGTATAAATAACATGACACCAGCATCTCTCTCTTTCAGAAAGTCTTGGCTATCTCCTACCTTCTTCTTAGCACCTTCACGTTGATCTTAGCCAAACTATCACCTCTCTCTGCTTTCAGAAATACAGCCATTTCCTTGTCAATTCCGGACAGCTCATAGCAAGACATGGGAGCAAAGCACCCTGGGGGATCCCACGAGGTCAGGGTTCTGCACTAGCACTTCCAGCTCGGAAGAAGAGACATCCCACTCACTCATGCTTCTTGTCTGATACTTAGAGCAAGGGTAGAGTCAGGCACATTTGTAATTGACATCAGCTGCAGAGTTCAGGCATAGCATGAGGCAGGAGAATGCCAGTTCTTGCATTTGAGAAGAAGGCCTTTCCCAGATACACAACACAAGCTCCCTGAACACTTTCCTAGAAATAGAAGGAAGTGGTACCTGAGTCGAGCTGCCTTTCTTCACAAGGAATAGCATCACAGATTGAAGCCTGCATCCAGGTACAAAGTCACTCTGAGCTTGACACATCATATTAAACAGATAAGGAAAGAATGGTATCATAAGCAAAGAGGGGTACTTGGGGAAATCAGGGAGTGGGGTGGGTGGGAAATCAAGGAAAAGGTGAAGTTCGGGGATGAATCAGCTCTGTTTTAGCCCACATTGTAGCTTTCATAATTTAGTCTTCAAATTAGTGTCCTTTGGTGGAGCGATAACTGTAGACGGAAGTTTCTGTCCCACCTGCTCCCACAGCTGTTCAGTCCCAAAGAAACACGCAGAGGCTTATATTAATTATAAACTGTTTGGCCTCTTAGCTCAGGCTTATTATTAGCTAGCTCTTACCACTTAAATTAACCCATAATTCTTATCTATGTTTAGGCATGTGGCTTGGTACCTTTCCTCAGTGAGACATTCTTATCTTGCTTCCTCTGCATCTCACTGACTACTGCAACTCTGCCTTTCCTCTTCCCAGAATTCTCCTAGTCTGGTTGCCCTGCCTATACTTCCTGCCTGGCTACTGTCAATCAGTGTTTTATTGAGCCAATACGAGTAACAAATCTTTACAATGTACAAGAGCATTCTCCCACGGTATATGACTCAGAGGTTAAGAGCCCTGGCAGCAATTCCAGAGGACCTGGGTTGGATCCTCAGTACCCACATGGCAGCTTACAACTATCTTTAACTCTAGTCCCAGGAGATCAACATACAGGCAAGCATAACACCCATACACATGAAGATAAATAAAATCCCAAGTCAGCGCCTTCCTTTCCACCCCAGCACTCTCTCCCTGTGTGATTCCCAAGCACTAAATCATCACCACTCATTGTTCCCCAACAATTCAAAACAGACAAAAATAAATAAATAGAAGCAATCCAGTTTAAATATTTACTGAGCAACCATCCACTGCTCCCATGCTGTAGCCAGATCACAGGAAATACGGTGGAAGCATGGGGCACTACATTCTGCTCTTTTCGTGCAGCGTCCAAGCTCACAAATAAATATGGTTTTCACTGAAACAATGACAGTGATTTAAATAAAATCGTAATAAATACGCAAATCCACCTTGTGGGTCAGTCACGGGATTCAAAGGCACCTTCCATGGCTGTCATGTAGACTGCTGAAGAAGGAAGTCTAAAGGGAAGCCTGAGCCAACCATGGAGCCAGTCTGTGGCCAAGAGTCTGAGGACAACAAGGGTATAAACAATGGCTTGAAATGACACAGAGGACAAACGAGGACATCATCCTGACAAACAGTCAGAGCTGGTAGAATTTCTGCATCCAGGTCAGGAGAATGTCCACTTCCCCAAAGGCTTTCACCAAAGCTGCTTCTGTGTCCATCTGCAGCAAATGGAGAGTTAGGGGTCAGGGATACTGATTTTGAGAATAGTTTCCTTCCAGCCTGGCTTGCCTGAAAGGGACCTGACTCCAGATTAGCTGAATCACCTGGGGAATGGCCTCTGATAAATGCATCCACCCATCACTTGTACCCCATCCATGTGTATTTTGTTTCCAGAGTGAGGAAAGGGGCATGTTGAGTAGTGGGTAAAGAGCAGAGAAGAACATGGCACCTTGAACATAAGAACCATGGGATGCCACCTAGGGGAAGATGTGGTGAACTCACTGGGCAGATAAGCACGCATTGTTACATCCCACCATGGATTTTAGACTGGTATATCTGCTCTCCCATAAAGTGATCAAAACCAAGGATGTTTTCTTTGAGGGTGAGGATACTAGGGTTGAGATTTGGATTTTCTTTTGTGTGTTAATCTAGAGAGATATAATGTAATCCTCTATATCTTTTATTCAAAATGAGACCGTTTGAACATTGCAGAAATGATTCAGATGTGTTGGAAGGTCAGTTATCCACCTTCTCTCTCAATTCTGACATTAGGTACCTGTAAAACTTTCTTTTAAGGGAAGTCCTCAATAGTGAACCATCTTGTAAGGAAAAACAATAGCATTTCTGTTTGAAAACTAACAGGAGAGGACACTAAGAGATACTTACATAGATCTAATCTACATGGGAAATAGAAAAAGACAAGATCTCCTGAGTAAATTGGGAGCATGGGGACCTTGGGGGAGGGATGAAGGGGAGAGGGGAGAGGCAGGGAGGGGAGCAGAGAAAAATGTAGAGCTCAATAAAAATCAATTAAAAAAACTAACAGGAAAAGAGATCACTTCGGCAAAGTAGATGCTTATTTTTGCAAATATACGTGTCTTCCTCCCAGGTCAGGTAGGTCTGGGACTGGCCCAGAGGAGACACCTGCACTCAAGGCTGCATTAGGTCTCTGGGGCACTCCCCTGTGACCGTTCGAGCTTGCCTGCTTCTGTTGAGCAGGCTGGGTTCCAGCTGCTAACCTCACCTGTTTGTATGCTCTGCGGAACAGCAGAAACCGCCGGCGCGCACTCTCGCTGATGGGAAGCATGTCCTTGTCCTTCTGCGGATCAGCAAGAAATGTTCCTGAGGTTATCACAGAGCGTAGGTTCGCCCCTCCTGCTCTTCCTGGGGATCCCAGATCCTGTGAGGTTTGCACTGAGTCCCACACTCTCAAGGAAGCCAGAGCCAGAGTCCCAACATAGGACAGGCTGTACCTTTCTTCCCACCAAATCTCTACAGTAGAAACGGCATCCCCATTTCACAGATGCCAAAGCTGAAGCCCAGAGAAGTGGAGCGCCTTGAACGAGTTCCCTCTCTGATCAGAGCAGATGGAGACCTTAACCTATAACCCTTTTCCGTGACACCCAGGACTCCATGTCGGGAATGGAAGCCAGGACTGGGTGGGGGAGGGGCAGATTCTCAAGCCCACCACTTCCCGGGCTCCGGGCATGGTCTACTCACACTAGGCTGCAGTTTGGATATGATGGCAATAAAGTTGTTGGCCAGAGTGGAGAACGCCTTCAAGAGCTTTAATTTAGCTATTTTGCTATAGTAGTTTTTGAAAACAGTGTCCAGGTAGAACTTCAGCAGGCTGTGGGCAAGGAAACAGCTCTCAGCATCCTGGGGAAGAACCAAATCATTGAGGCATCTGACAACCCTAACCCTAAAGGGAAAACCCATGTGCCACTCAAGGCAAGATGAATGCCATAGGGTCTCCTTGGAAACGACAGTGGCAGTAGCTAGATCTGAAGGGATGGTGAGAGTCTTGTAGAACAAGTGATTCACAGAAGGATCCCAGACCCCAGGAAGAAGTTACCCGCCCAAGGTGACTCAGCCATTCCAGATGCTAGCCCGGCTCCCAGGACTCCTGGCTCACCACCCAGATAATATTCCCTTCCTTCTCTACTGTATGGCCTCATTAACGTGATGGATCCTAAAAAGCATTTGGACTTGGACTTTGTGGTTGAGACAAGGAAAATGACTGGAAGGAGAAGAGTGAGACACCCGATGCCCTTGAACCCAGCAAGTGCTGTCTGGCCCTTTCTGCTCCAGAAGCTCGGTGCCCTCAGGGAGCATTCCGTGCATGTCTAGACTGTCTGGAGCAGTGGTTCTCAGCCTTCCTAATGCAGCAACCCTTTAACACCGTTCCTCATGTGGCGACCCCCAACCACAGCATTGTCATTGCCACTTCAGAACAGTAATTTTGCTGCTCTTACGAACTGTCATTAAATATCTGTGTTTCCTGGTGGTCTTAGGCAACCCTTGTGAAAGGGCCATTTGACTCCCAAAGAGGTCACAACCCGTAGATTGAGAAGCACTGGTCTATGCATATGGTAGGAAGATAGTAGCAGGTGAGAGAAAAGGATGGAGAGGTGAAATGCCGACTCACTTCAGAAGATGCCCGCTGTGTTTCCATAAGCAAAAGAAAGATGACTGGCAAGTGCCTGACTCAGTGGAACATGATGCTTATCAACCTCAACCCCCACCCTTCCGCCTACCCACAGAGCAGTAATGCCAAATAGAGACCACCCAGTCCATGTCCTGCCTTGTCCTGTATAGGGTCACCTCTGAGCAGAAGGGAAGGGTTCCCATCAGCCCTTCTTAGAGAGCTATCCCATTCCCCACTATCCGATTACCGAGACATCCTGAAGAACCTGAGGCTTCAACAGCCGGATACTTGTGATGTCATCCTGAGTTTGCTTTGGGAACAGAAAGAAAAGATGTTTCCAGGTTAGGGATCTGTGTGTAGGAGCCAATCTTGCTAATACACCGTCCCCCCCAACTCCAAACTCTATCCCATCTGTGAGCTTCAGAGGCCAGAGGGACCAAAGGAGGACCCAGGAAGGGACATAATGAGCTCGCTCCTGGGGAGGAGGTACAGGTCCTGTGTACAGAAAACCACTAAATTTACTCATCCCAAAGGGGCACATGGACCCCCAGGGACCCCTTAGAGCCTGACCACAAACTTGAAAAGAAACCTTTGCTTCCTTTAGTCCTATGAGACACAAGGAAATTGAGCCTTCCGGGGAGCCACAAAGGTTAAGGTTCATCTCCGTAGTTTACATGGGAAGTAGATGGGAGCAGGTGGCTGCACCTAGGAGCTGCTTCTTGCTCTTGGGGGACTCTCCAAAACCTATCCTGCTCCTTAAACTTGGAGCCAGACTCACCCAGGATGAAGTAGAATCACTCAGGGTCCCTTTTACGCCCTTTGGACTCTGCTTCTTTGACTGGTGGCCGGCCACAATGACTGGGTCTCAGGTTCCTCATGGATAGCACTAGGCATATGGAGCCTCCTGACCTCATCAGGGTTCTATTTGTTTGTTTGTTTGTTTGTTGTTTTGTGTTTTTGAAACAGGGTTTCTCTGTGTATTCTTGGCTGTCCTGGAACTCAGTAGACTAAACTGGCCTCAGACTCACAGATATCTGCCTACAGCTGCCTCCCGACAGCTGGGATTAAAGGTGTGCACCACCACCGCCCGGCTCATCAGGGTTCTTATGCATGAAACTGAGAGCTGGAAAGGGATCCACTGTCCTGAAAAGATGCCCCCTATAGGGGGCGCACCATGAAAGGATCCAGGGGTAGCCTCTACTTACCACAGCATTGTTCACAGCCCAGAAGGCCTCCCACAGTTCTGGGAGAACGACCCCTTCCACTCGGCAAGGTCCAAATCGGAACTCATGGCCCTGGAGCCCTGGCACTTGGTTCAAGACAAGAAGGATGAGGCTCAGGCAGGACAAAGTCTGTAGTGCTGAGCTCATCTGGGCCGAGGAAAGGGCAGATGCTTCTGCTGAAGGAAAGGAGGCGTTAGCCTGAGCCAACCTCTGACTCGGAACCCACATTCCCAAACAACGTTCCCGGAGATGAGGTGATACAGCCACCCTTAGGAGCACACAAATGGGATGCCCGGGGCTAGAGAAATGCTGTGGTTTGCACGTCCCCATCAAAACTCATATTTAGATCCACTCCCTCCTGTGAGGTACGTAGAGACAGGACCTTTAAGAGGATGAGGTTACCACATCTTTGCCTTCTTGGGTGAATTCATGATTGTGTGGATTACTGGTTGATGGGATAGCATTGGAGTGGGTTTTGTAAAAGCCAGCTCAGCTCTGCCTTGCCTGTGTTTTCTTGTCCCATGATACCAGACACTGTCTGGGACTGAGTATGTAGGCTGTGCTTTGGGATTATCAACCAAAGGAAATGTCACCCCTGATAACAAACTTGTCAGAACTCTGAGACAAGCATCTTTTCTTTATAAACTATGCAGTGTCTGATGTTCCATTAGAACAACAGAACAACACCTAAGACAGGTGGGTTTCCAGGCAAGAACACCACAAGCCTTGCAGGATGCCCCAGAGTGGAGCAAGTGTCTTGCTACCCTCCAGCTCATAGCTGCTGGCGGTGCTGCCTCTCTGCCCTCCATCACCGTGTTCATCCACCTCCACACCTGTATCTCCTGCCTTCTCTATCCTGGTCCTCCTGGTCACCAACAGAAATGGGAGCAAGAGGAAGGAAGAAGAATTTGGTCAAGAGCACAAGAGACCCCAGACTCAGGAGGAGAAAGAGCTCATTTCATCCTTTGGTTTCTAAGACCTGCTTTTGATTCCTAGAGCAACTTCTACAGATCTATTTCTCCGTCAGGAGTCAAGGAGCCTTCACGCCACAACACAAGCTAGCCCAGGGTTAACAGAGGCCCACAGGGTGAGGCACAGGAGGCAAGTCTGGGTCATGTGCTCAAGTCTGCCACCTCAGTTGGCAGACACGCTCCTAACTCTAAGAATTGATCTTTCCAGTAAGTGACATCAGAAGGAAGGGCATGAGTTCCAGGTGAGTCATTCTCAAAATGCTTCTCTGAAGGGCCTGTTGGGAATGACTGCGTGGCAGGCCCTCAAGCGGGAGTCAGCACCCGCCAGGCCTCCATGACTACCACAGAAAACTGTTTGCCGTGCCTCCGTTGCTCTTTGCTTCTCTTCTCTTTCCTCTTTACTCCTCCGCCCCATTTTCTACAACCGTAGAGGAGCTGTCTTAGTCATGACCTCACTTGACACCTGAAGAAACTTTCTCCCAACCCCAGAAGGGCAGAGAGGGCAGAGAATTAATACCTGGGATAGGGAACAGGTGCCCAAGGCCAGAGCCCATTGTCAAAAATCTTCCCATTCTTTTCTAAGTGCTATAGGCTTCCCAGCTCCTCTTGAAGTCCATCTCTGGATCTCTTATCCTCCTGGCCTTCCTCCCATCCAAAAGGTTGATATCTGCCAATCCGCCCTTAAGCTGGCATTCCCGAACAAGGCCACAGCCTAAAGCTTCAGAGCAAAGGCTATGGGCAGCCCCCACCGCTCACCTCAGGTCCTGAAGCGATGCTAGAGGCTGCTGCTGATGAAAGCAGCTGGTTCTTTTTGTGGGGCGGGAAAAGTTGGCAAACTCCTCAGCATTCGTTGGTAGAGGATATCTTGTAGGTAACAAAGCTCCCGTCTCAGTCCTGTGTGCAGGCAAGCGAGGCTTGGAGACTGTATATAAGGGGTCTGGCAGGCAGGGGCGGGGGCAGAGAGGAATGTAGAGGAGGGGAAAATTGGTCATGCTTCCCAGAGAATTACTTCACCACCTAGTCACCCTTTGCTCGGAGACAATGGGGGAATTGCAGACATCAGTCCCTCAGGTGAGGTGAGTCCCAGGTCTCCTCTCAGCTAAGGGACTGGTTTCTGCACTTCCCCATTGTCTGGGAGTGAAGGCGGTCACTTTCTTAGCATCTCTGAACTATAGTTCCTACAGCTACAAATTTTTATTTTTAAAGATTCAAAATTATGCCCAGTGTTACATGTGTGTCACCCCCAGCACTTGGGAGGTAGAGGCAGGAGGATCAGAAGTTCAAATTCATTCTTGGCTACATAGTCAGTTTAAGACCTATCTGAGTACATGAGCTCCTATTAAAACAAACAAAACCAAAGCAAAACAAAAAAAAAAAAAAAACCCAGTCTGTCTGATCTACTTTCCCAGAGAAAAGGCATGAGGAGAAAATGTAAAAGCAATACAGAAATACTCTGAATATTCTCTATACATGGAAACTCTAGTGATATTCATTTGTTCTTTAATAAATAAAGTTATTTATTTATTAAAGTTCAGGGAGTAAAACAGCCACACTGATCAGCTTTACAGACCAGGGTAGTAGTGCATGCCTTTAATCCCAGCCCTAGAGAGGAATATAAGACGGGAGGAGACAGCTCTCAGACACAGTCTCATTCTGAGACTCCTGGAGGCAGGATCACCATTTAGGACTGAGGTAGAGGTGAGAGCCAGTGGCTGGCTGCTTCGCTTTACCGACCTTCAGGTTGAACCCCAATTTCTGTCTCTGGGTTTTTGTTAATCATGTAACAGTAAACTTTGTATTACTATGCAGAGTATCAGTCTGTTTTACTGTATACTATCAAATTCATTAAACAATTATGCTTTATCTGTGATGGAGCAATAGTCCGGAGACCAAGGCTAGCCCATAAATACCTTCCTTTAATCCTCAGGGCCAGGCATCTTAGGAGTTTCCTGATTTGCATCCACTCAGTCTCTGGGGTTACAATTGCCCTAAGTATATGTCTCCTTAAGCACCGGGAAAAATAGTAATATATGCAATGGACAGGCCCACAAATTTGGGGACCCTAGCACCCTGATAAGCTAGCCTAGGCCTAGGGTGCATGATGGAATACCAGCGTAGGCAAGAGACCCTGACCGTATCCCTTCCATGCTCAGAACAAGGGCATTGCCGAGGCTATGCATCTGCAAAGGCATACCCAGAACTTGGGCATGTAGAATGATTGACTGAAAACACAAGGAGCAAGAAAAAGCACGGACAGGTTGGCCACAGAAGCCTGGGGTATATAGGTGCGTCGTGGGAACTGATACTGTCCCTGAGAGCTGTGCAGACTGAGAAGGCGGGGGTGAGGTGGGGGCGGTGATTAAACTGGTTTAACACTTCCTATAGGTTTTTGCCCATGTCCTGGAGGAACACAGTCTGGGAACCAGTGGGCTAAGAAGTCAAAGGTTGGCCATCCGCAGGCTGAGGCCAGATCGAGCATGTCAGTGCTCAGCTACAAGCAGCTCGCGTCTTGAAAATAGCTTTGCGCTTTTTAGATTAATGGCGAGAGGAACCAGAAGAAAAATGATATTTGTGGCAGCTGGAAAAAAAAGTGATATTCAGATTTCAAGTATGTGTGAGTAGGTCACAGTTACGCCTTGAGGGGCTGCTTTGGAATCGCAGCAGAGGTTACGTGGCAGCGAGTGAGACCGTGAGAGCCACAAGGCTTAAAACATCCACTCCATGGCCCTTTGTGGAAGTTCACCATACCCTGCTAGAAATAACCTTCTGCATGGTCCAAACATCTCCTTAGGCCAGGTGCAGGCAAAAGACATGGACAGTAAAGTAACAGACAAGAGGTGGAATGCCATTAGCTCAAACGGAAGAAAGGACAGGATGTGGCATGGACTGTTGACAGAGCGGGAGGATGGTCTCCTGCAGCATTCTTCTCTTCGTGGCCCACACACACAGCCCTGCTCTATGTGGCATTCTTGACCAGCAGCCTACTCTCTATTGCTCTTACCAGCTTGAGTCCTCTTGTTTCTGGAGATGCTGAGTGTCATGTTCCTGTCAAAAGAATTCAATAATTATGCCCTAGTTGTAATAGGACACATATCTCAGAAGTTAAGGCTAGCCTGTAGCTACCTTTCCATCCATCCCTACATCATTCCTAAAACCTACTTCTGCTTTTGGAAGAAACCAGGTTAAGAAGTAGGGCAAGAGGCAAAGGGGAGGAGGGAGCAACTGAGCAGCCAAGGCAGGAAGCTGAGAGGCAAGGACCGCAGGTTAGCTGCAGCTCTAAGCGTCTGCTGACAGACTGAGGGCTTTCTGATGAGCTAGGCTGGTTCCTGGGCAGGCAGGAACAGTGCCAGAAGGTGATGATCCTGGCATGGCTCTGTCTGAGGAAGGGAGCATGTAACTGTGATCATCTGCTCTCGGGTGAACCTTTCACCATGCTGCCCTAAAAAGGAAGATGAGAAGAGAAAACAGAAGCCCTGGCCCAGATCCCCTGATTCTGACTATAGGCTCCATCGGTAGCAGAGCTGGTTTCCTATGCACGCTGTTCAGGTGTTCCCTCAGCCTTGTCTTCATCTTCATAACAGAGGCCCCAGTGGGCCATGGGGACAGAGTGGTACACAGTTCTGCCCCATTGTGTGGTCCATGAGCAAGCAAGCCCTAACATCTGTAACTGATTGAGCTGCCTTCCCCAAGGCTACTGAATCAGAGCATTCATTTTAAGAGATGCCTAAGGTGGCTCTCATTTATGGATGAGCCATGCATCCATAAAGCACCTGAGGGGCTTCTCCCAGTGAAATCCACACGGAAAACATTTAGGACCCAGGGGGTCCAAGTTGAAGGAGAAAGAGCTAAAACAGGAGTTCTCGGTGGATGATTTTGTCACCAGGCAACTGTGGGCAATGTTTGGGAACACTTTTGTGTAGTGATGAGACGAGCAGGCCTGCTTTTCTTCCCGCCCGGCTCCCGCAGGGCTAGCTTTACACCCTAAATAACAACACACAAATTGTATTCATTTAAACACTGCTTGGCCCATTAGCTCTAGCCTCTTACTGACTAATTCTCACATCTTGATTAACCCATTTCTAATAATGTGTGTAGCACCATGAGGTGGTGGCTTACCAGGAAAGATTCAGCATGTCTGACCTGGCGGCTGGCTCCATGGCGTCTGACCCAGAGAGGAGAGGCATGGCGATTGCCTCACTTCCCTCTTCCTCCCAGCATTCTGTTCTGTCTACTCCACCCACCTAAGGGCTGGCCTATCAAACGGCCAAGGCAGTTTCTTTATTAACAATCAACACAAAACAGAAGACCCTCCCACATGACTTTTGGGTGTCCTAACGGTGGGCACTACTGACATGCTGTGGGCTGGACTGGGAGTGCGACTGAGCTCCTGCCGTGATCATCTCTGCTGTCTCCAGGGAGAATCATGTCATTCAAGACATCAGCAGTGCTGTCCTGTGTCGCTCAGTAAAGGCCAGATTCCACACTTACTCAGATTCCTTCCCCCCTCGAAACTCCTCTAAAGGAACTCAGCCACACTGGAGTTGACTTTCTCTCTGCTTCAGGAGGAAATGGAAAGCTCAATAAACCTGAATTGCCCCTTCCTAAGGGGTGGGAAAATGCCCAGCAAGAGAGGAGCAATGAACATGTTAATTACAATTTCTTGAAAGCCAAAAGATAGGAGAGAGTTATGACATCACTTTTCTTCCAATGAATTGAGCTTAATCTTTATTTTAAGAGATGTTTATCTCCCCATGGTCGGGGAAACCCATGCTGTAATGATGTGGGACACCTGGACATTTCATGAGTCCTTTGCCCTAGCTGCAGAACCAGTGAGAGAGGGCCAATCTGCCCTCCCCCTCTCTTCCTCTCCTCTCCTTTCCTCTCTTTCTAAATAGAGTTTCAGTAGGTTCCCCAGACTGGCCTTAATCTCTTGATATTTCTGCCTCAGGCTCCCAAATGCCGGAATTAATATGATACCATTGTGTGAAATGCTCAGAAAAGGCAAAGCTACAGGGGCAGAGAACAGGCTAGCTGCTGCCCATGCTGGGGTTGGGGCAGAGCGAGTGTGCGCAATAGGAGTGAATGGTAAAGCACACATTGTTCGCGTTGGAGATAATCAACTGTTCTCAGGCAGTGGTTCTCAGCCTTCCTAACGCTGCGACCCCTTAATACAGTTCTTCACGCTATGGTGACCCTTCAGCCATAAAATTGTTTGGTTACTACTTCGTAACTGTAAGTTTGCTACTGCTTTGAATCATAATATAAATAATATGATCTTCAGATGGTCTTAGGTGACTGCTGTGAAGGGTTGTTTGATCCCCAAAGGGTTGCGATTGAGAGTTACTGTTCTAAAGTTATAGCGTGGTGATGATTCCTCAACTCTAAATACATTTTAAAGCTATCAGATCCTATGCTGTAGCAGGTGACCACAGGGATCACCTTCAGGTTTGCTTTTTCTAAAGAATAGGGAAGAATGAAGGGAAGGAGGATAGAGGGAGGGAGCGAGGGAGGAAGAGGAGGCCTCAATGGAAATAAGATGTAGTTCATTCTCATAGTCACTAAGGTCGGTCCCAAAATGCTACCCTTTTCCTTGTGTCCCATCCATCCTCCCCACCTACAAGTTACTTGTTAGAATTACAGAAAGCATTGTTTTCCCCTTGTCTTGCGCTCCCATGAAGACAAGGGTCTGTTTCTGTGTCATCAACGTCATCCTTCAATCCCTGAATTTTATCCATAGCAGAATTCCCTTCTGGTACATGACAGGAGTTTAGTCAGCACTGTTGGATAAGAGAATGTCATATGACTGATGTGACATCATTCCTTCTCTTCTCTGGCACACAGCTCTTAAAATCCTTGAAATGACAATTGTCTTTTTTATGCTACTAAGACCAGGTCATTAGAGAAATGAAGTTCAACCCCCTACCCTACGCACATGACTCTAGGTAGGAAGAGAGGCTGACGATTGAGTTCCTCACTGAGGGCCTATGGCTCAATCCTTCTTAGGCACTCAGAGTTAGGCACACTCCCAGGTAGGCAGATAGAGAGAGATGCCATGGCTAGGTAATAAAGGTGACAAACTTCCAATTAGCTGGCTTCTTCCTCACTCTCCTGACATGAGACAAAAGCCTGGCAGTTGAAAACAAAGGCCTTGTGGGCTTTTTCTTCTACCAATAGGCCACTTCTAACAGACTGACTCAACAAGTTCAAGGCCCAATCAGGATACATTTACACAGCTGGGCGGTGGTGGCGCATGCCTTTAATCCCAACACTCAGGAGGCAGAGGCAGGCAGATCTCTGTGAGTTTGAGACCAGCCTCGTCTACAGATTGAGTTCCAGGACAGCCAGGGATACATAGGAAACCCTGTCTCAAAAAACCAAAAACAAACAAAGATACATCTACACAACAGTTGTGAGCCTATCAGCTATCCTATCTTTCTTCAAACTGACCAACTTTAAATTGGGGGAGGAAGACGCTTCTGAGACTTTATAACCCCAGCCCTGGAGAAGAGGCTGCATTTTTTGCCCCCTAGCCCCCATCTGCTTTGTGGAGGGTCTTCTCTGTGTGTCTGTTGGATGAATGTGTTCCCCCAACACACAACAGATGCCTTTTTTCAGTCGCTGATTCTCTTGCTCCTGTTTGTCTTGTGAAAATGTCTCTGCTGCTACCTGCGTTTTAAATCTTTAACTGGCCGAGAAAACAAACCCATTCAAGACAACAACACTTCATGCCTATGCAATGAAGCTTCCATGAAAACCCCAAGGGGCAGGGTTCAGGGAATTTCCTGGTGGCACCAGAAGGCAGTGTGCTCAGACAGGCTATGGAGGCTCTGTGAGCCTTTGCACATGCCTCCTCCCCTTGTGTTTCTTCCTCTTGGCAGTTATGGAATCATGAACCGGTGATCTAGTAAATAAACTGTTTTCCTGATTTCTATGGGGGATTCAAGAATAAGACAGAGGTCGTAATAAGAACCTCCAATTTTCTAGTTGTTTGCTCGGAAGCAGAGTAGTAGCCTGGACTTGCAATTGGCAGTTGAAGTGAGGATGGTCCCCCCACACACACCCTGCCACCACATCAGGGGGACCTATCTTGTGAAGGTTAGTGTTCACTGTCTACCTGACAGGACCTCTAATCACCTAGGAGGCCAGCCTCCAGGCGCACCTGTGAGGGATGAGTTACCCTCTGGACACACCTGTGAGAGAGTATCTTGTTTGGGTTAATTCAGGTGGGACAACCCATACTGAAAGAGGTCAGCCCCATTTCCTGACCTTGGATCCCAGACTGACCAAAACAGGAGAAAGCTAGCTGTGTGCTAACATTCCTTTGATGCGGGGTGCCCTTCTGCATGCTGTGAATATGTTTTATTACCATTGGTTAATAAAGAAGCTGATTTGGCCAATAGCCAGACAGAATAGAGCCAGGTGGGAAATCCAAGCAGAGCTACAGGGAGAAGAAGGGTGGAGTCAGAGAGATGCCACCAGCAACCAGAGAATCGAGATGTGAAGTAACAAGCCATGAGCCTCGTGGTGAAATCTAGAATAATAGAAATGAATTAATTTAAGTTGTAAGAGCTAGTTAATAATAAGCCTGAGCTAATAAACTAAACAGTTTGTAATTAGGCCTCAGAGTGGATTTTCAGGAACTGGCAGGTAGGAGAGAAGCCCCCAGTTACATTCATTGCTCTCTGCTTCCTAATTGTGGCTATGACATGGGCAGCTGCTTCAACCTCCTGCCATCCTGACTTCCTCATCATGATGGATTGTACCCTTAAACTGTAAAACAAAATAAACACCCTTTCCTCCAAGTTCTCACTTTTCTGATCAGTGGAAGCCATCCTCTGTGCTGTTCCAGCGGTTGCAACATCTGGGTCACTAGGAAGGATCTGTTGGACAGTCTTTTCATGCCTACTCTTCATCGTTATCGTAAAGTAGAGTGAGCTAGAAAACAAAGAGACAGTAGATGCACCACAGCAGTGGCAGTGGGGAAGACCCCTTGGTCATCACCCATTGGTGAGTTCCCAGTCAACCTGGGAAACAGTACAACTATGTCTCCAATCTTAACTAACTCGATATTTTCAAGGATGCATCTTAAGATTTCCTATCCACATGAATGTGTGATGGACATTTTACTCATTCCCACATGTTTACATGTTTCCTCTTTTTAGATGGGCAGGAAAAACTATACACCACCATTTCATGGACGTTAGCTATGGCAGCGTGATGATGATACCAACGAAATACTGGAAAGCTGTGCCATTCCAGCTGGAGCCAATGCACAAATGCTCTGATCTCTCATCCCTGCTCTTACTGAGTTGGTACCCCATGCTCCCTCATCAGCCTCCCACGCCGATATCTGTCACAGGGGTAAGAAAAGTAAGACAAGATTTTGTTGTACTAAGCTCCTGAACAAGGTTAGCCCCTACTGCAAAGTTGCCCTAAACTAACTACTGAAGAAAGGATATCAGAAAGGAGAAGGACAGAAACACTCCTAAAGCATCTAAATGAATTTCAACTCTGTCACTGGGAAACAAATTTAGATCGCTATAAACAATGTCATAGCCTGCTCCGACAGGGGACGTGGCTCTGTTGTAGGCAAACCTGTATTTCTGTGTGCTATTAACATAGACTGATGTGAGTCAGAGAGTCTCAAGTCCTCCTTTAATGGCAGACACCAGTTTCTCCAGGAGCACAGTGCCCGGTGGTGCATTCAGCAGCATGAGGTCACACAGCGTGATGCTATGACTTGATCTAGCACTTGCCTGCGCGGTTCACTCAGGGCCACACAGTGGGTACAGCAGCTCTGCAGCTGTGGCAGCAGAAGACTGAGAGCTGAGTCCCAGAAGAGCCTTTGACTCATGGTGAGAGGGACAAAGGGACACACTAAAAGAGGCCTTGGATGATAATAGAGGCTTAGCTCAGTCAACAGAGAGAGACTCTTAAAACAGACAAATAAAACCAGGCTAAGGCTCAGCGGGTCTGTTCTTGCCCCAGAATAAGAGGAAACTAAAGATCCTGCCCTGAAAAGCTTACGTGTGAGGCTTGAAATACAGCCTTCTGGTGGATTCATAGCCAGTATGGTTCCCATTTTCTTTTGACTCCTGAGCTTTAGCTTTTGCCCATAGCTATGTGACCAGGAAATCAAAGAAAGGATGAGAAACAACCATGGATGGGGCTTTCTCTATACAGACTTCATCTTCCAGAGGAAGTCCTCTTGTAGAACCCCATTAGCCAGGAAAAGGAAGAAAGGGTGCTTTCCTCTGCTGGGTCTGTCCTGCCTGGAAAAGTGACCACCCCTCGCCCCAGGCCCTGGGGATGGCTCCACAGCACACTGGATCTAGTTGCTTCATCTGCTCAAATGAGTGTTTTCCCACAATAAAGCAAAGATGATGACGATGATGATGATGATGATGATGGTGGTGGTGGTGGTGGTGGTGGTGGTGGTGGTGGTGGTGGTGGTGGTGGTGGTGGTGGTGGTGGTGGTGAAGCTTAGGATAACTTGAATGGCCCTGTTTCTGTAGCCTGTGATTAAACTTAGAGTTGAAGACTAGAAAACTGGCTTAGTGGTTAAGAGCACTTGCTGCTCTTCTAGGGAACCCAAATTCAATTCCCAGTACCCATCCCACAGCCACATCTAACTCTGACTTTAGGATCTCCAACATCCTCTTTTAGCCTTCCCAGGCTCTCAGCTACTACTGTACACCATGCATGCTGCCAGGCTCCCCACCATGACGATAATGAACTAAGCCTCTGAAACTGTAAGCCAGTCCCCAATTTAAAGGTTTCCTTTCATGCCTTTGTCATGATGTCTCTCCCCACAGCAATAGGACAGTGATTAAGATCATCAGTAACCATGGCATTGATTCCTATTACTGGATCAAGACCACCATGCTAAATTTGTTTCCCTTTCATGGTAATTCATCTTTGAAGATTAAGGTTATCACCAAGCCCCTTTCAGTCTGGCCTCTCTCCACGCCAATGAGCCATGTCTGTGGGTGTCTGAACCCTAGTGTGACAGAGTTCAAGTTCTTTGGTTGCATTGTAACTCAGTGGAAGTAAATGACAGCGTTGCCTCCCTTGCTGGCAAGGTTGGGAGGGTGGGTGGGGCTCTCTGCTCTACTCCAATAAACCAGCAGTTATGCAAGACTTTACAAAATACATCTTACAATATGATAGTCACTGAAGCCCTGTGAGATAGATTAGACAGATTATCTCTGTCTTTTTGGATTCCGAAGCCAAAGCAAGGTTTAGTTACTATCCTAAACCCGTAGAATAAGAAATGCCTAAAACAGGAACTACCTGGAATAAATCCTAGGTTTCTAGCCCCAGCTCTAGGCATACAGGAGACAGTCCAGTGCATGGGAAACACGCAGACCATGCTCACTGTGACTGAATCCCCGGCTCTGCAAGTTACTAGCTATGGTAAGTCAGAGAGGGGTGACACAGTGGGGCCTGAAGACCTACTCCAGTGTCCCACCTCCTCTAGGTACCTCCTAAGCCTCCCACAAGCTCTCCAAACAGAGCCAACTGCTGGACCAAACATTTAGCATGAGCCTATGGGGAGAGCAGGATTTTGCATTGAAATGCTAATATATGCCTTTAGCCAGCTTTTGAAATCATTGGTTCATCATCTCTAGAAACTCCGCTTCTTTCCCAGACTCTCTTGTCTTTCCTTCAGGGACCTCTGGTATGTGGTGTTGGTCAGATTCATGGGGATACATGCTTCACCCACAGACATGGCTGGTGGTGCGTGAAGGAGCCCAGGACAACCTTCATCTTCAAAGATGAAGTCTTTTATAAGATTTTTTTTCTGTTCTCTGTTCCTTTCTAGACATTTTTCTTTGACCCAAGTCCTTGTCGATTAATTTTCTCTTTATTTATACCTAATCTACAGTTCAGTTTTATACATTGAATTTGAAAGTTTTGAATTGTTCTAATTCTAGAATTTCAAATCTTTTCACTTTTATGGTTCCATTTCAGGATTAGAATATGAAATAATCTTGACTTTTATTTCCGTATATATACTTATCACAGTTCCTCAGAAGGATATATATCTAATAACTACCCTATCTCCGTGTCGTTTAGACATCTTCTTTCAACCCCACTGCTTTACCACATAGTATGTTGGTTATCCTATTTGAGATCCAGTCTTCATATTTGGAAAATCTCAGAGATATCTGTATCTGTATCTGCATATATATGTGTACAGAGAGAGATTATAGATAGATCAATAGAGATACATTTTTAAATTTAGTGTGTGTGTTTGTGTATGTGTGAGTATGCATGTACGTGGAGGTCAGAGGATAGCTTGTGGGATTATTTCTCTCCTTCTACCATGCAAGTTCTGGGGATCGAACTCAGTTCCTTAGGCTTGGTGACAAACATCTTAACCCACTAATCCATCTTGCAGGCTCACAAAGAAAATTTAAGCTCAGCTTGATCTTCAACAGCAAACTAGTATTTGCCTCTGGAGAAGGTCAGGAGCCGGGGAACCACGAGTCACCTTATTCTACAGCCTGAGATTTTCCAGAGCTTGTTTTCTCATCCTACTGCAGTTAGCCTACTTCCGAGTCATCATTACTCCTGGGGCTTAGGTCTTTAGGGTCCCCTGAAGCCCAGCCAGGAGGTTGTTGGGGTTCTTCTTCTGAGTATGTTGTGTATTTGTTGTCTTAGGTCTGTCAATTCTTAGAAAGGTCTATGTAGCTTCTCAGTCTCCTAAAACTGTATTTTATGAATTTAAACTACATTTCTATGGAAAAGATGGTCCCCAGTGAGAGGCTCAGTTCTCTGGTTTTCCCTCTTCCGAATCTTGACCCTGGAGCTACACCTGCCTGTTACCACCCTAGTACCTTCAGACTGTCGCTTTGAGTTGTTCCCAGCAGTTTTACTGGGCTATGATTGGCATAAAGTACACCACACATATTTAAAGCATATAATATGATGAGCTTTGACATAGGTAGAGCCTACAAAACTTTCACCAGCATCAAGATAACACACACATACCCCACAGCTTAGCCATTCCTTTGTGGGTGCGCATGTAGGTTGTTTCTGATAATTAGTGATCTAAAATGAAGCTCAAATAAGCAATCAGGTGCAAGTCTTTGCACAGACACGCACTTTGTTTTCTCTTGGATAAATACCTAGAAAGTGGATAATCGGGTGTGTGGAAGAGGCTTGCTTGACTTTTAAGAAAGTGCCTGGAATGTATGCTATACTGGTAACTTATGGCATGCTGTTGAAGCCCGTTGAAAGACTACAAGAGCAAGAAGGACCCCCTTGTCACAGACTCCATAATCTTTAACTTTAGTGATATCTTGGGTCAGGCTGGCCACCTCCACCTGTTAACAAGAAGAGAGAAGAGCAAAACAGCCCTAGGGTGCAAACACTGTGTTCCTGAGAACAGCTAAAAAGTAAAGCACTGCCAGCAGGGGTTACTAAGGTTTGTCCCAGATATAAAATGCCCACTGTGAAGCGGGGGCAGCAATGGAAGCAGGAAGCTCATTGCCTGGAGGCCAGGGAGGCCCCCTATCCAGGGCAGTCTTCACAGGAACTCTCAATTCTCCCCCTGGTTCCACTGGGTGTTTGGAAGCTCCCACTGCTTTCCACTGGTTCCCTCACGTGGGCTACTCCAGTTCCTCTACTGAGTGTTATAAGCCATGAATTGGGTGGTGTTTGGTTGTCTTTTGCTTCTTTCTGTCTGCTATTTGTTAATTATACTTTTACTTTTGCTTGCTACAAACTTAATAACTTAATATACATTCAAGACCGAAAACATGGCCATTACCTACTGTACAGAACATCAAAGTACTTCTTGAAGCCGTTGTCATCCGCTTCACATCCCCCACTGCGGTGTAGGGTTATTTCTGTTCTTCCACACAGAACTTGGGATAGTCCTTCCTTCCTTCCTTCCTTCCCTCCCTCCCTCCCTCCCTCCCTCCTTCCTTCCCTCCCTCCCTCCTTCCCTCCCTCCCTCCTTCCTTCCTTCCTTCAACAGAGTCTCACACTGTAGCTCATGCCAGTTTGAACTGGCTACCCTCTCACCTCAGCCTTCAAAAGCAGAGACTGCAGGCCACTGCCACTGTGCCCAGTGTAGACAGTCTTAATTCTGTTTTAAAGGCAATGCTGTGTCATCTGTCTCACCGTTAAGTTCACATTTACGCAAATGGGAGCAATGGTGAGCGCCTCTTGTGTGCGTCTTTCTGGCACCTCTTTATCTATTTTGGGTTTTGTTCAAACCTTTTGCTTAATTTTTATTGCACTGTTTTCTTATCGTCAAATTCCGACTGTTCTGTACTTCTAGGATGTTAAGTTCTTCAGATAGGAAGCGTTCAAAGAGGGCATAAGTTCTTTCAGATAGGGGGCTTCCAAATATGAATTTTCTTTTGACTTTTAAAGATGACTCTTAATGAGCAGCCAAAAACAAAAACAAAAACCAAAAGAAACAAAACAACAAAACAAAAAACTTTGATGAAGTCCAATCATGGCCTGTGATTTCAGTGTCATGTCTGAGCACATTAAGCAATTCAAAGTCCACAAAGGTTTTCAAAACATCCAAGTGCCATTTAGCGAGGCTTACAGTAGTAGGATGTACACTTAGTCCATTGCGATGAAGTTTTAAAGAATGAAGTATAAATGGGAGTTGTTTTCTGTATGGGTATTCAGTTATTCAGTTGTCCCCTTCCCAGCCCTCGTAGCGGCACAGGTTCATCTCTTCCACACCCCTCTCAACACTTGGGACAAACAATCTATCAGTCATCCACCTTTTGCTTTTTTCCTTTCCGCAGGATCTCCTGCTCTAGCTCAGGTGGGTTGCGCTGGCTAACCTCTTGCTTCAGATGGGGGGATTAAAGACCCGGCTGCCATTATTACAGGGCCATTTCTCAAGATGGCTGTTCTATGCCTCCATACTGTTTCTGAAAATTAGTTGTCCCTCCACATACAGGCCTCTCCCTGACTTTCTCGCCTGTCCTGTGCTCTGTCCGTCTAGCCTCACACTTGTTTGACATTGTCTCGTTTGTTAGCATTTTGCAAAAGTTTAAGGTCAGATAGTATTAATCCTTTCATTTTCTTATTTTTCAAGTCCCAATATTTCATACAATTATGATCTGTTCTGTTCTGTTTCATGGTAAGTGTTCTGTTGTTGTTTCTTGGTTTTGGTTGTTTGTTTCCAGGCAAGGTTCCTCTGTGTAACAGCCCAGACTGTCCTAGAACTTGCTCTGTAGACCAGGCTGGCCTCAAACTCACAGAGATCCGCCTGCCTCTGCCTCCCAAATGCTGGGATTAAAGGTGAGGGCCACCACTGCCTGGCTACTTTATTCATTCTAACTAAAGGAGACTTGCGGGACTTTTACTGTCATTGTAAAGCACTGTATAGGTCACCCTGGGCCATTCTGGCATCTTAACGCTGTAGAGTCTTCTCGCTCATGAATGTGGCAGAGCGCTCCTCCGCTGCTCTGCATCTCATTTCTTCCCATAACTGTTCACAGCTTTCAGCACAACTCTCAGGTCTTGAAAGAGAGATCAGCAGCCAGAGAGTCTGCCGTGAAAGCTTGAGAACTGGAGCTCAGATCCCCAGAGCCTACAAGATGCCTGGTGGGTGTCGCTTTCCATCTGTAATTCCAGCCTGGGAAGGTGGACACAGGGGATCCCCAGAGCAAGCTGGCTCGCAAGACAAGCCACCGCACCAGCAAGTTCCAGCTTCACTGAGAGACCTTGCCTCAAAGAACAAGGTGGAAGAGCAAGTGAGGAAGATCCCCAACACCAGCCTGGGGTCTCCACACACGTGCATACACGTACAACCCCACGTGTATGAGCCCACACACGTGCAGACACGCATACTCACATACGTGTGTACCACACATAGAAAGATGAAAAAATAGAACCTTCAAGCTTAAAAGTTTTAAAAGATTTATTTATTTATTTTATGGGCATATGTGTTTGCCTGTGTGAGTCTATACATACCACATGTAGGCCAGAAGGCACCAGATTCCTTGGAACTGGGGTTACAGGTGACTGTGAACCCCCATGTGGGTGCTAGGGGGTCTTCTACAAGAGTAGTAAGAGCTCTAAACGACTGAGATTTATCTCTAGCCCCACTATTTTAATTTAATTTAATTTAATTGTGTGTGTGTGTGTGTGTGTGTGTGTGTGTGTGTGTGTATGAATTTGAACAACCCTGAGTGCAGTGCCTAAAGAGACAAGAAGAGGGCATCAATCACAGGCAGTTGTGGGCCACCCACCAGATTCAGAGTCTGGGAAGGGAACCTAGTCCCCTGCAAGAACAGTATGTATTCTTAACCACTGAGCCATCGCTCCAGCCCTGCTCTTTCAAAAGTTATCTTCAAGTATTTCAAGTCTTGGTATTACGGTAATTAGCAATTTTTATTTAAGTTCAGGTTCCATTAGGGTGCTGTTGAGATGTAGAAATACAGTAGGGTTCTGTATCTGCTTTGTAAGTTCTGTCTTCTCACCAAGACTTCTTATACTAGCAGCTTGTGATGGCTTTCATTGGCCAGTCCGACCTAGATAAGAAATCCTCCACAGACGCAGAGAGCCTGTGTTTCTAATCTGGATGGCGTTAGTTCATTCTTGAATGAATCAAGGTTATGTTTACTGGAAGCACCAGGACTTTAACTGCAGCCCCACCTCTGCCACAGTTTACTGTGCAACCTTTGACAAACCACTTTCCCTCTCTGAAACTCGGCTGCTCTCTGAACTGATCAGCACGTTCCCTGTGCTCGGTTAGTAAGACAGAGAACACGTTCTGAGTGGCACCGGGCTCTCCTGACTCATGCCTCCTGGCCTCTGAGTGCTGCATCTTCCCCTTCCCGTTAAGGGTTGACTCACTCCTCTCATGAGAGCTGAGGTGAGTATGTCACCTGTGTTCTCCTGGCCTTCCAGCGAAACAGGGAGTGGCCGGAGCTCATCACGCCTTTGCCCTTTGCTGGGCCGCCTGCTGTGGGAGAAGCCCTATTTGGGGATCAAAGGGAGTTCCCAGCAGAGGTCCACCTACGCAACAAACAACAAACAAACAAACAAAATGCATTTGGTTTTGTTTGTTTGTTTTTACATCTTAATTGTTTTATTTAAGCACTGTCCCCTCTCTTACTTTTGGATTGAGTAGTTGCTGACAACATAGTATTGGGTGGGGTGTGCTAAGGAGGGTGGAACGGGGAATATTTAGAACCTGAGGAAAAAACACAGTCTGTTCCTCTAGGAACCGAAGGTTCCAGCTAGGAAATGAAAGTCTTGTCCATCTACATGGAGGAGGGCGCACACAAGTCAGAGCAAATTAGGCAAGAAAGGCCTGACTCTGGAAACAGAGAATTTGGACTGCCACAAAGTCATGATGGAAATGAGGGACAGAGCAGGTCCTTTCTATTGTTAGAGTCATGAAATCTCTGGCCCTCATTCCTAGGTGTGGGATGTTATGCGTTCTGAAAAGGAGCCATCTCTCACCAGAGGGAAAGTTAATCCAGGCTTCCCAGTATCCAGAGCAAGGGGCCATCCGTTTGGCCTGCCTGATCATAAACACCCACTTCAGATGCAGAGCCACACAGGTTCCTCTGGGCTATGAAAGGGAAGATGGCAGCAGACTCTTCTGCTGCCCTGAGATGTGGCAAATCCAGCGTGTGGAAACAAATCCAGAACCACCTATATGATACTACCGCTTCCACGCTGATAGAGCTCTGTAGAAATATTTCCAACAACAAAAACAAGCTACAGAGTGAAGACAGGGAAAGGCGCTTTCAGAGCTTGTTCCCATCTCCTGAGGGAGAGGCGCTTCCAGAGCTTGCTCCCATCTCCTGTGTCTTAGCAGAGACTCCAGAGTGGGCAGAAGTGTGGGGAGGTTTGCTGTGGACAAGATGGACACCATCAGCTGTGCTCTGGTTTGAGGCAGTTGGCCTGGGGAGGCTGTAGGGATCTAGGCCTAAACCGGGCATCCTGTGGGGTTGATTGGGGATTACGTATTAGGATTTCTGGGTCAGTTATTAATAAATTGGTCATTTGGAGCCATTTGCTTACAAGGGTTTTGCTTCCTGAGTTTGTTGCTGGAGAGCATGAGCTACCTAAATAGCAGGAAGTCTGACTGAAGGTTAACAGTAGGCAACTCCTCAGGCTGAAGATGCCGAGCTGGTTTCCTGGGGTGACTGCTGCAGACTACAGGTCAGAGTTTTGTTTTGATGTATGGTCTAGCTACCATTTGTATATCAATTTCTCATCAGAGACTAAAGCAGAGAGGGAATGTGGTTCATTCACAACCTAGCAGTTCATTGTGGCCAGAGCTGGTAAGTCATTCTGAGTAAAGCATATTTCTCCTGAAATCTGCAGAGAAACCCACTGCAATTTTGCTTGTTGAGGAAGCATGTCTAGAAAGAGAGGAGACTGAAATTCAACAGAGATGCTGTACAGATAGGTTTCACCGGGAAATCAATGGGTAGTTTCACACCCCAGGGGGAAAGCTCAGCACTCCGCCCGGGTCATTTCGTCCACCCACCAAAGTGACGCTTCTCTACTTCCTGCCTGCAGGCGTACTTTACCCATCGCCGGTGGCCGTGTGAACTTGGACTGTAGGTATCCGGAAGCAGTTCTCTACCCCTGCCTGCAGCCATACCTTAGCCCCATCATCAGTGCCCGTGTGAAGGAAATCAGGCCGCCTTCGGCTCTGCTGCCTGTGAGCATCCCTGACACAAGTAAAGACTTGTAGAGAAGATGGTGATGAGACTGCCTTCCTCGCCAGCCTACTCTAAGAAGTACGTAATATGATGTAGATGAAGTTCCCAATACAGAGCCTCCCATAAGTACTTAATGACAACACTCGTTTTCGCTAGAGTAGTCCCCTTCCACTGTTCTAAGTCTTCCATTGGATTACTGAAGCTACAATTATTATGACCCTTTTTATGCAGTCCCTCTCTTTTCGTGGGGGACTGTTTTCCGGGCTGTCCTCTCTCCACATGGATATTCAACTCCATGGACGTCCAACTCCCTTATATAAAATGACATAGTGCTTACACACAACCTACACATCCTCCTGTGTACCTTAGCCATCTGTAGATTACTTATAATGTTTAATATGATATAAAAGCTACGTGAATAGCTGGGAGACTGTCAGGGAATGAAGAAGAAAAATGTCTATGGAGGTTCAATACAGATGTGATTTTTTTTCAAGAATTTTTTTTTTTATCCAGAACTGGTTAAATTTGCGTGTACAGATGTAGTGTGAAGAAGCCTGGCTATATTACATTTTATTCTATACACACATACATACATACATATGCACCTATGTTAAAGCTTAATGGATAAATTGGGCATTATAAAAGACTAGCGGCCGTAACAACACACTGTAATAAAAATCATTTTAAAGTCACAGATCATTGCTTTCAGAATTTCCAACTTAACATTTTCAGACCATGGTTTACTCAACTGCACAAAGAAGAACTGAGAACGGGGGTGGGGGCACTGATTCCTCCATTGCAGCTTAGGGAACCCCTGTGAGCCCCTCATTAGTGTGTGCCCTCCAGTAGCCCACCTTCCTGGAGCTCTCCCTCAAACCCTAATCCACTGCTGAATTTCTCATTTGTACCATATAAGCTAAGTACAACCATACGAAGAACCCAGTGAAGATGGCTGGATCCTGTGGAGGGAATGAGAATTCAGTCATGTAAACTCAACCAAGAAAGGGATGAAGAGGGAGAGGAAGGGGTGAAAAGGGAGAGTGAGAGAGAGTGAATATTTAAAAATCGTTTTCTATGGTTGTGAGAATAAGGGTGATTATAATATTCTTCTTCATATTTATCTCCATTTTTTCCAGTTTCCTCTATTGGCTAGTTGTTACTTATATAAAAAAGTTTTAATTCTTAAAAGTCTGTCAAGGCAGAAATTGGAGGCAATAAAAAGAGGCAACAGTAGACTCCAAGGAGCCAAGCTGACTGGGGACACTGAACATTACAAAACTAGAGGACACTGTTCTGAGGGAGGGAAAAGGAAGAAGGGACCCATGTCAGATCAGAAGCTAGCTCCTGGGACTAAGAAAGCTCAGCCTGAAGAGCACTTGGAAAGAAAACATTTTGACTAAACAAAAACTCAAAGACTTGATCCAGCAACAAACTAGCCTGAATGACTGGAGAAAATACAAATGGGAGGGCCCCAGGAGATGACTCGTACCCTTCCCTGGGAAGACTCTGGAGCAACAGTGCATCCACATGTTCTAAACCTTTGTCCTAGAACCCAAGCCTACTAAAGCTGGTGCCATAACCAAGG
Source organism: Arvicola amphibius (assembly GCF_903992535.2). NCBI lineage: Eukaryota > Metazoa > Chordata > Mammalia > Rodentia > Cricetidae > Arvicola > Arvicola amphibius. The sequence continues at coordinate 89,136,571 of NC_052058.2, read as the reverse complement.
TGCCTGACACAGAGTGTCATGAACCAAGGGTAAGAAAGAAAACAGAAGTGCCCAGAGGGCAGTGCTCAGAGCTGGAGAGCTGGGACCCAGAAGGCTCAAGCCCCGCATTCCATGTCATTCACTGAGGTCAATCACAGGATTGGAGGTGGCAATGAATTAGGGCACGGAGCTGGAGATAGATCAACGGGAGAAAGAAGATCCTTACACATCTTCCTTCTGAGGGAGCTAGAGGATCCTGTGTGAAACTGAGATTCAAGCTCACTCTCAATAGTTTCCCTCTCTAGGGGTATTTCCAACTTCAGGCAGCTATCACTCAAAGAAAACTTTATTTAGAAATACATATGGGCCAAGGCGTCCCTAGCTGAAAGATATGCACATCTGAGTTTGGGAACTTGGGTTGGAATGCTCAATAATTGTGAGATACTTAACGTTTCCTGTCTGATATCATCTTCCAAAAATAATTTCATATCTTATATCTTCTCCCAAAATTCATACCAAGAAGCCATTGGCTCACTTGACTCATTAGGCTTCAGCAGTAAGTATGTCCTTAATTAAACAGGAACTCCTGTAGCCACTCTTCTGGAATTTAAAGGACTCATTTATTATATGAAAATACATCACCTGTTCTGGGCAGGTTATAAATATAATCTTTTTAATGTCTTGTGTTTAGATACAAAATAAATAGAAGTTCGGTAGAAAATAAATACAATATTAATGAATAAATACAGCTATCAGTAGAAAAGGCAGAAAATTTTACCAAACTACAATGTAAGGTAATATTGGGGACACACAAAGGCATCCACATAAGGAAACCGATAATACATAAATAACATACACTGTGACCATCAATAAATTATATAACAAAGAGGTGGTGTTTGAGGTCATGTCTTCAATATACTAAGGATAGACACTGTTGGGTACCAGTGTTCTCAGCAGCGTCTGGGCCGTGTCTTCCTGGTACTGAGGACTGGAACTCTTGGGTATCAGTGTTCTCAGCAGCATCTGGGGCCATGTCTTCCTGGTACTGAGGACTGGGACTCTTGGGTACCAGTGTTCTCATCACTTCGTCTCTATCATCTCCTCCATCCATCTCAGAAGGATACCTATTTCCCCCAGCGCCTTTACTACCGCGGCCTGAAGCTCAAGCTGAAGGAAGGGAAGAGTAGATGCCTGCTGTCAGAGATGCAAAAGACATTTGCCCAGGGACAATCCTCCCTCCTATCATCAGGTCAGCTGGGCTAGTGACAAGAGCAGTCTTTTCAAGATGAAAAGACTGCAAGAGGTGACAGCATATCAAATTTTCACAGAAGGAAGGAAGACTACTGAGTCCACTGCTCTTGCCTTACACAGGGAATGGAGGCTCAGAGAGAACTTGACTCACACAGACAAAAATAATAAGGCCATTTCCTCAAGAATTGTGTGTGTGTGTGTGTGTGTGTGTATGTGTGTGTGTTTGAGTGAGTGTGTGTGTCTATGTGCATGTCTGTGCTGTCTGTGAGTGTTCCCTACTATGTATACTTAGATCTAATAAATATTGACATGCCAAGCACTGGACCAGTTCAGAAGTAAATGGCAATCCTTGCCCATAAGGAATTCTTGGTTGAGGAAGGTAACAAGCAGGAACAGTAACTGAAATGCAGCCTGATGACTGACCAAATGATAGGAGTGCCTGCATCATGGTAAGAGGGAGACAACTCTGGGAGGAGCATCCACTACCTTCCTGGAGGTGATGCCTAGGCTGAATCCTGAATGGGGAAGAGGAGGAGGAGGAAGAAGAAGAAGTCAGAGAGGAGTTGGCTTAGGATTTCTAGGCAGGTGTGCAAAAGTATCAAGGTGAGAAACAGGACAGACAGGTATATATGATATTGTAAGTGAGTGGTTTTGAAGGTATGCATGTGTGTACATATTGGAAAATATTGTTTCTCATTTATGTCCCTTAGAAGATCCAGGTGTCTCTGGATAGACTTTTTTCCTTCACTGGTAGGGCATCATATAGAGAGGGCATCCTTCTAGAGCCTGAGATGGTCCCTGAGACCATAGTGAACTATTAACCTGCTTTTTATCAGTGTGAATATGCCTCCCACGTATCTATAGTCTCAGTTCCAAAAACACACCTACCACAGTCCCTACAAAAGTGGGGCATACCTCTGTGAAGTGACTCAGAATCTGGTTGTATTTCTTCATTGCTTCTTCCCCACAATGGCATGCCATACGGGAATGCTGAAAAAGACCCAAAGAATGGTAAGGTTTGTTTTTACCCTTTACTGTATTTGGCACTTTGCCTGCATATAGATCTGTGTGCCACATTCATGCCGTGCCAGTGGAGGCCAGAAGAGGGTGTTGGGCCCCTAAGACTGGAGTTAGCAGAGATTTATAAGCCACCATGTGATTGGTGGGAATCCAGCTTGGGTCCTCTGTCAGTGCTCTTCACTGATGAGTCATCTCTCTGTTTCTATTTTTATTGTAAAACTTGGCTTTTCTGCCCTTGCTTGGCATAAGCAGAGAATTTGGTTTGGTACCTATAATCCTGTATATAGGCATTTCCTACATTTCTGTAGGAAAGTCTCTTCGTGGGTCATCATTTGGAATCATTTAACTAACCATCACATAGGTTAAAAACAGTTTCAAATATGGAACTCACTGAGTCCTTTTAGAGACAAGTAGTGCTGAAGGGTTCCTGTGCCCCACTGGCTTCCTACCAAAGCTCCTATCTAGGAGGCTCCAGAGCAAACCCAATCCCTTATGGAAAGAATGCAATTCTAGGGTCTAACACAACCCAAGATCACGTCCAATAGCCTATTGACTGACCACCTGAGCACAAAATGCCCTAGTAAGTTTGTAGAATGCATTACCATAGGGAGGAAAATCTCGTTTCATGGATACTAGATAATAATCATAGATATCAGACAGCCAGCATTTTATATTTCTTCAGACTTTTTAAAGTGTTTCTGAATAGAACATGTATTCAATAAAATGAAGTATTTCTGGAGAATTACATAGTTCAACACTTTTTTGTTTGGTTGGTTCAGTTTGGTGTTCTGTTTTGTTTTGGAATGTTGGATTCAACTTCTCTACCCAGTCAACAGAATAGGAAAACAAAGCTTGGTTGCTACGTGGTTTAAACCGAGTACCCAAGCTCTACTTACACAGATTGAGAGGTCCTTCTTGATGATCAGAAAAGAATTGGCAAGGCTGCTGGTCTTGCGGAGGATGTGATGGTCAGGGTTCTGATAGAATTTGAATACTCGGTCCAGATAGAATCTCACTAAATGGCGGAGGAGACAGCACCTCTCCGAAAGCTGCAAAGAGCATCCGAGAAGTGGATGAATGAGAAGGAAGACAAGACCAGGCCTGATGGAGGAGCTCTGGCTTTGCCTCCTGGTCCCCAGAGTTCCCCAGGTCAAGTCCGTACCTCTGTGTCTTGCAGCGACTCAGTCGTCCTTAAGATTCTGATGTCTATGTTTTCATCTTCGGCTTGCTAAATAGGAGAAAAGACAAGAAAAGACAGGTCATTGACTGCTGCCAGGGTTTTAGCTATCACAACCTTTGCCCTATTCACCACTAGGGACCCACGAGAGGCATTTTAAACTATTAAGTACAGGCATCTCTTGGAAATACACTGTCCAGGACTGGAGTCTCTCCTGTTTCTATTAACACACTATCAGAGATACCCCGAGAAGACAGACAGACAAAGGAGAAAGAGGACAGAAAGACAGGAAATATGGATCCCTCCTTTACGTACCACACTATCCTGAATCTCTGAAAAATCCTTTTGTATTGCCTGGAGGTTTGCAGTGATCACACAGCTTCCCAAATGGAGAGTCTTGATCCCAGTCCCAAGAGTCCAAAGGAGAAAACCCACAGCGGAGAACAGAACAAAGGCAGACCTGAAACCTCTCATCTTCTACCTAGATCCTGGAAAGCAGAGGTGGAAATTCAAAGAGATCAGGACTATTGGCTTCTCTAGTCAATCCAGCAAGAATCGGTCAGCACCAGGTGTCCCCTGGGTGGGAACCAGACAGCCTTCCCTGGCTGCAAGCAATGCTATGTGCTCACACAGCGTCCTAAGAAAAGCTGCTTCAAACAGAAGCCTTCCCGGACCTTCTGGGCCTAGGTGCTGGGTAGTACCACGGGTCATGGCTCCTTTATTGTGTCACCTTCCCCGTTCCACAGTCACTGCCAGCAGGCAAGGCCTGGAGCGGCAGACACTTGCAGTGAATTGACAGACAATGACATTTCAGAAGAAGTGTCAAAACTTGTTTGAGAAAATTAACGCAGACACCCACCCCTTCCAGAAAGCCACTGCAACTCCTTTTGTGGTCCCCTTAGACCTACAGGGGAAAACAGTTTCACAGAAGCTGTGACCATGCCACCAAAAATACCTAGGGGAAAATTATCTAGACTTTATAGACACCCACGGGGCAGAGAACCTGGCTCTATCATGATCAGAGTGCTTCACTGAGCATACTATACTCACTGAGGCCCTGAAGCCAAAAAACAAAGTCAATTATTTCACAAGAGCCCTACAGCCCATGAAAGGCAAGAACTGATGGGCAACTGTTAGGGCTCCTTTTAGAGGCTCTTGGGGATCCACAGCGCCCTCTGCAGGGAAGCCATGGTCAGACATGCTTGGGGTAGATCCAATAACAATGTGCTTCTTCTCTGGCTGGTATCTCAAGCCTTAGGCAGAAAGAATGAGACCCGCCAAAAAGCAGAAACACATTTGAAACAGTTCATGTATTCTTGGGGTGAGGTTATTCAGCTAAGAAGGCAATGCTTACTGAGTTAAAACTCAATAATAAATAATTTTAAAAATGGGCTATTCGAACGTTATCTTAAAGATAAAATTAGCATAGCCTAAGATAAGGAAAGTAAGTCTCACCTCTGCCACAAAAACATGCAACCCTCTTGACATTTCTCATGAAATATCGTTCTCTGTCAACTCATGGCCAGTGCCTGTTGCTCCTTACCTGCTGGCTGTGACAGTGAACCTAAGATTGGGACAGAACATTGTAATGCAACATCAAACAAAAAAAATTCTGTAGCAAGCAATATCAAAATCTTCAATAGTAACAGAATGTGACAGTGTCATATCGAGCCCTTGAAACAGGAGACTCATGCACCCTTATATATGTATTTTCATAATTAAAAGTTTTCTCAAAAATATACGATGAAAATATTATTTATAAATGTTCTTCCCTCAAAATAAGTCATGTAAAATTATAATAAAATCTGGACAGTCTAAGTAAAATATTTGAATTTTAAGTGTTGATGAGGGACTGGGGATGGCTCAGTCCATAAAGTGTCTGTCACACAGGCGTGAGGACCCCCTACCTGTGTGAAGAGCTGGGGCACACCTGATGTCCCAGGGCTGGAAGGGCACAGACAGGAAGATGCTGGGCTAGTTAGCCCTCTAGCCTAGCCAAATCACTAAGCTCCATGTCTCAGTGAGAGTCCCTGTCTCAAAAACAAGATGGATGACTACTGAGGAAGGACCCTCGACGTTGATCTCACGTAGACACATGAACATGCACGTGAACACACAAACTCCTACCCACACACACATACATACTCCACATGCAACTACACAGGAACACACAAATCCTACCCCCACACACATACATACTTCATGTGCAACTACACAGGAACACACAAGTCCTACCATATACTCATGCTCATACACACTCCACATTCACATACACACAGACACACAATTCCTACCACACACACATACACATTCCATGTGCACATACACACAAACACACAACTCCTACCCCTCACACACATACACACATGTAGACAGAGACTGCTCATTCATTTCCTAACTGCTCAGACCTGAATAATCACACAGAAACTGTATTAATTACAACACTGCTTATTCAGGCATATTCTAGTTAGCTCTTACATCTTGAATTAACCCATTTCTATTATTCTGTGTATCGACACAAGGCTGTGGCTTACCAGTAAGGTTCCCACAGCATCTGTCTCCTTCTACAGCTATATGGTGTCTCTCTGACTCTGCCTACTCTCTCTCTGTGTTCTGATTTTCCACCTGGCTTTTCTCTGCTAAGCCATTTTCTGAAACAGCTTCTTTATTAACCGATGGCAATAAAACATATTAACAGCATACTGAGGGGAATCCCACATCACACACATACATATATACATGCCCCACATGCAAATCCACATGAACACACAGCCCCTCCTCCAACATACAATCACTGAGTAGTGTAATAAGCTTACTTAATGTCCCAATATGTTTGGCTCCTTTTAGTGGAATTGGAGGGTAGGAAAAACCATACTATTTCTGCCCTAAAAGCTCCCACCTCTGTCAGTTGTCTCAGTTTGCCCAAGCCTGGGAGCATAGACTGAACTCGATATTTTTTTCAATAGGAATTCACAAGGAAACCAGAACGAGTTGGGCACACCATATCATCTGGATGTCAACTCATCTCTCTGGGTTTCAATTTCTTAACCCCAAATGGTGATTATTAAACTTACTCCAAAACTTATCTTCTATTTAAGTAAAATACACTATCTATACCTAGCACACAGGAAGAGAACCACTCACTTTAAGTTGAGATTGACGTCGTTGCCCCAGACATAGTGAGTATAGAGTAAGTCTATCATGAAAAAGAATCCCTGGAAGGAGCTGTGTCTGGAGGGACCGACTGATAGGATTTCAATACTGTGGTGAGACTGGAACATTGCAGGCCTAGAGGCTAGTCACTGATCCTGGGCTAGTTCTCGCCCAGAGGAGGGCTTCCCTGCCCACCTCTGTGTCTGAACTAACATTTTTGACTGATATATGGAAACCTTTTGGAATCTATTAACTTAGACCACTAGCTTCCACCAGCCCCAAAGCCAAGAATGTTATCAGAAGGCATCTTGGCCCTCTAGATCAGCGTTCCCCACTGTGCTGGGACTGCCTCTTTGAGGTACCCACCAACGTATTTTAAACTTATCTTGATTTACAACTCTCTTTTTTTTCTGTAAAAACTGTAAAAAACTTCATGAAATGACTTCCTCGTCGCAACGTGGAATTTGGGGTAACCTAAATCTGTTGCAGTCCAGAAAAAAAAAAATTCTGATTTTTTTAAAGATGAGAGCTGTGGTTTTTACATCAACAATTATGGCATCATGATGTAGGACTCCGAGAATGATCCACTTTTCACCAAAGGAGTCACCTGACAGGAAGCCAGGCACGCAGAAGGACCCATCAGGCTCAGGCCACCTGCTGTTACTTCCTCAGGTGAGTTGGTGAGGTCTTTCCAGCGCTCCAGCACTGTTGGCTTGCTAGGTGCTCCCTTGTGCTTGCCCTGAGCTAGTTAACTGTCCTAATTTGATAGACATCTCGCGACTTCGTTGGGAGTCGAACAACCCCTTCACAGGGGTCACGTATCAGATATCCTACACATTAGATATTTGCCTTATGGTTCATAAAAGTAGCAAAATTACAGTTATGAGGTAGCAGCGAAAAAATTTTGAGGTTGGGGTGTCACCGAAACGTGAGGAATCATATTAAAGGGTCGCAGTATTAGGAAAGTTTGATAACCCCTAGTTTAAGCTTACTTCGTTTGTCTGCTGTAGAAGAATTTAGTCTAAGCGTTTGCTTTACTTTTGTGTGTTTGCTTTCTTGCTATTGGGTCTCTAAAGGCTTTTGGATTTTGTTTGCCTTTGGAACTTTGAAAGCAGTTTGGTTTTTATTTTGTTTGCCTTGGTTTTCCTCGTCTTTGAAATGCTTTGGTTTATTGTCTTTTGGCCTTTGTCTCCTGACTCTCCTTAAGCATAATTCTGTGTGGCTTTTGCTGATTCTCCCGGGACCTTGCCAAGCTTTCAGCTTAGGAATTTCAGAGACACCTGTTACCCCCCACCCCCATTTCCCCATCCCCCTCAATCCCGCCTCCACCACACTCAGAAGTGCGGAGGTGTCAAAGGGAATATCCCAGACAGGCAACAGCTCCATACAGAAAAACAACAAATATACCCTATTCCTGGGGCAGATGCATGAAGGACTGGTCAGCAGGGTGCTGAGCACCCTTGTGTTTGCATAACCAAGATTCAGTAGGAGAAGATGATCTCCGGGTAAAAACTGAGGAAGTCATTCCCCAAAGCAGCACATAAACTGACTCAAACCACATATCGGCTCGCTAGTATAGATAGACAGGCAATTTTCCAGTAGAAAAGGAAATACACACACACACACACACACACACACACACACACACACACACACACACACACACAATCTTTCTGGAGGGAGAGAACTCCACAAAAAGGTGGAAGTGTTTGAAGATAAACTGCCGTCTGGTACTCTACCCGGTTTTATATGTAGTAAGTACTAACTTGCAATTAGTTGGAAAAATGAGGAGAAACATTTACTTCCTCCAAACTGGCTTATCTTGTATCCGTAACAAAGTCCTAGGTGTTGAAATAAAATTTAAAAATTAAAAACAAAAAGAACCACAAATAGGCAACCTGCCTTAATTAAAATGTAAAATGATCTGCAAAAAAAAAACACTGATAAAATTGGTAATTCATAATAAAAAGAGCTCTTTGAGAAAGCTACATGTGAGTTGTTAGATGCTAAAGTAAAAAATTAATCTAAAACTTTTGAAGTGTTTTTATCGAAACTAAAGATAAATTCCGAGATAGCTCCCTACTTCCCCTTTCTCTGACCTTGTTCCTTTATTTCCTCCCTGAGTACAGCTTTCCTTGAGCGCTATTTTCCTTTTAACGCTCATATTTATATTAAAGTGTCTTTATTATACAAACCAGTCCTAAGTTCCCTCCAGCCTGAAAGCCAACCATCTCAGACCCTTATAAAAACTCCTCAGTTATTAAAGATAACCAAATGAGCCGGGCGGTGGTAGCACATGCCTTTAATCCCCAGCACCAAGAAGGCAGAGGCAGGAGGATCTCTGTGGGTTCGAGGCCAGCCTGGTCTGGAGTGAATTTCAGAACAGGCTCCAAAGCAACACAAAGAGAGAGGTGGAGGGAGGAAAGGAAAGGATAAAGAACCAAATGAAGCTCCACCTGACTGTGACCCTCCACTACGTCCCTGGAGGTTTATCCTGAGACCACCTTCAAGCATGGTTGGCGAGCTGCCCTGTCTGTCATTTGACTCATCAGTCCTGCTAAATACAGCTTCTGTGTTCCTTTGCTTCTGTTTTCCTAACCAGGAATGCAGAAATAGATGTTCTAGACCCTTCCATACTATGCTCCTGGGTCATAAGTAACAACACATGGCTTTTTCTGGGGAATGTCATTGTAAAGCCCGGTATCTCATCTCTCTCTCTCTCTCTCTCTCTCTCTCTCTCTCTCTCTCTCTCTCTCTCTCTCTCTCTCTCTCGCGCGCGCGCGCGCGCGCGCGCGCACACACACACACCATACCACACCACACCACACCACATAAGTGGCCTTGCAAAAATAAAGATATTCTAAGGAGACACTTGTGTCTCTCAATCAAACTATCAGATTGTTGAAATAATGGACCCTAAAGATGGGAATCTGCCAGAAATCTGATCCTGGGAAAAGGAAAGTGCACAAGTCGGAGAGAAGATCTATCTCCCCCAAAGGGTTTCAAACAGTTCTAAAGACTGTACCACCATACAGGATGAGACTGAAGCCCGGACGATGGTAAGTCAGGGATGGCATGACCACACTTTGACCTGGACAACTCAGGTGTGCACATCCTTGGCTTCTCTACTTGAGCTTGGCTCTCCCTTCAGCCCCTACAGATAGACTTGAGAGGTTTGCTGGGTCTCTTTGTCCATCTTCCTAATGTGACCTTATTGAATAGATCTTCTTCCCCCACTTTCCACTGTGTGTTTGGCTCTTTTAACTGCCCTATTAAGGAAGGGTGGCCAGACCTGATAGGGCACAGGTAGTAACCCTCAAGTTAACTCCTGGAAAGAGGCCTGAGACACACTTACAAAAAAAAAAAAAAAAAAAAAAAAAACCACAACACTTCCTCCTCAGCTGTTCAGCTACAGAAAGAGAGAGAGGGGCTGAGCAGAGGTGGAGGGAGGGAGGAAGGGAGGGAGGGAGGAAGGGAGGGAGGGAGGGAGGGAGGGAGCGAGCGAGCGAGCGAGCTAGAGAGAGAGAGAGAGAGAGTAGAACCACTACTTTTGGTTCTTCCATATCAATAAGACTTTCTCACATCTTAGAAGAATAGAGATAAACTTTCTACCCTTTTCTTCTAACCTAGGTTCACCCAATTCATATAACTGTGTCCATGAAAATTTTTGATTATCTTCATAAATTCATATCAAAAGGATGTTTTGACACACTATGCCCACTTCAGTTCTCCTTTTCTGTAAATTCATTTTTTATTATGTGCTAAAATTATTTTTTGGCATGCCCATTTAAAATGCCCATGTGATCTTACAAATAGAGGTGTTGTGATCGTACATTAAGGCCTGAGAATACATACCATTTTATAGATCAGGGTTCTCTAGACAGTTTAGCCTAATAAGATGATATTGTTGGAAATACTAGATGTTCCACAAACCTGAAAATGCTGTTTACACAAAACATTTGTAGTCATAAGATTCCATTCAACTAAAATTTTAATGTTATATTCATAGATTCTGATAAGGATTTTCTTTTAAAAATTATAACTATATACTTATATAATTTTAATCTCATATACTGGCAATAATAATATATTAATTATGCAATAATATATTTTAATTATTGATATTATAATATAATTAATATGTGTTAATATTATAATAACATAAAATTCATATAATTTCTTCAAAATATTCTTACATAATTAAATATTAGCTTTTTATTAAGGCTAAACTATATATAAATTAATAGACATTTGTTTCCCTTTTCTGTTTTGTTTTGTTGACACAGGGTTTCTCTGAGTATCCCTGACTGTCCTAAAACTCTGTATATTAGGCTGACTTTGAACTCAGAGATCCACCTGCCTCTACCTCCCAAGTGCTAGAATTAAAGGCATGTGCCACCACCTTTTCTGGCTGTTATTTCTTTTGAGGATATAGAAAATATAATTCCAACAAACAAGAACACTCAAAATCTTGATTTATTAAAATATATCTTGTGTGTGATTATATATGTTTGTATCTCTACAGTGTCAGTGTGTGATTTTTGTTTCTTTGATTGTTAACATAATTTACTTAGTATCAAACTGGCTTTTAAGTAAGTACTCATGTGAATTAACACCATTTTCTTAGCCCAGCTTCCTTTGGCTTGCAGTAAAACTAAAATTTCATAAATTTAAATTTCATGAAGCAAATAATGATAAAAGACAAAAAGTATATTTAATCAATGTGACCACATAGGTTAAAAAAAAAAAAAACAGAACAGAGATAGCTAATGGTCCTAAACCTTTCTTTGAGGCAAATAACATGAGATTTTTAAACTTAAAAAAACTTAAACTATTTTTAAGGGCAAGGCATGCATAATAACACAATTCTGGTCAAGGTGTGATCTCCCTGGTCCCTATCCCTATTCTGGCTGTACAACACGGTCCCTATTGTTTGGGGTGGTAGATTCACTATGAGATGACTACTCCTACCCCAGAGTACATTTTTCCTATTGGGTAGTTGCTCTCCCTTCAGATACTCAACTGTTTATTCCAAAGACTAAGAGGATAACATATGTCTGTGCTTTTAGATATAGTCTGTATACATGGGAGTGCACTTTGAGGATTTTAAGAATATTTTTTAGCCACTACTGCCTCTTTAAAAAAAACATGAACCAACAGGTCTTTCGAGACCCTTATTTTAGCCAGGCCTATGTAAGAGAAAGCCTTAAATATTTTTAATTGTTATTTTTAAAAACCTACTTTCTTTGTTCTGTGGAACTAATAAAACATCATGAAACGTCTTCCATGTTGGAACATGGACTTTAGGGTAACCATGATTACTTAAAATGGCTCCAGAATAATTCTCTCCCTTATTCGATTTAAGATGAGAACTACAATTTTTGCATCAACACAATCACAAATTCAGACCAGCATCTGTCAGACACCCACTTGTTTTAAGAATTGTGCCACCATCACCTACGGATACAGAGGTAGCAGTGAAACTTCTTGGTCCCCTAAGAGACTTCATCATCCTGCAAAGTGTTCCTTTGGGCACAGCCTTCAGTCTATCTGGGTAAATGATGGGGTGGGCTGGGCTCATCCCCGGAATTCTTTGAGGAAGTCTCTTACCTGAGTTGAAAGGCTGCTACTTCTGGTCTCCCGGGAGTCTGTCTCAGACAGAGGCTCCCAGTGAGTTGTATATATATATATATGCCACATGGAGGAAATGACCTGCTGGAAATGAGGACTGGAAAGCCCTTGGGACCTGTCGAGTGGCACCCCATTTCCTCAAGTCCCAAGGCACTTCACTGTACCCGGGTTCCTGCCAACACCTTCCCCACTGAGCCCTGCCTGAGGGGATGACTGGATGGAGCTATAAATAAGGGCTGTGACTTCCTCTGGTTGCGTGTTCCCTCTGAACAAAGGTAGTTGCCCAGAGAGCAGAATTACTGAACTGGATTGGAATTCCCTGGGAGTTACCTCCACCCTCTCCCCTAATCTCGGTTCCCCCCTCTCTCTCTTTTTGGTAAGTGACATCACAGAGTGGCTCCAGAGGTGACTTGCAAAGGTTTAGGATCTGATGAGGGAAAACCAGGTGTCACCGGGACTGCTTGAACTGGAGTTTCTAGTTCCGAGAAAATTGTAGGATTAGGGCAGGAAAGGGAAAAGACCTTAAGCAAACGCCGTTAATTATGTTAGGATTCTTGACGCACAGAGAGAGTCAAGCCCTGAGAGAGGCCTCCCGGGCTGAGGGGCGCCTTTTTCTTTTTCATATCCATAATTTTCTCTGTCTTTCTATCCTAACTCACATTTCATGTGCACATCAAGTCCATTTAGAAAAACGAGGTTTCTAAACTGGCTGTGAGCATCTATTCAGAGAAAAACAAGGGGGAGAATCCCCTCTTATAAAACAAACCCGAGTTCCCAAGCAAGTCACAACAAGAAGGAAACCTAGAGATTCCTTCTCCCACACTGGATTCCGAGTTCCCCACTCAGGGTTTTCCTGGTCCATGATGTCATAACTGCTGACATCTGGGCTTCCTGCCCTGTTGCATCATTTTGCAGGGAAACACACGGATCTCTGGGTCCGGAGGAAGAAGCCTAGCTCATAGGGTGCCCAGGCAGGTAGAAAGAAGCCTCTGCCACTCCCTTGTCTACGTGCTGGGAATTTTGCTGCAGACTCTTGGGGAGACAGGCAGGGTGGGGATAAAGAAAAGAGCTGACTCTGTCAGAAGGGCACTTTCACTTCCCTGTCCTCCCATTGCCAACGTGAATGACGTCATTTCCCCTTCCTGCGTCTTTATAGCATGTTGCATTCCGCCAGTTCACTTCGCTCCCTCCCTTCCTGCGTGCACAAACCCTCCTTCTGGCAATGTCTCTCAGGTTCCGGAGTTGGCTAACCCCTTACACAACTCCACCTGTAGGTTGTGAGTCTTTTAGAAGGATCCTCCTTAGGCAGGAGTCAGGTGCAAGGATCCAGAGGAAGTTTTGAATTAGGTTTTCTCACCAAGAAGACTCGGGATTCACAGAATTATTTTCCTTTTAATTTCATAAAGGAACATGGGAAAACCTCCTAGGGGCAGTCACTGGGATTAGATCACGCTAAATGATACCTAAATGGGCAAGACAGGGCCCTGGGAGATCATCTAACAGCGAGTTTTTACCCTGGGAGTAGGCAGGTGGGAAGGACATCTTTACACCAACCATCAATCAAACATGACCATTTTCTTCGGTGACAGACAGCAAATACAGTCACCACAGCACAGCGGAACTGAAACTTTGTCCCTGGTATATCTCATGATAATGCTCACAGATATCTCAAAATAGGATTCATACCTGGGCTTACCAGGGCTGCTAAACTGTGTTCACGTATGAACAAAGAAGCAGAACTTTATTTTTATATCCCCATAAATGTATTTAACATCTTAGCTCTTGTGTATATTTAGAAACATTACTCAGAGTAGAATTCAAAAGTATCACTAATATGGCAGCAACTTCATGACACACAGAGTTAAGAACCCTGGTTTAATAACAGAGGCATAAACCCCAAGGTATGTATGGTGACAACCTCCTCAGGTACATTTATTTTCGTGGAAATTTAGGGGTTTTCTTCACACCTGAATAAAATTCCCTCACATATACATCACATTCTCATTATCCATTCATGTATTGATGGACGTCTAGGCTGGCTACATTTTCTTCATATCATAAATAGAGCATCTATAAGCACAAATGTGCAAGTGTCTCTGTGGTAGGGTACAGAATCCCTGTGTATATGGTATAGAATCCCCTGTGTATATGGTACAGAATACCTGTATATATGGTACAGAATTCACTGTGTATGGTACCGAATCCCCTGTGTATGTGGTACAGATTCCCTGTGTATGTGGTACAGAACCCCTGTGTATATGGTATAGAATCTCCTGTGTATATGGTACAGAATCCCCTGTGTATATGGTACAGAATTCACTGTGTATATGGTACAGAATCCCCTGTGTATGTGGTACAGATTCCCTGTGTATGTGGTACAGTATCCCCTGTGTATATGGTATAGAACCCCCTGTGTATATGGTACAGAATCCCCTGTGTATATGGTACAGAATCCCTGTGTATATGGTACAGAATCCCCTGTGTATATGGTACAGAATCCCTGTGTATGTGGTACAGAATCCCCTTGGCATTAGCTTGTTTGGGTTGTGATAGGAAATCGGATAATCCAGACCAGAGACAGGTAAGATGATTGGTTCCCACCACAGACTCACTCCAGTAGGAGATTTGAAAGTCCTACTGAATAGTACCCTTGAGCAGAGTGGAAGGTGGGGTGAAATCCCACTGAGTCTTTGGGGAGGTAGCCATATTAAATGTTTAAATGAAAGGTACATTAATGTGCCAGAGCTTCCTTTCATCTGTGTGCCTAGCAGGGCTCTGACTCTCTTTCCTCAGAGTGGTCTCTCAAAGAAGTTTCAGTTTTTCTCATGCATAGGGAAGCTGAACAGTCATAAAAATATTTACTGGCCTTGTATTTCTTATTTTGAGAACTGTCAGTTTATTGAAGTATCAGTCTATTTATTGAGCAACAGTTTGGTTTCCATGGTGCTTCTGTTTTCAGTTCTTGTCAATTCTGGATGTCAACCTCCTACCTGAAGTATGGCTAGAAAAGAGTTCCTTTCATTCTCCAGACTATTTGCTCTCATTGTGTGACACACTTCTCCTGGAGAGATGTGGACAAGTGTCTATGCCCCTCAGATAGGGAACCAATGAGAGACCAGATTACAGAAACCATCGAAGTCCAACTGGTTGAACCAATGAGTTTTATAGGGGTTACTTACAGGAATATGGGAATGGTGCTACTTACAAGGGCAGAAATAACTCACAGACAGCGTCATAACCAGTTTGTAGAACACTGCACAGCCTTCAACAGGTTGGAGAGTGTCCTTCCACGTGCCTCAGTTGGTCTAACCCTCTTGTGGGCAGCTGGTCTGGTCTGTTTCTTCTAGACAATTTAGTTGATCTCTCCTTTTCCCAGGTTACCACAGAACCTTCTTTGCAACTTGACTTGTCTGAAGTGACTCTCAGAAGTCTTTATTATTATATACTCTTAGGAGAGAGGAGCCTCATGCATCTAGTCAGTTTCAGGGGTTTTCTGAAACCATTCAATCGAGCTTTCTTCCCTGCAGGATGGAGAGTTTCACTTCCCACTTAGGATATTAAGCATTATCATTTTTGTCTTATCGCTAAAAGAGTTGGTTAATCTGAGTTCTAAGATACAGGCCTTAGAAAAACATAATAAAACAGATTACAGAGATATTCAAATCCAGACAGAAGAATTTAATGGAGAGCCAATTTCAGCATTGCATAATGACAATAGAGAACAGCCTAAGGTTTTCAGACAACCAACCTTAATATATCCAGTAGCCTTACAGGAATTGCCAAAAGGCAGAGATTCTGTTACAGCTAACTGAACTCCTGTGCCAATGTTAGATTTAAGAAAGAAATAGTCTCATATGGCATGTGTTCACCTTTTGTAAGCAAATGTTAAGCTCGTGGTCAGTTTGCAATAGAATCATCCCTAATGACAAGATAGATTTGGTTAAAGGTATTTTAGAGCCTGGCTCACACTGACAATGGAGTACCTGGTTCTGAGAAAAGGCTAAGATTATTGAACTATGGAGTAAAGCTAGAGGTAGGGAAATACCCAAGATCAAATTCTTGGAGAAGGAGAATATGTTACTATAGAAAAGCAAGCTGTATATGATGACCACACCTTGGATTTATGCCATGGAGCAGCTTTGAATGCTTGGGACAGAATTAGAAAAACAGGAAAGAAAAATGAGTCATTTAATGGAGTTATACAGGGCCCAATGGAAGCCTTTATTGATTTCTTACCAAGACTGACTTCAGCAGTAAATAGAATGATTTGGAATCTAGACAAAGAACAATTGAATCTCTAGCTTTTGAAAATGACAATACTCTATGCAAAAGGATAATTAGGCCATTGAAAACAAAGTCAGCCCTTTTGGAGAAATGGATATGAGATAAAATTAATATTGAATCTCATGAACATAATGATGTATGGATAGGAGAAATGATTTCCCGAGGCTTGAGGAAAAATTGAAATGTCGAAAGTTATAATTGTGGCAAACAAGGTCACCTTAAAAGAAACAGGGCATTCCTAGAAACAATGTTTTTTCTAAGAATAATTCATTCAAAACGTCCCTCCCTTCTGGATTATGAAGAAGTGGCAAAGGCAGGCATTAGACTAATGAATGTAGGTCAATAAGGAATATTTATGGTAATCCTTTGCTGTTGGGAAACTCTGTGAAAGGCCTCTCACAGGCTCCTGTCCTAAATCCAGTTCAGTCTTTCCCTGCCATCATAGAGGAAGCTCATTCCCAGAGCAATAAATGAACCTAATATTTATTGTAAGAACTCATACTGCTCTGGATAACAGAACAGCTATAGAAGAAAGAGCAAAAAATTCAGGAGAAATCATAAAGTGAGTATTTTGGCAAACTTCTATAAATGAACAAAGACCAAAATTAAAAATATGAGTGAATGATGCTGTCATTGAAGGTCTGGTAGACACAGGTGCAGATGTAACAATAATTTCATCAGAATCTTGGCACTCAAATTGGCCTCTTCAGGATGTAAATGTTCAGTTTTTAGGGACTGGAACTTTATCTCGGGTAAAGCAGAATGTGAGATGGGTCATATGTATAGGGACAGAAGGACAGAAAGAAATATCAAAACTATATATGGCTAACACAGCAATGAATTTGTGGAAATGTGATTTGTTACAGCAATGGAATACTCAGATTAACATTCTCCCAATCTTAGAAACAAACCATAAATTAACATATGTTTCTGGGAAATTTTTTAGATGATTTTCTAAAGAACAGTCATTGGCCATTCAGGTTATACAAGAACTGGGCACAACAGCTGCTTATATTTCAAAGGCACCAACAGCCCTACCTTTAAAGTTGACAGGCAAACCTGTATGGGTTAAGCAATGGTCTTTAACAACAGAGAAACTGCAGGCTTTAGACGGTTAGTACAGGAGCAACTAGATCTCAGCATGTTGAAGAAACAACCAGACCTTGAAATTCTCCTGTATTTGTTGTTAAAAAGAAATCTGGAAAATGGAGAATGGTAGCAGATCCAAGAGTTATTAATAAGGTGATTCAGCCAATGGGTTTTCTACAGTCTGACATTCCTTTGCCTTCTCTATTACCTAAAGGGTGGCCTCTCATAGTTATTTGTTTAAAAGATTATTTCTTCATTATTCCTATATATGAAAAACGCAGAAAAAAATTGCTTTCACAGTTCCTACTTATAATAATTCTCAGTCTGCTAAATAATATTAATGGAATGTTCTCCCATAGGGAATGTTAAATAGCCTCACCCTGTGTCAATATTTTCTAAATCAGCCATTGGAAATGATGCATAAGCAGTTTCCTGAATCTAAAATAACCATTACATGGATGACATTTTACTATCTGTTTCAAATGTAGATACTTTAGAAAGAATGTTTGAAGAAATAAAGAAAATTTTGCCTTATTGTGGATTATAAATTGCTCCTGAAAAAATACAAAGAGGAGATTCTATTAATTATTTAGGGTACAAAATAGGTTTGTAAAAAATTATACCCCAGAATGTGCAAATTAGGAGAGATTGATTGCAGACTCTTAATGATTTCCAAAGATTTCCAGGAGACATTTTCATCTATGGAATACTATTGGGACAGGTCCTGATGACCTGATTAATTTAAACAGAATCTTAGATGGTGACAAGTACTTAAACAGTCCAAGGGAATTATTAGTGGAAGCTGAAAGAGAATTGACTTTGATTGAAGAAAAATTACAGAATGAACATGTAGATCATGTGGATCCTAATCTTAACTGCATTCTGGTCATATGACTCTCCAAACATTCCCCTATAGGAATTTTAAGCAGATGGAAGATATTATCTTAGAATGGAACTTTTTATCACATAAACTGAATAAAAACTGTGTGAAAAGTCTCTGAGTTAATTTTAAAGAGAAAATTGAAACTTTTTAATTTACAGGAATAGACCCAGCAGAAATTAGAATATCTTTTAATAATAATAAAATTGAAAAATTATGGGAAGAGAACCCTGGCAAAGAGCTTGTAGCAATTTTGGGGAAAAGATTAACAACTATCCCAAAAGCAAGGGAATTTGACTTATAAAGAGAGCTAATTGGATCCTTCCTCACATTGTACAGGACACACCAATAACTGGAGTCCCTACATTCTATACTGATGCAAATAAATGAAGTAAAACAGGTTACAAATCAGAAAATTTAAGTAAAGTAGATCAAAGCCCTTATGATTTTGTCCAAAGTCAGAATTATATGCTATTCTCATGGTACTAAGAGATTTTAAAGTACCTGTCAACAAAGTTACCATTTCACAATATGCAGAAAGAGTTGTTTTGCATATTGAAACTACTGAATTTATACCAGATGATACAGAATTGACTTCATTATTTATTCAGTTACAAGATATAATTACAAACAGGCATCATCCCATATATACAACACACATCTGATCCCATACATTCTGCCAGTTTTTCTAGCACAAGGTAATATAGAAATTGATCAATTATTGATTGGAAATGTGCTGAAGGCCTCAGAATTTCATTTAGAAAACATCATGTCAATAGCAAAGGTTTTAAAAAAGACTTTTCATCACATGGCAGCAAGCCAAAGACATTATAAGGAAATATCCTACTTGTTCTTTATACAACCAAACACCACTAACTTCAGGAAGTAACCCAAAGGTACTAAAAGGAATGAAATCTGGCAAATGGATTTGTTCTGTTTTGTAGAATTAGCAAATATGTATACCACACCATTGATGCCTATTCAAGTTTTCAATGGGTTGCTCCTTTGAGTTCAGAAAAGGCTGATTCAATAATCATAAATTTGTTAGAAGTTATGGCCATAATGGGTATACCTGTACAAATAAAAACATACAAAATGCTCCAGCAAGTATCTCTAAGAAAATTAAACAGTTTTTTGCTTTATTATAATATAAAACATATTACAAGTATACCACACAATCCTATAGGGCAGGCAGTTATAGAAAGATCAAATCAAACTCTAAAGGATATGTTAAATAAACAGAAAGGGATGTTAAATGCCTCCAGAAATAGATTGCATAATGCTTTATTAACTTTAAATTTTCTAGATGCTAATGAGAAAGAAACAACAGCTGCGGAGAGACATTGGATAGTAGAAAAAAACTATGGCATTAAGTCAGCCAATATACTTTAAAGGTGTCCTGACCTCAGAATGGAAACCAGGACATATGTTATGTTGGGGAAGGGGTTTTGCTTTTGTTTCCACAGAAGAAAAGCTATGATTCCATCAAAATTGATAAAAATTTGATTTGAACAAGAGACACCTCTTAATTAGAAGACATGATAGTTCATCAAGCAACATGGCCATTTAATCTAAACTAATCTATAAAACTAACAAATGCTTTTCATTTGATCATATACAAGTTGCCAAAAGAGAATCTCCCCAAAATTAGGGTTGGAGGAAGGGTTTTGTTTCTGTCTTTTCAGGAGAAAAAGGGTATCCACTAATCTCATAGTCCTTTGGTTTTATATTGACTCTTTAAAAGCTTTTCTTAAGGTATAATATTTATAAGATTTATATATTTTGGAAGTCACTTGCTCTTACTTCCTGATTATTCAGTTGATATTATTTCCTTCTGGGGTATCTGAGGGAGTTGAAGACTAGATAGTTATAGCTATAGTTTCCTTGTTTACCAGACACTGAAAGCAAATTTGATAAAAAGTAAATTAGGTACAAGACTTTGGATTCACCAAGATAGGATAGATATGGAGTATTTTTCTCTAAATTTAACAAATGCAAATGAACTAGACATTGTTGATATATTTATTGCATGTATACATTATATATAGTCATTGTACTTTTGTCTATAGATTTTCTTATAGTTATAGCCTTCTTTTTTATTTTAGACAAAAGGGGGAAATGTAATGACATTTCATTTGCATTTTAATAAAGAAAGGTTGAAGATCACAGAGTAAAATATCCATACTGGTCAGCAATACAGACCAGGCAGTGGTGGCACACACCTTTAATACGAGTAGCCACATTAGTGAGCCATAAAGGCTGAGTACACACCTTTAATTCCAGAGAAATGTTAGACTGGAGGAGACAGGTCTCGGCTCAGCATCACTCTGAAGATTTGTGGAGGCAGGATCAACATTCTGGTAGAGGTGAGAGCCAGTGACGGACTGCACTGCTTTTCTAATCTTCAGGTTGAAACCCAGTATCAGTCTCTGGTATTTTATTATTCAGGCTACATTAACCTATTTTCTCACTATCATCTTTGAAATATAAGTATCTTTACTACTTGCTTTCAGTTAGGAAACTTTTTAGCCTAGCTTCATGCTCAGCACTAGTATGGGATTGCTATGAGAATTAAAATACACTTATAGTAAAATATGTTATATATTTAGGGTCTATTGCCAGCACACACAAACACAATATAAATGTTTGCTATTAGAATTGCTTTAACTCATTTATATTATTTGCTCAAGAATTTCACACATACTAAATATCAGAAAGTAAACAAAACAAATGCCCCCCCGATGTTTATGGAGCTTACTTTCAAGTTGGGAACCACAATAAGCAACAGGATGCTAAGGAAACACGAAAGAGACATGAGATTGCTGATGGCAGGGCTGGATATAGGCTAAAATCGTGTTCTGTGGAGTAAAAGCTTGAAGCTCAGATGCACATGATACAAGTCTTTGGGAAAGTCCAGGGTAGTCAGAAAATACCAAAAATGTAGGAACTACTCAGGCAGTCAATTTGGCATGAGCTGTAGCTCACAATCACCTTGAAGAGGATAACTACTGTACAAACAGTTTTGCTGCTTCTTTGTAATCTATCAGTCCTATTAAAACATAATGTGAGGTGAAGGGTTAAAATCCTACTTCACTTTACAGGTGTGTGTGTGTGTGTGTGTGTGTGTGTGTGTGTGTGTGTGTGTGTGTGTGTGAATGTGTAAAACATACTAGTCTTGAGGTAACAGCATGCCTGTCGTATCCAGGAACACTAAGGAAGTCAGAATGGCTAAGCAATGGTGCAATGGTGTGGGAGAAGAGCTGGGTAGTGTAGGCATGCAGATAGATGTTAGAGACTTCTAGGTCATGATAATGAGTCTGGCTTTTAAATTACCAGGTAGAGTATAAAGTATGGAGGCTGGTAAAAGCAGGATTTCATGGTGGTATCAATAGATAAGGACAAAGGAAAGGAACTTGTCTGGAGGAAGGATACTTAGAACCAGAGTTAAACATACCAAGGTGCCTTCCACCCGGCTGGGACTGCTGGTGTCACCTTACCTCACATGCTGATCAATTCAGCATCCTAAGACTGATGTCAATAACTGGTTTACATAAGAACACTCAGATGTTTAGAGAAATTGAGTTCCTTGTTCAGAGTCCTGCAGGACTGGAACCAAATCTGCCTGACTTTGGAGGTCTCATTCTATCTACAAAAGCATAAACTATGAAATCTTTCACAAGGACAAATGAGGGTGGTTTGAATGAGAATGGCCCCCATAGGCTCATATATTTGAATGTTTAGTCAAGAGGGAGTGGCACTACTTGAAAAAGGTTAGGAGTTGTAGCTTTTCTAAAGGAAGTGTATCACTAGGGGTGGGCTTTGAGGCTTCCAAAGTTCATGCTACTATGCCCAATGTCTCGCTCTTAGCCTATGGATCTGTGTGTAGTGCTCAGCTACTTTTCCAACACCATGCTTGCATGGTGCCATGTTCCTTTCCATGATGATAGTAGACTAAACCTCTGAAACTGTAAGTAGGCCACCAATTAAATGCTCTCTGTTGTAAGAGTTGCCTTGGCCATGGTGTCTCTTCACAACAATAGAATAGTGACTAAGACAGATAAGTAAAGAAATATTTTGGTACCCAGTTGGCTACAGTGCATACATTGGTTCTGAATAGTAAGTATAAAATACTTATCTGAGCCCCTAGCATGTAACAGATGCTCAGTAAATGTGAGTTCCTGTTATTATAGTTATTGAAGATAGGTGTTGTGTTCTGACTCACTATAGGGTGTCCATCTAGACATTGGTGGCCATGTGGAGCTCTGTCCACTGTAAACTGTTCCCTCTGCTCAGGAGTGCCCAAGATCTGTGTGCTCTGTTTGCTCAGGTTTGTGACAATGATAACTCAGTGTCCCTCAACAGAAACAGGCTCTCCCCAGTCCAACCCTCACTGCTGGACATTGAACTGAGGTCAGTGAAAACAGAACTAGGTTGGGAACACCAAGAAAAAAAGAACAAAGAAGTATAAGGGGTAATTAGAGATTACTAATGAGAGGGAGAGAGGGAGGGAGACCATAGCGAAACAACAGGAATAGAGGGAGATGGAGGAGAAGTTGGTCAGAGACCCTCCATCTCATCTTCTAGGTATTTCTGTGGAAGAAAGGGTACTGAATGGATAATTTTAAGATCTAATACTATGGTTTAGACATAGCCTATCTCCAACAGGTTCATAAGTAGAAGGTTTGGTCCCCAGTTTGCAATATGAGAAGTAGAACCTTTAAAAGTCAACGTCTACATAGCCTCAAAATGATACTGAGATGGTGCTCAAGAGACCATGTTGTTGTAAGAATGAGTCCATGCTCTATCCAGAAGTCATAGGTCATTAAACAAAAATCCCTGAGACAGTTTAAAGGAATCCCAGTGATCCCTAAAGAATATAGATTATTGTCATTGCTCTCTATTGCTTACCAAAACTTGATAGTAAGTCTGAAGCATGGTGGTCAGCCGGCAATGGGAAATAACCAAACTAGCCTTGTCTGAAATAATCAGCTTTAATAAAGGAAGGAAATGGGGCAAACTTACAGAGCCAGGGTTCCAGCGAAGAGCAGGGAACCAAGAAGGCGGAGCTTACCCAAACAGATCTTTTAAAGGTATTTTGTGCCCTGAAGGGGTCATGCCCCTCAGACAAAGGATTGGTCAGCCTCCCCAGCATCTCCTCCTTTTGTCTAAATAAGACAGATTCAAAACCAAATACAACTATATACAATGGGAACAGATAATATAAAATTACAAGAAGCAAACAATATTAAGCAAGGAACATATAACAGAAGTTTTACTAAGCATTCTACTTCAAGAAGTCTAAATAATGTAGAGGGTAGCTACAATTATCTAATCTTCAACCCCATCAAAGATCTGAGAAGGGAAGTAATATTACTTAAGCAATCAGGAAGTACAAACGAGAAACTTCCAAAATGTGCAACAGATGACAGAGACAACTGACTACCTGGGCAATCACACAAAGTCTCATTAGCAATGTTGAGGAACCAACTTTGGCTAAGGCCTAACACAACCGACATACCATTTTTCAAAGGCAAGGAACCTTTAGTAGAACTGTCCTACTTTGTCTTGGCAAGATAAGACAATCCTGTTTTATCCACTTATGGATATTCTGTATCTTTGTCAGTAGTCGAGGTATGGGCTTTTCTTTGCCCAAAGGCCAGTTCTACGAAGAAGAAGACAAACTCCCAGTGGAGTGCATTTGGTGCTCAACATTCTCTCAGGAGTAGAGCATTGTTGCCAGGAGTTATGGTGTCTCATAAGTACAAAACTCTAGGTTAGATTTAAAGGCCATGTTCTACAGCTCTTCGAGAGGTCAAAGATTATACTATCTATACTAAATATAGTCTCTATGTATCTAAAAAACCTGATTATCCTAAATATAAATATGACAAACATATAATTCTCAATACTTATCTAACTTGAAGACTAAGAGAATAAACAACTGTGCAATAAATGAAGACAATGATTTCAAAATGTAAACAAGGTCATTACATAAATAATATCCGAGGTAGAAATGTACATTGCAATATGGTAAACAATGTCATTACATAAATAATATCAGAGGTAGAAATGTACATTGCAATATGGTATATATCTCAATATAACAATTGTTTCAAACAGAGGTAGAAGCATACTCTCATACAGTGTTCAATATATCAATATACAAGAATCAGCACCAATACAGTTTTCTAAAAACAATAACTCACAAATATCAATCATCCCTTCAGACCAGTTAATCCCTCCTTTTTTTCAATATATACACCCCTGAGTCCATATAATACCTCCCCCATCCCCTCAACCCTATACCAACCACCAATTAGTGTTCCTAAACCTGAGGGCAAACTCTGTTGGGAGAGGGGGTGTTGTCATCTAAGATTGCTTCCAGCTGACATGGGGGCGATGTTCTTCTTAGGGGGTTTCTTAGGCAAATGATGGTAAAATACCCAGGGTAACATTTGATCTAAGAAGAATGTATCTAGCCTCTGAATGTTTTGAGGATATCCAGCCAGAATGTTGTCAAAAATGTGCACCATTCAAAAGTGTCCTGTGCAGTTGGTACCAAAAACAGATCTAATTTTAGCGCTATTCAAAACATGACATCATAATAACCAGTTGGAGTTGATGTTGTGGGGCCCCATCTTCATCCTGGAAACTTCAAAGATTACTGAAGAAAAAATTTGTTGTTTGTTAGAGAAAAGGTAAACATTATCTACAGAGACATATATAGGCATGTATATTCAATGAAAGGTGTATTAAAGACAGACACAGATATGAGGGAAGGCAAAGAAAGTTTAACAAATATATTATTATCATTATTATTATTATCATTATTATTATATTATTATTATTATTATTATTATTATTATTATTCTGTCCCATAACATGACTCCTGACCTGAGACAGAAACTCTGAGATATCTCTTATCAACAGTCTTGGAATTGAAGAGGGACTGGGCCAGAGTCCAACTCCAAAAACCAGCTCTAAATATTTATAAAGAAATGTACATTGAGACACATTTAAAAAATTGTTTTTCATACTCACGGAGATTATTTAGTGTTATTGCTGATCCTTAGTGGGTCGTAACTGGTTTCCATCCATCAGTATTTAAATATCCAGGGTCCCTTAAATTCTTTGAAGATGACTGTTTTCCTGTGGAAATAAGAAAAGAACCCTGCCCCCAACCTATGTTTCTCTTACCATCAGTATATCACCATCCTTGTGTATGAATTGTTATTTTTCTTTTCCAAGGGGCTTCTCCTTTTCAATCCGAACCTTTATTAATTTTGATGGTATCCACAATTTTTCTTCTCCTGTGGAGACAAGAGCAAAACCCCTTCCCCAATGCAGCACATCCCTGGCTTCCATTGCGAGGTCAGCACATCCTTGAAATAAACTGGTTGATTTAATTCAGCAGACTTTTCCATTATCCAATGTCTTTCTGCAGCCGTTGTCCCCTTCTCATTAGCGTTGAGAAAATTCAAGGTTAATAAAGCATTATGTAATCTATTTCTGGGGTATTTTCCACCCCTTTCTGTTTGTTTAACATATCCTTTATAGTTCTATTTGATCTTTCTATGACTGCTTGTCATAGGATTGTAGGGTATACCTGTACCATGCTTAATATTGTAATAAGAAAAAAAACCGTTTCATTTTCCTAGAGACATAAGCTGCACCATTATCTGTCTTTATTTGTGCAGGTATACCCATGATGGCCATAACTTCTAATAAATGAGTGATTACTGAATCAGCTTTTTCTGAACTTAAAACAGTTGCCCATTGGAAACCTGAATAAGTGTCAATGGTATGGTGTACATATTTTAATTTGCCAAATTCTGCAAAGTGGAACACATCCATCTGCCAGATTTCCTTTTAGTGCCCTTTGGATTAGCCCCTGCAGACAGTAGTGTTTGGTTATAGAAAGAGCAAGTAGGGCATTTCTTTACAATCTCCTTAGCTTGTTGCCATGTAATAGAAAACTCTTTCTTCAAGCCTTTGTTATTGACATGATGTTTTTCATGAAATTCAGAAGCCTGCAGCACACTACCAATCAATAATTGATCAATATCTGCATTACCTTATGTTAGAGGACCTGGCAGACCCGTATGGGATCGGATGTGTGTTATATATATAGGACAAAGCCTGTTCCTGATCAAGTCTTGTACCTGGATAAACAATGAGGTTAGTTCAGTATTATCAGGTATAAATTCAGCAGTTTAAATATGTAAGATAACTCTTTCTGCATATTGTGAGTCAGTAACTATATTAAGAGGTTCTTTAAAATCCCTTAGCACCATAAGAATGGCATATAATTCTGCCTTTTGGACAGAATCATAAGGAATTTGTCCTACCTTACTCAAGTCTTCTGATTTGTAACCTGCCTTCCCTGATTTATTAGCATCAGTATAAAATGTACGGGCTCCAGTTATTGGAGCATCACGGATGATTCGAGGAAGAATTCAAGGAGTTCTCTTTATAAAGTTAAGCCTCTTGCTTTTTGGATAGTTGTTATTAATTTCTCCCAAAAAGTTAGCACAAGCTCTTTGCCATGGTTCATTGTCTTCCCATAATTTTTTTTTTATCTCATCAGCAGTGAAAGGCACTATAATTTCTGCTGGGTCCATGTCTGCTAGTTGATGAAGTCTCAATTTGCCTTTTATAATTAATTCAGAAACTTTTTCAACATAAGTTTTTATTTTCTTACTTGGTTTATGTGGTAGAAAGATCCACTCTAAGATAATATCATCTCTTTGCATTAAAATTCCCGTAGGAGAAATTTTTGAAGGCAATATGACGAGAATACAACTGAGTTCTGGATTCACCCTATCCACATGTGCCTCCTGTAATTTTTCTTCAACCATTAACAGTTCTTTTTCTGCTTCAGCTGTTAATTCTCTGGGACTGTTTAAGTCTTTTTCACCATCTAAGATTTTATTTAAATGAATTATCATATCAGGTGTTATCCCAACAGCCGATCGAAGGTTGGAAATGTCTCCCAACAACCTTTGAAAGTCATTAAGAGTCCGTAGTCGATCTCTCCTTATTTGTACCTTTTGTGTCTTAATTTTTTGCAAACTTATTTTATAACCTAGATAATCAACAGAATCTCCTCTCTGAATTTTTTCAGGAGCAATCTACAATCCCCATTTAGGTAAAACTATTTTTACTTCTTCAAACAGTCTTTCTAAGGTATCCATGTTTGAATCAGAGATCAGGATGTCGTCCATGTAATGAAAAATTATAGACTTTGGAAATTGCTTGCATATTATTTGTAGTGGTTGATTTACAAAGTATTGGCACAGGGTGGGAGAGTTCAACATGCCCTGTTGGAGGACGGTCCACTGGTATCTCCTGGTAGGTTGAGAGTTATAAGTAGGCACTGTGAAGGCAAACTTTTCTCTATCTTTTTCTTGTAAAAGTATGGTGAAGAAACAGTCCTTTAAATCAATAACTATGAGAGGCCATCCTTTTGGTAATAAAGAGGGCAGAGGAATTCCAGATTGCAGAGAGCCAATAGGCTGAATAACCTTGTTGATAGCTCTAAGATCTGTCACCATTCTCCATTTACCATATTTTTTTCTTAACCACAAATACAGGAGAATTCCAAGGGCTGGTAGATTCTTCTATATGTCGAGCATCTAATTGCTCTTGTACCAGCTGTTCTAAAGCCCGCAACTTTTCTTCAGCTAAAGGCCATTGCTTTGTCCATATTGGTTTCTCAGTCAACCATTTTAGAGGCAGGGCTGTTGGTATTTCTGAAGGGGCATCAATTGCTTTGTGTTCTTGTACAGCCCGAATGGCTGGTTTTCGCTGTCTATAATATCTTTTAATATTTTCCTCAGAAATATAGGCTCTAGATGTAGCAGGAATATTAATTTGGGTATTCCATTGCTGCAACAGGTCACGGCCCCATAAATTCACTGCAATATTAGCTACATATGGCCTTAATTTTCCTATTTGTCCTTCTGTCCCTATGCATTCAACCCATCTCGTGCTTTGCCTTACTCGAAATAGGGTTCCAATTCCCAGGAACTGAACATTTACATCCTGTAGAGGCAATACGGATGCCAAGATTCTGGAGTAATGATACTTACATCCGCGCCTGTGTCCAGCAGGCCAGTAATGAAAATACAAACACTCTTAACTTTGGTCTTTGATCACTTATAGAAGTTTGCCAAAATACACATAACTCATCTTTCAGGCCGTTTTTGCTTTTAACAGCAGGCATGGGGCTTCCTAATTTTCCTGACGAGGCATGTTCTCTGTAGTAACAGGAAATGACTGGACCATATTCACCATGGGGGCCTGCGAGAGACCCCCCCATTGCGTTTCCCGATGGCAGTGGATTGCCTTGTCTATCTCTTGTCTATCTATATTTGTTCGTCCAGTGTCTGCCTTTTCCACATCTCCTACATAAACCTAAAGGCTGAGGCCTTCTATTTCTGTTATTCCTGGAAGAGGCATTATTATTATTATTTCTGGAAATCCTTTGTCTACAATTCCTTTTCATATGTCCCATTTTGCCACAATTAAAACATTTGGTATTTTGATGCCTTCTTTTACCATTGGAAATTGCTTCTTCTACCCATGCTTCAGTGCCATAGTCAAACGTATCAACATTCATTGTATGCAAGACCCATTCATCCAAGGGTGCTGATCTGATCTTTAAAGGCCCCAAAATCCTTTTGCATTCCACATTGGCATTCTCATAAGCCAGACTCAATTATTATATGCCTTGCTTCTGGGTCAGATATCCCTATTTGTACAGCTTTAGTCAGTCTTTGTAAAAAGTCACTAAATGGTTCTCTCTGACCCTGTTTAACTCTGATATATGATTCCATTCTCTGTTCTGGGTCTTGAACCCTGTCCCAAGCCTTTAAGGCTGATGTAGTACATATGGATAAGGTGTGTTCATCATAATTAGCTTGTTCTAGAGGATCAGAAAAAAGTCATTCACCTAGAATTTGATCTAGGGTAATGTCAATTCCCTTCGCTCTTTCCTGCTGTTCTAAAAGTCTAGCCTCTTGTCTGAACATACACTTCCAATTTAATTGCGATCTGCTCACTAGAACAGCTGATACTAATTGTACCCAATCGTGGGGTGTTTCCTTGTTGCTTATAGACCAAGTTTTGAGCATCTCTCTAACAAAGGATGAATGTAGCCCAAAATTCATAACGGCTTGTTTAATTTCTTTGATATCATTCATACAGACGGGTTCCCATGTATATTCCTTGATGACCCTAGGGTTTTTAGAACCAATCACCTTCTCTGTTGCTATTACTGGAAAGGCAGGTAGAGCTTTATGGAAATTATCCTGGAGAGTTCTATTCACTGATGGGGTTAAGATTTTCTTTTGTACCATTTGCTCCTGTTCATCAGAGTCTATAATTTCCTCAATCTTTTCAAATCTGTTTACCATTGCCTTCTGCAAGGCCTGAATCTCTTGTCCAGAATTATGTTCCAAGGCCTTCATAGAGGATTCTAAGATATGAAGTTTGTCCAATACAGATAATATTTCATCCTTGGACAGAATTTTCTGGCATGAATTGTGCCATCTTGTATTGAAATTCTGTCCATTAATCTTTCATAGCCCTTTGATAAAGTCTTATTAATACATTCAATGGTTCGAATCTTCTCAGATAATGTTTCAGTTCCTACAAACAGGGACTGAAATTTATGGTTCAAATCAGCTGTTCCCTCTTCCACAGCAATGAATTTTTTCTGAATAGCAGACTGAATCTGCTGCAAATTTTGCTCAGTTGACAGAGTCATATCAGACAAAGATATATTCCTTTCCTCGAGAACTTCAAACTGTTTCTTGATGTGGTTATTGTCAATCTGAATTGTTCTTGAAATTGCCTCAATCATTTGGAAGTTGTCTCTCAAAACAGTTGTGCCCTTCCTTAATTTTTCAACTTCTGCCTGTAAGGACTCTATAATTTTTCTATTGTCCAACCACGTTATAATGAAGAAAATAAAAATAAGAAAGATACCAAGCCCTGTAAATATCCAACCAAAGGAAACCGCATTTGCATCGCTCCATAATTCAGACATTGAGCAATCAAACAAGCTATAAAATTTTTCAACAGTGATACTATCAGACATTTTCAATCAAATCTGTATTTACTTTTACGTATTTATTTATTTATTTATTTATTTTTAATAGAAATTTTACCTGTAATGACCGTTGTCTACCAGTAGATGGCAGAGTGCACCTGGATCCACATGGCTGAGAAAGTCAAAGATGGCACCAGGAACTGAGGCGGTGCACGGGCACACTGAGAGACCAGTAGGGGAGGGAACTGCGCTGAGAGGGTGTAATCTGCAATCTGTGCGGCTGGCAAGGAGGGGGGGTGGCCCGAAGCTCTGGGCAGGCCGGTGGGACCCCGGGACCAGGCGCAGCTCGAGCCTGGGCTCTGTCCTCAGCCTGTGCACTCACAGGCAGCTGAGATGCAAGCAGATCCTGGGGGGGGGGAAAAGACTGCACGCGGGCGACCCGCTGAATTAAAATCAACATCGGATCCCCACAGCGCAAAAGCTGCGAAAATGACAGTTCTCCCGCAATGCCGGGAGGAGGGAGAAACCGCTCAGCAGTTGTTAAACGGTGGCAGCGGCCTGAGCTCACTGGGGCGACCGCTGAGTCAAACAAAAGCCCAACGCCCTGTGGCTGGCGTCAGGAGCTGAAGGCTCCCAAATGCCCCAGTTGGACACCAAAATGAAGCGAGGTGGTCGACCGGCAATGGGAAATAACCAAACTAGCCTTGTCCAAAATAATCAGCTTTAATAAAGGAAGGAAATGGGGCAAACTTACAGAGCCAGGGTTCCAGAGAAGAGCAGAGAACCAAGAGGGTGGAGCTTACCCAAACACAGATCTTTTAAAGGTATTTTGTGCCCCGAGGGGTCACACCCCTCAGACAAGGGATTGGTCAGCCTCCCCAACATAAGTCACTAATGTTGAAGCCGCCACCTGTTTTGGTCTTAGGACAAAGAGAAATCAAGTAAAAAACTGCTTCCCTATTGGCTAGCTTTCATGATGCTGGAAGGTACTATGCAGGCTGCTGGAGGAGATAAGTTATCAACAGTCTTACTCTGGTGTATATACTATATGCTACAATACTGGCTGCTGTAGAAAGAGATGCCCATGGATGCAATAGTGGTGTGGATGTTATAGGGTAACCAACTGCTTTCAGATTGGAGTTAAGGCCTGCTCCACAAGAATGCACATATGGTTCTGAGAACTGGACTAAGAACCTATGGCTGGTAGGTCATAAATCCCAAAGAGAACCTGCTACATAGTATCAAACTTCCCTCTAAATGATTATCTTTACTCTCATAGCTCAATGCCACTCTCAGTCCTCATCAGAGAAGCTTCATTGTGCAGTGGACAGTAGTGAACCCAGAAATTCACAACTGGTCAAAATGCAGAGAATATATGTCTATGGTATGCTCATCTGTTAAGTGAGACATCTATATTATACCACACACATGCACATACACACACACATACACACACATGGTTCACGGTTCATCTCAAAAGAGGAGGCAAGAAAGATTTTAAGAGCTTGAGGTTGTAGAGGACTGCTACAAAACAGTGGCATTGTCAAAATATGACAGGGTCCCTACACGTGCGACAACTGTGTCTATATGCATAAGATTTCCCCAAGACCAAGCCAGTCAAATTTCAGCATGAATGGGGAGAGGCTCATGAAGCCTGTCTTAGTTAGAATTTCTATTGCTGTGTGAGACACCATGACCACAGCAACTCTTATAAAGGAAAACATTTCATTGGGGCTGACTTAAAGGTTAAGGGGTTTCATCCATTATTGTCATAGTGGGAAGCATGGTGGCACACAGGCAGACATGGTGCTGGAGAAGGGGCTGAGAGTTCTACATCCTGTTCCACAGTAGCAGGAAGAGAGAGTGGGACACTGGACCTGCCTTGAGTTTCTGAAACCTCCAAGCCCACCGGTATTGACACACTTCCTCCAACAAGGTCATACCCACTCCAACAAGGCCATACCTCCTAATAGTGCCTCTCCCTATGAGCTTATTCATTCAAACTATCATAGGTGCTGAGAGAATAAGCATCAGATTTCTTCAGGAATGTAGCCCCGGGTAGGTTGCCCATGCTCCAGCAGGTGGCCCTACACCCATGAACATATAGGCAGAACTGCCTGGACTTGGTGGCACTGCAAGTGAGATATAGTGGTATATAGATATAGAGGAGGAACTGGGGTGAATTTGGAGGAGACACATTGCACACATGTGTAGGAGGCACAGAAGTTCTTGTGCTCACAGATAAGACCTCTGAGGACCAGGACTGTAAAACATAAAGTGTTGTCTCTCCATGGGGAAAGCTGTATAACGTGTTCCCCACCCAGAAGGCCAGAAGAGGATGCGGTTAATAGCCTGGTGACCTTTGCACTATCTGTGTGACTGAGACCACAAAGGATCCTCCCCTAGATCCTTGTCATGAGCTTGTTTTTCTCAGTCAATCTATAGAGTCTAGCTTTATGGAAGATGTCACATATACTTTACAAAGAGTCTCAACAGAGTCATGCCTTAAGTTTTCTTGTGCACACAGGGTTGAGTTATTTATCAACAGGAATTTTTTCTAACAAATTGTGCTGTGCTTAACTATGCCTAAAATAAACTGCCCAGCATCAGACTCCCAAAGTTTGAACCAACACCAGCTACTCAATCATGTTGAACCAAACTACCTTCTTGCCTCCTATGGATAATTACTCTGCTGGCCATGGTGGTGACAGAGACCCTGGCACACATACATGGAATCCTCAAAGAATAAAAAGAGCATATTTAAAAGAAAAAGAGTAGGCCTGGCTCCTTCGTGTTCTGGCTTCAGTCTCAATGTGCTGTCTTCTTCCTACCATGCTCCTCCCTCCACTGTGGCAGCTGTGGAGTCCTCACCAGGGTCCAGACAGCCATTCCCTAGAACCTCTAGAATTATGAGCAATAAACTTGTTTTTATTGACAAAGCTACCCAGCCTAGAGCTTTTGTTACAGCGATGAAAGATGTAATCATACTCATCCAGAACATGTGTCTACTCGAACTTTTTTAAAAACCTACATGCATCTTATCCCCATCTAGAATTAAGTTTCCCTACATGTTACCCATTTTGGGGGGGTCTCTTTCATTTCCATAGATGAATGAGTCAGAAGACATCCTCATAGGTAAAGCCCAGTTTATTCATAAATGACAGTCAGTACAATATGCACTACAGCACACCATGAGGTACACAGCACAGGCCTGGGAGAAGCCACTTCACAATAAATTAGAGGAGCTATGACAGCATCCAGGATCATTCAACAGCCACATGCTGCCATAAATACCATAGCTGCCAACTGGCGATTTCAGATGGAATCAGAGAGCTGAGACCTCAGCAGCAGCTGAGAGCAACTCAAAGCCCAATTTTTCCAGTGAGGATCCAGCCCAGAAGAGAGGATTCCTTCTACGTCAGCAGTCTCCAAGAAGAGACCCTCATTTTAGATAATTATGGGAGCCTTCCACATCTGTCTCCTCTTCAGAGTTAGTTGTTGACCACTGAGTGGTCAGGAGAGAGAGAGCTCACAGTGACTTGTGTATCCCTAATCAGACAAGGCACTTAGTGTCAAGCTGCGGAAGTCTCTCGATGATTCTTGCCAATCCAGGCTAAGAAGATGTCTAGTTCTCCTAGAGACTTAAGGGCAGCAGACGAGACCTCCAGCTAAAACCAAAAATAAAATAAAATAAAATTTAAAAGCGGCATCATGTGTATAATTCACATAACCCATTTGTGCCTTCACTCCCTAATTTACCCAATGCAGTTTTCACTTGGAGCTTGATGCGGAGAGTCATGTGACAACTCCTTAGTGGTCTTGGAACAGTATCTGGCTCACAGTACAAACCACTTGAATCTTCACTCTCCCTCCAGCATGGCTAAATAAGGCCTGCCCCCCCAAAAGCCGAGTCCCAAGACAGTCCTAACCTCTTCTCCCTCCAATGCACTGGCATCATTTGAGAGTGTTGAGAATGGGGAACTTCGGTCTCACCCCAGAACTACTGTACCTCAATCAAATCTGTAGATGGCATACCCTAGTAACTGCTCCTGCATCAGCACCCATGTGAGAAGTACTGAGTGCAGCAATAGGCAGGATGCCAAGGGCCAGGGCCTGACCACAAGAACATTGTATGTGTTATGTTTCGTGGGTAACAGTTTCAGATTTACTCCGTTGCTCCCCCTGTATGATCATATCTTATGCAGGCCAGGCCAGATGTGAAGGTATAAGAACACAGTAGAGGAAGGGTGGAGGAGAGGACCCGGGAATTGCCCAATGACCTACAACATTTTTGCAGGCATCGGCTCAGATGGGCCTTCCATGAAGACTGGAGGGAAGAGTAAATGATTTGGCCTGGAGGAAACCATCTCATTTTCTGTCCTCCCTGTGCTCTCCTCAGCCCTCACCTGATTGTAGTTGTCTTGGATGATTCTGGTTGCATTGGTGGCTTCCTGACTGCAGAGACACTGACTATGAACCTGCGGGACAAAATGAAGGCAGCACTCATTAGAGGACTGTTGCATGCCATCCTCCCTGCACAGCCCCCCCTCCCTGCACAGCCCTCCCTCCCTGCACAGCCCTCCCTCCCTGCACAGCCCTCCCTCCCTGCACAACCCTCCTCTCTAGATGCCCCTCCTCACTGCACATGCTTCCTCCCTGCACAGCCCTCCTCCCTGCATAGCACTCCTCCCTATACTACCCTCTTCTCTACACACCCCTCCTCCCTACATAATCCTCCTCCCTAGATGTTCCTCCTCCCTGTGTGCCTCTCCTTCCTATGTGCCCCTCCCCCTACATGCCCCTCTTCCCTATATGCCCCTCCTTCCTACATGCCCCTCCCCTACGTGCCCCTCCTCCCTACACGCTCCTCCCCCCAGTCAAGTGAAAAGCTTAGAAGATGTGGAGAAAGTCTGCTTTTGACCCTGGCTTCTGCTCCTCAGAAGAGCAAGCACCAGGTCTACCTTGTCACAGTGCTGAGTACAACACCCTACAGGGTTAACTAATTGAGTAACTATATCCATGTGATTGCCCAGCTGTAAGTTTTAAAGCAGGACAGGGACCACTACCCTTTCTAACAGTTTATGGAATCTGAGACAGGGAGGGAAGCCATCACCTGCCACTGGAGCCACACCACACGGGAACTCATCAACAGCCATTGGGATGGAGCCTATAGTTTCTCTTGGCCTGAGTTTTGGTTGGTGATTTTTACTTTTGTCTCTGATTTTAACAAGTGACAGTGAACTTACAGGTGACCCTTGGAGATAGGTCTTACTGTCCGACTTCCTAGAAATGTCTTAGTATGGAAATTTCAAAGGATCAGAAACAGAAGGTCCAGAGGTATGCTTATGGTCAGAATGAAACCCTTGGCGTGTCTCTCTTAGAGGCCACTCTACACTTAGGAGACAACTCTAACATCAACTGGCTGCTCCATGAGGTAACATATCTGACAAGGTGTCAGTAGGCCCCTGAGACTGGCAAAACCATTGCAAAGTCTTGAAGGACACAGAAGTGAACAACAGGGCAAGAATACCCAACAGCACCAGTCCTGGGCTCATTCTGAACAGAATGGGAGCAGCTGCTTGGGATTCAGGTGCACTGGCTCTCAGATGCACTGACTCTCGGATGCTCTGAATCTCGGACACATTGACTCTTGGACGCACTGACTCTCAGATGCACTAACTCTCGGACACACTGACTCTTGGATGCACTGACTCTCAGATTCACTGGCTCTCAGATGCACTGACTCTTGGATGCACTGAATCTCGGACACACTGACTCTTGGACGCAATGACTCTCAGATGCACTGACTCTCGGACACACTGACTCTTGGATGCACTGACTCTCAGATACACTGACTCTCAGACGTGACGCACTGACTCACACATTGCTCCAGTGTTCTTTGCATTTGGAGGAACGAGTTGGCAATCTTGCTGATTCTCCTCATGACCTCGTGGCTTGTCTCCTGATGGTCCTTGAACACCCTGTCTCTGTAGAAGGTCAGGAGGTGGCTGGTCACGCAGCACACATCTACAGGCTACAGACACAAATTAGAGCATGCCCTGGAGGCCCTCTGCTCTCAACACTTTGAAGAAAAAGTACAAGAAGTTACAGAACTGAACATTCTTTTCTAGAATTCAGGGTTTTCTTCCAGGCTTCCCACAGTCAAGCCACCTATAGCCAGGAGATGTATTCACAAAGAATAGGGCTTGGAAAGTCATCACAAACAAGGATTCTCACCACAACCTCCCTGGAACAATGTAAGTTATTCGCTCCCTCCAAGAACCAGGTGCCTTCTGTATGAGAGGGGTCGCATCCCACAAGCCAAGGCTATTTGCTCTGTAATCTCCCAGCTGGCAACATCCTTGGCTCCTGGACATCAGGGATCTTACCAGGCACGACCAATATATTCATCCTGACCACTAAGCCCTGAACCCCACACACTACTGGACTCTCTCGCAATTTGTCCCCTTAAACTGGGCAGGGGTGAGGAGCTG
The DNA here is from genome assembly GCF_903992535.2 of Arvicola amphibius. Lineage (NCBI taxonomy): Eukaryota > Metazoa > Chordata > Mammalia > Rodentia > Cricetidae > Arvicola > Arvicola amphibius. Next base: position 89,099,558 of record NC_052058.2, on the reverse strand, counting down.
AAATTTATGAGACTGGTGACCGCAGCCACATCTGGGAAGGTCAGTGGACTACAATAGAAAGCAGATGGCTCAAAGACAAAGCACAGCCCTGAGAGGCAGTGGACAGCTGCCTTCTAGCAGTTTGCGCTCTGCAGGCCTGAGGAAGAGCTGCAGAAGGTTTACTCCCCAGCCTCTAGCCCCAGGGCAGCTTTTCCTAGACAGTGGTAGACTAATTGGAATCAGGATCTTCTGTTCCCCTGCCCTTGGTAGATCTCTTAGCCAGAGAAAAAGTTTACACACCACTGTGTTATTAAAGACTGTGGCATTAGAAAAAACAATCACAGAGAGAGAGGGGGGAGGGGAGGGAGGGAGGGAGAGAGGGAGGGAGGGAGGGAGGGAGGGAGGGAGGGAGGGCGGAAGGTTGATTCAGCAGCTGACGAACTTTTGACTAAGTCTGAGAACCTGAGTTCCACCCTCAAAACCCATGTGAAGAAAGGAAAGAACTAACACCCAAAAGTTTTCTTCTTCTCCTTTCTCTCTCTCTCTCTCTCTCTCTCTCTCTCTCTCTCTCTCTCTCTCTCTCTCTCTCTCTCTCTCTCTCTCTCACACACACACACACACACACTGAATAATTTTAAAAGAGAAAAGGAATGGAACGAATGAGGGAGAAAAGAAAGGGCAGGAATATATAATAAAAACCTGATTCACTAGCTCCCTTCCTTACTGCACATCAGCTATTTCTCAAGCTCAGGAGGAGAACAAATCTGGAAACAGAAGCATAAACTGGAAGGGGTGTCCTATTCCTGGCTTTGCCATTAACTCATCATTCCTTTTTGAAGTCTCAATTCCTCATAGATACATATTTTTAGTTTGTCATATAAGAACTCAACAACAACTAAAATGTAGATCATTTTTAGAATAAATGCAGAGGTCAAAACATTTTTTGTTTTGTTTTGTTCAATTTGCTTTGCTTTTTGAGACAGGGTCTTCATAATCATGAACTGGAAAATACCAGGAAAAAAAAAGCCTAATGTATGATTAAGATTCTCCAAGGCTAACTGACTAAACAGAACCTCTGTGGTTGTGGGGAGTTGCAACACTGTGTATCCAGAGTCAAATTATCCCAGGCTGTCTTTGACCCCCTTGATAGGCACGCATCTCTATGTCTGACCTAGCAACTGTGACTACCAGGAGACACTTTCTGGAATATGCTAATATACCACTCGTGTCCCTAGAGCTAAGAATATCATCAGATAGCATCCAAGGCCTGTAGCAGATTCTCCACAATTTGCTGTAATATGCCTGCCTTATGCTCCCTCCAATACGTTTTAAATGCCTTGATTATGCCTGTCTTTTGTCCTATTGCTGTACAAACTTCATGATGCTGCACTGCTTTGAAACACTCCATTTGGCATAATCCGGATTCCAGGGGGTAGTCGCTCCTGTTTGGCTATGGAATAAACTGCCTCTTATTCCCTTTGAACTGAAAGTTGGGTTTGTGCATCAAAGTAGCCCTGGCTGGCCTGGAACTCACAAACCTGAACAGACTGGCTTCAAACTTTTAACGTTCCTCCTGCCTCTGCCTCCCGAGTGCTGGGAGCATAAGCATGCCCCCCACCACACACACCTGGTTAAGAAATCACTCTAAATGCACCTCATGGGCTCATTTTGTAAAGCAAAGAATCAGCAGCCAACTACCAGCTGGTAACATTTTTTCTGTACAGGGAGCTAGAAGCCCTATTGGCCTTCCCATCCAGCTGCCAATTGTAGAGCATTCTCCCAGGCTCTCTATAATAGTTCTGTGATACAACTTTCATCCCAGAAGTCTCCTCTGCTGCTCTGTTGTCTCTGTCAGAAAGAAAGCCAAGGCTCTGCCTGGTTTCAAAGGTAACCGCCCCCCTCAACCCCCTACCCTACTCTGCACACCCTAAACCTGCTTGCTCGCTGTCCCTGTCACACAGCCCTGCCTTCAGTGGTGTCACACCCTGTTCTGCCCTGTATCTTAGACCTTATATCTTCTTATCTACAACCTCCTTAGCTTTTAAATGACTCCGGTTTTTGTTTTTATTTGTTTGTCTTCATTTCCCCCCATGGAATCTCCCAAAACAATATCCAAGTCACTGAATTTCTGTCCCATTGGGGTACCCGGTACTTCTGCCACCCTCTGGGAAAGTGTCACTTCTTTGGTCACGCCAATGATTTCAAAGTCCCTGGAATACTGTCATGCCCGAGACTTCTCAGGTGACAAAGAAGCCTGGAGCATTAAGAGCACACTGGGTAGGGATTTATTTCTTTGCACTAAGTCTTTTAAAAAGCAGACACAAACCAACTGGTACCTTAATGCTGTCCAGATTCTCCAGTGAGGACAGGATGGTGACATTCTTGAAGGTGTCTTTAGCTTGCTGTAACAGAAAGGACAGGCATCAATGAGAAGTCTCCACTCTCTCAGGATACACACAAGTAACAGGAAGGAACGTGCCTTTCAGGCTAAGACATGAGGGAAGGCAGACCCCATCCCTTCAGATGACCCATGCTCACCAGGGCTCTTCTGATTTCCCAGAAACTCTGTTCTATAAGGCGCATGTCCACGGAACTCAGACATCTCCTGAGACTGCGGGTGTGCACGGAGCAAAGGATGAGCGCCATCCCTAGGAGCCACTGGGAAATGCACTGTATCTTCATGTCCTACAGCAAGGGCTGAAGTCCTCCGTCTGCCTAGACTGCAGAGCAGAGACAATCAAAACCACTTGTGCTCTTCCGGGGACCTCATGGCAGAGGCCTTGGCCTTGGGGAGCCTCAAAGGCTCACATCTCCTCTTGTGGTTTTACTTGAAGTAATTGACTCTGATCCCCCACCCTACACCCTACAGGCCCACACTGCAACGTGTATCATACTGTGCTCTGACTCCACCCTTCATCAACCAGGGTGAAAAGTCTTGTTTCTAATAAACTCAGTAAGGGGAACAGATTGAGCAACAGATCTAAAAAAAACCATAAAAACCGATTGGCTTTTTGGTGTTTGCCCCCATAGGAAGTAACCCCTAGTGCTTATCTGCCTAAAATCGCGTTTGGAGCTAAGTGTGCACAGAGATGTGCCGCACATCACTGTGCAGCCTAGGATCTGTCTTTGGCACCCTCCACAAAGGTGCCAAAGCAACACAAAGAGATAAACCTTACAACAGCATGCAATATGCCCTCTGCCCTATGCCCTCTGCCCTCTGCACAGTGTGAGCCTTACCACTGAGGCCCTCATGTCCCTCTGTGAGTGCAGAGGCCAGTGAGTAGAGAAGGGCCCCAAACACAGCTAGGCAGCTGGGGAGCCACAGTGTACCTGCTTCTAGACTCACTATGGTGCTAGAGGGCTGTAATTGTGAATGGGCTCTATGAATGGGAGCCACACTGCCCCACTCCCCACCACCACAGACCACATCATCCTGGGAATCTTGAGCCCTTTGCCTAAAAAGCCAAGAAAGAGCAAGCCAAGCCTTTTCTTAATGTAAATCCTTCCTGGGACACCAGCAGGTAGATACTGAAACCTCCCAAATGACAGACAGTTCTCCCTACAGGGTAGATACTGAGACCGTCGAATAACAGACAGTTCTCCCTACAGAGCTTGATTTTCTAACTCTCTGACCGAACAAGAAAACAGACCTCATAGGCAAGGGAAATTGGTAGATAGCACCCCACAACCCCCAACACAACTCTGCTCCTTCTAAAACAGAGTCCAGACATTTTGGCCAATTCAGGTAACAGCGGAGGCAACCCTTGTCATACACAGTAGGCGTGTTGGGCTGGACACTGTATGAAACATTTTGCATACTTGCCATGTTTCATGTGACACCCACCCCTCAGAAGATTTGTTTCTATCCACATTTTACCAAGGCGGGAACTAAGAATTAGGACCATGAAATAGGTCATCAGAGCTGGCTGGGCAGCTGACCCCTGTCTGCACTCACTCCTTAGAGCTAAGCCTTCCTCTTACAAACCAGTTTCTCTCCCACGTGCCTATTCCTCTCCGCTGGAGATCACAGCTTCACACCAGACAAAAACCCATTTCCGATTAGCTCCCCACTGAACCCAGAATGTGCTTTGTATTTAAGAAGACAGTAATTCTGCAAAAGGTTAAGTTCCTAGATGAGAAGGCTGTGGTAAAGATATTCGATTCCTTCATACTCTATTTTCTATCCTTTCCTCTTTCTTCCTTTTCTCATTTCCTTTTGTTAAAAAGAAGGTACCAGAAAGTTCTCTCTCTCTCTCTCTCTCTCTCTCTCTCTCTCTCTCTCTCTCTCTCTCTCTCTCTCTGTCTCATGCACTCACGCACACATGCACACATGCACGCACGCACAAGTACTCCTCCACATTCCACAAAAAAACCAAAGTGCCCTGGACAACACAGGTCATACACAGCAGTCACCCCTTTAGTATTAAGGACCCGAGCGAGGCTCCTGACAGCCCATGCCAGCCTCACCTCTCCGGGCGCCTCTTGCTGCAGGGGACTCGTCTCTCCGTGTTCTTTGCCATTTGGAAAGGGTTGATCACTTTTATGCTGTGGTTAGGAGGAAATGCTGACAAGAATTACTGGGTGGGTCCACCTTCAGGAGATTCCGCCCCCCCATCCTCATTTCTTTAGTATTTCATTTCCTTAATTGTTTTCTTTTCTTTCTTTCTCTTTGTGATACAGCTGATTAATCATCATTAAGAAATGGCCCTGTTTTTCTGAATTTTGACACAGCTTCTGGGAAAGAAAAAAAACTCTCCGTCACCACGTAAATGAGAATTACTTCTAATTTTGTGTTCATGAAGAAAAATCCAAGTTGGGTCACTTTCCTAGGAGCTGTGGCACGCCATCAGCTGCACCCTGAAGGCACAGTCAGGAAAATGCAGATGGCCTGGCTTTGTCAGCAGACAGCTCCATGGGATTCTGCAGGTCCTCCGGCTCCAGCACAAGCCATGGTCCTGATGTCACACGCAAGTTCCAAGGACTTACCACACGCCAAGCTTTTACGTGCATCAAATTACTTCATTTAACTTCATAGGAATCCAATCTTTTCTCGCCTGCAGGCAAGGGTGTTTGTTTGTTTGTTTGTTTGTTTGTTTGTTTGTTTTGCACGGCGTCTCTTTCCCCTCGATCTTGTCCTTCGGAAGGCCCTTTGCTTCTTGAGTGATGTGAAGAGAAATGACAGCGAGCAGTACAGGATCTTAAGAGGAATTTGTGGCAGAGCGGGGAACAGAACTTAGGACCCTTATACTGGGGCCAGAAGACCCTTTATCCAGGCTACTTTCTTATTTATTAGAATTCTCCATCATGAAGTTTTCCAGGGGTCAGGATTTTAAGTAACAGAAAGACAGGGTACAATCCTATCCTCCTCAGGAGAGTCATTTTCCCTTGGGGACATGGTCTCTGGCAGGCTGCCCATGGCCCTGTGGATGGCCCCACTCCCATGCACATATGGGCAACACTAATTGGACTCAGAAGGTTATTAGTAATTTAGGGGGGCATGGAGCTGAGAGGGAGATGGGGCAGAGGCACTGTGGGGAGTTGGAGGGAGATGGGAGGAGTTGGAGGGAGATGGGAGGAGTTGGAGGAAAATGGGAGGAGTTGGGGGAAGATGGGAGGAGTTGGAGGGAGATGGGGGAGTTGGAGGGAGATGGGGGAGTTGGAGGGGGTACTGGTGGGTGGACATAATCAAAATGTAGTGAAATTAGTGAAATTTCCTTATGAAAGAAGGAAAATTTCAAGGAATAGATAAAAACATAATTTTTCAAACTATTTTCCTGGCTGGACAGAGGTGGCACATGCCTTTAATCACAGCACTCGGGAGGCAAAGGCAGGTGGATCTCTGTGAGTTCAAGGCCAGCCTGGTCTACATATTGAATTCTAGGATAACCAAGGCTACAGAGAGAAACCCTGTCCTGAGAAACTAAAAAGCAAGGGGAAAGTAAGTAAGAAAGGAAGGAAGGAAGGAAGGAAGGAAGGAAGGAAGGAAGGAAGGAAGGAAGAAAAAGAAGTTTCCTCCCCCACGAGCCTACTCCTGCTACCAAGCTAAAGAGACAGAGGCACAGATGGGGCACAAGAAGGAGAATCAGAGAAGCAGAGCCTTTGGTGGGGTTCAAGAGAAATGAACCCCAGAATCTGGGAGACTCTTTTCAAAGTCTTAAATTTCATTAATTTGAGAACAGTCTTTCCCCTGGCCCATGCCGAGAGAAGCTGTAGGCTATTATGGCTCACAGCAGGGTAGATAGAATCATACCAGGCCCTCCCTCTCACAGCAGTGTAGACAGAGTTACACCAGGCCTTCCCTGCTCACAGCAGTGTAGACTGAATCACAGCAGGCCTTCCCTCTTCTCTGGGAAAAACAAACTGCTGAAAACCTCACAGAAGCTTCACCAGACAGGTAAAATTAACTTGGAGGATTCCAAAAAGCCAATGGTTCTGGCCTGTATCATAGTATATATCGGTATATAAATAGTAAGTAACAAATAGTATTTACTCTGTGTGTAAGAGTAAGACAGTGGCAAGCAAATGTCAGGACCTCCATCAATATCTAATAAGTGTATCTGTTCCTTCTGGAAAGGGAGACATGAGCAGCCCCACATCCTCATCCTCTGGGAACTCCAGAGAGGTGAGTGCCAGTTTCCCAGCATGGGCTCAGCTGCCTGGCTCAGGGCCCCGGGGCCACATGTGAGAGGATTGCGACATGACCATGCCAAGTCCCTGTCCACATTCACGCCGATGATCAGTTCAGGCCCAGGATGTCACACTCAGAAGCTCCGAGAGGAAAGGAAATGTGTGCAGCATCTGTCACCCAATTCTAGCATGCAACGTCAGAGTGGCCATGATCACAAGCCAGGCTGGAAGGCCCGGCTCCCGGTGGCTCTCAGTCTGGATACCAGCCACTCAGTCTTTGTGCTTGTTGGTTCCTCTGTACAAAGAGTACCTACTAAGTACTCACCATGTAGGCCTGGTGTGGAGATTAAATAATCACACGTTAGCCCTCAACACAGAGGCTAGAATATAATAAAAAATTCAAAGGCGTTATTAAGTTATTTCTTTTTGAGATAGAGCCTTTCTATATAGCACAGATCGGCCTCAAATTTATGATCCTCCTGCCATAGACTCCCGAGCACTGGGATTACAAGTGTGCACCCCTTCTGCCTAACTTGTTATTAACTCTACAGCTCCATTTGAACTACTAAATTGAGAGGAAGGAGAACAAGAAAAAGTGATTCCTCTCTATCTGAAGCTTTGCTGTCTAACATTTAATATTTAAAAATTAAAATATAGCTCGAGATAGAGTGGTACCTTTTCTGAAACCGCAGTCAAATGGTGAATGTAGGCTAATGACACAGAGGCACATGTAGCCTGAAAATTAGGACAGCTAGACCCAGCCGAGCTACCAGTTCAAGACTAGGGCTCAATTTCCCATTTGGGCTGCACATGGTGGTGTCGGCCTGCAATCCCAGAGCTCAGGAGACAGGTGGGGAGGAGTGTTTCATGTCCAGACCAGCCTGGGTTACGGTGTGAGATTCCGTCCCCTTCCACACCATGAACGGGCTGCATTTGTAGGAAAGCTGTAAGAATGTGAGGGGGAACCAAGAAGCTAGAGCCACAAGCACTCAGAGTCCGGTGGTCCGTCAGCATCTTTCAGGATCCCCAGACCGCCATTGCCACCCAGCTTTGGCTCTAGCTACATGAATCATTCGTGTTGGTGCTACGACAGTTCTTGTCCATGAAAGACTAGAGCAGATCCACCCCCAAGCGCAGGTCCTAGCAGGCCCCTCACTTTCCCTGGGAACAAGGTTCCATGGAATTGAGAGATACATGGCATGGGGCAAGATTGGGATGAACAGGTTAGGTCTACTGGAATAATTTTGATTAAATTTCAGGAAGAACCCATTAGGAAAACTAGAAAAACTAGAAAGTGTGACAGAAAAAGAAATCTGTAAAAGAAAAAAAAAGGTGTTGTTGGCACTGGTGGATGAAAACACTTGGGATGCAAATAAGGACTTCGAGAACAAATAAACCCAGTGTGGTGGCACACATCTTTAATCCCTGTTTTCGGGAGACCGAGGTAGGTGGATATCTGAGTTCAAGGCAACACTTGGTCTAAACAGTGAGTCCCACACCTGCACAGTGAGACCCTGTATCAAAAAGGAGGGGGGAACAAAAATATAAAAATGTTTAAAGATCTTGGTTAATACACGGATCACAGCTATCCTTTGAATTGTAGATAACGTCAAAGCTAAGTTTTTTAAGATAAATTGTGGGAGACTGAGTATGGTAGCATACACTTTTAATCCCAGTTCTTGGGAGGCAGAGGCAGATGAGGATCAGTGAGTTCAAGGCTAGCCTGGTCTACATAGTGAGTTTCAGGACAGCCAATGCTACATAATGAGACCCTCAAAAGGAAGGAAGGAAGGAAGAAAGGAAGGAAGGAAGGAAGGAAGGAAGGAAGGAAGGAAGGAAGGAAGGAAGGAAGGAAAAAAGGAAGGAAGGAAGGAAGGAAGAGATTCCATCCCCTTCCACACCATGAACGGGCTGCATTTGTAGGAAAGCTGTAAGAATGTGAGGGGGAACCCAGAAGCTAGAGCCACAAGCACTCAGAGTCCGGTGGTCCGTCAGCGTCTTTCAGGATTCCCAGACCACCATCGCCACCCAGCTTTGGCTCTAGCTACATGAATCATTCGTGTTGGTGCTACGACAGTTCTTGTCCATGAAAGACTAGAGCAGATCCACCCCCAAGCGCAGGTCCTAGCAGGCCCCTCACTTTCCCTGGGAACAAGGTTCCATGGAAGGAAGGAAGAAATGCCAGGCAGGGGTGGCACACTACTTTAACCCTAGCATTTGGGAGGCAGAGGCAGACAGATCTCTGTGAGTTTGAGGCCAGCCTGGTCTACAAGAGCTAGTTCCAGGACAGGCTCCAAAGCTACAGAGAAACCCTGTCTTGAAAAACCAAAGAGAGAGGTGGGGGGAGAGAAAGAAAAGGAAACAACCAACCAAACACAAAAAAAGGCAAATTTGGGAGCTGGAGAGATGGCTCAGCCAAATACACGGTAGCTCATAAACCTCAGAAGCTCCAGTTAAAGGGAATCTGACTTCCTCAAGGAAGCCAGGCCCACACGTGGTACACAGACTTACAGGCAGGCAAAATGCCACACACATAAAATAAATAAAACAACTTCTTAAAAAGGAAAGTTTTCCAGTTCTTATAAATTTACCCCCAAAAAAATGTTCCTCCCAGTTTGGGATTTCGAGATGAGTCAGATGGAACAGCAGAGAACACGCAGTTCAGCCTTCCCAACCCCAGCAATGAACAGGGGATGAGCCGCCGTCTCCGCCATCTCCTCAGTACAGCAATCGAGGACAGGCTGTTCCCAGAGCCCCACGGAGCCCCTGTCCACCCCCACGCTCCCCTCGCATCCCAGAGGCGGGTGGAGTGGAAGGGCACTTAGAGCTGCGGGGACCTCAAGCTGGCTCAGCGGAGGAAAGGATGTACCTGTCCCTGCCAAGCTGTTCTGACTTGTGCTTAGTCAAGCTTGAGGCGAGATCTAACTGGGCACGCCCATGTCAGTGAGCGGAGAACGACAAATCCACCTGCCATTCTACTATGGACTACGTGGACTTTCTTCCTTCCCCGCTGCCGCTATTGGGCGCCTCATCGGAGCAGGACCATCAGAGCCTGGGACTCTGTCACCAGTGTCCGTGGCTACAATGCCATGAAACAGCCTCCACGGAGATGAAAGAGGTCAGGGACAAGGCTCCGTGGGGCTTTGGGAACAGCTTGTCCTCGATTGCTGTACCGAGGAGATGGCGGAGATGGCGGCTCATCCCCTGTTCATTGCTGGGGTTGGGAAGGCTGAACTGCGTGTTCTCTGCTGTTCCATCTGACTCCATGCTCAGACAGGTCCCGCGTGTATCCCAGGGTCATTCAGCAGGCTTACTTCCAGCAGTAACAATCAACCTGCCCTTCCTTCTCAGGTAGACTTATTAAATTACAAACTCATGAAGTTACATACTCATTAAATACATACTTATTAAATTGCATACACGTTTGGCACTCCCAGACCAAAAAGAAAAAGAAAAAAAAAATCAAATCTGCTATCATGGGCCAGGGGAAAGACTGTTCTCAAAGCCCAGCTCCCGACAGGGTGGCCTGCCTACCCCAATGCTCCCCTCTCATCCTAGAGTCAGGTGATGTAGAAGGGCACTTAGAGTTGGGGGGGGACCCCCACTCATTCTTCCATGTCCCATTTGTCAGCATGACTCCCAAACCCATCACAGTCCAGACCTGGCCTCACCTCCTACCTCCTCTCCTGACCAGTACCACATTCTGCTAGCCCCACTCACCAGCCAGCTCCCTCCTGGCTTTCCTGACAGTCACGCACCCGTCCAGCTTCCAAGTCTCTCCTGCCTCCCCAACCGCACCCCGTCCCCTCCTCTCCATGTATCCTTGAAGTTCAGGATAAACTGGGCATCCTGGGATTCCATTTGCTAAATTTGGTAGCTTAAACTGGATGTCCAATTAGAAGAACCAACAGTTAAAGCGGTGTAGCTCCTCCCAACTCCTGAAACTTGGTGTACTGGTGGGGTTCCTTTAAAGCAATTAGGTCATAAATGAAATACAGCCATTAGTAATGGTGTTCCACATTAGCTGGTACTGCACCCAGCCTCTACAGTGGGCACCAGGATGCGCTATCACCTTTAATCTTCACACCGGCTCTATGAAGTAGATACCATTTCTGATCTACTGTTTCCGAGGAAGAAGCTGAGGCCTGGAGCTGTTAAATAGCTGTCAAGAGCTGATTGATAAACCAAATGCAATCAGAAGTGGCTCCCTCTGGTACCTCTGATTTTAACCCCTGCAGGGTAGCCAGCATGGAAGATCATCCAGAACAGTTTTCCCCCTTATGGAGGAGGAAACAGCCGGGGTTCAGAAAGAACAGTGCCTCTTAAAACTTCACAGTCAAATCCCATGGTGGCTCTGTGGCTGGAGCTCACATCCAGGGCTCTTTCCATGCAGAGGTCCTTTGTCACCTCTGCTAACGTCAAACTTTCTTCCTGGAGCAACAAAGAAATCTCTTTCTTCTTCCCCTTGGAGAAATGGGATGGAGAGTGGTTCACCTGCATCTTCTCCGGCTAACAAGTGTAGGCCTGTCTGAAGAAAGCGATTCTGTGGAAGTTGAATGTGGTTTTTCCCTCCTTGGTAAAACAACCCGTGTCAGTTGAAAAGCACTGCACCCATAGGGGCCAGGGAGTTCCTGGGGAGGGAGTCACCTTGGAAGACCTGCCCCTAGGATCACATATACTCAGAAAGCCAGAAGTTTAGTCTCGACTCCCTTTCCTAGAGGATTCTCTCCCCTGAGCTGGCTATTTACCCTACTCTAGGTTCATGCTCATTCGGCATGCCATGCTGCACGGGACCTAGCTGCCACTACCTACCTAGAAGTGAGCTAGGATTTTCGGTTTAGGTCCAAAATTCAAAGGCACATGAAATTCCTTCTGGAATCATGTTTCTTTACCTTCCCAGCATCTCTGCTCTCCTTGGTCCCTCCTCAGCACCTGCAAATGTGTTTCTGTGCTCTGCTCACCTTCACTTCAGAAAGTATGGGCATTCAGAAGTCTCCCATCAGATTTACAGCTCACGGGGGCTAAGGCCAGGCCTTCTGATTAGAGGACACAGGATAATTAAAATAAATTGTTCCTTTGTTAAGTTAGTTCTTTAGTTCGAACACTCGTTAGTCTAGTTCTACCTTGCATATGAGTTCTGTGATGACAAGGAGGTCGTCAGTTTTGCTCATTGCTTTATCCCCAGAAAGCTACACAGAGTAGGCACCCCAGTAATGGTTTTTGAGAAAGGGAATGAGTGAATGATAGGGAGCCTTCCAAAGGCATGGATAAAGATGTAGGTCTTTGGTGTTGCTTCCCATTCACCTGTACATCTGCATGGTGTTTGGAAATAACCAGCCTGAGGAGCAGCTAGACACCTTGTGAGAGGGAAGACCAGGATTTGTGTCATAGAAACGCTGCTTTCAGAAGAGCAAGACGGCTCGGTGGGTGAAGCACTGGTCTTGCAAGCCTGATGACCTCCATTCAATCCCTGGAACCCACGTAAATGTCAATGAGAGCCAACTCTACAAAAAGTTGAGCTCTGGTCTCTACATGTGTGCCTTGGCACACATTACACACACACACACATCATCACCATCACCATCTCATCATAGTCATCATAAATAACAATTAAAAAATGAAGAAAAAGGCTAGTCTGCATTCCTTAGGGAAGACCCTAAAGGAATTTAGGCCTAGGAAGTCTACATGATTCTTTCTCAGTATTTAACAAATTAAATTCAGCAGAGGTTGGAAAAAAGCTGTCCCAGCTGTTGAATTATATGGTCTTTTTATTCTCTCAGTGCACGTGTCTATGTTGAGGACACAGCAAAATGTGGTGTCAGAAGAAAACATTCGAACTTGGCATTTTATGGGTATGGAAGGATTATCAAACAGGAAAAAAACTTCAGCTTTTCCAGCTGTATCAAAGTAAGATGAGTTATTTTTTCCCAGTAACTTTGAAGCCCCATAGCAGTAAGTGCATGTGTGTCACAGGGTGGCTTTCTGTCACTGACGCTTTTTGTACAACAGGACCAGTGTTTAAACACATAAAATAGTCATCATCCACAAACGGCAGAGCTGAAATGTCTGATTCATTCCCTTAAGAAATTGACTTTTAAAACACGAATACATGTACTATCGCAGTCACTGTTCTGTTGCTGTGGAGAGACACCATACCCAAGGCATACTCTTAGAAAAGAAAGTATTTAATTGGGAGTTTGCTTACAGTTCTAGAGGTTTAATCTATTATAATCATGACAGGGAGCATGGTGACACACATGGAGATGTAGCTGAGGCTACATCCTGGTCCACAGACTGAGTGAGAGCTTTTGAAACACTTGGCCTTTAAGTCAATACCTCAAGTCTCACCCTCAGTGACATATTTCCTTCAACAAGACCACACCTGCTCCAACAAGGCCACACCTCCTAATCCTTCTAGTCCTTTCAAATAATGCTACTCCCTGGTGACTAAGCATTCAAATATATGAGTGTATGGTGGCCATTCCTATTCAAACCACCACATGTACACATAAGACACTACACCGATATACAAGTTTTCCTCTAGTGCCCATGCATAAACTCTTTAGGAGCCCATGAACCTAAACCACTAGTGTGAAAAGACGTGGAACATGGAGCGTAGCCCAGTGGTCAAGCATGCTCAGACTTTGCTAGACCCTGGGTACGTTTGATATCGCCAGTCGTGCAACTCTGGACAAGTTGATGAGTTCTCTGTCCCCATTTCCTCGTAGAGAAGTACATGTGGCAATGTCTTCCCAGCCCTCCTGCGTCGGAAATCACAGCTGCGCACATTTGTATGAGATCAGCATCACACACAGAGAGGCCTGCACCTGCCTTTTTCCCAGCCCAGAGCATAAGAGTTGGGTACGGAAGGCTTGGCTACTGCTGCCCACTGGTAGAAGTCACAGAAACAGATGCCATGCTAGGGGACAACTGTCTGCTTACTCTTCCAGCTGGATTTGTCCCCTCTAGTCCTTCTTGTAAAAGGATCTTCCCAGATCTTAGGGCATAAGCAACGTCTCATTTAGGAAGCAATGAAGATGAATAAGTTCTGGCTCTTATAAAGCTACAGCTAGCACGTCAACATGGTTGGCAAAGTCAAAGTACGTTGGATTATGGAGTGAGCACTCAGAGATGGGGTAGTTAGTCAACCCAACTTACCTGGAACTGTTAAGTTCTAGGGAACTGGACTTTTAATCCCCAAATTGGAAAAATCCTAGACAAATCCAGACAAGTTGGTCACACTACATGAACTAAAACTAGAAAAGCCAGATTTGAGTTGTGACTCTATAGGAAATTCTATACGTTGAGCCTATAGTCTGTGAATAACTAATTATTTCTGCGTTTAAACACTGATTGGGCTACAAGAAAGTTTTAGTTACGCTTCAAGGCTCTGTCAATATTCCAGCTGTGAGAGGTTAACCAAATCACAAAAGTTACCTCCTACTAAACTCAGTTTTGTCTTCTAGAACTTAGTACAAATGAGAACTGGACAACACAAAGTACAGGGTGCTCCTAGAAGAAGAAGGAGACTCAATACATACTTTTAAATCTTATCATGCAAGCAGCATACCACAACTCCACGGTTACAGCTCTGGTCGGCAGTGTGAACCTCAGGCCGACTAAAGTCTCACACAACAGCCAGCTTTATTCAGAGCATCAGACACTTTATACTCTAAGGGTTAAGAAGAATTGCATGAGTAAAGTGTGCAATCATAAAGATAAGCAACACAGGGAGAAAACATGTTTTTCCATAGAGGCACATGAACAGCAGTTAAAGTAAACTCATTCCTATCCCTTGATACCTGAGAAGATCATGAAAACACATTCCAAGAACGATTCTGTGTTTGGAAGAAACTGAGGTCACAAGATTTATTTTCTCACACTCAGAATTCCCACACGGCTCTACTCTTGGACTGTGTTCTGACACCTCGCTATCCAATACCCATCTCATTCACAGATGGTGTCTATTACTGCATGCTCTCCAAAGAATTTTTAAGTATGATATTGTTTTCTATTAAAACAATATAAATAAAGAAGCTGTTTTGATTTTTCTCTTCTATGTGGCAATTCTGAACCTCAGTGGTTGAATGACTTTCAGCAGGCTAGAATGAGAATTATACCCTAAGCATCTTGGCTTGTCATCAAAGACTGTACCGTCTGGATCACTCTCCCTTCCCACCTTATGGAACAACAACTACAGTTGCCCTTGATCCAGAGTACTCATCTCTAGAGACAAATAATCCATGATATAAAGCAGATGAGCCCCAAAGTATTTCTAACAAGGGCAATCCAAGACTCTCCCTGAGGCTCTAACGCATAGAGAAGGAATCGAGCTCCTAGCCTAAAATCAGGAACATGCTTGGAAGAACCAGTAATGGCCTGGGGTCAAGGGTCATGGGGGAGCTGTGGCTTCACATCCTGGGAACTTCATTCTTCCCTCTACAGGGTATCAGTCCTACAGCCACTGTGTGATCAGCCTGGAACGAACTTGAGATATCCTGTATTCCCTTGTGCAACACTGCTTGATCAGCTTCCCCCTGAGTTTCTCCCACCGTAGGATAGCTTTCTCCTGGCTCTGTCTCATTGCCCCCACAAACTCTATGTAAGATACTGTGCTTATTAATAATTGTGTTTGGCATAAGGCATAGTTTGCATGAGATCTTCTTGACCTTAACTTTTCTGTCTTTGTTTTCTGATCTCCTTATCCTCTCTACCAGGAGCCTGTCACTGAAGAATGACCTGGTCCATGTCACCTAGAGAAAACTTCCCATACCCATGGTTACCTCTTGGCACCAAAAGTTACAAAACTGGGGACACCATTTTCTACTGAAGGTATGGAGTTCTTCTTAAGATTCAATCTTGTTTCCCTTCTTGAGATTGAGAGAAGCAGGATCATTGTTCCTGTGGCTGTGTTTAAGAATTACCATGATTAATCTGGGCAATGGTAGCACACGCCTTTAATCCCAGCACTCAGGAGGCAGAGGCAGGTGGATCTCTGTGAGTTCGAGGCCAGCCTGTTCTACAAGAGCTAGTTCCAGGATAGGCTCCAAAGCTACAAAGAAACCCTGCTTCAAAAAAAAAGAATTACCTTGATGAACTAGAGAGATGGTTCAGTGGGTAAACATTTGGTGACAAGCCTGACAGACTGAGTGTCTTCCCTAGGACCCATGTGGTAGAAGAAAGAGAACCAACTCCTGCAAGTTGTTTTCTGACCCATACACAAGCACAATGGTGTACACACACACACTCACACACACACTCACTCACACACATACACACACACACACACACAGAGAGAGGTGGTTTTTTTAATGAATTCCCTTGTAGAATGGCCAAGATAAAAAACACTGATGACAGTTTATGATGGAGGATATGGGGTAAGGGGAACACTCCTCCATTGCTGGTAGGAGTGCAAACTTGTATAGCTGCTTTGGAAACCAGTATGGCAATTTCTCAGAAAATTAGGAAACAATCACTTCAAGACCTAGCAATACTGCTGTTGGGTATACACCCAAAAGACTTTTAATCATACCACACACAAGGACATGTGCTCAACCATGTTCATAGCAGCATTATTTGTAATAACCAGAACCTGGAAACAGCCTAGATGCCCCTCAACTGAAGAATGAATAAAGAAATATGGTACATTTACACAATGGAGTACTACACAGCAATAAAAAATTAATAGCATCTTGAAATTTGCAGGCAAATGGATAGATCTAGAAAAATACACATTGAGTAAGGTATCCCAGACCCAAAAAGACAAATATAATATATATTCACTCATAAGTGGCTTTTAAACAAAAGGCAAAGAGAAACCAGCCCATAGGCCACAACCCCAGAGAACCTAGACAACAAAGAGGACCCTTGATGGAGGAGTGTCTATGTGTTACTTTCATTGATTAATTAAAAAAACTGCCTTGGCCCTTTAAGAGAACAGAAAATTAGGTAGGTGGAGTAGACAGAACAGAATTGTGGGAGAAAGGAAGTAGAGTTGGGGAGACGCTTCAGGCAGTTGCCATAGTGAGTCACCATGCCTCTCCTCTCCAAGATGGACACAGGTTAAGATCTCTCCTGGTAAGCGACCACCTCATGGTGCTTCATAGATTACTAAATATGGGTTAAAGCAAGATATGAGAATTAGATAATAAGAGGCTGAAACTAATGGGCCAGGCAGTATTTAAAAGAATACAGTTTCCGTGTAATTATTTTGGGTAAAGCTAGCCGGGTGGCGGGACACAGCCCCGCCATTCCATCTACAGACCCTAAGAGAGACAGACATGGATCTATATAGAAAGGTGAAAAAGACAAGATCTCATGAGTAAATTGGGAGCATGGATGTCATGGGAGAAGGAAGAGGGGAGAGGAGAGGAAGGGAGGAGAGGAAAGAAAAATGTATAGCTCAATAAAAACAATAAAAATAATCCCTTGTGAATGCCCAAAGATTTGAGCAGACCAGTGGAAGTGAAAGTTTTGAAGGGGGAATTTTAAGAGAACACTCAGACAGATCACTGGGGGAAAGAGGTTTGTTAGACAGCCAGAGAGGGAACAGCATAGAAGGGAATCAGAGGGCATTCAGGGCCCAGCACAAGAGACAGACAGGATGGAGGGAGTCTCTGAAGAAAGAATTTAGAATTGGCAGAGGAGGTAGCATCTTCTTCATGTCTCAGTGGGTCTGGGAAAGGCAGCCAGCTGCTATGTGAGCAACTGGATGGACCGTGTGTTCCCACAGGAAGCGGGGCAGTAGTCCACACAGAACTCTCCATTCTTTACCACTGGGGCAGCGCCTCCCTTCCAGGAGGCACATGGCGTCCTATTTAAGAACACTTTTAATCCCTACAAAAGTAACGCCTTTGCTTTGGCATGGAAAGGCCATGGCAAATACAGAGACTAAGAAGAATAAAGGAAAAGTCACTGGCAGGCATTCTTTTGTCCTTGTACCACTTTGGCCATTTGACACTCAGAAGACTCTTGCTAAATGTCAGCTCTGCACCACCGGACTCTGGATGGACATCAGTGGTCAGCCCTGCTTCCCAAGATCTCACAGTAGCAGGAGACATGGGCCACTAAACACTGCTGTAACCGAGCCACACAGGAAAAGGGCTCCATGTGAACAATTTCAGTGTGTTGGTATATTCAACTTCTTTTTCTTTTAAAAATACATTTGCATATATATAAACTAATGGATTTCGTGAAGGTGCTTTCACACATCTGTGGGATGGGCTTTGGTCGTCTTCATTGCCATCTGTTATCACCTCCCACTCCGCCCCTTTCTCTCTTCTAATAGTTCTTCCTCCACGTTTATGTTGTTGCTGCTTTTTTTAAACTAGATTTCATATGAGACAAGGCTATGCAATACTTGTCTTTCCTAAGACCGGCTTATTTGCTAAACACGATGTTCTCTAATTCCATATTTTTTTCTACAAATAATTTCCTCACCTGGTATCAAAGGCCAGTGTGTCTGCACCCCTGGAGCAAGCTTCCTGCAAGGGCAGTGTGTATAGTCTATGCAGAGGACACCAGGGTCCTCCACTGGTGTTGGAGGCATGATCAACCAAGCACTGGAAACCAGCTTTAACCCTTTCAACTTTTCGAGAAGGGGCCTGTTTCCAGCTGCTTCACTTGGATTGAGGACCTAGATCCTGTGCGTTGGATGTGGTTTTATTTTTGCTGCAGGTGTTGGTCTTATTAATAGGTGAGGTCTTGTGGGAGGTGCTTAAGTCACTGGGAACCACCCTTAGAAGGGATTCTCATGGTACCCTGACTTAGTTCTGAGAAAGTCATTATAAAAGAAACAAGCCTGCCCCTCTCCCTCACTCCAGAATTCTGCTTTTCCATGGAAGTTTTACTAGTCAGGGTTACTATTGCTACGATGAAACACTGTGACCAAAGAGACTTGGGGAGGAAATGTTTTATCTGGCTTACACTTCCACATCATTGAAGGAAGTCAAGACAGGAACCCACAGACGCCAGGAACAGGTGGAGGCAGGAGCTGATGCAGAGGCTGTGAAACAATGCAGCTTACTGGCTAGCTCCTCATGACTTGCTCAACCTGCTTTCTTATAGAACCCAGGACCACCAATCCAGGATGGCACCACTCACAATGGGCTGGGCCCACTCCCATCAGTTGGTAATTAAGAAAATTTTCCAGACTTATCTACAGCCTGATCTTATGGAGGTATTTCCTCAATCTAGGTTCTCTCCTCTCAGATGACTATGACTTGTGCCAAGATGACATAAAACTAGCAAGCTCAGAAGCCTCTCTCCTGCACAGGCTCCACTATGATGCCATCTGCCATTAGACCCTCGCCAGAGCCCAAACCAACTGAAAATACCTAATTTTAGATTTCCAGCCTCTAGAATCATGGGTCTAAGTAAATCTTTTTCTTCTTCTTATTCTTCTTCTTTTTTCTTAAAAACCCAGTCTTGGGGATTTTGTTAAAGAAAAACAAAAACAAAAGACACTAGGTTATGGTTACAGAGTCAAAAGCTGGGACCTGACCCTTCAAAGAGATGCTCCAGTGGAATGATGATGGTTGCTATGGTGTTGCTATGGGAGCCTGTGGTAGAGAACCCAGTCCGGTCCATGGTCAGAGAAGAACACCCTAAGGAAGGAGGCTTAAGTCTGAAATACATCAGAAGAATATAAATAAAGCCAACTCCACTCTTTCCTCTTCAACATCTCCCCAAGAGGCTTCCTCAAACTGCCCACAGGTATGGCTCTCATGGGCTCTACTTCTCCCATCCTCATGTCTTGCTTTGCAGTCCTCCTTTTCGGGGATGTTCTCCCTAGTAAGCCTCCTCCAGCCCCTTCTCGATGCAAGCCTTTAACCAGAACCCTGGCCTGCCATACACTCGCAGAGCCAAGTTGAACATTTCTATTCTTTCCTTCCCTAGAAAAGCTTTCCCAACACCCGACATCAATTGCAGTTCACACTAAAATGCTAGACTGATGTTTATCCAAATTTTGCAGGATGGGACACAGACTTCCTGATAAGGGGAAACTCTGGGACTTTTACTACCTAGCTATACCATAAAGTTCAAGCAAGAGCAAGGCCTGGGAACTTGGGGAACCTGGACTCTTCCCTAAATTAAGAAGTAGATCGAATTTTTTAGGGTAGAATTAGCTCTATTCCAACCAGCTGGCCTCTCCTCCCAGACCTCCTCCAAATGACCCCTTAGCTGAAGAAGAAGGGGAAGGGAGATAGGATGCTGATCCCAGGTGACTGCACACCAGCTCAACCTGCCATGAACTCACTTCTGCTTCTCTGTAACTCTGCCACACCTAAGGAGACTCAGAAACACCTGGCAGGTGGCAAAACCCGAATCCATCTGTTGGGACAGAAACAAATGGCAGAGAAGCTGATGGGACGAGAGTGGAGAATAAGTCTTTGTCAAGATAAAGATGCACCCAGACAAATTCTAGACAGGGTTTCTCTGTGTAGCCCTGGCTGTCCTGGAACTCACTCTATAGACCAGGCTGGCCTTGAACTCACGGAGATCCTCCTACCTCTACCTCCCAAGTGCTGGGATTAAACGCTTATGCCACCACCACCTGGCTCAGACTCTGTCTCTTGGACATACTTCCTCTTCCAGAGGATAATCTTCTGGGGACACTAACCCCAGGGAGCCCCCAGAGGTAGAGGATCACCATTGGGGAGAGGCCGATGTAGTCCAAAGCACTGCTTAGAGGGGAGTCCTCATGAGAGAGCAGGAAGAGCCTGAGGCCAGGACAGATACACCTCTGAAAACTGCAGATGCGGCAATGTTAGTAATAACAGCAACGGATGCTTCTAGTGTTTACTGGGTGGGAGACGTGTCTCCAAATGGCTAACTGATTTGAACTCATGTAACCTTTGATCCAAAAGAGCCTGCTTCACCGAGGCTTTTATAGGGACTGGGTCTTGTTGCCAATCTGTCATTTTGATAAGATTATTTTAGTTTCAAAAAATTCTGATATCGAGGAAGAGCTTGGTCCTGCCTCAACTTGATATGCCATGCTTTGCTGACTCCCATGGGAGGCCTTATCCCTCCTGAGGAGTAGACGAGGGGTAGAAAGGAAGTAGGGGGAGGGAACGGGAGGAGAGGAGGAAGGGGAAACTATGGTTGGTATGTAAAACAAATTTTTAAAATTTAATAAAAAAATTATTGTGGTATCATGACACTAGTTGTTGATTCAACATACTGAGCACACAATACGCTAGGCACTGGGAACACAAAGAGACATCTCCTTCCCTGAAGAGTCAGGGACTAGTTAGATGATGAAAAGGGACAAGTGCTTTGAAGAGGGCCCACAGCGTGCTGAAGAACACGGTGGAAAAGAATGGGGAGATGAAGAATGGGGTCTCAGAAAAAGCAGAGAGGCAAAGGTGTACTTCCTTAACTCTTCAAGGAAGAATGGAAGCCAGGCCAAGAAAGACAAGAATGGAAACCAGGCCAAGAAAGACAGGCGCCCTGGCTAGATGGCGCAGGGTGATAAAGCCTAGGTCAGTAGGGAGAGAACTTGGAAGCGGGATGAGGAAGTAAGGGGCAGAGGAAGCTGAAGCAACTCCATGCGCTGCTGAGAGCTGTGCCAAGTGAACCTCGCTTTGCACGCCCAGCTCATACACCCAGATTAAAAGCCAAGTGTTCTTGCCAAACCATGTTCACATTTCAAATCCATGGTTAAATAAATAATTGCCGTAGTTTGAAGCCACTGTTTTGAGACAGCTTGTTTTTCAGCAGTAGATAATGAAAACAATCACTTTGGAGGTGGGAGATGGAGGCGGAGGAAGGAGGCTGAGAGCAAAGGATATGTTCACACTAAGCGCCTGCCAGCAGTTAGTCCCTTCTGGGCCTCAGACTTGGTTAAACGCTAACATCTAGAAGCTAAGCCTATCGGCTAATTAGTATCAGCCCGTGGTTGTAGGTGATGTAAAAAGAGTCTTTGTTTCCAAGGTAGGACAAGGGCATATCCCCAAAATCTGGATTAAAAACTCAGAAGGTGGGATTCTCCCATCTTGAAAAGTTCACAGACTCGTAAACTAATGTCAACCTAAAGGGTAGTGGCTTCTAACAACCTGGTCACAAGCCTCTATCCTTTCTGTCATCTTATTTTCGAAATAAACCAGCATGGTGGCTCATGCTGGTAAGCTCATCATTCAAGAAGTGGAGCAGGAGGGTCAGAAGTTCAAGGCCATCCTCAGTTACATACATAAACAGGAGAGTGAGACAGCTGTTCACACTACGTCCACAAGTAGCCAGGAAGTGAAGAGAGACAGACACTGGTAAAGTCACTTACTTCCTCGTGACTGCGATGGTGCCAACCACAGTCAGCGTGTGTTAACCCTCTGTGGAATGAGGTGGGTCTCCTGGATGAGTCTAAATCCCATCAAGTTGGCAATGAGAATTAACCACCATAAATGTATGTCAGTGTCTTGTACAGCTTCATGCTGTTGCTGGAACAGCAGAGATTCCCAGCTAACAGATGTACAAAGCACAACACAGAACCCCAAGAAACATGGAAAAGCAAGGCAACACAGTTCCTCCAAAAGTCTATAACACTGAGGCTACTGAGTTCAAAATGCTGAACTGGGAAACTCGGATAGGAAGAGTTTACTGTTAAGAAGTATCCGTTACCTCCAAGAGGACACAAATAAGCAGATGTATCAAGTCCAAGACCTGGCGTGGGAAGTCAATGATGCGGGCAGGGAAAGCCAGGGAATGCATGAGAAAGCAATCCAGATGGAACATGAAGCCACAGAGAAGGAAAGTGAAGCAAGAGGCTTTGAAGGCAGCATAAAAGCATCAGGTTTCTTCACACAAAGAAATTACAAAGAATCAATGAAACAAAGAACTGTTTCTTTGAAATGATAAGCAAGATTTTAGCCATATTAGTCAAAACGAAGAATACCAAAACTAATAAAAGTAGAGCTGAAAGGGGGCATTACAATAGTTACCAATGACATTCAGAAAATCCCAAAGACATATCTTAAAAACTTATATTCCATTAAATTGGAAAACCTAAAAGGGATGAATGGCTTCAGAGATGCATATAGCCTGTCAAAGCGAAATCAAAAGGAGATTAAAACTTTTTAAGTAGATCTGCAATACACAGTGAGATTGAGGTAGTAATTTAAAATTTCCCAACTAAAAAAAGTCCACACCCAGATGGATACTCTGCAGAATCCTACCAGGCCATTAGAGAACCAATATCCATTCTTAAATTATTCCATAAGACAGAAAAGAATGCTCTCAAATTCACTTTTTGAAGTATTACCCTGATATCAAAACCAGATTCAAAACAAAAAGGGCTCTCCGCCAGATCACCACCATCATGGACACAAGTCGCCTTCAGCCCATCGTGCTGGCCAGGGTAACCAACGTGCTGGGCAGGACCAGTTCACAGGGACGGTGCACACAGGTACACATGGTATTTATGGATGACACCAGTCACTCTATCATCTGAAACGTCAAAGGCCCTGTTTGAGAGAGTGATGCTCTCACCCTGCTGGAGTCAGAAAGAGAGACTTGGAGGTTGTGTTGATCTTACTGCCGGGTCCTGGATACCTACCCCTGGGCCCATGATGACCTGCAACTGTTAAATAAAGCATTTGTATTGTTTTTTTAAGGAACAAATATAGATCAATATCCCCTGATGAGCATAGACACACAAGTTCTTAATAAAACACTTGCAAACCGACTTCACGCATGCATCAAAAAGATCATCCATCATGATTGAGTTAGCTTCATTCCAGAGACACCAAATGAATCAACAAATATACCACAAAAATGAACTCAAGGGTGGAAATCATGTGATTAATAGACACAGAAAATGCCTTTGACAAACCCACCATCTCTTCATGACTGAAAACCCTGAAGAGACTAGAAGTTAAGGAATCATGTCTCAACATAATGAAGGTTACCTATGATACAACCTCAGACAACATCATGATAAAAGGAGAAATACTGAAACATTTCCATTAAAATCGGGAACAAAGCCCCATTGTCTCCAGTCCTGTTTAAGACAGTACTTCAAGACATAGCCTGAGTAATAAGTCAAGAGAAGAAAATAAAGGCATATGGATACAAAAGAAGGAATACCAAGTATCTTTATTTGCAGATGGCGTGATTCTACACAAAAAGAAACTACAGCAGAAAGATCTCATACCTAATAAAGATTTTCATCGTGTAGCAGGATACAAAATATGCAAAATTCAGGGCTCTCCCTGCATCCCAATGACAAGCAAACTGAAAATGAGTCAAGGAAACAATTTCATGCACAATAGCCTCAAAAATTAATACAATAAGTGGATACAGGCCTTACAAAATAAGTAAAAGGTCTCTATAATGCAAATTTAAAATACTGAAGACAAGGCTGGAGAGGTGACTCAAACACTTGCTGTTCATCCAGAGAACCCGGTTCCATTCTCAGCTCACTCACCAGTGGGCTCACAACCTCCTCTGACTCCAGTCCAGGGGCTCTGACTCCTCTTCCGTCCTCCCTCCATGGGCACCTGCACACACGAGGCATTCATTCACAAAGATGCGCACATAAATAAGAACAAGAATGAAAACACCGCCAAAGAAGGAAGTTGATGAAGATACCAGACAACGGCTGACACGTGGGCTGGAAAAACAAATACAGTGATCATGGCCTTCCTACTAAAAGCAGTGGAGGCTTTAAAGGGGAGCAGAGCGTAGAACATATGAGATGGTAAAAGTAGAGGTGGGATCTTCCTTGTAAAATGGTGGACAGAACTACAGCTGGGGACTAAAGGGAATAGGAATGTTTGATCATTCCATCTGCTGCATCTGCATGTCCCAGAGATGACTTAATGAGCCCATCCAGTAAACCTCATCTCCCAAACCTGTGTACTTTCTCTATCATCAGACTGGTCTCAGCTGATGCAACAAAAGCAGTCACCAAAACCATAGCAGCATCTACCTCATACAGATGGGGCTAAAAGACTCCAACCAGGAAATCCACGGAAGTTAGAAGTGTAGGGATTTCACAGAGGTGTTCCCCGGGGAACTGGAGCCAGAGCCATCATCAGTAAAGCACCAAAGAAAGACAAAGCCGCAGGAGGGTTTCACCACACAGCCACCAGCTGCTCCCCGCCCTGTAGGAAGGAACACAGCAGTCCTGGCTGGGAGAAGTTTGCTTTGACTATCCAGCTATCCACAGCCTGGTGGAACAGAGTCAAGAAAACCATATGTACAAGGGATGCTGGGAACCCACCCAAGAACCATGCCCTTAAAGGCAACCTGGCTCAGGACCAAGGAAACAGTGGCTAAACAGTCAACATGAGGAAATCAACATTCAGGCCAGTGATCTTTGTGTGTGTGTGTGTGTGTGTGTGTGTGTGTGTGTGTGTGTGTGTGTGTGTGTGTGTGTTGTCTGTCTTCCACCTCTCCCTCTTTCCCCACTGTTCTTTATATCCCAATGATTCTGTAGTCTTACATCTCCAAACTGCTCCCCTCTCTCTACATCATCTCTACGTAGTACAAGAGGACACTGTAGTGGGCCACCCTGTCCCTGCTGCCAGCACCTTTCGTTCTTTTACATACTCTGCGCTAGCTCTCTCACTCTTTATTCCTTTCCCTTTCCCCCTCTTCTTTTCTCTTTGTCCTTACCCTCAATTGTTCCATAAAAGAGAAATGGAAGGAAAACTTCCAAACACCTTTTTTTGTGAAGCCAATATTACCCTGATACCAAAACCAAACACTAACAACAAAAAGAACTAAAAGTCAACTTTCCTAATAAGCATAGATGCAAAGCTTCTCAATAAAATATTTGCAAACTGT
This sequence comes from Arvicola amphibius, assembly GCF_903992535.2. Taxonomy (NCBI): domain Eukaryota; kingdom Metazoa; phylum Chordata; class Mammalia; order Rodentia; family Cricetidae; genus Arvicola; species Arvicola amphibius. Next base: position 89,074,166 of record NC_052058.2, on the reverse strand, counting down.
ATTCAAGAATACAGCCAAAATAATTATTCACCATGATGAAGCTGTCTTCATCCCAGGGATGCAGAGATGGTCTGACATCCACAGATTAATAAATGTGATAAACAGACTCGCCATACCAGGGTTCGAGTTATGCTACAGAGCCACAGTAGTAAAAAGATCATGACATCTGCTTAAAAACACACTGATCAATGGGATGAAACTGATGGTCCAGATATACATCTGTATACATTTCACACCTGACTTTACTAAGCTGCCAAAAACATACATTAGAGAAAAGATGGTACCTTTAACAAACAGTGTTGGAAAGGCTGGGTACCTACATGTAGAAGAATGAAATCTGAGTATTCATTCTCACTCTGCACACAAATCAATTCCAAATGGATCAAAGAGATACGAAACTCCATAACATCTAGAAGAAAGGATCCAAGCTTAGGTAGGGACTTTCTCAATAGAACTCCAGTCATCTGGGAAATTGGACCAATAATCAACAAGTGAACCTGGTTGTCACAAAATTAAAAGGCTTCTGTGCTTCAGAGAATCTGTTAGTTTAACAGGCAGCTAGACATCTGACAGAGGCGGCACACACGCGACCACGGCTGCTGCGAGTTCTTGGTGGCAATGGCCCTGTCTAGCATGTGCAAGGAGCTCAAAAAACTAAACACTAGGAAAACACACCGTCCGATTAGAAACTAGGCCGTGGAACTGAATAGGGGGTCTCGGAAGAAGAAACACAAATGGCTAGGATTTTTTTTTGTTTGTTTGTTCTTGAGACAGGGTCTCTCTGTGTAACATCCCTGGCTGTCCTAGAACTTGCTTTGTAGATTAGACTGGCCTCAAACTCACAGAGATGTACAATAGAAAGCCACGGAGCTGTAAAGGTCTCACCATTGGCAGGAAAATGGATGGAACTGGAAGTCATTGTGGCAAGTGAAAGAGAACAGAGACAAAGGGACGGTGAGGTGTTTCCCCCACAAACAATGTCGACACATTTTTCAGAGCTGAAGTAGAAGTGGGCTTGTCATGAAAGGGAGAGGAGGTGAGGGTGGGGCAAGAAAGGCCAGAGGGAGGGTAGCGCCAATGAAAGCATGGCATGGAGATGCAGAAATGTCCCTTGAAACACTGATGGGTAAGAACGCTTAGTATGTGGCCAGAACAATCATGACAAGAGCCAAGCACTTCAGAGGCAGAGACAGACAGATCTCTGTGAGTTTGGAGCCAGACAGATCTACATAGTGAGTTCCGAGACAGCCAAGTCTACATAGAGAGACCCTGTCTCAAAAACAAACAAATAAATAAGTAAATAAACAAATAATACAAAGATAACATGTGTCAGAAGGAGAGAGAAAATGTGCACACACAGCACACACTCCAAGGGACTGTCCATGCAGCCATAACTAACGTTTATAACTCCCTCCTTCCTCTACCTATATACAGTCGCCTTGGTCTTTAACGAGTCCTCAGATAGCAGAGTTTATATGGCGGGGCGATACCTTCTGTGCAGGATCTGCATCGCCTGTGGTTGCACGATAGCCAGAGGCTGAGGAAATTATTTATCTTCTGTTAACTTTTACTATTGCTTATGGATTCCTAAAAGATACCCCAGGAAATCCACCTGGGTTCTAGATGTAGTCCTCCCATGGAATGGCACCCGTTCCCTTCGGCAATGAAGACCAATTACCACAGCCAGAGGCTTACTCTTCTGTCTGTTGATTTCGGTGAGGTGAGAAGCCCAAAATGACCAAATGGAAATCTTTTCCAAATCAGCGGACACCAGTATGTTTCCTGGTAGAGGCATTTGTTCCTTAGGCATCGAGTCTCCAAGCTCAAACCGAAAATGTTCAGAGGGAAAATAAAATTCTGTGAGTAGGCCATAAGGCTGAGTGAAGAACCAGCTTCCTTCTGCCCCTGAAGCCCACAGCAGTGTAGTCATGGAAACCACGTAATTATTTCTGATTCAAAGACACTGACCCCTTTGATGTAGGGCCCTATCCTTTCGGGGTGTAATTTCCTAGTTCACATCCCAGCTGAATCTTCAGTAGGCTGCTACAAATTCCCAGTAAGCCAGTTGCTTCTGGTTAGGATATGTGCTTGTACTAATTAATCCATGGGTGTGAGCCCATTATTCACTTCCTTTAAAATGACTGTCTCGATCAGAAAGTGGTATCTAGAAGTCACCATATTTTGTAATCACAGATGGTGATGCTGGCAGAGGAATTTTAGGCGGGGAAACAATTGTATCATCAGAATACATGTGTACTGCAGTTAAGAAAAGCACGTGTTCCCCTCCCTGGTGGGATGTTGTAATGAACCTTAGGCCCTGAAAGCTGATTTCCTTAGAAAATATGTCAGAGGCTTAATTCAGTTGACAAGTCAGGCAGTATTCATAGTCAGAAAAGGGCCAGTTAGGGTAAGTCTACGTTGCTGAGATCATGTGTAGCCCTGATCCCCGTGAGTGTGGCCACTTACACACAGGGTCTTTGAGCAAACACACAAATGGCTTGGGAAAGATGCCACTGAAACCCATGTGGGCTACTTGTTCCCTTTCAGTCATGAGACTATAGGCCTGGGAAGAAGGTGAGAAGCAACACAAGTCCCTTTGCTTGACTAGACCTTTTATATCCATGGTTCTCAATGTCCCTCATCCTGCGATGCTTTAATACAGTTCCTCATGTGTGGTGACTCCAACCATAAATTTATTTTTGATGCTACTTCATAACTGTAATTTTGCTACTGTTGTGAATGTAATGTGAATATCTGTTTTCTGATGGTCTTAGGTGACCCGTGTGAAAGGGTCGTTAGACCCCCAAAAGGGATCACCACCCACTGGTTGAGAAGCACTGTTTTATATAGAGCAAGCAACATTTTAGCAAGCTCTCAATCTCTGTCATTCATCTGTGTGCCATGATCAATTCATCCCAACAAAAGATCCTAATGTTTCAAACCATTGAGACTATTCGAGGTTCCTTCTGCTATGTGTGGTTAGTCTGGTGCCCTTGAGAGCTGAGTGATAGCATTTAGTCTCTGCAATACCATTACTACTGTTGAAACCAGAGAGCCAGCCCAATGAAGGTGTGTGCCCCTACCCTCCCTGGCTTAGAGCTACCACAGTATCCTCCAGAGATGTAAGTGTACCTTCAGGGACATCCTTCTCAATGTCTTAATGAGGAAAGCATCCTCTCGGCATTCTGGGAGACATGTTTGGGGATGGGTATACAGATCTCATGTGAGTCACCTCATCAATCCCTTCTTCCTAGGATAACGGGTAATCTAGCCTGAGCAAACACACCACCGAACACAGAGTTCAGTTAACCAGGAAATGTTTGCGACCATTCCTAGTTGTTAATAATGCAGTGAGCCCACAGTTTCTAATAAACGCACAGACTAATTCGCTCTGCTCTTCTTGATCTAGTGCCACTTGAGTCCATGCCACACATCTTCCCTGGTTTTCATCTGCGTTCATCAGTTTGATCTTCTTTGGGACTTAGACTGTTTTCTCCTGAGCCCATTTTGGATGTTGCTCCCCAAACCTCAGAGGATGCTGCAATCTGACCTAAATTATGAAGCCAATGGCAACTGCGAGAGGTTAAGGTGGGGCTAAGGAAAAACTAGAAGCCACTCTCTGGAGCACAGCTGCCCAGGAACGCTGTTGTAAGATGAGGGGGCTTAGTTGACTCTGCACCTGCTGTAGCAGAGTCCAGTCAAGCGCCCCACCAGTTACCCTAAGTTCCTACCAACTTCCGTGTAGCTGAAGACAGTCACTTAATGGAAATGCATTTGTCACCTCCCTCAGCCCACCAGCATCCCCACCCATCCCACAACTCTAACCGGTCCCCTTTGAAGTCCATTTCATGTGATGCATAGGGACTGCCATGGTGCCATCTAGTGGCCATTGAGCCTCATTTTCTCAAGTGTGTGCTGTGTAGATATATATAGTTTTATATATGGTTATATATAGGAATAAGTTACATGACTGTCATTTCACGCAGTTACTTTGTGTGATAAAATAGCTCAAATCTGCTTATTAAACAAAAAACAACTATCTTATTAACATCTGTCCTCACATTGAGCATCAGCTCTCTCGACTTGTTCTTCCTAGAGATCTGCTACCTGATAACCTTAGACCTGCATCGCTCCACTTCCTACCGACCCCGCACGGCAGCCATTCTGCCTCTGTGTACTTGATCTCTGATATCGCACACATAATTGGGACTCTGCAGCACTTTTCCTTTACCGACTTTTTAAAGCTTAACGTCCTTTCCATTGACGCTGTAGCAAATATCAGTGCTCCCTTCTTTTCCAAGGCTAAGCCATTTTCTGCTATACATGCATACACGCATATGCATACATGTGTATAAACTTCTGCTTGTATATTCACCCCCCCGTGTGCTGTCTCACATTTTGGCTATTGCGACTGGTCCTGCAATACAAGGGTCGGATATCTTTACTTCACCACCTTGCAAGTACTTTCTCTGCTGAGTCTCCTAAAGCTGGATGGATGCTCAGGGGTTGGGATGCAAGCGGTGCAGACTTTCTCAGAGAAAGGTGAAGGAAACGGCCATATTGTAAAGTCTCTGCCCGAGTTGCGGGCTGGACAGAGGATATCGCTTTCGGTTAGCCAACAGAATCCACCTTGAAGGCTAAAGTGAGGAGTCACCTAAGGCCTGGAGACTGTAGGCCCACTGTTTCACACCCACCCAGACTCACCATTGTCCCAGACAGACAACAAAAGCTCACCTGTGAGGTCAGCCAGGAAGACGGGGGAATTCTCGTGACTTATCATCTTTGCCTCTCAGATGACACCACAGTCTCAAGGTAGCAAACAAATCCCCCACTCCATGACTTCCTGTGTTGCAGAGTGAACGGATCTGGGTGGTAAGGAGAGCCCCAGGGGTGGAAAATGAGTTCTGTGCCTCAGTTGCCGGTCAGGGTGCCCCATTCTTTAACACACCTGCAGAGAATAATGAAGACCCCTTGGCTTTTCAGAACTCCTCCCCTCTGTTGTTGGCTTGGGAACGGATGACAAAGGAAGACATGAAGACTGCACCTGAGCCTGCGCCCATGGCACCTAGCCTATCTGTGCGTCACCTCCCCATGGCACCTAGCCTATCTGTGTGTCACCTCCCCATGTTTCAGAAAGCTACGACGAGAACTTTTGTCTGCCGCTTAGACACTGAGTGTCTCACATTAAGTATGAAAAAAGGAGCTCGCAAAAGACATTATTAGGAAACCTTGAGATTAAAAAGTGTAGAAGTTTTACAGTTAACTTCTCAAACACGGGTGGATTATGTAGAAGAGTACACGATTGAACAAGAGCGAGAATTCCAGGACCTACATGAAAAGGCGCAAGCACCTCTTAAAATTATCAGTAAGAGCCCAATTTGGAGGCTGGAGAGATGGGTCATCCAGTAAGAACATGTACGGCTCTTGCAGAGGATCCAAGTTCAATTCCCAGCACCCACACCGGGTGACTCCCTACTGCCTATAACTCCATGTCAGGGGATCTGATCCCTTCTGGACTCCTCAGGCACACACACGCATGCGCACATGCCCACATGTGTACATTCACATAGTTAAGTTTTTCATTTTATAAAAAGGATCGCAGACGAGGTGAGTGGCTGAGGGTTCTGCAAGAACCAAGGTGTGACTAGCACAATAAAGAACGGTGATATGGAGAATAATGTCTGTGCAAGAAGGAAAAAGAAAAGGTCACGACCTGAACCACACGTCACTGGAACACCAAAAGAATTCATAAAAGACTCCAAAAGGTTCAGTGATACTCTGAAAAAAATCTTTTTCTAAGGTGGCATGCTCTGAAAACATTTTTTAAGGTGGTGTGCAATGCCCCAGCCAACTGACTTACCAAGCTGACCTGACACCTCAGACCTTTGGTCTGGGCCTGTAGGATGCATATGTCAAGAAATGTATCAAACTTCCTTTATATGTACTTTTAAATTTTGAATAAATTATCAGTTCCTCCTGAAGGGATCTAGCCATGTTATAGAAGGAGATTTTTGCTGTTTTATATTATATTTTTATAAAAATGTGGTTTAATAATAATTTTACATTGAAGACATTGTGCCATTTTTTATGTTTTCCTTCTTTTAAAAAATTATAAGCCAAAAGAATGTATGCCTCAGGAAGTACCCCCTGGGGCAGCAGTGGCAGGAAGATGATGGAGTTTGAATTGAGGCCAGGTTCAGAGGAGATATTCAAGTCTAGTGTTGAAAGCCTTAATATGTCATTATATTGTCTGTCCTTCAAGAGAACTGTGACTACTAGCGTGTGCACCTGACGTTTAAACTTTAGCGTGAGATACTGCAGCATACTGTACTTAATAACAGTAATGGCAAAAGACCAGAAATAGTTTCCATCCTGAATGCCCAAGTCTGTGGGCAGGCTGCCTCAGGGGACATCTGTATTAAAACACAAGACAATTCCAAGGACGAAGGGCATCCTTACTTGCTCTCCCTACACTCCTGTGGTCACTGGGAGCAGTACACCTCATGAACCCCCACACACACATTCTAGGACCCCCACCTTGGCCATTCTTTCTTGCACTGCTCCCACCCCACAAGCCTCTTTGCTGAATCAATCGGCCCTTTCTTGATTGTGCCACAAGGGGTCCTTGTTACCCATAGGCTGGATGGATTAGAAGCTTTTTCCTCGTACACCTGTGGGAGTTTGTGTCAGTGGTGGGCAAATGTACCTGCCACCCACGTGCATGTGCCCTCCCAGGCCAAAGCTGTCTCCATGGCAATATCCTCAGCCTGCTGGACGTCCCCAGAAACACAGAGGAGGTTTTGGTGGTCCCTTTCCAGCCTCTCTGTTTACCCCATCCCAGTATGAGAGCCCTGCCTGCTTAACTTTCCCTGCCACGTATGCTGACAATTGCTCTGGAACCCCTCTCTAATCCACTGACTCTACCCTTCCCTCAAGGCTGCAGGCACTATACAGACACAGCTGTGCCACGCTCAGTTCCTGTACCACACCAGGCATCAATTTGTAGAGTTGATCAGAAACCGGAAGTACAGTGTGCTATTTTGGTTGTTTTGTTTTGTTTTTCATTTAATTGGGAGATTTCAAATTTGCCCTATGACTTTTTAATGTTATGGCTCATGCCTTAAATAGAAAAATATATATATATGTATATATATATATATATAATTTGCTTGTTACCACCACCCCCTCCCATACACACATGAATTTAAGCTTTAATGGAGTAAGGGGAACACTCCTCCATTGCTGATAGGAATGCAAACCATGCAGCCACTTTGGGAATCAATATAACAATCTCTCAGGAAAAAAAAATATATATATACATATATATATATATATGTATATATATATATATATATTTGCCTTTCGCCTTGTAAGTTATGGCTAATTCAATTTCCTGAGTTTCATGATATGCCACACATAGTGCTAAAACCTAAGAGTTCGGAAGAGACCAGAATAAATTCAGTCCTGGCCTCCACACCTCCACATTCATGTAACACAAGTGGACACATACAGTGTGTGTGTGTGTGTGTGTGTGTGTGTGTGTGTGTGTGTGTGTGTGTAATTAACAATAGTGATGAGTGTCCTGAAGTAAAGTCGCCCCAAGAATACAGACAGAGCCTATTTTTAGAACATGGGGCCAGTTCACACTTGGGGGGGAAAGATGGGTACAAGATAAAGAAGACGCAGCCAGAGAGAGAGGACTGAGGAGAGTTCCAGATGTGGTAAACAGTGTGAGCAGTAGTGGTAAGGGTAAGGGTAAAGACTTGGCACACCCAGAAAGATAAGTGGCCGTGTGACCAAACTGTGGCAAATAACCAGAATGGACCTGATTTAGTCTTATTATTCATGAGCACAGTTTGTCCCAGGTTTGCTCAAGGACAGTTCTGAAACTCATACTTCCTGAGAACATATATTATACGTGACAATTTGCCTACATATAGAATTCTGGGCTATTTATTCTTATTGTGCAACTCCAAAGTGGAGGAGAATCTGAAACATGCTTGTTACCACCACCCCCTCCCACACACACATGAATTTAAGCTTTAATGGAGTAAGGGAAACACTCCTCCATTGCTGATAGGAATGCAAACCATGCAGCCACTTTGGGAACCAATATAACAATCTCTCAGGAAACTGGGAATAGATCTTCCTCATGACTCGACTATACCACTACTGGGTATGTACCCAAAGGATGCTCCACCTTACCACAAGGATGCTTGCTCAACTATGTTCACAGCAGCTTTATTCATAATACCCAGAAAAACCTAGAAATAACCTAGATGCTCCTAAACTGAAAAACAGATAAAGAAAATATAGTACATTTACACAATGGAGTATTACTCAGCTGTTAAAAACAATGACATCAGGAAATTTACTGGCAAATGGATGGAACTAGAAAAGATCTCCCTGAGTAAGGTAACCCAGACACAGAAAGATAAACATGCTATGTATTCACTTATAAGTGGATATTAGCTGTAAAGTAAAGGATAATCAAGCTACAGTCTGGTTCAAGGGGAACACATGAATCTCACCGTGAAGGGGAAGTAGAACAGACAACACTATAGATGGAGGTCTTGTGTTTGGATGGAGCTCGGGGACAGGAACAGGAGAGATCAAGTTTGGGGAGGATGGAGGGAGAAAGTCAGGGTGGGCATCTCTGGAATGAGCTAGAAACCTAGTGCAATGGAACTCCCAGGAACCTACAAGTGTGAGCCTCACTAACCTAGCAATGGGGGATATGGAGCCTGAACCAGTCATCTCCTGTAACCAGACAAACCTTCCAGCGAAGGAATTGAGACACCAGCCCAGCCACAAGACCTCTGACCTACAATTTACCCTGCCTACAAGATGTGCTGGGGTAAAGATGGCACAGAAATTGTGGGAGCAGCCAACCCATGACTGCCCCCAGCTTGAGATCCACACCTAAGAGGGAGCTCACCTCTGACACTGCCTGGAGGGCCAGGACCCCGAGTCTGGATAGCTCAGAGACCTAGAATAGAACCAAACAGGACTGGAAAAAAGTCAGTGAATGATCCCTAGTGGATTCTCTTCTGTACTCATAGGTTGGTGCCTAGCTCAACGGTCATCAGTAACTGATGGCAACAGATGCAGGCAAACATTAGGCAGAGCTCAGGTAAGCCTGCGGAAGAGTGGGGTAGGATGTGACAGTTGTGTAGCTTGGTCTTCTTGTGTGACTACTAACAGTGGGATCAGGGGCCAACTCTGACTCTTTGGGCAGCCTTTGGAACCCTTTCCCTACTGGGCTGCCTCCCAACCATAACAGAAGAGGAGGGGCCTAGTCTCACAGCAACTTGATATACCATGGCTGGTTGGTAACCGTGGGAGGCCCGCCTTTTTCTGAAGAGAAACAGAGGAAGATGAGAGGATGGAGGATGGGTGGGAGGGGAGGAAGGGAGGAGGGACTCGGAAGAGAGGAGGGAGGGTAAAATACAGTTGGGATATAAAAAGAAAAATAAATGATAAATAAATAAATAGATAGATAAATAAATAAATGCAAAAAGTATATGTACCTATAAACTTTATATACCTAAAAACTTTATAGGCTTATTTTTTTTTAATCTTTTCAATTTAAAAGTCATACCCGGAGAGGTCTAAAAGTAGATCTCTTATTAACCTGCCCAACATGCTATCATCTGGCCACCCAGCAGCCATTCTCCTTCCTTCTGGAATGGGTGGCCTCACTTTTCTCTAAGAAGCCATTTCTCCCTGACTCACTGCCCACACGGGCATGGATAGAGCTAACCCACTCCTCATTCCAGTTGCCAGTGCATTGGTGGCAACAATCCTCAGTCACACATAGACTGATATGGGGCTGGGGCATGGCTAGTGGAGGTCACTGGCGATCAGCTGTGATTGTCAATTTGACACAATTTAGATTACATGGCAAGAGAGTCTGAGTAAGGGATTGTCTACATTAGGTCTGCCTCTGACCATATCTGTGAAGTATTGTCTTTGTCAGTTGATGCGGGAAGACCCAGACTACTGTGGGCAGCATCATTCCTTAGGCAGGGGCCCTGAACTGTGTAAGAATAAAGGACTCAGATTGAGTACCAACAAGCAAATGGGCATGTATGCATTCATTTTCCTCTGCTTCTGACTATGTGTGCGATGTGACCACCTACTTCAAATTCCTGTTGCTGTCACTTTCCCACCAGGGCTGGAACCTAGAACCGTGAGCTGAAATAAAGTGTTTCCTCCTACACTGTCTTTTATTGAGGCCTCACAATACCAACAAAAATGAAACCAGAACAACTGATGGTGATGAACACAGGGTTCAGCTAAGCAGAACAGAAAGTCTCTATTCCCCTCTGGAGCTAAAAGACCACGAACCTGCTGGGCAGTGGTGGCGCATGCCTTTAATCCCAGCACTCGGGAGGCAGAGGCAGGCAGATTGCTGTGAGTTTGAAGCCAGCCTGATCTACAAGAGCTAGTCCCAAAGCGACAGAAAAACCCTGTCTCAAAAACAAAAACAAAAACAACAAAAAAGAGCATGAACCTGGAGACACTGACTCCCTATAGGAATCTGCTACCCGAGTATGAAGCCGGTCAATCCAGCAGAAAAACAAGAGATTGAAAGATGGGTTTTGGATGACCCCTTAAACTTTGTTTTTGTCTATCAGCTAGTTCGGGTTATACACAACCCAGTTCTGAGAGAGAGAGAGAGAGAGAGAGAGAGAGAGAGAGAGAGAGAGAGAGAGAGAGAGAGAGAGAGAGAGAGAGAGATTCATTTCTTTATGAAGATTTTTCTCCAAGTGAATACATTTTCTGCATAAAGTTTTTTGATTCACGTAATTCTGCAAATTAATTTTAGGAATCGTTATTTGTGGGATGTCTCTTTGATATCTGTCATTCACATTTGTTCTAGTATTTCATTCTCATTTCTTTATCTTTTGACTTAGGGTTCTAGGAACTCTATCTTCGGTTTACTTTTTACTCATGACGTCGGTTTTCTCCCGTGTCCATTTGTGAGTCATGATTTCATTTTAAATGTTAACTCACTTTGACCTAATAATATTTTCTTCTGCCTGGACTGTCACTTTTGTAATGTATTATTTTCTAGTCATACAAGTAAAAAGTTCCCAGTATATGACAGTATATGACACTTTCAGATAAACAAAAATAAGATGGTGTCATCCTTTTCCTGATAAATGATTTTCTTAGTCATATTAACACCTCTTAGTTGGCATTTTCTTTTTTCACATTTTACTTGATGTGTGGGGGGGGGGGGGTACGTGTGTGCATGTGTGCGTGTGTGCGTGTGTGCGTGTGTGTGTGTGTGTGTGTGTATACACACATGCATACACAAAAGCTATGGCATGGGTAGATAGGTCAAAATCAAACTCAGGCTTGGTGGCAAGTGCCTTCATCCAACGGGTCATCTCACCAGCCCCACATGGTCTTTCTAAGCCTACTACCCGAGATCTACCCACATATAAAGAAAACCTAGCAAGGTTTCATCACTGAAGACACCGCACACTTTAGCAGCAGGACATGGAACAGTCAATCTCTAAATAACCAGGAAACTTCCTGCTGACTAGTTCTCACAGCACAGCAGGTACTATGCAGCCTGCTAGGGAAGAAAGGGTCTATCCATGACCGAACCCAGCACAGGACCAGCCTGCTACAATACCGAGATGCCAGGCAAGTTATATCCCCTGATACAATAGTGGCATGACTGTCTTGGGGAAAATTAACCACTTTCAGATTGGATTTGAGGCCTGATTCACAGAAAGGAATTTTACGCATAGTACTATAATCTTGGTCAAGAAGGACTATGGGTGGAGCCTGAATTTACTATTTTGATCATTGGTCATATTGTCAAATTTATTGCAAATATTTGCTTATGCCCAACAGGCCTGGATGCTCTCAACATGGGGAATAGGAGCTTCTCTTTGAGGTGGGCAACAATCAATGCACAGATGTGTAACTGATGAAAGTACTGAGAATAAGTCCTCACAGGACACCTATATCGACCTCCCTATATCTCACTAGGGTTCAGGGAATATTGTGAAAGAGGAGCTGGAAAGAATTTAAGAGCCAAAGATGGGGAGGGTGGCCATGAAACGCTGTCCTGGCCATGACATGGCGATTGCACTTAGGAACTTAGAGCAGTAGTTATTCAAGACCTTATATAAGTAGTTGTCATTACATAAGACCAAACAAAAATTCCACCACAGATGGAGGAGGTGCTCTCAAGGACCCAGCCCATGCTAAGGAGCTACTGGTAACAGATAGCTGCTAGGGGAGAAAGAATCACTTCCTTAGTGTATGACCTGTGATAGACTTCCCATATTCAGGTGAATGACTCCACACCCAGGCAACATGGGCAGTACGGGATTGGACTTAGTGAGTAGAAGCAGGAGGAGGAGAGGAGTAAGTAGTGGTGTTGGGGAAGGCTATGGGAGGAGTTGGAGATAGGAAATGGCGGTTAATTTAATAAAGATAACATCTCATTGTAAACGTGTAAAATTCTAGAGAATAAAGAAAAACTATAATAAATGCATGAGACCTAGACCAATGTCTGATACAAGCTGCCATTCAAGAAAAAATATACAGAGAAAGGGCCAGATAAGAATGTGCTGAAAGTCTCCTTGGAAAGATAAACTCAGTCTCTCTCTCTCTCTCTCTCTCTCTCTCTCTCTCTCTCTCTCTCTCTCTCTCTCTCTCTCTCTCTCTCTCTCACTCACACACACACACCCCTAATGCTATTAACTGAGAGTAACAAGAAATATATACCTGATAAAGAAGTGCATTAATTATACAGACACACAGGCCAGCCAACATGCTGACAGGAAAAAAATTGACATTTTTGTTGCAGATCTCAGGTAATAGGTTTTAGAAAGACCGTGTGGGGCTGGTGAGATGGCTCAGTGGATAAAAGCACTTGCCACCAAGCCTGAGTTTGATCTTAGGGACTCGCGTGGGAAAAGGGAAAGAAAGAAAAGGGAAAAGCTTCTTCCAGCATTTCTCTGTAGCTCTGGCTGTCCTGAAACTCACTCTGTACCCCAGGCTGTCCTCGAACTCACAGAGATCTGCCTGCCTCTGCCTCCCAAGTGCTGGGATTAAAGGTGTATGCCACTACCGTCCGGCTTCAAGTTGTTTTCTGACCTATACACTCACGCTGTAGCATTTGTGTATCCACGTACGTACACACACACACACACACACACACACACGCACGCACGCACACATACACACACATGCACGCACGCGCATGCACGCCAGTCCACATGCTACCGATCTGAACCATACAACAGTGGGCAGGTCACTTCATGCTTGAATGACCATATGCAAGGAGCAAGTGGAACTCTGAAGGACGATGGTATGGAAGCGACGGGAGCAACAGGTTCTTCCTCCCAGGAGTATTCCTCTCAGATCCCATCAGTGCCCACAGCTCCCCTCATTCCCTGAAAGGCACAACTACAGTATCAGAGAACTTGAACTTCAGAACCTGAACCAATAAAGAATATTAGATTGAAAATTCAGAGTCAGCTCATCATCTCCACCAGCCCAAACAAACACGGCAAAAGCAGCTGAGGAGACTGCATGAACCAGGATTTTGGGGTGTGGTCTGGTGTCTCTGATACCCCAGGCTTCTGGGGCTTGCAGGGTCCAGTCTGGTGTCTTCCATACCCCAGGCTTCTAGGGTTTGCGAGGTGTGGTCTGGGGTCTTTGATACCCCAGGCTTCTGGGATTTGTGGGGTGCAGTCTGGTGTCTCCCATACCCCAGGCTTCTGGAGTTTGTGGGGTGCTGTCTGGTGTCTCTGATACCCCAGGCTTCTGGGGTTTGTGGGGTGCAGTCTGGTGTCTCCCATACCCCAGGCTTCTGGAGTTTGTGGGGTGCTGTCTGGTGTCTCTGATACCCCAGGCTTCTGGGGTTTGTGGGGTGCTGTCTGGTGTCTATGATACCCCAGGCTTCTGAGATTTGTGAGGTACCGTCTGGTGTCTCCCATACCCTAGGCTTCTGGGGTTTGCAAGGTGTGGTCTGGGGTCTCTGATACCCCAGGCTTCTAGGGTTTGTGGGGTGCGGTCTGGTGTCTCTGATACCCCAGGCTTCTGGGATTTGCGGGGTGCTGTCTGGTATCTCCCATACCCCAGGCTTCTCTGGTCAGACACGTTCCAATACCAAATCTTCATCTTACAGGGCTTCCCTTATGTCTGGAAAGATGCTGACATCAATAAAAGTTTGTTGTTGAGAGCAAAGACGCAAGCTATGACTCAAATGGTGCACAAAAGGAGACTTCAGACGCTCTGATTCCTTCCATCTCTAGTTACTTTCGGCTTTTCACTACCCAAATTATTCCAGAGCGCCTAACCTGGGGGTTAGCCCCAGGTAGGAAATCTAACGAGTGCAGAAAACTGACAAAATAATCAATCACTGGGTGTCACACACGCTTTTAATCCCAGTATTCATTTGGGAGACAGAGGCAGGAGGATTTCTGTGAGTTTGGGACCAGCCTGGTCTATACCAGGGAAGCTGAACACTGAGGCTAAGAATGGTCTGTGCTGGAAAGGACCCCGGAATTCACCAGTCTCCCCCACTCCTAGGGCAGAGACTCTCATCACTGTGACCTGAACAGATGTCACCCAACTCTGCTTTTGTGGTCTAGGAGCTATAGCCTGTATACATTCCAGCTTATGGCTAACAACTGCAAATTTGGCAAATGTTAGTGACCAACAACTCATATTTAAACATCCTTGACCGTTGCCCTTCAAAGAGAAATAAGGGCCAGACATAGTGCTGCACACCTTTAATCCCAGCACTCAGGAGACAGAGGCGAGGAATCTCTGTGAGTCAAGACCAGTCTGGACTACAGAGTGAGTTTTAGGGCAGCCAGGGCTACATAATAAGACCCTGTCTCGAACTCCTTCCACCCACCCCCATCCAAAGAGAGAGAGAGAAAGTGATAAGGGAAGTTTTCTGGTCTTTATGATGAAGGGGAGAGGAAGGGAGGAGAAGGCACAGTAGGGGAGGGAAGAGAAGCTGATGAGCAAAAAGAGAAAGAGTGATAATGGTCTGAGCTGGGATGATTTTCTCTCTCTCTCTCTCTCATTAGTGACCAGTTCCAAAGACCCATTCCCTGGAGAGACACTGGATTAATTGTTCCAAAATCCTAAGGAGCCTTATACAGACTCCCAGAGCCCTCTCCCTGAAAGGTAAATCAGTACATGAGATACGGCCTGAAATTTTTTGTTCTTTTTTTTTTTTTTTTAAAGTTTCAGGTCATTTCAAAGTACATCCAGGTTGCAATTCACTCCCTCAGAGATGCCTAAACTAGATTTCCACAACCTTAAAAGCTCGTGGAGGATGCTAGCTCTTCTGTCCCCTGGCAATTTCCTGTAAGCAGTGCTTTGTACTCTGTCAGTCCTCGGAGGACGAATGCTTTTTCTGCTCTGTCCCAGCCTAGGCTGTCCTCAGAGGCCTGGAAGCCTCCGGTGGGCCCCAGCAGCTCAGCCCGACTCACCTTACTCTCTTTGTTGTGGGCCAGCCAAAACGCTGACAGGAACAAAAAGTGTCTTGTTTTTCGAGAGTAAAGATCCAGGCTGTGAGTCAGATGACGCACACATGCTCACGGAGGGAGACTCTCACATCCGACCTGCCTTCTTCCCTCCACAGAGAGTCACGTTGCTACTCTAACCACATCACTAATTCTGAAAGATGGGGACTCCTACACAACAGCCTCTGGGTCAAAGCCTCTATCTATCGGGACAGGGAGCTAGAAGGCATCCAGCTCTGAGTTCCTGGCACCAACAGCTCCCGTGTATACTCAAGCAAGGTTCGGCGCCTGGTATGATGGCGTATGCCTATGATCCCAGTACTCTGGAGGCAGACGCGAGGATTGTGAGTCCAAGGCCAAACCGGACTGAAAAGGAGGAGAGGGGTTACTCTCCATCACCAATTACCATTTCATGAGCCTCAGTTTTCTTTTCTTTCTCTTGCATCCGTACCAGGTTTTTGAGTAGCGAAACAACATGCACAAGGAGCCAGCACATCTCAGCTCTTAACATGCTGCCTCCATCTTTTTCCCTTCTGCCCTCCATACCCCCATATTTGTCCCTGCCTTCCCCTACCCTTCCTTTGTGCCATTGACTCTCAGCATTCTACTCAAAATGTCCTTTCCCATTTTTCTGCTTGCTGGAATTCTTCCCAAAGCCATCTTCATCTTATCCAGCCCTGGTAGACAAGATGTCCTGATGAGCCATCTTCCACTAAATAGTGGAATATCCTTGAGACTCCATTGTGTTAGCCATTGCTACAGAAAACCAGGGGGTATGGTGATGATCACATTCTCAGCCTGAGCTCCAGACATACAGTCTGCTTGCTAAAGAACATGTACTGGTCATGCTGGGAGGTCATAATATGATATAGGGTGAAAGGCACAAGTCAATCTTGAGTGCAGGGTGCACATACCATAGAGGGTTCTGGGGCCTGGCTGGGAATGCCTGAACAGAGACAAAGTCTTTGGCATCTGCTCTGAAATAGCGAGCAACATTTGAGAGGCATTGGAAAAGGGGAGAATGAGCCGGCGGAATGGACACCGAGTGGGTAAGGAATGAAGATGCAGCTGGAAAGCAAAGAGGGAACCAGGGTGATTGATCTAGAACTCCATTCCACCCCTCCTCAGGCACACTAAGAAATGGAGAGCAAACCCTTGAGGAACATCTCACAGGACAAACTCTAGAAACTCCTGTGCCTGGTCCTCATCATATCACCGGCTGAAAGATCACGGGCTTCCAATTCAAGAATACGTAGAGCATAATGACCCGTTTTTGCTGACCTTCACACTACAAATTAGCAGACTTTCTTAAATTGCAATTTGTAAAAAATTCCACTTAACTCACAAGGGGGCAAAAGACCCAGTGCTTTCTGAAGAAGGTTGCAATTTGGGAGTGAAAATTTCGCCTGCATCTTATCTGCCATCTCTCTGAAAGCCATAAGAAGCAATTACTCAGCCTAAGCAATGTCTCATCATACAGCTTTCTAGAAAACTGTCCCGACCAGAGTGTTGTTTTCTAGGTTCAGCCTGGCCCTGGTGTTGACTGACCCCAGAGCAGCCAGCTATGGGCACTCACCCACTGTGTTTATATATATTTCTTTATATTTGTTTTTATTTATTATTGTTCTTGGAAGATCCAGTCTCCCCTTAATTTCCCTCACAGTCCTTGTGCCCCAAACATGTCAGCCCATTTCTATACTCAAACTCTCATTCAAGATAAAGTACCCTGTCTGGAAGGGTCCTTTCATCAGCATTGCTATCTCCTTTCCCCTTCCCTCTGACACACACACACACACACACACACACACCCTCACCATCCCTCTCCCTGGCACACTCCTGCTTGTCCTGTGGGCACGGTTCCATGTTACTGCTCTGGGTCAAGCCTCCTTTGGTCACCTGTTTCCTCCATTGGTAAATCACTCCAAGACTTTTCCCGCATTCCAGAGCACTGTACTCTTGTGCAACAGTGTATCTCCCCATCTCCCTGTGCCCAGGGAAACTTAGCTCTTCCGGGACTGTGACAGAGACTTTTGCATCTCTATCTTCAGCACCCAGCATAAAGTTCAGTTTGTAGCAACCCTTGTTTCCTGAGAGCCTCCATCACTAGATTGGAAGTTCAGTGGGATAAGGATGTTTTGTTGTTTTGTTTTTTAGTGGTTTTTTTTGTCATGTTGAGTGTCAGATCATCAACAAAAAGATTGTTTCCGGATATGTAGAAGGTAGAAGTGGGTAGTAGAACACCAGCTTCCTAGATCTTGCAAAGTGTGAGGGAGAGGCCTGGGGTAAGGAGAGTCAGGAGACACAGGAGTGCAGATGAAAGGGAAGAACAGCTTCTAATGGTCAGCAGGATAATCATGGGTGACAACGATTGTTTCAATAGTGTTAGGACATGCACACATGTGAACAGTGCACACATCACACACACATGCATACACACTAAAAAATTAAATAAGCAGATAGGAAATATATTTAAGAAAATTCATAAATTGCTTATGTTTCCTGAAAATTTGTTTAGAGGCCATTTTGACTTCAGGTATTTATTAAGTATTTTTTTCAGTTCCTTTGACATAAGCTGTACGATACAGGAGGATAAGCAAAGCAGCTTGCAGACAGGCAGGAAGCGGGATGTTTACAAAAACAACACACACAAAAGGCAGAAAGCAGTAGGTGCCAAGCAGAGCAGGAAATAAGGTACCCTGAGGAGTTAGGGAGAACTTCCCCTGCAGGGATGGGCCGGGGTCTTCATGAGGGACAAGATATTCAACTTGGGACATTGTTTTATCACACATCCCCACTGTGACACGGGAAGCCATATGGTACTGGTCGTTGGTTGTGATCACTGCAGCACAGATACCTGATTTAGGTTGCACTCTTTGTCCCTGTCTCCCAATCATTTGGACTTGGGACTGTGGGCTTGTATACAGGAATTCATCTTTCCTGGACCCTTGAACCCTCCAGAGCCGTGATGGTGTGCTGTCTGTAGATTAAAGAGATGAGGAGCATGTTGCTCCTGGGAGAAAGCAGGATTCACAGGCATCAAGAAAAGAAAAAAGCAGAATGACGATGTGGTTTCTGGAAATGGGGGACCAGAAGCTGACTTTCTGGGGCCTTCTACTCTCATTCTAATCCGCGAGCTGCAGCAACTTCTATACAAGGATATTCGGAAGCATCCCAGCTTCCTTAAAGTGCGCACTTCCTTTTGTTCAGCTACCTGGACTGTACCTTGGCAAAGACCATGAGCATTAAGAAACAGCCATGACCAGAAGGACTTATAGAGGGAAAGGCATGAAGATCGCCTCTCTGCCTTTCCACCCCACCTTCCCTCACTCGCCCTCTTCACTTCAAAGCCAGAAGTCTCTTTGTCCTCCCCTGCTCAAACTGAGCCAGCATCCATGTAGTGAGAAATCTCATGGCCGGGTAAATACAGCCTTGGGCATTTGTGGGTGTCTGGAAGCTCCATATTGTAGAGCCTGGGGACAAACTGGGTATCTCTGACCACAGAGAATGACGGTAACAAGTGCCTAATTCTGGAAGCAGAACAGAGCCCATGTATGTCTACACATGTACATGTCCACATGGATGTGAACGACCTCACCAACTTGTATGAGCTGTCCCTCAGTCCACCGTCAATTGTGTTGGTGTGTGTAAGTCCTTCTCTACGAAGAGGAGGTGTGGCCATCATTACAAAAAGCACACTAAGCTCCCCACGTTTTTGGTGGCTTTGAGGTCTGCAAAAGTGCATACACGGCAACCTCTTTACAAAAACTTAACCCAGCTACTCCGAGCTGAATCACACCCTCAATCAAGGTTCTGACTGTGTAGGAGGGCTCCAACGCAGAGGAATCAACAGAATTTCTCAGAGACTTATGGAACTGTGATACATGGCTAGGCAGCTGGGGTCGGGGGAGGAGCAGCCCGATTTCATGGGTCACTATGGCACATGCAGTCAAAGTAAAAGCTCTCTTTAGGGGTGATATGGAAGGTACGTATTAGGTCCAGGACTTTGCAAAGAGACAGCTCATCAAAATATCTTCATGCTTTAGTTGTGTTAGGATCACAAGACATAGACTGGGGGAATGGAGAGACGAGAGCTTGAACGTCAGCTCCACTTGCCTTTTCTCTGTCTCCATTCTATACTAACTGAAGTTTTTAAGAATGGTGTTTCGCCCCCTGAAAGCAGGGAAGGGTGTGAAGGGGGAGGCTAGGGAGGGAAACAAATAAGAACAATGTATGCCCGTGCTTTGTCACACATATGTGAAGATGTCATGTTGGAACCCATTACTTTGTATGCTAAGTGAGAAAAGTAATAAAGAATTGCAGCTCCCAAACTGTTCCTGTTTCCTTGCAGAAATGATGACGGGAATATAGTGAGATCATCTACAAGCCCACACACACTGGAAAGGGCAGCACTGGAGGCAGAAAACACTTGATAGGGACAACGGGGAGACAAGCAATTAGTTTCCCCCCTGAACCTCACCGTTCCTGTACCCCAGGAGCTCTCCAACTTTCTTCCCTGTCCCTATGCTTCCCTGCTTCATAAACAGCATCCTTTCTGCAGGTCACGCAGCCTCTTCCTCTGGGGAAGCAGGAGGGAGACTCCATCCACCCTGCAATGAGACTTAGAGTCCAAGCTTAAGGCAGGGTACCTAGATGTGACGCTCGACTCTGCCGCGTATTACCTTGACACTGGAAACCTTATTTTAGATTTCGGTTTCCTCTTTGCAAACCTGTGATAAACTCAGCCCTTATATCATGCAGCTGTAGTGGAAAAACTCAGGAACGAAGTGTCAGATGGCAAGAAGGTGTAAGGTTGAGTGTTATGGTTCGTAACTCACCGTCATCACCAGTCAACTACTATGGATTTTAGCACTCTGGTTTCCCCATCCTCGAGAGGACAATGTCCTCTTCTTGAAGAATTCCTTCCTCCTCCCTTCTGTCTGAAGAACTGAAGCTTTTATCACATCAATGACCTTGGAGTAGTAGACAAAGATTTCACACAACTCTCCCCGTTCTGTCGTCGACAAGATAAAGTCCAGAGCTGTTGAGGGGTAAGCCTCGAGGAAAGGCAAAATCGGGTGTTGGAGTGAAGACAAGTCCTCCTCTTCTCTGGGCACTATTCTCTAGCCTAGGAGGATCTAGGGCTGCCCCACGAAACATCCTGACTCTGACTGGGACCCTAAGGAGGAGATGCGGGGAATAAGTGGTCCACAGAGAGTCACCTGTCCTGCAGCAAGTATATTATTACACTTTCTTTTAACTCCAATTTATTACTGCGAAATTCAGGAGGCTCTGGATTCATAAGGCAAGCCAGAAAGTCTGTGGCTCTGTCTGTTCTCAGCTCTGCCATCGCCATTAAGATTCACTCTTATTAATAACATCACGGGTTGGACCAGGTGATGTCCAAGGTCCTTGAGTCAGAAGGCAGTATCCCAGAAAGTGGCATTTTCCACCAACAGCATCACCTCTGGCCTCCGATGAAACAACAACCGAAGTAACAACTTTCATGGTACTTTGACCATGGAACCTCTAGGTTTTGCAAGTGATGGGAATGAGTGTGGAGGGGGCAGCAGGAAGTCTGGTGATCTCCTGGGTGCACAGTAAGGTGAGGGGCTCGGGATAAAACCAAAGTAGCGGGAACTTAAACGTTTGTAAGAACCCCTCAACTTTGCAGGCTACTGAAAGGGATTATCCCAGTCAGTGTGGAAACAGTGTAGTGCCTCTGATTCTCATGTGTTCTGTTTGAGGATGAATGACATAACCCTCTACTTACCCCACCATAGGTCACTCCTCTGGCCTGAAAATTGAGCAAGAAAGTACAAAGGACAAAGACTGACTTGACAAAATCCCAAGGGGCCCTGGTGAAATGGGCAGGTTTGGCAATGAATGTGTCACAGTGTGACCCCAAAAAAGTGGCCTGACTATGCAAAAATCAAGGGCATTCACATCCTGTCCAGCCAGTTTGTTCAAAGCGAGAGAGGGCCCTGACCCCTAAGTTGACCCAAGCAGAACATTAAGGGAACATTCTCTTCCCTAAGTCTTAACCAAGCATAGATTAGAAGAATGTATGACCTGGTCATCAAGCTATGCCCCCACCTACTGAACTGTAGACATTCACAAGCCTGTAACCATGGGATGGACATAGAGTGAGCATCCAGATGAAGATGCTGACAACAGTCTTTGCCTCCAAAGCACCTGAAATGATGGCGGAAGCTGCCAGGTTAACGGGGATGATAAAGAATATACACTGAAATACTACCAAGGAGCTTTGGAGAGGAAATAATATCAATTAACACAGCACAGGCCACCCACCTTGAAGGATGTAAGATCGTGGTCGCTAATCTTATGTGTTGTGTTAAACTCATTGGTTGGTTCCCAGGGTACCAAGATAGATGTCTAGACACAACACATTTCTTCTGATTGTGTCTATGAAGGCAATTGTGGAAGAGATTAGCATTGGAATCTGAGGACTGTGTAAAGTCGCTTGCCTCCCCAGTATGGGTGGGTGTCATCCAGGAGTGAAGAGAGGACACCCCCCTGTCCAACTGCATGAGCTCAATAGCATTCCTCTTCCACTCTAGGTATGCCTGGTTCTCAACCTTTCAGACCTGGGCTGGCATCCTGGGCTTTGGAACCACAGACTTTCTGTCTCTCCAACCAACAGACAAGCTCTCCTTGGGAACCCTCAACTTCCAAAATTGTGCCAACCAGTTACAGAATATGTGTGTGTGTGTGTGTGTGTGTGTGTGTGTGTGTGTGTGTGTGTGTTCGTTCTGTTGAAGCACTCCAATACAAATAAAGAAAATTTATCAAGGGAACCTCTGCTGAAAAGATAATATTGATAATAGAAGAAGAAAGAAAAATGAGCCATTAATTCAAATACAAATGGTGGAATGGATGTCGAGTCATAAGGGTACAGGCAGAGGGCAGACATTGATCTGGGAAGGGAAAGTGATATCGCTTGTAGAGATTTTATGGTCTCACAGCAAGGCCCTCCTTAGCCCAGAGTCTCTCCCATCCATACAAAGGGAGACAGTAAACTAATATCTGGGACTCCTTCTGCTCCTGTGTAGGGAAGAGTTCAAGGATGAATAGACTTGGGTAGAGAAACAAGAGGAAAGTGGGTGAGGAGCCACCAACAAACGTCATCCGAGAGAACCAGTTCTATAAATAAGGCCATCTGTCTGTGGATGTAACGGAATAAACCCAGCGGGACACACAGCAACACAATGTCTGTGGAAAGCGGGAGAGGAAAGGGCTTTGAGATTCTCACTCCCTCCTCTAACCGTAGATCACTACCTACGGGCTGTTGCCAGGGAAGGCAGTGCCAGCCTCGGTGGAGTTTTCAGCTGGCTTTTCGGTCTTGATCCAGACATATCCCGTGCCTGCATATGTTACACAAAGAGGAAGAAGTTGTAAGAGTAGCCCAGTCGCAGTAGCCCATAGCACTGAAACTCATGCAGGTTGGGGAGTAACAGTGGAGTTTAGAAGACGGTGAGTCATTTCTAGAGCTCAGGGCATTGTCAGGGGCCCTTCGTCCTGCCTTAAAGGACCTGATAGCCCGATGTTCTCCACCTGATTGCACTTTTCTCAATTAAAATGAGTACCAGGTGCAGAAATCTGTTTGGGAAATGGAGAACACGGTGGGATTACAGCTCGACAAAGCACGGGGTTTAATACAAGTCATGAAACATGCTCCAGGGAAATCCCCAGACAGAAGCACCCCAGCTGGTTTCCTCATCACTTTGGGTAACTTTCCATTGCCACATACGCCCTGTCGGCCCTCCAGGTCTCTTCTCAAGAACCTATTGCTCTTTTAGCGGCCTTGGGAGGCATGGGGGTCATAAGAAGCAAGGAGCCCAGCTCCTGAACTTGAGAAGCTACAATCTTTGTAGGAAAACAAAACTCAACACTCCTACTTCAAGGGAGGCCCCATGATGCTATAAAATGACTGGGGCCAAACCACAATGTCAGAGGCTCAGGGAAGGTCCAGCAGTGACCACCATGTAAAAAGTGACCTTCATGTAAAAGGACCGGCAGTGCAAAGTGGCACTGAAATCATTGGCTGTATGGGAGGCAAGGAGTGGTGATTGAGCAACAAGGGGCTGAACTTTGGGGTACAGAGAGAATACAGTAAACTGCAGAGATCAGTAAAGAGAAATGAGCTGCCGTAATTAAGTGATTACTGGCCACTATGCCAAGCCCTTGCCAACTGCCATCTCCGTTTATCCCTCCCAACTAGAACAGCAGAATCTTTACTTCCATATCACAGCTGGGGAAAAGCAAAACAATCATAGGAATTTAAACCTGACATGACAGCCAATGAAAAAGTAGTCCCTGGAAAACTGGGAAATAACCTGATTGTAATGATGGTGGGATTCGCTTGACCGGGCCTTGGTATCCAGGGTGCTGTTCATGAACTTTCTGAAAGTCAGGACCCACACCCACTCCCACGCAGAAGTCTGACCTGGAGGCTCAGCGCAATGACTCACACTAGCCTTTGACTCAAGGACCCACACCTGGCGGCAAGCCTGCCCCTGGCCTCTTTCCCATCCTCAGTGAGCTCCTCTGAGCTCCACGATTGGCTAATGTGATTAATTAACACTGTTAGGGAGGCCGGGGGGTTGGGGGGAAGGGTGCTATCTGAAGTACCCAAGCTGCAGCTATGACTAATTCAATAGAGCTTGAGAGTCAAAAAGGACTAATAATTATTTCAATAATTTCTTCCTGCCTTTGTGTTTTTCCTATTTTGAGGCTCCAGGTGTGAAGAGGAGGGTGGGTGGAGGTCCTGTCTTCTCAGAGGCTTTAGTATTTTGGATGTAGTATATTGCCCAGCTTTCTACCCATCCTTGTAGTGACCCAATCAAATTCTCCAGTAGCCCCTTGATGGAGTCTGATAGCTGGGGGCTGGGGTGAGTCAGGCGACATGGGGAATTGAAAGAGTCTACCAGCCGGCAAATGCCAGGCGAACCATGGGGAATCCCTCCCACGGAGCAATGTTGACCAAAGTAGCCTGAAGGAAAACCCTGTGTTGCTACATGACTCCTGATTCATGGCTTTCTCCTTCTAAGGCCTGGCTCTGAGATGCCCCAAGGTAGCTGTCTCCAACTACTTCATGTTATTTAAAAAAAAAAATGTCCCCTAGATCCATGCAAGAACAGATTCTACCTAAGGTGGGGAGACTGGAGTGCCGGGAGCCACAGACATCATCTGCCGAAGGTGTAGTCAGTAACCAGTTGTAGATGTGCTGAAAGGGGGTGCTGGCCCTCCTGAAGGAAAGGCCAGCCAGGCCAGGAGGTCACCAGTGGCCTATGTGTACCTTGCAAATCCATCCCCATTCCCACGCTCAAGTCCTTTGAACTCTACCTGAGCCTGAAAGGCCATCCATCACCCCACTGTTGCTGAGGCACAAACATTCCTGGTGCAAGGCAACTAACACAGGATGTCAGAGAGTGCTTTTTTCCACCTAGGGACATGCCAAGGGTGTCCCTTCCATCCACTCTCTTAAGGGATGGCAGATTTTCTACAGCCACACTGCTCAAATTCACATCTTGACTCTGACACTTTGGACTTAGATCACACACACCCTTTCCTGGGCTGTAGCTCCAACTGTAATGTGGGCTAATTAAAGTCACTTGAATCACCACTCCAAAATACGGCGAGGATAAAAGGATTGATACATCTATTTAGAAACAGGCCTGAGGAGTTCCAAGGTTTGCTCTCAGTTTGTTTTCATTATTTATTCTAAACGTACATGTGACACGTAAGGTTCAGTCCTGGAAACAACTCTTTTTTTTTTTATTTTTTGGTGTTTTAGCTTATATGTATATCTGTGTGAGGGTGTTGGATCCTGGAGTTACAGAGAGTTGTAAGCTGCCATATGGGTGCTTGGTGTGGGACAATGGTCTATATTCTGTCGATTATATTTTAAATAAACAGTGATTGGCCAGAAGCCAGGCAGGAAGTATAGGTGGGACAACCAGACAGGAAGTAGAGGCAGGTCAATGAGAACAGAGAATTCTGGGAAGAGGAAAGCTTGATCCACAGTCCTGACCCAGCCACAGAAGAAGCAAGATGTGACTGCCTCGCCAAATAAGGTACCAAGCCATGTGGCTAACATAAACAAGAATAATGGGCTAATATACATTATAAGAGCTAATAAGAAGCCTGAGCTAATGGGCCAATAAGTTTATAACTAATGTAGACCTCTGTGTAATTTCTTTGGGACTTAACGATTGTGGGAACCAGGATGGGACAGAAACCCCCAACAACAAAGGAAATTGAATCCAGGTTCTCTGAAAGAGCTGTCAGTGCTCTTAACTGCTGAGCTATCTCTCCAGGACCCCTGAAAACAACTCTTGAGGGAAGATGAATACACTAACCCTGGCATGGGTAACCAAGGTATAGCTCCACTTCCATTGCCCCATTTTTCTGGGGACAGCCCTTTTTGAGCTCAAACATCAGTGCTAACTAAGTTGGAAGAGACCATTCTCAGTGTGAGATGGGAAGAGGGATTGAATTCAGACCAGCATTGTCTTCCTAAGTAGGTGGGTAGGCAGTTGGAAAGCTGATCATATATTATTTCCAAGGTCACGCTTTACACTGTTTCCCAGACTTTCCCAAAGAAAAGGCATCTCAGAATCGGCCTGTAGAAGCCACGGATATTCCCAAGATGAGGCAATCTCTGAGCATCTGCCTATGACTAGACTAGAAGCTTTCACATCAGCAAGGTAGTAAATCCAAGCATCTGGGGAAGCCCTACCCTCCAGTCTGATGCATAGACATACACACATAACCAGGAATGTTCATTGGTTTAAATAGTACCAGTTTAAACTATAGGCATTTTCCTGGAAGAGGAAGAAGTTACCATTATAATCTATTTCGGAAGTGTTTAGTTAACCACTTACCTTTATGAAAATGGGCTGTGGGGTTAAAAGGCATAGGAGGGAACAGGAGGGAGGGTCCTGAGTAAAGAAAACCACATGGAAGCTTTGATAACTGAAGACTGACAAAGGGGTATTGGAGGGCTTGGGGAGGAATACGAAAAGAAATGGAGTTGAAGACAGTAAGCAGGGGATTATGATGAAGATCTAAAGACTCCCTGGCCAACCCTAGCACCAGTGCCACTGGGAATTGTCCCAGCCTTGTCCTGACGAATCAAAAAAGATCACGTGTCAGTTCTCTCTATCCTACCTTGCTTACCAGGAGAGAAGTAGAGGCAGCCACTTTGGCACTCTGATTAGAAATCTGGTTACTAGTGAGTGTCATGGACACTGAGCCACTTGCCTGCCATGATGGGAAATACGATCAGGCTTGGGAAAGCCCCCTCTCCAGAAATGGCTTACATACATAAGCAACACATGGGGAGAGGAGAAGCACAGAAAAGATCCCAAAGATGGCTACAGTCATCCTCCAAGAGAAACCTTTAGAAGCCCAACCCTTGCCCTCTGCCCTGCTTGCAGGACTTCCAGCCTAAAAGGTTCCAGAGAAGACAAAGCCAGGAAGCCCATCCTGCATCTCTGGCTCCATCTGCCCAGCTGACAGGTCCCCTGACCTATCAGGAGGGGACACTGGTGCAAGAACAGAGATGTCAGAGGCCGGAGACGAATTTGTAAGCCTCCTGACACCTGCCAGAGCCCTAACCCTGTGTCAGAGTCTGACTTCTTTGCAAAGAAGGAAAACAGCAAGTGAGCCAACCCCATACTGAGCCAGGGTGGAAAAGAGAGCTCCGGGGTGCTGCTGGCTGTGGGAAAACAATGCCGTTGACCTCCTGTGGTTGTTGAGTAGAGGTAGGGTTTTTGTCTGTTTGTTTAATCAGTTGGTTTGACTTTCTTTCTCCTTTTTCTGGGGAGCTGCTGGCATGCTCCCAGGCAGGCTGCAGTCAGAGGGTGGTCAAGCCTCATAGAGCTGGGATTTTCCTTAGGGAAGAGAAGAGAAGAGGGCATTTTGCAACGTTTCAGAAATTATTGGGTCCACAGTCTCAAAAGCAATGAAGTCATTATCAAGACATTAAAATTTGAATTCCGACTCCACCACCAGGGCAAGTTCTCTGAACGGTCTGGACTCCAGCACCCTCATATGAACAAAAGAGGGGCATGCTGTGGGGATAAACTAGAAAAGAAATCCCCCATTTTCCAACTCTGATAGCTCCAAGCATTTGACTTGTAGTTGAGCCTTACCGTGTACATCTAGGCCTGCGCATGTCAGCTAGCCTGTTTGCCCCATTCTGTAAAAGTGCTCTGGTAACTCTGCCTCATGATGGCAGGAAATAAATGGCCTAATGCTCTCGAAAGGTCTTTGAGACCTTGGGGCACCAGTCACACAAGAAACATTTGGATCGTTCCTACCTCCCAGGGAAAATGTGAACAGAAGGAGGTTTCAATGATCTCTCTCTAAGTTCTGTCACTCTACCAGGCTGCCAACAGTGACACAGGAGATGGTTTTCCTGGGTGGAAGGAACTTTCTAACCTTTGGCATCATTGGGCTTGATGGAGCCTGTACTGGGAGGCTTCGGAGAAGAAGAGACATGGAGTGTATCAGCGTGACAGTCAAGCCCTAAAGGCCCGTCCAGACTACTTAACTCCCTTCTACTTCACAGAACTCCTCCAGTGTCTCATATATGGACTGAAGTGGGGAATACTCTGTGTGGGTGATAGCTTTTGGCTTTAAGCTGGCTATTTCCAGCCTCCGAAGCTTACTGGAATCTGGGGGTGGCTTCCTGGAGAATGCTTTCAGGGGCCATAAGCTCAAGACAATTTTCCCCAAAATACTATATTGGAAGGATGGGAGTCCTGGGGAGCACATGGGTTGGAAGGAAAGAGAGAGGAGTGGTTGGCAGTTACCAAGTGGGGTGCTTGGGTGCTCAGGGGTAGTTGCTCAGATAAAGTGTTTGCTCTGTCACCCATCTGAATGGTATAGCTGTTTTAAAGCATCTGAGGATCAAATCTGAGCCCGCACTTTTGCCTTAATCACAAATTAAGAGTTCCTGGGCTTCAATTTATACTGCTATAAGTGGTATTAACAATTGGGTAAATTTGGGGGCTTTTGTCAGACAAAGTGAAATGGCACCCGTATAGCAAACGGAAGAGTGAAGGAGAAGCACCTAAGACAGGGAGAACCCCTTCAGCAGGGGTCCAGGGCCCCACTCAGAATGCATCGTACTGTATCACACAGTCGGGCAGCTGGCTGCTATTAGTCACAGGAGTGACTGCTATTAGGCCCAGCGCACATGCGCCTGAGTACACATGTGATGAACACATGTGATTGTCTATGCTGGTGTCTCCATGACTGAGAAGGTAACTAAGTGTTTCCCGAGCTATTACATGAAGAAGGGAGGCCCATGTAGGACCAAAAAGATCCTGGACAAAGGGAGGTTTTAGAGAGAAGATTAATGAAAAGGACCAATTCCTATAGATGCAATTGTTGCTGTTGAAGGCTGCATCACATGGTACAGAAAAAATCCAGGGGTTTGGTGTTCTGTGACATATCTACACAGGAGAAACTACTGGATCCTAACCTGGGTCTCTGGCTCTAAGAAAAGTTGCCAGGGCTCCCCCCATCACTGAGTGGATGACAAGATCTCAGAAGGGCTCTTTCATGTGCTTAGCCTTAACATATTTAAACACTTGGGAGGCCTCTGAGCCTCTACAAGGGAGGAGAAAGCAATGAGACATCTCCTTATTTCACAGAGATATAAACTGAGGGCCATCAAAGTTGGAAGACATTGCCATAGACACACACAAAATTCTAAAAGCTTAGCTGTTTTAGTTACTGTCCCATTGCTGTGAGGAGACGCCAGGACCAAGGCGACTTATGAAAGAAAGCATTTAATTGGGGCTGGTTTATAGTTTCAGAGGGCTAGCATGGCCATTATGGTGGAGAGCATAGAGAAGCCAGGAAGGCAGAGCACTGGAGCAGTAACTGAGGGCTTACATCTTGACCCACAGATAGGAGGCAGAGAGAATGAGAGACTGGGCCTAGCATGAGCTTTTGAAACCTCAAACCCTAGTGGCACACCTCTTCCCCCAAGCCACAGCTACTCCAGCAAGGCCACATCTCCTATTCTTCCCAAACAGTTCCACTAACTGAGGACCAGGTATTCCTATATATAAACCTATGGGGGCCATCCTCATTCAAACCATCACACCAGCTCTTATTTTTTGGGGGGCCAAAATCATTACAATCTGGGAATCTTAAATGCATATCCTAACTAAAATGTGCCAACAGCCACACTGAGTTAGACTCTCTCTTTTCTATTATTGGCACACATGAAACATGGACCTTGATCCAAAGGACAAAATGAAAACACACACACACACACACACACACACACACACAATAGAGTAGAAGAGAAAAAGTACTTCCTAACTCCACATAGTGTTCAAGGGTGGTCAAGTTTGTCATGAGTGCTGAAGGATTTTTTTTTCTTTTGCTAATTACAAAATAGTTTATTTTCTTCTTAAAGCACTTTAGTGTGGCACTTGGCACATAAAAATTATACCCACTCAAAAGGTTATTATTGCCACTGTGTGGCATGAGCAGGCCCAGTTAGGCTTCTTTTCGGAGGCCCCACTTATCATACGTGTATTTTATTGTCGTATGAACTTTTGAGTAGTGAGAAGGTGCTATTTAGAATTTAGATGGCTTAGTAACTGTGAGGCCATGCTGCTCTGATAGAGGATGGGAGTCTGATTCCCAGCATCCAGTGTTAGGCACCTTACACGTGTAGCTCCAGTTCCAAGGACTACTATGCCCTCTTCTGGCCTCCCTCGAAGCCTGCACTCATGAGCTCATACTCACACAGAGACAAATAAGTAAATTTAAAATAACTCTTGATAAAGGAATTTATATGACTTTTCAGTGTAGCTGACCTTTCCCGATTGCAAATGAGTGTGACATTTCTAAAAAAAAAAAAAAAAAAAAAAAGCAACCCACAGAGCCACAGAGGTTCTTACGCTAATGAGATGTCCAGAAATACTCTTTTTGTTGGTGTTGACTCACCAGTGGGGCCGCAGCCCTAAAGGTTCTTTGTGCATTCATACATGCATGTGTGCCTGTGTCTGTTGGTCTTTCGGAAGGAAGAATGAGCCAAGCCTGCTGTTTCCCTGTTTGAGGGTACCCGTGGTTCGTCTCATCCTTCTCAGTTCCACCATGATAGGCCAACTTTTCATCGTTCCGACAAATACCTGAGGAATGCGACATACAGGCGGGACTATGCATCCACAGTCAGAGCCAGGCAGCTCTGCTGCTTTGTGCCTCAGATGAAGGAGACTGTCACGGCAGCACAAGCATGGTGGAGCAAAGCCGGTGTCCTCACAGTCGACAAGAGCAGAGCCAAGGATTTTTTTTTTTAATGGAATTCCAGTGAGGTCAAGTTATTGAAGAAAATATCACAGAAGATAAGGTAGACAGGGGGCGGAAGGACAGAAGTGAGTGGGAAGGCCATTGCTGACCAAATAAGGCCATGCTTGGAGACCCACAAATCCCTCCAACAGCAGCAGGAACTTTCTGGTCTTACCCAGAGGGCTGCATGAAGAACCTATAAGAAAAAAGACTACAAAGCATCCAGGTGTGGTCCCGACCTGAATGTCTGAGCTGCTCTCTGAAGGCACTAGGCTCCTAAGAGTGGGAATCTGGTGATGAAATCAGTACCCTGAAAAGGTGGGCCTGGCTTGTGCTACTCAGAAATCTAAAATGACTGAAGAAATTCATTCTCTTCTCTCGTGGCCCAGGAGCTGGAAGGGACGGTGTGTGCAGGGTTAGCTGGTTAACCTCAAAATGTTAACAGTAATAAGGACCAGCTGCAGCTGAACTTGCACGTGGCCTTTGGCTCAGCCGAGGTGGAAAGTGCAGAGGACCATGGTGGGGTCAGTGCGACGTGCTCAGCATCCCTCACATCCTTTCTCTGACTCAGATCATGGTTACCCAAGCCCTGTACCCCGAAACTCCATTTTTCCCACCACGATAGCCATGAGAACAAACTCTGACTCTGCGTGCTCTGACAGGCACCAGCATCTCCCACCCAGCCCCCTCCAGGTTTACTCTAAAGTCTTCTGGCTTCACATGAAATGAAACAGAAGGTTCAGCCATTGTCATCATGAGCAGAAGTCCCACCATCCATTACGGGCCTCTACCAAAAGACCCTACCTGGTGTCTCCACCAGCACCCACACCCACAGACAGGTCTCAGCTGGTGGAAGATTACCTCTTCCTCGGCCTTGAGGTGTTCAGAGCCATTTCAGGGGGCTGAGATGGGAAAGCCCAGTTGAGGTAGTACCAACAGCCATAGCCGTTCTGATGATCACTGTGTAGTTCCAGTAGTAAAACATAGGGCATATGCCATCAGGGCCAGCTGTAGAGTCCTCTCTCTGTGCTGGGGGGGGGGGATATTATCATTTTCTCACGTTGCAGATACAATAAAGTTTGCTTGGAAGAAATATATTAGGGTTCTTGACTTCAGCGGCAGAGATACAAGGAGGCCAGCTTGTACATGACACCCTCTACAGATATCTTACGTTTTTTGCTCTTCCATCTCCCCAGCCCCAAGATCTCTATTACCACTATCAACACACAGGTTAGCACCTGGAGATCCTTCAGACCAGGCACATGTTCATATGCTGCGGTCAGAGTCATTTGGGGCTTTTCCACAAATGTTTGAGTGTTACTCTCTTTTACTGTTTTTATTGAGCTATATACATTTTCTCCACTCCCCTTCCTTCCTCCCCTCTGCCCTTCTACTCTCTCCCATGACCCTCACACTCCCGATTTATTTAGGAGATCTTGTCTTTTTCACCTTCCTATGTAGATTCATGTATGTCTCTCTTAGGGTCCTCTCTGTTGTCTAGGTTCTCTGGGATTGTGGCCTGTAGGCTGGTTTTTCTTTGCTTTATGTCTAAAAGTCACTTATGAGTGAATACTATTTTTGATTATGTTTGTCTTGTTTAGACAAATATTATATTTGTCTATTATATTTCTCTTTCTGGGTCTGGGTTACCTTACTCAATATGGTTTTTTCTAGATTCATCCATTTGTCTGCAAATTTCAAGATATCATTAATTTTTACTGCTGTGTAGTACTCCATTGTGTAAATGTACCACGTTTTCTTTATCCATTCCTCGGTTGAGGGGCATCTAGATTGTTTCCAGGTTCTGGCTAGTACAAATAATTCTGCTATGAACACAGTTGAGCACATGTCAGACAAAATGACAGCCTACAGATTGGGAAAAGATCTTCACCAATCCCACATCAGACAGAGGACCGGTCTCCAAAATATACAAAGAACTCAAGAAACTGGTCAACAAAAGAACAAATAATCCAATAAAAAAAATGGGGTACAGACCTAAACAAAGAACTCTCAATAGAAGAATCTCAAAGGACTGAAAAACACTTAAGAAAATTCTCAACATCCTTAGCTATCAGAGAAATGCAAATCAAAACAACTCTGAGATTCCATCTTAAACCTGGAAGAATGGCCAAGATCAAAAACACTGAGACAGCTTATGCTGGAAAGGATGTGGGGTAAAGGGAACACTCCTCCATTGCTGGTGGGAGTGCAAACTTTTACAGCTGTTCTGGATATCAGTATGGCAATTTCTCAGAAAATTAAGAAACAACCTTCCTCAAGACCCAGCAATACCGCTGTTGAGCCTATACCCAAAGGATGCTCAACTGTACCACAAGGTTACTCTTTTAAGACCTAGAGCAACATCTCCCTGAAAACTCCTTAGAAAAGCTGGTTGCTCTTAGTCTGTAGTGTAACTGGATTACAGCCCAGTCTCCGCTAGGTTCTCGGGAGTTGGGTTCCATGAGATTTGCACAGGAGACTTTCTTCTAACTAGCTCTGGTGACATTGGAACAGACCATGTTGGCACCCCTATTGCTCTGTACTCTCTCCCTGATAACCCACTTGGAAAGACTCCCACAACTTCACTTGTCTGAGGGGCTCTCAGTCCCTCATTGAATCCCACCTTACCCTCCACTCTGCTCAGCCAGGGATCCCACTCACCATCCCAGCTTCCTGTCCAACCCTGTGCACTCTGCAGCCATTGACTTTCCAAACTCTGAATCAGTTGTTGTTGTTGCTGTTTCTTTTCCATGCTTCTTTCCCACCCCTGCACTTGACCCTGACTCTCTAGAAGCTGCTGATCACTCTGTGTCACATCAAGTATAAGGAAAGACCAGAAAGGTTGCCATTCAAGTCTATAGAAATAAAGCATCTCTACATTGGAGGTGGCCAGGGTCTTCTTGCATGTTGTCTGTCTGCTTCTATTTTGTGAATTTCCAGCCCACCTGCTCTGTGGTGCTTCCTTTGTGGACCTATGAAAACGGCATAAAGCCTACATGCTAGGAGATTCAGCCGCACTGACAAACAGTCTGCTCCCAGTGCTGGCTACATGGTGGGAGATTCAGCCACACTGACAAACAGCCTGCTCCCAGTGCTGGCTACATGGTGGGAGATTCAGCCGCACTGACAAACTGCCTGCTCCCAGTGCTGGCCCTTCAATGTTGTTTTGTTTCCTTTTCTCGATGGGATATGATTGAAGGGTTGGGGGACCTTAAAGTCTCAAAGCCTACAGCTTCAGGCCCACCAAAACTGAGCCAGCTCTCAAATTGGCCTCCTTGTGCACCGTCAGAAGAACCCTGTATGATCCCCAAATCACCTTTGTGAAGGAAATCAGTCATCTGAATCTTCAACCCTGAGCCAGTCACACCAAAGGGCTTTGATCTGGACCAGGCCTGCTTCTCAGCAGATAGTAAAGTGTCGTGGGTGTGTTCCAGCATGATGTGAGCCATTTCATACTTTCTTATTTGGTGGGTTAGCTGCTTGTTTCGTAGTTAAAGACTGTTTGCTAAAGCAGGGTCTCGGTCTGTAGTCCAGATTTGTCTTAACTAGTGAATTCCCTGCCTCTGATTCCCGAGTGTTAAGATGACAGGTAGGCTCCACCAAACCCTACCGTGTATAAATTATTTTTTAAGAAAGTGTGTGCCATTCGGAATAGATGTGGTGCTCTCGAGGGTTTTCCAGTAATTTCTCCCTGACACAGTCAATCCGAGAAACCCGCCACCTCCCTCCCACACCCCGGTCGCCACCCTGGCCATGCTCTTGAGGAAAAGGCAGCATCATGTCCTGCCACTCCGTGAAGGCCTCTCTGGTTTCCACTGCTCTCAGCATGCTTGACTCACAACGAAACTGCAACCTCAAAGCACTGGGGGCCAGGATGGCGAGAAGGAAACACAGGTGAACACGCAAAAGCTGCCCCCAGGAAAAGGTTTCTTTCTCTTACAGAATGGCACTTCCAGAGAGGGGCAGGAACACACACTAGTAGAAACTAAAGAGCCTGGTCTTGTGCTGACCGGGGGGTTTTGGCAGGGAAAATACACATCGGAACCTTTGGTGCCAACTAATTTCTGCCAAGGGGCATAGACGGCGGGGGGGGGGGTGAGATGACCATGAAATTCTAGATCTTCAAAGTAGCTTTGACAACTGGCTCTGACAATCCTCCAACTCCCAGAGGGAGGAAGAAGTTTCCAGAATAGCAAAGATCTGGGCTTGAAGCTCCCGATCCAAGACCTAGGACGATTTCGAGTTTCTGGAAGGAGCTGGTGTGTTGAGGTGCTACACTGAAGAAACAGATGCCATGCTCTCGCGTTCCTCAGTCAAGGCCTGACCACTGCCCTGAGGTAAAGATAACTCAGCACCCCCACCTCAGAGCCAGTTCCTAAACACGAAGCTGAGTGTACTGAGTGCAGAAGAGTCGTAGCGCTCGTGGGAGAAAACCTAATTTCAGACCTTCAGTTTCTCCTCCTTACCACAAAACCCACGCCCTGCACAAATCCCAGAATAATGTCTCAGATGTTGCTGGGCCCCAAGAACTCACTTACTAATTAATCAAGAATTAGCTACTAATAAACAAACGAGGATTGGGCTTAGATCCCATGTTTGGAGTTAACCTTGGGAGCGCCTGGGAGTGTCATTTCCTTCCCTGTAGTGTCATTTCTGCCCTGTGAGAACAAAGAATTGTGGGTTGTAAAATGCCTAACCCACCCTCTCTTCTGACCTCCTCCTTGCGAGGCACTGTTTGCATTCCAGCAGTCAGGGAAGGTTGGGTTAATACCCCTCTGGAAGAGCTGGTGTGTAGGCAGGTCAACTTTTTCTTTCTTTTTTTTTTTTTTAACTGAAAGGTAATCATGGAACTAGGCATGCCATGTGTAGTTATAGCTCTTTCTCCAAATGAACCCATCCTCTACTTTATATGAGATGGAATAGCCACAGACACGGAACCACTTGGAGGTACAAAATTCTAGGGAGCCATGCTAGATGTAGAGGGGCACACCCATAATTCTAGCAGCTCAAGAGTTTGAGACCAACTTGGACATATTTTCAAGAAGTCATCCAATCAAGCACCAAATATTTAAGAAATGTTTGAGTTAATTTTTTGAGAATCTCATGAAATATATTTACGTATACTCATCCCTCCGACTCCTCCCAGATCCATCCCTAACTCCCTGTCCACTCAGCTTGAGGTTTTCTCTCTTTCTGCAAACCTGTTGAGTCCCATGTGTGCTACCCAAATACTCCTGTGTATGGGGCCTGCCCCGAAGACCAGTTGATCTACCAGGGGTTACACTTTAAAGAAAACTAACTGTCCCTCACTCAGCAGCTATCCATTGCCAATCCCTTACCCAGGTCCTTACCCAGGGGTGGGGCTTCATGCCTATCTTCACCCCTCCCCATCTTCATGTTGGGATTTTGTCTGGCTTGAATTTGTTCAGGCCTTGTGTGCGCTATTACAACTGCTGTAAGTTTGTCTATGCAACGGCCCCTGTTGTCAACCCACAGCCTTCCATGTGTCCAGAGCCATGCGATGGGCAAATAACGATGATTCAATACAGACATGAGCCCTGAGCTGTGCTGATTACAGTAATGAGGTGGAGAGCAGACAATCTTATCATCACGTGCACAGTTACTGACATGAATCAGATACAGAAATAGCCCGAGATTCTTGAAGTACAAGATCCCCAGAGGATCTCTCCTGGCCTGGGAAATAAAAGAAAAAAAAAATCAGATAAAGAAGTGCATTTAGATGAAAGAACTCAGCAGGGAGAAAGAGGGAGAGCACGAAGAACTAATTATTCAAAGGCCTGTGGTAGGGAAAGCATGGATCATTTGAAAGAAACAAAAATGAACAAAACCCCAAGAGGCTAGATTCCAGAGGAAAGTAGAAAACTGAAGCAGAGCAAGGGACAGGGTCAAGTGGTAAATAAGTTTCTATAAGTGTTAAGAATGTGAATCTTGGCCGGGCGGTGGTGGCGCACGCCTTTAATCCCAGCACTCGGGAGGCAGAGGCAGGCGGATCTCTGAGTTCGAGGCCAGCCTGGTCTACAAGAGCTAGTTCCAGGACAGGCTCTAGAAACTACAGGGAAACCCTGTCTCGAAAAACCAAAAAAAAAACAAAAAAAAAAAAAAAAAAGAATGTGAATCTTGGGCCTAGAGGGATGGCTCAGTGGTTAAGTACAAATTAACAAAGGACCCAAGTTTGCACCCACATCAGTAGGCTCACTCAGCAGCTATCCATTGCCACCTGGAACTCTAGTTCTAAGGGATCCAGCGTGGAATCTTCTGGATCCCATGGGCATTCGCACTCACATGTACACATCCCCACACACATATACACATAATTAGAAATAAAATCAATCTTTTTTAAAAGAATAAGATGAGTTCTGGGAGGTAGAGGAATGGGTAGCATCATAAGTTCAAAGCCAACTACTTCACATTGTGAGCTTCAGGCCAGTCTTTATTTTACCAAAAGAAGAAAAGCTGGGAGCCACTGGAGAAGAGTCCTAGTCTTCTTGGTGTCCACAAATGATCACTCCGAATTAGAGATCAAGAGACACGAACAAATGAAGAAAAATCCAGAGGATTTAGTTATCCGTCGGACATAGATTGGTGGAGGGGAGGGAGGAACAAACAAATTATCTTTGAGGTGGATGGTGGATCTGTCTACAGTGCCAGCCAAAGACGACATAACAGAAAGAACACTTTAATTAAGATACTACATCGGAGGTTCTCAACCTGTGAATTGTGACCCCGTTGGGGGTCAAGCCACCTTTTCACAGGGATCACCTCAGACCACCAGAAAGCAGATACTTACATTACAATTCATAACAGTAGCAAAATTACAGTTATGAAGAAGCAATGAAAATAATTTTATGGTTGGGGGTCACCACAATATAAGGAACTGTACTAAAGGGGTGCGGCATTAGGGAGGTTGAGGGCCCAGTTCAAAATGAAGAAACAGGGCTCCCTGCTGATCAGTCACTAAGAAATTCAGGAGAGTGAGGCAAGGTCCTTTTAATCATGAACCCCTGTGTGGTGGCTAAAGTCACAGTCCTAGAAGCCACCCCCACTAAGACCCTGTCTGTAGGTTTGAAGTATCAACCATAGAGAGAAGAACTGCATAAACCAAATCCCATCAAAGGACAAATTCTGCAGCTGAGAGAGGCCCCTGGTGCCCCAGGCTCAGGTACCTAGAGTTATCCTGGGTGATCATAGAGACTGCCCAAATGGCTGTCACCTTTGAGTACCTAGAAATAAGACCTGATACCTCCGATGAGACAAACGTGAGACGTTGGAGAACAAGGTGTTGGTCCCTGAGTAAAGCAAACAAATTGCTTTATGTAGCACCAGAGTTACACAAAGGGAAATTCCATGTTGGCTGTCCAGTGATCTGCCCTTCCGTTGTGCTTCGCAACATCTGCTGGCCACAGTTCTCAAGACATCTAAGCAGTTTGCATAACCCTGGCTTGATTTGCCCTGAGGCTACCCTTAACTTGGGCTCCTAAATTTCTGACCCTCCAGGTCTTCACTCCAAATTATTTCTAAAGAACACAAGACCGAAGAGGGGTTGTTTTGAGGAAGCCACTGGCGGGAGACCTGTTCCCTGGGCTCCTACATAGTCACACTGTGTATATGTGGTACAAGGGGAGTCGGAGGCCCTGAAACCACTGGGGAAACTCTGTCCAGGTCACTAACGAAGGTTATTCGGGAAACACTAGAAATGTAAAACACTTAAGATAGTTTCACTTAAAATTAAAGCGAAACTATTTTACAAGCTAGATAAGAAGAAATGAAACTCCCATTATCAGCCTTTTAAAGAGTTTTTTGAAGATTTTATTATTTATTTAACTCTGTGTGTGTGTTATATATTCATATGAGTGGCTATTCCCACATGGATAAGGATGCTCACATAGACCTGAAAAGTCGATTAGATCCCCTAGGGCTGGAGTTGCTTGCAGGCAGTTGTGGCTGGCAACTGGGCCCCAAACTCCGGTCCTCAGAAAGAGCAGCACACATTCTTTGGGGCTGAGACATCTCCCTGGTCTCTCCCTGCCCCACCCAAAAAAGTCAACCATGAATAGCAAAGAAGATCAAGATCTTAAAAGACTTCTGATCAGGTCTGAGCAACCCCACTCTCTCTACCTGTATCGCACACTTGTGCTCCACGGTGACTCTGTTGCCAGGCAACCTGACTGATCCCTGAGTCCAGCAACCTGGGTCCCTCAGCCTCTCCCTGGCAGCCCCAGTGCACACACAGGGCTCCCAGACTGTTCTCTAGAATTGCAGAAAGGCATGGGGCAACTATAGCAAGAGAGATGCCATTTTTGCTGGGCACGAGTGGATTCCTCATAAGATCCTGGACACTGTACATGAGACTCTCTAAAATCTACTCATGCCCACATGTGTGCACACACAATTCTTTCCTGCCCAGATCCTGCTGCAGCTAAGATGTGAGATTTACCAATCAGAGCCCCTGAACTTGGACTTCACCACTTCTCGGCATCTTGATGTCTTGCAATGATGGATGGGGAAGGAGACAGAACACAGTAAAGGGCCTGGCGATGTGTGAGTGAAGTACCAGCAAGAGACTGCCAGCCTCCACATTTATTTGGTGAGAATTCTGAAAAAAAAAAAAAAAAAAAAAAAAAAAAAAAAAAACAGATCTCAAGCTGAACATGCCGTCCTGGAACTCTGGAAGTTATGATGAAGATGGTGCATCCGAGGCTTTCCTCAGCTAAAGAGGCAAACCTAGTCAGACAGACAAACACTTTCTTTTTAAGCCGTGCTTTGCAAAACTTTCATTGGCAGCTGACATTTAGAAATAGGGGATATTTTGGAACAAGGGCAATAGAGGAGACATAGCCCTCCACACCCACTTCCCACTGCCTCTGTCTGATCTCCCAGGAGAAACTTTATTTAAATTGAACTTCCCTAGGTTCAGGACTGACTCAGGCCATTTGTTCCCAAGGAATGCACAGATTGATGTTTAACGGTTATGCCTTTCTGAATTAACAGAGCCAAACAGCTCAGAGGCTGAGTCTATGCCATCTCTCCCCAGGCATCCACTCTCACTTCCCCCTCATGGGCACTTCCCTTGTCCTGAAACCCAAGTTCAACCCTCCTGCCATGCAATTCTTGGCATTTATGTCTCAGATGGAGCTGTGGCTTTGGGGCTTTTCCCAGTGTGCGCCAAAGGCTTCTCAATGGAGCCGTTGTCCTCCCAGACTTGAGATAGACGCGCTCGGCATGGTCCCTCCCCGGCTAAAGACAGTCTTGCATCAAGGCGCTCACCTGAGGTTACTGAGGACCATTTAGAATCTGAAATGTCGAGGAGAGAGTGAGCAACAATTTGAAATCAGTGGGGAAAGGAAGGGCCAACTACTTGACAAATGGCTGAGGATTACTGGCTATGCATTTCAGAATGAATAAAGAATGCAGGTCCTAACCCCGTTTAGTTGAATATGTATTAACAAGAAATATATATAAAACTTTTATACATCTCTCTTCTTCCTGTCACCGTGAGACTGTAGACTGTAAACACATGTGACATATTAATATAGTAATATATAGCATATTCATAAAACTAATATTATATTAATAGCAATATATTCCAAACTAATTATATTATATTACTAGTATATGCTCAGACTCTATTAACTAATATATAAATATGATGCATAGACTATATACTACAATTAAGTACATGCTAATATATTTGTATTCTAAGTTAAAGTATTATGAAATAGTTTGATGTGCATATGTAAAAGAAGATTCTAGAAGAAACAACTATAAGATATAAGAGTTGCCACCTCTCCCCTGGAATTGAACTCCCAGACCTCTGCTTCCTGGTGTTTCAGCCTCTAGCGCTGAATCAGAGCTGTCCAGTGCCAGTCCCAAGGAGAGCTGCTGCCTCTGTAGACACACAAAGAAAAACACAAAGTGCTGGGGAAGACAAAGGATTGCAGGATGGCAGCAGAGGGTGGTGGCTGTCCCAGTGGAATAAGTACTGGACACAGCTGGGAGGAAGGGTCGTGAGGGTCCATGCTGTCTGAGTCAAGGAGAACCTCATGCCTCACCTGGGATTCAGGTCCCCTGGCTTACCTGGTCGACAGCACTGTGTCTACACCGAAAACATGCAGCTCAGAGCGAGGCTGGCTTCCGTGTGCAGAAACAGACATTCCAGTGGACCCAGGAGTCAAAGGGGAAGGAGAAAGTGAAAGGGATAGAGGCCTGCCTGACCCCTTGCTCTGCGCCCCTGGTTGGTAGAACTCAGCCTACATACACAGGAGCGGGAGCTCTTGAGTCAGCTTCATTTCAGCTTCTGGAAGATTCTTCTTCCCTCCACAGTTGGAAAGCTTCTGCACTGGCACTTCCCAGAGTGTTGGGAGGAGAGGGCAGGGCCCTTGATCCTGGCCCACGAGGCACCGCATCAGGCAAGACTGGCCCACTAGCTCGGCCATAGTAACCCTCTCCAATGGAGCAGACTTGGAACCCTGTGCCAACAGAAAGTCTCCGAATTGAAGGAGGAAGAAAAGGAGATGGGAGAACCCTGGGGAGTACCCTCCACATGGGTCTACCATTATTTAAGCAAAAAGCTCCCTAGCCAACCGGACATGTACCATGGCCGCCCCTTGGGTCAAGCAAGGTATTAGGACAAGTGACTTGCCCAGGGTACAGAATGAAAAAGCAAAGGAGGACTCCAGGCCAGTGTTCTTTCCACCCAAACTGAGTTAGAAGGCCCTGCTGAAGGGAATGTCTGGGCATAACCAAAGGATTCCCAGAGACTTCCCAGGTATCTGTACTAATGTCACCACCTCTGCCCTTCAGCAATGATAGGTAGTTGGACAGGTTACACATCTCCAAGCCAGGGACACTGTAAAACAGGTCCATGGGGAGGGCTACCTGACAGGCGAGGGAAGCCCCCCAGAAGTCTGAGCTCCTTGCCATAACCTCCCATACTAGAACCTGAGACACTCAATGAAGCAAGGGCCAGAGGAGGTTCTGGAACTTGACTCTGACCAGCTATCCCACCACACACACACACACACACACACACACACACCACTTCAAGGGATAGTCTTGAACAGGAGACAGAAAAAGCAGAAGAGAGTGAGTTCTAGGGATGAGCGGCAGATGTGTGTTTCCT
Organism: Arvicola amphibius; assembly: GCF_903992535.2. Classification (NCBI taxonomy): domain Eukaryota; kingdom Metazoa; phylum Chordata; class Mammalia; order Rodentia; family Cricetidae; genus Arvicola; species Arvicola amphibius. Next base: position 89,032,169 of record NC_052058.2, on the reverse strand, counting down.
TGAGGAAACTGCATGCTAAGGTGAATTCCTACTCAGCAAGAAATAGCGGCTCTTCAACCCAGGTTGACTGGGGGAACCAATTATTTCTCAATCCTAATATGTTCTAAAATGGCCCATTTATCCACGTCACTGTGACCAAAGAGTGCGTGAATGGAACTCACAGTTGTAGTGTGAACATAGAACAGCTGTCTGGCCGCAGGAAGCGAGACTTTTTATATTGAGAAGAAAAAAAAAAAACTTTTTAAAAGCGAGGTAGCCCATCTAAATATAGCTATAAGCAGAAGTTCATTTAACAGTTCTTTTGCTTACAATGCAGAAATAAAAAAAATTAATTGTATGGCCTAGAAGAGGGAGGAGGAGCTTGAATAATCTTTGCCAGGAAATTTCTAAATGGAGAGGCCCCTGACCTTCAGTATAAAAGAGGGACACCGGCGTAGAGGGGAACACTTTAGGGGCTTGCTCTTGCAGTACCAGAGCCACAAAGCCACAAGGCAGCCTTGCAGAAGACAGAGTCCCACCATGCCTGGCCCAGCACTGTTCTGCTGCGTGCTCTTACTGGCTGGAATGGGGACCAGCAGAGGCCAGCACACCCGGGATGGGAATAACTGCACCCACTTCCCCGTCAGTCAGACCCACATGCTCCGAGAGCTGCGAACAGCCTTCAGCCAGGTGAAGACTTTCTTTGTGAGTATGATGCTGAGCCTTTCCTCCCGGGATGGCCTGAGGTACACATTCCCATGGGACTGTTAGAAATCGCCCGCCTGCTCCTCCTCCTGCTCCCACCTCTTCCAGCTCCCACCTCCTGCTCCCCATCTTTCCCCAGCATCTACTCCCCTTAGACTTAGACCCAGAGAGTCCTAGGCTAAGCCGTGGGTTATGGGTTAAACTAAACCCAGGCACACAGGAAAAGCCACCGAGAAGGCAAATGCGTGTCTCTCCCATGCTCAAGAACTTCCTGATGAGTTTGCAAGGAAGCTCCATATTTTGTTGACTGGGACAAAAGTCTGTGGTCGGAAGCACATGCTGCCTCTGCTTAGTCTTCAGACCTGGGGCAGCACCAGGCATGGAGAACTTACATTGCAGGAGGATTCCTCTTCCAGAGGAGGCAGAGGCATGCAGCTAAGAGACTCTGTCTCCATAAGGGACTCCAGAGAGGCAGGGTTACACAGGTGCTCCTGAACCCTGATGCTCCTCAGGAAGAAGAGCAGGCCTGGGTCCTAGTCTTTCAAATAATTCACTCCTAAGAGGGAGGACTTTGATTTGACTCCAGGCTCTAGCACCATCAAATCCTGCTTTTAAAACTCCCCTTTCAATATTTGCCAGGGCTACATGGATTACTAAGTCAAACCTCTACAAATGGAGGACATGCATGTCAGCTGTGTTCGCCTTAGCCCTTGCATTCACTCTCCTTCTGTTCTTGCAGCAAAAGAAGGACCAGCTGGACGACATACTGCTCACCGATTCCTTACTGCAGGACTTTAAGGTATGAGTTGCGTGGATGCCGGGAAGCGATGGAGTGGTTAGGGAAGGGAGGAGCTGTTCGAGACAGCGGGAGCTGGGTCTGAAGCCGGAGCTTTCGAAAGGAGAAGTGGGAAGCCCTTAAGTCAGCATATTGCCGGCAGTCAAGGGTTATGGAGTGCTCATTCTGTGGTAAAGGGAGAGAATGTAACTAGAGAGCGAGGGGTGCAGGGGGGAGGGTTCCCTAGGGACAAAACTGTCCATCAAGTTTAGTTGCAACAGGCCATCATCTCAGTAACCCCCAACCTTTGATTCCTGCCTCTAGGGTTACTTGGGTTGCCAAACCTTGTCAGAAATGATCCAGTTTTACCTGGTAGAGGTGATGCCCCAGGCAGAGAACCATGGCCCAGAAATCAAGGAGCATTTGAACTCACTGGGAGAGAAGCTGAAGACCCTCAGGAGGCAGCTGCAGCGCTGTGTGAGTAGCAGACCAGTCCTTTCCCTCGGAGCCACCCCACAAACACAACCTTCTACAGCTCAGCCAGGCCACACACAGACTGGGCTGGGGACTAGGTAAACCGATACAGGCACCTCTAGTCAGAACTCCCCACTAGTCTGTCTCTGAGCAAGAGTGGGGGTGGCCTTGAGGCCCTCACACGTGAAGATTTGCGTACAGCCTTCCTGTTATTTGTGAGTCATTGTGGGCTATTAGCTACTCCTCTCTCTCTCTTCATGGGAAGGCCAGGGCTTCAGTTACGGCTCCCTCATCTCTTGGACTTGGGCCCCAGGCTGGCAACTAAGGCTTCCAAGCAGAGGAAGACATTCACCTCTTCCTCTCTTCTTTTGGAAAGCAAATTCAGCAACACACTGGGCTGGCAGGACTCTCCCTGGCATTTCCCAAGGGCCAGAGGCCTCACTGTTCCTAAGCCAGGATCCATGACTAATAGACCCAGAGCATCTCTGTCCCTGACTGAAGTGATGCCTTGGCCACTGGTGGGCTGCTTTCTTTTCTCACTGACACCGGGAAAGCAGTCGGAGTCTAGTCGTGCAATAGTTCTAAGCCGAGAATTTGGCCCCAGTAGCTGAGACTTTATCTCCACTCTTAGATACCTAGACATAGCACACGGCAGTTGAGATTGGAGGTAGACGAGGAGGGGCCTGTGAAACACGATAAATGTTTTGGGGGTTTCGAGAGACAAAGACCTGAGTTCAGATCCATGCTTTGCAAACATCTTAGTGATTCCAAAGACATACATTGCATCTTCCTGGGCTGTTCTCCTCTGCCCCTAGTGTAATAGATAAGCACCAAACAGGGCTCAGTTCTCTCTGACAGCTGAGAGATGAGTCTGGCCCCTTCATCACACAACAAGGTTGCGCCACCGCCCCCCCACCCCTCACCCCCACCCCACCCCCCCACCCCCGCCAAGCCATGGACATTGGAACTAGAACTATTAACACACTCTTTTTCTTCTACAGCATCGATTTCTCCCCTGTGAAAACAAAAGCAGGGCTGTGGAGCAGGTGAAGAATGATTTTAATAAGGTAAGCTTGGGGGAGGGGTGGCGAAGAGGGCGTGTGCAACGTGACCCCTGTCCACTCCCCAAAGTGCGGCCGCGGGGAGGGACCGAAATCTGCACCTGGAGTGTGGGAACCCGGCAAATCGTGTGACCTCTTCTGCCAGTTAGGAAGCACCACCTCAGTCACATTTGTTTTCTGCAAAGCGTCTTCTAGCAGTTTCTAAATGACTGCCTCCCCTTTGCAGGCTCTCAGCTTAGACTGCCCAGACAACCTATGAGCACGGAGCCCTAGGTGCTGGGGAGAGTGACGGAGGAAACAGAAAGTACAGAAAGTACCTTGTTGGGAAATGGGCGGAACCCACAAGGGCAGAGAGCAGACATGAATTAATGCACACAGCCACATCTCTGGGGCTCAGGCTGGATGCCTCAAAAATCAGAATGAGCAGGAAGCAGAATTCTTATCTGTCCCAGTGCACTTCCCATCTGGCGAACAAAATGAGGTTTCACACTTCCAACCGCCTGTGAACCCATTAAACCCGAGTTCCCAGAAGCCCTGTGGTCTATGTCATCTTCGTGGGCTAGGCAGAGGCACCTGGCTGGGTTCCAACATCAGTGGCATGAATCCCTTGACAGTAGGCCTAAAATCCCAAAGCATTGAAAAAAAAAATTCCTTGTCTTTCTCTGAAACTATCCTGCTCTCAAACTGCTTCCTCTAACAACTTTGCTTGACTACCGGCAGAGCTGTAAGCTGGGAGACAGTGCAGGCCAAGGCACAGCCCGTTCCCAAGGCAGCGGGACAAATCCTTGAGTCCCCAGGGTCCTTTAGGTTCCAACACAAGAAGGCAGGGAGCCTTCTGTGTTCAGGGTCCTGGCCCAGCCGAGTACAAGGATCTCCGCAGCCCTTCAGGAAGTCTTCACCGGGTGTTTTCTCTCCCTACGCAGCTCCAAGAGAAAGGTGTCTACAAGGCCATGAATGAATTCGACATCTTCATCAACTGCATAGAAGCTTACATGACCATGAAGATGAAAAGCTAAGACAGCAGAGCGTGTGTGCTGAGTCTACAGGCCGCCAGGGCTGAAACAGAGCTCTCTAGATCTTAGCCAGCAGCCGCAACTCCTTGGAAAACCTCATTGTACCTCTCTCCCAAGTATTTATTACCTCTGATACCTCAGCTCCCATTCTATTTATTCACTGTGAGCTTCTCTGTGAACTATTTAGAAAGAAGCCAAACATTATAATTATAATTTCAAAGTATTTATTATTTTTACCTATGTTTAAGCTGTTTCCACAGGGGCACTTTGTAGTACTTGAGTGTTCTAAGGGAAAGTATGTTATATAAGGGGGGGTGGGGATCCTCTTTGGGAAGCCAACGGAAGCTTCCGTTCTAGGACTGGCCACACTTTATAGCCGCAGGCATTATTTGCTGTGATAGCCTCTAGTTTCTTTCACCCTGAGTTCAGGGCTCCTGCAGGAGTCATGAAGACTCTTCCAGGACTTAGGAAAAGAAACTAGGGACTGGCTTTGATGGTTACCCTTCCAACAGCTCGGAGGGAATCCCTGACCTCATCCTCCAGCCATTTCATTCTTGAAAGCTGTGGCCAGCTTATTTATAACCGTCTAAAATTAGTTCTAATAGAACTCATTGTTAACTAGAAGTAAGTCAATTCCTCTGGGAATGGTGTACCGTTTGTCTGTTTTTATAGCAGATTCTAATTTTAAATAAATGGATCTTAGTCACATCACGTTGCGCTGTCTACTGAGTCCTGTCTGATTAAAAGAAGTTTCCCTCGAAGCTCCAGAGGGCTGAAGGGGTAAAGAAATCTTGTATTCCAAAGAAAGGATGCCAGCAACCTCTCCAGGAAGGGGTGGAACACGGATTCCATCAGAGGAAAATCTTGCTTCACTTTCAAAGCTTGAACATAAGCCACTGAGATCTTCAAGCTCAGTTCTTTAAGATACACCCTGGACCTCTTAAAGGGCATGCCAGCTTCCCAAACTGGGGGAAGAGATTCTGCACACACAAACCCAATGCTAAGCAAGAGAGACACAATGTGTGTATTCCTTCAAGCTCCAGAGATCCTGGGGCAAGGTGAATTTAGATTTGTCTGGGGGCACTCTGGGGACTAACAGAAAGTCATACCTAGCTCCTGGAACTGGAAGATAGTCCCTCTCCACAGCTTTGGTTACTACTGGCAATCACAATTTAAAAACCCCTGCCGAGGCCGCCTCCCATAGTGCTGGTGACCTAAATCTGAGGCCTGTCACGTGCTAAGCAAATGTCTACGGCTGAACTCAATCTCCAGGCCTTGATGCTTCGAGACAAAGTCTCAACTAAAATTTGGGGTGGCTTTGAACTCAGTTCCTCTTGCCTCAGCTGTCCAAGAACCAGGATTCTTCTTTGGGCTGAGGTCAGAGGCAAGAGAGTAGAATATAGTCAAAAGAGTAGAATATAGGTAAATTGACCTACTCAATGGGTTCCCAAAGGATTCAACCAGTCACTCTTTCTTCCCCCTCCCTAAGCCACCAGGGAGATGTTAGACTGACTTCTGGGGGCGGGTGGGGGGGGGTATGAGGGCGGGGAGAACAAACGGGACTGGACAGTGGCTGGGGAAGCCCTATTGAATGTCTCGTGACTTGGAGGGTAAGGGAAAATAATGGGCTGAGTAACCCTGACACACACACACACACACACACACACACACACACACACACACACGTGCCAGCCAGGCAGCCTTGGGACAGGGTGGGTGGGATCTGACAGGCTGTGGTCATTTTTTCAGTAAGCCCTGACTCACTTCGGTTAAAGTAACCATCGGAAGGAAGTGGGAAGGATCAAAGCTGAATTTCTGAGATGAAAGGTTGGGGTTAAGAATAGGAGCTAGGGGCAGCCAGGACGGCTCAGTGGTTAAAGTACTCACCGAGCAAGGGTGAGAACCGTAGTTCAGATCCTTAGAACCCAAGCAAATGCTGGTGGGCATGGTGGCCTGGGAGGGCAGAGATGGGATCCCCAGAGCGAGGTGGCTAGTAAGCCAGGTCACTTTAGAGAGCTCTGGGTTTGAGACTCTGCCTCAGTGAAAAGGTGGAAGAGAAATTGAGGACGGTCCCTGATATCAATGTCAGGCCTGCACATGCATGCCCACTCATGAGCATACAAAGAATGCATGCAGAAACCCACATCTAAGTGGGAGGGGGAAAAAGGAGAATGGGGGCTTGCAGAAGAGGAGCAGAGAGGTGACTGAACCTCTCATTCTGACCTAGAGAAGTTCTGAGTCCCTAGCCAGAAAGAGCCCAGCTACTAGGGCTCAGTGGCAGCCAGCCCATGCTAACTAGGAGGAGGCGGTGTCTCATTGAAGAGACTGGGCATTTAAAACAGAAGCACTCCTGAAAACTCTACATAGCTGACCTCAACAGTAGCTAGAGCACGTCTTGCAGGTGTGTCAGCACCACACATATAAGTTTATCAGGCGTACAATATGCTTTTAGGATTGCTACTTTCTTTAGGCCCCAAATGGAGTGCTTCTTCATGGCTCCATCCACTATGCTATTGTTCAATATTTCAACATTCTAATAGTTATGTTGGAAATTCAAGGTTTTTTAATTACTTTATTAATCCAGCATTCTTAACCATGTGTTGATCATAAATTAATCTTAAGAAACACCTTGGCTCTGTGTTTGCTACTTAAACTCTGTATGTATCTATCCCAATAGCTTCATGCCTAATATTTACATTAATAATAATGTGGGCATCGATTGAAGCCATTTGCTGGCTACTTGGCTACACACTTGGTATATATTAACTCATTTGTTATCATGTAGTACTATAAGATATTATTAAACTGATATCTCGATTTATCTTTTTTCCCTTTGAAACAGAGTCTCACTGTTAATCCCTGACCGGCTTGTAACTCACTATGTAGACCAAGTGGCCTCAGACTCACAGAGGGCCATCCACCTGCCTCTGCCTCTCAAGTGAAGGGATTAAAGGCTTGCGCCACCACACCTAGCCAACATCTCAATTTCTTGCACATAAAAATGAAATTCAGATAAGTCATATTATCTACTTTAGGTCACCCAACTACTAATGGCAGAGTTTGTGATCTTAATGACTATATCAGAGTCCTATATGTTACTTTTATATATAAGTTACTGAATAATTCTTTTTTCCCATATTGTTCTGCCTCATTAAGAAACATAAATATTTGCCAAACTGGTGGTGTACACCTATAATCCTAAGATTTGAGAAACTGAAATGGAGAAATTGAGAATTTGTGGAAGCTAGCCTGGGCTACAACTGAAAAAGCCTGCCTCACAAACAACAGTAAAATAGCATACACCAATATGCCCACATGCTCAAGAGGCTGAAGAAGGAGGGTCCCTGGGTCTAGGTGTTCAAGGCCAGCCTGGGCAACGTAGAGCGTCCTTATATAAAAAAAAAGTAATAATATAAATTTTAGAATTATGTATCTTCATTTTTATTTGTCTTGAGGTACTTTTAATTTCTCTCCTAATTACTCTTTGACTATCTGGTTCTTCTGGAGCATAAGAAATGTTCACATGTGTAATATAGCCCATCACACGGCTGTGGCTCCTTCATAACTGTCCACAGCACAGGATATATCATCCTAAGAGCCAGTGATCTGGAAGAGAACCAAGAAGAAGGTAGGTGCAGCATCTTTTCTGGCCTAATCCAGGAACTCTCACATCCCCGTTCCACCGCATTCTTCCTTTTAGGAAGGGGTACCTACAGGCCATATCCAAGTGAGGGGGTCGGGTTTCATCTTTTGAAGGAAGCATATCAAACGATCTGTGCACAAATTTTAAAACTTCTACACCCTTTAAAGCTTTAAGAGATAGTAACTCTGTGCTCTTGACTGGTGGGTAGAAGGAAGAGCTGGTTGGGAACCACCTGCATGGCTGGGCCATAAGCATAGATATTGCCATCCTTAGGTCTCCCTCCTATAGACTTAGCGCAACATACCTACTTCTATTAGCCTTGGTTTCTCCTTCAGAAAACTGGCAAAAATTTCTCTCTAGATGCTAGGGATTGATTGTCTGTATCCTTCTTCTCCCTACCCTTTCTCCCAATCAAATCCATCCTGGAGGCTTGACCCCCAGAGTGATGACATTTGAAGGCCTTTGGGGGATGACCAAGGTTAGATGGTGAGACGGGATGACAGGGTGGAGTCTTCTTGGTGGACTTAGTGCTAACCCTGAAGCGTTTGCTCTACTTCCTTATCACATTTTAGGACGGACCAAAGAGGAGGTTTTATGAGCACACCATGAGATAGAATCTCTCTTGAAGCAAGAGAAGAGGCCTCAGGATGAAACTGCCTCGCAGGCACCTTGATCTTGAACTTCTGAGCCTCCAGAACCTTAAGAAGATAAGTCCCTACTGGCTAAGCCAAGTCACCTACAATGTCTCTCTCTGGCAGCCCAAGCCCACCAACACACAAAGTTTGGCATGAAGGCATCTCAGGTGTGAGAGTACACGTGCTTTGAGGAGGTGACATACAGGTGATGTGTAGGTGATGGTTTGGGAAGAGGGCTAAAAGCCTTTGCTCTCGAAGAAGACCGGCTATCTCCTCTCCCAGATCTACTTGGTTCTCATGTACCAGACCTAGGGTGACAGTAGATAGTGAGAATCTCTATTCATTTGTGGTCCTGGCTGCTAAGAGGAAAGGGCGGGACCACTGAGAGAAGTTCCTGGAATCTAGATGGCAAAGTGATGGCTCCTTGTAGATCTGGACAGAAACCAGGCAGAAAGGTTCCTCCACTCAGGGGAAGGCCACGTCAGGTGAAAAGGAAGAGGCCTTCCATTCTGCGCCATGTTTCTCCCTCAAACTTAATTTTGAATTTAATTGTGATAAGATTCAGAGAAACTATAAATGCAAAGTGGATCATGAGAACAGAAAGCCAGAATGAGAAGATGACTTTTGACCCTTTTGTGAGCTGCAGAGCTGTCTCTAACATGAACCAGTCAACCCTATGTCTCTAAGAGCACCATGGGTCCCCTGTGTATAGGCTTCATTTGTTCAATGCCCCTTTTCCCATGATACTCAGGTGGTGGCTTTGGAGATATACTTAGACTATCCCGAACTAGAATTCCTCAGTAGTAAAACACAGAGCAAGGATTTTTTTTTTTTTTTTGGTTTTTCGAGACAGGGTTTCTCTGTGGCTTTGGTGCCTATCCTGGAACCAGCACTCGGGAGGCAGAGGCAGGCGGATCTCTGTGAGTTCGAGGCCAGCCTGGTCTACAAGAGCAAGGATTTTATCCTGGGGTCATAAATAAGGGCACTGGAGGAGTGGTAATGGGGGTACCAAGCAAACCTGAAAATACCAGCAACCCCCTCCCTAAGCCTGCAGGGGAGCATTCAGAAGCATTCCTCCCTGTGTGGCAGGAGTCCAAGTCACTCCGTAGAGCAGGAACTGGTTATTTTATTCGTATCAAAGTCCACGTACTAGCCCTTTGTTATATCTTTGATTAGCAGTTATAAAATGGCAGGTTCCCAGGGAAAAAGATGAGCTGCTTTTCTCTGCAGTCCCGCGTCTCACAGCCACCTGGGGAGTGGACCTCTGAGTTCTGCTCAAGCCTCCATCCCCACTCTAGCTTCTGAGCTCTTCGCTCAGCCAAGCCCCTTCCCACTCTGTCCTTGGCAGTTTTCCAGAGTGCTTCCAGTCATCCATGTATCAAGAGCTCCCCTCTCCCCGCAGTGTTGGGCAACCACCCAGGCTTGAACTTCCAAGAGCTCCTGTGGTGCCCAGCTGGAGAAGACAGGGACAGGGAGAAGAACAAAGAACATAATGCAGCTTTCCTCTTGTCCCAAAGCACAGCTTCTGATGTCTGGTGGCCTCAGCTCTAAGACCACAGCTGCCTCTAACTCACCAGAGACATTACATTGAGATACCTCCTACCTCAGTATTCTCCTAAATACAGAACATTTTTAGGGTGTTGTTATAAGAAATAAATGTATGGGTGAATGTAAAGGTCCTACCATACTGCAAGGAATTAATACAATACTAAAAACAAAAATATCTATCCCTTATACATCTTGGAAAATGATTGTGGGGAATCAGATGGAAAAAGAGGTGCTGAAATTCTGAAAAAAAAAAATAGTTGGGCATGTCTTGCATTTCTGCCAAAAGTTAGACCTTTGCTCCCCTACCCACCCACGATTCATGGGTAGAAGGCAAAACAGGCTCAGCCTTGCACCTGGGATGGAAAAAAGGAAACTGAATTTTTAAGTGTCTACTTTGTTTCCAGAAACCAACCCCAGAGATGGTTTGGGCTTGATGAAGTGAAAGAGTCATGTGTGGATGAGGGGTATGGATGCGTGAGAGGGTCATAAATCCAGGGAACTGCTTAACATATGCTCCTAATTGCCACTGGGAGCAATAGCAGCTACCTGACAATTAAAGGCAGGTTAGTCTAACCATGTGTCCAGTTTTATTTGATTTAAATACTGGGCTTTGCCGTGTGTGTTCAGTCCCCATCACTGCTAGCACTTTGAAACACTAGAATTCAATCCCACCACTGTGGTTTTTCCCTCACCACTACTGGAGATTTTTGCAAGATCATACAGTCACAACATGACACGGTCCTGTTTGCCCAGGACACCTCCAGAATCACAAAGTCGATTACAATTTTCCAGGGTTACTTAAAACAGAAAATGTCACTTCCCCAGCATGACCCTACCAAATCCCCTCCACCAAAGCTGCATTAGTAACCCTGACTAATACTCAGCACTAACAGCTAATCTAAGCATCTACCATAATTATCTCTACCTTCATATCTACCACTGATGAACCCCAAACCAGAAGAGAGGAGGGCTAGCCTCTCCCTGACATTCTTTTCAAGTCAAAAAGTTTACAAGATATGCATTTATTCTTTCAGCACTTATTGGGCTTTAGGAACTATGTTGGGGTGATTGGGTAAAAGCTGCAAATAAGGCAGACCCAGTACCTGTCCTCGTGGGCTCAACAACTGTTACAAAACTGAGTCTGTAATAATTACTTTTCATATATATGTATATATACTATATATACTTTTATATATGTATGTATATATATATACATACTTTTCATACACACACATAGACTTGAGACAGAGTCATTGTTGCATTTAAATCACTAGGCTCAATCAATCCTGCTTTAGTCATTATGCCTAGCTAATGGTGGTGACTTCTATTATTTATTCATTTTTTTTTTTGTCTTTGAGACAGGATCTCACTATATAGCCCAAACTGGCCTTGAACCCTTGACCTGCTTGCCTCCACTTCCCAAAGTCCTGGCTTGTGCCCTCATGTCTAGTATGACAATTCATAGCAATGAGAAGTGGGAGATTTAACAAAGCAATCAGGCTAGGTTGGTCTTCCAGGCTTTGGCGAGAAGATGACTTTTAGCTGGATGAAGGATTGGGGATAACTGGTGAAATGAAGATGTTTAGCAGATAAACCAGCATCAAGACTCCTTAGCTGGACAAGGAAGAGAAGAGGGAAAGCCTCCTCTCTGAAATAACAAGATTCGGACCGGTTCCCAACACAGGTGTACTCTCTGGTTTCTCCATCTGTGATGCTGAGACCCTCAGTAAGAAAGAACACAAGCAGTCTGAATAGCTAAAAGACAAACCACAATGAGGGGGTATGAAGCATTAGAGGGAGCTTTGTGATGAGCCTGGTTTGATCAATCAGGGATGGCAAGTTGTTTATAAAAACGTTAAACTTCTCTGGGCACACCTTTAATCCCAGTACTCGGGAGGCAGAGGCAGTCGGGTTTCTGTGAGTTCAAGGCCAGCCTGAGCTACAGAACAAGTCCTGGGATGGGCTCCAAAGCTATACAGAGAAACTCTGTCTCAAAAATGTTATACTTCGCTGGCAAAGGGAAGCCATCATAGGTTGTTAAGTAGAGAAGAGAAGATAGTTCTTCTCTGCATGAGACCACCCAGGCCATTTGCTCCTAGTCGAAGTAAGGGGGTGTTATAGGCCAGGACTAAGGTGTCCATAGGAACGAACGGATTTCCTATATTCAGCAACGTTGGGGAGAAAGTGGATAATAGCCAAGATGACTCATAGAATTCTAGCCCGAGCAACTGAGTAGAGAAGAGGCAGGTTTAAGAGCACGGTATACGTATTTACATGGGTTCTACTGTGATGGAGGTGTTACCAAGACAGTAAAAATATTCAGCATGATCAGACGCACGACAGAGGTGGATGACCATGAAGTGGGACGGGGAGAGGGGGCGGATAGCAAGTGGTGACAGCTGCTTTGGGGCCAGGCCAAAAGTGCCCATGGAAAGTCATGAGGGAGATGGAGAAACCGATGAAGTCAGGTTCTTTGGAAAGTAGGAGCGGATGAGTTGCAGGAAGAAGGAAGAACTGAGGGAGATGTCACTGAGCAACTACCCAAAGAATGTAGGGGAGATAGGAGCAGAAGGGGGTTGGTTTGAAGGGCTCTTGGCAGAAGTTGAAGTTGTCTCCACCGCATTCCTTCTGTTCGTTCTCCTTAAGACAGTGATGGGGGCGGGGATAACGCAAGGAAATGCGAAAAGAAATAAAAATCTGAAGTGAGGTTAGCAGAGACATGGGAAGCAGCGATGCCAGAGAAATGTGGTGGATGTCCAAACAATGGCGTGCCCATGTGCTGCCTAGCTTTCTGTCGGCTTGACCCAGCTAAAACCCTCTGAGAGGCTCAAGCCAGTAAGCCCTGTTCCTCCATAGTTTCTGCTTCAGCCCTTGCCTCCAGGCTCCTGCCTTGAGTCCTCGCTCTAACTTCCCTCCGTGTGACCCGAGAGGTAGGGTACGGAATAAACCCTTTCCTCCCCCCAAGTCGTGGTGTTTTATCACGGCGACAGAAACCCTAGCTAAGTCAGTCTGATAGAAGTAAGCAGTTTGTAGGTTGAAGTGGTCTGTAAATTGAATCAGCTTTCTTGGGATTCTCTTCCTAGCCTTGTATGAACACATAAAAGGCAGGGTCATTGTCCTCCACTAGTGTGACAACAGAGGGAAGGTTGAGAGCATGTAAGCCGAGTGACAAGACCAGCAAAGACAGACAGCACTGATACAATGCTACACTGGGGTTGAGCTCACAAGAAACAGTTGTGAGGTATTTTTTTTCAAGACAGGGTTCAAGACAGGTTGGCTGTCCTGGAACTCTCTGTGTAGCCCAGGCTGGCCTTGAACTCACAGAGATCCGCCTGCCTCTGACTCCCAGTGCTGGGATTAAAGACATGCACCACCGCCACCCGACTCGTGAGGAAGAATCTTAATCACTGAGAAGAGGAGCCTGTGGGCAGAGTGTGACAATACACTTATAAGGAGACTTTGGAAGTCCGAACGTCATCACTACAACAAGTGTCTGAGTAGAAGTAGTCACGGGAAACATGGAAGTCGCAGAACTGAAAGCCACAGATGGATGAGTCATCTACAAGTCTACCAGGTTCCCAGCTGTAGAAGAAAGGGCTGTGGGATTCGGGAGAAGGAAGACGGTGTTTAAATAGCTTGTGAATAACAGCAAGAGGAAGATGAATTTTGAGCATCTAGGGATGTCTGTAGATTTCGGTTTCCATGTATATCAAGTTATCGGAGTTGCCAACAACCAGCAAATGGGCATTTCAAATCTCCTAAGCCTCGGAGAACAAGTTTAGATTTCTTGGGAGGAGTCCCTAGTGGAATTTCCTAATACACAGGACCTTTTTAGTGATGTATATTTCTAATCACTTTTAAGTCATAAAAGTAACAAATTTCTAAGCATTAACCCTAGAGTCACTCAACTCAAGAAGCTTATGCTTAGGACCAAGATTGAATCATCATCCAATGGCCCATCCAGTTGAGAGCCTGGAGTAAGATTCCAAACACAGACCTCTCTTTGCCCCTGACCCCAAGCCTCTTCCAGATGATACATCACCATTAATCTCAGTCTCTTCCCCACGGTGGAGAGATGAAAAAGAAATCACCATATGACATTATTTCCTCAAATCTAATACAAATCTCTTGATGAACACAGAAGTCCATCTGAAAACAGAGGGCAAAAATCTAGCCTCTTACTCTGATGTCTGGGTCCACATGACAACCAGTCATTTTCCCACCACCATCTCAGCTGAGGCATTCAAACATCCAACACCTTGGGATGCAGTCTAGGGAGGTAATAGAGGCAGAAGCTGTCTAAATCAATGTCATTAGGTATGGCCTGAGGGCCACTTCTGATTCACAAACCGTTGGTTGCCAGTCTGCAGCAGGGTGTTAACATGTCCTTGCTTTACAGAAGCCCTGAGAAAATCGACTTAAAGAAAGAAAGGCTTATTTGGGGTCACAGTTTCAGAAGTTTCCATCCCTGATCACCCCATTGTTGGTGGCCTGTGACTGGGCGGAGAATACCCTGCCAGGGAGCAGTGCTGGAGCACATCTGCAAGAAGCAGAGAGAACTCAACCGTAGAATGGTCCCTCCTCCCAAACCCATTAGTTAGGAGTTCATAAGTGAATTAATATGTTCTTGAGGTTAGAGCCCTTATAAGCCTACCACGTCCTGAAGCCTTCTCCAGAGACCAACTCTCATTGCACGAGACTCATGGTCCAAGGTAAGTGTAATAGCTGTGTAAAAGCTTCTAGGGTATTTTTTGTGTTTTAAAAAAATATTTGAAAATGGGACTTATAGTTTGTATATCTCAGTAGTATTTTCATCCATCTTCCTAATAATTCTTTTTATTTCATTTTATGAAAATGTTGATCCCTAATAGATTGAAAATTTTAAAGTCAAGTTCTTAGCCAAAAATCAGCTTGAGAAACACAAAACTAACTCATACTCTTTACCCTGTTCCAGGATTCACAAAAACAAAAACCTCTTTAAATGGACAAAAGAAATAATGAGATACAAATGTGCAAAACACATATCCACAAACCAATCCAATCTCGGCCCCTTATCTGAAGGTAGAAATACCAGTCCTTTACCTGCAGATCTGTGGGAACTTTTCCATGAGATACCCTGCTGTGGGACCACAGTGAAGGCTGTTAGTCCCTGAAAGCCATCTAGGTGAACTGACAACCCATTACCACCCCGCAAGACGCTCAGGCCCCACCAATGAACAGGGGGTCTACAATAGTCAGCAGGAATTGGCTGACTCCCAACTTCAGCCAGGATAACAGCACAGTCCTGCCATCCATCCCCTGCCCTCCATCACACCTGAAGAACCCACTGTCCTAACTAGGAAAGAAGGTGGATGCCATCGTTGTCTGCCATTTCCCCATCTCTTAAGAGCCTTTGTGCCCATAGTAAGCACACATGTGCTTCATAGGAGCTGGTCCCGCCTATGGTACAATGATCTAAATCTAAACCAGCATGCATGGGCTCATGTGTTGAATGCTTGGTCCCCAGCTTTTGACATTTTAAATACTGTGGAGTGTTTGTCAGGTAGGCCTGACTCGTGACAAAAGTCACTAGGGGTAGACCTTTAAAGGTTTTTCTTTTTTAACCCAACTGTCTCTGCTTTCCAGTTACTATGATGCAAGAAGCCCGTGTCACATGCTCCCTCTGCCATGAATTCCCCCACCATGACGAGCTGGAATCTCTGTATCACATTGGAGCCTACTTCTTCAGGAATCCAGCATATACAGAAGACCAGCTGAGACGCCCAGCCTTGTGGGACTGACAGCTACCAGATTCTTGGATTTTCTGTTCACAGCTAACCATTGTTGGATTAGCTGGACTGCTAATCATTCCTGTAAAGCACTCCAATAAATTCCAATAAATTCCTTTATACTTACACATAGAGAAATCCATTCCATAAGTTCTGTGACTCTAAAGAACCCTGACTAATATACTTACGGAGGCCCTTCTCATCCAGAAGACTTGGTGGATCTAACTTATCTAAAGTGCTGATCAACTGTTCTTTTTCTGACCTGTAGAGATGGATAAAAGTACAATCCCAGGGAAGGAGAAATCACTTCACTTCCATGAGGGAAAATTAGAATTAAAAGCATAGCATCTCTCCTATTTTGTGTAACTGCCCCCCTTTTGTATTTTGTTAAAATACAAAATTTTTTAAATTTTGTGGCTTTTTAAAATTTTCTTTTTTAATTAATTTTATTTTTATAAATTATTTTTATTGTTATTTACAATTTTATATAATTATATTTGACCTCCTATCTCACCAGAAAAGAGCTTTGTGATTTGGCCTTTATTCTTCTACATCTACAACAACATTCTTTGTACAGTTCCTTGTTTCATTACTTAAATATGAATACCCTGTGTTTTCTCCCTCCAGTACCTCAGCGCAGCTGCCTCTGAGCCTTAACAGAGACCCAAGGAAAGTAAACCAGGTATACCAGCATACAAGTTCTGCCTACAGAGAGGCAAAGCTAGGGCTCCTGGAAAATTAGTAGGAGGGACTACAGCCATGCGACGCCTTCTTCATGGCTTCCATTTGCTTGGTGGATTGATTTCCATCCTTTGATGTTCTGTTTTTTTATATACTTTTGCTAGCAAACTGCATATTTTAAAAGGGACCATTTAATCAAGAAAATATGACAATTGCAAATATTTATGTACCAAATTAGGGCAATTCACCCAATTTTATAAAACAAACACTAAAGATATAAAAGGGCCCAGATCCTGACACATGATAGTGAGAAACTTCTAGAACCCACGTGCATATTCAGATATGTCTTCCAAACTAAAAATACTAGCAAAGAAATTTCATAAGGAAATGATAACACGGATCACCTGGATTTAACAGATACCTAGAGCCAGAGTCTGCCATCTATATCTATAGCTTACTCCATTCATATTCTGTGTGACAGGGAACACGTACTTCCCAGAAGCATATAGAAACTTTCATCAGATTGATTACGTCACAGGCACAAAGAAAGCGGTACTATAAAAATTGAGATAACTTGGGGCTGGAGAGATGGCTCAGAGGTTAAGAGCATTGCCTGCTCTTTCAAAGGTTCTGAGTTCAATTCCCAGCAACCACATGGTGGGTCACAACCATCTGTAATGGGGTCTGGTGCCCTCTTCTGGCCTTCAGGCATACACACAGACAGAATATTGTATACTAAATAAATAAATAAATAAATAAATATTTTTTAAAAATGAGATAACTCTTTGCATCTCATCAGAGCACAGGGCAATAAAGGCAGAAAGCAACAGCAAGAGACACTTAAGAAACATCACAGATACTTAGAGGCCACACTGAATGACAATGGGTAAATGAAGAAAGCAGGGAAGAAATATAAAGTTTTCTAGAAAGAAATGAAAATAATCGCACAACCTAACAGATCCTCTAGGATAGTTAGGCAGTTCTCAAGACTCAAAAAAAAAAAAAAAAACAAGAAGCCAAACAAAAATGCAACCAATGGCAAGAAATAACAAAGGTCAGAACAGATATCAATGAATGAAATATAGAATAGAAGAACAATAAACGAAACAATGAATTGGTTGAAAAGACTTAAAATCTTGTAGCTATGGTAACCTAAAGAGAGGAGGCTATTCAGAGAGGAAAGGTGCAGAAGAGAAGAAGGATGGAGAAGAAGGGGAGGAAGGCCAACGACGACAACAAAATGTTTGAAAACTGCCTTAACAAAATCCGTTTGTATGCTAATTTAATAGATATTTTGAGATAGGTCTCAGCTTGTTAATCTGGCTGACTTAAAACTCACTGTATAAACCAGGTTGACCTTGAATTGACTGAGACCCATCGGCCTTTGCCTCCCACATGCTGGGTTGAAAAGAGTGTGCTACCCCATCTGGATATGTTAATACAGTTTTTATAAAAGCAAGGACACTGAGTTGGTTGGTTTGCTTGTTTCCTGTGTTTGAATGTTGAACATATTTGAAGCAAGACGTAGCGAAGACTTTGGGCAACTGGAAGAAAAACGAAGCAGAAGAGAATAATCAAGCACAAAACAACAAACCAAACAACAAACCAGAACCGGGATGTTATGAGTCTGTTGAACTCATGACTTTACCAAGCCTAAAACAGAACTATGTCCACACTTCCATTGTGTGTGAAGTAACAATATTCCTTTTGATTGTGTCATTGTTAATTGGGTTTCTGGTTACTTGTAACCAGAAATATATACTAAAGAGCTACATGACTTCTTGGGTATCAACAGCATGGGATTTAATTTAGGGGCTTCCCCTCTTCCCTTCCCCCTTCTCAGCAGCTGAGTCACCTCTGACTCACCCATGAGCCCCAAATATTTGAAGGAGTTCAGGAGGCATAGAGTCCCCTTGCTTTTACCACAAGACATGGAGGAAACCAAACTTTAGCAGAGTCTCAGACCATCCTCCATCCTGCCGTCCTCAACAGTTTCAGCTAAGGAAAAAGACAGCTTCAAAGATTACTAACTGTAGACTCGAGGCGTGAAAGCTATGAGCACCAGCTTGCAAGCCTGACTGTTGCTGATTCGCTCACAGGCTCCACTGCCAGCCTTCTCGACTAACTGCTGCCCACAAGGGCGCAACAGGTGGCCATCTGGTTTACACGTCAGTGTTTGCAATTAAACGGTCCTTGTCGCTTTGGGCTCCGCCTGCTTCACTTCCAGACTACTCTCATTATGCAAAGTTCTTTCAATTTTACTACCAGGCCCCACCTGCTTTCTTATGGCTTGTCTTCCGTAGTTGTGTTTGTCTTCCCAAGAGGAAATAGAAGACAAAGTGCCCCACATGCTTATGCACTCACAGGCTGGCGCTACACATCACATCAGCCGTTACTGCAAAGCTTCGTCTCTCCGTTACTTTCCGTTACACTGCTCATAAAATGTGTAGCTGCTGTGTTTTCCATATTTGCTTTTTTGCATTTCAGTTAGATATTCCTTTTCGTGTTGGGTAGTTCTTTGTCAACTCCTCACATACTAGGGCCATTTTAGAAGAGAGAGCCGCAGTTGAAAAACATGCCCCTGTCAGATTGCCTATAGATAGTTCATGTCATTTCCTTTAATTAATTATTGGTGTGGGAGGGCTCAGCCCACTGTGAGTGGTCCCAGGGCAGGTGGTTCTGTGTTGTATAAGAAAGCAGGTTGAATTTGAAAAACTATATGGAAACCTATTACTGTGGATGCGTCCTATGATATATACAGATATGAAGGAATCTAAATAGAGATACCAGATAATAGGGAGACAATGCCCCCAACAGACATCTGATACCACTAAGTAAAACCTCCACTACCAGGAATGGGTTACATCTTGTTGAGTTGTTGGCCAAAAAGGTCCCATAAAAAAACAAACAAACATTACTGACTATTGACGAGGCTATTTGTTACTCTCCAGTACCCGCTGGTAAGGTCTTATTGTTGAAGACACCATTTATTTATGTTTCTGAATCACAGAGAAGTTAAACTGGTGTCTAACCAGAAGCTTCACCCCTACTCACTAGCACTCACGGTGCTGGAAGGTACTCTAGACAGACAGGAGGAGAAAGGCAATCATCAGCATCACCCAGACACAGGCCTGCAACCTAGAACAGCAAGACACACTGCTGTAGTAGTGACCCAAATGTATGGGAGTGGCCAGCCACTTTTTTACTAGATTTAAGGCCCACTCTATGAGATGGAACTCACACCTGATGATGCTAAAGTGGCCAAGAATCTGAAACTAGATAGGGAAAAATCTACTACCATTATTCTACTAAAGAAACAGCAACAAAATGACTCGAAATGACATTTGCTGTCCTTATAGGTCAGTTCCTCACTTAACCCTCATCAAAGGAGCCTCTTCTTGCAGTAGATGGGAATTAACACAAAGACCCACAAATGGGCAAGGTGCAGAGGGTGAGAGACTTTGGAGCACTCAGTGGGATGTCTTCATCAAACCCCTCCCCTCAAGGCTCAGGAGACATGGGGGAAGAGAAGGTAGAAATATCAAGAGCTAGAGGGGATGGATGGCTACAAAGAGACAGTGTCTCTCAGACACAACCGGACTCTGCACGGTTGTGACAGCACACGGCATGCAGATGGTATTTCAGCGCTGAGAGGGAGAAGTACACACTAGGAGCAGGGGGTGGGGGAGGGAGGAGGGGTGCAGTTAGTGCACCACAACCAGGCTATCTGCAACTGATACCCACTGGCAAAGGAAAAACTGGTTTTTTTCCCAGGGTGGTCATTGGTATATCAACCACACTCCAGGGCAGGCCCCAAACAAGGAGTAGTTGACCAACAAAAACAAATTCAGAGGTATTTTGTGGACTTTTGTTTTGTTTTTCTTTGTTTTGACTTTTTTGGGGGGTCTTATTGGTCTTTTGGGTTTTTCATTTTTGAGGGGGCTTTTTCTTGTTTTTGTTTTGGAGAGAGAGAGAGAGAGAAAGAGAGAGAACGAGAACAGAGTTGTTAAGTAGGGAGGTAGGGAAGATCTAGGAGTTGGGGGCAGGGAGAGAGAAAAACATGATCAAAAATATATTACATAAAAACAACTTAAGAGAGAAAGGAAGGAGGGAGAAAGAAGGAAGAAAGGAAGGAAGAAAGAAAAGAAGGAAAAGAAGGAGGGAGGGAGGGAGGGGGAAGAGGAGGGAGGGAGGGATGCTGGGAAGCAAGTAAGCAACTGTCCTCTTTGGCTTCTGCATCAGTTCCTGCTTCCTGGTGTGGCTTAGGAAAATGGTCACTGCGGTCTGACCTCATTAATGACTCCAGTGGCGTTTTTAAATTTAAGTAGACCACCAGAGGAGAAGAACGGGGCTTGTGGGAGGAAAGTTACTGGAGGTGTACTCTTAAAGGTAACACCTTCTCTCTAGTTATCCCTCTTCCTGTCTTTCCCTTCATCCCCCACCCCCTTTCTCTCTCCCTTGCTACCTTGAGGTAAGTACCTCTGATCTGCTACTGGCTTCTCCATGGTAACCAACTTCATCTTATGCCCAAATGCTTTGGGTTGAACAACTACAGACCGCAAACCCTTTTGAGTCCAGATGATTGCTCAGGTGGAAGGCGCTGCAGAACTTGATGTTTCCGTGCTGGGTTGTGGGCTTTGATCTGATCTTTTCTCACTATTCTCTCATTCTTCCCTTTTTGAATGGGAATACTCACTCTGTGCCGTCATATACTGCGGTAGAACTAGACTTTTTGATTTGACAGGGACTCACAGCTAAAGGATTGCCTCGAGTCACAGGAGACGCTGGATTTTCCAGAGTATTGGGAATGATGAAGTCTTTTTCAGGTGGATTTTGGGATGTCTAAAGTGATGTCACAATTTGATAGGGGCTCGAATGACAAGCCTCAGGGCATGCCTGTGAGGTTTGTAGAGTGGGTTAATTCGTGGATTTGGGCCAAGGTCACGGAATGAACTTTGAAAAGCAAACTGAGCAGTCTTTCATCTCTACCTCACGCTGTTAGGATTCAGGCATTCTGCTGACCCCGTCAGCTGGCAGGATGAACCCAGGCAGTGCCTTGCCAGCCCAGGGTCCTATGGCTGCTAAGTCCCTAGTCACTCCTATGTACACAGATGCAAAAGGTCCCTTTATGAGACAAGCTCCGCCCACTCCCACTCTCTTTCCCACTGCTCTTCTGAAGAGGCAGGCTGGTCCTTTCCTCTCCTTCCTCTTTCTGTCTGTATTTCTTTCTCTCTTCCCTCCCCCACTCCCTTTATGTGAATAAAACTCCTACATGCCTGCATGGCTGTGTCTGTCCCTCACCTGCCATGTGGCCCCAGCCCACCAAGGTCCCTCTCCCGCCGTTTTTTACAACACACACTCCTGCTAGTGGTCCTTCCCCACCAGGATGAACTGCACCCTCAAACTGAGGCAAAATAAACCCTTCTTTAAGTGGCTATTTTCATAGCAATGAGAATACAGATACCAAGCTGGCACACGGTCCTTTGAAGGCTCTGAAATGTACGGTGTATTAGCTTCCCAGTGGTGGCCTCCTGTATGTACTCTACCATGAATGATTCTAAAGGGAACCTTGCGTGTCCACCAAGGAGCAATCAAAACGGTGTGCTTTATGATATAGTCCCAAAACTTCTTCCTGGGAGGAAGTAAACCCTGGGATTGCTTACTTCAACTGTAGAATTTATGGAAGTCCACCCTATGAAAATAACTGGACTATGTCGACGATCGGAAAAACTAGGTGTTGCTGTCTCTCCTCCGTTATTGGAAACAGATAAAATATTTGCAACCTCAATACCTAAAGAAATTGCATCTGTTATAACCTGCTGGCCTGGTCTGTCATTATCTCAGCCGCCTGGCTAGATTATGCCCCAAAATAACAACACACAAATTGTATTCTTTTAAACACTGCCTGGCCCATTATTTCTAGCTTCTTATTGTCTAATTCTCACATCTTGCTTTAACCCATTTCTAATAATCTGTGTAGCACCACGAAGTGGTGTCTTACGGGGAAAGATTCAGCACGTCTGACCTGGTGGCTGGCTTCATCGCATCTGGCTCCCTAAGGAGAGGCTCGGCAGTCTGTCTCAGAGAGCAGAGGCATGGCTTATCTCACTTAGGAGAGGCGTGGTATCTGACTTTAACATAGCAAAATTACATATAACAAAACAGTTATCAAGTAAGAATTACAGTTACAATATTTATATCTACTTTATCTTTTATCATAACTAAGGAAAACTATAACTATCTATTCTTCAACTCCATCAAAGACTACAGAAGGATATAATATCACCTAAGTAAACAAGAAATAAACAACTTCCGAACTCTAGAATCATTCAGAGGTTGGAGGCAGGGATTCTGTAAGTAAGACTTGCAGAGAAGCTTAACTGTTACTATCTATTGGTGGTATGACTTCAGGAAGCCTGAGACACCCCAGTAGCCTTTTGTGGGCCTCCAGCTCTGAGTCTGAGATGCCCAGCATGCCCACCTTCAGAAGCAGAGAGCAGTGCTGGGATAAGAACAGGCTGTGGTCTGTGTTTCTGGTCCAAAAGGCCTCCCTGAGTAGCGCTTCCAGCACATACGTGCCTCTTCTTACACACTGATTTGCATTTTCTTATTTCCTTGATTCAAGTCTGTAAGCTTCCACATAGGAAAAAGAGGAACAAAATGCTAAAAACAAACACATAACCAATTTTTTTAAAGC
The DNA here is from genome assembly GCF_903992535.2 of Arvicola amphibius. NCBI lineage: Eukaryota > Metazoa > Chordata > Mammalia > Rodentia > Cricetidae > Arvicola > Arvicola amphibius. The sequence goes on along the minus strand of NC_052058.2, from coordinate 89,009,190 downwards.
AGCCATACTTGTTTAAGGCCACCGCTGCTGTGTCTGGATGAGGCCAGGTAAACGAACCCTCAGCTTCCTGCACACACCCAGCCCGTTATCCAGGCAGGGCTTCCTGGGTTTGGCCTGACTCTAAGAACACACACAGTCTTGTGTGGGCCTCGGCCACATCCCTGAGCCTGAGGGCCTTCTGCCTACAGCAACCATCCGTGGCAAGTCAGAAGTGAACACAGGTTTGCAGGATGAGATGGGCATGAACGGATGGTGACGTCACTGCTGCAGTACCCACTGAGGGCAGAGCAAGAGCAGGGTCATAGTCTAGAAGCCTCCACAAGCTTCAGGAACTCCTATGGGTAATGCCAGCCAGCAATGAAGTCATGATTCCTCCAGGAAAGCATGCCTTGCTCAACAGCTGGGAGCAAGGTACAGGGAAGGCCATCCTCCACAGAGATGCAAGCACGGACTTCACAGCACAGCAGGGTAGCCTGTGGACAATTAAATTCAGTACAAGTTTCATGGTTGCCTCAATTGTCTCCATTTTATCAGCGGATAATGGAGGCTTCTGACGTCCCTGAGTTTTCTCCTGTATCTGAACTATTGGTTGAGCTACAATCCTGACTCCACAGTAGTCACGGAGGACTGGGGGCATGATGACTGTCCTACCAAGGTGTCTCTCAGGCAAGGTGCCCGGGGCCTACACTGAAGGAAAGAATACTTGCATGTGTTCTAAGTCTTCTACCACCTAATGCTCTGACAAGGGCCAACTCCTCTACCTTTCCTGATTATCCCTAACCTGCCCCAGAAGTTTCCCACAGCATTCTGGACAGCCTTTCCAGTCCCCTGCCCACAATCCCCTTTACAAAAGCCTGCCTGTTATCTGCACACCTGCTAACTTCTCCATGCACTACCGTCTGAGAAACAAGCCAGACAGCCTAGCTGAGACAAACGCTCGCAGGGGCGGAACAAGACCAACACTAAAACTTTGGTCTGAGCATTCTGCCTGCAGGCCCCAAGAATATGCAAATAGCCACTGTTGACCAAGCAAAGCCTCTGGTGCAGGGGGACTCTCATGGAATCCCCTTGCCCCTATTTTTCCACTCGCCCACAGCTCTGCCAAGGGTATGCAGCTCTGCAGATGGGGAAGTGTTTCAAATGTCCTCTTAGTCTCAGATGACTTATTCTGTGCCCGGATTGCTCCACTACTGAGGGACAGTCCTTTCGCAGACCTTTCTCTCTCTCATAAGGCAACATGCAAAGTTTGCGCATTACGAATGGTCCACGCTGCCTTTCTGGCAGTGCCCATCACGGCTAAAGTGGACACAGCCTCAGATCAAACCTCCACTTTTAGGACTGGATCCTACAGAAGTCTCACAGGTGTACTCAAAACCGCCACACAAGACATTCAAAACATCTATGATTATTAAAGCTGTGTGTGTGTGGGGGGGGGGTGTTTCTGGCCTGATGGCTCAGCAAGTAAAGGCACTTGTCCCTAAGTCTGATGACCTGAGTTCAATCCCTGATATCCATATGGTGGAAGGAGGGAACTGACCCTGTCTCTTAAGTTGTTCTCTCACCTCCACACACACACAGTGCACAGAGCACATGCTTGTGCAGAAACAAACAAATAATAAAAAATGTTAAAGGGAGGTTGGCATAGAAACAAAATGCCCATTAACACAGAAGCTAAATAATTATGGCCACCCATACCATGAAATTACGAACATGTGTCTGTCTGTTTGTTTGTCTAAAGATTTCAAAAAAGAGAGACTATCTAGGGAGACGGCTCAGTGGATAAGGGACTCAAGTTCAGATCTCAGAACCTATATAAAAGCCAAGCTATGCATAACAGCTTCCTGTAATGCCGGGACTCAGGAAGCAGAGACAGCGATGCCACAACCTGGTTAGTTAGGGTACCCAGAATCCACAAGCCCCAGGTTCAAAAGATCCTGTAATCAGAGAATGGTTAATGAGGGAACTCAGTATCAACTTCAAGCCCACACATACACAAGCATTTACAGACATCTGCATGCTCACACAGGTAAACATGCATACACTCATGAGTGCATACTACACATTTACATGCAAAAATAAAAAAATCGAGGGTCGGGGTATAGGTCAGTGGTAAAGCATTTGCACTAAAAATAAGTAAGACTAACAATTAGGACAGAACTAGGAGTTTAATACAGAAATTCGTAAGGTATGCTAAGCAGCACAGTATCTAGCTGGGACTGTAGCTTTCAAACTAAGTTGCATATTATTTAATGAGCAGGACAAAGGCCAGAAGGCTGGCTCTACAGCACCAAAAGTGACGTATAGAATGGCATAGAATGGCACACTTAAAAATGGTGAAGATGGGGTGCTGGGGAGATGGCTCAGTGGTTAAGAGCACTGGCTGCTCTTCCAGAGGTCCTGCGTTCTGTTCCCAGCCCAGCCACCACAAACCATCTGTAATGAGATCTGGTGCCCTCTTCTGGCTTGTAGGCATACATGCTGGCAGAACACTGTATATGTAATAAATAAAGAAATTTTTTAAACTATGACTTAAAAAATAGTGAAGACAAACAGGATGCAGCCTTTAATTCCAGTTTCCCGGCTTGGAGTCCAGCTTGAGCTCCTAGCTAGCCAGGGTTACATAGTAAGATCTGGAGAGAGAGGGGGGGGGGGGGAGGGAGGAGGAGGGGGAGGGGGGAGGGGGAGAGGGGGAGAGAGGGAGAGAGGGAGAGAGGGAGAGGAAGGGGGGGAGAGAGGGAGGGAGGGGGAGGGGGAGAGGGGGAGAGGGAGGGGGGAGACGGGGAGAGGGGGAGAGGGGGAGAGAGAGGGAGAGGGAGGGAGAGGGGGAGGGGGAGAGGGGGAGAGGGAGAGAGACCCCCACTTCAGGAACAGCCCATGCCTCAAAGAACAAGGGGAGTGATCAATACTACCCATCACCCTCTTTTGGCCTGCACACAAGCATAAACACACACATCTCTTTGTGCACACTGCACACACATGTGCAAATACACAAATACATATAACTAAACACACAAATCTTTTTAATTCTTGTAAATGGTAGAGATGCTAAATTTTGCATTGTCACAACTTTTTTTTTTTTTTTTTTTTTGGTTTTTCGAGACAGGGTTTCTCTGCAGCTTTTAGAGCCTGTCCTGGAGCTAGCTCTTGTAGACCAGGCTGGTCTCGAACTCACAGAGATCCGCCTGCCTCTGCCTCCCGAGTGCTGGGATTAAAGGCGTGCGCCACCACCGCCCAGCTGCATTGTCACAACTTTTAAAGGCAAATTGCAGAACAATATACCTAAGGACACCTTCCACATAGCTTGCCCGCTGTGTTTAGAAGCTTATGGATAATAAACTCTTTGATTTTAAATCAAAGTATAAAGCCAAGCTGGAGAAGGAACTGGCATCATGGGACAAATGATCTGCGGGTAGCCTTCACTTCACTCTGCACGACCAAACCACCCTGTGTCATTTCTGCCACATTTTAGCTGCTGCTCCTTGTGTTTGCTTTTACTCAGATGGGCGGCTATGCAACAGAAACCAACCACCCCCTCTTCTTCAGAACCTCGAATAAGCAGGTCAGACTGGCTTTCTTTCTCACCTGCAGCCCTCTTCCTTGCAGACGGAGTAGGAGGCAGGGTTTCTGTCTCACTGTGAGGACTGTCTTTAAAACGGTTTATGACCAGAAAAAGAGGCAACTGAGTGCCAGAAACCCAAAGGCCCCCCTTACTGCAAAAGCAAGCCCTCAGCACGACAGATTCTGGCTAACCGAAGTCTAGGCCTCAAGCCCAGAAGAGGTCATGGTTTCTTTGACTGGTGAATTCAGAACCACAGGTTTACAAATCAGAGGACGAGGCTAGAACTCATCTCCCGGAAACTTGAGGCCTGGTTACCTCAAGAGATATGAGCTATTTGAAGAACCAGAGATACACAGCTGCTGGATCTGAGCAACAAGCAAGATCACAGTTCCCAGGGACTTGAGTAGCCTGCCTTGGGCTTTGGCCACAGCCCTGCCAGGACTCTCACAATCTTTGCAGATTCTCTGAAGCCCCAGGAACCTGACTCCCTTAGGATAAGTGAGATTCAGCCCAGTTCATATTTGGATGCATAGGCCTCAAAGGTGGCAAAGGTGGGGTGGGGGTGGAGGCAGGAGGGAGGGAGCTAGTTCCCATATTTCACTTACAAACCCTAACAGGGCTATGAGTTGAGAGTAAGAAAGTCTACTGTCCTTGAGATCATGAAAGTCAGACAAATGAATGCATTTGCATGACACCCCTGGTCTCTAACGATAATTTACCATACACAGGGTCTACTGCCCCAGGACGCTGCCTGAAACTGAAATCCTACAGGTCAAAGGGTTTGGATGGTAACCTACCTACCTCCATAGTAATAATTCTCCATAGAGCACGTGTGAAAGCCAAGGTAAGCTAAGCTTTGAGGCGCTGGTGTTAAAAATATTAAAAGGTGGAAGCTTACGTGCATTCATTTTGCTACTTGTCCCCAGGAGGCTCCCAAATTTTTAATATTCACCTACAAGGTGATTTCCTCATCAGGGGGTGTGGAAAACTTCCAAGAGTCAAGGCCTTTCCACAGTAGTGAAGGCCCTTGGGACACTCTTCCCTGTCTCCTAAAGCGGCTCAGTCTCTTGCAAAGCCAGCTTTCTCTAGTGGTTCACAAAACGTCCCGCTCCGAGTGAGCTCAGCTGAGGGTACCACTTCTCTCAGCTGCTCACTATTAATGGACTGAAAAAACAGCAGGGAAACCCCCACCGGAGCATGTTCCCCTATTTCGGTTGAGGCACACATTTGAGAATGACGAGTACGGACTGAAGGGGTAGGAAAGACACGCGGGGAGCCTCCCCGCTGAAGGGGGCAAGCCCTTCGGTGGGCACAGTCCATAGGGCCAGCCATCGGATGAAAATGCTGAGGGAGCAGCAGTTGAGAAAGACGGGAGGGCCTGGCTCAGGAGACAGACAAGAGCCCAGTGAGAACTCACCACTAACTATCCCCTCGTTTCTGCAAAGTGCCCTATGAGGGTCAACCCCCAAGGCCGCAGGGAAGCCCTCCTGGGGCCCCATAGCAGCTGCTCCTCTGCCTTGGTGACTCCCGTCCACTCCTCAGAACCCGCCGTGACAGGGGCTAGGCCCACTGCCAGTTCACCTGCATTGTTCACTGGCAGCGAAAGGAACCAAAGGTGGCATCTTTACTGAAGGGTGGCCAAAGTCTTAGCCACGCCACTGATCAGCACGTGGCCTAAAGCAAAATCAGTGACACTAACCTTCAAACTGGCAAACCGCTCCCAACCTTCAAGACTCTTATTTAACTCTGCCAAGCCAAAGCAAGGATGTGAAGGCTTTAACTGGGGAACGGAGCGCCAGCGTCAGCTTCCTTCCCTTGCTCTTCTCTCCTGTCTCAAACGTCTAAGGCTGAGGAAAGGGACATCACATCCTGCACCACTGCAAGCTTCCAAGTGTCCAGGCCTGTGAGAGCGGCGCACACACTTGACTCTGCACAGCTCCTCCAGGGCAGAGTCTGGCTTCACACTCCCCGTCTCCCTCAGCACAGGGCTGAAGTACCCGGGTATTAGCTGTAGTGGCCTAGTGGGAAATGTCTCCATGCTGGCCTGACTCCGTGCAGGGAGAGGGCGCAATGATGCCCCCAAGAGCGAAGCCTGACGTCCCCTGTAGACAGTGGCTGCTCCCAGACTCAGTCAGGCTGACCCAAGGCAGCTGGGGCCTAAACCGAGGCTTCCTGGCAAATCCAGGAAGGGGCTGAGGATGGAAGCTGCTCCCCAGATGTTTGTGTCTTCACTCCAGCCCACACTTAACAGGATCCAGTGGTTTGTTTACACTCAGTGGTGCGGCCACTTTCCCTAACCTCCTCCCTTGAATAACTGAATTTTCACACCTGGCAAAGACTCCACCTACGACTCACCCACTCAGGCCCCTGCATCTGCGCACTGTCTCAACACTCAGGGGCCGTCTTCCTGCCTCCAACCCAGCCAAAGGAAAACCCTAGTTCACTGCTTACCAAGCCAACCCCACAGCAGACTTACTCCTCGGCAGGGACCAGAGGAGCAAGGCCACAGACCCACCCTACACCCCTGACCCTGCTTAGTGGAGCAGTCCCTAGAGGGAGCAGCTATGCTTATATAAACCACCCTGCAGGAGTACCACAGGAGACATTAAATCTGTGATTTCCTGAACCCCTCACAACACCTACGAGGCCTAGTATTATCCTTAGGGGACAGGGTTTAGTCTGTTTCTCCCTCCCACCCAGAAGACTTACTTCCTGTGTATTGTGAAGGGGCCCTAACGATAAAAGTAGAAAATCCGACCTCCAATCGGCCCGCCATCTATATGATCTAGGATAAGAGTCACCTCAGCCTGAGTCAAAGAAAACCATCAGAGGAACTAACTCTGGGGTTAATGATGAATTAACCCTGCATCAGCACTACACGCAATAAGCACCCAAGAATGTCAAGAATTCCCCTTGATATCTTCAAGAAGTATATCCAGCCCATTCACCCCCACAACCTCACACCCACGAAAGCCAGCATCTGCCTTTGGAGACAAGTTCCCGATGTCTTTGGCCCAGCTCATGAGGGTTAGCTGAATTAGAGAAGGGGGATGCTGCAGAGCTGGCACGGGGCCAACAGACTGTTGTGCTATTCCAGGAGCCCCACATGGAGAGGCTCACGATCATCTGTAGCTCTGGCGTTAAAGGATCCGACGCCTCTTCCAGCACCTCGGGGACCCGCACATATGTGGCATACTTAAACAGTCACATAGAAATATAAAAAACAAAACAAAACTTTTTTTTTTATTCTTTTGCCCCCAAGTTAGAGCCAGGGAATCTGAAACTCGTGGCAGTGAGGTGGGGATAATAGAGGCAGGGTCAGACCTCCTGGCTTTTTGTAGGCACCCTTCCTCAGAAGTCAGCACTAGACCTTGTAAGCTGGACTGAGAGAAAGAAGCAAAATACAAGGGCAATTAGTACCGGTGCCCTAAGATGAGGAGACAGCAAGGCAGTCCTCTGGAGCAGAGCGGTGGCCTCCAAAGAAACAGACTCTGTTCCTGGGATTTATCACCATCCACAGCATGAAGGACTTTGTGGATGGGAGCAAGGCTAATGCTTTAGGAATGGACTCCCTGGGCTGGCCCAGTCCCATCAGACTGGTCCTCTGTGAGATCCTTCATGCAGTGACAGAGAGGGGACAGCACAAGGACTGGAGAGATAAAAAGTGGCTGGCTTTAATTAAAGACAGAGGAAGGGGCCCCAAGCCAAGGAATACAGAAGCCTCTGGGAAAGGCAGAATAGAATGTGGTCCTGCAGAGACCCTGTAAGCATCGCGAGGCTCTACGGGTTCTCATCCACACAGCCGCCAACTAACTACTGTATTCTGTGCCACTGTGCTTATCACAGCTACAAAAGGCACCTTTTCAAGCCTGTAACTGAGACGGCAGCCTTCATTCCGACACCCTTGTGAGGTGCAGACAGTTCTTTCACAGCAAGGGTGCCTGCTGGATGACTCTCAGCCGTGCTCTAGGGTGACGGGAGCACCCTCAGGTGAGTGGCAGAGACGTGATGGCTGGGGTAGCAGGCAAGTGTGTCCTCCAGAGGGCTGGGGGAAGGCCCCGAGATCCTGAGGCCTGAGTTCTAGCCCAAGCTACCAGCTGTGTGACTGGAGGCACCGTATTTCCCCTCTGGGGTGGTAAACTCAGAGTAGAGGCATGCTGCCCATGCCTTTCTCCCCTGACTGGGCACAGAAGCCCTGAAGTCAGCAGATCAGCTGCTACTCTAGGCTCTGCCAAGGACACTCGGTTCATCACTGGGGCTCTAAGGAGGTTGGGTAAAACTCAGGGCACTTTGTTTCCGCCTGGCCAGTACTGCTCCCTCCTGGAATTTTAAGGTATTACAACCACCTTGCCTCCCTGGTTTTAAGAGTAGAACCCTTCCTCCTTGGGACCCATTCAGTGACTCCCCCAACCCACCTGCCCTGGCTCCAAGAGATCAGCTCTTATTGTCGCAGGCCCTCAATTAAGAGGGGCTATTCCCATGCTGATCCATCCAAGAGGCCCGCTTCTCTCCTTCAGAGCTCTTCCACCCACCACAAAAGGCCCTCTCCCAACAGGCTAGAAGAGGAGAAGGAAGCAGTCAAGGGCCTGAGACCCAAAAAGGAAGAGAATGAAAACTTTCAACTATTAAATTTGTTTAGTAAAGACAATTTTGCTCATACAAAACAACAGTTTACAACAGTCTGAGTGCTGAACACACCATCAAAGACAAGGCAGGAGCTGCAGACATCTGGGCCCTGCCCCCAGGCCCAGAGATGCCCAGGAGCCCCTCCTCTACCAACCCCTGAGGGAGTCACCCCTCCTCCAGTGAGAGGGGCATGGGGGACCATGGCACAAAGACTCTTTCCCACCTACTCCTCCTCAATCCTGGGGACCCCCACCCAGGCTGAGTTGTTAGAGGGTAAGATGGCTAGTGAGCAGGGACAGAGTCAAGACATCTTTGGTGCGAAGACTGCCCCGCCCACCAGGAAGACCACACGTGGTCCTGCCCTTGCCAAAGAAGGGAGGTTGGCAGGTACCCCAGAGCTGGGGGGAGATGCATGAAATACAAACGCCTTACAGAATAACCTTCCCAGGCTCACCCGTGGGAGCGGAGAGACAGCCCATTGAGAAATGGCTAAAACTTTCAGAGAACTCAACAAGAGTGGGTTAATAATGGCAAGAAGGGCAGGCAGAGGCTGCTCGGTGGCCAGTGCCTCGGGGACCTAGAACCAGCACTACTTTTGGACAAGGCACCCAGAAGGGGCCCAGTCTTCCTGATGGCTGCTAGTGCCCATTCACCACCCACTGTCCCCGCTACTCAGCTAACACAGAGGCCATGACTACCTGGCTCTGGATCTAGACAAGCTACCTAGGCATTTAGGCAGGCTCAGCTCAAGCAGGAGCCCTGCAGCCCTGTCTTCCCTAGACCCTCCAATGCCCAGTCACTGGCACGGACCTGGGCATACACACATGCACACGCGTGCTCCTCTTGTGCACATTGGTGATGTCTGAGGGCTTCAGCAGGAGGCGAGTGACACCTACTGCCACTCCTCCCTCTCCCTGGAGCAGGACCCCAGGTTCCGGTAGGAGGTCTGGGAGGACAGATGGGACAACCCAGGAACATTCCCTGTAACAACTTCCAGAACCCTGGGTAAACCCTAGCCTTTGCAGATGGGAATGGACTTGGGGAAAGGACGAGGAGTGGGGAAAGGGCAATAAAAGAAGTTCCATAAAAATTCTACGTCAATTACAGATAAAATGCAAAAGGAGCACGGGCTCAAGAGCACCTCACCCCTCCTCATACATCCTCCAGCCCCCCTCAGGAAGGCCAGAGCCAAGGGCAGAATTCAGCTGGAGGCATATCTGGGCTCCACGTAGCTCAGGAGGACAGGAGGCAGAAGTGGGCAACTTGTGTCTCTTTGTTTAAAAAATATATTCATATAGAGTTATTGCTTGTCCTCCCGTGGGGTGGTAAACGTAGCGGCTCAGTGGGCAAGGGCCGCAGCCTCCACGGCGCGAGCTTTCTTCCGCCTCTTCAGAAGCAGAGGGTTGGATGCGTCTTCTATCTTCTTTATCTTGATCTGCTCATAGTCAACACGCATCGTAGCCAAGGCACTGGTCATCTCCTCCTGGGAGCAGCGTCAGGGAAAGAGGGCAGAGATGTAAGCAGTGAGAGACGCACAGGCAGAAACAGGGTGGTGGGCACCGGTCAGCTGTGGACCCCACCGCTGACAGCAGCGTCCGCCAGCACTGGGACAGCAGGAACTGGCCACCGTGTAGCTATTCTCCCAGGAACCCTCTGACAAGCCCTAGAAGGGGAAAGAGCCCTGGGCCAGCCATCAGTTCTGGGACTGATCCTGTAGGACCTGTAACAGGGCACTCCCTGTCTGGGGCTTTAGCGCCTTCATCTGAAAACTGAGGAGATAGTACCCAGTGCCTTTTCAGGTCCCGTTAGAGCCCTAGGGAAAGGAGAGCTCATGAGAAGCAGATGGCAGAGTCTGGGCAGGAGCACAGCACCTCTGCCACAAGCCAGTGAAGGCAATGGCTCCCAGTCACCTTTCTGTTGCTATGGGATGAAGAACACAGACCCAAACTGTCCTTGGCCAGGGCCAAAACTCATGCTGGGGCTTCCTCTAAACGTCCTCTTATCCAGCGGTACCCCTCACCTTGACATCCTCCCACCGTTCCTTGTCCTCCTTTAGGACACGGCTGGTGTGCAGTGGAGTCTGAGGGACCTTCGTAGATTGCTGAGGAAAGAGAAATGGGATCAAGTGACAATTAGAGAAGTAAAGTCCTGAGTAAGGCACCACCTGGGCAACAACCGTCCCTTGCACACAGGTCTCCCCAGCCCATAAAGCTTACCATGATCCAGGGGTGGTTCATGAATTCTGTGATGGTCATTCTCTGGGTGGGCTCTGTTTTCAGCAGATTCCGGATAAGCATCTTCACTATGGGGGCAAGGCAGAGTACACAACAGCTCAGGGGACATAAATGGACAGCTCAGGGGACAAGACACCTCAGGGGATGGACAGCTCAGGGGATGAGACCGTTCACGAGACATGGATGGACAATTTAGGGGACTGGACAGCTCCGAGGACGGAATGGCTCAGGGAACAGGGATGGACAGTTCAGGAGGCAAATAGTTCAGGGGACAGACAGACAGCTCAGGGGTGAGGCAGCTCAGGATATGGGACAATTCAAGGGACAGAGACAGCGCTGGGGAGGAGACAGCTCAGAGCTTTACTCTGCCCTGCACTTTCCTACATTAATCAGGCAGAGAAGGAGACTGCAAGGAGGCAGCTACCCAAGTATCAGTGGCTCCAAGGACCATCATGCTAAACCTTTGGACAAGCCCTACACAGCCCCATGGCTCTGACCCCACCTCAGGCACTTCCCACAGGAAAGACACATGTAGAAGGCATAGGAACAGGTGCAAGCCCACATGAGATAAACACCTATACCTATGTGCTCATACACACACTCTTTCCCTTGTTCCAAAAGGCTGGTTCCTACCTTCTTCTGACACTTCTGACCATTCGGGGTTAGGAAATTCGTACTGGCCCATTCGGATACGAGTCTTCATACCCGGAGAGATGGCAAGGCCATGATTGGAATAGAAGGGAGGATACCCACACAGCCTAAGGGAGAGAACGGCAGAGTGGCTGTTATTTAGGAATCCTGCACCAAGAATAGGGTGACTAACAGTCTCTTCCTGAAATAATCACAGAGAACTAGGAAACTGTCGATACAGACACAGCAGGACCCAGGAACCAAACGTGCCAAGGAAGTCAACTAAACAGTCTAGCCAGCTAGCTAGTTCCTACCACCACTTAGCAACCAGAACCCCCACTAAGCACCAAGTGAAGCAGGGATACAGGGGAATCTCGGGGAATCCCCCATCCAAAGGGAAATGCTAATGTCTGCCTCTTCCTCTTGTCCTGCAGAGGTACAGGCTTCCCCAGCTCCCTAAAGCGCACTGCGGCCTAGCACCCAGCCACACCCCAGCCTAGCACCCAGCCACTCACAGAATATACATGATGACACCCAAGGACCACATGTCACAGGACTTGTCATACTTCTCTGGGCCCAGAACTTCCGGAGCTGTAAAGCAAAGATCACTGTGGGTTGTCCGGGCTCTTTCAACACTGAGACCTCCCTGTTCGGAAGAGCAGCTGAGCAGGAAAGGTGAATGGAAGCCCTTCCCCAGAAGGAGCTCTACAGCTAGAATCTTAGGGTGAGGACATACCCGAACTGCTGAAGCTTTGCAAACACGTGCAACTAACCACACACATTGTGGGCTTATTCGATGAATCAGCTGGGACTTTAACTCCACAGAGGACGTGACAGAAACTAAGGCTCTTCTTAGGAAGAGGACACAGACACCAAATTCTGCTCTCACCCTGCAGACTATTTTCATAACACTCGGTCACAGCTTAACTCTGACAGTCATTTCATGACAGAGTCCTGTCAGGGCCAGTGCCGGATAAGGACATAAGACCCGACCCAACCCAACACTCCTAGATCTATGGTCTTCTGGAGACCAGGAAAACAAGGGGCTCGGACACAGCCTGGTCAGGACTCTGTCCTTGGGCCTCCCCCAAACTCACCTACATAGTATGGTGTGTAACACGGAGTGGTCAGAGAGTTGTGACTGGTGGTTTCCTTGGCAAAGCCAAAATCAGTGAGTTTCAGAATGGCATTGGGCCTTTTGGAAGTATATAAGAGGTTCTCAGGCTGTAGAAAGAGAGGTGATTAAGTAACAACCCTGTGGAAATATTATGAGAAACCCGAAAGGAAGGAATGTGCCTTCCCTTCACCTGTTCAACCAACCATGCATCCATCCAGTCCCTCTGCTCTGCACACCACAGGGACATCAGCTCCCTGTGACAGAGGGCCAGGAGGCCAAAGAGGAGCACATGGAACTGTGGGGAACACTCCACGTCAGAACGTTACGTGCGGGACAGTGAGGTGCTGGTGAGAAGACCCGCAGGGCTGAGTGCAGCCACAGAGGGTTTTGGTACTAAGTTTGTCGTCCCCTGCACCGAACTCCACAGGCCACAGATGGGCCTGCAGACCCATCCTGCCCTAAGGAACCAGACAACCAGGGTGCAAGGGGAGTCTGCTGTGCCATTCTCACAGCCCATGCGGCAAAGCAGGTGGTACCTTAACATCCCGATGAGCAATGTTGATCGAGTGCAAATACTGGATGGCTTCGCCGATGCTCTTCATGATCTCTGATGCTTCTGCAGGAGAAAGAGACGCAGGTAGAGGCCCGGAAGCGCTACACACCAGCCTGCCAGCGCAGCTTCAGCCCCCCCACACCCTCTAAATCATCAGCCACACTGAGAAGCTCAGAACTGGCCCACAGCTGAGGGAAAGAGATGCTCCCAGCATGCTGTCCTGTCCACCCACAGCTACCCGCACAGCAGACCCTCTCTACCTCTTTCTGTGAATGCCTGGTCTCCTCGGTCCTGGATTCGACTAAAGAGCTCTCCACCATCGAGACTGAAAAAAACACACAGTGAAAGATCTGGAAACCAGCAAATCACCCCACCCCTACTACACTCCATGGCCCACAAAGGAAATCAGGTGCTGGTATTCCAAGCTTCAAGTGGGCTGTCCCCAGGGACAGAGGCACCCCAGGGTAACACGGGGATAAGAATGCAGCAGGCTGCTCACCACTCCATGACGATCAGCAGGCACTTCCTGCCGGCATACAGGTTCTCATAGACATCCACGATGTGCACAATGTGGGGGCACTGGGAGGCCCTCCAGTGCAGCTCCACCTCTCTGCGCGCCTTCGGGCAGTCCTGGAGCATCTGCAAGGCCAGCACCTCCTGAGTGGCACGGTCTCGGGGAGAGCTCGTGCCCGTGCCCAGGCTTGTTGGAAGCTTGCCCATGTGCCAGCTTTCCCACCAACACTATAAATGCTCTCTCTCGAGGCCTAAGGCCACTCCCATGGCATCTTCCCCATCTCTCTCCCTATGGGACCCTAAGATTGCTCTGCAGTAACTTTAATCGCTCTACACAAAACTTCAACTTGACCTCTCCAGAGCTTGAACAACAGCAAGGCTGAAACAACCCTCATTCCCAACAGCCACCAAGGCCTTCTCCACCAGCTAAGAAGGTGAAGCCTACGGCAGGAACCAATCAAGTCCTGGAGGCCAGTGACCATGGAGACAGACTGAAAAGAACCACAAGGAAAGTGGACAAGAATGGGAAAGATTTCAGAATCAGCAGGAACAGAAACAAAGATCACTCAAAAGTGCAGCAGACCCATACAGAAGGCCTCTGGAGTCAGCCAGGTGCTGGTCGGAACCCTGGTGTTTGCCACATCTGCAGCCTTGAGCAAGCGGTGCGGCTCGGTGAGCTCCGTCACACCCCTTCTTCTTTGAAGCCGGACCCTCACTAGCCTTAAAGGCGGATTCCGGTCAAAAGCCAGCTCACTGGTGTCATTTCTTTTGCTACTGACTAGCTTAGGAACAGGCTGAAAATCCGAAAGGCCCAGAATCCTGAAGGTAGAAAAAAAGCACAAGGTCTAGATTGTCTCTCCTGCGCCTGTTGGCTAGGAGCACGCGGTCACCACGGTACACCAGTAAGAAGACAGGCCTAAGACCACAGAGTTGTGTGCCGAGGGAGAATGTGAAATGCAGCAGCTTCCCGAATCCCGGTGACATCACCAAGCATCCCTATCCTGCCAGACACACCTGCCATGCCAGCAGGGAGACTAGACGAGAGGACAGAGCTTCAAGGCTGGTCTTGACTCTTATCCAAGGCAAGTCTGGGCTATGTGAGGCCCCATCTTTAAAACAAAATAAAAAAAAAAAAACAAGAATAATTTCCCAACTACTTAATTAAACCCTTCTAGTAGAACCCTACTGTCTGGAGTCAAAGGCACACGCCTCTGCTCTGTAAAATGGAGTGACGGTCGACTTGTGCTCGGCAGCAGTAACCACCATTGCTGCTAAAGTGCTTGCGAGGTGTAGGGCACAGATGCTAAAATCCTGAGACACAGACCACACAGATTTCCCAACACAGCTTACACACCCCGCAGCTCTCACACTGCGCAGGCCGAGCAGGCAGCGAGCATCCGCTCGTGTGACAGGTGAGGACTGGGCACAGACGACAGTGATGTCGTCTGGCTGAGGAGAGCCGGACTCCATGAGGCTAGAGCCTGGTGAGGAGTATCAGACGTGCGGGGTGCAGCCAAAGGCAAGCACAGGAATCTCCAACAAGAAAACTACCGTGCCTTTACGCTGTGGTCCACACAGTGCTGAAATGTGAAATAGCCTGCCCAAGGAGAAGCTTCTAGGAAGACAGCGACAGTCTGACTCAGGCTGACAGACTCCAAATTCCAACTCTTTCTACCCTATCACCCAGAGTCTAAGAGAAGGCTAGAGGCTAAAATTTCTCAGAGCGGCTTCAAAGAAGCAACTTCCCAAGCAGAAGCCCACAAAGAACCAACCAGACTGCTATCGCCCAAGTGTGCTGGAGGCAAGCTGCCCATTGTGTCATACTGCCACCTTGTGGCCAAATGGGGGCATGGCACAAGCTCTGTATGGGGTGTGTTGTGGGGATATTGACTTTCCCATGCTGTAGGAAGAACAGAAAGAAATCCCATGTGCATGTAATTCAACTCAACAAGTACTGACTGAATTGCTATAGGCCGCACTGAATACTGAATGTCAAAACCAGACAGACTATGGACAGTCTGAGCGCTCAGAGCAGTGGCAAAGGGAGGAGGCGGGCACTGGAAATGCTTTCATTCGCCTCTCGTCCATTCTGCACCGCATGGGGAAACTCACACTCACGCTCGGCCTCCACATCTGGGGGCACGAGATATCAGAGACAAACAGCCAGGTAACCAAGGTGTCAGAGCAGGCTCCTGGCCACGCTCCTGTGTTTTCCAGAGCCAGATGACCCACTGTGTCATTTGTGTCAGCCCCCTGTGCAGGCCACAAGGCCAAAGTGGACAAAATCGTGAAGACGGCAGAGAGTGCAGCAGATGTGCTGAGGGAAATCCATCCTCAGACTGGATACTCGGTTTGGGAGCCAGGAGCACAAGCCTGGACTCACACGCAATACTGAGCAGGCCAGGGAGTGAGGGGACTTTTCAACTAAAAATACACAGGCCCTGAGAGAGGACGAGCCAGGGAGGAACTCTGAAATCCATGATACCCACGCTAAGCTTGGAACCATTTCTGTGCCTAGACTCAGCCCTACATGGTGTGTCTGAAATCCTCCTGCAAGAAAGGTCAAAAGATGCATGTTCTAAACTAAGGTGCAACAGCCAAGGCTGCCTGCCAAGTGTGGGGGGTCAGAATAAATAAGGTCAGGGAGTCCACAACCCAGGAAGGAAGTTCTAAGACAGCGGCAGTGAGGGAGGTGTAGGAGGTGTAGGAACTGCCCAGGGTGTTGAAAAGGGGCCCTTGCCTCTGGCTGTACACCTCTGACTCCCTTATCTTCCATCATGGGATCTCCTGCAAAGATTCTAAACCAAACCAAACACCAAATGGGAACCTGGGCTTGTGGTTCTCCTCGCCAACAGCAGACAACGACACGGTAGCGACAAACAAGCTGCCCACATAAACTCCACACCTCAGAAGACCTCACTGGGAACCCCAGGAACAGGGGCTCTTAACCTGTGTGCCCCCGTTTTCTCATCTCCTGGACATCCAATGACGGGCCTACAGGTCGCTGTAAACAAGTCTAGCATGTGACCAGCATGGTTCTTGGCACACAGTGAGCACTACACCAGTGCTCTGACCTATATATTAGGATAATCGTCCCCAGGGGGCAGCTGGGTCCCGATCACACCCACTTCCCTTGGGGGTTATTCACAGCTCTGGCAGCAGGGACCCGGGCACAGGGCAGCCTTGGGTCTTCCCTCCACATAGCACTCACAGGGACAGCTGGAGCAGGGACGTGCTGCTCTGACCTGATGCCAAGACTGGCGCGAAAGTCCATTTCAGGCCCCAAGTGTGCTGCTGTGTAGTGTTTGCCAAACAAGACCTCTGCGTTCCCGGGAGGCACTTGGTCAGAGGAAAGCCCTGTGTCAGGCAACACCTCGCTACTCCCTAAGGCCAGGGCCATCAACTCTGGACCACAGAACCTTCTTTTCTAACAACTGGCTGCCCTGGATGCTTTGCAGCATAAAAGGGGAAAAAGCACCTGGGAAGGCGCCACTGTAGGCGAGTCTCAGCAACCTCCTGAGTGAGCACTGAAGGGGCAGCAGGCAGAGCTGGGGTGGGGGGGTCCTCCAAGTAAAATGGCTACATATGTCCAACATGTCATTGCTTCTATCTCAGGCCCACTCTGGGAGGCGGCATCCTATTTTACAAATAGGATTCATTCATCCATTATGGGAAAATTCCTCCGCAGGACCTTTCATGCAGCTGAGGCAGGACTGGAACTGTGAAGCCCCTGTAAGAGACCTTCACCAAGGCAACTAGATATCCACATCTGCAGGCTAGGTTACCTCCTAAGCTCTCAGTGCCCAGCAGGAAAAAGCAGCTCATACCTGGGGATGCCGGCTCAAGTGTCCCTCAGTTGTCCCCACGCCACCTCAGGAAGGAGCAGGAGACTGAGCCTGCTCAGCATTCTCTGGCCCACTCCAGCTTACCACATTCTATCTTAGCACCACGAGTCGCTCTTCCCAGAAGTGACTATCAACTCTCCTCAAAACTATCTACGCCTCTCCTTCCACCACGAAGCCTGCGGAATAGAGCCTCCACACACAACGCGAGAAGCTAACTTGGTTCTAGTTAGACAACTGTAAAAGAAGGAAGGCACGCAGAAGTCAAGGAGCTTTGCAACCAGAACACACTGTCCTTATGCCACCTGCTATCTCAGCCAGTCCTTCAGTAGTCCACATCCCTAGCTTGAAGCCAATGAGGGATACACACAGAATGACCTCACTCTGCAAAACCTAGAGCGCCCAGCGTGTACCCACACTGGCTCAGGAAATGAGGATACAAGGGAAAAGTATTAAGAAATACAGCATGAGACCCCAGGCCATGGGACTTAATTATATTGTAAGGAGACACACACTTCAAACTATACACACACACACACACACACACACACACACACACACACACCGCCCCTCGCTGAGTATACACAGTCACTTGTTCTGCAGATGAAATAGCTAAGACGCTGTCGAGCACAGGAGCAGCCACAGTGGTAAGAGAAGAGTCTCAGCTCCCAAAACTGCTGGCAGCTGCCAACAAGCCTGAAAGACACTCCACACTTCTCTCTGTGCATCTCTCCCTGCTCCAAAGCACGAGAGGGGACAGTGGACACACGTCCATCTAATTACTGATACAGAGATAAAGGAGGAGGTCCACTGCTAGAGAGCCTCTGCAAGTTCAACGAGGATGGCAGTCAGGCTTCCCCAGAAGCTGATCTAAACATAAATGAACAACAGATCCCCAAATTCTCAGAAAGTAGACAAATGAGGTACATGGACATACTGCACCTGGCCCCCTGTGCTGGTGTCTATTTCCATACCTTTGGTCAGGACATAAAAAACAACTCTTTATCTGTTAGTGAATTTTATAACTCTTATGAGGGAAAGTCCCTTACCCACAGCTAAACTGACATGAGGAATCCTGATATCAAAAGCCATAAACTTTGCAGTGCGGCCCGGAAGGGACCTCCCTGCTGTGCTCCTTGCGCCCCAGAACACCAGCGATGGAGCTGCTGAGGACTGAGGCTCCACAAAGGTCACACTGCAGACGACAAATCTTCCCAACAGTTGCAATGCACGGTGGATAAATGCTAACTCAACTCTAGCAAAGACCAAAATCCTTTCCTTGCAGGTCTAAATGACAGGAAGCCTACTAGCACCCAAATGTCCACAAATAAGGAGCTGATCAAGATGTGTAAGCACAGATGCGGACCGCAGAACATGGTGCCCTCTGCGAGAGGAGGAAGCAGCTTCTCAGCTGTCACTATGTGGAGGATGGGGGGGTTACGACTGGGAAAGCACACAGGAGCCAGGTGATGACCTGGCTGTGTTTAATGTCCTAACTTCTTTTGTTTTTTTTAAGACAGGGTTTTCTCTGTGTAGCTTTGAAACATGTCCTAGAACTCACTTTGTAGCCCAGGTTGGCCTTGAACTCATAGAGATTGGCCTGCCTCTGCCTCCCAAGTACTGGGATTTGATGGAGGAGTGTCTATGTGTTAATTTCACTGGTAAATAAAGAAACTGCCTTGGCCCTTTAATAGGACAGAAAATTAGGCAGGCGGAGTAAACAGAACAGAATGCTGGCAGTGAGGCAGACGCTTCAGGCAGTCGCCATGCTTCTCCTCTCCAAGACAGACGCAGGTTAAGATCTCTCCTGGTAAGCGACCACCTCGTGGTGCTACACAGATTACTAAATATGGGTTAAAGCAAGATGTGAGAATTAACCAATAAGAGGCTGAAACTAATGGGCCAGGCAGTGTTTAAAAGAATACAGTTTCTGTGTAATTATTTCAGGTGTAAAGCTAGCCAGGTGGCTGGACGCAGCCCCGCTGTTCCAGCTACAGGGATTAAAGGCATGCGCAACCACTGCTTGGAATACCCTAATTTAAATGGAACTGCATTCACATTTCATAAGTAACTCTCAAAGCATAGTCTTCAAGACAAGATGCAAACACACCAAGAGATTAATTTAGGTGGATTAGGGCAACATTTTTCTTTAAATTTAAGAACTACTTTTTTAAAAGGATAAAAGAAAGGATACTAAACAGAACATGTGTTTTTGTTGTTTTGTTTCTTAGGACAGAGGAAAGAGAGGCTGGTGATTCTGCTCAGTGGGTAAAAGCACATGCCAACAAGCCTGGTGACCTGAGGTCAATCCCCAGGACCCATATGGTGGAAGGAGAAAACAAACACCCACAAGCTGTAAACAAGAGGGGTGCGCATGCGCGCCGTGTGTGTGTGTGTGTGTGTGTGTGTGTGTGTGTGTGTGTGTGTATGTATGTATGTGTTAATGGCGCTGGTCTGGAGAGGTAACGCAGTGGTTAAGAGCACCAATTGGCCTTAGGGACACAGATTCAGTTCCCAGCACCCACATGGCACTCACAGCCTTCTGTGTCCAGTCATGGGGACTCAACACCTTCTGGCCTCTACAGGCACCGTACATACATGGTGAGCAAACACAGATCGGGACAAAACACTCATTCATATAAAATAAAAACAAAATCTCAACAAAAAGAGTTAGCAGTGCTGATGACCACTAAGTAGATCCTATAGAGAAGCACATATTCTATACACGCACCCTCTTCTACTTTCTATGCTTGCCTAGTTCTTTAATGTCTGCATCAACTTCTTCTGAAAAATGGTTCAGAGGCGCAGTGTGCCTTAGATCTTGCATTTGAACTAGGGCAGAGCTATGTGCACTCGACAAGCCAGCATCCTTCCTTCAAGAGGGAAAGGTGCAGAGCTGAGGGACAGCACAGTGACGCAGGAGGATGCATACAGGAGAGGAAGAAGGCAAGGACAACTTCCTGGAGAATGGAGCCAAATGTGACAGAAGGCAAAGTAAGTCCAAACCACACTGCTGCTCACAACCCCTGACCTGTGTGGAAAGGCACCTTTGCAGAGCGGGGACAGCACTTCTCACGAGTCTCCAGGAGTACGGTGGTTTGGATGAGAAATGGCCCTCAGAGGGCTCGGAGTATTTGAACACTTGGTCCCCAGTTGGTGGCACTTTCATAAAATGAACTTGGAGAGTTTGGAATCTTTGGGATATTCAGTCTTGCTGAAGGAAGTACATCACTGGAGGTGGGCTTTGCCTACTTCCTTCTCTCTGCTTCCTGTGTGCCACAGCCAGGTTCCTACTCCTGAAAGCATATCATGAGTTCCCCACCACTATGGACTCTAGCCCTCTGGAATCATAAGCCAAAAATAACTTTAAAAAATTATTTATGGGGCTGGAGAGATGGCTCAGAGGTTAAGAGCACTGACTCCTCTTCAGGAGGTCCTGAGTTCAATTCCCAGCAACCACATGGTAGCTCACAAACATATGTAATGAGATCTGGTGCCCTCTTCTGGCCTGCAGCCAAACAGACAGAACACTGTATACATAATAAATAAATACATCTAAAAAATTATTTATGTATTATGTACATGGAGTTCTACCTACATGTATACTGCAGGCCAGAAGAGGGCACCAGATCGCATTACATATGTTTGTAAGCCACCATGTGGTTGTGAGAATTGAACTCAGGACCTCTGGAAGAGCGGCCAGAGCTCTTAACCTCTGAGCCATCTCTCCAGCCCCAAAATTAACTCTTAAGTTGCTTTTGAACAAATGCTTTTGATCCTGGTGTTTTATCACAGCAAGAGAAAAGTGACTAATATATGTAAGAGGGTAAAAGACTAGGGGACACAGATGTTAGGGGACATGGACGTAAGGGGACACAGACATTAGGGGGCATGGACGTAAAGGAACACAGACGTTAGGGGACACGGACGTAAGGGGACACAGACATTAGGGGACACGAACGTAAGGGGACACAGACGTTAGGGGACACGAACATTAGTGGGCACGGATGTTAGGGGACACGAACGTAAGGGGACACAGATGTTAGGGGACACAGACATTAGGGGACACAGGTGTTAGGGGACACAGACATTAGGGGACACGAACATAAGGGGACACAGACGTTAGGGGACACAGACGTTAGGGGACATTAGTGGGCACGGATGTTAGGGGACACGAACGTAAGGGGACAGACATTAGGGGACACAGACGTTAAGGGACATGGACGTAAGGGGACACAGATGTTAGGGGGCATGGACGTAAGGGGACACAGACGTTAGGGGACATGGACATAAGTGGACACGGATGTTAGTGGACACGAACATTAGTGGACACGGATGTTAGGAGACATAGACATAAAGGGACACGGATGTTAGGGGACATGGACGTTAGGGGAAGTCAACGTTAGTGGACATGGATGTTTCTTTCTCTTCCAGTGGATGAACTATGATTTAAGCAAAAAGAGGAATTTTCATTTATACTAAAACTATCTTGTGCCAATTACACTTCATACAAGATAATATTGCTACATTTAAACCAAAGAGCCCTAAGGATACAGTGTATTGCTGACTGCCCTGTAAAGGATGGCAACTGAAGCAGCTTCAGTTAGTAAATGGTTAGTAAATGGTAAGATTCACACTTCAACCTCCAAGCTGTGTGCTTTGGTTTGTTTGGTACATGGCTAGTGGTTTGGTTTTTCCATAAATGAGTTTTTAAGGAGTTTGAGCAGCAAATACACGCTGTTAAACTAGCTCACCCTCTCAGATGTTCCCCACTGTGCTGGTAATTTTATGTCAAGATGACACGGGCTAGAGTCATCTGAGAGGAGGGAACCAAAACTGAGAAAACGCCTCCATAAGACTGGGCAGCAGGCAAGCCAGAGGGTGTTTTCTTAATTAGTGATTGGTAGGTAGAGCCCATTGTGGGTGGGGCGATCCCTGGGCTGGTGGTACTGGGGTTCTATAAGAAAGACTGAGCAGGCAATGCGGAGCAAGCCAGTAAGCAGCACCCCTTCATGGTCTCCATATCAGCTCCTACCTCCAGGTTCCTGTCCTGTTTGAGTTCCTGTCTCACTCCCTTCAGCAATGAAGTGGTGTGGACGCATAAGACAAACCCTTTCCTCAACTTGCTTTAGGTCATGGTGTTTTGTTACAGCTATTTAAAAAAAAAAAAAAAAAAAAAAAAAAAAAAAAAAACCTAAGACACCCATCCCTGCTGTGTTCCCAGGCCTTTGCAGTTCCTTCTCTCTCTCTCTCTCTCTCTCTCTCTCTCTCTCTCTCTCTCTCTCTCTCTCTCTCTCTCTCTCTCTCTCTCATACACACACACACACACACACAAACACACACTATTCCACTCCTGAGGCCCAGTGCAAAGCCTGACACAGGAGTCTCTGAGCACTAACTAATTAAATGGACAGATTGTATCAGCCACAGGGCATGGCTTCCAACAAATCACGAGGTATCTTTCCCAGAAATCAAGATAAAACCAGGTGAAAAGGAGACACACCAAACTCTTTAAGTTGGTCCTAGGCTAGAATTCAAGTGACAGGAAGAAAATGGCATACTCTTTGTAGTATTTAGTGAGTGAGACTTGTATGGAACCACAGAGATCTCTTTCAGTACAGCAGAAGGAGGTCACGAGCTCAGTCTGCCCTACCACTGCAAGTGACAAGTTTTAATTTAAATGGTAAAATGCTGTGTCATCTTCTGGACTCCACTTTAGCTGAATGAGGCTCAACCCTAAACAGGTCTGATGGGAAGGATCGGGGAGGGGAAGGGAAGAGTAAAGATAATGTAGCTCCTATAAATTGAGAGCCAACATTCAGAGATCTGTGAGCATGCAAACACACACCTCTAACGAGTGGGTCAAGAAAAAAGAAGGTGGGAGCCATCTGCATAACATATGGGAGAAGAGTTGAGAAAAAGGAGACATGAGCCACTCTTTCCCACATCATTAAAGTGGCCCAGAAATGGGACAGTGCTCCAGTCCCCTAACACAAGAACACACGTGACAGAGAAATGAGCATCTGTCCTGATAGAAACAAGGCACCTGGTCATGTCTTGTCTCATTGTACTGGAGACACCTCCCTCACTCAGCTGAACACACAAGCAAAGGCATTATTGCTCTGAACTGACTGGCCAGGACATGATGCTGATACAGATAGTCCTTAGCTAAGACCACCACACTGAGAGGAAGGACCCTCGTTCAGATTCAAAAAGGGGAGAAGGGGGTAAGGAGACCAATATGTGGATGCTGAGAGAAAACAGCAATAGTATGGCCTCAAGGGGAATCTGCCTGAAAAGGTTCGGCAAGTCTCCTGCAAATGAATTCTACACAATGACCAGGAAGGAGGAGGTGGGAGACCTAACACTGAGGAGGAGGTCAGGACCACAACACTGGGAAAGCAAGGTATTGAGGAATGAGTCCCAAGGCACAAAACTGCTAGCAGGGCAGAAAGATGTGCAGGCTCACAAAACGAGAGCAGAGAACTGGAAATGCATGGATCTGGGAGGCAACAATGGGGGAATGCCCATCTTTACCATGCCCATCTTTTCTATCAAGAAGGCTGTTCTTCAGACTAGAAGCTAAATATCTAAAATCACACATCCATGCTGGCTCCTAAGGACATGGGATCTAAGAATAAGAAGCAGAAGAATCGCGGCCTGGGATGCAGTGAGAGTGGGCACCACAGCTGGCTAGGACAACTCGCCACACATGCCCCTCTTCGGTGCCCACTGTCCTTCTGACACCAGACTGGGCTCCAGGCATCCACAGCTGAAGGGAAAAGAAACAAGATGTAAACAAAGGAGCTCACATAGTGCCACAACTAAGAGGTGTGGAGTTCACTGCTTGTCTAAAGGAAAGGGACAGACCATCCAGACTGCTTGGCACGCACCACCGATGGCAAAGTTCTGGGGCAGATCATCAACAGACCTTCACCACCCACAGGCGCCTGACAAACCAAACGACAGCCAGTAACTCTAAAGAGCACCAAAGGAATGCCAGACACGAGGGATCGAACATGAGGGATATAGGCACTGTCTCCGGAGAGACTACTGGGATGCTGTCTAATGGATCCAGGACAGGCTGCTAAATACCAAACTAAAGCCACTGCCCCCTCCGATTTACACTGAACCCTTAGTAATGGTACTGACGCCACCGTCTAGTGCAGATCTAAATTGTGCGGTCCTCAACCTTAGCATCCCACTTGATGGAAGCAATTCAATAGTGTGTCTGAGGAGATCTCCAAAATCCATCTTCCCTGCCCAGCCTTTCTGCCCTTTGCTAGATTGCGAGCCACTTCCACTAGGCACATTATAACCGCTTTCTAGACGGTAGCCACACTCTGCTCTAATAAGCCTGGACTGCCTTCTATTCCAGCTCCTGTGATTCACCAAAAGCAACTCAGAGGAGGCAGTGGAGGAAACAAAAGGGTTTGCCCTTCCTTATAACTCCAGGTCACACGGTCATCGAGGGAGGGCAGGGCAGGAGCTAGAAGCAGAGATCATGGAGAAATGCTGCTTGCTGGCTCACTCACAGACTCGCATTTGGCTGGCTTTCTTTTTCTTTTTTTGTTTGGTTTCTCTGTGTAACAGTCCTGGATATTCTGGAACTCACTTGGCAAACCAGGCTGGCCTTGAACTCAGAGATCCACCTGCCTCTGCCTTTTGGAGTGCTGGGATTAAAGCGCGCCACCACCCAGTTAGCTAGCTTTCTTATACAGGCCAGGACCACCTGCATAGAGATGGTGATACCTCACAGTGGGCTGGCCCTCCTGTATTAATTAATAATCAAGACAATCTCCCACAGACATGCCCACAGACCAATCTGATCTAGGCAACTCATCGATGGAGGCTTTCCCTCAATTGACTCCAGGCTGTGTCAAGCTGACAATGGTGTGAACTAGGAAACCTTCCGGAACACTGATCTGAGCAGGACCTTCTTTTCTGCAAATCCCTCCACTGGATAACAAAACAATATCCAAATTTGAAATTTGGTCGTTCCGTATCTGCGCTCACGACCCAACATTCCTGATATTTAAGCGACATTACATGTGGTGACTCCAGGCCCTTCAGGACTTTCTGTACCTTCGAAAATCATTCCAGTGTCCTCCATTCCCGTGAAACTTCTCTGGCCACTTGGAGGCAGAATCAGCCCCTCTACCTTCCTCATTCCCATAAACCTAACAGCTGTTACGATCTGAGCTAAGACGTCCCCTGGGTTCACGTGTTAAAGCCTCGGACCCTGTGAGGAGCATTGTTTTGGGAGGGTCTGGATAGTTGAAGAGGTTGGAGCTGGCTGGAGAGAGCTGACCAGAGGTAGTCCTTGGATGTATTCTGTCACCAGCTCCTCCTGTCCTGCCGTCCCGTCTGCACAGCTGCACAGCTCTCATCTGCCACATTCTCCCAAGCGCGTGGACGCACGTGGGAAACAGAAAAACACATTTATACATGCATGTATGTTCACCTACACACCTGAAAAGAGGCAGGGGCTGGAAAGAGACAACTGTTCCATGACCTTCTAAAACTTTCAAGACATTAAGATTTCCTTCAAGTTGTTAATGAATACGGAAATTTGAAAACAAAACTTGTATTTCTTCATTTAAAACATTACAGACATTGAGAATGAGTGTTTCACATTCTTGCAACCAAAACCATGCTGGCCTCCGTGCTGTGTGTATACGCCATGGAGTTAGCACATTTTCTAGCTCCATAAACCGCCTCTCCCTTTCTAGGTTGGGACTAGTTTCTACTCCACCATCTGCAGTGCAGCTCCATGAAGCATCCAAGAGTGAAGGTTTCCCAGTGCAGAGATCTTATCTCTTGCAACAAAACTCTTTCTCACGGCAATGTCCAGAGGCCACCTTGTCAGTCTGTCTGCACACGCAGAGTCCTGCACAGTGGCAATGCCTGTGCTCTCACGTGCTATAACTCTACTTATATTTGCCTCAAACTTCATTTCACTGCCCCACAGCACTCCCCCCCTTTTTTTTCTCAAAACAAAAACTCTGAATCTAATCTCCTTTTGTTTAACTTTCTGCCACCCAGCCAGAATACTCTTTTTTAAGATTATTATGTATATAGTGCTTTGCCTGCACAAAAGTCTGCATGCCAGAAGAGGGCACCAGATCTCATTACAGACGTTTGCGGTTGCTGGGAATTGAACTCGGGACCTTTGGAAGAACAGTCAGTGCTCTTAACCGCTGAGCCATGTCTCCAGTAGTTTTGTTTAGCTTTCTTCCTGACCGTTATCCATAACAACTTGTAACCAACACTCTAAACAGAGGACATCCATAGTCCAGAACCACTACTTTTCATTTCTCGGCAGAGCTCCATCTTGTTACTGCCCACCCGCTATCTGTTTTTACAGCACAGGCTATGAGTTTCTCACTAGAATACAATGAAGAAACACAGCTGCAAACATCCCAGATGGCCAGCTGACCAATAACAAAATGACTCTTTAAAAAGAAAGTTGATTGTCACTGCCCACAATAAGATCATCCCATTCCTTAGCTTTCTGAGAGTCTAGCTTCATGGCAGGGGTACTGGTGGGAGCCAGGTTTATTGCCAGAACTCTATGGAGTTTCAAGGTCCCTGCCACCACCAAGAAGCATGCTGTCGGCTATACATAAACACTATTTATGTTTGGTGGTGGGGCCTTTTAAAAGAGCTGCAAGATTTTCACAGCTAAGGCTCAGTTACAAAGCCTCTCTTAAATGACACACACTTGCCTCTAGCAAACAGAGTTCACCTGAGAAAATGCTGCTACCAAGAAGCCATGTTTAACTCTGTTCTCTTGTGTCTAGAATTACTTCCCAAGCTCTCTCGAGTTTTATGTGGATGTAGTTGTCCACATTGGCGCCATTTGTTGGCAGACTCTGCTAGTTCGTCTCCCAACTTCCCTGACTCAAAATAATCACACAGAAACTATATTATTTAAATCACTGCTTGGCCAATCACTTAAGCGTATTGCTAGGTAGCTCTTATATCTGGAACTAACCCATTTCTATTAGTTTATAGTCTACCACAAGGTTCGTTGCCTACCAGCAAGGCTCCAGCTGGTGGCTTCTGTCTTTCTCCTCTGGGGGCTCCATGGCTTCTCACTGACTCCACCTACTCTCTCTATATATCTTTTCCAGCCTGGTTATATTCTGTTAAGTGATTGGCTAAAAGCAGTTTCTTTATTAACCAATGGTATACAGAGGGGAATCCCACATCACCTCCCCTTTTCTGTCTAAATAAAAAGGAAGTTTTTAACTTTAACATAGTAAAATTACATGTAACAAAACAGGTATCAAGAAAGAATTAGTTACAATATTTATATCTACTTTATCTTTTATAATAACTAAGAAAAACTATAACTATCTATTCTTCAACTCCATCAATGACTCCAGAAGGATATAATATTACTCAAGTTAACAGGAAATGCATTGTAAGCAGCTTCCAAAACTCTAGAATTGACGAAGATATCTTGCTGCCTGGACAGTCACCCAAAGTTCTTCTATAACATTGGGGCACCCATCTTCAGCCCACAGGCCCATATTATCTGGCAGACTTTTCCATGAAGGAGGAAATCTGAAGATCTCTTATGCCGTGTACTGGCAAAGTTCATCAGTTGCTTTCTGCAGTGTCCTGCAAAATGTTTAACACAGCTTCTTGCTCTGTTTGCTGGTGGAAAGCAGAGACATGGCTCCTTTAAGAGGTTTCCTGACTAAGCTTTAACAGTAAAAACTGCAGCTTCTTTAAAAACAGTGGATTCCTGGTTCACCAACATGAGAGGCTCTGACTCTTTCAGGAGGTCCAGCTATGGAGCATTTAAATGGGGTTTGTGAGCAGCGTGTTACAAACTGGGGTGGCGAGCTATGCATGGTTTGCAGAGGCAGTGAACATGCCTCTGCCATGTTGGACTGGACGGAGCCAAAAGGCAAAGCAGCCTTAGTCTGAGTCATGCCGCTTAGCATTTTAAGAAGCAGTCCTGGTCAGAAAAAGATTACAGATACACAATAAACACAAATTCAGATGAAAAATACCTCTAAAAGGGTCACAGTGTTTTTTAAAATGTACATAGGCTTTGGAGAGAGAAGAAAAAAATAGAGTGCTATAAAAAGAAGTAAATAATTTTTAAAAAAATAAAACAAAGTCTTTAAAGAGACAGAGTAAACTTGTAGAAAAAGTAAGAGTAAGAAAAATAAGCCACATAAAGATGGAAATACACAGAGAGTCTGGATTATGTTTATTATTATGTTTTCTTTTAATTTTTTGACTGTGAATGAGCTAAGTACAGAGAGACATTTCGTTGTATGGGCTGCTAAGCTAAACCAACATATATATTTTAAAGGTATCTTGACTTCAAAATATGGTTCTAAGGATATGCTGCTTTGGAAAAGAGGTTCTTCTTTTGTTTTCACAGAAGATGAGAACCTGTGGATTCCTTCCAGACTAATGTGGTTTGATGGACCAAGACTCCTCCACCCCCCGCGAAAGGTCATCATGAACTCCTCCAAAAGAAAATACTTCACCCAACAAAAAGCAGAAAGAAGTTTAGAGATTCTTCCAAATTCCCAAATATTGTTATAAATGTTTGTTCACATTTAAAGGGAGATTTGCATTGGTATGGATCTTCATTTATTGATACAAATTTAAGGTCAATTTTGTTATATATGTATTTCTCCTCTTGATTAAGGTATTGTGTTTGTGCAGCTCATTTAAAAATGTAATGTATAACTTAAAAATATAGGTTAATAGATAGTCATCTATTATAGTCAAGCTTCTAGTCATGTTAGTTAGATTTTCTATATGTACAGAGATATATTTCAGATGGATAGTTAAATTATTCAAATTTACCAGAATATGGCATTTAAAATGTTTAAGAACTTAGGACTTTTCATGACAATGAGACACATCTGCTCCTGGCAACACCAATCTACTTCAAGAGAAGGATGGGCATTGAAGAGGCTCCTTATAGAGTTTGTTAGCCATTTGGGCAAGAAACTGCTCTTGCCTGAACTGTTTGACTGGACATGCAGGACCCACAGAGAAATGACTGCTGAAGCTGCCTAAAGAAGGTGAGACAGTGCTTCGGGGCTCCTGCTTCATGAAAGACTCTGCCAGACATTGTGCAGGACACAGAAGAAAGTGACTGACAGACTGTCAATATAGGTGGAACAGTGTCGTGATGAGCTGTGGGCTGCATTCCCGCCGCCCGGCTCTTGGCCTCCTGGCTAGCTTGGAACCCAAAATAACAACACACAAATTGTATTCTTTTAAACACTGCTTGGCCCATTAGCTTCAGCCTCTTACTCACATCTTGATTAACCCATATCTAATAACCTATGTAACACCACGAGCAGTGTCTTACCGGGAAATATTCAGCATGTCTGATCTGGAGGCTGGCTTCATCGCATCTCTCTCTCTGAGGAGAGGCACGGCAGTCTGACTAACTTAGGAGAGGTGTGTCATCTGACTGAGCCGTCTACCTCACTTCCTTCTTCCTGTTCTGTCTACTCCACCCACCTAAGGGCTGGCCAAGGCAGTTTGTTTATTAGCCAATGAGAATCCTCCATCAGAACAGTATTTGAAATTTCCTGCTTCATGGAAAAGTCTGCCGGATACTATGAGCCAGTAGGCTAAAGATGGGTGCCCCAATGATACAAAAGAACTTTGGGTGACTATCCAGGTAGTAAGATACCTCGGTCAATTCTAGAGTTTTGGAAGTTGCTTACGATGCACACTTTCTGTTAACTTAGGTAATAATATCATGTCCTTCTGGAGTCTTTGATGGAGTTAAAGAATAGTTATAGTTATAGTTTTCCTTAGTTATTATAAAAGATAAAGTAGGTATAAATATTGTAACTGTAATTTTTGCTTGATACCTGTTTTGTTATTTATAATCCTGCTTTGTTAAAATTAAAACTTTCCTTTTTATTTAGACAAAAAAGGAGAGGTGATATACACTGTGAACAATAAAATACGTTTTATTGACATTGGTTAATAAAGAAGCTGCCTTCAGCCAATGGCTTAACAGAGTAAAGCCAGGCTGAAAGAGATAGAGAGAGAGAGTAGGCAGAGTCAGAGAGAAGCCATGTAGCCGCCCGGGGAGACAGACACACTGGAACCTTGCCGGTAAGCCATAACCACAAGGGATACACAGATTAATAGAGATGTGTTAATTTAAGATACAAGAGTTAGCCAGAAATACACTTAAAGTATTGGTCAAACAGCACTGCAAATAATATACAGTTTCTGTGTGGTGATTTCAGGGCTGAGCCGCTGGGAGTCAACGAACAGCCCCTGCCAACACCCACCTGCCTCCCCACACGTACACCCTGATCAAGGTCACTTTATTCTACATCCTGATAGGCAGGAACAAATAATTCCAATTCTGGCTGGCCCTACACGATGATCTCACACAGGCCCATCCTCCAGAGAGTGGAGGAAGAACAAACTGCAAACTACGGGATGCTCATGAATGTGTACACCATGTGAGGTGCCACGCTGGTCTTCTCAGTAAAATTACAACTTTAGTGAATGTGCTGCCACCAAACTAGTCTGCGTTTGCCCCCAAGGGACATTTGGCATTATCTGGCAAAATTTTGATCATCGTTGCTTTGGGGAATACACTGCAAGTGCAGCTATTGAGGAGAGGACATAATGCTGCCAATCCCTACATACCAGGTCAACATCACCGTTTCCCTCACCCCAACCCCCCAGACCCCACCACAAAGATGCATCTAGTCAGTAATATCAAGAAAGGCTACGAAAGGCTGCTTTAACCCAAGAGTCCTGATTAAGCTAATTTTAGCATCAGATGGAAGCAAGTATTAAATGACACAACAGCAAGCAGACCGCGGGCAGCTCATGCTACTATACCAAAGGTTCCACATGACGTCATGCTGTGGATGCGCAGAATCCTGACGAGCGCTAACTCATCTGATGCCACAGCTCACTTTCTGCACTGCACACACTCACGTCCCAACTCCTGCTGCTCAGTTCTCGGCCACGGTGAAAACAGTGCTCCTTCTCAGAAGACGAGGTGGAGCAGAGCTGAGAACCACAACACAAAAGAAACAGCCCGATAAACCAGAGCAACAGGCCAGAAAAGGAGAACCCTCAAGAGGCAGTCAAGGGGTGAAAGCAGTAACAGTCCTAAAATTCCATGGGGGTGCCACCAAAAGGAACTAAATTCTGCTTTCCTTGGTGGCAGCGAGCAAGTCAACAGTGGTAAAGTCTTGTAAGATTGTCACTTTCCTCTCCCTGAAAAAGATGGGCTCCAGGGAGAACCCACGGTCTCTGCGAGAGTAACTCAGCTGAGGAACAGGCTCTCCCTAATCTCAGACAGTGGGAAGACAGGGCAGTTGGCCAGAAACAAGACACAACAGCCTCCAGGCCCCAAGCCATCACATGCCAGCTACTCACCTAGGAGAAATGCAAATATTAGGTTCACAAGAAAAAGACCTGCACAAGAAGGCGATTAGAGTTGATTCATTAGTTCGCAAAACGGAAACAACCCAAACGCCATCCACAGGAGACCAGATAAGCAAATCATCACACCCACACAATGGAACAGGACTTGGCGCAAGAAGTAACAGACTGCCAAAACGTGCAACCATGTGGATCAACCTCACACAACAGTTCATGTACATGTACACACGGACACACACATACGTACACACATGAGGGGAAGGGTGTGTGTGTGTGTGTGTGTGTGTGTGTGTGTGTGTCCCCGTCCGTCCATCTTGTAAAGGGGTAGGTATTGGTATGGTTGGGAGAGGAATGG
The DNA here is from genome assembly GCF_903992535.2 of Arvicola amphibius. NCBI lineage: Eukaryota > Metazoa > Chordata > Mammalia > Rodentia > Cricetidae > Arvicola > Arvicola amphibius. Next base: position 88,977,343 of record NC_052058.2, on the reverse strand, counting down.
AGGAATTTACTAGAGTAATAACCTTTTTGTTATATAGATTTGGGCTGTATATGAAACTTCTGTCAAGCTTCGTCAAATTAAGATTTTTGTGTATATATTTGCTATATGAATTTTACAATGCACACACATTAGAAATACTGGACTCAGATGCATGCTGACGTATGCTGCAAGTATGGGGTGAAACGCGTTGATGTCTAAGCCAGCTATGGAATGTAGCCTCTAAATACAGCAAACTATATAATGGGCAGTGAGCTGGAAGACTGAAAGAGTGATAAACATAGTAGACGGCCACTGGCAGAACCTAGGGCTGGGCAGATGGGTGCTAACTGCACGTCTGAAATGGCTACAGTAAGAAGCTATGGAGAGGAGAAAGAACAGCCAGTCCCCAGCACCACAGGGACCGGAGGTGGCTGGTAGGTCATGAGAGCAAAGTGTACGGCAGTGCTAGTTTCGGCCCACAGAAGGGCCTCTCAAGGCAAGACCTGTGAAAGGCCAGGCTGACCTGATGACAGGCAACACTGGCCAGCAAATTAAGTGTAAGGTTGGTGCTTAGACTTTGGACGTCATCAACTCCTGCTCCTATGGGACCAGTTGCATTATATGACTGTGGTCAGAAACAAGCCCCGCCCACTCTAGCCTTGGCTGAAGGGCTCCACCACCCTGTGAGGGGATAAGGGCACGTGTACTGTCCTGTGTTGACAACCAAGTACTTATATCATCTCTAGAAGCCACTTTTCTAGACAGAAACCGAATACACAGATGCCACTCCGAGTCCCACGAATCTCCAGCAGTTCCACGCAGGCCAAAAGCAGGGAGCCCTGCTGTTTCACCAACTGCTCCCCAAAGAAACGGCCTAAGGTCCAGGCAGCCCTCGACCATCTGCACACGGATACTCCACTTTGAAGATGAGCCACAGCAAAAATCTGAATCAATAAGCAGAAGATCTACCCCATAGCCCCAGTCTGTCTCTCTCGCTCTCTCTCTCTCTTTGTGTTGCATGTGTGTTTTTAGAACAGACAACATTATGGAAGCCAAAGAGAATTAAAGGAATATATTTTTCTGGATGAAAAATAAATTCATTCATATTTTCTAAAGCCTAGTTTCAATAATTTTAAGATTACCATCTCTGTCTCCACCCCCCACTCCAATGACACACATCATCTAACTCTAGCTGCATAAGACAACATATGATAGACTTTGTCAAGTGATCAAAGAATATGTGGATAGCAGAGCAAGTGGGTTCTAACTTACGCGCTACAATCAGCTTACTGAGAAATGACAGGTAAGTCCCTCTGACTCTTTCCTTTCCTATACAAGCTAAGACATGTGTGGCATGAGTAGACCCCGTGTGTCTCCCCAGAAAAGAACAGGACACCAGAGAACCTCTCCTGGCTATCAGTGCCTACTACTGGCCTGCTCTTTCTCAACCTCACCCTTCTGGTTTCCAAGGAAACTGAACAATCTGGAACTTCTGGACTCAAGATCTTAAAGGAGAGAATACATATACATTTCAAATAAAACCAAAACAACTTCCAGGCTACAGGATGCGGTTGGGTGGATGAAAACGAGGTTTCAAGATGAGTGACAGCCTAGAGGCTGTAGTGGTTTAAACGAGAAATGCCCCCTATAGGCTCGGGTGTTTCAACACTTGGTCCCCAGATGGTGGCACTATTATTTCGGAGAGACCACGAGGTGATGCGGCCTAGCTGGAGTAGAAACAGTCACTAGGATCTTTGCGAGTTTAACAGCCCACTGGAGTCCCCTCTGCATTTCCTTTTAGTTCCTGCTCCTGCTGCTGACTGCCATGTCTCAGGCTTGCCATGATGGACTCCCATCCCTCTGAAACTACAAACCAAAATCAACTGTCTTCCTTCAATTGCCTCTGTTTGCTCACAGGACTTCATCACAGCTCAGACCCTGAAGAGCCTGGAGGAAATGTGGGCAGTGCTGGGGAGGGAAGTCCTGCTCCTACCCAGGAATCACTGTGCCAGTCACCAAGGAGAAACCTGAGATCCTCATCACACAAAACAGCCTGACAGCATCTAGATCCAGATGGACCACAGCTGCAGGCAGGGCCATGGCCAGACTGGGGCACTGAATAAGGCTAGGTCTAAAGAAGCAAGGGTGGCGCAATGTGAACTCTTCCCCAACTACAAACGCACTGAGTTCCGGCTAGAACGCTGTGTCAGTTAGAGGCACTGACCCGAAGGTGATGGACAGGCAGTCACTACAGCACTAGGCTCTGCCATCACCTGCTTCCAAGCCTTCAGAAACAGTGACACTACCAGAACCTGGAAAAAGTTAGGATTTCTGAATAAATAGAGCTCTACCGGGGGTAAGTTTCCATCATGACCAGTCTGTCTGGAGGCCTTCCCATCAGTAGTGATGCATGCCCAGCTGATGGGGGAGTCATCACACATTCCTCTCCACCCCTCAGCCTACCCCTACCTCAGTGAGCAGAGGTTCCTTCCCCACCAGAGAACTATGCCAGTCTTGGGGAGCCACAGTTGCTGGTCCCTGCATCTGCCCTGGGGCTAGGAGTATGCAAGCCCAACCCAGTTGGCTGCAGGGGCTAATGCTGCTGCCTCCCACACCAAAGCTGGCCTTCCTAGTGTCAGGACAAGTAATCAGGACCAGCAGGAGCCCTTCCTCCACTGGGTTTGCTCCTCCCCCATTTCAGTAACTGGGGCTCTAGTTATGTATGAGACCAGAGAACATGCCAAAGAGCTGAAAAAGAAAGACACCCCACCTAGTTCTTGCTGAGGACAGACTAATTCCTCTGTAAAAGCTCAAAAGGAAGAAAGTGGACTAAAAACAATAAAATCAGTAAAACATATAGGGAACCTGGCTAAGCCTGAATCACACTGAGGCATCCCAGCAGTGCCAGAAAGAACGCTTTCTGCAGGAAGGGACCAATTCCTTTTTGTCTCAGGTACAGATTTTCTTAGAAATAACCAGACTCCCTGCAAGTTGCCCCAGAAGAGCACTGAGGCCATCAACTGGCTCTGGAAACCTCCATGACCAAAGTTTGCTCGAGGCAAAGAACGCAGTGAGGCCTTCTAGAAATTTCTCAGGGAGCCTGACATCTAGGGACCATTTGACCATTCATTCACTTTCAATCAGCACCACCAATATTCTAAAAACGATTCCAAGCAAATCTCTGAAAAATACAAGAAAGGACTGGACAGATGGCTCAGTGGTTAAGAGCACTGGCTATTCTTCCGGGGGATCTGAGTTCAAGTCCCAGTACACACATGGTGGCTCGCAACAGTCTATAATTCCAGTCCCAGGTCTGACACCTTCTTCTGACCCCCACAGCAGCAGATATGCACATGGTGCTCATACATACACACGGGCAAAACACCCATATACACAAAATTTTAAAAAATGAAAAAAAGTATTTTTAAACCTCCACAAGCCTTAGTCAATCTATCTCAATTTCAAAATTCTGAATTTCACTCTGGATAATGGAGAGTTCAACGAGTGCCTTTATCTTCTGGTCTGTTGTGCAAAGCCCTTGGGCCAGTGAGGAGGGGAGAAAACCTTCAAGTCACCTGCTTCTTCCTAGCTGTTCCTTCAAGGGTCAGCGTAGCAACCTGGCATTGTAGTCAGAAAAGAATGCAGGGAGATAAAGCAGGCTAAACCTTACTCCTCCCATTGCCAGGATTAGCAAGCAGCTGCCTAAGGATCCCCAACCCCGCCTTTCCCTAATACCAAGAAGCTCTGGGCAGCCTGAGCCTCCAGCAGGAGTGTCTGCCAACTGCTCACCCCCACACTGCAAACTGCCCTTCCCAGGCTCGACAGATGTAGCTGCTATTCATTGCTTCCAAGGCAGGACAAAGCACTCCCAGAAACACAAAGCAAAAGGGCTTCAGACAGGGCCACCTCTAACAGAAGCCACCTGCCGATTCCCTCTTCCACCATGCCCCCACAGCACGCATGCGCACATACGGACATGCACACACACACACACACACACACACATATACACAGCTTTTTCAAACCACTCCAACAGGTGTTGGCTCAGAACAGGTGACTTTCTCTGGATCACTGGGCAGTTCTCTCAGAAAAAGGAGTATTTTATTGCTACTCCTCAGATAGTATGCCATAGGATGCTAATCACTAATCAGACATTAGAGAGGAGACAGAGCCTGCAAGAAGATCCTTTCTGTCCCAATCACAGAATGTAACAGCTTCTGTTAAGGAGACCTTCTTCTCAGGCCCTTCCATGTGGCAACACACATTTGCAGAATGTCCCCTACCTACGTGATGTCATAGAACACTTCAGGACTGGCTTCAGAGCTTGGAGAAACGAGCAGCCCCTTCCTTCCTGGTCACCCCACATTAGCTTGTCCATCACCTGCAGCCCCTTCTTTCCTGGTCACCCCACATTAGCTTGTCCATCACCTGCAGCCCCTTCTTTCCTGGTCACCTCACATTAGCTTGTCCATCACCTGGCATGGAGGAGAATCACTCTGCTTGCAAGTTTCTTCTATGCGCTTCAGCAAGAGGAAAGAACAGGTGAGTGAATGCAGATGCGCGCACGCACACACGCACACACACACACACACTATTTGAGCCCAGAGGCGATGGAGCTTCTACAGGGACCATTAGAAACTAGTAAGAAGGGCAGAACATACACATCACTCAACTCAACTCTGGCTATGAACCGTATCTGTGCACATGTCACAGAAAATATGGGCATGCCCCCTATATGACAGCTAGCTTTTTGTGTGTGTTTTTTAAATATTTATTTATCTTTATTACATTTACATTGATGCTTTTCTTCGTGTTGTATCTGTATGAGGGTGCTGGATCCCCTAGAACTGGAGTTTCAGACAGCTGTGATCCACTGGGAAACAAACACAGGTCTTCTGCAAGAGCAACAAGTGACCTCAGCACTGAGCAACAGCACTCCAGCCCTGAGCCAACTAGCTTTATTCCCTTGAGTCTTCCCTGTCCCTACCCCCATCAACTATCTTTCATCGTCCATCGAGTACCTGGGTGGCTGCTCTCAAGGTACACACCTATGCTGTAGGCCGTCATGGCCACCCTAACCATCACATGATAAGTGAGCTCAGCTCCCTAACTCGGAGCAGGAGGAAGACCCACAGACCGTGTGTGACAGCAAGGGATTGCTATCAGGAGCCAGGTAAATCAGATAAATAATGGCACACAGACAGGGACACACATCCTGACCTCACACAGATCCTCACGATCGCTTTCGTGCTCAAACTACACATCTCAGATTTTCCTTCAAACTTGAATACAGCACACCTTACTCCCCAAGGAAAACTATTTGTTAAATAGATCCCAGCTTTGGGTAGAAAAACACAGGACCTGTATCTTGGGATGAACTTACAAAAAATAAGTCTCTGGACGCCTCTGTGCCTTCCTGGGGTGTGGACTTTCTACTCTGTTCTCAATGAAGCTGACCCTGAAAGGTATCAGCACTTACCTGTGTGGCTGAGCACAGAGAGGTGCATGCATGAGCATGCACGCAGGCGCGCACACACACACACACACACACACACACACACACACACACTGGGAGCAAAGCCTTCTCAAACACTACCCAACACACAGGAAGCCTCTCGCGAGCTAGCTGCTCTTCTCTGAAAGAGTATTCCTGGCACATGTGTTTCTCAGAACACCTTTGACAGTTGCTGTTTGTGGTTAGTGTCTGAGCACCATCAAGAGGCTGGGGAATTCCTACAGCTCTGTGTGTCCTGGAAGGGAGGAAGCCCATACCAGTCCTTCCTCCTGCCATCTCAGCTGCAGCAGAAAGTAAAAATCATGAGCTATCTCCAGTACTGAAGGAACGCTATTTAAAAATAAAAACACAGGGCTAGAGAGATGGTTCAGCAGCTAAGAGCACTGGCTGCTCTTCCAGAGGGCCTAGGTTTAATTCTCAGCAACCACATGGTAACTCAGGACCAACTGTAACCCCAATTCCAGGGAATCCAACACCCGCAGGCACCATGTCTGCACCAGCATACCTGCAGGCACATGAAATAATAATATAACAATATATTATATAATAATAATAAACAATAAAAACTTTAAAATAAAATACTTTCACGTGCTTTACACCTTAGAATAGACGTCTGAGTTCATTCCTATCCTCTCTCTCCAAATTTTCTTCTTGCACACTCAGTAACCTTAGTACAGCCTGGGAGACACTGGACTGGAGTGAACGCTGGTAGCCTTTCTCTAACTTCCCCACTCCTCAAGCAGCCCCAGCCCAGACAGCAAAATCAAAGTCCCTGGTCAGCTCCTTCTAGCACATCCAGACCCCTCCCTCTACTCTATGGGAAATTCCTCAGCTCTACTCACCCCTGTTGTCACTGGAGCTGGGTAGGGCTACCTTAATAGCAGTTGCCGCTGAAGCTGGTGCTTAAATACTTGATTTAAAACACTTTATTGTTTAAATACCAGTTTTGCCTCTGAGCCAGACAAGCCCAAATGCTGCTTGCTAATTATCAGCTGCTAAACAGCACTTTTCTCATTGGAGCTGATGCTGAGGGTGAGGATGCTGGTGCAGAGCAATGGGGTCAGGCTCTCCCGAGAGTCTCCTCAAAACCCTTATGAGGAGGAACAAAGAAGCAAAAATACTGGTCCACTCCTGCCATACCACTGCACCTTGAAGAGCTCTGGGCACTGGGCCTGCATGTGGGAATACCAAACAACAGCCACACGACTTGTGGTCTCGGAGCTGAGCTAGCTGAGAGGATGTGGAGGTAACAGTAATTAGGGTTTGTGCAACCATGCATGCTGGATCAACCGCCACTGGTCCATCTAGAGCTGGTTTTGCCTGGAATGGTAGGATGGGGGCAGGTAAAATCTTATATAAGTCTTGGAGGATGAAAGAAACCTCAGCAAAAAGGATGCAGAAGGATGAGCACATGGTTGGTGTTAACAAAAAATAAAGGGGTATCTCCACGTGCAGTGGAGCAGGGAGTAAATACCTGGGAAAAGGAGGGTGAAGAGATCAAACCCGACTTGCTTGCACACCAGATTTAGGGGTGTATGCTTAGGAAGTGGAGGGGAGGAACTACTGAAGGTCTCTAAAGAGAAGTCATACGGACGGTTGAGCTCCTCAAGGTCTCCAAAGGAAGCAGATAGGCTTCTTTGAGGGCCTGTGTGAACCATGCAGAGCAGAGGCAGCAGGAAAGGACACAATGAGGCAAAAGGTACCTGCAGCCACTCCAGCTGGATCCTTCTCAGCCTCTGAACCAGGCCTAACAGCCAAAGGATCCTGGAAATGGTGCTACTTCTCTGCATCTCCTGGCTACTGAGGCTCCTGAAAACATGCCTGACAAGGTCCACACTATAGCACAATTGACTATCTGCTAAGACTAAAGACAAACATGCCATGGGTCTGAAGAAGGTAAGGCTCCTCAAAAGATTTTTACTCACTAAACAAAAGGTCTAACTTTTTTTTTAATGTGAGGCTTCCCTGAGAAAGAATAAAGCTCCCATCACTAAAGAATTTAAAAATAGGCTAGACAGACTCTGGCAATTCTGACTTGGGAGTATACTAAAAATACACATTCGTAGTTGGGGAGGGTGATGATATAGAACAATATATAATGACTTGTCTTACAAAAATGCTGTACTATAGGCTCAGCACGTAAAGGCACTTGCCGTGCAAGCCTGGAGACCAGAGTTCAGTCCCAGGAATCCACACCAAGACAGAAGAAGAGAACCAGTTCCACAAGGATATTCTCTGACCTCTGAAGTGTGCACCATGGAAAATGTGCACCAAGACATACATATACAAAATAAAAATGAATTAGATATTTTTAAAGAAAATGCCAGAATGAAATCAATCTCTGCATGCTAACTTCAGATTTTTTTAATATTTTTAAGATACACACTTCTGGATACTTCCTCTGCAAAGTCTAGGACCCCATAAAACACAGGACAATGCCCAAAAAGCCACGCCTTCACGTGCTACCCACATGTGAATCTGACGGGCAATCTGTCGGGGCCGCAGGGCGACATGGACACCTCTATGATGGGATGTTGACTGAAACAGACAGACTAAATGCTTTGAAGAGATCTTTTTCTAAATGACTGACTTCTAGGTGCCCGTCCATGAGTCCCCTCCAAGTTTATTTAGATAAGTCTGGACCAGAGCAATCATCTCTATTTTGAAAATGTTCTGTGATGACGGAATGTCCTCCACTTGTGCTTTATCATACCGTGGCCACCAGCCGACTACTAGGCACTGGAGATGTAGGTAGGGCTTACTTAATTTCAACTGAAATAACTACATGTGAGAACACGAGAGGTGGTCTTATATAGGCCAGAGACGTTTCTTCAGAATAGGGCTTATGTACTCAACTATGGAGTAGTCACAGGGGTGAAACTTCTGACCCTTTCCTTCTACTCCCCAGCCAGGAGACAGGACTGATTAACTCCAGGACAGGAGAAGCCTGTGTCTCCAGTACCTGAGCACTCCCAGGGAACAAAGACCCTCACCCTAGAGAACTTTACCTTGTTCTTCCTGGGACAACAACCAACACAGGCAGCTTACGCCTGCCCCGGGCAACCCAGCACCTGACCTGCGAGACCTCATTCCCAAGGATGACCCAGAGCATCCTTAGAAGACTACAGCTGGAATATCAAGGCTGGATTGTACTGGAATCTGGGGGCTATGTTGACATACAGAAGGCTGAGACAAAGAGAATGCATCTGAGTAAACAAATACAGGAAGTCAGTTAAGTCCACGACTTTCCAAACCTCATCATGAAAATCTATCTCTTCCTTTCCAAATACAGCTGGATTCCCGCCCAGCTCCAGCCCAGAGGCTAAAATCAAACATGACCAACACTACACATTAACACAAGTTGTTCAAGTTTTGATCTCTGCCTCTCACCCATTGCTTCTGCCTAAATACACAGTTCAAATCTACCAAGAAGGTGGTTATCTGAGTTGAGAAACAAAAGCTGCGTCAACCTCATGCAATACCGCACGAACACAGACGCAGGTGGCAGGAAGAGCACTAGATGGGCATCAGGGCCATCTTTTCAAACAGCCCTCAACATCCAAGGAGTGCCAGCAACCTTCCAAGTGCGCATCAGTAGAACAGACGGGTGGAGAGCTGGAGGCAGGGACCTTCTCAAGATCCTCGGTCCTGTCATGGCCACTTCCCACTCTAGAGACAGGGCTGGTCTGCTCCACGGACAGCCTCTTAGAGGAGAAGGACAGAAAGTGCAGATGGGAAATAAAGTCCTAAAATGACTACACAAGGAAGGGACAGGGAGGTGGGGTGGGTGAACGACAGACCATCCAAGACTATACACTTTTTTTTTTTGAAGTTTACTGGAAGATGGGTTTTTTCCCTCTTTCTTACTCTATAAAAAGAAAAAAAAATGTTGCAACTTCCTTTGTCACAGCACATGCTTAGGGAAAAAAAAAGGAGGCTAACCCATTGCTTCACTTCTCAACTGCATTAACGGCCAGACCTTCCTTTCCCAGCCCTGGCCTCTCCTCGACAGGAAGCCAGAAGCCGAGGTGGGGGGGGGGGGGGCTGGGCACTGCTGTCTGCCTCCACCTAAGTGCCTAAATACAATTAATGATGTAAAGTACTCCTAGGCCCAGGGAGGAGAAAAAAAACTGCTGCAATTTCATTCCCACACTTTTTACCGGTTTCTACTCCTGTCAGCTCTTAGGATAGTCAATTAACAGAAACATTCTCCCCTTGGTCAAACAAAAGGGAGCAGCCTGCAGCCCCGCCCACTTCGACAGCCCAGCTGCTGGCTAGTTTTGCCTGTGCCCTCCACAGACTGTCTCAGGTGTGTGTCCATGTAGTGTCCTGGGCTGCACCAGGCGGCGATCCCACCTCTAACTGCCCTGTCTGGGGGACCCACCCATGTGTCTCTGTATGCTGTAGCTGGCCAGCTGTGGCCTTTTCTCTTCTACTTACACAGCACCCGCTCCCTGAGCCTTTCACTGATCTATTAATAAAGCTGAGTGGCAGAGCGGAGGAGAATAATCAAGAGTAGAGTGCAGACTGGAGTAGCCATAGCTGTTTTCATTCATTTTATACACTTTGTATAAAATGGTCAGCTTCCAGCCGAGCAGTGATGGTTCTCCCAGCACTCAGGAGGCAGAGGACGGTGAATCTCTGAGTTTGAGGCCAGTCTGGTCTACAGAGAGAGTTCCAGGGCAGCCAGGACTACACAGAAAAACACTATCTCAAAAAACAAAAAACAAAAACACCCAAACCTGTTAAGTTCCTATAGACAAGGTCTACTAACTATTCTTACCATTGAAGCAATTTATACGAAAAGCATTTCATAAATATTAAAAATAAAACAGTTGCTAGGTCACCTATGTTCTAAAATAATGGGACCGTGGAAGAACTACTTGGAGACAGTACTGTGAACTACAAAAGAAGAGGTTTTAGAGTTAGGCATTGTCAGAGCCAAGCAAGGTAGCCCACACTCGGTAGAAGAGGGTAAAACAGGTATAGGTACAGCCAGAATCTATAGATGATGAAAGGTCAGTTCAAGCTATATAATGAAACCTGTCTCAAAAAAGGAAAAAAGCTTAGAGTCAGGCATTCTCATATCTACAGCTTCTGGCCTTGGCTTTTCCTTCTGCTTGACATGCCTCTTCTACCAAGTGCGTCTGAGGTTCACCCACAAGTCAGTCACCTTTCCTTACCTGACAAGAAAAAATAAAACAACACACACACACACACACACACACACCCCGACCGGGGTGGGGGGTAAACAAGAGACAAATGCTCCTGGCATTTCAGCATCTTCCATTTTTATTCTCTCCTTTGTACCTGTTACTATCTGACAAGCTGTGTCATTCAATTACTGTGTTCTGTCTTCCCCTACGGAACACAAGCCCTCTGCAGATGATGTCCCCAGAACCTAAAATAATGCTTCACACTTGGTGTGCAGTAACTGCTAATGAATTAATTATTCTGAACATGTTTCCACCTCTGTAGAAAACAGACTCCTACCTTGCAGCACACCACTGCAAGGACTCACAGGGGTGCACAAAGCATCAGCTGCCCTCTCTCACACCTGCTCTAGAAGAATTGTGATTAATCCAAGAAGCCTGAGAGCAGCTGAGCACCCACAGAGCTCTGAACGACAGAAGGTGATGTATGGATCAAAGTCAGCATGCGGCTCTACAAAGGTCATTCTCGGTACTACTAATTTTCTTATTACTTATTTTCAATGAGGGGTAAGACACACACATGCCACAACACACATGTGGGTTCCAAAGATCGAACTCAGATCAGGCATGGCAGCAGGGTACCCAGTGAGCAATCTTACCAAACCTAATTAATTTCCTTAAGTAGCAAATCATTCTGGATCTGGTAGCTGGGAGACGGAAGATAGCCTAAAGCAAATCTTGCTTAGAATATGGGGTCTAGCCCACACTGCTAAAACAGCAAGAATAAATAAATAAACACTTCAAGCCTCGGACTTCCTCTCATCTCACAAAGCAGAGACACGGAGGGGGTGTAAACCCCAGGGGATGACAACCACTACTTTCCCATTCCAGGCTAATCCAGCCATCTGGGCGCCCTGATGGCCAGTCAGCAGGGAAGACAGGAGGCATCGTGGGGGAAAACAAACATCCACAAACACTGGGTGGGTGAATAAAAATACTGCAGCCAAAAGGAGGATAAAATAACATTGGCCTACAAAAACAACTGGTGGGGGACGGCTCCTGTACCGCTAGCTCGCCCCCTCCGGCCTGGCTACCGCTTCTTCCCCAGCATCAAGTCATTTTCCCGGCAATGGAAAACTGAAGGAAAGGCATTCAGTGCACAGCCTTGCCAACCAAGTCTGACCCCTCTGATTTACACACAGAAAAACTGAGGGAATCCAAACATGGCGTAGGGTTTGCTCAGGGCCACAATGGTAGGGCTGGAAACCAGGTTGCTCAGGTTCTCTTTCCTATTGCAAGTCGCAGGGCATGGGAGATAAGTGGCCCCCTGAGACTGAGAGCTCTGACCTCAGACCAGGCAATCTGATGCTCAACATTGGCCTGTCTTGCGACACACAGGCCCAAGGCCAGCAGACAGAAACACCAGCCTGCCGGGCGGTGGTGGCGCACGCCTTTAATCCCAGCACTCGGGAGGCAGAGGCAGGCGGATCTCTGTGAGTTCGAGGCCAGCCTGGTCTACAAGAGCTAGTTCCAGGACAGGCTCTAAAAAAGCTGCAGAGAAACCCTGTCTCGAAAAACAAAAAACAAACACCAGCCTGCATCTACGTCCGCTGTGGGTCTGGAGCTAGTCAGGACTGGAGGGGAGTTGGCACAGTTCACATGCAAGGGGGTCTCCGCAGAGAGCAAAGTGGGGGCCTAGAGCAGGGAAGGGGAGAGGGAGAAGCATTAATTCTTATAATTCTCACATTAAGAATGAGAATTCCATTAACAGAAATGCACAGTACCTCCTTGAGTCAGACCTGAGTGGATGGAGGAAAAATTCCAGAAGATCCCTCTGGAGCAGATGCCAGGAGACAGGGCAGGGACAAACACTTGACAGGGGAGGGTCTTACTATACCCCTAGCTAAACCCTACAGAGCCCAGCCAGCACTGTCCCATTCTCAGTGCTACCACGCATCCAATCCTGAATTTTGGTTTTATGGTTGGTGAGAGGGTCCGTGGGTAAAGGTGTTTGCTGACAAACCTGGTGATTTGAGTTCAATCCAAGGAACCCATAAGGTGAAAGGAGAGACCTGCCCACATGCACATGCGTGGATGTACGCGAAATAAATATACAATAAATAGTGTATTTTATAAGCTTTTTAAAAAGGAAAAAGATACAAGAAAAAACACAAGCCAGGCAGTGGTGGCGCACACCTTTAATCCCAACACTCAGAAGGCAGAGGCAGACGGATCTCTGTGAGTTCGAGGTCAGCCTGGACTACAAGAGCTAGTTCCAGGACAGGCTCCAAAGCCACAGAGAAATCCTATCTCAAAAAAAAAAAAAAGAAAAGAAAAAGAAAAGAAAAGAAAAAACAAAAACGTAAGTTTCCAAGGAATCAACCATCTAGTCTAATACTGAGCCAAATACCCTGCTCATGAAGAAATGCACTTAGGATGTGCTGTGCCAGGGAAGGGAAGGGAAGGGAGGGGAGGGGAGGGGAGGGGAGGGGAGGGGAGGGGAGGGGAGGGGAGGGAGGGGAGGGGAGGGGAGGGGAGGGGAGGGGAGGGGAGGGGAGGGGAGGGGAGGGAAGGGCCTCTTGGGTTTGACAGATTCCATTTTTTTTCTACTTCCTTTTTGGGAGAAGAAGGGGCAAGAGAGAATTCTAGGGATTGAACAGGGCCTTTCACACACATGCTAAGCACATGCCCCTCTACTGAGCTAGGTCAGCTTCAGGACTCACTTGAGCCTGAAAGACTTCAGGATAGAACAGCCTTCGTGGGGACAGAAAAGGCTGATGTGGCTAAAGTGGCAAAAGGAGAGGGGGCAAAGAACAGAGAGACTGCCGTAAACTCAGTAAACTGTAAACAAGTAAACTCTCCAGCATGGGGGAGGAGTGGTCACAACCAGACCTGGGAGGCCTCTGGCTCCATCACTATAGTTAGTTAGCAGGCAGAAGAGACCCGATGGGGAAGCTACAGGATCAGAGCTGGGCTTTAGGCAAACTGATCCTCAGAGCACACCAAGGCGCTCAAGGGAAAGACCTCCATTCCACTGCTGGCCGAGCCATTGCCCCCATCCGCCTGTCATCTCTCCATTGCTTCCTTTTCTAACTACGCCTCAACTCCATCTCATTTCCTTTCAAAGAGTCTGAGCCACAGCAATCAAGTCAAGGATGTGGGGAGCACATGAGATCCAGGAGAAGGCCGCTGCCACTCCTCTAACAGCGCAGAGGAAGGGAGGAAAGGACATGAAGCCGCTAAACATCCCCACCCAGCTCTGGAGACAGCATGGATGCTTGTGAGCCTGGCAGTCTGAGAGGAGAATGCCACCAAGTTTTCCATATGAAGGAACACTAACAAAAAGGTTCTGATACAGTGTGCTCTCTCCTGGGGCCTTTGACCTGCCAGGGGCCTAGATGCAAGTAATGAGGAGGGAAAAGGCATGAGATACCCCCTGGCTAGCCTAGCCTCTCCAACACCAGGGCATGAGTGGTCTCCGCCAAATGCCCGCATTCCTAGGATGCTCTGAGTTCCTTCCACTCATGGCCCTGGCCACCCTCCACTCCCCCACAGCACACTCTGAGCTCTACAGAAGCCAGACAGGGCAAGCAATGGGCAGGCTCCTCCTTCAGTGTCTTCCTCCCCAGCTCCTGCAGAGCCTGCTCCTTAGAAGTCTACAAGCTTTCTCCTAAGAATCAGAGGCCAAAGAGGAAGGCTTCAATGGGAGGAGAGAATGCATGCTATTCTGAGGACAGGGGCCCCTTCTGTCACAGTTAAAAATAAACTCTTAGCAACTACACCCAGCTCCTCCCCCATCTAGAGGCCAGTGGGTCATGGTGGATAAATTGTTCCCTGTAGAAGAAATGAGGCCCTGGGGACAAGAGAACACAGAGAACAGTAGGTGAAACATGGTCCAGGTACTTAGCTCCACGGAGGCAGAGGACTCCTCAAGTCCCACCTCTTGGCTCCTACCATTAATCCCACATATCCCTACCCTGCAAATACACCTTAATTCTAGGAAACAGACACAGAACATGGATCTGAACCATGACTTGTATCAACACCTGTCCAGGAACTGGAACACTGAGACAGACGTGAAGGAGATACCCTGCACGGTGTCTCCAGCTAAGACAGCTTCCTCACTTGCTCCACAGAAACCCAGCAGCTACAAAGAGAGGATTCACCTTGATGGACACAATTGATGCCTCTGCCATTGCAGTGAGCGGGTAAAAGGCCTTCTGTTCTCTGTACCCTTCCTAGGTGGCTGAGGCACTGAAGTACCTTGGCCCAATTCATCAAGAAGATACTCAGAAAACCAAGGAGGGCCTGGTTACTCCTGGAAGTCAATATAATGAGGTCATACTTCAGGATGTGGTAACATGAAGCCCCACACCGTGGGGTGGAGAGTGTAACTTAGAAACAGGACAAGAGGACAGAGAGGCAGCACACTGAGTCCCAGGCCAGGGTAGGTACTGGGGGCAGATTCATACCCACTGGCAAGAGCTAAGAAGCAGCAGAGCTAGAGGCAAGCATAGCAGAAGGCCTAACTGTCTAAAACCTTGCTCATCTTCCTCTGCCGGGTCCTCTCCCTGGGGAATGAGTAGGACGGCCCCTTAGAGCCTTTGTCCAACTGAATCAAGACTCCTGGAGAAGCCACAGCCAGGGTCTGAACTACCCACCAAGCTCAGGCTGGAAGGGAAAAGGGCGCAGAAGGAGGGCACAGGTGAAAAATGAGATAAACATTTCAGTGTGTGGCAAGAAGACCTGGGACAGAAACCCGGGCCTGGCTATAAAAAGTGCTGCAGTGGCGAGCTTATTTTTAGACACTAGAAAAGAGTCCTGGGTCCAAGGCAGGAGGCCAGGCTGTGAATGGCCAGGAGGGCCTGGGAGGCTCCCAATAACATGGATAATCACAATGCCAGTGAGGGGACCAACTCAATCACCTACCACGAAGAACAGGGAGGGGAAGGAGCACCAAGGGAAGGAGCAGAAATCAGCATAAGCATAAGCCAGAACCCCTGGGGTCCCTCTCTTCCCAGGGACAAAAGATATGTTGTCACCTTTGCTTCAGAGTCAGGGAAGACTCCGCATGAAGATAAACAAGAAGGAAGCACCAATGGCACAGCTCCCTCCCATCTGCTCAGGCAGAAGCACCTTACCTGAGCTGACACCTGCAGGTGCCACTCTTCTTTCCCCATGGGTCCAGCTGGTCCTCGTCGGGACGCCTGAAGACATCCCTCAAGGATGAGATGTCCTTTCGTATGACCCCTCTGCAGAGCTTAAGTTCCCAGCGGGATAAACATGTAGCTTTTCTCATCTTGAAGAAGAACATCCCATACAAACAGAGGTTGACCTTGAGGCCCAGGCTCCACCACCTCCCAGCTGGCACGTGGAGATGTTTACTGGACCACAGAATAAAGTCTCCAAGAACACGACAAAGCCAGAGGCCAAGCCCAACCTCATGATCACTCCTCCTCCAAAGAAAAGCAGGCCAGCCTAGCACACAAGATCCCACCATGCATGCTGAACCACTGCTCGTGCCTGGCACAGACAGGAGGGGGAGGAAAGGTAAGCTCTTCCAGATGTGCCCCCCCACTGGCTTCCTTAAACCCCAGCCCTCTCTGAGGGTCAGTGGTCCCACCCAAAAACCCTAATATCCTCATCTACTCTGGGAACCAGTCCCCATCAACAGGCTCAGAACAGTCCCTTGCCCATAACTGAGCCTGGAAGGATTAAAAGGCACTCCTTCAAGTGAATGAAGTCTCATTCATGCCAAGAGAAAGACCAGCTGGCAGCAATAGTGTAGCCACAGTTCAGCCATATTTACCCCCAAGTCAGATGCCCCAGTGTAAGCACAGCCTTCCTTCACAGCCAATCACGGTGGCTTCCAAATGCCCCTGACTTCAAATGGCAAAGAACTTGGGGGAAGTAAAACAGGAGAGCCCCCATCTCCACCTTGTACTGACACTCCACTAAGATTCTTCTAGTTTTAAGGCAAGAGCAGATGTAGCCATCCTCTCTGCTGGGCAGTGGGCTGAAATGCTTTCTAAGCTTTCATATGGGAAAGAGCAGCTGCTCAGTAAAGACACATTACACCCATGGAATGGGCATCCACACTGGCCCAGGTACTACTGGCCATTCAACACAGAGCTAGTCAGCAAGCATCTCTCTTGTCCTGGGGCTCTGGCCTCCAGCATGGCCTCTTGTACCACCCCACACTACCAGTGTTTGCCTGGTGACAGCTAGACGCCAGCTCTCGATGGAGGCAGCTGGACACCAGAAGGTGAACGACCTAATCAAAGTCACACAATTAGCTAGCAAGGCATAAAACCTAGACCATTTGAGAGTTTAGGGTTGTTTCTTTTTTCTTGTTGCTGTTACTATTTGGTTTTGATACTTTTTTTACATTTTTATCTAGCATATAACCCTTGAAAATAAATAAAAAATATTTTCCATTTATGTTTCTGTGTATTTATATTTGAACTTATGTATGAACTTATATACTTCAAAATATATACTGCCGGTCTTAAAGATCCCAAGGGGCATCAGTCCTAATGATCAGAGAAGACACTTCAGTCTTACTAGTACACATGGTGTCTAGCTCCTCTGGAAGGGCCCTTTTCCCTTACCAACGCCCTCATTTACAAGGAGGGCGATGTGAAAAGCTACGTGTGAGGAGACCAAAGACCTGAGTTTGATGATGTCTTCGGTACCAGCACCACTCCCTGCTAGGAACCAAGCAGTCTAAGAAACCCACACCAAGAGCAGGTTACACAGCACATGGCTCTGCTGCCCACAAGCAAGCCAGATGTGGGGACACACCACTGTGCCTTCCTCAGCAGCCCAGTCTCTTCCTCAGGGGTGTGGCGGTAACAAAGATGACCAAGGAGTACCAATAATTACTCAACCATCAAGAGGAGTTGCCAGTCCCCACAAACACAAATAACTCTGCCCTGACTACTCACCTCCATCCAAGGCAGAACCACACAGAAGGGACGGGGGGACCTTGACATGACCCTTCAGAGAGCAAGAAGCACAAAGGAGGCAGGCCAGTATGGGCTGCGATGCCAAAAGCAACCCGGGAGAGCCTATTGGGCCCTAGGAGCTGACACTGCCCACCTTAGCAGCCATGTCTCTGACACAGACCCCTCATGCCTTGATTCCTGGAGCAGAAGCCTGACTCAGCCTCCAGACCGGGGATTTGGCTCCTGCGTCCATTCTCGCACCTGCTCCACTGATAACACCTCAACTCCCTGTCTTTCCAACCAGAGCTACCCATGCCTTCCCCCTCCTCCAAAGAAAGCACTCCGTCTCCCAGACCCCAACAATCAGCAGCCCTGAGGCCGCACAGCCGTTTGTCTCTCCCTCCTCCAGTCAACAGTAGTCTAACTAGAGAGATTTCAAATTGTGTGAAAGCCCAGAACTCACAAATGAAAAAGGATCATGAACTAAGCCACTTCTAATCCTGCATCAGAGAAGCCGAGTCCCGTTTCAGGAGAGAGAGAGAGAGAGAGAGAGAGAGAGAGAGAGAGAGGGGTCACGACCAGGACAACATGCCTGGAATCTTCTTCCAAAAGTAGGAAATGTCCTCTGAAGGCATAAATTTGATCCGTCCATCGAAAAGCCCACAACTTCAATGATGCCGAGCCTTTCTTTATGACATCCATAAGCCCTCCCTCACACCCGCCCTGCCAAAAAACACTTTAAGGTTGATTTGACCCAAAGAGGGTAAATTCAGTTCTGATCTGGCCCCACTGCTACTAGCCCATCCTGACCTACTTGGTCTCCTGCTCGTCCCCTCAGCTCTAGCTGCAGCCGGTTTCACAACTTCTGGCAGACCCACTCATTCCTCAGAGGCCCAGCAAGTCCCACTGCCACAGCCAGAGTGTCCCTCAGCGTCATCGATCCTGGCGTCTTTAGACGTCCCTCTTTCAGAACCCTCTATTCCTGGTCACACAATTTAGCCCCCAGGCCAGAAAAGTCCAGTAGACATCTCTGCAAGGACGGCCGAGACTGTGCCTGCCAGCTGCATTGTTTATTTGGTGTGATGCCTTCATGTGAGCTACGTTTAATATTAACAGCCATATACAAACAGTGACTACCATATTTGACAACGCTGCCTACATCTGTTGACCTTGCCTTCTCCAAATAGGTTTCTTGACCCCCAACATTTTACAGGGCACTATCCGAATAAACACATGGGAAACACTCCGCAAACTGTCCACTACCTGGAACCAAACTTCACGGCACGATCACGAGACTTCCCTCACCTCATGTTTCCATCCAGCACACGTCAAACTGCGATACCGCCCCTGCCAGCCACGCTATCAGTCATCTCTCCAGTGAGGACACAGAAGGAGGACATTGCCTGTGTAGGGGGGGCAGGGCGGGTGAGGGTGCTGGTGTTGCCCTTCAACGAAGTCCCGGCCGACGGTGGGAGGCTCTAATCTCATTCGGATACCAAAAGCAGCTACGTCACTATGGCACTTAAATGACCTAGTGAGGGAGACACACTGGAGAAAGAGAAGAAAATGCAGGACCTGACTTCCTCTAGTCTACGCATTGGAAAGACAAACAAGAGATAAGTTACGACAGCATTCCCTATTTTGTAAAGCAATAACACGCTTCACCTAATCAGCACTGAACAGAAGAGTGGGACAAAAGTACGGGCTTTAATTAAATTTGTTCAGCTAATACCTAAGCGTCACCACGATACAGTGAAGCCGAAGGCAGCCAAGTGACCCGCAGGGAATACAGCCAACTCATACACAAATGGGTTGAGGCTAGGTGTCCCTACCAAAAAAATAACAGAATCTCCGAAGAATAATAAATAGTATTTCTATCACAAAGTCCCTAATTGGGGGGGGAGGGGACTTGTTAGAGATCCAAAACTCATGGAGCTGCTGGGATGGTTTAGAAGCTGCCTCTCCAACTTTAGTAACTGCGACTGAGAGGTGACACATATCCACCAATGTCCTCCGGCCAACGAATGGGCCAACAGGTCAAGCAGCTCTTCAGGCTCAAGGTACTGTGAAACAGCAACCAGCTGCATGCCTGTCCAGACCACTACAGCCATAAGCAGGGAGGGGCCTAAGACTGCAAACAAGAACCGGGTTCAGCTCCTGCCTCCAGCAAGTGAACAGCAGGAGTCTCCACTTGCCTTGGGCAGGTCATGCCCTCATTCTGGGCCTTGGTTTTCTCATCTGAAAAATGAGTGTGTCGGACGGTGCTGCTCTCTCAGCTGGCTTCTACCTGACTGGAGGTGTACGCGTGACTCAGAGCTGGGGAGGAGGGTGATGAAGCAAGGTGACAGCACCCATCAAAAGCATCTAAACACCAGCTTCCCAACCAGGACAATGGGAAAGCAGCAGGGCCAGTTTGGTCCTTTATTTATTTTTACTTTATGTGTATGGGTGTTTTGTCTGCATTGTATAAGCGTGAGCACAGGAAACAGAAGAGGCTGTCCGAATCCCTGGAAGTCAAGTTACAGTTCTCTGTAAGAGCAGTAAATGCTCCTAACTGCAAAGCCATCTCTGGATCATTTTCAAAGCTCTGGTTTTGCTTAAGAGAACAAAGAGCAGAACCTGTGAGCAGCCTTCATTCCCTATCGTATCTCCGGGCTACAAGACGGCAGTCTCCCAAAATCCCCTAAGAGCCAGGCTGCTGGGCCACACTACACCCTGGGTCCTTCCGCATGGGTTCGGGGCACTCTACAGAGCACAGGTCTCATCTTAGCCTCCAAAGGGTCATCAACGCAGCCTGTTCACTATACCCTCTTCCCTTGATGCTGCGTTAAAAGGCTCCTTGTTTTGAAATGGTTTCACACTCAACACCTAAAGTTTTGAGGTGTCACTGTGGTGCGTGTCACTGAGCCGGGATTTCCTTTAACAAGCTCCCCACGGCTGTGGTTATGTCTTAGCCAATATTTGGGTAGGAAAGCGCTCGCTGCCTGCTCTGCTGCCATTCTCCAAGCATCTTGGCTCTCCTTCCTTCCTCTATTATTAAATCTTAACTCATGGACGTATGAGGAATCTGCAATTTAACAGTTGAGTCAGCTTCTAAGATCCAGGAGCAGGCTGCTTGTCAAAACAGACTCCAGCTTCAATCTTCACCCACTTCTGACTAGAGAAGGAGAAGCAGGAGGATTGTTTAATGTGCTGCTAGGGTTTTCCCTTTCAAACCTATTCAAAGGAGAGAAAAAAAAATACACGAACTTCTCTTCTGTTAATTACACCAGAATCTGAATTGACAGCCTAGGATGGTGTATGCAGCAGAACAGGCAGGGAGAAGGGGTTTTGTTGTGAAGTCTTTATATTGTGTTCCAACTATCCAAGATAATGAACAGCCAGTGTCGTTCCCCCCACCCTCCCCAGCCTGCTGATCAGTAAAGGCAGATGGCATCTCAGAGGAGGGGGAAATCTTTCCCGGAAAGAACATCTGTCACTTCCTCAACCATACAGTTAACTGTGGTCAAACTGTTTGCTCACCTCCAGTCCCCAAGGTCAGAGCCGCATCAACCCAAGCAAGTCCTTTCCTCACTTGTTACTAATACGGGTGGAAAGGGAAGGGAAAAGTACAAAAACTGCAATATTCACGGCAGGGATAAGCGTCCCGCCCCGACATTCAACACCAAGCAACAACCGAGATCCTGCAGCAAGAATTTACAGTTTAAAAAAAAAAAATCTGATGTTGAGGATGATGATAGCAAAAACAATACCCTGGAATAGCAACTAGACTTACTCGCCCCCTACAAAGTACCAAAGGGTTTTAGACCAACTGACAGTAGATGCCAACAGTCTCACCCATAACTCATGGGTAGTATATAAGAGCTGAAACAAAGCAAGCTGTGTGGGCTGAAGGGGAAGAGAAAAATATAACACAGGAAGCAGTTCGCTCCTCCAATCATTGAGACACCCCAGGGGAAAGAAACTTGATAGTGACCTTTAGAGACATGGTGTAACTTGAAACCCTTGGAAGAAAACTTTGTAGGGACCCTGAATGACAGACTAACCCTTCACTGGGACCTTCTGAAACCCCCATTCTCAGCTACCAAAGAAACAGAGACCCCGAGACACAGAAAGAGACAAATGGACCTAGAGAAATTAAAAGAGTGCGTTTCTGAAATGCAAGAATAGGGTTTCCAGCCTTGAGTCGCGAGCTACCATGACCAAGGTAGGCTTGCAGAAACAGCACTGGGCCGAGCCTGCCTGCCTTACAGAAAAGGTTTCCTACGGTGCACGGAGCAAAGGAAACAGTGCGGCTCAGCCTGCAGGGCAGAGCAGGCCAGGCGCTGGCAGTTCCAGACAATCGCGGGGCACGGAGGCGGGGTCCCCTGTCTCCAACACCGCGCCGACGCGCCCCACCGCTGCGCGCCGACCTCGCGAGGCCGCGGACAGCTAAGTCACTTTCCGGCTCCCAAATAAGGAGCAGGGTTAAGTAAACCTCAGAGAGCGAACTTCTCCAAACCAACCGACCAACCAGCTCAATGAGTAAAGGGCCTTTTGTGCCCGCAGAAAGGAAGGAGGGAGGGAGGAGGATGGGGCCACCGTGGCCTCGGCGCTGGGTGAAGCGAGCAGAGGCTCGGACCCAAGCGTGGCTACCGGCTGGATCCCACTCGTACCCCAACATGGCAGTCCCCGAGAGTCCTCTCGGGTCCCAATCACTCGCGGGGTGACCGGAAGCTGCACCGATCCCAGCATGTTCCACGGCGGCCCAGACTTACCTTCAGGGCGAATTTCTGCTGGGTTCTCTTGTCGAAGATCCGCAGCACCTTCCCATTGATGCCCAGGCCCAGCACCTGGCTGGTGACCTTGTAGTCATCGGTGATGGCGTTCTTTCGGATCTGCAGGCCCGACTTGACGTGGAACTGGGGGAACGGCGGCGGCGGCTGGGCCGGGGCGGGCGGTGGCGGGCTGGGGAACGGCGCCGGCGGGGTCTGGCCGGGAGAGCCCGACAGCATGGTGCCCGGGGACTCGCGCGCAGAGGCGGGGGCCGCGGCCGCCCCCTCCTCCGGCTCGGGCCCGGGTCCCCGCCACGCCCCGCCCGGCGGCGAAGTTTGCTCCGGGCTGGAGCCGGCTGCCCCGCCCCGGCCCGGCTCCAGGCTCGGCGGGTCGCGGGGCCCCGTGGGTCCCGCTGTGCGCCGCGGGCGCCCACCAGCCCTGCTCCCTCCCCCCCGGAGACGTGCGCTCCGGGGAACGCGGGACGGCGGGGCCCGGCCGGGGGGCGGGGGGGGGGAATCGCCGCGCCGAGAAGTAGCAGCCCGGGGGCGGCGGCCGCGTCACAGGCTGCTCTTCGTCCTGGGCTAGTCCTTAAAGGGGAGGACCGAGGGTGGGGCTTGGAGGAGGCGTGGGCATGGGGGAGGGGTGGGCCTTAAAGGGGAGGCTGTCCAGCGGCGGGAGAGCAAAGGGACCTGGTTGACTGGGATTGCGAGGTGGCCGTCAGGGAGAGAGTAATGAGAAATTCTAGTTCTTAACCAGGGCCAGGCAAAGGGAAGCGGGAGGGCAAAAGAAAAGCAGCTGGATAATTCAAACAAAATCCATAGGTCTCCAGCTGCTGGGTTCTAGAAGATAGGTCATCAGAAAATTTGGAGAGGGTGTATTTTGAAAGAAACGAATGATTGATAAAGATCTGCCTACAGGGACCCTGGGGTATGGAGGGTACTGGGGCACTAATGGGGTTACAAGGCTATTCATCCTAGGATCAGGTGTCAGGCAATAGTCATGATTTTCTTAACATTTTTGTGAGTTTCACATTTTTTCTCATGAAAATATATTGCTGGGTAATCATGAATAATTTGGTTATTGTGCTTTAAACGTATTTTTAATGTAAATCCGAAATGACCCAATATGAAACAGGGATGGGCGCTGTAGTGCCCTGTAATCCCAGCTATGTGCGGGAGGCTGAGGCAGGAGGATGACCAGTCAGAGGGTTAGCCTGAGCAACAAAGGCAGGCTCTTTCTCAAACACAAACCTCAGACCTCTCCTACATATACCTTCCCCTTGTGTTCTAAATTCGTGGGGCTAATGCAGCAAGGGGGAAGGACTGAGGAAGGGTTCTAGGGTAGGAGAATTCATCCCTGAGGCTACAACCAGTAAGAAGTATTTCTGAAGCAACCTTGTTCAAGTACCAATCTCTGAGGAAAGGGGGCTAATCACCCAATAGCATGGCTGAGACCCACAAGGCTCTGACTGTCAGAGCGCCTGAGAATTGAGAGCAAGGAACAAAGTAGGCACACAGCTCCAAGTTACCGACAGATACAGACAGACTAGAGATGAGGTCTGACCCGCGGCCACACATAGTTGCTAGTATGTCCCAAGAACACTCTGGAGATGAGGCAGTGTCCTGAGACAAGGGCCTTGGAGACATAACCCAGGAGGGTAACGCTCTTTTGCTAGTGTCTACTCGCTGTTCGGAGTTTCAGAAGATGCTTGTCCCAAGGAAGGCAGAGATGAAAAGGTGAAGGACTGTAGCCACCTTCTCAGGATCCAGCAAAACTCACTATGGACCAAGGAGACATTTGGTCCCCTTTCAGGTAGCCCTTTCTTCAGTGATGCTCTGTGCTCAACCCTGTGGTGACAGATGGTGATAATCCTAGTCCAGTGTGGAAGACACGGTGGTTGGGACAGCAGTGTGGCAGAGGTGGGTCTGGGGATAGAAGGCAGATCACTCACCAGTCTGCAGCTGGCTGGCTTCCTTCTGCCCCTAGAAGCTAGACGATTGGAGCTGGACAATTCCGGGTTTCCCTGATGTTTTAAAGGTACTGCTCAGAGATGCAGGGACAGAGAAAGGAACTTGGGAATGAGGAGGAGGAAGTCCTCCGTGGCTCAAGTGGAAGGGGCTCCCATCCTTACTACCTCTGTGTTGCCCTGCACACCCACAGAGCAGGGTAGGGTCTCCAGAACTTCTTGATGGAATTCAGTCGTCACTTGATTCTTCTCAGAAGGCTGGAATAAGAATGAGCTATTCAGAGGCAGCAAGGCACAGTGGGAAACGACGAGACAGAAATGAGCATGACCCAATTGTCCTAGTAAGCACCTCTATCTTGAAAAATGAGAAAAATTCTAACATTTTCATTCATAACTGAGTAACAATTAAATGAGATGGCGTCTTTGATAATTCTTCATAAGGCATACAGCATCTGCTCTCATGAGATATTAAACACCACCATTCCTCAAGCATCGTTTCCTTGCTTCTTGCTCTGTTCCCATTGCCTGGAAACCTGCTCCTGACACTGAGCTGCCTTTCCATGTAAGGGGAATTCTGGAGAGATGCCTAAACCTGAGGTCCTGGGAATAATGGATCACAGAAACCCCGTGGGGCATTTCTTCTGGAGTTACAAAGGCCAGATAGACTTAGGGAACACACAGGACAACCAAGACACATATTCCACATGCACACCCCAAAAGTACACTCATGTGAACACAGCTCAAAAGGACAAGACATCTGGGCATGGAACAGTGGAAATGAGTAACCAGTGAGTAACTGGATGGTAGGATGAACCACAGGAAAAGGCACTCTACAGAAGACCCAGAGCCTTCTGTCCTAACACCAGCTAGCCATGTGACCTCACAACAGTCGCTTACCCCTCCCCCAGTTCCTTCTTTCCTGTCTAAAACATAGTAGAAATGGCATCTGCTTTATCCACATTGTAGAGATATTATAAGGACAAAATAAAACCCAAAGTCCTGCTTGTCAATGACTATGCTCCCAGCCATCTATAGTGAGCTACTTAAGCAAGAGTTGTTAAGGCTGTGTAAAAGCACTTCAAAAGTAGGAAATCAGGCTGGGGCTATAGCTCAGTGATAGAGTATATGCTTATTATGTGCAAAGCCCTGGGTATGAGCCCCAGCAAAGCATTACTGAAAAGAATGTTGGGAATCTATTTACAAAAAGGTATGATTTGTATTGACATGCAAGTGCATACATCATGTAATATAGTATACATGAAGGTAATGTAAGGACCAAAAGTATATATAGAATTGCATCGGTTCTAGTCCCAGATCCATGACACATGTTTGTTATTGGACCATTGGTCCATTGGTCTGTGTGTTTCTGGTTTTATTTGATTATAGTTATAATGCCATAGACACCTGTGGACCCACTACCCAAAACACAAACTAGGATTTGAACAATAGCATGAGTTTAAAGAGATGATTCCTAGGTATCCTCCAGGCCTCCTCCGTGTGCGTTACCCAAGACAACAGTCGCCTGCATACTCTATTCACCCTTCCCTTGCTTTCCTTTTTATACAATTTTAGTTTAAGAAGACATATTTAAAGGTATCATTAAAATATGGACGGGATGGTTTAAACCTGTAAACGCAGCACTTTAGAGGATGATGCAGGAGGATTGATGCAAGTTTGAGGCCATGCTAGGCTACATTGTTGAAGTAAGATGCCTGTTGGCTCCCAGCCACCCAGCCCCAAAATAATTACAGAGAAACTGTACTAATTAAATCACTGCTCGGCCCATTAGCTCTAGCCTCCCACTGGCTAACTCCTACATCTTAATTTAATCCCTCTCTATCAATCTGTGTATCACCACATGGCTGTGGCCTGCTGGCTAAAGTTCCAGCATCTGTCTCCAGCGGAGCTACATGGCCTCTCTTTTTCTCTGCCCTTCTTTCTCCCAGCATTCACTTTAGTTTTTCATGCCTACCTAAGTTATGCCCTATCAACAGGCCAAGGCAGTTTCTTTATTCACCAATGATATTCACAGCATACAGAGGGGAATCCCACATCACTTCCCCTTTCCTGTTTAAATAAAAAGGAAGGCTTTAATTTTAACATAGTAAAATTACATATAACAAAACAGGTATCAAGTAAGAATTACAGTTACAATATTTATATATACTTTATCTTTTATCATAACTAAGGAAAACTGTAATTATAACTACCTATTTTTTAACTCTATCAAAGACTCTAGAAGATGTAATATTACCTAAGTAAACAGTAAGTGCATTGCAAGCAACTTCTAAAACTCTAGAATTGACAGAGACATCTCGCTGCCTGGACAGTCACCCAAAGTTCTTCTGTACTGTTTGTGCATGCATCTTTAGCCTACAGGCCCATAGTATCCAGCAGACTTTCCCATGAAGCAGGAAATTCCAAAGACAGTTCTGTCTATATTGGCAGTTTGTCAGTCACTTTTTTCTGTGTCCTGCAGAATGTCTGGCAGACTCTATTCTTTCATGAAGCAAGAACCCCAAAGGACCATCTCACCTTTAGGCAAGTTCAACAGTCATTTATCTGTGGGTCCTGCATGTCCAGTTCACATATCAGTCCAGACAAGAGCAGTTTCTTGCCCAAATGGCTAACCAGCTTCATAAGAGCCTCTTCGATGCCCATCTTCCTCTTGAAGTAACTGGTGATGCCAGGATTAGATGTGTCTGACTGTCATGAAAAGTCCTAAGATCTTAAACATTTTAAATGTCATATTCTGTAGTCTTTGAAATATTCAAAAATACCTATCTAACTGAAATATATCTCTATATATCTAGAAAACCTGACTAACATGACTACAAAGCTTGACTATTATAGATGATAAATGAGCTGCACAAACACAATACCTTAATCAAGAGCAGATATATACATATAACAAAATTGACCTTAAATTTGTGTCAATAAACCAAGATCTATACCAAGGCAAATTATCCATCTCTATAGTATATCCCCCTTTAAATGTAAACACAAACATTTATAAACAATATTTGGGAATATGGGCATAGTTCTCTAGACTGCTTCCTGCTGATTGAAGGTGCTGTTAATCAGGTCTTTCACGGTGTATCTTGTGTGCTAGGTTCATCTCAGTCAGCAGTTTGGCAAAGCAATTATTGGGGGGTTTTCATGGCAATCTTTCAGAGGATCTTGGGCCATCAAACCACATTAGTCTAGAAAGATTTCACAGGTTCTTATCCTCTGTGGAAACAAAAGAAGAACCTATTTTTTAAAGCAACAAGTCCTTAGACTGAAATTTTGAAGTCAAGATACCTTTATAATATACATGCTGGTTTAGCTTAGCAGCCCATACAATGAAATGTCTCTCTGTACTTAGCTCCTTCACAGTCAAAAAATGTAAAGAAGGGCTGAAGAGATGGCTCAGTGGTTAAGAGCATTGCCTGTTCTTCCAAAGATCCTGAGTTCAATTCCCAGCAACCACATGGTGGCTCACAACCATCTGAAATGAGATCTGATGCCCTCTTCTGGCCTGCAGGCAGACACACAGACATAACAAATAAATAAATAAATAAATAAATAAATAAATAAATAAATAAATAAATAAATAAATAGTAAAGAAAACAGAATAATATACATAATCCAGA
This sequence comes from Arvicola amphibius, assembly GCF_903992535.2. Taxonomy (NCBI): domain Eukaryota; kingdom Metazoa; phylum Chordata; class Mammalia; order Rodentia; family Cricetidae; genus Arvicola; species Arvicola amphibius. The sequence goes on along the minus strand of NC_052058.2, from coordinate 88,949,393 downwards.
TTCTCTATGTATATTTCATCTTTATGTGGCTTGTTTTTACTCTATTACTTTTTAATATTTGTTTTATTATTTTTACTCCTTTAATCTATGACTATCTGTACTCTGTCTTTTTAAAGACTTTACCTTTTTTTATAAACCATTTATTTCCTCTTATAACTGTCTATATTCTTTTTCTTCTTTCTCCCAAGCCTGTGTACTTTTATTAACCACACTGTGTCTGTCTCAAACAAAGCAAAAATAAATGAAAATGATATAAAAGATGAAGCTCAAAATATCTTTTAAAAGAAGAGAGGCAGCCAGGATTACTTTATCAGTGAGATGTCGTAGTTTTGAAATATTCCCCACCATCTCATGGAGATGATGCCGGCAATGGTGATAACAGATGAGTGATTGCTCTATACCCACCAACTGGTTAGGTTTCTCCCTGATGTGGGAGGGTCTTCTATTTGAGTTGATTTCATTGGTTAATACAGAAACTGCCTGGCTCATTTAATGGGCCAGCCCTTAGGTGGGTGGAGTAGACAGAACAGGAAGAAGGGAGTGAGGTAGATGGCTCAGTCAGATGCCACGCCTCTCCTAAGTGAGACAGATGCCATGCCTCTCCTCTCTGAGCCAGACGCGATGAAGCTCCAGCCCAAGATGGACGTACGCTAGAATCTTCCTGGTAAGGCACCACTTTGTGGTGCTACACAGATTGTTAGATATGGGTTAATCAAGATGTGAGTAAGAGGCTGAAACTAATGGGCCAGGCAGTGTTTAAATGAATACAGTTTGTGTGTTGTTATTTCGGGTTGTAAGCTAGCTATGCAGGAGCCGGGCAGGATGAAAAGCAGGCCTTCCCAATGCTCCTCACTACAGAATGGCACCCACGTGGACAACTGAATCCACAGAAATCTTGGGAAAGAATAGAGTAAAGCATGTTTTCTTGATAGCAGCTATTTCTCGGGTCTGCTCTGCTTGCTAGAGGCTAGCAAACACTCTCATCTAAGAGAGGCTTCCTGACTCAGCTTTAGCTGCAAAACCCTGCAGCTCTTTTAAGAGGTCCTGCCACGAAACACTAAAACGGTGTTGATGGAAAGCTGACTGCGTGCTTGTTTGTATTCAGTCCTAGCAGGAAAAAAGCTGTGCTGTTTTTAAAATGCTGTCTTTCTGGGCCGTCCTGCCAGGGCAAACTCTGACTCTTTCAAGCAGGCGGGTCCTGACTATGGAGCTTTTGATTGTTGTTTAACACTGCTGCAGCTTGCTTACTGGCAGGGACCTTGAACCACCACAGAGTTGTGGTGATAAACATGGCTACAGCCAGTACCTCTGTGAGGCTGAAAAGCTAAGGAATGGGCTGGATCTAGCTGTCAAAGTCACGGCTTTAGTCCTACCGATATTGTTTGGTAAATTAAAGACTCATGTGGTCACAAAAAGAGAGATATACAGTAAGAGAAGATTCAAATTCGAAGAAGAAAACGTCTGTTTTACGATTGTGTTAAAATATATGCAGGCTAAAGGTTAAAGTTCTTAAAAGTAGAAAAGAAAAAAGGAAGTAGTTTATTGTGGTGGTACACACCTTTAATCCCAACACTTGGGAGGTAGAGGTAGGTTGACCTCTGTGACTCCAAGGTGTGGCAGGACACACCTTTAATCCCAATGCCTGGGAGGCAGAGACAGACAGATCTCTGTGAGTTCAAGGTCTTGTAGCACACACCTTTAATCCCAGCACTTGAGAAGCAGAGGCTAGTGGATCTCTGAGAGTTCAAGGACAGCCTGGTCTGCAGAGTTATTCCAGGACAGAGATATACAGAGAACCTGTCTCAAAAAATAAACAAAATAGAGGTTAAAATAAAGCTGCACAAAGATGGGAAATATACAGAGAATCTTGATACTGTATGCTATTATGCTCTCTTTGAATTGTTTGAATGCTGAGGAAGGAGCAACAGCTGCTAAAAGATATTTGTTTATAAATGCTGCTGAACTAATCCAACATAGATATTTTGAAAATACCTTGACTTTAAAATTTGGATCTAAGGACATGATGCTTTGGAAAGGAGTTTCTTCTTTTGTTTTTACAGAAAATGAGACTGTGTGGATTGCTTCATCCCAATATGGTATGATAGACCATGCCCTCCTGAAAGGTTGCTGTGAACACCCTCAAAAAATTACTTCACCCAACTGATGACTGAGATGAACCTGGCACACAGGTTACATCATGAAAGATCTGATTAACAGTGCCCCCATTCAGCATGAAGCAGTTTGGAGAGAAAAAACTGCACCCGTATTCCCAAATATTGTTTATAAATGTTCTTTTACATTTAAAAGGGGAGATGATATAGATATAAATAAGTTGGATTGTTGTGAATCTTGGTTACTGATATCAATTTAAGGTCAATCTTGTTATATGTGTTTCTGATCTTGATTAAGGTACTATGATTGTGAAGTTCTTCTAAGAATGTAATGTATAATTAGGAAATATAGATTGCTAATGGATAATCATCGATAATAGTAAAGCTTGTAGTCATGTTAGATCTTCTAGATATATAGAGATATATTTCAGTTAGATAGGCATTCCTAATGTCTTTCAAAAACTATAGAATATGGTATTTTAAATGTTTTAATAACTTAGGGTTTTTCATGACAATGAGACACGTCTGCTCCTGGCAGCACCAATCTACTTCAAGAGGAAGATGAGCATCGAAGAGGCTCCTTATGGAGTTTGATAGCCATTTTGGGCAAGAAACTGCTCTTGCCTGGACTGTTGCATAAACTGAACACAAAGAACTCACAGAAAGAGGACTGCTAAACTTGCCTAAAGGTGAGATGGTCCTTCGGGGTTCCTGACTCATGAAAGAGTCTGTGAGACATTCTGCAGGATACAAAAGAAAGTGACTAAACTGTCTTTAAAATTTCCTGCTTCATGGAAAAGTCTGCTGGATACTATGGGCCTGAAGGCTGAAGATTGATGCCCCAGTGGTACAGAGGAACTTTGGGTGACTGTCCAGGCAGCGAGATGTCTCTGTCATTTCTAGCGTTTTGGAAGTTGCTTATTTCTTGTTTACTTAGGTAATATTGTGTCCTTCTGGAGTCTTTGATGGAGTTGAAGAATAGATAGATAGTTATAGTTGTTTTCCTTTGTTATGATAAAAGATAAAGTATACATAAATATTGTAACTGTAATTCTTACTTGATAACTATTTTGTTATATGTAATTTTGCTATGTTAAAGTTAAAGCCTTCTTTTTGTTTAAACATATAAAGGGGAAATGATGTGGGAGAGTCTTCTGTTTGAGTTGATTTCATTGGTTAATACAGAAACTGCCTGGCTCATTTAATGGGCCAGCCCTTAGGTGGGTGGAGTAGACAGAACAGGAAGAAGGAAGTGAGGTAGATGGCTCAGTCAGATGCCACGCCTCTCCTAAGTGAGACAGATGCCATGCCTCTCCTCTCTGAGCCAGACGCGATGAAGCTCCAGCCCAAGATGGACGTACGCTAGAATCTTCCTGGTAAGGTACCACTTTGTGGTGCTACACAGATTGTTAGATATGGGTTAATCAAGATGTGAGTAAGAGGCTGAAACTAATGGGCCAGGCAGTGTTTAAATGAATACAGTTTGTGTGTTGTTATTTCGGGTTGTAAGCAGGAGCCGGGCAGGATGAAAAACAGGCCTGCCCGCAGCTCCATCACTACAGAATTTCCCAACTGTATTGTCATGTTTGAAACTCACAAATGTCTGTAGCTGAGGGTGCCAGTTGTCTTAATCAGTCAATGCCATTTTTATCTCCCCCTCCTTGACAGTGACAAAGATCCAATATTTAGCACATGACTATAAATACAAATCTCATATTCTAAATTCTCTGCTTCTGTTACATCTGGTTCCTGTGTAAGATTTAAGTTCTATCCATGAAAGTGTTCTAAAAGAAAATGAAAGATCTTCTTCCTTCTCCTCCTTGTGGAGGAGCTTCCTCTAAGGTTAAAACCTCCCATCTTGGAAGGGTTCCCCTCAAAACACAAGATGAGGGTGAAACAATAGAATGTTTTAAGGGGAAATGAAACATTCTACCATGCAGGGAAGCCTCTTAAAACAGGAAACAAACAATTCAAAGGCCCCAGGAAGTCCCTGAAACTCTAGGTCCCTCTCTCCCCAAGCATGCCTAGCTAGAAAGACAGTGCCCCACCATCAAACAAGCTAAGTTACCTAAGAGGCTTGGGCCAGCCAAGCTACCTAGGAGGAATGGAGACCATCCCAGCTGCCTGGAAGGGGCTCAGAGCAACTGAACTACCTGAAAAGGATGTTTTCCAGCCTGTTGAGCTACCTGCAGATTGATAAAAGAACTCTTTGTTTCCAGCTTTAATGAGCTGCCATTCATACTGGGGTGGGCTCTGGTGACACAGCTGTCTCTGAGCCATTTCTGCTCCTGTAGTAACTCCTTGCCCATATTTCTGTATGTAACACCAATAAAACTCATTGATTCACCAAGTAGAACTTAGTCGGTATCCTTACTTTGGTCTGCCATTGGCTCCCTGTTTGGGGTGAGTGGAGGTTTGTTATGTCCTAGAATAGTGTCACAAAATATTCCCTCCTCTTTTCTGTTTCCTGCCACCTAGAATAAAAACCTCCGGAGGTTGGGCAGCCATCTTGGGTCATGGAAATGAAGGCTGCCATTTGAGGGTGACAGACAAAAAGTACAAAGAACCTGGATCCTAGTGACCCCAGACCAACCATTTCAGTCTTAAACTTACAGACACCTTTATGTAGAAGACAAAGAGTATCCTTCTTGACGAAGAGCCTGGTGTTCTAGGTCTTTCACTTACAGCCATATCTACCCTATTACACAGCCCTGTGTGATATGTGCTGTTACTAATAAGTATCTATTTATATAAATGAGAATGTTGAGCTCTGGAGAAATAACTTTATTGAGGTTGTTCTTCCAGCAAAGGTCAGAACCAAGTCTTTCTGACCCACCATCCATGCTTATAGCTCCTACATAAATCCTGGATAAACATAGTCTCACATATCTTTCTTGAGAGCTGTTTGGAGCTTCCAGCAGGAAAACACAGCTACTTGGGTTTCACCAACCAAAGCATGACCCTCCTCTATAGAAGATGCTGTCCTTTTTGATGGAGCATACAGCCCTAGAGAGCTATGCATGGAGTGGAAAGGGAAAGAAGGGGTACCCTGTCCATCCAGATGAGCAGAATCAGTTCTGGTGATGAATATCAAGATGTCACAACCAAATTGCCCTCACTTCCATCCATATACCTAATGTCTACATGGCTCTCCCATGCTTAAGCAAGAAGATCCTAAAGAAAGTACTGGCTGTAACCTCACTTTTGGATCAACTTTAAATCTCACAGACTTCTTCTTGGCCTATTCTGTTTTTATACCACAGGTCCCTATAAATCTGCATGGCAGGAATCATACAGGAGCCAATGACACTATCTTCCCAACAAACTTCCCTAACTCCTAATTTAAACCACCAAGGAGTCAAAATTTCCATTTTATTCTGACGTGGTATGAAGAGTGGAGGATGCAGAGTGGAGATCTACAAAGATCGGTTTCTTAGAACATTTGAACAGCATCTCTAGACGAGAGGGAGCCAGCCACAGTCGGACTGAAATGCAGGTGCATGCAGAAGAAGTGGCTTTGTGTCTGTGGCTAGTACAACAGATCCTCAGTAGACTCACCCTCATCATGACTTGGTGGCAAAAGGACCCAAGCCACCTTCAAGCCATAGGACTAAATTTCATAAATAAAATGAGAAAATACCAAAACAAAACGACAAATGTGTAAGCATCGCTAGTAACAGAAATTTCTGATCCAGAAAGTGACTTCAAAATAGTAGTCTTCAGTGGTTCCCATCTTCCCTTTCCATCTCTCGAAAAGAAGCTCTCCTGGGAACAAGTGCTGTTGGCAGTGCCTTCCCTGAGAACCTCATAGGGGAGGAAGTGTATGCTCCCCCACGGGCACTACCCTTATCTACACCCCAGTCTTTGACAGTTGAAGCCACAATGAGGAGCAGCTGGAGCAGCTGAGAAGAATGGGAATGGAAAGAGAAAGAGGAAGACCCTGAAGAGGAATAGAAACTTAACCTCTACAAGTCAACAGCAAGACCCAGCCTGATGGCACTAAACCCTAAATCTCACTGCTTATGCTGGCAAGTGGGAGAGAGGAAAATATTTACCTGCATTGCAGCAGACCCAGCCCAGGTTCCTGTCTCAAGGGTTCTTCCTTCTATTTATTGTGTATCTTGCATACCACTTGCTATATATAGGTGAATATATAGCCTGGATAATGTGTTGTGGAAGAAATCAAAGAAAAAGAAACTCACCATCCAGGAATACAAATAGGGTGGGTCAATGAAAAAGATACATGAGTCTTTGCTGGTGACCAGGTGATGCCTGGTATTTTGCCATTTGTAAACAGGAGGAAGAAAGAGGGCAGAAAGGTTTGTGAGGATCTGTGTGTCAAGTGGAGGTTTCCTAAGGATATGATGATGAACATCTTCACCACAAACATAGTTTTGAGGTAGCCAGATATGGTGGAATCAAATCCAGGGGTTCAAATCCCAACCACACCTCAACATTGCCTTGTACAACGAAGAGCTGTAAGAAAGAAGTTATTCCCTTGATTCGGTTAAAGAACGATAGTTTGAGCTGTTCTTGACACATAGAAATTGACTTCTATCAATGTGAACTGTTGTTATATGACACTTTCATAAGAATCATCTCATTCTGCTGGATGTGTAGTTTAGTGGCAGAGCGTGCATGCATGCATACAACATGCACACACTCAAGCACACACATGTGCGCGCACAGACGCACACATGCAAGAACACACACACAAAGAGAACATACACACACAGCTTTAGAAATTGTAATCACATCAGTGATTTCAGCACTCAAGAAGCAAGGCAGTAGAATTACTACAAATTTGAAGCTATCGTGGGCTACATAGTGAGTTCCAGAACAGGATGGGCTACAGGGTACATGTCTCAACAGTAGCAACAACAAAAGGTATCATCTCATTCTACCTCCTCAGCTACACTCTAAAACAATAACTACTTCAGCTGCCCTCGCCACTGAAAATGCCATCACTCGAAAAGCTGATAACCAGTTGGGATGTCATTTCCCCATCCCCATCCCCTGTCCCAACCACAGCCCAGTATGTTCAGATTGTGAGAGTATGGGGGGCGTTGGGCCTTTAGGAGGTGGAAAATAATGGGAGGAGTTAGGCCACTGGGTGTGTGCTTTCAGAGGGGATTGTGAGGTGCTGGTCTCTTCTCCTTCCTCTTTCCTTGATGTAGGAGTGTCTTATATCTATCTGTTGTTTCATTGGTTAATTAATAAAGAAACTGCTTGGCCTGATAGGTCAGAACATAGGTGGGTGGAGTAGACAGAACAGAATGCTGGGAAGAAGGCAGTGAGACAGACACTTCAGGCAGTCGCCATGACTCTCCTCTCCGAGATGGATGCAGGCTAGAATCTTCCTGGTAAGCCACCACCTCTTGGTGCTACACAGATTACTAAATATGGGTTAATCAAGATGTGAGAGTTAGCCAGTAAGAGGCTAGAGCTAATGGGCTAAGCAGTGTTTAAATGAATACAATTTGTGTGTTGTTATTTCGGGTGTAAAGCTAGCCATGCTGGAGCTAGGCAGGACGAAAAGCGGGCATGCTGGCCTCAACACTACATTTCCTTCTCGACATATAATGAATGGGTCTCCACTCTGTATGTCCTGACATGAGGTACTTAACAGAGACCCCAAAGCAACAGGCTCAACTACAGTAGACTCAAAACCCCAAAACCATGAGCCAAAATAAGTATTCCATCATTTTCCATTGTCTGAGGCATTTTATTTACTTTTTAAAAATTTTTTTAAAGTGGATCCTTTATTTTGGGGTTTGTTTTCTACATTGGTAATATATATATATATATATATATATATATACATATATATATATATATATATATTCCCTCCTTCCATTCCTCTCCCACTCCCCCACCCACCCTCTTCCCTCCTCCTCCAGTCTTAAGAGATGGCAGGGTACTCTGCCCTGTGGGAAGTCCAAGACCCTCCCCTTTCCATCCAGGCCTATGAAGGTGTGCATCCAAATAGACTAGGGTCCCAAAAAGCCAGTATGTGCAGTAGAAACAAGCCCCGGTGCCATTATCATTGGCTTCTCCATCAGCCCTCATTGTCAGCCACATTCAGAGAGTCCAGTTTGATCACATGCTCTTTCAGTTCAAGTCCAGCTGGCCTTGGTGAGCTCCCATTAGATCAGGCACACTGTCTCAGTGGGTGAACCAACCCCTCGCGGTCCTGACTTCCTTGTTCATCTTCTCCCTCCTTCTGCTCTTCATCTGGGCCTTGGGAGCTCAGTCCAGTGCTCCAATGTGGGTCTCTGTCTCTATCTTCTTCCATTGCCAGATGAAGGTTCTATGGTGATATTCAAGATATTCATCAGTGTGACTATGGGACAAGGCCAGTTCAGGCACCCTTGTCTGAGGCATTTTATAACACTAACGGGGTGGAAACTGACACCCCAGTTAGTTAGCATCATCAGGCAAACAGAGGGAGAAGTACCAGAACTCCAGCCCTCGCTGTTTCTGTGTGTGTTAGAGCCCATGGTCCTAAGTGCTCATGGAAGTGGTTCAGCCACCTTACACCTGCTGGCCTCTTGGGTGACTCACGGGAAGGAGACACAGTCTGAAGCTGGAAAGCACTCATTCCCAGAGGTGTTGAAGGCAAAGAAGAGGGTCAGGACACAATAATGAATGTGAACATCGAGCATTTGTAAGCATGTGAGGAAGGACCTAACATGAGACAGGCCGACAAATAAATGGAGTAGCCTTATCCAAAATACTTGAGACTCACTGGTTAAGCATGCCTAATTCAAGGATCCCAAATATTCCAAACTCTAACACTTCAGAACGTCCTGTCATTGCTCAAAAACTCTTGGGTTTCCAGATTAGAGCTGCTGGACTTGAACTGTGCATTATTTTATATTTGGTATCCGATGACAAACAGAGATAGAAGTGAGGTTTCCCTTCCCCCATATTTCCTAATGGCAGAACATCTGAGGACCTGATTCATCTTTTTGTCCTAAGACCACATCTACACCACCATACATACAGGTGAATGACCTGACAAGCCAGGTTCTCAAAACTCCCGATGCCTTATTACATCATAAAGGGAGTCCTTTGTTTTGTTGAGACAGGTTTCTTTGTGTAAGTGTTCTAGAACACACTCTGTAGACCAGGCTGGCCTTGAACTCACAGAGATCCACCTGCTCTGCCTCCCAATTGCTGGGATTAAAGGCGTGCGCCATCACCACCCAGCAAAGGCAGTTTGTCTTCCTGTGGAAGAGTTTTTGCTGCAAACAAGTCCCTCATTTCTAGAAAGGCATCCATGACTCTGGTGGCCTCTTCCAGTAGGCAGTTACAGATGCAGTGACAGCTGAAGTACTGAAGAGCACAGTTTTACCCTGATTCTTATATTTTTGTCCCCTATTGACTCCATGAGCAACCAATTTCCAAAGCAACCAATGGTGACTGAGCACCAGTCAGTACCAAGTGTTGTGCTGATCACCAGAATCCCTGAGACCTGTGATCCACTTGTCAACAAATAGAGGAGCCAGATGATACACATACACACACACACACACACACACGAGAGAGAGAGAGAGAGAGAGAGAGAGAGAGAGAGAGAGAGAGAGAGAGAATAAGATGTAATATAAAATCTAACATGTATGTAGTATGTATGTAAGTAGGTGTCCACGTGTGTATAGGTGTGCATGCACATGTGTGCATGTGTGGAGGTCAGAGGTCATCAAATGTCTTCTTCGGTTGTTTTCCACCATACTGTCAGAGACAAGGTATTCTAGTTAGGTTTCTCTTGCCTTGATAACAACCACGACCAAAAGCAACCTGAGGAGAAAAGGGTTTATTTCATGTCGAAGGTTTCAGTCCATCATCGAGGGAAGTCAGCGCAGGAACTCAAGGCAGGAACCTGGAGGCAGGAATCATGGAAGAAGGCTGCTGATTTGCTTGCTGTTCCTGGCTGTGCTCAGCCTCTTTCCCACGCGACCCAGGGCCACCTTCCCAGACCTGTCACCGCTCATGGTGCACTGCACCCTCCATCTTGATAATCAATGCATTCCCTAAAACACAGCCCACGGGCCAACCTGATATAGCAATCTGTCCGTTGAGACTCCTTCTTCCCAGGCAACTGTTGATTGTTCAAGTTAACCACAAAATACAGTCAGAACACAAGGTCTCTCAGTGAACCTGGAGCTCACTGATTTGTCTAGGCCACTTGGCCAGTGAGCTCTAGGGAGTACAAACACACCACTCTGCCTATCTTTTTCGTGTGTAGATGTTGGGATCTGAACTCAGGGCCTCGTGTTTTTGTGGTGATCGCTCTACCAAGCCTCTAAAATTCAGCATTTCGGCACTCCGCAGCGCACAGCTCAGTGGCATTGAGTACATTCACGCTGCTGTGCATCTGCCGTCGCTGTCCACCTGCAGAACATGTTTGTGTCCAAACCGAAATCCTACACCTGTTAAACAGTAGCTTCCTCTCACTCCTCCACATGCGTGGAAAACAGAGGCACCGTCTGGCATCCGGGAGGACACTGAGTCTCTGGGGTCCTGACACTGACCTGTCCCCTCCAAGTACAAAGGTAACCAACAGAGGGTTGCTCCTCTAACCTCTCGGGTCTTCAGGGGGACCTCCTAGCCATCCCTTGGCAGAGTCATGGCCTTTCAGGCCTTCAAAGACCATGGACTCATCCTCCCCTGCCTTTCAGTACTGAGTACAGACACTTGGAAACTCTCAAGCCAAGCCAGGCTTCAGCAGGCCTAACTAAGGCACAAGCCTGGCCATCTTCTTGGCAGAAAGCTATGAGACTCCACACCAGGAAAGAGTGCTCTCTAGATTGTCATACTGAGAGTATAGGAAACCACCTTCTTATCTTCTCCCTCCCTCCCTCCCTCTTTCTCTCTCACTCTTTGATACATTCTTATAGTTCAAAAGCACAAAAGGTTCTACCTTAATCTCTCAGGGAAGCCGAAACTATCCTGTAAGTCACCTATTTCAGAAGAAAACCAGCCTCCTGACTCAGCCAGCTTTGGCCACCAATAGATAGGTACCAACTCCAGCATCACTTCAGCCTGGAGCCTAGGGAGCAAGTTGTTCCCCCAGAACAAGTGTTCCTCGGAATTCTCCCTCCAGGAATTTCTTAAGACTGGAGAGCAGCAACCAAGGGTGGGAGGTGAACATGTGATGGAGAAGAGAGGTGAGAAGGCAGACTCCTAAAGATGAGAAGTAGGGAGGCTGGCAGGCTGACAGTTCATGAGCGTCTGAAGATCCTATTGGTGGAAAGGCCCTCTAATTCAGGCCAAGGGAAACTGGGTGGGAGCAAAACAGGTCTATGGACAGCATCTCCCTCTGGTCCTCCCCAGGTAGGTCAGGGCTGCAGAGGTATTTCTTCATCTCTCCATGTGATCACAGCCGCCTAGACCAGTGTGCCCACCCACATCACTGCTCAGGAATCCAGTTCTTGTTTACCTAACACAGCAGCCTTCCTCCAGCTTCCCAGAGAGCTTGTGGAGGAGCCTGGGGCCTGGGAAGGGGAACCCACACAGAGTTGCTGAATAGGGGGACCAGTGAGCTCCCTGGCACTCGTGCAGTCAAGGCCTCCCTCACCAAGAAGCAGAGTCTAGAGAGATTTTGGCTTCCCCTGTCCTTCCTAGATGGAGACACCTGGAGCTCAACTCCTCACAGAATCAGGGGTAAGGAGAGAGTTGGATGGAATAGCAGCTACTGTGTGCTCTGTTTTCTGTCAAGAAATGACTGGGTATAACAGAACACAGACCAGTGGCAGAGCACTCACCTGGGAAGAACAAGGCTCTAGATGCCATCCCCAACACCAGCGGGACAAAGGATAATAGAAATGTAAACTGGGCAGAAGCTGAGGAAGGAGATCGTCGGGAGAGTTATGCTATTGTATCATCCTGGTGACTCGCAAAACGCCTGTCACAAAATAGGGCACTTGTATTTTTACTGGATGAATCGTTTGGAAGATGATTGATGGCAGACGGAAAAACAAAATTAAAAGGTCATGATAATAGATCCCACTTAGTGAGTCATTACTGTGATCTGGCATGACCACGGCTCTACATGCTGACTCAGTCAGTGCCCCAGAAAACGTCATAAAGCGGCTGTCACCAATAGCTTTCCAGTGGCCCAGATGAAGAAACTTGGGCCCAGTGAGTCTCTGCAGGTGCTAATTCCTATCTCCCATCATCTTAGCTAGCATGTTCTCCTAAACCAGGGGCACGCCATTCAGCCACCCTAGTAGGGCTTTTCTTTCTCAACCAATTCCCCACCTCAACACCTGAGTGTGCTTCTCTGTACTCCTAGTCTATGCTCAGAGAAATAGTAGGAAGAAGAAAATTGTCATTTTTTTTCCTCAGGTGTACCCCATGTGTCATACGTTCCGTGCACTGTGTCCGGTTTTGTTCTAGAATGTCTTCACCACGCTTCTGCTGTACCGTGCCGTACCATGGTCTGTCATGCCGTGTGGTAGGAACACGTACCATTTGCCTGAATCTAGACCCACCCTTTGCTTCTTATTTCTCTCTCTACCACCAGCCCCTGCAAATCACCATCAAAATTTTTGATCTTAGGAATTTGACGTTCTCATCTACCTCATATAAGTGAAATCCGTAGACTTTATATTCCTTTTTTGTTCCCCTCTGTGTGACGCCCTCAAGTTTCACCCATGCTGTATGTACAAATTCCCCTTTTAAGAAGAAAGCTGAATTGTAATTCATAGCAGAACTGCTTAGAGATTGGGGGAGGGTTGTTTTTGTTTTGTTTTCTGTCAGCTTGACACAAGCTAGAGTCATCTGAGAAGAGGGAACTTCATTGAGAAAATGCCTCCATGAGATCAGCCCGAGGCAAGCTTGTCAAGTATTTTCTTGATTAATGATTGATGTGGGAGGGCCTGGCCCACTGAGGGTGCTACCATTCCTGGATTTTTGGTCCTGGATGCTATAAGAAAGCAGACTGAACAAGTCACAGGGAGCAAGCCAGTAAGCAGCATTTCTCCATAGCATCTGCTTTGGTTCCTGCCTTCAGGTCCTGCCTTAAGTGCCTCCCCTGACTTCCTTCTGGGATACAAAAGTCTAAGCCAAGCAACCGTTTTCACCCAGTTGCTTTTGATCATGGTCTTTTATCACAGCAATATAAATTCTAACTAAGACAACAGCCTATGTCTATAACACTGTCTTTAAATTTGTTTATTGGATCATATATATTTTTGTTATTGCTACATCTTGGCTACTATGAATAGTGCCATAATAAACGTTAAGAATGGGATGATGAACTGTGTGTGTTGGGGATTACACTGGCTCAGATGCTCTATTTTCTGACCACTATTATCCACATTCTATACCTGAAAAAGGTAAAGGATACAAGTGCTCATCCAAGCAGATGGCGTGTCAGGCGGCCAGGCCAGAAGAAAGCACAGCGTCCTGAAGGGAGAGGGAAGAAAGACTCAGGTCTGTGGGAATACCCAGACCGCGGGTGGTTCAGTCCTGACCTAGGTAGGTAAGGTATGTGCTCGGAAACTAGTCAGTCCTGAAACCTAATCACGGACTTCTGTACAGCCACAAGAAGCTCTCTAGGAAACAGAGCAGGAATAGTAGAAAAGGGCCCGAAGAGTCCCTGAAGGAGGAAGGAAGGGTGTTAACAATAATGCCGGAAGATCACAAACGGTTCTGAAAACCAAGTATTTAAAGACAGCCCCGTGATGCCCACATCTCCACACCCCATCACTGGAAGTTGCTACAGCCTGTGGTTGGGCCGCATTTTCTTTGGCTGGCTTCTTTGCCTTTAGGTCCGATCGAGGAGATAGGATCTGGCACTCACCAGTGGGCAGTTTCACTTCCTGTTTCCTCACACTGAGAGCACAGTTATCATACTGATGAGAGCAGCTCACCTCTGCCTTGTTTACCTGCGGCCTCTCCAAAGTATACAGCATGCAAGAAGGGAGGGGACGAGGTAGAGCTGCCTCTTCCATCCATGCTGAAGGCAATGGAAAGGATTAAACTCACTTCTTCAAAAGCAACCGTCTAAAAGAGTTGGCAGTTCCCTAAATGACTCTTCTTACCAGAGGCATTTGTAAGTCCCTTCCTGCTTCTAAGCACCTCCAGAAAGAAATTCTTCCCTAAACCTCACATCCTCCAGTTGGTCCCTTGCCAAGGTTTTGGGGTTTTTTTATTTAGTTTGTTTGGTTTGGTTTTTTCTTTTGTTTTGGTTTGGGTCTTTTTTGGAGGGGCGGGGGACGGAAGGTGCAGAAGTTCAAGATAACTTCCCAAAGTTGCGTATTGGGTCAGAAGGAAGAGCTACAACCAAGAAGGGAGTTTCCAGCTCCGGGAGGGGGTGTGGAGGGGGGGAACCTCACAAGGTTGTAAGGGGAAACCACAGCTATTTCTATCAAGAAGAAAAAAATGTGATTGCTAGCAATGAGCCATTCTCGGAAGGATGGTTTACCTCTCGGTAGGAACAGGCTGTGAGCCACTAAGATTACAAAGCTGCTGCCACATTCTGGCCAAGGTAACAGGTTAGCCAAGGTGTAAAGGTTAAGGTCAAAGGTTGAGGGTTTCCTGGGCTCTGGGAAGAGAGTAGTTGGAAAGCAGAAAGGAAGCTAGTATCTTGATTATCTTGGCAGCCATGGTGGCATGGTCCTTACAGCTTGCCCACCTCTGAGGGATATGAGGAGAGGAGATGGGGAGGAACAGAAGAAGGAAGTATCTTAAGGGTCTTTTTAAAACGAATAAAATAAGTGGGTTAAGATTTGGGGGGAAAAAAGTAGAAACAACAGAAAGAGCTTCTAATTGAGTTCGGAGACTAAAAACAAACACTCCTCACACGTAAAGACACAACCACACAGATACTTTGAAGTATTCTCCAGTTGCACAAAGGGAACAGGGAGGATGTGATAATTACACATTTACTTATTGTGCCATTATTATTGTTGGATTTTGCTTTCTTCAAAACGTAGTCAGAAGCCTGGGGCTGGATGGTGGGTGGCAGCTTCAACATCTGACAGTGAAAAAGCTTGCTATAACCCCGTAAATAATTAACCTCATGTTGTCAAAGTTTGACCAGTGCAGGGAAGAAGTCACTGTGATTTTGAATTCTTCTGTTGTGTTCACTATACACCAAACACGTTCCTAAGTACTTTCTAAGCATCACGTCACTGAGCGACTCTGAAACAGCCCTGCTATTAAAGTGATGGTGTTGTTCCTATCCATTCCTAATTCACCCTCATTCATTCATGGCCTTGCCCGTGTCTCTGCATTTATACAAAGATTTTGGTCCTTATGCCCTCCCTTTTGCTTTGGAGCAGTTACCTATAAAAATGCACCCTTGATTGTGGACCTGAAGAAATACTCCTGGCCACTGTGTGTGCGTGTGTGTATGTGTGTGCATGCACACGTATGTGTACGCGCGTGTGTATGTACGTGCATGTGTGAGTGTGTGAGTGTGTTTGTGTGTGTGTGTGTGTGTGTGTGTGTGTCTTGCTCTGTAGCCCAGGTTCCCAGGCTATCCATGAACTCTACAGCCATCACTCTTTCAAAGAATCTTAAAGCTGGCCCTGGTAGTGCCGGTCTTTAATCGCAGATACCCTGGAGGCTAAAATGGGAGGGTTGGAAGTTTAAGGCCTGCCTGGGCTAAAGAGAGAGTTCAAGGCCATCCTGGGCAACTTAGTTAGATTCTTTCCTAAACTAAAAAGTCAAAGGGGCTCCGAGGGTATATCTCAGCAACACGAGACCTGCCTAGACTCTAGGTTTAATCTCCAATAATGCAAAAGCAAACAAAAAACTAATCTGGGCTGTTTAAACAAGCTAGCCACTTTCCATGGTAGTAGAGATTGGGGAAGTCTTGCCTCTGCTTCTCTGGGTGAAGTCCAGTCAAACAAACCTCCCAAGCAAGAAACAGCCATCAGCTCTCGCGAAAACTTTTCGCCAATGTTACCCCTTAATGATCTACTAGGAAACAAATCTCCCTGGTATTTCCAGTTTGCCCATTTTTATATTAGTATGAAACAAGACTCCAGATGGCATTCCTTCCTCTAGAATTTACACATAATTTCCTCTGGAATTTGGCAAGCTGTAGTCTGGAAGTACAGACTACAAGGAAAAGAGAGAGATTTGCAAGGGAGTTATTGCCTAAGGACCCAGCAGGCACAAACTCAAGCACCCAAAGGTGACTGTGAATGAAGTACCTGGCCTTTGCAAGTGACATCCAAGGATAGAAGAGTCCTAAAGAGTAGTCAAGAAAAACCCAAATATCAAGAGATGGAAAAATGGGGGCGGGGGACTGAGGAGTATAAGCAAGAAGTCTAATCATAAAGTTAAAAGTAATATTCTAGAGGAGGGGAAAGGAAGGCTACTGTGGGACAATGATCTTGTGCCTTGTAAAGATCTGTCACTTGTATTGGTTTAGTAAAACCCTGATTGGGCAGGAAGTATAGGCGGAGTAACCATAATAGGAAAATTCTAGGAAGAGAAAAGGCTCAGTCTGCAGTCGTCACCCAGACACAGAGGAAGCAAGATAAAAATGCCTCACTGATAAAAGGAGGGTGGAATAGCAGAGCCCTGCTGAGACAGAGACAGCAGGAACTGCAAACTGGTTAGACACCGATGTGAGAAGACACAATATTCCCAGTACAGCACTGGAAGGGTGGCTTGTGTCAACATCCTGAAAAGGTTGTGGGTACCCTGATTTTGTTTTAAAAGTCACCTGAATGCCTAGCCATGGTGACACATGCTTTTAATCCCAGCAAGCCGGAGACAGATGCAGGCAGATCTCTGAGTTCCAGGCCAGTCTGTTCTACAGAGTGAGTTCCAGGACAGCCAGGGCTACACAGAGAAACCCTGTCTGGGGGTGGAGAGTAACCTGGGTAACTTTGGGGCCTGAATATGAAGTGAAGGAAAGACTGAAGGAAGGTGATCTCAGACGGGCAGAAATTCAACCAAGCCATCAAGAACCATGTGGAATCTAGGACTTAAAATCCACAGTGGACAGGACCCTGGTGGCCACCTAGCCCACTGCCTCATCTTTTGAGGGAGCTATAGCAGCTCCAAACTCCATATCCTTGAGGCCTGGCTCAGTAGAGAAAGGAAAGATGCTGGAGTAAAACAGGAAAAAAATCTGGTGGGGGACAGGGATTAGTCAGGGCCTCATGTAGCCCAGGTTAGTCCATCAGTCTCTCTGATCCTCTTGCCTCTACCTCCCAGTCGTGGGATTAAAGGCACGTGCCACCACATCCCGCTCATATTAAAAACTGAAGACAAACTTTCCTTTGGATTCCCATTCCCAGCTTAATCATGAAAGGAACATATTTTCCGTTCCCCAGAGTCTCGTTGGCCTGAGTGGGTCCCTGTTCTCTGTCAGTCCTTCCGTCTCCCCAGCTCAGTTCACAGTGGGTTTGCATCTGCTCGGTTTCACACTCACACCAACCTGCGTTCTCAGAACCCTCGCCTCCCTTGACTGCCGGCTGTCCCTCTGCATTCCACTTCTGTATCCCCGCCCACTTCTCCGTTCCCTTCAGCTTCCTTCTCCACATGCTGACCTCTACAATGCCTTTTAGGCTCCTCTCTTGACTGGCTGTACTAATTCCAAAGTTCCTACTCCTGCTAACCCACCATCCCCAATTTATAGACAGAATTCAAATGATTCTCTTGCCCATGCAGCCGACTTGGGCTCATAGTTAAGCTCAGACACTTTGCAGTGGATCTCAGCAAAACTGATTTTATTACCTAAAACACCCAACTTTCTCTCTCTCTCTCTCTCTCTCTCTCTCTCTCTCTCTCTCTCTCTCTCTCTCTCTCTCCTCTCTCTTCCATTCTGCTGCTGGAAGAAGACATGGCTCTCCACCTGATTGGTATAAGCCAAAGCAGCCAGGCAGTCTAGATTCTACCCTTTCTTAAAAGTAAGTCAACTGCCAACTCCAGCTAATCCTGCCTCCTATTGCTTCCGTCACAGGCCCTGCTTCGAACACCCACCAGCCTCCATGTGAGTTCCTGGCTCTCCTCATATGCTTCTCTCTTTCCTCTTTCCAATCCATTCCCACAATAATTTGATTGGTAATCTGATCACATGATTCTCGGGTTTAAAAAGAGAAATGGACCAAGCTCCCCAGTGTCTCATATCTATCGGGATCTAAAGTCTTGGCTCCTAAATCAAGAGCACTAATTTTAAAACCTGAATCTGTAAGTTGTGTAGGAGAGATCACTGAAGGGATGGATGGTGATAGGGAAGTTAGCCAAGACCCTTATAAAACATTTTAAAAAAAAATCCTTAATCGTCATATTGGATAATAAGCCCATATTCCCAAGCCCCATGCCTCAGGCCTCCTTGAATAGACACAGTACTCATAGTGATCTAATGACTTAAAATGCAAATGTACACCCTTCCATTGGGCTTTTGTCTCATCCAAAGACCTTAAATGTTTGAGTTATACACCACGGGGCACACCTTATCTGAAGATTTGGAGGTGAGAATAAATGTGCCAGTAACTGGAATGAAAGGGTGAGTGAAAGAGACCACTGCAGGGGAATGATGGACGGGTCCTGACTACTTTCAAAACCTGGGTGACAGGGCGGGGGAGCTGGCTCAGCAGGTAAAGGAAGTTGTTGCCAAGCCTGAATACCTAAGTTCCATCCCTGAGATCTCTCCTGGAAGGAGAGAGATGGCTCCCATGAACTGTCTTCTGACTTCCACGGCAGGGTACAGCTCTTCTTACCGCTCAGCAAAACAAGTACATGTAACGTGTAACACATTTTTAAAATAAAAAGTTATGTTCCCATGATATGTATCATGGCCTCTGTCCCTCTCTTGTCTTTATTTGGAGAGAGTTAAATGTGATAGTTTTAGTTGAGAGGGATAGAGGAGTAGCTATCCTGGTGACTGCGTATGAGGCAGGGGAATTAGAGAATACCAATGAACAAGCCACATCTCCTCCATCCAACAGAAGATAAACAATTCCTTTCTGTATTTGACCAACATAGAACTAGGTCAGGGCTCAGAAAACGTGGTGCATTCTCTTTCTTAAGAACTGATGCCCCAGAAAAGGAGCCAATAGGAAGTGGAGCAGAGTTCTTTCTGATATTCAAAGGAAGCGGGACGGGGTGGCGGGGGGGGGGGTGATGAGTGCTACCGAGTCTCCCTAAGGTAATAATCTCTGTGCCATAGGTGCCCCCATCTGCGACTTAAACCAAAACAACAAAACAAGCCAAGTGATTATCAAGAGCCACCACCAGCATTCGAACCCAAATCTTTCTGACCCCAAAGTGCATGCTACTGTCATCTTGTAATGACCAAGGACAGCGATAGAGTTTCTTTCTCGGGGACAGCTTTTTCCCTGTACAAGTAGATGCCCTCTTTCATAGGGAATCCCTTCTCCAACAGCCAGTTCATGTCAGGCATGGAGCTGGAGCACACAGGTTCACTGTGGTTCTGCTTTGGAAAGGGGTGCTGTGGCACCCCCAAAGGCTCTATGACTGTAGGAAAATTGAAGTGGCCACAGTCCTCGTCTGTTGTTAGTTTCTGGAGAAGCCTGAGTGTGGTGGCCACCGCTTGTTTGCCTGGGGCCACCAAGAAAACACAGTATGACTCCATAGTTTCTCATCTAATCTTGGGCTGAAGATAGGTCTTGTACTGTTTCTGGAGAGGATAATTGGAAGTTCCAGGAACAATGTACGTTAGTAGTTGCACAACTCTGTAAATGTACTTAGAGGCACAGAACTATTCTCTGTAAAATAGTAAAAATGATAGTTTGTGTGTGTGTGTGTGTGTGCGCGCGCGTGTGTATTCAAGGCAGTTTCCCAGCAGCTATGGAGTCAGTGCTGGAACTCACTCTATAGACCAGGCTGGCCTCGAACTCACAGAGATTCGCCTGCCTCTGCCTCCCCAGTGCTGGGATTAAAGGTGTGCACCACTGATACCCAGCCTGTTATTTGTGTTTTAACCACAGCAAAAAAAAAAAAAAAAAAAAAAAAAGCATTGGAGGCAATCTTAAAACTTACTTTGATTTTTTTAAAATTATGTTTCTATCTATTTTGTGTGCACATACAGAAGCTACAGCATACATACATACATACATACATACATACATACATATTCTCTTCCTTCATTACGTGGATGCTGCTATCAGGCCATCAGGCTTGCAAGTGCCTTCCCCTCAAGCCAGCTCAACAACCCCAGGTCAGTGCCTTACAGCTTCTGTCAATACACTGTGCTGTGCTGTTTCCCAAGGGACATCTATTGAAGACGGGGAAGGGCGTGGAAAGAAAAGGGGGAAGGGGGAGTGAGAAGGGGAGATGAAGGAGAGATGGGGAGGAAGGGAAAGGAGAAAGGGGGAAGGAGAGAAGGGTAGGGGGAGGAAGGAAGGCAAGGAAGGGTGGGGAGGGAAAGAGGGCGTGGGAAGGAGGAAGGATAGGAAGGAGGGGAGGGAACCCAAAAGGCAGGAGGGGGATGAGGGAAGGAAGGTAGTGGGAGGAAGGGAAAGAGGAAGTAGAGGAGGGAAGGGGGAGGGAAGCGGGCTCTCTTCCATGCCTTTGGCCTGCAAGTTCTTAAAGAAAAGAGACTCAATGAGTCTCAACCATGGTCAGAGTACAGGAATTTGTTCTCTAGAGAAAACAGGAATTTTTGTTCTTCAGAATGTTTCTCATCCACAGCACCCAGTATCGGGTAGATAGAGAACCATGTCTAGTGAGAAGTTTAAGGATAACCCTCCAGGATAAAGACGGTTCGGATGGTAAGAACAATAACAAACGGGCGCAGACTCCCCAGGGTGTCTTCGCAGCCTGTTTGCCACAATCGCCAGGTCACTCAGCCTTTCCGGACGGCCAACTTTGAACAGCCAGGAAAAGTCACGTCACGATCAGGTCAGGAGGAGGACGGGAAGGGGTTCCTCACTGTGAATGGTTCATATTCTTCCTCCCGGCCTCCCTGAGCAATTCTTCAGTCACAAGAGGGACTTGCTAAGGTCAAAGGGCCATTTCTTCTCCTTCATAAAAACAAAAGCAAAGGTGACATACACAGCCTTCTCCCTGGGGCCACTCAAGTCAACTTCACGTTCACGCTCCTTTGTCTGGAATTTTGAGGGAGAAACTGAACCACGTAGAGAACGGTTGAATTAACTAATGAACCGCGCGCGGTAATTTTATCCTTGTATGCACCACCAGGGGGGGCAGTTATTCCACACCGCTGGTCTTTCCTTGCGCTGCGAAGACGCTGGTTAAGGGGATAGACCCTGGGCTCATTTGTCCGGCGAGCTGCCTGAATTGACTCTGTACACCTCAACCTGTTTTCAGATAAGGAAGATATCTG
The DNA here is from genome assembly GCF_903992535.2 of Arvicola amphibius. Lineage (NCBI taxonomy): Eukaryota > Metazoa > Chordata > Mammalia > Rodentia > Cricetidae > Arvicola > Arvicola amphibius. Next base: position 88,928,000 of record NC_052058.2, on the reverse strand, counting down.
GTACCCGGGAACTGAGAGTTCCTCCCACTCCTAAAGGGCTCCAAAAATAGATTCCTCACGTCACTTGGCGGCAGTCGCAATGTTTTCCTGGTATGAGCGGCTGCCTGTCTACAGACCCTAAGACAGGAGGCAGACTAGCAGGTGTCCCCGCAGGGACCACACACTCGCCCCTAAGGAGGAAGAAGACACATCCCGTTCCAACCGCAGTACCTCTCCCACCCCTTCACCTCCTCACCCACCAGCTCTTCCCTGTGCCCAGCTCCGAAGAGCAACAGCCAGACTGGGGTCTACAAGGCTGAAGGCAGAAGCGTGCCTTTGTCTGGGCTCACAGAGCCAACCACATTTAGAACCGACTCCCACTCCTGTTGCCCCCAGCGCATCTGTCTTTGCTTCGTTCCATCTGGTGTTCTCAGAGGAATGGCTAATTAAATTGAAATGAGCTGGCCTATTTTTAGAGTTCTTCAACTATAAGGCCTTGGGGGGAATCGCCACAAAGTTTGGAAAGAACACCAGGAAGACTGCAAATCTCTAGAGCTGGATGATTATTAGCAGGTCCCAAGTCCCACCTGTTACTTAAGGTTCCATCCTTCTGTTGTCCCTTGAGGATGGGGCAAAAGCTGGAGGAAGGACGATATGATTTGGGTATGGCTGAGGGGTGACCCCTAGAAGCTCGTGCGCTGGGAGTGTAGTGACGGTAAGGGGTGTTGAGACCTTCAGAAAGGGCATTGGGTCACCAAAGGTGTATCTTCAGAGAGCCCTTAAAGTTGTTTTCACAAGACCCCAGTTGGTTCTTGCAAAAGGTTGTTGTGAACAGCAAGGCTGGCCTCCACCCCCAGCTGCTATCTTATCAGTATACCTCACTGTCCCACACGCACAACGCTGACGCAATCCACCTGTGAACACCCGGGAGTCCTTGCCAGAGGCCACACATACAAGGCTGCCTGAACTCTGACTTAGAGCTCTGAAGGGTGAGTTAACAAACCTCATTTCTTTTTTTTTTAAAAAAAAAAAAGATTTATTTATTTATTTATTTATCTTATGCATGAGTGCTCTATCGGCATGCCTAACTTTATGCCAGATGGAGCATCAGATCCCACTAGAGATGGTTGGGAGCCACCATGTGGTTGCTGGGAATCAAACTCAGGACCTCTGGAAGAACAGATGATACTCTTAACCGCTGAGCCATCTCTCCAGCCCCAAACATCATTTCTTTAGAAAGTTCCAAGTCTCACCCATTTGCTTATAGTACCTGAAAAAAAATTGAAAAACTGAGATGTATGCCCTGGCAATGCTGACACACGCATGGGCAGCCCGTATATGGCGGCTCTGTTGAACTTGTCCATGTTGGATTTCAGGGTCTAAGTTGATGGGGGCGACTGACCAGGTCTCTTCCTCAAGAGGGCACCAGATCTCATTACTGACGGTTGGGAGCCACCACGTGGTTGCAAGGAATTCAACTCAGGACCTTTGGAAGATCAGGCAGTGCTCTTAACCACTGGGGGATCTCTCCAGCTTCCTGGGTGTTCTTAAGCCACATTGTCCTGGAACAAGAGACAAGTACAGCTCAGCCGCGCTGTCTTGATGCAAAGCCAGAGCTCTGATGAACTTCAAACAACAACTGGTTGTTGTTGTTGTTTGCGGAGGGAGAGAAATGGTGAGGACAGGGAGGTGAGGGAGTGAGGGGCGGGGTAAAGGCCAGGGTTAGAGCCCAGGCATCAATCCCATCTCAGGTCCTCTGGTTGTTCTTGAGCAAATGTCGTTTCCTGCTAGTGATTAGTCTTCTGAAAGGAAAACTCACCAGTCTCCCACCGCATTAGAACTCCCTCTGGTTCCTTGTCTACCAAACTGACAGACTCCTTCCATGGGTTTATGTCATTTGATACAGACAAACCTTGTCTCCCTCTTCAGGTCCTGCCCTCCCATACTCTGGTCGCCCACCCTGTGTTTGTCACATTTTAAAATGGTTTGTTATTTGTTTTCATGACATATATGAGTGGGATCTTTGAAGTGGGTATGGTCATGTGACCGCTGGCGCCCCTGAAGGCCAGAGGCATTGGATCTGGAATTGCAGGTGGCTGTGGGCTGTCTGACACAAGGAATTTAACTCAACAGCAGTAATATCCTCTCCACCACTGAGCCATCTCCCCAGCTCCCACGTTTTTCACTTTTGGCTGTTCCCACACATTTCAAACTCTGTGCCAGGAATTCCCTTCGTTGCACGACAAATCCTACTCAGTAACAGGTTTACGCTGTAGTCGCCTGAAGCCATTAGTCACCCTCTCTACCGCGCTTTTCCAAAAGTTTGCCAGGACTGCCAATAGAGTTTTTCAAACACACTTGACTTCTCTGCCTATGTGGAGTATGGGCTGCTGGAGAGGAGAAAATGTGTTCTGTTTGCCTATCAAGCCCCAGCTGTGAATTCAGATGGCTACAGTCTAATGGGTGTCTGTGGCTGATCTGTTATACTCCTGTGCTCAAGGGAAGTGCTCCCCAACACCGACTCACCAAGGCATCTCACAGCCACTCCCTCCAAGAAGGCTGTCTTCAACACTCCTGCTGTGGCTCACATCTGAGCCAACAAGTTATTTGTTTATTGGCTTGTTTGTTGGCTTGTTTATCAGTGGGGCACACTTGTGCCCTAGCCCACCTGTGAAGGTCAGAGAGTCTCTGGTTCTATCATATGGGGCTCAGGGCTAGAACTCAGGTCATCACCTTGTGCCTTTATCCACTGAGCCATCTCAGCAGCACCCCGGCCAGGTTCTTGAAGCTCCAACCCCGCTTTTCATTCTCAGCAGACAGCACAGCACTGGAGAGATGGCTCAGCAGTTAAGAATATTTGATGCTCTTGCACAGGACCTAGGTTGGGTTCCCAGTACTTACAACTGTCCCAGTCAAGGTGATCTGGTGCTCAGTCCTGGCACTGGTGGGCACCGGCTGCGCACACAGTGCACATACATACATTCAGACAAACACTCAGATACACAAATCTTTTTTTTAAAGGTATTTATTGATTCTGACAGAACTGTCCCCTGAAGGTCATAGAGACTTGCGAGCCTTTCTGGGTCTACCCACTACCCTTTTCGAATTGGCTCCAATGTCGGTTCAGTCTTTCCCATCCCACCAAATAGCAGCTATGGCCATGAGCACCTATCCTCACTGTGCGCCACAGCTGAGATTGCTCCTCTCTCGTTTCCTTGACCTCTGGCTCCCAGCTATGTTTGGCCAATAGGAGAAGTAAGAATAAAATGAATTCAGCAGCCTCTTTATTCTCCTGGTTACTCACACCGGGCAGAGACTGCAGGGCCTGCTTCCTCCACCAGAGACCAAAGCTTTGGCGGGTGGGCAGCCATCGCTTCTATCCTCACCCACAGACAGGGCTCTTCAGGATCCCGACACACTAATAGGTTTCCTGCTCCTTCCCCCCATAATAGGCTTCTCTGCTGTCACAGTAAGCCAGATCAAACCGAATTGAAAAAGTATAACAACCGGCTTTTTTGAACAAAGCAACTCCCAGTGTGTTCTCTAGCCCCAGAGATGGAGGTTGGAGAAGCCACACCCAGAAACAAAGCAGGGAGACTTTATAGGTTGTAGGCAAGGGAGGATGATGTATCCTCCACAAGATGGTTTTGTGCCCAAGGATGATCAAAAGTTGAGCATTTTAACCAGGGACTTTTGGTAACTTCAGGGGAAGAAACTGAAGGCGTCACCAAGGATTCATTCAGGCATCTTTCCTTTATTCAGAGGCTTTCTGAGTGGTTGTAGTTTGGAGAGAGACAGAAATGTGATGTTCCTGGTCATCAGGAGTGAGCTGGAGGTTCCAATGGAACTCTCTCTCTCTCTCTCTCTCTCTCTCTCTCTCTCTGAATATGCTTGTGTTGGGAGCTGTGAACCCCCCCAGATCCTGAATTTCTGGTAAACAACTTGAAATGCTTGCAGCTGCTCTGAGCAGAATACCCTCGGGAGTTCCTGATGGCAGGGGAGTGGTTTCTGGTGGATTTGGCTGGGGCGTGGCTATCTGTTAAGGATCCCTATATAAGCTGCCCTGGACACAATAAAGGGGGCATTCTGGCATCAAGGATGACCTGTGTCTCTGTGTGTCTTTGTGTGTTTAAATTTCCAGCACCTTGCCCTGCTCATGAACTGTATGGTAGTGCATAGAGCACAGACAGGCATGGTGCGCTACGTGCTTGGCCCTCATATGCATGTGTTCCTAATTTTTTTTGAAGGTTTATTTTATTTCTATGTATATGCATGTATCCGTGTGTCTGTGTGTATATGTGTGTGTTGTGTGTTTGCACTGCATGCACACACATTTGTGTGTCAGTGCCAGCAGGGGCCAGAAGAGGGAGTCAGAAGCCCTAAATTGGAAGTCACTGGGAGCTTCCAGATGTGGATATAGGAGTGGGTGCCGGGCTGTGAATTCTTTCTGTCCTTTGAAGAGCAGCCAGTGCTCTGAAGCTGTCCTCTCTCCAGCCCCTCCACTATCTCTGCAGTTTCCTGAGCCCCAGCGCACATTTGGTCAAGGTGTTGAATTGCTCCACCTTAGGAGAGCAGACTCAGCATCTGCAGGATGTTTTCTACCCACCCCTCCGGCTCCGTCCCACAGGCTTCCAGATAACCCCTTCCATGTTGGCCATGGTCTTCACTTCCCTCAGCCAAGCTTATTAATTATATTCCAGGACCGTGTATACATCTACCTATATCCCAAACCTCCACTTACCTCTCAAATCTCCAACCTAAGAAAATGGGCATTTGTCCTTAGAAATAATCTCCACGGAGTGTTAGAGCAGTTCTTAAAATCTCAAATTATTCTTTTTCTCTCCACCAATACTTTTCTTACCAGTTACTGGTGCAAACTTCAAGGGTCTGACTGTTACATTTGTTTTGTTTGGATTTTTGGTGGGAACATGGTGGGAAGGTCCACTCTATCTTGAAAACTCAACCTTCCAGTAAGGAACTATACAAGGGGCCCTGCCTTCCCATGTCTGGCCTCTGCGCTAGCCCAGGTTCTGTGAACCTACTGCAGCAGTGGCTCCTATTCCCTGTGCCCTCCCTCCCCACAAGACCTGTCATCCTGTAGAGAGCAACTTCTTGGTCCCTTCAAGACCTCCAGCGCCTATCCAGCCAACCCACCACAAGGCACATTGGTATTCCTGAAGTCCCATGCTCTTGCCAGGAGGATTCCAGCGTGGGCCTCTGTTCCCAGGGCTTCTTCCCCAAAAGCTCAGTGAACTCAGGTCTGCTCAAGGGTTTCAGCTTTTGAAATCATTTAACCTAATTCTGAGATTTCAGTACAAAAACTGGCTCCTGAGTTAACACCTCCCAGGAGCCTCCCCCTGTGTGCTGTCCTAGATTGCCTAAAGAGGTGGATTGGAAACTGAGGCCCAGAAAGGAAAAGTGTCTACCAGCCTGAGTCCCTCGAGAGGCCAGGAGAGTAGGGAGTGTCCATGTTGCTAAAGATAGGTTCTGACGTTCTGAGCTGGGTGTGGGGAGGGCAGGCAGGAATGATTGGAGCAGGACAAGGCTGGGAAAGAATTGTGTGTTGGTATTAAAGAATTGTGTGTGTGTGTGTGTGTGTGTGTGTGTGTGTGTGTGTGTGTGTGTGTGTATGTGTTGGTATTACAGAAACAACAGCCTTGGCCAAATTAAGATTTGGTCAGGGAACTGTTAAATTGCCAAACCTGGTCCACATTGTGCTCGCCCATGTTACCTATCACCCTCTCTCAGTGCCAGCCTGGGGATAACTCTGCCTGGGGCCAAGTCCCACTGGCCATCTCCCTCCCTGGATACTTCTTGTCCCCTCAACCCCATAAAGAACTGGCACTCTCACTTAGGAGACTTCTCATGCTAGAAGAGGCGCCTGAGTTGGGAGCTTCCCAGAGCTTTCTTTAACCAGCCTCATCCCATGTGACTGACATCCAGTCAGGGCACGCAGTACCATTATGTCCTATGTCCGATGGCTTCTCCTCAGACCAAGCTAGCAGGGTGGGGCCTTCTCTCTTTATTTAAACCCTGCCTGGCACTACTCAACTTCCTAGGCTCAGCCTTTGCCCCTTTCCCGGCCCAGTGTGTAAAAATAAAGCTATTCTGGCAGCTGAGTATGGAAGGAGGGGCTGCTGAGAGTGGGGTGCCAAACTCTTAGGGAGTGGGGAGCGAGTCTCAGGGAGTCCGACTCTATCTTTTTTAGTTGGGAAAAGCATCGTTCTTTGTTTTTGTTTGTTTGATTTTTTAGACAAGGTCTTTCTTTGTAGTTCTGGGTGTTCTGGAACTCGATATGTAAACCAGGCTGACTTCGAACTCACAGAGATCTGCCTGCCTCTGAGGTTACAGGCATGTGCTACCACACCCAGCCAGAATAATTCTTTTTATTATATATTATTAAAATGTTGTAGCTGGGCGGTGGTGGCGCACGCCTTTAATCCCAGCACTCGGGAGGCAGAGGCAGGCGGATCTCTGTGAGTTCGAGACCAGCCTGGTCTACAAGAGCTAGTTCCAGGACAGGTTCCAAAGCTACAGAGAAACCCTGTCTTGAAAAACCAAAAGTAAATAAATAAATAAATAAATAAATAAAATAAAATAAAAAATAAAATGTATGTTGTGTGTTTTCCTGTGCCTGTGTGTGTAGGTGTGCGCGTGCCACGGTGCACGCGTGTGTAGGTGTATACGTGCCATGGTGCAGCTCCTACTGCACTAACGTGGAGGTGAGAGGCCTTGACTCAGCTCTCCCCTTTCACTGTGTGGGTCCTAGGGATCTAATTCAGGTCACTAGGCTTGGCAGCAGGGGTCCTCTCACTGGCCCTGACGCTGTTCATTTTCTCCAAAGCGTAAAGCATTGTAGCTTGTAGGCGACTGGTAGGATTTGGGGATCAAACAGTGTGGGAATAAGAGAACAAATTATAAAATAAATGGCCATGGTACAGTTACCACAATTTCCATTTCCCACTCCCCTTGACATTCATCTGAGGTGAGCGAAGGCACCTAGTCTATGTCTATCGCCATATCTGACATTGCATCTCATCTGTTTGCCTGTTTGACTGAGTTACATCATATCTGAACAGATCCAGCACTGCATCTGGCACGCCAAAAACACTAGACATTTTTATGAAGAGTAAAGGAGGTAGAAGAAAAAGGAAAAGGAGAGGAGGGTTTAGCATCCCCTAGAGAATCCTTAGCAAGTACAGGACCCTCCCAGAGCCAGGTCCTCCTGGAATTCCTGACTTTGGACTGAGGAATCTCTTGTGTTCCCCAGCCCTTTGCTGGCTAAAGCTGTGCACCTCCTCTCTATCAGGGTGCAACTTAAGGACAGGAATAAAGAAAGAAAGGAGGAATTGCCATCTTTGAAATATAGCTGCCTTGGACCAGGCTAGGCTTGGAAGGGGCTGCTATAGGGGACTGTGAGGGACACAAGGGGTGGCCAACAGCTACTCCGGCAGGAGGAAGGCCTGATGGGAAGCACCCGGCCCTTGCCTTTTAGCGGGCTAGGAAGGAGGTACTGTGATCAGTGTGCTCCTCTTGGTCCCCACACAACACTGATCCTCCTTCCTCCTCCAGAGGAACTTTGTCTAGGTGTCTCTTTGGTGTTCCCAGCAGATAGTCTCTTTGGGCTTCCAAAGAGGAGAGATGGGCTCTTAAGTGAGTAGAGTTCAATGAAAGGGGACTAGAGTCAGGCCCGTGAATGACACCTACTTAACCCTACAGGGAGAGAGCTCAGGGTTGAGGCTTCTAAACCAGTCCCATCTAGTCACCTGTCTCGTCCGACATGGTGGGACAGAAGTAAACTTTGTTCCTTGAGCACACACGCAGCCTCCCAAGTCACTCTCCATCTGCAGAGATCTAAATGGACCTGCTTAAGGAGGAAGAGAAGGGATTTTACTTTGGGCGAGAATTTGGTTCAGACAGGGTATCCCATAGCTAGCTGCTCCTCCTCAGCTCTTCCACAGCCAAGCAGAGCTGGGTGGCACCTGTATTCCAAGGGCAAGTTACACGTCGGCTCCTGCTGCGGGGCCGGCAAGGACAGTCCTCAGCATCAGCTTGGTTTCACTGCAATCCTGTCAGGTGTCGCCTCTGGGCTAACACGGTCCTTCCTAGATAGTAAACTACAGTAAAAATGCCCCTGTGTTGTGGACCATTCCTTTACACTGTGTGAAGATGTGTTGCTGTGATCGCTTTAATAAAAAGCTAAACGGTCAGTAGCTAGGCACAGGGTATAAGCGGGACTTCTGGAGAGAAGAAAGGCAGAGTCGCCAGCCAGACTCAGAATAACCAGGATGGGAATAATGGAGATGAGGTAATGAGTGCGTGGAAGGACAGAGATTTTTTTTTTTTTTTTTTTTTTTTTTGGTTTTTCGAGACAGGGTTTCTCTGTGGCTTTGGAGCCTGTCCTGGAACTAGCTCTTGTAGACCAGGCTGGCCTTGAACTCACAGAGATCCTTCTGCCTCTGCCTCCCGAGTGCTGGGATTAAAGGCATGCGCCACCACCGCCCGGCTGAGATTTTTTTTTAAAAAAAAATGAGTCAATTTAAGTTATAAGAGCTAGTTAGAAAGAAGCCTAAGCTAAGGTCAACCTTTCATAATTAATAAGTCTCTGTGTCATTTTTTTTTTTTTTTGTGAGTTGGCGGCCCCAAAAGAAGTCTATCTATCCCTGTGGTCCTCATCTATGGTGATATCTTGTTTATACTATATGACAGATAAAGCTTGCCTGAAGATCAGAGGGCAGACCTAGCCACTGGTTAACTATAGACTTCTGGAGGTTTGTACAGACAGACAGGAAGTGGTACGGCTGGGCAGAGAGAATATACAGCAGGAGGAGACAGGGTTCAGCTCCTTTCTCAGCCCTGGCTGAGGCGTTATTAAGGTAACAGTTGGCTGTGGCTTGCTCCTTTCTCTCTCTGATCTTTCAAGCATTTGCCCCAATATCTGACTCTGGGTTTTTATTATTAAAGCCAATTAGAACACGTGCAACACTCATCACCATTTTCATTGTCCTTTCTAGCCTCGTAGGCTTTTGGTGGCATGTGAAGCCAAGGGAGGGTCAGGGTGATGGCTGAGCAGATAGTAGTATTTGCTTATGCTAGCCTGGCAATCTGCGTGTGATCCCTTGAGTCCACATAAAAAGATGGATCGCAGTGTATCTGCGATCCCAGGACCCTGACAAGTTCCTGGGTGAGCAAGCCTGGAGTAGCTGCAGAGCAGATTAAGACAGACTGTCTCAAAGATGAGGAAGGTGAGACTCAACTCCACACACACAGTGTGTGCCACATGACCACACGGAGCAAGCAGTCATACACACACACACACACACACACACACACACACACACACTTTTAAAAAGAAGCCATGGGAGCTCGCGGGTTTGGTAAATTTTAACGATTGTACTGAAGGATGAACATTCCTTTAAACTCGCCTGCCCTCACAGCATTAAGCTTCTCTCCCATGCAGGCGCACAGCCAGCGAGGCCAGGTCTGACAGGAGGAAAGCTGAGGGACAATTCAATGGCAGCAGAAGGCAGTCTTCCAGTTCATTCCCCCATCAGTTCCTGTTGCCAGGACAATCATGTGGCTAGGGACCAGAGCAGAGAAGCAGGCTGAAGCAGAGCTGCCTGCAGACCCCAAGCGCAGATTCCCTGAAGCTGTCTGTCAGGCCTCATCTGCACACTGAGCTTGGCTTGTGTGGTGGCTCCCGGGGAACTGAAAGACAGGGGTTCCCAAGAGCTGGTCATCCACTAACACTGTACCTGTGTTTCCACAGTAGCTCTGGGCACCAACAGGAACACGGCTGATTCTCTTCAAGGCTTCATTTGCTCCATTTTAATTCCCTGCTTCCTTTTGGCCAGCACTTTACCACTGCATTTTCCCAGAGACTATACCTGACACAGCCCCAGTCATCCAGTGTGGCTGACTCTCTACACCCCTCCCCAGGCCCATAGGACACTTGAGAGTCGAGTGTCTATATAGTGCTGACTTTGAAAGAACTGTGAGATACTAGAACATCCTCAAAACAATTCATTTTTACACAAAACAACCACTGCCACTACCCCAAATAAAAAAACAAAAAACACCTGGATAGAGGCAATGATGACTCATTCACTCCACGCTGCATTTTCCGGAACCAGTCAGCAGGGTCAAATGAACAATGGAAGAACACTCTGGCAGCAAAGTGATCCCACTGAACACCGCTAAGGCTGAGTTCAGAGGTGAAGCAGCCACAGACCCCCACTTGGCCTCATTCCCTGTCCTGCGTTCTCTGCGTTCTGTGGGGGGGCAAAGGGAATGGACACGTTTCTAAATCTCCTCCACTCAGGCAGGCAGGGCTTAGCAGTGAGTGAGCTGTAAGAAACATATTGACTGGTCTCCATCTAGACCAGTGGTTCTCAAACCGGGGGGTCACGACTACGGGGCGGGGGCGTTGAATATCAGATATCCCACATGACAGGTATTTATGATTCATCTCAGTAGCAAAATGACAGCTATGAAGAGGCAATCAAAATTATTTTATGGTTGGGGGTCACCGCACTCTGAGGAACTGTATTAAAGAGGTGCAACATCAGGAAGGTGGAGACCCACAGCAGTATAACTGACATGCAGATAGTCACAGATGCGCCCTCTGAAAGGGCCTTTTGGCCCCTGGAGGGGTCTAGACTCACGGGTTGAGAGCCACTGCTGTAGACACTCTCAGGGGTAAGGATGCCAGAGACCACAGAGCTCTTAAGCCTTGCATAGATGAGTTCACTATGACCCGACATTTTCCTCACTGCAATCAGTAGATGCAATTCAATAGACACTAGAAAGGGTTGCCTCAAATCAGGTCAGGAAAGAAAACACTTTAAAATCCCTTGGCTCCAGGAAGTGTACAAAGCTCAAAAGGGATGAGTTGGAATGAGGATGGATATGGGAAGTATTTTTGAAGAGTACAAAGCAGGTCCCTGCTAAGGGACAACTCTCTCTGACTCTGGGCGTGGACAGACCCAGGTGGGCTTCTCTGCCTTGTCTTTCTACACTTGCTCTGTGTGCAGTGCAGTTCAGCTTCATCCCTGGGGAAGATGAGGAGGACCCGAAAGGACGTGCACTTATTTCTAATTCCCTGAGGACATGAGGCGTGTGTGGGCCTTGTAGAACCATCGCCACCCTTCCACCATTTGTGCTAGTGGCACAGGTAACAGACACAGAACAAGGAATTGAGGGGCGGAGGGCACACTGGTTAAGTCCAAACTCAGAGATGTGTCAGCCTCTGCCTCCTGAGTGCAGGCATTAAAGGCATTCAGGAGACCTGAGTTCAGTTGCCAGCACTCATGCCCAGTGGCTCACAACTACCACTAACTCCAGCTGGAGGGGATCTGAAAACTCTGGTCTCCATAGGCACCTGCGCTCACGAGCACACACCAACAGAGGCATCATTAAAAACAAAGCTTTTTGTTTGTTTTTCTGAGACAGTTTCTCTGTGTAGCCCTGGCTGTCCTGGAACTCGCTCTGTAGACCAGGCTGGCCTTGAACTCAGAAATGTGCCTGCCTCTGCCTCCCAAGTGCTGGCATTAAAGGCATGTGCCTCCACTGCCCAGCTTTTTTTATTCTTATTATTATCAAGCTAGGTCCTACTAGAATAGAGTATTCTCATGTAACTCTTATCTGATTACCCTATCTTCCAAGGCAGACGTCAGGGTGTGTGGGAGAACTTACGAGATGTGAACCCCATCACGGAGGAAGATGAGCGTGTATGTGACCCCATACAGAGGAAGATGAGCGTGTATGTGACCCCATACAGAGGAAGATGAGCGTGTATGTGACCCCATACAGAGGAAGATGAGCGTGTATGTGACCCCATACAGAGGAAGATGAGCGTGTATGTGACCCCATACAGAGGAAGATGAGCGTGTATGTGACCCCATACAGAGGAAGATGAGCGTGTATGGTTTGCACGTTCAAGGCACTCGTGCCATCCGAAGCTCACACGTGTGTGGCAGAGAAATCCCGACAGCACAGAAGAGAACGAGGGAGCCATCTATTCAGATCACCAACTAGGTGAATTAGCTAACTCCCCACGTGAAAAGAAAAAAAAGAAGTATTTCAGAAACAAAACAAAAATTCCGACTGAACTCTTTTACTATGTCGATAGCAACGTGGAGACTGAATTGATTTCTGTCGATTTAGAAATCAGCAAGGCAACCATCTTGGTCAGTTTAACTGAATGGCTGAGATGGAACTTGGCGATGTAAGACGCAGTCCCTCAAGGGTGTAGCTGGACAGCCGTCTGGGAGAGAGTAGACGCCTCCAAAAACACCTGCAAACCTCCTCCAATTCATCAGCACAGCCAGTTCTGTGTTTAAAAAACAGCCTACTTTCCCCAGATCTGAGTCACTGCGGGAGGCAGGCTGGCCAATGCCAATGACTCTGCTGTATGTCATGCCCATGGTTGCCAACTTCAGACAGAAACATATCCGTTCACCTTCTCAGAGATTTCTGCACTTTCCGTAAGGCCTGGGCCCTCTGTAACCTTCACTCAGCCAGATTTCAGCAACCCCACAGTCCACTCCTCGCACAGGAAGGGCACATGGCAGTCTCAGCCATAGCTTCCTTTCTAAACTCCAGACCGTCTGTGCTGGCTGACAAAGACTGCCATGCAAACAAGCAGCAAACGCAGCGGGATTCTTAGGGTAGCGACCCTTGCAGCTGTCTGCTCAGGAGAGCAGGTCTTCTACGCTGACAACAGGCAAAACGACCTCAACAAGTGCTCGGTGGAGATAACGCGGGAGAGTGAGGTTCTCTAGCAAGCCAGAGGGTTCGGCTGGAGTGACAAGGGGCGGTGGACTGCCTTCTGCAAGCCAGGAGGAAAGCAGATAAAGTGGGAACCATCCAGTGCCCAAAGTACCTTTAAAGTCGTTCTTTAAAGTGGCTGGCTGCGGCTTGTCTGAGCAACCTGCCTCTGGCCTTGGCGCTGGGAAAGGGAAAAATTGAACTGGGTCACTGCAGGACACAGCAGAAAGCAATACTAGGCTCTGAGGCAGAGGTTCTCTAGCGCTCCTAATGCTGGAACCCTTTAATAAAGCTCTTCATCTTGTGGCGGCCTGTCCCCAACCGTAAAATTACTTCTGTTGTCACTTGATAACTGTAATTTGCTACTGTTATGTGTTGTGATGTAAATGTCTGTGTTTTCTGATGGTCTTAGGTGACCTCCCACAAGGGGGTCATGACCCACAGGTTACTAGGGATACTGCTAAGCTAAGGCGAGTCCCTTAGCTCTTATCCCCTGTACACCCTTCCAGTGAGACATGTAGCTAGCAGTCACCACCGGCTTTTGCTATGTAACTTTAAATCTCAGAGACAAAGGGAGGCCGCTGAAGGGAAGACAAGGGAAAACACGTTTCTGTGCTTTCAGCTTTCTTCTTCTAACTGAGCATCCAGGGACGTGTGGGAAGCTCAAAGTCAAAGTGTGGAACACTAAGGAGCAAGTGGCATTTAATTTGCTGTGAGCTTACCTGACCACAACCACCTTCATAAAACCCAGAGCCCGTGACAATGCAGCAAGTAGCCCGGCCACTGACGACCAAGGAAGGGACTGCAGTTTTCATGCAGAATCTACCTTGGACACTCTGGGTCATTTGTGACATCCAGTTAGCTTCGCTTGAGATGGCAGAGGAAGGACACATGAGCTGCTTTGAGATCAGTGTGGGTTGGCTACTGTAACAAACAGCTAAGATGATGAACTTTACTGTGGCATGCGGTTTGGAGGTCTCAGTCTCTTTACTGACCACCCTGTGGTCCTAAGCCTGGGATATCAAATCACAATGGAGTGTGTGGCAGAGCAAAGCCATTCGCTTAACAGCCAGGAGTTAAAAGAGGAAAAGGGCGAGACCAGGGCCCCACAATCCCCTTTCAGAGCATGTTCACGATGACCCAATACCTAACACTGAGGCCCACCCCTTCCTCTGCAGTGCTGGGGAGCAGGCCTTTAACACACTGGCCTTTGGGGGATATTGCCAAAGCAGAGCAGTAACTACAGGATTCTTCGGTAAAGGGTAGGGTCTGTAAACCACTGAGTACCCAGGATATAAATCAGAGGGAAAATAACAAAAGACAAAACCCTTGAACACTATGCAGTGATAACTGCCCAGGTGACAAACAGCCACCCGGATTCCCGTGCAAGTCTTTCCACCCAGAATGAGCTCACGGGATTGCCTGCTGGGGTAAGAATTCTAGCATTGCTCTACATGCATGCCTACCACAACTCCAAACTATCCTCCCAGATAGATGCTGAGGGAGAGGAGAGGAGAGGAGAGGAGAGAAACAGCACATACGTTTAGAATATCTTCCATCTTAAAGAGATTTAAACCAAGAGCATAATACACGGGTTGAGGTGCCTCTGACGAGATAGACAAAGATGTATGGACCTATAAAAAGTCATTTAATGTATACTCCAGATGGCCAATACAAGCTGGTTAGACAATTAGCCCTTGAAGAGTTCGTTTATAGTCATATAAAAATGTTCTACCTTGTTAAAAAAGTTTAGTCAACAAAAACATATCCATCAATGAATGGGCTTCAGTTTTTTTCCATTTGCATGTTTGCAAGGTTAACTAAAAATACATACATATGCATCTCCGAGCGGTCCATTAGCTAATCAGCTTTGGCAATACACTGCACAGGGGTATACTACCACTGGTTTCTGACATTAGGTTAGCTTTAAGCTTACTGGCTATTCCAACGACTGGAGGCAGCTTGGAGCCCAGTCCCTGGAAAGCAGTTGTAGGATTAATGACCCGTTTCCCCGACACCTTGTCTATGGTGAGAGGTCTGGGTGCAGACTTGCTAATCCAAGGATGCCTTAATGCTTGCGCTGGGGTCAGGCGGGCAGAGGGGTCCCACTGAAGACATCTTTTCAGAAACTCTATGAACAAGTAATCTTCACAACCTTTCAGTGCCGTGGCCCAGTCTTTGCTGCCTGGGGGGCCTCGCTTCTTACCCCTGCGTGAGCGACCCCCCAGAAGTACAACCCGCCCGTCTGCCTGAGTGGTCACAGAGCAGTAGCGAGGCAAGCCCTTGGAGTTAATAAAGTACTTGGCACGTTTGGATTGCTCCAGGAGTTTCGGTGGGGGCATCCCTAGCAACTCCATCATGCAGGCCAACTGGTCTCCTTCGTCCTCGCCGGGAAACAGAGGCTGTCCTGTCAAGAGTTCTGCAAGGATGCAACCAAAACTCCAGATGTCGATGGGTGTGCTGTAGCGGCAGCCCAGGATGATTTCTGGGGCCCTGTAGAAACGAGACTGGATGTATGTGTAAAGTTTCTGGTACTCGAAGCAGCTGGACCCAAAGTCGATGACCTTGGTCGCGCTGCGCCCGTGGTGCTTCAGGAGGATGTTCTCCGGCTTCAGGTCGCAGTGGATGATCTTGTTTCTGTGAAGGGCGTCCAGGGACTGCAGGATGGACTGGGCAAACTTGCGGACCAGCTGGACGCTGAAGCCCTGGAACTTTGTCTTCTTGATGAGCTCATACAGGGTCTATGCTCAGCAGCTTCAAAGGCCATGCACACATGGTTCCGGAAGGTGAAACTTCCAGCATGTGGATAAACATTCATGCTACCAGTTTTATCCTGTTTCTTCAGATGCTCCAAAATCCGGATCTCCTCAGCTGCCTGGCGATGAAAACGCTTCTCGTTACGCACCATTTTTAGGGCCACGTACTGTCGCAGTTTGTGATCATAGACACGGGCTACCTGTCCAAAACTCCCCTTGCCGATAATTTTCAAGAACTTCATAGCGGTAAGCGAGATTGGTCTCGAGGCACATGAATATAGGCCCCGTCCGCGTCAATCATATCCCCGTTATTGGGGCCACCAAATAACTCCTTGTCGGTTTTTTGGCATTTGGACCCACGAAGTAGATTTCTGGGTAGCTGATGATCTCCAGCTTCTCATAGGCAGTGAGGTGGTGTTTGTACTGCTTCAGAGCTTGCTCGGGAGTCAGCGGCAGCACTTTCAACGGTTTGGATGAACTGCTGGATTTCACCGTGTTCAGGCTTTCGGAGCTCTTCCCCTGAGAAACAGGAGGAGAGGACTTTTCACAGTTGCTGATGCCATCCGACTGAAGAGTATTGGATCTCCTGTTGCCAAATTCTTGAAACAGCTGCTCTACCTTCATCTCACTTCCATTCACAAAGTGGTGATGTGATCTCTAGCAATGGCTCAGTGGTACTCTACAAAAGAGAAACGGGTACTGTTAATGGCACTAGAATACTAGAAAGGCAAAGTGGCCTTCTTTTTTTTTTTTTTTTTTGAGACAGGGTTTCCTGTCAAAACAGTCCTGGCTGTTCTGGAACTCGCTCTGTAGACCAGGCTGGCCTTGACCTCACAGAGATCCACCTGCCTCTGCCTCCTGAGTGCTGGGATCAAAGATGTGCACCACCACTGCCCAGCTGCAAAAGGGCCTTCTAACTAAACAATATCAAAACATGTCAGTCACTTTTATTCTAAAGTTAAAAGACCCAAACGGGACTGAAGAGATGGCTCAATGGTAAGAGCAACTGCTAGGCAAGAGTGGGGACCTGAGTTCAGAGGCTTCCGTAAAAAGTTGCCCTTGGGCCTGTGACCCCAGTGTTGAGGGAGACAGAGACAGACACCCAGACCAGTTCCAGGTTCAGTGAGAGACTGTGGTGGAGAATGTTAGCGCAGGATAGGTGACACACAGGTGACACACATACAGAGGCACACACACAGGTGACAACACCACAGGTGACATACACACAGGCACACACACACACACACACACACTTACCACATTCGTGTCCATCCATACACACACACAGGTGCGGGGGGACAAAGCCCTAAACAAGAAAGCACCAGTCTCTGGACATGCATTTCATCGATCCTTGGATTCCCTGAACACACCCACCCCAAACCCTAGATCCTATATGTGGTCAGCTGTGTTCAAGCAGGGTGACTTCAACATGCTGCCTTCCTTCTCTTAGGCCTTTAAACTGAGACTCCTCTACTCTGCCCATCCGTTCAAATCCTATACGCCTTCAGGACCCAACTCCAGTCTTCTCTCTGTAGTACCGTACTAATTTAGTCTCATACTTTGACTATGCTTATTATTTCTCGGTGGGGAGGAGGGCATGGGCCCCAACACACAGATGGAGGGCAGAGAACACTTCCAGTTCTCTCCTTCTACCATAGGACTCCCAGGGACCAAGCTGGGGCTCGGCATTAGAGCCTTTACCCACAGAGCCAGCTTACTTTTAGAAATAAAAACCAGGAGTGAGTTCCTGAATGTCTACTGTTCACCACTTGGAACCCATACTAAAAAAATAAGTACTTTTAACAAGTTTAATCTACATATAAGGCCGAGCTAGGCAACAAATAATGGTTTGCCTTTACTTAGATTTAGATATAAAAAATTAATATCTGCATGCACTTGGTCAATTTTTCTTAAATCATTTCCTATCTAATTTTAATATACTTACATATTTATTTGCTAATGCCTTTGGAATACACTATAGGTTATATACCTATAGTGTATACACAGTCAAAAGGTCTGTGGTTGGGGGCCCTGGCTGCACTCCTCAAAGCTCTAGGACCTGGACTATTATTTGAAACTGTCAGAACTTCTGTTTTCTTGGTCTATAAAATGTGGACAATAACCTTCTTGTAGCATGTTGTGGGAATATCAAACTATAACCAAAACATGAAAGACTCACATGATATAGGATTCCCCTCTGTATGCTGTGAATACCAGTAATCAATAAAGAAACTGCTTTGGACCTATAGCAGGGTAGAATTTAGCTAGTGGGGAAAAGGGGTGCGGGAGGGGGAGGAATAAGCTGAATGCTGGGGAGGAAGAAGGGTGGAGTGAGCCGCCAGAGTCAGACATGCCAAATAGCCACATGACAATACACAGATTAATAGAAATGGGTTAAATTAATATGTAAGAGTTTAGCCAATAAGAAGCTAGAACTAACTGGCCAAGCAGTGATTTAAATAATATAGTTTTCTGTGTGATTATTTCGGGTCTAAGCTAGCTGTGTAGCCAGGAACCAACAAGCAACCCTTCTTACTATACTCACAAAACTAAAGCATATTCAAAAATACTGGCTACAACTTCTTAAGCCCTCATTCCCTTTGCCCCTTTCCCCCCTGTTGATTTTCTCTTCTTCTTCTTCGATGGCTTCCTCCACACCACATGGCTCCCTCGACTGAACATCTAGCAAAGGGCCCAGTTTTCGCATGGGAAAACCGATTTCTCATTCTCCCTTGCATAAAGCCCCACCTTCTGCTCGCTAGTCAATGTGTTTATGTTAACTTTCCAGGTTGTATTCAACTTTAACATAAAATGCTGCCTTAATGCAAAGGAAGGAAGGGCCTCTCTAGGCCACCGTCAGCCTCTCTAGGCGTCACCATCAGCCTCTGGTGGGACAAGCATCTATGGTCCTGGATCTGACCATGGGATTCCTCTGCCTAGTGGGAGATCCTGAAGGTCTTCACCTCACTTCTGTGTGGATAGAGAGGGTCTCCTAAGAATAAGTATTTAACAGAAGTCTAATCTTCATAGAATTATTTTAACAAAACTAAGAATGCCACTGGGATCTCCTGACTCCCATTTCTCCCATATGTTGAGCCTTATCCGCACTCTCTGAGAATCAAGTGCTAACTCACAGGCAGGAATCTCCCAGGCCATGCTCACCCCCCCCCCCCCCGATCCCCCCAGAAATGTAAACAGGGCTTGTCCCTTTCCTGACCGCTCTGATTCTTCAGTCGCTGTCATCCTCATTTCCTCCTCTTGCCTCACCTGTGCCTGCCAGGCTCTCTCATCACCCTGGCCACGCTCTCCCTGTTCACACTTGCATCTGTGGGAGGCAGATGTATCTCTCTTGAAGAAGTATGGCCCCTAAGACAGTATGTGGCTCAGAGGTAGTCCACTACAGATTATCAAAGTTTCAGATCTGCAGCGAACAGGGGGATTTCCATCAAGGACTCTTCCACACGGAAGGGGATCTTTCCTTACCATGCTTCTCTTCTTATAAATCTCAATCCTGAAAAAGAGTCAATTATATTCCAAATCATCTGGGCTATAATAAAACATTCTTTCCTTTTTTCTCAATCTACAGTATTGTGATTGAATGCAAATGGCCCCATAGGCCCACAGAGTGGTACTCCTAGGAGCTGTGCCTTGTCGGAGAAGGTGTGTCACTGGGGTGGCTTTGAGTTTTAGATGCTCATACGTGGTCCAGTGTCACCCTTTCTTCCTGCTATCTGCTGATCCAGATGAAAAACTCTCAGCTACCTCTCCAGTACCATGTCTACCTGTCTGCTGCCATGCTCCCCACCATGATGATAACGGGCTAAACCTCTGAAACTGTAAGCCAGACCCAATTAAATGTTTTCCTTTATAAGAGCTGCCGTGGTCATGATTCTCTTCACAGCAATAGAAACCCTAACTAAGACAACAGTATTCATATGTAAGATATTAATAGTTTATAAAGTACTATGTATTTCTAGCCTAGGGTTATAATTTTGATAATCAGAAAGGGTATACAATGGACTCAATCAAATGTTTTGTTAACCCATGTTATTATGTTACAAGGGACAGATCAGGGAGGAGTTACCGTGTTTTATTTCTGAAGAATGCTTCACTGTACACCATTAATGTGGAAACATAATGTATTTACATAACATGTGCTCTATTAGTTGGGTCCTAAAAATCCTGTTGGGAAATTCCGAATGAATAATCTTCTGACCTAGATATAGAAACTTACCCTTGGAAGTAGAAGATATACTTCAGTTGGTAGAGTAATTGCCTAGCATGCGTGAGGTCCTGGGTTCGATCCCCCCCCCTCCCGGCACTGCCCAAACAAAAGAACTACCTTCCACTAGATGGCCTTCAATCTCTGAAACAAAGAACTCAGTCCAATAAAAGCCTTGTGGCAAATAATTTACACTTTAGATGAGACTGTGTAAAGCACCTTGGAAAGCACTGAAGCCATTGTGTGAAGACAAACAGGTACTCAGATAATGGAATCATGGCATTATGAACTTTAAGTGCTCCCAGGGGTCAAAAAGCACTTTTTTTAGAAAAGTCAGCAAAAAACAGGGGTTGGGGAGACAGGATAATGGTTAAAGTGTTTGCATCGGGGCCAGAATTCAAAGCCTCAAAACGCATGTCAACAACGCTGGGTGGGCATAGAGCCTGACAGAAACCAAGCTAGCTGGCTAGCAAGACTAGTCATTCCTACCTGAGAGCTCTTAATTGAGAGACCCTACCCCAATGAATAAGACAGAAGAGAATACATGCACATCACACACACAAGAAAAGTGGATCAGGGGCCGGGCGGTGGTGGCGCACGCCTTTAATCCCAGCACTCGGGAGGCAGAGGCAGGCGGATCTCTGAGTTCGAGGCCAGCCTGGTCTACAAGAGCTAGTTCCAGGACAGGCTCTAGAAACTACAGGGAAACCCTGTCTCGAAAAACCAAAAAAGTGGATCAGGGGGGTTTAGAAAAAAAATTCTTACAGTGACATGTTTAAAATCTTAGGGTTTCCCCATGAGTGACACTCTGAACACCATGATGTAAGAAATTAACTTGATGCTGAAATACAATCTGAGTGACCTACTGGACAGAGAGCGGCGTGGATCAACTCTGCACTAAGTTAAACGAGGTCAGATGTCAATACGCAAGCGCTCCTGCGGGAGTTTTCAGTGCAGTGTTGGGCTGACCGGACTGGAAGATATGCTGGGCACCAGAGATGGTTCTGGACTTCTCTGAGGTTTTCGGATACCACAGAAATAAACTCACAGGGATGGAAAGAACCTCCACCGCACTCCAGAAGAGATTTAAAGATAGTATGACCAGACTTCCAAATATTTTGAGACCATGGTAAGTAATATCATCAGTCTTGAAAGTGGTAGAAACTAGGGAAGAAGTAGGAACAATTACAAGACTAACAAGATGGCTGAGCTTACCCAGGACGCTTGCCACCCCGTCTGACACCTGCACGTGACAGCACACAAAACATGAAAACAGATAAATGCAAAAGACAGAGTAATATAAGAAAGGGGACAGTTGCCAAGTGGTAAGTAGAAACATGGACGGGAAGATTACCAAGAAGTCAGCCCTGCCTCCTCAGGAGCTCCGTGACGCCACACACTGTAGCACATTTTCAAGTCACAGACTGGCGCCCTGCCTCGGAACTGGTCCAGGGCTCTGCTCTACTCCTCTACTTATGCGGATGGACAGACAGACTGTACTGTCATTTCTTTATGACCTGAAGCCAGTGTCAGAAGCTAAAGGTCTGCAGTTCCTAAAAGGATTTGAACGCATCAAAACCCAACCTGTATTGTTTCGGCTTTAATCTGTGAGGTTAAAACAAAACCAAAACCAAACCAGTGGTCGTTCACATACTGATCAGCCAGGACCAAAAAGGAGGAGATGAGCTTGATTATGAATTCTGACATTTTTCCTCTGTTGTTTCTGTTAAAAGAAAGCATTTGTAATACCCTACATTATGTCATCTGCTATAAGAAGAAATATCACCTACACAAGAGGATCCCCCACCCCTCCCACTCCCGCTCCACCACCTGCCATATTTACCCCAAGGAGAAAGTACAGGGGAGGCAGGGGACCTTTCAAAACTGTTTCCAAAGGCTGCACTCAAACCACATGACTCAAACCATTTTTTCCTTAGTCAGGAGAAATCAAAAGCAAACCAAACAGGCCTGGTGGCACACCAATTTAATACCAGCACTCTGGAGACAGAAGCAGACGCATCTCTGTTTGAATCCAGCCTGGTCTACGTGAGAGTTTCAGGCCAGGCACAACTACATACCGAGACTCTGCGTCCTGCAAAAATTTTTAAATTGTTTTAAAAACTGAAATAATGCCCACCCCCGCCCCAAAAAAAAAAAAACAGAAAAAACTTCAAAACAAAAGAAACAAACCACCATGTCAGAAGGAAGTCTGCCCTGTGCAGCATGGTGTAGCCCTTCCTCTTCCTCAAGATGATCTTAAGGAGTCCCTTCCTTTACTTACATTTAGTCTTCTGGAGAGAGGTGCTTCAGCAGGATTGCAGGGTGTGTTTGAACAGGGGGGGCATCTGGTTTCATCTATCATCATGAAGGTATCGTAGACACCATCCCCCAACCTAGTTGGAAGGGTTCCAGAGAAAATAAACAAACAAACAAATAAAATAAAATAAGTAAATAAACAAAACAAGCTTGCAGTTTCAAAACACCCAGGCCTGAACTGTTTCTTACTCCTTCTGCCACCACACATAAACACGTGCGGTTGCTGGGGTAGTGGATGAGAAGGATCTCAATCTTTCTCTTCCATTTTTATATATTTTGGTGTGAGCCTTTAATGCACGAGCCATCTCTCCAGCCCTCTTTTCCATTTTTAAAAATTAATTACAAAAGTGCTGGTTGTCCTGGAACTCACTATGTAGACCGAGTGGCCTTGAATTCACATGCCTCGATCTGCCCGTCTATATCTCTGCACCACCACTCTTGGCTCCTTTTTCTTTTTAAAGAAAGAAAACTATTTCTAGACTCAAATTTTAAAATAGTTACAACAGGCTAGATGTGATGGTGTACACCTTTAATCCCAGCACTCAGGAGACAGGGACAGGTGGATTCCTGTGAGTTCAAGGCCAGCCTGGTCTACAGAGTGAGTTCCAGGACAGCCAGAGCAAATAATAGAGACCCCCGTCTCTAACAAAACAATAAATAAACAAAATGTTTACAAACAAATCTTACTTTCTGAATGTTGTTCAAAAAAACACCAAAAAAACAAAACAAACAAACAAAAAAAAAAACGAGGGGCCATCAATAACATACTACTTGAAAATGGAAATTTGAATAGGAAACCTAAAATCAGAAAAAAAATAAACAGGACAGAGGGTTTGTGTCTCAGGACTTGGATTCTTATCTGCGGGTGTGCTGCCTTCCCCTCTAAACTCACAGGTTACAGGGAAGAAGAAAGAAGGTCCAGTAAACAACTCTCAGACAAGCAAGAAACCCTTCAGGGCTGTCTTCTCCTATTTACCTACACACCTGCTTACATACAGCCAACCTAACTTGTGAAAAAGGCAGCCAACAGGAACGGGATTGCTTTAAGTATCAAAACGTACTGAATCTCTCTTATGATCCCACTGTGTTTCCTGGACGATGGGGATGTTAAAATGCTAAAGGGAGTACACAGATCGAGTCTGTTCTTACACTGTGGATCTGCCACTGTGAAGTCACACAAACAATGGGCAGGATCCACAAGATGGCCTTTTATAATACACTTCATCTGCTACCGAGTCTACGGATTTCCCGGTCACACACGGCAATGTTTCGCATCTGCTACCGAGCCTACGGATCTCCCGGTCACACACGGCAATGGTTCACGCTGTCATCTCAGATGATATACTACAAACACAATCATGACTAGGTAACATTTTTTCATTGTCTTTAAAATATATATATATATATATATATTAATATTTCACCTTTAAGATTTATCTTATAAAATTAGTTCTGGAGTTTAACTGAAGTGTTAAAGGAATAAAAAAGAGGGCTTAAAAATACACACACACACACACGAAAAAAAATTGAAGTATCTTCTTAAGAAGAACATGTTCACGTTCAAAGTCTCGATGACAGAAGCCAATTTTTTTTTCTGGATGGGACCGGTCTCTGCCACAACACGATGAAATACACAGGAACCCGCACCGCATCTGCAGAGCAGCAGCCAGATGCTAACAACCCGAGAGGATTCCCTCACCCAGGGCTCGGTGAAGAAAAGAGGGGCCCCCACAAAACCAGGCGAACGTGAGGGGGAGCAAGCCCCCCGGGCTCTGTTGGCTTCTCGAGCAACAGGGCGCGGTTCACAGGTCCTGTGCACAGGTCCCCGGCGTGCTCCCAGCCCCGGTTCTCCGGAGGCCACGCCGCTCGCCCGCTCCCGCCCTTCCCGCTCACGGAGCTGATGGACAGGCAGCCGGGACCTGCAAGGAGTCCTCCCGCTTCCCCCAGGGCGCCGTTACCTCCGCTGCTGCGGCTGGAGCCCGGTCCCCGGCAGAGCCCCGTCCTTCCTCTCGCGCCCGCGGGCTGCGCCTCCCATCGCGAGCTCGTCCCGTGGCCACAGCGGCGGCGGTTGGCCGGCACGGTCGCCACCAGCACCGCACCTCCTGGCCTCGCTACGAGCCGCGGCTCCGCTCTCGGCTCGCGCGGCCGGGTAGGGAGACCGCGCGGGAGCGGTCGCGTCGCCTAGCAACCGCGCACGCCGCGCCGCGCCTGCGCAACTCCGCCGCGGAGGGGGGCGGAGCAAGGGGCATACAGCTCACCGAAGTGCTCTACATCGTTTTTGGTTTGTTTATTTTTTCTTTCTTTCTTTCATTTTTTTTTTCTTTTTGCAAAAGAGGAAACTGAGGCCCGAGAAGCTGTGCTTCTTCGTACTCATTTAGCAGTGAAAACCAAGCCTGGGAAGTATCTGCAGCGCAGCCTTCCTGCTCTGCAGGCCCCTTGGCAAAACTGCCCGTCTTTAAAGTTCACATTCTTTCTGAAAAGTTCAGGATGCTAAGAAGACTTCAACAGTTGGAATGGAAGTTTAAAAGGAAGGTGGTTAAGTCACATAAGAGGTGGTTGTGGTGTTGAGCATGGTACCCGTCGATTTCCTACGGCTTCAACACAATAAGCCCTACTGAATCCACCAGAAAAACCACAAGTCGGACGCGCACGCCACCTGGTGTACACTGGGCGTTATTTCAAAGAGCTTACCATAAATCTTCAAATTTCCACCCAAAAGCCCTTTCTGCGGTCTAAAGTCACAGCCCCTGTTTCTCATCTCTGAAGATCCACGATCTCTTTACAGCTAGGAATCCGTCCATTTCGGACACTTTACTTTCTTATGACCAATATTTTTTTAGCCTCTCTGTGTCATAAATAAAAATGTTTTCTTTGACGATGACCTTTCAAAGTTTCTAAATAGCCTTTTTCTTTCTGCCTCTCCTTCACCCACACAATCAGTAGTGCAATCTTGCGTTTCGTAGGGGGTTTTTATTTGGGCTCTTTGAGTCTTTTGTTTGAAAACGGAAGTTCCATGGCAACAAGAGACTCCTCTCAGCTACAAGATTACAAAATTCTACTGAAGGATTCTGCTCTGGTGAACACCTCAGACTGCTTTACGGCGGCAAAGAGTTGAATGGAGCTTGCCTGCACATGTTTAATGCCTCAGTTGTGAATCACTGCATCTCCCCTTCTGCCTTTAAGACCCATCTCCTGAGCCAAGCTGATTTGTTCCTCCTGCTCGTTCTTGCTCTGCTCACCCCTAAGTGGGCTGGGGAGCGGGATAGAGGCCCCCTTTGTTTAGCTCGATGTTTTCATGGTCAAGGGAAGAGAGAACTCCTTGAAGGTTGCTGAACTTCATGAGTTTTCTGACCTTAGTGACCTAAGTACTTTTCAGTATTTCTTTGAAGGACCCCTGTTTTATAACAACAATCACACCCTCTAAAAAACTACCCTGTGACCTCCCGCTATTGAGAAGCCTCTCTTAAGTGTAGTTCAATACACTCACTGTGGCAGTCCGTGTATGGAAACTGAAACAATACAAAGAAAACACGGCCTCTGCGCAAGGATAAGTGTTCCATATTTTTATATATTTCCATATGTAAAATATATACTTGATATTTTTTTTTTGGTTTTTCGAGACAGGGTTTCCCTGTAGTTTCTAGAGCCTGTCCTGGAACTAGCTCTTGTAGACCAGGCTGGCCTCGAACTCAGAGATCTGCCTGCCCTCTGCCTCCTGAGTGCTGGGATTATTAAAGGCGTGCGCCACCACCGCCGGCTTACTTGATAAATGTTAAGTAAATAAAAGAAGCACGTGAAGGTACGAGGTCAAAGCTTTGAGGGATGAGAAGTGGAGGAGGAGGGATTTTGGGTTGATTACGGTCAGATACGTTAGGTAAGGGCTTAGAGAGATGATTCAGTGGTTAAGAGCCCTGAAAGTGCTGGGCGGTGGTGGCGCACGCCTTTAATCCCAGCACTCGGGACGGCAGACGGCCGGCGGATCTCTGTGAGTTCGAGGCCAGCCTGGTCTACAAGAGTAGTTCCAGGACAGGCTCTAAAAAGCTGCAGAGAAACCCTTGTCTCGAAAAACCAAAAAAAAAAAAAAAAAAAAAAAAAGAGCACCTGAATGCTTTTTGCAAGAGGACCTGCTTTGATGCCCAGCCTCCACATGGCAGTTCACAACCATCCATAGCTCCAAATCCAGAGGTGTCCAATGCCCTTTCTGACAATCTGGAGTGCCAGGCACCACATGTGGTGCACTGTCATACATGTGCTCAATACACTCCATACAAGAGAAATGTAAAATGTTTTTCCAAAACAGATTTAATATATGTATGAAGTTATGAATAATGGATTAAAATTTTTTGAGCAGGGTTTCTCTGTTGCTTTGGAGCCTGTCCTGGAACTAGCTTTAGTAGACCAGGCTGGCCTCGAACTCACAGAGATCTGCCTGGCTCTGCCTCCGAGTGCAGTCATTAAAGACGTTGTGCCACCACCACCCAGCTTAAATTTTCTAAATATTTTTAACTAAATGCAGAGTGCGTTCAAAAATCACCATTATCTCTCTCCGAAAAGCTTAAGACAAGGAATTTACCTACAACAATGGCTGCTAACCAAACCATCTGAGATGTTTATCTGTCTTTGAAGTCAGTTCTACTATATAGGAAAACCAAAGAGTCTGTAATAAGTTTTAAACGCAACTATCCCCAGAACTTAGGGATATAAATAAAGGAATTTAGAAGTGCTGCTCAATAATACAATTTCTGCATAGCATGCAAGAGGCCCTGGCTTTCACTTCCAGTACCACAAAAACAGGTGACAAGTGGCCATTCAGTAGATGACCTCAGCACTTTCAGAGGGGGGCGGAGAAAACGCCCCTGCGACCACTCAGGTGTAACTTGTAATGAAGCAGTTGCTGGAGGCTCGAGTTCAGTTTGAAATCATTTCGCCGCTATGAATTTCTCTGTAGCAAAATGTGTCATGGTGCATATGGCAACACATGTGTCACAAAACTAGAATGCGTGTATAAAATAAACCATTCATTAAAAACCTGCGAGCCTCGCTCTTTCAGACATGGTGTTTCCAACATTACGAGCACTTGGTCTGTGTCTCCTAAGCCCTTAAGGTTGTCCTTATTAGTCCCAAACCCTTTCCTCAGAATTATTTTGTGCTGCATTTTTTTACATTTTTTCCCCTTATAACCTTTAGGGGCCTGGATGTCCAGCTCCCAATCCACTACTCAGGGTAACTCAGAGAAGACGTCTCAGGAGCAAGGACTATGAACATTTTCAGTAAATAACTTTTCACATGAGCTGAGAGTCGTTCTCTTATTATTCTGCAGCTCTAATCCCCTTGCTCTAATAGTCTCTGATTCTCTTAGTTCCGTTCTCTCTGTCCTAAATCATTGATTCCAATTCTTTCTAGTTCCAATTCTGCTTTAATTCTCTCTTTCAATTCTCTCTTGTTTCGTCGTTCACTTAGCTTAAATACATTTTTTTTTACAAGACCTTGAAGCAATAAGGAAAAGAGTTTGTAAGAGTTATACCTCATTGGTCATAGCGGCATTCCTAGGCAAATGATAAGGAACCGAGCATATACCACAGCTATGCAGGTTTCAAGGTTCCAGGTGTAAGACTGTGATCAGAGGCCAGGGGCACAGTGCCTGATGAGACAAGCTGCAGAGAGATCTGCACAGAGAGTCAGGTCTTATCAGCCAGACTTGGCAAGTGAAAAATTGGCCTGATTTTTTAGGTTCCTTTGCGTTAGTAACCTTGGCTAGACATGTGCAACTCTGACCTTGTGCACATCTGTAAAGTGCTAACTTATAATCCATTTACAGAAACATTTAGTCTAGTTGGCACTTGCTCTGAGGTCAGACAATGAGCTAATTGTGCGTATAGTTTGAGTAAAAAACTACAAAAAAGCCGGACTTTAAGTGTCTTACAGTCCTTGTGGGACAAAAGATCTAGTTATAAAGCATATCCTAGTTTATTTTCTATATAGCAAAGTCATACAGGCTAAATGAGAAAACATCTTCCTGACCATCTACAAATATATGTGCCCATATGACTGAGATTACAATCATGAGATTACATATATACATCACATCCGATTACATGCTACAGTGCAGGTGATTGGGGAGACACAGTAGCTGCTTTTGGCACATGTGAAAGTGGAGACAGGAGCAGGAGTTTTTCAGAGTCAGTGGTCCCACAGGCCTTTCCCAGATGGGATTCTCCTCCATCAGAGAATCATCCCTCTGGGGTGGGTTAACACCTGTGGCGACTCCCATGGCCCTCTGACAATAACCAGTGCTATCTACAAGCCCAATAAGGGCCTGAAATTGGTGTGTCTGTGTGTGTATGTATAGCTGTGTGCATGAGGGGGGGGGTGGTGAATGTGGGTATATCCAGGCATCAGTGTGGAGACCAGGGAACAACTTCTGGAAGTTCAGTTCTTTCTTTCCACCATGGGTCTGTGGTTTGAACTCAGGTTGTAAGGTTTGCATGGAAAGTTCTTTCTGCCTCTATGCCCCAATCTTTGCCATCCCTTGAGTGCTGAAGCCCACAAGCACCCAACAGTGAGAAGTATAGCTAACAAATCTCTAGACTAACTCACAGAAGTATTCCAGTGAGGAAACCCCAAATTGTGAAGCCCTTGGGAATATCTCGTCTTTGGGCTAGTCACTGTCATTTTCTGTAAAACCCTTCTGAAGACATCGTGCTCCCCCTTTCCATGGTGGGACTCTTCCCTAAAGGAACCTCAGCTGTATATTAGTCCATTATTGGGCATAGTCCCTCGAGCATTGTTACATTGGGTGACTTTCATTTGGCAGTATAACCTTGATATA
Source organism: Arvicola amphibius (assembly GCF_903992535.2). Classification (NCBI taxonomy): domain Eukaryota; kingdom Metazoa; phylum Chordata; class Mammalia; order Rodentia; family Cricetidae; genus Arvicola; species Arvicola amphibius. The sequence continues at coordinate 88,899,130 of NC_052058.2, read as the reverse complement.
TAGAGAAATATAGATTGGATGTCTTGAATCTGGATGGAGAGGGCCCTAGCGAAAGGAAATAGTCCCTCACCTGGGGCAAGGGGGGGGAAGGATGGGGAGGGGGAGGAGACACGGAACCTGCCACTCGGCCTGGAGGTGGAAATTCCAGGCTCCAGGATTTTACACCATCATACATAGTTTCCCCTTTGATTTAGCCACCTTAGATGTTATCTCTAAAAGATTCCATTCCCTTTAATCCTTTAATCACTAGCAGTTGATGAAAACACCAATGTGGGAATGCAGATCAAGTGCCCTTCCAGTTTTCTTTCCAGGGATTACTCTGGTTGCCGTGGCCACCACAGACGCAAGTGTTCCCAGTGGCTGTAGGAACCGAAGCGCTTAGTGCACAGCATTTGCAGCATGTTTCTGCCCCCTTTTTTCTACCTTTATCAGTTACAAACTTCTAGCTTAACTAACCACACAAATGCGTATTAACACACAAACTCCCTCTCCCCTCTCTTAGAAGAACTCATAGTCCCTTTCTCTATTTACCCTTTTTGATCTCATGCCGGGGTTGCTTCACAGCCACGCTCCCTCTGAGGACACCTGCTTTGTCAGTGTTATCTACCTGTTGGCCCTAAAAAATGCATGCCTGGTACCCTTGCTATTGCCAAAGAATTGTTACTTGTGTCTGTGTGGGCTCTATAAGTTGGAAACTTGTGGGATCACATCGAGAGAACCACTTGAGAGAGAGTGCTGGGTGGGAGGGAACATTGGAAGAAGAAAGAGACATACATGAGCCGGGCGATGGTGGCGCACGCCTTTAATCGAGCACTCAGGAGGCAGAGGCAGGCGGATCTCTGTGAGTTTGAGACCAGCCTGGTCTACAAGAGCTAGTTCCAGGACAGGCTCCCCAAAGCCACAGAGAACTCTGTCTCGAAAAAACCCAAATAAAAAAAAAAAAAAAAGAGACATACATGACGGAAAGACATGTGTGGGCTGATTTATTCCTTTCACCCTCAGACCCCTTTTAGCCAGTTTTTGCTTGCTGTAGCATTCCTCCTGGATTGTGAGAAGTTTAGGGAGTGGGCACCCCAATAAACTTCGATACTTGAGTACAGTTCTTGACTTGAGAAGCCCAACACATTACTAGAGCAGCCATAGCATAACTGCCCAACACATTACTAGAGCATAGCATAACTCCTATAGGTGCTCTCAGAGTAGCAGGGAATGGATGCGCACAGTGGCACTAATCGTAGTTTGTATGAACCCCGCAGGGCCAGCTCCGTGATTATGGCTGGCGGCTGAGAATGATTATTTTCGGCTCAGTTCTTTGGGTTCTTGTGGCTTCTGTCCTCTGAATTACACTTCCTTTTTAAATGAAAGGTAGCTTTTGTTAGCAGGTGAATGAATGGCTTTTTTATGTTGTTTCTTTTTATAGGGGTTTAGGAATCTAAAATTTTGTCTGTTTTTTGAATTTATACTATGCCTTTGTGCTTTTCAGTCCAAATTGGTGATTTTTTTTTTCAATAACATAATTCAAAACTTTGCAAGTTTTTAAATTTTTTTTTGAGTATTATTTGGTTTTGATATTAGACAAGCCATTATATATATCTTTTCAAAGTGAGCCTTTCTCTACTTTGTGCTTCTGAGGCTGTTTGAGGGCGATGCCCCTCATATGTTGTTAGGGGTCCTGGTGTGGGCAATACCTTATGTTTCTTAGAGGTACTGTGCGGGAAAATGCTCTTATGATTCTGAGGAGTCCTGTGTTTGTAATGGAGGGTATTGCTGGAATGGGCCCTTGCTTCCAAGACTTTCATCTGACTGAGCTTTTCTATTGCTTCAACAGTCTTTTGGATCCATCCTTTGTTTTTATTTATTTATTTATTTATTTATTTATTTATTTATTTATTATTGGTTTTTTTTCATTTGTTTTGTTTTGTTTTTTTGAGACAGGCCTTTCTCTGTGTAATAGATCTGACTTTCCCCTGGAACTCACTCTGTAGACCAGGCTCTGGCCCTCAAACTCACAGTGATCCGCCCCTGCATCTACCTCCCAAGTGCTAGAATTAAAGGCATGGACCACCACAGCCCGCTGGATCCATTCTTTATTTTTTAAAAAGTTTAGTCTTTTATTTTATGCATATGAGTGTTTTGGCTACATGTATGTATCCTGCCACTACATGTGTGCCTGGTGCCCACAGAAGCCAGAAGGCCTTGGAGACCCTAAAGCCGGAGCTGCAGATTGGTTGGTGAGTAGAACCTGAGTTCTCTCCAGGAGCAGCCAATGCTCTTAACAACTTGTCATCTCTCCACCCTACCATCATTCTTTTTTAATTCAATATTTTTTGAGACAGGGTCTCATGTTGTACATAAGACTGCGTCTAACACTCTATGTGTATTCTAGGCTGACACTTACCCTAATTTACAGCAATTGCCTTTAGTTAGGGTTCTATGGGCTGTGATCTGTGAAAAGGCACCATGACCACAGCAACTCTTATAACAGAAAAACATTAAATTGGGTGGCTTACATTTTCAGAGGTTCAGCCCATTATCATCATGGAGCAGCATGGTGGCATGCTGGTAGACATGGTGCTGGAGAAGCAGTTGAGTGTCCTACATCTTGATTTGTAAACAACAGGAAGTAGTCTGAGACACTGGGTGTGGCTGAGCATATATGAGGCCTCAAATCAGGTCTCCAGTGACACACTTCCTCCCACAAGACTACATCTACTCCAACAAGGCCTCACCTCCTAATAGTGCCATTCGCTTTGGGGTCATTTTCTTTCAAACCACTACATAATCCTTCAGTGGGGGTTACAGAAATGGGACACTGTGTCCTGTAATTTTTTCTCTTTTAAAGATTTGATTTATATACAGTAAAATCTACTATCCTTTTTCTTCTTTTTGTAATTTTGGGGATTCAATCCAGAGACTCAGAAATGCTGGTCAAAAGCAAAGAACCTTTATTCTTGCACAAATTTGCAAACTCAGACTCTCTGTGAGTCTAAACATATTAGATCTTGATCAGAGAATCCCAAGCTCAGTGAGGGGTTTTGTTTTGGTGTTTTCTAAGCTTCGGGCCCCCTGATTCGACTGCCATTTTTGTCTAGGGGTTGTCTTGGTGTTGTAAAGGAATGGGGGTGTACTGGCAGGGTGATCCTATACTTACCATGGGTTGGGACTTTTTTAGGACGTTAGGAATTTCCTTTGGATGATCTGCTCTTGGGTGGTGCCAGCTTAAGGGCTCTTCCTGCGAACCAGGTTGCTACACTTGCTATGGCAGCTGTGATGGCCTGGGCCCCATTATTTGTGTGGAGCCAGAGGGGGCTGGGCTGCTGGTGGGACCCCCCCAGACTTCCCACCCTTTTCACAAGTAATTGATGACCAGGACACCAATCATGGCGTCCTGCTTGCCAGGGGGCTTAGGGGGGTGGTATGGTATTGGTATTAGGACCTCAGTACCATTAGTTTACAGATTTTTTAGGGCAGTGACATTTGCATTTATGGCCACTTTTAAAGTCCGGTATCTTTGATCTTTGAGTACAGTCAGATTATAATCCTGAATGATTTATATAGAAATAATAGTTTTAAAAGGCCATATAATACCTCTTTGGTTATGCATAAAGAAGGTCAAGTGTCTTATCTTACTGCAAAGAAATTTTAGTTAGTAAATTTATCAATTGACAATTTTGGGCCTATTTGTCTGTTATGTCAATGGGCACTATAGGTAGCCACTTTATCCCCCATTCCAAAAAGTTCCCCCTTGTCTCAGCATTTCAACCTATTTTGGGCAGGATGAAATTACCTGGCGCAAGTGAGAAAGAGACACGGAACGCCAACAGACACGGAACACCAACAGACCCGCTTAGGAGTTTATTAGAGAGGAGTGTGCACAGGCCTGGAGATCAAGGTGCAGAGAGAGAGAAAGCAAAAGATGGCGCGTCCGGTTTTTAAAGGCTGTCCCACATGTGCACACACTGATGACATAGATGACGGATGACTCACGCATGCGCGCAAGGGTTTAGCTGAGTCATACGTGGATGTAACCACGCATGTGTGCACATGGGTCATGTGGGGCCTTTTGTTCCCGAGGGCCTGACCACACGTGCCTGCCTTTAGAACCCAGAAGTGGCTGAATAATTATACAGGGAGCATAGGACGACGTGTTCTTTTCTATAACTACTTTGAACTGACATTGGGGTGTTGTTATCAGAGCCCAAGAAGGCTGAAAAGCTAGCCAAAGGTAAGGAGGGAATTTAGGCAATGGGGCACTCACCAGAAGCATCTGGTTCACAGACTCTGTTGAAGAGACAGGGAGTATTCATATTTAAACTAGAAACAGAAGTTAAAATTTATGTTCTTATAGGAAAATAATACATTTGAAACTTTCAGGCCCATATTGAAATCCATATCATAGAAAAAAAGCAGATAACGAGTGTTATTCTTCTGGCCCTTTAAGGGGCAAGCCACGCCCACTCCCAGCTGACCCCCCAACCCCTCTCACCGCCATCTTGAATCTCTCCCTTCTTGTTCCTTGGTGTGTGCACCGTGTCTCTCTGTCTCTCTCTCTCTCCTTTCTCTTTTCCCTCTCTCTCTCTCCTTTCTCTTTTCCCTCTCTCTCTCTCCTTTCTCTTTTCCCTCCCTCCCTCCCTCCCTCCCTCTCCCTCTCCCTCTCTCTCTGTCTCTTTCTCTCTCTCTCTCTCTCTCTCTGTCTGCCTCTCTCTCTGCCTCCCTCTCCCTTTCCCCTCCATAACCCCCGAATATAAACATTCAACATGTTGTGTCTGTCCATGTCTCTGTCTTCTGCCCGCCTGCCTGCCACCTCTGCAAGCCACACTGGGGACTCGCCAGCATTCGGGACTGGCTGCTCCCAGAGTCTGCTGCCTGCCTACAGCTGCCGTCTGGGACTTTATAGCATTTTTTAAAAAGAACAACATTGGTGCCGTGGACTCGACAGATTCATCTGCCTCGGACTTCCACTTGGGGCTGGGGTCCGTCCGGGACTCTGAGCTCCTCCAGGACGGAATCGAAACCGAGGACCTTCTCAACAATGACCCATGTGAACAACAGAGGCTTCTAATTGTGAGTATTCCCATTTTGGCCAGCTTAACCGTCTCTTTTAACCCAAGAGATTGACCAGTGAGCTCCCGGCAACCCGGCAGTTTCTAGGGATGGGAACCCCCAACCGCTGGCTTTCAGAGCCTCGGTTGTTCCCTTTGCTGGCATTCAATTTGGCTTGTCTCCTTTGCTAAGCCCATGCCTGGGACAGCACAGCCTCTCGGCTCACCTGCACCTGGAGGCCGGAGTCTCCAGTCCTTTCTCTCTTTTCATTCCTTTTCTTCCTTCTTTTCGTTGTGACTATGGTACGGCCCGCCGCTTCGGTGCAACACGGCCTCTGGTTTCTGAGTAATCTGCTCAGATCCAGCTAGGCCATTAGCATCCCACTCGTGAAATGGGGACGCCTGCTCACGTGTCCTGGATGTTCGTGCCATCTGCATCTCGCCTAACGGGGAGCCGTTCTCGTTGTAGGCTTGAGGTGCCATGGTTTTTCATGGATGTTTTCATGGCCTTGACCATGGGAGCCAAGCCCTCCAGACCTATCACTCTGACCTCCCCGCTGGGATGCCTTTTGGACACCCTGCAGCCTCATGCTTTAATGCCTTCCTTACAGACCTCCACACTTATCCATCTCTGTTCAAAAATGGCCTAATATACCTTAGAGGACCACCGTACAGGCAAATATGTAGGCGCTAAGACAGCTTTTAAAATTCCAGCCAGCCTTTTCAATTCCAGCCGTGGCATTGGCATGGTGCAGTTTTTTCGGTTCCAGCTTTTGCCACCCGCCCCCCCCCCCCGCGGCTTGTGTTATGGCATAGCGGCTCAGCAACAGAGCAGATCACGCCTTTAGGTCTCTCTCATTAAGCTTACATGTGGTCGCCGGACTTTTTCACCATTTTGGCTGAGGCCAGGTCACGTGACCAAGCTCTCCCATTATGTATACCTTACTTCCCCCCCACCCCCCCTGTTTTTCACTAAAAATCCTCTTGTTAACTCTGTTACATGTGTTTTGCGCAATGGTATGCCTTTGATAGGGCCCATCAAAGACATCCACGTTGCCCAATTCCTGTTCACTCTTTCTATGTATAATAATTGTTCATTATATCTCATTTCAGACTACAAAATCATAAGTCATATTTTAAACTGGTATGTACTTTTTAAGTCTTTTTACAAATATATTAAGCTGTTCTCCACTATTGTCAGTTCTGCCGTTTTAACCTTCTATTGCAAGTAGTTTTTTTCTTCTTTCTGTCTTTTAACAAGCATAAATCTTACCTGTTAAGTTGAGAGCCAGCACAGTCAAGCTCGGACCCAGCTCTCCAGGCAGATTCTATACTGTAGTTATATCTAATAAACAGCCCTCAACTGCTCAGAGATCTGGGGAATGTGATATTTAAAGATTTAATTATTAAAAACTTTTCATAATAAGAAGAGACAGGTTGGCTCCTAGCAGCAGCTCTCTGCTACCTCCAAAGAAGACAGAAGACAAAGGGGCACAGAACAACGTCCTTCTACAGTTTGCGTCAACTGTCGAGCACTGATCTTTGGGAAAAACTGCCTTTCATCTAAACTAAAGACCTCTAGACGTGAACGGAATCGCTGGAATCGACAGCCTAGCTGCTCAGGTCAAGGTAGGCCTGTCTTCCTACAGATTTCTTAGCCCACAGGGTCTTCTGGAGCCTGGCAGGCCTGGCGTTAGTCAGCAAAGGTCAAGTGCAACCTTCAGCAACCATGGAGGACCCAAAAAGAGTAGCTCTGGGTGCCAACCAAGTAAATTCTCTGTCATTTTTTAATCAGTAACTCAAGTAAAATCTTATCCTTCTCAAAGATCTCTGACAGTTTGATAGCTGAGAGGTTTTGCCAGGTTAAAAAAATACTATCATTGTACAAAAATATGCTAAAACTTCTGTTTTCACAAACCCAAGGAGTTCTTGTGAGTTCCAGGGAGCCGAATTAAAGAATCCACCTTAAACAGGTCAGATACATCCTGCTCAATTCCCTGATCTTAAAATTTTTTTTTCCTTAATGTAACTTTGTTCTTTCTTCTGCCAATACCTTGAACAGGATAAGGGGACACCAGACATTTTCATGCCACAGACACCCGGTCGGGAGCAAAGAGACCAGCTATGCCAAGATGTGGCCAGCACCCAGCCTTCTCTCAGGTCTCCCCCCAAAAAACGATGCCCAGAATCAGCTGGAAGCAGTTTTGAGAATCCGCCGCCCCAATTCTGTCAAACTATGGTGTCTAATCTCCTGCTTTTTATTATAAGGAAGACCTGGGAATGTTATTCTTCTGGCCCTTTAAGGGACAAGCCACACTCACTCCCAGCAACCCCCCCAACCCGACCCCTCTCGCCGCCATCTTGAATCTCTCCCTTCCTGTCCCTTGGTGTGTGCATGCGTGTCTCTCTGTCTCTCTCTCCTTTCTCCTCTCTCTCTCTCTCTCTCTCTCTCTCTCTCTCTCTCTCTCTCTCTCTCTCTCTCTCTCTCTCTCTGCCCCCTTTCCCTTTCCCCTCCATAACCCCCCCAAATAAACATTCAACATGTTGTGTCTGTCCATGTCTCTGTCTTCTGCCCGCCCACCCCCGCCACAAGCCGCACCTGGGACTAGCCAGCATTTCAAGCCGCTAGCTGCTCGGGGACCCGCCCAGGGATTTTGACCCGCAAGTCTTTGCCTTGGGACTGGATGCTCCCAGAGTCTGCTGCTTGCCTACAGCTGCCATCTGGAACTTTATAGCATATTTTAAAAAGAACAATGAGTATCTGTAAAACAGCAGGAATAGACACATACCTTTGAGTACTTGCTAAATTACAGATTTGGGTTAAAAGCATGTATACTTTTCTACTATTCAGAGAGCCAGGTATGGATTAGACAGAGAAGTCTTTGGCCTGATGAGAAACACTTTAAATCTATAACTAAACAAAATAAATGACCCAAACAGTAAGTAGTCATTGCTCTATCATCTTACCAGTACTATGCCATAGAAAGGGAAAGAAATCAGAAATATTTTTAATATTTTAGTCATCTATTTATACCATTGTAACCTGTATTTACATATTAAATCACTTTTTAGACCCTCAAAGTTTATAAGCTTTTATATTCTCAGACCTTTATGTATCTTAAAACATTTTTTTACTAAGAGACTTAGTAGCTTTAGAAAAAGCAAGGCTTGATTTCTTTACATATAAAATGAGCTAACAAGATGTCTATAGCTCTGTGGAAGGGTCTGGATACCCGCTGCTGATAAGCTGACAAAATTATAGCTGGTCTATACCATCAATACTATCAGAGATCCCAGAAGGAGAAATAATTTATACCGGAGTACAGAACAAGCACCTTCCAAATCTATTAAAAATGACAGGGTCCAGAGTCCATATATAGTTAGCCATATCCAGGCCTCCACAGAATTGGAGGCAGAAATATCAGAACAGCAGTCTAAGCCAGGCCCATAAGGTGAATTTTTTTTCCCTGTGGAAGAGGGACATGGAAAAAACGGACCTTATTTTGCCTAGGCAAAAGTGGTGCAATCAATTCTCCAATGCCCTCTGTTTGTCCACAGTCTGGGCGGGGTCCTGGCAGCAGGTGTTGCATTGGGACATCTTGCCCAGTGGTCAGCATCATCATAATCCAGGTGAAGACACCGTGGTGTCTCATAATCTTTTTTGGGGACCTTGGATCACTGCTACTATTTTGGAGTCTCTTTCTAATACAATAAGCTTGTTAATCACTATTTTAAATGTCATATTCTGCAGATCTCTGAAGTATTTGAGGACTGCCGGGGTATGTCTGATTAGACAAACTTTGTTTCTCGTTACTTGTTCTAAGTTTGACTTTGAAAACATATACAGGGGACCAAGTAAAACTTATCTCTATAATGAATTATAACAGAATGAGATTAAGGATGACTGACCAACTTGTATCTCCTAACAGTCTATAAGTTAGCAGCTTTCGCAAGACTAGAACTCCACACTCTGTAATGATTTTGAATTAAAGCTAATAAAGAAACTGAATTAGTCATTCTGAGGGTAAAACAGAACCAGTTTGGGAAGGCAAGGAAAGGTGACAAGGAAAAGGCCCCTCCCCCTCTGGAGGGCACAGGAAGGAGCCTAGGGGCTGGCTTTGCCCTTGACAAGTTCTAAGGCACAACAGCCAAATGTTGGTGGAAAGGCCACAAGTTCCTTTTGCCAGAAATTGAGAGGGTAACACCCTTTTTACGGGAATAAGAACTTTCTCCAAGCCCCTGAGGAAATGGGAGCTTTATCTGAATAATGCTTTGACCTTTTAATGTAGTTTCCCCTGTTGTGTTGGTTCCCCCAATATAATTTTTCCCATTATTATTTTACAACTGCAGTTTTGTCAATGTTATGAATCTCAGTTCAGACATCTGACATGCAGGTGGTCCTAGGTGACCCCTGTACATCTCCCAAAGGCCTGAGACCCATAGGCTTGGACTCTGTTCCAAGCCCTCTGTCAAACTGCTTAGGTCCTTGCCTTGATGCATCACAAGAAATGAACATCCCAGTTTCTGGTTAGCTTTTGGTGATTATGGCGGTGACCCTAGTTTTTGGTTTTTAGTTTTAGTTTTTATTTTAAGTCCAAATATTAACAATATAAAACATTTTACAAACACAAATGTACCATAGTCTTATAAATTTAAATATTTTAAAAACTGTTCTTAAAAAATTAAAATCTCTTAAATGTCTTCCTGTAATATCAAAAATAAAGTACCTCTTTGGCCCACCTTTGATGACATATACATAGCCTGTCTTTTAGATCTCGGCCTTTTCCATTTCACTGAAGCTGGTACTTCTGGTGACTATCACCTGGCACTGGAATTTCTAACACTGTTAAGGTCCATCCTTGCAACTGCACATTCTTTGGGATTCTAGTCCTAACATTCATTTGTAAACCTCAGCTGTTTCCCATGATCCCTTTTGTCTTTATAACCATTATCACCTGGGTGACTCTTAAATTAACAAAGTTTAGCTGACAAAGCCAGGTACATTTTTGAGTATAAAAACATTGAGCTAGGGGGCTGGAGAGATGGCTCAGAGGTTAAGAGCATCGCCTGCTCTTCCAAAGGTCCTGAGTTCAATTCCCAGCAACCACATGGTGGCTCACAACCATCTGTAATGAGCTCTGTCGCCCTCTTCTGGCCTTCAGGCATACATGCAGACAGAATATTGTATACATAATAAATAAATCTTTGAAAAAAAATTGAGCTACAGCTTTAATACCTTAAATCATATATATGTACATATATATATATATATATATATATATATATATATATATATATATATACCTTGTTTTTAGAACAAGACATGAATCATCATACAAAAATTTATCCCAGTCCAAACTATCTTGGAGATCTGTTGTTGCTCCTAGTCAGACGCACTCCATGTGGTCACCTTTAATCAAGATGGCGGTGAAATCATGTGGCATCTATTTTTAAAAAACTCTAGCAAAATGGCAATCTAAAATCCAAAGTGGAATCATGCCTCATGGTTTTCTTTAAAATTACCCAAGCATAGATTTAACAGATATTTTTTAACTATATCCAACAAAATAAATTTATAAATCTGAAGATACAGAATGTCCATATAACCCAAGTCCAATCTTTTTGGCTGTTCTGCTTTGTTTTCTTCTCCTTGTCATTGTGTCAGGGCCTCAGACTGACAGAGCGACAGAGGAAACGTTTAAATAAGCACAGGTCTAGCAAAGGAAGAGCCATAATCCAACTCTAGAGACAGATTTTTAATAAAGAACAGCATAAAACCGTTTTAACATTATCTGCATCAAAAAAGTCATCTGAACTCTGCTGACTCAATCCAGTGACCAGAGCTCAGAGATAAATGTGACCACAGTGGTGATGGGTGGCAGAGACAGCAAAAATATCCAAACCTTTTCTGTCTCAGCTCCATGCTGCAACAGAACTTACACAGACAAACTTTTCAACAAAACAAGCACACACAATTTTCTTGAGAAACGGACAAAACTCCTTAACAAGACAAAACTTTTAACCTAAAATGGTTACATTTTTAACTTATTTTATTGTTATTTTAAATTTACATCACATAAAATCCTCTACCAGCGTGAAACATCTGAGACCAACTAGTTTTTTTTTCCCATATTCTAACCAATAATATTTTGTAATCAACCCCTCTAAATGATGACAGATATTTATCTGAATGACCAAAGCAGCTCTGGTGGAGGTAAACCTGTCATAGTGTCACATCTATAGATGGTGACTGTGACTTGTTCTCCGGAGCCAAACCTTGACCGGGTTTGGCCAGAAGTCGAGGCCCCGCAGCCCCTAGGGCAGGTCAAGAGAACCCACCCACCAGCATGGGAGGGAGCAGGGTGGCACGCAGCGTGGGGGAAAAAGATTGTTAATAACAATTAACAGATTCTTGGTTCAGTGTTTGAAGTCCTATTGGGGCATATCTGCCCCTACAACTGTGATTGGCAGCCATGCTACATTGTCACAACGAGACTGTATAGCCCAGCTACCCACCCACACATGCCCCGTAGCCTCATGCTTGTATGGCAAACCTGCCTGCATTTGCCACTCTCCACCGCCCCCCCCCCCACCACTACAGGCCAAGGGTACCTTCTTGCAATGAAATGTTTAAGGCGGGTAGAGGTTGTTTGTCTCATCCCTTTTAGGAAAATATACCCCTATGCTTACATCCCTATCTCTAAAGTCCTGTAAGGGATCCAATACCAAAATCAAAGAAGTCATGTTTTGAATCTGTCCCATCACATCAGTCTCATAAGTCAGAAGGACAAAAGACAAAAACAAAATGGCACACAGAACAATACAGAGTCCTCCTGGCACCCAGAGGCAGAAATGAAACTGAGCCGCAGGGAGCAACCTGTGCCTCTAACTGAAGCTGAGATGCCAGGAGCATCCCATGCTTCTGTCTACAGAAACCAGAGAGAGCCACTCTCATACAGAAGGAAGGGTCCTGGGATCTAAATACAGAAGGGCCCTGGGGACGTCAGCCCAGGTACCCCACCTGTGATCTTTCCACACATGCGCACCGCATAGACTGTCTACAGGCTCTCACAGATTCTGGGCCCATTCACAGAAGGATATCCCAACAGACAGACATGAAACGAAACTTACACACAGAAAACTAACCGCGGGCTGAAGGGCGGAGATCCTGGTGGGCTTGAGGAATCCCGGAGAGCCCCCAAATGTTACGCCCAGATCATGGAGCCCCCTCAAAACCAACTAGGAGACTGAGTCCTGGATGTAAAACCAAAGAGCCTTTATTCTTACACAAGTTTGCAAACTCAGACTCTCTGTGTGTCCAACATACTGGACTGATCAGAGAGCCCCCAAGCTCACTTGGGGCTGGGTTTTTATAGTAGCAAAGGTAGGGGTGAGGGATTTCTAAGATTCAGGATCCCTGATTGGCTGACATTTGTCTAGGGGTGTCTTGGTGTAAAGGAATGGGTGTGTGCTGGCAGGTGATCCTATCTACAATGGTCGGAATGTTGGGAATTTCCTTTGGATGATCTGTTTCTGGGTGGTGCCAGCCTAAGGCTCTTCCTGGAAACAGGTGGTGCCTGCTATGGCAGCTGTGTGGCCTGGGCCCATTATGTGTGACCAGGCTGCCCTGGGTCCCACGGTAACTCCAGTTCTAGGGAATGTGGTGCCCTCTTCTGTCCTCCGCAGGTACCAGGCATGCACATGGTGCACATGCACACATGTAGGCAAAACACTTATACATGTAAAATGAAAATAAAAATTAGCTTTATGGTTTATACTTGCTATTTAGGCCTAATGTCTGTTTTATTTGAGTAGAGTCTGAAGTAATAACTGGTTCATTTCTTTGTATATGACAGTGTTTAGGTACCAACTGTGTACCTATTCTGTGTATAACACAGAATGGTTTCCTGACCTCAGATGTCTATCTTCTTACCAACTCTGGGAGTTACTCTCCTTTTTTCACTGTTTCCACAGTCACGCCCCTTTTGAAACGTCACATGATTAGACTCGTTACTTACATTTTATAGGCATAAACCTTTTCAGATTGGCTTCTCTCTCTTCTAATTTTATGTGTATAGGTGTTCTGCTTTCATGTATGTATTTGTACTACATGTGACCAGTGCCTGTGGAGGTCAGAAAAGGGCATAGATCCTCTGGAACAGGAATTATGGGATGATTGTGAACCAACATGTGGGTGCTGGGAACCAAACCTGGTCCCTTGTAAAAACAGCAAGCACTCTTAACTGCTGAGCCGCCTCTCCAGTCCCAGCTCACCCTCACTGGCTTCATAATATAAACAGGATCCTTCATGTGTTCCTAAGACTTGATAATTCATTTCTTTTTCTTTTATCTCTTTTTTCTTTTTTGATTTTATTATTATTATTATTATTATTATTATTATTATTTGGTTTTATGAGATAGGGTTTCTGTAGCTTTGGAGCCTGTCCTGGAACTAACTCTTGTTGACCAGGCTGGCCTTGAACTCACAGAGATCCACCTGCCTCTGCCTCCCAAGTACTGGAATTAAAGGCGTGAGCCACCACTGATGGGGATAATAGTTCAATTCTTACATTGAGGGTTGATATTGCATTAGTGGATGTACACAGTACATTGCTATGGTTTGGACCTTAGATGTCACCCCAAAACTTGTGTGTGATTAGTCTCCAAAACAGCAGTGTTCAGAAGTTGGTATCTTTAGAGAATGGTTTGATCACAAGGGTTCTGATTTCATGAGCATCTATGAATAGATTCACAGTTTAATTAGAACCTCAGAGTAATGATTTTCTCATAAAAGCAGCTCTTCTCTTTGCTTCCTGGCAGTTAGGACTTGAGCAGTTTTGCTCCAATATCAGTTTCCACAATTATGCTCAGTTTTGTCATCAGCCTCAAGCAAGTATCCATCCAGACTGGCCGGGCAGTGGTGGCGCACGCCTTTAATCCCAGCACTCGGGAGGCAGAGGCAGGCGGATCTCTGTGAGTTCGAGACCAGCCTGGTCTACAAGAGCTAGTTCCAGGACAGGCTCTAGAAACTACAGGGAAACCCTGTCTCGAAAAACCAAAAAAAAAAAAAAAAGAAAAAGGCAAGATAGACTGAAATCTCTGAAACTGTGAGCCAAACATTTTTTCTTCCTCTTTTAAGCTGCTTTCTGTCACACATTTTGTCACAGCAGTGCCAGGCTGACTGACACAGTCCTTCACCTACCAAGGGGCATCATCGTCATTTGTGGAATCCTTTTCTGTGGAATCATATCAATTAGTCAAGTAATTGGAATGATGATGATGGTGGGGATGATGATGATTGATGGGCGAAGGTCAAGTTCAAGTTCTGTTATCTCTCCATGAAGTTGCTATAAACAGCAGCGAGCAGTATCTCGTAGAGATGCAAGTTTAAAGTCATGTGGGTCAATACCAAGAAGCGTGAGTACTGGGTTGTAAAGCGCAATGCCTGTTCTTTGCTCTACACACTATGGTACGGTACGTGAGCTGGGAACTAGACTGGAGATTTAAAAGCATACACACCTGGACATACACGCAGAGACAGAGACAAGGGGACATGGGTCATCCTTGAAATATGAATGCCAACTTTATTGTGTTCTTGGGAAGCTTAGATAGGGAACCTTACCTGATAGCCATGCCCCAGTTCTTGGGATTTTCAGAATTCACTCCCCTGCCATCAGGAACTCATGAGGGTCTTGTGCTCTGAGTAGCTGCAGGCACAGGAAAACAAGTTGTTTTGCTCAGTTCACTCCAGCAGGCAAAGGGGCTGAGGCAGGCAAAGAAAGTCAAGGGGCCAGGGGTCTGCAGCCCCCAACACTGGGTCATATGGTAAGAACATATTTAGTTCTGTGGCATGTAGTTTTTACATTTAGAAATTTTATTGATCTGGGATAGCTTTTTATGAAATATATGGGGTAATTAAATGCACCCCACCCCTGCGGATAGGTATTTATGGTGACACCACCATTTATCACATCTGTCTTTTCCTAGTGCTTAGAAAGCATCATCCATAGACCACACAGAAGGTAAGTGAGTGAGCCCTGACAGGTGAATAACCCTCGCTGTCCACACATCTGACTTAATGAAGCAGGGATAGACAGCAAAAGGCCATAGCACTGCAAAAGGCCATAGCACTGCCACGAAGGTGTTCTAGATTGACTTCGTTAGTGTGGTAAAACTCTCGGACAAGAGAGACTTGGGAAGAAAGGGTTTGTTTAGCTCACAGTTCCAGGTGACATTCAAGGAGGTCGCTTCCACAAGGCTTGTGTCACATCCACAGGGAGGAACAGTGAGAAATGAGTGCATTCCTGCTGATAGCTTGTCCTCAGCTCGACTTCTCCCACCTCATCAGTTCAGGACTTCCTGCCTACAGCACCTTCTTACCACACCAATGAACTAAATTCTGAGGACTCCCCGCAGACGTGGCCCGAGACAACAATGTGGCCAGTCTCACATTGAGAGTCCCTGGCAATTCTAGGTTGTGTACAGTTGACAGTTAAAACTACCCACCACAGAAGGTGTGTGTGTGTGTGTGTGTGTGTGTGTGTGTGTGTGTGTGAGAGAGAGAGAGAGAGAGAGAGAGAGAGAGAGAGAGAGAGAGGACTGTTGAGAAAAGTAAGTCTGTGGCCCTATTCAGTGAAGCATGATAATTCTTTTGGGTTTTTGTTTTCAATTGAATGCAAGCGTTCTGTGTGCTAGTGTTGTGGCATTTGAATGCCCTGGGAGAAACTGGAGACTTAGACCAGTTCAAATTTAGATGAAATGAATGTATTCTTACTGCTGGCAGAAGGACGGCAGCCTTAGAGCCTACACAGCGTGGCTGGTGGCAGGGTGACAGTGAGAAGTGCGTGTTCCCACTGCCCACGGAATGCACAGCCGGGCAGGAACACAGTTTCACTTCCCTCAGTCCCTCCTCACTTTCCCGCTGTATAGTAACGAAAAGACTGTTTCACCCCTTCCCATAGCAACAGCAGGTTTTGCAGAAGCAAAGCAGCTGTCAATACCTAACATCCCGTTGTCCTATCCCTACCTCACCTGCAGGCCTGAGAAGCTCCCAGGCATTCCAGAGCCAAAGGTCAAAGGCCCTGAAGGGACCCTGGGCCCCATATTATGTCTCTTTAGTCAGCACAGGGGACCTGGGCAAACTATCACTCAGGTCTGTGCTCTAATGACTGAGACAGAGTAGTTCACTTCTAGGCAGGCAGAAAACACAGTGTCATCAGGGCTGACTGTCACGTCTCCATACTAGGTAGGTATTCTACCACCGAGCTATGCCTCCAACCTCATGAATACTCTTTCTGAAGCCATGACAATATTTTTTCTTTAAAATTTTTTTAAAATAATTTATTTATTTTTAGTTTATGTACATTGGTATTTTGCCTGCATGTGTATGTCTGCGAAAGGAGATTCAATCCCCTGGAACTGGAGCTACAGACAGTTGTGAGCTGCCATGTGTGTACTGGGACTTGAACCTGGGTCCTCTGGAAGAGCAGCCAGTGCTCTTAACTGCTGGGCCATCTCTCCAACCCCGACAACATCTTTTCATACTAAAAATTGTAGTGCTGTAATCCTAGCTATGTGGGTGGTGAGGCAGGAGGATCACAAGCTCAAGGTACATTGGGGCCACAGAATGGTTCAAGGTCTATCTGGACAACCTAGTAAGACTTGTCTAAAAATACATACATACATACATACACACATACATACACATATACATACATACAATAGCTGAGGTAGATCAGTGGTACAGCATGAGAGGGGGTCTAAATTTAGTTCCAGTAAAACACACACAGAGGCACACACACATGCAGTGAAACACACACAGAGGCATGCACGCCTGCACATGCATGCAGCAACTTTCTTCACCATGCTGAAGTTCTGCAACTTTGACCCAAGAGTAAACGGTAGTCTGGAAACCCTTTGGGGCACACTGGGGTTGCTAAGGGATGCAGGCTGCTGGCTTGTCTTCAGCTACCTGTCCAGCTTTAGAGTTATCATAGGCAGAAGGCAGGCCCTAATGCTGGCAGAGAAGGTGGGACAGTACCCACCTAGGATGAATTAGTTAAAACGCTGACCAAAAGCAGCTTTTGGGAGGAGAAGGTTTATTGGGCTTACATCCTCCAGTTTACAGTCCCACTCTGAGGGAAGTTAGGGCAGGAGCAGAGACCATGAGGGAATGGCTGCATCCTGGTTTGCTCACTTTACTCTTTAATATAACCTTGGACCACCTGCCCAGAGTGGCACCACCCACACTGGGCTAGGCCTTCCCACACCAATCATTAACCACTACAGTGTCCTACAGACTGGCCCACAGCCCAATCTGATGGAGGCATTTTTCTCAGTTGAGGCTCCTGAGCCCCAAAGCCTCCAGCTTGTGTAGAGTGGACAAAAGAGCTAGCCAGCACATGTGGATTTGTGCTCTCAACCTATTAAAAGAAAGGCTGGATAGGGTGCCTGGGCCCCTGAGTCGTGGCCTCCTACTTACTCACCATTAATTAGGATGACAATTGACATCTCTGAATCAACTGCACAATAGCTTCCCCAGCTTTGAATTTCTAGTACTCCTCTTAAACTTTCCGCAGTTCTCCAAACCACAAGCACTTAGTGTTAGGTCTTCAGTGTGGACACATAGCAGTTCACCGAACAGGAGTCTGTGGGGAACGCCCTCCTCTAGACTCCTCTGCATTTGGTTTGGGGTGCTTCCAATAAAGCCTGGGGAGGTCAGACGTAAAGAAGCTGGGGTTAGCAACTGGACCTCCGTAGATGGCAGGTGGCGAGCACCAGGCACGTCACCAGACAGTCAATATGAAAGTCTTCTTTGCACAACTATGCAGATTAGTTAGGCAACTGGGGTGGTGGTGGTGGTGGTGGTGGTAGTGGTGGTCACTGAATCGGTGCTCTGCGCTGAAAATCTGATAAGTAAACCTTAGTTTAATAGAAGTTAAGGGAATGAAAAAAAAAATAAAAAGGAAAGAGACATGTTGCTCCTAGGTGTGGTGGGGAGAAAATTTATTATAGATATGTGGGAGAGCGTAGCCAGAGGCAGAGACACCTGTGAGAGCCCAGAGAGGCTCTCACTAGACTGAGCTGGGCGATGAGGGGAGAGGACGAGGATGGGAAGAGAGAGAGAGAGAAACCAAGTGCAGTAGCCAGGGGCCCAAAAAGGAGTTAACAGGTAAACAGGGCACCGGAGTGGGGGGAAGGTGGAGTGTTGAGGGGGCAAAATGGTTGATTACTTAGAGAACAGCAGCCCAGACCCAGGGCTGGGATTTAGGGTAGGGGGCAGGGTATGCAAACACAGGAGGACCCTGTCACAGGTATGGGTTGAGGGAGGCAGAGACAACCTGGTGGCCAGTGTCTGCTTTGATATGTTGAATAGGCAACTTAGCCGTTGCCCAAGGTTTGAAACCTAACATTAAGCACCCGCAGGTGTTTAAATCCATGCCCCCAGAGTACACAGTTTCTCAAGGAAGCCCCATCTTTCCTTATCTGACTGTGTGACTAGTCGCCTGGGCAAACATAGATCCTGAGTGGGGTGTGTATTTCTTGTCGCTGCATTTATCAACACGTGTAAATTAAAACATCAAGAAGGAGAAAATCCTGGCTGAAGCCTTTACAATGCCATGTAGTGATATGGATAAATAGAAGCTTTTAAGCATTTTAAAAAGCATTCAATAAAACGTGCACGTTTAATAAAACACGAATTTAATTAACTTGGCGGACTTTAGGTGTGTGGACTAGATTGCAAGCCGGCAGTTTCTTCTCAGCGCCGTACCTAAGAGGACTGGGCAGAAGGCTAGAACCAGGACCCATTTAGCACAGCTGAGGGGCCCTACAACAGCCCAGCAGGCACGCAGCCCGGAGGCGGAAGTTCAGGAGTCCGCCCCGCCCCACCCAGCGTGCGTCAGTTCCGGGATTGGTCCAGGCCAGTCAGTGTCGCAGCTAGGGCTTCAAAGCTATGTGACCAGGTTCCTAGCCGGCTGCATTTTGGCGCCGGGCCCTCAGCATGGCTGCCTCCAGGGTTGAGGGCTGGGGAGCTGCCACACCCTCGTTTTGCTGACTGTCCCTGGAGTCTGTGATCTGCTTGTCTTTCCTGGGCCACACTAGCAGACATGTTCGCTAAGGCCTTTCGTGTCAAGTCCAACACGGCCATCAAGGGGTCGGACAGGTGAGGGAGAAAATGCTTTTGCTTCACCTAAAGAGGCCTCTACACATCTAGGGGTGCACATGGAGTGGAGACCCCAGGGAGCCAAGCAGGGACGTCAGAACGTTTTGAGTATGAAGTGTGGGCTATCTTTTCTCTCTCCCAGATGGTCTTTTGGACAGGAAATAAAGTTTAGTTGGTGTGCACTGGGCTCAGACTAGGTTTTGTGGAAGATGTAAAATGAGGGAATATAGGCGCCCTGTCCTCCACTGAGTTTAGAGCCAGCCTATGGGGAAACCCCGATGGGGTACCGATAACTAAAAGTATTGCGGGGGGCCGGATTACTCCTGGCCGGAGAGAGCTGGAGCGAGGGGGCAGAGCATAAGTAAGCCGTGGTGAGAGATTCCTCCTCGGGAATTTTGGAACCAGCTTACTTTAGGTGTCCTTCTTGGTGCCGTAGTGGCCTCTTAATCGTAAGGTGACAGACTTGTCAACTAGTCTGAGAAAGGAGTGGGGGAGACATGTGAGGTCAGAATGGCCGGGTTTCTGGGTGAGACTCACTTTGATGAGCACCAGTGTGGAATGAGAAGCCTAGAAAGTTGTGAATATAGACGAGATGATGAATAGGAAAGAGAATAGGGATCCTTAAGCCAGGCAGTCTTCAGCCTTCTTTATAGATGATTTTTATAGTCATTCTGGATGTCAGTATTTATTAATGTCCGTCAGGAAGGTGGTATTAATGGTGCCGGTGTGCTTTCTGCAGGAGAAAACTTCGGGCCGATGTGACAGCTGCTTTCCCCACCCTTGGAGCAGATCGGGCCTCTGAGTTGATCCCTGGGAAGGAAGAGCTAAATGTCGTGAAGTTGTATGCCCACAAAGGAGATGCCGTGACTGTGTACATGAGTGCTGGTAACCCCATCCTGTTTGAACTGGAGAAAAATTTGTATCCAACAGGTATGGCAACAAGACAGAAATGCCCAGACTACGGTCCTGTGTAATGTTTGCTACTCTCTGTTGATTTGATTTGATATATGTATTTTTTGTTTTCCACATTATCCTGCCTTTCCAGATAAAACTAACATAGAATTGCTCCTAAAGATCTTTTCAGATCCAGTGTTCCTAGGACTGAGCTTTTCAAGACCAGAAATTGACATAATAAAATTGAGATAAAAAAAAAAACAAATAAAACTTTAGAAAGAATGACAGTTGTAAAGCTCTGTGGCAGAGGAGCGTGGAGTATTGGGAGGGAGTTGAGGGGACGCTAAAGATGGAATCTCAGGCTGTGTTAAGAAAATAGCCTGTAAACTGCCTGGCAAAGGCTTCGAGAAAACCTCGGCTGGGGAATAAGCTGGGTTAATGAAGCTACCCAGCTGGGTTAGTTACACACTTCACATGGGCTGCTCCACAGTGGGTTTCCTAGGCTCTGTGTGGTAGTCTGAGAGTCTCTGCTTCGCGTGAACTGTTCCACAGTGATTTCCTAGGCTCTGTTTAGTAGACTAAGATTCTCTGCTTCGCATGGGCTGCTCCACAGTGGTTTTCTGGGCTCCGTGTGGTAGTCTAAGAGTCTCTGCTTCACGTGGGCTGCTCCACAGTGGATTCCTGGGCTCTGTGTGGTAGTCTGAGAGTCTCTGCTTCACGTGGGCTGCTCCACAGTGGTTTCCTGGGCTCTGTGTGGTAGTCTGAGAGTCTCTGCTTCACGTGGGCTGCTCCACAGTGGTTTCCTGGGCTCTGTGTGGTAGTCTGAGAGTCTCTGCTTCACGTGGGCTGCTCCACAGTGGTTTCCTGGGCTCTGTGTGGTAGTCTGAGAGTCTCTGCTTCACGTGGGCTGCTCCACAGTGGTTTCCTGGGCTCTGTGTGGTAGTCTGAGAGTCTCTGCTTCACGTGGGCTGCTCCACAGTGGTTTCCTGGGCTCTGTGTGGTAGTCTAAGAGTCTCTGCTTCACGTGGGCTGCTCCACAGTGGTTTCCTGGGCTCTGTGTGGTAGTCTAAGAGTCTCTGCTTTTTTTTTTTAATAGTCTTTTTCACAGATCTCTTTTCCTTAGCGGCTGACACTGGTTACTCAGGGCTTTTCCTCCAAGGTTGTCTGGCTGCAGCAGAACAAGGTAGTCTCCTTAGGCCACTCCTATCTCTCCTTCCAGTTTGTTGCTGTACCTGAAGACAAATAGGGACTTTTTTTTTCCTCCAGGAGTTTTATGCTAATCACTGTGAAAAAGGAACTCAAAATATAAACATGAGAAAGTTTCAAAGTTTTTTTACAGAATGGCTTTGGGGTCAGTTGCTTCTGAAGTCATGCATGGGAAGTCTCTTTGTTTCTGCCCCGAGTTTTAGTTCCCTATGGGCATTTTCTGCTGGTAGTCCCAAAGCAGCAACAGGTGCCTCCACGTCTCAGTGGTAACTAGTTTCCAGGTGTCAGTGGGTCTCTACTTTAATCCTGAAGGCAGTCACCCTGGCAAACCCCTTTAACCTCTATCACCTTGAACTGGGTGTTTTTGTTTCTCTTTCTGAATTCTGATTAAAGGGAGCATAATTTTAGATGTTTCTGGATCTGTGTGTGTGGTGCTGGGCGTGTCTGGATCTGCAGTGGGCAGTGTTTAAGTGTTTCCTGGGTCTCTTTTGGTACAGTGTACACACTGTGGTCCTACCCTGATCTTCTACCAACGTTTACGACATGGCCTCTGGTACTCGAAAAACTGGCCAGGGGAGCAGGTAAGAGAATTGTTCTATGTTCCAGCAATAGCTTGAAATCTCTTCAGTAATTATCAGCCACCTTAATAAGGCTATCATTTCTTGTGTTCATATGTTGAAAACTCTCCCACCCCCATTGTGTGTGTGTGTGTGTCTATCAATCCTCCCTCTATTCTCTTACCTCTCTTTCTGTATATACCTATCTCTATCTCTCTATCCCTATTCTCCCTTTCTCTCTCCCTCTGTGTGTGCGCGTGTGTGTATGTGTGTTATTCCTTCCACTTAGCTGATTCCATGAGTTCTCTGGACAGCTCTGGTTCTGTTTTAAGCCTTTTATAAGTAAAATGAAAGCCGCTTGTGAGCTGCCGCACGCTGTACTTTAAATCAGTAGGGAGCTTTAGGAAATGAGCACCGGTGCTTCTGCTGTGAGTCCTTTGTCAAGTGGTCGGGTGTGTGATAAAGCAAAGCATGGAAATAAAGTTGGACATTAAGTAAGCTGTTACGTTTTTATTTGCTACAGATTTGATGCTGCCAGGGGTAGTGGTGCCCCCTACTGGTCTGCCTCCCGTACAGCAAGGTGACCTCTGTGCCATTGCGTTGGTGGGGAACAGGTACTACATCAGACAGCTGTGCCTTTGTGTGTGTGTGGGAGGGCATGTGGTGCCGAGGAACAGAGGTATGAGGGAGGTGGAGGAAAATAACAGCTTCCAAAACACATGGACCGAGGTCTGAAAGAAATAGGTCCTTCCGGAAGAAGTAGATAGTGGTAGATGTCAGTGAGCCTGTGGAGAGGTGTGAATCTGGGCATAAGACATTTGTTGTGCTGAACATTTAAAAGTTATTCATAACTTTAGATTTATAGAAGAATGTAAGCGATGGTATAGAGTTCTGATACACACCATGATTCCCAGCATTGTCAACGGCCACATCTCATGTAACATTGTAGTTACCACAGCTAAGGAGTGTTGTTCCACACTGTTGGGACAGTGCTGTGAACACACTCGAGCCTTTCTTTATCTGTATCCCTGCAGATTGTGTGTGTGTGTGTGTGTGTGTGTATATGTGTGTGTGTCTACCTTTTTCCCTTCAAGGATCCAGGCTAGGCTATCCCACTGCACTTAGCTGTCCCTTCTTCCAGCTTCTCCTGCATGTAGCGTTATCTCCTGCATATGGCGTTCTCTCCTGCGTGTGGCGTTCTCTCCTGCGTGTGGCGTTCTCTCCTGCATGTAGTGGTCTCTCCTGCATGTAGTGGTCTCTCCTGCATGTAGTGGTCTCTCCTGCATGTAGTGGTCTCTCCTGCATGTAGTGGTCTCTCCTGCATGTAGCGTTCTCTTGCCTTTTGTCTTTCATCATCTCCACATTCCCCTCAAGTGCATAGTTATCTGTATCTTTAATAACTTGATGGAAGCATAGTTTACATAAGGGTCTGCCTATCTTCAGTCCACAGTCAGATGGCTTTTAGTGTGTTTGCAGAGCCATTGAGCCATTACCGTGTTGCTGTGTTTGATTCCAGGGCCTCATGCCTGCCAGGCAAGAACTTTTCTGTTTCTCCAGCTCCTACTGCTTCTTTTACAAAGGAACCAGGAGTCAGTGTATGAACAGATCAGTGAGGAGACTGCCTAACCCTCGTCTCTGGATTCCTTCTAGAGCTCCCGTAGCAATCGGAGTGGCTGCTCTGTCCACAGCTCAGATGCTGGCGTCAGGCCTGAAGGGGAAGGGCTTCTCTGTGCTCCACACTTATCAGGACCACTTGTGGTGGGTGCAGTGTTCCTTCTGCTATGGGGAATGGGGAGGACGTGTGGGGAGAACACGATGAGCCTGAGATTCAGAAGTGCAAGTATTGGTGTATGCACATCCTCGTGCAGCCTGTGGACCCCAGACTCCATCCACTGGCCAAGTGTGGGAAAATACATTTTCTTCTCCAGACAAGAAATTAAGGGCAGCTTTGGTTATTTTCTAGGCCAGGAATCGTCCCAGACAGTTGCCCTAGACTTAGGAATTGTTTTTCCTGCCCTTTATTGTGGTGATATACATACAGTACTGGTTAGTCTGACTTTGTTCATCATGTGCATTTTGGACATCATTTGGTCCTGAGACAAATCTTCTGATTCCAGATCAGTTGTCTAACAGCAGGACGATAACTAACTTTATGCTACTCGAGTATCACGTTTCAGAACCCTCACTGTGGACACACTCTCTAGCTGTAACAATCCATTCTAGATCCACATGCCTGCTCCTTGTCTGGTTCATGTCACTTTCCCCAAACAGGAAACAGTGTTTTTCTCAAAAGCAGCAGAACTAGGTTTTCTGGGGGGATGTGCCAGGGGTAGGGAAGCTTGAGATGCAGTCTCACTGCGTAGTTCAGGCTGACCTAGAACTTGGGATGCCCTGGTCTGAGCTTCCTGAGTGCTAGGATTGTAGGCATATGCTGCTAAGGCTGGTTCTGTAGCCAAGTGTCATGACTTACCGGTGTAGACTCATTCTTTGGATTTTCTTTTATCTTTTGAGCTTTTCCTTTGGTCTCTGTCTCGGGCTGTCTATTAATAATATAAGCGATCATTTCCTTGAGATAAGGTAGGGAATGGGTATCAGTCCCCATTTTAGATGACAAAGCTGAGGCACTGGACTGGATTTTCCAGAATAATTGACTAGAGATGAGTGTGCATCACTTAGATGTGCCGGCTACTCCTGCCTGCAGGCTCTACTGGCTTTGAACGCCTAACTGAGTCTCCCCTGACCAGGGTGGGTGAGTATCGTGGCTACTGCTGGGTGTTTCTGACATCAGATTTTTCCAGGAAATCTGGAGACAAGTCCTCTCCACCTGCCATTGCCCCATTGGCAGTGAGTCCCACAGATAGCAGTGAAGAGAAGGTGGACCTTGGTCTGCAAGGAAACCTGAGCAGCCTGACCCTGGAGGGAGAGGAGGAGACCAGGAAGGTCCATCACTCAGAAGCCTCTGAAGACACCAGCTCTGGGGCCCTGAGCCAGGATTCCTCGGATGGCAAGCCCCTTCAAGGTGTGAAAGCCCACACCTGTTCTTCAGATTGAACTGCCCTGGTGCTCTGGGAGAGGAGCACAGAACCCTTACATGGGGTCATGAAATAGTTCTGTATTCCTTCTTCCATAAACCATGCCCCTGGGTGACTGTCTGTCTCTCACATAGTTTCCGGCTATGAACCCCTAGGGCTTCTGGTTCTGACTTCTCTGAATGAATGTTCTTGGCTTGGTGGCTCTGTGGGTTTGGTCCTTCCTGTGGGGCTAACCCTTACAGGATCAGTGCTCAAGAGTTTGTAAGGAGCCAGTGAGGTGGCTCAACAGGCAACGGGGCCAGTGAGACGGCTGTACAGGAGACCAGGCACTATCTGCAAACCTGGTCACCTGAGTTCAATCCCTGGAACAACCCAGGTGAAAGAATTGACTCCTGAAATCTATCCTCAGACTTCCACACTGGCTGTAGTATGTGAGTACGTACGTACGTACACACACACACACACACACACACACACACTTGTGAGTACGTACGTACACACACACACACACACACACACACACACGTGTGCACACACACATCCACTTTTTAAAAAGTCTGCAGCCCGGGAGCGTTGGTGCCTAGGAATGGACTCCACCTGAGCCGAGGTGATGAGGGTGGGACGGAGGGTTTGCAGCGCCCAGGCAACGTGTGAGCCTCAGGGAGGGTGTGGTTTTCTTTTCCTTGCAGAGCAAATGGATGAGCTGTTACAACAGTGCTTCCTGCACGCCTTGAAGAGTCGAGTCAAAAAAGCCGACCTCCCTTTGCTCACCAGCACTCTCCTGGGCAGTCACATGTTCTCCTGCTGGTACAGAAGGCGCTGCTATGGGTGGGGGCTGCAGACAAGGCCTCGCTGTTCTTGTCCGTAAAGCCACACAGGGGTGGGGCTGCTTGAGTGACAAGCTGTGCGAAGGGCCGAGCAGAAAGTTGATCTGGAAGGTAAATTAGGTTCTTGGCTTCAAAACCTTCAGTTTTATCCAGGGAAAGAATAGTAAGGTTGAATTTAAAAGTCCCAGCATTCTTTGACTGCTATTTCTGCCAAGGTGTTTCTTGGCCGTCTCTCATGAGTCAGATACCATGGCATACACAGCAGGGGTCCCTGAACAGCCTTTGTCAAGAAGTTTTCTGTACCGTTCCACCCTTCCCACTTGGGAAAAGTTGTGCCTGGAAGAGAATAGGAATGAAGCCCTCTTATATTCTTATATTCTTGAGAATATAGCCACTGGGAAAGGGAGTATTGACTTTGAAGCCCAAGCCGTCAAGGTTCAGCTGCCACCTCCTTAGCATATTTAACCAAAGCAAATTGCAGGCAGTCATAGGGTTTTTCTGAGCCCGAGTTTCTGATACTTCTAGGACTACTGTAAAGGTGCGCAGCCTGGCATATAGCAGACACCTGTTAATACTGTGAGAGCAGGGTCTTTTCTGCATCCCCCATAACCTGGTACTGTGGCCCACACCTGTAATTCCAACCCTTAAGAGGCTGAGGTAAGAGGATAGCCGTGAATCCAAGGCTAGCATGGGCTGTGGAGTGAGTTCCAGATCAGCCTGGGTTACAGTGAGACTCTGCCAGGGCCGGGGACGGGGGAGAGACAGAAAAAAACAAAACCATCCCTATACACATATGCATACACACAGCCTGCTCTGTCTCTCAGTGGGTGGTGTGTTGTTCCTGAGACTCTTGCGCTGTTTTGAAAGTAGTAATTATTCCAGTCTCTTCTGTCTACACATGGCCTTAAGGCACCAGGACAGCTGTGGCACTGGGATTCTTGGTAATTTGTCTTGCCCATGCTGAGTTGCAGGTGACTGGGAAATTGTCTCAGGATTTTTTTTCTTGGGCAGGCATTAGATTGGAGTAGGCTCTAGGACAGTACCCTTGAGAGTCACCCTGCTATTGAACGTCTGGTTTCAAGAGAAGGTGTAAGTTCCTGAGGAGAGGGAGGAGTCACAGTTTTCATTAGGAACCTCTATTCCCCCTATCCTGAAGCTGCACAGGCATCAGTAGACTGTAAAGAGCCAGGTAGTAAGTCATTTAAGTTTCCTGGGTCATGTGGCCACTGTTTCAGGTCCACTGCCGTTGTGTGCTAATGTGACCAAAGACAACAGATGGTGCTGGGTGTGGCTGGCCTAGGCTCTAGAGTGCCGTTTGCTGAGCTCTGCCATAGACCTGGCTTTCTCAGTGTGAGCTTGCTGCTGAAGCCATAGGAGACTCTCTGGTTTGAGAGAACTCTAAAGCTGTGCCTGATTACAATAATCACTAATCACACATGGTCCATTAAGTTTAACTTAAAGTTTAAAATTCAGGTCCCCAACCCCCCAGTCTCAGTTGGTATATTTCAAGTGTTTCATAGGTGCATGGATGACTAGTGGTTGCCGTATTAGACTCCACAGACATCCCATCACCACAGAAGTACTATTGGGTAGTCCTGACTTGGAGTAGGCCATACTCCATGTCTATCTCTGATACCACAACTGGGCAGAGAACTCCGCTCTTTGACAGCTGAGGAAAAGGTCACTTGTGTCAGGCAGGTACCAAACTTTACTGTTTGGTTTAACTTGCCTTTTTGTCTGTCCTAGCCCTGAAGGACAGCAACTGGATATAAAGAAGTCAAGCTATAAAAAGGTAAGAGCCTGTACCTTCCTTGCATGTCTGTATAGTCATGAAGGAATACATGTGAGAGAAGATGGATACGGGAAGCCCTGTAGACAGTCTAGAACTAAGAGGGAGTAATGAACCTGTCCTTGGGCCAAGGCACCAACTCCTCTCTCCCCTTTGGCCCTTTCTAGCTGAATGGAGTCGAACAGACTTCAGCAGTTTGTCTCGCAGCTTCTTTCTTTAAAATTATATATATATGTGCTGGTGCCAGAGGAGGCCAGATGCCTCTGGGGCTGGAGTTACATGCAGTTGTGAACCATTGAACGTGGGTACTGGGAATCATACTTGGGCCCTACGCAAGAGCAGTATGAGCTCTTAACCACTGAGCTGTCTCTCCAGTCCCCAGTGTGAGCTCTTGACTGCTGAGCCATCTCTCTAACCCTCTAGTGGCTTCTTGCTCCCCAACTTGTAGGAGTGTGTGTGGTCTTTTGGTTCTTAGTCTATTGGCAGCAAACACTGGGTCCCGGTGTTCCAGGCCCTCCCGGGTGTTCCCATACTTACTTCTCTCCCAGCTCTCTAAGTTCCTGCAGCACATGCAGCAGGAGCAGATTGTCCAGGTCGAGGAGCTGAGCAAAGGGGTGGAGAGCATTGTGACTGTGGACTGGAAGCACCCGAGGTAGGTGCGCGGCCTGTCACTGCAGCTAATTGGTTTGGGGACACTGGACCACAGATTAGGGGCTGCCAGGCACTGGTATAACATGCACTTTTTTTTTTCTTCTGCTGGGTTTTAGGATCACATCTTTTGTCATCCCCGAGCCTTCCCCGACTTCCCAGACTGTCCAGGAGGGTAGCAGGGAACAGCCCTATCACCCTCCAGATATAAAATCCCTCTACTGTGTCCCAGCCAGCATGACCCAGCTCTTCCAGGAGTCTGGCCACAAGTGAGTTTTGGAGAGCAGCCCTTTTCTGCCTACATGGTGTCTGCCTGCACTTTCCTCTCATCCCGGGCAGTGTTTTCCTGTGACTGGCAAACCTGCTCTGCCTGTCTTCCTCCTTCTAGCGCAGTGTCACACCTTTGGGTTGGGACAATGAGAGAGTAGCCTCTCTATCTGCAGTTGCACATCACGCAGCCCCGCTTGCTCCCTCAGGAAAAGAGGAAAAAGGCAAGAGCCAAGGAAAGAGCCTTGTTTGAATGTTTGCAGGTGGTCCCCAGATACAGCGTGGACTGAACTCTGGTTGCTTCTCTTCTCCTAGGAAGGGGAGCACCCTTGAGGGCAGTGAGGTCCGAAGGATCATCATTGACTATGTCAAGAGGAACAACCTGGTGGATGCAGACAACAAAAAGTAAGTGGGCACCAAGGATGGAGTCTGTCTTGTCAGCTCTTCCTTCCAGCAGACAGACAGACAGGAAACGGGCTGGCAGGATGGTTCAGTGAGTGAAGGACTGCATACTGCCAAGCCTGGCTGCCTGAGCGCCACCCTCAGGACCCACATGGTCGAGAACCAACTCCTGCAGACTGTTCCACATGTATGCTATGCTTAGCACTGTGCACGTGCAGACACACAAATAAATGAATGTAGTAACTTTAAAAACAAAGGATGGGAAGGATTCTGGAATGGAGAATAGACGATCACAGCAGTTTGGAAATAGACAAGCCCAGTGTTTGCAGACCATGAGCTATGGACAGGCTGTCACCTAGGGGCTTGGGTCGATATGTTGACCATTAGCTGAGTACACGTATCCCACACATGTCCATACTGATGTTCAAGGGCGTATGGCTGTTGTCAAGAAAAATGCAACCTTGAAACAATATTTAAGCACAGTCATTGTGCCCTTTGGTGTGATTTTCTCACAGTCGGGCACAGGCGGCGTGCTAACACAGAAGAGTTGCACTAATGACTTCCTTTCCAGATGTCCTCAGGATCAGAGAGACCTACACACTATCTAGTGCCCACTTTTAAACAAGTTTTGTTATTTATTTTAAATTACTGTCTGTGGTGTAGGGAACAGAACCCAGGACTTAGGGAAAGCTAGCTGTGCAGTCTACCAACACACCTGCAGCCCTAAGTTACCACTTATGTAAGGGTCTCTGGGGTGTTATGTAACAGCTTAGTCCATGTACACACCATGACTGTAGCCTTTAGCATTTACATCCTTCCTTCCTTCCTTGCTAATGTGCTGACAGAAATTATGCCTTGAAAGATATGGTCACACAGCAGAACTGAGTCTAGAATCCTGGTTGTTCCTTTCCACATTTCTTCCCCCATTTGCTTCTCGTCTTTGGCCTCCCAGTGACCTCTGGTTCCACAGCTGAGTGATCCTGGGTAACATAGAGCACGCAGGTGATCGGTGCTGTCACTTTGGAATGGTTAAGTCTTGCATTGCCTTAATGCCTCTTTATCCCTGTAGTCTGGTGAAATTGGATCCTATCCTCTGTGACTGCCTCTTAGAGAAGAATGAACAGCATGTGGTCATGAAGCTTCCGTGGGACGGTCTCCTGACCAGGTATCGGGCCAGTGGGACTGTCTACTGA
This sequence comes from Arvicola amphibius, assembly GCF_903992535.2. NCBI lineage: Eukaryota > Metazoa > Chordata > Mammalia > Rodentia > Cricetidae > Arvicola > Arvicola amphibius. Next base: position 88,869,109 of record NC_052058.2, on the reverse strand, counting down.
CCAGGTGTCAGGGGCTGGTGGGACTGTCTCCTGACCATGTCAGGGACTGGTGAGACTGTTCTCTTGACCAGATATCAGGGACTGGCAATCCCTCTTAACTTTCCTGCACCGCCACCCTTACCTCACTAGCCTGAGCACTGAGTCCGAGTCCTCAGAACCCAGGTGACAGCAGGCACACCTCTGTGGTCCTCCTGTGATGAGATGGAAACAGACACAAGAATCCCTGGAAACTCGTGGGTCAGATAACCTCATGTATGCAACTGTGAAAAAGAAAGGGACCATGTTCCAAAGAGGGCGGAAATTGAGGACTGCCTCGTGAGATTGTTCTTTGACTCCCACACAAGCACCATGCCATCCAGGTGCCTGCACTCACTCACACGAGCACACATAAACATATACATGCAGTCACTGCCTACACACAAAAGACCAACTCAAGAATGCATTGCTGGAACACGAGAGAAATGTGAACACTTGGAGGCAGGAAGCTGGAAAGGTGTGTTTTGAGACAGGTAGTAACATTCACAAGGCAGACAGCAGATTCCCAGGAGGCCAAGCAAGTGGAGAATTTCTAGGCACTCAGGCCACCATTGTTCGCTTCCCTGGATCAGAGGATGTCAGCCTTGGCTACGCTTTGGGGAGCTTTGAGACACTGAGTTCATTGGTCTGTGGTTCCGCCCCCCCCCCCCCAAGTGACTTCAATGCTTCTAACCTGCAGCTAGACTGCAAATAAAATAAATAAATAAATAATAAATAAATAAAAGAAGTATGCCTCAAAAACTTGCACTCAGTGCTTATGGTAGCAGGATGCAGAGATGCCGGCTGCTGCCTTGATCTATTTATAACCGGAACTGTCATTTTAGGTGTTTGCAAAATATGCAGCCTGCCTACCAAGTGACATTTCCTGGACAGGAACCCATTCTGAAGAAAGGGAAACTCTGTCCGATTGACATCAGCCTTGCACAGAAGTCTTCTAATAAAAAGGTAATTTAAAAATTACTGGGGCAGTGGCTGTGACTCGGTGGCAGAGCATTTGCTTCACCTATGCCCAGGCCCTGGGTTCCCTCCCCACCACCACCCAAAGGAGACCCAGTGTTTGAGAGTGGTGGCTTAGTTTCCCTGCTAAGTTCTCGTTTCCTGATACGATTGGATGGCCCATGCTGTGTGCCTGCGCTGGCCCTGGGTGAAGGGGTATCATTAAACAAACACTACCCTCTGCCCTCTGGGATTTTGTACTAAGAAACTTGCTGGAACCTGTTTCTAAACTGAACAATGTTTTAGTTTGAGTTTTTCCTTGGCACTACTTTATAGGCCTTTGTCTCTTACACGGTCTACCTCTTGGACCTTGCTCAATTAAAATAACTTGTAAAAATTTGCTGAAGAAACTGTTTAGCTTGGTGACACAAAGTTGTAGGGAACAAATTATAACTGCTTTCAAAATGTGTAGAATGCTGTCCTCTGCAAAAGGAGTATCCTTGTTCCAGTTAGAAACCCTGAGAGCACAGGCTTGGGCTCAACACAGAGAACTCTCAGAGTATGTGGTTCTGGTTCAGGACCCAGGCTTTGGGATTTCAATGTGACCTTTTCTCTTCTCTTGACCTTGAGCACCTACTGCCTCAGTTTCCTTCTGTGAAGAATGGAGGTAGTACCTGCCCTGTACTTCAGTGACCAAATGGGGGCTGTGCATAGGCTAAGCACTTAGTAGGAAGCAGTCCCTAAATGAAAACCAGTCATGGTAACTTAATTAGCAGCGATTACCTGCCAGGCAGTGCACCAAACACTTTGTGTATATGAAGCATGAATCTTTTATTAAGATGAAGTTGGTGTTACATGAATTGATGAGTTTTTTTCTGGAAGTCTGCAAGCAAAGATTTTTTGTGACCACTTGTGGGGAGATAGAGCCAGAGTCTCGGGGAGGAAGCTGGCTTTCTAATGCAACCTCTAAAGCCTCGCTGAGTCTAAGCTTGTGTCTGCCATACTTGTAAGGAAAAGGCTGTTTTAAAGACATTATGGAAAGCAATCCAGACCACGTGACAGTTCACTTTGTCATCTCTAGTCGTGAACTGGAGAGGCTGTTGGAGAGCCACAGGAAGACAATAATTTCACATGTTTAATTTTGTGTGTTGTGAGTGTTTGCTGCATGCGTGTCTGTACCACTGGTGGCCTGGTGCCTGTGAAGGCCAGAAGAGGGCATCAGATCCCCTAAGACCAGTGTTACCGACACTTGGGAGCTGCCATGTAGGTGCTGGGAACTGAACCTGCGTCCTCTGGAAGAATAGTCAATGTTCTTAACCCTGAGCTGTCTCTTGAGCCCAGGATTGTGGTATTTATAATTTTAAAAAGGATTTATTTCTATTTTGTGTGTATGGGTTTTTCATCTGCTTGTATGTCTGAATACCACTTGTATGCAGTTCTCATGGAGGCCAGAAGAGGCCTTTAGATTCCCTAGGGAATTGGAGTTAGAGGGTTTTGGGCTGCCCTGTGGGTATAGGGATTGAACTTGAAGAGCAACAAGTGCTGTTAATCACTGAGCTGTCTCTCTAGCCCTGAAAGTGATTGAAAAAAAGTGAATACTTTACTTTTTGTCCTGAAGTCACATTCTTCCCATGTGTTGCTCTCATGGAAAAGTGCCATGCGTTTGACTGGCTATGTGGTTTTAAGGAGCTGCTGTTAAGTACAAAATACTTTATTATCAACAACATCATCATCATTCGGGTCGGGGAGGGGAGTGTGCGTGCTACAGCGCATGCATGGAGGCCGGAGGTCAACCCTTCCGGAGGCCCAGGCCCTGAACTGAGGCGGTCGGTCAGGCCTGTGCAGCAAGCATCTCACCCGCCGCTTCTGCTCTTGTATTTGGAGCAGTCCTTACCTTGCACGCCTCTAGTCCCAGCATTCAGGAAACAGAGGCAGGTGGATCTCTGTGTCAATGAGAGACACAGTTGAGACCCTGTCTTAAAAAAAGAAAAAGAAAACATAGTCCCTAACCTTTGGAGATACATACTGCTATGTTTACATATGAAACGATCTGAAGAGTAGGAGGATTTGCTCTAGAGTAGTCTTAGGAGCCGTAAACCCAGACAGCCTGTGAGTTGACCACTGTTGAAACTGGTAAAGGATATGTAGGATTCCATCACATTCTTGTGCTTTTTGCTGTTTTGAGACTGGGCCTCATTGTGTAGCCTTAGCTGACCTAGAATTTGCTGGCCTCAAACTCTGACTCTCAGAGATTCATCTGCTTCTGCCTCCTAAGTGCTGGGATTAAAGGTGTGTATCACCATGTTTAGCACCATACTATTATACTTTTATTTATGGTTTAAATTCTTCATAGTTAAAGAACCCTTAAATTGTATGTTATAGGTAGAACAGAGTATCTGTTAACACATATATTGGGTGAGATGGGCAGAAAGGTACCAGGGTTACAGGGATAGAGAGCCATCACAGAACATGGGCAAGGTGGCTTGCGGAAAGGCCCTTTAGAGGAGAGAGCATACCGAGAACACCCACCATCAGCTTTCTGTCCCCAGGTGACTGTGGTCCGCAACTTGGAGATCTATGGCCTTGACCCATGCTCAGTGGCTGCCATTCTCCAGCAGCGATGCCAGGCCAGCACCATCGTCTCTCCTGCCCCTGGGGCCAAAGATGGTCTACAGGTGCAGATTCAGGGAAACCAGATCCACCACCTTGGCCAACTATTGCTTGGTGAGTATCCCTTCTGAGAGGACACGTTGCCACTGACTCGCTTGAGTCTAGTCATCCTACCTGTGCCTACAGTCTTCTCAGTGGTGCAGAACGAGACATTCCAGAGAAACTGTACTTCAGTGAAGGATGAACTCTTCCAGAGCTGGCATTGGCTAGACAGTCTGATGAGATGCTAGGTAGTATAGCTGGCCCCGCCCCTGTCAGTCATGTGACCAAGACAGGGAACAACCAGAATGCTAGCCATACTATGCTGAGTCATTAGCTAAGGTGTTCTCCTCTTTAGCTGGATTATGTGCCTTTTCAACTTACTTTATTTCCGCTCCCGTTTTAATGATTAAAAGAATTGTATGTGTATGGGTGTTTTGCCTGCATGCATGTGCACTACACAGTGTGTGTGCCTGGTGTCCTCAGAAGAGAGGGCATCAGCTCCTCTGAAACTGGAGCTGTAGATGAGAACTGCAGTTGTGAGCGGCCGTGTGGATTCAGGGAACTGAAAACCGGCTCCTCTGGAAGAGCAGCAGATGCTCTAACTGCTGAGCCATCTCTCCAGCCCCTTGATTTACCATATTTTCAACTCACAGTGGGTGTGTAAGGGGATATAAACTCGTCGAGGAGCAACAGTGTGTATTCACATGTACGTGCACACTTCAGTTTATAGCAGCGAGCAGGCCGTGCAACCAGAGTTTGAACCAGACCTTTGCCCTTAGAATCACCGCTCTTCCCATGGGACACATGCTTAGCTTTCCTCCTGACTTCCCTTTCTAGAAATCATGTGGCAACTGCCTTAGCTGTGCTGACGCTCAGCCGGGCTGTCAGGCCCTCCTTGGTTATAACTGCTGCAGGACTGGTGCCTGCTTGCAGATGAGACTCAGTACCTTGCCCTGCGCTCACCTCACTCAGAATGCTGTAGCTGGGCCCTGAAGCTTTTTATGTTTAGAGCCAGAGAGAGTACTTTTGACTTTCTTTGGGTCTCTAACCTCTGCTTTGTTCTTCATTTAAGCCCTCCTCCACATTCTGCCAGGCTGACCTTTCTAAATACAAGCCCATCACTCCCCATAGAAGGCCTTTTGTCTTATCCATGCCTTCAGGAATAAACTACTGAGTTTGAGAAGCAAGCCCTTCCCAGCCTGCCCTGTTTTTCCTGCAGCCTCCTCCCCCTTCCCCACACGACACATACATTCTGATTCCTTCCCAGCTAGTTTCCTGCCAGTCCCACATCTACCTGGCTGTCCCCTTGTCTTGTGTGACCTCCCATACCCCTGGTCTGTCTGTCCTCACAGGTCCACTGGCACAGCTCAGGGGTAATGCCCATTTCCCTGTGAACATGGTAAAAATTATTAGCTTTAGTGCTTCTCAGCTGTGTTGATGTTTCTGTTTAGTGTTTGGAGCTTGGCTAATTTTTTTTTTGTAATGTCTGAACCCTTTGCAAAATAGAACTTGAGACAGACCTTGCTTTTCCCATACCTGTCTCACACTCAAGAGACTGACACGTAGCACATGCTCAGTAAGTATAGTTATCGCAAGCCTGTGACAGTCCACAGCAATTAACTTCCACAATTGAGCTCCTTATGTTGAGAGCTGCGTGTGGCAGAGTGAGACTAAGGGAACAGAAGAAAACAGATGGACACACACCTTCTCTCTTAGTATGCCAAGATCAGCGGCTCTCACTGTGGGTGGCGGCCACAGCCCTTTCACAGGGTCACCTGAGACCATGGGAAAACACAGATTTACATTACGATTTGTAACAGTAGCAAAGTTAGTTATGAAGTAGCAATGGAAATAATTTTATGATTGGGGGTCACCACAACATGAAGAACTGTATTCTTTTGTTTTATTTTGGTTTTTCAAGACAAGGTTTCTCTGTGTAGCCCTGGATGTCGTGGAATTTGCTCTGTAGATCAGGCTGGCCTCTAACTCAAGAGATCTGCCTATACCTCCTCCATGCGTGGGTTCAAGGTGTACATTACCACCACCTGGCATTAGGAAGTTTGAGAACCACTGATCTAGATGGTAACTAGCAGGGTGTAAATGACCAAAATACACCGTCCGACTACTGTGTGTGGTAAATGGTCCATCCTAGGTGTCACCAGACCCTGGTGAACTTGATTAGGATGTAGAAGGCAGGTCATGTGTTGGAAATTATTGTAACAGATCCTTGACACCAGGGATGAGCACACTGGGATTTAGTGGACAGGGAGGGGCAGGAGGTTACAGGGCCCAAGGGATGTGGAAAACAGGAAGGGGCAGTAGGGACTTGGGACTAGGCTTGGCTGAAGATTTTCTTTTTGGATTGTAGAAGAGTATCGGCTCCCTGGAAAGTACATCCAAGGCCCAGAAAAGGCCCCCAAACATGGCAAGAAGTGACAGAATCATTTTATGCAGTGGATCCCATGGGAACCCAGGTTCTGAGCTGGTAATTGACAAGAACATTTTTAACTTTTGCAAATAAAAACTGTAATTCTTTACTGAGTGCTTTTATTCTAATCTAAATCTGAATGCCCTTATTCTTCCTTCACTTAGTGAAAATGTCCATGTGGTTTCTGTGATTTAGCTCATGCCCTGTGTAAGAGGCAGGGCAGCCTGGCTGAGGGCAACAGGCAGAGCCTTCTTGTTCTAAAGCCCCTCTACCAGATAGACCCCAGCTTCCTACTTAGTGCTTCTGGGACCGAATTAACCTCCTAGGCCTGCTAGTCCCTTCATGTCTCTGTAGGGTTTGTCCCTAGAAAACAGTCTGCCCGTTCTCTGGCCTCAGTCACAGCCACAAAAAGAATTAAGTTGCAGCAACAGCAGCAGAATTCAGGTGGACAGTAAGTAAGAGCAGTGAAGAGAGAACGCGGGTTTCTATGTGACCCTGCTTCTCCAGCTGCATACAGCTGCATACAGCGTGCTCCCACTAACGGCTAAGTTGGCGATGCTCACGGAAGGGCTCTTCAGTTGGTCTCCAGAGGACTCAGAAAGAGGAGCCACTGGGCGCCAGGAATTGTTACACTATCACTCTTGTTCACTTGGTTTGCGCAGGTCATTTCTGTATCTAGGGCTCTCCGTGTAAATAAGGATAAGAGCTGTGCACTTGTAAACTCCTTAAGAGTTCTTGGATTGTACCATTAAGAAAGAATTATTATTTTTTTCTTTCTCATCCTTTTAAAAACAGAGATAAAAGAGGCTTGCTCACCTACTGTTCACCAAATCACCCATTTTAGACCCGGAAAGAAAGGGGTGGGTGTAAAAGTGTGTGTGACAGCTCCCCCCTCTTGCTGTGAGACGCTAATCCTCTCTCTACCAGCATCCCCATAGGGAACCTGGAAGTGCCCTCTAGAAGCCAGCTCTAGCAGGATCCTATTCCAACAGGGTGTCTGCTCCTGAGGAGCGGCGCCCTTGTGTGCACACGGATGGCAGGCAGCACTGTGCTGCATTCTCGAGGGCTCCTGGAAGGTAGTGCTGTAGAAATGACGACTTCCCTGCTAGAGGCACAAAGCCTGTCAGGGGACCGGCACTTCACTGGGGTTCAGCGGCACTCTGCTATGGCGGTGTGTCGTCTGGGCCTGTGCTGGGCTGTTTTTTCCAGGAATAGTGATACATTTGCACTGAACCATCTTCCTCTCTCTCCTGTGATTGTCATGGAGATGTGGGACAGGGTGGAGCAGAGTCAGACCATGGAATGGATTCTCTCTGTGTGCTAAGCCAAATAATGTATATCAAGGTCAGACTTTGAGTTTTGAACTTATGAATGCCAAACTGCAGTGAAATGGGTCCAGTGAGGAGCAGAAACCCTCCATTCCCATGCCCCATTCCCATGGGGGTGGACAGACGGACAGGTTTACTCAGCGACTGGCTGAGTTTTCTGAAGTTTTCTGTGGGGGTACACTTAACGTCCCATCTTTTCTTTCCTCTCCTCATATCTTCCCTCCCTCCCTCAAATTCATGGCCTCTTTTTTTTTGTGTGTGTGTCCTATGTCTGTGTATGCACACATAAATATTATAACATAACAAATATAGAGACTCAACCCTTTACACTTGTTTAGTGTTACTTGAATGTATGATTTCAGGGTTAACCCCCCAGGTATTGCATAGCCAGTTATGGGGCTCAGCTCTGGGGAAGCCTCTTTCTCCCACTCTCAGCATTCCTTAGTTGATACAGTTCTTTGTCTAGCAGCGGGCCCCACGAGACCCCCCCTTTCCTGTTAGCATGGTGACTGGTGTCCTTGCCCAGGTCTTGTTTAGGCTGCCGCGCTGTTGAGGTACCGTGACCAGAGCCTCTGTCACTTCTAGGCGACACAATCTCATAGCAGACTTCTTGGCCCTCTGGCTCTGACAATAGTCTACCCCTCTTTGTAACATCTCCTGGGCTTTTTTTGTTTCTTGATTTTTGTTTTTTGAGACAAGGTCTCATTATGTAGCCCTTGTTGGCCTGGAACTTGCTTTGTAGACCAGGGTGGCTTTGAACTCACAGAGATCCATCTGCTCTGCCTCCTGAGTGCTGGCATTAAAGGGATGTACCACAACGCTGGGCTAGGTGCAAGAGTTTTGTAGGTTTAGCAATTGGTGATGGGTGTCCCATGATCAGCTGTTCTCTGCATTTTGATCTGTAGAGGTCTCTATTACAAAGAGGTATCTCTTTGAGCATGTGTGAGAGCCACACTTACTTGTGGGTATAAGGATAGGTATTTAAGATGCAGTTGGGAATTCTGTTGGCTTAGTAAAGTAGCAATAGGAGGTTCTCCTTTAAGATCCCTGACCTCACTAGCGTGGGGGAATTGGCCAGATTTTCAGCACCAGACATGGTTTTCCTCTTGTTGAGTGGGCCTAAGGTCAGATTAAAAAGTCGGTCACCACCAAGACAAAGTGCCACTGTTGTACCTTAGGGAAGTTTGCTGTGCTGGTTGTTGTGGTTCACGGGTGTCACCCTCGGTAGGACTGTTGGTTGCCCACCTCCCTTCGAAGCACCTGTCCACTTTACTCCCATGGTTTTGGTTTCTGTGGTTACTCCATGTTATGTATTCCCTTCTGAAGGTTTGAGCTAGGAACACAGGTGAGAGAGAACATGTAATGTCTGTCTTTCTGGATGTGGGTTACTACTTATTGTGGTCTTTTCTGGTTCCATCCATTTACCTGCAAATTTCATGGTTTCCTTTTCTTTACAGCGAATTCCGTAGTTACAACTGTATTCCATAGTGTATTAGAGTATTTGTACCTCATTTTCCCATCCATCCATCAGCCGAAGGGCATTTAGGTTGTTTCCGTTTCCTAGCTATTGTGAGCAGAGCAGCAATAAACACGACTGAGCAGGCATCTGTGGAGTAGGAGGTCAAGTCTGTTGGGCGTATGCCAAGGGGTGGTATAACTGGACAATGTGGTATTTTTGTTTTGTTTTTTTTTAAGGTTCTCCACACTGACTTCCAGAGTGGCTATACCAGTTTGCAGTCCCATCAGCAGCGAATTAAGATTCCCATTTTCCCACCTTCTTTCCAGTATTTATCAGTTTGACTGGCAAAAAATACAAATGCTGATTTGTATTTTCCTAAGTGCTAGGGATAATGAACAAATATTGAAATATTTCTTAGACTTTTTTTTTTTAAAAGAAATCTATTTAGTTCCTTAGTCCAGTTTTTGAACGGTTTTTTTTTTTGACTTTTTGAATTCTTTATGTAGTCTGGATTTTAATCCTCTGTCAGGTATATAGTTGGGAAATATTCTTTCCCATTTTGTGGGCTTCCTCTTCACTTTATTGGTTTCCTGAGCTGTTGGCTTTAGTTTCTGGGCAGATGGAGTCTGTATTTTGTAGGACACCACCTATACTCCTTCTGGCAGTTCCAGAGTTCCAGGTCTCACATTTAGGGCTTTGATTCATTTGGAGCTAGTTTTTGCAGAAGAGAATGGATGGAGTCAGGTGGTAGGGAGGAAGTCTAGGCGGGTGGGCCACGTCTGTCCTGGCCAAAGCCTAGAGGTTGGAGTCTGTGGCAGGGATGACTAGACCAGGCTGGAGCACTGAATGTGGGACTCTGCTGGCTCTGGGGACTGGACAGACTCACCTGGCCAGACCCTGGTGTAAGATATGGAGGACCAGGCTGGGCAGAGAAGTTAGATGTCAGCTAATTCTTTAAAATTTTTGACTGTATGTCTCCAAAAACTGTTAAGCATGTGTAGTGGTGCACACCTTTAATTCCAGCACTCAGGAGGCAGAGGCAGGTGAATCTTGAGTTTGAAGGCAGCCTGGTCTACATAGTAAGTTCCAGGATAGCCAGGGGCTCATGCACAAAAATGTATGTGTACATGTGTGGGACCCCGTCTCACACACAGAAATCTATTTGCACATGTGTGGATGAATATGCCACAGCACATATGTAGAAGTCAGAAGAAAACTTCCAACAACCCCAGAAGGTAGGCAGTGATTTCTCTAGTTAATTTATGTGACCTTTTCTATGAATTCAAAAATGCTTCTTTGCTGGAAATCAGAGGGTGCCAAAATGAGGGCTGCTTCGTGCCAGCTCAGCCCTCTCGTGGCTGAAATCATCAGTGACACATTAACATCTTAGTTTTCAATAATTCCAGGACAGAGCTGCTGGTTCCCTTTGTATCCAGAAAGCCCCGCTCTTGGCTAACTCAGCATGTGCTTGGCTCTGAGTGCTCTCCCGTCCCCAGCACTAGGGAGAAAGAGGGTATTGCCTGTCCTCCATCTCCTATGTGTGGACAGTGTCCTCAGAAGCATTTGGGTGGCAGCCTTTAAACCCAAGCTTACTACAGAAGAAAGCTTGGCTCTGCCAAGAAATGCAGCCCCTGCTGCAGCAGGCCCCTTGCTCCAGTTCAGTTCCCATAAGAGGAAGTTCAAAGAGGATGCCTCCATTGTGAATTGTTTTTGCAGTAAGCCTTTATTACTCATTAAAAAACATATATAAGAAAAAACATTTAGAAGGAAAATGTTCTCAAAACAAACACCCATGGAGTAATACAACCATAGAAGGCACTACCAGCAGTTACACCCAGCTCTGGGGCTGAAGGAACCTGACCAACCCTTCCCAGGGGCTCAACCTCAGAAGAGGCCCTGAGTCCAACTGTGCTTAAAGTCTCAATTTTACCATAATTTTCTGAATAAACCTTTATATATAGCTATATGCCTCTATGTGTATATACACACATATATTTGTATATATATATATATACATGACCTTTTCTTCTTCTCAAAAATAAAATAGCATCCACGGAGGGAGGTCTCAGCAGCATTCACAGTGTTTGCAGCAGGAGCCATGCCTTCTCCTATGCTACAGACATGCAGGGTGAAGGGAATGACTTTCCGTCTGTCCCTGTAATACACAGTGGGGAGGGAAGAGATAAGGCTGCACACAAGATGGCAGATGGCCAGGGTTGGTGGCATGCACAGCCTCACAGAGTTGCTAGCTCGTGTTGCTTTGTCAGCTCTGAAGACTGAATGACAAGGACCCAGCATTCCTCTGGGACAGGAGCGGTAGGGACTAGCCTGAGCTAGGGAGGGGACTTTGCGGCTACACGAAGAAGCTTGGGCTTAAGCAACCCGAGGGGTGTGGAAAGGCAAGGGCAACAAGAAAGTGGTCTCCTCCTGAGGCCAGATTGGAACCCCGGCCTTCTTTGAAAGGGACAAGTTTTTCTCCCTCTGTCTTGAGCGAGGGTCTTTGCAGTCCTGGCTGATGTTTTCAGTTTTGAACTCATCAGCGAGCTGGAGTCAGAATCTGATGCTGCCAGTGTGGTTTAACAAGATTACATCTTCGAAGTCAGAGCCTGATCAGGAAGCTTGATGGCAAAGGTGTGTGGTCATCACTGTGTGCATCGAGGACTCCCCTGCCCTCATTTCTACACCACCATTGTCCACTTCCTGCCCTGGGCAGGCCAGCAGCAGAGCTTGCTGCAAACATGCCCTACTCTTCTCTCTGAAACAAAAAGGCACTGAAGTCACCAGGGAGGTCGGGCCCACAGGCTTGCTGGACGCCGTGCTGCAAGCAGACCATGCCTTGCAACTGAAAGGACCCTGCCACTGTAAGTAATCAAGGCTACTCCTCAGGCAGCAGCTGGAGAGGATGGAGGCAGAGCTGGAGGCTGAGGAGTAGACAAGAGGTCCTAGCTGTAGGTGGGCTGTAGACAGCTTGGATGAGCTTCTCTGCGGTACTTTCTGGCGACTCAGCAGGAAACTAAAAGTGTGAAGTGGCTGGTTTCCCTTTGGTAGAAATCCATGAGGATGACAACATTAAATTCAGGACTTAACAAACATCGGACAGAGACATGCTGAAATACCACACAGATGTACGAATATGCCTTTGGGTTTGCATGTGCACAGCCTGGGGGGTGACAGGCCTGGTCAGGCTGTAGCATCTGGAAATCTCAGGTTAACCCTGAGTGTCTAGTCCTAGTGAAGGGGAGGCACCTGGGGGCGAGGAGGACAGTCCTTCATGAGCATTTCCCTGCTTCCAAGGACTTAGCTAAATGAAGACGCCACATTTGACCCATAAATAAAGATACTGTAGGTGGCAAAGAAGAGGAACTGAAGGATTGAATCCAGAGAAAGAGCACAGCGCTCTAAAACCTTTCTTCCCTTTCGCCGGCTGCTGTGATTGATTGGAGTTTGGCCAGAGAGGCAACGATTTGGTTTGTGAAAGGCCGGCAGTTGGGCGGGGTAAACATTGTTTGTTCTGACCCAGGTGGAGTCTCTGCAGAGTCATGGCGTCATGGCGCGGTGGGTTGGCAGGAATCGAACCCTGCACAGACACTTTGTGGAAGAGACTTTGTGCCACATCTGTCAACTGCTGGGCAGGCACAAGTGGACCCAGAGGTGTCTGGAGAATAAATGTCTGTTGCAAAATAATAAAATAAATCAGAGGGCACTGAGGACAGGAGGAGGTTACCCAGGCTTCCCCTGGGACTCCCGTAGCGCCTCCTCCAGTTTCTGTCGGAACTTGTTGTACTTCTTCTGCACTTGCTGGATTTTGTCCTGCTCTTCTTTTTCTAGGATAGTTAAGAAGTTCTGGAGCTCAGGAATGGAAAAGGCGTCCCACTGTGGGGCAGGGAGGAAGAGAAAACAAGGGGAAATGGTTAGATGTTGACATGACCCGAGGGCCCCACACATACTGAACACGCAGGTACCATGAATGACATCTGTGCTATACACGACGGTCACATCAGCCACAAACGGTCAAATCCTAACACTCGTGGAGTTCCTGGCCCTATGCCATGTTCTTACGGGAATAGTCGACAGCAGCTAAGATCTTCACTTGGGTGCTGGCTGTGCTCTCCAGAGGCAGGAGACTACCTCTCTCTAGCTGTGGTCGTCAGACACCAAACTCCACCCTGTCACCTACCTCCTCGTGAGCTAGTGTACCTCTCAGTGGGCTCTAGCTGGCTGAGCCACCTCTCCACGGGAGAGAGGGAGGGGACTACAAGCTTCTGGAGCACAGGGGGGCGTTTATGGTGTCTGCCTTAATCCCCACACTCCACAGCCACGGAACCGGCAGCAGCAGGGTGGACTAGAGCTGGATTTCCGCTCTCCCAACCCCAGGCTCTAGGCCAGCAGAGCTCACAGGCTTCCAGTGGCTCTCTCTTCCTAACAGATTCGAGAACACGCTGTTATCCTGGTTGAAATGAGGGCAGAGCCCTTGTCCTGCCCACATCCTCCACTGACGGCCCCCAACCAAGCCAATCCTGATCATGTTCAACCTCCACAGAACAATGTGATAAACACTTAGACCCTCCTTTCTGTCACTTCATGAAGACCACATCCTAAATATCCTGGGCTTGAGGATTACTGCCTGATGTTACCCCATTTTTGCTAGGAGACTGACACGGGTTAGTCCCTCTTAGAGAGAAGTCATCATTTTAGGAGAGAAAAGTAGTTCAAAATTGCCTGTGCGCAGCAGAACCCAGATGGAAATTGCTGGGCCTTAGGCCATCCTGGGGCAAAACCAGTCTGGGCCCAAATAGTTTCTCAGTGTGTGATAACCCTCCCCACCCCCACCCCCATCCTCCCACCGTACACCTCCAGCCCCATCTTCACAAAGCAAGTAGAATCCTTGCTGTAGGTTTTGCCGTATGCAGGCTCTAACTTGCTTCATTCATTGTGCTGTGCCCACTGAGCATCCTGGGCTCACAGCCTGTGGCTCAGCACACCGCAGCTGTCTAGTCGTCCTGCCCTCCCCTCACTGCACCTGGGACAGCAGCCCCCGTCTTTCTGCACCCAGGGCTGGCTTTTGCAGAGGCGCCAGACATACCTCTACCTCTCCAGTTTCGTTCTCCTTTAGCACAAAGCTGAGGACATCAGTGTCAGGCCCCGCCAGCAGACGCAGGTGGAGAGGGCAGTCAGCAATGGAGAGTTTCTGGAAGAGCACTGCGAACAGAAACAGGCATGGCTCGTCTAGTGGGTACGAGCCTGACAAGACCGTGGTGGCTCAGAGGCAGAGCCTTCAGTTCCTGCCTGACATTCATTCCCAAGGTCCTGCCTCCACTTACATCACCTTCCAAAGGAAGCAGAACAGTGGGTGGACCCCTCGTTATAGAGATTATAAAGATTGGGAGCCCAGAGCGTGTCTTTCCTGTGCATGCATGGAGCTGCCTGACCAGGCTCTCTGCTCGTTTTCCTGCCCAGATTCCATGCTTGGCTCATTCACGAAGCCTAGCAGCATGCAGACGGCTGTAGCCCTGCTGCATGGAAGCCCACACCCCATCCAGGGCTCGCGGTGGGTTTACACCACTGCGTGGGCACTGGCAGACTTGGGGAGGTTGGGACTGCTCATACCTTGTCCGTCTTTGTGTATCCGCTTAAAAAGCGCAAACTTCTGCGGGTTGTCCACGACCATGAATTTCTTGAGCAGCCCCTGGATGACCTCGCTGACGGTGGTGGTGCTGCTGATGTGTAGCTGCTTGATGGCGTCAAGTGGCAGGTAGAAGGACGTCCGCTTATCTGTGGTGGCTGCAGGGTTCACTTCCTTAATGGCATCGTAGATAGACTGGGGTCGGATCCCAGCAGGTACCGTCACGGGTCGTCGGAGTTTCAAATGCACTTTGATGAAGCCCGTGTAGGTGCCATCTTCACTCTGCATGTGGAAGTATATCCTCCATGATTCTGACTGCCGCTCGAGGTTGTGACACAGAGACCCTGATAGGGGCCATTCCAGCCAGCCTGTCTGAGTTCCTTCCTGAGTCTGCTATCTAGAGGTGCTGATGGTCCCAAAGGGCCAGGAGGTCTGGAGCTCAGTTACCAGAGAGGATTAGTGGGATCATTGTGGCTTCCTTCACAGGAAGTCTAGGGTGGCTGCCTCAAACCCTCCCAGACAGGTGCCAGCTGCCTTTGTTGAGTCCCCACCTAAAGGCAGAGTCTGCAGGCACCTCTCTACCTCAGAGGTCCAGCCCAACAAACTCTGGCCTCTGACTCAAATCTGTTTTCTGAGGCACCTGTGTGTCTGGGACGCCCCCAAAGAGTCAGTTGCTACCAGTGTCCAGCAGGGGGCAGGGTTCCTCTAGCATCACCCCTTAATTAAAGACAGCCTCTCGGACCCTGTGCAGGGTCGGGGTGCTCACCAATACGCACTCCACTTCTCTTGCAAAATTCCCCTGGCCTAGAGCTTCCTGGGGACCAAACCCCCAAACCCTTCATTGCTGTCATTTAATCCCCTAAGAGCTCTCACATTGAAGTTAGGGTAAACTTTCCCAGAGCTGCCAGAGGATGAACAGAAATTGTCTCTGGAGTCTGTTCTAAAGCCTGTTTCTCTGGGTCCCCGAGGGCACAGAAAGCTGGGTCTGGACAAAGGAGAATGAGCTGCAAGGGAATCACTGCTTCTGTGGGGAGGGGCACAGAAGGATGCTGGACGGGGGGACAGCCTTGCCCTACCACCTTCATGCACAGGCGAGTACACGAGGTGGGAGTGGGGCAGGAGGGATGCCAGGTAGGGTGGACAGGGCCCTGCTTACCAGCTTCATGCCCAGGCAGTGCTTCTCCCGGCTGTTATAGCTGTCAATCTTCTGCTTGATCTCCTGGAGCGTGGGCGGGTGCTGTGTCTCCTCCACTGCCTTACAGACATTCTGGACAGACAGAGGAATGGAGTGTGTACAGCGGCTCTCAGGATGTGAAGGGCAGTAAGCATACCCCCTCCACCCCCGGCAAATGCCTCTCTGGCTAGGAAATAAGTGCCAGTGTAAGCAGTGAGAGGCCAGCCACTCGGATCGCAGTGAGGCTTCACCGCCTTTGGAATGGGAATCATACTTACCCCCAGACGGGCTGGGAAACCAATGTCAGTGCCCCACACTTGAGCACTGGATATGAACTTGGTAAGTGGGTAGAACGTCGAGTGGTCATGATTCACTACGGAAAAGGTGCTCATAGACGGAAAGAGACAAAGACACGGTCTGTCTGTCTGTCTGTCTGCAATAATGGCAAAGCTGCAGAGAAGAGGGAATGCCTGCTGGTAGAAGCCAATAGCCCCAGAGCCAGGAAGCAAGGGCACCTGCCCTGCAGTGCAGAGCTCATGTCAGGGACCAGTAAGCTTTGCCCTGACAGGTGACGTTATGCTTGTCGAATGAATGAACCGTAGGCACAGGGCTGTGGTCCCCTTTCCTAGGGACAGTCAGCGTTTACTGAGCATCTCTGTACACTAAGTTCTCAGCCATCCATTCCCTTGCATCTCACAGACCCAGACTACGTTATGACCCATGACCCCCAGTTTCCAGGAGAGAACATCATTTACCAGCTTGCCTGAACCTACCAGAAATCCCACACCTGTCCTGCTGTGTTCTCCCTGTATCACGGTGTCCCTTCCATTCCTCTCATATAGTCCCCTGACTTCCCCTTCCCAACTCTGGGAAGATGGGAGGATGACGTTAGAGTGGAAACCCGTACCCCTCGCAGTACGGTGCGTGGTGGATCCTGAGGCCTACACTGTTCTTTTTCAGTCAGTTCTCTGGATTTCTTTCACGTCACTTCCCAGTTTTGTCTTTGTGCTGCCCTGAGTGGCCTGGATTATAGAAGCTGGTCAGTGAAAATTCTCCCAGAATTATCCTGATCTTAGAAACTCATCAGACTTCAGGCCAGTGTGGTCACCTCTGGTACCCAGAGAGAGATGGCTTTGACATCATCTGACACCTGCTCCTGGGTTCGGTTTGGGGAATTTTACAAGTCCCACATCACACCACCACCGCCACCACCAACAGAGCTCGCCCCTGACCTTCCCCTTCAGCACACCCATTTCTGGGGTTTCATCACACTCACAGCGTGCCAATGCATCCTCCCCCCACCCTCCAGTCCCACAGAGCGCAGGAAACTGCGACTCCACAATTGCCAAGAGGAGTGGGCACTGCTGCGTCTGTGTGGCTCCACCCTCCCAGCTCTCTCCAGAGGCCAGGCCACACCCTCTTTCATTACAGGCTCTTCCCATGGTCTGCTCCTGTGCGCCTTTCACCCATAGCCTCCGATGGCGACATTGCTGTGTTGGGTGTTTCAAATGCCTTCTCTCACAAACTACCTGTTTTGTTTTTGTTGTAAGATTCTCCCCTGCCCCACGTGCCTGTGTCCCGCTGCTAATGAGTGACCAAGTACGAATGAGAATGAAGTCCATCTAAGCCTGGTGTCCTGGACTGACCATGTGGTCGGTCACCCTAGAGCCTCCTTTCTGCTACAGAGATCAGCACCCACCACACCAGTGACAGTCACTGAATGTTAACACTGCAGGCCTGGGATGCACAGCTGCTAAGTCAAGACCCAGCCTCTGGAACATTCACCTAAGCTGGGCTGATCAGTGTGTCCGGCTCTAGGGATCCCAGTGGGTCTTCTGTTATCTGTGAAGCTGGCAAGGAGGGACTTCTAACATCTGGAGTGGGAGGCAGCTGGCAGGATGTAGGGGCCCATTAGGGTGGCCTCTTAGATCTCTGAATTGGACCTTGAAGAATGCCCAAGGGAAAACAGTTGCTGGGACATCTCTTGCTTGCTTGACGTGAATAAGTCACGGGAGCCTCAGGGGCTGTCTTCATCTACTGTTGACTCATTCACCTGGGGGCTTTCAGACTGGAGCCTCTCATGCGTCTTTACTCTGGGCCTCTCCATCCCCAGAGTCTATAAGCTGGGGACATACCTACAGACCAGATGGACCTGGCTGTGGCTGGCCCTGCCTCGCCTTCTGACCATTTCCAGTGAGAACGGGCAGCTGTATGGCTGCTGTTTTATACTTCATTCTGCCCATCTCTAAGGCAGGCAGGCTGTCACTCTCGGCGCATTCTCACATCCGTCTACAAAAAGAAGAGTTAAGGGACAGAAAACTCCAGAAGCTCCTTGGAAGGTTTCAGCCAGCCTCCAACCATTTCCTTGTTGAAAAGGCCGTGATGTTGTGGCTGCAGAAGGCCTGTTTCCACGCCTACTTTGGACCACAGTGAGTCACAGCTGCCTTGGCCTTCGGTTTCTGCTTCCTGTTCTCCTTTTATTCATTACATCAACCCCTCTGTTCTCTTCCCTTTCCTCGCGCCTGGGAAATGATACAAGTACATACCACGGGTCCCTTCCAGACAGGCAGAAGACAGCATCCTGACCTCAGCATCGGAAGGTCTGGCCTTCCAGGTGTGCAGGGGAGCCCCATCTACCTGGGAGTGTCAGCAGCCTGCGCGTGTGTGGCCAATACTGTGAACCTTGCTCCCATAGAATGTCAGCGTCAAATGTCAGCACCCAGTTCAGGCTGGCTGCTGCCCACACGGAACCTGCCAGGCGAGATCTAACCTACAGATGCAATGAATCACTTAACAAAGTAGGCAAACCAGTGGGCCCTGTCCAAGAGCTCAGAATCCACCAGCAGCCTGGGAAGCACCATAGATTCTAGACAAAGGGCTCTTAACCTTCCGGACGCGTTGGAGTCATCTGGGGGATTTTCTAGAAATATGGCTTCCTGAACTTTCTCCCCAGAGAGTGCTGATTTCACTGGTCCGGGATGCAGCTCAAGTACAAGGATTTTAGAAATCTCTCGGGTGATTTCAACATGCTTCAGGGCTTAGAAACTGAGACCCTCCGGCAACTCCATCCCACTACAGCACTGATATTTTGGGCCCAAAAGAAAACTGCTGCCCCCACGCTTTGCCTAAAAAGCAGTGTCCACTGTGCCAACAATTCAGGAATTTTTCCAAGGGTGAGGCAGACCCTAATCTCTGTTCACCTTACAGAATCTCAAGCCCTCTTAGTGAAAGAATCATCTCTCTGGTGATGGGCACAAAGTTAGAAGGAAGGAGACAGCACTTGTATCTTGGGGTGCCCCAACATCCACACAAAATGGAGAGCTTTTACGTATTAGTGAATCTAGGCATCAGCCCATCAGGTGTCTCTCAGAGTGTGCCTATCCCATGGAATCAATTCACTCTGACTAAACGCTGGCATTGGCCGAGCTGTTCTAGTATGCCCAGCCTGTCCCGGCTACTGCTGAAAAGCTGGTTTGTCTCCTGACCTAGGCCATGCAAAAGACTGCAACCACTGTAAACCCTCGAAGTTACGGCAGGGTGGGGGGCCCAGTGAAGAGGTTGTGTGCTAGCACTGTGAGCACAGATGCCCCTCCCCAGATGATTCTCTAACATCTTTATTAAAATGCCCTTAATGGGCTGGGAGTGGTGGCCTGCACCTGCAGTCCCAGCACTTAGGCGGCAGAGGCAGGAGGATCACTGCAAATGCAAGGCCAGCCTGATCTGTGTGGTGAGCTACCAAGACTGTATCTCAAAACCAAATAAAGTAAAATACCTTCAGCAAGCCCAGCACAGAGCCGATTTATCCTGAATCAGATTTGGCTGTATTTTACCTTCCAGGCAGCACCACCACACTGCACTGTAGTCAGGGGCCAACAGGAAGTCCCCGGTTTGTCATTCCACTCTAAGGAGGACAGTTGGGAGTGAGGCCTGTAGATTCTAATCCCCACATGGGTCCTGGACAGACCAAGAAATGGCCGGCGAAGTTCCCAGAGTGACAGGTGGGCAGAGAAGAGTGTGTCCACTCCCAGTGCTTGCTTTGTCTTGACTTAAACCATCCAGTCCTCAGGTTTGCTTCAAAACAAAACAGAACTTCACTCCCTGTCTTTTAGAACACACCAGCGCGTTCCCCTCACCCGTGACTTTCGTCATCTCATGCCCGGCTTCTCACCTGCAGTCTCTCTGCCTGGCCAGGCTTCCCTAACCGCCGCCATGTACTGTTCTCAGCATGTACGTGCTCACTGGCCTCCACAGAAAGCCTGTGAAGAATGTTACCATCACAGCACCCACCTCCAGCTGAAGAAAGTGAACCAGAGCCAGAGCTAAGCTTATCGCACGCCATGCCTTCTGGGGTTTATCTGCAGTCCCACTTCCACCCACCTCCAGGAAGCTAGCGGGGCTGGCTCCCCGTCTCCTGGATGGAAGCTCCTTCATATCCAGGACCATATGACTTCATTTCTTCTGTGCCCATCATCTGGGCATGAAGATGATAATGAACCTTCGCTGGTCCCTCCCTGACTGCAGAGGCGAGGGCTCTCTGCTTCTCTAAGGAGCTGGGGTGGGCCTCTGCGTTCTGTGAGTGAAGTGACCTTGCCTGTTCTGTCCATTACGGTGTCCCAGGGCCCCATCCCTGCTCAGCGCATGGTGGGGCTCAGTAAACATCTGGAGGATGGACATTGTATTTGGCTTTTGACTCCAACTCCCAACTTTGTGATCTTGAGAGAATCAGAGAACCTCCAAATCTTGGTTTCTTCTATAAATTTGGGATCAAAATCCTTTATCACTCAGGATTGATGTAACAGTCAAATTAAGTGAGACGATGGGTTCACCAGACCCAGCCAGGGGCTATGTTGTCATTTTCCCTACAGAAAAGCCAATCCCTTCCCTCTAAACCAACTTAAGCTCCTTTCTCGCTGCCCTTGCGCACGTATTCCAGGTTAGCCATACATCCCTAGAGTCCATTCATTCCTTTCTC
The DNA here is from genome assembly GCF_903992535.2 of Arvicola amphibius. Classification (NCBI taxonomy): domain Eukaryota; kingdom Metazoa; phylum Chordata; class Mammalia; order Rodentia; family Cricetidae; genus Arvicola; species Arvicola amphibius. The sequence continues at coordinate 88,848,501 of NC_052058.2, read as the reverse complement.
AGCACGGGCTGTGGGCAGGCTTTCTGTGAAGGTCCAGGTCTAAGCATTAGGCTTCGGAGGCCACAGTCCATTGCGTCTACTCCCTGCTACCCTGTCACACAGAGGCAGCCATGGAATGAGGGCGGCTGTGGCCCAATAAAACTTGCTTTGTGCAATGAACCTATGAGCAGGGAAGCTTGCTTTGTGCAATGTGCCCATGGGTAGTAGTTTGCTCCACCGTGGTGCTTGTGCAATTTCCCTCCCTAGAATACACATGCCTCTCTTCCCTTCATTCTCCTCCATCTGCTGCCTGGTAAAATTCCAGTCCATGGTAGTCTCCCATCCTCTGGACCCTGAGTGTATCAGATGAGCGGCATTTTAAATGAAGGAAAGCATCTGCGTCCATCCAGTCTTTCTCTCCTAAGCCGTACTTCTGGTGTGTTTTATCTTCCGGCTGCTGTAATAACACAGCCTGATGAAGGCAACTTCAGAAAGAAAAGGTTTGTTCTGACGTGCCATTCCAGGTCACAGTTCATCACAGTGGGGAGTCACAGTGGCAGGGGCTTGAGGGACGCTGAGTGTACTACATCCGTAATCAGGACAGAGCAATGAATGCACACTCACGTACCAGTGCTCATCTTGCTTTCTCTATTGTCATCATCATCACCATCATCACCATCATCATCACCACCACCATCATCATCATCATCATCACCACCATCATCATCACCATCACCACCATCATCATCATCACCATCACCACCATCATCATCATCATCATCACCATCATCATCATCACCATCACCACCATCATCATCATCACCATCACCACCATCATCATCATCGTCATTACCACCACCATCACCATCATCACCATCGTCATCACCATCATCACCACCATCATCATCATTGAGACAGGGTAGCCCTGGCTGGCCTGGAACTCATAATATGAGACCAGGATGACTTCAAACACAGAAATTCACCTGCTTTGCCTCCCAAGTCTAGGATTCAAGGTGTACCCCTCTGGAGAGACCAGAATCCTTCAATTAGGGAATGGTGTCACCCAGTGATGGGTCTTCTCATCCCAGTTAAGGTAACTAAGACCCCCAGGCATGCCCGAAAGCTCATCTTCCAGGAGAGTCTACCTTCCATCAAGTCAACACTGTACTGTTTCCTGTATATTTCCTCACATTCCAGCTACGGGCTGTTTAGCTCCACTCTCACTTAATGGGAACCCTATAGGCTAAGGCTTGGTCATTTCCCTGGAGTTACTCTCCTCCCCTCCTGAGAGGAGGCAGAGTTTAAAGAATCTCTCATACCCATTAACCCAGTATTCCTTGGATGGAACAGACTTTATGTTGGATGTGGTACCCACTGCTGGGCTCAGCTAACATGTAGTTGACCTCCAAGGAGGTCAGAGAAATAACTGATGAATAGGTGTGAGAGAGGGTAAAGCAGCTGGAGAAGAGTCCCAGCATAGAGCCCACTGTCCATGAATCCCACACAGCCAGGCCCAAGAGCACCTCACTCTGCCCTGCACCCTGAGGGCTCACTGCCGAGAGCATGTGGGATGCATGGGGCTTCAGAGTGGGCTGACCTGCTTCTTGGTAGCTTGCTGATAAGAATGAACACAACGCCATCAAATGACCTGTGACCTATGACAAGCCACTTCCCCTCTCAGGAAGCCAGTTTCCTCATCTGCCAAATCATGAAGTGACACCGAAGACGCTCCAAGGCGCACCACAGGGACACAAGATAGGGAGGGTTTTCACCACCACTTCCTCCTCTCTTTCAGAGAACTGGGCGTGGGGCAGAAGACCTGGAGGGCAGCCGGGTCCATCTGAATTGCGTCAGTAGCCATGGCCCAAAGGGACAAGAGCTCCCCTGCCCTCTGCCGCTCGGCTCTTCTGGACGCTTGCCACCTGCTTTCTGTTTGTGTCAGCCAGACCTCACCTTAGCCAAGCTCCAACAGGTCTTCATTTCCTCTGACTCTTAGCACATCCGTCTGTCAGAAGCAACTGTCAGGCACCCGAGTGGAAACCTCTAAGCCCAAACCCAGGGAGAGAGCTGCAGGCATGTACTGAATAAAGGGTCATACAGAGGCCCTCCAGGCCCAACCCCTGGGCTTTCTGTTGTGCTTGCCCCAAATGGGAACCTGGGGCTGGGGAAGGGCAGATACCCATCTGTCTAGGCTGGGTTTAAAATGCCCTGACCAATATACAAGCCCAGTAAAGGTCACAAGTCCCTTTGTGACAGCCTCAACCAGATATAAAGAGGATTCTCCAGTGAGATGCACTAGAGGGTCCCTTCCTAGTTCCAACGTGCCCACGTTCTGGAATGTTTCCTTTGTCCCACCCATGCCAGTAAGAGGATTCATCCTGCCCATTTGTTACATGTCTATGGTTCCCAAAATAAGAGGACTAGAAATTCCTAGACTGTGTTCTCCAATAGGTCACCTGCAGCAGAGTGAGAAGGGACGCCATCACAGAGATGTATAGGACCCAAATGATTCTGGAGTGGGTGGTGGAGACACAGGATAAAGGAAGTGGACAAGAAACTGGAAAGAGAACGAAGTCCCCAGAGACAGAAATGCAGAGCAGTTAGTTAAGTCAGCAGCAGGAACTGACTGAGATGCCTCTGGGTTGAAGACTGAGAAAGGTACCATGGGGGATGAAACAGACAGGTGCGGCCCCATCCCTGGGAGCCCACAGGTCACCTGAGGAAGGAAGGCAGAAATGCATGCACTATGGTACAAACAGGCTCAGAAGGATTGGCCATCAGTGACTGGCATCCAGGCAGCCCCAATCAGGATGACCCAGAGCAGTGTCCTCTCCTTCCTCCCTCCCTCCCTCCCTCCCTCCCTCCCTCCCTCCCTCCCTCCCTCCCTCCCTCCCTCTCTTCTGTCTGTAGGAGCAACTCACCTGACTTGCTCAGGACCAGAGGACAGCAGCACTAAACAGAAGGCCTGGGGAGCCCTAGCTCCAGGTACTGCGCTGGGGACTTCATGGCACTACTGACCCCCAGAATAACTTGAGTCAGGACACAGTGCTGTACCCAGAGCACTGCACTTTGCCACTGGATCACACTGGCCACCTGATGCCATGGACTGGCCTTTGCTTTCAGCTCTGCAACTATCAGAAAGTCGGTTTCACGGAGGCTTACAGTGCGTAGTTTGGACACACAGTTTGTTGTGTCGAGTAAGCAGGCAGCCTCGAAGTGCCTCGCTCACTATAAGCGCGGTGAAAATTGACAGACCTCAGCTCGTCTGTGACCACAGAACTAGCTAGCTGCTGCAGTGGGTTTAGTCTGGCAAAGGAAAGCTGGGCCAGTGGGGGCTGACCCAGTATGAGCGCTCTCTCCCATTTAACCTGGACCCCTAACAGGCTACATTATGATTGTCACAGGTCTTACTGTCCATAAACATCTGCCAGGAGCTATAGTTTATGGCCTTATCGGCATCACAACCATGCTAATATCCGTGTTCAGGCAGCCTGGGTTGGGAGACGCCTTGTCAGCAAAGTGCCTGCTGTCTGAACATGAGGACCTGAGTTCAGATGCCCAGGACCCATGTGAAGGCCAGGCACAGTGGCACTTTCAGGAACAGGTGATCCTTGGAGCTCTCACTGGCCAGCCAGAGACCCAGAAAGACGCCTGCCATCGACCTGACCTCCATATGCACACACATGCATGTGCACTTACACATATATGCACACACATGCATGTGCACTTACACATACATACACACATGCATGCGCACTTACACACATACGCACACATGCATGTGCAGTTACACATATGCACACACATGCATGTGCACTTACACATATGTGCATGCACATGCATGTGTACTTACACATATATGCACACACATGCATGTGCACCTACACATATGTACACACACAACCACATCCATCCATTCATTCATGCTGCCTGGGAACCATGGCAAGAGCCCATTGCAAAATAGATAATAAAAAATCCTCTGCAAATGACTGATAAAGGGTGGGGATATACATATATAAAGAACTCCAGCAACTCAACAGAAACGTGAACAATCCGATCAAAAATGGCAAGGGCTTGGATAGGCATTTCTTCAAGGAAATATAAATGTTCAACAAGCACGTGAAATATGCCCAGGATCAATGAGTGTTGGGGGAAAACGTCAAAAATCCCAACAAAACTCCATTTTATTTCCATTGACTGTTTCTGATGTACACTGTGGGATATGGAAACTTCCAGTACTAAATGGCTGGCCTCGCTGGCTTTCTGTTGCTGTGATAAAACACCAACCAAGCCAAGCTGCGGGCGGACAGGGCTTATTTTGGCTCACAGGTGACAGACCATCATGGGGGGACCAAGGCAGGAGCTGAAGCCGAAACCATGGAGGACCGCCGCTCACTGACTCGTTTCTAGGCTAGTGTTTGGCCACCTTTCTTTCTTTTTAACTATTTATTTATTATGTATACAACATTCTGACTGCACGTATGCCTGCAGGCCAGAAGAGGGCACCAGACCCCATTACAGATGGTTGTGAGCCACCATGTGGTTGCTGGGAATTGAACTCAGGACCTTTGGAAGAGCAGGCGATGCTCTCAACCTCTGAGCCATCTCTCCAGCCCCTTGGCCACCTTTCTTATACAGCCCAGCCTCACCTGCCTAGAGGTGGCACTGCCCACAGTGGACAACGTCAATTAGCAATCAAGAAAATGCCCCACAGCAATGTCTGCAGGCCAGTCTGAGGGAGGCAGTTCCTCAGCTGAGGGTCCCTCCTCCCAGGTGTACCAGGTAAACGAGCAAGATCAGCAGCCCCCTCACCGGCAAATGTAAATCAGTGAAAGGATTGTGGAGAAGGTATGGTGATTTGTCAAAAGACTGACCTAGAATTACCTAGGATTTAGCAAATGAAAGCAGGGCTATACAATACCGGAAGAAGCAACCTCAGGAGCCACTGGTAGGAGAGTGGATGGGTAGAATGTGGCCCATACATATCAGAGCAATACCTGTTAGCCTTAAAAAGGGAGACAATTGAGAGTGGAGTCCACTCATACTCACTTCTTAGAGTAATTAAACAGGTAAAGGGTTTCAGTTTGGGAAAATGAAAAAGCTCTGGAGATTGGAGCCAGGGACCCAGCAGTAAGGCACCTGCATATCATGCTCAAGGCTCTGCCCCCAAAGTTGTATGTAGAAACTGGATGTGGTGGCAGTTGACAATGTGACACATGCATGTCGTGTCCCAGAACTGGGTGTACGTTAGCGACAGTGGAAATGGTAAATGTTCTGTGACTTTCACTATGGAACAACAGGCGTTACTTCCTGGTGGAGTGGCTGCCTAGTGTGCCTATGCCCAGGGTTTGCTCCCGGCTCTGCAAGATAAATAACGAGAAGTACAAGACCCTTCCAAGGGCATGGAAATCGGGAGCCGCCATCTGGGTCTACCTTGTTTACACGAAGTTGTGAGTCTCTCTTCTATCCTACACTTCAGGCACATTAGGGGTCAGTCTAACTCCTAAGCAAGTTGAGCCCCATCTTGAGCCCTCCAGATTCAGCCTCCTTTCCTGTGACCAGGCTCCTGGTCGGGTTGTGGCTGCCAACAGGACTTAGGTCAGATATCCCAAATTGTAAAGCAGCACAGGGCAGAGGCAAAGGGACTTCAGTGGACGTCCCAGTCCGTTCCCACTCAGCACTCTGACACCGGCCTTGCCCAGCTGCCCGGACACACTGACACTTTGTTGCCTGCTGGTGGGCAGGCAGCCCTCCCTGACTGTTACCTGGAAGCCTGCTTCTCCTTTCAGCATGTGGATCGTGGGCTGCCAGGCTAGGTCCCCAGGCTCTCACAAGGGTATCCCGAGCCATGAAGGCAGGTCTGGGTTTTCCGCACAGGAAGCCCGCAGCGCCACATTGTATACAGATCTGGGGTACCTGACAAGTTGAGAGGAGAGAGGAGGATGCAGTCCCCCAGGCTGGGCCTGTCAAGTGTCTCCCCTTTAAACTTGTGTTCTGGAGAGCTCAGCCCAGAGCACAGCCTGACAGGAAGACACAAGGCCTCAGAATCTTCCTAAACTGTATGGGGAGAGAGATGATGTATGTTCCACAAACAAACTGGTAAAACCCAGCTCAGTCAACACGAACAGTCTACACTCACAAAGACAGAGAAGGACAGGAGGAGGGCACCAGCGGACAGGACAAGGGGTGGCCTGGCCCAAGTTCTGAGCATGAACAGGATGGCTAAGGCCAGGTGGTCCTGGAAGAAGGGACCCATGCCAGTAGTCAGGTCCTCTTTCTGATCTCGCCTTAGTGGAAATCTTTACAATGTAACAATAAGGGGCTCACTATCTAGGCTCCCCCTCCGGCTCAGGAGGTAAGAAGGGTCTATTTCCATACAAATAGAGGTGAGGCTTTCCCAGAAGCAACATAAAGGCTGAAGCACATCCTAAGTGTGATTGCCAGGAAGGAGTGGATGAAGGACTGATGAAGGACCTGTGCCTAAGGGCTGGTGTGACTAGGTTGCGGCCTCCATCAACAGCCAAGGCTGGTATGAGAAGCAGCCCTCTGCTGACTGTTCTATCCACCATCCTGTCACCAAAGGGCTGTCACAAGATCCCCACAGCCTTGAAATAAGCACACCGTGAGGAGAGTAAAGGGGAGCCTATAGGCAGGCCTGGGGTGCCTGAGCCTGCTGTCCTATCTGCTGTCCTATCTGTTGGGCATAAACCATTAGTTTCCAGCCCAGGAACTTCCAGGGAATCTGCGATCAGTACTCAAATCGCATTGCTACTGGAGAACTCCCTGAACTAGCATGTACTTCCTGAACAGATGACTCCTGGGCTTCTGAGTATCTAAAAGAATACTAATGCAGTTCTAGAGTCCTGCCGGCAAAGATTCAGACGCCAAGTCTCTACTTCCCGAAAGCGGCTTGAAGAGTAATCCCTATACAGGTGACAAGGTCCCCTTTGAACCACGTCAGAGGCCCAGGAAAGTGTGGAATATGGGGAGTAAATCATCTGTCCTTACCAGGGCTCCCAAGCAGCTGGGGTCAGAGGCACAAAGCCAGAGAGGTCAGAGGTCAGAGGTCGGAGGTCACGCTCTTTACTGAGAAAGTGGACAGAGCTCCCAAGGTTCAGAGGTGGAGGCAGGGACTACTAAGGCTTTCCCACGCACTCCGTGTCCCAGTTTCCCTTGTGGCTAGGTGTGGCCTTATGACAGTTCCAGCTAATGTCAAACAGGTAAAAGAAACAAATTATGTGGACCAGGTCGTGACGGTGCATGCCTTTAATCCCAGCACTTAGGCAGAGGCAGGGGTATCTCTGTGAGTTTGAGGCCAGCCTGGTCTACAGAGCTAGTTCTAGGACAGTCAGGGCTACACCGGGAAACCCTGTCTCAAAAAATCAAAAAGGGAAAAAATTATATTTTAAAATATATTTTAAATACATATACAATATATGTAAGTATATATATATACATATATATATATATATATATATACACATGCATATATAGTTATGTCTCCTGGGGTAATAATACTCCCTGCAAAGGTCATTGTCTATCTAGCAAAACCCCACTGCCAGGCATGGGGCAGCTCCCTTTGAGTTGTTAGTCAAGGAAGTTGAAGAGACTCCAGAAATATATAGGGTATTGCTGTTGCCTTGGTTACCTCCAGAACTTGAAGGTAAGACACTATTGCTGCATCAGTATCATTCCTAGCTGCATTCTCTTTATCCTTATGCCCACAGATAAGGGTAGCTTCCACCTCTCATTAAAGATGACCCTTTATGCGGCAGATAGAGAGCATTATAGAAATCACAAACAGTCAAAATGCAGGAACCATGGACTGTGGAGCCCAACCACAATAGACACATCTGCAGCACAGCTGCTGCACCTAAGGATCCCGGAACATCGGGGAGGAACGGTGGAAAGACTGTAAGATCCAGAAGTCCAGGGCGTCTGCTGTGACGTTGTCTTGTATGTATGACAGGGAAGTTACAGTCATGAAATCTCAAAATACGGTTTGCCTAAACAAGACCTGTATAATATGCCAAAGTGGATGGGGGACACCTTACAAGGCCTCGCTCCTATGTGAAGGCAATTAATGGAAACTGTCTTCTCCAGGGACAGGAGCCCCATAGGGTATCCATTCCCAAGTGGTCAATCCTAAATAAATGCACCTATGAACACGAAATGGACTCAGCAGGCTATCTTAATATGTGCATATGTGTGTATATATGTATGCATGTAGCAATAAAGAAGATCTCATGAATCTGAGAGGGAATGGGGATCACTGGAGGAGCTGGGGTGGGAGCAGGGAGGAACGAAATCATATAAACACAGCACTCAGGTATGGATTTTTTTTTCTTGGAACTAGCTGCTGGTCTCGAACTCACAGAGATCCTCCTGCCTCTGCTTCTGAGTGCTGAGATTAAAGGTGTGCGCCACCACCACCTGGCTGAAATTAATTTTTTTAATAAATAAATAAATAAAACACTATCGGCCCTGGCTCACAAAAGCCTCCCATGTGTTATCCTGAAGTTCTCAGCCCCCTGACTGCTACCAGTTTAATTCTCTGCAAAGGGAAATAAACTTATTTATACACAGTGACTAAAAACTAGGGGGAGTTTGCCTCTAGAGCTAATCCATCCTGGTTGTACAAGATGAAAGAAGACTTAGCCACTAACGGGAACAGCTAACAGGTACATCTGCCTTCGTAACCAAGTCCATGCTGCCACCTTGGCCTGAAAGGCACAATTCCTGGTCTCACAGGACTGGCATTTTCTCAGGGAAAAGCACAGCTGGCACAGCTGGAGGAGGCAACAAATTGAAGGGATGGAGCAGAGACCACATTCCTAACTACCCGACCAAGAATCCCTTGAGGTTAGTCCTGGGCAGTGTGAGCCTCTGGGAGAGGGCACAGGAGCAACCGAACGGTCTGTCTGAGAGCCCTGTCTTGTTTTTATTGCTCCAAGTTTGGAGCTATCGTATTTTTAGTGTTTTCTCGAATGCTGAGGTGGTCTGGGCAGAAACCGTGCCTGAGGCCTGGGTGTGCTGCTGCTGGCAGGGAGATGCTCATTGCCCTGACTGGTCTCAGGGATGCCAGCTGTGTTCAGAGCACCTCAGGCCCTGTTGCAGGCAAGGGGCAGTGGGAGAAACAAGGGATGGAATCAGGAGGTGCACAGTGCCCTGTAGCCTGCCTACTTCTGGTGTTTCCTTTAATTAAAAAGAATCCAAGGATCTCAAGGCAGTCCAAAGAAAGGCCAGTGTTGGGGGTGCTAGGGAGCAGAGTGTGCTCAAACACAATCGTAGCCATGGAGTCAGCCTTTGCTCTCCACACCCACAGAGAACACACACGGGGAGAGGTTTTCAGCCAGCAAAGTCTTTCCATTTTAGGATAAACACCACAAGTAAGTGTTAAACAATCAATAGATTACAATGACCTCCTGCCACTATCCATAGAGTTAATGTCCCCTGGGCTAGGTGCCTTTGAGGGATGGATAGCAAGGGCCTTATAAAGCCGTATCCAGCCTATGGCTGTTTAGGTCTTTTCAGAGAAGGCAAGCCTGGTTCTGTCCCGGTCACCCACCAAGCAGGAAGAGGACTTGAAAGGGGGCTGAGGTCATTAGTCCAAGTTCCACCGCACCACACACAGTTGTACAGCCTGGTGAAGCCTTCCCCTTTCTCACACCGTTCTCTCCATCTGCCAAGGGGGGCACTCTGCCTTCAGTCCCCTCAGAACTCCCCACTGTGATGCCCTGTGGGGGGCCCCAGAGTCCCTGAAGCCCTAGAGCAGTTGAATATGCAGGCACTCCACCATCTTAGCTGGGGGTAACTGTGCACAAACACCGCAGCCTGCCTGAGCTCTACCATCTTAGCTGGGGGTAACTGTGTACAAACACCGCAGCCTGCCTGAGCTCTCGCGCTGGTTTCCCTTCAAACCATTTTGATACACGTGACCCAGAAAACACAGACTGTGCTCAGCCAAGAGAGTACCACTCTGCATCCTGAAACTGACACGGTGACTCAAAAGGCCCCTAGCCTGATTCAAATATAACACATTGCCCCAGGAAGCTGCCTTCTCTGCAGAGGAAAGAGCAGGTGGGCCCAGAGCTGGCCCCATTCCTCCTCGCTGTCTCCAGGCCTGGTCTGTATAAACAGGGGAAGCACCCTCATGTCTCCCACTCCCACCAAAGGGGGCTGGAGAGAGGCCTGTGGGACTGCTTTGAGATGAGCCAGCGACAACTCCCAGGGGATGGCACCAAAGCCATTGGGTTCCACCGAGCAGCTGACACAGGTTGTTCTGACAAGTCTATTTATAGAAGAATCTTGGCCTTTCCCGAGGGGACCTAAGTCTCTGAGTGACAAGGAAACACACACACTTCTTCCCTTTGAGACAAGGGAAAAAAAAATCTCTTAGGCGCTCAATGCAATTTCTCTTTGAGCAGGAGAGAAAGATTTGCTTAGGAGGTCACAATGGGGTCAAGGTAAAGCAATTCGCCCTGAAATTCTTTCTAGACTTGCTCCAAGAGAGAAGGTAGAGCCGGGAAATTTACTAAAGGAAGAAACAGAGCAGAATAAAATACTACCAATGAGAAGAAACATCCTAAGCGTTTGGAGGACGCACCCTCAGTTGTAAGTTGGTTCCACACACCTCTGCAGAGCAGTGGGAGGGATCACATTAGAGCCAGGTCACCCAGTCCCACCCCACCCCTGGGTGAGCGAGGTGCCAAAGGCTAGAAAACCTCTCTGTCCCTGACCACAGTCCTGAATGTTCAAGGCATGCCACCTCCCTTTCCTTCTCTGAAGTAGTTAACCCTTATTGTCCCGTTTGGCATCTTGTTCTCAGAGAAGGAGTTCCCTTGGAGGGGATGCCTGTCCTTACTGAGAGTACAGACACTGGCACAATGGTAAAGAGACACGCAAAGGACCCAAGATGTAGTGGATTCCACATACAAAGTAAAGGGCATCCTCCTCTGGAGCAATGCTGGGGAGGGGGCGGGGGTGGAGAGAGATGTCTGAGCTTGGAGCAAGCCTTCCCTACAGGGAGAGATGGGAGATGGGGAGGGGAAGCCACTGCCCCTTCCTCGGCGTGTCCCAGCTATTTTCTTGTAAGGATACCTCCGCTTCTCCCCAAGAATACCAGAAACAATCGCCTCTGTCAATGGCCAAGTAAGAGACACTCTTGCAGGGCCCTTCCGTGCCCAGTTATGCAAAACTTTCACCCTCTGGGACTAGGCTGGTAGTGAGAAGCAAGGCAGAAGCTCAACTTTGTTTTAAAAACAGGAACCATTTCCTTCCCAGGCAGCAACAAAACTTGCTAAAGCAATAAAACGTCAGTTGCCTATCAGCATGACCTAGAAAGCCTTTCACATTTCCCAAGCCTCGTCAGGATTTTCTGCCTCTCACAATTCCGCTTGGAGTTAAGATGGGGAACCATTGCTCCAGACTGGGGGAGGGGATCACAATGAAGCAAGAACCCCAAAAGAGGGTGGGACACTTCCCCTCTGCAATGATGTTTTTCTGCCTGAGGCTTACCTAGCCACAGAAGGAACTATTGCCTCCCTGTCCCCCACCCCCAAAATCAAGTACATGACCCCATGGATCTGTTTAAGTTGCCTCCTTCAGCATAAACGCACAAGCCACCTTTGGGTTCTGGGGTGTTATCTCAGAAAGGAAAGGCTCAATGCATTTGCCTAAAGCCAGAACTTAGCCAAGGCAGGGCCTGTGGGCAGAATGACCTACTCACAAATGAGGCAGCGAGAAAGGCTTAGGGAAGTTTTGGGTAATTCTAATTGGTGAAGGGCCACTGGATTAAGGATGAACTCGCCATACACCTGGAAACAGATCTATTTACATCTGTCTCCAAACCGGCAACTCCACACCTTTACCCCTGCCAACACAGGTGGCAGCTAGTGTGGCTGTGTGGCACCCAGGAGAGCACAGCCAGAGGACCAGCATGGGTAGCCAAAGGCCAGCATGTTTAAGAAACACACAGCCCCTTTGGATGACCCAAGCATACTCAGGAGCTAAATCGGTACTATGACGGCAGTCTAGGCAAGAAGTCTGTTTCTAAAAGCATTCTGGACTTCTGCAAAGTTGCTAGGCTAGGTTTTAAAATGGTTTCTAGTCACACGCAACACGGAAGTCTCAACTTGTATTTATCTGTGGAGGGCCGGGGCTCCCTCTCTTTCCCATCCACAAGCTGTAAGCTCAAATTGGAGGGGAACGACACAGAGAAGGTGCCCAGTTACCCGTTCAGGAACAGGTAGGTGAGCATGCAGCCATCCACGAACTAGCGAGGTCCCCAAAATCCTAGAGAGCCATTCTGAAAGGTCTAAGGGTGGGAGTTAGTGAGAGCGGGGCTGACCAGAATAGTACCTGAAACGGCTCTACCAACACATGGCTCTTGCTGGGGGAGAGAGGATGCCAGTTTCCTGCGTAGGCCACCGAGCTTACTTCCTCCCTTGAAGGTGCTTGTAATCATCATGTTTACCTTTGAAGGCTGCTTGCTCTGCACATTCCTGAAAAAGGTGGTCTTAGCAGTAAAGAAGCAGTCTTCCAGTTCCTCGTCCAGGCTGCAGTACCCACTGCTCATGCTGCTGTCCACGGTCATTGGGTCGCGCCCCTGTCTGAGAGCTCATCGGACTGCGGGGCTGGGGCTGTGGAAGGGGCCCTTCGGATTCTGTGCCTGATCAGGTACTGGTGCTAGTGGGTGACAGTGACCACGCGGGACCTGCTGGGCAGCCTGCGCTTCCTTCGCTGGGGCTCCAGGCTCCACAGCAGCCTGGGACTCTCTCTGCAGCGGCATCTGAGGTCCTGAGCGCTGCGCTCGCCCGCAGGCTCCCCGCCCAGCGTGCTGACGAGCCGCCCCTACACCTCCCTCTCCCAGCGCCTTTCCTGTACTGCTCTGTGCAGCTCTAAAGCCACTTCCTCTCGCAAGGTTCCCCAAAACCCTGCTGGTTGTTATTCACCCCACCCCAGCAGCTGAGCGCCAAGGACCCCTGGTGGGGATGCCAGGGATAGGGACCAGCCAGGATGGACCTGACAGGGACAGTTCGCTCTACCTTTTCCACCTCCTTCTGGAAGCAGCCTTTCTCACTTGCTATGGTGACAGCTTTGGAGTAAAGGTACATCTTCACGATTTCTTCTTTCCCATCCTCTCCATCATTCCACCCCACAATCCTTCCCCGTTCCCAGGGAACTAGGTCAGTCAGTGGTTAGAGAAGTAACCGGGGTGGAAATCATTATCCGGCCTGCCCGGAGAAGAAGCAACGTTTTAACTTGAAAAGGCCAGAGGAAACCGCGGGGTCTAATAAGCACTTGCGAGGCCCAGGCAAAGTGATGCAGGGTGGAGCTGACCCACCCTTCCAGCTGTAGAACTTCACCTTCAAAGAGCCTGCAGACAGCACCAGGTTATTTGCACATCCCCCCTGACAGTCTGGAGAAGGAAGCTCTTAGCCAGATGGAGTCATTCCTATACTTAATTCTCCAGTGACTAGGCGGGCCAGAAGAAACACTATTCTTCTTTGGGACTGGATCCTTTCAGGCCATCAGAGAATGAACACCTCTGCAACTTCCGGATCTCATTGGTCCCACAGCAGTTTGGGCTACCATTGTTTGAGCAGCAACTATGTGTGCTGGGTGATGGCGTGCAGTCAGCCATTAATTTTTTTTTTTTTTTTTTTTTTGGTTTTTCGAGACAGGGCTTCCCTGTAGTTTCTAGAGCCTGTCCTGGAACTAGCTCTTGTAGACCAGGCTGGCCTCGAACTCACAGAGATTCGCCTGCCTCTGCCTCCCCCAGTGCTGGGATTAAAGGCATGCGCCACCACCGCCCGGCTCATCAGCCATTAATTTTTAACACTAAACAGAGACCACGAATTCTGTCTCATGGGTGAGGAAGCCAAAGCTTAGTTTAGGGTCATGCAAATAGGCCATGTATGGCAGACTCAGAGCAGATCCGTGACCCTGGGGTCTATGTGCTCCGAGTCACTGTGATGGACCGTCCTTCAGCTAAGATGAGGCTGTTTGGTGGGCGTTCTGCCATCTTTAAGCACACAGCAAGCTGGAGTCCCAGGAATGAATGCACAGTCCTCAGAGGCTGACACCTTGAACAGTGGCAAACATGTTTACAGACTCTGATGGCCTGTGGACCCCAGGGATAGCCTGGAGAGGGGTGGAGGAGGTTATTAGGACCCAAGTCTCTGAGGCTGTTCTCTCAGTATGCCATAGTCCAGTGCCAGGGAAGCTCAGGCTGGCAAAGGGTTAGACTCCCCACCTCAGACATCAAGTTTAAGCAGTAGTTACTTCGAGAGGAATCTTCTTCCCCTCCTCAGCCAAATCTGCCGGTGCCTAGGGACTTTAAAGCTGCAGCCTAGTTCGGTTTTATCCTCCCAAGGAGAAGCCAGTAGATAGAAGCACCCTTGGGCTGGTGCCCTCAACCCAGAACCTTCAATACTACCAGCTCCCCCTTCCTAGAAGGAAGGTAAGCAGGCTAGGGATTGGGGTGGGGTAGGGGACTAAGGAGAATTTGCTAGGAGTTGGGGGAGACCTCCCTGGGTGGGGACTGAAGGGAGGCTTACCTCTGCCTACAGTGGTCTTCCTGCGGCACGAGGCTTTCCCCAGGGACCGCTGGTATCAGCTTCCACATCTGATGTTGGTAAGACAAATACTCAGGGGCCTCCTGGTAATCCACAGGCCATCCAGAGTGACCTACCTTTGTCTAGCTAGAAAACCCCTCACAGTTTTTTAATAAGTCAACCTCCAGGTTCCATAGAGCTGTCTATCACACAGAACCACCTCTGTGACCACACTGTGTCCTTGGGGTCACCCACGGAGCTCTGCAGTGCCACCATGGCGGTACGGTGTTTAAACTGGGCGGTCTCAAGCGTAACTAATAACAACCTTCCAACGCCAGGCTCTAGCCTCCCAGAAAGCGGCACAAGTCCCTTCCTGTGCACAGCACGTGGGATGCCAGAGGTGAGGAAGAAAGCTCCCTCAGGGACGCTGCGTGCTTAGAGTATTGCTCCATGTGATTCCAAACACTGTGAAAGCTGACGCCAAACAGGGCTTTTCAGAGTGTCTTCGATACCTGTACTTCTCTTAGGCCGCTCTATGATCTTAAGAGCGAGTATTGTGCCCATTTTACAGGTGGAAAAAACTGATGGAAGTAACTTGTTCCGTCCCAGCTCATTACTTTCACAGCCTCCCGACTCCTGACTCCTGGTCACACTGTCATCTTTCACATCCACCCCCACCTGCCAGTGGATCTAAGCTTGTAAGGAAGCCAGGAGTAAGGATCAGCAAAGCAGAGACTGCAGGCAGGGTTGCAGGACGCAAAGAAATCTGCAAAGATCATACCCAACAGAGCGATGAGCAATCTCTGCTGGCCAAAGCTGACTGACACCCAGAGTCTCAAAGGGAGGGAGCCTGGTTGTCCAGAGCATCTAGCTGGAACCTTGACATTGAATAATTAACAATAGTGACATCAATTGGTCCTGGGAAGGGAGGGGGCGTGGAGGAGCTTGGGTGGCAGGTTTTAAACTTCTAAAGGGTAAGCCATAAAGCATGGGAACTGCCTGGTCTTGCCCATGGAGCCAGAAACAGGGCCTGGACCCAAAGTGTGCTGCGCAGGTCCCTAGCTGCTCTGTGCAGGTTGTGAAAGCCTTGGCAGAATACTGAACGGCCCACTTCCCTGACTCAGCATCAGATGATGAAAGATGTGCTTTTAACCTTTGCTCCTTTCTCACATGGAATCCTAACAGGAGGCCAGAGCCCTTGTCTGGTTCATCCTGGGGTGCGGTTTGATCAGGAAAAGCCAGGATATGTGAGGCAGGGATTGGTGTGTTTGCCTGCACGTGTCTGTGTACCACCAGCGTGCCTGGTACCCTCAGAGGCCAGATGAGGGTGTCAGATCTTTTGGAACTGGAGTTACAGATGGTTGTGAGCTGCCATTTGGGTACCGGGAATCTAACCCAGTTCTTCTGGAAGAGCATTCAATATTCTTAACCTCTGAGCCATCTCTCCAGGCCCTGCCCCCAACTCCACTTGATTAAGCATCTTGAACAACTGTGGACCTCAGATTTCTGCACAGTTGGGCATCAGGGATGAAGATCCGTTTAAGAACCACGAACAGAAGCTGGAAACTGGGATGATGTACCTCCCACCCCGAATACACATTGAGAAATGAACATTTGCTAATGTTGCACCAACTCCATGTGCATCACTTCATCTAACCCCTCCAACAAGCTCACGAGGAAACTGTTACTCTCTGTTTTACAAAGAGGAGAGTCAGGCGGTTTAATAACTTACCACTTAGTCATGCATGCCAGTTAACGGTGGAGATGAATCAACGCTGTGGGGTTTGATTCCAGACTCTGTCCTTCTAGGCCCATGATTACTGCCATAATTACAGCACCGCCCGAAACTGTACTCGCTCACAGACAAGGTAGAGCCACTCTCCCCATTGCCTGGACTCCTGTGTCCCTTCTCTCCCAGTGTGTGTTGGGAGAGTGTTAATGTCTCATCTACGCCAATGGTTTCAGTCCCTTTTGACAGACACATTGTATTTCTCGCTCCCAAGCAGCAGCCTTCTGCATACACCATCCTGCCCACTTATCTTAGCTGGCTGTCTACTGCTGAGCAACTCTGGGAGGAAAGGGTTTGTTTTGTCTGATAGCTTACAGTCCATCGCTGTTGGAAATTGGGACAGAATCTTGGAGGCAGGAACTGGAGCATAGATCACAGAGGAACACTACTTACTGGCTTGCCCTCAACACCTTGCTCAGCCTTTTATCTTATAAACACCAGGATAACCTGCCCTGGAGTGGCACCATCCACAGTGGGCTGGGCTCTCCCCTAGCAATCATTAATCAAAATAATAATAATAATAATAATAACCCACAGACTTAACCTATAGGCCAGTTTGATGGAGACATTTTCTCAGTTGAGGTTTTCTCTTCTCGGGAGACTCTAATTTGTGTCAAAGTTGACAGAGAACCAATCAGCACACCACTGTGGCCCCATTCTTAACAAACCTGAAATCAGTGTCAGTATTTCTTGCTTGCCCCTCCACCTGCTCATCCCTTCCACCCTAAATCACTGCACAGCCGTCTAAGAACTTCCTTTGTTACTGCCCCCTCCTCCTCACCTCCTTATTGCCAAAGTTACTCTCCCCAGACCCAGCTCTATCCACGGTAAGTCCTCCATCACAAAACCTTCCATACAAGTTGGGTGATGGTGGTGCACACCTTTAACCCCAGCACTTGGAGGGAGAGGCAAGTGGATCTCTGCGGGTTTGAGGCCAGCCTGGTCTACAGAGCTAGTTCCAGGATAGCCAGGGTTGTTACACAAAAAAAGCAAACAAAACAAAACAAAGCAAACAAACAAAAACCTTTCCATGCAGACATCAATTGCTGGTGTTTTCATTTCATTTAACAACGATTTCCACATAAGTAGGTGTTTGAGTCTGGACATAAATGATGTACACAAAAGATGAGACCGGTTCTTGTGGTGGAATCTGGGGAGAGAGACAGGAGCTTTGTGTCCTCAGAGTTCCTGAGCTCTTACACACCTTTGTGTCAGAGTTCCTAAGCTCTTACACACCTTTGTGTCCTCAGAATTCCTGAGCTCTTACACACCTTTGTGTCCTCAGAGTTCCTAGCTCTTACACACCTTTGTGTCAGAGTTCCTAAGCTCTTACACACCTTTGTGTCCTCAGAATTCCTGAGCTCTTACACGCCTTTGTGTCAGAGTTCCTAGCTCTTACACACCTTTGTGTCAGAGTTCCTAAGCTCTTACACACCTTTGTGTCTTCAGAGTTCCTGAGCTCTTACACATCTTGTGGTCTCACTTAACCCTTCGTGCCCTGCAAGAAAACATTTCAAAGATGCATAAAGTAAGGCTCAGATTTCAAACCCAGTAACTCCCTGTTCCTGCTGCTTTCTTCCCTCCACTGATGACATAGTATTCAGAGCTCTAGACTGGGTCCTTCAAGGCCCTCCCATCACACGCCCGGCCAGCAAGCTGTTTGTCGTCACAACCAAGTACTCTCATTACAGCCGTGCAGAACTTGACTTGCGTCCCCAAAACCATCGCTTCTCTCTCATGGTTTCACTTTTGTTATTCTCTGTTACTCTTCGTCTGGGGGTGGGAGGTGGCTCAGTGAATAGAGGGCTCATCCCACAAGCAGGAGGACCTACACTCAATCTCTAACACCCATATGAAAAGTCAGTGTGACACCATGGACCTATGATCCCTGAACTGAGGAGACAGACACAGGAAGATGCCTGGGGCTTGATGGCCAGCCAGACTAGCTGATCAGGGAGCTCCAGATTTAGTGAGAGTCCCTGTCTACAAACTAAGGTAGCAAATGGCCAAGGAAGCGATCTGATGTTCACCCTAGGGCCCCACATGCACACACGTGCACGAGTGCTCCCCACATACACTCCTACACATGCTATCCCCAACGCACAGAAATAAGGTAGGTAGCATTCTTGAGAAATGTCCCTTGAGGTTGTCCTCTGACCACCACATGCAAACATACACCTATGTAACACACATATGCACATGTGTCCATATGCACACGCACATGTGCGCACACACTCAGACACACACACAGACACACACACACACACACACACTTCCTCTGTCCTCTGCTTCCCATTCCCCAGTGATGATCACACCTCCCACACCGTCTTCAGAAGCATCCTCTGTCGGATGTCTTATTGAGGTTGAATCTTAAGACCACTATCTGCCATCCCCAGAGTGGCGTTTCTGAGCATGACAAGGCTATGTACAGCAGAGAGCTCAAAGTTTCCACAGATGACTTCCTGTCTTACAAGATAAGCATCTGCATACCATTTAGGTCAGGTTCACAAGAGATTCACTTTCTCAGAGACACCAGCCCACACCTCACTTCTCTTCCTTGGCTGCCAGGTAACAGTTCTGACAGAGTCTGGATGCCTACAAACACCGAGTGGGGTCGAGTTAACTCTGTCGCCCACGTCAAGAAGCAGATACCCTGAAAAACTCATGATGAAGTTGGGGTCAGGTCTAGGGTCTGTGCCTTTTGTTGTCCTGTTGGAAGACTAGAGAATCCAGGTGCTTCTCTTCAGTCACCTTCTCCCTCAGGTGCCCCTCAGGTGCAGGGCTAATCTTCTAGCCTCTGGGGTGAGATGACAACCTCCATAACACTACCCATAGAAAAGAAGGTCCTGCTGCCATGAGCCTGGGAGCTTAGGGAATGGCGTGCCTGTTCTCCTTGAGAGACAGGCGCTTGGGCACTTCCCTGTTTTGGAGGTAACTGGCTCTGCTACAGTAGAAAAGAGTTCACCCAGTACCTGGCAAATCAGCCTCCAGAAGCTCCCAGGCAGGAAGGTTCTCCGGGGAAGGTGAATTGTTGACAGATTAAGCAGTACTTTTTGGTTTTGGAAGAAGTAGGGAATCAAGAAAGAGGCCACGGCACAGGGTATGCCAAATGCAGGCAGAGTGGGCCCTTCGGCACACATAGGCAGGCGGGCACTCATCTTGTTACTTTTGGAATTCCCCAGGAGAGACAATCCGTTCCTTATCTAGGAAAGGAGCCAGGACAGAAACTGAGGCTAAATTATGCACTTGGAAACCAAGGGAACAATTGCCAAGATGGCGGGTGGGCTCTAATGTACACTGCTCCTCATTTTCTGGGTCTACCAGAAGAGACCGTATTGGATCTTGGACCCACTCTGCCTTTTCCAACTTTCAGACTAATGCCCACAAACTAGAGGTGGTGAGTTGCCTCCATTTTATGGTGGACAAAGGATGGCGGAAGATGGTTGCCGGGCCACTGATTTATTAAGCTACTTTAGCCAGGTTATAGGACTACAGACACTAACTTACTCTAGGATTAATTGCTTCCCCCAACATCAGAAGGCACTTGAGAGCAAGCATTAAGGACTGGGCATCAGGTGGAGGTACTGGATCCCACACCCATTTCCCCCCCCCCCCCATGTTATGTGTGTATGATAATGTATGCGTGTGTGTATGTGCATGCCACGGGGCATGTATGTGCAGGTCAGCCTCAGGTGTTCATCCTCACCTCCCAGTCTCTCTGGGACAGGGTCTCTCTGATGTCCGCAGCTGTATGTGCTGCTAATCCACCAACTTCTGCAGATTCTCCACCTCACCATGGGAGCGCCACACCCACCTTTCTGCAGCCTCTAAAAATTTAAACTCAGAAGACCCTAAGCAATAGTGGAGAGGGCGTCTGCACTGGCTTTCCCCAGTAATCAGATTGATATGGCTACCTTAACTGTCATCATAGAACTTTATCCAGCAAATGATGGAAGCAGACGCAGAGATCCACAGCTAAGCATCGGGCTGAGCTCCCAAAGTCCAGTCGAAGAGAGGGAGGAGTGACGATATGAACAAAGGGGTCAAGACCATGATGGAGACACCCACAGAAACAGCTGACCTGAGCTAATGGGAGCCCACCAACTCTGACCTGACTCTGTCAGCAGGGGAGCCAGCATAGGACCAAACTAGGCCCTCTGATCATGGGTTACAGTTGCATGGCTGGGTTAGACTGTAGGGCCACTGACAGTGAGACCAGGATTTATCCCTACTGCTTGTACTGGTTTTCTGGAACCCATTCTCTTTGGAGGGATACCTTGCTCAGCCTGGATATAGTGGGGAGGGCCGTGGTCCTGCCTCAAAGCAATGTGCTAGACTTTGTTGACTTCCCATGGGAAGCCTTACACTCTCTGAGGAGTGGATGGGGGTAGGGTGGGAGGAAGTTGGAGTGAGTGAGAGGAGGGGAGGGAATGGGAACTGGGATTGGTATGTAAAATGAGAAAAAAATTGTTTATTGAAAATAAGTTAATTTAAAAAAAAAGAATTTAAACTCAGATTCTCATGATTTGCAACAAACATGACCCCCGGGGTTCACTCCCCAGGATGGCGGACTGGGTTTTAAAGCGATGCTCAAAAGTACCAAGAGTGCCCGGGCAAAGTTCAAGAATGTTTATGAGAATATAAAAATATCATATTTAGCTAAGGTCAAGTGTAGGACTATGAAAACATCATCACCCAACAAAGCAAAATTGGAAATGTCTCACATTCAATTAAAAATTACTAGAAGTGGGGGCTGGAGAGATGGCTCAAAGGTTAAGAGCACTGGCTGCTCTTCCAGAGGTTCTGAGTTCAATTCCCAGCAACCACATGGTGGCTCACAACCATCTGTAATGAGATCTGGTGCCTCTTCTGGTGTATATATGTTAACAGAACATTGTATGCATAATAAATAAATAAATCTTTAAAAAATTACTAGAAGTGGCTGGGCATGGTGGTGCACACCTTTAATCCCAGCACTCAGAAGGCAGAGGCAGGCGGATCTCTGTGAGTTTGAGGCCAGCCTGGTCTACAAAGCAAGTTCCAGGACAGCTAGGGTGGTTACCAGAGAAACCCTGTCTCAAAAAACAAGCAAAAACAACAACGACAACAATTACTAGAAATACAAACAAACGGAGTATTATCCTTAATGAGGAGAAAATGCAATCAGCTGAAACAAATCTATGACTTAGATGCTAGAATTAGTCAAAACACTAGAAACCATTGAGAAGTTTTTCTATTTATTCATGAAGTTAAGTAGAGAAATGAAATATATCTAAAATAGCAAATCTTACTTCTAGCAATGAAATTTACAATGCTTTGGATGAGAAAGATGCTGAATGGAGCTAACGAGAGTTAGACACCGTTGAAGAAAAGATTGGGGAACTGGAGGACATGGCAGTTATGAGAAGAGACCCACACACACACAGCATGGGAAGGAGAAAGACAAACATAGATGACCCAGACACGGAGAACACGCGTCATATATAGATGGCCCTGGACACAGAGAACGGGAGATTTACAATTGGGAACCACACAGGAGAAAATAGTGGTGTGGGGTCGCTAAAGTAACAAAAGAAAAAGCCTTTCAGTTTAGAATTTCCAACTCAGCAATGATCTCAGAAACAAAGACGAAATAGGACTTTTTTCAGGCATGGGAAGCTGAAGGAATGCGTCCGCGCACACGCCATACAAGCCAGGGATGGGAGAAACTACACCACCGAAGTTGGTGTCAGCAGAGCCTGCAAGTTTACAATCCCTTTTCTCAGAACATCCCTATCGCTAACCAATACGTGGCTGAAGAAAGACACAGTGTTGGGCAGAGGGCTTAGTGGGAGAGAACACCGCAAGCGTGGGAAGGGAGTCTGAATCCCCAGCAAGAACACAAAAAGCCAGCATGGCTGTCCGTGCCTGTAAGCCAGCATTAAAGGGTGGAGACAGGCAGGTCCCGAGAACACCCGCCAGCCACCCCAGCGTGCATGGCTAGCTTCAGGTTCTGCGGGAGACGTTTTCCACCAAATGGGAAGAGAGTGACTGAGGAAGCTGACCAGTGCCCTGTTCTGGACTCCCTATGTATGCACGAGTATGGACCTAGACACTCAAGTTCTTGTACCACACACAGACCTCACAGACACATGCAGGCATGCACACCTGCACAAAAGGTAAATAGCTAAAAATAGAGGGAAAAGACATAGTAATCTTAAACTCAGCGATAAAGCACTTTACCCCACTATGTGTGAGGCTCTAAGTTCAGTTCCCAGCACCTCAAAAAAAAAAGTTCAGTAACTATGCTAATTATCAGTTCCTAGACTGTTACCAGGGATAATGACAGCTACTTCACAGTGATAAAAGGGCCAATTATAAGGGCACAGCAATCCTAAAACTGTGGAGCCTCAAAACAGGGGAGCGTATCAGGGTAAGGTGCTGCAGCTGGTAATTCAGGACCTGGGAGGCTGAGGCAGGAGGCTTCTGAGTTCCAGGTCAATGGTACTACATATAGAGACCCTTCTCATAGACAAATGAATCGAGAGCTGGTCATAGAGCTCAGCGATCCAGCCCGTGCCTGGTACGCTGAAGGCCCTAGGCTCATCACCAACGCTGTGTCAAACACCAAGAATATATAACTCTCAGCTGAAATGAGCAAATCCACCAGGAATCCATGTAAGGGAGCCACCTTAAGCGAGACATGCACTTGTAAAGCTTGGAGGAGGGCAAAGAATAGAATCAAAATATCTTATATGAAAAGCCTAATAAAATAAAATAACGCAAAAAACAAAAATAAATAAAGCAAAAACAAAACAAAACAAAACCCTTTTCCTATTACTCTTTTCTTCACCTCTCTGGCTCCCCCGTGTGGTAATCCTGGGTTCGACACAGATAGTGGCACTTCCTGGAAAGGCAAGGCCTGGGATGGAGACAGCTGTGCTGGGGTAGGTAATTCAAAGAGACTCCAAACTGCCACCAACTGAGTCAGTTCTCAGGGGCTGCAGGGCTCAGCTAAGGAATGACAGTGGGGCAGGGTATCTATCAGTGTTTGGGATGGGAATGCAGGCAGAAAGGAAACAGACCTGCTGGTTTGAAAGGCTAGGTGGGTCCACTCTGGAGCTATGAAAGACTTTTATCTGTTGGGTGAATGGGGCCAGGGTCACCCAGGCAGTGGCACAATGGCTTAGGCTTCAGGGGTGATAAGATGAATGTCTGCACTTGTGGGGAGATGGCGCAGTTGGTATGCACGTACCCAGCACAAACATGGGGGCTTGAGATGTGGTTTTGGTCTTGGATCTAGAACTTGGGGTCTCTCTGCACTGTCCTCCAGAACAGAAGTCCTCTCTTAGGACATCTGGCTGTATGGGGACACAGTTTTAGCTGTCAGATGGGCGAGTTGACCTCTGGCCTCCACGTGTGCACATAGGTACCTGTAATGTGCATGTGATGTGCACACCTGTAATGTGCATGCGTCCCCCCCACACAAATAAATAGAGATAAATCTTAAACATGCTTGTATGCAAAGAGAACTGAAATAACAGTCACGTGGAATAAGTCCAGGGCCAGGATACTCCCAAGTATCACGCAGGAGAGCCAGAAGCTGCACGGGAGGGGCTGGCCTTGGCAGGAGTCTATTGGGTAGAAGAAAATACGGGCACTGGGGAATGGGATTTCAGTGATGGGGACGGCTTAAGTTCCTCTCTTATAATCTGCATATTCCACGGTCAAGAAAAGTGTGTCAACAGCCGGAGGGCCAGAACTGTCTGGTTCTGGAGAACACGGAAGGATGGGAAACACGGAAGGACGAGAAACACAGAAGGACGGGAAACATGGAAGGACGGGAAACATGGAAGGATGGGAAACACGGAAGGATGGGAAACACAGAAGGACAGGAAACAAAGCGCAACACCTTCTCTTGAGCTGGGCTTTCACAGAAGCCATGCAGGGGCTGGGCTGCTTCATTGTGAGCGTACTGGGGAGCCACTGAGGGCTGTCATCACTGGAGTTACATAGTGAGAGCACTTTTAAAGCCACCAAAGAAAAAACCCACTTCAGGATGCCCCCCAAATGAAAGAACCACAGCTGTTCCAGCAATCTGTCCTGCCCCTCACCTAACAGCCATGACATTCTCTGGCAAACAGGCAGAAGGTGAAGCCAGGACCTGGGTAGGCCGGCAGGAGGCATGCTGATCACACGAAGGGCACCCAAGGGAAAGGCATCAGGCTTAAGGATCGCTGAGGAAAGACTTGAAACAACGGATCTTTTGTCTGGCAAAAGCAGGCAGCTATCAGTGCCTTCCTCAGGAGGCACGGGGACTGTATGGCCTCAGGAGTTTGCAGCCGAGGCACTGAGCCACCCTGCCCCTCCCACATCTGCTTTATTTTCTTCCTTCCTCTGCTGAGACAGCCAGAAATCAGCCAATACAGCTTTTCAAAAGGTGAAGGCCAAATCCTATCTTTAGGATGATCTCGGTTATATTTTGAAAAGTGTTTGAAGGGCTGGAAGTACATCGAGTAGGTGCGCAAGGCTGCAGGTTCGAGCCCCAGGACCACACACATAGGTATAAACGCTGTACAGAGGGGATGCATGAAAACCCATGCAAGACTGCTCCTCCCCAGCTGTTGAAAAAGCGATGCTCTTCTTTCCCTTAAAAAGCAAAAAGGATGTGACAATAGACATGGGCCTTCACCTAGTGGAGCTCAGGCCCAAGCCTCTGCCTCGATAAATCCCAGAAGATGGCAAGAAGTTAGTTCAGCCAGGCAGCAACGGCCATGTGAAGGAAAGCACCACGCCACTGACATGTGTAACAGAACTGTGGATTCTGTTACGTTAGCCAAGGCAGAAATCAGCATGAACAGGTTGCTTGCCAGCCCCCCCGGCTGGCAAGCAAGCAAGCAAGCAAGCAAACAAACAAACAAACAAACAAACAGATCAGGGCCTGGCTTTCCTCACAGAACCTGATAGAGCACTCTACTAAAGGACAGGGCCAAGCCTGTCCAAGGCACATGCCACAGCACCCCAGCAACCCACACCCACACAAGCTGTTGGCTGCTCGGGACCGCTCGCATTGTGTGGATTTCCTACAGCTCTGTGATGTTCCAGGCCTGTTTCTGTGAGAGACAGCTGTGATTCAATTAGCCAGAGGGCTCTAGGATGCCCCTTCTTCCAAGGAGGCAATGAGGATAGAGCTCTGTTGTCTGATGTGCTACAGGAAAGCAGCCCTCCTGGCCATCACTCTAAGAAAGAGATCGTTTGTGAGAAATCCATGCCCTCCCCAGCCTCCGTCCACAGCCCCGGGAGTTGGCCCACAGCCTAGAGGCTTCACCACCTCAGCACGGCTGACATTTGGGGCCAGCTGTGGGTCATCCTGCAACATGCAGAATGCTTAGTGGAACCCCTGGCCTCGACGCACTGGGTCCCAGGAGCACCCACCCAGCCGACAACCCTAACCAACTCCAGATATGGCCAGATGTCTCGGGGGGAGGAAGCAAATCACTTCCTCCTGCAGCCTGCTGTTCTGGAAGGAGGCATGGAGAAATCCCAAGAAGCAGATTCAGGAGTGGGGAACCAACCATATTGGGAGCAAAAAGAAAAGACCAGGCAGTTCCCAAAGAGAAAGGGAAACTGGACAAGACAGATGTTTAAATATGCTTTTAGGAATGTGTGCTATCTGCCCACCCCCCATTGTCTAAGAGTGTACTCATAAACTGGCTGCCTAGGGGTGGGGCTCAGCCAAAGCACTGGCCTAGCAGGCTTTAGGTTCCACCACCAGCACCAGGAAAACACAAGACAGAAACATGGCTCATCAGTGCTTCCCCAGTCATGTGTGGACTAGGGGTATCCAGAGGCCTGGCTGCAGGCTACTCCAGAGCAGCCATGACTCCACACTGAAGAGGAGATAGCAAAATTTTCAATTCGCAGCTTAGGACCAGTTTGATGTTATCCTTGTAAGAGTACATATCAAAAGTACTTGTTTTCTAATAGTGCTTTCTCATGGGAGAAGACATGGAGACGGCAGAGGAACTGGGGTCGCCCACAGGTGTGCCATGGAACACATGCACGTAGGCTGTGGGGACCTGAGGCTGCTCATGACTCCTCCACAACACCTGGGTGTTTTTCCTTCTTTAGGGTCAGAGTTTATTCCTTCCTTGCTTTGCTGTCAGCACAGGACAGGAAAGAGCCATTTTTCTTAACTGTATCACTAAGTCCCCCGTGTTCCTGGGCCTGGGATATACTGGGCGCCTAAAACCTTGTTAAATTAATAAATGGGTACTATCCTAGGACACACTTTACTTCCCTCAACCTGCAGAAAAAAAAACTATGTCAAACGTCACCTCCTTGGGGAAGCCTTCCTTGATTTTTTTCTCTTAGCAGAAATAATTACACTGTGTACCCAAAACCTCGGGTTGACACCGCACACACGTCCCAGCATATATCAGTGAGTTGTGTTACAATCCCCTGCCGGAATGCAAGCTCTCTGCGAACCATTTAACGTTATCAGCACTTGGTACACAGTAGATAGCTGATAAATGTTTAACACAATAATCAATACCCACAGCCCTCTGCCTGCATGCCGAACCCCAAACATTACAGTCAGGTGCACTGCCACTCATGTGCTTTGCCAACTCAGAATCTTGAGCCACTGAGGCCACCGTGCTCCCATTGCTGCAGGCGGCAGAGAAAGAACACTTGCCCAGACCCTCTGAAGGCTGGTCTGAGAAGTCTGGAAGGATCTGTTTTCTAAAGGCAAGACGATGTGGAGAACTTCAGGCCGTTCAGGCCTTCTAGAAACCTCTCTACGATTCATTCTGCTCCCACCCGTACCCGTACCTGGACCAGAGCCCAGGACCAAACAGACTGCATGGGAGGGAGCTGCAGGGTAGACCCACTCCTGGTCCCTAGGCTCCTGGGGAAGGGTGTGTCTGAGGCTCCTTCTGACCAGAGAACAGCCGGTATACATGGAATCCTGCCACCCTCGGGGGCTGCTCTCCAGCCTGGCCTGTGGGCTCCTCTGCTTACCTGGCTGAAGGGAGGGGTAAGGGTGCTCTCTGGAGAGCGTCCATCCAGGGCAGGGCCCTCCTTCTGTCTGCAGTCCAGCTGGATCAGGCTGCGGCACTCTGGGTGGCAGGTGAATTTACAGTCTAGAGGAAGAGAATCAAAGGGATGGGGTCAGGCAGACATCTACTCCCTCCACCCAGAAGGATTAGAGACTGCATTCGGCTCTGGTAGGCAGAGCAGCAGAACAGAGAGGTGGGGGTGGGGAAGCTGTGTGAGACCTCTGTGCCACAGCAAGGAGCGGCAGCAAGTCCTTCACAACAGTGCAAACCGCGTCCACCTGCGCCATCTGGTGTGACCTAGCCTTCAGCGATTTCTTCGGTCAGACCATCTGGTTATACAGTGATGTCTATTCTACTAATTCATATTGGTAACCAGAGGCCACCACATCCTGGGGAGAGTCTTGTTATGTCAATCTATAAAACAGGTTTGTCACCCAGCCTGTGATATAAGGATGGTTACAGGGGCTTAAGAAGGTAAGTTGGGAACAATCAAAAGCGCCCCATCACCATAAGATTCTGTCTCTAGCCTAGTCTAGACCAGCAATGTTGGGTGGTTCCGTTAAGACCATTAGTCTACTGACGACACCAAACCGGGAGGAAAGTACATTCTAGAGGTGGTTCTCTTCCATGGAAGTGGAGACTTAGTGACCAGAAGGAAAAAGAACCTTTAGACTTCCATCTGAGGACTTCCTTAAACCAGGGAAGCCAGGGGACTCCCAGAAACCTCAAGTTGAGGCGCCCAACAACACAGACCGTGAGCAGCAGAGCAAAGGCTGCCATTTCTTAGTTTCTCAAGGCCTTCGTCTGGAGCCTCCTTGGCAAAAGGGAAGGGACGTTAAAGGGGCCCAGGAGGCAGAAAGACTCAGCCCAGGGATAGGAAAAGGACAGGAGGGGAGGGGCTAGGGGAAGAAAAGGCAGAGGAAAGAAACGAATGCCAGTGGCAGCGGGCAGCACCGTTCCCACAGACGGCTGCTGGGTCAGAGCGGCCCCTTGTCCTGGCGGCCACAGCTCAGGCAGAGCACGGTCTTCCAGGTCCTGGCTTCCCTGACTGTGAAGTCAGGTGCCTAAGGTGAGCCAGAGCAGCTGGGCTTTGTGGCAGGGGCCTCAGCGCCTGGGTTTGCATGAATAATCTGGAAGTTAGAAGACCGCTTTTGGTTGGCAGTGGCTCAGGCACCCTGAGAATCCCTTCCAGACTTGAAATTTTGTTATATTTTGTCTCTTTTTCTCCAAGCTGCTAAACTGCAGACCTGAGCTTAAGGTCCTGTGGCAGCTGGTTTCTTCCCACTCAGCTGAGGCGATATCCAGCTGCCTCCTGGAGGCAGGAACTGAAGCAGAAGCCACGGAGTAACTCTGCTTGCTGACTTGCTACCTGTGAGCATGAACGAGAATGGCCCTGACAGATTCACATATTTACATGCCTGGTCCCCAGTAGGTGAACTGTTTGGAAGGATTAGGGGTGTGGCCTTGTTGGAGGAGGCGTGTCACTGGGAGTGGTGTCTGATTTCAAAGTACATCCTTGGCCCAGTGTCCCTCTCTCTGCCTGCTGCTCATACATCAGGATGCAAAGCTCTCAGCTACCTCCCCAGCACCGTGCCTGCCTGCCTGCCTGCCGCCATACTTCCTGTCGGAATGACGATGGACTAACCCTTTGAAACTGCAGGCAAACCCCCCATTAAATGCTTTCCTTCCCAAGAGTTGTCCTGGTCATGGCGTCTCTTCCCAGCAACAGATCACTGAGACACCTTCCATGGCTTACTTAGCTTGCTTTCTTATATAACCAGGACCAATGCCCTGAGGTGGCACCACCCACTGTGAGCTGTGCTCTCCCACATCAATTATCAATAAAGAAAATACCCCCATAGACAAGTCCACAGGCCAATCTGATGGAGGCAATTTTCTCAACCAAAGTTCCCCCTTCCCAAATGACCCTGGGTTCTGTCAAGTTGGGGGTGGGGGAAAGCAAAACAAACCTAACAGAAGTTGTAATGGGTAAGGTCAGTCCTCTAAGGCAACACCATGCACCTTCAGGGTCCCACAGGTGTCGTGGGGCTCCCGTGGCTGGCACACAGCTCATTGGAGATAGCTCACCCTCAGTGGGTAAAGGGCACAGAGGGCCACATGGATCACAGCACCCAGAAACTCCAGGACTTTTTGATAATGTAACACCGAGGGTAGAGCCCAGAAAGGGTGGGGCTGTCTAGGACACAGCTCTGGAACACACCTGGCTGGCTCCTGGTCATTCCCCAGCAGCGGAGAATGCTCTAGAACCAAGAACATGAAGAGGACGGTGGACTAGAAGCCCTGCCAGCTCCAAGGCAGGTGAGAGCCACCACCTCCATGGGGGAAGGCCTCCAGACAGCTCAAGATTTCTCCTCTTCCCCTTGCAGTGCCCTGCGTAATTGGCACGTTCTGCCCGTCTGTGTGCCTGTCTTGGTATCTTGACTTCCACTGCTTTGTCTCACCGCCTCTCTTACACACACACACGCACACACACACACACACGCACACGCGCACACACACGCACACGCACGCACACGCGCGCACGCGCGCACACACACGCACTCGCACGCGCGCGCGCACACACACGCACACGCACACACACACACACGCACACGCGCACACACACACACGCACACGCACGCACGCACACACACACACACACATGCACACGCACCCGCGCACACCTCAGAAAGGCCTTTTCATAATCCTGACACTGAACTGGACAAGATAGGAATGGAAGACTCCAAGAGCAGGTTTGGAATTTTTGAACTGTGTGGTGGCCCACACCTTTAATCCTAGCACCTTGAACAGAGTTCAAGGCCAGCCTGGTCTGTTTAGCAAGTTCTAGGCCAACCGGAGTTATATGAAAGCCCCTGTCTTAACAAAGCAGAAAAACAACAAAAGAGAAACAGGAAATACACATGCGCACTAACCACCTTCTCCAACAAGACCGTGTCGTCCTGCAGCCAAGTTCCTGGACTATATCCTCATACTTTCCAGTCCCTGGGATGCCAGGCCCAGGGCTTCCAGGCCAGCACTGATGGCATCTGAGCCCCTGTACCACCAGTACACACAAAAAACAGTGTCCTGCAGGGCTGGGGTTGGCCTCGAGTGGGCAATGCTACACCTCCCAAAGCCCAGGTCACGTCCCAGGAGAGGCTTGGGGCTAACTCCATGGCCCCCTTCTCTCAAGGCAGCTCATCACTGTTAGCCAGTCTCTGACCCTGGTGTCCTACTGTATTCTACAACCTTTATCTGGTGTTTAGTTTGGACACAGGAAGACAGATTCTGGGTGGAACTAAGCCATGTAGATGCCACCATCTCTGCCGAAGCACTCATGTGCTGGCCTGGACTGCCACACACTCTGTGCTACCCAAAGGGAAGTACAAGTAAGATAGCTATGACCCTCAGCCAGATGTGGTGTTCACACTTTCGATCCCAGTGCTTGGGAGGCAAAGGCAGGCGGATCTCTGTGAGTCTGAGGCCAGCCTGGGCTACAGAGCGAGTTCTAGGACAGCCAGGGCTACACTGAGAAACCCTGTCTCAAAACAAAAAGACATGACTCCCAGGAACCAGGGAGCAGTGAGGGCATGCACAGGAAGTAATTTGTAAGATACCTGAAAGCCATGCCCCACTCTGGTCAGATCTAGGAAGCTGGTTCAGACCTGTGAACAAGGGAAGCCAAAGAGGGGTTGGCATGAAGGAGCCTACATAGCCTGGAAAGAAAGGAAAGAGTGACAGCCTGCTCAGGTGCTCTCATCACAGGGAACAGAGGGACCGGAGCCTGCCAACACTGGATAGCTAGGACAAAGATCACACCACCAAGAGCCGCAACAAAAGACTGGAGAGCAACACACCAAGCTCTAGCCAGTTTCTTAGCATTTTAATTAGTATATATTGATTATTTTATTGTAGCATTTCTACACACACATCATGTTCTGTCTTCTTGCACCCTCTAGAGAATCTCACTTCTTTCCTCCCCATCCTTCTCTATGTGGCCCAGATCCCACCCATGAGAGAAAACACAATATTTAAGTCTGGCTTTCTTCTCTCATGATTTCAACTCCGTCTTCTGATTTGTTTGTTTGTTTTCCAGACAGGGTTTCTCTGTGTAGCCCTGGAGGTCCTGGAACTCGCTCTGTAGACCAGGCTAGCCTCAATTTCAGAGCTCAGAGATCCACCTGCCTCTGCCTCTCAAGTGCTGGGATAAAAGGCGTGTGCTGCCACTGCCCAGCTTCCATTTATTTCTCATAAAAGGCACCATTTTGCTCTTCCTGAGAGCTGAAGAAACCCCTCTGTGCGCAGATTCTACCCCCCGGGACGAGCATCTGGGCTGATCCCATTACCCGGCTGCTGTGAACAGAGCAGCAACAAGCATGGGTGGGGCTGGCATTTCCGACATTTCTTGACATCAGTATTGCCATCGCTTGCCTCAGTGGGAGAAGGCACTTGCTTGGCCACCTGAGTGCCATTCCCAGAACCCACACAGCGGAAGAAAGAGCTGCCTCATGGGTTTTCTCCTGTCTCCACATGCTCACCACTGCCTACTACAGGAGCTGATTGCCTCCTCAAGTAGTTCGCAGGGTCTTGCTCCCTCTAGAAGTCTGAGTGGGATTTTTTTCTTGCATTTTCTGAGCTTCTGAGGTTTCAGAGACAATCGCATGTTTGGTGGCCCTCAGTTGTCCACCTCCAAACTCCGCATCGTTTCAGGACCATCTTGTGTTTCTATCTTCTTTAAAAGAACCCTGGTCAGGCAAAATCAGGGGCCTGCCCTACTCTAGGGAGACATCATCTTGACCAACTATATCTACAATGGCCCTGTTTCCACAAAGCGCCCTATTCCGAGGTCCTGGGAGTTGGGCCTTTTGGCAGAAAGAAATCAACCCTGATACAGACCATACTGGGAAAACAGAACACTTCAGCCCAAACAGATGGAGGTTCCCATGGACACCAGCTCCAGAGATCAGCAGCGGATTGGAAGTTCAGGGGCCATAGAGGGTTGGACTGAGGCTGGGGCCACCTACCTACCCCAAGAGCAGCCAGTGGGCCCGTGCTTGGCTTTGACCCACGGGTTACCATCTCAAACAATAGTCAGGCTCAGATGCCATGACAGCCTGTGGGTAGCCATAGCGTGCCATCTACTAACTGAACTTAGAGGAGCGAGAACCGGCAGTGGGAACTGTATGCTAGGAGACAATTTTCCCAAAACGCAGAAGCTGCCAAATGTCCTCTTTATTCCCAAGACTGCCAAAGTTAGTTTGTGCCCCCACCCCAGTTTTCGAAGACACAATATGCAAAGTGTTCACACACACACAAGCCTCGCACACATTCTGCCGTGTAACGGTGAAACCACGTGGCTCGTTTTTCTGAATTAGACGTGTTGCATTGAGAAGAGTTGTTTTCACACAGGCGCTGTATACAAGAAACCAAGGCAATACAGAATGAGAATCACAATAGGCCGTTCACGGAGCCATCCTGAGGACCAAATGGAGTTCTAGTGTCTAGAACTGGCCCAGAAGCTGCAAGCCCCAAGCTAATATCCCCTCCACTTCTCCTCTCTCCTCTGCTCTGTGGACGTCCTTTTCACCCTGCCAAGCTGTGTGTGGGCAAGGCAGCCTTACCAACATTCTTCCAGCTACTTTCAAGACAGACACCAGGAGCTTTAAAAGGCTGTATCAGGCACTACAAGGAAATCTGAAGAGATAAAGGGCACCGGGAATTCCAACTTACTGAAGATCTCAGGTGGAGGGAGGGTTGCTCCAGTTCTCAGAACAGGTTAGGGTGGTTGTCCGGGACTTGCAGACGAGCCATTTTCCATTCTTACACTTGGTTTCCTTGTGTTGGCGCCTCTAGGCTGAACCGGCTGACAGTTCTCAGACCAGGGAGACCCTGTAACACGCTACACCCCACCTAGCCCAGGCTGGTCCAGGCCCATGCCATCTGCAGCCAGCCCCTGACCTTGCCAGAAGTCTCTACCTTGCTCTCCTGGCTCTTCCCACTTGTCCCACCCTGTCCCTTCAGCCCCGTCACAGGCAGGAATGCTCTCTCTGTGGCTGTAGCAGTCTCCCTTGTAATACCCAGGGCTGCACTTCTACATCTATCTGGCCCACTCACTAGGACACTTCAAAAGAGTCTTACATAATTGGTTGTGCCAGCAGAGGAAGGAATGGTGCCTGGCTTTTAGCTCAAGTGGAAAGCCTAGAGTGTTATGCTAAGACCCTAGGCTTAGCATGCTAACCCCTGCATGCATGCCTCAGTTTCCTCAGCTGTTAGATGGAGGTGGTGGTAGCTCCTACCTCACAGTGTGGCTGAACTCAGTGAGACCGCATGTGACCGGCACACCACTGATCCACACTGAGGCTCCACTGATGCTAGGCTAGCTCTTCTTATTAGTAGGTTAAAACTCGAGTCCAGTCTGGCCAGCGGCCATGGCATCAAGCACCCCAAAGCCTGTCTGTACACATCCCATCGGTGTTGCCAACCTCCAGACCTCTACTGAGGCCTGAAGCAACAGGCCCTGATGCCTCCTCAGAGCCCCTGCTGTCCTCCCCCCGCCCCAGTCTAGGCAAGATGCCCAGGCCTCAGCTACTCAGAGGGGAGACAACGGATGAGGTGACCTTCCTGAACAGGTCCCTCTGCTGCCCTGGGACTTCCCTTCTTTTTTAATTTATCATCCCTGCCCCCAACATCTGATTTTCTAAAACTCTGCTCTAGCTCTGGAAAAGAAAGTTGATCATATCCCCGATGGCAGGGGTGGCGTTGTTGTGTGGCAGCTTCCTCCGAATTGGAACATTCCCTCCAGGAGACTCAGGGACGCACATCTGGGAAAACCAAAACCTGCAAGACTTAGCAGGACTCCCTCCCCAGGGTTCTATGCAGATAACTGCCAGGGCATGAGACGGATCACCCTCTGTGACAGAAAGGAGAGTCCCTGGCCGGTCCAGCAGCCTGCAAGCTGAGCACAGTGCCTAAGGACACAGCTCTCGTAAGTTGTCACCTGTGTTGGGTAGGTTTTTCAGGGAAGCAGCTACCTTTGAGTCATCCCTGCTCCTGTTAAAGTGACCCCCTCACCCATATTCTCACTAGTGACCCCAATAAAAACTCAGTGGTCACCAACCGAGCTTTGGTGCCGTCGTCTTTGGCCTCTCGTAGGTTGCCAGTAGACTATGTTGCTTCTCTCTGGAAATGTGTGTCACAAAACAGGAGTGGAAAAAAAGAAGGGAGGAAGCGTCCTGTCGGTGTGTAAGATACCAGGTCCCTGCAGGGATTCCTCCTAAGGGTGGGTCTGCTACCTAAATAGATCTAAGATGTTCATCACATGGCTCTCTTTATCACCACAAAATGCCAGAGACATCCATCTGCTACTGACTCACTATAGCCATGACCTATTTTGACATGGACGACAACGTGGCTATCATTTATGCTGCAGTTCAACACTGGTCAACACGAAAGAGGACAGGGTTGTGTTTCATGACCCCTAATTATATAAAATACATACATACTTCTGTATTTGCAGAGATGCGTCTGCAGCGAAGGCCTGAGGGATCAATCTGTAGGCAAGACTGAAGGGCATTTTCATAGTGGTCCTGGGTTCTATAAGAAAGCAGGCTGAGCAGGTTGTGATGAACAAGTCAGTAAGCAGCAACCCTCCATGCCCTCTGCATCAGTTCCTGCCTCCAGGTTCCTGCCCTGTTTGGGGGTTCCTACCCCAACTTCCTTCAGGGCTGAAGTATGACATAGAAGTGTAAGCCTGATAAACCCTTTCCTCCCCTGCTTGCTTCTGGTCATGGTGTTTTATCGTAGCAATAGTCGTTGGGACCAGAGAGGTCCTTGCACACACAGAAAGCACTAGGGAAACCAGAAATGTTAAACACACAGGGTTGTCTTTTCAAGGGAAAAGATGTATCCATTGATTTCCTCCCAGAAGATTGGGTATGGAGATGACTAACAGCCTGGTGATTTGTGCTATCTGTAGGATCAGGCCATACCAAGCTCCCATAACCAGGACCAGAGATAACTAATAGTCTAGGTGGCTTTTGCATTATCTGTATAGCCAGGGGCTCCCCAGGCTCCCACAGCCAGGACTGAAGATGGCTAATAACCCAAATAACCTCTATGCTATCTGTATGACTATATCAGATCCTCCCTCTAGGCCTTTAGTAACACAGGTAGCCTATCTCTAGAACCCATCTTCATGGAAGAAGTGGCGTGTACTTTGAGAAGCGTTTCAATGTCTGTATGCCTCCTAGTGCATATGGGATCGTGTTACAACTTTTTTCCAAGTTGCACTGTACTTAACTATCCCAACCATAAACTGCCCAGGGTCAGCACCGGCAACTGAGTCGTGGCAAACTGGATTTCCCTCTTGCCTCACATGGATTGTTACTCTGCCAGCCAGAAACCCCCACAAAAAGTAACCCTAACTGGGACACTGTGAAAAAGGAAAAGTCAGGTGGCCACACTGTGATAATGGTTGGTACTACTATTTGCTGCTATACAGTAGTTCCAATCTTACACAGTCCATACTGTGCCTGCACAATATAGCTTTCGACTTGTATTTCCAAAAGTAGGATACCAAAACTTGTAGGTTTGTGGTAAAATTAAATAGGAAGTCTGGCTTCTTCATGACCTTCCCCTGCATAGGGGATGCCCATCCCCCTATTATGAACACCCCACCACAGGGTGTGTTTGTTACAGCCGATGAACCTACACTCAAACTTCTCCTCACCCAGAGGCCACGGTTTACACTGGACCCACTCAGTGCTCTTAATTCTGTGGATCTGGACTTGGACTCATGGTTATGGCAAAGTATTTTCTCTGTCCTAAAAAAATATGTGCTCTAACTCTTTACCCATCCCCTAACTTTTAAGAGTCATGCTACTTCCAGAATATCATAAAATTTGGCATCATATAATATGTAACCCTATCAGACTGTCTTTTTCACCGAGTGAGATGCATATCCTGTTTTTACAGCTTGACCGCTGCATCTTTTAACTGTCTAATAGTACGCCACTGTCTGGATGCACCATGCTCATGTTTCTCCCGCTGGAGGACGTCTTGGTTCCTTCCAAGTTTTCATGATTCTAAGCACAACTGCTAGAAGCATCCACACGCAGATTTTTATGCAGGCCTGGTTTTCAGCTCCTTTGGTCAACCTCTACTTTATAGGTAAGGCAACTGTGCATTGAAGAGGCAAGATTCCTAGCTGGCAGCCTCACTGCCAGCAGGCAACAGCTGGGGCGTGGAGACCCACCATGCGTGGCTGCTTTCCAGTGGTCCTGTTTGGTCATGCAGTAACCTTCTCCACAGGGAAGCATGTCCAACTCATCTGAATCCTACCTGGAGGTCAAGGTAGGATACCTCCTGAATGGGGCTTGTGGGGGCCTGGGCTAAAGGGTGGGAGGTCAGGAGTGGTTTTCTCTGCTCCAGCAGGAAGTAGCTCTCTGCACCCTGCTCCTGGTGGCATCAGGATGGACGGGGACTCTCAGCACCTGTAGATTGGCACCAGTGCATCCACTCATCAGCTGAGGGTCAGCTGGAGGCCCTTGGAACACTCAGCCTGGTGCTTGGAAGTGGTTATAATTGGGGTCGTGCTTGGTTCAGAATCTGAACTTGAAGCCTACCTGTGCTTGGAAGTGGATATAACTGGGGTCGTGCTTGGTTCAGAATCTGAACTTGAAGCCTACCTGGATGGGAGATGTCCAAATAGTTCCTCTTAGTTAAACTTAGAACTCATGTAGTCTTGATTTCTTTGTCTGAAAAATTGGAATAATAATTTTATTGTTGGAAAATTTTCTGAGAAATTAGGAAATGTTCAGATAAGCATTCAATGGCCCCTGGTACTCAGTAGGTGCTCAACCAACAGGATCAAGACGCTTTCAGCTCTGTGGGAGGCTGTATACCCAGATTTTTGTTCATTCACCATGCAATTAACACTAGCCAAGAGCTTTACATATCTCAGTCCATAGTTCATGCTGGCCCTGAACTCACATGCATAATCCTCCTGCTTCAGCCTCCTCAATGCTGACAATACTGGCGTGTGTCACCATGCCCATTTCTAGCCAAGAATTTCTTGATTTTTAGGACCTCTTCTGTTAAATTAAGGAGGTCAGAACAGCTCACTAACTCTGCCATTCGTCTATGGTGCACTAACTGCCATTTCTGCCTGTGGCTGTCAAAGGCATGAGGCAGGGGGATGGGTGGGAAGGTAGATATTTCGCAGTGACCAGGCCTGGGGTCTGCAACCACAGCCAAAAGTCAACACAGCCTATGCGCGTCTCACT
Organism: Arvicola amphibius; assembly: GCF_903992535.2. Taxonomy (NCBI): domain Eukaryota; kingdom Metazoa; phylum Chordata; class Mammalia; order Rodentia; family Cricetidae; genus Arvicola; species Arvicola amphibius. Next base: position 88,810,853 of record NC_052058.2, on the reverse strand, counting down.
TTTGGTCACTCTAATGAGACCAGCGACAGAGGGATGGGAACTTCCTACTCCAGGGTCAGCCAGTTTGGGGCACCTGCCTCTCCTCTTAGTCTTTCCAGGAAGGAAACCTCAGGCCCCAGCCTTCCATGTGGTGTACCTCTTTGTTTCAGAAGGCAGACCACCCTAACAAGCCCACTATGTACCCCAAGCATGGGAGAGATAGGGACACACACACACACACACACACACACACACACACACACACACACATACACACACACGGGGTGGTCAGGAAGTAAGTCCGGGAACCAGCAGAAAAGATGGAACAGCAGGAAAGCAAAGACCTAGACCTGCGGTCAGACTTGCTGGTCCTCTCACAGACAGGCAAGGTGGCAGCCGGCCGGAGAGCAGAGCTGTCTCTGAGAGGTACCGCACCTGAACATGCCCAAGTCTGACTCCGTTGCTCAGTCACTATATAAAGAGAGGGATGGGAGACTTTGTGGAAGCAGGTCTTGTAGGCCAAGCTTCAGGAGAGGCGTTGGAGAACTTGTGAGAACTAAGACACGAGGAAGTGTTCGGAGGCCTTCTCCAAGACTATGGTCACCACTATCTGCCAATGACCCCGTTTTGCGAGGCGAGGGTGGGGTGGAGTGAGGCTGACATGTATACTCTCGAGGAACCTTCTCGCATGGGGAAAACAAAGGTGAATGATCTCCGGGTTGTTGCTCAGCAGACACTAAGACAGGTATCTGGGCCGACGGTGGTGTAAACCTATAATCCAACACTTGGCGGGAGGGTAATGAGTGGAGGCCAGCCCAGGGCTACATGGTAAACCCAGACAGCCTGGGCTATAGAGTAAGACCCTGTCTTGAGAAAACAGATATCAATATTCCCTGTGACACCGGCCTCTACATCTGACATCTCAGCTACTGACTCCCCATGGTGAGCCTCTAGTCACAATCCCAGGCATGCAGGATGTGGCTCCTGTACCTCTGTCCCAGATACACACAGTTGACCTAGAAGAAGCTGGCTTCCCAGGCAGGCATGCAGAGGCACGGTCTTGCCCCATGTGGGTGGGTGTGAGTGCTTGTGGGTGAATGGGTGTGGGTGGGTGTGTCTCTCGGCCCGCACATTCATCAACTATCACCAACTCAACTACACATTCCCAGACTGACACCACCAACAGAGGGCGGGCATAGCATCAGGCAGGCTGGAGATGGGAGTGGTTGAAATGGGAAAAAAAAAAGGGAGGGGGAGAGCTCTCAGTCCACAAGTTCAGACGGAGAATGCAGGAAGCAGAAAGGACTTAGGGGTGTCCAGCATGTGTCAGCGATACAGGGACAGAGGGACAGCAGGCCACCTTGTCCACATTCCAATTCTGTGCTCCATTGCTGTTTGGGAGTGTTTTACCCTGAAGCATGCCCCATCTTGTGTGTGTCTAAGTGTGTGTACAATTATAAACAAATTGAGTAGAGCAGAATAGTTCTCCATGACTTGGACTCTACTGCAGACAGTGCTAACTGCTAGGAGAAAGCCAGCACTCTCTTTCCCATCACCTGATAGTCTTCTGTATTTTTTGGGCACTCCCAATATTCATAACATTTACGCAGATTCAACTACGATGCTCACGAGTTGTCTAAAATTAGATCCAGCTTCAGCTCAGTGGTAGCATGCCTGGGCTCAGTTCACAGACTGAAGCAGAGCAGGTAAATCAATTCATAATGGAGTCAGTCCTCTCACAGTTGCTAAACTATTTTCAACTTCCCTTAATCTCTTAATTGACTATACGTGGGGAATGCATTTATATTTTCGCATGCAATGTTTCCTAATGGTACAGCATGTACCTTAAAGAGACAGGCCCTTATTCACCAGCCTCTTTATGCTGGGGCACCAGGGCCTCATGAAGTACACTGTAGCTGACAGAGGGGATTAGATGTGGTGACGGAGTGTAGACAGGTAAGGGAGTTTGCAGGCCCTGGTGGATGGTAAGAAGCAGGGGGTTCTGGGAGGAAAGAGACCATGTCCATGGAGGGGGAGGGGTGTCACGGTGAGCAAGGCAAATGGGTCTTATTTATCATGTGTTTATTAAGGTGAAGACTAGTCATCAGGACACCACACCTGAACGTCCAAGTTGTGGATAGTGTGGTCGTGCACAGAAAAATGCAAAGACCCAGAACAACTTTTGAACAAGGCAGTTTCAGTGTTAGGACACAAGCACTCAGAAAGAACAGCAAATCTTTGTATGCAATTCTGGACCCTGCACTTCCAATCTGCCCAGTTCCTAACCTGCTTTCCCTCTGTGTACCTATGCGTTTACCAACAGCCTACCACAGACAAGACTATTGCAGAAGGCACCCAGGGACACCCAAAGATTCTGTGTAACAGGAAGAAGTATATGAAAAGGTTTCAGAGAGAGAGAGAGAACAAAAGAAAGAATTCAATACAGACACATCCTGCTCGGGCTGTCACACAAGGAGGAGAGATCCAGTTACCAGAGCACTTTGAAAAGAAAATATTTTGAACTACAATAGACAACTTTAAAGAACTGAGCAAAACGGGACCAGTGCACGGTCTCCAAAGCCAGCGTGGAGTCACATCATTGGTTCTCAACCTGTGGGGAGCAAACCTGGTTCTTAATCTGGGGGCCTCCTAAGTCCACCAGAAAATAATTACATTAAGATTCACACAGTAGTAAAATTACAGTTATGAGGTAGCAACGAAAATAATTTTATGGTTGGGGTCACCACAACATGAGGAACTGTATTAAAGAGACGCAGCATAAGGAAGACTGAGAACCATTGCCCTAGAGGCTCTCTCAGCCCTGAGCCTTCCCAGGGCCTCCTCTGTTCTACTGCGAGTCACTCCACTCCACGTGTAAGTGAGATAAAACAGCAGAGGTCCCATCCTAGCTCTGAATCCTTGTCACCATCCCTGCCCCGCCCCAGAAGATAGGGGGGTTGCCTGGGGAGCTAATGGAGAAACATGTGGGCTCAGGAGTGAGGGGTACAGCTAGAAAAGTGGGAAAGAGTCGTTTGTTCTACTTTGTCTTTTTATCTAAAGCAGACACTATTTCTGAGAGGGAACGAAGACTAGCCCAGCCTCCTGGTAACCTGGAGCACATTTCTGGTAGTGACCCACTGACCTCAGCCAAGCAGGCTCGACTCGAAAGGAATCGTGTGTGGTCCACAAAGACTGCAGGACACCAAGGAAACAGGTACAAACGTTCAGGTGGGAACGGTACATAGAGACATATGTGCACTTGTACACCTGGCCCGACAGCCAGAGGGTTACTCGTGGCCAGGAGTCAACAGGGTCAGTCCCTTATGAGACAACCAAGCTACTATATCCAACTGGTTTTTCCATGCCTGCTTTTATGTCCCTTACAGTCACTCGAAGTGCAGATTGCCAGAGGGTGAGGCAGACTTCTGCAGGGAAAGCAAAGTAAATAAATGACATCTGTGGCCAGCCTCTCTGCTGACAAAAGCTCCCTCGCAGCCACATCGCTGTAGCCAGAAGTGATACAACAGTTTCTGGAGAGACCAGGCCTGCTCCTCTCTCATCCCACCCACCCAGGAGTCCGTTCAAACGATAAATTTGTTGCATGGCGACATGCTTGCTCAGCTCCTGAAGCTGCAGAATAAGCCTGTCCAGCTCTGCCTGTTGGTTCTCTTGTGTGGTGAACCCACGGGCAGGAATTTTTCTAAAGATGTTCGAAGAGTTTTGAGTCTCTCCTCTGCCCGGGCAGCCTTCAAAGGCTATGACTTCCGGCACAGACGTCCCCTCTGCTCTGTGTGCAAAGGAAGAGCAGACAGCCATGCTGGAGGCCTACCCAGAGCGCCTGTCTGAGAACAGTAGAGACAGAAGTGCCACAGGAGAGGCCTCACTCGGGAAAACTGAAGTGCAGGAAAGTCACCTGCCACAAGAAAGGCCGGACAGGGCTGGAGAGATGGCTCAGAGGTTAAGAGCATTGCTTGCTCTTCCAAAGGTCCTGAGTTCAATTCCCGGCAACCACATGGTGGCTCACAACCATCTGTAATGAGGTCTGGTGCCCTCTTCTGGCCTGCAGGCACACACACTGACAGAATATTATATGGATAATAAATAAATAAATATTTTTTTTAAAAAAAAAAGAAAGGCCGGACAGCCGGGAAGGTGCAAGTCTACCTGACTCCTTCTCTGTCTTCTTCAATGCCACAGCCCAGCTGCGCGTGAAGTCTTGTGAGGAAGGAAAAGATATTCCAGCAGTCCGCGGCTCCCATATCCCTAGGCACCCTTCCTTCTCCCCTCCTCTTGCAACGGTCAAGTTGAAATCCTGCCTAAATGACGCCAGTGCGCTGTGAATGACCCTGAACTAACTGTCCCTGAACTTCAGGCTACCATGACTTTTTATTTTAAAATATTTAACAAAAATCATGCTACATAATTTTTAATCAGTCAGTAATTCACTGGACTGAACATCAAAGGAACGAGGAAGTGTGTGTGTGTGTGTGTGTGTGTGTGTGTAAGAGAGAGAAAGAGAGTTAAACAGAGAAAGCGAGTACTCACTGGAATCAAGAAACCCAGTAGCCATTATTCCTCTTAGCACAGAGTATGTGTTTGGCTGTTAATAAGGATAAATTTCCCATTACTCAAAGGGTAAAACCTTAACCAGAAAAGTTATCTGTCATGGTCGAGATCATTTAAAAACTTTGATTCCATAATTTTGGCCCAGATGCGGCATTTTAGTCCCGTCTCTCATATGTCCCGGGACTCCCTCGAGTCTCCTTATTTCTGAATGCATTGGGAAATACAGAGAACCGGGGCAGGGTACTCTGAGGAAAGGCAGCACTCCAAAGACCTCCACCCTTCGGAAGGAAACAGTTACAAGTCACTGCCATGAGCAGAATCCAGTGGCAGAGGGCACCGGGCCTGGCTACGAGGCAATGACCTTTGGCAAGGGCCTTACTTCTCTGTACTGCCTTACTGCAAAAGACAGATTCCTCTGCATCCCCTCTACACGGGGATCTGGAGCAAATGAAAGATAAGATGCTGGAGAAAACACGACCCGGCAGAAAAAGGCCTGGCTAGAAAGCAATGCCGCAGCTCCATCCCCGGTCCCCATGCTGCCACTAACAGAGCCCTTGTTGGTCCCAGGAAACAGTGGAGGATGAACAAACAAGCCATGATGTAAGTCATTGTTATTGTCTCTCCCACACTTCTTTCATCTACCCTCTGCCTCTCTGTTCCTCCCAGCTAAAGACTATTCTCATCTTAATCCAAGCTCAGGAAAGGAAAGTGGCCAGGCACTGCCTGAGGGTAGGCTTCTTCTAGAAGGTTCCACCAGCAGCTCCCAGCCCTGCACACCACTCACACTTTCCCTACCTATGCTGGTGGGACACTCGCCTAGGAGCCATTGCTACCCCCAGCTCTTCAGTCAGCTTCACAAAGTCTGGTGCCCTACAAGCTACAAGAAGGCAGAATGGACGGCAGCAGCCCCCTTAGGCACTGGGTTCTACTGGATCAGGATGCCAGATTGCAAAGACTACTCAGTCCTAATTCACAGTCCTATTAAAACCTACAGCTCAAACAGGTCCTCTGACCCAGGATGACTGTGCCCATCTGGTACAGCTGCTCTTCAATCAGGCAAGTTGACGGCACCCAAATCTTGTTCTCTGTGGAGTCTGGGGGACCAAGAAATGCTGCTGAGCTCTCTACTAAGGGCCTGGCTGCCTGAAGGATCCCATATTCCTTTACCGTGAGAAAGAGCCATTAGGCAGACACCTGGGAGCCGGACTACCCATTCCCCTCTGGTCTGGAGTGTCTCCAGACGGAGGAGCAGGGACCTACCATGAGCCAGGGTTTTGCTGCAGAGCCTCTGTGGGGTCTGGAGCTTTTCTGACAGCTCCTGGCTCCTCGGGAGCCTTTGGAAGAGCCGCTGGAGACACACAGCGACCGTACTGAAGCAGGCGGCCACCACCTCCTCATCTGGGCCCTCCCTCATCCTAAGATGTCTGCCGATCGATAGCACTCTCGATAGCTCTTCTCTGGGCCTGCAATCAAGGGAGGGTGCCAAGACAGGGAGTCACTGGCCCTTCGGAGAACTTTAGGCTTCCTGTGACCAGTACAGGCACCTGAGACCTCAGGGATGTCTCCTCCTCCTCAGCTAGATCCTGTCCCCGCCACCTCCTCCAATGGAAAACTTTCTATTCCTGGGCTTTTAGCTAGATAAGATAAAAGTGCCCCCGCCAAACAGACTGGAGGAGAGCTTGCCCCAGCCTCACTCCTCACTCATGCCTGTGAGTCTGAAAAAAATCAATGTCTTCAAAGTTCCAGCCAACGACCAAAGTCATCTGTTACCTCATACCGCGTGCCCAGCCTAGGAGCCTCATTAATGGATTGCTTTGGGGGTGGTGGGTTAATAATGCTTTACCAGCTGAATATCGGGCTCCCGAGGGACAGCCCAAAGCTAATTCATATTGCTGAATTCATATCGCTCAGCAGAGTGGGGGGAGGGGCAGTGAGAAAGCTATGTGGCTTTGAGGAGGTCAGAGCATTTATCTTAGACCAGATACCTGGGAAGAGGAGAGAGACGGGCAGAAAGACGACGTGATCCTGTGGGGTACAGAGGGTGGGGAAGCAAAGGAGAAAATAACCATCTCCCACTTAAGGACAGAGATGTCTCCTAGGCCTAAAAATGGGGCTCCCAGGATATCTCCGACTCTGATCCAAGAGTAGCGAGCCTCATGGGAGAGTGTCTGAAGATCCTTCTGTCCAGGCCAAGTCAGAGAGCTGGTACCTTCTGGGAAGGCCACTGGACCCACCCTCCGGCTGCCCAGAGACCCAGCCTCCCCAGCCAGAGCCAGGGAAAGAGGACTTGTCCTTTAGTCAGAGAACATGAACCCCAGAAGACTGGTGGAATCACCACGGTCACCTTGTGCTAGGCCAGGTGGCAGGCACTGGACTTCAGATGTCCCCTACGAGAGTCCCAGAGTCCCAAGCAACTATCAAGCCCTGGCTCAACCTCTTTGTCAAATAGCATTGCACAGGCCAAGGCCATATTCTCTGACCACTCAAAGAATATGTCAACTCTGAACCTTAGAGGCTGCCCATCTCCTGCCCTCCTCACAGAGGTCCAGCTAGGAGGGTCTGTCCCACCCACGTGTCCTAGAGAGTCTCTGTACTCAGCACAGAAGCAACGGTAGCGTGTGGCTGCAAGTACTCATTTACTATAGAAACACGCTGCCTCATGCCTGTAATCCCAGCTACTCTGGAGGCTGGGGAAGGAGGACCCAAGTTCAAGTCCAACCTAGGCAATTACGTAAGACCCTGTCTTACTGGGGCCACAAGTGTGGCTCAGTGGTAGAATATTTGACTAACATACATGGGCTCTGAAATCAGGCTTTATTAACTTCAAGAAGTTTTGTTTCACAGATTTTGAGCTTGTTGGTTAAGACAAACAAACTGTTTCCTGTCTCCTCGTGGCTGTACGCTCATTTTGTTTTGGTCTGCTGTGCTCTGAGAGTCTATGCTCCCCTTCTGAAGTGGGCCTCATTCTGTTCTTTTTTTTTTTTTTTTTTTTTTTGGTTTTTCGAGACAGGGTTTCTCTGTAGCTTTGAAGCCTATCCTGGAACTAGCTCTTGTAGACCAGGCTGGTCTTGAACTCGAACAGAGATCCGCCTGCCTCTGCCTCCCGAGTGCTGGGATTAAAGGCGTGCGCCACCACCGCCTGGCTTTTCTTTTGTTGTTTTTGTATGGCTTGAGGAATAATACAGAAAATTCAACAATTTTGTATATTTTGAGGACAATTTATCTTTCTCCCTTCTTAAAGGGAAGACCAGCAAGGAATAAGCATTCCTTGAGTCGAGTCTTCTTACGTCCAGCATGTATCAGCACGAAAACTTGTGGGGAAGGGTTGCCCTTCTTCTGCTGTCCTGAGACAGCATCAAGTCCTGATGTGCACAGATATGTGGAAGGGGCTAAATATGTCTGTTACATGTCAGGGATAAATCACTCTATGCAGCCACAAAGAGAGGTGGCTCTTCTGTGATATTCGGGAAACTGGGTTTTAAGAACTTTCTCAGAAAGCATCAGAGGGGTTAGCCAGTATTTGGATGGTGTGTACTAAGACTTACTTTAATTGGCACTTCCCCTTTGTAGGGCCGTCCTTCCTCAGGCCTGGACATGGATCCTTTCTCTCCTACACTTCCTCAGGAAGACCGGGGTGTCTCTAGTTTGTTTGGGTGGCCTGTTAGCTGGTCAAGAAGTCTCTGTAGCAGAAAAGGGCAGTGAGTTCAGGTCCCAAGATGACACTTGGAACCATCAACCAAGAGGTGGTGCCGAGGCCTCTGGCCCTCTGAGACTCTGCCCAGAGCCTCTAAGAACTGATGCAGCCCAGCCCAGGTGAGAGCAGCATTCCCACAGCTGCCCTAGGAAAGGAGGGCACCTGAGGCTGGGAGAGCCTTAATATGCATAAAAGGGGGCATCCCTCCCACTCGCTCTAGGATGGGCCCTTCACTTCCCTCTTCTCAGCACTGAGTGTTGTTTTGTTTGGGGGTTTTGTTTGGTTGTTTTTCAGAGTTCGGGATGAAATCTAGGGCTCACACAAGCGTTGTCCTCTAGATCTGTGATGACCTCTTGCTGGCCCTAATGTCCAAGCTTAGGCTGAGGATCTCTCTCCATTCTGAAAAGACATCCAGCAAAGGGTGAACAGAGCTGAAACAATAGTCTTCACCATCTTACAGGTTTGGGGTAGGAGAGAGTCGGCCCTCAAACGCCTACTGATATAAAAACAGACTGCTTTCCGGACACTCATCACTAGAGCAGACATTCCGTGAGAGCACTCTGTGCTCAAGTTACAGCAGGATCTGTGGCTTTGGTGAGGCCGTACAAAGGCTTCCCGAGTTTTTAATACTTTCCACTGTCGCAGAAAGGACATAATTATTACAACAGAAACCGCCAAACCGCCAGCCTCTTCTGGCCCTGGATGGAAAACACATCCAAGTGAATGAGGAAAGTAGGTGGGTGGTAGCCCCACTACGGAGGGTTCTAGCCAGAGGTCTGCATAACAAACCTGGTTACTTTCTGGTCCTCATCCAGCCCTTCTCTCCCTTGGCTGGCTCCCCTAAGATTCGGTTTGCTTAATGTCACTTTGGTTACTGGCTCGTCTGTGCCATAAACTGTAACAGCCACAACACACAAAAAAGGTGCCTGTGGGTCCATACCCACCCCATGCACATACCTATGTGTGTCTATGCCAACCTGTGCACATGCCTATGTGTGTCCATACCTACTCGTGCACACGCCTATATGTGTCCATACCCCCCATGCACACGCCTATATGTGTCCATACCCCCCATGCACACGCCTATGTGTGTCCATACCCCCCATGCACACACCTATGTGTGTTCATACTCACACACATGCACACCTATTGCCACAGGTATGCTGAGAGTGGAAGGATACTCATTTCTTCTACTCTGGTATCTAACAATCTTGTGATTTGCACACGATAAAGACCATCTTAGGAACTGAAGGGGAAGACAGGCTGTGTACAGGCAACTCTCAACTACCTGGCGCTGATGGAAATTGCAGCTTGCACATGGTTCACCCTCGTTATTTCTTAACCCCTTAGCTATTACTAGTAATAGTGTTTTGAACATTTCAACATTCATTGACACAGACTTAAGAATCTTAGTGCCCAATGATGCTAGTTCAGAAGGCAGAATGCTGTGTTAGATTCTGGATCATCCCATAGAAGCCACTCGACTTTCCAGACTGGGATGTCTCTACATGCATCTGTGACAGCCACGGTTAAGTCAGTCCTGCCCACCTCACAGCAGAGCACAGGCCCCAACACAGGCTGAACATGACAGGCTTCAGACACAGCCAGATGCGATTCAAGTCCTCTCCGCTCTGGACTTCTCGGCCATTCTCTCTATGAGAGGTGAGTGCTTCCATTTTCATATGTTCACAGAACGAATCACAACACGGTTCAGCAAACTCAGTGACGACACTGTCCCAGGGCAGGCATGCGCCAGAAAACCCTGCAAGGAGCTAAGCTGTCCTTCTTTAGCAGGGCTCTTGGTTTCCAGGTGTGCACTGCGGTGCCGCCATCACAGTGATGAGAAACCATCTAACTACACACGATCGGCAAGCGGTCTCCCCAACCCTTCCAAAGAATGTTTTAAAAACCACAGACAACACTGCTCTGCTCTTAGACCTGCCTTTGATGAATCTATTCCATCAAGGTCCATGTAAGATCAGTTTTCATTTCCTTTTCTTCACGTGTGTGTTTGTGTGTGTACACATAGATGAGTGTCCATGTTTCTGTGTACACAGGGGCACGAGCGTAGAAGCCAAAGAACAACTTTGGGTATCATTCCTTCAGAGTCATCGACTTGTTTTTGAGGCAGGGTCTCACACCAGGGCCTGGGGTTCGCTAATCAGGCTTGGCTAGCTGGCCAGCCATCTCCAGGAATCTGCCTTTCTCTGTCCCCCACAGTGCTGGGGTTACAAATGTGTGTCACCTGGGGGCCGGGGAGATGGCTCAGCAGTTAAGAGCATGAGCCTCTCTTCCAGAGGTCCTGAGTTCAATTCCCAGCAACAACATGGTGGCTCGCAACAATCTGTAATGAGATCTGATGCCCTCTCCTGGTGTGTATGAAGACAGAGCATTAGTGTGCATCAAATACATAAACAAATAAATCTTAGAAAACCCCCACAAATGTGCGTCCCCATGCCTGACTTTTTAAGTGGGTTCTAGGGATCAGCTCTGATCGCCATGCTTGCAGGGCAAACTGTTTACATGCTGAGCCGTCTCTCCAGCTCCAAGCTTTCAATTTCCCCTAGCAATAGCCACTGGAGACCTGGAAATGTGTCTATTCAGCAAACAGAGTTGCGGGTGGCAGAAGGTGGCACAGAGGTCTTCTACCAAAGAGTAAATATGACCTAGCCTCTTGTGTTCACAGGTGAGTGTCATACTTAGCCACTGCCTACCTGTCCAGTGTCACATGGGAATGAGCAATCTAAACGTCGACCATCACCCTCTGACAAGCCCTCTGCGCAATGCCACCTTGTGCCACCTCATGTCCTCGACGGTAGTCAGGCAGTGGGTATAGTGGTGGTATCCTGAAGAAATCACGTGACTCTTCAACCTCCAGCGGTCACCCAGGCCCCTCAGCCAGGACCCCTCATTCCACACTGAGTATGTGCCGTGGACTCGAGAGGCACCTCAATGCACTTTCTTCTTTCCCCACTAAAGTGCAAAAAGATACAACTTCAGATTTCCCAGTGGATGTATCTCATGGACTTACTCTATCCCGGGAACTGCGAGCAGGCTAGAACAGGCCCAGCACAGACATGTTGGCCACTTCTGCCAATGAACACACCACGATGAGGTCGTGAAGTCCAGCAGGCCCTGCCCATGTCCCCTCAGCGTCGTGTGTGCTTCAGAGAAGACCCACCTACCGCTGCCACAGGTCTGACATAAGATACCCTTGACCTTGGGGCAAGGCACACAGGACTATTCCCAGCACAGAATTTCTTTTTACCAAACCAGTGCCCCCGGGGAAAGTAGCCTGTGCCGAGCCTGACGTCATAGCCTTGCCTCCTCCTCCTCTCCCCAAAGTCCCGAGTCTGGCTCTGCGCACCCCTCTCAACCCATGCTCCTACTGAGAACATGGGGAGAGAAGCTTGCCAGCACGCCTGGAAAAAACCCGAATATGACTAAATATAAAACCATCTCTGCAGTCAGGGCTAGCCTCTGCAGAGTCAGCTGCTGCCAGCACTTCCTGACCCAGTATGGGAGAGCTGGAACAGAACCCTGCGGGAGGGGTGGATAGCTCCAGACAGCAGAGGCCCCAGCAAGACCACGCATCTGGGAGGGCAGAGGTTGCCTGCAGCCTCACAGACTAGGATCTGTCAGCTGGGAAGAGGCGCCTGGCACTGACTAAAGCCAGGAACAGGAACAGGAGGACCAGGGTGTTTACATGCCTTGCGCACCCACAACTACTAAAGAACCCTCGCCCTGCCATCTCTGGAATGCGGACAGGAAGGGCTTGAGATGTTTATAGGTCCATCACCAGCCTTAATAATACCCCAGGGAGGGCAAGAGAGGCAAGCAGCCACCCTCTATGGGAAACTGAGGGGTGAGTATGGCGAGCCAGAGAGGTCCCTGGGAGAGGGCGGGACACACGTGCTACCTAGCCATGCCTGGTGGCTGCCTATGATAGAGATGCTGGACTCTGGGTCCAAAGTGGGGAAACGTGTTGAGGGCCTAAGATGGCCTCAAAGCCTTGCAGGGCTGTCACAAGTAGCTCTACCTGAGAGGTGCCAGCTAGCAGGCTGGCCAAGAAAGCCCCAGGCAGGTGAGTGCTTGGCAGAGGCATCCCACATTCCAGCTTCATGAGGTTATTTTGAGGATGAATGTGGCAGCAAGCATGGAAATGAGGCTCTTCCGAGCAGAGGCACTGCTGACACCATGAACTGTCTGTCCTGTGTGTATGCCCAGACCTCGGCTGGCCCGGCCTGAGCCTGACCAGACTCCCTGGAATAGGATTCACTCTGCCAGCCGGGCACAAGCCTTTGGGCTGGCTGAGGTTGTTTTCCTTGTCACTCAGGGCTAACCTGCCAAGTTTGGCACTGGCTGATTCAATAGTGAGCTCAGAGAAAGGGAAGGATCCCAGCCTCAGACCTCATCAATTCCCTGCCATCTAATAAGTCACAGCTTCGGCAGACGAACACACACACATTCATTACCAAGTCTAATTAGGCTGTAGACAAGTGGCATTAATCATTTTTGACTATACCTGGGATTCAAGCCCCCATACTCCATAATCATAAAATTTCATGCTCTGATGAATGGGGGTTGGAACTGGCCCGCATTTAACCCCTTCACTTTCAGCTTTTGAGAAAATGGGAAGGGAAGAAAGGAAAACTAGGGATGCAGGACTGGAGGGTACAGATACTGTCCTTGCCCTTTCCCTGTCTTTTAACATGCACTCCAAAAGGTCTCTCATAAGAAGACTTTAATCAGAGCCAGGAGAAAAAGCTGGGTGTTTCTGTGTCATCTTTGACAACAAAACATCAATTCTAGTGCCTAATTTTCTCAGCTTCCCAAACAAAATATGGGAAACACAAGCTAAGGAAACACAAGCTAAGGAAAACACAAGCTAGTACTCCAGCACTGCCCAGTGCCCTGGGCAAACATCCCCCAAGTGCCCAGCGTAAACACAGAGACCACCAGCAGCACAACAAAGGGCACTTGCCAAGATGCTCTCTATGAAGACCTTTGTCTGTCACAGTAGGGAGGGGATGGGGTGGAAGTGGCAAAAGCCAGGGTCCTAGCAGTTTTCTTGCAAAGAACTCCTAAAGGAATCCATGAGCTTCCACCTGGGCAGCTCCAATCCCATAGAGGATCTAGTTAAGCCCAGCCATTAATACAGCAGGAGGAACGAGAGGAATAAGCACCCTCAAGACAGCTCTCAAGAATAAAGTCACAAAGCTCCTCCCTAGGAATCTGGCAGCAAGTGTGAGATTCTCACACTGTAATCAAAGTCTATCACTAGAGGGGGCGTTAGGGGACTGAGCTCCGGGGAGACCCCCATCTTTCCAATCACTTTGTACTCCTGGCTCTGAATAACTGCCCCTTCAGAGGGACTCTTTCCTGGAGCCAATTTGGGGTACCCATGCATCAACAGCTTGCACCTGAAGTCTCTTCTCCCTGGCTGAGGATCAGACTTAGTTTCTCCAAACGCTAGCCCCATTCCCTGGCCCAGGATGGTTCACACACCCACTCAAACAAGACAAATGGCAGGAGGCCACCTTTACGTGCCTTCTACACAAGAAAGGGCAAGAAGCAGCTGGAGAAATTCCCAGGTTATTTGCTGCTGACTGTTCTCTGGGAATGCTGGAGTTAGCATCTAAACATCACCGCCCCACCCAAAAACAAAGCATTGGGGTTCGGCGACCTCTCGCCTCTGCCGTTGTCCTCCGTGCATATTTGTACCAAGCCCACTGGATTTCTTTCTCTAGCTAAGAAATTTGATTTTGCGTGTGTTTGTGTTACACATTTGTTGTGGGTGTGTTTGGAAGCCAAAGGTCAACACAGAGTCTCTTCCCCAATTTCACCATTTTATTTTTATGGCAGGGTCTCTTATTGACCCTAGAGTTTATCCATACAGCTATAAAATGGCTAGCCAGCAAGCTGCCTCCTTGGTACTGGCATGCAGGAAAACACTTTGGGGGTAGCTTTTTACGTGAGTGCTGGGGACCTGAACTCATATCCTATGCTTGCTTGGCAAGCCATTTATCAACCAAGCAGTCTTTCCAGGCCTCAGACTTATTTATTTATTTGTTTATTTGTTTGTTTGTTTTTCAAGACTCTTTCTCTGTAGCTTTGGTACCTATCCTGGAACTAGCTCTTGTAGACCAGGCTGGCCTCGAACTCAGAGATCCACCTGCCTCTGCCTCCTAAGTGCTGGGAGTAAAGGTGTGCGCCACCACCGCCCAACCCCCAGTCCTCAGACTTATCCTAAGAGTTAGCATTAGCTCTGAACTCTCCTGTAGGCTAATCCAGTGTTAACCAGCACTACTACAGACTTTGAAGTGGGACTAAGCTTAAGCAAGGCAAGGCAATTCTCTATAAGTTCTCTTATTGAAAGCTAATTTACCAACAGGTTCCCAGCCAGCACCAGCCCCCTGAACAGACAGGTATCAGTCAGAGCCCTGCTGCCCTCTGACTCTTAACAGTGGGGTCAAGTATCCATTTCCGACCATCACTTAAGGAAACCAGGCATGGCGCCCTGCTGATTGCAAGTGCTACTCAGAAAGAGACCTCTAATGCAGGCACACGAGAGTCTCAGCCACAGGATTGTGGGTTTAATCACAGCTGACTTCCACCTGAAATGCTAGTCAGGGATGTCATTTCTAGAGGACACTTCATACCCGAATTTCCAAGATATACCATCCACTCTGCCCTTTCAACTCAACAACCAAGCAAAGCTTGAAAACTGAACTCAAGGCTTATGAGGTATAGTGAGCCCCAGCTAGCCATTAAAGCTCTTAAAATGGGAGGAGATAATAGTAACATTTATATCTAATTAGATGTCCATTGTGCATCCTGCCAACCACTTTTATAATCAATGTACACGTATATGATTAATACACTGAATTCTCACATTAACACGATGCAGTAGATAAGCTCATAACCCCCACTTTTTAAAGACAAATGAGGGCAGCACACAGATTCATGGGGTCACATAGAGACTATGTGGCAGTTTGGATTCAAAGCCAGTACTTTGGTTCCAGTTTGAGGTGTGTGTGTGTGTGTGTGTGTGTGTGTGTGTGTGTGTATGTGTGTGTGTGTGTGTGTGTGTATGCACACAGGCAAGACTGGCTGGCCAGCAAGGCCCAGAAATCTGCCTGTCTCCACCCCCTGCCCAGCACTGAGATTACAAGCATGTGCTACCAAGCCTGCCTTTATTTTCTCACGTGGGTTCTAGGGATCAAGTTCAGGTCCTCATGCTTGATTTGCCAGTTCCCCGGCTCCAGGATTACCTTTTAGAAGTCTCTTTTCTGACCTGCACTTTTCAAAATGGAAACCAAGCAAAACCAACCATCTCAGAGTACCAGACCTCAGCTGGACGCCAGATGCCTAGAGAGTCTGCCCTGCACACCAAAAATTTCACAACTTGCTTCTGGTCAGCCGAACACTCACAGTTAGTTAAATATTAAAAACAACAAACAGAGAATCCTTTCTATGGCTTCTTGACTCTGGTTCTGCTGCCTCTCTAGTGGTCAGGCATCTATGGCTGGTACAAAACCAACCATGCAGGGGCCACAGGAGCCCAAGAAAACAAAAGGACCTCCATAGTTTGCAGGTCAGAGGCCTTGCCTGTGGTCCCTATTTTCCAACTGGTGGGAATGATTTAGGGGCTGAGCAAGGGAAATAAACAATTCTAATGTGGTACGGGGATGCTCATTTAGTCATGGACTACTTCACGGATAGAGCCCCACACAGAAACCCGCCGGCACATCATTATTGCCAACCAGAGGAATACCACAAACAGCGTAGAATGGACGGTCCCTCAAGGTCTGAACACGAGCAAGAATTACAAGCACATTCACCACAGACAATTCGGCTTCTGGAATTTGAGCGTAAGTGAATCCATTACAGTGAAGGGGCTGCCTCTTTCCCTGTGTACAGTGTTAGCTGGATCTGCGCGGCACCCAGGAACATGGAGGCAGAAAATGCTGGAAGCAAGTCTGAAGGTAATGCACTGGATTCAGAAGCATTGACATGGGAAAGCAGTCAGTCCACACATGGCACAGGCTCAGTACTCTACACACCCAGCTAGCTCCTGGGCAGACACCTCAACAGAATGCTCATGTTGGCAAGAGCAGCATCCACGGTCCCCTTTCCCTCACTTCTGGCAGCGGCTGAGAGGGAGCTGCTGTAGACTGTGTGCTTGGGCTAGCTGCTGCTGTCCAGCGATGCAATCTGAGGGAGGCACAGCCTGCTATGGTAGGAGAAGGGCCTTTACCAGCACATGTGATAACAACCATAATCCATGTCCACAGATGATTGCTGGAGACTGCCATTGTGCTGTGTGCTTCGCATTTTTAAATTAGCTACATAAACGCATGGCTACGAGCATCCTCGGCAACAGCAGACAGACACATGGGTTGGGAGGAACTAAAGGAATAGTTAAGGAATACACCATTCTCACCATCGGGGAGAGTCAAGAATAAGCCCTGAAAAGAGTGCAGATTCACTCAGAAACTCTTTACACTAGTGCCCAGTGTTTCAGCCAGGACTGAGAAAGGCCCGGGGATGCCTAAGCAGGGAGCTGAGTCACTTAGACTGGAAGATCGGTGCAGGGGCCCAGGAGAAGGAAGAGGCGGCAGGACTCAGTCACACACTGAAGCGGAGTCTAAGGGGTGAAGGAGCCAGGTGTGGAAGGTAGAAGGGGCCTCAGGTGCAGGTGACCTTGGCATCTTCCAGCCTCACAGCCTGTTTCCATTCAAAGCCTAACCAGGCTTTCTGTGCCAACCAGGAGGAAGAACCAGAGCTTTTTGCCAGAGGTGACTAACAAGCCATTTCCCCATAACCCTAATAAGTAAGAGTCAAATACTCAGTTCGCCATCAATATCACTACCCAATTAAAAAAAAAATACAACTAAAGAAAAAAGAGGGTGTGTGGAAGACAACTGAATGACCTTGTGGCGAGCCACCAATCCCAACCTGCAAACAAGCTTGCCTGCAGGCATCGGGGAGAAGGCTGGAACCCGTCTGAAGGTGCGCAACTGTACAGCATAACCACATATGGTTAGTGGGCAGCCACTAAGGATACGAGGCAGCGGACAGCAGCTGTCTCCAAAGGTTACCTGCCTAAAGTTCGGGTTGGTCAGAAAAGGCAATGGCCTCCTCTCCCAGGCTCACAGCCCTTCACCCCGTGCACCTCCCTTGCCCTGCCCTCACTCACTAGCGCAGCGCAGTGCCTGCCGCAGCACCTCTCGTCCGCACAGGTCACACCAGCCCGGGCCGCCCCGCAGTGCCAGTTCCGCGAAACGGTGCCCCTCGCCTCTCTCGGTCAGGACGCGAGGATCCTGTGGCTGCTCGAAGATGCTCCGCACGTCGCGGGGTCGATGCGAGCCAGGCCGCCGCCGCAGTCTCTGCTGCAGACCGGGCCGGACAGGGCGAGCGGGTCGGCAGTCTCGGGGCGTGGGCTCGGGGTCCCCCCGGGCAGCCCTTCGGCCGCTGCGCCCCTCTGACGCCCCGGACGCGGGGACCAGGGTCGCGGGGATGCAGCGGCGCGGCCGGGCGGGCGACGGCGGCTCGGTGCCACCTAAGCTCTGCAGATACCGCGGCGGCTCGGGGTCTAGGAGAAGCGGGTAGGGACGCTGTCCGATGGCAGGGGACGCCATGGTCAATGCCCGCCAGCGGCCGCCGCTCCGGAGCTTGGCCGACAGAAGGGGCGGCTCCGGGCGCGCGCGCCTTTAAAGGGCCCGCAACCCGCGGGCGGGGCGGGGCGGGGCCCTCGGAGAGGCCGGAAGGGCAACACGCGTGACTGCGGGCCCGAGCCGCGTGGATTTAGGGGCGACTCCGCGACCTGGGCAGTGAAGATCGGAGCATCCGAGAAGCTTTGCGAGGCGCGGGAGGGGGCGGTTTCTGGGTCCCCGCCTCTAGCCCTGCCTGGTCCCCTCCTGGCGCCTTCCACGCCCAAACCCTGGTAGGGTCGGGAGCAGGTGGGAGGGGAGGGCTCTGAAACCCTGGTAGGACCTGGGGGCCGGAGCTAGTCCACGGCTGTCAGCCGCCCCCGGAGCCCCGCAGTGGGTCAGTAAGACGCACCGCGGACGCTCTGAGCTGGCGGTGGGAAGATTGGCTCTCCCTTTGAACCCCTGAGACGTAGGCTGCCACCCTCCTGGAAGACTGGTGTTACGGTGATTGGTGATCCTGGATGATCCTTGGTGATGAGTGATCGTGAGAACTCTCTGTGCCCCATGGGAGGGAAGGAGCTTTCCTCCCGAATTAAATCTCTCCTTGGCTGCTGGTGTAATCGTTGCGGACTCGCCAATCCCCTAAACATCTGCTTTACTCCTGGTATGGAAGGTTCACCTGAGTGGGGGTTGGGAGTGGGGTGGAGAAGTCCGCTTCCCACCAGCACCGAGGACTGCGCCATAGGCTTCTGTGTGGTTTAAGGTTCTGCCGCCACCATCTTGAAAGTCCTAATTCTTGAACAAACGACCAAGCATATTGGGTCTTGACAATTAAGTAGTGGTAATGACTAACAGGTCTGCCCACAGTCCCATCTCAACGGAGAGAGAGCAAGCGGGGCTGTAGGCCGCTTGGGTATTTGAATCTGTGTCGTGCTATATAGGCTAGCAGTGGTCCTGGGCCCTCTGCGGTCTGTTTTTGTAGCTGCAGGAGCCATTGATTTTTCCAGTTCGGATGGTTCTGACTTAGGGCTCACACTTTTCCCCTTAAATCAGGTTTGATTTGATTAATTTAGCGGCAATCACCAGAAAGAAACAAACTTTGGAAACAGAATCAACACCCCATATCCCCCCCCCCAAAAAAATCTGCATTTTGAGTTTCGACAAACCACTAATAGAAAGAAATATTCGGGGAAAAAAGTGTCTTACCTAACACGTACACACTTTTCTTCTTATTCATTAGTCAATACTGAATAGCAATGATTCACATACACTTAGCAGGTACTGGGTGTCATAGAAACACAGGCATGGCTTAAAATGCATAAGTTCTCGTGCACATTAAGCTACTTTATAAAAGAGACGAGCATCCTCAGGTTGGAGAATGGAGGCAGTGGTGTGTGTGTGTGTGTGTGTGTGTGTGTGTGTGTGTGTGTGTATGGAGTGTGGGGGGATTCTGAAACCAGACCTGGAATTGTCTATAAATTCTTCTACATCTTAATCCTCAGGGTTCTTTCCAGGCCAGAGATGGGTGTCCCCCTAGTGTCTGGTTGGGGAATCCTCACTTTCGCTTTTCCCCTTGAAAGTAATTTTCAGGCAATTCCTAAAAGTCCAGTGGCCAGGGAATTCCCAGCCTTCCTTGCTCCACACGCCCCCCCCCAACCCCACCCCCGACTCCGGGGTGGTAATCAGAGTCCTCTCCCTTCCGAGTTGGTAGCGGAAGGCACTGCTTCCTGGGTAGTGGAAAGAATGATTGGAGGACTACAAAGTGGGGGAGCAATGATGGGGAAAGTGGGACACGGTGGCCCCTACTCCACTCCTCCACCCTTGCTCTCTCTACATCGGTGCTTCAAACTTTGGAGGTCAGCCAACCCTAGAGGGCTCGTTAAATCAGAGTTTGCTGGCTGCACCCAAGTTCCTGTGTTGATAGTGGGATAGAAGACCTTTGTTTCTAGCAACTTCCAGCATAGTGCCGGTCCTGATGGTCCACTCAGAACTGCTGCTCCAGGGCCTCAGCAGCGGCCGAAGGGGATTCCTCTGTCCCATACCCCAGGATCAGGATGGTTGGTTGTGACTGAGAGAACCCAGCAGGGGTATTCCTTGACACTTTCTCTGCATGTGTGAAAGGGGAGTCTACCCTGCCTTTATGGTATTCCTCCCCTCCAGTGCTTCTGCAAGCACCTCTCGGGGTTCTTGGAGGACCCGCACTGCATGTGAATATTGGCTCCTTCCCACTCTGTGTCATCCATCCTTCTCCACAAGGTTTGAAGCTTGTCCCTTTCAGGGGTGCCGTGTCCTGGGTGAGATCTGGGACAGAGTTCTGGGTGACAGTTTGGTGTGTAAGTAACAGGACTCTAGTAACAAATGCAGCATTAGAAGACCATTTGAAATACTTTATGAATAATTGCTAGTGACCATCATCTCTGTCCTCCCCACGCCCAGGCCCTCCAAGTGCCCTTTAGGATTAACCTTGATTCCCTGGCTGGGAAAGCTCCTGGGGGTGGGCATCAGGGTTGCCTGTGAATGACTGAGACTGGCTGGGGCAGTCAGGTGTGTAGCCTTCCAGCTGGGACAGTCAGGTGTGCAGCTGTCTCAGCTGGGACAGTCAGTCAGGTGTACAGCCTTCCAGCTGGGACAGTCAGGTGTGCAGCTGTCTCAGCTGGGACAGTCAGGTGTGCAGCCATTTCAGCTGGGGCAGTCAGGTGTGCAGCCTTCCAGCTGGGACAGTCAGGTGTGCAGCCATCTCAGCTGGGACAGTCAGGTGTACAGCCTTCTCAGCTGGAGCAGTAAGGTGTTAGCCTTCCAGCTGGGACAGTCAGGTGTGCAGCCATCTCAGCTGGGACAGTCAGGTGTGCAGCCTTCTCAGCTGGGACAGTCAGGTGTACAGCCTTCTCAGCTGGAGCAGTAAGGTGTTAGCCTTCTCAGCTAGAACAGTCAGGTGTGCAGCCTTCCAGCTGGGGCAGACAGTGAGGTGTGTAGTCTTCCAGCTGGGGCAGCCAGGAGTGCAGCCTTCCAGCTGTTGGGCTACACAGAAAGTACTCTGGTTTTGTTTTCCTGTGGCTCTGATTTGGTGGAGTAGTGATGGCTGCTTTCAGAACTGATGGGAAAATGGTATGGAGCCAAATAAAGTGGAGATAGTGTAACTTCATGTGACCCACCCAAAACTTTATCAAGTTTATCTTAAGATTCATCTCCCTGAGAGAAAACATTGAGGTCAAGGTAGGGTGGTGGCTGTCCCCCAACCCCAGTAGGTGTGAGAGTCACCTCCTCAGCCTTTCCCAACCAGTCCCCTCCTGCCCTAAAAGAACCTCTCCTTACACAACACACACTCTCCCCCCTCTCTCTCCCTATTCTTCTTCTCCCTCTCCCTCTGCCTCTCCCTCCCTTCTCCTCCTCTGGCTCCTCCAGGGAAGAAGTGAAGACAAAACACCCTCTAGTCCCAGTGGAGGGACATCACCTGGGGTGTTGGGTGCCTGGGCAGCAGCATTTTTTTATGTTGTCCTTAGCCGCCATGCTGCAAGGTTTCACCATGCCTGCTGGAGCATCTAGTGGGAAGTTTTTCTCCTTAGCAGATTGTCTTGGCTCGGAGTTGGTCACTTTCCCCAGCTGTGACTCATTCTACAGAGAGAACATGCCGCTTTTCATTTTTGACCAAAGGGGAGGATTGCGGCAAATTTGAGTGTGGTCAGTGTGTGGGGCCACTTTGGAGGTGGTCCCAAAACATGCTGTTTCCCCTACTAAGTGAGTTATTTTAAGACGATCTCTCAACCCACCCCCATCTCCAGCAGGAAAGGAAGGGGGAAGGGCAGACATGGCCTGGTTTTCTGAAGGGGACACTGGCTTTATCCGGCTTTGACAGTTGTACATAGGATTACTGTCAGTCAGGACAAGTTAAATTATGTTGCAGTAACAAATAAGCCCCATATTTCGCCGCATTTAAACCATAGAGACTCCTTTCTCACTCATACTGCATGTCCTGGGCAGGATGTCAGGGACGCAATGCAGATCCCAGAAACCATATCTGATATGGCCAGTTACATACCAGAAGGAAATCAAGAAAGCCTTGATGATCTTCACTGACATTTTAAAGTGCTGGTCACTTCCATTCACAAGTCACAGACCACCCTATACTAGGAGAACCAGTAGTGCAAGCTCACTATGGGCTCAGAGGTGGAGAGGAGCTGGGGGCAGCTGGCAGTTGTCACTGACAACCACTGCAGTCTCCGGGAGTTTCTTCTACCACGTGTTCCTCTAAGCTCCACTGTGCTTGTCCAGGCCCCCACAGTCTGACAGTGAGAGACACATATTCATCAAGCTTGCCTTTAGTGGAAGAGGCCCACAGTAAACCCACATAGGTGTAATATGTGCGTCAGGTCTTTAGTGCTTTGAAAACAAACACAGCATTTTTAGGAGACAGATGGTGAGGAGGCTTGCCCAGCCATAAAATTATTTTCACTGTGTCTGGTGGTGGCGACAGACATCTTTAATCCCAGCACTAGGGAGTCAGAAGCAGGTGGATCTCTGAATTCTGAACTCGAGGCCAGCCTGGTCTACAGAGCAAGTTCCAGGACAGCTAGGGCTACACAGAGAAACCCTGTCTTAACAAACAAAAACAAAAAAAAATTTACTTTTGTTTCATAGCTGTTATTTTGCCATTGTTATGAATTGTAATGTAAACACTTGTGATTTCCAATAGTCTTTGGGGATTGATACCCACAGGTTGAGAACCACTGAGTTAGACAGAAAAGACCTTTCCTAGATTCACTTAAATCTAACTAGAGAAAAGCCTGTGCCCATGAGCAACAATGTTCCAGGCTAAGGGGACAGCAGACACAATGGCCCTGAAACATTCATCCCAAACTCAAACATTCCCAGGCTCTACCAGCAAGATGCCTGACCATTGGCATATATACAATATGTATATATATATATATATATATATATATATATATATATATATATATATGTGTGTGTGTGTGTGTGTGTGTATACACACACACACACACAGAGATCCACCTGCCTTTACTTCCCAAGTGCTGCTATTAAAGGCATGTGCCACCACTGCCTGGCCATTGGTGTATATTTTATGAGATTTTGATTAATATACCCATGGACCACAGAAAATGGGTCCAAAGCAGTGGCAGGTAAAACTGTGTACACCCTACAACATTTGAAGGAAATGCCCTTGGCTTCCTTCTTCCTGCCTTCTTGGGCTACACACCGCACAGGACGTGCAGGCTCTACGAGGAAGAAGGTCTTGCTTGCCATTTTCAGTGGGAGTGGGTGACCCCGCACGCTGCAAGAGAGTAACGGATCTGTGACGGCCACTTGTAGGATGTGAAATGACCAGTGTTCCTAATTTTCAGATTAGAAACCCGAGGTGCAGGATCATGTGACTACCGACAGTGGCCCCATCTGGATTCCCAAACACTCTAATCTACGTATTGGCCTCTGCCCTTCCTGCTGGGGTGGGCGGGGCAGTGACTGCAGCTCTGATCTGACCATAGGCGCAGTCGGATTAGTCAGAACCCGGATCTAGGTTTCTCTCCTTTGTGATGTGACATCACTCAACTTCCTTGGTTAGGTCCTACTGTCAGGTCCTGCATCCCAGGGCCATCCAACCGTCACTCCATCCGTACCTCCACTGTCACCTCATCCTAATGGGAGCTGCAGGTGACCTTTGGGATTTGCCTTCCTCCCTTGGGTCTTGTTGATCTTTCTTGACCCCCTTCTCTATGCAGGGCCAATAGGAGGTGCTTGTGTCCAGTGCAGAGAGCTCAGTTCTAGGCTCACAACCAATGTCTGATAAGACATGGTTTTTTGTTTGTTTGTTTGTTTGTTTGTTTGTTTGTTTGTTTTTAAAGCCATGGACCCTGTGCCCAGAGAGAGCATGGACTGATGCTCTAGGGAGAATGGAAGGCACCCCAACACCTTCAGAGCTGGGGGAAACAGGAGGGGACTCGATACCTTGTGTACATCCTCCAAGGTGCTGGGCACTGTAGTGAATTTGCTGTGTTCAGATGCATCTGACTGGCCAGGACTGGGGCCAGACAAGCGCTATGTCCATTCTCAGGCATGGCTTTAAAATTATTTGCTTATTTTGTGTGTGATCAGAGCTCAGAGGAGAGCTGGCAGGGGTGTGCAGTGGGTTCTGTCCTTCCACCAAGCATGACACCAAATGCCTGTCCTCACAAGGGAATTTTCTCTGTCCTGGACAGTACTTAGGGAGAAAAGGGTGAGTGTAGGGGGTACTCCTGAAAAGTGTGTCACTAGGCTGGGAAACCAGTTCCATGGCACCTCCATCTGCATGTCAAACATGCGGTTTTTCCACCCCACGCCACTGCCAAGCTTGTGATAAGGTTGGCTTGTGTGCACACACATGCTTTTTTCCCCTGCCCCGGAAAAACTCAGATATTCCAGATTTGTCAGCAGCCTTTATCCCTCAACCAAAGGGGAGGCTGTCAGCCACAAGCACTTATATTCCAGGACTAGGCCAGCTCGCGGGCTTGGCATGGTGGCTGCGAGCCTCAGCCTGGGGTGACATCATGGGCTGTCCCTACCCCACCTCAGCCCCCCTCTACCCACCACCGACTCCTTCCTCTGTTCCTGCTCCCCTCAGTATGTCCCCCTTTCTCTGCCACTCCCACACTCCTCTTCATCTCCCCCCTCCTTTTCTCCCTTCTTTCTCTTTCCTTCCCTCCCTCCCAAGTTTCCTGCCTCCTCCCTTCCTCTCTCTGGTGAGGGAAGTATGGAAAATGAAGGCTTTAAATGGCAGCTATTCTAAGTGGTCAGCCTAGGAACATAGAGTACCTTTGGATCATCCTAGCCCAGACCATAACCTCTCCCACTAGGGCTGCTCACCATGGTGGTTTGAGTGAGAACAGCCCCCAGACTCATAGGTTTACTGTGAGCGATTAGGAGGTGTGGCCTAGTTAGAGGAGGTGTGGCCTTGTTAGAGTGGGCGTGACCTTGTTAGAGGAAGTGTGCCATGGGGGTTGGCTTGGAGATCTCAAAAGCCCAAACCAGTCCCATCCCCCACCCCACCTGGGGATCAGGATGCAAAGCTCTCATGACTGCTCCTGCGCTATGCTTGCCACCATGCTCCCAGTCAAGATGAGGATGGACTGACTAATGCCCTGAAACTGTAAGTGAGCTTTCAAATTAAAGGCTTTCCTTTAAGAGTTGCCGTGGTTATGGGGTCTCATCACAGCCTGGTGGCATAGCTTCAGTCTCATCTAGGCTGTCCAGACTCCATCTCAAAACAAACAACAAAACGCTGAATTTTGAAACAGGAAGGAAACTGCTGAAGTATCTTTCCAAGCCACTCGGTGCAGCCTCCATTAGTGCACCTGTGCCGAAGAGAGGAGCCGCGGAGGGGGGAAAGCAAAAGGTAGATGCTGAAGGAGGGAGGCCAGGCCATCGAGGAGGGCCATCCTGCCTTAGACTGGCTCTCCTGGGTCCATCTGTCCCGGAGAAGCAGGGAGAGGTGTCCAGTCCAGGGGCCATCCCCAGGTTGTCATAAACCCTGCCTCACCGAAGAAGCACATCAGCAATGCAAATTCCTGGGTCACACCCTTCTCTACCACCACTTGGATCCAGATGCTGGGTGGGGCCCAGAAACCAGGCTCCAAGGGCAAACCATGGAGTCTAAAGACCTGCTACCCAGCCCAACAGCACCAAGGCATGGAAGGAAGCTCCAGTTCCTCCCCCTGCCCAGAGCTGCCTGTACCCTGGCCTGAGAAACCAAGACTGCCCTGCACTCTCTCAGGTAGTACTGTAACTTGGGCCAGTCCATTCTCAGAGGATGGAAGATACATCCAAATGGAATAGGGCCTGCAAAGATCTGAGCCCCTCACTCAACCTTAGCCCTGTGCTTAACCTCTGCTTCCTGTCACAGGGGCCTCAGAGCCAGTGAGGTAGGACCTGAGGAGGGAGTCCAGAGAACACAGCACTTCAAGGAAGTCTCTACCATGGCTGTTTCTGCCATGGCTTTTCACCCTTCACACTGGCACTGAAGAATGCTAACTTTTAATACCAGTTGGACTTGACTTAAAACCTGTCTGGTTCCTTAGAACAAAGCCCATGTCCCAGGTCTGACCTTTGGGGCTGGCTCCTCCCTTCCCAAACTTCCTACTTCAGCCTTAGGAACGCAGAAACACGTACCTGTGCTTTTGCTTGGCACATTCCAAGTCTCTCACTTGCTTACTAAGATTCCACTTTGGGTCACCTGCTCCCAAGTGACACACCTCCAGCCTGCAAGGAGGGTAACTCCTGCTATACCTGAGCTGAGCTGTGCGTTCCAGTCACAACACCAACTGAGGGCCATGAGATTCTGTCATACGCCTGCCATCCCCCAGAGCCCAGCTCCTTAGTGCCAGTCACAGTGTCCTTGTCACCCTGGTGGCTCCAGTACCCAGCAAGAACTTGGCATTCCTGCTCCCCACCTGATGGACTGAATGGATTCTTTCCACACTAAGGAACTGATGTGGGGAACAGAGGGAGAAGTTGGGGTCTTCAGACATCTGAGGGTTTTATAGATGCCTCTGGTCATGGGTTGTAGCCACCTACACTCTTCTGAAATGGACCTAGAAATCACATCAGCAGCCTGGCCATCATGGTCAACTGAAGCCTCTGAGGATATTCCCCAGCTTGTAGGCATGCTCAGATCAGACGCTGGGTTGGTACCTCCCAAACATCTGCATCTGGCCCTGAGGGATCCTCTGGCTCTTTCGCTGCACTCCACCAAACACGTGTGGTCTGAGCTGCCGGGGAAAACCCCCTGTGGGACTTCCCTGTTGGGGCACTGGGGAGCAGAAGCTGGCCTGAATTCACTCCAGAGAGCATGCTAGAAGTGCCTTGGTGCTGGGGCCATCAGGGCAGCATCTACCCCTCGAGGCCATAGACCTAGAGTCCACAGGCTTACGGCTCAGAGGACATACACGAAGAACAGATGTGATCTAAGCAGTTAGGCTCTGGCTTCTCTCCCTGGGTGACTCTTCCTATAGGCATCACATCTAGGACTCGGTCTCCCCTGCTTCTGGCCCTGATGGGACATTAGGGGAAGACCCTTCATGGGCAGGGAGATGCTCATGGAGATAGGATCATCTGGGGCCAATCACTGTGCTGGCTTGATGCTTCGGAGCACACAGTGGGGCTTCCTGTGCACCTGTCTCTCCTTGCCCTACTGGCTAAAGGGAAGCTGGACAGGAAAGCCTACGTTTGCACAAACTGAAGTGTTTTCCCCGGGTGTCTCTAGCTTCTATTCTACATAAAGGAAAGCCCTATGGTGGACCGCAAACATTTTAGACACGGCGTGGACTGTGAACACTGATGAGGACTGGGGGAAATAGCAGGTGCTTAGATGGTAGGCACCTTGGATGGGAGTAAAAGGAAAGCCAAACTTTCTCACCCAGGTCCAGGTTCCCTATGTGGGCCCCTAAATGACAGGGCAAGAAATGGAGACCTCTTAGGGAGAGGCCATCTTTCCTGAGTTTGTCCCTAAAGTCAGAACCCACTGAAGGAAAGGCAGGACCAGGAAATGAGCTCTCTGTTCCACTTCCCAATGCTTCTGCGGAGAGGTCCCCACCCAGACCTCAGGGTTTCCCACCCCTTCTGGGCTGGGTATGATAGCTGCGGGGGTGGGGGGACAGAGAAAGTGGTACATTTATTCCATTTCCGAAGGTGTACGCCTGCTGTGTCCTCGGGACTCTGGGTTCCCACATCTGTCCAGATGGCGTGGCTACCTGTTGATACTGACCAGCTGTTTCTTAGAACCACAGGGTGCCTCAGGGAGGGAAGGCAAAAGGAAGCTCCTCAAAGTACCAGCAGTTGGTTTCAAGCACCCCCATTCTGAAATGCAGGTTCATCCAGACAAAGCACAAAGACGCAGGTTGTGTGCAAGGCGAAGTCCTCTGCTCCAGCACCCTGGAGAAGCCCCGAAAGAGCCCACTGGTCCCTGGGAAGTGTAATGTGGTGGGAACACTCAGCCTTCTCTCTTCCTAAGGCCCTCCTAAGTTCAGCCCTCCAGGCCTGGGTGAGGAGGAACAGTCTTGGTGCCAGGATGACTCAACAGTAGCTGCATGCTCTCCGGTGGGTACTGTCCAGGATGGCTAGGAGGCCCTGTCGCAGCTGTCCACGAGGACAGGCTGTCAAAGTAATGCTAGTTTGTTGGCCAGTGGCCAAGAGGGAGGTAGGCTGGTGAGGTAAGACGGGAACGTGCCCTGAATTTGGTCTCACGGTGCAGAGGTACAGTATGAACGACACTAATGCTTCCGAGTGTCTTGTGCACCCCAGGGATCTCAGACATCGGGTGCGGATGGAACTCTATGTAACCTGTAAGAAAAGGCACAGGTGAGCTTGGCCCACCTGCTGAAGAAGCCCGCAGGTGGATGATAGCACAAGGCCATCATTGATCAGAAGTACTCAGCTATCAGGTCTTCCGTTCTTTCCCGGCAGTGTCCTTGTCCCCATGCTGCCTTCTGGTTTTTATCTGTGCATGGTGGTATCACCTGGAAAAAGCTTAAAAGGCCCCTAGTCCAGGCCTCGCTCAGGGTCTCGTGGGCAATCCCCAGGTCCCTGCACTAATAGAAACACCCTTGCTCGGATGGGAAGACACGGAGGCCAGCAAGGGGTTCAGATTTGTTCACTGGGCTCTTTGGCTGCAGGTCTAAATGAGGAAGTGCAAATTCACCAAAACACAGTTCGGAGATATTTGTAAATAGACCATAAATCACCCCAAGAAAGATTTATGCCGGCACTAAAGATTAGAACTTCCTGCTCAAGAGGATGGAAGCTGTGGAGGGGACGGAGTTTCCTCCAGCTGGGACAGAACTGTGAGCAGATGCCTCCCCCACCCGGGAACCCTCCAAACCTCCGAGGACCAGCCACAGGCTCTGCTCCCAGTTGCCCTACCTCCTAACCCCAATTCTAGTAGCGCAATGTGGTGGTCTGAATGAGAATGGCCCCTCGAGGCTCATAGGTTTGAGTGCTTGGTCCCCAGTGGGTGGAACTATTTGAGGATTAGGAAGTATGGCTTTGTTGGAGGAGGTTTCAGAAGCCCATGACGAGTTGAGAGTTCAACTGCAAGCCTAGAGATGCCGCTGAAGGGGAAAAGGGGTTCTGGAAAAGGGGAGAAAGGAGGTGCAGCCTCTAGGGGTGACAGTGCTGACAAGAAGGCTCAGGGACCTAAAGGTGGTGGCAGTGCAGTGAAGGTCAGAGACATTCTATGTGAAAAACATGGCAAAATCATGGAAGCCATGGAAAAGTCAAAGTCTGGAATGAGATCCAATGAAGTGGCCGCACAGTACAGTGAAGATAAAGTCAGGCAAGGGGGTGACCTGGATTGGAAGACCAGAGGGTCCATGGTAAGACCGTCTCAAGAAGCCTCTTTTGCCTTGCCTGTAAGTGGGATGGATAAGCCTGTGTTTACAGACCCACTGGTTAAGACAAAATTTGGGTATCATATTATTATAGTTGAAGGAGGAAAATAAAAGCACATGAAATACTGTTTTTAAAAAAGCCCATGACAAGCCAGGTGTAGCCCTCGGACGGCAGAGGCAGGCAGATCTCTGTGAGTTTGAGGCCAGCTGGGCCTACATGGCAAGCAAGTTCCAGGACAGTGAGGACTACATAGGGAGGCCCTGTCTCAAACAAACACACACACGATGCTTTCTAAAATGGGACTGCCACGGAGCAGACCCTCTGCTCGGTAAATGTGCTCCTGAGTTAATCGAGCAGTTGGCAATCCTGCTCTGTATGTCCACCCCCACATGTGCTTTTCTGACTTTTATTGGTGTGTGGACTCCCAAAGCCTGAGCATTGCTGCTGGTCCCCACCCATCCAGGAGGGGGCGCTCTCTAGAGCTGTGCCAGTGTCTCCAGGCAGCCTGGGCACAGTGAGAGCAGGTGGGAAAGACAGAGCTCATCTGGCAGGGGACATAGACTTCCGGCAAAAATGCCAGTCTGTCTGTGCTGTGGTTTCAGCGTGAGATACATAGCGGCATCCACTCCAAGAACCCCTGGAAGGCTCCTTAGGCATGAGAAGACGACCATGTAAATATTGCCCACATTCAGTGTAGAACTTGCCCCAGACACAAGTCCACTTGTCTCCATGCCTCATTCTGATGTACTGCTGTACTTCAAAGCCTATACCACCTCAAGATGGCACCCCACTTGCGGATGAGGCCTTACACTCATGTGGTTGTTCAGAGAATTAGCAAGTGCCTTGGAGCCTACATGGGGTACACAGGGACTCTGCCCCCCAGTGCTCTGACAGCAGAGAAGATACAGCCTTCCCCAGACGTGGGAGATGCTCACCGTTCAATGAGACGGTTGTTGTCCTGGAGATCAAACGCCAACATCTTCATATCATTACAAAGCTCCTGCATGCTGTCCAAGGAAGAAGAAAGGGTGGCTGAGGCTTGGTCACTTGGGCCCAGAGCCTGCTCACAGAGGCCATGGAGCAGCCTCTTAGTCTGGCCTGGGGCATGAGATGAAGCAGCATGGTGTTAATCTCAGCACCTCTTCCCCCTAGCTCCCCAGCACTTACTGGAAGACCAGGTCCTCTGGATCAGGACTGGGATGAGGAGCCGTGGGGTGTGGTGAGATCTGAGCTCCTGATGCTCTGTCCAGAAGGAGCCGATCAAAGATCTGAAGGGAAGCCATGCATTAGTCAGGAAGGTCCTGTCAGCCCACGCGTGACTGGGCAGGGATGTGCCGAGGGAGAGTAACACATATGCCCCCACACGGTCTCCCGAGAGCCCCTAGAATCCTCCATTCTTTTCAACATGTCGCTCCTTCCCATCCTGGGAGTGTCCCCACTGGTTCAACTGCTTTCCCTCATCTGCACTGGACCGAATGACTCAGTCTGCCAAGTTCCCCTTTGGCTCTAACCTAACCCCTCATGACACAATCTGAGCCACGGTTTGGGATAGAGGCCAATCCTGGCCGGTCTCTGAGGTTGCCCACATCACATGCTGGGAGCCACGTGTGACTGTCTCCTAGAAGGGTCTGTTCTGTATTCTCTGTGGCCAGCCAGCCAGCTGCCTTGGCAGAAAGTGACTCACCAAGGAGAGCTTGCACAACCCCTCAAGACCTCCAGGCTGCACCAACCCCGAGGAAGCTGTCCTAGCAGCCGGAGCCCTGGCTTCCAGTGATGGTCAGTCTGAAATCACTAGGAATGTTCCCATCTCAGGGCGCAATGAGGTCAGAGACCTCCAACCCTCATGGGCATCCCTGAATTGGTCAAGGCTGCTCTGTCCCCTGGCAGGAAGTGATGCAAATGTCCCTCCCCTCAGCATCCCCTACTACTCCCAAAGCACACACACCTTGCTCAGGCTCTCTTGGGCTTCCCGGGCTTCTGTGTTACAGGCAGCCACAGAGCGGCCAAGGAGGTGAAGGTGGTTCTGGGCCTTCTGCACCTGCCTTAAGAGAAGTAGAGGGGGTTAGAGCAGGACCCAGCTCTCCACTGCTGGGACTCTCGGCTGGTGTCAGCTCAGCAGGGAGTCCTAAGCCTCGTGCTCCCTCTATGGGAGTGTGTGCTCTCTCTCACCTGCCATGCTGCACACAGTTGCTCCTGGGAACTGAGAGAATCCCAGGAGAGCTGGGGCAGGGATCAGTAACAACACCCATGTAGTATGTTGATGTAGCTGGGTCACTCAAGTGGGTTTGGCAAGCAGAGAGCTGGGTAAGCATGAGATGCAGGCTAGCACGCTTACGTGAGGAATGGTCATGCTCCATTTCCATAACAAATGAAGGCCCAAACTTGGGACTCCTGGTCTCTAGTCAGAGGGCATGGAGGGACATTTCTCCACTGCACAGAGGAAATCAAGTCCCATATCCATTAAATCAACAGTTGGCTCTCAGTTCTGAATACACATCAGGATCATCAGGAATAGCCTTTAAATTAATATCTAAGGCCTGCCTGGGCCCATTACATCAGTGTGCGGGGGGCTGCCAGGAGTTGTATTCTAACGTGAGGGTAAGAGGAACTCAGCCCCATGACAAGGCCGCTGGCTACACAGCACACAGAAAACTGTCCTTTCTTCTCAGGGGCCCCAGGAAAGTGCAGCAGGGGACCATGGGGGCTTGAGAAAGGGGTTCCAGCTACAGAATAGTGTGAGGGAGGGTATGTTAGTGGGTGGAGCCTGACCTCGCTTCCCTGCCCGCTTGAAGTCTACCTGTTTCTCCTCCTCCCTAGAGAGGAGAGCCCATCACACCAGAGAGGATGACAGGTAAAACCCAGATTTTAGGGGCATCTCTCCCATGTTCTAGTTCCCAGTCTGTGCTGTGTGACATTAGGAAGATACCGGTTCTTGGATCCTCGGTCCCCTCATCTGGAAGGATGTGGTAACATTTGCTGTGTAAACACTGTGGAGCCACAGACACATCTATAGAAATCACACGGCAAACTGCCTGACCCACTTCTCTTTTCACTTCTTACCTGATATGGGAGTCCCCTCTGTATGCTGCAAATACCATTGGTGGATAAAGAAACTGCCTTGGCCTGTTGATAGGGCAGAACTTAGCTAGGCAGGAAAAACTAAACTGAATGCTGGGAGAACAGAGGCAGAGTCGGGGAGAGAAACCATGTAGACCCGCCAGAGACAGACGCCAGAACTTTGCTGGTAAGTCACTGCCATGTGGCGATACACAGATTAATGGAGATGGGTTAAATTAAGATGTAAGAGTTAGCCAATAAGAAGCCAGAGCTAATGGGCCAAGCAGTGATTTAACTCATACAGTTTCTGAGTGATTATTTTGGGGCTAAGCTGCTGAGCAGCCCCGGGAACCAACAAGTGGGCTCCTTCAACACCCACCAACTCTGTTCCTACTCAGGTCCCGCAGAGCCCAGGGTCCTCTGAAGTCCAGAAGGGCAGGGCCAACCTAGACTCCATGAGCTCAGAGGAAAGGCCAGGCTGTTTACCTTATCCGCTTGGTGTGTGTGACCAGCGACACCTGATACTTCTGCACACATTCCTCCTGGAACACCTGCAGCAGCCTCTTGGCTAAGTGGCTAAAATTCACCCTGGAAGGACAGAGACCCCATGAGCTAAGGGGAGCAGCTAGAGCCACCTACACTCAGAGGTAGCTTTTCCACCACTACCCATTCCAAACGCCAGCTCCTCAGCCCGCAGCAGTGGCACCTCTCGGGAAGAAAGAATAGCAATACACTCAGACTGTAAAGCCCAGAGGCCAATAAAGCTACATGCTCCAATAAGGAGGCAGGGGAGGCTGATATGGTGGCGCATGAATGCATATACTCTCAACTCAACTTGATCCCTGGGAGAAGGAAAGATATCCAGCCATAGAAAACTTATGAGTGAGTGTGCATGTGTGTGTGCATGCATGCATGCATGAGTATGTGTGTGTGTGTGCGCGCGTGCACGTGCTCGAGCATGTGTGTGTGTGTGCAATGAGCACAGGAGTTAGAGGCGGTGTAACTCTGGGGGGGAAATTCCCCAAACAGCCCTCAGAGCAGGGAGGCCTGGTGGACAGTGTGAGTGTCCAGGAAACAGTACTGCTGAGAAGCCAGACAGGCCCAGGCCAAGGGCAAGAGCAGGGAGGGAGAAGAGGTCAGCCAGCGAGAATAGTTCCAGAGAAAATCCCACAAACTTGTTTGTGACGGGAGGAAAGCCCTTACATCAAGGCTCACTGTGAGAAGCCCCTGGCTCAGCTGCTCAGTGTCCCACCCCTGACCCTATATAACCTGACTTGGATCGTTATCCCCTTTGCCCCACCACGGCCAAGGGTCAAAGCGTTTCAGTATATCCCACCTGGGAAGAAGACTCACCCTACCCCATGACCTCCACCCTTCTGCCCACCTGCCTGCCAGGGAGCAGGCCACTCACTTATCCAGCTTGTGGATCTGCTCCTCATTGTAGCCGAGTCCTGAAGGAAACAGACAGGGATGATGTCACCGCTCAACTCGTCAGCAAAGCCAGTTAAAAAGATGAGGACAGCCTAGGGTGGGGGCTATTTTATGGGATCTCAGGCCTAGGGGAGCCAGGAGGGGATGAGGAAATGGAACATCAAGTAACTATGACAATGCTATTATGGTGACCAAATGTCTATGATTTAGGGACAAAGGAGCTGAGGAGAAATGCTTTGGGGCTCCCGAGGGAGGCAAACATGCTAGATGGGCTGGTTTGTGTGCACGTGGGTGTGTGTGTATGCACCTGGGGAGGTGGGAAATGCTGCAGGTGGATGCTGGGTGAAACGGTCCTCACGGGATGCAGCCATTACCCTCTCCGGCTGGGCTCCGTCCCTGGAGTTACTCACAGGTGGGCCACCACCTTCTAATTCTCCAGTTCTGCCCAGCAACTTTTTTCAGAAGGAACAACTTTGGGTAGAAGCATCCTTGCTTAGACCTAGGCTACCACCCAAAGACAGGAAAACTCACGCACTGAGGCAAGACTGCCCCCTGCTGGGCTTTGAGGGGGTGGGTCTCCAGAGCAGTGGTAGCCCCAAGATGCTGGTTTGCCCTTCTATGTTCCCATCCCATCACCCCAGTAGGGGGATCCCCTTCCTGGGTCTGCACACCCAAAGGCCAGGAGACTTGAGCACATCCCAGCCCTTCGTCCTTCTAGCAGGCAGCTGTGTACAGGGGACTTGGCTTGGAGGCTAGTTGTGTGTCCATTGTGTGCACATCACAGGAGAGTGCCCTGAAGAGTGAGTGTCAGGCAACCTTCCAGAAGGGCATCGTGCAGCACCCAGGTGCCGGCAGCTGTTCCTGGTTTTAATAAAGTACTCTGGAAGAGCAATGGGAACTCCCGAGGCTCTACAGTGGGGTGTTAAAGGAAGCCGGACCTAGAACAATCCAGCTAGCTAGCCTTCTGTGCCTCAGTTTCCTAAACTATAAAACAAGGATTTTTGTTTGTTTGTTTGTTTTTTGTTTTTGTTTTTCGAGACAGGGTTTCTCTGTAGCTTTGGAGCCAGTTCTGGAACTCACTTTGTAAACCAGGCTGGTCTCGAACTCACAGACATCCACTCGTCTCTGCCTCCCGAGTGTTGGGATTAAAGGTGAGCACCAACACCTCCTGGCTCTGGATTTTTAATTGATTGTGCTCAATTAATATAAGATTTAAAATTGAAGCTTTTTTCTGCTAAGTACGGCTTTATAACTTTGTTAAGACTCATCACGTTTACTGAACACTTATCTTCTAGACAGAGATAGAAAATATAAAATATACACAGGATTTTGGAAATGTAGCATGGAAAGGAGAACAGAATATCTCTCTAGTGATTTGGTTTATATTGAGTATATGCTGAAATGAATTATATTATATATATTATATTGAATTGAATAAAATATATTAAATTAACTTCACCCGTTTTTTTTCTTTTTAATTTGCTTGTGAGAAAACTTTAGTGGCACATATGGCTGGATGGTATGTTTCCCTAACAGTGATTTATGAATCACCCAGGGGCTCCAAAAGCACCAGGCAACGAGGTAGACACAGAAACGTTTAGAGCATGGGGTGAGGACACAGAGTGAGTTCTGGCATCTTAGCTCCCTAGCTAACTGAGGCTTTTTATTCCCGGGTTCCCCAACTCCATCCCCATCCCTCCCCAGGTTCAAGCCTCACCCTGTCCACTCCACCCTCATTCAACTCAGACAAGCAGGTTTCCATTCCTACACATGTGAAGCGTTGCTCCTGTGGCCATTTATAAAGCTAGTGTAAGAAATCTCCCGGTCCAGGAACTCTAAAGGGAATTCTTCGGATGCCCCATTCGCAGACAAACTGGTCTTTTGGTCCAGCAACACAGGGGCGGGGCTGGGAGATGGTTCAGTGAGCAAAGTGCTACCTCACAGTGTGGAAACTGGAGTTCAAATCCTCAGCACCACGGAAGTGCTGGGCAGGCATGGTGGCCACCTGCGACTGCAGTGCGAGGCAGGCAGAGACAGGCGACCCCCAGAGCAAGCTGGTTAGTCAAATTGGTGAGCTCTGGCTTCAAGTAAGAGACTCTGCCTCAAAACATAAAGTGTAGAAGTGTAGAGCAATTGAAGAATAAGCCTAGCATAATCTCTGGCCTCCACAGTAGATAAACACACATACATTCGTGCATACACAAGACACATGCGTGCATAAGATGAGCTCGCAAACACACACACACACACACACACACACACACACACACACACACCCCAAAACTAAATCAAACAAAAGACACAGAAGATAAGAAAACACTTCTTAAAGTGCCCTGCCAGGTAAAGCGTTCCTTTCCAGGCCCCTTTCCACATTACCCAAGCTCCTGCTCACTGTACCTTACATCCACGACGCCAAAGCCCCTCTCATGATGGGGATATAATGTCTCGCAGTAGCCTACAGGCAACGTGCAGGCAGGGTCTCTCCTGCCTGAGATAGCTATTCCCTGGTTCCGCGCAGTGTTACACACTCAGCGAGCCTCCAACCATGCTGGGTGGATGGGAGGGAGAAAGGAGGGAGGGCTCCTGGAAGTTGGCTCTCCCCAAAGCTCACCTGGCCTCATCCTAGATTTCTTGAATTGTTTGTAGATAAAGCGCATCTTGTCCAAACAACACTGAATTTTCTGGATGCTGTGGGCAGAAAGTGGGAAGACTCGAATATCACAGGGGTAGGAACAGAAGGGAGCTGTCTGCCACAGAGCAGGGTGGGGTGTGATCTGGGAGTGGAGAAACTCGTCTCGTCTCTAAGCTTATTTAGATAATTTAGATCAAGCCCTCCTTCTCTATTCTAGACCTCCCTCCCTCCCTCCCTCCCTCTCTCCCTCCCCTCAAGCAGGTGAAACCGAGTCTGGACTGGGTACAAGGGTCTATATTCTTAAGTTCCATAGAAGGAACTTAACGGGTCAACAATTCTCCCTAAAACAGTAATGAACCCACGGTTCTGCTGGAGGGAGGAAGATGGGGTAGGAGGAGGCCTCTGAAGGACTTTGTCAGCCTGGGGTTTGGTTCTTCCCCTTGCTTTTCACACTGGATATAACAGTTTCCCTAAGGGAAACTGGGGTGTCCTTCCTCACCCTCAGCCCTATTGGCTCCACTTCCTTCCAGAGGTTCCTAGGTGACCACCACCTCAGGTGAGCTCATTGCCAGGGCTCAGGCAGCCTGAGGAGATGAGATAGGCTGGGATGTGTCTAGAGCCATGGTTTCACATTTGTGAACTCAGAACCTGCCTTGTGGTCCCAGAAAGGCACCTCAGTGCACACAGAGGGTTTGTGGACCACACTAGCAGTGTGCCGGGTACCTAATCCAATAAGCTCATAACATCTACTGTGAGAGCTGGGCACGGTGGCCTGCAGCGTTAATCTCAAGTACTCATGAAGCAGAGGCAGGTGGATCTCTGTGAGTCTCCATCGTGAGTTCCAGGCCACAGTTACACAGTGAGATCTCGTCTCAGAAAAAATAAATAAAAATAAAAAAATAAAAAATAAATAACTAAAAATAAAGAATCACCATAGATGAGACAGAGACCACAGGTTTTATTCATTTTACTCTAGGTTCTGTGAGGGGACGGCTAAAAAACCCCTGCCATTGTCAACGCTGTTTGTATTCAGAACTGAGGGCACAGGACATTAGGTCTGCGGAGACCTCAGCTGCCGTGGTCATAGTGGAGCAAGGGGGTTATGGCTCTGCACACATTTTTAGGTTTGTGGAAACAGTAATAGGATTCTTTAAAAGCTGTAAATAAGGAGCAGGAGAGATAGACCCGTGGTTTAGAGCACTTGTGGCTCTCGCAGAGGATCTGGGTTCGACTCCCAGCACCCAGTGGTTCAAACCATCTATAGCTCCAATTCTGGTGATTTGATGCCCTCTTCTGGCCTCGGGTGGCACTACATGTATATGATGCACAGAAAAAAATGCATGCAAAATACCCATACACACAAAATAATAAAATAAAATAAATTTGTCTGTTTATTGAGAAAGGGTTTCTCTGTAGTCCTGGCTGTCCTGGAACTCACTCTGTAGACCAGGCTGGCCTCCAACTCACAGAGATCTACCTGTCTTTGCCTCCCAAGTGCTGGGATTAAAGGCACTGCCTGGTTTTCTCCCCTCCCTATTGTTAAACCGGTATTATTTATTTGTTTGTTTGTTTGTTTGCTTGCTTGCTTGTTCATTCACCAATCTCTATCATCTATCTAGCTATCAATCAATCAATCAATCTATCTATCTATCTATCTATCATCTATCTATCTATCATCTATCTATCTATCTATCTATCTATCTATCTATCTATCTCTATATATATATCTAATCTATCATCTATCTACTTACTATGTGGTACTGGGACTTGAACCTGGAGCCTAGCACATGCTAGGCAAGTACTCTACCACCATGCTACAGCCCACGCAAAATAAAATAAGATTTTAAACATTGCTGTAGACCCTGTCTGCCGTAAGCGTTGGAGGTGGGTGGATCTGGCCTGACGCCCACCTGTCATTTACTGATGGTGACTTAGGAAAGGAACCTCACAGAGTGAGCCCATCTGTGACAGGCATGTGCAGCACTGGTGTTTGGTGACATGCTCTAAGTGAGAGTGGATGCACTGGAGAGGAGAGGGACTGGGAGCTCCTGCACCTGCTGTGACCCCCTCCTTGTTATTCAAGCCCCCAGTGAGGGCAGGACCCAGGTTCTCACTCCTGAGGCGAGTCTCCAGGAGGGCCTGGCTCTTCTTTGGACTCCCCTCCCACATCTCAGTACCTCGCCCCAGAAGAGAGCAATCAGGCTGACTCTGAAAAAGCTCCTGAGCCTTTGGGTCCACGTGCAGCCCCCAGCCCCTCACACAGATGAAGGAAGCCCCACAGACCTGCTGTCATCGTGGATCTGATTCCTGTTCTTCAAAATCTCTTTCCCCAGGCTGCTCAGGCTCACTTGGGTTTCTGTGACATTGTGGGAACATCTCGAGAGGACCTCTGAGAACTGTGGGGCCAAAAGAGAGACTTCTATGGGGTCCTGAACTCAGGACTACGCTGGGACATCTGCAGGGGTCCCCCTGCCCACCCCTTATTCCTGTAAAGCTCTGCCCCTGGGGCTCACTCACAGTCTGCAGCCTGGACCACAGCTCTGTGGCCTCCTTTAGTTCCTGGAACTCTGACATCCCAGCTCCACTGCTGAGCCTGGAAGGGAAGGAGAAGGCTATGATGGGGAGGAAGGAGAAGACTATGGTGGGGAGGAAGGAGAAGGCTATGGTGGGGAGGAAGGAGAAGGCTATGATGGGGAGGAAGGAGAAGGCTATGATGGGGAGGAAGGAGAAGACTATGGTGGGGAGGAAGGAGAAGACTATGGTGGGGAGGAAGGAGAAGGCTATGATGGGGAGGAAGGAGAAGACTATGGTGGGGAGGAAGGAGAAGACTATGGTGGGGAGGAAGGAGAAGACTATGGTGGGGAGGAAGGAGAAGGCTATGGTGGGGGAGGAAGGAGAAGGCTATGGTGGGGGGGAAAGGAGAAGGTTATAATGGGGTTCAGGAGGCAGATGAAGAGACAGAGATCTCTGAACCCATACACTGGTACAGTTTCTTTGTTGGCTTTTGGAGGGAGTTTGAGACAGAAGAACCAACATGACATGAACCAACTTCACACAGAGGTTGTAATATTATTGAGCAAAGAATAAAAGTTGAAGTAGATTGAAATACCCGAATTCATGAAAACACACAAGCCTACAATGCAAGGTAGGTATTAGCAAAACTCCTTGTTAGAAAGTGCTATAATTAAATAGAATAAAGTTTTTTCCCAGTAGAAACAGTAGTTCTTGACAACCAATAGCACATCATTGGGAGGGTACCAGCCCATAGTAGTCCAGGACTTGGACCATGAGCCTCCCATTGCCCCAGTGAGATGATTGACACTGATTTCGACCAGAATGATTGAAATGAAAGGTGGACATAGTATTTGCAAGATGACACAGTAACACTGCCTTGGCACTCTTGCAGGAAAAGTACACCTACACAGTAAGGGATTAGTACATCTACACAGGATCAGTACACTACACAGTAAGGGATGAGTACACTACACAGGATCAGTACACTACACAGTAAGGGATGAGTACACTACACAGGATCAGTACACTACACAGTAAGGGATTAGTACATCTACACAGGATCAGTACACTACACAGTAAGGGATGAGTACACTACACAGGATCAGTATACCTACACAGTAAGGGATTAGTACATCTACACAGGATCAGTACACTACACAGTAAGGGATGAGTACACTACACAGGATCAGTACACTACACAGTAAGGGATGAGTACACTACACAGTAAGGGGTCACCTGGCACACATGGTACACCCACAGTTAGTACCCCACATGGTCTATGGTGTTCTAACACAAGAGGTTTAACTTGACTCCAACTTTCCATGGAACCCCTAACTTACCAAAGATGCAGGCTGGAAGAGAAGCCAAATGGCAACAAGAGAGTGTTCTCTGAGTCTGAGGGTGGGGACAATGAACGGGTGAGCCAATGGGGAAGAACTTAAAAAAGTCAAGGATCAAAACTACCAGACACAAAGTGTGGTTCTGGACTAGTTTCCAGTTAGGTCAGAACAAGCTGTAAAAAGAAACTGTAGGACAATGACGACGGAAGACTTCCAGCCATGATGGGTACAGCAGATGGGAATGCATTGATGGAAGAGGGCCCTCCAGCGGACCCAGACCTCTCACCAGCCTGCATCTGTCTGGGGGAGGGGCTTCTGCACTTCCTGGCTTTCTCCTACCAGTATATATTCTTTTTTTAAAAAGACTTTTTCTCTTCTATTTTTTTCAGACAATATATTCTGATCATATTTTCCCCTTTCCACTTCTTATATCCCTACCCATTCAACTTTATATTCTTTTTCTCACTTAAAAGAAAACAGAAACAAAAATCAAAAACAAACAACCAATAAGACAAATGATAGAACAGAGAGTGAAACATAAGCCATCGTCCGCTGCCAAACAACAACCCCAGGACTGCTGATGTCCCGGTATCCAGATAGCCCTCCAGCCAGAGACCTTCAGGACAAAGGACAGGAGGGCTGCCTTGCCAAGAAAGCACACGGAAGAGAGAGAGAACAGGCAGCTGGGGTGGAGGCCTGCTACCAGCCCTTAGAGGAATCTGCAGGTCTGAGGGTGTCCCGGAGAGAATGGATTGCAAAGCCCTGTACTGGGAGGCTTCACATATTGGCAGAGGCCCAGGAAGGGAAAGGCATTGATGACCTGTGACCCCCTGCAAGCCAGGAAAGAGATCACATCTGGAATCTAGCTCTATGTGGGCCCCTCTTCTCCCCATCCCCCCCAAATACCTGGTGCTCCTGACCTCAGAGCCTTGAAACCAGAGTGGAAAACGCAGCTAGTTGACACCAGCCTCCTACAACCTGTCAGTGCAGGGTAAGGGGCAGCCAGACACCCTATACCTTCCAACACACATCTCCTTCCAGATTGAGAACCCACAAATGATCACCATGGTCAGGGTTTTTGGTACTAACCTCTCTCTAAATGGACCCTCCAGGATTCTAAGCCTTCCCCACCCACCTCTCTCCCTGACTTCACCCTAGGATATTTGCCTCATGGCATCCCTTCTATCCCCCACCAACTTGGACTTTGTGGGCTCCAAACCTTGGTGCCCTGGCTCCCTATCCCCAGAGGGCCCTTCCCCACGCTCATGTTCCAGGGAAGGACTGAGTGCACCAGGCCATACAGGCCCCTCTGTGGGGCAGATGCCACATCCTACCCTTAAGTCCCATCTCTGTGCCCGCAGGGGACTAGCCAGACGTCCAGCAGGAATGTTCCTGATGGCTCCTACCCTCTGTCACCATCCAAAGGGACTCAGCCACAATGGGCTCCGGTCCTGTCATCTGGAAACACCCTTCTTCCCCTTATCCTCCTTCTCGTCATCTGATCGGGAGACTCTGCCAGGCCTGGGCTCAGAGATCCAACCCACCCTGGGAAACTCCCTGCACT
The DNA here is from genome assembly GCF_903992535.2 of Arvicola amphibius. Lineage (NCBI taxonomy): Eukaryota > Metazoa > Chordata > Mammalia > Rodentia > Cricetidae > Arvicola > Arvicola amphibius. The sequence continues at coordinate 88,769,047 of NC_052058.2, read as the reverse complement.
TCCGAGGGAAAGGCTCATGCTATTGGGGCATGGGGACGTGTATGTGTGTGTGTGTGTGACTGACTTCCATCTCTGAGCACCTCCATCCTCTGCCTTTCAGGATTCCCTTCACAGCAGTACTCTGGCCAGCCCATCTTCCCTTGCTCTTCCTCCCCACCCGTTAACAGCTTAGCTTCCCCCTTCCCAGGCTCTTTCCTTGCAGCTCAGAGGGCAAGGGCAAGCGGAAGACCCAGAGGACATAGGAGCAAAGCTGTGGAGGCCGAGAGTCTGGATTCCCATCTCTGGTCGTGTGGGGACAGTACCTGGAAAGGAACCCTTCCTCTGTATTCTCTCTGGGGCTCAGCACAGAATGAGTGTGTCAAATTGTTCCAAGTCCTGGGGCCCTACCTGAGGTAGGGAGCTGCTTTTCCTGGGGCACAAGAGGGTACTACCCTTTGGGGGGGGGGGTTGGAGGCTGCCCTTCCCGAGGTAAGGGACTGCCCTGGAGCCCAGAGAGGTAGTGCCCACATGGATTTCTCCCTGCAGGAGGCAGGACTAAGATGGGTACCATTTGGGAAGACAGGGCATGAAGGAAGGAGTGAGGATGCTAATGTTGCAGTGGGTGGGGACTCAAGGCGATACATTGCAGGAGTGAGGAGCCGGAAGGAGAGCTGAGGGGCCCCAGCTGGCCGCGGCAGAACACCCACCTTTCAATGCCCAGGCTGCTGCTAAGGAAGAGAAGGGCTGTCCTCGTGACCTCCAGTGTCTGCCGGCACGTGTTCTGAAGCACCTCCCTGTGTGAGGGCAGCCCTAGTCAGAGTCACCTCGACCAGGGCACTGTGCATGTAGGCATGGCCTTAGAGAGGGACAGAAGAGGTCTGGATGGGTATGCTAGGCAGTCCTCCAGTCCACCACAGTACTCACAGGACCCAGTGGGACCCTCGAAGCATCAGCGCCTGCCCATCCAGCAGGACCCGCGCCAGCCACAGGGCCTGGTAACCAGCACCCAGCATCCCCTGAAACATACAGATGGGCAGGGCAGGTCTTCCCCTGTGCCAACCCCCCTACTGTCTCCTGGGGGCTGCCCCTCACCTTAGCTGTGTTGTAATCTGCCTGTAGGTCCACCTTGGGGACGAACTTTGGGATGTCCAGAGCAGCTGCAGACAAAGATCCTGTCTGAGGGGCCTGCTTTTATGAACCGGGTCAACTCTGGGGCCATTTTTCCTTGTTCCCAGCTCACAGTCACCCCTCACACTCCTCATTGCTGATCTCCCGCCTAAACCTTCCCAACTCTCCCGGTGGCTTTCCTCTGGCAAACTTCGACACAGCTGATCTTCGCAGACTCAGTTCTTTATTGCCACCTTGTGGTCAGATTTGAGAACTACACCCTAAAGCTTAAATCCCTGCCTGTCCAGCCAATAGACCCAAGTCTCTAGCAAGGTTAAAGCCTCCTCGCTCACTTCAGAGGAGGACTGAGAAGAATTCAAATGAGAAAGACTGTTTCTAGAAATTAAGGAAAGAATAAAGCTCTGGGCCTTGGCCCACCTGCCTTTCTCTCCAGCAGCTCAAACTACCCAAAGCATCCCCACCATTCATAGAGACTGGAGGGCATAAGGGTTCCAAATACCCCATTTCTGTTGGAGGATCTGGGGAAGCCAGGAAAGTCTAGTCACCAGCTCATGTCACACGGCAACTCAGAGGTAAGCATAGAATTAAACCCCAAATTGGCTTCTGCTGTGTGGGCCAGAGAAACATTTACGAGGAAAATAAGTCATGCCCTGGGCTGTAAACCCAAATGTTCTGCGAGAGTGTCTCAAGCAAAAAAGTTTCAGCCCGAATGGCCCTACTCACGGTCCCTGAAGGCCAGCCCCTTGGGCGCGTCGTTGGCCATGCTGAAGAGAATCAGGGGGCTGCTGGCAGCTGTGGGGGCGATGTGCTGGGCTGAGAGGCTTGGATCAAGGACACAAGGGTGACCCTCAAAGAGGTACTCTTGGTGTTTGGGAGGCACGTTGGTCTGCTCATAAACAGCCTCCAAAAAGATGGCAATCCTAGACACATGAGAGGAGGGAGGTGTGGGCACCAGATGGAGGGCTCAGCATTTGGGGGGGAGGGCTCAGCATTTGGGGGGGAGGGCTCAGCATTTGGGGGGAGGGAGGCATTGGCACCAGGGGAGGGCTCAGCATTTGGGGGGGAGGGAGGCATCAGCACCAGGGGGAGGGCTCAGCATTGGGGGGAGAGGGAGGCATCGGCACCAGGGAGAGGGCTCAACATTTTGGGGGAAAAGGCATCGGCACCAGGGGAGGGCTCAGCATCTGGGGGGAGGAGGGAGGTGTCGGCATCAGGGAGGGCTCAGCATCTGTGGGGGAGAGAGGTGTCGGCACCAGGGGAGGGTTTAGCTTTTGGGGGGGAGGGAGGCATCAGCACCAGGGGGAGGGCTCAGCTTTTGGAGGGGAGGGGCTTGAGGGGGGTAGCTCTTTCATCAAAGATGGAATGGCAAAGGGCAGAGTTCATGCAAAATGGGAAGAAGACCCAAGAGTTCCAACGCCTAGCCTCTGACTGTGAGTCCAATCCGGCTGTACCCTCATCAAAATTCTCCTGATCCCATTCAGTGATCTGTGTGTTGGGGAACATGCCTGCAATCCTAGTTCTTGGAAGGCTGAGGCAGGAGGATGGAGTTTGAGGTCAGCTGGGCTACACATCAAGATTCTGTCCCCAACAGCAAAGACCAAGAACTTAGTGAGTGCAGCAGTTCTATGAGAAACAGAGCGCCCCGCCTCTGAGACTGATAACCCAGGCTAGCACTGTAAAGACTGTGAAATCTGGAACACACACCAGGAAGTCACTCGACTTGAACTCGGTGGAAATAGTACTTTTTCCAAATGTGTTTTGGGGAACGTTCCCTTGCACCTACACCACAGCTTAGATGTGTGGGGGGGTCTCTGCTGCTCTCACTCACGTGTTATGGGCATGGATGTAGACATGATGCAAGACAGCCTGGGGCAGGGAGAAGACATGGAGGATGACTCGCTGCAGGATGTCACTGGTCTCCGCAAAGAACTGGTCAAAGCCCCAGCATTTGGCCTGCTCTGCCTCCAGGATGTTGGCCAGGATGGGCACCAGCTGACTCTGCAGCCCCCTACACACACACAAGACATGAAGACTGTCAGAGCTGGGGCCCAAGCATCCAAATGGAACTTCCCAGGCTATAGAGGAGAAGTGGAGAGCCCAGGGCTCTGCTGATACATCCAGGAAGACCTGACTCAGCAGAGAGAGGTGATCCTTATCTTAGAGAGCCCGCCCCTCTCACTTACATGGACAGTCTGCAGGTGATGGGGAGGCTATAGCTCCACTCCAGGGGCCCGTTCTCCTGCCTCTGAGTCCCTGAAATGGCTCCAACTGGCTTCTCTGTCGTGATCCTGTACCTGTAGTGGGGCAGAATGAGGCCACTAGACCCCCCCACCTCCCATCCACCCTACTTTCTCTCTTACCCGCAACTTTAAGAAACAATAAACTCCACCCAGAGAGCGGTTCATGTCACCCAGCCACTGTGAAGTAGCTGGAAAATGACACTGGGGTGCCCTGGGTCTACCATTGAGATCACCTCTGCCCAGCCAAGCTCCTGGCTTTAGGCTGAGCCCTTCTCACTGTCACTGTGGCTGTTCCAAGTCCAGCCACCTCCACATCGGTGCCGTGCTGAGTTCCGTGCCAAACATTCTCTCCTCACTTTTCTAACTGCTCCCCCAATCTAGCCTTCCCTGATAGCCTATTCCATTCCAACTTTCCCCTTGGTCCCCAAACCTAATATTGGTTCCACGCAGCTCGCCCCAGGACCAAGGGTGCACGCACCAACTTTCCTGATGACACACTGCTAAGAGAAACACTCTGAGATGACTTCCGTTTATTACAGGATGGAGGAGGGAAGAGATGCTAACAATTGGTCAGTTCTGAGGGAACCATCAGAAAGATTTCACATCCCTGAACATATGCTGACTTAGACCACTGCACTTCTGACTTCCAAAGCCACTGTGCTCTGCCTCTCTGTACCTCTGTGGGCCACTAACTGCCACCAGCGCTGTCACAAGCACTTTTTCTGGACCGCTCTGCAACCCCAAAGCCCTCTCCTCTCAACTGCCCACTACCTACCGCTAATGTAGACTCAGGTTTTTCTTCCCCAGTGTTTATTTATAATGAGTTCTTGGCGCTAGGTCCAGTAGGTGTTTTCCCACCTGCCCTCCCGCTAGAACCTTGGGAACTTGTCCCAAGACTTGATCCTTTTCTCCTACACAGGATCAGTAACAGCTCAGCAGATCCTCATATTTCAGGGCCCCCATTTCTGTGGTTTGCTCTTTGGTTCTGGGCAGTACGTCCTGGCAGCCCCTGTTTTTAACTCGTCTTATCAGTCAGTGAGAGACACTAGGAAGACCTTGTGCCTGGGTACCACCTCCATCTTCACCCCTGCAGCCAAGGCAACCTTGCAAGCCTCCTTGAGCTCTAGTGGAGATGTGGTGGGAGAGGAATGAGGGGTGGGCAGGGCTAGAGGGACCACTGAATTAACATAAATGGGTAGGAGTGCTCTCTACCAAGCCAGGGGTGTAAGGCTGTGCCTCTGGTTTGATTAGCAGTGGCTCTGAAAGAGTCAAGGTAGGGACCTGGGTAGGAGACACAGCAGAACCCAACGGGGGAAGGGCCAGGTGTCTGCCAGGAAGAAGTCCGGGGAGGGGGGTGTCTGTCCCCTTCATTCCCTGCCCCATTGCCCACCGTACATGATCTCCTTGTTGCGCCGGGGCCCACCAAAGGGGAGGAAGGGCAGACTACCGGTGGCTGCATGGTACAGGGTCACCCCAATACTCCAGAGATCCACAGTCACCCCGAACGCCTTTTGTTGGGGTTTGCGAAGCACGGCCCGCTCATACATGTCAGGGTGCTATGGGAGAAAGGTAGACGGTAGCCATGGAGGGGCAGTGTGGGCCCTAGGGGACTCTTAGGAAGGCACAAAGCAAGGGGCTGTCAGTTTGGGGCCGAGGGTCTCCAACATGTCACTTACCAGGTATTCCTCCGTACCGTAGACAGAAACAAAGCTCTCCTCATCATCCAGCTTCCGAGCAGCCCCGAAGTCGGACAGCTTGTAGATGCTCTGCCCCTCCTCCCCCACCAGGCGCATGATGTTCCCAGGTTTGATGTCACGGTGGACAATGCCATTCTCCCGCAAGTGGTTCATGCCAGCCACTGGGGACAGACAGAGCACAGTTCCTAGCTTGGCTCAGCTAGGGACCAGTCGGTCTAAAGTCTGAGGTTTGTCCTGAGGAAGAGTCTGCCCTTGGACAAATAAACAGCAGGCTGGCACAGGGGACTCAAACTGGAAAACAGAGAAGCCCAGAGGGCTAAGAAGGGGCTTTCCAAGCTGGGGAAAGGGACCATTGGTTAAGAGCATGGGCTGTTCTTTCAGATGACCCTAGTTCAATTCCCAGCACCCACAGGTCAGCTCACAACTAGAACTCCAGTTCCAGGAGATCCAGTGCCTTCTTCTGGCCTCTGCAGGTGCCAGTCATGTGTGCGGTACACAGACACGTAAGGCACAATACCCATACACATAAAGTAAAAAATAATATAATAAATTTTAAGGGGGCTGGAGAGAAGGTTCAGTCAAGAGCATTTGCCACTCTTTCTGAGGGCCCAAGTTCAGTTCCCGGCACCCACATGGTGATTCACAACCATCTGTAACTCCAGGTCCAGGGTGTCTAACACCCTCTTCTGACCGCTGAGGGTACCAGGCCACACACAGTGCACATGCATTCATGCAGGTAAAACACTCATACACATTGTTATCTATTTTTTAATAAATAAAAGGAAGGGATCCCAAGGAATCATAATATTGACTTATTTAGATTTTGTGGGGGGCCTAGGGTACATCTTTTCCATCTTATTATTGACTTGTGGTAAAATAAACCTAACAATAGTTATCATTTAAAATTTTGGTTTTGGATGTGTTTCACTATGTAGCCCAGGCTGTCCTGGAATTTCTGATCAGCCTGCCTCAGCCTCCCCAGGGTGGTTCTTCAATTTAACCGTTTTTAAGCACATGGCTTTAAGCACATTAACCTTCTCCTCTTCCATCCCGTCAAACAGCACTCCCTACTCCGCGCTCCCAGCCCCGCACAGCATTCTGCCTCTGTCTCCAGCAGCTCAACTCCCCCAAGAGCTGCACCCTAGTAGAAGTGTGGTTTTTGCCTCTGTATGGCTAGATCCCTCTGCACAGTGTCCTCCAGTTTTGTCCACATTGCCTGCGTGTTAGAATTCCCTCCGCTGTACGGCGCTACTTCACTGCCTGCAGGCACCCAATCCTGTTTGGCTGTCTTACCTGCTGCCTGTTGTGAATGATGCTACCTTCAACACCGAAACACAATCATTTTAGAACATTCTTTCTACGGCTTTGAGCTGAATCAATCACGTGGGTCCTCGTGGCCCACCCCTCTGCCTCAGGCCCACTGGGACACCTGTTTCAGAATAGCACACTCATCCTGGACGTTGCGGGGCAGAGCACCTGGGGATGGGGCAGGGCTCACCCACACAGCGCAGGACCACCAGGAACTCCTCCTCGGGAAGCCCAAATGCGTTCTCGGGGTCTTCCAGGACGCTCAGTAGGCTCCCGCTGGGACAGTGCTCCATCACGATTACCTTCTGCTGGCTGCCTCCCTGTGCACGCAGCAGAAGGAGGCTTGAAGACAGGGGTACTTCTGACATCTGCCTGTCAGGAGGTTGCTTGCCCAGAGCCCACAGCCCTCATTCCCTGGCGCAACCTCTTGCCTGGCCTTCCATCCCAGACACAGGAACCCAAGAAACCCTCTCTGATCGGGCACTGAGTCCCCCTTTCCTTTCCTAATGATTTCCTTACCTTGCCCATCCCCCCTCCCCTGCCCACCGGCACCCGCCCTGGGGCTCTGGACTGCTGCTGAGCCTTGACTTGCCTATCCCTGGACTGCAAAGGTCACGATCAAGAGCATCCTTCTCTAACCAAGCAGAGGACCCACCGTTTCCTCCACAGCGAACAGCTTGACGACATTCTGGTGGTCGAGCTTCCGCAGCACCTCAAACTCCCTCACTTGCACCTCGGGGGGCCGCCGGTAGCTGGCTGAGTTGAAGACCTTTACAGCAACCACCTCCCCAGATTTCTGGCGTGTAGGCATAGGGTTGGGAATCAACAAGGGGACCATACTGGTCCTACCCGTCAGGGAACTGCCTCCTTTCCCTCTCTTTAGCCTCTTTCCCAAGCCAGCCCCAGAGGATAGAGGAGGGGGCTGGATGGGCTTATATCGCAGCCCCTTCCCCTACTCAGGGGGCTGGAGCGGCATTTGGAGGTGACACACCTGGTACCCCACAAGGGATGACTTGTGTTATTGCTCATTTTGCCATAGGTAAGAACTGCCTGGGCAGTCTACCCGGCCTGCAGCTCCTGAGCACCAGGTGTATTCTGACACAGCTCCACAGCCACTGTAGGACAAACCCAGACAGGCCCAACCTCCCAGTCCTGCCATTCCTAGATTCCACTTGCTGTCACCTCCTCTTCGGCCTTGCCCTCTAGTCCCAACATGTCTCTGACAGAGGCAGCAATCCGAGGAATTTTTCCAGCATCACACACCTCAGCTCAAACCTATGAGTCCTTTCTCATCAGGGTAGACAGAACAGAGGCATGGGACCGTTTCCCAGCTACATAGAATCTGAATGCCCAATAGAGAGCTAGTTTTAGGGCATGTAAGGGTCTGGGGCCAGAGTTGCAATTACCTTGTTTCGGGCCTTGTACACACTGGCAGTGGCCCCCTGCCCTAGCAGGTCATCAGTGTGCCATAGGTAATTAGCTGTACTCTGCATCTCCAAGATTTGGCTACCTTCCACCTGGGAAAACAAAACAAACAACCATTGGGGGTCCCAAGGTCCCAGGCCTCACCTGAAATAGATACTGGTGGCTAGCCATCAGCTACCAAGACCATCCCATAAAGGGCTCCATGTGGCCATGGCATAGGCAAGGGAGCTGGGGAAATGGTGGTACAGGAAGATTAAGTAACTTCCCCCCAAAGAAACAAAACAGCAGCAGGAGGGCCCCAAGCTTGCATGTGTTTTCTCCATGGGCACTTCTCTCTGTCCTGTGCCCCAGGTCCCTTCCAACACCTTTCAGAGGTAGGCCAGTCTAGGGGGACTTTATCACCTCTTTCAGGCACTAGGGACTCAGAGTTTCGGCATCCAGGCCTGGGATTGTCCCAGGAAGCAGAAGCAGTGCGGGAAGAAGGGCCCTGGGTCAGCCAGGGTCAGGCAGAGTCAGTCACAAATCTCCAGGATTGCAACATGAGTCTGGAGCACCCCCTTCACCCTCCCTTCTCTGCTTGCCAGGCCCCAAACTTCCTCCTGTTGGGAGCTAACAGTCGCTGCTCACCAGGCGGTCAGGGCTGGCCCAGTGCTTTTCCAGAAGGGACAGGGCTGTAGGGAAGACAGCTAGGGAGAAAGGATGGGAGGAACAAAAGGGAGGGGTGGGTGATAGAGGAGAGTGGGGAGGACCTCCGACCATCGCACAAGGGTAAAGAGCTAAGGGGAAGATCTGAGAATGTCCACACTCTGCTCCCCATCTTTGCTCTCATCCTGTTCCTCTCAAAAGCTGGTTCCTCTAAAGCAACCAGTTCCAGAAAGTGTAGCCTCAGAAGTCACACTCACGGCCTATCTGCAAGATAGGGATGCCTGGGGGCAGGAGGGGCCACCACCCCTTCAATGTTTTGAAATAAAGTTGCTTTAGGCAGGGCCTCTTCCTGCTCCAGCTGCAGCTCACTGGGTCTCAAACCAAAGATGGCTTGATTTTGAGCCTATTCTTCTATTCTTTTTTTTTTTTTTTTTTTTAAGACAGAGTAGCCAGCCCAGTACCTTCAGTGGTATTGAGGATGGTCTTGAACTTCTGCATCTCCCTCCCAAATGCTCAGATTATAGTTGTGCACCACCATTCCCTGTTAACTAGGTGCTGGGGATCAAACCCACGGCTTTGTGTGCTAGGCAAGCATTCTACAGACTGAGCGAGCTAGGCCCCAGCTGGTCGTCTAATTTAAAGATGCCAAGCCTGGAGAACATCAACTTTGGAGCCAGAAGCCACTTGAAGAGACCAGTAGTCACGCCCTAGTTTCAGGCAACACACTCACATTTGCATTATGCAAAAGTAAGGCTGCTGGTGAGCCCTTCCAAGGCAACATGAAGGAGTAGCCCACGGCTCTCCACACGGCTGAAGAGTCAGACCATTGTGAAGCTCAGGCGGGGTATACTGGAATGGAGGTCAAGGTCCTAGGCTTGGGAAGTAGGGGCACTAGATTGGATCACCTCCATAACTCTACCTTGGTCCTCAGCCAACCTCTGGCGTTAGCACAAAGCACAGCTGAGGTCAGGGAGATGGGCAGTGAGATGCACGGAACAGAATCCCCCAGGGCTGCACGGTCCTGGGTTCTGTGCCTAGAAGCTCTGATTATGGCACATCTGGATCACCACTGTACTCTCGGCTCCCACCAGCCCCTTCTCTACATGGAATGTGCAGTAGCCTTCAGTGAGCCAACACCAGCCGGCTCATGGACCCCCATCCTCCTTGGGGGTTCTTCTGTGGCAGCTGTACTTACCTGCACTCCGAGTAGCCCAGAATCAGGCAGGTTCTCCCTGGCAAGTGTGTGCTATGCTTTCTGTCTGGGGCAAGTTCAGGAGCTGAGCTACACCGGAAAGAGAAGGGTGGGTGGATGAGAGGCCCCCTCCGTGCTGTTTGATTCTCAGCCCCATCAAAGGCCACCGGTCTCAGCTTTTTAACCCTTTCCCGTTGTCACTTTCCCTACAAGACTGGGGGTTTTGCAGCCTCTTTCCACATGTTCTGGGAACCTCTCCTGGCTATTCTGGGCCTCAGGGAAAAGATCCCAAGCAGAGGTCAGTAGGGGTACCCAGAGCTGAACCCCAGCTTTGCATCAGCATGTTGGGAAGCAGAGGCCAAGATTGGAAACTTCTTGACCAGTCTCCTCAGGGCCATACTCCTCCCTGCCTCTGCTAGGCCTCCAAACAGTCCTTTCTGAGAATCGTTATCTTTATCAACAGAAGGAGTGCAGTACACCACCAGGTTCCCAGCAGCCTTGAGAAAGATGGAAGGGGGCATTCAGTTGAGTGTTTCCTTGAAGCTGCCCCACCTGGTTCCCCCAGGCCACCCTCCTCCACAGCCGCTACACACTCACCCCATCTCCCAGCTCAGCTGCAGGGGAATGTAGACTTGTGGGACTGGGTGGCATCCCCAGGGATTTCAGGCCTTGAAGTCAATCCTGGTAGCCATGGGCCCCCAAGATCCACACACAGGCAAAGCTAGTGGTGATGACCCTGGACCTGAGGGTTCTTCCCTGCCTCTCTGATAGCAGTGGGTACCCAGAAGAGCAGAGCCCAGGCTCTAAGTTCTATCCTACTTCCTGATTCACTTCTCTCCCTCTCCCCACCTCTTTCCCTCTCTTCCTCTCTCTCTCTTAAAGAGACAGGCAGCTCAGTCGCTGCCACACACACCTCCACCCCACATCAGGAAAGGGAAAGAGGATGCTGTAAATTGCCAAGTGGAAGCCTTAGGACTCTTGTCTGAGCCACAAAAAAGTCAGCAACGGAGGCTGGCGCTCCTGTGACGGCCACCGAGTGCCGTGCTGGTATCTTTGGCAGGGAAATTCAAGGCTCTGCTTAAAATAAACTAAAGAGGTTAAACAAGTTAACCAAGTTGAAAATTGCCTAGAAAGGCCGAGGATCTGGGCTTGGTCTCTCCCAGAAGCTGGACAGGGCTTGTCTTCCTTACAGCCTACAAGAACAAGCACACACCCAGGTCATAGCCTCTGCTTCACTGACCTCACACACAGCCACACAGCCAACCCTACCACCACCTCCGCTGCAGGGCAGCTTTCTGACCACAGCCTGAAGGTTGGCTTTAGGATGTATGGATGGCAGGGGAGGTAGTATCTGGTAAACTCTGGGAGACTGGGAAGGGATTTTCAGACCACATTTGGTAGAATCAAGTCTTACAAACCTTTAGTAATTTGCCCGTGATTTGCCACCTTCTCGGCCATAACCCCGTGCCCTAACTATCCTGGGAAGCTGGATGGGGTCTGTGCTGCTCTGGTCAGCTCTGAGTGGGCAGTTGGATAAGTGGTTAACACCAGGAAATTCCATGTTTCTCTAGAATGTTGGTGGGACTTTCCCCTGGCCACACCTGGTGATTTCCTGCCAGCCCCACCCCATCAGAGGGAGGAGAGGCAAGAACAGGCCCCAAGCTTGTTGCCTTGGCTGACAGATTGATAGCAGCAAGACAGCTAGAGGCCCTGAAGTGGCTTCTCACAGCAGGGCCAGGAGGGGCATCCCTGAGGGTTCCACACTCCGGCTTGGGTGTCACAGGTTTCCACCTGGCAAGAACACAAGGCACTTGTACTTGCTGATCACCCAGGGCTTGGAGAAGACAGAAGCGCTTGTTTTCTCTAGCAAATCACTTAGCTGCTGCTGCAAGAGTCTCCTACCCTCTAGCAAGGTGACTCCTTTCTTCAACACGGCTGCTCCATCAGTCTAGAGCGGTGCTTTCTCCGCTGTCCTAAGGCTGCCACCCTTTAGTGCAGTTCCTCATGTTGTGGTGACTCCAACCATAACATTTTGTTGCTACTTCATAACTGTAATTTTGTTAGTTATGAATTGTAAATTACCTGACATATACAGGATATCTGATATGTGAACCCCCAAAGGGGTCACAACCCACACATTGAGGACCACTGGTTTAGAAAGTCATCTGAATGACTTTCATGATCAGAGTACCCCTCTGGCTCCCCAGGGATACTGTTTTGCCCACTGAGGTTTACAGGATCACCTTGCCTATCCTGAAGGCTGCTCACTTTCCTCCATGAACATGCACTCTTATTTTCCTTTCCCTGGCTAGCCTAATTAATCTCTTTTCCTCAGGGACTTTCACATCTTCTAACACAAGAATCAAGCCTAGCATCTCCCATGAAACAGGCCCTGTGTGCTCAGGGCAGAAAAGGAGAGGCATCTCATCCCAGAGATGTGGGATGCTGCACAATGAGGTAGTGAATGCAAGGAGATACATACTAAGGAAACAGTGGCTTTGCGGACCTCAAACGACAGGGTAGCAGGAAGGGCTTGTCAGGCTTGCTGGGTGCTCGGAGTTAGGCAGAGAAGGGGAACAAGTTCAAGCATCGGAAGCAGGGGCAGAGGTGCTGAAGCATGACAAGGGTATGGGTAGTCCAGGGCGTTGTACTTGGGATGCTAGGGAGAACCAGCAAGGCAGAACTGCGCTGCCAACATGGTACTTTAGCAATAGATTCTGGGAGGAAACTTCCTTGGTGTGGACAAAATAGAAGACTGTCCTGTCCACTGTATGGAAAGTTCAGGAGCCTGGAGAGAAGAGGGCGTCCATATGGGGTCTTGCTACATCTTCCCAGGCCCAAGGAAACACAGAAGTAGTGGCAATCCAAAGACAGCATAGGGACCAGAGGCGTGTGTGTGTGTGTGTGTGTGTGTGTGTGTGTGTGTCAACTCTGGGAAAAAAACCCCTCATGTCTGCTAGTGATGGAGGCTGGTGTGGTAGAAAAGGCCACCACATCATCATCATCAAAGCCACCTCCTAAAAAGGACTTGTCATTTAACCTTTCTCATAGGATTGGTATAAAACAAAGAGATGACATACTTGGTACCCAGTGGGTTTGGAATAGGTATTATTTTGGGCAGAGTGGTTTCAGCTTCCACAAGGAGGTTCATTTGAGCCTAGTAATTCAGAGTCAGCCTAAATAGGGCAACCGAGCTAGAGCTGGGAGTGTAGTTAAGTAGTAGTACAATTCAGCATGCATGAGGCTGAGATTCCATACCCATTAGCAGCTGCTGCAAACCTCTCCCCCCCCTCCACTGCTTTCCAGTACCTTAAGAGAAAGAATTGGGGCAGGGAGGTATTTGTGTGTGGGCTTGTTTATAGGGCTGTGTACTGGCTGTACTTAGTCACAGAGGCTAAATGACAAAAACCTCGGCGCCTACAGCTAATTGACACCTTCGTAAGTCAACTCTGACCAGGAGTTTTGGTGCGGGGGGGTTGGGGGGGGGGAAACAAACACTACAGCCAGAACTAGTACTCTTGCTCTTCCCAAGCAATGGTAAAGGGGCTGTGGGTGCAGTATCCAGGCCCCCAAGGGACCTGGTCCTTGTGCAATTATCTGTCACAGTCCTAATCTGGAAATGTGTTTCCTTAAGACCCTGCCTTCAATTTAGTCGAACTGAAACAATTCGAAACAATTGAAAAAATTGAAAAAAGAAACAATTGAAAGCGAGTTCATTCCTCAACAGCCACTGCCTGTCTATGTTTATCCTGGTATCTGCTGTTCCTCCTGAGACAGGATCATGTGTCCCTTCTGCTGGCACTGCCACCTCCACTTGGGCTATGCAACTCAGCTGTCCCTCCAGACTGTCTCTCCCTGGGTCTGCCCACAGAGCGAGCAAATGTGCCTCCACGCTGTTAGTCTGTAGAACGAACCCTGGCCCTTGACTCCCTGGATGCTCCCAGCTCTCGGAGCTGCTGGGTCTTCCTTCTCTGCCACCTAGTCCACTCCAGAGAGATTTCATTTCCCATCTGGAGAAAAACCCTTTTCTTTCTTTTTGTTTCCTTTTTTGAGGCAGGATCTCTCTATGTACCAAGAAGTCCCATCCCCAGCCCCCCACCCCCTTTTTTCTTTTGAGACTGGGTGCCTCTAAATAGTCCTGGCTGTCCTGGAACTTGATAGGTACACCAGGATGGCCACAAACTCACAGGATCTTCCTGTCTTTGCCTCCCAAGTGCTTGGATTAAAGGTGTGCTCCACCATGCCCAACAAAAAAATGCTTCCTTTCACACCAGCCTTTCCTCATCCCCATGTCACCGGCCATTTAGCCGTTGGTCCCTCCCGCTGTCAAGTGCTTCCTTTTCCTGGTTTGTGGTGGTGTGTTCCCTTTGGCCACCTAGGTGTTGGGCTTACTCCATCTTTTTTTTTTTTTTTTTTGATCCTTCTTTACCAGATTTCCCCTTTCCGTCTACACTTCACATCAGAAATCTCAGCTTGAATTCAACTCTCCCATCTTCCCATTTGTGTATCTTTTGATTGTCTCAGCATGGCCTGCCTAAGCAGAAATCTTAATTTTCCATGTTTAATTTCAAACCACAATGCCCCCTCCTTTAAAAATGGAGTCTTATATTGCCAAAGTTGGCTTTAAGCTGTGATCTTCTTGCCTCAGCTAATGAGTATCTGGGACTACTGGCATATGCCACATGTCACACAGCTCCATAATGGCCTTTCTTGTCCAACCCAGCATCATTTTCACATTTACTTATTTTGATTTTCTTATGTTGAGTAGGAAACAAGCTCTACTGCCTGTTTCTCCTGCTCAGCTCAGCGCTTGAATAGACAAAGTCGGTTATTAACTAATTCTTTGCCACATGTAATATAGGGTTAGCTTCTCAGTCAGAGGAAACTTCCTGTCTCGGTGGCAGCACATGCTTGGAAACCCCAGCACTCAAGAGGCTAAAGCAGGAGGATGTGAATACACCATGAAATCCTTTCTCACCTACCTTCCTAGAACAATGGGATCTATAAACGGATAATCTTAAATCCATACTCACCCGGTCTCTTGTTTTGGTTCTCATTCGGTAGAAATGCATTTATGTATTGACTGTTCACTGCTTCCATCAACGTCCCATCAGAATATATATGGAAGAGGACCCCAAAAGCATGACCTTGGCTGTAGGATTCTCTAAAAGCATCTTTGGTGCTTTGCCCACAGACTAAGAGCTGGCTCCATCTCAGCAACTCTGTGGTTCCAGGGATCTCTCTTCACATACTGCTGCCAGGGTGAGACCCTGTACCACAGGGTGGCAGAACAGTTTCAATTTTGACTTGCCTCAGGTAACAATGCTGCACGAGCATTGTTAACAGAGAGATAAGACAAGCTGGTAGAGCAAGAAGACGCTGAATACCAGGGACATAGGAGAAAAACAGGAAGGTGCTAGGGCTGGGGTAGGAACCTCCGTGTTACTACTGAACACAGGCAATGCCAATAAACAGACTTGACTTATCCTCAGAGATACCTGGTATTATATTAAGCTCCCTAAAAACAAATGTTGGCCCCAGGCTTTGAAGAATGTATTCTAATTTGTTGCCTCCCTTGGTATTTTGCTGCTTTTGATAACTAGGTATTTATTCATTACAAATGTCCACATTGCACAAGACTTGTGCAAATGTAAGCCAGACCAAATCCTAGCACAGAGAGGGGAGTGGGCATGAAGTCTCACTCCTAGCAGAGGAGTTATTAGCAATTGTGAGCAGCTGGGAAAGGGAGGGTCAATGCTCTCCGAGTGTAGCCCCTGAGAAGAACACTATGCTCCAGTAGAAGGTCACATATCCAAGAATATTTGGGCAGCACAAATCAGCCTTGAAGGAGGGAGCAAAGCTGGGTGGGTATGGAAGTGGGGGGATGAGTCTGGGAAGAACTAGAGGAGGATAAATATGATCAAAACAGGCTTTATGCTGGGCGGTGGTGGCGCACGCCTTTAATCCCAGCACTTGGGAGGCAGAGGCGGGCGGATCTCTGTGAGTTCGAGACCAGCCTGGTCTACAAGAGCTAGTTCCAGGACAGGCTCCAAAGCCACAGAGAAACCCTGTCTCGAAAAACAAAAAAAAACAAAAACAAAAAAAAAAAAAACAAAACAAAAAACCAGGCTTTATGAAATTCTCAAAAAAATTAAATATGTACCTATGTAAGCATGCACACTTGTCCTTACTTGGGGTAGGAAGGCAGCTTACAGTGTGAGAGGTTAAATAGCCTCACACAAAACAGGAGCTGTGTGCAGAATGGGACCAAGTACTAAGCTGGCTGCTCACATACCACCAAGGAGGTAAGATAAAAACAACTGTGCTATTTTAAAAATTAAGCAACATCTTATAAAAATAATTCTGATGCTTGCTGTGATGGTGCACATCTTTTGTCCTAGCATCTGGGAGGCAGAGGCAGGTGGATCTATTTGAGTTTGAGACCAGCCTGGTCTATAAAGCAAGTTCCAGGACAACTAGGGCTACATAGAGAAATGCTGTTTCTGGGAAAGAAAAAAAAAAAAGGTTTTCAAGGGCATAGTGGGACACGCTTTTAATTCCAGCCCTCTGGATGTGGAGGCAAGTAGATATCTGTGAACTTGAGACCAGCCCTGGTCTACAGAGTGAGTTTTGAGATGGCCAGGGTTAGAAGGGGAGACCCAGTCTCAAACAAGCAAACTATGTGTATGTGAAAGTGTATGTAGACGTACACCACACACACACACACACACACACACACACACACACACACACATGCAGTCTGTAGACTCAGGTTTCTCACTTAGAAGTGAAGCCCTCAAGAGACAAGTTTTGGGGGTTTCAGCACATGACTGGCTGGCCTCATTGCTTTAGGCTTCAGGTAACGTATCATGGCAGGCACACATAGTAGAGTAATGAGCAATACTGTATGAACTCTACCCTCAAGCTCACTTTCTACCAAAGCACAAAGCATCTCTAAGGGAGAGGATGCATTCCTGTATCTTCCACCCCATCAGCAACAAGGCATGTTGGTCAGAACTTCTTCCAGATACAGGGGATGGCCAAAGGCAGGCTGACTCAGAGATGCAGCTGTGAAAGACAGAACCATTGGCAGGGCTGGAGAGATGGCTCAGCAGTTAAAAGTACTGGCTGTTCCTGCACAGGACTGGGGTTCAGTTTTCAGCAGCCACAAAGCGGCTTACAATTGTCTGTAACTTCAGTTCCAGGGGAACTTATGCCTTCTTCTGACCTCTGTGGTACTTACTATACGCATGTACTGCCCAGACAAACATGAAGGCAAAACAGCCACACACACTAAGCACAAATGGTAAATCTTCAAATACAGAACCACCTGGCCACCCTTAGTCGTAGCTGGCAAAGTTTCCAACCAGCTTTATAGGTTTCAGTCTTTCAAGTGGGAAATCTGATCATAAAGACAGAAATGAACAGTCCTTATTAAAAACAAAAGGCAGGCTCTGTTAAGGAAGTTCTTGTGGCCACAGACTGTCACCAGTATGCTAGAAGACTTCCTACAAAACCTCTGAGGGACCACACAGGGGCCGAGTGGAGCCAATGGCACAGAGGGCAAGAGTAGCCAAGAGATGCCAAGGGAAGCCAAGGTCACCTTGTTCTTCCTAGGTGTAGGCTCTGTTAGCAGTTTTGACTCAGTTCTTTCAGGGAGTGGGGAAAGGGAGATGACCTGCAGCAGCGGAACCTAAAAACGTATTTTATTCTGAAGTTGTGCTTTGGATTTTCCCCAATCCAACATCGGCTGAGTGAGTCTTAGGTTCACACAAAGCATCTTCAAGCATAGATACAATATTCCAGTTATCAACACCATTTTAAAGAACAGACCATTTTACACAAATGTGACATACAAATCAGACGCCACCGCATTGCAGCTCCCTGGAAGATCTATGTTCTCTTCTGAACCGAAGTCCATGCACACCAGCCCTTCCAGTGGTCTGTTCATCCTGGTGCTGGAGGATTTCCCATCTCCTCGGGGACAGACAAGGGTGGCCTGAGGGGGCTGGCAGAGACCAGCATTTCCAGTTTATAAGCTGCTGGTGGCAAATTCCTCTACTTTCCAAACTGGGATGCTGGTAGCCCCACCCCACTTTTCTTCCCCAAAGATTGAGTCCACACCAGGGAAAGGATCCATGCCACGAGGGGCAGAGCAGGGCTCTTGGAAGCATCATGCTGGTTTCGGGCAAGCCTATCTGAGGAAGGCTAGTTGCCCAGGGCCTTGAGTGGCCAGCTCCTTTTGGCTTTTGGGTGTAAAAATCACAGTGTGCAACCTCAATTCCAGTTGAAGTGAGCTCTGCCGAGGAGGACTCTCCTCCTATTGGTTCCTACTCCTTTTAACAGGAACATCTCACAGGCGTCAGAAGCACCAGAGATATGGAAGACAGTGAGGCTCCCAGAGTTGGGGTCAGTAGGGAGCCACCTGTACACTGTCCAGTTCGTTATGCAAATCAGCAGATGGACATCGACCAAAGGGATGACAAACACAAATAATGTACAGGACTAAAAGAGAAGGCAAGAACAAAAGAATAGACCCACAGTATGGTCTTTAAGAAGCTCCACTTTTACTTCTTAGAGAGTAGTGTCCCGGACAGAGGATAAAGGGCAGGCTGGAAGCGTCTATCACTTAGATCAAGAGGAATGTAAGGGCGGGAGATCATTTCAGCAAGGAAACAGATCCTTGGGTCTGAAAGCCCCCCTTGGCTCAGGAGCAGTACAAGCCCAGGTCAAGATGACAGGTCATTAAAAAGAGCAGTGAGAACCAGGCAGGCCAAGGACCTACGGGTATCCCTTGCAGTCTGACTCACTCACCTCTCTAGTCTCCCTGGTGTTGCAAGTTACTCTTCTCATTTGTGACTCCTTCAGGCTCCCCATTTCCTTCACACAGAGAGAAACATCCACCGCCTTCTAAAGTTCCTACTACCAACTGCACATATTGGTCCAAAAGGATTTCTTCTAGCCCAAAGCTAAGAACTTTCAGATTTTCCAACCTGAACGGAAACCCACCATCTCTTGAACTACAGAAAAACAATCAAGTTAAATAAAAGCAGAGCTTTCAAACAAGAAACCAGAGGAGTGAGCCTGAGCTTCAAGGAGCTGTTGGAGCACGTGGGCCTGAACCATGACTTCCAAGCCCTGGTGCTCTTGGGGAAGCATGAGGAGAGGAGTGGGTGTTCAAGCCCCAGGCTTGCAGGTTGGCTAGAGCATTCCATGGTAGCTCATCTGAAGCAGCCAAAGGCAGGTCCCACAGAAAGCATTCAATTCTTTACTTTTTTAAGATTCTGGTTTTGGAAAAATAATTTGGAGTTTGTAGGAGGGTTAAAGTTCACTTAGTTGACCTTACTTGGGTAAGCAAACAAAGAAACAGTCTCAAAGTCCAGGGTCTCTAGACTGAATGCGGGTTTTCCAAGCCCCTGTCCATCTCCAGAGACAGCCTTATAAAAAACTAAGCCAAGAGGTAAACTTGTAATAGTTTTAATCTGGGAACGTTTTTTGGATGAGCAGAGAGCAACTTAAATTTCTTTAATAGGACAGTGAATTTTAAAAGTTCTAAATGCCCAAAAAGGTGGGAGGAAGAAGGACCCATTTCCTACTGTTCTCAAACCTGTCATAAACACAATAAAATTTGAAGACATTTTACTCTAAAAGGAACTAGCTATAAAACTGTCTTATATTGGAAGGCATCTTAAATGGAAAATGGTGTGTCAAAGACAAAGAAAGGAGCTGAAGACTATATGTTCAGAAAACCTTTAAAAGCTCCTTGATAAGACTGGGCTGTCCTTCTATAGAATGGAGCAGAGCAAATGAGAAAACCAGTGATCAGCTCAAGGCAAGAGGAAGAAGACAATCCCCACCCCACATCAGATCACAGGACTGCCCCATTCTGCTAAATTTCTATAACAGAGAGATTTCGAAGGCCAGGTTTCTCTGGTCCAAACAGAACAGTTGTGAGGACAACAGAGACTCCTGGTGGCTTCTATGTGAAATGTCACAACAACAAAGACCAGAGACCAGAAAAACCTGTGTGTATGCATGAGCGTGCATGCGCACGAATATATATTTATAGAAAATGAAAACTGGGCTGTATATGATTTTTCAAATTAGTACTCAAAACAAGATGCCACTGAGAGCTAGGTGACTGCGACCAACCATCTGGTCAAGGTATCCTCTATGGGACGAAGGGGCAGAGACAGAGGCCCATGTCCCCATGTCTTGCCGTGGCAGATATCATAGCAACCTGATCATGGAAAACTTGTTTCTGGCTAACCTAAGAACAGTATGTACTGTAGCTGGCTGGATTACAACAGAGGAGAGCAAAGAGTGGAGGGAAGGGCCAGGAAGGGAAAAGAAGTAACGAGGGCTTCATTCTCAAGGATTGGATAATGGGAAGGCTAATTCCTGTAAGAACAACTTAGAATCTAATTTTCAACTGAAGTCTCCAAGCTAGTTAAATAGGAAGATTTTAATAACAGTCAGTCTCCTTGTCTAGAAGAATTAAGTTATACCCCTCAGACAGTACAAGACTTGTCAGTGGACTGTGGGGGAGCTGATGAATTGACACCAGGGCTCGTGGCATTTGTTTTGGGGAAGACAGTTGGCTTGGGCCGTGTGGCTGGTGGTTTCACTGGAGCAGCCATCTTGACAGACTTGACAGGCCGGAAGGCGCAGGCAATGTCCCCAGCAGTACTGGCACTGCGCTGGAAGGCAGGCTCAGGGTCCTTGAGGAGCTGAGTGTGCAGGGGGCTGGAGGGCTCAGATGTGGGGGCTACCACTGGGGAGGTCTTGAGGGGTTCCAAGGTGTCCAGGACCACATCAGGGGTGTGCTTAACACTGCTCTGCCGCTCTAGCTCTCGAAGCTCATTCAGGGCAGAGTTCATTGTTGCTTCAATATCCTGCAAAACAGGAAAAAGGAAGAAGTAAGTCAAACCAAGACAGACGTCCCCAAGGATCCTATTTCAACCAAATAGGCCAAGCCATGAAATCAAATATAAAATGCCTTATTTTACTTGGCCAAAGTCCTTGAACATATGAATGTGCAGAATGTGGAGAAAGGGGACAGACAGATTTTCATCATCAGGAATTTAGCAAGAGTAATTGACGACTTCTGGACATGACGAGGCTGCTGCACAAATCAACTCATACCATTTGTGGTTACCCTTAGAGATCAAGCCAGCCACAATTCCAGCAGAAACTGGGGAGGGGCCCGAGGCCACACCCCTATCAGAGGAGCTACTGGCAGTTGATGGCTGCTGAGGAAGAGTCACTCACTTTGGGGATAGGGCTTCTGGTAGGTTGACCGTGACCCAGTAAGTGGCCCTAGACCTATGCATATATGGAAAGTATACAAATAAATACACTTCCATACACACACACACACACACACACACACACACACACACACACACGTTGAACTCAGGAAAGTATTTAAAAAGATAGTAACAAAAGGACGACATGAGGTTGGGAGGAGGCATTAGGAGTAGGAGGTAGTATTGGATGACATGATCAAAATACACTGCATAAATATATTAAACTTAAAAACTAAGAAAAATATTAAAAAAGAAAAAGTAGCTGAGTATTTTCAGCTTGAGTCCTTGGTTTTAGTGAGAGGTGCTGAAACGTCTCTGATGAAATGACATTTAATTAAATGGAAGGGAAAGGTAATGAGCACACAGAAATTGATGATGTAATTCTCTGTGCTTCTGTGTATGTTTGAAAGTGTACACAGTGAACAAATTTTACAAAGTGGTAAAGATCAAATATAATCTTTATTTTCTTGATTTCAAGGCCAATGGTTAAAGGGATTATTCCTTCCTTTGCAAGAGCTAAGGAAGGTTCAAGAGCCAAGCAAGTCCTTGAATATTTATCAGGACAATGCTTCAAATTTCCAGCATATCCAAGTGTGCAACTTGAAACCGTTTCCTGCTACCCCGCACCATGAAAGGGAACCCAAGAGTGGCCAAAAGGGGGAGCCAAAGCCCACATAGGTAAGTTAGCATCTACAAACCAGGAGGTACTGAAGACTTTAGGAAAAGGGCAGCCCTAGTCCAGAGGCTCACGGCAGAACCAAAACACCTTTGTAGGCAAGCATCCAGTTAGAGTGCCCAGCTTCCATACCCTCCCTGAAAACTTGTGTTTAATATTGCACCCCACAGCCACCACAGGACTCCTCTTTGGGATCAAGAATACTTTCAGAGATTCTAGTTTCAAGTAAGCCCCAAGCTCCCCATTCAGGGTTTCCTATCTGAGGCTTGTTATGTATGATAGTAACTCATTTTCATCAATCACGGTGGCATTTATTAGCCTTTCTTCCCCTCTCCTGCAATGCCAGGGATGGAACCCAGGAGTCTATACATGCTAGGCCAGCATTCTGAGCCTGCATCATGGAGCTACAACCGTGGGCTTCTCAAATCTTTTAGAATGCTCAGGAAGAACTCTGTTTTCTGGCTCTGTCCTGTAATGCAGGTAGTATGTTCACAGTTTCTAACACTTTGGTTAACGGCTGACCAAAAGAGGATCAAGGAGGATTCCCATGGTGTAAGGTAGATTGCTATCAGGAACTTAAACAGGATAGAAGATGAGAAAAGCAAGAGATCGCAGGCCCAGGGCTCACCACTGGGCCTAACAGATTTATCTCCATAAGCAGAACACCAATGAAACCAACAGAGACAATACAGAGCCTCTATTGCTCTTTCCAGATCACCCCAGAAGAAGAGGCGAGGAAAAGGACAAAAACAAGCCCTTAATTCCTACCTGTTCTAATGAAAATTATATAGCTGGGAGAGACGTCTGAAAGAACTGCTTGGAGTGGCCCCAGTAGTTGGATGTTTAGAAGTCGAGTTGGGTTTCTAATAGTTCATGGAAAACAGAGCCATCAATGTGGTGCAGATGAAAAGGAAGGTCCTGCAATCTGGGAGCTCATCTGCATTGTTACCTGGAACTTCAGGCTGGAAGCTTTCTAGTACCTGAGCTTCAAGCAACAAGAATACTTTGGGATCTTTAAGACAGAATCAGATGGTGGACTAATTACCCATAAGCATTAGAGATCAGCTTCATGAAATGGGGTGATAGGGATGGACAGAGAAATATGACCTGACCTATATTTGAGTCATAGCTTCACTAAAGTTGACTATTATGTTTCTATCATCTATCCGTCTGTCTGTCTCCATTTGCCTACCTACCTATTTACCTATATATCTACCTATCTATCCATCTAATTTTTCATGTGTGTGTTCTATGTGCAGAGGCCAGAGGAAGATGTCAGGTATCCTTTTCTAATGCTTTCTACCTTATTGTAAAGACTCTTACTAAATTTGAAGCTTGTTATTTTGGCTAGGCTGGCTGGCTGTTCAGCAAGCTCTAGGAATCCCAACACTGGGATTACAGGCATAGAAGATTAAACTAGCCTTTTATTTGGGTGCTGTGGATTTGAATTCAGCTCATCTTGCTTGTGTAGCAAGTGTTCTTATCTACTGCGCCATCTCCCCAGACCCTACCTTAATGTCTTAACACATGAAACTTGAACTAATGGACCTTAATCAAAATATTCTTAACTGCTGGCTTTAAAAGTCAACAGCCTGTAAACAGTCAGAATACGAATAAGAAGATAGAATTCTATTAATTCCCCTTTCAGGTTTTGTTGGGGAGACAGGGATAGGCAGACTGCTCAGTGAGCTGTCTTGGCAGGTTCACATGTATGGTACTTGTTACACCCTCTAAAGAACATACAGAGGATTGGCTGTTGTAAGTTCTGTTGATTAGCTGGGGCTGCTCTGAGTGTAACTGATGAGTGCAGACTTCCTACTTATTGTTCAGGGCCCGAGTTACCTGTGCAATGACTTCGGGGTCCATGGGTCGATGGTTATTGAAGCTTTTTGACCTTCCTGCAGTGGCAGTCTTCCGGATCTGTGGACTGTCCAGCCGGTTCTTCAGGGATGAATGGCGGCTGATTGAGTTGAGGTTCCCATGGCCGCTGACGGAACACTTATCTGGCCCTTCCTTGGGGAGATTCTGGCTCATGATGGGCTGAGAGGATGGCCGGCAGCTAGCCCCCACCCCCGGGGAGGAGGAGTCAGTCAGAGAACTGCCCAGCCCATGGTTGTCACTCCGAAAAGCTTTTCTGATGCTCCCAGATTCTGGACGCTTCCTTTGCCTTCAACAAACAGAAACGGCATCTGATCAGGAAGCCCTGGGTCCAAGGGAGCTAGGATTGTGACAGAGGGGCAGAGGCTGGCACCTGGGACATCTAAAGAAAGTCACACAGAATACCCTACTTCTTCAGTTTTTCTTTCTCTTGTTTTCTCTATGGATCAGTTCCCTCCAACCCCCTACCTGGGCAAAGGTGAAATGGGATACTTACTTGGTGGTTGTGAGCTTTGAGTTCTAAACATGTAAGATGCTGTCAGAAAAAAATTGCCTGTTCAAGAGAAAGTTTCTAATGGGATAAAGATTCATGAAAAGACCCACTCCATTGCCTGCCTGAACAGAAACCCAAGCCCCAAGTGAGAAAGTTTCACCGTCACCAAGGAGGAGAGAACTTCTGGAAACAGGAGTTAACTTTTCCAAATTTCAGTTTGCTCAACTGTACTATAGCAAGCCTGTCAACATTTGAGCTCTGGCAAAAGGCTATTTCTTGTTCATAGACATGGAAGAGATTTTTCAAGAAACTGCAGTGGCACAGAGAACTCACTGTGTGCCTAACCTTAGGATAGAAATGGTACAACTCCTAAGTCACCTAGCCCTGGGCCAGTTTATTTCATACCACAAAAGGCTCCGAAATGACCCTGTGATGGGATGATTGTAGTTGGATCCTAGCTATACGGGTATTGTTTACTACTGAATAATTTTATTTTTTTGAACCAGATTTTAAAGGACCTCAATTAAGATGTCATCAAGCTGCTAGTTCAGATAGCAGCTGTGTAGCTCTGACATTGAATCTACTGAGGAAGATGGGCTGAGCTGGGATCAGCATGGTAATGGTAGGGCTGCAGACTGGGGGCCATCTCTGAAGCATAGCTAATGTCTTAAGTCAGTTCTTGTGCTGCTTACAGCTGAGGTCTGCTTTATCTTTCTAGGGCCAGTAGGGTGTGGCCCAGCAGCCTCTCCATGAATGTGGCTGCTAGGCAGGTCTAGCCGTGTGAGTTAGCCATTCTCAACCAGAAAGAGGGTGATCTTTAGTTTCGGAAGGCCCTGCTGCCATGAGCCATCCTTTGTGAAGTTTCCCACGACACTAGTACCTTCAACTACAGACAGAAGAGATCCTCTTTCACATCTTCCTTCGGTGCTTCCATACGCCAGCTTTTCAGTTACCTTCCATATGGTCTTTTGCCTTGCCAGACTCTAGCGCTGAACAGCTAGCACTGATGCTTGGCACAAAGCAGATGGTTAATATAGGGTGTGGGATTAAATTCAAACGTCACACCCGAAGAACTCTGCTGATTTCCTTTTTCCATTCAAGAATGGCTGACTCACAGATCAGAACTGCTGACAAGGCAGACTTAGGGGACTGTGGTAGTGCCATCCCAGGCTCTATCTGGGGCACAAAGATGAGGAAGACAGAGATGCTGATTACAAGGAGCTCAGCCAGCTGAGACTAGAACAAAGTTCTCACCCAGGGCAGGAGTAGACTTCAGATGTGAATAATATTAAAAGGGTAGCCAAAGGAAACAAGGAAGCTTCCTTTGGAACACAGTCCAAGAGCTGAAGAACGGTTCTTTGAAAATGATGCTGAGAAGTCACTCTCTCCACAGTGGCCTGGAAGAGCTCAGTGAGGAGTGTAGATAGCAATCATTTTTCTCTTTCCAAAGATGTAATGGACTGTTTATATTTATGGGGGCATGTTTAATAAATGCAAGTATAGCCAAAAAAAAACAAAACAAGGAGCTCAGCCTGGAGGAGGAACCAGGCGCAGCACCGAGTACCAACAACTCAAGCCATTTTGGAATGCAGAATGAGGGTATTATTTTCAACCTCAAGGAACTCAGGGTGTCAGGAAGGCTTACCCAAATAGGGAACATTTTAGATCGAGTCTTGGGGGCTGAGGAGGAGTTAATCAGATGAGAGGGCCCAGGAGGAGAAAGTTCTCCAAGGCAATCAGGAAAGTCAAGTTTCATGGGAGCACTGTTCTGGAGGCAGCTGGGAAGGTGGAAAGGTAGACTCATACCGAGGCTGTCACTCATACATTGATTGGCTGGTGCCTGGGAAAGCTTGAGCAGATCATGTTGACACGGTTTGATTATACTCTGTCCCCAGGAAATTCATCATAAGAATCTTAATACCACCAAGCAAGGAGTTTAAGGGAACAACCTTGACTTTCTACCAGATGTTTTTAGCTTTTGTTCTTTGTAATTTCTTTGTAAAATGTTATCAAATATATGTTGACTTAAAATTTAATACCCAGAGATGAAGCTGCAGCTTAGCAGTAGAGTGCTCTGTCTGTGTATGTGGCTTGTTGAGTTCTATCCCCAACACCATAAAAAACAAAAATAAAAGTGCCTAAGTAAATATCTAACCTCCCTTCCACTATCCAGTCTTGGTTTCTGGCTCATAGCCTTGTGCTTGCAGGCTCGTAATTAACGTAGATTTGTATATAATGAAAAAAATGTGATTAACTGGCAGCTACTTTTTACTAGCCTGCCCTCCTAGCAGACTGGAGGGAAGTATAAAATCCTCAACTTGTCTGCTGGTCTGGATTAAATTATGACTATACTGAGGAAGTGAGC
Organism: Arvicola amphibius; assembly: GCF_903992535.2. NCBI lineage: Eukaryota > Metazoa > Chordata > Mammalia > Rodentia > Cricetidae > Arvicola > Arvicola amphibius. The sequence goes on along the minus strand of NC_052058.2, from coordinate 88,742,712 downwards.
TGAATAAACCAGATGAGCTTGAGTGTGAAAGAGATAGGAAAGATCCATGTCCCCCAACCCCCTCTATTGTCTGGTTGGAAAAAAGCCAAGAGATCTGGCAACCTCATAGAGTTTAAAAACAATAAGCATCTTTTATTCTCCTTCCAGTCTCAGTGTCCAGAGGCTATGGTTAACAGGGTTTCAAAGTGCAAATCATTTCACCCCTCCAAAGTCGGAAGGAATACAAACTGTACGTCATCTCCAATCCATGTTCACCAGGAGTGCCTCGGGGCTTGTCATCCTCCTGGCACTGGGCCACAGTTCAGGGTCTGGCGGAAAGAGGTCTGGAGGACTTGGTGTCTGGCCCCTTGAGATGAGATTAGTTCTCCAATAGCCTGAGTGCCTCTTGGGGAGGCAGCAGCTCATGGGCGGGCGAACGAGGAATCCCTCTAGATAGCCAGCAGGTGTGGATGGAGTTAGAACCTCAGAATACTGCTAATGGCCACAATGAAAGCTGGGGTCAGAGTAAGCCTGCTGACAGGAGTGGGCATCTGCAGAGGGACTGCTAGGGAAGGATAATACATAGTGCTAAAGCAACAAGAAAAAATGAAAAGTGATTTCTGCTAGTGTGAAAAGGAGCGAAGGGTCACAGGATGGTTTAGGAGCTCAGGACAAAGCTTTCCTTGGGCTCAGTGCTCTTCCCTTTTCCACAGCCATGAATGTAGGGTAGGAAGAACCAGACACATGACATCTAAGTAAGCCCACCTGGTGGACAGTAGCCTGGTGGAAGACATATGAAATTCTGAATCTTCAGACAGACAAGGGTCAAAGAAGATACCAAATACTATTTGAATAAGAATTGGAAAAGTGAAGGCACTGATAAGAAATGGCACAAAACCAAGTTGCATAAGGTGGTCAAAGCTTTGATGAAGGTTTGGCTAAGACTGGCAGGAAGTCTGAGCAGACAGATGCTGTGGAACAGACAGAGTACCACAGGATGACAACAGACAGCTGCAGGCTGGGCCTGCCTCAGCCCCACGTGAGCCGCCTCAGCCCCACCATCCACCTTGCAGCAGCACACAACACATGGAGACTGTTAGGTTGGGGGAGCTGGGAGCCCTGCATTCAGCACAGGAGCAGGGTGGGTTAGGCCAAGGGTGAGGCTGAGTGAGTGAATCATTTAGGGGAGCAGAAAATGAAAAGCAGAGCTTACTTGTTGATGTTTGCAAGATAAATATCAGCTACATGACCCCCACTGGGACAGCTGGCCCCCGTTCTGGCTGTCACCTTTTCTTCAGGTGGCTCAGACATGACCTCAATCTCAGACTTGGGGCTGGACCTCTCCACGACACCATCCTCGCTGGGGCAGAAGGGACAGGTAGGTAGGGAAAAGGGAAAAGAACAAAAAAGCAGTGTTAAATCAGCAAGATGGCCCCCCTGGCACATACAGACAACCCCACACAGCTTGGAGGCAGCAGCAACCCCTAGTGGGGCTAATTTTGTGAACAGGGGCAAGGAAACCTGAGGGCCTTTGGAGAGTTGTATAAATAAAAATAAATAATCCACTGAGTTCTATTTGATCCTCAGCTCCTCAGGAAAACTTGGCTAGGGACACCTGGAATCAAGGCATCTTATGGGGTGGCTATGATGGAACCACCTCCTGGAGAAGAAGGTGGAAATCCAGGCTGTGGTTTATCTGTGGTCCTGAGCACTGCTGGCAAGGACAGGAAGTTCTGTAGTAGCTCTGGAGGGAGATGCCAGCGTTGAGGCAGGGTGTGGACACATGGCCATTGTTGTAGCACATCTAGCCTTGCTCAGAGCATCCAAGATGGTCCCAGGTTTCTCCACTGCTCTCCTGGCCCCTTTGGCTACTGATGACAAAGAAAGCCCCTTCTCCCCCACAATTTATCTTCTCTCGATCCTGTAGTGAAGATATAATGCTAAATTTGGGAGGGTTCTGTCCACGCAGATTGCCACCAGCTTTGTGATGTTAGCAACACAGGGAGGAATTCCCTGAAGAACGAGCCCAGGAGAGGCTGAGAGGGTGTAGACTCATTCAGGATATCAACCTTTAAAAAAATAGTAGTAAGGGAAGGACTACAAACAGTGAGAATGCTGTATCCTGGAGAAGCATGTGAGGGCAGAGTTAGGGCAAAGGGACAAGGAGGCTACAATGTTTACTACTTCCTGCCTAGGAGACGTTGCTTCAAAGGGTGGGAACCGATGATCTGATACGGTCTCTAGCCCACTAGTCCCCTGGATCTCTGACATCCTTTTCCCTCTTTGCCTTGCTTTTCCTTTTTCACCATGTTTTTTTGAGCCAGATTTCTCCTAAAATGTAACCTGTCAATTTTCATTTGCAGGTGGGAATTACTATCAATGGCTTAGTAGGTTGGGGTGCAGGTAGTTGTTTAAAAAGAAGCCAAGTCTGGTGGCTCATGCCTGTAAGCTTAGCATGGGGGAGGCTAAGGCAGTAGGCCTGCTATGAGTCATCTATAGTGAGCTCAAGGCAGCCTAGGTTACAGGTGAGACTGTATTGGCTGGTCTTATGTCAACTCGACACAAGCTAGAAGGAGGGAACCTCAACCGAGCCAATAAGATCCTACTGGAGGGCATTTTCTTAAGTAGTCACTGGTTGGTGAGGGCCCAGTTCACTGTGGGTGGTGCTATCCATGGGATGTTGGTCTTGAATTCTGTAAGAAAGGCTGAGCAAGCCATTAGGAGTAAGCCAGTAAGCAGCATTCCTTCATGGCCTCTGCATCAGCTCCTGCCTCCAGGTTCCAGCCCTGTTTCCCATTCTGACTTCCTTAGTGCTGGAAGTGTAAGCCAAATAACCCCCTTTCCCCAAGTTGCTTTGGTCACAGTGTTTCATCATAGCAATCATAACCCTAATTCAGACAGAGACCTTCTCTCAAAAAACAAAAATGCACACATGGAAGACAGAGAAGGCAGTGCGATGGTGGCGTGCGCCCTTAATCCCAGCACTTGGGAGGAAGAAGCAGGTGGATCTCTGTGAGTTTGAGGCCAGCCTGGTCTATAGAGTGAATTCCAGGACAGGCTTCAAAAGCTACAGAGAAACCCTTTCTCACGAAACAAAAAAACCAAAGAAGCAAAAAACATTTTCTCAATCTGACCTTTCCAGAAAGGAAATAGGCATGGCCAAATTAAAAAGTCCATACTATCACTCATAAGACAGAAATATAAATACTGACCGGCACATTTCTAAAACAAATGAATTAAGGGGCAATTTAAAGGGAGAAGAGAAAGTGAGGAGACTGAGTTGCCGGGGCAGGGTGTTCTCCATGGAACTTTAAGCCTGCGGACCGTTTTGGGAATTAGTCTCCCTCATGATCCTACAGTTCCAGAATTGAAGTCTCACTCCACAGTGCATTGGAGACCATCCTCAAAGGTGCCAGGGTCCCACTTACGTGTCTTGGACTACGATGTACTGATGGGGGATGAGTCCGTCTATACCATTGTGCCGGCCTTCCCACCAATCATCAGAAGCTCGCTGGTAAAGCAGCAGAGATGCTCCCTTCTTGAAAGATAGCTCCCGGGCTGTCCGGCCTACGTAGTCAAACTTAGCAATGGCCTCAATGGGCTCACATTCTGGGAAAGGCAGAAAAGAATGGAACATATGTTTCTGGGACCTACAGATTCAGGAAACTGGATGAAAAGCCTAATGAGCAGGACTTAGAGTGGTGGGAGGATAACTCAAACAGCCTGGCATTCTCTCCCGTCTAGCCCCCTCTTCTGCCTGGGTAATAACACATGGAGACACTGCTTCCCTGAGAACTTCTTTGTTAACTCCACAGCCCTTTTTGCCAACTCCATCTATCATCCAACTTGTCATTCTGCATTTTTCCTTTCTTTTAGGCAGTGCCGTGAATTGAGTTCAGGGTTTTAGATGTGGGTGTTCAAAGAAAAGTGCTTTACCACTGGACTCTATATTGAGCCCATCACACTGCATTTTTGAGCATTATTTCTCTTCTGATCATTTAGTAATCTATCAGCCGTCTAACACTTGAATCATACCATATTTTAAGTAATTTATTTGTGTTATTCATTCATCCCAGTAGAATGTAAAACATGGAAAGTGGTTTGTAACAAATTTATGGAAAATGCAAATGCAAACAATTAGAAAGTTAAAGGGGGCTTGTAAATGCAATGTTTTTACTTCCACATGGGCTTTTCTGTCCTTATCTACAAAATGAGATGGCAGGAATAGTGCTCTTTCTCATGAAGTTGGTTATGGGGAGTCAATTACACACTGTGAGAACTTGGTGCCCAGCACTGTGACACATGCACACTTAGGCACTGCTGTCGTCACGTCTGTTTTCGGCTGCAGGAGAGAATAGATAGTAGGTAGAAGGCGCTCTAAGATATAGACCCATTATATCATAAATACCACTGCAGGGAGGAAGGCTGATTAAAAATAAACCCATTCCCACAAAGCTCTGGGTGGAAAGTTTGCTCCAGAATGGGCTGGCTGAAGATTCCACTGCAGAACTCCTGTCTCAGTTCTCTACAGCTTCGGGCACATCCCTTGACTCTTGCTTTTTCAGCTGCCCCATTTATCTCAATAGAGATAAAACCTCTAAGAGTATGAGAACAAGGCAGTTCTGAATACTGAATTCTCTATTAATACCTACGTCTCTCATAAAGATCTTACTGATCCTTCTAACACCAGGATCTAAACAAGAAGTCCTAGCTCTCCTTCAAAAGCTTCAAATCCTTCAAATACTGCAGTATTTTTATAGGCGGGGGGGGGGGGGGGGGAAGAGGAAGGGCGGGGCAGGCAAAGTTCTGTAGATTGTGCCATTTCATTCTTCTTCCCATAAAATTCTAAGGCCCCTTGTCAACTGTTGAGACTTCCAGAGACCAAGTGATCCAGAAATGGAGGTGTAGAGCGGCTGGAGGCAGGGAAGATGTGCTGGCTGGCAGACTCTAATAAATCATGGGCACTCTAGCGGGGCTGGAGGATGACAGCTGAGCATTCTCCCTCCTTCCCCCCCTGGATGCACACTCACAGGCTGTTCAGCACACACAAATCTATACTTTGGAAAGGGTCAATTTTTCCAGTTGGCAGGCATGCAAGTGTGTGGTTTCTGTGTCCTCATTCTCACTCCCCTTACTTGGCTTTTGCTGAATTCTTGGCACCTAGCATCTCTATTCCCCAGGCTTGATGTTTTTTAAATGAGCTTTCCTTTGTTTTGGTTTCCAGTAACCTGGCGGCATTAGGGGCTTCTATCTACTAGACTCATGCTAGATAGGAATTAAGAGGAGGGGCAAAGAAGCCAAAGGACTACGAAAGGTCTAGCTATTCTCCTCTGATTTAATCTCTTCTGTGACAATGTCCCTCCAAGGAAAGGAGAGATACGAAACTCCTTTCTTCTCCTTAGGGTCCTCTGGACAGCACAAGACACGATCATCTGCTTTCCTAGGAGCCGTGGCATACCGTCCTCACTCGTGTGGTGCTCGGCTGTCACATCCTGGGTGCAGTCTTCAGCAGAGGTAGTCTCTCCATGAGTGCTGTCACTGCAAGAGAAGAATCACTGGGACATCAGTGTTTGCTCCTAAAGTTTTCTTCTTCCTCTTGACACAGCCTCCTTGGTACAGAGAGGCATGACAACAGCTGTGGGTTTGCTATACTCTAAGTACACAGCCATCAACTGCTAAGAAGAAAGGATCTCTGGAGGTTCTGCTCCTCAACCACTTGTCACTGCTCGGGACTTAAAGTGCCTTGAGAAGGCCTTTGAAGTTACAAATAAACTCTTTGGAACACACAGAACAACTCAATCACTCAGGTCAATTCTCTTCACGAATCCATTCCTGGTTCTTAAGGAGGGAGCATGGCAAAAGGGAAGCCCTGATATGTATGTATGCATGTACGTAATGTATGTATGTATTTATTATCAGGAACAACTGGACCTGAAAATTGACTTTGATGTTTGATAGCTGTTTAGCTGTGTTTTGTTTTTATTGTTTTTTTAATAGACAGTTGTGTGAGGAGTCATTGGTGTGATGCAGCCAAGACTTTGGCATGAGGGTGCTTAGTAAGTGTTCCTCCTTTCCAGCTTCCTTTTAGGGTGCTGTGTGACTTATTAGCCTGTGCACTGATGAGAAAGTAGGAAGTGAGTAGCGGCTGAATGGAAACCAAGAGCAAAGGTAAAAGGATCTGTTGTAGATTAGATTTTACTAAAGGCCAGGGAATGAAAGCTCAGCCAAGTTCTTAAGAAAAATTTATCTTCTCTTAAATCATCCCAGGTAGAGTTGAGAACAGCTACAAGTTACTGAGTAGGTATTTCTTCTCTTATCCTCAGGGAGGAGATGGATGTTCTTCAAGAGCAAGAATAACCCTCTCACCCTGTGTGAAGTTTTCTCCTCTGGCAATAGGTGCCAACAACAAATCCTTCTGGGCAGGTCTATGAACATCACACTCCACTGCCTACTGCCATGGAACTTCTCTCCACCCAGGACACAAGCCTTTTCCTCTAGGCAGCTCCTTAGGGCCAAGTAAAGCCAGTCCTAGGAGGGCTCTTAAGCTCCAGAGAATACTCCGGTAGAAAATCACTAGGGATTCTTCTTTGTTTAAAAAAAAGTGGGTATTTCCTCACTGTTTTCTGAGCCTAAAAACCCATGGGTTTGGTGGCATTCTGGAAATGCATCAGCGCTACCCAGGGCAAAGGTTCATTCCTGTACATCCACTAAAGCATCAGAGCATTAGTTCTCACACTGCAGGGAGCCCTGGAGGACTTGTTAAAAAATCATGTATTATCCCAACCCGAGCTTTTCTGAGTCACAAGATCTGTCTGGGGTTGGAGCATCTGATTTTCACTTTGGGACCATGGGATCTGGTGCTGTTGGTTTGGGCTTTCCACTTTGAAATCAGCACCACGGTATGATACTTTTTGAGGCTCCATGTAGTCCTAAAATCCCACGCTTCTCCCCTCCTACATCTCTGGCCCTGACAACAAGCCCAACCCTATCAACACCCAAGGTCCAAGGTTCCAGCAGCAGTCTCAGGCAACCAGAATCCAGTTTGGAGACTAACTGCAGAAATGGACTTTGCCTCATGCCGCTTCTCTCTGATGGTTCTGGTCATTTGGCTACTCTCTGGGATTTTAGGGGCTTATCTTTTCACTGCCTTAGCACCCTGTGACAGTATCTCTCTTTTTTCCTAAATAAGAGAGGTCAGGAACAAGGTCACTGACAACTGCTCCTTGTTGCCTCTGGCCCAAGGCCTGGGACAGTGGCACAAATGTTCCCTTACTAACATGGTGTAAGGGCTGAGAAAACACCTGGGAGGAACCTAGAAGAAAGAGCTTCCATGTGTGCATCCTGGTAAAGCACAATGCTTGGTCTCTGGTCCCTGGGTAGGGACTGGGTATCAGGGAGCTGGAGTACTATGCCCCTTTATTGGTTCAGAACCTGCAGTGATTTGACATTTAAGAAGTGAAGGCCAGCCAGGCCGGTGGCACACACACGCCTTTAATCCTAGCACTTGGGAGGCAGAGGCAGGCAGATCTCTGTGAGTTCAAGGACAGCCTGGTCTACAGAGTGAGTGCCAGGACAGGCTCTAAGGCTACAGAGAAACCCTGTCTCAAAGAACCAAAAAAAAAAAAAAAAAAAAAAAAAAAAAAAAAAAAGAAAAAGAAGCAGCAGCAGCAGCAGCGAAGGCCAACTTTACAGGTAAAGGCAAGAACCGAAGGCACTACTTCCCAGTTCTTAACAACTTGTGCAGGAGCTCACCTAATGGGCCTACAGCCCTGGTCACCATGGTCCACCTGTCAGTGACAGAAAGCTTTGCCTCTAAGCCAGCTACCTGAGGTGCCTGCTCAGATGCATACATAGGATCAGAAGTTGAGGAGAGAGTGGATCCATGGAAGCCACACCCATAGGAAGTTCACAGAGCCACCAATGTTATTTTCTCCATGCCTTGGGCAACGGTTCTGAGGGGGGTCATGGAGAACCATGAACCAAGTGGTGGCTAATTAACACATGCCTTGTCCTTTCCTACCGTGGTTGATAGCAATGAGGCTGGAAGGATTGGTTTCAGATGCTAAATTTAGATGGAATCTGATTTCAGCTGGCTTATGTCTTCAACTTTTATTGAAAAACCAATTGGGAAAGAAGGGAGGGGGTATAGGACATCGGGGTTAAGAGGAAGGCCACTGGTTGAAACAGCACTGTAAAGGGGTATTACAGTATCTGTGTGGGTGCTGGATGGAGCTTTATCCTAGAAGATAGGTGGCCAGGGTTGGCTTCCCAATTACCGGAGTGTGTTGAAACACTTCATTGGCCTCTCTGGGTTGCAAGCAGTTTATCTATAAAAGGGAAGTATTATTCCACTTTTTGGAAATGATTTGTTCATCTATAAGAGGTAGTCTAACACAAATATACCCAGAGGTTATTTTCAGAATTCTGTTTCAGGCTAGGTCATGAAAAACCTTGTCTACCCAATCTTGTACTTTTCTAGGGGGTGGAACTGTATCTAACCATCCCAAATATATTTACAGTTTTTCTTGTCACAGTTCTCTGAAAGCATTTTGTTGTGCCATCTTACAGACTCAGTCAGGAGACTGCCTCACATGCAGACTCCTCCTCCTTAGAACAGGATTCCCTGGGGCCCAGCCCTGTCTCCATCACAACACACAGCTTGGGCACTGTGGCCTGAAGAACAGCAGGTCTAAAGACCACTTTGTAAACTCTCCAATCCCTGATGTTGTCATTATCTTTCAGGATGGTCCCAAGTTACACAACACTCAAAAAAAAAAAAAAAAAAGGAAGTGGGTGAAGAGACACTCATTCTGTGTGTCCAAGATGGGAGAATGGCCAGACCCTGCCACCTGCAGAACCTGTAAGTGGAGGTGGGAGAACCTGGCTGTTTCCTTCTGGGTTTTGCTTGACCATCTGGCCCCTATAACAGTTACTATCAGGCATTCCCTCCCTTTTCCCCCTCCCTGGCCCCTACCAGTAATCCTCCATGCTTCCTCCTCTGCTGTAGATGGGGCCCTCCAGCTCCCTGGGACTTGGGAAGATGTTCTCATGTTGGATGATGATGGTTTTAATCAGTTCATTCACGTGTGCTTGACAGGACACCTGGTCGTGGCCCTCTGGCACTGACATCAGCGAGGGCCCGAAGCAGATGGCAAGGTTGTAGGGGTCCATCATGTTCTCGTCACTGAACTGGGATAAGCTGGAGGGAGAGGGGAAGCAGGGACTGGAAAGTGCACATGAATGCCCAGGAAACACAGACACAAGAGACACTGCCAGAAGGAAAGTCGTAAGTCCACAAACTGCCACCTGCCTTTCTGGGCATCAGAGACCTTTGGAAAATCAGGTGGCAAGAAGGGAATGACTACTGACAGCTATTCAGGAGCCAAGGAGAGGAAAGACATATGACCTGCTTGCAAGTCTGACTCCATTTCTCCACTTCCCCAAACAAATCCATATGAGTCCATTTTTGCTCTTACCTTTGACCTTAGGCATTGAGAACATACCATATAACTCCTCAGAACTAGACATGGTTCCCACAGACTACTCACTAAACTACCGAGCAAATGGGGACCTCAGCTTGCTCTGGGAGACAGTCACAGGACACAGGAACTGTACATCATATGCTTTCATGCATGCATACAAAGGAATCAAATTATTGGGCATTTTCTATTCCAAATTTTATACTTACCAGAAATGTAGTCAGCTGATTAACTTTTTATTCACCAAGACAGTGAATTCTTTTTAGAGCAGCTAATGTAATACTGTTTAATATTTTTATAATATCCCCTTGTATTATTATATCCGGGAATTAATTATGCATTCCGTTTATACTCTGCTTGGGGTTCCCTTGGATGCAGGCTAATTTCATTACTGTGTATTTATTTAGAGATTCTTCCCATTCTCAACCAGCAGCTGCTCCAGTCATACCCCAACCTTGGCCATGGACCCAAGCACTCAACCATCACTATGTTTGCTGAGTCCCCATGGGTCTATGCCTGTGGTGCTCTAAATAAGGATGGTCCACAGGCTCATATATTTGGATGTTTAGTCATTAGGTAGTGACACTATTTGGGAGGGATTAGGAGGTGTGGCCTTGTTGGAGAAAATGTTCACTGGGGATCAGCTTTCAGGTTTCAAAAGTCCAAGCCAGGTTCAATGTCTCTCTCTCTTCCTGCTGCCTGTGGATCCAGATGTAGAACTCTCAGCTACTTCTACCATGTCTACCTGTGTGCCACCACTTTCCCCACCACAATGAAGACAATGTAGACTAAACCTCTGAAACTGTAAGCCCTAATTAAATGCTTCCCTTTATTAGAGTTGCCATGGTCAAATACTGACCAAGATGCTGCCTGTCCTAGCACAGAAAGCTGGGCTGACTTTGGGTACATCCTCTATAAAGCTTGAGGGGTCTACAGACATTGCTGAGGAGCTTGGCCTTCCTATGGTCACCAGCAGTAGCCTCTCAGTCCAATTCTGACAGATGCTGAAAAGAAACTAGAGCCTTTGGATACCACTGCCATTCTGGATTGGGCGAAGTTTATTTCTAGTGTGCCCCACATCCAGACTCATGCTGCAAAGCTGGCTTTCCTCTAACAGATGGATTTCTTCTCTGTTGGAGAATCTGACACGCACCTTGTGATCCTTCTATAATCACAGTGGGATATCAGAAATGGCATGGCATGGTGTGAACAACTACCATGGAAAACAGAGGCCAGTGTGGAAGGGTATCATCTCAGTGGCTAGATGGCTTCATAGGAGATGATTTGTTTTTGCTTAAGGCAGGGATTCATTATGTACCCCAGTCTGGCCTCAAACTCTTTGCCTTCCTGCCTCAGCTTTCCAAATGCTGGTATCACAGCCTTGTACCATCACATCCAACTCACAGGAATTATTAGAGATTTAATTTTAAAATCCTTCTCTGGACATAGAGTTAAAAGAAAATAGAGGTTTAGAAAATATTGGGGAGGGGCTGGAGAGATGGCTCACTGGTTAAGAGCACCGCCTGCTCTTCCAAAGGTCCTGAGTTCAATTCCCGGCAACCACATGGTGGCTCACAACCATCTGTAATGAGATCTGGTGCCCTCTTCTGGCCTGCAGACAGAGTACTGAGAATACTGTATACATAATAAATAAATAAATCTTTAAAAAAATAAAAGAAAGAAAATATTGGGGAAATATGTAAGTCTGCTTCATCATCAGATTAAAACTGGGGAGAAACAGGAGAGATTATTACTTTGATAACCTCAGCAGAAATGACCCATACATGAGATGCCACAGGCTAAAACTGCAGCTATCCAGGTCCTGGTATCTTAGAGACAGAAAGCTCAGTAAAGCCTTCTTTCTTTAGTCTGATCTGATAGTGTTTTAGTAACAACAAGAAACCAGAGTTTCTGGGAAGTGTGATAGTCAAAGAGAAACACTCTATTCCCAAGACACCAGGGTGAAAGTTCTACAACAGATGAAGGATGTAAAATACCCTGTCCCCACCCCCCAAAAGACTGTTCTATTCATAGGAGGCTACAGTGACAAGAACCTGGAAGAGGATATCTTTTTGAACTGTAGTCTTATGAATCTATGTTCAGTTTGCGATTCCCATTAAAAGCGAAACCAAATCAAAACAACCAAAGAGGACCAAGAACCTGGTGATTGCTTATCTTGGTTGTCAAGTTGACTTGCCTAGGAAGAAACCTCAACTAAAGAACTCCTCCCATCAGATTGGCCTGTGAGCATATTATTCTTGATTATTATTGATGCAGGGGGCTCAGCCCATCGTATGCAGATGGAGCCTGGACTGTGTAAGAAAATGTAGCTATACATGGGAGCAAGTCAGTAACCACCATTCTTCTGTGGTTTCTGCTTCAAAGTCCTGCCCTACACAAGTTGGACTCAACTTTGAGGAAGATGCACACTATAGACTCAGGGTTCTTTGTAGCTGTGTACTGGGATAGATGATGATGTGGGCCTCCCAACAAGGTCTTAGGCAGGAGCTACTAATCCCAGATACCTATAAGGCTGGGCTGATCATGACTGTCTAAATAGGATATACTTGTGAAATGGACTCTAAATTTGTAGTCATTTTAAACAAAGATTAACTATGTGTGAGGACTTCATATTCACAAGGTATGTAAAACATTCTGGCCCTTTGGTTTATCTTTTGTTTCCCTGTTTTAATGGATTCAGGAATCCACAGAACTGTCTCTTGCTCTATGAAAACTCAGAACCAGCATGATGACAGATGACGACACGGAGAGGGCTGGGACCACAGTAAGATACGCCGGTTCCACCAGCGTTCAAGTGTATCCTACACCTGACCCTTCCTGTCATCTCTGGTCGAACAACGCCTCAGCTAGACCATGCCATGGCCTTGAAGTAGGTCTCTTTTCTCTTTGACCTTCTAAAGTAACTTCTCTATAAAGTAACTGGCAGGTTTGAAAATTCATTCCTAAATGTCAGATCATACCACTTTTCTCTTTAAAGACTTTTAAGTCATTTCCCAAATTCAAACTTACTATTTATTACTGTGACTCTCAAGTCTTCAGTGTTCTTATAGCCCCCGCCCCTTCTCACCCTCTAGGCTACTGCTTATACCTGGTTTCTCAGAAAGGCCTTTGTGGCAAACATATCTCTAAGCCAGCTCTTCTTTAACCCTTTGTCTATTAGAACCTCTGGACTCTATCCCCATCTTTACTCTTCTTAGCACCTATTCTAACTGATGTATCTACTATTGTCTGTTTCCTCACTTAGACCACGATCTAATGATAAAATGCTTTCCTTTTTCCATTTAACATCATATTTTTAATAGCCTAGCTTTGTAGTTGGTGTATGGCAGATGCTCACTAAGTGTCTGTTAGGGTGGGTTATCAGACATAGATCCATATGAAAGTCCTGGGTAGTCAAAGCTAGGTTATTACTGTGAAGGCTACTCACTGATTGAGGAAGGCAAAGAGGTATCTCATGATAATCAGTGTGGGTTTGGGCAGGACCAGGACTTTCCGGATATGCACAGCTCTCTCCTGCAGGTTGTCCATTGCTGAAACAAGAAAGACATGTGTTACCTCCAGTATGACTACAATCCTGAAGAACAACCAGAAGCTTCTCTCCACCAGCAGTGTAACTCACAGAGCAAGCAGAGCCAGCCCTATACAGCCCTGGTATAGTGTCAGGAGTTTCATCTTGGATGCTCTGTGGGGTGAGGCTGCTGCAAGAGACCACATGCTGGGACCCACAGCCTGACTGGTACAGGACTCAAGGTGTATGTTCCACGGGCACAGACTAGGTTGATACATTCCTCCTCTAATTGAAACAGCAACAGACATAGAGTTGACCTTAATCCTGTCATGACGACTGAATGCTCAGTCCTGAAGGGTCCCACACATGAGGACAGAGGATGTGTAAGTACTTCCTTGACCCCTGTACACAGTTAACTTTCCCTCCTCTCAATAAATCTGGCTTCTACCTCCCTTATCTAAAGTAGAGATGAGCAGAGTCTGACCAGAGAGAGGAGAAAGTAGGATCTTGGATAAGTAGTAAAATCTGTAAGGAAGACTAGAGAAGATTCCTGACTTTTGTGCTATGGTCAGGTTAGTACAGATTTGGCTTGGTCAGGTTAGTACAGATTTGGCTATCTACCTGTGGCCTCTGGTCATGAACAGCCTCTGACTTCAACAGTATACCAAGATGGACTTGATCTGGCTGTCTTTTATGAATAGCAAGTAGCGAATACTGGATTAGGAACAATAACAATAAGAATTGGGCAGCTGAGGATTCTGGTGTGTCTTGGCAACTCCAGCCCTATGTAAAGACTTCATTTAAGTCCAGTCTAGGAAAAGACATAAGTATATGACCCAAGTAATATATGAATGTAACTGTCTACATAACTCTTTTCCATTACTCTCAAAAAATGGGCAACAAACAAAGAGAACTAGTATCCCAGATACACAGGCTGTTCTCAGAACAACCGAGAGAGGAACAAGTAAGTATTCATACCAAATACTGGGCCAAATGAAAAAACAGGAGGCATGTGGCCTTGTTCTACCTGGGAAAAACCTCTTCTGCATCTATTCTTTCCACTTTCTGTGGCCATCATTCAGATGGGTCTATGTAGTGCTATCTTTATGTCAACTTGACACTAGCTAGGGTCATTTGGGAAGAGGGGAATCTCAATTAAGAAAATGTCCCTACCAGATTAGCCTGTGGGTAAGCTTCTGGTATGTTTTCTTGATTAAAGTGGTAGTGCCCAGTTCACTGCAGGTGCTGGTGGTCTCAGGTGCTATAAGAAAGCAAGTTGAGCAAACCACGGGGATCAAGCCAGTAAGTAGTACTCCTTCATGGCCTCTGCATCAGTCCCTGCCTCCAGGTTCCTGACATTTGAGTTCCTGTCCAGACTTCCCTTAGTGACAGAAGTGTTAATATGTAATCAACCCTTTCCTCCTCAAGTTGCTTTTGATCATTTTTTTAAATTACAGCAATAGAAACCCTAAACAGAATAATCTACTTCCTGAATAACTTGATATTAATTTAAATTTCCATGGATTGCTTTCCATGGAATCAAATGATAGGATGTTTCAGTATTATGAACTAAACTAAAGTCTAGGAATAGTTTTTCAAGACCTAGAAGAGAACTCTAAAGAATACAATGATCTTTCTCTAGGAGAAAAATTAAATGGCACTTTTAAGTGCATAGAGGGGCTTTTGTTTTCAGACACATGTGAATACATGTAGCAGGTTAAACCAAGATACATACTTAGCAACAATTAGGGAGCAGGGTCAGTGTTTATGTTTCTCTGCTCCTATTAGTAGCACAGATATTTTATGTAAGCTTTAAGATGGAGGAATATAAAAACATTTTACTAAAAACAATAAACCCAGAGATATGAAGGAGTTAATGTCTGAGATTAATTAGAAAGGACTTGGATTCTATACTATCACTGTTAAATCATCCTTTCTTTCCCCCTTTCAAGGATAAAACAGTGGAGATAAAGAGACAAAACTCTCGGGCAGAAATAAAGAAAGAGAAACTTTACTGAATAGCTTATGGGAAGCAAACTGATGGAAATTTCCAAATATCTTGCTGCCATTCGTGGGGTGTAATACTTACTGACGCAGGCAATCAAGTCATGGAAGATGTCCTTGGGAAAGAGCGGTTGTTCCAGCCCCCGGAAGTAAAGCTTGAGGACACCAGCTATGGAATCCATGTCATGGTCATTCTGGTCCCCAGCCAGAGGGTCTTCTCCTGAAGACAGGTTACCCCCACCCCAAAAGGAAAGAAAGTGAGTTAGGCAAATGACAAAGCATTCTCATCTCATCACCTCTCTGCCCTGCATGACAACCATGATGCGGCATACTGTGCAGGTTAATCCACACTCCCTGTGGGTTGGGAGGTGGAAACCAAGAACTACTTCTCTGATAAGAATCACGAACCTGGGAGGAGACTGAGCCCCCAGTGGAGGGAAGACAAGGCCAGAAGGATAACGTCTCTGACTACCATATCAGAGGACACCTACTGACACAACAGTCATCCCAGAATCCCAATGGAAATTTTCATATCACATGTAATTAAATTTAATGATAATACCAACCTTAAATTGAAACCATATATATCCATTACAGTGACAGAAAATGCCAAAGCTTGCCCATTACCTTAATAGACCACAAGATGATAAATGGGATACAATGAACAGGCACATTAGCCTTGATATTAACTGCCACCAAGGGTTCTGGAAGAGGCTATTAACTGTCTGGATATATAGTAACTACTTGGGTTTTGGCAGATCATCACAGGAATGAAGCAGGATGGGTGGGGCTAAGAAAGAAGGAAGCTGGGACATGCCTCAGCATCTCTCTGTGTACTACTGAAAGTACAGAGAAAACAGGCAATCTCTAGTTTATAAGCACAGGGAACTCTAAGGGAAAAGGTGGAGCCAGTTCCCCAGGGCTGAGACATTTACCTTACAGCTCTTTATTCCCACCTCACCTCTCTCAAAGGCATTTTTGATGTCATTCACTTCCACTTGTGATCCAGACACCCGGAAAATTCCCTCATGTTGTAGGCCTAGAAACACACAAAATAGAGTGGACAAGTGAAAAAAAAGGCAAGTTCATAGTCATGAGACCAAGATTAGCAGAATACCCATCTCCATTGGTACCATGCATTTAAGTATTTTGTCTTTTCTGATTTAGGACAAAGGAGAAAAACAGGGCAGTGATGTTGGAAAAGTCTCTGGGAGGATTATGAGGCATTTAGCATAAGGAAAGCATCTGACCAAAGACTTAAGGGAAAAGATGTTCACATCCTCTTCTGATTCCAAGGGCGATTCCCAGGTTGTTGTTTTTTCTTCCTATCTGTAGACTGGGAGTCACTGGGTGGTGCTTTCTTATTGCTTGTGGTTAGGAATGGAAGTGGTCTTGGCAGGTAAGGCATTAGTTACCATTAGAGAGGTTACCAGAGAAAGACTGAGGCTGTTATGTTTTCTTTAGCATTTTAACACTATCCCATTATTCTAGGGAAAAATGCTTTCTGAACTGATAAAAAACAGAGGTTATAAAAACAAAAATGAACAATCAGCAGACAACATTGTCAGTCCCTGTCCTAGGCACTGATCTCTGACTGCTTGCTACCCTTTTCTAAAGAAAACATGTAAAGACTGTATTATGAAGTGTATAAAAAACTCTCTTCTCATGGTTTTGCTAGATTAGACAGTCATGAAAAATAATCCTTATATAATTACTGCCACTGCCATGATGTAGGAGGGTCATCTGACTATATGTTACTTTCATTGGTTAATAAAGAGACTGCCTTGGCCTTTTAATAGGGCAGAAAATTATGTAGGCGGAGTAGTAGACAGAACAGAATGCCGGGAGGAAGAAGGCAGTGAGTCAGACGCCTCAGGCAGATGCCATAGCTCTCCTCTCCGAGATGGGTGCAGGTTAAGATCTTTCCTGGTAAGCCACCACCTCGTGGTGCTACACAGATTACTAAATATGGGTTAAAGCAAGATGTGAGAACTAGCCAATAAGAGGCTGAAACTAATGGGCCAGGCAGTGTTTAAGTGAATACAATTTGTGTGTTGTTATGAAGGTATAAAGCTAGACATGTGGGAGCTGGGTGGGGATGCAGCCCGCCGCTCCTTTTGCACTGCCATTACATATAAAGTATTTGATCCTCACATACCTTCCAAGGTCAGGGTTAGCAGTAAACCCATCTTTAGATGAGGGGACTGGCAAAGACATGGCAAGAACCAGGAACAGAGGTCAAAGACAGTTTTTTGTTGCTTTTTTTTTTTTTTGGTAAAGATTCATTTATTATAAATACAGTGTTTTTGCCTGCCTGCCTGACAGAAGAGGGCACCATAATCTCATTATATGATGGTTGTAAAGCCACCATGTGGTTGCTGGGATTTGAACTCAGGACCTCTGGAAGATGAGCAAGAGCTCTTAACCTCTGAGCCATCTCCCTTAAACGCAGTTTTGTGGCTGCAATCACAGACTCAGTTTTTGGTGTCAGACATGAGGCCTATTGGTCTGCAAGTGCAGAGGATAGGAGAGAGCCATCCTTGCCTGTTTGTACTTAGACACAGCTTACAGAGAACACCACACGTGCAACTGTAACATCACCAGTGACTGGCCCACTGAGGGGCTTAGCTAATATCCCTAGCTGTATCAGGATTTTCAATCTTTCTCCAAGCCTAGATATCCTTTGTCAACATTTCTCTGGGTTCTTCCAAATGTCTTGATATAAACCTCAGACTTGGGCTGGAGAGATGGCTCAAAGGTTAAGAGCATTGCCTGCTCTTCCAAAGGTCCTGAGTGCAATTCCCAGCAACCACATGGTGGCTCACAACCATCTGTAATGAGGCCTGGTGCCCTCTTCTGGCCTGCAGAAAGAATACTGTATACATAATAACAAATAAATAAATATTATAAAAAAATAAACCTCAGACTGATTCTAGAAACAGAAACAAAATAGAATAATGCTAGATTTTGCTAGATGCTTCAGAACATTCTATTAGTTAGATTTCTGAAATCACACAGGCCAAGACTGAAGTTGTAGAAATCTGACTGAAAGTCTGTGAAGAGAATGTGACTCCCCAGCTTGTAAAAAGATATAAGCTGTTTGTCCCTCTAAGGTAATCCCTAAAATATTCCTCACAGCAAGCTACAGTAAAATCACATCAGTGCCAGTTCAGTGGTACCGTTACTTCCAAATGGGGCATGAGAGTCAGAAATTGCTGTTTAAAAACAGAATGTATCATACACAGCAAAGCTCTGACAGAAACAGAAACACACCCAAGGATTTATCAGAAACACAGGGTAAAAGGAAATGTCATCTCAAACCAGGCTACTTGGTGTATTTTAGCTGCGGAAGTACTACACAACTTCTTGAGAGGGTATCCTTAGTGTTTCTGGGTAGGTTTGATGGTTAAGAAATGTAGCCTTAGCCGGGCGGTGGTGGCGTATGCCTTTAATCCCAGCACTCGGGAGGCAGAGACAGGCGGATATCTGAGTTCAAGGCCAGCCTGGTCTACAAGAGCTAGTTCCAGGACAGGCACCAAAGCTACAGAGAAACCCTGTCTTGAAAAAATACAAAAAAGAAAGAAAGAACTGTAGCCTTGCCTGTGGGACCAAGGAAGAACAAATGAGAGATGAGCTTGTTGGAAATCAGACAACTGGTTACAGTTTTCCTAGAGAATGGATGCTCTAGATAATAACCACGTATCATTGTATTTGCATGTGTGTATGTGCAGGTTAAGTGTGCCGTGGTACATATGTAGAGGACCATGTTCTGAGGATTATCTAACATACCAGCTTGCAAGGCAAGCACTTTTATCCACTGAGCTATCACTGGCTGACCAGACGGAATCTTTAGAGTACCTGGTGTGATAGTCCTGAGAGGAGAAACAGTACATTTCTCAGAAAGGAGAAAACAGTTGCTTTATTTGCCATAATGTATAACCAAAATAAGATATCCATAATCTTTATTCTTTGTTTCTTCTTAGCAAACACTAACATAAACACATAAAAATCCCTTGAATTTGGGTAAACTATTTGGAAATTACACAAAGCCTGCTGGATTTAGCTCTTGCTAAGAGTTGTTCTCCTAGGTAACTCTTGAACTGACTGTTGCAACTACCTCACATTCCTTTCTTGAAAATGATAGATTAAAAAATTCCTTCATGGTTAATTTTAGTGGTTTCCATAACACGATTAATAAAAACCCAGAGTCAGATATTGGGGTTCAATCTGAAGATCAGAAAGGCAAAACAGTCAGCCACTGGCTCTTACCGAAATGGCGATCCTGACTCCAAGAATCCTCAGAATGAGACTGACTGAGAGCTAGCTATCTCCTCCCATTTATATTCCTCTCTAATGCTGGGATTGATGGCATGCACCATTACCACCCAGTTTTTATGCCAAACTAGTGTGGCTACTGGAATTAAAGGTGTGTGTCACCACTGCTTGGTCTGTAAGGCTGACCAGTGTAGCTGTTTTACTCTCTGAACTTCAGGCAAGCTTTATTTATTAAAATACAAATGAAATATCACTACAGGGTCCTCACATTTCTCCTCTTGAATATCCTCATGGATCACCTTGATCCACCACTACAAAAACTGCTAGTTTCCTCATCTACATAATGGAATCTATTATAATATTTATCTTCCAGAAGATATGATAATAGAGTGTAAAAATTCCTAGCATTTAGTGTGCCATAGACTCTTTCGAGGTTAACAAAGGTTATAAATCCACTAAATTACATATACAAAATATTTTTAGCATAGCTTTTAGGGAATCCATGAATTCCTGAATCTTTTCCTTGGGCAAACAGCCAATTCAGCTAGACAAACATTTTGACTAGCTATTTTGTGCTGAATTAAAATAAAAAAATTAACCATGGCCAGAAGTGGTGGCTAAGACCTACAATTCTAGCACTCTGGAGGCTAAGGCTGGAGGATTATTGCAAATTTATAGTCAGCCTGGTTCTTCTAGTAAGTTCCAGTCATGGCTACACAGTGGGACCATGTCTTAATATCATCTAACCCCAACAATCCCAAGTCAACAATGTATTGTTAACTGACACTTCTGTGATAAAAAGTATCAATTCTTTATATATATATATATATATCTCCATCCTTTTGTCTTTGAGTATGTGTAGCCTTGCAGGTATTTGTTAGTGTGGGCGTATACACCTATGCATGCATGTGTGTGTGGAAGTCAGAGGTCAACATCGGATCTCTTCCTCTATTGTTCTCTACCTTTGCTACTTTAGAAAAAAGGTCCCTTGCTGAACTTTAACCTCTTTGCTTTTGCTCGGCTGGCAGAGCAATGAGGCTCAGTGCTCTGCCACATACAACTTCTCTGCTTCCCACATACAGTTAGCACTGGGGTTACAGGCATGTGCTGCCACGCCAACTTTTTATATGGGTTCTGGAGATCTGAATTCAGGTTCCTGAACTTGCACAGTAAGCACTTTACCAAACAAACTGTAAGTTTAAAGTTTATAATCAAAATATTGTTTTCTAAAGTCATTTATTAGCGATTCATTCTCCTCATCTGTAATGCAGCTAGGTGAACTTGTTACTGTTCACATTCTATTTGGGCTTTTATTCACATCTATCTATCTATCTATCTATCTATCTATCTATCTATCTATCTATCTATCTATCTATCTATCTATCATATATGGTAACCCTAACATTAAAGTCAAAACCACATAAGAGAATATATTCATTCTTTATTTTCCATTGCTCTGCTTTTTGCATCTACTGTCTACTTATAATAACCAACCAGCAAAATACAAGCTTCTAGACTCTATTCCTGTATTTTTCTGTAGAAATAAGAAGACACATTTAGTCAATATATTTGTAAATCTTCATTCTTATGTGAAAGCACAGTACACGCTGTTTTGTATTTTGTTTTTTGACTTAACAACATAGCCAAGAAATCTCTTTATATCAGCCTACAGAACCCTTGCTCACCATCTTCACAGTGATACACTACTCCACTGTACGGATATACTGTAAGTTTTTCAATCACTCTTCTACATATGGGCACTCAGGATGGTTTTAATATTTGCAATTATAAATAATGCTGTAGCTAATAGTCTTATGCACAGGTTTATCTTTATTCTTTTAAATACTGTTTGAGGCCCACCTTCACAGTAATATCTAGAAAGATTACCAGATTGAGTGATAAGTGCATATACTGTTTTACTAAATATTTCCAAAATTGCTTTCAAGTTGAGTTGCCCTAGTCTTCATCCCCACACAGATGGCCTCTATTTTTGTCTCTTCGTGAACTGTGTCTGCAGGTGTAGAAATAGGTATGTTCAAGCCACAATAATGGAAATTGTCATGTCTCAGCTAACACCATGGCTAATACTCTACTAGCCTAGGGTATTAAGACATCTGTGGCTTACTGTAGAATCTTCCTCCTTCCTTCTTCTGGTTTTAATCTCCAGGCAACACCCAGGGACCCTTCAAATATAAGATTCTTGTTCTCCAACAGCTCCCCATCTCACTCAGAATAAGACCCAATACCTACTGTAGCCAACAAAGTCATAGGAGCCCTGGTCTGTGTGTTCACCTCCTGTCAGCCCCCCTTCACTCCTGCTTCAGCCTGTATGCTATTCCTTACACATGTCAACAGTTTGTGCACTTTGGTTCTCTCTCCACAAAATACTCTTCCTCGGGTGGTCACATCTCTTTCCCTCCTCTTCACAACTCTACTCAAATGTGAAGATGCTTTCTGTGATCTGCGACAACAGTGCTGCTCTCCGTTCTCCATCCTGCACCTTGCTTTTCTTTTCTTCGTGACATACATCAGCACCACACATATTGAAAGTCAATTTGTGTATTGACAGGTCATCTATTTGTTCTTCAGAGGAACAAAAGGTTCAGGAAGAACTTTTTTACTGGTCTATAATAAGTAATCAATATAGACTTTGTATTGAATGAACAAGTGAATGCATGGATGAATGAATCCACAATTGTTCTTTAAAAACCAATAATTATTCTTCTACTGAACTCAGCTTGGATTCATCTTTGCCAACTCCTTGGTATTAATTACTGCTATCTTGTAAATTTCTTATTCTGTTACTGTCGATTACTACTACTTTATTTCTTTTCATTAACTTACTATCTGCTTATTTTCTTCCAAATGCATCATAAAACCACTTAGAGACAAGAATAGTGTATTATTTTTCTTTATGTTTTTTTCTTGGCAATACATTAGTCAGGAGCTTATAAAGTATTTGCTGATTGCTCAATAGTGATGAACAGTGCTCTTAGTTCAAGTGAACTGAGATAACATTAAAATTTATAGTTGATGAAAAGCAGGACAAGCTATAAGAATGCAAAAATAATTGTTTCAATAATAAACCTAAGAAATAAATGTCTTAGCTTTGCCCAAACAGAAGGGCAAGTACAATTTGACAGATACTGAAAAGGTGTCAGTCCCTGAAGACACACAAAAGATGGACATAATTTTAGGACATTTATCAACTAAGCTTGTGGAGACACTGTATCCAATGAGACCAAATTAAGGCAAAAATCCAAATATATGCAGTCAGTGCAACATTAGAGGATGGAATTGTTTCAAACCATTCTGGTACAGCCAATGGAACAAAATGGTTGGGCTACGCTATAGGAGATAACCACACACCCCCAGGCTGTATACTGGCTTCACTAGCACTACCACAGGGCCTAGCTGCACTTCTTTACAAAACTCCAGAGCTAGAGCATGGTAAGTGGTCAAACATGTGTATTTTCAACATGTAGATATGGCCTTTCTGAAGGAGAAAATATTACATGAATAAGTAAGATTTTATTCCTTTTCTAAGAATGTGAGAATGGGAAGGCAATCTATTGCTCTCTCTGGTATATACGCACATATACGTATACATGTGCCCATGTGTAGCTAACAGAGGCCAGAGAATAGTGTGGCTGTTTTCTATTCTAATACTCTCTGCCTTAGTCCTCTGAGGCAGTGTCTCTCCCAGGTTGTGCAGCAAGTGTTCTTAACCACTGACCATCTCTTCAGCTCAACTACCTCTACTTTTGCTCTATAAAGAATTTTTTGACGTTCTGACTTTTCACAAACACAATCAAAGCTGTGTTCTTGCTTACCATGTCTGCTAATAAACCGAATGCAGCTTTCTACCACCAGAGGAATTGCCTGGCTGGAATCCTGAAAAACAAAAGGAAGTATGGACATTAGAAACAAGGAAAGGAGAATTGAGTCTGGTCTCAAAGTGGAGATAAAACTGCTACCTGGTCATGCCCAGCCTGACTGCATTGATGCTATGGTGCTGGCTATGTATATGGTGGTGGAAATGGTGGCAGAAGGTTTTAAAAATGACAGAAAGGGGCTGTGGTTTTTAAAAGAGAGGTGGCAGTGGAGGGGGTGGGAGAGGGAGAGACAGAAGACAAAGAGACAGACACAGGCAACATATCCATGCACATAAAAAAAGCTTAAAAATCTAAAAGAAAGATTGTTCAAGTTGGCACAATAACAGTAAGAAAGAAAAGAAAAGGCAACTCTTGTAAATAGCAAGAAGGACATGCGAATATGTAAAGCAGGTTTCCCAGATGTCCATTTTTGTTTTGTCTTTTTGCTATATAATCTTGATTGTGCCAATTGATTATATGGGTTTCCAAGTTGCTGTCTACAAACTGAGGAAGGGACTGGTGGAAGGGCTAGTTACATGTACTATTGGTACATGAATGAATATATATACATATATATATACATGTTTTAAGCTATATATATATGTGTGTATATATATATATGTATATATATATATTTATATTTGCCTGCATGCTTATTTGTGTGCCACTTGTACAACTGATGCCAAGGAGGCCAGAAGAATGCACTGGATCTCCTGGGACTGGAGTTACAGGTGGTTGTGAGCCACTATGTGGGTGCTGGGAATTAAACCCAAGTCCTCTGCTAGAGCAGCCAGTGCTCGTAACCACCGAACCATCTCTCCAGCCACAGGTACATGAATATTAATGTCTACACTTATAGAGGTGTTGGGCCACATATAGTCTTTTAGATAGATTGCTTCTATGGTGTGTTATTATTATTACTGTTGTTTATTTTCATTTGATAATATTGAAATGAGGCTTGGTGAGATTAAATGTCTGCTTGTATCATATAACTAGTAAATAGAAAAGCCAGGGCTTAATTCTCTGTCACCAAAGACTCTGCTGTCACAATACTGTATCTGTATATCAATTATTACTAAAAATCAATAATGAAGCTACATGAGTAATAATTCAGCTGTGTGAAAGAAAAACATTAAATATGGCTCTACACCCTAGTTCAGATGTTCAGGAAAGACTAAACTTTACATTGGGGTGGACCCATGTTATCTTCTGCCCATTTCACAGGTTGGCTGCACCCATCTGGCTTTGGACTTTTCAATGTGGCCGTGGGGTTTGGCTACTATAAGGGAAGCAGCTGTGTCTCCTGAAGGAGTCAGGCTTGCCAGTGGTCAGGATGCTGCTGAAGCGGAGCTGGAGCCAGAAAGGTCTCAGTGTCACAAAACTCATGCTATTATTATTACTTTTTCTTTTTTTGAGAGAGGGTCTCACTAAGTAGCCCTGGTTAGCCTGGAATTCACTAGGTATGTCAGACTGGCCTTGAACTCACACAGAAACCTGCCTGCCTCCACCTCCCTGGGATTAACGGAGTGTGATACCACACCTAGCTTCAAATGCTCATCTTTGTGACACTCCTCCCCGCAAACCTGACTGCTTCCTCTAGCTGTTCAGGTACAGCGGCAGGGTCTGACATTTTGTAAGATCATGGACTTCTCCCAGTCAGCCCAAAGAAACATAGAGGAAGAATCTTGGTCCTTTCTTCCGTATTCTAATGAAAACTAGGCTCAACTATTACAACGGGAAAAGCCTCCATTCATGGGAAATTGTGTATCAGGAGAGATAATGAAGGTAGCAGAAATGGATTTGCAGAATTTTCTGGTCCCAGATTTATCTGAAGTTAAAGAAGAAAGACACCGACTGGGAAACGTACAGGTTCCTGGCATTAATAGACTACGTGAATACAAAGTTCTGTCTGTATGTGCAGGAAATGTTCTACCAACAGCAGGATGGCAGGAAACAAGGCACCAAAACTGCAAGCTCAAGGTCCCCAATAGCCCACCAGAAGAAACAACTTGAAGGAATAATCTGTGGCAGACGAGGGTAGGCCAGAGATGCCTGCCTGTCCTACTACAGAGTTAAAATGGAGTGTAAGGCAGAGTCTAGTAAGGAACAGCAGCACAGAGGCTTTAGTTTCAGATGTTCTAATTGTCCTCGCTGCGTCCTGTGATGCTTCTAAGATACAACTGACTCGTTTCCTCAGTTGTGCTATGTGTCCCCATGACACCCACAAAACCTAGATGTCACCACTAACTGCATACAGCTTCCCCAGCACTTTCTGTATTTTTCCATTTATTGTTTCTCCTCTTTTCCTTCTTTTCTCAATGTCAGAATGAATCAATGTCAGTTCCATTACTTTGCTCACAATGTTTTTTTTTATCATATAACCTTAGGTTGGAAAGGGTTTTTAAGGACAACCAGGGCAAATTTCCATTCAATCAGTTGGAGGGAATTGACAGTTGGCATAATTTAGAAAAGAGAGTAGAGCAGCAGTCAGTAATTTACAGGAGAAAACTATCAGGATGATAACTATACAATATCCACACAGTTTGATATGGTTTCTTTTAGTATGAAATTAGGTTTATTTTTTGTCTTACTTATATAATCTGTTAATGGGATACTATGTGGAATTTTAATACATGTAGAAACTATATGATGTTTGAGGCAGGTTAAACATATCTATCTCCATCAACATTTATCACTTACTTATGGTAACAGTTTAAAATCTGGGAGTGGAGAGACGGCTCAGTAGTTAAGAGCACTTGTTGCTCTTGCTGAGGGCCCAGGTTCAGTTTTCAGTACTCACATGGCAACTAACAACCATTGTGGACTCCAGTTCCAGAGGATCTGATGCTCTCTTCTGACCTCCATGGGCACTGTACATATAAGATGCACAGGCATACACATAGGCCAAGCACCCATATACACACAAAAATAAAATAAATAAATCAGAAAAGAGACAAGCACAGAGTGGATCCACCTAAGGAGAGCACAGGCAGTAAGGCCGGAACGAGGTGAGGCGACAGATGTGATGGCAGGAGAAAGTGAAGGGCGCCAGTGAGCAAAGACGCCTGCAGGTGACACCTGATGGCGGGGCGGGGCAGGGTCCTCCTTTTCAGCAAATGCCTAGAGCTGCTTTGAACACAGCCTCTTAGGAAAATAGGTTTCCACATTATTCCTTATATTTAGCTGATTTGCAAGAAACAAAGACTGATTTCTTGGTTATTTATAGAAGATTTTACTGTTCTGACCATCTAAGAAAAAATTCTTGCTAGAGAGAAACTGGAAGAACAACCAACTCAAGGCCCTTATTGTACTGGGGCATGTAGAAATCCTGGACTCTGATGCCAACCTGGCACCAGGGGAACACACCTTGCCTGCAAGTGCTTTAGTGCAGCAGTATGCAATGTAAACCAGATGGTGCCACTCCCCGCTGATGGTGACCCCAGCCCGGGGCAGACACTACGTGCCAGCACTCCTGCAGCTACAGCAGAAGACGCAAAGCTCCCACATGCATGCCCTAGGTCTGTGCAAGAGGTCTAGGGTTAGGTCAGAAGTGGAAAGAAAGAAACTTCAAGTTTAAGACTATTCTTGGTAATAAAGGAAGAATGGTTGCTTAGTGTGTAAAATATATGCCTATTAATTTAAAATGCAACAAATTATCTTTGAGAGGCATTCCACTCTTCTCAAGTTTTAACAGAAATCCAGGGATAAAGGAGAAAAAAGAATTATAGGAATAAGATGGTAGAAAGTTACAGTGAAATTTTTATCATTTTAAAAAAGTATATCCAGGCTTGATGGCAAGTGCCTGTAATCCCAGAATTTGTGAGACAGAGGTAGGAGGAATGCAAGTTCAAAGCTAGACTGGGAAGTACAGTAAGATGCTGTACAAAAAAAAAAAAACCCACAAAACAAAATTAAAGATTTTTTTTCATTAAAACGATATCCATAGTTAAAAGGAAGGCTAGGGGACATGGCTGAGTAGTTAAGAGGACTTGCTGCTATAGCAGAAGACAACCCAGGTTTGGTTTTGGTATCCACACAGTGGCTTATAACCATCTCTAACTCCAGTTCCAGGGGATCTAACATCCTCCTCTGACTTTCCTACAGGCACCAGGCATGCACATGACACATACACATGTAGGCAAAACACTCATACACATGAAATAAAATAATAAATCTTCAAAGTATTGAGGAGACAAAGAAGCCTGTGTCAAATGACTTCTATAGCTGGACTGCCCACCAACCAGAGTAGTCAGATCCATGAACTGAGGGCTGGGGCTGCAAACAGTGCAGAAACCCTGTGCCCTCTACATCTGATGACTGCCCTATGTCCAGGCCTCTTTGTGTGACTACAATTGACATTTAAAAAAAAGTTTTATTTATATTTATATGTGTGTGTTTGTCACATATGCACTCATACCCTAAAAGGCCAGAAGAGGATGTTGGATCCTCTGGAGCTAGAGTTACAGGCAGCTGTAAGTGGTCTGACATGGGTGACTTCAGCTATACTTAAGTCCTTTAGAAGAGCAGCAAGTACTCAACTGCTGAGACAGCTTTCCAGGCCTGCAAAAGACTTTTTAAAGGCCTGGGTCAGCTTTTTCTTGGGTAGACAGAATGATATTTCTGAGCGCTGCCTTCCACCCGTTCTTGCTAACTTTCCTCCTGCAAAGCTGGTGTGAGATGCTACGGGAGCGTGAAGTTGCTTCAGAACTCACTGCAGGCTGTAACTAGTGAATGGAATATTGCTACTGCAAAAACAGGCTTCAATTCATTTTCTTTTTACTTTAAAGCAAGTGCAGTTGTATTGAGATTTCCCCTGAGGTGGATTACTCAGGCCACTGCTAAGAGTCCTCCTAACACGGGTGAGAACTGGTTGCTCAGTGGTAGATTTTAATACAATGATGAAAGCCACATGCAAACTTCTTTTGTAACATACCCCAAACTGTTTCACAGTACTTTATGAGGGAGTGTCAGGAATACAGCTAAGATTACAATAAACCAGAAGCAGTCAAAGCCTACAAACTTAAACAAGACTTTTAGACTGAGGATCAGCTACCTCGGTGCTGGTGCGTCAGTGTGTGTGTGAGGAATTGTGAGGCCTCTGTAGGGACTCCTAGGAGGACGTCATGGGCTGTTACAGAACAATTTG
Source organism: Arvicola amphibius (assembly GCF_903992535.2). Lineage (NCBI taxonomy): Eukaryota > Metazoa > Chordata > Mammalia > Rodentia > Cricetidae > Arvicola > Arvicola amphibius. The sequence continues at coordinate 88,714,425 of NC_052058.2, read as the reverse complement.
CCCACGTTTAAACCAAACCTAACTAACAACAAGAATAAATCACAGAGCCTATGATAATTCCAGGAAGTTAAATGAGTGTTTGCTACAATCTCAACCATATGGTAAGTAAAGACACAACCGAGCACAAGCATAATGTCAGAGGAGCACGCCATGGAATTCAGTCATGACTGTGGCAGGTATTCGGTTTTCATGAGCCTGGCTCTTTACCTGTTTCCTCACGGTTGAGCTACGCCTGTAGTTGACCCACCGAATCAGAAAGGACCAGTCCAGCAACAGGAAGGAAAAAGAAAACAGGGACAGAATGAGACAACCACTCCTAAATTCAGAGTAAAACTTTAAATTATGTAAAACAACTGTACAGCAGGTAATGAAACACACCACATTATTGCGCTCAGTCCCAGAAACAGCTAAGAGACTGGGCAAGCTATTTCCCAACAAAAGTCTAATAAACTTTATTCTTTCATAAAAGCACAGAGGTCCCTGATTTAAACTTAAACAAGAGGCAAATGGTTTAATCTGTAATAAAACAGATTCATCTTAGACAATTTTAAGATCTTTCTGTTTGAAAGGAAACAATAATAAACACCAAAGCATATATATTTTCTTTTGAGACTCTTTGGAAAAAGAAAATGACTGCTTACTTTATTTTTATTTAGATGGTAGGACATTCAGACTGAAATGAACTCCAGGGACCCTCTGTCAGTGCTTCTCAAGCCGTGTTTAGGTGTAGAAGCCTTTTTCTCACAGTGTATCAGTTACAGAGGCATACTACTCAAAACAAGGAGGGCAGCACTGCCTTGTTTTGTGAAGGTAGGAGCCAGGCAGGGGTGTTGGGCCTTGCTCTGACTCTGCTGCCAGCCTGCCCTGAAGGCACCTTTCTGAACTAGTGCTTCTCTAAACTAACGTAATACTCTCGTCTTTAACAAGAGGAGACTGATATTTTGAGAAGGGAGATAAATAGTTCAAGGTTACAAATGGGGAAATAATCCAGCAAAGGGCGTCAGTTTGGCCCTATCTAGGATTTCCAGAGACGCGGTACTTCTGATGAAGTTAAGACTATACTACCAGGAGACAGATTATACAGACTTTCACTTCTCTTAGTTCCCTCCAGTCCTCACGAATTCTATAGTAATGGGACCTGAGCTCTAATCCGCTATGACAGAATGATGAAGATCAAACTGAGTTATCACTAAATAATGAGTCTATAACTGTAAATGGCTTCATGACTGTAAGAGTTGTCAGTTTGATACAATGCAATCTGCTTCATTAAAGCGTGTTCTCCTTTAAATCAGCACATTTTTAGGCATCTGAGGGTGCTGGCTGAATGAATGTCTTGTTTTCTGCCAGCTCATAGCAGCATCAATGACTGTGAGGGAAAATATTTGGCTGAGGTGGAGAGGGAGGGAAGGTGGGGAAAGACTGGGAGGGTTGCATACTTGTATATCAGCAAAGATTTCTCCCAGTGCTATTTGGCAAGCCAATGCAATATAATATTTCATTATCCACCAAGAGTCACTAATTAGGGCCTATCATCTTTTCCATGTATTAAAAAAAATCAAATCAAATGCTATCACCTAATCTTTCTATGCTGGAGACTTCCCCGAGGTCACGTGTAGAAGTCTCCCAGCTAAGAGGTTAACAAGACACAACAGAGTCTGATGTTTATTACCCTTGCAATAGAGTGATTTTGGGAGTTTCTGGGAAGATTTTTATCAGGTGATAACTCCCAGGACTTATTTTGCTTAGATTTATTTCCCTAAATGGTAGCAACTCCACAGCCATTCAAGAGGAGATAAAGTTAGTAAGGCAAAGAGAAGGAAGCAACTCTTGCCTCAGGCTGCTCCTTTGCAAAGTCATCCATTCACCTTGAACCTCTCCTCATCCCCCGCCCAGAGCCACTTACCTGGCAAGGCTACAATCAGTCCGCTGACCTGTGGAAAGAGAAGGGGAAATGTTATTTGTTGAAGCAGAAGGGGTAGGATGGGTTGTACACCCTAGGAATTACCATACCCTTCATATCTTCCTAGAGAGCCAGCAGCAGAAAAGGACTGACCTAACTTCATTTTGGGCAGAAACTTTGCTTCTCCAGTTCCCATGCTAAAGTCATCAACATCTTTGAACCTTGTCAACTCTATTTTTCAAATGAGAAAACAGGCATGGGTGTATGGGAAGAACAAGTCAAATCATATTTTAGAGAAAAAAATTTTTTAAGCCTGCCCCATATATGACATCTGGCTTCTCATGTATGTGCTAGGTATGTGAGTAGTGGTGGTGAGAGGTACTTTAGAGGACACAGGACATGGAACAAGTTTGTCAGTATATAAGCAAACCACATATGCACACAGTTGAGTTTGGGAAGAAAGGGGAATATAGAGAGAGGTGGGAGAGGATACACAGGTTCTAGTTTTAGAATCATACTAAACTCTCCTGTTAACTTGCATTGACATAGTAAGGCAGAGATAAGATTCAGTACCCACGTGGCTAGCAAATGAGGGCTTTCAGTCTAATGATAGGTGGTTAAGACTTTCATGGGCCATAGTTAGCTTTGAAAAATGAAATGGAAAATCTTTAAGTTGGTAAAAAAGTGTTTTATAAAAATATCCATATATGCATACATAAACCATGATGTAAAATGTTGCCATCTTTGAGCCAATAGTTAATGAAGCTTGATGAGTTTTGATAAATCAGTGAGAAACCCTGGCAGGCTGTGAGTCAGGAAAGAAGAGATCTATTCTCATACTCCTTATTCAGACTTCAGGAAAGGCAACTATTAGGGATGGGGAAGGCAGAGTTTTTTCTTGCATTTTAAGTGTTGCTAATTGTTAAGATAGTTCAGTTCATCTTTGGCAATCCCCAACAGCCTGTTACCAAAGGCTCAGTTTTCATCTGTAAAAATATTATTCTGAGCCATTATTTTCAACATCTGTCCTACTTCCACCCTAGAATATTCATACACATCAACTATCCCTCTGTGGCAAGAATCAGAGGCTCTTATGTTATGGTGACAAACCCTTACAGAAGGCAGGGACATGATAATTTGCACATAGGATGATTTATAGCTATTATTTTTCTCTATCTCTGGAACTTGTCATCTTTAAATTATGGTAATTTGCAGCCCCAATGGTCAACCTCCATCCCTCTAGAGTAGCATAATTTGATGCATACATGTGTATAAACACGCACACATACATGCTCCAAAGCCCTTTTCCCTATCTTCCAGGTTATGTTGAGATTGTCTTCAGAAAAATAAATCATAGGTATAAGTTTCTTCAAATGGTTCTTTAGGCTGTCTTCCCTTTAACTCACCACACAGCAATCTGGTAAATCAAAATTAAAGACTTTCTGTAAGCATATTTGGCCCTCATCCCTAGATTTGAACTGTTTGGATGGAAAAGATCAGAAGGTACTAAAGGACTCTTTTCATATTAAAGCAAACATGTAAAAACAAAACAAAAAACAAAAAACAAAAAAAAAAAAAACAAGATCAAATGTACTGGAGAAAAAAAAATTTGAGGGAATCGTCCAGGGTAGGTCAAGGACAAGGCAACAACAGTGGGTAGATGAGTCTGGTCTGAAAAGTGGGATTCTGATTTCTCGGCTAAAAAGCCAGTCTTATAAAATTTGCTATACTTCACAGTTTGATGAGTGCTCAAGAATTTATTTTAAAATGTTAGACTTGTGTCTGAGTGCAGGCACATCTGTCACCAATGAGACCACATGCTCCCTGCGGCCTCATCTTTAAGAGAAGAGATTAGTGGGGTAGGGAGGAGGGCAGAACATTCAGGGCATCCCCAACCTGGGAATCCCATTAATCATACGATGCTGAAAGCTAGGCAGGAGACCTGGGCAAGGTGCCAAACAACCTCGGGGAAAGCTTCTTCTTCAACCTTGGCCTTCTGTTTGACGGCTGACTGGGGAGACAAAGTCCAGAATGTCTGTCCAGTTCTCTGCCTCAATACTTTCCAGTGTCTGGTTAAGATTACTGCCAGAGAAAAATACAGCCCGTTCAGCACTTTGGTCTTAACGCAGCCACACGAGAGAGATGGTTGCTATTTAAGTGAAAGGAAATGCATGTTCACCCTGGAAGCTGAAGAAGCAGCAAGTCTGCCCTGCCCCCTCCATCTGAGGACTTCTTTCTCCAGGCCTGGGGAGTTCTAACAAGTGTCTAGAGAGAAGATAACCCAGAGCCCCTTTACCACAGGTGTGGCAGGAAGGTGAAGGATGGGTTTGAGTGGAAGGCAGGCACACTCCATCTAAAGACACAGCTGATGACTATTAGCATCCATTACACATTGCCGTTTCCCCATCACTCAAGCAGCCATTTAGAGGAGTACTTTCACAAACAACAGGCGAGGAAAGGAAAAGTCACATCGCCAGTGGGGTCTAGCTGGCCGAGGACTGGAGGCATGTGCTCAGATTCAGAGTACTGCTGGGCCTCTCTGCTCTACCAAGCTTCAGCAGAGCATGCTCACACTCACTTTCTCCCAGGGTTTTCTGCAGGAGGTCATGCTTGGCTTGTAACTTGGTGATCAGGTTCCTACCCTCCAAGTACTCCTTCATTTTCTGTAAGGAAGAGGAGAAACAAGAGAACTTAGATTCCTGAAGAAACACAAGACACAAATGTCAACTGCACAATTTGCCTTTGAGAAGGCATTTGATTCCTGACTCTCTGACTCACTTTCTAGCAAGTCCATTTAAATTCTTAAAAAAAAAAATCTTTCTCTCTGATTTTCATGGTGGGTGCAAACCTACACAGTATTTTCCTATGAATTTCATGTTAGCCAGTATAAGAAAACTGTTTTCTAAGTAAAGCACTTCACCTGTTTCCTTTAGTCCCAGTAAAGAAAGAGAATGGCAGGGAGAATGGACAACCTTCCCGAGCCTCAGCTTCGCTGGTGTGAAGACATACATTTGCTATCTGCCCCTTAGGCTGATAGCCTGCTCCTCCAGGGGACATTTCCTCACCCTAAGAGTAGCGCCAATGGTAAATCTCAGCCACAGAGCACCCTTGTCTAAGCCAGACCCTAAAAAGTCTCACCTACTGAAAGTTGGGAGTTTCTGCGTGCTCAGCTGGCGTGGCTGCCCCTACTATATGCAGATACAAATTCCAAGCACAGGATGAGCCGCGCCGTCACACCTGCACTAGTCGGCGAATGCGACTGCTATGTTGCAGTTGCAGTTTTGACATCTCTTGTCTGGTTTGTGAGAGACGATGCTTGACTGCATAATTCACAAAATCTATTATCATTCTTCCTACTCTACTTGAGTAATGGGAAGAAGGTAGCAGATTTGAAAAGATTAGTGAAATTGCTCAGGATCAAAAAAATGATGGAGTCACTCACTCTCTGTTGTGCAGCAGGTCCCCCTCATCCCCACTGAAACATTCCATTTCCCAGGGAAGCTCCTTAAGAGAGGAAGCAAACAACACAAAATAGTCCCAAGGAGTTCCTGAGACTGAACAGATTTACTAGGCCCCTCTCTCCCAAGTATAAATAATACAGACTACTAAGTCACTCTCAGACAAGCTGAGGGGCAAAGAAAACTCTCAAAACAAGTTCAGCTGCTTGAAAGAAGAAAAGGACAGTTGGGCAGCCTGAAAAGAGGCAGAGGCCAGCCAAGCAGCCTGGAGGAGGCTCAGACTAACTAAGCCACCTAGAAAGGACACTCTGCATCCTGTTGAGCTGCCTATACAGGCTATGTAGTGTGCCCCAGGTGCCAAGCTCTCAAGCTCTTTAAGTCATTTCTGCTCCTGTAAATAACACCGCACCCATATTCCTACAGGTAACTTCAATAAAACTCACTGGGCTTTGATGGTATCTGTATTATGGTCTGTCATGGGCTCTCTATCTGGGGTGAGTAGAAGTGTGTGTTGTGTCTTCCTAGGAAAGTTTTTTTTTTTTTTTTTTAATCACACAATAGTATCCATACACGAAGTCTGAAGGAATGGAATGTGCTGTGAAGCATTATCATAAAATGTCACACCTACTACATTACAGAGACAAAGAGAATCAGAACAAAATTTTATAGTAGTCATTGTTACATTAGCAGCAACCCAGAAGACATTAGACTAACTACATTAGTACATAGTCTGTCTCTCCCTTACAATAATCCTATACATATACGAGGAAGATATCAGTAGTTCTTTATTAGAGATGAGAGGACAATTCTAGGAGAGGGAGGGTATAACTGCCAGCCAGTAGACGGCAGTGCTAGGGGAGAGCTGTTCTCCGCTCTCCTCTACAACCACTCTTGAGACCCTGAGTCTGCCTTGGCCATTTCTGCTGCACTGGCTCATATGATGGTGTTTAACTCAGAAGCAAATGGTTTCCCAGAGTCTGAACCATGTGTTACTAGAAAGACTTGGGTCTGCGCCAGCGAAGAAACGTTATAATAATAATAATAATAATAATAATAATAATAATAATAATAATAGTTCTGTCTTTTACTGTGCACTAATTAAAAAAGAATTGTATTTCAAGCCTTTGACTTTTATGACTATCACTAGTACATAAATGATAAAGAAAAATGGAAAGTTCTGAGTTACTCTTACTTTATATTTTTCTATATAGTATGAACTTTTAACTAAGAGCTTGCCATCTCATTCCCATTTAAAAAGCAGGAAAACCTGCTTTTCTGGGAGATGGTCCCTGAGCCTCTTGTGCTCACCCACACGGCCCTACGGATAACCTGTAATCCCCACGGCACCATTCTCACACAGCCCTATCACAGGTTTACTCCGGTGTCTTTCTATCCAGAGACCATGTCATCGATTATCCCGACCATCCATGATGCTTAGTGCCACTCCTAGAAAATAGCAGGAACTCTAAATATGAAGAATGAATAAATAAGTGAGCAATCTCATTCTCCTCTGAATAAACTGTTCCTTACAATTACAAAACCAGTCCCTAAGGGTATCCCTACTCTAAATGAAACAAACCAGACAAATCCTCTGCTAAATCATTTCTACTGTTTTATTGAAGGCCCGTTCTCTAATCCTTTATGCCTTTCCATGAGAACATCTGCATGAAAATAGGCTCTCTTGTCACCCTCCTCTTCCCATCTGTTCCAGCTGTCAGCTCACTTACTGTCAGTGTTCCCCGGATGATATCCTAATCCCCAACCAATGCCTAATTGTGGGCTTGGAATCATACTTAGGACCCAGAGTGCAAAAGCCTCCAGGAAATATCCATTGCTAATAGTACAACCCCTAAAGGCCTATCTTTGGAAAGTTATCCCAGGACTCTCAAAGGTTTCTTAATGAAGAAAATTCAAGAAGCTATAACCTCCAACACAAGACCAAAATGTTCACAAAACAGGCAACATTCTGAAAGGGAATGAATAAAAATTCCTTTATCTCCCTCATGTTTCTATTCTCAATTCCCAACCTTCCCCCACCCCAAGTTCATGTTTACAACTCACTAAGTAACTTCAGCTGTCACTTGGTGAACCATTAAAACAAATAACAATCTGATAAAAAGGTGTTACCTTTTCAGGTTTCATTAAATACTAAAGGATCAAACTGTATCAAGATATACTCTACATACCTAAAACAAGGTGGGTTTTGCATCTAGGTGGGAAAGGAAAGGAATCCCAGAGTCTGTAGACATGCTATTTATCACTTCCTTATCTCACCTAGAAATCAGGACAGACATGCTGGGGATAAATAATCCTGCCTTTATCAGTGGAGGTGAGGTAGAAGGATTCAGTTGTTGCTGAACAAACAAAGCTAAGACAGCTAAAGCCAAGGGAGGACTAAGTGGCTTTTGGTACTTAGGCAGAATATCAAGATTATAATAATCAGACCATACACACACACACACACACACACACACACGCACACGCACACGCTCACGCTCACACATACACACTCACTTGCTCTCTATAATATACCAGATCACAGCTCCAGGTCTAGTGGCTTGCCTAATGGACAAAGGACGGCCTTCTCTCCTATTGTCTTACCCAAATCTACCCCTAAGAGTTCAGATAGCTTGGCTTTGCTATTTTATCAGCCAAGTTTTCAATCCTTCATTTCATCTCCCATTTGAAAATGCCATACTTGGTGATGGAGAATGTAGTTAAGAGCACTTACTGTACTTACAGAGGACCTGGGTTCCGTTTCTACCATCTACAAGGTGGTTCATAACTAGTTATGTACAGTTCCAGGGTTCCAATGCCCTGTGGCCTTTTGAAGGCACTTCATGAAGGCAAAAACTCATACATACACACATACATACATACATACATACATACATATACATATATATAAAATGAAACATTATTATATAAAAAGAATTCCATACTCCAATTTTCCATAAAAAGAAATATTTAGGAGAAACTCTAGCTTTCTAAGGCTTTGATGATGCTTGGTCAACCAGAGAGGACTCCTGCTCACAGCAGGGAACTGGTAAAATAAAGATGATGTAACTATAAAATGGAGTTTTGTATAGCTATTGGAAAGGGATTTGTGTGAGATGTGGGACAAATCTTTTTAGACTACCATGAGTAATGTTCGAAATGTTATCAAAGTAAAGTGGAAGACAGTGAAAGTGGTACACTCTGTTCATTACATTTACTTCATAACATCTCTCTTGCAGAGCTGAAGATGGAACTCAGTGTCATGCATGCTAGGCAGGCACTCTTAACTACTAAGTTCCCATTTATTACAATTTCTAGTGTCATTTATTGTGTTAAGGGGCACTTACTGATACATCATCGGTTGCCTATGCACACAAAATCTCCGAAAGAACAAACTAATCCAGTTTCACTCGATGGCAGAAGGGAGGAAAAGTATGCACTGGGGTAAGGTAAGGCTCTACTCTCTCTCTAGTATGCACTGCGGTAAGGTAAGACTCTACTCTCTCTCTAGTTTCCTTTGAAATAGCTGAGTCTTTTTATGATGCAACAAGAAAAAGAAGAGGGCACTGAGGGATGGTGTACTGTAGGAGATGAGTGACAAGCACAGACAGGAGTCAGAAAAGACTCCCTTCTTATAATAAGGAGCAGGGCACACAGGAAAGCCCGTGACAAGCAGCTGACCTGAGTTCTGGGTTTGGCCACTGATAAAGGCCTTGTTTAAGCTACCAATCCCCCCGTGTTTGTTTGTCCATTTTTTTTCAAAGCTTTCAAATGAAAAGGTTGGGTTAGATAATATTTAAAAACTGCTTCAAGTTTAAAATTTTAGTTTTCCACAGCCTTTCCTAGCAATTGACCTTTGTAAGGCATATTTCAATTCTCTAATTGATATCACATGGGCAAATTAATCTGATGACAGTTACAAGCAGTCAGAAAACTATCTCAAAAGCCCACATGGTCACTAGACACACCACCTAGGAGTCAAGCCATAACGAGGGACCTCTTTACAACTTTCCAAAAGCAGGGAACTTCCAAATGTGCTGCTCTGATTTTTTTGCAAGGTCTGACAAGCATAGACAGTCCCTCAGTTTTAATTTGGGGATGTGAATATCTACTTCATGACCACCACCAAAAATGCTGCTATCAGAAGATAAATTACCTGACATACTTCAGATCTGGTCACGAAAATAATGAATTCATGCAAATCTGTTACTAGATAAGCCAAAAGTAATTTTTAATAGTCAAAGCAATGTGCACAATAATTTGACAAGGAGTACCATGGTCACCAAAGTCAGGAAATGGGCTGCAGGACCCCACAGTATTGAGATAAAAGGGGAACAGTTAGGCAGGATTTTAGATGTCATCAGTTTGAATAAAGTTATTTCTTTTTTTAAAAAAATTCATTTTAATTATGTATCTCTGTGTGGACATGTACATATGTGGGCATGTGAGTGCTGGTGTCCACAGAGGCCAGGGTGGATCTAGAGTTATGGGCAGTTGTGAGCGCCTGGATGTGGTCCTCCAAGACCAGTGTGAGTTCTTAGAAGTGCTGAGGCATCTCATCAGCCTTCTTGTTTGGGAGCAGATATCAACTTCTGAATATATACATTACAGATTCATTTAAGTCAAAAAGTAATTCTGGCTGGGCAGTGGTGGTGCACAGCTTTAATCTCAACACTCGGGAGGCAGAGACAGGCAGATCTCCGTGAGTTCAAGGCCAGCCTGGTCTACAAATTGAGTTCCAGGATAGTTAGTACTGTTATACACAGAAACCCTGTCTCAAAAACCTGAGCAAAAACAAAAACAAAAACAAAAAAACCCCAAACAAACAAAAAAGCAAAACAAAAAAGTAATTCTGAAGGACAGTCTTAAGTATGGATTTTCATGTACAAAATTTCTTTCCTTCTTCTATTTTGTTGGGAGTGTATATGTATGCATGCATATAGGGGTCAGTGTTAGTCATAGCATCTTCCTCAGTTGCTCTCCACTTTATTTTTTGAGGAAAGGACTCTCACTGAACCTGGAGTTCAACAATTCACCAGACTGGCTGGCTAATAAGACCCAGGGATCCATCTTCCTGTTTCTTTTCCCAGCTAAGAAATTAGCTGGTTTCTTTTACATGGGTTCAAACTTAGGTCTTCATGCTTGTGTGGCACGCACTTTACAGACTAAGCTGTCTCCCTAACTCCTAAATTTTTCTTTTTCCCCCCCCTCATTTTAGTTTTTCAAGACAAGGTTTCTTTGTGTAGCCCTGGCTGTCCTGGAACTTGCTCTGTAGACCAGGCTGGCCTCAAACTCACAGAGATCTGCCTGCCTCTGACTCCTTAGTGCTGGGGTTTAAGCTGTGCACCACTACCAATTAGCATCCTCCAAATTTCTTGACTGGAAGAGCTGAATGGGGAAATGGTCAAATACATTGTATGTATGGAAATACAAATGCAAATACATGTATGGTATTCCCAAATAATTAATAAAAATTGAATTGAAAATATTTTTAATAATAAATTTAATAATAATTTCTGGTCTCTTTCACAATCCTTTTTGACCTACTCATATTAAAAATCAAGCACAAAAGTCAGTTTGTGTGATGCTTCCCCTAGCACCATTCTCTGTTGCTGCCCACACATATTCATGCCTTTAAGAAACTGATTAGAAATAGATGAAGTCAAAATCAAAGTGCTCTCTGTATATGCCTAATCCTTCATTATCTTCTTTCTTTTATACTCTAAACATTCCAACAAGTAGCATAAAATCTAGGATATAGTAAATACATGGCAAATAACCAGTGAGTAATTTAAGAGTGATTGATGAATGGATTAATAATGATGATGGTAAAATGAATAGCAGTTACTGAACACCGTGAACTAGGCAATGCGTCATTCCATCTCTCTGTATAGATTTGCATATGCTTAGAAAATATAATATGGGTCAGACACAGAGCTTAGTGGTACAGCTCTTGCCTAGCAGATATGAAAGTTCCACCAAGAAATAAACAAAACCCCCAAAACAACTAGAATATATACCGAATGACTTAAACTTACAATACAATAAATACAAAGGTGCCTCCTTTTGTAAATATAATTTTAAATACATGCTCATATGTATTTATTTTCTTCTTTTTGCATATAAGTTTTATATAATGATCATGTTTTAAAATGTTTTTTGGAGTAAAAAGTGTTATATTTCTTCAGTTTTAAAAATAAAATCACTTAAGCTTTTTACGTAACAAAAAAAAATCCAGTTGTTTTAGAATAATACTCTTAAATAATACCCTTTCAAAAGTCTTTACTGGGATTTAAAACAACAAAACCACCAAAGATTTGCTGCTTAACTAACTGAACCAGACTTACAAAAACACCAATCAATCATATTAGTGCTCTTAAAGAAAGAAGGACAATGTTCAAAGAAAAATTAGGCAAATTGTCCTAGCTGGAAGAAAAACCTAATTTGCTCCATGCCGAGTGTGCTTCGACGGAGGACAAGTGAGGCCCCTCATTTGGTCAGGGTGCATTTCAATGGCCATGCTTCAGCTACAACTGCAAAGTCATTTTTCCCTTTCTTGGACTTCAAAAGATAAGGATATAAATTTTAGTGCAAGCAATAGGTCCTACTTGGCAAGTTCAAGATAACTTAATTATTAAGAAGCAGCATAGAAGACCAGCTAGCAACCTTTCAAAGAACTATTAGCACGCACACACACACACACACACACACACACACACACACACACACACACACCTATCTAAATGGAGACTTGAGAACAATGGGTAAAATATACTGGTTTAGAATTTTTGATAATTGCCAATATTACAAAAAAGTCCTAATAATAAAAGTTATATGACTTTTAAATTAAGATACATATTGGCAAAGATATTTAAATATAGTTCTCAAAAACCAAGAAACTAAGCCCCTTATTATACTATTCTGTGACTGCGAGGGCTACTTTCAAATAAAAGCCTACTACCTGGTTAAAGTTTACTTTCTTTTTCTTAGCAGTTAATGTAGGAGCACCCCTTTCTTTGAGGTCTCTGGTAGATATATACAACTTGTAAATGCATTTGCTTTAGGTGTAGAGATGGTGAGCAAGTATGCCAGATTTAAATCTGGGGTATTCAAAGCCTGCTTTTCAGACAGTTGACAGAAACTCTTGATTTCCAAAGCTCCCTTAGGTGTCACAGTCTCTACTCATGCCCCTTTAAAGTGAATGAGTACCCTTACTGTGAAATAAAACTGCTCCGTCTCTTGCTGGTTAGCTCTCCTCTTAGCAATGCTGGGCTTGCTCATGAAAGTTTCTGAGACCGTTGATTTGACAGACTCCATAGAATTGCTGTACTGGAAGCAGTCAGACACATCAAAATCCTCCACAGTCACGATGTCTTGGATGGTCTGCAGGGTAGCCTCCATTGTTTTCTTCACCTATGATCACCATCACCAAAGATATCATGAGAGACAGTCCATAAAGCAGCAGGTGGTGCAACAACTAGGAAACGCTTGAGAGAAAGTATGTTTCTCAAGATGGGTAGGAAGGACAGTTCCACTTCTCACTCGACAGTGCTGAGTGATGAACACCACAGGAACTCCACTCCAGCATGCTGCCCTCTCCAGCAAACACCTGAACACCCCACTCCTTTTCTATGTACCTAACTCCGTTCTTTTATATAATGTTTACTTTTATCAAAAAGACATACTGTATGTGTAAGGATGTTCTGCCAATATGTGTGTATATGTTATGCGGCTTGGTGCCTGTGGAGGCCAGAAGAGGATGTTGGAGCTCCAGGAATTGAAGCTATGGATGGTTATGACCCACCTTGCAGGTGCCTAGAAGCCAAGCCTGGGTCCTCTGCAAAAACATCCAGTGCTTTTAACCACTCAACCATCTCTCCAACCCCAAAGTTCACTTTTAGGATTTAATACTATTTTGTTATACTATAGATACAAAGAAAAAACCAAAATATTTACAAACCAATATTGCCATCATACCAGAGCTAGCTAAAATATGTGATAAGTCTAGTCCTTCAGTGTTCCTGGAGTCCTTCACCCAATCAATGACTTTGTTTCCCTATTGACAAACTAACTGATCCAAAACTATTCCTTCCTAGTAAAATTAAGACTTAACTGATACAAGGTAAGAAGCCATTTGAGCTCAACAAAAAGCTAGATTACTGATCAAATTGCCTTAAACTACTTATTAAAAGAAAATATGCTGTATTTAGAAAGAAAAAAAGTCACCCTCTTTTAAGATATTAGAGATGTCTGAAGTGTCAAAGTTAATGGTTTCTTTTTGAAATGCTAAGGAAAGCCAGTCATGAGGGGGGTCATTTCAGAAATTTGATTTTGTTCTTACAGTGGCCAAGTGCTACTTTGATTAAATGTGTAGTGGAGAGGGGCATTTTGTAAAAGCTCAAAATAGAGCACAACCTTTGGCAATGTACGAACAATTTCCTGGATTTCAAGGGCAGGATGCAGCAGCAGGGAAAGCCCAACCTTCCATGTGGCCAGGAAATCTTTGCAATAGCCCGGACATTCTCTGCATGCTCCCTCCACCTGCCCCTGATGGACAGCCACAAGTAGTTCAACAAGCAAACAGTGGCTCTGAGCCGCTAGGAAGGAAGCGCACCTCTTCGTTCTCAATCTTCAAGGTGGATAAGCGCGACTGCAGCTGCTGGCGTCTCTGCACCAGTTCACTCTGGACAGGCTGCTGGGCACAGAGCTGAGAGGCCTGTCAGAAAAAGCAACACAGGTCAGAAAGAGGACGTAGGTTTTTTGAGGAATCCGAGTTCTCACTACTGCTCATGAAAAGATTCACACTGTTTTGTATCCCAACCACTAGACAACTTGCAGTTTCTACATGCAAACAAAATCCAAAGACAATGTGTGTGAACTTCTAGATCAAACAATACATGAAAGGAACAGGGAGGGAGATCTGTTTGGAAAGACCCCATTTCTTTCTTTGGAATCAATAGGCAGGCAAGTGGTCGTCAGGGGTAGGGCTAGCAGGGTCTCCAGCTCTATGGAATTCTGAGGCGGCTGGAAAGAGTGCTGCAGGCAACCTCTGGTCCAGAAACCCAATGCTTTGGCACAATGAAGAGTTCCTGGCCAAAGGTCCAAGTAGTCACCTCTCTGGTGCTTCCCTCCTCCCACTTCACACACTAGAGTTAAAAAGCAGGAGAGAAGTGGGCCAGGAAGTTAACTTGCTGCTGTTGGCAGTCAGTATGTTTATAAATCTGGGCCATGCATGAGAGCTTTGACTTCACGGGAAAGAGTTCATGTGAATATGGGAACAAGTTCATGGGCTATGCTAGAGAGTTCCAGAGGGCATGAGATCAGATGGAACTTGATGTCCTCTAAATAGCTATCATTATATCCTACTAGGTATGGGATCCCCTGCACCCCAATCCCCAGTGAACTACCAACCAACTTTATCCTCTGTGAAGGAACAGTTGACCCTTGATAAAGGTAAGGTTATGGCAGGTGTAATCTAATCCCCCGGATGAGTGATGAGAGGCAGAAAGCTGGAGATGGAGGGTACGACGCCATGTAGAGGCAGTGCCTGTCACTTTATTACCAAGTGTCCTTTAGCTCTTATCAGAAGAGAAACGTCTGAATAGAATTGGGCTCCTTCACCCTCAGCAAAGAGTGAGTATATTCATATACTTGTAAATCATTCTCTTACTCAAAAAATAAAACTTCTCTTCAAATGTAGGGGACTAAAAATTGACCTTTTTCTTCACTGGCATTTAAGATTCCAACTGATTTGACCTCTTCTTCAGCTGAGAGGCTGGCTCAAAATTTAGAGCTGATTTCACTACGGCTTTTGGATAAGTAGACATAATGGAGAAAAGCTTGGTGGCCAGATGGGTTAGTGCCAAGAATGAAATTTCTGTGTCTGGCTGTCTGATGTCACCAATCAGGCATCCAGTGCCCCTCAGACCTCTGGGTGCACCAACTCCTAGTGCATCTGAGAGCAGCTGACATCAGCTCATGTGCTATGGCCCAAGAACACTGATATTGCCAATTTCAGAGCTTCCAGTTAAAACGCCACCTGAACTTTAGCCCTATTTTAAGGACTTCCAGGCAGCTCCTTCCTTCTGCCTCATACAACCCACAATAATTCAGAAAGACTGGCAGTGGGGCCCAAGGATGACTTTTCATTTCTAAGCCAGAATGTGAAATCTTGGGAAGTTTTAGCCCCTTTTCTGGTCAAGCCACTGATCAGTTGTACCATATACAGGGCAAAAAAATGAATTATCAATTTTTAAAGTCACCCAGGCCTACCATGGGAGAATTAAGAGTAAAAATCATCTCCAAGCCTGTTTTGCTAAAGAGCAGCAAAGTTGCTGATGCATGCTTTGCCAGTGATCTTCAGCCAGGATGCAAGGTAATGCATTCCAGCTGTGCTTTAGAGTATGGAAATGTGGTTCTGACAGGGGAAGGATGGGGCCTGAGTACCCATCATCTGGATTTCCCTTTATGGAGACAAGCTGTTTGGCTCAGAAAAGAACTCAGACAACACCAGAAAATACACCAATCCATTCAGTCAGTCCTAGGTTCCACTCATTTTGGGAAGGAATCTCAATGGCAGCTAGAGAAGACAAATTTGAACAGAAGTCAAGGCAGGTGAAAAATAGAACTTCCTGGAGGCTGATAACATACCTCCCCCATCTGTTTAGATGCTGACATCTCCTCAGCCACAGCAATGCAAACAAACTGTAAGGAGCTTGGTTTTCCCCAAGAAGAAAAGGAGAGAAATGACCTCACATTTTTTATCTAAGACAGAGATGTACCACTTCATCATGGCTTGTCTATGACAGCTAATCGTCTGAAAAAATATATATATATATATATATATATATATATATATATATATATATATATATTGCTGTCAGGCTAGAACAGGGTTTCCTTAAGAGTCTAGCTGCTAATGCTAAGGGAAGCACTGTGCATGGCAAGAGCACACTGCTGATTTGAGTGGCCTCTTCTTATCTAGTCCTCTAGGTCTCACTAGTGTGGGGAGCTGAGGAAGCTTTGAGTGAATGTGTAAAAAGTGGATGAAGTCCTGATTGAATGTGTACTGTTGGCATGGGCATAGCCATGTCAAGGATCAATGCCTCAGATCTGTGGGAACAGCAAAGCCTTCCCCATGCTGGCTAGACTTTGAACTAGCAAAGCCTTCCTCTGGTCTGAGTGTGAATATTGACAGTGTGTGCAAGCAAAAGTGTTTATGATCAATGATCAGCTGATCAATGTGTGCAAAAGCTAACAACTGAAGCTTCCATATCTAGGATGGTCACAGCCTGAGATTGCTAGCCTACAGATACCTACCAATATCAGCTAACTCCTCTCCTTGTGCTCTACATAATAAACATGCTGAGGTCCTGGTTTATTTCATAGTTGGTATCCTCCATCAGAGTTATCACAACTTATGTGACGCCTGCTTTTCTGACCATGTATCTGTGCTTTTCTTCATTCCCTGGACACTCCTGTCAGGTTTCTGGTACACAGTTACTTGGGACTGTAGACTACCCTCTGGGAGATATCCGCTCTACAGCTTCGGCCAATTCACTTAGATGGAACATGAGCCTAGGCTCAGGGATAATAAACACATCAGTCAAAATCAAAAGGATATACTGCAGGGTCTGAAAGAATAGAGTGCAACTTACCTGACAGGAAGCCCCTCTCCTTTGGATGTGGTCTATATGTAATAAAAACTATACATACATCTAGTACATTCAAGTCCCATTGGGGAAAGGTGCAGGATAGGGACGGGTCTTACCATGTCTCCCATGTGGGGCTGGAATTCAAATTTCATAGGGGGACAGAAAACATTGTTGTACATCTCCATGAGTCGCTGTTTGTCACTGGTGGCATCTAGGTTTTCAACTGCATTTTCGATAGCATCCAGACCCTCATGTTTTGATTGTTCCAGATTTAATTCAGCAGACAAGAAAGTGCGCAGGGCCCGGTTCAGGCTAGCATGGTAGCCTAGGTCACAACACTGCTGTGGGAAGGAGAAGGCAAATAAGTACGCCTCAGCCATTCCAAGGCCTGACAGAAAGGGAAGAAGTCTCTGGGGGCAGATTCGACCATATCAAGGTAACTGACTGGCTGCAATAGGAAGGAAACTGACATGATTTCTAAGACCTGGGTAAGATTTCTTAGTTTTGGCCTTTTAGGTCAGAGGTTAGGGATACCATGTAGGGCACTGAGGTGGTTAGAGAGAAGATCTGTAAGAACCCAAGGACAAATGCTATTGCATAAACATAAGAACTGCCAAGAGTTAAAGAATTCTGTTCTATTTTCTGGTTTGTCTGGGGATGTCATGATGACAAATTTCAACAATAGTAATGCAGCCTGCCATGGCTCCTTGAGGGCTGTTATGGTTAGAAGCCACTACACAACAAGCTTGTGAGGCCAATGCAGCATTAAGAAGTCAAAAATTTAGAGTGCTGCCTTAGTAGCAAATTCATACACACTCAACTCTAGGTAGGTGTGGGAAGGAGGCAATGGAAGGTTGATGCGGTCATGACGTCAACTTCCAGTGCTCTGGGACAGGACTGAGCTGAAGAAAGCTACACTAAAAAGTTCTAAAGTAAGTGTTACTGGGGAAATTCTAATGATGTCTCTGATTTTCAACAACAAAAGTGAAAAGAAGAAAATGCTATGAAAGAGGCAATTGCAGGGGTTGGGGAATGTAGTCAACTGGAAAGTGCTGTGTCTGGCATACATGAAGACTTAGGTTTGATCCCCAGCACTGCATAAGCTGAGAGTGGCGATGTAGGCCTGTAACCTCCAACATTCAGGAGAGGAAGGCAGCAGAGATGGAACAGAAGTTCAAGGTCATCCTCAATTCTCAGTTACACAGTCAATTCAAAGCTAGTTTCTGTCTTTAAACAAACAACAAAAACCAGAGCTAGAGGGATAGCTCAATTACTAAAGTCCTTTATGTTTGATCACAAACCTACGTGAAAGAGCCGGAGAGGTATCTGTAATCTTAGCACTGAAGAGCTAGCTGAAGAAAGGGGCTTGATGGTTAGCTGGCTAAGATGAACCTTTGAGAATTCTGTCTCAAAAAACAAGGTCAGGGCTTGAGAGATGGTTGTGTAGTTAAGAGTGCTTACTTCTCTTATAAAAGACCTGAGTTTGGCTCCTAGTACTCATGTCTGAAGCTCATAACTGCTTGTAACTCCAGATTCAGGAGATCTAACACTCTCTTTTGGACTCACATGGGTACCTGCACTCATGTGCACATATTCATTACACACACACACACACACAACAAAAAACCAAAACCAGAACATGACACACTGTGTTGCGAAAGAATAATACTTGATGTTATCCTCTGGCCCCTCACACATGTGTATGAACCCTTACATATGTTAGCACACATACATACAAAGGAAAAAAACAAAATAGTAGAGGCAGAATCAAACAAAAGCTACTCCGACCCCTAGACCTGTTTCCTTTGACAGTCAGTGATTTTCAAGCTACAGATCACAGCTCTGAAGTTCAGGGTCAGCACTCAGGTTACCCTTGAGAAGGGGAGAGGAGGGCTACTTAGTTGGCCTGGAGGCCTTTTTGTCTTCATTTCAACTGAGACAGCTCTGATCACTTTTCAGTTTAATAAACTGGGATTCTATATGTGGTCTGGTTTGAAGAATAAGTTCTTAAGAAAAAAAAACCTGAAAAAAATCGTTGGATTAAACATAATCCCCAAGGCTCTTTTCAATGGCATTTTGTAACACTATGACAACATTCCCTACCCCTTCAGACCCAGAGATCTAAATTTCTTGGCCATCAATTATCACCTCTATTATTTACACAGCTTTGATGTCCAGATCCTGAGAGGAAATGTCAGAGAAAAATCACTGGCTAGGGTAAGGCCATCTGCTTGATTGTAATTTCACTGCATCAATAAGCATCAAATTAATTTCCCTAGCATTTCCTTCTCATCATGATCACTTCAGGAACAGCCACTATTGGGGAAGAAAAAACATGTGACAGACCGCCTCCTTCCAGGCATCTGACAAGAATATCAGCAATGGAGCACACATCGAGCTGAGCTCTGGTGCAGTGCCAACAGACTCTGGCAGGTGCTTGGCTTCGGCAGAGTAACAGCAGCGACAGCATAACTATAGCCAGAGGATGGGAAAACATTAAATTCAGTTGGAGGAAGAGCAAAAGGAATCTAGACAAAGGAGGCTGATTGGAGACTGCACGTGCAGGGTCCCTTCCTCCTCTAGGAGATGCTGTTGAACTAATCAGGCCTTTGAACCTGTAAATCCTCTTGCCTATCTCTCTGTAGTCCCTAGGATGAACTCTATACTTACTGGTGGGGGACTAAGGAAAAATTAGGGGGAGGTAGGGATAGTTCTGGAAACTTCACTTTCTCCATTTTTACTATCTGTATCCTAATCCACACCTTATTTTATAGCAGTATTGTTTGCTCGGTGTCTTAAAATGTGACTTTATCATGCCTCCATTGAAGAACTTCAAACACTTATCCCTGCCTAAGGAAAATTCACCTTCAGTTTGTACATGTAAATAATGCTTCTGTCCACTAAAGATGTTCAAGTCTCAGACAGTCAACTAAGTGTTTTGTACAGTCTTCATCTTAATTTTCACAACTATTTCCACTGAAGTCTGTATTATCTTAGCTTTCCACACAAGGGAAGATGAAAACTCAGTGAAGCAATATAACTTCACCCAAATTAAAATGGGACAAAAACAAAAAACAAAATCAAAACTGATGTGGCATTCCCCTTTGTATGCTATCAGTATGTTTTATTCCCATTGGTTAATAAAAAAAACTACTCTGGCCTATGGCAGGGCAGAATAAAGCCAGATGGGAAATCCGAACAGAGATATGAAAGAGTCAAGGAGATGCCATGTAGCTGCCAAAGGAGTAACATGCCAGTACTGGTAAGCCACAGCCTACTATAAATAAATATAAATATAAAAACTATAAATATAGTTTTTGTGTGATTATTTGGGTCTGGGCAGTCGGAAAAGCAAGCATAGTCTCTGCTTACAAAATGGTGCCAGCGTGGGCAACTACATCTGCATAAAAACAGAGAGAACTTGGGAAGGAAGTCTAGACACAAAAGAACACAGTTAAGCCCGGCTTCTTAATAGCAGCATTTTCTCAAATGGGCTCTGTTTGCTGGAAGAGAGCAGAGGCACAGTTCCTTTAAGAGCAAGCTTCCTGACTCAGCATTAGCAACAAAAACTAAGCGGCTTCTTTATTAACCAATGGTAATAAAACATATTCATAGCATACAGAGGGGAATCCCACATCACAAAACTACAATGTGTGTAGTCTATCTACACAATGTCACCTCTCTTTATGCCCACCTTCAGCATCTTCTGCCAAATTCCAGTGACAAACTCCCCGCATAGGACAGAGTGTTAAAAAAAACAACAACAACATAGGCCTCTAGCCTAGAAAGCTAGTTTATCCCTCTTGGCTGAAAACAGGAGTAATACCTGCTTTGTTGATGGATAATACATTTCACACATATGTGGTACTGTGTGAACTCAAAACTAACACCAATCATCAGCATCCCCCAATCTATGTACTTCAGTTCCTAGCAGTTCTTTACCTGAAACGTTACCCTTTACTTTCGCCTGCTGGAAACAGATTCAGTCTTTAAGATCCAAATTAAATTTGGCCCCTGGGAAGCCAGCCAGCCCAGCATTCCTGGTCCCACTAACACCCAACTGCATTCATCCTCATATGACCCTAGTACACACGGTCATTTCATATGCAGGTTTTCCCAGTATCTTTCTCTTGTTTACAATTTTTCCTATAAGGTCTTATTCACAGAAGACATTCAATAAAGTTGACTGACAGATAGCACAGGCAAAGACTCTAGCCTCTCAAGAAATCATCTAGATGGGCTGAGTACTGACCCACATGTTTTGCTGTCTATAATCTAAGACTTTCAGGGAGTTTTCCTATGCTGGAGCTCTGCCTCTGGATGACCATCCTGTAGCTTTTGCTTTTCTGTGCCAGTTAGTCAGGGTTAAACTTAGAATGTGCCATCTGGTTCTGTCATGCACTCAGTTAGCCTAGGAAGTGTGGACAGAACCCTGACCATCTACATATTTATAGGGGTAAAACTAAGCCCTCAGCAAAGAAGCCATATTTGACAAGGTTAAGTAAATGAGATTTAAATATTTCCCAGGATAATCCCAATGAGTAGAGGGAACACTCAATTTTGTTTATACTGGAAACAGAGCATGCTTTCTATTTTGATTTTGATGAGTCCCATGGCCATGCTAGGTTCTCTTAGCCTTTCTGTGTTACACAAGTGCTATAAAAATTCTCAGGAGAAATACATTTTTTATATAAAATTGAATAACAGACCGTCCCAATCTGTGAACTTTAGTCCACAGTTCATTATCCCTTCATCAGCTGCTATTCTCCCTCAGAGAATCTAGAGAAGAGCTAGAAAAGACAAATGAGTGTTCTGTATCCCCCTTCAAGTCCATATGGAAGAGAAAAACAACCGCCTTCAATAAAACATCATAGTGGGAAAACCAAGCTCTTTCATGTCCAATCTGGGTGTATACGGATGGCACCACAGACTTTCCATCCAGGTACCTGGCCGTCACAACATTCAGCTACCCATGATGACAAAGCTGATACTAGGCAAAGAGATAGGTATACAGGCAGGGAAGTTACACAGCAAGGAGCCCCCAGTTCTTAGAAATTACCAACTGAGATTAAAATATCTTTTTTGCCTAGAGTCAAGTTTTTTTTAGTATGTGTATCATGTGAATTCTTACCGTCTGAGTTTACATTAAATCTTTTGTTATGCTATACAAAGAAATTGAAGGCTAGTCCTTATGTCAATTTAGTGACATCAATTAAAAATAACTATTTATGCTCAGTGCCTTAAGTACAGGTTGAGTTAAACCCATAGAAAAAAGGTAGAATGGTGGCATATGACACATGCAGCAATGGACTGGAATGACACAAATCCCATGTCTTTTTTTAAAATTTTTTTATGGTTTATTTTTTATATTTAAAAATTTCCATCTCCTCCCCTCCTCCTCCCCTCTCCTGAAGCAACTTCTGGATACCATTGAGATCATGATGCCAACAAACCCAGGCTTCCTACTCACTCTTGGTTTCTTTGCTACAGAACAGTTTGGGCACTTTTAATTACATAGAACAGCATGAAAAGGGGAGAAACTATTGATAGATACAAACAATGTGGATGGTGCTAAAAAAATATCCTAGGTGAAAAAAAAAACTATATTCTGGTGCCTGCAAGATGGCTGAGAGGGTAGAGACACTTGCTATACAAGCCTGATGACTTGAGATCAATCCCTAGAGCCCATGTGTCCTGGTTTGTTTTAATTGTCTACCTGATGTAACCTAAGTCATCTGGGAAGAGTCTTAACAAGAAATTATCTAGATCAACTTGGTCTACGGAGATGTCTGTGGAGGGCTGCTTTGAGTGTTAACTTTTGGAAAAAGATCCAGCCTATGGCAGGTAGCACCAATTCCCTCTATAGAGCCCCAAACTGTAAACGAGAGAAGAAAACTAACTGAAAACAAGCAAGTAAGCAAACAGCAGTCAGGTGGCAGGCAGGTACAGACAAGGACGTTTATTATCTTGACTAAGGATGCTATATGACTAGCTATTTGAGTCCCTGCCTTGACTTTCCCAAAATGGTGAACTATAACTTGGGACTGCAACTAAATAAATGTTTTCTTTCTGAAGGTGCTTTCTGTTAAGGTATTTTTATCAAAGCAACAGAAATGAAAAACACTACATAAAGGTGGAAGTGGAAAGAGAAAAATGAATCCACAAAGTTGTCTCCTTGGCCTCCGCACATACACTGTGGTATGTACATCTTCACACTCAAAAATAAGCAAATAAAATAATATATTATATATATTATATTCTGTATAATCCTAGCTTTATGTCATTCTCCAACAGTTAACATTAACTTAGGGATGAAAGAGTTGGAACAGTGGTTGCCTTGAAGGTAAGCAACAAGAACTTCTGAAGTAATGAGAATGTATTTTTCATATGGTCTGTCTCCTTGTTGTGAAATAGTCTCAGAGCCTAGGCTGCCTTAATGATCTTAATGCTTCCACCACCCAAGTGCTGAAATTCCAGGTGTGTACTGCCATGGGTGGCTAATGGTACTTATTCTTGATAAAAAATACAGGTTACAAGAATATGTAGATTTGTCAAAAACTCTTTAAACTGTAACAAGCAAACCAAACAATCAACTTAGTTAATCATTAAATGTAAGTTACACATGTAAAGAACATTAAAAAGATAAAATTAAAAAGCAAATCTTGACTTAGGAGATCATTTTTCCCACTTTAATGAACTATGTGCTAAGCTGCTAAGCTACATATTACTACTTAAGGTAAAGTAAGTCTTGGTTCCTGTCCTTTTCAATCTTAAGAGACATACATTGACTATCATTTTAACCTTAACCTCACAGTCACAGTAAGAAATGCACCACACACATGCATGCATAAGCACACACACACACACACACACACACACACACACACACACATATCTAACATAAAAATTTCAAAAAAAGATCTTAAGACATATAATATTGTAATATGATCTGATATTTTCTACTCTAGTTTAATCATTTAAGATAAGTTAAATGTACAAAAAAGATTTTATTGTTCCCTTAAAGGATCATGGTTTGAGAAAACTAGAGTGTGTGAGTATGTCTTAGGTGAAAAGAGTTACATTCTACTTATAATGCTGATGCTGAACACACTCCTTGCCCATAAATGAACTAAGTGATTATGGAGAATAGTAGTGGTATTGGCTTTTTGGGAGGCAGAGACAGGTGGATCTCTGTGAGTTGAAGGCCAGACTGGTCTACAAAGCAAGTTCCAGGACAGTCAACGGTACACAGAGAAACCCTGTCTCTATAAAACAAAACAAAAACAAAAAAACCCAAAGAACAAAAATAGTAACCTTCATTCTAAAAAAATAAAATACCAAACAAAAAATAAAATAAGATACAGTCAAAATACAATCCAAACAAGAACAAATTTGCTCACAGCCTGGAATGCTGCCACCCTCGACTTGTTCACCACCCCTACACCCATGCCTGTCGAATAAACACTACAAAGGCTGTCTTCTTTTCCAATGCTCTTCAAATCACAACCTATAAAGTTAGGCTCTCAGCAGGCTACTTATTTATTTTGAGGGAAAAAAGTACAAAACAGTTTGCTTCTTATATGGTTTTTAAGACATCTGCCCATGCCTGATGAAGTGCCTACTTGTTACAAAGGTTGTAATTCATACAGCAAAAGCCTCTTTTCTCCTGAAGTAAGCAATTTATTGAAACTGGTATACATATCCTCTAGAGGCAAAGAAAGAGGACAACCCAGTAAAAGAGGTACAATACCCTGTCTGGTCTAATTTTTAAATTTTATTTATTTTACCAAATGTGGGGTAAATAGCAGAACGTGAACATAAAAAGTGACTGTCTTCCTCATGCTAAGAATGGGTCTCCACCAACAGTGAAGCAGAAGAATAAAAGGACTGGTTTAGGGTTTTGACCTCTACTGAAGGACAGTGTTCAGATTGGCATCAACAAGCAGAGAGAACAAAGGAGCCTGAACATAGACCAAGGCTCCACTTACCAGCTGAGACGATGATATCTAAGGCGTTAGGAGGCCAAAACCTGCTGATCAAAACTCCCTGGCTGAAAGGAAAGCAGTCTGTATTTTAGAGAAGTTCCCCAGCAACTCTGATATAGGGCAGATTTAAACTGTCCAGGTCTTTATTTTACTAGGGGTAGAGAAGTAGGAAATAAAGCAGAGTTCCAGAATAGTTGAGCAGCAAGCCTAAGATGTGCTAACTAATTATATAATAGTGAATCTGAGCCCACATTCCCCACATGATGTAAAGCACAGCAGGTGTACTTGTGAAGAAACCAAAGTAGAAAATCATGTGCAATTTGGGCCAGAATCTTGCAAGCTCAGCTGCTGTTGCCAAGAACCTAAAGCAAACAGCAGGTCTCAGAACGGATACTGCTGGTGTCCTAAGACTGGACTGCTGATGCTCAATCAGCTGGTTCCAGACGTACTTTGGTGGTTGGAAGGAGACATGAGAAAGGGTATGCTTATATAGTTTCATATAAAGCTTGCCCAGGAATTGGGCCAGACTGTAGTCTGCATGTGAGAGACATTTTAGGACACAGAGATTGAGCAGAAGCAGTAAGAAACCAAAGCAAAGACTAACCCAGGAGGTCAAAGACAAATGGTTGCCTACAAAACATACATGCAAACTAATCCTCTTTCTCTCTCATTTTTGCACCACATCTCAAAAGAGAACAGGGCAGATATCAGTAGCATCTGGATGTCTTCTAGACAGGACCCTCATCTGCAGCACAGCGCAAACCCATAACCTTGGGCAAGCATGTCTCTTAACTCTCTGGATCACAGATTAAGACAGTAAGGGTGATGTGACAACGAGATGGGAAAAGACCAGGAAACAGGAGTGGATATGTAAATATCAGCATGGCATTTTAACTCCTCTTGTTGCTGCTTTCCACAAGCTTCTGATAGTCTGATGTAAGAGCTAGTTTTTGATAAACAGAAGAGCACAGCAGTCATGAACATGGGTTTAGGTATCAGAATTTGGTGTCAATTTTGTCCCATCCTTTTACTAACTCTGGACAAATCACTGAACTCTCTGGGTGTCAGTCAATAGCTACAGATGGTTGCTTTTCTCTCACGAGCGCTGTGCAGCATGAAGACAGCAGTGTGAAGCACATCACCTCTACACAGCGAGTCATGCCACCATCTTCAAATTGTTCTCAAAATGGCTGAGATGGCTAAACACAGAAAGAGGGAACTAGTGATGCATTTCTGAAACGAGGCAAGAGATGCCCACAGCCTCCCACCCCAGCTTTAGTACTTACATCAATAATATCAGACAGGTCATGGATGTAGTACTTGAAGACAGAAGCATTGGTTGCCTCCAAAGCCAGTAAGTACTCATTCCGGGCTTTAATGGCCTTCAGCTTATTCTCTGTGTACTTGGCTTGTCGCTAAGAAGAAAACATACGTTCACTTTTAGTTTTTTTTTTTTTAATTAAAAAAATCAAAAATGTTTACTTATTTCATGTGAAGTGCTGTGTGTGTGTGTGTGTGTGTGTGTGTGTGTGTGTGTATGTTTAAATGCATACAGGCCTTTGTGTTTTTATGGAAATTGGAGGGCAACTTGTAGGAGTCATTTCTTTCCTATCCTGTGGGTTCCTGGGATTGAACTTGGGTTGTCAGGCTTAGTGAAAAATGCACTTACATGATGAGCCATCTTGCTGACCCATTTTTAAAAAGAGGTTGAAAATGTTCTGTGAGAGATGAAGGACAGCACATCAAGAGCCTCCACTTTGCTGCTACTCCCTGTGTACATCTGCTTTAAGCTGAACTCTAAGTCTGACTAATGAGACGAATGTGGTTTGAGTCTATCTTCACATACTATTCTCCATCCTTGCTGTCACCCTGGAGAGGGTGCTTCCACTTCTCCCCCGAACACTGGTATCGAAACTGAAACACAAGCACCACAGTCTCCCCCGTTTCTCAAAGCATAAGACATTTCACCTGATTTGGAAAATGAGCTAAGAACTGATTCTTGTCAATATACTTGAAGTTAAAGTCTGAGAGTTCATATGCTTAGGTTTTTCCAATAGCCAGGACTCATGGCAAGACACAGAAGGACTCTGGTCAGCAGGCACTAAAGGAACCCAGAGCTCCTTTGTTTAACTCTTCATGATACCTACTGGAAAATTACTACCAATTTTGCCTTCTGAGCACCCCTTTCTGTCTCTACAGTTGCCAGAGCACATATACCTTCTCCTTCATCTTCTCAATCTTCTTCACTGAGCTCCTTCGGACATGTTTCTCCTCAATGCGGACGTTGGCAGTGGAATCAGGGGAGCGTGGGGTTTGCCGGTCCTCTTGCTTCACTGATTTACCAATTTGCTTCTCTTCTTGTTTCTCTGCTTCCTTTAGTTTGCTCTGAGCACTGATACTGTCGGCATTGTACATGTGATATGTTTTCATGACCTGCAAGACATTTCCCACCCAGAGGTCAAGCCAATGGCGTCAACTCTACTTTACAAACTAATAGACTCAGCCAGACCTATCCTATATGAAGCAATATTCACATTCTTCTATAGGGAAAATCCAGAAATGACTGGTTCAGCACATGTATATTAAGGACTACATGTAAGTATAGAACATGCTATTGCAATGATTTCATATTAATTTATCATTTTTTACTTTTATTCATCATTATCTGTAAGCATGACATTTATATTGGCTCAGTAATTTCTATTGCTAAGTCACCTTATAATACTATGTAAAACAAGAAATAAGAATACCTCAAAAGGAAACATGACCAAAGGTGTAGTCTCTATTTTTATAACTTTCAAATATAAAGCAAGGAAGAAGAAAATGTTCCAAAAGTTCTGGTCTGCTTTCTCTACATTACACACTTGCTCTCACAGAAACACATCAATAGCGACTGCCACCTGCTGAGCACTTAACATATTTTTGGCTTTGTGCCAAGTGACCCCCACGTCCCACCCTCTTAGTCTCATTCATGTAGCGACTCCACACCCCAGACAATGCCCAGTGAAGGCTGCAGACTGTACAATTCAGGTAAGAGGCAGGAAAGAAGAAATTTCATATAAGTGTAACTGGGATTGGCCACAAGCCCAAAGGAAGGCTATAAGGCCAGGTGTGGTGGTACGTGTCTTTAATGCCTGCACTCCAGAAGTAGTGCAGGAAGATTTCAGTGAGTTCAAGGCCAGCCTAGTCCACATAGCAAGCTCCAGGACAGCCAAGACTATACACAGAGACCTTGCCTTAAAAAAATGAGGGTGAGAGAGGATGTAATTTTCAAGTTTT
Organism: Arvicola amphibius; assembly: GCF_903992535.2. Lineage (NCBI taxonomy): Eukaryota > Metazoa > Chordata > Mammalia > Rodentia > Cricetidae > Arvicola > Arvicola amphibius. The sequence continues at coordinate 88,686,152 of NC_052058.2, read as the reverse complement.
CCAAAGGAGCTATTGTCCAGGAGTTAAATGTGATTTTTTAGCAAGAAGGCCAGGAAGATTGAATCTCAGGTAATTTTCAGTGCTCCCAAATAAATATATTACTTCTAGTCACACAGGGGCCGACCCTACTCTGCATGAAATTTCTGTTTCCACACAGGCAGCTTCCGAATTAAAACACTTGATAACAAATCGAGCAATTGGAAATTCTTGAGTGCTGAAACTTTGATGCCATGAAGTTTCTTTGAAGAGGAGAAATAGTCTAGGAGTAGGGTGTACTTTTGTGTGGCTGACAACAGAGACACACTATTCAATATTAGCAATAATCTCTAGCATTCAGTGCATGCTGTATGCCAGCAGTTTTATGTGTGCCACTTGACTTAATCCTCATGATAACTCTATGAAAGACATATTGGTATTTCTACTTTTAATGATTAAGGAAGTAGGTCTCAATTACATTACCTACGGCACCCAAAGTCTTACACGTAGTAAATGGCAGAGTCAGAATTCAAACCTAGGTCTATCTAACCCCAAAGTCCACATCTTACCTACTAAGTGACTACCTTCTGCATAGGAATGAAGCTGACCTAGCTGGGAGGCAAGATAAAGGACAGCTGAGGAAATCCCAAAGGGAGAACTGCTCAACAGAGAGCAGTGCCTCAATCAGGGGCTGTGGAGACCCCAGAGAACAACTGGCAATGTCTGGAAATATTTTTGACTTTAGAAACTTAGAGGTTGCTAGTAGCTAGAGACAGGATACATGGAGAGTCCGCAAAGTGTCTGTTTTAGAATGGCAGTGGTGCTGAGGCTGGGGGTCCTGGGACCTTGTGGCTGTACTTAGGATCACATGGAGACGCAATGGGGAATAACAGAGGTGCGATGCAGTCTCAACTATGTCCCATTTTAGAGACAGAGTTAATTTAAATATTCACCTTACTCCGAACTGACATTTCCTGGAAGCTCTACCCTGCTTATACTCTGAATACCAACAACCAATGGAATTAAAGAGGCTTTTCTAGGAAGGATCTGACTAGATCATGACTTTTCCTGTTAGGAGGCAAGAAAAGCATCTGCTTTCCTGGCTGAGGAAGGACAGATGAGGAGCTCCTTTTTCCTTTTTTCACTTGAATGTAATTAAGGAATTTAATCACTAGAGTAAAGCATTATAACAGTAGTTTTTGTGTGTGTTGGGGGTGGGTGGTTTTGAAAAAGAAACTCTGTGTTGGCCTGGCTGTCCTGGAATTAATTTTGCAGACCAGGCTGGCCTCAAACTCACAGAAATCCACCTTCTTCTGCCTTCCAAGTGCCAGGATTAAATGCATGCACCACCAATGCCCAGTGGTAAAAGTAATTTTTAAAATTTTTAAAATAGTGAATTTTTATTTTACAGGATAAGGAGGAAACATGGCAAATGAACATGAGAGATCAGAACACTCAAAGAATTTTCGTACTAGATAACAATGAATAAAACAACAGCTTATATTGTTCTTTGCCCTCAAAGAATGTAAAGAAACCTCTCATTGAAAGAAAATAAAACATTATCCAAGCTAAGAAACTGAATTCTCAAAGATAACATGACTTTTTTTCTTTGCTTTCTCTTCTTCCATACTTGGGAAATGTCATATATGCCTCACTTTAAAATACGAGCAGGCAGCCAAGTGTGATGGCATATGCCTTTAGTCTCAGCACTCGGTAGGCAGAGGCAGTGGATCCCTGGCCTCAAGCCTGGTCTACAGAGAGAGTTCCTGAGTAGCCATGGCTACATAGAGAAACTCTGTCTCTAAAGCACCCCCCCCCAAAACACACACACACAAGTTCCTAATGTTTTCTATAATAAGCAAGATCAAGATAGGCAATTTGCAGGAAACACAGTATTAGAGAAAAAAAAAGGCTGAAAAGTTTATCAATAAGAGCCCCAGAGAGATGAATGAGAATGGAAGATACAGCACCATGAACTAAGTCCTCAGTCAATGAAGGGAGTTAGGGAGAACACAGGGTGAAAAACTGAAGAGTCCTTGGCAACTGGCAATTAAGATTTAATTCTTGTACCTCTCCAAGGAACATGACCTCTCTCCAGATATGTAAAGGAATTACCTCATTTTGCTTGCTGCTTCCTCTCTCCCCCAGCATGAAAATGAAATGCCTTGAATTTAGCACTCTCTCTTGTCTTTGTATCCCTACAGCCTAATGACAGGGTCAAACAGACAAACAGTATCTGGGGACTACTAGCCGACAATGTTTCAAGGGAACAGGTGCTGACTTTCAATTTAAAGCAGCTCTGCAACCAGCTGCTGCACCAAGTCAAGGAGACATACTCAGGGATTCAGGGATAGTACAGAAGCCTAACACCTCTGGAGTAAAGACAGTCCCGCTATCTCTCCTTTTTTCTCCCCTACACCTCTCGTTAGCATTTCCTTGGTTCTTCATAGCCAATCCATATGGCTTCCCTGCCTGCATATACACTCTTTACTGTAGGGCCTTCCTGGAATTTTCCAGACACAGCCTCTCTGTACAGTTGAGGCAGACAATCCCACAGTTCTTTGGGAAGCACTGAGCTCTGACTTCAAAGGCATTACTACAACATCAGAAAGAAAATGAAAACCATTTTACCACAGCTTACAAGCTAGCCAGCTCATTGTGATGGAGAGGGGGATAATGGACCGGCATACATATGCGCAAGAATCACTGGGACTGCTCTCTGAAGAACAGCTGTGGGAAAACTCCCCCTGGCACCAAATGCTAAGTCAGGGAAATCAAAGCCCCTTCAAACAGAAGAGGAAGGTGCAGGGGAGCAGCTGGCTACTTGGGGGGGTTCTTAATCTCTTGTTCAGAGGCATCTTTATTTAGAACTACCTGGGCTCTGCCCCTTGGGTCAACAAGGTTTGAAAGCACTTAGATTATCAACCCTCGAGCAACTGGTCCCCTCAGATGAGTATTCAGGGGTGTTAGGGCAGCTGCAAGAAGAGCACCGAGAAAAAGAGAGGGTTTCTTAATTCCTGGATCTCTTTTCTAGTGACACACGAGTCACAAATAATTTCTGTTGTTGACAGGATCAGTGAAAGCAGAGAGCTTTCTTACATAGAGCAAATAAGGGAAATACTCTTGGAAGAAACTCTCCCTGTTCTCTTCCTAACACTCAGAAAGTTTATGTAAAGCAAATAGCTTTCCAAAGCCAGCATGCAGTAGTATCAACTTCCTATTTGAGGAAACCGCTATCTCATGCAGGGTGACTAACATCCTGCTTTCCTCAAGACTACCAATTCAGCACTAAAAATATGTCCCAGGAAACTGTGTAGCTCTGGCTGGCCTGGAACTCACTGTGTAGACCAGGTTAGCCTCAAACTCAACAGATCCACCTGCCTCTGCTTCTCAAGTGCTGAATGATAGTTGTCTGACCACATCTGGCTCTCTTTTATGAGAATTAGGCTAACAAGCAAAAAGGGATGGACAGTCACCCTAATCTCAGGCCTTTTTCAGACCAGCCCTAAACTAATCTTACCCTACATAAGCAACAACTCTTAATTCCATCCTGAAACTTTTCTAATGACCTGTACAGAATCTTCAAACTCACTTGACTCTTAACTATAGTTTGATATTTTGGAAATATGAATTCCTTGATCACTGGCAGCCACATGGCATGCAGGTATCAGAATATGGTGTTTGCTGCTGCTTCTGGGCAAGAGTAGGATGAGAAACCCACAAACTTCACACCAACTCTCATCATCATGCTGACTTTCGCAGTGGGCGGTATCCCTCTAAATGTATGCAGCTCATGGTCAGGACAGGAGAGAACCTCGGGTGTCTAAGTTAGTGGCCTACAGCCAGACCGTCCAGGTTTCTCGGTCTTCGTACTATTGACATTTGGAGCTGGATAATTATTGTGGTAAACTGTTCTGTACATTGTAGGATGTTAGCAACATACTTGGCCCCTACTTTTTAGATGTTACTAGGCCATCAACCCTTCAGATGTGACAACTGAAAACATCAGCAGACATCACCACACATTCCATTTTGTGGGAGTGGGGGAGAGGCGATCACTCTGCTTAAGACTCATTGTACCAGATTGGCCCTCTCTGGAACTTCTTGGTGTCTTCTTCTGTTTTTCTCTTTTCATTTAGAGGTAAATATCTAAATCCTATTTGGGACTTAGACAAATGACAAGTATACCAATTAACCTCAAAGCAGGGAGGGGGAGCACACTCACCAAATCTGCATGTGAATGCCAATGAGAAGGCTTTATGCTTTGTATTAACTGAAGGCACATGGTTGCCACAAAAGCAACTAGACAATATTGATCTGAAGACTAATCGTAGAAGTCTTAACTGACTAGGTAGAGGCCTAATGACCTGAGTTTGATGCCCAGATCCCACAAGGTGGCAGGAGAGAATCAACTTCCAGGAATGGTCCCTTATGCACACACAAAACATCTTTTAAAAATAAGTAAATAGGGAGTGGGGTAAGGTCTCCCAGCTTGTCCTTTATCAGACAAATCAGCAAGCTCCACAGTTTTCTTCCTCATTCCAGCACAATTTATACACTATCACTTGCTTTTTAAATCAAAGCTTATGAAGTGATCTACAACAACGGGTAAAACTAAGTTAGTTCTTCCTCTCCTGCCTCACTACAAACGCAGTATGCTGGATCTGAGCTGGTCTGAGGTTTGCTGCTTGACTCCTGAGCAACAGCAACAAAGCAAACAGGCCAAGAAGCTTTTTATTGGGAAAGGAAAAGGAGTCCTATAATAGCGTGTCACTTGTCCTAGAGAATTCTCTAGGGAAGCAAGTCTCAGCTCTTCTTGGTACCTTTGAGATGCTCTAAAAATAAAGAGAAGTAAAGCAATGAAAAGATAAGGTTCAGGAAACTCATTCAGTTAGAAAATGGCTCACAATGTCATGTTTCTATTTTTAAAAAGTATTAACTTCATTTGAGAGAAATGAAAACTTGGGGTACAAAAGGTACCAGCTATTATTTGACTTCAGAGTATAAGAGTCACAGAGTAGAAATTCAAAACAATTGGAGCATCACTGGAGGCAAATTAGATGACCACTCTGCTCTATTTACCAACAGTTGCCATGACATAATGGCCACACCTAGGCTTCTGGAACAAGAATGTGGAATTCTCTGTTCTCAAATGCTTGTGACGCATGTTACCACTGCCTGCCCATCCTGTGAAGGAAGGGGGCGAAGCAAGGAAGGGGTAAGAGGGAGTGAGGCAGAAGCAAATACAGAAAATCATTTTCACCTTCAAAAAGATTAGGGCAACTCTGGAAAATTAGACACAGTGTTGATACAATCAAACTTTGGAAAGGGTCTATAAAAGCTTAAAGTTGTGCAACTGAAGCATTCCTTCTATGACAACAGAAACTTCCTTGGTGGGTGCATGTTTTCAATATAACTAAAAAAACATAACTGAGACAAAATAACCAACAGCCTTTCTGGAGAACATAGCATATATCTGCCTATGAGACTGCAGTCTGAGAGTTTGAAGTAGACTCGCTGTTTCTTCCAAGTCCATAACTTACCTCTCTGCTGTGTTTTTGCAACACTCCCTTGGCCTGAAATGGTACTTCACATTGCAGACGTTAGGAATCTGTGCTTCCCTTTACAGAATCTGCTCTAACTCAAACCACAATGAATATAAGGTCTGATGCATAACTTAAGACTATACATGTTTTCCAACAAGAAGTAGTGCAATGTAGGCTACATTCTTTGCCATGAAATTTGGGGTTCCTAGCTTGTTGGTAATGGTGACAGCTGTGCTGGTAACCTAGCCCTTCGCTGCTCTCTTTCTTTCAGTGGTGCCCCAGATGATGTCACAATAAGATTGCACAACTGGAAAAAATATTTTTGGCTCATTTGGTTTAGAAAAAAATTGGGTGTGGAAAAATATATGGGTGGGGTCACCCCCAATAGGGAATGTGCACTGTCCTCAGCCTCAACTGAGTTCTGTTGTTGACATGATTATGGCTGCAAACTTTCAAATGCTGCTTCTCTCTACGATCACAAAGCCAGGCAGCCAATCTGATTTACCGAATAAAGCTCGTTCAGGACCTTCATCAAATCATCTTGGAGCTGCTGGCCAACTTCTTTACTCTGTAAAGAAAAGAGGAAGAAAGGTTAATTGAAAAACAGAAGGAGATGGGAGGTGCTGCAAAGGCAAGAGCAGTACAGCCTCTGCAAATGACATAGACTCAATTACAGCCCATTATTTAACCTAGCAAATCAGATAACCAATTATGGTCAGATTATTCAAAGAGTTTTAATGAAATGAAACGAGCCTCTTCTATAGCCCAGTAAAGGTAATCATGTAGAGGGAAAATGGGTTATAGCCTTTGACTTTTCAATTGGTCCCAAAAGGAGGCCTGAGAGCCACATCCTACCTAGCAACTGTGGTTAGGTAGACAATGCTTTCTCAGATATTTGCAGGCAAACACTCCATTGGATTACTAAGGAAAGTAAGATGTACACTATGATGAGACAAAGAAAAGGATATAAATATTCAGGGACTCCAAAGACCTTAAACTCAACAGAAAACTCCAAGCAGGAAGACACTGTACTTCAAACCTGACAGCACACAAACCGCAGCAAGCTAGGATCCACAGGATTGGCTTGCACATTCCTTCTCCATAGAAGGAAAAACCACCTAAAATTGAGTGCATTTGTTTTTCCTGGCACAGATGTTAAGGGTCACCCAATTCTTAGTTGCTTCATTTCTTTCCCAAATTCCTAAGGCAGTGGTTCTTCAACAAAGACTTCTTGCAACATTTAGTTAATACTACCTGACTCTATAATATATGTTGAGGAGTGTCTTACTGGCTAATTCTGAGCAGCAGTAGCTCTCTGATACTCTGCTGCTGCCCACCCTAGGTTGGCATCTAACCACACAGAATAGTAGGAACAAAAGAATGAGGAAGCAGGAAAGAAATGTGTCTTCTATTCTAAATGTTAGAAGTCAAGCCTAAGAAGGCAGAGAATAAAAACAATTGGTACCATCCTTCAGATAACTACAACACTCAAGCACACTTCTAAATTTTTACTTATCCATATTGAAAATGGAACCTGAGGTCTCATGAATGCCAGGCTAGGACTCTACCGCTGGGCTGGATCTCCAACCCCTACATGACACTATCCATAGACCATTTCCTGGGCAAGGGATGAGTCCTTTTATTCATACTGCTCCTTTCAAGGTGTGTGTGCTGTGTGCATACACATGCCCCCATGCTCCACCGCAAGGCACACTAGGGACAGAGAAATCTTGCATGAGTCAGCTATCTCCAACATGGAGTTTCTGGGCATCAAGCTTTGGTTGCCAGGTATGTTAGTAAGTGTCTTTATCCACTGAGTTATCTTGCCAGCCCAAGTCTGAACATTTTAAAAACTGTTTTACTACTTTACTATTGAGGTGTTCTTTGCTCTTCTTTTTTCTATTAGGGTATTCATTATGGAATATAACACAGGTGTGACTTCTATCATGAATAGCTATGTGTTTTGTACTTGATAATTTTAAAAACAGGCTGGAAGGACCCTAAAATTAGCAAATGTAAAAGTTGCTGCTAGTCTCAGCTTTCTTATCATCTGATGTATTTGCTATATTATTGTTTTGACAAAATACCTCTCAAGAAGCAAATTAAGGAAGGCATGGTTTATTGTGGCTTATAGTTCAAGAGGATACATTCTATCTTGGTGGGGAAGGCATGGTAGCAGGAATGGAGAAGCTGGCAAGTCAGGAAGCAGAGAATGATCAGTCTGTGGAGATGGGTTATAAAACTTCAAGGTCTGATACCCACGACCCACTCTTTCCAGGAAGCTTCCAACTCCTAAAGGCTCCATAACCTTCCCAAATCTTCCCATCATCTGGGGGACAAAGTGTTTAAACTCAGCCTATGAATAACATTTCATATTCAAACCACAGCACTTGCTATAATTTATCTGCTCCGGGCTTAACTTCTCTTCTGTAAAATGAAAGTCCTTCTTGCCATACGATCTGGAACTTAGAAACAACTGGAGAAAAACACAGGGAAGATATTTTAAGATATAGCATCTGCAAGGACTTTCTGAAAAGAACTCCACTAGCACAGGAAATAATCTTAAAAACTGAGAAAGTGGATTACATCAAATTAAAAAAGAATTTTGTATAGCAAAGGAATCAACCACCAGAGTAAAGAGAGCCTACAGAATGGGAGAAAAGTCTTTTCCAAGTATGCATCTGGTTATGTAGAATCCACAAATACCTTAAAAAATTAAACACCCAGATAAGTGATGTTCTGTTTCAAACCCAAGACAAATGGCTCAGGTGCCTATTTAACACACCCCAAAGCCCAAATCATCTAATCAATAAATGGACCAGTGAACTGAACAGATATTTCCTAAAGGAAGAAATATAAGTGGCCAGTAAATATTTAAAAAATATTCAAGATTCTTAGCCATCAGAGAAATGCAAATTAAATTGCTTTTAGATTTCATCACACTCCAGTAAGAATGGTGTCATAAGACAACAGGAACAGCAAATGCTGGGTTCTCAAAAACTAAAACAGAGCTCAATGGCCCAGCTATACCAATCTTGGGAATATACCTAAAGGACTATAAGTAAACGTACCAGAGATACATGTACATACATGCTTATTGTTGCACTATTTATAATAGACAGAAAATGGAACTATCCTAGATATCCATCAACACATGAATAGAGCAATAAAATATGCATATACACAAGAAAATTTATGTAGTCATAAAAAAAGCAAAGTCATGACTTTTGAAAGAAAATGGATGTAACTGGAAACTACATGAAGTGAAATAAGTCAGACTCAGAAAAGTAAATACCACAGTTGTTCTCTCACAAAGAGTCCCGATTTAAAATTGCTGTGCAGGCCATGAAACTAGAAAGAACATTATGAAACGGGAGGAAGAGATTTTAAGAGAGCTGGGAAATAGAGTAATGGAATACATGTAATAAGAAAGCAGAACTGGAGGAAGAAAGGGAAACAGCTGGAGGGAGGGCCATAGGAAGAACTCGGAGGGAGGGAAACAAGTGTGCGCAAAATATAATGACACATATGTGTTAAGGTGCCAGCAAAAGCCAGGCAGTGGTGCACGCCTTTAATCTCACCACTCAGAAGGCAGAGGCAGGTGGCTCTCTATGAGTTTGAGGCCAGTCTGATCTACAGAGTGAGTTCTAAGACAGCCAATGCTACTCAGAAAAACCAAAAAGTGGGGCGGGAGGGGGTAGGCAGAATGAAAGTCATTACTTTATATGCTAACCTAAAATATTAATTAAAAATTAAGACCTTTATCAAATGTCCTAGTTTGGTTTCTCTGATTCTATGATAAAACACTGGTCAAAATTAGCTTGGGGGAGGAAGGGTTAATTTGGCTTCTATAGCCCAATGTCCACTATTGAGGGAAGCCAGGGCAGGAGCTAAAGCAGGAACTGAAGAGGGACCATGGAGGAAAGCTGCTTATTGGTTAGCTTCCAGGTCTACCTGCCTAGAAATAGTACTGCCCACAGTGAGCTAAACCCTCTTACGTCAATTAGCAATTTAAAAATGTCTCACAGATGTGCCACAAGACAATCTGACCTGGGTAATTCTTCAACTGAGACTCCCTCTTCCCAGCTGACTCTAGGATTGTGTCAAACTGACAGATGAAGCTTACTGTGACACCAACCTCTACCATTCTATGGTTCTACACGATGTTTTATTGTAAGAAACATTAAATATTAGTCTTTTTGTCAAATACATAAAATTTTTGCTTACAACAACGATTTCAAATCTCTTCCACCTCGTAAGACTTTTATATAAAGGCTTTAATCCCCCACCTAGTAAAACGGATTCATACAAAGGTTCCCCTGCATTCTTGGGTCTTATGTGGCTGACCCCTTTCTTATTTCCTTTGTGCTGATTCTTATAAAGCTAGCCAGTGGTTAAAGACTGAAGTGGGAGGGACCCTATCCAATGGAAAAGACAGTCACCACTTGCTTTAGAATAAAAATCAAGAATATTTCTTGGCCTTGTGTGCTTGATCAGGAATAAATTTCTCTTGTTTACTCTTAATCAATATTCAATTTCTGCCTTATAAAGACTTCATGTGGAATGGTGGTCTCTTTCTTGGGGGCTCGAATGTATTTCTAACAGTATGTTCATATTAGAGACAAACAGGCTCGCTTCAGAGCAGACTAAAAGGCAATGCACAAGTTCTCTACAAGGCCCCAGATGCTAGCAAAAATGAAAGCTTCAGGGACATCTTGCCTGTTTTAGATTTTCCATTCTTTCATTTAGTAACCTGGGAAAGAAAGCAGTCTTCAAATGCTGGGAAAAGCCACAAGAAAGAATGTCTCTCATCTACAACTTCACCCTGCAGCCCCTTCCACGGTGAGGAATAGAAGAGCAAGTAGGTGAAGAGAGGAGAAAATGACTCACCATCCGCCTCAGAGTCAAGGTCAGAGGTGACCATGAGTATCACTATCAACTGCCGACCCTCCCAGCTCCAGCAGCTCCCCTTGCCAGAGCCTTCCACTCCTTCTCACCCCATCCTTGTCTAAATGGCAAAGGTTAAATGAGATTGGACCAGAATCCTATGCTACGTTGCTTAGCTGTGACTTAAACTAGTAGGAGTCCAGCAGTGGAAGAGGAAGGGAGGGGGAGAGGAGGGAAAGTCTAACCAATAAAATAGCAATTAAGACAGGCAGATGTTTCCTTTTGTATTCTGATTAGTCGGGAGGTCCAATGAACTATTATCCCTGTTTATTTGAACAAGCTGCTGAAGCAATCAGATTTACCGCTCCCCTCTGGCTGGGTTAGGTAGCTAGCTCAGTTAAAATATACAATTAAAGCTCCTAACAGAAGCAACTCTGACCCAGAAGACAGGCAGGAACTGGCCAGTGTCTCTCCTTTCACAGATGATAAAAAAGGCCACCTGTTCTCTATCTCAGAAGCCTCGGAGGTATGCCTTCAGGAAAAGCAAGGCATCAGGAAGTGCTTCCGTGCAGACCTCTTCAGAGGAGTTAAAGGAGCTGGGAGGCTAACATGCAGCCCCACCCAAAGACAAGGAGCACATTTGTTCCTAGGAACAACAAAGCTGATCAAGCCAAGAACAAGACAATGAGGGCCGCAGAGCTTTCCCTTCTCTATAAAGAAGCAAAGGAGTTTCTAGGCAGTGGAGAAAAGGGATTTACAGTGCAGTCTTTGTGCACCAACACATGGCCTTTTCTTTAAAATTTCTTGGAAGAGAATGAGTCATCTAAACATTGCAGGAAACCAAACAGAAGTTGGGGGTGGTTAACTTTGGGTAAAATTTTTCTTTTGAAAGTTTGCATAGTTATCTTTGTCAAAAAAGAAAGAAAGAAAGAAAAAGAAACACGAAAGGTAGCTAAATTTAGAACAGAAATGTGACATAATTAACAACAGAATAGGAAGTGTGATGGTGTGCTCAGATCTGGATCTTTTATTCTGAAACTTATCATAACCTTTTTTGGCCTGAGTGGAAGCCCCACTCTGCCTACTACAAAAGCAGCCTCATCTCCACATTGTCCCAAAGTTCCCCCACCACTGTGCCCAAGAATAAGGCAGCAGAGATATAGGCTCTGCTCTGCCTGAATGTAGGACTGTCACTTGTTCTTGAGGCCCCAGACATCAGATCCCCTGGGTCTGTACTTACAGACAGTTATGAGATGACAGATGATGTGGGTTCAGGACCTAACTAAACTTGGGCCCTCTGGAAGAGCAACAGTGCTTTTAACCATTAAGCCATCTCTGTAATTCCTTCCCCACATCTCTGTACTTTCTTAAGCCAATATGTTTCCTGAATGTTAATGGGTTTTGTCAGTTACCTTAAACAAAACAAAAAACAAATAAACAAAAAATCCCACCAATTATAAGTGGGTTCTAAAACTAGTCTGCACCAGAAGAATCATTGATTATTTGATTTTCTACTTATTCAGACTAGCGTAGCATAATTTGCCTATCTACACTACAAAACTTTTACTAGGCACAAAAATCTCTCTTTATTTGTGTGTGTTTATGAAAGCATTTTTCTGCCATGTGGTAGGAGCTAATTTCAGTTGGTCCCAAGGCTGAAGCTGTCAGCAGGTATAAACAACAGGGTCATTTAATTCGGTGACATGAGACTGTATCAGCAGTTTTCCAAAAAAGAATCCAATTTTCAAGTGCACAAATCTCCATCAGTGCTAGCATCCTCTCTTCACCCCAAAGATACATCAGAGGCCAACTGTTCAAAAAAAAAAATATCTAGTTTAAAACTAAACTGACATTTCACAACCACAGAGGAAAGGGTTATAATGTTTTATTAAGCTCTGCAACAGGAGGCATGCCACCAAATCCAGAGTGGAGGTTTCAGGGGCAGTCCATTTCAAAGAGGCCAAGTTCCTGAGCTGGCAGCACTTTGCCCAGAATGCGTTGAAAGGTTAGGAGTGGTCTATTAGATACCAGGCCAATGCTAGTGATGGTGGGAACTGAACCTGGCTGACCTCTCCCATCCATTTCATTCAACAAAGACATGGTGCAGTGGGGGCTATTACTGCAGGGGTGCAGAGAAGTGACCTAGCAGGTCAGAGCTGAGAAACAACTTCAGAATTTCCCTTCAAAATGTATATTAAAAATGGTCTTGATATTCCCCATTCACTCACTGATGAATCAACAATGACTCTAGGTCGAGCTCTATCAGAACCTTATATTCTGCGGAGATCAAGATCATACAATATACAAATACAGTGCTAGGGGTATGTTTTGGTAGTAGAAGCCTTGCTTACCAGCTCAAGGCCTCAGTGGTAAATCTCTAGTATGAAAAATGCTAACAATAATAGTAATTACATTGCAGCACAAATATTTTAAAGAAAGGTTGGCTTGGGGTTGCCATGTGAGAGACACTGGGAGTGCTTTGACATTCTGAATATGAGTAGGAGGCAAGGATGTTCAGTTTTGAAATTATAATCCAGTATGTCTACAATGAAAACCTACATGTAGTGCATAGTGCCTTCTTGCATTTCATATTCTTTTCTATTTTTTAAATACTAGTCATAACTCATAAATTTAAAGCAGTAGTGATAGGATTAGAGCCCACTAACCAAGACAGGAGCTAAATAACTTCTCCTCTTGAGATAGTTGATTACTGTTCAAAGTAGGTTTAGGTTTAATTACTGGATTCTGACAAGGAGAAAGACAGCTGGATTTAGAAAATGTAAAAAAAAAAGCAAATATTTATAGAGCATCTATTTTATGTCATATACTTGTGGCTTAAATATAAAACAGAGTTTAAAAGTTCACAGTCTGCTGAGGAAGATAGACACTGACCTGATGTCTGAGCCTATCAGAATGTAATTCTTTCCATCTCAAAGGCATTAGCAGGAATGCAATGATCTTAGTTTAAGGATTGTTTTCCTTATCTCAGTCCAGCTTGCCAGAAACAGAAATCTGAGTTCTTAAAAATCCAGTTATTATACAGTAAATCCTCCTACTTTGCATTTGCCTCTCTAATTACAAATGGCTGTCTCAGTTATGACGACACTGCTTCAGTGTAAGTCAATCTCAAAAGCTTCTATACTGGCTAAAAAATAATATTTGGAACCTTCTGAGTTTGAAAGCACCATATAAACCAACTTTACCAATAGCCGCTTCATTCAGAAGTTAGTGGGCACAGCTGCATTCTCCCCGGGAAAAGTCGTCTTACAGAAGAAATCTGACATATTATAGACCTGAAACTACTTGTTTCAGATTCTGTCCAATTATCTAAAAAAACCACAGTATTAGAAAACCCAAAGCCACTAAAATATAAAACCACTGAAAACCAATGGAGGAGATATTTCTCTTGAGAAATTTATACCTGTATCTTGGTTATATACTCAAATTTATTTATTTGCTTGTTTGAGACTCAGGCTGGTCTCTGTCTTCCTCTGTAGCCAAAAATGATCTTAAGCTTTTGAACCCTCCTGCCTTCACCTCCCATGTGCTGGGGTTGTACAAGCCTACACTACCATACCCAAATTACTGTCCTTTTCTAAAGCCTCTCTCTCTCTCTCTCTCTCTCTCTCTCTCTCTCTCTCTCTCTCTCTCTCTCTCTCTCTCTCTCTCTCTGTATGTGTGTCTCAATTTTGCCTAAATCTACATCAAATTCTTAAAAAACTCAAAAACAGTAAAACAAAGAAAACCCAAAAAAAAACCTAAATGGGAAAAACAGATAGATCCCAAATCAATAATAATACAGAGTGATTTTTGATAACCCATTCTCATATTTAAATAGGCCATCCATGTAGGAGCCAGAGAGGTCAAGGACATTCATAAGAAAGCCCACAGAATCAACTAACCTGGGCTCATAGGGGCTCAGAGACTGAACTGACAACTAGGGAGCCTGCAGGGGACTGACCTAGTCCTTCTGCATATATGTGGCAGCTCCTAACTGTGGGAGCAGGGGCTGTCTCTAACTCTTCTGCCAGCTTTTGGTACCGTATTCCTTTCACTGGGTTGCCTTGCCCCGCCTTAATAGAAGGGGACGTGCTTAGTCTTACTGCAACTTAATATGCCATACTTCATGAATATCCATGAGGGCCTGCCCTTTTCTGAATAGAAATGGAGGAGGAGGAGTGGACTGAGGGACAGGGAGGGGTGGGGAGGGGTGGGGAGTAAGAACTGGGAGGCGAGGAAGGAGTGTAAATTTGTAGTCGGGATGTAAAATAAATCAATATATTTATAAATAAATAAAATCCATACCAAAATCCAACAAAGAAGCCTCGGGACTAAACTACACAATAGTTCAAATGGATTTAGCAGATAAATACAGAATAGTCTATCCAAAAATTATAGAACGTAAGTCCTCAGCATTTCATGTACCCTCCCCTAAAGTACGCCATATTCAAGCCACAAAGGAAGTCTTATACAAAAAACTGGATTAAAATTAATTATGTCTTATCCTATCAGAGTAGAATTAAACAAGAAAACAATAGTAACAAGAATCGTAGAAATTATTTTAAAATATGTATATGTAAAAATATACTCTAAGATGAGAAATTAGAAATTTTAAAATTCTTGGAATCAAATGAAAATAAAATCAAAACTTACCAGAACATTTGGGATATAGCTTAGGTAGTTTTAAGAAGAAAATTTACAGCTATGAGTACTTACATTAAAAAATATACAAAACAACAGCAAAAACCCAAACCTAATAATAATTGATTTGGGGACCTTAGAAAAAAAACAAGAACATGCCAAACCCCAAAGCAGTGGACAATAAGATACAATGGAAATAAAAGCAGAAATTAATAATATAGACACTAAAAGAGCAATACAAAGAATCAAAGAATTGGTTTTTTTTGTAAAAATAAATAAGATTGACAAACTATTAGCTGATGAGATAGAAGACCCAAATTTATAAAATTAAGAGATGAACAGAGGGAGGCTACTATAGATTCCGACGATATCCACAGAATCATTAGTGTTTAGTATGAAAAATTATATTCCTGAAAATTTAGAAGAAATGGGCAAATTTCTGTCCTGGGCTACTAATGTTAAATAAAGAAGACACAAACAGGTCAAACAGATCTGTAACAGTAACTGAGAATGGAGTAGCAACAACATCTCCCAACAAGAAAAATGTCAGGATCAAAAGAATTTGCCACCAAATTTTACGAAGAGTTTCAAGTTCACTTGAACACCGATGCTCTCCAATCTGTTCCATTACCAGGAAGGGAGGGAACACTGTGTTAAACTTCCTATAAACTACCATTACCTAGATACCCAAACCAGGCAAGACACAACAAAAAAAAGAAAGCTATAAAGACCAATTTTCCTATGAACACAAACACAAAAACTGTTGCAAACTGAATTTAAAAATGCATTAAGAGCCGGGCGGTGGTGGCACACGCCTTTAATCCCAGCACTCGGGAGGCAGAGGCAGGCGGATCTCTGTGAGTTCGAGACCAGCCTGGTCTACAGAGCTAGTTCCAGGACAGGATCCAAAGCTACAGAGAAACCCTGTCTCGAAAAACCAAAAAAAAAAAAAAAAAAAAAAAAAAAAGCATTAAGATTATACACATGACTAAGTTTTGTTTTTATTTCAGGGGTTTTGTTCAACATATGCAAAACACTAAGTATGACATAGTAGATTTAAGGACAGAGTCATAGGAGCATCAAATGAATACCCCTGACAAAATTCAACATCCCTTCATAATAAAAGCTCAGAAGAAACAAGAAAAACAAAACAAAACAAAAAGCTTCAGTATAATAAAAAGCTGCATGGCAAACTCATAGGCAAGATTATACTGCATAGGGAAAAACAGTCTTTCCCCCTCTTAAACCTAGAACCTACTACATTTTCTAAGTGAAACAGATAACCCAGACAAGACTGAATCCCATTGGAGTGGGACAGGTCAATAGGAACAGGAGGCAGGGAGACACTGAAGGCCACCTGTTCTCTCAAGACCTTTAAAAGCATAGTCTGAACTTCATGTGTGTTTCAGTTTCTTAGAAAGATGCATCTTACACTAAGAAAATGAGCTCAAAACAACATCCACGAAAGAAAAATCACATCTAAGTTTTCCCTTTTAAGTTCTCATTGTAACTGCTGTCTTGGCAAATCTCCACCTGCTGTCACTCTTCAGGATAATGCCTTGAATGAAAATGTGTCTTCAGGTTCGCGTCTCATTCCAAAAACATTTACTGAAGTTATTCTGAAGGTGAATGCCTACTGCATTTCCAAGGCTGAACATTTGAGGCACCGAAACTGTATCTAGGTGAATTTGGGCATCCTCAAGTTGACTGGGACACACAAGGAACAAAAGACAAAAAGGCAAAAAGGACACTCAGTAGACATAAAATGAATTCAGGAGGAAAAGCAAGCAATGGCTTAGAAAGAAAGAATCAGCATAGTAAGGCGGTTACAAGTATATGCCCTTAAACAACAGCAAATCCCAGGAGCTGGAGAGTAGGAGGAATGCCTGTGTGGTTCCCAGATGGCTGGGCTGGGACGAGAGGTAACAGAGCTCATCTGAAAGTTGGCATGCAAACACTGAGAAGAGGAAAGCAGCCTAGTAGGAAATGAAACAGTCAGCAGCACCCTACAGGAAATGCCGAAACGAGAAAACTGCTGATTAAATGAGAAAGAGGAACTTAGCAGTAAAGCCAATTCATCAGGAATCAGTTTAGTGCTAGAAGTCTTGACCTGCCTTAGAATCCCAGTATTGAGAAGGGAAAAAGCTCCAGGGGGTTTAATCATGAATATAACATTTTCTTGACACTCCAGGTGCTAGAGTTGGATCTAAGAGGAACACACTGCCAACTTTAGAGTACTGAGTAGATCTCCCCAGCTACAATGGTGGTTTATAGCCTCTTTTCTCTCTGTGCACGTTAATTACAGGAGCAGCTATTCTCATCCATCACGGCCCATGAACACTTTTTAAAATTCGAGATCCTTGCCAGGTGTAGTGGTGCACACGTTTAAATCCCAGCACTCGGGAGGCAGATCTCTGTGAGTTCAAAACCAGCCTGGTCCACAGAGCAAATTCCAGGGCAGCCAGTTTCTAAGGAAGAAACTGTTTCCAAAAACAAAAACAACAAGAAAAAAAATCCATATCCTTTTGGATAGCAGGAGGATTTCAAGTCCAAAGGTAGCTACATAGCACATCTCAAAAAGGTTTTTATTATTTCTTTCAGTGTAGGGCTTCTGGTGATTTTTTTTTTTTTTTGCATTTTCTTATGTGTAAATATCTTTAATTGACTTTCATTTCTTACAGATACTTCTTTCCATTGTCTTCTATTTTTTATTGCTTTTTGAAAACTCAGCAGTTTGCTGTTGCTTCTTTGAGGGCAGCTAAATCCTCTCCCTCTGCTGTGAGATTTTTCTGTCACAGCGTTCATCAATCTGACTATAATTCACCTCCGTGCAACTTTCTCTGTATTCACACAACTTGGAGTTCATCAAAGCTTTCTTACCCTGGAATAACATGGTTGTTGGAGGCAATTTATTTCCTTCAAATAATGCTTTCCTCCATTCCCTTTGCTTTCTTCTGGAACTTCAAACATACACATGCCTATTCATCACCTCCATAAATTCAAAGCTGTTTTCTGTATTTCCCATCCTTTTATTACTTCACTATTTAGTATATTGTTTTATGACTCATCTTCAGGATAATTCTTCATTCAGCTTTGTTTAATCCATACATTAGGTTTTTATTTTAGTTGCTGCATTTTCTTCATAAAATTTTGTTTTGTTCTTTTTTATTACTGATACATAATTCATGTAACACAATCTTCTAGTTTAAATATTCAAAGTTCAATACACAAAGGTTTCATAACCATCACCACTAACTTCAGAATACTGTCATCACACTAAAGGAGACCTCATAACTGTTAGTAATCACTTTCTATCTTCCCCTCAGCTCCTAGCAACCACTAATGAACTAGAATAGTCTAAACTTTTCCTATAAACGAAATCTTATGGCAGGTGATCTTTTTTATCTGGCTTCTTTGATTTGTGTTTTCGGATCCTGTAGTACCTATCAGTACTTCCTTTCTTTGTGGGCAGGACAAAGGCTGAGGATTGAACCCAGGGCTGTGCACATGCTAGTGAGCAGGTGATCGAAGACCTATACTTCCCTGCTCCACACCCTATCTTTTCTTTCAATGGCAGAATATTACAAATAAACAATCAATTTTGTTAATATTGCTTAATTTCTTTATGAACAAAGATCATTTCCATTTCTTGATATTATATAATGCTATTGTGTACAAGTTTTTCTGGAAGCACGTATTTTCATTTCTCTTCACTTTATATCTAGGAGTGAAACTGCTGAGTTGTAGGATAATTCTAGGTTTCAGTTTTCACAGAATTATCAATTTTTTTAAATACAGGGTCTTTCTAGGCACCTTCTAAACACTAAAATTATAAAAATGTATCATCATGTCCAGTTCTTCATTAACATTTTATTTTCCCTCACTGATATTTTATTTTCTCTCTTTTTTCTTAAGTTATAGCCATCTTTATGGGTATGACATGTTACTTCACTGTGGTTTTGAGCTACAGTTCATTAATAACTAACAATGCAGAGATCTTTACATTTCTTATGGGCCATCTGCTGATCTCCTTTGGAGAAAAGTTTATTCTAGTTTTAGCTCATTTTAAAATTGGATTGCCTTTTGTTTTGAGATAGGAGTTCTTTTAAATATAATAGATACAAACCCTTTACAAAATACATGACTTGAACATATTTTCAGTATGAAAATGATGATGAAAAAAATAATGATGATATGAAATAATAAAACTCAGTGTATTTTGTTCTTCTTTAGTTGCTTGGTGTTGTGTCTAGGAAACTATTGCTTAATCCAAAATCAGGATGACTTACATTTATGTGTTCTTCAAAGGGCTTTATAGCTTTAGATTTTACATAGGTATCTTTAATTCATTTAAAGTTATCATTTACAATTTTGTCCTTATCATTTAATTTCTTAGACTACAAAACAAAGCTTAAAGAGTATGTCTGATAACATAATTATTTAGTTCTCCCATGAGGTTATTACTTCTCAGTTTTTGGTCACAGATATCTTATTTCTACATGTCTATTTATAATTGGAAGACATTGTATATGGAAAAATGATGAAAAATAAATTTGTATTTTCCTTGAGGGAGGATTTAAATATGATTCCAGCCACCACCTATCCTGGATCACCTTAATTCAGTTAGAGATTAAGACAGTTTGAAGCTAGACTTCAGTCCCTGTGAGATCACTGAAGTCACTATGCCCTGCCTTTACTTCTAAGTTCATCCCTGTGGTGCTCCAAAGCTTGTGGAATTATAATCAGTATCCTTTGTCTCCCAGCACCCCTAGCTACACCTTATACTAGGAAGTGAATCCAGGGTCTCGTATATGCTAGCAAAAGTAATCTATCTCTGGGCTATACTCCCAGACCTTTTAAACATTTATTTTGAATCAAGTTCTCATGAAGATGTCCAGGCTGGCCTTGAACTCACTATGTAGTACAAGCAAGCCTAGAACTTTCAATCCTTCTGCCTTAGCCTCCAGAGTAGATTATAGGCCTTCACCATTAAGCCTGGCTCCTCCGAGTAGATTATAGGCCTTCACCATTAAGCCTGGCTCCTCCGAGTAGATTATAGGCCTTCACCATTAAGCCTGGCTTTTCCTTTGTCTATGTTTCAAATTTTATTTGTTTAGCCCTTCAGGTTTATTGATAGCTCTGCTCGGCTTCTTGCTCCTCAGTTGTCTTCTAGAATAGCAGATGCTTCTTATGCGAGAGTAACTCCAATGAAGCATAAAGCTGGGCCAAATTACCTAAAATGGCCTATCTAAATATATGATCATAAGTTTAAACACTGAACACAGAGATTACTTTGTAGCTTTCACCAGGTTTGGTACAATTCTATATTCCCAATAAACACTGTGTTATGTGCTTTACATGGAAGAATGAATGGCTAGTGGTAAAAATGAAGGGCTTGCTACACTTAGGCCTTTAAGTTGTTCCCTTCTCAAGACATTCTGGGAAAACAAGAGAGAACAAACCTCAGGTTTTAAATATGGTTCCTCTTATTTCCCCAGGAGCTTTTCAAAATACATACTCTATAAAGAGGAGGTTGAATCTAATCCAATTAAAGGGTATCTTTTGAAATCAGCTAAGTGATTGAGAATTAAAACTTAGGGATCATTTGGTGACCCAAATCCCACCTGATAGAGAAATTCTACATAAGGCTCCGCAAATAAACAGATAAACAAGCTTTAAACAGGGCAGGCATAGCACATACCTATAATCCTAGCACTGAGGAAGTGAAGACACAGGATCCTTGGGGCTTGTTGACCAGCCAGTGTTGCTGGACTGGGAAGCTTCAGATGCGAAAAACCCTACCTCAAAAAAACAAGGTCAAGGGGCAGGCAAGATGGTTCAGTGGGCAAAGGTGCCTGCTGCCAAGCCTGCCAACCTGAGTTCTATTACCAGAAACCACATGGTAGACAGAGAGGACCATCTCCTACAAACTGTCTTTTCATTCCCACCGTCATTGCTACCATATTGCTTTCTCTCATTACCCCACTCATAAACCACAGTCCCATAGTCTCTGAAACCTACTCTCACAATAAAGTTCCAGCTCCTTAGTCTGGAACCCAGGGGTCATTTTGGCATTGTTTCAAGCAACTTATCAACACAGTGATTTAGCTGACCATCTTTATCACCATTATCCTGCTTGAAAATCTTGACACCTGTTCCTTCCACATGTAACGTTCTATTCCAGCTTCTCTTTTCACTCACTAAAAATCCAGCTCAAATTTGACCTTGCTACTGGGCACACGTGTGCCAATATATAGATAACAATGTTCATGTTGTAAGTGGAAAAATATCCTCACCATCAAAAACAAAAAAGACCAAAAAACAAAACAGAAAACCAGCTCAAATGTTCATCAAAATAGAATAGATAAATCAATGTAATATATTCATAAACAGAACTCAATAGTAATAAAAATAAGTTCAGGCAGCCCTTTATGAAACAGGAATAAATCTCATAAACCACACCAAACAAAAAAGATTAAGACCATAGAAAGGTGAGATGAAGAAGGTTGATGGCTGGGTTGCTCACTGGTGACTGAGATTTAATGAACTACACTTCCATAATGATGCTTCTAGGTGGGTGAACACATGGGGGTGCAGTAGTGTGCCTGAGGAGGGCGTGAAAGCTCTAAATTCCATTTTTTCCAAATTTATCTCTAGTTTTACTATATTGAAGCCTTTTATAATAAAATAATTGGGATATGTATGCTGTTTTCCTGAGTTCTGTGGGTTTATGTAACAAATGATCAAATATACAGAGGAGTGTTACAGGAATTTTATTTTATAATCAATACATTAGAACCACAGGTAACAATCTGAATTTTTAATGGGCATTTGAAGGGAGGTGGGTAGTCTTGCAGAACTGAACCCTTAGCCTGTAAAATGTGCGCTAACTAGAGGCAGAAAATACTAGAAGTGAAGTAAATTATAGGGTACCCAGTTGGCATCTTCAAAGAAACAGAGAATTGCTTAGTGTGACCAAGTCTCCACATACGGTATATGAAGTGAAGTACTTAGAGTAATAGAATATTGAGTAGAAAAAACCATTTTGCCTAGTCAGTAAATAAAATTACACTATGTTGTTTAGAGGCAATACTAGGGGATATAAGTAAAGAAAGACAAGAAAATAATTATCACAAAATTAAGACAGCAGGAGTGATACAAAGGGTTGTAGTTCAAGAAGAGCACACCAGAGCCTTTTAAGTGCTGCTAAAAAGTTCAATGCATTGACCTGTGTGAACAGTCATTTCAGAATATGGTTTATAATTGCTCATTCATTATATGCTACTTAACATACTTTTCATCTCATAAATTTCAAAAACTAAGGGTGAGGAGTTCTATGATTAATAGTATCTTAGAAGGCTACAGAAATGACGATGTTTTGGGGGTGTTTGGTAGTGTATATTAGCTCACTGTCTTCATTAAACAAACAAGCTATATATGAAAACTTCCTTTACTAGATGAACTGTATTCTTCAGCAACTATTACCTATGCCATCTGCAGAGCCCTTTTCATACCTATATTGCCATGATAAGAGTTATTCATGCAAGCATCTTCCTCCCTTTCAACAACATAGGTTTCTGAAGTATCTGGATTTAATCATGCAATTAGTAATTAAAACAATAATTATACCTTCTACTTAGTGTTTAATATGTATTAATTTATGTCAAAATTTAATTTAACTCTTGCAACAACTTTATCACTATCTCCATTTTAAAGATGCTAAATCTTAGAAAGGTCAAGTAATTTGTCCTGGTAACAGCTACTAAATGTCAGAATTGGAATTTGCACTCATAAACTGTTCCACACCACCCATACTATATATTTACATCTTAAATAAGTCTTGCTATATGAAAACAAGGGGAAGAATCCATGAACTTTGACAGCAAGAAAGAGATGAATAGCATGTTTTTTCCTCAAAGATCTTTGAAGAAGAGAGAATAGAAAAATAGTAAGAGCCAAAGTTCATAGATAGCACCAAAGAAATGGTGTTTTCCAGACAGAAGAGGGCAGATGCAAATATGAACTCATAGTATTTGGACAGCATGCACAAGACCCTTGCAAGATCAAGCAAGACAAATTCCTAGCATGGTAAAAGGTTAGGTAGGCATGAAATTCCATCACTAGCTGAGGAGCCACTGGCATTCAATAGCTGCTAGGAGATGGAGTCAGTTTTTCTTAATGATGGGACCGCTGGTAGGTCAACTCCAGAGCATGCCCTACTCCCAAAAGTAGTTGGGCAACACAAATTGGACTAAATGAGGATTTAAAAAAAAGAAAACTCAAAGTTAGTTGAGTTGGAAGGAGAGGGTAGATACTAGATGTGTGAGGGAAGTATGAATATGATCCAAATACAATGTAAGAAATTCTCAAACAATTAATGAAAATACAGTATTTAAAAAGATAGTACTAAAGAATATTATTAGTGTATCAAATGTTAGTTATAGCAGCCATAGGCCTTTCTGTATTTCTTCTTTATGGACCAGGATTGTTTCTCAATTTGGAAATGAGGAGCATGACCTCAGCTGGCCTCTCATCTGGTCATTTCTATCCACCAACTCCTGTGGATAATATCTGAGCTATGCCTCAAGCATGTATGGAACGGTAGGTAATGGTAATATTTAACAAGAAGAGTCATTCTCCATAGGCACTATGAAGTTCAAAAAAATGTCCATTGTGTCTCTGTGCCTTTTTTCCCCAAATGCCACCCCCTAATTTAATCAAGATGTTCTTTTATCTTGCAGAAAGGATAGTCAGTTCCATATTCCTTATGGAATAAGGGCTTCACAGTTAAATATGCAGGGTCAAAATAAACAATCTGAAATGCCAAGGACAGGGTCTCCAAGCCAGAGCACACCAATCTTCTGTATAAACCTAGAGAGAAGAGAGTAAACTAAGCCTGCAGTTGTATCATAATTTTAAATTATTCCCAAATATTTTAAAGAAGTTGAGAAATATTTTATTATACAGAAATCTAAAAGAAAGATAAGAAAATGAATAAATATAGAATCTTACATTTTTTCTTAAATCATAACCATATTTCTAGAATCAAAAGAAAAAAAGCAAGTTTGTCACAACTAAGACTGGTCTTTTTTTAAACTTTGGGCCCCAACTACTCATTTAAATGTTGTAAAAATATGAATGAATATTTCAGTTGCTTTGTCCAAGAACCAACTTTTAATTCTAGTTCTTCAAACATTTCTCTAGTCTACAGGTAATATCTAGAAGACAATGTCAAAACTGTGGTAGAAAATAATGAAACCACTAAAAAGATAAACAAAGCAACAATATGGAGTCCCAATCATGATTCAGGCTAATTACTGGTCCAATGCTCTTTTTCTATGCTGCAGCATCTTTCAAAATGCTTCATTATTCTTTATTACTTTCCACAGCTAACTTGTGAATGCCAAATTCAAACTTCTGAGGCATAGGTCTTATGGGTTAGAAGGGGTCAAAAGTGTTTGAGGAAGATACAAGGCAGGCTTGGAGAACCCAAACCCTGTGAAGAGATGACCTGAAAGTGTGCTGAAACTCCTTTCTCCTGGGACATGGTCCATTTCCTTCAGCATCTATTTGGCAGTTTAATACATCCAAATAAGCAGTGGAAGAAATATATCCAAAGGACTACTGTTTTGGATAGAACATTAGGTATTTTCAGAAACCCAGCAGGACTCCAGAATGCAGGAGGACTTTCAGAGCAAAAGCTCAGGTATCTCTCAATTCCTTCTCTTTTCTGCCTAGCTCAGACTCACCACTGATCTCAAATCAGAAACAACCCTAAGTGCTCAAACTAATTCAAAACATTTCAAGTACTTCCATATCAAACTCCAATTGTGAAAACTCAAAAAAGTTGTTTTCAGTTCTCTAACAAAGTTATTCTGCAAAAGTTTACTCTCTTAAGTAAATAGTCACCTTTTCCAGGTTCCTTCCTAAGGCAAAAACTAAGTCTTTGATTCATTCCTCTTTGTTGGAACCCTAGAATCCATACAGTGGCAGGAAAATCAATAATTTCAGCTGAGAAGCATCTTTTGAGGTTATAGCTACAGTACACACCTGTATAAGCCCAGCACTCAGGGAGTAAGGCAGGGGTTTAAAAGTTAGAGGTCAGCTTGGGCACATAGCAAGTCCTGCCTCAAAGAATGGATGAAGAGAAATGATATTTACATACTCTCACATTTCCTCATAAGACATTTATTAAAACACAAAAGAAAGTCACCACTCTAAATAAGCGATCGACATTACTACTACCAGAGATGGGACAACCTAGGCAATGCCTCCTACTGTAATGTACTGAGAAGAAAGCAGTACCACATCTATGATGGGATGCCAGACTGTTTATCCTGAATCTAATCATGAAAAAACATCATATAGGGAAAAAAGTGAGGGATACCTATAAAATAACTAGCAACCACTCTTCAAAAATATCAAAATCATGAAACATAAAGATAGATAAATGGACTGTCAGAGATCAGAGACTAAGGAGACAGTTTACCTCAACACACCTGTGATTCTGAAGAGGACCCAAACGAGACCGTAAGCTAGAAATTGGGTGTCAGTGGGATAACACGTGACATCTGAATAAGATCCACAGATTAATGGTATTGTGTCATGTTGACATCCTGATTTTAAACATTGTGCATGCTTTATGAGATCTTAGCACTTGGAGATTTGTAATGAACAAGCTGTACAGGGATTTTTCTATTTCTTTAAAATCAAATTTATTTATACCTGAAGTTATTTCAAGATAAAATGTTAAAATAACATTACAAGTGTTAAGTCACACTGTATTCAGGTATGATAATTTGAAGGAATTAAAAGAAACACTACCTCAGGCTTACATCATTGTTTACTTTCTTGTATAAAAAAAGGAGAAAAAAGTGCTTAAGGTTTTAGAGGAGGTTGTGGTAAGTACAAGTTCCTGAAGATTTCAAACTCAGTCAAACGTTATTGTTGAATTCCCATTCTTCCTCACTCCTTCATGTACTGAGCATTTAGTTAAGTTGCGAAGTTCCTCTTGTCTATTTAATGTGTTCTCTCCTCTTTTCTAATCTTCAGTCTTCTCTCAAATGGCCTTTAATTTGAATACTTACCTTCTGGTCTCAATGTCCATTTTACATAATTTGTTTTCAGATCTTCCTTCCAGCTTTTGCCCTCACAAATGCTTCCCTTTTCCATATCTGAAATGGAACTCAGGAAGTTGATATTAAGTCCTGGAGTGAGCTTTAAATAGATTTAGAAGACCTGGGAGATTAGGTTCTATCTTTACCATTACCTGAGTGACCCAAGGCAGGTCACTTCTTGGTTCTCAGAGTCTTTACTAATTACAAGGCTGGATTAGAATGAGTGGCTGGCCCACATACTTTCCTATGTGGGATTTGAACAAATAGGAAGTCCAACTTCCCATCGCTCAAGCCAAAGTGCTAGGAGCCATCTTTAACTTCTTTTTTTTCTTTTTCTTTTTTTTTTTTTGGTTTTTCGAGACAGGGTTTCTCTGCAGCTTTTTTTAGAGCCTGTCCTGGAACTAGCTCTTGTAGACCAGGCTGGCCTCGAACTCACAGAGATCCGCCTGCCTCTGCCTCCCGAATGCTGGGATTAAAGGCGTGCGCCACCACCGCCCGGCCTCATCTTTAACTTCTTGTTTGTCTCCTGTGCCACATTCAATTTAGCAGCAAATCCTATTGGTTCCATCTTTAAAAATACATCCTTAAACTTAACTACTTCTCAGTGTTGCCATAGTCACCATTCTGCTTTAATCTATCTTCTCTGATCTGAACTATTTGCAGAAGCCTCCTTTACTCATCTTTTCTCCCCGATTCTAGTGTTTCTCCTTCAGTCCTTTAAACCCAGAAGCAAGCTGCTGGGCTTAAGCAGCTTCCTGAGGCATCCCACCAAGCCTCGGTCTTCTCTCATACTCAGTACACATCCTCCCTACTGCATCTCTAACAGATAAGCACATTCCCAACTCACAGTGTTGACATGTGCCATTTTATCTACTAGAAATACCTTTCTCAAAGATTTTAACAGCAATATCCATAGTTTTCTCCAGGAATCAGTTCAAATACCAGCTTAGCAGTGAGCTCTTTCCTGGTCACTCTATATAAAATATCAATATTCCTGAGACCTATGGGCTAACTGCCTAATTTTAATCATATCACAATCACACACACACACACAACACACACGGGGTAGAGGGAGCAACTTTCTGATGGTGTTTCTTCTACTAGAATACAAGCTCCATGAAGGCAAGCACTTTTTGTTATTTTCTTGTGCTAGCTGGTACTTAGAACATAGAAGATACAAGTATCTATTAAATAAAGTCAAATATAACTACTTCCCTGTATGCTCCTTCAAGCACATTTATAATATCTTGCTCTGCCTCTCATAGTTTCAGTTTCCATCATCTCCCTGAGTTACACTAGCAGGATTCCCAGCAGTTTCTTCCATTCTAAACTAAGTGAGATATTGCCACCAATATGACTAGAAAGTATTGTCATTAAGATTTCACTCTTCTCCCTAACATGTCCAATGTTCTTTTTTTGACTATATATACACTTCAAACTCTGAATCCTACCCAAAGCTCTTGATACTCATGCTCCAAACTATCCTGATATATTTTCCCACTGCTTGCCAAAATACAGCCTTGTGCTATTAAGATCAGTGTCATTGATGACATATCTAATATAGATCCCCCAAAAAATCAGGACAGGAAGTTAGAAATCAGATAATATGGTAACATTCAAAAGATATTTTCATCAGATAAAAAGTAAATTGGTAATTGAGAATCCTGGAAATGAATAATTAAAAGAATGAAAAGCTCAATTCTTTTCCCTCTAATGGATCTTACCTGACTCACTTTTATGAATCTGCTCAATTTCCTAGTTCCTATAGACAACAAATTATAAATTACCAATCAAGAAACTGCTATCTTTAGTAACTATCAGAAGCTCATGACCTAGCTATGTGGCTGAGAAGTAAAGACTCTGACCTCTACAGCATTTTGATAGTGTCAATCTAAACACTGAGCAATTGTAGACAATCACATAATACCACTAAATTGAACAGATTGAACTAGTAGTGGTTAATTATGCTTCTGGATTTAAATACAACATTTTTTTAAAAATTTCTTATTTATTTTAAGAAGTCCATGAAAGAAGGGTCAGGTAGGCCATGCAATTTTTCTTGCCTTGAAAACACCAAGGCTCAAAAACACCACTAACTCAGAGAGTAGCAAAATAGAGAATGCCCCACGTGCTTCTACTCTCTACCCTTAAAATGAACATCAAAAGGGAAACAAGGTCATGGGAAGGGGCAAGACAGGAATGGATGGGATGTTTCTATGGGTGAAAGAACTGGCTTATTCTGACTTCAGAGAAGAGATGATTAAAGCTAGATATTAGATTTCTTAGTTTGTCTACTTTATTTCCTTTCTAACATATGTGATAACAATGCTGTTTAAAAAAAGATTAACTTAGAGATGCAAAGACCACTGCAGCTGGGGGAAGGTATGCAATGTGCATTAGTCTCCAGGAACACACCCAGATACCATTTGGCCACAACAGTTCTATACAGCAATTTTTCCCAGTTTTTTTAAACTAATTCCTGTGACATTTTAGGAAGAACAAATAAAGATATGAGTGATTTCTTCATTGTAAAGACAAGAAACTAGTATTTAGCATACTAACAACTGTACTGAGCTATCCAGGGCCCAGTCTTAGGCAAAGCTTTGAAGCCATTCTTAGCTAAGATCAAAGAAAACAATGAATAAAGAAAAAAAGTAAAAAATTATGTTTTGCTTTACATTAAATAGAATAAATAGAAGTAGGGTAATACTGAATGAAATTGTAGGCTACCTAATCACCTTAAAAACAAGTCACTCCCTGAAGATATCAAATAGAATTGGGATTACCTCTGCATATATTAGAGCATGGTCCAATAGAGTCAAGGCAATAGAGATATAAGAACCAAAAGAATGTATGAGGACACCAAGGGAAACAGAATGCTACACAGTTATAGAAAGTGATGGATATTTTTTGTTTGTTCGTGTTTTTAAAAGACTGCAATGATATGGAAAAAAGATGTTTACTAAAGATGTTAAATAAAATATGCAAAATTTTCTCATATATTTCTTGCACACAACAAAATGGGCATTATATAATCCTCATTTTCCACAAAAATACATAGAAAAAATTTGAAAGAAAATATACCAAATTGTTCATAACAATTCCAAATATTTATTACTATTTATTGCTGTTTCCTCTTGGTGTCTTATTAAGTAGCTCAGCCTGGCTTCAATTCACCATACAGCCTGCATTACCCCTGAACTCATGGCAGCCCTCCTATACGCATCCTCCTGAAGACTGAGATCACAGGTGTGAATCTGCAGGTGTAATTAAGGAGGTTCACACCAAGCGAAAGGGAAAAAAAGAGCGAGCAAGCTTTCTGTCTGTGCTTTAGTACCTCAAACCACACCTGAATGGGTAGGATCCAAAAGGCTATTGGCTGAATGAATTCCCACAAGATGAATCCAGCTACACGTACTACTTATACAATAGAAAATAAACTGACAAACAAAATACAACTAAGCTCCAGGACTGGTTTGTCTATTTCAAAATGAAATTAAAAACAAAAACCAGAAAATATCATTATTCTTGTGCCTGGGATTTAAGAGAAACTGCTCGGATAACTAAGGGGTCAGAAACCATGAAGAAGAATGCTTTTAGGTTCCTAAGGTATGATCTTTCAAAGCTGGAATTTCAGTTCAGATAATTAAAATTAATCAATGTCTGGATTTTAACTTGGATAAATACTGAAGAAAGCTGGTTGTACAAATAATTTGTAGAGCACACAGGGAAAACAAAGAAAGAAAGATAAAGCAGTGGCATACACCTGAAATCCTAGCATCTAGGTGGCAAAGGCACGGGAATCTTGAGGTCAGCTTGAACTGCACAGCAAGTTTGAGGCCTACCTTGGCCTTAACACTGAGACCCTGTCTTGGCGAAGAAGGAAGGCAGAGGCAATGAAAGAAGAGTCTGACAGGAAAAACTCAGGGGCCAGAAAGATGTCATTACCAAAGATGATATAAAAATGAGAAACTGGCTGAGCGGTGGTGGCACATGTCTTTAATCCCAGCACTCAGGAGACAGAGGCAGGCGGGATCTCTGTGAGTTCGAGGCCAGCCTGGTCGACAAGAGCTAGTTCCAGGGCAGGCTCCAAAGCTACAAAGAAACCCTATCTCAGAAAACCAAAAAATAAAATAAAATAAAATAAATAAAAAAAATGAAGATTCTGTTTCAGAAGAAGGAAAAATTTAAGTTCTGTTTTCATTTTAAATAAAAATCATGTCCAGACATGCTGGTAGAATCAAAGGGTTATTGCTGACAAAGATAAATTGGGGAACCAAAAGAAGCTAGTTCTGCAAGAAAGGAACTGAAATCAAGAGTGTATCTTCTCTCTGGACGAGCTGAGCAGGAAGAGTAGTAACACAATAGAAAGCCTAGCCTGATAACAGCATCAAAATGAATGACTGTGGATCCATAAGCCATTAGTCCTTGCACAAGAACTGGTTCTGCAGCTTGACCACATGACTACTTCCTTCATGCACACAGGCAGCAGAGCATGATGGTGTGAAGAAATGACTCCGAGGATACTGACTGCTTAAACTTGAACCGCAATTCTTCTGTTAGCCAATGTATAACCTTGAAGAAATTGCCCAAGCCCTCTGCCTATGCTCATCTATAAACAAAATGACAAAAGCAGTCTTACCTCAAAGGCCTGTTGTGTTGATTAAATGAGCTGCACACAAATACTTAGCAAAGTCCCTGGACATAGCTATCACTCACTTTGTATTAGTTATAATAATCATTTTTATTACTTCTGTGAACCTTGTAATAAAAAAATATTGGTACCAAGTTGGCTTGCATACTATTAGTACACTGTTACAAACCAGTGTCTGCTTGGTGCCTGGTGAGCTATATTAATAACCTCTCCTTTTCTCAGCATCATATGTATTTATAAGATCTTATAAATTTTTTTATTTCATGTGACAAAAAAATGATACTGCAGAATTGAGGGTTTAGATTGTGAATGCTTATGGAGTGTCTAGTTAACCCCTAGTGTGATTCAACATCAAGTAACGGATAATCATCCAGGCCAGTGGATTGACAGATTCTGATCCTCCCCTCTCTCCTATCTCCCTCTCATTCTCAGTGCCCCCCTCTCACTATAATAATAATTATTATTACAGTAATAGAAAACTTCATTTAGGTATTTAGAACCAACTTCCAATGCATAGGCAGAAGCCAAGCAACAGTAAATTTTACAGGATAACTGCTTCAACAAATTAATGTCACTGAAAGAGACTGGCATTAAGTTAATGCTGGTCTAATTTCCTAATTTTTCTAAATTTCTATAATGTACATATACTATAAAACTTAAAGATTACTCATAAGACTACAGGGAAAAGGATACAAAAAAGGAACAGGAAAGGGGGAAGAAAAACAGAAACTAAAGCAGTGAGAGAAGAGAGTGAACAGCAGGCTCTGGTGTAGATTCATCCCTGAAAGCCTGGCTTGTGATCAGGTACAACAACCTGATTTTAAAGTTATTGACTATAAACTCTGAAACTTAGAGTGGCACTATGTTGTAGGAGAAATGGCATGGGAGTTCAGATTTCAATGTTATTTCATCCTGGTCTTACAAGAGTATTTTACCAATGAGAATTTCAACTTCTTAGCTATATATGAGGAAGAAAAAAAAATACAGTATAATGTTCATACCAATATTAATAATACCAGTTTTAAAGTAAAACCTACCCAAATGCCATCAGGAGCAGAACAGTTAAATTTAGAAGGTCCAGTCTCAGAAGCTGCTCAGTTCCAGGCAAACTGGGAAGGGTGTTCATCTCAGGGACTGCCCATTGTAGAGGGATACTGAGAGAAACTGTAAAACTGAAAACCTGACAAGTTGGAGGGCCTTAATAAACACCTTGGGTTTGCTTCAGAAACCCAAGAAAGGCCATGCATTAAATTTACAGATATGTCCCAGGACTAAGAATAAAAGCAAAATACACCTACCACAGGAAAACAGAAAACCAAGTTCCCACAAGTTTAAAGTAATTAACTGGTTAATTTAACTGCCTTCTACCAAAATTTAACACTTAGAGAAGATAAGCATACCTACTGTATAAATTGTAGTAACCAGGAGACCAAAAAAGAAGGAACATTTAAATTGTTGAAAGAATAGCACTGAAGATGTCCTTTGCACTAATGAAGAGGCAAACGCTTTTATTTTGTCATAAGTCAGCCCTTCAGGAGTTAATGACTGGAATGGGGCAAAAGAGGTGTTTGTAAAAGTTTACTGAGCTATATGCTTTATAATATGTATTCTTGAAGTATTAAATACTTCCATGAGAAGACAAAAGAATTACAGCAAATACCCATTTACTCTACGGAGTGGCAAAAATGCCACCACTGAATGAAAAGGAGTTGGCAGTACTGAGCATCACCACTTTATGGAAAGCTTGTGGAGTCCTAAGGGAGATGAAATGCCTTAACAACCCCAGGGCAAATCACCCTACTGACCTGGTTCAAGCTGGTTTCCAGTAGTCTGTTTCCAGCAGTAACTGATGTATTCAGTGACTGCAAGGTTTTCTAATTAAACTGTACTTAGACACTTGTTTTCTACTATCCACACCCTGTACCCCTTATTGTG
Organism: Arvicola amphibius; assembly: GCF_903992535.2. Lineage (NCBI taxonomy): Eukaryota > Metazoa > Chordata > Mammalia > Rodentia > Cricetidae > Arvicola > Arvicola amphibius. Next base: position 88,653,396 of record NC_052058.2, on the reverse strand, counting down.
CTTCTTCAAATTCTCTTATTCTTTCAGTTTCTAGAAACTGATTTACCACTATATCTTGGAAAATTTTATATTTAGCACTGTGAGCTCCTTAAGAAAGAGAAGCTAGATACAAAAGAGTTAAAACATCAAAAAGGCAAACATATAAGCTCACCTAAGCAAAAAACTTCAGCTGCCTAAATCTAAAATAATCCTGGACACCCAGAGAGATACCTCCAGGGCAGCACACAGACAGATGCTGCTCAGTGCCACAGAAAACAAAGCCATGAACAGCCGTGGCTAAAGATTCCTGTGTGTTGGCTTTGGTGGCAAACCTGACCCCTTTATTAGCAGTCTCACCTCTGAAGCACCCAGGAGCATTCCACTCCCTACTCTACACAAATAATTCAGCTTCGTATCCTATTTGTTTCTCCAAAGACAATCTCTTCATCAGAAATGAGAGAATAAAGTTTCAAGAAATCAAAACAAATTCTGTTTTTTTCTGCTTGTTTGGTGTGTGTGTGTGTGTGTGTGTGTGTGTGTGTGTGTGTGTGTGTGTGTGTGTGTGTTTGCTACCAAGAGGATAAACTATAACTGGAATAGCTGTCTACAAAACATCATAAAGTGCTCTTAGTGACCATGTTATAATGAGGAAGAAATTCCATCACTAACAGATCCTGAGTTCAGTGGAGGACAGGTGATGGGGGAGGATGCAGGAAGACTAAATCACTCATATATTCTTCCAAAGACATCTCCAAGTTAAACCCTTTCTCAAAGAGGCAGAATACAGGGCCATAACATTTAGAAACTATTATTTTCCCATTCATTCAATCAATCAATAGCATAGTCATACCTTAGTGTCTTCAGGGCACTGGTTTATTGAACCCCTGAGGATAACAAAATCCAATAATGCTCAAGTCTCTTACACAGTAGCAAAGTATTTGTATACAACCTACTTGCATTTATATCTCCTTTATACTGTAAATCATTCCCAGAGGACTTACATTAACCTGACATAATGTAAATGCTATGTAAGTACTTGTTACACGATTTAGGAAAATAATGGCAAGAGAAAAAACTTACACATGTTACAATATACATGCTCGCTTTTCCCAAATATTTTTAGCCTGCAGTTAAAAATGTAGATACAGAAGGCCAGCTATACCTGCCAGAGACATTGATCAATGCATATACAAATATGGGTCAGTTCTTCTCCTATTACTATTTATGATAATAACACTATAGAATACGCTTCTTGAGCCGGGCGGTGGTGGCGCACACCTTTAATCCCAGCACTCGGGAGGCAGAGGCAGGCGGATCTCTGTGAGTTCGAGGCCAGCCTGGTCTACAAGAGCTAGTTCCAGGACAGGCTCCAAAAAAGCTGCAGAGAAACCCTGTCTCGAAAAACCAAAAAAAAAAAAAAAAAATGCTTCTTATAGTATAATCATCTTCGCTCAGCATACATAGAAAGTTAATTACCCATCCAAAGGGCAACATATACTGCTTTTAATTTTAAATCTCTTTTATTACCAACCCTATTTCTTTGATGTGTTAGCTAATTTTATGTGAACTTGACATAAACAAGAGTCATCTGAGAGGGGGGAACCTCAAGAGAAAATACCCTTACCAGACTAGCCTGCAGAGAAACCTGTAGGGGTGTTTTTTTCTCTTTTCTCTCTGTTCTCTGCTCTCTCCCCTCTCACCCCCACTCCTCAACAGGGTTTCTCTGTGAAACAGCCCTGACTGTCTTGGAACTCAGAGATCTGCCCGCTTTGCCTTCTGAGTGCTGGGATTAAAGGCATGCACCACCATGACTGACTTTTTAAAATATGGAATGGTCCAGCTCACTGTAGGTGGTACCACCTTTGGGCAGGTAGTTCTGGACTGTACAGGAAAGAAGTCTGAGCAAGCTACAAGGAGCAAAAGTCAGTAAATAAGCAACATTCCTCCATGGTTTCTGCATCAGTTCCTGCCTCCAGGTTCCTGCTCTCACTTCCCTTCCCATGCCTCTGAGTTATGTTTGGTTTGGTGCTTTATTCATCACAGCAATTGAAAACTGAACCAAGAGAGTTGCTGTCTAAAAGTCTGACCAGCTGTAGTGATTCTCTTGTAACTAGAGCACTGTGCCAGCAGGTTCCTTCTGCTTATGGCTCTCGGGAAGAATTTGTGTCTTTGCATTCTCTAGCACCTAGCCCATAATCTGCTCCCACACGCTAAACCACTGGCACAGCATTTTCTCTCTGCGACTCTTTATCACATGGCCCCCTTCTCTTCTAACTGCAATCTGCTCTCAAAAGAACACTTCCAACTACATTTAGAGTCACCTGGACACTCAAGTATACACTCCTCATCATAAAATCCTTAATTTAATCAGAAGCTGTTATGAATATCCAGGTACAGGATTGGTGCAAACATATGCCTTTATTTCTCTTGAATAAATGATTAGAAATATCTAAAAATGCCAAATCAAGTTGGTGAGTATATAATGTTTGAGGAGTTATCAAACTATTTTCCAAAGTGATTATTATTTCATACTCTTAAAAGCAATGCAAGATTTCTACACATTTTCAACAATACTTCATATTGTCAACTTTTCATTTTAAGCACTTTAGGGAATTGATAGCATATGTGCATATGTCCTCAATACTCTAATGTGTATACACCTGATGATGGATAACACTGAACATCTTTTCATATGCTGATGGTCATTTATATATCTTATTAGAAAATTGTTTACTAAGATGTTTTCCCTACTTAAAAAACTTTAGGTAGAGTGTCTTTTTATTACTGAATTTTAAGTTTTTTATTCTCCAGTCTGATACAAGCCTTTGTCCTATGTATGCTGCTATGATTTGAATGTGCCCCTTAAAGTTCATGTGCTTAATCCTCAATGTTGTAATGGTGAGAGGTGATTAGGTTAATGGATCAGTATCTTTATCATGGGAGTGGGTTTGTTATTTCAAGATTAAGTTTCTAATAAAAGGGTGGAAATAACCAACCTCTCTCTTTCTCTCTGCTCCATCCTCAATGTCATGCTCTCACCATGCTATGACACTGTAAGAAGGAGGCCCTTGCCAGAGGCAATCCCCTGTGAATTTTGTCTCCATAACTATCAAAAAAATAAACCTCAATTCTGAATAAATTATTCAGTTTCAGCATTTTCTTCCAGTTGGTGGCTTTTTGCTTTCTTTAAAGTATCTTTTCAAAAAGTTCAGGACTCGATGAAGTCTGACTTATCATTTTTTTTCCTCTTACACCTCATGCTTTTGAATATTCTAAGATACCATTTTCTATTCAAGGTCACAAAGATTTTCTTAAAATTCCCAAGTAGCTTTTATGCACAGGCAAAGTTGAGAACTACTAGTCTGTGGGGAATGTGACCTAGCTTTTTAAATTTAACCTGAGTTTCTGCCAGAGAAAATTAGAGCACTAAAAGCAAATTAAGAATATAGTTAACTGGAAAAACAAGGGTACAATCAAGTTCCATAGGACATCTTTTCTGAAGTGACCAGCTTCCAAGCTTAATTGTCTGTCAAGAGCCAGAATAAATGAGCTGGAAAAAAAGCAGAGCCAGAGGTGTTTTACATGTCACCCACAAGGTGGAAGAAGGAAGCCAACAAAATTGTCCCTTCCCTCTGAGGGAAACAGTGAATCTACATACTGATAAAATGGGAAAAATTATTACTCTTCCATGTGGGGGTGAGAGTCACCATTTTTGAAGCTACCATTTTAAATAAACTAAGGTGGTAGTAATAATATTTGTTCAAACTTTGCTTCCAACAGAGGTCAGACAGACTTAGCTTTCATTCAATTGAGGAGATGTCAGAAGCACCAAATAGATTAAAGTTTCCCTAGAATCCTAGACAAAGTGGCTCTGTTTCTTAGCTGTGGACAGGAGGCTACTTTCCAGATGTTATATTTAGCATAAAGGAATCTCCAACACAGCTTCATGCAAAATATATAGCATGTCCCAGTAGGTATAACCACAAACCAGAGGGTCAGCAGGGAGTATCCTTAAGAGGGGTCAGCAGCATAGAGGGGCCAATTGTGTAGCCAAATTGACAACCCAAACCAGTTGAATTAGCTATGAGCCTGATTTTTCTCTGTACCTCATATCTGATGAGCCTTTGTTTCCCTTCTTCCTAGCAAATCTATACCTGGGGGAGGGGGGGAAACATGCTGCCTATTTCATGACAACTCTAAACTGCTAGCCCACGTCACGTAAAAGTAACAACAGAGTTAATGTTTTTGGGAGGTTTGTGTACAAAAGAAAATGTTAGTCCTACTTTCTAGATGACTTTCTAGATCCAATGGCAAAGAGTAAGGCCTCTTCCTTGCACACCATAGCTACAGCTTCCTGAGAGAACGTGTAGATGAAAGCTCTAGCTTCTAGATCCAGATGATAGGACTAAATTACCAGCCTCAATGCATCTTTTGCTTAATGTCTTTAAGCCTTCGTTTCCTCTTTTATAAAGAGATAATAATAATAACTGCAAATACATTGTAAGAATTAAAGGTGATAATATATGTGAAAATGTTTAGCATAATACTTGGCACATATAGACGATTTTTCTTTATCACTTCATTTTATAGACTAGCATTAAAACAGCCATCCTCAGTAAAATCAGAAATAAAAGTACCTTTACTGAAGCCAGTGTCTGTGAAGAAACTGATTTTATTTTTGCTACTAGATACAAATTTAATTGATTTTATTTTTGCTACTAGATACAAATTTACTGGTAAAACAAAAGACACTATGCTACGATTCCACTGTGCTACATCTTGGTTGCTGGTCACTATAAGAGCCTCTGAAATGATGCGTCTTTCAGCAACAAATGTGGCCTTTCTACTGCATAAAACAGCTCGCTCTATACTCACACTCCACATGTATTTGTCTTTATCTCAGAGTCTATAGCCTTTCAGAAGAAATCTATAGTGTAGGACAGAGGTACCATGAAGATCTATAACCCAAATTGTTTTTTTTTCGGGGGGGGGGTGTTGTTTCTATCTTTAGAGAACTGAAACATATAATGAAGTTCAGGTCTTGAGCTCAGTTTCTTAAAGTTAGCAGCAGATCCAGCATGAAAAAGGTCCCTTGGATAAGGTCTCTGATCTTATTCTTCTTTTATGAAGCACAAAGCATCATAAAATAGAAAAGATGGTCTCTTATTTGATTTCTGTCTTTATCAATGGAGGTCTAATTCTTCAGGTGCAATAGACTCTACACAAGACAGCAGAAAACTGGGATTTGAAGAATGTGTTTTTGCCTAGAACTAGAAAGCAGAAAGGCTCTCACCCAATTCAAACAGAATGAGTCTTTTCTTATCTACTAGCCAACTTTCTTTGCATTCACTGGGACTCCAAGGGGAAGAGAAAAGAGATGGATCACCTTTTAGAATAATAAACACTGGTGATTCCATAATCCTATTTATATCTCTAATTAGTAATAATATATTGAAACCAAGTTACAACCAAGAAACAGTCTTATGATCTGCATTTATACAATTATAATTATAATATGCTTAAAGAGAAACCAGGCCAAGTCTATAATACTGCATGATTCTATTCATACAAAATATGAATCTACGCACAACCAATGTTTTCTATTAGAAGCAAGTGCTGTGGCTGCTCCTAGGGCATCCAGAATTGGGAAAGGAAGATAGGTCTTTTGGAATATTGAAATGTTTTGATTCCTGATCAGGGAGCTGGTTACATAGGTGTATTCTGTTTGTGAAAATGTACTAAGCTACAAACTTATCGTATGTTTGTTTTTCTTCTATGACAGTGGTTCTCAACCCAGGGTTGAATGACCTTTCACAGGGGTCATTTAAGACCTTCAGAAAATATATTTACAATACAATTCCTAACAGTAGCAAAATTACAGTTATAAAGTAGCAATGAAAATAATTTTATGGTTCGGATCACCACAACACGAAGAACTATATTAAAAGGGTGCAACATTAGGAATGTTGAGAACCACTGTTCTATGAAGTATCATAAACAATCTTGAGAATTTTTCTTTACATCATCAATGTAAGAGCACAGCTTACAGAGGTCAACCCTGAGGTCCTGGTTAGTAATGTTATTAATGGAAGGATTTTTCCTTCTAGAGGTTAACATGCCCCAGGTCTCTGGTGAAATGTAGATGGGTACTTGAGGAGCCAGGAATACTAATAGCTTTGATATCTGGCTATTGCTACCACAGACTTCTCTGAGATGTGGAGAGGCTACAAATCTCTCTCAGCTAATTTCTCTCTGTAATGAAGAATGTCCCCCATAGTCTTGGACATTTGAGCACTTGATCCCTAGCTGTTGATGAATTTTGGGATGTTCAGGTGCTGCAGCCTTGCTGGAGGAACTAGTCATTGGGGCGTGCTTTGAGAGCAAAGCCTCACTCCACTTCCAGTTTAATCTCTGCTTCACACTTGCATGAGAGATGTGAGTTCTCAGCTCCCTGCTCCTGCCACCATGCCTGATGTCTACTGCCATGCTTCTCTACCATGACGGACTCTTATGCTCTACAACCATGTGTCCAATAAGCCCTTCTTTCTATAAGGTGCCTTTCGCCATATTGTTTCATCACAACAGAAAAGGAACTAATATACTCCAAAACTAGAAGAAAAGGAAGCCAACAGACTGCCTGAAATTGAGTTAGGCAAACACCTCTCATGGAAGTACTGTTCTCAGATGAACAGAGAAAATGGAGGCAGAAACACCAGTTTTGCAGGGCTGTTTAAGACAATCTAAGCAAGCTGGGGGGTGGTGGTGCACACCTTTAATCCCAGCACTCAGGAGGCAGAGCAGGCAGATCTCTGTGAGTTCGAGGCCAGCCTGGTTTACAAGAGCTAGTTCCAGGACAGATAGGACTATCACACAGAAGAAACCCTGTCTCAAAAAAAGATAGTCTAAACAGGTGTCAAGGTCACAAAGAGCAAAAGAGATTACAGCTGAGACTCCATCTAAAAAAGTTATTTCTGTCCATCTAAAAAAGTTATTTCAGTCACAGGGACATACATTACTGTGTGTTACAGAGAATTTCAGATTAGCAATAAGTAAGGTAGAACAGATGCTGGAAACCACAGAGATGACACTAAGTGTCCCAAACAGCAGGGTCACAACAGACTGTCAGTGAGTGTTGACAGGAGTTATCATTCCCTCTTTTTCAGATGTTACATCCTCAATACCCCACCTCTAAACACAGAGACTGCCTCTTCATAGATGCAGTTAAATACAGAATAGAACTCAAGTCTTTTGTTCAGGCCTGTAAAAATGGAAGAAATCCTGTACTACTTCCAAGTCTAATCAAACCTGAAACACTGTCCAATGTTAAAAACTAGGAAATTGATTAAGAGCTACAACCACATCAATAACAATTCTGATTATTAAACTATTTTCTCACTTAGCCTCTAATCTTAATACTGGGTGTTGTCATCTAGAAGTCAGCAAATAAATAGCTGTATATATCCTCTCCCTGTGACATTCATTTTCTGGAAATTCTATGGGGAATGTCAGAAATGGTATATGTGATGATTTGAATAAGAATGGCCCCCAGAAGCTCATAGATTTGCATGCTTGGCCATTAGGGAGTGGCACTACTTGAGCGGATTGTTGGAATAGATTTGGCCTTTTTGGAGGAAGTATGTCATTGGAGGTGGGCTTCATGGTTTTAAAAGACCAAGTCAGTCCTAGACTCTTTATTTTCCTGCTGTCTGTGGGTTTGGATGTAGGCCTCTCAGTTACTTCACCAGCACCTGTCTACCTGTGTGGCACCATGCTCTCCACCAGATGAAAATGGACTAAATCTCTGAAGCTATAAGCAAGCTCCAATTAAATTCTTTTTCATGAAAGCCGCTGTGGTCATGGTGTCTTTTCACAGCGATACAGCACTGATTAAGACTACTACTCTGTACAGTACTCAGGCTCTCCGCTAGCATTCACAACCAAGGCTCATGAAAGAATGACTCCACTGAGAGCTTAAGAAAGGGGGTTCCTGAGTCCCCAAGAGGCTAGTTCCAGTAGTAATAGGAAAAGGGGTATTTGACAAAAAGGTCTTAAGTTTATGACAATTATTTTCAGCTTTTCTTTGGTCAAATTTCTCAATGTATATGCAATAAATTAAGTAACAATCAAGTTTCAGAAAGCAGTAAGGTGTCCATGCTGAGAATAACCAAATCTTGGAGTCCAACTGACTAAGACAGAAGTTAGAAAGAAAACTAAATTCAAAATATAAACATATAGGAATTGGTAAGGGAACTAGATGAGGAAAACATGACACAACACTAAAGATCTCTAGGTCCCAAGAGTTTTGCAAAGCACAAAGGAAGCTCGCAGAACAGTATCAATACATAAAGCTTATGGTTAATGGTGCTGATCCACAACTGTGTTTTCCCAGGATTATCAATTCAGCTTAGAACGTTAAAACATCTGCCACTTCAAATATTCTTTTTCTTTAAGACTATGTGGTATAGAATGGTTAGTGGAAAACCTGCTAAGTGAAAGAAAATATTCTTTCTCTTATTTACAAAGCCATGCCACTGCTCCAGCCAAGAACCTTTGTGACTAGGGACATATATCCATATACCTTTTTAAAGAGTCTTCCTGAGTCCTCGCTGACTTGAACAAATCGAGGTATTATATTATTCAGGTAGATGTCACTCAGGGTGGTATGATCCCTGCTCTCCCGCTTCACCTGGTTTAAAAGGAGGTTCCAGCAGTTTACTGGAGAGAGGACATTCTGGTCTTTCCTGCAGAGAAATGGAAGAAAAAAATTAAGTATTAGTAAGCAGGCAGGGCCAGCAGCTATGATGATAGTACATATGACAAAAATCACAGTAATCAAAGCAGAAGCAGAAACAAAGCTATCTTCCCTAAAGCCTACTGCTATGATTTGAATGGGAAATGCTCCCTGCCCCAGGCACATATATTTTTGTACTTTCTGTACCCTAGCTACTATTTGGGGAGGTTGAGCTTAGCTGGAGGAAGAGGGTCGCTGCAGGAATGAGCCTTAAGGGGTATAAGCCAATTCATTTTAATGATTAGAAAACTGAAGCTCACAGGAACTGTCATTCTCTCGCATCAATAAAGAGCAAGGGGAAGTCAGAGTCCACAGTTCTGTATTGTCTGACTAGAAGGCATCAGACTGTCCCTCCTCAGTGCACATCTTAGAGTTAGGTCATCTGGTCATCAAAGTTAAAGAGTTTCTCTATCAGAGGGGCTGGAGGGATGGCTCAGTAGTTAAGGGACTGGCTGCTCATGCGGAAGACCTGGGTTCAGTTCCTAAGGCCCACAACAGGTAGCTCACAACCACTCCTAGCTCGGACTCCAGGGGATCGGATCCCTCTTCTCACATCCATGGGCACTGCACTCATGTATATAAACCCACATGTGTATACATATACATAATTAAAAATAATTTTAAAAATTATCTTATCAGAGACAAAATCTATGGATTATAAATAAATATAAATACTACAGACTAAAACCTCTACAAGTTTGCCCACAATAGGATTCCATAGAAACAACGTTGAAGATCTGCCATGAAAAAATTCACAGAAGACTCTCTAGTTCCATGTAACACATATAAAGAGGGTTGTTTTGGACAGCATTGACTAAGCCATTATCTCAAGTCCCCATATAAATAAGAAAACAACTGTATTTAAATACATGTATTCCTAACATTCATGCTTTGGTAGAGCCATAAAGTTCTAAGTCTTTATTCAAATGAAAACATGATTCCCAAAGCATATCAGTTACCTGCTCTGTCTGTAGTACTAATCTGAACGGATAGATAGCTATACACCTTGAAGTTGGGTTTCTTTTAGGAGAGAAAAGAGAAGTAGGATTCATTTACGGCGCCCTTTACATTGCTGTTTAAATCCCACAACTAGTCAAAAGGTGAGCTGCAACACACTTCAGTTTGGAAAATAAGCAAGTCAATGAGACATTTTTCCATAGCGGTATAGCAAGGCCCTACAGAGCAGGAAGCTCTACTGGGAGGGAGCACAGGAAGGCTCTGCTGGATGGCTTCCTGCTCTAGTAGTTTTGCAGGCTTCTTTGATTTGGAGTCGATAAAACTGAGGGAACTTCATTTGGTTAGGAGATTAAAATTTGTCTTTATATCTTTTCCATCTAACATTTGTTAGTACAATGTCTCTGCTTTCCCTGTTCTTCATCCCCACCCCACCCCCAGTCTCAGGCTGTATAATGCCAGGACATCTAAAGAAAGGGGTATGCATCCCTTAGGAATGTACTGAACACAGCCGTAAATCTCTTTAAATATTAATCCCTAAAAAGTAGACAAAATATCCAAAAGTATTTGTCTTATTTTAAAAAAAAAATTCAGGAAGATCAAGAAAATACCACACTATGTTGCAGAAGAGATAACTAATCAAAAGAAAGGAAACCCAGAAAGTCATAAGCCAGTGTGCACCTACAGAAGGGATTATCCCACAAACATACTGGACAAGATAAACCCATGGAACTGAATCATGAACATTAATTTGAAGACACAAGCCCAATTTTTCTTCCTCAATACAGATTAAATCTATGGATGCTGAAACACTTAACAACAGATGGCTAGAAGGATTTCTAAAATGGCCAAGAAAAAAACAGCTCCATAATCATAAAATCTCTACATTATATATTACCACACCCCTCATATTTCCTATGGTTGTTTCAATAAACTGACATACAAAATCAGCACTTGTCCCATCAATTTTCTACCAGCTCATCTACAAAATGGACAGTGCCCCATCGAGCTCCTGAATAGATCACTGCTAAGTTCCCAGAAGCTCCTCCAGTCGGCAATGGCAGTTAATTAATAACATCTACATTTGTGGCTCTGCAGAGCATAAGTTTGGTGTTAGTGGATGGCTTGAGCTTCTGCATGGCTGTACTGAGGTTCCCTGCTTGTCCACAATCTATTATTTGCCTTTTCTCAAGGCTGTTGTAGATCAGCTGAGATGACGGATGCAAGAGAACTTTAGCAACACAAAACACTATGCAAATGTGAGAAATATTATTATTTTCATTTCCAAACAAATGAAGACTTAGCTTTCATCCATTTCCAACATGTTCCTCAACAGGCACTGGGCCACAGCCAAGAAAGCAGCCTGCTAAAAGTGCATAACCCTTAGCAAATCACAGTTGGGATAAGACAGTGACAGGCAATTAACCAAGCAGCTGTATGTGTCTGGGAAGACATGAGAGATATACCAAAAGGGAAGCAGATTCAGTACTCCACTATAGTTTCCCAAAGAGACAAGGTAGAACAATAGTCCTGTGCTCCTCAGTGGTACTGGGTGCTGAGGCTGACAAAGAATTCAAAGGGAGCCCAGAATCCCAGAAGCACCAGCAACTTCCAAAGCCCCATAGCAGAATCCCTCTCAGACCTGCCAATTTCTAAAAAGCTGGCAATTATCAATGCATCTAAGAATATAATTTCTCACCTTTAGATAACAGTTCTGCAATGACAGACTAAACTCTGAATGAGTTAAATTCATCATTCAGTATATGTTATTAAGGATCCAATGAGAAAGATTAAAAAAACAGGTATATGCATGATAAAAGAACTCATTTGGTGATGGTTTGACAGCAAACTAGTGATAAGAAAGAAGCTGAATGCAAGAAATAAAATAAATAAAAAATGCAAACCTAAATTCCCTCCTGGCACTTTGATTAAAATGAAATGAACTGAAGCAGTCAAAGAGATTATTTTATTCAGATGAGTGTTATTAGCCTTTCTGGCTTATTTTCTTTATTATGCATTTTGCTGATGCTGACAGAAACAGGCAACCTCGATAGAGGAAAAGCTGCAGCGGATTTGTGGTCTGACAGCGCTGTGCATAAAATCAGACCCTTGCTGACCCAGATAAGCCAGAGGATGGATTGGATTTGCTAGGGAAGGTGTTAAAAAAGAGGAGAGAATTTAAAAATCAAATCACCAAGGCAGAAACTGACTTAAAAAGATTCTGCCTATAATGGTAGCTGCTGGTTGTGTGTCACAGTGGTACAGTGGCAGCCTGCAGGTACCTTTCAAAGACAAGCAGGCAGACGGGGTGGGCACATTTCTCTGGATTTATCACAGCTGTGGCTTCAGCTCTGCCAACAATGAGATCAGAGTAGAAAAGCTCAGAGACGGGAACAGAGAAGTACCAAAAGCAAAACCAATATACACTATGTGAAGAAAGAAGCTTTCAAAATTTCAAGTTAGAGCCACATACTTGCCTAGACAGATGATTAGAAAGGATTCAATAAGCTGTCTACGTGCCTTACTTAAAACAATCTAACTGCCCCCACTAATCAGGTTTGGGGAAAGAGCTAGAGCAAATGGGATTCTTGTAGCTCTGGAGTACTCCCATTGTGCTTAGCTATAACCTTGGGAGAGAGGCATGCTTTCCTTTCCCTCCTTCCAAACTAGGAATCTGCTTTGAAGTAGACAACTGGACCAATAGTGTCTTACACATCTACTAAATGTTTAGCAACCACTTACTGAGTGCATATGAGACCATAGTTCTTTTGGGTTAAAACAGAGAAATAAGCAAGGTCCTAAATATGATCCAACAGAGACTCTGCCTTCCCTTCAACCACTCCACAGCACATTGACCTCAGGGGAGAGGAGACAGCTGGAGGCTCTTCCCATCATCCAAGACAGTTCAGTGGGTACCCTGAGAACAAACATGAGGTCTACTCCAAACCCAATCTCTGCCATCCCAAGCTCTTGCCTAGATTTCTGACATCTTATTTCTGGTTCCTTCTGAGTTTCCAATCTCTTTTTATTTCATTCATTCACTCAACAAAAAGTGAGTAGTTAACAATGTGCCAAACCCTGTTCTATGGACTAGGGCTTAAAAAGGTTCATCATTCTTGTTTCTTATTTGTGGATTTCTTAGATCTAAAACATGGCTTCTTCCTCCTAAACTGTCCTTGTGGGTGAAACCCTCATCTTGTTTATATTGGTCTTGCTGTTTGTGTATAGATAGAAGAGCCCATTGAGAAACCCTCATTTGACTAAATTAGAAGGTCTGTCTTTTCACAGCCTTCTTTATAACTTCTGCAGAACTGGAGTCTTCCCCTTCTTTACCCTACTCTCCTTGTATACTATAGCTATGATCTAAATACTGGTGAACATAAATTATGAACTCAACTTCTGTCATTTGAACGTTAAACATATCTCTCTCAAGGCACACCAAAATAACCAATGATCAATACTATACAGTTTATTACTACATTCCTAGAATTTGGAGGGTAGAGGCAGGAAAATTGCTGCCAAGTTCCAGGCTAGCTAGAACTATACAATGATACCCTGACTCAAAAAATATAGTGACCCATCAAAAAGCCTGAAGAATAAATAGTCAACAGAATTAAAATATAGCAAGAAAAAGATACAGTAAAGATATGAGCAATGACCAAAGACACAAAATCATCTGGCTTCTCAACTGAAAAAGTTTATAATCATTGCTATTGAATTTTCAGTTGGATCCACATGTTCTATATAGGAAAATCTGTGAACAATTATACAATTATATCTTTAGTTTTTCCCTCTCTAGTTAATTAAGATGTCACCAGAAGCCTTATAAGTAATGACAACTATATAGAGAAAAATCACAGATGTGTTAGCAGATTTTTAAAATAAACAAAACCTTGGAAGATGTTTGAGACACACTGCCTGGTTCAGTTCTGGTCATTCACACTAGAGAAAAAAATACCTACAAGTACCAAAATAGAATGGCATCATTCTGAAATTCACACACTATTTCAAATCATCAAATGATCCCTTTAGGAGCAGACATCTCCAGGCACCAGACACAAGTACAGAAATTTGATATATAGCCAGTAAGTTACTAATTTCCAGCCAGAAGGAGTTTCATATGTCAAGTACTAACAACCCATTGGTAAAAAAGGGCATCCATAAGGGTACCCCCTTTCCTAAACACGTTCTTGGGACAAAGAATCCCTTTATACAACTCATGATAACAATGAGGAAAATAGTTTGAAACCAAAGATAAATGGAACAAAGCCATACAGTCCTCAGAGCAGCTTCATATACCATTACTACTTCTTATATGTTGTATCTCATGTTTATTCTCTGAGTAGCTGCTGAGTGACTGAATATGTATCCCCATGGGCTTGTGTGCTCCAAACCCAGACATATTAATAGCTGGGTTAATACTTCATTAGTGAAACTTTAAAGGGCTGGGTAGTTTAAGAATGTTCTAGTCCGTTTCCAGGTTAGTAGGTCAGATTTTGAGTTTAGTTCCTTATGGAATTTGGATGAATAATGACTCTATTCCAACAAGGAAGTATTTTGTATAAAGCACCCTAAGACCCAGATTCAGCTGTCACTTGATAGCCAGGTAATCTTAAGTGACAAATGTACTGCGGGCTTCACATTTTCTTTTCCTGTTTAAAAATATGAATGGAAACAATAGATCCAATGCCTAATCATCTGGCTCCTGTTAACATTAAATCAAAGTGATGTTCATGTAAAAGCTTTACTCGCAGGAAGTATTCTCCAGCCATGATTCAGTATCACCATCACTTATTACTTTAACAACTGTTATTACTACTTGACAGCCCACTCAATGAATTTGCACTCACAAAACTGCACCAATAAAGTTGTAATTTTCCTAAAGACAAACACACCTCAAACTTCTCAGGTCTTCTAAATATTACTATCAATTATGTTTGCTACATTTAGACTATGTCAGTGCACTAAATAGGAATATGTTTAGCTACTACTAACGTATCACCTGGTTCTAGGGAAATTCCAAGTTCAGTAAATCTGTTGCACCCAATCTTGTCCAGACTTGAAAGGGAAAAAGTTTAAAGTGTAAAGAGAAGAAAAGCCAGAGGGTACAAAAAATAGAATCATGCAATTTCAGAAGTAGAGGAGACTTTCAAGATGGTGTAGTGTCTAAACCAAACCTATCATTTTCCATGGGAGAAAAATGATACTCAGGGATCTTGAGGTCACCCAAATAGTGGAGGAACAAGACAAGGCCCCAGGTCTCTTGACTGGCAGCCATTTTCTTATTGTGGTGGTGGCTATATTTCAGTCAAAAAGCCTGAGTTAGTGTCTACAAAGACCTAGTGCTGAAAGAGTTAATGGACAATGCTTGGCTCCCCAGAGCACAGAGCTATTCTAAGACAACACATAACAGGAATACCAAGGGTCCATGAACCCAGAGGGAGCAAAGCTGCTGGTGACTAGCGGCGCCAGAAAACATGTTGACACACTGCATGTGGTTATACATGAAAGGCAAGTGAACAGAAAACAGTTTTGAATCCCACCCATTCTAATTTGGGACTGGCTCGAGGCACCTACCAGAGGGTTGTGCCATACCCGGTCACTCTGTGAAAGGACCTTTCAGTTCCTTCATTCTCTATTCTGTGGCTTTAGTTAAAATGTTTTCTGCTGTATAAGAACCATAGCAGACATTTTAAAAAGAAAACTGTTACAGCACAGTAAGATCCAGGAGTCACTGTAGATGATTTGGGTCACTCTAAAATGGAAGATTCTCAATCCGGATTTAAATCCTACTATTGACCATTTCTAAGCAAGCATGTAAACTGCAACTTTCAAGAGTTAGGCCCCTAAGTTCCTAAGAGAGCAGTTTCTCTTAGTGACCTTGTAACAGAATCAATCACCTGGATGATTGCTTAATCTGTGAACTGGAGTAATGCTCAAGAACCCTCCTTTTAAAATAAGCATTTCAGGTAATTCTGCACACTGCAAAAAAAAAAAAAAACAAAAAAAAAACAAAACAAAAAAAACAAAACAAAACAAACAAAAAAAAAAACACCAGAACTAATGTTCTTATAGGAATGTTTTTCAGTCAATGGAAGATGAGTCACTAATATAACTAAAATAATTATTAACTTAAAACTAGCTTTCTTCTCCCCAATCCCCAATACCTAGAAAACAGTAGAGCAGAATAACAAAATACCACACAACAAGTGTGGTCAGTAGAAAGCATCCTGGGGCTGGCAAGATGGCTCAGTGACTAAGAGTGAGTATTGCTTTGTAAAGGACCCACATTTAGATCCTAGTACCCACGCCAGGCAGCTCACAACCACCTGTAACTCCAGCTCCAAGGGATCCAATGTCCACACACAGACACATAACTCAGTAATAATTTTTTTCAAAAAACAAGGTATCAGTATATACTATATATAGAAAAATTTATCTTTATTTTTGAAAGAGATGTTCTTAGTTAATAATATAAATGCACATTGTCTTGTATTTTTCTGCTCATTTGTTGATTTGCTTCGTTCTCCTAGCTCTTTGTTTTAATCAGGGTCTCACTATGTAGCCCAGGCTAGTTTAGAATTCATGTTCCCCTGCCTCAGTTTCTCAAATATGTGGATTACAGTTGTACACAACCATGGCTGGCATATTTGTCTATTTGTATGAGTAGACCTGTGTGTTTCAGCTTATAATACAGGTTAGAAGTATAAGACAATGTCCTAAATTCAAGGAGATGGTCAGATACCCAAGCCCCCTTTAAGAATCTGAAAAATCTCTTCAAAGTATTTTTTTCCAAAGACAGAAGTGAGGGAGAAAGGAGGAAGAAAGAAAATGAATTGAGGGGAGAGGTGCTGGGAAGAGGACTAATTGGGTAAGAAGCACTTAATGTGCAAGTGCAAGGTCCTGAGTTCAGATCCCCAGCACGCACTCACACATGCGTGCGCACACACACACACGCACGCACACACACACACACACACACACACACACACACGAGGATGGTGATGCACATCTGTAACCCCAATATTGGGGAAAAGACAGGAAAGAAAGAAGGATTCTGGGAGTTTGTTTAGCCAGCTAGTCTAGCCAAAAGGTCAAGTTCTAGGAGAGAACTTGTCTTTAAAAAAACAAAACAAAATAACAGGTACCAATGGATAAAGGAAAACACTAATGATCTCTGGCCTTCATATGCTTATGTATGGAGGTGCACACCACCACCGCCACCGCCACCGCCACCGCCACCGCCACCGCCACCGCCACCGCCACCGCCACCGCCACCGCCACCACTGCGCGCGCGCACACACACACAGAGGAATTAGAAGGAGAGATAAAGCTAGGACAGTATTTGAACACAAACTTCCTAATTTCCATGTAAATAAAGAATTCCCTCAACTTCTGGAAGCCATTCCCTGAGCTCCTCTTTGCAGGACAATCCTTAGAAGTGTTTGGCGCTCTGGTCACACTGGGCATTCCAGAGTTACTACATTTTGCACTATCCTCTTCCTGACACTCTACAGTTGACAGCCACCATCTTTGTTGTGCATCTGAATAATAAATAGTCCCATTATGTGGATTTCTTCTCATATTTACAGTGACTAGAAATGCTGAGCTAAACAAACTTCTAAGGAACATGGAAAGAAAGAGGTTAGCAAGTTCCAAGAAGAAAGATTTGAAAATGATGATGTAGACACAATGTTCCTTGTTTCCTAAGTGACATGCTGATATCTACAGGAAGTGCCTACACACACTAGGCAGGCAGGCAGGCAGCAGAACTGGCTCCTTTTTGCACTCTGATGGATAAAATCAATAGAAGAGTACCGTCATTCTTAAGTGACCACTGACAGAAGTTGAACCTCATTTCCTTTACAAGATCAAAAGGACACAAATCCCTTAGCCCTAATTAGAAGTTCAGAAGCAGCACAATTAGAAAAACGTCAGCATCACCAGCTTGGTTGTCAATAGAGCCATATAAACAGCTAAAACCCATGAACATGGAGGGAATGAAAATGGGGCGAAAGATTTAGGAACTAGTCATTTCTAAGGAAGGCATACAAAGAAAAAGGGAAAGTGACGAGGGATTATGAGGGAAGAGGCAAGGGGAAATGAAGGAACTGAGAAGATAGAAAAACCAAACCCTAAAACGATTCTAAAATTTCCTGATCCTTTTTTAGCAATTTGTTTTTAGGCTGTAGAAATGAGCACAGCATCAAAGATTTGAGCCCATCTGCATTTGAATTTAGGCTGCAGGAAGATTCGGAACAGCTGGAAACAGCAGCACTGACCAGGTTACAGGTATCTAGAGGAAAAAGAAACAGAATGAGTGTGTGGGAGGTGGAGGGATGAGGGTTAAGTAAGGCATTGGAAGGAGAATCCTGAAGTCATTCTCAGAGAGAAGGACAATAACCAGGTCAGAATTAGTGTAGTAGTTATTGGAGAAGCCAGTCTGTCTGGGTAAGAAAGTCAGCAAGGAAAAATAAGGGGCATTAGAACAGAGAGTTAAGGACAGTCTAGCAACCAGGGTTAAAATTCTGCAGGGTTAGTTATCTACAGAAGAATGCCCTAGACCAGATCAAGATTGCAAAAGGTCCTACACCATGTGACATGAGCTGACGGTAAATGATCTACACGATCACAGCACAAACCTGAGATAAAAACTGGATTCTGGTTCTGGTCCCCTAACTGTAAAAGACTGTTAGACTGCCCAGATGGGAAGGGAGAAGGTAAGCAGAGTCATATAAAGAGAAACTGGCAGGGGATCCATAAACAGAAAGAGGGAGACAAATCCACAGACAGCCCTTGAGTACATTCATCATCTGACTTATGTGACCCTATTGCTGACTTTCACTAATATCCTGACATAACCTATGGATGACCATGTCCCTTGTTTTTTCTTAAGCTTTTTTCTTTTCCTTTTCTTTTCAGTTTTTGAGACAGTTTCTCTGTGTAGCCCTGGTTGTCCTGGAACTCACTCTGTAGACCAGGCCGGCCTCAGATTCAGAGCTCTGATTCAGAGCACTGTCTCTCAGTGTTGAGATAAAGGTGTGCGCCACCACACATGGCACTTTCTTAAGTTTTTTTGATCTCTGGTCAAGAAAAAGATTTGGAAGCGAGAATTTTAATTAAGTTCTCAACCTGGAGAAGAAAAATTAAATATAAACAGAATTGTATTTCAAATAAATAATATGACTACAGTGAAAGTCTGAGGTTTGAGGGAAAAAGCACTAAGGAACAACTCTTTGAACACAATTTTGGCTGGAAAACAAAAACTTGAATACTCTAAGCCAGTATAAAAACTGAGTCAGTATTGTAAAAAGTGTGAGTTAGCAATTACGAAACTACGTTTTGTCTACAGTCTAGGACAGAATAACTAATTAAATATATTATGGCTAGTAGTACTAAACTCCTCACTGTTCAGAGAAGAGAATTATAAAAATGAAAAGTGGGAACATTTAAATAAAACATTTGACATCAGAACAGAACTGAAGATTAATGTGAATTCACAGGCTTTAATATAAATAAGTAGAGATAGTTTCTGGATTAATGATGCTTGAATTTAAACTTTTTTTTCTTCTATTTACTTCACAATGGTGTCAAAGCCATAAGCATTCAGCAGAAACTATATTCTGAATTTTGAGTTTTAATTTATTCCTGGATAGCCACAGGCAGTATGACTCTGGTGATTCTGGGCAATGGCCAACTTGTGATCACAAGTATAAATAATTAATACTCCAAAGTATGCTATATTGCTAAATTATGGAGCTTATTAAATTAAGTGTATTAAATGCACTTTCAACTTACGATATTTCCAGCTTACTATGAATTTATCGGAATGTTATCCTATCATAAATAGAGAAGCATCTAAATATAAATGGAGAAAAGAAAGTATAAGTACATGGGTGTTGGCTCCTAGACCTACCTCTGTCTACTACCTTTGCTGACAGAGGTAGTTAAACTCCAGTAACAAATAGCATGCATAAGCAACCAATGTTTCTAGATCAAATTCCATACTAAATGCAATCAGGACTCTCTAAAGAAATGACTTTCTAGAACAGAAACAAGGCAAGCTCAGTCTGAGCCTGGACCATTTTACACTATAAAGAAATGAAAATAAAACATGTCATAATGACACAGGATCCAGTTTGACATAACGTCAATAATCAAATATAAGACACCATGAACACAGAGATAAATAAAAATGTTAAGGTAAACTATTGAAGGAAATAAAAATCCAGTCCACAGTGATATAAACAACCAGACAAAAAAAAAATCACTTCCTTCTACAAAATCCCATGCAAAAAAATGTTTAAGGACTCAGAGAATTAGAAAAATGACTCTTTGGTAACTATCCTCCTCCTCCTAATAAAATGATTCAAGCAAGAATTATCAACAGATGATAAAACTACTGGTAATTATACACAGAATTAAAATTTCTCCATGATATGTCCTTTAATTTCAAAGCACAGGACAGAATAGCTTTAAGAGTTACATAAAAAAATAAAGAAACCTGATATATAGCACTTGATCAAAGTTATTATTATCAGTAGCAGAGCAAATCACCAACAAGTGGCATACTGAGCAAACCATGACAGTAACCCCTACAGCACTTCTACCAAAGCTTGTAGCCTGAATCAAATCACAGACAGTATTATCAGAAGATTAGAAATAGCAAATTCAGTAGCAATTTTTAGGTCAAATGCTTTAAAAAAATATTATAAAGTACAAAGACTTAGAATTTATTCTCCATTAAAGGACACTGAGATAACTACACAACTGTGAATTTTCCTTTGCCTAAAGGACTTTTTAAACAACTGGTAAAATCTGAATGACTATGGATTAAGTATTATCATGGTGATCTTCATGTTCTGATTTGACAATCACACTGCAACTGTATTAGAAAAAAAGTATAATCTTGGCAGACACCCACTGAAATATTTAGGGATAAAAGAGTCCATGTCTACAACTTATTCTGAAGTGTTTCAGGAGCACAAACACGGTAAATTGCACATGAAAAGAAAAGGAAATATATGAAGTAAATGTATGCTATGTTAAATATACTTTCAATCTGGGTAAAATGGTATATGCTACTCTTTGTATTATTCTTAAATTTTTTCTATAACTATAAAATATAATTAAATATAAAATTAAAAATTGTCAAGGATTCCACTCTGGAAGAAAGTAAAGCCATTTCCCTTATCTCTCCTTTGTCATTAATTATATGTTACTCTGGCTTTTTTGTATAAACTAATCTCCACATGACTCTAGAACCTGTGCAGGATTGATGAAAATGAAGCCAAGTGTTTATTCGAGTATCTAAAAATATTCCTCAATAATCTTGGTTCCTCAGCTTGAACTCCGCATCTTTATGGGAACACAAAAAATACACATACATACTTATACTATTTCACATTAATCAGTAACCTCCATTAATTAAAATAGTATTCCCTTCTATAGCTATGAATATGTGTTATTACCATAAAGAAGCTGTTTTGGCCTATTGCAGGGCAGAATATAATTGGCAGGAAAACTAAACTGAATACAGGAAGAAAGAAGGTGGAATCAGGCAGACGCCACCCAAAAAAGCAAGATGTGAGGTAACCACGAGCACTGTGGTAAAATATAAAATAATAGAAATGGGTTAATTTAAGATGTAAGAGCTAGCTAGGAATATGCCTGAGCCATCCACTGGCCAAACAGTGTTGTAATTAACATACTTTTGTATGATTTTTCGGGTCTGGGTGGCTGGGAAACAAAAGCTCAGTCTCTATTTACATGGCAGCTTATTCTACTACCTCTATTTCATTCCTGGCAGAGCCCTGGCATACATGAGCACTCAGAAATGTTTGGCTAAAGAACTGGAGAAATGGTTCAACAGTTGAGAGCCCTGGCTGCTCTGCTAAAGGACCTGGGTTCAATTCCCAGCACCCACACAGCAGTTCACAACTGTCTGTAACTCCAGTTCCTGGGGATCTGACACCCTCACACAGACACACATGCAGGTGAGACACCAATGCACATAAAATAAAAATAAGTTATTTAAAAATTAACAAAAAAGAACAAGCCTACTAGGATTGGTATTCATTTATTTTCTAAACTTCTGGACAGAACAGCCAGAAGTGACCTGCTTTCAGAATCATACATGTCCTTACAGCACATCCTTAGTCTCCAAATAACAAGTGATCTTCATCAAAGATTTTCAAAACAGTTGTTTCTGGCTAAATAAAGTGGAACAAAAATGTGCCCAAATCTGATATATTGTCTTTCTTCATTTGATTAAAGGTGAGAAGCTTTCCAAACATTTGATTGTTTATTTGTTGTATCATATACTGCATATGCATTTTTCCGTTCTGGATTTTCTAACTAGGTTGTGAAGTATAAGGGTTCTAGGCACTCATGCTTAGTACATATACCTGGAATCTGGGTGACAGGGATAAGGGAAAGGCAGCACTCAGGGTTGGGAATGTAGCTCTGAGGCAGAAGGCCTGCTTAGCATATGCGGGATCCTGGATTAGAGCTCTGGTACCATAAAAAGAGGAGGAAAGAGAAAGAAAGGGGGCAGAATTGAAATTGCTTTAAGTCATTCCATCTTGACCTATCTCTTACTGGTGGTGATTAATGATGTAATGGGAATCTTGCAAAATCAGCACCAAGAAAGTACAAAAATAAGCTTAGAATCCAAGAAAAGGGCTATGTATCCTAGCATTCAAACAGGAAGAAGGATCATGGGTTCAATAGTAAGACTCTGACCTAAAAATATATATATATATATTTTTCTAGGATATATATATATATATATATATATATATATATATATATATATATCCTAGACAGAAAATCTGTACATTGTAAGAATCCATACCACTTTGAAGGTACTAATGAAGAGAGTCTATGTTGTGCAGCTGTCTGAATATGTTGTGGCAAGGAAGAGCACACAAGGAAGGGGCTAACAAAGTCAGAGGTGTACAAATGAGGGGTATAAGGGGGAGGAAGGCAGAAAATCAATATACCATTGAAGCTGAGCCTTTCTTACTGTGCTTGCCTCCCTGGGTACCTCTCAGTCTCTATTCAGAGTCCATTCAATAGTGCTTTGTGTTTTCTAAGGAAATCTGTCAGAGGCATTTCCACCTGTACATTGCAAAATCAGTCCCTTACAACTTCCTCTTCTTGCTGAATCCCCAAGACACTGCCTATAAATTCAAAGAATTTCAAGCATCAACAGAAACCTCAACCTCCACCCCCTAGAACTCAGTTAGGAACATCTGTTGTTTACAAAGGTTCAGACTGAGAGCTGCCAGACTTGTTCTACAGCCTCTACTTTAACACTAGAGGTTGCCAGGAAGGGATGTCTGAATTTCATGCAAGGATGCCCTGTTCCCATCACTTAAGCAGAAATAGACTAAAACAGCTCAGTATTTTACCACTAAATGTAATCAGAATTTGTTCGGTTTGTTCTGATCCTGTGCACCAAAAATGTTAACATGCAGACCTATTTCATTGATCCTTTCAGAATGTAAAACGCAAGGAGCAGTAAGTTAGTAAGTGGAAGAAACAGGAGGTAGCAGAATAAAGCTATCTTGCTGCAATGAAAAATTCAAACTCTACTTTTTCTCAGCCTCCTTAAATCCTTCATTAACACTGAGCCCTTCCCACATGATTCTGTATCTCCTCACAGTGTGATACTTCAGCGCAGCAGAGGACTAAGATATTAAAGTCTTTACTTCAATTACCATGGGACCAAATTTAATTGAGAACATAATTGTGCTATCTTTTACTTTTCTTTGGCTGAACCAAGTGCGGGTCCCTTCCTGAATATTCTGCCATCTCTCTCTTCTCAGGAACTACTAGTACCTGCTTTAAATGGTATTCTATTTTTAGATTCATGTGCCCGTGTGGATATGCACTATTATTCTCTTACAATCTGCCTGACTTTCCCCAACCAACAATAAAAAATAAAATTGTGCAGCAGAAATTGTCTTTTCTTCTTATCTTGGAAACCCTCCCACTTAACACAGTTCCCAACAAGAAGGCATGGCTTTTGTCTTTAAAAGAAAACTAGGTCAAAGACAATGCATTTAATTAGCTGTGAATTCTTAAGAATTAAAGATCCAGAGATGGAGCTACACACTGCTCCCTGGGTTTATTGCTATGCTTACAGTAGAGATTCCTGTACTATAATTTTCCTATCCCCTATGTCAAAGGACATGCCTGCTGTGGAATAAAAAGCTTGAAGTGTGACCTGCTTACCCTATAGTGTCAGATCCTAGGAAGCATAGGAAGCTCTTGGAAGTCCAGCATACCCCCAGATGCTCATAAAAGCATGTTTTGCTGTTGACCCATCTATCATTCTCTATCCCAGAACAATGAAATAGACCTACTTAAGTAGAAGTGTGGCAGCTTTTAATTGGCTTCCTGAGACCAGGAACCCAGTAACCACATTTGTTGCTGCACTGGCCTGCTGGGCTCCATGGAGAGCACTCCAGGACGTTAAACAGAACTGGTCTTCTACCTACTCAGGTCACACTACTCTCTACAGAAACCCCAATAGTTTCTTGCTACACTCCTCCTGCAGTGGTGGCAATTCTATCAGCTAATTTCTACTGAGTACCTACTAAGTATAGGTGCTAACTTAGCACTTCACATACTATATTTAATCCTGAGACCAGTTCCTCAAGGTATTACTCTCCACATGTCATGGATGTGGAAACTGATGCTTAAAGGGTTAAATGAGTAGCTCAAGCTATACGGAGAAGAGATCAGGTTTAGACTTAAGTTTACCTGGTTCAAACCTTGGGAGTGTTATTTTTCTACTAAGTAGAAAAGCATTGCAAAAAGCTTTCAAGAGAATTATTTTTCAGTTCCAAAGAACTGGTCAGTCACCCTTGTTGACACTCAAGTTGCCTTCTTATGAACTCCTATCTACCTTTATCCTCCCAACACCTTTTATTTTTTTATTAGTTCTTTGAGAGTTTTATATGTGCTTTATTCACCGCCCCCCCCCCCCCCAACTCTTCCTAGACCTATTCTATTCTTGTCCTTATACATCCAACTTTGGATCCCTTCAAAAGAAAAAAGAATAAAACAAGACCAATCTCTGCTGTGCTGTTCAAATTTTCTTGGATGTGTGGTCTTCCACTGAAGCATGATTGACTTAACTGGAGCTACTTTCAGAGAACCCCCCCTCCCTCCCCCCAGCAGTTAGCAATTGCCAATAGTGTCATGGCTAAGGGAGGAATTTTGTGTCCAACTCCCATCTCCATACTGGGGCTTGGTCAGGCTTAGGCTTGCACAGATCTTGTATATGCTGTCACAACTGCTTTGAGGTCATATGTGCAGTGGTCCCATGTCCAGAAGACATTGTTTCCTTGCAGTCATCCACTACCTCTGGCTTTGACACTTTCCACTCCTCTTCTGCAATGATCCCTGAGCCTTGGAAGGAGAGAAGGCAGTAGATATGTTCCATTTAGGACTAAGCACTCTGCAGTCTCCTCTTGCCAACTGCCAACAACTCCTTTAAAAAATACAAGCCATCATCTAAAGTTCTATATGGAATGGGTCAGTGGAAAACATACGAAGGAATTTCTTGGTAATGTCTCAATAATAGTAACTTGAGCCACAGGGAAGGGAGGCCAACTTGTGCTTAACACCAGATACTGCTACATCTGGGCAAAACTTTCCTGGGGGATGTGCTAGTCCTAGGCAGTCATGGAGTTCTTCCTTACAACAACTTTATGTTTCCTATTGCTCCTGTCCTCCTTAGGTCAACCCAAACTCAAAGAGAATCTCTGTTGTCTCTGATTCTTCACCTTTTTTCTCACTTGCAGTCAGAGCTATAATATTCTCCATGGCCAGATGACTCTGCTTTTCAAACAATGTCATCTTGTGAGAGTAGTAAACAACTTTCAACTTGACTTTGAAGAGAGACTCCATTTAACAGAAGGAGAGCACCTACAGCACCTTTGTGCATACATAGGCTAGGCCTAAGACCAAGCACATGAGCTCTATAAGAATTTTTCTTAATTAATTTGCACTTAGTCTTTCACTGAAGGGAGTGCTAAAATTGAATATCTATCAAATTCTATTATTTTATATTTCTTTGTGATTGACTATTTTGCCTGCATATATGTCTATATATCATGTTGAAGCCTGATACTCCCAGAGGTCAGAATAGGGCATTAGATCCTATGGAATAGGAATTACAGAAGGTTATGAGCAACCATGTAGGTGCTAGGAACTGAACCCAGGTCCTCTAGAAGAACAACCAGTGCTCTTAACTGCTGAGCCAACTCCCCACCCAGCCCTCTGCCAGATTCATGAGATACGGAGGCCAGGCTCTCCGTATCCTTCCTAAAAGTAACATAACTCATAGAGACCAAATAGGTAAAATTACTTTCTGTGTGTCTACCTTCAGATAATGCTAATTTAATATTAGCAAAAGTAAAATACTGGGTTTTTTGGGGGGAGTGCCTCAGTTATAGTCTCTTTAATTTCTTTAGGCTCCCTCTTCTAAGAGTCTAGAACATAATTTTAAAATGTCCAACAAATATTTATTAAGGAGAAGGAAAAGATGGGGAAAAAAGATGTTAACAACAGATTATTAAACAGCATAAGGTCAGTGTAACGAACACAGCAGGATAACCAAGCATACTGCTTCTCTAAAACTCCACATGGAGTGGGAGTTGGGGAGAGAAACTACCTCAAAATAAAACAAAGATATTAGTTATTAAAAGTAGGAGATCAAAACCAAATGAACTGAAAAGTAATTTACAGCAAGCCCATGTGAAAGAAAAGAAGAAAAGAAAAGCCAGCACATTATTAATTAGAACCCTTCAGAATCCTGTGGGGCAACATTAACACAAATTCCACTTAAAGAGGCAATCAAAGGCTCAGCAACAAACAGGAATACATTTATGCTCTTCAAAGAGTGAAAAACATGCAGAACTGTCTTCCATAGGAAGGCTTCCTACTGTCACATAATATTTTTTCTCTGCTTTTAATCAAACAAGTCTGACAAAATGAGGGGACAGGGAGGCCATATTACCAGTCTTAAAGCAAAAGGTAGAATGAGTAATCTCTCTAGTTATCTGTAGCATCTCTCACTGTCTGGAGAAGAGGAATGGAACCGTCAGGTCAGATTTTGCATGAGTCAAGCTACATGGGCTTTAATGAGGATATCTGTACTGAGCCACGTGGGGAAGGACAAAAGGTGAATAGGCACAAAGAACAGAAAGCACAGCCACCAGGGTGACACGGTAATGGCTTCCAGGGAAGAAATTTCCAAGAGAAGATGAAAATAAGTAGTTAGGCAATATTTGTTCCTAAAGTGCCACTTAAAACTATAACAAAACAACCATCCTAACCTAGGATGGTTGACTGAAATGGAGCCAGAGTAATAGACAGTCCTGGAAAAGGGTGGGATGAATCCATGTGTAATGTCTTCAGCCTAGCCAACCTGCTCCATCCCAAGTTGAATAAATTCCACATCCCAGAACGGGATCTATCCAGAGCTGCTACTGGCAGCTGTTCTCCTGGCAGCACAGGCAGACAAATTCATGGCATTACTGGGCCAACAGCTGCTACAGCTCTGGGGGAAGTGACAAGTGCCTGCTGAGAATGAACTATTCTGGGACCAGTCACAGAGTCAGCAAAACTGGGGCTACAGTTTGCTGGCTGAATGAAGACAAAATACACTTCCTACTCCAAAGTTTAGAGAACCAAAAAGTGCTTTCTCTATCCCAGCTTGTTTGACTCAGGTGGTTCCTGTCTTCACATGTTGCTCTATCTTTTCTGTTCCCAAGGGCATGACTTCTATGTTGGCTCATATCACCCTTCCCACTGGACCATGCCTCCCTACAAAGCCCTTTCATCTAGTCTTTCTAAAGCATAGATATAATTCAGTTCCTTGCTCAGTAATTGTTAGTGGCTACTTTATCCTTATAAAACAAAGTCCTAACCCTATTGGCCAATATTCATAAACCTCTGTAATCTCTGGTTTACCAACTTTTCCAAAGTCATTTAGTATTATAGTTATAATTCATATTGTTCAGAGAAGCAGATAAGTTACCCCCCAGGCGTGTTTTCCTCACCTCTGGGCTGCTGGTGACACTACTGTCTATGTAAAACGTTTCTTTCCTCATCTCTTCATTCTTCTCTAAGTTCTTTCACTGTCTTAATTATGTAGAATATTCAGGAACAATACATAGCATTGGCAGTTTTATTTTCCCATTCCTATCCACTGAACTTCACCTCTAACCAGAACAAATCACTCTTTTATGTGCACTATGTATGGTCATATACTGTCCTCCCATATACCATGACACTTAGACAATATTGCAAACACTGTCCCTCAACATCTCTCCCTTTATAGAAACTGCTTTCTAGGTCACCTAAGTTAGTAAATATATTTTCTAGTTTCCCTTACAGAACAGCATAACCATGTGACTAAGCTCTGTCCAGCTGGATATGAGTTAAAGACATGTATATGCCACTGTCAGACTATACCTTTAAAGAATAAAGATATAGTGCCCTCTTGCCCTGCTGTTTTTCTGAATTGATGAAATGGGATATGGTAAGAATGAGCTACTTTGGGCATAGAAAGTAGAATGGACACATTCTAGGGGTGGGACAAGTAGACTGACTATCCTGACTGGCTAACAGACTATTATCTACAGAAAAATCTATACCTATCTTTTAAATGCAATTATTATTTAAGGTTTACTATAGCATCCATACCTTTCTTAACCATACTAGTCATGCCTAAAATGCCTTTTATGTATACCCCCCCAAAAGAAGAAAAGGACAAAAATTTTGGTGCTACATACAAAATGTTGCAGGAGCACAGCTGCTTATAGCACATAAACATCTGAGCACTAGGCTGTCTTCTGCTACACAGAAATGAGGAGGAAAGGGAAAAATGAAGGTTCCATTCCAGTGTGATGCTAACAAGTGGAGATCTCATCACTGCATTAGTGAGACAAGGCAGAGTTAGCCACGTGGACTGTTCAGATGATCACTGGACTTAAGAAAGTAGATCATAGATTTAATTGTGGGGGAAAAAGAAGAAAATGAGAGAAAAAGGTACAAAAGGCTGAAAAATAGCAAATGAAATATAATTTACAATTTCATATATACATTTATAAGGACAAAACCCATTTATTCCATGTAAAACTGGGAGACTCTCAACCATTTTTGTTGATATTTTTAGGAATAAATTAGTCTGAACACAGGATGCTGTCTGGAGTTCTTGCTTAGTTTTTCTCCATCTTATCTTTATTATGTGCATTTGTTCCTATGACTCATCTCTTTTTGTAGTAGGCTGTACTACGTGAAAGTACAATTATGTGACCACTTTTGACCTATAAAAACAAGCAATTCAGATGTTCCATTCGAAGAGAAGAAAGCTTTTTTGTTTTCAGACTTTTTAAGAAAGATTTATTTTGTGTGTGTGTGTGTGTGTGTGTGTGTGTGTGGTATGAATTAATACAGTACCCAGAGAGGCCAGAAGAGAGGAAGAGAGTGTGTATTTGTATGTGTGTGGGTGGGTGGGTGGGTGGATTGGTGGGTGGTGGTGGTGGTGTGAATTGAATACCGTACCCAGAGAGGCCAGAAGAGGGCAACAGACTTCTGGAGCTACAGATGGGTGTGAGCTGCCTGACATGGGTCTAGGAAAGCAATCTGGATCCTCTAAAGAGCAGGAAGTACTCTTAACCACTGAGCTGTCCCTCCAGCCTTCAAGCTCATCTTGCTCTGCTTTGCTTCTTTCTCTCAGAATGCCTTCAGCCCAAACTGTTAGTTAAAAAAAAAAAAAAAAATGCTAAAACTGACTCGGATCAAGCTCCCTTTGAAACATTTCTAGTTCCCTGACACACAAAACCTTCCCACCTTTGACCTTCCTGGGAGGAGGCACTGACTCCCTTTTAGTTCTTTTTTAGAATTTTCTATCTTCCTAGCAAAAATATTTACTACCCGCCAACACTGGGAGACCTCTTAAGCCTTAGGTTTTTGGCTCTTGGTTCTTATTCTCTCTTCTACATTTACAATATTGTTTACACTACAGATTTAATATGTATCCACACTCAAAACCATTTAGCTCAGTAGTACCACATCTCAACTTGGGTACCTGAAATCCTTACAGTGCCTCAAACTCAACTACTCAAAGCAGAATCACTATTTAAAGCACCTGTTTCCTCCATGCCCTCCATGACACCACAATTCTTCTGATTGTCAGGTTAGAGATACCAGGTCACCTAACCATTTAGATTATTTTTATCCAATCAGTTATCCAATCCTGTCTAATTTCTCAAATACCTCTTCAATAGTGCTATCATATAAGGCTGAAAGGTTCACCAAAGGCTTGTGTGGTAAAGGCTTGTTTACTGCTGGACAACAGCAGAGCCTTTAGGAGGTAGGCTAGGACACTGGGGGATTTTTTTTTTGATGGAATCCTAACCTCATCCTCTCTCTGTTTCCTGACCATAATGAAGGAAAAGGCCTCTTCCTCCACATGCTACATACCACCACAGGGCTCCCCAAAAGTAGATCAAACAGCTATGGACTTAGGACCTCTGGAACCATGAGGCAAAACAAAACACAACACTTTTCCTCTTTACAGTTTATTTATCTCAGTTATCTGGTCTTAGTAACAGAAAGCTGACTAACACAAATACATCCCTACTGCTCCTTTCTAGACGTTATCCAATTCTATATGTACCACTCTCAAAACTTAACATACTTCTCTTGGATTTAAAAATATATATATAATTTTACGCATACTTTTCCTTGGGTCTGTCTCAATACAATATCCTTAAAGGCTCATTAACACAGGGCATGTCAAATGTGAGCTTCTATGCTTGCTATCAAAGCATTATCTATCCTTTGGGACCCATTCCACTTACTTAACCTTGTTTCTCACTGTTTTTAAAAATATTCATTTTCTCCTATCTCTATTAAAGTCCCTTTTCCTATATAGTTTGTATGGCTCTTTTACTTGTTAACCAAAAATTCCAAAGCTTATCTTATTACCATAGGAATGAGCACAATCACAATACCTAGCTGGTATTAAAAGGAGCTAACAAATGGATTATTACTTGGGATAATATGGGAATTGGCTGAAATAAATCAAGCACAAAGTAATGGTCAAAGGAGAATAGAAATGGCCCCCTTTTCTAGGTCCTTGAACCACCTGAATTATAATTCCATAGTACTCGCCCAACTTTAAATTACCTGACTGTAATTTGTTTACTTCCCATCTCCTCATTCTAATTAAAAGGCCATGTGGAAAGGACATGCTTGCTCTCTGTCATATCTCAAGGCACTATGAAGGAGTTCAAGGAATGTGCAATGGATATTAGTTGGATGAATGTTCAACAATCTTTCCTTTGGGGCTATCTAGGAAGACAAAGGGAATTAGCTGGAATGGAAGGGAGCAGGAGAGGCTAATGTGGTGGTATGGTGGCAGTATAAGTAAATATAATTGAAATACATTGCATACATGTATAAAATGTCATAATTAAACCTATTACTAGCTACACACACACATACACCTTGGACCACTGGCTGACATACATTAGCTTGGCTCGCTATTTATTCTGATCTCTTTTAGATAGAGAACTGCCCATTAAAACTGAAGTGAAAAAAGAAGCTGTAGGTTCAGGAAGCAACCTGGATCTAAGAGGTACCCTTTGCTTCCCTGCAACCCAGACCACACTCTCAAAGTTTCTAAAAGCAATTGCCATGAAGTCCCTACTTAAATTGCTGGTCCTTGGTACTTCGTGTCTTGGCTAGAAAGCGCTCGGCTAGCTTCTCCAGGTTTCGAGAGTAGTCCATTTCAATCTCAGCCTTCTTGCGGAAGAAGTCTTGTAGGTCCTGCAACAGCTGCACCCGCAGTTCACACTGCTGGTCTAAGCATTTCATCTGCTCTGTGAGCTGAGCCCGGATCTCTGCAAGACAACAAAAGAATGTGGTCAGACCAACAGCTCTAAATATACACTACACTACACACACACACACACACACACACACACACACGCCCCTGCCTTTCATTCTGTTCCCTGGGATATCAAAGTCCTTAATAACATAGCCTACAATTGAAACTGACCATAGAATATGAGGTACCTTCAAAACCTCCAAGTCTTTTTGGACCACTGAAGACTATCTGTGATCAAAAATCTGTTCAATTTGTTAGAATAAGTTCTATAATAGACAAAGTAACATCCAAAGCTAAATATTCATAAAGCAGTTAACTGTTTCAAACACCATCCAGAATTTGGGTTCTTTTCTGTCAAGGAGCCCAAACGAATAATCAGATGAATCATGTTACCCCCATTTTAAAGACTGAGTACTAAGTCTTAAAGAAGACAAACTTAAATCACAGTAAGCTGGGATTCAAAGCCAGACAAATGACTGTTTTTTACACTTTTCCTCGTCATTTCAAAATGTTTTTCAGTATCTTTATGAAGTATGGTAAGGAAGAATCATTGAACTTTCATGGAGGTAGAAAGATGTCTTTTCTAGATCCAAACGGCAGCAACCAAGAACAAACATGTACTATGGCTTATAAAAAAAAATCACATTCCAGGTCAACTGGTTTCATAATTTTAAATATTACAGAATGTAAATATTCAAGAAGCTATCTCTAGAGCTGGAGGAGTAGCTTAACAATGGTGGTAAGTGACTTAGGAAGAGATTTTTTTTTTTTCCTGAGATCTCACTTGTTCCATCCTCACAGAGGCCTGAGATCCTCTGCTCTGTCCCAGCTAGAACTATGTTCAGTTACACTCCTGCCTGGCAGATTTCCTACCCAGTTCTTGCATAGGACTAGCAACACAACCACTGTGGAACCACAGCAATGGCAGCTTCAGAGGCAACTGGATCTGTCTTGAATACACTACATGTTTTACTGATAAAGAGATTTGGCATTCAAGACAAATGGCCTGCCAACACTGGACTGATTTCTTGTCCAGAGTGGGCCTACAGTCCATGTCCAGCTTATTTTACATCCAGTTCCCCATTATCATGAAAATAGAGCAATAATTCTCATCCCTTTTCTCTACCAGCACACTCACCTCCAGAAAGACTCCAACTTGGGGTTGAAAAGAAGTACCTACACTATGCCTTTCCTGATGCATGCTTCAAATTCATTTCCCACAGCACTGGCAGATGGAGAAGGAGAGAAGTGACAATGTCACATGAGTTCCAGACAAAATTTTGGGATAAGGACAATAATGCTGAAAACTTTGCAATCACTCCTTTCTCAAAGCAATGAAGCTGCACTGGGTTTTGCCTTAGAGTACCCGAAGTCCATCATCTATCCCCATCTTTATTGCTTCTGTCTCTACAGGAATATCAGTACATGACAGACATAGCTGGTCCTTTGCAGGTGACTCTAGGTAATCGCTAAGAGCAATCTTCTTCCTCATCTCTATTCAGACCTGCAGTAACCCAACCTGAACTGAAACTGAGCACTGCAGGATTGTTTCACGCAAGCAGAATACTTCACAGAAAAGCTATTGCCCTACCTCATCACTCATCAAAGCTCTCTTGTTCTGCATAGTCTGGAGTCTGATTACAAGGGGTATAGGGCTGTGTGTGTAAGAGATTTACAGAGGTTATGCCAGGGATCTGGTTCTTGTCAGAGATTTATGGGTCTCTTAAGGGTAAAAGTCGTTGTTATGATCATTCCTAGAGGCAACTGCCCC
Organism: Arvicola amphibius; assembly: GCF_903992535.2. Taxonomy (NCBI): domain Eukaryota; kingdom Metazoa; phylum Chordata; class Mammalia; order Rodentia; family Cricetidae; genus Arvicola; species Arvicola amphibius. The sequence continues at coordinate 88,619,982 of NC_052058.2, read as the reverse complement.
TTTGTACAAATTAATGAAAATCTAGCAATAACTGCTAGTATATAGGAAGACTGTAGGTACAGATCATTCATGGGTCATCAATAATATTAAAAACCTACCCATTAAATAAGAATCATCTCTTAGAGTAAAATGGCTGTCCAGAATCCGAATCAGGAACAAAGGTACAAAGGAAGATAAAGGTACACTGAAACTATCAAGTCCCTCTGAGTCAGCTATAATTCACTTTTAAGACTATACCTCAACAATCTAGCAGGAATGCAGAAAGAAATTCTAGACTGTTCTAGGGACTATAGACAAAGCCCCATGATACTAATGTAATTCAAGAAGTAGGCTGTTCTGAAACTGTTCTATCCATGAAATAAGTGCACTATAGGAGCTACCTGTTGGATACAGCAATGTGTCTTAGAAGTTGCCATGCACTTTGAACCAGCATGGGAGTCCACGCTGACTTCTCAATGAGTAAGCAGTGTAGCATGAGCTGTATCCTATGCTTGCACCCTCTTCTGGATCCTTTTAGAAAGAGTATGTATTTACTGAACACGTTATAGGGATACATACACACTATAACTTGCTTAATTCCCATTACTAGCTTCTAAGATACTTCAGGTGGGGAAAAATGGAAGGTTTATTAAGTACTAAGCCATGGGCCATACCAATAGTGCTAACAGGGCTTGTGGTAGTTAATACTTGATGGAATCTATCTATTATTACCTACGAGACAAGTCTCTGAGTATAATCTACATCAGATTAATTTAGGTTGGAAGATTCCCTGACTGAGGGTGCCATCATTCCACTAGCTGAGGTCTTGAACTGAATAAAATGAGGAAGCCAAGCACTCACTGCTCTCGTTGTGACTGCAGATGTAACTGTGAACAGCTCCTTCAAACTCCTGTTACCTCAACTTCCCTTCCACAAAAGACTGCTCCTCCAACTGGGAGCCAGAATAAACCCTCCTCCTTTAAATGGCTTTTGCCAGACATTTTATTACAGCAACAGGAAAGGTAACTGAGATGGGCTAAAGCTAACAACATTTATCTGAGAAGTCAGAAGTAGATACTCTGTAGACAACATTTCAGGGTATAAATCAGTGACCATGGTTTTTTAATCTTTGGAACTTCGACTTCATCTTCCTGCTGAAGAATGATTCAGGGTCCCAGGATCAAGTTTAGGCTAGGCCAGTGATTTACAATTTAGCCCACATTTTGACTAATCCAAAACCAGAATGGATCACTTCCATACATCCTAGATCTGTTCTCCATAGAAACTTCAAAAGAAAGTCCTTCCCTTCACTTGTGAGCCCTATCCTAAGTTAATCAATAAGTACAAAGGATTGGGAAGGGAAGGAAATGAGATTCCCCACCCCAAACCAGAAGAGAATGCTAATAGACACCTCCTGTCACTGGTTTGTGATAAGGTACCCCTGCCCTGAAACATGCCTAGAAGGAAATCTCTCCCTTACTATCATTCTCGGAGCATTGAGGAAGGCAGTAAGAAAGACTCTAGACTACTGCTCCAAGACAGAATGGCTGTTCTGTGGAGAGCAGAATGTACTGCGGCTGTTGTTACAAAAAACAGTGGTCCTCAATCCGGCAGCTGTGCCAGCCTCTGTCCATGTACATAAGGGGAAAGAAACAATAGGGTACTGATTGTCAGCACACTTGGGCCATGTGCCCAGGCTGGAGACCCCGCCATACTCTGGTTGACCAAAAGGGCATAAAGAAAAAGGGGCAATTTATAAAAACACAGGGGATTTCTTAACATTCAAATGAGTATGCATGTGGACTTGTGAGCACACTCAAAGAAACACTGTTCACATGTTCTACAACACCAAATCAAGAAGACTTCACAAGTCTCCTTTACAGTTAGCAGAGAAGTCCTGGGAGATGATGGGCTCTTGTAGTATCTTTCAGCACAATTATGGGAAGAAGCAAAGCTCTCTTCTTTAAAAGTAGTTGTCTCTGAGCTATGAATGCTTTCTTGGTTATCCATAAAGTAACAAAGTACTAAAGTCACCATGAAGTAGCTATGAAGGGACGAATGCCAGAAGTGATCTCCTCTGGGCACCTAATGTCTGTTTGGTTTTGCTTTGAATATTCTTTACTGTATAGAAAACCCACAGAAGTAAATCCCAATGTGAAGACTTAAGAGTTAAAAGTAATCACAGCTGGGCAGTGGTGGAGCACGCCTTTAATCCCAGCACTCAGGAGGCAGAGGCAGGTGGATCTTTTTGAGTTCGAGGCCAGCCTGGTCTATAAGAGCTAGTTACAGGACAGGTTCCAAAGCTATAGAGAAACCCTGTCTTGAAAAACAAACAAACAAACAAAAAAGAGTTAAAGGTAATCACAAATAGAAAGAAATCTAACTGTAAATCTTAAGAAAAATTCAATGTCCTTTGACTCTTTTCTTTTTTTACCACATTTTAAAATGATACAAGAAAAAAAATTAGCAAGGACTAAAGTTTTTAGACAAGTTTCCTGATACTCAAGAGTGACCTTTGAGCTGGGTGGTAGTGGTAATTCCAGTACTTGGGAAGCAGAGGCAAGCGGATCTATAAATTCAAGGTCAGCCTGGACTACAGAGTGAGTTCAAGGATAGCCAAAGATACACAGAGAAACAAAAAAAAAAAACAAAAAACAAAAAAAAAAAACCCAATAAAACAAAAAACAAAAGAATGACCTTTGCTATTTCATTCATAGATTCAAGTCAAAATTTAACTTTGCTGTTTTGCTTTTGTTAGTATATGAAAACACATTGAATCAATTTAAAGATGTGAATTTTATAGTATGAGCAAGCTCTCTCTCTCTCACACACACAATTTTTAACTCCACCAGATATATTCTGTTGAAGTTGATTATGATTCTGTCAAAAAAACAGGCAAGGAAATGACCCCAGACCCCATAAAAAATTCTTGGTTTCTATTTCTCTACTTTTAGGGTAAATCAGTTCTGCATTGAATACTATTAAAACAGACTGGGCAAGCAGTGTGTCTGGGCAGCAGACCTCGCCATGACACTAAACTCCACTGGCTAGCACGTCACTGATCTACTCTTCTCAGAGGATGTCAGATCAAAATACGGCAAGGAATGCTGCGTTCAAACTCAGGATCAGCAGACATAGCCAACAGAATTTTCCCTGGGCAGTTCTGCCTCCTTGTTCATGTCTGGTTACAGCTAAGACACTACTAACTACACCTGGCTTGGGTGTTTTTTATCTCCTAAGAAGGAGATTTGTATCTTACTTAGAAAAGAAGCTGCTGACAGGTTTCAATAGGGTATCATTGGAAGATACTGATTATTTAGCAAAACTAGTCAAAGCCATGCCACACTGGATATCATGTAGCCTTTAAGTGATAATACCTTCCAGCGCAGATGAAACAGCCCTCAGGAAAAGTGTTCTTACTTCAGAACACCTGGTAAATTCACCGAAGTTCAGATGGGGTTTGTGTTCCCTATTGCTTCAATCCTAGGATAAGAGCTGATTTCTTTTGCCTTCCAAAAATCTATCTCCATATTCTAGAACTTTCTCTAATTTAGTTATAAATTCCACATATTTAACAAGAAAGTGGGGGTAGGAAGGCAGGTCAGAAAAAAGAGAAACATTCTTTTAGGAAAGTCATGCAGGTATATTCTTCCCTTTTTGGTGTGCTGGCATCTTGGAGACAGGTGCTGTGATTCCCACGGGCTCGGTTGCCAACATGAAATGTAACATTGAGACCATGTTTCCCAGTGGGAACCTGACCTGACTGCCAGTCTTCTCCACAACATCTACCTCGCCTGCTTTTAGTCCTTTCACCTACATATGATGTCATCCCAGCCACCTCAAAATACTGATTCGTAGTACCTTCCAGAAAGTGCTATATAAGAATACAATCAAGGCTTTCATCAGGTTCTCCTCTCCATTATTTCTTACTAATCCCAACAGTAATCAGTTCCTCTCCAAACTGATCCCCAGGAAACAAAGTTGGATGCTCTGCCAATTCATGTTAGATGAGGCCACTTGTTTGTTTCCTGGCTGCCCAGCAGCTCAGTCCAGAAATAACCACATAGAAACTATATTATTTAAATCACTGATTGGCCCATTAGCTCTAGCTTCTTATTGGCTAACTCTTACATCTTAATTTAACCCATCTCCATTAATCTGTGTGTCGCCATGTGGCTGTGGCTTACCGGGAAAAGTCCTGTCTCCACTGGGGGCTACATGACTTCCTCCTTCTTCCTCCTAGCATTTAGCTTAGTTTTCCCCGCCTACCTAAGTTCTGCCCTATCAACAGGCCAAGGCAGTTTCTTTATTCACCAATGGTATTCACAGCATACAGAGGGGAATCCCACATCAAAGTCATGCTCTTTACCTTGATCATTTGCCTTTCTACAAATTTCATAATTCCAGGGCTCTTAAAAGTCCTGGCTGGACAGAAGTGAAAACCAAAGCCCAGAGAAGTAAAGGGGCTGGTGTCTGTCACCCAGCTGGCTAGCTGTAGGCTCAGAACTGGAACCCTAGAAGCCAAACTCTGAAGACAATGCTTTTTTTTTTTTTACTGTTATCACAAACAGTTGTTTGAGAGCCTTCCCAGTACTCTGAGATTACAAAGACAAAAGTTAGCCAGGGAATGGGAACAAACAAAAAGCTACAGTAAAGTAAAACAATACAAATAAGTGAGACTGTGCACAGAAAAAGAGAAGGGTGCTACAGTAAGCATTGCAGCTCGGATGGAAAGGTATCCTGGCAGTCGGGAGCCAAGGAATACCACAAAGTTACACCATACAACAAACCTCACACAAGAGATTTATTGGGAGGGAAAAAACCAGGAGGGTGGCTTCCTCTGCTTGGGCGAGAAACAGCAGGGAACTTGGAAGAAAGGTGAAACCTTTCAGGGTGGAACTTTCCAGAGTGAAGACTGGTAGGATTTCTTGTTCAGAGACCGGACTTTTTACTCTGTAGGGTGGGGAACTGGGTCCAGCAGTTAGGGCAATTAGAGTGCTGTGTGGGTGGAACCTGGAGGTCCTTGGGGGAGGAGCCTGGCCACCCATGTGGCTTAAGGGACTTACAGACACAGTACTATGTCCAGTCTACACGTGATACCTCATCCTTCAAGGATTAATACTGGTACTTATTTATGAGTGGCTGATGTTTTAAAAATCAGCAGTGCGCTACTTTCAGGAACCTAGAAAACAGCAAGTACTCTCCCTCAAAGAATGCGACTAATAGCCTCTTTCTCACCATTTCACTCTCTGGAAGAAGGCACAGAAATCTTCACTGACAAGAATTACTCTAAACAACTGCTTCTGTGACCTCCAAATTTCTATCTATACTCTAGACCTCTCCAGCCTCCTAGAACTGACTTACCATCTCTTCTTAGTTTTCTAAGAGGTATCCACAACCTCTGGCCACTGCCCTCCTGGTTCCTATCTTACTATGGCACTTCTTTTTCCTACCAGACCAAAACCTTCAGAGTTACTGCTGAGTCTTCTCTCTTTCATATTCTGTCAACTCAAACCGCCTTCAAATTACATCCTGAATCTAACATCTCCTTAGTCTCTCCATCCATTCCATTCTCTACTTACATGTTCAATATAACTTGACATTACTTTGTTCTGAATAACTGTTCCTACCTGGTTCCTCATTCCCACCCTTGTTACTCTGATGTCTACTCTACATACGGTAGCTGTACTCATCACCATCCTTGGCTTTTCATTGGAGAAAGGGCAAAGGCTTTCTAAATACTTATATAGTTCGCCTGTTCCAGTCTCTGGAACTCATCCTCACAGATCCACAGGCACATGGGCCCCTCTGGTGGTCACAGGATATGCCAAGCTCACCTTTACCTCTGCTGAAGAAAGCCTTTCTATTTGTTTCCCTTAGCTTGAAGCACACTTCCCAACTTTTGCATGGGGTAAAAGCGAAGGGGCTACTTCACTTTACTCAGTTTTCTGCTAAGAGGTCACCTCAATGCAGCCTTCACAGCATTCCAGCTGAAAGACCCCAAACACTAACCTTTACCTTCATTTTATTTTACTGCACTGTAACTTCCATAACTCTCGGTACTGTCTTCTCCTCTCACTAGAGAGGCCCAGGATGACATACAGAATTTGCTTTGCTCACTGTTGACCTTTGATGCCTTAGTGACCAACATATAAAAAGTCTGAATGTAATGAATGACGGGCTCCTTTGACTTAGTGAGATTTGGGACAACTTATTGCTGCCCCCCTCAAAGACTTTTTATCTTGACTGTTCCCTAAACCCCCAAAAGGTTAGCTATTCCTTTTAAAAAGAGAAGAGAAGAGCTGGGGAGATGGTCCAGAAGGTCAGGGGAACAGAATTCAGTTCCCACACACACAGTAGGTGGCTTTCAATGGTCTGTAACTCCATTTTCAGGAGGTCTGACATCCTCTCCTGACCTTGGTAGAAACCCACATATATGAAGCATATACTCAAATAGATTTACGCACATAAATAAAAATCAATCTTTTAAAATTTTTTTAAAAAACTCCACAAAAATTCAAAGGAGTGATGCATTATCTAGTCAGCTGCGTTATATTCTGACAAATGTTTCCTCTCCATTATTTATGACAAATACAAAAGAACTCAGTGTATATGTCCTCGGGGTATTTTTCATAATTAATGAAATCTTTTGAAGAGGAAACTTTACCAGAACAAAAGTTTCAGTTGCCCCGGGCTGGCCAAAGACCATGATCACAATCCCACGCAGAGTAAATAGCAAAGGTTTTTTTTCTAAATTTCATAGCCCTCTGTAACAACATCTTTCATTGCTGTTACCAGAATCCAGTATGTGACCATCCTGCAAACGTCTGAGTGTGATGGTCTGTGGTGGTCTGTTAAGTAAAAAATAAAATTATCATTTTCAATATGCTTATACCTTCTAAACACATAATCATCAGAACCAGAGGATCACAGAGGCCAATAAGAATCTGAAAAGTGCCCTAGTCAGTCAAGAGACACACAGGGGCCATCAAGAAAACATCCTATCCTTGACCCAACTAGCCCACAACAATATGTCAGTCACATTTTTTATACATGTAAACAATAATTTAATTTCCAAGTATATTAATGTGTATTTGATCCAAACCAAATATATATATATATGTATATACATATGTATATATATATTTTACAAATCAATTTTTTTTCTCATTTTATTTGTTTTATTTCTTGGTTTCTCAAGACAGGATTTCTCTCTGTGTAGTCTTGGCTGTCCCAGAACTCGCTTTCCACATTCCTTTAAATTTATATTAAAATTAAATATTTTTCTTCCCTTCTTTAATATTTTTTGTTTGTTTTTGTTTTTCTCTGTGTAGCTTTGGAGCCTGTCCTGAGACTTGCTCTGTAAAAAAACCAGGCTGGCCTTGAACTCACAGAGATCTAACTGCCTCTGCCTACCAAGTGCTAGGATTAAAGGTGTCCAGATTTTTCTCACTTTATGTCTAAAGTAAGTGTATACCATTGCTAAATAAAAAATTCGGTTTATGTTTAACAAAAGATTAAATTTTAAAGTATAATGAAAATATATAATATTTTAATAATGTGTTAAAAGAATTTTGGCCTGAATTTACATCTTTATTGTACCTTATAGAAGTGAAAACACTTATTTAAATTCCTGAGAGACATCATGCGATTATATTGTCTTGAGAAGAGTTTATAAATTTGTAAAACAAGGAAGTGCCAATACAGTAAAGTTTCTCATTTTAAGCAGCTTCCTGGGCCTGACGTCCAAAGGAATGTGGTCTTCTACAGAGACAGACTCTAAAAAGGAGCTGCAACATGATAGCTCATTATCAGGAAAAGAAGGATCTGCTGTATTATCAAGCCTACTTGGTCCAAGACTCAGGAAGGGTTTCCAGAAGCCAGACTTCAAGGATTGGGGTTACCCAGAAAAAGAGTACAGGGAAGGGTCCCAAGGTTAGAGGGAAGAATGTACTTCAGTGGTCCAGAAGGGGAGGACAGGAACATACATAAAAGGAACTAAAAAAGTAAAAGTTCAGACTAACTGGAACATCGAACTTTAAGTAAGAGGATGGACAGAAGAAGACTGAGGAAAGGTGGGGGTCATAGTGCTGGACAATACCAAAGTCTTAACGAACACAGAAGATCAGATAAAGAAGTTATACAAGCTAGCTGCTTTCAAAGATGGTAAATACTCCCTCTGGAGAGCCCAAACACAAGAGAAGCATAAGTTATTTTAGTTTTGGAGAGGTCAGGTTTCAATCTTCTAATGACTCCTTCAACCTGCATCTTCCAAATAAACTAAAATCTCTCCAAAGAACAAAGAGCCTGGTGAACCAAATGTTAGCAAGAAGTGACCACATGCTATAATCCTGCAAACACATCAGTCCCATGAGGTAACAGTACAGCAGCAGCAAGAAAACTGCATGAGTCAGGCCAGTTAAGCCTACGTTAATTCCCTCATCAGAGAATCTGTGGCATTTCTCCCCTGCCTACCCTTTACACCAAAGGCTATGTCTCAACCACACACCTCAACAACACAAGTGGAAAGGACTTTAACTTAGCCATCATAAAAAGACAAGAAAATACTTTGCCTGTTTCACACCTCAGCGGTGGGGAGGGAACACCCTCCTATTCAAATCCATAGATGAGCATATTTACAATGTGATTGAGTCAGTCAGCTAAGAATAAAAAACATTGAGCAAAATAAAATTAAAACCAAATACAAAGCATTAAAGTTTAAGTCTGGATTCAACCTGTTCACACAGTCATAGGCCAATGCAGCTGACTGAAGCCAATCTCCATCTGGAAAAAAGAAAATATTCTAAATCTCACTCAGAAAACCACACTACTAGACTTGGTAAGAAGGTGAGGATTAAACGAGACCAGATATGGACAATGTCCAAAAATGCCTGCAAGAACTGCTGCTCCCAATAAAATCAAACATTGTCCAAAAGATGAATCCCCCTTCATGCTTTTGAAGCTGTGGTGGTGATAAAAGAAAAGACGGACACAACTGTCAATCTCTTCTTGTGGGTGAGTTTCTACATGGTTTTCGCCTACCATGATTTAATGAGCTGCAGTTAGGAAGTTCATTTCCAGAATTAGAAGTATCAGGCAGGTGGTACAGAAAAGCATTTCAGGATGTTCTTTGAGATAAGAGGGTCAACTGTGGTAAACACTTTCAGAAATTGACTAAAGTAATGCCAAATATGCCGAAATCATAAATATTTTGGAGCCTTGAAGTAGAACAAAGGGAGAAGTTAAGCTTAAAGCAAGCTATGTAGTTTCTTGTTGTATGTGCCAGGGAGGAAGGCGGAAGCTGCTTTCCTCTGCATTCTCTCGTGCAGTCACCCACTCTGCCCCATCCAGTTTCTTAGGAGAGTCCTTACTGAGTTTCCAAGACGGCAGAGATGGAAAGCTGTGAAACCTGGTAGCACAGGGATAAAACCAGAGGGGCTTACAAAATAAAGCCTGTCCTAACACACACGACATGTTCAGTCACTTCCTTCTGTCCTCTACAAACCTTTGTTCCCACCTCACCCCTTCATGACATCGACTTATGGAACTGTCCCTCTTCTCCTCTAGATCCCTTTGCTTCAGCTGTAGTTGCCTTCTTGTTAAGTATTCAAATATATCAAGTACACTTGAGCCTTAGGGATCGGCTATAAGATGTTTGTCCTTGGCCTGGAATGTTCTTCCCATAAGTGTAAATTCTCACCTCCTTCAAATGTCTGCACAAATGTGACCTATGCTACAATACTTAACTAAGATTCTCCATTTCCATTTAAATAAAATCTGACGTCACTATCCAACACTAATACCCAACTTACAATACTTAGTATCTTCTTAATGTTATGTAATTGTGCACTAATCAGGTAGGCTTTGTCTCCTTCCTCAAACTCTGCTCGAATGTTAACTCAGAAATACTTATTTTAGTAACCAAACTAAAGACCTGGAGTTGTATGTGATACATAATAGATGATGTTTATTTAACAGATGAATGAACAAGTGCATAGTACAGAAACCAAATCTTTTTTCCTGCTTGGTGATGGGTAAAAACAAAATCTAAAACAAAACACAGAGGCATATGTTCATCCACACTAAAGTCTTATCTAGATAAATGAATGGTATCAGATTCTTCTGCTTCTAGGGAAAGGGAATGGTTGCAAGGTGAAGTCAGTAGACACCCTAAAGGAGATGCAAAGAGCAAAGACAACAGAGATCTGCACAAGAGTCCAAAGATTTAAATGCTCACAACATATCTCTGGGCTATTTATTTACCTGCCGTGTCCAGTTTGCTAAGAATTTTGTACAATGCATTTTGATCATATTCAACCCCCTCCCCTCAAACCTATTTCCCCTTCCCCGCCCACTCAACTTTATATTTCTCCTTGTTTGTTTTTTGTTAAGTCATCAAAAACAGTTTATTCTGTCCAAATACTTAGAAATATGGCTTTTATTGGAGGGTGGTCTACCCACTAGGGGCTGTACCCTTAAAGAAAATGATTTTCCCTCTTCAAGCAGCTATCAATTGCCAAGTACCCCTTAGCTAGGGATGGAACTTCATGCCCACTTCTTCTCTCCAACCTGGAATTTTGTCTGGCTTGAGCCTGTACAGGTCATATAAGTGTTCTCAACTGCTATGAATTCATGTGTGCAAAAATAATAAAAGCCCAGAGACAAATATTGGGGTTCAACCTGAAAACCAGAAAAGCAAAGTAGCCAAGACACTGGAGAAAACAGTTTCCTAAAGTCACCCACCACCTATGGCCCCAATAAAGGTGCCATATATGTATTTCATTGGCAGGTAAGCCTTAGATTCAATCCGGTATGGGGAACTTGCACAATATTCATGCCACTATTGCACCAGTGGGCATGTCTTGCCAGGCCAGTCTTTGTTGTAGTTTCCCAGGCTCACAACTGGGTAAGACTGGTCATTCCTTTCCTCGTCCAGTAGCAGACACTGCACCTTCCAGCACTATGAAAGCTAGACAGTGGTATTAAGTTTCCCAGTGAATACCAGCATGATTTCTCCATGAGAAACAAATTTTATGAAGGTATTTTGCCCAATACCACCCAGAAAGATTATGAAGAAATATGCTCTTTTTAAAACAGACTTCCTTATAGAACAGCATGACTCTAAAACATAAAGAAACCAATCTCTCCTCACTCTGGCTAGATTTAAAACTTGAAATAATAAATAAGCATCAGAAACTTTCACAGGATTGAATAGCAAAAACCTAGCTGTGCTGTGCTCCAAATCAGAATCATCAGCTCTCTTCTCTGTGGGAAGACAGCCCCCTAAATAAATAAATAAAGTTCAGAGAAAAACCCTCCTTTGCCTTCTCTTGAGTCCCTAAAAGGATCTAGCGCCCTGGAGAAAGGTAGACTAATCCCTTAACCAGCAAGTGTAGTCTCCAGCCTGCGGGGGGGGGGGGGGGGGGGGGGAATTCAGGCCTCTAGGGAGCAATTTAAGAAAGATGAAGCCATAAAATAATTAATGAGGAAATGAGTTAATCTGTAGCTGGTTCTAATCCATATGTCCAAGAACAGCATCATTATAAATAGCAATCTCCTAACAGTCATTCAACCTAGCAATTTCTTCACTTCACCTTCCTGCTGTACCCTATCCCAATCCTTATTTTATTATGAAAGGAAGGTAGGAAGAAGCCAGAGGGTTAAATTTCTCACATCTAAATCCCTCCAGCAACTTGAATTTCCTGAAGCTACTCTCCTAGGAGGGGGTATATTGTGACCAAGATTTCCTGCAGCACCTCCTGCCATCTGCAAAATTAAATTAAATGGTCCTTCTCTTTTGAAATCTTGCCATCAATGTACCAAAGGGAACATCTGAGTATACCAGTCAGGGACGATAGCTTTTCCTTTTTACCAACACACACAAATCATTAGGAGATTAAGTCTCTGAATGGCTAATGTGCACTTTCATAAAGAAGGAGAAGTTAAATGCTCAGTCTGACACCCACATAGAAGGGGCTGGGATTGCACTTGCTGCTGCCCTTGGAAGATGATTAAAAGCAGGGCAGACAGGAAGCTAATGGCTTTTTTGCTGTACTTTTATGGGGGCAGGGGTGTCAGGAATGGACATGGGAAATCAAGTGCCAAGTGTTGAAGGGCAGATGGTGGGGGAAGGGGAAAATGATTATATGCCTACAGGGCACTGGGACACCCCCAAAGAACAGAGTACTCCATACCCAAGGCAGTTGTGAAGATGCTGCAGCATGCACTCACTATGCTACTACAAATGGCTCTTTTTTAAAGCAAAAAGAAATTTAAGCTAATGCAAAGGTGGGGGTTGGGTGGAGATCACTGTACAATGCTGTATGTGAAGCCCTAGGTTTAAGCCCCAGCCAAATTTCCCACCCAACTCCCAGCCCCCCCCCCGAAATAGACAGCCTGCAACTTTTGTATTTGATGTACTACCAAAATTTCCACTTTTCTGCCCCTACAGACCAGACCCTACCCCACCACCATACACACAAAAATCTGATGATTTTAGCCATTTCTGCCACCTTCCTCTAACTGAACAATTTAACTCAACAGTTACTTCTACACCCACCTGGTCATGCTTTAAATATGCCTAGATTTGGAACAACAGAAGCAACTGGGTAAAAAGAAAAACGAAAATTTAGGAAATGACAATTTTCAGAATATATCTCATCTGAAAAGTAACAGATGGGAACAGACTTTATATGAATATAAAATTACATACAAATCATTTATTCAAGTAACTTCAATCCAACAAATCTTTATTAAGTTCTTACTATTGTGCCTATGAGAAAAGACCAAACACAATGGGTCAAAAACCCATCCAGTCTAAAATGCAGTGGGCTCCTATTTATGCACCCGGAAGAGATTTCTTAGAAAACCCAGTAATGGCTCTAGATTGCAGGGCTGCAATGGAACCTACACCTGGCCCCAAAGTCACTCTAAACAACTTTTCAGGTCCACTTGCCATCCCTCAGTCACAAAATGGACAAAATGATTTAGAAGTCAAGACAGAGGCAAAGAGGGGAACCAGGCGGTGCCTACAAAACTAAGAAATATATGCTTCTTAATGAGACATCTGGCAGGAAGAGTGAAAAAAATCCTTACATAAAATTCTTTAAAAGATTATAGTCCACAATGGAAGTTATTCACTACAAATTTTAAAAGCCACTGTAGTTAATAATAAATCTCTCCATTTATTTCTTGTCATCTTGTGGAAAGCATAGACATTTCGAGGGAAGAGCTAGGAATAAAATCACTTCTTAGAGAGGGTATGCTGGTGAGTGCCTTTAATCTAGCATTCCAGAAACAGGACAGGCAGATTTCTGAGTTTCAGGCAAGCCAGGGCTACTTAGCAAAACCCTGCTCAAAAAAGGAGGAAGAGGAAAAGGAAGAGGAGGAGAAAGAGGAGGAAGAGGAGGGAGGAAAAATGTATGTCTTGATCTTGGATCTAGGACCTGGGAAAAGATAGTAGGATGTAAGAACTGTATAAAGAATAGAGAAGGAAAAAAAAATCCAAGAACCTGGACAAAAGGAATCCTTAGAAATTCTCTGACCCCAGGATAGCTACAATTACAGTTGTTTCACAGAAACACATTTCAGACATCAAAGGAAGGAAGGAAGGAAGGAAGGAAGGAAGGAAGGAAGGAAGGAAGGAAGGAAGGAAAGAAGGAAAAGAAAAACAAAAAGATATTCTGGCTAGGCAAGGTGACACACACCTGTAATCAAAGTACTAAGAGGGAGAACTGTTACAAGTTTGGAGCCAGCTTGGTCCACACAGCACAGTTTTAGCCAAGGAGGACCAGAGTGAGATCTTGTCAAGAAGGAGGAAGTGAGGAGGGAGAAAGATACCAATCAAAAGGCTCACAGTTTCTCAATTCTCAATGTAGTGAAACCGACAAAAAGGTTTTTATAAAAATGAAACACTCCCCCAGATACTATGTTTATTATTTTAAAAAGGTTTGATGATGATGACGATGATGATGATGATGATGATGATGATGATGATGATGATGATGATAATATTGGGCCTTGTTACTCTCTCTTGCTGTCCTGCAAAGGAGACAGTCTGGAACTGAAATGACATCAGCCTTTAGGCCACTTGTCCTACTGTCAGTATCTGCCAGGAATTGGCCAAAGGCAGAAATCTAAACCCCTCAAAAAGAAATATTCTCTTTGGATCCCAACACTAATTTGACCAGTAATACAGTGGCCATTTCACAAAAAAGATGCTCTACTTGGTGGGGTCTGGGCAGGGGATAGGAAGCCAGGGCAAATAAAAGAGCCAAGGTGATAGAGCCTGAATTCTGGTAGAAATTAAAACGCCCAGATATCCAGTAAGCCTGGCAGAAGGAGGAAGAGTTCTACAGACGTCACTAGTAGACATCCCTTACCTCTGTTCCTTCCTCCCAAGAACACTCTCCTAAAGTCTTCAGAGAGATATCAGGACTGTCTGCAAAGCTTCAGAGCAAAGTCAAGGAGATCCTGCTTTGTTTCAGTGTCTTTGGAATGTTGGGACTCAGGGCCCTCTATCCCTTGCTAAGCCTGAGCCACAGCAAGATGTGAAAAGTGAACAAAGACGAAGAACAAAGAACAAATAACGGCTGAGGAAAGGGGTGCTGTCTTTCTTAATGACTATTTTCTTCATTTTGCTTTTTTGTATTTTGCAAATTGTCTACGACAATCATGCTGCTTATCTAACTAGAAAGGCAACAAAATGTTATTTTAACACGAACTCACAGCTGCTGTGGATGCCTACACACAAAATCAAATCAATTAACATTAAAAGCTTGGAGTAGGATGGAGTTCATGAGCTATGAAGAACTATGGAAGGACAGTTGCTGGCTTTTGGGGGAGGGAGAGTCAGTTTTCTTTATGGGTGTGGCTAGCAGGTTGACTAAGCTCCAGTGGATGGCCTCAAAACCTAAAGTATATGGACAGCACAAATTGGAGATGATTAATTTTTAAAAAGGATGATGTAATGTAAAGGGAGCAGTAAGGAGGTAGAGGTAGATTTAGGAGGAGATAAGGGGAAGAACTGGGATTGAACATGACCAAAACCATTGTATAGAACTCACGTAGTTAATAAAAATACTGTTTTAATGATCAAACCAACAGGAATGAGCACGCGCGCGCGCGCGCGCACACACACACACACACACACACACACACTAAATGTAAAATAAGATCAGCAGGAGCACTACCCAAAATGCTTCTGGGCAATGTTTTAAGGAAGGAAATGGGAAGATGAAAGAAAATAAAGAAAAAGTCACAATTTTTTTTGGGGGGGGGGCAGGATGAAACAGAGTTTCTCTGTGTAGCTTTGAAGTCTGTCCTGGAACTCAGTCTGTAGACCAGGCTGGCCTGGAACTCATAGAGATCTGCCTGCCTCTGCCTCCCAAGGGCTGGGATTAAAGGCTTTTTTTTTTTAAGAAAGAAAAAACCAAAAAGGAAATAAAAGAAAAAGTGGTGAAGAAGATTTGGGAGACTAGGTCCAGGGATGCATTTTCCTATGTGTCAGTGTGTACACTTAGGTTAGAGAAATAAATTACTGTATGACAGAAGGTGCCTGGTGGTTCGGTGTATCCACTGTAAAAGAAAGTACTCCAGATAAAGATTCCTTATTTCTGAATGACTGCTCAGGAGAAAGATTTCTACTTGGGTAATTTTCATCCTTGGCTGTGTTAGATCTATAAAGCCTGGGAAGTCAATGATGAAGTTCAAGGCTTACTGTGTTTCAGTAGCTGGCCTCCTGTTTTACAAAGGGCTGTTGGCCACCACCAATCAGGCAGGACAGACCACTTTACTTTCACATAAGATCTTGGCTCACCTCTAGGGCCTCCTGGAAGACTATAGTCTTAATGATTCTTTCTGTGAGCCTCTGGAGACAGTTTTCTAATATGAATTCAGTGTTACACAGCCCGGACACAGAGGAAACAACACCACAGAGAGGCAAGAGACAGATGCCAATTTTTAGCAGAAGCCTCTGTTCCTTCCAGTTTAGAAAAAAATCTGTTGGCAAGAATAATGCAGTAGAATGGTTTTTGTTAGTGTGTTGTGGGGGGAGGGCCCACACACCATAGAGAAATTGACCAATCAATCTTCCATGCCTTTAAGGAAGGGGGAACAATCCTACTTCCTAAATTTTTACTCTCTGTTACCAAGGTCCAAGCACCATACTTCTCCCCATCAAGATGCAATCAACATCCTTAGTTGGTCACTGGTCCAGATTGATGTACTACATTACTGACTGAAAACTAAGTATAGAAAGAAGTTCACTGACTTTTGTTTTTCCTATGTAAAGAAAAGCCCACAGCTTCCCATGTTAAGAACCCAGTAGAACCAAAGAAGGGTTACCCCGAAGAGAAGTTAGATTACTTTAAACTCAAATAGTAGCACCATAGCCTGAAGACCTGGTACATTTAGAAAACTACAAGGGTAGATTTGCTTGCCATGGTGACTGAAAAGGTGCTACCAGCATTGAGTATGAAAGGGTAGAGTGTAATGTCTTAGGTATGTAGATACTCTGACACAGCCATCATGCCAACGGCATCTACACTAAGAATCACTATGGGAGCCAGGCTATAATCCTAGCACTTAGAAGGTAGAGACAGTAGGATTGTTACAAGTTCAAGGCCAACCTGAGCTATACAGTGAATTCCCTGTCCTCTTGGGCAAAGAGAGAGAACCTGTCTCAAAAATACTGCAGCAAAAACAAAAGAATGACTATAGGCAGTAGTAGAGATTAGATTTTTCTTGTCTCTTTCTTATATTTTCTTACATTCATTCACCTGGGAAAATACTTTGAAAATAATGAAAAAGTAGTATATACAATAAAAGGGATATCTCCTCCTATCCCCACTCTGCCCCAAAGTTCTGTATCCTGAAGGTGACTGTTACTATTTTTCATATGTCTTAAAAATATTATATGTATCTAGAGTAGGAATATATAAACATCTGTATCTATTCACTCCTTGTATTTTTAAAAAACTGAACAGTATATCTTGGAGGTTTTTCAAGTTGTACATTATAAATCTGACTCTTCTTTCTACTGGCTATGCTGCACAGCATTTAAATGGCTGTGCTTCCGTATGTGCAACTATTTCCATTGATGGTTATTGCAAAATTTCTTCTCCATTCTCAATGCTGTAATGAATATAAATGTAAGTACATTTGCAGAATAAAGTCTTGGAAGGGGTCCATAAATAGGTATATATATTTTAAATTCTATTTATTTATATGTGCACATGTTGGGGGGGTACATGTTCATTTCATATGTGTGTGAGTGTTGGTATATAAGAATGTGAGTAGGTATGTAGAGGTCAGAAGACAACTCTGGCTATCAGTCCTTATCATCCACCTTGCTTGAGACAGGGTCTTTTTGTAGCTTCCCTCTTTGGTTTGTACACCAGCCTGGCTCTTAGCCTGGTTGGCCCAAGAGCATTTGGAATTTCTTGGATGTTATGTAATAAAGGAGATCCACAAGAGCCCATAATAAAGAATAACAAATATTTATTGGGGATTACTCACAATAGAAAGTCGCTGCGTTCCTCTGCTCTGTGGGCACTGGGGTAGTGAACCAAACTCCCACCACAACCAAGCAAAGGGAAAAGAGGGCCAAGCACACTTCCTGTCTGTGCTTATAGTACCTCAGACCACACCCTAATAGGCTAGTGTCTAAAAGGCTACTGGCTGAATGAATTCCCACAACACTGGGGCCCACCTTCCATCTGTGTAGGTACACTGGCATCACAGGCATGTGTTACTGCTCCCAGAATAATGTGTCATCCAGGGATTAAACCTCAGGTCCTCACATCTGCACAAGTGTTTTTCCCACTGAACCATCTCCTCAGTCCTATTTACACTCTTTGAGGCAGGGTTCCTGACGACCATGCTGGCCTCAAACTTACTACATATCCTCTTGAGTACTAAGATTATAGGCTTATGCCACTATGCCCAGCTTATGTGGTACAGGATATTGAACCCATTGCTCTATGCATGCTAGGCCAACACTCTACCAACTGGGTTATATTTTTAGTCCAACATTATCTCTGAGTATTCTATGAATATAGGAGCAGTTGTCTAAGTGCTTCTCAAGCCTAAAGCCATTAATAATGTGCATCTAAAACAAGTGCTTTTAAGTCTCCAGTTTGAACTTTTACATATTTACTTTTTGTAGAGGAAGAACGCTGAAAGATTCCACACACTTGGTTAAAAGAAATATTAAGTGTCTTGTTTTACTACCCTTCCTCATAGTCTCCATGACCAACCTTCATCCCCAAATGGGGTATAATTATGCCAAACAGTTCAGTTTTTACTTTTACCATGGAAAAAATGTCAAACTTAGCTGAATTATGCATGAGCTTCTATGTAACATGATCAGGTATCTTCAAAACTTCCATTCTCACAACTTATTTTAGTACTTCTGAATAGATCTAACAAGGGACTTGCTATCATATCATTAAACTGTGGCATGTGTCTTAGCATGGGCATTTGTAATTTATCAGTACACCCATATATTTGCAAAGATGTGTATATGTGCTGGGGAGTTCTTACTTTTACACATTTTTTCCTACTTGCCTGGATCAAAATCTTCAGAGCATGAACAAAGGTACATCAGTCCATACTTTCCTACTGCCTGAAGTTTGTGAAGAAGTTGTTTCATTCTTGTAGCACTGAAGTTCTCCTTCATTACAACTCCCAGTCACCACTTTTCTCACTTGGTCCCATCGAGACAGAATAGGTGTTGCCTGCTCTTGTAACAAGATACTCTCACAGTCATGTACAATTAATCAACAACTAGAAATGTAATGTGCTTCAACAGGTTATCCCTACTATAAGAGTCTGGTTACTATAACTAACCTGGACCATGTCTGCTAAGCCAGCAGACATCTTAGTGTAATTGGGAAGATGGGTAGCCATGGGAAGTAAGCCAATAAGCAGCATTCCTCTATGGTTCCACCTCTGCTCTTGCTTGAGTTTCTCCCCACACTTCCTGCAGTAATCAGCTGTGATCTGGATGCATACACCAAATAAACCCTTTCTTACCCAAGTTGCTTTTGGCCCTGATATTTATCACAGCAACAGAGAAACCTAATTAAGATACTAACTTAGTAAATGTAAAGTGTCTGCTAAAATAAGATATGTAGGGTTATACTGCGAGGACAATCAAGCCCCTAAATTTCAGTGGCTTAATACAACAAAAGCTCATTTCTTGCTTATGCTTCTATGTCCAACAAAGATGAGGAGTACAGACTGTACATCATTGTAGTTTAAAGGTCCAGACTAACAGAGGCTCAGTCTGGACACAAATATTAACAATACCAAGGCAAGAAAACACTGAACTGTTTGATCCTGGAAATTGTTTCTGTTTAGCAATGTTACATTTAACCACATTTTGCTGTTCAGAATAAGCTACACTGCCACTACTAACTTCAAAGGAAAATTGAGAAGTAGATGCCAGTGACTACTAGAAGCCTGAGGAAACTTAAACAGAAAATATATTAATAGAACCATGCTGCTGAAAATATTTCATTTGGTCTATTCCTGTATCTAGGCAAAGTTGAAGCTGCAATTACAAAATAAATAAATAACAGAGTAAGCTTTTTTAGAAAGAAAATATATCTGAATTGTTCAATCAAGAGATGGCATCTGTATTCATCACGCCACTTAATTTAGGAAACAAAGTGAATGATTAAAGCGTACTCCACACTAGTGCTCCTGGAAACTAAAACCCCAGAAAAGAAACAACTGTAGGGAAAATGTGTGACCGCTGAGAAGTTTCTGCACCCCATAAGCCTCTCCACTGACACAGCAATCAAATCAGACCAAATCAAATCAAACTAGAAAGAGCCCAGGTTTAATGGGTAAAATGCTCCGGGATGATTTTCCAGCTCCCCAGAGAGGAGGTGGGAAGAGAGACTGAGTCTGTTTTCTGGGGGGTATTTTAAACACCCTGTGGGAGTGGTCTTGAGCATCTCTGGGGGAGGAGTCGTCATTTGGAGGGCTTTCTGAAATGTGGCAGGGTTTGGAAAGAGATAAAGAAGGGGACTTAGGGTGGAACTTCCATCACAACACTCCAGACTCTGGGGATATGGATGCCAGAGGCCAGGGTAGAGCTTCCACCAGAACAACTGAATGATGCCAGGTTTTCAGATAACCACAGAAAGCCAGTTCACTGAAATAACACTGTACATTTACTTTTTAACCTAAGTAATACATAAGAACAAAACCAGTAAACAGTAGTCTACACACTACAACACAACCACCACTATTAGGACGTGAGGCCTACAGCATTATGACTCACACTGGAAGCTCTCTCTCCATAAAACATCTATTTCCTGCAGACACAGAACAAGTGAGGTTTAATTCTTGTTCGACAAGGATTCTCTGTTTCTTTCATCCTTCTCTCTCCTCCATCATTCAGTCTCTTACAGTGAGAAAACCTCCAGTTACACAACTATTTCTTCAAATGAATTCCCAAGTTGCTATGGTAACAAACACCTTCCTCCAATACTATCAACATGTTTCCCTCCCCTACAGGCACACTTCTTGATATACTGCCAGAAACACCAATCTCCTAACACCTGCTTGCTCCTCAAACCTATAAATGAGACTTTTTAGAAGACTCCGCTAATAAGCGAAGCAGCTACCTGACAAAAAGCCAACTTTGTATCCATTATCTCATTTAATAATTTAAAAATATTGCCTGGTATCTGTTATTTGCCTTATGTTAAAGATAAAATAGCTATAAATTAGAGGCCAGATATCTTGGTCAAGGAACTAGAAATATGGATTTGAACACAAGATTCTCAGATCACACTGTCTCTAAAAGCACCTTCTGTCAACACAAAACTTTGCCCAGATATAAGGAGTGAGCTACGGATCTTGTTCATTAGTTTATCTTGGTTTCTTTATCCAAAAAGGTGTTAGACACTTCAAGACATTAGCTTGCATCTAATTCAGCACACACTGCTCTTAATCCAGCAGCATTTTAAGACATGTTGCTAACAACAGAAGGCTGAACCCTAAACAAGAAAAGCACCGTTCTGCTCTTCACCTCCAAGGGCTTCTACGGAGAACAAGATAATGTGTGCTAAGTGTTCTTTACACAGAATGAAGGCACAAGATTAGCAATATCTTCACAGATCGATGAAGCATCCACAATATGACCAGGTTCCAAGAAAAGTCCATAATGGTTGAACTGCAGTCAAGTGACCCAGATTATCTTTCTTGGGCCCATTCAAAGCCTCCCCTCAACCCCCATCTGATCCATATCCTCACTATTCTCTCTAAACGCAGATCCAGAAACATATTTTCTAGATTGTGTTTAATTAATTAATGGATTGATATGCAGTGCCATAAGTGCCACAGTTACTTCACTGATCCACCTCTCCCATCTCCCAACACAGGAATACTTTATATTATTACTTTGTAAACAAGAGTGAAACATTCAGCATCCCACAGTTATTTTCCCAGTCTGTTCTTCTTAATCATTCACATGGCATAAACTGATACTCCCCTGGCCGGGAGCTATTAGTAGTCTCCCTCTTTTCCCATCAACAACTTACTCATTGTGAGGAGAAAGGAATATATTCTAAAAAAAAAAAAGAAAGAAAGAAAGAAAGAAAGAAAGAAAGAAAGAAAGATAAAGAAAGAAAGAAAAAGAAAGAAGAAAGAAAGAAAGAAAGAAGAGAAAGAAAGAATGAAAGAAAGAAAAGAAAGAAAGAAAGAAAGAAAGAAAGAAAGAAAGAAAAATCAGTAAGTTACCTAGCACTGCCACCCACTCCAAGAGGCACACGAGAGAATTAGACCAATTTGTTGTCTCTATAATAAACAGACCACTTCATCCGAGCTCTAGAGTTTTGTTGCGGATGACTAATTCTGAGTAGTTAATGGCTATAGGACCCAGTCCCTATTCTCTAGCTATGTCAGTAAATCAAAGGCACTCCTCCTCAACCCAATCTTGCTTTGCAAACTTCTGCACATCAATCCATTAAGAATCTGCAGTGTGATTTGTCTTATTCACTATTACCCTGTGAAATTGCTCTACAGCTGCCATGGTAGTAATCACAGTGATCAGTAATTCAGACTGATTGAGCAAAGGCCTTAAGTAGGTTTTATTATTAAAATAAGCCAAGACAGCCCATATGCCTCCATGGAATAGTCATCCTAATGACTCTTGAGTTCTGAGGAAACGCTTGTCCCATTCTCAATGTTTCACTGGCGAGTATCAGTAATTGGGAATTTAGCAATAAATAAAATCAACCAGCACTCTAAGACTGAAGATGCAATAATCTTATTCAAAGGTACACATACAGCACTGTGCAAACCTTTTAAATGCCATCTTCCCTTTACTACTTAATTTACTTGAGGAGATGGGGATGGAGCAGGGAGAAGACAGCCTCTACAGCCCTGAGACCAGATAATGAAGAACATCTGTGCCTGTCAGAAGCCACTAATTCCAGGACAGGGGTAATTTTTATCAGAGGAATAACTAGACTACGACTTGATTGTTTACCATAAAACATATATGGTTCTCTACCACTCTTGTGAAGAGGAGGGAGAGCTGCAAGTATAGCTTGGCAGTAAAACACTCCTAGCATGCACGAAGTCCTAGACTCAATTTCTAGTACAAAGGATATTAAAGGGGCTGGGAGAACAGTTTTATTCTTGGGTTTTCATAATGGGCTTTTAAAGAGAGATTTATATTCAAGTCTATGATATTATCTATCTTAAGTCTACTTTCAATACAAGTATGATTTTGAGTCATATCCATGGTTCCTCTTTCTCAGACCAGAAGAAAAAAAGGGGAAAAAAAAAAGAGCCGTTGTTTATAGTTACATCTAGCCTTATAGGTTAAAAGAAACGCCACAAAAATGAATAAAATTATCTAAGACTGCTGTCAGAGAATTCTCGTTTTAGCGCCAAAGACAACTGGGCCCTTCTACTTAGACATAAAGGTAGATATGAACCAACTGCACAGTTATAAGTCACAAATGCTCCACTGTCAGCAGGAGTTCAGATGAAAGAATCCAAGAGTTGCCTAGCTATGCTGGTTAAGTGAAAGTATCAGAGGTTGAAGTATGGTTCATAGGTTAAGAGAGCTTTGAGAGGACCCTAGTTCAGTTCCCAGCAGGGAATCTAATGCGCTCTCCTGGACTTCATGGAGCGCAGGCACACGCACATGCAAGCATACACACACACAATATATATATATATATATATATAGATAGATAGATAGATAGATAGATAGATAGATAGATAGATAGAGAGAGAGAGAGAGACAGAGACAGACAGACAGAGACAGAGAGAGAGACAGAGAGAGACAGACAGAGAGACAGAGAAAGAGAGAGAGAGCGCATGTACATACATGTCAGCATAAGCAAACCCCAGGGGCCCACCAGAATATAGAAAGATATTCGGTAGTCACAGATGGCCTGATACCTGTCCCTTGTCTTCTCTGTCCCATACATTTTTTTTTTTAAGAACCCACACTAGCTGATGACTGGAATTCCTGTCTTCACTAATCTAGAACTACAGCTGCTATACACCAGGCCTGATTTCTCAGCTCCGTTTTGGATGCCTCAAGCTGTATATCCTTTTACCAAAGATGAATTTTAAGTTGACTTGTTACAGTATGGGGTGAACAAACCTTTCCTACAAAGTCAAATGGTAAATAGTGTAGGCTTCTGGGTCCTACTTTCTCTGTCACAACCATTCAATTCTGCCCTAGTAATGTACAACTAAACACATTTAACATATAAGCCAGTGAGTGTGACTGTCCCAATACAGCTTATTTACCGAAATACAGACAGCAGCCTAGATGAGTCAAATGGACTGTAGTCTGCTGATCCCAACTTATTAACTACAGTGCTTGTTGGAAGTAACCCAAACTCCTTCACAGGGCAAAGTCACTTCCCAGTATCTAGATCCCTGTCTGACACCTTACAAGGAGCTCAATTAGTCTGTTGTCAGAACTGCCACTGCTTTCAGTGTCACCCACCTAGCCTGGGTATCATCTCTGTACCAGTAATCTTTCTAAACCACAAGAGGATCATGTCATTCTTCTGCTTAAAATACTCAAGGCTCCCCAGTGGATCCAGAACAAAATTATAAATTATGTTGCAAGGCTGCTACAGCTCATATTATATCTTCTGATGTTCTCTTAGTAGACTGAGCAAGGACATGTTTGTTTAATTTGTTATCTCAAATACCCAACACAGTACTAGGAATACTGCTGGTGCTACATGAATGTAGAATGAAATCCACTGACAGGGATACAGAGACTTCTTAAACAGAGACTTCACTTTTGTTCCCAACTACCCATTTGTTTCCCGAATAATCACACAGAAACTATATTAATTATAACTGTTTGGCTGATTGTTCAGTAATATTTCTAGCTAGCTCTTACATCTTAAATTAACCTGTTTCTAGTAGTCTATGTATTGCCACATGGCCACAGCACTGCCTCATTTTCTACATGTCTCGTTTCATCAGGTGTCTGTTGCACTCTGCCTACTCTCCTATATATCACTGTTCTGATTTCCTGCCTGGCTTTACTCTGCTAAGTCACGGCCTGAAACAGCTTTATTCATCAACCAATAAAAACAATACATATACAGATGGGTATCCCACACCAGTTCCCCCTTTCTATCTAATTAAAAAGGAAGGTTTTAACCTTAACATAGTAAAATTACATATACAAAACAGTTATCAAGCGAGAATTATAGTTATAATATTTAGTTCATTTACATTTGGCAAATTAAGGAAATATTCTATCATCTATCCTATCTTTGTGAGTTTACAGTTTCATATCTAACTTATCTTTTATTATAACTAAGGAAAATTATAACTATCTAGTCTTCAACTCCATCAAAGACTCCAGAAGGCTATAATATTACCTAAGTAAAAAACAAGGAGTGCATTGTAAGCAACTTCTAAAACTCTAGAATTTACAGAGACATCTCACTGCCTGGACAGTCACCCAAAGTTCTTCTTTACCATTGGGGCATCCAAATTCAGCCTATAGGCCCATAGTATCTGGAAGACTTTTCCATGAATCAGGAAATTTTAAAGATTGTTTCGCCTATATTGACAGTTTGTCAATCACTTTCTTTTGTGTCCTGCAGAATGTTTGGCAGACTCTTTCATGAAGCAGGAACCCTGAAGGACTGTCTCACCTTCTGGAAAGTTCAGTAGTCACTTTTTGTGGGCTCTGCATGCCCAGTTCACACAGCATATGGTCAAGCAGTCCATGCAAGAGCAGTTTCTTGCCCAAATGGCTAGCCTTGTCACATTGAAGGCAAATTCCATAACAAGTTTCTTCAATCCCCATCAACCTCTCTGAAGTAATTGGTGCTGCCAGAAGCAGACATGTCTCACTGTCAAGAAAAGTCTAAGTTCTTAAAACCTTTTAAATGATATATTCTGTAGGTCTTTGAAGTGTTGAAGATTATCTAACTAAAACATATCTCTGTATAGCTAGAAAACAAAACTAACATGACTACAAGTTTGACTATTATAAATGACTATCTATTAAACTGTAATTTTTGTTAACAGTACAATGCTAGGTTTGGATATAATAACAAATACTAAATTTACAGCAATGAAGTAAGATTTTTTCACAAGACTTTGTTTTAATGAAAGGAGGCAGGGAAAGAAGTAATGCAGGTTTATCTATTTTGTGTCATATAAGCAGCATTGGTAAAAGGGCTAAGAAAGGAAAGCTCACATTTGATCCTAATGCAATTTAAAGATTCTTCAAGGGTGCCAAGTGTTCATATTCTCCCTGTTATCTATGAACAAAGAAAACCTAACTTGGATTTTTGTTGTTAAAATAACCCAAGAGATTCAGGTAAATTCTTCAGAATTGCCTGACTAACAGAGTGGAAATTATTGCTTTTAGAAGAATTTCTATTAGCCTTTTGTAAAACCAAGGGATTTTCACCTAATTGGGTCTGATGGTTATAAGAATAATCTCTCTTGGGAATACAGACTATTAAATTATCCAGCGAGTAAGGGAAGAAGGAATTTATTTCTCAAAATCAAAGGGAAATGAAAAAAGGCCAACTTAGAAAATCATTATTCTCTCTTTCAGGTGGAAGATTGAGTCCTAGAGTCATCCTGTCATCTTGACATGATCTCGTTGCATAGCATCTAAAGCTGTGGATTGGGTGCAGCTAGCTGAGTTCTCTCCTAATGCCACACAGAACATTTCAACAAAACATTTGCCAAAGCAAAGTCATCTCCAGACTCCAGAAATGACAGGCTATAAATTACTGTGTCTCCTGTTCATTACAATAAAGTGTAAGGTAACTTGGTCCTGAATTATCACTTTGTACTCTACTCTGAGCTGTCTGTTGCAAATTTGAATAAAGGACTAGAGGGAACACAAACCAAAGCTACATCTGGGATTTATTCACTCAACAGTACTTCTTCCCATTCATCTAAAGGTCCAGTTACAGAAAATAAGAAAGGAGAAAACAAGGCTCCTTTACATTTGGATTCTCCATGTAAAGTAATTAAATAGGCTAAATTAACAAAACGACTAGCCCCATCTGCAAACTTCTTAGCACTACAATCTGCATTCAAGACATTCCCACGTCTACTTCAAGAAAACTAATTGATGCACCAGTATCTTCCAGACTTAAGACCATGTAAAATTCTTGTCAAGGATTTGTCTATATCAACACAAGAGCCAAGAAGCAATTACTCAAAGGGCTGTTGCCAGGTCTTTTACAAGACTATCTCCTCATACAACATTTAACAAAATCACATCCCATAATCCATTCTGATGCTTCTTTGCCAATAGTTCAGAGGCAGTGCATCTTAACTCCCTGACAGAAAATCATCAGAATGGCCTAGTAAATGCCATCCTGAAGATGCTAAAACATGTGAGCTAGATATATGCAAAAAGAAACATGGAGAACTTATCAGTCAGATACATGTCATATCAAAAGCACACTACAACCCTCCACAGCTCCTGTCTAATCCTACTTGGGCTGAGGCCAAGATGATGAGACAGACATAAGGTTCTCAAACTGACACAGAAACTAAGAACCCAGGAAGCAAAAGTAAGTCGTTAATGACCAGAAAGGTTCTTAACGGAGGGAGGGATTAATATAAATGGAACCTTGATAGAACCCAGGGTCTAAAAATGGCAGAACTTAATTCAGCCAAGGCAAAAACTGCTTACTAGATCTATTAGATACATGTGGACTGGAGTAACTATTCTAGTCAGAGAAACTGGCAACAATAAGGACAACTTGGCAGTCCTTAAGGGCACAGCATGCATAAAGCTAGCAAAATTTGGTGTGATTAGACCCAGGTATGGAAGCACACATATGTAATCTCCACACTTGATGGATGGAGACATAAAAATCAGAACTCAAAGTCATCTCCAACTACACAGCAAGGTCAAGTCCAGTTTGATCTACAAAAAATACTTTAAAAAAGTAGGGGCGGGCGGTGGCGTGACTATGGCAAAAGTACAAAAATCAAGAAGACCATAGCTAGGGTTAAAGCACAAGAATCTTAACAAGAGGGAGATAGAAACTAAAGTCCAATGGGACCATGTCAAAAACATATGGAGTCAAAGCCAGGTATCTTGGCAAATAGCTACAATCCTAGTACTCAGGAGATTGAGGCAGAAAAATTAGGAGTTTGTGGCTACCCAGAACTACACAAAAAGACTGTTTCCAAAACAAAACATATGGAATCAGGGACTGGAAAGATAGCTCAGCTGTTAAGAGCACTTGCTTTCTTCTGGCCTTCGTGGACACCAGGTGTTCATGTAGTACACATACATGCATGCAAATAAAATGAAAGGAAATATTTTTAAAGATACGGAGTCAACTGGAAAGGATACCTGATGGAGGCGGTAATATTGTGTCCTTCTGGAGTCTCTGATGGAGTTGAAGAAGAATAAATAGATATAGTTTTCCTTAGTTATGATAAAAGATAAAGTAGATATAAATATTGTAACTGTAATTCTTGCATGATAACTGTTTTGTTATATATAATTCTACTATGTTAAAGTTAAAGCCTTTCCTTTTGGTTTAAACAGAAAAAGGGGAAATGATGGAGGCAGGTCTTCTATCAATCTGTTGATTTCATTGGTTAATTAATAAAGAAAACTGCTTGGCCTGATAGGTTAGAACATAGGTGGGTGGAGTAGACAGAACAGGATGCTGGGAAGAAGGGAAGTGAGCCAGATGCGATGAAGCTCTGGCCCAAGATGGACATATGCTAGAATCTTCCCGGTAAGCCACCACCTCATGGTGCTACATAGATTATTAGATATGGGTTAAAGCAAGATATGTGAAAATTAGCTAATAAGAGGCTAAAACTAATGGGCCAGACAATGTTTAAATAAATACAGTTCGTGTGTTGTTATTTCGAGGCATAAGCTAGCCAGGCATACAGGAGCCAGGCGGGATGAAAAGCAGGCCTGCCCGCAGCTCCTCACTACAGATACCTACTAATCTCAGGCAGTGTGAGTATCTAAAACAATTAGCAAGTAATGCGTACAATGGGTTAATGCCCATGAAATAATTAATATAAGAGTTCCTGGGTTTAATCCCTAGCACACCAAGAAACAAAAAAAGATGTCTAAGTTTATTGTATTCAGGAAAAAAAACATACTATGTATTAGTGGAAATCACTTGGTCACTAACTTATTATTCCAAAATTAATTTAAAAGGGAAGAAGGGACAGGATGGGAGAAATTTAGGTATTTATCTAACTGCCGAGGAAAGTGGTTTGGAGTAGATTGAGGCAGGTAAGCATTAAAATAGCTTAAGTAATCTGAAATTCCACTTGGCTTGAGCTGTGCTCATATCCCTTTTCTAACAATGCACTTAAACTGCATCTAGCTGCATATACACCCTCCTCCAAACAATGCAATAGGTCATTCTTATCCCAAGCATTCCTTGGTAACTCCCCTGAAGCATGTCCCAGAGGTAAGAGGTTGAGGCTGATACAGCCTGAACCAGGTTAGGATGATTGTGCCAAGTAAAGAAAACTATGTCTTCTGGGAGAAATTTGAAGTAAAATCTTCTACTTACCATTTTATGCCTAGGCATAATTGAGTGTACATATGATTAAAATCTGATGCATCATAGGGAAAAATATGTGCAGTAAAGGCATCCATAATCTAAGCCTGTCAATCAAAACACATTCTCCCCCCCTTAGCAACTAATTCCTCCTGGTGAACCCCCATAAAAGTAAGTTCAAAAACAGTAACTGATGCTCTTGAACACTATAGCTTAAGTAGCCCCATGCTCCTTTGCAGTATGCCCTGTAGTCTCTTTAAATAAAACTTCTTGATACTTTACAATTTATGTTTTCTTTGTTGTTATTGTTATTTGAATAAGTCCAGAAAAGACCCCAAGCAATAACTGCTTAATCTGACTATTGGGTATGTGGAGCAGCAGCACTATATTTCATTTGTGTATGTATATTTGAACTTTTCCTCCCTCAGACTCAGGCAAAACACCCAAGTGTTCTAGTTTCATTTATTTCTATTGTTGTGATAAAATATCCTGGCAAGAAGCAACTGAGGGGGATTTATTTAGCTCACAGCGTCAGTTTAGAGTCCACCATTGCAGACAAGTCCCATCTGCATCAATCACATCCACAGTCAAAAGCAGAGGGAAATGAACACGCACACGCCTACTACATATCTTCTCCATTCTTATACACTCTAAGACACAGTCAGGTGTGTGCCACACATATGGGCTGGGTCTTCCCACATCAATTAACTTAATTAAAACAATCCCCCATAGACATTCCAACCCAATGTAGATGATCCCTCGTTTTCCCAGGTGATTCTAGGTTGTATCAAGATAACAATTAAAGCTTACCAGAATGCTAAGACAAAGCCTAAGTCAAGTGATTTAGGATTTAGGTAAGGCTTTTATGAACAGGAGAGACTATGGTATGAAGGGCAATTTCAATTCTTTTGGGTTGACAACTAGTAGGTGTCAAATTACAGAGTCATCAGGTTGCCTAGCACTTGAACTGGAATTCTAGCTCTCTGTGGGGTGGCTCTCTAGTGAGTGCTTATAGACTACCGTTCAGTAATAACTGGTTCCAGAAATGCAAAAGAACCTTTCTTTAAAATGGAGACATTATGTAAATTCAATCAAGAGAAAGTAGAAAATTCCATGGCATGAGAAATGTTGCAAGAACTCATAGAGAAATATGCACAGGTTAAGAATGAATGGGACTGGAGAGATGGCTCAGCAGTTAAGAGTATTTGCTCTTCCAGAGGACCTGGATTTCTTTCAAAGGACCCACATGGTGGTTCACAACCAACGGTGACTTTAGCTCTAGGGACTACAATTCCCTCTTCCAGCTTCCCTGCGTACCAGGTACCCGGACATATGTGCAAGCAAAAACAAACAAACAAACAAAAAAAAAAAAACAAAAAACAAAAAAAAACTATAAAAATAAAATACTGAGACCAAAAGAAAACCCACAGAAGCAACTAACCTGGGCTCATGGGGCTCACAGAGACTGAACCAACACCCAGGGACTGACCTAGGCCCCTCTGCATACATGTGACAGTTACGTAGTTTGATCGTTGTCGTCATCGTCGTCTTTGTCTCCTTCTCCTCTTTCTCCTTCTTCTTCATTGTTTATTTGTTTGGTTTTGGTTTTGAAGACAGGGTTTCTCTGTGTAACAGACCTGGCTGCCCTAGAACTCACTTTGTAGACCAGGCTGGCCTTGAACTCACAGAGATCCACCCGCCTTTGCCTCCTGAGAGCTGGGATTAAAAATGTGCACCACTAGAGAAGATTGCATCCTGACACACCATTGCCAGACAGCTTCAGAAGTAAAGAGTAATCTGCTGAAAGAGGGATCAGGGTTAGTTACCAGGAAGTTTTATAGAGACAATGAGGCATTCTCCAAGGGCTTAGTACTTTCAAATGCAGAATCCACACACCTCTGGAGGTTGTGAAGCTCCAAAAGCAGGTTGCCTCCAACCCATTCTCTCAAAGAGAAATAAGCAGGCAAGCTGGCCAGATAACCAGTTATAATCAGTTAGGACATTACTCTTTAAAAAAAAAAAAAAAAAACTTTATAGGGTCAAAGAAGAATGTTGTCTCTAGGCTGTGTGTATTCCCTGCAGGCCCTGGGGATGGTGCCAGACTCTCTTTCCAGATGTGTTTAACACTTGTGTTCCTATCACCAGGAGACAATGTTTGGTTCATTTAATTCATCCTAATTCAGGTCACCATTAGCAAAGACTGTCACCCCCATACTGTACCCTCTCACAGAGTCTTAAACAGAACTTGTCATCTGTGCTTCCAAAACAAAAATGTCTGTCAAAGAAAAAGTCAGAGAGAGAGAGAAAGAGGGACAGGAAAAGAAAGAGCTGGAGGAGAAGGGGAGAGAGGAGAAGAGAGGGGGAAAGAGGAGATGCAGAGGGGGGAAGGAAAAGGGGAGAGAGAAAGAAGAAGAAGGGGGGGAGACAAGAAGAGAAGGGGAGATGGGGAGAAGAGAGAGAGGAGGGGAGGGGAGGAGGAAGGGAGAGGAGGAGAAGGGGAGGAGGAGAGAAGTCAGTAAATCTACTACCAAAATAGCAGAAAGTAAAACAGGAAGAATAATTAGGGAAGTAATACCCGGGCTTAGTTTTATTTCCAAAGCTGGGTTAACATCTTTTGGCTTACATTTAAATGAAATTGCCAGTTAAAAACACTCCTGAAGAGAGAGAGAGAGAGAGAGAGAGAGAGAGAGAGAGAGAGAGAGAGGAGGAGAGAGAGAAAGAGAGAGAGAAAGAGAGGCGGAAAAGCCAGCCTAAAATCAAAGATCAAAGATCTTTTAGCACAGAAAGTAATAATTGGTGAGGATTCAACCATCTTATTATTTGTTGCCTCTGTCTTAAAGGATCAGGAAATTTACCATGAGATAACAGAATCTAAGTCATACTCTAGCACAGTCCCAACCACCAAAACCATCAGGGTGACTTCTAATCCTGACATAGCTCCTCTAGCTTCTCCATAAGAAAATGTATAGAAACCAAAGGGAGAGTGGCTCTCACAATACCAGTTGTTTAAACTCAGCTACTCAAGGGTCATCTTCTCTTTATCAAATACTTCCATGAGTGACTGAGACACATCAGTGAAAATCATCCAAAAGGCAACCTTATAAAAGCAGGAGATATAAAATGGAGAATCAGCTGGTGCCCAACCTAAACAAGAAATTGTCTACAGACAAATTAACTCTTGGTTCCTAATTTTATGAGTTTTGTTTCACTGGGTATCTTAAGACACAGCCCTAAGTCTTTCTGTTTTTTATTTTGGTTACCTAATACACAAGAACTAAGATAAAATTAACTTTATGACCAAAGCAAAATGAAGCTTTCTAGATGGCACAGCTATAGGACTCAGGACACTGGAACTTCACTTCCAGTCCAAAAATGTCTATCTGAAAGTCAGCATCCCCAGACACTGCAAATCTCAACTGGAAATGTGTTTGGATAAACTAGTCGAATTCAGAATTTTGCTTGGATAAAACTGATGTAGTAAAAGCATGGGAGCTTTGCACAATTAGTACTGCAATGAGAGGCTACAGGAACAATTAAAGATGGCATCTCAGCCGGGCGGTGGTGGCGCACGCCTTTAATCCCAGCACTCGGGAGGCAGAGGCAGGCGGATCTCTGTGAGTTCGAGACCAGCCTGGTCTACAAGAGCTAGTTCCAGGACAGGCTCCAAAGCCTCAGAGAAACCCTGTCTCGAAAAACAAAAACAAAAAAAAAAAAAAAAAAAAAAACATAAAGATGGCATCTCCTTCATGAATGATTAAGGTGTCTTCTAAATTCAAACTAGGATATATCACAAACCAGATAGCAAGAAATTAAACTAGTCTTTTTGTTAATGCCACCCCAATTACATTTTGGTCAATTTATAAACATGCTCCTGCCAATATCTGCATTTTTCTCTTTTAAATAGTCCTTGCTCATATCATCTTTTAGAACAAAAGACCTTACATGCTTACAAAAAGAATGGAGACAGGCCAGCTTCAAGACATACACTACATGGGAGGAATGACTGTCCCAAACAGATAGCTCTATACCTCTCCAACAACCCCACAATAAGCTAGTATACACAAATGCCTGAAATAATAAAGTTTATCAAGAAAATGAACAGTTCGCAAAATCAAGGTTTCTAGACCCAAGGGCTAGGCTTGCAGCTGCTCTGGCCACTCATCAAAAAATCTGAATGTAAATGGCAGACACATTCACTGTAGTCTGTAACAAAACAACTGGGCTGTCAAAGGCTCTGGGATTTTGGTTTCCATTATACCTTTATGTGTCTCCTGCCAATAAAAAAAGGAAGCATGCTTTGGTGTTCATGGCACATCTTGAGTAGTTCCTGTTCTCACCAGTCAGTCTTTGGCATTTCCCACATATTACTGAGTCATCACCCATATATACTGACCTATAATGTGCATAGAAAGGCTCTTATTTACAGTCTAGAGAAAAAAGTGTCCAGTCTCAAAGTCCATGGACTCATTCTACCAGGGAAAACACATGTAAGAAAGACTATGGAATCAAATGTCAGAAGCCTTAAGTTCAGACTGACTCTCAGCCAGCTTAATGACTTTGGCCAAACTCACCAATCTTCTCAGGACTCTATTATTCTTACATATACAGTGAGAACAACAAAAATCAAATGGTCTCCTAATCCCCTTCTAATTCATCCTTTGAGGTTTTGATTAATGAGTGATACCACTAAAGCTAAAGTGGGGACTTAAACTGATAAACACCTCTTACATTAAGAAAAACCCTATTTTATACAAATAGAGCTATTCTGATCATCTCTCCAAACCATGTGCTGCAACACTGGTCTAAGAGACTCTTTCTTCAAAGGATACTGAATCAGTAATAGGTTGATTTATTCAATCAACAAATGTGAAGAATTTTGTAAGCATTAGGGATAAAGCAGACAAAATCCTTTTCCCATAGAGACATTAGAGTACAGTGAAAAGGGAGTGATTTGAAATTAATCAAGTAGAAACTACCAGGTCAGGGTACATTTTCTAGAGATCTAGCATGAAGGCTCTGTTAATATGGTAATTTTCAAGTAGAGATTCAAGACAGCAGAAAAGTAAACTATGAAGATACTAGCATTCTAGGAAGAAGCATTAGGGCCTTAAGCATTCTTGGCATGTTAAGGAAAACAACATGAGTCCAATATGAAATGGAGTGCAAGGCAGAGTAATAAAAAGTAAGGTAGCATTGGGAGTAAGGGAAGAATCTTGTGATACAAAACTACAGGTAGACCTGAAGAGAAAATGAGGATCTGAATTCCATCTTCAGATGTATTTATTTTTATGTATATGAATGTCTTGCTTTCATGCATGTATGAACACCATGTGTATGCCTGGTGTCCTCAGATCAGAAGAAGGCATCAAATGCCTTGGACCAGGAATTACATACAGAGGGTGTGAGCCACCATGTGAACCACAAGAACCTCAAGTGTTCTTAACCAGTAAGCCATCTCTCCAGTAGTCCCTAAATTCCATTTTTAAAGGACTGCTTGAGCTGTCATATTGAAAGTAGATGGAAAGATAAGAATGAAGTGAGAAGACTAATTGGAAAGCTATTGAGACAGGGAGAAGTGATATGGTACTTCTGGGCCCTGATTAGCAGCAGTAAGGAGCAGTGCATCAGATTCTGGGCTATCTGCTGAAGTACAAGATAGTGCACAGGATCCAAGAAAACTCTACTGCAGAATCTAAAGCATCTAAAGGACACCAGATTCAAACATCCACTATGAGATCCTAGGAAGAGGGAATGTTTCTGCCTGTCACCCACTGTCCAACACATGATGGCTAGCACAAAAGAAAGATATCCAGACAGTGTTGAATGAGTGAATATGAAACTGAATATATCATAAATCCAAAAGATCTACAATCATCAGAAGACCAAAAACTATACAGCACTAGATCATATTTCACTAACTGATGATCCCCACCTGTAGGTGAATGGATCTCTTTTGTAAAACAGTCTCCTCTGTAACTTATTTCATAGTATTAAGTATTAAAACTTAAGGGAAACTTCATAGTATATAGCTGAAAATCTAAAGAACTCAGCTATTTCCTGGTGACCATAGGTAGTCACCGAACTTTACAATGCCTCAGTACCTCCCGGCAAAAACACAAGAAGAAATATTTCATGAGAAAGGTCATGTTTCAATAAATACTGAGTCGTGAGGACAACTAAAAAGATACGTTTTTAATAATATTATTACAACAAACAACTAATAATCCAAATTTGTACTATTTCTATAGGTAGGCCAATGGTTATCCTAGAATGTGCTTCTCTATTAAGTTGAAATCAGGACTCTCTACCAATTTTGTCCTAAAGCACTGCCCAGAGAAGCAACACTTCTCAGCTCTAGTAGCTCTTCTGTCAAGATAAACCTTTAGTTCCAAGGTTCTCAACTCATGGAGACTGATAATATACAATATAGGATCAGAAAAGTTACCATATGGAAGAAATAACAGCAAAGGTTATGTTAAAAACTGTATTCTGGTAGCAGTTTTTTCAACTAGGTCACTGATCATTGTCTTAGGGTTTTTATTGCTGTAATGAAACATTATGTGGCTTACACTTCCATATTACTATTCATTACTGAAGGAAGTCAAACAGGGCAGGATCCTGGAGGCAGGAGCTGATGCAGAGGCCATGGAGAGGTGCTACTTACTGGCTTGCTTCCCCTGGCTTGCTCAGCCTGCTTTCTTAAAGAACCCAGGACAAGCCCAGGAATGGCACCATCCACCATGGGCTGGGTCCTCTCCCATTTATCACTAATTGAGAAAATGCCTTACAGCTAGATCTCAAGGAGGCGTTTCCTCAACTGAGGCTCCTCCCTCTCTGATGACTCTAGTTTGTATCAAGTTGACACAAAACCAGCCAGTACAATCATCTTGAGAGCTAAATTAAAACTCAAGATTAATCAGTCATTAAGTGTGGAAACACCTTACTTACCAAAATAGCAAAAGGAAGAAGAAAGATATGACAGATAAGTAACTGAGCACAAATTACACTGTAAGGAAAGCTGAAACACCTAGGAGATAAGGCCCTAGACACATTTATCATCACCTGAGCTGCAAATCATTCAATGTGACCTTGGACTAATTATCTAACTTGGGTGTCTCTGTCTCCCATCCGTGTCTGACTCTCCCACTCACTACAAAGTTATTTCAGCCTTCTCCTATCTTACCAGGGATGCTATGAAGTTGAGATCATGTCTCTGAAACTTCCAAAGTTTCCCTGGAGAAAGGCACTCCAAAAACAGAGGATCTGGACTTTAGTAGGATAAGTAAAACTCAAGATGCTCCTCAAAAACGCCTACTCTACTCCCTGTAATATGGAGGCTCTCTTTCCCTATAATCATTTGGCTTCAGAATTGGACAACCAAATGTGCTCACATCTTTAGAGACCGTCAGGAACTCTAGGTATGAGTGGAGTAACTATATTCTGGTATTTTGTAAACATTCAGTGATATTCTTTTTTTTTTTTCTCATGGTTTATTTTTTTTAATATTTAAAAATTTCCATCTCCTTCCCTCCTCCTCCTCCCTCCCTCCCCTCCTCCTCCCCTTCCCTCCCCTCCTTCTCCCCCTTCCCTCCCCTCCCCTCCACCCATACCTCCCCTCCCTCCCTCTCAAGGCCAAGGAGCCATCAGTGATATTCTTAAATCACTGGAATGACCTTATTGGAATGACCATCCCATCACCTGTCAAGAGACAAGGCATGTGCAGTGTGCAGTAGTAGAAAACCCATAATCATGACCTCCTGGGTAAATTATGACTCAATTTCTATCTATTTTTGGTTTTACAAAACACAACTAAACAAGGATTAAACAAGATAATGTGAAATACAGGTGGTCTGGCCCCAGACTCAGTAAAGAAGCAAAATACATGCTAAAGAGCCCTCCTCAGGACTTTCCTTGACAAATAGTAAATGGTATTAATATTTTAATAACAGATTCAAGGAAACATAAAGCAGGAAAGATTTATCCTTTATTTCTCTTATCACTCCCTGACTAGAGCAAAGTAAACAGACATGTAACATGGGATGTCCCAGGTAAGCCAGCCTCAGAAACTCCCAACAATTAAGAGACTAGTTTTTAATAGTCTACTACATGCCAGTCTAGTCAATGATAGAAGCAGACTGCCCTTTGTCCTAGGCTGCCAAAGAATTCCATTAGCCAGGCACACATGACTCCAGTGGGATGTGGGGTCAAAGGTTTTCTATTCCGGCCATTGTAATCTAAGAATAGAATTCCCCAGCACAGGGCAAATGGACTCACAAGGACTGTGTTCATCTACTAGCCATATTACCATCTGAGGTTATTTAAAGCACATGGTCAGAAAGCATCCCTCTGAAGTAGAGGACTGATAAGGAGAAACAGTTAGGATACGTTTTTAATATAGTTCTTTATACAATTTACAAATATACTACAAATTATTCAGACCAAATATAAATCTTGAGATACACACTCATCCTCATAGCTAAAATCTCTCACTAAATTTACAAATAGCCATTGTACCACGAATGTCAAACTCACTTTACATATGGAAAGTAGAAGCCAGGCAGTGGTGATATATGCCTTTAATCCGAGCATTCGGGAAACAGAAGCAGGCACATCTCTGTGAATTCAAAGCCAACATGGCCTACAAGAGCTAGTCCCAGGACAGGCTCCAAAGCTATAGAGAAACCCTGTCTCGAAGAAAAAAGAAAAAGTAGGAAGTGTAGAGGGACAGAAGAGGTTTGTATATTTTCCACCTAGTAACAAAAACAGCTAAAACTAACTGTGAGCTTTTGCATAGTAGGCTCTTTTTACCTTCTAGTTACTCGGTCCACACTTTACAGTAAGAACATGAAGGTTCTAGAAGATTAAGCAGTTTACTCTTGCCCTATAATTTCTATGGCATAGCCAAAATGTGAACTTAGATCTCAATTGCTAGAGCTTGTTTAGGTGAGGTTGGGCTGCAGTTAAGAGATAATGCTTTTTTTCTTGGTTTCTTTCTGCTAATCTAAGAACACAAGGAACAGTAATAATAATTTTTAAAAATCACACATTTGAAATTAAATCAAAAGCCTTATTTATTGCTGATGATGTCATCAATCTGTCAAGCAAAGAGAATTAAGTAGTCCAAGATCATCAGTAGAGTCTTTATGGACAGAAACAAGACATAATTCTAATTAACTAGACAAAATAGATTTCACATCAAAGGAGTCTTTCCAGAAGAGATGGAAGGCCTGCCTTTATCTCATCTTCTCCTGTCCTAAAACCCTACACTTCATAGTTTCACATACAACCATTCCTTGGTATTGGTGGTGGGTTGATCCATAACAGACATGGATCCCAAAAATCAAAGAACATTCAAGCCTCACATAAATGGCATATTTACACATAATCTTCCATATTCTACCAAGCACTTTTGAAATACAAAATCTTAAATCTAAAATCTTATTCATTACTATTGTTGGGGGGATCACACATGCCACAATGCGCATATGGAAGCCATAGGACAACTTTGCAGAGTTGGTTCTCTCCTTCCATCTTTACATGGGTTCTGGGGAGCAAGTTCAGGCTGTCAGGCTTACAGAACATGCACCTTTACCCACTGAGCCATCTCACTGGTCCTCCCATATACTTTCAATCATCTCTAAATTACTTACAATACCTAATACAATATAAGTGATAAATAAATCATTGTTGCACTATATTGTTTAGGGAATAGTGGCAAGAAAAATGTTTGTACATATTTAAGACAGATTCAATTTTCATAAGCCTAACTATTTAGATAAAAATGAATGCTGCATAGAGGTTATATGAAATAACAGGAGTAGGATACACAGAAACATAACTTTAGTCACATTAACTAGTGCACAACAAATTAAAGTTTTGCTCTTTGAAGCTTTCTGGAAATTTTTGCCTTTTGTAGAGAAAGATAGTCTTGCTACGTAGTCTAAGCTTTCCCATTTGTGGTCCTTCTGTCTTAGCCTTCTCGGTGCTGGAATATCTCACCTATCTTTGATCTGTGATTGATGGCTTATGCAAATAGGTTATGAAAAGCAAACCTTCTGAATCAACACCAGTGACTGGCCCAGCACCTTGCAATCACTAACCCAAAGGCAAGTTCTTAAGACCAGATGAATAAGAAGGGTTTCTTTTGGAAAGATACCTCATTTCCCAGATTCTCTGCTGCATACCTTCCACTGAATTCAAATCCCAAAATACTTCCAAAATAACAAATTCTGAGCTTTACCATACTCACTACAACTAATCATAACTTGTCAGGTTAGGGCAAGATCAATTCTCTAGTCTTCTTCCTTCCAAATTTCTTACAGAAAGTTATCTACCCTGGAATTCTCATAGTCTCTTGAATCAACGCTAGTAGTTTGGAGGTGGGGGGAGGACAAGAAAAATTTAGTAACAATAGTAAATCAGAAAATGGTGTGGGAGGTCCTTCTGTCTATGTGTTGCTTTTATTCATTAATGAATAAAGAAACTGCTTTGAACCTATAGCGGGGCAGAACAGAGCTAGGCAGGAAAGCGGAGACTAAACTGAATGCTGGAAGAAAGAAGGCAGAGTTAGAAGAAACCATGTAGCCTGGCCAGAGATAGACGCGGAACTTTACCCGGTAAGCCACAGCCTCATGGTGATACACAGATTAATGGAGATGGGTTAATTTAAGATATGAGTTAGCCAGCTATACGCTTAAGCTATTAGCCAAACAGTATTGCAAATAATATGGTTTCTGTGTGATTATTTTGGGACTGAGCAGCCGGGAAGAAACAAGCAACTTCCTACAACAAGAAAACATAAGTGTGACAACTCTAAACCAAAGTATGATCTTATAACCACTTGGATATTTTGCCTGCAGGCTATATACTTCATGTAATTCAGTTCTGG
Organism: Arvicola amphibius; assembly: GCF_903992535.2. Classification (NCBI taxonomy): domain Eukaryota; kingdom Metazoa; phylum Chordata; class Mammalia; order Rodentia; family Cricetidae; genus Arvicola; species Arvicola amphibius. The sequence continues at coordinate 88,580,073 of NC_052058.2, read as the reverse complement.
TACTCTATAGGAGCTACTCATAGTGACTTTCATGGCTATTTCTCGCTTACAGTTTGTTGTTTTGTGGTATGGGTGATTAACTCAGGGTCTTAGATAAGCTACATAAATCTCTACCACTGAACAACATCTACAATCTACTTGTTATTATTTTTATATTTTATTTGAGACAAGATCTTACTAAATTGTCCAGGTAAACTTCCAACTTGTGATCGACCTACCTTATCCTACCAAGTAACTGGGATTACAGGCATGTGACACATTTACCTGGTACCTCCATGCCTTCCAAACCAAGTCTCAAGGGTCTGGCTCTAACACAGTCACCATCATTGATGGAGAAGCTGACGGCAACTGATTGCCTTCATTTTACCCTCTTCTCTTCCCTATCAGATGAAGACACCTCCTGGATGACTCACAGCATCAACAGAGCATTGTCTAAAATATTAAGAGCATGGAGATCTTCAATAGTCAAAGCATATAGTTAGCATGAATAAGACTATTCTATTAACAAAGTAAATGACTTTCAAGTCTATAGGCAGGATTTTCCTTACACTTGCTTCTCAAAAATTGTAATCAATGGTCAAAGAGAAGTGAAGTTTCTATGTACCACTCTTAAGATAAATGTTCTGTTCTCCTAAGAGTGGCATCCTGTTGATATCTTTTGGAGTAGCTAGATAAATGTAATATTTAAAGTAAGAAAAAAAGGGAAATAAGGTATCTTCTTATATGTAGATAAATAAGGAAACGCAATGATTTATATGCAGGCTTGATCCTTTTCAAAGAACATGCTTTAAGAAAATGCCATAGCAGGCCCACTGAAGAAACATCTCATATCAGATTCAAATTAAAGATGTATCATCTTATTAATATCCTGCTGGAGTCTAACTGCTAATATTAAATAATAAGTAACGGAGGGGGCCGATACATATTTGCCTTACTTTATCTAGATCAATGATCATCTAAGGATGACAGGTATATGAGGGGTGGGAGGATGCTACCTGGGCAAATTGCTTTCTATCATGCATAGATGGAGAGGACAGATGATCAATTTCCAGACACTAATATATTCAAGTAGCCATTGAGTGACCATTTAGAAGTGGTCACTTTCAAGTTGCCCACCACTGTGTGCATTTAAAGTCCAGCATTTAACTTTCAAAGTTCAAGGGAATTAAAGTATAATATCAAAGTCTGAACAAAAAAAAGGGGGGACTATTTAAATTGCTGAAGGGTTTTAGCCCACTTGGTCTCTCTCATCAGAAGCTGAACCTTCCAAACATGAGAAAGGCAGTTGTATCTACCATGTATATTTCTATATAAGAAAAAGAACAAGCAGGAGATCCACTTCTTCAAACTTGATCTACTCTTTCTCTCAAGATCTCTTAGAAAAGAAGCATCTCTTCCTCCATCTCAATACAGGAGGGTAAATTTTTACCCAAACAGGAAGGTCTGGAGGATGCTACCAGCTGTCATGAGTTTCCCTATGACTTGAAGACTCTTGGCTCTTGCCATTCTGAAGCATCTTGTTTCCTGTTCTCCTCTGGGTTACAGCCCAGACTAAGAATAGCACTCCATTCATGCTACTGTGTGCACATCCTTTTTATTTGCAGTTTTCTCTTAAATATATGTGAAACCCTGTTCTTGCACATTCTCCAAGGTAAATGGAAATATTATTTAAATAGGCACAGAAAAAAACAGATTTATTTCCTCCTCAATCTATCAAAAGGCACTGCCTGGGGGAATTCCACTCCAGAGCTGAGAGTCATAGGAACTGAAGGAACATCAGCACATCTCTACAACTCCTTAATCTTGGGTATCAAAGTCTCTTTTTTGTTCACTACCATGTATAACAGGCTATTCAGGAAATTTTTCTATACCCACCTCTCATCTTGCTTCCCACTCGTCTGGCATTGTGTGATTCTAGGGTTCAAATTCACATCCTCACACTTGTGAGGTCTAGTAGGCTTTACCTACTAGCCTATCTCCCCTACTCGGTCAGATAAATTTTTAAAAGTCTGGGTGAAGTTATCCTTGTGTTTTGGTAAAGGTCTATGTAGATGAGCATGTTCCCAGTACTTCTTTGTAGTGTTAGGAAATTTACCAGAAAAAGCAATCGAGGGCTAGAGATGCAGTTTGTTTTGAAAGTGCCTTGCTTAGCATGTACAAAGCCTCAGGTTAGAGAGCCAGCACTGTATAAACCCTGGCATCCTGCAGCACATGTCTGTAATCCCAGCATGATAAGACAATCAGAAGTCCAAAGTCATCCTCAGCCACAAAACAAATTCAAGACCAATCTGGGCTGTATGAAATCCTGTCTCAAGATGTATTAAAATTAACTTAGAAAAAAAGGAAAGGAGATACAGGTGGTATGAAGGAGCAGAAGGTAATAATGGAAGGGAAGGTCAGATAGAGGGGTTGAGGTTGGGATAACTAACCCTAAGCATTTGAAGTCCTATAAAAACCTATTTTATAAGCTCCCATATGTGTGTGTGTATTTAAACATATATCAAACATAGATGCTTATTAATCTAAACCATAGAGAAATAAATTTGAGTTATTCTCAAATTGCCACTATTCGTATGCCAGTTACAAGTTAACTTCTAAAGACAGATGGGATGGAATAACATACTACTTTGGAAGTAAAGGAAGTCTTTATCCTAATGAATTGATCTCAATTTAACTGCACATTTGATCCCGAGACCCACTGTGGGCCTAATAACCCTGGGGAGGCCCTAAAGTAAATAGTCCCTAGGGTGGCCCACTTCATCACAGCCATCAGGAGGCAGGAAAGATCCTTTGGGAGATTCTGATGTTATTATGTAAATCACAGTAAACTACATTCAGCTCCCTCCTCTCCTCTATTACAGCATCTCTGTTTCTACCCAGTGAAGTTAGCAGACATTGATAATGAAGTCTGTGTGCAACAAAGAAAACAGACAGAACTGGTTACACTCCTTGTGATAGTGGATGACCCTCCAATAGCAAGTAAACACCCATAGTAGAGTTTCTCTGTTCTTTCTCTTAAACTTTTTTTAGTCAATTTAATTCCAAGGATTCCATGGAGTGAAATAAATGGTCAAAAGTCAAGGGCAAACTCAGAAGCCCTATGAGAAAAGCATAGACTGCAGAAGCAGTTCCTGGAATCTCATTTCCCAGGACCGGTGTGACCCTGAACATGTTCCTACCCAAACTGTAAATAAAAACAATCACCTCACAAAGCTTTGTGAATTACCTTAAGGGCACAGGTGAGGGGAGGGCCACATGACCCCGTTCTAACACAGAGAAGTAGAAACCTGAATGTGAAACTGAAGAAGAATTTTCAGATATGGTCTAGGCATGAACAAATTCTGAGGTAGTAGAACAGGATACAGACCAAAGACAGAAGGTCTTACACAAGGTCTATAAAATTAGAAGGAAGAAAAAAAAACTTGAAAATCCGAGGGTCAGGCCTACAAGAACTGGATAGAGCCACTGATACAGCGACAGATGTACTCCACTGTGTCTGAAAGTGACTAGTGACCCATTAAGATGCTAATAAGACTTGCAGTGCATGAGGTTATATGTAAAACCCACATGTAATAGGTTGAGTATGCAACAAAAACACATACAATACAGATGATCCAAAACGTCTGCTCTATACAAATGAGCCAGAACACCCACCAGGTGTGACAAAAGAACACCTATTTTTTGTGTAGCCATTGCCTTCTGAGCTTCTTCGCTTTCTCCCGTCCTCACCCTTTTCCTCCTTCACAGAGTCTTAGTAAATTCTCTCACCTCACTTGTACTCTCCACAATGGACACAAGAATCTAGAAGCCCTCTGGAGGTGCCCAACACGATACACATGACAATCAATTCTGCTGGTCTGTATAGTCGTGATGCCGGGTTTAAAGGAGCACTGAAATTTACTCCTCAGCAGAGCTTTCTGCTATCAAGACGCTGTCAGTCAAGGGAGGCAGGACAGGGACTTGTACCAAGGGAAGTGTGCAACAGCGAAAGCCCTCTATGTAAAAGGGGCTTCAAAGAAGTTTCACCACTCAACACAATCATTGCAACAAATATTTATCATACAGAGGCCGACACTGACAGAAGGGAGAGAAATCACCACCACCACACTCCTTCCCCTTTAAAGAAAGGGTTGCGAGAATGAGGAAAAATAAAGTGGAAAAGGCTGTATATGTTAAAAGACTTGTTTTATTTTTACCTTTATGGCAAGGTAATTCTACAAGCATCATTTAACTTTCTCACTAGAAACAAAACAGAGTAAGTCAATTAATGCTTGCATTCCACACTTCCAACTCCACAATCACTTGTTTCTTCTCCAGAAAATTAAATTGATTCTCACAAAATGACACCCAAATGTGTGCTTTTAGAGGCAGATCCCAAAACAGATGGGATTCTCAATGGGAGGATGTAGAGGCATTTTCCATTTCAATTTAGAGTTAAGAAATTGGTGGGTTTTATTTTCTTCATTAGGTGTGAGCCTAAATGACTTCTAAACTCCCTCTCCACCGTGAACTACATGAGTGTAAAAAAAGGAAATGAAAGGATTTTCAATCATACCTGTCAAATTTTAAGCAAAGAATCGGCAAGAAATCCTAACTTGAGAGCTGTCAGTCAGTGGAACAGATTTCAAAATAGGTTGTAGAATCTTCTTCCCCAGAGACAGTTAAAAATAGTCTAGACAGCCATCTGTCTTGGTAGGGTGCAGCCGTTCCAGAAAAGAGGGCATCAGAACAAACCCTTCTTTCCATCCAGGGTGTCTGTGAAGAAGTGCTCAGAGCTACAAAGTAAAAGGGAAGAAGGCAGAAGCCATCTGGACCCAGGTACAGCTGTAGAAAAGGGAAGCAGAAGAGACTTCCTGTGGAAATAGAAAATATAGACTGCAAGGAGGCTGGCACGAGGGAGGAAGAAAACAACAAAACAAAATGAAATAACCAGCCAGCCCTGAGCTCTTTGTGGATGTTTGAGCCAACCTGCCTCCTACCTACAGCAACTCGGTTTGCTAGCTCAGCCACACTCCTTGTCAAGGTTACTATTGCCTTTCCTAGTTCCCTAAGAAGTGTACACATGAAGCCTATATGAGAACCAGGAACTGTGAAATAAATCCACAATCTCCCTGGGTGACCAGCAGCACCTACAGAGTGTCTTCAAAGTTTCCCTTTGAAATCCGGGGTCTCTTCTTCTCCCTGCTACCTGCCTTGGCTATTTGCACTCCTAGCATTCCCTGCCATCTTTAATATTTCTTTCATTGTTATGGAAAGCTCACCTGGAGTACAGAAAGGAATGAAATGTTCCTGGGCCTTTGGAAACATAATTCCAATGGAAAAGAAAGCATTGCAATAGCCTGTTACCTCTGCAAAACTAGAACTGTCCTTTATGCCTGAAGAAATGAGTAATCATTTGCACGCACGCGCGCGCACACACACACACACACAAAATATCTCTGTACAGTCATCCCCAATGTACACATGTGGTGTTCTCAACTAAGTCTTTGTTCCTACCACCACATCTTCCTGAAGCACACTGGAGTTGATACACAGGTTTCTGAGTAGTACCAAGATTTGTTGTAGACAAAACACAGTAAGTCTACTTTTTTCCCTATCTCCATAATGCAAGAAGTCCTTACAGTGGAAAAGAGGACATTAAGATCAAAGAGACAATACCAGAGACTCGCCAGGCAGATGCAGTCAGCAAACTAAAGAGGAAAGCAAGGAATGACCACCAACTGTTAACAGCCAGACTCAAGGGAGTACAACAAAACCACTGCCTCAGGCTACACTCTCTAGAAAATATTATTTCTGATTGGGGTTGCCAGTAATAGAGAACCCTGAAGCTGAAGCATGCAGTCTGGTTTGCTGTTGCTGTTTTACTCTTCCCAGAGCCATAGAAATTTGTAAGATAACTAAAAGAAAATTAATACTGTGGGGACCAAGGATGAGATGACTGGGTCCGTGCAGGAGAAATCTGAGTCTATGAAGCCCTCACAGCTATCCCACCCAAATCAGATGATAGGCTTTCACCTTAACAAAAGGTACCAAATAGGATACGATGACTAAAAAAATGGGCTCTGAAAACTCAAAACAGTCCAAAAAGAAATAAAATAGATAACTATCATAACACAGGGATCCCCAACTCCAAATTAGGTGACTAAAAGGAAGCAAATATCATGTAGAAAAGTAAAAACTGTACTCTGGGTTACTTCCTGTGAGCACCACAGAGTTTCAGCTAAAGTATGCATATCTTTGCCTTGCTAGGAACAACGCCAGTGTACTGCTACATAACAGCTCTAAGAGTACCTATGGTCCAGGGCCAACACTCTGGGAAGAACCTCTGATCCTCTGCAATGTTCAAGATACTATGAGCAAAATCCAGGATATGAGAACGGCACATTAAACATTCTGAGAAACAGTCTGTCCTGACTCACAACATGGAGGAAATGGCTCTTTTATATGATCTGCTTTAAATAGATATGAAATCCAAGGTTTGCTCATTTGTCAGAGCTGGGATCTTCAATGCCTTTGGGATTCAGTCACCTGATAGAGGATTCAGACTAATTAAGGCCCTGGGGAGCGGCAACTAAGCAGCAGAAAGCAGGTTTCCAAGGAAGAGGCTGAGCAGACATATAGAAGTAGAACATCCTCTAGAAGTCACCTCCTACACCAGCCCACCACTCTCCTCCACCTCTCTGTAGGCTATAGCAAAACAAGTGCAGACAATGAGTGGGTGTCCAGTTTTTCAAGCTCACCTGGAAAGAAGCCACATTATCTTTCTATACCCTGAAGCTGCAAAAAAAAATTAAAGGAAGAACTCACAATGGAGTAACCAACCCACTAGCTTCCTATGCAGTCTTGTAACTCAACATGGGGAAGCTGGCTGACTGCCAGCCAGTACTACTCCAGAAGGATACAGATGAAAAGATGTTAAATCAGAATACCAGATGTGAAAAAGAACATTGGATTAGGCATCAAAATAATGGGGAAGTAGCAAAGGAGCATGAGGGGACATGTGATGTGTAAGAGTGTACAGCAGAATCATTCAATATGTAGCTAGTGTATATATTAGTCAAAACTTGTTGAAATTTTAGTTGAAAAGGCTGCATTTTCTTGTGTGTAAATTACATACATTTCAGGGCTGGAGAGATGACCCAGCAGTTAAAAACACTGCCTGCTCTCTTAGAGGTCCTGAGTTCAATTCCCAGCAACGACATAGTGGCTCACAACCATCTGTAGTAAGATCTGGTGCCCTCTTCTGGCATGCAGACATACATGCAGACAGAACACTGTATATATAATAAATAAATAAACCTTTAAAAAGGGCCTGGAGAGATGGTTCAGCCGTTAAGAATACTGACTGCTCTTCCAGAGGTCATGGGCTCAATTCCCAGTAACCACATGGTGAGATCTGCTGCCCTCTTTTGGTGTGCAGGAATACATGTAGGCAGAAAATTGTACACAAAAATAAATAAACAAACAGACAAACAAATAAATATAAATAACATATATTTCAATAAAGTTGGGTGGTTGGTTTGGCTTCCTATGCAGTCAAGGCTAGCCTGGAACTCCTAATCCTTCCTCTTTAGCCTTCTGAGTACTGGGATTACAAGTATATGCCACAATCCCAGGCAATTAAATTCTTTTAAACAGAACTATGTTTTCTTTTTTTTTTAAAAAAAAATATTTATTTATTTATTTATTATGTATATAATATTCTGTCTGTGTGTATGCCTGAAGGCCAGAAGAGGACACCAGACCTCATTACAGATGGTTGTGAGCCACCATGTGGTTGCTGGGAATTGAACTCAGGACCTTTGGAAGAGCAGGCAATACTCTTAACAGCTGAGCCATCTCTCCAGCCCCAGAACTATGTTTTCTACATTCTGGTTCTACCCTTACTATGTAACTCAGGCATGTCACTTAGCCTGTCTAATGTTTCAGTTTTCCCATCTTTTAAAATGGGATTAATAATCTCTGTAATGAAACAATTTTTACTCCCACTTTTATTTTAAAAATTGATGTGTGTGGATGAATGTGAATATGCATGTGTATATGAAAGTTATGTGTGTGTGTGAACATGTAGAGGACAGAGGGCAGCCTTAAATATATTCTCAGGAATACTGCCCACTTGCTTTGAGAGTCTCCCGTTAGCCTCGAGCTCATCATGAAGAAGCCATGAAGCTCAGCAATCCTCTTATCTCTGCCTCCCCACCACTAAGATTATAAATGCAAGCATTTTTTAAATTAAAATATAATTACAAAATCTCCCCCTTCCCTTTCCTCTTTCCAATCTTTTCCATATATCCTCCCTTTGCTCTCTCTCAAATTCATGGCCTCTATTTCTTTGTCATTACACATACATATAAAATGCACAAATATACATACATACATCCCTAAATATGTAAATATAACCTGCTCAGACCCTATAATGTTACTTATATGTTTATGATTTGAGGGTTGACCACTCAGGATTTAATAACCAATTGAGGGGGCTCTCACTCTCAGCATTTCTTGTTTGCCCACACAAGGCATTTTTATGTGCATTCTGGGGGTCAAACTCAGGTCCTCAGACTTTTGCAGAAAGTATTTTACCAACTGAGCTATCTTACAGCACATATGACCCCATTTTTAAAAGCACAAAGACTAAGTAAATAAAAGGTAACTATATAACTATACTATAGCTAGAAGTACATGCCACTGGTACCCCCGGACCAGTTTTTTTTTTCCTGCCTGCCTGTTCCTAAAGCAGTTTATGAAATAACCACTCTGAGGCTGATTATCAGTTACAATTGTTTGGCCATTGTCTTAGGCTTTTTATTGGCTGGCTCTAACTATTAAATTAATCCATTTCTATTAACCTGTGTATTACCACAAAGCTGTGGCTTACTGGTGTGACATGTTACCCCTTCAGAGGCTATATGGCATCCATCTTTGACCCCGCCTACTCTCTCTATCTCTGGATTCTGCCTGGCTTTACTCTGCTAAGCCACTGGCCAAACAGCTTTATCCATTAACCAATAAAAGTAACACATATACAAAAGGACTGCTTTGTATTTCCTGGTGATCTTAAAGAATGACAATTCTGTGCTGTTTAACTAATGCACAATTTCTGTTTGTTTCTATAAATATTTCCTCTGGAAGACTTTGGCCTAAGTATTGTCTCTCCTTGCTTACCCAACTCTTCACTACCAAAATTTAACTGTAGTTTTATAAACCTTCTGGCTGCAACAGATAAGCGCCTAAACACAGGAGTCTAGTGACTGAGGATTTACCATCAGGTCAGAATGTAAAAACCAGACCAATGCCATTCCTGAAAAGTGTAGAATCTTCTCTACCAAGGGAACTGAGTAGGAATGTTACACACATACATATAAACATACTATACACAAAAATAAAATACTTTTTGGTGTATATGTGTAGGCACTGTTAACATATGTGTGGTCCAAAGGACCAAAGTTGCCATATGCTGTCTTCTATCTCTACTGCTCTGTATTTTACTAACAGGCAGGGTCTCTCACTGGACCTGGTGCTCTAATATTCTGGCTAATCTAGCTAACCAGCTTGCCCCAGAGATTCTGTCTCAGCTATCTCTGCCTCCCAGTGCTGGAATTACAAGAGGCCACCGTATCTGCCTGGCTTTTACTTGGGTTCTATGGCTCTAAATTTGGTTCCTCACATTTGTACAGCAAGTGCTTTATCCCCTGAGCCATCTTTCTAGCCCAAAATAAATAAATTCCACTTAAAAGAGTTAATACCGCTCTGATAGAAGAACAGAGTTTGATTCTGAGCACCTATGTCACGTGGCTCACAACTGCCTATAACTCCAGTTCCAGGGGAATCTGACACCTCTTGCCCCTGAGGGCACCAGCACTCACGTGCACATACTCTCATGCATACACATAAATTAAAATAATAAAATAATTCAGGTAGGTATAATTATAATTATAACATATTATAATTCAGGGCCCAAACCTTCTTATTCTAACCACACATATCTGCTTGCTTTCCCCTAAAAGTGGTATTTAGTAGTATTAGACCAGCAATTCTCAACCTGTGAGTCACAAGAACTGAGTAAAATTGAAGTAGTAAAATTGAAGTTATGAAGTAGCAGTAAAAATAATTTTATAGTTAGGGGTCACTGAAACATGAGGAACTGTATTAAAAGGTCACAGCACTAGGAAGGTTGAAAGTCACTATGTTAGAGCCTCATCAAAATTGCAAGAAAACACACGCAATCTCACACAATAATTAGTGAATAGCCTTTAGAATGAGGTCTTGGAAAAGAACATTTTAAAGACAATGCTAATAAAATAAGACATTTCTGCAGCTCACCCACCTACATAGAACCTTGGCAACAGTCATAAAACCTCACCCAATAGATAGTTTATATACAGACTTGGGAAACAGTACTAGTGCTGGTTAATTTTTATTGTCAATTTGACACAGCCTGGAGTTAAATGAGAGGAGAAACCTCTGCTGAAGAATTGCCTTTATCATGTTGGTCTGTCGGCCTGTCTGTGAAGGACTGTCTGATTATTAATTGATGTACAAGGGTCCAGTTCACTATGAGTGGTACATTCCTTGGGCAGGCAAAAGAATGTGACTCTCAGGGAGAACCAGTAATCAGTGTTCCACTGTGTCAGTTCAATGATGGATTGTGACCTGAAAGTGTAAAGCTATATAAAATCCTTTTCTCCCCTAAGTTGCTTCTGGTCCTGTTATGTTTTTTGATTTTTTGTTGAGATACAGTTTCAATTAGTAGTTCTGGCTGGCCTGGAACTCACTATGTAGACCCAGCCAGCCTCTAACTCAAAGAGCTCTACATGTATGCATCTGCCTCCCATATGCTGTGATTAAAGACATGTGCCACCATACCCCCAGCTGGTCATGGTGTTTATCACAGCGACAGAAAGCAAACAAGAACAGTGTTCTTCCAGATACATTCTAGCAGACTTACAGTATCTGCTCAGGTGTCATCTTCACGTTTCAAGTGGTCCCACACAGCTGTGGGTGTTACCTGTAAAACTGTCTGTCATCTTACAAAGCCTGTTCTGTAAGTACCAATACTGTCCCAGAGAACGAAGTTACACATCTTGCCTAAACAGAATTGCTGTTCCACATATACTCCAGCACTATCACTCTTCCTTGCAAATGTTGAGAATACCACTCATTCTGGTTTTATCTGGCAGAAAGATAAAACAAGGCACACACTGTCCTAGTTTCTCTCATTCAATTACTGCAAGAATCTTATAAATGATACTTTTTCTTCCACCTGTTCACCCACTAGCACCCACTTTCCACAAAACAAGCAGGATGACCTTAAACATGTAATCAGTAAGGAGTGTCACTCCTCTACTCATTGCCTCCCTGGGTTTCCCACTGCACAGACAAACAGAATCCCTACGGTGTTTCCTAGTCTTTGCACAGTCCCGCTATCCCTGCCTGTTGCACTTCACATCTATCCATCCCTCTTCTACTTGTTCCCCACCCTCTTTCCTCGACACATTTTCTCTGTTCCTCAAACATAAAAGGCTCTATCTACTTCAACCCCTTGGACCTGCTCCCCATGTCTTCCCTTGTATGGTTCCTTTTCTCCATCACAATGTCAGCGCAGGCACCATCTCCACCCAGCCTTCCCTGCCCACAAGTAATTAAGGAAGTTCCCTCTTCCCTTCCTGGTACCCTCCACACTTCTTGTTCTATTTCCCCCTGAACATTCAAGTATTAAGTTGGTGTAAAAGCAATTGAAGTTTTCAGATCATAAAAACTTTAAATTATTATAACTAGACTCAAATATATATGGACACCATTACAATCAATACATTTTTGCTAATGAGAAATAGTGTAATTCCGATAGTGTAAAAATCTGTGCTTCAGGATTAGATGAACTCCTGGAAAGCACTTCCTGCATCTTGCTGGTTGTGGAAGCATTTTTCCTGAAAAAAAAAAGATGCCTGAAAATGATAATGCACAGAGGTAGATCTCCGTGAGTTTCAGACCGGCTTGATCTATCTATATAGTGAGATACCATCTCAAAAAAAAAATTGTCAAGTTGATGAAGGTAAATAATTGGCAGACAAGGCAAAACTTACTGCCTAGTTCATTCTTTTTTTAAGTTTTTGTTTTGTTTTGTTTTTGTTTTGAGACAGGCTCTTACTATGTAATGTAGCCTTGGCTGGCCTGTAACTCAGAGAGGTCTGTCTGCCTCTCCCTCCTTAGTGCTAGGATTAAAGATGTTCATTCCCACACACAATTTCATTCAATTTTTGAAGCCTTGACTGTGCAATGTGAGTTCAGGTATTGTGTAGAACTGGGACCTTGCTACTGACCAATGCTAGCTTCAGGTATTGCAGTTTTCAGTACAACCCATCAGTTTGCTGAGCATACTTCTCAGATGTGAGTGTCTAGACAGGATTCAAGTGGCTGTAGATCAAACAAGCAGCTGTGACCATGCCCCTATTTTGGTAAAAGTTTGGCTTTGAGAAGTGCTTTGGAGCGTCTTTTCACTCCAACCACTGAGTTGGTCATGGCCAGTTATATGCAATCTACTTTTCATTGCATGTCACAATTCAATCAAAAAATGAATTCTTATTGTATAGAATAACAGAGGACAACAATATCCACAGTATAAAATAAATAGCAAATAGTAAGTCATTTGGAAAAATATAAAGCAAAAATATGTAGTAACATACATCCATGTTTATTAAAAAAACATTCTGAGCCGGGCGGTGGTGGCGCACGCCTTTAATCCCAGCACTCGGGAGGCAGAGGCAGGCGGATCTCTGTGAGTTCGAGGCCAGCCTGGTCTACAAGAGCTAGTTCCAGGACAGGCTCCAAAGCCACAGAGAAACCCTGTCTCGAAAAACCAAAAAATAAAAAAAAAATAAAAAAAAAATTCTGATCTCGAATTTCAAAAATACAAAAACCATAATTACTTTTACACCAACTTAAAATATCCTATTAACTTATCCATATTTTTGCCTATTACAATCAATAACTCTCTTTCATACCAAACAAGATACTAATATATAATGAACAAGTAAAACTATATGTTGAGTATATGAGTGAATGGATGAGCAAATAAATAAATGAATGAATGTGTCGTTAAAGACAGGGCAAGACCCTCAGGCAGATAAACAGAGACAATGTCTTGGATCACATCAACACTTGCAAGAAATACCAAAACTGTCAAGAAATGTCAATTCTGGCACAAGCTTCAACGGGGAAAAACTCTAAGAGATGCAGAAGTGAGATTAAATATTATCAGGTTAAGGCGCGGGGAGCTGTACTTAAGAGCACTGATTGCTCTTCCAGACAGAGGACCTGGGTTCAATCCCCAGCACCCACATGGTAGTTCACAACTGTTTGGAACTCCAGTTTTAGGGGATCTGACACACTCTCACAGACACACATGCAGGCGAGACACCAATGCACATAAAATAAAAATAAATAAAATCCTTTAAAAATATTATCACCAGGCATTGCCATAATTGATCATCAGTACTTATAGGTTAAATATCGACTTTTTCAATGACTCAAAGAAAATGTATTCATTTAAACTAACAAAAAAAGCCGTCCCTTCATTTCCACTATAAAATATGTTTATGCAGCAGAAACATTTTGATTGATTGAACTGCCTTCTCTAAATACAAGGTGCAAGAGATCAGCTCACAAAGGAGTCAACAGCACAGACTTTCCTCTTGACATATAAAAAATAAGATATTTAAAATATATAAGGCTACTGAAAGATGTTATGGTACATGCTTTAATCCATGTACTTAGAAAGCAGTTCCTTGAAGTGAACTATAGAAAGACCCTGTCTCAAAAAAGAAGAGAAAGGAGCCGAGCAGCAGTGACACACATCTTTGATCCCAATACTTGGGAAGCAGAAGCAGGTGGATCTCTGTGAGTTTTAGGTCTGCCTGGTCTACCAGAATAGCCAGGGTTACATAGAGAAACCCTGTCTCAAAAAACCAAAAAAGGAAAAGAAGGAGAAGGAGGAGAGGGGGAGGGGGGAGGGAGAGGAGGAGAGGAAGGAGGAAAAAGAGAAAGAAGAGGAAGAGGAAGAAGAGGAAGAAGAGGAAGAAGAGGAAGAAGAGGAAGAGGAAGAAGAAGAAGAAGAAGAAGAAGAAGATTAGATGCAGATTAAGCTATCTTTGGAATAAAAGAAGACAGATGGATGTGTGCATATAAATATACAGAAGCATGTACTCATACATCTAATAGTTATATGCCTTACAATCACATTTTTGGTCAACAATGAACTATATATGTCTCCTAAGATTGTGATGGAGCTCAATAATTTTTACCTCCTAATGATACCATGGCCTTTGTAACATCACATAACTCAATACTTTACTTACATGTTTGTGGTAATATTGTGTCAACAAACCTACTACATCGTCAATCATATCCATATAAAAGCATACATAATTATAGCAAGTAAGCACGTATTATTATGTACATATATAATACCTGATAATGACAACAAACAAGTATGTTGCTTGTCTATGTATTTACTAAGATATACTTTTTATGTTAGACTATATTATTTATGTAAAAAGAAACTTCCTATAAAACAGTATGCTAGTGGCAACAGACTCATACATCTGTATTAACCACACCTCCTATTTTGCATCAGGAGGTGAATAATTAACCTATACCTACAACTAGGTTTGTCTAAATACATTCCAACATGTTCACACTATGACAAAATCAACTAATGAATACATTTCTCATAACACGTGCCTGCTGTTTCACAGAGAGAGCCCACTGGAACATCTACTATAACTGCCATAGAGCAAAGACTCCAGAGCCCAGCAAGTCACTTCCATCAAGACTTTACTTCTTTCAGGTCTGCAACTCAGTGTAGATATTGTCTAGTATCTACCTCCCAGGGGTTCAGTCCTAGTACCATGGGAAGAAAGGGCTTACATTCTTATCTCTACAACAAATAAATGAAATGACAGAAATACAAGAACTTTTGATTCTCTGAAAGAAGAAAAACACAAGTACAAAAATAGCTGCTGGAAAACAGAGAATAAAGGCTGCTGCATAAAAAGACAGTCAAATCTTTAGTCTGACTCTAGGCTATCACTCTCTGCTCTGCAGTCTTCTCACTACAGGACATGCAGTGAGCAGTCAAAACTTACTCCAGTCAATCACTCCACTCCAATCAATCTGCTTATTCCACAGCCTTCTGACAACCAAAATACTAAGGTGCTCAGGTGTGGCCCAGACAGGCAGGCCTGTACAGGTTCCCACCACACCCAGGTTGTAGGGTGGTAGAAAATGAAAAGAGCTAAGACTTCAAATGAATTGTTAATGATTTAAGCATTCAGAGTGACATGCCTAGAAGATAAGACAAAGGGAACTTAAGAACAGTGAAACCAAATCAAGCCAAGAATACATTCAATATGGGGTGACTACAACATTACATAATCCCTGCATAAATGAAAGACGTTGCCCAGAGAAGAATAAGAATGGAAAATCTATCATCTTTAAGAACTCAAGTCCACCTGTACACTAGCTAACAAAATAGTTCATTCACTCTTTTCTTTAAACTCTGTGGGGAGGGTATCTGGCAGCTGCCTCTGTAACTGTCTCCTGTTGCTATATAAACACTTGACTCTGGGAATGGGAATGCTCCCTGTAGAAAATGTTTAACAGTCAACTTTAACTATCACCTATCTGAATCATAACAGTAGGGGGCACAGACAGGAGCCCACCTTTGATCCTAAGCGATCCAGTGAGTATCTAGGTATGCCTGGGATCCACTCAAAAGCGGGCATCTCCATGAAGTAAAAGTGACTGTGAGCACTCTATGCTTACCCAATCTCTCTCAATTGTTCAAAAAAATAAGAGTTCGGAAAATGGTTTTCTTAGTTGAGAACATATGTCATCTTAAAGGGGGGAGGAGATTCCTGAAAAATGCACCCTACTGGGAAGCCAACTAGAAGACTTGTGCCTTTCTTTTATATAATACTTTGCAGTCAAATTTGATTTTTTTCAAACCCAAATTTATCCTAGAGAAAAAAGAATAGTACAACAGCAAGATGAACCTGTTAAGAAAAACATCCAAGTTCACATTCACATTTCCAAAATAGATGAGTTTAATATTCTCAAAATATTTTGATTTACATGACTAAGATGATTCTTAAAACTATCAGCAGTACACCATAAATGCCCAGTGCTGCTGATTATCACGGCAGGAACAAATGTATGAAATAAAGCCTTCTGTCTACACTTCATTTGAAAATAGCCTCAATTAATTCACCAATAGGGTACATTGCACAACATAGCATTGTTTGTAAATTTGATGAAGGTCAAACACACTTTACCATGAAAGGTACGTGCATCATTTTAGTTCTTAAGATGGAAAATTCTTAAGACCATATGAAACTAAAATGTATCAGTATGTGCAAATCAAACACAAGCCAGGAACCTGATGGAATATGAGAAATAGCTGACATGCATATGGTACTTAGCTAGCTACAAAGAATTTTTCGTATATAAACTTAACAAGGACACTATGGATAGGTGGCTATTTTATCACACATGGTCATATTTTCAAAGAAAGGAACAGAGGCACAAAAAAACCTGGAAAAGATTCAAAGTAGCAAAGCTACTAAGTGGCCCAGGGACTATGATACTGGCCCTCTTACCTCTAAATCCCACTCTCTCTGCATTACTAAAAACCAGAAAAGAAACTGGTACAGAGGGTTTTACCTGCTTTTCCTAAAGATTAATTCCATTTTTAATCATGTGTATGTCTATGGGTGGGTACATTAGTACAGGAGCTGCTAGAACCAGAGCTACCGGAGCTTCTGAGCTGGAGTTACAGGCATCTGTGAGTTGTCTGACACGGGTGCTAGGAACTGAACTTAGGGCCTGTGGAAGGGCAGCAAGTAGTTTTACCTTATGAACCATCTCTCCAGCCCCTGCTTTGTTTTTTGTTTTTTGTTTGTTTGTTTTTTTGTTTTGTGTTTTTGGTTTTTGAGACAGGGTTTCCCTGTAGTTTCTAGAGCCTGTCCTGGAACTAGCTCTTGTAGACCAGGCTGGCCTCGAACTCAGAGATCTGCCTGCCTCTGCCTCCCGAGTGCTGGGATTAAAGGCGTGCGCCACCACCGCCCGGCCCCTGCTTTGTTTTTTAAGACTGAAGTCTGAGAAAGGAAATTTCACTTGAGAAGGAAGTAAACTGAGACTTCATGATTTTAAAGGCTGCACTACTGAGAGCGGCACTTTGAGACATTTTCAAGGTTGACAGCACTGCGGCTGTTTGGTTTCACTTCATTGTAGGATTCATGGCTGGGCCTTTCTTCTTTCCAAGTTCATCTGCCACAGTAAAGATACTCTGGGGCAGGTGTTTGATGTGGCTTTAACTCACCAACAGGAATGTACCTAATCAACCAGAGTATGAAAAGATTTCCTTGAGGTAAGGAAAAGAGAAGTGGGAGAGTGGGCAGCCTTGATACTGAGTCTGATCCCCAAAGCCCAAATAAAAAAGTCTGGCATAGTGGCCTGGGTTTGTAATCCCAGTGCTAAGGAGACAGATACAGGTTGATCCCAGAAGCTTACTAGCCAGATAGCCTAGCCCAATACATGAGGCCCAGGCCAGCAAGAGACAGGTGTATCAAAAAGTAAGGTAGACAGCACTAGAGGAATAACACCCAAGGCTGACCTTAGGCCTACACATGCATACACACAAGCATTCATGTGCACCCACACACATGTGCACATACACAAAAAAAGTGGGATAAGGAGAGTTTAGGCAAAATTAAGTGAATTTCAAGTCTTGAAAGGACAGTCAAGAGGGAAGAAAGGTAGAGGGGTCAACTATTCTAACAAAGGGAGAGATGCTGAGTCAGTGTTCAGCACCATGGCATCAGGCCAGGACAGCAGTCCTGAGTATGGGTCTCTCCCTCACAGCTGAGAAGGCATCTATGAAATTACCAGGAGACCATACACATAATCCCACACCTTTGCCTTTCACAAAAATCCCTCCAACTGAATATAAATACCAAGCTTCATTCATTCATTTATTTATCCCTTCATTCACTCACCCAGTAAGCATTTACTATGTACCAAATGCTGCACTGAATATTAGAAAAACAAAGATAAGCAAGAATAGGCTCTGTTCTTAAGGAGTTCACAGCTTAGTGCGTGACAAAGGTATAATCAAATGAATGCAAATAGTGTTACTGGTATGTGCTCACTTTGTTAATTAACTAGTATAGCACGAGCACAGTCATGCTTCAGGCATGAACAGAGCCCCATAGGTTTCCCAACATGCTCAACTAGGTTGACTGGCTAGTTATCATTTGCCCATCATATATGGAGGCCCAAGCCAACACTTAAGCCAAAGACACATTATTAGTCACATATTTAACCAGCTAAGTCATATTCCCAATATCTACCTTGCCCAAATCACTGTCTTGTTTCCAAGAGAGAAGAGTATGTATGTTCAGAAATTTCACCCAAATTACGGAAGAGCATAACCTCAAACTAGGGCAGAGCAACAGGAGTTCACCAAAACATAGCATGTCATTTCAGGCACGGCCCAGAGAGCAACAGGTGATTCACTTTAACAAATATCCTTGAGTCAGTGTTATATAGGTCAGGTTCCATTAAAACAAACACCTAGAGACTATCCACATTCTTTTGCAAAAGCAAATAAAATCTTAATTCATGTTTGTTGGAGCTGTGTAATTTACAAAGCCTGAATTATAAAATTTACACACCTATGTAAGCACAATCTCACTGAATCAACACAACCCCTAATTGTAGACACTATGTTTCTTCTTACCAGCTGAAAAGGATGAGGCAAGGTGATGCTAGGGACTTACCTAGGGTGTGCACCTGATGGCACTAGCACTGGTACCAAGCCTTTCAACAGCTAGTTGCTTGTTTATTGTGTTTACAAACTTGGGTTTGGCATTCCCAACCCAACCAGCTTTGCTACTCAAAAAAGGGGGGGGGGGGGAAATGAGAGGGATAAACTCCTGTAGTCACCTGAGATCCAACAACTAGACAAGAAGTAACTACAAGCCACATTGCTCAAAACAAAAATAACACTAAGAATTCAAAAGCTTTGGGGATGATGATAGAATACATTAAGTTCAACTGTTAATACCTGAAATGTATTTTTCTACTAATATCTGTAGCATAATCCCCTTTCAACATATCCTACATTACAATCTCTAATCAAATCCTCTATCAGAGAATCATCTCACCATTCCAGATTTATTAAAATTAAGGTGATTAGCCACTCCTGCTTCCACACCCAGAAACAAGATGAGCACCACCCAGACATGTTTTGCTGAACTCAGCCTCTCCCACACTCCCTGGAGTGCTTTTAAAATAACTTGGTCCTTATCCAGATCTTAGTCGGACCACAGGCACTTAGGTAGTAACAGGGCTTGATTTGACTTCTGCAAAGTTCCCAGCTGACCAGCTGAAGAAGCTTCTAAATAACTCTCAAGGCACAGCAGCTCAGAACACGGTTTTCCTTCCCTTGTTTAGTTGTGCTCATCCCCTAGAGAGCACAGGGAAAGAAAATGCTACTTAATCCCAAATACAAACACAACATGAGGCCCCCTTCAAGAGAGAACATTTCTCAGACTGAAATGTAAAGAAGTTGCAAATTAGGTCAGGTGTTTGACACATACAGGAGGTGTCATCTCTTTTGAGGTTTCACTGCTACATTCCCAATTTAGAAGAAAGGAAAACGACAGATTTAATGAAGGGGCTGAGGGTGGTACCATCAGTGTCGCCTCAAAGGATGTCTAAAATAATGTTCGTTTTCTTAACAACCGCAGCATCACTTCTGACTTTCCTCTGTCTCTTTCTGCCATGGTTTCTGATTCTCTCAAGCTAGAAACATTTAGGCATTCTTGACTGTTTTCCCTTACTCCCCACCCCATCCACACAGCTCACTTTTCCATCTTTCCACATAGTGTAGTCAAACAAAGTACCAAGGGTTTAAAAACGAAAAAAACAAACAAAACAACAACAAAAGGTTTCATAGTTGAGCTGAGGTGCAAGCCCCACTCCACTGCAATCAACTGTCAATCAGGCATGACACTTTCCTCATCAGTGGCTCTATTACTAGCAACAAACTTGTAGCACCCAGGGCAGGGCCCAGCACAGACAAGTATGCACTGTATGGACAGGAGCAGGCTTTCCCCTCCCTTCTCTGGCCAGTCAGGCTGCCCAGGGCAACCAAGAAGACCTGAAACGCCAATATCATCATCACACTACTCCTCAACGCTGACTGCCTCCATTGTTCTCCACAGCTGAGTGCAGAGTCCTGATCTTACTCCTCTATGAGTCAACTCCCGCCAGACATATTTGCTGGGTGCCTATCATATGCAAACATGTGCTGGATGCTGGGAATGCTGAAATGAAAGGCACCCACTGCCCACCATCCAATAACTCATAAGCTTTCTAATACAGAATGTGCATCTAGGAGAGAGAAATGAGAGGGGGTGAGCACATAAAACCATCATTGTATTAGGGTGTAGGAAGTGAGGCAGGAGTGGTGAGCACGGAAAGGGCTGTGGGAATGGCACTAAGAGAAGACACATGGCCTCTGTTCTGTCCTCCTACTCTCAACCTAACCAAGTCCCACTCCATAAATCAAGGTCTTATTCTCTCTAGCCAACACCTCTCCCATCTCGGAATTCCTCAAGTGCTTATCAACATCACTCATTTTAGTCATCCCCAGGCTGATGTCATCTCTTGTGTTTCTGTGGATTAATTTTTTAAATTACTTCTCTTATGTGCAAGCTGTTTTCCTTCCCTGATTTATATGATAACAAGAAAAGAAGATTCTAGGGGCTGGAGATATGGCTCAGCGGTTAAGAGCATTGCCTGCTCTTCCAAAGGTCCTGAGTTCAATTCCCAGCAACCACATGGTGGCTCACAACCATCTGAGATGAGGTCTGGTGCCCTCTTCTGGCCTGCAGACATACACAGACAGAATATTGTATACATAATAAATAAATATTTAGAAAAAAAAAAAAGAAAAGAAGATTCTAGACAACCCAATATTGTGGAAACTATATAATAATTATTTATGGCATAGATTATATGCTTGGAATCAATGACAGTCACCAAGTCACATATGCAAACAAAACAGTACTTTTATTTCACTTTAAAAAAATACACTGCCCCCTCACTGCTAGGTCCTGACTTCTTACCCTTTGAATCTAATCCAAAATGAGAAAGAAGACCCTTGTCAATAAAAATAAATAAATTTATTTTCCAAAATAAAATTTGCTTAAATAGGAGTCTTGGCTGGACATGATGGCACATACCTGTAATTTCAGTCCCTGGGCAACAGATGCAAGAAGATTACAAGTTTGAAGTCAAACTGAGCTACACAATGAATTAGAAGCCAATTTAGGTTATTGTTTAATGATAACTTGTCTCAAAACAACCCAAAAATAAAACAAAACAAAACTTTAAAGTGTGGTGGTACACATCTGTACTCCCAGTACTCAAAAGCTGAAGGCAGGATGATCAGTCAGCCTGTCAGCCTGGACTACATGAAACCTTGCTCTTATTAGAAAAGAAAAAAAGGAAAAAGGAAAGGAAAGGAAAAGAAAGGAAAGGCAGGGGGAGTCTAAAGAAATTGTTCAGTCAATAAAGTACTTACTATGCAAGCACGACCCCCAAAACCCATGTAAAAGAGCCTAGCCTTTTTTACACTAGCCTGGTGAAATCTCAGCACTGTACTAGCAAGGCAGGGAGACAGGTGGATACGAGGTTCACTGACCATAGTCTACCTCGATTCACAACCTAGCCTAACCACCAAACCCTGTAATAGTGAGGAATCCTATCTAAAAAAGACAAGGTGGATGGCACCTTGGAACAATACCTGGCAGGACTTCTGGTCTCCACATGTATATGCACATCTGAACATGCATACCCACATGGTGTGCATACACAAACACACACAATGAATGAATGAATGAATGAATGAATGAATGAAATGAATGAACAATGGCAGTTTTCAAATTTTAAAAAGTAAGTTCTTTTTTTCTCCCCCCTTGAGGTTTTTGAGACAGGGTTTCTCTGAGTAGCCTTGGCTGTCCTAGTACTTGCTCTATAGTTCCAGGCTGGCCTTGAACTTTGAGGTCTGTGTGCCTCTGCCTCCCAAGTGCTGGAAGTAAAGGCATGTGCCACCACTGCCTGGCCATGGTATAAGTTCTTCAAAGAGCTCCCAAGGCCCAAATGAGGAGCTGAAGGAGGGGAGAACATGAGCAAGGAAGTCAGGACCGCGAGGAGTGCACCCACCCACTGAGACTGCGGGGCTGTTCTAATGGGAGCTCACCAAGGCCAGCGCAACCTGGACTGAAAAAACTGGGATCAAACCGGATTCTCTGAACCTGTCGGACAATGAAGGCGGACTGAGAAGCCAAGAACAATGGCACTGGGTTTTGATCGTACCGCACGTACTGGCTTTTGGGGAGCCTAGTCTGTTTAGATGCGCACCTTCCTGGACCCAGATGGAGTGGGTTGGACCTTGGAATTCCCGCAGGGCAGGAAACCCTGACTGCTCCTTGGACTGGCAAAGGAGGGGGGAGGGGAGTTAAGGGAGAGGGAGGGAAATGGGAGGTGGGGAGGAAGTGGAAATTTTTAATAATAATAATAATAATAATAATAATAATGAAAAAACTTTAGTATTAATAACCTAGAATACCTCGTCTAATAAAGAAAACTATAAACAAGGAAAAAAAGAAAAAAGTAATGAACTAGAGGTAAGACTCAACAGACAAAGCACTTGCCACACATACATGGGAACTGGAGTTTGGATCTCCAGCATCCAGATAAGTAACAGTCAAGCCTGGTGGCCCATCTGTAATCCCAGTGTTTGAAAGGCAGAGATGGGATCTGCATACAGAGCAAACTAATTAGCCAGAGAAGCCAGTGAGCTCTGGGTTTCAAGTGAGAGTCCCTATCTCAATATGCAAGATGGAGAGAGATCAATAAAATATTTAGCATCAACCTCTGGCCTCCACAGACATGTAATCACACAAATATAAACACATACACATTCAAACAAACAAACAAAAATATATCATGAGCTACGTGTTGTGGTACACGCCTTTAATCCCATCACTCAGGAGGCAGAGGCAGGTGGATTTCTGTGAGTTTGGGGCCAGCCTGGGAGTCTACAAGAGCTAGTACCAAGACAGGCTCCAAAGTTACAGAGAAATCCAGTCTCAAAAACAAACAAACAAAAAAGTCAATAAAGAGAAAGAATTAAAATATTCATTTTAAATATAAAGTTAGTTTTCTAGTTCACAGCATTTATAAAAATTAATTCCTAACTTATTCAAAAATATATAATAAGTAATATTCTTTAAAACTCTTAGAAGAAAATACAATTACATAATAATTTCAGAATAGGAAAGGCATGTGTGTACATGTTTTTGAACAAATCAAGGCCATAAAGAGAGGTTAGACTATTTAACTACACATATAAATTGAATTCTCAAATATCAAAGAATTCAATAAAAAAGATAATAAACTCTAACAAAAGGTATTTCAGCCAATAGCCTTCAACAATCAGAATATATAAGGGCTACCTACATATCCGTAATAAGAAAAGAAGCCTAAAAGCTCTCTAAATCATAATTGAAGAGAATGAGCCAGAAAAAGCACCTGCTACAGTTCAATCCGTAGGACCCACAGATTGAAAACAGAGAAACACCTCCTGACTTCTATATGCACACCGTGGTCAGTGCACATGCATGCAACTGCATGAACATAAACACAGCACAAAAAAATAAATGTGAGTAATTTTTTAAGTATCAACATTTTGGTTTTTTAATATTTATTTATTTATTATGTATACAACGTTTTGTCTCTTGTACACCTGCAGGCCAGAAGAGAGTACCAGACCTGATTACAGATGGTTGTAAGCCACCATGTGGTTGCTGGGAATTGAACTCAGGACCTTTGGAAGAGCAAGCAATGCTCTTAACTGCTGAGCCATCTCTCCAGCCCCCATGTGAGTAATTTTTTAGAAGTACTACTTTGATATCTAGCTAAGAAAAAGGACAGGACATAGTGAAGCAGCATTTTGTCCCATTTTTATATGTTAATATTTCATTACCTATTATCTCAGTTTATATATAGAACTCTGGGATGTAGAAATAAAAATATTCTATATTATGCTCTTCCATAGCAAAAACTTCAAATTTCCTATTAATAATCCACAATAATATTTTTCTAAAAACCCCATTATACAAAAATCTGTACCTGAGTGTTCTTTATTCATAGTATACAAACATTGTAGCTTTATTCTTAACAGCCCAAAATGGGAAACCCAGGGATCCTTCAATGAGTTAAACAGTCAAACAGCCACACCATGGGACAATTATTTAGCAAAAAGAAGAGATCTACTCTGCTTTTAAAATTACATGTATTTATTTGAGAGGAGGGCGCCATGCCCAATTATAAAGTTCAGAAGACAACTTTCAGGGATTAGTTCTTCCCCTTCATCCGTGGGCCCCAGAGATTGAAACTGTCGTTAGACTTTAACTGAAATTTAACTACTGAGTCATCTCATCACCCTATTTTATTATTATCTTGTGTGTGTGTGTGTGTGTGCACATGTATGCGTACACACATGTGGAGAAGAGATTATGTTGCAAATAAACTACAAGACTAGGGATGGAGCATGGAAGGCACAGTATGAAAGAGAGCAAGGGAGGGCAAGATTATAAGGACAACATGAAGGTTCTTTGTGCTGACAGAACTGCTCAGTATTCTGCCTGATCAATGTCAAGGTCCTAATTGTGATACTGTATTTTGTGTTACTTTGTATTTGTATCATTTTGTAAGGTATTAACTACTGAAAAAAGATATCAGAGATTATACAATCTCTAATATTCTTACAACTACAAGTAAATGTATACTAATCTTACGATAAAGCATTTCAAAAAAGACAAAACCCAGAGAGTCCTGTTGTAGTACTACTTGACATCAAACAAGATAAATTACCAGAAGGCCATGTAAATACCACCTGTGTTTCTGTCACTTAGGTGGCAATCATCACCTTCCCTATCACCAAGCCTCGTCAACATGACTCACCATCTCCTTATCCACAGGGCTATCCACTGAGTCTGTATTATCTGTCATTCCTGCTAACAGCCTCAAGTACTTTAAAGACAGAAATGCTTTTTTCTTTATGTGTATGTCTACAACCTAACAGCACAAACAGATAGTAGGTGCTATATAAGTGGATGTTCAGTTGAAGTTAGTTCTTCCTTCTGTTCATACAAAGTGTCACAACACTAGAGGAAGGGTGGGAAAGGCTGAGAAGAACAACACCCCAGTAGCCAAGAGACAGGGCCCCTCATGAATACCCTCCTTCTTCCCAAGGGCCAAGAACCCAAGTGAAGCAAAAGTCTGCACAGAGCATGTGGTGGCAGCAGTGTAAATACTAGTTCAGTTGGCGAGCCTCTTTTTCCCTCCTATTTCAAGCTCTGCAAATGACAGAATTAACCATTTACAGTTTGGGTCACTAGAACGCAATGATAAGGTGGGCTGGACTGGGCTCCTCTAGAAAGGATTTTAAAGGTTAGCTGACAGCTTTTTTCCAAAAATGATTAGACTCAAGAATTGTCCAGAGACAGAAGACTACACTAAAAACTAAGATCACTTAGAAACCTCACACTCTGTGTTTGGGCAAACATATTTGGCTAGTAGAGTGGGGAGAGGGTTCCCACGCCCTGAAAACAATGAGAACTCCTCACTCCTACTCCAAATAGTTTGAGCATAAAAAGGCATAAGCAGTTGCTTTTCTGCTCCTAATGTTATCGGATAATTTTTCAAATTCTTACTCAATTACATATCACTCTTATCTGCAATCTTCACAGGCCAAATAGGCCTGCTTTCACATCATGCCTGCTAAGCCCAGAGAACACAAGTATCCCTCCCAAGTAATTCCTGCTCTCATAAGCATGAGATCATTTTACATCAAGTCTCGTGTGAGAGAGTAAGTGTGCGTGTATGTGTTTAAGTGTGTATACATGTTCTTTTTTTAAAATAAGGCCAAAAGAAGAGAAAAATGTGGGGCAAAGGTAAAAAACATGGCAGTTTCTATTGCTGCCAGCATAATGATTAAAATGATTTAACTCTTTTTGCTGCTGACTCCAGAAAAGCTGGCATTTCTGGACTGACAGTTCTACAAAACAGAAGAAACCCCCCCTCCTCCCTCCATCTCTCCACAGACACACAGATACACACACTTAGAAAGATGCAATTGGCACATTGGCACAATTCAATAAACCAGATTCAACCTTTAGTGGTCAGAGTACCACTGTAGTTTGAGAGAGACGCAGGTATTTCAAAATTGTGTTATTACTACCCTTAACACACCCATATCAAAAATTTCATTAATCCAAGTAACAGATGCCATCTACCCCAAATGCTACAATGTTTGGTTTAAAACTGCTAACAGCAAAGGGCTGAGACAACTTACATCACCACAAATCACTGAATAAATACAGATGAAGAGATACAGCACAACCGACGCTAAGGATGCCTAACATATATGGTCTATTTATGTCACTTAAGGATGAAACTTAAGTCAGGAGTAAGAGCTCTAAGAAAAACCCAGGACAGGTCCAGTCTGTTTTCTTTCTCCCAAGATAATAATCAGTATCCAGACTCTGTGGCAACTCACTCAGTGCCAACATACTTCTGATCGTACATCCTGAAGAAGAAATGTTTACATCTTTCCATTCTCTACTTAAGAACTGAAGATTCTGAGGGTGGAATGGCTTGTTCAGGAGGTAATTCATCCTAAAATACCCTAAAACCTCTCTTCCCATGAATATATTCCTCAAAAGCTACAGTTAGGAAAATGTGAGCCATAGTTGTTTTAATAATGCTCATTTTAGAACAGTAGGCTGTTGCTTAGCCTATTCATGGGTATAAAGAAAACATAGCCATGAAAACATTTCAACTATTCCTCCTTCAATTTGTCCACCTATGAGGCAATCTCCCTATCAGACTGTACTACCTAAGCAAACAGCACAGCAAGTGCTCTCTGGGTCAGGGCCACTCTATCACTAACTGGAGTCTATCTCTATGTGTACAAAAGCCATCCAGGAACAAGCACTGGAGCTAGGGAGAGTGTTGTGCTGAGAGTGGTTTTGTGCCTATAAGGAGAAATGTACCCTACAAGCAATATCTTCAATATCTTAAATTAGCAAGAATAATGAACTCTAAAACCATTTTTTAAAAAAATTAGAGATATTCTAATTTAACTACTAATTTCACAAATGAGAAAACCAAGACATAGTCAAGACAAGTGAAATATGTACCAGGAAGGCATTTAGAACAATGTATTAACTCTTTTATTTTATTTAGACACTGGGAAATGAGAAAAGTCAAATAAACATGTAGAACATCTCAGAATATCAAAGAGTTTTCAAGTGAATTCTTTTGTTGTTGGTAGTGGTGGAATTTTAAGGCAGGGTCTCATGTAGTCCAGAGTAGCTTTGAACTTTCTAAGTAACCAAGGCTGTCTAACTCATAATCCTCCTGCTGCTACCTCTCAAGTGCTAGGATTACAGGTGTTTGCCACCATATCCGGCATCCAAATGAATAGTTTGAGTCTCACAACACTTATTAAGTCAGCCTGTGCTTGTGCCGTTTTCATCACTACTTACTGCTGTGCTCTGGAGCAAGTCATTTAACCTCATTTTGCTTCATCTGTGAAACTGGGATGATAATCAGAAGAGTTACCTCATAGAGTCATTGGGAAATTCTTGGACTAATATATGTAAAGCTTCCAAATCACAGTTTACAACTTTAAAGCCCTTAATAAGTGCTAACCACCAGCTCCACTACTAGTGAAAGCCAGGAACTGTTGTCCCCAATTTGCAGATAAGAAACACAGCTTCAAAATACCTACTTCTAGACAAGATGCCTCCCAAAGAGCAGTTCACTCATCCAACAAGTTCTGGTACCAATATGCACACATGCACATACAGAGGGGAAAGGAAAGAAGGTAAGGAGAGAGAGAACTCCTGGTAGGACATATCCTGACAAGTTTCATTCTCTTTCCTTTTGTTTTCTGTGCTCTGTCATCCTGTAGAATCCTGGCCATTCCAGCCATCCATGGATGATGAAGTCTTCTCCAGGAAGAGCATTCAGACCTGCCTTCTTTGTCATGTTTCTAACTACAGAAGCTAGTCTTAATAGCACGGATATTGTCAACTTCCACAAATGCCTTTTGAGTTACCTACCTAATGATTAACGCATTTAAAGCAAAAACAGACTGGTAGGGAAAGATTCTGTCTCCTACCAACAGATGGTATCCTTTTAAAAAAATGGAAAGGCATACATCCTAGCTGTTTTCCTTCCTCAGGAATATATATTTCAACTTTAAGAATCCATCCACAATGTACATATAAGGCCAAGGCTACTAAACACCAAATAAAAACCAAGGAAGAGAGTTTTCCTGTTTGTCCCCTTGGCCCTTTCCTCCCCATGTGCTGCAGGCCATGCGGCTGTTCCTAGCAAGCTGTGGCTCTTGCAAAACCCATGCTTTGAAACAGTATCCTAACAATTACGTGTGCAAGTCAATGCTCTTAATTCCTGGTCAAGACAGAACAAATTTTTCTCAAATTGGGATTATGAATATCTGTTAAAAATGGTAAATAAGTCCTAGATGAGTATAGAATGTATTTTGCGTCAAATACAAAAAAAAAGCTTGATTTTTGTTTTAAACTCCTGAGAATTTCACACTAAATATTTTTCATGCAAAGTTGTTCGCATTTGTAATCCTAGCACTCAGGAGATTGAGAAATAAGGCTTACTTCAAGTTCCAGGCCAGCCTGGGCTACACTGTGTGTTCCAGGACTACAAAGCAAGATTGTTTCAAATAATAATAATGTATACCTTTTTGTTTCTTTTTTACTCCATGGTAAGATATGTGATTGAAGAAATCTGAACAGCTCAAATATAGTTCTGGAACATTAAACTCAAAAGAGGATAAGGGTGTATGTAATAAGAATCATGTCTCATTTGCAGAGGAGCTCCATCATGCTAGATAATCAGTACTTAGTCTTACGGAATGATAATATTCATAATGTTTAATCTATTTTGAATTTCAAGTAACATTAGGGAAGGAAGTGGGCTTTTTCTGCAACAGAGGGGAAAACAGAAGTGTGGTGGCATGGCAATACATCACATCCAACCTCGACTCAAAACAGTTCAGTTTAACTGCTGGGTATTTTTTATTGTGAGCCTAGCCTTTAATGACAGAGCCGTGTCTCCAGCCCTAATTTGTGAATATTTTTAAAGTGCTTAGTATGTGCTGGAAGGTGAACACATGCAAACAAAGCAGGCAGAGATGCTGAGAAGAGGGAAAGGCTTCCTGGAGGTGATTACATATAAGCAGCGCTTTAAAGGATGAATGAACTTACCATGCCCAAGGAAGAGAACTCAGTTCTAGGAGAGAACAGAACATGCACAAAGCATGACATAGCAAGACGTAGTACAGAAACTAGAGACAGTTCAGTTCTGCAGCAGTATGAAATGTGAGCAGGATAAATGGGAAATAATGAGTGTAAACAATCCTGTATGCCACGACCTAAGCAGAATAATGAGCGCTTGTTTGTTTCTAGGCACTTTGGTGATTTATCAAGCTCAAATTTTAAAAATATTTATAAAAGAAAGTATATTTCTAGGTCATCCTTTTACTCATTCATTATCATAGTCAATAAATATTTACTAAAATCCATCATTTAGGCTATAATAGTATTCCAGACATCTTTCCTATGTGAAAGGACCTCATAAGAAGAGGTATTTATTTAGCATTTAATAGTTGTTACACATTGAGTAAATATTCTCAATATACTTGCAATAGCAAGAAAGTAAGTCTTATCTTATCACAGAAGATAATGCTTGGAAGAGAACTTGAGCAAAAAGACGATACAAAACTCCAACTCAAGGCTAGTTCCAACACCTATATTCTTTGCATTATATAAGACAACACTGAGCCATTCCTACAAGCCATTAGGGTGGTAGACACCGATAATGGCCACACTAAGGAAGCTAAGGCAAGAGAATCACAAGTTTGAGGACAACCTGAAGACCCTAACTCAAAAAGCAAAAATGGCTCAGCAGTCACAGCTTGTCATGCAAGCAAAAGGCCCAGAGTTCACATTCTCAGAACACACATAAATGCTGGGAGGGCATAATTGTAGCTTTGGAAGACAGGAGATCCCAGGAACTAGCTGGCTAGTGAGACTAGTTATATCAGCAAGCTATAAGTTTAAGAGACCCTATCCTACTTAAAGAAAATAAAGTAGAAGAGCAATCAAGAAAGATTCCTGACACCAACACAGACACGCATGTACCCATGCACACACAAACACATATATAAGCTCACCACATACACAATAAGAAAAAACAGAGAGAAATTAACTCCTAGAAGAAGACTGAAATACAAATATTCAAAACATAAGGCAGTACGAGATCAGTTCCCTAGGGAGCTACTGAACAATCCTATGTGGGTGAAATAGAATCTTTCTGGTCATAATGACCACAGGAGGCATCCCAGAATAGATTTGACTAGAAGGGTGGGATTTCAACAGATGAGCATGTAGGGCTGGGCAGGAAGAGAGGAACATTCCATGACAGCATTCAGAACTCAGACTCTGATAATAATCAAAGTTGCAATGCCTGTTTGCAGGGGGACAGAACATTCACTGGGGCAAACCCTGAGTAAGTCACCAAATGACCTACACCTCACTTTCTTCATTAACTAAATGTAATGGCAGTAATACAGTCCTTGTTTAAGGATTAAGAAATATAAAGTATTTGGGATAATGCATACTGCACAGTAATCCCAAATGACATTGTAGCTAGTAATGAATGTGTAAAGGAATGACGGCAATCCAGACAGGTCTCCAGTTCTCTGAAAGCCAAAAAGGAAAACATGGTTGAAACAGCAGGCTGTAACCAGATGGAGGACAGAGTTTGGGTCTATCTAAGAGAGTTGTCTCTAGTCAGCAGGCAATGGATTCATATCTATAGCTTTCAGAGAGACTCTCCCATGGGAGTCCTCAGGTCCTCCCCTGGCTCCCACTCACGGCCCCTTCTATAAAGTTGTGATGCCTGGGGATTGGTTCTAGCAAGGTTTATAGGAAAATAGATACTGTCACTTGTCAGCTCCTAACAAGACCAAGACTCTCTTCTCTCTCCGTTGTACACATTCTCCTAAAAATACAATAATGGCTGAGATAAAATTATTAACCCAATACCCTAGAGACAGTTTCCTTTTTGCTCTTTTTTTTTTTTTTAAGTAAGGTTAAAGCAATTTTACGGATGGACCGTAAGGACAATACACTAAGCAAAATAAGTCAGTTACAAATGCGTGAATACTGAATGTAATGAGGTACCTAGAGTTGGAGACAGAAAGTAAGGGGGTTCTGCCAGTGCAGAAGTGAAGCATTACTGTTTGGTGGGTACAAAGCTTCTATTCTGCAAAATGAAAATAGTTCAATGGATAAATGATTGATAATGGTTGTAAAACAATGTCAACATAGTTAATGACACTGAACTGTATATTTAAGAATGCATAGTTAAGTATACATTTAAGAATTAGTATAACAAATCTTATGTGCCCTTTATCAGTTTAAAAGGAATGAGAGTTGCTACACAATGTCATGAAATGTATTATTCTTTAATTTTTTTAAAACTCTCATTATTTATTTTCAAACTAAATTTCTTCCAAAGTAACTCTCCAAGATTCTCCACTGTTTAAAATTGTTCTCTTAGCCAGGTGGCGGTGGCGCACGCCTTTAATCCCAGCACTCGATCTCTGTGAGTTTGAAGCTAGCTTGGTCTACAAGAGCTAGTTCCAAGATAAGCTCCAAAGCTACAGAGAAACCTGTCTTGAAAAACCAATAAATAAAAACAAACAAACAAATAAATAAAATTGTTCTCTTGAATTTTATTACTAGAAATCATACATCAACTGTTTTTACTTTCAGTATTTTCCTACTGTAGCCATCAGAAGTCTAGGATGTGAGGTAGACATGACTCTCCTAAAGAAAGGCTTTATTGAAGAAGGGGAGCTCTACAGAGACCACACCAGGCAGCTCAGTTTTCTGGAGCAGACAGTGAGATTTAAAAATCAGTACCTGAGAGCTAGCTGATGCTGAAAATATACCAAGCCAAGTCATAGTCCATAAACTTCACAAGGGCTTATCTTTGGCTTTCAGCCTGAGTGGTACAAAATCAATGAGATCCTAAAGGGTCTCTCCCAAGGAAATTTCTGTCCCTATTCTTCCTAGAGAATGCCTAACATAGCAAAGCTAAGGAGTATTCTTAAACAGTTTCCAGCCACTGGTGTTTTGCAGTCACACAGCATGGCCTAGCCCCTATCATTATCACCTTCCTTCAGGGTCTTACAAACCTGCGTGCTTGATTTTTCCAAGAGTTTCATTTTCTTCTAGGTGTCTACCTTATTGCTGAGTCTCCATGTTCCTTAAATGAGGAAAGAAGAGCACTCAGTCACCTCCCCGAAAGATGACAGCATCTGCTTGAGGATTCCAAAGAGCTGCTTTACTGCAGCTTTCCACAAACTGATTATATTTAAAGTCTCCTTAGGGAGTAAGGGGTGGAGGCTGGGAGGAAAGACACTGCAGGGAAAAGACCTCTGTTGGCATGAGCTAGGAACTTTTCAGCCCTCTCCTGAGAACAAGCTTGTTTAATACCACCAATTGACATTCCCAAGCACACGTGCACACACAATAGTCTAGAATTAAAATTTTATCACCAGCTACCAAAGAGTACCAAAAGAGTTAAACTATCCCAGGAAATTGCTTGTGCTTTTCCAATCAAAATGTTCCAGATGCAAATTATAAAAATTTCATTTCTCTCTAACCATAGTAGTGTACGCTGTAATCCCCGATTTGGGAGGCTAAGGCAGGAGGATCACTGTGAGTTCAAGTACAACCTATATATAGTAAGACCCTGTCTTGGAGGATCTCTGTGAGTTTGAGGCCATCCTGGTTAATATAGAGAGTTCAAGGACAGCCAGACTACATAGAGACATTGTCAAAAAAAAAAAAAAAAAAAAAGGAAGAAAGAAAGGAAGAAAGAAAAAAAGAAAGAAAAAGAAAAATAGTAAAGGAAGAAAAAAGGATGGAGTGAGCGAAGGACGGAGGGAGAGGAAAAGTGAAGAAAGGAAGGCAGGATGGCAGGCAGGCAGGCAGGCAGGCAGGCAGGTCAGCTGGCACTGTCATCTCAAAACATAAAAATTATGATAATTTTACTATTTTTACTTATTAGCTCAGTGATGAACAAAGTTGAAATAACAGAAAGGAAAGAGAACCCTTAACACTTAATTAAGAAAGGACCTAGTGGCATTGTGAGCAGTAATATGAAGTCACCCAAGTCCCACCCAGACAATCATCTCTATTCTATGTACCATTCTTCACTACCACCCAGTGCTCAAGTGCCAGCAATGATGCTAACAGGCACCAGTTTCTAATCATGAATCTCATCAAGGCTGTCAAGAATTTCCAGAAATTCATGTATATAAAAGGACTTTATAAATTTGGAGGGAAAGAAAAACCATGTAAAAAGACTAAGAACATTAGTGCTTGTGAGCTGGACACTGGAACACATGAACTTTTCAAAGGAATCTAAACACCCACAAGGCAGAAACAATGGTGGTTTTTAAGAAGGCTGCCACAAAGCAGACTGACTAAGGGACCACGGCTCCACACTGGGGTAGGACTGGTGCTGAGACCTAGAAACTCTCCAGAGCACATGCAAGCAGGCACTTTCAAGGAGGCAAAAATAATGAGTCCAATGTCTATTTAGAATCTACTTGATTCAAACAATTTTGACTAAAAATCAGAGACACGTGCAACAATACTTTCAGACAGTTTACCTACTCATACATAAAAGGAAATTAATGTTCAAAGAGTATGGGAGTTTGATTTTTTTATTGGTGGTGGTCTGTTTTGGTTTGTTGGCACTGG
This sequence comes from Arvicola amphibius, assembly GCF_903992535.2. NCBI lineage: Eukaryota > Metazoa > Chordata > Mammalia > Rodentia > Cricetidae > Arvicola > Arvicola amphibius. The sequence continues at coordinate 88,546,057 of NC_052058.2, read as the reverse complement.
GGCGGGGAGGGGTGTGTTTTGCTTTGTTGTTGGTTTGGTTTGATTTTGTTTCTGAAACAGGATCTCATTTTACTCCAGACTGACCTCAAACTCTCAAAAATCCTCCTGCCTCAGTCTCTCAAGTGCTAGGATTACAAGCAGAAGTCACCATGCATGGCCAAAGGATTTCAATGACAGGCACATGACACATTTTGTTACTCCTCCAGGAACTTAAACTAGAACTTGTTTCCCACCTCCTCTGGTTTCCTATCATTTAACAGCTGGTGCTTTGAAGGTGAACACTCAGTGCAGCCTGATTAGTTGGCAAGAAGGCTCTCTGAAGAAGGCAGACTATCCAGTCTTTGAATCCTTACAGGTGCCAGACCCTTGCTACATGAAATCTACAGACTAGCTTCTTTATTTCTCACAGGAATAGGAAATGCACATTATTTTGCCAATTTTCCAATTAAGAAACTGAGACTCAGACAAAGCATGTAACATAGTAGATCAAAAATTGAAACCTGGATTTTCTGCCTCCAATACCTTCACTTTTAACCACCATACTAGACTGATTTCTGTATAACATTATTTTTTGTCTTGGCATCTGTAAGAGAAATAAATCTGGCATTACCGTGAGTTCCACAGAATGCCCAAACACTGAAGCTCCGGTGCAGTGTGCGGGTTCACGCCTGTGTTCCCAGACTCACAAGGCTGCCTAAGGAAGACTGCCATGAATTCAAGCCCAACCTGAGTTACGAGTCAATTCCAGGTTAGCCTGGCCTACACATTGAGATCTTGTTTCTAAAAAGCAAAACAAATAAAATACAATTTATTAAAAAGCTGAAATTCTTAATTCTGATAGAAGGTCGGGTAGTAAGCCACATCACCAACCCCAATGTCATGCTCTTTGAATTCAAATTCTATGGCCTCCCACCAGAAGTACAGTTCTAGAATGTAAGCTCCGTAAGGGTCTGGAATTCTGTCTTCTTCGCTCATGTATAAAGGCCTAGAACACATACTAAGCACTCAATAAACAGTTAATAAATAAAACAAGGAGTTAAAGCTGCCGCTTTTGATTGTGTGACCTTGAAAGGGTTTTACCGTCTCACACCTCAGTTTCCTCATATTCTCAAATGGCAAAAATACTTCCTAGAGGGATGTGACAATTACACCCGACCACTCCTTGGGATGCGATGGAGCATAATGAACATCCAAAGTAAACTGTTACCATATCACTACTATTATACGTCATCTAATTTTGCCTAATTTTTTTCATCACAATCAGATACTATTTCCACTATGAAGATACCGAAGTCAGAAAACTACTTCTACCTTCAGATCTGCTACCACCTAGCTGTGTGACCTTGAACAAATCTCTTCAGTTCTCTACATTCTCCTCAGCTGTACACTGAGGGACTAAACCAATCAGATCCAAAAGCATTCATGGGGCACCTTTTTGAGACAGAAATCAGGGTCAACCACCTACAAAACTCTATACTGCTGAGGAGAGGCAATGGAAAAATATTGACACAAAAAACAGTCTCTAGTCTGCGACAGGGTTGAACAGAAACTCCAAATAGCTAACTGCATTACATCATCCCAATGAACAATATCTGTAAATGCACAAAGTATTTAATTTTGAGACACTCATAAGAAATTGTTACCAATTTAAAAAAATATCAGCAAATTCTGATACCTGTCAGCACTGAACCTTAAAAAAGAACAAAGGGGAAAAAATGTAAAAATCACGGTGCCTCAGTCAAATTGTGTGCTTCTGTAGAACCACCTGGGAAAGTCAAAGTTATTAACACTCCCTATGGCAACAGTTACGAATAGGACACATTTTTAAATGACATCTCTCTAAAACTGTAGGGGGGCATTGCAAGAGCAGAATACAGTGCATCTGGGCAGGACATAGAGGCCAGTGGCCATTGTTTACAAAAACAGGCTGAGATTATGAATAGTGACAAGAGGCCAAGACCTCAGTTATAACTCAAAACCACACGTCTCTCAATTCCAATCCAGCTGGAGCTATCATCACTCAACTACCCCATCCTTGTAATAAAACTGACCAATATTTATAGTCAAGTGGATTGAAGGTTCTTGAGGGCACCTCCTGCATTGACCAAACTGATAATATATATTTTTTTAAAGATCCTGCAGATACAATGATGATTTCAAACTACCTTTCAACCTTCCAAGAGATAAAAGGACTACCCATTTCACACTCCACCTCTAACCCATGACCAAGGCAAGCATTAAAGGGAGTCATGGTCTTTCCCAAGTCCTCTAAGATAGGAAAAGGTCTTCTAACATTGGTGCAGGGAAAGAAGGAGGGGCCCCTCCCTCTGTAATCTGAAACAAAGGAAAAACTCAGAGCTCCAACCATGTGGTGGAACATTCAAGGCCACCCACCTCCCCTACTTCCCAGCTAAGGTCTCAATGGGTTGAAGCCACATGGTTCTTTCCAGTGACAGGTCAGGAAGAGGTAGTGCCTTGCACAAACACAAGCTAGGGCTCCTTCACAGGCATGGACACCTCTTAAGAGGAACGCTGTCTAAGGAAAAGCTATTTGGGTATAGACTCCGATTTGAGAAGCCAATTTAAGCAGTGGACTAGGTGGGGAGACACACTTGGTTTCCCCAGATCTACATTCTGCCTTACCCCTTCACGTTTTTGCTGAAAGGGAAACGGACCTTTAAAAGCACGGAGCAGAGGGTGACAGCACAGAGGGGCTAAACAATTATGTCTTCCTGTTTTCCAGTTGCAGCACTGCTCTGACAAACCCTAACCATCCAACTCCTTCAGGGTTAGCTGCCGATGCAAGCCAGTTGGAATGGTCTTTCTAGTCTGTGATCTTTGATTGTATGCAGGGTGACCATGGGTCAGACAAGTAAAAGGTGCACCCAATATGGCTAAGGACTTCCTGAATCCGGTGTCATGGCAAACCTCATGAATACCAGAAAAACCCCGCCTCTCCCAGGTTTCTCCAAATGGTATACCCTTCTCAAGGTTGCCTTTTGGTCTGGACTTCTCTTCAACCTTTGAAATAAACACCTGTCAGATTTCAGCTGTCCTTCAAGGAAGCCTGACTCAAGACACCCAAAGGCGAATTGCAGCTTTTTTTCTCTCTGGGGGACTCTCCTGCCCCTCCCCCACTCAGCCTTTGGGAAAGAACTGCCAAAATAATGACCAGCCCCACACAGATACTCCTAAAGCCCATTTCCAGTGTCTGTGGCCCCTGACACTGTTGAACATTCCAAGACTCTGGTCCACCTATGAAACCACCTCTGGGGGTGAACTTGCCACCTGCTCCACCCAGGAAACGAACGCCCTGAAAAATGGGGTGGAAACGCATGCCTCACCGGTCTGCAGAGCATATGCACTATGCTAATTTTCAAAATCCTTACCTTTGACCTGAGTATCGTACTCTGCGATGATCTCCTTATCCTTTTTGAATTTGGCTGGAGACGTCATGTTTTCCTTCTTTCTTCCAAATTCGAATTGTGACTTGATAGATCCACGAGAAAAATCCAACCACCGAAATCAATTCCTCCAAGGCCACTTCTCCCACGGGCAGAGAAAGCCCCCACGGTGGTCTCCAGAGCTCCGGGGTAACACGGGCGGCAGGATGGGCAGCCGGCTACCGCACACACATGCAGGCTGTGGGCGCTGAGGCCGGCGGGGAGGGGGGCGGCGGCGGCGGCTGGCTTGTGTACTAAAGCCCTAGCCACAGCCGCAGCCTCAGCCAGGAGAACTGCAGCGCCCTGAGGCTGGCCTGGGGTCTGACATCAACGACACAGGCGGGGAGTGGAAGTCCTTCCGCACAACATGGTGTATGGGATGCGGGGGTGTGGACGCGCCCAGCTGTGTCCCCGGGAGGGAGTGGGTTTGTCTCGGGGTGCCAGGGGAGGGCTAGGCGTGCTTCGCGGGTTTTTTTGTGGTACCAGCTCAGAGATGCTGCAAATCAAATCCCAAAAGGGTGCCGCTGCAGCGCGGAGTGGATCGGAAGTCGTTTGCTCCGGTTCACTAGCCTGTAAATGCATAAAAAAGGGGGGGAGGGGGCGATCAGTCCGAGGGCAGATCAAAATCGCAACAGGGGTGGGGTCGGGGATGACACTCGGAGTCCAGCTTTGGCTCATTCATCTCGGCCGAACACCGCCCGCTCGGCCCGAAGACCCGGCGAGGGAGGAAGGGAGGGGAAAAAAGCTCCCTCCAGATTGTTTTAAGACAGAAAGAGAACACTTTGGGAGCGGCAGGCAGCGCGTGCTCCGGGCGGGGACTGCGGCGGGAAAGCAGAGCTGCGGGTGGGGACTGCGGCACCTCGGTGCCCCCCCCCCAGCCCAGCAAACCGAAGAGGGGCCCTCCCGCCGAGTCCGCGTCGCGGCCCGTGACCCCCTACTGGGGCACCTCCCAGACGTCCACAGGATCAGTACCAGAGGGGACAAACCATACGGGCACAACTTTTCTTCCCCTCCTGCCCCTCCTCCCAGTTGTTTTGTTTTTGGTAACTAGCTTCTCCTGGCAGCAAAGCGGGGGGGGAGGGGGGGTAGGACGACACGAGACGGGGGGGAGCGAAGGGGAAAGGACTGCAGGAAGGGCCCGCTCCGCACGGGACATCCAGGAAAACAATGTGGTCTGCAGAAGCAGGAAACGGGCTAGAGGCGAGGGTCTAAACCGGGAAACCCCGGGGATGGGAGACGGAAAGCAGTGGTCGCCTCCCTCAAGCCAGGGACGAGGGTGCCTCTAAATGGCATCGCCAATATTTTTTGTCCCCCAAGCCCAGGGATCACAAATACCGCACCCAATCCCAGTCGGGTGGGAGGCATCAGTGAGAGTCGCTCTAGGAGGCGCGGGAGGCGGCGGCAGGGAGGCTGAGGATAGGGCTCCAGTGCTGCGGCGGGCCCCTGCCTCCTAAGGCCGCCCTGTCCCCTCCGGCGCACGGGCGGCTCCAGGCAGAGTCGCCTACTCCTGGCGGCTGGAGGAAGGGCCGCGCGCAGGAAGAGCGAGCAGAGGCCGCGCGGTGCGGGCGGGCGGGCGGGCGGGCAGGAAGCGGGAGGCGGGCGTGAGGTGGGGTCCTGAGGCGGGAGAGAGCCAGTCGAGCGGCCCAAGCTTGGATGACCAGAGAGGGCGCCGAGAAGACGGCTTTGGGGGGCAAAGCAGTGTGAGAAACCGCGGTGGGCTGCGACATGAAGTGCAGGATGTTGGCAACTTTGGGGACCCGCATGAGGCTGGGATATCGGAGTAGGTGGAGAGCCCTGGGAGACAGACAGCAGGGCTAGACGGAGAAAGAGCCCCGCAAGCCGTGAGGGACACCCCCATCTGTCCGGGTCCTGGGCTGCCAGCCAAGGCCGGGAGAGCAGGGACGAGGCCAGCGGACCGTTACGGCGAGGCCCCGAGGTGGACCCTGCCAGCCGTGTGCAAAGGGGCTGCTGGAGGGCGGTGTCGCCGCGTGAGGACAGTCCTAGGCAATGCAGGGATGGGCGGGGAGATGAGCAGTCCCGAGAAGTATTATGGACTGCACTGGGGGATTTGGAGGGTCGCGGGCCGAGGAGGGCGCTGTGAGGACCGTGGGCGGCGGCACCGCTAAGGCGGCGCCAAGAGCAAGAGCAGCAGCAGCAGCAGCAGCATCCGTGCTGCGTCCACCCGCCCAGTCCGGGTTTGTTCAGTCAGGGCAGCGGCCAGGCTACGGAGAGGGAAGGGGGAAGGAGCCTTTACCTGGCTCTGCCGCGACGGGTCCCAGGCCCCAGGTTCCGCTTCCCACTTAGCGCTCTCCTCCCCGCCACCCTCTTCTACGCAGTTCGGCCCCCCAGTTCCCTAAGGAGACTCCGCCAACTCCGCAAGACCCCGCCGGGAAGCAGGCCCCACCCCCTTGCCAATCACCACCCGCTTTCTATCGACCGATGGGGCCTCTAGCCAATAGAAATAAGTGATCCCTAGAAGCCCGGAGTAGGGGCGGGGCTGACGGAATTTAGAGGCGTGGCAAGCACTAGCGGCCCAGGCGCAGTCCCAGAGTGAGCTCCTCCCTGGCCTGTGGAACCCTAAAGTAGAACTGATGGGCGGGATTAAATGGAACCGACAACCAAACACAAACTCTCCAGAGAAGACCAGACCAATCGGACCAGGGAAAGGAGGAGGGACGTTTAACCAATAAGCAGTAGAGGACCGTAGAGCATCTACCAATAAAAATCTCGGGGCGTGTCTTCCAAGTTCACAGAGGTAGGAGGGTGAACCCAAGCAGATGCTGGCCAATGAGCTTAGAGGCCGAGCCAAGCTTGACCAATCAGAGAGCCGGTCTGACCTCGGCACCGTTACTGGGGAGAGGCCTCTGCGCTCACGTCAGGAGAAGGCCCCGGGCCTTCCAATGTGGGACTGGGGCGAAGTCTCTTCCTCCCAATCCGTGCTCAGCGCAGGCAATTCAAACTGACAGCGTGTTAGAAAAAGCAGAGAAAGCGGAAGAAAGAGCAGAACCCGGCGTGTTCGGTGACTGACTCCAGCGCGGACTGAGCCTCGGCGGCGGCCTCTCCCCCACCGCATCCGATACCCCTGCTTGCTCCGGAGCGGCCGCTGTGGGAGAGACCTTCAGGGTGGCAAGTGCTCGAGCTGAGGGAGCGAGGACGCCGAGAGCCGTGGGAGCAAGGGAGGGGGCCCGCGGCCGAGCCAGGAGAAGGGACGCGGAACAGGGCCGTAGCGGCGTGGAAGGAAAGGGCTGAGGGGCCTGGAACCCTGCGAAGAGGCCTTGGAGCGCTCTGCGGGCGGGGCTCGCGCTGGGAGTTGTCCGCGAGACGAGGCTTTAAAGGGAAGCGCCCGCCCGCCGGGAACCGGGAATCGCTGGATTCGGGGGCGGGAGCCGAAGAGCAGAGGACCTTTGGAGACCACAGAAAGTGAAAGCCGGTTTAAAGTTTCCCTTCCACCCTACTTGTCTCTCCCCACCTCCAATTCCATTCCCTTCTCCCCTGCCCACCAAGTCAAAAGGAACTAAAATTTGCTCTTCCCACCCAATAAATACTAATTTTACTTTTCCTCAGGAAAACAGAACTGTCTTCCTGATTTTAGAGCATTAGAGAACTCAAAAGACTCCCCGACTTGGTTATTAGCCTCTGGGAATCAAAGCTCGAACGGTTTAAGCTTGTTTCCCCCTTTTCCAAATTCTTTACCTCGTTCTACGTGGGACGCTATGTCTACCAACAGCTGCACTTTTAAGGACCGTTGCGTGTCCATCCTGTGTTGCAAATTCTGTAAACAGGTTCTCAGCTCTAGGGGGATGAAGGCTGTGTTGCTGGCCAACACTGACATAGACCTTTACTCTACAGACATCCCTCCTACCGAGTAAGTCCGGCGGGCAGCCCTTTGGCTAACTGGGCAGTAGATGGCATAGATCCCTGGGAGTCAAGGTTATCATTTGGTGTTCCAGCCACTCAACAGTGTGATGATTCCCTTGAGTTTATCTAAGTGGGCAGACTGTCTGGACGATGTCTGTGGTTTACCCACAGTGGTCAGTACTGAGGTCATGTTTCCAGGCACTTACAATCACGTGACCGTACATCCCTTAAATTGGCTCTGAGGCTCAGTGCCTTATCCAAACACCGTTCTCACGAAAGCAAGTCTTTAACAGTCATTTGGAAAGAAGTGGGTAATCATTTAAAGTGAAATTCATGATTAATAAGGATAGTAAATTTGAACGTTTTAAAATATAGGCAAGTAAAGTTATATATAGCCTGTTCACCCCTTGAAATCTTTTATGAATTAGCTTATGTGTAGTCATTTATTACAGAGATAAATGGGATAATATTTTAAGTTTGTGTGTGTGCACTTGGTGTGGTGCCAAAAAAAAAAGCACTAGATGATAAAATTGTGGAACCTAATGTCCCAAAGGTTCTATAATCCATGTGTTGCTTTAATTAAATATGCTCACACACAAATTTGAAATATTCTTCCATCTTTATAATAGCTGTGGTAATAAGGACACCTCGGGTAAGATGTTACATGTTAGGATCTAGCATAAGCTCAGGTCTTTTTCATTGCTATTTTCTTTGCTGGACTTATAATGGAATCATGTACTGTGTGTGGATCAGTGAATTCTTTTTTTCATTAAGAGTGTATATGTTTGAGGAGGGGTGAATTCATGCACAGGTGCCCTCAGAGACTGGAGATGTAAGATCCCCTGGACAGGGCAGTTGTAAGTTGCATGATGTGGGTCCTGGGAACTGAACCCCAGTTCTCTGCAGGAGCAGTACATTCTCCCAAACACTGAGCCATTCCTCCAGCTCTCGCAGTGATTTTCAGTAGACAATCTGCCAACAGTTTATAGTGAGCACAAATATTACCCAACTCTTAAAAAATTGTGCTATACTTATATTTTAGAGGCTAGTTCAGCTCTGAAATTTGTGACAACTACAATTAAAAGAGCCTTTGGTGGTGAGGCTATGGGAAATCAGGGCCCTTACATACTGCAGGAATATGAAATGATAAAGCCACTATAAAAAATAATTTGGTGGTTCTTTAGCTATTAACACAGAATCACAAAATTACCATATAATGTAGTGATTCCACTCATAGGTATATATCCAAATAATTCAGAGCAGCAACTTATATTCACAACTGATAACTATGAGATAGCTAAGAGATAGACAGTCTAAATCTCCATTGACTCATCTAGAAGTGGATACCTAGAAGGTTGCCTTAAAGGAAAGAAATCCCGTCACATGTTGCAATGGAGATGAGTCTTGAGTATGTTATGCTAAGTGAAATAAAGCAGTACCAAATGATAAACACTGTGACTATTTATATCTGAAGGAGAACATTGATAGCTAGGGGGTGGGTGGAGGGGAAATTGAGAGTTGATATATAATAAGTATAGTTTCCATTTTGCAAAATGAAGATGGTCTGAAGTGTCCCAAGGCAATGTGGCCATATTCAGTTTTAAACTGTACATTTTAAAAAGTGAGATGGAATCCTGGGAATATAGCTCAATGGTCGGGCAATGTGAGGGTGCTCGCCTAGCATTTGTAAGGTCCTGAGTTCCATCCCAAGTGACACACACACAATTTTTTAGAGGGAACATATGGCAAATTTTTATATTTTTTCAGAGTTCAAATCTCTGTATATTTGACTGTAAACTTTGTTCTCCTCCAGCACCGTGGATTTCATTGGAAGATGCTATTTCACTGGAATCTGCAGCTGTAAACTGAAGGACATCGCATGTTTAAAATGGTAATTCGTGGCGTTGTTGTAGACAGTCTGAGATTCTGTGGGCTGCACTGAACATTGGTATAACCCAGACAGTGAGCCACTGAAAGAACATTTGTTCCTTAGAGCTATTTTTAATTACATTTATTCATTTACCTATTTATGTGCATGGGTATGTCTGTATAGCATATGTGTGCCCTGGCACCTGTGGAGGTCAGAGAACAATTTGTGAGAATTGGTTCTCTCCTTCTACCATTGGAGACCCAGGGATTGAACTCGAACTCAAGATCTCAGGCTTAGAAGCAAGTGCTTTTACCCACTGAGCCATCTTGCCAGTCCCAGAGCTATTGTTTTAAAAGAATCTTTGTGATACTTTTCAAATAAGATTTGTAGTTTTTCAAAGTGCATTCGCAAATATCTGCTCCCAATAAACCTGTGTAATCCAAGAGGTAACAATGGGATTTACATTCATAAAAATCAGAGAGCAGAGGAGGTGGCTCCAGTGGTCAAGGGCTTGCAGCAGACATAGGAGGCTCTGAACTTGAGCTGGATGGGGTAGCATGCACCGCAGCTCCCAGCTGGAGACAGGAGGATCTGTGGAGTTCCCTCACCAGCCAGCCTAGCCTAACTGAGAAGCCTCAGATTTCTGTACTCGGTGTACAGAGCTAACATTAGAGTTTTCACCATCAAGGTATAAACAACTTGTGGTGCCATTTTTAAAAAAAAGAAACAAAAAGCCAGGCAGTGGTGGCACACACCTTTAATTCTAGCACTTGAGAGGCAGAGGCATTCAGATCTCTGTGAATTTAAGGCCAGCCTGGTCTACAGAGCGAGTTCCAGGATAGCCAAAGCTACACAGAGAAACCCTGTCTTCAAAAACCAAAAAAAAAAAGAAGAAGGAACAAAACACCTGTATGTTCACTGTAGTTAGTATGAAACTCATGAAAAGAAAATGGGAGATCTGCTGAAGACAAACCATTTTCAACTGTCTGGGGGCTGGAGATTTGCTTCATTTCTGAATTCCTCCAAAATCACTGCAACTAAATGGGAGTTGCCATCTTATTAAGAGCTTGGACCTATTAAAAACTCACCTTGTTATAGTCCTGAAGCTAGCAAAATCCTTCACCCATAGATCTCAGTTTTATTTAATATATTTTCTCTGTATCAGTTTTGAGTACTTTCCATAACAAGTCACATCCCAAGAGAGTTTGAATAAAATAATCTGAGCAAAAAAAATGCAGGAATAAATTAGTACTGTCTCGCTTACAGACTGTGCAGGCCTGTGAGTACTGTCTGAGTAAGCTCCCTTCTCATTTCCAGCAACAGGCCACTTAGAGGAGAGGGCTGACCCTTACATGGCCTGTTTACATTAGCAGACAGGTATTACCTGCTACCAGTGTTATCTACTAACAATTGCTTTTCTTTTTTTTTAAGTGGGAACATTGTAGGCTATCATGTGATTGTTCCATGTAGTTCCTGCCTTCTTTCCTGCAACAATGGACACTTCTGGATGTTTCACAGCCAGGCGGTTTATGGTGTTAACAGACTAGACTCCACTGGTAAGAAACAATCCATGTATACATTCCTTGTAACATATCTGTCAGTACCTGAGAGGAACCCCTGAAACCTTCACAGTTAGAGTGAAACCTGGGATCATCAAAAGCAAAACATTGGTCCACTTTCCCCCCACGTTCACTTATGAAACTATCAGCCAAAACTCATCACCAGTGATCGCTGAATTGAGGGAAGGCTTCAGACTTATCTGAATGGCTTAGGCTTTGATGTTGTCTTTTTAAGACAGTCACAACTGTAGCCCAGGCTGGCTCAGTCCTCCTGCCTTAGCCTCCAAAATGATTATAGGTACTCCTACCACACTTGGCATATTGGTCTTTTTAAACTAGCATTTTATTACTGTGAAGTAGTACCATAATACATATCCTGATTACAGAGAGCTTTTGAAGACAGTATATGGATAGTCAAAGGTGAGTATACATGCACACATGTGTGTAAAGAAAGGAGGAAGGGGGCCTGCCAGGGCAGTGATGAATGGGAAGGAAACTGAGTAGCCTCTATTTGACAGTTCTTCAAGATAAATATATTTCAGGGGCTGGAGGGATGGTTCAGTGGTTGAGAGCCTTGCTGCTCTTGCAGAGGACCAAGGTTTGGTTCTCAGCATCCATATTAGCATCTCATAACTGTCTGTAATTGCAGTTCCAGATAATCTAATGCCCTCTTCTCATGTCCACAGGCTCCTGCATACTGTGGTGTGCATACAGATAAGTAGACAAGCATGCATACACATAAAAAAGTTAATAAATTTTAAACTATATGTATAAACATATTAATAAGTTACAGTAGAATTCTAGTCAAAGAAAATATTAAGACCAATGTGTTACATTAATTAAGTTAGTAAAGAAAATGTACTGGGGCCTAGAGAGACATTTAGTGGGTAAGAGCTGCACACGGCTAGAGGCTTGCATTTGGACCCCCAGTACCCAAGAAAAAGCCAGTCGTGACTGACTGTACCTATAACCCCCTTTACTAGGGGGCCTCCCTGACAATCAATCTAGCCAAAATAGCAAGCTTCAAGTTCACTGAGAGACTGTCTCAAAGGTATAAGTAGAGAGTAACACAGCAGAACACCAGTACCCCCCTCTGACCTTTGCACACATACATATGTGCACACACATATAGAAGGAAGAAGGAAAAGAAAGTATATTACAGATTTTTAACATCTTTATTGCATTTTATTTACACTGTAGGGTGTGTATGTGTGTGAAAGAAAAGAGAAAGATTTGCTATGGTAGACCAAGAGATCATGAATTGCAAGCTAGGTTGTCAAGGGTTTTAAAGTTTCTAATTATGCTTGTGTTTTTAAGACTGATTTTTTATTTGCCTGGGATTCAACAGTAGCTCTTAGTCCATCACTTCAGCTTTTAATTTAAAACTATAGCTGTTAAGATGGTCATTTTCAAGCAAGGACTCCTCAAACTCCCCAAGTAAAATATAGGCTCCTAATTTAAGCTTTACACTTTATATTTGTGTCGCCCATGGGACACATTAAAGAAAGTTTCTGGCTGGGTGGTGTTGGCGCACGCCTTTAATCCCAGCACTCGGGAGGCAGAGGCAGGCGGATCTCTGAGTTCGAGGCCAGCCTGGTCTACAAGAGCTAGTTCCAGGACAGTCTCTAGAAACTACAGGGAAACCCTGTCTCAAAAAAAAAAAAAAAAAAAAAAAAAAAAAAAAAAAAAAGTTTCTGCTTTGATTCTGCTTTTCCTGCTTCATAGGATTCAAAACACAGGGTGGAGATTTTTAAGTTTTGATTTACTTTAGAATATTGGTCAATTTTTCAAACATAAAAGACCAGCATTCTTTGATTTGCACTGACTCTAATCCATGAGAAACAGATGTAGACCGGATTTCCTTCCTCCTAGGCAGAGAGAGGAAGGTGGCTCTTCTGTCAGATCCAATCTCCTCATTTATTTTTTTCTCCTTTGAACCAATTGTGCTAAGTCGCTTCAGAGTTCCTGAGTACAGACTCCAAATATATCAAACTTCTCCTTTGTAACTCTATTACTATGATTTAAAGTAAGATTTGCTAGATGCTTGTCAAAGGGAGATTTCCAATGGCTTTGGAACAGTCCTTGAGTCCCCTGAATAAGTTACACCAAAGGAATGGATGTATAAGTCCTGCATTCTGGAATGTTCTGCATGCAAGTTCTCTAAAAAGTCTGTGTTAGACTACACATAAAACCTAATTTCCCAGAGCTTTTCCAAATACACTTGGAAAATCTCAGCTCAGATTCCCTCGAATATCTCAAAGCTCTCCATTTACTTTTATGGATTCTAATTTTCACTTAGATTTTGTCTTAACAATTCCTTGCTGTCTGGTCAGCTCCTCTGCACATGTTTCCAGAAGCAGATCACCACTTATTCTTGGGGTGGGGATTAGGAAATGATTATTATCCTAAGCAATTCAAGCACGAAACCATTATGGAGAAGAGCATGGTAGATATATATGTATTCTATAACTTCAGATAAGAACTTTCCTGATTTAATTGCAGTATCTCTTTCAAACAAGATAAACTTGTTTATTTCCACTGCTTCAACCATCTTCATATCTCTTTGGTGCTGAGGTAAATTGGGCTCAGAAATGACAGGCTGTATTTTCGATACATTTTACAAGATTTAGGCAGAAGAGATGGCTCAGCAGGTAAAAGCATTTGCTGCAAAGTCTGATGAGCTGAGTTCAATCCCAGTGAGGGATGGAGACGGGAGAATTGCCTGGAAGTTCACATGCCAACATGGCTGAAATGTACAGCACAGTGTGCAGAAACATGGAATGCCTTGTCTCAACCTGGTGTCCTCCATTCTCTGCTCCACTCGTGTGCCATAGCACTCAGAAATAAGGTGAATGAGATAACTTAGAAAAATCCATATAGTTTAATACCATTCCACAAAAATTTTAGCCACTCAGAAATAAGATGAATGAGACAAATTCCAAGTATGTGTTTGGTATAATGCCATTCTGTAAAAATTTTAGCCAGATATAGTGGCACATGCTTGTAATCTCAACACTTGGAAGGTAGAAGTAGAAAATCAAGAGTCCAAGGCCGTCCTCGGCTACATTAGTTAGAGGCTAGCCTAGGCTACATGAGGCTATCTTAAAAAAGCAAAACACAATAACAACAAAATTTAGATAACACAAAGCAGTAATACCTATAGTTCTGTATACTTGTAGTAAAAATGCCGATAGTGGCAGAAACTGTGGCCTCTGTCTCAGTGTAGAGTGGATACCCAGAGCTGCTGGCTCCTCCTTTGCTCATGCTACCAGCTAAGCAGCTTGAGGTTGTCTCATGACAGTTTTTATTCTCTCATAATTTAGTATTTTTAGTCATCTTATTATCCTCGGTGTGTTTGGTCTAGTTCTCTGCACCTGTGCTGGGTCTTTGAAATGGGACCTGATTATTCTCTGTCAGTGCTGTTTCAGATTATTGTTCTTTACAGTGACTCTGTAACCTAGTCATAAAGTACAGCTCTACCTTGATGGCTTGTATTCTAGAGCCCACATACTTTAGGAGACCCTTTTATAATTGACTGCTTTAACCCCAGTGTACCGGGGATTGAACCTAGGGCTTCACACTTCTTAGGCAAGGACTCCACAACTTGCTCTCCCCCTGAAGCCTCTTACTTTTCGAGACAGTGTCTTAGTAAGTTGTCCAAGATGGCCTAGAACTTGCAGTCATTCTGCCTTAGTCACCCCAGTAGCTGGGGTTATAGCCTGTGCCACCAGACCCTTCCTGTCTTGATTAGAAAATTACATTAACTACTGTTCCATATAGTAAATGACTGATTTAGAGATTTTTCCCTTACACCCTACAAAAAGGCACTCGATCTAAAAGAACCTTATGCAATTTCTATTCTTAAAAATCATTTATATATATATATATATACATATATATATATATTTGTTGTTGGTTTTCAAGATAGCTTTCACTGTGTAGCCCTGGCTGTCCTGGAACTCACTCTGTAGACCAGGCTGGCCTCAAGCTCAGAGAGTCTCCTGCCTCTGCCTCCTGAGTGCTGGGATTTAAGGCATGTGCCGCCACCATCTGGCTAAAATATATTTTTAAAATTATCAATGTAGGGTATGAATGGCATTGTATAGCTGGAGGCAGGATTGAAGCAGATGGAACTCCAGAGTTCCTTCTGAGCTCTAAGAGTCTAACATTCAAGGTCTTGCTTAAAAGAGTCTAAAGAACGTTCATGTCATAGATGGTTTTATTTGTAAGACATCCTTCCCTGCTGTTATCTTCACTAGCGACACCATATTCTATACGAGAAGCTCGGCATGTAAAGTTTTATATGTCATGTCTGAACTGCAGTAGTCAGCCCTAAAGAACTAACTCTGTGGCCTCTTGTTTCCAGGTGTAAACTTCCTACTCTGGGGCAACTTGCCAGAGACAGAAGAATGTACAGATGAAGATGTGTTAGAAATTTCAGCAGAAGAGTATATCCGATGAGTGAATTATGATTATGTGTAATGTTTTATAGTTTTTCTATTTAAAATATTTAATTGGTCAATTTTAACATTGCTAATAAAGATTTGCAAATGTTTTTTTAAAAAATAGAGCTTCTACTATTTTGTGATTTCAAATTAATTACCTCAATTTAACTTAAGCCAGTTCTCTTCTTCTAAAAAAGCTGCTTCTTCTCCCCTGCCCCTCTGCCCAAGATTGGTATATTCTTGACTTCAAATAGGAAGTTTCACAAGTCACTCAGCTACCTTCCAAATGGAGTTTTCTACAACTTGATGCCAGATAATGTGATTCTATGTTCCTGAATAAGAATTAATACCCACTCCTATATCAGCCACACAAAATATGCAACTGAATATAATAAAGATTTTTTTTTTTAAAAAAAAAAAAGCAGGTGTCAGGTTTTCATGGGTACTGTCGGGTTTTCATATGCTATATTGGTAATGACTGCTTTAATATGGGAAATGGTGTTAGACACAAGTTTGTCAGAAAATTATCAATGATGCTGCTTAGCAATGTTAATTATTTACATTCTTCTAAAGCCATTATAGATATTATGCCATGAAAGCCAGATAAAAATCAACTTTCATCTTTAAGTTATCCATTCTCTAGGGATTTTTCTGTGAATAGCAAATTGTAGTTGAGTAGTCTAGGTCCAAAACTTATGATAGAAAACCCCGAAGAAGTGATTAGTTAATCACCGTACAGTATAAGAGTTCTCCCTCTTTTTGCATTGTTTTGTTTTTTGAGACACGATCTCACTGTGTGGCTCTGGTTGGCCTGGAACTCACTACATAGACCAGGCAAGCCTCAGATTTACAATCCTTTGCCTCAGCCTCCCCAGGAGCTAGCACTACAGACCAATACTCAGGTCTGGCGTGCTCTTTAATCTTGTACTGGAAAAAAGAAGATACTTCATTAGGCTTTAAAACAACAAAACGAAGTTCATAGCACATTATATATTCTTCAGTTAATGAATTCAGTTAAAGAAAAAGAGTTTAGGGGTTGAGAATTCAGCTCAGTGGTAGAATGCTTGCCTAGCATGCACAAAGCCCTGGGTTCGGTCCTCAGCTCCGGGAAAATAAAAAAGAAAAGGAGTTAATACTGGAGTTGAGAATGTTAAAAAATTCAAGGTTAACCTTCAATAGAATTCATCTGTCCCCATTAATGCAGCTAAGGTCTTAACATGCTGTTTGACTTGGGCTCTCTATGAAGAGGCAGTACCAAGACAGAGGCACGCTGACTGAAATGAACACAAATATTCCACTGCAGCTGGATAGCATTTCACATTACTCAGCGACTTTTCAATGACTCTTTTCTAGGAGAGCCCATTTTGGGTAGCAAATGAATTCATACATTTTTATATTGAGAAATATAATCATAATGCTTTCTTTTAAAAAAAATTCCCCTTCAGTACTGGGGATTGAACCTGGGGCCTCAGGCTTGCTAGGCAAGGGTTCTATCATGGAACTACTACCTTTAAAATCAAGCAAATTACTTAGTCTGGGAAGACCAAAGCAGCATCATGTATGTGTGTAAATTAGCATTTGCTTTCTGATCCTGGCATACTTCATAGGTTTTGAATCATCTGTGTATTTGCTGTCTTTTAATATTCTACTCAACAATTTGTATTATTCTCCTGTCATGTGGAAAGAACTACACAATAATCTGCTCACAGTCGACTTGGGAGAACTCAGGTGCTGGGGAGAGAGAGGCTCTAATTCCTGGCAGCAAGTGAGTTAACAGAGGCATGCTTAAAGTGCTGTGGCTCCAGAGACCAAGCACTGTTATCCCGAGTGATAGGAACGAGTGGGAGCTGAGAAATTCTCAAAGAAGAAATAATACTTGAGGCAGGCTTTGTGCACAGGAGTTTGCCAGCTGGGCTGAGAGTTTAGGGCAGAGAACATACGAAGAAATGGATGAGGGGATAAAATTATCTTGCTTACTTGGGAAATTATAAGTGGTCTCCATACCTTGTAAGGAAGTATTAAGGATTACGTCCAGATAAAGCAGAGTTTAAGTCATTGTCTAGTTTAGACTTCACCCAGAAGCAATGACGTTATTGAAGTTTTTGAGCAAGGGGATAAAATGACCAGATTCAGGACGATGGTTCTTTTAAAGATCATCAGGTTTAGTTTTCTAATGTTCTTTCCTTGAGGGACTTGACTATGAAAGTGATATTTACTTATCCTCTAAACCCACATACATCTTGAAGCTCCCTGAATCTATTGTCTTCAGAGAGCCCCTGGTCTGTAGAGCACTGCCTCTTTTCCCTTCCCACCTCACCATTCCTGAAGGC
The DNA here is from genome assembly GCF_903992535.2 of Arvicola amphibius. Taxonomy (NCBI): domain Eukaryota; kingdom Metazoa; phylum Chordata; class Mammalia; order Rodentia; family Cricetidae; genus Arvicola; species Arvicola amphibius. The sequence goes on along the minus strand of NC_052058.2, from coordinate 88,528,552 downwards.
CAAGGAAGGAACAATGAGTCATCAGCTCATTTGCTGGGGGATTTTTCTGCCACTTTATCTTTCTCTCAAACCAGTTTCTCAACCCCAGGCTCTGTTGAGCCATCTTGGGTGGGACCCAATCATAAAGCTGTAATGTTTCAAAATAACCCCTGGCTCTAAAAATTAAAAATAAAAAAATTTTAAAAACAGGTCCTTAAATATTAGTGCTTTATGGAGATTAACCTATCAAGAACTGATCTTTTGACCTCTGAGTCACATGAGACTGATTAAGAATAATCTATATTTACTTTCCTTCGATAAGAAAGCCATGACCATAACATATAAACCATGGTATAGAAAATTCTAGATTGCAAAGGTTAGGAGGAAATGGACTGCATGTTCTTGCTACAGTAGTGAATTATTTGATGAAGGCTGTATATTTTAACATTTGTGCTCATAAAAGGAAATATTTTCCTTTTCTGCCTCCCCCCTTCTCTCCTCTAAAAGCAGATTAAACCATAGTTTCTTTCTTTCCTGGTATTGAGTATATGCCAAATCTAACCTAAACTGCACAGATGGAAAAAATTAGTCTATGTCTGTGGTACCTCTGGGGTTGAATATTTTTAGTGCTTAAATCTTTAGCTAAAGATTCTTTCTTCCAATGCTAAAGAATGATTTTATTGTTACTCAACGTACAAACTCACTGATGTAAAAGTTAACAGGATCATATTTTTATATTTTGTTGAGAATTGTCACATATTCCTTCATTCTCAGAATCCTTTTGGAATCATCATTCCATTTCTATTTTACAAATTAAGACTATCTCCTCCCTTCCTCCTAAGGATTTACTATTTAACACAGGTTGGCCTTGAACTTGCAGCAATTCTCCTGCCTCATTTTATCAAATGCTGAGATTACAAAAGTATACCTCTATGCCCAGCTAAAAGAAATTCTTAGTTTAAATGCTTAAAGAATTAAAAGACTCTAAAATAAATTTTAATGTTCATTTTTGTTTAGGGATCTCTCTCGTTTTCCTAAATGACCCCATGCTAGAATCTGTTTGCTTTTCTCCCAGCTATGAAACCTAGGAAGAATATTTTTTCCCTCACTCCCTATCCCCTGCACTGGGAATCAAATTCTTGGGGGCTCATGCACACTCAAATAACATGTGACAAGCACTCTAACACTGAGCTACATCCCCAATCCAAAGACAAATTTTCTCTGACTTCCAAAATTCAGTAATTTTAATAAATCCGTTCAAGAAATATTTATGGCCCTCCCTGTGCACAAAAAAGATGCTGGAAATACAGTGATAAGTAAATAAAGCCCATCCTTATGTTATTTGAGGGGAAAGAAGAAAGTTTATTGAATGTTTACTGTGGGTCAGCCATCAGTTAAAGTGCTTTCTTTGCACATAGTCCCTAATAGGTAGATTCTATCATCCTTGCAATGAAAAGAAATGAAATAAACAAATTGAGGCAGAGAGATATTTTTTAAAAATTTTTTTAAAATTAAAAAAAAACTTTTCTGAGCTGGCAGGTTAAGTAAATATCACCACTGCACGATTTCGAGTGGACCTTATTAATTAGCTTACAATTATGTTTCCTTATGTCCCCAGTGTCACTGACTTCCAATAAGTCAAGTTTTCCATTAGCAGTCTTCCTGTACATATGCTTTCCTATTACCCCTCAGGGATTTTGCCTTACAGATGAGAACAACAGTATCTAGCTTTTTAGCAAGAGAAGTGTGTTTTCCCCACAACTGATAAGAAAGCTAGTCTTACACATTATAGGGGGGAAAGAATTCCTAATTCCCAGCTTTGCTATATGTCTATCGGTAAATGAAGTCATTTTCACTAGTTCAGACTTTCATCTTCCAAGTAAGAAATGTTCACAATAGGGTAAATGCCTGTGCTTAAAGCTATGTGCATTTTTCAAAAAGGGAATCAAATGACAGCCTTCTGCAAATGTTCCTAGACTCCATTTTCTTTTTAGCTTATATTTAAAGTGTATTTATGCATAGTTTCAGAAGCTATCTTCCCTTAAACAAGTATTACTTGATTTTCATGCAACATTATACATATAAGAAGAACAAAAGCAGGTATCAAAATCTATGTTCAAACTTTGCATTTTGGTATTTATGGCAGAGTGACTTGACAAATAGCTAACAATCAATCGGATTTGCCAAGAATGGGCTCCACTGAAGTTTGCCACCAGAATGCATCTCTCCGCCTCCGTTCACACAAATCACTTCCTCTGCCAAGGGGCCTACAGCAAAAGCAGGCATATGGGAATGACTCACTTGAGGGAAGTTGTACCCAGAATATCCCAACAGTTTGCTTTCTGCCTCCCTCCTTGCCATATTTTTTTCTCCCCAGAGGAAGCACCTGTTATTATGTCTGTGACACCTGAAAAGCACTCTGAATATTGCAGGAGATTGCTCATGCGTGGGTGGATTTCCAGAGTGTTCAGTGACATTTTTTAAAGAATTTTTTAGGACAAATATTCTCAGACATTGGAACATTGCCTTGTCTTATCAAAATTGCTCTGTAACCACATTCACAAATACCTTAGAACGCTGAGCTACAGATGGAATTCAGTAGAAGACATACTGAGCTAATTTCCTTTGTACAACATTACCCAGAGAATCCAAGCTGTCAGTGTCCTCAAGAACGAGCCTGCAAAGAGAGATGACAGCAAAAGCCACAGGAGGCAGGAATGATTAAGAGTTTGGCCTTTAGGAGCTTCTGCCCACCCTCCCAAATCCATTTCTAATAAAAATTTACTGCAAACAAACAGATCGAGCGTGCTTGTTCTGAGATGATTCTATAGTAATAGAAATGGTGGAAACTGTTAAGCCGAAATCATCTTGAATCCGAAAGCATTCTGAGCACTCCAGGGTATATTCATAAAGTGGAAGGGCAGAAACACAGGATTCCAGTCATTCAGAATGTCACACTAGAGCCTAACTTGAGGCCATCATTTCTAAATCATGACTCTTATTTATCAAGCATTAGTAAAGTCATTTAGCCTATATTTAATGAGCTTGTTTTTATATGAAAATTATTTTTAAATATTACAGTTTTTTAAAACTCATAAAAGGGGGGAAAGCCTTCAGTACCTTTCTGTAATACAATTTAAAAAGCTATTTTTAGCTAAATGGTGGTAGCATGTGCCTTTAGTCCCAGAGCAAAGTAGGCAGAGGAAGGTGGATCTCTGTGAATTTGAAACCAGCCTGGTCTACAGAGCTAGTTCCAGGATAGCCAGGTCTACACAAATAGACTGTCTCGAAAAAAACAAAAAAAAAAAGCCATTTTATTTCCTAGACTCCCTTGCAGCTAGCAGTTTGATATAATTTACTTTTTGCTAACTATATGCATACTTGCATTTGTACAATCTTGATTCCAGAACCAACGTCAGTGGGGGAAAGGATGGTGACTACATTGATCACTCATTTTGCTAATCTGAAATGACTCCATTATATGACTATAAAACATAGTTCCTTCCAGATTCCCAGATCATGACTAAGGCGATATGGTAGATTTGCCAGGCAAGGTGGTACACATCTACAGTTTCAGCACTTGGGTGGAAACAATGGAACCAGGAATTCAAGAACAGGTTCAGATTCATAGAAAGTTGGAAGCCTGGCCTCCGGAAGACTCTGTTAGAATTTTAAAAAAAAATGCATAATGGTTCACATCTGTGCTTACAGAATCTAGGAGGTGGAGGAAGGATGATCAGGAGTTCAAGGTCATCTTCAGCTATATGAGACCCTCAAAAAAAAGAAAGAAAAGAAAAAAAGCAGTAATAATAAAGTAGTAGTAGTAATGGGGCTGGAGAGGTGGCTCGATGGTTAAGAGAACTTACTGCTCACATTGTTTGTCATAGCCAGAACCTGGAAACAACCTAAATGCCCCTCGACCAGAGAATGGATAAGGAAAATTTACACAATGGAGTACTACACAGCAGAAAAAATGACATCTTGAAATTTGCGGGCAAATGGATGGATCTAGAAAACATCATATTGAGTGAGGTAACCCAGCCCCAGAAAGACAAATATCATATGTACCCACTCATAAGTGGCTTTTAGACATTAAAGCAAAGAAAAAACACCGTACAATTCACAATCCCAGAGAACCAAGACAACAATGAAGCCCGTAAGATAAACATACATACATCTAATCTACATGGAAAGTAGAAAAAGACAAGATCTCCTGAGTAAATTGGGAGCATGGGGACTATGGGAGAGGGTTGAAAGGGGGGGAGGAAAAGAGGGGAGGGAAGGGGAAGAGACGGGAGTGGAGAAAATAAAAACAATAAAAAGTAATAATAATAAAAGAAACTGCTCTTTCAGAGGACCCAAGTTTGAGTCACACAGAAGCTCATAATGGCTCATATCTCTAGTTTCAGGGAATCTACCCTGTAAGGGCTCCCTCATGCATGGGGTACACCTTAACTCATGTAAGCAAATACACATAAATAAAATAAATGATAGAGAAATGTTTTTTAAGTAGTGGAAGGCTTTTTATTTCTAGAGGCTATGCCTAGTACTTGCCCCTTCATAGTTTGCAAGCCTTAAATTCACTAATCTTCCTGTTATCAATTGCTGTATATCTTAATTAGGTTGAGTGGTCCTATTGATCTCGCCTGGCCTCATGTATGTGGTTGTATTCAGCTCTCAGTTGTGCTGGGCTAGCAGGCCCTAGATTATTTCATTCACAAAGAGATGCCCTAAATTGCAGAGACCTTTCTCCTGTGTTCACCTTCCCACCACTTTAGTAATCTAGCTTGAGGGTTTGGTTTGGTTTGGTTTTTATACAGTGGCTGCCTTCTAAGGGGTTAAAAATGTGAGCTACATCTGCAAGTCACATAGCATCACTTTTGCCTCATTCTGTTGGTCAAAGTCAATCATAAGGATAGCCTTGATTCAAGGGGAAGAAAAAATAGACTCCCTCTCTTTATGGGAGTTGTGGCTAAGTCTTATTGCCAAAAGTCACATGGTACTAGAGGGATTATTGCAGCATCTGTCTACCACAACTATATTTAGTTCTTTGCCCTTATGGAACAAGAGACCCTTTTTGCTGGGAAAAGCAGAAACATAAACACAAGCAATTCAGACTCTCAGAGACAGGTATATATTCTTAAACACCCAGAGAGATGATAACGGTGACACTTTATGAGGTAAAACAGTGATCAACACTTCTTTGTCTTCATTATAAACTGTGGGTGCACCTTCCATATCCCAGAAAGAGCAGTCAGTGTTTCAGTGAGGGGCTAGAAGGTTAAATGTAAACAATTGCTTAACAGCCTGCTGTAGAGTTTCTTCTCTGCCCAAATTAGTATTGTTTAGTCCTCAATAAAGGGGGGGGGGGGGGAACATCACTGCCTATATGAGCATTCATTCAAAACTGAATTCTTGGTGACGGAAAAGCTGTATGTCAAGCATGTGTGTAGATATTTCCATTCCTACCCAGTCTGGGACTGTGAATCAAGTGTAATTGATGGTCGAACTATACCAGTGCATTTTTCCTTTTGACAGCTCCTCGGTTTAGTGCCAATTATCCCTGAGACTTTTTCAAGGCCTCTGCTACAGAGTTGAAGCTGGGTTCTTTGTCTGATATTAGAACTCTGTGATCCCAGATGATAGCTGGTTTGGAATCTCTAGCAATTACTTGTGTCATGTGCTTTAATCAAGAGCATGCTTACTAGTCTAACGAGCGTCCACACCCATTATAAAACATTACTCAGACTCCGCATCCTTTTGCCCCTACTCTGTTCATCTGAACCTGAGCTTCTGACTCTTAGGTGATAAGTTGCTCTGCTGAATCATCCTCAGGGGCAGAGGGGCAGTCTTCCCGCTAGAGCCAAATTTTCACCTGATGGTGGTGTGGACCCAGCCGGAGGTAAAGTTACCTGTTTTTGCTGTTCTACTGCACATTAATCTTCTGTCTGGCAACCAGCTAGCAATTAATCCTCCTACGTAGCAGATGTTTCTATTTGAAAATATTTAGGAGGGTCAAAGACTTATATACTGTTCCTCCCAGAAGACGCCAACAAAACCTGGATGTAATCACCATTATTGACAGATTTTTGCCAGTCTTCGAGTTGGTTGGTAAAGTGTAATGGAACACTGATAGACGGAAGGCTGAGCTGAAAGGGGACTAAGCCCTAATCACTGTGTAGCCTTGGACATTATTTCAAAACAAAGGCGTTAAGCAATGTGTTTTCTGAGATGCTTCCCAGCTTTAGCATTCCACAGATTCATTTAATTTTTTGCGAAGAACTTCCTATTCATCTGCCGAAGTTAATGATATCCATTTGCAAGGGCTGCTGTGATAACACAGTACAACCAGGGGACTTAAGCGGCAGAAATGTGTGGTCTCAGAGTTCTAGGGGCTGGAAGGACAAGCTCAGGATGTTGGCAAGCTGGGGCTTTCTGATAGCCTTGCCAGAGGAGCCTGTTCCTGGCTTCTCTCCTTGGCTTGTAGAGGGTCATTTTCACGTTATGTTCTTCCTTTGTGTGTGTCATTCTCCAATCCTGACCCCCCCCCTTTCTTTTATAAGGACACTAGCATTTCTCTCCAAACAAGGCCACATTCCGAAATACTGAGAGTTAAGACTTTAACATATGTATGGAAATGGGGAAAAAATTAAACCCAGAAGCCACGGGGATGCTCACCCGTAATCTCAGTGCTCAAGAAGTGAGGGCAGAAGAATCAGGATTTCAGAGTTATCCTTAGCTATGTAATGAGGCCAACCTTGTCTCAAAACAACAACAATAAAATTCAACCCATAATAAAATTCAAGTATGTAATATAAACAGAACCTAAAGAATGATGACTCAAAAGCTATGATGATGCTGGTGACAGATGCACGGTAGTTCAGCAACTAAGTACAGACTGCAGGATTTATAGTGTAGGCACTAATGTCCTAAGCCCACACTGATAGTAATTTTGACCTCCATATTTAGGTCTGTGAGTCAGCTGTTCAGAATCCTTCTGAACCTGAAACTCTTAGCTTCGCCTTACATCTCTATGTTTTTTTCATCTGTCTTTATAGCCAAGTGTGAAACTTCTTGACCTATGACTATTTGACCAATTTTTGTTCAAAGGGAACCACTGAAGTACTAATTATGTAGGCCATTATTCAATTAAATGACCCCATGGAACTTCGATTGGGTTTGGCCATCAGAGAATATAATTATGAGTCAAACATGCTTTTCTGTGCTAACATGGGGCTTCTAATTATATGATGCTATTTCTATATTAAGAAAAAAAGAGTACATTAGATTCTGCTGATAGCTGGGTAGAGGTGGCACACACTTTTGGTCCCAGCACATAGGAAGCAGAGACAGGTGGTTCTCTGTGGGTTCAAGGTCAGCCTGGTCTACAAAGCTAATTCCAGGTCAGCCAGGTCTACACAAAGAAACCCTGTCTTGAAATTAAAATTAAAAAAAAAAGATTCTGCTGACTCACAGGTACACGTTTAGCTTCCGTGAAATTTTAATCAATGTGAACAAGAACAGACTGGAGATGGAATTGAGTATTGCCAATAAAGAAACTGACAGAAGTCTAGCGTTTCCAACAAAAGGACACTTCTCTCATCACGGGTCTCTTTAGAGCTTCTCCTAGCCTGGAAATCCACTAGGTGGAGCAAAGAACCAGGAATTGCTGACCAAGAGCATCTACCAGCAAACAGCCCAGCACAGGGATTCCTTTCCTCTAAACCCAGAAGGTTTCTGAACTACTTGAGATCAAATGTTTCATAGCTGCTAAAATAAACAGTAGCTCAAGGAATAGAGAAACACAGATTTGCTGAGCAGGCCACAAGTATCAGGCATACAAGAGGCACACCCATCTAGTGCCCCCCACACACACCTTGGCTCTCATGACAGATTTTCTTTCTGTTTCCATTGGTGACAGATGGAATTCAGGGGCAGAACTCTTACCAAGCTCCTACAGCTTAAAGATCCTATGCTTGGATCACCTATCATCCATTCTCTGCCTTCTCTACCCATGCCCGAGTTCTGGTAGCAACCTGGTTTCCATTTAAATGTGTTTTCTTTGATTCCAGGCCCTTGGAACACTTCCTTCCTTGGTTGCAATCTTGCATTCCTTTCTGTGCTTGAGGGCTGGTAAGCTGAACGGGCCAGAAACTTGACTGATTCTACGTGAAGCCTGTTACTGTGCAGAGAGTGCCCTCCTCTCCTCCTCTACCCCCCCCCCCCCGTCAGTGGCCTCTTTTGGCCCCTGCATTCAGATTGCAGATGTTAACTGTCTCAGTCCAAATCTGCTACCCACATTCCATAGCTCACGAGTCCTAATACTCACAGAGAGAAATTTGGTGACAGCGGGGAGCTCTACTGCAGAAATAACTCATCTTCATCTCTCTGTCTCTGTAGTGGAAAAAAATTATTGAAATATTAATTACCTTGCCTTCATCCCATCTCGTCCCGTCCTCTTTGATCTAAGCACATTAGGTAAGTGTGTAGTAATTTCTCTCTTTAAAGTACTTCTTGCAGGAAGATCATGCCATCTTTAGATAAAATCTGAACTCACCGAATGGGATGGTATCCATGGCTTTGAAATCAGAAGGGATGGGAAAGGAAAAATTTCCCATTAATATAAAGAAGTTTGTCATCACTGAGTGTGGTGGCACATGCCTTTCATCCCAACACTCAGAGGCAAGCAGATCTCTGTGAGTTTGGGGCCAGCCTGGCCTACATAGTGAGTTCTAGGTCTGTCGGGGCTACATAGTGAGACTGTATCTCAAGAAGAAGAGAAAGAGGAAGAGGTTGTTTTTCATCTACGGTGAAATAATGACCTGTGGGTCCCCTTCTTGGCTTTGGTGTCGTGGAAACCCTAGGACCAGACACCAAAGTTCAAACTCACTATGGAGCTGAGGCTGCCCTTGAACACCTGGTCCTCCTGCTTCTGCTTCCATCTCCCAAACACAGGTGCATGCCACTCTGTGTCTATTCTTTTGTCCCTTATAAATAATATAGGAATGGAAACTTTTCTAGTATGTCTTTAAACGTGTGGAATTACTGAAACTTTGTTTGTTTGTTTTTGCTTTGTTTGTCGAGACAGGGTTTCTCTGTGTAGCCCAGAACTCACTATGTAGACCAGGTTGGCCTTGAACTCAGAGGTCCCCCTACGCCTTTCTACTGAGTGCTGGGATTTAAGGTGTGCACCATCACCGTCCATCTCAAAAACCTTTTGTACTATAAAATTTGATAGATGTTATCAAGTCGCCGGGAGGTTTACATCAAAGTAAACTCCCACCACCTTTATGTAAAAATATCAACAGAGGGGTTACTAACTTTTAAAATTGTCAAATGTACTGAGTATCTTCTTATGATTTGTTAAATTTGCATTTATCCTAAGCAAGAGAGGGAACACGATTTTATATTTTAAAATTTCATTTATGTTTCCTTTATGATAACAGGCTTCCTTAAAATAGACTCCTCCAAAGTGAAGGGACTCTACCTGTCATGTGTTATATGAGGATCTTTTAGTCTCATCACTAGGGAAAACGTCTGCCATCACAAGCTGCTGGCAGCTCCACGGTGTTCTGTACTCTGAATTCCTTGAGGTTGTCCCTAAGTCTGCACCAGGAAGTTATTGGGAGAAGAGCACAGTTTCCTTCAGCACAGTTCCCAGGGAGCACAGGCTGAAAATAAGATGCTTCTGTGATCACATCACTAGATGCTGTCATTGCTTTGGAGAGTCCGAGATAAGAAGAGCTTGGATAATCCTTTTTGTATCTGAGACACTCAGCAAAAGCTTTCAGAGGTGAGAGAAGCGGCAATCTAATTGTCCAGACTGAATAATTTTTAAATGCTGATTTTGTATTCTGATACTCGCTACAGTTCTTCTGAGAAAATAAAAGAATAGTGAAATCATAATAGATAAGTCAGATGTCAGCCATATCTAAAGAACCCTTGGGAAGCCATAGACTCTATTCTCTGGGCTGCTTCCTGGAAGGGCGGTGGCTCCCAAGACCTGCACAGGGGACCAGCAATAAGCCAAGGAAGAGGGAAGCAGAACTGATGAGAAGGAGTTGTTCTGTCTGCCCACACTGCTTCTTTTCCAGGAAGGAAACACTGTTAACTAGGAAGCCAGATCCTAATTTAAGGCATACTCTTTGATTCAAAAATTAAATCAGGATGTTTAGGATGCTCTACCTAACACTTTAAGTTCGAGCACACTTACATGTGTCATTCTCCTGGCAAATAGTTATCCCAACCATATGATGGGCAGAACCAAGTATTTCAAAGACCCTTTTCCAGGTGAGTATTGTACAGATGCCAGAGTCTAGGCAGAGAGTCGTGAGGCTTCCCCAAGGCAGGCTTCTCACCACAGTGAAGGGCAGGAGTCTTTCCATCAGCAAGATCTTACTCCACTCTTCTTTTTTTTAATAATTTATTTAACTTTATTTTATGCGGGTTTGTATGAAGGTGTCAGACCCCCTGGAACTGGAGTTACAGGCAGTTGTGAGCTGCCATGTGGGTGCTGGGAATTGAACCCGGGTCCTCTGGAAGAAGCAGTCAGTGCTCTAAACCACTGAGCCATCTCCAGCCCCCTTAGTCCACTCTTGGCTCTAACAAAATACCAAAGACCAAGTCTTGTAAAAGGTGGAGGTTTATTCTGGCACCGAGAGGCTCAAGATCCAACATTCGCACCTGAGAGGGGCTTGCTGTCACATTACAGCATGGCAGATGGCATCACACAGCAGGGGAGCCCCTGGGGATGGCCAACAGGCATATATGCAAGAGCAGAGGAGGAGAATGGCTGTTGCCACACCTGCTCTTCTGTTTCACGAGAACACATTAATGTCTTACAGGATCCTCCTCCCACATGGACACCAAATTTCTTGGCACGTCTTGGCGAGAACAAACCAAACCGTCATGCGTAGCTTTTGTAGGATTCCCTGCTTAAATACACATTTACATACTGACCTGTATCAGTCTTTTCAGACTGCTAAAACAAAATCCCACAGACTGGATGGCTTATATGATACACCTGCTTCCCACTGTTCCAGAGATCGGTAAGTCCCAAGAAAGGTGAGGACAGCTTTGGTCCCACGAGGATGCTAGCTACTTTGCCGACAGATATTTCCTTGCTTGTCCTTGTGGTGTGCATAGAGCTTTAGCCATCTCTCCATCTTAAAGGGCACATCTCATCGTGAGGACATCATCTTCCTGATGTCACTAATTTTAATTACCTTCCGAAGGTCCCATCTCCAATTACTATCACACTGGCAGTTAGAGTTCCAACATACAACTGGCATCAAAACTCAGTCCACAACAATGTGTATACATTTGTTGTTAGACTCCTCCCACCACGAAGTAAATGCCATGGGAGTAGAGAATCTATTTTGTTGACTTTACTGTCCCCACCACTAGACCAAAGGGATGGCTCTGTGGTAAAGGCAGACCAACAAGAAGCATCCAGTTTTGTAGGCTAGCCGTCAAAACAAACGATATCGATGACCGTACACTTCCAATGTGGCACAACAGAACACTCCCAAGAAGGAACCCAGTGATGGGATAGGTTGAAGAGACACAGTTCAGGGTTGGTGTTATTGAGTAATATGACTAAACTGACTTTAAAAAAACATAAGATGAAATTTACACTAAGTAGGGAAATAGCTGATGATGGGTTAAGGCAGTAGGATATCTTTTTCTTTTCCTTGAAAAAAAAAAAACAATGTCTTTAAAAGAATGTTTTATTTTATTTTATGTGTATGGTATTTTGCCTGTATGTCTGTGGACCACTTGCATGCCTGGTACCCTTTGAAGCCAGAGGAAGATTCCTGGACTTGGAATTACAGATTGTTGTGAGCCACCTGTGGGTGCTGGACGTCAAACCCAGGTCCTCTGGATGAGCAGCCAGTGCTCTTAACTGCAGAGCCATCTTCCAGCCCAATTTCGATGTTTTTCAATGTGTCACAGGCGTGGCACAGAAATTCACATGAACTTAAAGAAGCAATGTTGTACAGTGTGTGTTGGCTTTTTCTTCTAATATTCCAGTTTCTGAGAATGTTTTTGATTATCACACCCCTAGTCCTCCAATACGAGAACTTTGGCTCTGGTAGGGCCCATGCTCCCATTGCACAATGGTTGTACGTGCTTGTACTGCAGGGATGTGTCGGTGACTCTGCCCCGTGCTGGTACCCGATGGGAGAGAATTCCCTCCTACTCAGATTCTTCCCAGCACAACACTGCTGTTAACTTCGAGTCTGTAGGGACTGCCCAGTGCTGTGTAAGAAGCAAGGTTGTTGATTGAAAATAGATTTGGGGTGGGAACAGAGAGCAGTGAAGACAATGACAGTTGTACCAAAAGCAAAACATAACATAGCTAGGCCCAAAGATAAAATGCCATCTTGCTTGTAAGGACATGTATACAAATGACAAACAAAATGACACAAATTCCATGTTCACTATAGGCTGGCATTTCCATAGCCCTTATTAAATCGTTCCGACTTAATTTTGAGATGTAGGTGTAGAAAGTAAACTGAGGGTCCATAGGTAGTAAAAGTGAGATTTGAAGCCATGTCTGTAATCTATCTATCTTCATTTAAATAATTTACATACCATAAATTGTATAATAATACATTATTTACACATTATGCAATGTATAATAATTTATATACTATAAACTGCACCCGTTTCAAATTAAAACTCACGGGTTTTTAGCATATTCACAGAATTTTACAATCACTAACAGTAAAATTTTAGGATCTTTTCATCCTCTCAAGAAACTGCATTCCTTAGAAGTTTGGGCACAGTCACCACCTCCTCTACCCTAGACAACCGCTAATCCCATTCTGTCTCTGGTTTTGCCTATTGTGAACATTTCTTTTAATGATGCCATGCATTTTGTGGTCTCCTGTGCCTACTTTCTTTGACTCTCACATGGCATTTTGAGGTTTGTGTATCAGCATTTTTTTTTTCCTGCCTACAAGGTCTCCTTCTAAAAACCTCTCCTTCATCTGGCCCCACCTTGCCCCAGCCTCTTTCCTGATGAACCCGCTTCCTTCTGAGACCTGAGCAAAGCTCGGACGGGGACACACAGAGCCTGGGACCTCCTTTCTTCCCGATGGACAAGGCTCTGCAGATGGCAGACAGCGAATGACATCAGGGTCTGCGGTGGCTGGAGCTCACGGCACCAGCTCCTCATTGTTCTATTTTTATTCTTGTGTTAAGATTTTTTTTTTTCCCCCAGCTGGAACGCGTTACTCAAAAGCTGCTTCTCCGGCAGCCCTACAAACCCAGGCTTGATTATACTGCCACCTGCCGTCCTTCAGCCAGATTCGGCCGGTTGAGGACGGTTTTGGTCCTGGTACTATAACAGCTGCAAGCTTAGCTCTACTCTTTTTTTTTTTTTTAAACTTTCTTTTTATTTATTCTTTGCGTCTTTCATGTCAGCCATCTCGATTCCATTCATTTTCCTGTCCCCTTGCATCTGCCCTCTGCCCTTGCAACCATCCCACAAAACAAAATAAAATAAAATTTAAGAGTAAAAAAAAAAAAGGGAAAAATCAATCTCATCATGGAAGCTGTAGTTTGACATAGTGAGTCACGCAGTAAACCCCTTTGTCCATATATCGTTACTTGCAAGTGTTCATTGCAAAGAGTCATTGGTCTGGCTTGAGGCCTCTGGTTTCTGCGATGCTGGGCTCTCAGTGGATTTTGGTTATCCTGTTATTGCCCTATGTTGTGGGAAAGAGAGTTTTAAATAATTTTTTGAATAATACACTAACTTCAGGTAGCTTTTATTTTTAGGATTTTTGGTTTGGTTTGCTTTTCAAGACGGGGTTTCTCTGGCTGTCCTGGAACTTGCTTTATAAACAAGGGTTGTCTCAAACTCAGTTAGCTCTATTCTTTATAGCTATACTTTACTGTTCTCTACCTCCAAAGTCTGATTCTGTGAAGTTAAGGCCTAAGTGGTCCCACTAAGGTGTTAGCAGTGGCGGAGTGCATCAAGGTCCATCCCCCACAACTTTAGACCCCCAACCCCAACCTCTGTCCTCTGCTTTAATGTGACACCAGGTGGAGCGGGAACCCACAGATTCCCTTCCTTCATCTCTTCCTTTTCCCCTTCTACCGGCCTTTTTAAAAAAAGAACATTTTTGAAACAGGGTCTCTTTATGTAGATCAGGCTGGCCTTGAACTTGCACAAAGATCCACCTGCCTCTGCCTCCTGAGTGCTGGGATTAAAGGTGTGCATTACTACACCCAGCCTAGAAATTTAAATTTTAGGATTTCCACATACTAGACTTGTGAGGGACTGTGAAGATATTTAATGTAAAACACTTAGTGTTAAGAATATTTTCTAACAGGGCCTCTCCACCAGCACAAAGAGTTCCAATAAAGCCAAATTAAATGCCTGAGTTTAATAGAAGGTGGACTCCCGGGTGGCCGGGAGCATGGCAGGGGGCAAAGGGAGTAAACACACAAACTCAAAACCACATGTTCCTTCTCTGGGCAGTTCCTAAAAACCCTGTGGGAGGGGTCAGCTCTTGGCAAGCTAGGAGCTGTAGTCCAGACCAACACTTAGGTCATTGACTTTGAAGGAAATTGCATGTGGAGGCAGTAATACCCAAGTAGTTAGATGCTCTCTTGAACACTAAATTCTTAGGCATCTCCTTACAATATTTATTTAAGTTTATTTTTACCCACATGTAGAATTATGTATGCCAATGGGCTATCATAAATGTTTCCATACCTTTCAATATATAAATGTTACAATATATTATATCTTTCTATGAAAAATTGGGTATCATTTTGTAATATTGTTCTATTTCTTTTTCAACTTAAAATATATCTTAGAAACCCTTCCATGCCACATCTCTTTACTTGCGATAGCATCTCACTGTGCTTATGAATCACAGTTAATTAAAACGTTCCATCACTAGTGTGACCGTGTGTGTGTGTGTGTGTGTGTGTGTGTGTGTGTGTGTGTGTGTGTTCATTCATCTATTCCTCTGTGCTTAGGCACATAGTCTGACTCCATATCTAGCTTTTGTGAATCCTGCTGCAATAAACACAGGTGCTTAAGGATCTCTTTCCTATGCTGATTTCATTTCTGTCATATATATGATGCCCAGTACAGTTTTTCAAAGAACCTCTATACTGATTTCCATAGGAACTTCAACAATTTTCATTCCTACTAACAGTATATAAGGGTTTTTCTTTAAAATCTAATCCTTTCCAGCATTTTTCTCCCTTCTCCTTCCCTTTTTCTGCTTATTTTAATCAATTTTTAAAGTTAGTACACAAAGTAGTGGGTGTCATTATTTTCATTTTTTAAAGAATATATTTTACATGTATGTATATGTGCCTGAGTACATATAAGTGCACTACATGCATGCAGGTCCCCCTTGAAGCCCGAAAGGGATAACCTGGATTGGATAACCTGGGGCTGGTGTTACTGGCAGTTGTGAGCCACCACATGGGTGCTGGGAACCAAATTCAGGTCCTCCACGGGAGCATCAAGTGCTCTTAACCTCTGAGCCATCTTTCCAGAACTTACTTTGTTTTTTGAGACAAGATCTCACTGTGCAGTCAAGGCTAACCCCAAACTCAAAGCAAAACTTGTCAGCCATACAGGTGCTGCGATTATAGGTATATTAAGTTGCCATTCCTGGCTGGTTTTGGTTTTCTTGATAATAATGGTTCTAAGTTGGGGGCGGGGCAAATGTCTGTGAAGTTTTGTTTTGCATTTTTGCATTTCATACCTAAAGACACTGGGAGCTTTTTCCATATGTTTGTGCGGCATTTCTTTTGAAGTTTTTTCTTTTCTTTCTTTCTTTTTTTTTTTTTTTTTGATCATTTTCCTGCTTCTTGTTATGCTGCTATTAATGTCTTTGAGTTCTTTATATAAACTGGATAGTGATCCTCCATTGCGTGAATAGCTGGTGAAGCCCACCACCCCCACCCCCTTCTGTCGGTCTGCTCTGTTGTTTCCTCTGCGGTGCAGATGCTATGAAATTTGATGGACCCCACTGTTCTTTTCTCTGCTTTTTCCCTGCGTTGTTGCAGTCCTCCTACCCATCCTACTCAGGAAATGGTTGCCTATGCCAACATCTCGATGTGTTTCCCCCTCGTGTTTTCAAAGGTCTAGGTTTTATGCTGCAGCTTTTGGTCCATTTTCAACTGGTTTTGTAGAGGATACAAGATAAGGGAGACGGGGATCTAGTTTCCATCTCCGCTGTTTGTGCCTTCATTTGTGTTTCTGTGCTTAAGTTAAGAATATACTTTATATATTTATTGGTTTCTTATAGTTAAGTTTTGCATTTGTTTATGAGTGTATATACGTGTATGTGTATAGCATAGCATACTTTAAGAGGTCAGAGGACAACTTGTGGGAGTTGGTTCTCTCTCCACCATGTGGGTTTTGGGGCTCAAATTCAAGAAATCTGTTTTGGCAACAATCACTTTTACTCATTGAGCCATGTTATAAGTCCCAGCAAATTGTTTATCCATGGCAGACCAACCCCATGGACTTCTAAGGCTGTTTATATGTATGGATCTCAAGTTATAGTTGTGTTTATTGCACAATAGGTACTCTGTATATAATTTCTTGTTCTGACGACTATAAAAGGTAGGCTTTATTATCCTTGTCCACTGGCTATAACAAAATACCTGAGGATGGGTAATTTATAAAAAAGAGAAGTTTATGTGGCTGATCTTTCTGAAGGCTGGGGTGCCTGAGAGCTTGACATCTGGGAAGGGCAGTCTTGCTGCCTCGTGGCATGGTGGACAGCATTGCATAATGGGACACAGTTGGTGTGCTAGTTCAAATGAGAGCCAAGTAGAACGAATGTCTCATCTGTGAAAGCACATACCGAAACTCATGACTTCATATTCTAACTTTTAAAAGTTAATTTAAAAAGAAGGGGGATAACTAAGAAGAAGGGGGTTGCCATGGGGAGGGGCACCTTTACCCAATGCTAATTACCTCTGAAATCTTTTTCTTTTTTTTTTTTTTCTTTTTTTTTTTTTTTTTTTTTTTTTTGGTTTTTCGAGACAGGGTTTCTCTGTGGCTTTGGAGCCTGTCCTGGAACTAGCTCTTGTAGACCAGGCTGGTCTCGAACTCACAGAGATCCGCCTGCCTCTGCCTCCCGAGTGCTGGGATTAAAGGCGTGCGCCACCACTGCCCGGTGTCTGAAATCTTTTTCAACACAAATTTGAGATTAAGTTTCTTTTTCTTTCTTTCTTTTATTTTGTAATTTTTGATACATGATCTTATGTAGCCCAGGCTTGATTTCAAACTCACTATACAGCCAAGGATTGTTTATCCATCCATCTGCCTCCAACTTCTTGATCCTCCTGCCTCCTCCAACCAAGTCCAGAAATTACATAGGTGGGAAATATTAACACCACAGCATAACTGTTACAAAGAAGGCTGCAAAGGACTATGGGGACCTCAAAGGAAGACTGGGTAACACACACACAGGGGTAAGGAATTCTTTTTTGCATTCTTCTTAAAGAGGGGCCCCGTGTTGTAATTTTTACAGGAGCAGTGGGGGCAGTGCAGCTAAAGTGTGTCATGTCTGAAGGATCAGGTCTTCCCATCTAGTTCTGTGCCAATGGTCTTTCGAGTTTGTGGGGCTTTGGGTGTTTTCCTAGCCAACAAATCATAGAGAGGTAGCCTACACTGGATACTGGGATTCTTACCCAATGATCTGATGACTTTTATCAGTGCCCTCTCTCTTCATGCACAATGCCTTTATTCAAATTCTAACTGCTGTCTTTACCATTTCCAGATGCTTTTAAAATCTGTAAGACAAGGATTATTATTGGGGATTATCATCACATAAAAGAAACGTTTTGACAGAGGGTTGGCAGATCTCTGAATGTCTGCTGCTGTCTGATCCCAGCAAAAGCGGATTGATTTTGGATAGCTAAGGGGATGCAAAAAAAAAAAAGTCCAACATAGCATAAAATGCTCTCTCATCATTTATATGTATCATTCATCCAAAGAGCAGCACTGGGTACACTGGCATGGATGGGAAGCGGGAAGTGTGGCCCCTCTAGCCCTCCTGAATCAATGACCCATATTGCTTCCTTATCCTAAATTGTTGCTGCTACTATGGTATCACTTGTGTCTCTTTCCACCTCCAATAGTCGCTGTGGGGCCAGCTTGCTCTGCTAGACTAGGCTCAGACCCAAGGGGTAGCAGAGCCAAACTCTTTCCTGCTGAGTCTGCAGCTCACTGGAGTTTGCTTCTTGATTCCGACAGGCTCCAGGCCCGCACCACGACCCTTGTCTTTCATTAGCTAAACCTGACTGCTGAAAGTGAAGCAACCAGTAGAAACCGTCTCCTGTCTCCAATCTAATGCTCTTCCTGCCCTCCATTCCAAGGATGGAGTGGGCAGACATCTAAGGCAACACCAGGAAGACGTTATTGCCACTTGGAAGCAGCAATTTAAAGGGAAAAGTGAACGTTCTGAGATCCTCAGTAGGATGTCAATAAAAAGAAGCTTCAGGTAATGCAGCTCTGTGCAGACTTTGGGCTGCCAACTGAGAGAAATCCCTTCAGTGCAAGTCTGCAGGTTACTGTGGGGAGTAGCAAGCCCTGAGGTCAGGAGTTGCAGTCTCTGAGGCTGGAGGGTCTGTATGGAAGCCTGGAGCCACAAGTCTCTGGAGCAGTGGGTGATGGAGGTTGGAAGCAGCTGCAGGGACAAACTGCCTACTCTGCACCTGAAATGTAGAGTCTTGGAGGCTGAGGCAGGAACAGGTGTCCCCACTTGCAGCCTCTGGATGAGTCCTGGAGACTGACTCAAGTGAACATCCCACCCAGGGAGACACCTCAGGCACAGGGAGTCACTCAGCCCCCCCACCCCAAACATGAAGGCGTGAAGGCAGCCTTCTTTCTCTCCCTTCTCTGTTGAGCTCTGCAGGGATCCTGCTCCCTGAAGGCCTGCCCTGGTGCCTGAATTTATAGGGGCGCAGTTAGGCCCTAACTGGCTACATATGAATATGCACAGAAGGTGAAAAGGAGGCTGGTGGGAAGGAGGAAAACAGCTGTCTCAGTCAGGTCTTCAGGTCCGCTTTCTGCCTCTGCAGTGGTAAGGAATGCCCAACCTTTTGACGTTGTGATATGGCACTGAGTTCACAAATGTGTTGTGCCACCCTCATAGCTATCCTGAGATACATGCAGCCCATGGGCTGTAGGTTAGACTTACCAGCAAAAACCTGGGAAAAGAAACCTCACTCTCCTTCCTGCTACCCGTGGATCCATATGTAGAACCCACAGCTCCCTCCCCAGCACCATGTTTGCCTGCACACGCTTCCTGCCATGATGACAATGGAATAAACCTCTGAAACTGTAAGCCAGACCCAGTTAAATGCTTTGCTTTATAAAAGTTTCCTTGGTCATGGTGTCTCTGCCCAGCAACAGAACACTGACCAAAGCAGGCTCCTTTTAATTTTTCTCTAGGAACTCTAGCTCAACACATCTTCCTAAGGTAACACTGAAGAATTCTTTTGACTGCATAGGAACTGTTGGGTATTTCTCAGTAGTTTCTCAGCCAGAAGACAGCTGGCTGCCATCTTGCCTTCTTGACATTCACTAGCTTGTTGTTTTTCCTGGATAAGGAACCCCTCCCAACCTCATATTTACAAAGACATGGCTTTTTTTTTCTTTGAAGTCCTTCCCACTCCATCACAATAGCGTCTAAGGTTAGACCCTATACTCTACCTCAAGCAATAAGCAGGATTCCTGCTACTCATGTCTAATGAGTCTGAGATGCTAATTATTCCATTCTGGAATATTCTATGAGAGTCCTGTAGAAATGATAGTTACCCATTACCACTGTAGAATGTAACAAAACTTAAGACAATTATAGCATGATTCAGCAGCAATATACTAATTGCCTTAAAGAAAAGCAACATATACACACATACATGAAATGATCAACAGGGCAGGGCAGCATATAAGAAAGCGTTAAAATGGTGGGTTCGTGGCCATCTACTGTAATCAGATTGGTGACTACCCTAATTGTCATCAGAGAGCCTTTATCCAGTAACTGATGAAAGCAGATGCAGAGATCCACAGCCAAGCCCTGGACTGAGCTCCAGGACTCCTCCTGAAGAAAGGGAGAAGGGATTGCAGGAGCTGGGGGTCAAGGTCATGATGGAAAACCCACAGAGACAGCTGACCTGAGCTCGTAGGACCGCATGGACTCTGGACAAACAGTTAGGGAGTCTGCATGGAACTGACCTAGGCCCTCCGCATGTGTATGACAGTTGGGTAGCTTGGTCTGTTCATAAGACTCCTAGCAGTGAGACCAGGACCTGTCCTTAGGGTTTAGCTGGCTTTTAACTCCCCCCCCCCCACTTGCTGGATTACCTCACCCAGCCTTGATGCAGGGGGAGGAGCTCAGTCAACTTGACGTGCCAAGCTTTGTTCAAGCCCATGGGAGGCCTACTCCTTTCTTAATGGAGATGGAGGAGGAGTATATGGGGAAGCTGGGTAGATGGGAATTTCAGCGGGAGGGGGCCGGGGGAAAACTGTAGTCAGTATGTAAAATAAATGAAAAAATATTTAAAAATATTAATTAAAAAAAGCAATTGGTTCAGCTGACAAGTAGGAACTGAAGGAGCTGGCGAGAATACCATGGGCTGGGATAGCCAGGAGGGTGTCATGGAGCTTTGAGCAACACTTGGGAGCACAGCTTGAGAATGCTGGGGAGACTCGAGCCCTCTAAGCCACTCTAAGCACCATCTGCAACACTGCAGCACTAGCTGCTCCCAGTTAGGGAGCTCTCCTGGATGAGTAGCTGAATCAGGGCCCTTCTTCGGCTCAAAGGGGTGTTTATTCAATAGCAGGAGCCTCCCAGTCTAATTTGCACCAGGCTGCTAAGGGATTAGCTCCTGGTTTTAGTATTTAATCTAGTCCCGCATCTCCATTTTATGAGTTGGTTGAAAGCAGAGCAAACCTCCCAGCCTGCTGTCACTTCTTTTAACTAAAAGCTCTGCTGGTTACAACCGGAATGTCACATGCATTAAAGATAAGGCCTCAACTGTTTTATTTCTAAATGAACAAATAAGATAAAAGGTTTCAGCTCACTATTTATAAGCCCCTTTCAGCAAATAACACCTGAGGGTTACTCCCAGTAAAGGGGAGGCCCGTCTCTGGAGAGGATATTATTGGGTCCACTCAAGCCTTCTTGCATTTGATCTTTTAACCAAGGCCCAAGGCTCCAGGTTCAGCCTTATGGGAACCCTAGAATCAATGGGGGTGCCTTGCTCAGGGGAGGCTTCTGGTTTCCTAGGTTAGATCAGTTTTTGTTGTTGTTTTGTTTGGGGTTTTGGTTTCTGAGGTTTTTGTTGTTGTTTTCCACAGCAGGGTTCCTTGTGAGGCTCCGGCTGCCCTGGAACTCCCTCTGTAGACCAGGCAGATCAGACTCAGAGATCACCTGTCTCTGCCTCCTGAGTGCTGTAACTAAAGGCGTGCACCAGCACTGCCTGACTAGATCAGCTTTATTCTTTTTCCCTCCTGTGCTCCTAGGCTAAACTCAGGCTCTTATACATGCATACCAAGCAAGCACTGCTATACCCTAAGCTTGGGGTTGTTTTGTTTTGTTTTTCTTGTAAGGCTGCGAAGGACTCTGGTCACTCATTCCATCTCAAAAGGCCCTGGTCACCCATTCGTTAATCAATTCAAGCATGTGATACAATTTCAACAGTGTCAATCCTTAAACTTAGTACAAATGTCTAATTGAGGTGCTTATTAGCATACCAAAGTACACGCTGGCCTCTAGGCTCACTCAGGACCTGTGGCTCCTCTCAGCTCTTACCTCTTAAGCCCATGAGCTTGGCTTCCCCTCCCCCAGCTTCTGATTTCTATATAACCCTGCCATTTTGGCCATGTATGTGCTCTCTTGGTCCTCTGCTCTCTCTCGCTCTCTCTCCTCTCTCTTTTCTTCCTCTGTCTTTCTCTCTCCCTCTCTTTCCCTTCTATCATGGGCCCAGTTCAGTCTACTGGCCATGTTCAGTGTACTACTTTCTCTCCCTGCTCTGGACTCTTCCAGATGCCTCTGGCTGTACTCTCCCTCATATCCATAATAAAACCTTCTCCTCAGCCATACCTCGGAGCGGTCCTGTCCTCATCTCATCATTCAAACAGTGAGCAGGCAAAGATGCAGTGAAGAATGACTTATAGCAGGAGTTCAGGCACCTGGGTGAATCTGGGTTATATGCCATTCCAACCATCTATGCCACAAATAGAGACTGCAATAATTAAATCCCAAGCCTTAGAAATACTTTCTTTCCTTTACCCCACAACCTCTCCAGCATAAATTGTCATCAGTGTTTTTGATCTTGGCCATTCTTACAGGTGTAAGATGGAATCTCAGAGTTGTTTTGATTTGCATTTCTCTGATGATTAAGGATGTTGAACATTTCCTTAAGTGTCTTTCAGCCATTTTAGATTCCTCTGTTGAGAGTTCTCTGTTTAGGTCTATATTCCATTTTTTAAATAGGATTATTTGTTCTTTTGATGACCAATTTCTTGAGTTCTTTGTATATTTTGGAGATCAGACTTCTGATATGGGGTTAGTGAAGATCTTTTCCCATTCTGCATTGCTGGTGGGAATGCAAGCTGGTACAGCCTCTTTGGATTTCAGTGTGGTGATTTCTCAGAAAATTAGAAAACAACCTTCCTCAAGACCCAGTAATACCACTTTTGGGTACATATCCAAAGGGTGCTCAATCATGCCACAAGGACATGTGCTCAACTATGTTCATAGCAGCTTTGTTCATCATAGCCAGAACCTGGAAACAACCTAAATGCCTTTTGACTGAAGAGTAGATAAGGAAAATGTGGTACATTTACACAATGGAGCTCAGCAGAAAAAATAACAATATCTTGAATTTTGAAGGAAAATGGATGGAACTAGAAAACATCATTTTGAGTGAGGTAACCCAGAGCCAGAAAGACAACTATCACATGTACTCACTCATAAGTGGTTTTTAAACATAAAGAATACCAGCCTACAATCCACATTCCCAGAGAACTTAGACAACAATGAGGACCCTAAGAGAGACTTACATGGATCTGGTCTACATGGGAAGTAGAAAGTAGAAAAAGACAAGATCTCCTGAGTAAATTGGGAGCATGGAGACCTTGGGAGGAGGGTTGAAGGGGAGGGGAGAGACAGGGAGGAGAACAGAGAAAAATGTAGAGCTCAATAAAAAAAATCAATAAAAAATTTAAAAAAGAAATACTTTTTTCATATTGTACCATAAATTTCCATAAGCTTATTAATATGCCAACCCACAACACTATAGAGTACATTTATTTAAGATTTATTTATTAACTGATCATCTTTTTATACAACTGGTTTAAAATAAAGGACCATGAATTATTTGTTAAATGGAGAAAACATAAAACTCATTTAATGTTATAGTAAAGCATAGCAAAATTAACATTTTAGTGTAATTTTTTATCATGTGTTGAGTTTAAAAAATCCATATTTAAAACCATGCTTCACGTACTTTGTGCCATGTGTCTCATTCTCTGTTTGGATATTTCTCTATAATAGGGACTCATCCATCCAGTGAGTCTGCCTTATGAAAAGAGAAATCAGCTTCTCCCAGCTGCCCTTTACTCCTCCAAACTGTGCTTCTGGTTTGATTTCAGTGTGGAAGCCATGGTCATGAAGCCAAGTCCCGGATAGAACCTGTTCAAGTGAGAAAGCAGAGACAAAGGAGGGCCTCTGGCCTCCAGAGGCACCAGAGACGGGGTTTGACATGGTGTCCTTGTGTGCACATCCAATCAAGGAGCTGTGCACTCTCCAAGTTTGGTGCTCTGGTTCTCTCTCTTAGCAATTATTCAAATGACCTCATATACTTTTATACAGTAGTTATTTGTTTTTCTCTTTTTTTGAAAAATGGAGTCTTGCTGTGTAGCCCAAGCTGACCTGGAGCTCAATCCTCCAGTCTTCTTCCTCCCTCAGCCTTCTAGGTGCTGCCATTATAGGTGTGAGTTGCCGTATCTATAACATTTTTATATCTGCACTCCCCAAACAAAATTAACAAGGTTCATTTTCTAAAGTGTCCAAGTCATCGCATGTTAGGTTTTATTTAGGAACACTTTGTTCTCCATAAGCAAATACCCCACTGTTAATAGAGAGATTTATCTACCTATGGAAACAGTGAAGGACGGAAGTAGTGAGCCACCAGCAAGGGTGGTGCTCACAAAAGATACAGTAATTATTAAGTGCCCAATTTGCAGATGAGCCACCATATGCTTCTATAAGGCTAGTCTCCTTCTAAAGAGGATGTGGAATGAGAAAAGGTTGTTAGGAAGAACAGGAGGGTATGTCCACATAAAACACCAAAATAATCTTACAGTCTCAGTGATATTTAAGAGGATGAGGAGATGGTGTAACGGGAGAGCGTTTTTCCAGCAGGAATAAGGTCCTGGGATCCACCCTCATACCAAAAAAATAAATCCTTTTGGCTGAATTAATGAAAATGCTCCTCTACGAGTCTGAATAATAGTCTTTCCAGGGCTATCAGGAACTGCTACCTATCTTCAGAAGATTTTCCTAACATGAAGATATAGTGCTGGTTATTGGAGGTAAATGGAGGACTTCCCATCTTCTCTTTGAGATAGTGTGAAATATTCAACCAGGACAGGAGTAAGCACAGAGGAAGGTTTATGGCACACACAGCCAGTTGTTTGTTTTCTATTTTCACATATTTTCTCTTTTAATTGACAGAATGTCAATGTCTTGATTCTAAGAAATATGGGTGGGTAAAGAAGAAGAAGGATAAAGGGAAGGGCAGAGAGAGGCAGAGGCCATTTTGCCACTGATGAATTCGCTGTTTCACCCTGGTTCTCGTATCTCTCAGAACCCCTCCTCCCCCAGAGTCGCCATACACTCTGATGAAAGTTAGACAGTGGACGTTCATTAAGCCAAACTTGCATCTCACCTACTACTTTGCGCCTCGGGAGAGATGACCTCGGGATATCCCCGAACAATGTCATTTCTATGTGTCAGCCTTATAAGGAATATGGAGAAGACAGACGAGAGCAGTCAGGCCTGGTGAGGATTCAGCCTCTTAGATAAGGGAGGTTCTGTAACTACAGCGCATTGAACGGTCCGTTAAGGTCCTCACGTCCTAGCGAAATGCTTCACCGTTCCCTCCACCCGGGACGCTACACCTGTGTCACCCGTCCATCTGTTTGCTGTGTTTAGCGACAAGGACGACTGTCGTTGTGGAGGAGGACCTGACGACAAACAGGCAATAAGACAAATTTGTTTCTAAGAAGGTGTGCTTTGGGGGCTTAGGAAATTAGAAATGGGTTCTTTTTAAATATTTATTTTATTCCATGGGTATGCATGTTTGACTGCATGAACGTAGATGCACCGTATGCATGCCTGGTGCCCGTGGAGACAGAAGAGGATGCCAGATCCCCCAGAACTGAAATTAGAGTATTGTGAAGTGCCGTATAAGTGCCGGGAACCAAACCTGGGTCCTCAGTGAGAGCAGAAAGTGCTCTCAGCCACTGAGCCATCTCTCCAGCACCTGGAAATAGATTTTTTTTTAAAAAAAAAAAAAACAACTCAAGATATAGAACCTATTCTCCAAGGCTGGAAACTGGCTGAAAATCCATGAAAGGAATCTCGGTCTCCACGTATGAAACCTGACACTCCTGCGTTCACTTTGAACTTTCTTAGCACTGTTTCCACTCTTTACACATAGAATCTGGTGTTCTACCAACCCTCGTAAAGGTGTGGGGGCTTGGAGCTCCGTCCTCTGAACACGGAACGTCATCCTGACTTTCCAGACATGAATTATCTCTCTGAGTGTAAATCCTGATGCGGTGGCACAAACTATGGCATCTGGGGGTGTAAATGGGCTGTTTCTCTCTCTGTGCATGATTTGCCGTGATCCTCACCTTACTTCTTCTTCCCTGAGATTCTGTCGTCTCACTAGGTCCTGCTTCACAGTCATCTCTGGAGAAAGATCAAGGAGCGCGCAGTGACAGCCAGGCCTCCTTCAGTGAATCCATGAAGTACGGCATTTCTTGGGGCTGGAGAGGTGGATCGGGGAAAAGTGCATTACTATCTTCCAGAGGACCTGAGTTTATGTCCACGACCCACACCACAACTGCCTGCAACTCTCGTTCCAGGAGATCCAATGCCCTTCTCTCCCCTGGGCCAGGATACTTTTTGTTCTCAACACCTATCCAAGTACTTGGCAGGCAGAGGTGGTAATCAGTAAGCATTCAGTACCGAGAACATGATTAGGGAACCCATTTTTTTCCAGACTAGCCTCATTCATTTCCTTTTCCATTTTGTCCCCTCAGGTTCCAGACAAGGTCTTCTGAGATATTCTCTTTGGCCTAGCAGTTTTCTTGGGGTGCTGTTTTTAAAGAGGTAGTGTCTTGGGTAAACAGGAGCTCCCGGGTGTCTGATCGGATAGCTTCATTCTACACTGGAGGCAGTCCTGTCCCTCCTCTGGGCTTCCATATTCCTGTGAAACTGTGTGTCAAAGACCCCCACCTCTTCCTCTCCTACAGGGTAGTTCAGGACAAGGTGAGACCCCTAGGCTGTGCTCTTCTCGGAGATTTAGTTTCTGTCCAAATGTATTCTGCAATGTTTTTCAGTAACAAGAAGTTCCTCCTGCCCTAACGGAGTTCACACCTGCCTACTAAGGACAGGCTTTCCCACAGATTGTCCTCACCGCCACCCTCCCACCTCAAGCTCTGGTCACTCACTCTTTTAATCTGACCCTCCATCTGGGCAATAGATTCACTGCAGATGGCTGTGCACCTGGGACTCCCAAGTCCCTGGGCCTTAGGGCCTGGCTGCGGACTTCCCTGCTTGGCTGCGGACTTCCCTGCTTGGCTGCTAGCCTTGGCACTTGCAGCTCATCTGGCAGAGAACTGCAAAGCCTGCTCCTCATCAGAACAGCCCCCAGCCCATGTCCACCCCCCAAAGAGGGGCAGGTGCTAAAACTCTTGTATGGAACCTGATATCTGGTGAGTTTGCACAAAAGAGTTGCAACCCCAGCCACCGCATCCAGCCCCAGTGAGTGGTACTCATAGCTGTGGCTGCACACAGTGTCCCCTACACAGCCATTCTCAGAAGCCCACTGGGAGGATGGTCTCACTCTGGCAGTCTTGGGGGAACTGTCTTGCTGTCTCCGTTCCCTTTTGCAGCAGGGTGAATGTTTCTATTTTCAGTATTTAAAAAGAAAGCTAAGATTTTTGTTTGTTTGTTTTTCGAGACAGGGTTTCTCTGTGTAGCTTTGGTGTCTGCCCTGGAACCAGCTTTGTAGGCTGGCCTAGAACTCACAGAAATCCATCAGCCTCTGCCTCCTGAGTGCTGGAATTAAAGGCGTGAGTTCAAGGCCAGCCTGGTATACAAGAGCTAGTTCCAGGACAGGTTCCAAAGCTACAGAGAAACCTTGTCTCGAAAAACCAAAAAACAAAACAAAAACAAACAAAACAAAGCAAAAACCAAGTTACTGTATGCTTCAAGGTAGTTACAAAAGAGGGTTTTGAGCGCTCCTAACACAAAGAAATGAGAAGTGTTGGAGATGATGGGACCGCTTGTTGTCCTAAGAAGATCATGGCGTGTATGCATACATCGGAATATCACACTGCACCCCATAAACACAAGCTTGAATGTCAATTTGAAAGAAACAGGAACATAAACAGAAATGCTGTGCTTGGCCCACTGGCTTCCTTTGCTTTTAGAAAACAACTAACACCCCAGCTAATTCCCTGGCCCAGGAAGCCCTCCCCCACTGACCTTCCCTCCGGCCACCTGCTCTCTCTTTGGTCCTCCAGGAACATCTCTTTGTCTATGGTTCTTAGAACCTCTATTCCTCAATTTGTTTTTCTCCATTCAGTGCGGCTGACAATGAATTTTTCAAATGTCATTAAATGTCACTACTAAGACACCTTCAGTGACTTCTCTGCCAAAAATAGCTTTCTAAGTGTCTGCCCCTCAGTCCCCAGCCCTTTCACTCCCCTCTTCCTTCCCACCCCTTCCCTGCTAGATGTTCTCTTTGATCCCTAGCTGCTTGATCTTTTCCTCCAGCGCTGCTGTTATTTATTTATCTTTTGACACACAGGCAGGCACACTGTAGAACTCAGGCTGCCCTCCAATTGGACTGCCAATCCTTCTGCCCCTGTCTCCTTGGTACTGGGATTATAGTTATAAACCACTACACAAGACTCAACAGTTTTTAGTGGTTTTTAAACTAACTGCTTTAGTTTTTATTATTTACGTTGTTTTTACTTACTCAATAAGCTCTGAAAGGGGGGAGAAAGAGGGAGTGAGAGAGAGAGAAAGAGAGGGAGTGAGAGAGAAAGAGAGAGAGAGTGAGAGAGAGAAAGAGAGGGAGTGAGAGAGAGAAAGAGAGAGGGAGTGAGAGAAAGAGAGGGAGAGGAGTGAGAGAGAGAAAGAAAGAGAGGGGGAGTATGTGTGTGAGAGAGATATCTCATAATTTCATGTGTCTTTTAGCAAGCACAGCCTTTGGCATAGTGCATGGCATATAGGAATTTAACAAACTCACGTTGACTGCCAAGTGGATGATGCTAAGAAATAAATTCAGCTCACTTTCCAAACACAATGGGAGCAGAAATACAGAGCAGTGGTCTCAGACTTTGCTGTGCATTAGAATCACCTGGGGAGGCTTAAAAGCTCACCAGGCAATTGAAACAGAACTCTGAAGTATGCTTAACTTTCAGAGACAAGAAAGCACACATGAGATAGCTGTGCATTCAGTCTGTCCTAGTAAGCTGCCATGTGGATGCCTGGAATTGTACCTGGGCCACCTGGAAGAGCAGCCACTACTCTTAACAAATGAGCGATTGCTTCATCCCCTCTAAACACCCATATATAAGTATGTTTGGGTATTTTTAATCCAATTTAGTTGACTGAGAGCAGTGTTTTTTTTTTTTTTCTTTTACTTGGTACAAGTACACATCTTGTATAGCCCAGATTGGTCTCAAATTTGTGAATTACTTTAAACTCCTAACCCAAGGTAATAGTTCTTAAACATAGTCTTTGGTCCAGCCCCACCCATCTGATGTCGGGATGTGCTACATCTCAACGCCTACCCAAGTTTGCTGAATCATAAGCTTAGGGGTGGAGCCAAAGCACTTCAGTGAGCCCTCCAGAGACCCCAGGGCAGGCTGAGGTTTGATAGAAGGGTGTGCGCTGTCCTGTCCCCTCACTTGGTCACATTTTGCTGACACCAACAATAGGAAAATAGGATGCTGTGTGATAGAATGAATACGGTCACAGTTCGTGCAGATGGTTCTGCTTTAATTGAAACGCCCACGTCTCTGGAAATCCCCAGCAACCAGGACAGTTGGTGTCTGCTCTTTAAAGCTTTTCAGCTCAAATACCAGCTACACCAGAAAAGTTGAATTAAAGTTAGGAATGTGCTTTGGTGGGTTACAAAATGTTAATTTGGTTCAGTAGCTCCGTGATGGCTAGCCTAGATCCTGGAGCACAGATGTGCAGCCAGTAGATGCACCTGCCATGGCTCCCGGTTCAGATATCTGCATAAAGCAAACACTGTGGTTCCCTGCTAAGGCCCACAGTTAATGCTGTAGGCAGGTGGCCAGAATGTGTTTTTCAAGGGAGCATTTCAAACTCAGCAGTTTAAAAATAATTTTAGATGGGACTGAAGAGATGGCTCATCTGTTAAGAGCTCTAGTTTCTTAGAAGTCCCCAGTTCAATCCCAGTCCCCATATCTGTGACTTTAGTTCAGGGAAGCTGATGCTCTTCTCCCGACCTCTACAGGCACCAGGCATGAATGTAGTGCACACAGGCATACATGCAGGCAAAACATCCGTACACATAAAATAAATAAAAAATTTAAATCCTGGGAATGATGCTGCATGCTTTTAATCCTAGCACTCAGGAAGCAGAGGCAGGCAGATTTCTGTGAGTTCCAGGCTGGCCTTGCATTCTAGGACAGCCAGGGCTATACAGAGAGACCCTGTCTCAAAACACCAAAAATAAATGAACAAACATACGAGTAATTTTGGTGCCTTTCTCTAACCACCATCCTTGCCACACAAATAGTTAGGAAAAAAACGAAGGTGAGATTTTCCATTCAGTTCTAAAGGCAACAAAATGATGACATCATTCTTTGGTAGCAGACAGTCATGAGAGAGCAACAGGAGCCCCACACCTGCCCCTTCAAAATGTATTTACTTTCAAATTTTCCACTTAATTGAATATGGATGCTAGAAGAAGGCCCAGAGATTTGACCTCAGGTTAAAATCCCAAACCTCTGTCATTATCTGCTCCAGTTCACAAACAGATCTGAAATCTAGACACCCAACAAAGTCAGAGAGCCCTGACTTCCTTTAACCTACAGATAGGTTTCAAGAGCAAGTTTCAGCTTTCTGGTGCTCACAGTCAGATCATTTGGAGGGAGTTTATGACCAAAACAGTGGTCACTCAGCTAAGATCACTTAAATGGCACTGACAACTTTAACCTGCCCAAAGCCTAGACTTTATCCTCCTTCAAGTCAGGAAATTTGAGAACGATCCATTCAGCTCAGGCCAGTGTTAGTGGTGGTAAATCCTGACCCTTAGACTGGATCAACATTCATCTAGTACAAGGCCCATGTGGTTAATGGTGACAGACCCTGGGTTTGATGACTACCACAGGCCCTTTGGGAGGAATGCATAGTGAGTGTGAACACCTCCATGTGACAGATGAGGAAACTGAGGCAAGAACTGATTGGTTTGAAGAAGACTGCATACCTAACATTCAGCAAAAGTAGGATTGAGATCTGGTAGTAGACATCAATTTTTGTGCCAACTCACATTTACCTTAATTCCAGATATCAGCCCTTTCGTACTTCCTCATTATCAGTGTCCCACTTACACTTGCATTCTCTGCTCTGCTCACCCTCCAGTTACCATCACTATGGAAACAATCATATCAGAGGCTGCTGTGCATCAGGCTCTGTCCTAAACTCTTTCGTGTATAATCTCATGTGTTTCTTTAAGCAGCCTCGTCTAACAGCTTCGTCTGTAGGGTGTGGGTAAGGCTTAGATGGGTTGTATGCCTGTCTAGCTGAGGTCTGAGCCTTGTTCCCTTTTCCTATGGAGTCCAGACTCTAAAACCACTGTCATGCCAAGTCCTCCTCTGCAGTCACAATGCCTGAGCCGCCTCCTTATCTCTCAAGACTGGATTCCTGCCTGGGTTATCTTTAATGTCAATCCTAGAGTGAGGACCTGCTGTTTCTCCTTCTAAACACTGTTCTGTCCCTGACTTGGAGGATTACAACCTGTAACTCTCAACTCATAGTCTTAACGCCCACCTACCCCCATCATCATTCTTTCTCCCAGATAGCTAGCTCCTTGTTCTTTATCCCTCTAACCCCACTAATGGATTCCTATGAGGTGTAGCTGTCCTGATACCTGAGAGCTGATCCTGTCAACTACTGCCAGTCCCCTCATCTTGGGTAGTGCTGAGCCAGGACAGCCTATAAGTCCTCTGACCTCACTAGGATGGGTATCCCTGACCTTCAAGTCTTCAGTGGTCTCCTATTAGACCATGCCCCTCTCCCAAAGGCCCAGAACACTTTATTCTTACATCCTACAGAACAAGAGGGTAGGAGGACACTCATGGATTTACATGGAGGTATAATTTATAAATGTCACTGTTATGCCCAAATCCATCAAGTCACCCAAAAGCCAACAAGGAGACCGAGTCCCATATGTAAAAGCAAAGAGCCTTTATTTTATACAAGTTTGCAAACTCGGTCTCTCCGCATGTCCAATGTATTGGAATTAATGGAGAGCTCCAAGCTCAGTTAGAGTTGGGTTTTTATAGTAGTAGAGGTGGGGGTGAGGGGTTCAGGGCCCTTGATTGGCTGACATTTGTCTAGGGGTGCCCTGGTGAGTGTGTGCTGGCAGGTGACCCTATCTACAGCAGTTGGAATGTTAGGCATTTCTTTTGGATGGTCTGTTCGTGGGTGATGCTCAGGTAATCTTAGTTTATGGTCCTTCCTGTAACCAAGTATTGCTTTAGGGTAAACTACTGAGACTCAGGCCTCCATTAAACTTCTCAATGGCTGAGTCCTACTCTGGCAGGTGGTAATGGTTGGAAGTAAGAACTTCCTTTGGGTGATCTGTTCATATTTAGCTTATCATGGCTGGCTCCTACAGTCACTTGCATATCTGTGGTTCTATCAGAAGAAATCCTACTGGATGTATGTAGTTTCAATCCTCTCTACATCCAAGAAAAAGAGAGGAACTCTCTTTCTGGGTAGGCCATGAGATTCTCTCTCCTCTTCCCCAAACATTCAACTAGTTGTCTAAGGTAAAATCAGTAATTAATGTAACTGTGTTTTTAATCAACTGGTCTTCATCAAGTGATGTAGATAGACTTGGAGATAAGAAAGAGACTAACCCTGTTTGAGTAATGATGAAGACATCATGGCATTTGAGCTGTATTTTGAAGAGTGAATGAGCAAAAGTTATGAATGTCTTAAGATTTCTGTGTTTAATTCCCATTATGATGAGCCTAGGGATATAGCTCAGTTGGAAGAGTGCTTGCCTAGCATGCATGAAGCCTCTAGATTCCATCCCAAGCACCCCACAAAACTGATTATGGTGGGTACACACCTGTAACCCCAGGTTTGGGAGGTGGGAACAGTGGGATCAAGTCCAAGGCTAGCCTGGGCTACATGAAACTCAGCCTTGAAAAATTTATTATTGATTTACAGCATTTCACATTACTGAAAGTTTCATACAACCCAGCTCTTCAGGTTCCAGTCACTGTGTTCTGAGGTCAGATGTCAGCGAGTGAGGGGGTGACAGCAGTGTAGAAGTTGGTCATTGCTGGGAGCTCCTCCTGGTGTTCACAGTTCTGTGACGAGGGCATGTTAGAAAACTCTTCAAGGCGGTTGGCTTGGTAAGTGCTGGCATAGGAACCATCCTGTCTCCCTACTCTGTGGTTTTCAGAATTGCACTGGGTATTTAGTCTGGGCTCAGGAAAGGCTGGTTATGTACGTGAATGGATACTTAGTGTTGGAATGTGTGATTGGGATCTTATGCTGGGCTAGACTAAGGAAAGCATATACTTTCATGCATAGGATAATTCTTGTGTGCACATTGGCGTCAAACATCTGCAAACATCCTAGGTAAAGGGCCCAATCTTATGCACTGAGTATAGCCAAAATGAACAGGTACCCACTATGCACTTACACACATTAGCTAGGCTGTTAGACAAGGATGGAGTTCTCATTTGAAATACCCACAAGTATTTCACTACTTAATGTGGGCTCTGCATGTCAGTAGACAACTGTGCTAACCGATGGTTTACAGGCACATGTCCTACATGTGTAAGTGGTCACTGTCACCATCTTTGCAGAGCTTTCGAGTCTGCATTGTAACAGGAAAACTAGATAGCTGCAAATAACTTCGAATGTCTTAAGAGCTCAGTGAGGATTTTGGTGGTTTAATCTGGGCATGTTTCCTGAAGGAGGAAAATGGTCCCGAGCTATTATTGAAAGTTGTGATTAGAAGCCTGAGCCAGGACCTCTGTGGGTCCGGGTGTGAGTCTGGGACCTCTGGGGGTGTAGACTGGAGCCAGAGACTTTTGCAGGACAGGGCCTAAGCCAGGGACCTCCAGGGACATCTATGGAAATAGGTTGGAGCCAGCAATCTAGGTCAAAGCAGGCCCGAGACAGTGAACTTCACAGGAGTAGATACAAGGGGGCAACCGCTGAAGGAGGAGGACTGAGCCAGGACTTCTGCGGGTCCAGGTACAAGTCTGGGACCTCCAAGGGAATAAGCAGGAGCCAGAGACCTCTGGAAGACATCAACAAGTCCCTTAAAGGAAACCAAGAAAAAGCAATCAAACATATGAAAAAAAAACTATTCAAGACTTGAAAACTGAAATAGAGACAATAAAGAAAACACAAGCCGAGGGAATTATGAAAACAGAAATCATGAGAAAATGATCAGGAACCACAAATGCAAGCATAAACAGCAGAATACAAGAGATGGAAGAGAGACTCTCAAGCACTGAAGATACAATAGAGGAAGTAGACTCACTGGTCAAAGAAAACATTAAATCTAATGAAAGCTTAACACATATCTGTTACAAGGAGCAGGGCCCCTTGTTTATCCCTGCCACCCGACTAGCTTAGCCCCCGAAATAACCACACAGAAATTGTATTCATTAAAACACTACTTGGCCAATTAGCTCTAGTTTCTTATTGGCTAATTCTTACATCTTAATTTAACCCATTTCTATTAATCTGTGTATTGCCATGTGACTTTGCTTACCAGGAAGATTCTAACCAGCATTCGTCTCAGGCAGAAGATCCATAGCTTCTCCCACTCTGCCCTTCTTCCCAGCGTCCAGGTCTGTCTTTCTCCACCTACCTAAGTTCTGCCCTTTCAGGCCCAAAGCAGTTTCTTTATTCGTTAGCCAATGAAAGCAACAAATGAGCAGAAGAACCTCCTACACCACATATCCAGGAAATATGGGACACGATGAAAAGACCAAACCTAAGAATAATAGTTACAAAAGAAGGAGAAGTCCATCTCAAAAGCACAGAAACATATTTAACAAAATCATAAAAATCATAGAAGAAAACTTTCCCAACCTAAAGATAGATATGCCTACGAAGATATAAGAAGCTTGCAGAACACCAAATAGACTGGATCAAAAAAGTACCCTTGCCACATAATAATCAAAACACTAAATATAAGAATAAAGAAAGAATAATAAGAGATGCAAAGGAAAAAGGCCAAGTAACATATAAAGGCAGATCTATCAGAATTACACTGACTTCTCCATGGAAACAATAAAAGCCAGAAGGTCCTGGTCAAGCATTATGCAGACATTAAGAGACCATGGATGCCAGCCCAGACTACTATACCCAGCAAAACTTTCAACCACCACAGAAGGACAAAACAAGATATTCCATGACAGAGCCAGATTTAACCAATACCTAGCCACAAACCCAGCCCCACACAGTTGCTAGAAGGAAAACTCCAACCCAAGGAAGTTGGCTATATCCACAAAAACACAGACAATAGATGATCTCACAGCAGCAAATCTCAAAGAAGGAAAAAATACAAAAAATAACATCACCAACAACAAAAACTAAAATAACAGGAGACAGCAATCACTGGCCATTAATATCCCTTAATATATATGGATTCAAGTCACCTATAAAGAAACACAGGCTAGCCGGGCGGTGGTGGCGCACGCCTTTAATCCCAGCACTCGGGAGGCAGAGGCAGGCGGATCTCTGAGTTCGAGGCCAGCCTGGTCTACAAGAGCTAGTTCCAGGACAGGCTCTAGAAACTACAGGGAAACCCTGTCTCAAAAAATCAAAAAAAAAAAGAAACACAGGCTAATAGATTGAATATGAAAACAGAATCCATCCTTCTGCTCCATACAAGAAACACACCTGAACCTCAAAGACAGACATCGCCTCAGAGTAAAGGGTTGGGAAAAAAAAAAATTTCCAACCAAATGGACCTAAGAAACAAGCTGTTGTAGCTATCCTAATACCTAACAAAATAGACTTCAACAGGAAAAATCCATCAAGGTGAAATCTCAATACAGAACATCTATGCCCCGAATACAAAGGCATCCTCATATGTAAAAGAAACACTTCTAAAGCTTAAATCACACATTAAACCCCACACACTAATAGTGGGGAAGCTCAACACTCCACTCTCTCCACTGGACAGGTTTGCCAACAAAAAATTAACAGAGAAATAAGGGAACTAACAGATGTTATGACTTAACAGACATATCTAGAACATCCATCCAAATATAAAAGAATATATTTTCTTCTCAGCACCTCATGGACCCTTCTCAAAAATTAGCCACATACTAGGTAACAAAACAAACCTCAACATATACAAAAAATTTGGAATAACCCCATGTATATTATCAGATCAACATGGCGTAAAATTAGAATTCAGCAGCAACACTAATTCCAGAAAGCCCACAAACACATGAAAATTAAACAATGCTCACCTGAAGCATCAATGGGTCAACAAAGAAATAAAGAAAGAAATTAAAGACTTTCTAAAATTCAATTAAAATGACCATACAACATACCCAAATTTATGGGACACAATGAAAGCAGTGTTAAGAGGAAATTTCATAGTACTAAATGCCTACATAAAGGAGCTGGAAAAATCCCACAGTAGTGAATTAACAGAACATTTGAAAACTCTAGAACAAAAAGAAGTAAACTCATCCAGAACTAAATGGCAGGAAATCAAATTGAGAGCTGAAATCAACAAAATAGAAACAAAGAAAACAATACAAAGAAGCAATGAGACAAAGAGTTGGTTCTTCGAGAAAATCAACAAAATAAACAAACCTTTATCCAAACTAACCAAAAGGCAGAGAGAGAGAATATTCAAATTAAGAAAATCAGAAATAAAAAGGGGGACATAAGAACAGACACGGAGGAAATCCAGAGAATCATGAGGTCATATTTCTAAAACCTGTACTCCATAAAATTGGGAAACTTTAAGAAAATGGACAACTTTCCGGATAAATATCACTTACCAAAATTAAATCAAGACCAGATAAGCAAATTAAATAGACTTATAACTACTAAAGAAATAGAAACAGTCATCAAAAGTCTCCCAACCAAAAAAAGCCCAGGACAAGATGGTTTCAGTTCAGAATTCTACAAGACTTTTAAAGAAGAACTAATACCAATACTTCTCAAATTGTTCCACACAATTGAAACAGAAGGAACATTGCCAAACTCTTTTTATGAGGCTAATATTAACCCTGATACCCAAACCACATAAAGACATTACTAAGAAAGAGAGTTACAGACCAATCTCACTCATGAACATTGATGCAAAAATACTCAAAAATTACTGGCAAATTGAATCCAAGAACCCATCAGAAAAATCATCAACCATGATCAAGTCAGCTTCATCCCAGAGATGCAGAGATGGTTCAACATATGAAAATCTGTCAACGTAATTTACCATATAAACAAACTGAAAAATAAAACCATATGGTCATCTCATTAGATGCTGAAAAAGCCTTTGACAAAATACAACATCTCTTCATGATAAAGGTCTTGGAGAGAGCAAGGATACAAGGGACATGACTAAACATAATAAAGGCAATATACAGCAAGCCAACAGCCAACATCAAACTAAATGGAGAGAAACTTACAGTGATCCCACTGAAATCAAGAACAAGACAAGGTTGTCCACTCTCTCCATATCTATTCAATAGAGTTCTTGAGGTCCTAGCTAGAGCAATAGGACAACAAAAGAAGATCAAGAGAATACAAATTGGAAAAGAAGAAGTCAAACTCTCGCTATTTGCTGATGATATGATAGTTTAGATAAGTGACCCCAAAAATTCTACCAAGGATCTTCTACAACTCATAAACAGTTTCAGTAATGTAGCAGGATACAAGACTAACTAAAAAAAAATCAGTAGCCCTCCTTTACACAG
This sequence comes from Arvicola amphibius, assembly GCF_903992535.2. NCBI lineage: Eukaryota > Metazoa > Chordata > Mammalia > Rodentia > Cricetidae > Arvicola > Arvicola amphibius. The sequence goes on along the minus strand of NC_052058.2, from coordinate 88,491,090 downwards.
ATGATAAATGGGCTGAGAAATAAATCAGAGAAACATCACCCTTTACAATAGCCACAAATATCATAAAATATCTCGGAGTAACTCTAACCAAACAGGTGGAAGACCTATATGACAAGAGCTTTAAATCTTTGAAGAAAAAATTGAAGAAAACATCAGAAAATGGAAAGATCTCCCATGCTCTTGGGGAGGTAGAATTAACATAGTAAAAATGGCAATCTTACCAAAAGTAATCTACAGATTCAATGCAATGCCCATAAAAATTCCATCAAAATTCTTCACAGACTTCGAAAGAACAATACTCAACTTTATATGGGAAAAAACCCAGGATAACCAAAACAATCCTGTACAATAAAGGAACTTCTGGAGGCATCACAATCTCTGACTTCAAACTCTACTACAGAGCTACAGTACTGAAAACAGCCTAGTATTGGCATAAAAACAGACAGGAAGACCTATGGAACAGAATCAAAGACCCAGATATTAATCCACACCAATGAATTCCTGATTTTTGACAAAGATGCAAAAAAATATAAAATGAAAAAAAAGTATATTTAACAAATGGTGCTGACATACTGGATATCAACATGTAGGAGAATAAAAATAGACCGATATCTATCACCATGCACAAAACTCAAGTCCAGATGGATCAAAGGCCTCAACATAAAGCCAGACACACTGAACCTCACAGAAGAGAAAGTGGGAAGTACACTTGAACACATTGGCACAGGAGACTACTTCCTAAATATAACCCCATTTGTAGTGTGAGCTGCGGGCTGCGTTCCCGCCGCCCTGCTCCCGGCTATCTGGCTAGCTTAACACGCGAAATAACAACACACAAACTTTATTCATTTAAACACTGCCTGGCTCATTAGTTCCAGCCTCTTATTCACATATTGACTAACCCATATCTAATAATCTGTGTAACACCACGAGCAGTGTCTTACCGGGAAAGATTCAGCATGTCTGACCTGGCGGCTGGCTTCATCGCATCTTTCTTCCTGAGGAGAGGCACGGCAGTCTGGCTCAGAGAGCAGAGGCATGGCGATTTATTAACTTCCCTTCCCAGCATTCTGTTCTGTCTACTCCGCCCACCTAAGGGCTGGCCAATCAAATGGGCCAGGCAGTTTCTTTATTAGCCAATGAGAGTCCTCCATCACCCATTAGCACAGATACTGAGAGAAACAATTAATAAATGGGACCTCCTGAAACTGAAAAGCTTCTGTAAAGCAAAGAAAGTGGTCAACAAGACAAAATGGAAAATATCTTTACCAACCTCACATCAGACAGAGAACTGATCTCCAAAATACAAAGAACTCAAGAAATTGATCATCAAAAGAACAAATAATCCAATAAAAAAATGGAATACAGATCTAAACAGAGAACTCTCAACAGAGGACTCTAAAATGACTGAAAGACACTTAAGGAAATGCTCAGCATCCTTAGCCGTCATAGAAATGCAAATCAAAACAACTCTGAGATTCCATCTTACTCCTGTAAGAACGGCCAAGATCAAAAATACTGATGACAACTTAGGCTGGAGAGGTTGTGGGGTAAAGCGAACACTCCTGCATTGCTGGTGGGAGTGCAAACTGGTACAGCCAGCCCCTTTGGATATCAGTATGGTGATTTCCCAGAAAATTAGGAAACAATCTTCCCCAAGATCCAGTAATACAACTTTTGAGTACATACCCAAAGGATGCTCAATCGTACCACAAGGACTCAACTATGTTCATAGCAGCATTGTTTGTCATAGCCAGAACCTGAAAACAACCTAAATGCTTCTCAGCCAAAGAATGGATAAGGAAAATATGGTACATTTACACAATGGAGTACTACACAGCAGAAAAAAAAAATGACATTTTGAAATTTGCAGGCAAATTTGCAGAGAACCTAGACAACAAAGAGGACCTTAAGAGAGATATACATGGATCTAATCTACATGGGAAGTAGAAAAAGACAAGATCTCATGAGTAAATTGGGAGCATGGGGATCATGGGAGAGGGTTGAAGGGGAGGGGAGAGGAAGGGAGGGTAACAGAGAAAATGTATAGCTCAATAAAATAAAAAAAGAATCTTGTGATTATAAGTTCCCCTCCCCTACACACATACAAGGTCAGAATTTCCTAGAATCTCTTTCTATCCACACTTTTCTTTTTTTCAGGTTGGATAACAATTGTTGTGACCTATTACTGGGTCAACAGCTGACGTGTGACACCAGGGATAGAAGTCTTGCTTTGTTGCAGATAGGCCCTATGATTGCTGCTCCTGCCTAATACCTAATTTGTCAGTGCTAAACAGTAATGAGGAGAGTCTTGGGAAACCACTTCCCTCAGGTCAGGTTCTTTAGGGCCAACTTGAGAAAGTGGACTGCAAAACCCAGCGGGGGCGGGGGGGGGCTCAGAATCAGTGGGCTCATCATGTCGTAACTGGTTCATGAATGAGGAAGAACTCTGGGGCTCCACAGATTGGGATCTAGGAACCTATAAGGGGGAAAGCAGCACATTAGATATGTCAGCCTTGGGAGAAAAACTGCCTAGTGTGAAGTGCTTGGGAAAGTCTGCTTTGTGAGTCTAGGTTCATGCCATTCAGGAATAATATCTATCCTGTTCCAGCTGCCCCATTCTCTCTCCATCCCCCCACTGCTAACAGATTTATCCCTTGGACTTAGGGGCACATACAGGTATTCTCTTTGAAAATACGAGAGAAATCTTATCTCACGGAAAGAAGTTTCAAATAAATTCAACAAAAAACAACTTTCTATCCTGAGCCCTCCCCTCAGCCTCGGGCTTCTACAGAAAGTCAGGTGTGGTGATATACACCCTAGCAAATGAGAGGTTGAGGCAGGGGGATCAATAGTTTGAAGCTAGCCAGCATTACACAGTGAGCTGCTGTCTTAGGAGGAAAAATATAAAAAGAAAATTATTTGCAACACAGTGACGAGGCCCACAAACTCATTGTTAGGACACTAGGTGAAATTGAACAGTGATTGAGTCTCAGAGGACATTAAAGAACAATTGTTTATCTTTTTAGGTGTGCTAATAGTTTGGAGGTTTTTTTTTTTTTTTTTTTGGTTTTTTGAGACAGGGTTTCTCTGCTGGCCTCGAACTCACAGAGATCCGCCTGCCTCTGCCTCCCGAGTGCTGGGATTAAAGGCGTGCGCCACCACCACCCGGCTAGTTTGGAGTTTTAAAAGAAAAAAAATGGCATTAGGTAAGATGACAAAATACCCTTATTGTTTATAGCTTCAAATGTTATGGCGCCTGAGCTTAGTTAGCACAAAACAGAGTTAATATAGGAGAATGGAAACAAGGTTCACTCTAGGTGGTGGGTGTACAAGATTCCTTTTGATAGTCTCTGTGAGAGTAAAACCAGCATAAACCTGGGGACCTTGCTGTGGCCTCAGAGAGGACTAGGTGGATCTGAGAGTTGGCTGTCAGGAGACAGGGGGAGGGGGGCTGTACAGGGAGGGGTCTGCTCTCTTGCCATGCAAGGCTGCTAGCAGAGAACCTGAAACTCTTCCCTCGTGGAACTCCTTTATTTGACCCAGTTGGTTAACGACTGTGTAATCCATTTTAACATCAGGGCCAGGGCTGACGTTTTCTGCATGTCTCGAGTCGGCAAGATTGCCTTCCTATGCAGCAGACCACAGCCCCTCTGTGCCCTGTGCTATGTGGCTCTGCTGCCTCAGAGCCGATAACCTGGCTGTTCTCTCTTCCCCCAGAGCTTCCCCCTCTCCTGGTAACCAGGGCTCTGAGAAGAGCGCCTCTGGAGAGCCTCTGTGCCACCAGGAAGCTGACAGAGGCATGACAGGTAATGACAGTAGTTCTCACTTCAGGGATTGCTCGCTGGCTTAATGCAGCACTGGTCTCTTCTTGCTTTTGCCAGTTCTCTCTGGCAGCCTCAGGAATCTAGACGTGGCATGGGAAAGGAAAGGGACTGCGGAAATGAAGAGGCATAGGCTCTCACCAGGGCAGGGGTGATGCTTGTCACCTGGCCTCTGCTTCAGCGTTTCTGCTTGAGACCCTTCACATTTCCAGGGTGCTTCTGTGTGTCAGGTGCAACACAGAGCACAGTGGCATCTCTCAGGGACAGGCAGACTCTGAGTAGAACCAAGACTCATCAGTCTCTGAGTGCAAACCATGCTGGAGTTGGAAGCTACAACATTCTGGGACTGGGGCAGACCAATCCCTGGCCAGCAGAAGGTTGTCTCTTGGTGAGAACGCCACTCTTCAAGTCTTGCTCAATGCTGCAAGGTCAGGAGCTCCATCTTACCATTAGTTCAGGCTCCATGGGGCCTGTGTTAGCATCACTGAATAAGAAATGCGCATACCAAGAAGCCACAGTACAAGTGGGCAATGAGCGGTCATAGCCGCCCAGTGACCAGAATCGTCATCGTTGCTTCCCAAGACACCCGCCTCCTGGGATGGAATGCATAACCAGGAGATTGTTTGGTGAGCATGTAATCAGCCAAAGGGAGGGACTGGTGGCTGTGGAACAGGTTGAGGAAAGGCCACCCTCAGATGCTTTTACACCAGGACACTGTCCCCTGGTGTCTGAGTGAACTCTTCTTGACATGCCTCCTTCTGGCAGCCGTATAACATCATTCCAAAAGAATGTCATTTTCTTTGTGTTAGTCATCTTTCCACTTTCCAGAGGCGACCACGATATTCTTGGGGAGGCTGGGTGACTTAATGGTGCCCCAGAGTGTTCTGGCATTGCTATGCCAAAGCTACGGGTGGTGGTGGTGGGGAACACATTTTGGCAGCTCCTTGCCTGGCTCTGTGTGGTGGTGTGTTGTCACAGGGCTTACAAACTCCAGCGCAGCTCAGGGCCGTGTACATAGCGCTAATGAGTGAGGCAGAATGCCTAAACGAGTCGTCTCCATAGCAACTGGAGGGCAAACAGCAATGGCTGCTCAGCGGGGCAAGAAGATGAGAGTGTGTCCTAGGGACTTTGGGGTGCTTGGGGGATAACATCCCTCACAGAGTCAAGACAGAGCAGCTTCAGCGGACTGTGTCCTTGGGGAAGGCATTTACTAATCTGAAGTTAGTAGATCTGGTTTCTGTTGTTGTTATTCAGGGAAAGTCGGTAATCAGGCTAAATAACCTGCTATTTGAATGTTGGCAACCAACACACAAAAAAATTAAAAAAAAACATTTCTCTAAATGAGACCAAAACAAACATTTGGGAAGTCAGAAATCCTGCCTTAACTGTAATCCCAGCTTTTGGGAGGCTGAAGCAAGAGTTTGAGACCACACTGGGCTACACAGTGAGTTATAGACAGGATTGAAACCTGTTTACTTGCACACATAAACTAAAAGGTGTGTGTGTGTGTGTGTGTGATTTTTCAATCTGTGATCTATAGACCAATAGCACCACCTTGTTCTGTGGTTTGCGTTTTGGGGATGGAAAAGGCAGGTGCCTGGGCCTCAGCCCTGCCCCACATTTCTAGGGTGTCTTTGAGGTGAAAGCCAAGGAGTTACATTTTGAATCTTTGTCCTGAAGTTTGAGTATCATTGATACCTAGGAAATATAAAAATACATCTAGTTCAGGTCTCTAGAGAGCTTAAAATGTAGGTAGAGAAATTAAAAAAAAAAAAGACAGGAAACTTTTGGGCATGGAGGAGTACACCTTTAATTCCAGCACTCAGGAGCCAGAGGCAGGAGGAAAGCCAGCCTAGTCTACACAGTGACGCCTTGTCTCAAAGACAGGAAACTGATAGGATGGCTGTGAAGTTATTCTGGAGGCACATTGCAGGAGGACAGATTTGAGAAAAGCGTGGGAAGCCGATCTATCCAAGCTGTGGGCCTGGAGTGAGATAAAGGCTGAAGGTACTAGCAAGGAGGGCAAACGCCACGTGTCCACCCACATCATAGACATGGTCCTTATGACAGTCAACATCTCTAGAACATGGACTATGTGATGGCAAGCTTTAACTGTCAAGTTGACACAACCTAGAATGGCCCGAGGAAAGAGTTTCCATGAGGGATGCTACATTAGGTTGACTGTGGATAATTGTGTCAATCAAATGAATTGATGTGGGAAGACCAGCCTACCGCAGGTGGTGCCATTCCCTAAACAGAGGGTCCTGGACTGTAAGTGGAGAACTCAAGCTGAGCATAGGCAAGCGAGCAAGCATGCATGCATTTGTTTTTCTCTACTCTCGATGTGATGTGACCAACGTCTTCAGCTCCCGCTGCTGTGACTTGCCCGCAGTGGTGGAAATAGCCTGGAACTGTGAGCTGAAATAAATTATTTACCCCTAACTTGTTTTATGTCAAGATTTTTATCACAGTAAAGACAGAGCCTAATGGTAGTATATGAGTCAAAAGACTATAATCCAATCAAACTATCTCACTGATCCTGGCAGAGGCCTCAAGCTCTAGAGAAGTAATGGTCTGTTTTCCCTGAGTATAATTCAAAATATGATCATACCAAGAACTAAATGAATGCTGATATTTCAAGGGTTTTCTAGATTTTCCAATCACAGCTACTTTCGCCGGTGTTGCCTTCTCTTGTCTTTAGTTCCTCTGCTTTGCTGAATCCTGTACATGGATGCCATCTTCTCATGGGGCAGACTGTACCAGGCAGGGAGGCAGAGCTCAGGGTAGAAGTCAGGGGGCTGTGAGAGGGGTTTTGGGTGGTAAATTTTGAGCCAGATTACAAACACAGCAATGAACAGAAGTGAAACCCGGGAGGGCAGGTGCTGCAGAGGAGGCTAAGAGCAGCCAGAGGCAGGTAGCTTCCGGCCACTCAACTCAGTCCAGACTGCTGGAATCAACCTGGGCAAGAAAAGCAAAGCAGCTGTTCTTCCAGAGCAAAGACAGGCTATCTCTGCCAGAGTGTTCCACCTGAGACTTCAGAAGGAGGTTCCTTGATTTGGGTGAAAGGGAAAAAAATCTAGGGCTAAAGAGAAAGAAAAGAGCCAACAGGAAATAAATATGCACAGATGCACAGGCGTCTTCAGATAGCGTTCCCAAGAGATACTTGATGTACATGACGTAGGTGAGTTGTGTTGGAGAGTCAAGCACACGACCCTCCTATTGACTCTCTCTCTCCAGTTCAAACTCAGAGCCTTTTGAATACCAGGAAAGTACTCTACCACTGAGCTAGCTCTACCTTGCTGTTTTGAAACCAGTGGTTTTGGTTTTTTTCTTTAAAAAATAAATGAACCAACAAAACATTTAATCATGAGATTCTTTTATGCATTTGAAAGAGGTTGCCTACTGGATTTGGTTTCAGCATGTTTTTGGTTTTCGCGTGTGTCTCTGTTATTGTTTTGCATTGCTGTTGTGTTATTTTTGTTTTGTTTTTGAGACAGGGTCTAGCACGGACAAGGCTGATGTGGAACCCCTGATCTTCCTGTCCCCATTTCTTAGCTGCTAGGATCGCAGGTGTGATTCTTGGCACAAGAGGTAGAATATTTTAATATGGTCAGGACCTAAAAAGTGAAAGAGTTGAGTTGTTCTTACATTAACTCATCTGTATTTTGTCTTCTCTGAGATTTTACTCCGCATTTCTTCTCATAAGTAACTGGTAGGTAATTTTCTTCTGAAGTTAATGCATTGGTCTTGGTTCTATTTCTATTACAATGATAAAGACCATGACTGAAAGCAACTTAGAAGGGGTATGGTTTATTTGGCTTACATATCCCAATTGACCATATTATGCCGTGAATGGAAGTCAGGGGAGGAACTCAAAGCAGGAACCTGAGGCAGGAGCTGGGGTAGAGACCACGGAGGTATGCTGCTTCCTGGCTTGCTCCCCATGGCTTGCTCAGTTTGCTTTCTTATGGCAGGCAGCTGGGCCCTTCCACATGGAATATCAATCAAGAAAAGCAGCTTATCTACAAGCCAGTCTGGTGGGGGTGTTTTCTCAATTGAGAGCCCCACTTCTCAGATGACTCTAGCTTGTGTGACACCAACACAGCATTTGAAAGAGAAAAGAAGAGGGTGCTTCTAAACGGACGGTACTGGACACCTGGAAATTGTCAAGGAGCAAATTTGAAGGCAAATTATATAAGCAGTGGAGTTTAATGAAAATATTTAGACTTCTGCCTCACTTACCATCCAGTCCAGAATACCCAAAAGATAGTACAGACAATGGAAAAAGTTCTAGGTACTAATTTCCTATGTGATACTCACTTTTTAAACAGAAAGGGGAGCCAGAGACAGGAGACAGTGCAGAGACCAGCTGAGGCAGTGATGTTATGCATCTCACTGAGCACTTGCTATGTCCTATGTCCCACTAGGCACCAAATATACATAATCTCTTCAGTGACCTGAGAGTAGGTATTAAATGGCCCCATTTTATAGATAAAGAAACAGTCTGCCTGCTTTCCATTGCATCACATGACTCAAGCAAGAGGGTAGGACAACGAAAGATAACCAAAGCCAACATCTCGGCACCTGTTTCTGGACAACCCCAGAAGAATGCACTTAAGAGACAAGGGGAAGCTTAAACAGAAGGATCTTCCTAAATAGGTAGGAATTATCCTTCTGTACCCAAGTGCTTGTGTGGGAGACTTGCCATATAGAAATAAACACCTTCAACAGTTGTAGAATATTATTTTAAGATGTATTACATTTGTTTATGCTGTGGAACATTTGTTTAATGATGCAAAGATGTGTTGCATTCTTTTCTGTTGCATTTGTTTAACCCAGCGAAGCTGTGTTACTTTGCCCATCTAAAACACCTGATGGTCTAGTAAAGAGCTGAACAGCCAATAGCTAGGCAGGAGCTAGGATAAGTGGGGCTGGCAGGCAGAAAGAATATATAGAAGGCGAAATCTGGAAGGAGAGAGGAAGGAGCAAGAAAAGACCAAGGAGCAAGAAAAGAAGGGGTCAGCCACACGGCCAGCCATGGAGTAAGAATGAAAGTAAGATTCATAGAAGTAAAAAAATAAAAAATCCCAGAGGCAAAAGGTAGACAGAATAATTTAAGAAAAGCTGGCTAGAAACAACTCAAGCTAAGATCAGGCATTCTTAAGTAAGAATAAGACTGCACATGATTATTTGGGAGCTCGGTGGCAGTACCTCCAAAGAGCAAAAAGAGTAAAAAAAATAAAACAGCCAGCAACATTTAACTAAGCTTTGAGGTGCTTAGAGACCCTGTCGTCTGTTCAGCTCATCCTCTGCCTAAGATGAGCTGCTACAAGCAACAGACATTTTCCTGGGCACTGACTGCATTCAGCCAACCAGTTGTATATAAATCCTCTCCCACTCTCAAGCCACAAGTGGTGATACACACCTGTAACCCTAGCATTTCAGAGGTAGACGTGGGAAGGACAGACATTTGAGGTCATCTTTTGACTCATCATGAGTTTGAGGCCAGCCTTAGCTACAAGAGATCTTGTCTCTAAAAACCAAACTATAACAATCATACAGGGAGACTGTGGGGACTAGGCCCTCTTTGGCTCAGACTGTCTACCAGCAGGGACTGAAGTTCCTTCTCACTCAAGGTGACCCTTTTATATGTGTTGGACCTGTGTTGCCCTTCTGGACCCTTTCTGAGGTTATTTCTTTATAGTCTTCCATGATCACCAAGTGTCTCCCTGCTGGAAGTTTCTCCTGTCAGAGGAATGCTTCTCTTGCTATGTGGCAGGGAAGCTTCCCCTGCTGGGAAGATGTTCATATCTCCATTGGGCTCTTAAAGCCATTCTGCTCACTGACACCCATGATAGTATCCACTATGAGGTCCCTGGTCACAGGGGCATCTCATCTGTGCCCTCCCACACTTCTGGTGGCAGCATCTTCCAGCTTACTGCTGTTACCCTCTTTAAGAACCTAGTCCATTTGGCCCTAGATCTGTGCTAGAAGAAAATCCGGGTATCAACAAACTATGCCACTTTGAGATACACACAGTGGTTTCACCCTTTCCTTTCTTGACAAGTTTCTTTTTCTTCTGGGACACTGTCTGGGAGATTGGAAAGAGGCCACTGATGTCCAGAATCTTATCTTCTGAGCCTGGGGAAACAACCATCAATGGATCTAGTCATTAATTCTTAGGAAAGTTTGAAGCCAACACAGCTTCTAGGCCACCAGCCCAAATTTTGCCACATGTATTTTGCAACAGCAGTGTTGGCATAGAGTCTGTGTTTTCTGAACCCCAAACTGATGCATGATATACTTTCACAATAAGCCTTTTGGGAATTCAGTCTGTCTCAAAAGCCAAGGACACATGGCCATCATTTACTTTGGCTTTCAAGTTATCAAATATCCCACTTATATCTGTGTAGGGGTTGTGGAAAGTTTAAAATGTCCATATTCTCAAAGCCAAGTTCTCATGTGCCATGAGGTTGAAGGGAGACTTCTCTACTGTCCAGAATTATAAAAATTAGAAGCTTTGAAGCTTTAGGTAAAGTGAACAGGCAAATCTACCAGAGAGGCAGCCCAGTGGCTAAGAGCACTTCCTTCCACAAGACCTGAGTTTGATCCCCAGCACTCACACCAGGTAACTCACAAACCACCTGTAACTTCTGGGGATTCAATGCCCTGTTCTGGCCTCCACAAGAATGAACATGCACATACTCACTGTAATGGTCTGTCCTGTCCCTTTAAGAGACAAGCCCCATCACTCCCTCCCCCCACCCTACCAAGGCAAACTGATCTTCAGCTTCCAGCCTGAGTCCCTCCTTTTTCCATATCTCTCCCAAAAAAGCAGCTTCTGCCTCTCTCCCTTCTCCCCATTTCTTCCCTTCCCCCTCTCCATTTCTCTCTCTCTCTCTCTGCTCTTCTCCCTTCTCCCCTTCCCCCCTTTCCCCTCCACAACCCACTAAATAAATATCCAACCTCACTCTGCATGGCGTGTGCCTAGTCTCTGTCTCTCACCTGCCAAGTGGCTTCCTGCCTGGGACCTGGCTGCCTTCGTGGCCCGCTGTGGTCTCATGGCCTACTGCCCACTACAGCCACTTGAGGACCAGCACTGTTTATTATTACCTTAACATTGGTGATTATGATTCGGCCAGGCTCTCCATGTTCCTTCCTGCCCAAGGGTGGTCCAGCTAAGGACACGTGGAACCCTATGCTTCAGAACCAGGTTTCTTCACAACAGTTCTGCATTCTATCTGCCTGAATGCTGACCTCTACACACACCAGCAGCTTCAGTGGTGAGTTTTCCCCTTCCAGCCCCTAATCTCAACCTTCACAGCTATGGTTGAGCCCTTTGCTAACATTAATCTCTGGTTGCTTTCCATAGCTAAAAATGTGACCAGACAACCTAGGGTTGGTCCTCCCATGCTAGCATTGCACACCCTATGTGGTACATTCAATTTGGGGCCCAGGGTCCTCTGGATTTTTCTTTCACTCTTTTCTTTGCTTTTCTCTTTTCTTTTCTTTTCTTTTCTTTTCTTTTCTTTTCTTTTCTTTTCTTTTCTTTTCTTTTGTACCACTTATAAGTGGTCCCTGCTGTAAGAGACCGCTCAGAGCAGCCTCTAAGCCTCTCTGGCTTTCGAGTCGTCTGGACCAGAGCCAGTCAGGCTTTAACACTGCGACTGTAGAGAGAGGACGCTCTTCTATAGGCCCTGTGGTGTTTTCGCGGGTTTTCACATTTTCAGCTATGATATAAACCCCTCAAATTATCAGTCACCTGCCTGTGAATGCTCTGCCAGTGTCCCGCCGGCTCCACTTTCCTCAAACTGTCCTTGCCACTGCTACCGCTGGTCCTGCGGATTGGTTGGATCCATGAGGCAGCTGTTTTTAATTCCAGCCTTTGCTCCTTGCTGCGGCTTGTGGCACAGCAACTCGGCAACAGGGCGGATCACGCCTCTAAGTCGCTCTTGTTATTGTGTTTAAAACTCTGTGGGTCAAAAATCGTGGCTTTTCCATACAACATGTGACCAGTGCCATTTTGACTGAGGTCAGGTGACCTTACTACCATCTTAACCGAGGTTGGGTGACTTCACCACCATCTTAACTGAGAGCCAGGTCAGGCGATCAAGTTCTGCCATCTTTACTGAGGTATTCCCTGCCTGGTTCCCTGGTGCTGACTCTGTTACATGTGTGTTTTGCGCAGTGGCTTGCCTTTGGTAGGGCCCACCAAGAGCATCCATTTTCCCCAGTTCCTGTTCACTGTGTGTGTGTATGTGTGTGTGTGTGCATAATGTAACTTAAATATACCTATGTTTACTGTTAAATGTTATAATTGTCTGTTCATTGTGTCTCATTCCAGACTACACAGCATTAAGTCTCATGTTTAAAATTGGTATGTACTTTTAAGTCTCTTACATAAAACACTATATATTTAATCCAACCCTGCTTTAGAATATATTAAGCTGTTCTCTACTATTGCCAGTTCTGCCGTTAACCTTCTATTGCAAGCAGTTTTTATTCTTTCTGTCTTTTTATGAATGTAAATCTTACCTGTTAAGTTGAAAGCCAGTACAGTCAAGCTCAGACCCAGCTCTCCAGGCAGATTCTATACTGTAGTTATACCTGATAAACAGCCCTCAACTGTTCAGAGATCTGGGTAATGTGGCATTTAAATATTTAATTATTTAAAAAAAAAAGACTTTTCATAGCAAAAAGAGACAGGTTGGCTCCTAGCATTTGGACATCTTCTGTCATGATGGTGGTCAATACCAGCTGCTGACTGGCTTGGAGACTGGAATCCATTCCATGACTTCCCCTGTAGGTGCTGAATCTAGAATTAGAGCCACTCCTTGGGCTACGGGCTTTTGTTGTTGTTGATGATGTTGTTGCTGTTTTTGTTTGTTTGTTTGATTGATTTTTGTTTTTTTTCTTTCTTTTTTTTGTAAGGAAGCTGCTTTAAAAATAGGTGTCATCTTCTGGCGATAATATTTAACCTTAACATCTTCACATGGGTCAGGATATTTTGGATTGTGCCGTCACAGAATCATAACAGAGATTCTACAGAGGTCTTAGAGCTCAACCATCCAACCTCCTCATTTCCCTAAGAGGAAACTAAGGCCAGGGTGACAAGGTGACTTCGCTAAGAGTTATCAATAATACAAAAAGAGAATTCAGGTTTCCTGACTTCAAGTCTGGGGTTTTTTCTTGTCTTTCCTCCATCCATTCTTCTGACACTTGCTGAGTCACTATGAGCCAAGGTTTGTACTAAGCCAGGGACACATAGACTATTGGGCTGTTTGACACACAGCACACACATGAATGAGCTGCCTGAATCTACTAACACAGACAGGCACTGATGCAGAGAGAAATGCAATGGATGGTTACTACTAGAGATTGTCCTCTATCCCTTCTCCCAAACTGGCCATGACACTTGCCATGCGGCCCGAGCATGAGCGTATTGAGAACATGGCTCGGGTGAGAGGCAGGCAGAAGAAAGAAAGATAGCTTCATGTCCAAGCAAGCATGCGTGCCTGGGAACAAGCTTCCTTTTTTAGGATGAATTTTGAGACTACATCCTCATTTGTTTTGTTGGGTTTTTTTTATTTTATTTTTACTGTTTATGTGTGGGATTGTTTTGCCTATGTGTATGCCAGTGCATCATGCCTGAGAAGGCCAGGAATAAGGCTTCAGATCCTCTGGAACTGGAGTTACAGATGAGCTGCCATGTGGATGCTGGGAATTGAACCCAGGTCCTCCGAAAGACCAGCCAGTGCTCTTAACTGCTGGGCCACCTTGAGAGTGCATGCTGCGTGAAGGAGGGAGCACTGAGGTGGAATACAGAGTGGAGGCCTCTCCAGCCTCCTGGGCCCTCACCCTCAGCCTCTGCTAGGCTCAGCAGTTTTGCATCTCACCCAGTCCTCTTCCCACCTGAGGCTTCGCTCCAGGGTACAGCACCTTAGTCAAATCTGCTATGGTAGGATGAGACACATTCTCTGGGAAGTGGAAAGCTATGCTGTGTATCTGTCCCCTGTGAATCATGGCCCGTTGTGGTGAGGGGACGGAGACACAGCTCCATGCTGCAGCCTGAAGAATTCCCCCAGTTGATGGAGGAGTATCTATGTGTTACTTTCATTAATAAAGAAACTGCCTTGGCCCTTTAAGAGGACAGAAAATTAGGTAGGTGGAGTAAACAGAACAGAATGCTGGGTAGAAGGCAGTGAGGCAGACACTTCAGGCAGTCGCCATAAGCAGTCATCATGCCTCTCCTCTGCAAGATGGATGCAGGTTAAGATCTCTCCTGGTAAACGACCACCTCGTGGTGCTACACAGATTACTAATTATGGGTTAAAACAAGATATGAGAATTAACCAATAAGAGGCTGAAACTAATAGGCCAGGCAGTGTTTTAAAGAATACAGTTTCCGTGTAATTTTGAGTAAAGCTAGCCGGGTGGCAGCAGGACGCAGCCCACCGCTCCTTCTACAGATTGGCGCTCCAACGTGGTGACTAAATCCACTTAAAAACCTGAGAGGGCTTTAAATAAAGGAGAGAGAGAGTTTAACACAGCTTTTTGCTGCTTGCTAGGATGTGCCGTAGAGAGATTTCCTGTTTCGGCAATAGCGGCAGAGAAAAAGCTGAGTCATTTTAAAACACAGCTTCCTGGTGCTGTGCCGCCAGTGCAAACTCTGGCTATAAAGCATTTCAGTGGCTTTTATGGGCCTGGATATTTGTGTTCCCGCTTGGGATAGGAAAGAGAGTGCACTGAGAACGGGCCAATGGCTCCCTGCTCCCTGCCTACACCTGGGCAGATGGCAGAATCAGGCTTAGGTAGGCAGGAGAGCATGGCGCACTTCTGCCACCATACAGAGAGATGTTTTCAGACTGCATAGTGTTCTGTGTGTCAGATTTGGCTGTAACTTGGATGAAAAGAGTTTCTGTGCTGCATGCTCAGTCTCAGAATTAAACTGCTGAGTGCGGCTCCAATGTGGACTGCTGTGTGCCTGGAACTGTGTGCGGCTCAGAGGCACCAAATGACTGAGGCAGGAGTGGCTCTGGCTCTGCTCCGCCATGCTGAACTGTGCTGATCTCAGGCAGGATCTATTGTAATTACCATAATAACAGCACAGTTAAGGTTTAGACTGGGCAGGACACAGGCAGTACCGTATTACCTCTACATGGTGTGACTTAAGTTTTTAAGAAGTGCTTAGCATTATAAGAAGTGATTCACAATAGGACAAATTCAGACATAAAAGACATTTAAATGGGTCACAATGTTGGATGAATGTACGTAGGCTTGAGAGAAAAAAAAGAATATAGAGGATAAAGTTAATGCCTTTAAAAAAAAGAAAAAAGGTAAAGTCTTTAAAGAGACAGAATAAAGTAAAGTGGTAGAGTAAAAATAAGCCACGTAATGGGAGTGGCAGGCTGTGTCCCGCCACCTGGCTAGCTTTACCCAAAATAATTACACGGAAACTATTCTTTTAAACACTGCCTGGCCCATTAATTTTAGCCTCTTATTGGTTAATTCTCATATCTTGTTTTAACCCATAATTAGTAATCTGTGTAGCACCACGAGGTGGTCGTTTACCAGGAGAGATCTTAACCTGCATCCATCTTGCAGAGGAGAGGCATGGCGACTGCTTATGGCGACTGCCTGAAGCGTCTGCCTCACTGCCTTCTACCCAGCATTCTGTTCTGTTTACTCCACCTACCTAATTTTCTGTCCTCTTAAAGGGCCAAGGCAGTTTCTTTATTAATCAATGAAAGTAACACATAGACACTCCTCCATCATTTCCCCTTTTTTCTGTTTAAACAAAAAAGAAAGGCTTTAACTTTAACATAGTAAAATTACATATAACAAAACAGTTATCAAGCAAGAATTACAGTTACAATATTTAAATCTATTTTATCTTTTATCATAACTAAGGAAAACTATAACTATTGAACCATTCTTCAACTCCATCAAAGACTCCAGAAGGATATAATACTACCTAAGTAAACAAGATATATGTAACTTTCAAACTCTAGAAATGACAGAGACAACTCGCTGCCTGGACAGTCACCCAAAGTTCCTCTGTACCGTTGGGGCATCCATCTTTGGCCTTCAGGCCCATAGTGTCCAGCAGACATTTCCATGAAGCAGGAAATTCCAAAGACAGTTCAGTCATTTTCTGCTGTGTCCTGCAGAATGTCTCGCAGACTCTTTTACGAATCAGGAACCCTGAAAGACCATCTCACCTTTAGGCAAGTTCAGCAGTCCTTTCTCTGCGGGTTCTTTGTATCCAGTTTATGCAACAGTCCAGGCAAGAGCAGTTTCTTGCCCAAATGGCTATCAAACTCCATAAGTAGCCTCTTTGATGCCCATCTTCCTCTTGAAGAACATTGGTGCTGCCAGGAGCAGACGTGTCTCATTGTCATGAAAAGCCCTAAGTTATTAAAACATTAAATGCCATATTCTGTAGCCTTTGAAAGATATGAAGAATGCCTATTTAACTGAAATATATCTCTATATATCTAGAAAATTTAACTAACATAACTACAAGCTTTACTATTATCGATGATTATCCAGTAACAACCTATATTTCCTAATTATACATTATAGTTTTTAAAATGAACTACACAATCAAAATACCTTAATATCAGAAATACATATACATATAACAAAATTGACCTTAAAATCTATACCAATGCAAATTATTCATATCTATATCACCCAGTCTTTTAGAGATGGAAACTCTCTCGAAACTGGGATTTGTGGCTTCAGTACTAAAAAGAGTTTGGGGACTAGCCAATATGATGGATCAGGTTTGAGATTTTATTAGAAGTCATTTAACAGGCTTAAGCATGAGGAGGAGAGTGGAGACAAGAAATTAGAACCTCAGAGCACGGATGTGGGCTTTTCTAAGAGAGAATCCAAAAGAATAAGACATACCCAAATGTGGGTGTGGTTTCCTTAAGAGAGAGCTGTAATGAATTACTGCCTTGGCATTAGCCATATAAGCCACTTTGGTGGCTCTCATGTTACATCTAAAAAGGCTTCAATGAAACCCTTCATTTTTCTCTCTTTTGAAAAGTGAGGTAAGGTGCCAGTGATACCTTGGCTGGGACTATAATCTTATAAAGCAAACAGAGACGTCACTAAGTTTGCAAAAGTAGTTTAGTAGGTAACACATCCTTTCCCTGCCTGTGGAATTTCCCATGAGTTCCTAGAAAATTGCAGCTTTAAGGCTGGGAAGGGAGGACGCCTGGCTTAAGCAGTTGTCAGTCATCCTGGAATTCTTGATTTCCTTTTTCCCTAGTGAGGCTTTAATTGGATTTCTCCCTTTTTTATGTTTCCCCAGTTTTCCCAACTTCTCTAAACACCAAAGAAACTTACTAGAGATCTCCGTTTGCTTGCTTGCTTGTTTGTGTGAGCTAGGGCTAACCCCGTGGAAACTGTTCAGCATGCTTTCTTCCTCAGAGCTGTGACCTGGGCAGGGCAGGACCCAGCAAGACTGGTGTTCATCTCTGGCCACATTACTAACTGCCTGCTGTTGGATGCCAGCGTCCTGCACCTACATCTCTCACAGCTACACACTTCAGAGATGTGTGGCCAGATGTCAGACTTTGTACTAAACACTAATAAATATATAAAGGCTTTTAATTAAAAATTTTTTTTAAAGTTTTGAATGGACAGTGTTCCCAGAAGTCATAGATTATTAAGCAAAAATTCCAGTGCCGAGTATAGGCCACCTCCCTGCTAATTGTTGGTCAGGGAGGTTCCAGGAGACCCCAAAGCAAAATAGGCCACAGCCATCTAGCAGAATTAGATGGCAGTTCTCTATTGCTGAACACCCTGTATACTTTAGTCACCAGCCATTGACAATCAAGCCAGAGCTGGAAGCTTTGCTATACAGGCTCTTGGAGTTCACAACTGGGAGGGAGTCAACTGTTTTACCCAGTTGTGAACCCGGTGAGCTATAATAATGGCCCGCCAGGCAAGATGTGATGGTTGGTGCAATGGTGGCATGAGTATTAGTGGGGTAACCAACTGGATTGGATTTGAGGCCTGGTTCCTAGGAGGTGATTCATGCCTGTTACTAAATACTGGACAAGAACCTTATGACTAGGGAGCTCATAGGCTCTGTGGAAACTTATTGCTATTGTTTTGCCAATTAGACATGTTGGGTAACTACCTTCTCAACACATACATATATACACACATGTATGTATGTAAGTATGCATGTATATATGTATAGAGAATAGTACTGCTCTCAGTATTCATCAGGAAAGTTTTTTTATTAAAATGTTTATTTATTTTTAATTGTTTTTATTGATCTATATTTTTCTCCACTCCCCTCTCTTCCTATCTCCTCCCCTTTCTACCCTCTCTCATGATCCCCACGCTCCTGATTTACTCAGAAGATCTTGTCTTTTTCTACTTCCCATGTAGATTAGATCCATGTATGTCTCTCTTATGGTCCTTATTGTTGTCTAGATTCTCTGGGATTATGAATTGTCGGCGGGTTTTTCTTTGCTTTATGTCTAAAAGCCACTTCTGAGTGAGCACATATTATATTTGTCTTTCTGGGTCTGGGTTATTTCACTCAATATGATGTTTTCTAGATCTATCCATTTGCCCACAAATTTCAAGATGTCTTTATTTATTTATTTATTTATTTATTTATTTATTTATTTATTTATTGCTGGTTATGGTGGCACACGCCAGTAGGATTTTTATTGTAGCAGATGGCAGGTAATGCAGAGACTCGTAACTGATCAAAGTACCAAGAATAAGTGACAATGGAGCACTTGGCTTTAAATGTGACACCCCCTGGATGGCTCAGGGAGCATTTCAGAAGAAAGGGCAGGAAGAATGCAAGAGTCAGAGGATGGAGAAGTGTGTAAGCAAAACATTTCTTCTGGACATGACTTGGTAGTTTGCATTCATGACCTCGGGACAGCAGTGGTTACTGCACAAGACTGGGTCATTAGCAACCAACATTTTATCATGGGAGGGAGAGAGGGTCATGAGGCCCCACCCCTTGAGGGATGATTTTGATAGCTGTTGAAGAAGGGGTTACCTTTTCTTCGATGCTATAGCCACTGGAGAGTTGTTGATACTCCTGGAAATGACCCCTTCCATGCTCATGTAAGCAGCAATAATTAAGTTCAGTGGTCCACACACACACACACACACACACACATACAAACACACACATACTCACAATGAGAAAGACACACACACATAGTGAGCACAACACACCCAGAGATCAAAGTTCGAGGGGAAAGGATTTCAGTGGTGAGGAAGGAGAGAAAAGGAGAGAGGTGGGGGTGGGATGAAAACATTCTAAAATTGATTATGTACATGTATGAAACTTTCAAAGAAAAAAATTAAACAGAGTTTTAGAAGACGGGAATAAAGGTGATGCATAGATTATGGGAATCTCCACAGCATTATACAATGTGGTTTCTTCAGCAACAAAACTGGAGGGCACAGAAACTGCAAAAGGATGGGCGTGAGCACAAAGGCAGACAAGCATTGCGCTTACTGGAATTTGAACTCAAATAGACTGTTAGAAATTTTAAGACAGAATATTTTGACTAGACAGATATTTGATAAGAGAATGAGTTATTAATAGTTTCAGAGGCCCAGATAACTAGCTTTTATTATTTATTGTTATATTATTGTATGGTATGTGTATATATGTGGGTCCAGGCATGCACATGCTATGGTGTACATGTAGATGTCAGAGGACAAGTGTTAGCATTTAGCATCCCTTCAACTGTGGGATCTGGGGACTGAACTCGGGTCATCAGGTCTCTGTGACAAGAACCTTTCTTTACTAACTGAACCGTCTCATTAGCCTGTGAGGATTAATTATATATATCAACACGAATGGTCGTCGAGTGTCCAGATATTTAGTCCAACATTCCGAATTTGTCTGTGAGGATGTTTGGGCATGAGATTAACAGCTACAGTCTACAGTAGGCTGAATAATGCAGATTTCTCTCGCTGACTGTGGATAGCACATTTAGGCCTACAGAACACAGAGGGTGTTCTTTCCTGAAAGAAAAGGGAACCGGTTGTGCCTTACTGCTTGAATTGTGGACCTCCTCTTTTCCCTACTGTTAGACCCCAACTGAAAACATAGCTCTGTGTTCCAGGCTGGTGGGCTTTGCAGACTGGAGTGTATTGTGCAGCCTTCAGGCCCAGACACAGTGCTGTGTTTTATTTTTGTTTCTAGTTCTGGGATCTGACCTAGGGTCTCATACATGTTAAGTGCGTGCTCTCCTATAGAGCCACACTCCCAGACACACTAACTGCAGATCTTTAGATCCTGGGACTTCTCGGCCTCCTTAGGCATACAGCTGAGTCTTATAGATCCCCAGTACCCTTTCCACCCATCTGCCTCTCCTGTCTTTCCCTTCCTGTCTCTATAACCACACCCATACCACACTTAGTGTTTTTCTGAAGATCCCTGACTAATGTAGGGATGATACTATGTCACCAATATATAGTAACAATAATAATTAGATTATTATAGATATTAACAAATAAAATGATGTCTGATGTTTGCTTCAAAATAATACTGGAGTGAAGACTGGAAAAAGATTTAGATGAAACCGGCCAGGCAGTGGTGGCACACACCTTTAATCCCAGTACTCAGGAGGCAGAGGCAGGCAGATCTCTGTGATGTCGAGGCCAGCCCGGTTTACAAGAACTAGCTCCAAAGCTACAGAGAAATCCTGTCTTGAAAAAACAAAACAAAACAAAATTTAGATGAAACCAAATTGTCTATCTCCTGATTAGTACAACAGCTAAGAAATGGAAACAGGGTTTCCATGCTGCGCTCTCTAGTTCTGAATATGATTCAACATTTCTTCAATAAAAAATTTAAGGTGGAAGGAAAGAATTGCCTCTAGTGGAGGTGCGGGGGAGAGGCAATTGAGAAGGCTACTTTTATTAGTAACAACTTTTGTTGACTAGTATACGTAGGGAAAAAAATCATCTTAAAATTTGTAACTGAAGAAAAGCTACAGAACCTGATGCTTCAGGACAGAATTTAGATTCATTTGAAACATCAATGATTCCTGCTCTTCAGCACTGTACTGGGATCTCAACTTTAGCAATAAGATAAGAAAAAGAAACATGAGCTAAACTGAGACTAGATAGCCAAATTAATGTTGTTGCAGGCAATAGTACATGCCTAGACAGTTTACACACTGTAGAAAACCTGCTATAGAGGCTGGAGAGATGGCTCAGAGATTAAGGGCACTGGCTGCTCTTCCAGAGGTCCTGAGTTTAATTCTCCACAACCACATGGTGGCTCACAACCATCTGTAATGAGATCTGGTGCTCTCTTCTGGTGTGCAGGCACATATGCAGGCAGAACACTGTATAATAAAAAATAAAAATGTTAATAAAAGAAAATCTGCTATATATCGGAATATGATACAAAGCCCAGTACTGTTTCCATTTACCGGCAACAACCAGCCAGTCAATCAATAGGAGGCACAGTAGATTACAGCAATGTGCATAGTGGCAGCAGAAACTGTAGGGCAGATTGAATCAAATCCCGCAGGGTGGCAAAAACTTTCATGAAGAAAGATATGGAGCATTATTGAATTATCGAAGGATGTTAAACCTAGTTAAAACCATACATAATGCTACTTCTTTCCCCCAAATCCAATGTTTCTGACCTAAGTTCAGTGGAGATTTCTGTGGAATTGGACAGACTGACAAAGATTATAGTTTTCAAAGTTTTGAGAACAAGAGGGAGAGGGGCCAGAGAGGTGGCTCAGTGGTTAAGAGGACTTGCTGCTCTCGCAGAGGACCTGGGCCAGAGAGGTGGCTCAGGTTAAGAAGACTCTCTGCTATCTCAGAGGATCTGAGTCGCTAAAAATGGACTACTCAATAAATGGAGGAATTGATGTTCCCTGGGGGGAAAATGAAGCTAGAGACTTACTTCACACAGATGAATTCTCAAAGAATTTCAAACGTAAAAGTGAGAAACAATGCTAGAACAGAGGGTGGGAACAGGGTCATCACCGCAGGAAGGAATCTCTCTCTCCTGAAAGTAGAGACCATAGAACACAAAAGGTTGAAATAAGAAAAGACACCAACTAAATCCTAATTATGTTTCTATGAAGTCAATGACCCCGCTTAAGGTTAAGAGACGAGTCAGAGAGCCTAGCTTGTATTCGCAGCATGTCATAATGCATAACATAAAAGACCCGTCTCAGAACATGCAGAAAGACTTGCAAAGTGACAAATCCCATCAGAAGTGGTACGGAGGGTGTGAACAATTAATAAAAGAGGAAACCAAGACAGGTAGAAGAGTGGGAAGAGCCTCAAAACCAATCATAATCAGAGAACGACAAAAACAGAAGGAAGGGCCGTGTCATGCAGGTCAAGCTGACAAAAATGGAAGAGTCTACCCACAAGGAGACAGGAAAACTAAAACACAGCGAGTGGAGAACTAGTTCAGAGACAAACATGAGGGTGTGGCTTGTCTCTTTAAAAAGTCATCCGGAGCTGGGAGTGACGGTGCACGCTTTTAGTCCCAGCACTCAGGAGGCAGAGGCAGGAGGATTTCTGTGAGTTTGAGGCCAGCCTGGTCTACAGAGCGAGTTCCAGAACAGTCAGAGCTACATAGTGAGACCCTGTCTCAAAAAACCAGAACAAACAACATCAAGATCAATCACTGTATTCACTGTATGACCCAACAATATTAGCTATTCACCTGAGAGAAAGCTTGACGAATTAACACAGCAAATAAGAAAAATGTCTTTGGATGACTTCAATTATGAAAACCCAGTTCTAAAAAAATAAAAAACAGTTTAAAGTCAGTTAACTAGATTTATACCACCTATCAGCATAGGCAACCTCAGAAACAATAGAATTTAAAACTCAAGGTCCAGAGCCAGTGGCGGTAAAACACACCTCTAGTCCCAGCACCTGGGCAGTAGAGGCAGAGGCAGCAAGAGTTTGAGGTAGGGCCCCTGAGAAAGCTTGGTGGGTAAAGAAACCTATTGCCAGGATTGATGACCTAAG
Organism: Arvicola amphibius; assembly: GCF_903992535.2. Lineage (NCBI taxonomy): Eukaryota > Metazoa > Chordata > Mammalia > Rodentia > Cricetidae > Arvicola > Arvicola amphibius. The sequence goes on along the minus strand of NC_052058.2, from coordinate 88,468,246 downwards.
GGGCTCTCAAGGTAGAAGAAGAAAACTGGCTCTCTGAAGTTATTCTCTGAATTCCACATGTATGTACACACACACACACACACACACACACACACACACACACAGAGAGAGAGAGAGAGAGAGAGAGAGAGAGAGAGACCTAAACAGTTCAAAGTTATCTTTAACTATATAGGGAATTTCAAGTCTCAAAAACCTTGTCTCAAAGCAAAAAATATTCCACCCCCAAGAGAAACAAAACCAAGAAAGCAAGTTCAAAGATGGCACGCATGGTTTGCTGTCGTTTTTCTAGTATTTTAAAAGCAGATATCAATTTGGAAGACTCTACTCAAAGCGGTGTAGACATGAATGATTGGAGGCACTTTGTGGGACTCATGCCTGTAGTCCCAGCTTTGGGAAGCTGGGGCAGGCTGATTCTGAGTGGCAGGGCAGTCTTTTCTACACAGTGAAGTCCTGATTTGAAAAGGAAAGTGAATCTTTGGGAGCAAGAAGCCATGCCATGTGCAGAAAGAGCACACATTTGGAAACCTGGGTATACTCTCTGGACAGGATTAGATTTTTTTTAACGAAGAGTACTAGAGTGTATTTGCACAGAGGTAGGAATGATCGGGCAGAGAGAATGAAAATAATGGGCTCACAAAGAGCAAAATTCTGGAAAACGTGGAAGGTTGGGCAGCAAAGCACAAGATGAAGAATTTGTGAGATGTACAGCAGGTTTAACAACCTAGGAAAGATACAAACTGGATGTGTGGGTGGGTGGTTTAGTCAAGGAACTTGAATCAGCTTTGACTAAAAAAGCAAGTTAAGCGGACCTGCAATCAGAGCCTGCTCTTCCTGGGACTTGGATCATACATCGCAGCTCCTCATGAAATCTAACCTACCTAGTGAGTCCCAACAGTGTAAAATTTCAGAAGATAAAGTGAATTTCCCAACCTACACAGTTTGGTGCCTGCTCCACCGAGCTGTAGACTTTTTCGGGGCCAGATGGTATTTGTTTGCGATCAGTAGCCGCCTCTCAGACAGCTCACATCACATCGGTGTTGTTGAAGATAATGTATTCGCTTCTGCTGTGGTGCACGCTGGTCTGTTCTGGTTCTGCGCTGTTGATGACCATAACCTTCTAAGTAAGTGACAGAATTTCTAAGTCGTTATGCTTCTACCTCACAGGGTGGTTAACGGCACGCTTAGCTCGTGAAATGTATCCTCAGAGAGGCCAAGAGGTTCATATTTACCCTGGAGATGCAAACTCTACTTGGAATTTCTCCTGTCATCTGCTCTGATGGCGCCAGGGCTCCCAGGTCTAGCTCCTTCCCCCCCCCCCCCCCCCCCCCCCCCCCCCCATCCCCACCCCACAACCCTCTCAATCACAAATGTCTTCACTTTTTTTTTTCTTCAAAGCGCCAAGTGTCCATCCTAAGACAAATGGCTGTCACATCTGGTTCCCCAACTGTCAGTTTCTTTAGGACATGTTTCTTAGTAATCCCTGAAGATTTGTTTGGAGCCACCTATGTTTCTCTCTCTCTCTCTCTCTCTCTCTCTCTCTCTCTCTCTCTCTCTCTCACACACACACACACACACACACACACACACATGTACAAGCATACACACCCATCTCGAGCGTGCAGCTGTCTGGATAGAGTCGAGGGGCCAAGATGCCAACGTAGATGGGTTTCTTTGCTGCTCAACGGATCCCGGCAGCAGGTGAGAGCTGGCTTCTCCCTTCTACGCCCTGTTCCCTGATCCTCCTCCGCCAATCCCACCCAGCTCCTCAGCCCCTCCCCTCAGTACCCCTGTCTGAAGGGTGCCACTGAGTCTCACTCCACCCTCCTCTGCAGGAGCCAACCGGCAAGCGGCAGTTCTGGACTAAAAATCCAAACACATAAAAAACCGCTCTGGACTGCGGTGTCTGCTGGGCTCCGGTGCGGGTCAGAGCGCCGACTGCGCGCAGCTTAGCTGGGGTTTCCAGTTCCTACAGGCAACGCCCATGGTCCTGGACTGCGCTTTCGAGGACATCCACTCTCTCCACTTTCAGAAAAGTTTGGACAAAGTGAATTTGGGTTGGATTTGGGAGATGGCAGCGGCGCCCTCTGCTTCCTTCCTCTGGGCCACCTTTCAGAAGCCCCCACCTCCAACCCCCTCGATCCTTGCGGCACTGACACCCAGCTCCCAGACCCTCCTTTTCTTTCCGTGATTCCCTGACCTCGGTGGGGGTTGGGTATGTCAGTTCTGTTCCCCGCTGGTTTCATTCTCCTCCCTATTCCTATCTACTGAACTGTTTCACCCTTTTCTGAGCCTTCACCCCACCATTCTCCCCTCCTTTTCTTGCCACCTCTACAGCTTCTCTCCTACTCCATTTTATCTATCCAACTTCTTACTGCACCCACATGGTCCCTCCCTCCACCTTCCTAATCTTCTCTCCCTCAAATCCTGACCATGGATTCTGAATCTTCTTGGACTGCCACTCCCTCCCCCGGGGGCACTCTGTCTGTCCCCAATGCTACCATACCCTGGCTGGGCAGGGATGAAGAGCTAGCCAAAGTGGAGATTGGTATCCTAGCTACTGTCCTGGTTCTGGCCACTGGAGGCAACCTGGCTGTACTGCTGACGCTGGGCTGCCAGGGCCGCAAGCGTTCCCGCATGCACCTGTTTGTGCTGCATTTGGCCCTGACTGACCTGGGCGTGGCACTTTTCCAGGTACTGCCTCAGTTGCTCTGGGATATCACCTACCGCTTCCAGGGCTCTGACCTCCTCTGCCGGGCGGTCAAGTATCTGCAGGTGCTCAGCATGTTTGCTTCCACTTATATGCTGCTGGCCATGACGCTGGACCGGTACCTGGCTGTCTGTCACCCCCTTCGCAGCCTCCAGCAACCCAGCCATTCCACCTACCCTCTCATTGCTGCCCCCTGGCTGCTGGCTGCCATCCTCAGCCTCCCTCAAATTTTCATTTTTTCTCTGCGAGAGGTGATCCAGGGCTCAGGGGTGTTGGACTGCTGGGCAGATTTCTACTTTTCTTGGGGGCCACGGGCCTACATCACCTGGACCACCATGGCCATCTTTGTGCTACCTGTGGCCATGCTCACAGCCTGTTATAGCCTCATTTGCTGTGAGATCTACAAGAACCTTAAAGTGAAGACACTGGCTGGCAGGGAGGAAAGAAAGGGCTGGAGGACTTGGGACAAGTCCTCATCTTCTGCCCCTGCTGCGGCCACTAGAAGGCTGCCGTCCCGGGTCAGCAGCGTCAGCACCATCTCCAGGGCAAAGATCCGAACTGTGAAGATGACCTTTGTCATTGTGCTAGCCTACATCGCTTGCTGGGCGCCCTTCTTCAGTGTCCAGATGTGGTCTGTGTGGGATGAGGATGCCCCTAATGAAGGCAAGTATGCGGCTTATGTAAGGTGGTGAGGGAGGGCAATGGGGTTAGGATAAGGACCACAGTCCCTCCCAGGGCCAGGCAGGACACAAATGAATGGAGTAACTAAGAAAGTTGATGCTTGTTTGTCTTAGAGTATGATCTGCAGCTATAACAAATGCCTTCCTAACATTTACAGCAAAGAGGCTTATTTCTCACTGTCCTAGAAGCTGGGAAGATTGGGAGGGTTCTTCTTATAAGTGGGGACTCTGACAATTTCCGGGGAGGTGAAGGACACCTCCTGAAAGTGACCAATCTGGTTTTTCTCGTGGACATACTCTTATGGTAACATTTTTTTCTTGAAAACCCATTAGTCTATTAATCCACAAGCCCCTATAGTCTAATCCATTCCCAAAGGTCTCACCTCAAAATAGTATTGGCATGTGATTTTGAGGGCTCTGTTTCTAAGACATGAATTCTGGGGGCAGAGCTTCATACCAGTTCTACTACCTCATGTGGTCCCATCCAACCCACCAAGGCTATGTGAGTGGGTATCAATTATGTGGAATTTCTTGATTTTTAAATTTTGGTTACTTATTTAACAATTTAAAAATATGATGTGATGCTAGTGAAAGACAACCTTTGTTCCGGAACAAGGCAGAAATCAGTGTGGCCTCTGTGGGGAGGAGATGTTTTTAGATTTGCTCAGCCAACTTCTGGTCGCTACATGGCCTTTAGGGTCAGAGACTTACCAGACTTGAAAGGAAGTTTCAAATAATCTGGTCCAGGATGGCAATGTATGGGACTGTCTTCTCTCTTAGTGCACTTCCCTTCTGTGTCTGGACATAGCCCTGTGGCCTTTCTCGGTAGCCACTTCCAAAGAGTTTGGGCTGGCATACAATAGGCAGAGGATTTCAACTTCAACTCCTTCATTATGTCACTGAGGAAAGGGAGGCTCAAAGGAAGAGTCTGTGACTTGGCAAAGTAAAGGGGAGAAGCCCAGTTTTCCAGCTCTTTGTCTTTTTCTTTTAACCCATTGCTTGCCTACAACCCTGGTTCTTCACTTGGCTCTACATGTGAACCTGCATGGTGTTATGGAGTAGCTTTCTCTACAGAAGAGAGGTTTTTTTTCCTTACCTGAAAAACAAAATGAGACTCTCCAAGAAGACAGCTCTGCATGGTGACAGGAATGATGTACACAGCAACCTCCTGAGCTTCAAATTCTGCAGGTGGCTCAGGGTGACCTTGGCACTCACTGTGTAACCCAGGTTGAACTTTTGATCTTCCTGCCCCTATCTCCTGAGTGTTGGGATTGCAGATTGTAATGCCATGCTTGGTTCTGTCTCCCTTCTTGACTGTCCCCTGGACATTAGTCTGGACACAAAGGTGTTTACAAGTCTTTCTGTAAGCAACGAGCATATTAAACCCAACTTGTTATGAAGGCTCCTCCTGTTCTAGCCAAGGATAGACTAGTAGAAGGGGCTTCTTGGTAGCAAGTATGTGAACCTGCGTGGTGTCTCGGAGTGGCTTTCTCTACAGTACATCTGAACAGCCCAGAACTCAGAGAAGCCTTAAAGACACTGGTCTAAAATGCCACTGCTAGTAGGTGATGGAGCCAGGACTTGATTCAGGGGTTCTATGGGCCAGCTTCATCTGTTACATGACTTTTCTCCCAACAATTACAGTCTGGCCACTGACAACAAGGCTGGAGTAGTTATTTGCCCTTATTTGAAGGATGTGTGGGAGGATGAATTCTGTTTTCTCCATTAGGTAGTGTGGTTTTTTTTTCCTGTTTGCCTGCAGGACCCATCATTATTGTGATCCTGTCCCCAATACACTGTGTGCACAGAGAGTGATTTCCCGTGGCCGAGGGCCTCTTGGAACCAGTGCAGGGACAAAGCAGGGTCTTACAATGCACTCTCAGAGACACAAGAGCTCCATGGGCCTGAGAGTTGTGTGTACAGTACACCCCTTCCCCCATGTTCCCCTATGTTCCCTAATGTCTTCTTGCCCCTGTGGGCTAAATTCTGCCTGGACTGGGTGTGGGGGATCTTCCCACAAGGGCTGAGAAGCAGAGCTTCCATGGAGTCTGATGGTTCTCCCTGGCGCCTTCCCAGCCCCTACACTGTGCCCAGCTCAGCTGGACCAGACCAAAACCTGCTTCCTAATGCATGGAATATGTGCACCTAAGCCAAAGGCTTTGGCTTCTGTCCCTAGGACTGTGTCTTTTGTTAAATGTTCCCACCCTACACCCTCTCTATTTTTGTCTCAGGAGGGGCCCTACCTTGAGCACACCTGAGGGAGTTATTCCTGATTGTCAGAAGCTTTTGTTATGGCCGGCAGGGTAAACACGTGAGCTAGACCATGGAGGTTGGTCAGTGGTGGAAGCTCTGGTGGGGTCCGGGATCTCCACTTTAGAGACAGAAGGATGCAGCAACGGTTGGTGTCGACTGTGCCAGAAGAACTGGAGAGTCTGCTTGTGAGCTTCCTCCCAGGCCTGGCCTTGCTTTCAGAGATTCTTCAACCTCTGTGAAGAAGCTGCTAGAGGGCCAGCTTTGCCGCTGCACAGATGTGTATGGCAGGAGGCCAGGGCCTTCGGATCCGCATTCCTGCTCGTGAGAAGTGTTTCATTAAATCTCTAGGAAGACATTTGTATGTGGAAGGGATCTTAGTAGAATTTTTCACTTGTCCGTTTTGCCTGACTAAGAAACGTTTTCCCCCATGAGAGAGTAGATTCCGAGAGGCCATCTGAGAACAAGACCCAGATGCAAGCAGATGCTCTGTGCCTAGCAGCTGTCCCTGCTGGACTTGGAGATGGTGGTTGCCTAAGACCATCAGAAAACACAGATATTTTCATTACAAATAGCAACAGCAACATAACAGGAATGAAGCAACAATAAAAGTAAGTTTACAGTCGGGGGTCACCACGACATGAGGAACTGTATTAAAAGGTCCAAGCATCAGGAAGGTTGAGAACTGCTAAACTAGATGAAGACTGTTTGCCTGACAGGCAGATAAAGATGGCTGAAGTTACCCAGGGGAGAGCTGTCTTTGGAATGAAACGTTTTACCTTACCATTTCTGTGGGTCAGGAATTTACACGCCATTTTGTTGGGTCCTATGACTCAGAGTCTCTCACAGGGAAGCAGTCATGGTGCCAGCCAGGCCTAGCGTTATCTGAAGGCTCACCCGGGAGAAAATCCCCTTTCAAGTGTGCTGGTGTGTGGGCTGGCTGGCAGGCCTCAATGCATAGGCTAGCCGCATGGCATTGGTTCCTTGCTGTGAAGGCCTCTCCACAGGCCTGCTCTTAGCATGGTTTCTCCACATAGTGAAGTTTTAGAGGTTTTATCCCAAGGTCTACTGGTCTATTGCTTTGGACCCCGGAGGCAAAGGAGAATAAATATGGTGACCAGAGCATATGGCAAGAATGCTCTCTAGGAAATAGAAAGACCAAAACCACTCTTTGTTGTTATTGTTGTTGTTTTGGTTTTTCAAGACAGGGTTTCTTTGTGTAGCAGCCCTGGCGGTCCTGGAACTCACTCTGTAGACCAGGCTGGCCTCACACTCAGAGATCCACCTGTCCCTGCCTCCCAAGTGCTTGGGGTCAAAGGCGTGTGCCACCATACTCGGCTTCAAACTTACTCCTAATACTTTCCTACTATCGCTGCTCAGCATGCATCATATGAGTTTGGATTTTATTGGATTGGAGTGTTTGGTTTTTAAAATTTTTTGTTTGAGTTTATATTAAACATAATCAGGGTTGGGCTGGAGAGATGGCTCAGCGGTTAAGAGCACTGATTGCTCTCCAGAGGTCCTGAGTTCAATTCCCAGCAACCACATGGTGGCTCGAAACCATCTGTAGTGAGATCTGGTGCCCTCTTCTGGCCAGCAAGCATACAGACAGCCAGAACACTGTATACATAATAAATAAATAAATCTTTAAAAAAAAATCAGGATTGGGTATAGGTGGAGACTGCTTGTTCATTTCCGGCTGCCCAGACCCAAATAATCATGCAGAAACTATATTAATTACAACACTGCTTGGCCTATTAGCTTGGGCTTCTTATTAACTAACTCTTACATCTTAAATTAACCTATTTCTGTTAATCTGTGTAGCACCACAAGGCTGTGACCTACTGGAATAGTTCAGGCATTCCGGCATCTTTCTCCTTCCGTAGCTACACGGCGTCTCTTTGACTCCACCTACTCTCTCTCTATATCTCTATTTGGATTTCCCTCCTGGCTTTATTCTGCCCTGCCATAGGCCAAAGTAGCTTCTTTATTAACCAATGTAATAAAACATAGTCACAGCATACAGAAGGGGATCCCACATCAGTTGGGGAGGTGGCTCAGTGTTTGCATGCAAACCTGAGGATCTGAATTCGGGTCTCCAGCATCCATGTAAAAAGCCTAGTGTGGTAGGGGGATCTAGTGCTGGAACAGGAAGTGCCTGAAGGCTTGCGTTCAAGTCTAAGCTGTCCAAGTCTAGACAATAAGCAGGCTCTGACTCAATCAGATGTCCTGTCTCAAAAAATAAAAAATAGTAAGGTAGATAGTGATAGAGGCAGACACCTCACATGAACCTCTGACCTTCCCACATGCATATACAAACATGTACACCTGTATACACATATACACAAACATATATACCACACATACATTCATCAAAAATACATTAAAATAATTATGTTGTTGAATAAATTTTGACCTGGGATTATTAGAATAGAATTTGCAATAAAATCTGGAATGGCCCTATATATTCTTCTGTCATTTTATGCCACCATACTCTTACAAAGTGACAGTCTCAGCATTGACTATTATAAATTTGAAATATAATCAACTCTGGAAAACATTGAAAATGCTTTGTGTTCTTCAATATCAAATACTTGGCTAGGATCTGCTTATATGAAAATTAACAAGCACATCCGTCCTGTTGTGCATGAAAACTCGGTTTAATCTTTAATAAATGTAGAGCAAAAATGTTTCAAAATAAGTTTCTTGAACCACAGAGAGAAGGAGCTTTCTTAGGGAAGAGAGACCCAGAAAATTTGCACTGTAATTTCAGTGACAGACATTTTGAAGAGCAAAGAATATGGGGAAACCAGACTCCCCTACCGCCTCTCCCCCCGCAAAAAAGTCCACAGCAGTTACAGAGAGAAGAGAGATGCTGGGAAGACCCCCCTCTTCTTGGCAGCCATAAGTAACATTTAGTGACCCCTCCTGTTTCCGTGGCTTGGTGGCCTAAGATACTCTGTGAACTACATGATGAGGAAATTCAAAGCAGGGGCCAGGAGTTTATACCCTGAACCCAGTCAGCAGAATACCACCAGGCTGTAAGAAGCAAACTAAATCAAAAGCACGCAGTGTTCACGGTCAGTGATGTGGAAACCTAGCCAGAGCTAGAATCTGCAGAGGACATAAACCTTGGCTCCAAGCAGCACTTCAAGCATTGGGAATGGGACCCATTCAAGCCTGGTATGGGACCAGTGTTGGCGATTGTGCTCCTGAAGCGACTCCCCCAAGGATGACCAGCATCTGAGATGCAGCCAGTGAAGAGTCGCATACTGGCCAAACGAGAGTCAGTAGCCTGATCATCCAAAGAGCTCCCAAAGCTGAGAACAGCATCCAAAGCACAGAGCTCGACTCTGAAGTATCCCTGAAAAATCCCCCAGCATCTTACAATTTGTAAGGGGGCTCCAGGCTTCTGGGAGTCAGGGAAGGATTGCCAAGAGGCTTGAGACAGGAACGCGAGCGAAGAGGCCAGCCCGCATTTGTACTCTGCGCCCCCACCCAGCTCGCTCCCTTTCACATCCCGTATTTAATACCCAGTGCCAGCTTTCCAGGCCAGCTGCACCCTGCACTGCTCTTGTTCTCTCCCTACCCGCTCCTCTTTCTGTAAGCACACAGGCTGGCCAGGGTGGGAGGGCTTCTGTGTCTCCGTCCTCTGAGAGCTGGGGTGGTTCCAGGTTAGCCGCATTTCCTTACCTTTCTCTTTCCGCTCCAACTTTAGCCCAAACGACCCACCCCACCCGGACCCCACACCTTTGTCCCTCCTGCCCCCTCCTATCTACATTTCCCTCCTCTACTTTCTTCATCCACCCAGCACTCTCCTTACCGTCTTTCTTTCCTACCCATACCCTCACTAATAAATTCATGCTTACAGTACTATCAATTCTTCTTTATTATCTAAAATTATTGGTACCTAGGAAGTGATTGTTGTTTAACTACGACTATATTTTCATAGTGGGCCTATTCCTTGAGAGCGATTGTCTTTACACCATTCCACTCTCAGTGGGAGATGGCTCCTGGTGCCCTAAAGTCTAATAGAGGAAAACGATGCCTCAACCCCACTATCACGCATCTTCTCTGAACACTGTAAAGACTTCTACTGAAAGAATAAGAGTGAATTTTTAAAATCCAGCCAACGACCTAACCCCAGATGCTCAAGTCCCAACCCCAATGCATAAGAAACATGAAAAGCCAAGGAAGAATGACTCCACTGAGACCGAATTAGACAAAAATCCCATGCAAAGAATTTGAAGGAATAATTTTAATCCTAGAGAGCACAAACTCCCAAGTGAGTTTCAAGAGAACACAAAGAGCTGAAGGAAATCAATACAAGATGTGAAAGAGACCAAAATATTGAAAAAAAAATAAATTGAATATTGGAAATTAAATACTAGTAAGTCAACAGAAAAGTCTGTGGAAGGCCTCAGCCAAAGGGCAGATCATGAGAAGAACAAAGTATCAGAGTTTGGAGACCAGATGGAGGAGCTGGAACAACCAATGGCAAAGGTAAATCAGTAAGGAAGTATGAGCAAAACATTTGAGACCTAAGGGATCCCCTGACCTAATCTACAAACCATGGGCATAAAAGGAAGAGAGAAAAAGTCATGCTAAAAGGCATAGAAAACATTTCCAATAAAGCCAAAGCTTCAAAACTCACCTATCTGAGGGAGTTGCCCACCCAGGTAAAGGAAGAATTTAAGACACCAAATAAGACCAGAAAAGATCCTCTCCACATTGTATTATAGAGTACCTAGGAAGCAGCAAGAGAAAAACACCAAGTCACACAGAAAGACAAGCCCGTCAGAGCAACGGGAGGGCTTGTAGCAATAAGTTTCAAGCTCCGAAAGACAACAGTCATCTCAGCTACAGCCACCATCCTCGGAGCAGAAAGAAAACTTTTCATGATGAAAACAGACTGAAGGGACCCATGCCCTCCAGGCTACAGGAGACGCTGAAGGAATCCTTCACATCAAAGAGAAAAATACAATGACTGTGATTTAGATCAGTAAATGTTCCGTTTGTCTACCTGTACACCCAAGGAAGCATACATTTTTCTTGGGAGAGAAGGGACCACAGAGAAAGTTTCATAAGGCCGCGTTAAGTTTGTGGCTGAACCAGGCTACAGAGTGAGCCCGGATCAAAAGAAAAGGAAGGAGAGAAGGCTCAAATTAGAGATTTGTGGTCCAGAGTTTAAAGCAAAACCTTGACCTTCTGTTTGGACCTGTCCTACCTAGGCAGTGTTTACTCTTCTAAATTGAACTTGAACTAAACCTTATCACTACGGTTACAAATCAATCGAAACTGGGCCAGTGAGTCTGGGACTCAGGAGTTAAAGTTCAAGCCTGAACGGTGCTCTCTGGCTATAGAACCCCAAGTGAACCTTTTCCCCGTCTGGGACTCCATGCCTTCATCCACTCAGTGGAGACCCAGCTTCTGTCCTGCACCCCCCCCCGACCCTTGAGCTGTCATTCTAAGTCATTTTGTGCTTCTCTCTCTGCAGATTCCACCAACGTGGCTTTCACCATCTCCATGCTTCTGGGCAACCTCAGCAGCTGCTGTAACCCCTGGATCTACATGGGCTTCAACAGCCACCTGCTGCCACGTTCCCTGAGTCACCGTGTCTGCTGCAGGGGTTCCCAGCCCCGGGTGCACAGACAACTCTCCAACAGCAGCCTTGCTAGCCGCCGCACAACACTGCTGACCCACTCTGGTGGTCCCTCTACCCTCCGTCTCAGCCTTAACCTCAGCCTCCAGGCAAAGCCCAGGTCTGCCGAGTCACCAAAGGGTTTAGAGCAGAGGGATGGAGAAGCCATCGTGGAGACCAGCATCTTTTAGAGAGGACTCCCTGGAACCCGGCTCTGCACGTCTCAGGCATTGGGAATAAAGAAGAAAAGGGTTGGTGGTGGTGCTGAGCGGAGCCTAGTTTGAAGCAGGCTAAAGAGACTAGAATGGCTGTCACCTCCCTAGGTATCATGGCAGCCTCTAGTGAGCACTCACTCTCTCTCAGTTTTAGATTGCTGGAAACCAGGCTGGTCAAATTCCCCGGTTCTTTCACATTCATAAGGGCACCCACAAACATGCCCAACTGGCGGATATAGAGCTCTAGATGGCGCTATCAGCTCAGAGGCTCGCCTCATGACTTGGCTAACTGTCCCCATTCTAACCTGACTGGTACACCTCAGTGCCACCAGGAGAGGAGAGAAGAGATTATTAGAAGAAGAACAGGTGTGTGGGACTTCCAGCTATACCCATCTGTCTACAGAAATGAGGCAGTCTGATGGTGACGTGGGACCTTGTACCTGATGGTGATGATTTGGGACTGATACCAAGCAGGAACGAAGTAAATGGTAGCTCTTCTCCTGCCACTAGATGTGTGGCCTGGGGACACGTCATGGGTTCTCAGTAGTCTGGCCCACTGGTGCTGAGACAGGGAGAAAGAGGAGAGGGAGGGAGGGATAAAAATGGTCACAATAAAATCAGGAGAAGGAATAAGGCTGAGAGGCCACAGGCCTAGGATCTTCCTCCTCGTCTCCTCCTCCAGACTGTGGAATAGACTTCCTTTCTGAAACAGCTGACATGGTCCTGGCTCTAGAGATCACTGAGGTGCTAAGAGAAGTTGGAATCAAGGTTTAAGGCTCTGCTCTGCCCTGGGAAGCCCCCTGGACTTCCAGGTCTCAGCTTCCTCACCTATAGTGAGATGGCCTCTAGGGTCTTTCTCAGCTCTAGTCATCTATGACTTCGCAAGACCGGAATTGGGTAATAGCACAAACCCACAAAGGCCATTCTAGCCAGCAGGCTCTAGAATTGCTCCATTTTCATAACAATTGCGTATTCGCCTTTACTTCAGTTCTGGTAGGTCCCGCCACACCAGAGCGGGTCCCTTTGACCTCAGTTCTGTATTGCTGAATCCTCCTGAGATGGAAGAAGAGACAGCAAAGAAAGGTGAAACCTTGGGCCTGGCCCCACTTTTTCTGATTATTTCCAGGGGAGCTAAAATCTTAGAGGAACTTCCCTGCCTTCATTCTGGGTCTCAGGGACAGCCAAGATTATATAAAAAGCACCAGTCCGCATCAGGCCAGGGGGTCCTGGTCCTGGCCCAGCAGTGACTACAGTCAGTAGCAGGCTGAGCCTGGCTTGCTCAGCCAGGAGAGCCAGACGAAGTGGGAATACATGCCGTCAATCACAATAAATCTACAAGCTTTTGAGGAAAACTCTAAGGGACAGGCTTGCTCCCCCATGTCTCGGGAATCTTTGAAGAGTGACTGTGGCTCTGTAAAGACGCTACTCCTGTGACAACTTGACACAAACTATGCTCATCTTGGAGGAGGGAACCTCAGCTGAGGACTTGCCTTCAGCAGCCTGGTCTGTGGGCATTTTTTTGGCTGATGATTGACGTGGGAGGGCCTAGCTATTGTGGATGGTGCCACCCTTGGGAAAGTGGTCATGGGCTGTACAAGAAGAAAGACTGAGCTGAAGACATACATACAAGTAACATCATACAGACTGAGCAGTTTATATTGATTTATTTAGGGAATATATATGTATGTGCATTTATATATGTAACAATAATTAATGAAAAAAGAGGACATGAATTTGAAAGAGAGAAGGGATGGGTATATGAGAGAGTCTGGAGGGAGGAAAGGGAAGGGGGAAATGATATAGTTATAATCTTAAAAAAATAAAAGAAATTACTTTAAAAATTAAAAATAAGAGAGAAAACAAACCAGCAAGTGGCCTCCTCCATGACCTCTGCTTGAGTTCCTGCCTCTAGGCTCCTGCCTTGAGTTCCTGCCCTGTCTCCTCTCTCCCCCCCCCAACCCCCGTGCTAGTGAATCAGTGACCTGGGAGCTGTAAGCTGAAATAAACATTTTCCTCCCTGAGTTGCTTTTGGTCATGGTGTGTATCAGAGCCATTCCACCCTAAGAAGCCTCCTATGGATGCTATTACTGAGCAGAGCATCCAACCCTCTGGTACAGAAAACTGGAGAGCAGCATCACACATTGGGGGGAGGTGTTAAAGGTGTGCAAGGTAGGGAGTCACCCACGTTCTCTCTGTCCTGAGGCTTCTTTTGCCTGAGGGAGCCCCAGACTTCTAACTCTGCCCATCTATCCTGTGGATCTGGGCTTGGGACGCACACCACATCCAGCCAGTCAGAGCAATTGAAGACATTCCTTTCCCTGCTTATGTAATCTCTGCACCTCACTACCCAACACCCCATCTTCTGGCTGCAGTCCCTGGCTCCGCTGCCTGTAGCAGAACAGATACTAACACATTCCTTCGCCGTGTGACAGGGACTCAGAAGGAACCCCAGTGTGCATCCCAAAAATCTGGGTTTGTGTCTTGCTCTCTTTCTGCCTGTATGAACTCAGCAAGTCACCAATTTCTTCCTACAGTATTGCCTTTATTTATGAACTAGAAATGACAATGCCACTTTGTTGGGAGAGTTTTTAAAGAAGTCTCCTAATGTCACAGTAGGAAGTGACGGTCTGTCTTAGGCTGCAGCTAGATGGTGGCTTCCAAGGCCTTGGACCTGGAGAGCCTATAATTCGGTAAGAAGGAAAAGGACCCAGGACTAAGGTTGGCTAATACCCCATTTTACATACTCTTTGTCTCCAGTAGTCCCTGTGGCCTTCTCCTGTACTTTCTCTGTGAATTGCACAAGGAAAATTTACTTGTGGGTGTCTTTGGGGTTCCAGCAGTTTCTCCCATAGGAAGACTGCCTGCATCTTTTCCAGAAAGCAGGTTCTACAACAAGATCAATGTGAAGTGACCACGCACTGGGCCTGGGATCTTGGGAGCCCACTGATTGATGCTCCTGGAATGAAGGTGAATCTGGCCTAAGGCCATGAGTGACAGCCTGTGTATCCTCTGTGGGGAGTTCTCATAGACACTGTGCATCAGTGAGGAAGCCTAGGGTGAGATACAAGCTGGAGGACCGTGCAGGGAGGGAGCCTGAATCCTTCTGACCCCTAACACTGGAATAAAATGAGTAACACTGCTTCTACATTGGACACGCAGATATACAGTTCACGTCACCCTGTGCACCGTGGATCCCAAAACTTCAATCGCTTAAAATCTACAGAGGAAATCTGGGCCTGCGTCCACAGGCTGTAACCCCAGCTCTACAGGAGTCTGGAAGATTGTAAATTCAAGAACTGCCTGGGCTACAGAGCAAATGCAGGGCCAGGCTGGATGTTTTAGCAAGACCCCGCTCTGAAACCAAAGTAAAAAATAGCTGAGGCATAGCTCAGTGGCAGAGCAATCCTTTAGCAAGCCACAGGTCCTGGGGTTAACCTTCTGACCCTAGTATTGCAAAAATAAACAAAACCCAAAACTTACATAGCACTGCACATGGTGGCACGCATCTGTTATCCCAGCACTCAGGAGGCAGAGGCAGGAGGATCTCTGAGTTCAAGGCCAGCCTGGTTTACTGAGTGAGTTCCAGGACAGCCAGGGGTATATAGAGAAACCCTGTCTCGAAAAACCAACCATCCAGCCAACTTGGAAACAGCCATATGGGAACAGGACACCAGGGCAGGGCAGAGATGATATTGGTGTGACCAGTTAATTATAGGAATTCCTCAGGATGGAATTTTAAGTTATTTGGGTTTTTTTTGTTATTTGTTTTTGTTTTCTGTTTTTTGTTTTTTGAGACAGGGTTTCTCTGCAGCTTTAGAGCCTGTCCTGAGCTAGCTCTTGTAGACCAGGCCAGTCTCGAACTCACAGAGATCCGCCTGCCTCTACCTCCAGAGTGCTGGGATTAAAGGCGTGCGCCACCACCGCCCGGCTTTAAGTTATTTGGTACCGGCAACTGATTTCCCAGGTGGCTATGCTTCTGTTTTGTATGTAAACAGGTCTGATCTAAAGTGGCCAAGATGTAGCAGTTTTCTCTGGGTCCAGACTTCCGAAGTCCAGGTTGAAATTAACCAATACAACTTGTTAATATCCAGAAAAAATCCCGTGCATTTTTATTCTTTTAAATAGTGATAATGAACTTTACAAGGTAAAATTAAAACCTGATTTATTGAGCAAGCAGCATGGGAGTTGGGGTGGTGGGTGGAGAGGAAACTGCGTCTGCAACCATGGGATGGCAGTGTGGTGCTGAAGGAGCAGGTCCTGTGGCCCTGGGTTGGACTGGGCACCCTTGCCTTAACAATCAGGTTGAAGCCCCTTCTCTAGGCAAACATAACTGAGATCCAGTGAATACACGCGCACGCGCGCATGCACGCACGCTCACACACACACACACACACACACACACACACACACACACCTCTCACCTTATCCGTGTCCAGACAGCCTGAGGCAACAATGAGCCCCAGGAGCAGGCTGGAAGAGCCAACCTTGAGAGTGTTGGCCCCTCATTTGCCCAGGCTCTCTTGAGACACCAGATTCTGGGCTTCCTTCTATCTAAGGTCCTGGAGGGTGCATCTGACAGAGCCATCCGTAGGGCTGTTTGAAGGAGTTAGATACCTCAAAACAAGAACAAAACCAAAAGCATACAAGAAAAAAAAACCCAAAAACAACAAAAAAGGAAAGAAATTGAAAAAACAGTGTCTTTTTTCCTGCTGAGCTCTGATCTTGCTGAGCCCAGAAATCTGTTTGGATGCCTGCTCCTTGAGAGCAAGAATCTCGAGGCAGGGTCCTCTTGGTTGTGGTCCATATTTCCAGCTTGTAGCCACACAATCATCGACTGGCTGCTAAAGCAAATCAATGTCTCTTCACCTTATTACGACACAAGTTGGGGGAACTCTTATCCAGTGTCTCCCCCAATGGAGGATCCAAGAGGAACAGCGTGAGGGTTCCCTGAGGCAATATTCCTTGAGCAGGAGACTACACGCCCCTCCTCGAAGGGTGGTTACTTCTGCAGATGTGGGCAGCCAATCTTCTCAGTTCATGGAACCGTTGCAAACAAAAGCTCCTTGATTGCCGGTGGAGCAGCCTGTGACAGAAGGTGTGACTGAGGGCTACGGCCCTTCTCTGTCATCTACAACCTCACTTCCCTCTGTTTGAGCTACAGCCAACTGGAGCTGAAAACATGAACCAAAATATCCTGGAAAGAAACAAGACAGTTAAAACTGCACACCATTTTCAACGATGTGATGTGATCTTGTACTGTTCTGCTCCCTCCTGCCTCCAACATGAATCATCTCTTTGTCCACAAATCCCTGGCCAATCCCATGTGTTAGCCATCCATCAATCACTTAGGAGCTACTCTGGTTCTAACATTGACTATCGCAGGGTCTCACGCACCAAAGAAGAGATGCCAGCTTTATTATTCTTGTTTTATTTCATCACTGGTATCATCCATCATTGGCACCTTTAACCTGCTGAGTCATCTCACCTGCCCCATTTTGTTTTTTAATATTTTTGTGTGTGAATATACATGTATACATGTTCATGTGTGTGCATTTTTGTGGGTGTGTTGTATGTGTGCATACGTGCATGTGGAGGCTTGAGGGCAACATTGGGTGTTTTTTCTTGATTGCTCTCTAATGTCGATGTCTATATGAGTTTGTGTGGTACGTGTCCACCCATATGCAGGTACACATGAACATGTATTGTGCATGTAGAGGCCCGAGGTTGAAGTTGGGTGTCTTTTTTAATCACTGTCCACCTTATTTTGGAGAACAGGGTCTCTGGCTGACCCTGGAGTTCACCAGTTGGCTAGGATGGTTGGTCCGTGTGCCTGTACTCTGCATCCCACCGACCACTAGCACAGCAGACACATTGCCTGGCCAGCTTTTACAGGCCACATACACTGGGTATCTGAGCTCAGGGTCCTTGTGTGTGGCAAGCCCTTTACTAACTGAGCCATCTCCCTAGCCCCTCCATCCTTTATTATTACTGTCGACACGGACTTTCTTGCTCCCTGAACTGGAGCTCACTGATTGGTTAGACTGATGCCAGCAGCCCCACCCAGGGTCCTTTCCCAGGAGTTCCGCGGTTACAGGCATTCAACTACATGCTGGAATTTGCTTGTATATTCTTAACAGCTGAGGGCACCTCCCCACCCCAAATTTTCCATTTTTTTCTTCTAATGGACTTGAGGATTGAACTCAGAGCTTCACACTTAGACAGGCACCTGACTGCTGGGCTATAGCCCCAGCTTAACTTAATCAAACTTTAAACTACGTGCTTAGATTTTCTAGTGCTGTTGGCCTTTCCCCTGGTTAGAGCATTTATGTATGTTATTTACGCTTTTGTTTTTTGATATTAAGACAGGGTCTCACTGTTTGCCCACGATGGTCTTCACTTGTATCTCAACCTTAGCCCCATCAATGGACATGGCTGGCATTGGTCAGAACCTCTAAGGCAGGGGTTCTCACCTTCCTAGTTCTGTGACCCTTTAACACAGTTCCTCATATTGTGAGGACCCCAACCATAAAATTTATCTCATTAATACTTCATATCATAATTTTGCTAGTGTTTATGAAATCATATGTAATATTTTTGTAGACAGGAGTTTACCAAAGGAGTCAAGTCCCACAGGTTTAAACACTGCTGATCCAAAGTCATTGTAGATAATAAAGAAATCAGCCGGCTGTGAACAGTCTGGGGTGGGACTGTATCTAGGACCTTACAGTTAAATATTACATAACCATCAATCTCAAATAAGCCATTTTACTCAAAGTCAAGAAAAATATATTTTGTATTTATTGGGTCCAAATAAAACAAAAGAAATGGATATTAAATTTTATATTGAGTTAAATTTTGTAAAATTTTCCCCTGAACAACCAATTTATAATATTGGCGGCAGCAACTAGGATTCAAGTGGTCATTTTCTGTTATAAAAATCAACAAATTCAAACAATAAAACAAGAAGCCAGGCCTGGTGCACACACCTTTAATCCCAGAGCTCGGGAGGCAGAGGCAGGTGGATCTCTAGTAATTGAGGGCAAGCTAGGTCTACAAAGCCAGTTCAAGGACAGCTAGGACTACATGGAGAAACCTTGTCTTGAGAAACCAAAACCTGTTCAAGGTCAGCTGACGAAAGGCTTTCTAAAGGACTATTTGAAAATCTGGGAGCAAGGGCAGGCTTACTCAGTGAGATACATCTACTGAGATATATCTACTGAGAGAGACGCAACACACCCCTCAGGGCCTAAGGGACACGCAGGTCCAGAAAAGCACTAAAAATGAGAGGGAACTAGCTTTTCCCAACTCCAGGCACCTAGCCAGGACTCCTCTGGGTCCTGACCTCACTTGGATTGAATCTGATATATCTATCCTCACCTCCACCTGCTCAACCCTTAGCCAAGCCCTTGCTGATAAATAGAATAAAGGTCTTGGCCATTGTCTCATTGCCTTGACCCTGCTCTCAGGCGTAACTGCCCTCCCCTTTAACCATACCTTTAATGGGCCTCTTGAAGCTCAAATTCCACCCTAAGTTCTTGCCTACCCCACAAAAGGACAGAAGTTTCCACATATCTTGTTTCTTAGGAGTTGCCAGGGGTGTGAAATATATCAAAGTGGGTCTTTGCCTGTCAACCAATTACAGGACAATGAATTATGTGACTATGAAGGAAGCCACCAGTTTATGCCAACATCAGATCCAAAAGGCCACAGATCCCGTTCTTCTGGGCTGTGATGAATCCTGCTCTCTCCACTCAAGAGGTTGTATGAAGTCTAGATGTTTAATATTATTTGCTGGGATTTCATGTAGGGTGTGTATGCGCGCGCGTGCGTGCGTGCGTGCGTGCGTGTGTGTGTGTGTGTGTGTGTGTGTGTGTGTGTGTGTGTAGGTGAGAGAACAATTTCCAGAAGTTTGTTCTCTCTTCCACCATGTGGGTCCCAGGGATTGAGCTCAGGTCCATCAAGTTTGGTAGCAAACACCTTTACATGTTGAGCCATCTAACTAGATTTTAAATTCTAGATTTTAAAAATAAGAATTTTTCTGCTTATTTTATGTGTGAGGGTGTTTTTGCTGCATTTACATCTGATGCATGACTATAACGGGCTTCAGTGGCGACCTTACCTAAGGTGCTGTTAGGGATGCCCTGTGCATTCCTGGTTTTGCTCACACAAGCCTGCTGGGGTGGCTTAACTTTCAATTGTTTTGCATCAGGGACCCTGATCATCATCAAATGGAGAGTAAGATCACCAGGAGGAGGGGTTCCCTGGCAGGTAGGAGGTGGGCCGTCCAAGCTAATGTGTTTGTGTTGCTGTCATGTAGGGAGATAGTGGAAACAGTTCCTCTTTGCCAAATTAGGCAGAGATGGTGAGAGTGGACAGAGACTGAGACAGGTGGCAGGAGAGAAAAACAAAGAATCCCCAAAAAGAGATAGAGAGAAAGGGTGGTGGGGCGGCAGAGCTTCCAACAATGGGGAAGATCTGCATCTTCATCCAGAGACAGTCTAAACCAGTGAAAAGCAGACAGGAGTGGGCAATGGCCCGACACCCCTGTTATCCCAACTAAAGAGGCCGAGTCAGTAGGACCATGAATTTGAGATTAGATATCAACTTGGCCTACCAATGAGACCTTGTCTAAAGAAGGAGAAGAAGGGGGTAGGGTGTGGTGGGGAGAGGAAAGATGAGGAGGGGGGGGGGAGGAAAGGAGTGAAGGTGAGATACAGTAGCACACCAGGTTTGGATGCTGGACAGGGAAGTCACCAGAATAACAGCAGGCAAGTAGGAGACAGCCAGCCCCAAAGCAAATAGCACTGGCTTACAAACCTCACAACGGGTTCCAGCTAAGGTTATCAAATAGTGCTGGGTAGGTCACATTTTTTTTTTGAATCCTGGTTTTTTATTCTGTAAGTCAGGAGGGTTGAGAAGTGGTTTCTGAGGTGTTTGCTACCCATGTCAGTTCTGGTCCTGCTCCAGGAAGCTCTAGGGTATGAGATAAAAAGTTAGACCTCCCCTGCTACTCTCTCTCTCTCTCTCTCTCTCTCTCTCCCTCGTCTCTCATCTCTCTCTACTCTCTCCTCTCTCTCCTCGTCTCAGAACCTGTGAGCAGCACCCTCCATTCCCACAGGCCCTGGCGGCCCAGTTGAAGGTAAATCAGAAGGCCGAGCAAGTTGCTGCCTTTGGAAGCAATCCATAGATAGCCATGGAGAAGCAGTGAGGGGTTAAAGTTGGGGGTGAAGGGTTCCTGGAGGCCATCTGCCCTGTGGCAGCAGTTTCCACTGTGGATAGTGACACTGAATCTCCAACCCTTGAGATTAAAAAAAACCAAAGAAGATCAGGCTAGGTGTAACTCAGTTGTAGAAAGCACTTACTGTAATACACACAAGGCCTGGCTTCTGTCCCCAGCCCCTGGGGGAAAGAGAGAGAAAAGAAAGGACAGCAGGCAAAAGAAAGAAAACAAACAAAACCTCTAGTATAGAAAAACTAGAGGGTGTTGTTTCCTGTCGGCTCATTTGCAGCAGCAGTAGAAGTGGAAATGGAACCATCACCAAGGTTCATGTCCTTTCAGAAGCCCACACACCCTGCAGACCTCAGACAGGAAGAAAGGTCCCATGTAGCACAGAGGAGCCAGCTTCCGAACCCACCAATAACTGACCACCCAGCATAGGCCTGGAGGAGAGCGGTCTAAACACACACCATCACTCACTGGCTGAGCAGGATCCCACAGCTCACTTCCTCCAGGGATTGCTTCTTCCTTTAGAATGGAGAGACTCCAACCTCCAGGACAGCCCCCTTGTTTTCACGTAACTCTTCTCCGACCTCTGTGTGATGCTGCTGGTGGTGTGGGGTAGGAGAGGGGCCATTAAGCACTAAATCAGGCTGATCTACAGTGACTTCAGCTTATGACAGAGAGTGGCAGGGAAGGAAGAGGAAAGGAAGGAGGAAGGAAGGAAGGAAGGACGAGGAAGGAAAGGAAGGAAGGTAGGTTTACCATGGGCTGAATCCCTGAGGTCTACATTTGGGAGTGAAGAAGGAATGAAAGCAAGATAAAATGACCAAGCTGTAAGACAGAAAAGCAAAACTGTTTGGCCTCTGGACTCATTCCTCACTCAGGACAGGGTAGAATATGGCTTTTGAGTCAGATCTATCAAGATTTGAATCTTACTATAGTACTACTTAGCAGCCAGGTGAGAGCAATTACTTGATCCCTCTGATCTTGTGTTTTTGTTTGTAAAAGTTAGCAATAATCCCTAGCTTTAAAAAGTGGATTATGAGGGAATCTACACGAGCTACTATATACTGGTGGAAATAAACACCGTTTTCTCTTAAAGATATCATTAGTTCTCGTTTTAATTTGTGGTGTGTGCGGGTGTCCTTGCCTGCAACACACAAATTAAAACAAGAGTCAGTGCACCAGTTGAATGCATAGTGCCTGCATAGGCCAGAAAAGGGACATTGCAACTGGAACTGGAGGTGAGCCACCATGTGTGTGTGCCGGGAGTTCAAACCTGGTCCTCTGGAAGAGCATTCAGTGCTCTTAACCTCTGAGCCATCTCTCCAGTCCCTAAGCCGCATTCCTTTGATTGGCTGCCTCCATCCCCCTGTGTCCCTGCACAGGGTAACATTCTACTAACCTCTAGACTTCCATGGCCACTCTGGACCGGAAACTTTCCATGCTGCTGCTCCAGGCTCACAGGATCGCGTGTTGACTGTTCCATGTCCTCTGCATGGGATTTTAGAGGTGATGGGCATGATCACAGGCCGGAAACAGTGACGTCTTTATTTAAAGGACCCTCCTCCAGGACCCTTACACTCAGTGTTGAGCCTGTATACAGCCATCGCTGCCCAGGGGGCCCAGAGATTAGAGGAAACTGTCCCTTGATTTGAACCTCGTGATGGGAGAGCGGAGGCTTTGTGCTTTCTGGACCATGGCTTCTTCTTCACTAACATCACTGGAATTTTTTTCTTTTGGTTTGGTGCAGGGAATCAAATTTCAGCCTTACACATGCTATAACCCTAGCCACATAAAGGGTGTTTGCCCAATTGTAAGTATGCACCCTACCACGTGAGCTATACCCCAGCCCCTGTGAGAAATCTTTATCCCATCATTTCCATCATCATGTTTGAAAAAGCTCTGACTCTTTGCTGAAGCCCTGAAAGGAAGTCTGACCTCCTGCCTTTCCTTCACATCTGTCCCTTGTTTAAACATTTGGGCCGGACGCTGTTACACACTGAGGCCTGTGAATCACCATACGTGTCTAGAAAATGGCTGTGACTAACTACCTCATGTCTGGCAGCTTATCCAGGTCTTCTGCATGTTTGTTTTAGATCCCCTCAAATGTAATTACCTTGGATTTCTGGGTGGGGAAGAAAGCAAAGCCTGGGAGACAGATCACCCCCAGACAGGAGGAACAATCATCTTGTAGGAGCCAGTTTGTTCCCTGAAGCAGTAAGGATTCTTGGCAGGCCACTTTCCAAAGCCAGGTCCTGTGATAACGATCAATAGGCCACCCTTTGACCAATCTGCTTAGTCCCAGGCCGCTCACACCCTGACCCAATTCTTCTAGGTAAAGCTGAATGAAGCACTCACTCTGTCAGGGCCTGGAAAGGAATCGAAATGTTTGTTTTCCAGTTGCCCCAAATGATCATTTGGGTTAAAAGTTATTCTTGTCATTCACCATTACTTTTGCTTGTTTTCTTTGAGATCAGGAGACTGAATCCCACAGGTTGGAATCCACCTCCCCAGCTGGACCCTTGACCTAAGACACGGGTTACATTTCGTAGAAACTTCTATGCTGACATAGCATATTTATTTATTTATTTATTTTGACATGGTGTATTTTATACCATCATATATTTTGTACAAAGCAAGAGTCACTTTGACACTGGGTCTCATTCTTCTCTGTCGTTCAACCTGTGCCCAGTAAGCTCATGACATATCTGTGTGTCCTGGGTCAGTAAGTGAGTAAATTCAAGGAACCCAGGTTGGCAGGGTAGCATCTGCCAAGACTGAGGACCTGAGCTTGGCCCGTGGGACTTATATGATGAACAGAAGAATGGATCCTACAAGCTGTCCTTTGACCTCCACAAGTACACTGTTGCTTGTGCTCACACACGCACACATTTAAAGTGCTTCCTTACACACTCCCGGAATGTGTACACATCTCTCGACTCCCTACCTATGTGCAAACACAGGTCTGAGATGAGAAGGCAGTTGGTTCTCCAAGGGGCTTTGCAGGCTCCTGCCTGGAGGTCATTAGGGTCCTTGGGGCTCTCCCCCCACACCCGTCTAGCGCTGTGTGTGTTGTGCTTTAAACTGACAGATTTCAGCCCCAGCTCCAGGAGGCAGAAACGAGACCAGATGGTGGTAAACAAGAACTAAGCCCCGTGATACCAACAGGAAGCTACTTTGGTGGTTCACATCCTATGGAGGGGTTTCCTGCCCCTTCACTCATCTCAGCAGTGGGTTCAGAAGACAGCAGCCCCTCTTCTCAGCCTCTGGCCCCCACGCACAGCATCCCCAAAATCTGTGGATAGCAAAGCCACTCACGGCAGGAAGGTCCATTTTCCCCTCCTTTTCCTAAATGGGTATTAGTGTATTTTATAGAATTAAGGGATTTTTGAAATGTGGTACCATTCACTATTTAGTCTCCATAATCAGCTCTTGTCTACACTTCACATTTCCCATCAATCAATCAATAAACATCTACATTGTAACAAATGGGCATTTTAATTACACAATTCAGATCACGGCACTTTCAGTTCAAAAATTACCAGGGAGCCACACGTACGTCAGCCCTAACTCCTGGTGCCATTTGAGGTTAGTGCTAGACTTTCATTCACCTTCGTCAGAGACATTTCTCTAAGTAGGAAGAACTAATGCAGAAACAGTACTAACCAAATTACCAAGAATAAGAGATAATGGAGTGTCCTGCTTCTATGCCACACCCTCAGCGGCTGAAGGGACATCTGAGAGAAGGAGGTGGAAAAGACTCAAAGCCTGAGAATGGGAGGTGCGCAGTGCAAGGACGAGAAGAGGGTGCGCAGCGCAAGGACGGGGATGGGGGGTGGGGGGAGGTGCTCAATAGCAAGGACAATCCTCTGAACGTGTTGCTTGCACTCATGAGCTCACCACAACGGTGGGTTATCTGCGGAGACCCATAGAAAATTGGGTCCATCATGGTAGGGGAGGGGGCCGTGAGGGTCCCACACATTTCTGAGGGCCTATTGGGCCGTAAAGCTCCCTGGGGGGAAGAAGTTTCATCTTCTTAGTGGTATAGCCACCGATAAGGTCGGTTGCCCGCGCTCCAGCAAGTAATCTCCTACCCATGATCCTGCAACTAAACCCAGTGGATCACACATAATAATGAGACATGAAAGTGGGGGTGGGGGCTTGGGGATTAAGGGGTTAAGTGGAAGAGGGAACAAGGATGAGGGCAGGGAATGGGGGACGCGACATTAGTAAAATCCTGTTACATACATGTATAAAAACTGTCAAAGATAAACTTCTTAAGTTTAATAAAGTAGTGGCCCACACTTTAATCCCAGCACTTGGGAGCCGGAGCAGACAGATCTCTGTGAGTTTGAGGTCAGCCTGGTCCAGAGAGCGAGTCCCAGGACAACTAGGGCTTGAAAAACTGAAAGAAAATGTAAAGCAGAAAGAGAAGATGCTCCAGACAGGCATGCAGGGCCATACAGGTAGATTCTTGATGGAGATGGATCCCTTTCCGGTGGGGATTTCTCTGCATTGTTTTTAGATATTGACAAATGGAAGATACGATTTAAAAAAAAAAAAAAGATTTTTCTCCACACAATGAGATGAAGCATGGGAAAGTATTTGTTAATGAATAAAATAGATCAAGTAATAAAATAGATAGTGTTCATTTAAAAACCAGAGCACCTGGGGGCGAAGCTCAGTGGTAGACCCCTCGCCCAGCAAGTGCCAGGCCCTGGGCCTGGTCCCCAGCGCCACACAATACATGAGTCAGCACAGTGAGGAATACAAAGTGGCTGCAGAGACGCAGTCTTGTGGATGTGTTCCAGAACCAACTGCCATGCCATCCTGTGGTGGGCCCAAAGCCACGGAGTTGGGCTAGAGACAGCTCTGTGGTTAAACAGCACTTGTTCTTACAGAGTACTCGGGTTCATTTCCTAACACCCACATAGTGGCTCACACAGACGAGCCAAGGCCTCTTCGGACATCTTTGGGCAGCAGGCAGGCACATGGTGCACACACACACACACACACACACACACACACACACACACACAGGGAAAACAATCACACACATAAAATCAGTAAATCTAAAAGTTTTTAAGTTGTTACTGAATGGTTTTTAATAAGCAGAAACTGTGTGTAACTAACAATGGCCCCCTTTATCTGTTGTTGGTAAAAATAGCCCCTCCACATTTAGCCCACCAGCTGACCAATGGGGAGTAGCCGCTTGTAGCCTAACTGGCTGTAACCAGTTTTCATAATCCTTACATTTTCACAGCTTCTCAATTCCCAGAGTATTTTCAAATAACATCATCAGACGGCGCCTACCGGTAAGATAGAAAGGGCACTTCACATCGCCCTTTCACGGAGGAGAGAATGTCAAGGATTGTGTGCAGAAAGTGGGGACCCAACACTGATGGCTGGAGGACTGTGGTGAGCCAAGGACTCAAGGACCCCGCTCTCCACCCAAGCGTTAAAGGAGTTCATCGTAGAGGAAAAGCGATAACAAAATAAAGGCGATCTGCTTTCTCTGCAGCTCTTTGCAAAAGAAAGAAGAAGAAGAAGAAGAAGAAAAGAAAGAAGAAGAAGAGAAGAAGAGAAGAAGAAGAAGAAGAAGAAGAAGAAAGAAAGAAGAAGAAGAAGAAAAAGAAGAAGAAGAAAGAAGAAGAAGAAAGAAGAACAACAACAACAACAACAACAACAACAACAACAACAACAACAACAACAAAAAGAACCAAAACAGGGACTCTCTGTGTAGCCCATACTGGCTTTGAACTACTGATCCCCCTCTTGTGTTAGCACCCCCATCGCCAGGATTACAGGCGACTGTGGCCAGCAGTAGTCTGCTCTTTTTGATCACCGTGTGCATGTTACGATAGATGGTATAAGTGATCAAGTATTTCTCTCCCCTGAACACAAAAAGCTGGCCTTTTCTATTCTCTAGTAGAACACACATAGACACAGACACACACAGAGAGAGACAGACACACCCCTCACAAATGCTAGCAACACTCTACTACTAAGCCCCACCCCCAACCCACATAAAAGGTCAGACATGGCGGTGTGCATCTGCATGCCAGTGTCTGGGAGCAGGCTAAGGAAACAGAAGCTTGGCATTCATCGGCCAGCGTGTCTAGACAATTGGTCACTTCTGGGCTCAGTGTCAGAACTGTCTCCCCAGACAAGGTGGAGAGCAATAGAGGGAACACAACCTTGAACACCTACACACGAACACACACACATGAAGTTCTAAAAGGACAAGGTGGTCTCATTTCTGGGCACACAGAGATTTCTCTTAGGATTCTGCAAATCATCTTACACTCTAAGTCCCTGTCCTGGCTATGACGTCAATAATTTATCCCTGGGGATGCCCAGACTCTTGCAGAATTAAGCTTTGCCAAGAGAAACAGCTCCTGCCACATGCTCTCGGCCAACTGAACAGAATTTTCCAAGAACCTTCTCAAAAAACTGCCCCAGTCACTCATTCGGCAAAACGTACTAGATTTCTCCTCTCAGAGGTGAGTCATTGTTGTCGGTAGAGCCAGAGACTCAGATCCCTCCCTTGATAGGTGGGGGTTGTGGATGCCGGGGAACCAACTGACAGAAATTACTGTACTATCGAGGAGCTCGTCACCATCCCTTGTCCTATAGGCTCTAGTTAAAAACATCCAGCCTTCTCCCATCCTGAAAAGGGGCAGTTTCTTGTTTTAAAATCATAGAGGTTACTTCTGTGTTGCAAGGTCCCAGCCACAAATGTAAGAACAAGTCAGTCCTTCATGCTACCCGAGGCCTAGAACTTCAGGGCGAAAACTGGGACAATCCCATGCACACCAGGAGAAACTGGTCACCCATCTAGTTGCTCAGACTTCCGAGTCATTATCAAGTACCCCCCCATGGTTAACATCGCCTTAGAACAATGGTTCTCAATATTTTGGTCAAGAGCCCCTTGGGTCGCCCATAAGACATCCTACATATCAGATATTTACACTATGATTCATAGCAGTAGCAAAGTTACAGTTATGCAGCTGCAATGAATAATTCTGTTTGGGGGTCACCACAACATTGAGGAACTGCACTAAAGGATCTCAGCATTCGAAAGGTTGGGAACCACTGACCTAGAGTCCTGGCTTGGGGCTTGAGGACCTCTAATTGTCTACAGAGCCAACACAGAGAAGGCTTTCCACAAGAACCTGGGAAGACCTCGTGACAGGCGTCACTCAGCTGCAGGACTGTGGACATACCCCCTCATCCTGCCAACTGGCTCTGATAAACAGTGCTTTATAGTAACCCTGCTCACCACTCATTCAACTCCAGTAAGCATGGCCCCACCCAGGTATGACAGCAAGAGTCTCCTGGCAATGCAAGTTCCAGCTGGGGTGAGGGACGATGGTGGGAAAACAACCCTGGTTGAGGTCTGCTGTCTCTGGCCCTCTAGGACTACAATACACAAATCAAGGCAGGTTAAAAAAACATCCATGAAGCCAGGTGTGGTAGCCCACAGCTTTAACCCCAGCATTCAGGGAGGCAGAGGGATGGGGACTCTGGAGTTTGAGGTAGGCTGGCCGAACATAACAAATTCCAAGTTCCAGAGCAACCAGAGTTACATAGAGAGATCCTGTCTCAAACAAAACAAAACAAAGCAAAACAAAAGACACTTGGTTTCACATCAGGGACAGCTACCTTGCTCACCCACAGGCAAGCCAACGACCACTTTGTACCCTTCTTAGGTTTAGCTGGTCTTTGAGGTCCTTCCTGAGTTACAACCCCTAGCCCTACCTCTACCTGTGGGTTCAAAGCCACTTCTGACCCTAAGAGATGCCACAGACAACGAGGTGGGGGAACAAAGAATCTGTGGAATACAACACAGGTATAAACAAGGCACATTGCTAAAGAGGCATCTTGCAATAAGGAAAACCTGTTTCATTTCATAACACAGATTTTTGCTGAGGTCAAGCTGCTCAGTAAGACTTGAAAGCAATTGGCTTGATTCTCTACACTGCAGGTTCTTTGGGCGCTCCAGTGCACTCTCGGACTTCTGATGATTCCCAGAGGCGGCGTATTCTCACAATGACTTTCGACTCTGGTTCAGCCACCTGCTGGATCTCTCCCTTGTTCACGATGCACTGACCGCTCCCCACCCTCATTTCTGCACTGTGCTGAGCAAGCTACGGAAACCGGTCCCTTTCTCCCAACACCCCACAAGGTGATTGTGTAGGCTGGCTTTCCTGCAGGCTTGTGGTGGGGAACATCTATAGCTCCACAGTTTTGAGCCAGGTGTGGTGACACACACCTGTCATCTAGAACTCAGGAGGCTGAAGTGGGAATTGCTGTGAGTTCAAGGTCAACCTGGGCTTACGCAGAAAGATCCTGTCCCTGGCCGAGGAGACAACTCAGTTATAAACTGCTAGCCATTCAAACATGAAGGGCCTGAGTTTGAACTGCACATACCTGATCTCCTAGGGTTCCCATGGAAGGTGGGGGATCATAAAGTCAGCCAGCAGCACACGCCTGACTTCCTAGGGTTCCCGTGGAAGGTGGGAAACAGAGACAGGAGAAACCCTCAGAAACCTCAGGTCAGCTAGCCTGGTACACAGCAGCAATCTCACAGCGCATGCGGACAACCACACTCACGTACATCACACACACACACAACACACACACACACACAAAGAAAAAAAAACATCGTCTCAAAAAGAAAATGTTTAACTCTGTTTCCTGTCAAACTCGTCCTCTCTCTCCCAGCTCCCTTGACCTCATCCCCAATCCGATGATCTTATTATACCAAACCACTCATGACCCTCCTTTCTTGACCTCAGACCTACGTTTACCTTTCAAAGTCTGGCTAACAAGCCATCATGCAATAGATCATCCAAACTAAGACATTAAGAGTGGCAGTGGTCTAATAACTCCACAGGGCTGATGGGAAGCCAGCTAGATCACATGACTTGCCTTCCACCCTGCGGCAGCCTAGAGCCATCTGTTCCATGCTTGCTAGTTCAACACAGGGAGGGCATGGAGGCTTGGATGCACCTGCTTCCTGCATCCTCCCCTCTGTAATCTATAGGTGGAATGGAGTCAATAAACACTGTGAGCCCCAATACCCTCCTTAGAAGACAGTGCAGTCTCCTTCATCGCTGGTTTTGTTGTTGAAATGGTTAAATTCAAGACTGTCCAGCCTCAGCATTCAGGGATTTCAAACTCACAGCACCATGCCCACCTGGGCATTTGTTTTAAACCAGAGTTTTTCTGCGTTATTCTTTGCTGTGGGACAATGGTCTTGTACTCTGTAAAGATTTGTTGCTTGTGCTGGTTTAATCAAATGCTGATTGGCCAGTAGCTAAGCAGGAAGTATAGGCGGGGCGACCAGAGCAGGAGAATTCTGGGAAGAGGAAAGGCTCAGTGTACAGTTATCACCCAGATGCAGAGGAAGCAAGAGGAGAATGCCTCGCTGATAAAAAGGTACCACGCCACATGGCTAACACAGACAAGAATTATGGGTTAATGCAAGATGTAAAAGTTAGTTAATAAGAAGCCTGAGCTAATAGGCCAATCAGTTTATAATTAATGTAGGTCTCTGTGTGTTTCTTTGGGACTGAATGGCTGCGGGACTAGATGGGAGAGAAACCTCTGTCAAAAATTCTACTTCCCTCTTGTTACTTCCCAACATTATTTGATGATAGGTCTAATTTAATCTCTCTCTGCCCATTAAGAGCTCTCATGAGTAGGACACGTTGCAGAGAACTCTACAGGAAGAGAAGCTGGCTGCTTTACTACTTCAACAGGTTGGGATGGTGTCAGGGGTTACCACCAAAGAAAGTCCCTACAAATGAGGGGAATGTCTTATTCAGACAAGTGAGAGCCACAGGAGCATGTAGAGTGATACAACTGAGATATTGTGCCCTGGCCTGTGCCACCCACGGCCTGGGCCATCAACAGCCTGTGCTGCCCATAGTCTGTGCCACTCATGGCCTGTGCCACCCACAGCCTGGGCCACCCATGGCTTGTGCCACCCACTGCCTGTGCTGCCCATGGCTTGTGCCACCCCACTGCCTGTGCAGCCCACGCCTGTGCCATCCACGGCCTGTGCCACCCACGGCCTGTGCCACCCACAGCCTGTGCCACCCACGGCCTGTGTCACCCACGGCCTGTGCCACCCACGGCCTGTGCCATCCACGGCCTGTGCCACCCATGGCCTGTGCCACCCACTGCCTGTTCTACTAACGGTCTGTGCCACCCACTGCCTGTGCCACCCACAGCCTGTGCCACCCACTGCCTGTGCCGCCCATGGTCTGTACCACCCACTGCCTGTGCTGCCCATAGTCTGTGCCACTCATGGCCTGTGCCACCCACAGCCTGTGCCACCCATGGCCTGTGCCACCCATGGCCTGTGCCACTCATGGCCTGTGCCACCCACAGCCTGTGCCACCAATGGCCTGTGACACCCATGGTTTATTCTACTCACTGTCTGTGCCACCCATAGCCTGTGCCACCCATGTTCTGTGCTACTCATGGCCTGTGCCACCCACAGCCTGTGCCACCCATGGCCTGTGCCACCCATGACCTATACCTGTCCATAGCCTGTACTTTGGGAAACACTGCTTAGGCTACTGACTCACAGACTCAGGTGCTGAGTCAGTGAGAATCTTCAGAAATCTCTGGAATGACCAATGGTGCTGAATATAGCCAGATGATGATCTTCCTGGCTTCCTGCATAGAGGAATGTAATTCTAAGTGGCCCCTTTTCCCTATTTTCCCTGGCCTAGAAGGCTGGGTCCTTGGCTGAAATCAAATAAAACATCAAGAAGCCCCAACACTGACAGCTGGGTCTCTGCTTTCTACATCCTTGTTGTAGCCTCTCATTATCCCTACCTGGCCCCGTGACCAGGCCAAATCAAAGGAGCTGGCATGGTCAGTGCCCAGCACCAGGCAGAACAGGGTTGGGAAAGGGTATTCCTATGTGTTAGTCCTAGGGAGCACATAAGCTTGTCCTCCAACCAAGGCTGCTTTTGGAGAAGTCGACGGCCACTCTGGCTTTTTAAATCCTTGAGTGGCTTCCCCAAATCCCTCTTCTTAGTCCTGAGAGCTGAGGGTTGGGGGCTAGGCTCTCTCCTTCCAGGGATTCCTGCAGCTCAGTGACTGATTCCAGCATACACCTCCACCTCTATCTCCTGTCTAGTCTACTCTGCATCAAGTGAGACATGCAAACCCTTCTACTCCTGAGGGTTTAACTTCTGTCCATCCCAGCATGTGGACATCAGTACCATTCTCCCTCCATTCTTAACCCTCTGATCTATATT
Organism: Arvicola amphibius; assembly: GCF_903992535.2. Taxonomy (NCBI): domain Eukaryota; kingdom Metazoa; phylum Chordata; class Mammalia; order Rodentia; family Cricetidae; genus Arvicola; species Arvicola amphibius. The sequence goes on along the minus strand of NC_052058.2, from coordinate 88,436,248 downwards.
CAACACAGTACCCAGAACAGTTATTTCAAAATTTAAGGCACGGCCTGCTCTAAACTCTCCAAAAACCCATGTACGATGCCTTCCACATAATTGCTCTGTGCTATATAACCTCTACACAGCCCTTGCTTTCTTTGATCGGGTCAAGTCCACCTCTATCTCTGGGCTTTTGTACTTTCATCTCCTACTGCCCAATTTACATCCCCATTATCCTTCAGTCCCACATTCAGTCTCTTTGGGTCAAGAGTCAGTGAAGTCTTCCATGGCCACCTGATACCAAATACCCACGCACTCCCGCTGAGCTTCCTCTGTCTGAGGCATGCCCCCATTTGACCTCTAGGGTAGTCATTTGTTTGTTCATTCTAAAAACTCTATGACAGTGATGGTTTTCAGGCTCACTGCTTCACTCCAATAACTAAGAAAATGAAAACACTTAATACAAGCTTTGAATGAAGGAACACAGAAGTGAGCCAATTGCAAAGTTCCATGCAACAAACAACTGCTCACGGGAGCTGACCCTAATCATGACTGATGGCATGGGCTCACCTCTCGCTATGTGTGCCTTCTCCTGCTCCTTTCTCGGGGGTTCTGCAAGTCCCTCAATAAAAGGCAGTTCTCTTGTTCCTGCATATACCCCCGTACTTCCAGGCATCTAGCATCTTGTCCAGGAAGTCTGTTAAGCAGATGTACAAGGTAGTCAGCCATTCACAGGCCTGGGTAGCTCATGAATGAAGTCCCATGTGCTGTCAGTTCTTGACAGGACAAACTAGTTGGGCTCTGAGTAATATAAGCCCCCAACCTTCATGTGCACATCCTCAACTCTTGCCTCGGGAGAGCAAGAGTGAGAGAGCCCTATTTATTGGAGGATTAATTTATGCCAGACATAATCATTGCCTCATTTAATCTTCAAAAATAGACATGAGATAGGGATGGGGAACCTCTGTCAGGCAATGATCTGTAAGAGTTGGGACCAGGGTAGGGCGTGACCTTTTGAGAACCTGGAGAAAAACGCCAGGCATCCCAGGGTTTTCTCTCTCTCTCTGTGGTTTCCGCACTACACAGCTGAGCTTGGACTTCTTGTTCCTGTTTCGTGAGTTTTTCCTTTATAATAAAAAGAAATATAATTGGTTTATCTTGGAGTTAGCCTGGTCTTTAACCCGCATTATTTAAACAAGATAGGAAGAGGAACCCAGCCCCACTTACAGTGAATAAGTCAGTTCTGAGGAATCCAATGTACTCACGGTCATGGACAGAGTCTGTCTGTGTCTCTCCGACTCCATGTTACGTTCTGACCATTCACTCCCAAGCACTACCATCCTCTCCAGTGGTGGCCAGATGTGACAGATTATCCAGAACAAGACCACCATGATAGTACAGATGTTCAGAAGTACTGCCAAGGAGCCTGACAGGGGTCAGGGCCACTGAAGGTTCAGGAATGAGTGGCAGGTGAGTATGCCCATCAAGGGAAGAAAGAGAAAATCATTCATACCATGAAAGAGCTTTCTTTCTCACTGGATGAAGGTGTCTAACCATCCCCCTTCAGCCACTATCTGACTCTAGGTTCTCAGAAGAAATCGCACAACATGTGTCTGCACAAGGGAGAAGTGAGAGGTGGGCATGGCCTGAGAAAGGTTCTCAAGCCAGGATCTGAGTTCATGTGCTTTCAATTTCTAACCCTAACGCGTGCTTACCCTGGCGCTTAGGTGTTTCATGCTTCTTCCCCATAAAATAGAGCTGTGTGACCCCACTCTGCACACAGATAGCACCCATCCATCCTGCGTGACCCCACTCTGCACACAGATAGCACCCATCCGACCTGTGTGACCCCACTCTGCACACAGATAGCACCCATCAGTCCTGTGTGACCCCACTCTGCACACAAACAGCACCCATCAGTCCTGTGTGACCCCACTCTGCCCAAAGCACCCATCTGTCCTGGGATAGTGTGGCATATACCCTCCAAGGCTCATACTTTGAAAGGGTGGCCCTCATGTGGCAGCACTATTACAAGATCATTGGACCACAAGAGCCCAGACCTTATCAATGGCTTAATCCACCAAGTGTTCATGGCTGAATGAACAACTAGGTGGTGGGGCTTAGTTAGTGGAAGTGGGTTCTTGAAGGTGTGTCTTTGAGGAGCACACCTTGTGCCAGACACCCATGCTGGCTTTCTCTCTGCTTCCCGAACACTACGAGGCAAACAGTTTCCCTCCGCCATGATGTTTCTGCCTTGTCATGGCCTAAAAGTGATGGAACCAACCAGCCATGATAAATAACCCATGCTCCCCAAAACCGTTTTCTTTGGATGTCTGTCACAGTGACCAGAACTGGACTGATATCCCCAGGGAGAAGGCTACTCAGACACTTGAAGGCAACAACTGCAGGAAATAATCGGATCACTAAGGAAATACAGCTTTCTAGGGCACCAAAACCAGATGATTTCAAAGTTCTCAAGCTGTGCCTGGTCCCTGGAAGGCCCAGGGGTTCTTCCAGAGGGTGGACTAAGTCAAAGCATTTCCATATGGGTACCAAGATGCCTGCTACTGCCTCACAATTTTGCCAACAGCACAGTGGAGTTTTCAAAGGTTTCACTGAGTATTTCTCAGGAGACTGTGCAGGAGTGGATCTGAGAACCCAGTGCTCTTCTGTCAATTATATTATTCTATCAAGATTATTCTAGTATTATTCTCTCAATAATACAGAGTATGTCTGTGAGAGCATTTTCAGAGAAGACTAAGTGAGGAGGGATTTCTCCCCGTGGGAGTGGATGGCCTCCCCTTGTAAGCTGAGAACCTGCCTGGAGGAAACCTAGGCATGCAGACATTCCCTCTCTGCTTCCTGACTGCAGTGATGGGAGAGACTCTGCTCCCCCATGCCCGCCCTGCCATGATGAACTGATACTTCTGGAACTATGGGTTGAGATAAACCCATCTTCCCTGAACTCGTTTGTGTCAGGCAATTGGCCACAGAAATAAAAAGAAGAAGAAGAAGAAGAAGAAGAAGAAGAAGAAGAAGAAGAAGAAGAAGAAGAAGAAGAAGAAGAAGAAGGAGAAGAAATTTGTGGTAGTTTGAATGTAATTGGCCCCCATAACTCCATAATCTCACAGGGAGTGGCAATATTGAAAGATGTGGCTTTGTGGGAGTGGTGGGTATGGCCTTGTTGGAGGAAGTGTGTCACTGTGGGGGCGGGCTTCAAATACTCAGGATACCACCCAATGAGTCGGTTGACTTCCTGTTGCCTGCACTCTCAGCTCCAGCCCCAGGCTGCCATGCTCCCCTTCGTTATCATAATGGACTCTCAATTAAATTTTCTCCTTGAAGAGTTTCAGTGGTCATGGTGTCTCTTCACAGCAGCAGTAAACCCTAACACAAAATTCTATTAGTCAAAAACAAAATTCTATCCAAATAATGACAAAAATCATTTAAACACACAGGGGGCAAACAACATTTGGAAGCTAGGTTAAAGGTCTATGCAGGAATAAAGAACAAGGGAACCAAAAATGCTCAAAACTAGACCGTGAAAACTGAGTGGAGGAGGAACCACATCTTTGATGATCAAGTGCAACCAACCAAGGAAATTACCAAATATAATTCTGAAACCAAAGGGGCAAAATTCAATATGGCAAACTTGTTTTAGTGTATGCTATGTCTCCAGCAGCATGAAGCAGACTACATGAACAAGAGGAAATTAGACACGACACCTACAACTGTCCCATATCCGTTCCTACCCTAGTCTACTGGGGCCATCTCCACTGGACCTTAGGAGATATGACAAAAGATTAAAGGGCGGTGTTAAAAAGATGAGCTCCAAAGAAAGGACTATTGAATCGGAGAAGCACAGCCATCTCTTCTCACCAGGGTTTGATACAAAGTCCAGGCTGGCCTGGAACTCACAATCCTCCTTCAGTCTTCCAGGTACTAGGGCAGTTGTTTCTTGGCTGACACAAGGAGGAAGCTGCCTTTCTGCCAAAGCACAAAGCCACCTTTGTGTGGTCCAGGTAAGAGGGTGCCGGGCACAAAGGCACGCTAACAGGTCCTGTAGGTCCCTTCTGCATCAGTGAGCATCTGAAATCACCAGCAGGAGATGAGCCTCAGGGTACATGAGCGTGAAGGGAGGGCTGGGACCTAGGATCACAAGAAAAAAGGGATAGAACCTGGGAAGGGATAATCGATGAAGTAGATTTCAAGAGTCCTGTGTGGTCTAAGCTCTTGTTGATTCATCTCCCCACCACCTAGGCCAGTGCCGGGACACAGTGGGTCCGTAAATGCTTGATGAATGCAAGAAGGATAAGACGCTGTTACCTCAGGTTGGCGGCAGATGTGCTGCTATACCCAAGCAGGGATTAGAAGCAGGATGGAGACGCTGTGGCACACCTTCTCTGCTTCCTCTGAACTAGATACCCTCACCATTTCTGGGACTTGAAAGTCTTTCTGGTTGTCACCACAAAATGTCACTTCTCCAGATAGATTTCCTGTGTCCCCTTGAGGTTTGTCATGGAGTTATTTATCGACTGAAGTTGCCTTTAGGATGGATCACTTTGGGATTTTCAGTTTGTGTGGTAGTTTATTCCCAAACAGTCAGCAATTGCCTTGACATGTGGTGTTTAAGAACATCTGGCTTTAAATTTGGAGCATGGGGACCATGGGAGAGGGTTGAAGGGGAGGGGAGAGGCAGGGAGGAGAGCAGAGAAAAACGCATAGCTCAATAAAATCAATTTTAAAAAAAGAAACTTAGTACTTGAAAAAATATGATAACCAGAATGAAATGTTCAGAAAAAAATAGAACATCTGGCTGTCAGACCCGTGAACAACTGCAAGAGTCCACTAGTGACCCTGTAAGACCAGCACCTGGGCCACAGGTGGACAGGGGTTGTGTGCAGAAATAATGTTCTCTACTGACTGAATGTATTCATTATTTGATTATTTTAATTTTTATGGAAACAAACTCTTGTGTTTCCCAGGCTAGCCTCAAGTCAGTACTTAGCTGAGGCTGGCCTTAAATTTCTGACAAGTCTGTGTCTATCACGTGCGGGGATTACAGACCCACACTACCATGCCCAGCTTCCTTTAGTTGACTTTCAATCCTGCTTCTCATTTATTTCAGAAACCAGGCACATTTCCTATAAGTGCCAAAACACTGTACGCCTGTCTCACAGCCTCATTTGCTCCTCAGAACTGGAGGGGCCTCGTCTGACTCCAGAAGCGTCGGCAGGGTTATCTCCATTTGCAGCCGACGTGGCCAAGAGATAAGAGTTGCTTAAGGTCTGAGTTAGCAAACGACAAGACCGGTGTTTCCACACAGATCTCGGTCTCCGAGCTGACCATCACTTTCTACAAGAAAACTGTATTCTTGGCATTTTTGTTTTTCTGGTAACGTCATAGGTAAGTGGCTTATTTCTGGTAAAATTTTCTGGTAAATGACAACGTGATGCTTTATTCAACAAAATCCACTTATTATGATGATTTTCTGAAGGGAAAATAAGGCTAGCATTTGCTTGTTTCGCAAGTTAAAGTGGAATGACTTTGCAGGTGCTCCCCACAGAGGAACTTTTGAAGGTTTTGTTTGTTTGCTTGCTTGTCTCACTATGGAGGTCAAGCTGGGCTTGAACTTCCTTCTGTCCTCTTACCTAGTGCAGGGATTCCAGGTTTATACCACCATGCCCCGCTATGTTTATGTAAATGTTTTTAAATCCCCTATTAGTATTTGTGTACTGATGAAATTTGAGGTTTAACATTATAAGTCATTAGTCTGAATGGTACCTCTAAGTTCCCAGTTTAAGTCTGTAAGAGTTTTATTATGGTACAACTCATTTTTATTGTAATTATGTCCAAGTATCATATATATATATATATATATATATATATCTGCATTTCATTAGTAAATTAGAGTGCATTGCATATAAACTGCTAATTGATTCACAGCTGTTATTAGTACATTGCTAAAAGAAATTTCTTCAGGACAAAAATAACTGTGGAACCAGGAGTGCTGTACTCGGGATTCAGAGACAGGTGCTCTCTGTGAGTTCAAGGCCAACCTGGTCTATAGACTGATTTCCAGGGCAGTCAGGACACACAGTGAGGGACTATCTCAAAAAAAAAAACCCTACTGGTTTCATAGCTTATTACTTATTTTTATTACAAATTCTAATATAAGCTATTGTATATATTATATGTATAGGTTAATATGGAGTTTCTTTCAAGATATTGAAAAGGGAAAAAAAGTGTTAGCCCCAAAACAGAAAATGAAAACCTGTCTAGAGAAAAAAAGTGAAAGAAAACTATTTGAATTATTGACAGGAGAGAACATATTAACAGGAATGGTCTCATTTATGGATATTATAAAAGATTCATAGTATTATAGCAGAACATTTGCCCAGAAAATAAATACAAACACTAAATAACCCCACATTTTGGCTGAAAAAAATCAGCAGCTTATACCAAATTTGTTGACCGAAATCACTTTTAATACTAAAAGAAATGCTAAATGCCACTGAGGTTTGTCTCCTATGTCAGAGGAACAGTTAATTCCCTTAGCTGTATTTTCAAAACAGAAATCTGTCAGTACATAACATTAAAAATTAGCCAGGCAGGTGATGCATGCCTTTAATCCCAGCACTTGGAGGCAGAGGCAGGTGGATCTCTGAGTTTGAGGCCAGCAGCCTGGTCTACAGAGTGAGTTCCAGCACAGCTAGGACTACTCAGAGAAACCCTGTCCCAAAAATCAAAACCAATCAAACAAAATCGTTTCCATATTAAAATATATAGCTGGAGAAGGATTATACAGATATTTACTAGATTATCAGTCAAAAATCCAAACCTAGGCTATAATCATTTGAGGAAATAAGGACACAAGGCTGAAAAAAATTATAACTATCAAGTTAGATTTCAACATCCTAAGGCTGTCAGAACAATATATCAAAAAGTTCTGGTGACATTAGTGAATTCTACCATGTTAGCTAGAATGGCCTGACTTTGGCTGAGCCTTGAAAACAGGGCAGGCAAATAAAACATTGAAGCTATAAGGACAGAAGAATCTATCTGAAACCTTTGTGACTTTAAAAAGTCAGCGGCACGGGGACCATTCTCCTAGAAAGCATCAACATTGTTAAGCGTAGATTCTTGAACATAAACCAAGGCTATACTATTGAAAATGTATACTTAATAAACATATTTTCTCTGCTCTAATTTGTCATGATATTTAAAGTCAAATCTATGACAACATAAACATCATGGCTTTTGTGTTTTGGCTCTTGTCAATGTGGCTTTTTGTTCTGTTCTGTATTAAGGATTGAGCCAGGTCCTTCTGTATGCATGCTAGGCCAGTGTTTACCCCGAGCCATATTCCTACTACATCAATTTTACCATAAGCAGAACTTAAATGTTGATATACAGAATGTGCAGAAAAATATCAAGAATAAGAAACTTAGAAAAATAAAATTTTACCTAGTAGATAAAAGTGTTGTTCCTGAAGTATATATCGCTTGTGCTGAACAAATGCTAGACCTTTGACATCGCTAGAAACCTCTCCAAGATAGAAAGCACAAGAAAAAGAAAACTCATTTTGACTGGGAGTCATACGCTCCAAAAGTCAGTATCAGATTTTCCGCTCTATATTAGTGGCAACATTATCCTTTCAAAGAAAGGTTTGTGATACTTAAGAATTACGGCCTTTTCACTATTCAGGATTGCATGCATAATTTGAAAAGGTGTGGTCAACATGAACTTCTGTAACCTTTAGAAACACATGATTGACGCTGCGGCGTGAGGCAAGACGTGGGATCACGAAACATTGGTGCAGGAACCAAATCTGAGTCGGTAGATGTCTCAACAAGGGCGGGGTCCTGCATTGGAGCCCCAACACTCACCTAAAACTGAGCACGGTGACCCATATTTCTAGTCCAACACTTAGTGGGGGTAGATTCTGGAGGGGGGCAGGTGATGCTGGGAGTTGTTGGTCAGTCAGTCTTGATTCTGCTTCATTAGGAGACCCTGTCTCAGGGGACTATGGCGGTGATGGAGCAGGACACATACTCCTCCAGTCTCTACATGTGTACATCGCCACATGGACCTGCACACATGCACCTGCACACCACACACACCAAGTAGAAGTAAATAAACATGAATAAGTGGAGCATGTAGAGGAAGTCACTCAATGTCACCTCCAGCCTCTACACACAAACACGCTAGCATACATACACTCACACATGCATGCACATGTACATATACTTCCACACACAAACACAGAGTAACTAAAGTTGGTCAGTCCCTTCTTGAATCTAATTGGCTCACATAGTGCCACAGCTATCTACAGAAAAGCATGCTGGGCACAGCCCTGCCGCTATTGTTGCTGCCGGCATGTACTGACCGGGGTGGTGTCAGTCAGCAGTGGGAATTGTACTTCTGACATCTGAAATTCAAAAGCCGCCCATCTGGGATGCCAGCAGCAGTTCCCATAGAAATAAGATGCCAGAAAAAGCAAGCATCAAAACTGCCTCAGAAAATTTTCTTTTCCCTGGGAATGATTTTATGACTGAAGCCAGCTCATATCCAGAGATATACAGCGTCTGTTGTTTGGGGTTCAATTATTTCACATATAATTCACATGGGATCAACTTGCATTTGCTATGTTCTTGTTGTGCAAACACATGTCAGGATATAAATACTCTCCACTGAATCTATATGCAAAGTGTGTGTCTGTGTGTTCCTCCTCTCCTTCCACTGAGTGTCTATTCTGGTGGGCGGCGATGGGGGACGGGTGGATAAACATCAGAAGTGAATAATTATCTGTAAGTAGTAATTTGCAAATTCTTTATTTTTCTATTTTATTTTGTTTTGTTTGAGACAGAGTCCCACTAGGTAGCTCGGGCTAGTCTCAAACTTCCCATTCTCCTGCCGTAGCCTCCAGAGTGCTAAGGCTATAGGCGTCTACCACCTCACCTAGAACATCTTTCTTTGGTGGGGTGGGATGATCTTTGCAATGAATACATCTTCAACTAAAAGAGAGACAAAAGAGGAGAGGCAGGAAGAGGTAGATGAGAGGAAGCTATAGAAGGCACTTTCACGCCCCCACCCCACCCCCAGGTTTGTCAGGCCTCTCAGAGGCTAATGGTGAGGTTCACAGTCCTGGAGTAAAGCTGACATATAGACGAGGGAGGGCAGGGGCAGAGGAACGGGCCGCGGACTCAGCTGTGTCTGTGAAAGAATTCTCCTGACAATAAAACGCCACCCTACATTCCTTTTCAGTCCCGAGACTATCTCCCTTCTGTGGCCACAAAATTCATTTATCTTCCTGCGCTGACCTTTTCTGGTAATGTCTTCTGCCTTATAGATTGCTAAAGTGGCTTAGCAAAAAAAAAAAAAAAATCTCCCCTGATAAATGATGAAGGGTTAGACCATCTCTGCTTTCCCAGATTCCTATTTGTATAACGTCACTTTCATCCAGGTCACGCAACAATCTGAGACTTCTCAGAGTCACCTTGTGTTCAGCTTCCTTCGAAATCCAAAGTCGAGCACATAAAACACAAAATGTGTGGGCTCTGTAAAGTAAGAGGGGAAACAGGTTAAGCATCTTTGAGGGATTGGGGAGGATCTGCCCTAGAGCAGCTCAGTCCCAGGTCCTCCACCCAAGGTCTAACCTACCTTCTTATCACCCATTTTTCTCTATCGACGGTAAAATCTGCCGTCCCGAAGGCAGATTTTAGCTTCGGGAGACACCAAGAAGCCCCGAGAAAAGTTCAGGTCAGCAAAAAGCTGGCTCCTTAGTACATCCTGGCTAGTCAGCATTTATTGAGTGCTTTGCTGCATGCTCGCTGTTTTGAAAGACTCCAGGTCTCCATACAGATTGACATAAACTTCTCTTAGCAATTTCCAAAAATTCCACAGTGTAATACAAATTTTAGTTGGTCTTAATAATAAAATCTCAAGCCTGGCAGTGATGCCTTTAATCCCAGCACTCGGGAGACAGATACAGGTGGATTGAGGTGGATATGAGTTCAAGGCCAGCCGGGTCTACAGAGCGCGGTCCAGGACAGGCACCAAAGCTACACAGAGAAACCCTGTCTAGAAAAAAACTCAATCAAACAAACAAGCAAAAATAATAAAAACTCAGAGTCAGATATTAGGGGGTGAAAGCTGAGAGATCAGAGAAGCAGAGTGGCCAGTCTCTAGAGAATTTTCACCTCTACCAATGCTCAGACCAAAAGACCGATCCTATCCTCAGACTGTGTCCTCAGACTGTGTCTTCAGACTTACTGCTTAGACTGTACAGCTCCTCAGACTGCCTTTAGCCCCGGTCTCCTCCCGTCTTATATTCTCTCTGCCCAGCCATATCACTCCTGTCTCCACCTCCCTAGTGCTGGGATTAAAGGCATGGGATCCCAAGTGCTGGATCACCTTTGTGTGCGCTCTGTTTCTCTTTAAGACAGATTCAATCTTGTGTAGCCCAGGATGGCCCTGAACTCACAAAGATTCGTCTGCCTCTGTGTGTGCCACCACCGCCTGGCCTCTATGGCTAACTAGTGAATTAGCTCAGCCCTCTGATCTTCAGGTAACCTTTATTTGTTAAGATATAAACAAAATACCCCACAGCCACAGTGTACCTGGGACTGTCCTGACACCCAGGTTAAGAGCATTTTTATTCTTGTTTTCATAGCTTGTAGTGTCTTGGAAGTTGGGAGTTACCAATAACAAGTTTGAGCAAAACACAAATAAAACTATCTTTGACTTGCTGCCTTTACTCAAACTGTTACCTTTGAGGTTAGGTTAGGTACTTCACATGATTTTCTTAAATATATATGTGTGTGTGTGTGTGTGTGTGTGTGTGTGTGTGTCACACACACACACACACACACACACACACACACACACACATATATATATATATATATATATAGAGAGAGAGAGAGAGAGAGAGAGAGAGAGAGAGAGAATGTCCTGCCCCATGCTTGTGAAAGTCAGAAGAAGGCACTGGCCCTTGGAACTGGAGTTCCAGGTAGTTGTAAGCACATAGGTGCTGGGAGCTGAACTTGAGTCCTCTACGCTTTCGGATGCCGATCAGCTCTTCAGCCTCAACCGTATGGTCTAAACAAGGCTCTCAACTGACTTTGGGACTGAATAGTAGGCTGGCACTGGCTACTATTAGAAGCACTACAAATCAGAGTCTTACACACAGTGATTCTGTTCCCTCCCTGCCCCACCTCAGAGTACCAGAACCAAATGTCAAAGGGAGCTACATAAAACATGTGTTTCCTGATCCAGTTTTATTTTTATTATTTATTTACTTGTTTTTTTTAAATAAGGTCACACTACAAAGCCCTGGCCATCCTGGAACTCAGACGTAGACCGGGTACATTTGTTTTAAGCCTCCAAGCCCAAAAGATCAGTAGTGAATTAATTTGTGTCTCATCCTGGTTGAATAGAATCATCTTTATTTGACATCAAACTCATTGAGAAGAAATAATGACTTGGGGGTATTTAAATTTATCCTCCAGAGAGCTGGAACAAGAAATTCTAACACATTTGGAAAATTAATCTTCATGGGCCTTCACAGTAGCCACCAGCAGACACTTAACAAAGAAATATGGGTATGGTCTGCTCGGGGGAATAGGTGTAGGGTAGGCGTATGATAGCCTTTGACCTAGTGGCCTGGACTGAGAAATACCCTGCAGGCTTGGTGTGCTTTGTAGAGGGACCAGGCTATCAGAGCCGTAAAGAAGGGCTCTGAGGGCTGCCCAGCTTTGATGAGCAGCTTCCAGGCAAGCTCAGTAAGCTGGCTGCTGAAGGACAAGGGACTCCGTGCCAATCTTGCCAGGGCTCTCTGGTTAGTGTTGTTATCCAGTTGTCAAGAACAGCCCAGCAAGGATCTACCCTTGAAGCCTCCTCCTGAGTGAGCAGCCACCATAAGCCCCCAGTCCTTGAAAATGAACTTGAGGTTTTCTGCCCACCATGCAGCATCGACCATGCTGTCAGAATGTGGTGCCCAGTGCATTCTATGACATTAGGAACATGAGGAAACAGTAGATTTTCAAACTTGGTCTCTTATTCTCTTTCTCGGTATTAGGGATTGAACCTAGGGCTCTGGGCATAACTGGCAAGCACTCAGCCACTGAGCCAGATTCCTAGGCCTCTTTCCCATTTTCTGTTTGGATACAGGGTCTGATTGAGTCACCAGTAGGCATTGATCTTTTCATATTCCTGTCTCGGCTCTTCAAGCAGATGGATTACCACCTTGCAACACAAGGTTGTTGTTTCTTATAAAATGTAGTGTGTGTGTGTGTGTGTGTGTGATGGGGCAGTGCACACTCATGCCGCAGTGCTTGTGTGGAGGTCAGAGGGTAATGTGAGGGAGTCAGTTCTTTCCTTATACTATGTGGGACCCGGGAATTGAACTTAGATTCCCAGGCTAAGCAGCAACCACTTTTACCTATTCAGCTACCTCATAAGCCTACCACATTGGTTTTGTTGCTGTTTAACAAATTCTTATTTAGAAAAACTTCCTCTAACTCTAGTGGTAAGAAAATAATGTCTAAGCTTCCAAAATAACCAAATGCGACCTCCCCCAGTAGTAGGGCCATGACTTGGAAAGAGTTTCTTTGTCTTTCAGAGGTGGAAAGTTCTTTGTCCCAGGCTGCTTAGGAAGTCAGGGGTGATGCCAGGACTAGAAGATGACCCACCTCTCTCAGACCCTAACTGCTTCCCACACAGTCTCAAAGTCTGCAATACTTTTAGGGTCTCCTTCCCATCCCAGACACAGTCACAGTAGGATGGACCAATGGGGGACGGCAGTGCAGACTCAAAGGCAAAAATGAAGCCATGTGCTATAGTAAGAGGAAAACTTAGAGTTGAGTTTGTTCCCTGTACCGCTCACAAAGTGGTATGGCTATGGGGATTTTTGTACCTCGACTTCTTCATTTGGAAAAGTAGAGGAAACAATGCCTACTGTACAGGGCTATTATGAAAACATATCTAACTATCATAACTTCACACAGACACTGTGGTATCCTAGACATTCTACCAAAGATAATTCCCCTCCCAAATACTAGAATTACATGGGCTGGCAAGATCACTCAACAGGTAAAGGCACTTGCTACCAAGCCTGATTAATGACTTGAGTTTCATCTTTGGTACCCACATAGTGGAAGGAGAAAACCATCTCCCTCAAGTTGTTCTCAGACCTCCACCAACATGCAATGGTATGCGCGCGCGCGCGCGCGCGCACACACACACACACACACACACACACAAATTAATTAATTAAAAGAATAACAACAAGCTATCCAGGTGACCAAGTGAGTACTCCAGGTTACTACTGGGGCCTTCCTTTATGGGGTGTAGAAGGGGGAGTCTGGTTACTAAGGAGTGTGCCACAGATAATTTTGATTGACAACTTCACTTACATAAAGCCTTTGCTCATTGTTCTGTCTCTTTCCATAATGCATCTGATTTTAATTGTATGCATGTCCAATTATGCATAAATACAAGAAGGTAAATAATGTTTCCCTGAAAGTTCATTCAGAGGGCCCTTCTCCCGCGTGAACCTCAAATCGGTCCAGACAGATCAGTCTCTGTCATTCATACACTGGAATACTCTAGAATGAAAACAAACTTATTCCATTGTTCTGAGTGGGGTGTACTTGCAGTTTAATGCAGGTGGGGGGTCCTAAGGTGCATTATTAGAAGAAGAATGTGCATATAGTTCAAGCCAAGCTGAGTTCCAAGTTGTTAAGCTATTCCCTATGCTTTTCTGCCTCAGGACTCGTGGGGAAGTACTACTTTTTAATGTATTTTTTCATCTTTTATTTTATATAAATGGTAACCTACTCACATTCTGCTTCACTTTTTCAACTGAGCAATGTATCCAAGAGGTTTCCTCATAGAGCCATTTCATTATGGCCCCAAAGCATTTCATTCAGAGATACTATCACTGAACCATCTCTTACTACCCGAAATTTCTAAGCTCTCGATCATAAACGCTTCTGTGTACACAGCCTTGAACTTGTAGTGCTTTTGCGGAGCAGTGCTGGACATCAGTAAGACAAACTGTAGGTGCCCTCCCCAGTCCTAGTCTCCTTCATCCTTTCAAGTCCACAGCACATCCTTTGGGCTCTAGATACAAAGCAGTTCTCTGCACCTTGCTTCTGGCCTGGTCTGTCACGTGCACCCCATGCCTAGCTACTGTCGTCTCTCACGTGACATACCCATGACGGCACTTGTCTGAGTCACTGTTCTATTGCTGTGAAGAGACACCGTGACCAAGTCAACTTAGAAACGAAAATCATTTAGTTGGAGGCTTGCTTACAGTTTCAGAGAGTGAGTTCATGACCACCATGATGGGAAGCATGGTGGCAGACAGGCAGGCAGGCATGGTGCTGAGGCAGTAGCTGAGAATTCACACCTTGATCCACAGGCCTCAGACAGAGAGAGCAAGGCTGGACCTAGTGTAGGCTATTGTCTTTAAGAGTTCATGTGTTCATGTGTTGCCTCATCACAAATGACCGATTTGACTTTTTAGGGGAAAGTCACCCCCCCCCCCCAGTGACATACCTCCTCCACAAGACCACTGTTTCCAGAAATTTCTCTCCCACTGCCAGTTCCCAAATAACCACTCTGAGGCTTAATATTAATTACAAACTCTTTGGCCAATGACTCAGGCTCCTTACTGGCTAGCTCTCTATATAAATTAACCCACTTCTAGTAATCTGCATATCGCCATGTGCCCTGTGGCTTACCGGCAATGCTCTGGCAACTTACTCCTCCAGCAGCTGCTGGCATCTCTCTCAACCCCGCCCTTCTTTATTTGACTTTCTGCTTGGATTTCCCGTCTGGCTATATTCTGCCCTGCCATAGGCCATGGCAGCTTCATGATTAACCAATGGCAATAAAACATTCACAGCATACAGAGGGGCATCCCACGTCAGTCCACACCTAACCCTTCCTGAACAATCCATCAGCTAGGGACCAGACATTTAGATACATGATCCGTGGGGGCCATTCTCCTTCAAACTATCACAGTGTTTAAGTCTAGTCAGACACCCCTGAGGTTCCTCCATGTGAATTATGCCTACTGAGACAAAGATCTCTTGGGGACTTGGTGCTCCTTTTTCTGGAATTATATAGAGACTGTGCACCCCAGTCTGTGAATAAATACCTGAAGCCTGCTAAGACCTCCATTTGAAGGTTTTTCCACAGGGTTGTTGAATCTAATCAGATATGTGACTCAGTGTCTTGGAATAAACATAATCTTAACTATTTTTTTTTGTATTTGATTTCCTCCTACGGACTGCTCCCCCTTTCTGTTTGATCTGGCTGGCCTGAAACTTCCGATGTAGACCAGGTTGGTCTCAAACTCATAGTGGACCGCTGGTCTCTGCCTCCCCAGCATGGATATTATGCAGGTGTGCCCCTCCATGCCCCCTCCCACAGACTTTCTCTTTTATAGTTGAAGAATCTGAAACTCGAAACATACCCATGGTATCACCAGCCCTGTGGTAGGACTCAAACCCTGCTTTGCCTGCATTCGAGCATATAAACTTGTATCAGTCACTGTGCATGGTGCCTGCGCCCTCTGCTGGCAATGCTGTACAGTTACTGGTGTAGAAGCCAACTGGTGGTGGCTGTAAAAATAGCTCAGATTGATGGAGTTGACATGGTGAAATTCTGGGGGTATCAGAGTCTTCCAGTTTCCAGTGGCATGAGAATAGGAGGCTTTTTTTTAAAAAAAAAAAAAAAGCAAAGATAACCAAGCTGTGTGGAAAAATAAGAGGTGCAAAGTTCTTTCTGCATTGAGCAGATGTTTTGATGGAATAGAAGCTTTATTTTTCATAATTTAGTCAGAGAGGAGTGCAGGTGTAATTTTGAAGACAAGACAGAAAAACAGAAAAACATACAAAGAACAAACAAACGTCTATGAATATGCACTGAGAACATTTATTGCCACACCATGAGCCTTTTATTCTTCCAAGCCTAGACAACCGTCTGCCATGGCAGAAGCAAGCCCCTCCCCTCTTTAGCCGCTCCACTACCCTCTTTCAGGAAGAAGCTCTAGACCATAAGACCCTGTAGATGATCCAGTGCAGCGTCCTGGTTAGGAATCTCAGCTTTAAAGTCAGGCAAGCCTGGGTTTGGATCCTAGTTACAGCGCTACATAGGAGCCACCATGTGTCTCTGCCTCCTTATATGAGACATGGCTTTAAATATTCTCGAAGGATCCGGTGTGAGGTGTGAAGAAACACGCCGAAGCCCTTTAATACAGTGTCTGAGACACAGCTACGCCCTCCCCAGTGTCCCTTCTGTTAACACTCAGCCCAGCCTCTTCATCTTGTAGACGAGGGAATGAG
This sequence comes from Arvicola amphibius, assembly GCF_903992535.2. Classification (NCBI taxonomy): domain Eukaryota; kingdom Metazoa; phylum Chordata; class Mammalia; order Rodentia; family Cricetidae; genus Arvicola; species Arvicola amphibius. The sequence continues at coordinate 88,419,917 of NC_052058.2, read as the reverse complement.
GGTCGAGAGAAGCGATTTCTATGGCCAGATGGCCCAGTTACGGCAAAACCAAGGGGATCCAGGCGTCACTGCCCAGTCTCTCCTTGCCTGGCCACGTGTGGCACAGTAGATTTTTCTTCATTCCTCAACTCTGAGCAGAAAGAGGTTGGGACGTTTTCCCAATGAGTTGTCAGGGTCATTTTGAGCTGATGCTATTGCCAGAGCCAGGGACCGCGTATCCTGGAGTGTGGCTGCCTGCCCTCAAGAGCCGGTTCTTAACCCACACTGGCCGTGTACCTTTTGCTGGGAGCTAACTTCCACACAGCGCTGTGCAGTTGGCCACTGTCATTATTTTATCTTCTGCAATCTGAAGATGTAGAAAAAGAAGCTAATTAGGGAGTGTCATCACCGACAGTTTCCCACGTTCTGGAAAGTGTCAAACCTTTGCATCCAACCAGGCTCCTCCCCACATCCCTGGAGAGTCTTCTTTTCAAGGCCCCTGCCTTAGACAGGGTTACTATTGCTGTGAAGAGACACCATGACCACAGCAGCTCTTATAGAGAAAACATTTCATTGCGGTGGCTCACTTCCAGTTTCGGGAGGCGGGGGTTACTCTATTACCATCAGGATAGGGAGCAAGGCGGTGTGCAGGCAGACGTGGTCTTGGAGTTGAGAGTGCGACATCTCGCGGGCAACAGGAAGTTAACTGACTCACACTAAGGGAATCTGAGCAAAAGAGACCTCAAAGTCCACCCCCACAGTGACATGCTTCCTCCAACAGGGCCACACCTCCTAATAGTGTCGCTCCCTCTGGGGGCCATTTTCTTTCAAGCCACCACAGCCCCTTTGCAAGCGCTGAGAGAACAGATTGCTGCCTGTGCTCTGGCCTCAGCCCTCATGCAGCTCTTCCTCTGCCTTTCCCCCAGAGATCACACACATAGACACCCATACGTCCAGGGGCTTTTGTTCCCAGAGAGCGTTCACACCATCCATAGCATAGGTCCACAGTGACTTTCCATTTCAGCCTGGGAGGAGCCAGTGACACACAGCTAGGAGAACGGCATGCAATTCCTGGTGTATCCAGAGAAAGGTCTCCGTTAGACATGGGCCAGCCTTACCCTCTACGTTTGGTAACCAGATGGAGAGAGATCTGGAGATGGAAAAGGAGGGTGGGTTCAGTTATGCTGGCATCAATAGCTCGGTGATAGCATACAGAAGGAGCCCTCAACTAGTAGTCAAGAGCCCTGGCTCTGCCCTAATGAACTGTGCTCTCTGGGACCATGTTCTCTTTCGCTGTGCAAGTGAGTCAGCCTTGAGGACCTGGGAGAAATCTCCCAGAGCAAGGCTTTTGCAGTGTCCAGGTCCTGCCCGTAGGATGGATGGAGCTGTTTTCAGTGCACCTAACTCCAAAACCCCAGAAGACGACACTGAGGTGTCTGGTCAGGCAACTGTGGGCAATCATGACAGAGCTTAGTTCTGGGAGGAGAGGCCCGGACTCCTAGCCCTCCAGCATGCTGCTCTTTGGGGAACAGACAGGCCCCTCTTCCTGTGAGAGGCCAGAGGACAGGCTCCCAGGAAATGAGTAAATGCCAGAGAGACACGTTTGCTTTAGGGTCGTGGGCCAGTTGATTCTGTTTCTGTTCTCGTCCCTCCTCTTTTTTGGATGTCTCTTCAACGTTTTGGAAAGCGGAAAGGCAAGGCCCTGGTACTTTGCCAGAACATTGGGTGGTAAGAGCAGAGCTAACCTGACCCAGGCACCCTAACCCCTGCTTCCTGACCAGTGCTCCCTGGAGAAGCCAGCACCTGTGACGGTAGTGAGGGCCATCCTGTCCAGCTCAGAGCCCATCTGCTGGAAGTCCAGTTACAGAGGCTTTTTCTTCCCGCCACCCCTAGGAAAGCTGGTCCTACATTCTAGAGAGGGGCACCCACAGGAGTAGCTGACAGTAAGAAAATTTGAGTTTTCAGCCTCAAGGATCACAAGAAAATAGATGTTGCTTAAGCCACTGGGTTGTGACACATTGCTATAGCAGCCCTGGTGTGCCAGCACAGGCTTTATCCAGACCCTGCCCCTCCATGGCTTCCTCTGCACTCCCTTCTAATACAGACCACGGCCCCAGACTCATCACATGCCTGGAATCAAAAAAATCAAACCCCATAAATCCGAAGCCAAACTTTTCCATTTCGGGGCTTTTGGGGAGTACTAGTTTCGCTCTGAGAAGGACGACTTGCCCAGGAGCCTCTAAAGAAACAAAGAGAAAACAAGAAATATAGGGGGGAAAGCCTGGCTAGTATTCTGAGATACAGTCAGGCCCACATAGGGCATTTCAGTTTCTGCCCTTTAGGGGTCTTCAACTTGAACACTCACACTTGTAGTAGCAGCTCGACAGGGTGGGACCCTCGTTCTGCAACATTTGCATCCTTAGACAATTAACACAGGATTGCTTAAAGCCAGTGTGCGGTGTTCAAAGACCCTGGGAGAAGTTGAGACAGGAATTCCCCTCATTTTCAGAGGGTACACACACACACACACACACACACACACACACACACACACACGTATGTTTTACTCTTAGCTCCCAAAGCAAAAAGAGGCCGAGAAGGGACGTCCTATTACACACACTGTTTGCTCTGGGCATGGCTATTGACTCCAGACCTTATCATTGGGTCCTCAGACTGGGCAGGGCAGGTCTGGGCACCAGGAAGAGCTGGTGCCCCTGCCCTGTGCTCCAGAAGAAAAGAAAAGAAGAGGGAAGAGAGACGCAGAGCGAGAGGGAGACTGCTGCCTGGACCACAATGAGATCCCTCCTTGTGCTCCTGCCGGTGCTCCTGGACCTGGAACTGCTCCACGGGGCTCTGCACAGGTAAGGCACTGCCCCCAGCACTGAGTCCAGTTTAGGCATCCCGCAACCCAGGTCAGGGTTGTCCTGGGGGAGGAAGGCTAATGAGGAAATAAAAAGAAGAAATTGGGGTCTTATGGGAATCCCTAGTGTTCCCCAGGCAATGCCAGGCCTCTCCTTCCAGTGGAGGTGCCTGCCTCAGTTCAAGGGGCTCCCCTCTGTTGCTTGAAAGAATGCCCCAGAGCTGTGGTTTGTAACCCCAAGCCTTCAAATTCTTTCTCAAGGGGGATTGAACACTACTATCCACAGAGTCTTCCCATCCCTTTATGTCAGCCCTTTCTGGGGTCAGATATAACTGCAGACTGTGGCCTAGCTCCCGTTCCCTGGAAGATCTCAAAGGGCTAGCGCACAGGAGGGAGGGCCACTTCTACACAGGTTCTGAGTCCACAAAACAGAGGCCTTCTTCTGGCCACACCCTGGCCTTGAAGGTCCCTTCCTGGGTCATGCTGCAGTTGGACTCTGAACTGATACATGGAAATCGGAGGTGGTAGCAGAACTGCCCCCTCATACCGCCCTTTTTCCCCAGGGTGCCCCTGAGAAGGCATCAGTCCGTCCGGAAGAAGCTGCGGGCCCAAGGCCTGCTCTCAGACTTCTGGAAGTCCCAGAACTTGGACATGATCCAGTTCAGCGAGTCTTGTAAAATGGACCAGAGTACCAATGAGCCCCTCATCAACTACCTGGATGTAAGATGTCTTGGGTTGAAGCCTGGGGACACAGGGAGTAGGGAAGAAGGCTGGGCCCCTAGCAGGGACCAGTGCTGCCTAGGTGACGTCAAGTGCTCAGGCATGGATGACTCAGATGGGTAGTCCCCTAGTCTCCGTGAACTCTGTAAAGTAGGCCTCAGTGTGGCCCAGCGCCTATGGCTTTCTTTAAGAGGAAAGAGATAAGGATGACAGGTGCCCAAGGGGAAAGCCCCTACTGTGTGCTCAGCTGGGCGTTAACTAGTTACAACTTTGGATAAAGAAAGTACTTGATTCCCTGCACCCCCAGTTTCCTGATCCCTAAATTGGAGGCATTCCTGTCTCCCCTGCCTTGCTCACAATGACATCAGGAAACTCAGGATAACAAGGAAAGGGAACCAAGTTTCCTAAGCTATCCTCTGTGCCCTCCCTCACAACCCCTGCTCTGTTCCTTCCATCCTGTGTCCCCAGCCTAGCCTCTTCAAGCTTGGGCATACTGTGTAGTTTGTGGTACTCTGGGCTATAGTCACAAACAACCCTTTTCCTCCCTTCCCCTCATCCTCTCTTTTTCTCCCTTCCCTGTAGATGGAGTACTTCGGCACTATCTCCATTGGCTCTCCACCACAGAACTTCACGGTCATCTTTGACACTGGCTCCTCCAACCTCTGGGTCCCTTCTGTTTACTGCACCAGCCCAGCATGCAGTAAGTGGGCTGTAACGGTGGGAAACACTTCTTGGAAGCTAAGGTGGTATTTCAAGGGGTGGAAAGATTCAGTTCCCTCCACTGGTCCTTCCTGCCATGCCAACTTCCTCCTCTCCCCTTTCTTCATTTGGCATGGCTGGGCCAGAGGCAGAGATGAAAGGTAACTACTAGTCAAGATAACTTTCATACTAGTTAGAATTAATGGGGGGAAAATTAGCCACTAGAAGAGAAATCTTTGACTTGGTGACTCACTTCCTTTGGAACACCCAAAGGAACACGGGAGAAGGTTCCTTTGGTCTGTACCTGAACAGGTAGGTCGGTTGAGTTCTAAGGAAGACTGTACACCTACTTCAAGGCCTGATGGCCTGGCTCCCATGCAGGTGTGGCTGGTGGCCTACAGTGGCTTGGGTGTGTCCATTTGGCCAGAGGTAACGTAGGGGTAAGGGAGACATTGGGAACAGAAGCCCTACACAGAGAAGGCTCGTTCAGTGTGGGACACATCCCAAGGGTGGAAGCTCTTTGGAACCCGAGACTAGACATCTGCAAAGCAAAGAGTTGGGAATAATTCCCTAGAGCGATTATTGGTCACCCCAAGCTTCCTCTGCCTGGCCCCACAGTAATGTTTGAGACTGTTGCTGGCGCCAGGTAAATAGGGCTTATCTTGTGTCTATGAGGTCACCGTGAGAAACCAGATTTGCCCAGGGACAAATATTTGGTCCCTGGTTGGGACACACCTGGTTGGGGTAGAGAGGACACAGTAGCTCACTAGTAAAAGACCATGGTGTGCCTTTCCAAGAGTGCCCAGCTTCCACTTATTGTAGGGAGCCACTCTGCCTCTCTGGGGCAGGGATCGAAGCAGTGAGCAGAATTCTTGTTTTCCAGAGACACACCCGGTCTTCCACCCGTCCCAGTCCAGCACATACGAGGAGGTAGGGAATCGTTTCTCCATCCAATATGGTACTGGGAGCCTGACAGGAATCATCGGAGCTGACCAAGTCTCTGTGAGTGCCAATCTTCCATCATTACTCTCTTGCCCAGGAACTAGGCACAGGGTAGCGGCATATGGTTCAGAGGTCTCAGGGACACCATTTCAGATCTGCCTCAGGAAGAGATAGACAAGATTGGCTTCTAGGGCGAGGGAGCAATCCTTCCCACCCGAGATGGGACAGTGGGTCAGTCTTTCCAGTGCTGAGCTCTAGAGAGAGAGTAGCATGAGGTTGCCTTCAGGAAACAAGGGTCAGGGCACAGGACCTGCTGTCAGGGCTGGGTCACCAGTGCCTGAGCACTAAGGAGATGAGGAAAGTTTGTCATCTTGAAAGAAAAAAAAGAAGTGCAAACCAGTGAGCAAGCCTGGGCTCCATCTGTGAAACAGGAAGGTATGAGACAGATATCCAACCACAGAGAAGTATGCAGATGTCAATCAAAGTCCCAAGGTCTAGCAGCCACTCCTTGAACAAATTCCCACCCCACTCCCCACCCCCACCACCACCAGACCAAAAGTCCTACAGGTCCCTGATCCGTGGGAATCAGAGAACCAGGGGAGTCCTGTCCCTGCCTGGATACTTTATGCAAGTGTGTGGGCTTAGGTCTTGGAAGAAACAGAGTCTGGTCAACCCCAGTGGTCGTCACCCCAGTTCTAGCATGATCCCAAGGTCAGTGGAGCCCATCAACATCCCTTCAACAACTTGAGCATGGGACATACAATTAAGTAGGAAAACGTGAAAAATAAACTATCAGGAGACTCTTTTTCCACTGCCACCCCCCCCCCCCCATTAAACCTTGTAGATGGAGCAGCGGAGCTAGCTTTACCCAAAATAATTACACAGAAACTGTATTCATTTAAACACTGCCTGGCCCATTTGTTTCAGCCTCTTATTATCTAATTCTCACATCTTGTTTTAACCCATATTTAGTAATCTGTGTAGCACCACGAGGTGGTCGCTTACCAGGAGAGATCTTAACCTGCGTCTGTCTTGGAGAGGAGAAGCACGGCCACTGCCTATGGCGACTGCCTGAAGCATCTGCCTCACTGCCTTCTACCCAGCATTCTGTTCTGTTTACTCCGCCTACCTAATTTTCTGTCCTATTAAAGGGCCGAGGCAGTTTCTTTATTAACCAATGAAATTAATACATAGACACTCCTCCATCAAAACCTGGTGAAAATCTCTCTGAACTCTTATGAATTGTGTGGGCTTTAGATATTTCACTGAGTGGGTTATCAAATAAGATAAAGCAGAATGAATGTATTACTAGCCTTAATTATTTTCTTTAGGATACTAAGTCTCCTTAAAATATATTTAAGAGGACTGGAGAAATGGTTCTGTGGTTAGGAGCACTGGTTGTTCTTCCAGAAGACCAGGGTTCAATTCCCAGAACTCATGTGACAGTTCACAACTGTCTGTAACTCCAGTTCTGGGGGACCCACCACCCCTACACAGACACACATGCAGGCAAATCATCAACATACATAAAGTTAAATTAAATCACTAAATTTTTAAAAATGTTTAAATAAAGCCAGATGTGGTGGCACACATGTTTCTAGGGCTTGGGAGGCAGAGGCAGATGGATCTCTGAATCTGAGGCCAAACTCGTCTCCATACAGAGTTTAAGGCCAGTCAGGGCTAGTGAAACCCTGTCTCAAAAAAAAATTTTTTTAAAAAGTGTCAGTAACATCTTATCAGAAAATGCTTTTTATGTAAAGTATTATATAGATAAACCAGAACTCTCTATTAGAGTTATGTGTGCAGATATAAATGTTTATTATATGTAGATGTTGCAGTATAAATAAACACTTAGAAGGCTACATTCCAAACTGATCACTGTAATAACTCTGGAAAGCAGGGGAGGGACTGAGGTTCCAGGAGGCAGGTTCTAGCATACACACAACACAGAACAGGGAGCAGCCAAGCCCACAGCAGCCCTAGCTCCAGAGGCCCCTCCTTGTGTGGACTTCCAGCTCTGTCCGTTCCTGCTTCAGTGCAGGCCTTCACTGGAGCTGGACGTTTCTTTGGGCCGACAATCAGCTCCCACATAGAGACATGGAGACTTACTATTAATTATGAATGCTTGGCCATAGCTTATGCTTGTCCCACTAGTTCTTTTTTTTTCTTTTTTTTTCTTTTTTTCTTTTTTTTTTTTCTTTTTTTGGTTTTTCGAGACAGGGTTTCTTTGCAGCTTTTTTTTTAGAGCCTGTCCTGGAACTAGCTCTTGTAGACCAGGCTGGCCTCAAACTCACAGAGATCCGCCTGCCTCTGCCTCCCGAGTGCTGGGATTAAAGGCGTGCGCCACCACTGCCCGGCTCCCCACTAGTTCTTATAACTTAATTTAACCTATTTCTCTTCCTCTACATTTTGCCTCAAGGCTTTTACCTTCCTTTCATTCTGTATGTCCTACTTTCCTGCTTTCTCCATGTCTGGCTGGCGTCTCCCTGTCGTCTCCTTTTCCTTCTTCCTCAAGCCTAAATTCCTCCTCCTACTCACTCTCCCTGGCTGGAAGTTCTGCCTATACCTCCTCCCTCTCTATCGACCATTAAGCTTTTTATTAGACCAATCAGATGCCTTAGACAGGCAAGGTAAAACAGCAATACATCTTTCCATAATTAAACAAATGCAACATATCTTTACATAATTAAATAAATATTCTGTAGCATAAACAAATGCAACACATCTTTGCATAGTTAAACAAATATTCTGCAACGTTTCATTGAGCATAAAGGCTTGGGCAGCAAAGGGATAGAGTGGGCCCACAGGTTCCAGTTGGTGTCTCTCCCACATGACACATCTTCCCTCTGCTGCCACATCTGTAGCCCTCAGGCTGCAAGCCTAGGCTAGAAACCACTTCCTAAGTACACTCTCCGACTGGCTTCTGCAAGTATGTAAAGCCAAATATCAAAAACCATATACATTTGTAAAATATAAGTATACATATTAATGCAGTGAATGTCGTTCTTAAAGGGACAGTTACAGCCTGAAACGCATATATGAGAAAAACCACTGATCTAAGCTGTTGTTTTGAGTCACAAACCCTAAGAAGAACAAGTCACTAATAAACGGGAGCAAACCAAGCCCAAAGTAAAGGGAAGGAAAGAAAATAGAGAAGGACAGGACATCCTTGAAATAGGAAATCCACTCTGGAAACAAGATCAACAATGGCACAAATTAACTGCAAAGGGCAACCAGACTGGCAGCCCTTGGCATGACTAATCCAGAAAAATGAAAGAAACCTAGCAACATTAGAAATGAAAGGGAATACTATTAAAGATCTTGTCACCCTCAAAACAAGATATCAAAATTGTCTTATATTGATAAGCCTTATAATCCTTTTAAATTATTTAAATTATCAAAACTGATGCAATGAATAGAAAATATTAAATGTTTACTCTGCTATTAAAACAAAACAAAAAATCCTCCCCACAAAGAAAACTCTGGGCCCATTTTCCAGAGAATTGATAGAGTTACTTTATAATTCATCTAATGAAACCAGAACAACTTAATAACAAAACTTGAAAACATTATTATAATCCCTAGAACATGCCAGACATCGTGGTACAGGCCTTTAAACCCTGAGCTCAGGAGGCAGAGGCTGCCTGGTCTCTGTGAGTGTCAATTCAGTCTTGCCTACATAGAGAGTTGTAGGACAGCCAAGGTTACATATTGAGACCCTGTCTCAATCTACCAGTCAGTCAATCAGAAAACTAGAACTAAAGGCTAGGGATACAGATCAGTGGGCAGAGTGCTCGCCTGGCATACACAAAGCCCAGAATTTTATCCCCAGGGCCGCCTAAACTGGACAAGATGACACACACGTGTGTAATCCCAGCACTCAGGAGCCAGAGACAAAGGGAAAGTTAAGATTTCCTCTGTTACATAGTAAGTTTTATGCTAGTCCGGGATATATGAGATCCTGTTTCAAAGCAAACAGACAAAACAAAATGAATTAGGGTTTTACCCTTTCTCCATGGATGTCCACGTTCTTGTGTTCTGCAGTTGGACAGGTCTGAGACAGCTCTCACTATGAGCCAAGTCTAACTGGAACTCGTCATCCTCTGGCTGAGTGCTGAGTTGTTACCTGTTGAGTGTTGAGAGTTCAGGCAAATGCCACCGTGCCCAAATAGACGCCAAAGTCCTAAACAAAAGAAATGAACAAATTAAATTTTGTGAGGGTCCTAAATCCCAACCTACAGTCATTTCCTCCTAGGAATTTGCCATCAGAGAGAATAAGAACAAAAAAATCAATACAAACATCTGGATGGGCAAAATTCAAGATGTAGACATAACTTAAAAATAAACTCTTAGAAAATCATGAATATAAAGTAACTTCCTTAGTCTCTTAAAGAATGCCCACAAGCCAGTCATGGGGATGCGTGTGGGAGGCTGGAGAGGAAGACCGCAAGCTTGAGGGTAACTTGAGCTCCTCGGGAGCCAACAGCAGAGCTTGTAGTCAGTACTGAGTTTCTGAGGGGTTTGGAGATTCTCCCTGAGATTTAGAACGAGACAGCTGTAGTCATAGCACTCCCTGTGTTCAGCACCGAGCTGAAGACCATCGCCAGCTCAGCAAGACAAGAAAAAAGAGAGTAAGGGCTTAAGGTTTGGAAGGACGAAAGATCACTGTCACATCAGCACATAAAACGATTCTTAGCTTGTTTTTAATTTTATTTATTTGTTTTTATTTCTTTTATTTTTGATATTATAATGTAATTACATAATTTCTTTCTTCTTTTTTCTTTCTCCAAACCCTCCCATATACCCTCCCAGCTCTCTTTCAAATTCATGACCTCCTTTTTCCTTAAATGTTGTTACATACATATGTATGTAATGAACATATTCCTAGATACATAATAACAATCTGCTCTATCTGTATAATGTTACTTGTTTTGAGGGATGACCATTTGGTATTGAATAACCAAATGGGTATGCTCTTTCCTGGGAAAGACTATTTCTCCCGTTCTCAACCTTCCTCTGCTGCCTGTAGTTCTTTGCCTAGGGTTGAGGTCCCACTCATGAGAGCATATCTTTAGAGGTCATCCTTGTTCAACCCATGTTTACACAATTGTATTGGTGAGGTTTTATGGGTGTAGCTTCTGACCTTCTTAAGAGACACAGTCTCACCGCAAACTCCCCCTACCTTTGGCTCTTACAGTCTGGCCCCTCTTCACAATGACCCTTGAGCCTTATGTGTGGGAGTTGTATTGTTGTATTGGAATTGGGTCCCACTCTTTTGAATTTTGATTGGTTGTGACATCTCTGTCTGTCTCAAAGAGAAGTTTCCTTGATGAGAGTCGAGGATTACAATTATCAGGGGGATATAAGGACAAATACCTAGAATGTAGTTAGGGTTTTTTGCTTTGGTAAGGCGGCAGTTGTAGGTTCTCCTCTAAGACCCATTCCTTCCCTAGGACTGAGGAGTTGGCTAGGATTTCAATACCAGAACTCTCTCTGTAGGCCAGAATGGCCTCAAACTCACAGAGATCCACCTCCCTTCTGAGTGCTGGGATTAAAGGTGTGTGCCATCACAAATAGCAACATGACAAAGTTCTACATTAGGAATCTAAAAATATCTTCAGTATATTGAGATGAACAAGGAAATCTACCAATATTTCTAGAATAAGTAAACATACAAAAATCATTTGGGTCTCTATGTCACAGTGAAGACAAATGAAAAACAGGTCTTAAAAACCGTATTTATGATTCCATCAAAAACAGCTTACCTTTAACAAATATGAGAAATCTCTATCCTAAAAAATACATCATTACTGTATAAAATTAAAGCATTTATGTAAATTGAAAGAAGAGCCATGCCTGTAGAAAGACTCACTTTGATAAAGAAGTCAAAATCTCCAAGATGATTTATAGACCCAGTATCAATCAGATAAAAACAGTAATGATTTGTGTTAAAAACTGATAAGTTGGTTCTAACATGTAGATGAATGTAATGGTACATACCAAAATAATTTTGATTAATAAAAACACTTCCGAGGTATTATAAAGCCACAATTCAGACTGCCGTATTGGTATAGGCTAAGAAAAAAGAGACAAATGTACCAGGATGTATGAAAAATCCAGAACCCCCCCCCGCCAATAACCTCACTCATATTTAGCATCTTATTGTGTATGTAGAGGATAACACTGTTCTTAAAAAATGATAGGGTACTTAGCTATCTACACAGAAAAAATGATCTTTTAGCTTTGCCATATGCTGTCAGGCTTTAGGTAGATTATAGATCTATAGATTTTTGCAAGATGTAAAAGAATAAGGAGCGTAGAAGAAAACTTGGGAAAATGTCTCCATGACTGTGAAAAAGAAAATCCCTAAAGCATGCTATAAAAACCTAATAATGAAGCAAAAATTAATAAAATTACCTACATTCAAGTTTATACCTTGTTCATCAAAAACAGCAAATGGCATCACTGATGGGGAAAACCTTGTGGTTTCCAGCAGAGGGCTTGGCTCCAAAATATACCATCAAGCTGGGCAGTGGTGGCGCACGCCTTTAATCCCAGCACTCGGGAGGCAGAGGCAGGCGGATCTCTGTGAGTTCAAGGCCAGCCTGGTCTACAAGAGCTAGTTCCAGGACAGGCTCTAAAAAAAAAAAAGCTGCAGAGAAACCCTGTCTCGAAAAAAAAAAAAGAAAAAAGAAAAAAGAAACAAAATATACCATCAAACAACAGAAGCAGGCATTCCTAAGAGAAGTTAACTAAAAAGTCGATTAATTGTCATAAAATGCAGTTAAAATCTCAGTGTAACCCTCTGTGTATCTACTATAAAACCAACATGGAAGCGGCGGGCTGTGGAAAGTCTTAGTGAGGGTGTGGTCTAATTGGGACTCTCAGAGTACCAGTAATGGAAACATTGGTACCACAGTTTTGGAAGACTCCAGGACCTTTGCTCAGAGAGAATACTTATAAACCCTGAAAGGTTTGCTCCAATGGAAATACATACATGTGTTCACCAAAGGAAGTGCACACGAAGCACCATTAGTGATAATCAAACACAGGAAGCAGCCCAGATGTCCACCCATGGCATATGGCATGGTAACATATTCATACCTGGAATGCTTTAAGCTTACGTAAATGGAATTTTCTTCTATGATGCTTAAAGGCATAAACAAAACCAGTGTTGCTTTGAAGAAGAGTCACTCTGGAGGAGGGATACAGTGATTAGCAGGGTACAGGAACGGCATGGCTGGGTCTTTGCAATGTTCTGCCTGGTCTAGGGAGGATTACATGGGTATGTGTAGTATATGGACTGTTATTAAAATAGACACTCACATTTTCTGCATTTTTTATATTTTGATTCTTAAAGTCACAATAGAAATTATATTAGTGGGATTATAGTCAAAACGTTTGTGCCTATTTGCCGAGGAAAGCTGAGAAAGGATGAATTAGCTTGAATTGGAATGGGGACCCAGGAATCTGAGCCCCTCATCCGTGAACGTTGTGCCGTTCTCCCTTCAGGTGGAAGGACTGACTGTGGAGGGCCAGCAGTTCGGAGAAAGCGTCAAGGAGCCCGGGCAGACCTTTGTGAATGCCGAGTTTGATGGGATTCTGGGCCTAGGATACCCCTCATTGGCTGCTGGAGGGGTGACCCCAGTGTTTGACAACATGATGGCCCAGAACCTCGTGGATCTGCCTATATTTTCTGTCTACTTGAGCAGGTGAGGCCAGTCAACTCCTCTCCCCCCTAGATCAGGTCAGTGATGACCACGGGCAGATAACCTGTGCACGAGACTTCACAGGCCTAAGACCCATGACTCTCTCGAATCTCTTGTTTGACCTATGATATATGATCTTGAGCAAAACACTTAGGCTCTCTGGATTTTGAGGAAATGTGATTTGCCTCATAAAGAAGCTATGACAAGAACGAAGTGAACTGCCACCATGAATTCAATCTGTGGACCCTTGAGATTGGCTAATTATTTATATGGTCAATAAATACCAAGGTCCCGTTGCATGCCACATGCGTAGACATCAAAGCACATGAAACAAGGACCATCTCCGTGGTTGGGAGACAGGGGGAGAATTAACCAGTAAGATGATACTAAAAATAAGTTGTACTTTAAAGGCTAGAAAAGTGTGGTATAACCACACAGAAGAATATGGCTTGGCCTTGGAAAAGATACAGTATGGAGATAGTCTTTCTCTTTCCTACCAAGTTCAATCTCCCACACCTCACAAAATTTTTCTGACGTGTGCTAGAACATGGATTAAGCTTCAAGACTCAGGCTAAACAAAATAAGCCAGTCACCAAAAGGACAGCTAAGGATTCCACTCACAACAGGCGCCCAGAATTGAATTCATAGACAGAAAGTACAGTGGTGGTCGTCATGAGTCGGGAGGATGGGAAAGGAGTCTCCTTTAAAGAGACTCAGTTCTGCATGGTGAAAATGTTCGGGAACTTGACTTCATGGCAATGAAAATCTGAACTACACACTCAAAACCGGCTAAGATGGTTAATTTAGAACTACGTTGCCACAAGTTCTGAAAATCCATACACTACAGCTGGGAAGAGCAAGACGCTCACTGTCCCTGTACCCTTTCCTGGGAAGCTCACCTCACTTTCCTCCCTAAGAGAGAGACTTCTCTTTTCCACTCTGACCTTGCCTGAGCTCACCATGCTCCAATGTAAATCCCCTTTCTCTGTCCCCTTCCACAAGAAGAGTCCTGCATTTGCTCTCTTGGGCTGTGTTGTGTCTCCAGAGTGACTGAGGTTGAGACCAGGTTCGGATAGGACTTTGATCAAGGCACACTGTCAGGGCTCCTGTCTCTCCTTGCATTGTTTTGTGTCCCGGGGCCTCAATTTTCTCAAGCAAATACAAGGTTGATTTGAGAATTCCACAAGATAAGGTGGTGGGAGTTGTAGAACCCAGGATTCGTGCATGACAAGCATGCCAAGCAAGTGTTCAACCGCTTAGTTACATCCCCAGCTCCCACTAAACATAAAATTCCTGCAGATATATGCTCCTTCCCCACACCACCCTGTCCTTCAGTGTCCCAGGCTTTGTGTCTTTCCTCTGTGTCCTCTCCCTCCTAGAAATGCTCTTCTTCCCCAAAGCCTACTAAATCCCAGCATATAAACTGAGAAATAACTACCAAAGAAAATGAACCAATAGTCAAGTTCTAATAAGACATACTGCTTTCAAGTTACCCTCGCCACCTTAACAAAGAGCAGTGAGCATTATGGGAACTCCTGACAGCACAGCATTCCTAGCAGGGAAGATACTCCCAGAAAGGGTATTTTGGGGGTACCCTCAAGTTGCATCCTCAGTGTCTGCACACCCAGGATGGTCCTGACCTTGGATCTGAAGTTCTGATGCTCCCTACCTCCTCAACTTTTTATCCAAGAAGCAGGGAATATTCACAGAGCATTGGACAGAGTTGTTCTCTTTGGTCCCCAAAGGCTCAGGCTGCCTAGGAGTTTCTGCTACCTGGGTACCAGTGTGAGACATGCAACAGAGGGCCCTCGCTGACCATCCTGCTCAGTGTTTCCAGTGGCCCTTCTTTGACCATTTGTCTATCTCTCTATGCAGTGACCCACAAGGTGGCTCAGGCAGTGAGCTGACTTTCGGAGGCTATGACCCCTCTCATTTCTCTGGGAGCCTCAACTGGATTCCAGTCACCAAGCAAGGTTACTGGCAGATTTCCCTGGATGGGTGAGTATCATCCATGTAGTAGCCATGGTTGAACAGAAAAACTCACGACAGCCACGACTCAAACTGTATGAACTGAGTGACACTCCCAGGCGCTAGAGTAGATGCTGGGAACCTGACATCTAGACTGGAGGTGTGGAAACATACAGGAAGGACTGGAGAAGTGGCTTCCTTCTGTATACATTTAGCAGGGCTCCTCCTAACTCACAGCAGTTAACTGCCCTGTTCATGCAGCCTTAATGCATGAGGCAAGGGCTGAGAGACATGGGGATTGCAAGGGTGATTCGGACTCAGGTTTTTGCTTTCTTGAAGCCTGCATGAAGATGAGATGTGGTCCCAAATTGCCACCACACAAAGTGGATGTGGTCAGTGCTCCAAGAGTCACTAGGATGGTCGGCCAGCAAACAGAGTGAGACTTCTCTGTCTGAAGACTGTGCAGGGGGTGTGGAGGCAGGGGCTCTGAAATGGAACCTTGAAATCCACGCATGAACATAGAGCTAATGGGAAAGTAGGGTTACACCCCTGTTACATGACCAGCTCCGTGCTAGGTGAGGTAGGAGCTCAGGGCAGAGCAATCTAGTTTCTGCTCCTAAGACGCTCTGGATAAAAAGTAAAAGAGATCCAGTGCTCACTGTCAATGGACGCTTTTCAGACGGTAGATATTTACCTATTCATGCTCATCACATCAGTTTAAGGAATCTGTTGTTTTTTTGATTTGTGTTGTTTTTTGAAACAGGACCTTGCAATGTAGCACCAGCTGGCCTGGAATGCTCAGGATCTTGTCACCCCAGCCTCCTACATGCTAGAGTTACTTGCAGTTGTCCCCACCATGCCCAGATTCTGATCTGCATTTCTGAATAAAAACAGAGTACAGTAGAAAAATACAAGAATGTATTTCAGCGTGTGTGTGTGTGTGTGTGTGTGTGTGTGTGTGTGTGTGTGTGTGGTTTGGTCAAGAAGTAAGTATATCTCCTACTGTGAATCTCAGTCAAAAAAAAACAAGTTGAGTCGGGTATAATGGATCATGCCTATAATTCCAGTACTCATGAGACTGAGACAGGAGGATTGCTATGAGCTTGGAAGTAGTCTGGACAGAGTGAAACCCTGTCTTTAAAAAGAAGCAATCTGGCTAGGAATGGTGGCACATGCCTTTAATTCCAGCAAATGGGAGGCAGAGTCAAGTGAATCTCTGTGAATTCTGGTCTACAGAGTGAGTTTCAGAACAGCCAAGGCTACACAGAGAGACCCTGCCTCATCCAAACAAATATGCTAATTGGAAAACATTCTTGTGGTAGAAAAGACCAAAGCAGACGCCATTATTGTGTCCCGATGTGGTAAAGGGCCCCCCCACTCAAGGAGCAGGTGCTAACTATGGGACCATGGGGCCCCTTGTCCTCAGAATCCAGGTGGGAGACACAGTGATGTTCTGCTCTGAGGGCTGCCAAGCCATTGTGGACACAGGGACCTCCCTCATCACTGGCCCCTCCCACAATATCAAAGAGCTTCAAGAGGCCATTGGGGCCTCACCCATGGATGGAGAAGTAAGTGTCTACCCAGGGTGGGGTTGGTGTTGGAGCAGGAGAGCCCGTCCTTCTCTGGGGAGAGAGCTGTGTCTGAGTTGATCCTTCTCTGTTTTAGTATGCTGTGAATTGTGCCACCCTCAACACGATGCCAAATGTCGCCTTCCTCATCAACGGGGTTTCATATACCCTCAGTCCAGATGCCTACATCCTGCCGGTAAGGGCCGTTTCCTTATTCTGTGAGTCACAGTGTCCTCCCCACGTGCCTGTCACTTCCCCCTTCACGTCGACTCCAAGTTCCCTCCCACCTAGTGCAGTTCTGATGTGGCATTTTCTCTGAGAGGGACGAAGCTGCCTGTGGTAGAAACTCCTGGGCTTGCTTCTAGTTCTCAGTTCTGCCTTGGAGCAGCATCTATTTAGGTAGAAGACATTTAAGGAAGATTTTCGATGTTGCCATGAGGAATTGATCAACAAACATATCAATCCTCTGCACCACCCTTGTGCAACTGGAGATGTTATTATCCTGATTTATAGAGGAAGGATACCGAGGTTCTCAGAGCTAAATAAATGGCTCAGGAATGTCTGCTGGGTCTGGAGAGATGGCTCAGCAGTTAAGAGCACATGCTTCTCCCCCAGAGGACCACAGTTGGCTTGCTGGCACCCAGTTTGTGTGACTCCCAAACCACATGTAACTTCAGCTCCAAGAAACCCAAGGCCCTCTTCTGATCCTGTGTGTGCACAGATACATACTACACACAGATACATAAATAGTAAAAAAAAATTTAAGGAGTGATTTTTTTTTTTTGAAAAAAGATATGAGCTGTTTTGGGAGGGGCAACATTCTGATTAGCTTCCTTCCTCAAGCCAAAATGTGTCTTTTATTGCAATGACTCCCAATTCTGCGGGTAAGGTAGAGACGAAAAGCTGGACGTTTTTAGAAACCTATAGTCACTTCACAGCCCCTGGACCTGGTTTTTGATGTTGCACTTCTTGGGAAACTTTAATGTGCTGATCTTTAACCAGAATCACTCATGCCACCAATGACTGTGCCAACATAAAGGTGCTAAAGCAGCATGACTTTCCCTTTATACTCCAAAGCATAGCTTTGTGGTAAGCTTCCTAGGCTCTTGGGGCATTCTTGAAAGCTCTTGGGAGAGCCTCTGCAGACAGCATGCTGAGAACAAACCGCACGGTGCGACTGAGCCCTGCTCACCAGTTTCCATCCTCATAGCCGTGTTACTGTGTTTCTTTTGGATGCCAGCACTTAGTGGATGGGATGTAGTCTGTGGCAATGGCTTTCTTAGTCTCAGCCAATAGAATGCAGTTCTGGGGCAGTAGCTTTCCTAATCTTAGTGGATGGGATGCAGTTCCATGGCAGTGGCTTTCCTAGTCTTAGTGGATGGAATGCAGTTCCGTGGCAGTGGCTTTCTTAGTCTCAGGGCATGAGATGTGGTTCCGTGGCAGTGGCTTTCCTAATCTTAGTGGATGGGATGCAGTTCCGTGGCAGTGGCTTTCTTAGTCTTAGCAGATGGGGTGTAGTTCTGCAGTAGTGGCTTTCAAGGACTTGACATTAATCCTCCAGGTAGACCCCTCTAGATCCTGGGAGATGTCTAGCACCTACACTCCCCTACTTTTACCCAGCAAGAGGCTTTGCTTAAACCCATACCCAACATGGTACTAGGGTCCTTTCCTGCCAGATTTCAATCAGGGCCATCTGAGTACATCAAGGATGCTGAAATGAGTTGGAATTTGATCCTCGTCCTCTCACAGAGTTTTGACTCACCCTACCTCATCAGAAACTTTGAGTTTCAGATGGCTGTTGGGAAAACCACGCTTGCCTGGGAGAAACCAAATCTTTGCTAAATTGAAAAATAAGATCGGGGGCCAGGAGTGGTGGTGCATGCCTACAAGCCCAGCACTCAGGAGACAGAGGCGGGCTAGTGGGTTCTGGAAAACATGACTTACAAAGGCTCCCTTCATAGAAAAACGGGTGTGTGCTTGCCTTTTGTCTAAGAAAAGCCACTCAAATGCTTCTTCCTCAGATGCCAAGAAGGAAGTGGTGATGGCTAGTCATGGAGTTGTTTCTCTCCCTTATAAAAATCAAGTTGAGTTCTCCTTGGAACCAAAGAAAACTGGATTTAAACCAATGTGTTTTATGCCAAACCTTTTCGCAATAGGTCTCTGTGTTTCCAGTTATGAACTGATCAGGGTACGGCCGTAAAGACACACAGTTCTCAGAACTGCAGCACACAGATGAGTGAACCGAGCAAACACGCACTGTACTGAGCAAGCTGGAACATGGGCATGAAATGATTGACGAACCCACCAACCACAGCGGTGGCACTCACCCGCCGTCTCAGGCCATTTGGTGCCAGCCAGCCCCACCACTCAGCATAGCTCCCAGGACTGTGTTCATCTTCCCCTTTCTGCTACTAATTGCTTCTTTTGGACCCTAGGACTTAGTGGATGGAATGCAGTTCTGCGGCAGCGGCTTTCAAGGACTTGACATTCCGCCACCAGCTGGGCCCCTCTGGATCCTGGGGGATGTCTTCATTCGACAGTTCTATGCAGTCTTTGATCGTGGAAATAACCAAGTGGGGCTGGCCCCCACGGTCCCTTAAATGGGGATGTATGTCTATGTATGGATACCTGATACCCCTTTAGCCTGTTAGATCTCTTTATACCTATACAAGTCAGTTCCCACAGGATGCAGCCATCCCAGAGTATTCAGACTAGAGAAAGCTTGAGAGCACACACCCAGCTTCTCTGACACTGCACACACACACACACACACACACACACACACACACACACACACCACCTCCACCACCACCGTGATGAAAAAATGAAGTTCTGTCTGTAATCTTCATTGCTTTTTGTCAACTTTCTATTATGGAACTCTCCAAAGATATATACAAGGAGATGTGATGGCAAAGTAAACCCTGTGCACCGCTACCCCACTTCACAGCCCGTCCACACGTGGTCGGGCCTCTACCCCACTTCACAGCCCGTCCACACGTGGTCGGGCCTCTACCCCACTTCACAGCCCGTCCACACGTGGTCGGGCCTCTACCCCACTTCACAACCCCTCCACACGTGGTCGGGCCTCTACCCCACTTCACAGCCAGTCCACACATGGCCAGCACCTCTGTCTTCTCTCCCTTTGGCTCCACACATCTAAATTCTAAGCACCGTATCATTTTATCTAATGTCTAATATCCTTAAAAGTTAAATTTAAATGTCTCTCACTCGCTCATAAATGTGTCCCTTTTTTTTACAGTTGATTTATTTGTATCAGGATTCAAACCAGATCCATAACTGGGAGAAAAACATAAATTGCATTCAATTGAAATGTCTCTTAAGTCTCTTTTCTTCTACAGAATTTTCCATTTTCAGAATCTTGTTAATTACAACCAGGGCATGATGGTACATGCCTATAATTCAGCACTCTGGAAGCTGAGGCAGGAGGATCACTTCAAGTTCAAGGCTTTCTGGGCTACATAGCAATCTCCAGGCCAGCCAGGACCAGATGGCAAGACTAGGTCTCATAAAAAGACCAAAAATAAGATTTTGACTGGTTAAAATCTAGGGCTATCATTTGACATGGGTCTCTGTGCCCACCGTTCCTATGAGATGGTAGTTAGATCTGGAGGCCTTAACTCACGGCGAACTGTTACATAGACGGCACTGGGTACTTCCCATCAGACAGGTTAAAGCCATGTTAAGTTGGATGAGTGAATTTACAGTTGTCGGCCTCCATCTAATACAAAACCCTCTCTTTCAGCAGCCACTGATGGTCATCAGGGAACCCTCATGATGGTTAGTGTTTCCCCATTTTTTTTTTCATAAAAATCCCCTTCCTTCATCACCCTTCTGCTCACTGTGAGGTATACCTCCTATACAAAAGATGACAATTGCCTAGGCTCCCCCCCACACTTCAATTGTCAAAATAATGAGAGGGTGCTAGAGCAGAGAGTAATGGATTTAAATCTACCCTTTCTAGCATATTACATTTATTTAAATAATCCATTTTCAATGACCTTTTAGGTTACTTCCTGTGAGTTTCCCCAGCCCATCTGATACACTTCCACCCTATCAGGCAGCCTCAACCATTGTCCCAAAGAGTTCCTTGAAGCATGCCTATAAGTTTACTGTCAATGAATGAACATATGTGGTAGGCTGTCAAACAGAAGAGGAGGTAGGGACACTCCCCAAAGTCTGTCCTGAAGGACTTGCCAGGGAGAAACTGAGCTGGAAGCCATCTTCATTCTGGGGTTGAAATTATATAATTTCCTCTGGGCATATTAACAGGGATAGTTATTGGCATGCAATGTTTTTCTTTCTACACAAAAGAAATAATGGTCCACATAGTCTCTAAATTGCTGCTTTCATTTCAAAATATAAAAGCTCAAGCAGGAATATGGAAGTTCAAGGCCAGGATACACTGCACATCAAGACGCTGTTTAAAAGAAAAATGAAAGGGCAGGAGGAAGAAGGGAAAATATGTGTGTGGTTCTTGATACCACAGATAATTCTCCATTCCAACATGTATCTACTGTCTGTTTATCCCATCTTCTTCCCATCTCATTTGGCTCTTTGTGATTTGGTTCAACCCAAAACAATCAGTGCTTGATTTGTGTCAGGCACTAAATGTGATATTTTAAGACCTGCAGGGTCACTAGGACAGGCCCACACTGTCATTTATAGGTAAGAGGAGTCAAGGGACACACCCCAAGCTGTGATTCCCACTGGCATCCCACCTCTCATCATGCCCGTGCCCATACTTTTTGTTTTCCCTTGATAGAGTTTATTCATTTCATTTGCTTTATTAACTCACAGCCTTTGAAGTTTAGTCAGAACAGCTTGATGTTCTAAACAAGCTACCAAAGTGTGAGAGTAGGCGGGCTAACAATGTAAACTCTGAGCCAGACAAGCCAAGACGAGCTTGCTCACCTGCGAAATGGTCATGGTAAGGGGAAGTGCACCGTGAAGTCACATGAGGACACTGTGCCTGTAGCAGTTTGAAGAATGGCCCCCATAGACTCATATATTTAAGTATTTGGTTCCCAGTTGGTGGAACTGTTTGGGAAGGATTGGGGTGTGGCCTTGTTGGAGAAGGTGTATCACTGAGCTGAGGTTCAAGGTGTCCATATTCTTCCTAGTTAGCCCTCCCTCTCTCCCTTTCCCTCTCCCTCTTTCCCTCTCTTTCTCTCTGCCTCATTCTTATAGATCAGAGGTAAGCTCTCAGCTATCGCTCCAGCACCATGTCTGCCTGACTGTTGCCATGCTCCCCACCATGACGGTCATGGACTCTGACCCTCTGAAACTGAAAGACCCCAATAAACTCTTTCTTCCATAAGTTCCTCGGTCATGGGGTTTTGTTAAAGCAACAAAAAATACTAAGACAGAGCCCATTCGGCATGTAGAAGCACCAGCTAGCTTGTAGGACTTGGTCCTTAGGGTACAGGCCTTCACCTATCAGGAAAACACGCAGAAAAAGCAGAGGTCCCTGAGACAAAAGACTTTATAACTTGTCCTCTCAGCCAAAGCATCCCTGAGCCACGTGGAGGCCAGCTTGGGAACAGCATCCTTGCAGGTGTTCTCCTTGGGGTCAATTCACCCTATAGTTCACTAGAATGTGATGACCTCAGGCTGCACATCCAGTAGACTGAGAAGAGTGGAAGAGGTCCGGAGGGTGGACATGATGCATAAGCCACACTATTGGCTCTGCCAAATGACCAAATGAAGTGGTGACTGTCTTCACAGCAGTCCCACCAGCACTGCCACAGGAGTACTGCTGCCACCTAGCCTTTTGTTCCATCCTTCTGAGCACTGCCTTTTCCCAGGGGTGTTTCAAGAACATCCTACTCTGATACCACCACAGCCCTGTGCCCACATCACACCAGTGCCCCTGCGCCCATGTCGCACTGTGTCCCTGTGCCCACATCATACCAGTGCCCTGTGCCCACGTCACACCAGTGCCCCTGTGCCCCTGTGCCCATGTCACACCAGTGCCCCTGTGCCCACGTCACATCAGTGCCCTGTGCTCATGTCACACCAGTGCCCCTGTGCCCACATCAAGCCAGTGCCTGACTGAACTTCCCAAAAGTCATGAGACTCCCATCCTTCCCTCATTTCCACTTCCCTGTAGTCCCTCCTGGGTACCAAAAGACACTCAAGCTAGGAGGATTTTCATGACTGTCAAAGACCTTGCCTTTGTTAGAACTCCCTGCTCCATGCTTATGAGCCTCCGGAACCTGTTGAATACACACACACACACACACACACACACACACACACACACACCTGTGTCCTCACTTGCACATTCTCTTCTCAAGAGTCCTATTTCCACCATGGGTGCGGGTCACTCTGCAGAGTAGCCTTTTCTTGAGGGACCACAGGGGAAGACATGTCCTACATCTGCAGTCCCAGGATTCAGAGGGTGAGGAGCAGGAGGTTCAAGGCCAGCATGGGTTACATAGTAACACGCCATTACCACCACCCCTTACCCATCTCTAAATAAATAAGCAAAACCTAGGTGGAACCTTCCAGTGCCGAGTACGCACAGCCAAGGCATTG
The DNA here is from genome assembly GCF_903992535.2 of Arvicola amphibius. Taxonomy (NCBI): domain Eukaryota; kingdom Metazoa; phylum Chordata; class Mammalia; order Rodentia; family Cricetidae; genus Arvicola; species Arvicola amphibius. The sequence continues at coordinate 88,396,914 of NC_052058.2, read as the reverse complement.
GGCCGAACTGGATTCCTTTCCAGTGCCAGCTCTCTTCTGCCACTCAGAGGGTCAGCATCTCCTCTGCCTACCCCAGGTCACTTCCGTTTCACCGAGCCTGCACACCTCCTCCCCTCACCCAACGCTCGCTCGGGCTGCCAGTCCTTCAAGCTCCAGTTCAAATTCCTTCTTCTTCCTCTTTGGAGCACCTTACCTAGGACTACCATCTTCCTCCTCTGAGTTCCCTTATGCCTTTACTTAGTCTCTGTCCTATGTCTCCTGCTAAACTCCAGAACCCACTTGAGTCCCCCTGAAGGAGACCTATTCAGACTACTGACCGAATGCAGCGGGTGTGGCAGGGCGCAAGCTGAGCAGCCGTCTCCAGCGTGATGGAAGGAGCAAAAGGGAAGCTACTGACTTCAGCTTCACGTGGACGGAGGAAATGGGGGCTGGAGCCTGAGAGCTGCTGTCTTAGTTTCCAAAAGGCACAGGAAGCAGTTCTGCAAACAGTACCTAGCGGAGCACATTTCAGGGCCCTGCTCAGAAGCTGTAAAATCCAGCACCGACAGGGCACTTGCCACACCCCAAAGGGTCCTCAGCAGGGCAGACCTTGTGACAGCAAGGCCACATGCCACTGCATCACCATGGTGTATGCCCCACCACCATCTCACTTATGTGTAGTCATCTCCTCTGAGATAAAACCTTCTGCCTTAGAGGGAAGCTAAAGAGGTGAGATGGTCCATTCTTCAGGGATGCTTTCTTTGAGCTCAGAAAATAAACAACTGAGAGGCTTCAGGAAGTTCCTAAAACCGACCAGGTGTACCTGACCCCTCCCTCCCTAAGCACAAATAAGCAGTAAGGACTGCCGAGCCACTTGGAAGAAGCGCAGACCAGCCAAGCTGCCTCCATGAGGCGAGACTGTCTGAGCTGCCTGGAAGAGTCACCTTCCAACCTGTTGAGCTGTTTGCACATTGTGCAGCGGGCCCAGGTTACAGCTTTCATGAACTGTCACCCATGCTGGGAGAGCTTTGGTGATGCAGCTGTCTTTGAGTCACTTCTGTTCCTGTGACCCCTCGCCCATGCTCCTGTAAGCAGCTCCGATAAAACTCACTGGGTCACCTAGTAAGGTGGCATCCTTACTTGGCTCCCTATCTGAACAGACATTTGTTCAGGTCTCCCCAGTCGTCATCACACACACACACACACACACACACACACACACAAAACTACGCAGGCTAAGTTTCGATTAAAATCTAGTCTCAAAAAGGTAGAATAATATTGGGGAAGCTTCTCCCATCCACATTCTAACCAGGCCAGCTCTGCAGAGCTTATGAGATCACTGGTAGCTGGAGAGATGGCTCAGTGCTTAGGAGTGCTGACTGCTCTTCTAGAGGGTCCAGGTTCAATTCCCAGCACTCACATCAGCTAACTACCATCTGTAACTCCATTTCCAAGGAAGCCAACGCCCTCTTCTCTTCTGGCTTCCACAGGCACTGCATATATGTGGTGTACAGACAGGAGATCACTGGATTCATTCAGGGTGGTATGGACTCGGGGTGGGGTGAGGGACCTCTAAAGGACAACAGTCCAAGAGCCCAGCAGCCTCCATAAACCTTGGCTACCTGAGCAACCAAATTACTTCACTTGTGCAAACAGTCTTTAGAATTCCCCTCAGTCTTCCTATAAAAAATTCAGTGTAGAAATCATTAGGTCCCTTCTCCCAAGTCTGTTTGCTAGCTGATACAGGAAAATAAGTTTCAATTTTTGTTCCACCAAAAACTCTTTAGTAGGGCCCATGCTGGCAGCACAATTGTCCAAGCATGGGATCCAGGGCTACTCGTTGGCTTTCCAAATGCAAGACTCTATGGCTGGTTTAGACACACGGCGGCTGGAAAGCCTGTCATAGGGAGCAACTGGAAGCAGGAGGAACTTTCTGACAGCACAGTAACCAAAGGAACAGGTCTACAAGGAGACAGAGTCCTAACTTGTGAGGGATACGGGGTGCACCAAATACACCCTAGGGGAAAGATCTGGGGGAGTCTTGTCTAAACTCACTCCATCTGCCTTCCACCTGCCAACTAGACTCACCCAAGGCATGCTCCACGACAGTGAAATGAGGTGCCAAAATTAACTGTGTGCTAACAGCATCTTAATTTACTGTCGCCTTCTGGGTGCTTCAGTTTGGGCCACACAACCTACCCAGAGGGGCCTAGGGTGGATTTTGGGGTGCCAGGACATGCCTGATGTGGTGTGGAGTGTATGGGGTGAGTTTATTCTACACGAGTGAGGTTGGGGGCGTGGGTGGTTTAAAGTGTGTGTGGTGAGGGTGAGGAACAGGTCATGTGTTGTGTATATAACAAGTGTGGCACAGATGTAGGGGTGTGCATACAAAGTGTGTGTGTGCGCGCGCGCGCGCGCGCGCGCGCGTGCATGCACACACGAGCGTGCATGTGTGTCAGTTTGTGAGGGATGTGCACAGTAAAGGCAAGGACTAAGATCAGAACTTTTTCCAAGCTTCCTGGTGCCCTGGTGGCTGGACCAAATCTGCTCCATGGGAGTGTAGAAAACAACAAAGGGCTTCTTTCCTGGGACTCCCATGGACAGAGACAGATGATCCTCCGAGTCCATAAATTGGGCATGTCACCTTACAGGCCTTCTGTTCAAAAGTTCCCCAACTCAAGCCTGCCATTCCTCATCCCCTGGGACTGGAATCCTTATGAAGTAAATACCCCAGTGCCCTAAATCTAGGCAGCTCTGAAGCCTGGCTCTCCCAGTCCACTCCACCCACACAGCTGAGGTCACCCAGGCCCAGCCTCTTTTGCAACTTTCCCAAGTATGTGCAGAGAGAGGAGGAAAACTCAGAGGGAAGTGGCCTCTTCCCAAAGCCGTTTACGTGCTCAGCGCTGGCCAGATTGAAGCCGCCGCTCAGGAGAAGAGAGATCCAGACCAGAACTCCTACCTGGGTGAGGTGAGTGCCCTGCAGCCGCGGCTGCGAGTGTTTTGGCAGCCTCTCTGTCCTTCCAAGTGCCCAGCTGCTCCCAAACTGTCTGGGTGTTGGTGAAGAGGATTAAAAACAGCGGTGCAGGGATGAGACTAAGAATGCAAGAATGTGACAGGTGCAGGGTTTTAATCCAGCCCAAAGACCCCTGCTGTACAGAGAACGTTCCTGGGTGTGGTGGAGAAAGGACTTCCCTCCCAGTCACGGGGAGCTGGGGCCCAGTTCGGGGCATCTGTGGCAATGCCAGACAGACACAGCAACTCAGTCACAGGAGGATAGCGCTACGCCCCTAGATCTGCAGTTTGCCAGTAACTGGAGCCTTCCCAGAGGGCTGCACCCTGAAGCATCTGGTGTCAAACTGGTACATGGACAGGGTGTCTTCTGGGATGTCTATGTGGGGGCTATCAAAAAGACAAGCTCCCCAAAATAGGAAAACATCCCTCTTGTTCTAATCCATAAGTATTTCTTCTGGCCAGGAGCTATAATGAATGAGCCAATGAGTTGCATAGACCCAGGTTCTACGCTACTCATCAAGTGTGTTGTTCTCTCTCTCCTCTCTCTCCTCTCTCTCTCCTCTCTCTCTCTCTCTCTCTCTCTCTCTCTCTCTCTCTCTCTCTCTCTCTCTCTCTCTCTCTCTCTCTCTCTCTCTCTCTGTGTGTGTGTGTGTGCATGTGTGTGTGCATGTGTGTGTCTGTGTGTCTGTGTCTCTATGTGTGATGGGTTTTGTATGCATGATGGATACACACATTTACCACAACGCGTGTGTGGAGGTCAGAGGACAACTTTGTGGAGTTGGTTCTCTTCTTCCACCTTCACATGAGTTCTGAAGATCAAACTCAGGTCACCAGGCTTGCATGACAAGCACCTTTACCTGTAAGCCATCTTGCTAGCCCACCAATTAGTCTTTGATTCAAGTATCCATTGAGATATAATAACATTTTGTAAAATGCAAGTGTTCTATAATTGCTAGGCATTGTGTATTTGATTAAAATGATTGATTAGGGCTTATTGACCAATCCCCTATCACAAAGAGCCTGTGGAGATACGGGTTTCTGAGTATCCTTGGACATATGCTATTTTTTTGCATGGCAGGCATGTGCTACATGGGTGTGTGGATGGGCAAATGCATGGATGGATGAAAGACTCAATGCATGCATAGATGCATGGCACATGGGTGGATGCATCACTCCTCAGAAATCTCCAGATTCCCAGCTTAAGCCACCACGCTTTGGGGACAGGGAAATAGAGAGGTAAGAGGTGCTGTCTAGGGTACAGGCAGTCTACTTGGAGAATCAGGACAAACACCTCCCCCAAAGATCTTAAAGAATGAGAACGCTGAGTCTTCTGTGGGTGTACTTTGTGGAGAAAGCAGGTTTAGACCTGCAAGGATCTGAGTGGGTGAGGCAGACTCTCAAGTGATCCCAGCAGGCAACAAGCCTTGTGTTCCCGGGAATCTTACTAAACAGAAGCCTCTACACTCAACCTGTAAGTCCCACTAATTTTTTTAAGATTGAATATAGTATGGGGAGAAGAGAAGAAGCTGGGGAAGATTGTATACTGGGCAAGGAAACTGGGCTTGCTACAGAATTCTTAGCTATCCCTCTTCTCTGGTCTCCCTGACAACTTACATGGGACTCACCCAAGACAAGTAAGGCAAGAGGCTGTGCTGGGTCCTACTTGGAGCCAGTGGGAAAGAGAGGAAAGGGACGTGGAAAGGTGAAGGCTGAGACCCTCGAGAGTTCCTGCAGGCCAGTCACAAGCCCAGGTACTCTGCAGCAACCCAGTCTCCCTGGCTTTGCAGAGAAACTCAGGCAAATGGGCAAGGCCCAACTTCGGCTGGGATGTGCTGCAGGCCAAGAGCGGAGAAGAGGTGGTCCCTCTGGAGTCCTGCTGTGTGTGGGTTGGGCTTGCTGGGCTGGTCCTGCATTCCAAGCTTGCTACTCACTGTTCAGTAGCAGTGAAGATGACTCAGCCTTGCTGGTGGGGAGATTCCCTGCCTTCCTCTTTGAAGCTCTCGGTCCTGCAGTGAGTAGAAAGAGGCTGAAAGGGACAATGTGGCTATAGTCCAGTGAAGGGTAAAGGACGCTTCAGCTACCATCTGAAACTTGGGAGTAGTCAAGAGAGCCGCCACTGCTGTCTGCCCCCAAATTAACCAACCTTAGCACTGGGCCAGCCCAGGTCACTCTCTGAGCCAAAGGTCAAGGCTATTTTTAGATGTCAGACTCAGAATGTTCACCCTTTGTGGGATCAGGGTAGAGGAGTCTTTGGTGGCAGCACAGTTCCAGGGCACATCTGGAAAGAGGATGGGGATAGTGAAAGGGGTGGAGAAGTCACGAGGCACAGAAGAGGCAAATGAAACCCAAAGGAAAGACACCAACCCACGCCCCATCATTGCCCCTCCCAGTGCCTGGCCTTGCAGAGGAATTGAGCATTTTTGTGGGTGAAGAAACCTACCTCCGGTGAGAGGAGCAAGCACTCAGGGTATGTCTGGCTGTTTCCTAGGAGCCTAGCGTTGCCCAGTACTAGACCATGTGACTTTGACCTCCCAGTCCTATGCGCGCTCCGTGCTTGTAGTTTGAAATCAACCATGGCGGACAGGTGTGCAGCATCAAAAATGGCAACCACTGCAAATTGAGTCTCAGGACCTCCTCTACCAACCCCACCCCACAAAAGCATTAAACTCTGGATCTTTCCTAACCTTGTGATCTTGTTACGCTATCATAACATGATACACACATGCCATCTGCAGATGAAGCCACAGCCAGAAGTGTCCATTTTATCCAGGAGGGAGTGGAGACCCCAAAGCTAGTAATACTCAAGACTCAAGGTCACAGATACTCAAGGCTCAGGGTCACAGATGGGCTCAAGGTCACAGATGGGCTCATTAGGGAAGAGAGAGGGCTCTCTGACCCCCAAAGTCACGGTCATTGCCTGGTATGAGGCAGTCCCCTCCCCTCCCTAGTCACAGTGATTCATCCAAAGAGGAAATCACATTCAGTCACCCAGCCGGTCACACGTGCTTTGCACAGAGAGGTTAAGTCAGTGTGGGACTGGGGGAAAGAGAGAGGTTAAGTCTTCTTCTGATAGTCTTAGATTACAGAAACTGAGATCGCAGAATAACTTTTTAAAATATGGACACTTGAGACAGAATGAAATCTCATAGCCTCTTCTGCCTTCTTTCCCATCTCTCCTCAGACGGTACGCTTCTATCTGTGTTTCCAAGGACGCATGTGAGTGAGGTCAAACACAGAGACACACTGATGCTTATTCCTGACAATTGGACTCAACCACACTCTGTCAAACGTTCACGCTGCTTTTTCTTTTCTACTTAAATTACCGTGTGTGTGGGTGCATGTGCGTGTGCATGTGCAGGTCTTCACTTCATCCTTTTTAAAATGATCTTCTATTTCAGAATATACATGGATTGGCATTTGTGTAGGAATTCTGCTATTAAAAGAGGCCATGATTTTGCGAGTGAATGGAGTAGGGTTGGGAGCATGGGAAGGATCAGAGGCAGGGGGAAGGGTAGGGTGAAATGGTATAAATACAGTACACATATGAAATGTTTTAATTGGTTTAATTTTGTAAAAAGTAAGCATGTTGTTGGTGGACATGCAGGTAGAGCGATTATGTGCTCTGACAGGTCCTTCAGCGGCCAAGCTGCGTTAGCCTCGTTCATCTCCACTTACGGGCAAAGTCTCAGACCACAGTGGTACACTTTACAGTCCTAGATATTTGGGGTCCTGAGGCAGAGGACTGCTGGTTTGAGGCCAGTCTGGGCAATGACATGAGACTCCACCTCAAAAAGGTGTGAGGATGAGGCTCTTTGACCAAGTATCCACCTAGCAGGCTCCTGGCTTCAACACTTTTTCTAGTACTAACAAAATAAAAGCCTGGGTTATCAGTACCTGAGTTGCACTCACTGTACATCTCATTGTTGTGACAAAATGCCAACAAAGCAATTTGGAGAATTCGGGGCTTATTTAGGCTCACAGTTTGACAGAACAATCCATCATGTATGGGGACGGCACGGCAGCAGGAACACAGGGCAGCTGCTCACACTGCATCTGCGGCCAGCAAGCAGACAGATGAATGTCAGTGCTCAGTGTATATGGTGTTTATCTATATGCATATGTATGTATGCATGCATGTATGTATTGTGTGTATGTGTGTATGCATGCATGTATGTATTGTGTGTATTACGTATGTATGTGTGTATGTATTGTGTGTGTGAGTATATGTGATGTGTGCTTATGTGTATATGCATGTATTATGTATGTGTGTGCATGTCTGTGTGTATGCATGTATGTGTGTATGTATGTGTGTATGTATATGTGTATTATGCATGAATGTATGTATTGTGTGTATGTATGTATGTATATATTCAATATGTATATCTATTTGTTCCAGGGTCCTAGACCATGGAATGTGCATCTATATTGAGGGTGTATTTTCCCACCTCAATTAACTCAGTCTAGAAACTCACTCACAGATATACCCAAAAGTTTGTCTCTCAGGTGATGCCAGATCCTCCCAAACTGGTGATCAATATCAGCACATAACAGACAGTCTCTAGAACTGGGCCTGGATCCAAATCTCAACTCCAACCCAGGCTACACTACAGGGTGTGTGTTGTTAGGAACTCCCAAATTAGCTTCTGGAAAACATCTAGTTCTTAGTAAAACAGGGTTACTAACAGTGCCAACCCCACAGATAGTTTGTATGCACTAAAACAGCTAACACTCTAAGGCCTTGCCACTCTTAAGAAACCTCAATTTGTGCCAGTTAATGCATCACAACAACACACAAGCACAATAACACACTAATTTATTTAACCTACACAATGCGCTACTTATTTGCATATTTTCAAGGCCCTCAGCACAATGTCTGACAATAAATGTCAGCATATAGAGTGTGACATACCGTGGCAATGTGCGTGGTCCGTTCCCTCCACCTCCGCATGATGCGTGTCCACTCAAGTGCAGGTCCTCACGTACAGCTCCTGTTCAGCCACCCCAGGTCCCTCGCTCTAACAGAGCCTCTTCATCCCCCTGGCTGCCTTTTCCCGGTACACCCAAGGCTTTGTTGAGCACAACAAATCTGAGCCTAGTGCCCGCTGTGTCCATGTGCTCAGAACCACGGCTTCCAGTTCAGTTTATCTGAAGACTCCACGGCAGAGAAAAGCTTTTTCTGGCCTCCCATCCAAGCCCTAGCTCATCCAGTTGCTACAGTTACGGGAGTGAGCTATGAGTGACCTGTCCCCTCCCCCATCACACACCTTGTTTTCTAGGGATGGAAGCTTTGTTCAAGCAGAGTCAGCAATGTACTGGTACTGAGCCGTATTCCCAGTGGAGTGACCCTTTTCTGAGCCTGCGCTGACAGCCTGCTGCACAAAGGCTGGAGCAACCCCTGCAGGTGCTCGGCCATTGCCGCAGCTTCCCCATTTTCTGCCTCCATTTTGAAACTCTAAGTCCTTTTAAGATACTTATTGGTCTTTTAAGATAAAATACACTGTAACAAAGTGTTAGGAAACAGCTCTCCGTTGCTCTCCGGACCCTTGAGAAGAGATTACTGATGCTCACAGACCCGCCCCTTTCAAGACTTCTCAGCCAATTCTTGGTGACTTGTCTTAGTAAGCAGCAACATTGCTGCAGTATGCCAGCCCTGGTTAGCGTCCTTAGTTCCCCGCCTCTACATCCCTGGGAGATGGGGGATTTTGAATAAGTAGCTTAGAAGAAGAATGAATGGGTGGATGGATGAAATAGGATACACCGCCTCAGTCTTGCTCCCCTGAAGTAAACCAATCACCTTTTCCATTCTCCATCCCCAGAATTTTCCTATTTCATTCTTTGCACACACACACACTCACACTCACACACACACTCACACAAACACACACACACACCCGCACCCGCACACACCCTGAGCCTCGCTTCTTCAGGCCCACCATGTTGTCAGCTCCATACCTTGTCTGTGTCTTGGGAAGACTTTCTAGCGTTGCTCAGCTCCTGTTTCTTCTTCCCTGATGTTCCCTGCAGTAGGTCCTATGTGTTTCATCCCAGATGCTCCCAGTGTCAAGGTCAGAGCTTGCATGTATTCTCTCCACGGGAAAGGGGTAATTTGTTTATATTCAGTAGGGCATGTACAATTGGACTTAACTATTTTTCTATGTACACATTCTGTATTTCATGGGAGTTGTGCATATGGTGCTGGTCCAGCATTCCCAAAGCCCTGGATTCAGTCCCCAACACCGACAAAAACATCAATGCAATTGTGATATGAGATGAATCTTAGCCAATATTGCACACATAATTTAGCCACAACTTTTCACTCAAATTATAGAGCATGAATATTTTCCCATATATATTAAAATATTTCAAATACTCCATTCCAGTAACTACTAAGTAATTTGTCAGGTGTCCTGGCCCAATTACTTCTTCACCGTTGAGTGTTTATAAGCAAGGCTGGAAGGACGGTCTTGAAGTCTTTCCTCAAGTTTCTGGTGATTTCTCTAAGAAAAATTCCTAGAAGTAGAGGTCGGAACTATTTTGAGGTTCTCCGCACGTGCTGCCAAGTAGCTCTCCAGAAACATGTACCGATTTCTCCCCTTCCAGCTTCAGTAAAGAGCCTTGTGATTCTGCAAGTGCAGTGTGCTTGCTGGGGGAGGGACTCCCAGTCATCCAAAGGCTCCAGGCAGTCCCGACAATGGACCCCTTGTCCTGCCCACCCCATCCCCTCTTCCCACGCTGGCCTCCATTCCTGGCTCTAAGCGGTGCGAGGTCTCTGTTCAGATCTGTCCTGCTGTTTGGCACTCAGGGCTACCTCCCAGAGCAGGACCCTAAACAACTGGCGGGTGAGTGAGCTGTCAGTCTTGCAACTTTGGTAAAGCAAAGGGAAGGATGTACCCGGGATGCTGAGTCATGTGTGTCCCTCAGGAGTACAGCCCTGCTGGAGTCCTTAGCCCGGGACAGAGATCCTGATAGACCAGAGGAAAACGGAGTTCAGATGTGAGAGTCACAGGATGCTAAGTGCTGTTTGGGAAGTGTCGTGGGGACACATGTCGGAAGGCGGCAGTGACTGGGTGGGGAGGGTTAGCCTCAGTGACCACCACCACAAGCAAGACTAGTTAGTATGAAAATGACTTCTGTTTGCCCGCAGGCTTGAAGCCACTCATGAATCCCCGAAAGAAAGTGGACTTGAAACTTATCATCGTTGGTGCACTTGGGTAAGTCAAGCCCGGCTGCCGTGTGTTCGCTGATAAGCAACTTCACCACGGAGCAGTAAGGCCTCCAGGCTGTGCTGCCACCTCCAAGGGACACTTTCTGAGTGAGGGTGGCAGCGAAGGGCATCCTACTTCAAGAAGGGAGCTTAACTGCCAGAAAGAAGGTAGCGAAAACTTCTTGGTTTGAGCCCAGCTCTGTACTAACTGGCTGTGTAGACATTCAGCATCGCTGGGTCCTCCATGGCCTGCCACACCCAACAAAAATCCGAGCACTGTTGTGGGACACCCAGCCTTAGCCAAACTGCTCATTTCAGTTGGTTTCAGCTCCTAGAAACTACTCCCAGTCCTTTGTTCCCCAAAGGGTGGTCTCCAGACCATACATACTAAAAATTCAGAATCTGAGCAACTCTCTCTTGAGACACTTGAGCCCCTCCTAGGGTGTATACTGTGGTCTTTCTGTGGGTCCCCCCACCCCCCTCACCTCAAGTCACTCATATATCAAAGCCCATTCTCAAACTTTGATTTAAAAAAAAAGAAGTAAAGAAATTAATTCAAAGACTCAAGGAAGGACCACAGTGGAAAGGACATGGTAATGTCCTGAGAATGTCATAGGTGTCTCTCTCTCTCTCTCTCTCTCTCTCTCTCTGTGTGTGTGTGTGTGTGTGTGTGTGTTGGTATGCATTTATACATATGTGGAGTATTTTTTTTCCTCAGTGTGGGAAAGACCTCTCTCCTTCACCAATATGTACACAAAACCTTTTTTGAGGAATACCAGACTACACTGGGGGCCAGCATCCTTTCCAAAATCATCATCCTGGATGGCACCACTCTGAAGCTCCAGGTGAGAAGTCCCCTCCACTTCTGCAGTACACACTCCTAAAAATCGCCCGCTTATGTTGCAACGTGTACTAGAACTGGGAAGGCCTGGAGCAGGTCAGTAAAGCACAACTCCCCGCCGACCCCAGTCTCTTCACTGAGCACGGACACACCCTTGTTCATCTACTATAGCAGAGGTGAACAAAGTAACCGAGACAGATGATCTACAAACACAAAAGATACTCACTGTTGGGGGCTGGGGTAACAACCCCTGCCCTGATAAGGCAGACAAAAAGTCAGAGCTAAGAGCTGTGGGGTGTGTGTGAGTGGGGGCTGCACTGTCTGGGTATAGAAAGGCCATGCACCCCTCCACCTACTCACCATCCAGAAATGAAACTTTTAGCAAGACACAGGCTTGCTGGGTTTCCCTTCCGTCACTCATCAGAGCCTGGGGGTGCTGCTCTTCCCCTCCAGATCTGGGACACAGGCGGTCAAGAGCGCTTCCGCTCCATGGTATCAACATTCTACAAAGGTTCCGATGGCTGTGTCCTGGCATTCGATGTCACTGATCCAGAGTCCTTTGAAGCCTTGGGTATCTGGAGGGATGACGTCCTGGCCAAGATCAACCCCATGGAGCAATCATATCCCATGGTGGTGCTTGGGAACAAAATCGATCTGGAAGACAGGAAGGTACTGTGTGTTCATTCATTCATTCATTTATTCAACCAACTGAATGTAACGACTGCGCGCCAGATGCTGTGTTAGATCTCATACAGTGCTACGGATTCCTCCCTTCAAGGATTCCACAGCCTAATAGTGGCAGTTACAGTGCAAGGCGACGATAGCTACGCACTGTGGAAATTTGGCGATCAGAACGAACTAGGTCTAAGTCCAGAATAGAGAGCTAGCTCCTGGAAGAGGGTTCTCGACTAAAGGAACAGTGAGATGTGAGAGACACAAGTGACAGGGAGTAGGAGAATTAGGACCTCAGAGGAGCCAGGAGTCAGGTCTTGGTGGAATTCCATTTAATCTTAGAACAGTATTTCTGCCTAGAGTCATCACAGAGGGATCAATTTTTTAACCTACAAATTTTATAGATAATTTAATAATAATTAAAATTTTTATTAAGTTATACATGTGTATATATGTGTGTGTGCATGTGTGTGTGTGTGTATGTGTGTGTGTGTGTGTGTGTGTGTGTGTCCAGGATAGTCTACCCCATGACTGACTGTAGTGGCCCCACTTGCATGAGTAGTAGCCCTCACAGGGCTACTGATCAGAAAGTTCTTTCAACCTTTACTTTACCAAAAAAGTAATAGAGATTGTCTTAATTTGTAAAAATTGAAACAAAGGTATTTTGTGACAAATGAAGCCCCCAAAACCACCTGAAGGAGCTGTTAGAACCACATTCTCTTGGTATCTCTACAGGAAAAGCATTGATGTGGAACTGAGTCACTGTGTTGGAACTGGGTTTTTCAATGGTTCAAATAGAAAACCGCAGGAGAAATGAACCAAAACTTAGTACCAGGAAGTATGGTGTGGACAGGAGGAGGGAGGGAGGCAGAAGGGGTACTTCCAGCTGCACTCACCTACAGAGAGGAAGGTCCCTGTTCAGAGAGGAAGACATATGTGATTTGGGCGTCCAGAATCTGAGAAGCTTGGAGATGCGACCTCAAGCAGTTAGGGAACTGGCAAGCTTTGAAATACCTAAGAACAAAACTTCATGGGAGAAGTACGAGCTGGAAACAAGTCTCCAGCTCTGTATGGCTAGTTCAGGTTGGTAACAGAATCCGTCGGACATCCTGTCTTAGACAAGAACGCAGGTCTCCCTGTCTTTCCACACTGGGTCAGCTGCAGGGGAAACTTCACAATCCCCACCGCTTAGGTCAGATAGGCGCTCTGGGATCTAGTCCTGTCTGGAGTGAAGCAGGAAGAACGAGAAGTGGCCAGAGAAGAGGACGGCTCTCATTTTGTGGGACTTTCGTGGCGTAGCATTGTGTTCTCTGGCCTGGCAGGTGTAGTAAGTCCCTCTTCTATGAATCAGTCTTTTAGGTCCTTCAGACCCCTAACCGGGTGACATTCCATGGTGCCTAAAAGAAACAAGTGTCTCACAATCTCCTGCTTTCTTCCCTCAGCTTCAATCAGTCGTCTTAGCTCCAACCTGACTGTCCCTGCATGGAGCCCACACTTAACCTAGGCATACTCAGGCAGTCTGGCCATCTTCTAAGGAGTCTGTTCTCTCTCCACCTCATGACCTTTCTTTCACCTTGGAATCTTCAGGCATGTGCCAGACACCACCAGTCTGTCACACTCACCAGGCTTCAGAGGCCATATGTTACCATCAACCTCAAGGCCCTCTGTCGACTCCTACCGGGGGCAGGAGTAATTTATACTGACAACACAGCTTTCTCCAAAGGAATGCTATCCAAGCCTTCCTTCCAAGCCTTTTGTGTCCATGTTGTGGGTATTAGTGTCATTTAAAAGAGCCTTCGTCCCGAACCCTTGGAGATGTGCATGGTCCCAAGGTCACCCCAATGCACATGTGCAGCCTATTGGATTACAATGCTGAGATCCAAACATCCATTTTAACATCTCCTTTCATACATCCCTAAGGTGAAGGAGTTCAGGAAAGGAGGCCAGAGTTTTCTCAGAGAAGTAAGAGATACCCTCCACTGAGGAAGGAAACCAAAAAGGAGGCTTAGGAATCATGGTAAAGGTTGACTATTTAGAACCTCCCTAAATTTCATAGACTCCAAATCAATACAGTTTAGACTGGATTTTGATTACTTCCTTTTCCAAGCAAGCGAATCAGAGGGTGGGGGTGAAGGCTCTGAGGAAGCTGGAGGAACGGGGTGGGGGTGGAGGGCAGGGCAGTTGCAGCATCAGCTATTAGAGAGCAAGGTAGGATGGGGATGCAGAAGATGAAAAGAGAGCATGCTGTGGTCACAGAAGGGAAGGCTAGATTTGTATTTGCATCCGATTCTGTGAAGAAGATGGAGACGTGCAGTGATTTCTGGCAGAAAGGGAATTCTGGCTACCGAGAGTAGCGGCAGCTACTGTTGATGGAGAAAGGACGAGGGTTGCAAATGTTCAATGAACGGGAGGTGCCTGGCTGGGTGAAGGGCAGGTGACGGCTCATAAGACAGATGGTCTGAGCCACCAAGCACGGGGGTTGGGGGCATGGGGGACATGACAGACGGACACTGAGCTTTGCTTTAGAGAAGCAACGAGGCACCAGGCAAGCCAAACCCCTCCATCATCTATGAAGAGGCAGATACGGAAATGACCTCAGTGGAGATGGTGAGAGAGAGATGATGGGACCCAAGGAGAAGCCAGGGTCAGCCAAGTGGGGTGGGTAAAGGATGATTGGGGGAAGATGAAGGGAGTCTGTCTGTCAGGAAGGAGGCCCAGAGGTGGGGTCTGGAGAAAGGTGCCCTAGTGGGAACCAGAGGTAAAAGGTACTGAACAAGGAAACGGGTTCAGGAAAGGGAAAGTGGGAAGAGAAAGCAGAGAGGCTGACCACAAAGACCCCACACTGTTAGGACCAAGAACCAAGGAGAGGGGCTGCTGCCCTCACGTCTCCTTGCTCTGATGCCAACTCTTTTTTGGCATCTGTTTGTCAACCCCTGGTTGGGATGAGGAAAATGAAGACTAGCCAAGTGACTATCTAGGGAGGCTTGCACTCACTGGTGCAAAGCTGAGTGGTTAGGTACCATCTCTTTCAGCACCCCGGCTGAGCAGCCCACCAATGGTCTGCCCTGTTCCCGGTGTGCCCTAAGTCCACTCCAACCTCTTCTCTGGTGTCGAAACCAGATGGATTTCCTATATTATTTGAGGATTAGTGGAAATATTGTGATTGTATACACCTTAGGGACAGGCTTGGAAAAGTAGATTTTCCTACTTTTGTTGTTGTTGTTGTTGTTGTTGTTTGAGAGCGGTTTTCTCTGTGTAACAGCCCTGGCTATCTTGGAAGTTCCTCTGTAGACCAGGCTGGTCTTGAACTCACAGAGATCCTCCTACCTCTGCCTCCTAAGTGCTGGGATTAAAGCTGTGCATCACCACTGCCTGGCTTAGTTTTTCCTACTTAATTATAGGAAAATTAATACATTGATAAACTTGGGGAGGAGGAAATTCTGGACTCAAGCAATGATGATGGCCCCACAACAGTAGGCGTATACAAGTGTAGTGGGATATATGGTTTGTATTTTGATAAATAAATCTTGCCTGAAGACCAGAAGCAAAGATAAAGCCACTAGAGGTCAGGCAATGGTGACACACACCTTTTTTTTTTTTCTTTTTCTAGTTTTTCGAGACAGGGTTTCTCTGCAGCTTTTTTAGAGCCTGTCCTGGAACTAGCTCTTGTAGACCAGGCTGGCCTCGAACTCACAGAGATCCGCCTGCCTCTGCCTCCCGAGTGCTGGGATTAAAGGCGTGCGCCACCACCGCCCGGCTTGTGACACACACCTTTAATCCCAGGATTGGGAGACAAAGTCAGATGGATCTCTGTGAGTTCAAGGCCACCTTGGGCTACACAAGATCAATGCAGAAATAAATTCAGGTGGTGGTGGCCTACACCTTTAATCCCAGTCCTAGGGAGAGATACACCCTTAGTCCTAGCACTAGAGGAAATATAAAATTTGAAAAGAGAGAGGCTTAGACTGTCTAGTCTGCTGTTGCCCAGCCTTGATAAAGGTAAGACTTCTCTGGTGTCTTGGCTGCTTTGCTTTTCTGGTTTTCGGGTTGAGCCCCAATTTCTGTCTCTGAGTTTTTATTATTTGTGCTACACTTAATGCCCTGAATTATATGCTTAAGTATGACTACAATGTTGTTATATATGGTGTGTATCTTACTATAATAAATATGTGCATATATATATATATATGCAAACACACATATAGCCAGAATGATTTGAAAGAAATGACTGCCTTACTTTTTTTGGTTTTTTTTTTTTGTTTTTGTTTTGTTTTGTTTGGTTTGGTTTTTTTTGTTTTTCGAGACAGGGTTTCCCTGTAGTTTCTAGAGCCTGTCCTGGAACTAGCTCTTGTAGACCAGGCTGGCCTCGAACTCAGAGATCCGCCTGCCTCTGCCTCCCGAGTGCTGGGATTAAAGGCGTGCGCCACCACCGCCCGGCCCTTACTTTTGTAAAAAAAAAAAATCCCTTCCACAGAAGCCAACAGTGGGAGAATCTTGGTTCTTGAGAAAGGGGCTATAACATCTGAGCTGCGGAGACTTATTCACTGGAGCTTTAATGCTTAGCTCCATGTCCAAGAGTGAGTTCTGACCTACCACCAATGGAACTGGGATGGTGTTTCTTACAATAGTCTGTTATTCTTAGAGGTTTGCTAGCTAGGATCATATATGCTAATTCTTTTAAAGTTTTATTTATTCTCATTTCATGTCTATGAGTATTTTGCTTACATGCATGTAAGTGTACCACATAAATGCAGTGCCTGCAGAGGCATTGGATCCCCTGGAACCAGAGTCATAGTAACTGAGCTGCCATATGGGTGTTGGGAACTGAACCCAGGTCCTCTGCAAGAGCAGCAAAGGTTCTTAACTGCTGAACCACCTCTCCAGCCCCCAGGTATGCTAATTTTGAATTTATAGAATGATCATTTTAAATATATACGAGGAGAAGGCATCAAAACCAAAACTATGCAAATGGAGGCCAATATGACAGTTCAGCAGTAAAGGCCACAGACCTTAGGAAGCCAGTGAGTGAAGTGGGCTCTAATTCTGGCAGGTCCATGTCCAAATCCTGCCCAGGCTGTGTTCTGGGCAAAAGTCATTCTCCAGGTCAGTGGTTCTCAACCTCACTGATGCTGCGATCCTTTACACAGTTCCTCGTGGTGTGCTGACCCCCACCCCCAAACATAAAATTATTTTCATTGCTACTTCATAACTGTAATTTTGACACTTTTATGAATCTTGATGCAAATATCTGTATTTTCTGATGGCCTTAGTGACCACTATGGAAGGGTCATTCAATCCCCAAAGGGGTCAGGACCCACCAGTTGAGATCCACCGCTCCAGGCGCCCATCTGTAAAGTGGCGTTGGCAACACCCACCTCAGACATTCATGTTAGGAACTGAAAAGATCAAATATGGAGCTTCAGACAGAGGAGAGGCTCTCAGTCATCAAGAGAGGCAGTTGTCATGATCCTGGGACAGGGCAATGGTATGAATGGAAGAGAAAGGAGAGATGCTCAAAAGCTGAGGGTTGGCCTCACTTTGTGACAAATGGCTCTCAGTCTCACACAAGAGACCTCACTCCCTCGGGTGCTGGTCCCTTTTTATTTCCTCTTTTCAAAATGTCTATGCATGTGAAGGGGGCAGGCATGCATGCATGTGTGCGTGTTGAGGAAGGCGTTTATGCCCCTGCATGGGCAGAGGCCAAGGAGGCCATCAGATGATGTGAACCTCCTTGTTCTCTTGAGACAGAATCTCTAATTGCACCGAAGCTTGCCTTGTCTGTGAGGCTGATTGGTCAGTGTCCTCTCAGGACTCGCCCCCCTCTCCCCCCCACCCCCCCGCCGTCTCTGGCTCACAGCACTGGAATCTCAGGCATCTATGGACATACCCAGCTTATATGTGGGTGCCAGGGATTTGAACTCAGGTCCTCATCCATGGGCAGGGAATGCTCTTACCCACTGAACCATCTTCTTAGTGCCATGTTAGTTCTTCCTAATGACCTCATCTCCTTTATTCTCAGCATCAACAGAGTTGCGGGGGAGGGAATCAATCTCGACATGGGTTCTGGAGGGAACAAACCACACTGAAGCCACAGCAGCAACAGTAGCAGTGACTGTGGCACCAGCAATGCAGAAACTGATCACTTCTCTCCCCCAGGTGTCCCAGGAGGTGGCCCACGGATGGTGTAAAGCGAAGGACATGCCTTACTTTGAAGTTAGCGCCAAGAACGACATCAATGTGGTCCAAGCCTTTGAGGTTCTGGCCAGCCAGGCTCTGCTGCGGGTGAGTGATGTTGGGGTGGAACCAGTCGGAACTGCCCTAGGCAGGAGTTCTCAGGATCTTCCGAAGAAGAAAATGTGGGAATATGAGGGGATAGGGGTATTCATCTTTTTAATTATTTAGTAGTTGGATGGGTTTGGCAATTCTGGTGCCATGAATGCCAGAGGCATAAAGGACCTGGGAGTAGGTAGTTGGTCTCACAGTCTGGCCACCTGTCCCGATCCCTTGTGGAGTATTCAAAATGTCAGTCCTGTTCCTGGTGCCCGGGGAGTCTAACTCAGTGAGGACTTGAGAAGTGGTCTCTAGGCCAGTTCTCACTGTGGGAGAGAATTCTCGTGGAGCCAAGCCTGTATGCAGTCAAGTGGAATTTCCAGCCTATAGGAGCTGCTGACAGCTTCCAATCAGAACAATAAATAGACCTGGGCACTTGCATGTGACATCTTAAACAGCTTGTACTGAGTGTGACATCTGTGCCAGACACTGTGCAGGCAGGCAGCAGGGGTTCTTCAGACTCAAGAGGAAGACAAAGAGCACGAGTGACTGCCACACAACGTTTGCACGGTGACGCAGACACGGTGATGGGGTCCAGAGACGGGGTGTGGTGACAGCCCGTGTGACGGGAGCGGCCCTTGAAGGCTGCCAGGAAGCTATTGTGGGTTTTACTTCTGTATGTTTTGATTTGGTTTTCTGAGACAAGGTCTCACTCTGCAGCCCAGACTAAGCTCTAATTCACAGCGCCCCCACTCTGTGTCCACCTCTACAGTGTTGGGGGTCACAAGTGTGTGCCACCAGGCCCAGCTAATGGCAGAACTTTAATGTTGCAATGTGGGGGGTTGAAAGTTTGGTACAACTTGGAAATCTTCTCGTTACCTCGTTCTACCAACTCGAATTAAGAGAGGTTTCTTAAGAGAAGGAACAGGCACAGTGTCACATGCCTTTAATACCAGTACTCGGGTATTAAAGCAAAGGCAGTCAGATCTCTGTGAGTTCGAGGCCAGCCTGGTCTACATGGTGAGTTCCAGGACAGCCAGGGCTACATAGAGAGACCCTGTCTCAAACAAACAGAAGGTAATGATTGTCAGAGAGATAGTTTTAAGTGGAAGAAATGAACAAGGAGAGGTTAGGAGCTTGGAGGCACCCCTAGGTGTGAATGGCTGCCATCGCCCCGACCTCATTGTGAGTGACTGATGGCCTGCATGACCCATGTTGTCCCAAAGAAAAGACCCTGTTGGTGGGGACAAGCAGCATTTGCCTCCAGCAGCTGCACAAGGGAAGAGCTTTCTCTGTTCCCACGACCCAGCTGGACCTCAGGTCAGCCTCCAGCTCTCACTGCCTCCTGAGAAAGAACAACAGAGAACACCCATCTTAGTGCATGGCCTGTGAGTGTGGCTTTGCCACAGGCAGGAAAGCAGGTTCCTAAGGTGCAGGTGAGCGTGCCTGTACCGTTAGCCAGGACAGCTTATCACAACTTAGCAGAGTTATGTGGTGCAATTATTGCCAAACACTCAGTCACAAGGAATCAGCTGTCCTTCGGGGGAGAGTGTCCTTCCCTTCCTATTAAATTGGATTTAAGATATATCCTTCCCACAATGTCACTTTCATCATGTGGGGTCATTGGCAGAGCGTGTTCTGCTCGTTCTAGCTAACATCCTTTCTCTGCAAAGGAAGAGCTCGGCGAGTCGCTGCAATTCCTGATACTCGTGCAGGAGTCTGAGCTGGGGCCTGGAGGTCATAGGCATGGTGTCTGCTGTCAGACTGACCTGGAGAAGGTCCTGTCCTAGTAACTTCACATGCATGCCTGTCAAAACATATGCCTGACCTGAGCCTGATTCCCTGTGTCTAGAATGAAAGCGTCCCATCCCATAAACATTCCCTGAGCTGCCACGCAGGGATTCAGGACGGGGCCCTACAGCGCTCAGACTCAGGAGTGGGACACACGAGAGAAACAGAGGGAAGCAGGAGTGGTTAACAGAACCTTCTGCTCTTCCCAGACATGGTTCTCATACCCATGTCAGACGGATCTCAGCTTCATCAGCTCTAGTTCCAGGGGATCTGACCCCTGAACTCTGACCCTTCGAGAATCATCACTCATACGCACATGTAGGCTCGCACCACTACACATAATGAAAAAATAAAAAGAAATCCAGAAACAGCAACAGCAGTCTTTCTGTGTTACCCATGACTTTAGAGCCTGTGACCCTAACACCCAGGCAAAGGGCAGAGGATTGCTATTTCCAGCCATGAGGAGACCCTGGCTTTAAAAAATGAAGAAAGATTCCATGGCCTTGGGGAAATCTTAGCCTTCCCTGGAAGCAAGGGATGGAGGTTCTTAGAAAGGAAGCTGGGTGTGCACCAAGGGGCTTTTTAGGTGGGCAAGGGACCTTCTGCGGTGCTTGTGGGGGCAGGAGTTTGGATAGTTGGCAGAGAGGAAACAGTGGCACGGAGACACTGAACTGCTAAGGCGAGTCTCCCTATACCTGGGATGGGGACCTCAGGGGCCAACTAGGCTCCTCCAGATGCCAGAAGAGACAGGTAGGGCCCTGGGCACAGAGAATATTGCACGTATTTGGTGTGGGCGGTCCTTCTGCCTATGTGTTGCTTTTATTGGTTAATGAATAAAGAAGCTGCTTTGGCCTGTGATAGGACAGACTAGAGCTAGGCGGGGGGAAACTAAACTGAATGCTGGGAGAAAGGAGGCGGAGTCAGGAGATGCCATGGAGCCACCAGAGGGGAAAGACACAAGCTGCCAGCTGGAACCTTGCTGGTAGGCCACGAACCTTGTGGTAAAATATAAAATAATGAAAACGGGTTAATTCCAGATGTTAGAGCTAGCTAGCAATACACTTAAGCTATTGGTCAAACAGTATTACAAACAATATGATTTCTGTGTGATTATTTTGGGGCTGAGCAGCCAGAAACAAACTAACAGCCTCCAACAACACGCACTGGAATGTTGGTGGGAACAAGTATCCATCAGAGATGAGGGGCCAGCTGTCCATCTCTGCCAAAGCCCAAATGTTGCCTCAGTTGTCCCTTTTGGGGAATGAGAAGTTATGGAACTAGAAGTCAGGGGGCTGAGCTCCTGTAACCCTTCCACTGAAACCCTCTGGACTCCAGGACTCTAGGGAAGAGGCAGGACAGGGAAGGAAAGGGAGAAGGCGGGACGGCTCGGGCTTCCCTTAAGGTCCTTGGTTTCCCAATAACATCACAGAAAAGATGGAATCTGCAGCTCCCAGGGCCCATTGAGAAGCCACGAGCCAGGGTTTTCATGTCTCAGGCTGTGACTACTGACTCCTCTTTCCTCCCCAGTACCAAGGCACTGTAGAGAGTCACCTTGTGGACTCCATCAAGCTCTCTCCAGGCCAGCCGAAGAGCAGATGCTGCTGACTTCTGGGCTCGTACTCGACCCCCACCAGCAGCAGGGCAGGACGCGGATTGCAAACTCACCTCCTCCAGCCCCCTGCATGCCCCTACCGAGGCCGGAGGCTGCAGCAAGAGAGAATGCCGCAGGCCAATCCTGAGCCCAGAGCAATCACAGGACTCTCGACAGCTCAAGCTCTTCAGCCTCCTCTCCCCTGGCACAGTCTGCTCACCTCTGCAGACAGGCTGCTCCCTTGAGCCCTCAGACCTGTAGCTTGGGGATGGCATTACAGCCCTGCTTCCCTCAGTGGCCAGGCTGAGGAGTCAGGACAAGAACCGAGCTTCTGCCCGCAGCTTCTTCCGGGGAGAACTGAGGACCCAAGATAAAAACAATTGTTCCTGATTCCCAGGTGCTCAGACAACTCCCACAACTGACCAGGCCTCAGTGTGTCCACCTGCCCGATGAACCATCCCAAGGTCCCCATATCCCAGTGCAGTTTGAGGACCAGAAGATCCAATTAGGTGCTGCAGACCTTGCTGTTGCGGACTTGCTGCTGCGGACAGACTCATTTACTCCTTCAGCAAGTATTGTTGATGCCTTTGATGTACATTGCACTGAGCATTGGTAGCACATAAAACAGACAGGAGTCCCAATTTCCCAAAGAAATCTGGAGAGAAAGGGAGTCAGCAGACACAGAGTAGGACAGATAGCAATGAGGGGCTGTTTTAGACAAAGGGGTTCATGAGGGCTTTCCTGTGGAGGTGACAGCTGACTGACACCTATGGTATGAGCTACAGGAAGAGCCTATCAGGAGAGGAAGCAACGAGGCCTTGAGGTGATGGACAGAAGGCTATATTCCATATGAAAGGTCTTTGCCTGAGGTGTCAAAGCTGCCATCCAAGGAAATCCTGCTCCCAGAGGGCGCCGTGATGATTTGGTGACGACCACCAGGGGGCAGAAGTGACCTCTGCTTCCAGGCTGTGGCGTTTGTTCTGGGGACACTTGAAAGGCTGGTTTTCTGTCAAGTAGATGGCTGAAGCTGTTCCCAGGCTCTGGGAATGTCAAACCCGGGTTTGTTGGGTAAGAATTCAAATGTCTTGAGTAAAAACTTCAGGATCCTTGATTCAGGCAACCAATCAAAATCAGAGACAAATCCCAGAGCGAGGTATCTGGAGAGCATACAGATTCTGTGCCCCGAACATTTCAAGGTTAGAACCTGCTTTTTCTTCCGGCTTCACACCACAGATAGGGTGGCTCAGTCTGAAGGAGGCAGTCAGGATGAACCTTTAGGGTTTTCCAATGTCAGGTTCATGCCTCATGCCTACCACAGGCATTTCCTGTCTCCACGGGAGTCTCCTTCCTGAGTCCCAGGGAGGACTAACGTGTTAATCTGAAACTATAGGAAGAAGCACCTGACACCAAAGATTCACTGAGAGGATCAGAGCACTAACCAGGGACTCAAGGGCCCCGTCCGCCCACACCTAGCTCTGGAGTATAAAGCAAACCACCATGGGCAGCAGTCACAGGAACAGAATGTGCCCTAGCACAGCACCGTCTGTGTCCTTCAGAGATGAATGCTATGCACGCACACACATGTACACGCATACACATACACACACACACACCTACATGCACACACATGCATGTGCACACACATACACATATACACATGCACACACACGTACACGCATACACACACATGCACGCACACATGCACGCGCGCACACACATGCACACGTACACGCACATGTGGCTCTCCTGAGAGTCAGACTGGGAAGGGATGCGTGGTGTGTGCGAGGGTGTGCATCCACACTAGCCTCACAGTGAACGTATGGACTGTAGCTAAATGTACAGCCAGCAAGTGTGTCCTTTGATTCTACCCCTTTGGGAACGACAGTCCTTCTTGGTGGCAGTCTCAGTTACCCGCGGTCATCTGGGGGCCAAAAATATTAATAGCAAATTTCAGAAATAAATAACTTACAGCTTCCAAATCACATGTCCTTCGGTGAATGCCTGTGCCATCCTACCCAGGCCAGCCGCCCCTCTATTCAGTGTATCTACAGTGTGTGCTACCTACCGTCAGTCACCTCGCCGCTGTCTCAGCTGCCACAGCAGCCTACAGTTATGTCACAATGCCTGTGTCACTCATCCCACTCAGCACACAGATATGGTGCAGCCCATGTTACCAAAGAAGGATAAGGTTGAGAATGGTACAGTATTTTTTCAAATACATGTCTGCATCGTTTTTATTGTTGTACAGTCTCATAATCATTTATTTTCTTATCAATTATTGCTTATCTCTTGCCATACCTAATTTATTCACCAAGCTTGGTCATAGGCATCTGTGGTGGGTCCAGGAGTACTTCCTTGAATAAGGAAAAACTATAGTGTTCATTTTTTAATTAAAAAAAAAAGAGCTGAGCCTGGTGGCACAAGCCTTTAATTCCAGCACGTGGGAGGCAGAGTCAGGCTGATCTCTGAGTTCAAGACCCAGAGTGAGTCCCCGGACAGCAAGAGTTTCAGGGAAATGCTGTCTCAAAAACCAACTACAGATGCCAGGGTGAGGGCAGGCAACAAAAGCTGTGCCGTTTCCTGGGCACTGAAATGAAATGAGCTTGTTCAAAAATTAAGAATCTCAAGACAGCAGCCACAGCACCAGACGTGAAAGGACAGGCAAGTCCTCCTGAAGACAGGCCACCCACCCGCGAAGTGATCCTGAGGCCGCAGTGAGCTCTCAGCTGGCATGAAAGAGCGTTGAACACCCTGACCATACAGCCTCACAGAGCACAGGGCACACATTCTGTATTCTCTTCAGAGTCAGAGCATGGGCTAAAAGTTCCAAATGGGAGTGAGGACCTGTAGGCCTAGAGACTCACAACTATCCTATCTCAGCTAGGCGATGGATGTGCGGACCAGTCCTCAGGGCAGAGTGAACTGAGCTCACAAGCAGAGTCAAAATGAGAGCTCCTTGTGAACCGCCACACCCTACCGTGACTCTGAGTTCGAGACCAGCCCTTAGTACCATGCCAGCAAGCACAGGGACTTTGGCCCACTGCAGTGGCACCCACAGGAAGCCCAGGTAGGGGGTTGTGGCAGCACATCCCAAGCCCTCTTTATTACCGTCCCTTCAAGGAAAAGACCTGAGTCTTTTTCCTATTGATCCCATTGACCCTGCTCACCACAGGTGGCTCAGACGAGCTGCTGAAGGGTGAGAGCCCCAGCCAGGACTCCTGGGACTTGGGAAGAAACAAAGTAAAATCTTATCAAACAAACGAGGCTTGGACGCTAGGCCCCAGACTGCCGGAGAGGACTTGGGAAAATGCCCGTTTTCCCTGCCGTTTGCTTTCCTATAACAGAGCTCTTCTGCCTCTGCCTAGCTGGTGGCCTGTCTATGGCTCAGTCACAGGCAGCTTCTCAAGCTCAGCCGACAGTCAGACACCTGGCCTGGCACCCACGGTGCAGCCGTGTTTATAGACAAGTCTGGCAGAGGCCATAACAGCCTCCCTGGTCTCTCACAGTGACCAAGGTCAGCTACACCAGAGCCACAGAGGGGGACTTCCATGGCTTTTATTTTTTCCTTGTCTCCCGGGGCCCGAGCAGTGCTGAGAGCCACTGGGACTCCATAAGTAGCTCTGGAATGCACAGTTATGCTTCCTCTGCAGTCTCCTTGAAGGCAGGGCCTACTTTTGTTTTTGTTTGGGAAGAAGGGGTACTTTTTGCTGTTTGGGGAGGGGGTTGTGGGTTTTGTCTTTTGTTGTTATTATTGATACATACATAGCCTTGAACTTGATATTTTCTGCCTCTCAGGCTCCCAGTCCCTAGGGAAGGGCTGTTTCAATTCATCATTTTAAATGCTCCCCTTAGCACTCAGCTTTATAGCTAGGTGGACAGGAGAGGATAAATGAATATTAGAGAGAGACACGGACTGCTACATAGCTATTTTTAATTAAATAAATTTGATGAAGACCAAAAACATTACTTTTTTTTTCAACATTTCTGGTTTATTGTTTGAGAATTTCATGCACTCAGATAATGTGTTTTGATGAAACCCAACCCCCACGTCTCCCCTTCCACTCCTCCCCTGTCATTCTCTCTGAGTCCCTCTAGTGCTGCCCCTGTGGAAGGGCAGCCTCCTAGTAGCTGCATCCTTGGAGAAAATTAACTCCACCCCTCCCCCCAGCAGTCACCAAGTACCTAGAGTGATGGGATTTCAGGAGCCCTGCCCCGCCCCATCCTTGCTGGGCTATTGGCTAGCTTGGTCTTGCGTGTGCAATCACGGCTGTTTACACAGCTATTTTTAACCCATGGTGTGTTGATACTTGAAAATTCTGTGTCAGAATCATGTATGTAATACCTTATCTAGTCTATCATAGAAACTTTGTATAATAGCTTTTACATAAAGAGAATTCTAGGAGAATGGGTGAGAAATAAATAAAAGTGGGTTACCTCTCATAGGAGAGTGTGGGCAAGTAGGATCGAGTCTTTACGAAGTACAGTCCTTCCTTTTGAATTTCCAGCTCTTTGAATGTGTTACTCAACCAAAAACCAAAAGTAAAGAAATGGCCATTGGGTGGGAGAATGGAGGGGGAAGAACTAGAGAGAGGAGAGGTCAGGATCCACTGCGACTTAGCCATGGCCTTGATACCAAAGTTGATGAACTGAATTCTAATTAGAAAGAACACAAGAGTAAATCTCTCCAAGCCCACACGCCATGGCACAAATGCCAAGCTCCCAGTGGGGCAGGACTGCCTCGGTCTTACTCGGTTCTCCTGTGTCACACCCGAAGTAAATTTCTCTTCTCCTAAGGGTCAGTCAATAACAGCACGTGTTTCCGACCTCAGAGGCTCAGCCGAGATAAACTATCAAAAGCGTGCCCTGCTCTGAACTACCAGGTAAACGACACGCTGCGATATCTCCCAAGGTCAGTCTCAGGACGGCTAGCTGGTCAACACCTTGGAATCCCCTAACCGAAGCCCAAAGTAGCCCTTCAAAAAATTTTTCTTCGGTTTTAATTTGTGTCTTGTTTTGTTGTTTTGTTTTTCAACACAGGGTTTGTCTGTGTAACCGCTCTGGCTGTCTTGGAACTCACTTTGTAGACCAGGCTGGCCTCCAAGTCACAGAGGCTGCTGTCTCCCGAGTGCTAGGATTAAAGGTGTGCACCACTACCGCCTGGCCTGTTTTGTTTAATTTTTAAAGATTTGTTTGCTTTACATGTACGGGTACTTGCATGTGTGTGTGTGTGTGTGTGTGTGTGTGTGTGCTCAACACATGTGCCCAGTGCTGAGGAGCAGGAAAGGGCGTCAGATGGCCTGGAAGTTGAGTTACGAAGGGTTGTGGGTGCTGTGTGTGAGCACGGGTCCTCTGCAAGAGCAGCAAGTGCTCTTCACTGCTGAGCCATCTCTCCAGCTGCTCCCCCTCCCCCAGTTTTAAATGGAAACAGGTACAACGACTTCTAGTTTGTATTAAGCAAAATGGGCCCAAAGGCGCAAGAGGTCCCCTACCCCACCCCCCGTACACACAACACTTCTGCTGGGTACCTCTACAGAAGGGATCAAGAGTTTCTTTTGTGGCCTTGTTTGTAGCAGAAAAATAAAAAAAAAAAAGGAAATATTCTAGATAACCTTCTGGAGAAAACCAGATGGATAAAATGTGATCTAGCCCTCGTGAAATTCCACGCTGAGGGAATGAACAGAGGATGCCCACGGGCACGGATGAGTGACCCTCAGAGGGTGAGGAGGACAGCAGGCTGAGGAGAAGACACATTGTAAAATGTCGCAGTCAAGTCCAGGCCAAGCAAAGTTAAATGGGGTCTTCTCTCTTGTGGTTCAAAAACATACTTGACAAAGCAAAAACCTCAACATAAAATTAAGGCAGTTGTGTACCCAAAATGCCAGTGGGGGTCAAAGAAAGGAGAACAGGGCATGGGACTGGAGAGGCTGGCGAGGTGACGTGGCCAAGTGGAAATACCGTATCACTTCAGCTGGTGATGAGGTCATTTTATCATGAAGCTGTGTATCATGGGTGGGTGTTAGTGCACAGACCTTTTCATGACTCAAATAATCCAATTTCCAAACCTACACCACACCCTAACCTTGGGAGTCACACAGCCCAGTGTGCAACATGACTACCACATAGTAGGTGTTCAACAACCAGTCATGATAAGCAATTATGGGGGGCATTTAATTCGGGTTTGCTTGGGTTTGTTGAGACAGAGTCTAACTGTGTAACCCTGACTGTCCTGGGACTCACTCTGTAGACCAGGCTAGTTTCAAGCTCACAGAAACCTGCCTCCCTCTGCCCCACAGGTGTTGGGGTTGAAGACATACACCCCTGCACCCAGGTTTGCTGGCGGCTCTTGTTTTAAGTCTATGTACGGAGAGTAATATATTGTGTTTAGCATGTGTCTTAGCTATTTGGGTTTGATTATGGAAACTAACACTCTCTAATTAAAAAAATAGATGTTTGTGACTTCAGTCACAAGGCTTGGCTCTCTACTGTCCATCAAGGGCACACTAAACAAAGGTTGAATGAATGAATAAATGAATGAATGAATGAACAAACGAACGAACACCTCCAGGGATTCTTTTCCGAGATCCACTCCTTCCCTGGATAACTCTGGGGTTCAAGTCCTCTTGACAGCAATGTGATAACTTGAAATCAGAGTGTGCTTCATACCCACAGCCTCCCAAAATCCTGAACCACAACCCCGAGAATCCCAGCCCTGAGAAGATGCAGCATGCACCACCCCCATTTTTAAACTAGACCATAAATCCCTGTGGGAAAAATTATCATTGTCTCCCCTCTCCCCATGACTCCTGGCCCAGTCCTGCGTCCACAACAGCTGCTTATTGGAAGGAAAGACCATCGGTTGGCTGCGAGGGAGCTCCAAGTGGACCTTCTGGAATCAGTAGTTTTCCTCAAGGCTACGTTACCAGGAGCCTTGGTCTTGCTTACATTAATAATGCATGCTTAGAGGCAATTAAATGGATTTGCAAATCTGGAAAAGGCTGAAGTACATCCTATTTCAGAGCATATATGAGTAGGGACTTACCTACGGAATCACGAGCAAAGCAGCTTCCCCCTAAATTACACCTGTGTGACCTTGAATAGCCTCTTCATTCCCAGCTTTAGTTTTCTGCTCTGCGAAAGGGTGATGACTATTTCTTGCTGATTGCACAAGGCCCTCTAAAGATTTTACATATATATATATATATATATATATATATATATATATATGTATATACATACATACACACATTCTTATATATTCTATATATATGTATGTGTGTATATAGGT
This sequence comes from Arvicola amphibius, assembly GCF_903992535.2. Lineage (NCBI taxonomy): Eukaryota > Metazoa > Chordata > Mammalia > Rodentia > Cricetidae > Arvicola > Arvicola amphibius. The sequence goes on along the minus strand of NC_052058.2, from coordinate 88,368,269 downwards.
ATATGTCTATATGCAAAATTGTGAACATGCTGGCAATTGAGAATCCATGAAATTTCTTCCTTAGGTTATGGGAAAAGAATGCTAGGTTTGGGATTGAAGTAGTAATTTGGGGATCAAATGTGTGCTGAACTTTATTGTATGCACCAGGTGCTGTTCTGAGCAAGCCTCACAACAGTGCCACGAACTAGGTGTATCATCATCCAATAATGGGAAGTGGGGCACAGAGAAGCCAAGTAACTTCCTGGAGTTTGCACAGTTAGTGTGTGGCAGGGCTGAACTCCGAGGGCTGAGTCCCTCCCTGGCTAATGTGCCTCCCGATTGAGAGGTTCGAAGCCCAGCAACTGCTTCTTTCTTCTAACTTCATTTGTTTTCCTCCATAGACTAATAGAGGGTTTGGCAAGGAAGAGCTGGAGCAGGAAGCATGCAAGGGGCAGAGTGCCCTGGAGCTGCTGCTCCTGAAACCACACAGGTCCCCACGTGGTGGAGGACTAGGAAAGAGGAGCCAGCGGAACAACAGCAGAACAAGGGGGAAGTATCACCCTGTGCCACCTCTTGCTCTCTGCCCTGCTGACCTCAGCAACTCGGGAGGTGATGAACTGAGCTAGGTGGGAATGGTCTATAAACTGTAAAGTGCTGGTCCAGGGGATAGATTCTAGAATTCGATGGTTGTACCACTTTGATCTTATGCATTTGGTCATCTATACCCATCATGATTTCTTCATGGCTTTCAGATATCTGTGTCATTCAATAAACTGGATATCTGGGGCAGAACAGATGCTTGTGCAGTAAGTATGAAGTACCGTGTACTTGTTACATTCATGACAACCATTTCATGAATTCCTACCAGTGCCTGGCACTGGCAGACATGAGCAAGGTACTGGCATTAATTTTCAACATGGAAGTTAATACTGTCCCTGTCAAGGGAGGAACAGAGGCTGAGAGAAGTGAATGACTTGCCCATGACTATCCATCAGAGAGTGACAGAGTCACTGCTATAACCCTGACTCTAAAATCTTTGATCTGTCACCTAGCCCAACTCGTTCACACTTTTTCATTCAACCATCAAGCATTTCTTAGGTAAAGTGTAGTGATGCATACCAGCAATTCCAGTGCTGGAAGGATGAGGAAGGGGGATCAAAGTTCAAGGCTAGCCTGGGCTTAAAACCAAGATATTGTCTCAATGAGGATTTTGTGTGTATGCGTGTGCATGCGTGCGTGCGTGCGTGCATGCGTGTGTGTGTGTGTGTGTGTGTGTGTATTTGAACATCTGCTACATTATAATGTTTTGTGCCAGAGACTGGAGACACCAATGAACAAAGCAGCAAAAGTCTTTGGCTATCTGAAAAAGTCACATAGATGAGTCACCACATAAATAAGACAGAAGTTGCTGTATAAACTGGGGGTCCTACCTAGGCTGGGAGCTAAAGAAGGATTCTGGGAGCGAAGAATATCATTGCTAAGCCCTGAGCAGATGAGGAGACATTGCCTTCAAGATTTCCTGGAGAGATGCTTTCAGCGCAGAATTCTACAAGATTTTCAAAGAAGAACTAATACCAATACTCCTCAAATTGTTCCACACAATAGAAACAGAAGGAGCATTGCCAAACTCTTTTTATGAGGCTACAATTACCCTGATACCCAAACCACACAAAGACATTACTAAGAAAAAGAATTACATACCAATCTCACTCATGAACATTAATGTAAAAATACTCAATAAAATACTGGCACACCAAATCCAAGAACACATCAGAAAAATCATCCACCATGATCAAATCAACTTCATCACAGAGATGCAAGGGTGGTTCAACATATGAAAATCTGTCAACGTAATACACAATATAAACAAACTGGAGAAAAAAAGCCACATGATCATCTCATTAGATGCTGAAAAAGCCATAGACAAAATACAACATTCCTTCATAATAAAGGTCTTGGGGAGAGCAGGGATACCAGGAAGATATCTAACCATATCTATCACCATGCACAAAACGCAAGTCCAAATGGATCAAAGACCTCAACATAAAACCAGCCACACTGAACCTTATAGAAGAGAAAGTGGGAAGTACACTTGAAAGCATCGGCACAGGGAATTACTTCCTAAATAGAACCCCAGCAGCACAGACACTGAGAAAAACAATTAATAAATGGGACCTCCTGAAACTAAAAAGCTTCTGTAAAGCAAAGGACAAGGTCAAGAAGACAAAAACACAGTCTACAGAATGGGAAAAGATCTTCACTAACCCCACATCAAATAGAGGTCTGATCTCCAAAATACAAAGAACTCAAGAAATTGGACACCAAAAGATCACATAATCCAATAAAAAAAAAAAGTAGCCGGGCGGTGGTGGCGCACGCCTTTAATCCCAGCACTCGGGAGGCAGAGGCAGGCGGATCTCTGAGTTCGAGACCAGCCTGGTCTACAAGAGCTAGATCCAGGACAGGCTCTAGAAACTACAGGGAAACCCTGTCTCGAAAAACCAAAAAAAAAAAAAAAAAAAGAGTACAGACCTAAACAGAACTCTCAACAGAGGAATCTAAAATGGCTGAAAGATGCTTAAGGAAATGCTCAACATCCTTAGCCATCAGAGAAGTACAAAACAAAACAACTCTGAGATTCCATCTTACACCTGTAAGAATGGTCAAGATCAAAAACACTGATAACAACTTATGCTGGAGAGGATGTGGGGTAAAGGAAACACTCCTACATTGCTGGTGGGAATGCAAACTGGTACAGCCGCTCTGGATATCAGTATGGCGATTTCTCAGAAAATTAAGAAACAACCTTTCTCAAGACCCAGCAATACCACTTTTGGGCTTATACCCAAAGGATGTTCAATCGTACTACAAGGGCATGTGCTCAACTATGTTCATAGCAGCTTTATTTGTCATAGCCAGAACCTGGAAACAACCTAAATGCCCCTCAACCAAAGACTGGCTAAGAAAAATGTGGTACATTTACACAATGGAGTACTACACAGCAGAAAAAACTAATGACATCTTGAAATTTGCAGGCAAATGAATGGATCTAGAAAACATATTGAGGTAACCCAGACCCAGAAAGACAAATATCATATGTACTCACTCAAAGTGGCTTTTAGACATAAAGCAAAGAAAAACCCCAGAGAACCTAGACAACAATGAGGACCCTAAGAGAGACATACATGGATCTAATACATGGAAGTGGAAAAAGACAAGATCTCCTGAGTAAATTGGGAGCATGAGGACCATGGGAGAGTGTTGAAGGGGAGGGAAGGGGAAGGGAGAGGAGTGGAGAAAAATGTATAGCTCAATAAAAACAATTAAAAATAATACTAATAATAAAAATATTTCCTGGACGAAGAGCAAAGGGCCTGAGAGTGAAGTTGTTGGGAAGGCTCCCAGGCAAGCAGGAGGTGCCCCAAGGATAGGGAGAACGGGAGGACAGGGAGAGAGGTGAGGAGGAAAGCTGCACCCATATAACAACAGGGCCTGGCGCACTGGGGAAGGAAGCTCAACAGGGGAGCAATGTGGCCTGGTGTACATTTGAGGAGGACGTTATTGCTCTGGTGGGTATTATAACTATAATGGTTCGATTAGCATGGAAGTGTGCAAGTAATAGTTATGACGATGTGAGTGAAGAAGGATGGGGAGAGCTTGAGATGCTCCCAGGGAATCAGAGAGCAAGCGGAGAAGGGGTGGAGCGAGTCCTTTAGCTGACAGGTGTTTCTCTTCAGCTGAAACAGGCCTCATTTATCTTCCATACAATGGTCACTGGCTGTGAGTAGAAAAAACAGATCCATTTCCAGCCCTTCCCTGTAAGAGGGACGAGAGTCCTTCCCACCGCACTGTCCAGGGAGAGGTCCTTTTTGCTGCCAGGGGCAGTGGGGCAGTGTGAAGGTGCAGGGAAAGTCAGCCCCTCCTCCCTGAAGCTGGGCTCTGCATCCAAGATGTAGACTGATCTCTGCCACAGTGAGGCCTCTGGAAAAGGAAGGGGACTTGAGAACACCCTCCATGCCTCGGGATTCTTGGTGTCCTAGGACTGCAGGGAATTCCTGAGATACCACCCTTCTCCAACTCAGATATCTTCACACCTTTTCCTCCCATTCCCTTCATCTCGTCCCTGCTGTCCTCTCTCCCTACAGGGCAGGAGGCACTTGACCTTGTAGGAAGCTAACCAGAGTCAGAAGAAATCTGACAGGGTGGTACATCCCTGTACTCCCAGCACTTGGGAGACTGAGGCACCACGAGCCCAAAGCCAGCCTGAGACAAGACCTTGTCTTATAATAAAAATAAACTAAAATTTCTTAAATCCAAAGAAAATTACCACAAAGAGGACTTTTAGGAAGGAAAACGTTGAATTGGAAATTTTCTAGAAAACAGAGCAAATTATACAGTATTATGCAAATTTATGCAAACCAGATATAATTCTGTCTCTTTATTTACAACCCCCCAAATTTTTAACCCCTGAGGCAGTCTAGAGATGAGTCAATTCCAGCTGGAGTCCACAAAGCTAATGCAAAGAAAAGCTTCAAGAGTTGAGACGTTCGGTCTTCCTTTGGTCTACTTCACTCTCACGGTAACGGTAACCCACCCTTACCCACCCTTGGGAGAGACTTAGGGAAACCCCTCTACCAACTACCTCCAGCAAAGCTTCTGTGCTGGTGACTGAACAGAACATTTTTGCTTCGGATGAGATAATTGGGCAGATTTGAAGGAGGGAAGAGCTAAGAATAGACTCCTGCAACATAAGCCTTTATGCTAATAGCATACAAGGGCAGCTGTTTTTCATTTTCTTGGCCCTGGATCTGAAGGAGATCAAGAAAGAGCTGGAAGGTGGCAGAGGGGAGAGAGGCCAGTGAGGTCTGGCTGACCTTCGTTCTCATTTGCATATCCAGGCACAAGTGACCCCAGGAAAGGACAGATGACAAACCAACCCAGATTTCATGAAGAGAACTGCTGTTGCAGGCATGGAGCCCCGGGGATATGGGGGTGCAGGGAGTGTCGCCTGTGTCTCTGGGCTTGTGAGACAGGTGCCATCCCTTTCCACTGCCCCATACCTTCCAGGGAGTGCCCCCCACTGCCTCTCTCTGTGGATGGATTGTCTCCTTTCTGCACCTTTATCTCTCACAATTGCTGGTACACAGCAACCCCCCAGTGCCCTCCAACCACTTGAATCCCTCCCAAAAGGAGGATCAGCTCTCTTTGGTCAGCTCACAATGGCCCTCCACGTCCTTTGTTGTCTCTGTTTGCATCAAATATTGAAACTCTCTCCTGAAACCCATTACAGGCCCCCAGGACAATGGCTTTCCATGGTCTCCAGGACAGACCCAGTGCCAGGATGTCCCTCACAGCTTCCTCTGTCACCTGCCACCTCTTCTCCAGTTACCGCCCAAGGGAATGAGCCTCGGAGATTACAGGGCAGCGAGCAGAGCAGCTGCAATGGTGCCCACACCCCCGGGGGCTACCCACTAGAGAGGAAATGGGAGCTGAGTGCCCTGAGGATGAACCCAGATCACAAGTGCCTAGAACCCAAAAGAGGTCAAAGGTGAGAGGCTAGGATGGCACAGAGAAGACAGTGGCAGAATGCTATCACTCCACTGTCCCCTTGGAACATTCTTGTCTCCCAGCCTCGGTTTTGCAGAAGCCCCTTTACACACGCTTTGAGTCTTAGCTCAGACCTCACCTGAAGATCTCCTTAAGGGGCATCCTAGCCTCCAAAATGTAGGTGTCCTTCAGTCCCCTCATCTAAGATTGTAACTGCCACTCGGTTCCTGCTTTCTGTTCGAGGTCAGTGCCCTAACCTCTGAGCGCCCGCGTACAGTTCAATACTGTGTCTACACAGCTAGCACACATCCTCAACATGGCAAAAAAAAAAAAGGGCTAACCTGATGAGTGAGTATGAGCCAATGAGTGTGTGAGGAAGGAGTGAGTGCAGAGTGTGTGAGGAGTGAGTGGATGGCTGAGTGGGTGAGTGTGTAAATGAGTTGGTGAATTAATGAATGAGTGAATGAGTGAAGGAGTTAACATAAGCGAATGAGTGAGAGAAGAGTAGATGGCCCGCCTCCTCCATCATTGGCTATGCCCCATTCCTGGGTCCTCAGGATCCTTACTCCAATGGCGTTGGGTCATGGCCCTAGGAGAAGGACCCGGCCTTCCACAGACACTTCAGTTGGTAGACACAGCGCTGTCCCAACTGCAGGACCCTGTGTGAGTCTCAGAACCAACTCCAGCCTCCATTCCTTCCCGTGCCAAAGGCAAGAGCAGCACTGGACATACAGCGGGAGCGGATGTTCTGAAGGGCGAAGTGGACATGTGGGGTTGAGCAGGCGCGTAACGCAGAGGGCACAGCCCGGCACCTGGCTCGGGGTGAGCAGCCTCGTGAAGAGAAACAGAACGGTTCTTCAGTCACCCAGCTGCTGTCTTGTCACAGGCGCTGGGTGAGAGGACGTGGGTGGGACCAGTCTCCAGGAAGCTCGAGGGCCCGAGAGCCACGGTTGGGCCACGCTGCCCTGCCTGCGTCTTCACTTCCCAGCTACCCAAGGAAGGACTTTGCCAGGCTGTAGCTAAGTATATCCCTGACTGGAAAGTTACTCGGCTCTCTTCACTTAAGCTTCTTCCTTTGAAACAGCGCTAACGGTGGTGTTGCGTCACAGGCTGAGAGGCTCGCACAAGGTGACATACGTCAAGCTCCCAGCGCCTGGTCTGCCCTCCCCTCCCTACTGCCACACTTTGGGAGCTACAGATCATCTCCTCATTTTGAAGAAGGAGAACCCAGGGGTTCCAGAACTTTTCTGAGGTTACCAGTGACTCAGAAACCATTGGACACAGGCCTGAAATACCCGAGTTTCTACTCCCATTCCCCTGGGCCTGGGTTTGAGTCATTCTTTCATTGCTTCATGTAAACAGTTTCAAGCCACTCTACAAGGTGACAGCAGACACCCTTTCTGTGTTACTCCCACAGGGGTGCTGGTCTACATACACACTAAACACTAAAAAACAATGTGGGTCAGTGTGCTAAGAGATAGTCTTCACTGTCTCTTCAAAGGGGCCTGAGCTGAGCACCTGAGAGGTCAGGTTTCCAGTGAGGACCAAGGTGTCTATGGGGAATACTTCATAGGCCTGACCAATTGGACTGAAACTCCTGCTTTCCCTAACAAGACCATCAGAGCGCCAGTGACATCCTGGGTTGCTCAGCTTGGCCACATGACAGGCCTTTGAGTCATGTGGGAGGCTCCTGTGGAAATGTGGTGACATACTAGAAGACTGGCAGCCAGTCAGCTTTCTAGATGTGTGTGTGTGTATGAACCATGGAGGCAGTTGGCACACACAGGGACCTCAAGGAGGAAGGGAACTCCATTGTAGAGCTTTCCAACCTGCTAAGCACTGCCTCCCATTCCCATCCAACCCCCAACACATCTTCTCTTCTCACCACACTCCCCTTGGGACTCAAGGCAGGCTTGAGCAAGACTGCACCTGTACATGCCAGCCAGATAGCTAACCCAGGATAGGGACAAGGAGGCTGGCCAAGTAGGTAGGCTATGACCTTCTGTGTGACCTTCGGCATGTGAAAGAATGATCTAGTGTCCATGTTCATGGTTCTAACTCCTGTACTAAGTACCAGGCATTAGTAGACCCTAAGCATATTGAGTAACAGCTGAAAAAAAAAACTAACCTCAAAAAACCCAAGACTAGAAGCTTCCATAGTCGTCTTCCTCAACCAGGGTCAGGGCCTCACAAGTCCCTTCTCATGGAGCCTCTCTCCTTTCCGCCGGCCTTTCATCTCCAAATATTTGATCAGAAGTCTAACAAGTTTTCCCCAAGTTCTAGGATGGTGATAAAGAGCCCCTCTTTCTTTTCTGGGATTAGTAACCCTAAAAACAGAACCTTCTCTTCCTTCCTCACTCTCCTTTGGCCCACATCCAGGCCCTTCCTCAGGTTTCCTCTTTGGACATGAACTTTGCATTCCTGGTTGGCCTGTGATGGGAGAGAGCCCTTGAGAAGTGGGGGCGGGAACACACCAGACCCAGAGGTGAGAAAGCAGTTGTCAGCTCCAAGGGCATCCGGCCAGGGAAATGCCTTCCTACCTGGGTTTCTGCTCATGCAACCAGTCTTATCTCACTGCCACCAACCCAGACTCCTTCCCGGCATCCGAGGAGACCAATCCTCTCCAGCGCGGAACAGTGACATGACCTCATGCAGTGGCTGGAGACCGGATTTTCCTAAGAATTCTAAGGAACTTATTAGAATCCGGGTTCCTAAGCTCCATACCCCATGGATTGCATGGTGCTGGGGTTAGGATTCTGCCCAACACATTCTAAACAAGCCCCCAGAGAAGGCGGACAATCCTGGGCTAGGAAACCAAAGGGCCTGGTGAGACCTAAGCCACCCATAACAGGCGAATAGAGGTGGGGACAGTGTAGAGTCAAGACCCTAGCGTTGGCCATCACAGAAGAGTGGAAGGCTCTTCCACCATCCCCAACCCAGGGGCCAGAGGAGGGAAAGGCAGAAAGGTCTCAAAGACGAAACAAAAAGATACAGCCTGACTGATCTGGCCAGCTTCTACAGGGATAGATGGTTCACTCAATCCCAGGATACCAAACAGCCTGGATGTCTCATTCATAAAGATACCTGGGCACTGTGTAAAATAGAGCAAAAGCAGAGTAATGGCTGATTTCTGCCCTGAGAGAGGGACCTTGGTGATCTATATGGTTTCCCTGTGTTCCACAAGCTCTGCTTCCCTGTAGCTCAGGGAAGCCCCTGAGCGCCCCACACCTCCAGTACCCGCGGAGCTTTCGGTTGAGTGGCCCTGCTGCTCTGAATCATCAGCCCTACAGACCAGACTCACGGATTCAGCTGGCTTCCATGTGTACCAGCCAATCCCACCTCTGGGAACTCCAAGGCAGGCAACCTGAGTCCAGTACCCTGGCTTTGCTGCAAACCAACCTTATCTATAGAGTGAATTCCCACCTCCTTCTGAGGATGGAGTGAAGCTACTAGCCAGATAAAAATAGTCCTAATCAATCTTCCTCCTGAGTGATGTCCAAGTACCCTGCCCTGGCTGCTAGGTTGATTCTGGTGATATAGAAATGAACAGCATAGTCCAAAAGAGTCCAGAGCCCAGAGGTCGTGGCTCCCACTGGAGTCTACCCAGGCCCTCACCTCTTAGCCATTAATGTGTGCTCTAATAAGAAGACAGACAGAAAAACAAGCAATTGATCACTCATTGAACAAGATGCTATAATAAAGGTAGGCAGGGGCTTGGGGAGCCAGGAGAGGTACCAGGTAAGGCTGAGAGGGGAGTAGGGGGAGGGCAGCAGCAGGAGGAGTGCCTCATTCAGTAGGCTGTGCAGAAGCAGAAAAAAAAACATTCCAGGTAGCAGATTAGACTCTAAGAGCAAAGGTAAAATCAAAAACATGGCTCTCATAGCTGTGCATGCTTAGAGAAGGATCTAGAAGTGTTCCACCTAGCTACTTAAAGCCAGTTATTTCAGGAAAATATTGTAATAGAGATTTTTGCTAGTTTTTGATTGGTACGTTATTGTCTTATTTGAATTTTTATAGTAAGAAAGAATTAGTTTCAGAATCAAAAAGTGTGTGTGTGTGTGTGTGTGTGTGTGTGTGTGTGTGTGTGTGTGTGTGTGTGTGTGATTAGTAAAGAGTATTCTGTATCTGGTAGAAGTCTGAGAAACATGGGGACATAAAATCAGGGAACGGTCATACGACATGCCGTGAAGGGGAGAAAAACAGGGAGCTGTTACGGACCCCAGGACTGGAGAAGCAACAGGCCTAGCTCAGGCAGAGCCAGGCTACTCATTCCTTGCACGGGAGACTGCCCCTTAGCTCGGCTGATGCTTCACCATGGTGTTCCCTCAACCCCAGGGAGTAAGCTACCAAAGCCGTGCCAGGGAAAGACTCAGAGGTGGTTCCCATCAGCTGCATCAGGGAGTTCCAAGCTCCTTGGAGAGGGGAGTTTTTTCTTGGCTTCTGACTTCTTGAACTCTCACACCCTCCACCTGGATCTGACCTAGACTGGAGGAAGAATGAAAGGTCCCAGCTCTTAGAATGAGGTCACTGGCAAAGAGAAGTAAGCATAGAAAGAGAACGTCTCCTCAGTTGTGTGCCAACTCGTCTCTTCTGTAGAAAATCCTTTATTTGTCCTCAGTCAGAGGAGGAAACAGCTCGCAAGCTATGGCTCAGGCATGTCACTCAAATGTGCACACATGCACAGTTCTTTCTCTATTCAGAGGGATTCCTAAGACATGGCTGCAATTTGAAAAACTGCAACAATATTCCCAACCCAGGACAAACTGCTCTTCACCTTTCACTAGGGTTGGAATTCATCCTGGGGTTGGGGGTTAGGTCCTGCTCAAACACATCCTATACCTGGTCGGTCTCTCTCTCTCTCTCTCTCTCTCTCTCTCTCTCTCACACACACACACACACACACACACACACACACACACACACACACACCACACCCGGTCAGGCTAAGTAGGGTTAGGGTTATAACTCAGCAGTTTAATAAGGGTTGTTGATGCGGTACCCAGTTTCTATGAATGAGCCAAAATGGTGGTATTGTTTACATTGCTTAGTATGGAAACTTATTAAGGGAACAGCCCAAGCAAGGCTGGAGTTAGGAATGGTATACAGTAACGGTACTTCCTCCTCAGCTTAAGGATTATAGAGAGTACAACACAGGGCTGCGAGGGCAGGTGGAAAGGGAACGAGAGGGGCCACGTGTTCAGACCTTGGTTAGTCCCTAGACTGGGGTCCGATGAGAAGTCCCCAATTTGACTGTTTCTTCTTAGTGATAAAAATGTGGAGCAGCTCCCACCCAAACCATCGTACTTTCTAAAGCCTCTGTCAGCCAGGGGCAGCACAGGACACAGGCACACGATTGACACAATGACGTCACTGGTCAAGATGCTGGGTCTCAAGGAGCCAGGCAGAACAGCTGATAGACGGCCAGAGGTTTCCAAGAAAGTTAGAGTCTAAAACCATTGATGTGAAAAGTTGCCGGCTGCCCATCAGCATGTAGCCATCTGTGCTGGGAAACAGAGGTATGTACTTGGGGAAGAAAACAAGATTAAGATGAGGTGGGGCTTTGCTGTCCTTGAGTCACCTGAGGAACTGTCAGGAAAGAAGAACAAGTCTCTTGTGTAATGGATCTGGACTCCCAGAAACACAGCCTAGGGACTGCGAGTTTATTTTTAAATCCTTTAGACGGTTCTCAGGTAGAGCCAAGTTGAAAAAAACAAAACAACTTATTCAAATGAGGATGAATCTGAGTGACAAAAGAGGGGGTTCAGGCAGCTTGGCATGGGATCCCAGGTTTGGGAAGGGAACGTCTGAATGCTGGTGGTTCTGAGCCCATTTATGGTGGCCCTTGATGCTGACCAGTGGCCAAGAAAACCCAAATTCCTTCACTCTGAGCAGTTTCTCAAGCAAGTTTTCCATGGCTGAGCTGGTCTCCCGGGAGCAGGGCACCCTGTCATGAAAGATCTGTCAGAACCAGAGGCTCATCTGTGTCTTTCCACGATACACGCACTGAATAAGAATAAAATCATCGGTGGCGCACGCCTTTAATCCCAGCACTCGGGAGGCAGAGGCAGGTGGATCTCTGTGAGTTCGAGACCAGCCTGGTCTACAAGAGCTAGTTCCAGGACAGGCTCCAAAGCCACAGAGAAACCCTGTCTCGAAAAACCAAAAAAAAAAAAAAAAAAAAAAAAAAAGAATAAAATCATGTTACGTCAGCTTCCTCGGCTGTAGTTTTCCAATTCTCCTAACCTTGTGTAGTATTTATAGCTGCTGCAAGCACAGGTTCCTTCCTTCCTGTCTGTGTGACGAACATTAGCTCCCAGGTCGTATGTTAACAGTTCACATAATGATACCTGGGTGAGAGGGTGGTGCCGAATGGGTTAAAGCAGCGCCAGGATCCAAAGGGGTCTTGCTGAAGGTAGGGCAGAGAGTTGATGCCAGAGCAGAGGGATCACCGAAGTTAGATGAACACAGCCCAGCCATAGAGCTACCCTGGAGCAGACATGCTAGGTTCAGACTAGTCCACTTAAGTGGGCCTCGTCAAGAGATAGAGGCAGGAGTTTGCCACCTGCCAATCAATCATTGGGATCTTAGGGTCCCGTGACATGTGAACCAGAGGGTCTGATGGCAGGCCAGTGGGTGCTATGCACCCAAGGCTGGCTACCCCTCCTTTTATATGGTCTGAGTAAGGAGTTGCACTGTGCTGCTTGGGCCTGCCTGATGGCCTCAGCCTAGCTCCCTGCATGACCGTGATACATCCATGTACTCATGTGCTCCTGACTTAGCTTGATAAGTTGTCAGGTACAATATTTTATTTAAGTAAATACATTATTATCCGTCTAGGTCTTGTGACCTACGCTGGGCCGATAGTGGTTGTTTACTTGCATAAACAAAATCCAGAGTCATTCTAGATTCTGACGTCTGCCTTGACGTGAGGGATCCAAATGGAGCATGCTGCTGTTTTATAAAATGGAGCCGTGCAGGGCACAGCCTGAAGGTTTAGTGTGCATTGTGGGGTGTCTTAGAGCAGCACCCAGCCTGGAGCCCAGACTCTCTCCCACCCTCCCAGGGTGAGAACAGAGTAACCTGTTCTGCCCTATTGGAATGTGCTAAGAACAAATTTCTGGGTCTCTTAGGCCATTTCAACTAAAAGGTCTAGGAAAAGCCATGCCTCTTAGCCTAGACAGGACGTGTATTGTCCAAAGAAGCCCAAGCCCAGAAAATAACGTCCCCAGGAGCCTGGAAATGGGAGAGGTGATGATGGGAGGGTAGAGGGGCAGAAGAAGGTATTGGGACCAGGAGAAGGGAGAGGAGTGGACAGAAAGAATTGGGAGGAAGGGGGTGATCAGGGGAGGTGGCTTTTCACAGATAAGCCTGGGTGGGTGTGGAGTGGGTGTGGAGAAGGTGCTTTCTTGCGTAGGCATTCTTGAGTAACACAAGGATGACGATGGCACGGCTCCTTGAAGCGGCCTGCCCTCCCCTCTCCCCTTTCCCAATCCTTGTTATTTGGGATGGGAGGTCTTCCCGTTGCTTCCTTCGGGTCTTCCCATATGTTCACTCCCACGATTGCTTGTCTGTTGGCTTACTGTTCTGATGTGACCACTCTGATTGTCAGCTGCCAGGTCCCCTCCACAGCAGCACAGCTTGAAGCTTTCGGGACTTACAGGGTTGAGTCTGAGAGGAATTAAAATCTGTGACATTTCTTAAAGGAACCTGTGTCCACAGGAGTGGTGAACTGAGCCTTGGGAACTGTGGGGTCTGTTCATGCTGCCTCCCCTGAGGGGGTGTCAGTGGAGTCTGGAGGCCATTGGGCCTATCAGCCCACTGGGAGATAAAGACAGGAGTAAGCAGCTGCAGAGGACACGTCAGGGGAGGCTTCCAGTCACAGAGAAACCTGACTAGCAGGTGTGCTGTGCAAATGGCTGCTTATCAGATCCCCTCGCTTCTGTCCAGGAGGCGGGGGGGGGAGGGGGGGGCTTGAGCCCTAAGAAGAATCCTGGTGGGGGGACAGTGTTGGTTGCCCCCAAGAGGATGTTTGCCAGCAGAAAGTGAAAGCTGGGAGCTGAATATTTTGCCCACCTCACAGATCTCTACACCTAAGCCTGTTGAACTTCAGTGGATCACTAGCGGGCACACAGGTGCTAGGTGCATCCTTTCCTTGTTTAATGGAGAGCGCACTGGGGGATATATTCGCTGGTGGTTAAGAAAAATGTCTGGGACTGACGAGCACTTTGTGGGAGGCCCTGGGTCCCATCTTTAATAACAGTAACAAAATCAACAACAAAAATTTGACAGATGTTCAAAGAGTTGAACAAAGAGAAACCAACTTCATATAGCAAATTTGTTCTCAGAGACGGAACCCCATATGCTAAGGGGAGGATCTTTGCAAGAACACGAACGGTAAGATTTTACCTGCGTGAGTGACAGAACAGCCAGACTGAATCAGAGAGGGAAAAGCTCAGGACCGCTGTGAAGTGAGACTCGGATGAGGATTTCTTGGAACTGGACTCCTGGGGAAATTCGCCCTCATGAACTGTGGGTATTAATAGGAGCCTGAGTTAGCCAAGGGTAGCTGTGCAGTGGAACTGAGAATACGGTCCTACACGGAAGATTGGTGTGTTTCATTAGGAATAAAATTTTCCTCAAAATAGCTGAGGAAAATGCTGGCCGCTGGTCAGTGACCCAGCACTGAAAGTTGGTCTAAGATGGAGATGGATGGCCTCACCTTGCTTTGAAGTTCATCCAGAAAGGGCTGGTGGGCAGCCAGGGCGTGGGCAGGGTGTGTCTGCAAGAGAGGAGGATTCCAGGTGATGGGCACAAGTCTGTCACTTCTTCTAATAAAATATGGAGAGAAAGAGAGGGAAAAAAATCTTACCTCCTAAGATTGTCCCAGCCCCCAGGACTCTGAGAGTTCCTGCAGAGTGAGCAGGAGCTAGCCCCCATTCTCTGGCCCTGAGGTCACCAGGGCGTCTGCCCCTCACCAGTCCTCCAGTGGCTCAGAGCCAGACAAGCCTTGTTCCCCTGCAGTCAGGATGTCTGCATTGTTCTTCCTTTGTTTTCCTGCCTTGGCTTCAAGGCTTGGGACTAGTGACTTCATACCTTATTCATCCACTTGGAAAGTCCCCTGATTCCACTCCCATCCCCACTATCAGAAAGAGAAATGGTGCTCTCCCGTTTTTCGGAACTGTCAGAGATCTTTCTGAAGATCCCCACTGTCTGGGGATCCTCTAGATTTCCCTGAGAAATCTTCTGTCGTATCTCACCTAAGCCCTAAAAACTTGCTGCTTTTCTACAGAAGTCAATGGAACCCGGGGCCTATGGCTATGAGCGCATGAATGTGTTTGTGTCCATGTTGTGTCTAAGCAATCAGTGGGGCAGAAAAATCAGGGGTGCCTGGGTCAATTCTGACTTTCTTCTTTGATGGCCCTTTGCCCTGCACTCCACCCTGTCACCTGGTGTGGCCAGGCCACTGTAGGTAAAAGGGTAAGCATTCAGCCACCCAGTCTGCTTGGGCTGAAGACTTTTCTCAAATGATGTATCCCTACCCAGAGGTCTCCCCAGATGGAAGGCAGATGGCCCACTGTGTACAGAGGACCCTGATACCTGGATCAACCCAACGCTCTCTTTTTAGAGCCATCCTCACGGTTCACACTTTCTGAACATAAGACAAACACGTTGCTGTCCAGCCTGGCAGTACACAGAGAATTCTGAGATTCTCTGCTGTGGCTGACAGACCCTCAGTATCTACATAGGAAAGATAGAGATGAATAACCCTTGCCCCCATCCAGGGCCGTGCACAGCTGGATGAAATCGCACTCTCGGACGCTCTCTGTGAAGTCTAGGTTTCACAACAGCGAGTCATTACTGAAACACCAGGATCCTTGCTGTTGCTTTGTTTATTTTTGTTTTTTTTTTAATTTTTTTGTTTTTGTTTTTCAAGACAGGGTTTCTCTGTGTAGCTCTGGCTGTCCTGGAACTAGCTCTGGAGACCAGGCTGGCCTCGAACTCACAGAGATCCACCTGCCTCTGCCTCCCAAGCGCTGAGATTGAAGATGGGTGCCACTGCACACAACTGGCTAGCTGTTATTTGTTTGTTTGAGACGATATCTCATGTAACCCAGGCTAGCCTCAGACTCATTATATGAAAGGAAAGCCAGGAGTCTGTCCCTACAGCCTGCAGCGCACGGGACTTACAGGCGTGTGTCACAAAACCTGGCTGAAGCACTGTTTGTGTTCGGTCTCTGTGAGCGGCACCACTTCTGCCATCACCCACGTACTATTTCCAGGAAGACAATAAGAGTGACCTAGAAGCCACCAAGCCATTGGGTTCTTTCCTAATCCCAAGCACCCTCACTACTTGTGCTGGAGACAGGATGGCTGGGCCTTCTGCCCATCTTATTTATCCTACATCTAAGAAGCAGCAAGACAGAAGTCCTTCTCAAAGCAATGCTAGTATCCCAACTCACATTGCCTAAGAGCAGAGTCTGGTACATCCAAATCGCAGGTCTGAGGGGAAAGCAAGTGTCTAAGAGGAGACCCTCTATGACCTCTCTCCCCAGATACCCTCCTGGATTCTGTCATATTGAGCTCCAAGAAGTGGTGCGAGCTCTTATCAACCAGACCTATGTGAGATTTGCAACCAGGTGTGTGTTAGAGACTCAGTTCCTGCTGTGAAGGGAACCACATTGCAGCGGATTATAATACAAGAGAGAACTCCCCTGACCCTCTCCAAAGAGAGGAAACCAAGGCTAGCAGTGCCTTTGGCTGCACGAGCTCCTTTTAGGCCCAGATGCCTTCGCATTCGCCAGGCCGCTGTCAGCAGGCATGATGGAGTCAGGGAGAAAACAAGGAAGAAGCAACACCCACGACCTAAGCCAGGACACAGAAGAGGCTTGTCTCCCCATCGGCGGGGACACAGTCACATAGGGAAAGGAGGCTGTGCCTAACATTCTCACTGTGGTGTTACTTCTGATGATAAAAACTGGCAGTCTGCACCACAGAACCCAACATCCATGCTTCTGTTGTACATGGTGATGTAGCTCCTGGCCATTTGTCTCCCTGAGACAACTGTCTCTCAAGGGCTAGAGCTCCAAGATACAGAAGAAGGGCAGAGTTTTCCAGATGCCCTTGCTTTGCAACTTAGGAACAACAACAAAAACAAAAACAAACAAAAGCTGCAAGAACCAGTTTGAGGTTGAGGAGTGCTGGAGTATAGCTCAGTGGTAGATACCCAGCCTTGGATTCAACCTCAGATCCAAAACAAAACAAGCCTGAAGGAGAAAAATTGGAGAATCTCAAACCTAAACCCAGGACACTACAGTCCTAAGCCCAAGGGAGATTCAGACCGGCAAGAAGATGAGGTCCCCAGCCAGTGGGCCAGGCCGCAACCCAGGTTCCTTGTAGGAATACTTGGCCCTGCACAGCATGTAGCTGAGTTAATTATGTCTCTTCTAACTACTCTGAGGCAGGACCCAGGTCGGCCATGTCAATGACATCAGTGGATGTTGCAGCTTGTAGCTGAAGTGTCTCCAAAGCTCATATGCTAAGGCTGGTTCCGCTGCTGACGGGCGGATGCTATTGGAAGATGGTAGAAACTGCTGGGGTGCAGCCTGCCTTGAAGGAGATGGTTGTTGGGTGATTTGCTTCCCCCCAACCCACTTCCTGGTGGCTTTGTCCCACCATGCAGTGTCTGCCCAGGGGAGAGGAGGAGATTCTGCTTCACACAGACCCAAGACAGTGGGGTCAACTAACCATGTACTGAAACCTCTGGAATGGTGAACTAAAAATAAATGTCTCCTCGTTCCAGTTGCTTCTCCTGGTATCTTATCTGGGCCACAGAAAGCTGACTAGCAGGACAAAACACCACGCCGACATGCTTAGTACATTTGGTCCAGGAAGGAAACAGAGAAAGCACGTGCCCAACTCCTACGTGCCAGGGGTAAAGGGATGAGCCCCAGGAGCAGTGTTACCATGAGAGCCAAGGCCCTGATAGCACCTGGCCAAGTATCAGCTGAAGCCACCGCCTAGGGTGAGCGGGTAGGCCAGCCTAAGCAAGCAAACAGGCGTCCGGAAGATAAGGCTAAGCAGTCTTAGGACGGGGAAGGGGGAACATTCCCAGATTGCTGGCGAGGGCTTCACACAAAGGACAGTGTCAGTGAGCAGGAGACAGGAGGGGGAAGGGGGAAAGGAGCACAGGGGTAGAGTGGCAGGCTCTTGGGTGGAGAAAGTGATTCGAGCCCTATGCTTCCTGGGAATGATCACATTTAATCTTCCCCACATTCCTCTGAGATAGGTGCTTTTGTTACCCACGTTTTGCAGATGAGGAAACAGCTTAGAAAAGTTCAGGAACTTGCTTAAACTGAGGGTGGTGGCACACGCCTGTTATAAAACCCAGGACTCAAGAGGCTGAGGCAGGAGAGCTGAGAATTTGAGGCTAGCCTGGGCTACCTTGAGAGACTCGGTCTCAAAAACATTAACAATACAAATTACACTCTCATTTCTTGGAGAAAGCCAGAGCCAACCTTCAGGGGCTCTGGCTGCAGAGACTGACAAGCTCAGCACCCTTCCAGGACCCGAGGTGGTGGAGGTGGCATTGCCTGCTGCATATTCCTACAGATGCCTCTTGCCCTTGCCAAACAGCCCTGGTGGTCACGTCCCAGTCTGACATGAGCCCTGGCTGCCTCTCAGCTCCTTGCTCAGTAGAGCAATCCAGATCCTGCCCACAAGCTTGGCACCCTGCCTGCACCATGAAGATGTCTTTGACTGGAATCATAGCCAACGACTATACCAGCAGGCTGAGAGAAGCTGAACACTGAGCAACCCCAGCTGGAGCCCGGTCCTGGAGAAATGGTGGGAACTGGTTCACAGAGGAGGAAGGCTCCAAGAGAACTCCCAAAGCCACTCCCAATGGCCCTGCCCTATACTCCAGAGGTGGAGATGTATCTGAAGTATGGACCCAACAAGACCCAAGCAGCCTTTGTCTGCCCCTCACCTGGGGCCTGCCTGCTGGTTGAGGGATACTTTTCCTGAATCCACCTCACCAGGGAACTCCACACACATCATCTGACCCCTGACTCCCAGAAAGCAAGTGGAGTTGAGGCTGGTCAGGGGGAGTCAAAGAGTCTGAGGAACCCTGAGTTTGTCCCAGGCTCCTGCTCAGGATGGACTTGCCCTCCTCTAGGGCTGACAGCACCGCTGCCTCCACCCTAGCCTTTGTAGATGGTCTGGGGAAGAATTCTGAAAAGAAGGGGAGGGAGGATCTGAGTCCTAAATGCCCAGACCTCAGAGGTATGTATAATTAATTAATTAATTAATTAATTAATTAATTAATTTTTAAAAATCAGCAATATGTTTACTTTGTTGGGGGAGTGGAGGAGCTGACAGGTTTGCACCCCTTATGCAGAGCCTCTGAAGGAAAGTCTGGGGTAAATTGGTCATGTTGGGAGCACAGGTGCAGGATTTCTCACAAAGCCCTCCACACAGAGGGTGAGCGCCACTCTAAAGAGCCTGGTTTATTCCAGGCAGGAGCACAGCAGGCGTCTATAGGGTCTGAGAGCTCACTCCAACCAAGTAGGGGGCCAGTCTCACCAAGAGCTGCCAAGACCACAGCTCATTAAGGAACACGTGAAGGCTAGGGAAGGAGCAAAGGGGACAGGTGAACTGTGTGTCCTCTGTCCCCGCCCTTTGTAAAAGGCTTCTCATTCAGTGCCACGCACCAACACTGACACATGGACACACACACACCCTCGCCACTGCACACTTTCCCAAAAAAGAGGAGGCAGAGGGGCCGGTGACCAAGGTACCAGAGTGAGGGCATGTATGCTGCTCGGGTGGGTTTGTCCTGCTGCGGCAGCTCAAGGGAAGCCCCTGCTGAAGCTGTCTGACACACGCCTGCAAGGCCAGGAGGTTCTGAGGGAAGGTTAGCAAGAGGGAGCTTTGTGGTCCTGGCTTCATGGGGTCATCCGCTGTAGAGGACAAAGGCATCACCTGGCTGGGCAGAATCTCTGGGATTCTCTGGGGCAGAACTCTGAGGGCTATCAGAGGTGGAGAAGATAGGCCAGTAGCCAGCAAACCTCAGAGCAGGAGTTTGTACCCAAAGAAAGGAGTTTGCTTTACCACACCTCTTTCTGCCACTAGTCACCTTTCAGAGATGGACAGGCTGAACTTCAAGCAGGCTAATGCTGCTCCTAAGGTCACATGACTAGTAAGTATCAGGACTCTGGACATCTGCCTAAGTCAATCTGATGCCTCTTGGGGCCTGTCCTCAAGAAGCTGAAGAGAGACTGCACACCTTGGAGAGCCCAGCGTTTCCCACTGGAAGAGGTCTGTGGTTAGAGTCGCGGGAGCCTGGGAGGAGAATGGATGATAAGTAACCTCTAGGCTTACCCTCCTTTCTAAAGGAAAGACAGACAGACACTGTCTTCTCCCACCCCAAATCACAAACACTTTTTCCATCTAATCCCCATGCTGCCCGAGCCAAGCCAGATGTAGAGACAGGTTATCGCCCTGGAAACCAAGACGACCAATTTTGTGTTTCTTCAGCCATTTCCGTTTTCCCTGAGTTGGAGGATTGGGCTCCCTACTTCCTGTTCTTGAAAGTATCCCTATACCCAGTTACTAAGGTACAGAGTTCCAGAGTCAGAATTGCCGTCAGGAGGCCTGTCCGTTACCACCAACAGCCCAGAACTCGTACCTGCCAGATCTGTCCTCACATCTGGACTCAGCGTTCCAGGCTGGCTTTAGCTGCTTTGGACACTCCCACCTAGGCCAGCAACTTCTGTTTCTGAGAAGTATCACTACTTCTTTCCCTTCATTTTGTTAATTTATCTGTTTATCATGTATATGAACACACACACACACACCACACACACACACACAGGTCAGTGGGAGGCTGTTCTCTCATTCCACCATGGAGGTCAGCAGTTGGCAGCCAGTGCCTTTACCTACTATACTGTCTCACCGGCACCGGGCCTCCTCTTTCTAGAAGCTGCAGAACTCTCCCAGTCAGAGCATCAGCCCCTAGGTTCCCAAGCCCAACAGACCTGCTCCTCTCCCAACAGTCAGCGGGGAGACCTGGGGCATCCTCAGGAGAGAAAAATGGACTGAGTGGTGCAGAACATGAGAAGTGGGGGGGGGGGGAAGTCTTGTGGAAGAGAAACTTGGTCTGAGCTCAAGACAAGGTGAGAGCCCTGTGGGGACCAGCTAAGCTGCCTTCTTAGCCCCCAGCCAATGACCTCAGGAAGGCTGCTGGCCTTCTCTGTGCCAGAGAAAACTTGGGTTTCTAGTCTGTGAAATGAGGAAGGAGGCGCCTCAGGCAAACCCTGAGGCCTCTCCTCGTGTCCCACTGCATGGCTCTATGACAGCTGGTTTCTCTGCGTGACAGACTTTAGGGACTATCCAGTCAGGTCCTGACCAGACCACCCGCTGCAAAGGCCACCTAAGCTCCTTCTGGCCTAGTACTCCTCAGCGCTGTCACATACATTCTGGAAGCCTCTTCTGTCTGCTTCTGTCAGGGTCTTGACCCCTCAGAACTGGTTTTTACTGGGTCTTGGATCCTGCATGCCTATCATGGTGCCAGGCAAATGGTATCAGCTCAGGTTCTCTGTGTGAGAAGACTGAACCCCAGCAAGCATCATCCTGATCACCTTACTCCCTTCCCCCACATTCTGACCAGACAGTGATACCCCAATCTGGGGGTGCTAAACCTCTGAGCTCCTTTCCCTGGGAAGAGTTGAGGATTTGATTTTCTGCTGGAAGTGCTACATCCTTCCAGTTCCTATGTGCTCCTGAAGCTGGCAGCCTGAGGCCCAGTTCAGATCCTGTATTTCAGGGCAGGAATGAAGACTTGTCTATCTTTGGCCTTGAGGTGTTTGTTTAAGTCACTGGGCCACTCTGCCCAAAACATGATCCTGCCCACACCCTTGGCACAGGCTCCGTACAAGGCACTCATGCAAGAAGCCCACAATGCCAGAGGCCCAAGGATGGACAGTCAGTCCAGGGAGATCTAGTGTCTGACTTACAGGTTTAACCTCAGCTTACTCATCTGAAAAATAGTTGTTCCTTAGCAGGAACAGCTCAAAGATGAGGTTTGTCAAGAGGGTACCTGATGAACACTGTGGCATTCTCTGCATAACTCAGAAATTCCTAGACCTGTTTAATGTGAGTATGGCCTGTGGGCAAGCCGTGTGTGTGTGTGTGTGTGTGTGTGTGTGTGTGTGTGTGTGAGAGAGAGAGAGAGAGAGAGAGAGAGAGAGAGAGAGAGAGAGAGAGGTGTTTATGTGGGTGCACACATGTGCAATGGAGACCAAGGACAGGCTTAACACAGAGACCCTCAGATTGATTCAGACACCACAGAGGACTGGAAAGAATCTGGAAAAGCCCTCTAGGGGAGCATCACACATCCAGTCTCCCGGAAGTGACCCCCTAGGGATTATGGTTCAGCTTTCCTCTCAATAGACTGGATATTTTTATGACAGAAATTCTGTCCTAATTATCTTGGTATTCAAAAGACATGTTCCTAACTCTAGAGAAGCGGTATGGGAGGGAGGGAGGGAGGGAGGGAGGGAGGGAGGGAGGGAGGGAGGGAGGGAGGGAGGGAGGCACCAATACAACTTCTAGCCCTAAGGAGAGAGTAAAAGAGAGACTTCCAAAGAAGAATCTGCCCTGCTCCCTAAGGAGATGAGGGGCTGCGGTCGGCTCGCTTTTGTCATGAAAACAGACGGTGAGCTAATGAAACCCAAGGCTGAGATGCTACGGGTGTGAGTGTTTTCACTACTTTCTGTTTCAGAGAATTTGTCTCTATTTCTTTGTCTCTGCTCTTTTAGCTCAGCTCCATGGCTGCTTCTCTATATTTTCATGTCCCTACTCAAGCCTAACTGTTCCATAATTTATTCCGTCCACTATGCTCCCAAGACGCCTTTCAGTCTTCAGGGCCGCTTGCCGGCTGGCATCACCTCTGACTCTTCGCTTTTGGTCCAGGTTCCTCCATCTGGGCCTCCCACCTATGATTCAGCTTCAAAGGAGCCTCTGAGCTCACTTGTCCTGTCCAGTTAGGTAAAGCCTCCCTGTCTGGAATTTTTCTGAAACTGTGAAGAAGTTGGAAAGAAGAGTCAAAGAGCTCTCAAGTTGTTCTGAAGGCCCTAGCTGTCTGCATCCAGATCCCCTTTGGGGCTTGTTCAAAAGTCTGGCTGAGAGCATCAAAAAAGTGGGTGTGGCTTAGCAACCCACCCCTGCTTCCACAGGTTCAAAGGAAAAGAGATATAACAAGCATACACTTAATTAAATTTACTTCCCATCTTTTCCATGAAGATCTTTGTGATCTTGGGGAGCTTATTTCCCTTTTGTTTATTCGTTCAAACACGCGGGTAGCATGTAGATACCACACACGCGATACCACATAGTTGGCTCTAGAATTCAATCAGATAGCCTGTGTGGAAGTTGAAAGGTACCACAGCAAGCCAGACAGGGCTCAGAGGGAACAGTTAATGAAGCTTACACTAGACTGGTCGGTAGCCCAGAATATCTATGGCTCATTTAAAAGAGGAGTGATATCTGAAGATAACCCTGGTTGTCCAGTCAACGGGGCAGTACCCTCTCTGCCCAAGAGTATAGCCAAAAATTCCCTGATAGGCATGGTGCCTCAGCAGAGAGACCCAAGGTTTGATCCTGATGACCACTGTCTCTTGGCTACAGCAGGAGTCTGATGACTCATCGGCTTTCTAGGAATTTCCTGGCCAAAATGCAGAGCAGGCCAGACTGCCCACTGCACTGGACAGTGCTGGATGCCAACGGGAAGAGTTTTGTTTTCCGGTTTTGCTTTGTCCAAAGGCTCCATCATATAATCATCCGCCCGTTTCACAGGCTAATAGTGAAGTCTCACTTCTAGGCAGTGGGGCTAGGCGATCAAAATGCAAAAGTAAACAAGCTCGGAGCTGCCCACCGACATCGTCACAGGGTAAGTGTATTTGAAAGACTAACAACTGGGCACATCACGCCCAGTGGCAATGCTCCATATTATGACACCATGGCGAGAAATGCTGCAGGAATAAGACATGCTATCTATGCAGGAGCATGGGAAAGGGCTCGTAGACACAGTGCCCACCCACGCGTCCTCCCCTCCCCCCAGTGGCGCCCACATGTGTGGGTCCTTTGCATTCTGGATTTCTTCAGCAAGTTGTCTGGCTACACCTTGACAACTCTGAGTGACCTTGGGAGTTTCCCCAGTCCCCACAAGCAATGCATCTACAAACTATCCCTTGGGTTGGGCTTGCAGACAATTCGTACGTTCATTCATTCAACAAATATTTGTCGAGTCCCTATTATGTACTGAAGCAAATTCGTTTCGCCTTCCCCGGGACACTTCCAGCCGCGCGTCGCCAAAGCCCCCCTCTATCGACTCCATCACACTTCTGAGCTTCTGTTTTATTTTAGAGGAATGAAAGGACAAATAAGGGCTAGGACAGTCTAGTACAAGATGTCTTGGAAAAAAGCCATCTGGCATCAGGCAGGAGTCCCACATGGTGGATTTCCACATCTCTTTCAGAGGTCTCTGGTTGCATCTTTGGCCATGGAACCTGCAACTCTTCCCGCAAAGGCCGCTGGGATATTAAGCATTGCCATTGGCTCTGTTACATCCGCTCCTGGAAGGGGTGGAGCCTGTGGAGCTTCCAGAACACTTGACTAACTTTGCTCTAGTTCCGCTTTCTCTCCTTTACCGTGGTGATCCTGAGTCTCGTGCGTTCCCCGCCACCCCACACACACACCCCTGATGGTTCAGAGCACACTGCACCCACTGCACGGGGACAAATTTCACAATGATTTAAGTTCAGGGACAGAACTGGAAACCAAATCTCCACCTCAGCTCCAAGTATTCCAAGGTCCTCAGGGCCTCCAGACACCGGTCATGCCCTTTCCCAGGATGCTCAGAGGTTCACTGTCCCCAACCTCCAGCTCCCCAACCTTCAAAGCAAGAGCCTCAGAGTCCCACCCCTCAGGTGCCTTCAATAGTGCCCATTGTCCAAGAGGCTGTGTGGCTTGACCCCCAGCCCCATAAGTAGCAGGACAGCAGGCTCAAAGAGGAATCTGCCTGGTGCCCCTCCTCTGCTGACTGCCTTGGGGGAGTCTTGTGTGGTAGTGGCCCCAGTGAATGTGACCTATTGTCTTCAGGGTGGATTTAGGAAGTGCCAAGCTCCCATCAAACGGCCCTGCTCCCTGGGTAAAACAAAAAAAGGGCTGTTCATTTGGGACCTTTCCCCCTTATCTCCTTTTCCTATCTCCTTAGGCTTAGCTCTGGTGTAGTGTTCAAAACCACTTCCCCTCCGAGCCAATCAGAAGCCGGGGCTCACCCGTGGCCCTGAGGTGAAGTTATTTATAAACGCCTCCCTGGATTATTTGAGCAGAGCCCTTTCACACACCTCAGGAACACCTCTCGCCTGCTGCCTGCTGCCTGCTGCCCGCTGCCCAGACACACCTGCAGCCCTGCCCAGCCAGCTCTGCTCACTCAGAGGTAAGCCCCACCCAGCCCAACCCACCCTAAGGGCTGGGGGTTATCCAGAGAAGAGGACTGGCCCCAGGGGTACCTCCAAAAGAGAGATGAAGATGACAGGGTGGGGGGGTTGCCAAGTTAGAAGGACGCTGTGGACCAGAGTCTCTCTAAGCAGCCCTCCAGCCCTGCCCTGTGTGGAGCCCACCATAAAGACCTCGGCTACTAGGCTGGGTTTGGCTGGAGGAGAAAACAGAATAGACCCTGCTTTGGAGGAGGTCAATGACACTCAACTAGAGTGGAGCAAAACAAGGCCCTTCAGGAAAAAGAAAGGAGCCTGGGCCCTCCTGGGCCTGCTGAGTCTCTTAAGCAGCTACCTGCACTCTCTACTTCTTTCCAAGTCCTGGGAGAAGAGAGCTCTCAGTACGTCTGTCCGTGTGGCTCTGTCCCCGTCCTTTCCGCCTCTAGACACCTTCCTTCCCTCACTTATTTTCTTACAAGCTCAGGGTGCTTAGCTGTACGGGCTCCTATTTAGTTGCTGTTACTTCTATGGAGCCGAAAGAGGTAGACATGGAGGAAGGTAAGAAGAAGAAGGCAAGTAAGGGGCAGGCTCCATCAGGTGGGTGGAGCACCAAAGGGGCAACGTGGAAGGGTCTGGGTCAGTGCAGAGTGAGGTGAGGAGCCAGGCCCACAAGCATCTAGCTCTGAACTTCCCGCCTCATAGTTCTTAGGGGTCCCAAGGCATCAGGCATCCTTGGACAGTGTCTCTCCCCAAACTAAGCTAAGCCAATCTTTTCTCACCACAGCGTTGACTACTCAGTTGAACTTGGGGAAGATCAGATTTAATGATGTGCCCCTTGGACTGGCAAAGCCTTCCCCACCCTGAAGTAGGGCAGAGTGAGAGAGAAATTTCTCCCTATGGGTTTTTACTGGAAGATGATTCTCTCCCAGAGCCCCTGCAGCAACCACCCCGACACAAACACACACACACACACATGCACACGCACACGCACACACACACACACACACACTCTCAGACCTGGCCAGAGCCTGCTTGGGCAGCCTGAAGACCAGCACGTACCAGATCCAGATCTAGATCCACCACTATGCCAGCCTTCCCGGCACATCCCGGGTCTGTCCTGACCTGGGGCTCGCTGTACAGAATCTTGAAGTAAAGTTGACAGCTTTATCTCTTAGTACTCAGAGGCTTCCAGCCGAGTGACATTAAATCTATAGTTAGTGAGAGTGTGTCAAAGTGAGAGGCTTGTCAAAGGGACGGGACCAGCCAGACATGAGCCAAATGGAAGGCGATGTGGTCAGGCCTTGCAAGATAAAATCCTCCTGGGGGAGTCAGTCTTCTACCAGTGCCACCTGGAATTTTGACCTGGATTCTTGGATTCGCTGGTCTCTTTGGGGATTTCTAAGATTCTAATCCCATGTATCCTTACAGGGATCTTGTGGCCTGGTGCAAATCTCCCTGTTCAGCATCTCACTTAGTCCCTCTGCTGGAACTTGGTCCCAGTGTCTCCCTTCTCAACAGGGCGAGCAGATGCCGAGAGGGCTTAGGGAGAAGGACTGGGGACCTGAGTGCCACAGCAATGAGTCCCTCACAGGCTGCAGTCCCAGAACAGCTGAGTCAACATTCTTAGATCCATCCTCCCATACATCATAAAGGAGGACCTGGGGCTAGAAGGGGACTTCAGGTTGTGCAAGATACAGGGCAGCGACAATAGAAAGAGTATTTCAAAATGCCTTAGGGGTGACAGGCTTCTAGGGCCCCTCCTCCAGTCAGGGACACAGTCTCCAGCTAGGACCCCAACCATCTGTCCTGTCAACCAGCTTACCTCCCTATTTTGGCCAAGAGAGAGATTACCCTTTCTTGGGATACCTGCCCTAGACTAGGAAGGCAAGGGGTAATAGAAGCTAAGGGGACTTCAAGGTGACCTTTCCACTCCCCAGAACACAGCCAGCAGACAGGTAGAGAGCCGTGATAAGGATACCTGTGGTCTGCCAGGCTAGGTTGCTCCAGTGTCTGGTACAGGTCTGTCAAGGAACAACTCCCCCAGGCACCCTTCCCCCAGGCAGGGCTTAAGAAGGAAGTCGTTCTGAGCAACAGGAACAACATCACCTCCAGATGGTACAGAAATTCATGAGCAGGCCCTCACCTTTCCGCTCCCCAATGTCCCTCCTCCTCAGAAAAGACTCTGTCTCCCTCCACTAGTCCAGAAAACATGGGGAGTGTGAGGGAGGGCCTGTGATGGAAGCATAGGATCAGGTCGGAAAAGGAAGGCCAAGTGGCAGAGCTAGACAGGGAATCTTCCAAAGTGACAGCAATGATAATGTCCAGAAGTAACTACGCTTCCCAGGGCCAGGCTCCCCGCTGTTCATTTCCCTGGGCACTGCCCCCCTAAACAAGCATCCCAAGGGGATCCACAGACCCAGTCACACAAGCTAGGGAGGACAGGTCCAGTGGGCTTTCTCTTGTGCGAGCTCATTGGAGGAGTCCTCACAGGGTCCGTCCACCTGCTTCTCTCTCCCTTCCTTCAGCTCCTGGGCTATAGAGAGCCCGAGATTCCTGCTGACCTTATTCCTTCCTCCTTCCCCGGCCCAGATTTAGGAATTGCGCTCTCTCTCTCTCTCTCTCTCTCTCTCTCTCTCTCTCTCTCTCTCTCTCTCTCTCTCTCTCCTGCTCTGAGTCCTAAAGAGCCCACCTCTAGCTCTTCGGAATGCCCTCCTCGCTTTCTCCACTGTGAGAGTCACCTTCCTGTTCCTCAGTACTGTCACATGGCACCTGCAATCTATTGATGTGGAGAGTTACACACTGTGTGCGGGGTGGGGCTCATTACACAGCCATGGCCACGCAACACTTGGCCCACCAGGACTGTGTTTAACTAGGGGTCAAATCACCTCGTTCCTGAGATCTCTCTCTGTCTTGTTCCTTTTAATTGTTGCTCTTTTAGAGGTTTAAATTTTATGTATATGAGTATTCTGCCTGTATGTATGTATGTATGTAACCACGTGTGTGCCTGGTGCCTGCAGGGGCAGAAGAGGCTGTCAGATTCCCTGGAATTGGAGTTAGGGGTTGTAAGCCACCATGCGGGTGCTGAGAATTAAACCCCAGGCCTCTGCAAGAGCAACAACTGCTCTTAACCCCTGAAGCCATCTCTTCGGCCTCTTGTTCTTCTTTTGCCTTCCCACCCAACCCAATGCGTAAGGCTCTCTTAGCTGAGAACCCCGAAGGCCCATCTACAGGAGGCTGAGGTCTCCACTGCAGTAGCTCACCTCTTCTCCCTTCTCACACTCCCCTTTACTACATGGCATCAGGGTCTGAAGGACAGAGGTGGGGATGAGGGGACTGTCCCCACTATGCCCACCAGTGCCTGCTCTTCAGCAGTCAGGGCTGCCCCTGAGCCTACCCTTGCAACTCCGTCATCGTGCTAGACAAACTGAGGTTATCAGTGCCCGCAAGTCAGTGTTGTCCCCGAGAGTCCTGGAGCCCCTTCCACAGGAGCATTTGAGTAGCTGTTAAGGCCTAGTTCACACACATCTGCTGTTTTCCGTCCGTGACTCAGTTTCCTCACGCATGAAATAAGAGAATTGGGCCAGCACAGCCCTCGAATCCCCTTCTAGATACACCTCCCTGACTTCCACCCACTGTTGGCTTCCCCTTCTTATAAACAAGTTTGTGAAAGCCCTGGTCCCCTGTGACACCCTCGTCTGGGAATAAGGAAAGGGGCAGACTGGGGTTACCGAAAGCAAAGGGACTTTTCCTTCTGCTAGCCTGTGTCACCGGGGACTCCCGGAGCTCAGGTTGCAGGCAAACCTTGCCCAGAGGGGCAGAGACCAGCTGAGTCACGTACATTTCTCCCCAAAGGATTCCCAACCCTGCCCCTTTTCTTCTTCCCGTTCCTGGACAGGCAGCCAGGAATGGCCGGAGCCCACCACAGTGCTAGCCAGAAGGAGAACTGACGAGAAAGAGCGGTCTCTCTAGGCCAGGGTGGTAGAAAAAGCTTCCGGATGGGGGTGGGGAGAGGAATTCAAGCAGGTCTTGAGGACAGGCGGGTCTTGAAAGGCAGCAATGAGTCAGAGCACCTAGGCTAAGGAGGAACTTTGGAGACCCAAGCCTGTTTGGGGTGAACAACCTGCCTGCATGGGACAGAGGTACCAGTCACCTGGATCATCTAACATGAGGCCTAAAGAGGAGCCTGGGCTTGGTCCTCCTGGAAATGGCACCTGGCTTTTCCCAGCAGGACATCCGTGCCCAGTGGAAGAGCTGGTGGGCAAACATTCAGCTAAGAAAGGTGCTTGAGTGAAGTCGGATGGGAGGATGGAGGTGGGGTGAAGGCCATACACAGGAGAAAAGGGGAGAAAACAAGAAGCAATAGGATTAACTGGGGGTAGGGGGTCAAGTGACAGGAACGGAGTGACTGGGTGGCAGGGAGAAAGATACCACTGAGGAAATGGAAGAGCTGAAAGCACACTCTGGAATGATGGGATATCCCACCCCACAAACAATACTAGCTGAAGAGATAGTCTTTAAAAATAACCTGGGGTGATCCTTCAGCCCACCCTCCACCCCGACCCTACCGGCTAGCAGAGAAGCCAGATTCCTTCCTTATCTAAGTGGCTCTGCTTTCGTCAGTCAGCTCACCTTGCAATATTTGGCCAGTTCTTTTGGTCAGTTCAGTAGCCCAGGACACACCCCACCAAACGGCAAGCCACCCTGAAGCCTGGCACTATGGGTTCCTCTAAGGAGTCTTACTGGTCACTCGCTGCTCCCAGAGAGCTTGCTAAGCAAACCAGCTTTCAGCCAGACCCTAGCAGACTCCAGGGAGGTTGGGAGGAAGAATGAAGCCACGCCGCTCCATGGAGCATGAAGACCGGCTGCTGGAGAATCATCTCCCATAAGGAAGCATCCTCCCATCTTAATAATAATAATAATCAGTGTCGTCAGCATTCACTGGGAACCTAAGAAGCTGGCGCATCACGCAAAGCTCACTTAATCCCCACCGCAACTGCCTGGGACTGTTATTATCCCCACTTCCAGATGAAGAAACTGCATCTTTGAACCCAGGTCATTCTGCCTCGAAAACTCAGGCTGATCTCTTGAGGCCTCTTTGGTTTCTCCCACTCATGTCTCACATACCATGGCCCTTGCTCACTTCTGCCCGTGTCTCCTCCACGGGTTGGTTCATTCAACAGGCACTTGTTAGGTACTAAGTACCAGGCGAGTAGCTGGGCGGGGGCTCAGCGGGTAGGCTCGTCCTCCCACTTTTACCCTCTGGTGGGCATCATCATTGGATTTCACCAACCCTTAGTTGCCATTCTGGAAGGCCGTCTCAGCCCCCAGGCCAAAGGAATGGATAACCAACCAACGCAAGCACAATATCCTTAACCAAGACCCTCACGTCGCCATCCTTTCCGCTGTATTTAATTCCTTCTGGGCCATCAGGCACACATCCCCGTGAAGTCAGCAGCCTAACCCACATTGCTGGTGAGGGCTTGGAGGTTCAGAGAGGTGATATCATCCTTCCCTTCTCTCCCAAGAAGCCAGAACAGTCTCTGGTCCCTGGATTCCTAGCTCTTTCTAGTGTTCTCTTCCAAAAACGCATATGCTAACCCACTCCCTGAGGCCTCCACCTAGGAAGTCTGGTGGGGTGGGTCCCTCTGTGATTGCACACCTTCAACCCTATCGCAAACCTTTTGTGGTTACAGCCACCCCAGATTCCCCATGACCTCTCAAATGTAAGTCTTCTCTCAGGCCACCGGATCTCTTTCCTCGCCTGAGGGCCTCTTGCCAGCTGAGCTTGAGGAACAGAAGAGGGGTTCAGAGTTAGAGGAGGGTGAAGGAAGGATTCTCACAGGGAACTCCTCCGAGCCCCAAGGGCCCTGGCACCAAGCTCTGCCCAGCTCGGCTCCTGGAACATCAGGTTGCGCAAAAGCATGAGGCGAAGAGAGAGAGACAGCAGTACACAAGGGTGGAGGATAGGCTAGGCACAGGAAGCTGTGGGAGAGAACCAAAGCCGACCATCCAGACTTCCCCAAGCACACCATTGTCCTTCCTGGGGAAACCTGTTGGTGAAGTCGTGGGCAGGAGTCTTATCCAACAAAGGTCCTCCTGAGGTCACGCTGGCTAGCCCCCTGCCTCTAGGCGGGCTGTTTTCCCGATCGTTCCAAGCTAACCAGCTGACTGGCATGAGCCTTTCTGCCAGGGAAACAGAGGCCTAGGGCAGGAAACAATCTGCGGAGCCACCCCAGCCTCGGGGGAGGAGGATTCCTGTGTGGAAACCAGCTGTGACTTTTGTCCTTATGCTCCCACCTCCTCTTTGCCTGGTGTTCAGCAGGAGTGACAGTGATGTCACAGGTGTGGAGTGCCAGCCACGTGCTGGGTGCCAAGCAAAACAGCCAGGGCGAGTGTGTGTATCATCAGTGCCTGAGAAGGAAGGCCACCAAAAGAAGTGAGTCTGGTGGAAAGGCCTGACTGAGGAAGGGAGGCTCCTTGCTGGATGGGGGCGGGAAGACTGGGATAAATCTCTGCTGCAGAGAGGACCAGAGCGAGAAGGGCCTAGCTGGCACTGAGAAGGGATGCCCCTCACTTGCCCATACTCTGCTTCTCCTAAAGCTTGTCAATGCCCCAGACATGAGCCAGCCCAGGCCCCGCTACGTGGTAGACAGAGCTGCGTACTCCCTCACCCTCTTCGATGATGAGTTTGAGAAAAAGGACCGCACCTACCCGGTGGGAGAGAAACTTCGCAACACCTTCAGGTAATGTGGCCCAGAGCCCAGACTCCTCTTTCCTCTGTTCCCCGCCAAAATCCATCCTGCTCCAGTCAGGGCTCCTGGACCAGTACCAAAAGGGTTAGGGAAGCCCTAGGGGAGGGCAGGTTCTAAAACCCGAATACAAGAGCCTGCAAGCTCATATACCCAGAGATCCTTGGGGAGGATGGAGAGGAGGAACGAGGACCACTCAGCCATTTCAGAAGGTTGTAGGGTGGTGTTTCCATCCCCTACGTAGCATCTCCTGAAATCTCAGTCCTCATCTCTCAGGTCTTCAAGGACCGCCGGATGGCTGTGCTACGCCATGGAGTGGTGGGGAGCACCTGAGCCCCTCCTCCATGCCCCATCCTTGGGTATCAAAAGGCACCGGCTCCCCATGCCTCATCCCTCATGGATAGTCCTTCTCCCATCCGGTTCAAAGGATTCTTAGAGGAGGAATTCTAAGTTCCTAGGCTCTACTAAGAGACCCTACCAGCCCTGTGGTCCCTCCCACTCTCGGGTCCTTGAACTGTGACAGTGGTCTGGGCAATCTTGCCTCGAAGGAAAGTGCCCCACACCTATACCCCAGAAGCCGCGGGCTTCCCGCCCCCTTCCCAGACTCCTGGCAGACCTCACCCTCCCTTGCTCTCCTGCGGAAACAGCTGATTCAGTTACCTGGATTGAGGTCACTGGCAGTAGCTAAAGTGGAGCTGCAGGTGGAACTGGTTGAGGCCAGGGAATCACCCACTAGAGTCTTTACTAAAGCCCTAGACCAACCCTGCTTCTCCTGGGAGGTTCCATCTCTGCTCAGCGACACTCAGGGGTTGTGTGCCCAGTGTCTGGGCCCTGGCCTTGCTGCTGTGCTCGTCAGGCAGATGAGCAGGTGCAGTCAGTCTTTGTGTTCACGTGAGTTTATATTTAGGTTGTTTGTGTGCTGGCAGGATGAAGGATCTGATGTTTCCTGGAGGTTAGGGCTGATGAGAACCGTACAGAGAAGGAGCAAATTCAGTTCCCATGACAGTGGCACAAGAGCCTTGAACGGTGCCTCGCACACAGGCGGTGCTCCAAAGAACGTTGGTTGAATGAACGAATGAATGAATGAGTGAATGAATGGGTGTCTACAGAGCTAATCCCGCCCTCCAATCCCGTTCTGGACTCTGAGGCTTCTACATAAGTTGTCTGGCATCTCTTTCCAGTGCTTCTTTCAGACTTCAGGTTGCTTTGCCTGACATATGGCAGAGGTGCAAGAAGGCTGGGTGTGTGAGCCGTGTTCCTCCCCCCGCCAGCTCTCTACCGGCGAGTCCAGTTTTCTCTGCCATAAGCAAACCTGTCAGAGCTCCTGCAGAGCTGTTGCCTCCTAGCACAAGGCTTTCAAGTATGCATGAAGCCGCTCACCATTTCCAGGGTGCAAGAAGCACCCCAGGCCCCAGAAGAGGCTGGACTGACAGGCTGGTGGAGATGCCGTTCTGCAGAGTATTTAATTGGGACCAAAAGAAAAAAGAAAAAAGAAATCTGCCTGGACTTTCCAGGATACAAAGCATTGTCTGTGTTGGTTTCAGTCTTGGGTGACATCCAGGGGCCCCAGTGTCAGGGAAACTATTGTTGAGCAACAGCAAAGAGTAAAGATTGGTGCGGGGCAAGAAAGGAAGCCTAATCAGTCTAGGCCCGTGAGTCACCAGAGGAACCCAGGGCATTTGACTTCCCTCACTTGGGAGAAGAAAAGCAACTCCCACCCCAAGTCATCAATCCACTGGCTGTCACCCTCAGGTTTGTAAGCCCTTGTTCCTGCTACCCATGAGTCTCCATGAAAGGATCTCAGGGTGTTCCACAAACAGTAACGATCAATACTCCTCACCCTGTTGGCCAAGGAATGGCTCTCCCATCTTCCTTTTCACTCTGATGCTTTGCCAGTGGTGAACACCCACACTAGACTCACCGTATGTAGAGGACAGTAAGTTGGCGGGGTGCGCCTCGCAGGGACAACAGAGATTGCCTTTTTGTGATGTTCTAAAAAGAAAGGGACTTGGCACCCTAAGAAGGCTGAGCTACCATTAAATCAACAGCTTGAAGCCCAGCCTTGTGGATTCCCAAGTGGAGGGCCAGCAACAATGCCCAGGGTGTGTGGCAGGCTCTCCAGTTTAAAGCACAGCTTTCCCTCCGCAACATCCTGCGGCACAGGCTGTGCCCTGAGATTGAGTGAGCCAAAGGATGCCGGTGCCTGCAACCTGCCCTCTTCCACAGGTGCTCCTCGACCAAGTTCAAAGCCATTGTGTTGGGGCTGCTGCCTGTGCTCTCCTGGCTCCCCAAGTACAAGATCAAAGACTACATCATCCCAGACATGCTGGGTGGACTCAGTGGGGGTTGTATACAGGTGCCCCAAGGTGAGAGTAGCCCCAGCCAGGTCTAGCTGGCCAACCCCTCCTGTTCTTTCCCCATCTCTGTCCTCTGACCTCTGTGAGCCAGATTCTCTCCTGAGCAAAGACTCCCTCTCTGTCTGCAGGCATGGCCTTTGCGTTGCTGGCAAACCTTCCGGCAGTCAACGGTCTCTACTCCTCCTTCTTCCCCCTCCTGACCTACTTCTTCCTAGGGGGTATACACCAGATGGTCCCAGGTAAGGGCTCTTCTCTCACCCCTCCCCTACTCCCTCATCCCCACCTCTCCTCCACTAAGCATGATGACTTAGACTCCAAAGACACAGGGCACGGTGAAGGAGGTTCCATTTCCACCTTTATTCTCCTGGAATTGATGTTGATCCGACCTGAAAGGGTGATCTCTGCATCAGTCCTAGGTCCTCGATGACCTTGGAGAAATCCTTCCGCCCCTGTGAGCTCAGTCAGCACGGCCTATTGCATCTTTTTCCCGGGAAGGAAAGCAAAGTGTGACAGGACATTATATACCATATGTTAAGCAGACCAAACAGATTGAGACGCGACTGCTCTCAGCAGGCCGCTGCAGGGAGATTCAGAGTTGCCTAGCACCAAGTGAGACGGAGGAAGAGCACCTAGACACAGTTTCTGGGCAAGGCTGTGCTGGCACTTCTGAGCTGGTGTCCAAGGAGCCAAGGAGATGATGTTAACAAGGATGTACCTGGTCTGGGGAAGTGTCCTTGGCAGCTTAGGTGTGGCAGCTGATGATGTGTTGTTGGCAGAGACCAGCGTAGGGAGCCATTCCTCCCGGGCTGGTGCGTGTTCCAGGGCTGGACCCCTTGGTCATTTCCAAGGGCAGGGCACGCTGCAAATTTCTGACTCTTGCTGGCTGGGTGGGGCACCGCAGGTACCTTTGCCGTTATCAGCATCCTGGTGGGTAACATCTGTCTGCAGCTGGCCCCAGAGTCAAAATTCCAGATCTTCAACAATGCCACCAACGAGAGCTACGTGGACACAGCAGCCATGGAGGCAGAAAGGTTGCATGTGTCGGCGACACTTGCCTGCCTGACTGCCGTCATCCAGGTGAGGAGCACATCTCCCAGCCTTACCAGTGATTCCACACAGGAGGTGGCAGACCACCTTAGCGCTACCTCCAAACCCCCAGTGTGGCGAAAACTATCCTTTCCATCCTAGGGACCAGAAGGGCTTTAAAATAGTTTAGACTCTCCACTTCCAGTGTGTGGCGGTGCCACCAGTGGAACTCTCCTGAACATAAAGTCTGCCCAGAGACTTTCGGATGCCCCTTGGAGAAACCCTGATTTCTGCCAGTATCCCTGCTGCCCCTCCAGCCTCCTCTGCCCCAGCTCTGGCCCCAGCCGCAGTGCACCACATAAGCCGACCATCTAACCAGGGGTGCAAAGATTTCCTCCAGCATTGATGAAAGAGGCACAGCACAGATTGCAAGGGCACCGCCACTTTAGAGAGAACCGAGAACCTATCATTCAGTCATCGCTCACCTAATGTTTTCTGATTGCTTTGCTCTGCCAGGAATTAAGCTAGGCCTGAGGATACAAAGATAAGTGGAAGAAAGAGACCCGATTCACAAGTGGCTCCAAGCAGGACAGAGGAAGTGGCCTTGTCAACAGATAAATTTGTGTGCTGCGGTGAGATAAGAGGCACAGTAGAACCCTGAACGGGTGACTATAGGAACCCAGGAAAGTCCTCAGAGAGGAGGGGACATTTGACCTGAGAAGGCAAGGTCAAATGGAAGCTCACTGTGACTGAGTAAACCCGTGTACCTACTGCCGCAGGCGGAGGAAACTGTACCCAAGAGCTCAGAGGCCTGAGCGAAGTCTGACTAGGAAGGGTTTTAGTGTGCCTCAAGGGCAGGGGGTCAGAGGAAGCCAGAAAGGTAGGCAGGAGCCCAATCAAAAAGTCTGCAGTCTGTCCTCTTGGCAGAAGTTTGGGTCCTATTTGCTCAGAAAGATGGTTGGCAGGTGGAACTGAGGCAGGGTTGTGCAGAGGCCCAGGCAGGAGGGACAGAGCAGTGGCCGTGGCGAAGGAGATGCCGGTGGGAGGAAGAAACATTTTGCCAGGAGCATTACCAGCTCTTCGTGGTTAACAGCCTGTGGGAGGAAAGGCGGTGTGACTCTCGGGATTTCAGTCCGGCAACAGGTGGCACCGGGGGAGGACCACACTTATATTACGATAAAGGAACCGAAGCCAGCGTAGTGAAGTGGCAGAGAGGCTGTGCGCTGAGGGAACTAAGGTTTGGTGGCAGGCGCCCAGGTCACAGGGAATGTCAGGGAAAGCTTGCAGGGATCTCTTCCCCCTGAGTCCCTGCTGTCACTGAGCTGCATGAGGCTTCCGGCCAGGCTGTGTGTCCTGCAGTCGGAGCAGACACACTGCAGACTCTCGGTCAGCCTGTGTGTCCAGCAGTCTGAGCACATGACCCACTGTGGACTCTTCACCTCCTTCCTTCTAGATGGGCTTGGGCTTCATGCAATTTGGCTTTGTTGCCATTTACCTCTCTGAATCCTTCATCCGGGGCTTCATGACAGCTGCTGGCCTGCAGATCCTGATCTCCGTGCTCAAGTATATCTTTGGGCTGACCATCCCCTCCTACACTGGCCCAGGCTCCATCGTTTTTGTGAGTTCAGAAACACTCTTTGGGGAGGGGCAGGATGGGAGCAGAGTTCACACCCTTAGGAAGTGGTAGATTAATTTATTCTGATAGCTGGCTGGGCCAGTGAGCAGAGGGTTTCCCAATGGGTTCTCCTTGTGGGAAAGAGGTCTAACACAGACCCTCACGCACTCACTCGGGCTCTGTAGTCAATGCCAGCAGAACAGGAGACCCCATTCCTCAAAGGCCTGAACCTCTTTACCCGGGAGCCCCTTCTCTTTTTGGTTTAAACTCTTAACAAGAGAAAGAAAATATATCATTTTGAAGTCCCCAGTCCCCACATCAGGTGGACCACAAGCCCCTGTAACTGTAGCTCTAGAGGATCCGACCCTCTCTCTGGCCTCCACAGGCACCCACACATGTGTGGCATACACTTACACATGCACACACACGAACAATATAAGAAAGCGTAACACCTTCGCCTTCACTCCTGACACCCCACTTTGGGAGAGGGTAGTGGGAGAGAGGTTGGTATTCACAACCAGGGCTGTGTTCTGCCTTTGTATGTCTCCAGCGGCATGTCTCCCCTGGGCCAGGCACCCAAGGGCAGGGCAGTATGGGAAGAAAGGATGGGAGCCTGTGATGCTCTCTCCCTTAGACCTTCATTGACATTTGCAAAAACCTCCCCCACACCAACATCGCCTCGCTCATCTTCGCCCTGGTCAGCGCCGTCTTCCTGGTGCTGGTGAAGGAACTCAACGCTCGGTACATGCACAAGATCCACTTCCCCATCCCTACAGAGATGATCGTGGTGAGGATCCTGCCTGCCTGGAGATGGGGTTCTGAAGGTCAGGATGGGGGGGCAGTGAGTAGAGGAGCCCCTGTCCATTCCTCTACCCACTCCTTCGGCAGCCAGCGGGACAGGAAGTCACATGTGAATACGTCGCATGGCCCTCCATGTGAATCCTCAGGCTGCCTCATACACACACTGCCTTAAGGTGGCAAGACTGTAGGATCCGGGAGTCCCAGAGAAAGGATTTAGAAAAGACCCCCGATTTAGCCCCAACTAAGAGTCAATATCCATTCTCCACTTTGGGGTTTGCAGGTGGTAGTGGCAACAGCTATCTCTGGGAGCTACAAGATGCCAAAAAAATATCACATGCAGATCGTGGGAGAGATCCAACACGGGTGAGTCCAGATCACTCAGAGGCCAACCCGGGCCCATTCTCCACCAGAGCCGGGGATGAGAGGCCCAAGTGAAACCGAATTGAAAACTGACTCAGAAAAGCCACATAACCAGCCCATAGTGGCCACTTCATGGAAAAGAAGTCCCAAATGCTACCCTCCCAGCCCCTGAATTTCATGCATTGAACACAGTCAAACAAACCTCTCTCAGGCCCACTCATAGCTGGCTTTCAGCTTTGCTCTCATGCATAATCTTTTACCCACGCAGAAAGGGAGCCACTGGGGTGGATCAAATTCTTTAAGCATCTGTTCTACGTCAGGCACCATACTGGATCTGGGACGGCTGGGACAAGGCTTGCCCTACAGGCTTGAAACAGGGGAGGGGGAACAAGCCCTCACAGCACCGCAGGTCTGTGGGCCTAAAAACTAGTGGACAAAGAGTCAGGATCTGGACACAAACAAATGAAGCCCCCCAGTTGACCAACTTGTTGACCTGTACAAGTTAATTCCTCCTTTCAGAGATAGGACCTGCCTTCTGATTGGAGTGTGTGAGATCACGTGGGGCAAGCCATCCAAATAAGACCCTGGCATAAGGTGGGGGTTCAGCTCCCCTCCTCTCACACCCCTGGGCCCTGCCTCTCTTTGGATCCTCTGCAGGTTTCCCACTCCAGTGGTCCCAGTGGTTTCGCAGTGGAAGGACATGGTGGGCACAGCCTTCTCCCTGGCAATTGTGGGCTACGTCATCAATCTGGCTATGGGCCGGACCCTCGCCAGCAAGCATGGTTATGACGTGGATTCTAATCAGGTATCTCCAGTTGCCCTGGCAGGGCTCAGGGGTAATGGGCCCACAGAAGCCTACCACTGACAGCTCAGGGGCGGTGGTGATGTGACTCCATGGTAGAGTCCTTGCCTAGCACACAAGAGGCCCTGGGTTATACCCAGCTCCTCAAAAAGGGGAGATAAAGATGTCTTGGGGCTCTGTGCTGAGTTGAGACAGTAAGGCTTGGGGGACTAGACCTAAGGGCTGGTGGACTAGACCTGTGGTTTTAGCTTTCTTTTTTCTTTATTTCTGTGGGGAGTCTTAGGGTGAGAGTTTACATGTGCATGTGTGTGCACATGTATATGCAAGTTCATACACATGTATGTGTGTGCTACATATGGAGGCCACAGGTTAACATCTGATGTCTTTTCCTGGAACTGCAGCTCATTGCCTGGTTACGTTGCCTAGACAGTGAGCTCTGGGAATCCTTCTGCCTCAGGCTCCTCAGCACTAGGATAACATGTTCACATTTTTTACAGGGGTGCTGGGGATCTGAACCCAGGCCCTCACGCCCATGCAGTAATGTTTACCTGCTGAACCCCGAGGCTGACCTTTTGAGTGGTAGTGTGTGGTCAGGTGGCATCACGGTCACTTCCACACCAGGCCTCAGAATCCCCCTTACACAGATGACGCTCCACATCTGACCCCTACTCCCCACCAACCCTGCCCTCTCTCCACAGGAGATGATTGCCCTGGGCTGTAGCAACTTCTTCGGCTCCTTTTTCAAGATCCATGTCATTTGCTGCGCTCTCTCTGTCACCCTGGCTGTAGACGGGGCTGGAGGAAAATCCCAGGTGAGCCTTGACTCAGGGGACTGGGGTAGGAGTGGAAACGGAGCAATGCCAGAGAATTCAGATGCCACAAGTGTGCCATCCTCACCCAGCTAGTTTTTAGTCCCTGGGAAACGGTAGAGTCATGAGACGTCCGTAGCCATTCACTCCCAGCAATTTCTCTGACTAGGTGGCAAGCTTGTGTGTGTCTCTGGTGGTGATGATCACCATGCTGGTCCTGGGGTCCTATCTGTACCCTCTCCCCAAGGTAAGAGCCCAACCCAGAGCAGGGAATGATGACAGCCTCCAGGAAGAATAACCCATACAAGTGGGAGGAGCATGTGATGGATTGGGGAAGTGGGAGGAGCACGTGATGGACTGGGGAAGTGGGAGGAGCACTTGATGGATTAGGAAGTGGGAGGAGCACGTGATAGATGGGGAAGTGGGAGG
This sequence comes from Arvicola amphibius, assembly GCF_903992535.2. NCBI lineage: Eukaryota > Metazoa > Chordata > Mammalia > Rodentia > Cricetidae > Arvicola > Arvicola amphibius. Next base: position 88,328,299 of record NC_052058.2, on the reverse strand, counting down.
AGCATTTGATGGATTGCCAAGTGGGAGGAGCACTTGATGGATGGGGAAGTGGGAGGAGCACTTGTGGATTGGGAAGTGGGAGGAGCACTTGATAGATTGGGAAGTGGGAGGAGCATGTGATGAATTGCAGGCAGCCACTGTCACCCTTGCTGTTAGTTGCCCTATGAAGTAAACAACAGAGTGGTTTTTCCTCCCTTGTACTGGTGAGGGAGACTGAGGTTGACAGCCTGACTTGTCTGGTGAGGCAGCTCACCGTGTAGGACTGGTTTCTGGGAGCTGGATCCCTAGGCTGGAGGATAAAGGGCAAGGTGTCTGGGAGTGCACCGCACCCACACCCGCACCCCCACGGCCTCTTACGAGGATGTAAGGTGTGGGCCGCTCAGGAATGTAGGAGAGGGAAATACAAAGGCAGCCCCAGAACAAGTGGTGTGGCTCAAGAGGCTTCACTTCACAATCCTAGGACTGACGGGGGGGCTTAGGAAAGAAGCCCCAGAACTCTAGCTTTGTCTTGTGGGGCTCCAGGGTCAGCTGTGTGTGGGAAGGACAAGATGAAGGGGAAGCCTCAAATGACACAATGTTCTCCTCCTCTTCTTCTGCTTCTCCAGGCTGTGCTAGGAGCCCTGATAGCTGTCAACCTCAAGAACTCCCTCAAGCAACTCAGCGACCCCTACTACCTATGGAGGAAGAGCAAGCTGGACTGTGTAAGTGTGGGATGGTCTCCCGTTACCCACAGATGCCCCTGCCCTCCTCTCACCCAGCAGCTCTGGCCTGATGCAAGATGCTCTGATGTTCCCTAGTCCCCAGGGGCTGAGAAGCAGGCTCTGGAGAGAGCCTAACTCAGCCACTCCCTGGCTCTGTCGCCAATAGCAAATTCCTTTACCTCTCCAAGCCTCGGCTTCCGTGCCTGTGAAGTGGGCACATTCGACTTCGGGATGGCTTTTGAAGAAGATGGGATTAGAGAAGTGTGTGCGGTCTGACTTGACTGTGTGATCATCGAAATGCAGTAGCTACTCTTTCCATAATTTACTACCCACATCTCCCTGTTCAGTAAGAAAACTTAGAACGTAAAGCCAGAAGTCCAGGATCCTGAAAAATTGTCTAGCCTTTTCACGAGTTCTACTTCCTCACCTGTCTGTGGGATGGAGCTGTGTGCTGCGGCACGTGCTGGCCCTGAAGACGAGATAAATCCCCATGGGAAAGTGCCATGCTAACACAGGCCTCCTGCAACTGTGGCTTGGTGCTTCGGCTGCACAGATGAGGGCTCTAGCGTGTTGACAGGGCTGCCTCGGGTCCACATAAGCCCACCCACAGGCGCCCAGAGAGGAGACTGACTAAATACTGTGGAGGATGACAAAAATCAAGGCTCAGCATGGTTCAGTAAAAATCATCAGAGGCAGTGCAGGAAGCAAGTGCCAGAGTCTGGCTGGAAACTCCCTGCTGGGTTCCAGGCTTCTGGACTGTCCTGCCTCTCACAGGCAGAGGCTTGCCCATACCACGTATGGAAGGAAATCTTTTATGTCAGGAACTGTGTGGTCCCTCTGAGGACTCCCAGTGCGAGGTGGAAACGGGAAGAAATGAAATGCTCCCACCCAGCACATGATCTGATTTTACCACATGGCTCCTACCTCCTGGCTATGGCTGCAGTCCCTCGTAGCCAGATGGTGCCCTGTGACTTGATCTTCGCTGCATGTCTCCATAGAAATCCCAGCAGAGGCTGGTTCCTCCAGAGCTGTTTAAAGGCTTCTGAGGACCCTTGGGGGACAACCAGCACCCCTGGCCCACATTTTCTCTGTTCAGGGGTTGAGTTCCCATCAAGCACACACAATCCACTGCTAGGCAGGAAAAGGACTCTATTCACTCTATTCACTCAGGAGCACACTCCGTGACCCTCTGACCCTTCAGTCTTCTTGCAGAATGGACCTCATTTTCCCCCTATGAACCAGGAAACTGGCTCACACAGCCACACAGTCCAGAACCCAGCTTTGAACCTGGGTGCCTCTTACCCAAGGGCATGCTCTTCTTTCTTGGCTCACGCCGTCTCTCAGTGCACACTTCCATCATCTCTTAAAATAGAAGGCTAGAATTCTATTTTTAAAACTAGGCCGAGGACTGGGGTGGGGGTGGAGCTCAATGGTAGAGTGCTTGTCTGGGATGTGAAACCCTGCATTGAATCCCCAGCTCTGGGGGGAAAAAAATTCAAGAGCTGCACTCAATGTAAGAGAAATGGGCAAGGAAACCAAAGTCCCAGCACGTGACTCACTGCAAATATGAAGTAAGAACGGAAGGAGAGATCTGAGTTAGGCAGGCCAACTAGGGTCTTGGCTAATCCCAGGAGACTTCCTGAAAAGGGCGGTTTTACTCCCCCAGAACGCCTTTGACCTCTCTCTCTCTCTCTCTCTCTCTCTCTCTCTCTCTCTTTCTCTTCACAGTGCGTCTGGGTGGTCAGCTTCCTTTCCTCGTTCTTCCTGAGTCTCCCTTATGGCGTAGCAGTGGGTGTGGCCTTCTCCATCCTGGTTGTGATCTTCCAGACCCAATTGTAAGTGACAACCTCATCCCTTCCTGGCCCAGCATGGGTTTACTGGACCAGTCTGCAAAGATCTCCCATAGTACACTGTAGCTTCTGCCTTCAGGACCCAGCGAAGGGACATGCTGCCAGACCACAGAAGTACTTAACCTAGCCAGGACAGTGGGCATAGACTAAGCTATCTGACTTTTGCACCCTAAAACCCCAGAGCAAACCAGCATGGGTTCAGAGGGCTGGGGATGAGGAGGAGCACACAAGGAAGGGTGAGTGGGAGAGCCCTTCTGTGAGACCCTCAACTCAAATGGGACCCTCCCCCGGAGAACACTAGGTCAGAGCATGGACTCTGTACTCATCCTCCAAAAGAAGCGCAGGCTGAGGATGCCTCAGAGGAGATCAGGGTGGGGCAAGGGCAATGTTGGGTGTAAGAGAAATCAGGAAGTCCTGGCCTTGTCACCTGTGCACCCCTCTCCCTCCTCTTCCCTGAGCCCCAGTCTGGGGGATACACCAGCACATGCTGCTTATAAATTAGTCACAGACCACCAGGCCCACGACCCCAGGGCAGAAAGACTAACAAACAAAACCTGCATAAGCACAGGAGTCCTGGCTGGTTTTTCTCGTCCCCCACCCCAGCATCACTCCAAGCTACCAGCTTCCTTACTCTCTATCCTCCTCTTCCTCATCTAGTCGAAATGGCTCCACACTAGCCCAGGTCATGGACATGGACATCTATGTGAACCCCAAGACCTACAACAGGGTACGTGATCCAAGCTTAGGACCTCCCTGCTCCACCCTGTCCCCGCTCTAAGACCTATCTGCGACCTGAGCTCAGTCTCCCTGTCACAGGTCCAGGAAATTGAGGGGGTTAAGATTGTCACTTACTGCTCCCCTCTCTACTTTGCCAACTCAGAGATCTTCAGGCAAAAAGTCATTGCCAAGGTAAGCCTCCATCCTTGATGACCAGAGGGCTGAAGAGAGAGTAGCCAGAAGATGGAAGCAGAAAGGGAATAAGAGCCCAGTGCAGGCCACCCCACAAGGGGCTAGGCGCCCAGGGCAGGCTACCCCACAAAGGTAAAGGTTAAGGTTACTATTGGCCCTCTTCCCACAGACAGGTATGGACCCCCAGAAGATATTACTCGCCAAGCAGAAATATCTCCGGAAGCAGGAGAAGAGGACGGTGAAGCCCACACAACAGAGGAAGTCCCTCTTCATGAAAACCAAGGTGAACTGAGGCTGGAACCACCTCCATGCCCATTCTGGTCTTGCCCCTGGCTCCTAGCCTGCAGCAGCACATTGAGAGGCAGGCAGGAAGTCTCCGAGAGCACTGCTGGACACTCTCCTAGGGGAAGGCTGCCAGCTCCCAGAGGACCCACTGGCCCCCATCTCCAGTGGGAATTTTCTAGGTGCTCAGGCCATGGAGGGCGAGAGGGTAGGAGAAGCAAGCTTAGGCACAGGGAGTCCTACTGTCCCTAGAGAGCCTTCCTCTCAAGCGGAGTGACAGAGGCTTCAGAGAACTGGAGCCCCCCCCCCACGCCACTTGGATTGGGAGAGAAGCTAGCAGGCCTCCTATGGGAAGGGGCTTTAGGGGAAGCTGCATACACTACCTGCCTCTGCTTGGGGTTCATTGTCACAGTCCCTGACTGTCCCTTTCCCACCCACAGACGGTCTCTCTGCAGGAACTCCAACAAGACTTCGAAAGTGCTCCCTCAACTGACCCCAACAACAACCAAGCTCCTGCAGGTGACGCCAACATATCCTACATCACCTTCAACCCAGAAACCTCAGTGGCTGCCCCGTGTGAGCCGCCCACCTCCGCTCAGTCTCCCAGGGAGCCTAGTGATGCTCTAGCCAGTGTCCCGCCCTTTGTCACCTTCCACACCCTCATCCTTGACATGAGCGGAGTCAGCTTTGTGGACTTGATGGGCATCAAAGCCCTAGCCAAGGTGAGGGCTCATGGGGCAGGAAGGAGGGTGTGCGCCCTACCCCTATTCATGTCCCTCATTTGGACTAGCTGAGGGAGCATCCAGACCCTAGGGACCCCTGGCCCCAGATGTGAGCAGGGTGGATACATTGTTTAGGGCAATGAGGTGCTGGAGCAAGCTCCCTGAGCCTCCGCCCACCAAGGCCATTCTGGTTCTTTCTCAAGCCATCAGTCTCCAAAACCCACTTTGGGCCCTCTGAGTGAGTCCAGTTTGGCCCCTGGCTCTGCTACCCCTTCCTACACTCACCAGAGAAGAAAATGTAACGCTGCTGTGTCTCAGACTTAAGCCAAACAGAAGGACCCATCTGATCACTTTTCGGTGACCCTGTAACAGTCAGTTTGACAGCAAATCTCAAAAGGACTCAGACAGAGGCAAAACTAGGAGATCAGGGAGCAAAGACTATGTCAGGCCATTCTCGGGTGTTGAGCTCAGCTGGCTTCTCAAGGCTGGACCTGGATTCCCAAACTTCACTGACCTGCCTAATTGAGCCTTGGTCCCGAGCATTGTAAAAAGGCCATGTAACTTTAAGTGCCCGCCACACTGGCAAAGCCCCATTTCCGCCCCACTTTTCAGAGAGGCCTTGGGCCAACACTCCAGGGAGACGTGGGGTGCTCTCTGCCACTCATGCCTGTGGCTGCCAGGGCCCTCAGGGTTGCTTGCTTGTTTTCCCTTACCTCTGAAGTGTGTTTCGTGAGTCACTTTTAAGATCCACTCAGAACATTCCTTTCCTTTCTTTCCTCCCCGTTTCATTCCCCTCCCCTCCTCTCCCCAACCCCTCTAGCTAAGCTCCACCTATGAGAAGATTGGAGTCCAGATCTTTCTGGTGAACATCCATGGTAAGAAAAGTGGGGGTTGGGTGGGTTGGAGAAGGGATGCAGTGGGGACCGGTTGGTGAGCATCCTGGGGTGGGGTATGCTCACGTGGTTGAGAGCAGACAGGATTATAATCTGCTCACCACTAATCTGTATGCATCCTGACTCTAGTTAGCCAAGTCTCTGTACTGTCTTGGGGTTTGTCTCTACCCGTGTAAATTGGAGGGTTGGCTGGTTGAACCTGGAATCCTTTCCGTGGATCTGGAGAAGCACAGAAAGCCCACAGACCCCAACTTCCCAGGGACTTGTCTCCAAAGGGTGCTTTAAGCAGCCCCAAGAACTCAGAGCAAAGGACACTCGCTGAATTTGCTATGCCAAGCACAGACTGCACACAAGGGCACAAAAGAAACACCAAGGGGGTGCACACGTATCCAGACCCACCCAGCAAGACTCTTCCAGAGCCCCGTGATGAGCGTGCTCATTCCTCTTACCCTCGATGAACACTCCCAGAAAACCACCTCCAGAATGGGCTGTATTAACCTTTCCTTGACAAGCAACAACTCAAATCCGAAAGCTTCCTTCAGCACTAGGTTGAGGGCTCAGCATTTTTAAGATCATACTTCCCTCTGCTGTCCAGAACCGATATTGCAGGGTCAGTTGTCCTCATCTTTGGCAGCACCTCCCTCCAGCTAACCTCACCCGCCTCCTTCCAGCCCAGGTGTACAATGACATCAGCCACGGAGGTGTCTTTGAAGATGGGTGTGTCCAGCGCAATCACGTTTTCCCCAGCATTCATGATGCAGTCCTCTTTGCCCAGGCAAACACTAGAGAAGACCCAGCACGCAGCTTCCAAGGGGTAAGGTCTCCATACCTGAAGAACCCTAGGCTCCAGCTCCCACAAACAGGACCAATGCATGTTAGGAAGAACGGGAGATAATTTGAGCTCCATCACCAATTCTGCCACCTCACTCTCCTGAACCACAGTTTCCCTATCTGTAGAATGGGCACCATCAACCATTGCCCTTGACTGTTTTGTAGTAGTGGTGGGTGCCCCAGCTTGGAGACTTCAGGCTGAGATGGATGGAGGGGCTGCAGCTGAGTTTTGTCTCTGCATCTTGGCATTTAATTTACTAGCCCAGTGAACGGTATGAGAGGAAGACACAAACAACTGTCTAAAACGTCAAAAGCCAGACCCAGCCTCCCCTCACTTGCAGGTCCTGGGAGACTAGCAGAACGCTCTGACTCATGAGCCTTGCCCACAGGGACTCTTGGAGAACCCTGTTCTTTGTCATTACACCAATAATACCCAGCTATGTGGGTCCTGGGGATTAAACTTGGGTTCTTTAGCTTGGTGACACATGCCTCTACCCACTGAGCCATCTCTTCTAGCCTAGTTTTAATATTTATAAATAATTTATTACCTATTATAAATTTCACAAACAATGCATACACACTCCTTAGCGGTGCAGCGAGAAAGCCAGAAAAAGGAGTCTGATGATCCTACCTTTGTAGAATTCCGGAGAAAGGAAAGGAATTCCAAGTTCAGGAAGCCTGTGCCTCCCTGCCTGTAACACCCACAAGAGACACCAGGCCCTATGGGCATCTGCTGTTGCTGTGTTGTCTCATGAGGCCGGCAGAGGAGGACCAGGGAAAGGGGTGAGGGAGACAGCCTTCCCGCCACCGTGCACCCACCTCTGACACCCGGACTCACCCTGCACCCACTTCCTTCCCTTCAGGCTCCAGGAGACACTGAGTTTTCCCTGTATGATTCTGAAGAGGACGGTCCCAGCTATTGGGACTTAGAGCAGGTGAGTAGAGGGGCAAAGGTGGGGGAGGAGAGGAAAGAGGGCCCGTTTCTACAGAAGGTCTCACCCAGTTCAGAGCAGTAACCTTGAGGGGGGCAAGGTTTCACCTTTCTTTTAATAATAGATCTTGATTCTTCTCAGCATCAGCACCCCCACACCTCCCCACACATACACATGCACATACAAACACTCATACACACATGCACACATGCACACACATACACACAGACAGACATCCTGGGGAATGAGAGAGCCTCTGGACCAAGTCCTAGAGAATTGCTATCTATTCTTAACTCTCCAGTGTGCCAACCCTGTGATCGTGGCTAAGCCGCGTGACATCACTGGATCTGTTGATATTATCGGTAAAGTAAGAGACATTTAGTTAATCTGCCCCCCTGCCGCCAGGACTGACAGAAGGGGCCACTCATTTTCATCAACTCATGAGGTGTTTGTGGAACACCTACTGCCTGCCTGACACTGTTGCTGGTGGGCAAACAGCCGTGAACAAAGGCCCCTGTTCTTTGGAAGCTGCATTCTGGGAAAATTGATGTTTGGGGGCATAAATGAATTATTACCGCAACTGGTTAAACATTTAGAACTAACAGCTATGCAATACAAGCTGTTACTGCCTTCTTGGGGCCTGTGAAACTTATCACCATTCCAGTCGCTTGAGTTAAAAGAAAGCAAGTGACTAAGTTTAGAGAAATCTGGATCTGAGTCTGTTAAAAATAGCATCTGTCTTCCCATTCTTTTCTGGTTTGAGTTCCACGATCCTCCGAGTGTGGCACTCAGAGTGTTGATGACAAGTGAGGGACACCTAAGAGCTACCAGGCTGATTTTTGAGCTCCATTGGAATCTCCAGCACAAATAATACAGCTTCTGTAATCTTGACCTTGGTGTTGCCTCACAAAAAAAAAAAAAAAAAAAAAAAAAAAAAAAAGGAGGCAACACTCAGAGAAGAAAGTGTAAAAAAGAAAAAGAAAAACCACATAGCACAGGCCAACGGGACACAATTCACAATTAAATGCTACTAGCACTTTCTCCATCGCCCAGTCAGTTCGCGTCTCATGCTAGCCTGTCCCTCCTCTGCTTAGCTGCATACACCATCTCACTCGGTATGCTTCATTCTGGCCTGCGGTACACAGTGCCCGGGATGTCGGCTGCAGCCTCTGACTCCAGCAGGTCTATCACTCCCTGCTCTCACCCTTCCTCCCTGTGGTCTCTGCAGGAGATGTTCGGGAGCATGTTTCACACAGAGACCCTGACTGCACTGTGAGGGCCCGTTTGGTTCCCATACTGCCTCCTGAGCACGTGGCACCTGGGACTTCCAAAGACGATAAGCCCAAGACCACAGGGAGGGACAGAAAGAAGAGTATGTCCATCCGCCAAGGCTCTCGATCCTCTCTCAACTCCAGTCCTCTCTCCTGACTTGTCCTCCCTCCCCATCTCCCTGGGAGAGAGCCGTCTCAGCCTCTGCAGCCAGAAGAGCCTGTCCTGACAAGGATTGGCAAGGACGAGAGTCTGGTGAACCCACCCCATCACCTCCCCTTCTCATTCAAGCCCGGCCCGGCAGTAGCTTATTCTGCCCATCTACCCGTGCCCCGCCATGGCAGCTGACGGACACCTTGCCTTCTGGTCTTAAGAGCGGGCCAAGCAGAGAAAATAGGGGCAGCTGTGCTGAGCTGGAGTGTAGTCCAAACGGGTCTGTGGCCTGGGTGGTTTGGCCTTGGAGGGTTTCAGGCTGTCATGGGACTCAGGGATGCACTGGGTTAGAAGGTTGAAGCTTGTCCCTCCAATTGCCTTATAGTTGTCAGCTTTGTGCTTCAAAGACACGGTACTGTCCCCAATCCAGGCGTCTCTGTCTCTGTGCCCGCTTCTCTCATTGTCCTAAGACTGTTGAGGCCTTCATTGCTGTCCAGCACTTCAGCCCCAGTGTGGGCAGTGGGCAAGACCCACAAGACTGTCAGCACTACCTCTCCGGGGACAACCCACTGAGGGGCAGACTTGGCCTTTTGAATCATCCCCACCTGGATGCTGCTCCATTCTGGGGAACAGGTGACCAGCAGAATCCTCCAGCGATATGGCAACAGCCATTCTGCACAGAATCTTTCAGAATCCCTCTTTGTACTAGCGACACGGAGAGGGGAACAGGTTGCTACTGCAGACTCAGGACAACCTGGTGGTTCCTGCCCCTCCTTGGGAAATCTGCCATGGTCGTGTTCATTTGGAAAGAGACAGGCGTTGGAACTCTTCCTCATCAGCCTGTAGCCTGGGGTGGTACAGGGAGGTCCTGACACGGATGAGAGAGTCCTAAGGTACTAGCTGCAGCATCCAACTGGGTACAGATGTGAAGGACCAGTTCAGACTGGATCTCCTTCCACAGGGAGCTCTTAACCATCTCAGGACCTTTTTACCCCAGGAAAGAAATTAAATTCTCAGGAAAACAGAGAGGTAACTAGAGACATCCCACCAGTGACTTGAAAATAAATAGGTTCTCGTTTTCTCTCTCTCTCTCTCTCTCTCTCTCTCTCTCTCTCTCTCTCTCTCTCTCTCTCTCTCTCTCTCTCTTTCTCGCACGCACACGCGGTCTTGTAAAACTACCATTTTTACAAGTACACCGAAAATCTGGCCTTTCCTCATTGTTCTCCAAGTTCCTTCAGTAATGACCCCTGTGCCAACAGGCTGGGTTCAGGCTGGGCCGGCTCAACCTGGGAAAGCATCCCACTTACTAACTTGAGCCTGACCTTTGTTATGTGTCCATGTGTTAAGTAAGCTAGAGAGCAAGCGAGCGTCTCCTCCGTAGTTAAAGCCCAGGGCCCCGGCAAACAGCCAGCACATTCTTGGCCGCAGCTGTTACTTCTCAGTGAATCCATTATGCCATCTGGCTGCCAATGGAGCCCAGAACTTGGAAGGCTGAAAGACAACGTTATCTGGGATTCACTGTACCCAGCACTCCAAGTGCCAAATTCCAGGAGGAAGAGAACTCCAGCCAATGACAGTTTACCCTCCCCTACTCCGCCTCCTCCAAAGTCCAAGAAGTACTGGAAGGTCACAGAGCCCCAGGACATTTTATGAGTCCCCTTTGGACTGTCTCAATCCCATTGACCTGCAGGTCAGGCCTGGGACTGAGAGGGATTACTGGTTCATGATGGCCTGGGGTTTGGGCTTGTTTGGGAGGGGAGCAAGGATCTGCCACATGCTATATTCTCTCACAGACCACAGGCAAAGGTGTAATTAGAAACACAGGGGCCAGAGGTACCACAAAGGCGCTGAAGAGAACTCCACAGCTACAGCTCTCGGGAAGGTCGTGAGCATCACACAGACTGCAGCTCTGGACACGGCTGAGGCAGGAAGGGAGGGGGCGAGGGAACAGAAGAACCCAGATTTTCAACAGCTGCGGATGTCTTACAGACACTGACCTGTGACATAGGATCCCAGGAGGGCTGCAAACCTTACCTCTTGAGATATTTGTATAACTTATTTAAATGCCAGTCTCCTTTGTGTGTTTTGGTAATAAACTGGTCTTGAAACGTGGCTGTGCGTACCTAGTGCCGTGGTTTTAAAGAGTGGAGGAAAGAGCCCTCCAAACAAAAGGCTGACTTTTGCTCCGTGCCACTCTGAGAAGAGGTGGAAGGATTCTGAGGCCTCTCCTAGACAGCCTCCAGGCCTGCTTGCCCACTCCTCGCAATGAATGCATTCGCACGAGCCAGTCAAAAAGCAGACTGGAGGGAGGAGACTGAGCAGAGGGGCCACTTACTCCGGTGGGCGTCAGTCCTGCCAGCCAGCTCTGTGCTTCTGTAACCACAAAAGGAGGCTGAGCAGTTTAGTGTAATTGCACACACCTGTAATCCCAGTATTTGGGAGGAAGAGGCAAGGGGAGCAAGAGTTCTAGGCCATCCTTGGCTACACAGTGAGCTTGAGGCCAGCCATGACACACACAGTCAAACTCTCCTCATACCTTCTGTCGACCCCTCCCCTCATCAGCTCTTCTCCATTTGTGACATGACTATCAGAGATCACCACCACCACCTAGCAAAGCCTCCTGAGGGACACGATCTAACCCTGATTTCCCTTCCAAATGTGAAATGTGACACAGATAACAGGGCTTGGGTCTCACAAGCTAGACTGGCTCCCAACTTTGTTTACTAATAGTGGGAGAAAGGAGATGAGAGGATCAGAAGGACGGAGCGATGAAGGAGAGGAGACAGTGGGAAGAGACAAAGGGACCAGAGAGATGGCAAAGCAAAGAGAGCACAGACATGTCAGGGACCATTTTCCTAAAGGATAGATTTGTCAGAGACCATTTACCTAAGGATAGATTTGTCAGGGACCATCGTCCTTACAGGGATAGCAGAGGTCATTGCCCTAAGGATGTTTACGGAGAACCCACCCCTCATCCCAACTTCTTGAGGACATTCTGTTAACAGAACCTGCCCCTTACTCCAATGTTAATGAATCACATGCTTCGGCTTACACCAGGTGCTGGCTGATGACCTTCAGTTACCCCGGCAGAGTTCCTGCCTACCCCTACCTCTACCCCATTCAAGGGTATATAAGCTGTAACTTTCACCCCAATAAATGGAGACCTTGACAATAGAATCTTGCTTGGTTTCCTTCCTCTTCTTCAGCCGATGTCTTGCAGGTTAGCGCCCCTTCAGAGGACCCTGAATAGCTGACCCTGCCGGCGGGGTTACAGTGGCGCCTGAACACGGACCCTGAAGTACGGCCAACTAACAGGACGACGAGGCGCAGTCCCGGGACGAAGGAAAATAAGGTCCTGACCAGCAGTGATACTCGGACAGGTCTGCAGGATGGAGGTAGGCGCAGGTTCGTTGTCGTCTATAAGACATGGGACAATCGCTTCCAAAGGAAGAGAAATTCATATGGGAATTTCAACAGTCACTTAGGGAAAGAGGAGTAAGAGTTAAAAAGAGAGATTTAGCTGAATTCTTTTGTTTTATAGATGAAAAATGCCCCTGGTTAATTTTAACCAGCCCAGGAATCCATCCCCAGACATGGGGCAAGGTAGGGAAAAATCTTAGTAAAATGTTAAAAAAATGGAGACCTTGACAATAGACTCTTGCTTGGTCTCCATTTCTCTCTCCAGCCCATGTTCTTGCAGGTTAGCGCCCCTTCAGAGGACCCTGAATAGCTGACCCGCCAAGCGGGGGTTACAGTCCTGTATGTAAAAGCAAAGAGTCTTTATTTTTAAACAAGTTTGCAAACTCATACTCTCCGTGTGTCCAAGGTATTGGACTGATCAAAAAGCCCTAAGCTCAGTTGGGGCTGGGTTTTTATAGTACCAAAGGTAGGGGTAAGGGATTTCTAAGGTTCAGGACACCCAATTGGATGACAGTTTCTAGGGGTGTCCTTGTGAGTATTAGAAATTTCGTTTGGATGGTCCATCCCTGGGTGGTGCCAGTTTATGGCTTTTCCTGGAACCCAGTGATGTCTGCTGTAGCAGCTGTCTAGCCTGGGCCCCATATGTAGCCAGACTGCCCTGGACCCCCACATGTGTGGCCAGGCTGTTCAAGCTCTCTAGCCATCAGAGAAATGCATATCACAACTACATTAATGTTATTCTGTTTTACAGCCTGGTGTGCTGGAGCATGCCTTTAATCCCAGCACTTGAGAGGCAGAGACAAGTGGATCTCTATGAGTTGAAGCCAGCCTGGTCTATACAGTGAGTTTCATGACAGCTAGGGCTATGTAAAGAGACCCTGTCTCAACACACCCCCCACACACGTGCACGCACACACACATGTGCTCACACACACACACACACACACACACATGTGCACGCAGAGAGAGAGAGAGAGAGAGAGAGAGAGAGAGAGAGAGAGAGAGAGAGAGAGAGAGAGTCTTACCCCAATCATTAAGAAAATATGAGTTGGGCATGTTACTTCCAGAACTAGGAAGGCAGAGGCAAGTCTCTGTGATTTTGAGACCAGCCTGGCCTACATACAGAGTTCCAGGACAGGTGGGCAAACAGGGCCCCTTCTATACTGTTGGCGTGAATGTAAACCTGCTGGAGCCCAGCTCCTGTGGGCATTCAGGCCCCAGAGAGTAGGTGTGGAGATGTTAGGGGAAGGAAGAGACTGACAGGATCTCAGAGTAGATCAGGATGGCTGCCTGTTTATTGAAAAAAAGGTTGCACCTTTTTATACTCTGTAATTGCACAAAGGATCAAATGGGAGAAAAGAGGCGTATGAGTTAGGGTGTGGCTTGTGACGGAGTTGAGGAAGCTAGTATTGACACTGACAAGTTTATAGGTGCCAGTCCTATGTTAATGGAAGGGCCAAAAGTTCTGCTCAGCTGGAACCTCTGTATCATCCCTGTTACAGGATCCAGGAAGCCCCATTTCCCCCCCCCCCTCCTGCCACTCAATCTCTAAACAAAGGAAAGGCTCCAAAAATCCCAGTTCCGCACTCTTAGCAGATACTGTGGCTTCCTCCCCTGAAGTTGCCAGCTGCCGAAGCCACCTAAAGCACTCATCTTTTGACCATACTTGGGCACAAACCCAGTTTGATTTTCTTTGTGGGCATGGCTTCTCAATCTCTGGGACTGGAGAACCCACCCAGGAGTTGCTTTGCTCAAATAAACATGCTATACTTTTCAATTCAGCTTGATCTGGCTTACTATGTTGGTGGAGAAACCATATTATGGTGTTGGGGCGGGGGGGTGGTGTCAGAAAATCTATTAAGTTCCTCTCGCCAGGGATAAAAATGACTCCTTTTTTAGTGAGCAGGAGCTTTCTTCAAACCCCTAAGAGAACGGGGACTTTTGTCTAAATGCCTGACCTTGGGAAAAGGACTTTCTTGGGGGACCAGACTCTCCATTATAGAATATTGCAGTTTTTTGTATGGCTTGGTTTATCCAAATAGCTAACGCTTAAAGTGAGCAAAGATGAAGCTAGACAAATATTACTGCGAGCCTGAGTAGACCTTAGGAATTTATAAATCTTGATTATCTTATCAAATATACCTTATTTATGCTGCCGATCTACATTTCCTAGCAGCTTGGTGCTAACCTGTGTGGAATAGGCAGTTATCACACTATATGGCTCCACGGTGATGAGGATTTTTTCCAGAGAATTATTTTGTTTAAAGAGGCTTCCATTTTATCCATCTTTATCCTTTAAAGTCCACTTGAAATTTCCCAAAGGGAAAGGCATCATAGTAAACTGGGGGTCAGCCGTGATAAGCTAAGTATGGGCAAGCCACCCAAAGGAAGTTCTTTACTTCCAACCATTATCACCTGCCAGAGTAGAACTCAGCCTTAGATAAATCTAATAAGAGGCCAGGTCTCAATAGTTTACCCTGAGGCAACGCCTGGTTGCTGGAGGAACCACAAGCTGAGATTACCCAATTTCCACCCAAGAACAGACCATTTAAAGGAAATGCCTGGCATTCCAACATACTCACCAGGACACCCCTAGACAAATATCAACCTATCAGGAGTCCTGAACCTCAGAGACCCATAACCCCCACCTTTACTACTATAAAACCCTATTCTGATTGAGCTCGGGGCTCCCTGTTTATTCCAATACGTTGAATATGAAGAGAGACGGAGTTTGCAAACGTGATTAAAATAAAGACTCTTTGCTTTTACGTACAGGACTCAATCTCCTTGTTGGCTTTTGCAGGGACTTCATGGATTTGGGCATAACAGTAAGAATTATTAAAAATGAGAGTAAAGGGTGCTGGAGAATTATAATCCACAAGTTCAGAATTCTGGAACATTGTCAAACAGCAATGGTCGCCATTCATGTGGTCCACGCCGTAAACTGATCCAATCTCTATGGAGATTTTTCAAAACCTAGAAATAGGGGCGGCAGCAATGACTTAGTGGTTAAGAGCATTGACTGCTCTTCTAGAGAACCAGGGTTCAATTCCAGCACCCATACAGTGGCTCACACTGTCTATAACTTCAGTTCTAAGGTAGACATTGCCTTCTTCCGGCTTTTCCAGGCACCAAGCATGCACATGCTGCATACACATACATGTAGGAAAACCACTAGTACACATAAAATAAATAAATCTAATTTTTATTTTAATTTTTATACAATATATTTTTATATTCTGGTCATGTTCCTTCTCCTCCCTCAACCCCTCCCCAATTCCCTTCTACCTCCCTACCCATTCAACTTTATGCTCCCTCTATCTCTGTTAATTTTACAGTTTTTTTTCTTTTTTTATAATTTATTCTTCTCAAGCCGGGCTGTGGTGGCGCACGCCTTTAATCCCAGCACTCGGGAGGCAGAGGCAGGCGGATCTCTGTGAGTTCGAGGCCAGCCTGGTCTACAAGAGCTAGTTCCAGGACAGGCTCTAAAAAAAAAAGCTGCAGAGAAACCCTGTCTCAAAAAACCAAAAAAAAAAAAAATTATTCTTCTCCCATGTATTACATCCTGACTGAAGTTTCCCTCCCTCTACTCCTCCTAATTCCCTCTCTCCTCTCCCCCAGCTCCACTCCTCCTCCATTTCCCTTCAGGAAAGTTGATATCTGAGGGATATCAACTGAACACGGCATAACAAAAGACTAGGCACAAAACCTAATATGAAGGCTGGACAAGTCAACCCAGCAGGAAAAAAAGGGTCCTGAGAGCAGGCAACAGAGTCAGAGACACACCCCCTCCCACTGTTAGGAGTTCCACAGGAACGCCAGGCTATACTGTCAAACATATTTGCAGGGGGCTGGAGAGATGGCTCAGTGGTTAAGAGCATTGCCTGCTCTTCCAAAGGTCCTGAGTTCAATTCCCAGCAACCACATGGTGGCTCACACATCTGTAATGGGGTCTGGTGCCCTCTTCTGGCCTGCAGTCATACACACAGACAGAATATTGTATACATAATAAATAAATAAATATTTTAAAAAAACATATTTGCAGAGGACCTAGCTGTCAATCAGTCTTTTGAGTCTTTATGAGCCCTGCTTCGTTGATCCTTTTGGGCTCTGTTCTCATGCTGTCCTTGACCCCTCTGGCTCCTACAATCCTTCCTTCCCCCCTTCTGTTTGGTTCCCTGAGCTCTGCCTAGTGTTGGCTATGGGTCTCTGTTTCTGCTCCCATAGGTTCCTGAATAAAGCCTCTCTGATGACGATGATGCTAGGCTTCAATCTATGAGTATAACAGAATATTATTAGGAATCATTTCATTGACTTTTTTTTACTAGTCATGTTTGGTTCTATCGTAGGTTTCTAGCCTATCCAACCCCTGATTCCTGACTCTCCAGGCAGTGTCAGGCATGGGCTCCCACTCGTGATGTGGGCCTCAATTTAGACCAGTCATTGGTTGAACACTCCCACCAGTTCTGTACCACCATGACCCCAGCACATCTTGCAGGCAGGACAAATTATACATCAAAGTTTTCGTGGCTGGGTTGCCTGATGACAGAAGATGGCCAGTTTGAGCTCTGAGTCTCCCCTAACTAGGAGTATTTGCTAGGGTCACCCTCATAGATTCCAAGGAGCTTCTACTGCTCTGAGTTTCCATTCCACCCCTTCCCTTCCAAAAAAAACTAGGCAAGGTAGCACACGTCTTTAATCCCAGCACTCAGAATGTAGAGGTAGGTGGATCTCTGTGAGTTCAAGGCCGGTCAGGGATATGAAGACACCCTGTCTCAAAACAAAAACAAAAAAACCCACAAAAAGAAGCAAACAAAAAAAAAAACCAAAGAAATGCTCCCCCCCCCCCAATAAACACCACACACACATACAAAGAAGCATCAAGTTTACTTCATGTTGGCTAACTTTCTGGGCCTGGGGCCTGTCCTGGATCACTCCATAGAGGGGAAAAAACTGGATTTCCCTTTGCCAGCAGGGATCAGTTGCAAATAGCTTCTTGATAGGGGTGGGACCCTGTGTCCGCTTCCCCCCTTTAAGGGCTGGGACCCTCCCGGCTTGATAATAAACAACTAGAAATAGATTCGTCCAACGCCTAGCTATACCACTCCTGAGTACTTTCACCTGGAAGCCAGCAAATCAACAAAGGACATGGACACCTACTCAGTGGTGCCCATTGCAGTAACATTCACAAGTGAGGGACCCTAGATGACCAACAGCATAGGAATGGGTGAAAAGTGTGACGTATACACACAATGGATATTTCTCAGTCATGGAGAATAGTTATATCATTTGTGGGAAAATGGATGCACCTGGTGTGAGAGCCAAAGCTACATTTTGAAGATTGAATTACTATGCCTTAGAGATCTTGCTCTGCAAGCCCCTTGCCTGAGGGCAGGCAGTTCCTGAAAGGTTGGAGGCTATTGTTTATGGGAGATAACAAGCCATGTGATTTTCCCCCCCTCAAATTTGTTTGAATCCTAGGCGTCAGATGTGCTTGATCATGTGCGAGCAGGAGGTTCACAGGCAGGAAGTACGTCAGGATATACGTTTGCCCCTGATTGGATGTAGGCTAGATGGCCATCAGGATGTGCTTGCCCCTGATTGGATGTAGGCTAGATGTCCATCAGATGTATGCTTGCCCCTCATTGGATGTAAGCTTGATGTCCATCAGGATGTTTACTTGCCCCTGATTGGATGTAGGCTAGATGTCGACCAGGATGCATGTTTGCCCTTGATTGGGCCTGAGGGGAAAAGCAATGAATTATAGGATTTCCTTCTTAAACCCGTGCCATACTTGATTCTGGGTCATTTCCTGGCAATTTTGGTATGGACTTGGCCAGAGTCCATCTGCCTGGCTAGTATTTAATTAAAACTTGCTTCAAATTTGGCTTTGAATTGCTGTCGTAGTGAGATTAACACCAGAGGTAATTATATTGAGCAAATTAAGCCAAGCTCAGAAATATAAATATATTGCTCATTTGTGGTTCCTACATTTCGTACGGTCTCATAAAATCATGTGTGTATAGTCTAAATGAAAGAACTGAGATTGTCTAAGGAAATCATAGGGATCAACAGAACAGAAACAAGAAAATAGAGGGTAGAGAGTAACGGAGAGGAGATATATATGTTCAAAATACAATACACACCTGTAAGAAATGTGTTTATGGAGATGAACTTAAGAGCTGGGCGAAGGGAGGTGTGCTATGGAATGCTATCCTCCCGGCAACACACAGCCTTTGCACTCTAGACCAGACTGCCTGCACAGAACTGGGCGACATGCATTCTGTCATGGAGGAGGAAGGGATTCATGCAGGATCCCCACTTCTTGAGAAGTTATAAGCTGTCAATATTGCTAGGAAAGGAACAGAAATTTTCTTCAGGTGGTATTCACTGGTAATTTGCCCATGCTCCTTGAGTAGCCTTAATTAAATTCGCTGGATCACACACACACACACACACACACACACACACACACACACACACCCCAGAGGCAGACCAGTTGGGACAACAAGGTGATCAGTGGGGTGTGAGAGGGAGACAGGTCGGGAATACATTTGATCAAGATCCATTACATACATGTATAAAGTGTCATAATGACGCCTATATGATGCTATCTAAGGGCACAGGATGGGATTTCATTTTTTCTGTCAATTAAGAATTATTTTTTGGTTTTGGTTTTGTTTTTTGAGACAGTGTTTCTCTGTAGCTTTGGAGCCTGTCCTGGAACTTGCTCTTGTAGACCAGGCTGGCCACAAACTCAGAGATCCTCCTGTCTCTGCCTCCTGAGTGCTGTGATTAAAGGCGTGCGCCACCACCGCCCGGCTTCAATTAAGAATTAAAAAGAAGGAAAGAGTTGTTACCAGAAAAATTTCAGAGTCCCAGCAGAGAGATCATACCCGGGAAATTCGAATCTCCTCTGGGAATCACACACAGAAGCCAGAGAATTATAAAGGAAGACCCCCAAGGCAGGAAAGCTTAAACTCAAAGCTGTGGGGAAGGGACCTGTTGCCCAGGACTAACCCTTGAGGAGTGTAGGATCCAGCCACCACAAGCTCAAAAGAGACCTGAGTCTCAGTAGTTTGCCCTGAGGCAATACCTGGTTCCGATAAAAACCACAAACTGAGACTACCCAGGCACCACCCAGGAACAGACCATCCAAAGGAAATTCCTAACGTTCTAACCGGTGTAGATAGGATCACCTGCCAGCACACACCCAGCCAATCAGGGGTCCTGAACCTTTAGCAATCCCTCACCCCCACCTTTGCTACTATAAAAGCCCAACTCTGAGCTCAGGGCTCTCCTATCACGTTGGACACACGGAGAGACCGAGTTTGCAAACTTGTGCAAGAATAAAGGCTCTTTGCTTTTACATACAGGATTCGGTCTCCTAGTTGGGGGAGGGGAGCTCCTTAATCTGTGCGTATCAAGGAGAAATAAGGTCACATCTCCAACTACTGGTAGGTTCCATTGTTCGCACATTATTGTGTACAGCTATGCTAAGAAACGGTTCAAAACAGTTCCAGCAAGGTTCCTAAACAGGAGCAAACTGTCCCAAGCTGGTATGTCAAAACACTATCCCGTTAATAGCCATCCTGTGGCAGTTTTTGATGAAATTAAAGCCGGAAACCACCGAGTTCCTCCACAGAACCTAGGGACTAGGAGTCAAAATCTAAATCTAAACATACTCCAGACAGAGAGACTGAGGTCTAATAAACCTGGTTTATACACTCACTGAACTGGTTTGCTCTCACACACAGAAGATTCAGTGTCTCCAAGCCAACAATCAAGAGCAGTGAAGACCTAACCTTTGCCTAGAGCGCAGTATCACTTCATTTTGCTTCCTGACTCTACTCCCGCCTACCGTGGGAAACCACACACCCCTAAAGGCCTTGTGAAGCAAGGGCGGAGCCCTTCTGTTGATTGGTTGGCTGCCGTCCAGACCAAACGATGATTGGTCAGCGGCGAGTCAGGCCTTGGACTTTTAGGTCCAAACTCTGGCCGGACTGGCTAGGCCTCGGGAGAGACATGGCTGGGCAGTGCGTGAGCGTGTTGGCCCTAGTAGCTGCACTCTTGATTTTTCTCGCCACAGTCTCTGGATCCACCGGCCCTAGCAGCAGGGAAATTTGGGGAGCCTCGCGGATCCCTTCCCAGTTCAGCGAGGAGGAGCGCGTCGCTATTAAAGAGGCGCTGAAAGGTGAACCTCCGCCCCCTTGGGCTCAGACGTGGGTCCCTGAGTTCCCAGTCATCCTGGGACTGTCTCCCTTGGCAGAGGGATCGACCGCTGTTCAGGCCAGCGTTCCACCCGCCACACCGCGTGCTGGCCCGGTCAGCGTTCCCGCACACCTCCCGGCACACGGTGCACGGGTCTGGCACGCCCCTCGCGTCGGTGTCCCCTTACCTAGCCTGGAGGCTCCAGCTTCTCTCCGCTGGGCATAGCCAGCGCCCACCCTACCCCTGCCTGCCTCAGACAAGTAGTTTGTAGCACTTTCGACCTCTGAAAGGTATCATGTTTGTTAAATCTCCGAGGTATCTTAAAAGTGATTTGCTTTGTTAAATGATCTTCCCCAGGGCTCCTGCAAGGACTGGGCTCTGGGTAGCAACATTTAAGAATCCGTGAGACTCGCTGACTCTGAGGGGAATGCATTGTTCCTGGCGTGTAATATGTATCTAGTTGCCCGGTAATACGAGGAACCTAACAAGGCAACCAACTCATTGGCCTGTGCCTTTCAGGAGGAAAGAGGAGCATTTATGGGCTCACGTTATGCTTTGTGACCACTGGGCTCAACTCTTTTCCGTTCATTAGATACTGGATTAATAAAAAACTGCATACGCAAACATGTACAGGTCAGGCCGACACAGGGACCAAATGCCCCCACGTGGGAGATGAATTGTGCTTATCCTGGAGTGACCTGGAGTGGCCTGGGAAGAGCTTTCCCATCGTGCCAAAAGCCCTTTGCAAACTGGTGGACTGTGGCAGAGTCCCTTTGCACAGAAGAAAACAAAAGCTTAGCAAGACCTCATAGCATCATGGCATAGAACTCCTTAACAAGATGCAAAGCATCAAAGTTCAGATGTTGGATCTGCTCTCAGGGGCGCAATTTAATCTTTTTGGACTTAAGATTCCCCATCTGGGTAGTAGGCTGTGGCGTGATAGAGTTCATCCTTAGCTAGAGGTGACTGTCTTTCAGACAAAATTTAAGTGACTTAAAATCCAAAATTTTCTTAATGTCATGTTGACCCTCAAATTTTTTTGATTTCATTTTTTTTGTCTTCTTTTTTTTTGGTTTTTTTTTGTGTTGGTTTTTGTTTTGGGGGGTGGGGTTGTTTTGTTTATTTGTTTTTGAGACAGGGTTTCTCTGTAGCTTTGGAGCCTGTCCTGGAACTAGCTCTTGTAGACCAGGCTGGCCTCGAACTCACAGAGATCCGCCTGCCTCTGCCTCCTGAGTGCTTGGATTAAAGGCATGCGCCACCACTGCCCGACTTTTGTTTTGTCTTCTATATGAGACTTTTCTGCTATCCCAGCCTACTGGGATTACAGGTGTGCACTGCTACATTCCGCTATGGTTTCAGGTTTTTTTGATTTCAGGACAGAGTTTCTCTATGTAGTCCTGGCTGCCCTAGAACTAGTTCTGTAGACCAGGCTGGCCTTGAACTTAGAGATCCACCCGCCTCTGCCTCCCAAGTGCTGGTTTTAAAGGTGTGTGCTACCACACCTGGTGGTTTCAGATTTTTTACTAGAAATATCCAACCTCTATCAACTTGAATCCTCCATCTCTGTTGACAGGTGCCATCCAGATTCCAACAGTGTCTTTCAGCCATGAGGAATCCAACACCACGGCCCTCGCTGAGTTTGGAGAATACATGCGCAAAGGTCAGCTGCAAACTGAGGGAAAGGGTGACAGAGACACACTGGAGACTGTCCTTGACAAAGTGATAGGAAATACACTTTGTCACTAATAGAAGACAGCCACATTCTGGGGTGGGGAGTGCTTTTTACCTTTGTACATAGAATGTATAAAAGGGAGACTCTGAAAGTTACACAGTAGAGGATAAAGTGAGGACCGTAGATTCGTCTTTGAAGAACTGAGAACTAGCTGTAGTTCTCTAAATATGTATCTGTCTGATCTAGACATTAGTAGGTAAAGCAAGGGATTCCTTCTCGTGTGCAGATGTCTAGAACTCTGTCCCAGCACCTCCTACTCCTACTCCCACACACCCATTCATCCAGCTTTCAAGGCACTCCACCTAGTGGGCTCATTTATGCTGATTACTAACACACTCTTAAGCCTCTGGGCAGCCAACATCCTTGACCTATCCTAGCACCTCCCCCTTCCTTCATCCCTATGACCCTGGAGCCCAGAGAAGAATGGATTGGGAGGATGTTAGAATCTTAAAGTGAAAAATAAAAAAAAAAATCTAATGGAGAATAGGGAAGCCCCCCCCCCCCCTTTCAAGATGTCAGAGGTGGGAGAAGCCGGCTTAGGAGCATCAAGTAGTCCCCTCTTTAACACGCTGGGACAAATGGATCTAGGACTAAAACATTGTCACCAAACCAGAGGTCAGGCAAGGAGTCATTATCAAAGGGAGGGGATGAGAAGGAGAATAAGCTGGGGGCCTGGTGATAGAGCTCCGTGGTAGAGTGTTTACCTAGGATTTGCAAGACCCTGGATGCAATCCCAGTCTCTCTCTCTCTCTCTCTCTCTCTCTCTCTCTCTCTCTCCTCTCTCTCTCTCTCTCTCTCTCTCTGTGTGTGTGTGTGTGTGTGTCTCTGTCTCTCTCCCCCAAAATAAAAACAACACACTCTTCCTCAGTGTCTCTCTCTCTCTCTCTCTCTCTCTCTCTCTCTCTCTCTCTCTCTCTCTCTCTCTCTCTCTCTCTCTGTGTGTGTGTGTGTGTGTGTGTGTGTGTATCTAGATGTGCACACAGGAATAAGTGCATTCTTCCCAGACGGTCCAGGGGGGATTAGTTAGCCCACCTGCACTGAGGCCTGCCAGTAATGTGAATAATCCACCCTGAGAACATCCACTCCCACATAAAGAAGTATGGCCGGACACAGCAGAGTTATCTCCACAAAATGCAAATAGTGAAAACACTGTTTTCTTTCTTCATGGCAGCATTATGTATTTATATATATATTTTATAAATATATAATATATATAATAGCCTCAAATGGAAAATCCCAAATATTTATTACTTCATGGATGGTCAATTAAAACAAAGTACAGGAGCTGGAAACTCGGTGGTTCAAGAGTACTTGCTGAGTTCAATTCCTGGCATCCTCATGGTGACTCACAACCATCTGTACTTCAGTGTCAGGGGATCCAACACCCTCTTCCTCTCCCCATGAGCTCCAGGCACAGGTTTCCACATGTGGCAGGCACACCAACATACAATCACCCAAAACACACATATACTTAAAATCTTACGTCCTGAATAGTTTAATGTCTGTTTGACCCAAGCTAACATATGTGAGAGGAGAGAAACTCAATTGAGAAAATGTCTATAGGTGGTGAAGGTAGCACACGCCTTTAATCCCAGAACCTGGGAGGTAGAGGCAGGCCAATCTCAGTGAGTTCAAGGCCAGCCTGGTTGGGGGTGGGGGGGAACTTTCAGGACAGCCAGGGCTGTTACACACAGAGAGACACTGTCTCAACCCCGTCTCACCCTGAAAAAAGAGGAAATGCCTCTCTAAAATTGGGCTGTGAGGAAGCCTGTAGGGCATTTTCTTTGTGATTGATGGGAGAGGGCCCAGCCCATTGTGGGTGGTGCCATTCCTGGGCTGGTGGTCCTGGGTTCTCTAAGAAAACAGGCTGTAGCTGGGTGGTGGTGGCACATGCCTTTAATGCCAGCACTCAGGGAGGCTGAAGCAGGTAGATCTCTGTGAGTTCAAGGCCAGCCTGGTTTACAGAGCTAGTTCCAAGACAGTCAGAGAAATCCTGTATTGAAAAACTTAAAAAAAAAAAAAAAAGTATGGCTAAAGGGTTTATTGCATGACTCACTGTGTCACACTGCTGCCTCCATGACGAGAGGGGAGGAGGGAGATGGGTGGGATTTGGAAGCATGACCTGAAAGACATGAAGAATGGATAAAAATAGAGTAAAAAGAGAAGAAAGCAGGCTGAGCAAGCCAGTAAGCAGCTCCCTCCATGGCCTCTGCATCTGCCTCTGCCTCCAGGTTCCTGCCCTGCTTGAGTTATTTTCCTGATTTCCGTCACTGATGGACAGTGTGTAAGTCAAGTTAACCCTCTCCTCCTCCGCTGCTTTGCTCATGGAGGTTCATCACAGCGACAGTAGCTCTAACCAGATACTTGCGTGCATCCGTCTCTGTGTGACCTAATAGCTTCCAAGTCAGGTTCTCCTTCCTCATCCTCCTGCAGGTACATGCCCATGGTGTTTTCTTAAAAGGAAAAGATCCTAGCATCTTTCAAATAGATAGTGATTATGTTTTCCTCTGAATAATTTGGATATTAGGAACTATTACATTCAGATTTTAACACAACCCTCATCTATAAAGGTGTCAATATGTTAGGCTAGAATGAGCCAGATCTTGAACTATTACCCATTGTGTGTGTGTGTGTGTGTGTGTGTGTGCACGTGTGTGTGTGTGTGTCTGTGTGTGTGTGTGTAAGAGAGAGAAAGCGAGAGACAGGGTGTGATGGTTTCCACTGCATGTTTGTCTATGCACTATGTATACAGTTCCCTCAGAAGCCAGGAGAGGGCATCAAATCTCCTTGGAACAGGGGTTACAGATGATTGTGGGTCGCCATATGGGTGCTATTAATTGAATTCGGGCCCTCTGCAAGAGCAATTAATACTGTTAACTTCTGAGCTGTATCTCCAGCTCTAATATTTAATGGTACAATTTTAAATAGCACATTAAAATAGGGCTTTGATCCTGAAGGGAATGATAATGTACACAAACACACACACACACAGAGAGAGAGAGAGAGAGAGAGAGAGAGAGAGAGAGAGAGAGAGAGAGAGAGAGAGAGAGAGAGAGAGGAGAAGAAACTAGACAGATTTATATCTGTAAGGGGAATTCATATTCTATATATCTATATATATATAGACAGATTTATATCTGTAAGGGGAATTCATATTCAAAAAATAGAGAAAGAAAAGGATTTGGGAGCAAGAAATGGGAGGGAAACAGAAGGAAACTACGGCCCTGACAATCTCACCGCTTCTCATCCCTTTCCTTTGCCTCAAGTGTTCCCGACAGTGTTCCACAGCAGCCTTATCCGACATGAAGTCGTGGGAAAGTACAGCCACCTGCTTACTGTGCAAGGCTCGGACCCCAGTCTGCAGCCCTACATGCTGATGGCTCACTTTGACGTGGTTCCAGCCCCTGAAGAAGGATGGGACGTGCCCCCGTTCTCAGGCCTGGAGCGTGATGGCTTCATCCATGGCCGGGGCACACTGGACAACAAGAACTCTGTGATGGTTTGAAGTGCTATGCTTAATAACTTCCTTAGAGCCCAAAAGTTGCTCCAGGGTGGGAGAATTTGGATGGCTCTGGGAGAGAGGAGATTGTGGTTGAAAGAATTGGCTGGAGCTGGGCAGTGGTGGCCCGTGCCTTTCATCTCAGCACTCAGAAGGCAGAGACAGGCAGATCTCTGAGTTCAAGGCCAGCCTGTCCTATAGAGCAAGCTCCAGGGCAGCTGGGACTACATAGAGAAACCTGAGAGAGAGACAGAGACAGAGACAGAGAGACAGACATTTTCTGGGCCTTGATTTCTCAACCACAGAGGAATAGGGGGTAGACAATCCGCTGCTGCACAGGGACCTTTCAGGTGGCACAGATAAAAATGCGTGTTTTTCTCAGGGAATAAGGGTTTTCTACTGAGCTCTGAACCACCTGAAGTTGTTCTCTCTAAATCCAGTCTATCAGATCTTAGTTCCACCCTTAGTGATGAATGACTCTGACTTCACCTACTCCGATAGTGAGCCCTTTTCTTCTGAATCCCAGGCAATCCTGCAGGCCTTGGAGCTCCTGTTGATCAGAAACTATAGCCCTAGAAGATCTTTCTTCATTGCTTTGGGCCACGATGAGGAGGTAAGCGGTGTGCCCAGTACCTGTCTCAGGGTCTTTTGGAGGTGGGGTGCGATCCAGATGTCCATCAGACGCAGGGGCTCCATGAGATCCTGTGTAATATCTAAGCCAAAAGATAGTCTGGCAATTCTGCCCCAGGAAACCTAAGTACAACAGAAAGAGAACTGAGTGTTTCATTCACACTGATGCCACCAGCCTTAAACCTTGCCCAGCCCTTCACTGTTCCCAGTTCCTTCTTTTGTGAAATTAACGGGACTCTGAAATTGGACAATTCTGCGAGACAGAATTATCTCAGGACCTGTCCCATTTAAAAAAAAAACTAGGAAGGAAGGTGGCAGGCTGAGTGAGTCTACAGTCCGCTGTCTGTCTGTCCGTTCCTGGCTGAGTGAGCCTACAGTCGCTGTCTTGTCTGTCCATTCCTGGCTGAGTGAGTCTACAGTCACTGTCTGTCTGTCTGTTCCTTGCTGAGTGAGCCTGCAGTCGCTGTCTGTCTGTCTGTTCCTGGTTGAGTGAGTCTACAGACGCTGTCTGTCTGTCCATTCCTTGCTGAGTGAGTCTGCAGTCGCTGTCTGTCTGTCCATTCCTGGCTGAGTGAGTCCACAGTCGCTGTCTATCTGTTTGTCCGTTCCTGGCCGAGTGAGCCTACAGTCACTGTCTGTCTGTCCGTTCCTCCTGTCTGAGAAGGACTGTACTTTGGGCTTACTGTCTACAGGTGTCTGGGATAAAGGGCGCTCAGAAGATCTCAGCACTCCTACAGGCTAGGGGCGTTCGGCTGGCCTTCCTTGTTGATGAAGGGAGCTTTATCATGGAAGATTTTCTTCCGAACCTCAAGAAGCCTTTTGCCATGTAAGTGAAGCGAAGCGCCGCACCTTCCACCCTGAAAGAGTTATCACTGCATCTGAAATTACCCAGCCTGCCCCCTGTAAGCACACTCAGATATTCTGTTGTATTAAGCAGCCTCATCTCACCATGTCCTGGACTTCCCCCCATAGCCTTCTTCTATGAAGCTAACCCCCCAGACCACGAGGCTATCATGTAGATGAGCCTGTGGGGTCTACGGAATAGTTTAGTGGGAAGCAGTCTGAAGACTCACCTCTGATCCTCTCCCACAGGATTTCAGTCGCAGAGAAGGGTGCCCTTGATCTCATGCTGCAAGTAAACATGACTCCAGGACACTCTTCAGCTCCCCCAAAGGAGACAAGCATTGGCATCCTTTCTGCCGCTGTCAGCCGGTAAGCAGCTCCTGGCTCCTCTTCCGGGACTGCATGGGATGGAGGACCTGACACTTGGCCACTCTGAGACTGAGGAGCCAGCCTGCCTATGCTTCCTGCCATAAAGCTGGCCCAAGGAACAGAGGTGCAGGCTGCAGGAGGGACAAAGCCGCCAATACTTAGAACAGGACTGGGTCCGAAGGATCTGTCAGTACAAATAAAGGATGTGCAGGAGCCAGGAGACAAAAACCAAGTCAGAGAGCTGGATAGTCCGGAGCTCAGCCAAGCAGTTAGAATTACAAGTTGGCAGGGACAGGTAACACTGTCTAAATTCTCCTGCTGATCTGGCAGGAGTACAAAGATAAATAATGGGCCCTGGCTGTGGATAGAGATCAAGGTTTGCAAGAACAACACTTATCTGTGTCTGGGTTCTCTTAGCAAAGTAAAGAGAAAGGGTGCTAGCTAGTTTTGTCAACTCGACACAAGCTAGAGTCATTGGAGAGGACGAAGCCTCAATTGAGAAAATACCTCCAGAAGATGGGGCTGTAGGCAAGCCTGCGGGCCATTTTCTTAATTAGTAGTTGGTGTGAAGAGGGCCCAGCCCATGATGGGTGGGCCATTCTTGGGCTGGTGGTCCTGGGTTTAGTAAGAAAGCAGGCTGAGCAAGCCATGGAGAACAAGCCAGTAAGCAGCACCCCTCCTCCATGGTCTCTGCATCAGCTCCTGCCTCCAGGCTCCTGCCCTGTTTGAGTTCCTGTCCTGACTTCCTTCAAGGATGGAAGTGTAAGCTGAATTAACCCTTTCCTCCCCCAGTTGCTTTGGATCGTGGCATTTGATCATAGCAACAGTAACCCTGACTAGGACAGAGAGCTGCTTTGTGTCAGGGAATACAGTAACACTTGAGGTGGCCCCTTGCCCTAAGGAAGCAGAGGAGAGGCCCCTCCTGTGGCCCCAGCTCCTGCTGATGCTCTGGATCTTCACCTCGGGTTGCTGGAGGTGGTGGGCAGGTGGGTGACTGGGCAGGCTCATTGAAGCTTGCACCCATCTCCCTCAGCTCCAGGATGCTGATCTTGGTCCTGGGGGAGGCCTGCTCTTGAGAACTCTTTCTCTTCCAGACTGGAGCAGACACCCATGCCGAATATGTTTGAGAGTGGGCCGCTGAAACAGGCGCTGAAGCTGCTGTCAAGAGAGGTAAGGGAGGGACGTTCCGTGCTCTGGGCCAGCTATAGACAAGGAGCAGAAAGTGGGTGGGGAAGGAGCTGTGGAGTAATGAGAGGGCCACTGTGTCAATCAGGTCTCTGCCCGTTCTCACCCAGTCCCAGGAGCGGCTGAGCGAGAAGGGGCATGTTGTCTGAAGCTGAAAGGATTTATCCAAGGTCCTAGCATGCCCAGGTTTCCCTCGAAAGCTGTTTCCCATGCAGCCTGTGACTGCTGAGTAATTGTTCTGGATAGTCATATATGCCCGCCCAGGGGGAACCACCTCACTCCAGCAGAGATTGGGGGTGGGGTGGGGGGAGCACTGTACCCTGGAGTAGACCTGAAGTAGAGACTCAGGCCTCAGCAACAGCGGCCCTGTTGTGCCAACCCCTTCGCTCCTGCTGACCTTGTTCCTTCCCTTTCAGCTTTCCTTCCCCGCCAATATAGTCTTGGGGAACCTGTGGCTGTTTCAGCCCATTGTAAGCAGGTAAATGTATTTTGTTTCTTTGAAATCTCCCTCCCCAGATGTCCTCCCTCCACCCCCTCCTCATTTCTTGGCCTACCTGGCCTGACTAGTCATCCTTCAGTCATAGATATTTATTTTGTGTTATTAATGTATAGGCTGATGTCTCTCTCAGCCTTAAAGGTCTCCAGGGCTTAGGACAGAGAATGACATTCTGTGACTTCTTCCTGATGTCTAACCATAGCCTTTTTGCTTTAGGCTAATGGAGAGGAATCACATAACCAACGCCCTGGTCAGAACCACCACCGCCCTCACCATATTCAATGCAGGAGTCAAGGTAACATCATCTGGCTCCTCCAACTGCCCTTGCACCTCCGGTCCTTGAGTTTGTATGTGGGCTTTCTTCTCCTGCTGTGGCTATAGTAATGGAAGGGGCAGTGTCGTCCCGTGCCACTGTTCTGGCATCAGTAGGGTAAGCCTCAAGAGCAAAGGCTCCAACCAAGGTCTGCACCCAACTAAGAGTGTGGGTGCATCTATCTATGCATGAATAGAAAGGGCTTGGGGGAGTTGGGTCTCCTAACCCATGCCCTGAATGTAATTCTGCATGTTTTATATTTTCCTAGCATTTTGATCATACAGTCTAAAACCTTCAAACCATTTTACCATCAAAGATCTCTATTTTTTGTTATTTGCTTGCTTTTTTTTTTGTAATGCTATAAATTAAGCCTATACCTGGTGGTTGCTCTACCGTTGAGCAACAGCTCTGGCACCAAGTAGAATCTTTTTCTTTTTCTTTTTTTTCTTTCTTTCTTTTTTTTTTTTTTTTTTTTTTTGAGACAGGGTTTCTCTGTAGCTTTGGAGCCTGTCTTGGAACTAGCTCTTGTAGACCAAGCTGGCCGCAAACTCACATAGATCCGCCTGCCTCTGCCTCTGCCTCCTGAGTGCTGCCATTAAAAGCA
The DNA here is from genome assembly GCF_903992535.2 of Arvicola amphibius. Taxonomy (NCBI): domain Eukaryota; kingdom Metazoa; phylum Chordata; class Mammalia; order Rodentia; family Cricetidae; genus Arvicola; species Arvicola amphibius. The sequence goes on along the minus strand of NC_052058.2, from coordinate 88,298,455 downwards.
TGAGCCACCACCGCCCAACCATAGAATCTTTTTAAAAAGTCTTTCTTTTCAAAGCTCGACCCACTGAACTAATTCAACGGGTGATTAATGTGCGTTCCCCTGGTGTAAGTTCAAAGACACTCATTTGCCACTTGTAAAAATCTTTGATATCCTTTCCCAAAATCTGCCTCAGGGACTATCATTTCTATATGGGTCTTATTCTTCTAGAAATAAGAATCAATAATGTGATAAGCTTTTATCCTATAAAGAAAGCATTGAGTTGGGTAAATTGGCCCACTTGCAGCTGCTCTGTCTACTAAGGGGTGTCTCTTGTTAAAGGACCAAGCCTGGCCCACGAAGGCATAGGGCTTTGAAAGAAGTTAGACCCACCCCTAGCCATCAGTGACACTCGCACAACTTCAGGGGCCACCATTTTCCTCAAGTACAATATGGTCTTAATCTGGAAAAGAAGATTGATTTGGGTTTGCCGTTTTGTTTGTGTAGCCCTTGATAACCTAGAACTCATGATGTGGACCAGGTTGGCCTAAAACCCACAGACACCTGCCTGCCTCTCTTTCCTGAGTGCTGGGATTAGAGGCATGTGCCACCACATGTGGTCCCAAATTCTGATAGAAGTAGATGATGCCTCCAAATTTACTTCTGGCATAACAAACCAGAGCCAACCCAGATAATCTTCCCCAGCTGCTGTTCAAGATAACATATCTGTCCAGCTATTGCTTTAGCACCAGCATATTATGCTCCTGCATTTGACCTGTGATTTTCTGTCCATTTGATTCTTCTAGAACCATGCAATAGCACCGTTAGAATTATGCAGTAGCATCGCTAGATCCGTGCAGTAGCAGCGCTAGATCCGTGCAGTAGCATCGCTAGATCCGTGCAGTAGCAGCGCTAGAACCGTGCAGTAGCAGCGCTAGAACTATGAGGTAGCATCGCTCCAGCTACCAGCTGGAGAAGCAGAGTTACGGTGAAGTAGCAGCTACTCAGAAATCACACTGCCAGTTTGCAACAGCCCAGCATGTTATTATACCTGGAGCTTTTGGGCATCTTGCCAGTTCAAAGAAAGATAAAGGAAATCTCTCTCAAGACATCAAGGAAATATCCCCCTGTAGCCTGTCTTCTCCAACTAATCATAAGTTCAGACAAAAACTAGGTAGATTTTTGTACCCAGATATGCAAAACAACCACCACTACCATCCCTTCAGGGATTGAACACAGTGTGCTATGGAGACCTTTGAGACCCTGGCTGTTCCATCACAAATAAACCTCAATATTAACAGAAGTGCCCAAGGTGTCCTGGGAACATGCACACAGAGGGCTCCAATGGCACAGCAGAGAATCATCTGGGCAGGCACAAGCAAAACAGTCCTATTCTGAACTGCTCTGTGACCCCTCCAGGACCAAGAAACACAAAGATCTCACCTAAAGCAGAGACCCTAAAGTGAATGTACCAGCAGGTGGAGGGCCGGGAGAAGACAAGGGCAGACTCTGGATTAAGCCCTGGCTCCTTAAACCAGAGCAGTTGCTTCTCCTCCTCCTGGTTGGTGTTTCCTGGGCAGGGGCCAGCTGTGAAGACATGAGGAGGGCTCAGGCCAGGTTTCTGGTTCTCTGTCTAGGTGAATGTCATCCCCCCACTGGCTCAGGCTACAATCAACTTCCGGATTCACCCTTCGCAGACAGTACGTGAGGTATGTACCCATGTTCCAAAGAGCAGATCCAGCATCAAGAAGTAGGGCCCTCAACATCTGAGGTTTGTTTCATTTTGTTTTGTTTTGTTTTGTTTTCCAAAATCCCCTATGCATCAGCCACGTAGGATAGGACATGTCTGGTTTGGGAAAACTTGGAATCTAAGGCTGAAACACAAATACAAATTAATGGTAGTAGGTGGGCTTATACAAATTAATGGTAGTAAATATTTATAGTGGGCTTGCTGTGTGCTTGGCTCCATCCTTGGGTATACAGATGCACACTCTCACTCATTAGCACTTACACCACCCAGTACGGTAGGATCTCTGCTGTCCTCACTCGCCTAAGGGAAGCTGGTCTGGTCTGCAGAGCAACAGAGCAGGTAGGCAGTGTGCCTGTGAGTACATATCTAACAATCTGGCTCCGGGGCTGCTGCCGGCTGCAACCCTTTGCTGCTGCCGTAATAATCAGGGGTGGAGAGTCTCCCCCAGGAACCCTGCAAAGCTACCTCCAAGGCCAAAATAGCCTTTCCTTACAGTAGAAATCTGAACTGGGTGTTAAAGAACCATTAGGATGTTGCGAAGACTGAAGAGTTGGGTAAATGAGAAAGTAGGGAAGTCTGAGACTAGCTGCGGCTAGAGACCTTGCCTCAAAAGCAGCGGCAGCACAGATGGGCAATTCTAAATGAACTCAGCTGGTTATATATGTGTGTGTTGGGGGGTGAGTATGTAAGACAATAGTAATTAAGGAATAAGAGAGTGTGGATTTGATAAAGAGTGGGGGGATGTGGGAGGAGTCAGAGGGGGATGATATAAATATAGGACTCATGAAATTCTCAGTAAAAACCAAGTAGATCAATGAAAAGCAGAACAGGAGGCGGGGAAATGGCTCAGTGGGTGAGTATGTGCCGTGTAAGCCTGTGGATCTGTTTGGAGTCCTAGTTCCCACAGAAAAACCGGGTAAACGGTGCACCCCTTAACATAGCCCTTGAGGAGCAGAGTTAGGATCCTTGGAGCTGGCTAGGTACCTAGTCAGTCTAGCTGAACTGGTGAGCTCTAAGTTCAGACCCTGTCCTGAAAACATAAGGTGGACCAGGATGTGATGGTGTGTGCATTTAACCGCAGTGCTTGGGAGACAGAGGCAGGTGAATCTGAATTCAAGGTCAGCCCAGTCCATATAATGAGTCCCAAGCCAGATGTCTTTCTTAGTCAGTGTTCTATTGCAACTCCTATAAAACAAAGTGTTTCACTGAGGCTTGCTTACGGTTTCAGAGACTTAGTCCATTCTCATCATGGCCGCACAGGCAGACATGGTTTTGGAGAGATCCACAGGCAGCAGGCCTGGTGGCACACCTCCTCCAACAAGGCCACACCTCCTAATCCTTCCAAGTAGTGCCACTACTGATGACTGAGCATTCAAACTTATGAACCTGTGGAGACCATTCTTATTAAAACAACCACAGCAGACAAGGCTACATATTAAGAGCTTGTCTCAAAAATAAAATAAAAGAGCCGGGCGGTGGTGGCGCACGCCTTTAATCCCAGCACTCGGGAGGCAGAGGCAGGCGGATCTCTGTGAGTTCAAGGCCAGCCTGGTCTACAAGAGCTAGTTCCAGGACAGGCTCTAAAAAAGCTGCAGAGAAACCCTGTCTCGAAAAACCAAAAAAAGAAAAATAAAATAAAATAAAAACTAAGGCAGAGAATAATAGAGAAACACACCCAACATTAACCTCTGATCTGTATATCACACATGCACACACATACACACACATACACACACATTGAGAATAACAATAGCAACAGCAAGAAAGAAAACCCCAGGAGGGCAACCCAGCATCTGGGAGATGGATAATACATTCTAGAACACAGTAGGGACCCTGGCCCATCTCCTCAAGGCTCAGACACACGTAGATTTCTGCTTGTTAGTTTTTGAGAGTTCTTCCTGTTACTGAAAAGGAGGTGAGGACACTAGTCAAAGAATCTCAAGCTAACTCCAAAAGATTCCAGTCATAATTCTTTATTATAAGGGGCAAACTCACGGAACAGAACCGAGAAGTCCAGCCTCAGGTGTGTAACATGGGAACGATAGAGAGAGAGAGAGAGAGAGAGAAAGAGAGAGAGAGAGAGTGCTCTGGGTGGGTCAGGGGTTTTCTCTAGGTACCCAAAGGTCATACTCTAACCTGGTCCAACCTCTTAAAGGTCATTGACTGAAGGAGACTCCCCATCACCTCCCCCTTTTTTCTAAATAAGAGAATTCCAAACCCAATACAAAACTATATACACTAGGAACAAATATCAAATATAAAATTAGGATTACAACCAGCATAAACAATATTAAGCAAGGAACGTATGCTAAATATTTTAATAAACATTTTATCCTAAGAAGTCTAAGTTTTGCATTGGAAATAGCTTGGCTAAATCATAAGAGGAAGGTAACTATGTCTATCTAATCTTTAACCCCATAAAAGGCCTGAAAAGGGAGATAATATTACTTGAGTAGGCAGGAAGTGCAATCAAGCAGCTTCCAAAATATGCAGTAGATGACAGAGACAGCTGGCTACTTGGGCAATCACCTAAAGTCTCATTTGCAATGTTGAAGCAACTAACTTTGGCTAAGGCCTAGAGTAACTGATAGACCATTTTTAGAGGCAGGAAAATTTTTAGAACCATCTTACCATGTCTTGGTAAGGTTTGGCAGTCGTGTGTGTGTGTGTGTGTGTGTGTGTGTGTGTGTGTGTGTGTCCCCTGCTTATTTAGTCCGGACACCATGCATTTTGTCAGTGGTTGAGGTATGGGCAGTTTCTTGCCCAAAGACCAGTTGTGACAAGAAGAAAAGAAACTCCAAGTGGAGTGTTTTTGGTGTTCAACATTCTCTCAGGAATAGATTGGTGCTGTCAGGAGCAATCATGTCTCATGTCAACAGAACCTTAAGTTATTTAAATGTCATGTTTTACAGATCTTTGAAGTGGTTGGAGATTACTTATCTATGCAGAATACAGTCTCTATGTATTTAAAGAACCTAATTCATCTGACTATATGTATAACGAACATGAATGACTATTGACTTAAAATACTTAATATCTGCATAACTTAAAGACTAAGACTTCATATCAGAATATTAAATAATCTGTAAACAACTGTGCAGTAAATGAGGACAATAACCTTAAAAAGTAAACAATGTATAATTATCTTGATCAGAGGTAGAAATATATAATGTAATATGATAAATATATTCTAAAAATTGTATCAATATACAAAATGTCTTAAACAGAGGTAGAAACATGCATGCATGCAATCTGACAAAATAACTTTGCATATGTGTATAAATATTGTAAACAGAAATAACAAATATAATTTGAACTTGTATCAATATACAAGAATCTATACCAATTATATAGGCCCGGCAATCTCATGGACTCAGTGGGTTAACAGCCAGCCTAGCCTCGGGGAAGGGGTCTGAGCTCAGTGTGAATCCTGGATCTGGCTGCTTTTCAGCAGGTGCCAACCCCGTGCTCTCCCTGGAGGCTCATAGCTCCAGGAAATCACTGGATTTAATCAGCTGAGCTTTCCACCTGTTTTTTCCCAGCCCATTCAAACTCCATCCTTTTCCAAAGGCTGTTTTCCACCCATTAGGGCTTTCATCTCCCTGGTCCTGGCACTCTCTCCTCCTAGCCAAAAGGTCTTCCCTCCTAGTCTGTCTGATGACACTCCTGGAATCTCCTGAACTCATCCTGACCACCTGCCCCAGTGAGGGCTGGAAAACCTCCATTCTTGTTTTTGGGAGGGTCTTTTCACTCATCATCTCTATGAGGTTTTTTTATTGATATTTATTGAGCTCTATATTTTTCTCTGCTCCCCTCCCTGCCTCTCCCCTCCCCTTTCAATTCTCCCCCAAGTTCCCATGCTCCCAATTTACTCAGGAGATCTTGTCTTTTTCTATTTTCTACTTCCCATGTAGATTATTTCTATGTGAGTCTCTCTTAGTGTCTTCATTGTTGTCTAAGTTCTCTGGGATTGTGGTTTGTAGGCTGGCTCTCTTTACTTTATGTTTAAAAGCTACCTATGAGTGAGTACATGTGATAATTGTCTTTCTGTATCTGGGTTACCTCGCTCAAAATAATGTTTTCTAGCTCCATCCATTTTCCTGCAAAATTCAAGCTGTCGTTATTTTTGTCTGCTGTGTAATACTCCATTGTGTAAATGTACCACATTTTTCTTATCCATTCTTTGGTCGAGGGACATTTAGGTTGTTTCCAGGTTCTGGCTATGACTAACAAAGCTGCTATGAACATAATTGAGCACATGTCCTTGTGGCACGATTGAACATCCTTTGGATATATACCCAAAAGTGGTATTACTGGGTCTTGAGGAAGGTTGCTTCCTAATTTTCTGAGAAATCGCCACACTGACATCCAAAGGGGTTGTGCCAGCTTGCATTCCCACCAGCAATGCAGAAATGTTTCCTTTTCCCCACAACCTCTCCAGCATAAGTTGTCATCAGTGTTTTTGATCTTGGCCATTCTTTCAGGAGTAAGATGGAATCTCAGAGTTGAGTTGTTTTGATTTGCATTTATCTAATGACTAAGGATGATGAACATTTCCTTAAGTGTCTTTCAGCCATTTTAGCTTCCTCTGTTGAGAGTTCTCTGTTTAGGTCTGTACTCCAATTTTTTATTGGATTATGTGATCTTTTGGTGTCCAATTTCTTGAGTTCTTTGTATATTTTGGAGATCAGACCTCTGTCTGATGTGGGGTTAGTGAAGATCTTTTCCCATTCTGTAGGCTTTTTGTCTTGTTGACTGCTTCCTTTGCTTTACAGAAGCTTTTCAGTTTCAGGAGGTCCCATTTATTAATTGTTTTTCTCAGTGTCTGTGCTGCTGGGGTTCTATTTAGGAAGTGGTTCCCTGTGCCAGTGCGTTCAAGTGTACTTCCCACTTTCTCTTCTATAAGGTTCAGGGTGGCTGGTTTTATGTTGAGGTCTTTGATCCATTTGGACTTGAGTTTTGTGCATGGTGATAGATATGGATTTATTTTCATTTTTTCTACATGTTGATATCAGCCATGCCAGCACCACTTATTAAACATGCTTTCTTTTTTCCATTTGATATTTTTTGCTTCTTTATCAAAGATCAGGTGTTCGAAGATGTGTGGATTGATATCCGGGTCTTCTATTCGGTTCCATTGGTTCTCCTGTCTGTTCTTATGCCAGTACCAGGCTGTTTTCAGTACCGCAGCTCTGTAGCAGAGTTTGAAGTCAGGGATTGTGATGCCTCCAGAAGTTCTTTTATTGCCCAGGATTGTTTTGGCTATCCTGGGAAATCTTCATTCTTTAGGAAGCTCAAAGGACCCATTTGTCCTGGTCACTCTTGTCCAGGGGCCAAAGCTCAGAGCATTATGCTGGGTCCAATGGGAACATGCGTGGGTGCCACAGTTCTCATCTTCTGTCTGCATCTATTCTTCCTCACAACATAGAAGTAGGCAGCTTGGGCCACACACATACACAGGCAAGACCCCTCCCCAGTTTTTCTGACTTTGTTATTTTGAAACAGGGCCTGGCTAAGTTGCCCAAGCTGGCCTTGAACTTGTCACCCTCCAAAGCAGCTAGAATTCAGACCTGCACCCCTAGACCCAGCTAGACATTCTTCTAAGCACTTGGGATAGTGGTAATTCAGAAAGACAGGATTCCCACTCTAATTGTACTTGTGGTCCAGTGAGAAGGGGCAGTAGCCAGCAATCAAACGAATGAACAGAGTAACATAAGCAGTAAGTAGTATAAAGGTAATGGGCTGCTGGGTCGCACAGTGATTGTGGAGCGGCAGTGGGAACATGAGCAGAGTTAATGCAGGGGCAGTGAAGTATTAGCAGGACATATTGACAGGCTATTTTTTTTTAAGACAAGGTCTCACTGTGTAGCCCCCGCTGGTCTGGAAGTCACGTGTAAATCAGGCTGGCCTTGAACTCACAGATCCTCCTGCCTCTGCTGGAATTAAAGCTATGATCAACAACAAAACCAGCCAGGACAGACCTTTATCCCTGTCCTCAAGAGGTTTGATACAAGATAGTAAGTCAGAGGCCACTCCGGACTATAATAATGGTTTGTGTCTGTTTGTAATCAAGGAACACGACCCCTCCAGCAATAATCAGAGGCACAATAATGGGACTAGAAGAAGGGACTACCAGTGGAGAGAGCAGCCTCCAAGGGTGCTATAGAGCCTGACCTTCTAATTCTCCAAGTACAGTCCCGGCACATTGCCAGTCTATGGTGTCTCTTTTATGTGTCGAGATATTTCCCTTTTACTTGTGTGTTCTCTTTGTTGACGGTAAGAACACTGGCTGTTTAAAATTTAACCAGGTCTTTCTGGTGAGAATCCAGCTTCCATCCAGCTGTATAGGCTGCTTACTGGAAGAATACCCACGACAAGCTGCTACCCGACAGAGACCGTCCCCCTTTTTTAGCATCCTGATTATGAATATCTTCCTTGTGATGAGTTTGGGGCATGTAACACCTAACCCCATTCCTCTCTTCCACACTGTGCACACCCGCACTGAGCAGGATGTAATGCTAGACACGTCTTAAACACTGAGAAAAATCTCGACTCCTGGTAACAGAGGAGCAAACAGGTACAGAGAGGTCTGGGGGCTTGGCCCCAAGTCACACCACTGTGTGGAATTATCCAGAGCACAACATTTTTGTCATGCCTCATTTTTTTTTAACCCATCCTTCTCCACCTTAGGAATCTCTTTTGCCTTTTCCCTACCAGTACTATATCCTCTCCTCAGACTCGAAATTCCTAACACCAAACTACACACCTAAGAAGAATGCTTCTCTAATCCTTACTTCCGGTTGTACTCGGGCCTCCGCAGAGCACCTTCCTTAGGTAATCAGGTAGACACTCAGCCCAGTACTCCTAATTGTATAGCATGGACAAGGTACTTAGGGGAACAACACCTGTTATCATTTTTGTTGGTGCTTGTCTTTTATAGCTCAAGTAGCTGACATTATTGCTTTTTACTTTCTCAAGACAATAGACAAGGGAGAGAGGCTGACATGGTCCCTGCCTTGGGATCAGGCTCCGGCCTCTCACTGAAAGGACCCAGTCATCATACCTTCCTCAGTTTCCAGATGCAGAAACCTCTGGAGTGGCTGAAGCAAGAAACAGCAGGCACAGCCCCTCTCTACTGCACAGGGGATAACTTAGGAGCCTTGCCCTGGATAAAACAATGTGTGAGGACTAGATATACATTTTTTTAAGGTACTGAGGCTTGAACCTAGGGCCTTGTGCATGCTAGGCAAGCACTCTACCATGGAGCCATACCCGTGGTGAATTCACTAGTGCTGGAATGAAACTGATCTCTGGCTGAAAATGAGTTCTTATAAGCCTCACCCCTCCCCGAAGGGCATTTGCTTTGATTCCGATGGAGTTTCTGAGCTAGACGTGGGAGCCTTCGCTGCAGATGTACCCTCCACATGCAGCTTCTGCCACATTTCTAGGGGCTATTGGCCTAAAATGAGTTCTCCAGTTAGTGCCCCCATTCGGGTGATCTCCAGCTGTGACACACAGCCCTTCCTAGGACAGGAGCAGCTTCAAACTAACCACTGCTCAAATGAGGTTTTCCTTCTGCAGCTGACTGGGCTGGGGGACCACTGGAAGCCTCCGGATCCATTCTGCATCCTTCCTGGGACCAGAGATTTCTGTTGGATACCCCCTAGTCACCTCAGGCTTGATTCTTCTGGGAATTTCCTTGTGGTCCTTCTCAATAAAAAGAGGCAAAAGGGAACCCTTCAGCCACAGCACCACACTCCTGATTCTGTGTGCATGTGAGCTCATCTTTCTGCTCAGTGTATTTGGTTACAAACAGGCAGCAGCTCAAGAGAGGAAAAGGAAACCTGTGTGGTGTAGCCCTTTGCAACCTGTGTCACCACCCCAAGGCTCTCAGGTTGGAGCAGGATCATTCTCTTGAGATGGCTGAGATTCTTCTCATCCTACTATCTCGTATACTTTACCTAAGCCTATGGCTCACACGACCCTAGGGGAAAAAACAATTTCCGGATTATTCCCTGTCTGACTCAGAGCTGTAAGACAATCCTCCTAAACACTTAGCTGAATTCTGCCATGCTTTCTAGGAAGTGCCAGCTCTTACATCACTCACAGCCAGGCAGCCAAAGCTGGGGTCCTGCTGCAAAAACCAAGTCTTTGCTCTTGACTCTAGAGTGCTACCTTGCTGAAACTTGGTGTTTACGTAGCAGATCAGCAAGAATTGTAACCCTCTTGGTTTCTACCCTGAAGGTCCTCGAACTTGTCAAGAACATCGTGGCTGATGACCGAGTCCAGTTACATGTGCTGAGGTCTTTTGAGCCCCTGCCGGTCAGCCCCTCCGATGCCAAGGCCATAGGCTACCAGCTGCTTCAACAGACCATACAGTCTGTCTTCCCGGAAGTCAATATTGTTGTCCCCGGTAATGACTTCATCAGATGTGGTTGGTGGGTGGTGGTGGCCGGGACCGCTTCCTATCTGATGTTCCTTTCCCTGCCCCCAACCCAGCCATTCATCCTGGAAACAGCTGGCTGCTTCTGTCCCTGGAACTGTACTTTTCCCCCAGGGTGGAAGTGAGAAGGGAAACAGGAAAGGGACAGAAACAATAAATTAGGTCAGCCGAGGATGGGTCCTTGCTTAACCTAGGGCAGTAGTGTTCTATGTCCCTCTGACATAGATGAGGGATTGGCTTAGGATATGCCTCTCCTGGAGGAGTTACCTTGTCACCAACCTAGAATAACTGCTGAGTAGCAGGACTTAGAACGACTGCCCAGAAAAGCCTCTGAGCCCACAACATTCATACCAGTGCTCCTCCTGGGTCTCACGCCTGCAGGCCCCTCGGCATTTCCCTCACCTGTGCTAATGCCATCCAAATCTAGCAGTGGTCCTCCCAGGGAACTTCATAAAATGTAGAACACCTGGACCCACCCTCATATCCCAGCAGAAATCTGCCTTTTTGAAAGATGCTACCAGAGGATTTTGGCGTAGTGATGACTGAGCAGTTCCCAGGTCTCTGGTCTCCATGTGGACAAATGTCCAGTTCCCTCTATGTGGGTTTACTTGTGGCTTTCTGTGAACATCTGGGAACCCTGGTTCTCACAGTCTATATCTTCCTCTTTCAGTCTCGAAGGCTCTCCCTACCCGATCCTTGCCCCTGACCATCATCCCAGCAGTAGGGTCAGACTGCCATAGGGGTAGAGAAAGTCAACAGGAAGAAATCCACAAAGCATGGGATTAGACCCAGGTACCCAGTGGAAATGAGAGGAGGAAAACAGAACAAAACACAAAATACCACCCTGTGCTATCTCACCACCCTTGCACTGTGGCTGGGAATGGCTTTCCCCAGAGGTCCTGCCTATCCAAGCAAATCCAAGCCCAGGTGGGGGACCTATCCAGGGGGAGCTTCCTGGGACTCTCCCACCTGAGCTTTGCCTCCCAGAGTCTCCCTCAGAAGATGAGACCAGCAGAACTCTGCTCCATTTTACCTCAGTAAAATGCCCCCGCAGTTGTTGGCTTCTGCCCTAAGTGGTGCAGAATACAGAACAAATGATCCCTCTAACTCGTGAGTCCTCACACAACAAATACCTTTGGCTGTAAGGACAAAATGGAAAGCCTCCCCGGCCATCATGGAATGAGAACAGATTAGCTTTGGGCCACTCAGGAATATCTCACACATACTTCCAGGAGGTTCTATGTTCCTGGTTACAGTTACAGTTTTTGTAAGGATTTGAAAAGAGGCAACTTAGACAATAAAAAATGTCCTAGGTGCTGGGTGGTACATGGCTTTAGGCCCAGCACTAGGGAGGCAAAGGCAGGTGAATCTTTGTGAGTTCCAGACCAGCCTGGTCTACAAAGTAAGTTCCAGGACAGCAAGGGCTACACAGAGAAATCCTGTCTGGGGCGTAGCGGAGGGGAGTCCTAGGCTCTTAGGACATCCCAGTTATCACTCTAGGTCCTAACTGGCTCCCAGTCAGTCACCCAGCTTCCCCTACTTCACTGGACAGGTGGCTCACAGGAAGTCCATTTTCTCTCACTCTTCCCCTTCTAGGTATTTGCATTGCCAATACAGACAGCCGGCACTACGCCAACCTCACCAACGGCATCTATCTGTTCAACCCTGTTTTCTTGCAGCCTCAGGGCTTCAGTAGGTAAGTGGAGCAGGCTTAAGCAGCAAGGCAGAGAGATGTATCTGAGCTGTCCCTTTCCGTTTGGGTGACTTACAGAATAGAGAAAAGCCAGGTCAAGAGAGATTCTAGAACCCAAGTTGGCATCTTGGCTCCGGGAATTGGGAGGGTAGCCCCCATGCACACTCCTCTTTTAAAAAGTGGAGAGAGTCAAGTAACTGGTGAGAGCTTGTTGAGAATAAGAGTAGCCTATAAGCCTGGCACTTAAAAGACTGAGGCAGGAGGATGGCCATTTTAAAAAAAAAATTATTCTTATTTTATGCATGAATGTTTTTGTTTGCTTGTATAGCTGTATGACATTTGCATTCATTGTCTTTAAGTGTTGGAAGGGGGCACCCTAGAACAGATGGTTGTGAGCCACCATGTGGTGCTGGAACTCAGGCCCAGGTCCTCTGGAAGAATACCCAGTGCTCTTCACTGCTGAGCCATCTCTCCAGCCTAATGCATTGCCAAACTTAAATCCAGCCTGAGCCATGTGACAAAACCATGTCTAGAAAAGAAGGAGGGGATCCTTAGATAATCTTTCTCACTTTGAGAGAATACTCATCCCTGGACCTCACTTCCTCCACCTGTAAAATAAGGAGGCCCTCCAACATTCTTTGATAAGCAAACACACACAAGTTTAAAGGTGAGCATGTTAGTTGGCCTTCTCAGAAGAAATACTGTGGAAATCCAAATGTGAGTATCAATTTTTAACTGTCAAGTATGACCGTTATTGTGACTCTTCAGGCAATTTTAACTCTCGAAGTTTGAGAAGATAATTTCCATTTAGCCTTCTGCAATCTATTACCTCAGACCTGATTTCTTCACCACATCACAAGTCACTTGAAACAGAATAAAAATGTTTGAATGTGATTTTAAGACTAGCACTCATACTGGGCAGTGGTGGCGCATGCCTTTAATCCCAACACTTGGGAAGCAGAGGCAGGTGGCGCTCTATGAGTTCAAGGCCAACCTGGTCTACTGTCTACAGAGTGAGTTCCAGGACAGCCGGGGCTACACAGAGAAACCCTGTTTTGAAAACCAAAAAAAAAAAAAAAAAAAAAAAAAAAAACTAAAAAAAAAAAAGTCTTCATTAAGCAAGGCATGGTAGCCCATGGCAAGAGAGGCAGGAGGATCTTTGTGACCTTGAGGCCAGCCTTGTCTACTGGCAAGCTTCCAAACAGCCAGGACTATATAAAAAGACTGTCTCAAAAAGCATAGTATTTATGTTTGGGGAGTTGTTAAAATTGGGGGTAAGTGTCCCCTCTGTTCCCTGTCATCTTTGCACTTTGGGGGTTGAGGGTAAACATGAGATCTGATAGCAAGGTTCCTAGGTAGAGGCTGGAGAGGTGCCCTGAGCTGTTGCCTTCCTGCCCTCCCTTATCCCTGGTGAGCAAAACCTTAGGGAAAACTCTAGCAGGAGACTCTATTCTAAGAACATAAGAATTAGGAAGATAATTCTACCAGAGGAGAACCGACCTCAGAAGAGGAGACTAGGCTAAACTCCCCAGGAGTTACTCATTGTTCTCCCCACTGTTCTTAGGCGGGAGCACGGGTCCTTGAGAAATAATGGGTGTGTCACGCATGAGCTGACGAATGACTTTTTGTCACCTTGGCCCCCAGGAGAGCCAAAGATCAGGCATATTGTGGGGGGGGGGAGACCAAGAAGGGTGTTCTGTACCAGCTCTTGTGCTACAGCATTTGACCCTTATCTCCTCCCCCCCCGAAAATGCTTCTTCCCTCAGTATCCATGGAATCAATGAGAAAATCTCCGTGCGGAACTACGAGAACCAGGTGAAGTTCATCTTTGAGTTTATCCAGAATGCTGACACCTACAAGGAGCCAGTTCCTCATCTGCATGAACTCTGAGGCCAGGATGCAGCTGGGTGAGGGGTGTCCGACACTGGGCAGGACTAACCTACAGGGAGAGACAGAACTGGTGTTGACAAAAGGTTTGGTGGAAACACCTTGCAATGCGGAGTTCATCTGCCTGACTCCCTCCTCTGCTCGTCACAGAACAAGCTCCACAGAGGAGATGAGCAGAATCCAGCCTATTTCCGACGACGTCTGCCCTCTTCCCCTGAGTGGCCTTAGCTGCCTCTGTCCTGCCATAGAAGGTGTTGGCCTGTCTCATGCTGCCTATTTAACTAGTCTGCTTTCCCAGCCTGCCATAACAAATGCAGATTAAAAAATAAAAAATCTCAGGAAGGTTTTATCTAGATAGAATGTTAACTTAGGGTACTTGAGCTGGATTGCCTCTTAGGATTTCCATTCTCCTGCCATCTGCTCCCTTCTTGGATGTGGGAGCTACCTTCCTCCCCTCTCCTGTCTATTCCACATCTGAGTAACTCGGTCAAACGGAGACGCTCCCACAAGCCCTGTCAGTCTGTGTAGCGTCAGCTGCTCTCTAACCAATGCCTCTCACAGTCTCCACCCCACAACTCCTGGGTTCAGAGACTGGGGCCTGGAAAAGCTCTCCTTGGGTTCCTGGAACTTTGCTCCCTTCCCTGCCCTGTTCCTGCCACCTGCTCTGGTGACCGCACCCCAGGAGGCACTAATCTGTGGAAACATTTCCCTGGCACAGCCTCTCACTGGAGCCCAGAACCAGCAGAGCCTTGGCCCTGGCACCATATCCTGTTTCAGAATGACCAAGGGGAAGCAGAGAGCAAGGTGGTAGTGGGGTGCTAGAGGGGCTGCTCTTCCCTGGGTAAGAAAGGCAAGGGGAGGTAGCCCTCACTAGAGGATAGCAGAGCTCCTGCCTTCTCTCTGGACTCCAACCCTAGGCGGTTTGATTCTGCCCAGTAGCTGCCAGGTGGGGGACTTTGGAAAGCAGCATTTCTTGACTCAGGGCCAGGATCTGTGCTTTGTGGATCACAAGGGAGTCGAGGTCACAAGGGAAGACACAGAAGTGGGACTTGAAAGACTCCCTCTTTTTCCCTCTCTGAGTGAGACTTTTTAATGTCTCCTATGGGCTTGATAGCACTGGGTTTCCTTGCTCCCTCAGAAGCCCCGTTCTCCCTTCCTCTGGAGCCCTTACCTTCCTCCCATGGATGTGAACTGCTCCTTGCAATGTGAACTGCTCCTTGCAGCTCTGGCTTAATTGTCAGTGTTAGAAACAGTGTGCGAATTACTCAAGCTTTTTTTTTTTTTTTTTTTTTTTTTGCTAAGATTCACATTCCTTCCCTCACTCTCCCTTTTTGGCCAATTCAGTACTTATTCAGCTTTTGCTGGAGGGCAAGCTTAAGAGCAAAAATAATCCTTCACTTTTGTGCAGAGCCCTACAGAGTAGTTCCCTACACCCCATCTCAGCCCTGTAACTATGCTGTTGTTACTCCTTCCTACAGAGGTGGACTTGATTCTGAGTGGGTTCCACATAAAGCAGGAAACAGTGGCTTGGAGCCACGTCGCCTGGCTCCCACACTCCCCATTATCCTCTGACATCACCTCCTCCCCACTGATGTCTTATTTAATTCCCATAACGACTGCTGAGGCGCGAGTGTGTCCCCCACATTTGTCTGTTATGAACTTAATCCTATGAGAAACGTATCCCGAGGGAGGAAACCTAACCGATTAGGGTCTGTCTTTGTGGGGTTGTTAGCATTAGACAAGGCTGAGCCTCATCCTTGACTTACTGACGGTTTTTTAAGAAGAGAGTTTGAGGAGATAGACAAGTTTAATCTGATTTGGACATCATCCCATGAATACATGTATCAAAATATCACACAGTACCTCATTAAAAGAAGGGGGGACCAGAAGACACACAAGTCCTGGAACTTGCTATGTACACCAGGATGGCCTAAAACTCACAGAGATCCTCCTGCCTCTGCCTTCTGAATGCCTCAGATTTACTGTCCTGCCTTCTGAATACTGGGATTAAAGGCATGCACCACCACCTCTGATTTAGTATTCTTTTCTTCCATTAAGAGCTGAACATTTCACCAAATGTTTTTGGAACTATAAATATTTTAATTGAAATGAAACAACTTGAAATTCTTGTGTTTGATGTCCGGCACACTGTCAAGAATGAAATTACGCCTTTGCATATGTTACTTTTAGATCTACGAATATAAAAATTTCAGAATTGAATAAAATGTTTAATACTAAGAAATGTTCTTTGGCCATTCTGCAATATTATAAAAACTACACTAACTCATGAGTACTCCAAGCCAGGGATTAGAACTCAAAGCCCTTCAAGAAAGTGGACGTTCAGTACTACTAGTAAGTAACACGTCTCACAAGGATCGTTGCCTTCTTCCTATCCAAAAGGAGGGTATGACAGGCTTTCCTTTGTATTTTTGTCCTAAGCATTTTGACAATTCAGTTCTACCTTGTACTTCAAATCCATGCCTGCCTTTAGTTCACAGCAACCCACAGCCTTTAGGACAACCAGGCATCAACTTTTGCTGAAGATGGAGAGCATGCTTGCTTTGGCAAGCACATACACCAAACTTAGATGCCAGCAAAGATTAGTGTGCCTCCCTCCACCCTGCAAGGATTGCATGGAGTTTATAAGATGATCCTTATTTTTAAAATTAATTTTCCTTTATTTTATGTGTATAGGCATTTAGTGTGTATGAATGCTTGCCCACCACATGTGTGCAGTACCTGCAGATGCCAGAGGATGTCACCAGATCCCCTGGAACTGGAGCTATAGATAGATGGTTATAAGCCACAAGTTAGGTGCTGGGAATCAAACTCTAGTCCTCTGGAAGAGCACAACCATTGAGTCATCTCTCCAGCCCCTCTTATTTTTAATGTATAACTACTTCAAAACATTACAAGATAGACCAAAATATTTCCTATCTTATCAATTTAAATAAAGACTTAAGGCAAGATAAAGAAATCTTTCCTAATCTCTCAGGAATGTATGTTCAACAGTTACTAACTGCTCTATCAACACCAAAAATTAAATGCCAAGAGACAGAGTGTTAAACACATCAGGGCTATGACATATGGCTCATTCTAAAGCAAGAAGCCCAGGTGAGGTGTTTCTGTTCCAAGTGTAAGAGATAAAGCCTTATTCTTTTTTTTTCTCCCCCCCCCACCGCAACAGGGTTTCTCTGTAGCTTTGGAGCCTGTCCTGAAGCTAGCTCTTGTAGATCGGGTGGCCTCGAACTCACAGAGATCCGCCTGCCTCTGCCTCCCGAGTTCTGGGATTAAAGGTGTGCGCCACCACTGCCCAGCGACAAAGTCCTATTCTATATGTGTCACGGTGCCTCCACGATGAAGAGCTAGCTCACTGTTGCAGCTGAGACCTCAGGACTGAATGAGAACCAGGCAAAGAACCGCGAGCAGAGGCAAAGAACCATGAGTGCAGGCTAAGATGCTGAAGCAGATGCGCTTGTGAGGCCTTCAGAAAAATGAATGATGCCAGTGTGGGCCTTTTAAGTCGGGAGGGAAAGGGAAGTGCAGTAAAGACCCTTTCCCGGGTCCTATCTAGTTCAGGTCCTTCTTTCTAACCCTTGTACAGAATTTACTATAACGGGGCACTGTAATATATGAAGGCATTCGGTGCTGATACAATTAACCTACGATGTGAGCTGTTACAATGTGCCAAGTGGGAAACAGAGGCAGTGGAAGGGAAAGAGATCTGTAAATGTAAACGTTGCTAGTGGCTGGGGAGGTGTGAATTAAAACTACAGGGAGCTTTATGTCCACCAGGCTGGCCGCAATCAAAAAGTGGAAGATAACGATTGCTGGCAAGGATGTAGAGAAGTTGGAAATCCCGTGCTTTCGCTGGTGGGAATGTGGCATGGTACAGCAGCTGTGGAAACGGTTGGTGTTCCCTCGAAAGCTAACCAGAGAATTACCATATTACCCCACCATTCCCCTTCAGAGTATGTGGTCAAGAGACATGAAAACAACAGGTGTTCAAACATCTTTTTGTTGACTCAAAAAATGACATCACGGAAAATTTTAATTATAAAAATTTTAATGTGCGCAATATAAAATATATACACGTCTGTGCTCGAAGGCCTTGTAATGTAGATCGGGAAACAAAATGAATGTAATAAAACAAGACTTTCATGGACCAGCAAGATGGTTTAGTGGGCAAAAGGTGCTTCCTGCCACGCTTTGCCACCAGAGTTCTGTCCCCAGGACCTACATGAGGGAATGAGAGAAGTAAATCCCACAGTATTCCTCTGGCCTTCATATACACAGCGTGGCACATTGTGCCCTGCCTCCTACACACACACACACACATGCTTGCCTGGCATGCATGGAGCCCTGGGTTCAATCCCCAGCAACTGAGAGAAGAGGTGGGGAGGCAGTGGGAGAAGGAAGGAAGGAAGAAGAAACATCTGAGAGAAATCTTGAGCTGGTAAGGGGCCATCTTGCATCTGTTCTCTTCAATACACCCAGCCACACACTCATCAGTGCTGCTCCTTGCATCTGCCCCGTTCTCCCTTGCCTGCCTGCCTGCCTGCCTGCCCGTCATAAGTCTTTTCCTTTTAACCAGAATGATGCCTCCCCTCCCTGCCCCGCTTTCAATTCTCGGCAGGCACTTAGGAGTGAAAATGCTTGGTTACGTGGAAATTCTGTCCTTAACGTTGAGAAAACACCACGTGTTCACTACAGAAGCCAAGACTGTATCACCTGCCCAGCAGATTGCCCTGGCAGGTGTGGTTTTCTGGGGTTTGTTCCCCCACCATGACCTAGATGACCAATGTAGCGGATGCAACATGTTATCTTGTGGTTTGAATTTGCATTTCTGTAATGACTAACTTCAATTACTTTTGGAAGCTCCCTATTTTGTTTTCAAACCGCTGACTCCATTTTCTACACCTTATACTGCAGCAAGCGTTGTCATAGTGTGATTACTGAGAGTGACGGGTTTTCACATGAACCACCGCTGTCAGATTTGGTCAGAGAGCCACTCTGTCACCGGAAACTCTCTGAGCCTGGCTGAGTCCTCCCAGGCACAGGCAAGGGTTTCTTCCTAAAAGATGTTTCTCTGAAAGTTCCCTGGGGAAATCTAATATGAAGTCAGGACCGAGAGCCACCAAGCAAGGGCTAACTTGATCCAAATAGTTGAATCATGAGTGAATGTTATCTGGGGTACCTTTTAAAAATAGATTTTTTTGGTCTGTCTCCCCAAAGTTTTATAAACAAAATTTTCAGGAAGCCAGAAAACTATATTTTAAAACAAGTGCCTATTTTGTGATTCCTACGACCAGGCCAGTTTAGTAAACTAAAGGTAGGTAAGCAAAGGAGAATAAATACAGAGGATAGTTTGAAACTCGATCGTTTGATTTGCAGGATATATTCTTCTTGAACGCTAGCTCTTACAAGATGACGTCTCCAGTTTCTGGCTTGTGACCCACTGAAGGAATGCAGTCCCTTTAGCTACTTACCAGCACCCATATTCTGAGACCATCCATCCTTAATTCTTTGCATTGTGCAAAATTTAGAATTCAACATGAAGCTCAGAGAGTGTGAGCTGACCCTTCCTGATGTCTCATGCTTGCTTTTGGCTCTTTCTTTCTACTGATATCAGAACAATCCTCCTGTGTGAGGGAATTCTCCAAATGCAAAGTTACCACCGATCCAGAGTCTCTGAGAAAGGCAATCAAGTCTCCTCTTTGGAGATGTGGCTCAGAAATATGAAGGGGCTCACTCAAGGCCGCATACCTAACACGTGGCTAAGCATGACTCAGAGCTGTGGCACATTCCGCCCTGCTACACTGTTTTAGTGACAACATGGCCTCCTGTTACAGGTTCACTGAGCAATTTTGCCTGCTGTGCTCAACAAAATGCTGTAAAATACCTTGAGCTCTTCTGCTTGAAGAAACCCCAGTGTGGCTATCAAGGAGGGGTTGAGAACCCAGAGTTCATTTAGAAATGAGCCAAGGTAAACGTGACAGCACCCAGCTCTGAGGACAGATGGCCATACTTCCCCATACGCCCTCATCCCTACATCCTTTTGGAGCTGAATGGAGCCGGAAGGGGATATCACCTCAGCTCCAGGCGGCAGGAAAGAAGTTGACCTCTGGGAGGGTGGCAGCAGGGGGAAAAATGGGAGGGGGCACACATGCTCTGAAAAACAACAGTCAGGAAACTTTCCAGCCATGCCGGGCTAGTCTTGTGACCAGGGCACACTGGCGAGGGACTCTGGAATGTTATGATGCTTCAAGATGACTCTGCAAGTTGGTCTTGAAGGAGCCCTTAGTGGTCAGCATCTGGACCCAAGGGAAAACCGTGGCGTTGGGAGAACCACAGAACAGAAGGCTAAATGAACTGCGTATTAGGATAAGTGCTGAAGAAGGCTGCTCCAAGAAGTCTTTCCTTGTGGGCTCCTCACAGGACCCTAACTGTGATCAACAATTCTGTTTACCCCATAAACCTTCCTCATGCCAACCAAAAGAAAACTCTGTGCTTTCTACACCAATGCTGTGACACCCCTCTTCAACTTAGCGGCTGTCCCAAATTCATTTTGTTAAAAATTTCTGGGGCTACTATTAGCCTCTGGATCAATACCACTCTGCTTCTCAAGAACCTCAGCAGAGGACACCGAGAGTTTATTCCAGCATTTTGGTAGGACAGTTTCTCCACCCCACAGTGACAGGAACTACTCAGAGACTCCAAACCAGACCTGTGTCGGTGCCGCCACTGAAGCAGTGGGAAGAGACGCAGGAGGGAAAGGCGCCAAGGAGAAGTGCTCCACAGGACAGCAGGCCTGCCGAAAGACTGTGGGAAGTAATGGGCTTCTGCATTCAGAATGAACATTATAGGCCATGCAGCAGCTAAAGACAGATCTAAACAGGAAAAAGGGAGGTCTCCAATGAGAGGTCGTGTTGAGACTGTCACCAAAGTGTCAGGGAATCTGCTTTGAAGAGTGCTTACTGCTCTTGCAGAGGACCTGATTTTGGTACCCAGCATCCACATCAGCTGACACCCATTCCAGCCCCAGGGGATCTCATGTCTTCTTCTGGACCCCATGTGAACCTACACTTACATATGCTCAGACCTACACACAGCCACACACACGTAAACAGATAATTTTGAATAAAAATAACACTTTAATTTTTAAAAACAGACTTTTCAATGTATCTATTATTAGTATGTGGGTAGGTATGTGTGTAGAGGTCAGAGGACAGCTTTGTAAAGTCAGTCCTTTGCAGGGGTTCTAGGGATTGAAGTCAGCCACCAGGCTTGGGGAGCAGGTGCCTTTACTCACTGAGCCATTTCACTGGCCCAAGAGTGGACACATCCACAAGGCCAGATGAAGAGCACGGCACGTGAGAGTCTTGTGCACACGGAGGTTCCTGTCTTACAAAAGGCTGCAAAAATGCTCAGAGACCTACCTTCCCATCTTCCTGCCACTCATGACTGGGTCTTGCCTGAAATCTCTGGCTGGCTTGCTACCTGCTGCTAATTCCTGCTTTTGCCTCTGTGACCTTTGCCCCCCACATCTGTGTTTCTCACTTCACAGACTGTAGCTATTTCTGCTCTTTCAGTAGAGAAGGGTGAGATGCCTTCCTCTTCCCAAGGTTCCAGCCGGCTGGACTGGAAGGAAACGGGCTTCCCCCAGGCCCTCTTACTGTTTACCCCTAGGAGTCGGTGTGACAGGCCACGCTAGCTAGGCAAATCTCCTCTGTCTCATTCATCAGTCATTCACCATATTTCCTGGGTTCTTACTGTGTGCCAGGTGCCAGAGATACATAAGTGATCAAAACATGGAGGTCATAACCTTGTCCCAGGGGTCCTGACACTTCAGGATACCCCAAAGTAAGGTCTTCTGTACTTGAAGTCTTAAAAAGATGTTTATAATACTCAAAGCTAATGAAGAACTCATATGCAAAATATATGAGCTCCTGAAAAGCGATAAGACAAAAACCCCAGTGGAAAATTGACATAGTACTTACCAACTATTCAAATGGCAAAGAAATATGTGGGAAAAGTTCTCAACCTCATTGGCTATCAGGGAATACAAATTTAAGCCACAGTGAACTACCACTACACATACACCAAATGGCTACAATTTTTTTGTTGCTGTTTGTTTGTTTGTTTGTTTGTTTGTTTTTGGACAGAGTTCCAGCAGCAGCCTTGGCAGACCTGGAACTCACTCTATAGACCAGGCTGGCCTTGAACCCATAGAGATCAGCTTGTCCCGGCCTTTGGGATTGAATAGCTACAATTTCAATCTTTTCGCCTTAATAGTACCAGTATTAATAAGGTTATGAAGCAATAAAACATCACTAGCAAGACTATAAATTAGTAAAAGCACATTAGAAAATCACTTAGTAGCATTTACTAAAGCTGAACACTTGCCTGCCCTATGACTCCATCCTGTTCCCATTTGCAAGTGCAGACTGGGTGTGGCGGGATGCACTTTTCATCCCAACACGTTAAGAGGCAGAGGCACAGGTACGCCGATCTCTGGAAGTTCAAGGTAGCCTGACCTAGGTAGCCAGGGCCACACAGAGAGACCCTGCTGGAAAAACGGACAAACAAGACTGTGAGTGCACCCAATGGCATCCAGATGCCATATAATAATCACATAATAAACTCACATGATAATTACACCTGGAAACAACTTAAATGTCCATCAACAGATGCAAATCGCGTATGCTTGCTTAGTGACATTACACGGCAATAAAGGTGAATTAACTGATGGTATCGTGTGTCTGCAGGAGTGAGAGGAACCAGGCACAGACTCCACTCATCTCTCCTGAGCGGTTCCGTTACATAAAGTCCAAAAGCTGGAGGGCAACGCTAACGGTGTGAGACAGAGGCTCTTAGGGAAGACAGGTGAGGCTGTGACCAGGGGGTTTCTAGGGTGGCAGTGATGACTGAATTCTTCCTCTCAGTGGTGGCTACATGGGCCTGTTCACTGTGTCTCAACTTGTTCTAAACAACAGGTTTTATGTGCTTGCCCATATGTTTAGTTTACTCCAACTGAAAGGAGAGACTTTTCAAGCAGATAAAAAGTGAGGAGGTTGAGAGAAAGAGAGAGAGAGAGAGAGAGAGAGAGAGAGAGAGAGAGAGAGAGAGAGAGATGTTGTTTTTAGTCTTTTTTTTTTGTTTTGTTTTTTGAAACAGGGTTTCTCTGTAGCTTTGAAGCCTATCCTGGAACAAGCTCTTGTAGACCAAACTAGCCTCAAACTCACAGAGATCCGCCTGTCTCTGTCTCCTGAGTGCTGGAGTTAAAGGCATGCGCCACCACTGCCTGACTAAGTTTTTAGTCTTCTTGAGATAGAATCTCAACTACATAGCCCTGACTATCCTGACACTCTCTTTGTAGGCTACAATGCTCTCCCTCCCCCCACCCCGCGTGCCTTTTTTGTAGAGATTCTCCTGCCTCTGCCTCCCAAGGGCTAAGATTACCAATACTCACCACCAGGCTGGGCAGGCACATCAACCAGTCTTAATTTCCCTCCCAATCTATACTCACTATTCACAAGGCTGATCCTTCAGGAGGAGACCTAGTATTGCCCAGTTAAGAAGTAACTTCTGTCTCCAAACACAGGCTCGGCTTTTAAGAAAAAGCTGGGGTTCAACTACAGTGACATTTGCTTTGCTGGGTTCTTAAGAAAATGTAGGCCTTTGATGTCCCAGCAGCTGAGCTGAAGCAGGGATGCGGATTAGCAGGTGGAGACAGGATTTATGGATACATATGTCATCATTATCTAAAGGAATGCCTGCTTGGGTTGCTATAGAGCATGTGCACCAAAAGCTTGGTTGCCAGCAAGATAATCTCTGCTCCCATCCTCCCTCAAAGGTATGTTCAATAACCCCCAAGCTCCTTTCTAGAAGGGAAGGGGGCAGGAAGGAACCACTGGTCACAGGTTCCACCGACAAGAGGGGAAAGCCTGTCAGTGGGAGTTCCTTTATGGCCAGGTCACATCCCCTGCACAAAAACATCCCAAAGAGAACTAGTACTGATTTGGGGTTGATGAGGTGGAGACACCCCAGGGAGGAAGTGGCAAAAAAAAAGGCGAGGGTGAAAACACTCTCCTTCCTCTTTGATCCCACAGGTGCGTCAGGGAAAATTGGACTTCATTTCGCCCGGGATGGAGCCATCTCTCCCATGGGGCCACGAGTTGGTCAAAGCAAACCTGTTCCCCTCCACCCTTACCTCGGGTGGTGTGTGTGTCCCCAGCCGTGAGTCTAACAAATTTTCCCTCCAGCCTGCCCATCCCCACCCCTTTGAAGGCTGAAACTTTATTAAAGCAGATTCGTTTAGGGTTCGGTCAGACGCCCAGAGAGGAACGCGGAATCTGGAGGGAGAGATGACGAGCCTGAGGAAAAGAAACTGTGCCCAAGAAGGTAGGGACTGGGCTCGGGGAAGGAACACGCGATGGCTGCCGGGCACGGGCGATCGCCAGCTGGCCGGCCCACGGGGGTGGTTTCGGGTCTTCCGGAAAGCCAGAGGCTCACGAGAGAGAGTCAAGATGCAGGGGTACATGTGTACAGGCTCGCTCGCCTTGCGAGGCCACGAGAACTCAGGCGCGCACCACCGGCCCGCACGCCCTAGCGCCGCGAGCCCACGCCACCCTCTGACTCTGAGTTCCCGTCTCTCTGCTGCGTTTCTCCCCCCGCCCCCGCTCACGGAGCGCGGGAAATGGGCGGGGCCTGGGCGGGGCCCGCCCCTCTTCCTGCCCTGATTGGCTGATGCAGTTGTCCATCCTGAATCTATTTTTTGATGGAGGAGGGGGGTGCCACCCGCTCTGCCCCAGATCACGTTTGCCACCCACAGCCAACCACTCTTGTCCAAGTTCGTGGGCAAGAGGCGATTGGGGGTGAGCGAGCTCGGCACCCCAAGCCCCGTCCGGTCCTCGCCGGCCCGAGGCGGAATATCCTGCATTCCAGGCCACTTCCCCATCGTGGAATCGGAGCGGCGGCCTCGCAGGAAGGCAGAAGCGAAATGTAGCGAGCCGGGTGTCGCGGTTGGACGCTCGCCTTGGCTGGGAGTGTAGCGGGGCACACGCTGGGGCTCGAGGAGGACGGCTGAGGGGGAGGAGTGATGAGAAGAGGGGGTACCCTGCACCCCCCGATACCACGGGCCCCTGCTGCCACTCTCCAGGCGCCCTTCATCCCCATCGAGGCGCAGGTCAGTGTTGTTGGGTCTGGGGTTAGGTGGGGGGAGAGCGGGGACTCCAGCACGCAGCGCCTTTGCAGAGTCTGAGTTGCAAGGAGGCGGCGGAAGCAGGCCAGTTACTCTTCCTTCCCACCCCTGTAGTTGGGGATGCCCAAACAGGTCTTTTTGTCCATCGCCGCCTGGGAAGGAGATGGGGCATCCTAGGGCCTCAGGCCCATCAGTAGTGGCCTTACTGGTGATGTAGTTGAGGGACTGGCCTGCCCCCTTGCTAGCCCCCTTCCAGGTCAAAGTGGCCTGCCAGCGAGATGGGAGGGGTAGTGGTGTCAGGTTTTAACGAACGAACTCAGAAACTTTTCTGGCATGGGCGCTGTGGAGTCACAGTGAGGATCTTTGAAAACAACGGTGCTGTGTTTAAGGTGGCTTGGCTGGCGACCGAGTAGATGGAGGACTCATAACTTGGGCCCTAGAGTTTGAGTCTGCCTTAACCAAACTGGAGTTGACTAATCGTGAGTGTTTGGAATACTAACAGCCTGTTCATCATACCTGCAAAACCCTCTGGAATTCTTTTTCTTTTGCAAGCCATGCTGGTGAAATGCAACAAGTTCCCAACTTGATTCCTCAAGGCCGGGGGATTCCTTTAAGAAAAGTGGAGCGGGGGAAGACAGACACAGGATTTGGGAGTGAATGCATGCTTATTAGCTTGTGACATTTGGATTTGCCTTCCTTTGTTTTTCTTTCCTCCTTCCCCACCTTTTGCTGATACTTCTGTTTGTTTCTAAGAATTGCACTCTGTCCAGCTGTTAGTAACTTTCCGCAACTGGGGGAGCCTAGGTAACCAAAATATGTAGGTAATAACCGGTAGTTTTATTACTCTCGGTCTCTTCAACCTAGTTAACTGCCATGTCCTAGCTGAAGCTCACTCGGCCAAGCATAGAGGGAGAGAGAAAAATACAGACAAGAGCCCAGACCAGGGCCAGCCTCTGAGGTCTCTGTAATGCTGTTGACTCTCAAGGGCAGGAGTAGGTAGTAAGTAGGCCTCTGGCTCTTGGCCTTGGTCTGGCAGGCTTGCCCTACCCCGCTGCCTGGTGAGTCCTGCTGGCATTTTCCCTCTTGGGGAGCCAGGGCAATTAGAGGTGTGGGGATGCTTCTCTGGACAATCAGTCTCCCTGTTTGTTTGCCCTGACTTGCCACTGCTGTCTTGTGATAAGTCATTCACAGAATAGTGACTGGGTAGGGGATTTGTGACTTACCACTAAGTAAGTAAGTTAACTACACTTAACACTGAGTTCTGATCAAGATTTGAGAAGACAACCCCTGAGAACATCTCTGCCCACCCCAGGCAGCTCAGAAGGCAATGCCAAAGTCTCCTATACAGCATCTTCCTGTGGAGTCATGGTTTGCTGTCTGGCGGGGGGATTGTTGGGACGAGAACCTATTGAGCCTCCACATGAAGTGGGCAGGACAGCGTAATTTTAGTCGGGGGAAAAAAAACAGCAAATAGCCACCTCTGTAACAGACTACATCATGCGCTGGAGATTGTCCTTGTAAGAACTGGTTTTTGCTATGTACTGACATGCTCCTCTCTCTCTCTCTCTCTCTCTCTCTCTCTCTCTCTCTCTCTCTCTCTCTCTCTCTCTCTCTCTCTCTCTCTCTTTCCCTTCCTCCCACATAAGGTGTTCCACACAAATTCTTGTGACTTTAAGGACCAGGCAACTGAGAAAGTACAAGATCTTCTCAAGAAGGGAGGAGACCTCTGGGAGAGAGGAGAAAGACAGCAGACACTGTCCTGGGACCAGCTGAGCCCAAGGTGCTGCGGGAAGCTGAAGGCACCCAGCAGGAGTGGGAAGAAGCCCCAGCCCCAGATTGAGGCTGTGTTCTGAACAGCCGGAACTCATTCAGCGTTCACAAGAGAGGGTTACAGTATCAGCACTCCAGACTCAGGTTGAGCCCTCTTCTTCTGTATGCCCCTGCTCTGAGGAGCTGGCCATTGAGAACCAAAGATTTAACCCCCCTACATAGTGCAGAGCTGGGGGTAGGCACCCGCACCCCTAGTGGCAGCTGCTGCATCTGGAGTGAAGAGTTTGTTTCCTTCCAGCCCCAGGCTGCATTGCTTGATGGGGCTGCCTTTTGGTAGATCAGTTTTTACAGTGCCAGGCAGGAGTGGAGAGCCGTGGGAAGAGGTCCTGCGGCACTCAAGCCTGGGTTCAACCCAAGACTAAGCTCTTTCCCAAGTTAGAGTCGGAGCGAGAAAGAAAAATAAATAATTCTCCCCTCCTCTCCTCCCTGCCTGTCATGTCCTCTAAGCCAGAGCCAAAGGACATCCACCAGCCGAATGGTACTGGCCCTACTCCCTCACCCTGCTCTTCGGATGGCCCTGGGCGAGAGCCCTTGGCTGGGACCTCAGAGTTCCTGGGGCCTGATGGGGCTGGGGTGGAGGTGGTGGTGATTGAGTCTCGAGCTAACGCCAAGGGAGTTCGGGAGGAGGACGCGCTGCTGGAGAATGGGAGCCAGAGCAACGAAAGTGACGACGTCAGCACCGACCGGGGGCCTGCGCCACCCTCCCCGCTCAAGGAGACCTCCTTCTCCATTGGCCTGCAAGTGCTGTTCCCCTTCCTCCTGGCGGGGTTCGGGACTGTGGCAGCTGGCATGGTGCTGGACATTGTGCAGGTAAGACCCGAGGAGGATAGCTTCTGCTCGCAAGCCCTAGCCTCCTCGGCCTTCTGGGAAACTGACTCTTGGAACTTCCTCTTCATCTCTGTGTCAGAAGCAGCTGCTGCTTCCTAGAATACTGTTTCCCTTTGGAGCACATCCTTGGCTTCATCCTTGTCTCTGTTACTTTCTACAGAAACCTCCGAGAAGCCAAGTAGCCCCAGGGAGGTGGTCAGGGCAATATTGCCTAACAGTAACAGATGAAACTCCAGTTCTCAGGCTGAAAGGAGGAGAGAGGGGCAGGGTTGTTGCTTGCCATGACGCCACAGTGCTGTTGAGATGGCTCTCCCTTCAAGTCTGCTTTCTCTTACTTTTCAAGCTTTCTCTTCCCTTCCCCTTATTGGCGGTTTCAAGGATACCCATGATAGAAAGCGCCTTTTCAAGCCTTCTCTTCCCCTGCTGGGCAGGAATTTACTCAGCTGTTGGGAGAGTCTCTGATCCTGTGAGAAAGCTCTTAAGGCAGTTTGTATTGTTTATCTTCATGCATCCTTGGCACGGTCTCCTTGGTGAGTGAGGATGGTCTGGGAATGTGGCAGAAGATCTGAAAAGGCTGTAAGTGCTGGGGATGGCAACAAAACGGAACCAGACCTGCGTAGGGTAGAACCGTCTCTCCTTGTCTGTCACCAACCTGTTCTGGGCCCCGGCAATGGGAGGGATACCGGGTAGAAGGAACAGTAAGAGTTGGTAGGACCTGGGGCCTGCTGTATTGAGTGCATTGTGAGGCAGGGCTTACCAAGAGCCTCCAGGTCAGAGAGAGAAAGTCTTGTTTCTAAGTAAAAGTTTTTTGAAGCTCAAGGAGGCATACTGTGCTTTCTACCAGTGCTAAGTTCGTCTGAGTTAATCAGGATATAGCTAGTGGCTGCTAGATACTGGCTCTATCCAAGTACAGAGGCAGGTGTTGGCCCGTGCCCATGGGGACCACTCCTCCCCCATCTAGGCTGCCCTCACTATGCTGTCCCCCAAAAGGCTATGAAGCCGTAGGGATCCCCAGGCCCGTCTCGGGGCTGAAGGGGGTTGATTGTAGATGCTGTCTAAAATGTGTGTAGACCCTGAGTCTTCGAGGAGAACCTTCCAGCTTTGGAAGCTAATGAGGATATTTGTAGCTGGCAAGAGTGCCTGGTGCTGGCCGCCTCCC
This sequence comes from Arvicola amphibius, assembly GCF_903992535.2. Taxonomy (NCBI): domain Eukaryota; kingdom Metazoa; phylum Chordata; class Mammalia; order Rodentia; family Cricetidae; genus Arvicola; species Arvicola amphibius. The sequence goes on along the minus strand of NC_052058.2, from coordinate 88,269,686 downwards.
CTCTCCTCAGACCTGTTATTGTGAGGACTGTTCCTACACAGAGGTTAGGAGGCCAGTCCAGAGCTTGGAACTCCTCCCCTGCTGGTCGCTTTTCTTCCTAGGCCAAGAGCAGGAGGAGGAGGAAGGAGGAAAGACTTGAGACTGGTTTTGGAGTCTGCCTCACCTCTCCTTTCTGAGGCCCTCATTCTCATTACCACTCTGTGAGTTCTAGATTAGTCCCATAAAGAGCTGCAGGGCTGACAGTGCAGTTCAGTGGTCCAGTGCTTGCCCAGCGTACACAAAGCCCCCGTTTCCATCCCCAGCACCGCAAGGCGAATACCAGGGGGCTACAGAACCATCATCCTGGGGTGAACTAGGAGACACTTAGTTTCTGGATAATGATGATGATAATGAGAAGGAGTATTGGGGGGGGAGGCTTTTCTGTAAGCCTAAAAAGTAGGAAAAAGGCATTGATCTCAATTCTATAGATGGGAAACTGAGCCATAGATATGCTGCTTGCTCATCTCCCAGAGCCTATGTCAGTGACCTTTGTTATGGCTGGAATTTGCAACCTGGCTTAAGACTGTGAGGAGCCTGCTGTTTTTGTCTTGTCTTGAAGAACAGGGCAGACTGGGAACCAGGACAATTGGTGTTGGCTTTTAAAGTGAATCAGAGCCAAGGGCCAGGAGGATCAGTCCCTGCCCTCCCACAGGTCAGGGATCCAGGAAGGGAACAGTCCTCTGATGTCTCGCGTTATGCCCATGGACCTGAGACATTGAGAGACTTAGGTAATGGGGACCTGGAACCCCCCAGCTTGCCCACAGAGGGCTGGCATCTCCCTGGGTGTGACATCTTGGCTCCTACCAGAGCTAGGGTTCAGTTGTTGTAGATAGCAATGACTGGCTTGTTCCTGGGCCCCTCCCCCTCTAGTCCCACCACAGCTGGCTGAAGCAGGGCCCACAGCAAGATGGCTGGAGCTAGTGAATGGGAGGACAGGGCAGGGAGCCACTCCACATCCAGGGTAGTGACGGGGGCGACAGATGCTCTTGGATACAGGAGTCACACCTGTGCTGCTCTCCCCTCACAGGATAAAATAACCTGCAGCTAGACAGTCTAGAAGGGCCCAGGACGGGGCCCTCTGGTGGTTGTTCAAGGTCCCTGCTGTTCTGAGCACCTCAGTACAGATGCCTCCCTGGCCCAAGGTTCCATTGCAACCAAGACTGGGCTTTTCCTAGAAGACCCGCTCCTGTCTCTCTGTCTGACCTCTCGCTTCACTCCGTGTAGCCCCCACAATGAAATAAGGAGCCCAGGTTTTTCTCCGGAGTATGAAAGGAGAAGGAGACTGTAGTCTGTTGTGACTTACCCACTGCGGCCGGTATTTGCAAGGGAAGTAGAACCAAGCCCAGCGTTGGCTTCAGAAAAAGACTGCATGAAAGCCTCAAGCTGCCCATGCTTTGTGACCCTCCCCCAGCTCTGTCCTGGGCTCCTGCAGGGTATCACGTCCAGTGTCTGTCAGCCTTGGTGAGGAATGGATGGCAGAGGGCGGTGCGTGATCTCCATTAGACTTCTCAACTAGATTAGAAGAGGGGGATTCCCTCTTATTTTAATGCACTCTTTACTTGCTGAGTACCCACAGAAAGTAGGCCCCTTCTCTAGTATCTTCAGAGATGGAAGTGCATAGCACCTTGGCCTTGGGGAAGAGGTGTGGGCGGCGGCTGGAGCCCCTGGGCAGGACACTCAGATCCTGTTTCCCTTGATCACCTCTGCTCTGCCCATCTTTGCCTCCCGAGTGCTATCAGGCTATTTCCTTTTGTTACGCTGTGTGCTGTGTACAGCTCTGTCCGTTCAGGCAGTGCCCTGAGGCCCTCTGCTTGAATACCTGCAGGATGCCCGGGACAAGGCTCTAGCAGATGGAAGCAATGATCCAGCCTGACCTGAGATGGTGCCTGGCCCTAGAATCAGAGTTTGGGCCCATTGAATGCCTTCATTCCATTTCTTCCTGCCTTCGCTGCTTGCTGGTGTGTTTCTGGAGCAGGAGGCTCTGCCAGATGAGGTTGCAAGTGGAGGAGCAGGTTGGATGGCCTAGGAAGGAGTCACACGCAGCAAGGCCTCTGAGCTGTGAGGCTCGGTCACTGGCCTGAGTCAGGGCGAGCTTTGAGTGTGGAGGCTGCTGTCTCATCGCATATCAGGGCTCAAAGAGAAGAGGGGCTCGGATTCTGAGGAGCGATTAAAAATCCATAAGTGTTCCTCGCTAACCTTCAAGCCAAGCAACTTGCTATACCCTGTTCCATCTCCACTGATACAGGGAGGTGTGGGTGGTAGCTTGACTGACAGCTTAGCTGACTGGTTTGGCTTCAGGGGCAGGCGCTCCAAGTCAGGGTGAACAGGATGAGCCTGAATTAGGCCGCCACCCTCATCCACAGCACTCCGTTCTCAGCCCCTGACCTCAGGACTGCCGTGCTTTCTGGCTGGCTCTGCTTCCCATGCATCCATACAGGCCATAGACCCCCCCAGCCTGACGTACATTTTCAAGAGGGTTTTGTGGGTAGGAAAAATAGATGTAGGAATTGGCTCTTCTGTTCCAAGTGCCATCTTAGGGCTTTGCTGGGTCATAGGGTCAGGTCTTGCGAGTTCCAGGCTATACTCTGTGAGTTGGGAAGACTTCTGCTGGTCCTTTTCCTTGCCCGTCTGTCCCATCTCATCCCTTCCAAAACCCCACAACTTCTAGATGCCCCTGTAGTTAAAAGCAGAGAGCACACATGCATTGGAAGGAGAAGATTAGGGGTGTTCATGGTGGCAGCTGGGGGTGGGTTAACTGAACTTTATACATTCTTTTCTTCAGGATCGTGTTGCTGTGTAGCCCAGGCTAGACTCAAACTCACAACCTTCCTCATCATCCTGAATGGTAGACTTACAGGCAGGCATATGCCACCACTAGGCCCAGCTGCACCGTGTGTGTGTGTGTGTGTGTGTGTGTGTGTGTGTGTGTGTGTGTGTGTGTGTATGTATGTATGTATACACATATATATGTATACTCCTTACAGACAGTTCAGAAAATGTCCATTGCGTATACTTCAAGTGTTCCTTCCTGGACTTTTCTCTTTTACTGGCGTATGCCCATCGCCCTCGCTGTCTGGAGAGCTAGCAGCTTGGGCGCAGGTAGGCAAGCATTTGGGTGAGGATAAAGTGTGGGGCTGTGTTCTGAGAGCGCTCCAGAAGCCCACAGTCAGCACACTTGTCAAGGGAGGGGAAGAATTCTTCCTTCTCTGAAGCTGCTTATCCAGTTTGAGAGGGGCCTCAGCTAAAGGAAGCTGAATCCGTAGGGGTGGATGTTCCAGCCTTGTCCGAGAGTAACACTCCCAAAGCTCATGAGGCACCTCCCAGGAGCTGCCTGGGAGGGGAGATGATACTCACTTTTCCTAGCATTTGAAAGGTGATAGCTGAAAGGTGGGAACTGCTGTGGAGGGGAAAGTGGAGGAGTGCTCTTCCCCCACAGGAGTCTTCAGAGAGTCTAGGTCCCTTAGGAGACGCTAAAAAGGATCCTAGGCCCAGGAGCTCAGACAAGGGAATGCCCTAGCCCTGAAGAAATGAGCTGTTCTCTGGGTCCTACTCATGGCATACACACCCCATGACAAAAAGTCAAGTGTTTTAGCCTCTGTTCCCTGTCCCTCATGCATCTTGGGTTTTGGTTTTGGTTTGGTTTTTCTCAAGACAGGGTTTCTCACTCTGTAGACCAGGCTGGCCCTGAAGGTATCCGCCTGCCTCTGCAGTGCTGGGATCAAAGGCTTATGTCACACCGCCCGGCTTTGTTTTGTTTTTTAAGATAAACTCTGTCTTTGTACTTTCAGCTATCTTCAGACTCCCAATCCTGCCCAAGCCCCTCTCTGAATGCTAGAATTACAGACATATCATCTGGATTATTTGTTTCTTTCTAAGATTTCTATTTATTATGTATTATATAATGCTTTATCTATGTGTTTTGTATGCATGCCAGATGAGGGCACCAGATCTCATTAAAGATGGTTGTGAGCCACCATGTGGTTGCTGGGAACTGAGCTCAGGACCTCTGGAAGAGCATCTCTCCGGCCCCTGTTTGTTTGTTTTTAATGTTGCAGGAAGTCGTGTGACGTGAACTACACTGGGACCTTGAAGTGTGTAAAGTGTGCTCTCAGTTCCCTTTTCTCTAGCTTACACTCTGCATCCACATAATGCTAGTTCCCTTCTCCAGGTCCGCAGTCCTTCGCAACCACAGTTCTCTTTTCATTTCTATGAATCCGATGACCACTCCAGAGTGGGGAATAAGTGGAATCACACAATATCCGCCTTGTTGTGGCTGGTTTGGTTGGTATAATGTCCTCAAGAGTCATCCATGCTGGAGCACAGGACAGGATTTCCTTTTCAAGGCTGAGTCATACTTCAGTATTGTGCCATGTTGGACTGGCCCACTCAGCCGCTGATGGACAGTTAGATTGCTTCCCCCTCTGTTCTGCCATGAACAGGAGTACATTCCTTCAAGATCCTGCTTTCAGTTATTCTGGATAAACACTTAGAACTTGGGAGTAAGTAGTCAGGGGAAGTGCTAGGGTTGCTAGATCATAATCAGTCATTTGTTTACTGTGTGTGTGTGTGTGTATTGTATGGATTGGGTACATGTTATATGGGCATGTGTGTGTGTGTGTGTATTGTATGGATTGGGTACATGTTATATGGGCATGTGTGTGTGTGTGTATTGTATGGATTGGGTACATGTTATATGGGCATATGTGTGTGTGTATTGTATGGATTGGGTACATGTTATATGGGCATGTGTGTGTGTGTATTGTATGGATTGGGTACATGTTATATGGGCATGTGTGTGTGTGTGTATTGTATGGATTGGGTACATGTTATATAGGCATGTGTGTGTGTATTGTATGGATTGGGTACATGTTATATGGGCATGTGTGTGTGTGTGTATTGTATGGATTAGGTACATGTTATATGGGCATGTGTGTGTGTGTATTGTATGGATTGGGTACATGTTATATAGGCATGTGTGTGTGTGTATTGTATGGATTGGGTACATGTTATATGGGCATGTGTGTGTGTGTGTGTATTGTATGGATTGGGTACATGTTATATGGGCATGTGTGTGTATTGTATGGATTGGGTACATGTTATATGGGCATGTGTACGTACATGGAAACCAGTGGTCAACATGGGACAATTGTCTCTGCTGCTCTCCACCCGTTTGTTGTTTTTTATTTTTTTTAATTTTTGGTTTTGGGGTTTTTTTTGTATTGTGTGTATGGGGGGGCGTGTTTTACCTACATTATATGTCTGCATCACATGCATGCCTTGTGCCTGGAAAGGCCAGAAAGGGGTGTCAAATTTTGGGGGGTTATAGACGGTTGTGAGCCACCATGTGGGTGGGTATTGGGACTAGAACCTGAGGAACCTGAGTCTTCTGCAATTACAGTTAGTGGTCTCAGTCACGTCTCTCCAGACTGCCTCCACTTTTTTTTTTTAGATAGAGTTTCTCATTGAACGGGGAGTTCACTGGTTCGCTGAGCTGGCGGCTTAGTGATCCTCAGGGCCCCGCTAGTCTTAGTACTGAGGTTACGACACGCACGACTCTGCCTGGCTTTTTATGTGAGTGCTAGGGATCCATACCCAGGTACTTGGGCTTGTACGACAGGCACCTGACTGACAGAGCTGCCTCCCCAGCTTGTTTGGTTGGTTTGGTCTGGAGACAGGATTTCTCTCTGTGTAGCCCTGGCTGTCCTAAAATTCACTCTAAAGATCAGGCTGCCTTCAAACTTAGAGATCTACCTGCTTCTGCCTCCCGAGTGCTGGCATTAAAGGTACACGCATGCTTGTTTCTTTTTTAAGACAGGGTCTTGCTTTGTAGATAGCTGGCCATGAGCTTTCAGCAAAGCCTTTGCCTCCTCAGTGCTGGGGATACAAGCATATCCACCACATACAATTCATTTTCCGTGTGAGGAACTGCCATGCAGTTTTCATAGAAGCTATATTTTATACTCCCACCAGTAATGCAGACGTGTTCTGATCTCAATGTCCGTACAGTCCGTGGTGTTTTCTGTCTGTCTTCTTAGCCACCCTAACCGGTGTGCGGCGACATCTCACTGTGGTTTTGATTTACAGCCTTTTTCTTTTTTGGTTTTTCGAGACAGGGTTTCTCTGTAGCTTTGGAGCCTGTCCTGGAACTAGCTCTTGTAGACCAGGCTGGTCTCGAACTCACAGAGATCCGCCTGCCTCTGCCTCCCGAGTGCTGGGATTAAAGGCGTGCGCCACCGCCGCCCGGCCTTCTTCTTGAGCATTAGAGTAGAGGGACTAGAATTGCCTGGTGGGCTGTAGTCTGACCCCTGAACTGAATGCTTGAGCAGGAACTTGATGCCTTCAGAACCTGTCTAAGGGTCCAGCTGGCCATTGTGAGGAAACATGCTGAGAAAACAGCATGAGAACCCTCCCTGTATCTGTCTGTGCGCCTGTGTCTGTGCATCTGTATCTGTGCGCCTATGTCTGTCCGCCTGTGTCTGTGCATGTGTGTCTGTGCGCCTGTGTCTGTGCGCCTGTATCTGTGCTCCTGTGTCTGTGCACCTGTGTCTGTCCGCCCGTGTCTGTGCGCCTGTGTCTGTCTACCTGTGTCTGTGCACCTGCATCTGTGCGCCTGCCCATCACAGCACCTCGTCTCTAGACGCCCAAACCAGCCTTCATTCATCCGCCTGCTGTTCGCCCTCCTCCCTTTACAAACCTGCAGACTTTCCATTCTTAAAGCCCCGTGGCCCTTTAGGGCCAGGAAGGAAGGCACAACCTGGACTTCTTTAGGAAAGCCTTAGTTTTGGTTACAGCTTGGGGGCTTTCAGTCTCCAGCCTGGATTCCTACAGTAACTGGGGTAGAACTTTCTTTTCTTTTTTCTTTTTGGTTTTTTGTTTGTTTGATTGGTTGGTTTGGTTTGGTTTTGGTTTTTGGTTTTTTGAGACAGGGCTTCTCAGTGTAGCCTTGGCTGTCCATCCATCCAGGAACTTGCTCTGTAGACCAGGTTGGCCTCAAACTCATAGAGATCCACCTGCCCCTTAGTATTTTTCTGAACCTCCGGTTTTCTCATGTACAAAATGGGAATAAAAATAGCTCTTCATTGGCTTGTGGAGGTGACTAGATAAGAAAATATACATTAACATATGTCAGCCGAAGAAGTCGGTGGGAGAGCCAGGACCCACTGACCTAGGACTAGAACCCGCGTCTCCCGAGGCCCAGTCTCTCCCAACAGGGGTATATGTGCTTCTGTTAGCTAAGATAATGGGAGCATAGAGAGGAGTCAAAAATCTCTTGCCAACTACCATAGGAGAAGCACCCTCTAATTGCAGAGCTTGCTAAGGAAAGTACTCACTGTGGCTGAGTCCCAAAGCCCTTGGAAACAGAAACCAAACAAATGTTCTAATCACCCCAGCCCCAGTCCTGTGGAGCCCAGCTCTCCGCAGCTGAGACAGCACCTCCCAAGGCTGAGGCCACAGAGAAACTGGATGAAGGCAAGGAGGCTGCAGAGTGCTGTTTGAAAGGACATTACCAAGGGGTTCTGGGGCAAAGCCAACTCGGAGTGATTCCCCTGTGTGTCCCCTCAAAAGCTTACAGAAGGGACAATCAGACTAGGAGTTTCTCTTGTTCTGGAAGGAGGTTGGGCTGTGCTTTCTGGAATTCTTGGGCTTATTGTACTCCCAGGCTTCTCGCAAGGAGGTCAGGCGCCTTGTGTGCTCGCCCCTGCTGGTCCTGTTTCTCCCTCCTGTCCCCTGACCCCACACTCTGTTCAGCTTCAATGCCGCTCCTTTGAGGTACTGAGGTTCTTGGACTCTGTGTTTATCTTATAGCACTGGGAGGTCTTCCAGAAGGTGACAGAGGTCTTCATCCTGGTGCCTGCACTGCTGGGGCTCAAAGGGAACTTGGAGATGACCCTGGCGTCGAGGCTGTCCACTGCAGTGAGTGTCCTAGCTGTGGGGAGCAGGGGAGCGGGGCAGGGAGAAGAGAATGGGTAACATAGAGACTAGTAGGTGTCCACACGACTGCCTGGGCCTGTGAAGGGAAGGGAAGCCGTGGAGGGAGATCCCAGACTGGGTGTCCTGTCCCCAGGCAGGGGCTCCCTGCCCAGAATGGTTCCCAGGCTTGGACTCTGGATGTCCCAGCCATCCCTGGATGCCTGCCCCATCTCCTGCTTTGCAACCTGCCTCGTGACTGTTTGTGCAGCTTCGACAGGCAGGCATCACGCTGGTCCCTCCAGCCACACAGGTGGGGGCCTCCTCTGATCTCCAGCCCTACTCTGCAGCTGGGCAGGAGCAGAGCCAGGCCCTCCCCACAGCCCTCCAAACCATCCCCCTTCCCCATCACAGCTTCTTCGAGAGAGAATAGGCATTTCCATCTCCCACAGTCCTTTCTATCTGCCACAGCTATTCATGGACTAAGCCCAATAGACAGCCATGGCTGGGAGGCATGACGTGTTAGAACTCAGGAGACCGGGCATGACCCTCTGTGACCAGTTCTGGAGAAGACAGTGTAGAGGGCAGCCAACCTAATGCACCCTTGCTCTTCCTTTTCTCTGGCTGGTGCCACCCACTCCTTTCCAAATACTGGCAGCCTCAGGCCTGGACCAACAACTGACCTTGCCTTCCCTAAGAGAACAAGCTGCTTCAGCATCATGCAGATCCATGAAGGATCATGCTGGCTGGATAAACAAGACAGGATAGAATCTGCCTCAGCTCCCCTCACATCCTGGGACTCATCTGCCTTGGTGCTTTCATAGCTGAGTCCCAGAGTCTTGAGCTATAGGCATTGCTTTTTGATCCAGTCTAACAGATAGAACCCCAGGCCCTGTACAGCAAGCTCCAACCCTTCACCCTCCCTCTTCCAGGCCAATATTGGACAAATGGACACACCTAAGGAACTCTGGCGGATGATCACGGGGAATATGGCCCTCATCCAGGTAAGAAAACATGGACCAGAGACAATAGGCTAAAGCATCCCCTTAGTCAGGAATCCCTGAAAGGCTTAGGTCAGCCCAGCAGGCTCCTAAGTGGCTCTCCAGCATCCTGTAAAGTAGGCTAGGAGGTGACAAGTTACTCAGGAAAATGGCCAAGATAGGGAGGACCTCGGCAGCTTCCATGTCACATGTCACAATGTCTAGGCTCCAGGTGGTTCGGGGGCTTTTGAGCCTGCACCAGTCTTTGCGGTAGAATCCGACTCATGAGTGTTGGCGTGCCCTCCGCCAGTGTTGTCCCATCTCCCCGGAGGCCACACAGATCGAATGTCTTCCCCCTTAGGTCCAAGGTCTTGGCTCTGACTGATTTCTGGGCTGTTGTCACCTCATCTTCAGTCAGGCAGTAGCGTGTCCTGGGTTTTTGCACGGTGCACTACCCTGTACTAGGGTCAAGACTAAAACAAAATAAAGGCCTCCTTCTAGCCTGCACGGACTGTAGAGTCCAGTCCTGCCTGCTTGCTAAGAGTTAGGAGGAGTCCACTGGGTGACCTCCACTAAGGAACTCTGCTCCAGGCTCTCCGCATGACCACGCCTCTCCCCAGGTGCAGGCCACGGTGGTGGGCTTTCTGGCATCCATCGCAGCCGTCGTCTTTGGCTGGATCCCTGATGGCCACTTTAGTATCCCGCATGCCTTCCTGTTGTGTGCCAGCAGCGTGGCCACAGCCTTCATTGCCTCCTTGGTGCTGGGTAAGAGAGGGAAGAAGGCACGGGGTGAGGATGCTGCTCCCAGGGTGTTGACTCTGCCCGGCATCTCAGTTCTGTGTTTTGTTGATTGGGGCCCCTCTTTTCCTCCTCACCCCATGTGGCCTGCCTCTCACTAGGTATGATCATGATTGGAGTTATCATTGGGTCTCGAAAAATTGGGATCAACCCAGACAACGTGGCCACGCCCATCGCTGCTAGCCTGGGCGACCTCATCACCTTGGCACTCCTCTCGGGCATCAGCTGGGGACTCTACCTGGAACTGAGTAAGGCTGAGGCCACCGAGAATGGCGTGGGTGGACTCCGGGAGAGATGGGGACCATTTTGCAAACGCGTGAAGATTTTTGCCGTATTGTTAATTGCATGAACGGTTTGCCACGCCTCCCAGTCCTGGGAAGGCTGGACAAGCTCTCATCTCAGTTCACAGGCAGGCAGCAGAAGGGAGAGGTTCAGAACTCATCCCTGCTTCATCCCAGGGGTTTTGTTTCTCTTGGAGGGACGAGATGTGGAAAGGGGAAAGAAAAGAATGGAAGACTAGAATCTGCTTGTAAACTAAAGAAGGGGGAGGGGAGGGATTTCTGGGATCAGACCAAGACACACACAGTCTGGCGTCTGCCTCTGTTCACTTTACTGCCTGGGCTGGTCATGATTGTGCACACCTATAATCCCAGCCACTCGGGAGGTGAAAACCAGAAGAGAGTGAGACTAAGCCAACTTGGGCTACGTAGCAAGGCCTTGTCTCAGTCAAAAATGAGAGCTCTCTGCCTTCGTCTCTGGCCTCGCTGCCTCCTGGGTGCGCAGTGGTAATGAGGTGGGGTGGTACACTAGGGACTGGGGTCCTGGTGCTTATCTCCCTCTGCTCTCTGCCCTCTCAGAGCACTGGCGATACATCTACCCCCTGGTGTGTGCCTTCTTCGTGGCCCTGCTGCCTATCTGGGTCATGCTGGCCCGAAGGAGCCCAGCCACACGGGAGGTGTTGTATTCGGGCTGGGAGCCTGTCATCATTGCCATGGCCATCAGCAGGTAGGCTGGGGCCCCGAGTGTACACCCCTGTACCCTTCCCACCTCACCGTAGACCCCATCTGAAATCCCAGAGCAGGAAAAGTGGAGTACATACTGGGAGTGCATCCATAGTGTCAGGCACGTGTCCTTCTATTGCAAGTGACAGGAACCGGCTGTGCTGGGTTTCATTCCAAAGCAGGACATATTGACCTTGGGAACTACAAAAGGCAGCTGTACCCAGGGACACACGCAGTACTGTCGAGACCCTGGGAGTCTACCACTCTGCCTTCCTGTGGTGATCAGCAGTCCAGCTTTCACCCTTCTGGCTCCTCCCAGCTCCAACAAGAGGGGAGAGGCTTTCCCCCAACAGTTGCACAAAGACCCAGTATAGAATGTCATTGCTTCCTGTTCAGTTGGTCACAGTTCTGTCCTTGAATCAGTCATTCGGTCTTGGGAATGCAGCTGTCCGGTTGGATGGGGAGATTAGCCACAACTGCAGCAGAGATACCTGGACCACAGTGACTTGAGTCTGAAAGAGCTGGAGCCAGTACCATTACCATAGCAGAAATCAGTGCTGAGCAGGCATGCGACCATGGTCCTCACGGGAAGGTGGCTCCACTCACACCTTGTACCAGCGTCACTATGCCAAGTCAGGAGATTATGAGCAGCAACTGCTGCATGCAAGAAAACCCAAGACTGAAAGGAGAGACTCCTGGAAGCCACTTGACTGCCCTTGTCCCCAATATTAGATAGGCCTATAAGAAGGAGAAAAGGACAAGATCTCCTGAGTAAATTGGGAGCATAAAGGTCATGGGAGAAGGGGAAAGGGAGGGGGAGGAAAAGAGGGGAGCAGAGAAAAATGTATAGCTCAAAAAAAAAAAAAAAATAGGCCTATGGCTCTCACCTAGAGACTAGAGCAGGACCTTGCAGTGATCTGCATGCCATTTGTCTTTGTGTCTCTTTAGTGTGGGCGGCCTCATCTTGGACAAGACTGTCTCGGACCCCAACTTTGCAGGAATGGCTGTCTTCACACCTGTGATTAACGGTGAGGCCTTAGCATCAGCTGCTGACGGACAGCTGGACACAGCTCCTGTGTCAGTCGGGGTTCCAGCAGGCTAGAGAATCTAACTCAGAGAGGAAAAGACTTAAAGACAGAGGTGGGGTAAAATGAACAACAGGGGACCATGAGGGCCCCCCAGAAATTATCATTATGAACGTCTGTAGCCCTGAAGGGCCAAGGGGACTCAGAAATCATGGGAGTCCAGTTAGAATTCCAGGCTGTTCCCTGCAAGAGTAAGCTCTTGCCAAAAAACAGAACAGGATCTAGGGGAGGGAAACCCACTAGACCCCTCTCGCTGCTCAGCTGGTGCCTCCCGCTGCACAAGTGAAGTAAAGGCATCCAGCGTGGGAGACTGGTGTGAGGCCTGCAGCCGTCCACCACTCAGGGCAGAGGCTAGGTTGTGTGACGTTAGAGGCAAACAGTGACTGGCAGTTTACTGGGACAGTATCAGATTAGAAGTCACACTTCCCACTGGAAACTGGTTATTGAGTCTGTGAGCTCTGGGTGCCTGGGTCAGCTCCGGAGCAAGCAGGTGTCTGTGCTACACAGTCAGGCTACGTCCCTGCCAACACACTCAGAGCCACTTCAAGGGCACGTGGAACCGTCACGCCTGCACGTAAAGGAAATTGAGAGCCTAGAGGATTCCTAAGAAGCAGTGAAATATTTGTCTTCTTCCGTCACGTTTTGTTCTCCTGGCACATGGGCAAGGGCGATGTGTTCATCGACTCTAATGAAAGCAGAAGGCAGGGCCTCTGCAGATAAAAGACAGAGAATAAGGTGGCTTCCTCCCAGTCCTTCCTACTCCAAGTCTGAGTCCTGTGTGTCTCTCTGCAGGTGTCGGGGGCAACCTGGTGGCCGTGCAGGCCAGCCGCATCTCCACTTTCCTCCACATGAACGGCATGCCCGGGGAGAACTCTGAGCCAACTCCTCGCCGCTGCCCCAGTCCGTGCACCACCTTCTTCAGCCCTGGTAAGCACAGCATCTCAGCCTCCCGGGTTCATTCCTGCCTTCGAGGAAAGGGGGGCTACAGACAGAACCTTTGCTAGAGAGTCACCTGGTTCCCCGGTTCAAGGTTCTCCTCTGCTGGGCTGTGCCTGCTATTCTGAAGAGTCGGGCCCGGAGGAGACATTGTCTTCTCCTGAAACACTCCGGAGACACAACTGTGTGCTGGCCTAGAACATGGCATTGACCATCCTGTGACCTTCCTGTCTTCCTCTTTCCTCCTCCAGACGTGAATTCCCGCTCAGCCCGGGTCCTCTTCCTCCTCGTGGTCCCAGGGCACCTGGTGTTCCTCTACACCATCAGCTGTATGCAGGGTGGGCACACCACGCTCACGCTCATCTTCATCATCTTCTACATGACAGCTGCACTGCTCCAGGTATGGCCTCGCGGAAGCGGGAGGGCTCAGGCGCCCACACGGAATCAGAACCCCAAGTCTGGGCCTGGTCTCTGTACCTGGACCGCCACTAGCCAGGACTCAGGAGCATAGGTGGTGGCTCTGGAAGAGTTACTGCCATGCTGTGTGACTTCAGCCTAGTCGAGTCCCTTCTCAGCCTCGGTGATACATTTTCAAAGAGAGAGCAATGGTCCAGAGGCAGGGTTTTCAGACAGGTGGTTACAGGGTGCCTGACAGGGAGACTTGCACCACCTGCACCCTGCTGGGCCTCGCCCCAAAGCTCCACTTCACTGGTGTGCAGTCCGGGCTTCATTTAAATAAAGGACTCCCCAGCTACACAGCTAGAACAAGCATCCAAACCACTTTAGAGACAGATTCAGATTCAAGACTCACCAGCCTTGTTGTTCTGTACAGCCATGCTACCTTCTCCCTGTGTTGTTGCTAGATTTTATTAAGCCATTCTCCTGTTGGTAAACAGTTATCCCTCCAACCCCCCGACTCAGTCCTTAGGAAAGCTGTGTTAGGAATCTTGGAAAGCGCCATACGCTGTTCCCCAGCAATAGTTACCCAAATCACCGTGCTTACTTGCAAATGTCATCAGGTGCAGAAGTGCCGGGAAAGGAGCGTAGGTATGCCAAGGGGCTGCTGTGGCTGTCTCAGCTCATCCCTTCACCTAGGTGCGAGGCCAGACCTCCATCCTGTCTCCTATCTGGGAAGATAGGAGGTCAGTTTTAGCTGTGCCTCCTTCTCTAAATCTGTGGAGAAGCAGAGTTATGCCGGGTCGCTGTGCACCTGTCCTGGCATGTGTCCTTGCGCGACTCAGGAGGCTAGATGTGAAGACAGCTGCCGCCGTTTCCATCCTGGTGCGTCTAGTCACACTCCCAATGTGGGACTCCGCTGCAGCTGTCAAAAGGGCCGTGACATTCCAGGGAGGCTGGACTGCAAAGCCAGGGCCAGGGCCAGGGCCACGGGAATCCAAGATAGCTGTGCACAGAGCAGGGGCGGATGTGAAAGGCCCTAGAATAGTAATCTCTGGTTTCTGCACCTGAGTCCCTTAAGGCGCAACTTTCATACCACAGTCTTTACAAAGTACAAGAATAAATGCTCCCACTTGACCATGGCAGAGCCTAACCATTAGAAAGTATCTTGTTCCCTAGAGATGGAGATGGCTCAGCGGTTAAGAGCACTGGATGCTCTTCCAGAGGGCCTGGGTTCAGTTCCCAGCACCCACATGGCAGTTTACAGCTGTCTGTATTGTTTAGTTCTGGGGGACCTGGCACCCTCATACAGACATGTATACATGCAGGCAAAACACTAATGCATATAAAAATAAATAATTTAAAAAGAAGGAAAGAAAGAAAGGATCTCATTCCCATGCAGACGTGGTCATGTGGGGACCCCTCAGCCAGGCACGGGCGCTGTAGATGATGCGCGGCCCCAGTGGCAGAGTGCATGTAAATCCGACAAAGATGCAGACTCCTGCTCGGAAGGCCCGGTGTTAGGCCTGCAATTGTGCATTTGTGTCACACTCCCCACTGCAGTTGGTACTACTGGTCCTGGACCCAGCGCCTAGCTTCTGATCTTGGCTATTCTCAACCGTCTGTAATTACAGAAAGTACAAAAACCCAAAGCAGTAGCTAATCCAGAACGAGTTTTGAACTGCTGTGCATTATTACTGACTTTATATTTAGCTGACTTGTTCACAAACCTTTTTTTTACAGATGATGTTAGAATAAACTTAGATTGTCTGAGGCCACAGCCGGTTAGAAAGAGTGAAGAGAAAGCAGCTTGGATAGTCAGCTGTTACCCAGGTGACAAAGGAGGGAGATGCTTGTGCGAGAAACTGGCTCTAACTGCTAGCCCCTACCAGGCTCCTGGAGAGGTCAGCATGGCAGGAATTGTAGTGACTCAAGAATGGTCTGATCCAGAATTAGAGACAAGGACAGAGTTTCTGTAAGGGCAGGATTCAGTTTAGAAGCCCCCGTCTTAGTGTGAGCTGTCCTGGCAAAAAGGTTGTGACTGGCCAAGCCTTGGGATACACCGAACAGGTCAGTCATGTGGCCTCTGGCTCCCCCTGCAGGTGGAGGGTGGTTACAGGCAGAATTCTTCTGTCTCTCCAGGTGCTGATTCTCCTGTACATCGCAGACTGGATGGTGCACTGGATGTGGGGTCGGGGCCTGGACCCGGACAACTTCTCCATCCCATACTTGACAGCTTTGGGGGACCTGCTTGGCACTGGGCTCCTAGCACTCAGCTTCCATGTCCTCTGGCTCATTGGGGACAGAGACACAGATGTTGGGGACTAGCTTAGCCGTTCAGCCCATTCCCCACCCCTCTGCACTTTCTATTTGGATTTTTTTTTCCCTTTTGTCTCCCCAACCCACCCTACACTACACTCCCACGTCTTTCTGGGATTTCACTTTGATACCAAATTCTCATTATTTTCAATGGGAATTTTTATACATTGAGCCAAGTTTGGATAGCAAGAATTCAGGAAGGACAGGATGGACTGAAATAAGCAGGAAAGGTAGACTTTTGAGACAATCACCAAGTGCAGTTCCATGGTGGGTGCCTCCTGGTGAGGTAGATTGGGACCTTGGCGTCCTGCCTGGCATCTGGGGACCTTTGGATTAGCTTTAGCAACCTCAGCCTTGGCCCTAATGAGAAACTCTTTGTAAGTGGGCTCTGGGTTGTTTTCAGTTTGGTTGAACAGAGGGATGAGGGATAATTAACACTCCCACACATATATATGTACTTCTATAGAAATGGACCAACTTCAAAGCACTGGGCAGGAGAAAGCGGCTTCAGCTCCTAGTAATCACAGCCCCGTTGTTCTGAGCCAGCCTGCACACAGTCAGGTGATCCGACTGTTCCGTCTGTGTGCGTGTGCCTTGCCCAACTGCCCGATTGCTGTCCAGCTGAGTGAGCGCTGGCCTGGGCTCTGCATGGATCAGTGTCATCCACAGGTCTCCAAAGGCCCCCTCAGTCTAGAGGCCCTAGTGTCTGTTCAGGCCGCCTCTCTAATTGTCCCCAAGCACTCCCTTTCCCCACAGCTTGCCAGATGATAGGCTTCCAAGATTGGGGACAGGACAAGGAAATGTGGCAAATGAGACCGGTGCAAGCTGGGGGTGTCTCACTGCTGTTTAACCACATGGTTTGTCTTGGCCTCCGTCACTTCCTGAACAGAGGTCAGTTGGCCTTTCTCTGGGCTCCTGTCCACTGACATTCGTTACCCATTCACTCATTCAGCAAATCTCAGCCTCCATCCATGAGCCTTTCCACGGCGTGGCCTGCGGTAAATCTCCATCGAGCAGCAGCCATGGGGTGCCTACCATGTTAGGTACAATGCCAGGCATTGACTAGCCAGTGCTAAGGGGATCACAGCCCTAACCTCACCTCATTTTCTAGGTTACAGAGGCCATGTGCCCCTTTCGGTCTGGCAGTTTTAAACGTTCCCTCGCTGTAGGTATCTGTGCCTACTTCAAGGCAAGGTCTGCCTCATTCCCTCTTTAGCCCCGGACTCTACAGTGATTACCGGCCCCGTTGCTCCGGCAGTTTCGTGTCCTAAAATACACCCCCATATATCTCACCACACACTCAGTAGAGGGTTTGGAACGAGCAAGCTGGATATTAGTTGGCTGCTTCGGTATTTGCCTGTACATGATTAGAAGGAAACTGGAGTCTCTTCCCCAAACAGCTCATCAACTGGGCTGCTCCCTAGCCTGTTTGTCGGAGCCCATAGACTCTCCCTGTGTAGCCTAAGGATCGCTGTGCGAGAGAAGGGTTAAGCTGTGCCTGGACCTACGGAAACTTCACACACCCTCGTTCCTCCCACATCACCTGAAATCATAGAACCTTAGAATTGGAAGGAATTGTAGAGGTTCTTCTAGTTGAAGTTCTGTCGAGCAGAGTAATACCAATCTGGGCTTGTTTCTGCTTTTCCCTCTGGCCTAACTCCACCCCAAAACACAGGCTTGTATAGGCATCAAACCCTGAGACTGTGACCCCAGGCTCCCCAGCCACTTACCCTATCCTGATTTCTGGTGTTGCATCAGGTTGTCTAGAGACTGGATCATCCCTCTTTGCCCAGAAAACGGAAAGGTAGGCACACCCACTCAGCAGCTGTGAGCAGAGGAGGACTGGCGTGAGAGGGGAGTTGACTTCAGTTGAAGATTTCATCTCTTCCCCCCCCGGTTGCACCTATTGCATGTACTTTTGGCCTGACTGGAAGAAACAAAATTAGTTTACTTTCATATCCTTCAAAAATTACAGAACTGTGTCTTAAGAGAATTATTTATAGTTGCTATAACTGAATTGACAAATGTCGACTTAACTGATAAATTATATTTGGTAAAATAAAGTGGAAGTTTATTTCGATGGGTGGCATTCCTGTGCGTCTCATCAGAAAAGCAGCCTCCGCTGTTCCCTTGGACCCCATTCTGCGGTCCCAGTCCCACCTCAGAAGTGGGAAGTGGCCAATGCGTGACAAGCAAGGACCCACCTGAGGGTAATAGTAAGCGCATCTGTTGAGAAATGAGCAGTGGTGGTGTGGGTTGGATTTCAGAGGCTGAGAGCGGAGCCCTTGGGTTCAGAAATATTAGGCTCTGGTTTCCCACTCCCATTAATGCGGTCTCTTTTTGTGCCGGCGGTAATGGTATCTATGAATTAGAATCCCTTCCTTGCAGAGGGTTATAGTTGAGTCAAATCAAAGTAGAAATGCTTTTTCCGTAGAGTATTTGCCATGTCCCTTCACTGTGCTCAACCCTGTAAACCCTGAGAAACTTACAAAACTGGTTCCAAAGGAATTGTGTTCTACTTGGATGTATATGACCTTCCACAAACACTGACCCCTCTCAGCTTGCTTCCTAACCTGAACTTTTATAGGATACAGGATATATGTTGTTCAGAAGGTAGTAGTTGTGAGATGCACAAAGTTCTATTCCAGGTACTTGGTAAGCCACAAAGTACTACAAAATATTTAAAATGGATATGTTAATCAACATTCCATTGCTGTAACAAAATACCTGAGATAACCAACTTACAAAAAAGGAAGGGAGCTGGAGAGGACCCAGAGGTTAGGAGTGCCCTGCTGCTCTTATAGAGGACCACAGTTTGATTCCCAGCATCCAACTCAGGCAGCTCACAGCCTGATGCCCTTTTCTAGCCTCCATGGCCACCTGCACAGACACTGTAGGGAGACGAGCTCGTGTACACGCGTGCGCGTGCGCACACACACGTCTGGTGTTTGTTTTATTTGGTTTGGTTTTCAAGACAGGGTTTCTCTGTAGCTTTGGAGCCAGTCCTGGAACTAGCTCTTGTAGACCAGGCTGGCCTCAAACTCACAGAGATCCGCCTGCCTCTGCTTCCAGAGTGCTGGGATTAAAGGCATGCGCGGCCACCACCCGGCCTTGCTTGCTTGTTTCTAAGGGAAGATTTCAGTACATGGTTAATAGGCCTCCTTTCTGGGCTGTGGTGTAGATGCTGGCAAGGAACTCATGGTAGGGCGGACTGCAGCTCGTGGCCACCAGCAAAAAGCAAACAACAACAACAACAAAAATAAACACGGGAGGACTGGTGTTCCACAGTTCACTACAAAGCATACCCTCAATGATGTAAAATGACCCCTTAATCCCCACCCGCTAAGTGACTGGTAATTGCCAGTAGTGCTCAGCTGAGGACCACATCTCTAATACATAGACCTTTAAGAAACATTCCCTGCTAAACTATAGCAATGAGACCAAGGGAGACTAATGATGAGCAGTGTCCAGCCACTACAGGGTTAGCTGAGAAAGACCTCATCAAGCATGGGGCTCAGGGAAGAGGAGAAGGGAAGCCATTCTACAGAGGGATCAGAAGTAAAAAGTCAAGTCTGTTATTTTTGGGAACAGAAAACAGTTCGAAAGGCCTAGAAGCTGACCTCACAGCCAGTGAGACACATTGCGGGGTCAGGGAAGAAGGCAGGGATGGTTTTTGTTTTGTGTTTTGAGACTTGCCATGGATCAAGAATGACCTTGAAGGGTGGACAGATGGCTCAGTGGTTAAAAAACACTGGCTGCTCTCCCAGAATATCTGGGTTCAATTCTCAGCACCTGCATAGCAGCTCACAAAGTGTAACTCCAGTTCTGGGGGATCCAACACCCTCACACAGATATACGTGTAGGCAAAACACCAATGCACATAACATAAAAACAAATAGATCATTTTAGAAGAATGAGCCAGGCAGTGGTGGCGCACACCTTTAATCCCAGCACTTGGGAGGCAGAGGCAGGTGGATCTCTGTGAGTTCAAGACCAATCTGGTCTACACAGAGGAAACACTGTCTAAATAAATAAATAAATAAATAAATAAAGTTATTGAATGTCTGATTCCTGCCTCTGGGATCACAGGCATGTGTCACCATTTCCAATTTATACAGTGCTGTAGATCAAACCCATTGATGCTAGACAAGCAACAGCTGAGCTGCATCCCCAGCTAAGCATGTGTTTGTGATGAGGTAGATGCAGTAAGGCAAAGTCAGAATCTCTCTGATGCCTAGGTCTTCTGTGAGCACCACCACCCACACAGGACAGGATCCCCACAAGGTACCACACAGCAGTATAAAGCACCAGTTTTGTGCTGAACACCTGCTGATCTCAGGAATCAGCCTCTAATTCCCCTGGGCTCTAGGACTAACTCTTCAAAGTTAGCAAAGCTGTTAAGGGAAAAAGAGAAGATAAATATTGCTTGTCAATGATTTGCGCAGTGTTTTACCATACAGCATGGTATATTGTCACACAGTATACATGTCATTACATCATACCATTAAATTAGTAGTCCTGTCTACAACGCTAATGTCTCTAGTACCTCTGAGTAGATAGTATCACTATTTTATGAGAGAAACAGAATCAGAGAGGTTAAATGTCTTGCCCAAGTACATTCTTTTTCAAGCCAAGTCCCTCTCAGTCCAGTGCTTTACTATGCCTGGAGACAGATGAAGTGGCTAATCAGAGCACCCCTTTAAAATGAGCATAAAACCGTTCTGAAATTTTGTGTGTGTGTGTGCATGTGTGTGTGTAATACCAGCTCAGTTGTGCACAGATAAATAACTGCAGAATATTAGTTGATAATTTATTAACACCAAATGACTTCTTAAGGTCATTTAAGTCTTAATCACAACTTCTTTAAGACCAGGAGTAATGCCACACACTTGTAATCCCAATCCTCACAAAGCAGAGGCAAGAGGATTCCACAGGTTCAAAGCCAGCCTGGTCTACATCATGAGTTCCAGACCAGCCATGGCCACGTAGTGAGGCACCATCTTCAAAACCATCTTCTGACAGACAGACAGACAGACAGACAGAGACGGAGAGGAGAGTGACAGAGACAGACGCAGAGAGAGAGAGAGCGGAGAGAGTGAAAAAGACAGACAGACAGACGACCAGAACACACAACGTACAGCTGTTTTGAACAATCATCCCTGGTCCCGGGCTGTAAGAGGCTGATTCTGAGGGCTGGCACACACTCAGCAAATAACTCTTATCATATAATAATACTGTGTGCTGTGGGCTCAGGCCTGGTGAAGTTAGTTGTTCCCAGCAAATTTTTGAAATAGACGGTATTTTCCAACGGATATTTTTTAAAATGTGAGTTCAAGGCCAGCCTGGTATACAGGACTGTTTCATAGAGAAACCCTGTCTTGGAAAAAACCAATAAACAAACAAACAAATAAATAAAATAACACATCTGCCAGGCACAGCTTACCTCTGTTGATACTTTTGTAACATAATTACAGGCTAGTACTTCTAACCCTGTGAGCGGTCAGGTGATGGATGATCTTCTAAAGTTAGTCCTGAAAACTGGTCATCTCCTTCAGCTAAAACGCAGCATTTTCGGAGCACTGCCTGCACTTTATATTATCTACACACATCACATTTCAATTTCACTCCTCGGCAAATGTTTGACTTAGAAGATAAAAGAAAAAAGGACTATAAAAAATAACTGAAATTTCAGAAAAGTAATGACAGTTGACCAACAAGGAAAATAACTTTAAACATAATTTAAAGACTTTATGGTTATGTTCACATGTAGTTACATGTGTATAACTATCACAGCCTAGCCATTGGTCTCTTTCTTAAAAAGTTAAAAAGTCCAGGGGCTGGCATTGTAGCTCAGTTAGAGTGCTTATCTATCACGCACAAAACCCTGGGTTTTGATCCTAACACCACATTAAAACAGCATGGTCTGTGAATAACCTGTGATCCCAGTACTTGGCAGAGACTGGAGGATCTGACATTCAAAGTCATCCTCAGCAAGTCTGAAGCCAGCTGGGTTACAAAAGACTGTCTCAACAAACAAATCCAACTAGGTATAAATAGCACATGCCTATAATCCTAGAATTTGAAAGACAGAGCAAAAACAACTTCAGGAAAATGGAAGGTATCGCCGTTGCCCTACAGATCGTGGACTATCAAGGTGAAAGACTGCAGCCAGGAGTCTCTGGAGAATCAAGCTTACCGAAAGTTCTGGTCCAAACTAGACACTGCCTTCCCCACATCAGACCATGTTGTTGTTATTGTGGTTGGTTGGTGGTTGTTCTGTTTTTGTTTTTTTTGAGACAGGGTTTCTCTGTGTAACAACCCTGGCAGTCCTGGAACTAGCTCTTGTAGACCAGGCTGGCCTTGAACTCACAGAGGATCTGCCGTCTCTACCTCCCAGGTGCTAGGATTAAAGGCGTGCGTCACCACCCGGCTCCATATTCTTATTCTTTTAAATTCGGTAAGTGAAGGGTCCTCTTGCCCATTTCAGGAATAAGGAAATTCTTACTGAGAACACATGGAAGATCATTTCCCCTGGAAACCCCCCCTAAACCCCACACAAAATTTAATGTCTTGAGATACTAATGATCAGAGGGTAGAGAGACAAGACTTGGAGCCCAGATTTTTTTAAAATACTTATTTATTTATTTATTATTATACAATATTCTGTCTGCATGTTATGCCTGCAGGCCAGAAGAGGGCACCAGACCTCATTACGATGTTGTGAGCCATCATGTGGTTGCCGGGAATTGAACTCAGGACCTTTGGAAGAGCAGGCAATGCTCTTAACTACTGAATCCATCTCTCCAAGCCCCCTGGATTCCAGATTTGATCATAATTAGTTTTATAAGCCCCTAAATTGGACAGTGATGTCTCTTCATGGGGCTGTGTGGGCAACACAGAAAATTCTTAAGCAGAAATTTATACTATTATGACTATATAATGTGAGTTGGATGGGTTGAAGTTTTAGAAGCAAAGTGAAAAGAAAATTATCCAGAATGGAGAGTGGAACATATTAAGAACTAGACAAAGCCAGGCCGGTGGTGGCACACGCCTGTAAATCCCAGCAATTGGGAGGCAGAGGCAGGCAGATCTCTGTGAGTTCGAGGCCAACCTGGTCTACAGAGTGAGTTCCAGGACAGGCTCCAAAGCTACTGAGAAACCCTGTCTCGAGGGGAGCAGACACGGAGCCCAGTGTCCATAGTGAAGAGGGTCAGGCAGCCACATAGAGGCTCTCATTGGGTTAAATGCATCATCATGACCTTGAGCCTAGCCTTGATTTCCAAACCTCGGAACCCAGCCCACCCACAAATTATTTCATACAATAGCCAGTGAGGAGGACAGATGTTTGCCTGGTATTCACAAGCATTCTCTAGCAACAATTTTTCATGGGTAAGCAGCTGACCAGTAGGTTACCCCGGGAATTCCTAAACCAGAGAAGCTGGGTTTTAGTACTTCAGCCAGTCCGTGTTGGTTAGCTACACAAGTCTTCAATAGAGACCCTAAGAGAGGGCCAGATATTCTTGGAAGACTGGTCCCTCTGCCAGATGGAGCCCTAAGATGTGTGGCCAGGATTCTTGCAGAGGTTCCTCTCTTGGCATCCATGCTGAACAATGTCCCTATAGATCTTTTAGGTATGTTTATAGCTCATAGAGCCCTTGGTATTTCCAGGCTCCTAGAAGGGCGATTTCAGTGGACATTCGTGGATGGCCCACATGAATGAAGAATCCTCTGCTTCCTCACCTCTGAGCAAATGGGTTCAGAAAAAAGGACACACACCAGAAACTAGACCAGCACCGTCCCCTCTGCCCTCAACAGATGCTGCTGTCCCAGAGCCATGCTGGCAGCTGGGACCACACACTTGGATTTTAAACCTCAATGGCTCTTTAGCATCTGCTACCTTCCTCTCTTTTCTTCCCCTAGTCCTTATTTGGAAGAAGGGGGAGGATAGTTAATGAATGAGGCCATCTGGCAACAAATGTGGTGGTGTAAAACACACACACACACACACACACATGCACACATACACGCACACACCTTTTCAAGATTCCTTTAGCTAAACCCAGGCTCAAAACTTCTGCTAGTTTGGCAGAGCAGTGGTCAACAGAGGAGCCTTTCAATTTCCTAGCCTCTCTCTCAGGGGTAAGCTTAGGTACCTTTATTGTGGAACCTCGGGTTGATAACTTAGCTGGACCACAGGCATTTCCTCAACCTGTTTTCTCTCCTAAAAACAATGATGAGGGGAAGGGGGAATTGGGAGATGACAACATAAGAGAACCGGATGGTCCAGGGCGGAGAGGGAGAGCAATGATAGAGAGAATCACTATGGGGTTAGGGAGAAACCCAGTGCTAGAGAAATTCCCAAGAATCCACAGCAATGATACCAGCTAAGACTCTTAGCCACAATGGATAGGGAGCCCAAACTGGCCTTGCCCTGTAATCAGACTGGTGACTACCCCAACTATCATCACAGAACCTTCATCCAGCAACTGACAGAACCAGATGCAGAGCTCCACAACCAAGCACCAGGACGAGTTCCAGGAATCCAATCGAAGAGAGGCAGTAGGGAATATATGAGCAAGGGAGGTCAAGATCATGATGGGGAAATCTACAGAGACAGCTGAACCAAGGTCGTGGAAACTCAGGAACTCTTAGACCGACAGCTGAGGAGCCTCCATGGGACAGACTAGGCCCTCCATATGTGGGAGACAGTGGTGAAGCTTTGAATATCTGAGGGACCCAAGGCAGTAAGACCAGGATCTACCCCTGGCGCATGAGCTAGCTTTTTGGAGCCATTCTCTATGATGGGATGCCATGCTCAGCCTGAATGTGGGGGGGGGGGGTTGCTTGATCCTTCCCAACTTAATGTGCCAGACTTTATTGACTTCCCGTGGAGCTTTTACAGTAGTGAGGGGGAGTGAAATGGGGAGTGGGCTGAAGGGAAGTGGGGGTAGGTTGGGGGCAGCAAGGAGGTCGGGTGGAGAACTGTGGATGGAATTGTAAAAATGAAATTTAAAAATAATTAAAAATTAAATGAAAAAAATTTTTCAAAATTTATGGAAACACTGGGATTGGGGGTGTAGTTCGGTTGTTACAGTGCTTGACTTCCAGGTAGGAAACCCTGCACGGGTTTGATCTTCAACATTACAAATAACAACAGAAACATGTCAGGAGAGCCCCAGGCTGTCTATATACCTGCAGAAGACACACAGCTGTCTCTGGGTCTGCTGGGCCTTTAGTTAGGTCACCTCACGTGTTCCAACATAGCTTTCCACCCTGTTTCTAGGACAGTGGTAGATCTCCAAGGTCTGGATATTTGAAATCAAACTTCTAAGCTCTTAGGCAATTGCCTGGCACAAGGTCATTTCTTTGGCAAGTGTTGGTTGAGTGCATACTGTAGGCGTCGCCAATAGTTGCCTGGCAGTGACAACATACTAAAATGCATGCCACATCCTCTGAGGAAGGCACTTGCCAAAAATGTTTTTCCGGTTTTATTAATCTTGAGGAAACAATCAGACAATCCAGAATGTGAGACTTTCTATCAAGCAATGAACCGGACTAGACTGGTTTGTTTTTAAACACAGAATTTGGCTTTGTAACCCAGGCTGCTGGCTTTCTCTTTGGAAAGAAAGGCAGTGCTATTTGAGTATGAGAGAGAGAGAGAGAGAGAGAGAGAGAGAGAGAGAGAGAGAGAGAGAAGAAGCTGGGCATGGTGGCGCATGCCTTTAAATACAGCAGAAGGCAGAGGCAAGTGAATCTCTGTAAATTTGAGGCCAACCTATGTGGTGAGTTCCAGGCCAGCCAGAGCTACATAGTGAGACCTTGTCTGAAAAAACGGGGGTGTGGTTACAATTTCTCTAATGACAGAGACAGTGTATGTCTCTGATAGGTTTGTGTGCTGTGATAAAATAAAAAATACCTGACATAAGAATTTCAAAGAGGGGGCTGGAGAGATGGCTCAGCGGTTAAAAGCATTGCCTGCTCTTCCAAAGGTCCTGAGTTCAATTCCCAGCAACCACATGGTGGCTCACAACCATCTGTAATGAGGTCTGGTGCCCTCTTCTGGCCTGCAGGCATCTACATAGACAGAATATTGTATACATAATAAATAGATGAATATTTAAAAAAAAAAGAATTTCAAAGAGGAGAGCCTTTATTTGACTCATAGTTTCAGTGATGGTAGAGGCAGGGGCATGGAGGTGTAAAGCATCTGACGTCATGGAGGTAGGAAACAAAGAAAACATGCATGTGCTCCAGACCTCCCATTCTCCCCTCTTTGCTCTTCCCTGGCCTCCACCTGGGGGATAATGCCCGCCCCCCCCCCCCTCCCCCACCCCACCCCCCTCACCCCCTCACCCCACCCCTCACCCCCCACATACATCATGGTTCTCTCCCCTTAGTCCTCTCTGGAATGCTCTCACAAACACCACGGTTTGATCTTCAGCACTACAGATAACAACAAAACCATAATCAGGAGAGCCCCCGGCTGTCTATATACCTGCAGAAGACACACAGCCTGTTGGGTTACCTTATGTGTTCCAACCCAGTTTTGCACTCTGTAGATCCACTGGTAGATCTCCACAGTCTGGGTGTTCAAACTCAGACTCCTAAATCTTAGGCAATTGCCTGGTACAAGGTCATTTCTTTGGCATGTGTTGGTTTGGCAAGGTGTGTGCTTTACTGATTGTCTGGGCATCTCTCAGTCCAATCAAACTCCAATACCAGAGCTTAGGCGGTAGATGTAGAAGAACCAATTTATTTTATTTTGTATTATGATTTATTTATTTCCCATGCAAGTGGGTTTAATCCCTAGCACTGCAAATAAATAAAGCAAAGCATGATCAGAGGAGCTATATGCCTATAGAAGACCACAGCCTCCCCTTCTCTGGGCGTGTACTTTTCCTCTGGGTTGCTGGGTCATTCACTGGATCACTGGATCACCTTATATGCTACACACACACACACACACACACACACACATGTGCATGTATGTTTCTTTATTTTACATAAGCAGTTCAGGTCACCTGGGCTGCTATATGAGACCTTGTCTCAAGAAACAAACACAAAAACACTAGCCGGGTGATGGTGACACACGTCTTTAATCCCAGAACTTGGGAGGCAGAGGCAGGCGGATCTTTGTGAGTTCAAGATCAGCCTGGTCTACAAGAGCTAGTTGCAAAAAAAGAAAGAGAGAGAGGAGAGAGAGAGCGAGAAGAGAAGAGAGAGAGATAGAGAGAGATAGATAGAGAAAGAGAAAAAAAAAAAAAGAAAGAAAAAGAAAAAAAAAAGAAAGAAAAAAAAAAAAACAACATGCTGGCTACTTGTATGTTAAATAATTATTATCACACAATTAAATGACCAAAAGTCTCAGTGAGTAAAGATGTTTTCAACTCCAGCCTAATGACCTGAATTTGATTTCTGGCACTCAGACGGTGGAAGGAAAGACTGACTCCCCAGAGTTGACCTCTGACTGCCACACACCATGACATACACTCAGCTACATATACATGCATGTACACATATACAAAAAAATTAAAATATGAACTAACCTTCAAAATACCTGTGTTGTCCCACATAGTAGCTACTAGCCAAAGATATTTAAGAGGTACATTGGGGGCCAGGTAGTGGTGGTGCACATCTTTAATCCTTGCCATGGAGAAGCAGAGGCAGGTGAATCTCTATGAGTTCAATGCCAGCCTGGTCTACAGCAGAAGTTCCAGGACAGGCTCCAAAGCTACACAGAAAAACCCTGTCTCACTGGGCGGTGGTGGCACAGGCCTTTAATCTCAGCACTCGGGAGGCATAGGCAGGCTGGCCTCTGGTCTATAAGAGCTAGTTCCAGGACAGGCTCCAAAGCTACAGAGAAACCCTGTCTCAAAAAACCAAAAAAAAAAAAAAAAAAAAAAGAAAGAAAGAAAGAAAGAAAGAAAGAAAGAAAGACCCTGTCTCCAAAAACAAAAAACAAAACAACAACAATCAAAAAAGATAGGTTCGGGGCTAGAGAGATAGCTCAGTGGTTAAGAACACTGGCTGCCTTTTCAGTGAGCCCAAGTTCAATTCCCAATAACCACAAGGCGGATCACACTTGGCTGTGACCCAGTTCTAGGGGAACCATCCATATTCTGGTCTTTGTAGGCACTGCATGCGTGTAGCACACAGACTTTCAAGCAAACACTAATACAAATAAAATAAAAATAAATTTTGAAAAAAGTGGCTAGGTAATTGATGAAGTGTTTTTTTTTTTCTTTTTTCTTTTTTTTTTTTTGGTTTTTCGAGACAGGGTTTCTCTGCAGCTTTTTTAGAGCCTGTCCTGGAACTAGCTCTTGTAGACCAGGCTGGCCTCGAACTCACAGAGATCCGCCTGCCTCTGCCTCCCGAGTGCTGGGATTAAAGGCGTGCGCCACCACCGCCTGGCTCTGACGAAGTGGTTTTTAAATTTATTATATTTTAATTAATTTAAGTAAGTAGCAAAACACAGCTACCCGAGTCCTGTATTGAGCGCGCAGCACAGTCTTAGATTATAAGAAACTTAGGAGAGCAAAGATGTAGTTCCCAGAATGCTTGCCTAATGTGCATGAGGTTCTGATCTTCATTTCATCCCTGCAAAAAGAAGAAACAGAGGCAGAGACACAGGAAGACAAACCCTGACTACAGACAATAACCAAATGCCATACATGAGCTTACACTGAATTATGGATCAGAGGTGGAGAGAAATGAGAAAAAGGATTTGGAGGCCTATAAAGAAGGAGAAAGTCATACTGTTAGATGACACTATTACATTGAAATTAACTTTGCTTAAGATGTAATTTACTTGGTTCTATAGGAAGTTCCAGGGTACAGTCTATCCTAACAGAGAGGTTATAGAGGTGGGAACTGGTACCACTGTGTCCACAGTCAGGAAGCAGAGAACAAGGAAGGCAGGTGCTCAGCTTGCTGTCCGCTTTGTACTTAGTCTGGGACCCCAGTCCGTAGGATGGTGTCACCTAAAGGTAATGAAGGTCTTCCTACCTAACTTAATCTAATGTGGAAACTCCCTCAAGATGTGTCTACAAGTCTGTTCCTGGCAGGGCAGGGGAGGGGGGGGGGTCCCTGTAACTTCACCGCAGGCGGTAGGCCGGGAAATGCACCTGGAGACACAAGAAGAGGGAGTGTTCAGCCCAACTTAGTTGGTGCTGAGTCAAAGAGAGTCTAGCAACAGGCAACTGCATGTTGCCAGCATATTTAAACACAGAACAATTTAGAAAAGTTTCCAGAGAACAATCCTTACAATTCCAGGTGCACAATAAAGCTTAAGGTTTGACTGTGCAGAAACTCCTTTACAAAGTATATGTGACCATGAAGATGGGTTCTATAGCTTAGGGCCTAGGATCTGGTGTGGTCTCTAACAAAGATAACAGAAATCAACAGGCCGTGAGTGTTGGGAGCAGTGAGACCCCAGATCCTGAATTTTTTGTAATCCCCTGATCTGAGTGCCTACAGCTGTTCTGAGTATGAGACCTTCAGGAGTTCCTGATGGCAGAAGAGTGGTTTCTGGTGGGTTTGGCTGGGGCGTGGCTATCTCTATATAATGTGCCCCTGAACAAAATAAAGGGGGCATTCTTGGGGAATTCAAGGATGACCCCTGTCGCTGTCTCTCTGTCTGTGTGTGTCTGTGTATTTTAACCTCCAGCCCCTTGCCCGAAGCTCGGTAATTGGGTAATAGTGCACCGAGTGCAGACAAGGGGGTGCGGTGCAAGGCACGTGAGTACATGTGACATCTCCCCTAAGAATGGGCTCTATTAACTAGAGCTAAAGATAAAAGCCTAGGGCTGGAGGTCTGGGATAAACATTCTGGGAGACTTGGGTGAGGTCTGGCTCTACAGATAGCAAAGGTCACTAGGTCAATGACAATATCTACTCCCAGTTTTCTGGGTTGAAAATGGGTATTTATTTCCTCCATTATGGAGACACTCCTGCGTTGGTAACATTCCTGGTCTCTTCGATGTTTCTCGGCTAGCAGGAGGGCCTCTTGCCCTCTACATGTTCCGATGGTGAGTCTACATTCTATAAAGTTGACAGTCAAGACTAGTCATCATAATCAATAAGCCCACTGAAAGAGCAAAGTGGTGTGAATGTTTTCTTCTGCAGGCTCAAAATTTTTCAGAATAAATGATGAGAAGCAAAAGTGGAAAATGAGGAAGGCAGACATCCACCGAAGATTGGCAGTGACCGTGCAAAGGTGACCACTGTTCCTGGCTTCTAAACTCTGTTCCCAAACTGTTTGAGTAATTCATATTTCCAGATTCTTTTTTTGGGGGGGGGGGGTGTTTGTTTGAGGTTTTTGTTTTGTGTTTTGAGACAGGGTTGCTCTGTGTAACAGCCCTGGTTGTCCTGGAACTCACTCTATAGACCAGGCTGGCCTTGAACTCATAGAGATCCGTCCACCTGCCTCTGCCTCCCAAGTGCTGGAACTAAAGGTGTGCACCACCACCATCCAGCTCAGATTTCCAGACTCTAAATGCATTTTCCTGCCTCCTGTTTATACTGCTTTCCCTGAGAAACTGTAATCAGAATTACAAGTTAGTGAGATGGGAAGACACCTGTCTCCACTCAAGGAGTGAGATTGCTTCTTTTCTCGTTTCCTTGTTGGTTTTGGTTTCTTGAGACAAGATGTCTGAAGGTGGCTTCAAACTCATTATCTAGATGAAGTTTACTTTGAACTTCTGACCTTTTTAAAGTTTGTTTTTCTTATGCCTGTGTTTTGCCTGCATATGTGTATGTGAGCCGTGTGTGTGTGGTGCCAGTAGAGGCCAGAAGAGGGCGTCAGTGTCTATAGCCATACCACCAATGAAAACATCTGATCTCATCAGAAGAGGCCATTGGATCCCTGGAACGAATGATGGCTGTGAGTTTGTGAGCTGCTATTCTGGTACTGGGAGCAGAACTTGGGTCCTCTGTGAGCGTAGGAGGTGCTGTGATTGTAACCACTAAGCCATCTCTCCAGCCTCGGATTTTTGACTTCTGATTCTCCTGCCTTTGTCTCCTAAATGCTGAGATTATAGACCTGCGCTCTCAAGCCTGGCCTGTGATCAGTCTGGCAGAAATTCTGTGACTTGGGGGAGCAGCAGACTTGTACATCTCCCTTCTTAAATCTTGACTCCCCACCTTTCTGATTTAAGAATCTACAACAAGTTCCTCGTCCAGATGCCCTGGGTCAAATGCAAACCTTTGAAATTCTCATTTACTTTGCAACATGCTGTAAGTCAAAAAATTATAAGCTGTCCTGCCAGAGTCCCACTCCGATGGGGTTCAGGTCCCGAAGAGGAGGTATGGAGTCCATGGGGTGTGGGGGAGATACACATATGACATGATCTGAGGGTTAATCAGGATGACTGCCTGATTCTTGAAAAAGGAATACTGTGAGTTTGAGGCCAACGTGGTCTACAGAGTGAGTTCCAGGACAGCCAAGGCGGTTACACAGAGAAACTGTCTCAAAAAACAAACAAAAAGAAAAGAAAAAGAAAGAAAAAAATACACTTTTTATACCTTATAGTTGCACATGAGATTAAGTGGAAGAAAGGGGTCTATAAATTGTGTAGTTTGAGGTGAGGGATTGAGGAAACTAGCACTGACCTTGACAAGTTATAGGCACCAGTCATGTGTTAAAGGAAGGGCCACAAATTCCTCTTGCCAGGGATAAGAATGACTCCTTTTTTAGCCAGCAGGAGCTTTCTTCAAGTCCCTGAGAGAATGGGGACTTTTGTCTAAATGCCTGACCTTGGGAAAAGGACTTTCTTGGGGCATCAGACTCTCTATTATAGAATATTGCAGTTTTTTATATGGCTTGGTTTATGCAAATAGCTAAAGCTCAAAGCGAGCGAAGATGAAGCTAGACAAATATTTCTGTGAGCCTGAGTAGACCTTAGGATTTATAAATCTTGATTATCAAATATTCCTTACTTATCAAACAAATCTTATTTATCAAATATGCCTTACTTATCAAGCGCATGTTACTTATCTGAATTTCTAACAGTTCAGGGTTACCTTGTGTGGGAACAGACAGTTATCGCGATTTATGGTTTCACGTGATGGGGACTTTCTCCAAAGGATTATTTTCTTTAAAAAAGCAGCCATTTTATCCATTTCATCCTTTAAAGCCCAAACAAAACTTCCCAAAGGGAAAGGCATAAGGGATCTCTCATAATGCATCGTGAGAAGCATTAAAAACGAAGGCAAAGGGGTGCTGGAGAATTGGGATCCGCAAAGCAGAAATGCAGGAATTGTTGTCAGTCAGCAGCAGTAGCCATGTGATCCACGCCCCTGTCATATGATATATATATATGGTTTTTCAAGACAGGGTTTCTCTGTAGCTTTGGAGCCTGTCCTGGCACTCGCTCTGTAGACCAGGCTGGCCTTGAACTCACAGAGATCCATCTGCCTCTGCCTCCCAAGTGCTGGGATTAAGGGCATGCACCACCACCATCCAGACTCAAAAATATACATTCTTGAATACCTTATTATTTTTATGTGTATGTGTGTTTTGCCTGCATGTATATGCACCACCTTCATACAGTGCCTGCAAGACCATTGTGAAGTTACAGATGGTTGTGAGGCACACAGTGGTTTTGAGTCACCAGTGCAGGTGCTGGGAGTTAAACCTGGGTCCTCTGGAAGAGCAGCCATGTGCTCTTAACTGCTGAGTCATTTCTGCGCCACCACTCCCCACCTGTTACATAATTAAGTCACCAAACGTCAAGCAGAAGGGCAATGACATAAGTACAAGGGCTGCCCTAAGAAGGGACAAGTTCATGGTGAGATGACTCTTCAATAGGCTTTCAAGCCCCGTTCCTCAGTTTAGAATCTGGTATGGGAATCACATAGGTAATTTACAGACTAAGAGGCCTTCCTACTGAAGAACCTAGATGATTCTTAAGCATGCTAAAGTTTAAAACTTCCTTTTGGGGGGAAGTGAGGGTGTTCAAGACAGTTTCTCTGTGTAGCCCTGGCTGTCCTGGAACTCTTTCTGTAGACCAGGCTCTGCAAACACAGCGATCCGCCTGCCTCTGCCTCCCCCAAATCCTGGGATTAAAATTATGCACCACCACCACCTGGGTAAATCCAAGGCTTTCAGAGTGTAGGAAGATTTAGCTGTGTAGAAAAAAATATGAATGTTTTATTAGGTGAAACTTCCTAGGTAAACATACAAAATCAAAATTGGACCTGGGTTGTTAGAGGCCGAGACTGTGGCTTCATGGTAGAGTGCTTGCTTATTGTACAGAAGGCTCCAGGTTCAATCCAACAGACTGACCTGAAAGGGGAAACCCTGAAGGGGGTGTGGGATGAGCCTTCTGGCCTTCTGTGGTAGTTTAGATTTGTAATCCCAGCGTTTGGAGACTGGAGCATAGGATTGCTGTGAGTTCCTGATTTGTCCAGGGCTACATAACAGGGCACTACAAAAAACGAAAAGGAGAAGAAGAGGACATAAAGACCCTGTTGTGAGGGAGGAGGGCAATTCCCACTTAAGACCATACTAGATAAAGTTGGTAAGTTGATTAAGAGGGTGGACCATGAGCATAGAAGACTTTAAGTATTTATGGGAAGGTTGGTCAGTTTGGGAAAGACAGTCAGTAGACAATGAAGAAACAATGATGTTTTGGAGAAGCTTCATGGGATGAATTAAAGAGCAAACAAACAAGTCCTCAGATCCTGAAGACCGGGGAGCAGGTCAGTGGAGCGCTCCATTGTGGGCGAGATGCATCTGCTCTGCAGGCCTTAGCTCTGTGTGAATTCTGCTAACCAGCTGTACCACTGGAGTTTCCAACAATAGCTCTGGCCTATCTGGGAGCCCGGTTTGTACAAAGGCTAATTAACAAAAAGTAAAGCACAGAAATGCTAAGACATTTACAACGAACAAGAGCGTGAAGGCCAAGAAATGATAAAGGCGTGATGCTGTATTCATTTTAGACCAAGGGCAATGCACATTTGGGGAGGGATGATGGGCTGAGTAGATAGATATCTAGGCGGAGGTGTTGTATTCTAGAGGTGTCTTATAAAGGAGCAGATAGAAGCTGGGAGAAAGGAAGTTATTGCAAAATTTGTGTACTGAGGCTTACTGTCATCCTAGTGGCCAGACTCCCGTGACCAAGGCTATTTTCCAGCCTTGACTTGGAAGGACAGCCCTCCAGAAAGTATCCAAAACAGACCAACGCAAACCAAATTAGTAAAAGCCCAGGTTTAATGTGTAAAACATTCCCAGATGATTTTCTGGCCTCCAAGAGAGGAGACAGGGAAGATAGACCAAAAAACATGTCTGTTTTCTGGGGTGCAGTTTAAATACCCTGTGGGAGTGGTCTTGAGAATCTCTGGGGAGGAGCCGTGTTTGGCAGCCTTTCTGAGATGAGGCAGGGTTTGGGGAGAGAGAGATGGGGGAGGGGGAGCTTCCACCGGAACAGTGTCCCCAATGGGTTGAATTGGGGTTGCTTACAGAGCATGAATGAACTTAGTTACAGGAGCACCGGCAATTTACCAGTGACTACACCACCGAAGGAAAAAAAAGCCTTTTGTTAGGCTTGGTGGCGCATGCCTGGCTTTAAATCCCAGCACTCAGGAGAGGGAGGCAGATCTCCGTTAGTGCAAGGTTAGTCTGGTCTACACAGAGCATTCCAGGACAGCCAGAGCTACATAACGAGAGGCCCAGTCGCAAACAAACAAATTGCCTCTCCCCTGACACCATCAATTGCCAATTCCTCAGGGAACGGAAGGTTTCCTGAGTTCCTCCCTGCTCCGTGACGGACTGATGACGAGCCCAGTCTCTGAAGGTCTTATGCAGAGGGTCACGCTGCTGTTCACGTGTTCACGGGCATAACAGCCAGAAGACATAATTACACAACACCCCACCTACCTCTTCCTTTGGTTTTTACATTCTTCCTAGCGTTTCTTCTACAATGTTCCCCGAGCCTTGGGTGGGCTAAGATGGGCATTCCCATGTTAGGGCTGAGTCACTTCTTCTCAGCACTTTGACCAGCTAGGGGACATCTGCAGTGGATCATTGACGACTACCAGAAGAAGCTTCTCATGCCAAAACTGACAGCACTCATCTATGGGAATAAATATAACACTTAGAAGGCTGTTTGACAGGCACAACTTACCCATTTAACAAGACAACAGTAGGTGCTTCCACACTGAGTCTTAGGTCTCCCCAGCCACAGGCTTTTGACGAAGTTTACAGAAAGGGACGTGAATACTCTATTCGGAAGTTGGCCTTAAATGCAATTAAAAAATATTATAGGGGGTGAGGCAGGGAGCTGGAGAGATGACTTAGTATTTAAGAATACTTATTGCCCTTCCAGAGGATCCAGGTTCAATTCCCAGCACACACTTGAAGGCTCATAACCATCTATGACCATAGTCCTAAGTGATCCTGTGCCTTCTTCTGGCTTCCGTGGACACCAGCACACACATGATACACAGACATACATGCAGGCAAAACACTCATATACATAACATTAAACACAAGCTTAAAAATGATAATAAAAATGAAAGTGATTGGTTGTCCCCTCCGTAGTCACCCCAATAGTGCACCACTGGACACAACTTGCTGGCAAGTTGAGTGTAGCACACACCCAGGGTTCACCATCAATGGCCACCCGCCTCCAGCAGCCTGTGTAGCCCCACCTAGCAGAGAAGCTTCCGGTTCAGTTCCAGCTTGATTTCTTTGTGCACTGCAATCAGAGCATGCAGTGTCTTCACAAATGGGGTCCTGCTGTCTAGTTCTGCTAATCAGTCAACAACCTGTATTGGTTTGGATCCTCAGAGGCATCCCTGAGAAACATTTTAAGAATCAGAATGTGGTAATTGACTTTTGAAAAGGAGGGATTGAGGTAAATGAATGTAGATACAAAGAATTAATAATGCTCAAAATATGAAGTCTACATGGAGGAGAGAAATGAGGAGGCTGAGAAAGGAGCTATTTTTGCAGTGACGTCTAAGAGGAAGGCTGTGATGGATTTGCCCAAGTGGAGATACCTGTCTTTCTCAATACTGAACATAACTGTTCGGAGATAAACAACAAATAAAGTTGTTAAGTTTCAAACCAAGGACAAACAAGGTGCTATTTAACATATCAAAGCAGACCTGACTGCCAGGTTATTTTTCCCAGCATCCCTTAGTCCCTACCAGTTACCGGCTATAGCTGGCTTAACCCACCCTTTTACCCTGAACTCTCCAGTCCAGAGACTTGGCTGCCCTTCCCCCAGAGGCTCTTCCCTATATAATCCAGACATTTTGGTTACCCTCCCTTAATGGACCTTTGACATCCTGGCTGCTGCACCTGGTTCCCCTTTCTCCCCTCTCCCTTCTCATCCTCCTCTCCCCACATGGCCCAGCTCAGTCTGATCATGTCCACTTTGGGCTCTCCCAGATGTCCCTACCTCTGGCTATGCTTTCCTGCATGTCCATAATAAACTTTCTGCTCCCCCATGCCTAGGAGCAGCCATGTCCTTTCCTTTCTCTTTTATTTCTTCTTTTCATTCAGAAGTGAAGACAGATATATTTGAAGCCAAGAGAAATATGCTTTTCTCTTAATATAGAATAATCAACCCAGAGACCAAGAGTTAATTAATCCTTAGGAAATACTTAAAGGGGATAGGATGGAGAGATCTGTTGGAGGAGGGCTGCTTGTTGGTTCCCAGCTAACACTGCTTGGCCCATTAGCTCTAGCTTCTTATTGGCTAACTCTTACATATAAATATAACCCATCTCCATTAATCCGTGTATCACCACATGGCAGTGGCTTACTCGGTAAAGTTCTGGTGTCTGGTGTCTATCACCGGCAGGGCTACACAGCTTCTCCTTGCTCCGCCCTTCTTTCTCCCAGCATTCAGTTTAGTTTTCTCTGCCTAGCTAAGTTCTGCCCTGCTATAGGTTCAAAGCAGTTTCTTTATTAATTAATGGTAATCACGGCATACAGAGGGAAATCCCACATTAGAGATCCACACAAAGAATTTTAAAAAGTGACATGGGAGTGAAAAAAAGAGGGAACAGTATCACAGAAGCCACATGGCAATAAATGTTAAAGGGTGTTGAACTATGTCAAAGCCATGGGAACTGAGAACATGCAATCCTTTAAATGTGAGTGGAGGAGAGGAGACTGGCAAAGCCAGTGATTAGAACAGGAAAACGTTGATGTGTGTGTGTGTGGGGGGGAAATGTTGCAATGAAAGGTATTAATTTGTATACTAACTCTAAGTTTTTATTTTTTGCAAAGGGGGGAAAGGAGGGAATAGTGGAAGAGACTTGCCTCCCCTACCCCACATTGGGCATGGTGTGTACTCCTGGGAAAGGGGAAGAAGCAGAGACAGAAGCAAGGGGATCAGGAGCTCAAAGTCAGGCTTGACTACAGAGATTCTGTCAAAAGAAAAAAGAAAAGAAGAAGAGGGTTGGGAATATGCCTGGGTTTAGTCCCCAAAACTATAAAACTGGGTGTGGCTACAGAAGAATCACAAATTTAAGGTCATATGTAGGTAGTTGAGGCCAATTTCTTACCAGTCACAATCCTATCTAAAGGTGAGGCAGGACAGAAAAGTTACAGGGAGGAAAGTTAAAAATATTTGCCAATCACTTTATGATTATTCAGAACAATTAGTAGCACAAAAGGAATGACCTTGTGTTCAAAAATTAATTTCGTGGCTGCTGTAAGAATGTGGAAGTCTGAATGAGGAACTTTCTCTTGCTTATTCTGGATTGCTATTGCTATACGTAGCATCAAATGCCCATGAATTTGCTTGTTATCGGTCATAAAGAAAACACATTTACAGGTTCGAGATTGACTGTGTCGTTGAGATAACGGGAAATGGACTCCACTTGGGACATGAGAGATGATGTAGTCTTTCATTAATGGCGTGGTTTATTTTAGTGTCATAAAACGTTTATAAAAATGTGATAAAAAAAAAAAACCATCTGGAAACCTTTAAATATGATTTTAAAACATCTGGGGGACAGATTTGACAGGCGAGATCATGGCCTGTGTAGTTCAGGCTTCCCCTCCCTCCCACACACACACCCACAACACACCCACATACACAAAGTTGTTTCAAAAAACACGCCATTGCCGCCTGTCTCTGGGAGAGGAAGGGGTGGGGGGAATCCTGGCAGAAGATGATGACCTTGGGTTTTTTTGATCCTCTTGTCTCCATCTCCCCAAGGCACAGATTACAAGCCTGCGCCACCACGCCGAATTTTAGAATTGTTTTAAAATAGATTTCTGAATGTTTTAAAGTTTGAAAACTTTATGTAGGTTTGCGCAAGGTAGTTAGGAAACTACATTTCCCAAGAGTCCACTCGGCAACTCTCCACACTCTCCCGGCCTCTTCACCAAAAGGTACACTGGGAAATGTAGTGCTCTCAGCTGCCGGGCACACAAGGCTGGCGAAGGAAGACGGGAAGTGCGCCGCCAGTGGCAGGACAGGGACCGAACAAGGACTCTGCACACCCCCAATTTGGTGTGTGCGGTCAGAGAAGGGCCCAGGTCCTCTGTACCTAGCGGGTAGAGCAAGGTGCCAGTAGGGTTCACGCGCGGGCGAGTTGCTTGGAGGTCCCTGACTGGAAGGTGCCAACCACAGGGGGTCGAGCTCGTACCCGCCCCACCCTGGCTGCGGCCGCGCGGGGAGGAAGCGCGCAGAGGCCGAGTGCAGAAGTTTCCTTTTCTGAACAGCTTCAGCTAGACAGGGTGGGGATGCATGACTTCAGTCGGAAGAAAACTCGAAAGCCCAAGGGCTCAAAATAAGCGACTTCCCGAAAAACAACATTAAAAAAACAAGCAACAACAAAAAAAAACCCTCCTCTCCCCACCGCTAGCCATGGGCAGCCGAGATCACTTGTTCAAAGTGCTAGTGGTGGGAGACGCCGCCGTGGGCAAGACGTCACTGGTCCAGCGCTACTCCCAGGACAGCTTCAGCAAGCACTACAAGTCCACCGTGGGAGGTGAGAGGCCGCGCCGGGAGCAGGCGTCGGGGCTTGCAGCGGGTAGTCGCTGGGTGCTGGGGGGGGGGGGGGGGGGGGGGGGGGTCCCAACCTGCGCTGTCTGCCTGCAACGATCAGGCCGAAGCATACAGGTGAGAGATGGAGAAGGTGGAGGGGTCTGAGTAGGGCTGTCACGGCAGCCAGCTGTACTCTTCTCTGCCGTGAGCTTCCCCGAGCAATTAATTAACTTCTCCAATCAGTCGGAGGCAGCTTGAGCCTGGGTTCAAAGTGCGAGCTGGGGAGGGTTTGCTCTGTTTCTCACCGGCAGGGGACTGTGTTGATGAAAAGAACCGACTTGAGCTAAGGAGGGCAGAGCCTAGGAGTTAGGCAGTCAAGAAGGGCCGGATGTGGGTGAAGATTGGGGAACAGATTCTGGTTAGGAACTGATGAGACCTGTGGGTTGCTCTAATAAAGATATTCGTGTTGGACTTCGTGGGAAATGTGAGGAATTCAAGAAAGAATGTCAACTACACCCAGAGTGGCCTATCTTCCCACCCTTCTTCTCTAACGCTAGAGGAAGGGAGGGGAGGACAGAAAGAAACACCAAAAGTTAATTAATTTCTTTCCTGGTGTGGCCTTGAACTTAATTGAAGGGAATCACACCCACCCCCTACCCCCACCCCCCCGCACCACTACAAGTAGAAGGTAGTTAACAAGGTGGTGATATGAAAGAGTAACCTAAAATAAAAAACTAAAATTTTTATTTAAAGCTTGTACCAATATAGACTTTGAAAGTGTGCACCAGTGTTCATATGAAAGTTGTTTTTAATTAGCTATTTACTTGAAATGAAAACTTCAAAGGATATTGGCAAAGATGGGAGAGATGTCTCAGTGGGTACAGTGCTTTATAGCCAAGCCTGACTGCCATGAGCTGAGTCCCCAACCCCACAAGAGGGACAGAGAAGAGACCTCAAAGTTGTCCTCTGACCTCCATGGAAGCACTGTGGCATGGAGCAGGCACACAGACAGACAGACAGACACACACACACATATAAAACATTCTAATTTTTCAAAAAGTATCTGGCAAAATTAAGGGCTTAACATTTCAAAGAATTGCGTTTCCCTACAGTATGAATATAATTGACTCGGACAATTTGGGTTTGCTGGTTTGTCTCCCAGTGTTTATTATTATAAATTCTCCCTGGTTTTTACTTCTGTCACGATGTAGAATATGTTTCCAAACCGAAATTACTCTGTTTCTCTCCTTGACAACTAGGCTTCCCAAGCACAGTATGGCTTTCTATGCCTTTAATTCCACGCTCAGGAAGATCTTAAGTGGGTGCTAGCCTGTGCCACACAACTCGGGAGGTTCAACTGACCTGCCGGCAGATTGCCGCATGGCTCTTATACTTCGTCCTCTGGAACCTTTTCAGTTATCCCGGTTTTCTGCCTGACGTAATCACCAAAGGTCTTATGGACGACATAGAGTCTTTTGTTGTGTTTTCTCGTTTATACTATTTGCTCAGATACCAACAGTGAAGTTGAATGTAGAAGACACAAAAACAAAAATTGGTTTTTTTAAAACAACTTTATTTAACTTTATTTCATGCGTATTGGTATAATGATGTCAGATTCTCTTGAAATGGAGCTACAGACAGCTGGCAAGCTGCCATGTGGGTGCTGGGAATTGAACCTGGGTCCTCTGGAGAAACAGTCAGTGCTCTTAACCACGAGCCATCTCACCAGCCCCAAAAAACAAAATTGTTTAACTTAACTTCATTTCCTTTGTC
Organism: Arvicola amphibius; assembly: GCF_903992535.2. Classification (NCBI taxonomy): domain Eukaryota; kingdom Metazoa; phylum Chordata; class Mammalia; order Rodentia; family Cricetidae; genus Arvicola; species Arvicola amphibius. The sequence goes on along the minus strand of NC_052058.2, from coordinate 88,229,499 downwards.
TCCCTCATCTTTTCCCCTAAGAAACCCCCTAAAAACTCTCCGCAGAAAACCATATAACCTGAGAAGAGGAATTATTCCATAACCTTTCCTATCCTAGCCATGGGGATAATTAGTATCAAATAACTTGATCTGATAGAGGCGAAAACCCTGAATATCTTTGAGTATGAATTGTGTGTCCCGCCGCTTACCAGCCGTGTGGGAACTCCTCTCCCCCAACGGAAGGGCTTAAGCCTAAATGGAGTTTTAAGATTCAGGGTTGTCTTTGTGTATTTAATCTGATCTTAATCCCTGGATTAAAAAAAATATTTGTGTGTGTGTATGCATGAACATGTGTATCATGACATACATGTAGAAGTCAGAGGATGTTTTGTAGGTTTAGGTTATGGGGACTGAACTTGGGTTGACAGGCTTGGCAAAAGTCCCTTTAGCTTGCCCACAGAGCCATCTCACAGCCCCCCCCCCCCCCCCCCCGACCGACTAATTAAAGTATGATATGTGTATATTTTCAGTGGATTTTGCGCTGAAGGTTCTCCAGTGGTCTGACTCCTCAGAGATGGTGCGGCTTCAACTTTGGGATATATTGCAGGTATAAAATGGAAGACCAGACAGGAACAAGGAAGAAATTATTTAGCCAGTAACTGCCTGGGGTCGGGTGGAGGTAGGGTGGAAATTGGAATGGCAAAACTGACATCTTTTTTTTTTTTCCTTCCTGAAGCTACAAGTTGAGCTTCTCTGAGCTTTTGAGATGATTTTGGCAGCATATTGCCCCAAAGACAAGATGCCCACTACCCTCTGTGTGGGTGGAGATTGCTGTTAAGGTAGCAGATTGTCCCATGGTGGATGCTCCCCCTGGTAGGAGGGTGGGCTCTAGATCTTCAGCTGACTTTAGTGAGAAGCAAGATCTCCAGAAAACAAGACAGTGATAATGGTGAATCCCGTATTCTATGCTATCTTCAGAGTATTCGGATTTACTGGTTCACTGGACCTGTCGTGAAAGCGTTTCTCTTACTCAGCAACTGACAGATCAGAAGTGCCAGCCTGACTTTCTTAAAGTTGCACAGATAGTAAGTGGCAGCAGGGATGTGAGCACTGCAGTTTGGAGACAGAATCTACAGTGGAAAGTGACCGAATTTAGTAACCCTTAATGGGCTAGGCAAGGTCAGAAGGGAAGGGAAGGGAAGGAGCCCTTTCTACTGTGTACAAAAACACCCTGTCCTCCAATAAAGGAAGAGGAGAGGATATCAGAGAGGGTGCTAACTTCAGAATCACCCTTTTCCTTTTTTTTCTTTTTTTGTTTTGTTTTGTTTTGTTTTTTGTTTTTCGAGACAGGGTTTCTCTGTAGCTTTGGAGGGCCTGTCCTAGAACTCACTCTGTAGATCAGGCTGGCTTCGAACTCACAGAGATCCCCCATCTCTGCCTCCCAAGTGCTGGGATTTAAGGGCCTGTGCCCCACTGCCCGTCCCAGAAACACCTTTTGAGAGCTTTCTCTTCCTTCCCTCCAGGGCAGGAGCGTTTCACCTCAATGACGCGACTATACTATCGAGATGCTTCTGCCTGTGTTATTATGTTTGATGTCACCCAATGCCACTACTTTCAGCAACAGCCAAAGATGGGAAACAGGATCTGGACAGCAAGCTCACATTGCCCAGTGGAGAGCCGGTGCCCTGCCTTGCTCTGGCCACCAAGGTGTGTGGCCAGTTTAAGTAAATGGCCCCTGGCATCTGTCAGTCACTAGAGTAAAAAGTATCTAAAAGGCCCTGTGTTTCTGAGCATGTACATCCTGTTTTTTTTTTAAGCTAGAGTCTGTGTAGCCAAGGCTAACCTAAAACTGACAGTCCCTGCTTCTGTTGCTAAAATGCTATAATTAGTGCCACCGTGCCCTGGCCGCCAGCATGCCTGGTTTGCCCCTTTCAAGTTGGCAGTCACCTCTGCTTTCTTTGAAGAGATATTGAGAAAGTAATTTTCTCTTTCTCTCTCTCTCTCTCTCTCTCTCATCTCTCATCTCTCTCTCTCTCTCTTTCTTTCTTTCTTTCTTTCTTTCTTTTCTTATTTTGGTGGGGTGGTGTTTGCTTGCATATATGTCTGTACGCCATGTGTGTGCCTGGTGCCCAAGGAGGCCAGAAGATGGTGTCAGGTTCCGTTGGGTCTGGTGTTACAGAGCATTGTGAGCTGACGTATGGGTATTGGGAATTGAACCTGGGTCTCTGGAAGAGCAGTCAGTGCTCTTAACTGCTAAGCCAACTCAACTTTCCTGAGAGTGACTCTTATTTTAAAGGAAAAATCTTGGCTGCAGATTTTAGATGTTGGTGGTCTCAGCCATTGGTTGAAAATTGTTCTAAATGCACAGGTTCCCATGAAGGTTATGGTGTTGCCATTTATGTATTTTCTTTGTCAGAGTGATCTGTCTCCTTGGGCAGTGAGCCGGGACCAGATTGACCGGTTCAGTAAGAGACGGTTTCACAGGTTGGACAGAAACGTCAGTCAAGGAGAACAGAAACATTACCCGAAGCCATGAGGTGAGTAGCTCTTAGTGTTTCTGGGGACAGGCACACAGATTTGCTGTCCCCCATGGCTCCATAGGCCCTCTTTTCTGATTTCTGATCAAACAAGTTACAGATCACAGCCCCTGGAACGCCAGCTTGAGGATGGAGGGGTTGCTTAAGCCCGGTTGTCTTCATGGAGTGCTGCCTGGTGATGAGACCCTGCCTGCTGCATCGCCTTCGTCTCCAACTTCTTCTCAGGCTTATTTCTCTCTTTGTTTTTCTTTTTTTTTTTTTTAAAGAGTCCTCGTTGAAAAGATGATGAACAATTCCAGAGAAGATGTAATGTCTTTGTCCACCCAGGGGAACATACATCAACCTCCAGACCAAGCCCTCCTCTGGCTGGACCTGCTGCTAGTTCTTTAGGCTCCTTTTCTGTCCAGGTCGCGAGTCCGCCTCTTCCTGTTGGTTGCCCACCAGGCATAAAAGTCTATTACGAACATTTTCATTGTCTCTTGCCAACTGCTGCCCAGAGTCGAGGCCCCGCCCACTGGGGCCTTGGAAAAGGGCTGCCTGGAACCCATGTGCATTTTGGTTGCTACTTAGATGTTGTCTCTGACTTAACTGTTGGCCCATGTAGTCCAACTAGAGCGTCCTATGTGCCTGTGATCATCTCATCCCTCAACTGCGGTATGAGTTTATGGGAAGGATTAAAAATTAGTACCGTGTGCTTGTTTGTGTTTGTGGTGCCCAGGATGAGACTCGGGGCCTTGCACGTGCTGGGCAAGCACATTGCTGCTGAGTACATCCAAGCCTTAGCATCTGAGTTTGAAAATATTCTCAGGGTCAGCAAGATGGCTCAGTGCATAAACACATTTCCACCAAGCTAGAAAACCTGAGTTCTCTCCCTGGGGACCACATGTTGGGAGAATTGACTCACACAAGTTTGTCCTGTGACTTAGACACACTCACCATGGCGGACTCTTGCTCTCAAACATACAGAGTAAATAAGTAAATATCAAAAGTATGAATGAAATAATTCTCAAAGACAACTTGTGGTGCATATGCCTACAATCCTAGTACCTGGGTGGCTGAGGCAGGAGAATTAAATAAACATACAGGCACAGCTTGGGCTACATAGTGTCAGATCCCATCTTTCAAAATAATAATAGCAATATTTCTCTCCAGTTTTTTTTGAGATTTTTTTTCTGTTTTGATGTAGAAAAACATCATGAGTTCAGACTGAGAGAAAATAAGGTCAGATGGCCTTTTAGCCAAATTCCCATTTCTTACAGTATTCTCCTGTACTGGATTTAACATTTCAACATCAGATTCTGGGGTACAGAAGGAAGGCATTGGATTAGTTTGGGGCTACTGGTGGGAAAACAGGATCACTATATTTTTAAAACTTTTAGTCATAATTAGTCTTACCTTGTCTTGGCTTCAAGAATAGTCAAGTTTTGGGCTGGAGAGATGGTTTCAGCAGTAAAGAGCTTTCTGCTTTTAGAGAGAAGCTGAGCCTGACACCTAGCACCCACACTGGGAAGCTGGACCACCACCTATAACTCCAGCTGTAGAGGGATTCATTGTCTCTGGTCTCAAACACCTTTATTCACATGCATATACAGACATACACATACATACATGACATACACATATCTATACATAATAAAAATAAAAACAAAACAGAAGGTAAAGATCATCTTCAGCCACATTAAAAAAAAAAAAAAAGTCAAGCTTTTGGCTGGGAGTAGTGGTACTCGCCTATAATCCCAGATCTTGGAAGGCTAAGGCAGAGAATTTAAGACCATTCTTAAATTTAAGAGACTATCAAAACAATAAAAGAGTCTAGAGAGATAGCTCAGCTGCTCTTCAATGCAGAAAGATTCAATTCCCAGCACCCACATGGTGACTCACAAAGTACTGTGACACCAGTTTATGACACTCCCTTCTGGCATCCTCAGGTATTGCATGTAGTGAGCAGACATACATGCAGGTAAAACACTCATATGCATAAGATCAGGGTAAAAAACCAAACAACAGAAAAACTGCAAATGTAAAACTACCTATCCGTATTGTGATGACATTTCTTAGCACACACTTTTTTTTTCTCATTAGTTTCTTAACTAGTATTGGCAGGGATTTTAGGGGGTGCCCTGGGCTGATTTTTTTGTTGTTGTTTCTTTTGTTTTTTTTTAAAAACAGGGTCTCACTCTGTAGCACCATCGAACTTGGGCTGCTCTCTCTGTGCACAATGCTGTAAACAAAGCCAATGGACTTATCTAAAGTCGGTCTGTTCTCCACAGCCCTAGCGGTGTGAATAAGAAGGAAAGGGAGGGGAGGCTAATCAAACAGAATTCTACTGAGCAATTGGATTTTATGAACACAGTGAGTAGCCTGTGCTGAACAGCCACAGGAGGCCAATATGCCCCAACCTTGGCCTAAAGACTGAGAGAGGACACACTGAAAATCATTAGATAGCTTAAGATCTATAAATTCCGCCGGGCGGTGGTGGCGCACGCCTTTAATCCCAGCACTCGGGAGGCAGAGGCAGGAGGATCTCTGTGAGTTCAAGACCAGCCTGGTCTACAAGAGCTAGCTCCAGGACAGGCTCTAAAGCTGCAGAGAAACCCTGTCTCGAAAAACCAAAAAAAAAAAAAAAAAAAAAAAAAAAAAAAAAAAAAAAAAAAAGATCTATAAATTCCGAAGAAATTTGTTAACTTTTCTCCAGAACAGTGATTTACAGCCTACCCAAGGCTAATATTTTCAGTGAGTGTGAGATTATCTTAAGGCCTGAAATTATAGGCTAGGTCTTAAATAAATGTCCCATATCTGGCTCATCAGAACTATCAAAAGTTTATGTGTGTGTGTATATGTACACATGTGTTTGTGGGATGTGTGCATGTGTGGTGTATATGCATGTGTGTGTATGTTTCATGTTTTAAGCTTTTTAGAGAATCTTTAATCTGTTCAATGAAAATTCCCAGTGAAGGGCTGGAGAGATGGCTCAGAGGTTAAGAGCATTGCCTGCTCTACCAAAGGTCCTGAGTTCAATTCCCAGCAACCACATGGTGGCTCACAACCATCTGCAATGAGGTCTGGTGCCCTCTTCTGGCCTGCAGACATACAGACAGAATGTTGTATGCATAATAATAAAATAAAAATATTTTTTAAAAAAGACATAGACAAGTAGATTGGATCAAAAAACAGAAGCCTCCAAGAAACACACTCACCATGAAAGAAAGATATTACCTTATGTAGTGATGGGGTGAGCAGACCTGCTTTTTATCCTGCCCGGCTCCCGCATCGCTAGCTTAGCCCTAGAAATAACAACACACAAACCGTATTCATTTAAACACTGCCTGGCCAATTAGCTCTAGCCTCTTACTGGCTAACTCTCACATCTTGATTAACCCATTTCTATTAATGCGTGTAGCACCACAAGGTGGTGGCTTACTGGGAAGATTCTAACCTACGTCCATCTTGGGCCGGAGCTTCAAGGCGACTGCCTCACTGCCTTCTACCCAGCATCCTGTTCTGTTTACTCTGCCTACCTAATTTTCTGTCCTATCAAAGGGCCAAGGCAGTTTTTTTATTAACCAATGAAAGTAACACATAGACAGATGACCCTCCTCCATCAAACTTAGGGTGAAAGGGTGAAAAAAATATTACAAACAAATGGTCCCAGGAAACAAGCCAATGTTGCTATGTAATATTCAACAAAATAGCAGCTATAAAGAAAAAGTGAATTTTGTAGGAGAATATATTGAACTGTAAAATTCAATATATTTAATAAATTTAAATTTAATAGTGTATTAAATCAGACAATCCAGGCCCAGAATGTCAAATGACACATATTCATCTCATGCGGATACTAGCTTTGAGTTTTTAGATTTGTGTGCTTAATTTGTAGAGCTCAGGAAGCTAGAAAGGGCCCATGAGAGGGTGGCTAGTAGAACATGTATGGTATGAAAATAGAAGGGAGGATTCCTGAGGAATAAAGGTTTAAACAGGGATGGCAGTTCATAGACCTGAGAGTAATAGGTAAGAGTAGCAAAGATAACAATATATGGGAAGCCAACTCTCTGGGAGCTAATTAAAAATATATTTTATGGCTTTATTTTTTATGTGTGTGAGTGTTTTTGCTTGCTTGTATGTATGTGTGTGCATCACATGCACGTCTGGTACTCTCTTGTTTGTTTGTTTGTTTGTTTTGGAGACAGGGTTTCTCTGTAACTTTGGAGCCTGTCCTGGAACTAGCTCTTGCAGTCCAGGCTGACGTCGAACTCACAGAGATCCGCCTGCCTCTGCCTCCTGAGTGGTGGTACTAAAGGCGTGTGCCGCCACCACTCGGCGTCTGGTACTCTTGAGTTCAGAAGTGAGCATCAGTCCTCTGAACCCAAACTGGAATTAAAGATGTTTGTAAGCAGCCAGGCGGTGGTGCCGCACGCCTTTAATCCCAGCACTTGGGAGGCAGAGGCAGGCAGATCTCTGTGAGTTCGAGGCCAGCCTGGTCTATAAGAGCTAGTTCCAGGACAGGCACTGAAGCTACAGGGAAACCTTATATATATATAAAAAGATGCTTATAAGCTATCATATGGGTAATGGGAACTCAAGTGGGTCCTTTGCAACAGCAACAAGTGCTCTTAAACCACTGAGCATAGGGGCTGAAGAAGTGGCTCAATGGTTAAGAGCATTCCTTGCTCTTGCAAAGAACCCAGGTTTGGTCCCCAGAATCCACTTGATAGCTCACAAACATCTGTAACTCCAGTCCAAGGAGATCTGGTGCCCTCTCTTGGTCTCTGCAGGTACTGCATAAGTGTGATGCACAGGCAAAACACCCTACACATGAAAAATGAAAAAATATATTTAAAAGAGTTTTAATATGGGTATTCTGCATGGGTGGACTATGATAAAACCCATAATACATGAGTGATTAAATGAAAATCTCAATGCTGAATGTGGGACTATCTCCCTATAAACTATTTGTCAGGAAGCCCCCAAAACAACACAGGCTATTGCCACTGCTCTTGGCTGTCCACCAGAATTAGGTGATAAGACTCTGTGGCTGGAAATACAGCATACTTTAGTTGCAGGACATACAGAAATCAAGCAGAAATTGACATGATAGCTTTTATAGTGCCAGAAGACTCTATGCAGGCAGATGAGGGAGAGAAGCCATTAACAGTATTACTCACCAGCAAACCGTTCATGCTACAGTTCTGGGCTGCCAATTAAGATTTGCCCACTGATGCAATAGTGGCATAAAGGTTATGAAAGTAACCAACTACTTTTGGATTGGATTTGAGGCCTGTTCCACAAGAGGAAATTCATGCTTGGTGCTGTAAACTTAGTCAAAAGTCCGTGACTGGGAAGGCCATAGTCCCTAGTGGGGAACCTACCACACTTATTTCACTAAATAGACATGCTGCCAACCTGCCTTCTGAATATTTATGTTCATACGCATAGATTAGTGCTGCCCTCCTCATTGGCCAGAGAAGCTTGTCTCTGCAGTGGTTAACAGTTAATACGGAACTATAACTGTCAAATTGCTGAAATTAAGTGATTTCTGAGGGCTCAGCCCCAGACAGGACATATATATCAACCACCACTGCCACCTGCCCTGTTGAAAGGCTCGACGAACATCAAAGAAGAGGGATCAGAAAGGTCATAAGAGCTGGAGGACTGAGAGGAGTGCTGTGAAATGCAAGCTTCTGGACAAGACGAGGGCATTGCACTCGTGAACTTACTGAAGCTATGGTTCCCTTCCCAAGACCCGCACAGGATCAAGGTGACAGCATCAGTCAGCTTCCCAGCAGGCAGCAGTAACTGAACTCACTGAGTTTCCAAAGGAAAGAGAGAGAGGGAGAAAGAGGACATAAGAAGTGAAGAGGGGAATGTGCTGGAGGTAAACAGGAGGAGCAGGAGTGAGTGGGGATGACTTAAACAAGATACATTGTTTAAAATAAAGACTTCCTATTTATAGAGATACATTATTTAGAATAAAGCCCCTCCAACCACTAAGCTAATGTTTTGGCCAATAAGAAAAGGCAAGAATACCCTACAGTGTATTCTGAAAAACCCACTGAATGGATGAGAACAAGGCTGCCTTATCTCTGTTCTTTGAACAGAAGAACAGGTGACTAAATAGTTTTCCCTAAGGAAAACTAGTCATAGGGCAGCCACTAGGGGTCGTCAGCATTTGAGTGAAGATTTGTTATCTTTACTAATTAGCCAGGATTGGTCCACAAGGCTTTCATAAATGACTGGTAAGCTGCAATTGTATTTCTCACCCTTAACTCCCCCTTCCTTTGTTTTGAATCAGAGTCTCAGTCTGTAGCACAATTTGGCCTGGAACTCACTATCCAGCCCAAATTGGCCTCAGACTCCAAGCAATCATTTTGCCTCAGCTTCCTGAAAGCTACAATTAGGTGTGTGCATTATCTCCAGATAACTTTATTCTTTCCATGGTCTGCCTTGCTTCTTTGGGGCACTGCCCCATCCTATCTGAGGGTTGTTTTTGTTGCCAGAGGTTTCTGTCCCACCCTGTCCTGCAGTCGTTCAGTCCCAAAGAAAAACACAGAGGTCTACATTAATCATAAACTGGTTGGCCTATTAGTTAGCTCAGGCTTCTTATTAACTAATTCTTACATCTTAAATTGTCCATTATTCTTGTCTATGCTAGTCACGTGGCTTAGTACCTTTGATCAGTGAGGTGTTCTCATCTTCCTTCCTCTGTGTTGACTGCAGACTAACTCTTTCCTTTTCCCAGAAGTCTTCTGTTCTCATCGTCCCACCTCTACTTCCTGCCTGGTTGCCCCATCTATACTTCCTGCCTAGCTACAGGCCAATCAGTATTAAAACAATACAATATAAGTGCCGAGGTACAAGACCATTGTCCCACAGCATGTTTTTTCTTTTTTCTTTGTAGCTCTAGCTGGACTGGAAATCAGGTTGTACTCAAACTCCAAGAGATCTTACTGCCTCTGCCTTTGCCTCCTGAGTACCAGAATTCAAGGCAAGTGCCACTATGCCCAGCCATGAGGCTTTTTTTTAACCTGTCATCCTTTTGTATGCAGTGGCCCACATTTGACTTGATGAGGAGATGAAATTCTGTAAAATCCAGTGACCCAGTTGCCCAAGGAAACAGACCTCAATGCCTTTTCCCACCCCCGCCACAAGTATTAGTAGGTACCAGAAGTTTCCTCGACTATGTAAATCACTCACTGCTAACTAGAGCCAAGCATGATGTCACAAACCTGTAACGGCACTCAGGAAGCAGAGGTAGGATTGCAAGTTCCAGGCCAGCCTGGGTTACAAGACAAGGCCCTGTCTCAATAGCAATAGTAAGCATCATCATCATCGCTGTCTTCATCATCATCATCATCATTATCACCACAAAATAATTCCCAAGGCTGCATCTGGGAATAGGAAAGAAGTCGCAAGGAAACCATACATTAGAACCCTCCATGTATTTACGATTCAGACATAAATACCAGAAAATGCAGCCTATGTCTAGATACTGCCTGTTAGGAGAATTCTGCTGTAGTTTCGAGAGCAATCTAGAGAGTTTCTGTATAATACCGGTATGTGTACCTATTATAAGGAACATGACTGATTGCTAGCGAGCCCAAACATTCCAGTGTGGGTTCTGAAAGCCAGAAAACTAAGAGAACTGTTGTTCCTGTCTCATTGAAGCCTGTCAGGCTGAGCTCTCTCATACTTGAGAGAAAGCAGCCTTTTGTTCTACTAGGGCCTTCAGCTGATTGGCTGAGGCCTCCTCACATTAGGATGGGCTGTCGGGTCTATACAGTCTACCAATTTAAATGGTGATCTCATCAAAACACAAAAAAGCCAGAAGAGCATTGGGCCAACTACCTGGACTCTCACCCAGCCAAGTGAACATGAAATTAATTATCCACACATTCTTTATAATTCCTAGCAAGCCACGGGTAGTATTTTGATACCTTCACACAAATTCATTTTGATTCACATTCAAATTAAGAACTAATTATGCCAACAGGAGGTAAAAAGGAGGATGATTGGGAAGAGGAAGGTTAAGATTTCATGGTTTATTATGATATGACCCAAAAGACCTGCATATTTAATTCTGTCGCTCAGATCTGCAAGGTGTGTTGGCCTTTTCAATTGTCTTTGAAATAAGAAAACCAAGAGTTCTTTCTATTTTATGTCTGAGGAACAAATGTCTGAAAATTTGACTGACTGCAAGGCAGCTGGCTGCATTTGTAATTGAGCCAAGACATAACTGCACGTCTTCTCATTCCCTGGCTCTACTCTGTCACTTGGGTTTCTGGGAAACATTTGGCCTAAAAAACCCTTTTTGGAAATTAAGCCCAGACATTTAGAGAAACAGAATTGAGTCCTTCGGGATTTAAAGCTCTTGGTTTGCGTTAGGTATATTGCTTTTAAGAACACACGGTGTGTGGGATAGAGACACGTTATTAAATTTGGGGTAAACAAGCTGTAACTTGAATAGCAAGCAGTACAGGCATTTTGCACAATGTTTTGGTGGCCAGTTGTACTGAGATATACCGTCAAGTGTGTTGAATATCTTGGTTTTATTTATTTGTTTGCAAGTTTAGGGACTGTAACAGTTATTCTAATTTCCAACGGTTGCTAGTGGGAGCTAATGTTAACTTGAGTGTTGCTGTAAACCACATATTCCTAAGAAACCCACACAGACCATTTTTATTTCCACAGTGACAGTAAGAGAGAAATACATGAGGAGAGTGAAGCTCATTGATCCTTTTTGTGGTGCTAAAGGTCAAACCCAGGGTTGTAACCCCGCTTGGCAGGGTCAGCTATTCAGGGTCCTCTGAAGGGGCACTACCTGGAAGACATGGGCTGGAGAGAGAAACGGAGACCAAGCAAGATTCTATTGTCAAGGTCTCCCATTTATTGGGGTGAAGGTTACAGCTTATATAGCCCTTGAATGGGGTGGAGATAGGGGTAGGCAGGAACTTTGCCAGGGTAACGGAAGGTCATCAGCCAGCACCTGGTGTAAGCCGAAACATGTGATACATTAAAATTGGAATAAGGGGCGGTTCCGTTAACAGATAGTTCTCAAGATAGTTGGGATGTGGGGCGGGTTCTCCGTAAACATCCTTAGGGCAATGACCTCTGCTATCCTTTAGGACAATGGTCCCTGACACAGGGTCTCAGGCACAAACGCTCTGGACTGAGCTGCACTCCAGACCTACTGAATTTAAGTATCAGATTCTTGCCCTACAGCTGGTGATTATTCCAACAGTGTTCATCAGATCCTCTATTACTTCCTTTCTAATTTGAAAGCTCAAATGAAACTAAGCTTTAAATTAAGGGTGTTTCTGGAATGTGCTCTATTACACTGGTTTTCATACGCTGTCAATAACATCCTGCCTGCCTACCATCATCTTAAACTATATGTTGGCTTCGCCAGGGAAAGCATTTCTAGTTGTTCTTCATGCATTTTTTAAAAATTCTTGGCATTTATTCTTTGGAATAAACTTGAGAATATTAATAAATTTGTAATAAATTCTATGTTGATTTGAGAGAATCCTTGATTCATGTGTGATGGCCCAAGTTCAATCCCTGGAATATAACATGTGTGTGCCTGTAATCCTAGCACTTGTACAGTGAGATGTGAGGTGGAGACCAAAGGATGTGAGAAGTTCTGGGTGTCTAAGCTCAGAGACTCAACAAGCCCTGTCTCTACAAGGTGGGAATAGAGAGGTAACTCCTAAAAGTCGTCCTCTGACCTCCATGTGTTTGCCATAGCACACAACTCACAGACACATATACACAAATAAAGACATAGTAAGACTACACACATATGTACAGACAGATATGTGTATACAAATGAACTTTTTTAATATTTATTTATTATGTATACAATATTCTGTTTTGTGTATGTCTTCAGGCCAGAAGAGGGCACCAGACTTCATTACAGATGGTTGTGAGCCAACATATGGTTGCTGGGAATTGAACTCAGGACCTTTGGAAGAGCAGGCAATGCTCTTAACCTCTGAGCCATCTCTCCAGCCCCACAAATGAACTTTTTATGTAATTGTTAGTTTAGCTCTCTGGCTATAATTGGCACTTCTCTACAAAACAGTCCTGGCTGTCCTAGAACTCACTCTGTAGACCAGGCTGGCCTTGAACTCACAGAAATCCACCTGCCTCTGCTTCCTGAGTGCTGGTATTAAATTCATGTACCACCACTGCCCAGCGACTGACTTCTTTTTGGGAAAAATATCATACCTATACTATATATGTTCACATCGTTTTCCTTTTCAAAAGTATTTATCATTGTATTGTGTCTATGTGTGAACCTAAGGGCATTGTTTTCTTTTTTCAAATGATATATTATTGTAGGTGTGTCTATGAGTGGCCCTATGAGTATGTGGAAGTCAGAGGACAACTTGCAGGAGCCTGATCTCTCCTTGTAACATGTGTGTCCCAAAGGATTGAGTCCTTTAAAGAAACCCTGTCTCAAAAAGCAAAACAAAACAAAAAAACAATTCAGAAAGAGCTGGCTTAGGACTTTAGGTTGGGAGGAAAGGTTGTATTAGAACTCTTACACAAAAGTTTATGTGTAGAACAGTGTTAATTAGTTTAATTAGGTTAAAATGATGATTGTTACATTTTTAGGTCTCTCTCTCTCTCTCTCTCTCTCTCTCTCTCCCTCCCTCCCTTCCTGACCCCCCCCCCTCGGTTTTTTTTTCCCCTCTCGGTTTTTTGAAACAGGGTTTCCCAGTAGCTATGGCGTCAGTCCTGGAACTTGCTCTGTAGACCAGGCTGGCCAACCGTTAGGTCATTCTCTTAACCAATAGTAGTATATCTACCAGGTGCCAGGTACTTGTGACTTTGTAACTCTGTGTGTGTGTGTGTGTGTGTGTGTGTGTGTGTGTGTGTGTGTGTGTGTGTTATTGGGGGCCTTGAGTACCAGCCTCAGTACCCCCTCAGGGCTCAGAATAGGATGTCTATGGCAGGTGAGGATCTTAGGGTGGAAAATTAACTCAAGCATGTTATCTCTGCACGTTCTTTACTTTTCAGGCGAGGGGAGAAAATGAAATGAAGGGGCATAGAGGAGGAGAAGGAGGAGGAGGAGGAGGAGGAGGAGGAGGAGGAGGAGGAGGAAGAAGAAGAAGAAGAAGAGGAAGAAGAAGAAGAAGAAGAAGAAGAAGAAGAAGAAGAAGAAGAAGAAGAAGAAGAAGAAGAAGAAGAAGAAGGAAGAGGTGTTCTCCATGAGGTTTCTAGTTTTTACAGACATAGTTGGAAAATTCCATAGGCAAGGACAATGATAATATGCATATCAAAATCACAAAAAGGGCAGGTAGAAGCTGACAAAGCAGCACTTCAGAACAGGAACAGGTGACACCCTCCAGGAAAGAGTGAGCATTCAAAGGCAAATCCCTGACATTCCAAACCATTAGGTAAGGTTACTAACCATCCCTGAATCCTGAATTCACCCATTCTCTCATTCAATCTCTATTGTCATAACCAGCTTTGGGGACACCCTGATTTGTCTATTAGCTAAGGTGGGGCATGCTACCTTCCTGCTCAGGGCCTGTCTTCTATAGAAATTTCTATGTGGTCTGTTTGCAGGTAATTTTGTGGGATTGACTCTATGTAAATTTGACTGTTAGAACAAAGAGTGAATGTTATTGCTCTAAGGCCTCCTGGTGAGTGTAAGGGTGGTGGGGTGGGGTGGGAGGTGAAGCAAGGTCATTCCCCTTGCAGGGGAAGTCACACTGCTGAGGTGTTTGGGGAATGAATCCCATTTTGAAGGGATGAATCACTGCCTCACAAGGTTTCCACAGATACAACAGCAACTTTTCTAGAAGACAAGTGTTCCCGCAGCTCTGCAAAACGAGTGGCCCATAAGTTGTACACTTGTGGGCCTGCTTTATGAATCTGTCAGCTGTATATTTACTGTATTCTTGTGGGCTCCCACAGAGTGTGCGTGTGCGTGTGTGTGTGTTGGGAGAGCCAGTGTATCATGGCCTGTGCTGTGAAAGGAGAACAGAGGACATGGGTGTTGGTCCTTGCCTTCCAGGGTTTCTTTTTATTTGCCCCTGGGTATGCCAGGTTAGACAAATACTAGGTTTCAAGGATTCTCTTGTTTCTATTTCCCACCTCTCCCTAGGAGCACTGGCATTATAGATATACACTATTGTGCTCTGCTTTTATATTGGTTCTGGGGATTCAAATTCAGGTCCTCATGCTTACGCAGTGCATGCTTTCCCACTGGGCCGTCTCCCCAATCCCTTCAGCCTCTTCTAAAGGGCATTACTCTCTTGCAGGGGCTCCCACCTCATGATCTAGTCACCTTTCAAAGGCCCCACCTCTTAATACCAACATATTGGCGATTTCAAGATGTGAATGTAGAGGAACATGAACAGACCATAGCAGGAGTAGAAATGAGAACATGAAGTTAGCAGCAGGGTCAACAAATAAAGGAGTTTTCTATTTGCCATGTCAAAGCTAGGGCTGGTTCTACAGGCCTGAAATTCCAGCTACTTGGGAAAGTGAGGCAGGAAGATTCCAAATTCAAGGTCCTTCCTTCCTGGTCTACAGAGTGTATTCAAAATTATATCTCAAAACTTTAAAAAATGATATGTCTTCATATCTGAATCCCAGCACCTGAGAGACTGAGGCAGGAGGATTGCCTCAAATTCAAGACAAATCTGAGCTATAAAATGAGTTTCAGATTGAATGGGCTACAACTAAACAAAACCAAATAATAAACCTTAAAAAATGGAAGTTGGCTGAGTTCGAGGCCAGCCTGGTCTACAAGAGCTAGTTCCAGGACAGGCTCTAGAAACTACAGGGAAACCCTGTCTAGAAAAAAAAGAAAAATGGAAGTTGGGTCTGGGGATATAGCTCAGTGGAGGAGTGTTTATACAAGGCCCTGGGTTCAGTTCTCAGTAACACACACACACACACACACACACACACACGGTGGGGGAAGAAGAGAGAAGAAGGAGGGTAGGAGAGAAAGGTGGGGAGGTACACATCACACTGAGGCCTTTGTGCTACAGGATTTTTTGTTTGTTTGTTTTATTTTATTTTTTGTTTTTCGAGATAGGGTTTCTCTGTGTAGCCCTGGCTGTACTGGAACTCACTCTGTAGACCAGGCTGGCCTCAAACTCACAAAGACTCCACCTGTCTCTGCCTCTGCTGGGATTAAAGGTGTGTGCCACTATGCCCAGCATACTACAGGACTTTTTTAAAGTCTTCTTTTTTCTCTTACTGGAAAAAAAAAATACAATCATCACTTCTTTAAAAAGTCAAAATGTCAAAGTGACAAGCTGGTTATCCCACAGTTTTGGGTTATCTACAGTCTTTGAGGTGTGGGCCAGGCTGCATTCTTCCGGTGGCTTCCACAGAAAATAAAGCATATCTCCCATATTTTCCTTGCATTTTCCAGCTTCTAGAGGCTGCTCCCACTCCTTGCCTCTTGAGCGCCTCCGTTCTTCTCCAAATCCAGAAAGAGGATCATTTTTGCCTCCGCTCATCTCTCCAACCTTCTTGCCTCCTTTTCTATGTTCAGAGACACCTGTGACTGCTTAGGACCCTGTGGGGTAAACAAAGTTAGCCTCCCATCTCAAGGTCAGCTGGTAGGCAGTAACTTTCAATGTAGCATCATTTAAATGTAGATCATGGAGGCATCTATCTCTGGAACTGAGCTAAATGAACTCTCTATAAATTACCCAGTCTCAAGCATTGCATTATAGCCACACAGACTGTACTACATCAGCATGTGGGGAAAAAAAAGTACTTTAGAAATGCGATGAAAAACTAATCAAGAGATTTTGCACATTGAGGGCAAACAGTGACACAAGGAGCTGGAGTCAGGAGTATAAAGGCATGAGATTAGAAGGCGAAGAGAAAAACGGTCCTGGGTGGCAAAGGAAGCAACAATTAAAAGACAAGCTGAAAAGGGAGAGAATTACTTGTGTCTCTCATAGCCAATAAGGGGTCAGTGTCCAAATAATTTAGAAACTCATAGAACTTGATAACGAAAAAGCATATGTTCTAATTAAGAAATGGGCAAAGGGCCTGAATCGATATTTTCCCTAAGAAACAAACAAATGGACAACAGGTGTCTGAAAAGGTAATCAACTTCACAATTCATCAAGAAAACGTTAATTTAGGTTAGAGAGGAAGTTCTGTGGTCAGAAGCACTTGCTGCTCTTGTGGAGGACCTGAATGAAATTCTCAGATCTACATGGAGGCTCCCAACCATCTGTAACTCCAGTTCTAGGGGCTCCAACACCCTCTTCTGACCTCTCTGGGTACCAGACACACACATGGTATACATACAAATATGTATTCATTCACATAAAATAAAACATAAAATAAAGAAAGAAAAAGAAAATCAATATCCCAATGAAATATCACCTCTACCTTTTGGAATGACTGTCATCAAAAAGTAAAAAGGTGGTATGGAGAGATGGTTCAGAGGTTAAGATCATTGGCTGCTCTTCTAGAGGTCCTGAGTTCCATTCCCAGCAACCACATGGTGGCTCACAACCATCTGTAATGAGATCTGATGCCTTCTGTTGCTATTCATGCAAATAGAGTACTCATATACATAACATACATAAATACATAGATCTTTTAAAAAGTCAAAGGGTAATAAGTATTGGCAAGGATTTGGAGAAAAGGATTTCCTTATATGGTGTTAGTGGAATATAAACTGATGTTATTATGGTACCAGTACAAACTTTCCTCAAGAAAAAACTAAAAATTTAGGATCAGAGAAATGGATCAAGAGATGAAGGTTCACGCCATAAAGCCTGATGACATGTGTTCAATTTCCCAGGCCCTTCATGGTGGAAAGAGAGTGCCAAGTCCCCAAAGTTATCCTGTAACCTCCACATGTGCATCCTGGCACATACAGGAAAATAAATAAATAATGTCATCTAAAAATGTCAACTCTGTCATTTGATCCAGTATCGCCACATCCACAAAGGAAAGAAAACAAGGAAACAGAGAGATGACTGCACCCCATATTTGTTATGGCATTACTCATAACAGCTAGGATATAGAATCCAGCTATATATCTGTTGATGACTGAGTAAGTAAAGACTATGTGACATCCATAAGAATAGAGTATTACTCGTCCTTTATAAAAGAAGACGGTGCCATTTATGGCAACATGGAGGACGTGATACTACATGAAACAAATATTCCCCTTACATATGTACTCTTGGAACACTGGACTCAAGGAATATAGTAGAGAAGTTATTCCCATGGGCAGAAGTAGGGGAGATGATAGAAAGTAGCAGTTTTTCAGTTATAACATGGATATATTTTATAGACCTAATAACGCACAGCATAATAGCTGCAGTTAATAATGGTGGATTATCGTCAAGAGATGTTCTACAAGAATAAATCTTAAATATTCTTACCATACCACTTGCAGGTGATAGGCCTATTAATTTGATTCTGGTGATCATTTCATGCCATATCCTGAATATTATGTATTAGTGAAATGTGTACAATTTTTACTGGTCAGTTATAGCTTGATAAATCTAGCGGCATAACTGACAGAATTGGGGGCCCTGAGAAAAGAATGTGGGTAAGTGTTGTGTGGAGCTGCGGGCTGTGTTCCTGCCGCCTGGCTCCTGACCACCGGCTAGCTTATGCCCCGAAATAACAACACACAAACTGCATTCATTTAAACACTGCCTGGCCCATTAGTTCCAGCCTCTTCTCACATCTTGATTAACCCATATCTAATAATCTGTGTAGCACCACGAAGTGGTGCCTTACCGGGAAGACGTACGTCCATCTTGGGCCAGAGCTTCGTCGTGTCTCACCCAGAGAGCAGAGGCATGGCGATTTACTAACTTCCCTTCCCAGCATTCTGTTCTGTCTACTCCGCCCACCTAAGGGCTGGCCAATCAAATGGGCCAGGCAGTTTCTTTATTAACCAATGAAATCAACTCAAACAGAAGACCCTCCCACATCAGATAAGGAAGGTGATTTGTTTGGCATAGATAAGTTGAGGCTCTGGATACCTGTAACCCCGCCGGCAGGGTCAGCTATTCAGGGTCCTCTGAAGGGGCGCTAACCTGCAAGACATGAGCTGTAAAAGAGGAAGGAGACCAAGCAAGATTCTATTGTCAAGGTCTCCGTTTATTGGGGTGAAAGTTACAGCTTATATACCCTTGAATGGGGTGGAGGTAGGTAGGCAGGAACTCTGCCAGGGTAACTGAAGGTCATCAGCCAGCACCTGGAGTAAGCCTAAGCATGTGATTCATTAACATTGGAGTAAGGGGTGGGTTCCCTTAACAGATGTGATCCATTAGCATTGGAGTAAGGGGTGGGTTCCATTAACGGATAGCTCTCAAGATAGTGGGATGAGGGGTGGGTTCTCTGTAAACATCCTTAGGACAATGACCTCTGCTATCCCTGTCAGGATGATGTTCCCTGACAAATCTATCCTTAGGAAAATGGTCCCTGACAAATCCCCCTTCCTTTTATTAAGGAAGGCAGCTAATAAGTGGAGAGCACTGGTCAGAATCTAACCACATAGTCAGACCTATAGGAGAAGGGACTGGGGCAAGGAGGACCCTTCTCTCGAGTGGAGTCTCCTATCCTCTCCTGGGAACAGAGGGGTGTCTTATGGGTAGTATTAATTATTTTTTGGCCCTTAATGATGGCCTGTGATGAGGGCTCTTGTCTTAGGTCGAGTGGGGACCAGGTTTTTCTCCCCATTACCCGTCATAGGGTTCCCAGGGCCCTGTCTTAGGTTGGGGGCGGTCCCGCCATCAGATGCCCGTCCTTGAAGCTCCTCAGAAAGGTATCTAGCAAGACCAAAGTAAGCAGGTCTTTGACTGCAGGGTCCCTGTCTTAGGCTATGTGGAGGGCAATCCTCATCCCCTGACATCATGCCATGTTGAGCCGGCCTGTACGGCCTCTGTATGATGTGCTGTTCAGGGGAGGGCTCCACAATATTCCCGTCATTGGGCCTCTGCGTGGATATTAATGAAAAGACTGCGAGGAGCTTCTAAAACAAAAGGTATAAAAGATGTAATTTGGACACCAATGACTCCATCTCTGGACAAGAAGAAAGGGCACCTTCCAAACCCAGTATTCACCTTTTAGTCTGACCTATGGTATAAACTCCTTCCTAAGTGCCTACTCCAATATAAGATTACGAGTGCTGCTTGGCAAAAATTTTTTTCCAGGGATTCCAAGGTCTAACGGGTTTGGGGTCTGTAACAAGGGTAGAAAATTGAAGAGCAGCTGCAGGTCGTTCTGTCTCCGAAGTTCTGAGGTCCTCCGTGGAGCCACGAGTATTTAGGCGATGATAATGAACAGCAACGGAATCTTTTGTTATTTCGTCAACCTGGGTCTTAATAAAGCGGGTTAGTTTTGAAAAGGCCCATGGGCCAAAGGATAAAAGCAATAATAGTCCCAAAAGAGGGCCCAACAAACTGGGCAAGAGTGTGGATAGCCAGGGGGAGGTAGAAAACCAGTTTTGATACCAAGATTCCTGTTTTTCTCTGTTTCTTTTTCTTTCTTCTAAACTGTTTTTTACCTTTTGTATGCTATCCTGTACTAGGCCTGTTTTATCTGAATAAAAGCAACATTCTTCTTTAAGGGCGACACAAAGTCCCCCTTCTTTAAGAAAAACAAGATCAAGGCCTCGTCTATTCTGCAGAACCACCTCTGACAGAGAGACTAATGAGTCCTTTAGGTTCTCCAGGCCCTTTTGTAATTCCTGGATGTCTCTGTCCACCGCCAAACTGAGTTGGGCATATTGCTGTTGGGAGGTGATAAGAGAGGCTATCCCTGTTCCTGCACCTGTGGCTCCTAATCCCAAAATAATAGCTAAAGTGATGGCTGTAATAGGTTCTCTCTTGTTTCGGGGCATAGTAGTGCCCTGTTCCCAAAAGTGGAGGAGATCCTCTGACTCATGTATCGTCAGACGAGGCACCAGCCGCACAAGCACACAATAATCTCTATTGATCAAAAAGTTATTGGTAATTATATAGGTGGTGAGGCCCGAGGCACAAGCAAAATAAAATTCTTCAGGTGCAGAAATATAAGAAAAAGAGATATTAACAATAAATGTCTGATTGCAGGTATACTGCAATGGTTGGGGAAAGCGTAAAGCTGGTCCCCTAAGGCATAGTCCTATGCCAGAGACCTGGCCTATCATAATACCTTCACCGTCGACAGGATGCCACCTTAAATGCTTTGTATCATTAGTTAGATGGGGGGAGCCAAAGGCAGCCACACCTTCATAAAAGGGGGTGAAAAGCAAACCCAGCATTCCTCATATAGGGAATTATTAATGGCATGTAAAGCAGTTATAGAAGCATTGACCATAGATAGAATAAGATCAGCAGAAGAGGGAAGTCCTTGGGGTAAGGTGGGTTGAAAAGGAGGGGCTGTTACAGAGGAACCATTGGTTGGGGGTTGTTTGTGAGATGGACGACTAGGTTGCCCACTAGCCAAAGAATGTAATGCCTTATTGGGGCCTACTGCGGTAACGGAGGATTGGGGGACCGTTCTTAGTAACTTTATTTTAAAAGTCACCCCAAAATCCCTTCCGGCCTTATAGAGACGGAGCCCCCATTCTACCCCTCTAGAGCTGGCCCAGTCAAATTTTTTTCCTGCTTCTGAAAGAAAAAACAAGAGGAAATTTTCTCAGGGTTTACTTTCCCTGGTTGGATTATACAATTTTATCAAACGCTCAGGGAGCCACCTGGCATTTTGAGCCTTGGTATCATAAATACATGCATGGCCTTTTCCCCAAATAAGCACAGGGTCAGGGCCAGCCCAGACTCCCAACAGGGGGTCCTTCCATAGGGCTTGTGCATAAGTAGATTGGGTAGAAGGGTGCCACAATCTGTCCGCAGCGGACTGCCCTTGATTGTCCAAAGTTAGAAAATTGAGCACAAAGAGAGCATGAGCCAATATTGTCTTGGCATTGCCTTTTATGGGGTAAAGAGTCTCTTGTGTCATTAACTTAGAGATGGTATGCTTAAGAGTCTGATTGGCACGTTCAACAATGCCCTGGCCTTGTGGATTGTAGGGAATACCAGTACGATGTTTTATATTTAACTGGGCACAGAACTGTTTAAATTTTTGGCTAGTATAGCCAGGTCCATTGTCAGTCTTAAGCATTTGGGGATGTCCCATAGCAGAAAATGCAAGAAATAAGTGAGCAATGACCTGTTTAGTTGCTTCCCCCGTCTGAGCAGATGCATACAGGAAGCCACTATAAGTATCAATAGTAACATGAACATATTTAAGTTTACCAAAGGAGGGGACATGAGTAACATCCATTTGCCATAGTTCCCCTGGGATCAGGCCCCGAGGGTTGACTCCCAGATGAGGTTCAGGTAAAAAGGTCACACAATTCTTGCAATTTTTAACAATTTGTCTGGCTTGTTCTCTAGTTATACCAAATCTAAGACGCAAGGTTGAGGCATTAAGATGATGGAGTAAGTGAGCAGCCTGAGCCTCCTGTACAGGATCCTGTACAGAGACCGAGGCAACTAAACGAGTGCTCTTGTCCGCCAATTCATTTCCTCGTGTCAAAGGTCCAGGCAAACCAGAATGTGCTCGAATATGGCCCACAAAAAACAAATATGAACGGTCTCTAATTAATCTTTGAATTTTGGAGAACAATTGAAACGTAGGTGTTGAAGGCTGAATGGTAGGAACCATTTCTAGGACCTGAATAGCCCTCACAACATATTGGCTATCAGAGAACAAATTAAATTCTTGGTGGCGGATCAATTGGAATATGGTTAAAGCTGCATATAATTCTACCATCTGGGCAGATCTGTATGGGGTATCAATAGAGTAGGCCTTATCATTAATAACATATGAAGCTTTCCCATTTTTTGAGCCATCTATAAACACAAGTAAGGCATTTGGAATGGGCTGCAAGCGTGTATTCTTTAAAAATGTAAAAGGTGTAATATTAAGAAATTGGATAAGCCTGTTTCCTGGCATGTGGGTATCAAACTTTCCCCGAAACCCAGCAAGTAGCACAGCCCATTCATCATGTCTTTGTTGTAGCCAGGTTATCTGATCTCCCGAATATGGGGTAACAATAACATCTGGGTCACGACCAAAGTATCGAACCGCAGTCTTGATACCTGAGAACAGAACCTGATTCACTAAAAAAGGATAGGAGGGCAAAACCTTGGATGAGGTAGCAGGCGCATGTATCCAAAGAAGTGGCTGCTCCTCTTGCCACAGGAGCCCTGATGGCATATAATCAGTGGCAAATGTCAATAGATAAAGGATTTTTCCAGGATCAAAATATCCTGAGCCTTGCTGGGAGATAGCTTCTTCTACCCTTATAAGTGCGGCTTCTGCCTCTAATGTAAGGCTCCTAGGGGAACTAGGGTCAGGATCTCCTTGTAATATATTAAATAAAGGTTTTAAATCTCCTGTTGTGAGTCGCAAATAAGGGCGTAACCAATTAATATCACCTAAAAGTTTCTGAAAATCATTCAGGCAACGTAAACTCGTTCTTTTTATATGGATTTTTGAGGTGCGAATTAAGGTTGGTTCCAATTGAAACCCCAAAAACAAAAAGGGATAGCAAGTCTGAATTTTTTCTGGGGATATAATAAAGCCCCTATATTGTAAAGCCAAGACTAAATCCTGAGCTATTTTTTGTGCCATATCAGCCTTGTCTGCAGCTATTAACAAGTCATCCATGTAGTGGATGAGGTATGCAGAGGGGTAAAGTAACCTTATGGGATCCACAGATTGTGCCACAAAACGCTGGCATAGGGTAGGCGAGTTGGCCATGCCCTGTGGTAAGACTCGCCACTGAAACCGAGGGTTTGGGCCAACATGATTAGTAATTGGGATGGAAAACGCAAATCGCTTACAATCTGCCGGGTGAAGGGGTATAGAAAAAAAGCAGTTTTTTATGTCGATAACAATCTTGTGAAAATCTTTGGGAATAGCAACTGGTGATGGCAGGCCAGGCTGTAAAGCTCCCATGGGTAGCATGGTCTTATTAACTTCCCTTAAGTCCTGTAACAGTCTCCAGTCCCCATTTTTCTTTTTAATGACAAATATAGGGGTGTTCCATGGGGATGTGGAGGGCTCAAGATGTCCCTGCTCTAATTGTTCCTGCACCAACTGCAGGGCAGCCTGAACCTTTTCCTGAGGCATGGACCACTGGTCTATCCAGACT
This sequence comes from Arvicola amphibius, assembly GCF_903992535.2. Taxonomy (NCBI): domain Eukaryota; kingdom Metazoa; phylum Chordata; class Mammalia; order Rodentia; family Cricetidae; genus Arvicola; species Arvicola amphibius. The sequence continues at coordinate 88,205,826 of NC_052058.2, read as the reverse complement.
GGGTCATTAGACCTCCAAGATATCTTATCAGCCTGGAGTGCAGGAGGATCAGTGGCCCTTAGGAAAAAAGGTCCACGCCTAAGCCTAACCTACCTTGGTGTTGGCCAGTAGCAATAGGGTCTGTAAGTCCTTGTTCTTTCTTTCCTAATCCTTTACCAGGGAGGAATCCCATTTTAAGCATCTGTTTAGTGACAATTTCATTAGGACTAAGCATAATAACTCCCATTTGTTTTAAGATGTCCCTTCCCCAGAGGTTAACTGGGAGGCCTGGGACTATAAAAGGCTGAATGGTGCCTGAATTACCCTCTTTGTCTTTCCAGGTTAATAACTTAGAACTTTTTAAAGTATTCTGGGTTTGTCCTATACCTTGTAAGTGGGTGGCAGTGGAATCTACAGGCCACGCTTTAGGCCAGTACCTGGATGATAGTACAGTGGCATCCGCACCTGTGTCTAAAAGACCCTGGAATTGTTTATTATCTAGCCATAAAGTCATCATAGGTCGGGTATCAGAAAGCTGTTGTACCCAATATATGTCAGAAGAGCCGGGGCTCGAGGCACCACGTTTGTTTCCTTGGCAGGGGAATTGTCCCATCATAGGTAATGGCAGGGCTTGTGCTATGCGATGTCCAGCTCTAAGAGTTAAGGGGCCTTCAGTAGCAGTGGCAAGCAATTTAATTTCTCCTTCATAATCAGCATCAACCACAGAGGGAGTAACAGAAAGCCCCTTTAGGGAGCATGAAGCTCGCCCTATAATAAGATAGAACATGCCAGGAGGAGGAGGGCCATACAGCCCAGTCTCTACAATCGTGGTCCCATCCTCAGGGGTTATAATCCGGGTGGAGGAGGGGCACAAATCCAATCCTGCGCTCCCTGGGGTGGCCCTGTAAAGGGGTTTTGACGTTGGGTCGTTCCCCTTGCATGAGCTGGCTGGTACAGAATTGGTGAGTAAGGGCCCCCGATCGGGGCCCCTCTCCCGTTTCCCTGAACCGCAGTAGCTGAGACAGGGGTTAGGGAGTTGCCCATATTATCAGTCTTGGATTTGCAATACCTTGCCCAATGTTTGCCCCGCCTACATCGGGGGCAGGGTCCTGGAGGGCCACCCCCTCTATCCTCAGGACAATTTTGGTTATTCTCAACTATTGATCGAGAGGGGCATTCTCTCGCAAAGTGTCCCAGTTGACCACAGGTGAAACATGTCTTCCCTCCGGGGCGAGAGTGTCCCCTTTGTCCCTGAAATACTGCGCCGATGGCCAGGCTGATTGACTTTGATAGCTGGTGACCAAAATTGTCTACCTCATTGCACACCTTAATCATACCAGAAACATCAATGTTCCTCATTTTTCCCCTTAATGCAGCTTTACATGCAGTATTGGCATTCTCAAAGGCCAGCTGTTTGACCAAGGTCCCTTCCATTTCCTCTGGCCCCAAGATTCTTTCTGCTGTTTCTTGGAGCCGACCCATAAACTGAGCATATGGTTCCTGAGGTCCCTGGATGATTTTAGTGAGCGGGGTGGTAGTGGCGCCAGTGGAGGGAACTGCCCTCCAAGCTGCCAAAGCAGCCTGTGCCGTCTGGGAAAGTATCCCAGTGGACAGTCCTTTTTGCTTGTCTTCATCTGCAAACTTGCCTTTACCAGCAATTTTATCAACTGTCCAGGAGGCAGTCTGACTTAATGGGTTCCTTCTATTTTCGTTTGCAAGGGCTTCAGCCCTATCGAGAAACTCAGACTTCCAAGTCAGGTATTGTCCTCTATTCAATACTGACTAGACCACCCTGCTCCATTCTATGGGCAGCATAAATCCTTCTCCTGCCAATCCCTCCAATATAGAAAAAGTAAAAGGTGCATTCATCCCATAATTTTTAACAGCAGAGTGAAGATCTTTAATATGTTTAATTTTTAATTTTTTATATATGGGCCGGAAAGTTTCATATTCATTTTGTTCAGGCTCTTCCTCCGAATCAGAGGCCATCTGATCTTGCTCATAATTGCCCTCTTGCCTTGGCTCTAGCCCTGGGGGGGTTTCTATGGTATCAGGCTGAGACTCAGCAGCCTCTTCCACTTGTCTGGCTCGTGACCGGGTCAGGACTGGATAAGCCATTTTACGATTAAGTTTAGAGTTTGCCCGTTTGTCTAAAGTCGTGCCCTTTCCCATAGTAAACTGTAAATCCTGAATCTGAACAGAAAGGTCTGAGAGCTCATGTTGTAATGCAAGCACTTGTTTGAGACCTCCTATTTGCGCCTTAAGGGCAGCTTTTGTATTAAGTAATTCCTGAATCAAGGGAGTGGGCAAAGGCATGCTATCGGGGGCAGTCAGAACATAAGGCGGTGGCCGCGGAGTCCTTTTTGGATGACTAAGAAAGACGCGGGGGGCTTTATCCCCTCTACCATACCTTCCTTTCTCATAACTAGCCGCTTCTACCTCTAACTCATTTTCGGACCCTGAATCCAAAGGCTCCTCTGAACTTTGAATCCAGCGATCCGAGTCCTGCAGGCCGGGTTTGATTTCATTTTTAAAAGCGACCAGCGATGGATAAATGCTTTTAGGCGGCTTTTGGATCTCATCTTCAGCGGGCAAGGTCTCTTTTTGGGGAGCTGTTATAGATTTAATAGGTCCTGGGGAGGGGTCCTCGGGGATACTAATAACAACCGAAGGACAGGGGGAGGAACACCCACCCTCTTCATTTTTACAAGATGACGGGCGGGATGCCTCTAAGAATTCAGTGACTATCGTTAGGAGATGGGAACCATCCCCTCCTTTTTCTGGACTATTTATGACGTCCCTGATCAGGGACCAGTAACTAAAAACAATTTCTGGCACAGAATCACCTCCTTTAATCATCTTACTAAGATCTTTGCCCACCTTGTCCCAAATTTTGGGATGTATCTCTGGGCCTGTTAAAACTAACCAAGGGCATTTTTCATCTATAAAACAAAAGAATTCAGCTAAATCTCTCTTTTTAACTCTTACTCCTCTTTCCCTAAGTGACTGTTGAAATTCCCATATGAATTTCTCTTCCTTTGAAAGCGATTGTCCCATGTCCTATAGACGACAACGAACCTGCGCCTACCTCCGTCCTGCAGACCTGTCCGAGTATCACAGCTGGTCAGGACCTTCTATTTTCCTTCGTCCCGGGACTGCGCCTCGTCGTCCGATTAGTTGGCCGTACTTCAGGGTCCCTGTTCAGGCGCCACTGTAACCCCGCCGGCAGGGTCAGCTATTCAGGGTCCTCTGAAGGGGCGCTAACCTGCAAGACATGAGCTGTAAAAGAGGAAGGAGACCAAGCAAGATTCTATTGTCAAGGTCTCCGTTTATTGGGGTGAAAGTTACAGCTTATATACCCTTGAATGGGGTGGAGGTAGGTAGGCAGGAACTCTGCCAGGGTAACTGAAGGTCATCAGCCAGCACCTGGAGTAAGCCTAAGCATGTGATTCATTAACATTGGAGTAAGGGGTGGGTTCCCTTAACAGATGTGATCCATTAGCATTGGAGTAAGGGGTGGGTTCCGTTAACGGATAGCTCTCAAGATAGTGGGATGAGGGGTGGGTTCTCTGTAAACATCCTTAGGACAATGACCTCTGCTATCCCTGTCAGGACGATGTTCCCTGACAAATCTATCCTTAGGAAAATGGTCCCTGACAGATACCTGAGTGGAAATGTGTGTTTAGACATTGTGATCCTAGGCTCGAACACAGATGTGCAGGGAAGCAGCACAGGTTGGTAGAACAGACCCATACTGCTCACAGCTGGAGTCCTAGAGACTGTTAAGGGGTCCAGAGACAAAGCAACAGCATCATGAACATTCAGTGCTGCAAGCTGGCTATGCTCTTGCCTGTGCTGGCCTTTCTCCACCCGACCTGGGGCAGGCTTTGTTGACTCTGTTCCCCGGGGGGTTTCTGCTGGAGGAGTAAAGTTGCTGTTGGACTTTGAATTTGTTCTGTAGTGAAAACAATGTGACCCCTCCAGGGCACAGACACAGTGCTCCACATTCCTAAGGGACCCCGTTCCTTCTCCTGTCACTGTGGCGTGGGAAAGACCCTATATCCTCATCTTCCCTTTACAGATGAAGTCACCGCCTGGCGGATTTGAAATGTGTGGACATCGTCTAGGTAGTAAATTCCAAAGCTCAGTCAGGTGTTCCTTTTTTAGTATAATATACTTTTTTTTTAGAATGTCACCAGGCATGATGGCACATGCCTGACCAGCATAGGAAGAGGCTGGCAGATCTTGGATCTTGGAATTCAAGGCCAGCCTGATCTACAGAGCAAGTTCCAGGACAGCTAGGGCTACACAGAGAAACCCTGTCTCAACAAACAAACCAAAACAAACAAAAAAACAACAACAAATTTTTAAGAACTTCACACAATATATTTTGATCATATTCACCTTCACTCCTTAAAACTGCTCCCAGAACCACTCCCACGTCCCTATCCCACTAAATTTTGTGTCATCTATTTTATTTTATTTTTTTTTAATAACTAGTTGAGTCCAGTTGTTGCTCACATCTCCTAGATGTGGGACCATCCTCAGAAGAATGATGGACCTGCCAGGAACCACACCCTTAAAAACAACAACAACAACAACTGGCTTTCCCTTCCAGAGAAGCCATCAACCATCCACAGCCTTTCAGTTAGGAATGGGGGCTCTCAGACTCCGTCCCCTCAGTGTTAGAGTGTTGGCTGGCTTGATGTCGCACAGGCCTTGTGCGGGCAACGGTAGCCGCTGTGTGTGAGTGCAGCGGGCTCATCATGTCCAGAAAATTCAGTTCTACTCTGGCAGTCCTTGGCTTCCGGCTCTTAAAATCCTTTCCCTGCCCCTTCAGCAATGGTCCCAGAGCCTCACGGGGAGGGTGATACAGATATCCCTTTCGTAGTAGATCACTCCACTGACATTCATTACCCGGCCGGCTTTGGGTTTCTGTGCTAACCATTGTCCACCACACAAAGGGACTTCTCTGATGAACTCTGAGAGCAGTACTAATCTGTGGGTACAGACATACGACCTTAGAGTGCAGTCTGGCAGTACGTGCCCGCAACAGAACAATAGAAGCAGGTTCAGCCTTGGAGCCTGTAAGTTCCCCAGCCCTGAGTTCTCCGCTGGATCTAGTACCAGGCACCTGGTGAAGCGGGCCTTCAATCCAATCAGAGAGTGGATGCTTACTCACATAATATTCGTGCCACTATTGCGCCCATGGGTTTATCTTACCAAGATGTCATTATTGAAGTTCACAGGATTCACGGCTGGCGTTTTTCCTCCAGCAACCCACATAGCATCTCCCAGTACAATGAGAGATGCCATCAGGACAGACACTTCCTGGTCGGTACCGACTTGACTTTTCCATGTCTATGACCAATGAGTACAGTGTTTCCAGCCACACATGGAGTTCTGGTTGTAAGGTTGTGGAGGTCTCTGGAACACTTGGCACCAAGCTTTTTATTTGGCAACTCCATAGCTTCTAGGAACAGCATGGTAGCTCCAATTAAACTCTTTTTAATAAAAAAAGTACATGGACTATATAAAATAGTAGTTTTATATATAAAAAAAGAGTTTACATATGGCCTTTCAAACATCCTACCTGTTAGTTGTTCCTCGCTCTACCGTCCCATTCCCCATGTGACTGTCCTCATTATTTCTATTTTCACTTAATATCACCTGTGTTCTCCTACTTCTGCCTTAAGATATCTCTTCCCTCTCCCCACCAACAGTTCTTATTTAGTTTTCTGGATCCTTCGGATACTGCAGATTAAACACGCAAACCTAAACATTTATCCCCAAGATCCACATACGAGTGAGAACACGCAGCATGAATATTTCTCAGTCCAGGTTGCCTCACTCCTATGATATTGTCTTGTTCCATTCACATACCTGCAAATTTCATTTCTCTTTTAGCTGGATAGGATTCCACTGCGCATAGCTATTGTGAGTAGCTATGAACATGGATGAGCATGTGTCCCTGTGGCAGGAAGTGGAGTCCTTCGGTGCTATGGCCAGGAGCTGGACAGTTGACTCATTGCACAGGTCTAGTTCTAGCTTTCTGAAGAACCACCTTCCTGATTTCCACAGTGGCTGCACCAATTTGCATTCTTAACAGGAATGCATGAGGAGTCCCTCTTTCCCCCACATCCTCCCCAGCATGTTGTGGGTTTGTTTTTAGATTTATTTTATTTCCAGTTTGTGTGTCTGTCTGTCTGTCTGTCTGTCTACTGTCTTGTGTGAGTACCTGTACATGAGGAGAAGTGACTAAGGAGGCCAGACGAAGGCACCAGATCTCCTGAAACTGTGTGGGTGCTGGAAAGCGAACTTGGTTCCTCTGTGAAAGTAGCAAGCACTCCCAACCTCTAAGCCATCTCGCCAGCCTGTCTTTGGCTGCCTTAATCTTAGTCACTCTGAGGAAGGTAAGAGGAAATCTCAAAGACGTTTTAATTTGCACTTTCCCGATGGTTAACTTTAAAAAAATATTTCTTAGCCATTTGTGTTCTGAGAACCTTTCAATTCTACAGCCTATTTTATGCGTGCGTGCGTGCGTGCGTGCGTGCGTGTGTGTGTGTGTGTGTGTGTGTGTGTATATTGTTGTTGTTTTTCAAGACAGGGTTTCTCTGTGTAGCCCTAACTGTCCTGGAACTCTCTCTGTAGACCAGGCTGGCCTCGAACTCACAGCCATCTGTTGTTCTTTTTTTTTTTTAAAAATGGGTCCCAGGCGGCAGTAGGCAGCAGAAATGCTGTAGGTCCCAAATGGTGGTAGCGGGCCATGTGGCAGCAGACAGGGTGGGGGGCGGGGGAGGGGGAGGCCCTGGAAGCAGCCAGTCCCAGGCAGAGATGGCTGCCAGCCAGTCCCAGAGCAGTGGCTGGTCCCAGGCAGGGAGACACATGGCAGGCGGGCGGGCAGAAGACAGAGACACGGACAGACACAACATGTTTATTTCGGGGGGGGGGGGGGAGTTATGGAGGGGAAAGGGAGAAAGGAGGGCAGAGAGAGAGAGGGGGGAGGGAGAGGGAGAAGAGAAAGGAGAGAGGGAGAGAGAGAGCGACGGAGAGATAGAGAGACACGCGTGCACACGCCAAGGGACAGGAAGAGAGAGATTCAAGATGGTGGCGAGAGGGGTCGCTGGGAGTGGGTGTGGCTTGCCCCTTAAAGGGCCAAAAGAATAACACCATCTGTCTGCCAATGAGAGGCCATTGCTAGGCCTAAGTCTCTAGGTCTAAGTCTCTACATCCCCCAAGGTAATGAAGCAGGAAGCCATGAACAATGGCAATGAAGCAACGGTGCCTCTGACAGCATGGATGAGGGAGACAGCAGTGCCATACCTGGATCAGCCCCTAGCGCCTAGTCAAATACGGGAAAATCCTGTATCACCCTCCCAAGGCCCACCCAAACTTGCCCAGACATGCCCTAGGATGAAAGTAGTGTGCCCCCGCCAATTAGAAACAAATTAGTGTAACTGCTGCTTGCTTAGCCAGTCCTGTTTAGGGTGACCTAACATTCCTAGAATTCCCCTCAGCTGTGCCTAAAAGGAGCCTACATGGTCTTCCCCGAGGTTGCCATTTTGCCTGAATGGCTGACCCCTGCATGCTGGAATTTTATCTCAAGGAATAACTGCTCTTGCTAATTGTATATGTGAACGGTGGTCTCTGTGAAGGGCTCTGTGGACCCTAACACCTCTGCCTCCTCGGTGGTGGGATTAAAAGCATGGGCTACCACACCTTCAGAAAGGTCTTAAGAGTGCCTGAAATGGTTTCTTTTAAGTTTTCGGTCTAACATTAAGATCGTAGATCTATTTGGAATTAATTTGTGTGCAGGATGAGAGAAAAGGATCAGGTTCCATTTTTCTACATGTAGTTCTCCAGTTTTCCCAGCACCATTGCTGTCTTTTCTCCAGGGTTCTTAGCGTTGTAAAGAATACAAAACATATCAGGTTGCTATAAGGGCTTGGGCTTCCATCTGGATCCTCAGTTCTATTTCACAGGTCGCCTGGTTGTGTGCCAGAACATTGTTGTTCTTACCACTGTGGCTCTGTGTTGGAACTTGAAACTAGGAAAGGTGGTACACCCAGCAATGTTTTTGTTGTATAAGATATGTGGAGCTGGAGACCAAGGGCTAAAGCTGGGAGACTGAAAAATGCAGACACCAAGGCTCTGCTCGTTACTCCAGTTTCTGATCCGCTCCTGTACCAGAGGTCTCATCAGGCCTGTGTCTGCCTCCCTCTTGAGTAGACCAGAGGCCCCATCGCACCAGCCTTCCTGCAGCAGCACCTCTCTCCAGGTGGCCAGGTTCCAGACCAGTGTTGCTTCCCGGGACCTTGACACAGCTGCCAAGTTTATCGGTGCTGGGGCAGCCACAGTTGGTATGACTAGATCCGGGACTGGCATTGGAACGGTGTTTGGTAGCTTGATTATTTGGTCATTATGCCAGGAACCGGTCTCTCAAGCAACAGCTCCTCTCCTATGCCGTTCTGGGTTTTGCCCTGCTGAGGCCATGGGGCTCTTTTGTTTGATGATCACCTTCCTCATGCTCTTTGCCACTGGAGGCTACATGGGGTCACCTGGCCACCCCTGCTGCTTCAACTCCATGCCAGTCCTGATGCTGGAGGGTGCTAAGCTTTACCATTAAACGTTTCTCTGAGAGGGACTGCATTGAATCTGTCATTAGATAGCTTTAGTGGGATGGCCATTTGTAGAATGAAACGGCGGGCTGTGTCCCGCCACCCGGCTAGCTTTGCCCAAAATAATTACACGGAAACTGTATTCTTTTAAAACACTGCCTGGCCCATAGTTTCAGCCTCTTATTGGCTAATTCTCACATCTTCCTTTAACCCATATTTAGTAATCTGTGTAGCACCACGAGGTGTGGCTTACCAGGAGAGATCTTAACCTGCGTCCATCTCAGAGAGGAGAAGCATGAAGACTCACTATGGCGACTCCCTGAAGCTTCTCGCCACTCCTGCTACCCAGCATTCTGTTCTGTCTACTCCACCTACCTAATTTTCTGTCTCTTAAAGGGCCAAGGCAGTTTTCTTTATTAATTAACCAATGAAAGTAACATAGACAGATAACTCTCCTCCATCAGCCATTTTCACAACATCAATCCTACTCACCCATGTGCATGGGAAGTCTCTCCATCTTTTGATGTCTTCTTCAATTTCTTTCCTCATTGTTTCAAGTTTTCATTGTATAGATCTGTGCTGGCTAAGTTTATGTCAGCTTGACACAGGCTAAACTCATCTGAGAGCAGTGAATTTCAATTGAAAAGCAGATCGGGCTTCCGGTAAGCTCTAGGGCATTTTCTCGATGAGTGATAGATGTGGGAGAATGTTGTGGGATAATCTTTGTACACTGTGAAGATGTGTTTTTGCCAAGGTACCTTCTGATGGGTTTAATAAGAGATGAATGGCCACCAGTTGGTGGTGGTGCACGCCTTTAATCCCAGCACTCAGGAGACAGAGGCAGGCGGATGGATCTCTGTGTGAGTTAGAGGCCAGCTTGGTCTACAGAACTAGTTCCAGGACAGCTAGGGCTGTTACACAGAGAACTCCCGGGGGGGGGGGGGGGGGGGGAGGGGAGGCAGCCAATAGCTAGGCAGGAAGAGGTTAGGTGGGAATTCTGGGCAGAGGAATCTAGGTGTAAGAGAGACGGCAGAGAACACAGAGAGGAAACAGGTGCAAGATGAAAGAGAGGTAAAAGCCATGAGGCGAAATATAGATTAATATAAATTGGTTAATTTAAGTTATAAAAGCTAGTGGGATGGGATTAGAGAGATGGCTCAGCGGTTAAGAACATGAGCTGCTCTTCCAGAGGTCCTGAGTTCAATTCCCAGCACCCACATGGTGGCTTACAACCATCTATAGTGAGATCTAGTACCCTCTTTTGGCCTGCAGGTGGACATACAGATAGAACATCTTATACAAAAAATAAATAAAACTTTAAAAAAAAGAGCTAGTCTAAGCTACAGGGTGAGCTTTCATAATTAGTAATTAGTCTCCGTGTCATTTTTCTTTTTTGGGGAGGGGGGAACTGGTAACTCAAAGAAAAACCCACCTATAGGAGGGCACAGTCCACTGTGGGTGGTGCTAACCTTGAGCTGATGGTCATGGGTTCTATAAGAAAACAGGCTGAGCAAGCCAGGAGGAGCAAGCCAGTAACTCCTCCATGACCTCTGCATCAGCTCGTGCCTCTGGGTTCCTGTCCTGTTTGAGGTCCTGCCCTGACTTTCTTTGATGGTGAACTGTGATGTGTAAGGATAAGCTGAATAAACCCTTTCCTCCCAAGTTTCTTTGGTCATGGGTGTTCATCACAGCAACAGTAACCCTAAGACAAAATCTTTCATTTTCTTGTTAAGTCCTAGAATTTTTTTATGCTATCAGAGACAGATATTTTTATTTTTTTTAGGTTTATTGTATTACTGTTTTACATGTATGGGGGCAGGGGTGTGTGAGTGTGTGTGTGTGTGTGTGTGTGTGTGTGTGTGTGTACCCAGGGAGGCCAGAAGAGCGTGTTGGATTCCCCTAGAACTGGAGTTACACGTGGTGGAAGCCAGGTCCTCAGGAAGAGCAGCACATGTTCATCAATGCTGAACGATCTCTGCAACCCCGATACAGGTACTCTCGCTTACAAGTTCAGTGTTCATTTTGTTAGCCCTCAGGGCCTCTCTTCTCAGCAATGTTCACAGCGCAGTATTTGTTAGCAGGTTACATAAATAAAACTGTCATCCTTCAATACCACAATAGTGAGTTTTCTATGGATTTTTATTGGTGTCTAGTAAAATAGCAAGGACTGGTCTTCGGCTTCTTTTCTTCAGCTTAAATGTCAAGTTGTACATCTTCCTTGTTTTAGCAGTAGATAAGCTAACCTAAGCTTAGCTCTTAACATTCTTCAAAGCAAAGAAGAAGATGGATATCTGGAGTGAATCAAACAACAGAAAAAACACGTGAGAGCTGGCTATGTGGCTCAATTGGCAGAGTACTTCCTGTTGTGAACACACGAGGGCTGGCTATATGGCTCAGTTGGCAGAGTACTTCCTGTTGTGAACACACGAGGGCTGGCTATGTGGCTCAGTTGGCAGAGTACTTCCTGTTGTGAACAAAGCCCAGCACCATGCAACGCAGTCGTGGTGACACACACTTAGCACTCAGAAGTCAGAGGCAGGAGGATGAAGTGTTCAGAGTAGTCCTCAGGTACATAGCAAGTTCAAGGCTGACCAGGGCTACCTGAGCCCCTGTGTCAGAGGGAGCAGGAGGAGGACGATCAGAAAAGGAAAGGAGGGAAGGAAGAAAGGAAGGAAGGAAGGAAGGAGGGAGGGAGGGAAAGAAGGAAGGAACTCTTGAAAAGATGGAGACATCTAACCATGTGCTATCCTAGCCTCGGGCTCTACAGGGGCAAACCAAAGTTACAGAGCCCCAGGGTCCCATGAGTCACCTAGAGTGGCAGAGTCAGCAGACTGGAGGTAAGATTTTATTGACTTAAGCTTTTGGGTGGGGGGTGCTGGAGAAATGGTTCAGTGATAAAAGCATTGGCTTTTCTTCCAAAGGTCCCAGGTTTGATTCCCAGCACCCTCATGACAGCTCATAACTGTTTATAACTCCAGTTCCTGGGGGTCCAGTATCCTATTCTGGCCTCCCCAGATCCCAGGCACACAAATGGTACACACACACACACACACACACATACACACACACACACGTAGCCAAAATGCCCATATGCATAAAACACAATAAAATACATAGTTATTTGGATATTTAATGAGACAGAGTCTCTAGCGCCAAACTACGTGTGTATCCTTGAACTTCTCATCTTTCTGCCTCCACTTCCCAGGGCTGGGATCACAGATGTGTGCCGCCAGACCCAGTTCTCAGAACTAGGAAATTTTAAGAACAACCAGATGTGGTGATACATGCCTGGGATCCCAACACTCAGGAGGGGTAAGAAGGATCAGGAGTTTTAGCCCAATCTGGGCTAAGGAACAGACCCATCTCCACTGTAGAAAAGAAGAAAAAGAACCAGAACTAGACATGCCCTGCACAGAGTAGGAACTGTAAGGCGTTTTTTCAACGTTCCAAGGACTCCCCGCATCCCCCTCCAGCCACCTTCTCTCGTCCCCACGTGTGTGCGCCCCAATCTCAGCTGGTCTGCCAGAGACCCTCTGAGCACGAGCCCTAGTCACCTTCACGGCCCCTTTTCTGCCCCAGCCAAATAAAAGAAGCTATCATGGCCCAGGAAAAACTCGCCAGAGCGTGGGGCACAAGTGCATATTGGTGAAAAAAGAAATGTTCACAGAAAGACAGTGGTTCATAGAGTATAGCCACAGCAGATGACGAAGAACTCCAGTTCTCTTTAAGGAAGTTAGGTGTAAACAGTATCTCTGGTATTGAAGAGGAACAGTGATCCATTTTAACACCCTAAAGTTCAGGCCGAAAACACTTCCAATCACTCGGCAGAGACGCTTCCCAATGCCCTACATCCGCTCTGTGCAGACAGCCTGACAGGCTCAAGGAGATTGGCAGAAGCTCTGCCCAAACAACTGGGAAATGGCACAGCATCCGTTGCCACTGGAGAGGATGAGGAAGTTGCAGGCCTTGTGGAGAATTTAGATGAGGCTTCTAAGAATGGGGCAAACCGAACCGAGGCAACTGTGAGAAGTTACTGGGGCTGCTAGTCCACAGAGTGACTGCTTTCAGAAATACCTCTAATATTTTTAAGTCCAAGCCCCCTTGGACGTTGCAGCTCTTTTCAGTTCTTGTTTATACACAGTTCATTCTTTGTAGCAAGCTGAAGAAGCCTGGGATTCAGGTTTGAGAAAAGGTTAATACAATTCTTTGCCGAGTTAGAAAAGAAGAATGAGGAGAAGGAAGAGGAGGAGGAGGAGGAAAAGGTCCTAGGTATTACAGCACAGTATTTCAAGGAAATGGGTTGGGTTCTCTTTGGATCATGGGAAATTCATCAGTCCTGCCAGCTCAGCACTGCCCAGCTTTAGTTGTTTGGGTGGGTGGGTGGGTGTGTGCGTGCGCGCACACACATGTGAATGCACACACCTGTGTACATGTGCAGATTACTGGACATAAACTCAGGGCTATATATTAAGCACATGTAGTACCACCGAGTTCCAACCCCATCTCCTACCGTTTTTAAATTTTATTTTTATGTGTGTGTGTGTGTGTGTGCACACGCGCGCGCGCATGCTCCCATGGAGACCAAAAGAGGGCATTAGATTTCTGGGAGTTGCAGGTGGTGGGTGCTAGGACCCTAACTTGGGTCTTTTGGAAGGGCAATTTGTGCCATGTCTCCAGGCTCCCTACTGTCTTTATTTAAAAAGTTAGTGTATAGCAGAAAATCAGAAGACATCTTCTACCATGTAGGTCCTGGAGATGGTTAGCAGGCTTGGCAGTAAGAATCCACTTCCTAAGCCATCTTTCACTGCCCTCCCTCTTGAGTTGAGGTGGCTGTTTCACTCCGTTCCTCAGGTTAGTTTTGAACTCCTGGCTCAGGTGATCCTCCCACCTCAACAGGTAAAAGCATTTGTTTTGATTCCTAGGACCCACATAGTGCAGGGGAGAATCTGATCATGAGAATTTTCCTCTGGCTTCTGCATTCATGCTGTGACACACACACACACACACACACACACACACACACACACACACACACTGGGGGGGATGTAATAAAAAAAGGAATTATGGAGATGGATTTTGGTGATGGTTACACACTATGAATGTACTTAATAACACAGAATGTACACTTAGAAATGGCTAAGATGGGCTGGATGGTGGTGGTGCATGCCTTTAATCCCAGCACTTGAGAGGCAGAGGCAGGCAGGTCTCTGTGAGTTCGAGGCCAGCTTGGTCTACTGAGTGAGTTCCAGGACAGGCTCCAAAGCTACACAGAGAAGCCCTGCCTTGGAAAATAATAATAATAAAATAATAATAATAAATAAAAATAAAAAGGCTAAAATGCTACATTTTGTGTCACAGGTTTTTGTTTTGTTTTTCAAGATGGGATTGGGGATTTCTCTGCTTAGCCTTGACTGTCCTAGAATTTACTCTATAGACAAGGCTGACCTTGAACTCAGAGATCTGCTTGCTTCTGCCTCCTGAGTGGTAGAATTAAAGGCTTGTGTCACCACTGCCCAGTTATGTTGGAGATTTTTTTTGACATCTTTTTTAAAGTGAAGAGGGAATGATGTTGAATGGAAAGGACCAAGGATAACTTTTAAAATATTTCTTGTACTATGCTGTTCTCTTCCCTCAGAGAAGTCCAGTTTTACTATGGAGACTTTCAGGGAGCAGATAGTGATGTGGTCTGTTGATTGGGGACCATATCTTCACTTGGTTTTGTTGTCGACTCTGGAGTTCTCATAGTCTCAACTGTCCTTAGGCGCCTGTGTAGCCAGGGTGACCTTGAACTTTTACCTCGACAGGTGGTGTCACGACCTGTTTTAGGTAGTGCTGAAGACTGAACTCAGGGCTTTCTGTGCACTGGGCAAGCCTTATCAACTGAGCAACACCCCCACCTTCCAGCTGGTTATTAACATTGCCTGTGGCAAGGACTGCAGCCTACCTGTGATGTTAAAGTGTCAGTTTTTTCACTGTGACTCGAAAGGCCAATTTATAAGAACAGATTTATTTTGCTATGATTTCATGTGTTTCCATCGAGGGCTGCTTGGCCTTGTGGCTTTGGACCTGCTAAGAGGTAGAGCATCATGGTGCAAAGCACGTCAGCAAAGTAAAACTGATCGTATTGTGGCCACAGGGAAACAGAGACAGTGGTGGTCAAGCCATGGTCCCGACAGCTTTAAGAGCACCCCGATATCCTAACTTCCGCACAATGTCCTGCCTCGTAAACACTCTACCACAGACTGGCCACTTTGGCATATGATCCGCTGGGGGACAGATGATCCAAACTATAACATAAATCCCAGCTATTGCTACAGGGATACTGCGCCCTCCTGAGAGATTTAGGCATTCAGTAAATGCCTATATATATTTAACTAGATAATCTGAGTTGCCCTTAGTTATAATTCAAATGTCTTGAAGCAGCCCCAACTACTTCTTCTGAACCTTAAACTGAACCTTAAACCCAGACTAAAGGCCATTCAACACAGGGCCTTATTTTTAGTCTAATAATAAGGTAATGTTGTTCCCTTTACTGCTGATCGTGAAATTGAGGGGTAGAGAGGGAAACCTATTTGATTGCTAAGTGGGGGACTTAGAACTCTTAACCATCCACCTCTTTGAAATGGTAATGTCGGAAAATGCATGAAGTAGCTCACAAAGATCATACTGGAGAATGAAGAATGGGATCGAAGCCATTCCTTGATTGTAAGCATAACTCTCAACTCCAGCAGCGTGACTGAGCTCGGGGAGGTTAACGCTAAAGCCAGAGCATAGGGTTCCTAAGATTAAGGTCAAATTTTTGAACCTAAGAAATTTCCCTCCAATTCTGAAGTAGTCCCTTAGTGACGAATCTGCTGCCTATCTCACGAGTCTTGCAATTAGATGATTTGCAAAAAAATCACGCCAGGAGCAATTAAATCTATGCCACGAACATCTGATTCTCACTGAACCCTACATAAACCAGGTTCTTTGGGAGGCTCAAGCTAGAACCCAAGCCGAATCTGCAGCTCTGGCGTGGAAGCCAGGGGGCGGGCAATCGGCGACCATTTTTGTTTTGCGGACCTGCTCTCTCAGCGCATCTTGACTAACAGGACCCCATGGAGGAGGCGGGGCCTATCAGGGGGCGGGGCGGGGCCTTGGAGGCGTGATGATTCAAACGGACGAATGGCTAGGGCGCGTCTGGCAGCAGTGGCCAATGAGCGGGCGTGCTGGGGCGGAGCGCCCAGGCCCTAGCGGGTTTGGTTACACCACGGCTTTGGCGCATTTTCGGCTGGTTTGATTCATCCATTTTGAGGAGACGGGGGAGCGGGGGGCTCGTCAGATCCAGGGGCCCGGAACAAGCAGCCGCGGACTCGGATAAGCCAGCAGCTCGGGCCTCGGCAGCAGCGGCCCCGCCGGCCGGCCGGAGCGGGGGGGTGGGGCGCCGAGTGCGCGGGGAGGGGGGTCCTGATCCTCGGCTCCTCGACTCGGTCGCGCCTCGACAGCGAACATGTCTCGGCCTGTCAGGTCAGTGTGGAGTCCCAGGCCCGGGGCGGGGTGGACGGGACGAGTGGCGAAGGAGCCGGGCCACGGGCCTGCAGTCGTGCTCCTGACGACCACACGCGGCTTTCTCTGGGGGTTCGCGCGCGCCCCGGCGCGTGGGGTGCTCGGCGGCGCGCGGGGTGACGGGGGCGCGCCTTTGCTCGCCGCCTCCACCCCTCTCCCGGGCCCGGGGCTAGTTCGAGGCCGCCCAGCCCGCCGTCCTGACCCTGGAGCTGACGCGACGCGCGATCGGCTCCCCGGTAGGCCGCAGCCCTTGGGCCCGACCCGAGCTTGCCGCCGAGCCGGGGCCCGCCACGCGCGATCCCGTCCTCCCGAGGCTCGCGGGCAGCCTAGCGCCTTGGCGAGCGGATTGCCTGTGCCCCGCCGCCCGGCCCCGCCTCCGTCCTCGGGGTCGCGGCAGGCCCCGCCTTCCAGCCCGGCTTGGGCGGGACCCATGCTTTTCCCCCTGGGGTGAAAGTGAGTTTTGTCTCTAAGCCCCGAAAAATAAGGGCCGCCGCTTCCCCCCACCTTCCACGTCTGAGCTCCGGACGAGTTAACCCCAAGTTTTCTTTCCCCCGTCTGCAAATGCCCTTACTCCGGGGACGTGCGCGTTAACCGCGCGACCCAAATCCCGTGTGGTTCTCGTTCCCCCTCACCCGCGTACACGTCTCCGATACTTCTGTAACCCTCTCTCTTCCCGAGTGACGTTAATCGTAAAGGGACTGTGTTCCGCTAGCCGTCAGACTTTGATTACCATGGTTTCAAGAAGTTTTGAATTTCCTCTCTCGGTGGGCTCTCCTTTAATGTCTTCCAGGGCCGTTGCACGGGAATGTGCCTTGGTGGAGGGGTGTGGCTTGGTCCAATCTGTTGAGGCCTGGCGGGGGGGGGGGGGGGGGGGGGGGGAGCGGAGAGACAGAGAGGGGGGAGAAGGAGAGAGGGAAGAATAGAGGAGGGAGAACGAATTCAATACCTGTTACACGTAAAGGAATGTTTCCTAAACAGGTAAATATTTAGTTCTTGAGGATTTTTACAGCTGTCACGTCCATTCCAAGTTTCCATATCGGGAGTCTCTTAGTGCCACAGAGGTTTGGATCTGACAGCGGTTTGGTACCCCACTATTGTGTCTCCCGATGCGGTGATCTCCTGTCACCTGGTCGTTTGGGACTGCATACTCCCCCACCCCCCCTCGTGCGGGGTGGAAAGGCTGAGAATGAGTTACCCACCTGCTTGCTTTTTCCAGTTTGCTTCAACCCACACCTTCAAATTACCACGTCTTCTGTGAGTTTGCTGCTGTTTAGGCAAGTAGTATATGGCTCTTTCAGATTATAGTGAGTACTTTGGGGACATAATAACTGATGAAAAACTGTACATAGTCCAGGGGTTAGGAAGAAGGTGAGGTAAACTCATTGTGGGAGTGAGGGCTGACTGGCAGCTTAACTGGGACCTCAATAAAAGTGAGCTCTAGTTGGGGCTATAACTTGGGTTGCTTTATTTTTTTCTTTTTTTCCAAACAGGTGTATTTATTTATGGGAGTGGAGGGGAGGTTCTCACTGTATAGCCTTGGCAAGCATGGAACTCTGTAGAGCAGGCTGGTTTCAGACTCAGATCTGAGACACCACCTGTCCTACTAGGACAGGTGTCTGGGTGGCTATTGAAAGTGGAATTAGGTAAAGATCCCTGGAATGAAAACTTCATTTTCCAATTCACACTGTGCTGCAGATGGAGTGGAGCGGAGCTGTGTATTTTAACGGCAAACAACTCCTGAGGGCAGTGGAGCTCAGCAAAAATGACCCCTTATTCCACAAAACAACAGTATTGCTGGGTGGTGGCGCACGCCTTTAATCCCATCACTGGGAGGCAGAGGCAGGCGGATCTCTGAGTTCCAGGTCAGGATCCAAAGCTACAGAGAAACCCTGACTGGGGGAAAAGGGGTATTTTTTTAAAGGTTTTTTTTTTTGTTTGTTTGTTTGGTTTTGGTCTTTTACTCCAAGGGATGGGAAAAAATAGGTGGTAAAGTTGATAGTAGTAGGTTTCATTTTATCAAAGTGACTTACAGAACCATTTTATAGGTAACATTCCTGGTCATTTTTCCACCTTCATAGTGACCACGTCATCTTCTGTTTCGTGTATACTATGCTTCCAGTGTTCATTAAATTAAAGAACATAGCATATGTCTTTTTTATCTTTTATTTTAACTTTCAGAACCTTGAAAAGAAAGAAGAAAAATGTTGCTTATAAAAGATAAGAACTGTCCCAGCATGGTGACATATACCTTTAATCCCAGCGCTTGAGGCAGAAGCAGGTGGGGGGGGGTCTAGGCTAATCAGGGCTATACAGTGAGATCCTGTCTTTAAAAAAGAAGGGGTCTAGAGAGATGGTTCAGGGGTTAAGAACACTGGCTTCCTCTTTCACACATGGCAGGCAGCTCATTACTGTCTGTAACTACTGTTGCAGGGGACCTGACACCCCACACAGACATATGCAGGCAAAACACATAAAAATAAATCTTTATTAAAAAAGAAAGAATAAAAAATGAGAAGGCTCAGAGTTACTGGTTCACCCAGTTTTCTTGGTCTAGCATAGATAGTAAGTGTACTTTCTGTGGACTGAAGTCACACGGATCAGCACTTAGGCCTCCATTGTAACATAGCTGATTTATTGCTGTTAAAAAAAAAGACAACTCGATTTTAAATTTTTTTGGAAATTGTATTTACTTCAGTATATGTGTGTTGATATACATACCACCTGTCTGATTGTGGAAATATTTCCATTCTTGTGAATTCTGGGTTTGAACCTAGTCTTGGCACAAGTACCTTTAGCCTCTGAGCTATCTCATTGGCCCTGTTTTTGTTTTAATTTTTCCCTCTGAGATGGTGTGTGTGTGTGTGTACACGTGTGCAAAGAGGTCAAAAGCAGACATCTTGCCCCAAAGCTATAGAGAAACCCTGTCTCAGAACCCCCTCCCAAATAAAAAGACATCCTGTGTTTTCCATCACTCTTTGAGGTAGGGTCTCTTCCAGAGATGCTCACGTTTTCTAAATTGATTAGACAGTAAGCACTGGGACCCTTCAGTCTCTGCCTCCCTGGAGCTGGAGCTGCAGGCATGCTCTGGGACACCTGGCTTAGTATGTGAGCAATGGCATTCAAATTCCTGTCCTCATGATTGTATCAGCAAGCCCTCCTAACCACCAAGGCATACCCACTGAGTGTTTTATTGTTGTTTTGGTGTTTTGAACTGGCGTCTTAAATAGCTCCAGGCCAGCCTCAGACTTGTTGTGTAGCTGAAGATAACCACAAATCTTGCCCTTAACCTCCCAAATGCTGGCACATTTGGTTTTGAGTTTTGTTGTTGTATTCTCTACACCGCCACCACTACCACCACCACCACGCACATCTTTGCAATTAAATGAAAAAGTATAGTCTCAGATGATTGGTGGTGGTAGTGCACACCTTTAATCCCAGCACTTGGGAGGCAGAGGCAGGCAGATCTCTGTGAGTTTGAAGCCAGCCTGGTCTACAAAGCGAGTTTCGGGACAGCCAGGACTGTTAAGTTTTTCAGGATTGCTGTCTTTTCAAAAAAATTGAGATAATGTCTGGATTCTAAAATTTAATATTTTGCCGGACAGTGGTGGCGCACACCTTTAATCCCAGCACTTGGGAGGCAGAGGCAGGCGGATCTCTGTGAGTTCAAGGCCAGCCTGGTCTACAAGAGCTAGTTCCAAGACAGGCTCCAAAACTAGAGAACCTGTCTCAAAAAAAAATTTAAAAAATTTTAAAAAATAAAATTTAATATTTTTTCTTAGCAAGAAAGTAGTTTAAAGGCTAGTTAAAGGGGAAATTTGAAAACTGGAGAAATTTTAGAATTTAGCAAGTAAGTACAAGAGCATGCTTAAATTTAGTGCCCCATTAAATGTGCTTATAGATGAATCTGTTTTCCTTGTGTTTTTTTTTTCTTTTCTTCTAGATGTATAAGTGCCTGTGAATAAGAAAGGTGACTTAAAGAAATTTGTATCTATAGACTTAAATTTTTTTTTTGGTTTTTCGAGACAGGGTTTCGCTGTAGTTTCTAGAGCCTGTCCTAGAACTAGCTCTTGTAGACCAGGCTGGCCTCGAACTCAGAGATCCGCCTGCCTCTGCCTCCTGAGTGCTGGGATTAAAGGCGTGCGCTACCACCGCCTGGTTTAGACTTAAATTTTTAAAGCATCAGGAAAGTCTTATAAGCTAATGTGTAGGTATATGTATGCTTGTCATTCTAGCACTTGAGAAACAAAGCAGGAATATGAAAAGTCCAAGGCCTGGCTGGCCAGATGATGACTTTATTTAATACCCCCCCTCACGGTACCCCCACAAGAATGGTCTCTCTATGTAGACCAGGTCCCTGGAACTCAGAGAGCCACCTGCCTCTGCTAGGATTAAAGGCAGGCACCATGCCCTGCCTAAGAGTGGTACATGTTCTTAACTGCTGAGCCATCTCTCTAGTCTGTGAGACAGTTTTTTTAAAATGTGAATTACAAGACAAATTTATACTGTCTGGTTTTCTACTGCTCAGTTATACCTTTTACACCCAAATGTATGCTCTTAAAATGTTGAGTTTACTGTTTTCTGACAGTCTCATGTATAACCAGCTGGCTTATAACTTAATATGTAGTCAAGGATGGCCTTGGGTTTCTGTTTCTTCTTCCTGGGATTACAAACCTGATGCCAGGCCTAATTTATATAGTGCTAAGGTTTGAACACAGCTTTGTGCCTGCTGGGCAAGCACTCTACCAACTGAGCTGTATCCCCGGCCCTGATTTTACTTTTAGATGAACAATTAATTTTATGCACTAAAAAGTTCACTGATTTAAGTAAACTCTTTGCTTTTTTTGTTTTCTTAAATGAGACAGACATAGCTTACTGGTAGTGTGCTTGGCTAGCATGCACAAAGTTCTAAATTCTACCCCAGCATCACAGAAGGGAAACATAAAAGGTTTATTAGAGCAAAAGAATTCTGTGAAAATGCTGAGTTTTTATTTTAGCAAGGGTTTTTTTAACTTTCACATCAAGATCTTGGAAGATGGAGAAATCCAAACCCAAACAGAATAATGTCTCAGACCGATGGGCAATTGTTATAATCTCTGTTCTTGGCCTGTCATTATGTTCTTGTCATCCTGTCCCCCCCCCCCCCCCGTGTTCCCCCCCCACCACCACCACCAGGGGCGAGGGGCTATTTTATTCTTTGACGTAGGTGAAGACTGGCCTGGAAGATATCTGCAGAAGATAGGAAGTTGTTGGGAGAAATAGAATATGTTGAAATGGTGTGAAGAAAGTCATTAGAATTAGAGTATGAAATCCACTGTAGGAAGGAGCAGAGACAACTGAGATAGATGTTGGATTATGTTAACATAAAGTAGAATTAGTAGAGGAAGGTGTAGCCCTTATTATTCCCTCTCTTTTTTTTAAGATTTATTTATTTATTTAGCATACACTGTACTTCTGGCAAGGAAGGCACCAGGTCTTGTTTCAGATGGTTATGAGCCACCATGTGGTTGCTGGGAATTGAACTTGGGACCTCTGGAAGAGCAGCCAGTGCTGTTAACCCTCTGAGCCATCTCTCTAGCCCCCCCCCCCCCATCTTTTATGAACCACGTCACATTTAATGTGGGCATTACAGGACAGACTTTATCTTTTATTTGGAGGAAATCAACTAGAGCGGCAAGGAGGTTCTTGAGATACATGATGAGTAAGTGTTGAAACCATAGTGTTTAGGGGCTGGGCATGGAGGCACACACTTTTAATCCTAGCACTGGGGAGACGGAGGCAGGCAGATAACTGAGTTTGGATTCAGCCTGGTCTACATAGGGAGCTGCAACAGTGAGGCAATTTAGAGACTGTCTTAGGACCAACCAAACCAAAACAGTATTTACTTTGAAGGAAAAAAATTGAGGTTAACATAAATGTTAAGGGCTACTCTAAGGAGGAACGCATAGGGTTAGACAAGGTAATAACGGTATGTAGAACTACATGACCTAGTCAGTAGATGGTAAAGGCAGATTTGGACTCCCTGTGAAGAACCATTTAATAAATGGAATTGTACCATGGAGATCATGAGTGGATCCTAGTTCTCTTTTGGGATTTTATTGACAAGATTCAAGACTGCATAAGATTGTTTAGAATTCAGTATAACAGAATCTGCTGAGTATTGCTGTGTCTTCCTATCACTACTGTCAAAATCTGATAGGTCTTTTATTATTTTTAGGACAGGGTCTCTTATAGCCCGGGCTGCCCTGGAACTTGCTATGTAGACCAGGCTAGCTGAGGCCTGCCTCTGCACCCCCCACCACACACACCCCATGCTGGGATTAAGGGCATGTGTAACCACATCTGGCTAACAGTGTTTAAACTTTAAGAAGCTTGCTATTTCAATTGAAAAATATTTTGAGTCAGGTTTGAAGGTGTGCTTCAGATTTTCTGCACACAGGAGGCTTAAAGTAGAAAGAACACCAATTTTAGACTGAAAGAAATAGAAGAGGAAGGGTTGAAAAGCAATCTCAGGGATAAAGAGCAATTGCTGTTCTCCCAGAGGACCCTGCTGCCCACAAGCATCCAAAACACCAGCACTAGGGGAGTAGACACCCAGACCTCCTGGTCTCTTCCTTGAGCACCTGCACACATGTGACATTTACTCACACAAAAATACCACTTTTATGGCTGTAGGTTATAAACAAAGTTGTTTTTCTAAAGGTAAAAACAAAAATCTGGAAGTGTCTCTCTGCAGTCTGCTCTCCCCACACCTCCAGTAGCTCTTGAACTACTTTGGTAGAATTCCAATTGAAATGTGTGTATGTTATAATCAACATTGTACAAGAATGTGGATGCCTGGGAGATAGATTGTGAACTTAGATGTGTTAGATAGAGTACAGTTTTCTTTATTTCTAGTTGCTGTTTTTCTTTTAAAATGCATTTATGCACCAATAAATGAGTCCAAGGCCCAGTAACAAAGGTTTGTGGCCTATAAGTTAAAATTGCTCTGCAGCATCTCATTCATCTGATAAATGAGATGTTGAACACCAGCATGAGTGTAGGATCTTCTAGAACTGAAGTTACAAGTGGTTGTGAGCCACCTGACTCAGTGCTGTAATGTGAGCCCAGACATTGCTGTTTATTGCCAAGCCACCTCTCCAACTCCCAGAAAAGTCAGGTTTTATAATAATAGTTAACTTTGGTATAGAAGTAGCAGTGAAATCAAGCATTGGTTGAACTAGGTTATTTAAAAGTCTCTTAGACTTAATGGCTGTGTGTTGTCCATGGTATAGAAGTTTTCCTTACACAAATTTCAGGCAGATATGCAGACTTGTTACAAAACATTAAATTCTAATTGGCATTGTGGTATACAATTTTAATTCCAGCTCTTGGGAGGCAGAGGCATGTGGATCTCTATGATGAGTTCAAGGCCAGCCTGGTCTCCTTAGTTTTAGGCTAGTCGGAGCTACATAGTGAGACCCTATCTCAACACAAAACAGAGCTAAGTTCTTTGTTTGTTTTTTGCCTGAGTGTATGTCTGTAAGGTTGTCAGACCCCTGGAACTGGAGTTACAAACAGTTGTGAACTGCCCTGTGGGTGCTAGGAATTGAACTTGGGTCCTCTAGGAATGTATAATGAATGGTGGGGTTGGCCACTTCCCGCCACCTAGCTAGCTTTACCCAATATACACAGAAACTGTATTCTTTTAAACACTGCCTGGCCCATTAGTTTTAGCCTCTTATTGGCTAATTCTCATATCTTGCTTTAACCCATATTTAGTAATCTGTGTAGCACCACAAGGGGTGGCTTACCAGGAGAGATCTTAACTTGCCTCCCTCTTGGAGAGGAGAGGCATGGTGTCTGCCTGAAGCATCTGCCTGACTCTGCTTTCTTTCTCCCACAATTCTGTTCTGTCTACTCCGCCTACCTAATTTTCTGTTCTATTAAAAGGCCAAGGTAGTTTCTTTATTAACCAATAAAAATAACACATAGACACTCCTCCATCATAGGGAGAGCAGCCAGTGCTCCTAACCACTGAGTGGCCTCAGTTCCATTTTATTAATGTAAAACTAAGGGGGTTAAGTGAAATAATTTCAAAGCATGATAATCTCTAACTCTGAAACAATGTACTCCTTCATTCATCAGACAGAAGAATACTTTTTCTTAGAGCAGACAAATGATATTCTTGGCATGTGAAACTAGCATTCTTGTTCTTTAAAATAATTATTACAGGTTTATTTGTATGGGCGTACATATGTTCTATTGTGTTTATGGAGGCCAGACAAATGATATTCTTGGCATGTGAAACTAGCATTCTTGTTCTTTAAAATAATTATTACAGGTTTATTTGTATGGGCGTACATATGTTCTATTGTGTTTATGGAGGCCAGAGGACAACCATGGGAGCCGTTCTTCTTTTCCACCATGCTGGTCCTAGAGATTGACAAGTACCTTTACCCATTTTACCAGCCTTCAACATGCTTTCACTGTTCAGTAGAAAGAAATTGATAATTATAATTGAAATCCCATTGGTTTGGGGTGGGGGTGTTGAGGCAGCATCTTATGTAGTGCAGGCTGGCCTTCAACTCCCCTGTGTAGCTGAAAATAATGGCCTGATTTTCCTGCCTTTGGCTCCCAAATGCTGAGATTACAAATTTGTACCACCACCACTTTTAAAATTCTGTTACCTTTAAACCTCAACTTACCAATGTTCAGAACCAAATAGTTCATTATCAACAAGCATCCCCCACCCCATTTTATCTGGGGTAGGGAGCCAGTAATAAGACATTCTATCACTGAATTATACTCTGTCCCAAAAGGTACATTCTTTCCTATTTAATGCCAAATCTCCTTTTATAGCCCAGGCTGACCTCATGCTCACAGCAAAGCAGTCCTGTCTCCACCACCCAATGGCTCAGTTGCAGGCCTATGCCACCATTTCAAGCTTCATGTTACATTTTCAGTATAGTACACAGATTTTATCAGCTAAAGTAAGTAAAGGTATATTGTTGAAATTTGAACATTTCTGGGGTTGCTTTTTTCCTCCCAAGCATTCTTGTTTTGCATATTTTTTTGTGTTGGAGATTTTTTTCTTTCTAGTACAAAGTTGTAGACTTGTTTGTATAGAACTCCAGTTGACTTAAATGGTAGAAATTGGTATAATTCAATTGATGTCTTGTGGCTAGAGAGTGGTTCAGTGATTGAGGGTACTAGATGCTCTTCAGATGACCAACGTTCAATTCCCAGCATGATGGTGGCTCACAACCATTCAAAAAAACTCCAGTTTGAGAGGATATGATGCCCTCTTCTGAACTCTAATTAAAAAAGAAAATGCCACCGGCGGCAGTGGCACACACCTTTAATCTCAGCACTCAGGAGGCAAAGGCAGGTGGATCTCTATAAGTTCGAGACCAGCCTGGTCTACAAGAGCTAGTTCCAGGACAAGCTCCAAAGCTACAGAGAAACCCTGTCTCGAAAAACCAAAAAAAAGAAAAAAAAAAGAAAGAAAATGCCTAGTCTTCCCAACCTAAAAGGAAACTGGAAAGCTACCAAAAAACTGAAAATAAGTTAACATGGAAGTAGGGAGATAAATATTTATTGGATAACCATTATGTATGTAGCACTAATTCTCAGGACACTCTTGAGTGAGTAGCTTTGTTTTAAGATTTATTTCGTTTTGCTTTTAATTCAGAGGCAGATAGGTCTCAGTGAGTTGAAGCCATCTAAGACGCTGTCTCAAAAAACTAAATATATATATTTATATATACAATTATAAATATTTGTTTGTGGATATGGAGTCCAGAGGAGTGAGTAGGATTCTCTAGAGCTTGAGTTACAAGAGTCGTGAACCTCTTGCTGTGAGTGGAACTGGTCAAGAGCCACTTCAGCCACTGAGCCATGTCTCCATCTAGTAGTTTGTATTCTTCCTGTTTTACAGTTGAAAAACATGGTCAGTGAGGGGGAATCCCTTACTTAAGGACATAGAACTACTTTGTGGCAGAGCCCTGACTCAGTTTAGTTCAGTCATCTGAGCTATGTTGAATTATGTTGTATTTGCTTACGTTTCTGGTAGTTATTGTTCAACTGAAGAGTTAGTTCCACTTGGCATTTAAATAACAGTTTGAGTCTAGGGCTCTCTGCAGCTCAGTCCACCTCAGACTCTTGACCTCCCTGCCTTCCGCTTCTTAGGAGCTGAGATGACGGGTGTGTACCACCATGTCTGGCTGTAGTAGGATTTTTTTTTTTTTTGGTTTTTCGAGACAGGATTTCTCTGCAGTGTAGTAGGTGACAAGACTTTTGTCTTGGCGAGGAATAAATAGAACATTGCATGACCTGTGCTTTAGTAATCCTCCTCTTAAGTGTTAGGCTTCATCTTGTTGTTTGACAAGAACAAGTTCATTAAAAATGTACTTTAGCCCTAGTACAACAAGCATCCAAGTTCCTTATATAGAATGCTGTATGTGACCTGTGCACATTCCCCTACATATGTCAAAGTCAACTCCAGATTTTACAGTTTTTCGTAGTGTAGTGATGAGCTGGGGGCAGGCCTGCTTTTCATCCCGCCCTGCTCCCGGCCACCGGCTAGCTTATGCCCCGAAATGATTACACGGAAACTGTATTCTTTTAAACACTGCCTGGCCCATTATTTTCAGCCTCTTACTCATCTTGACTAACCCATATCTAATAATCTGCGGTGTTTTACCAGGAAAGATTCAGCATGTCTGACCTGGTGGCTGGCTCCATCGCATCTCTCTCCCTGAGGAGAGGCACAGCAGTCTGCCCCAGAGAGGAGAGGCAGGCAATTGTCTGAGCCATCTACCTCATCTCCTTTTTCCTGTTCTGTCTACTCCACCTATCTAAATCTTGCCCTGTCAAAACGCCAAGGCAGTTTATTAGCCAATGAGAATCCTCCATCATCGTAGAACAAAGCAGAAGACAGAATTCCATTGGTTAGGTATGATGGTACCCATCTGTAATTGGAACAGGGGCAGTAGGAGGAGTCTGAGTTTGAAGTCAGCTTTTGTTGCATAGTGAGATTCCTGTCTCAAAACAAAAAGCAAACACCCAAGTTAGGCACCCTCACAACCATCTAACTCCATTTCCTGGGAATCTGAGAACTGTTCTCTCTGGGTACCAGAATACATATGGTATGCATGCACATACATAGATAATGTACACATACATTTTTTAAAAAATCCCTTTTTTATTAAACTTTTTTTCCCCCACAAGAAGCCGTGGGACAGACACTCGGTTCGCACAAGCAGCACACGCACAGACATGACACACGGGATTCTAACTTGCCGACACACACGCGCACGCACTCGCGCACCCTACACGATGAGCCACCGCGCGGATCGCTTCTCTTTTTTATTAAGATTTATTTATTATGTATACAATGTTCTGCCTGCATATACATCTGCACACCAGAAGAGAGTACCAGATCTCATTATAGATGGTTGTGAGCCCCCATGTGGTCACTGGGATTGAACTCAGGTCCTCTGGAAGAATAGCCAGTGTTCTTAACCTCTGAACCATTCTCCAGCCCCATCTTTTTTTAAACATCTTTGACTATAGTAAAAAAAAAAAAATCTTCTAAGGCTTAATCTTATCATAATTTGGGAGCATTATAACATAACTATATCTTAAAAACTGGAGCTGGAGAGATGGCTCAGAGGTTAAGAGCACTGGCTGCTCTTCCAGGGGTCATGAGTTCAATTTCCAGCAACCACACGGTGGCTTACAACCATCTACAATGGGATCTGGTGCCCTCTTCTGGCGTTCAGGCAAACATGCAGACAGAGCACTGTATATATAATAAAAATAATTTTTAAAAACTTTTTTGTGCTAGGCAGTAGTGATACACTCCTTTAATCCCAGCACTCAGGGGCAGAGAAGAGTGGATCTCTGAGTTTGAGGCTAGCCTAGTCTACAGAGTTCCAGGACAGGCCCTAAAGCTACAGAGAAACCCTGTCTTGGGCAACACTTTTTCCTAGCAGTAATTTTGTTTTATCAAGTATAAATATTGTGCATATAACAGTAAAAATAAAACACACGTGCACGTGCACATACCAAAAAAGGGGGGTATGACTTTAATCCCGGCATTTAGGAGGTAGGAGCAGGTGGATCTCTGAATTATAGGCCAGCCTGGTCTACATAGTGAGTTCTAGGAAAACCAGGACTACACGACAAAACTGTGTCTCAAAAACCAAGAATTAAAAATAGCAGCCAGACATGGTGTCAAATACCTTAACCCTAGTGCTGGGGAGGCAGAGGCAAGAGAATCTCTTGAGTTAGAGGACAGTCTGTGTAAGCAAGTTCCAGAACAGCCAGGACTATATAATACAGAAGTGGGGAGGGGGCTAAAATAACACTTAAAATTTTCGCCCATGAATGTATATGTATTGTAGTTAACTTTTAACTGATTTCTATTAATCTGTGTGCTTATCTCATGAATGTACTTTCCATGCTGCTTCTCTGCATCTTTTGGTGACTCCACATTCCACCCTTCTACCCAGCATCCTCCTAGTCTGGTTCTCCTGCCCAATCTCTTCCTGCACAGATATAACCAGTGAGAGTAATACATATTTGCAGTGTATAAAGATTGTTTCTGCAGCAGTGTATAATAGATGTATATGGAATGTCTGTGTATAATGAATACATGCGGTGAATGGCCCTGGTTTCCTGTTCTGTTTTTGGGGAGGTAGGGAGTATAAAGCTTGGGAAGAGCAGTGTTTATGCTGTCACTGAGGTAAGTGGTAGAAGTTGGAGAGTTGGTTTTGTCTGTTTGTTTGGATTTCTGTTATTGTTGTTTTGAGGCAGGGTCTCACAGAGTTTGCCTGACTTCAAATTCATATAAATCTGCCTGCCTTTCTCTCCCAAGAACTGGAATTAAAAGCATGCATCCCTGGCCTGAGAACTACTGTTTGTAAAACTAAATGTGTATTCTGGTGTCTTAGAAGTCATACTTTTTTTTTAAATTACCTATATTTGTCTTTTTCTGCAGAAATAGAAAGGTCGTTGATTACTCACAGTTTCAGGAATCAGATGACGCAGGTATGTTTTTATTTCTACAGTCTTGCTATACTGACCGAACTGTCAGCTTGTGTGCTTTCTGTCATGCTTTTAAAGGTCTCTTATTTAAAAGTACCCAGTGATCTGTGTCAAAGAAAACAATGTGAACTTGCCCATTTTCTTTGAGATAAGGTCTGTTACCTAGATTGTCCTTGAACTCAAATGCTCTTGCCTCACATTTGTAGGGTTGCAGGTGTGTGCCACTATGCCTGGCGCTCAGCTTTTTCTGTAAATCATTGAAGTAAACACCTGATTTTTTTCTTATCTGGTTTTAGAATCCAAAGGTTAAATGTCCAGTAATTTGCAGTGTTTATTTATATAAAATACCCACTGCTAGCTAAGCTCATACCACTTAGGAACCTGAGACAGAGCACATGAACCCAGAAATTCCAGACAAACTGTGATATTGCAAGACTCTGATTCAAAAACAAGAAAATTGTGCTATTGTTGCAGTTATTATCACAGTAAAATCTGTGCCTAAGAATTTATGCTGTTTGTATAATGAAGTAAGATGGGTCTTTTTATTACCTTATTTTACTTGAATATTTTATTATTTTATGTTTTGAGTGTTTGCGCCTGTGCACCAAACTGTATGCCATCCTGATCAGATCCTGAAACTGAACTTACTTCCATTATGTGCTGCTGTATGGGCGCTGGAAGACCAACCAGTGGCTTTAATAATGTACCCTTTAGGAAGGCTTGGAAGATATGTAGAAGAATTAAAAACATAAATATATGATACATATATAATTCTATCTCTGAAGTAATATAAAAATCAATTACTTGTACTACATGCCAGGAACTGTTCTAAATGTTTGTGTTTATTTAATAGGTTATTTTTTGGAGCAATACTGTTAGGAATCTTCTGTTTCATTTTACAGCTAAGGAAACTAAGCATAGTTGATACTTAGGTCCCTTAGTTGACATGTAGCTGTTTGACCTTTTTCTTTTTGATTTTCATTTTTTTAAAATGTAGTTAATGAACAGCAATATATGACTCAGCAGGCAAAGGCCCTTGGTGCCCAGCCTGACAACTTGAATTTGATCTCCAGAATGCAAACGGTGGAAGGAGAGAACCAGTTCCTGCAAGTTGTCCTGTCTTGTACATGCACAACCTGGCAGGCATGCCCACACACACAATAAATGTTTGGTGTTTTTTTTGTTTTGTTCTTTTAATGTGGTAGAGGGATCATTTTTGATTTTTCAAGACAGGGTTTCTCTGTTGAAGTCTTGGCTGTTCTGGAATTCACTCTGTAGATCAGGCTTGCCTCAAACTCACAGAGATCTGACTGCCTCTGCTTCCTGAGTGCTGCGATTAAAGGCACATAGGCATAGGCATGCTTGATGTTTTCTTTTTCTTATTTTTTATTTTTAAGAAGCAGAAGATGGTACACTCGTTAAAAATATATACTGCTGTTGCAGAGGACCTGAGTTCAGTTCTCAACATCCATTAGCTCATGTGCACACAACCACATACAGCCTACACGAACACATAATTAAAATAAATATTGCTGATAATGGTTAGGATATTCTGCTAAGGAATTCATAAAGAATCCAGAAACTTAAGAATTGCTGAAGTCCCAGAAGACTAAAGTTTTAGGTATCCAGTGTGTATTATATATTTGTTATTTCAGTTTAAGAATAATTTGCTTGATCACGATATTATGTTATGATTGTAGATCTTAGGTTCTTTTTAAGATGTTTATAATAAAACTATTACTACAATTTTAAGTAATTATGAAGATGTTGAAACATGGGAAAATCATAAACTAAATGGAAATGGTATTAAATGACAAGCTATGGTGTAACTGGATAAGGTGTGTATATAAGAACTAGATAATAATATGTGAAATGGGATTAAAATAGTTTTCACTTGTGTGTATATGTGTGTGATACGTATGTGTATGAGTGTGGGCACAAAGGGAGATCAGGAGAAAACTTTTGGGAGTGAGTCCTCTCCTACCATGCCTTCCAAGTATCTAAATCAGGTTTCAGGCTTGTGCAGCCAAGTGCTTTTAAGTTCTGAGCCATTTTGCTGGCCCTCTTTTAATTATTTGTTTTTGTGGTACTGAAGAGATAGATCCCAGCCTCCTGCATGTTAGATAATAAATATTTCTAGCCCCGATTTTTTATTTTTTTTACTTGTATTTTTTTTTAATATTTATTTATTATGTATACAATATTCTGTCTGTGTGTATGACTGCAGGCCAGAAGAGGGCACCAGACCCCATTACAGATGGTTGTGAGCCACCATGTGGTTGACTGGGAATTGAACTCAAGACCTTTGAAAGAGCAGGCAATGCTCTTAATCTCTGAGCTATCTCTCCAGCCCCTAGCCCCAACTTTTTAAAATCTACTTACTTATTTTGGTTTTTTTTTTGAGACAGGGTTTCTCTGCAACTTTGGAGCCTGTTCTGGAACTCTCCCTGTAGACCAAGCTAGCCTTGAACTCACAATCACAGAGATCCACCTGCCTCTGCCTCCCAAGTGCTGGAACTAAAGGCATGCACTACTACCGCCCGAAAGCCCCGATTTTTTTTTTTTTTTTTTTTTTTTTGGTTTTTCGAGACAGGGTTTCCCTGTAGTTTCTAGAGCCTGTCCTGGAGCTAGCTCTTGTAGACCAGGCTGGCCTCGAACTCAGAGATCCGCCTGCCTCTGCCTCCCGAGTGCTGGGATTAAAGGCGTGCGCCACCACCGCCCGGCTAAGCCCCGATTTTTTTAAGAGTACTTTTTGTTTGTTTGTTTTGCCTTCATGTACATCTGTGTACCACATGCATGCCTGGTGTTTGTAGAGGCCAGAAGAGAGCATTAGATCCTCTGGAACTAGAGTTGTGGGGTGCTGGGAGTCAAACTGGTTTGTGCTCTTAACCACTGAGCCATCTCTCTAACTCCCCTTCTCCCTTTAATTAAAGAAACCATGAGGGAAATCTGGTCCTATTTATTTAAATAGCATGAGGAGTAATGTGTAATTTCAGCATGTAAACATCATAATCTAATTAACCAAATTTGAAAAATTGCTTGTTTAGATGAAGATTATGGAAGAGATTCAGGCCCTCCTACTAAGAAAATTCGGTCATCTCCTCGCGAAGCTAAAAATAAAAGGCGATCTGGAAAGAATTCACAAGAAGACAGGTAGGAGGCATCATTGTTTTTATCTTCCTAATTACAGTGTCAGAGCTCCAAAATGAAGGCAATCTGAAGTGGGTGAAGCTTTTATGTGCAGTCTGTTTCATATCGTGTAGGCCATGCTTCTAGGCTTGTGGGTCAGCCTCTTCTCCAGAAGCAACTTGGTCTGAACTCCATCCAGGATGGATGTGATCTCCATCCAGGAATCTTTTTTGCTGCTTCCTCAAATTTAAGAGCATGAGCCAAAAGAATGTTTTAAGTTTGTAATTTGTTATCTAAAGTTGGTATTGACACTTCATTGTGATGATCAATAGCAGAACCATAACTATAACTAAACCTTGTGGAATTCTAAGCTTTGAACCCTGTTGAATTTTACTCTAAAAATGAGTCTATTGTTCAAGTAATCATTTTAGATACTTAGCCTCTCCTTTTAATTTTTTATTTTTGTTTGTTTGTTTGTTTGTTTGTTCTTGTTGCGGTGCTAAGAATGGATGCAGGACCTTACTTGTGCTGGGCAAACATTCTGCAACTGAGCTATTCATCTTCAAACTTTTCCCCTTAGTTTTACAAATGTGTTCACATAAATTGCAATTTAACTATAATTGAGAAAAGGATGATAGAATTTTTCTCCTGGTTTTCAAAGTGAACACACACATTTCCTAGTATATAACTTTAAGACTTGATGAGGATGGTGATGATAAACTTTAAGACATGATGATGATGAAGGAAAGAATATTAGTGTCAGGCTGTGTTGTGCTTTATGTACATTGTCAGTTCTCATAACACTTTTATTAGGTTGAGGAGTTCAGTGAATAGCAGGAGGTTAACAAGCAAATTGACCAGCAGATTTTGAAACCATACCTGGTGGACCTCAAACTCCACTTTTAACCATCAGTCTAAGACTCATGGAGGCTGGAGAAATGGCTCAGTGGTTAAGAGCACTCACTGTCTGTTCTAGAGTGCCCACGGTCCATTCCCAGTATCCACATAGCAGCTCATTACTGTATGTAATCCTAGGTTCAGGGGATCCAATGACATCTTCTGGTCTTGATGGGCACCAGGCACACATTTGGTGCACAAACAAGTGCAGACAAAGTACCCATACACATGAGATAATAATTTTAAAAGAAAATAAAGACTCTTAGGATATTAAACTCGCCAGGCAGTGGTGGCGCATGCCTTTAATTCCAGCACTTGGCAGACAGAGGCAGCCTGAAGTGGGTTTCAGGATAGGCTGTAAAGTTACACAAAGAAACCCTGTCTGAAAAAAGAATATTAATATAAATGTATTCATTTACCAAGTAGTTTTTGTTTGTTTATATACCTAACTTCTGATGTTTTTAGTAGAGAATTTCAGAGATGTGGTTTTGAGAAAATAATTCAGTATTATGTCTTTAAGAAACAGTTAAACGTCTCTCTTTTTTAAAAAAAAACATATTCACTTACAGTTCTTAAATGTGAACCGTTTGTGGTTTGTTTACATTATCTTATCAGTGTCTATATCTGGCCTAAAGTTTTTCTTTGTTTTTTGGTCAGGGGCAAGCAGGATCTCAAGAGTGTAGCTCAGGCTAGCCTTTAGGTTGATCTTAAACGTATAACTCAGTGTCTTGTTGAGTTTTCTATTCATTTGTACTTAAAAATTGAGTTTTGGGGGCCTGGAGAAATGGCATACTGGTTAAGAGCACTGAATACTCTTCCTGAGTACCTGGGTTCAATTCCCCGCACCCACGTGGCAGTTCATAACTGTCTATAACTCAAGTTTCAGGGGACCCAACACCCATGGCAAAACACCAGTGTACATCAAATAGAAATAAATGGAAAAAAAAGTTTTAAAAATTGAGCTTTTCCCTGACTTTGCTCATTGAAATAGCCAGCGAAAAATCATACACTTGATCATAAGTTAGATTTATAAACTTTCCTTCATTGTCTTTTGTTTCTGAATTTTGTTTGTTGTGGCCCTGGGAATGATTAGACTGGGAGCCTTGCTGGACCTTTGGGCTTTTTGTTTGTTCAAGATACTTACTCCCTTTCCTGTTGAGTCTTGGGACTCAGTTTATTTTTCCATGTGGAGTACAATCACACCTATTCACTAGCATCCCTGAAGATAAGGGAATAATGAAGCAGTTTCATTCCTTAGTATCTGTGTTTGAACTTTTTTGGGTTTTTGAGACAGGATTTCTCTGTGTAACAAGCTGTGGGTGTCCTAGAACTTAGAACACATCCTGTAGATCACGCTGGCCATGAACTCACAGAGATCCTCCTGCCTCTGCCAACCAAGTGTTGGGATCAAAGATGTGTACCACTACACCCAGCTTAAGGTCTGTTCTTTAGTTCTGGCAGACCTAAAACAGACTATGTAGCCTATGATGGGTCGGAACCGATTGATGTCAGTCCTCTTGTCTGAGCATCCTTACTACTGGAATTATGAGTGTAGCCACTCAGCCCGTCGATCTTTGATCTAAGTCTTAACAAATATTTTCTTTTTGTTTTTTCCTTACAGTGAAGACTCAGAAGAAAAAGATGTGAAGACTAAGAAGGATGATTCTCACTCAGCAGGTAAACTGTGTTTACTGCAGTAGGAATAATTTATATACTCTTCATTTATTAAGAAGTTTTGGGGGCCAGGCAGTGATGGCGCACGCCTTTAATCCCAGCAATTGGGAGGTAGAGGCAGGCGGATCTCTGTGAGTTCAAATACTGGAATTACAATACCATTTCTATCTTTACCCAGGTAAACATTACTCTCCATCTTTATGGTTTTTTTTTTTTTAAGTATCTACAGGTTATGTTCATGCAAAATTGAGGTTAAAACCTTTTTATTTTGGTGGCTGTCGAGATGGCACAGTGACTAAGAGCACTAGCTTCTCTTCCAGGGGACCAGGATTCAATTCCCAGCACCTACATTGTACCTTACATCTGTCCATGACTCCAGTTCTAGGAAACCTGACACCCTCATACGGACATACATGTAGGCAAAACACCAGTTCACATTTTAAAAAACTGAAAACTGTCTTTAAAAATATTTTACTTAGCCAGGTGGTGGTGGCGCACTCCTTTAATCCCAGCACTAAAAAATATATATATACTTAGTTGTTTGAAACAGGGTTTCACTATGTGAATGTGGCTGTTCTGGAACTCATTATATAGACGAGGCTGGCCTCAAACTCTGAAGAGATACAACTGCCTCTGTTTCTTCAATGCTGGGATTAAAGGTGTGTGCCCAGCTGCTGTGCAACTTTTATAGGAATAAAGAAATTACAGCAAGTTAAGTATATGCCAATTGAAATAATAGCCGTAGAAAAAATATTTTGCAAAATTTTTTGATTAAAAGAATTAATATGAACCAAGTATATTAGAATATATCTTTGATACACCAGCATCCCAGATGCTGAGACAGGAGAATTACTGTAAAGTACAAGGCCAGCCAGGTGTTGAATAAGAAGATCTTGTCAAAAAATTATAGAAAGACGAGAGATGGCTCAGCAGTTATATAGTGTGCTGGTTGCTCTTACAGCAAACCTGAGTTCCGTTCCCAGCATTTATGTCTGGTGATTTACAGCTTTCTATATTCCTTATTGCTTCTGGCTACTTTAATTTTAACCAGTATATGCCTCCTTTGTCTTCTTGAATGTCCCTTTTCATGACTGCTGTTGAACAAAAATGTAAAAGGTAGACAACAGTCTGCTAAATTAACTCTATTGACATGTTTGCCTTCACTACTACCTAAATTGTACTATCTAGTGACCCAAAGATAATGTAATGTGCTTTGGCATTCATTTGCTTTGTGAGCCCTAATTTAGATTTCTTTATTAAGATTTTTAATACTTCCAAAATGTATATGACTGTACTTGTATTAAGCACAACTCTTTCCAACTCAGTTTAGTTTAGGCTCTGCCATAGTCAACTTTATTCTCTAATTGTCTCTAGATGAGATCTGGCACTAGAAATAGTAAATATTAACCACGAAGGGGAGAACCTTACATACAAGGCCCCAACCATAGTTGAGGAACTTTTTTTAAAAATATTTATTTATTTATTATGTATACAATATTCTGTCTGTGTGTATGCCTGCAGGCCAGAAGAGGGCACCAGATCCCATTACAGATGGTTGTGAGCCACCATGTGGTTGCTGGGAATTGAACTCAGGACCTTTGGAAGAGCAGGCAATGCTCTTAACCTCTGAGCCATCTCTCCAGCCCAGAGGAACTCTTTGACAGTTAATAGTTACTAGAAATTGGCCACTGGTAGGTTGTCCATGGTCTATTAGAAAGCCACACACCCTTTCATGTATTAATAGCACTTATTGGTCTTACTGGTTTATTAACACATGCATACCATGAAATTAGGACGGATATGTGTTGGGAGTGAACCAGGGGCGATAAGTTGAGTAGATGGGACCAAATGCATCGCATGTATATTTTTATTCACAAAGAATAAGTAAAAGGTGCTGTTTGGTTTTTTTTGTTGTTGTTGTTGTTGTTGTTTTTAGCATTTCTAGACAGGATTTCTTTGTGTAGCCTTGGCTGTCAGGTGCCACGCTGCTTGAACTCTTTTTTTTTTTTTTTTTCCAGAAGAAAAAAATGGGCCATGCAAGGCTTCAGGGACTGTTTTAGAAGAAGTATAACAGCTAAACCTTTAGGGAAGCCTAAAAGTTGAGTAAAGAGCTCTAAGTAGAGACCGGCAAAATCAAGCTTAGTCTAGAGCTGGTAGGCTAGCAACTTGGCCTTTAATTACCTGACTAAATAACTATTGATGAAACAATTAATTTATTGTAGTGTTTGAGAGTAATTTTTATAAGCTTGGCCTTGGATCTTTAGCTAGCTCATCTAAATGTACTTCTAAAAATTTTTCCGTGCCTGTCTCTAAATTGAAAAGGTCACCCAATCCATTGTAAGGAGGAGTAATTTAGCATTGTTGTTTATGTGTTTTTTATCTTAGGATAGAGATAATTGGAAGGCCTCCTTACTGCTTCTATTTTAAAATATTTTTTTCTCACTTTGGCTTCTAAAATCAGTAAACATAGGTTGGCATGTAACTGATAATTTTAGGATTAAACAGTTATAAATCTAAGTGTTCATAGTTTAATTCAGCTTTGTAGTTTTAAAAAACTACATGCCTATGCCAGGCATGATGATTAAAAAGCCGGCAGGTCTCTAATTTTGCGGGATTATTTTCTTTTTAACGCCTTTATTCTTTGAGATTTCACATCATGCGTTCCAATTCCTTTCACCTCCCAGTCCCTCTATATCCTCTTCTCATCCTTGCAATGCCCCTCAATGAAAATATAAAACAGCAGCAAACCCTTTTGCTTCTCTTTCTTTCCTGCCTCACCAATATATCCTCATTTGTCCTGGTGGCATTGGGGTCTCAATCTGCATATAGTATAGCCTTTTGTCTGTTGCAGGAGGAGGCCATTTGTTGGTTCCCAGCTGCTCAGCCCTGAAATAATCACACAGAAACTATATTATTTAAAACACTGCTTGGCCTATTAGCTCTAGCTTCTTGTTGACTAGCTTTCATATTAATTTAACCCATTTTCATTAATCTGTGTATTGCCATGAGGCTGTGGCTTACCAGGAAAAGTTCTGTGTCTATCTCCAGTGGGGCTATATGGCTTCTCTCTCTGACTCTGCCTCCTTTCTCCCAGCATTCAGTTTAGTTTTCCCCACCTACCTAAGTTCTGCCCTATCAACAGGCCAAGGCAGTTACTTTATTAGTCCCAAGTAGTATTCACAGCATATAGAGAGGAATCCCACATCATTTGTCCTATCAGCTTTACTAGCCAATGTTCATTGCAATGAGTCACTGTCTGGTTCAAGATAATTTCTAATACACCGTCATCACTGGGTCCTCACCAGAACTTCTCTTGGACTTATATGGCTGCATCAACTCTTAGAGATCCTGTGAGTATTCTGCAGGACCAGTCCCCTTCACCTACTTCAGCAGGTCCGGGGGCGAGGGGGGAGAGTAGATGTTAGGTTGGGCCAACCCAAGGCCTAGCTGTGGGCCTGGGTGGTAGCTGAGCTGGTCAATTCAGGTCACTGGAGTCACTAGCCACAGGTGAGGGGACAGAAGTCTACTCCCCTTTATCTATGCCCTCAGGGTCAGTTCACCCTTACAGGGGTGCAGCCATCTCCTGACTGCAGG
Source organism: Arvicola amphibius (assembly GCF_903992535.2). Taxonomy (NCBI): domain Eukaryota; kingdom Metazoa; phylum Chordata; class Mammalia; order Rodentia; family Cricetidae; genus Arvicola; species Arvicola amphibius. Next base: position 88,167,361 of record NC_052058.2, on the reverse strand, counting down.
GGCCAGTTCTCCTAGGGTCAATTGAAGGGCTGATCTGACTCATTATGGTCTTTTGATTTCATCTCCAGTGATTCCTAAGGCCCACTGAGGTGACACAGGACACAGATCCCAGCTACACGGACCCAAACATGGCCCTCAGTAGCAACCTGAGACCAGACGACCTCTGCCTCTGGGTGGAAGCAGTGGCAAATGCTGAGATTAAAGGCGTGTGCCACCACCTGGCTACTTTAAGGAATTTTTAAGGATAGGTTTTATTCCTTTCTGAATGAAGTTAAGCTGCTGTTATATCCTCTGTACGCAGATGTGAAATTTTTTTGATTGTTGTATCACAATAACTTATATTGCAGATGACAGTGAAGATGAAAAAGATGATCATAAAAATGTACGCCAGCAACGACAGGCAGCATCTAAAGCAGCTTCTAAGCAGCGAGAGATGCTCTTGGAAGATGTTGGCAGTGAGGAAGAGCCAGAAGATGACGATGAGACACCTTTCCAGGAGAGTATGTACAGTTACCCACTGTTTAGTCATTTGTCTAGGCGGGCTCTCCTGTAGCCCATGTTGACCTCAGTTGTGTAGTTGAGGATGACCTTGAATTACTTACTGATCTGCCTGCACTACCTCTCCCAGTTTTATGGAGAAGTGAGGCTCTAACCCAGGGCTTTGTGCACGCTAGGCAAGTACTCAGTCAATTGAGCTTCATCTCCAGTTCCGGTCCTTGCAACTGTAGATTATTTTGGTATTTTCTGAGATACTAAATATTTGCATCCAGTCCTTTGCATCAGGCAGATGCTACCTGTTAAAAGATAGAACTGTGCAGCTGGGTGTGATGGAACATACCTTTAACCCAGTAAATCTATCCAATCCTGAATCAAAAGGATTTTTTTTTCTACTCTAAGATATTTGTATCCATACCATACCTATCCATTCTACAGTGGGCCAAGGGCAGCTCCAGCCAAGTTGGTATTGTAACTCCTTGTTGAATCCAGTCTTTCTCAGCACTCTTTCCCTTTGTTCACTTGGAAGGATGTATACATTTAAGTTGGACGTTGAAATTCTTCTTTCCTCTCAGAAGATTCTGGCAGCGATGAAGATTTCCTAATGGAAGACGATGATGATAGTGATTATGGCAGTTCAAAAAAGAAAAACAAAAAGATGGTTAAGAAGTCCAAACCTGAGAGAAAAGAAAAGAAAATGCCCAAACCTAGACTAAAGGCTACAGGTGAGGCCCATGAAAGTAGAAACACATTTCTGCCTTTAAAATTTTTAAGGACTAAACTTTCTCAACACAGATTCTTCATTAGGCCTCAGCATTGGCCTTGTATTTGATAGAAACCCAAAGGGCTTTTACATGTGTCTTTGGTCCCTTCAAGACTACTGGAGAGATGGCTTGGTGATTAAGATGATGACTGGTTTTCCAGAGAAGCCAAGTTCAGTTCTGCAGCAACATCGTGAGGCTAATAGCCATCTGCAACCCCAGCTGCCACTGCTGGCTACTTTAGGCACCTGCATATGTGTGCATACCTACACACAGGCAAACACAATTTAAAAAATAAATCTTGAAAAAAATAAAAAGAATGGGCTGACAAAATGGCTCAATGATTAAGAACACTGACTGTTCTTCCAGAGGACTTGGGATCAATTCCCAGCACTCACATGGCAGCTCACAACTGTCTGTAACACCAGTTCTAGGGGCTCTGACATCCTCTTATAGGCATGCTACAAAGTACCAGTGTGCATAAAAATGAATATTCAAAAGAAGAAAAAAAGAGCCTGTGAGCTAGGCCTGTCAGGCATAGTGTTCCTCACTGTGCTCATAGTGCTGACTGCTTTGAGGTTGGTCCCAGCAGTTAGGGAAGGTTCTCTGTTCTGGCAGAGTAAAACAGTGCTGACAGAAACAAAACCACCATTGATAATAAGGATTTATCTTCTGAGTTTTCAAGGGTTCTGTCAGGTACTTTCCTAGTTGGAGCTAGTTTGTTAAATTAGAAGTCTAGATTCACTTTATTCTGGCAGACATAATTTGTGAATTTCTTGTTTTAAGCTTTTCATACTGTAGAGGATGGTGGAAGTCCAAAAACTATTTGGTTCCAGTTTCTGCTCAGAATGTTACGTTATCCTCTTAGGAGTAATATATTTTTATCTGTGGACTCTATTTCTTAGTGAGGTGGGATTATTTTTTATACTTACAGACTTTTTGAAGCTGTTTTTAATACTTTCCTTTTATTTTGTGTGCATTGGTGTGTTTGCCTGCATGCATATGTGTGTGAAGGTGTGTTGTTGGAGTTACAAGCAGTTATAAGTCTTCATGAGGGTGCTGGGAATTGAACTAACCGCTAAGCCATCTCTCTCTCTGTCTCTCTCTCTCTGTAGCTCCTGTAGCTGATTTTTTTCAAAGGCATTTTTTTCTCTTTCTGTCTCCAAATTGTTACTTTCTGTATTTCAGTGACGCCAAGTCCAGTGAAAGGCAAAGGAAAAGTGGGTCGCCCCACAGCTTCAAAGGCATCAAAGGATAAAACTCCTTCTCCCAAAGAAGAAGATGAGGAAGCAGAAAGCCCTCCAGAAAAGAAGACTTCTGCTAGCCCCCCACTTGAAAAGTCTGGAGATGAAGGGTCTGAAGATGAAGCCCCATCTGGGGAAGATTAAAAGTGATGTTTGGGGAGAGATTTTATTCAAAAAAACAAAAAAGGAAACCTACGTAGGACACGATTGGGCTGTGGCTTGACTCATGGGCTTTCAGTGCTATTTCATTTGTCTAAAATACTGTTTCTTTCTATATCTATCTCTATATTTATCTCACTCTCAAAACCAGTGTATGTTGAAATGTTTAAGTTGCCATTTTGTCTAATGGTCTTTTTTTTTTTTTTTTTTTTTTTTTTTTTGCCAATCCCTTCCTCCCCTTCTCCCAATGAAAGCCATGTCAATTAACCACTGGGTTGACTGCTTCATCTTTGTATTTTTAGTGGAGGTTAAGAATCCCACGGCTGTAAAGCAATAAGATTTGAGATGGACGCTATGGAAACTTGCTTTTTGCTAAAGAATAGCAACTTGAACAGTAATCAAAAAAACTAGAAAGATTTTAGTTGAAAATTATTGTTCTTTCTTTTCCTGTACTTTTGACAAACCAGTTATAATTTACCATGAGCTTATATGTCTAAACTCTACGTGTCAAAGAATCATGACTCTAAACTTAACTGATGAGGCAGTTGGGAGGTGAACATGAATTCTGGGCTGTTAACTCGGACCTACTCACATTATCTCCTGGGTGTGGAGGGAATACTCTTCCTGGAGCTTTTCTGGAAATGTGGGCTTTCTTATTTTGTACTATGTTATTCTCAAAGAGACTCAAGAGCCAGTGGTTCTTTTGTCTCAATAACAGTCCTTTTTAAAAATGGGCCACCAGAAGCCAAAATCATTTTTAATTTCGTATTTCATTCATGTTTTCATTGATTCATGTTTTTTTAAATGTATATATATATATATATATATCCATCCTGTTTTTTGGATAGAGTTTTACCAATGATCAGAAAACTAAACAGAGATTCCCTAGAGTTTGGATGACAGGCTGAGTGTACACCTCATGGAGCGTTTCTTCACAGGCTGATGATGTTAGAGTTTTAAGCAAATAAAGTTTTGAGTTAATGTGAAACTCAGATACAAAGGATTGAGATTCATCCTTTATAAATACAGGTAATTGAAGTTCTTTTATGTTATAAATGTGTTTTCAAGGGCCCATGAACCTTGTCGGTTTTGTTTGGGGATAGAATTGATTTCCTTTTGATATTTAAATCTTTTCTTCATAGTAGCATACTATGATATACATCTCACAGCTTTGTCCTGCTACTTCAGAATCTCGCAGTTCAACCATGGAATACTGTTTTCATTACTGACAGCATGGGATGTGTAAAATGCTGCTTCCATCCTGTGGAATTGTTTTACTACTTCTTCTGACCCCTCCTTTCTGTTCGTGTTTCTCAAAGCAAGAGCCTGAGCCTCAGGATGAGTGAACTGTATTTTAGGGTGCCGATGTGCCACTGATAACAGTCTAGAAACAGAGCGTCAGGACATAGATCTATAGGTTTGATCCTCCACAGTCAGATCCCATGCACCAATAGAAGCAAAACTTAGGGGTCCTATTACGCTACTAAATTAAAGATTTAGTGGAATTAATTTCTGTATATTTTTCTGCACTTAAGCTAAATTTGCTCCTTCAGTATTCTGCTTTTGTGTTTTTTAAGTGACATGTTTGTCTCAGACAAGTCATTTTCTTATAGGTGTTCTTAGGACGAAGGGTTATTTAAGAAATATTTTTACTCGGGTTTTTAAGACACTTTAAAGAACATTCTTAGATCTGCTTTAAAATAAATAAATAAATAAAACACCCAGTGGCAGAGAGTCATTTCAACCCTGCACTGTTAATAAATGAGTATTAAATATGGCCAAAAATAGAGACTTGAACATAAGCAGTTGCATTGTTGTATTGTGTAATGGAATAGTTGTGAGCTGTGTAGTGAGGTATTACAGATATCTGTTTGCTTTAGTGGGCTTGCTCAGGTACCCATCCTTAAGCAAAGAGGAGACTCACCATCAGTTTCCACCAGGATCTCTCTCTCTCTTAGGGGTTTACAACTCAGTCTTACATTCCTAGTGACATTTGGGCTTTTCTTAGGTTACGTTTCATGAAAATTTGTGGATAGGGTCTCCTTCAACTTTAGCCTCAATTTTTAAAGTCTCTTTAGTATATTAATCTGCACTAACATCTTTGATTTTTATCTACCTATAATTGAGAAACAATACTGTCTTGTAGATTACTTGTGTCTGTTTGGGCTTCTTGTTTAGCTAATTAATTAGATTGAATATATTTTCTAATCACAGGCTGATTAAGTTGATTGGTTCTCAAGTGAGCACACAGGCGCTGAATGACCTTTGCATTCACGTTTTTTTAGTTGTTTGTAACACTGGTCATCCTTCAAATCATGCATGCAAATAGGAAGACATTTAATGTGACTCAACTGGAAACAGGTGCTTAGCAGTTAGGTCTAATAAAGACATCTGGATAGGTCACAGCTATAAGCCCTTAATGACTGGCCCTTTGCATCTCCGTGGCTTACTGTCCGTTCTCCTTTTTTTCTGTCTCTCTCCCCTGTGTGCCTATAGTGAGGTGGCAATGTATTCACTGTCTTGCTTTGCAGTGCTCAGGAAATGGGGATGTTCATTTGAAGGTGCTTGTCTGTTACCTAACCTCTTCTGGGTTTACCTCCAACAGATTATAGCAGCTTTGCTGACTAACACTACATTCTAGTTCTCTTGAGGCTCTTTTTAAAGCCTTTCTCTTTCGCAGCCAGAAATGGTAGCCTCTGTCTCACCCAGTGGTACTTACTGCTGCTTTTAACCCTCCACCTCAAATAGATTTGGAGAGGGGACCCAAAGGATATATTTTAAATACCTCCCACTCAGAATCAACCTTAAAAACTAATGGTAGGATATTTCTTCTAAAGTGGTAAGAGAATCCTCTACAAATGCCTTTTCTTTAGTAAACAAAACACAGCATTTTGTGTACCCCAGGCTGCCTCATTTAAACTCCTATTTGTTTTTTCAGAACAAGTTTTATTTCAGTCTTACTTCTTTTTGATACTGTTTCAAATATCATTTTCTTCCAAATAACAAATCAGTAATGGGTTTTGAGGTTATAATCTAGTAAGATTTTTAATAGATATAGTCAGCTAAACTTGACTTTTTCTTTTAAGCATGGAGCATGGTTTTACTATGTAGCCTGGCTGAGAGACCTCCTACCCCTTCCACTCTTAACACTGCTGGGAATAATGCCGCCATGACAGGTGACACTTTTTTAAGATAGGTTTTTATTTATGAAAATGCAGGTGACAAGTGGACTTTTGGCCTACAGGTTGAGAGAGGAGAATCGTGTAAACAAACTCAGGTTTAGGGCTGCTGCAAGAGCAGAATTTAGAAGCAACAAATCCTTGTTGGTGTTGTGGAGTGAGTGCCTGTTAGAACAGTTCTCTTTACCTGTAGGATCGGAAGCTACACTAAAAAAGTTCCCACCTGTGAATGGGTAGGAGAAAATCCAAGGTAGGCTCCTCATGGTATGTAGATAGAGGTCAAAACAAGCAGTGCAGGCTTCCTGCCAGGGGGTAGGGAAAGTTAAGCCACGGGCTGCTCTTGAGGGTGGAGTATTGTCATTTTTTCTCTGGAGGAAGCTGCTAAGTTACTTGGTAATGGGGAGTTTGTTTTGAGTGTCGGGATGTCAAGCTGTCAGTCATGTTCCTATTTCACTCTCACTTTCCTTCTGTCTTAGAGAACAGAATACATGATTCTGAATATCAAATCCATGCATTGTACTTTTGTTTAAAGCCTAATTAACAGTGGTGCTGATTGTAATAACCACTATGGGGAGAGGGTCCCATATGCCTATCTGTTGCCATGCCAATGAGTAACTGAACCAGTGACACCAGTGACATCTGTTTGAGCATGCTCTATATGGCTGTAGAGCACCACAGTTGTGCAGACACTTTGTATATCGGGTGAGGGAGGGTTTTCTAGATTTGGGGGGAGGGTAAATTGGACTTTTTTTTCTTTCTTTTTTTGGTGGGGTGGGGAGTATAGTACTCAGTCATGCCCTAAAAATAACATGTATAAAATCCTGAAGTGTGGTGTGGGTGTGGGTATGTGTGAGTGTGTGTTTGTAAATGTCTAGCAATTAAACCTTTATCTCTGGAAGTTAGTGAATTTTTTTCCTTTTTTCTCTGGAAGTATTTGTTACAAGATTTGTAAATAAGAGCTCTACATAGTTTACCATGAACATGTTGCAGCATACATGCTTCAGTCCTACAAGGCATGACTTGCCAGGTTACGCAGCAGCCACAATCTCAGTAATTGTTTGCTTTGATTCATCTATTAGACTTCATTTGCCAGTTCTAAAAACTCCCAGTCTTCCTCGATATTAGTCCTTAATCTTTCATGTTCTGAGCAGGAAGGGTCAGAGAACTAGCCTATCTTAGGCTGTGGGCTGAGAGCCAGGCATCCTTTTTTTTCATGTTGCAGTGTGGCTAGACACATGATCAGACATCAGAGGGTTGGGCATTCTTGCAATACCTTAGCAGTGCTGAAATAGGCAGCATGGTACTAAGGAAGTTAAAGTTTGAATGTAACCACTTATTTAAAGTTTTCTTTAATTTAAATTAAAGTTGAAGTGAACATGTTTTTGTTGACCATGTTTGTGAATTACAGATGCAACATGCATTGGTAGAATCGTGTGATGGTCTAATGTGATTCTTCATTTTCACATCTCTCAGTCTGTATGTATCTACATAAACAAAAAGAAACTCTTGCTTTGCTCTGATTGGAGGATTTCCAGGACTGCTGTCTTCTCCTGAACTTCATTTTAAGTGCGTGTATCCTTTGCTTGTATTTTGTATTAAAAAAAAAAAAAAGGAAAAAAAAGGAAAAGAATCCTTATTGTTGAGCATGTTGGCTTTGTCCCCTTTATTTTTTTCTCTTTGGGGGGACATATGAAGCAAGTTATTTTCTGTATCTTTTTCTTTTATAAACCTTTTGGTTTGTTTTGTTTTAAAATGGCTTTATAAAAGGGCTTTTGTAACCCAGATGTGTGCTATGTGTGCTTCTTGAGATATTCAAAGCAAATACACTGCCTCTTGTGCAGCAGTTACCTTGGCCTATAACTACTCATCTGACTTGAAGGGTGTACAGCTGTTTCCCAAATTGTTTAGTGACCACCTGTGTCGAAAAAGGAACACTCATCTTGCCTCAGAAGTCTGGAACATTGAAAAAGACTAATAAGTTTTGCTTGATTGGGAGGGGTTAGGTATGTGGGAATTCCTAGTTTGCAGATCCCTAGTTTCTTGTCTCCAGAGTGAGAAGGGCGATTAAAGTTCAACAATCAGATGTATAATGAAAGTTAGTGTTTTTTATGCTCACAGAACACATTTCTGTACAGTGCCAAACACCCCAGAACTACATGTCATCTTGTAACAGTACCAGACAAGCTATTGACATAATCTCGTTCTCAAGAAAAAGTACCCTTTCCAAAGGTAAAGAACGATAGACCTGTCAGCAGTGTGCTGGGATGGGAAACATGGTGCATGATCCCTCTTTAGAATTGGTCTGAGACCACCTATTTGGGCATTCCCCCCCAACTTTTTCTCTCACTTGCGAGTTGAAATAACCAAATGTTTGCTGTAACTATTATGTACATGTTTAGGTAGGGTCTCTAGCTCTGGCTGTCTTAGAAGTCACACTATAATAGGCCACGCTAGCCTTGAACTCATAATCACCTACCTCTTTCCTGAGTGCTCAGATTAAAGGTTTGCTTTTTCTTTGACTGGTTGGTTTTGGTTTTGGCTTCTCTTCCTAGCCAAGGCTGTCCTAGAATTCACTCTGTAGGCTAAACTGGCCTCAAACTCAGATCTGCCTCCTGAGTGTTGGGGTGAAAAGCGTGAGCCTACCACAGCCTGGCAAACTATTCTTACTGGATTACAGATTAAAGCTGGTTTCTGTAGAATTTTTAGGGATTTATGTGTATGGGTGTTCTGCCTGCATGTATATCACATTCATGTGTGTGCCTGCTGAGGTCAGATAAAGACAAGTTCTTGGATATCCAGAGCTACATAATAGACCTTGTGTCAAAGTTGGCTTTTGAAAACAATCAGCTTGACTACACAGTTGTCCTCTGCCAATAGAGGGCAGTGTTAACACAGCCTGTGGCGTGCCTGCTCTCTCCCTGGCTCATTTTCAGATGCTGTGTCTGTCAATCAGCACAGCCTGCCACCTCTGTTACAGTCTGTGATCAGTGTGTCCATTGGAGCATGCAGCAGTAATCTTCAGGGTTTTAAACAGGAAGTAGGGTCTCTTGATTTATGCATACTTTCTCTTGTGCTGTTCCCCACATAGAATTCTGAAGCTTAGCAGACAGCATCCTGAAATGAATGTGTGCACTGAGGTTTCAAAACTCAGTTGTGAACTCTTGGCCCAGTTTTGAAACAAGTGTTGACTTTTGCAGCTGTCCTCTATTCTGAAGGTGTCAGCACTGACAAGTATTCATACAACAAACACAGAATCCTGTTCTTGAAAAAATGTGGTAGCTGGCCACTCCTTGATCTTGATGGCATGTCTCTCCTCTATTCTCTCAGCCCAGGGGACAGCTAACCATTCTGACATGCTTTAGCTGGGCCACTGCCAGGAAAAATGTGTGCTCCCTGTTTCAGTAGTGAAGTTCTGGACAAACATTGTGGAATACAAGCTGTGCTAATTCTGTGGACATGGAGCTAGAGGGTATAGCCAGGGTTTCCAACCTAGTAAAGCAAATAGTTACTTTAAGTGTGATAACAAAATGTTAGAAATGATTGTTTGCCTTGACTTAGTGCTCTGCGCAGGCACTGGAATGACGATTTATAAGATATCCAAAGAACAGCAAGAAAGTGTGTGTATATGTATACGTGTGTAATTAATCGGTAATGTTTTAAAGTATGACTGGGAGTGTGTGTACACCCATATATACCCTTTCTGTTCAAGCATATAAGAAAGACACCTCTAGTGGTTAAGAACATTGTTCTTTTTCTAGAGGAACCCAAGTTCCCAGCACTCGTCAGTTGGCTCAAAACTGCCTGTAGCTTGCTCCAAGCGTCTGTACTCATGTGCTCCCTCATGTGTTCTTTCTCTCTCTCTCTCTCTCTCTCTCTCTCTCTCTCTCTCTCTCTCTCTCTCTCTCTCTCTCTCTCTCTCTCTCTCATGTAAAAACAAAAAATAATTTATTTTAAAGACATCAGTGGAGTTGATGATGGTGCATGCCTTTAATCCATATTTAACTCAGGAGGCGGAAGCAAGCAGATCTCTGACCAGCCTGGTCTACAGAGCCAGTTCCAGGATAGGGCTACACAGAGAAACCCTGTCTCCAAAAGGAGGGAGGGAGGAAGGAAGGAAGGAAGGAAGGAAGGAAGGAAGGAAGGAAGGAAGGAAGGAGACGCCAGGCGGTGGTGGTGGGCACGCGTTTAATCCCAGCACTCGGGAGGCAGAGGCAGGCGGATCTTTGTGAATTCGAGACGAGCCTGGTCTACAAGAGCTAGCTCCAGGACAGGCTCCAAAGCTACAGAGAAACCCTGTCTCACAAAAGAAAAAATGAATGAGAGCAAAAGAAAAAAACCATTCATTGGCTGAGGTGGAGTGTTGTGTCTAAATGTATTTTCCCCATCTTGGGCAGCAACAGGAATAGGTTGTATGTGTTCCTGACTATAAGAGACCAGGGCAGGTGAATGAAGTTATTAATCCAAGAAAAATGATGGTTTAATTTTAGGGGAGCCAGGCAGCAGTAGCTCACGCCTTTAATCCCAGCACTCGGTAGGCATAGGCAGGCAGATAGTTCAAGGCCAGCCTGGTCAACAAGAACTAGTTCTAGGACAGGCTTCAAAACTACAGAGAAACCCTGTCCTGAGAAACCAAAACAGAAATTTTAGGGGAAAATGGCTACCAGTTTGTAATCATAGCCGATGAGATACATAGTGAGAGGTGATCCTTACCCACATGTATCTGAATATTTGGTGAAATACTTAACCACAAGTAAGTTTTGAAACACTTTAACAGAGACCATGCGGACAGTGGCACTTCTCAGACCCTTGTTCTGCGCTCTGCAGTTTGCTCGTTTATGTATTTGAGCGCTCTGTTTACATGGACAACTTTATACTGGAAGAGGACATCAGATCCCATTCTAGATGGTTGTGAGCCAAAATGTGATTGCTGGGAATTGAAGTCAGCTCCTCTGGAAGTGTTCTGAGCCATCCCTCCAACCCAGCAGTTCACTGATTTAACCTGAGTAAAAATACTGAGCACAGAAAAAAATAAATACATGATTTTACTGCCAAAGTAATTAAAAATAGTGAAGTAACAAAACTCTTATGTAAGACTCAGTTGACATTCTGTTTATTTTGTTGTATTTGTTTTGTTTGCCTTTTGAGACAAGGTCTTACTTAAGTAGCCTTGGTTGGCTTGAAATTCTTTTTGTAGACTGGGCTGGCCTTGAACTCAGTAACCCACCTATTTCTGCCTCCTGAGTGCTGGGATTAAAGGCACGTGCCGCTACCACACCTAGCCCTGACGTTGTTTTGATCTTGGATTGTCACCTGGGAAGTGGTACCCTAACTTTGTATCTACTGCGTGTCTCATCCCAACTATAGGCCGAGTGTTTTATGTTTCCTCCTGCTTCTGGCCTTATTTGCCACCATTTCTTGTTTCCTTCTCTTGTTTTTGTGAATGACCATTTTTTTCCATAGGTTTAGATTTTTCTGAGACAACTAACATTGTTTAGCTATGAACCAGTCCCCTGGATGTGGATGGGGAGCCAGCTGTTCTGTAGAAAGCTACACAATTGGCCTGAGTACAAGATAAACAGCATTTCCTTGTAAACCGGGAACAATGTAGAGCTTAGATTCCAAAGCTCTATTGTGAATGCTGATCCGGCTTCAGGTATGCAGGATAAAGACGGTATCTAGTTCAAGAGTGTGGGTATTGTCCTCGACCTTGCACAATGGGTCAGTGTTGGGCCATCAGCAAAGCAGGTCACCTCTCACACCCAGTATTCCTTGATTCTTTCCCCACCCACGCTCTTGGAGCAATAAAGCCTACTTCTTACCCTTCTTTAGAAGTCAACACTGTTGAGCAGTCTGAGAAGTAGGCACTTGCTCTGGGAAACTTAAGAGTGGGTACACACCTGCAATGCCAGGCAGTGGGAACAGCCGTTCCTAGAATGCCCATTCCTCAGAATTGGCAGGCAGTTTTTATTGACTGGAAATTATGGCTACTATAGTCTAACACACTAGCTGCAGGCGCACGTGCATGTGCACACACACAAAACAACTGAGTGGTACATCATATTTCTTGACAAAAACCAGCTTAAGAGCAGTTTAGGTCTCCGAATATTGACATGTCCGACTTTTGTCTTAAGGAACTAAAGCTCAAGATAGACAACTATATTATCCCAGGGAACTGATCTAAGCGGCACAGAAAACAAGTATTGGGGCAGTGGAGCCTCGCAGGGTGCGCATGATTTCACACTCCCCAACACATACACACCTGTCACTCAGCGAAGTTTTGTGGCTGGGTTTTTGTTGTTGTTGCTTTATGGCTGATCTTTTTTCTTCTCAACTTAGTAGCTGTTTTTTGGTTTTGTTTTCTCAGTTTTGTGACTGATTTTGGTAAGTCAGAAGAAAAGTTTACAGGAAGATCTTGGGCAAGTCACTGGCCTCTCCACCCTTCCACTCCCCTGCCTTCTCCTACAATAAGGATAATAAGGGACTGTTTCTTTACTTCAAAGGGACATTGTAGCACAAGAGAGGCTGGAGCCCTGGCAGGCTCTGTCTACACACCATTGCTGGCGGCATTGTGAGCCACCAGCATCACACAACAACAGCAATGCTAGTTATCTCCCCGCAAGGCATCCTGGAGTCTAAAACCCCGCTCCTGCAACACGAAGCCTTGAGCGCTGTCTCAGGGATAAATGAGTTATTTATTAGTACGAGCACCCTTGCAAAAAGGTAATCTTTAACAGGCCCACAGTAGGATAGTTCTAAGAGAAAGGGTGACAGTGGCTCCAAGTCACCTGCGCTAACTACTGAGTGGAGTCTGGGGTTTTTCCTTAGTGTGACTACAGGAACTATTGGTGTTCATCTTTTCAGCTTCTTATAAGAAAAAGGAATTTTACCCAGTGATCCCAAACTGTATTCCTAGTTATTAAGTACATCCAAATGGGAGAATGTTGGTCTGAGTCTGAGATTAGCGGTGGTGGCGCACGCCTTTAATCCCAGCACTCGGGAGGCAGAGGCAGGCGGATCTCTGTGAGTTCGAGACCAGCCTGGTCTACAAGAGCTAGCTCCAGGACAGGCTCTAAAGCTGCAGAGAAACCCTGTCTCGAAAAACAAAACAAAAAAAAAAAAAAAAAAAAAAAAGAAATCCTTGTCAAGTGATGGGGTAGAGTTCACTTGCTGATCATTGTGTCGTGTGGGGTCCTGGGTTCAATCCCCAGCAATGGGGGGAAAATGGCATGGTTTTGGTATGTGAAATAACCATGTTTTGGTGTCTTTGCCTCGAATTTAAAGGAAGATACAAAAGTGGGTCCACAGTCCGTGGCAGAACCATTTAACTGATGAAGTGTAATGCCCCATGTTCTCAAATACTAAAACCTCGCGAAAAATGCTTGTTCTGGAGCACAATCTTGAGTCCCTTTATGACTAATGGTGTTTTGGCAGCTGAACGCAGAAGCAGACTGCAAGATGGATGCCTTCCTCCCCACGAGTTCTTCAATCTGCAGGGAACAAAGACCCAGTTTCAACAGATAGGAAAGCATTTGGTCTATGTCTGTTGGGCAATGCCCAGCCTATATACATACTCGGTTAGTCAGGAACCTGTTATCACATAATCAGCGCTTCCATCAGATCAATGTAAGCATCATCTGTGTTTTTTAGACAGATAACTCCCAGAAGTCCTAAGTTCCTCTTGTGTTATCTGGTTGTTCGTTTTGGCTTTAGTCAAATTTTCAGTTTTCTCTGCTCAGTTGCTATCACTGAGTTCCGTTAGTGTGCATGACACACGCTTCCCCTCGCTAGACATTTGGACAAGTGTCAGCATTTAAGGTCATGAGAACTGTATTTTTGTTCCCACTAAGAGTGTGGTAGAAAAAAAAAAAGCTGAAAACTAGGATAGTATTCTTCTCCCAGGCTTAGCTCTCTCCGTTCTTTTAGAACTGATTCTCAGGTTTTAGTGTTTCCTTTTCTTTTTGAGACAGGTCTTGCCTCAGACAGTAGCCCAAGCTGCCTTGGCCTCCATAGGGCTAGAATTTGGGGGGCATGTTACCAATTCAGGATAAAGTTTGGAACTTACGTATATTCATCTCTTCTAATCCATGAGGCCAAGCAGAGCAGTTGGGGAGTGAAGTATTAAGGAAGGATGCTGCAAATTGATACTCTGGCTGCCCATAGAAGTACTTTATATCAGGGCTGTCCAAGCATGGCCCTGGCCAGTGGCCTCAACCTTAGCTGGAAACTGGTCTGAAAAGTAAAGTCCTGGGTGCTGCCTTGACCTACTAAATCCCAAACTGGGCATAGGACCTAGCAGTTAGGGTTTAACAACTCCAGTGGATTCTGATAGCCACTTCCAATATAAAGTACACCCAAGAATCAACTGAACTAAAATTGCACCATTTCCTCCTCCATCCTCCCCCTGCTCCTCTTCACCACCCCCACCGCCTTTGCCCTAGTGAGGTTACTGACACAGGCAGTTACAGTATCATGAGCTGATGGTTTGTTTAGCAGCACCAGTGAAATCTTACCACTGCATCTTCATTTACCATTCCTGGCAAAAGTTTTACTCATTTTTTATTATGTGCGCACATGCCACCCATGCATATGGAAGTCAGGGGACAACTTTGTGGGGTTAGCTCTCTCTCTCTCTCCACCTTTATATGGGTTCTGAAGCTTGAACTCGGGTCCTCAGGCCTGCACGGCAAGTGCCTTTGCCCACTGAGACATCTCTCTGATCTGGAAGTAATTAATTTTTTTCTTGGATATTTCATCTGTTGGAATCAGCAAGGATAGAGGTGACCTGTTTCTCTTCTGTGACTCATCACACACCTCTTCTGACTCCTCTGCTTTTTATCCTGTGACTCAAGAATCCTGTCTGCTAAGAGGGCACTGTCGCTGGCTCACAATTGTCACCCACCACTCCAGAAGCTGAGACAAAAGCTATAAGTCTGGGGGCAATGTGTGTTCCATAGTGATTTCTAGGGTAACCTGGGCTACAGAATGAGACCCTGTCTTGTTTGTTTCTTTGTGTTTGGTTTTGGTTTTTGAGATAGGGTTTCTCTGTGTGGTCCTGGCTGTCCTGGAATGCACTCTGTAGACCAGGCTGGTCTCAAACTCAGAGATCCACCTTCCTCTGCTCCTAAATGCTGGAATTAAAGGCATGTGCCATCAATGCCTGGCTGAGACCCTGTCTAAAGAAACAAAACAAGGGCTGGAGAGATGGCTCAGTGGTTAAGAGCATTCATTGCCTGCTTTTCCAAAGGTCCTGAGTTCAATTCCCGGCAACCACATGGTGGCTCACAACCATCTGTAATGGGGTCTGGTGCCCTCTTCTGGCCTGAAGACATATACACAGACAGGATATTGTATACATAATAAATAAATAAATAAATAAATAAATAAATAAATAAAAATTAAAAAAGAAACAAAACAAATAAACCTCGATGCTGGCGAGATGTTTCAGTGACTAAAGGTGCTTGCTGTCAAGCCTGATCACGTCCATTCCGTCACGAATTCATGTGGTAAAAGAGAACAGACTCCAAAAAGTTGTACCCTCCATGAGTACCCATATGAGTACCTACACACACACACACACACACACACACACACACACACACACGTCTTAAGAGAGCGAGTTGAGAAGATGGCACCATAGGTAAGGGCATTTGCTTTGTAAGCACAAGGACCTAAATTTGAACTCCCCACATAAAAAGCTGAACATGCCTGCAACCCCAGCATTGGGGCTCAGAGCCACATTGACACGTAGGACCAGCCTAACTAAAAGGGTGAACATCTGGTTCAGGGCAACCCTAAGGCAGAGAGTGACAGAAGACACCTGATGTCCTACACTTGGTGATGTGTGTGTGTGCACAGGGACACTCACCTGTACATGTATGTGCATATACCATGCATGTATAACAAGCACATGCCCATACCCACCAAGAATCCTGCCTGCTATTAGGCTTCCTACTGATTCAGGCCTTGTTTAGATTCCTTCTCCCACTCTAGAAGACAACTGAATAAATGCCTTTAAAACCACAGGTAGCAGAAACCACAGGCAGTGGTGGTGCACGCCTTTAATCCCAGCACTTGGGAGGCAGAGGCAGGTGGATCTTTGTGAATTCGAGGCCAGCCTGGTCTACAGAGCAAGTTCCAGGACAAGCTCCAAAGCTACAGAGAAACCCTGTCTCCAAAAACTAAAACAAAAAGACAAAACCCACAGATGGTCGTGTTCGAGAGTGGTGCACAGAGCACACAGTTTCATCCGGAATAGTGACAGTCTCATTGGGGCTGTCACCTTGTTCTCCTAACACACCGAGCCTTAGTAATGAAGTTACCACTTCGTGAATCCTTACCACACATGTCCTTGACTTAAAGAGGACTAAACTGGGATCTAGAGATGGTTAAACAATGTGCCCCCTGACACATATAGCCTGATACCCCAACACTGGGCAAATATTTATTGACTAAAGTCAAAAGGGATCGATTGCAATTTGGTTCCCTTTGTTTGTGTACCAGAATAGCTTCTGGCAGAAACACCAGGTCACCAGAGGCTACAAGAAAGGAGCATTAGTCCAGTAAAAACTTAGGGAAAATCAGGGTCCTGGATTTGAGCTCAGGATCTCCACTACCCAGCCTCGGTAAGACACTTCGCCTCCCTGAATTCCAGATTCTGCAGCTGTGAGCTGTCTGCAGCATCTTCTCAACGTGGCTGTCAGGAACACACACAAAACACCTTGCAAAGGCTCACAGGAGGCCTTCTCCTGGGGCATGAGAGGTTAATGGCCCACCCGGAGCAGAAGCAAGGAACAGTCGCTGAGCCACCATGCCGTTCATTCTTGCTGCACAGGGAAGCTATCTTGCGGAGTGTTTTCTCTCAGGTTTGGAATGATGGCGTAATCTAGGTAAATCAGTGAGAGGGAGTGCCAGCTCGGACTCACACAGCTGTCCACTCGGTGTTCCTCAGGCCTCCTGCATGCCTTGCCTTAGGCACTATCTGTACTCATCCTGAGAACCACCAGGTAAACAAGAGCCTTTAATACATCTTTATACATGTGAGTGATCCAGAGAAAGGCCTTTGAATGTCCTAGAACATAGGAATGGCACAAGCCAGGCCTACCTCCCCAGATTCTCTTGACTGGTCAGATCTTCCCAGTTAGGGGCCATGGATGCTAAACAGGTGGGACTGGCAGATAACTAGTAACCCCCGAGTTACTCTGGTAAGGAACACATCGTCATGAGCTCCTACCTGGGCCCCCCCCCCCACTTTCTCTGATGATGGAGTGCAGGGTTAAGGGTGGGCAGGTGGCTCATGGGAGAATCCTGCAAGCTCTTACTTCTCTTTTGCTGGACACTAGCTGAGCCTGAATCTTGTGGAACAGGTTACACTTGGGATAGTCCATCAATATCATTTCTATAGGCTCCTATAGAGATTACAGAGTGCCAAACTCTCAGTCCCCTTGCCTCAGCCTCCTAAATGCTGGGACTCTAACTTGGCTCATTCCTCATTTTGGAATGGGGGAGCAAGGAGAAATTCAGAACTGAAATCTCAGAATGATTAGTTTTTCTAGATCAGGGTCTCCCATCCTTGGCTATCTCCTGGGGGCCTGTGCCGTGTGCTGGGGGCCTGTGCCGTGTGTTTGGGGCCTGTGCTGGGTGCTGAAGGGTGCCTTAGCGTATTTGGCCTCCACATTTCCTGGGTGCCAGCAACACCCCTCCCCCCATGGTATAATAAAAAATATCTCCAGGCACATCAATGTCCCCAGGGTACAAAGCTGCCTTGAGTTGAAAACTATCCACCTAATGGTTTCCTGGGATTTCCCCCTAGCGAGCTGATGCTTTTGTTCAGGGGGGTCCTCTTCTAAGAGTCAAGGGGAGAACTGGCTAATGAGAAGAATCCCAGCACTTGGCCTCCACTTTCCATACCCCGCTTCGAGGAGCCCAAGGGAAGCCTTTTGCTTCTCATATGGACCACTGTACACTGCAGCCCCCCCACCCCCAGCTATCCATGCCAGTTTGAAATGCCAAGCGAGGCTGGCCCACATTTGCATCTTGATATAGCATGCCCTCAGTGTAACACTGCCAGAGGGTTCGCCCCACGGCCCATGTGTCCACAGCCTGTGTGTGTGTGTGTGTGTGTGTGTGTGTGTGTGTGTGTGTGTGTAAAATAGTGTCAGAAGGAAAAGGCTGACCACCGTCCCTGCCCTTCACTGAAACAAAGGCAAGTTAATGGAAGAAATTATATTTATGTAATCAAAGCTTGATGTGACATTTGACCCTTCAGACTGAAGACCCAGGGGAAACTACTTTTATGTTGAGTTGATGAAGAAGGGTCAGACGTAGAAAAATGGTGGACATAATGACAACCAAGAAGGACCCATCAAGCCTGCCTTAGTTCTTCTTGGCCTCTCTGTAAAGTGTGGAGTCGGACTCTGCTAAAGTAGGGGTCTTTGACCTTGACAAGTTAGGGCTGCCTTTGGGGAAAGGACCTCAGTATCTCTGGCCCATCTTGAGGGAGGGAAGAAAGTCCCGTGTCCGGAGCTTGCCCCAGTGGCAGATGAAGGATGAGAGACAGAAGAGCAGAGAGTTCTTCAACCGAGGCCTCTGGGACTCTCTTCTTGAGATACTGTGTTCTGAACCCTAACAAGAAAGGCAGACTATGGGGCTCGGGGATGCTTTCCTTCTCGGACTTCTTCCATTTCCCCAGGCAAATTACACGCTTCTGTAATGAAGTAGTTTCTGGACTGAAATGGGAAACTCAAGTCCATGGTGCCCCCTCCTCATGAGAGTCCTGGGAAGGGAAGGAAGAGAAGCAGTTTCTCTTCCGTATCCCGGCCAGGGAGCCTAGCCTGGGACAGAGACTGCTCCCTTCAGCCAGCAGAAGCTTCCAAACCTGCCACTAGGCAGAGCTGGGATGTGGGCAGTTTCAGAGAAGCCGAGCAAAAGATGAGATTGTACGGTAGAGGGGGGCCCGAAAAGGTCAGAGTTTTTATTCTCAGCCTGTCAGCGCCTGGCGTGTAGCTGTCCCCTGCCACTGCTGAGGACAGTTCCTGAGCACAGCCTGACGGGGGAGCAGGTGACGCTGGCTGGCGTCCCAGGACAGGCCTGCAGGAGCATCCTTTGCCACTAGGCTTCCCTAGTGTCTCTAGGCTTTCCCGGGTCAGCGCTGTCCTGGCAGGTGGTTTTAGAAAAACAGTTCCTGTGGGACCATAGGTGAGGAGACAGAGGGGACAGCTGTGGGAACAGGAAGCACTGATAGGATGTGATTCTCGGGGACCATTGTGGACAGAAAGAACTAGGGGGTAGGGGCACTGAGTGGAGCTCGGAGAGAGACTCGGGCCCCTGCCTGGCTCGCATGCTCTCTCCTCTTTCAGCTCTCCCTTCCAGTTCTCTAGAAAACCTAAATACCAACCGTGAGGTGACAGGGGTGGAAGATGAGGGAAAGAAGTGGGTTTATGGTCCTTTGCCGGCCAGTTAGCAGTTCCTTCCCTGAGGAAATCAGACAGTCTGCCAGATTCCTCAAAAACAGGAAAAAGAATCGGGGATACTTTAGAGACCGCACACCCTGGACAGACTTCTCAATCTTACAAAAAAACATTTATTTTTATTTTTTTAAACAGCAGCAGGGACAGAATTTAGGGCCTTGCACAAACCGACCACTGAACCAAACTTTTTTTTCAATTAAAAATTTTTTCTGTGAATGTGGACGTGTAGTTCAGTTGATAGAATACTTGCCTAAGATACACAAAGCCACAGGTTCAATCCACAGCACTGCCCAAATTCGGCATGGTGGCACATGCCTACAGCCCTAGCACTTGGGAGACCAGAAATCAAGGCCTGGGTTACATGAGACTCTGTCTCAAAAAAAAAAACATATTTTTTTTTATTTAGACAGTTGTATATTCTCATACTTACAAAAAAAATGGTTGGATGTGGTGGCACATGCCTTTAACCTCAGCACTCAGGAGGCAAAGACAAGTAAATCTCTATGACTTCCAGCCAGTCTGTGGTACACGGCGGGAGGGGGGGGCTCCAATAAATATGTAGAAAACCAATAAATATGTAGAAAGCTGGAATCTAGCTCAGTATTAACTAGAGCACTTTCCTAGCATGCACAGGCTCAGGGTTTGATTCCCCAATTCCAAGGTATACAGAGGAAGAAAAGAAAAAAAAAAAACTATTTAGAAAGCTCACTCACGCACTTTGCCCTGTGTCTCCAAAGATAACAGTTTGCGGGAATACAATGATACCAGAGCCAAGATATCAGCTCTGATGCAGATGTACCCACCACTCCCACTCAGACAGATGACTGGGCCTGTGTGTGTGTATGTGTGTGTCTAATTCTATACAATGTATATGTGAATATCCATCACTAGAATCAAGTTCTGAATGTTACACATACATTCCAAGGATTCCTCATATTGCCCTTTTATCAACACACTGTGACCTTCCATTCCCTCCTCTGCCTCCAGTGCTAAAGTTTTGTTTCGAAATGTTTCAAAGGGGCTGGAGGGATTGCTTTTCCAGAGGACCAGGTTTAGATCCCAGCACCCAAAATGGGTGGCACAGAATCATCTATAACTTCTTGGGATCTGATGCCCTCTTCAGGACTCTATGAGCATTGGCATGCCCCCCCCACACAAATAAACAAAAACAAATGTTGTTTTTGGTGTGTTTTTCAAGACAGGGTTTCTCTGTCTAACAGTCCTAGCTCTCCTGGAACTTGCTTTGTAGACCAGGCTGGCCTCGAACTCACAGAGATCCGCCTGCCTCTGCCTCTCGAGAGCTGTGATTAAAGGTGTGTGCCACCACCACCCAGCTAAAAACAAATCTTTAAACAAAATGTTTTGTGTGATTCTGGGAATGCTTGTCTGTCAACGCAGTCCCTTGCATAGCTAACCGATCATCAGTAGTTCATTTCTTTTTATTCCTGATCTCTTAGTACTTGTAGTAATTTGAATGTAATCCCCCCCCCCCAGTCTCACAGGGAGTGGCACTGTTAGGAGCTGTGGCTTTATGGGACCAGGTATGGCCTTGTTGGAGAAAGTGTGTCACTGTGGGAGTAGGCTTTGAGTTTTCCTATGCTCAGGATACTATCTAGTGTCTCAGTTGACTTCCTGTTGCCTTCTGATCAAGATGGAGCCAGCGCCATGTCTGCCTGCATGCCGCCATGCTCCCTGTCATGATGGTAATGGACTGAACCTCTGAAACTGTAAATGAGCCACCCCAATTAACCTGTTGAAGGACATGGGAGTTTTCCCCCTAACTTAGTGATAGGCAAGATAAGGTTACTATAGGTTACTATGTGCTTACCTATGCCAGCCCTGGTGGTATAACCTTGAAATATTTTTTTTCTGAGACAGGGTTTCTCTGTAGCTTTTTTTTAAAGTTTATTTAAATTCATTTATTATTATTATTCATTTATGTGCATTGGTTTGAAGGTGTCAGGTGCCCTGGAACTGGAGTTAGAGACAGTCGTGAGCTGCCATGTGGGTGCTGGGAATTGAACTTGGGTCCTCTGGAAGAGCAACCAGTGCTCTTAACCACTGAGCCATCTCTCCAGCCCCTCTCTGTAGCTTTGGACCCTGTCCTGGAACTAGTTCTTGAAAATCAAGCTGGCTTCAAACTCACAGAGATTCGCCTGCCTCTGCCTCCCAAGTGCTACAATTATAGGCATGAGCCACCACTGCCTGGCAACCTTGAGCTTTTCATCCAGTTAGAGCATCCTCCTGGGCACATCATGGACCCTCAGTCACTAGTCCTTGGCAGTGACTGTAGATAAGGAGTTTGGTCCCAGTAAGGGGAAGGGAGAAAGTGAAAAATGGGAATTGCAAAAAACAATGACCAAAAAAATCAAGGCCCAGTTTGAAAAAGGTCTGACCTAAAGTCAGCGGCCATCATTAGCACAGAGTGGTTCGTACTGTAAGAGAACAAAACGTAGTTTGATATGTGTGGCAAGGTGAAGAAGGCCTGCAGATGCCAGGTCACTGATGGAGGTGAGAGCAGGGCTGGGGGACAGGCCTGACTCTTGCTCACTCTCACATTCTAGAGAGACACTCTCTCTGAGGCCCACTTCCTAACTGTAATATGGAGAGCAGATTTCTGTCCTAAGGGTCAAAGGGAATAAATAAGATAGGATGTATATAGTTTTGGACTCCCACCAGCCCCAGAGCAGCTGTTAGTGTTTATCGGCCTCCACCCCAGTCACACAGATGCCGAGGCAGGTGAGTTGAAAGAGACTGGGAGAGGAGGTGGGCCTGGAGCACAGACAATAGGGACAACAGGGACAACAGAGGTGCCTAGGCTGCCTAAGCAGTGAGTGTTAGGTGGACATAGGCCCTTCTCTAAGTCCAGGCCATGTTTCAAACAGAGTAGAAATTCACAAGTCGGGATTAGACGCAATGGGTCCATCTACCATTCGGCTGGGCACCTATGTCTATTGCCTCATGTCTTAGTCAGTGTCCTATTGCTGAGAAGAGACACCGTGACCATGGCAACTCCTACAAAAGAAAGCATTTAACTGGGGCTGGCTTATAGTTTCAGAGGTTTAGTTCATTATCATCATGGCAGGAAACACAGAGGTACTCAAGCAGACATGGTGCTGGAGAAAGTGGCTGGGAGTTCTCTACATCCAGATCCTCAGGTGGCGGGAAGAGAGAGGACACTGGGCCTGGCATGGACTTTTGAAAACCTCAAAGCCCACCACCACCAGTGACATACTTTTTCCAACAAGGCCACACCTCCGAATTATTTCAAATAGAGCCCCTCCCTGGTGACCAAGCAATGAAATCTAGAGCCTTTGGGGACCATTCTCATTCAAACCACCACATTATCATCATCTTCATCACTACCGCCACCAGCATCGCCATCACCATCAGCATCTTTTTCACTGAATGCATTGATACTTTGCCCTGCCAGATACCCAATTCCCAACGTGATCTCTTTTTGTTAATGATTTTATTTTTATTTTATTGCCTGCATATGTCTGTGTGGGGGTGTCGGATCCCCTTGGAACTGAAGTTATAGATGGTTGTGGACCACCATGTGGGTGCTAGGATTTGAACCCAGGTCCTCTGGAGGAGCAGTCAGAGCTCTTAACCACTGAGCCATCTCTCCAGCCCCTCCCCCGACGTGATCTTAAAAACTATAAATTAAACCCTGTCACTCCTTGTGTCCTTTTGAAGGACTTCCTGTTACAGAAGAATGGGATCTACACCATCTGGTTTCTGCCAGTTTACCTGACACCATTTCTGTTTCCTCTTGCTCTGACTGGCTTTCTTCCTGGAGCTCACCCACCTAGTAAACAGTCCTGCCTTGGGGCCTCCGCACCTGCCATTCTGTCTTCCTAGTGCTCTCCTCCAAGATCTCCCAGGGGAGGAGCCTCTTAGGATCAGCTCCAACATCACCCCCAGGGCTTCCCCCCCCCACCCCATCATCACATTTGACTTTCTCCATACCAGCTGAAGTCAGGAGTGTGGGTTGTTGTTGTTGTTTTGCTTTTTGTAAATTCTCCAAGTCAGTAGGGGCTTCATCTGTCCCATTCACCTGTGTGCCCCCAGATTACAAAAGGGCCTAAGAAATATTGCATTGGGTGACACAGGGAACAGCCCGAGATTTCATTGGGACTGAGAAAAGCCCACATTATGAGAAGAATTGTATGGGTCTTGGAGCCCAGAAACCCAGAAGCCCAGGCAAGGGGCTAGACTTCTCTGCAGTTAGTTTTCCTCATCTGCAAGGAAGATGTTGCTACCACGCGGTGTTCAGGGGAGCGTGGGAAGGATGAGCAGAGTACGTGAAAGACCAAAATCGGTATGAATACGCTCTGACTTCAACCTGAGTCCACGTGCTTATCTAAAGAGAGTGAGACGGTTTCGGGGTTGCTGGTTGGGGAGCTCGTCTTCACACTTGTAGTCAGGGCTGTCATACTTTCCACGTACGAAAGGAAGCTGGCCTCTGGCATCCTGAGAGGGTGGTGGCAGGGTGAGGACCCAGAAGCTACTCCCCGCAGTCTGAGGAGGTCCTGTGCTTCACAGGGAAAGAACAGTGTTCATATTTCTTTTTTTTCCCCCAGATTTATTTATTTTGTGTGTATGAGTGTTTTGCCAGAATGTATGCATGTTCACCATAAGCATGCCTGGTGCCCATGGAGACCAGAAGACACTGGATTCCTAGAACTAAAGTTACAGATAGGTTGGTTATTTTTTGTTGTTTTTTTGTTTGTTTTGGTTTGGTTTTTCAAGACAGGGTTTCTCTCTGAAGCCCTGGCCATCCTGGAACTAACTGTGTAAACCAGGCTGGTCTCGAACTCATAGGGATCTACCTGCCTCTGCCTCCTGAGTGCTGGGTTTGGTGTGCGCCACCACTGCCTGGTTACAGACAGTTTTGAGCAACCATGTGGGCAGGCTGGGAAGTGAACCTTGGTCCTCTGCGAGAGCAGTCAGGGCTCTTAACTGTTAAGTTGTCTGATTCCAGCTCTGTCTTTTCACATTCTTAAGTGGTTAAAAAGAAAATCAAAGGTGTCTAGGGCCAGGTGTGTAGCTGAAGGGTTCAAGCCCTTCCTGCTAGGACAAGGCCCTTGGTTCAATTGCAGTACTGGGGGAGAGATTCCTTTTGGGACACATGAAAGTCAAACTTCAATGTCCACAGACGCGACATCACCTTCACCCATACCTATGGCTGCTTTTGCGCCATAAGCAGAGGCAAGAAGCTGTGGAGACCACGAGGACCCAAAATAACTTCTGTCTGGCCCGTTTCAGAAAAGGTACGTGGGCTTTGGCAAAAGTCAGGGGCCTGTCTAAGAGTCTGTGTGATGCTACTGAGGGGTAAGGATGGCTCCAGAGGACCAGTCCCTTTCCAGAGCTCCAGCTGCAAGCACTCAGGAGGCAGAGGCAGGCAGAGGTCTGAGTCTGAGGCTAGCCTGGTCTACAGACAGAGTTCCAGGACAGCCAGGGCTACACAGAGAAACCCTGTCTTGAAAAAACTAAAGAAGGAGGGGGAGGACGAGGAGGAGAAGAAGAAGAATTAGAAAGGCCTTGCTTCACCTATGTCCCCAGAGACAGTGCCCACTTCCTGGAGCCGAGAGGGCTTTTAGGGAGGAGTTCCTCAGCAATTGCTGGGGTGACCTGCCCGTTACTGTTTGCCCCCTCCCTGGTAGGTAGGGAGTGGGATCGTCGAAGTGGCTCCACTTCTTTGAGACATCAGCTCTTTCAGATACAGGTGCCCTTCCCCAGGGAGTTACCCTGTGTGCCCTCTGTCCTGGAGACTATCCCACCCACATCCGCTCTGCAGTCTGTGTGGGAGACAGCCTGCAAGAGTCTGTTGAATTATTCTTAGAGAGGAGAGGAGAAATGGTGGCTTCTGGAAGGTGGGAAGTCAGCTCCTAATAACAGGCCTCTCTTTCTGTCTCTGGGGAGTGTATAATAATCCTCCGTGTGACAGAGATGCCAGGCCTGACGGAGACCAAGACATCGAGGGAAGTTGCTTTGTGGCCTTGTTAGGGTAGGGAGTGGTGGTACATACTCAGGGCTACAGTGGGAAGTGGTTCCAGCCTGCCTGGCCTAAGCTAAGGTGCCAGGGGACAGAGTGAGAGAGCAGGAAGAGACTAGCTACCTAGGAGGTGAGGACGCAGGGTGGCAGTATGACTTGGGCAGCCGCATGCCCACTGGAGCCTCCTTCTTCCTCTCTGATCTTCCACCATACCTGGGAAGTCTGGAGCACCAGGTTGGAATGCCCACAGCGTTGCTTCCTTTAAGGAAGAGAAAGGTCCCTTTTCCTAAATGCCTTCGGGAAACAGAGATAGAGTATATGTCTCCCGCCTCACTTTGGGGTGCCTTCCTTAGAGGGGGACCTAGTTTGAAGAGAAGAGGACAAGGTCAGGCTCCTGCACTTAAGGCTCCATGGCTCAGGCAAGTAATTCATTGCTCCTCTGAGCTTACATTTCCGCCCCATAATAACACCTGTCTCTCAAGGTCACTGTAAAAACCAAATGACAGGTTGCACACAAAAGCCACTTTGAAAACCAGGAAGCCCAGACAGGAGCATTCACTAAATGAGCTTCAGCCTTTCTGCTCACGCTGTCTGGGCAGACAAAGGGGACCTTGCTCATTACACTAGCATGACTTGGGTCCCGCCAGACTGTAGAGAAAAAGCAGAATATTTTCCCAACAGGACAGATTTCTGTCCCCAAAAGGCTGAGGGTGGTGCTAGCACGTGCCATGGCCGTACAGGCTCACACAGTTCCCCCTCCCCCAGGGTGGTGTGCTTGCATCTCTGATAAGGCCCTGGCTTCCTGTTTAAACCCAAAGGCCGTTAAGAAAGAATGAGATAGGGTGGGTTTTGGTTTCCACAAAACTAGCGTTTTGCTTCCCAACCCTGGGCTGCAGGTGGCACCTCTCTCAGCTTTGATGCTTGGGAAGGTCATGAAGGTTCTAGAAATGCCCATGTGACTCAGAGGAGACCAGGGCAACAGGAGCGCTGGGAGTTCCAGCCATTGCTGCCACTCTGTCCACACAGCCCTTAACAAGTCTCATTCTGTAAACCAGAACGGGTACCCTTCTGTCCCCTTCCAGAGCTGCGAGGGACCAGCAGCAAGTGCTCACAGAGGTGAGCTGAACTTGGTGCCGTGTGCACAAGCATAGCAGGGCCATGACCCAGGTCAACCATGGCACAGGACTGCAGATGAGGGGGTGGGGACAGAAAAGTGGGGTTCCCACTGAGTACTCCATCCTGCACTCCACTGGTATCTGACCTTCATCCTGCGGGACAGCTACCCCATCAAATCTTACAGAAGATTCCACCTACTTCAGCATTCAGATCCCTAGCACACAGTATGGGCTGTGGGCAGGCCAGCTCAAGTCGGCCTGGCTGTTTCCCCTGGTCTTCATGCCTACCAGGGATGTAGAGTACCCAATTTGATTATGGCTATGAGATTAAGCTAGGGTAGGAGAGAAGCCAACTGGAAGAAGTGTGGAGGGAGGCGAAGGTACAGTGGCCCCACATCTGACCCTGTGTCTGTTGTGTGTCCTCTGGTCTCAGCACCCTCTCAGTGCCCCTGGTGAGCCCATTTGCCCATGACTGCCATGACATTCGTCCATGTGATCTCATGTGCTGGTCTGGCATCTCTCTTCCCACGTCCCACTGAACTAAAATAACTGTCCCCACTCCCTTCTTTTGCCCTGGAACCCTTAGGTTTCTACACTGCTGTTTCTGAAGCCCATGTCCCTGGCCAGATACCTGGACCCAGGTTGCCACTCCTTCCCAGAGGCTGGTTAGACTGTGTGCACCCTGCTACTTCAGAACCTGGTTATTAATGACTTGCTCACTTGTTATCTTGAGCATTGCATCAGCACCGTGAGAATCACTTTATTGCCACTTAACTTGGTATCAGCCCCGCTGGCTCCCTCAGTCACACAGGACTAAATGCAGCAGGGAATATGACCAAAGCGATTCCCAGCCTAGCTCACACGGTTCTGGGCTTAGCTCACACAGCTCCCAGCACACACAGCTCCAGGTCCTTGCTAGCCATCCCAGTTCTCAGCATCCTCAGATACCTAAGAAGGAACCAGCTCATCTCACCTGCCTGATGCCCTTGGATTAACTTGCACTGGATTCAGTTGAGTAGACACGAGAACAAGGTTAGATTTTATACCTTGCTCAGACACCGCAGGAAGTCTTCCTTCTCACCGTGGTTCCAGTGTCTTCCTGGCTTTCAGCTTCCACTTAGTACACTGGTTGAGCAAACACTACGGAAACACTGATTGGTGTAGGTGACTTTTCATCCTTCTGTCTGGGTTGTGCAGTGTGAGCCCAGGACTTCTTCTCGCACCCTCCTACCCCTTGCTCGACCCCTCTGCTTTTCCTACCCTGTAGACTGGAGTCATAGCTCACAGCCAAACCGAGTCCCTCTGTGATCCTCAGCCGGTGTGAGCTCTGTCCGGGCCTGCTGCTGCTGTCACATGGCTGGGTACAGAGCTGGTACTGAGTCAGCCCCCACGCTGCAGGACAAGACACTCAAGCCTTACCAGGCACACTCAAGCCCTGCCTGGGTTCTTACTTTCCTTGGCTCTACCACCGTAGGCAAGTTGTTTGCCCTCAGTTCCTCCACTGTAAAAGTGGCACCTACCTCCTGTAGAAATAGCCGTGGGAACAAAACCCAGGATGTCTTGAGAAGCACCCAGGAGCTGTGAAGCTCAGCAAAGGACCAAGCAGCCATTGGGTCCTGTCTCCAACATCCTATAAGCCTAGTGCCGCCCCATTCTGCCCACTTCCCTGACTGGCCCGCTGAGCCAGGATTATCTTTACCTCGAGGCTTGGCACGGAGCCTGCCAAGTTTGTGGTTGTAGACATATGGCTGAGGCACCTCTAGGTGCCACTTTCAGATCCTGGGACCAACTGTTATCTCTATGGGGCAGGAACTATCCAAGGTGTTCTCCATCTCAGCATGGCATCCAATTTAGGGCTCCGTATCAAAGACAGAATGGGTATGATGGCTTTGACCCCAAGTATGTTTAACTTGTTTGAAAGTGTCCTTCTAGGTGGATCTCTGTGAATTCCAGACCAGCCTGATCTATGAAGCGAGTTCCAGGACAGGCTCCAAGGCTACAGAAAAACCCTGGGGAAAAAGAAAAGGAAAGGAAAAGAAAGGAAAGGAAAGGAAAGGAAAGGAAAGGAAAGGAAAGGAAAGGAAAGGAAAGGAAAGGAAAGGAAAGGAAGGAAAGAAGAAAGAAAGAAAGAGAAAGAAAGAAAGAAAGAAAGAAAGAAAGAAAGAAAGAAAGAAAGAAAGAAAGAAAGAAAGAAAGAGAAAAAAGAAAAAAAAACAGCCTTCACCTGACCCTTGCAGGCAGGCAGAGTGACCTAACCCTAGGTACAGCATGACTTTTACTTGTTACTTAACAAGTAACAGATGTTAGTGGTCCGAGAAATGATGGCTCTGATGTCCATTGAGTAGCACTCCTCTGTGGGACACCACAGTCCACACTTGCTACACTGTAGCAGTCTCCTGGTGACAGACTCATTGGCGAAGAATTTCCATTTCCCTGGAGGAATGGAATTGTCAGAGCTCTGTGTGGTCTCTGGCTCTTCCCCATTCTCTTGACCCAGGTAGGTAGCCCTGCACGCAGCGGGAGCTCTCATGGAAGCTCATGAAGACACAGCACCTCCATGGCATTGGGACCGTGCTGCTGTCACACAGCTGGGTGAATGACTGACAGTGGGGACTTACAGTAAGGTATGGGGTTCACTTTCCTCCATGAGGAAGGAGATGGCTTTACTTTTTATGCCTTGATCTCTGACTTAAGACACCTTCATCAGGTGTCTAACCAAATCCCAATGTAGCCTCCTGTTTAGGCTTCTACAAGAGACACCTTAGGATGTACTTGTAACACATGTGGATAGAAAGAGAGAGAGAGAGAGAGAGAGAGAGAGAGAGAGAGAGAGAGAGAGAGAGAGAGAGAGAGAGAGCACGCAGCTCATCCACCCCAGTGTCCTGACCTTGCTTAATGCCCACTTGAAGTCATTTGGGCCTTGCCTCTAGGTGCATATCCTCTCTATCCCTCTCCATCTCTTTGAAAGCTTGCTCTGCTTGGCTCCCCATAACTCTGCTCTTAGTTTGCTCTCTGAAGCCATTTCTAGATATCGCTTTCGCCCATGCAAAAGCCAAGAGCTTCCTGCAGCAGGAATGGGCTCAGTATTCCAGGTCTATTACGTTTGTTTGCTCCCACCCCTTACGCTTTACCTCTGCTTGTTGAAGCTGCAGCTGGGAGGCACCTGGTTCTCAAAGATTCCCTGGGCCTGGTCAGGGAAGCAGTGAGGATGGTGGGGGTGGGGGAGTGGGGAGTGGTGCCGTGCCATAGCCTCAACAAGGAAGTTTGAATGCAAGAGACCGGTCCCTTATAAAAGGGTTCCAGAACATTCTCTGAGGGAAGCTTTTCCCAGAAAGTGCCTTGAAGAGCGGGACTGTTGTTGTGTCCCAAGCTATGTGGTGAGGACCTCATCTGTCAACAACTGTAAGGCTCTCTGGCCTCTGACAGCAGTCAGGGTGGAGCACAATGACCCCACGACCCAGAGGCCACGAGCATCCCTGAGCTGGAGAGGGGAGAAGAGCCATCTGGTTCTGTCAGTGCTTTCGATTTCCTACTCTTTCACTCCCAGAACATCCTGGAGCTTGGCATGCTCAGCACTGGCAGGCCTGGCCCAGCTGCGGCTGCGCAGTCTTCCAGGTTGCTCCTTATTCACCCTTTCCACAGGGTTCCTCCTGGATTCTTCCTCACACCATAGGGCCTCTGTCAGGAGTATTGCTCAACTGTGGCTGGCTGTCCTGTTTCTGGCCTGCCCACCTCTAGCCCACTGGGCACAGGTGGCAGAGACAGCCACAGTGCTGACCACTCAATTCTCTTTCTTTCCCTTCCTTCATTTCATTTTAGCTATTTAAAAATAACATTTATTGGGCCAGCACACACTTAATACTCTGAGTTTGATCCCCAGAACCCCCATGATGGAAGAAGAGATCCAAGGAAGTCCTGCAAGTTGTCCTCTGACCTACACACACACACACACATACACACACACACACACACACACACACACACACACACAAAATAAATAAATGTCAAAAAAAAAAAAAAAGCCAGGCATTGCAGAGAATGACTGTAATCCCAAAGCATTTGTAGGCAAAGAGACAGGAGCTTCCTGGGGCTCTCACTTTAAAACCACGTTTTGAACCTTGGACTAATTCTAGATCACAAAAATAACAGTGAATTCCTGTCTGCTGTTGGGCCAGTTTTCCATAGCTCAGTAATCAAAACCGAGAAATTAATACTAGCGAAGTGCTGTTTACAAGAATGAGATTTTATTCCAAGTCTACTCTTTCCATTGACACCCTTGCTCATTTCAAGATTCAATCCTATTATATGAAGAGAGGCATCATTTTTAAAATAATTTTAATTTTTTTAAAAGATTTATTTATTATGTATGTCTGAAGGTCAGAAGAGGGCACCAGATCTCATTACAGATGGTTGTGAGCCCCCAAGTGGTTGCTGGGAATTGAACTCAGGACCTCTGGAAGAACAGCCACTGCTCTTAACCTCTGAGCCATCTCTCCAGCCCGAGGCATCATTTTTCACACAAATCTATAACTTGTTGTGCATGCTATTTTGTTACTAGCTCTGCTCACTTGATAACACACCACAAACCCTTCTCCAATTGCAATCATAATTCGACTTTTTTGCTGACTGGACTGGAACCCAGGACCATGCTAAAGACATCTTCCATCATTGAGCCGTGCTTCTCCTCCTTAGGGTTTTGAGATGGATCTCACTGCTGTAGCCCAGGCTGCCTCAAATCACGATCCTCTTGCTTTCCCTCTTGAATGAGGTGATTACAGACACCCACTACCTGTCTGTCATCATTTTTAATAGTAGCAGAGCTTTTCATTATGTGGATTTACCATAATTTGCTGAACCAGGGCCTTGTTCTACGGCTTTGTTTCTAGCTTTTCCCAGCTCTGGAGAATAATGAGACACGTGCTTCTCAAACACACATCCCTGGCTACTTTGTTGTAAGAAAACTCCCAGGAATAGAACTGCTGTGTTCAGGGGACCCATTCTTTCTTCCAATATGCCAGCATGGATTTGACCCTGTTGCCGGTCCTTCTGATTTCAAGAGACTGCTGACTCTCACCCTGAGGCAGGCAGGCAGAAGAAGAAAGAGATGGCGAAATGGCCATAGCTTCAGGGTTGCGCAGACAGGGAGAAGACATTGAAGGATCTGTGGGTCCTTCCTGGCTTCCTGGCCTTCTGCAAAGCCCACTCTCAGCTAGGCATGAAAGGAGGCTGCTTGCTCTGAGCCCAAGGATAATGGGGAGAAGATGGGGAGGGGGTGGGGCAGAATCTGCTAATGCATTTTGCCAGCATCTTTGGTTTCTCCAATATCCAGCCAGACTATTAGCAGGTCCCCAAGGATGGCCTTATTCCTCACATCATCCCCCATTTCCTATAAATGGGAAGTGACTAGGGAGTAGGGTTTTAGTATATGTGTGCACATGTGAGCCATGGGGGAGGGACAGGAGAGGAAGGCAAGGCTCCTGGTGGTTTTCCTACTCAGTGGAGATCCAGAGAAGCTATTTGTGCAGAAGGGCCGCAGCATGGCGGGGAGGAATACAGGTGTGACAATTCCTCTGTGCTCCAAAGTTACAGGCAGAGCTAGATGAGGGGCTTCTGCTTCTGCCTGGCGTCTGCAGCCAGAGACTGTGATCGGGGCATTGGGGGCTGAAACTGAGAAACTGCCTCAGTGTCTTTAAGTAATATTCGTGGCCTGGGTAGTCTTGAGCACTCAGAAACAGCTCCTGGCATACTGGTTACCCAGGATTATGACAGACGGCTGCTCAAGGAGGAGGGGATATTAGAGCAGAAGGCCTATGGCACTAAAGTCTAACTGTGGCTTGGGAAGGAAGCACCTTTGTGGAAAACACAGTCGCAGGCAGTTGTTCAGGTGACAGGCAGGCTGCTGGATCTCCTACCAAGCTGTGCCCTCACTCTCTGGAGCCCTTCCCCCTCTTCCCTGGAGCAAGGAATGAAGCCCAGACAAGAGAGAACACTCCCAGTCCTCTGAGGTAGGACAACACTCTTGCTCCCGCTGTTCTTTCCCAAGCCTGGAAAATACCACTGTCCACTCTTCGAGGCTCTGTAATTTTCCACCTGACCACCTGACCCAGCATTCCCCCTGACTCCTGCCCTTTATCCTGGGGCAAAGGGGACACTTGCTCAGGGACCCAGGACTCCTAGGCTCTCTGCTGGCTACAAATAATTATGCCAAAAATGTTGGAAAGCCAGGGTCCCGGCTAGGGATGGAGGCTCATGTGCTCCCAGAGAGGCCATGCCCAGATGGTTTTCAAATTGAACTTAATGACTCAAAATGTAAGTTCTTGACATTTTTGTCCTCTGCTTGCCCCTATACACACACACTCTCTTCCCCACTACCCCACTTCTCCCTTTGATATCTCTTTCTATTCTGCCCCCATCCTCCCACCCGGGGGTGCCTTTAAGGATCAGCCGACTAGCTGCCTCTTCTAACAGAACCCAGAACATGGGAAGGACTTGCCCCGTGGTGCACAGCTGGTTAACACCGGGCTAGCATTACAATCCAGCACCACAGAGGCCAGTTTCGACCTAAGGCCAGCCAGGTCCTTCCCATCAAAAGCATCTCCTGGGACTTTGTAGTGCAGATGGTTCCAGGACCCTGTGGACACCCGATCCATCTCAAGATCTCAAGGTGTAGCGTGGTATATTTGAACACAAACCTACACACATCTTCCTGAAGACTTCATCTCATTGACACATTACACACACTTAATACCATATAAATGCTCACACAGGTAAGAACTTGTTATGCCTACCTTGCTCAGAGAATGACAAGAAAAAAGGTCTATTCATATTCATACCGAGACAATCAAAATAATCCTCAGCCTAACACACAACACATATCAATGTAACATTTTTCTCTAATATTTTATCATCAGCTGAGTCTCGTGCACCACAAAAATTCGCAGAAATCCCTGGCCTGTGATATTGAAATTAACAAGTCGCCTAAATGAATTTCTCTTCTCTTTATAAAATTCTATGTATGAAAGAGACGCAATAAAGCCCCCATCCTCCACCCTGAGGTCAGGCCAGAACTGCAGCGATCTGCGTCTCACCTGCGCTGGCTTCCTGCTAGTCAAGGGACTTTTAGAAACATTGACTGGGAACATTTTAGTGGCAATATATCACCTCTCCTTCCGTATACATAATCACAGTAGAAAAAAAAAGAATTGGGAGTTTGTCTTTGAGTTGCAGAAGGAGGCACTGAGTTAGCTTTCTGAGAGCAGGGAGAGTAACTCGCAGAATGTGGCAGATCCTTTCAAGGCATGCAGGGGCCAGGGCGGGTACCCCGGTCGTAGCTGTGCCTGGACAGCAGGATGTCCAGAACGGCACGCGCGGGTAATGGTCGCAGACTGGCTCGGGAGCGGAGGGGAGGTACCCCGCGGAGCCGGGTAGTTTTTACCAAAATGTTTTGGTGGCGAGCAGCAGAGGGGGCGGTGCACGGCCCTAGGTAATGATAGGGCAGCCTAGGAGCCACGCGGGGGCTGCCCGTCCGGCCACGACCAGAAAGGAGACTGCTTTTCCACCTCCCGCTTTCTTCCCTTGGGGACCGGCCCCACCCCTCCATCCCCTCCCAGCACCCCCCACCTCCGACCCGCCTCGCCCCGCCCCCCTCCTGGCAGCCCCAGCGCGCATGCTCTCTCCCCCCACCGAGTAACCTGGAGATTTAAAAGCCGCCCGCTGGCGCGCGTTGGAGAAGCAGGGGTCCGAGCTTGCACGCGCCAGCCCCAGGTGACAGCCGCGCGCCGGGCCAGGTAGGGGAGGGGCCAGTCCCGGTGGGACAGGAGCGCGCGGGTGGCCACGCTCGGCGGTGGCGTTCTGCTTCCCGCGGGATGGGGCCGCGCCGTGGCGTCCCGGCCCTGCGCGAAAGGAGGCTCGTGGGGAGGGCGCGGCCCCTGGCGGCCCGGTGCCCAGGGCGGGCGCCCGCTCGCGTCCGCGCCGAGTGCGCTTCCTCCGGGAGCGCTGAGCTGCGGCGCCTGCTGTCCGGGGCCGAGCGCGGAGGGCGGGATCGGGGCCGTGGAGTCCCGGGCCAGGCCGGCCCTGCTGCAGCCTCCCGCTGCAGAGTTTTCTTTGGAAAGTTGCGTTTATTTCTTCCCTTGTCTGGGCTTCGCCCGAAAGGGGCAGATGAGTCACCGCGGCGTGCACAGTTCACACTTAGGGGGAGTCCGAGAAGGGGCCTCCGGCTGGGCGCCGTGGTCCGGGACAGAAGGGGGACTTAACTTTCTTGGCGGTAGAATTGGGGCAAGGCTTTGGTGGAGTTGAGGCTGGATTGGTGAGTGTATGTGTACACGCGCGATTCTGTGCCCCTCCTCTCTGCCTCGGTTATTCTAATCCTGAGGAGGGGAAAGCAGCGCGGTCTGTAGCTCTTATGTCCCAAGGCTCAGGTAGGGATGGGGAGTACTCTGCGGTTCTAGAAAGCGCTAGGCGGGCGGCAGCACGCCGGTTGAAGAAACCCCAGGAGCCTGCAGGCTCAGCCCTCCGCTGGTCTTCGCTCCCCTCCAGGGAACCCTGTGACTGCTCTCTCCCTTGACCTACGACTCAGCCCACTCCTTAGTGACACGCACTTGACTCTTTCAAGGCCACGGGGTACCCGGTGCTTCCTCTTTCCCCAGGAGTCTTGAGTTAGAGGTAGGAGGAGTTTGGTCCGGTGGGTACTTGGAGAGAACTTGATGTCCAGCTGTGACAGACCCTATCCCAGCTAAGCTGAACTTTGAATAGCCCAATTGGGGCCTTGCAGCCGGGCATGGCGTAGACACGGGGTTCAGAATGACTCTTGCTGGAAGCTTTACTCGGTAGGGAGGGTGAGATTGTTGGAGTTTCTGACCTCTGTTTCCTAAGCGAGAAGCACAATTCCTTTCCCAGAGTGACAGCTTCGGTGTGGGCCCACGTGCCTAAGGCGTGGGGAACAGGTTGACATATGGAGCTGGGAAGAGGAGGGGCCCAAGAACTATGCTGGACAGGAAACCTCAGAACCTCACAGAGCTCCATGTCCTATGGAGTAAGAAGGACATGTTTGAAGCCTCTGGCCCTTCTGTTGGATCCGTTTCATCCCCTCATTCCTCCCTTATCTCCCGCCAGCCCCAGCTCCAGGGCTGTCCTGGAAGCAAGACTGTACTAAAAGTGCCCAGAGAATGGAGCTTGACTCACTGGATGAGTCTAAAGATAATGATACAGCTTTGGACACACAGGCCCCAGTGAGGGTCTTTTTCCAGCGGAGCTTTCCTATGCACTTTTGGGGTGGAGGGTGAAATCCGCTGTCCTCCTGGTTCTCTGAGTAACCCCGGAGGAGCTGGAAGAGGAACTGGACAAGGTCCCGGGGTGGTCCACTATGCCCTGCAGGCTTCTGGGTACAGGTCCCAAGGTGGAACAGAGCCCTGGGGACAGAGTGGCAGGAAGGTGGGGGAGGAATGCATGGTTCAAGGTCACCGGAAGTAAGGCTGACTTCAGGTGGGAACCACTGGACCCTTACAGCACGGGGGTGGGGTGGGGGGGGGGGTGAGAACACAGACTGCCAGGAGAGGCAGCTTTTCCATCGCCTGTTCTGCTCCACCGGCTGCGCTCCACCAGCCTGCAAGTTGTGCTAACTTTTTTCAACCTTGCTGCGAAATGGGGACGATGATGATAATGACCATGCCCTCTGTACAGCTTTGTTATTTAAGTTAATTACAGCGCACAAATAGCACTAAGAAGATACACACAGTCTAAACATATAACTTCATCAAATAACATATATAGAATTTAACTGTGTGTCTTTAGCCCAGCCTGATGGCCTACACCTGTAAGCTCAGCACACTTGGGAGGCCGAAGCAAGAGGATTAGGAGTTCAAGGCCAGTCTCGTGTAGGTAATGAGTTCCAGGCCAGCCTGAATTATGTGAGACTAAAATAACAACAAACAACCCCCCCAGCAAAACAAGCAAACCCATTTTATGTCTGAAAATGTAGTAAAATGTAGTAAATGCTCAATGCACGCTAGTCTGAGCTGTTATATTTATCACCCGTGTCTGGATGGTCTGCAGCAACTGGTTTGAGACTCTTTGGGGGCCCTGCTGTTTTTTGTGACAGTGTCTGGAGCTCAGGCTGTTCTTGAACTCACAACTGTCTTGAACGTTCTAGTGCTGGGATTATAGGTGTATACCATCACGCCCAACTTGGGCCCTGCTCCATATAAATATATATATATGTATATTTATATATATACATATATATATATGTATATTTATATATACATATATATATGTATATATATATATATACATATATATATGTATATTTAAACGCTACTGTTTTAGACTTCTTTAGACTCCTGTCCCTTTGGGAAGTTTGTTCAAGTCTCTAAGAGACTTGGCCCTAGCAAGTGGCTCAGATCCCATTTCCTCCAGAGTGAGTTATTGGCCTCCTGACTGTGCTTTCTCCTCTGCCAAGCAAGCATACTAGGACCTGCTCTCCAGGATTTTGGGATTAAGGAGCCGGCCGCAGGTAAACCTCTGTGCAGAGTGACTGCTTATGGAGATAAATGTCAGCTGCTGCTGTGTGCAGGCAATCATGGTGGATTAACTTAGAAACTGGTTTCTTAGCCAGGGACTGTCACCATATAGAACCATACATAAGGTGCGAGGGAACACATTTGCGGTTGAATTTTGGGTCCGGTGCAATGAACAAACCAAGACTGAGTGGACATCTCTACTTTCTGACGTGTTCTATGATTAGTGCAGAAACCACTGCCTGCCTCCCTCCCAGGAGCATACTCAGTCTGGAGGAGGGCACCGTGAGGTAAGGGAGTGAATGCATGTCCTGAAAGGTTAAGAGCCTTCTGTGTGGATAGGTTACATGTTCTTTTAGGAAGACTGTGGGGAGGGTACCCTGAAGTGAGAACTCCTGTGTCTTCTCTCTCCAGCCTTTGGGGTCTTTCGGGCTACCCTCTGCTATCCATGAGGAAAGCCCAGCCTATCTTTCTAGGCTTTCATTCCGTCACCGAGTTAGATTGCAGTCCTAACTTCCTAAGTGGCCCTGCTTGCTGGACAGTGTGCGTGGAGGCTGGACCAGCTGGTGCCAGGCCCAGCATCTCAAATGCTGATGCCACTTGACTCCCAGCCACAGAGCTGGAGTTCTGAGCTTTGTCTAGTGTATTGAGTGTTGCCTGGGGTGGGAGTGGGAGGGGGAATGGGGCAGTGACCTAGCCTTATCAGCGTCCTGATCTTTGGCCAGAATTACCTGTTTAATCCCATTTGCTGCTACAGGGTCTGTGCTTCTTCATCCTTCGGCTGAGGGACTGGAATGGGGAGCCTTTTTAATTCCGAGGTTGAAGATGTCATCCTGCCCACACTGTTGGCGTTTTTCTCTCTGTAAGGTGGAGGTTCTAGTCACCCTGCAAGGTTGTGGTGGGAATTAGATGTGACATATGTCGGCAAAATCTGCATAAACCAGATTCTCAAAAAAATGTATGTTTGCCTTCCCCAAACTCTGGACATCACTTTTGCTGGGGTGCTGGGACAAGCCAGAAGTCGGAAGAAACTCCTATCTTCGCTGTCATTGGTCATCAAACCCAGGCCAGGCTAAATGGCCAGCCAGATAGGGTACCCTCAGGACCAACCAGCCCCCAATAGCAGTTCCTCTCCCTAGAGGGCCGTCAGCACCCCCAAGTATCTAATCTCAAGTGTACTTGGAGCTAGCAAATAGTATCCAAGCTAGGAGCACGTCATCAGTGTAGGGGTATAGCCATGTAGAATCTCAGCTCCTGCTGCTGGAGATCTGTGCACCCAGATGCCTGAGAGTGCCCCCGGCTGACTCTTGGACTCCCTCATTCAATCAAAAAATTCCTGTCTTGGTCTGCCCTCTGGACCCCCAGTGCCTGGGCTGTGCTCTGCTTCTTGCTGTCTGGACTGCACAGGGTGGGTGCCATGGGAAAGGGGCAAACCAGAGACTGAGGAGCAAATGCAGAATCCAGCCTCGTGCCTTAGTTGTGGCAAAGAGTCGGGGGAGAGAAAGAACATGACGTCTTGGGGTTCAGGGGGAGCCCTGGAGAATTAGGACTTGAGCTAGAGGGGGTTCAGGTGAAGGGCAGAGGGTGCTCAGAAAGGGGAAATAGCTGAAAGCAAAAACCAGCCAAATGCCAGTGAATTCCCCTGTCTTGGGCCCAAGGAGGTGTGACCATCTAGGACACACCGACCTGGGAGCCGGATCTGAGATCAGAACCCAGTGGTGTGGCTTTGGTTCTCATGTTCTTTCCTGTATACCTCACTGGAGAGGGGCCAGGAGGAGGGCTGGCTGTGTTTGGAAATCCCAGGCTCTAGGGGCTCTGTGCCCTTTGTGTGTGCAGCACCTGCTTACCTTTCGTGACTCAGCCACAGGTCCACTTCCTCCAGGAAGCTTTGACTCTGACACTGCCGTGCCCCCTACTCGCTGGCCTGTGTCTCGGCTCTTGGCTCTTACACCGCCTGACCTGCACTCGGATCACACCTCATCAGCTTTCTCTCTCCTGCTAAGTAGAGCGCTAATCAATTATTTCTGTGCCTCCATCACTTTCACTGGTGTGGGGGAGTACTGATGGGCACGTTTTTAGGGCTCTTAGATGCTTCTTTTTTCTCCTCGACATCAAATTTCTCTGTGTAGCCCTCGCTGTCCTGGAACTGTTTGTAGACCAGGTTGGCTTTGAACTCACAAAAACCCGCCTGCCTCGACCTCCCGAGTGTGGGACTAAAGGTGCATGCCACAACCACTCTCTTCGTCATTTCTTTAGGGGTCCTTAGGTTGCACGTTGAAGTGTACTTCCTCCAAGGGTGGGTAAACCAGCTTCTTCATGTTTTCTTTTGGGATCTGTTCTTAACCTTGTTCACCTGTGTGATTGTTTTTTCTAGGCTTGGGATCAACTATAAGCTATATAGGCTGTCCCTGCTGAACTAGACACCAGCCTGCTTTGTTTTTGAGACATAATCTCACTGTGTAGCCCTGGCTGGCCTAGAACTCACCATGAAGACCTGGCTGACCTCAAACCCATAGTCCTCTTGTCTCAGTCTCACTAATGCTAGGATTACAGGTGTGTTCCTGTCTTTGGGACTACACTTCCACAGAACTGACTGCCCTAGATCCCTCTCATTACAGATAGACTGATCACAGACCTGAGTATGTCAGGGTAGAGAGAGGCCGCCAGACTTACGACCCTAGAGGTAGGGCATCCAGAGCACTCTGCCCAGAGCTCTCCTCAGCCCCGAATTTGGCTCAAATGCTCAGCCCTGGCCTCTTTCTTGTGTTCCTCACCTCTAGAAAGAGGCCAGCCTAAGGGAGAGGACTCCGATTGGCTGTGTGCACCATGGGAAGAGCTGCCCAGGCTGGCCTGGCTGACGGACAGGTGTCAAGTTCACCGAGAGAAAGGCTGTTGAAGTTTTCCTTTGCAGAGGCTCTGAAAGAGTGGGAGGGAACTTCTGAGTGGCCTGGAGACTGTGCCGAGACCCCCGTCACTCCCTTGGTTCTCTTCCTCCTCTGTAGAGAACTTCAGGACTTTTTGGCACTCTGCTTTTATTGTGGACCAAGAATAGAAAGAATTTAGTTACTGATTTCTGCCAGGAACAGAGTCCAGCTCCAGAAGAGAGGAGCAAAAAGGGCAGTTCTGCCCTGGCGCCCTGCTTACTCGGCTGCATTTCAGGTGACTTCTGACCTTGGCATAGTGCTGGGATCTAAGCAGTGTGTGCACGGGCCTGATGGGGTAAGTGCTGCTGGGGAGCTCTTCCCCACTGCATCTCCCTGACTCATGGAAGACAGGCTGTGACCATGAGATCACCCTAGCAGAGACGCAGGACAGGTGCTGGTCACCTCACTGTGCACCGGAGGCATTAGATTAGCTTTACAGGTATAGAAACTGAGTCAGTCCTAGGGCTGTGAAATGGCTTTCCTGTGTTACACAGCTGTCAGTGTTGCCGAAATAGGGCTACATCTTTCTGGCTCGCGGTTCAAAGTGTCTTCCAGAATTTTTTGAATGGTTGTAGATTTCCTGGTTTTAGTTTTTCAACCTTGGAGGTTCTCTGAAACTGAAGTTTGCTTCTTGGGAAATAGGAATATGAAATAGCAAGTCTGTATGGTAGACCTTTATTAAGAGATCTACCACGCTCTTGGCATGTACTAAATGTCCGCTGGGCAGTTGGTCGGGTCAGTTATTGTCATTGTCCCTGTAGATGGAAACAACTGTCCGGTAACCATGGGACAGCCTTCCCTCGGCAGCAGATCTGTGGCACTGACCTCGCCTCACCTGTTGGGGCCAGCACCTGGGAAGGCGTTTACATTCTTGGCATTCCTCTTGCCCCTGGGGGCTGCTGGGATCTGGTGAGAGGCCTTGTAGGTGGGGGAAGAGGGGAACCTGAGGAGAATGGATCTTTTCAACCGCTGTGTTAGGTCCTGAGAAAGCCCCTTAGCCTTTTTTTCACGTGGCTTTGAAGTTGTTGGCTTGTAGGTTTTGGGCTTCGTGGTGCTCAGGCTGGAACTCTGGAACATTCTGCATGCTAGCACCCTATCACTGAGCCATACCTGCAGCCTGAAATCAGCAGCATGAAGTTCCTTCTGTGAAACAGGCATGCTAGTTGCACCCCTGTCACCCAGTGAACTGGCGGAGTAAACTGATTGGAAGTGGGGCTGGCATGCATGTAGCCAGCAGTCACACGGGCTAACTGCAATTATGAGCTATAGATGTGGAAACTAAGGGTCAGTAGGTCAAGTTACAAGCAGGCTGAAACTGGCATCCCCCAAAAGCTGGGTTACTGTGGAACCTGCCAAGGTGCAGGAGAGCCCCAGGGATGGAAGAGGGTTCCTTCTGGTAAAGACTGCTGCTTGTCCTGGTACGGAGAACACATACAGTGTGACCGTGGGTGGCAGCTGTTGTCAGCAGTGAAGCCTGGAAACAGACACACGTGTGTGCTGACTGTCACCAGGGCCAACCAGGAGACCTAAGGGTACTGCAGCCTCAGCCTGGGCTGCCAGGACTGACTGCTGGCCAAGGTGAGGTTCAGGCCAGCCCCTGAGTCCCTGTCACTAGATTGGAGAGGGAAGGGGAGGGGAGATCCGCGCAGCCTCCGGGGATGGCTTGTTACCCCTTCCCTCCCCTTCCCTCAGGCTCTAGCATTTGTTTCCTTCCGAAGCTGCGCTGGGCTCTCAGACACCGCAACAAAGGCCACTTTCCTCCGAGCCACTGCCACCTGTTGGGTTTTCACACATTTCGAGGGAGTGGGGGGAGGGAGCCGT
This sequence comes from Arvicola amphibius, assembly GCF_903992535.2. Classification (NCBI taxonomy): domain Eukaryota; kingdom Metazoa; phylum Chordata; class Mammalia; order Rodentia; family Cricetidae; genus Arvicola; species Arvicola amphibius. Next base: position 88,125,682 of record NC_052058.2, on the reverse strand, counting down.
TGCCCTTTTCCCAGTGTCTCTGGTGTGCCCCCGCTGCCCCCCCAGGGCCTGGGATTCTCTTTGCTGCCTGGTTGTGACAGGACTCTGGAGCAGGAGGAGGTGGGGGGCCAGCAGCAGCTGGAAGGGGAACTGAGTGGGAAGGGGCCAGAGCTGGCAGCGGGGGAGAGTTTGATGGATTACTCCACAGGCCCAGAGGTTTCTCCCTAATCCCCCTTTGTGTCCCAGCCTGCAGCCCCTCACTCTCTCTGACAAGCTGCTGAGCAGAAGGCTTCTAGTCTGAAGGAAGAAAAGGCAGCTCAGCAGGGTGAACTCTAAATCCCTGGCCTCCCAGCCACGGGGGAGGCAGGAGCTGGGGAACCTGCCTGGGGTGGGGCCGGGTCCCCCTTCCCTCTGCCCAGCCCTTGTTCTTTGTTAGGGTTCCCTCAGAGTGGCGAGGTTACCTTGTGAGGGGGTCCTCAGATGCCTGTGAGGTGGTGCTGCTTGAGTAGTCACTGTGGAGTTTTTCTTGAGTGGGGCAAGGGATAAACAGACCCTCCCCATTTGGAAATAGCGGGTCCCAGAAAGCCAAAGACCAGTGATAGGCTGGGAGGTATGGGGACTTAGTGGTTCCACGCTGCGTTCCCCGTCCCAGGTAGACATTTCCACAGCACCTGCGTGAGGTCTGTAAGAAAGGGCTCTAAAGAGCAAGCTTGGTGCCTCAAGGCTTTTTTTTTTTTTTTTTTTTTTTTTTTTTTTTTTTTTTTTTAAGGTGTCTCTAAGTTTCCTTATGAAGCTACCATGAGGATGCAGCTGCACTGTGCTGTGTGTCAAGATTGTTAGGCAAGGCTCAGGGCATTGGTCTCCTGGGGCTGAGGCAAGGGTATGGGCAGTAAGGGTGTTGCGCTGGGAAACACTCAGACCCCAAAGGGTCATCCTCTTGCTGCCAGCCTCAAGGGTCTGCTCAGTGTGGAACAAAGCATTGAATCCCGTCCACTGTGGAGGAGCAGGGGTCCCCACCTCCTTTCCCTCTGGCCTTGCCTGGAATGGGCCAGAGAAGTTGAACTGGGGTGCTCAACCCCTCTCTTTGGCTGTGCCTGCTGCAAGACAGTCCCTACCAGGTTTCTCTCTCCAGCTAGAGAAGTGTGTTCTGAGTCTCCAGCGGACCCCGTCTGTGAGAAAGCAGCCCTCTTTGTGAGTGTGGAGGGGAGGACACAGGGTCGCAGAGCCTGCGGGGTCAGTGTGAGGGCCGAGGCTGTTTGATGTGCCTGGGCGGGGTGTGGGGACTCCGGCATGCATAAAGAGGCCATAGAATTTCTGTGTGACAGTGGCGGGGCGGGGCCTGTCCCAGACTCTGCTGGCTGTGGCCTCTGTCAGCAGAGGGTATCTGCTCGCCGGGCCACCTCAGCCGTGTGGGGTGGCAGGAGCCCCTTTGAAAGCCCTCAAAGGCCTCTTTATGTCGCCTCTGATCCGCCCTTCCCCTATGGAGCCATGAAGGACAGGGCTCACTTGGGTCACTTTCCTGTGCTGGCCTCCACGCTTGTCTTTTGAGTTTTGGACAAAGTTCAGGCCAAGTTTGTTCCTGTGACTCAGTTTCGCTTCCCTAGGCTGCCTGCTGGGGGTGAAGTGGGGGCATTCTGGGCCAGCAGGATCTGTCTTGGCCCTCACTGGGTTTGTGGCTGGGCATGTTATAGGTGTGTTTGGGAGGAAGACTAGGCTTTCCATCCTTTAAACCCACACCTCTGCTGAATCTGTTCATCCCTTTGCACACACGTTTCTAATTCTAAGGTCCCTAGTCTTGCTGGGAAGTGTGTCAAAGAGTTGCCTGCCCTGGGGCTTGGTGCTGCATCTTAAGGTTCACAGAATTGTTAAGAGTCCAGGTTCACTGACGCCCCCATTCTGCCACCTTCATAGGCTTTAATTCTGATCCTTATAGGGATGAGGAAGGATGGTTTAGGGAAAGCTCCATGAAGGGTCCGAGTGGTTTCTCCTGGCTGTCTCGCTGTTTGGCCATGAGGACCCACAGAGGAGGAGGGAGACGTTTGAAGCTTGAGAGGAACATCTGCAAGGCTGCTCATGCTTATCCTTCCTCCCCTGACCTGGTCAGCCTTCCTCCGCCTTTCTCTTCCTGCCACCCCCTCTCCAGGTGAGCAGCTGGCTCTGCGGGTTGATCTCCTGTTTGGCAGACCAAGCGCTCTAGGAGTCGTGGGGAAAGCACCTGAATCTGAAAGTCTCTGATGAGAAGAAAATGGGGAGAGCTAGATCCTGTCGTCCTGCCGGTGTTCCTTAACCCAGGAGGATGAGAGATCCCGGACTGAAAGGGGCAACTGTGATCTGTCCCTTCCCAGCTTTGATGAGAGCACACTCTGGTGCTGCTGCCAGAGTGGTACTGGGTTTCTGTCTTGGTACCTGGGGCAGAGGGCCCTGTGGGTAATTCTGTCAGCTGGAGTCAGGGCATGGGGGCCTGCACTGGGGTTGGCAGACCCTTATCAGGGCGGCAGTTGAGGAGGGTAGGGCAATGAGGTAAGAAAGTAGGACTTTGGGGGGGACGTTCTTTGGGGCTTAGAATTCCTTGGATAATTCTGGACAGAAAAGTTGGGCCGTCGAGAGGAGTGTTTCTCCTACCAGGGCACAGAAGGTATGAAAAGAGGGAGGGCAGACTCAGCAACCAAAGCACACAGGCCTGGGAGCCTGCCTGCCCACTCATTTCCATGAATTAATTGTGTGAGCCCCTGGCCGGACCCCAAATACCAGGTAGAGGATCTCTGTGGGGTGCAAAGAAGCACCCTAGCTCAGAAGCTGCCTGGACTGCAGGAGGATGGGGAATGCTTGTGTTCCTATTCCCCCCCCACCCCGTGGCCGAAGAACTCCCCACTCCCAGAAGTGCCCAGAGGACTGAGGGAGAGCTGAGGGAGAGGGAAGGAAGGCAGGTGGAGTGACCTGACTAATGGAGAAAGCAGGAATTGGAGAATAAGGGCAGGTTTATGGGTGAGGTTGGGTCTGGCAAAGTCTCTGTTTGCTCAAGGAGGACCTGGTCTCTTAAACCCAGTGCAGGAGAGTGCCCAGTCCCTCCCAGGCCGAGCGAGGGTGGGGAGTAGAATGGCTAGAAGTCTTTTACCCCAGAACCTGCCGCTCTGGGCTGGGGAACACTTTCCCTTTGTATCACTAGGGAAAGGGCAGGGGTCAAGTTGAACCCAAGTAGCCCAGCTCACGCTGATGACTGTCGCTGCTTCCGCTTCAGGAATGTGTGGGTCAGTATTTTATCTTCCTTTTTCATGCTGCCCTTTCATAAACCTTACCATAAACCTTTCATAAGCCCTTACCAACGTGTAGGGACTTTGGGGAGGGAGCTGCCAGGTGCCCAGATTTATCTCAAGCTGTATTTCCTGGTTTTCAAGCAGCTGAACCCCAGGGGGCCAGTATGGAGTAGACAGACCTTCGGCTAGATGGTGTCTGGTCTCTCTGGGGCAGAGCTTAGCACCTACTAAAGGCTTTTTGACACACAGGGTGGGGGGGGCATGGGGCCTGGTGTTAGTGGAGAAGATAAAGGAGCGCCTTTTATCAGGAGCTGGTTGCTGGGAGCTGCAGCCGCCTCAGCCCTCCCCATCAGGAGTAGCCTCTCTTCGGTAACATTTATAGGGTTGATTGGTGAGGAGTGGAAAGGTGTGTCCCAGTGGGGTGTAGTGGCAAGTTTTGTTTCCTCTTCCTCTTTTGGGGTAAATGCAGGTTGGCAGGCTCTTAGCTTTTCTCACCAGGGCCTGCTCCCCGTCTTTTAGTACATTTTGATGCTCATTTGAAATTTCCCCTTTCAGTCTTTAAAAACAATGTGTGTGTGTGTGTGTGTGTGTGTGTGTGAGTGTATGCGCGCGCGCACGCATGTATATATGCATAGCTGTATGGCGCTGCTGCAGGGTTGAGCCCAAGTCTTTGCACATGTTAGGCAGTTTCTCTACCTCTAAGTTACACGCAACCCCTCCTTTAATATTGGGGCTCACTATATAGTTCAGGCTGGCCTCAAATTGATGATCCTTCTGCTTCAGTATTCGAAGTGAGGGAGCTGTATGTAGGACTACTTACTCACCATGCCCTTCTTTCATAGTTTGCATAGCAGGCAGCAGTAGTGCCTGTCGGGAAGCAAGACCTGGCAGTTAGTCACCCAGTGAACCCAGTAACTATGGAAGGATTGTGTGAATGGAGGCCAGAGGTCAGCTAGGAAGCCATGGCATCCCACAAACTCAGGGCTCATCAGTATCATCTCAGATGCTACCAATCAATACCTAGGGCTGAGAGGTCTCGGATCCTGTGCTGTGAGGCTGGGGTTTAGGAGTGGTCCCAGCTGGTTGGGACATTTGGGCAGTCGTGTATGATTGCACTGTCCCCCACCTCCTGGGAACAGTGAACTCGAGGGAAAACTCAAGAGATCCTTGGGCTCCTAGAGGAACTCTGCATCTCAGTGACAGGCTGAAACCCCACGTGAGGAACTGTCCCCTTTCTTCTTCCCTCATGTCTCTGGCCTGGGCGTGGGGGTTACAGTGTTAAATGCATGGCTCAGGGCCTCGGGTAGAGAAGAGGAAGTGCCACTTTATTGTTTTGCTTTTTAACAGGTTACACGAGCGTAATTATGTGTGTGCTGCGTGTTCTTGTTTGTGTGAGTGGAGGCCAGAGGTGAGCTAGTGGATGTCTTCCTTGACACTCTGCTTTATTCTTTTGAGGCAGGATCTGTTGTTGAACTGGAGCTCACCAATTGGCTAGGCTGGCTGGTCCATGAGTTAGAGCCGCCTGCCAGGCTCCACCCCAGCACTGGGACTGTAGGCAAGTGAGGCCACACTGGCTCTTATATGGTGCTGGAGATTGGAATTTAGATCTTTATGTTTTTGTATCAGGCACTTTGCCAACTGAGCCTCCACCCGCCCCCCCCCCCCGCCCTCGCCTCGAAGTATGTGTGTGTGTGGTATGTGTTCATATGCATGTGTATCGGTGTGTGCAAAGGCCAGAGATTGATAATCAAATGTCCTCTACTATTGCTCTCAGTTATTTTCTGGGACCAGGTCTTCTTCACTGGAGCTGGGAGTCACCGACTCAGCTGGATGACCCTGGGATCGTCCTGTTTCTACCTTCCAGCCTGAGGGTTACAGATATACATTACCGTGTCCAGCTAAAAATCTGCCTGGAATCTCAACTCAGTGCCTCTTGCTTGCACAGTAGATGCTTGACTGAGCCACCTCTTAGCTCCAGAACTGTCACTTTGAACAAGAATTGAGTGGCCCCATCTTGGGAAGTTGGAGAGAAAAGCAAATGAGTTGGGCCTGGCAGAGGGTGTCCAGCGCCACCTTGGGAGCCAGTCCTGAGTTTCTCCAAAAAGGGGCAATTGTGGAGATGCTTCAAACAAGAGGAAATGACATCTGCTTGGCCTTGGCGTGCCGACGGTCAATTGTCATTTTCTCTTCTATCAATGCTAGACTAATATTAACATGACTTTCCTGACAGAGTGTCTGGGTTGGGGGCAGCTGAGTGTAGGGCTACCTCACTGGCCTGCAAAGGAGTAGGCTTCAGAGAATGTGAAGCAAACGCTGGAGATCTGGTGCCCGGGTCCCAACATTTCATGTGACTGTGACTGTCTTGCCCTTCTAGGATCTGACTGATGAGCTATGTCCCCATCGAGGCACTGCGTGATGACGTGTGTTTAGCGTGGGATGAAATGCTGCTTGGGTACCAAAGGGCTGACGGAAATGGGAGTCTGGCTGAACCCTAGGAAGTTGGTGGTAGCGAGGAGACGCCATGGCAGGGCTGAGCCAAAGCAGCTGTGGAGTATGTGAACAGCCCCTGAAGCCCTAACTGCCCTGTCCATCATGATCCAGAGGCTGTGGGCCAGCCGCCTGCTACGGCATCGGAAAGCCCAGCTCCTGCTGGTCAACCTGCTGACCTTTGGCCTGGAAGTGTGCCTGGCTGCTGGCATTACCTATGTGCCACCCCTTCTGCTGGAAGTAGGGGTAGAGGAGAAGTTCATGACCATGGTGTTGGGTGAGTCTCTCCGCCTTCCTTTCCGCCTGTTCTAGTAATGCATCTGGATCTCCTGCCTGGGAGGGGGTGGGGTCATTACCTGTTCCCCTTTACACCAGCCCTTGGGGACAATCCACTTTACACACAAGGAAAGGGAAGCTTAGGGGAGACTAGGTCTGTCTTCTTTAGCCTGGCTGGTGTGTCCGTTGCTCGGTAGATAGAACTGGGACTTCACCATGGTTTCCCAGTCAGGATTCTCCTTCCCGGGCACAGGACAGGTGGAGTGGGCTTCTGATGCTGTGAACAAGCTCGGCAAGAGCCACAGACAACAGGTGGTTACTCTTGTGGCTTCCCTCCTTCTGGAGAGAATGCCTTGTGAGGAGGATGCAGAGATGCAGGCTCTGGGTTCTGCTATTTGTTGAAACCCTGCTTCTAACCCGCAGCAGACCCGTGTCGTTGCCTCTCAGGTGTTACATGCCTGCCACAGTTTCCTCACCTGAAAACAGGGTGTCTATGATACACCTTACCGAGAGGAGCAGAGACCCAGCCAACGCCGAGTGTGGGATCTTGCCTCAGTATGACATGTTGTCATGCCAAGGAGCTAGACCTTTTCCCCCTTGTCCCTCTTGTCCCGACCACTGATTTGTGCTATTTGTCCTTGCAGGCATTGGCCCAGTGCTGGGCCTGGTCTCTGTTCCACTCCTCGGCTCAGCCAGTGACCAGTGGCGTGGGCGCTATGGCCGCCGGAGACCCTTTATCTGGGCTCTGTCCCTGGGTGTCTTGCTAAGCCTCTTTCTCATCCCAAGGGCTGGCTGGCTGGCAGGGCTGCTGTGCCCAGATACCAGGCCCCTGGAGTTGGCCCTGCTGATCTTGGGAGTGGGGCTGCTGGACTTCTGCGGCCAGGTGTGCTTCACTCCGCTGGAAGCCTTACTCTCGGACCTCTTCCGGGACCCAGACCACTGCCGTCAAGCCTTCTCTGTCTATGCCTTCATGATCAGCCTTGGGGGCTGCCTGGGCTACCTCTTACCTGCCATTGACTGGGACACCAGTGCCCTGGCCCCCTACCTGGGCACTCAGGAGGAATGCCTCTTTGGCCTCCTCAGCCTCATCTTTCTCGCCTGCATGGCAGCCACTCTGTTTGTGACCGAGGAGGCAGTCCTGGGCCCACCCGAGCCAGCAGAAGGGCTGTTGGTCCCCTCCGTGTCACCCCGCCGCCGCTGCCCGTGCCGTGTCAGCCTGGCTTTCCGGAATCTGGGCGCCCTGTTTCCCCGGCTGCACCAGCTGTGCTGCCGCATGCCTCGCACCCTGCGCCGGCTCTTCGTGGCTGAGCTGTGCAGCTGGATGGCTCTCATGACTTTCACACTGTTCTACACAGACTTTGTGGGAGAGGGGCTGTACCAGGGCGTACCCAGAGCCGAGCCAGGCACCGAGGCCCGGAGACACTATGATGAAGGTAAGCCTTTGGCCCCAGGGGAGGCTGCTGTGGGTGCTGCCCTGCCTGGTGACAATACCCTGGGCCCCAGCTCCTTGTCAGTAAAAGAAAAATGATTCATCTATGTGCTCATGAATGTGGCCGCTATCCTTGTGGTCTCAGCAGGGCATCTAAGTCTGTTTGGCTCCATTTCCACTGGGCCTTCTGCTCCCTGCTTACTTTCCCAGGAACTCGCCATGCCTTCTAATTCAGGCATTGCACAGAGCTGTATTAGAGCCAGTGTGGAGCCATCTTGTGCTCCTCAGCCCTTCTCCGTTACACAGCTTGTACCTCTTCCTTAGTGTATCTTCCTTTGCCCTTGTCTGACAGCTCTGGCCACATTCACTGGTCACAATCTGGATCCCATTGTTGTGGGCAGGCGGGGAGGGCCCTGGGCAGCAGGTGCCCATGGCCACTAGTCTCTGGCTCCCCCAAACTTTGTAGGGTCCTTACCCCACTTCTTCCCTACCCCCAGGCATCCGAATGGGCAGCCTGGGGCTCTTCCTGCAGTGCGCCATCTCCCTCTTCTTCTCCCTGGTCATGGACAGGCTGGTACAGCGGTTTGGCACCCGGGCAGTCTATCTGGCTAGTGTGATGACTTTTCCTCTGGCTGCTGGTGCCACATGCCTGTCGCACAGCGTGGTCGTAGTAACAGCCTCAGCTGCCCTCACCGGCTTCACCTTCTCGGCCTTGCAGATCCTGCCTTACACGCTGGCCTCCCTCTACCATCGCGAGAAACAGGTATTCCCATTGGCCAGACACAGGGTGGGGCGGGCTGAGCCCTTCTGAATGGGGTGTCTGACCAGAGATGTTAGAAGAGGCTTGGCTTTCTCTAACCAGAGAGGACAGCTGGGGCCAGAGGCTCCAGCTGCTGAAGAAGTGTAGATTAGATTCTAGGAATGACTTCCTGGCTTTAGAACTAGAGAGCTCTTGAGTGGATGATTGCAGGAAGTGCAGAGTCCGTCGCTGGGAGTCCTGGAGAATAAGCATGCACGGAAGCCCTCTATTCCGGGCTGTATTACTGTATTACTGTATCCAGAGGTAGGGCGTGTGGCTGCAGCAGATGGCACGGAATAGCCTGGCCTTAGCTATTCTTTCAGAGAGGAATTTGATCAATCTGTATCTTGCTTGGGAGAAGGTTTCTTGCCTCTTTTTCTGGTTTACCTTCTAATCCTCCCTGTGTCTCTGTCCCCCACCCCTGCCTCTCCTGTTTCCCCCTTTGCCTCCATCCCCTCTCTCAGTCCCCTCAGCGCATATCTGATCCTGACATACTGACTTTGTTTGCCTAAGCAATAAACTGAGGACCTGGCTCCTTGTTCAGCCAGCACTAACCAGCCCCTGCAGAAGGCCCCTTCTGTGGGAGGTCTCCTGACCTAAACAGCATGCTCACCTTGACCCCTGCCCTGTCTTCACTGAGTTTAAAGACCTGGATTCAGAACTCTACCCTAAGGAGCACGTGTTGGTGTAGCTTAGGGGAGAGACTACAGGCCTCCCACGTAGAGTTTTCAGAGTTAGGAAGGACACGGCCCTGACCACAGCCAGTTTGCTCTGCAGTAATTTGCAGCGGTGTGGAGAGGTGGTCTGGGAATGGAAACCTGCTCCCTTGGGCTTCTGTTGGCTCTCTTGGAGCTCTGGGCTGGGCTCTAAAAGCTGCTGTCTGCTGGGTGGTGACGACTCATGCCTTTAATTCCAGTTCTGGGGAGCAGAGGCAGGTGAGCTCTCTGAGTTTGAGGCTAGCCTGGTATACAGAGCTAGTTCCAGGACAGACTCCAAAACTACATAGAGAAACCCTGTCTCAAAAAAACAAAAACAGAAAAGCTGCTGTCCAAAGACCAGGCTTGAGGACAGGGTCTCTAGATGTCTAACTCCAGCAGCAGCTGCAGACAGGCTTGGTCCTGCATCCCTTCTGTCTGTCTGTCTTCCTTTACCACTCTCTGAGCTATGGAATGGGTTGATGAGTCATGAGCCTCCCCAGCCTTGGCCGCCAGCTCCCAGTTCTCTGGTGCAGGCAGCCCCGTCAGGCTTCCGTGCTCGACTCTGCCTGGCACAAAGACCAGTGTGGGATAAGACCTCATCTTGTCCTGCAGTAGGAGGCCCCAGGCCATTGGGGCCTAGGGTTGGTGGGGTCAGGCAGCTGGGCTGTGGAGGTCACTATAGTGACCTTCCTGCTGCCTCTCTCTTCTTCAGGCCCAATTTCTGGGCTCTCTTTGGTCAAAGGCCAGGATAATGATGACCTCACCTTGGGCAGTATCTCCAGCCAGAGCCTGGACCCTAGAGGAGAGACAAGACAGTGAAAGACATCTATGGCCCAGTAGAGGAAGGGGTGTGCAGGGGGTCGAGGTAGCTTCTGTGGGACTGGGGACTTTAGGAGTGCCTCCTTTGGGTTTTGTTTCTCTGTTCTGTGTCTCGCTTCTGTCTGTCCCATTCTTTGTCTTTTCTAGAGAGTTCTGTGCCTCTCTCAACCAGCAGATCTGAGTTTGTTGGCTTCTTATCTATTCTCAGAAAAACTAGAGTAGACTTCAGGCTTCTGATTCCGGGGTTCTGTGTAGATCCACAGCAAGTAGGGTCTCCCCAGTTTTTGGAATTTTTTTTGGAAGGCCAGTTGCCTAGTTTCTTAGAGCCTCTGAGTCAGAGGTAGTGAGGAGCTCTCCTCATATCTGGGGATCCCTGTACCTGGACACACACCTGTCTTTGTTTCCTTTTTGCCCCCCACACTCAGGTGTTCCTGCCCAAATACCGAGGAGATGCTGGAGGTGGTAGCAGTGAGGACAGCCAGACAACCAGCTTCTTGTCAGGCCCTAAGCCAGGAGCTCCCTTCCCCAATGGACATGTGAGCCCCGGCAGCAGTGGCAGCATCCTGGTGCCTCCACCTGCACTCTGCGGGGCCTCCGCCTGCGATGTCTCCATGCGAGTGGTGGTGGGTGAGCCACCCGAGGCCAAGGTTGTGAGTGGGCGGGGCATTTGCCTGGACCTTGCCATCCTGGACAGTGCCTTCCTGCTGTCCCAGGTGGCTCCGTCCCTATTCATGGGCTCCATTGTCCAGCTGAGCCACTCTGTCACTGCCTATATGGTGTCAGCTGCAGGCTTGGGTCTGGTCGCCATTTACTTCGCTACGCAGGTAGTGTTTGACAAGAATGACTTGTCCAAATACTCTGTGTAGATGCTGTTGTAAGGCATCGAGGAAGGGTCTGTCTCAGGAGTCTCGGCCTAGAGGGCTGCTAAGCTGGCCTTTCCAGGTCTGTTGTTGCCTAAGTGGTGTAGCTCTCTGCTGCCCCCCTAAGGCCGTGAGGTGTGTAGTTGCACAGATAGAAGCCGGCCCACTGGCCGCGTCCCACATGGGTGCCCGGCTAAAGTTCCGCAGGGATGCAAGTGTGGGTTTGTACCTGTGCGTCACCAAGGCTCAGAGTTAATGGCTAATCTCCTGCTTGAGTCACCATGGAGGGATTTGGGGACCTGAATGAACTTCCCTCTTAAGTCTCTTGTCCAGATTCTGCCCCCGTTGCTCTTGCATGGGCCTTTCCTCCATGGGGTGCGACAGGATGGAAGGAGGAAGGAGGAGCCCTAAGAGGCATGATGAGACCCCGCGGTCCACAGCGCCGCTTTTCTGCCGAGTCTCCCGCCCCACCTGTTCCGGGAAATGGCTCGGCTTGTTGGCCCTTTCGTTGGCCCGTGTGTTGCCGTCAGGGAGGCACAGGCCTTTAAATATTTAATTTATTTATTTAACACATTAGAAGTAAAATTCATTCCCATTTTGTGTGCCTAGGAGTTGAGTAGGGTGGGATCCCCAAGGATTGGTTCCACTAAAATAGCCGATACTGCAGACTCCTCTTCTAGGGTGATAGATACGGTCCCCCAAACTGCCAAGCCAGTACCTTGGGCAGTCCTCTTCACCCTGACTGAGAGCCATTGAGGGAAAGTGGAATGGGGTCCAGGCTCTTCACAGCTTGCCAAGTCCCACTTTTCTCTTGCCCCAGCTTGGCTCCCTGACTCCCTCACTGCCCCCCTATAGGACTGAACCCATGAAGCAACTGCCCTTCCAACTCTGTCCATTGGCTCCGTGACCTCTGTGTGGGACTTTTTGAACCCGAAGCACAAGTGTGGTTCCTAAGGCCTCTGCCCGTCGCAGCCTCGGGGGCGTACCTGTCACAGCCTGGGGAATCTCACACAAACTCAGGAGTACTCCCTGCCAGAGCCAAGGAGCTCTCGTCTAGGGGGTGAATTTCAGTGCTGATTGCAATAATGTTGTGTCTTATTTATTTAGCAGAGTAAATATTTTATACTGTATGTGAGAAATCAGAGTATAATGTTTATGGTGACGAAATTAAAAGCGTCTTATATGTTTATTTGGTGCGTGTTTGTCTTTTCTGGCTGAGAAGGGTCCATGCTAAAATCAGCCTGATTTGGTTCCTGGGGGCTCAGCTTTGGCAGCTTCAGTTCCATTTGTAGCCAGCAGATGGCGCCATGGACCATCACCCAGGTGACTGGGACAGAGAGGTCTTATAAGTGCATCAAGGTACACTTTTCTTTCTCAAAAGGGTCACAGAAGATGGAGCATTCCCAGGACATAGAGGGTAGCTGGCACATGGAGGCTGGATTTCAGCAGTAGGGTGCAGCGACGACCCTCTTTTTACATCACATTCTTCTCTCCAGCTCTGGTCAAGTTCAGTCCTTCCTGCCTTGCTTTCTCCCTGAACGCTCCAATCCTGACTGGCCTTCCTGCCCCTGACACTCTAGAGAGGTCAGTACGTTAATACCCACAAAAGGGCTCATGTGACTTCTGAAAATGTTTTCTATGGGGCAGGAGAAGAAGAGATGGCTCGGTGGTTAAGAGCACATATTGTTCTTGCAGGGAACCCAAGTTCAATTCCCAGCACCTATATCACCCAAAACTGCCTGTAAACTCCAGTTCCAGGGGATCTGACGCCCCCTCAGACTTACCTTCTACACTGACATACACATGTGGTACGCATAATAATAAAATCCAAATAAATGTTCTCCGTATTACTTAAGTTAATTGTGAGACTTGTCAAACAGTCCCGAGGGGTATGTTGATGTAACCAGAGCCCAGCTTCAACAACTCAGACCATGCTATTTGTTTCTGCTCCTCTCCAGGGGTTATTTCTAAAAATCATATGCCAGACCATTTTAGTTCACCTGTAAAACTTGGGTATGTAGCTCTAAGAAATTGAACTTCAGCTGGAGAGACTGCTCAGTGGCTCCTCGCTGTTCTTCCAGAGAATCACACTTCCATTCCCCAGCGTGCACAAGCTCCTGTAACTCCAGCTCTAGGGGGGCCAAACACTTTTCCCGCCTCTGCAGACACCCACATGCACACGTGTGTGCGTACACAATTTAAAAATAGACTGCTTAACCACTTGACCATAATGCCGTGTTATCCAGTGAAGTATAGAATAATTGCTAAGTATTCAGACCATGCATCCCCTGTAGGCTGAAGGATGCCAGGAGAACCTGGCAGCCAGGCCCAGCTTTGATGTGTTGAAGCGGCCCTTCAGCTGCTTGTCTGTCTTGTTGGAGGAAATGTCTCACTGGGGATGCGAGGGGGGCTTGAGGTTTCAGAAGCTCAAGCCAGGCCCGGTGTTGCTCTCTTCCTGCTGCCTGGGAATCTGGATGTAGAACTCTCAGCTTCTCCAGCACCATGTCTGCCTGTGTGCCACCCTGCTTCCCACCAGTGATAATGGACTAAACCTCTGAACCTGTAAGCCAGCCCCATTAAGTGCTTTCCTTTGTAAGAGTTGCTGTGGTCATGGTGTCTCACACAGCAAGAGAACACTGACCAAGTCAGTTAGTTTCAATAAGGCCTCGGGTTATATGCATTACCTCTAGTTGCTTTATCTTGTTTACTGTGTTCCTGAGTTGTCACCTCTTTTTTATTTATTTATTTATTTATTTATTTATTTATTTATTTATTTTGGTTTTTCGAGACAGGGTTTCTCTGTAGCTTTGGAGCCTGTCCTGGAACTAGCTCTTGTAGACCAGGTTGGTCTCGAACTCACAGAGATCCGCCTGCCTCTGCCTCCGGAGTGCTGGGATTAAAGGCGTGCGCCACCACCGCCCGGCTGTCACCTCTTTTTAAATTGCCATTTATTTAAGATCAGTGAGCTTTTCCTGAAGTATTGTCCACATTCCCTTGGGCTGGCTGTTTCTTTGGTGTGCTTAAACTTAAAATGACCCTTTGTTTCCTTCCTTCCTTCCTTCCTTCCTTCCTTCTTTCTTTTCTTGTGCTAGGAATTGAACCCAGGGCCTTGGGCATTCAGGGCAAATGCTCTGTTACTGTGCTACACCCCAGCCCCAATGCTCTTCTCCCCCATCACCACAAGCTGCTAATAAGGTAGACTTGGTTAGAGTCGGGGTTTATTTCGGTAAGACTATATCACAGGCAGGGCTGCATCCTTCATAGGTAGACAGTGCCTTGCTGCCCCAGTTTTTTTTTTTTGTTGTTGTTGTTGTTAATATTGATTAGTGGATGGGTGGTGTCAGCTTATCTGATAGACTTTCCCACCAACCTTGCATCTAGGCCATTGGTGATCATTGCCTAGATCTCATTTCATTAGTTGTAAAATTACACACTTCTGCCTCGCTCCGGGTCTGGCTGTCTCTGTCTTTCTACTATCATTCTATCTTTTGTTCCTCCTGTGTGAGAGAGAGAGAGAGAGAGAGAGAGAGAGAGAGAGAGAGAGAGAGAGAGAGAGAGAGAGAGAGAGAAGTCTCAAACCATAGACAAGCAGCTGAGGTGCCTATTTAACACATCAAAGCTGGCCCTGGCTGCCAGGTTCTCCCGGCATCCTTCAGTATCTACCCCTTACAGGGTATGGCTGCACACCCTGTACCTGAACTCTCCAGCCCAGGGGACATTGTGGTTATTCTTCCCTTTTGGACCTTTGGCTCTTGGCTGCTGTACCTGGTACCCCTCTCTACTTTCTCCTCTTTCCCTATCCTTCCCCCTTTGCCAGCTCAGTCTGGTTAAGTCTTCTCTGGACTCTCCCAGATGTCTGTGCCTCTGGCTATGCCCTCCCGCATATCTACAATAAACTTTCTTCCCCACCTTACCGAGGAGCAGCCTTGTCCTTTTCTTTCCTCTTTATTTCTTTTCGTGTGTGTGTGTGTGTGTGTGTGAGTGAGTGTGTGTGTGAGTGCGTGCGTGCGTGTGTGTGTGCGTGCGCGTCTGTGTGGTGTGTGAGTGAGTGCGTGTGTGCGTGTGTGTGTCTGTGTGTGTGTGTGGCTTTTTGAGACAGGATATCACTTTGTATCCCAGGCTGACCTGAAGCTCACGCTGAAGCCTAGGCTAGCCTTATTCTCTCAACTCTCCTGCCTCAGCCTCCCAACACTGGAATTACAAGTATTTACTACCACACCCTGCCCATAATTTTCAGTGTTTAGTTTAGCTTCTGTATTATTTAAGACAAGATCTCTGTGTAGCCTCGGCTATCCTGGAACTTACTCAGTAGACCAGGCTAGCCTTGAACTCGCAGAGATCCACCTGCCTCTGCCTCCCAAGTGCTGGGAATAAAGGATAAAATCGCACCTGGCATGATTTTCAACTTCTTGATCCTCTGTACTTACTTGATGTGTTTCTTCCGGTAAAAAAATGAAAGGCTGATATACATCTTTATGTAGGAACTCAGGTCCACCCACCTCTGCCTCCAGGTGTGCCATCGTGCCAGCTGGAGGTGGTCTCATAGATGCTTCTGTTGCCCCATCTTTCCTGTGTTCTTTCATGACTCCAGCGGCCTGTGCTTTTTCCTTGTTTCTGGTGGACAAGGTGGTCATCCCAGTCATTTCCTGCCCTAGGTGTGTACTCCGACATTCCTCCACGGGTCTCTGGTCTTAGGGTAGGATTCCCGTTGGCGTGCAGGTCGTGTCAGTCTGGGTCAGAGCTTATTTTTCAAAGAAATAATACGGTGATCATAGTATTATTGCCACAGATAACACCGCCAAAGTTAAAACGCTTTTTAAAAATGTCTCCTTACATTTTATTTTGTTTGTGTGTGGGGAGATGTCTGGGAAAGTGCCCACCTGATATCACAGTGAGCACAAGGAAGCCAGAGGACAACCTGCAGAAGCCAGTTCTTCCCTGTCGTGTGGGTCCCAGAGAGCCAACCCGGGTCGTCTTGGTGGTAGGCACCCTTACCTGCTGAGTTATCTCACTGGCTCCAATTTAAGATTTTCTTTTGTGGTTGCTTTTGGCTCTGAGATATCTCCAATTAGGAATATATAATGAATGCTGTTTTCAAGATAGGGTACATACATACATACATACATACATATATATTTAATATATATGTATGCTTTTTTTCTTTCATGTTGGGGCCTAAGTAAATCTCATATGTTGCAATGGGTTCTGTCTCTTAAGTCTCATAATCCATGGTTACTGCTTCTGTTTTGTTTTGTTTTTTTTTTCCTTTGAAATTTGTTAAACTGGGAGGCTTATGCAGGAGACATCTGCATTCCCACAGTGACTCATGTTTTCTCTTGGACAGAATCTCATGTAGCTCAAGCTGGCCTCAAACTCAGTATGTTGGGTAGGGATGACTTGAATTTTTTACATTTATCAACTATGTGCACATGGGGCAGGTATATGCCAGGTAATCAGTGGTGATTGGGTCTGTCCTCCTTTTCTATGGGTCCTGGGACCTGAACTCAGGTCATTAGGCTTTGGAGCAGGCAAGGCACCCGCACTGACTAAGCCATCCTGCTAGCCCAACAACAATGAACTGATCTTCTTTCTCCCGCCTCTTGAGTGCTGGGATTATAGACATTCGCCACTGCGCATGTCTATAAGTACTGCCGCGTCTGCAGTACTGGGGATTGGTGCATGCTTGGCATACACGCTAGCAGCGCAGCCGCATTCCCGGCCCTTATACGTTCTTATTGTCCTTGTGTTTTCTGCAAACTGCTGTTTAAAGTCAGATTAGATAAGATTTGGCTTGTTTGTGTCAGAACACTGAATTGATTTCTGCACCTCCGTGTACTGTCTGAGCGACTGCCTCAGCTGCCTCTCTTGTCGGGTGTTCAGGAATCACTGACAGCTTTTATTTAAAATTGCTGTAGTTTGAGTGCCTTTTATTGAGCATGCTTGCCACAAGTGTTCCTGACTTCCTTTTTCTTTTCTTTTCTTTTTTTTTAGATTTTAGAATATTTGGATTTTTTTTAGATTTTAGTATATTTGGATATTTAAAATCTCTCTTAGAGGTACAGACCTCAACACAAAATATCTTTATGCTTCCTGTGTTCCTTGAGGTAATTTTATATCATATTTTCGTTGTGAGCATGGTAAGGTATCGTGTTGGCACTCGGAGTTTTGAATCTGGGGAACTGAAATATTTTAGCTTAGGCATACACAGCTCATATTTGCCATGACGGTAAAAGGGAGATCGCTAGAATTTAGAAAGCTGTGCCAGAGAGACGCCATGCCACAGAGCTCAGGTGGAGGTTGTTTTTAATTGGGGGAAGTGAATGGGAAAGGGGGGGAGGGGAAACCAGCCTCTGGGGACAGGAGTGGAAAAGGAGAAGACAGACAGACTGACAGACAGACAGACAGACAGATGGAGATAGAGAGAGATGGGAGGTGAGCAGGGCCCTTTTAAAAGGGAACGTGGTGAATGTGCACAGGAGGTGCTCTTAGTGGCCAGAGCTGAGGACGTGTACCCCAAGGTCAGGCCTGTACAGATGCCTGGACACTAACAGTGATCACCTGTCCTTTCTTCAACAAGTCCCTGACTCCCTCCTTGTGTCTACTGTTTTATTATTAAAAAAAACAACAACAAAACTTAAAAAAAAGATTCCCCAGCACCCCCTAATGACAACAGTATTTTTCTTTCCATGGTTTAAACCAGTTTTTTTTTTTTTTTTTTTTGATTCTTATTCAAGTACAAGTTGTCTCCTTCTAGGCCAGTAGGAACCTCTTTAAGTTGGTGTCATAGCCCTTAAGACTTAATTCCAAGTAGGCTTTGGACGCTTATTTGCATTCAAGCGCACACTAGCATGCAAGCCCATCTTGCGGACCTGGGATGAGCTAATTCTTCTTTTCATGGAAATGGCAGCTGGTGTTGCCACTGGGACCATAAATACCACACAGGTATTGGAGATGTTTGCTATGACTAAATTGGTCTTCGGTTTAGGGCCTTTTTCAGTGGACAAAGCTAAAAATGTTTGTTTGCTTGAGACAAGGTCTAACTATGTATTCAAGGCTGTCCTTGAATTCTGATCCTCCTGCCTCCACGTTCCAATTTACGGGATTACACAGGGTAGCCACCATAACTGACTAATATATATATTACATATATATATTATTACTAATATATATATAATATGTATTTATATTTAATTTTATTTTTAAGGTTTATGTGTCAGCCAGGTGTGGTGGCACACACCTTTAATCCCAGTACTCTGGAGGCAGGGGCAGGAGGATCTCTGAGTTTGAGGTCAGCCTGGTCTACTGAGTGAATTCCAAGACAGTCAGAGCTACACACAGAAAACCTTGTCGCAAAACAAAGAAACAAACACTTAGGTGTTTTACCTGTAAGTTTCTCTGTCCACTATGTGCCTGCTGTACCAGCAGGGGCCAGAAGATGGCGTCAGATCTTTTGGACCTGAAGTTAACAGTTAATTGTGAACCATTAATCTGTACATTCTGGGAATCAAACCTGGCTCCTCTGGAAGAGCAGCCAGTGCTCTTAACTGTTGAGCTCTCTCTTCAACCCCATATATTAAAATAAATTGTTTTGGTAGCATTGGGGATTGAACTCATTGTCTTTCACGTGATAGGCAAGCACTCTGGAGGTATATCCTGACCCTCGTGCCACAGGTCTCGTTCTCACCTATGTTCATAGCAGCTTTGTTTGTCATAGCCAGAACCTGGAAACAACCTAAACACCCCTTGATCGAAGAATGGATAAGAAAATGTGTTACATTTACACAATGGAGTACTACACAGCAGAAAAAAATAATGAGAGCTTGAATTTTGCAGGCAAATGGATGGAGCTAGAAAAGATTATTTTGAGTGAGGTAACCCACTCAAGAGACACCATGACCATAGCAACTCTTATAAAGGAAAACATTTAATTGGGGCTGGCTCACAGTTTTAGAGGCTTAGTCTATTATCACTGTGGTGAGAAACATGGTAGCATGCAGGCAGACATGGTGCTGGAGAAGGAGCTGAGAGTTCTACATCTTGATCCGCAGGCAGCAGGAGACTGCATCACACTGGGTGTAGCTTGAGCATATGAGATCTCAAAATCTGCCTCCACAGTGACACACTTCCCCCAACAAGACCACACCTCCTAATAGTGCCTTTCCCTATGGGCCAAGCATTCAGACCCATGAGCCTATGGGAGCAATATTCAAACCACCACAATAGTGTATTCCCTACCATATCCTTTCTCTGTGCAGCAGGGGAGGGCTGACATATATCAAGGCCTCTGGGTCTTGCATTTCTCGTAAGCCTGATGTTTGGATGGCATCGAGATTGAAGGTTGATCCAGAACAATTAGAAGTGTATGCCTGTAGATTCTTTTCTGCAGAATAAAGTACATGTGTGCTATTTTTTTTATATTGTGTTCTGCCTGCATGAATGACCGTGCACCATGTACTTGGCTGGTGCCCATGGTGGTCAGAAGAGGGCATCAGAGTCCCCGGAACTGCCATGTTGGTGTTGAGAATTGAACCTGTGTCTTCTGGAAGAAGCAGCCAGTGCTCTTAACTGGTGAGCCATTACTCCAGCCCCTATATGTGCTCTCTGATATGTTCTCAGATGGTCTCTGTCTTCCCAGGGGAAGGGTAAGACATGTCCAGTGAACTTGCTTCTCCCAGGTGGTCAATGCTATCATGAATTTGAGGGGCGTGGCAACACCACTGATAAGGAAGATGTCTTAAAACAGGAATAAAGATCGGTGTGCATGCCTGTAAATCCCAGCGCTTGGTAGGCTGAGTCAGGAGGACTGAACTCCAGAGGCCAGCTGGACCACAGAGCAAGATACCCCGATAAAAGTCATTTTCCAACTGGAGAGTGGTGGCACATGCCTTTAATCCCAGCACTCAAGAGGCAGAGGCAGACGGATCTCTATTTACAGCCTGGTTTACAGAACAAATTCCAGGGCTACACAGAGAGACCCTGTTTTGAAAAAAAAAAAAAAAAAAGAAAAAAAAAGTAATTTCCCTTAGGAAACTAGTTCAGAGCTTTTTTTCCCCCCACTTAATGAACTGAGAAAGATGTGTGTGCTTCAGTTGATAGTGTGTGTATTCACTCAGCCTTCATGCATTAGTAAAACTCCCAGCCTAACAGAACTGAAGAGAGAAGGCCCAGAGGTTAAAAGTACTAGCTGCTCTTCCAGAGGACACAGGTTCGAATCCTAACAAACACATAGTGGCTCACAACAGTCTGTAACTCCAGTTCCAGGACATCTGATGCCCTCTGCAGGCTTCCATGGGCACCAGTCATGCAAATTATACATAGGCATGTATGCAAACAGAATATTTATACATATAAAATAAAATTTAAAAACTACTAGGTCAGCCTGGGCTACATACATAGCAAGACCTCAATTCTACATCCCAATATCCCTCACAAGGATTGTCTGATGGCTGGTTGACCGTGGTGAGTCAAGGACTCTTAAGAGACTTCACACTACTCCTCTCCCTCTCTCTCCCTTTCCTCCTCTTCTTCCCTCCCTCCTTCCTTCTCTTCCTCTTCATCCTTTTGAGTCAGCATCTTTCACCTACCCCAGGCAGGCTGCAAGTTCAGTATGCAACCAAAGATGGCTTTGCAGTTGCAATCCTCCTGTCCCTGCCTTTCCAGTGCTGGGTTCCCAGGCATATACCCTCATGCCTGGCTAGAGACACACACTTCTGCACATAGCACACGAGCCAGGTGCTGCTCCTATTGCTCCATCCACCACTTTCACACACTAATCCTGCTTCCCCAACTCAAAGCCTAGCCTAACCACAATGAGCTGTTTCCTGGCACTCAAGCAAATTTTGCTCATGGGTGCCTCTGTGCCTTTGCCCTTGCTGCATCCCTTCTGTGGAAAAGCCTCTGCCTTGTCTCTGCCCCCTGAGGCTGTGTTTATTCTCCAACTCCCAACTGCACCTTTTCCTTCTATGGCTCCCTGAGGATGTTCAATCTCTCCTTTGTGTGCCTATATCATGTACTACTATGGAATTCATGAAAATTAGGTAGCAGCTTCAACTTACCTGACATAACCATCCGTCTATTTTTTTTTTTTTTGAGATAGGGTTTTTCTGTGTAGTTTTGGAGCCTCTCCTGGAACTAGCTCTTGTAGACCAGGCTGGCCTCGAACTCACAGAAATCCACCTGCCTCTGTCTCCCAAGTGCTGGGATTAAAGACATGTGCCACCACTTCTGGGCATAATCATCTATCTTTAATACAAACATTCATTAAGCCACCACCACATGACAGGTTGAAGACGGGGATGTAGTTCCGACAGGTTGAAGACGGGGATGTAGTTCCCACTTCCTTGGATGTCTGCAGCCCAGAGTGGTCACAGCCTCCATTCTAGAAGGCGTGATGGCGGTGGGCAACTGGTTCGGCACTAGACCAGCCTGAGAGGAGGCGGTGGGAACCAGGATGGGCTCCTCGGGGAAGTAACACCAAAATGAGAGCAGATGCCCAAGCAGGGATCTCCCACCTGGTCCCTGTCAGCTCTACCAGTGAGAAGCCTGCATCTTAGTCATGGATGTGTTGCTCCACGTCAGCTCCGTGTTTCCGCGCAGGAGGCTCTTAGTGTGTATGTGCTTGGTTAAATGCACGAGTGAACAAACACAATGCATGGCCCGGTGAAATGCTAAGCAAGAAGGTGACCTCAGCCTGACACTCCCGTTAACCACCCAGACTGATACTGAGGCTGCCTTGGCCTTTGCATGACCTTTGCGCTGGGTTCAGTGGTGCAGCATCTGTCTGCATCCTAAAGCCCCAGTGCACTCCTGAGACTGCAGATAGGGCTCAGCCAACCAGAGTAATAAACAGATACTCTTTCCCCATATATATAACATATGAAGCGTTTAAGTCCTAAGTTAGGCACAGGGACACTAACGAGGAACTAATGAAATCAGACAATTGTAGCTATATCCCACAATGGAAGTTGTGTGGATGCAGTTCTCAGCTCCCACAGGCAGGTAGTGTATACTCTGTGGAAACTCTGAACGATGGCTCAGGTGAGATGGGGCAGGGTAACGCAGACTTTTTCATGCTCATCAGAAAAGCAGGCAAAACTCTTATGAGCTGTCTGCTTCTAGAATTTTCCACTCATGTTTTTGAATTGTGGGTGATTGTGGGAGACAAACCACAGAAAGTGAAACCAGGGAGAAGGGGGAACCATTGTGCTGTGGGAGTGATCAGTGGTTTCACAGTTCTGAAGAAGAATTTGTGGCATCTGTTTTGGTGTATGGAGCCAGAACTGCTTATTTTAGAAGCACTTGTGAGGTGGATGAGTGATGCTTACCTAAACTGCCTTGTGTTTTCCTTAACATAAAAAAGTCCCCTCCCCAAAGAGTAACACCATCTTTTGCTGGTTAGTGATTCACATGCCTTTAATCCCTGCACTTGGGAGCCGAGGCAGGTGGATCTCTGTGAGTTCAAGGCCAGCCTGGTCTACAGAACGAGTTCCAGGACAGTCAGGGCTGCACAGTAAGAAATCCTGTCTTGGAGGGAAGGGGGAGAAAAAAAAGGTTATAAAGAGTAACAGAAAGGAATCATGGGCTGTGGGCAGGGGTTGGGAGAAGTCATCCAGATAACTGAGCTAGCCTTGCCTTTGTAACCCGAGTCCCAGGAACCTACTCACCTGGAAGTGCCCTGTTCGCAGCCAAGATCAGACCTTGTAAGTGTCCATCACCTGCCTCTAAGAATATGCTGGTGAGTTGGGGGGTGACTCAGTGAGTAAGAGCACGTGCTTCGTAACTCGTGACCTGAGTGTGAAATCCAGGCACCCATGTAAAAGCCAGGCATGACCACACATGCCTGTAACTCCAGCACTGAGAGGCACAGATAGGCCGATGACAAGCACTCACTGGCCAGCCAGCATAGACTAAATGGTGAGCTTCAGGGTTAGTGAGAGACCCTGCCTCAAAGCAACACGGTGGAGAGCACTAGAGAAGGACACTGATGTCCTCCGTTGGCCTCTGACTAAGCCCATGGGGGCATAGGTGCCCACATCCACAAACTCATGCATCTGCACCATAAACACACATGCATGCAAGTGCACGCACACAAATATGATGATTTATTTTATGTGTCTAGATGAAGTACCTAGATATTTTTTTCAGTGTTACAGTGAACCTATTTTGGGTGAGACTAACATCTACCGAACAGCTAAGTATAGCTGATTGCCCTTCTTTATGTGAGTGAGTCTCAGCTAATCAGCTAACGGCCTGACTGGAACACAGAGGCTGAGCCATCCACTGAACACGAATGAACTCCTCCTGCCTGTCTGCCTTTAGCTGGTCATTGATGTCTTGCATCGTGAGCTGTGGGACGTCACTGGAACCACACAACTGCTCTCCTGAGGCTCCAGCTTTGGAAAAGTGCAGATTTGAGGATTTGGCAGCCTCTATAATTTTGTAATCTGATTTCTCTCTCCCCTCCCCCACTGTGTGTGTATGTCCGTCCTTGTGTTCATGTGTACCCATGTGCATGAAGTGGACAGAGGTCAATACGAATGTCTTCGTCTATCACCTATTACTCTCCTTTTTATTTTTGTTTTTTTTTTTGAGAAAGCATTTCTTATTGAACCTTGAATTCATTGGTTTGGCCACACTAGATGGCCATTGAGCTCCAGGGATCCGCCTGTCTCTACACAGACCCTGCTTTGCAATGTTGGAATTAGAGATGTCTACGCTACACCCTATTATTATCTGCTGTGAGGTATCTGAACTCAGATCTTTATTCTTGTACAGCAGACATTTCAATAACTAAACCATCTTCCCAGGTTCCTAATGATCCAGTTCCTTTAATTTTAAAAATTATTTATTTTTATTTGATGCATTTGAGTGTTTTGTCTGTGGTGTGTGTGTGTGTGTGTGTGTGTGTGTGTGTGTGTGTGTGTGTGTACTACAAGGATGCAGTGCCCCATGAAGGCCAGAAGAGGGCATCAGATCCATTGGAACTGAAGTTAAGGTTGGTTGTGGCTGCCTTAAGAATAATGGCAACTAAACGTGAGTCTCCTGAAAGGGCAGCAAAGTCTCTTCACCTCTGAGCCATCACTCCAGCTGCTCCATTCTTTATTGTAATTTCCTCCCTCTCTCCTTCCCTCTCTTCCTTCTTTTTGGTGTTTTTGATACAATTTTTTCACTATGTAGCCATTGGGCCAGGACATTGCAGTGACTCCCTTCACCCTGCCTCTTAAGTGCTGTGGAATAACAGACATGAACCAACACAGCCAACATAACACACACACACACACACACACACACACACACACACTCCCTCTACTTGTTCCGTTTCTCTGAAGAGCCCTGATTATGTGGCATAGCTGTGTAGGAAGCCCAGGGCTGGGTAGTGCAGAGGGAGTCCCTTCTGTGTTTACTAACACCAAGTAAGCTTGACAGGGGCTCTAGAACCAGTCTTACTCCTGACCTTACTTGGAGATCATACTCAGAACCAGGACTGTAAGTGCAGGGGCTAAAGAGATGGCTCAGGAGTTAAGAGTCCTTGCTACTCTTGCACAGGACTTGAATTCAGTTCCCAGCATCCATATGAGGTGACTCCCAACCACCTGTACCTCCAGCTTTAGGGGATCTGAACTCTCTTCTGGCCTCCTCAGGCACCTGCCCAAGGAAGCCAAGAGAGGGTATTGGGTCCCCTGGGAAGAGCCATCATGGAGTTGAACTGGGAATTGAACCACAGTGCTCTGTAAAAGCAGTCAATGCTTTTAACCACTGAGCCAGCTCCCATCTTGTATGTCTTAAAAGCATTGAGTATAAAGTTTTTCTTCTTCAGTTAGAATTAATTTGAGGGGCTGGAGAAATGGCTCAGGGGTTAAGAGCAACTGCTTCTCTTCCAGAGGACTACAGGCTTGAGCTCCCAGGCTCAGCAAGTTCTGTATAAATTGTTTTTAAACAGAGTCTCCCTGTGGTACCCTGGCTGTCCTGAAACTTACTATGTAGACCAGGATAGCCTCAAACGCATAGATATTTCTTGCCTCTGCTTCTGATGTGCTATCACACCTGGCTTCTACCTTATTTAAAACCAAACAAACAGAAACAAAAACAGGCACAGGAGATAAAACAGTAACTTCTCCTGCAGCAGCCTCTAGTCCTTCAAGCTCTACCAACTGCGCTGCCCCCAGCTCCCAAAATAGTATTTTTAAAAGGAGTCAGATGTTAATGCAAGGAGTTGCACCTTCTAGCCAGGATCTTCAACTGTGATCCAAGATTGGAATTCAAGAATTTCTAGTCAATCAAGGAGCATTTTTCCAAGGTCCAATTAGAAACAAAGTATAGGTCCCTTTGCCACTTCAGTTTTTATAAGCCCAGAAAAGTGCATTTATCAGACTAATAAAATTATTTTTCATCAGAGGTATTAGTGGAGGAAGAAGCAAGCAGACTGGATGTAGAGACCAAGATTCAAATCATATGATGTTCTATTCCTGGCTGTGTTTGTGAAGCAATTAGTCTTAGGTCATGGCTATGCCCCAGGCATGTAACTGTGGTAATTCATGCCTTGTCAAGCCCTCTGTAAATGATGCATACTGTGGGCTGGCAGATGGTGTCTGAGCTTACCTCATAGTCTAGAGGCCACGGTGCCTTGTTAAAGGACCTTTCTATGGGGATTGTCTCTGAGCCTTGAATACTTTTTGAATTATCTTAACAAGGAGGAAACTTCTTTGCCGAGAGTAATATTGTTGGTGAAAGATATCGCTAAACATCATTTTATTGGTTTTACTTGGCAAAGTTTTTGACCTGGCTATGGAGTTTACAGATGCCACCCACCAGGTTTGATTTACAACTACTCAGCACTTATTTTCAATAACAACTTCTCTTCAAAGATGTTATTTCACACACACACACACACACACACACACACACACACACACACACACACGGTATCTGTAAGGTAGTTTAGTACGGGCTGGAAGCACAGTTTGATGAACTAACTTTTCCTTTTACTCTATCACAAGAAGTGAAAGGTGTGAGCCTCTCCTCCTTCCCTCTCTCCCTTCCCTTTCAGGCTCTCATGATGCCCAGGCTGGCCTCCAACTCACTATGTAGCTGAGGCTGGCCTGGAACCTCTGATCCTTCTGCCTATACCTCCCAAGTGCTGCCATTACCGTTGTGAACCACCACACCCAGTTCTGAGTCTCTTATTTTTAAAGAGGTAGAAAGTGATATCAAGAGGTAGAAAGTGATAACAAGCATTCTCTCAGGAGGATCGAGCTCTTGAGTTTAGGGAGGCCAGGCCCCAGAGGCATGAACCAGCAATCTTTGGTCTTTATTCTTTTTTTTTAAAAAATATTTATTTATTTATTTTGTTTACATTGTTCTGTCTGCATGTATGCCTGCAGGCAAGAAGAGGGTACCAGATTTCATTACAGATGGTTGTGAGCCACCATGTGGTTGCTGGGAATTGAACTCAGGACCTCTGGAAGAACAGTCAGTGCTCTTAACCTCTGAGCCAACTCTCCAGCCCTTTGGTCTTTATTCTTATGTGTGGCTCATGTTGAAATTAATCTGCTTTCAACTTCTCTCCTGCTGGTGTTGGTACCTCCTCTGACTTAAAGACATTGCAGGTGATGAGATGGTTATTTTGTTGTTTGTTTTTTGAAACAGGGTCTCACTGTGTAGCTCTGGTTGGCTCTGAGCTCTTTGTCGATCAGGCTGCCCTCCAATTGGAAGAGGTCCACCTGCTTGTCTTCTCAGTGCTGGGACTGAAGGAGTGTGCCATCACACCCAGCCTCCCTGTTTACTTCTGTCAGCTAGAATCAAGGAGACATGACTTTAGAGAAGAAGGAAACTAACTGGGGTCACAGTGAAATAGAAACGGAGGGAGGGACACCATGTTGAGAAGAATGATCCTGACCAGGTGTTTCTGGGATAGGGAAGGTCAATCAAGCGGTGTTCCCTGGGCTGAGATGGGTGCCAGGACAAACAACTGAGGGACGGGGAGACATGGTATGTTCTAATAACAGCCACTCATGTGCACTGAGGTGCCCTGAGAAGGTAGGGTAAGACCGGACATACATCTACAGTGGAAAATGAAGAGACAGATAACAAAGCAGCAGTAGTTTTGGTTGACCAATCACCATGAGGTTTGGCAAAAGCAGACCCATGTACTCTGTAAGAAACAGTAGAGAGCCACTATCTGCAGACTCCGGAGGGGAAACCAGGCGCATTACTGAGTCCTCCAGTGTCTAGTTCTCCGACTGGAAATCCACTTTCCCCAGTTTCTGTCAACATGTACAGCATTTAAAAAAAGGCGATTTAAAAGCAGACAGGCTTGCTATGACTAATGTCAGAACTCCCAAAGTAGGCTTTTTCCAAAAATACATTGTAATTGATAGCACTATAAGCTCGGTATAAAAGGGCCGTGACACAACTTCTGGCCTCAGGCTGAACCAGATGTTTCCTGTTGGTTCAGGAGCAACAGGAACATCGGCAGGTCTCCATTCTCCTTCACTGCTCTTGCTATGGTGCTTTAAGTGACTTAAGTCACACTTTTCCAGAAGTGAATGTTCCCAATGGGTATATTCAAACTGTCCTCTACCTTCATAATCCGTAGTTTTCCTTTTAGTTTCTAATAGATTGTTAGAGGAAAAAAATTAGAATAGAGGTCAAGATGACTATGCTTTTCAGATATTGTGTTTCTCTCTCTCTCTCTCTCTCTCTCTCTCTCTCTCTCTCTCTCTCTCTCTCCCTCCCTCCCTCCCTCCCTGGGACAGAACTCAGGACCTCACTCACGTTAAATGTGTGCTCTACCATTGAGCTATATTTCCTTTGTGGAAAATTTATTTTGAGACAGTGTCTCAACTAAATCTCCTAAGCAAGCCTCTAAATTGTCATTCTCCTGCCTCAGGTTCCCAAGTAGTTGGTGTTACGACTGTGTACCACACTAGACTTAAATAAGTATTTCTGAATTAATATATTTTACATCCTTGTGGAATTTTTTTAGGTCTGTTTAGAGAAGTCTTGCTGTGTAGCCCAGAGTGGACTAAGAACTCTCTCTGAAGCCCAGGATTGCCTCAGTTTTGCAGACCTTCTCCTGTGCCTCTGGGGTTACAGACATGCGCCATCATGCCTAGCTTGCCCAAGTTAGGCTTTGGGTTTGTTTCGGTTGTTGTTTTAAGACAGAGATTCCCTATGTGGCCCTGGTTGGTCTGGAACTCATTATGCAGAACAGGCTGGTCTCCAGTTTGTGGGTCTCCTGCCTCTGCTCCTGAGTGCTGGGATCACAGGCGTGTGCCACCACACTCAACTCCAAAATTAGTTTTGAAAAACTCACAGCTTGGAGAGTTCAACCGCAAGCCTAAGAGATGCCGCCGAAGGGGAAAAGTGGTTCTGGAAAAGGGGGGAAAGGAGGTACTGCTTCTGGGAGTGACAGTGCTGACAAGAAAGCTCAGGGCCCTAAAGGTGGTGGCAATGCAGTAAAGGTCAGACATATTTTATGTGAAAAACATGGCAAAATCATGGAAGCCATGGAAAAGTTAAAGTCTGGAATGAGATTCAATGAAGTGGCTGCACAGTACAGTGAAGATAAAGCCAGGCAAGGGGGTGACCTGGGTTGGATGACCAGAGGGTCCATGGTAGGACCGTTTCAAGAAGCAGCATTTGTCTTGCCTGTAAGTGGGATGGATAAGCCTGTGTATACAGACCCACCGGTTAAGACAAAATTTGGATATCATATTATTATGGTTGAAGGAAGAAAATAAAAGCACATGAAAGACTGAAAAAAATAACTCACAGCTTTTGGTCAAGTTGGTCTTACAGGTTTAGTTACCTCTGTGTATTTCAGTTACCAGGTATTATTGGAAAGGTTGGAGACAAAGGAATGATTATCTTCCAAAAATTTAGAGGGATGACAGGGTTGCAGTCATGCGGTGTTCAACCGTGGGAGAGAAGTGACAGGGAGAAAGAAATGACGTCACCATTTATAGAGTGTCCACTGTGTAGCATCGAGAAGTCATGGTCTTCATTTAACCCTCTCTGATGCTGCACATTACCATCTCTTGACAATATGCATGAACTAAAAAGATCAGAGAAGTTGAACAGCTTATCAAAAGCAACCCAGCTAGCAAACAGCCAGGAAAACCAGGAATGCAGACACTGACCTGTCTGGCAACCCATTAAACATAAGATCACAATCTATTTCTTTGGAGTTTTTCAGCAGTCACAGTTTATTAATGGCCCTACATTCCTTTGGCTGCTATTTCAAGTGGTTTCCTGAACCAAGTGTGACTTGGCTCCTTAAGAATAGCTATGGGGTGTTGGAGAGATGGCTCAGTGGTTAAGCGTGCACACTGCTCTTCCAGTGGACCTGGCTAGGTTCTCGGCACCCCTGCCGGTGGTTCACAACAGCTGGTAAGTTCGGCTCCGGGGGATCTGGGATGGATACTCTCTTCCGGTTTCCTTGGGCAGGTACTGACTCGGAAGTTTCCTCTTTGTTGATTAGCTTTCACAGTACTGGGAGGAGCTGTGCAGGTTTCTGGGGAAGAAAAGTAACCAAGTCTTACCCAGCAGTGAACCCTGTGAGCTACAGTAACTACTGGCTTTGCCAGACGCACCAATGGTGCAACAGTGCCATGAATATTATGGAAGCAACCAACTACTTTCTGGTTTAAGTGCCACTCTACAGGAGGTAACTCGGCAGCCTGGTACTGTAAATCTGGCCAAGATCCAGTAGCTAGAGAGCTCATAGGTTTAGAAGTGAATCTGCTTCTAAGGGAATTTTGCTAAATGCACACAGTAACTGCTCTGTAAATACTTATCATTGAATCAAGATATTAGTGCAACTCTCGGCCCTCATCAGAGAAGCTTCTTTTTCCCTTCACAGCAGATTATATATAGAGTCACAACTGGTCAAAGTGCTCAGCCATAAACGGGACATCTCTATCAGGTCACCTCCACCCGAGCGAGGCTCAGGGAGCACGGAGGAAGAGGGGGTGGAATGAAGTAAGAGCCAGACATCTGGGATGACCGTACTCTCTGAGTGTGACCTCTGCCTCCGCACTCATGAATCCACAGCGGCCATGGTCGCCTGTGAAAAGATCGGTACAAGAGCTAGCAACCAACATTCCAGTACGAATAGCAATAGAAACCCCGCCCCCAGCTGAAGAGCTATTGGCTCTTAATGGTTGCTTGGAGAAAGAGTTTTCTTTAGGAATGGATCCCTGGTTGATGACGGTGCCCCAGTGGATGGCCTCACACCCGTACATACATGGGCAACACTAACTGGACTCAGAGTTATTTAACAAGCAACAAGAAAAAGAGGATATCAAGTTGAAAGGGGCACATGGGGTATCTGAGAGGAGTTGGAGGGTGAGGGAAGGTGAATATGATTGGAATATACATCGTATGCATGTATGAAATTCTCAAAGAATAAAATGCCATAAAATAAAATCACGTTGATATATTTTTTTAAAAATATACATATGAAACTGGGCATGGTGTTGAAAGTCCATAATCTCATCACTTGGGAGGTAGAAAGCACAGGATCAGGAGTTCAAAGTCAACCTCAGCAAGGACTTCATGAAACCTTGTTTCCAAAAACAAAGCAAATTTGTATGAAGCGGCTTGGTTGCTTGCCCTTATCATCCTAGCACTGGAGACGCAGAGACAGAATTGCTGAGAGTTCAAGGCTCACCTCTGCTGCACTGTCAATTCCATGGCAGTGTGAACGACAGAAGCCCTGTCTCAAAAAGCCTAAGTAAATAACAGACACGCTCATTTGTTTGGTGGGTCGGGGAGACTTGGTCTCAGTGTGCAGCCCCCCTAGCCTGGAACTCTTAACTGCCTCAGCCTTTAGAATTCGAACTTACTGAGACCCATATTGCAAACCTGTGAATTTGGCAGTGATTTCTGTACCCCTTCTTTAGTAGTTACAACTTTAATAAGACTCGGTTCTCTTGGTCACTTTACAGACGATTAACTGGTGTTTCAGATTTTTATTTATTTATTTTTTGGAGACAGGGTTGTGTGTGTGTGTATGGCTGTCCTGGAACTCAAGAGGTTCACCTGCTTCTGCCTCCTGAGTGCTAAGATTAATGGCCTGCTCCACCTCCGCCAGGCCTTATTTATATTCGTTAATTTAGGCCAGGCAAGGTGATACACATTTGAATTCCTGGCAGTCAGGAGGTAGAGGGCGGCGAATCTTTTGTGCGTGTTAAGCTGGCAAGAGTAACGTGTTGAAACGCGGTCTCAAAAACAAACAAACAAAAAACTAAAGTCACTTAAAGTCCTGGAACTAGCACAGTTGGTAAACCGGAAAACTTTTCCCACACCACCAGAGAGGCTGTTTGTCAATGATAATGATCAAGGGGTGGTGGATGCTCCGCGGAGGGCGTCGCCCTCACACGTCAATTCCGCTGTCACCGAGCTCTGCGCAAGCTGCGACCCCTGATGTCCCAGGTCCGACTTTGGGCCCGCGGGGAAGGACGAACGTCCCGCCGAGCTGGAGGCCCCAGAGCGAGGGCACCGGACAGCCTAATAGGGTGCCAACGCGAGCCCGGGGCCAGAAACAAAACACGGGCTTCGGGGCTCGGCCCCTCCCCCGGAAGTGACGCGAGGCGACGGCGTCGAGGAAGGGCCCCGGCAGTGCCGGGGGGGTTTGAGAGTGGCGGCGGCCGCGGAGGGACTGGGGAGCCGGGCCATAGAGCGCGGGTCTGGCGAGTGGCAGCCCAACTAGCCACATCGCCGCCCCAGCCGCGTGTGCGGGGGCGGAGGGCGGGGCTCGAGACCTGCGGCGGCTGGAGATGCGGCCGGCTGCAGGCACGCGGCTGGCTCGTCTCGGCCGCCGCCGCCTTCTCGGGCCCCGGCGCGGGGGTCGCCGCGGCTGCGGCACCGTCCTTGAGTTCCTAGCGTGAGGAGCGGTCGGAGTCGAGCACCGCGTTCGAGGCCGAGGAGGATTCCCGCGCGCACGGCCTGGTGAGCGGCACACCCACGCTCCGCCGGGGTCTCGCACCACCGCCCCTCAGCCCGGTTCAGCGCGGGCCGGGCGGGGGCTGCGGGCGCGGCAGGAAATGCGCCCGGCGGTGGCGGTGGCGGTGGGGGCGGGGCCGGGCGGCGGAGAGGGCGGGGCTTGGCGGTGGGTGGGCGGGGCCTGGTGGCGCGCTCGCCTAGGGAGCTGCTCCGCGGCGCTCTGGTGCTCGCCGGAGCGCCCCCTCCGCCCTTCCCGCACCACGGTGGGTCGTGAGAAGTCCCTTAGGCGGAAGGCAGCGGTTTTTGTTGCCTGGGTGGGGTGGAGGGGAACAGTTTTAGCTTGTTGCAGTGGCAGGAAGTTGGAAAGTGAAAGTACTTTCATGGCTCGCCCACGGGCCGGAGGTTTGCGTCTCCCCGCACTTTGATCTCGGGATGTGCGGCCTCACGCCCCGTTCTTTCCTTCCCCAAGCTCGCTGTCTATCCGGCCACGGCTTTTTCTTTCTTTCCTTTTCAGCATCCCTCCTCGCTTACTGTACAGCTGTGGCAAGCCTTTCCTCCGAACAGCATTGGAAACATCTTTTGGGCGAGGAATCTTAACAGGCATCCGCAAGAAATAAGGGGAATTTCTTGGGTGAAGTCAGAAGGCACAGTTGGCTTTTTTCCTCCCCCCCGCCCCGAGCTGTTGCAATTTGAAGGTTAGGTCATTTTAAGTAAGATTCCTTCAGCAGAACGGCTGCCTGTGTGTCGTTCTAGGGTCAGATTTCTTTTCCTTTCTCCCCGCGCACAGAACTTGAAGCTTCTGTATTTCCAGCTGGCGGTGGTGTTTTTGTTAAAACAGTATGATTCAACTTGCCCCCGTAGAAACTCTTTGTTCTTTGATCCTTGGTTTTATTTAAAAGTGGAAACTGCTTACGTGGAGTTCATTATATGTTTTGGGATACCATTATATATTTGAGTCTGGGAATGTACTGAGTGATAGCTACTCAGTCACCAGCCCCCCCCAAAGGGGGGGAAATATACATTTAATATCCTCTCAGTAGGATCCTGTGACTCTCACTCATCTTTGCGCTTTCTCTCCCTTCCTTCTTGTGTTGGGTACCCAAACCGCGGTCTGTAGCAGGTGTTCATCAGCTGATGTGCACCCCAGGGTCCCCTGCTCCCCTGTTCTTTTTCCTTGCACTCCTTGGTGAAGGTAGCAGCAGCTTTCATTGCCTATGTGCGGTGTTAGCCATCTAACCCTTGTTCTCAAGAATGCTAGACAAGCACACCATTGCTGGGCTGCTCTCTGGCCCCCCTCCAACCCCCCCTCCAGCCCTTCCTTTCCGTGTAGCTTAGAGCTTGGTCTTTGAGTGTTAAACCTTTTCTAGCATTTAACCTGTTAATGATCAGATTCCTTCGTTTGGATCCATTTTAGTCTGCCTTTGTTATATTTCTAAAAAACCTTTGGCTGGGCTCTGGTGGCGCACGCCTTTATTGGTAGATCTCTGAGAGTTCCAGGACAGCCTGATCTACGAAGTGAGTTCCAGGACAGCCAGGGCTGTTATACAGAGGAACCTTGTCTCAAACAACAACAACAACAACAACAGCAAACAACCTTTAAAGCATTAACTGTTGTTAATTAGACTCTGTCTCTGTCTTTGTTCATGTATTGTATATGTTTCTATTCCTGTCTGTCGATATGTCATACACACAGCCCTCCATGCTCCTTCATGGTCAGGAGAGCCAGGATTATAGTCATGCACCTGGCCTGTTTCACCTGTACTTGTCTTCTGGTTTGGGTTTGGAGACAGCATCTCATATAGCTCTAGCTGGCCTGGAACTCGCTGTATAGACTGTGCTAGCTAAGAACTCACAGAGGTCTAACTGCCTTTGCCTCAGAGAGCTGGGATTAAAGGTTTATGTCAGAATGCCAAGCCCAGTTCTTTATTATAGTTGAGGAAATCATTGAAGTTCATAGTTAATATCATACTTGTAGGAACTAAAGTGAAGAATTTCTACTGTATATCTAGGAGTTCATTAAAAGAATAACCTGACACAGAAATTAAATTACGGGTTGAGAATTGTAGCTCAGTAGTAGAGCCCATGTTTACTGTGTGAAACCTTGGTTTTGATCCCCAGCACTACACATTTTTGGTGTTGTGTTTTTACTGTCTTGAGGCATGGTCTCATACAGGTCAGGGTGGCCTTGATCTCTTGAGTCTCTGCTTCCCAATTGCTGAGGCGTACAAGCTTATTGTAACAGATCAGCTATCCTGGAACATGTTGGCCATGAACTTATAGAGATCTACCTGCCTCTGCCTCCTGCCTCTGCCTCTGCCTCTGCCTCCTGAGTGCTGGAATTAAAGGCATGCACCACCAGGCAAGGCTCCTGCAGACATTCTTGATGTGATGGTGATGTCTGAAATGTGTTTTTCCTTTAGGCTCCTATTTATTGGAGTAGTTTTAACAGGCTGGACTAGAATATACTTGCCAAAATTGGGAAACTACTAATAAAAAGAATAAGAATAGATATAAGAATTGCAATAAGAATAGATATCAAAATTAAAAAAAAAGTCCGTTTGGGAAACTCAAAACAATGACGGATCACGCCCTCCCCTGCCACACTTAATGGATAATGACTATTTCAACTCTTGCTTAAGTGAAGCTGTGGGGACAATGTCTAGTGGGCTGGTTGCTTAGCATGAAAGGAGCTCGTTGTGGGTTGGTATCACGGTCTCTGGTGTTTAATGCTGGCAAGGCTATGACTAGAGGGAGAAGCAGCTTTTCTCAGGCCTGGAGGAGTGTGTGACTGATGGAGGAGCCTGGGATTCCTGTCTCACTTCATCAGCTCTGACTGTGGGAGGCATCTCTCTTCTATTTTACTGTCTCTACTTTTGGATCACAGTGCCTGCACAGACAGCATCAACTGGTAGCTAAGGATGAAAGGAAGGCACTTTCGAGCTAGAGAGCAGTTCTAGAAACCCAGACATTTTCCTGGCTACCGCTCACTCATCCGTCCTCTGAGTCATGTATTGTTTGGCTTGGTCTTCTCTTGCCCAGATTTTGTAATGTTGGTTACGTTATAGGTTTGTTTATTTTAAACGTCTTCATTGAGAGTGGCATCACCTGCCGAGAGCATTTAGTTGAGTGCTTTTTAATCCACACAGAACGGAATCTCTACAATCTTGGCTAAGGACATTTTCAGCCACCCGAAAAGAAGCCAGTGCTCATCGGCTTTCATTCTCCAATTTTCTCCCCACTGCTCCTTCCACTTGATGCTTCTCCGTCTCCCTCAGCTGGCTCAGCCACACCATCATCTCCCTTTGTCTGTGGAATGGTCTGGTCTGGACATTTCATATGGCTGGAGCCACTCACTGGCCCTCTGTGGCTGGAGCTTTTCACTTCTGGCATGTTTTCAAGGTTCGTCCGTGCTGTGTCAGTGCTGGTTTCTTCCTTTCCTTTCCTGTCCTGTCCTGTCCTATCCGGTCCTGTCCTGTCCTGTCCTGTCCTGTCCTGTCCTATCCGGTCCTGTCCTGTCCTGTCCTGTCCTGTCCTTTCCTTTTTTTTTTTTTTTTTTTTTTTTGAAAAAAGTGTGTGTGTGTGTGTTTGTGTGTGTACACGACTATGAGGAACCAGTTCCTTTCTTCCATTGTGGGTTCTTGACAACAAACTGGAGTTGTCAGATGTGGTTGTTCGAATAACTGCCCCTATAATCTCATAGGGAGTAGTACTATTAGGAGGTGTGGTTTTGTTGGAGTGGTATGGTCTTGTTGGAGGAAGTATGTCATTGTGGGGGTGGGCTTTGAGGTTTCCTGTGCTCAAGATACTGCTCAGTGAGTCAGTCAACTTCCTGCTACCTGCAGGGTGTAGGCCTCTCAGCTACCAGCTCCACATCTGCCTGCACACCACCATACTCTCCCTGTTCTGATGGTAATGGGCCAAACTGAAACTGTAAGCGAGCCACCCAATTAAATGTTTCTTTCATAAGAAATGCTGTGGTCATGATGTCTCCTCACAGCAATAAAAACCCTAAGGCATCACGTTTGTATAGCAAGTGCTTTTATCCAGAGTCATTATTTAAACTTAATAGTGTTTTTATCTTTGTGTGTGAGTTTATGTTTTTGTGTGTGTCGTGTGTATGTGTGTAACATAATGTACCAGGACAGCCTCCAGTGTTAGCTCTCCCCTTCCACCTTGTATGAGACAGTGTCTCGTTGTTCTGCCACCATGTACTCCAGCCAACTGGTCCTGAGCTTGTAGGGATTTTCCTGTCTACTCACATTTCCCTGGACACTGGGGTTACAGATGTTCACTACTGCCTTATGTAAATTCTGGGAATTTGTACTCAGCCCTTCATGCGTGTACAGCAAGGGCTTTAATAACTGAGCCATCTTTCCGCCCCTCTTGACTCCTATATATATATGTGTGTTTTAATTACATATATATGTTGGTTTAATTTAGTAGTTTCTGCAATCCAGTGTCTCACAGCAGCTATTGTTTTTGTACATTACCATTTAAAAAATTGAAAGTCAACAAAGCACCATACAGGATCCAGACATACTGTATTTCCCATCTTTACATGGCTTATATTTTTATATTACTTACTCTTTAAAAACCTTATTTTGCTATTTATAAACTATTTACTTTTTTTTCTATGACAGTCTATATGCATTTTCTTCAGCAACTAAAGCACATTTTTAAACATACTGTACTTTTTTGTTTGTTTGTTTGTTTTTTGAGACAGGGTTTCTCTCTAGCTTTGGAGCCTGTCCTGGAACTAGCTCTTGTAGACCAGGCTGGTCTCGAACTCACAGAGATCCGCCTGCCTCTGCCTCCCGAGTGCTGGGATTAAAGGCGTGCACCACCACCGCCTGGCTCATACTGTACCTTCTTAGAGGTTTTTCTGCATCTGGACCTGGCTTTACTAAACATCTGCAGTGTTTTCTGACCATGTGAGACAAGTCTTTTCCTTTTAATTCTTTTTATTGAGCTATATATTTTTCTCCACTCCCCTCTCTTCCTCCCCGCTACTCTTCTACCCTCTCCCATGATCCCCACACTCCCAATTTACTCAGGAGATCTTGTCTTTTTCTACTTCCCATATAGATTAGATCTATGCATGTCTCTTTTAAGGTCCTCTTTATTTTCTCTGGGATTGTGAATTGTACACTGGTTTTCCTTTGCTTTATGTCTAAAAGCCACTTATGAGTGAGAATATATGATATTTGTCTTTCTGGGTCTGAGTTACCTCACTCAATATGATGTTTTCTAGA
This sequence comes from Arvicola amphibius, assembly GCF_903992535.2. Classification (NCBI taxonomy): domain Eukaryota; kingdom Metazoa; phylum Chordata; class Mammalia; order Rodentia; family Cricetidae; genus Arvicola; species Arvicola amphibius. Next base: position 88,088,883 of record NC_052058.2, on the reverse strand, counting down.
TCTCCATTTGCCCGCAAATTTCAAGATCCCCCCCCCCCACTGTGTAGTACTCCATTGTGTAAATGTACCACATCTTCTTTATCCATTCTTTGGTCGAGGGGTGTTTAGACTGTTTCCAGGTTCTGGCAATGACAAACATTGCTGCTATGAACATAGTTGAGCACACGTCCTTGTAGTACAATTGAGCATCCTTTGCGTATATACCCAAAAGTGGTATTGCTGGATCTTGAGGAAGGTTGTTTCCTAATTTTCTGAGAAATCGCCACACTGACATCCAAAGGGCCTATACCAGCTTGCATTCCCATCAGCAATGGAGGAATGTTCCCTTTACCCCACATCCTCTCCAGCATAAGTTGTCATCACTGTTTTTGATCTTGGCCATTCTTACAGGTGTATGAAATCTCAGAGTTGTTTTGATTTGCATTTCTCTGATGGCCAAGGATGTTGAGCATTTCCTTAAGTTTCTTTCAGCCATTTTAGAGTCCTCTGTTGAGAGTTCTCTATTTAGTTCTGTACCCCATTTTTTAAAATTGGATTATTATTTTTTTGATAACCAGTTTCTTGAGTTCTTTGTATATTTTGGAGATCAGCCCTCTGTCCGATGTGGGGTTGTTGAAGATTTTTTGTATTCTGTAGCTGCCTTTTTGTCTTGTTGACCGTGTCCTTAGCTTTAAATGAAGCTTCTCAGTTCAAGAGGTCCATTTATTGTTTCTCTCAGTGTCTGTGCTGCTGGGGTTCTATTTAGGAAGTTGGTTCCCTGTGTCAATGCATTCAAGTGTACTTCCCACTTTCTCTTCTATAAGGTTCAGTGTGGTTGGTTTTGTGTTGAGGTCTTTGATCCATTTGGACTTGAGTTTTGTGCATGGTGATAGATATGGGTCTATTTTCATTCTTCTACATGTTGATATCCAGTTATGCCAGCACCATTTGTTGAATATGCTTTCTTTTTTCCATTTTATTTTTTTGCTTCTTTGTCAAAAATCAGGTGTTTGAAGATGTGTAGATTGATATCTGGATCTTCTGTTCGGTTCCATTGGTCCTTCTGTTTTTTTATGCCTATACCAGGCTGTTTTCAGTTCTGTAGCTTTGTAGTAGAGTTTGAAGTCAGGGATTGTGATTCCTCCAGAAGTTCCTTTATTGTACAGGATTGTTTTGGGTATTTTGGGTTTTTTTTTTTCTTTTTCATATGAAGTTGAGTATTGTTCTTTCGAGGTCTGTGAAGAATTTTGCTGGGATTTTGATGGGCATTGCATTGAATTCGTAGATTGCTTTTGGTAAGATTGCCATTTTTACTATGTTAATTTTACCTACTCAAGAGCACGGGAGGGGCTGGAGAGATGGCTCAGCGGTTAAGAGCATTGCCTGCTCTTCCAAAGGTCCTGAGTTCAATTCCCAGCAACCACATGGTGGCTCACAACCATCTGTAATGGGGTCTGGTGCCCTCTTCTGGCCTTCAGACATACACACAGACAGAATATTGTATACATAATAAATAAATAAATATTTAAAAAAAAAAAAAGAGCACAGGAGATCTTTCCATTTTCTGGTGTCTTCTTCAGTTTCTTTTTCAAAGATTTAAAGTTCTTTTCATACAGGTCTTCCACTTGTTTGGTTAGAGTTACTCCAAGATATTTTATGCTATTTGTGGCTATTGTGAAGGGTGATGTTTCTCTGATTTCTTTCTCATCCCATTTATCATCTGTGTAAAGGAGGGTTACTGATTTTTTCGAGTTAGTCTTGTACTCTTGGTTTCTTTTAATGGCTGAATAATACTGCAATATATGTACTATATTTTATTTTATTATTTCATTCATAAGTTGGATAAACATTTGAATTGATTCTATGCTTATGATTTATGATTAAAATCTGCTATGAACATCTGGTTTTGTTTTTTTGTTTTGAGACAGTTTTGCAATGCATTTCTGGCTGGCTTAGAACTTGCTATGTTGACCAGGCTGGCATTGAGCTCACAGAACTCTGCCTGCTTCTGCCTCCTAGAGTTGGACTTAAAGGCATGTGCTACCACCGTGTAGCTCTTCTGTGGGCATTCGTTTCCATTATCTAGACATGTACTGGTAAACTTAGCTGTAGAGGAATTGCATTTAATATTTCTACCAGCAACGTGTGAGTTTCAGTTTCTGTCTTCGTCAGCTTATATTGTTGCTCTTTCTGGTTACAAGAGGCATTTGGTGGGTTTTGCTTGTTTTTGAGTTCCAGTCCCTATTGTTAATGATGGGGCGATTTTTCCGAGAGCTTATTGGTTATTTCCAGCTTTTCTGTGGAGAGACTCCAGTACCTGGCTTTTTTTATGCTATGAGAGTTGTTTACCTGCTTCGGGTGCAAGTTCCTTTTATGTCACATGATTTGTAAGAGTGTTTTGGGGTTAGAACATACAGGGGGGATTGTTTGCTGGCACAGCACAGTTTGCAGTTTTGATGTAGTTCAATTTGCCTGTCTGTGTAGTGTTTCAGTAGAACTGATCTGTCTTCAAACCCTCTTCTGACCTGCTGGGATTTCATTCCTAGAGAACGAGGGTTTTTTTCTGATTTTATTATGAAGACGTTCAGTCACTTTGTCACATGTGAATAATCATATGTTGATCTGGTAAGAGCTGCTGTGTAAGGAATTCTTCCCTTGAAGTTCTGTAACATGAGGGGGCCAGGCCTGCTTGTTTGGGTTTCTGTCCCGCCTGGTACCCCACAGCCGGCAAGCCCCAAAGAAATAACACAGAGATCTCTATAAGTTATAAAGCTGATTGGCCCATTAGCTCTAGCCTCTCACTGGCTAACTCTCACATCTTGATTAACCCATTTTTCTGATCTATGTTAGCCATGTGGCTCAGTCCCTTTTTTTAGTGGGGCAGATCCTGCTGCTTCGGTGGTCTGGGCAGGAGTGGGAGGAATCAACTTCCTCCTTCCCAGAGTTCTCCTGTTCTCATTGTATCATTTCTATTTCCTGTCTGGTTTTCCCACCTTTACCTCCTGCCTGGCCAATCAGCGTTTATTTAAAACATGATTGACAGATTACAGACAATTCTCCCGCACCAAAGTTCTATCTGGAAAATGTCCCTGTGAGAGCACTACATTTTTGCGTGCTGTCTGGGAGAGTGGTTGTCAGCTGGGATGATTTGATTGCAGAGATGGTCTCAGTGGCAAGGGGACTAACGTCTAGTGGGCGGAAGCCAGGGAGCTGTTGAACCAGCTGCAGTGTGCTGGACAGTCCCACAGCACAAGTTTAACCAGCTCCAGTGGCAGGCTAGCTGGAATTGAGAATGGTGGAACTGGAAGACCCAACATTGAAGCCTTTTTCTTCTGTTCCTGTCCTGATCACTGATTAAATAGAAGAAACTCTGTAGGCTGTGAACAGTAACAGACCTTGCAGATTGAATTGGGGAACATTTTGTTGACTTCTCAGCGTTGCCAATTTATATGTAAACTACCCTACCATGGTGCTTACTATTTGGAGGAGAAATACCAGTTGGACTAGGAACAAATTGTTCCCTCCACCTCAGCTCCTAGACACACATCTTGTCAGATAAGAGCAGTGGGCTTTTAGCTAGACACTGAAATGGTGGTCCTCTGAGACTTTGAAGGTAAAAGTTAAGAACTGACCCTCTGCTGACTTCCAGTCTTTAGCTCGCTCCTATCATTCATGGAACCAGCTTTATATTCCTTGGAAGGTGCTTGTTTAGAGGTAATTTTTTTTCCTGTCATGCTGGAGATGGAACCCAAGGCCTCCTGCATGCACTGGGTATTGCTGCTGAGCCATACCCAGCCATGCTTAAGACTTGTGAAGCTGAGGGCTGGAGAGATGGCTCAGCTGTTAAGAGTGTGTACTGCTTTTGGGGACTTGAGTTTGGTTCCCAACACTCATGTCAAGCACTCCATCCAGCTCCAGGGGCTCTGACAACCCCTTTTGTCCCCTGTGGGACACTGTCATGCCCACAAATACACACACAGACACATACATACACACGCATAATACACATAATTCAAAATAAAATATTTTTTAAAAGATCTTAAGGGAGCTGGCCATAGTGGTACATAATTTAATCCCAGTGCTTGACTGGCTGAGGCAGGAGAACTGTGAGTTCAAGGCCAGCCAAGGCCACACAGGAGACACTGTTGAAACAAAACCTAAGTAGCATAGCTTATCTAAGAATGTGAGCTCTGGACTCAGGTTTCCTAGGCATAAGTCTTAGTGTTAGCATTTGCTGTATGTCCTTGGACAAGATACTTAGCCCAGTGTTAATCTCCCTTTTGACATGTGGAATGATGGCGGAGTAGTATGTATCTTTCAGGAGTGTTGTGCAGGGCACTTAGAACACTTAACACAGTGCCCGTTGGCATTAAGTGACCGTCTCCCCTATCCGTATGCTCTTCCAGCCCATTGCTATGGACAGTGCCATCACTTTGTGGCAGTTCCTTCTTCAGCTCCTGCAGGAACCTCAGCATGAGCACATGATCTGCTGGACATCTAACAATGGGGAGTTCAAGCTTCTGCAGGCTGAGGAGGTGGCTCGTCTCTGGGGAATTCGCAAGAACAAGCCTAATATGAATTATGATAAGCTCAGCAGAGCCCTGAGATACTACTATGTAAAGGTAAACACCTGCCCTGACTCTGACACTGTACAGAGAACCTCAAAACAAGAATTAGTCCTTTGTTTCTGTTGAGATGTTGAGTACTAATGTGGCTTACTTAGCTCAGTTTATTTAACAACTTAAGTAATTTTGATTATATTCTGACAAACTCCTTAAAAGTTTTTAAATATTATCTTCATCAGTACCCATGTGGAGGTCAGAGGACAACTTGTCAAAGTTAGTTCTCTCCTCCCGCCATAGGAGTCCCAGGGATCAAATCCAGGTACTCAGGCTTGGTGGCAAGCTTATTTTATGTGAGCGGGTTTCTCCTGCACGGATGTCTGTGTATCATGTACATACAGTGCCCCCAGGTGCCAGAAGAGGGCATCGCCCCATTAGAACTGGAATTACCAACAGTTGTTAGCTACCTGACGTGGGTCTGGGAACTGAGCTAGGGTTCATGCTGTTAACCACTGGGCCATCTCTCTAGCCCAGAATTTTATTTTTTACTACCTTGTGACTTTTGAATATTTTCTTGGAGGAAAACACACATTTCCAAAGAATGGAACTAGAGTCTGAGCGCTGCTTCCCCCACCTTGCAGGAGTTGACCTTTATGGCCTTCCTGAGGTAAGGTCAGCTGAGGAAGGAAGCTCACAGCTTTCATGCTCTGAGACCGCTTAGCTTCCTCAGAATGCTTATGGTTTACTCCACTGGACCCGTTTGAGATTGGAATTCAGTGAGTTCTGACTTAATACAGGTGTTTGATGGAGAGAGTCAGACAATCACAGCCTCGGCTCCTATGTGTTGTCTTCAGTTGCTCAGGAGGCTTTGAACTGCTTTAATTTCTCTGAGCAGGCACTGTGTTTGGCCTGGGTAGATGAATATTGATGCTTTTGAAGCGTTTTTAAAGCTATGCATAGTTCTTAGATAGGGCACTCACTAGGTTCCCTTTTGCGTGAATTTTGAGATGTAAATTTATAAGTAAGTTTGAGTGTGCTTATCTTTTCTGTCTACAGAACATCATTAAAAAAGTGAATGGTCAGAAGTTTGTGTACAAGTTTGTCTCTTATCCAGAGATTTTGAAAATGGATCCACTGACAGTAGGCAGGATTGAGGGAGACTGTGAAACTCTAACTTCCATTGAAGCCAGCAGTTCCAGAGATGCTGAGAGCGGGGCAAAGGAACGGGCACCTCAGCCTACAGCCAAGACATCTAGTCGGAATGACTACATACATTCTGGTTTGTATTCTTCATTTACTCTCAACTCTTTGAACACCTCCAATAAGAAGCTTTTCAAGTCAATAAAGATAGAAAATCCAGCTGAAAAACTGGCAGAGAAAAAAACTCAGGAGCCAACACCATCTGTCATCAAATTTGTAACAACACCTGCTAAAAAGCCACCCCTCGACCCTGTTGCCATTACCTTCTCAGCAAGCCCAAGCATATCTCCGTCTTCTGAAGAAACTATCCAAGCTTTGGAGACACTGGTTCCTCCCACACTACCTTCTCTGGAAGCCCCAGCCTCTGCATCCATTCTGGCTACCACCTTTAACCCCACTTCTCCCGTTCCCTCCGGACCTCTTCCTCTAAAGGACCCTCCTAGGACGCCTTCTCCGCCATTGAGTTCTAACCCAGACATTGACACAGACATCGACTCAGTGGCTTCTCAGCCAATGGAACTTCCAGAGAACTTGTCACTGGAGACTAAAAATGAGGATTCAGCTTTGCCAGAAAAGGACAAAACAAACTCATCAAGATCCAAGAAGCCCAAAGGGTTAGAACTGACGCCTGCTCTTGTGGTCACAGGCAGTGACCCCAGCCCCCTGGGGATCTTAAGCCCATCGCTCCCAACAGCGTCTCTTACACCAGCACTTTTCTCACAGGTAGCTTGCTCTTCCTCTGAAGTGGGACTACGTTTATTCACCTTTTAAATTGTCTCGAGAGTTTATACCTGTAAAATTCAATTTCTGCTAATTAGGGCTGTCTTAGAAAGGTTATATGTAAACTGGGAAATTCATTTCTTTACCTTAACTAGAATCTGCAAAACAAGATTTGCCATTTCATCTTTTAAAATTCATTGTTCTTGGGCTGAGGATGTAGCCCAGATGGTGGAGTGCTTGCCTCCCAGACATGGGCTGCATACCTGCAATGTAGTGGGGAGCTGCGGGCTGCGTTCCTACCGCTCTGCTCCTGGTCACCTGGCTAGCTTAAAACCTGAAACAACAACACACAAACTGTATTCATTTAAACACTGCCTGGCCCATTAGTTTCATCCTCTTATTCACATCTTGATTAACCCATATCTAATAATCTGTGTAGCACCACAAAGTGGTGCCTTACCAGGAAGATTCTAGCGTACGTCCATCTTGGGCTGGAGCTTCATCGAGTCTCCCTGAGGAGAGGCACGGCAGTCTGGCTCAGAGAGTAGAGGCATGGCGATTTATTAACTTCCCTTCCCAGCATTCTGTTCTGTCTACCCCGCCCACCTAAGGGCTGGCCAATCAAATGGGCCAAGGCAGTTTATTAACCAATGAAATCAACAGATAGATAGAAGACACACCTACATCACTGCAATCCCAGTACTCAGGAGGTAGAGGCAGGAAGATCAGAGGTTAAAGGTCATCTTTGACTACATAGCCAGTTTGAGAGCAGCCTGGGCTACATGAGATCAAATAAGGCAGAAATCATTGATCTGCAAGACTTTCTTTCTCCTAAAGAAAGCAAGTTCAGAGATTCCCTTAAAATTGTTGCTGTCTTAGAAGAGAGAAAACAGAAGTGACTGAGAGCCTTGAGAGAAGGAATGTGTGGCTTTGTAGCTTACCTAGTTACATTATGTATTAACTTGGTCACCTTGGGGAGCTCTTGGATAAGATCACCCCAGATGGTCTGATATTATAGGGACTTGGCTGTTGTTCTTTTGTACCGGATTTAGGTTTGCTTTCTAGTTTGGAAAGACCAGGTAAAAGTTAGGTTATAAAGTAATTTTGTGGCCTTTACCTTTCCTAGGTTACAAAGGGATTTCTGAGCTGTTCATCATGATAAAATTTCAGGCTTAGAGATGTTTAGGGAGGAGAAGGACATTTTCTGTGGATTCTGTTTGTATCTTTGGAATGACAGCAATCCTGGCAAGTCCTTGAGCAATCCTCTTGTGTATTGCAGACGCCCATCTTGCTGACTCCGAGCCCCTTGCTCTCCAGCATCCACTTCTGGAGCACTCTCAGCCCATTCGCTCCCCTGAGCCCAGCCAGACTGCAAGGTGCTAATACGCTCTTCCAGGTAAACTACACATGTGCCTCTTGTCATTGGGGAATGTGTACTGCAGAAATGGGCAGGGGTTGTGCTCAGTGTCATTGTCACACACGACTGCAGAGCACTTTGCTTTTCCTTGTGGTGCAGTATGTGGCTGGGGGACTGTGGCTTTCAGTTGCTGCCCAGCATAGCAAGAAACTTTCATACTGAAAATTGTTAGATCAGAAAAATACTGATGTTCAAGGTATAGTTTCTATTGAATGCATATGGCATTTTTTTTGTGCTCTGTTAAGTTAAACCACTGTAAATCAGGCAGTCTGTGTACATATACTACTAATGTGTGTACATACACAGCCAATATGAGGTCACATTTAATGCAATTTTGATCGGAATTGCATACCTACACACATACACAGCCTAGTCCCCTTGTTTATCCTCCTTCTGTTCTCTTTGGAGCCCTTCTTCATCCCTCTTCACTACACATCCTCCTATGTTTATGTCTTTCGTTTTTTGTTTTGTTTGTTTTTTGGTTACTTGCCTTGCATGAGTGGGCATGGGCTTATTTACTGGATCTAGGGCTACACCCCTGAAGAAAAGTGACTCCTCCTCAGTCAGCAGCTCCTAACTGTCACAGCTCCTCTCCTCTCCGTGCTGGAATGTTGACTTGCTTGAGTTTACTTGATCTAGTGTGAGTAATTGGAGCTTCTGTGAGTTAGTGACTGAAACACCATGTCACACTGAGAAAAAAGTACATCACAGCACTTTTCCCACCCTCTGTCTGCTCCGTCACAGTGCTTCCTGAGTCTTGTGTGTGTTTTCTATAGACATCCCATGCCACAGACGCTTGCTGCACTTTTCTGGTGTGGGTCTCAATATTAACCATCATTTATTGCAAAAAGAAGCCTCTCTAGAGCTGGAGAAGCGGCTCAGCACTAAAGAGAGTGCATTGCTCTTGCTGTGGACCAGAGTTCAGTTCCCAGCCCCCTTTTGGGCACCCGCACCCACATATGCAAACCCATACACACCGACATATAATTTTTTTTAAAGAAAAAGCTTCTCTTATGGGGGTTGAGAGCTGCATTCATCACTTACTGAAAATGTTAAGTATTTGGAAGGCTGTTTGACAACAGGTCCATTTAGCAAAACAATAATACTAGGTCCCTTTAAGGCCTATGAGCACCCCAGCCATGGGCTTTGACCAGATTTATAGTACTAGGCATGGACTCTCAGCTATGAAGTGGGCTTTAAGTCTAATTAACAAAAGAGGTTGGTTACTCTCATAATATTGATGGTACAATAGCACCAGTACACATGTTGTCTGGCAGGTTAGTATTTCAGCATGTAAGATCCATTGCCAGGTAATATCACTGGTGGCTCTTCTATTCCAGAGGCCTACATACCATGTTCCTGCACTATGAAAGCTAGCCAGCAGGGAGGAAGTTTCTGGGTCAGTTCCAGCTTGATTTCTCTGACCTGCAACCAAAGTGCATGGTGTCTTTAGCAATAGGTCTTAGCAACAGGTGGGCAACCAATAGCAGTAGCAATAGCCTACATGTTTCTGAGGACTCCCTGGCCCACAGCTCATAAGGAGGTATCCCGTGCTTGGCACTGCAATTTGTTTAGTTGCCCATGACTTCTGGGCTCAGCGTTATTCACCCATGCAAGGTATCTTCATTCTAACTACTTTTTTTTAAAAGTCTTTTTTAATTGTCTTACAAAGTAGTAAATTTCATTAAGAATTTTAAAGTACTTTGGTTTTGGTTTATCTCCCACTCCCTTTTTTCTCCTCCTTCCTTCCCACTCCCATTCCTGCTTAAACTTTTTCATTCTCAGTAACCCTTGTCCCCCGTAGCACATGTGTTCTACTGTTGACAGGGACATATTTTGAGAAAGGAATCATTAAGTAGTTTTTGTTTTGTGCCATCATGTTGTACTTATGTATGATGGAATAGCCTGCTATGCTGTGTGTATGTGAGCTGCAAGGTGAGAACTAATTCTGGACCTCACGCCTGTAATCCCAGCACTTGGGAGACTAGGGAGGAGGGTCACAGTGAGTTTGAGCTACATAGTTCCAGGCCAGCCTAAGATAATGTGACCCTGTCTAAAAACACAGTGGAAACTGAGATTCAAGTCCAAGGCTGCTGGTGCTAAGAGGACACTAAAGTAATAATGGCGAACAGTAAATATATCAACCAGTGATGTTTTCATTCCTAAGTTCACAGCCCTGTGTGCTGCACTGGTACTCCTACAAGGAGCCCTGCAGTGGATGATTGACACAAGCACCTGAGCAGTGTGTTACACGAAGACTAGGATAGCTATGACGTTACTAGCCGATAGGAGATCTCAGCTTCATAGAAATGCGCTCTGCCTGACTCTGGGTGCACACATGCTAGGGGCAGATTCTGCCCGTGGGTTTTATCTCTTTAAAACTTAATTACTTGTTTGTAGGTTCCCACTTTTAATAACATTTAATTTAATTTTCTCTTTGAAGATTTTTAAGTGATTTATTCCTTTTTGTTTTATGTGTGTTGGTGTTTTCCCTGCATGTATGTCTGTGAGAGAGTGTTGGATATCCTGGAACTAGAGTTTCAGACAGTTGTGAACTGCCATTTGGGTGTTGGGAATTGAACTGGGTCCTCTGGAAGAGCAGCCAGTGTTTTTAACCACTGAGCCATCTCTCCAGCCTTTTTTTTTTTTTTTTTAAGAAGAAAATCTTGAGACTCTCGTATCAGTTACCTCTCAGAGTTGATATATGCCAGCATTTTCCTGCTGAGCCATCCTCCCAGCCTGTCTCAGCACTTTAACTGTGAAGTTGAGGAACTGAATTTTGTATTAGCCCCCAGGCATTTAGGTTATAAACGGCAGGCCTTCTTCTAGCTGGGTTATTTACTTCTGGGGTGACTGGCTCTGGGCATTTTTCTTATGTTTTATAATTAATCATTTGTTCTCTCAAGAATAAAATAAGGCCACGTCTGCTGCTACCTGCCTGTAATCTCACTTCAAAGGCAGAGTTCAAGGTCAGCCTGGGTAGCTTCTTGAGACTTGATCTCAATATTATAAAGGAAGGATGTGGGTATATAGCTCAGTGATGACATCCTTGCCTGGAACATGTTCCTGATACTGTAAAAAATAGAAATATCATAAGGAGAGCTGGGTGTGTTGGCAAAAGCCTATGATGGCAGCACCTGAGAGGGATGGAGAAGGTGGATGTTGAACAGCAGGCAATACTAGGCTGCAGAGTCAGACACTGGGATTGATTGATTGATTGATTGATTGATTGATTGATTTAGAGACAGGGCTCTTCTGTGTAACATTCCTGAGTGTCCTGGAAGTTGCTTTGTAGACCAGGCTGACTTTGAACTACTGAGATCCACCTGTCTCTGCCTCTGGAGTGCTAGGATTAAAGGTGTGCACCACCACTACCTGGCCAGACACTGGTTTTAAAAAAGGAAAAACAACAGCAGTCAGGAGGCAGAAAAAAGCGTATCTCTGTGAATTTGAGGCCAGCCTGGTCTACAGAGCAAGTTCCAGGAGAGGCTACAGAGAAACCCTGTGTTGAAAAACAAGCAAGACAAAACAAAAAGGAAAAACAAAGCAAAGCAAAAAAAGAAAAACCTTCAACATCTTAGGGACTGGGGTCTGAGTAGCTCAGTGGTAGTTAGGCTGTGGATTTGGTCCCAGCACCAGATTCCACCCTGAGGCCGGTCCTTTTCTGCCTGATTTGTTTGTTTTTTGGTGTGATACTGGGGATTGGATTTGGAGCCTTGCATGTGTGTGGAATATGCATCATTGCTGTCTTCTCCACCCCCCCCCCATTCCTAAATTATTGGATGTTACTATATGGGAAGAGCATCGAGAGGTTTTTTTCCCTGTTATGTTTTTAGTTCTCCGTATGTGGGGAGTGGTTCTCCCCAGAAGTGGAGTGTGGAGCAATCTGAAACCTTACGCCGCTCCCAATGCTGTTCCTAGAGTCTCAGCCTGGAGTGCTGTGCAGGCGCTCTAAGAATGTTGGGCCTCTGTTTTCTAGGATTAGCATCTGGTAATCACTGTGCCTCTCCGGACTTCTTGTTGAGGGTTCAGGGTTGATCCTGTTACTATTCCCTGAAGTGAGTATTGTCATTTAATGAATTTCTTAACCCTTTGAGGTTAGATGTGAAGGTCTGTATCAGGATCATTAGGGTAAAGGTAGATTAGAAAGAGTTAGTCTATACATTGTTAGGACAAACACAGTTTTTTTTTTAATTTATTAAAAACGTTTTTTATACAATATAGTTTGATCATATTCTTTCTGCTCCCCCAACTCCTCCAACGTCCTCACTTCCTCACCCACCCAACTACATGTTCTCTCTCTCTCTCTCTCTCTCTCTCTCTCTCTCTCTCTCTCTCTCTCTCTTTCTTTCTCTCCTTCTCGCTGTCTAATAAATACATGGTCTGTTTATCTCTTAAAAACCAACAGAAAGCTGAGTAGTGGTGGCACATGCTTTTAATCCCAGCACTCGGGAAGCAGAGGCATGTGGATCTCTGTGAGTTTGAGGCCAGCCTGGTCTACAGAGTGAGCCTCTGTCTCGAAAACAACCAAAAAAACCCAACAGAAAAAGAAAGTAAATCAAATAGACAAACTAAAATTAAATCAGTAAGACAGAAGAAAAAAACTCAACAACACAAACCAGGGTGTCTGTTTTGTATTGGCCAATTACTCCTTGACATGGGGTCTGGAGTATGGTTGGTATACCCAGGAACGGCTCATGGAGAAGACTGATTTTCCCTTTGCCAGCGGGGATATCGATTGCCAATAGCTTCTGGGAGGACAAAGAAATTTTTGTTTGTATGTCTTTGCTACAGTAATATTTTGGGCCTGCGAGATGTCACAGTGGGTAAGGTACTCACTGTGCAAGTCTGCCAGCCTGTCTGATCCCCGGAACTCACACAGAGGTGGAAGGAGAGAACGGCCTTCACAGTGTGGTCTCTGACATCACACTGTTGCCGTGGTGCCTGTTTGTGTACCACCCCACCCTGCCCCACACATGAAATGCATTGCAGTCTTCTGTGATACGGTCACTGCTGTTATCTTGAGGACGTGTCTTGTGTTCGTCCTGTCGTGGGGGGATAGGAGGGACAGAAGGTGGAAGCAGGGGTTGTAATAGGATGCTGATCTGCTTTTGTCTCCTCAGTTTCCTTCTGTGCTCAACAGTCATGGACCATTCACTCTGTCTAGCCTGGATGGACCTTCCACTCCTGGCCCATTTTCTCCAGACCTGCAGAAGACATAACCCGTGCAGTTGGGAACTAAGAGACCAAGGAACTAAGAAACAGAGATGTCCAGCAGGATTGGTTTGAAATGAGGGATAGTTCTGCAGTGTTCTTATAGACTGTTGTAATTTTCCCATTGCCTGTTGAAAGCCTTTTCAGGATTCTCAGAAGTTGGACTGTATAAAAATGCCTTAATTGGAGTTCAAACTCCGCCTCACTTCTTTTTTAAAAAGGTGTTTTGTTGTTGTTGCTGTTTTTTGTTTGTTTAAGCTTTGTGCAAAAAACATTGGTCTCTTGGGGTTCAGCAGCTGTGTTTTGCAAGAAAGCCGCAGAACAAAGTTACTGGTCCTGGATGTTAGGACTCTTTGGCCAGGGGGAAAGTATGTTTAGAATCTGTTATTTAAAGAAATACTCGTTAGCTGTGTATGATGACCTGCTTCTGTGATCCCAGAACTTGGGAAGCTGAGGCAGGAGGAGAACACCAAGAGTTGAGGGCCAGCCTGGGCTATAAATAAAGTGAGACTGTCTCAAAAGGATAAAAATAGTACTTAAACGAAGTTGATAGTGTGTTTAGTAGTGAGTGTGCTCTGTTGAATGACTAAAAGGAGCCACTCCCTAACAGTGGGAGAGAGAATCATTCCTATTCTGAGGAGGATTAGAGTATTACCACATGGGAGGCTCTGTCATGATGGCTCTTGTTTGCACTCATGCTGGCTGGATCTCTGTGCTCTACCCTTGATCTCGTCTGAACCTGTCAATGGATCCTGGCCCTGAGCTTTTAAACACAAGGCTTTGAAAGCTCAGTTTTAATGTGGGTTTTGGAGCATTCGGTGGGAATTACAGGACCCCACCTGGGGCACAGCACTCTCGTTTGCTCTGAGTGGTGTGGTTCTGTGCAACGCGTCTTGGAAAATGATGACTTTTAGGAAGTAGAGTTGGGGTTTGAAAATTGAATATTAGAAGCAAGCAAAAAAGTTCAATTGAATACCCTGAGACACAGGTGGAGGCATTTTCCAGCTAGAAGACACCCAGAGTGACAGACTCCCCTTTCTTCTTCCTGCTAATTTTACCCACTCTGCTCTGCACTTACCAGGCTTCCTGACCTAAGGTCAGAGGATGCAGTCAGGAAGGTGGACTTGAAAGTGAAATTTCTGGTCAGGAAATAAAGATGTGCTTACTTTCCAAAAATGTTTTAAATGAAGGAAGATCAGATTCCATTTGGGCATTCTCATACATAGGAATATGACTGTTAAATTAGTAGCGAGAACTACCTTTCATAATCTGCGGACCTTCATCTGCAGATTGTCACATCTATAAAATGCTGTGTGTAAGTCAGAGTCAGGTGTACACAGGCACATTGATCTCTCAGTCTGAATTGAGGGCAGTATCACAGCAGAATCTTGAATATTTCGACTCTACAGTCCAGAACTGAATTAAATTACATGCCCTGCCTTCCGCCCATTAAACCCAGACATGACCAGAGTGGAATGACGTGGGACCTGCAGGCCCAGGATGACACTGATGCAGAGTGACATCTTTCAGCTGCACAGCTTTGGCTGTCCAGTGCAGAGATGCTTACGTATGGAAGTGTGTGCTGGCTGGGTAGTGAAGGGCGACAGTTGGAGACCTGTTACTGGTTCATTGTGGTTATCTAAGTGTCCTGTTCCCATGATGTGCAATAGTAGGGCTGAAAGGTAGTGCTCAGAGTGTGGGGAACAGGCACTGCAGTGGGCTTTCTTCCCATGGCAGAATATTTAGTTTGCATGCATATTTGGAAATACCCACAGCAGCACTTTGTAGTAACTTAGTGGGTTTTCATTATGTGTGCTAAGTAAATATTGAGAGTTGACCTAACTAGATGTTTGCAGTTCTGAAAACATCAAGTTTTATCTTCTTGAGTTAAAGGAGAAAAGCCATTGGTTTGTTTTGACAGATGATATATTTGATAATTTACTGTTTTAGCACAGGGTGCCAAGGGCCCAAGGGTACCATTTAAACTCTGGCTGGGTGTGGTAGCAAGGTCTATGATACCAGCACTTGGGAAGTGGAAGCTGGGGGATCAAAAATCAGGGATAGCCTCAGCTACATAATGAGTTTGACACTAGCTTAGACTACATGAGACCTTGTCTTTAAAAAAAAAAAAAAACAGAAGCAAAAAACTCAGAGCAAGTTAATAAGAAACCATGAGGCCTTGGGGGAATAGATGGACCTGCTTTCTTCTGGAAATGAGTGAATTCCAGGAAGCGTGTGCTTGTTCTCTGTGTGTGTGCGTTTCCGCCTTGCTGTGTGTGTGAGGCAGACATTTCTTTCTGTAGACTACCTCCTTCCTGAAAAAGTTTGAGCTTTGTATAGTGGAATAGCCATAGAATTCTTAGTGTCAACAGATCAGTATTCAGGGAGAATTCTGGACCTTCGGCTCACATCTGGTGTCCACCCAGCCAGGTTGCCAGGCGAATGGTGCTGACCGTCAGTAGCCTGAGCGGGGTCTCTAGGCCCTGGGAATGCCTGGGTTTGAAGGATCTGCTGGTTTCCTTGGTTTTCTGTGGCTCAGTGCGGTGGTGCCACACACCCCTGTGTATACTTCTCTGGGTGCGTTTTCTCTTGGACTGTACTTTGCTCTTACTCATGCTGATTTTTCTTAAAATACAAAATGAAAATGTCAGGTCTAACTTAAATAATCTTTTCATGATTTCTTAGAGTATTATTGTGATGTTACAGTCTCTGTGGCATAGTCTGTGTGTTTGAATAAGG
This sequence comes from Arvicola amphibius, assembly GCF_903992535.2. NCBI lineage: Eukaryota > Metazoa > Chordata > Mammalia > Rodentia > Cricetidae > Arvicola > Arvicola amphibius. The sequence continues at coordinate 88,073,052 of NC_052058.2, read as the reverse complement.
GTAGAAATTTCCACTGATTTAAAAAAGTATATAATATATAATTGAATCTAGAAGCCCTCAAAAAGCCAACCTTAAGCTTCATCAAGTTAAAATCTAAGTTTGTTTTTCCTTACATTTTAACAGTTAAAATACAGTTTTTTCACTGTGTTTTTTGTTTTGTTTTGTTTTGAGATAGGCTCGTTCTTTATCCCCTGGCTGACTGTGAACCGAATCCCAAATGCACAAGTGTCCACCACCAGGTCTGGTTTTCAAATTTTGGTGGAGAAAGTAAGGTCATGAACTTGCATAGCGTACTGGGTTTTTCTTCTTAACCTGGAAAATTCCTTTCAGATGTGTACTATACTAGAGATCAAAAGGGGCAGAGTAGCTGGCCCGTATACTGGAGGCTTGGTGTTCATGGCTTAATGCCAGCTGTTGATAATGCCAGTGTTATTTCGTTCACCTTGGCCTTGTGAGGTCAGGTACTCTTACTGAGGCCTGTGGTTTTAGCATCTGAAAGGCAGCTTTGTGTGTGAGGCCTTGAGTACCATGCAGGCCCTCAGCAGTCTTCTGGACACACACCTTGATTAGGAAAAGGTTTTCTTTTTGGTTTATTTTCTTTTTTGATTTTTGAGACTGGGTCTTTAGTCTAGGCTGGTCTCAAACTCTCGGCAGTTCTGCCTTGACATCCCAAGTACTGAGATTATGAAAGTGAGCTACTGTTTGGCACAGTAGAAGTTGTCAACATAGAAATTTCTCTCAAAAAATATATATACATATCTCACTCTATTAAAGTCACAGTCCCACTCTACTCTAACATACAAAGTGGAGGTTTAGCATAAGAAGGAAATTCTATAAAGCATCCAGTCCTCTGAGCCCTTCCTGTACCCAGCAGATGCCTCTACACCTAGAATCAAACAATTTCCTAAATCATCGACTCAACATGAAGGTGCTCATTTGGTTCTCAAATACAGATTTTTTTTTCTTTTAATGTGGAGAAATTCTAGCTTGAAATTTTCTGGAGCTTTGTCATAGCTTTTCAAATTTCCCAGTAATTCTTTCTCGTGGGGATTCATTCCCAAATGCTTTCTGGATTCCGTGCATGTCCTGACAGCTTTTCCTTTTCATCTCTGTGTTATGCATGACTGACATTTTTATTTTTATAGTCTTCTTACAAACTTCTTTGGCCTTGTGTTATATTTTACCAGCAGCCTCACAATTACGTTAGGTCATTTTATGCTAAAGTATATGCCAGCTTCAGCTTTTGCTGGATTAGAAAGTGCTGTTTTGTTGTGTCTTTTTATTTGGGACATTTAAGCATCTGAAGGAATAGTTTACTCAAGGGCTTGTTCTGTTTATCACTTATTTACTGTATATATGTATTAGCCTGTGCGGAGAACTGGGAGTCATGCCATGGTGCCATTCTTTGGCTTGGAAAGGTGTGGAGACAAGTGCAGGCCTGAGCAGAAACCCGGCTCGGAGTGGATTCCAAACCAGCAAGATTTGTTTGTACAGATCAAGTGTTGATGCTGTAGTCTGTTGTCGGGTGGGGGTGGGGTCTTCGACACAGCGCTGGGTAGGGACAGACACATGTCTGTCTCTGCAGACTCTCCCAGAGGCTGGCTTCTGTGGGAAGCTCTTTGTTCCTTTTCTTTCTAGGTCTGCTGTTGTCAGTGGTGGTGCTGCCCCATCTTCTCTTACGTTATCAGAACTACTTACTGAAGGCGCGGGCTCCGTCTCTGAGCGGGTTCTTAGGGGTGATGGTGTGTCTTGTGCTCGGTGGAACTGGTCACTATCAGGGTCATGTCTTCACCTATAAACAGCAGATGGGGAGGTCAGTTGTCATCATACTGCAAGTCCAGCAAGTGCTCCATCTCAAGCTGACAGGCCTTCAGGCTGCTTTGCCGTTGCTGAAACAGAATGTGACACATGGCTAGCTTGCCAAAAAGAAAGCCATTTCTTAGGTGCTGCTGTTTGTAGTTAACCCTTGTGAAAGGTAGAAATGCAGGTGGCCCGTGGGAGAGTTACTCTGCATGTTAGATTTGACTTGATGCTGTGGTGCTGGGGACAGAACCCCGGGCCCTCACACATGCTAAATAAGTGACCCTGCTTGGCTGCGTCCTAGCAACACCTTCCCCTTAACTAAATGGCAGCTTCACCAGGAAATTCCTGCGGATTACAGCAGTCTCCTGAAGGTCACGTGTACCGCAGGTGGGGAAGTTTCAGGAAGTTAACTTAACCTTGAAGTAGGTACCTGGGAACCAAGCACGTTTCTAAGTCCTCTCGAGGTACTGACTGTGTACATCTTTATACTACCATGTTGACCGGGCTATGTGAATCTTTTTCCAGGAGAGGCATATTTATCCCCTAGGGTGGAAACACCTGCTGTGCCTACAGGTGTCACTTCTAAGGACAGTGCCTTGTTCTGTTGAGTTTTTAGTGTGCAGAATCATAGGCCTTACAGACCAGTTGCCGCTGTGTTGAGACCCCGATCTTAGCCTGCTCTCAACAGTCATCTTACCCTACACGCTTCTCTTCATCAGTAAGTGTAAGGACATCTTTCCTAAAGCTCTCTGCATGTCTGTTTGCTCCTAGGTTGTCTGGGAAGTTTCTCATGAGGAGTCCAGGGTGTAAGTGGAGGGAGGACTCCTGGCTTGTTGGCATAATGAACCCTTTAAACCCTATATTAGCATTAGCAGAAACCTCCCAGGGGGTCAGGCTGAATAGCCTCAGTTTTGCCATGTTCCCGTCTTAGTAAGGTCCACCGATTCCCATCCCTCCAAGGGATGTGAGCTGTGTTCACAGAGTCTGGAATCTTCTTGATAGGTGAGAGAGAGATGGTGTGCCTGGCGGCTGGCCCACGAGTCCTGCCAATAAAGTTACTCACTCTGTCAGTTTTCAGGAGTGGGAATTCTGTGGACTGCTATTAAATCACTTGGCACTTTCTTGGGATTTATATTAACACTGTTTGCTTATTTGTTGTTTTTTGTTGGTTGGTTTTTGAGACAGTGTCTCACTGTGTAGCTCTGAGAAACTTGCTATGTGAACCAGGCTGGCCTTGAACTCACATAGATCCTCATTCCTCTGCCTCTAAGTGCTGGGATTAAAGGCATGCACCATCATGCCAGCTGTTTTTGTTTTTAATAACTGGAAGCAGTTAATGGTTATTTTGCTTGATTTCAGCTTCAGGATATTGAGGGAAATACAGTTCATTTCTCATTTCTAGTTTTGGGAACCTAGGTGTGTCTGAAGAAGGAGAAATGGATTACCTGATGAGTCTTCTTCCAGGCTCCGTAAGGCAGCCTCTTCCAGCTAGGATGTAAATGATTCACAGACTTTTAATACTGTTCTTTGTAGAAATTTAATGATTTTGAAAGATTTGCATTGGTAGATTGCACTGTAAATTCGAAAAGTATACAGCTGCAAGGGATTTTAGTTGTTGCTTTCCTTCCTTGTTTATTTCTGTGACGTAGGGAACACAGTCCCTTCTGAGACATTTCACTGTTTGCTTGAGGACAGTATTACCAGTGGGCTCTGTGTGACAGCAGTTGCTGCTGCCATTGCTGGCAAGTGCTATGGAACAGCGTGTTTCAGCCCTCCCCGTTGGGCGTTACGGGGATCAGCTAAAATGCACACCTAGGCAGGTCTTTGAGTTCCTGGAGGCCTGCTTACCAGTGTGGCCGAGGTTCTTCCTTTTACTTCTAGTGGTTTCATGTGTCTTTGTGGGTAGGAAAGACTAAGTATAAAAACACATGCCTGTAATCCCAGTGCTTAGGTGTGCAGGAAGGATGATTCCATAGTTCAGGGTCATCCTTGACTACAGAGTGGTGAGCAGCCTGAGCTATGTGACAGCCTGCCTAAAAATATACTTCACTGGGTGCTCTTCTAGAGGAGCAGAGTGCGATTCTCAGCACCCATGGCAGGTGGCTCAAAACTGCTGTATTCCCGTGCTAGAGGATCTGACACCCTCTTACAGCTTCTGTGGGCATCTGCACAATATTGAACACACGCTACCTTTTTTTTTTTTTTTTTTTTTTTTAAGAAGCCTTGGTTCATTTTGATACTGATTAGTTTGGGTCTAAACATAAAATTTTGGGTTAAAACTAGTTTATTAGAATTAAGTCCTTTATTCATCAAATAATTAAATTGACTTTTTTTAAAAAGTAGATTTTGTTTTTATGTGCTGGGTCTTGTCTTGCTTGTCTGGTTACAACAGTCTCTTCAGTCAACATCCTGAGTAGCTGGGACTACAGGTACATGCTACCACATCTGTCTTAAGTCTGCATTTAAGAACAACCTAATGATTTCCCGTGAGTCCTACTAGAACTTCTTTTTAAAGAGGACCTCCTGAGCGGGGACTTCGACTCAGCTGGTAGGGTGCCTGCCTGACACACTAGCCCAAAGTTTGATCCCCGTTATGTCATAAATTGGGAGTGGAGGCAAAGCCTGTAATCCTGGAATCTAGGAATATAGAGTCCAAGGTCAAGTGGCAAGTTTGGGGCCAACCTGAGGTACAAGATCCTTAGGACTAATGGGAAATAACCACGGGTTATTTTAAATGATGTGTGCTAGGTGGTTGAGTCCCAGTGAACCTGGCAGTTGCTGCAGTATAAGGAGTGCACATGAGCTAAAAGGTAAATGACATTAAATAACAAACTCTTACTTTCCATTCAGTTAATCTGTAACTTAGTAAAAAGCCTGTGTTCTGCCATAGAGTGACTGCAATGTATACCCACCAGTGTTTGCACAGGATGGTGGGTGGGGACAGGTTCCTGTGTGTGTGAGTTTGGGGTGGGTGGTAAAGGACTTGGCAGGGCACTCAGCTCCTTAGAGGAACTGTTGCCTGTGTGTCCACCCCTCCTTGCTTATTTTATTGAAATCTATGTCTCATATTACTCAGTGTCATCACTTGGTATGAGTAGATCTTAGATGGGTGTAAGCAACACCTACCTGCCCAAAAGAAGAGCTGTCAGGGTGATACTAGTAACATGTCTTAATTTAGTTTAGTTTATATTAAAGAGATCTGCAGAGTATTAAATCACTTTTTGTTCTTTCGGAAAAAGCAGTTGAAATGGTAACTGCTAACAGTCCTTAAAATTAACACTGGTGGTTCTTACACCCGGACAGACTGCGTCATCTCACCCAGCTACAGAGTAGTAACACTTAACTGCAGAGATAAAGGGGTGTTGTTTTCAGGCTGGTGATGCCGGTGTGGAGTCTTGAATTCTGCCTTGGGGTGACAGAAATGTCATGGAATTGAGGGGGGGGGTGAAGGACGCATGCGCACTTTGAGGGCTTTCTAACGCACTGCGGTTCAAAAACAAGATGGCGGTCCACTACTGGGTGCCGTCTGCAGGCATTGCTAGGGACCTTACTTCTGTTGCTTCTAAGCTTTATGCAAAGGCTTTGTTAACTTCTATAAAAATGTGTATTTTGAGAAAAATGATACATTTTTAAAAAAAAAACTTTTATGTAAGAACTGACAGAGGGATTTACTTGTATGTGGGAAGCTGGCTTTGAGGAAGCACTCTGGCGTGTTTACTGTAAGTCCAGAGCTGTAGAGGTCTGTTTATAGATATATGTGCAACTAGATATGGACAACGTATTTTTTTAAAATAAATATTTTTAACAAAATGACGTGAGTTGATCATTCATTCTCCTGCCTCACATCCATCACAGTACCGCTGATATTTTCATCACACTGACTGGGTAAGGACTGAATTCAGTGGGTGCTGTTGAAACCTGGTCTCCGGCTGCTTGGCACGTCTCCGTGAAAGTGTTTAAAGCCCAGGTCAGAAGAGGTAGTGAGAAGGGGAGATGGCAAAATGATTGTTGGCATGGAACAGATGGGTTGGGGGCACTTGGTCACATACTCAAGACCTAAAAGCCACCTCCACAGTGACACACCTCCTAACAGTGCCGCCCCCTTTGGGGTCCATTTTCTTTCAAACCACGATAGAGACAATGCTTGAGAGTCATAAGAGCACACATTCATCGTTACTACCAAGCGATTTGCCGACCAGGGTTCACCTGAAGGGAAGTACAGTGGTGTGCCAGCAAGACTGCCCAGGAGTGGGAATTTCAACAGCAGTGCAGGCGCCTGGCAGACTCTGGTGGTGCTGCTGGAGCGTAAGTGTGTTGACCTCAGTGTTGACCTCACGCATTTGAACACACTGCTGTCATTTACCAAAGCGCCCTCGTCTGGCCCAGAGGTGGCTTGGTCCTGCTAATGACCTCTCCTTGAGATGCCCTTTGCATACCTTCCAGGAAATCACTTTGACCCTGAAATGTCCCTACCCCTGGCTTCTCATTTTTATTCTACTGCATCTAACTCTCTAATTTGGGAGAACTGCCAGGGTTCAAACTCTCCCAGTCCCTACAACCACTATCTAGGTGATTTCATTTGGTCCCTTGGCTTTGAACACTAAGCTATATGACATATATAAAAAAATCATAAACAGATGTGCAAAACTTTTGGGGGGGTTAAATTTTTTAATTGATTTTTTTTATTGAGCTCTACATTTTTCTCTGCTCCCCTCCCTGTCTCTCCCCTCCCTTTTAACCCTCTCCCAAGGTCCCCATGCTCCCAATTTACTCAGGAGATCTTGTCTTTTTCTACTTCCCATGTAGATTAGCTCTATGTATGTCTCAGGGTTGTCATTGTTGTCTAAGTTCTCTGGGATTGTGATTTGCAGGCTGGTTTTCTTTGCTTTATGTTTAAAAACCACTTATGAGTGAGTACATGTAATAATTGTCTTTCTGTATCTGGGTTACCTCACTCAAAATGATGTTTTCTAGCTCCATCCATTTGCAAAACTGTTTTTAAAAAGACATGGCCTCACTATGTAGTTCTGGCTGGCCTGACTCAGTATGTAAACCAAGCTGACTTCAAACTCACAGATCTGCCTACCTCTCTCTCCTGAGTGTTGGCATCAAAGGTGTGCACCACCACACATATCAGCTAATCTGACTCTTGGTAGCTATTCTTGAAAGACATATAGCTTCACTTTTTATGTGTAGAAGTGTTTAGCCTGTGTATGTATAAATGTAGCACACAGGTGCCTGCTGCCTGCAGAGACCGAAAGCGATGATCAGATCCCCTGGGAGGAGTTAGAACTGACAGTGGGTTGTCAGGTGGTGCTGGGAACTGAACCTGAGTCCTCTGGAAGAGCAAGTGTCCCCAGCTGCTGACCTCTCTCTGGCCCCGACAGCTCTTGGGTGTTCCTGGGCTTCCAGTGTTGGAACTGTTACCAACGGTCTCTGTCTGGACCGAGGGTCTCTACCTCCATGGCGTCCTTCTGAGAGTCCAAGAAACAATAGTGAGGCAGTGAGTGTGTTGAGGAGCTAAGTGAGTGCGGAGTAAATACACCTAGATACACCGAGACAGGGAGATGGCTCAGTGGGTAACGGTGCTTCCTGCACAAGCCTGGCAACCTGAGTTTAGATCCCCGGAATACAAGGAAAAGCCACATTTACAATCCTAGCTTCCTCCACCCCAGTGGTTCTTAACCTGTCGCTGCAACCCTTTGATATGTTTCCTGGTACTCACACGTGGGTGTGTCTGCATGAGAGTGGACCCGCCTGGAGAGAGGAGCAGTGTCCCAGTTCCTAAGGCCATCGGAAATTGTTTTCCTATGGTCATAGGTGACCCCAAAGGGGTTGTGACCCCCAAGTTGAGAACTACTGCTCTATCCAGAGATGGGACGCTAAGGCTGGAGAATCCACCAGAAGTTTTGGGCCCAATAGCTTGGCCTATGCAGCAGCAAAGAGCCCTCCCTTCTCAGACAGGATGAAAAGGCAGGGACCAGCACCTGAAGGCTGCTTTCTGACCTCTACAGGCATGGTGTGGATGCATGCACTGTACATGCCTTTCCCATGATGCATCTGATTTTAATCTCACAGACATTCAGTCATGCGCAGGCATGAAGACGGTAAGTAGGGATTTTTCCTACATGTACTCCAAACCAGTCTAGGCTGGATGGGCCACACTGCCTCACATTCCCAGCCAGACACTTTCAGACTGTGTGTGACCACAGAATGGGGGTTACTAAGGATTGCTAGGAGGCTCCGGGTCAGTGTTTCTAGGAACTTTATTTAGGGAGGGGTGTGCAGCTCCATGTTGGCAGTCTCTCACTGGTAAGTGCCGCGTGTATAGTTCAAGCTAAGTGGAGTTCTCCCATTGCGTGCCTGCCTCAAAATGGGCCATACCTGGGCACAGGCCAGACACCTGGGGCTTATCTGGGACTGCCACCTTTCTCAGACACACCCAACCCATCAGCAGATTCCGCCAGCTTGACCTTCAGACTGAATCCGCTCTCACCACTCCATACTGCTACCCACACGGTCTCTGTCACTTCTCTAGCTGGGCTGTACCTGAGCTGATCTTCTCAACTCAGCCCCATAGTCGTCAGACAACCAGAGTCACCATTTTAAACACGGAAATCATGCCATGTCACCTGCCAATCACCGCATGTCCCCCAGAAGAACCGACATTCTTAGCCTGGTATGTGTTATCTGGGCCCCAACTAGCATTGCCATCCTGTTTCTTGCCACCGTCTGTCTTTGCAGCTGGTCCACACCAACCTGCCGGTATCTTCTCAGATTCTGTGAAGCATATTCCAACTCAAAGCCCTTTCTTTCCCCTGCTGTAGCCCCTGCCTGGCAGGATTATCCTCAGGTACCCAGCCGGCTTGCTCCTGTGTAGCACAAATGCTGTCCTCTTGGCAAGGTAGCCTGAGCATCTCTAGGCATCTCTAGACAGACATCTCCATGCCTACGCCTTCCCTGCTTTTTCTTTACTCCACCTTCCACATGTTATCTGTTTATCTGCTGTTTCTGTGGCTTTGACCTTCAGTCCTTGTGAGGCAGGGACTTTTCTCATCCACTGCTGAACCTGCACTTCAGCTTCTGCTTTGCCATGATAGGTGCTCTCTCTCTCTCTCTCTCTCTCTCTCTCTCTCTCTCTCTCTCTCTCTCTCTCTCTCTCTCTCTCTCTCTCTCTCTCGCCTACCTCCCTGCCCTCGTGCACCCTGCGTTTGGTTCCCACACCCATGTAAACTGACTATGGTGAGGTATGTCTGTAATCTTAGCACTTGGGATGTAGATACAGGAAAATCAGGAGTTCAAAATAATTTGAACTACATAGCAAGATCTAGTCTATCTTGGGCTACGTAAGACCTGCTTTAAACAGAAAGAAAGACCCTTTCCAGTGGAGACAACCTCCCTAGAACTTGCCTCTTGCAAAGATCTCCTTCATCCCTCTCCAGAAGAGGAGAAGAGGAAACACAAGAAAAAGTGCCTGGAACAGAGCCCCAGTTCCTAGTTTACGGATGTGAAGTGCCCAGGATGCTATAAAATCACCATGGTCTTTAGCCATGCACAAATGATGGTGTTGGCTGTCCCACTGTCCTGTCAGCCTACAGGCGGAAAAGCAAGGCTGACAGAAGGGATGCTTCTTCAGGAGGACGCAGCACTGAGAACACCTGATTCAAGATGAGTCGGTGCCAGCCCAAGAAACACACTTTGAAAGAAAAAAATATGAAATAATAATAATAATAATAATGATAACCCTCACTTATGTTACTGTGCCTTCCTTTAGGGAACAAGGTGTGCTGGCGGGTTAGATTCCTATGTCTGCAAAAGGAATCTGGGGGGCTGGAGAGATGGCTCAGAGGTTAAGAGCATTGCCTGCTCTTCCAAAGGTCCTGAGTTCAATTCCCAGCAACCACATGGTGGCTCACAACCATCTGTAATGGGGTCTGGTGCCCTCTTCTGGCCTTCAGGCATACACACAGACAGAATATTGTATACATAATAAATAAATAAATAAATAAATATAAAAAAAGGAATCTGGGAACAGAAAAACTCACAACATTCTGAAATGACAAAAGTTTTGAGAGCTAGAAGTGTGGCTCAGGGGTAAGTGCGTGCCTAGAATGCATAGAAATCCCTAGCACTGCCCAGACCCCCAGTGTTTACATACATACATACATACATACATACATACATACAAAAATACGTACTTGTCATGTAGGTATCACAGATGTGAGGTGTGTGCATGTGTGTGCACCGTGTGAACCTATAAGAGAGACCTGTCTCCAGGGAGCATTAGACCAGTCGAGCTTCTGTAAAAATGGTCACCTGCCTTTCATGATGGATCCCACACCTACTAATTTTAAAATAGTTTATTTTAGGAAAGTATTAGATTTGTTTAATCTTCTCTGTTAATACATCAATCGTCACCAATGTAGATATAACCAGTGATTTTTCTTTCTAAATCTGTATAAAAAGGATGTTTTCTTGAAAAACTACAAGAAAAATACAACTGCTTTTCTCCTCGCCCAGGTCAGTTACTACAGTTAGATTGCACATTTCAACTTGGCTAGCATCAGGTGCTTCGGAAAGGGTTTATAAATAGAGTTAAAAGGATTTGCTTAGGCCATCAGTGTTTCAAAGTGGCCTTTGCTTGCATTACAGTTTGTACCAAACGTGAATGGCGTCTAAGCTGCTCATGAGTCTTGTAATAAACGTGAACACTTGAGCACTCGGAAGGTAGTTCCCATGTTGGGCATGTAGCAAATACTCCATACACACTTAATTCTCTCAGAATTCCTGTGAGGTAGGGTGCTTTTAGAAACGCCACCATACTGGTAATGCCTGGGGTGGGGCAGGGGGGTGGAGCCAGACGGGGCGGGGCCGGGGGCGGGGTCACAGCTCAAAGGTGAGGCTGGTACTTGATCCAGGTCTCTGCTCTATTGGTGTCTGGTGTGTGAACAGCCCTTGGGGCTTTCACATGAACACATGTCTACGCACAGAGAATGTACAGGAATGTTTCATTCCTTCCAGAAGTCTGTAACAGCTCAGCCTTGTCCAGGCTGGTGAGCCTGCATTCTTGCATTCTTGCATTCTCTGCATTACTAACCCTCTGTGTTCTGTATAGAACTGCGGACTCCTGACAGACACCGCTCTCTGTATACTGCATGGCTTGAATTATTCAGTAGGCCTAGATTTTTATGAAAAAAAAAAAAAAAGACTTTGACACCGTATAAAATTTTCCTCTATAAAAGGTACAAAATGTCAATGAGCTGTTTTTTAAAATTCTCAGTACTGCTTCTGCACCTTGTAGATGTCAGTAAAGAAAAACAGGATGTCCATTTCATTCTCCTTGTGCTTTCTGAACCAATTAAACCTTGCTTATTATCAGTGCGATGCTGGTAAAACCATCTGTTCCCGGGGAGGGGGGACACGGTCACGATGTGTAGGTTTTGCCATTTCTGTGCCATGGCTGACCTCGGACTGTCACTGAGCAGCTGAGAGGAGCTGTCACACAGAAATACCACCCCTTCTGTGTCACAGACACAGTGACCTCAGGAGCATCAGCCATGTAAAATTAGAAAGTGGTGTCTTGAGTATTACCTTCGTTTAGCTGCAAATTAATTTACTTAGAAATCATGGCTGCACGACTAGCTCTCAAAATGAAAATTTAACAGTCGGCTTCTTTAAAGCTGGTCTGAGTTAGCCCCGTGTGCCGCTGACCTAGGGTCTCAAAACAAGATTCAGCATTTCCTTTGCTGTCTTAGGACACAAGTGACCTCCTGGTTTCTGCAGGAGTAATGCGAGGGACTTTGGATCATGGGTAAATCCTTTTCAACATGCCAGAGGGTTTTGATTAATTTAAAATATATCTAAATATATCTACACCTAGCAATGATTAAGTTTTATGATTTCGGCATTTTTGTCAAACCTCAACTAAAAGTGATCTCAAACCCAGAGTGTAGCCCATGCACAGGGTGATGGAACGGGGAGATGTGAGCGCTGTCTTTTGCCCTCCCATCTGGTTACTGTGGGCTGTAAGTCTGAACCAGAGGAGAAGACACTCAAGTGCCAGGCAGGTGCTTGATTTGTCCAGGCAACACTCAGGGAACAGGACCCAACTTCTTGGCTAAGTGTGAAGGGAAAAGATAAAAAGTGAGGTGGCAGGAGAGACCTCCTCTGTGACCCTTGGCCTCCTGTGTCAGTTTGGTCACCCTGTCGCTCAGGAGGCTGAGGTCTTCACCTCTGGTAGCTCTCAGGGTTCTCCACGCCAAGGGGTTTGTCTTGGATAAGGACTACGAAAGAAAACATAAACAGCACAGGTAGCAGATGTGGGTGGCCCCAGCTTGCTCCGCAACAGCTCACTCTAGAGAGTGAACTAGGTTTTTGCTTCTCTGCTGTTCTGGGGCTCTGTAGCACACACACGGTGGGAAGTCAGACCAAGTTCTGGTGAAGTGCTGATTGGGGCAGCTAGCCAAGACTATAGCCTGGGGCTGAGGGAGACACAGGGGCTGTCAGTCGCTGGATATTTGACAGAATGGCGTGCCTCTTTTTCCTTCTTCCTTCCTCCTCCTCTCGTTCTTCACCTTCTTCTGCACAGTCTGTATTGGGATATTTGTGTGTGTGTGTGTGTGTGTGTGTGTGTGTGTGTGTGTGTGTGTTGGGGGAGCATGTGTTTGTGTGGAGGTCAGAGGCCTGCTTACAGGAGTCAGTCCTCTCCTTCCACCTTGGGGGTCCCAGGACTGAACTCAGAAGTGTCAGTCCTGGTGGCCGGCACCCTCATCTTGCCGAGCCATCCTCATTACACGTGCACTGAAGCACTGTATAAGACTGGCCTAGACAGTAGCCACTACTTCACATATCAGAGGTTGTTCTGGGGGTTGGGCAGTTCTCTCTCCTGCTGGGCCTCTATAGTTCCGGGGGCTAGGGTGTCTTCTCTCCTGTTGGACCTGTATAGTTAATTTTGTTGGTTTTTGTCTTGTTTTGTTTTGTTGAGACAGTCCCATCTGACCTGGAACTCACTCTGTAGACCAGGCTGGCCTTGAACTCACAGAGAACCACCTGCTTCTGCCTCCCAAGTGCTGGGATTAAAGGCGTGTGCCACCATGCCTGGCTGCAGAGTGGACATGGCTACTTAGCAAGAGAGGGCAGTAGTTCTTCAGGGGTGTGTGTGTGTGTTGTATGTATTCTGCTTTCACAGAAAGAACGCTGGTTCTGCTTGGGCACCTTCTGCTAAGAACAGCACAATGCATGGCTGACGTCCCTGGGCAAGGGACATACAGAGTTACAAAAATAGCCTTCGTACTACCCTGGCCTGGGGTCTTCAGGAGGGAGACTATTCTTAGGAGTGTCTCTATCCCAAGGGAACTCTTCCCTGCCATTTGGCCAAAATGATTTCTTTTTGAAGAAGCAATTTGGACAAGAGTCAAAACCTCAAACTGCAAGGAAGTAGCCAGTTAGGCCACTGGGCCAAGCTCCAGCCAGGGAGGCAAGCTCTGTCCTCTCCTGCTCTCGACTTTTGGCCCCAGGATCCACTGTGAAAGGAACTGCAGGAAGACAGGTTCATGGTCCATGCCCCTCTGCTAACAGGGAAGCCGTGAGTAAGCCTGTTCTACTCTCGGCTGCCTTCAGACTCCAGCGTGAACAATCAAGGAAAGCAGGAAGAGGGGAAAGGGCAGCGGTAGGAAAATAAACACTTCCTTGCACTTCACTTGGGTCTGAACTGCTCTTCTGACTGTGAAAATCACATTCTTTCCCCACCCCCACTGTTTCCCCCCCTCTGCGCAGAAACAAATTTTCTCCTTACCTGATGAGAGTTCAGGGTGTATCCTGTGGAAAAACAGGAGCGAGATGTAGAAGATAAAAGCCAGGCAGCCAAAGATCACCCCACAGACCAGGAAACTGTAACTGCCCTGGGCCTGGAAGATCTGCCAGAGAGGAACAGAAGAGTGGCCATTAAATTCCCACGTGACTGTGCACTGGAAATAAAATGACTGCCTTGGGCCCTGGTAGGCTTCTCAGTCAAGTTGGGGCCATCCTACCAGACGCAAGAATGTAGGGGAAATCTTCCCAAGGTTACAGGTCTGGTGAAGACATAAGTCCTGCTCTAAAGCCAGGGTTGGACCTGTCTATACCCCATATACTCTTTCAGTTCCATCTTCTAGAACTTTCTGAAAAACTCCATATGATAACTGAAATTCCAAACACATGAGATGTTTCTATACCCATAGGTCTAACTGAAACTTTGCTGAAGGGGTGTGTGTGGGGGAGGTCAGGGATCTTTTATTTTTTTATTATGGAAATTTAGAACATGTCAAAGTAGCAAATAGAGCTTTCCTAGGCCACCAACTTAAGAAACCACACCGCGCGAGTTCAGCATGGTGGTGCACGCCTTTAATGCCAGAGGCAGGTGGATCTCTGTGAGTTCAAGGCCAGCCTTGTCTACCTAGCAAGTTCCAGGTCTACACAGAGAAACTGTCTCAAATTTTAAAAAAGAAAAAAGAAGAAAGAAACCACATCAAATCAGACCCCAGACATGGCATTTTAATGCAGAGAACAACAAAATTAATTCTTCGCCTTTGTCAGGATGGAGGGAAGAGAAAGGAGGCCCCAGGAGCTGGTGGGAATTTTGGAGGGCATACAGCCTAGATACACACCCCTGCTGGCTGTTACTAAGAGCCAACTGACCTAGGGAAAGCTGCTCTGTTTATTTGTGTTTTGGGGTCCTATGCTGCAAAAAGCCTGGCCTCTCTGTATGATAGTCAAGGAAAGCAGTGTTGATTTTAACATTTAATTTCCTGGGAAACAAATGTAACTTGGGTGTGTTGAAGGAAAGTTAGGGCAGGCTCTGGTCGTGAGCGGGGGTCCTGGTTAGCAGGGCCACAGACTGGGAGACATGGACCTGGGCAGATGGATAAAGAACACTGCCAGACTCAGGGCACACCATCTGGACTCTGAGGGCCAACAGCATTCTCATGGGGCCCCCTGGCCTCAGGCCCAGACAGCCGTGTTTGCTTTGGATTCGTGCATTCGGTCATTAAGGTCTCTGCATCCCACATCCAGAGGCCTGGCTTTTGAGTCTGGCTGGCGTGGAAATGGAAACAGTTAGCTCCAGCCTGGTGGGATTCAGGAAGTGAGAGCTTGGACTTAGAGGCGGTTGGCCAAATCTTCTCATCTACTTGGAGGAGTGCTCCCCAACCACTGTCCTCCCACCCCAAGAGGATCCCACTTACCAAACCAACCAGCATCTGCAGGACCATCTCGCCAATTCCTGCCCCGGTCACCAGCACTGTAGTTGCACAGCCTAGCCAAACGGGAAGGGGAGGTTGGGTGAGAGCAAGCCAAGGATGCAGAAGTGAAGCTATCTGAATCCAGAGCATCCTGGGACGCCTCCGGAAGGTCTAAGAGAGGACTGTGGGTTAAGACATCTAGGGCTCTGATCTGTGACTACTTCAGGATTGTCTCCTTCCGGTTATTCATATGTCTCTTTCTTGTTCTCAAACCTTCAATCGTTCATAGTTTTGTAGCCTGGCATTCAGGACTCTTCTCAGCCTGACCACTGTCTGCCCTTCCAGAGAGATCAAGACCTTCAGAGCATAAGCGTAGTGTCAGAACCTGAAGTCCAAGGCCAGTTATAACAGCCCTCACCAGGTGCCCTTCGACAAGTTGCGTGGCTTCTCTAGAATGCTGGTCCAGGACAGACACTTGAAGCCAGGTCCCCCTACTTCAGGACAAGTCTAAATGCTTTATGTGGTTTGTAAAGCAGTCTCTCACACTTTCTGTCTCCCAAGCCACCCTTCAACCAGGATAAACTGACGTCATCACCTGTGTTGCGGCCTCTCTCGGATGCGGCCCTTTACTGACCCGTGGAAGATTCCTCTCCCTCCGCCAGCTCATGTGTTGTGCCTGAGTTTAGATTTCCTTTAAGTACATCTTCCACAGTCCCTATGCGTAGGATGGCAGCTTCTTCTCTAGCCCTCAGTGCCCTGTTCCTCGCACATTCTGACCCCACTAGCTGATGGTCTTTCTTGGCTACCAGACACTATTCTAGGAGGCTGACTGCCTCTCTGGTTCCCTGACACATACCAGAGCTCATCAGTGGCACCGTGGCCAGTGATGACATATCTCCTGAGGGCTCTACCTTCTTCCAGCTCTTTCTCCCTCAAGTCAATCCCTGTCCTGCTTGTGCCTGCACATCCTTCCTCTGCTCCGTGCAGGGCAGCTCACATCCTGTCAGATTTCTAAACTGCATGCTGCTCACTCCCTTCTCTGAATTCCAAGGGCTCCCCACTGTTGTGTGTGTTCTTTTGAGTCACCCGGGGACCCTTCTGCACACCAGCAATAGTGTCATAAATGTGCAACTAGGGAGCCCTGTGAGCTGTCAGTGATGCCAATCAACCAAGAGCTTTCCATTTTCTACCATGCAGCTCATTCCTATGGGATCAGCATCTGTCTTTGGGTTGTTTTCATGGTGCTGGGGAGCAAACCCAGGGCTTCCACATGCAAGGCAAGTGCTCTGCCATTGAGGTTCAACCAGCCCAGCAGAGGAAGGAGGCTGCTGCTGCTTCGTCCCTCCTCCTCCTCCTCTTCCTCTTCTTCCTTCTTCCTCCTCTTCCTCCTCCCTCCTCTTCCCTCTTCCTCCTCCTTTTTTGAGATCAGGTCTTACTATGTAGCACTGACTGGCCTAGAACTTACGTAGATCTGCCAGCTTTTGTTTCCCAAGTGTTAGAATTACAGGTGTGAGCCACCATATAACAGAGAAGCCACCATACGACAGACAAGAAAACTGAGGCTCATGAGAAGAAAGAAATGAGGTCTCTGGAGGCCATTGACCTGAAAATACAGAGGTGGGACCGATGCTTGCGTCTGCAACGTCCCTAAAGCCTAGACTTTCTGTTGTCCCTTTCTGGGACTATGTTGGAGAGGACACAGCCTAGGTACAGAAGCTGTGAGATGGGCTGCACAGCAGGGATGGGCCTGAGTCAGCGGGCCACAAAGAGGGTGGGCATTCCTCTCTGTGAAGAGCAGAGATACTTCCTGGAAGGGCACAGGGTAGGGGAGTTGATGGAGGCGGTCCAGATCGAGAGTGGTTATGGCCAAAGCATGATGGGTCAAAGTGACTGCTGTGTCATCAAGGAACTCCAAGTCCTTAGTGTGGCTAGAATGCAGGTCTGTCACTCAGAGGGCCCCCTATGGCAGCACAGAGAGTGGCCTTGTGACATTCCCATACCTAGATGCTCTCAGAGCAGGCCACCTCCTGCTCTGTGGCATCCCACTCAGAGGAGCCTGGGCTCTGGTTGTAGATTAGAACTCCAGGGAATCCCAGTGCTGAGCCAGTGGGTCAGAGGGGGACAAGACTGAGGGGCAACAAGCAAGTCCAGACTTACAAAGGCAGAGGAGGTGACCAGAAAGGGCAGCACTATTAATATTAAATATGCCAAGCAAGTAAATGATGAGACAGGCTGAATTAAGTGTGGACCGTGGGACATGACAGGCAGATGGGGCTGAGTGTCATCCAGCAGAGCCTCTTACTCCATACTGACACATCAGTGAATCTCTCAAAACTGACATTGGATGTTGTTCCATCACTTAATTGATTCTCCTGAGTTAGAGTCTGAGAACTTTGGTCTCCCAGGGAATTGCCCTTCCTGCTGCCAGGATAAGCTGAGGGAAGGGACTGTGTCTCCTGGGCATGTCCTCTGTTCTTCATGATGTCCGCGGTAGCACACAGGTGTGTTCCCATCTGGCTGATGCTGTTTCTGCCTTCAGTTCCATCAAGGCCAAGGCTGCTTCTGAATCACCATTCAAAAGAATTGTTCCTGATTTGAGATGTGTTCCAGCCATGTGTTGAACCCCACTTAGAGGATCCAGAAGCCAGAAACTCAAAGACACTTGATTCTTCAACTCATCCTATCCCATGAATTGTTTTTCTTCTAAGTTAAACACAGCCATGACACTATGACAGCCAATATGTCAGCTGACCCATATTGTTTACGAGGAAGAGGAGAGAGATGGACGAGGAAGCCACAAGACTTCCCTGTGGCCTACAAGGACACACACAGGACACACAGAAAGCCACGGACAGGACACCTGTGACCAAGCATGCCTGCTCTCACAGGCCAGGGGACGTTTTAATTTTCCCAGTAAAAGAAAGTCCAGGCCTAGAATACCACAGCAAGCTGGGAGCAGGAGAGGAGGTGGCCACCAGCTGCAGAGAACATGCTTCTGTGTTCCTCCGCCACTCACCTTTGTACTGGAGGATGTCCTCAGTGTAGGCCAGCATACTGGGGAAGGTGCTACTCAGAAACAGCCCCAGGCTTGCGGTCCCCACGAACAGGAAGATGATATTGTAGGAGAAAATAAGCAGCAACAGGAATGTCACCACCACTCCCACCTGTCACAGCAGAGGCAGAGGCAGAGGCAGTTTAGAGAGGGCACAAGGCCCCTTGGAGAAAGGCAGGAGCATCCTCGCTGGCCCCAGGAGAATGGTGTAGCCCACGCGCCACCCTGTGGTCTAATTCATACCTGCAACGTCGCTAGTGCAGGGTCCAGGAAGGACTGCAACCTGGGCAATCACGCGCTCCCACCCCCAGCATACAGTGAACACAGGGACTAAGCACTGCTGGTCCCCAGGGTATGAATCTATGAATCTGGGTCATCAATATTCCCCTTCCTGATGGTGGAGGGGGGTAACGCCCCATTCTTCTATGAAGCATCGTTTCTTGTCTCCTGACACCTGAGTTCTAGGGTCCAGAGTGAGGAAGCTGGCTTATTAGCCAGCAGTATGGGTGGTGGACATTGGGTCCCCACCCTCTGGAAATCCAACACAAGCACCCAGGAGGATCAATAGCGGTGGCAACCAGCTTGGTGCCTCCTAGATTTCTCTTAAATCCCATGGCTGGAGATGAGAAATGGATAGCTCAGATTGCATGCTCAGACATCTTTGTGGCTCAGCCAAGTCTCTGCCCTACAGGCAGAGTTTCACGAAAATAACCCAGTTTCTATGCTTTTTAAAAATGTTTTTTATGTAAGTGTTGAGTGATTTCTATGCGAAACCCAACTAGGAAGAAAGCAGAGCAGCACAAGGCTGGGAGTCCAAAGCCCCAGGAGCGGGTCCACGCTGGGTGCCTCCCAGTGTGGAACCCTGAAGTGGCAGTCCCCGTGAACCCTGTACTCTTCATCTTTACACCAGATGCTAGCAAGGGGATGGCAAGGCTGGTGGTGAAATGATTTAAGACCGGAAGTGTTGACCTTCCAACAAATGTTCGATTACTCTAGGATTTCTGTGTGGTTTCCCTACCCTGAAGGCTGGGAGACAAACCCATGACTTGGTACCCACTTGGCAAGTACTGCACCCCCGAGCTACAGCCCCAGCTCTGCGCTCTAAAGAAACTCCATGTTTTTGTTTTTGTTTTTGTTTTTTGCCAAGTCCTAGCTTTGATGGGAAAACATCCCTGGATTGGGGGCTGTACATGAAGATCAGCATTAGAGAACTCAGTCTGAGTGCTCAAGGCCCTGGGTTTGATCCTCAGCACCACAAAACAAATCGTGTCCTAGGATGTGCCTGTATGTCTCTTTCTAGGAGAATAAATACACAGAGCTAAAATTCATGCAAAAAAAAAAATCACAGCCAGACTCGGACCCATTCCTCCACTCGCAGATGAAGGACTGGACAGGCTGAGAGGAAGGGACCTTCACAGAGACACAGCAGACCTTGGGGGAGAAAGGAGGCAAATGACCCCAGCACATGAACCCCATTAGCTCTGCCTCAAGATCTCTCAGAAGTGAGATGTTCTAGAATCACCCTCCCCCTTCCTCCCCGAGGAAAAGCCATCAGGAAATAGAGGCTAAAGATGAACATGTCCCTTCACCTTGGAGAGGCAACTTCAAGGCCTCTTTCATGTGGTAAAAACACAAAGGCAGCAGGCTATGGCGGTGCACACCTATAATCCCAGGGTTTAGGAGTCTGAGGCAAGAGGATTATGAATTAGAAGCAGCCTGGACTACACAGTAAGACCTTGTCTCAAACAAACCAAACAAAACCAGAAAAGCAGGCACTGGAGCGATTACTCAGCAGTTAAAGAGCACTGGCTATTCTTTCCGAGGACCTGGGTTTGAGTCCCAGGACCTACATGATGACTCACAGGCAGCTGTAACTCCAGTTCCAGGGAGTCTGATGTTCCCTGCCCCTGCCTCTGTGGGCACCAGGCAGGCAAGAGACACACAGACATATATTCAGGCAAAGCACCCATACACAACACCCTGGAACCCTCATAAAGGTGGAAAGAGAAAACTAGTTCTTCTGAGTTGTCCTGTGGCCTCCACACACATACCATGGTCCAGGTATACCTCCTGACATCTCTCTCTCTCTCTCTCTCTCTCTCTCTCTCTCTCTCTCTCTCTCTCTCACACACACACACACACACACCTACTACTACTAAATTAAGTTAAAAGAGCAGAAGTTGCTGGGCAGCAGTGGCGCACGCCTTCAATCGCAGCACTCAAGAGGCAGGCAAACCTTTGTGAGTTCGAGACCAGCCTGGTCTACAAGAGCTAGCTCCAGGACAGGCTCCAAAGCTACAGAGAAACCCTGTCTCAAAAAAGAAAAAAAAAAGCAGAAGTCACAGGTATATCTATGGTTCCAAATATAACACATTTCTTTGGCACAATGAACCCATAGCTCTGTTTATTCTTTCTTCCTCTCTGCTCAGTTCCTGGGCATGACCAGAATTCGACTGTGGGGTCTCCATTCACATCCCATTTGCTGCAGTCACAAGGTTCAAATGTCTCCATGCTAGGGACACTTACTATCCTTACAACCATGATGTTGGTCCAGAAAAGCCAGACACACGTAGGAAACTGCTCCACAGACACAGCCATCCCCTGGACCACTGACAGTGTGATCCCCACTGAACTCGGAGTTTCCACTACCTGTCTGTCTCTGCCCAGCAGCTAACTGAAAACCCTATTCATTCTCTGCTGTCCACCAGTCCTGTTTAGGTGTTGGCTGTAGGGACTGATATAGCTCAGCAGTCTAGCACATCCTTAGCACATTCCCCCTCCCCCCTGAAAAATAAAAGACTCCACACCACCTGTAACTCAGAAACAAAGCAGGCATTGTTCGGAGTCTGCTGAACTTTGGAGGCGCTGAACAAGAGGTGCTGAAACCGTCCTGACCCCTGGTGGCCCAACACTTGGAACTCATGAAGCCGTGAAAGTCTCTGACTAGTGCCAAGCGCCTTTTTGTGCAGCTGCACCTAACTGTGAGAAGCTGCTTTGTTTGTCAAGGTGCTGAAGCCTTTGAGGCTGGGCGCATCAACCTGGTGACTAGGAGATAGAGGATTGGTGGGCTGCGGGAAACCCCCAGCGTGGTCAGCTGCTACTGTGTACTGGTTAAAGACTAGCGCAGAGTCACCTCAAGATGCCATCAAAGATGACTTTACGCACAGGAAATGAGCAAAGGAAATACTTAGCTCTGAGGGGGGGGGAGCACTTCCGTGTAGTCATTTGGATTTTAGAAGACCCACAAGTACAGGCTGGGTCTTTAGGGTATTTTTGTAGCTTGAACTTACAGGCGGTAGGACCCTGACCCCATGGGAACTCCCTAGGTCACTGGAGGCACGTCGTTGGAAGGGACTGTGGCAATCCTACCCTTCCCTTCTGCCCCTTTCCCTGGCTTATGACACTAACAATATGCCCAGCCCTACTCCAGCACCCCATAGACTAGATCATAGATTAGAACACCCCAAAGTGAGAGCCAGACTGACCCCTTTCTCTTTTTTTTGGGGGGGGGTTTCAAGACAGGGTTTCCCTGTAGTTTCTAGAGCCTGTCCTGGAACTAGCTCTTGTAGACCAGGCTGGCCTTGAACTCAGAGATCCGCCTGCCTCTGCCTCCCGAGTGCTGGGATTAAAGGCGTGCGCCACCACTGCCCGGCTAACCCCTTTCTCTTTATAGTTACTGTATGCATGTCACTGTAGTGATGGAGGCCCCATCCACATGGTCGCTGTAGCCCCCTCTTTGAATCCTGTTTTCTTCCTCCTTCACACAGAAAAGTCCTGAACACCCTGCCCCATGAAACGTCCGAGAACCTTTCTGCCTAGTTCTGCCCTCTCTCAACTATTCTGCAGGAGTGAACAACCTCTCCTTGACTATGGTCAGAAGCATTTTAATTGCTGCTTGTTTATTCATAGGTGAGTTCTCTCTGTTACCCAGGCTGACCTTGAACTTAACCCTTCTGTCACCTCCCAAGTGCTGAGACTGTAGGGACGCACCACCACCACACTAACTGGGAAGTCTTTCTTTGTTTCTTCATTTTCTTTCTTTCTTTCTTTCATTTTTTAATCTTATGTGTATGGGTGTTTTGCTTGACTATATGTCTGTGCACCAATTGTGTGCAATGCCAGAGGAGGACACAAGAGGGCGTCAAATCCCCTGGAACAGGATTTACAGAGCGTTGTTAGTCATCCTATGGGTACTAGAAATCAAACCTGGGTCCTGGAAGGGCAGCCAGTACCCTTAACTACCCAGTCATCACTCCAGCTTAGGAAGTGCTTTCTTTCAGTGAATTTCCTAGAAAAGCCGTGAGTTCCCAATCCCTGGAGGTTTTAAAACAGAGGCTGGCAGGGATGTCGCAGAAGTGATCCCAGGCTCAGGGGAAGTTTGACAGAGATGTACCCTAAGGGTTCTGTAATCTGGAGTCCTTTGTCATAGATGGTGACATGGACGTACATCAGGACACAAACCTTTATCTATTGCTTGGCCCAGACCCTGTTCCCAGCCAAGCTAGTTCCTTTGCCTGGCTACATGCTAGTCTGGCCATCCAAGACTCTCCTGGAGAGCTGCCAAAGGCAAATCCTAAATCAGGCCAGAAGCATTGACTCCAAAGTCTTGCTCCACCGGCGAGAGGGCTCCGAACAGCTGGGCACAGTGAGAAGTGCAGGAGGACCAAGGCTGAGACCTACATCCCTCAAAATCCCGGCAGATATCAGCTAGGGGCCACTTTCCACGCCATAGTAATTACCCACTGTCTCTTCTGTTGAAGTGTTTAAGGACATAAAGTCAGAGGCCCAGGCAGGGGAAGGAACTCTGCCAAGGATACACAGCAGGTTCCTCTTTCTTGATCTCCACCCTCTTGCCGGCATCTCCCCTCCTCCATTTCTACCTCCTTACTGTTCCAGCAGAATACAGTCCTGAACAGATGTCTCGGGCAGTGGTAAGGGCAGGAATAAACAAAGTCTGTGTTCCTAAGAAGGGAAAGGCAGCTGCTTGGCCACTTACCACGTTGATGAACACCATGGTGGCTGGCCTCATCCTTGAGGAGACAGGGATGGAGATGAGCCGGCCCAGGGTGATGAAGCCCCAGAAGAGGCTGGGGAGGTAACCAGCCGTCTTGTGTCCGACAGACAGTGGCTTCTCCACAGCATAGCTATACACAAAGGCGGAATAAGCACCCTGTGTGGAGAGGGGAGAGAGCAAGCCTCACTGGGCACGCCAGTGCCTCAGCTGGGACAGGCTGGGGAGGGCGGGCAGAGGCCATCTGGTCTTGTCCCAAGTGGTTCAACCCAAGATGCCCTGGGAGCTAAGATCATGTGGTACACTCACACCTAAGCTGAAGATGGAAATGGTGCCACATAGGGCACCTGAGATGTCACTAGGTCCCTATGGACAGGCCTGGCTAGAAGAAAAAGGGCTTAACCTCCTGCTTTACAAATGAAAGAAAGAGAGGAGAGGGGTCCACATTCACTCTAGAGCGGTCTGCTGCAGGCTGGGGCTTGTGAATAGGAATGTCCCTCCTACAGCAGTCAATCATTCAGCCCATCAAGACGTCCCTAACCTAGAAGACTTCTGGAAAGGGCACTAAATAGAGTTAACAGAGTCACCCACTGGATGGACAGATGGGCTGGAGTGTGGCTTGTTTATGACATTAGTCTGTGAAGCCCCATTGATAGCACACCGGAGTTTATATAGTGTGGCCTCTCACAGGGCAACAGGGCTGTGAGCTGTCAAAACTGTGGGTCACAATCAGGCATGGTGCTCTTAGGAGAAGGACGAAGAGTGCAAAGCCAGCCTAGGCTACATTCCATCAAAACAGAGCAAAGCAACTAAAACTGAAAAATCTTGGGCCACATAGAATTGGAAATAAAATAAACAAAACACCAGACAGGCCCCTTTCTAGAATTCACCAATAACACTGATTGGTGGGAACAGAACAGACTCCTGGTTCTCACGGGCTGTGACCACTGTAGGAGATAGGCAGGACACGGGTTCATTGCTCTGTAGGCGAAGTTCTGCGGACCCCCTGTGCTTTTCTCTTCTTGCCAGTCCAGACTGGGTACCAGGGTAGAGGCCTCTCAGCAGAGCATGCTTCGGAGGAAGGCTCACCATCATCCCATCCGTCATGAAGAGGACCAGAGCAGCTGTGATGTGGATGGCAAAGAAAGAGCACGGGGCACCCCGGAAGTTCGTCCTCTGACAGCAGCTGAACAGGTCCTCCTGCCCTGAAG
This sequence comes from Arvicola amphibius, assembly GCF_903992535.2. NCBI lineage: Eukaryota > Metazoa > Chordata > Mammalia > Rodentia > Cricetidae > Arvicola > Arvicola amphibius. The sequence goes on along the minus strand of NC_052058.2, from coordinate 88,048,758 downwards.
GAGGCACAGAAGAGCGGGGAAGTCAACCCTTGCTACCTCCCCTCTGCTTGCCTACTTAGGGGAATCGGCAGGGACTGCTTGCCAACTCTACCTCCCCGGCTTTCAGGTACCTGTGAGGAGCAGCCACTATTCTTTGCCCACTCCTGGTAGAACTCAGGCTCCCTAGCTCCCCTAAGGTAACCCGGGAGAGAGTTGAGAGGATGGAGACAATCTGCCCTTTCCATTCTTCCTGCCAGGTAGCTCCATCTCTTACTTACCTTATAAGAACTGCCAGGGCCAAAGATTGTTCCTGATCCCTAGCCCTGCAGTCCAGGTTCATCTTCTGGGTGTGGGGTTTCTAGGGCAGCCAGAATAGATTACAAGAGCCCGCACCTGAGTGTGACTGAAACCTGGGGGCCAGTGAGGAGGTGTCGTCCTTCTCAGCAGGCCGGGTCTCCAGTGCCAGCTCATCTGCAGACAGGAGCAGTGGCTTCCGCTGGGGACAGGTCAGCAGGCGCTCCTTGGAGAGCAGGAACAGAACAGCCAGGGGCACTGGGAGCTGAGGGCAATAGAGGGGGCAGGAGGGTCTGGCTTGCTACATGTGGTCCATGCGGCAGGCTCACAGTCCAAGGTGCCCACCTCACCAAAGAGCCTTTGCCAGCCCACGAGGCAGGCATCTGCGTACCATCTAGGCTTGGTGTGAGCACTGCTGGCCTTGGCCACACCTATTTCTCACAGGAGATAGGGAAGCCTTTCAAAGCCTGGACTTACAAGGGTCCTGACTACTTAGGCCAGGTGCCGGGTGACTGGCTACTAACACCCTTACTCCCTATACTGCTACAGCACTGTGCCTCGCTTCTGTGTGTCACAGCCAGATAAAATGTGACAGGGGGGTGGCAGTCTGGAAAGAGCACTTGCTGTTCTTGCAGAGGGCTTAGATTTAGTTCCCAGTACCCACACGGCAGCTCACAACTGTACATAACTCTAGTTCCCGAGGATCTGACACTGTTCTCTGGCCTTCGTAGTCACTAAACGCACCCGACATACACTGACATGCAGGCAAAATACTCATATACATCATGTCGTTTTTGAAGGTGTGATTAGGGGGCAGAGGATGCAGCTCTGTCTACCAAGCATGAGGCCCCTGGGTTCTATCCTGGTACAATCAAGGGGTGAGGAAAACGTGCTGAAAAGATTTGTTATCACATTTTCCAGATGGGACAAACGAGGCTCAAAGTTATTATGCAGCCACATACTGTTAGGACTAGAGGAGACCTGAGGGGTCGACTAGACACAGAGAGTGCAGGGTTCCCCCACACGGCCAGCACTGGTTTTCGGATTCCAGCCTACATGCATGTTCCTACCTCTGGGCTGCTGGAGTGATGCTGTATCCTTGGAGGGTACTGAGCTCTGTTAGGAGCTAGATGACTAAGCTAGAAAACACAGGCATGGGAAAGTGTCTGTTTCCCCTCCCCCTGCCCAGCTCTCTGCTCTCCACACGGAGCCATTTAGTCCCAAAGGTGCTCCCTAACCCAGCAGGAAACTCCTCCTACTTCTGAGGTTGCCTGGAGAAGCGGCCACTGCCTCCCACAGGTGTTCCTGCTCAGGCCAAATCACCTTCACTACCAGGAAACTTTATGAAATCTAACTGCTGTTCTTCCTGGTTTGGCTGTAAAGATGCTCACACCAGTCTGAAGACAAAAAGCCACCCAACCCCACACTGACACCTCCCTACGGTGCTCTTGAGAGCCTATTTCAACACTCAAAAGGCAATCAAGGTCACAGTTAGGTGTGTTGACACACACCTGGAGTCTCTGCTACTCAAATGGCAGGAGCTGAAGATCAGCCCAGGGCACCCCAAGTGTAACCCCAACTCACAATTTACAACAACGGGGTCAAGTTCAAACAGCCCTTGGAGGTTATAAAGCCACACACGGAGACCTGCATAGCAAGAGACCTGTGTCTCTGTGCTGGGGAGACTCAGCCCTCCCTCCAGCAACTGGGGAAGCAGGAAGCAGGCATGGAGGCCTCACCAGCAGAAAGCCTGACAGAAAGCCAAAGGGAAGCAGCTGAACCCCAGGCCTGGCACTTGGGAGGCCTAAGGAGGTGGGTGAAGGGAACAGCTTCACAACAGATTAGCTGGCAGGAACATACCTCGCTTTTACAGGAATCCCATTCGGGGACACCAGTGCCACCCTGAAGACCAGCCAGTGCCAGGCAGGTGTGTGTGTGTGTGTGTGTGTGTGTGTGAGCATAAGGAAGCCAGTCCATCTACTGCTGTAATTCCTTCGGCCGCGGGCTATTTATGTTCACACACACAAATAGGGAAATTCCCGGAAATCTTGTAGCAAGCAACCTCGCCAGTTTGCACCTCTGTGGGGAGAACAGACCCTGGGCCTATGCAGGGCTTCCTGCATGCAGAGTCATAGCAGGGATCCTTCCCTAAGCAGGGATGCAGGTTCAAAGCTGCCTTGATCCAAAATGGTGGCCACGGATATAAAAGGGACAGGAGAGAGAAAAAGTGGTACTTTGCTGAGGGCATCACTGACTTTCCAGCCCAGGAAAAGGAGCAGACTAGGCCTCTCTCAGTTCCCTATCAGGACCTCGGGCCAGTGAGGTGTGACACCCCTCTTGCATGCCCAGCACTGATATGGTTGGGGCTTAGGGCCCTTTCGGTCCTTTATGCAGGCATTCCTCTGAAGCAGCACAGTAGCCAACGGCCTCTGGAGGACGGGGAAGGCCTACGGCAGAGAGGCCCTGGGCCAAAGTGAGGAGGCTCACACAGGGACTCTCTCCCACAGCCAGGCTATTGGCCACCTGGAAAATCTTCACTTCCAGTCCATGATGGGCCCAAACCAGGAGGCCTGGTCATTAAGACGGCTTGAGCGGTCACGCCCAAGCCTGGTGGGTGGGGGACCAACAATCTCCCCTGGGTTCACAGGGGATCCTCTTGAGGTGCAGAGCACCGGAGGGTTCTAGGTGGAAGCCAGAATCACCACTGACTTGGCCACATGCATGAAAGGGGGCCTGAGTGGCTAAGCTGGTTGGGATTAGTGGTCTCTGTGCTGTTTAGTGTCTTGTTAATGACCCAAACTGGAGTCCCATGGAAACAGGGAACATAAATTGAGAGAATGCCCCATCAGATTGGCCCGAGGTCATGTCTGTGAAGCATTTTCTTGATTTATGCTTGATGTGGGTGGTGTTGCCCCTAAGCAGGTAGTCCTGGGTTGCTTTAAAAAAGCAAGCTGCGGGGAGTGGGGAACTGGGTAGATGATGGCTCAGCCCTTGAGAGCACTGGCTGCTCTTTCAGAGAACCCCGGTTCAATTCCTAGCACCCACATAGCAGCTTACACATGTCTGTAACTCGAGTTCCAGGGGTTCTGACACCCTCACACAGACATACATGCAGGTGAAACACCACAGAACATAAAATAAAAATAAATTATTTTTAAAAAACAAGCTGAATAAGCCATGGGGAGCAAGGCAGCAAGCAGTGTTCCTCCATGGCTTCTGCCTCAGTTCCTGCCTCCAGGTTCCTGCCCTGGCTTCCCTCCATCGTGGACTATAAAGCATAAGCCAAAATAAACCCTTTTCCCCTTTAGCTGCTTATGGTCACAGAACAACCAAACGAGGACAGTCTCTCTGTCGTTTCTACCACAGGAAGCAGGAACTCAAGGCGCAAGGCCCAGGAGATCCCCATCAGTGATGAAGGACCCCAGAGAAGAAGCCACTATCTGCCATGGCCTCTTGGTTATGGAGGAACAGAAACGATTTTTCCACAGGCCTCAGAGAACTTGGAAGCTGATCCTGATTTTCACTGTGTAAACATAGCCAGAGCCTTCCTTTCTTGAGAACTGCCAACACAAAGTCACAGTGAGGGACTTTGGAGATGATCCCTACAGGTCACTTCTCCTGACTGCGCACCACGGGGCCCTGGCATGTTTCTTGGGTCTGAAGATTCTGTGCCGGGAAGCTGGACTGGGAGGCCTGCATCGTCCCCCAGCTCCTTACCCTACCTGCCCCAGGGACACTTACGTTGATGAGAGCCATGATCCAGAAGGCATAGGATACGTGGTTCTCGGTCGAATCCTTTGGGGGTGGCCTAGGGATCGTCTGGTTTGACCAAGGCTGGGTTGCTGCATGATGCTGGCCCAGGACCGGGGATGCATGGAACAGGTGGCTTCTGGAGGTGGCATTGGCCGTGCTATTAGCAGGAAAGCAGTTGGCCTCTGACAGGAAGGGATCAGCAATCAGGGGGCTCAGCAGAGCACCAAAGCCCACGAAGAAATGGAGGACCTGGGTGGGGGTGGGTACCACTCAGCCTGCTTCAGGACTTGCTTTCAGAGGGTGCAACCTCCCCTCACCTTTACCTGGAGTCCCAGCCAGGGTCCCCCTGCCTGGCCCGAGAGTTGGGAGGAAGACTTAGGAAGCAGGAGAGAGAAGGAAGAATGTCGAGAAAAGCCCCCTTGCCCCACACTCCATACCTGGGGTAACTGGTGTGGCAGGAGTCAACCCTTCCTCCCCCTCTCCCTTCCCCAACTCTGTTGGCATTGGTGCTGCACCTGTTACAGAAATCAGTTTCACCAGCTTGATTGGACTAAGACACACCTGGGGCACTAGGAAAGCACCCCTCTGGGGATGTCTGTGAAGGCATTTCCAGGGAGGCTTAACTAATGAGGGAAGACCCACCCCAAATATGGGTGACCCCATTCCATCAGCTGGGGGCTAAGGCTGAGTCACAAAAGGAAAAGGAGACAGCCAAAACCTGGCATTCCCCTCTCTGTTCCCTGGTTGGTGCCAAGGACTGAGCCACTCCTGACCACACCGTTCCCCCATCGTGGACTGTATCCCCCTAAACTGTGAGCCAAAATTAACTCGCTTCCCTTAGCTTGCTTCCTTGGGTACTTGGTAACAGCCACAAATGCTGGATGACTGGAAGGAAAGAGGAAAGGAGCAGAGAGATGTGAGAACGGACAGCGAGCCCTGAGCCCTCAGTAACACTGCCCTTCCTCGTTAGAGAACTTTAGTTAACATCGGGATTCCTAAGAGAGGCCAACAAGGCAGGCAGAGATCACCCCTGGAGAGAGGGAGAAAGCCAAACCCAGGTATTAGGTTACTGATGGTGTGTGGCCCAGCTAGTAAGAGATCAGGACAGGCTGAGCCACCACCATCCCTGGGGACGGCCTGGGAGCTCCCTATGCTCTGCCCACTACCCAGCCTCCCCCTGAGCAGCTCACCTGAAGGAAGAAGGCTGAGTCCTTCTGGTATATCCTCACCAGCTGCATGTTGGCCACGGTGTCGATGCAGCCCATGGCGAGGCCCGCCAGCGCTATGACCGAGGCCAATACCTTCACATCATGGCAGAAGGGGATGACAGCAAATACCAGGGAGATGGTCAGGGTAGAGGTGAAGAGGGCCCATAACGACTGGGCCAGGCTGGGCAGGGGAGAGCTGGAGTCAGCAGAGGAGCCCAGAGCCTCCCTGGAAGGCCCCTGCTCCTAGCCATTGCTCTGCCCAGTGGGAAGGGAACTGCTCACAAGCTGTGGACTGCAGGCAGGTGGGTAAGCACGTCCTAGGTGCAGCAATAGCCTCTGATGGCTGCCATGAGGACGCCTGGTGTCGTACTGGTGCTCACTAAGCCCAGCTACCGCGTTATGTTGCTAAAACCTTAAATTATCCACTTTAAGCAATTCTGTGAGACAATATTCCTGTCCCTCCCAGGGAGGCTCCTTTGAGCATCTTCAAGGGATATCTACAGATAAGGGTTGGGGATCCGGGATGAGCCTGAGCCTGGAAGTCCTCAGCTGGGCAAGAGTAGGGCCAGGTAAGCTACGTGTACCCTTCACACAGAAATTGACAAGAGCTGTCTTTCCAGACAGAGCCAAGCTGCGAGGAGCAAAGTTACAGCACAGAATCTGGTTAATTCAGTACGCCTCTTCAAGGACAGAGGTCAGGGGCTATCCCTACAGAGACCAGTCTGAGCAGTTCCCGGTTCAGACAGACATCAGAACATGCGGAGGGCTATCCCCATGAGAGATGGATGTTAAAATCCTTTTGGCAGGAAGTTCTACCTTATAACCAAGTGCCTAGTGACAGGATCAGGCTTCTGTGTTTAGGACCACTCTATAGGCTAATAGGCTGGGTTGGGGGAAGAGCTTGGGCAACAAGAAGGTTCTGGAGGCTGTGGAAGCATGTCCTCAGATTATGAAAAGGGAGAGGGGTGATTCCAGAACACTGGAAGAGCAGAGGGGACCCCCAGAGGCGGAGCAGACTGTCTTATGCCAGCACTCGACTCTGGTCCCCTGGGCACTCAGCCACCTCATCTCCTTGCATCCGATTAAAGCCTTTATCAGAGGAGTTCTGTTGATAGCAGCGGTTCATTATTTTGTTATTTTCTCATTTCCAGGCTGATCTGCTGAGGAGATTACTGTTCATGACCCATGTCTGTTCCCACTCAGAACCTGGGGGTAGACTGCTTCAAGGCCCGACTGAAGAGGGTAGAGGGAAGGTGGCTGCAATGTGGCTGCAGTTTTGCAGCTGTCCCTTGGTCCCTGCTCTGACAGTCCCCAGCCCTCACCACCCAGCTATCTTAATCTGGTGCTTGCTTGTGTTCCTGCTTCCTGCCCCGTGACACCACATCTCACTCTTCCTCCGGACCCAGTTCAGAGGGGATGTCGGTACACCCAAGGCTTGACGAAAATGGCAGACCTTAACTTTCCACCCTCTCTCTCCTCCCACACCTCCTTTCCTTGTCTAAGACAGGCAGGCAACCTCTTGCAGACCAACTTCAGGAATAGCAAGGTCACTTCTATGTACCTTCACCAACCCGTTACCCCAACCTCACACACAGGCCAAGTACAAATACTCTGAGGAATTAACTCATTATGTATGGCAGCTCTCCTAGCACTCTGAGGTAGAAGGAGGAAGACAGAGAGTTCTGCACAGCCTGGGCTACACAGCGAGACCATTTATCAAAAATGCAAAAGAAACCAAACAATTGGATGAGACCTGGGCAAGTGGCCACACTGTGTGTCTAGTGTGTGTCTATCAGGTGTCCTGGGGTACGGCTTGTGTGGAAGTGGTCCAGTACAGCCCTCAGGCTTCTCGCAAAACCCTGAGGGCATGGAATCTAAGACCAATGAGCTGTGACAGAAGAACCCACGGGGAGGTAGGCAAGGGAAGGAAGGGTAAGGCCTGGTGTTGCCACGTGTGCAAAAGCCACTGACATTCATCCACAGTGGTACACGTGAGCTGAGCATACTGGGAGGTGGACCTCATGCTTGTGCCCATTTGACTCATGAGTGAACCCAGGCTAGGAGGAAGCAGACATGGAAAATCCCTTCCCTCTGTCTCCTGCCAGGACTTGGGCTGTGGTTGGAGTCTAAGCTGACTACCAGAGTCTGGAAGGCTGACCCCACATTTGTCCTGAGAGTAGAACCAGCGGTTCACTCTTGCAGGTGTTGCAGGGCTTTGTGCAGACATTCCAGAAATCCTTCAGAATGGAACGTGGCTCCCGGGGCCAGGCTAAAGTATATGCACTGCCGATTTTAAATCCCTTTCAGGAAGGTGGGTAACTGGAGATTACAGAGTAGTAACGTTAAAAAGATTTTTGACATCAAAGATGCAGCGGACTGTGTGGTGAAAACACTTGGTTCAAGGCTCACCTCTGATACTGCCCAAAGTGTGACCGTGGCAAGTTACTACCTCTCCCCTCTTGAACCTCGGTTTCCTCCCTTCTAACCGAGGATAGCCAAGTGCACCATCTTAAGGCCTCATGCGGTTCCCTCTCCAGTTCTCATCCAGTTCTCCTTGCAGCGCTGGACCCAGGATATGTGCCAGCTCTAGGCGCCTTCCCACCTTTCTCATGAGTGATCCTCGTAGGCTGATCCAGGAGTGCCCCAGCAGCCCACCTCCTGGCCACACAGTGTGTTCCAGTGAGAGCAGCTCAGCTAGCACCTAGGGACCTTCTCACCTTACAGACCAGGAAGCCGAGGTCTAGATGGGAAGACAGTAGTGTGGAACGGAGCCCAGGGGCTTGACGCCCAACTGAGGCCAACATCCAGAAGAGCACCATTGGCCTGCCCTCCACTGGAACTCAGACATGAATGTTAAATGAATCTCTTTCCTCCAGGGCCTAAGAAACATATGCCAGAAAGCCTGATAAATGGTCAAGTTACTTATTAATGACTTCACAGGAAGCCGTAAATGGGAGTGGAGAGAAGGAGGGGCCCTGGCATCCTCCTTCAAGTTGGCTGTGATTACGGAGGCATTGCCTGCTGGGCCACTTTGGCTCTGTGACCTTGAGTGAGCTGCTCTAACCCCTCTCAGCACTGGTTGTCAGGTACACATGTGACCACCTTGGTGTGTCCCTGCCTTGGGCACCTGGTGCCCTGAAAAGACTGCATGGCTTTTTACTGGCAGAGCCCTCTCCTGCTCTCTGTCTGCAGCTGGGAAAGAACTCTGTTGAGGCCTAATTCCACACTGCTGGAATCACCCCAGGGTCTGGGATACCATTGCTCTCCCTCTCTGTGGCAAGATGCTCGGGACCTCACCTTTCCCGGTTCTCTTTCTATAGAAGACTCAGGGAAGGGATGGGGACAGATTTGGTGGAAGTCCCAGGAGAAGCCTCACCTACCTACCTTGAGGGACAGAAAGTCTTTCTAGGATCTAGGATCAGTTGGCAATTTTCTCTCAAGCCAGGCTGGTGGGGGCAAGAAGGGCTCCCTATACCTCAGTCACCTCAAGCCTCCATATGGATGTTCCTGGCCCATGTTGGGGAGGCAGGACTGCCCTGTTTGACCCAGGCTGTTGCTGCACCCTGCCCCAGTGTCTCTCTGGGTGCTGAACATTTGCGAAGTGCCTTAGAGCCAAACTTTAGGTCTGTCTGCCTAGACACCTCTCCCCCAGTTCCTGACATACCTGACCTGTTTCTCAACAGGCAGTTCTTTCTTTCTTTCTTTTTTTTTTCTTTTTTGGTTTTTCAAGACAGGGTTTCTTTGTGAAAGAGTCCTGGTTGTCCTGGAACTCTTGCTGCAGACCAGGCTGGCCTTGAACTCACAGAGATTCATCTGGCTCTACCTCGTGAGTGCTGGGATTAAAGGCACGCACCATCACTGCCCGGATAAGAGCCAGTTCTTAATGTCACCTCCCCAAAGTGGTCTGCCCTGGGCACCTAGCTAGAGTAGCCCACAGCTCCGTCACCCTCTCTCCCTGTTCTATTTCCACTATCACACACTGCCTTCCAGAAGGGACATTTAGGAAGAGCAGGGACCTTGTCTGGTGCCCTCAGCCCTGAAATAGAGCGTGGCTCAAGGAGCATTTGTTGATGAATGAATTAACTCATGGGATGAGTTCTGAGATGCTTTAATTAAAACTATAGAAACCATATATGGTTTCTATACTATAAAATTCACCTATTTAAGTATATAACTCAATGTTTGTTTTTATTCATATCGTGAATAGTGAACCATTACCATAGTTTAAGTTTTGAGGTTTGCTTATTGTCTTTGTAAGACAGGGTCTCACTATATAGCTAAGGTTTTCCTAGAACTCACAATCCTCCTGCCTCAGCATCCCCACCCCCACCCTGTTTAAATCCGCCCCCACCCCCAGACTCCAAGTGCTGGGAGTATCTTAAATTTAAAAACATTTCTGTCATCTCAGAGAGAAATCCTCCATCCATCAGCAGTGACCCCTGTGTTTCTCCAAACCATCTCCAGCCTCAGGTGACTTCCTACCTCTTTCTATGAGGCTTTCTGTCACTCCGTGCTGGACAGCCCATGTGAACGGTCTTATTCCCTGTGTGGTCTTTCCTGACTGGCCATTTCAGGACTAGAACTTTGGCTGCACCAGACACCCTTGTAAGGACGGCCCCATAGGCTTGCCTGCCCCTTTGTTTATGCATCGTTTCATTTACCTAACCGCCTACTTGTGAAAATCTGGTTTATTTCCACTTATTTATGATGAGTAATGTTATTGTGCACATCCAGGTACACATTTTGGTGTGGGCAAATGTTTTCCCTTCTCTTGAGCGTAGACTGAGGAACAGAACTGTCGGGTTCATGCTAACTCCATGCTGAAGCTTTGCTCTTGTCTTATTTTGATTGAGACAAGTTCTCAGGGAGTCTAGGCTGGCCTCAAAGCCCTTATGTAGTGAAGGACAGCTATGAATCTCCATCCTCCTATCTCCGTCTCCACGGACTGAGACTATAGGCTTACACCCCTATGCCTGGCTTTCAGATGTTTTTACACAAGAACATTTCTGGTGTTGAACCCCCAGTAAGACCCGGGCACATGGTGGACAAGCTGTTGAAGGGACAAACAGAGGCTTCTGGAAGTGAGGTCAGTTAGAGCCCAGCCCAGAGAGGGGAACTGGAGGTGTTGCGTTCCGGGTCTGCAAGGGGCCAGTGACTTGAGATGCAAGTGGCCTTGGAGTTGGCTATGAGGAAGGTGTGAAGACTCAGTTTGCTATAAGGGTTTGCAGGAGGGATTTTTAGCTGGGTCTAGGCAGCAGGAGACTTGAAGATAAGAGGGACTTAGATTTAAAAAGATAGATAAGGAAGGTGTCAATTGGCATGTGTAGCTATCCAGCCCTCTGACCACTTAGTGCAGGGGAGAAGCCAAGGGGAGATTGGGAGATGCTGGCGATCTTAGATTGTCAATCTACTGATGTCCTGAGATAAAGGGGTTTTCCAGCTGACGGATGGTTAGACAGGTCCCACAAAACCCCAGTCTTTTGTTTAAATACCCCTTACCAGTCCTGTCAATCGCATGCCTCCTCAGCCTGCCAGCCACGTGGCTTTCTATGCCTCTTCTCTAGATTTCCTCTTTGCGCTAAACAAGATTTTCCTAGGGAGGCTCCAGTTCAGGTTCCAGTGGCTGCTCCTCCTCTGCTGGCCCTGCAGATGGCCTTCTTTAAAGGCCAAGCTCTTTGTCTCTGCTAAGAGTAGGGGAGGAAGGCTGGTGTTGCCCTGAGGTGCCACTCCAACGCTTGCCCTACAGAGGCATCTAGAAGGCTCCATGTGGCCCAGGGCCCTCAGATTAGGCAGGGCATAGGACCTAAGCAGAACCCTAAAGCAAAGCATCTGTGTGTCACTTCCCCCCACACCCTCTCTTCAGCTGGCCCCTGAGATTGGTTAAGGCAATCCCCCATTCAGAGTGCCAGCCTGGCGCACTGACTGGTAATCACTTAAGCTGAAAAGCACTTCCTTGCAGGGACATTAGCATTTCAACAGACGGGGAGGTTGTGCTCCCCACTTTAGAGGCCACGTCAGGATTGGCTAGGCTTCTGTTCACTTCGGTGGGGGGTGGGAATGGGGAGACTGCTCAGACTTAGCCAGGTGGGGGCCATCATTGCAGACACTCAGAATCTCCCCTTCTTCCCCACCAGAACCCTGCTTTGCTCTGTATCAAAGAAAACAGTTCTTGGTGACATTTGGTCTTGAAGCTGTGAGGGCCAACCCTGAGAGCCCTGCCTGGCTCTGGAAGAGCCCAGAGGTCCACACTGCCTTCCCAGGGACTGTTGGACCTCAAGAAAACTCAGTTCATGAAGACCGACAGGATATCTATGCGTCTCCATCTCCTGCATAGACCTTAGCTACAGAGCTGTCACAACAGAGCGGGAACCCCTTCCAAGGCACCTAGGACTGCGGACAAACGCCCACATGCAAACCCTGGAACTGTGCAATGTGGGACAAAGTCCCCCTTCCCTCTTTCCTTCCTTCCTTTCTTTCTTTCTTTCTTTCTTTCTTTCTTTCTTTCTTTCCTTTTCCTTTTTTGTTTTGTTTTAGTTGCTTGAGACAAGGTCTTGCTATGTAGCCCAGGCTGGCCTTCAACTCAAGGTTTTCCCGACTCAGCCTCCGGAGAGCTGGGATTACCACACCTAAATGAATTTCATAACCACTCTATGCCTCTGCTTCCTCGTGTATAAAACAGAGACAATATTATTACTTTGCAGGGCTGTAGTAAAAATTAAATGGGTTGATACAAGAACTAAGAATAGCCCTGGCACAGGCCTTTTGCACAATGGTTTAGTAACTATTGTTGACATGGCCGTGGTTTCCTGCTGCAGGGCTCTCTCTGACGCCTATTCCAAGCCCTGGTGGATAAGGAACTTAGAGACAGGGGCAAAATCAGGGAGAGATGGCCCAGTTGGGTGTGTATGTCTTCCCATTTCAGAAAAGCAGGCTTGCCAGCCTGCTGCTTAGAATGATCCTCCTTCACCCTCCTGTTTGCACTACATGTGTTCCTAAAACATCCTAGGAAGGAGAGTTTCTCCAGTTCATATCCGTGAGGGTCAGGAGTGAGGCCCAGAAGCAGGGAGCTTGCCTGACACACGCCCAGCACCCCCACACAACAACAGACCCCCCTCCTCTGACAGTCAGAGATATTCCCTCTTTCTCTTCATTAATTTTCTAGGTTGAACAAGTCTTTAAAATTCCTGTATATCTGATCCTATCCCAAACCCACAAAAAAAAATTCAAAAAGCAACAACAAAAAAAAACCAAAACAAAATAAAACAACAACAACAAAAACCACTGATAGGTACAAGACTTGCTTAGGAAAATTCTTGCATTTGCAAGAGAATATGGAGGAAATGAAAACCATCACTTTCCAATTACTGAGGTATGGCAGGCTCTGGATTGCTTCGACTGGGGTCCACTTTATGTTGACATCTGTACTACATCTTCCTATCGCTGCACACACAGCTGGAGGATTAAGCACTTAGAGCCCTCGGGCCCAGAATGGCCCCTACACCCGGTTTTTTAAATTACTTCTTTTGCGATAGACCTCCCAACGGTGGTTTTACGATCCAGGTGGAATGAGGAGGACCACATAGCAGCCTCAGCTCTAGGTCTCTCTCTGCTCCTGGCTGAACAGAGACGGAAGGCTGCTGCCCTTCTGGAAGAGGGGCTCCTATAAGTTAGCCAGGACAATAACACTCTGCGCGGCACCCAAAGGGTGTCATTCCGAGTGCCAGAGAGAGAAATCAGAGCTCTGTCCTGGCAGAGGCCAGGGAGGAGTAACAAGGTAGAGGGGTACAGAAGGGGACCCTGGGCACCAGAGATAGAGGATGGATGAGAAGCTTTATATTTCTCTATCTGGCCCTCACAAGGACTCAACCTCCGCAGGCCAGCGCTGCAACCGTGTCCTGGCTCCCTCAGGAGACCCCAGGGGCCTCACCACCTGCGCCAATTGATGCGGAGCTACTATTAGTAGAGCCAACAATGGGTGCCTGTTCAAACCCACAGGCCAGTCATGTCACCGAGAACTGCTCCCTGAACTGGCACCACCAACTGTCTTCCCATCTCAGTGCCAATTCCACCTCCAGTGCTGGGGCTACAAAACCTCGAGAGGAGCCGCGAAATAAGGGTCCTACGCATCTCTGCACATTCCATCACTTCTTGGCTGGTGGGCATGGAGAGCAGGGGCAGAACGGTTTTAAGCTCTTTCAGGGGTGAGTGAAGGCAAATACATTGCCCAGAAGTCACCTTCAGTCCCGGGAGAGTTTTCCGGGAGAGCTTGTGGTGGGGGAGGGAGGCAGCCCCTGGGCTAAGATCCAGCCCAGCAGGGCAGGTGGTCGCAGCTGCGGGGTTGTGGAGGGGCGCGCGGGCGCGACACTCACGTCCTCTTGAAGACGCCCCCGAGGGCGCTGCCCAGCAGGAGGCAGAGCTGCTGCGAGAAGAAGACCCAGGAGATCTGGGGCAGCGAGCTGTGCGTTTGGCAGCGGAGGTCCAGCAGCGTGGGCCCCAGGAAGGCGATGCACAGGCCGAAGCTGAAGAAGACGCTCCAGTAGGTGAGCGTGGGCTGCAGGTTGCGGCGGAGCAACCCCGACACCCGGCCGTCGCAGCCCATGACTCGGCCGGCTGCTCGCAGCGAGCCCAGGGCCGAGTGCGGCGGTCGACAGGAGGCCGGGCGGGAGGAGGAGAAGAGAGGAGGGTAGCGCCAAGCGGCTGCCCCGCCCTCGGCCAGCGCGGGGACGCCCGGCAGCCGGGGGCGCCGTGGACGCACGTGTCCCGCCGCGGGGACCGCCCCGCCTCGCCCCGCCTTGCCTCGAGTCCCGGGGGGTCCGGGCTGAAACCCAACCGGGCACGACCCGCGGGCTAGCGCCAAACGCTCCTCGAACCCCACACGGCAGCCTTTCCTCTTGGAGACCTGAATCCTCTTCAGTTGCTCCAGGAGGTGTTGCAGGTGGACTTCGAGGGTGTGCCAGAGCCTCCCTCTACCCCACCCCAACAGAAAAAGTAGTCTCGTGTGTACATTGTTTTCTTGTGGCTTTCATTTGTAATCTCAAGGGGTTCAGCATATTGTCCTTGGGAGTCCCTCATCTTCACCCCTAGAAACTTGGACCTTCGTTTTGCTGTTTTTAGATTCTGGGATTGATTCTAAGGCCTACAGCATGGTAGGCAAGTGTCCCCAGTCTTAGAAACTTAGGTCTTCCCCACTCTAAACTTGGGGATAGGAGGGCAACACCGGCACCTGTCCCATAGCAGGTGTAACATGCAGGAAGACCAGGCTCAGTTCAAGACCATTTCTTCGCAGTGCAGTGAGGGAGGGCAGAAACCCTAGGAGTTCTAGAGTGATTCTGAGATAATCTTCCAGAGTTCTCTTTCTTGAAAAGGTCTGCACGGGGTGGAGGGGCTTGTTTATGCTCCAGGACCCTGCTGCAGACCCCAGTAGCCCTGAATGGTTGTGTGTGGTCCCGCCTCTGAAAGAGCTAGGATGTGCCTGTACCAGAATCTAGGAGCAGAGCAGTAAGGCCCTTCGGTGTCTTTTTTGCCACATGTTCTAATAGCGGTGGAGGTAGAGACATCTTGCCCGCTTGTATCTAGGGGTACCAGGACTGAAAGTTCCCAGACAGGGTTTGGCTGAGTGACCCCCATGGTGAGTTGGCACAAAGTGGAAACCATCAACTTCGCTTGCAGGCACACTGCCTCAAAATGCTACCCCATACCTGTTCCATCCTGTCCTGGGCACGTCCTGTCCTGGGCTGTATTCATCAGAGGAAGGCTCCAGGAAGTGTCCTGCTGTCTCAGTCACTCTGTGGGTGATGGCAGGGACTAACTTAATGGTAGTAAGGGTGGGCTTTGCAGTACTTGTTATAAAGTACAAAGTTACCATCTAGAAAAAAAATAATCACTAGCTTTTGAGTCCTCTCAGCCACTGCTGCAACATTCTAGAGCAATGGAGCTCAGAAATGGGGAGGGTGACCTCTGGTTCAGACCCCTGCCTCCTCCCGTTGTCCCGGTGATAGCTTGATTGCTTTGTTCCTGGCTGACACTTCTACTGATGGAGACTTTGCTTGCCATTTTCTTCTCATTTTTTAATGTTTTAAGATATTTATTTATTTTATGTATGATTTGCCCGCATGTATGTCTGTGCACCATGTGCATGCCTGGTGCCAGTGGAGGTCAGACAAGGGTGTCAGATCGCCTGGAACTGGAGTTACAGATAATTGTAAGCCACTGTGTGGGTGCTGGGAATCCGATCTGGAAGAGCAGCCAGTGCTCTGAACTGCTGAGCCATCTCTCCAGCTCCTGCGTGTCATTTCTAGAGACCAGCTTCCATCTTGAGTCAACTCTTGGGTAGGCTGTCTTCCACGGAGCCGAAATGTCCTTCTTGTAGCTAGCCGTTCCCCAAAGCCTCATACAGAATGACCCTCCTGCTCTGCATCTGTTAGTCCTTCCAACATGTGATCTGGATGCAGGGATTTCACACGTGACCTGGACACGGGGATTTCACTTCTCCAACCAGCTTACCTGGAGCTCTTTGTGATTTTTCCAGATGGTGCATTCCAACTGCCTTGCCCTACCTACCAGCTGGCTTCTCTGCCACAACAGCCACGACCCTGATAACTGGGAGCAGCCCAGTGTCTGGGATGATAAAAATATTTTATAGTTTGGTCTGAATAGAAGTTGCTGTTGACTTTTAGAGGATACCTCCAATATATTGCTTTTTTTTTTTTTTTGGCAAGCTGAGCAATTCAAATTAAACAGAAAGCAAAAGTCTTAAAGTGTTTTAAGTCAGGACCCTGTAGCCTGTACTTTCCTTTCTTCTCCCTTCTCCCTTCTCCCTTTCCCTTCCACTCTCCCCTTCCTTTTTCCTTCTCTTCCCCTCTTTACCCCCTTCCCTTTTTCCTTTCTCTTTCCATCTTTGGTTTTTGTCTGCCTGTCTGTTTCCCCACTTGGTGCTAAGGACCAAACTCAGGGCTTTATCCATCTGTGTCACTCTGCCTCACACTCTACAGCTGGCCCTTGCACACTCTCTACAGCTGGCCCTTGCACACTCTCTACAGCTGGCCCTTGCACACTCTCTACAGCTGGCCCTTGCACACTCTCTACAGCTGGCCCTTGCACACTCTCTACAGCTGGCCCTTGCACACTCTCTACAGCTGGCCCTTGCACACTCTCTACAGCTGGCTCTTGCACACTCTCTACAGCTGGCCCTTGAGATTTGTTAAGGCAATCCCCACTCCATACTACATGCATGTTCTGTCATTGAGCTAACCCCCCAGCCTTCCCTGAACCCTTCCCTGCCCCTCTCCCCTCAGCACAGAGAGAGAGCTCTGTGGAAATCCCTTATTAGCAATAAGGCCAGATTACAAAGAGAGAGCCCATTGTCCATCTCAAAAGACTGGGGACCAGAACACACACAGAATAGCAACTGTCCTTGTGCCCATTTGAACTCCAGAATCAGATACTTCCTGATAATCCCTTAAAAAAGCTCTTAAAATTGTCTGTGTCTATTCTCTCCTCCTCTGTAGAAAGAGACACCTAAGCTTCCAAGTGATGTCGTTTGGGTAACTTATCACACACCCCTGTGATTTCACCCGTGTGGGGGTTCAACTTTTTATCCCATTTAATGTTCCTCAGTTTATTCTAGCAAGCTTTCAAAGGATGGAGGGAATCCCCCTTTACCTCCACATTACCCATCAGAAGCATCTGTAGAGGCTTACTGCGCTGTACAATTATGAAGTGGGCATTTTATCACATGTAATTTATACTATAGTAAAATCACCAGAGAAGAAAGTAAGCAGGAGTGAGGTGAACACCCCGCACTGAGTCTGTGCTCCTCAGTCTTACATCATTGGAGGCTCTGCTGTAAGAGGCTTTGGGTGGAGATGTCGGGCAAGGAGATGGGCAGCTAGGGGATGCACTCAGCAGGGGGATAACTGAGAGACCAGAGGAGCTCTGCCTGGGAAGCGGGCATGCAGAGGTGATGGAAGCAGATCTAGAAGATGAACTGGGGCAGCAGGGTCAGGCTCATCCTCTTCCCTTCTTGTCTTCTGCTTCACACATTCTCCACGTCCTCCTGAAGAATTCAAGCTTGGACACTGTAAAAGCCAGGCGACTTCATCTGGGGTCTAGGAACTGCAGCCGGGAAAGCTCAGATCCCACAGCTGTGAGTGCGCCAAAGCTACTTATCTGACAGAGGGAGTTCCACAGGTACCTGGGAGGAGGGCGGCTGTCAGAGACACAGGCCTCTCACCCACCAGGCTACTGTTCCGGGCTTGCACACGATTGGCTGAGCTGTAGGCACAGGTATAAAATTCGTTAGTTGTTTATGAGCCTGTTACAGCTACCGTATCCAATAAAAGACATTAATGCCTTCCAAGGCCTTGGCCCAGCTCAAAGTTCTTGTTCCCATGCCATTTTCACGGCCAGTTGAAGAATTCTCTCCCTTGCCAGGAGGCTACATGCCTATGTTCCCAGTACTTGAAGGATAGGGGGAGGAGTTCCAGGTCACCCTAGCTGCATAGAGAGTTGGCTAGGCTACCTCAAAAACTAAACAATAAATCCCTATGAGACAGCCCAATATTTGCATAGGTCAGTAGTTTCTTAAAGTTCCCCCAATTTCATTTATTTATTTATTTATTTTTCTTCTTTCTGAGGCAGGGTTTCTCTGTGTAGTCCTGGATGTCCTGGAACTCACTGTAGGCCAGGCTGGCCTCAAACTCACAGAGATCTGACTGCCTCAGCCTCCCGAGTGTTGGGATTAAAGATGTGTGTCACCACATTCGATTTATGGCTCCAATTTTATTTTAAAGTTAAGCTTTTATGAGGAAGGGAGGCTCACAAGGCCCCATCCTTCCTTGAGGATCCTTAGGTAGTTAGTGGTTGCTAACTAAGGATGTGTAAGAGACATTTTCTTCAGTGATGTGGCCTCTGGTAAATCACTCATGTTCCTATAAATAGCCCCCTCGCGGGGTCCTGTAAGTAATCCTAGTTAAATTCATTGGATCAACACCCACACACACAACACAAACACACACACCACACACAAACCACACAAACACACATACCACACACAAACACTCATACCACACACACATACATATACCACACACAAACACACATATGCATGTTACATACAAACACACCAAATACACACACCACACACAAACACACATAAGCAATATATTACACATATACACCACACAAACACATACCACACAAGCATGCACACAAACACACACACAGGAAAGTACCAGGAGGACTAGTAGGGAAGAGGAAAGGGCTCTGTGGCAGTGGAGGGGATGAGAATAATAGGGAAGATGAACATGGTTAAAGTGCATTTTGAACACATATGAAAATGTCATAATGAAACCCATTATTGCTACAACTAATGTATGATAATAAAAATTATTTTAAAAAAAATAATGTTTTAGTCTGTGATGGTTACTTAGAATGCAAAGGTGTGCCCTCCTCCTGCATTTAAAATAAAATCAAACTGGGGGCTGGAGAGATGGCTCCGTGGTTAGTTGCACTGGCTGCTCCTCCAGAGAACCGGGGGTTTGTTTTCTAGTACCACGTGGCGGCCCACAACCCTCTATGTCTCCAGTCCCTCTTCTGACCTCAGCAGGCAATGGGCACACAAGCGTTGCACAGATAGACATGCAGGCAAAGCATCCATACACACAAAATAAAAATGAAAAGCTTTTAAAGGGAAACAGACTGAGGGGCTGGAGAGATGGCTCCGTGGGTAAAGGCACTCGCTGCCGAGCCTGGTGACCTGGGTTCCATCCTTAGGTCCATATGGTGGAAGGAGAGACTGATTCTTGTAAGTGGCAGATATGTGTCCACACTGTCCCCCACACTAATATAAATGCATAAAACGTGAAGATTGAATAGAAACAAAATGCAAATAAAAGAAACCCACCCCCATCTCCACCAAAGTTAGTCTCATCTCATGGTAATTTTCTCTTTGACTCCATGCTCCTTTAGGAACCTTCCCAGACAAACTGCCCGACTCCCCTCCACCCTGCTCTTCTTCCTACTGCTCTCATTCAGGACTGCTCCAGCTGCTGCCAGACTCTGCACCGCACAGGCGGTCTTCAGTGCTTCAGAACTGTCCCTTGAGCTCTTGGGCCCCACGGCAATAACCTATGTTCCAGCTTCCTGCTCCTTCCCTTTTCCCAGGATACCCTGCCTGCCAAGAGGACAGCAAGAACTGGATACACAGCTGGGAGCTGTTATTTGCACAACTTCTTTACAACTTTTGGTTTTATGTTTCTATACTTTATCGCTCAACTAAAACAAGTTCCTTAAGAACAGAGGCTGTCATCGTTTTCCTGTTTTAAGACAGGTCTTGATGACTCTTGAGACAGACCCAGCTGCCCTTGAACCCACAACCATTCTTCTGCCTCAGGATCCCAAGTACGAGGATTCCAAGCACGTGCACCTGACTTGAGTTTTCATTATGTTGTGTATTGTGTATTTAAACCTTTTAATTGATCCTGGGGAGCCTGGGGGTTCCAGGGATGGAACTCAGATCTTCAGGCTTGTCAACAGCCTGTATCTGCTGAGTCATCTCACCAGCTCTCAGTTCTGTACTAAACGTCTATTCTTAGGGCTGGGGTAGAGTACTGCCTGATGTGTGTGAGGTCCTGGGTTTGACCCATAGCATCATGAAAACAAAAGACCTTGCCTGTGATCTCTTTCTTATAAATTGGAAGGAAATTGCCCCCACCCCTCACAAGCTCCAGGGAGGAATTTAGGCTACCCCTCCCCCCCGAAATGTGAAGAAGCTGGGAGGGAAGAGTGCTCAGGGGTGAAGGGTTTCTAGCTTGGAAATAAACCTGTTGGTTTTCAAAAGTCACCTAAAGCTCCTATGACCTTCCTGGGTCCCTTCATGGGACTGGTAAACTATCTCCACCATCATGACTTGTTCACTGCTGCTCTGGGTCCTTTCACGGGACTGGTAAACTATCTCCACCATCATGACTTGTTCACTGCTGCTCTTCGAAGACAAGGACATGGAGTTTGGTGCCCGGGTCTCCTAGTTCTTCACACTGAGATCCTGCACTCCATTGGGAAGCTGTGTCAATCTGCCGTCTTTTACACAGGGGTGGGGGTGGGGTTGGTGGGAGGGCGAAAACCTGACCACACCCTGGCCACCCTCCTTTATGTTCACCGCTGCTGCCAGATTCCTTAGTGTCTAAATCCGCACCGCCCAGCTTGGGTTTGCTACCATTCCTATTAGAACTGAAACTCTTCAAAGTAAAAATAACGTTCAAGGAGAAAAGGTCTGTGCCCCCAGGCTTGGGTCTGTCATCATGCTTGGCTGGGTCATCTACAGGATCCTGAAGCTCTGTAGAGTCGCAGGGCCCTACCTGGAGCAGCACCAAAAGGTCCGCTCAGTTCAAGGTCAGTCAGTACACTCTGCTGTTCCCGTGGCTAACCTGGAGCGTGCGGTCACCCTGTCCACACCTTCAATGCTGTCATCACAACTGCCACATCACTGCCCTGCTGGCAGCAGCGTGGAACAAGCTTTGGTAGGCTGTGTGTGGGGGTTGGCGGCATGGGGCAGGTGAGATAGCTGGGTGCCAAGAACATTACCCTGGTAGTTAGGCCACCTTACCACACACAAACTCGAATAGAGCAGAGGCAGGTGTGTGCAGAGAGAGCCTCCTTTACCAAATATCCACGTGAAGTCTAAGTACCCAGCCTGCCTGGAAAGGGGAGGGTGTAGTCGCTTGTTCCAAGGAGGACATGAGAGGTGGGAAGAAGTGAAATGGCCAGGAAGCACCGGATAGAGAGCGAGCTGAAGACCCTCTGGAGAGACTGTACAGGAGCTGCTATTTTGTTGGTGCTTACTTATGTGCTCAGGTTTAGAAGTACTGGCTGTAGACAGCCCACCTTGAAGAGTCCAGAGGATCTGAAATTGTCTCATGTAATCTCCCACTGGAAAGTGGAACTCCGCCCTGCAGAGAGTCACTCAGTCTCAGCTTGAATATGCCCAGAATTATGGCCAGAGGGGTCTCATCTGCAAGAATGGAGATTCAGTGCACTCCTCTCTAAAATGGGGATACTTGTGATTCCTACAGAGAGGAAATGTCACCAGTATGCAGCATAGGAGCCAATCCCCATGAATTCTTTTTGGAGGGAGGGGATGAAGAAAGTATTCTTTCGTAAGTCATTGGGCAGCAGAAATCCTTTCTCTGATGTGAGAAGCCAGTCCTTCTAGCTTGGTTTTTTTTTTTTTTCAACACATAGCCAAGGATGACCTTGACCTTCTGATTTTCCTGCTCTGCCTCCTGAACACTAAGATTGCAGGCTTACATCACTGCTCCTGGTTTAAACAATGCTGGGGATTGAACTCAAGGCTTTGTGTGTGTAAGGCTAGCATTCTGCGACTGGGGCTATATCCCCAGCAATCCCTGTGAATTCTTACTGTCAACAGCATTACAAACAGCCCTCCCGGTTTGGCACACTAAAGACTAGCAAAGTGCATTCACGCCCTAGCAGCAGAAGCATGCCCAAAGAACTTGCCAGAAATGCAGATTCTAGGTATTGCTGAGTTAGAAACAGGATGGACTCAGTAGCTGTGCCTCGGCAGCCTTCCAGGAGCATGGAGATGGCTGAGGTTTAGAATCAGTGCTTTAGGCTAGGAAGAAGTCTGCTTCCCATCGACTAGTCAACAATGGCAATCACTATTCGAAGACACTGGCTACTCTGCCTCCCAGGCCACCCTTGCCACTTCCCACAGACACCCATTTACCACAGTTCTCATATCATCTAGTCCTCAAGTAGTGCTGCGACGGCCAGTGACTTTAAATGTGACGTCCCCAGGTGTCCTAATGACTGTTGTTTCCTTTGTTCTGGAAGTTCTAGTGAGATGGTATTTTATTGTTATTTTGTTTGTTTGAATAGGATGGCCAGGGTCCCAATGCTGGGGTTATAGGTGTGTGCCACCATGCTCTGGTTATATGGTGCTGGGTGAGGATGGCCATGCACACTAGCTCAATACTTACCAACTGAGCTACATCTCCAGCCCTGCACTTTGGTTTTGTCTTTTGTTTGTCAGATAAAGCTTTGTAGTGTAGCCCAGGCTAGCCTCAAACTCAAGGTCCTCCTGTTTCAGCCTCCTGAGTACTGGGATTACAGGGGTATATCACCGCTTCCACCTTTATTCTGGAAATTATGACAAGTACTTATCTTAGGGCTTCTCTGTTCTAAACGCACGGCATACAGAAACTTCTTGTGTTTTGGGGGGTGGTTGGGTGGTCTCATTTTTTTGAAGTGACTGAACCCAGAGTCTTGTGCATGCTTGGCAAGCTCTCATCCACTGAGTTATATACCTAAGCTTGTTTTTTTTAATGAAGTTACACTTACATATACTACAATGTGCAAGTATTAAGAATAATAACATGGTGATTTTGATGTGCATACACATCCCTGTAATCTTTGCTCAGAATGAAGTCTAGGACAATTCTAGTGCCCACCCAAAGAAGCACCAGAACATATATTCAGCAATGCCTGTGAGAGAATATCTGGTTCCTCTGCATTGCCTGTTCTATGGCCCCACCATATTTCCTCACCCTCTGTTCTTGGTGGACATTCAGATTGTTTCCAAATAGAATCTACAATGCACAAGGTTCTTCTGAATACCCCCATATTGTCTTGTGGTGGAAAGTGTTGGAGAAGGCCTCTTGTTGGTTTTCGGTCGCCCGGCCTAGTCAGTTAGTAGAGCATGGAACTCTTAATCCCAGGGTCGTTGGTTTGTGTACCATGCTGGGCACCAATCTGTTGTAGGAGAGAGGCCACTAGTTAGTTCCCAGCTGCTTAGCCCCAAAATGATCACACAGAAACTGTATTAATTAAATCACTGCTTGACCCATTAGCTCTAGCTCCTTATTGGCTAACTCTTACATATTAATTTAACCCATTTCTAGTAATCAACATATCGCGACATGGCTGTGGCTTATTGGGTAAAGTTCCCAGCATCTGTCTTCAGTGGTGGCTCCATGGCTTCTCTCTGACTCTGCCCTTCTTCCTCCCAGCATTTAGTTTAGTTTTCTCTGCCTAGCTAAGTTCTGCCCTGCTATAGGTCCAAAGCAGTTTTTTATGCATTAATTGTAATCACAGCACACAGAGAGAAATTCTACATCACCTTACAACAGATTGGCACACCAATGTGGTGGACTAAAATCTATATAAAACCTGAGAAAGCTTGGAAAAGCATCCTAGACACAAAAGAACAGAGTTAAGCATGGCTCCTTTGTAGCCAGCATTTTGCTGGCAGCATGTTGCAGCTTCTTTAAGAGAGGTTTTTCTAATTCAGTGGTAGCAGGAAAAAAGTGTCGGTTTTGAAATGCTGGCTTTCTGGGCCATGCTGCCAGTGCGACCTCTGACTCTTTCTGGAGGTCCAGCTATGGAGCACTTGAATGGGGTTTGTGGGCCCGGGTACTTGTATGCCCACTCAGGAAAGTATCTGAGGCCATGCCCGCAGCTCAGCACCCCCTACCTGGGTAGGCAGCGGGATCAGGACTGCTAGGAGTGCACAGGCAGGAGAGCATGGCAGACTCCTCCCACCATACACAGAGATATCTCCAGGCCGTGCAATGATCTGCATGGCATATTTAGCTATTACTCAGATACAAAGGGTTTATGTGCTGTATGCTCATTCTCAGAGTTAAAGTGCTAAGTATGGTTCCTACCTGGCGGTCCCAGAGCTGACAGTAATGGTATTGCCACCATTTTGAAAGTGGAGAGAGGCAGAGCCAGCATCCAGAGCTGCTGCAACCAAGCTGCTTACCATTTTAAAAGCTCTTCAAGACAATAAAGAATTATAGATACACAATAGGACAGATTCAGACATAAAAGACCTCTAAATGGGTCACAGTGTTGGATAAATGTACATAGGCTTGGGAGAGAGAAGAAAAGAGTTCAGAGAGTTATAAAATAAAGTAAATTTTTTTAAAAAATAAAACAAAGTCTTTAAAGAGACAGAGTATAGACAGTCAGAGATTTAAGATAATAAAATAATAAGGAGTAAAGATAATAAAAATAAATATTAAACTTGTAGAAAAAGTAATAGAGTAAAAACAAGCCATGTAAAGATGGAAAATCACAGAGGAGCTGGATTATGTATACGACTGCGTTTTCTTGGAATTTTTTGATCGCAGAGAGATATTTAATTCTAGGGACTGCTAAGGTAAGCCAAAATATATTTCAAAGGTATCTTGAATTCAAAATTTGAGTCTAAGGATATGTTGCTTTGGAAAAGAGGTTCTTTTTTTGTTTCCACAGAGGATGAGAACCTGTGCATTGCTTCCAGACTAATATAGTTTGATGGACCAAGACTTCCTGAAAGGTTAGCTTGAACACCCCTCAAGAAATTACTTCTCCCAATAAACAGCAAGAAGCAGTTTGGAGGATAACTATGCCCATAGTCTCAAATATTGTTTGTAAATATTTCTTTACATTTAAAGGAGGATAAGCTTTAGAGATTTGCATTGGTATGGATCTTGGTTTATTGATACAAGCTTAAGGTCAATTTTGTTATATGTATATTTCTGTTCTTGATTAAGGTATTGTGTTTGTGGAGCTCATTTTAAAAATGTAATGTATAATTAAGAAATATAGGTAAACAGAGAGTTATCTCTAATAGTCAAGCTTGTAGTCATGTTAGTTAGGTTTCCTAGATATATACAGATATATTTCAGTTAGATTAGTATCCTTCAAACCTTCAAAGTCTACAGAATATGGCATTTAAAATATTTAAGAACTTAGGACTTTTTATGACAGTGAGACACATCTGTTCCTGGCAGGACCAATCTACTTCAAGAGGATGATGGGCATCAAAGAGGCTCCTTATGGAGTTGGTTAGCCATTTGGGTAAGAAACTGCTCTTGCCTGGATTGTTTGATGAACTGGACATGCAGGACCCACAGAGAAATGACTGCTGAACTTGTCAATAGGTAAGACCATCCTTTGGGGTTCCTGTTCATGAAAGAGTCTGCAAGACATTCTGCAGGACACAGAAGAAAGTGACTAACTGCCAATATAGGTGGAACTATCTTTGAAATTTCCTACTTCATGGAAAAGTCTGCTGGATTCTATAGGCCTGTAGGCTGAAGACGGATGCCCCAACAATACAGAAGAACTTTGGGTAACTGTCCAGGTAATGAGATGTCTCTGTCAATCCTAGAGTTTTGGAAGTTATTTATAATGCACTTCCTGTTTACTTAGGTAATAGTATATCCTTCTGGAGTCTTTGATGGGGTTGAAGAATTTATAGTTATAGTTATAGTTTTCCTTAGTCATGATAAGAGATAAAATAGATATAAATATTGTAACTGTAATTCTTGCTTGATACCTGTTTTGTTATATGTAATTTTACTATGTTAAAATTAAAACCTTCCTTTTTTATTTAAACAGAAAGGGGGAGGTGATGTGGGGTTTCCCTCTGTATGCTATAATTACCATTAGTGAATAAAGAAACTGCTTTGGACCTATAGAATTTAGCTAGGCAGAGAAAACTAAGCTGAATGCTGGGAGGAAGAAGGGCAGAGTCAGAGAGAAGCCATGGAGCCACCACCAGAGACAGATGCTGGGAACTTTACCCGGTTAGTCACAGCCACATGATAATATGCTGATTACTAGAAATGGGTTAAATTAATATGTAAGGGTTAGCTGATAAGAAATTAGAGCTAATGGGCCAAGCAGTTACTTAATTGATACTGTTTCCGTGTGGTTATTTTGGGGCTAGGCAGCCAGGAACTAACTAGTGGCTTCTATCCACAACAGAACAGTATGCCCAGAAATAGAGTCATTAGGTCAGAATATTCAGCCTAGTCAGATGCTACCATGGTTTTTCCAAGTGGCTATACTAATGTGAAGATTGTCATGGTTTATTGGTACTCCAGTTGTCCCATGGGCTTCTCAACATTTGTCATTTGAAGTCATGTTAACATTAGCTGCTTTGCTGGGGAGCACTGAAATCTCAGGGCTCTTTGTGTTCATTTCCCTTCTTTTTTTTTTTTAATATTTATTTACTTATTTATTTATTTATTTGTTTGTTTATTGTGTATACAGTGTTCTGTCTGCGTGTGTGCCCAGAAGAGGGCAGCAGACCCCATTACAGATGGCTGTGAGCCACCATGTGGTTGCCGGGAATTGAACTCAGGACCTTTGGAAGAGCAGGCAATGCTCTTAACCGCTGAGCCATCTCTCCAGCCCCTCATTTCCCTTCTGCTCATAAGGTTCAGTGCCTTCTGTGCATATTAGCTTTGTACATCTCTTAGGAAATGCTCCTTAAAGACGTCTACCTACTTCTTCTTTGCATGTGAGAAGCTTCAATTTCTGTTTTAAGTATTACAGCTATAAGGTATGCTGTGATATTTCAATGTAGTGTGCTACATAGTTTTTGGTCTACTTATCATGAAGTAGGGTCATCTGGGAGAAGGGAGCCTCCACTATCAGGTTGGTCTGCAGGCAAGTCTGTGGGACATTTTCCTGACTGATGATTAATGTGAGAGGTCCAGTCTATGGGTAGTGCCACCCCTGGGCAGGTGATGCTGGGTTGAATAATAAAAAAAACAAGCTGGAGGCTGTGTATAGGGATGCACTCCTTTAGCCCTCACATTTAGGAGGCAGAGGCAAGCATCTAGAGGTGAGTTTGAGGCCAGCCTGGTCCAGTGATACAAGCTCAGTGTGCTATAGAGTTCTATACAGTTCAGTGTTCTATACAGTTCTATACAGTCCCCACCTCCAGTCTTCTGTGTTGAGCTACTGTGCCATCTTCCCTTCACAGGGACTATAAGCTCTTTGTTATTTTTTAAAGTAATGTTATATTACGTTTATTTGTTTATTATATTACATTTATTTGTGTGTTGGGGGAATGCTGATGAGCGTGTGCTATGGCACACATGTGGAAATCAGAGGACAGCTGTCTAGAATTTGTTTTCTCCTCCACCACGTAAGTCAAGGGGACTGAACTCAGGGTGTCAGTGTCCTAACCACATGGGGACCTTTATGTTGGCCCCACTCTGGATCTCTGTAACACTAGCTTTTCTTTTTGCATTTCTGGAGATCCATCCCAAGGGCTCACAATGCCTCGAATCTCATTTGTAGCCCGAGGGCACATTTTTGCTTTCTACCTACATATGGAAACATGGAGCGCCTTTTTATTTTCTGTGCATAACCTTTTAAAAAATTATTTTTCTTTTTTTATTTAGAGATAAAGGATCTCATTTATCTCTGTAGTCCTGGCAGGCCTGAACTTACTACTGTGTATGTAATCCAAAGGCATCTTGAACTTGTGGCAATCCTCCTGTCTCAGTCTCCCACGGGCTAGGATTATAAGACTATATTTATCACACTTCACTTACGTACCCATTTTTATGGCAAGGTCATGCTGTTTGGCTTTTTATGGCTTTGTAATTTGTTTTGAGGTGTTTGATGAAAGAGGTTCTTGCTTTATAGCCTTAAACTAATTATCCTTTTACTTCGGCTTCCACATGCTGGTAGTAAAGTCATTCCTCTGCTGTATGAAGTCGGGCTTTGATTCTCCCCTTTATAATCTTTGCTCAGGATTACTTTGTCTTTGGGAAGGTCTTCATGGTTTTATATGAATTTTAGGAATGTTTTTTTCATATCTCTAGAGAATGCCATTGGTATTTTTATAGAAATTGATTTTACTTGATTTTTTTTAAACAAACAAATAAAAAAAAAAAACAGGGTTTTTCTATGTAGTCCAGAGTGACTTGACCTCATGAGCCTCCTGCTTCATCCAGGTTCTCAGATTACAGTACATGTTGCCATTCTGAGCTAAACATTTAACATAGTTTTTAAATCAGACTATGTGTGTTAGTTGTAGTTTTGTTGCTGTGATAAACACCCAAGAGAAACAATCCAGAACAGAAAATGTTTAACTTGGTTCATGGTTTTGGAGGTCTCTGTCTATGATCACTTGGCTCACAGTCTTGGAGGTCTCTGTCTGTGGTCACCTGGCTCATGGTCTTGGAGGTCTCTGTCTGTGATCACCTGGCTCACGGTCTTGGAGGTCTCTGCCTGTGGTCACTTGGCTCACAGTCTTGGAGGTCTCTGTCTGTGATTACTTGGTTCATGGTCTTGGAGGTCTCTGTCTGTGATCACCTGGCTCACGGTCTTGGATGTCTCTGTCTGTGGTCACCTGGCTCACGGTCTTGGAGGTCTCTGCCTGTGGTCACCTGGCTTGTGGTTTTGGAGGTCTCTGTCTGTGATTACTTGGTTCATGGTCTTGGAGGTCTCTGCCTGTGGCCAGCTGGCTCTGGGGCTTCAAGCCTAAGGTGGCGTAGAGCATCATGGCTAAAGGTTGTGCAAAAACAAAGGTTTTTTTTTTTACCTTATAAGGCCAGGAAGTGATTGAAAACAAGGCATGTCTGTCCAGGGCACATTCCCAGTGACCCATTTCCCGTATTTCCAACACATGCCTGTTGTCTGTTCCAATCTTGAGTCTATCAGTTGATGAATACCTTGATAAGGGCTGAACCCTCATGACTCAACCCCGTCTCTAAAGCCATGCCTCCAACACTGCCCTTAATATATGAGCCTTTTACAAATATACGCTAACAGCACCTGCCCCTTTGATATCTACTTTAATTTGTGATATATTCTTGCTCTGAGCAATTTACATGTTCCAATTTCATTTCTGTTTCTGTGATAATACACCCTGAGGAAAAGCAACTCAGGAGAGAAGGGATTTATATGGCTTATAAATCCTTCATTGTGGCGAAGTCAAAGCAGGAACTTAACTTGCACCCTGACAGTCATGAACAGAGAGAAATAGAGCCGAATATGCTGCTTCCTTGCTTGCTTGCTCCAGCTAGCTTTCTCTCTTATGCTGTTCAGGACTCCCTGCCTAGGGAATGGTGTCGCCTACAATGGGCTGGGTCTTCCTACATCAATTAACAACCAAGATGGTTCTCTGAAGACGTGCCCACAGGCCAACCTGATCCGGATGATGCCTCACTAAGGATCTTGTCAGGTGATTCTAGGTTGTGAAATCTAGCCAGAACACACATATCACAAATGCCTTCTTGTCTGCACATATACTATCTTTAATGCTTACAGTGATTCTGTGAGGTAGCACTCATTATCCCTGTCATAGACAAGGAAAGTAAGGCTCAGGAAGGCCTTGCCCCCAGTCACATAGCCAGATAGTACTGAAGCTGTATATTGAGTCCATATCTGACTCCAGATCTAGATCTTTCCCAGGAGCCTGTCTGCCTCTCACAGTCTGTCCCAGTTTACAAACCTACCGCAAGTGGTAGCCGCTAACACATCCTCCTCAAGAGTTGCCATGGAATCAGCGCTCCTGCCTGGTCTATATACAGCCCATGTTTTCAATCAAAGCACAGGACTTGACCCATGTGCAGCAATGGAATCAGGTGGGATGGAGTTTGGGTGGCCACACACTTGCTGTGCCAACTCAGGGTTGCCACTTTGGCATCAGGAACCTAATTGCTCATCTGTGACCGTTGGTGGGGGATGAAAAAGAGTGTGTGCTTTGGAAGCACTCAGCTTCTCCGGCTCCTGTCCTTAACACCTTGCCTGGCTCCAGCCTCGTTTAGTTTAGGCTCCTCTCCTCTGCCAATCAGCCATGCATCAGTGGGTGCCCCTCCAGCTGCTCTGGAGTGAGGATGGTACCTCATAGGCCTTGGGGATGGAACTGTTACTCATCCAAGTTCTGAGGAAACGCTGAACAGAGCAGTGTATTCTCCTCTCTGCTTTTGTCCTGATGTAGGAGATCTGGGAGCCCCGACCTCAGCACAGGGCTGCCTTGGTGCCTGACTGTGTTCCCTCCAGCCCCTCACCACCCTTTCCTGTGTTGACCCAGTTGCTGTGTCCATGACAACAGAGTGAGGTCCCATATTCATCATGGAGGATTTAGTGGGCTGAGCTGCATTTATCTATGACCTGGGAGTCTCAGAACTTGGCGGCAGTCACTGGGTGTGGTCCTGTGTTGGTATTTGGAAAGCCCCTGGTGATCCAGGGAGACAAAGACCTTCTGTCCTGGTAGTAACAAAAATTAAAATGGAGGCTTGACATGTGGGCTCAATGCTCAGAAAACTGAGGCAGGAGGATCACTGCAAGTCTGAGGTCAGTCTGGGCTTCACAGTGAGTTCTAGACCAGCCTAGGCTACAGAGTATGACCCTAGCACACTTTTTTTCTGAGTGGGTGAGAGGCTTGGGTACAGCCTCTGCACATCAGTTTGATGGGCTCAGTCTGCTGCACATCAACAGAAAAACAGGCCCCGTTGTCAGCTTTCTGTAATGGCCTGGAGTCCCGCACATTTTCTATGAATAATGAGACTGACATTTTTTTCAACATGATTTATTTATTTTTATGTGAATTGGTGCTTTGCCTACATGTATGTCTGTATGAGGGTGTCAAATCACTTGAAGCTGGAGTTACAGGAAATTGTGTGCTGCCATATGGGTGCTGGGAATTGAATCTGGGTCCTCTAGAAGAGCAACCAGTATTCTTAACCATTGAGTCGTCTCTCCAGTCCCAGGATGGTATCTTAAGACATCTCTTTCTTTACATTTTAGATTTGCTTGTGTAAGACACAGACCAGTTCTTTAAGGACCTAATGGCATCATCCTGCTTCTGGAAGAATTTCAACCTCGCAATAAGAGCATAGTTCTAGGAAAGACATACTGTCAACTGGAGAGGTGGGCAGACATATCTTCCTTTTACAGAATATGAGTTAAGAGCTCAGAGGCACCCATGATGGCTAATCTTGGTTGTTAACTTTATACATCTGGGAAGTGAGGAACGACCTCCATCAGATTGGCCTCTGAGCATGTCTGGAGGGCATTTCCTTCATTGCTAACAGATGTAGGAGGGCCCAGCACACTGTGGATAGTGCCAGACCTAGGCTAGCTGTGTAGGCAAGCTGAGCAAGCTAGAGGGAGCAAGCCAGGAAGCAGCATTCCTTCATGGTCTCTACTTCAGTTCTTGCCTCAGCTTCCTTCAGTGAAGAACTATACGACTATAAGGTATAATAAACCCTTCCCTCCCAGGACTGATTTTGGTCATGGTGTTTATCATAGAAGTAGACTTCAAACTAGAACGGTCCCTGTGAGCATCTTTGTCTCTTCATTCACACCTCAGAGTTCTTCCTCCTTAATCAAGGACACAAAGAAGCACAGGTCTCTAGCCTTTTGTGGCTATTTCTGACGAATAGATGGACATCGCCCATGTCGCTAATAGATGGACATCGTCCATGTCTTTCCTTGGAGACAGTGATTTCTTTTCACCTGATGTACTGGGGACCAGATTGGGTGGCGTTAGGTCTCTGAGGAGCTTTGAAAATCCCCCGTAAGCATTAGTTTGACTTGGAACTGGTGGAGTCAGGAAGACATGAAACTTCTAAGCGTTTTAGCACTGAAAGAGGATGAGTGTTGTGATTTACAGCTGCAATCCTGGAACTCAGGAGGCAGAGGCAGTGGGGGTTGCCGACAAGTTTGGAGCTACACAATGAGCTCTAGGCCTGATGGAGGACTCTCATTGGTTAATAAAGAAACTGCCTTGGCTTTTTGATAGGGCAGGATTTAGATAGGTGGAGTAGACAGAACAGAATGCTGGGAAGAAGGGAAGTTAGGCAATCCTCATGCCTCTCCTCTCTGGGACAGATGCCATGGAGCCAGCCACCAGGTCATACATGCTGAATCTTTCCCAGTAAGCCACCACCTTGTGGTGCTACACACATTACTAAATATGGGTTAAAGCAAGATGTGAGAATTAATAAGAGGCTGAAACTAATGGGCCAGGCAGTATTTAAATGAATACAGGTTGTGTGTTGTTATTTCGGGGTGTAAGTTAGCCAGGCAGCCGGGAGCCGGGATGCAGCCCGACATTCTCACTACATAGGCCAGCCTGAACTGGAGTGTGAGACCTTGTCTTAAAAAACAAAAAGAGGAGGTTGGAGAGATGGTTCATCAGCTAAGAACACTGACTGCTCCTCCAGAGGAGGAGGTTCAATTCCCAGCACCCACATGGCAGCTCACACCTGTCTGTAACTCCAATTCCAGGGGATCCAACGTCCTCACACAGGCAGACATGCAGGCAAAACACCAGTGCACATAAAATAAAAATAAATTTTAAAAAAGCAAAAGCAAAATATCTCTGGCCTCCACATCCACACACACATGTGCACACTAACATGCAAACCCATACATCAGACACGCACAGACCAACCAAACTGACAAGAGACATAACACAAAACTTAGAGAACGGTGACCAACTGCTCCCAAAGTGGTGGCTGCAAAGAGAATTTGAGCAAGGTTTGGCACAAATCTTCCATGGCATCCCTTTTAGTTATATGTACACTGACTTTTAGCTTCTCTATTTCTCCCTCCATGTTAACCTTTGCCTGCGTGGGGTCTTCAGCCAGTCATAACAGGTAGAGGTTAACAGGAACAGATAGACCTTCTCTGTTTTGTCAATGAAATTAGACGTGGGCCAAGGGACTTAATGAGCCTTAGGCCAGCTAGTGACTCACTGTGCTATTGTTTCCTTCATGGACCTCGGCTAAGGCTTTCGTGTTTCAGTGGTGCAGTTGACCCAGAGAGGGGAGCTGATGGTCTCTCTGGCTCCGGTCCACTCGGGTGGGGCAGCTTACTCTCGTCTTGGGGTTAGGTTGTATTTGTAAGAGCCTCTGGGTTCCTTGTTTTATTCCCTCACTGGTGTTTATATAAAAACAATTTCAGAAAAGGTCCGGTGTTTAATCCTGGAATAAGGAGAAGGTATTATAAACCATAGAGTGGAGTATAGACAAGTATCCAGTTTGACAGGAAACCACACAAAGCTGTCTTTTTGTGTGTGTGTCACCATCTGGCTATTGGATTGTTTAGGCGTTGCGCTTGCTAGAGCCCTGATTACGGACCTGGCATCTGGCCTTGACTTGATACACCTAGAGAACGTCATAACGGTGACTGGCTTTGAGTAATTCCAGTGTACAAGGTTTGAGAGGACACCGGATAGGCTGTAGCTCAAAACAAGTGACATTTAGTGGCTAGACTCACACTGGCATTTTTGTCCCATAGGTAGCCACCCCCATGAGAAGCCAAATCTTTGCTCAGAGATCTATGTACTTGAATGCACAACGAAATGGCATCACGGCAGTTTGCAGAGACTGCCTACTGGATGCCTTCTGGAGGAGCTGGGACTGCTCAGGATCAGGACTTCTGCAGCTGCCGGGTAAGAAGCCACGGGTGTGGCCGAAAGTTGTAAGAATTTGTCAGCTGTTCTCCCAGCTCTGAATAGATCTTTTGTTGACAGCTGGTGTGGCTTTTAGAGCTGTGTCTCAGATTCAGTGTGGCTCCCCTACTGTGTATGACATCAGGATTTTACCTGAGCGTGTTCCAGACTGAGTAAGTGGCCCTAAATCACCCTTTTCCTTTCTGTTGTAAAGGTCAGCGGAGGCCCCTTTGGGAGTTACTTTTGGGGCCCTTCAATGCTCCTCTGCACTGTCTAGGTCTGGTGATTCTCAACCTTCCTAATGCTGCGACCCTTTAACACAGTTCCTCATGTTGTAGTGACCCCGCAATCATAAAATTATTCTCATTGCAGCTTCATAACTGTAATTTTGACATTGTTATGAATGGTAATGTAAATATCTGATATTTCCAATGGTCTTAGGTGACCCTTGTGAAAAGGGCGGTTAACCCTAAGGGGGTTGAAACCCACAGGTTGAGAATGACTGGCAGGAGCCGATGCGGCTGGGGTTAGAGACGTACCTAAGCTTCAGATCCACAGTCATGTTGAGAGACCTGCCTGTGGGTCTCATACCATTGAGGTCCTGCATTAAATGTCTTCAGTGAATTACCCTAGGGATTTATGTCTAGCTTCAGTGTTCCCAGGGCAGAGCCCTGTAGCTCCTGGGGTTCTAGGGATTTCACGCAATGGGCTCTCCTTAGGAAAGCACATAGAGAGATTTCTGTTGGGCGTAAGGACCAGAGAAAACCGCGGTCCCCTGAGCAACCAGTTGGTGTTTAACTAAAGGATTCTGGGAATCATTTAACTCATGCTGTTTTCCAACCTTGTAGTAACTGTTCACAGCCAAAGCTGTAGACCCTCTTAATCACTTGCACAGAATTTTATGATATGTATGCTGCATATCAAATTAGTTCTTATTTTCTGTCCTTCTTTCCCTTCTTCAATGTAGTGGTAGTTTTTTTGTTTGTTTGATTGGTTGTTTTGGGTTCAGATAATTCACATATCACAAAATTCACCTTTTAAAGTGTCTAGCCTCATGAGTTTTATTATATTTGTAAGATTGAGTGATCTATTACCACTCCCTAGCCTTATTTTCTGTCATGATTTTGGAGTGTATGTGGTGTGCATGTGTGTGCATGTGTGTGTGAGTGTGCGTGAGAGTATGTGTGTATGTGTCTGTGTGTGATAGTGTGTATGAATGTGTGTGAGAGTATGTGTGTATGTGTCTGTGTGTGTGTGTATGTGTGTTTATGTGTGAGTATGTGTGTGTGTATAGGTCACAGGTTGATGGTAGGTGTGCTCTTCAGTTCAGTAACTCTCCACATTATTTTTTGAGGTAGAGCCTCTCACTATACTTAGAGCTTCCTATTTGACTAGGCTGGCTGGCTGGCTGGTAAGTCCCAGGGATCCTCCTGGCTCTTCCTCCCCAGGGCTGGCATTACAGGTATGCATTGCAGCATCTGGCCTTTTACCTGGGTCCTGGGGATCTGAACTCAGGTCCTTATGTGTGAGGTGCAATCATTTTACTGACTGAACCATCTCTCCAGTCCCTGATCTGAGAGTCTCACGTAAGTGGAACCAAATAGCACGCAGCTTTTCAGGCCCAGTTTATCTTGCTCAGCCTAAGGTTTCTACATTTCCTCCATGTTATTGCATGAACTACACCCCTCATTTTTTTCTGCTTTTGGAAATAGGGTTTCATGCAGCCCAGATTGGCCTCAAACTCACTATGTAGCCAAGAATGATGTGAACTTGTGAACCTACTGCATTTGCTTCACAGCTGTTGAGGTTACAGGCATGTAGCTCCACACCTGGCCCTCCTTCTCTCCCTCCCTTCCTCCCTCCCTTCCTCCCTCCCTCCTTCCCTCCCTCCCTCCCTCCCTTTCTTCCCTTGTTCCTCCCTTCCTCTTTTCTTTCCTTCTTTCTTTCCTTTCTTCTCTAAAATAGGCACTCATTATAAGGTCTAGGCCACATTCGAACTCATGGCTATGCTCCTGCCTTATGTCCCCAGTGTTGTCATTGCAGGCATGTGTTTAGCTTTTTTGAGACCCTGTGCTCACTAATTTTTCTGTCTTGTTGTACTGTACATAGCTCTATAAGCTACTGCAAAAGTCTCTTTTTGGAATGAGGCAGAGTATAAATAAAAATAAACCCCCAACAACTCCCGAGCCATCTGTTTAATAATCTGTGCGAGAATTTTGCCAGGATTCTATATTGAGCCACTTGGTCTATAGTTTCCAGAAATATCTTCCATCTCCTTGTAAAAACCAGAGCATTTGCTCGCCCAGTGTCCTCCTGAATCGCCTTTCTGCCTGGCCTGGTCTTTCCTGAGTCTGGCGCATGATTCATCTGAATCCAGCCCCCAGGCTCAGCTACAGCCCCAAGCTCTCACCTCCGCCTTCTCCTCTGTCTCATAGTGTTCCTTCATTTTAATATCAACGTCATGTATGCACATGGTTAAAAATATATCAGAACAGAAGCGCTCACCAAACAAGTCCCGCTCGTCCTGCCCACCCTCTCTGTTTCCCAACTGTTCTCAATTCTCAGTGCTTATGCTAGGGCAATGGTTCTCAACCTGTGGGTCGCAACCTCTTTGGGGAGCAAACGACCCTTTTACAGGGGTCACCTAAGATCAATGGGAAGCACGGAAATATGCATTGTGGTTCACAACAGTAGCAAAATTACAGTTACAATGTAGAAACAAAAATAATTTATGGGGGTCACCGAAACACGTGGAACTGTGTTAAAAGGTCAGAGCATTGGGGGTTACTGCTAGTGATGACTTGCAGGGCTCTAAAGCAGGCTCTTGCTGCCGTTGCCTGGCTTCTCATGCTAATACCCTGCATTGATTTGTGTCTATGAAACTGAAGGTTGAGTTTACACGCACCCTCCAAACAGCAGCCCCCACTCACCATGTGACTAGATGGCTGTCTCTATTTAGTTCCTCTAAATAAATTTTTTTAAAAAATCTGTTAATTATCTTTGTCACTTCAAGCAGTACACTTGAATCTCTCTCTCTCTCTTTTGAGATGGAGTCTCACAGCCCAGGCTGGCCTCCAATTCACTATGTAGCTGAGGATGACCTTAAACTTGCAATTCTCCTGCCTCCACCCCTTAAATTCTGGGATTGCAGATGTGTACTCTCACTCCTAAAGGTTTTTCACTTTAAATTTTATTTTACATACATACACACACACACACACACACACACACACACACACATATGTGTGTGTGTGTGTGTGTGTATGAGGGGTGAGGGAGGGAGAACTTTTGGGGGTCATTTCTCATTTCTTTGGGTTCCACAGTTCCCCTGGGATCTGCCCAAGCTGTCGGGCTTGTATGGCTTGTATAGGAATACACATGGACCCTGCTCACCTGTCATGTACTTTTTAAAAAAATAACATTTGTATTTTAATTTTCTAAGCATAATCTGGTCTTCCATGCTTTATTAATGGATTAGTTCTTGAAGATTAAATCCAGTACATGGTTTACATTTTTGTGAATATTTATGTAAATATAGACTATTGCAGAGCCACCCAATGGTCTCTTTTCCATTTCCTTTCTTGTTTCTGTAAGTGTTTCACAGTTTCAGACACCATTCCCTCCCTTCCCTTTGTCTTCTCTTTCAGTACGCACCTCAGCCATTTGCTCAGTGTCTTAGAGTATTTTATTGCTAATAATGGACTACCAGACTGGTGGGTTATACAATAGAGGGGTTTGTTTTGCTCACAGTTCTGGCCCAAGGTCAGGGCTGCATCTGTTTGTGGTCTTTCAGCTTTTATAGGGGACAGCATCGCCAGAGATCCTATCAACCCATGAATCCCCACGTCGCCAGAGATCCTATCAACCCATGAATCCCCACGGCAGGCTAATTGAGACTGGCCCCATAGGCTCTTTAATTTGAAAGTTTAGTCACCAGGGAGTGGAACTGTTTGACAAGATTATAAGGATTAGGAGGTGTGGCCTTGTCGGAGGAAGTGTGCCACTGGGAAGGCTTTGAGGTTTCAGAAGCCCATGCCAGTGTTGCTCTCCACCTGTGAATCTGGATGTGGTTCTCAGCTACCACTCCAGCACTTGCCCACACACGGCCATGCTCCCTGCCACGATGGTAATGAGCTAAACCCCTGAAACTGTAAGCCAACCTCTAGTTAAATGTTTTCTTTCATTTTCATAAGGGTTGCCTTGATCATGGTGTCTGTGACTAAAATAATCCCTTAATCCATTAATTCAATGATTGGATTAATCCCCTCAAGAACTAAACCCTAACTACTTCTGAGAGGTCCCACCCCGTGAGACAGACTACTCAAGTCCGAGCTCTGAGCTGGTCCCCTCTCCCAACCTGGCACACAGAGCCCTGCCCTTCTGCTTTCCTTTAGGCTCAGTGCTTTTCTGTCCTGTACTTTGCCTGAAACATCCCCCACTCTCTGAGACACCCCACCCTATAAGATAATCCCCCACTTTCTGTGACATCCCCCCAGTTTCTGTGACACCCCCACACCCTCTGAGACACCCCCACTCTCTGAGATATCCCCCACTCTCTGAGACACCCTCCACTCTCTGAGATATCACCCACTCTCTGAGACACACCTCACTCTCTGAGACATTCCCCCACTCTCTGAGACACCCCCACTCTCTGTGACATTCCCCCTAACTTTTTGACACCCAGGCCCAGCTCCGCTTCTTCCCTTTCCTTCTCTTCCTTTTTCTGTTCTTCACCTTGTTCGTGTAGTCCTGCCATCTCTAGGGTTAGTAGTCTGCAGGTTTTCTGAGTCCTTTTGTCCCAAAGTGGTGTTGCTCTACCCTCACACCCAAATGATAATTTTTAAATTATTTTTTATTCTTGACAATCACCCTGCATGACCCTGGCTGCCCTCAAAATCTCCATCCTCCTGGCTCAGCTTCTGGAGTGCTGATTATGGGTGTGTGTCACCCAGCCTGAACAGTAGTTTGGACAGCTGAATACTCTTGGTTTAAAACAGCAGCTCTCAGCAAGCTGAAGGCATTTTCTGGCCTTTTCTAATCAGACTCCTGAGGCCAAGTTGCTGATTCTTTTTCTTTTCTTTTTTTTTAATGTGTCCATGAGTATTTTGCCTGCATGTATGTCTGTGCACAATCTGCATGCAGTGCCTGAGGAGACTAGAAAAGGACATCAGATCCCCTGGAACTGGAGTTACAGACAGTTGTGAGCTACCATGTGGGTGCTGAAAACTGAACCTGGTTTTCTGGAAGAGGAGTCAATGTGATTAACCCCTGAGCCACTCTCCAGCCCCTCCTAAGTTACTATTTAAAAGAACAGTGTTCTGCTAAGTATAATATTTCAAATAACTTATATGTTAATCTACACACTCTGAATTCAGAAACTATTTTAATACAGGTTGAATATGCCTTAGAGGTAATGCTTGGAGAACCAGAAGAGTTTCAAGTTTAAGCTGTTTCTGTATTTTAGGATATCAACATACATATCTAAAGGGATGTCTTGTAGATGGGATCATAGCTTACTTATGTTTAATGTACACTTTACATGCATTGCCTGAAGGCAGTGGTGGCTGCTGCTGCCGTTTCTCCTCCTCTTCCTTCTATTATCACCAATATGATGATGATGGTGACGATGACGATGATGAAGATGACGATGACGATGATAAGTGAACCCAAAGCATTGTGCACACTGAGCACATGTTCCACTACGGGACCATATTCCTTGCCAGAAGGCAATCTTATGCAATGTTTTTAGCACACTTGCATGTAACCACAACCTGCCACATGAGGGCAAGTGTGGACTTTTCTTTCTACTTGTAATGTCAATCGGGGCTCCCAAAGTTCCAGATTGTGGAGTATTTTGGATCTGCAGTTTAAGGATGCTCAACTGGTGTAGCATAATCTTGGTTATAAAATGTGGATTTTGCTACACTAATATGCCTATAGGATCAGGGGTTACAGTTCTGTGATAGAGCACTGGCCTCTCATGTGGGAGGTCCTGGGTTCATCACCAGCACCACAAAACAAAACAATGCAGTGCATGTTGTTCTGGTTCTGTGTCTGTGGTGTGTGTGTGATCTGTAGATGTACATACCCGCACAATCTGTGCATAGGCATCAAGAGGCTACCAAAGGATGTCCCATGACTTCCTCTATTGCTCCCTACTTCATCACCTTGAGACTGGGTCTCTTCCTGGATTGGGAACTTGCCTATTCAAGTAGGCTGGTACTATTGAGCTCCCAGGATCCACCTGTCTTTATCCCCACTGCTGAGGCTACAGACTCACACAGCCATGCCTGTCTTCTTACATGGGTTCTGGGGATTTGAACCCAAGTCTGTATGTTTGCACAGCAAATGTTGTTACCCATGGAGCCGTCTCCCTAGCCACCTATAGTACATGCCTATAATTTTGCATATGGTATTAGGGATAAACCCAGGGCCTGTGTCATGCTGAGGAACACACACCACTGAGTCATAGGATGACTTGGAACTTGAGAAATTTTCTTTCAGCCTTCTCAACCTCTGGAGTCACTGGGTCTCCAGGTGGGCATTATTACACTTATCAGTATGTATTGTGTATGTGTGTGTGTTATATGTGTCTTGATGTTTGTGTGCACCCGTGTTCTGATACATCGTGTAAGCATGCATGTGGAGGTCAGGGGTCAACACTGCATGGCATCCCCTGTTGTTCCTCATCTTATTTTTTGAGGCGGTAGACTGGCTTTCTTTCCAGGTAGGTACCACTATGCTGGCCGTTTTACCTGGTGCTAGGGATCCAAACTCAGGTCTGCAAGGTTTACAGACTGAGAAATCTCTCCATCCCCCTTTGCATATATTTTAAAACTTTTATTTGTTTATTTTATGTGTATGTGTACCTTAGTATATGTATGCGTACCGTGTGCAAGCAGTACCCAGATAGTATCAGATTTCTTGGACCTGGAGTTACAGGTGGCTGTGAGCCATCTGACGTGAGACCTGGGAACTAAATTTAGTTCCTCTGGGAAGAGCAGCAAGTGCTCTTAACCACTGAACCATCTCTTCAGTCCTCATACACTTTTTGAACTGAGGCTTTCGTACACACAGGCAATACGTTTTGACCAAATCCACCCATGTTACCTCCCCTCCAGTTCTTTCCCTACTCCCTCATCACCACTCCTTCCTGACAACTTCATGTTCTCTCTCTCTCTCTCTCTCTCTCTCTCTCTCTCTCTCTCTCTCTCTCTCTCTCTTCTCTCTCTCTCTCTCCCCCCCCCCCACTAAATCTGCTTAGTGCTGTGCTAGGTACCTAGGTGTGGGACCATCTACAAGAGTATGGGAAACCTTCAATGACCACACCCCTGAAGAAAACTTACCACTATCCCCCTGGGCAGCCATATCGTCTCAGCTAGGGTGGGATGTTATGAGCCTTGCATCTGCTCATGCTTAGATTTGGGCTGGCTTGTTCTCATGCAGTTGCCCCGTCAGGTCCAGCAGATAATGTTCGGAATCAGATGCCTGCTACTTGTGGCTCTTGTCATTTTTTCACTTCGTCTTCAGAAATGATCAGTGAGTCTTGGAGAAGTGTGAGTGCTCCAGACTCTTATTGTGATGGGTTTTCTTATTGTGATGGGTTTTCTTATTGTGATGGGTTTTCTTTTTTTGTTCATTTGTTTGTTTGTTTTGTGTTTTGTTTTGTCCTGAGACAGGATCTAACTACGTAGTCCTGACCGGCCTGGAACTCACAGAGATCCACCTGCGTCTGCCTCCTGAGTGCTGGGATTGAGGATCTGTGCCACCAAGCCAGCTTTTGTGTATTGTTTTTAGTGTTATATTTATAAAAGTCTGAAAGCAAAGCATACAGGTGTCTATTGGCAACGATTAATTATGAGAATCTGGCACATGAGTAACAGTGATTTTTGTTTTCTTCTTCCCCCCTCCTCCGCAACCTTTTTTAGAGAAAGGCTCATGTACCCTAGGTTTCTCTTGCATTTCCTATAAAGGTGTGATCACAGACTGTGTCACCATGCTAGCTTGTGTGAAAGTGGGGGTCAGACCCAGCTCTTCATGCTCAGCAGTCAGCCACTCTCCCAGCTGAGCTGCAACTCACCCCGTGTTGTGCTCCATTTTTTAAAATGATGAACATATATTGCTTCTAACAGTCAGTAGGTAATGATAAGGCCCCCTCGGCCTGCACTGCTACACAGGGCCTCTGCCACGTACAGTGGGAGCCCCTATGTACCTCCCGTCCTCCCTTCATCTCCTAGGCTCCCCAGGAGGGAGGTCTTGCAGTTCCTGGGCAGAGACCTTGATGGTTCTCCCTGGCTCTGCAGAAATGCACTCGGTCTTAGGGTCTGGCTCAAATGTTACCACCATCCAGCAGAATCAGTGTCTCCCTTGCGACAGGGTGGCCACCTGTTTCCTGCTGGCCTGGATTCTTCTGGTGGTGGACCTGCTAGTGTGAGTCATTGTGCTGCCAGGGCAGGCCAGGCCCTGGCTCAGAATGAGGATGAACATTCCTACAACAGGCGTGGGTCCAGACCCTACTGGTTCCTCCACCTCCTGGCAGATGAGTGAGTTAAGAGCCTCAGAGTGGAGCTTGCTGAAGCCCTCATATATCACTTCGATGTCTCCTTTCTGCTGCTGTCTCGGGAGCAGTCTTGGTGTTCTGCCTGATGTGACTGCAGTCTGTCTGTATTCACCGGTTGCTAGGGGTCTCTACCTGGTGACATTTTCTTTTTGCTAGTAGAGGGGAACGAACCTAAGACCTTTTGTATGGGAAGCATGTCCTCTATCACTGAGTTACCCCAGTCCTCCCTATAAATATTGGCTTAAAGTGCCTTTTTCTCTTCCCTTCCCCTCTTCCTCCTTCTCTGCATGGTTTCTTATAGCCTAGTCTGGCCTTGTACTCCCAATCCTCATGCTTCTACCTCCCAAGTGCTAGGATTACAAGTACTTATACCTAGCTGTTGTCTCCCTCCCCCTTCCCACTTTCTCCTCCCTTCCCTTCTCCTGCCTTCTTTTCTTCTTCCACCCTCTTTCTTCCAAGGATGGATAGCAGGTCCTTTTGTGCTCCACTGAGCCACACCCAAGCCCTTAGCAGCATCCTTTATGTAGAACATTATCTTCACATTCATGGTGGGTACCACTCTTTCCCCCATAGCTTGCACTGAGGGGAAGAGGCTCTCCAAGAATGGCTGGCCTGCCTGAGATAAAGGTATATGGCCTTTTGGAAAACTAAGCCATGTTTGCCCCCAGAGGCTTCCATATACTTCCCAGGAACCTTCCCAGCCCCTACTTAGTGGGTAACAGAGCAGAAGAGAGGAGGCCTGTGTAGGGCCTACCCACGTGTAGCTCCTCTGCAGAGGAGGGTGACTGTTGCTGCCCCTTGGACTCAAGCAGGACAGAGCTGGCAGAGGGTCCATTCCTCCTCTAGTTTCTTGAGTGCACAGATCTAGGGATTCACAATGTGCCCTGTCTGTCTCCTTCCCGGGGACCACCCCAAGCACTGGAAGCTGAGCCTAAGGAAGCAGAAGCCCGGCTTAAGAGACACCGGTGGCAGTGCCCTCTAACCCAGCCAGTGCTGTGTCATCCTGACCCTCATTCCCAGGAAGCTGTACCAAGAGGAGAAGGCCCAGCCTGAGAACTCTGATTCCTAGTGTTGTTTCCATCATCATCTGAAGCCAGGGCAGCCAGGGCTAATCTTAGACGTGGGGAGAACACAAGCAGAAACTCAAGAAAACTCAAGAAACCGGCACACAAAATATTCCCATTAATAGGCCATCATGACTAATATTTACTGTTTCCTTAATGTATGCCAAGCATGTTTTGAGTATGTTTCTCTGGGTTAGGAAGTGG
Source organism: Arvicola amphibius (assembly GCF_903992535.2). Taxonomy (NCBI): domain Eukaryota; kingdom Metazoa; phylum Chordata; class Mammalia; order Rodentia; family Cricetidae; genus Arvicola; species Arvicola amphibius. The sequence goes on along the minus strand of NC_052058.2, from coordinate 88,005,480 downwards.
GTACTTTCATTATATTTTACACACAGGGTACTGATACACGGAGAAGCACACTTAAGTAGCCTGGGGTGGCTCACTTAGCAATCTGCCCAGTGAGGATATGAGCCCTATGCCCTTAACTCATGAAGTTCTCCTGCCAGAGTTATGCTGTCTGCTTCAGAGTACTGCAAACATAGCTCGACACTTGACCCTCTGCTCAGTGACACCTATCTGTGTCCTAGGTCATGACTCTGGTACCTAGCCACTTACGCCACACCCAGCTCTCAACTCCTCAACAGGATACGTGGGCATGAACCGTAGTAAGCCCACTGGGAGCCCTCTGCTGGTATTTCTCGAAACATGAGACATCCCCTGTAGGACCAGAGCCCAGGGACGTTCAGTCACCCAAGACCATCCAGTGTCCTAGCTTGACCGAAGCGCAGTACTTATGCCATAGGCTGGCTTTTTGACAAACCCACAGCTGCATGCTTTTCTGGGGTGCTGTAGCCTTGGGGTCTACGGGATACTGACTCCTCAGGACCCCAAAGCGATCCCATTCCTGCTTCTCCTTCTCAGGTTTCCATTTGCGTTGGGATTGCCAGGGAGAAATCTTAAAGGCGAGCCTCCTCCCCTGCCCCAGGAGGAGAGACCCAGGGCTGTCTATTCATAGCAAACCTTCAAACACTGTGGAGCAGGAGGGTCATGGATACCTGGTTCTGAGAAATCTGTTCCCAGACCCCCAAGCCCTCTTTTCTGGCAGGAAGTCAGTCAGAACAACAGAAGTGTTGATTTTATTGTATAGGTGTCACTCTTGCAGGTGGGGGGAGCTAAAATGACCAGTCCTATTTCTGTACTGAGACTGTCTTAATTAGGGTTTGTGCTGGTGTGGTAAACACCATGACTAAAAGCAACTCAGGGAGGAAAGGGTTTATTTCATCTTCCTTAGGCCGGGCTCCAGCACTGAGGACAGGAACCAAAGCAGAAACCACAAGACAACATACTGGCTCACTCAGTTTGCTTTCTTAGACACCCAGGACAACCTGCCCGGGCACGGCACCACCCCAGTGGGCTGGAGCCTCCCCCCATCATCAGTCTCAGAAAGGCCCCTCAGGCTTGCCTGGAAGCCACTCTGATAGGAGGGGGGTGTTGAGATTTCCTGTTCCATGGTATGTCTAGGTTTGTGTCAAACTGACACAAAGCAACTGGCATGGAGAACCAAATGCTTCTCCTGGGTCACCCTCTCTAGGCAGAGGTCCTGAGGGCTAGCAGCCATCTGGGGTTCTCGTGTTCCCTGACCAGGCCATGCTTCCTGGCCAAGGCCCTAAAGCAGAGCCTCAAAATGGTTTCTTAAGTTGTGATGCAGTCACTTCCGAATCATCCCTGTAAATTAAGTGCATGAGATCTCTGCCCTCACCCAAGGCAAGGGGACAGAGCCTAAAAGTCTGGTATGCGATGCCAGCATCAAAGTATGTCTTATGCACCGGAACTTTGAGTAACTTTGTTTAGGACGTGTACTTTAGAGTGCCACAGACTTGGGTTCAAATCCCGGCTCTGCCATAGAGTAGTTGTGTGGTCAGAGTCTATTTCTACATCTCTATGAACTAGGTACTCCTCAAATGTTTTGGTTTTGCTTGTCCTCACAGAGGGACTAATCTCTGTGTGTGTGTGTCTCTGTCTCTCTCTCTCTCTCTCTCTCTCTCTCTCTCTCTCTCTCTCCCACACACAGACACACATAGATGGACAGACACCCACACATGACACACACAGACACACAGAGATCTACACAAACACTGGCTTACCTGAAGTGCACGCCTCAGCCTGATAAAGAGAGGCACAGACATAAATGCTGTTCTTTCTGAGGGAACAGCTGTGAGCCAGTTACCAGCAGCGCACATTACTCACCCACTGGCAAACACTCCATAACAATTCTAAATTTCCATTTCCTCTGGGATAGATTCGGTGGAGGTTTTGAAGGTGACCAGGTCCTTTCCCATCCTCAGGAGGGAGCCAGCTCAGGTTAGGGGTCAGGAATTGCGAATAAAATACAACGTAACTGTGACTCTCCTGATGTCCCCAGCTGTGTATCTCTATCTGCCCACCAACTGCCTGCCAGGTGTCCTCCACTTCCCATTCCCAAGGCCCTCATGGGCTTCAGGCCCAGCCTGGGAGACCTTTGGGACAAACCCTTAGCTTGTCAAGGTCCTTGGAACCTCCAACTTTGAAGCTGGCCTCCAGGGATTCTGGAGTCTTCATTGTTGCCCTTCTAGGTTCTTGCAGTCCAGCCAATCCCAAGGAATGGCAGAGCCTGTGAAAGTCTCAGCATTCATAATGGATAATGGGCCACTCCTCTCCGGAAATGTTCCCTAACTCTGCTGAGAGCCTGCCAGGAGACTTGGTGACGGCGCTCTTGGCACACACAATAGACTGGGGTCAGAACAATGTCGAGGAGAGAAAACATCCGCCTGTCGCCTGTCCATAGGCTGCCGTCCTCCAGGGACACCCCTCGTCCCATTACCAACTTTGGGATCCCAGAGGAGGGGGGTGGGGAGTGCACCTCAGGGCGAGAGGCCAGCTGTGGCAGCAAGCAGGGGAGGCGCAGGCTGGATGGGATGCACAGCTGAAATTCCCCAACTTGACCACACTCTGAACAGATGTGTGAGTCAGATTAGAAGTCAAATCCGCTTAGTCTGGCTCCCCTGCCAGCCCTGGGACCGCTACTTACAGCGCCAACACTGGACAGGATTAAAACCCAAGCTAGCACACAAAACAGTCCCGAGTGCACGGCTGAGGATAGCAGGGCTCGGCAGGTGGATACCTGGTGGGCTTGCTTCGTTCACCACGCATGGGGCTAATTGCTCTCGATGGAGTCATTCCACCTGCCCTCTCTGCCCTGGGAAAGCTCGGGAAGCAAAACTGGGCTCCTGTGTATGAGATGCCTCGGTACTTAAAAGGGGCTGCTTGGTTCTCAAGTAGTCCTACCACCCTAACGAAGGCCTCAGGGGAAGGGCTCATCTGAGGAAGAGCACAACCAAATACAGCACGTGCCCTCTTCAGCACAGGAAGATCCGTCCAACAGAAATCCCACAAGTGCCAAAACCCTGGAGACCGGGGGCAGGCCACAATGATAGGGAATTTCGAGATAATCTGGATTCCAGGGCCCTCCTATAGTGTGATTTCTCCCCTAAGTTCTGCGATGTTTAAATGGTGTCTATCTGGGTGGGCTTTGTGATGGTGAGTGGGTCCCATGGCCCTCTGTGCCAGCATTGCTGGAGGATGCAACACCAAGGAGGGCTTCCTGGTAGAGGGGAGTTTGAGACAAGCTTGAGAGAAAGAGAAGGGGAAACCGCTCACGAAACACTGAAGCGCTCACTTGGGCAGCACAGACAGTGAGAATGCAATGGGGTGGGGAAAGTGAGCATGCGCACTCCCTGTGCGAGGACAACCTGCGGGGAAGGTGAGCGTGGCAGGGACGACATGCAAACTCACGAAGTAGTCCACTTTGTATTCTAATTCTTTTGTCTGTGTTTACTGACATAGAAGTGAGTGTAAGCAGATGTCACGAAACTAAAAGAGGCCCATGAAGGGTCGGAGGCTGAGGCTTTAAGGTAGGGGAGAGTAAAGGAAGATGTGTCATGTGAGTCTTGTGAAAGTGGGAAGGGGGAATTCTGGGAGTGGAAGGAGAGGAAGTGCAGGGAGCATCTAAAACCAAGGATGCATGAAAATGCCATGGGGGGGGGGGGGGCAGAGAGATGGCTCAGCAGTTAAGATCATTGGCTACTCTTCCAGAGGACCTGGGTTTGATTCCTAGCACGCACATGGCCGTGCACAGCTGTCTCTGACTCCAGGGACTCTGATGCCCTCTTCTGGTCTCTGCAAGAACTGCATGTGCATGTTACACAGAGATCCTTGCAGGTGAGACATCCACACACATAAACAAGAATAACATTTAAAAGAAAGTGCTGTGGGCTTGAGAGGTAGCCCAGTCAGTAAGATGCTGATGGCACAGCATGAAGACCTGAGTTGGAATCCCCAGCACTCAGGTAAAAAGCCAGGATCAGCACTTGATACTGGGTGGGGTGGAGAGCAAATGGGGTGGACACCGGCAGACTCTAATCCCTAGTTTATTGGCCAGTCAATGCAGCCAATCAGAGAGCCCCACATCCAGGGAGAGACCCTGCTTCAAAAACAAGGTGAGAGCAATTGAGACAAAGGCAATGTTGACATCTGGTGAACACATGTGTACCATACACAAACAATACATGTACATACATACACCACAAACACACACACATGCAAAAAATATGTCATAAGGAAATCTGTTACTTTGCATGCTAATTAAAAATTAGGTTAAAAGCTGGCAATGTAGCTCAACGGTAGAATACTTGCCAAGCATGTGTGAGTCCCTGGGTTCACCCTCAGTACAGGGATAGGTTAGCAGGCTAATCAAGACAGGGAGGGCATTCTGAAGGCATCTGGAGCCCAGTTTCGGGAACCAGGGTTGTATGTTGGTAGAGCTCATTCTCAGCTTGTATAGACCTGGGTTCCATCCCCAGCGCTTCCTGGACAATCAGGCATCTAGGGCCCATTTTCCTGATAGAGATGTGAGCATTGCAGTCCAGCACACTCAAGGGGCCTGACCAAGGCTCACTGGGTAGCAACTGGGATAGAGGTGTTGCAGAGGGGTGGGCAGGGCATCCAGCAAGGGGTGCAAAGGCTTGAGGAAGGTGGCCCCTTCCGGGTAAGTGGGCCATCAGTTAGTACGACTGCAGAGCATGCAAAACAGGAAAAGGGCACCTTGCTGAGGAGCGGGCATAGCCCTTACCAATGCTAACAGGCCAGCCAGTAACATGTGCTAAAGCTCCCCAGCCTGTGACTTGGAACACCTGTTGGCATAGACAGGGAACTAAGGAAGCACACAGAGAGGAACACCTGTGGGCACAGACGAAGCACACGGAAAGAAACACCTGTGGGCATAGATGCACACTGAAGTCTAAAGAGGCAGCACTCAAGGGAGTGGGGTCCCAGCATGCTTCCCCGTGAGGGGGGCCTGGCTGGCAGGTGGGTTCCAGCAGGTTCCCAGTATAGCAGATGCTTCCTGTTTATGCTAATCCATTTAGACTTTCAGACACCTTTGAGCCTAGAGGTAGAAGTCCCATGCAGTTTCGGAGACTGGAAACACCTGCTGTACCACGGGGCTGAGCCCTCTGCGGAAGGGGCTCCCTCTGTATGTATCATCTCTGCTCAAACCTGTGGAACGCAGATGCAGCACCCACTTGCAGCCATGCTTGTCCTTTCTGAAACAGCTCCTTTCTCCTTGACCGGACTATAAGGAAAGATCCTTCTTTTACTTTTTAACTTCTAGTGTTTTACAGAGTACTTTGAGCTGAGTGGTTTTCTTTTTCAGGTAGTTCACTGTGGTGCCCAAGCTAGTCCCTGGGTTAGCTTCTGAGATCTACCTCAGCTTCTCAAGTCTCTCTCACTGACATCCCCCCCCCTCCTCTGACAGGGCTTCTCTGTGTAACAGCCCTGGCTGTCCTGGAACTCCCTTTATAGACTAGGCTGGTCTCAAACTCACAGAGATCCTCCTGCCTCTGCCTCCTCAGTGCTGGGATAAAGGTGTGCACCACCATGCTGGGCTCTAAAATGATTTCTAACATTCCTGTTTTAATAAAAATGATTTTGAGCACGTGTGGAGGCACAGGCCTTTAATCCCAGCCCTGAGGAGACAGAGGCAGGTGGATGTTTGTGAGCTCTGTAGTTCTAGAGTTTAGGAGGTGCAGGCCTGTTGCTGGCAGATCCAGACTGGCTGGGATTCTGGCCAGAGGATGCCCTCACCAAGCAGGGAATGGGCAGAATGGCAGGTGACTGAAGGTGTCCACTTCAGGATGTCTGTCTGAGGTGGGAAGAAGAAGCAGGCCCTAACTTCCCTCCTTCTCCCCCAGCCCTGGCAGCATTCTACTCTCAAGGGACCTCAGGAACCCCCAAACCTCACGCTAATCTGTGGTCCTCAAAGGCCATCTGGTTGAAAGCCAATACCTGGTTGCATCCTGAAGTCCAGGGAAGAGGGTCAAGCACAGAAAGCTCGCTGGATGTATTCTTCCCCAGGCTCTGGAGAATGTCTTTCTAGAGAATTCTTAGAGAACGCATCTGACTGGCCAGTTATACCTGGCTGCCCTGTGTAGCAAATGGGAGAAGCTCAAGCAACAGGGTCAGGCCAGGCATGGCGGTGCTTGCTTTGGATCTTAGCACTCAGGAGGCTGAGAGATGGATCTCCCTACGAGTTCCCTGCCAGCCAAGACTACAGGGTGAGACTCTATCTCAAAATAAAAGGGGGGTGGGGTGGGGCAGAATCAGAGTAGACGTGGATCTGCTGCCTTCCTCAGGACCCTGTTGTGACCTGTTGGGGTCAGTGGTGCCCCCCAAACTCTCAATCTTTTAATCGGCCTCCAGTCAGCTTGGAAGCTCTTAGGGATGAGCGCCCCCTCCCTCAGGAGGTAGCCAGGCTGCACTGAGGAACCTGTGACCCAACGCTTTTTGCTATGAATTTCCTTTCTATGTTTACTTCAGACACATTTAAAGCTCTGGGAAAACAATGCAAAACAAACGAACAAAATCCAGGGCTGGGCGAACGGCTCTGCGGTTAAGAACACGGGCTGCCCTTCCGTAGGTTCCAGCTTCATTGCCAGCACCTACAGGGCAGCTCTGGTTCCAGGGCATCTGTTGCCCTCTTCTGGCTTCCACAAGCACATGACATGTAAGCACGGCATAGACATACGCACAGGTAAAACACTCATACACATAAAATTTAAATAAAAAACACTCTTAGTCATCTGGTTTTTAGATTTTTTTGTGTTTTTTTTTGGGGGGGGTTGATTTTATTCAAGACAACGTTTCTCTGTGTGTAGCCCTGGCTGTCCTGGAACTCACTTTGTAGACCAGGCTGGCCTCGAACTCACAGAGATCTGCTTCCCCAGTGTTGGGTCACTACCGCCTGGCTCTAAAGTCATCTTTGGAAGCTTCACAATATATTTTAAATAGATTCTGCTAAATACATTCATACTGAGATCATACCATGGGTAAAGACTGAAAGAACAGTAAACAAGTAAACTTGACTTTCAGGTTTAATTCCTGGGCTGGGCTCCCCTGGGAAGAGAGAAAGCTGGAGCTCCTGGTGTAGCCGGGGTGGCAGCATGCAGAGGGAGGGCAGCAAATTTCCCAGAGTTCTCTGGGTATCAGGTGCCCTGTGAAGACTCTGTGAAGGGCACTGGCACGAGCTGTTTTACAGAAAAGGAAATGAAGGCTCAGAGCAGTCACAAATCACTCACAGTGACCCAGCATTGGGAACAGGGTGGGACTTGAAGCTGCTGTATCCCTAGGTTTGCAACTCTGTACCCCGCAAGCTGGGATGAGCAGGTCCTTGTCAAAGGCCATGCAGGCATTGCCACATGGCTCTGTTGCATCTCTTATGTGGTATAAGGGACTGGAACTCAGGGCTTTACCCAGATTAGGTAATTATTCTACCAATGGGCTATACACAGGCGAGGAACTGTGAAACAATGACTAATGGGCCATTCCTCATCCCTCAAGGCCTGAAGTCTCAGGAGAAGAGGCAAACCCACATCCTAAAGCCACAGGCTATACGGCTCTTGAGAGTAGGCGGGGCTAAGCCAGAGTGGTGTTTACACAGGGCACTGAGGACAGCCTGGCAGGTGACTGGGAGTGGTGGCAGAGAAGGAGGGAGCTAGGGAGTCGTTGGGGGAGGAGGAGGTACTGATGTGACGTTTCCAGTCCAGCAGGGAGCAGGGGCAGGTGCTCTTGCCTGGTTCTTGCTGTCACCCACGCCTGCTAAGCCATGTGCTGACATCACTGGGAAGTGGACGGGGCGCTGAAAGGGTTGATATCTGAGGCTTCTTGGGATTTGAGGTGGGGTGGTTACAAAGGTACAGCTATTAGCTTCTTCCTTGGGGAAGAACCTGGGTTGGGCTATTTATTTATTTTAGAGACAAGCTCTATGCTGTCCAAGCTGGCGCTGAATTTTGTCTCTGCGTGCCAAGTACTTGGCACTGTAACCTGTGCCACTGTGCCCAGGTGGGTCACATGACTGCTATGCTTGGTGTTGTCCTGACACCCTCTAGAACAGTGGTTCTCAACCTGCGGGTCATGACCCCTTTGGGAGTCGACTGACCCTTTCACAGGGGTCGCCTAAGACCATTGGAAAACACAGGTATTTACATTACAAGTCATAACAGTAGCAAAATTACAGCTATGGAGTAGCAACAACATAATTTTGTAGTTGGGGGTCACCGCCACTTGAGGAACTATATTAAAGGGTCCCAACACTAGGGAGGTTGAGAACCTCTGCTCGAGAACCACTGGGGAGGCAAGCCTCTGGGCACACTTGCGAAGGATTATTTAGCCTCCAGTCATACCTGCGATTAGATTACTTCAGGTATGAGGACCCAGCCCAAAAGTGAGCTTTTGTATAAAAAGGAGACAGCAAGCTGAGCAAAAGCCTTCATCACCCTCTGCTTTGTGACGTAGAAGGATGAGATGTGACCGCCTGCTTCAGGCTTCTGCTGTGTTTTAAGTGGTCCTTGAACTAGGAGCTGAACTAAATCCTTTCTTCATCGATTTTCCTGTTAGGGCACTTTAAACCAGTATTTATATTATTATTGTGTGTGAGATGGGGTGTGAGGGTGTGTGCTTGTGTCTTATCCCTGCAATGGGAACAGAAACTAAGACAGAAAATTGATTATCATCACTGTGATGAGCCTGACCTTTGGAACTGGTTTGTGGGAGGAATGTGGAACCGTCTGAGAGTTGGGGCTAAAAATGCCCTAGCATGGAGGAAGCAGAGTGTATGGGTCATTCTTGTGGGAGCTTGAGAGACAAGAATGCCAACAGAGACGCTGGCAATGGCTCATGAGGTTTCTGAGGGAGACAAAGCTTGTATCAGTGCAGCCGAGGATCATCTGACATTTGGACCCAGAATCTGGTTTCTTTCTACCTGTGTCCTGAGAACTTGAGTGAAATTCAATTTAAAACTAATGGGCCAATTTGTTTGTCAGAGAACATCTCAGGACAGGCGAGCTCTCAGGCTGGTGCTGAGAAAGCAGCTGTAATTGAGGTCAGCATCACTGAAGAGCAACCTTCTGCATGGCACTGGGACAAAGAGAAAGGTGTCCTGAGAGCAGACCTCACCCACCCATGAGAGGTTCCATCCTAAGCTGATGGCAGAGCTTGTGAGCATCATCCCCATGGAACAGGTTTTGCAGGCATGAAAGGAGTCAATTCTAGAACAAACTCCAAATTCCTCAGACTCCAAAAGGCAGTTCATGTATCCAGAAATGAGCTCAAGCTAGACCATAGGACTTCTGGCAGTTAGATAAAAAGCCAACATTTCTCAGAAATTCATGAAACCAAGTCCTATCTGACAAAAAGAGGCATTTCCCTTACTTCTGGTAGCAAGGGACATATGGCTACAGGTGGAGCCTGTCAGAATACCAAAGTTCATGCTGACCAGTATCACAAATACCTATTAGCAGATTTCAAAGTCCATGCTACCTACCATCCTAGCCCTTCTCACCTCCTCCACTACCCTAAACTTCCTCCAGCTCACAGGCTTCTCTACCCCTAGCTACTCATTCTTATAGCCTTGCTGTTCTCACTATTATTTACCTACCTACTACCTACCTACCTACCACCTACCTACCTACCTACCTACCACCTACCTACCACCTACCTACCTACCACCTACCTACCTACCACCTACCTACCTACCTACCACCTACCTACCTACCACCTACCTACCTACCACCTACCTACCTACCTACCTACCACCTACCTACCTACCACCTACCTACCACCTACCTACCTACCTACCACCTACCTACCTACCGCCTACCTACCTACCGCCTACCTACCTACCTACCTACCTACCACCTACCTACCTACCACCTACCTACCACCTACCTATCACCCACCTACCTACCACCTACCTACCACCTACCTACCTACCGCCTACCTACCACCTACCTACCACCTACCTACCACCCACCTACCTACCTACCACCCACCTACCTACCTACCTACCTACTTGTTCTCTTATCTCTCACTATGCTCTAGTCTCTGTCTCTTGCTCTCTCACTATCTCCACTATTCTCTCCCATTTCCCTGGCCCTGGGCCATGTTCAGTCTATGACTTTCTCTGTTCTGGTCTCTCCAGATGCCGCTGGTTATTTTCTTAAAACCTTAACCTTATCATGGAATGATCATGATCATGTCAGCAGGTTTTTTTTTTTTTTTCTGTATCCCTTGCATACAAAAGGTACAAAATTGGGAAAGCTATGGGATCTTGCTCCACTGAAGGCCAAAGCAGGGGCAAGAGCAAACATCTAATGTGGAGGGAAGTGGCTGGGGGTGTCTCATCATGTTGCCGTACTAAGTGCACCCTGGCCTGTCCATCTGTCTGAGGAAAGTCAGCACACTCATCTGGAGCAAGCCACCGACCGTCAGCAATGTCACCACCCAGCGTCATAGCAGATGGAACAGGAATAGGGCCTGCTGCCCTTAAAAGTTGATAAGGGGCAGTGGGGCTGGGAACCCAGGGGGAGGGATGGGTGAGGGTAGCGGCACCTGATGGAGCAGAGGACAGTGACTTCTGGCTCTTTGACTCTGCCACACACCTCCTGGCCATGGCTGCTCTCTGTAACAACGGAGTAAGATCCCACCGCTCTGTCCCATTGTTACAGAGAGCAGCTGTGGCCAGATGTGTGGCAGAGCCAATGTTCCTGTGAAACTATGAAAGTAAAGCCTAAGTCGCCAGGGAGATTCGTGAATGAGGGATGGCCGCTGAGGAAACCCACATGCAGAGCTGGGCTGACCGGAGGGGTGAAGGGCTACCCAATCCTTTAGGAGCACAGTTGATTTCATTGGGAACCCCAAGTGCCAGACATGGAGCTACAGGATTTAGTGTCTGTTGTTTGGGTTTGGGTATTTATTCTGACCATTCCTTGCTAAGCCCTGGCTCTTCCCTTTTAGGATAGGCATGCTAACTCTATGCCACTGTGTGCTGGAGGTATGTCACTTATTTCTTTTTTATAGGAACTCACACGGAAGAGATTGCTGTGGGCCTCAGATGAGACTTGGAATTTTAAAAGGCGTTGAAATTATTAAAGACTGGGGGTGGCTTTTGAAGTTGAATTAAATAGTGGATTTTTGGGGTATTATAAATTGGTCATGAGACGGTGGAAGGTTATGGTTTAAGTGATGTGTCTGAGTGTCGACTTGACAAAGGGGAGGGGCTGTGGTGGTGCCAGCCTGTCATGATCCAGAATCATGTGGGAGGCAAGCCTCCAGGCACACCTGGGATTGATTATTTAGCCTCTGGCATGCCTGATAGTGACTGATAGGTTAATTCAGGAGGGAGGAGCCATCTAAAGTGGGCTTGGGCGCTGGACTGTATAAGAGAGAGAAAGTGAGGGGCTGGGGAGATGGCTCAGAGGTTAAGAGCACTGACTGTTCTTCCAGAGGTCCTGAGTTCAATTCCCAGCAACCACATGGTGGCTCAACAGCCATCTTTAATGAGATCTGGTGCCCTCTCCTGGCATGCAAGCATACATGGAAGGAATGTTGTATACATAATAAATAAAATATAAAAAAAAAGAAAGTGAAATGGGTCCAGGCACTCATCTCCCAGCTTCCTGCTGGTGGGTGTGGTGTGACAAGCTGCTTCGAGCGCCCATGGCTTTCCCGCCATGGCAGCCTGGGCCACTGAACCCAGAGCTGGAGCTGTGTCTCCCACGTTACCGTCTGTGTATTTTATCACGGCAACAGGAAGAGAAACTAAGGCAGGGTATGGATGCTACTCAGTCACTCACTGGGTAGGACACCTAGCACCACAGAGGGAGAGAGAAAGAAGGCCAAAGCGGGGGCAAGAGCAAACCTCTAATATGGAGGGAAGCGCGAAGTCGGCACACTCATTGTGTGGCTGTGGTTGTGCAGGCAGGAATAGGGTGCCCGAGTCTGTGAGGAGTCGCTTCTGGCTTAGGAGGCTGGCAGGGCCTAGGGATGGATCCCGCAGGAGAGGTCTGTGGAAGAATGTAGCAGGGGAGCGCCAACCCTAGGTTCCATCGGTGGGAGCCAGAGCGTGGGAGCGGCAGCCCAGCTCTGCAGCACTTGGCACACGCGATCTTCTCAGCAGCAGCTGGAAGCGGGCATGGCGGACGATAGGCTAGATGCGGCCCTGGGCATTCCTGACCCACGAATGAGGGCAGTAAATGTGGTACCAGAGGGGACAATGACTCACCAGGGACTCCAACAAAAGGCTTCTGTTAGGAGTGTCACACAGCATCAGGAAATGATTTCTGGATACCCAGGAAACAGGGCTCCAGGGCCTGAGGCTGGGCTGTGGCTCAGCTTGGTCCCTTGGGGACCAGCAGAGGCTTCTGCAGGCCACAGCTCTGGCAGCTCATAGCTAGTCACTCACCCCGCCTCGCTCCTAGATCCATCTTCCCTCTCCAAAGCCAACATCTCTCCCAAGTATGCAAACCTGGAGTAAGCCTGATCCGCAGGGTAGAGGCCCACCTCTCCCCCAGCCTGCCTGTTTTCTAGGGTGAAAGTTCCTTGATCCAGGCATGCCTCCCTGCACCTTCACAACCACAGCTGCACAGGAAGGCTCTGGAAGACGCAGGGGCTTCTTCTGCACACGCTGGGCCCAGTGTGGTAAATGTTGGCCTCCAGAGTGCTGCTCTTCCCCGCCGGTCCTTATACCTGCTTCATGCTTCCCTGTCTCACTGTTTACATGATCCCCTCTCCGCCCCTCCCCTCCTTAAAGACCAAGGAGGGCTGGGCTGAACACAGACCTAGCGTTCAAGAATTCTAGGAAGGTTTTTTTTGTTGTTGTTGTTGTTCCTGAGTTGGTTTTCCCCAGCGCTAAGGATGGAACGTGGGGCTCACAGAACTTAAGGGCCTTGTACGTGGTAGGCGAAGCCTCTGCTCCTGAGCCACATCTCCAAGTCTTAACAGATTTGGGATTCTAATTTATTATGTGACCTGAGGCCAGGCATTTTATCTCAGGGGACTCCAGTGTTTTCATATGTGATCAGGCAGAAAGAAGTTGTAGCGGTGATTCGGTGAGATGGGTCTAACTAAGCATTGGAAGCGGGCACAGGGAAGGCACCTTGTATACAGGCTGCATCTAGTCCTCTTCTCCCGGGAGCTCAGTCTGCGTGTTGCCCAGTCTTTCCCCTACAGAAAGCACTAATTTCTGCCTGAGAGGTTCTGCAAGCTGATGCTTTGATGGGGTCTAGTGTGGGAAATGGTGTGTGACCAGGGACCAAGCCCTGGCCTAGGTAAACTTCCATGGCCTTGGTGAGGAAGCAGGAGCCCCCTCAAGTAAAAAACCACAGAACAGATAAGGCCAGGAGGCATGCCTTAGGGCATCCTGCATGGGCTTGGAACAAATTTGAGCAGTGGATTGGAAAATAGCTGGATTCTCAGCACTTAAGACCTGTGCGACATGAAGGAGAGCCAGGAAGTGCATTTGAGAGCATCAGGAAGTGCGTTCAAGAACTAGTAAGGTCTGCATTTGCCACTGCCCTGGTGTGGCCACCTCAATACCAACTCAGCACTCACTCATACATTCTCTCTCTCTCTCTCTCTCTCTGTCTCTCTCTCTCTCTCTCACACACACACACACACACACACACACACACACACACACACACACGGAGAGAGAGAGATCCACCTGCTGCTTCCTTAGTGCTAGGGTTAAAGGTATACACTACTATACCTGGCCCAATTCTCTTTTATCTTTGTGCCTTCCCATCTCATGAAGCCAAGGAGCCGTGTGGTATTGGCAAAGTCGAGTGACCCATGGAAGCCAGACCCCATTCACCTCCTCAGGATTATCTCTGGGCCATCCCCGTTGGTCCCACCTCGCAGGCACACCCTGAGCCAAAGGCAGGACACAGAACACAGAGACCCGGGCCTGTGTGTTTTCTGCCTCACCCGTGATCCTCAGGTGAGTTGAAATGGCCTCGAATACAGCAGGGAGGACACCAAAGGTCCTCCCTCCCCCAGCACAGGGCAGGTCCAGCGAGGTCACAGACCAGACTCTTCACTGGTTTGTGTGTCTGTACAGGAAGCCCAGACACTTAAGAGTCTCTAGTCCTCTAGCTTTGGCATGGCCCTATTAGTCACATTTTCTGAATAAGACTGCTCACTGCTTTCTGTACAACATGAATTAAATATATTCTCTGTTTTTGCTCTGAGTCACAGGACATTCACAGTCAGTGGGGAAGGGGGTTAGGGAGAACCCAGGCTCCAAGGGGTTGGGATGGGCGTGGGGCCTGTGGAGAAAACGTGAGCTTGACGTCCCCTTGGCCTTTGCCCTTCAAGTTCAGCCAAGTGGGGGGAGACCCTGGAACACGAGGTGGGTATGGAGGAAGGGTACCCTCTCCAGCTTATACTGCGGTGCCAGCACCTTTGCTCTCAGGACCAACCTCTTTGGAGGTTGGTGCCAGGGTCAGGTAGACAGGGCTAGGAAGGAGGTGGGGGATGGAGGAGAGGCCGCACCAGCCCCAAAGAGCCAAGGCTACCTTGGTACCAGTGTCAGGGTGACCGTGCATATCTGGGTGCCAGCCTCAGGACCCTGAGACAGGGTTGACTTATCATCCCTCAGGGCTGATAACACCCATGGGCGTGGCTTAGGGAGGAAGGGACACAGGGCTAGGTCAGAGCTCCAGGAACCGTGTACTCTTCCACCTGCCAGTTTAAGGCGACCCTTTCCAGACTGGGGGATGGGCAGGGGGATGGCTGAGGTGGCAGGAGTACAGCTGGGAGTCCCAGATTACCTCCAGGTGCAGCTGGACACGGGCAGCATGCTGTGCTCTTTAGCCTTGGTTCAAGCCAGAGGGCACAGGGCTCTGGCAAGGAGGGGACAACAGCATGGAGGGGTAGTGACAGAAGGGGCTCCTTTTCTTGATGCTCCAGGGAGGTCTGCCTTGGGGTGGGGTTAGCACACACACTGGCACATTTCCAGGGTCCCAGGGCCTTGTTCCTGGAGCAGTCCTTGTTCTCGGAGAAGAAGGTGAAGGGAGAGTGTCCAAAGGCTAAGGAAGGGGTCTGTCAAGCTGATGAGCCAGGCAAACCCAGGGCCCCCCAACTCCCCTGCACTGCAGCTGGGAAAGGGTCCCAGGTTCCTCCTTGCCCCTCACTTCCTCTCAGGGAAGCAGCTTACGCCCCATCCCACAGTGGGTGACAAAGGGGTTGGTGTCCAGGTAGGAACCATCACAGAGGTGCGTGGCAAGCAAGGAAAGGAAGCAACTGCTACCACCAGGGCTGCCAAGTGGTCCTCAGACTGGCCACAGGCGTTCATTGCTCAGCCCTCCGATGGCCACACAGGCCCCATACTTCCTGAATTCACATTCCCTGTGGTCTCCCGTCCCTCGAGTCGCAGCACGGTGGACATAGCTCAGAAGATGCTCTGTCGCCGGTTCTTCCCTCGCCCTGGAGAACAGAGCGGGACAGAAAGGATTAAAGGGATCCTTGTCTTCAAAGGCTTTGATCCAGGAAGCAAGGGCATGTGACTGGATTCAGGTCTCATTCTTGCTGCTTGTGAGCTGTGCGAAATTGGGACTTATCTTCTAGGGGCCTTGGTTTCACTGAAGTGGAAAGCATTTATAGTGCCAGTCCACAGGGTGTTTCATAGATTAGGCGAGACCATGCATGTCAGAACCACTGTCAGTCCAAGGCCATTGGCTGTGCTAGGGACAAAGTGTCGACTGGCCAGGAGCTCGGGATCTTCAAAGAGAACACACCAGGGACAGGGTGCACCCCTGTCAGGGCTACTATAAGAGGCAGTGGGTGAGGAACCTCGCATAAGGTATGTATGGGGGGTGTAGACTCCTCATCTCAAGGGTAGAGCCAAGCCCATATCTTCCTTAAAGGAGAGTCCTCCCTGGGGAAGGCAGTCTACTTGGTTGCTTCTAAGAGAGGGTATAGGGGGAGCATGTGACCCTACCTGAGTGCTGGAAGGCCAGGCCACGATAGCCTGGGTCTTTTTGGAGCTGGATCTCTTTCAGGGAGAAGATGGAGGCAGCTGGGTAAGAGAAGAGAGGAGGGGAGGCCTCAGGGGAGCCACTCTGCTTGCTCCTGTACCTGCCGTCCCCACTTCCACTAAATCCACAGAGCTGAGGCAGCCTCCAGTCAAGACTCAGTTCTCCAAATGAGAATTGGGAAGGGGAAGCCATGTGTCCAAGACCACTCGCCTGGACCCAAGGGTCCATCCCTTGTGATAGCCCCACCCACATCCACTGCCCCTTCGCTTATTCTGGCCCAATCTCTTGGGTACTTACTGTCATCAAGCTGGTGTACGCGTTCTCCCAGAGACTGGAAGTAGGGGTGACTTAGGGCTGCCTCTGCTGACATACGACTCTTGGATTCATACTGAAAGGCACAGGGTAGGCTCTTGGGCCCTGCTGGAGAACCTTCTAGAAAATGGGCCAAGGTGGAGAAGCCGCCATCTGACCCAAACCAGGCACCTCAGGGCTTAGGATACCAGGGTTCAGACATCAGGAAAAAACTAAAATGGGGCTTCATGGGGGGGGGGGGGCTGCTTCTTGGGATGGGCATACATGAGCAGATGATGCCAATCATCACCTGAGGGAGTGTTGGTGTTATTCGCAGATTGTACCGCTAACTACCCTTTACCCTGTGCATGCTCCCAGGTGGGCACTGTGCCAGCCCCACAATCTTAGCGTATCCCCGGCATCTTCTAAAGCATGAACTAATACCCGCCATGCAGTTGAGAAAACTGAGCCTCCCGTCCTCAGGAAGTGCCCAACCAGGCCTTGAGTACCAAGCACATGGACTAGTGTCCCTTTGGGGCTTTGGAGCCATAGGCCTGAGCTACCGGCCGGGCCTTCTTTAGTTCTCTCTCTCTCTCTCTCTCTGGGTAGGATTGGAGGAGACTCACCAGGAGGAGGCTGGTCAAGAGGTTGATGCCTTCAGTATCCAACCTGCAAGGAGGAGGCGCTGGCACAGGCACAGCCAGGGGCAGGCTGGGGACCCGAACCTCTCTGGGAGGGAGATCACAGTGGGGAGCCAGGGGCCTGGCAAGGGACTACCTGGGAGCGTGGCTGAGCAGCGGCTGTGGCAGGTACCGGGGGAAGTTGTAGGCTCGAAACTCAGAGAGGGACGTTACACCCGGCCATGTCTCTTCTGTAGGAGTTCCTGGAGAATCGGAATGGTAAGAAGCTTATATTGCAAGGGTTCAACACAGAAGAAGCCAACAAAAGTAGTTCCCACCCCGCCCAGTCCTCCGTGCTCCTGGGTGGACAGAGTTCTGGTGACCCCTGGTGGCAACGTGGAGGGTACAGAGGGAAACTAACCCAGGAGACGGAAGATGAGGTACAATTCCTCCTTGACAGTAGAGCCTGGGAAGAGGGGCTTCCCGGTGGCCATCTCATAGAGGATGCAGCCCACGCCCCTGGGGAAGTAAGGGCAACGGTGAGGCCAAGAAGCACAACCATCCCTCCTAAGGCTTCTGTGTGAGGGAGTCAATGACACCCTAACACAAGCCTGGGAGGTCACCTCTGGGTCTTGAAAGGCTTCCAGAACCAACCAGACTCCCACTACGATCCTTCTCTGTGAGCCCTGGGCCCCCTAAGTCTGCTAGGCAGAAAGACAGGTGCATATTCTCACTCTCTGGGGAGCCTTGAGCTTGGCCAGAAATGTGGGTTGGCTTTCAAGTTGAGCTGGTTTTCATTTTACACTAAATTGCTATGTGATAATGCTCTTGTACACTGTAAAGATTTGTCACTAATGTTGATTTAATAAAACACTGATTGGCCAGTAGCCAGGCAGGAAGTATAGGCGGAGCAACGAGACTAAGATAACTCTGGGAAGAGGAAAGGCAGAGACTCAGTCATCAGCCTGATGCAGAGAAAACAAGACGAGAATGTCTTACCAGGAAAAGGTACCAAGCCATGTGGCTAAACATAGATAAGAATTATGGGTTAATTTAAGTTGTAAGAGCTAGCTAATAATAAGCCTGAGCTAAGAGACCAAACAGTTTGTAATCTATGTTTATTTGGAACTGAATGTCTACAAGACCAGGTGGGACAGAAACTTCTGTCTATACCAAATCATACATTTGTCAAATTTAACAATCAAATAGTATGTCTCTTCCAAATGTTCTGGGAGAAAACTCATCTACCCTCTGGCGATTCCCACCTCTACTCATGGGGAGGCATATCAGAAGTACAGCATTAGAGGGTCTATAAGCTCAGAGACACTGATATATTTCTGATTTAATTTGCTAGCAGTAGCACAGCAGGGAGAAGTGGCACTCTGAGCAAGGTCAGGATCATCCTGGACAGGGTCTAAAGTCATGGACAGTCTCTCCCACTCCCCTCTGCTGCTCACTCACCACATGTCAATGGGGGTGGAGTATTCTGTGGATCCCAGCAGCACATCTGGGGGCCTGTACCAGAGAGTCACCACCTCATTGGAATACGTCTTTGTAGGCACTGATTTGGCACGGGCCAGGCCTAAGAACAGACAGGTTGCTGAATCTCTGCTAAAGGGTCCTGAAGAGTCAGGTTCTCGGGCATCCCTCAGAATCCCTATATCCTGAGGAGACTGTGCATCCCAGGGGTCAGACCCACTTGCCAACCCTGATCCCTGACCCTGGTGTCTGCCTCACCAAAGTCTGCCAGCTTTAGCTCGCCCCTCTCATTGATGAGCAGGTTCTGGGGCTTCAGGTCCCGGTGCAGGATCTTGCGGCGGTGGCAGTAGGCCAGGCCCCGGAGCAGCTGGAACATGAAGATCTGGCGGAGAGAGGGGAACAGGGAAGTGCAATAGGACCAGGTCCTATGTGGAAGACCCTTTGCCTCTGTCTCAGACTGGAGAGAAAGGCTCTAGGAAGGCTCCCTGGTTCTGCTGGCCACCCTGCAGGCCACCTGGGACCTGTATACACCAGGAGGCACACACGGAGAGGAGGCAGTGAGTGTGAGGGGCTGGCACGGCCTCTACATGGGAAGTAGGAGGCACAGTGATGAGGGTCCCCTAGGCGGGGATGGATGTGCTCAGTCATTGATCACCAGAGCTGGTCATCTGCCCTCCTCGCTTCTCAGAGGCCTCCCCTCACTCTGGCAGGGAGTTCATGCTTGATAGAGTTAAGAGAGGGATCTGTGCCAGCGGCTAGACAGAAGTGGAGGGTAAGTCTGTACTCGGCTGGGGTGCTCAGAATGGCTTCTAGACTAGCTGAGTAGCCTTTCCCTCCTTCCTGTGTTTGAAGCGCCGAGCCACCTCAGCAGCTGGCGGGAAGAGGAGCATCCCACGCTGTCCTTGATGACAGGTGGCTGCCATGATGAGGTCCCTACCTTAGAGGCCCTCACCTTGACATTGTGCATGCTCATGAGGTTTCCACAGTGGTCTAGATACTGTTTCAGGTCACTGTCCTGGAACAGACAATTGGGTTCAGTGCTGCCCCCTGCCGGGCCTGTGGTCCAGACCCAGACTGAAAGGAAGCCCTCCTCAGTCTGGGCCCTGCCTGCTGGCAGCACAGGGCCCTGGCTCTGAACCCTTGGCCCACTTCTGAATGGGAACTTCATTGACAAACAAATGCTAGGGTTCTTCCCTTGTCCCACCCTTCCCAGGCCCTCACCCCCTCTCTTCCCTACCCACTTCACCCACCACAGGGGAAGAGGCTGCCAGCCCCAGTCCAGCTCACCAGGTACTCAAACACCAGGGTGAGGGAACGATCTGTGTGAATGAGGTCATGCAGGGTCACAATATTGGCGTGTTTCAGGTCCTTCAGCAGAGACACTGGGGAGACAGGCCCACCTGGGTCCCCAGGCCCACCAATACCTCCCCATTATCCCTTCCAGGGACCAAAGACGGCCCTTCACCCAGGCTCCCACCAGGTGTAGGTTGATCCCCTCCTCCCAGAGGCCCAGGGTGCAGACCCGGACATTGTACCCTCTCTAATGGCAGTACAGGGTGCTCCCTCCTCATGCTCTAGTCTGATCTCCTTCAGGGCCACGAGGTTCTCTGTCAGCTTGCTGCGCCCCTTGAAGACGGTGGCATAGGTACCCTGGGACAGAGCATCCCTGGTCAGCCCCAGGAGGATCCTGTTCCTGTTCCCAGTTCCACCCTTTAGGTGTCTGCTTGGGTTAGGATTCAAGCTGGGTACCCTACTCCCTCTGTCCAAATGGTCTGCTTTTTCTTAAAGTATCTCAATCAACTCCCCGACTGGAGTGGACTGCCCATTCCTCTGCTCCCCTGCTAGAGTGGGCTGCCCATTCCGCTGCTTCCCCACTGGAGTGGGCTGCCCATTCCTCTGCTCCCCCGCTGGAGTGGGCTGCCCATTCCTCTGCTCCTCCCCCGCTGGAGTGGACTGCCCATTCCTCTGCTCCCCTGCTCCCCAGCTGGAGTGGGCTGCCCATTCCTCTGCTCCCCTACTCTGCAGCTGGAGTGGGTTGCCTATTCCTCTGCTCCCTGGCTGGAGCGGACTGCCCATTCCTCTGCTCCCCCACTGGAGTGGACTGCCCATTCCGCTGCTCCCCCACTGGAGTGGGCTGCCCATTCCTCTGCTCCCCCGCTGGAGTGGACTGCCCATTCCTCTGCTCCCCTGCTCCCCAGCTGGAGTGGGCTGCCCATTCCTCTGCTCCCCAGCTGGAGTGGGCTGCCCATTCCTCTGCTCCCCTGCTCCCCAGCTGGAGTGGGCTGCCCATTCCTCTGCTCCCCTGCTGGAGTGGGTTGCCCATTCCTCTGTTCCCCCGCTGGAGTGGACTGCCCATTCCTCTGCTCCCCTGCTCCCCAGCTGGAGTGGGTTGCCCATTCCTGTTCCCTGGCTGGACTGGACTGCCCATTCCTCTGCTCCCCCGCTGGAGTGGGTTGCCCATTCCTCTGCTCCCCTGCTCCCCAGCTGGAGTGGGCTGCCCATTGCTCTGCTCCCCTGCTCCCCCGCTGGAGTGGGTTGCCCATTGCTCTGCTCCCAGACTGGCTGCCCCTCGGTTATTATAGCCCAGCCTTGCTCTTAGGTCATGATGATATGGCTCTTGAAAGACAGGGCCTTTTCCCCTTCACAAGCCTATACCCACTCCAGTCACAGAGCCTGACACAGCGATGTAGAAGCAGTTTAGTAACAGAGCCCTTGCTGTGTGTCAGACACCAGGAACTTGTACCAGCTTCCTTTGGTACCCTGTAATCCCCCCAACAATAAAATCACTACTTTCATCCATTGATAGAGAATGAAACTGAGGTGAGAGGCCATGGGACGCATCACAGTCATAGGGCTAGCGAGGGTTCAAATCCAGGCATAACTACTTGACTAGATTCTGTCCAGAGACCTCTGTCCTCTAGGCCTCATTCGAGATCAAGGGAGATCTCAACAGCTGCTGAAGGCCAGGCCAGGCTGCTTGGCTGGGACAGTGTGACTCGGAGGGTCTGGAGCCGTGAGGGGCAGAAGAGTCGTCACCAACCACCCTGCTGCCCAGACAGAACAACACCGACGCTTACCTCCCCCAGCTTGTCCAGCTTCACATAGGTTTCCAGTTTCCCAAAGCCGATATCTGACTGGGAAGGAGACACAGGAGACTATGAGACTCAAAGTCCCAGCAGATCTTTCTAGTCCATATTCCCTCAGGAGGAAGGGCAGGAAGTGAGACGCCCCCATTGTACAGAGAAGCGCCAAGGCTGCTAGCTCCAGGGAGGACAGCTTCAAAGTCTTCCTTTTCTCCTTACGAGAGTTGAGGGACCCCTTCGATGGGGTCTCTTCCTCCATGAGTTGGAGATGGACACATCTTGCCGAGCTGCCTTCCCAGCATCCACCTCACTGCCTGCCTGGCTCTCTTGCTCAGTAGGTTACTGGCTCCTCCAGGGCAGGCCTGTCATTCTCTACTTTGTAGAGACACCCCCCCGCCACCCACCTAAAGTCTCTCATCAGTTCATCTCATCTGACTCAGGACAGGACATATCTTAATAAGACAGGCTCTGAGGCCCATTCACTGGTGAGGTTCCTAAGAGTTCCTCACAGGAAGCTGGGACTTGAAGGCCTGTGATGGGTGTTCTGACAGGTCGAACTGTTTGTTTCTTTATTGTTTTATTGGGGAGGGCTTTCATCTTTTATCAAGCATTACATAACATATGTGAGCTATATAAGAGACCACATGGCCTTGTAGCAGAAATAGAGAACCATAGCTGAGTGTGTGTGCTTGTTCTTCTCATCAGCAGGAAAATGCTTCCTTAATCCATGTTCTCCAGGTCCCTACGCACAGCGGTGACTGACTCCAGAGACGCGCCTATCTCTTTCCGTCAAAGGCCACTGGAGAGGAAGTGACAGCTCTCTAGACTTTGCTCCCATTAGTGCATTAGTAAACTTGTGGGTGTGCACAGTGGCTATTTGGGGATGACCAAGCATATGCCCATGATGGTGAGGCAGGGAGAATCTCGAACCACGTCTCTACACAGCGAAACACCACCTGAACCCTATCTGGCTCCTGGTTTTGGTTTTTTTTTTTTTTTTTTTTTTTTTTTTTTTTGAGATATAGTCTTACAGTGTACCCTTGGCTGTCCTGGAACTGTGCAGCCCAGGCTGACCTTGAATTCTTCTCACTCTGCATCAGCCTCCCAAGGAATGCTGGGAGTACAGATATGACTCACAACACAGGTTTATTGGTCTTAACCTGAGAGACCCTGGAGCCTACTTGTTGTAGGCTATTTATTGGAATCCAGAGAGGCCAGCAGGTGGCGCCAGAGGCACAGGAATCTTTCTGCCTCTACCCTGACTGGTGTCTCCCATTCAGCAAACTCTGACCCTCCTTGGACTCACCAGGGAGGCACGACGGGACATTCGGGTGAGTGGCTTGGGCAGCCCTGGGTTCTCCAGTTGTAGCTTCTGTAGGAATTCCTGGGGCAGGCGGATATCCATGGGCAGAGAAAGCCTCTTGTTGAGGTCCTGAGGTGGCAGATGAGAAGGGGATACCATGTTGGCCTCGGGAGGTCCCTGCCTTTCACTCTGGATTTATCTGTTCATATAGAGCAGGGCCAAGCCACAGGCTGTGACCTCAAGGATTACTGTGTGACCTTTAAGCGGTTTCATCCCCTCTCTGGGCCACAGAAGCTGGACTGTAGAGCGCGAATCTCATACCCTCACAATGTAATTTTGTAAGCATATTTTTCCTATACTTAGCACAGATATGTGGGTCATAACAACAGACAAGCTGTCTAGCCAGGAATGTTCTAGTCTTTGGCATATATTCTCATGCCATTCCCTCAATAACCTGCGTCGATTTGAGCCCCAAGTGATGGGGGAGCTACCCTGCCATGTCTAAGGCTGTGGAGCCTGAAGGGGCACCCTCACCTCCATGGAGAAGCGGCGCTGACTCTGCCGTTGTTGGTGCTGCATGCCAGGGGACAGCTGCCCGGGTTCATCCCCGCCATCTGTGGGAGAGAACATGCTCGGTCTCAGTCCACAGCGCTGAGTGGCACGCCTTAGCGGGGCAGGCGTCGGCTCCTACCTCCCACTCCACGGTCTTTGGACAGCTCAGGGTACCCCACTCCCCTCTGGCCCTGATGTACAGTGAATCAGCAGGGCTCACAGGGTGTCTGGGCGGGAAAGAGCGAGGTGGCCTGACCCTCACCCTCATTCCTCTGGGTGTGGATCTGGTTTAACTTCCCTGTGAACTCAGCCAAGGACTCCTCAATGGTCTCTGGGCGGGGCACGGACAGGGAAAGCCTTCGCTTAAAGTTCTTCATCTTGTTCATGGTCAGCAGGGGGCCGCTGTGGGTCCTGGGACAGAGAGGAAAAAACAAGGCGGCCATGGGAGCCAGGCTTTAGGTCATCCTGACCAGAGCCTCAGTTCCATGATACGGATCTAACCCTGTTCCTTCCTCCGTGACTCTCAGCCACCTTCTGTCCATGGCTATACCCTCCCCTGCTCTTACAGCATCAATGGGTACAGCTACAGGATTGAAAGAGGTCACTCTTAACATTCAGCCTTCAGCTAGGGTGTCTGGAGATCTCTGAGACCGATACCATACCTGGATGGCCTTCAGGCCATTGGCTCTTTCTGAAAGACCCTAACTGCTTGGTGCCCACTTGTCAATAGGTTTCAAACTCCATGACACCTGATACTGATACCAGAATGTCCCCGCTCTCATCCTGGGTCCTGGGGAAAGAGGTCAAGGGAGAGCGAGCGCAAAGCCCAACCTCTGCTCCAGCTGCAGTGTGCAAGTCAGGAGCAGTGTGGGAAACCCAGGCAGCCCAGGAAAAGGGAAGCCTGAACTGCTGGCCCCTCCCTTGCCTCAGTCCTCTGAGCAGGCCTGGGTGCCCTGGGCTGAGGACACAGTGGGGCGGGAGCTGCCCTGTTCTATTGCCCTCTAAGTTCTGGCCTCAGATGGCACCACGAATGTTATTGCTGCTTCCCACAGATGGATGCTCCATTCCCTCCTCCCCTCCCTCCTCCCTCTCTCCCTCTTTCCCTCCCTCCTTCCCTCTCTCCCTCCCTCCTTCCCTCTCTCCCTCCCTTCCTCCCTTCCTCCTTTATCCCTATTTTGAGACACAGTGTCACTGTGTATTTCTGCTGCCTGGCCTCGAACTCACAAAGATTCATCTACCTCAGCATCCTGAGTGCTGGGATTAAAAGCCCATACAACCATGCTTTTCCCACAGGCCCCACCCTCCGTGGGCTTCAAGAGCACCCATCCCAGCCACATCGACATCCTGCTGGGCCCCATACCGCCTTCAGTTACAGAGGGGCCGCAGGCACCAGAGGCTACACAACCCCCTTAGCTCCCCACCCTGGCCAGGAAGGCATCAGGAGGGCCAACCCTATGGGAGAGGGCATCTGCACTCCTCCCTGGGCCTACTTATAACCCACTTCTAGAGGATGTTCAGGCCTGTGGCTGGCCAGCACCCAGTTGCCAAGGCAACCAGGCCCCTCCTGAATCCTCCTGGTTTAAAGGATTATGGGTCAGTAACATGTTTGCTTTGCTTAACGATCATATCCTCTGTCCTCTGTTAGCCTGGAAAAGGTCCTCTTCCTGGCACTCCATGCTCCTGGCTGCCCCTACCACAACTGAGCTGGGCCCTCAGGCTCTCCTGACCCAAGAGAAGGCTCTGGCCTGCACGGCCCATTGAGTCCTCCTCTGCTGAGGAGCTTGCAGACCAAGTCAGGATGGCACACCACCGGTGGGTGGAGCATCTCCTGCGTACAGCCTGGCACCGGACACTTGGTTACAGTAACTACACAAGATCCCCGTTCCCTCCCGAGGAGCTCAGGCTAATGACAGTGCTCTACTGAGGGCTCTCATCAGCTTCCTTGCCTTGCCCACCTGGGCCCACCCCAGCCGGATGCCCACTTATAGCCCAGCCTGTATGACGTCACAGGCTTGCCCTCTGCAGAACTCAGGGAGCTCCCAGAGGACAGCCACCCTGCTACATGCCCCCGTGTATGGCATCGGGCTCAAAGGACCCACAGAGGCTCTGTGATGCTAACGGGACAGACGGGCTCCAGGGGCAAGAAGACTCAGTCGCTACCTGCCTGGTAACCCTCGTTCCTAGCAAGACCAGAGGGCGGCGAGCATTCCATGTACATGTTCACTGGTGTGCAGCCGAATGCTGGCGTGATCAGGGACATCCGAACACATGCTAACTACCAGCTTCTGGAGCTGGAGCCTCGGAAAACGCTTGGGGACTCGGGGCCTTGCAAGTGGTAGGCAAGGACTCTGCCTCCACCTTCTCCTTCTCCTTCAGGGTTCTTAAAGTCTCTCTCTCTCTCTCTCTCTGTGTGTGTGTGTGTGTACGTCACATGGGTACAGGTGCCCCTGGAGGTCAGAAGAGGAAGTCGGATCCTCTGGAGTTGGAATTTTGGGCATCTGAGAGCTGCCTGAGATGGATGCTGGGAACTGAACCCAGGTCCTCTGAAAGAGCAGCAAGCACTCTTAACCATTGAGCCATGGTACCCACTCACTCTACTGTAGCAATGGGTATTTCAATGTAGTCTTGGCTAGTTTTGCATTTCCAATCTTCCTGCCTCAATCTCTCAAGGGCTAGGATTACAGCCCTGTCTCTCCAAGACAGGCAGAGAAGATGTGTGTTTAAAACAGGGTAGCCGGGCAGTGGTGGCACACGCCTTTAATCCCAATCCTTGGGAGGCAGAAGCAGGTGCATCTCTGTGAGTTCAAGGCCAGCCTGGTCTAGAGTTGGTTCCAGGACAGCTTGGGCTGTTACAGAGAGAAACCCTGTCTCAAGAAAACAAAAACAAAACAAAAAAATAGGGTCCCTGATAATCAGCATGTGTAGACATGGCTGGCGGCATCTGGGGTTCAGGTGAGGTGGGCTTCCAATCTGCCATCTGGGCTAGGAGGGGAGCCCTCAGAGCTGCAGAGGGTACAGGAAGGAGACAGACACAGCTGCAGGAGCCCCACAGGGGAGCTGCTAGGACTGGGGAACACACACATACGCTTCCTAAGCTCTAGCTTAGGAAGCTAGAACAGCGTGTGTGTGTGTGCGTGTCTGTGTGTATGTGTGTGTGCATGCACATTTGTGTATGTGTGTGTGTGTGTGTGTGCGCGCGCGCGCGCGCGTGCATGCTACCAGAGCTATCTGAGGGGACATGGGGCACATAGCTAAGGCTGTTCAAGGGATGCAGGGGACACATGCACTTGGCTGTTCATGGTGTCAGCTCTATCAAGAGGGACCAGACGTGTCTGAAAGCAGCTCTCCCATAGGCCATCCTACAGTGTGGGCTTACGGGATGGTGGGATGGGTTGCTGGCTCGGTAACTCCCAGTAGCTGCCATGATTTAAACCCTGGCTTTTGTTCAGGGCGAATAATTTCTATCAGACAAAGA
Organism: Arvicola amphibius; assembly: GCF_903992535.2. NCBI lineage: Eukaryota > Metazoa > Chordata > Mammalia > Rodentia > Cricetidae > Arvicola > Arvicola amphibius. The sequence goes on along the minus strand of NC_052058.2, from coordinate 87,978,640 downwards.
TCAAGCCAAAATCCCATCTTCTCTCTCTAGGGAGTAAAGAGCCTATAGCTGGCCTAGGATGGAGTGGAGAGCAGAACAGGGAGGAAGAGCTGGAAAAGCGGAACGGAACCGAGGCTCCAGCCTCCAGGCTTAACCTGAGTAGTGTGATGGATGACCGCATAGCAACAGCAACCAGCTGTTCCCTGTACTGGAGAAGTGGCCAAGAGGAAATGGCTGTCACTACAGCATAAGGAACGGAGGTCAGACGTTAGGACGGACTTCCTGATGGTGACATGGGAACAGGCAGCAGGAATGGTGACCAGAGCAGAGAGTGGCTACTTCTCTCTGGTAGGACAATTAGGGCATTGAACCCAATAGGGTCTTGGGTGTGACAGGGCACCCGGGGCACTGAATGGTTTGTTGTTCCCCAGCTCAAGACACAAGATACTCTGTCACTCTTGCCTTGGGAGAATCAGCTCCTCAGATTTGGGGGCTGAGGGGGAAGGGAGACAGGGAAAGGGTCTGTCACCTTGGTGCTGTCTGCCTCTCGTCCCCAACCCAAGACAGAAAGACCCAGTGTGACCCAGTCTGAGGCCCGCCCAGGGCCAGGCACAGTGTGGCCTTTGTCCCCAGGCCAAAGAGCCATCTGGGTCTGTCCCGTGCAACTGGTGCCAGGGTAAGAGACGTGTGGTGTAGGGGTGTCACCCGGCAGAGTGGCATGGGGGAGGTCACAGCAGAGGCCCTTCTGAGACAGTGGGCTGGGTAGGCAGACCCTAGCCAACTGGCCTCCCGCCTCCTGCCCAGGTAAGCCTCTGCCTCCTAGGCACACACCAGCTGCCGGCACTTCCTGATGGTGCCAGAGACAAGGGTGTCACAGGGGACGGGAGGAGGAGCCAGACCTGGAGGAAAGGGGCCAGACTCCCAGGCCAGCAGGGAGCCAGTGAGGAAGGAGAAGGTGCTTAAGGAGAGTTTCAGTCTGCACCATAGACGCCCGCAAGAAGGGACTGTCCTGCTCAAACCAAGTGCATGACATTGACCACATCACTCCTCTCTGCTAGCAGAGCTTCTTCCCACTCCTGTCCCCTCCCTGAGCCCGGAGTTGCAAATGTTCTTCCCCACCTCAGTCAACAGTCAGGCAAGCACTCTCCAGCTGAGCCACCCTCCAGCCTGGCCTTGTGCCTTCTGATGGGTAGAGAGATAAACAGCCAGGGAAACAGGCAGGGTTGTAGACGCAAGAAGGACAACCAAGGAGGTGGGAGGAGGGATGGGGAGGAGGGATGAGTTTTAAAGGGCGGATGGGAAAGGGCTCCCTAGGGCTGGAGAGATGAGTCAGTAGCTGCTCTTCCAGAGAACCCTAGGCTCAACTCCCAGCACCCACAGGGCAGCTCACCACGGTAACTGCAGTTCCAGGGGATCCGCCACCCTCACACAGACATACATGCAGGCAACACGCCAGTGCACATACAATAAAAATAATAAATTGTTAAAATGAAGGTGAAACCTCAGAAGTAGTTCAGAATAGAATGTAAGGGAGCAGGTCAGCGTGGGGAGGGAGGTCAGTGGGGGAAGTGGGGGCAGGGGGGGAAGTCAGTGAGGATGGGGGAGAGTCAGTGAGGGTGGGGGGAGCAGGTCAACAGGGGCGGGGGGGAGCAGGTCAGCGGGGATGGAGAAGGGGCAGGTTAGCAGGGGCGTGGGGGGGGAGCAGGTCAGCGGGGACGGGGAAGGGGCAGGTCAGCAGGGGTGGGAGAAGCAGGTCAGCAGGGACTGGGGGGCAGGTCAGCGGGGATGGGGAAGGGGCAGGTTAGCAGGGGCGGGAGGGGGGAGCAGGTCAGCGGGGATGGGGAAGGGGCAGGTCAGCAGGGGCGGGGGGGGAGCAGGTCAGCGGGGATGGGGAAGGGGCAGGTCAGCAGGGGCGGGGGGGGGGCAGGTACAAAGGTCCTGAGGCAGAAGTGAGCAGTGAGCGCTAGCCTTTTGAGCAGTCCTATGCAGTCCAGGGGAATGCATCGCAGCTGCTGTGTCGGGAATCTTGGCATACCGGAGGCTGCGAACAGAGGAGTGGCAAGATCCCACCCGTGTTTGAATGGACTCCCTCTGGCTGCTATGCTAAAAACAGACTGTACATAGGCAAGCAACCCTGTCAGGCAGCTCCAGTAGAGACCCAAGTGAGAGACAGCGGACTGGGCCCGTCATGGCAGCCTTGGAGGAGGGAAGCGGTGGCTGGCAGGTAGGTTTTATGTGGGGTGAGAATGCAGTCAAGGACATGCGGCTGAGCAGTCATAGCGTGGAGCAGTGGGGGGGGGAGGCAGGGGGAGGCTGGGAACGTAGGTTTGTGTGGAAAGATCAGGAGCTGGATGGAGCGGTAAGGTTTTGGTATCAGATGACCTCGGGTAGCATCAGCACAGCCCGTGGTGGCTCTCGGTGCGGCTGCAACCTAACCACACAGCCCCGCCCACTGTCTCCCCAGTGGCCCAGATGCCAGCAGGGAAGACAGCAGGCACTGGGGGCAAGCCAGTTCGGTGCCCTGGAAGAGTGTATGCTGAAGTCCCCCTCTTCAGACAGCTCTGCAGGTCACACGGCAGGGCCAGTGCAAAGCAGGGGAGAGGTCTTAACGCCCCTCTTAGGAGGAAGCAAGCGCCACACAGTAGCTCAGGCCAGCTACAGGGGCCCATGGTCCAGATGGAGGGTACACTTAACCTGCTGTTCCCTAGCCCAGGACAACCCCAGGTATCTCCTATCCCTGTCCTGAGCTTGGGACCCTGGCCAGGAGAACATGGAGGCTGAGGAGGTTGGCAGAACAGACGGGCACTAGGAAGGAGCTAAGGGTAGGGATGAGCATGAGTTCTTAACTTCAGAGGCCAGCCCTGAGCTCAGCGAACTCCTTCCGGGCTCTCTGGAGCCTCCCACCTAGACAGGATTGCAGATACCCAGCCTGCACCAAGCTCTGTCAGGATCTGGGCCCTCCTGACTGGCCTCCTGTCTCACCAGCCCTGCTCCATGGGCTCTGCCTCCAGAGCTCTGCACATGTGCTCTGGGTCTCTTGGGTCTTCAATTTTGTCACCCCAGCCCAGGGTAGCTGGGTGCCCTGCTCCCAATGGGGACTGACTTACTACTTGTCCCACACCAGGGCATGGTGGTTCTTATGCTTTGCTGGCATGGGACAGTGGGCAAGCGTGGACACCTACTCTGTTTGGGGCACCACTCACTGGGGGGGTGAGGCTTTGTTCTGGAGTCAGTTCCTGGGCCTACGGCCAGAGGCTGAAAGATATAATGAGGGGCTACCCACTTTCTAAAGCCCAAGAGGGTCTGACCCTCAGTCCCAAAGGCAGACCAACAACTGGGGACTTCTTGACACCCTCTGCTCCCCTGCCCTGTCCTTATCTCAGGCACCCAGCCACTGTGTGCCTTGGGGAAATTTCAAAGAACCAGAGGCAACAGCTGACCAAGTTTGCAGACGTCATAAGCAGGGACTCAAAGGCATTCACCTTCAGGGGAAGCTGTACTTCGGGGAGCTGGCAGATCCCATCATCCTCCGCCAGCCACCAGGCCCTGCGGGAGGATGAGGCACAGGGAAGCTGGCTGCCCCTGCTGCCTGGGGCAAGAGCAGCAGCTGGAACTCACTTCACTGACACCCTGTCCCAGCTGGATGAGAAAGGCCGTGGGTCTGGTTCCTTCAGGGTGGCCAGAGCTGAGGAGGACAGACAGGCCTGCGGTCACTGTGCCAAGGAACAGATGCTGTGGACAGTGACTGAACTCAAAGAACATTCCTACAGATTCTGGAATGCAGGAAGCAGGAGAAGGCCTTCTGGGACCAAGCTGGGCAAAGCCTAGAGGAAGCCGGCTCTGGAGGCTAAGTGTTGGGCTCTGGGCCCTGCAGCGTCTTTCGTCTGGCTTTGGTGTGGGGATGTAGCTCAGTGGTTAAATGTGTGCAGTGTCTCATTCTGACCAGAAGGATCCTATAGTGAGAGCCACATGCCATGAGCCCTATTCACCAAAGTTCTCCATCTGTGTCTGTGTCTAAGAATGTACACATTCTGGCAGTGCGCGCCGGAAGGTACCCTGTGTCTTAGTCTTGCTTGTAAGCAGAGGTAATGCCTAGCCTCTAATCCTACTATGACGGGCACCTATGCTCCACTTTAGCATGCTTCCAACATGATGCCCCGACATGCTAAAAATCCCTCAAGTGTGCAGAGCCTTCACAGGAAGCACAAACTCCAGGGTCCGGCACACAGGACTCTGGTGCCTGGATTTCTTGTCTCCTCCCCCTCTTTTTCTTTTGGTGCTGTTTTAGAGACAGGGTCTCTCTATGCAGTCCTGGAGCTCACTATGTAGACCAGGCTGGCATCAAACTCACAGAGATCCTCCTTCCTCTCTGTGTCCCAAGCACGAGATCAAAGATGTGCACCACCACATCCAGCCCTCTTGTCTTCTCAACAGCTCCCAACCCTTCCAAGAGGGACCCATTCGGTTGACCACCCTTGCCACGCTCAAACCCCACTGCTCTGCATACAGCACCCTTCTAGAATGCTCTTCTTCATTCCTCACCTCCTGGGGAAGCTATACAAGAGCACACCTCCTTCCTCCAGGATAAAGGAGAGGCTTTCTCTTGCTGTCATCTGAGCAGCCTGCATATACTCAGAACCAAGCCTGACGTCGGTCAGGGCAGGTATGGGGCCTTCCTCACTCAGTGTTTCCCTTATACACAGCAGTGCCTGGCTGGACTCAGCAGCTCCTCAGAAGGAATAAACAAGGGAGTGACAAGCCCACTGAGCTCCAAGTCACAGTGCTTAAAACGTCTTTCTTCCTAGATACACACAAACATTAGACTCCTCAAGGACAAAGATGGTACCTCGGTCAAATACGAGTTCCAGGACCCACTGCCACATGCATTCAGGGACTGCTGTCCTTCCTACTACCTCTTTCAGGCAGCCAGAGACCTGTCTCTAGGCTTATCATCCCCTTGGTAGGGTCACAGGAGGGCTAGCCTGGCCCGGCTTTCTTCTTGGGTACCCTAGAATAAGCTATACAGCTCCCCAACACTGGACACTCTTCCTTGGCTCTCTGTGGCTAGAAAAAGAACTGGATTGCAGTGGGAGGTGGACCAGGGACCAGAGGAGAGCCAGCTACTGACCCTCCAGACCCACGTCAAGTGTGACCTCTCCCCCAGTGATATCTCCTCCAGCCTGGGACTTTGGGGTCCCCACCATATCATTCTGGAACACCTGGCAGAGCACCTGACTCGGCCCTGTAGCTGTCTGATCCATCACTTCCCTTGCTTGCCTGTGCATAGACAAGGGCCGGGTCTAACTCACCACACCCCCACGATCGTGGTCTGCCCAGAGCCACTCATGAACATGCAAAGGCTGGGCTCAAGGCTTGCATTATACCCTAGCCCTCCTCATCCACATCTATGGCTGTGGGGATGGGAGGATGGGGCAGAAGGGACAGCTTCCTGGCCAGTAGAAATTCTCACAGGAAGTCACACAGTGTAGAATCTGGAGGTGTTCCAATGAGGGCAGACAGTGAAAAGAACCAAATGCATCTGGCCGCTTTCAGGGCTGTGGGATGTGGCGGGTGCTGTTCTGGGGCCTCGTCTTAGCCCTCCCATCACTTGCAGGCAGACTCCGCTAGGCACAGACCTGGCTCCAACCCCACTTCTAGCCCTCCATGTGGACACCTCAGGCTCCTGATGTCCCTCTTTACCCTCTGGTTTCTCGGAGCGCAGGGACTTCTGCACATATGGAATCTAATAGTTTTTTCTTTTGAGAGAGAGATGGGGGAGTGGTACTCGGTTAAGGTCTGCCTGTAATTTTCAAGGAGGTTCTGGGTTTCCCCGGCCATGAGTTAGGACAAGCTGCCTTCTCTCCTCTGTCAGCTCTGGGCCTGGTAGACAGAACAAACCATCTAGGGCTGACAGGGCCTTCCTCAATCTTTCTCTTGGCAAAACCACTCCCAAACTCAACTAAAGTGCCACTTCCCTGAGAAGCAGTCAGTACATGACCACACCACAGCCGGGAGCAGGGGCAGGGCAGGCCCAGCCTCCATCTCCTATCCCCTCTGCTCCCACTCAGAACTCTCTTTGTCCTTTCTGGCTCCTCTCGGCCTCTACCTTAAAGGTCCTCCCTCAGACGCCCTCTCAAATCTGTGACCCCAAAGGTGTATACCCAAAGGAAGGGAAAGCTGTCTAAGGAGCCACTTTCCTGCGCCCATGAAATACGACAGTCAAGTGTCCAGGGCACGTGCGTGGATTTTAAAATCGGGAATGCTATTCAACCGTTAAGAAGGAAATCTTGCGGGTTATGCCATGGGCAAGCCAAGTGGATAAGACAAGACACGGAGGAGACACACAGAAAGCTGCTGTTATGAAAAAGGACAGCAGAATGGTGGGTCCCGGGGCTGGGGCAGAGAGACAGCAGGAGAAGGGAGAGCCAGCAGGGCAGAGTTGGAGCAGGGCACATAAATCCTGCTGCTGCACACAGGATGGAGTCTAGAACTAGCTAGGAAAGGCTCTGAGCATTCCCACCGCTAAGTAACAGTTACACCCAGGTTTAATCACTAGGCAAGGGCTACATGTAACATGACATCACAACGTGTCCTCGAAACATGTGTAATTCTTATTAGACAGTGCAAAATAAATTTGTGTATTTTCTAATCCAAATTCTGCAACCTTATCTGGGGTTTTCTTCAAGCCCTAAAGGAACAGCTGTTTTCCCTCCTTCTACATCTGTAGACACTGCCACTGTCACCTTCGGAACAAACAGCAGAAACACAGGACATCAAGTTCAGGCCCCTTTGGTTTTCCCTGGTAGCTCATGGTGTCTCAAGTTTTTGTCTCCATGCCTAACTTTAGCGCAGAACTGCAGGGGCCTTTGAACACTAGTGTCCCGGGGGAACTCAGAGTCCTAGAAGCAGGGAGTGAGTATACAAGGGAATTTCCTGGCATCTTTTAGTCACGGTCCTATTTATTTTCCACCCCACCAGCCTGACCCACACTAACCCCTAGGCACATTTTGACGGGTCACTCTCTTCTAAAGCCCCTTGTTCCCATCCCCAATGCGGGGGTTGGCCACTCCCGCAATCACGGCCAGGCTCACTGACAAGCCCAGGCTCTCCTTGGGACTGTCCCAGGTGACCGCCCTGACATGGGCTCCCCCATGCCCTCCTCTGGAGAGCCTCTGGGTGGCCCTGGCTGTTCCACAGTTCCCTAAATATCCCCGTCAGTGTCACTAGCCAGGTCACAGGCCCCTCGAGGGCTCCCTTCTGCTTCCTGGGCTCACAAGAACCAGGCCCTCTCCCATGCTCTGTGCTGCTTGGTCTCAATAACAGCTCAACTCCTGGGTCCCCTCCATTTCTTCTCCTTTTCCTCCCCTCCCCCCCATCTAGTGAACTCACTTCCTCACCTGTCCCTGAATGACAGCACATCCCAAGTTCCCTCTTTGGCCCTTTGCTCTTCCCCTCTACAGTAGATTTCCTGGGTGATCTCATCCTCTCCCGGGGTGGAAACCACAACCCCCGTGCTGGTGACTCTCAGACCCACAGCTCCAGGCCCCCTCAACCCTGGGCCTCGGCATGCAAGGGCCAACTATCTACCAGGAATCTCTGGCCGAATGTCTCCCATGAGTCCAGTTTGAGAGGCATTTTCAAGTAAAAAGGGCAGCTGTGTACAACTATGTACAGCAGGAGAAGCTGCATGTCAGGTTACTGACACGCCGGCCCACATGCATATGCAAACACCATTGCAGCAGATGAAGAGCGGTCAGTTGGTCCAAATGCCGTGAGTGGTCGCCTGGCTTCTAGAGCCGTGGGTGGTTTTCACTGCCCCTCAACTGTGCCTTCTACCATTCCCATACTGTACACTTACCGCTCACCTAGCAAGGAAACAGCCATACCTCTTTGTAAATAAAGAGTATTTTTAGCTTGAGATTCCAGAGCAATTTAGTGCAAGGCCCAGAGAATAGCATGATTACTTTGAGCAAGGATCAGAAAGCTTTTCCTGTAAAAAGTCAGCCAGCCACTCTTCCCAGGCTCATGGGTTACGTTCCCTGCTGTGGTCATGCAATACCACCCTTGTGAAGGATGATTGTGTCTTGCGTTTTAGGAAACTTTTAAGGACACTAAAATCTCAGTTTTACACATTTAAGTGCCATAAAACATTCTTTTGAGTTCTTCCCAACCACTCAAAAAAAAAAAAAAAAAACCAAAAACCTAAGACCAACTCTTAGACCTGGAGCGCTAGCGCATGTCTATAATTCTAGTACTCGTGAGTGAGAGACAGGAAGATTGCCACAAGTTGGAGACCAGCCTGGTCTACAAGTCCCAGGCCAGCCAGGGCTACATAGCAAGACATTGTCTTGAAAAGTCGAATCAGGCCTACAGGTAAAGTTCAGCGGGCAAAGTTCTGGCATGCATGAGGCCCTGGGTTCAATCCTAGTACTACATAAACTATAGAAGTTGCATATGCCAAGAGAAATGAGGATTAGAATTTCAAGTTGCCCTCAGCTATATAGTGAGTTCCAGGCTAGCAGGGGAATACATAAGACCCTGGCTCAATAAACAAACAAACAAATAAAACCATTCTTATTTCATAGACCATTCTAAAAGTAGGCGAGACTTGAAAGGGGCCCTACCTTACAGCCCCTGCCCTTGAGAATCCAACATATACAATATTTGAATTCTGCATCTACTTCCTTGCTAACGCTTTTCTCCTCCTACCTGACTGGAGGGTGAAGCTCCTGGAGTTTCCTTGCCTCTCTGAACCATGGCAAGAACTAGGTACCCAGACCTCAGTGGAAAGAAGTTTCTAGGCTGTGAAGTTTGGAGGGTCGCAAGGCTAAGACCCTGCTGGGGCTTCACAATACAGCTCACCAGCCAAAGATGGTGGCATAAGATGGGGGTTGACGGGGCATAGGAATCCGTGGCCTATGTTTCTGTCTCAAGCAAGACAGCTTTCTGTCCAAGGCTCTTGAGAGCGACAGAACAGAGCTGAGACCAGAAGTGAGCTTGTGACATGGAGCTCAATGTCCTTTCTGCTCCCCACAGCTACTGGGTACCATTGTCAAGGAAGCCAACAGCCCACTCCGCCTGCCTGGCTTGATGAAGAAGCTTCATGGGAGAATCAACTCAGAAAATGGCACCCAGCTCAAATGCAACAGTTAGATCAGGGGAGGCTCTGTGACCTCCTGGCTGGCCGTAGCTAGTCTGGAGACCCTGCCCTCCAGCCCACACCTGCTTCCTGGCAGTGAATCCCACCAGCACATGGAAAGGACAGCTATGTCCCCTAGGCCTGTCGACCCTGCAAGAGTTTCCTTGGCTGGATGGCTGTCAGCAGAGGAAAGGCCTGGTTCCTGAAGGGACTCCCCAGACAGAAGAGGGAGCGATCTAAAGTGTGTAGGCAGAAATCAGAAGTGCTCTCAGGATTTCCTGTGATAACAAGACAGACCTGGTGTTCAGAGTGAAGAAAGGGATATTGTCAGAGAACTCTCTTCCTACTTAGGGGACTAAGCCTTGTGTCTCTACCACAGATCTGGATCCTTCCTTTAGAGAAGATTCAGGTGCAGGCCCAGCAACTCCATGCACCACCACCTCTCAATAATGACAACAGGTAAGGCACGAAGCTGAGGCCCAGGGAAGACATGACGTCACTGCAATCCTCACAGCCACAGGAACCACTGCAAAGCCAGGAGGCTGAAGCTTGCGGGGAGAAGATTGCTTGCCCAAAGGCAACCAGTCATTGAGTGTAGGGGTGGATTTTATACTAAGCATCAGCCTGCACCAGGGGCCAGCAGGAGACACACACATGTAAATGGTGAGTGAACTAGTCAACCTGCCTCTTCTGGGCCATTCTTTCTGCTTCACCTGTTTCCAGGGAAGACCAGCTAATGGCGGGGAGAGGGAGGACATGAGTTCAAATCTCCAGGATCTATGGAAATGCCAGACACAGTGGAGTAGGCTTATAATCCCATCATCAGGCAGCAGAAACAGACAAATCAAAGGACAGGTGGCAGACAAGTCAGCCTGACCAGAGGGTGAGCTCCGAGCTCAGCAAAAGACTCTGATTAAAAAAAAGTAGCGCAGACATCTGACATCAGTCTCTGGTCTAAACACAGTGGGTTTGTTGTTTGTTTTTGTTTTTGTTAAAGAAAGGTCAGCTTGGGGCTGTAGAGATGGCTCAGAGGTTAAGAGCATTGCCTGCTCTTCCAAAGGTCCTGAGTTCAATTCCCAGCAACCACATGGTGGCTCACAACCTGTAATGGGGTCTGGTGCCCTCTTCTGGCCTTCAGGCATACACACAGAGAGAATATTGTATACAAAATAAATAAATAAATAAATAAATATTTTTTTAAAAAAAAGAAAAGTCAGCTTAGCATGGTGCCATACGCCTTTAGTTCCAGCATTTGAGTGGCAAAGGCAGGCTGGGTGGCAAAGGCAGGCTGATCTCTGTGAGTTCGAATCCAGCCTGGTCTACATAGTGAGTCTGAGGACAGCCAGGGATTTGTAGAAAGACTCTGCCTCAAAAGGAGAATTCATTATATCCAGGGTATACATACTTTGGCCCTTTCCAAAGTTTGGGACAATGTCTTCCACGGCAGAGTGTCCTGACTTACCAGTGTTCCATTGGGCAACTGTGTGACCCTGACCTATCTCCCAAACCCACCTCCTCAGCTGACAGGGCCTTGGGATCATTGGGGGCAGATACTTCCTACAGGCAGTAGGGTATGCAGAAAAGCACCCACTTTCTCCCTCCTTTTTCCTACTGTGCACAGGCTAGCTCAGGCCTGGACACCAGCTCTATAGTGATCCTGGGCCTCTGGCCACCTGGGAGCTGCAGTGTGTGTGTGTGTGTGTGTGTGTGTGTGTGTGTGTGTATGCACATACGTGTTCATATGCACTCATAAGCACAGGCCGCTGTAGGATCCGGGGCTAACCTTAGCGTGTTCCTACCCCCTGAGATGGGGAAATGCCTGCTCAGCAGCCAGTACCCAGAGAGCGAAGGTGAAGGGTCCAGGGAAGGAGAAAGAAAGGGTTACTGGGGGACACAAAGCCCAGGGAGAGAAATGTGACTGATTCTCAAATGAGTGAAGCCAAGCAGGTAGGTCTGGAACTCAGCCAGCCAGTCCCTCGTGGACAGGGACCTGCTAAAAGGCTGAAGTCTACCTGACCCACTGGGCTTAGCACAGAGCCCTGGCCCTTCCTGGCAGGTTTCCATTCAGCTCCCCTACTCTCTTATAGAGAACCCTCCTCTCCAAACTAAAGGGACAAAACTTCCAGTCCAGACTCAGCCCCAGGGCATCGCTGAGAGACTTGACTTTCCCAATTCTTACCACACACGGCTTCCGTGTGTTATCTTACACAGCTCACATAATAGCCTCCTTATCAGAAGCCCCTCTTCACACACCGAGGACACTGAGGAAGTTCAGGCTGGGAGGACATGGGGCCCAATAATGGCTTAGGTGTGGCCATCCTTCTTCCCCTCCAGGTCCCAAACTCAGTTAGGAAAGGAAAGGAGGAATCAGAGGAGGAGGAAGAGAGATGAAGGGGGAGGCTAGAGCCAGAAGACACACATCAGGCAGGCTCTGGGAGCAACTAGCAGAGTAACTAGCAGAGAACACACAGTCTGTAGAGAAACACAGCCCCATTCCCTCTAGATCCTAGGGCAGGGAGCCCCTCTGTGCACAATACCATACTAGGAACCGACTTGCTTCTCAGATCTTGTCCCTCTAGTAAAGCCTGGTTCTGCCTGGCACAGGACAGGGGAGCCCGGTCACTGAGAGAACTACCCCAATCATCCTTGCTGAGGATGCCAGCACAGGGTGGGTCCTGCCCAGGTGGAGCAGGGTTGAGAGCAGGCTTGAGGTCAGCTAGAAAGAGACAGATCACACCTCTACATCCCCTTGGGAGCATTCATCCCGGGGTCTGTTCCCTGGCTAGCGAAATGGTGATAACAGCAATCATGAAATATCATGAGATTATTGTGACACCTTGCTTGGCACTCAGCAGGGACTGGAGGGAGACAGGAGCTTGGCTGGGGCAAAGGAAACATCTCTCTGGGTCTTTTACCATGCACACCAAGCCCACAACCACAGTTGCCTGTTGGCCACACCCCAGGAGATATTCCAGGCCCAGGGCATGATAAAACAAGAACTGTCCAGGATACAAGGATTTGTCTCCCCCAGCGCCCTCACCCCCACCTCACTGTGTGCTATGTGTCTATGCTGAATCTCACATCTAATGTAGTGGGGGCCGGCTGGTAGTGAACCACAGGGCCCGGGCCACAGACTGCAGCAGGGTAGGATGGGGAAGGTTGTTGTGGGCTGAGCTGGGATGGGAAAGTCAAAAGGTTCTGAGGACAGCTTTTATCCTACAATTCTACCTACCCCTGCTACTGTGAAAGGCTTCAGGAGAAATAAATGAGACCACTAAAGCCTAGAGGGGCGCTGACCCCTCAGTATAGAAAAAAAAAAAAAAAAAAAAAAAAAAACCACCAGGCATTCAGAAGCCAGTGACCTGTCCCTCAACAGGGTGGAATAGGGCCTCTGATCCACCCCATTTTCAGAGTCCTGTTTGCGTCTTCCAAACACAGCAAGCTGCGACTTCTGAGCCCAAACCATCCACCCTCCTTTTCCACACTATCATCCCTGTCCCTAGATCATGAAGAGGGAGGGTCACTGCCTCTCTGGACTTCCCCAAGAGAGAAGAGACACGTTCTCTAGCGACCTTATTCACCACGGAGCCAACGCTGGAAGCTGCAGGCTTCACCTGTCCTCGGTTTTCCCCAGGTCTCTGGCCTACCACCCACGGCCTCTGGGGCTGGAAAGTTCACTAAAGCCCAGAAAGCCCTTCAAGGAGGCAATCCGGCCCTACACTCCAGGGCCCTATCGTTAGCCGGGACTCCTGACCCTTGTCCTTTCCATAAGGAACGCACTTAGCGTCCGGCTTGCGCCTGGGTGGGAACTTTTGCTTTCGTAGGCTTCCGACGGAGCCCGGGGCCAAAGGGAATCCCTGATCAAGAGTCCCCGCGGGGCACGCATTCTGCCTCAGCACCTGGAACTTGGGAGTGGCTTTCCCAGGGCATCCTTCACTCCCCCCCCCCCAAAACACAAGCGCGCCCAGTTATCGCCAATCGCCCACAACAGCTAGGGAATTTTGCTCCGAATCTCTCTCTCCAGCGCAAAGGCAGACGGCCCCTTTAAGGGCTGCCTGGCTTACCTTTGCTCAGCTTGCCCGGCGCGGTGCCCCTCTCCCGCCGCCGCGGTCTCCGCGCGTGTCTGGGTCGCGACGAGCTGGCTCCCGCCCGCCGCGGCCGCGCTGCCAAGGCTGGGTGACCTGCCCCGCTCCCCACGCCGTGCTGGGGTCCCTACTCGGGACCCTGACTCTCCTGGCTCTCGAAAGGTGAGTGGTATCCCCCCCCCCCAAGAAGCTGCAACCTGAGCTGCGGGAGGAGGGTGAAGGGAGGGGTGCAGGAAGGTGGGTAAGAGGAGGAGGAGGAAGGCAAAAGCCCGGCCCCAGCCAGAGTTTTTCACGTGTACAAGTTGACTCCGCCCTTGTCCAGACCGGCCCTGCCCACAGCCGCTGCCAATCCCCTGCTCTCCCTCTGTCCTTGTGGCCACCCCTTTCTCCCACTCTGAAAACTGGGGCCGGTGTGTCTTCCTGTTCCCCTCACAAGCTGGCCCTGAGTACTGGTGAGGCCCTCTGCTCTGGACCACAAGGGGACAGGTCTCTAAATGCCCCTACCCAACCTACTGTGTGCCAGCTCGCCCCCTCCTGCCCAGTGCCTATCACCCAAGTTCAAGCACAGGGCATAGGGCATTGGCCATTCTCCTGTCTTCTCTCCGGAGTGTAAGATTACCATTTATCTGCTAATGTTTCTCTGAATCCCCCCTCCCTGCCCCCAGCTCTGCCTCTCCATGGCCTGGAGGAAGAGTTCCTCCTTCTTCAGCATTCCACTTCCACTGTGAAGAGGAACTGTCTTTTTGGCCAACTGAGTCATTAAGAAGCTCTGCAAATAGCCAATGCCAGTTCAGTTCTCATTTTACACAAGGGGAAACTGAGTCTCAGAAATGAGACTGAAGAGGCCCAAAGTCCTGCAAGGTATTCGTAGGGAGTCAAGATGAGAACCAGGTCAATGATCACCCTACCTGCGCCATCTAACTTCAGGGGTCAAAAGAACAACTGCCCCCTGGGGGTACTGGAGAGATGGTTCAGCGGTTAAGGGCACTGGCTGCTCTTGCAGAGGACCTAGGCCCAGTTCCCAGTACCTATATGACAACTCACAACAGTCTGTGTCTCCTGTTTTAGGGGATCTGGCCCCTTCTTCTGGTCTCCATGACACCAAGAACATATGCGGTATACACGCATAGATGGAGGTAAAACACATATACACATAAGCTAAAAATAAATATCTTTTTTTTAAAGCACACAACATCAAAAGGCTGGAGCAGCTTGAAGGACAGTGATCTCAGGCAGGGCCCCTCTAGTCTTCCTTCCTGTGCTCTGAGGGGTCCTCCGTCACAGGCCTATGCCCTAGAAGACATGACTTCTACAATCTGGGTGCTCTTGAGAAGGGCGCTTTGAATCCAACTCTTGGATTCAGGAGGATGTGATATTGGGAGTAGGTCAGTCTTCCAAAAGACATGGGCCTGAGTACAACCACAGCTGGAGACAGAAGAAAGAAGACAGAGGGCCTAGGCATGAGAGTGACCTATACGGATGGTTGACAATCCCACAAGGGCCTCCCAACTCTAGGCTACCTGTTTTCTCTACCAAGGCATAGAGGTTTTTCTGGGCATGAGTGCTTTATAAAAACCACAAGCTGAAGGCTGCAAAGAGCGGCTGCAGCCAGAGCCTCAGAGGATACAGCCTGTCCTGCTCAATGAGTAAGTAAGAGGAAAGGGAGTGAGGTGTAGTGGCCCAGGCCTGTAAACCCAGCAGGCAGGAGGAAAAGACAGGTCAACCTGGTCTGCAGAGTGAGTTCCAGGCCAGTCAAGGCTGCCCAGTGAGGCCCAGTTTCATGACGACGAGGAGGAGGAAGAAGAGGAAGAGGAAAAGGAGGAAGAGGAGGAGGAGAACAGTAACAGCAGGAGGGGGAGGCAATGCCAAGTTCAGGCAGGACTGGAGGGCTGGACTATGGCTAAGTTTCTAGGGGATTAGAGATGATGGGGCCAAAGGGTAGAGTTTCAGAGAGCCAGGGGGTAAGATCAAAAGGTCTCAACAAACAGTTTCTGAGGATCTTCTGCACGTCAAACAGTAGTCAGGCCTCTGAGAACAGAGGATATATAAAACCCAGACCCTAGCCTCCTCCAGGAGCGTGTGGAGAAGGGAAGCAAACGGGATGCTCAAGTCCGCTTTCCGTTGCTTTATCAAATGACTGAGATAGCCATCTTATAAAGGGAACATGGGAGGGAGGGAGGGAGGGAGGGAGGGAGGGAGAGAGAGAGAGAGAGAGAGAAGAGAGAGAGAGAGAGAGAACAAGGTTTTGGAGATCCCAGTCCATGAACAAATGACTCTTTTCAAAACTATGACAGCATAGTACGCCATGGTTAGAAGCAGGTGGAATAGCAAAGCCATTCATCTAAGGGCTTGGAAGTCAAAGAGGGAAAAGAATAGAGCTGGGGTCCTACTGTCCCCTCAAGGGTACAAGTTCAGTGGCCACTAATCCCTGAAGTGTGGCCACAGGATGGCAACTGAGCCTTCAGAACTCACTTCTGCAGCCCAGGGGTCTGTGTTGGATGGCCCAGGGACAGTCCCTGTGCCCCGCCTGAGCTGAGGGTTACTGGAAGGGAAGCTGGGAGGGAAGAAGGGTCATTCTCTTTTCCCAGCACGGGTGATACTAAAGCCAGGATGACAGGAAAGAGATTTCACCAGGTCACCTTGGGTCACTCCAGTGACCGAGTGGAAGGCTGCTGGAGGGGGCGAAGCCAGAGATGGCAATCCCAGTCGGGGGCCAATCCCAGTGAAAAGTGAGGCAGTCTTAGACTGTGACAGTCGCAGAAGTGGAGAGAGAGAACCTGATTTGAGAGCTGGTTAGAACACTCACAGAACTGTGTGTCTGTTTGTGCCGCAAGATCAAAGAGTTAAGAGAGTCAAGGTTGGGGGCAGCAGTGTGACAGGCTGGACAGGGCCTTGAGGCTTCTTCGGTGTGCCTTCATACCCAGCCCTCCTTTATACTACTATGCGATCTTGAGCCTAATTTTGCAAATCTATAGAAAGACACTAAAGTCAATGTTACAATTGTGGTATATATCAGAGATCGTGTACGCTAAAGGCTTAGCCCAGGGCTTGGCTCAAAAGGACTCAATAAGCAGTAGAGGTCACTACCCTCATTTGCCTACCCAAGAAACATTTATAAAGTGCTTGCTGTAGGTAAGATACTGTGTCGTTGGGCTTAGCCTGTTCTCATGCGACTCATTGTCCACTGGGAGAGAGGCGTGCAGAGGGACTGTCATGCCGAGACAACGTTGGCTGGGGCAGAGGACAGAAACCTTATTCTGTCCCAGCATCCCTTGACAAAGGACAATGACAGTGTAAACAATACAAGGCCAGTTGCCTGGCTCAAGACTGTCAAATCATCCCATCTCCATTTAGGAGTTCCATTCAGAATTTTGAAGTCACCCCTTTAAAAGGGCCGATTTCAAAAGGTCTTAGAGGGGCTCATGGCTGCAATCCCAGCTCCTCCGAAGCCTGAAGCAAGAGGATAAAAACTTCAACACATGTCTGGTCTACATGTGGAGTACAGTCCAGTCTGGGTGTCTAAATAATACAAAGGGCTAGGGGTATAACTCAGGGGTAGAGTGCTTGCATAGCAGGCATAAGGCCCTACATTCAATTTCCAGTACCAATAATAAAAATAATAATTTTTAAAAAATAGAGTCATTGTCTCAGCTGGTGTGGTGATCCCAACACCAGGGATGCTGAGGTAAGAGGATATAATGAGCTGAAAGCTAGCTTAGACTACTCAGTGAGATCTTGTCTCCAAAAACCTAAACGAAGGCATCGGTGGCTGCAGTGGGTATGTAGACACACAGAGCGTCAACAGTCCCAGAAAAAGCCCTGGGAAGAAGGGTTAGCTAGAGTAAGAGTGAAGGTCTGACGTGGCAGGGCCCCAGCTGGGTCCTGAGTATGCCGTGGGCGCTTCATGTCCATCCAGGCATAGGCACTGACGATGTGACACTTGAGACACCCTCATCTGCTCCCCATCTGTGTCCTTCTGAGACTGCCTTCCAAAGCTTTCACTGTCCTCCCTCAGTTATGCCAGTTTCCTTGCACACATCTCTCCAGACAGTTCGGTAGCTGCAATACTACCTGGCACTTCCCACTAAGGCAGGACGGCCATTCTTCTAGCCTCTGATCAAGACCTCAGCCGGTAAAGCCCCAAAGACCGTGTGACCTTGGCGTGTTCTAGCTCTGGCTTGTTTTCTCTCTGTGCAGGAGATGGTAACAGGCCCTCTCTCGTGAGGCTCTGTGAGTTCAGAGAGATGTAAACTTGGCACCCGACACCCCATCAATATTCCTTCCTTCTCTGCAGCCTATGTGTCTCCCTCCTCACAGATCAGACAGCAGGATCTCAACTGGGAGTGTTCCTAGCAGCCCCACTCCTGGGGTCTCTCCTTCAGCATCCCCTTCCTTCTATCTGGGAGAACTTGGAATATTCCTGGGAAGCCCCGGGGTGGTCCTTGCAGCGGGCATGATTCTGGCAGACCTGAGCAGCAAAGGGTGGGGGTGAGGAGCAGCCCAACTCCCCTCTTTCTGTTCTGAGCTGAGCAGATAGAATGGTGTCCTGAGGTGCCTGAGGGATATGTGGGGGATCTGGAAACTGCTCTCCCTCACAGACTGTGTGGGCAGCACATTTGAATAATTTCTGTAAACCCAAAGTTCAAGCTTGTTCCACTTCTTTCCCCAGAAGGCTACAGGGAGAGCTTGGCCAACTGTGAAGCTCTCTGGTGTCCACGTGCACGCGTGTGTGTGCACACACACAGACGCACACACACGCACACAGACACACAGACACACACATAGACACACACACGCACACAGACACACACACATACAAACACACACACACGCACACAGACACACACACACACACGTAGGTGGTCTTCAGAAGCCCTTCAGGGACCCCTTGGAAGGCTGGAGACCCAAGCCTTCCATGAAGATGCAAGACTTACTCTAGTTACCCAGGGCCCAGTCTCAGTTTTTCTCGCTAGCAGAATGGTGCAGTAGGAATGTCCATATCCTGGGGCATCAGGATTTAAAGGGTCAGGGTTCCCATGGGCTGGACGAGCTGCAAAGCCATCTGCTTGAGACTAGGGAGTCCAGTGAAGGTTTCAGAAGTAGGAAATGAAAAACAGAGAGGTTTACCCTAAGAACAGTCATGTCCTTGGCAGGGAGGACAGAGAGGGACTGCAGACACCTGAGGATAGACCAACCTGCCTCAGTCCAAGTGGCCTCGGGTCTAATAATCAGTGGGGACAACAGGACAGGGCTGGACAGAGCCCGTTTTAATCCCTGGTCATTGTTTTCCAATGATGTGCAGAGATAGGGAATAATTTGCAGAAAATGTCGTCCCAGTGTTATTTCAGCTGAGTTCAGGATTTTTGCTTGTATCACTGTGCCAGGTATCCCATCCTGCCTTCCACATTGTGCTAAATGCCCAGGCATGTGTATGTTCATGTATGTACACATACAGACAGACACACACACACACAAACACTCCTTGCATAACTACTCTAGACTTCATTGGAATGGCAGCTTCATCCCCAGAGGGCTTTGCGACAGGGTAGACACACCTGTCTTGTTGACCCTGGCAATCATCAAATTAGAACCCCACCCCTGCATTCAGCAGCAGTCCCAACACTTACCTCTCTCTCCCTCTCCCTCTCCAGATTGATGCATTACCATGGCAACAAAGCCATCCCACAGAGTCTGAGTAAATGGGAAGGTGTCCCTTAGCAACAAGACTGGAGCAGTGGTTGGTGGGGAGGATGCTGGTGAGGCTGGAGGGGAGGGCAGGCCACTGAGAGGATCTCCCGGCAGGGTCCACAGGAACAGTTCTTGGAGCTGGGTCTGGGGCTTGCCCATTCCTGGGATGGGGCTGAAGATTCGTCCCTGTATTACAGGGATGTACAGTCACTTTCCGACTTGGGAGCAACAGATTCGTCTTCTCAGAAAACCTTAAGAAATTTGAAAACTTTTGGGAACAAGAGTTGATTGATTGCTAGAAAGTCGTAAGCCAAACCCTAAGACTCATCGTGTAAGTTCACTTTAGAGCTGGCCTCAAGTCCCGTAGGGAACACCTACTCAGTTATGTGCCCTGTGAAGAAGCCAGGTATTGGTTTCAGATGTGAGAACGTCCTGCTGAAAGCCTGTGGACACATCCAGGAGAGTATTGGGTGGGCCAGGAGGTGGGAGACTGAGGTGCCTCACTGCCCTGGAGAGGCCAAAACTGGAGGGCTGCACTTGGAAACTGACCCCGACTTTCACCTCTTATAACTCTTGCTTCCGTTGGCCACCAGAGCCTGTAACTGAAAGCAGAGCTCTGACAGCAGCTTCCTCAGCCCAGCAGCTTCCAGCGGTTCCCAATAGTGGCCTGGAGTCACCAAGTCTGCCTTTGGAATCTGATGGCCCCCTTACTAAAGTCAAAGCCACAGAAACACAGCCTTTTCATTTTGGGGGGCTGGGGAGCCTCTTCAAGCTAAAGCAGGGACTTTGTCATAGTGGCATGACACACCAGGTCCTTTGTGACCTGTCTGTGCCTTCCTCCTCAACTCCCCTTGACTTTCTCCCTCTTCGGTGCGTGTCCAGGTGCATAAAATTTCATCCACCTCCCTGTTGTACAACTCTACCTGCTAGGGAAGCTTTCTTCTTCCCCTGTAGCCTACTAAACTCTTGTTCATTCTTTAAAGCCAAGCTCAGTGACTGCCTCCCTGGCACACAGGATGCTGTATTGACAGGCTTGGTCTCTACCTCCCAAGCACAGGGTCTCTGTGTGTCTTTTACTGGGTTGTGAGTTGCTCAAGACCAGAGACCGTGTCTTGCCCCAGTATCCAGCACAGAACAAACAGGGATTCTCCAGGATCTGGAGAACCAAGATGGTGGAACTGAAGAACAGGAGCTAACCAGAAAAGAGGGGGAGCAAATGAAAAGGTAGGACAAGAGCCAAGAGGAGGGGAAACAGTGAGGGGAGTCGGGAGGAGCAGAAGGTCCAGGCTGTTAATGACCGCAAGGCAGCATTGGAAACTCTGGGTAGATGGCCTGCTGCCTTGGTTTGCCCAGGACTTGCTCAGTCCTGGTGTGAGATGGGCCTGATCACCTGATTGGTGACCTTTTCCAGGGCAGGTCTGGAATTAGGACTGAGTACTAGTCTAAGAGGTAAATGGAGGGCGGGGAAGGAAGACTAAGGGCATTGTGGATGTTAAGTCACTCAGACCTAAAGGAGGAGGAGCCTGACAGTATGCCAACCTCCCAGGCTGTCTCCTGCATTCTACCCTGCAGAGAAAGCAAACAAAGCGAATTGCAGGACATCCTGTTCACGCTCAATGTCTTCTTCCTTAACACCAGGCCCCAAGCCCACTACTTGGGTCACTCAACTTATCACGACACTGCCCCAGTCCCCAGAAGACGAGTGGCCCTGTGCCTTCTGACGGGCTGCGCAGGCACCGTGGTTCCTGGTTAGATTAAGGCAAGTTTTCTCTGTAGACGTGTTATCTAGAATCTCATTTGGGGGCTGGAGTGTGGCTCAACAGTAGAGCCCTTACCTGGCCTGCTGAATGAAGGCTTTGTGTTGCATCTGATCCCAGCACTATGCAAGCACACATACATTGTATAGAGAGGACCCAGCTTAAAAGCAGGAATGGGCCTCCCCGGTTCTCACCCCTTCACCTGTTTTCTTCCCTTAGTAGATACTAACTGCTACTTTTCAGTGGTGGAGCACTTCTCCTGGGGCCCGAGCCTCCTGACCTCCTAGGGGTGGGGAATGTTACACCCTGAGCTTCAGGAGGGCTCTAGATGTGACTTCAGCTCTTTGTAAAAACAGTTTACAAACCCATCCTATAGACTACAGAAGAGGGTCATAAAAAATACAGGGCAAGAGACGCATTCATCTAAGAAGAGAGTCTCCATACACTAGTGTGCTAGAGCAGTCCTGTCGGCGTCCGGTCTATCTGTGTGATAAAATGCTACTTTGTGCCTCGGCCTCTTCGTCTGCAGAATGGGTAGAATAGTGCCACTCTTCTGGGGTCATGTGCTGGTGGATGGGCGTGACTGAAGATAGCTCAGTATGGTTCTTGGAATATGTAAGGCTCTGTCTTCTGAGCCACACTGCCGTCATTTCCCTGAGAGTCCACCGGCAGGTGGGGAGGGCCATTGAACCAACCACGCTCTCAGCCAGTCAAACACAGTTCTGCCCAAATTATATACAGGCTTGGGGTCTCAGGTAGGAACCAGAGTACACAGACTGGGAAAGGCTAGGGGAGAGGGGTTCATCTATGCAGCTCTGGGGAAAGGTCATCCATGCTGGGTACAGACCTTCTAGTCCAGTTGCTTTGGGGGTCACCTGTGCTCCTGTCAGGAGGCGCCCCCCCCCTCCATGCTGTATGAGTCAACCCGAGAAACTCATTGGATGAGCTGTGGTGAAATCTAACTTTGGTTTGTCACTGGGACATCAGGAGAAAGGATCTGGTGTTGTTTACATTTTCCCCCAGGGAAGGAATTTTAGCTTTTAGTGACAGACTAATGAGGTGAATCATTAGCTGTTGTCAGTTTTCAGAGAGAATTTTTTTTTCTGAGGGTCTGGGAAGGTTCTAAGAGCTTCCCCCTGTAGGTGACAGACACCCCCCACACACAATGTGGCAGCCTCTGAGGCAGGTGCGGAGGAGGAATTGTCGGGAGATGCCTTTGAGATCCTGACTTTCCTCTCTGTGTCATCCTGTGCCAAACAGTGTCCAAACAGGACACTGCTCTCAACAGCCGCGTGGAGTTAGAGGCCGCTGAACTCACCCACTGGTCCACTGAAAGGCGTGCCATGTTGCAACACGTTGAGAGAGACCAGAACTCAACCCTCCCGACCCCTCAGTTGAGTCAGAAAAAGTCAAAGAGGCTTTCGCTCTGATGAAGCTAAAGGCGCTTACCGCCACTGCAATCAGGCCCCTAAATTACAGAGCCCACCTGCCAACCGCCTGGCACCATCTCATTAGACGGGTGCCGCGAGAAGGTGCCATATGCCCTGTGGGAGCATCTGACCGCCAAGTTCCTGCTCCATAATTAAACCCCAGCCTCACCCCTTCCTAACCCCCTCTCAGGAAACAACAAAGTTGCCTCCCCTGCTCCAGGCAAGAGAAACTCAAGCTGAGAATCATGTGCGTCCAGCGTGACTATGGGGTTCCGGGAGACTTGGGGAGATCAAGCAAAGCAGAGGGAGCCCCACATCTTGCCACATGGCTACCCAGAACCCAGCAAAGCCAGCAGGACACACTGGCTTCCAGGTGATTCTGAGGGTGGACTTTAGGAAGTAAGGTCCTGGATAAAGGCATGGTGGGGCACTGAGACGGCTCAGTAGGTAAAAAACCTTTTTCATGTAAACTGATCACCTGATATCCATCTCCAGGGAAAGGGAGAATCAATCAACCCTGGCAAGGTGTCCTCTGAATTCCACACATGTGCCATGGCATGTACCTGAGGGCGCGCGCGCGCGCGCGCGCACACACACACACACACACACACACACACACACACACAGGAGCGGAAGTAATCCTGGCTCAAAGTCTGTCCTAGAATAGTTATGCACACCCACACACAACCTCCCCCCCTCCCACTCCGCTGAAAGATGCTTGGATGCCAGTGACCCACAGAGTCAGCCGGGATACACTCAGAGCCTTCTGGCCAGAGCTGTATGAGACATGTCTGGCTGACAGGTTCACCCTGGCACGGAGGCAGATGTGTGGTAGGAGAAATGAATTGGCAGGCGAGGCCCCTTACTAGAGAGGCTTCCATAGTGACAGAGTGGTGGGCTGACCAGACAGTGGGGAGATACCAAGTGATTAGCTTGCCATAAATGCCCTCATGGCTCCAGCCAGCCGTGACCACTAGCCATAGAACAGAGGAATGGACAAGGCCAGCAGTCCTATGCAAATACTTCTGCCCGGGATGAGGGTATGGGGCTGGAGGAAGGCCAGCAGCCTGGACCGGGAGGGAAGCACCTCTTCCAGATCCTTACCCGGAGTTCTCTGGTCTCCTGTCTGAGCCTCCTGGGCCTGTATGATGCCAAGTTGTGTGGGAAGAACAGAACTATAAAGAAAGCTGCCCAGCCTAAGGGAGAAGGTGAGTTTACTGGGACAGACAGGATCAGGGCTTCCAGTCCTCTATAGTAGAAATGAAACATGTGACTATGGCTAGCTTTGGTGTTTTTTTTTTTTTTTTTTTTTTGACAGGGTTTCACTGTGTAGCTTTGGAGCCTGTCCTGGAACTAGCTCTTGTAGACCAGGCTGGCCTCGAACTCACAGAGATCTACCTGCCTCTGCCTCCTGAGGGCTGGGATTAAAGGTGTGCACCACCACCCAGCTCGGCTAGCATTTTATATTAAAGTCAAGCACTAGATTGTATAAAGCTCCTAGCCAGAGCCCAGGAATTTGTCTCTGCTGTTACAACCAGGAAGTGCTCAGAACCCTCTCCAGCCCTGCCACTCCCCAAAGTGATGCTGGCTCTGTTTGGCACCATGCCAGTGCTGATTTTGCCCTCCACCCCCAATCTGGGGATGGAGAGGTACAAACAGCCTTGTGGTCATGAGTCATGGCCTCTGAGGGTTAGCACAACCCAGAGAAATGCTTAGGCAGGTTGTGTCCCCTTACCACTTGTTCAAGCCCCAGCTGTTGGACAGGGCTGGGTTCAGCCAGACACGTACCAAGGGCCAGTGGGAAAGCTACTGTCTGAGGCCCAGCATTAGAGAGACAGCAGGGTGTCTTTGCAGTCACCCCAAATGAACCCAGCCCTGGGAAGATTGTAGTCTGGAGTTGTTACTGATTTCCCTAATTTCCTCTCAGGCCAACTTCCCCTTTTCCTGCAGCCTAGGAGCCCCTGGGGCCCCAAAACAGCCAGGTGTGGCTTAAGTGATCACAGGGCCTGTAGAACAGGGAGGGGTGAGCAGGGGTCATCATCTGGGGTCACTGTGGACAGGCACATGGCACTGAGGAGTGAGGAAGAGGAAGGGGCCTAGCCTTATATCAGGTTTCTTCCGGGATGAGCCATGTGACCCGGTACTGTGAGCCACTAGAGTTTCCCCGGAGTAGAACCTGGCTATGTGGTGTGACAGATACCAGGCCTACTCACTGGAACACATCTGAGTGATCAGCTTGGTCCAAGGACCTTCTGCCTGAATGATTCAGGCATGTCTGAATGTGCGGTCACTGACAGGTGACCAAACAATGGTGGCGTGACCAGGTACAATACCTAAAATACCAGGCCGTCCTGAATCAGACAAGTGCCAAATAGACTGGCAAGAAACCAGCCCCTCCAGAGGCCTGCATTCCAAGTGCCCAGCACAGCCTCACAAGTTGGTGGCACCAGACAGAGGCTCATGTAGCCAGGGCAAGGAAGGAATTTGTGGCTTGCACTTCCCCAGAGCCTGCCAACACAACAGCTCCCATGGGCACTGCTATCTTTGAGCATTTCTTCCCAGGATCTCTACAACTCATGAGCCATGACTGACTGCTCTTAATTAAACAACTGGTAAATGAATTTAAGCCAATATTTACTCCTGGAGAGATAGAAGGAGCACACGTCATCTGGGCAGCTGGAGGTCAGTGGGCCAGGCTTCTCTCTTCGCTGGAATGGCCGGAGGTTCTCAGACCTGAGGTTTCCTTCCACCTACCCCTTTGCCTTCTCTTCCTTCCAGGGTAGGAAAGGTCTGGAGGGGGATCTTTGTTCCTGAGAAGAATGAGACCTGAACAGAGGAGGGATTTCAAAGCAGGGCTCAGCAGAAACACAAATGCCCTCTTGAGACCCAAAGGCACCCAAAACAGTCCTGACCAGGAACCCAGATGGAAGCTTCCAGAAAAAGAGGCATCCCACAAGAAAGGATTGGCCTCTTTTTCTGAGAGGCGGTGAGGAGCAAGATGGGGACCTGGGTGAGACTTTTGTTGAGTGATGGGATAAAAGAGGGCCCTCCGTGAGCACAAGCAGGTAGCTGCCCCCTCAGAAGGGAGGACTGCGGTGCTGGTAAGAATCCAGCAATGGGCCAGGCCCTGGCACATGCCTTTAACCCCAGCACTCGGGAGGCAGAGGCAGGCATCGAGGCCAGGCTGATCTACAAGAGCTAGTTACAGGACAGGCTCCAAAACTACAGAGAAACCCTGTCTCGGAAAAAAAAAAAAAAAAAAAAAAAAAAAACATAAAAGGAATCCAGCAATGGCCAGTTTTCCCTCCAGCTGGCATTTTCTTTTCTCCTCCACTGCTGCCACCCTGCTGGTGTGAGTAGCAGTAACCCTTGAAATCCAGAAGGCACCGGCAGCTGAGAATCCCATGGCCCATGCACCTGGAGAAGGGAGCAGAGAGAGAACAGATCAGAGAAGGGCTGGACAGTGCAGACTGGAAGACAGCTCAGGCGCTGTCTTGAAGAGGTGTGAATGGCAATTATGTAGCAGGTCACATTTACCCCGAGGGTTAAACAAATGCTACAATTTCATTTTAGGGATGAGAAGAAGAGGCAAGGAGAGGCGAGTGACTTTCTCCGTCACTCACTTCATGCAAAGGTGTCTATCCGGAGCTTTTTTTCTTTCTTTCTTTCTTTCTTTTTTTTGTTTTTTTCGAGACAGGGTTTCTCTGCAGCTTTTAGAGCCTGTCGTGGAGCTAGCTCTTGTAGACCAGGCTGGTCTCGAACTCACAGATATCTGCCTGCCTCTGCCTCCCGAGTGCTGGGATTAAAGGCGTGCGCCACCACCGCCCGGCTATCCGGAGCTTTTTGTCTATGACTGAAGCTATGCTCCACTGCAAGGCAGCCTGGAGCAGGTCAGGATCCAGGATGTGTGTGGTGATCTCTGCCACACACCAGGATGCAGCTCCATCCCCAATGAGATTCTGTGAGTCATAGACCGTAGAGTCACTCAAGAAAGAAATGGTCTCTGACCACAGGAGAGTCTGGCATAGATGCTCTCGGGATTGCCTGTGGCCGTGGGCTCTGGGTTGACTCCCTAAGCTTTGCTTTCTGTGGAGGAAATGTAGTCTATTTCTACAGTTGTTTGAAAGTTAAATGAAATCTTGTTTATGAAACATCTAGCATGAGCTGGGGGCATGGATCATTGCTGTGCAAGTATGAGAGCCTGAGTTGAAAATTCCAGCAGTCACATTAAAAGCCCAGTGTGGCTATGCGCACACAGGCTTCTAACCCTAGTTCTGGGGGTGTGGTGAGGCAGAAATGGGGGACCCCTGAGGCATGCTGACTAGCTCCAGGTTTTGGTGAGAGACCCTGTCTCAAAGGAATAAGGTGGAGGGTAATAGAGGGGGACACCCATGGTCTTCCTCTGGCCTTGTGCACACACTTCAACACACACACACACACACACACACTGTAGATTGCTTAAGAAATGGTAATTCTCACCAGGAGGTGATGGTGCACACCTTTTATCCAGCGTTCAGGAGGCAGAGGCAGGCAGATTTCTGAGTTCAAGGCCAACCTGATCTATATTGTGAGTTCCAGGACAGCCAAGACTACACAGAGAAACCCTATCTCAAAAAACCAAAACACACACAGAGGGGGGTAATTCTCAGAGCTAAAGAGATGGAGGCAAGAGCACTTGATCCTCTTGGAAAGGACCCAGGTTCAGTTCCCAGTACCTTCATGGTAACTCACAACTTTTCAACCTCAATTCCAGGGGATTCAATGCCCTCTTCTGGCTTCTTCAGGTACCAGACATTTGAAGCACATACATACATGTAGGCAAACACTCATACACACAAATTTTATTTATTTTAAAAATAAATAAAATCTTTAAAGAGAAAAGAAAGAGTTCTCAGCCTCAGAGTGTGTGACTCATCCTGCAGTCACCTGGACCCGAGTCAGCAGGGTCTCTCAGCGGTCCCATGCCTGGCTGAGTGCCCTATTGCTAACTTCTTGAGAGTCTTGGTGCTGTTGTTTTGAGACAGTTTTTCTACGGTGCCCAGGCTGGCCTTGAACTTTTTCATCTTCCTTGCCTTAGCCTCTGAAGTTATGGAATGACCAGTATGTAACCACCACACCTGGCTAAATTATTTTTTTCTTTCTTCCTTCCTTCCTTTCTTCCTTCCTTTCTTTCTTTCTTTCTTTCTTCCTTTTTTCTGAGACAGGGTCTCTTTGTGTAGCACTGGCTGGCCTAGAACTTGTTATGTAGGTTCTGCTGGCACCAAACTCACAGAGATCTGCCTGCCTCTGTCTCCAGAGTGTTAGGATTAAAAACTAAAGTGTGCTTCCCCCTCCCCCGCCCCCTCTCCTCCCACCCCTAGGTTTCTGATTAAATTCTTTTTATAAAAAACAGATTTATTTATTATGTATAGTATTCTGTATGCGTGTACACCTGCTGTCCAGAAAAAGGCACCTTATATCATTGTGAATGGCTGTGAGCCACCATGTGGGTGCTGTGACTTGAACTCAGGACCTCTGGAAGAGCAGCCAGTGTTCTTAACCTCTGAGCCATCTCTCCAGCCCCTCTGGTTCAATTCTTAATACCACTAAACAAAAGGCCCTGCCTTCTTTCATTTTCCTGTGGGTCCCCCCAAATTATCTAGCTCATCCTGGATCTCACTTTGGGTTCAGTTTCCTGAATGCAGAAGGATTATGGTGTT
The DNA here is from genome assembly GCF_903992535.2 of Arvicola amphibius. Classification (NCBI taxonomy): domain Eukaryota; kingdom Metazoa; phylum Chordata; class Mammalia; order Rodentia; family Cricetidae; genus Arvicola; species Arvicola amphibius. Next base: position 87,950,863 of record NC_052058.2, on the reverse strand, counting down.
CAGCTCTAAACCAAGCCCCGTCTCCCCGTCATGATGCCCCAGGGTCACCCTGTGTCACTCTGCCCCTCCCCCGTTTACCTTCTGTCACATGAAATTGAAGCTCGGCCTTCTGGGTTCCGCAGAATGATGCTTCCTGGAGCTTGAGCCCTGGTACCTGGACATCAAGGAGCATTTCTCCAGTGCCACCAGCTCAATTAGGGATCAAGTGTCCAAGTGAGGAGTCTGCCAGTCTCAGGGTGTTATGGCCCACTCCCCACCAGCTGGAGCAAGGGCTGCAGGAACAGCAGACGGAGCTAATGCAGCAAGGTCGGGAGTCAGTCTGCAGACCTGCAGGAGGCAAGCTAGCCCACTGCCTTCTCAGTTTATACTGCTCTAGGCCTATGACCTCCAGTGTGGCCCCTTAGTTGTTTTTAGACTGCTGCTCCCAGGGGTCCTTGAGTTTGCTAATTTGGTAGTCTGCTCCTCCTGATTTCTGAGAAGCAATACTGCCTGAGAGAGGGGAGAAGGGAGGTGCACTCTCAGGCTGGGGACTGAATCACTCTCCTTTTTAACCCATTTCTAGCTCTAGGGGACATCGGGAGTGCCAGCTTTCACTTTTCACAGTGCCACCCACCGTGAGGGTTGAGAGAGGAGACAGATGAAAGGAAGCCTGGGGAAAAGCTGCAAGGCCTAGGGACAAGACGCTCAGTACTTCAACAAGGGAAATTCTTGAGCAGAAAGTCACCGCTCTTGGATCTAAAGCCTGCCTCTTTTCCAGCCAGCACAGGTGCCGTGTGTGTGTGTGTGTGTGTGTGTGTGTGTGTGTGTGTGTGTGTGTGCCTGTCTGATGCGGCCCACTCGGAAAGCAATGTGTGGGCCAGGAGACCTAAGGGCAGCTTCCAGCCCCAAGTCCCTGAAACAGGAAGGAGCCTAGGCAAAGAACATCCCTAAGGGTCCAAAACAGTGAGAGGGTGATGCTGGGAGGGGATGCTGGTGGAGGGGGAGCTGACCCCAGCCAGACAGCTGGCTTATCCCACTGTGCCATCCAGATCCTGAGGCTCCTGGGGCTGTATGATGCTGCTGCTTCTGCCCCTGCCTTAGGGGAGTCTCATGCTTAATCTTTGTTATGGTTTTTGTTTCTTTAAGAGGCAAGCCACGCCCACTCCCGGCATCCTCCTGGAACGGAGAGACCTGAGGGCTCCCATTTAGGAATGATCTTAAAGATAAACATCTTATAGTGGACCTGATGGTATGAGCCTGTAACCTCAGCAACTCAGGATGCTGAGGCAGGAGGATCACAAGTTCCAGGCCTGCCTGGGCTACAGAATGAGTTTCAGTTCAATTTGGGTAACTGAATGAGACTGTCTCAGAATAAAAGTGAAAAATTGTAACTAACCATATTAATTGTTGTTAAATGTTTCTGAACATTCCATTCTCCAAGTGTCAAACACTTCCATATACATCCAGCATTCACCCAATTCCAGGAGGTAATGCCGTCAGCGTTGTCCATGCATGTACTCAATCATTGCCTGTATATCCATTTAGTTCATATATATTTTAAAGTTTTATTTCTTTATTTGAGACAAGGTCTCACTGTGTAGTCCAAGCTGCCCCACCTGCCTTAACCTCCCTAGCGCTGGAGTCACACAATGCGCCACTGAAATAAATAAATCATAGACACAAGGCCACGCAGCTCGTAGCCCATCCGGCTGGGATTTGGGACCTGGCAACCCCAGCTCTGCTCCAAAGATCATGGCTTTGAGTTCCTACTTCAATGTTCTTGTCCATGCATCCGTTGAGCCGATCCAGAAAGATTTTAGTTGAAAAGCTCTAGGAGAACCACTTCCTTTTGATTTGCTGTCCCTTTTTCCTGCCCAACACAGGAGGTAAACGTAAAGTTTGGGACAACAGCTTCGCTCCTCAGTCTCTAAGAACCCTCCTCGGTGACCTCTGCTGCCACCTGCTGGCCGCCATCTTGAGGTGTTGGGAAGTTCTTTTTTTTTAAGGGACGTCATCCTTTCCCCACCGCTAAGGGATCATTTCTGATGCCTATGGGACTATTTGACTCGCCAGCCTTCTTCTCTTCTGAGATCCAGGGTGGCATATCCCAGTGCAAAGGGCTCCGACCCAGGGTCGGAGAGGTGGCTCAGCGGTTAAGAGGACTGACTACTCTTCCAGAGGACCCGGGTTTAATTCCCAGCACCTACATGGCAGCTTACAGCTGTCTGTGACACCAGTTCCAGGGGACCCGAAATCCATGGCAAAACACCAATGCACCTAAACTGAAAGGGGAAAAAGGCCTTAACCCTCCAGCACCCCACAATTCCTCCTGAGTAACATGCCCCTGAGAGTGGAACAGGCCAATGTGTTGATAGAGGTTTCTGGCCCGCCCGGCCCCGCCGTTGTGCAGTCCCAAAGAACTACGCAGAGTCCTAGGCGCCCCTGGACTGTAGTACAGTGATGGAAGTGTGACCCCAAGCTTTTTGGAGTGGCTGGGTGCAGGCTCTGCGGCTGAGGCATGGCCTGAAGGGGGCACGCGGGGGTTCCCAATCATGGAAACGGGAAGTGAATGAAGAGAAGACAGAGTGGGGGCAGGACCGTGGATGGGTTCTGGTGAGGGGAATGGATAAGGAAATGAAGCAATGGAAGGAGCCAGCAGACCGGAGCTGAGCAAGGATGGATACAGGGAGACTCCCACGTCTTAGTGCAAAGGTCGGAGGCAGCTTGGTGCCTGTTTCTGTTCACCTGCAAGCTAAGAGTGGTAGCTCTTTTTCTTTGGATGCTAAGGGTTGAACTCAAAGCCTTGGACAAGACTTTCCATTGTTTAAATGCTTAGAAAATAATAATAAAAAATAAATGCTTAGAAAAGATACAAAAAATAACATTTTTGTAAGGAATGAAAATAGTAGAAGGCTCCAAATTTCAACATCTCTAAATAAAGTTTTATTGACACACAACCATGCTGTTAGCTAGACTATGTCCTTGACTGCTGCCTGTGGACAGAGGTCAGTAGTTGTGATGCAGGCCTCACGGGCTTAAAGTATTCATTATTCGTCCCTTTACTGAAAAGCTGACAGTCCCGTGCCCTAGAAGAAAGGGGGTGGGCCTTGGAGAAGAGCCGTGGGAAAGAAGGGAGACCTTAGGATCCTGGCAGGAGCCGTGCCTAGGCTGGGATCCCCAAGAACCTTTCTAGGCCCTGCCACAGTAAGAATGTTCCTGTAATAATGAGTCCGTCTTCCCAACCCTGTTTTGAACAGCTTGCTCCACTACTGTGAAAGCAAATTTTATACCTCTAAGCAGGAACATCTCATTACTACAGGAACCATATACAGACCTTGAAGGTTTGTGGAAACTTCTGTAAGCCAACAGCGCTCTATGGCCTTGGTAGTGTAGCATCAACTGAGCGACAAGGTTGTGAGGTGACTGTACTTTCCAGTTCGACCACTAGAGGGCAGGAAGTCCCTGCTGGCTGCTCGGAGGTCTGCAGGGTACCCAGCCTGGGGAGAAAGGCCCTCCCCTGCTGTTTACAACCGTGCCCTTTGATCAGCCCCTGTTCTCACAGCCTGCCAAGGACCCTGCTAATGCAGAGCTTCCCGCTGGGGCGAGCCAGGCTTCCTTCTGGCCCTTTCTCTGTTTCTGCCTGGCAGAACAGACTGAGGTGAAGCCTCAGGGTAAATGCTCTCTGCCCAGGTCTGTCTGCAGTTTGCAAAGCCCATTCTTTCTCAGCCACTTGCAGAATCCTCCAGTGTTTTCTGATTTGGCAGAGCAGGTGACATAATAGTCTTTCATTCAGGTGAAGGACGTGAGGTTCGGAGAGATTGAGTGACATGAGCTGGAGAGCAGGGCGTGGGTATCAGAGCTGGCACAGTGATGCTCTGCAGAAGGCTATGCTTACTGACCATACTTTCCTAGGAGTCTGACTCCATCTTCTACGGCTTCTCTTTGTGTTCCTGCTCCTACATCGGGAGGAAAACCGGTAAAACTTCCCAACTTCCCTTTCTATACCGCCCACAGGTGCTTCAGACATGTGAGCTTATTTCTGCAAACTTCAGCTCCCCTGGGAATTAGTGGACAGGGGTGGGTCTTCAGGAGAAGTTGAGAACACAAAGGCAGATATACACACATTCACACACTCATATATACTCATATTTACACACACACACACACTCCAAATCACAAGCACACTCATCTATAGTCACACACAAATATTCACACATACACACTTTTAGATACATGCACACTTACATACACAAATCGGCCCACAAAAATGGGCACACACTCTCACACATACACACACTTGCAAATGCACACAGTTACACACACTTTAAGAAACATGCGCACACACACACACACACATACACACACATACACACATACACACATAAGTCTAAGTTCAGACAGAAACAAAGAAGCCATAGGCTGAAGTGTTCAGGGAAGGTGGCCTGGGCAGGGAATTGTCTATGTCAGACAGGAAGACGTATCATGTATTTGCGAACGTCTTCAGGCAAAAAAGGACACATTCCTCTTTACTCACAGCCAAGTCCGTGACATTTCTGCGTCTCCCTAACTCCATCCCCTCCTGCGGCGAATGACCCGCCTCCCTCCCACTGGCCCATCAGGCATGTTGGGAACTGCGGACATGCTGGATAGCGAAGACCAGGAAGAGGGGGGGAGGCAAGTCGCTGCGGTCGGTCATCGCAGTAGGCACTCTGCCCTCAACATGACACACAGCTTGGCATTGTCATCTAAGTGGCTGCCGAGAATGCTCCTGCATTGAGGGCTTCCCCACAGGCAAATGCCTGCCCTGGCATGGCCTGACAGGCAATGAAAGTAGACTAGCTCCAGGAACCAACTGCTTTAACTTAGAGTATTCTAGAAACGGATCACTGAGCCCTCAACCAAGGGTGCCCCCTGTAGAATTGTGCTCCAGGCCCTACAGGATTGTGAGCCAGGCTGACTCAGGAGAGTTTAGGCTATCTGTTTTCAGAAAAAGCCCCTCTTAGTCCAAAGTGCTGCCTGTCCTCCCACCCTTTCTCCTCATTCCCAGCTTCCCCTACCCAAGCACAGACATAGGAGTGCCCTCTGGGCTTCTCAGTGGGTTGCCTTGCAACTCGTGGGGGCAGATCACCAGAGTCTCCTTCAGTTTGGTACAGGTTCACCGCTGGGGTTAAAGTCCCCCACCATGATCTTAGCACAGCCCAGTGTCGGGAGAAAGCTTGGGAAACTCCATTCCACATTCTGAAGAGCTCAGGGGCCAGCAGGACCTGGTGGAAGGGCTGTCCTGCACCTCCAGAGGAGGCACAGACTGCAGGAGAAGATGAGCGAAGGGTCTGGGGAATCTAGTGTTCTTCAAGAAGCAGTGGCTCTGCTGTGAGGTATCAGGGGACCTGGGGGAAATGGGACAGGGAGGGAGGTCCAGAGGAACATGAGGCAGCACCTCTACCTGGGTGTTCCACAGATACCTCCCAGGTAAATGTGTTCCAGCCGGAACCCGGTGACCTCCTGAAGGCCTTTCTCTGTTCCTGCAGCTTGGCAGGCTGGTGGCAGGCACACCCTCCCCTACGCACCCTGCCAGAAACAGGCAAGTCCCCCTCACACCTCCCCCTTCCCAGCTTCGCGCTCCCTGCCAGCTCCACAGTTTGCCAAGCTTACCTCTCAGTTTTCTCAGATCCACCATTCGCTCTCCCAGCTCCTCAGCCTTCTTCCTGCCTGCTTGAAGCAAGGGCCTCCTGCCCCCCTCCCCTAACTGCTCCCATCCCTGCGGAGTGGCAGGAGGCGCTTCAGCACTGCCGAAGGGGTTCTGTGCTTCCCCTTCTGTCTGCCTAGGTAGCACAGTGGGGAGTGAGATGCTGAAGCCAGACATTGCAGGTTCAAACCCAACCTGCAGATTTACAGCCCGGCAAGCCTACTTTATATCTAGAGAAAGTGAGAGTCTCTCTGCCACCATCCCTCACTAGTGAGCCAGAATTTAACAAAACAGGTCTCAGGCCCACCATGGGGAGTAAAGAGATTTTGTGTGTGTGTGTGTGTGTGTGTGTGTGAGAGAGAGAGAGAGAGAGAGAGAGAGAGAGAGAGAGAGAGTTCCTAGCTCCGCCCATTTTCTCTCCTGTTACCCCTGGGCTCAGTGCTCAACCCTCTTCTTCCTCACCTGTCACACCCACCTCAGTGGATCAGCTTGTTTGCCTCCTCTTCTTCCTCCCTCATTGTATGCTGCTCCTCCCCACCATGCTGCCCACCCCCACCCTGCTTCCCTAGCCCGTGGCAACCCATTCTTCTTGGTCTCCCTTTGCAAGACCCCTATACTGCTGTGAGCAGACCTGTCTCCCCAGAGCTCTCATTCTGGTCTGCCCTGCAGCCACAGAGCCGGCCAGTACTTGGTGAGCTGGGGTCCAAGTGCGCTCACAGCATCTGTGTGCTCTCCAGGCTCTGAACCTGCTCCACCGCTTAGGGTACTGAGGATGCAGTGAGGACCAAGCACGAAGGGACTACATCACCATGGTCTCAGCCTCGGGGATCCCCTGGGAACTTCTGAGCAGAGTGGCCAGCAGGGGGATGGAACAAAGGAAAGGAGAGTGTGGGCAGAGGCTGCTGGCTCTGCTTTTCCCAGGGCCATGAGGGGTTCCCGGAATCCTCAGGACTGGTCCCACTGCGACGCAAAAGTGTTTTCTTTTTTGTTTGTTTGGTTTTTTTTGTTGTTATTTTTGTTTTTCGAGACGGTTTTTCTGTAGCTTTAGAACCTATCCTGGAACAACTTGTAAACCAGGTTGGCCTTGAACTCACAGAGATACATCCTGCCTCTGCCTCCCGAGTGCTAGGATTAAAGACGTGTGCCACCACCGCCCGGCTCTGCACAAGTGTTTTCTGAGCTGGAGTCAGAGCCAGCCAGCCCAGTGCCCCAAGATGGGTGGTGGCCGCTGGATTAGCTTCCTGTGGGGCTGGGATTCATCTTCACCCCATCCAATCCATCCTTCAGAACTTTGTGCATAAGTGAGTGTGTGTGCACATGTGTGTAAGTGTGCCATGAACACAGAGATGCCAGACATCAACTTCAGGTGTCTTTTTCTCTATCCTGGTCGCAAGTCCCCAGGATCCGCTCCTCTTTCTTGCACGTGGCCCTGCCCTCTGAGTGCTAGGAATCCCAACGCATGCCCTCACCCTTGACCACGACCTCAGTGATGTTTCTGTCATCATTGCCACCATCCTCAGGCACTCTGGCGATAGAACATACGGCCTCTTGCTTGCACACTCTACTGAGGATTCACCCCCAGTCTCACTCACTCACTAAACTGCATCATTGTATGAGCAGCTGGGCATGGCACTAGATACAAGACACAGGCCACTAGCTAAGACACATTCAAAATTGGGCGGTGGTGGCTCACATCTTTGATCCCAGCACTCGGGAGGCAGAGGCAGTCAGATCTCTGTGATGCTGAGGCCAGCCTGGTCTACAGAGCGAGGTTTCCGGGCAGCAAAAGCTATAGAAAGAAACTCTGTCTTGAAAAATCAAAATAAATCAATGAATGGCACATTCGGCCCTGGCACCCAGTGACTGTGACGTCATGAGACCCAGGCATCACGGAAGGAAGCTGCACAGTGCACATCACCATCGACGGGGTGTGGAGCACAGTGCTTTAAAGGGACAGCTGTCTGCCCCTCAGTGGTGATACAGTTGCCCAAGACAGTCTCTGTAGCCATCCCTGTGACAGCACTGCTTCCTGACCGGAGGGACTGAACAGCATGAAGCCACCAGGCCCCTCCAGCTCCAAGTGTCCAGAGCCAGGTTCAAGTTGGTCGGGGTGACTGCAAAGTGAAGCCCAAGTTCCACCCATCCCCAGTTGTCCCCACCCCCACAATCCCCTAGCTGTCCCCACCCCCACTATCTCCCAGCAGTCCCCACCTCCACCCATCCCCAGTTGTCCCCACCCTCACCATCCCCCCAGCTGTCCCCATCCCCACCCATCCCCAGTTGTCCCCATCCCCACCCATCCCCAGTTGTCCTCACCCCCAGCCATCCCCCCAGTTGTCCCCACCCCCCAGCCATTCCCCAGTTGTCACCACTCCTGCCCCAGGCTGCTATGACACCTGTTTCTGGGCCTCTTCCCTATACTCATCTTGACTAGATCAAATATTTTTTAAAATCTTGGCCCTGAAGCTGGACATTCTGGATTTCAATCCCACTTCAACACTTCAGTGGCTATGTGACCTTGGGCAAGTCTCCTGTGTGACCTCAGACAAAGCTCCTAACCTCTCTGAGCTGCAGCTTTGATGTTTGCCACAATTGCCAGCGGTGCCTGTGCTTGGCTAGCGCTCTGTTTTGGGGGGCCTTCCTTGCCTTTGCTACCTCATGTGCTGAGGGACTTGTCTTCCTGTCTTATGGTTCTGGAGAGGAAGGATAGTTTGACTTCTTCATCATCTTGGTATCCCCAGGGACTGGCATGTGGCTTCACTCAGAGCAGGCAGGCCCAAAATACTTGTTGAATGGTCAGTATGGGTGCTGAGTGAGGACAGAGCACCCTGGCTGTCCAGGAGTGGGCAGTGGCCCTCTGCAAGTCACAGGGTGCTGGTAGGGCAGGGCATGGTAGGGGCACCCTCTGAAACAGATACCCAGGGAAGGGAACTCTACAGCTAGTCTAGAGGACTAACTGGCCACCACTGAGCTTCTGGACCAGGGACAGCTAAAGGGACAGTCCATAAGGTCCTGCTCAGACGAGGGGCTCTCTGCCAGTTAGGTATGGGAAAAGGGTACCCAAGGGATTTTGAGGTTCCAGGAAAGATGGTACACCTGGTAGTTACCACAGTAGAGTGGGAAGGAGGGTTGGACCTTCTGGGGCAGAACACTCAGCTCTGGCAGAACAGGCCCCATGAGGAGACCCTGTTTCAAAATAAAATTAGGAAAAAAAATGCAAGCAGGTAAGTATGCAGAAATCAGAGTGGGAGGCCATGGCATGTGTTTGTGGCATCCTTCAGAAAGAGAGATTTCTACAGAGACCCCAGTGAGCAGCAGCCTGCCGGAAGCTCCATGTGTCTGTCTTAGAGGCCAGGCTGTGGACCGGCAAGAGCTGAAGCAACCGGCAGAAGAGATCTGGGGAGCCAGAGATGCAGAGGCAAGAAGAGAGAGCAGAGCTGACGGTGGGGCTCCCAGTAGGGTCAGGGAGAGTTGGGTTAGATTGGGGAACCCTTTTCTTGATTTGTATGTTGGTTGGTGTTGTTTTTGAGACATCATCTCACTATGGAGCCTTGGCTGGTTGCAAATTCCCAGCTTTTCTCCTGCCTCAGTGCCCCTCCCCACCAGTGCTTGAATTACAGGCATGGGCCATCATGGTAGCATTTGTTTGGATTTTGTTGTTGTTTTGGTTTGGTTTTGGTTTTGGTTTTTCCAGACAGGGTTTCTCAGTGTAGTCCTGGTTGTCCTGGAACTCACTTTCGACTAGGCTGGCCTCGAACTCACAGATCCACCTGCCTCTACTTCCTGAGTGCTGGGATTAAAGGTGTGTGCCACCACCACCACCACCACCACCACCCAGAGTGTCATTTGGATTTTGCTCTAAAGGGAACCAGCCAGCTGGTAGGTAAGATTGATCAAGTTTGTATTTTTACTTTTTGCTATTGGGTTTTAGAAACTCAGGCACCAACCTTTAGTTAGCCTGTTAGGCCCTGGGGCCACACTAACAGCTTGCTCTCCAGTTCTCTCACTGTCACTCTGCCCTGACACAGCTCTGTTGTTTGAGGCATTGTGTCTGCCTCAGGGACTGCACACCTGCCAGGAGCTAGCCCTCAGGGGGTGAGGGTGGGTGAGGGGTGGAAAGGAGCACAGAGCGAGCCTGGCCGGCAGCAGATTCCTCCTGGAGAGCAAGAAGCCTTTGTCTCCCCTCCAAAGGAGTCCCTTGGGAGAGTTTCTAGCAGGGACCCTGCAGCATATGGAGAGTCACAGTGGAATCTCCAGAGGTAAAAGGAGGCAGGGACTTCACAGTGCAGGGCCAGGCTGGGTTCTTCTGCTGATCCAGGCACATCACATAATGTTGAGGGAAAGAGCGTGTGTGTGTGTGTGTGTGTGTGTGTGTGTGTGTGTGTGTGTCTGTCTGTGTGTGTGTGGTGTGTGTGTGTGGTGTGTGTGTGAGTGTGTGTGTGTGGTGTGTGTGTCTGTGTGTGTGGTGTGTGTGTGGTGTGTGTGTCTGTGTGTGTGTGTGTGTGGTGTGTGTGTGTGGTGTGGTGTGTGTGTGAGTGTGTGTGTGTGAGTGTGTGTGTGGTGTGTGTGTGTGTGTGGTGTGTGTGTGTGTAGGCTGGGGAAGGGGAGGAAGAAAGTAGGGCAGGAGTGGGGAGAGAAAAGAGGAAGAAAGAGGAATGGGAAGGAAACAAGGAAGAGAGAGAGGAGAAGGAGGAGGAGAAAGATGGAGAGGAAGAAGACAAGGAGGAGGGGTCAAAGGGGAGGAAGTGGCAGGAAGGGGAGATGGAAGGGGGGAGAGGGAAGAAGGGAAGGAAAGGGAGGGAGAAGAGAAAGGGAGGCGGGAGGGGGAGAGGCGAGGAAGGGCCTCAGGGCTGACAACCACAGGGGAATATTGATGCCTTTTCTGGCAAGAAGTGACAGAGCTGGTAGGGACGGTGTAATGAAGACAGATGATCCCAGGCCAGCCCTGCCAGCTCCCCATGGGGAGGAGAGCCACGACTTAGGGTGGGGTGGGTGGGCAGGGTTGCCAAGTGCCTACCATGCCCTGTCCTCTGGCATCTCAGCTCCCCAGCTGCCCCAGCTTCAGGCTGCTAGCCTGCTATCTCTCAGTCAGCCTCTCTCTCCTCTCCAGCCTGCCCCTCTGTACTCCTCCCCTCTCGACCTCACAACCTCCAGATAATTCCGGACAAGCCCTTTGCTTTTCCTCTGGGCGAACCTTCCAGGGCTGGCTGTTCTCTGAGGAGCAGCCAGGTCTCACACCTGTCAACAGTGTATTGACTGCCCCTGTGTGGTAGCACTCACCACAGCCTATAAACAAGGAGGAAGGAGTCTGGAATCTCATTTTCCCCTTGTTCATTTTCCTTTTGTGCTTTGCCCCTTTCTTCCTTCCATATATATATATATATATATATATATATATATATATATATATATATATATATATTAAAGACAAAGTCTCACGTAACCTGGTCTCAAACCCTCAAAGCCCAGGATGACCTTGGATTCCTGAACTTATGGCTTCATCTTGCTAAGTGCTGGAAATGCAGGCATGCACTGCCAAGCATGGGATGGGATGCAGGGTTCTGTGCATGCCAGGTAAGCACTCTGCCAGCTGAACAACACCTCCAGCCCTCCCCTTGTTTTCTTTACAAAAACATTTAAATATTTTATTTTCTAAACAAAGTCTGCTACCTAGCCAGAGCTGGCTTGGATCTTGCTGTGGAAATTATGCTGGCCATGATCTTGTAGTAACCCTCCTGCTCCTGCCTCCCAAGTACTGGCATTACAGATGAGCCCCACAGTCCTAGCCTGTCTGTCTTTTTATAAAGTCTGCAGGTCTGTATGTACACCACATGCATGCAGTACCCTCAGAAGCCAGAAGAGGGCCCAGAACCCCAGGAATGGGAACTTTAGAGACTTATGAGTCAGTGTGTGGGTGCTGGGAGCCATTCTACAAGAGCAGCGAATGCTCTTAAAGGCCCCCTTTCTTCCCTTTAACAGTGATAAAACACTCTTAATATAAAACTGACTCTGGATGGCATTAATATGCTTGCAATTGCTGTGTTCTGTAACCTGCATGGCCCTCAAATGCTTAATCCACGGTGGCACAGGCCTTTAATCCCAGTACTTAGGAGCAGACACAAATGGGCCTCTGTAAATTGAAGGTCAGCCTGGTCTACATAATGAGTTCCAGGCCAGCCTAGGTTACATAATGAGACCTTGTCTCAGAAAGAAAACAATCCCAGAGTGGCATCACTGGGAGGTGGTGGGGCCTAGTTGGATAACTCCAAGGCATGGTGGCTTTTCCTTGAAGGGAGTATGGTACCCCGAGTGTGTATTCTCTCTCTCTCTCTCTCTCTCTCTCTCTCTCTCTCTCTCTCTCTCTCTCTCTCTCTCTCTCTGTCTCTCTCTCTCTTGTCCATGAAATGAGTGGTTTTGTGCTCACCCCCTACCCCGGGTATTCCACCATGCTATTTATTCTCCAGTCCAAAGCAACTGAGCCAACAGACAAATTCACTCAAGGATTTGTTATAGTGAGGGAGGGGAAAGCTGACAAGACATTGTGGTGTGTTGCCACCACTACGTATGTTTAACTTCTCATGTCCAGCTTCTTATATTTAGTATGGCAACTTAAGAGTTTGCCCATGTTTTAATACATGTCAGTATATTCTTCTTTTTTGTCTGTCTGAAAAATATTATGATTATGCTGATGATGGATGCTATAAAATAATTGCACTCTAGCTCAGAACTGAGTATAATAAATGGTTACTTATTTAGGGGTAGACTCACAGTTCTCTGCACAAATGGGGAACAGGAACCGAGTCCAGAAGCTGGGAGAGAGAGCAAGCACGCACTTTGTGTTGGCATTTATAGTATGAGTCCACGCCCAAGTGGGCTGGTATCTTAAAGGCTACTGGCTGAATGAGTTCCCACACCACCTCCTCCTTTTGTTTAAATAAGAGTTCTAAGCCTAATACAAAACTATATACAATAAGAACAAATATCAAGTATAAAAATTAGAATTACAGGGCTGGAGAGATGGCTCAGTGGTAAAGAGCATTGCCTGCTCTTCCAAAGGTCCTGAGTTCAATTCCCGGCAACCACATGGTGGCTCACAACCATCTGTCATGAGGTCTGGTGCCCTCTTCTGGCCTGCAGACATACACACAGACAGAATATTGTATGCACAATAAATAAATAAATAAATAATTAAGAATTACAACCAGCATAAACAATATTAAGCAAGAAACATATGCTACAGGTTTCAATAATTATCCTACCCTAAGGAGTCTAAGTCTTGTATTTGAAGTAGCTTGGCCAAGTTATGAGGGGAGAATAACTATGACTATTTAATCTTCAACCCCATTGAAGATCTGAGAAGGGAAATAATATTACTTGACTGTGTGGGGCAATGGTTTTATCCTGTAAACATTTGTTTCTTGTACTTGTTTAATAAAAGTCTGATTGGCTGGTAGCCAGGCAGGAAGTATATGTGGGGTGACCATGCAGGAAGTAGAGGTGGGGCAATGAGAACAGAGAATTCTGGGAAGAGGATTCTGCAGTCTGCTGTCATGACCCAGCAGCAGAGGAAGTAAGATGTGACTGCCTCGCCAAATAAAGGTACCAAGCCATGTGGCTAACTCAGACAAGAATTATGGGCTAATTTAAGTTATAAGAATTAGTTAATAAGAAGCCTGAGCTAATAGGCCAATCAGTTTATAACTAATGTAGACCTCTGTGTGATTCTTTGGGACTTAATGGCTGCAGAACCAGGCGGGACACTTGAGTAGACAGAAAGTGCAAAGAAGAAACTTCCAAAATGTGCAATAAATGACAGAGACAACTGGCTACCTGTGTAATGACCCAGATTCTCATTTGCAACATTGGAGCAATCAACTTTGGCTATAATTATAGACCATTTTTGGAGGCAGGAAAATTTACAGAACTGTCTTACCCTGTCTTGGCAAGGTTTGACAGTCTTGTTTCTTATATCTTGCTTGACCTGTCCAGACACCATGCATAAGGCATATGCAGTTCCTTGCTCAAATGTCAGTTTTGCCAAGAAGAAAACAAGCTCCAAGTGGAGTGTCTTCAGTGCTCAACATTCTCTTGAGAATAGATCAGTGTTGCTAGGACCAATCATGTCTCATGTCCACAGAACCCTAAGTTATTTAAATGACATATTCTACAGTTCTTTGAAGTGGTTGAAGATTGCCTATCTATGCAGAATACAATCTCTATGTATCTAAAGAACATGATTAGTCTAACTATAAGTATGACAAACATGAATGACTATTGACATATAATACTTACTACCTGTATAACTTAAAAACTAAGACTTCATATTAGAATATTAAACAATCTTTAAGCTCTTTAAGCAACTGTGCAGCAAATGAGGATAATGACCTCGAAATGTAAACAATGTATAAGTATATTGATCCGAGGTAGAAATATATAATGCAATATGATAAATATATCTTAAAATTGTATCAATATACAAAATATCTTAAGCAGAGGTAGAAGTATGATTGCATACAATATGACATAATAACTTTGCATATGTGTACAAATATTGTAAACAGAAATAGGAACATATTCAATATAACAAATTGAATTTGCATCAATATACAGGAATCTATACCAATGTAAATTGCCTATAAATAATAGCTCACAACTATTCACTCTATTATTCATTACTATTATTAGTGTGAGCTTACTCACACTAATATATATATCTATTATCCCATCCAATTTTCCTTTTTTGTGTTTCAAAGAGATCCCTGAGCCTACATAATTTCCACCCCAACTCCCAACTCTATACCAGTTATAATCAACTCTTAATTGACGTCCCTAACCCTGAGGACAAACTTTGTTGGGAGAAGGAATGTCATCTTATAGAATTACTTCCAGCTGTCATGGGAGTGATTTTCTTTCTATAGAATCCTATAAAAGTAAAATAATGGTTAAGCTTCAAGATTACTGTCTGGTATAATTGAAAATAGCCTCTGAGTACTTGGTAGGGTTTTTCTAAAGTTCTTATTCGAAGTTCTGGCCATAATGTTGTAAGGAGGTGTACCACTTTAGCTAACCAAGTTAGAATCATTTTGAGCAGTTGCTACCCAAAACATGTCTTATAGTAGCACTATCAGCATCAAGACGTCAACCAGCTGGAGTCATTGTTGTGGGACCCCATCTTCTTCTTGGAAACTTCAAAGATTACTGTGGGAAAATCTATTGTTTCTTGTGGAAAACTTAAACATATATATAGAAAACTATAAACATATAGACTTATATTCAATGAAATATACAATATAGACAAAATAGGTATGGAGAAAAGGTTTTTTTCCTAAGATCTTTCTTCATTCTCTCCCATATCATATGGCTCCTGACATGAGACAGAAACTTTAAATTTTTCTTTTAACAACATGCTTGGATTTAGAGAGGATAGCCATTGTCCAACTCCAAAGCCAGTTGGTTTTTAAGTGAGTTCATTATTTCTACTGGGTAATATATATATATATATATATATGTATGTATATATTATATACATACATATATATATATGTACAGAGAAAGTACATATGAAATTTTACCTGCAGGTGACCTGTCCTCATAAGTCATATTCCTCTTTGCTTGGCGATCCTTTCTGGATAGTTATATTTTCATGTTTAGGCATCCAAATGTCCAGGGTCTCTTGACTTTTTGAAAATGTGTGTTTTCCTGCAAAGACAAGAACAGAATCCTGTCCCACCCTTATGAAGCTTCTTTGCCACCTGTATGATTGTCGCCTCAGTGGATGAGTTGTTATTTCTCTTTCTCAAGTGGTTTCTCCTTTTCAAATCGAATCTTTATTAATTTTTATGGTATCTGTAGTTTTTCTTCTCCTGTGGAAACAAGAACAAAACCCCTTCCCTAATGTAGCACATCTCCTGGCTTCCATTGTGAGGTCAACACTGGCTGATTTAATTCAGAAGACTTTTATATTATCCAATGTCTCTCTGCTGCCATTGTTCCTTTCTTATTAGTGTTAAGAAAAGTCAAGGTTAATAAAGCATTATGCAATCTATTTCTGGGGTATTTTACATCCCTTTCTGTTTGTTTAGCATATCCTTTATAATTCAATTTGATCTTTCTATAACTGCCTGACCTGTAGAATTGTTTGGTATACCTGTAATATGCTTTATAGCATAATAAGCAAAAAACTGTTTCATTTTTGTAGAGACATATGCTGGACCGTTATCTGTCTTTATTTGTGCAGGTATACCCATGATAGCCATAACTTCTAATAAATTCATGATTATTGAATCAGTCTTTTCTGAGGTCAAGGCAGTTGCCCATTTAAAAACTAAGTGGTATGGTATACATATTTTAATTTTCCAAATTCTGTAAAGTGAAACACATCCATCTGCCAGAGTTTATTCCTTGTAGTACCCTTTGGGTTACTCCCTACAGGTAATGGTATTTGATTATAGAAAGAGCAACTAGAACATCTCTTTATAGTCTCCTTAGCTTGTTGCCATGCAATAGAGAACTCTTTTTTTAAACCTTTGCTATTGACATGATGTTGTTTTATGAAATTAGGAGGCCTTCAGCACACTCCTTATCAATAGTCGGTCAATTTCTGCATTAGCTTGTGCTAGAGGACCTGGCAAACCAGTATGGTATTGGATATGTGTTATGTATATGGGACAAAGCCTATTCCTGATTATATCTTGAATCTGAATGAATAATGAAGTCGATTCTGTATTATCTGGTATAAATTCAGGGGTTTCAATATGCAAGACAACTCTTTCTGCATATTGTGAATCAGCAACTATATAAAGAAGTTCATATATATATATATATATATATTATATATATACAATATTCTGTCTGTGTGTATGCCTGCAGGCCAGAAGAGGGGACCAGACCCCATTACAGATGGTTGTGAGCCACTATGTGGCTCCTGGGAATTGAACTCAGGACCTCTAGAAGAGCAGTCAGTGTTCTTAACCTCTGAGCCATCTCTCCAGCCTCTATAAAGAGGTTCTTTAAAATTCCTTAGTACAATGAAAATAGCATATAGCTCTGCCTTTTGGACAGAACTATAAGGGCTTTGTTCCACCTTACTTAAATCTTCTGATTTGTACCCTGCCTTTCCCGATTCATTTGCATCAGTATAAAATGTACAGGCTCCAGTTATTGGTGCATCATGTACAATGCAGGGAAGTATCCAAGTAGTTCTCTTTTTAAGGTTAATTTGATCACTTTTGGAATAATTGCTATTAATCTCTCCTAAAAAATTAACACAAGTTCTTTGCCAGGGTTCATTGTCTTCCCATATTTTTTAAATTTCATTAGCAATAAAAGGAACTATAATCTCTGTTGGGTCTATACCAGCTAGTTGACAAAGTCTCAATTTTCCTTTTATAATTGATTCAGGACTTTTTCCACATAAGTTTTTAACTTTTTACTTGGGTTATGTGGTAAAAAGATCCATTCTAAGACACTATCTTTCCTCTGCATTAAAATTTCTATAGAGGAAATTCTGGAAGGCAAGATGACTACAATTAAAATTTGGATTCATCCGATCCACATGTTCTTCCTGTAATTTCTCTTCAACCGCAGTTAATTTTTTCTCAACTTCAGCTGTTAATTCTCTGGAACTGTTTAAATCTTTGTCACCATCTAAGGTTTTGCTTAAATGAATTATTTGATCAGGTGTTATCCCAACAGCTGGTCTTAGACCGGAAATGTCTCCTAACAATCTTTGAAAGTCATTAAGAGTCTGCAATCAGTCTCTCCCAATTTGTGCCTTTTGTGTTCTAATTCTCTGTAAACCCATTTTATAACCTAGATAATTGACAGATTCTCCTCTTTGTATTTTTTCAGGAGCAATTTGTAATCCCCATTTAGGCAAAAGTTTCTTTACTTCTTCAAACATTCTTTCTAAGTTATCTGCATTTGAATCAGATAGCAAAATGTCATCTACGTAATGGTAAATTATAGATTTAGGAAATTGTTTATGTGTCATTTTCAATGGCTGACTCCACAAAACATTGGTACAGGGTTGGGCTATTGAGCATTTCCTGTGGGAGAACGGTCCACTGGTATCTCCTAGTAGGCTGAGAATTATTATAAGTAGGCATTGTGAAGGCAAATTTTTCTGTGTCCCTTTTTTGTAAAGGTATAGTGAAGAAACAGTCTTTTAAATCAATAACTATAAGAGAAGGCCATCATTTTGGTAATAGAGAATGCAGAGGAATTCCAGATTATAGAGGGGCCATAGGTTGAATTACCTTGTTGGCAGTTCTTAGTTCTGTCACCATTCTCCACTTTCCAGATTTCTTCCTAACAACAAATACAGGAGAATTTCAATTTCAAGGGCTGGTTGATTCTTCAAAATGGTGAGCATCTAGTTGCTCCTGTACCAGCTGTTCTAAAGCCTGCAGTTTGTCTTCTGTTAAACGTCATTGTTTAACCCATATTGGTTTCTCAGTAAACCATTTTAAAGGTAGGGCCATTGGTACCTCTGAAGGTCGTCTAATTGTTTTGTGTTCTTGTACAGCCTGAATGGCTGGTGACTTTTGTTTATAATATCTTATAACATTCTTCCCAGAAACATGAGTCTCTGAGACTGCAGGAATGTTAAACTGGGTATTCCATTGCTGCAGCAAGTCATGACCCCATAAATTCAGTGTGATACTAGCCTCATATGACCTCAGCCTTCCTCTCTGTTCTTCTGGACCTATGCATTCAACTCATCTCATGCTTCGCTTCACTTGAGAAAGGGTTCCAATTCCTAGGAATTGAACATCTGCCTCTTGAAGAGACCAATTTGTATGCCAAGATTCTGGAGTAATGATAGTCACGTCTGCATCCATGTCTAGTAATCCCTCAATTGCAATGTTATTTATATGCTCTCTTAGCTTTGGTCTTTGATCATCTATAGAAGTCTGCCAAAATATATGTTTCCTATTTCCTATTGGAGTTTTTGATTCATCCTCCACATCTATTCTGTCATCCAAAACAGTATGGTTTTTTACAGTAGGCACTGGATTTTTTAATTTTTCTGGTGAGACATGTTTTCCACAGTGACTTGGAATGACTGGACCACATTTGACATGGGGACCTGTGTGAGGCCCCCCAAGGAATTTCCCGATGGTACCAGGTTGCATTGTCTATCTTTTGTTGATCTACATTCATTGGTCTAATGCCGGCCTTTGCCACACCTCCTACATATTCCAGAAGATCAATTGAGACCTTCTATTTTTTGCCATTCCCAGAGGAGACATTATTTCTAGGAATTCCTTGTCTATAATACCTTCTTAGATGTCCTATTCTACCACAATTAAAACATTTGGCATTTTGATATCTCTTCATACTTTTGGAAATTGCTTCTCCTACCCAAGCCTCAGTGTGTGTGAGTCCACCACGCGGTAGCTCCACTGTGGTGGGGTTTTGGCAAAATACTACTTAGTAGGTGAAATCCAGCCAGGCAGGAGGGAGTGGGAGACCTTCTGGTCTGTGGACATTTTGGGCCTTTTAAGCTGGTCCACCAGTAGGCATGGAATTTGGATTCATGTGGGCACCAGATGGTGATGGGCACTATAAAATAATCCCACTCAGAATTAAATATAATAAAGGATTACTTATTTAGGGGTAGCCTCACAAATTATAGTCCTCTGCACGAATGGGGAACAGGAACTGAATCCAGAAGCCGGGAGAGAGAGTGAGTGTGCACTTTACTTCGGCATTTATAGCATAAGAGACCATGCCCAAGTGGGCTGGTATCTTAAAGGCTACTGGATGAAGGAGTTCCCACAGCACCATGCTATGTCATTCTATTAGTGGAGAAATTGGGTTGTTTTTAGCAGTCAGTTTTGAAATATAAACCCTAACCCTGAGATTCTTGTGTTTATGTGACCTCAAACAGCCATGTACCATGTTGAGCTTTGAACCTTGACAACCGTTCTTATTGCAGGGCGGTGGTGACTCCCACCTTTAATCCCAGCATTTGGGAGTCAGAGGCGGGTGGATCTCTGTGAGTTCCAGGTCAGCCTGGTCTACAGAGTGAGTTCCAGGGCAACCAGGGCTACATAGTGAGACCCCATGTAGAAAAAACAAGGGGGCTGGAGAGATGGCTCAGAGGTTAAGAGCATTTCCTGCTCTTCCAAAGGTCCTGAGTTCAAATCCCAGCAACCACATGGTGGCTCACAACCATCTGTAATGGGGTCTAATGCCCTCTTCTGGCCTGTGGGCATACACACAGACAGATTATTGTATACATAATAAATAAATATTTTTTTAAAAAGAAAGAATAAACAAGCAAAGATGGTCGTTCTTACTAGTTGAGAAGGACTCACACTGTGCAGTGCTCCTGGGTTGGGATTCACTACAGAGACGACACTACCCTCAGACTAGTGGATGTTCCTCTTGTCTGTCTCTGGAGTCTGTGGGATCACAGGCCTGGCTCAGCCTTGACATCTGTCTGTAGAACTATACATCTTTAAATCACCGGTATTCTTTAGAACATAATAGAAAATGCTCTGTGGTCCACCAGTTTGGCCAACTGGGAAGTGCCTCTCACTTTCCAGACCCACTTCCCATTTGCTATTGAATTTGGGATCGATGCATAACAAAAAGATTCAAAAGCCAAAGACAGGCAAGCCACTGTCTGCTGCTTTGCCTTCTGCCTCCTATATCACCTTACCAATTAAGAAAAAAAAGTTATTCCTTTATGTGCATGGGTGTTAGCCTGTGTATATGTATGTGCACCATGTGTGTGCAGTGTCTGGGAAGCACAGAAGAAAGCATCAAATTCCCTGAGACAGGAGTTACAGTGGTTTTGAGCCACTATGTGGGTGCTGAGAACCAAACTCCAGGTCCTCTGGAAGAGTAGCCAGTGGTCTTAGCCACAGAGCTATCTCTTTAACCTCCCGTCTTACCAGCTTCACCGCACATTAATTTTCGAGCTTTAATATCTTTGAAATTGTCACACAGCTTGGGGATGTTCTTTGCTTTCTTGGTGGTTTATTTGGGCTCATTAGAATGTAGGAAAAGGGATGTGAAAGGCGCAGGTCAAGGGAACAAGAAGGGAAGGGGAGCAGACAGCCTGAGAAAGCACCATCCTGGGGGCCGAGTATGTTAGCCTGTCTCCCGGGCTGTGGACTCCCAGCTGAGTGAGCTCTGAAATGAAATCCTGACTTCTTCTCGCTGACATGAAGTCAGCTTCATTTTCAGAGCCAAGCGGGCACAGCGCTCAGGCACCAGTGTTTCTGAAGCACATGTCTGCGTTGTGGCTGCCATGGCAGAGCAGCCACTCCGTGAGAAGCGTGTGTGAGCAGAGTAGGAGCTGAGGCACTCACCAGAAATGACGGGAAGGTTTCTCACTCTCTCCTCTCCCAAAGTCCTTCCTCCTGCCCCGCCCTCCCAGCCCTTTCCCATCCCGGAGAAGCAAAATACAAGTGTGGAATACTTTTTGCCTTCATTAAAATGGGCCAGATATTGTAATTACGTCCCAGGGAGCAAAGGGCTTTGCTGAAGGGAGGACGGGTGCGGATGAAAGTCAGCACCACATGCAGAATTCATGAGTGGGGCTAATTGGGCTACGTTCAGAAGCTGGTCTCAGCTGCTCAGGGGAAGGACACCTAAACCTGACTGTCCTGGCCCTGCTCAAACCTTGCTTCTTCCAGAGCCTCTGAAATTTAGAGTCCAAATACTGCAGTAGAGCAAGCGTCAAGCCTTAGCACTCCTGGCTCCTGGCCCTGTCCTTTTCCTGCCCCAGTCTGTGTACTGTATGGGAGCGAGGCAGACCCTTCTATGAGACCCTTCTGCGCCCCCGCAGGTGTGCAAAGGTAGACAGAAGGCATTGGAAAGAGGTCAGGAAACACAACGGGGCTTCTTGGTGTCACCCAGGTCACCTGCACAGTTTGCCATTTGCCTGCCTTTGTAATAAAATTTCCAGGAATCCACCCAAAAGATGGTTTCAGAGGTAAGCGCAGACTTCCCTCTTTATCAAGCTTCCCAGGAAATATACCCAGGGAAGCGAGAGCCCTGCTGAGGTCAGGCATTGAGCTGGGGATCTGGCTGTGCTTTTCTTCCCAGGTGGCCTATTATGGCTTGGGTATGAAGTGTCCTCTAAATGTTGAGAGCTTGGTCCCCAACTGGTGGGTCTAGTCATTGGCAGGTGATTGTCTGGTGAGGGCTCTGACCTAACCAATTCACTAGTTACTGATGGAGTCGTAATTTGATTGAGGGGTGGTAGAAAGCAGGGGTTGGGACCAGGTTAGTGGAAGATCATTTGAAAGGTGTGTCTCGTTGTTAAATCTTTTCTGTCTTCCCGCTTCCAGGCTGCCATGAGGAGAGCAGTTCCCTCTACCATGTGCTCTCCTCCTCCTCCTCGGACTTCTCTCGGTTCCCTAAACAGAGAACGGAGAGAAGTGGTGCTTTCCTGCCCTGACATCTTCTGTCACATGCTTGACCATGTTTGAACTTCGTTGCAAAGAGGACACAGAATTCTGTGAAGAAAGCATGAGCCTGTCCCTTTCCTGCACAAAATGACAGAACCCAGACCCTCCTTCCATTCCTCTCTGCATTCTTTCTAACACCCCAGCTCTCAGCTCCTAGAATAGTCCTGGCTCAGCCACCCACCTGTGTCTTCATAGCTCCCTACTGACCTGTCAAGTCCTTAGGGGAGACTCAGGCATCAGGCAGGCTGAGATGTGCAGTCTCCATGCACTTAGGTCAGCTAGCCAGTCACCTCCTGGGGCCAATTGCATTGAGAAGATTAAAAAAAAAAAAAAAAACAGGGCTAGTATGCTGACCACGTTTTTATGTTCTTCATTCAAATCCAGAATTTTTCCCATGGGCTTTGTGAGTGCAACTCCGGAAAAAAAAAAAAAAAAAAGAAGCAGAAGCCACCTCTGTCAGGCAGGGAAGGAGGGCACCAGGGAAGGGGGACGTCAGGGAAAGAGCACCAGAAAAGGGGGATGCCAGGGAAGGGGGACTCCAGGGATAAAGGGTGCCAGAGAAAGGGGACCGCCAGGGAAGGGGGGTGCCAGGGAAAGAGGGCACCGGGGAAGGGGAGCACCAGGGAAGGGGAGCACCAGAGAAGGGAAGCTGTCAATGAAGGGGACACCAGAGAAGGAGGGTGCCAGGGAAGGCGAGTGCCAGGAAGGAGTAAATCATGGAAGGGGGTGTATGCCAGGATAGTGGGGTGCCAGGGAGGAGGGCACCAGGGAAGGTGGTGCCAGGGAAGGAGGGTGCCTGTCCTAGCAGTCAAAGAAGCTCTGTCCAGCTGGGCCAAAAGATAGTAGTGGGGCAGGGCATCCGGTCGCCACCTTTGCCCCTCCATTGTGGTAACTCTGCCCCCCCCCCCCGAGCCAAGGCAGGGACAGCCTGCCTAGGATATCCGAGTTTATTTTCCAGTAGAAGAAAGGACCTTGTATAACTAGCATTCTTTCTAAGTAAGGAAACATATTTTGGTTACCTCCGAAGATACAGGACACTCACTACACAGACAGAAAGGATAATCAGATGGAAGAACAGTCTTAGTTAAATTAACATGGCATCATTAACATGTCATGGATTGCCTTTCTATTAGCTTTTTATAGCAGTGTTGGGAACCCTGAGACTAGAGACCATGATGTGGGGTTTGTCTCAGGGCCCGCCCTTGAGTGGGGTGTCACATAGCAGATCCAGATGGGCTGGACTGGCTTCAGTGCTGTACTCTGTCAGTCAGACTGTGTGCTGGTCAAACAATTACCGGGCATCCTGAAAAAACAGCCACGCAACCAAGGGAGCCTTCTTCATTTCTCAGGACGACCCAAGGCAGATGGTGTTCTCATTATCTTTTTACAGATGAGGAAACTGAGCTTCAAAGGAAAAATTAATCCTAGGTCAGGTGCAGACCCAGAGACGGCACTAATGTAGGCGTGCATATAAATGAAGCTCACTTTCCCCAGAAGGACCAATGAGAAGAAAGGAAAAGGAGAGGGGAGGGGAGGCTGGAGCTTGGTTTCTTGTCCAGGCTTTGTATTTCTCTGTGAAGCAGGCAGCAAGATCATCTCCTGCACTGAGGTGGCAAGAATTGGCAGGGGCGATGCAGGCCTGAAAATGCTTCTGCAGTTCTGCGACGGGGAGATGCCACCCTCAGGGACACCATGGTTGAGAGGAGGCTCAACAGTTGGTTTTCCTCCTAACATGTGACAAGGAATGGTTTGTTGTCTTACTTATGCAAGACAAACCAATCTGTGTTGCTTGCTTATTTCTAGGTCCCCAGTACAGTGCCTGGGCATAGCAGCGAATTGATTTGCTTAATAAATATTACAAAGCACTTGCTACACACTCTGAAACGGGAGCCGGAATCCAGCAGGAACAAAGGCAGAGGTCTAATATATTAACAGAAGAGTTGTACTGTAAACACAGAAGGCAGCAAATGAAATGATCTCGGGTAAGGCTGGGTATGCAGTGAGATGGGGTGATGGGGTAGCCAGCACTGTGAGCTTGGGGCACTTCTCCCAGGAGTAACTCTGGAGACATGATTGGAATGAGGAATAAAGGGAAGGGTATTTCAGACAAAGGGAACAGAAAATGGAAAGCCCCTTGTCAGGAACAACTTGCCAGCTGGTGGGGAGAGAGAGAGAGAGAGAGAGAGAGAGAGAGAGAGAGAGAGAGAGAGAGAGAGAGGTAGGAAATGAGAGGGGGGGGGGGGGTCAGGCCATGTAAACCCTCCTAAGCACAGTTAAGAAGCTTGGGTTTTATTCTAATTCCTGTAAGAACTCTTCGGAAGGCATTAAACAGTGGGAGGGCTGTGATCTAATTTATGCTTTATAGCATTCATTCTGGCTTTAGGAGGAAAGTGGACCACACAGGGAGGTGGATGGCAGTGGGGGAACAGCAAGGGGCTGCATCTCAGGTGAAAGGACTTTCTAGACCCTGTGGGTGTGGGAGGTTGGGGGCTGGATCTTTGGGGATCAGGCATTTTTAAAAAATAATTGTATTTATTTTTATTTTGTGTGCATTGGTGTTTTGCCTGCATATATACCTGTGTGAGTGTTGGATCCTCTGGAGCTGGAGTCACAGACAGTTGTGAGCTGCCGTGTGGGTGCTGGGAATTGACCCTATGTCTTCTGTAAGAGCACTCAGTGCTCTTAACTGCTGAGCCATCTCTCTAGTCCCATGATCCAACTGTTGTTTTAAATTCATTTATTTTTATTTTATGTGCATTGGTGTTTTGTTTGTTTGTTTTTGTTTTGGCATGAATGTTGGGTCCCCTAGAACTGAAGTTACAGACAGTTGTGAGCTGCCATATGGGTGCTGGGAATTGAACCTGCATCCTCTGGAAGAGCAGTCAGTGCTCTTAACTACTGAGCCATCTCTCCAGACCCAGGGATCATGTCTTAGTGGTAGACTGGATATGAAAGATGGAGGAGAGAAATCAGGATGTTTTCCAGTGTTTCGAACAGAGCTGTTGGCACTATTAAATGAGATGGGGGAAATTGGGGGAGGACTGTGAAACACGACACGTCAGATGGGGGAGACGTGAATAAAGGAATCCCACGCTAGCTCAGAATAGGGTATAGTAAGGTTTATTGTTATTATATTATTATTATTAAGAGAGAAACTGACGATTACAACAAGAAAACAGGAACAGGATCCAACATCCAGGTGTGGCAAGCAGAAAGAGATGAGCAGGCGCTCCCGCACACTTTTTGGTACCCGAATGTCATGCCCCACCTTGTCCAGCCTCTCAAAGGCCTTTGGCTGAAGGAGGTTCCCCATCAGGAAGGGCTAGAGGAAAGGGGTATAGAAGTCAGGGATTCTGCTATGGATATGCTAAGTTAGAGATGCACGGTAGACTGCCATTATGGGCAAAAAGATGTGTTGAAGTCCTAATCCCCAATAACCGTGAATGTGACCACTTGGTAGTAAGTAAGGCAGCATGGAATGTGGCTCAGTGAGTAAGAGTGTTTATCTAACATATATGAGGTCTTGGGTCCCATCCTTGGTACCATATGAACCAGGCATGCTGGTGCATGCCTGTAGTCTCGATATATGTGAGGTAGAAACAGGAAGAACAGAAGTTCAAGGTCATCCTTGAATACCTGAGGAGTTCAAGGCCAGCCTGGGCTATGTCAGAAATAGGGGCTGAGCAGGGGTGGGGGGAGGAGGAAAGAAGAGAGAAAAAGATAAACTCTTTGTTGGATATAATCAAGAGAATGTGTGGCCACTGGTGTAGTCCTGTATACATCCTCATAAGAAGAGGGAAACTGGTCCCAGGCACCCACACAAAGGACACCATGTGAAGATACAGACACAGCTGGAGGTCCACCGTGCAAAAGTGAACATGGTAGAGGATACTGTCACACACTGAGGAAGGCTAGGGTCACCCGGAGCTGGAGGAGATGCTCAGGGGACTCCATGTCTGTTCGCACTTGGGTTCTGAGCTTCTGAATTTCTTATCTCTAAGATGATGTGTGTCTGACATTCCAAGATGCTTCATTTGTGCCACACTACCATGGAAGCACCAGAAAATAACACAGCATCCTAGCAAAGAGGTTCAGTGGCACTGGGATAGTTGAGTCTGGACCTCAGGGGATTTTTTATTGTTGTTATTAATGATTTTATTTTGTTTATTTACTTATTTTATTTTTTTATTTTTTGAGACAGGGTTTCTCTGTAGCTTTGGAGCCTATCCTGGAACTAGCTCTTGTAGTCCAAGCTGGTCTCAAACTCACAGAGATCCGCTTGCCTCTGCCTCCCAAGTACTGGTATTAAAGGCGTGCACCACCACCACCCGGCTCTTATTTTAGTTTTTTCAAGGCAAGGTTTGTGTAGCTTTGGAGCCTGCCCTAGAACTCACTTTGTAGACCACGCTGGCCTTAAACTCACAGAAATTCACCTGCCTCTGCCTCCCGAGTGCTGGGATTAAAGGTGTGTGCCATCACCATCTGGCATAGTGATTTTACTTCATGTGCACTGGTGTTTTGCTTGAGTATATGTCTGCATGGGGGTGTTGGATCCTCTGGAACTAGAGTCACAGACAGTTGTGAACTGCCATGTGGGTGCTGGGAATTGACCCTATATCCTCCGGAAGAGCAACCAGTGCTCTTAACCACTTAACCTTCTCTCCAGTCCCATGATCCAACTCTTAAAAAAATATTTATTTTTATTTTATGTGCATTAGTGATTTTTTACATGGATGTTGGGTCACCTAAAACTGGAGTTTCAGACAGTTGTTAGCTGCCATGTGGGTGCTGGGAATTGAACCTGGGCTTCCTCTGGAAGAGCAGTCAGTGCCATCTCTGAGCCATCTCACCGGCCCCAGCAGTTGGTTTTTCAGGCCACTCAAAGGACTAGATAAAATGATCTGAAGAGGAGAGCTGGGAAGAGCAGCTGGTGGAGAAGGTTTAGGAATGACCAGGGAGACAGGGCACTAGGACATTTCAAGAAAACAGGAATCCTTTGTGACACACGGAGACTGTCAGGCTTGTTCTGGCCTTCAGGTCTGGTGAGATGGAGGCTGGTGACGAACTTCACAAAGGAATGATCTGAAGGGTGTTGGAGACAGACGTCAACTAGAGTACGCTGAAGAGATAATAGGAAGGAAGGAGAGAGTAAACACGGAGAACTGCCCTGAGTGTCGGCAAGCGAGCAAAGAAGGGTGGGGCTCGGGGTGGAGGTCTCGTCCAGCATGTGAACAGTCTTGGGTTCCCTCCTTAGCACTGAAAAAAGTGGCTTTCTAAAAATAATCCATGAATGTATTAGTGTGTGTGCACGTCTGTCTGCAGACCAGGTTGGCCTTGAACTCACAGAAATTCACCTGCCTCTGCCTCCTGAGTTCTGGGATTAAAGGTGTGTGCCATCCCTGCTTGGCTCCTTTAAACACTTCAGTGCCACATTCAGCAGATCTCTGAAAAGTTTTGAGGGACATCTATTAAGTATATCTGACTTTAAATAAACTTTACTTGATTTTAGTTACTTGTTTGAAGCTTAATCTTGAAAACATATTCAAAAGGCTAAATAAAGCTTACCCCATATATGAATTACATTTGTATTTAACATGACTATAAGTATAATTTAGCGCACATTAGAAAATTTGGTTATTTATAAGGTGACTGACCATTAACTTGCAGGTCTTAATTATTTTTTTATAATAAGTAATTAGCTTTTATAAGATTAGGATTCAAACTTAGTTCCAAATCAATTAGTGTTTTCAACACTATCTCTTAGAAATGTGTGCTGTAGGCCCAGTAGAATTTAGCAGGAAACTCAGCAGCCTTTGAAGCCCCCACTTAAAGCCAGCAATAAGAGCTGGTCCTTAGCTTTGCATAACCAGCACCTGCATATCAGAGTACCTGGGCTTCATCCCATCAGACAGTCCTTAGAGCCAGCAACAGACATCTGCCCGTTACCAAAGTCAGAGTCTTTGTTTCGAGGCAAGACAGACTGTAAGATGCCGTCTTTTCTCTAGAGCTCGCTGTGGGACCAGCATTTCTGAGTCCTTCACCCCCCTCTCAGTTTATTTTTATTTTTGTCCTTTCTCCATCCTCTTTCTACTGTTGTGCTTTGGATCCCGTTTCAGCTGTTCTCACCTAGACCCGTACTTCAGGAGCCTGCTTCTGTGAGGACATTTTGAGGTTTTTGTTAGTTCTGTAGGCGACGCAAATCACATGTATAGTTGTAGATACCTATGGCTACCTAAAAACTATTTCATGTAACATTCAGGCAATGTCTGGCAGCAAAAGTCCTCCTTCTTCATGTATGTGTGTAAAAATAATGAAGAGGAAGTAACCCATGAGTTGGAGGAAGACGCTTTCTAGACCCAGTGACAAGACTTCAGCTGGTCCTGTGCGCTTTACCAGAAAGAAAATACCAAAACATCTTATTTTTTGTGCTTATAGTTGTGGCCCTAACTCATTAGATTTTTAAATCTTTTATCTGGAATAATACAGATTTTTGCCATCTTCTTCTATCCAAACCCTGGCCAGACCCTCTCATGATGTTAAAACTCTGCTGGTCCTTCTAAGTTACATTTTAATCAGAAGACCCGACAGGGGAGCTGAAGAGATGGTGCAGCGGTTAAGAACATTGGTTGCTCTTCCACAGGTTCTGAGTTCAATTCCCAGCAACCATATGGTGGCTCACAACCATCTATAATGAGATCTGAGGCCCTCTTCTGACCTGCAGGCATCCATGCGACAGAACTCTGTATACATAATAAGTAAATTATTTTTTTTAAAAAAGGAAGAAGACCCGACAGGGATGCTGGTCCCTGCTAGTGACTGTCAGGTTGGCATCAAAGTCTGGCCAGAGAGGCAAGTAGCCCTAAGTCAAGAGATGGCCTGGGCTGATTTTTTTCCTATAAGACAGTTTATTTTAATCTACTCTCTTAATTGGTTTTGCTTTTGGCAGCATTTGTACTGACTGTTTAAAAATGGATTGTTTTTAGGTTTACTCTTCTTTTTAAAGTGTAAACTAGAACTGGCAAAATTACTAGAGGAAGTTGTGCATATGTCAAATGACAGTGTCTCTGCTTTGATAAATGCAGACTCAATGAATTTGAGGACATTTAATCCATGACATTTGCAATAAAGTTGACATCCAGAAGACCTGTCATTTAGTTTCTTTTTAAGAGCAAATAGTTACTGACCATAGTAAATAAAACTTCATTTTATGTCTTTAATCATTATAATCTTCTAGTGTTGTTTCCCAATTTTTTCAAACAAGAGTTGAATCCAAGTCATGTATACAGTGTTTTGTAGTAAATTGAAATTACCCAAGGATAGATTTTTAATTATCAACACTTTTTTGTTATAAGTTTTAAGCTAACCTTTTGTATAGATTTTATAAATATTTAGCCATACCCAATCTATAAATATTGGGGTACAGAAGTTCATATAATGGTTTTATAAATCTTGAGATAAGTTTATATTTTAACAAAAGTCGAGTGAAATCAATAGTCTATTTTTAAAAAGATTTATTTATTCTGTGTACAGTGTTCTGTCTGCATATATTTCTGCTCGCCAGAAGAGGGCAGCAAAATTCATAGATGGTTGTGAGCCTCCATACGGTTTCTGGGAATCGAACTCAGGACCTCTGGAAGAGCTGCTGATGTTCTTAACCTCTGAACCATCTCTCCAGCC
Source organism: Arvicola amphibius (assembly GCF_903992535.2). Lineage (NCBI taxonomy): Eukaryota > Metazoa > Chordata > Mammalia > Rodentia > Cricetidae > Arvicola > Arvicola amphibius. The sequence continues at coordinate 87,921,091 of NC_052058.2, read as the reverse complement.
CCCAACAGTCTGTTCTTTGTTTTGTTTTGTTTTGCTGTCTTTTTGTCACAAAATCAGGTAGCTCACCTGTCAGGCAGACAGAAAATTTTTAAATAAGCATGTTTAGGTCTAGAGAAGGGGGAGCCATTACCCAACACCAGAGTCAGTTTTTTTAATAAAACAGAACAGCATAAGACAATATTACAATATTATCCATATCTAAAAATCGAATTCAGTGACCTGGGGGAGCAGCCTGAGAATAGAGAAGGAGGCTCAGGGATGGAAGTTCCAGGCCCTGGTTGTTGAAGCAGTCATGGCGAGCAGCCAAGCCCGCACCACCCTCGGTTGCTAGCTGCTCTTCTCTGGAGGGGTCCACTCTCCCTATCACACTTTTGGGCTGCAATATTTTTTTTTCTCTGCTTTGTTGCAGCCCTTGAGTGCTTTCTGCTGCCCACCTTTCTGCCTACCACAGTGTGGCATTTTATCCCGGCCAGCACCTAGCAGCACATTCAGGAAGGGAAGGCAGAACAGCACAAAGTTTTTGGGCTCCTGCAGCTGTGGCTGTAGCAGATTTAAAGAAACAGACACAGAAAAAAGAAAAGAAACCAATAAACCTAGAATAGAGAACATTCAAACAGTCAGAAGAGACAGGTCGGGAACAAACTCGCAGTGGCCACCTCCATTCATACGTTTACACAGACTTGACTGATTTCCATCTCACGTCTCGGTATCCAGGAGCCAGGCAGGCAGAGTGACTTTTTTCACTCATGTCCTAGGCAGGGGACAAACAAAACACAGAACAAAACACAGGGCACCAAGAAACAGGCACAAAAAACAAAACAAAAATAACAAAAAAACCCCAACAACAACAAATGATTGTATCAAACAAAACAAAAAATAGATGGACAGCACAACGTCTTGCTAGTGCCCTGGACAGGAGTTTATGTATCTCATCAGGTATCTCTCTGCCCTTAAGACGGGATCCCACGGGCTGGAGAGATGGCTCAGTGGTTAAGAGCATTGCCTGTTCTTCCAAAGGTCCTGAGTTCAGTTCCAGGCAACCATTTGTAATGAAGTCTGGTGCCCTCTTCTAGCCTGCAGACATACAGACAGAATATTGTATACATAATAAATAAATATTTGAAAAAAAAGATGGGATCCCACCAGAAATAGTGCCAGACACCACATAAGGAGACACCGTCCATGACTGCCAACGGAGGCCTCCTCAGGCAGCTGCTGCTGGCCTCTTTCTGTGGGGCAGTTTCCACCAAACCAGAAGCAGCCTTGGAGCCTTAGAACATCTGCAGTGTGCACAGAACTTCACGAGGCGGCGTTCTGGTCCTGGATTCCTGGAGTGAGGGTCTGGCTTCAGAATCTGGGTGGGGTCTCGATCTTGCTGGGGCCTCCAGTTGTTATCCCACTGAAGAAGAATAAAGATCTTTACCCAAATTCTTTGGTCAAATTAGGCAAGCTTTATTTTCTGTCAGACAGGGTGTCTTAGTTAGGGTTTCTATGCTGCAATGAAACATCATGACTCAAAAAGCAAGTTGGGGAAGAAAGGGTTTATTTGGCTTATATTTTCCTTCGGTGATGCTGAAGGAAGTCAGAACAGAATCCTGGAGGCAAGGAATGATGCAGGGGCAGTGGAAGGTGATGGCTGACTTGCTTCCTCTGGCTTGCTCAGTTCACCTTCTTATAGAACCCAGGACCGGCAGCCCAGGGATGGCAGCACCCACCATGGACTGGGCCCTCCCACATTGATCACCTTACAGATGGATCTCATCGAGGCATTTCCTCAACTGAGGCTCCTTCCTCTGATGATTCTAGCTTGTGTCAAGTTGACATACAAAACCAGTCAGTACACAGGGCTGTCTCCTTAAAACAGAGTTTTGAGAAAATTGCATCAAACACAGGAAAAGGTAGGATTTATATAGTTGCTCCCCCCGCCCCAGCAAAATTGCAAGACTGGGGGTGTTCAAGGGTTGGGCTATTTCCAGAGAGATTTTGGTTATATAGAAGCTTGGCTGGACATCTTAAAAATTATTTAGCAGAACATCTTATCAGGGTGAATGTCAGGGTATAGGGTGTGGAACATCAAGTTCTAGAAAATGGGTCAAATTCAAGTTTGACACAAAACAGGAATGAACTTAATTTTTGACCTTGCTAACAACAACAAATTTTAACCTTAAAATGGAGTCAGACTGGCCCATCAGTCAGTCATTCGGCGTGATGATGAGACTTCCTTTAGTACACAGAGGAAGGGTGAGAAGTTGCCTGGTTTTAACCAAAAGTGGAGTTTGCCCAGCAAGTCAATGGATGAAAAGACGCATGAAACAAATCCTGTGAGATGGAAGGGAAGTTAGAAGGAACACATCCAAGAAATGCAGTAGGAGAAAGGTGCGGGTGGGGAATCATTGACAGATGCCGGGGAAGGACAGTGTCGAGAATGCAGAGAACAGTAGGCGCATCGGCATGCTTGTGGTCATGTGATGAATGGCCAAGATGGCAGCAAAGCAGGTGTCTAACGTACTCCTGAGTCCGATGCTGGAGGAAGTCCACAAATGGCTCGGACCTACTTCACTGTTCTCCACACTTCAGCCTCTATGGGAGGAATGTCTTCGGTGGTCAGGCAAGGACCAGCGTGGCAGGAGAGAAAAGGGGATGCTAAGGCCAGAGTTTAAGGCCAGTTCTGGCGGGCACATCAGGAAGGGGTAGGAAGTGGAGGGTAGGGTTTGACGGGCAGCTGTTAAAGAGAGGTGTGATTATGGAGGAATCTGGGAGCGGATAGGGCTGTGACAAGAGACGTGGCCTGTCTTGTCCTGACACTGTTGCTGAGCGAGGTGGCTATGACAGTGGCTCAGCCTGGGTTTAGACCTCAGCACAGGGAAGAAATCAAAACTAAAATACAGTCCAAAGCTAGCTGGCAGGTATGAAGATATCGAAAAGCTGGATAAAACTGATGTGTACTTTGTGTAAGAGCTGTGCCGGGGACATGGTGCGTGCACTGACTAAGCTGTGGCTGTATATAGATTCTGATGTCTTACAGGCAAGGCCTTGGCACTGCTGGAACAAGCCCCAGCCCCAGGAAGAGCACACGGTGACTTCCCAGAATTCTGTGGGTAATGATAATCCCAAAATACCTCTGTCTGCCTAACATGGAAAAGAATCTGTACCTTGTCTCTTTCAGAAAAGTCGCAAATGCTTTCAAGACTGATTGGAGGTTGGGGTCTGGTTGGATTTTGCCTTAATTGGGACAAGGCGAATAGGAGGCAAAAAAAAGAAAGAAACACAAAACAAAACGACAGCAGAACAGGTGAGGACGAGACCTTCTCAGTGCTGAAACGGAAGTCCCTCCGTCTGCTGACCAGACTAAGCCCATGTTAAAACAACGCAGCCTCAACACAGACCTTCTTCTGGAAACTTGCTGAGAAAGAAGATTTTTCTGGATGATAGCTATTCTAGCCCTGGGTCGCTGACATGTTCATCTACCTGCCTGCCTGCCTACCTACCTACCTATCTATCTAAATCTATCTATCTATCTATCTATCTATCTATCTATCTATCTATCTATCTATCTATATCTTTGAGACTTGGCTAGGCCTTTAACATTTATTGGTTTATTAGAAACAAGGTTTCATGGTGTAGTCCTTCCTGGCCTGGAATTAGCTATATTTGCATTCAGGAGGCTGAGGCAGAGGCAGATGGATCTCCGTTAGTTTGAGGCCAGCTTGGTCTACGGAGCAAGTTCCAGGACAGCCAGGGCTACACAGAGAAAAACCTTGAAAAACAAACCAACCGACAAACAAAAAAGATAAGGTCTCATTCTATAGCCCGGGCCTAGAATTCGTGATCTTCCTGCTTTTACCTCTCAAATGCTACAATTACATTGCTGTACTGCTGTCCCTGGCAGCTCTCCAGAAGGACTATTCTGTTTGTGTGTGTGTGTGTGTGTGTGTGTGTGTCTGTGTGTCTGTGTGTGTGTGGTGTATGTGTGTGTGTGTGATGTGTGTGTGTGAGAGAGAGCATGCATGTCCGTTGTACACACTTATGGAGGCCAGAGGTCAATGTAGGCATCTCCCTCTATGGTCCTTCCTCTTAGTTTCTGGAAACAGGGTCTCTCACTAAACTCACTGAAATCACTGATTGCCTGGACTGCATGGCATCCTGTCTCTGCCTCCCAGAACTAGGTGTGGCACATCCTTCCCCTGCCTACCTATGACGTGGGTGTTGAGGATTCCCTCCTCCCCACTGTACCAGGGTTGTAGGTGGCTCTTGCCATGTCTGGCTTTTTACACAGGTTCTAGGACTTGAACTCGGGTCCTTGAGATTGTCTCGAAAGTACCCTCACCCTCTGGGCCATCTTCCCAGCTCCCCTGTACTCATTTTAATTTCTACTTTTCTAGTCTCTTCCATCGTATCTGCCTCCCTCCTTCGGACCATGCTGGACTTTCCCTTCTCTAAGATGTGTCTTTTCTATTCCAACCCCTCCCCCACACCACTAGCCCCCAGTCCAAAGAGTTCCTCTGAGAGGCCTCTGGTGTCCCCACTGATGTTATGCCCCAGTGTCTGAGGTGACCTGGCCTGGTCTTCATGTAGCTGAGAGAGTGTCTCTTTGTGCTGGCTGATGAATGGCTGCCCTGTCCAGGCCCGGGACTCAATACCTGCGGGGTAACAGGAGAAGGTGCCCTCCCTCCTTAGGTTCGCACCTGCCGCTCTCGGCTTTTCTTGGGGGCCAGAGGCTGCCAGGCAAGAAACTGGCTCACAAGCTTGAGAAGCACAGCAAAGTTTCCAGACCCGAATGCTCCTGTCCAGCCTCTCTGGACACAAGGACCTGCGCGGGGCGGGGTGGCCCAGACCTCATCACTCTTGTTCCCTGACTCACCTGTCCCCTGGAGGGATTTGTGTCTCCCAAAAGAGCACCATCTATGCAGTACTGTTTCCCTCTGCGACCCAGGGCTGCACTACAGAGAGTCTAGGTTTGAAAATATCTGAATTGGCTCACCATCTAGACCTGTGCTTAGATTGTGTGCAAACTCCTTGGTAGCATTCACTTTCTGAGAGACATCGGTTTTCCTCAGTGGCTCATCTTGGCATTTCAAAAGACAAAACCGCACCTGGTTCAGCAAAGGGGCATGGAATACTCACGTTAGTGCTGTCGTCATGTTGTTTTACTGTCTCACCAAAATGCTGCATTATTTATTTTGCACAGGTCACACAGGCATAGCCTTACAACTACTAAATAATAAGCCATAAAATATAGGCGCTGCCCCCACCCAGTCCCTCCCAGAAGTAACGACTGTTCCCAATCAATAATTTGTGTGTTTTTCCATAGATACTCCACATGTTACAACCTCATTCTTCATGAGAACCTCCCACATACTGTACCACTGGGTCAATGAAGGAATGAGCTACGGTCCAGAAAGGCTAAGTGAAGAGCCTGCAGGCACAGTGGCAAATCCAAAGTTCAAAGTTCATCCAGTGACCACAACACCTTGCTCCTAAATTTATTCCTGAATTATCCTCTCTCTTTCAGGGCAGACTGGATTCAGGTCGGCTGGATGGGGTGGAAAAGGATGTTCGGAGCCCTGTCCCAGGTGCTGAAGGTCTGGCAGCGGCAGACGACCCCTTATTCCCAGTGCTCCTCAGGCTCACTGACAGCAGCAGGGAGAGATACTGAGCACTACTAGAATGATAGCAGAAAGCCACAAACTCTGTAGGGCACTGAATCTGAGTGTGGTACCAGACGGGCCATTCCCTCACGCTGACTCAGTTTATCTATCTGTAGGACAGCAACGGAGTCACAGGACTGTTGTTAAAAACCCAGACATGATAAAGCTCACGGAAAGGGTTCCAGGCCAGTGCATAGCAGCTTTCCCATGTGATGGCCCGGAGTTACCAGATGAAGTAGTGTTAGCCTCTAGGATGCCTGCATTAGCAAGAATCCGGTTGGCTCAGTTGCAGCAGACAACAGTTGGGTATGGGTCCGTGTTGAAAGCTGGCAACACCAGGGTGAGCCCCTGGGTGTCAGTTTGCAGATCCTGGAGATTAACTCTAAGGACCACTCCCTCTGCACTTCCTGTCTATATGGTGGACATCTGGTTGCCTTTGGATGAGCAGTTACCAGCAGCTCACGAACCTACAAATCCCTCCGCTTAGAGCTCTCTCTCTTTTCCCTCCTCATCCCATCTTTCATCCTTTTTAGCTCTCCTTTCTCGGAGAAACCTTTCTGGGCTCATTTCACATACACACACACACACACACACACACTTCCTAATTAGCTCCGTCACACCAATGGCCATGTTGCCACTAGACTGTGTGTTCCAGAGAACTGGACACCAGTATATCCTCAATGCTTTCTCCAGAACCTGGCATGTAAAACATGCTAAATCATTTGTTGCATGGATGACTGAAGCGAATCATTCCTGTTTTGGGGGCTCAGACCTTGCTGGAACACAAGAGGAGCACCACATCCTAGGCTAGACTTTGCCTCCTCTGAATCTTGCTTCTTGGCTTGGCACTCCTCCCTAGTGGATGCCACCACACAGGATGGCCCTGGAAGTGGTTTGCTAAATAAATGAATGGATTCTTTGCAAGGAGCTCTTAGAGGACATTTCTTGAGCAGGCAGTTTTAAATTCTCTTCCCTGGAGGGTCAAAGGCAGGCCCAGGAAGTGTGCACTTAGACTGGGTAGGAGAGAAGATAGAAGCGCTCTCTCTCTCTCTCTCTCTCTCTCTCTCTCTCTCTCTCTCTCTCTCTCTCTCTCTCTCTCTCTCTCTCTCTCTCTCTCTCTCTCTCTCTCTCTCTCTCTCCTCATTGTTGCTTGTGGGAACGGAGGTCGGGGCCCAGGTCACGGAAACGCTGTAAACCCTCTGTGGAGTCCCACGTGTTGGTCCCCAGCTACCCGGAGTGGGTGTGAAGGCAAAGAGGAGAGATACCGCGGCATCTTTTTTTCCCAGTCTCCTGTCCCCAAGACACCAGACAGATTGGGAAGGGAGTGGGGCTCAGGCTAGTTCGGAGGAGGGGTGGCGCGGCCAGACGGCTGGTGTCCTCTGGTGTCTGGAGCCCAGCCCTGGGCTCTCAGCCCCCGCGAAGGGAGGCGAGCCGGAGCTGTGCAGTGAATGCAAAGAGCTGGGCGAGCTCCCAGCCGGGCGCTGCCGACGGCGTCCTCAACCACGGCCCAATGAGAAGACAGCAGATAATTTATTCTCTAATCCCGGTTCGGGTGCCGGGCGCGGGCGAGTGGCGTGGGCTGGGGGTGGGGTGGTCCCCCTCGTCCTCTCTCCCGCTCCCGCGGCCACCCCTCCCCCGCCCGCGAGCTCGGGCCGCGCACACACATTTCCTGACAATTAGCGAGCACACCTTGGCCGCGCGGCCTCCGGCAGCGCCGCAGCTTTTGTCTCCCGCCCGCCGGGCGCAAAGTTGCCGCTGCGCCGCGCTGCTCCGGCTGCCAGCCACCCGCCGCCGTCGGGGGGCGTGGAGGGCGGGTGGGCCGGCTGCCGGCCCGGGGCTAGGGGGTCGCTAAAGAGAGGCGGAAGAAAAGTAAGGCAGCGCTGGCCCCTTCCTTTGTTACAGCCTGAGTGTGAGCGGGCGTGAGCGCGCGCGGGAGTGTCGATGCGCGCCAGGCTGTGCGTGTGTGCGCGCGCGTGTGCAAGGGTGCGCTTGTGTGTGTGCGTGTGTGTGCGGGTCGGGACCCAAAGGCGCGAGGCAGCAGCGCGGGCAGATAGAGGACCGGCTTCGCGGTCTTTCTCGCCCGCGCAGAACTCGGGCGTGCGGGCAGGTAGCTGGCTCGCTCCGGCTCTTCCCGGGACTCAGCTCGCCGCTGCTCTCAGATGGAAACCCCACCCCGGCCGGGACCCCGCGATCTGCGGGGCGAGGACTGGAGAGAGCGGCCCGCGAGGGTTTGCCCCGCCGCAGGGGGCGCCGGAGGTGCGGCTAATGCCGGGAGGAGCCGGCGACGGTCCCCGCGAGCCCTGGAGGGCGCGAGGCTGGGGAGGTGGTTTGTGGGGCCAAGGAGCGAGCGGGAGGGGGCGGGGGCGAGACGAAGTCTGTCTAAATGCCAGTTCCCTGAAGTTCAGTGCGTCGGTTGTCATTTCATCCCTTAATGCATATTTATGCCATGCCGAAATAGGCTTCATAATTAACTCCTGGAGTCATCCGCAGAGGTTAAAGGGACCCCGAAGATTTATGCATTGATTGGATACCCGGTGGTGTGTGTGTGTGTGTGTGTGTGTGTGTGTGTGTGTGTGTGTACGCGCGCGCGCCCCGTGCGAACCCATTGAGAAGAATAATTATTTTTCTACGCTGGAAGCTACAGCCGAGAATCAGACGAGGAGGGAAGAGAGAGGTTGGAGAGGGAGAGGGAAAGAGGGAGACGGGAGACAAAGGAAGTGAGTACAAGAGAGGAGCCGGCTCAGCATCCGAACTGTGAGTACTGAGCGGAAAACAGGCAGAAAGTGCTGGGAGTCGGCGACCCCTCTGCGGGCCGGGTTGGGGGCCGGGAACCGCCGAGGACTGGCGTCTCTGCTTTGGGTTGGGCGGGCCCCTCCTCCTCCGGCAGGCTCACCTGAAAGCCAGATCTGACCCGCTGCTGCCAGTGCCAACCACTGCCCTAGCTAGGCAAAAAGGAAGCCCCCTACCCAGGCTCCGTTGCCTTTGTTCCTTCTGAAGGATTTCACGGTTAGTGGGGCTTCAGGAGGGAACGTGAAGGAGCTCGCCCTCTAAAGCTGAGTCTACCTCCCGTGGCTGAGTGAAAGCCACTCTTGAGTGCTTCCCTCTTCTCCTTCGCTGCGTGGTGGAATGCGACGAAGAAGGGGCTGAAACTGAGGCAGGGACCGGGACGTTTGTGGCACCTGTGCATTTGTTTGGCGCATAGAACGGAGAAGCAGCGGTGCATGGTACCCCAGGAGCGGAGAGAGGTCCTGGAAGCCCTTGTGAAGGAGGCCGGGAGGAGCCATGTCCAGTGCAAAACCACCAACTCCAGCAAATGTGAGGCAGTCATGTACCCGGGAGGAGGGGGACACCAGCTACTTCATTCTCCTTCCAACCCTTTCCAGTCATTGTGGTAGAACTGGGACCTCTGAGTCCTGAGCTTCTGCCCACCCCTCGTACCCCTTGGGGGCCCTTGACATAACAAAGGCTGAGAGAAGCCACCTAGAAGGAGGAACCCTGGCTGTGGTAGAGGCCTGGCAAAGCAGCCTTGAGAAGATCAGATACTCCCCTTCATGTAAAAGAGTCCCTGACCACGGAGAGTGCCCCTAAAGGAAGGCCCCTGCCTCTCCAGAGCCGGTCAGGAGAGGGCGCCTAGGGGCCAGAGGGAGAGCCCTTCTTTCTAACCAACATTCCACAGCCTTCCTCTGGGAGCACCGGTGTTCGGGCCCCAGTCTTCATTAGCAGATTCTTCTATCCCAGTCTGATTGAATTTTCCCTGGTGAATTTTCCAAGGTACTTTCCTCTGCCAGTGAACAACTTAGTTCAGGGCTTACTTAGCAGCGGAAATCAGCTCCTTGGTGACTGGGTTCTGCATTGAGAGAAAGGAATTGTCCTCCAGGACAATTCCATGGTGCCAGTTTGGGGACTTAGACTTTCAAGGGTGCCCCAGCTGAGATACAAGGCTGGAAATAGCTTTTACTTTTCAAATTGTCCAGTTTTATCAGGGCTCCCACAGATGCAGGCTCTTAGATTCCCCCACCTCAGGCTTTCTCCAAGAGGGGTTACTGGGTACTTCCTCTTGCCTCTACACTCTTGCTATGCATTCAAAGATATGACTATCTGTCAGGCAGGCTTCAGAAGCGGGGTCATTCTCCTCAAAGCAGGATGAGAAGAGAACCGAGAGTAGGCGTGGTCAAGTCTAGCCTGTCCCAAGCTTGGAGTCATGTCATAAAACTGATTGATGAAGACCCAGGGCAGCTCTGACTTAAAGTCACGCACGGTAGCTGGTACCCTCACTGGTACCAGCGTGAGTCCTATCCAAGGGTCTACACAGTGTTTGACCTATTGTATATCTTTGATGCACGTTCATTGAAGGAGTAGCTGTCCCCATATGAGGGGACATGACCAAAGGGTAGGACTAGGCCTGGGCAGATGTGAGAACCGTTTGATATTATTCATGATATTCTCAGGCAAACTGCATGCAAATTTGCCAGTTGTCATATTTTTCTTTAACAGTGTGACTGACTGAGAACCAAATCTGTAGCCTGGGTCCTGTATTTGGAAGCTTGAACTCTGGTGACATAAGCTCACACTTATACTCTTCCTTCTAAAGTCCAGCCAACAGGCTTAGTAGGGATTGGAGGCCTGGTGGTACCAAGGCTGGAGAGACCTGTCCCCCTCACCTTCCACCTAGGCTGTTTCCTTAGTTTCTCTACTATGATTTGCCTGAGGCTGTTACCAGGCTGCTGTTACCTCCCTCTTCCTCCTCTTCCTCCTCCTCTTCTCCTTTCTCTTCCTCTTCATCATTCTCTTCACCCTTCTCCAAGAGCCCAAGGACCTGCTAATTTGGAAGCTGCTTCTCTTTGCCTGAAAAGGTCAACTGGAGAAGCCCCTGGGCAAAAGAAAATTCCTGCCTGACTTCGCTGTGCTTTCCTGTTCAATGGAGGAGCATCCACCTCCTCTAGGGGGGCTCTCAAACTGCTAAACGAGAGAGAACCTAAGCTGTTCATGCTTTGGGGGTAGAAATGGAGGGTGTGCAGGGCAGACTCAAACCATGGGAAAGGCTACCTAGTCTAGGCCTAGAGAGAGGGAGGCCCTCCTGTTCTCTGCAGCAAGCCCACTCCTGGTCTGGTTCTGGTCTGGGGGTCAGTGTATGGGAGCCGGCAGGTTCTTCAGAACCTAGCTGTCTGGGTCAGTACTGGGCCAAGGACGTACTCACAGATCCATCCCAAACACGTTTCCAAATTGGGAGGTCTATTTGGAGCAGAGACAACAGATTGAATCTTTTGAGGCTCCTTTGAACCTACAGCAGTGGCTCCCACCGTGATGGGTGGAATTGGAGTGCTATACAGCTAACTCCTCCTCACATCCCACAGCCTAGAACCTACGAGCAGACAGGTGGTGGGAGTAAGTGCCTTAATATCTGTCATCCCAATGTCCCCTCGCTCTGAGCTGAGACAGGTCTCCTGGGCTCAAAGTAGCCCCAAAAGACACATAGGTGGAGAAGAATCTCGGACTCATGAATCAGTCAGTTCCATTGTGGACTCATGCATCTTTGATGAGATCATAGGTTTGGTTATTAAAGATTTCCACACAAGCATCCAATTTAGTTTGGGACCCCTCGGTGTCCAGTGTAGATCTGGAGAATGGTTGTGTACACACGCTTGGCCTTCTCTAGGAACATTGGTGGCATTCTACTGTCCTTGGGCTAAGCCCAGTCTGTCGCTGGCCCTTCTCCCTTGTGGAGAGCCCACCTCTCATTTGAGAGGCCTTCTCTCCTTGGCTTACCTTTAACTGGAACCATTGTCAATCTGGAAGACCCAGAAGTAGCCTGAGGCCCTAGAAGGGAAGTGTTTTGAGAGGGAATCCCTAAAAAGTTAGCATCCTTCCTGTGCAACAGGCTTCATTCTCGCCTGACCTGGCTTCTCCAGTTTGCACAGAGTTTATGAGGAAAGGCACCTCACCTGCTCTCAGCGTTTGCTTTCCCAATAGGCAGTGGACTTCCAAGGGAACGGCTGGAGGTCAGGGTGCTTTAGCCTGCATGCTGAGCCCTCTTCCTCAGTCTGCACAGATCTCTCGTTCTTCTGTTTCCCTAGCTCTCCCTAGTGCCGCTTCAGCCCAGGGCTTGTCAGCTTCCCATACTTTCATGTGTTCTCCTCTTTTCCCCTCTCCTTCTACCCCTTTCCTTATCACACACCCCTCTAACAAAAGAAAAAGTCCCAAGAAAGCCTCAATTTTCCTAACTGTGACCATAATGTTAACAATACTAGACCTGAGCCAGGTGGTGGCACATGCCTTTAATCCCAGAACTCGGAAGGCAGAGGAAGGTGGATCTCTGGGAGTTCGAGGCCAGCCTGGTTTACAAGAGCTAGTTCCATGATAGGCTCCATAGCTACAAAGAAACCCTGTCTCAAAAAAAGAAAGAAAAAGAAAAAACTCAGACATAATTAATTGTGGGTGCATGCACTAGAGTTTCCACTCAAAAAAGATAAGTTCCTTTTACTTATGGAAGATGTTCTAATATTTCCATGTACCTCCATCCCCTTCAGTTTCTCTCAGTGTCTCTGTTCTGACTCTACCCTTTTCCCCATCCATCCTGCCCCCTGCCCTTGGCTCCCATCTTTCTTTTCTTTACTCCCTTCTTTGGGTCCCGGCCCACCCTCCCCCAACACCTGCCACAGACCTCAGGGTTACGCTGACAAGGGCAGGGCAAAGCCCATGGCAGTCTTGGCTTCTCATTAGAGACCCAAGAATGTGTGGAGTCATGAGGGAAAATGAGAGCCAGCAACAGGAAGAATGGGGCCTCTGTTGAAACAAATTTCCCAAATCCTGAGCTTGGCTGAATGGCACACCTGAGGGAGGGATCCGCAGAGTAGGTACTCTCTCCCTAAGGTGGTAGGCAACGGAGACAGGATGCAGGCAGAGCTCTTTAAAACTTATTTATTTGTTTTGTGAACATGTATGTGTGTGGTCATGTGATCCATAGCATACATGTGGAGGTCAGAGGGCAACCTAGAGACTAAACTCTGCACATCAGACTTGGCGACGAACAGCTTTAACTACCGAGCCTTCTCTCAGGCCTGGTTTGGGCTCTTGACTCATTTCCCCCGGAATTCATAGACTTTTGGAGGGATGGACCTGAGGATGTAATGGGACGGGCAGAGACTAGGAGAAGCTGCAGTGGCCCCGTACAGAGGCCCCTCTGTCTAAAGAGCGTACATGTGGCTACCTGGGCTCAGGCTCCCACCACTAGCTGTAGGTTAAGGGGTGGACTCCAAGGGTAGAGACAGTGGAGATGGCACCTGCATGAAAGGCTGAGTCCTTGGGTTCTCACAGAACTGTGTCCTTGTACTGTTTTGGGGACAGAGAAAGCAGACCTGAGGAGGCAGCGTTTTCCTGGCAAATGGAGGTGAGGCCCACTTGACCTGCCTCCCCTTCCTTCACATTTCAAGTGAGGTCCATCAAGGCCAGAGCCTGAGACCAAATGTCTGTCACTACCTCCAGCCCCACCCTGCCTTTGGTCCTAGAAATAGCTACAGGGAGCACCCCATTCCAGAGCTTTCTTGGGGCTTGTCGCGTGTGCTGAGTGTGGCAGTCAAGACATAGTCCTGTGGCCAGCAGTTGTTGGAGGCCACACTTGAGCTGTCTGAAGAAGGGACAGGGTTGACCAGCGCTGACCTTGGTTTTCTGAGGCAGGGGAATAGTGGGAACAGGGTGTGTGGTGAGGAGGGGGGCCCGCAGGGAGCTGCCTCAGGTCTCCTGACAAAAATTAAACCATTTTTAAAAAGTTGGAGGGGAGTGGCAGGGGAAGGAAGGAGAAAAAGGAGACGGCGGAGGAGGGAGGGGACCAAACAGCCCCTCCACACCAATAGCCCGGCAGGGGATGTGAGTAATACTCCCAGCTGGTTCAGAGGGAGTGAGATCAAAAGCAAGTAGATACAAGAGGTTTGTGCTTCACCGACCAGACAGCCAGAGGCTCAATGAGACCTTTGTTAACCCAGGCCCAAGTCAGAATCGAAGGAATACCTGACTACCCGCCCACTGACCGCCCGCCCCCACCAGTCTGGTAGGGGGAGAGGCAGGTCACCAGAGAGTCAAGGCAAGTTGGGCACAGCTAGGCCTGGCCAAGAGTGGGTGGAGGAGGGAGGAGGCCTGGATCAGGCGTGGAGCTTGGAGTGAGCTGAGGCTGCCTGGGAGGCAGGAAGTGACTCTTCTGGAATTATAAAGGGAACTGCGGGGGGCCACCTGGTGAACCCGCCGTCCCAGCCCTTGGCTGCTGTTCCTCGGAGGGAGGGAGGGGGACTGTGGATGTTTGGCCTGGAGCACACAGCTTTCGGTGTGTCTTAGGCTGGGATTCTAGGGGTCAGTGAAAAGGACAGACGAGAGGCTGCCGACCCAAGGACTGGGGACTTCAAGAGTGAAGCTGGGTGATGCTTCATTAAGGTAGGATGAGTCTGGGGTGTGTGTGTGTGTGTGTGTGTGTGTGTGTGTGTGTGTGTGTGTGGTGCACGCTGGGAGTTCGGTTAAGATTGCTTCACCAAGCCTCCTGCAGAGAGCTACTCCAGCCTGCCCCAGGCACAGGTTGGGGGTAGGCTAAAGTAGGGTACAAGATGCTTCTTGAAAGAGACAGTTTCTGACCCGGACCACACACCCCCTCACTGGGAGTCCCTGGGAGAGGTCCAGACTCAGTCTGGAGGTCTGTGTCCCTTGAGGCTTTCCTGGTTTTAGATGAGAAGGTGCTTTTGGGGGCCCACTCTTATATGGCAGATGCCCACAATTGACCCACAGTGGGAGAGAGGGGAGGAAATTAACTTGTATTTAGGACATACTTTTCTCAGGGTCCCGAGACCTTGATGATGCCCCTCCCTCCAACTCACCAGATGGACTGCCCTTGGCTGGTGGGGATTTCAGCCCAGGCCCTTTCTCATCGCTAGGTCTAGAGCTAAAGTTCTCAACCTGTGGGTCTCGACCCTTCTGGGGGTTGCATATCAGACATTTATATTACGATTCATAACAGTAGCAAAATTACAGTTATAAAGTAGACACGAAATAATTTTATGGCTTGGGGGTCAACCGCAGTATGAGGAACTGTATTAAAGGGTCACAGCATTAGGAAGGTGGAGAACCCCCCTGGCTCAGAGAATGGTGCAACTCCCTTCACCAGTATGGGAAGCATGTACCACCTAAAACTGGAGGGAGTTCAACACTCATTCCTCCTCTAAACAAAGCACACTGCTGAACTGGAAAGGGTTAATTAAGCCTAACCCCCCCCCCCCCAAAGGAGCCCACTATGGGGCCTGGGCGTTTTGAAAAGATTGCCCTTATTTGCTAGGGGAGAGAGTAGTTAGGGACCTGGGAGGGGGCTGGATGCTAATTAGGGGAATCCGAGGAGGTCCTTTATGGCCAGGAAGCCGCACCTCCCCATACCCACCACGAGGGCCATTGTTTGGGGCCTTTGGAAACTCATTACTGCCTTAGCTTTAGTATTCTTGGGGCCCACCAGGTGGCGGGTGGTGGTGGTGGTGAGAGAATACAATGGGTGGGGGGCTTGGGCTCCCAGGGAGGCAAGGTGGGGAAGAGGGAGGTGTGAGATTCCCCAGTTTCCTGCTTTTTGAGATTCCTGCCACTGGACCCCTCAGCTCTGCTGTGGCCTATGGCTTTTCATTCCTATGTGATTGCTGTTCCGAACTCATGTAGGGCTAAAAGCCATGGGCTACAGTGAGGGGCAAGCTCCTCCTGCAGAACCACACTCACTAAGGACCAGCCACAGAGAGCACCAGAGGGAGGGGCTGGCACATCTAGTAACTCTGGATTTGGGGCTAGGCGGTGTGATCTTGGCCACGTCATTTCCTCCCTCTGGAACTGGACCCTTCCTTCTGAAGGGTTAGTCTGCCAGGAAGAAGGCAGCAGCTTGCGCTAAGGTCTTATTGAGGAATTCCTTCCCTCTTACTGAGCTACTTAGGCCTTGGTTAATGGAGATGTGGGGCTGGTTTCAGGCTCAGCACCTAGGCTTTTTCCTCTGTCTACCACACTTTGCTTCTTAGTCTTGGTCTTTTATTCCTCCTCCCTCTGCCCGGCTTGAAATCCCCAGCTGCTCTGTCCAGACCCTTAAAACTCTTCCGAGACTGACGTGGGAGCATTCATGCCCCCTGTGCTGCTGCTGCTGGTGGTGGTGGTAGCAGTAAGTCCATAATAAAACTAAAGAAGGCCACAGCTCCACAGGGTACCATGCTGGAAACCTGAGTCCCTCTGGAGTCCCTCAGCTGGGTTCCTGGAGGGCGATGCCGCCTTCCCTGCTTCCTCCACCAACCTGGTTCTAGTCCCACTCTGAAAACTGCCTGGCTTCATCCCTGCCATCCCTGGGAAGCGCACAGATGGAAAAGAAGCAGGCAGTCTGGCTGGAATGGCAAGGGAACCACTCCACCTACACTGGGTTCCCCATTCCAGTCTAACACAGACCGCTGAAGTGTGCTCACAATCAGAAGGCAGGTCACTTACCTTGTCTTATTTAGAGTCTTCCATCCTGCAGTCATCATTCACCAAGCTCCTAGTTACCACAGTTCTGGCCGATTTACCTGTATTAACCTGTTTGGTTTCCAAGACAGCCTTATTTATTATTAGCCCATTTTATTCTAAAATCTAAAGCATAAGGGAGCTGAGAAACTGGCCCAGGGCATATGGCTAGTAAGGAACAGAGATGGGAATTGAACCCAAACTGGTGGGTGCCAGAGCCATGACCTTACCTGCTCCTGGAGCTTCGGGGGAAATCAAACTTGTGTGTTGGGAATAAGACCCTAAGTCTGGGTGGCACCAAGCACACTAGCACTTCTTCCCTGGAGGTCTCAAGGGGGATGCACAACCTTAAATTTTACCCACTGTCTTTTCTTTATTCAGCGTGGGCAGAGGGGTAAATCAGAATGGACACAAAGCGAAAGCCCAGACTAGCTGCAGTTCGACTGTGCCTGAGTCAAATTACTTGCCCCTTCGTTACGATTAGGGGAAGGACTCAGGGGTGGCTAGCCCCTGAGCCAGTCCCTTCTCGGAGTCACTGACTAGACTCCTGAGTTTGCCTGGATTTTTGTTCAGCTCTAGGAACCTCTTTGGTAACTTCTCTCTCTTCCCAGTTTCCTGATTGAAAAGTCTGAGCAGAAGAGCTACCTCCCTCCTGCCCTCTGCCTCTGGGCCTGTCTCATGAATCCCCTCTTACTGTTTGCCCAGGAAGACCCCAGACACCCAGGGGACAAGTGAATGGCTTCAAAGATTGTATTCTTTGTGAAGCTCTAGCAAGGCACATAGTAGGACTGTACAATAACTATTAATGGAAGAAATGGTGGGCTAGGGAAGAAGTTAAGAGTGAGCCCCCTCTGTAGCTCCAGCCTGGGGGTCGGGTGCTATTCTGCCATTACAACCTTGGGCCTCCTTTGCATGCAGCCTTTGTGCCTGGCCTTTATGGGTGGGGCCGGTCTGGAGAAGATCCGCAATGGCGTATCTCCCAGAATTGTTGAGATATCCTCTGAATAGGCGAGCTGGCCTCATGCCCTCTTTCCCCGAGGATTCACAGAGCAGCCCTGCGTCTGCCCTGTCCCTGCCTGCAGACAGCCGAAACCAAAAATATCATAACTGAGCAATCTAAGTCTCTTACAGGCATCAGCTCGACCCAGCATGAGGCGTCCCTAGGGAGACAGGTCTGTGTTTAACTACAATGAGAGCCAGGCACATTTCCCTGGTGGGATCTGTCCGTTTCTAGTGGAAGCTGAGTTTGATTGCCAAGCCTCACTTCTAAATGCAAAGAAGACTGGGAAGACCGCTGGTTCCCTCTTTCTAGGGGACAACACCTTCTGGTGGGAGTAGTCTGCATCAGGTTCCTGGCTCCTCCTCCCCTGCCTGGAGTCAGTGGTAAGCTACTGAGCCCCTTATACAGGCTGTAAAGACGTTATTACTGAGGAGTGTTGTTATCCTGGCCCTTACTCCCAGCGACTGTGCCCTCTAAGTCCCTCAGAACCACTGTTAAATCCTTGGCTGTCCTTGTAATCTTGAGGAGGGGGCTTTTATTCTTTTTTCTAAAGGTAGACAAGCAAGAAACTAAGGAAGAGGGAGGGCTGTCCCTGCAGACTGCCGCCTCTACAGGCCTGGGAAGGCAGAAAGGCCTTGGTTTCCTGGTTCATGGAGCTTCTTCTCTAATAGTCTAAGTAGGGGTTAACTTCCAAGGAGAACACAGACTTCTCCAGACAAGTGCCCTGTGCCCAGCTTGGCGGATGACAGCTCTGGGAAGAGGTCCTGGGATCTGTAGTTTATGACACCACCTACCCCAGGTCTGCCTGTTTATCAACACTGCCTTGCAGACTACAGTTCCCAGAAACCTGGAGGCCAGGCTTTGGGGGAAGGGGTGGGTGTGAGGCACGAAGAGGGCTGGGGAAAGGAGAGGGTGGAGGTGGGAGAAAACCCGGTTCACCCCCTTCCTTTTGAATTCTTTCTCCTGGTGTGTCTGCTGCTCTGCCCGAGCTAATCCCCAAATCCGGTCTCCTAAGCTGCAGCTGCTTCCCTTTGCAGGGATGAATGGCTCAGGGAGGGAAGGTGAATTCATATTTTAATTACGGAGGCTCGGGTGTGGAGGGCACGGGGGAGGGGGACAGGGTGGTGCATTGTTTCCCTGGGCTTTAGGGCACCCCTCCTCACTGAGTCACTTCTGCCAGTTACCTGGGGTGCGTCTTGCTGAAAGGGCCTCTGCTCCTGCCTGAGAAGATGAGGGGATTGGAGTGGGAGAAACAATTGTCAGAGATTCTTGACTTGTCCCAACACTCAAGGATCATATATCCCTTACCGCCCACTTTGATAGAGGACATTGCCAAAATTCTAGAGACACTGAAGAATTTTAGGTCTGGCTGCATGAAACCCTGGCTTCCTCCTCATTTAGAAATGTTTTCTTGCTCCTTGGTTCCTCCACGTATTCCAATTGTTCGGTTTCCCCCACTTTCCCTTGACGGGGAAGGGTCAGAAGAGAGTGTGACTAAGAGAGAATGAGAGGTGAGGGCCAGGCAGGTGGGGGTGAGTAGTGAGGCTGGGGACCCCTGGGTGACTTGGGAGGTGGGTGATCCGTGACTTGGCATCTTTTCTGTTTGACTCTCACAAAACAAGCTTGACAGAGGGACAGTCTTGGTTATTAGACCCCAGACCATCCTGAACTGAGCTGAAAAGAGCCAGGTGGGGGTGGGGTGGGGTGTGGTAACAGGAGTGTTGGCCAGTGTCCATTCCTTATCTGCTCTTGAACAGTGGTAGCTTGGGGGAGAACAGAGTTGGGGGTTCCCACTGGAGCACAGATGAAGGGGAGTATTCCAGGGTCTATATGATCCAGTGGGGGGAGGGGCTTCATGGGATCTGACTTCTCCAAGAGGCCTCCAGCCCATGTTGGAAGTAAAGCTTACTGCCAACTGTGGAGGACATAGGCAGGGGAAGGAAGTGCAGACCTGTGAGGGCAGAACACACTGGTGCAGAGATTTGGCAGTGGGGCTCTCAGGTCCCCTGCCGCTGGGGCCTCTGGAAAGAAGAAATGAAGCCACAACACCGATGTGGAATTCCCTATCCCCGGCCTTGCCCACTCCAGGGACGAGGTCCACTGACCTTTGTGCCCAGGCTTCTGGGGCTTGAAGTTGTTGTACCCCTGTATGAGAGTCCTAGCAGGGTGACAAGAGGATTTGTGAAGCCAGAGGACTTGAGGGCTAGTATTTGGGTAGAATAACCTGGCTCTCTGCCTTGTTCTTGCTACCTTTGGGACCAAAGAACTCAGGAATCCCACTGGAGCAGCTCAGCTCCCAAGGGGCTTCTTCCAAAGCTTCTTCCTGTACCTCATAAACTATCCTTGCTCCTCCTACACCTGCCCCAACTATCTCCACGGAGGGGGAGGGTCATCATTCACTAAGGACATTGGGCAGGAGCAGGCATCAAAGCAGAAGGAAGGTGAAAGAGAAAGAGGATCTTGGTGTCCTGTGACTAAGAGCCTGAGAGACTCTAGACCTGATGGGATGACAGAAGTTGTTTCAAGAGCAGGTTTCTTCCCTGGGCAGCCTTGTGGTGTCCCTTTGTTGTGTGTGTCCATTGCTATTTTTTCTTCTGATGTCTTGAGAGTGCTTTCTGGGTAAAACCCTTCACATGCACCCCAGTATGAAGTGTGTGCATTATAGTTACTGATGAAGGGACCCCACTGGCTCTTCCTCCCTACCAGATCTAGCTGCAGCTCCCAATGCCCACATATTCCCTTAGGTTTGGACTTTAAATGTCAAGCCTTAACTAGCCTCCTGGTATACAGAGAAAAGGGACTGAAGGCCCAGAGAGATATAGCTACTTCTTCCCAAGGTGGCAGTATGCCCACCTCAGAGTCAAGAATAGGACCTAGCATGGACACCCCTCTCCACCCCCTGGCTTGTCGTAAGAGGATCCAGAGAGTGCTGAAGTAGATCTAGAAATATAGTAGTTGTGTCTCGGTTCTATCTATATATATCCTAGAGATTGCCCTGCTCACTATATATACTACTATATATACCACTAGAGTGGGTGTGTAAGTGGTACTGGAAAGCAGGTTATTAAATAGCAGCAGCCTGCCTTCCTACCCATGCTGACTCAAGCTGGGCCTCCTGCCCATCCAGCTGGTCACTGGAAACGCAGTATCCCTATTAATTACAGTGATTGGATGTATTACCAGGGACTGGGGGTGGATCCTGACGGGACAGCTCCATAGTAGGCATTCAGCAGTGCAGAACAAGCATGGTGAAAGTTTATCCTGAAGGAGTTCCCCAGAAACCGTCCAGACAGTCACCACATGGGTCACGTCAGGTTCCTCAAGAAACAGGAAAGCTACACGGGTGCACCTTGAGTAGAGCATGACACCAACTGCCATTGTTGCTGGAAATGGGGTGGGTGCCTTGTGCTTCATTATTCCAAACCCTTTGCCCTAACCTGCATCTCTGTAGTATGGAGAGAGTGGCTTGTTGGTTCCGAGCTGCCAGGCTAGCTTAGACCCGAAATAATCACACAGAAACTGTATTAATTAAATCTCTGCTTGGCCCATTAGCTCTAACTTCTTGTTGGCTAATACTTACATATTAATTTAACCCATTTCTATTAATCTATGTATGGTCATGTGGCTGTGGGTTACTTGCTAAAGTTCTGGCATCTGTCTCCAGTGGGGCTACATGGTGTCTCCTGACTCTACCTCCTTTCTCTCAGAATTCAGCTTACTTTTCCCCACCTAGCTCTGTTCCCCTATAGCTCTGCTGTAGGCCCAAAGCAGTTCCTTTATTTATTAACCAATAACAGCAACACATAGACAGAAGGACCTCCCACACTATTTCCCCTTTTCTGTTTAAACAAAAAAGGGGAGGTGATGTGGGATTTCCCTCTGTAAATTGTGAGTACCATTAATGAGTAAAGAAACTGCTTTGGACCTATAGTAAGGCAGAACTTAGCTAGGCAGGGAAAGCTAAATTGAATGCTGGGAAAAAGAAGGGTGGAGTCAGATAGATGATATGTAGTCCTGATGGCGACATGCTGAAACTTTGCTGATAAGCCACTGTTACATAGCCATATACAGATTAATGGTGATGGGTTAAATTAATATGTAAGAGTTAGCCAATAAGAAACTAGAGCTAATGGGCCAAGCAGTGATTTAAATAATACAGTTTTGTGAGATTATTTCACTAAGCGACTGGGAACCAATAATGAGCCTGTTGCTATACACTTTCTTTCTCCCAATGCTTTTCCTAGAGAGAGGAGCCATTCCCACCAGGCCTGGAATGTTGGCCTGATCTCTGGGTAGGGTGCCTGTCTTTCTGTTCTAAGTTGCTGGAAGACATCTCCTTCACTCTTACAGCAGGATTGTTTAGGGACAGGATGGGCAGAGATGTGAAGAGGGGGAGGGGTGGCCAGCAGATGAGTGATGGAAGGAAAATGGAAATGAGTGGATGCAGGGTGTGCTTCAACCCAAGCCCAAAACCCCAGCCAGACTCTGTGCAGGGTGTGCTTCAACCCAAGCCCATGACCCCAGCCAGACTCTGTGCAGGGTGTGCTTCAACCCAAGCCCATGACCCCAGCCAGACTCTGTGCAGGGTGTGCTTCAACCCAAGCCCATGACCCCAGCCAGACTCTGTGCAGGGTGTGCTTCAACCCAAGCCCATGACCCCAGCCAGACTCTGTGCAGGGTGTGCTTCAACCCAAGCCCATGACCCCAGCCAGACTCTGTGCAGGGTGTGCTTCAACCCAAGCCCATGACCCCAGCCAGACTCTGTGCAGGGTGTGCTTCAACCCAAGCCCATGACCCCAGCCAGACTCTGTGCAGGGTGTGCTTCAACCCAAGCCCATAACCCCAGCCAGACTCTGTGCTCCACCTCAGTCCTACCTCAGCCTCAACCTTCACCTCAGACTGACCTTTTACCTGGGGAAGAAGAAATGGGCCATGTTCCACTCTCCCAGTCTTTTATGTAGTGCAGGAGCCAAATAAATGCCTGTTGACTGAAGACCCTCCCTTCGCTATCTGTTTTCCGCATGGCCAGGACAGCGTTAGAGGGATTGTGTGCTACCTTGTGGCCCTTACAGAATTCTCTTAAGAGTTTCAGACAACTTGTAATTGTTAGGAAAGGACAGAATCTAAGACTCCATTCTAGATATCTAACTGGAGGCTTCTTCAATCTGTAACCTCCCGTGTCTGGAGTGTTGGATGTGCGACCTGAAGAATCAAGTGGACACCCCAGTCCCACCCACACATGGCATGCTGGAACCTTTATGAAATGGCATGTCCAGAGACTGTTTTAAGCCTGCTTGCTTCCTGGTCCCAACTGCAGCTGTGTGGGGATGAGGTGAGGCAGAAGGCTGGGGACAACACAGGTAGCAACTGGGCTTTCTTTAAGGTGATGCCACTCCCACACGTGGCAGGAAATGAGAAGCTGTGGTTTAGTGGTAGAACAGGCAATAGCCTCAGGGAGCCCCAAGGGTTCTGGGAATGATAACCCCAGTTTGCTTCTCTCTCTCCTTGCTTCCCACTCTTCTACCCTGCCTTTCCCTACAGATATCTGGTGAGCATTCCCCGCCCGGCCCAGGGCATGCCCCAGTTCACTTTCGCCTGTTTCTGTGGTCTTCACGGCTTCTGCAAGATGAAGAGGAAGAAGGAAGACGTTCAAAGAGAGCGGGAAACAGCGGTGTGAGCAGAGCCAGGGCCCCCTTGTCAGCTCCCAGTGGATCCAGGCCTGAGGCTGCTCACTGCTGTGGAGTTCAATGTGTGTGTGTCTTCCACTTTCATTTAACTTGCTTCTGACTAACGTGAGGGCATCAACCTCCTGAGCCTTCTTATGGCCACCCCTACTGGCTTCCAATCTTCTGTTCCCCTGGAGAGAGGTCTCAGCCACACAAGGGGATGTCCGGGACCTGCCTCTTGCCTTCTTCAGCAGACTGGGCAGCCTGCGACCAAGAGATGAGGCTCCCAAGCTCTTCTCAGGGTTACTCCTCCCATGAAGCTAATGTGGCCTTGGGAGAGGAAAGTAGTTCTTGCAAACTTTGGAGGGTTCCGTGTAGGAACACCACCTCCACGCACAAGATGGAGTTTCTGCTGGGACCCCAGGGTCTCAGTCCCCTCCCTGCATCCTCTTGGGCCAGGTGGGCCAGGACTGAGGTTGGAGGCCAGAGTTAGACACTTGAGGGAAAGGCAGTGGGTGACAGTGTGCCACAGGTCAGTCTTCTCTCAGTTCTGGCCCTGGCCCACCAGCTTCCTGTAGTGCTCACAGATGTGGGGAGGCACTAAGCTCCTCAGGGACTGTCCCCCAGATCTAGACCAAACCACTACCCCCATTTTGTTCCTTCATCCCCTGTTCCTCTCCTTGGGAAGCTGGAGAGGATATTATTATACTGGCATGCAACACCTTCAGAGGACTCTTGGGTCGGGGAACCCTAGGACTGTCCTTGGCTTTTCCCTTCATCTTCCTAGCCCGCTGTCAACCTCCTGCGTCAGGATCTTGCGCCCCACACTCATTTCTAGGAGTTCAGAAGCAGAAGAAGCTTTCCTCTCCCCTCTCCTCTCTTCACCCTCCTCCCCTGGCCTTGTCATTGTGCCCGGATCTCTCAGGTGCTAGACGGAGAGCTGGGAATTAGGAACGAACTCTAGCAATAGAAGCACGTTTCGGCAGCTTCCGGTCTGCTAACCTGCCACTCTCCTCATGGGAACAGTTCATCACAGAAAGGAGTCAGGTTCCCGCTATCGTGGGGGGGTGGAGGGCAGAATGGATAAACAAAGGCCTGGCAGGAGGGTCAGGATCCAAGATGAAGGAAGGCCTGAACTCAGTGAGGGCCTCTCAGCAAATAGGGTGCCCCTGGTAAGGGTGTTTCAGGTCGTCTTGGTAGAACCTGAGCACAGCCAAGAGGCTTCTCCCTATTCTCCGCTGGCTTTTCACGTCTTCCCGCCTGAGCCACCCAATGTCTGCTATTTTGTTTTCTATTCAAAGACTCCTAAACAAATCCTTTCCTCTGGGAAACAGCAAGCGTCTGCAGCAAAGGCCAGTGGGGTCACAAGGAACAAAGCAAACTTCCAGTTTCTTCTTAGACAGTGAAGTCTTTGGGCGAGGCAGAGATTGGCGGAAACGTTTCTGGGGTGTACGTTGTTACTGAAGCCAAAGATCCCTCCCCGAGTGTTGCTAGCTGTGGCCTGCCTTCCAGGCTGCAATCAGAGAAGTCTCTCTGGAACTGGAGGATGAAATCATATCCCCAACACTAAGAGGCATTGGGTGTTATGTCCCAACCACATAGGCTCGCCCAGAGGACAGGTCAGAGAATGGAGAGCTTAGGTCGGAAAGGGTAACAAGGGGGCAGCTCTCCTGCGCTCACTTCACAGTCCTTGGTAGGGAGGTAGCCCCACATGAGGTAGCAGAGAGCTGACTGGGAGAGCTGCTTACCCCACGAGGGTATCCTTAGTGTAGGAGGGACACTGGATATCTCAAGCCCTTCCTATAGGATCCTGGGTGGCTCAAGGTTCTTTGAGTGTATCCCACCCCCACCTTGGAGACAGCTGCCCTTCCTCTCTTCTTCCTGGGTGAGGTGGAGCCATGGCGCAGTAGGCATGGCTTGAGTAGGAGGCAGTAGTAGCATCTAGCAAACGCACGCTTATTATTTTGACTCTTCTCAGGGAGATGGGGAGTCTACCCCTCTCAGCATCTGTGAAGGGGAAGCAGCCAGAAACCTGTTTCCAGTTCAGCTTCTGCCTGGATTCTGTCAATTTGCTATATTCTGCTTAAAGTTCCCTTCACTCTGCCTGAGGGAAGGCCAGCCCGCAGGTTTTCAGACTCTTCTGAGGTGGCCCTCTCTGCTCTTAGGGTGAGGCAGGTATGCACACCTTTGGTTCTTTCAGCATGGCACTCCTCTTCCCTGGTGGGTGGGCTCAGCATCCCCCACTTTAACACAGATTCCATCTCATGGACTATGGAACTAGTTATAAATGACTGTTGGGGTTCTTGGGACTTGAATGTCCTCTAAGACCCTGACCTAGGACACCCAAGGACTCCTTGTCTTCAGTTCAAAATAGTTAATTAGAATGTTATTTCCTTTCTTCACTCCTACAGGAGGCAAACATTTGAATGTAGTATATGGATCCATAGAAATATATAGAAAAATTCAATTTTTAGAAGAAAGTAAAAAGCAGTAATTTAACTGGCGTAGACATACGAGATACAAGGAGCCCTGAGCCAAGAGCAGATCCCCTGTGTTCTAGCCTTGCTTGAGCACCAGTGGTCCTGTGACCTTGGATGAGTCAGGCCTTGTTTCTGGGACAGGTTTCTTCGGCGATAAAAGGGACTGCACTGCTGTACTCTGAGTTCAGGGCTTTGTGGGGTGTCAGGTGTCCTGTGCCTCAGAGGATGTGTTCTGAGGACAGCACAGTTAGAGACAGGCAGATCTGAGAAGCGGTGCGGTGTGAGGGAAAGCCCTAGACCACAGCTTCTAGAATGTTCCTCCAGTGAGCTCTGGTACACCTCTCTCTCCCCCTGTGGCCTGCGCTGACTCCAGGCGCTGTCTAGACTGTGATTGCTGCCATCTCTGTGTCTATGGCACAGACACTGAAGAGATTCAGATGAGCCTGATCTCTGCTTTGCTTCACTTCGTGTAGCTTCCCATTGCCCATTTCCAAGACGATGCAGCCGCCCTCCCCCATCCCTCAGGTGGGATCTGCACAGCAGTGGGTGAGAGACACTGATTCTCTGTGGGTAGCTGCAGTTTTCCCCTAGGTTTCCTCCTGAACACAGAAACTGCTTCCGCTCTTTCACGGATGAGTCCCACATCTGCCTTAGCACCTTGTATTGGATGTAGTCAGACATGGCTGAAACTTAGAGACAGACCCTTGGTCCCTAACCTCAAAGACAGGCCTTCACTGGGAGAGGGATCTGGACGGCTGCATTCAGCGGTCTCCGAGCTGTTGCTCTAGGAGACCTGAAGGTTCTGCTGTGCCTGGCGAGTGATTGGGCTAACAGCCCCCCTAGAACTTGAGTCTTCCCTAGGAATGAACCTGCTGTGTCTTCAGCAGACAAGAAGAACGATCTTAGCTATTACCACCTTCTCCTAAGCTTCAAAGCACATGTTGGTAAACCACCCAGGACCAGGGTGCCTGGCTTGTCAGAGCAAACTCTCTGGTGCCCCAGCTCTGAATAATTATTGCCCACCATGCTACAGTTATGGGATGGACCCCTTTTCTAGATTCCTGTGGGATCAGAACCTTGCATGGAAAGCAGACTGTCCACAGGAAGGGTGAGCTAGGAGCTGCTCAGAGCAGCCTTAAACCAAAGAAGATATTTCAGAAGCCAGGGTCCCTGGAACCTGGACAGTCTGGGCCGTGGCAGAAGCTCCCAGGGTCTAAAGTTCAACGGTTTTCTGAGTGGGCTTCTGGTCCGCTCCTTCCCTGCTGGGGCGGCCTCTCCTCCCTCAGTTCATTCCTATATTCCATCTGAGGGGCGGGAGGAATGCCAGTGGGGGAGATGGCAGGACCTAGACACATCCTCAGGACTCTCCCAGCCTCCCTTGCCATGGCAACGCTGCTATTTTTATCCTGTTGTTCATGATGCTCAAAGCTCTGACTTGCTCTGTTCCAGAGAGCCCAGCTGCCTTCTGCCCTCATCCCTCAGCCTAGCACCTCCTCACAGAGGCCCGAGGAGGGAAAGGAATGCTGGGGAAAGGAGAAACACTTAAGTCATCCCGTAGCCAAGGGGACTTTTTGGGTTTGCTGGCGTAAAGAACCAGTTTTGTCTTTTCTGAGGTGTCAGAACTTTGATCAACTGGGGCGACCACTGTCCGGATGTCTTCTCAGTGAGCCAAGACATGCACTGCTGCCTCTATTGGGGGCACCCAGTGTTCTGAGGAATGTCCTGTTGGCATAAGCAATAACTCTGCCTAGTTGGTTACAGCAGTCAGATAATTTGCTGTTGCTGTGGAATTTAAATTACTTCCCTTCTGTCCCTCTACCAAAGAGTGAGGGCAAATGCATTTGTGTCTTTGTTTAGTTAATCTCCCATTCTCCAGGCTAGGAATCAGACTCTCTCTAACTTAGCCATATTCCCTTCAGGAAATTGAGGTTCCACCTCCAGGCTCTTGCAGGGTGCTGGGTATGAAGCCCCAGACCTCAGAACTCCTAGACAAGCGTTTTCCTGCTGAGCTACATCTTTAGCCTGCGGTGTAATGGTGCCCTTGAAGGCAGCATGTAGTGAGAGACGTTAGCTGTTCCTTCTGCCTCTCCTCTAAGGCCCAACCTTTAATTGTCTTCCTGTGTCCTGAATTCCACCACGGTGGCAAGAAACCCCTGAGAATCATTGGTGCTAATGGCCATCTATATGCTCCTATGTCAATCAGTGAGTTGTGAACTCGGCATGTGGGGTGGCTGGGTTACGGGGTGCATTTTGTGTATGTCCACAACAACTTGACCCTGGAAACAGGTCCAGATCTTAACCCAGCAGACAGCAATCTACACATCTTGTTAACCTCTGCTTCGGTTGAGTTGACTCCTGAAAGGTTCTTTTTCTTAGTGTGACCCATTTACAAAGCCTCAGTTTCATTTTGGCCCTAGTTGCACGGTTTCCGAAATCTATGCATCTGGAGTAAGCACTTTTCTAGTTGCCACTGAAAAGCATGCTGGCAGATTCTGCTCCAATAATTGCTGTAATAAACACACTTTATTACGTCCCTTTGCAGCAAGTGAATTATGTTGTCAAGGCTTGTGGGGCATCCGTGTTGACTTCACACTGTAGTACACAGCAGCAGGAGTCAAGTGTGTTTCCCCTGATCTGCGAGGAGGGAGAATGGAGCTGGGCAGCAAAGTCGGGAGTATGTACGCAGGGGATGAGGCCTGGAGGGGCACTGGGAACCACCCGGGGCCCTGGGATGGTACTCTGAATCTCTTTTGTACTCTCTGTAAACTGAGGGGAAGTCAGCCTCCTGCCTCCTAGCGTCTCAGGGAACTAGTGGGTCAAACTGACCGGTGCCGCAAAGGGGCAGTGGTTTAGAAATGTACTGTGATCTCACGGCTCACAGCTACTTCAATATAAAATAAAGATCTTTTGCTTGGGCTTCTCAGAACTATTGACAGGATGCACAATTGTTAGCCTTGCAAGGGAAGAAAGATGGAGGCACGTTCGTAACAGAGGTTGCCTGGTGGTATGAATTATACCACCTGAAAAAGAACTGTAGCGAGTGAGACTCCTCTTGGATTGAGGGGACCAGGGCAGAGATTCTATTTACTGTGAAGAAACACGGACCTAAGAAGGGACAGACAGAGAACCTGAGCCATCAGCCCTTAACCTCAAAGCCAGTCTCCTGTAAGGAAGGAACAGCTGTAGATGAACTGATTAACTTGGGTCTCGAGATAGGATCTTTTTCTACTGCCCAGGCTGGCCTGGAGACGTACTTTGTTACCTTGACTGGCCTCAAACATTTGATCCTCCTGGTCGCGCTTCCTGAAAGCTGGGCGTGTGTGGCTTTATAGGCAGCAGTGTGCACTGACGTTCGTGGCCAGGGTGGCTCTCTTTTTCTGGCACAGCTGCCTTAATGCCTGGCATAAAGTAATGGAAGTGTTCACAGGCTGGGACAGGCCTACATCTTGTGTTTTTGGTTCAGGAGTCGTCTTGCTTGACTGCCCCAGCCCCTCCGCTATCTGTATCCCTGCTTTTACCCTGAGGAAATGTGTGCTATTGTCCGCTGAATTCATTGTCAGTATTGAGTCCTGACCCTGAGCAGAGCGCTGTGGGAGCTACTGCAGGAGAAACAGGAAGTCAGCCAGCGCCCCCGCTCCGTAGGAATTCGCAGTATGACAGAAAGCAACATAACAAAGCTCAAGGAATGCCAGACCCACTAGGCAGAGTTCAAGCAAAATGCTTTGGGGCTTGAGAGCCAGGAAAAGCCTCTCAGAGGAGCTGGGCCTTGGAGGCCAGATACACAGGCAAAACCCACCGTGATCTTGCCTTTGGATGTTGTGGGAACTTCTTATGTTACAAGTGGGTCTTAATGTTCCCAAGTTCCTCTCCTCTCTCAAAGTCTGACTCCTGGCGTCTCGTTCGTGCTTGGACTTAATGCTTGGGGTTAGAATCCAGGAGGGAGGCGGATGCTGAGTGGCTAACAGACATTTATTCCTTAGCATTGGTGACTACATCAGAAGTTCTCCTGGGACAGGTTTTGCTAGGAAGGAGAGAAAGAACCTGAGAGCAGAACTGGGAGGTTGGCATAGTGCACTTGCCCCTCTTAGCCAGTGTTCGTTGTGCACCTTTAATCCCAGCACTCAGGAGGCAGAGGCAGGTGGATCTCTGTGAGTTTGAGGCCAGCCTAGTCTACAAAAGCTAGCTCCAGGACAGGCTTCAAAGCTACAGAGAAACCCTGCCTCGGAAAAACAAAGAAACAAAGAGCACTTGCCACTTTTGCAGAGGACCCGGGTTCAGTTCTCACCCCTACAGGAGGCCACTTACAACTGCTTGTAACTTTCAGGGGATCCAGTACCCTTTTCTGGCCTTCTCAGGCACATGGTGCTCATAACATACCTGAGAGCATCAGCGGACACCTAGCCAAGGGCATAGGACACTGGACAGGAAAGGAGGCAAAGACCAGCTGGCTGGACTCTGTCAGAATTGTACCTGACTGGGCCACAAATACTCAAACATACACTTGGTTACCTTCTAGTCCTCCTTCCTCCCTCTCTTTCCACACTTCTTTGAAAAAGGTGTCTCAAAGACACCGTACACTCTCCGCTCCTTCCCCTCTGTTGTCAGTGATAAGAAATGGAGAAAGACAGCAGTTGACACACTCAAAGTGTCTTTGGTGGTCTTGGTTTTAGCTTAGATGAAACACTGGTGGCCAGATAGGCAGACTTTGGTGTTGTCTATCCTGTTCCCTACTCCTAGAGATGGTGGTTGCTGCTCTTCACCCTCACCTAGGTAAGATCTAGCTCCAGGTTCACATCTCAGTGTCCTACCAGGTGAGGCAGCCTACTGAAGTCACTTCACGTCCCACACCTCCGCTGCCCACCTGTAGGATGCAAACAGTAATTACCAGCCCCTTGAGCTTTTGTGAGCGCCATCAGGTAACATACTCAGGTGTTTTCCTAGCCTTAGAGCCTGACTCGGGGCAGGTAGGTGTTTGAGATGCAATAACTGAGACATTTGGTTGGAAGCATTACAAATGGCCAGTGTGTAGTTAGTGTCTCTCACATGTTCCACCACAGCTCGAACAGTGCTGGGTATAGAGGAGAGACTCAGTAAATGCAGGACAAACTGAACTGAAGACAAGTAGGCGTGGGGGTGTGCGGGTAGCTGTGCACGCCTGCTGATCCCAACGCTAGGGAGGTTGACACAGAAGGATTGTGAATTCAAAGGCCGCCTCTGGTAATTAGCAAGATCCATCTCAAAACAACAACAACAAAAATAGGAGTAGCTAAACAACCTCTTTTGTCAGGTAACAGACAAGACACAATGTATCAAAACATTTGCCCCCCAACCGCAAGGTGGTGCGGTATGGTATGTTGACTTCCGCTGCAGTGTGCCTAGTATCCTGCAGGAGTCGCTCTTGCCATCTCAGCCTCTGCGGAGCCGGGGCTAGAATTGGCACGGGGGATGGGGAAAAGCACGAAGGGAAAACAGCCCCACGCGTCACTCACATATTTACATCTCAACTGTCAAAATAGTTATTTTTAAGCCGAGTTCCGTCTGCTACGAGTTTAAAACCAAGCTGTGCGTGGGTGGCCTAATGCGCATGCGCAGAGCCTGGGCCCAGGGAGGGTGCGCTTGGGGTTTGTAGGGGTGTGTGCAAGCATGTAGGAGCTCTTCTTATGGCCACTTTCGTCTTGGCTACGGACACTCAGTTCCTGTGTTTCCAAGAATGATGGGCAGGTTGCTCCTGTCCCACAGGAACCAACCACACACGCCTGCAAGGGCAAGAGAAAGAAAGCCTGTCCAGTTTTCACGTCCTGTGTTCTTGTCCGTGTGGCTCTGGTCCCTGACAGCTCTCCACCTGTAAGTTTTCTGCAACCTTACTCTCCTAGCTACAAGGTGGATTCATTTCCCTCTCCAAGAAAGCCATCAGAGCCTCTATATCAAAGCCTGAAGTTGAGAACTTCAGGCCCACAAGCACTGGCCCATTAACCCTTCCTACATGAATTCTATATGGGCTGCTCAGCAATGGGGTGGGCCTGAAGCCAAGGACCCTTGGGTCAGCCAGTAGCAGTATTGCTCCTCAATGTCAGGAATTCATTTTTCTCTGCGAAGACAGGGGCCCACGGATTTGACACTCAGGATTCTCTGTCTCTCTTACTCACTGCTCAGGGGCAATGGGATTTGAGACAGACGCTGGCTGGCCCCGCTGCCATCAATATGTGTCCCAGCCCCGTCCAATGTCTGCTCTGTAATGAGGAGCGCTTCGGAATGTCACCTCCATTAATGGGGAGGCGACACCTGTGCACAGCCAGAGCCACCTCTCTGTCTTCATTAGGCAGTCCGAGGCCTAGCTGCAGGCTGCTCTGGCTGGCTGACAGATGACAGGCAGAGGAGCCAGAGCAGCGGGCTCCCGCTGTCCAGGATTCATTTGCAGACAATGACCCCAAATGCCCCCTCCCCCAACAAACACCAAAATAGACAGCTGAGAAAAATGTCCTTCAAGAACAAGGTGCAGCAGCAAGGACAGTTCATAGCTGGAAAGCGGGCTAAAGAGAACAGAAGAGCCATTTCCTGGGCCAGGTGCCCTCCTTGCTACTGATCTCCCATTTGGGTTGTGATGTGGGGGTCTCTGCCTCATTGTCCCAGCTGTCCTCACGAGCCACATTTTTTTTTTGTCTCTTCTAATAAATCCGTCTGCTATGCAAGTCACAGCATGAGATGAGAACAGATCTGATTCTAGACTTCTCTCCAGCCCAGGTCTACGCGTAACCTCCCAGCAAACCCCTGTACCCTTTGATTCTTGGAATTCTTGTCCTCCTGACATAATGGGACAGTAGCATGAGCAGTGCCACAGACTGGCAGGAGACATTGACATAACTTCTCAGGGGACTGCTTTCTTCTTAAGATCTGTCAAAAAAAAAAAAAAAAAAAAAAAAAAACCAGCAGGAAAAGGCCAGCGACTGGAGAGATGGCCCAGCGGTTAAGAGCACTGGCTGCTCTTCCAGAGGACCCGGGTTCAATTCCCAGCACCCATATGGCAGCTCACAGCTGTCTGTAACTCCTGTTCCAGGGGATCCAACGTCCTCCACTCACACAGACATATATGCAGGCAAAACACCAGTGCACATAAGAAAATATTAAAAAGAAGAAAGGAAGGAAGGAAGAAAAAAAAAAAAAGGCCAGCACAATGGCATCTGACTACAACTGCAGCTCTCAGAAGGCTGAGTAAATAATAAAGAAGGCCAGGCCAGGCTGGGCTCTGTCGTGGTACCCTGTCTCAAAGAGTCAAAGCAGGGATCTGGAAAGACCAGGATTTGAATCTCAGAACCTACATGGCAGCTCAACTGTCTGTGATTCCAATTGCAGATGACCCGATGATCTCTTCTGGCCTACATATAAAATTAGATACATGTGCATACACATACAATAAAAATAAATTTTTAAAAATTAAGCAGGGCTTGGCAGATGGCTGTGCAAGCGTAACAACATGAGTTTGAATCCCCAGTACCCGTGTAAAAACTGCATGTGTCTGTTTTCCCGGTACTGGGGAGACAGGAAGATACCTGGCCGCCAATGGCCATGCAGTCTGGCTGAACCGGTGAACTCCAGGTTCAGGGAGAGATTGAAACAAAGAGGGACTGCAGGGATGGCTCAGCCGGCGAGAGTGCTTGACAGCCTTTCAGAGGACCTGGGATTGATCCCTAGTACTTCATGGCAGTGCACAACCATCCCAAACTCCATTTCCGTTCTCTTCTGGCCTCTGCGGGAACAAAGCACACATGCAGTACACACATTGCACTGACATACATGCACACAAGACATTCATACACATAAACTAAAAATAAATTTAAAAAAATGTGAAGAGAACATAGAGTCTGATATTCTTTCCCAGAAGACTGATCACATCAACTGACCTCTAACTCCACACACATGTGCAGATGTACATGTATACTCGCACATGTTTGCACAGCCATATGAATGCATGCATATCACGCGCACACTTGCATGCACGCTCACACACACACACACACACACACACACACACACAGGGTGGGGGACTATTGTGAGTTTGAATGCAGCTGGGCCACACTGATTTTTAGGTTAGGCTGGGCTACAGCGTGAGACCCTGCCTATGAAGAAGATTGGAAAAATTGTTTATGAGGAACTGAGTTTGATCCCCAGAATCCACATGTGTGTGATTGTAATCCCAGTGCTGGGGATATAGAGACTCTGGGGTTCCTTGGCCAGTCAGCCTAGCATACCTGGTGAGCTTCAGGCTAATAAAAGACCATGACTCAGATCAGGTGGTGGTGCACATCTTTAATTGGGAGACAGAGGCAGGCAAATCTCTGTGAGTTTGAGGCCAGCCTGGTCTATAGCATGAGGTCTAAGACAGCCAAGGCTATGAAGAGAAATCCCGTCTCAAAAAAACAAACAAAACAAGAGAGAGAGAGACCCTGACTCAAAAACCTCCGGGTGTGGTGGTGCACACCTGTAATACGAGCACTTGGGAGGCAGAGGCGGGTCTTTATAGGTTTGAGGTCAGCCTGATCTACAGAAAGAGTCCTAGGACAGTCAGACCTAGATAAAAAACAAAAACCAAGATGCACAGCAACTGAGGACTGACATCTGAGGTTGACCTCTGGCTTCCATCCATATGGACACCTACAGGGGGGGAGAGAGAGGAAGAAGGAGGAGAAAGACTCAGAAGTCTCAGAGATGAAGCAATCTTATATTCAATTTTTATTAGAAACTCATTAAAGAAAATCTTTGTTAAAAAAAGGTATCCTGATCGCTCCAGGTGGTGGGAGGTAGAGGCGTACTTACTTCAGCTGGGGTGGGGCTTGGCTGGAACTGCTTGTAACTGCTTGTCCCAATGATGTGATGCGTGGCAGCTGGTTTCTTCACTGAGGAACTGGGGTTAGAGGTGAGAGTGGCCTCCCTTGCCAGAACTTAACAGTAAAGGGCAGCTCTGTGGGAGTCTGAATCTCCTCTATAGTCTCTCTTTCCTGTCCTGAGGAAAGGTACCCCCATCTACTGAGATATTTAAACACACATCTGAATACCTCCCCTCCCTGCCTTGGGTCCACCACCAATTCCTAGTGACTCTTCCTTCCAAATCCCTTTATGTGGATGGCTCCTGTCTGCCACTGCCTGAGTCTGTTAAGTTGGGAGCATAGGTCCTAGTCCCTTGCATCTATCCCAGCCCCCAGGCCTGGTCTGGACTTCAAATCCCAGCAGGCCAGGTCCTGACCCCTCCCTGGGGGTGAGGTCAGGACCCCTCCCCAGGGTACTTAAGTGATCCCCCAAAAGAAGAACACATGGTCTCCCCTTCTTCCTCCGGGGGGGGGGGGGGGGGATTGCTTTCCTGCACCTTCCCGGTTTCCTCTCAGGGCCACCCGAGAGCACAGATCTTCCATTAAACCTGGATATTTCTTAATTTGGTTTGTTTTGATTTGGCTTGAGTGGGAATGTTTGTGTCGTCAGGGAGCTTTTATTAAGAAATATTCCTAACACTGTTCAAGGACCCTTTCCACCTTTCACTCCAAGCCCTCTGCTCCTCACTCTGCTGCTCTAGGCACCCCGATTTTCCCTCCAACCCTGGACCATAAGCACCATCCTCCTAGGCTTCCCCATATCCTGCCTCCATGTTGCTCTATGAAAGCTAGTTCACTCCGTTTGCTTGCTGATCTGCCTTCTCCTCCTAAGCCAAGACCTCCAGTGGGCAGGAACCTCAGGCTTTATTTACACATGAATTCATAGCAGCAAGGACAGCAGCGGGCATGGAGTAAAACACAGAAAATACTTATTGAGCAAATGAATGAGTGAACAAATGAATGTATGGACAGCTGCAACCTAATGACACCCATGCACCTGGCTCTGCAGCATCTTTAGCACCCTCTCCAGAACAGCGAGGTGCCCTCAAATGCAACTGCTATCATGTCATTCCTCTGTCCAAAGCCCTTTGGTAACAAGATGTTGACACCTGCTTCAGCAAGGCAAGTGCTACATGTTGGCTTCATTGTATGTGAGTGTCAATTACATCCCAGAATATGTATGCTCAAGTTGTTTAAAATCACAGGAACAAACAGAAGCCCTCCATAAAACTTTCAGAGCTCTCACCGGCCCAGGATAAAGTCACAGAACTCCTAGGTGTGCTTCTGAGGCCGTTTGCAGACCGACCCCCACCGGTTAGCCTTGCTGCCTGTCCAGTTGCCTTCCACTCTGGTGGTACTCAGGAAATATTCATGTTTCTCTGTTCCAGCGGCAGTCATGACTCCCTGGAACTGGTGTTTCCGCTTCCTTTGGTGATGACAGAACTGACTAGGGCACTTGTGTGTTTCCAGAGAACAGTGTCCAGCAGGAGATCCCCCTCAAGTTACTCTAGGTGCATGGACCTCACTGTCCTCTGTTCCTTGCTGCTCCTTGTTTCTTTCACCTTGCAGGTCAAAAGGCAGGAGTCTAGGGGCTGGAGAGATGGCTCAGTGGTTAAGAGCACTGGCTGCTCTTCCAGAGGTCATGAGTTCAATTCCCAGCAACCACATGGTGGCTCACAGCCATCTGTAGTGAGATCTGGCGCCCTCTTCTGGCATATGGGCATACATGGAGGCAGAATGTTGTATAATAATAGATTTTTAAAAAAAGACAGACGTCTGTATCCCACAATACCATCAATACCTTGGTCTGCTTCTTACCAAAAGGTGTTTTTCCCAAGTGCTTCTGGGGATATAAACCCATTCCTCTAACCTCTCTGATGTCACTCATGTCACTTAGAGAAAGTAGCTCCTTTATAATAAGGAGGAGTGACTCTGAATTTTCTAGGTAAAGGAAAGAGGAGTGGCATCCCCTCTCACCAATGTCCTGGTGTAGTGAGGTGTCTTTCTCTCATGTGAGCACTTGCTGAATAGTGTGGCGGGCACCTAAAATCTCCTTGTGGAATGTGCCTGAGCGACAGGGTTGGAGGGTGATGTAAGCAGAGACAGTGCGACAAAAGGTTCAGGTTGTCAATGAGGTCCTGACACCCAAGCCTGAGTTCCCGAACCTCTCCAAAGCCGTGTCCTAGGGTTGGGTCCTTTGGCGGCCCCTCCAGGAAAGGAGACCCTGGCAGTCCAGAGCCCTTTTACAATCCCTCCATTTCTGTTCATGGAGTCACAAGAGATGAGGGGGAGGGAGCCGTAAGGTTAAGAGCATTGGCTGCTCTTCCAGAGGTTTTGAGTTCAATTCTCAGCAGCTACATGGTGTCTCACAACGACCTATAATGAGATCTAGTGCCTTCTTCTGGCATGTGGACAGAACACTGTATACATAATAAATAAATAAATCTTAAAAAAGAAAAGATCCAGAGTGTAATGTCTTTGGTGTCTAGAGCTCATCCTAGATGTCCTTCTAAACCTCAGCTTATCTCAAGCTTTCTGCATGTGGCTTTATACCCCATATCTCTGGCTGTGGGCAACAGGCAGGCCAGGAGGCCAGAACCCAGTCAGTGTTGAGAAGCAGCTTGGAAAGCAGAGTGGATGGGTAGCTTCCTATCTTTCTGCAGCAGTGAAATCTTCCCTTAGAGGGCACTCTTTCCAGGGTTTCCCATAAACTCCCCAAGTAACAGAGGCTATTGCCATTGCTCCTGGCTGGCCACCAGATGGACAGAAAGACCCTATTGTTGAAGACACCATCCACAGGACATGGAGAACTCAAGCTGGTGTTGACTGGGGAGACCTTTCAGCCAGCTTCCATAGCACTCCTAGAAGGTGGTATGCAGGTTGCTGCGGGGGATGGTAATCATCTGTCTCCTGCAGTTGCGCCTCCTGTGAGTTACAGTAACAACAGACCTGGCAAAGCACCTGTGAGTTACAGTAACAACAGACCTGGCAAAGCACCTGTGAGTTACAGTAACAACAGACCTGGCAAAGCACCTGTGAGTTACAGTAACAACAGACCTGGCAAAGGACCGCCAGGGGTGCAGTAGTGGCAAGAGTGTCATGGGAATAACCAGCTGCCTACTGGTCGGATTGAAGAGCC
The DNA here is from genome assembly GCF_903992535.2 of Arvicola amphibius. Classification (NCBI taxonomy): domain Eukaryota; kingdom Metazoa; phylum Chordata; class Mammalia; order Rodentia; family Cricetidae; genus Arvicola; species Arvicola amphibius. Next base: position 87,883,806 of record NC_052058.2, on the reverse strand, counting down.
ACTCCACTAGATGAAGCTCACACTTGGTACTATAAATCTGACTGGGGATCCGTAGCTTGGGAGCACACTGGCCTCAGGGTGAATCTACTACAATTATTTTACTAAACGGTGTAGTATCAAGCTGCCTTCCAAATTCCCATCTCTGTACCTAGAGATCAGTGCAGCTCTCAGACGTCATCAGAGAAGTCTCTGGGCAGTGGGTGGTGGTTAGCGCAGAAGCTCACAGCTGGTCGAAGGTTAGGAAGTGTCTGTGGAGGATTCAGTCACAAGTGGGGCATCTAAATCATACTCCCTTCCCCCAAAGCTCAGGGTCCATTGTGGAAGAGGGAAAAGAAAAATTCTAACAGACAGAGAGACTGGGGAGGACCAGAAAAACAAAAGCAAAAACAAACAAAAAGCAGTGTGCTTTAGACAGAACGGGACCATTGTATTCATGAGCACAGCAGCTGCCAAGATTAATCAATATTCCAACATGGAGGCTCCCAAGCCCCACCTCCAGCTGAGAAACTGTATTGTCACTGGGTGACTTCTGGAGGAGAGGCCAGTTTTCTTTTCTTTTTCTTCTTCTTTTGTTTGTTTTGTTTTGCTTTTGTATGTGTGTAACCTTGGAGCCTATCCTTGAACACACTCTGTAGACCAGGCTGGCTTCTAACTCACAGAGATCTGCCAGCCTCTTCTGGGATTAAAGGCATGTGTACCACCACCGCTCAGCAAGGTCAGTTTTCTTTAAGAGTGTGGCCCCCTGATAGGTCAACCATGCTCTAGTGGTTGGCCCCACCCTATGACTACATGGGTAACACACTTTAGACCCAGTGGGTTTAAAAAAAAGGGATAGGAAGGAGTGTCTGCCTGCAGGCCAGAAGAGGGCACCAGACTCCATTACAGATGGTTGTGAGCCACCATGGCTGGGAATCAAACTCATGACCTTTGGAAGAGCAGGCAATGCTCTTAACGTCTGAGCCATCTCTCCAGCCCCCGAACATGCTTTCTTAAAAGCACATTTGCTATTGCGTTTATGCAATGGCCTTTAAGTGACTTTCTCTTTTGTTCACATGTATTTGTTGGGATTTCCCCCCTCTCCCCATATCTCTTAGTGAAACGTCCCCTCTTGGCCTTCACCATTCTGGTCCGCCATGTTTTTATTCCCTTTCCCTGGTCCAGGTAGCTCCCTGGGAGCAGAAACTCCACCTTACTCCCCATCTTACTTTCCACACCATGATGCCAGCTGCTTAGGCTGCCTGTGGGCAGGAGTGTATCACCATAGAGGCCCCTGCCACCACACAGTTGCCAGCAGTCTCCTGGTCTGATCCAAGGTGAACTTTTGTGGCATCAACCCCTCCTCCCGCCCTCCTCTGCCCCTCTTCCCTGCCCAGCTGTTGGGGCTCCAAAGCTATTAGATAATTTTAATATCAGCCTAAGAAAGATTAATTAGGAAGGCAAAATTTTTAAAAGGTGCCGTTAATCTCAGAGACAAACAAGAGAGACTGTGGATTATCTGTGTCACCGTGGCCTTCAGGTAGGGTGTAGACTCGTACAGATTTACTTTTGAGGCGTAGGCCTGTCTGAACGCACTGGGTGTAGTCCCTTCTGAGCTGAGGGACAGGAAGAAGTGGAGCCTCTCTGAGGGAGCAGAAGAGACGTCCGTGCAGGTCCTTTCCTGTCCAGGATCGTCCTTTCCAGGCTGCTGTGTAGCCCCTCAGGTAGCTTCTAGACTTTTTCAGCTGCGCACCTTTCACTCATCCTCTCCCTGTTTAATCTACCCAGGATGTCAGAGCCACATCCCACTTAGAAACTTCTAAATGTGCCTAGGGAAGGCCAAGCCCCTCAGTGTAGCCCACAAGAACCCCGCAGTTGGGCCCCACATGGTCTGGCTGGTTTTCCTTCTCACTCAGGCTCCTTGTGACAAAGCAGAGTTTCTGGAAGTCTCGGGCTGAAGGACACTTTGAGGGCTTTCCTGTTGACACTTACCTTCTTTTCTTTTAATGATCTGTATTCTTCTTCTCCTAACAGAGATGCCGAGCTCTTCAATGGTACTCTTAAATTTCATTTATTTATTTATTTAGTTTGTCTCCTTTCCCCTTCCTTGACTTAAGCCAAGCATCGTGCCGGCTCTGCTACCAGAGATGATCGATACTTGTTGAGAGGAATTCGTCAGTTCTGGCTTTCAAAGGTGATGACAGTGGGCTTTGCTCGTTGAAACCCAAGCTCCCCCAGCCTCCACGGAGGAGTGATGGATCCAGCTTGGAATACCTGAGGGCTTGGCTGCTGTAACCCTGGCTGAGGCTCTGCGGCAGGTGGCTTCGGGGACAGAGCCGAGATGGTGAATGACTCAACCTGAGACTGACAGCTGCTGGTCTCTGCCTCGGCTGATTTTCCCCTTTGCAAACGGTTATTGGCCATTGAAACTGCTAATCTACTAGCTGCTCCCCTACGTAAATTACATTTACATTTAAATTGTGTATTCTTCCCAAGGAGGAGGTTAGTAAATAAGCGGCAGATTAGGCTTGAGGAGAGGAAATTGTGCCCCATATCAAATCTGAGACTGAAGTGACATCTGGCTTTTACTATTTCCATTATTTTGGTTTAATAACAGCATGTGGCATTAAGGGAAGAGAAAATTGGATCTACATTTTAATAAAAGGAGGAAACGCAGGATTTAGATACCTTATCATATTGAATACCTAGTCGATTGGCAATTAAACCCGCCTCAAAAATGGGATAAAATGTCGTCACAGCTTTGGAGAGAATGAAAATAAAACAAGCCAGTGCCCAGAGCCACACGGCTAAGACTGACGGAGGGCCGGGCACATTGGCACCCACTGTTTCAGGACTTCACCGGGCACGGGGATTCTCAGACAGAGCAGTGCTGACAATGGCACCATGCATATGCATGAGGGGAGCTTCCACAGGATGGTCTGTCTGAAGACAAGCACACAAAACAGGGAGCTCACGCCAGAGATGGTGTTTGGAGTCAGCTGAGTTTAACCCTACCGGTTTCCAATTCCTGGGGTCTGACCACGAAAATGTCTCACAAACGTCTGGCTCCTTCCAACGGTCTCGCTGTTGAAAATGGAAGCGATTCCACCTGCTGCCTGATTTTTGTTGAAAGCAATTCTGGGCCGTGTAAACAAAATGCTTCCGCATCTTAATAAGTCAAGCCTATCATTTATTTGCTTTCATTGAAACAAATGTGTCAATTTTCCAAGTCTTTGTCTGGTGAAGTCAGTGTTTGGATGTTGATAAATGATCACATCCTGTGTTTGGAAGCTGGGGCTCTATTCAGAACATTGGAATCACAGTCTGGGAGCACGCAGACAGCCTTCCTAGCCATCCATCCTAAGATGCTCCACTCTTTCCCAGGGCCTGGAAATGGCTGAAGTTATAAGACTACAATTGAAGGGTAAAGGGGGTGGATCCTCCAGGCGGAAACTCTGAAGCCAGGGCTCAGAAATAATTAAAATAATGGAAGCCCATAGGATTTACTGGGTGCCAAGTACTTCGTGTGTTTTAATTCACGAAGGCCTCATGCCGGTCTCATGGGGGAAGGTTCCAGCTGTCATTGCCACTGCAGATAAAGGGGGAACTCAGTCATCTGCAGATGGTGAGGGATGGAGCTGGGGTTCGAGTCTAGACAGGCCAGTTCCTCTGTTTTCTTTAAACCCTTTCAGATGGCTCCCTTTTCCCTGGAGTTTAAGGAGCACACTGTGTTTTCTCAGTTACATTTTGTCTCGCATAATTGTTTTGAAAACCACAGCAGTTTTGCTTGAAAGACTCCAGCTACTAGTATGATGGCTCTTTCCCTAAAATAAAGCAACAATAAGATCTACGTTTTGCAATGTAATGATATGTCTCAGCTGCCTTGCAGGGATCCAGAGAATGGAATGAGACATGAACGTGTTTTTAAGAGGTCTAAACCATGAGAACATACCCTCCATCCCCAGTCTTTTCTTTATTCTATTTTAAAAAAAATATCTATTGCATATGTATGTGTGATACGTTTGGACAGTCGCATGCCACAGTGTGGGTATGGTGTGGAGGTTGGAAGATGGGCAATTTCCAGGTGTCCTAGGAATGGAAGTCAAACCATAAGGCTTAGTGGCATGTATCTTTACCTGTTGAGCCTTCTTGCTAGCCCCGATTCTTCTTTTCTTTTAAAATTTTATTTATGTATTATTTTTATGTATGAGTGTTCTGTCGGCATGTACACCTGCATGCCTCAAGGGGGCAGCAAATCTCTTTATAGACGGTTGTGAGCCACCATGTGATTGCTGGGAATTGTACTCAGGACCTCTGGGAGAGCGAAGCTCTTAACTGCTGCACCATCTCACCAGCCCCCCCACCCCCCGTTTTGTGTTTGTTTTTTCAAGTCAGGGTTTCTCTGTGTAGCCCTGGCTCTTTTGGAACTCACTCTGTAGACTAGGTTGACCTCGAAGTCACAGAGGTCCGCCTGCCTCTGCCTCCCGAGTACTGGGATTAAAGGCATGCACAACCACACCTGGGTCTTATAAAAATCCTTCATGTGGACCGACATCTCTTCCACTTTCCAGTTTCCCTGTGAGTCTCTTGATGGTGGCCCGGATGCTGGCATTTGTTTGACTTCTCGTTTCTCCTCCACGTTTCTTGGCACCATTTAGTCATGCGCAGCTCCTTCCTCCCTGTGCACCATAGTGACTTGTAGCCTCTTCAGATCTTCCGCCATGGCACTCCACCTCTGAAGCTAGCCAATGCCTCCCTCTGTTTGAACTCAGCTTAAGTCCGTCATCTAATATCCCCATCAGTGCTGCTGGGCCGGAGGGAGGTCGCTGATGTCACACTGTCAGTATTGTGATTACCCTCATATCTAACAGCCAAGGAAGGGACAGTTGTTCCTGGCAACCCTTGGGTGAGACTCACACAGCTTAGGTAACCGACTCACTGCCTGACTGCATAGACTTCCCACAACCATGTGAAGGGGTGAGTGAATTCATCATCCAGTTGGGTTGCATTTGCAAGTTTGTCTTCCATATGTGTGTCCCCTCTAGGCAATTGTTTAATGTCACTTGAAATTGATGAGAGCTCTTTGCAAGGTTATTTTTGGGAAGCCAGGGAAACAACAGACAGCTGTTCTCCGGAACAAATGTCGCCGGATCACTTAAGTGTGCCTCCAGTACCAAATAAATAAATAAATAATAGAAATAAATAAATAAAAATCTGAGCTGCTGAGCCACAGTGCCCTTTTCCTTTCTAGCGTTAGACTGATTTCTGGACACAGCTTCCCAAATGCAACGAGAAGGCAGAAACTAATGTTAACCAAGCCTGTGTTTGCAAAAAGAAGCATAGTTTGAATCACAAAATTACCCAAGCAAGCGTCCCTGAGCACTCTGTCATGGGTCACAATTCCTTGGCTTTTTCTAGCTTGTTTATGATGGGCTTCCTAATTGGACATTGATTGAGCACCAATAAAGGCAAAGCCGTTTCTTAAAGTGGGACGCTGTCTTTCCGTGCTGAATGCTGAGATTGCTTTCCCTGAAATATTAAAATCCTTGAGACCTGTGAGAAACGAGCCAATATACGAGTCCCGCATGGCAAAGCCTGAGAGAAGGCTCCTCAGATGAGTGACTCCACCCTCTCCACTTCACTCAGTGGGTGATAGGGTCCATTTGGGGAGTGGGAATCAAGAGGTAAAGGGGATATAACTAACTGACTTGAGGCTGGACAGGTTTAGACAGATCAAGACTTCACAAACCTGTTCAACTCAATCTGCATGGAGAATTAAGTGTTGGGTTTTTCCAAATGCCAGTTCATCAGCCACAGTGTTTTCTAGTGGCTCATTAAAACCGAAAACGCCGTTAGGCTGACAATGTAACGGCCCTTGCCTATGGCCCCACATGGTGGAGGGAGAGAATCGATTACATAAGTTGTCCTCTGACCTCCGTCCGTGCACTGTGGTACCCACGCATCTGCACAGGCGCATTTGCACTCGTGCACAAAATGCATGTAAGTAAAAAATTTGGATCCTTTAAAAACTGCATCTCATTGTGTTCAGTGTTAAACTGCAGGAGGGAAAGCCAACCGTTGCCAGCTTGCAGTCCCTGACTGCTCTGAGCTCCCGGTAGTCTCAGGAAGAGAAGGGCACTGATAAATAACCTTCCCACTCACTGAGAACAAATCTCTCGCGTCTTAGTCTTATTTAATTCATGGCTTATCTTCCGGGGCGGGGTGCTGGAGTCCTGAGCAGAGTCCCAGGATGAAAATATTTTGCTCATTTTACCCAGGTAAGTTTTCTTACATTAGTTGAGGAAGCACATTAGAAGTCACTGATCCCTAAGAACCTCAGGTAGAGGAGAAACCTCAAGTTTTGCCTGAAGGCTACCAGTTCCAGCAGGACTCTCAGGCAGAGAGCGGCAGTGGCAAGGCTAGCACCTGCGCTGTGGTACTTACTGGTAACCTTGTCTTAATGAATGTACTATGCTCGCAGGAGTCCTGTCAGAGAGGAGGCCAGCTCTAGCAGTATGGTGGATGTGCAGTGTCTGAATGACTGTGAGCTGCACAAGCAGCTGGAGAAGCTTGGATTTGCAGCGGGCCCCATACTGCGTACGTTACAGTTCATGTGGGGGGGGGGCATTCATTTGATGCTTACAGCGGGCCCCATACTGCGTACGTTACAGTTCATGTGGGGGGGGGCATTCATTTGATGCTTACAAACTACATCCGAAGTCTAAATCAGAAAAGTCGTAGAAGAAGAAGGAACATATGCAGTAAAAGGCACTAAAAATACAAAGAGGAAAACAGGAAGCCATATGGAGGGGAGCTGGAACAGACAGCCCCAGGTCCTTACAGACTGGGGAAATACAAGGCCGGGGAGAGGAATTTTTGTTTGTTTTGTTTTGTTTCAACAGGGAAAATCCAGTTATTGTATTAGTCACCTTAGGTTTTCGGATGGAGCCTGTATTTTCATTATCTCTATTCTCGTGGACAACCATGTCCCGCTTGTTCTCAGATGTCTCCAGTACCTGGTTACTGATAATCTGTATCAGCGTAAGATGTATCTGTATAAGATGTATCCAGTACCTGCCGGTATAATGGGAATAGTGCTTTGAGTGGCCCTGGGGTCCACCTCATTGTCGAAAGCCATAATTAGCCAATAATGTCAGGTCCTAGAGGAAAGGCCTGGGTTAGAAAGTAACTTTTGAACCCTGTGTATACAACACGGAACAGTTCAATTCTCCATGTTGTTTCTCAGCTTCCACCAGAAAAACGTACGAGAAAAAGTTAGTGCAATTGTTGGTCTCGCCTCCCTGTGAACAACCTGCCATGAAGAGACCCAAAAAACCACACGGATCTGACCACAGCGATGGCAGCGAAGGTACCATGGTTGAGCTGCCAGATGGCAGCTTCCCATTTATTAATACCCTGTCCAGCATGGCTGATCCACTGTCAGCGCCGTGTGTGCTGACCTGTGAAATAGCTGTGTGGCCTCCTTCTGCACAGAGCTTACGGAACAAGCCCTCAGGCTGCAGAATCCAAGCAGCAATGTCTCTTTCACACAGAAGACGTAGCTGGATAAGACGCTGCGGGAAGGACTGGACAGTGTGCACATCCTTTAGCTAACTAGAGTGGGCTTATACATATGGATTCCTTAAAATTAGCTCATATATGTATAATGTCAGGGTTCCAGCCTCTTGTGAGGTCCTAAGATCTACTTTGTCTTAAACGGGCACATTTCACTATGATTTTCTTTGGATTAGGTGATTTCATGCCCAGAAAGAAGGAGGAATCTTCTTGTACATCTCTGAACTTTGTCACGTACTGACTGCTGGCAGTAGTTTCGGAGAGAGTGAGTGGGTGGGAAGCTGTGGTCCCTGGAATCCCTTGCCTTGTCTTCCAGTGGCCTCGGTCCCAGCAGCGTGCTGTGCAAAGCAGTGTAAATCAGACGCCCACTGTAGTTCCTGTCCCTAGGGCTCTCAAAGGATGGTCTTGGGGGTCCCCACTGTATATCCCACAAACATTTCCTAAGAGTCCCCTATGAACCCAGGGAAACAGCACCTAATGTGGCCCACCCATGACTTCTGGCCTGGATGGCCAAGCCCTTTAATCCTCACAACACTTAGCCGAAGTCAAAAAGCTGGAGTGATGTGGTGGTTTGAAAGAAAACAGCCCCCAGTGGGAGTGGCACTCTTAGGGGTGTGACCTTGTTTGAGGAAGTGTGTCTCTGGGAGTGGGGTTTTAGGTCTCCTATGTTCAAGCTATGCCCAGTGACACAGTTCACTTCCTGTTGCCTGAGGATAGACATAGAATTCTCAGCTCCTTCTCCAGCACCAGGTCCGCCTGCATGCCCCCTGTTCTACCATGATGATAAGAAACTGAGCTTTTGAACTGTAAGCTAGTCCCAGTTAAATGGTTTCCCTGGTATGCCATGGTCATAGTGTCTCTTACAGCATCAGAGCACTGACTAAGACAAGAGACTAACCTCCAACCACATCGCTGAGGAGTGTCCCTAGGAGACGAGCATATTCTGGGGTGTGACATGACAGCCAGACCACTGAGCTTCACCACCACTCTCTGTCTAGCCTCACACAGCAGGAATTCAATGTATGTTTGAGGGTTAAGAAGGCAGAACTGGCTGTGCTGGAGGTATAGCTCAATGGAGGGCACTTGCCTAGCATGCACAAGGCCCTGAGGACCACCCAGGCTCACAAACATGTGTACATGCACACACACGCATGCACACACACACGTATGTGCACACACACTCATAGATAGTGATGTAACTGAGACTTGAACTCAGGACTGCCTCTTAAAACTGTGCTTTCTGCTTCAGCCTATACTGTATGAACATGCTGCATTTTGGAGCATGTGTGATCTATACAAAAAGACAATTCCCCATGCTTATTCACAGTTCAATGAAACAGGGCGAGTGCTCTCTGAGGAAAAAAAAAAACCAATCTTGATATTGGACAGAAATGGAGATTTCTCCAATGGTCACAACCAGTTCATTTGGAAAGGTAACAGGATTTAAGGATAGGCCTCACTGGCCAGTAGGTGGGTCAGTGTACAAGAAATCATGGGACAAGTAGCTATCTCAGGCTGGAGTCTTGTCTGTTTCCTACCCTTGGAAGGAGTGTAGGGAGCTAGTCCATCCAACCGAAGCTGCCCATGAAGTTAAAGCAAAGAGCTAAGCTGTGGCCAGCTCAAGCTAGTTTGAACCAAGGGTCCCCTTCCCTCTGCCCGTGCAGCTCCCAGGACACAGCATCCATAGACATGTGTTTCTCCTGAAATGAGCTTGACTTTGTTCAGCTGGGTCCACCAAATGTCAACTTCCAGGTCAGAGGTGGATACTCTTGGTTGTCATGAAGCTCTGGCTTTATCACCCACCAGTGCTTGCTTCAATCACAAAACCGTCCTCCGTGGGAGGCCTGAGACTGTTTATTTAAGGTCACTTTTTTTGTTGTTTTTCGAGACAGGGTTTCTACTAGCTCTTTTTTTTTTTTTGTTTTGTTTTGTTTTTTTTTTTTTTTTTGTTTTTCGAGACAGGGTTTCTCTGTGGCTTTGGAGCCTGTCCTGGAACTAGCTCTTGTAGACCAGGCTGGTCTCGAACTCACAGAGATCCGCCTGCCTCTGCCTCCCGAGTGCTGGGATTAAAGGCGTGCGCCACCACCGCCCGGCTCTCTACTAGCTCTTGTAGACCAGGCTGGCCGCAAACTCACAGAGATCCACCTGCCTCTGCCTTCCGAGTGCTGGGATTAAAGGCGTGTGCCTCCACCGCCTGGCTTAAGGTCACTTGTGTCCCCAGAAGCCTTCTAGCGCTGTTGGTATGGAGGGTTTAACCCGAGTTTTCCCGGGATTATCCTGTCTCAGCCTGGACCCAGAAGGTCGCAAAAGCACCAGCAGGGGTGAGACTGGGGAGGAGAGCAATGACAGGGAGCTCGTTAGGTCACCCAAACAACCAGTGATTAAATTGAGCTCGTTTTCATTCATTGTTGGAACAATGGGTGGGCTTAGCTTTAATTGTCCAACTTCTTTTGTTTTCTGAGGGGGCATGTGGGAGATAGGTTTTTATTTTTTTTTTTTTTTCCTCATGGTTTATTTTTTTTTTATATTTAAAAATTTCCATCTCCTTCCCTCCTCCTCCCCCCTCCCTCCCCTCCTTCTCCCCTTTCTCTCCCCTCCTTCTCCCCCTTCCCTCCCCTCCCCTCCACCCATACCTCCCCTCCCTCCCTCTCAAGGCCAAGGAGCCATCAGGGTTCCCCACTCTATGCTAAGACCAAGGTCCTCCCAACTCCCCCCAGGTCCAGGAAGGTGATCGACCAAGCTGAGAAGGCTCCCACAGAGCCCGTCCATGAAGAACAATCAGAGCCCAGAGCCATTGTCCTTTGCTTCTCAGTCAGCCCCCGCTGTTGGCCACACTCAGAGAGACGGGTTTGGTCGCATGATCCATCAGTCCCATTTCAACTGGAGTTGGTGATCTCCCATTAGTTCTGTCCCACCGTCTCCATGAGTGAACGCACCCCTCTCGTTCCTGACTTTCTCCCTCATGTTCTCGCTCCTTCTGCTCCTCATCGGGACCTTGGGAGCTCAGTCCAGTGCTCCAATGTGGGGCTCAGTCACCTTCCCCATCTGTCGCCAGCTGGAGGTTCCCTCACGGTCCTGACTTTCTTTCTCATGTTCTCTCTCCTTCTGCTCCTCATCAGGACCTTGGGAGCTCAGTCCGGTGCTCCAAGGTGGGGCTCTGTCATTTTCTTCATCTATCGTCAGGTGGAGGTTCTATGGTGATATGCAAGAAATTCATCAGTATGGCTATAGGAACTGGCCTTTTCAGGCTCCCTCTCCTCAGCTGCCCAAGGAACTAACTGGGGGCGTCTCCCTGGAAACCTGGGAACCCCTCTAGGGTCAAGTCTCTTGACAACCCTCAGGTAGCTCCTTAAATTCAGATATATGCTTCCCTGCTCCCATATCCACCCTTCCTATATCCCAAGCACCCCATTCCTCCGAGCTTCCCCCGCTCTCCCCTTCACACTTTTCTCTCCCCATCTTCCCTTGGCCCAGTCTTGCCCAACCCTCAAGTTCCCAATTTTGCCTGGCGATCGTGTCTACTTCCAATATCCAGGAGGATTACTATATCTTTTTTGGGAGTTCACCTTCTTATTATCTTCTCAAGGATCCCAAACTTATAGGCTCGATGTCCTTTAATCATGGCTAGAAACCGAATATGAGTGAGTACATCCCGTGTTCATCTTTATGGGTCTGGGTTACCTCACTCAGAATAGTGTTTTCTATTTCCATCCATTTGCCTGCAAAATTCAAGATGTCATTGTTTTTTACCGCTGAGTAGTATTCTAGCATGTATATATTCCACAGTTTCTTCATCCATTCTTCCACTGAAGGGCATCTAGGCTGTCTCCAGGATCTGGCTATTACAAATAATGCTGCTATGAACATAGATGAGCATATGCTTTTGTTGTATGATTGGGCATCTCTTGGGTAGATTCCCAATAGTGGAATTGCTGGGTCCTGGGGTAGGTTGATCCCGAATTTCCTGAGAAACCGCCACACTGCTTTCCAAAGTGGTTGCACAAGTTTGCATTCCCACCAGCAATGGATGAGTGTGCCCCTTACCCCACAACCTCTCCAGCAAAGGTTATTATTGGTTTTATTTATTGGATTTTAGCCAATCTGACAGGTGTAAGATGATATCTCAAAGTTGTTTTGATTTGCATTTCCCTGATAGCTAGGGAGGTTGAGCATGACCTTAAGTGTCTTTTGGCCATTCGAACTTCTTCTGTTGAGAATTCTCTGTTCAGTTCATCGCCCCATTTTTTAATTGGGTTAATTGGCATTTTACCGTCTAGTCTCTTGAGTTCCTTATATATTTTAGAGATCAGACCTTTGTCAGTTGCAGGGTTGGTGAAGATCTTTTCCCAGTCAGTAGGCTGCCTTTGTGTCTTAGTGACAATGTCCTTTGCTTTACAGAAGCTGCTCAACTTCAGGAGGTCCCATTTATTCAATGTTGCCCTTAAAGTCTGTGCAGCTGGGGTTATGCATAGGAAACGGTTCCCTGTGCCCATTTGTTGTAGAGTACTTCCCACTTTCTCCTCTATCAATCTCAATGTGTTCAAATTAATATTGAGGTCTTTAATCCATTTGGACTTGAGTTTTGTGCATGGTGATAGATATGGATCTACTTTCATTCTTCTACAGGTTGACATCCAGTTACGCCAGCACCATTTGTTGAAGATGCCCTCTTTTTTCCATTGTGTACTTTTGGCTCCTTTATCAAAAATCAGGTGTTCATAGGTTTGTGGTTTAAGATCCGGGTCTTCTATACGATTCCATTGGTCAACTTCTCTGTTCTTATGCCAATACCAAGCCGTTTTCAATACTGTAGCTCTGTAATAGAGTTTGAAGTCAGGGATGGTAATGCCTCCAGAAGTACCTTTATTGTATAAGATTTTTTTGGCTATCCTGGGTTTCTTGTTTTTCCATATAAAGTTGATTATTGTCCTCTCAATCTCTGTGAAGAATTTTAATGGGACCTTGATTGGGATTGCATTGAATCTATAGATTGCTTTTGGTAGAATTGCCATTTTTACTATGTTGATCCTCCCAATCCACGAGCAGGGGAGATCCTTCCATTTTCTGGTATCCTCTTCAATTTCTTTCTTCAAAGACTTAAAGTTCTTGTCAAATAAATCCTTCACTTCCTTGGTTAGCGATACTCCCAGATATCTTATGCTATTTGTGGCTATTGTGAAAGGTGATACTTCTCTGATTTCCCTCTCTGCTTCCTTATCCTTTGTGTATAGGAGGGCGACTGATTTTTTGGAGTTGATCTTGTATCCTGCCACGTTACTGAAGGAGTTTATCAGCTGTAGGAGTTCTTTGGTGGAGTTTTTGGGGTCGCTTATGTATACTATCATATCATCTGCAAATAATGAAAGTTTAACTTCTTCCTTTCCAAATTGAATCCCCTTGATTCCCTTATGTTGTCTTATTGCTATTGCTAGAACTTCAAGCACTATATTGAAGAGATAAGGAGAGAGTGGACAGCCTTGTCGTGTTCCTGAATTTAGTGGGATAGCCTTGAGTTTCTCTCCGTTTAATTTGATGTTAGCTGTCGGCTTGCTGTAAATAGCTTTTATTATATTTAGGAATGACCCTTGTATCCCTAATCTCTCCAAGACCTTTATCATAAAAGGGTGCTGAATTTTGTCAAATGCTTTTTCAGCATCTAATGAGATGACCATATGGTTTTTTTCCTTCAGTTTGTTTATATGATGGATTACATTAATAGATTTTCGTATGTTGAACCAGCCCTGCATCTCTGGGATGAAGCCTACTTGATCGTAATGGATAATTTTTCTAATGTGTTCTTGGATTCGGTTTGCCAGTATTTTATTGAGAATTTTTGCGTCCATGTTCATGAGTGAGATTGGCCTGTAATTCTCTTTCTTGGTTGAGTCTTTGTGTGGTTTAGGTATCAGGGTAACTGTAGCTTCATAGAAGGAATTTGGCAGTGACTCTTGTGTTTCTATATTATGAAATACCTTAAGGAGTATAGGTATTAGGTCTTCTTGGAAGTTCTGGTAGAATTCCGCATTGAAACCATCTGGTCCTGGGCTCTTTTTGGTAGGGAGGTTTCTGATAACAGTTTCTAATTCTTCGCGACTAACAGGACGATTTAGAGCATTTACCTGGTCCTGGTTTAACTTTGGTATATGGTATTTATCTAAAAAACTGTCCATTTCTTTTACATTTTCCAATTTTGTGGCATACAGGCTTTTGTAGTAAGATCTAATGATTTTCTGAATTTCCTCTGTGTCTGTGGTTATGTCCCCCTTTTCATTTCTGATCTTGTTAATTTGCGTGTTCTCCCTCTGCCGTTTGATTAGTTTGGCTAAGGGTTTGTCAATCTTGTTGATTTTCTCCAAGAACCAGCTTCTTGTTTCATTGATTCTTTGGATTGTTTTCTGTGTTTCTATTTTGTTGATTTCTGCCCTCAGTTTGATTATTTCCAGTCTTCTACTTCTCCTAGGTGAGTCTGCTTCTTTTTTTTCCAGAGCTTTCAGGTGTGCTGTTAAGTCACCAATGAGTGCTTTCTCCGTTTTCTTTAAGTGGGCACTTAGTGCTATGAACTTTCCTCTTAGCACTGCTTTCATTGTGTCCCATAGGTTTGAGTATGTTGTATCTTTGTTTTCATTAAATTCAAGAAAGACTTTAATTTCTTTCTTTATTTCTTCCTTGACCCAGGTGTGGGTCAGTAGTTGACTGTTCAGTTTCCATGAGTTTGTGGGCCTTCTGGGGGTAGCATTGTTGTTGAATTCTAATTTTAATCCATGGTGATCCGATAAGACACAGGTGGTTACTAATATTTTTTTGTAACTGTGGAAGTTTGCTTTGTTACCAAGTATATGGTCAATTTTCGAAAAGGTTCCATGAGCCGCAGAGAAGAAGGTATATTCTTTCCTATTTGGGTGGAATGTTCTATAGATGTCTGTTAAGTCCATTTGGTTCATTACCTCCATTAAGTCTTTCAATTCTCTGTTAGGTTTCTGTCTGATTGACCTGTCCATTGGTGAGAGAGGAGTGTTGAAGTCTCCAACTATTAGTGTGTGTGGTTTGATGGCTGCCTTGAGTTCTAGAAGTGTTTCTTTTACATAAGTGGGAGCTTTTATATTAGGGGCATAGATATTCAGGATTGAGACTTCATTCTGAAGGATTTTTCCTGTTATGAGTATAAAGTGTCCCTTTCCATCTCTTCTGATTGATTTTAGTTTGAAGTCAACTTTGTTGGAAATTAGTATGGCCACACCCGCTTGTTTCTTAGGGCCATTTGCTTGATAAACCTTTTCCCAACCCTTTACTCTGAGTAGGTGCCTGTCTTTGTGGTTGAGGTGTGTTTCTTGTAAACAGCAAAATGTTGGATTCTGTTTTCGTATCCAGTCTCTTAGCCTGTGCCTTTTTATAGGTGAATTGAGTCCATTGATATTAAGTGATATTAATGACCAGTGGTTGTTAACTTCAGTCATTTTTAGTAGTAGAGTTTGTGTGTTTCCCTTCTTCTAGTTGTGCTGGTGAAGGGTCGCTAGATGCCTGAGTTATTGTCGGCGTTGCTGGACTCCTTGGTTTGTGATTTTCCTTCTATTACTTTCTGCAAGGCTGGATTTGTGGCTGCGTATTGTTTAAATCTGTTTTTGTCCTGGAATATCTTGTTTTCTCCATCAATGGTGAATGCAAGCTTTGCTGGGTATAATAGTCTAGGCTTGCATCCATGTTCCCTAAGTGTCTGTAGCACATCTATCCAAGCTCTTCTGGCTTTCATGGTTTCCATTGAGAAATCAGGTGTAATTCTGATAGGTTTCCCTTTATATGTTACTTGACCTTTTTCCTTTGCAGCTCTTAATATCTGTTCTTTATTCTGTATGTTTTGTGTTTTGATTATTATATGGCGTGGGGATGCTTTCTTTTGATCCAGTCTATTTGGTGTTCTGTAGGCTTCTTGTACCTTCATAGGAACATCCTTCTTTAGGTTGGGGAAGTTTTCTTCTATAATTTTGTTGAATATGTTTTCTGGGCCTTTGAGTTGTAATTCTTCTCCTTCTTCTACCCCAATTATTCTTAGGTTTGGTCTTTTCATGGTGTCCCAGATTTCCTGAATGTTTTGTGTTAAGAATTTGTTAGTTTTGTTTAGTTCTTTAATCTGTGAGTTTATTTCCTCTATAGTATCTTCAGAGTCCGAGATTCTTTCTTCCATCTCTTGTATTCAGTTGGAAATACTTGTCTCTGAAGTTTCTGTTCGTTTACTCAGAGTTTCCATTTCCAGTCGTCCCTCAGATTGTGTTTTCTTCAATACCTCCATTTCATTTATCAGGTCTTGTACTGTTTCCCTTACCTGTTTGATTGCTTTTTCTTGTTTTTCTTGTTTTTCTTGGGTATCTTTGAGAGATTTATTTATTTCGTCTACCTTTTTGTTTGTCATCTCCATTTCTTTATGGCAGTTTTTTACCTCCTGTTTAAGGTCCTCTATTATTTTTATAAAGTACTGTTTAATGTCGGTTTCTTCTATATCTTCTGGGGTAGGGTGTTCAATTCTTGTTGTTTCGGGATGTCTGGCTTGTGGTGATGTCATGTTGCCTTTCATGTTGTTGGAGGAGCTCCTGCATTGGCGCCTGCCCATCTCTTCCTTCAAAAGGAGCGCGGAGGTGTTTGGTGTCCCCAAAGAATGATGGATCCTCCTGCAGACTGTGAGGTCCCCTTGCAGGCCAAGCAGCTCTCAGACAAAGGCCTACCTTGCTCCGGGCAGTCAAATGAAGGAGGGGACCTCCCACCGGCCTGGGTGCACTCAATTCCAGGTCCCCAGAGCCCAAACAGGCTAAGCTGTGGGATTTTGTGGCCCCAAAGACGGGAGGATGAGGCAGGGGGAGGGGGGGAGGATTCTGGGTGCAAGCTGGGAAGGGACAGGGAGAGAGAGGCGGTATCCGGGGAGAATAACCCCTGCAGGAAGAGCAGGAAGTGTGTTGGTGGCAGGGGGAGTTGTGGAGAGTCGGTGGTCCCTCTCCGGGCAGCTGCCGCGGTTCGGGCACTCACTCCTCACTCACCCCAAAGAACGATGGATCCTCCTGCAGACTTTCAGGTCCCCTTGCATGCCAAGCAGCTCTCAGACAAAGGCCTACCTTGCTCCGGGCAGTCAAATGAAGGAGGGGACCTCCCACCACCGGCCTGGGTGCACTCAATTCCAGGTCCCCAGAGCCCAAACAGGCTGAGCTGTGGGATTTTGTGGCCCCAAAGACGGGAGGATGAGGCAGGGGGAGGGGGGGAGGATTCTGGGTGCAAGCTGGGAAGGGACAGGAAGAGAGAGGCAGTATCCGGAGAGAATAACCCCTGCAGGAAGAGCAGGAAGTGTGCTGGTGGCAGGGGGAGTTGTGGAGAGTCGGTGGTCCCTCTCCGGGCAGCTGCCGCGGTTCGGGCACTCACTCCTCACTCACCCCAAAGAATGATGGATCCTTCTGCAGACTGTGAGGTCCCCTTGCAGGCCAAGCAGCTCTCAGACAAAGGCCTACCTTGCTCCGGGCAGTCAAATGAAGGAGGGGACCTCCCACCGGCCTGGGTGCACTCAATTCCAGGTCCCCAGAGCCCAAACAGGCTGAGCTGTGGGATTTTGTGGCCCCAAAGACGGGAGGATGAGGCAGGGGCGGGAGATAGGTTTTTAGTAGGTAGCCCAAGGTCTAGAATTTGCTGTATAGACCAGGGTGGTTTTGGACTTGCAGTGATCCTCCTGCCTCAGCCTCACTAGTGATGGGATCATACCTGGCCACTTCTTCAATTTCTCAGCTGTCTCACTTGAAGTGTCCATGTTAGGCTGGTGTGGTGGAGCAGGTCAGTAGTCCTATCCCTCGGGAAACTGAGACGGGGGGGGGGGGGGGGGGGGGGGGGGGGGGGAGAGGGGCGGTAGGGGGCTCGGCTGGGAGGTGGAGCCTGGAATAAGCGGTGAAATCCTGCATCAAAACAGTGGAAGAAAAATAAAATGCCTCTACGAATAGCGAGGCTGAATGCACATCAACACAGCATCCTCCTCACATCCCAAAGTGTCACTCTGGGTGGCCTTCTGCTGCTGACTGTCCCCTCTACTCAGAAAGCCACTGATTTTCCCTCTTCAGGGTGCTGTTCTAGACAGGAGGTGGAAAGCCCTTCCTATCCTGACATTCAGGCACACACAACTCACAGCTGGTTTGCAGGGACAATGCTAGACTGAAACTGCCGCCCGGAGAGCAGTCCGCTAGCTTAGGTCTCTCAGAGGCAGGCCAGCCAGCCGTGTCCCCCAGGAGGCCTGAGCATGTTTCCCTCAGCTCCTGCAGCTCCGGAGGAAAGCTCTTTTCTCCATAAAGGACACTGTGAATTCTCTGCCGCTGGTGAAAGCACCCCCTGGCTGAGAAAAAAAAAATTTAGTGTTTATTTCTTCTGCTATCTTGTATGTTCTCATAGCCTGTTTTTCTTTTGCTTCCCCAGATCCAGCGGTAAATATCATTTTGAAAGGAAATTTCAATTTCTCGAAAGACAAAGGCAAGGAATGCAAAAATGTATGTGCAATTCTAATGCATGAATACTTCTCTACATGTGTAAAGTATGTGTAATTCTAATGCATGAATACTTCTCTACGTGTGTAAAGTATGTGTAATTCTAATGCATGAATACTTCTACACATATTAAAGTGTGTATGTACAATTGTAATGCATGAATACTTCTACACATATGTGAAGTATGTACAAATCTAATGCACAAATACTTCTACACATATGTAAAGTATGTGCAATTCTAACGCATGACTGCTTCTACACATATGTGAAGTATGTGCAATTCTAATGCATGATTGCTTCTAATATATGTAAAGTATTGCGATTCTAGTACATTAATACTTCTACACATATGTAAAGTATGTACAACTCTAATGCATGACTACTTCTACACATATATTAAACATAGAATTTGCATTTTCAGATATATAAAGAAGCTCACTGTATTTTGTTAGAGTCTGTAAGTCCTAGTCTAAAGCTGATCTTTTAATGAAAAAATTCTGCCTTTTGAACTGGTTTTTGTGTTAGCCAAGAACCCAGAGTATCAATGCTCCTTTTGCCCCCTTGTGAAAGAGCCACCATGGGCTCTGCTCATGCTCCACGTGCATCCTTCCTGCTTGTGCCCTTCCCGTACTAAACTCGGTTCTAGGCCCCCTGTGAACCCAGGATAGATGGGATATCTAGTCTCCTCCCCCACCACAGAGACCGGAGGCCAAGCATGTGGACCTGGCTATCTTAGGTGCCCTGCCCACTGCTTGCTTGTGGCATGCTTTGTGGAAACCAGTTAGCTGCATCCAATGACTCTGCCTGCCAGGTGGTTGTCAGGCGAAAGCAGACCTGCGCCATCAGCACCCAGCACAGCATGGAACTGGCACTCACTGAGGAACCCTCACCCTGGCTTCTTTTGCTGCCCTCTGTCTCATTTTGGTACCTATGCTTTTTTACTTCTCAGCTTTGCCACTCCAAGGTTTTTCATCCTGACTACTGTCTTTTTTTAAAAGATTTATTTATTTATTATGCATACAATGTTCTGTTGGCATATACAGGCCAGAAGAGGGCACTAGATCTCATTACAGATGACTGTGAGCCACCATGTGGGTGCTGAGAGTTGAACTCAGGACCTCTGGAAGAGCAGCCACTGCTCTTAACCTCTGAGCCATCTCCCCAGCCCCTGACTATTGTGTTGCTCTCTTACTGTCCTTATATTTGAGGCCTTTAGCTCCAGCCCCCTCCTATCTTTATGGGGTCCCTTGCCACCTCCTCCTGTGATAACTCCTCCCAGACCCTCCTCAGGCTCTGCCTGTGCCAGGTTGGTTGATTCGGTCTCTAAACCTCCCTCCTCCCTGCATCCGCTCGATAAATGATCCCTCACAATCAGGAGTGTTTGGCAGGTTGGAGGGATGTGTTCATACCTTGTGACATGGCCATTCCCCTGCGGCTGCACAGGATAGACGTGAGGAGCAAACACATTTCCACTCCCATCCATCCAAAACTCTATGGAATGTCCTCTTCTCATAGCTTCTCATATATAGCAGTTTCCAAATTCTAGAGATTAGAATCATGTTTTTTTTTTTTTTTTTTTTTTTTTTTAAAAAAAACATATTATAGGCAGGGCCAGGTGGTTCCTACCTTTAATCTCAGTACTCAGGAGGCTGAAGCCAGAGGATGGTGAGCTCCTTGCTAGCCTAGGGTACACAACAAGACCCCATCTCAAAAAGAACCCCAACCAACCAGCAGCCAGCCACCCAGCCAGCCAGCCAGCCACGTAGCCAGCCAACCTAGAAACCTGGGGCTGCACATGAAACTCAGAAGTAAACACTGACTAGCATATACAAGCCCTCAGATTCATCCCTGACCTCCACCATGTGGGAAACCCTCTTCCTCTTCTCATTGCTATCCATCTCCACCTCTATTGTTACTGTTTTATTTGAACAATTGTGAAATCTCCCGAAGTGGTTTCTGGTCCTGACCACCGCCCCGCCCCGTCCCAGATTGATCTACCATCAACCATCAGAGGCTTAGTCAGTAACACCACTCACTTGCTCTGCCCACGCTACCCCCGACACTTGGGTACTTCCTGTAGCTTTTCATCCCTGTTACCTAGTGGATGCACCTGGTGTATTTTCTGCCGCATCTCCTGAGTCTCATGCCAGCTGGTCCTTGTGCCTGGCGCTCTTTTCATTCGTCTCATGCCCTGCTCTTTCTCTCCCCTGTTAAGATCCTGCCGTTTGGGGAGAGGTTTCAAAGGCCGCTGGCTCGTGTGAATCCCTTTGAAATGCCACTTCACCCCCTTCATTAGCTGAGCCATCACAGGGCCCTGCACCTGACAGGAGCCTGGAGTGTGCTCACTAAGCCTATCACACAGTTTTAGCAACACACAGGCTAGCTGCAATTGGATTCTGGTATTTAAACTACCTGCAGAATTCAAGTAAATGAAAAGAAACCCCAGGTAAATGCGACTAGAGCAGCAGGCCTCCCATTCAGAAACGGTTCAGATTTGATGAAGCGATTCTGAGCAAGCACGGCATTTTCTGAAAGGATTTTTTTTAAAACGTCTAAATGGCTCACTAAAGGAATCCTTTCTATTCACCAAACCCTAGTTCCTCAGAAAACCCTTTTGTCTCGATCTTACGAAGATGGTTGCAGCAGAAAAAGCAGCCTTCTTACTTAAAACACCTAAGAGTGGAAGGGGCAGCCAGCAGCCCTTGCTTTACATAAGCCTGAGACAAAGCCACATCGATATTTTCAGCTGGCAATAGAAGGAAACAGGAAGTTGGTGGTGGCACAGGGTATTTTAATGTGAAGGATTTATATAAGCCATTTTGATTCTTCAAAAGGCCCCCACGACATCTGTTCCACTTTCGATCTGGAAGTAAATGTAAATAAGCATTGGGTTTCCTGGCACAGGTGATGGGAAGTATGTTCATGTAGACCCTTGTATACGCTCTTCGGAGCCATAGTCCACACCAGATAATCTTGTCGGTGCCTAAGAAGGGAGGCTTTCGTTTGTTCAGAACACTCTTCTGTCATTTTAGTAGGTCCCTAGTGGAGGACAGTCATCTTGCAGCTTGGACTATGACAGTTGCAACACCCTACTTAACAGAGTGAACGTGTGTCTTGTCAAACCACTCACCTAGCCTGCAGATTTGGTCATTAAGACCTCTCAGAAAGCCCGATGAGGGCTGGGGTGCAGTTCATGGTAAAGTACATGCTCAGCGAAGAAGACAAGCCAGCCAGGTCCCCGGGCAGAAGATGGTAACACTTTCATCAGCTAGGGACTGGACATGGCTTGTTTTTCTAGTGTTGGGGTGAGATTTTACAGCCGACTGTAACAGAGCTAACAGCCTCCACTGGCAGCTTGTATAGAGTGGGAATTGAGTATGGTGCCTCATCACCCCAAATAGGATGAGGAAAGAATGGGGGTTACTAGTCAGGGAGACTGGAACAGCAAGAGTAAGGCAGGACTGTCTTGGTCAGCAAAGAACATGTGGTCATCGGGGGTCAGTACTGCATTGGAAGGAAGTATTTGTGTGTGTACACGACCCCTTGAGAGGGATGCTATAGCCCAAAGTCAGAGGGTAGCTGGCAGGCTGGTAGAGGGTCTTTCTCTGTCTCTGTCTGCCTCTCTCTGTCTCTTGCTCTCTCTCTCTCTCTCTCTCTCTCTCTCTCTCTCTCTCTCTCTCTCTCTCTCTCTCTCTCTCTCTGTGTGTGTGTGTGTGTGTGTGTGTGTGTATGTGTCCCTCTCATGTGTGTGTGTGTGTGTGAGAGAGAGAGAGAGAGAGACAGACAGACAGAGAGAGAGAGAGAGAGAGAGAGAGAGCGTGAGCACTATGTTGCCCACTTTGAGGTTTCCTTGTTTCTGCCCAGAGATAGATCCTGCTCTTTGTGGCCAGAACCCCAGTGTCTCTGCTATTCTGGGTGGTTTCACCTTTTCTACACATTCCACCCCAGGCTTCTCCCATGTACCCCCATGCCTAGGAATCAGCTTTTCCAGTCAGTCTTCCTTAACCCTTTGCCCAAGAGCTTTCTCTCTACGTTGTGTAATGTTGCATGTAGAAAGCTCCATCTTTGCTCTGAGTTCAAGTCCAGGCATATGAAGAGGGACTTCCTGATTCCCATCGGCCTCTTTGGAGGGAACCTTGATCCTACACCGAGGTAGATGGTCTGTCTGTCTCTCCTTTCCTATTTCATGCCTGATGTCTTGTCCCTTAGACATCACAACTTGGAGACATGAGGCTTAGGTCATAGAGAGTGGACGGCAGTTCAGAAGACAGAGCTTCCACCCAGGAGCAGCCTATCAGCCGAGTGCCACTTCTGGGCACAGGATGCTGTCTTAAATCTGCTTGGAGAAGAACATGGGTGCAGAGAGAGGCGTACTTTCTATTCTAAAGAAACCTTTCTGGTTGTGAGACAGGATCTCACTATACAGCCCTGGTGGGGCTGAAATTAGCCGTGTGGATTAGGCTGGCCTTGAACTCATAGAGATCCACTTGTCTTTGCCTCCTGAGTGCAGGGATTAAAGGTGTATGCCACCATGCCCAACTATTACAAAGCTTTAAATGTGTTCTAGATACAAAAAGATATATCAAAAAAATATGGACACTAGAGATAAACTTGCCAGGGTTCAATCCCAGCTCTGCCTCTCACCGGCTAAGACCCTGCCCTTGTGAGTTCACCACCTGTAAGTAGGCTAATAATGATTTCTGCCTTGTAGTGAGTTGTGGAGGTGGAGTTCAAGCATATAAATCAGACTAGGGATGCAGCTTGGAACAGAGTAGTTATGCCATCTAATAAAAGATACTTAGCTACAAATGAGGGTTATTGTTTTGGTTAGCAGGATTGTTCTATAAAAAGCACGCTATTTAATTAGCTGCAATACACAGTAACACAGTGGAAAAAATAAGGTAATGGAAGTAAGATCCTCAGTACTGAGCTCAGAATGCTTCAGAATATGACTTATCAGAGTGCCTGGAGAAATATTTATATAAGTAAATGCTCAGGCATAATTAAAGACTGCTTTCTGTATGCAATGGAGGCGGGCCGAACTTTTAAAGTCTAGTGTGCATAAGCAAGGCATGGTGGCACACACCTGTGAACCCACTGCTCAGGAGGCTGGAGTCAGAAGCACTCCGAGTTCAAGACCAGCTTGAGCTACATAATGAGACACTGGCTCAATAAATTAAATAAATAAATAAATAAATAAATCAGCCAAAAAAGCTTACGTGCCCCCTGATGTTGAGAATGCCTTCTCCTTAATCTTATATCTATGTTCTTTTCCATTTCTTTGAATTTTTTTTTTCCGAGACAGTTTCTCGGTAGCTATGAAGGAGCCAGTCCTGGAACTTGTTCTGTAGATCAGGCTGGCCTTGAACTCACAGAGATCTGCCTACCTCTGCCTCCCAAATGCTGGAATTAAAGGCGTGTACCACCACCGGCTGGCTCTCTGAACCTTTAAAAAATGAAGTTACTTTACAGTAACTTTACAGCTACAGAGTGACAAGAGTTGTATAAAGAACTCTGTATTCTTTTACCAGACTCGGTGGTTACCATGTATCAGTTTTGCTGTGTAGGGGACTGTGTCTCTGAACAACCTGGAGACAAGAAGCCTCCAGCCCTTGGGCAGGCGCTCTGCTGACCTCAAAGGAGCCACATTGTAACCCTCCAGAGATCCACCCAGGGCCAAGCCCACCTCCAATGCACCCACCCTGCCAGCTTTAGCTGTTGTCTCATCAGCATCCTTTTGCTTTCTGGTCTACCGTCATTCCAGGAAGACCTCTCACATCTGGTTGTCTGGTCGCTGCAGTGTCCTTCATCCTGGCACAGCAACGCTCCAGGCTCTCCCTGCAATTCACACCCTGGCCAGTTTTAGAGACCAGGGCTTTCATTCTGTCGGGTTAGTATGCTCTCCTTTAATTGCAGACTATCTTAAATTAGTGATTGATGGGGGACGGCCCAGCCTATTGTGTGTTGTGCTGTCCTTGGGATGGTGGTCCTGGGTTCTATAAGAAAGCAGTCTGAGCAAGCCAGGGGACTCATTTGACTTCACTCCCCTATGACTTCCTTAGAAGTGTAAGCCAAATTTACCCTTTCCTTCTCAATTTACTTTTGTTCATGGTATTCCATCACAACAATAGAAACCCTAAGACAATAGTTTACTTAATGTGTGTTTATACAAATACACACATGTCCCTGCTAAGGAGTGACCCTCCAGCATGCTCAACACACACTTCACCGCTGAGCTAAGTCTGAAGCCTTCTTAGTATCTTGTTTTCCAAAATAGGGTCTCTTTGGTTAGCCCTGGCTATCCTAGAACACACTCTATAGACCAGGCTGGCCTTGAACCCACAGAGACCCGCCTGCCTCTGTCACCTTAATATTATTTTAATGCTTACTTATCCTGGATTTGGCCAGAGGAAGCCTTGTGAAGATGGGAGTGGTCTGCTTTTAAGTCTCTATCATTTCTTCGTTTCTGGCCCAGAAGACATTAAAACTTTACCTTGATCTTTCCTGTCACTGGAAGTCCCTTTGCTTTAGGCACTGTAGGCCAGCAGGATGGTGCTGAGAAACCAAGGCTCAGGTAGCATCACTCCCTAGCCTATTCACAATGCACAGATGTATTATTCTGTATATAGTGTGTGCATTTATACATGTGTCTCTATGTAGGTGTGTCTGAAATTAATAATGGTCTCCAACTGCAGTCAGCATTTTAGTGGTCTGTTCTTTCTAGTGGGTCACTTTTCTAATCTGGATTCCATTAGCCTCTGATTGTAGATTCCATTATCATCGATATATTTATATTTTTGCTCAATTTTCTATTTTTTCCTATGTAAGTTGATGTGGGAGAGTCTTCTGTTTGAGTTGATTTCATTGGCTAATAAAGAAACTGCCTGGCCCATTTGATAGACTGCCCCTTAGGTAGGTGGAGTAGACAGAACAGGAAGAGGAAGTGAGGTAGAAGGATCAGTCAGATGCCATGCCTCTCTTAAGTTAGGCAGACCGCTGTGCCTCTCCTCAGAGAGAAGCCAGACGCGAAAAATAGAGCTTTACTCTATTCTTTCCCAAGCTTTCTCAAGCTTTCTGTGGATCCAGTTATCCACGTGGGCGCCATTCTGTAGTGTGGAGCTGCAGGCCGGCTTTTCGTCCTGCCTGGATCCCACATGGTTAGCTTATGCCCCGAAATAACAACACACAAATTATATTCTTTTAAACACTGCCTGGCCCATTATTTTCAGCCTCTTACTCACATCTTGATTAACCCATATCTAATAATCTGTGTAGCACCATGAAGTGGTACCTTACCGTTTAGTTTCTAGCATACGTCCAACTTGGGCAGGAGCTTCATCGCATCTGGCTTCTCTCTCAGGAGAGGTACAGCGGTCTGCCTAACTTAAGAGAGGCATGGCATCTGACTGATCCTTCTACCTCACTTCCTCTTCCTGTTCTGTCTACTCCACCCACCTAAGGGGCGGTCTATCAAATGGGCCAGGCAGTTTCTTTATTAGCCAATGAAATCAACTCAAACAGAAGACTCTCCCACATCATAGTGTAGTCTAGTCACAGTTGCCACCTTCTCTGCTGCCTTCTTGACCTCCGCATGTGCCAGCACTCCATCGTCCTCCCCTCACCACCCCAGAGCTCCTCTTCTCATGACTCTAGAGCACATGCCACCACCAGATCCCCCGCTCTAATCTCTCAACCCCCAGGCACTCAGAACCTTCCTGCATCCTTGCTGTTCCCGTCTTTTGCTCATATACCTGTGTTCCTGCTCCCTCTGTCCACTTAACATACAGTGTACATGGATACCCAGGGGGGAGAAAAGCCTTCCAGTTCCTAGGTTATTCCAATATTAAAGTGCTAATGCTTTACCAGGACTTTAATTCTCTGTGTCTTAATGTCTATTTTGCCTTATAAGATACCTTCTAGACCTACAATTAGCACGTGCAGGGTTAAATGCTGCTATCAGAAGGCCCAATGAGACAAGGGAATGTGTGTTAAATAGCTTCAATTAAGTGTGTGGATCAAGTAGCATGTTCTAGAAGACTGGATGTTAAACATCTCTATAATAGTTTCTTAATTAACTGAAAAACATTCTTATTCCCAATAGGAGCTGTATACTCTAGCTGGGTTCAAGTGAAGTGTAAATTGCATATTCTATAACTACTTAATAAGCCTTCTTTACCTTTGACACATGCTAATGGGAGCTAACTGCCATCTTGGCAAGGAATGTGATTTCACCTCAACATTCTACCTTTAAAACACTGACCTCCCAGGCAAGGGGACCTGTGGTGTGTCATGAGTTACCCGCTAACTTGTTGATTTCTTTCTATGCAAAAGAAACCAGTCAATGAAATGAAATGGCAGCAGGCAGACACGGGGGAGCCAAACTCTGACTGTAAAAACTGGAAGGTGCTAATTAAGGTAAACTCATCCGTGTTCCTAAAACCGAATAGCAGTGTGTTCTACTCTTAGGGGTGCATGACTTAGTGTGTCTTTCCAGTCCTTTCCTTCTAGGACTAGAGCCATCCTGGCTTTACTATCGTTTCCTTTCTGAGGACATAGATCTATCTTCATTTTATCCAAAGGAATTTCCCACTGTCCTTCCCATCGGGCACACGTGAGGACGGCTTCGTGGGCACTAGACACCGTCCATCATAACTCATGAGTCCAGACGTGATTTATGGAAGATAATTATTGATCTTAGAACTTCCTCCCTGAAAAGCCTCTTGGCTTTCTTTATAGATGAGGAAAAGGAAAAACTGGAAACAGAATTTCTATTTCCAATTTTTATTCAGTTCTAGTAAGTGACCAAGAGGAAAGAAAGGTGGCCTTAGTGATGAAATTGCTCCCCCTGGTGTCTGTTTTTAGGCATTGAAGGAGACGTTTGCCTGGGTAGCAAAGGCCGCTTTCCAACAGCCGATTCTTTTGATTGGTGGACCGAGGCCCTGACACAAAGGTCGACAGAGCTAATATATGCAAATGAATGGATGGGATTTACACAGGTCACGGAGCTAATATATGCAAATGATGGATGGGATTTGCCTAAGTGGAGAGTAAAAAAGCTGAATCTGAGCACCTTTTGATACTTGATCATAAAATATCTTATGATTTGAAAGGGGACCCTCCATCTCTGCTCCTGGTAGCCAGGTTGTGTTAAGCTGGGTGTGGTGAGCCACGCTGCAGTCTCAGCTCTTAGGAGGCAGAGCAGGCCTGGTTCATGTAGGTTGCTTGAGGACAGCCAGGTTTACATAGGGAGACCTTGTCTCAAAACAAATCAACAACACTTCTAAATCTTCAAAATGCAGCATGGCTAGATTTAATTTGATTTTATTTTTAGGTTTTTGAGACAGGATTTCTCTGTGTATCTCTGGTTGTCCTGGAACTGAATCTGTAGATCAAGACTGGTCTCGAACTCATAAAGATTCACGTACCTCTGCCTCCTGAGTGTTGGGATTAATTGTATGTGCCACCACCACCTGGCTGCTAGATTTAACTTTTATCAGTGTGGTGGTGGGATGTGTTATTCATGATTATAACTGGAATTTCTCTTATTAATTGCAGATAAGATTGGGCATCCTTTCTCAGATTGATTGGTCATTTGTATTTTCCCATTAATGAAATGCCTGCTCATGTCTTTTGCCCATTTTTATTAGATTGTTCACCTTACTGGTTTTATAGGCATGGATTAGACAATATCGGTGCCAGTCATTTGCTAGTGATGGATATAACACATGGGTTAGATGCTGTGGGTACCAGTTGTTTGCTAGTGATGGATATAACACATGGGTTAGATGCTGTGGGTACCAGTTGTTTGCTAGTGATGGATATAACACATGGGTTAGATGCTGTGGGTACCAGTTGTTTGCTAGTGATGGATATAACACATGGGTTAGATGCTGTGGGTACCAGTTGTTTGCTAGTGATGGATATAACACATGGGTTAGATGCTGTGGGTACCAGTTGTTTGTTAGTGATGGATATAACACATGGGTTAGATGCTGTGGGTACCAGTTGTTTGTTAGTGATGGATATAACACATACCTTCTACTCAGTTGGGTTTTGCTTTTCACTCTTTTAAAAATGTTTTTGTGCCTGGCAGTGATGGCGCCCACCTTTAATCCTAGCACGCAGGAGGCAGAGGCAGACGGATCGCTGTGAGTTTGAGGCCAGCCTGGTCTAGAGGCTAGAGAGTCACAGTTTCAGGACAGCCAGGGCTACACAGAGAGACCCTTTCTCCAAAAACCAAAACCAAAGCCAAAACAAAACAAAAAAAGGTTTTATTTTGAAATTAATTCCAATTTATAAACATACCCATTGCTTGTTTGTTTATTTGTGGTGTGTGTGGCAGGGAGAAATGCCAGTGAGTGTGCTGAGTGAGTGTGGGTCAGCTAGGGGTTGATGCTGATTGTCTTCCTCAGTTGTTTTGGGCCTAATTTTGAGACAAGGTCTCACTGAACCTGGAGTTCACCAGCTGGCTCCAGTAGCCGCCACAAAGCTCCAGGGATCTGCTTGTGTTTCTGCCCCCGCAGCGCTGGGATTACAGATGGCCCATGACTTTTTACATGGGTCCTGGGGATCTGAACTCAGGTCCTCATGCATGGTAAGTGCTTTGCCCAGTGTGGTGTTTTGAGTAAGGCTTCCCATAGGTTCATATATTTGAATACTTTTTCCCCAGTTAGTAAAACTGTTTGGAAAGGATCAGGAGGTGTGGCTTGTTGGGGAGAAAGCGTGTCATTGGGAACAGGTTTTGAGGTTTCAAAAGCTCATACCGTTCCTAGTCTCTCTCTCTCTCTCTCTCTCTCTCTCTCTCTCTCTCTCTCTCTCTCTCTCTCTCTCTCTCTCTCTCTCCCTCTCCCTCCCTCCTCCCTCCCTCCCTCCATTGTGCAGAGATCAAGATGTAGCTCTGAGCTACTGCTTCAGTGCCAGGTCTACCTGCCTGCTGCCACGCTTCCCACCACGATGGTCACAAAGTCTAACCCTCTGAAACTGTGAGCCTCAAATAAATGCTTCAGTAAGCTGCCCTGCTCATGGTGCCTTATTGCAGCAATAGAAATGCAACTAAGACACCCACTGAGCATCTATGTCCCCAGTCACCAAACAGGAACATTTGATTGTGGTGAGACCCAAACAGCACAAAATCAGATGCCTTCCAGTGCCCAGTTCATAGGGGGTTAGTGCATTCGGAATGTGGAACCAGCACCTTGGTCTACAAAAACTCCAGTGTGCAGCAGAGCCTGCACCTCCAGACTCCTCCCTGGTCACACTGCAGCTGCACACCAGCCTTTGTCTCAGTGGTTTTACCTCTGGCCATTTTATATAACTTGAACCCTTCAGTGTGTAACTTTTTTTTTTTTTTTTTTGGTATGAGTGCTTTGTCTGCATGTATGCCTGCAGGCCAGAGGAGGGCACCATATCTCACTGGTGATGGTTGTGAGCCACCATGTGGTGCTGGGAACTGAACTCAGGACCTCTGGAAGAGCAGCCAGTGCTCTTAACCACTGAGCGATCTCTCCAAAAAAGTGTGTGTAACTTTTTTTTTTTTTTAACCTTCTACAGGATTTCTGTCCATCCACACTGCTACAAGCATTTTCCTTAGCACCTCCTTGCTTGGAATATTCTGTTATGTGTATAAGCCACAATTTACGATTCAGCACTGCTTAGGGACATTTAGGTGTCTTTGTGTTTGGGGTATTACAAACTGTGCTGCTATGAACATTCTTGCTCAAGAGTTTGAGCGCCAGACTGCAGTTCTCTGGGACCTGGCAGGGGACTTGCTGGGTGACACGATAGTTGGGTGTTTAACTTTCAGAGGAGGCCCCAAGCTCCTTTCTCTAGCTGCTGCCCTAGCTCACATTCCCACCAGCAACTAACGTGTGAGCTACCGATGACCCCACTTCTTTTGCCACCGCTTGTTGTTTTCCCTTTTGTTGTTCATATTGTAATAATAAGTGCCAGTGTATATTAATGTTTGCTTTCCTGGGGTTTCCTGGGGGTATTTCCACACATGTGTACACTGTATGTCGATACTATCCATCTCCTTTCCTTCTGCCTTCCCCCCTCTTCCCATTTGAGGGGCCTTGTGGCTTTTGGTTCATTTGTCTTGTTTTTTGGGACATGGTCTCATACTGTAGTCCAAGCTGGCCTTGAATTTATGAAAGCTTTTACTGGCTATATAGCTGAGGATGGCCTTGAACTTTTGATCTTCCTATCTCCAACCCTGAGTGCTGAGATTACAGATGTGTCCATCGTACCTGGTTGTGGATTGAACCTGAATTTGTGTGTGCTACACCCCCACCTTCCCATAGATGCATATCCTAGTGGTGAAGTCATTTGGTTTGAATCTCCCTTGTGACTAGTGACATTAAGTGTATTTTCATGGGTTTATTATTGGTTTCAGTGTCTACCTCGGGAGGAATAAAGTCTTTCAAAATCTATTGCACATCTTTTTGTTTTGTTTTGTTTGTTTGGTTTTGGTTTTTTGAGACAGGGTTTCTCTGTGTAGCCCTGACTGGTTTACAATTTACTGTGTAGAGCAGGCTGGCCTTGAACTCAGGCTGCCTCTGCCTCCCAAGTGCTGAGATTAAAGGTGTGTGCCACCACCACCCAACTTCTTTTGCTCATCTTTAAAAGGGGATTTTATTCTTGTGCTTGTTGGAATGTCAAAACTCTTTACATATTGTGTTTTTGTCAGATTATGGCTTTAAGGACTCTCTTTCACCCCACAGTCGGCCATCTCACCTTCTCCTTGATGCCCTTTGGATGCGGATGTCTTCAGAAATGACGATTTTGGCTAGATTTCTCCAGGAGTTTCTCCTCTGTGATTTCCATGGCCTCTTAAATCTAGATGTCTTTTATCATTTGGGCATTTTCAGACGTTATTTATTTGAATCCTCCTTTCAGGCTCACTCCTTCCTTTTGTTTCAGGGATTCTGAAGGCTCCCTCGGAGCCCCAGCTAATGTTTCTGGGACTTTTCTCTCTGTTGTTTGGCGATTTCTCTGTCTTGGAATTCAGTGACTCGTCTAGTGAGGTTTTCTTTTCTTTCCTTTCAGTATATTTCTACAATTCACACTTGGTTGTTTCTCATACATTGTTTCTCTGTGGAGAATCTTTTTCTGTTGTCTCAGACTTGTCCAGAGGGGCCCGGTGTGAAGGCTGCTTTAAACCCCTGGTGGGATAATTGATGTCTTACCATCTTAGTGCCGGTGGCTACTCAGTCGTGTTTACTGGCTTCAGGAGCCCAGGCTAAGACATCTGCGTTCTCACCTCACCTGCTTGATTCTCAGTCTCATATAAACCTTCTGCTTGACAGACCTCTCTGACTCTGAGGTGACTGGGCTGTCAGATGTGGGTAAAAGTCAAGATTCACCACTGGGGACATGCGCATGCGTGCGTGCATGTGTGCAGAAGGTCCTACAGTTCTAGGCTCTGTTCATGTGACTGACGGGTTGTTCGGCTGCTGTGGGGTGATTACTCTCAGAACGTTGTTTGTCTAACTAGGTTGTCTCTTCAGGGCTTTTCTGAGGGCTCTTTGGGAAGACTGCATGAATTGCCATTTCTAAGGTTATGACTTCTCCAGCACGCTGTCCTGAGTAGGTGAGGTGAAGAAGTTCACAGACCCATCAGCGCTCTGTTCCTGAGGTCTGCCTGCCTTCCAGCAGCTTCTCTCCACACAGACTTTGGTATACCTGTTCCATGTATATCTGGGGGTGTGGCCTGGCCCTGGTCAAGACATCCATCTACTCTACCATGAAAGAGTCCGTCCCTTTCCATCTATAGATCTGTACCTGTCACATGTCAATTCTCCATAGATACGCTTGTTTGTTTGTTTCTTTTTCTAAAGATTTATTTATTATGTATACAGTGTTCTATCTGCATGTATGCCTTGTATGTCAGAAGAGGCACCATCTCTTATTATAGATGGGTGTGAGCCACTGTGTGGGTGCTGGGAATTGAACTCAGGACCTCAGAGAGAGCAGCCAGTGCTCTTAACCTCTGAAGCATTTTCTCCAGCCTTGTTTGATTGCTTTGACAGGTTTATATTGTCATCCAGTGTTAGTTCTCATCCACACTGATTGCAGACTTTTACCATGGTAGCAGGTTACCACAGTGTAGGGCTAATTCACTGAATCCTCATATTCTCATGACATTTTTTGGACAAATAAATGATATGAGACATTCTTCATTTCTTTGCTCCAGACAGCTTTGTTGAGCCTTGTAGAAATGCACACATTTGGAAACCCTGTATCTTTCATGGAAATTTACTGGGTTTCTTCCATGTCTGAGGGGCACCCTTCTGGAAGCTCACTCCATGGATATTCTTGGGTAACCATCTCATTGATGGCAGAACGGCCCTTCTTTTTCTGGTCCTTCTTTTCATGGACTGTCGTGCCAAATTCAAGTTAGAAAGCTGGTTTTGGTTTTTTAGATGGAGTCTGGCTATGTAGACTAAACGGGCCTTATTATTGCAATCCTGCCTCCACTTGCAGAGCTCTGGGAAGCTTGCATCATCAAGCCCAGCTACATGGGTTTGTGTTTTTTGAGACATAGGGTCTTACAACTCAGGCTAACTTTGAACTTGCTATAAGACAAGGCTGGCCTTGAACTCTTGACCCTCCTGCCCTACCTCTCAAGTGCTAAGATCATAAGCATGTACCACCACACCTGGTTGGTTGTTACGTTTTCTTTAATTATTCTTATCTATTAATGTGTGTGTGTGTGTATATATATATATATATATACATATATATATATATATATATATTGTGTGTGTGTGGTATATGTGCACACGTGTGCAGGTGCATGCACACATACACACACAGAGGGGAGGGTGCCCGATGTTCCCCTCTATCATATTCTCTCTTCTTTCTTTGAAGCAAGTTCAAAGAAACCTGGAGCTTGAGTTCTTTTGTTCAGAACGGAGGCCAGCAAGTCTCAGTGGTCCTCCTCTCTCTGACTGCGAAGGTTACAAGGCACGCATGGGACCATGTCAGGATTGTTACACGGATTCTGGGATCTGAACTCTTGTCCTTACACTTACACAACAAATGTTTAACCACTGAGCCTGCTCTCCAGGCTTATGTTGTTATTTTTAGCATGTATTTTTACATTGTTGCATTTAGTATCATTTTAATTAATGTTCTTCAGTAAGATTTTATAATTTTCTCAATCGCTTCTCTTTGGCTAGTATTATTGCTAGGTTAACTTCTTTTGTTGCTATTGAAAACAACATCTTCTTATATTTATTTAGTTTGTGATACTGTTGTCACTTGGGGGGAGCAGAGCCAAATTTAATCTAGACTAGGCTTGAAGTCAATGTGTAGCCAAGGGTGGCCGCCAACTTCTAACCCACCTGCTTCCATCTCCTGACTTGCTGGGATTGCAGGCATTTGAACCCAGAGTTTCATGCATTTGGGGCAAAAATTCTCCTGAGCTGCATTGACCCACTCATCTTGATTCGCTTTGAGATTGGATCTCATCAAGTTGCTCAGGCAGGCACTGGACTTGCTCAGTAGTCCAGGCAGGTTTTGAACTTTCTTATTTTTGTACAAAATTTTAATTTATTTATGTGTATACATGGTTTTTAATTTTAATTTACTTTTTAATTTCATTTTAAATTTCATCCACAGTTCTTCCCAACACCCCTCCTCCCATTTCGCCCTCCCCTCCAGCCCACCCCCCATCCACTCCTCCCAACTGGTAAAGGCTCCCATGGGAAGGCAACAAAGTCTGGCACATTAAGTTGGGCCAGGATCAAGCCCCTCCCCCTTGTAGTAAGTCTGATCATGGCATTCCTTCATAGGGAATGGGGTTCAACAAGTCAGCTCATGCACTAGGGATAGATCCTGGTCCTACTGCCAGGGGCCTCAGATAGTCCAAGCTTCACCATTGTCTCCCACATATAGGGGGCCTAGTTCAGTCCCATGGAGGGTCCACAGCTGTCAGTCTGGAGTTCATGAGTTTCCACAAGCTTAGCTCAGCTGTCTCTGTAGATTTCTCCGTTTCTCCGTCGTGTTCTTGACCTCCTGTGTGCAAGGTTGTGGCTGTGTAATGTGGCATGTATGTGAAGGTCAGAGGGTCCTGGAGATTGTATTCTCAGGCTTGGCAGAAAGTACCTCTGCTCAGCAAGCTGTCTTGCCCACTCAGCCTTTGGCCTTCTTATGCTCCTGACTCAGTCCTGACTTCAGCACAGATGAAATGACAGCCTGGTGTCACTAGGCCTTGCTGAGAATAATGGTTTTGAAAAAGAGTTTTTGAATTGTTCCGTGTTGTTGCATAGACAGGAAGTTTATTGCTCTTGTAAAACTGAGTTGTAATTTAAATTTTTTTTTAATTTTATTGTTTTATGCTTGACTACATGCTGACTAGTTTTATGTCAACTTGACACAAGCTATAATCACTTGTGTGGTGCTACTTTGTTTGTGCTGTAACAAAGCTTGCCAGAAAATCAGAGTGCAGAGTCAAGCCACTAGTTAGCCACAGAGGTCAGGCAATGGTGGCACATCCTTTAATCCTAGCACTCGGGAGACAGAGGTAGACGGATCTCTGTGAGTTCAAGGCCACCCTGGGCTACATGAGATTGATCTAGTCTAAAAGAGCTCCGCTGAGGTGGCACACACCTTTAATCCCAGTCTTTGGGAGTCACAGACCTTTAATCCCAGCATGAAGGAGGTGGAGAGAGGAAGGGATGTGGCTGGACAGAGAGAGGAATATAAAGCAGGAGGAGATAGGAGCTCAGGGCATTCAGTTTGAGGATTCGTAGGGACAGGATCGCCCCTTTGGTCTGAGAGTTACGTAGATGTAAAAACCAGTGACTGGCTGCTCTGCTTCTCTGATCTTCCAGGAAAGCTTTATCTGTTAAAGCACAAGCAAAATTTTGCCACACATCTGAGAGGGGAGAATCTCAGTTGAGAAAATGTTTCCTTAAGATCAGGCTATAGGCAAGCCTGTAGGGCGTTTTCTTAATGATGGGTGGGGGAGTGCCCAGCCCATTGTGGGTGGTGCCATCCCTGAGCTGGTGGACCTGGGATTGATAAGAAAGAGCTGAGCAAACCATGAGGAGCAAGCCAGGAAGCAGCATCCCTCCATGGCCTCTGTATCAGCTCCTTAGGTTTCTGCCTCTTTGGGTTCCTGTCCTGACTTCCCTCAGCAATGAACTGTTATCTGTAAGTGCAGACTGAGCGAAACCCTTTCTTTCTTAAGTTGTTTTTGATCCTAGTGTGTTATCAAAGTAATTGATTAAAAAAAAGAGTTTATCACCTAATTAAGGCAGCCTGCATGTGTATATTTGCCCTACATGTGTTCTCGATGCCTGCAGAGGCCAGAAGAAGGCACTGGATTCCCTGGAACAGGATTTACAGGCAATTGTGAGCCTCCATGTAGGCACTGGGAATGGAAACCAGGTCTCCTGGAAGAGAGCCAGTGCCTTTAGCTGCTAAGCCATCTCTCTGGCCCCCGTAATTGTAATTTTTTTTTTCTGTAGATTCTTTTGTAATCTAGTTCTGCACCCTGAGTCTCTGCTTCTCTTTGTTACGTTGTACTGGCTAAGATCTCTTTGGTCTTATATTGAGTAGAAATGAGAGCTGTGAGTTCCTTGGTTCTTTTTTTTGTTTTTCGAGACAGGGTTTCTCTGTGTAACAGTCTTGGCTCACTTTGTAGACCAGGCTGGCCTCGAACTCACTGAGATATGCCTGCCTCTGCTTCCTGAGTGCTGGGATTAAAGGCGTGTGCCACTACCGTCCAGTCTCAAGTGTAATAAAAATTTTTAAGAGTTATTTTTATTTTTAATTATGAGCATGGTGTGAGGGGGCTGTGCATGTGGAACCCATGGAGGCCACAGACTTTGGCTCTGGAATTACTGATAGTTGGGACATGGGTGTTGGGAGTCAAACTCTGACCCTCTGGTAGAACAGATCCTACTCATAATCACTGAGTCATCTCTCCAGCCCCAAATGTGACTCAGGGCAACACGATTTAATGAGAAGACTGGCTGATTATCGTTAATGCTGGCCCTACACGGCAACCCAGTGTTTTGTAGTTAGACTATAACACAGGGTGACTCAGTATCTCATATATACTTCCCTTTCAGAGTCAATATGTTATAACATAGACCAGAATTAGTGCAAAATAGCCCACCTAGGAAAGTCTTAAGAAAAAGGCTATTTCTCAGAAATCTCAGAAATACCTGGGAACAGAACTAATGACTGTAAATATTGCTTCCACTGGAAAATAATGATTTGATAATTTATTAACTAATGGAAGGTCTAAAGAAATGTTTTGAGTTCAGTCAGAAAGTTTTTCCCAGCATGGTCGAGGCTATGGCTTCTATCCTTAGTGCCATAGAAGCAAAAAAAAAAAAAAAAAGAAAAGAAAAAAAGAAAAAGAAAAAAGAAAAAAAAACCTAACTAAGTCCTTTATCGATTGTGTCAGGGCAAACTATTTAATGTCTTGAGTTTCTGTTTCTTCATCTACAAAATAGTGTCCATAACTATTTCCTGGGATCTTAGAAGGAGTAAGGGAATTGAGGTACACTGAATACCAAAGATAATAGGTGTTCAGAACATACTGTTCCCAGCTGCCTAATGGAGCCACATTGTCACGCTGTCTGTTACAATGACACTGAGCAAGAGGTCCCATCCCCTCGCCAGCTCTGTAGCCAGAGCAAGCTGCTAACGTGCTCTCTGTTTCTGTCCCTCGTCTGTGGACAAGCTTAAGAGACGCCCCTTCACACAGGCTGGCTTTGAGATGGAGTTTATTTCCGTAGCTAGTATTACAGAGAGAATATGTGGCTTACTGTATCAGCCTGACGGTCTTGTATTTATCAAGACAGCCATGGCCAGCCCTGGGCTCCTCGAGGTAGGATTCTCTGACTTGAATTCAGGGGAATAGTGAAGAGAGTCAAGAAACAAAAGAGACTTTCACATTCCTCCTGCTCTGCACCCCTTTTATGCTTGCTTCTCTAAATCTCCAGCAAGATCGGTGGCCTACACTTTTAATCGCTGCACTTCGGAAAAAGAGTTCTAGGCCAGCCTGGAACTCAGAGAGCAAGTCCCAGGACAACCAGGTCTAAATAAAGAGACAAAAATAATAAAAAAATTCTCTGTCTGTAGTTCAGTCTGGTCTTAAACTTGAAGGGACCCTCCTGCCCCAGCCTCGCGGGTACTATCATCCCAGGTGTGTAGTACTGTGCCCAGGCCAGCACCGGGCTCTGATTGTTTTATAGACTCCAGCTCTGGACACACAGGAAAAAGAAGCATAGATATTCTGGGTATGGTGGTGCATGCCTTTCAGTGCAGCAGTCTCTGAGTTTGAAGCCAGCCTGGTCTACACACTATGTATCTTAGATATGAGACTTCATCTTTGTGTATCAGGATCTTACTTATAGGAAGCCAGTACTGACCATGACTGTTGTGATAAACACAAGATGTCAGAGATGTGCCAATACAGTAAGCCACACATTCTCTCTGTAATACTAGCTACAGAAATAAACTCCATCTCAAAGCCAGCCTGTGAGGAAGGGGCTCCTGTTAAGCTGGTCCACAGATGAGGAAATGGAAGCAGAGACATATGGGACCTCATCTCAAAAAAAAAAAAATTGAAAAGGAAGCAAGGAAATTCTATCTCCCGGGGGTGTCTATCCTGGCTCAGTCATAATTATAATGAACTCCAGTATATTTTTGTTCCATTGTAAATGGTGTTTAGGTGGAGATCAAATTATAACATTAAAGGAATTTTTTTTAAAAAGATTAAATATGAAGTTGGGTGGTGATGGTGCACACCTTTAATTCCAGGACTCAGTAGGCAGAGGCAGGAAAATATCTGAGTTCTAGGACAGTCTGGTCTACAGAATGAGTTCCAGAACAGCCTATACAAGGAAACCCTGTCTTGGGGAGGGGGAGATGCAATATAAATCAGCTGCAGATGACACCAATTGTTGGTTTTTGTTATTTCTTTCTAGATTTATTTATATAAAGAGCCAGTATGGACAGCTAATGTTTCTGTGTGATTTTTCTACTGTCTGCCAGTTGACATATTGGTGACTCTTTTTCTGAGATACAGTCTTTATAACTTTATTGGTAGTTTAGTAGTGGTTCTAATACTATACATTCAAGTGGACAACCATAATTACTCTATATTGGGAAAAAGTTCACCCTTTACATATTGTACAGGGACTCTATATGTGAATGAGATACACATACACACATACACACACACACACAATTTATTTAAAAATAGGATAGACCAGCACCCAGGAGGCAGAAGCAGGAGGATCTCTGTGAATTCAAGGCCGTGGTAAGTTCTAGACAGCCAGGGGTCCATAGAGAGATCCTATCTCAAAACAAAACTAGAAAAGACAAGTACATGTTCCGCACCTGTAGCCCCAGCTTGTCAGATGTGAAGGCACAAAGATGGCTTGATTCCAGGGATTCAGCTGTCCTGGGCAACCTTGCAAGATGTCATCTAAAAAAAAAATGGAAGGAAAGAAATAAAGAAGCTAGAATTACTTAGGACAGGAAGAAAAAGGAGGGAGTATTTGATTGCCTAAGAGCCGTGAAATCCTGTAATTTTATTTTGCAGTAGACTTCTATCTTAAGTGCATTATTTAACATTCCTATTTCTATCTTCAAGAAAAAAGTGGTGTGTGGCGGACGTGTGGAGGCTCGCTACGCTATTGTCTACTTTTGTGTATGTTTAAATTTTTCTCTAAGTCAAAGGCTTTTAAAAATGGAATTTGCTCAGCAGAAAGATCTTCCAGTATCCTTGGGAAGAGCACAAAATACCTCTTGCTGAGATTCCATGGCTGTGGTGACCTTGGAGGAGAACTGTGTCTGAGAACCTGTGTCTAGGAGGTGGCTGGGACCAACAGGCCCATGGGTGGAGAGGGGCACAGCTGCAGGCCCTGTTTGGGCATCTGGGCCCCTGGTGAGAGATCCCCTCTAGGAAGGACAGAGAAGGCAAGGATGGACAGATAAACAGCAGCCTTCCAAAGACTGTGGTCAGAACTAGGGGAGTGGTCGTACCTTCTTGCTCTATTGAAGCCCTTGGATCTGCCAATGGGTTTGGACCGTCCTGTCACGAGGTTAGGTGTTCCAGTGAGCATCATGACAGCACTCAGAGACCGGAGTTTTGCTCTGGAAACTTCAAGATGCCACGGCTCCCTCTGTTGTCCCATGTGCCACACACCCAGTTCGAGCCTCTCCGGTCTTGTGGTCAGACGTCCCCTTGGTTGACCTTGGTTTATTGTTCTGTTGAGGCAGCCAGTCTCCCTCTTCAGTCAGTGATTGGTTGTTTGCCCTGTGCACCAGCCAGCACAATAGGAAGGCCTATTCTTGTTCAAGTCCCAGCATTCCAGAGGGACAGGAGACGCAGGACACAGCACTATTGAGAGTCGGCTGACCAAGATCCAATGAATGGAGCGCTTACAGAGTCTTTCCATGCTTAGCTGTCTGTGGCTTGGATAGTGTCTATGAACTTTTGACCTGTCAGCAAAACACAACAAAATCAGGTAGGAGAGATGGCTCAGTGGTTAAGAGCACTTGCTTCCCTTCCAGGGGACCTGGGTTCAGTTCCAAGCAACCACATGGTGGCTGACAATTGTCTCTAGTTCCAGAGGCTCCAACACCACCTTCTGGCCTCCTTGGGCAAGGCACAAACATGGTGTGTATCCACACATTCAGGAGTGTATGTACACACCTTTAATGAATAAGAAAATAAAGAAATCTTTTTCAAAATACAGCAGGCGTTTTCTGAGTAGATAAATAAGAGTTCTGGTTAAATACACTATAACGTAGGTAAGCTAGGGCCACAGAAGACTGAGCCAAGGAGTGGCATGCACGCGTAAGAGTGATGGCGATTCCTATAGAAATTAGCTGTAGGAAGCGAGAGGCCCCTAGGAGGCTGCTTCAGTGTGTGAGCGCAGGATTCCCCATTGATAAGACTGTGTGACTCCAGCCAAGGTTCTTAACCTTTCTGTGTCTCAACCTCCAAAACGAACCAACAGCCTTACCAGGAGGAGAGGGTGTGGTCAGCCTCCTAGAGCTCTGTGGGTCAGATGTGCGTGGGCCTAGAGCTTGGCGGATGGCAGCTAACAACAGACCTGGACTTCCTTTGAGGGTTGGACGATATGAATGGACAGTTGAGGAAAAACTGGAGTTTGATCCCCAGCACCACAATGGGGAGGGGGAAAAAAAAAAGAAAGAAAACCAGCAGCATGAAATGGTCACAGTGGAAACAGGTATTACAGCTCCCAGTCAGTCTGGGGGCTCTAAGGGATGACGAATAAAAGGGCTTGCAGCTGAGTGTGAGGTAACTTAGGTGGCCAGCAGGAGGAAGGCCAGAGTGTGTCTGTAGGCCACCAGCATGCACGATGTCCCACAAGAAACACATGCAGGGATCTGCTGCCTTCTCACACAGTCTTAATCATAGGTGAAAACAGCTTGTGAAGGAGGCTGCCCCAGACCCCTAGACAGAGCCTAATGCGAGCTTGCCAGGAAGAGCTGCAGCTGCATCTCAGTTAGCTGATGGCTGACAGACCCTGGCAAAGGCAGGGACCAGCAACACCTGCAGGGGCAGAGACCAGCAATGCTGGCAAAGCCTAGCAGTTAGCAGGCCAGCCAAGGTCAATGCCTACTGAGCAGGGACTTCTGAGTGTGGCCACTCTCCTACCCTGAGCAGTGTGTGAGCTGCTTGTGTGAGTCCTTGCTGGTTGGGTGAGGGAGCTGTGCACAGAGAGAAAGTCCCTACCCTGCTCAGTGGTAGCTCTGTTGGGGGCCCCTCCCATAGGATGCTAATCTGACTTTCCTGGCACCCTTTCTTGAGCTCATCTTTCTGCAGTAAATTCTTTTTGAAAAATTTTACTTTTTAATTAAAATATGTCACTTTTCTCCTTCCCTTCCCTTCTTCCAGTCTCTCCCAAGCCCTCCCTCTGACCCTTCCATGTCTCCCCACTGTTTTCAAATCAATAGCCTCTTTTCCCCTAATTATTATTGTTACAAATATACAGATATGTATGCAAAAATATATAAATACAACCTGCTAAGTCCATTTTTGTTGTTTGTGTGTATATGGTTTGGGGGCTCGATTTGTATTGGATAACCAATTGGGGTACTCACCTGTGTGCTAGGCAAAGTCTTCCTTTCTCGGCAGTCAGCTGTTGTCTGTAGCTCCTTGTCCAGGGTGTGCCCCACAGGATTTTCCCTTTTAGTGTTAGTGTGTCTGTTGATGCTGCTAAGCTCAGATCTTGTCTATGCAGCCATCTCTATGAGAGAGCGTTTCACAGTAGACTTCCTGGTGTTCTAGCTCTCACCGGTTCCCCACCCCCTCTTCTGAGATGGTCCTTCAGCTGCAGGAACTGTGGTATAGATGTATCTGACGAGGCTGGGCCACCCACTGTCTGTTGATCTCTGCGTTGTATCTGGCTGTGGTTTTCTGTGATGTCTCCATTTGCTGGGAGAGAAGCTTTGATGAAGGGAGGCTACACTTACCTACAGATACAAGGATAAGATTTAGGATGTAGGAAGGGATCATGCTGGTCGCTAAGCTTTCTCTGTAATGAAATATTTTAGAAATTCACCCTTTGTGGCTGACTTTCACTCTTCGAATTTTCTAGAAGAACCTGGAGCTGCCTCAGTGGGGGCTTTAGTGAACATCCAGAAACTTCAGTCCTTGAGCACACTCCTGAGATGAGACCTTCCCTGTTGCTCCTGAGAACCTCTGTGTGTTTCTGTTTCAGAACTAATAGTAACTACCTCAGGTGTTACTGTTAATCCTTATTGCATGTTTACCCCATGCCAGGAGGCGTTTCAGTCAGCTGTGCGTGTTAACACCTCATTCCTGACAGCTCTGTCTCACAAACGAGAAACCAAAGGCTATAGCTTTTCATTTTACTGAACAATGTGGTCTGGAAAGATGACTTAGAGGGTATTGCACTTGTGACACAAGAGTGAGGCCCAAACATCAGATCTCCAGGACCTACGTAAATAGTAAACACTGGGAGGGTGTGGTGGCATAGACCTGAAACCTCAGCTCTTGAGAAGCAGAAACCTACAATCCCTGGAGTAAGCCGGCTAGCCGACTAGCTGAATCAGTGAGCTGTGGGTTCAAGTGAGAGACTGCATCTCAGTATACAAGGTGGAGGGCTACTGAGGAAGTCAGCTGAAGGCAGCCCCCTGCAGCATCAACCTCTGGCTCATGTTTGCATGTGCAACTCCACACATATGTCCAAACATAGAAATACAGGAATTTACGCCACAGACAAACACCCCAAATATAATGCTATAAAAGATGTATTTTAACTTTTAAAAAGATTTACTTTTTACTTTTTATTTGTGTGTGTGTGTTTACATGCACACATGCTTGTGTGACTTTACGTGTGTCTCACGTAGGTGCTAGAATCCTAACCCTCTGCAGGAGCAGAACATGCTCCTAACTGCTGAGCCATCTCTCCAGTCCCCCAATTTTTTTTGTTTTTTGTTTTTTTTTTAATTAAAAAGAGAAAAGACAGGGGCCAGAAAGATGGTTTAACATTTAAAAGTGTATCCTGCTCTTGCAGAGGACCTGAGTTCAATACCCAGAACCCTATGTCTGGCAGCTCACAACCACCTATAACTCCAGCTCCAGAGGATCTACCACCCTCTTCAGACCTCCCTGGGCACCTGTTCACACATGCCAGACATACAGACACATAGGCACACACATACACACACACTTGAAGAGAAATACTAAGTCTCTGAAAAGAAGAAAACATGTTTCTTTAAAGAGAAATGTTTTATTTCTCACATTGTTTTCTAGTACTTGTTCACAGACATTTATTTCAATGACTGATGATTTACAAGAAAATGACACATGCTTTCGTGTTTTTGTTTTTGGTTTTTTGAGACAGAATTTCTCTGTAACTTTGGATCTTGTCCTGGAACTCACTTTGTAGACCAGGCTGGCCTCAAACTCACAGAGATTCGCCTGCCTCTGCCTCCTGAGTGTTGGGATTAAAGGTGTGCGCCACCACCACCCAGCTGCTTGTTTCGTTTGTTTTTTTTAAAAGTGGAAGAAAGAAAAAGAAAACAATTTCCAAGCCACAAATTAGTTAAAAAAAAAAAAAAGACAGAGCCGGGTGGTGGTAGCGCACACCTTTAATCCCAGCACTCGGGAGGCAGAGGCAGGCGAATCTCTCTGAGTTCAAGGCCTGCCTGGTCTACAAGAGCTACAGAGCTAGTTCCAGGACAGGCTCCAAAGCCACAGAGAAACCTGTCTCGAAAAACTAAAAAAAAAAAAAAAACCAAGAAGACAGAAGTGAGATAATGCTTTAGTAACAGAACTCATTTTCAACACATCTCTCGAGCCATCCAGATGTTGATAGTCCTCCAGTGAGTCACTAAAATAAAATATCTTCAAGACACTGGGTGCTTTGGCTGGCCAGAGAGGAAAGACAGACTTAAGTACTAAACTCCTTGGTGTGCCTAAAACTTGGGCCAGTTTTCAGATTAATTCTTTCCCCCAGGATAAAAGTCAAGTTACAAGACAATGCAAATAATTTGTTGTGGGCATTTTCTTTTTATATCAGAGACGAGACGCCTCTAATAATAAAAGAAGAATCCTAGACATCTACTACCTGAGCCAGAAGCCCACAAAGGTGGTCAGGTAAGGCCTGATATTCCTGTGTCCTTGGGCCTTGGGCA
Organism: Arvicola amphibius; assembly: GCF_903992535.2. Lineage (NCBI taxonomy): Eukaryota > Metazoa > Chordata > Mammalia > Rodentia > Cricetidae > Arvicola > Arvicola amphibius. Next base: position 87,840,091 of record NC_052058.2, on the reverse strand, counting down.
TGCTAGCCAAGAACTCTACCCTGAACTCTATTTCCAGCGGCAGGTAAAACCTTTGGTAGCATAAAAAAACCTAGATGTTATTGGGGGTGGGATTCATCATTCGGATGTCTGTGAAGGGTTTGAACCTGAAGAGGACCTGCTAGAAGACAGACTTGATACCTCATAATTTCAAAGCCAAAGTCTGTATCTCCTCATCCATATTTGGAGACAGGAAAACAGGTGTTGGGGGGGTGTTGACAGGTGTTGGGGGGTGTTGACAGGTGTTGGGGGTGTTGACAGGTGTTGGGGGGGTGTTGACAGGTGTTGGGGGGGTGTTGACAGGATGTCAAAAGCCTCAAGGAACCCAGACCAGAACCCACGTCCTATTTGGAGTCACCCAGGGAGATTTGTTGCTCTTTGTGTTTTGGAAACTTGATAAGGGCTAGTATTTTAAAAGGGACATGACTCTGAGAAAAGGTATATTATAAGCCAGGTGGGTGGTGGTACTCGGGAGGCAGAGACAGGCAGATCTCTGTGAGTTCGAGGCCAACTTCAAGGTCTGCTGAACTAGTTCCAGGACAGGCTCCAAAGCTACAGAGAAACCCTATCTCCAAAAACAAAATCAAAGACAAAAAAGGGTAATTACCCTGAAGTGGGGTCTAAGGTGGGGCTCAGTGAGAGAGCATGGCGCCCCGAGTTCAATCTCTAAATACCAATCAATGACTCAGCCACACAATAATCCCCCTAGTGTTCTGGAAAATTCCATAGCTATTTTCTGGGGGTGTTTAGGACATGGTCACATGTATAGCAGGCTGCGTTGAATTTGCCCTTTAGCTAAGGATGACTTTGAACTTCTGACCCATCTGCCTTCCCTGGCTAACAGTCTCTAACTTCTGAGGAAACATTAGGGGCCTTGCAGGATTAGAGTAGCCAGAATTTAAGGTCAAAAGGCACAGCAGGTGCCCAGTGCTGAACCCTTCTGTTATTTTAAATGTGGACTTTAAGGAAGACGGAAAAACACTTCCATGTCCACCCAGGACGGGGGTGCTGGGTTTGGCTGAGACAGGACAGGACCTGTTATGACTCCCCATCATGTCTGCAGCTTCTCATCGAGGGACCCAGAGTCCCTAAGTTCCTGGAGCCAGACTGAGTATTCCAGTAAAAGCCGAAGGAAATGCTCTAGACCACTGAGCGCCCTCCAGTGGGCTGACACGGGATAGGGACATTAGCGCAGGTTTTCAGTGTCTGGTGCTGCTCCTATGGGTCACCGGATCACACACATTTACCTTAAGAGGAGATCAGGAAGCAGCTGATTAAATCCTAGGAGCCCCTGAAATGTTTTCACAGGCATGCTGCAAGGCCAAATCCAAGGAAGGAGGATGGGTGTGTCACCAAAAAGGACTGCTGCCAGGGGAACCCGAGCCTGGAGAGCAGCTTCCCATGCCGGAACCCTGAGGACAGCTTCCCATGGAGCTTGAAGCTGGCCATCTTTGGCATTTTCATCATTGTGTTGTTTGTCTACATAACTGTGGAAAAGAAGCCGCTCTTGCGTTAAACTTTTTTTTTGTTTTTTTTTATATTTATTTATTTATTCGTTCATTCATTCATTCATTCATTCATTTTGCAATATTCTGTCTTGTGTGTCTGCCTGCAGGTCAGAAGAGGGCATCAGATCTCATTTCAGATGGTTGTGAGCCACCATGTGGTTGCTGGGAATTGAACTCAGAACCTTTGGAAGAGCAGGCGATGCTCTTAACCACTGAGCCATCTCTCCAGCCCCGTTAAACTCTTTTTTAAAGAGTTTTTTTAAAAAAAATATTTATTATGTATATAATATTCTGTATATGTGTGTATGCTGACACACCAAAAGAGGGCACCAGACCTCATTACAGATGGTTGTGAGCCACCACGGAGTTGCCAGGAATTGAGCTCATGACCTTTGGAAGAGCAGGCAATGCTCTTAACCTCCAGCTCCTTGCATTAAACTCTTTAGGAGCAAAACAGAAGGGCCTTGGCTACAGCCAGGCAGCCCCTCCCACTGCCCCAAATGTCCCCGCCCTCGCCTTGCATGGCCCCCTGCCTGGCACGCTCCCTCCACGCCCCCCCCCCCCCCCCCCCGCCCCTATACTGGCTCCTCCGGGCTGTGTCTTGGTTCATACAGGTGGAGGAGCAAGGGCAGAACCAGGCAGCATGCTAGGTGCAGGATGGTCTGTAAGTCAAGTAAGCCATCATTAAAGGTGCCAACACATCCAAGCGCTCTTCTGTCAAGGAAACTGCCCGGGTCTGCTCCCTCCCTCCTTCCTCTGTTTTGTTCCTGCCCTCTTTTCCCCCAAAACAAAGAGGCCTCACATTCTTATACCAGTCCACTTGCTAGTGCAGAACGTGAAACAAAGAGAAAATTATATTCTTAATAAAATGTGTGCAGCTATCCAGACAGTGGTGACATTTCCAGTTTGGCATGGTGATGTCAGTGACCTTGATAGAGCACAAATCTGTTCCTCCTCCGCAGCAACCCCTTAGCCTCAGACGGGGCTCTTCTCCACTGACTTGATCTCTGGTTTGCATCAGAACCGTTTGGGGAAGAGGAGGATTTTTCCGTTTTCTGTTGGTGCTCTGTGACCTTTCCTGGGAAGATGTAAATAAGTGTCTGCTTGCCCCGGATAAGGCACAGGGGACAGACGGAAGAAAAATAAATAAGTGTAGGAATCCAGTCTAGCTTGGCGGCCCTAGTTTATTGTGGTTATTGAAGGTGAATGAGTGAAGATTCCTTTCTAGAGCAGGGGCTCGGGCTCGGGAAAGCTGTGTCTAGGAGGCTCCTGGAGAGCCAAGGCAGCTCCCCCAGAGAGGCTCCTCTCTCCGCAAACTGCTTACTGCTTGCTCTGAGCTCAGAGAGGGGCCTCACCAGCCTTGTAGATTTCCTGCGAGTTACTGGAATTGTCTTGGAGTTTTATGGGCCTTTCCTCACATCCCTCCAGGAGGGAATGCTTCAGGCTGGAGGCAGAAGCTACACAGCTGTTTATTGATCAGGAATCGTTTGACCCTCAAAATCTATGAGAACAGGGCAGCTGCCAAGGTAAGCCATTACGTGGTGCTGGAGAAGGAGGGGAAGCCACAGGTCACATGTTAGTCACCGTTGGGGTGGAGTAGCCATGGAAAGGCTAGCTCAGCCATTAAGAGGTGAGGATGGCTGGGCTGGAGGTCAGAGACAGAGCAAGCGAGGCGAGTGTGAGGTCTGGACTCCAGCCAGCACAGGAAGAGGTACTGTGGCAATTTTTATGGCTGCTAAAGCAAACCCTATACAAATGAACAATAATGGGGACTAGCTTAATAAACAGAAATACTGCCTCTTAGAGATGAAGGGATAATCTAAAACATTAACACCCAGATTGTCGTAGAAGGCACTTAATTAAAGTTTCCTTTAAACTTACTTATTTTATTTTTTTTGTGTGTGTATGTTTGCCTTCTTGTGTTTTTTTAAGATTTATTTATTATGTATACAGCATTTCTTCCATGTATGCTTGCATGCCAGAAGAGGGCACCAGATCTCATTACAGATGGCTGTGAGCCACCATGTAGTTGCTGGGAATTGAACTCAGGACCTCTGGAAGAGCAGTCAGTGCTCTTAACCTCTAAGCCATCTCTCCAGCCCAACTTACTTATTTTATATGTATTAGTGTTTGCTTGAGCCTGTATGTGTATCACGTGATGCCCAGTGCCAATGAAGATCAGAAGAGGGCATCAGATCCTCTAGAACTGGTGTTACAGATGGTTGTGAGTCACTGTGTGGCTGCTGGGAACCAAGCCTGGGCCCTTTGCAAGAGCAACAAGTGCTCTTAACCCCCAAGCCATGGCTCCAGCCCCACGATGCTTATTGTTTTTAATGGTAGTCAAAAAGGACAGATTTGCTCTCCCTGTATTTTCCTAACTTCACGAGAGGGAAACACACAAGTGTGTACTACTTCATTGGTGACTGGGACTCTAACTTTTTCTGATTTTACTTTTTTTCAAAATTTAAAGATTTCTACAAACTGTGCATTAATTTGCTGATGAGAAAAACATAATTTTTCAAAGCTATACTAACCAGGTATGTGCGGTGTGCATGCGGTCTCAGCTACATGGGACGCTGAGGCAGGGGATCTCAGGAGCCCAGGAGTTCTAGGCCAGCCTAGGCCACATAGTGAGATGCTGTCCCCTGTCTTAGTTTACTTTCTCTTGCTATGATAAAATACTGACCAAAGCCGACCTGGGGAGGAAACAGTCTGGCTTAACTTTCCCCATCCCAACACATTATTGAAGGAAGTCAGGGCAGGAACTCAAGCCGGAACCTGGAGGCAGGAACTGAGGCAGGGCCCGTGGAGGAGTGCCACTCACTGGTTTGCTCAGCTGCTTTCTTATTTAACCCAGGACTTTCTGCATGGGGTGGTACTGCCCACACTGTGTTGAGCCCTCACGCATCAACCATTAACCCATAGAAAATGCCCCACAGTCAAGCCCACGGGCCAACTGATGGAGGCGGTTCTTCAACTGAGGTTTCTGCTTCACAGGTGATTCTAGTTTGTGACATAAAATTTTAAAAAATGACACACTAGGGGCTGGCGAGATGGCTCAGCGGTTAAGAGCATTGCCTGCTCTTCCGAAGGTCCTGAGTTCAATTCCCAGCAACAACATGGTGGCTCACAACCATCTGTAATGAGATCTGGTGCCCTCTTCTGGCCTGCAGGCATATATGCAGACAGAATATTGTAAGCTTAATAAATAAATAAATAAATAAATATTTAAATTTTTTTTTAAAAAAATGACATACTGTATATACTGTGTATACTGCAAGGTACACAGAACTCTGCTAAGTCTTATTAGACTAAAACATAAATCATAAAAAATCTAGAACTTAAAATATGAAATATTATTGAAAACAAGTAAATAGGATCTTACTCAGATGGATCAGCTGTGGAAAATACTGTTGTCATCCACGAGCTAGCGACTTCTGTGCTGCCTGGAGAGAAACCCCGGGTAGACGAGAGGAAAGCTCTTCCGAGGCCGGCCTCTAGAAGCTTGTGTCTCCTCGGCTTTGGGCAGCAGCCGGTGTTACAGCTCAAAGACCCTCAGCTCCCAAGACTTCACAGCTCTCTGGGACTCCTGAGGCCAGAGTCCTTGGGCTCGCCTCTGGGCTCCTTACAGCTTTAATCAGCTCCCTGCTTTCTTGTTGTCTCTCTTCTGTCCCCCTTTTCTTTTCTTGGTCACTGCTGGACTTTCAGCCGTTCCTTCAGTTGTCCATGGCTGCAAGCAGGACGGATAACTCGGTACACGTCTTCCTTAGGGCAGCATTTGGAAGCCACATACCTAGGCGGTCATTCAGTTACTGGGCCTCAGTGTAGCTTGGGTCACTCAGACCTGGATATCCCCGAGGTGGGATGCCTTTGAGCAGATAGGCTCTGTGGGTGGACCAGCAGGCGGTCCCAGGCCACATTGCCATACCAGAACCACCTGATGGGTCCTAGACTTCTGCAGACAAGCACTGCTTCTGCTGTCAAGCAGTCCTGTCAAGCCTACCCCAACTCTTCTTTCTCAACCAAGTGGGCATTTTGGGCTGTGAAGCCAGGGCACCGAGCTCCAGGTTCTCGTGGTGAGTAAGCTAGTTGTTGCCAAGTCTAGTGGCTGGTATCAGAAACAGCTGCTAGCTACTAAGGCTGCCTCTGAGGCTACCAGATGTGGTCAAGCTATTCAGCAGCTGTAGCTGAAAGCCTGGGACTCAGGGGCAGTGCCAGATGACGTTGGCTCACACAGCACTAGGCAGTGTCCCGAGTCCCCTGGTGGACACTGCTGTTTTTCCTAATTTAACTTTAGACTCTTTGTGGATTTCATGTCATGCATCTCGGTCCCATTCCTCATCTCCCCATCCCTTTGTATCTGCCCTCTGCCCTTGCAACCTCCCTGCACAGGATAAAATAAAATAAAATTTAAAAGAAAAGAAAAAAGAAAGAGAAAACTCTCATCGCGGAAGCTGCAGTGTGACACAGTGAGCCACACAGTAAACCCCTTTAGTCCACACACCTTGCAGAGTTCATTGCAGAGTCAGTGGCTTGGTTCGAGGCCTCTGGTTTCTGCTACACTCTCAATATTAGGCCCTCGCTGGGACCCCTCCTGGATGTCATTTTGTTGTCCTGTGTCATAGAGATCCTGCAACTTTGGGTCTGCAGGTCCGATCCCTTCACGTGCTCCTGCAGATCACAGATGGGTGGATGTTGGGACGAGCCAACACATAGCCCTGGTTCTGGGCCTGGGTGGTTGGTTGCCTACCAGTTTTCTCCTGTCCTCACCACCAGGGTGAGCTCTCCTGCATTGCCCCAGCTAGTTCACCCCTGCAGCAGCGGATGAGCAAGGGGTGGGACAGGTTCTCCTGCTTTCCCACCCTCAGGGTTGTCTCTCCCACACCTACACCATCAGGACCACCTCTACTATGCTGCTCAGGTGAGGTGCAGGGCCCGCTCTCCCCAGTGCTGCAGCTGGTGATGAGCAGGGACAGCTCTCCTGCTCTTATATGACCTGTCAGGGTCAGCTCTCCCACTTGCCTCTGGCAGTGAGGCAGGGGATGCAGGAGGGTAGATGGGGGGCAAGGCCAGATCTCCAGGACGGGCTCTCCCTTGCCCCTGTCAGCAGGGTCTGCTCCACCGTGCTGCCTAGGTAAGGTGTGAATCTTCAGCTTTAAGCCATGGGTGTTGCTTATGACCCAAAAGAACAGGCTGGTGCAAAGCCTCTGGGATCAAGGCCCTGTCTAAGGGTGAGTGTATCTGGTGCTCCTTAAAGTCATACTTCCTCCACCATTGTCACACTGCTGCCATCTTCACGGCCACCATGCTGCTTCCTCATATCCAGTGTGGCCTGCACTTCTGAGTAGGCAAGGAAAGGTCACTTGGGATTGGTCTCTGTTTCATCTATACACAGTACCAGGTGTTGTGGGAGACTTTGGTAGGGACTGATGACAGACCAAAGTAACGATCACACCAGAATCCATCTTGGTAAGCCAATAGGTTTATTGGGGTCATTTACAGGAACAGGGTTTCTCAAAGGCAGCTGCCCCATTGGAAAGCCCACCCCATCGCGAGAGACAACTCAGGAAAGCTGCAACCCTGAGCGCCCTGAGGACAGCCCAGATAGCTTAGCTTGGGGGGTCAGTGTCTTCCAGGCAGCAGCTCCACTTCCCATCTCTACCTGTGGTGGTGGTGGTCGTCGTCGTCGTCGTCTTCTTCTTCTTCTTCTTCTTCTTCTTCTTCTTCTTCTTCTTCTTCTTCTTCTTCTTCTTCTTCTTCTTCTTCTCCTCCTCCTCCTCCTCCTTCTCCTTCTCCTCCTCTTCCTCCTCCTCCTTCTTCCTCTTTCTCTTCTATTCATCTTTCATCTTCCTTCCTTCCTCTCTCTCTCTCTCTGTCTCTCTCTCTCTCTCTCTCTCTCTCTCTCTCTCTCTCTCTCTCTCTCTTTTCTTGGTTTTCCAAAACAGTGTAGCCCTGGCTGTCCTGGAACTCGCTCTGTAGACCAGGCTGGCCTCAAACTCACAAGTGCTGAGATAAAAGACGTGGGCCACCACCACCCTGCTCAGTTTGCTTCTTCTCTATCTTGAATCTTGTGAGTTTTAGTTTTCCCAGACAGTGAAGTCTGTATACTTCCTGAGTCTCATTTGAGCCTCCAGGCTCCTTCCTGAAGGGACCTTTCAATTTAGGACTTTTTGAGGCTTAAGGGGCCTCCCTCCGGATGATGTTTTATTTCCTGGAAACTGCTTTATCAGGATAGGTGACACAGGAATGTCTCTCAGCCGTGCACTAGGCGAGCTCTAAGGAGTCTGCTTACATACCTGGGGATGGATTGGACCAGTCACAGACATTCATTTGGCCAGTCACAGCTTGGTGTGTAGCACTAATCAGTCTTTGAGGCTTGTGTTTGGGACCCATCATGAGCTTCCCTTTGGTCATAGTAGACCCTCTGCTGGATAAATTGCCCCCTGTGGCCAAGTTAGAAATGGTTCTCTCAGGCTTGTGATTGCACAAGTCTGACCCAACCTGAGGCTCTGCCTCTCAGCTGCTGTCTTTTGCATAGTTGTCCCAAGGCATCTATGGAGTATTCGAGATGGCTGGTGTTGGCTTAAGGGTAGTCCGGGTAGCTGTTAGACAGTCTTTTTGCTCAAAGCAGCTTGGGCAGTAAGAGAGAGTTCAGCTGCTAATTAATCTAATAGCCCCATCCCCAACAATTTACTGCTAGGACCTAGGTTCAAATCCCCAGTCCCAAGGAGAGCCAATGTCCTCTTATGGTCCCTGCAGATATTGCACACACACACACACAGTACAAAGACATTCATGCAGGCAAAACATCCATACACATAAAAAATAAATCTTAAAAAAATTGAAAATAACTACATTTTGGAAATACTGAGAGATGCTTGCAGCAGCTATTCTATGGCCACAAAAGAGGGACTGAGGAGTTGACTCAGTGGTTAAGAACATAGGCTGCTGCTCTTCCAGAGGACCTAGGTTTGACTTCCAGCACCCACATGGTGGCTGACAACTGCCTGCAACTCCAGTTTCAGGTATTGTAGCTGAATGCGTAAAAGGAGCAGGGGGGCACAAGTCAAATAATCCCAAACTAGCTCCAAAAGATTCCAATTATTATTTTTGTTGTAAGGGGAAAACTCACAGAACAGGAATGACAAGTCCAACCTCAAGGTGTAGAACGTGGGAACAAGACTGTGAGAGCTGGGCAGGCCAGTGGTTTTCTCTAGGCACCCAAAAGGTCACAGCCTCTTGAAGGTCATTGGCTGAAGGAGATTCCCCATCACCTCCCCCTTTTATCTAAATAAGAGAGTTCTAAACCCAATACACACTAGGAACAGATATCAAGTATAAAATTAGGATTACAACCAGCATAAACAATATTAAGCAAAGAACATATGCTAAATGTTTTAATAAACATTCTTTCCTAAATAACTTAAACAACATAGGTGTACAAATATTGTAAACAGAAATAGAAGCATATTCAATATAGCAAATAGAATTTGAACTTGTATCAATATACAAGAATCTTTACCAATGTAAATTTTCCATAAATAATACCTCATGAGTATTCACTCTATTATTCACTATTATTAGTAGTAGTATGAAAAAATTCACACTAATCTACCTATTTAAGGTATAATACCTTTCTCTAGTCTTCATGGGTACCACATGCATATGATGCACAGATATACATGCAGGCAAAACACCCATATATAATTATAATAATTTTATTAATTATATAATATATAATTAATATATATAATATATAATTATTAAATAATTTTAAAAAGAAGTGCAAGCCAGGTGTGGTGGCATATGGCTTTAATCCCAGCAGAGGCAGGAGGATCTCTGAGTTTGAGGCCAACCTGTTCTACTGAGTGAGCTCCAGGACAGCCAGGGCTACACAGAGAAATCCTGTCTAGGAAAAAAAGAGGAGGAGGAGGAGGAAGGCTGACTCACAGACGTTGGCCTGGTACCTTACTACTGCTGCAGCTAGTTCTGCTCAGGCTACCAGACCTGCATTTAAGGCATGACATAAAGGATTATCTGCAGCTCATCACCAGCTCCACATTATATATTTAATCCAGAGCAGCAAGGAAGGTTAGGGAAAAGAGCTTTTGGTTTTAACACCCTCTATATTACAGATAAGGGAGAAGGAGACTGGACAAGCAATAACCAGAATGAAGGCAACACCCCTAAAAAGCTGCCAGAGTGAGTGCCTGTGTGTGTGTGTGTGAGTGTGTGTGTGTGTGTGTGTGTGCGCGCGCATGCACGCGCATGCATTCGTGCATGCACCAGTTGGTTCTTACAGATCAGAATCCGGTTTATAAAAAGTACACATGACCTAGTTTCCCGATTTGTCACTCCAGGGCTGCTTCGCTGGCCGGCAGCAGCTCAGAACTCTACCTCCACCTGCTTGCTGTTTGTTTTGAGACTGTGTCACACCCTGATGCCCAGCTGGATGAAGGGTCCCCCCAAAATCAGGTTCAGTCATTTGTCTTAAAGCCAAATATTTGGTGCACATAGAAACTTCCAAGCTAGCCATGGCCACAGAGTGAAATCTTATCTAAAAACAAAAACAGCAACAAAGAAAAAACAAAAACAAATGAGGAAAAAAATGGAAAGTGATGGTGAAGATCAGGAAGGGACTTGAATCAGCACAGAGGGACAGACAGAAGCAGGGACGAAAGGCATAAAGGGCTCATTAGCCTCAGTCAGAGTGCAGCCTGGTTGGTTATTATCTCAGAATCAGTCAAGAGGGCCTTGTTGAAAGAAGAAAGCCATGGCTCCCTGGGGATGGATTCCACTCCTGTCCACTCCAGTCACAAGATGTTTCTCGGTCAGATCTGCTGTTCCTGGAACCTAAGGTGAATAGAAATACCCAGAACAAAGAAGACAGGTGCAAAGTGGAGACGGAGATGCCAAATTCTTAATCTACTTTTAGTGTCCCCTATACCACCGGCAGCTCCAAGCAAGGAGTAGGAAAAGCAGCCACGGTCCTCGCTCCTGACCCAGCTGAACATCCTGACGGTTGGAGAGGTTGCGCTGGGCTGAGCTCCCACCTGTGGCGTCTCTTCCTCTCCCCGGGGAGACAGTGTCAGAACTGAATCAGGACAATCAGCTGGTGTCTTCTGGGGAGTGTGGCATCAGAACTGCTTGGCATGTATGGAGGAAACTCATTTATCAGGTGTCAGAGGAGGCATGGTTTGTGACAGAAGACACCTTGGGTTTTCCCGTCTCTAATAGACACTGACAGGACTCAGGATAGAGGGAGGTGAGGGATAAGTCTCTCAGGAGCCTGAGTATGCCGAGACGAGCTTCCAGGGAGGGGGGACGAGCCTGTCTGTGGAAGACACCCAAGAGACACAAATTCAGTAACTGATTTGCAATCCTGGGCGCTTGTGATAGGTGACAAATAGAATCAGCAGGAGATACATCTGCTCCCAAGGAGCACAGAGAGGTGCTGGGATGGAGAAGTCAAGAGACAGTTACAAGGGTAATATGGGTAATATCCTTTGATGGTGGCGCAGACTGTCCTGGGGGTAGTCGTCACAGACACAGTGTGTGGGAACTCCTTCTTCTTCTTCTTCTTCTTCTTCTTCTTCTTCTTCTTCTTCTTCTTCTTCTTCTTCTTCTTCTTCTTCTTCTTCTTCTTCTTCTTCTCTCCTCCTCCTCCTCCTCCTCCTCCTCCTCCTCCTCCTCCTCTTCCTCCTTCTTCCTTTTTAGAGACAGGTTTCTCTGTAGTTTTGGAGCCTGTCCTGGAACTAGCTCTTGTAGACAGTCTGGCCTCGAACTCACAGAGATCTGCCTGCCCTCCCAAGTGGGAGCTAGGATTAAAGGCGTGCTCCACCACCGGCCAGGCTATGTGGGAATTTCTTGAAGAACATGATGCCATGGCTGGGGAGAAAGGGGGTGAAAGTGGGTGAAAGAAGTCAGCCTGGGAGACTGCAGCATTTCCACAGTGACACTGGTGACCAAGGGACAGGGGACAACAGCGAAGGAGTGGTGCGATGCGGCCACCAAGGCAGGAAGGAGTCAGGTAATGGGGTCTTCAAGGCCATCGTGGTCTACGAGGGCAAACTGGAACTTGCCAAGAATAAACAAGGAACTTTCTAGAATCAGCAGTAGTAGATGCAGCACCACACAGCTAGATCCTAAGAACCCAGGAGCAGAGGCAGGAACTCTTGCTGTGAAGTGATGGCTACCTAGGTTACAATGTCTCCCTCTCTCTGGTTGTCTTCATGACAGTTTTCATTGCCACCCCAAGGCAGCTGGGGCAGGGCTCTAACAAAAGGGGCAGCCTCAGAAGATGTAGCTGAAAGTCTGAGCGATTTGGGGAGTGTGGGGCCCTGGCAACGCCAGGATCCGGGAGCTGCTCATCCAGCAGATACTGAGGCAGCGCTTCCATCCCATGCAGAGACAGCTTCAAGGGATTCTGCACGCTGGCAACCGCTGGGGAGCAGGTAGAAGGCTGCTCCCGGGGACCCTGGAGTCAGCAGGAAGCATTGCTACAACTGAGCTGTGGGGCTAGGGAGGTGGGGAGGAGACACCTCTAACTCCTCAGCTATTGAACTCTAAGAATGTCCCCAACACTGTGTCTTGGATGTTTATTAAGAGCCTTGTCTTTTACAACCCCCTGTTTCAGGTTCTGTTTTCCCGAGTGATTGAGAGAAATATGCAGGCATAGCACTGACTGTTACCCTAGAATCCACGTGCTTCCTTCTGGCTGCCCCTTGGCTGATGCACAGGACGCCACTTTCTCCGCATCTGTCCTGTCCGTAAACTGTCCACACTGTAACAATATCAGCTATGCTTGTGGAGGTCGTTCATGTGTTTGACATTCTGAAAGGAAGAGAAAATTCAAACGTGGGAGTGGGGAAGAACCATACACTAGATGCCAGATAGGTCCTGGGCAGATGAAAAGTTTTAACCCCAGCCAAAAGGGTCCCGTCCCAGATGCATAGCAGCCACCAGCTGTGTTTTCCTGTATTGGGGATCTTCTGGGGGACACTGCTTTCAGAGAGATTCTGCACTGTCAAACCCACCCCTTTGGAGGGCACACGGTGTCTCAGAGTCCTGGAGCCTTATGAGAAAGAGGCCTTGCCTCATCTCCAAAGACACAGTACGCCAGGCTTCCTCCTGCTTCCCACCTGGACAGTCTGCGTTTTTAACTATGTCCTCTTCCCTGCTGCACATCTGGAGTCCAGGTGTGTAGCAAACAGGGCTCTGGTGCCTCATGCTTCCAGAGAGCCACCGGTCACCCCCATTTCACTTTCAGCCATGCAATGACCCTGAAGAAGCCGTGGCATTGAGATTTTGAGCTTTGGCCAAATCAAATACCAAGGCCAGCCTTCTCCCTGGCTGTTCACGGTAATAGGAGGACGTCAGCATGCGGGTTTCTTCTTTTCTTGTTCAGAGCTAACCCCTAGGCATGGGTGAGAGTGGTACATTTCCAGTTCGGACGGCCCCATTGACTCCTTGCAGAGTGTGGAGAACTCTCCTAGGTGGAGAACTGTGCCTCACAGTCTCTCCATGTCTCATCAAGTTGAGCTCCGCACTCACTCCAGAAAGAGCCTGTTCCCTTTGGAGCGCTTTCCAAACCAAACAGACATTTGAAACTGCAAGACTATGACCTAGATCTTGCCTCTTATTATTCCTTCAAAGAGAAGCCCTGAAGGTGAACAAACTCAAGAAGGCTCAAGACTTTCTGGTGGTCTCCACCCTGCAGTTGCAGCCTGGAAAGGCGGTCGGTCCCAGGGTCTTGGTTGTGTTCGTGTCTGTAGAGGTCATCTTTGCTGCCTGTCTCAGGGCCAGACCTGCCATCCAGTTAGAGTGGTTTCCATGATGGTGACCAGGTGTGGGGAACAGTGGCTGAAGCAGCAGAATCCGGGTCATGGCATGGCACGCAGGAGCCTGGCCTCTGCTCTCCATGCTGTTTACATCTCTATCCAGCCAGTGTACAGGCTGGCAGATGGGAGAAATTCTTAAAGGCTCTATTTTTGTTTTTGTTTTGGGATATATATATTCACAGAAATGCTGTGCTACCTTTTAAAATAATCGGTTAAGAACCAAGTTATTTTCATTGCCAGTCATAAATAGAGAGGTGTCAGACCACATTGTCCGGATCTACAGAGGCTGCTGGTGAGTCTCTACACCCAGAAGGGTTATTTGTGTTTGCGGAGCTGTCTTTATTTTAATCTCCCTCTTTTTCCCTCCCTACCACCCCCACAGCCCCCTAGGGGGGATTCTTGTGGAGCTGCTGGGATGTGGTTCAGTGGCAGAGTGTTGCCTAGCATGTGTAAGGCCCTAGCTTCCATCCCCGCACTATAAGAAAAGAAAATACAACTAAAAAAGGAAAGTCTTGTTGATTCGAGGAACTGAAGTAAAATTAAACCTGATTCTTTTTTGAAGCCAGAACTTACCCCAAGACTAAAATAAGAAAGTGCTGGGGTAGGGAGATGGTTTGGGGAGTGGGGAGATGAATTTGAGGTGGGAAGATGGATTGGGGAGTGGGGAGATGGCTTGGGGAATGGGGAGATGGTTTGGGGAGTGGGGAGATGGTTTGGGGAGTGGGGAGATGGTTTGGGGAGTGGGGAGATGGCTTGGGGAGTGGGGAGATGGTTTGGGGAGTGGGGAGATGGTTTTGGGGTGGGGAGATGGTTTGGGGAGTGGGGAGATGGTTTGGGGAGTGGGGAGATGGTTTTGGGGTGGGGAGATGGTTTGGGGAGTGGGGAGATGGTTTGGGGAGTGGGGAGATGGTTTGGGGGTAGGGAGATGGTTTGGGAGGATAGGGAGATGGCTTGGGGTGGGGGTGGAAGCATGTGCAAACATGAGGACCTGCGTTACAACTCCCAGCATCCATGTAAGAAGCCTCATATGGTGGGGACACCTGTAACTCTGGGACTGAGGGCAGAAGGAAATGGGATGATCCTGGAGGATCAATGGTCAGTCACTCTGGCCTAAATAGACCCAGGTTCAATGAGAGACCCTATTCAAAAACAAGATTGAGAAGTGATACAGAAATATATTCATGGCCAACCTCTGGCATCTTCATGCACGTGCGGGCGCGCACGCGCACACACACACACACACACACACACACACACACACACACACACACACCAAGAGAGTCCTTAGCTACTGAGTGATTGGCTGGGAGAAAAGTTCCCTGCAGATACTCAGGTGAGAGACAGACCATGGTTGGTGTGAAGCATCATTGCTTGAACAAGAAAAACACCCTTGAAGGAGGTCATCTGGGGCATCCCTGCCTCTAGGTACACAGCACAGAGCTACTTTCTTCTTGGTCCTTTGGGCAGAGATGAGCATGAGCAGGAAGTGAAGAGGCTGGGCCAGGGCTGCTCCTCCACAGAGAAGGCCAGAAAAGCAGCTCTCAAGATTGCTCCTGCACATGGAGTCACCTAAACGCAGCGCACACTAATACATCAATGTCTGGAGAGCGCAGGGAAGAATTTTAGGCACAGGCCTGGATGAGGACATCGCTCTCCATTGCCTGGCAACAAGGGATAGTGTGACAGCTTCCGTTCCTAGAGAGCGGTTCTTAAAATTCTCTTTGGAGTTAAGGGTTACCTAGCGCTGTGGGAAGGGGACAGAGGAATGCAGCTTAGGACTAGAGGGATAGCTCCTTCCCCTTTTCCAAGACAGACCTTGGGCAGCCCCTCAAATGAGCACAGAGGGAGAGGGGCACTTGGTGTGTTTGTGAGTGAGGACCGTATTGTTGCTGGGAAGAGCACACTGCTCCTCCTCACACCACTGAAGAGGGAAGACCTTTCTGTGGAGTTCCAGGAGGGCAGGGTGGGGCAGCGTGCTCTGGACAGGGACTCTAGAGATCAGATTCCAATCCTCACTGCACCTGCTCCTTATGAGAATGAAGGGTTCCTTTGTGTGCCAAGCACTAGGTTCTCGAGTTGACACTGAGCTCACAATAAACTCAGGGGATGTTATGATGAGTGAAATGTGCCAGTCACAAAAGGACCCACACTGTGTGAGTCCTCACACATAAGACCTAACCTGAGCCAAGTTCATAGGAAGGGTATGGGTGTGCCTGTGTGAGTGTGTCTGTGTGAGTGTGTGTGGGTGTGTCTGTGTGGGTGTGTGTCTGTGTGTGTGTGTCGTCTGTGTGTGTGTGTGGGTTGTGTCTGTGTGGGTTGTGTCTATGTGGGTGTGTATCTGTCTGGTGTGTCTGTGTGGCTATGGCTGAGTGTGGATGTGGGGTGTGTCTGTATATTTGTGTCTGGGTGTGTCTGGGTGGGTGTGTCTGGGTGTGGCTCTGTTGGTGTGAGTGGGTGTGTCTGGGGATGTGTGGGTGTGTGTCTGTGTGTGTGTCTGTGTGGGTTGTGTCTATGTGGGTGTGTGTCTGGTGTGTCTGTGTGGGTGTGTCTGTATGGGTATGGGTGTGTGTGTCTGTATGTCTGTGTGGGTGTGTGTCTGTATGGATGTGTGTGTTTGTCTGTGTGTCTGTGTGGGTGTGTCTGTGTGGCTATGGCTGGGTGTGGATGTGGGGGGTGTGTCTGTATAGTTGTGTCTGTGTTGGTGTGAATGGGGGTGTGTCTGTGAGTGTAGGTGGTGTATTTGTGGGGGGCTGTGAGGGTTGAGGGGTCGGGGTGGTTTAGGGAATCCCCGTTGGTCAGTCCGAGAGGATGACAGTCCTGAGAAGATGGCGGTGATGGCTGCACCCTGTCACGTGCTCAGCTTGCTGAGATAAATTCTTAAATGGATAGAGCAGTAAACTGCATATTATGTACATTTTGCTGTAATATAAAAAGAACTTAACATTGTTCATAGTGTTTTCAAGTAGTGATGAGGGTTTCAGTTCAGACCCAAACACCCGCAGGAGGTAGGTAAGTTGTGTGAAAGAATGAGTGAGCCCAGTGCACCACGTGACCGGCTCCAGAGGAGGTGGCAAGTCCAGCATCAAGAAAAACAGAAAATTCTGGTCAGGTGTGGTGGCGCATGCCTTTAATCCCAGTACTCGGGAGGCAGAAATAGGCAAATCTCTCTGAGTTCAAGGCCAGCCTGGTCTACAGAGTGAGTTCCAGGACAGCCAAGGCTACATAGAGAAACCCTGTCTTGAAGAAAAAAAAAAAAACCAGAAATTTCTGAGTATTTATATAAAATGAAAAATACTCAAATTTGAGTTTTTTTTAAATTGACAATTAATTAAAAATTCAAAAAGAAACTCTGGGCCTGGTAGTACCATCCTGTAGTAGACAATTTAGAAGTTCGGGGCCATCCTGGGGAGTTTATTGAAATCCTATCTCAAAATAAAAAGAAAGGGCTGGAGAGATGGCTCAGACGTTTAGAGCACTTGTTGGTCTGGCAGAGGACCTAGGTTCAGTTCCCAGCACCTACATAATAGCTCATAATCGCTGTAGTTCCAGGGGCTTTGATGTTCTCTTCTGAACTCTGGGCACCAGGCATGCATGTGTGCACATACACAAACCTAGGCAAGACGGCCATACACATACAATAAAAAAAATAAACCTTTTTCTAAGTAAAAAGAAGGCAGGAATTATTTATGACCCAGTCAATAGAGCATTTGTCTAGCATACACAAAGCTCTGGGTTTGACCCCCAGTAGATAGCTCAGTGGGTAAAGGCGCTTGCTGCCAAGCCTGACCACCTGAGTTCAGTTCCCAAGACCCACACTGTGGAGAGAGAGGACCAACTCCCACAAGCTGTCTTCTGACACATGTCCCCCCCTGCCCCAAATAAACCTAAAAACTTTTAAAACAAAAGCATGTGATTGTACACCAGTAATCTCTCTACCTCTGGAGATAGAGGCGGCGGGGGGTCGAAGGTTGAGGTTATTTTCAGCTACATAACAAGTATGGGGGCACCCTGGGTTACAAGAGACCATAAGTTAAAAAAAGAAAGAGAAAGGAAGGAAGGAAGGAAGAGAAACGTGTAAAAAAGGAGAGTTGAAGGGCTGGAGAGTTGGCTCCCAGGTAAAAGCACTGGCTGCTCTTCCAGAGGTCCTGGGTTCAATTCCCAGTAACCACATAGTGGCTCACAACCATCTATAATGAGATCTGGAGCCACTTTTATTCAGACCACCACACCCACGGTAGGAAGGTTTCTGTGAGTTCTAACTTAGACCTCTGGGGTACAGTATGGCCATTTACCTAGTGACACTTCATGCAGCCGACAATTTCTTTTTTGATAGCTACAGTTTGTTGCTTCAGAAGCAGTAGCAATTTTCCTCTCTTGTACTCCATCCACTTGCAACTGACGGGGGACTTGCTGTGCCTGACCCCGCTAGGAGGTAGCATACCGCCACCAGTTGTTGCTTCTCCCAGGGGCTTAGGAAATGGTGGCGTGAACAGAGACACAGACATTTGTATTGGATATTGTGACCAATAGCTGCCTTAGGGCAGCAGGACGGGCTTTGATTCATGCATGGTAAAGGAGACACAGACCAGCATAGTGGCAGGAACATGTGGCAGGGCTCCACTCCTCACATCTCAGGGGTACAGGGATACAAAGAACAGGAAGTGAGGTTAAGCTATCAACCTCTAGGTCCCCCCTGCCTACTGATGTAGTTCCTCCAGAGAGACCCACTTCCTGTAGATGTCAGAGCTTCTCAAATCAGAGTCACCAGCTGGGGGCCAGCACAGCTGTGGGGGACATTTTGCATCCAAACAATAACAAAAGTTGATTATTTTGTTCAGAGTGTTGGAATGTATGCTGTTTGGTAATGTGTCTGAATCTCCATCCAAGGCCAATACCCCTGCCTCTGTTCTGGGTACAGGCAGATAAAGGCTCAGGGACATTCCTCTCCTGAGAGAGTACCTCAGTCATTGGGAGCTGCTTCTTTCTCCTGGTTAGCTCTATCCCCCCGTGTCCAGCTCACAACTTGATGCTGGAAAAAACAAAACAAACAAACAAACTCCACCAGGCCGGGCTGGCAGCATCAGGACAGAGAGAAGGCAATTCTGCATTGTTAGCGAGGCTCCAGAGAAGCCAGCATGTCCACACTGCCCTTAGGTCCAGCACGTCTCTTTTTCCTTCCCCTGCTTTAGACATTGAGAGCCTTTCTGAAGACCATGCTCACAGAAGTCTCCTTGGCTCGACAATGTTGGAGGACAATATTGGGTAAAACCAACCTGCATTTTTACCATTTTTTGCCTTTTTATTTTCATGTGTGTGTGCGCGCGCGTGCGCGAGCGCGTGTGTGTGCCTGTGTGTGTGTGTGTGTCTACACATGCACGTATGCTCATGCCTACTCCACAGTGCTCTCCAGTCTCCTTTGCCTTTTTAAACAAAAGATCTCAAATACCATTTTCAGTTGAGAAAGGAGAGAAATACAGGAGAAATTAAGGAGACACAGAAAAGTAAAGGAGCCCTTCACTCCAGAGCTTGGCTGGGAATCAGAAACTTTCACACATTGGATAAAATCAGAATTGCCAGACAGGTGGTAGTGGAATACACCTTTAAGCCCAGAATTCGGGAGGCAGAGACGGGTGGATCTCTGAGTTCTAGGCCAGACTTGTCTACAGAGCTAGTTCCAAAACAAAGAAACTCTGTCTCAAAAACAAACAAATAACAACAACAACAGCAAACCAGAATTGACTCTAGATTCAGTGTTTATTTTCCTGAAGACATCTCCAACAAGGACATTAAAAACAATAAACTATGGGTCAGCCAGATGTCTCAGTGAGAAACAGTCCCAAGACGTTTGACCTGAATTCACACACACACACACACACACACACACACACACACACACACACACACACCATCCACAGTAAAGGAGAAAGGAAAAGATGGCAATCTTTGCCCAACTTTTAGTTCTCTTGCATTGCCCAAATGAGGAGTTGATGCGTCACAGCAGGAGCAGCTTCTGAGCGAGTCTCAGTGTTTGTGTGCTGGGACTGTTGTGAGGAAAACTGCTTTCCAGGAGCATCACATGAAGTGTCCAGCCCGGATCATCTCAAGAAGTGCCCAGCTGGGAGCATCACATGAAGTGCCCAGCCCAGAGCATCACACAAAGTGCCCAGCCCGGAACATCGCATGAAGTGCCCAGTCTAGAGCATCACATGAAGTGCCCAGCTAGGAGCATCATATAAAATACCCAACCTGGAGCATCACATGAAGTACCCAGAAATTGCAGTAGCTGCTACTATAGCAAGAGTTTTAGGTCCTGGTTCTGACAGGAAGAATGAAAAGTGGAGAAGGGAGGTCTAAGGCATAGGCTGGAAAAGTAACAAATGAAGGAATCCAGGGACTCCATGAGGTAGCACTGGGCACGTCAGGCATAAGTGGAGGAAAACTGGGGCGAGGAGTAGGGCTTGCGTAAGTAATCGGTGTTGGCTGAGGTGTGGTCCCACATGTCACTGTCATGGCGCCAGGGTTTCATCCTGCTTTGAATTATCTACGGGCCCAGGTGAGGACTCTATGTGTTTAGCAGCGCAGTTCCTGGGCCTGTTTCACCACTGCCTGCCAGGGGCTACAGCAGGGGTTCTCAGCCTTCCTAAAGCTGCCACCCTTTAATACGGTTCCTCATTTGTGGTCACCCCAACCATAAAATTATTTTTGGTGTTACTTCATAACTGTAATTTTGTTACTCTTGCAAATCATCTTGTAAATACCTGTGTATTCTGATGGTCTTAGGTGACCCCTGTGAAGGGGACGTTTGTGGGTTGTGATTCTCAGGTTGAGAGCCACTGGATTACAGAGACCTAAGACAGTTATCGCTACAGGGGACTTCCAGACCACTGTGCCTTCTGAGTCGGTGGCTCTGGTGGTCTGAAAGAAAATGGCCCCACAGACTTATAAGGAGTGGCACTATTAGGAGGTTTGGCCTTGTTGGAGGAAGTGTGTCACTGGGGGCTCACTTTGAGGTTTCAGATGCTGTAGCTAGACCCAGTGTCTCACAGCCTCTTCCTGCTGCCTTCAGATCTGGATGTAGAACTCTCAGTTACCTCTCCAGCACCATGTCTGCCTGCGTGCACCATGCTTCCCACCATGATAGCCGTGAACCAAACCTCCGAACTGTAAGCCAGCACCAATTAGATGTTTTCCTTTGTCAGAGTTGCCGTGGTCACGGTGTCTCCTCACAGCCACAGAATAAAATGGTGGCCTTCCTTTCTTCATTCCCTGCTTTTAGGAAGTCAGCCATCCTGAGCAATGTTTCCTGCCATTTGAATGTTCTGGCTCTAATCTGCTGAAGGTTGGAAGAAATCAGAATTACTATGACTCTTGGTTTTGTTGTGACCACGTCATCCGCTCTTTTGATAGACTTAGCACTGGTAGCTGTCAATTGGGCTGTAAGTAAAGACAGTGTCTTCATCATTTGCCTTGAATGTCCAGCCCTGGTGATCCCAACATGCAGAAGGTCCGTTAACTATAAGACACTATCTCAGAAAACAAAATTTGTATATACAGATATTGCCAGGCATGGTGCTACACTCTTGTGATCGTACTATTTAGGAAATTGAGGCAGGAGAGTTGAGTGTTTGTGTCCAGTCTATGCTATATAGCAAATTCCAATGCAAGCCTAGGTGTATAGTCAGACCCTGTCTCAAAACCAAACCAAACTGTCGTGGTCAAGGGGAAACTAAGGTTTAGTTTTGAATTTTATTAATAGGGGACTAAAGCAGAATATTAAAATTCTGTTCTTTTCGATCTGTAGGGATGGCTCAGTGGCTAAGATCACTGGCTGCTCTTCCAGAGGATCTATATTAGACTCCCAGCACCCACATGGTGACTCACAGCTGTCTGTAACTTCAGTTCCAGGAGATCCAATGCCCTTTTATGGCCTTTGACCTTTGATAGACACCTGCTACACACCTGGCACACATATAAAATAAAATAGTATTTTTATAATTCTTCTTTCTCACTACATAATCTAATAGACAGGATAATTTAATAACATAAAGTTTAAGGAGACTAGGAAATAGGAAATCCCAAGGAAAAGCCACATGAATGTTTGTTTTTGTAGCTCTATCTGTCACTGTCCTGTGATATTTTTCTCTCTTGCTCTGTGGGCTCAGTTGTCCTTTATTCTTGAAGGCCAGATAGAAGCCAGAGGAGGGCGCTATAATGCTTAATCAGCTGCCCAGTGTTTGGGCCACCAGGCAGAGATGAGAGCTTTAATCCCCTCAGTTTAGATTCTAGAAACAGATACACCGATACATTTGTTCACAAGCAAACTGGTCAAACAACTGTGCAGCCCTGGGACGGCTGCCTTAGAGTTCGGGTTTATCTATATCATCCCTCTAGCACAGGGCCTAGCATGCAAGAGGCTCTGCGACCTCAGGCCTCCTCAGAGTCTTCCGTTCTGTGACCTCAAGGCCCAGCTCCTGAGCAAATCCCATCTGGCCCAAGCCTGGTGGAGGTAGCCGCTTCTCCGAGTCCTTCCTGGCACTGATTTGAACAGAAAGCACCCGTGCAATGCCACACTGTCCTTATCCCAGTGGGCCACAGTCTCGATGCCTGTGAGGGTCATCCGGAGTGCTTTGATGTGCCCTCTGATGCCCAGGCCACTCCCCAGACTGGTGGCGTCACATCTGGGGGAAGGACAGAGGCATCAGTGTGCTGCCAAGGTCAGCAATGAATTGCACTTTAATGAGGATTAGCGGATTTCAAATGACCGGACTCAGGGGAGACCATGACCTCAAGGTCCTTTACCATTGGCAAACAGGCCAAAAATAATTGTGGCCCTGAGATGAGGAAGACTTCTATCTGATTCCAGTTCCAGCTTTGGTGGTGTTAATTTTGACCACTGTGATTTTGAGAGAGTTGTTGTGGGCTTCTGCTTACTCTTCTATACAATGGGAATTAAAATATCCCTGCCCTGGGTTTTGTGCATAGAGTCTATCTCTATAGTAGGTATTGAAATGCTGACATTATTAACAATATATAATTATTCTTTAACTTTTTAAAGGATTTTATGTATTTTTCTATGTGTACTGGTGTTTGTCTGAAGCACGTCTGTGTACTACATTCATACAGTGTCTGCAGAGGCCAGAAGAGAGCATGAGGGATTCCCTGGGACTGGAGTTAGAGACGGTCGTGACCCACCATATGGGTTCAGGGAATTGAACCTAGGTCCTCTGGAAGAGCAGCTAGTGCTCTTTTATATTTTTGGATGTGAGTCTAGCCTGCCTTTTGTTAATTTTTTTTATTTTTTATTTTTACTTATTTATTTATTTATTTTAGACAGGGTTTCTCTGTGTAACAGCCCTAGCTGTCCTGGAACTAGCTCTGGTAGCCCAGGCTGGCCTTGAACCCATAGAGATCTGCCTGCTTCTGCCTCCCAAGTGCTGGAATTAAAGGGCCCTGCAATTATCCTTTTTTTAAAAAAAATTTAATTTATTTTTATTTTTTTAATTAATTTATTTTTTGGTATTTCTTTTATTTATTTATTTATTTATTTATTTATTTATTTATTTATTTATTTATTTATTTATTAAAAATGTCCACCTCCTCCCATTCTCCCATTTCCCTCCCACTCCCCCCACTCACCTGCAATTATTCTTTTTTTTTTTTTTTTTTTTTTTTTTTTGGTTTTTCGAGACAGGGTTTCTCTGCAGCTTTAGAGCCTGTCCTGGAGCTAGCTCTTGTAGACCAGGCTGGTCTCGAACTCACAGAGATCCGCCTGCCTCTGCCTCCCGAGTGCTGGGATTAAAGGCGTGCGCCACCACCACCCGGCTCCCTGCAATTATTCTTAACACTGAGGCATTTCCCCTGTCTAAAATTCAGACTCCTTTGTTTGTCTGTCTTCTCTGGACTTGTCTTTCTTCATTTAAACTGTTAAAAAGAGTCGGAGGGCAGGGCATGGGCATGCCTGCCGTGCCAGCACTTGGCCAACCTGAGCTACACAATATGACCCCTATCTCAAAAGATAAAAGACGGGACCAGCAGAAGAAATGGAAATTGTGAAAGCTGTTACTTATGATTCCCTCTTCTGCTGTCAGCTTCCTACATCAATGCCCAGCCCATGCAGGTAGCAAGTCCCTTCATAGCTTCATAAGAAGCCATGCTTGCTCAGCCTGATCTGCACACGGAAATATAATATAATATAATATAATATAATATAATATAATATAATATAATATAATATAATATATAAATAAAATCTAATACTGTGGTCACTTAAATAGAAGAAGAACAAACAAGGTGAAAGCTGTGGAAACCCTGACACCTCCTGGCTGCTCTGGTCCAGACTGTGAAGCCTGAAGTAAGTCATACTCCTGCCTGCAACAGCTTCGTGGGCATCTACCAGAAAGATAGCTATTCTCTTTGTACATATACCTGTACTAGGCGTGTTCCAGAACTCCAACAGTGTTAATCCCTGGCTATCTCCTGGCTGGGGTTTGTAGCTGAACCAACTGCGTGTTTGTTCATTCTGAGAAGGCTATGCATTTGCACATTTACAATTTCCGAGGTTAGCTACGCTGTGTGACTGAAGGTGCCAGGAGTCGGGGTAATCTGTGATCACATGCCAAAGCTGGAACTCGTCCAACCTCAGTAGGATAAGCAACCTCAACAAAGAGCCTGTGGTAGCCTGGAGTTGCGCTAAGTACTTTACATAAATTGTTCCGTTTACTCCTCTCAGCAATGCCGTGAAATGGGCGTTATAATAACACTGATTTTCTATGCAAGGAAATTAGAATCAGAAGGCTGGTTTGTGTCCTAGGGAGCATAAGAGCCTCTGTTCAACTAATCCTAAATAAACAACTATTTATTTACTTACTTATTTGTGTTAATATAGGGCGTCATTGTTTAGCCCTGGCTAGCTTGGAGCTTGCTGTGTAGACCCGGCTGGCCTTGAATACATAGAGATCTGCTTGCCTCTGCCTTCCAAGTGCTGGCATTAAAGGCATCTGCCACCAAACCCAGCCATCATTGTTTTTTGAGATACAGCCTTGCTCTTTTGCCTAGGCTGGCCTAGCTGTGACTGCACAGTGTTGCACCTGGCTTCCTGTTCTTTGAAAGACAAATTTAATGGGGTAGCTGATCCAGATGCCATACAACGTAGCCACTCCAAGCGAACAGTCCTTCACTTTCAGCAGACAGAGCTGACATCCGAGAGAAACCCCGTCTATCAACTGACGAGCGGACGAACAAAATGGGAATGTCCCTAGACTGAAATATCAGGTACTAAAAGTAGGGGTTCAAAGATGAAATCAGTCGTGTGAGACCCCAGCAAAATCGGAGCATGGAGGGTATGCACCTCAGAAAACACTTCTTTGTGCTCACATACACACATGTGCACAGATTTCTGAAACAAAGCTTGTCTGTTGTGTTCTCCAAGAGTGCATAACACAGGAACAGACCCACCTCCAGAGAGCTGAGCCAACTTCTGCCTCTGGATTCCTGGGCCAGTCCACTTCCTGTCCAGGGAACATTTTAATCTTTGACTCTAAATACTTCCTGCCTCATAGTCCTAGCTTAAGCCTGTAGTATACTATGGCCATGCATTCCTACTGCAATTCTTTGTCATTGCAAATAAATATCATTGGTTTTTTTTTATGTAATCCCTCTATAATTATTATTTAGGTGGACACATTACACAACATATTTATTTTTCTTTTGTTGATTCTTTTTGGAGTTCATAACTAAGCAGTACCTAACCCAAAGCCAGGAAGATGTGAGCCTGCTCCCCTGTAAGGGTTTTATATTTTTAGCACTTGCCTTGAAATCTGTGAAGTTTTTTCTCTTAACCATGATGCTTTGCTGTTTTGTCTGTGACTAGATAAACATATCGATGTATCCACAACCCATGGGGTGAGAGAGAGGGGAACATTGTCTAGTTAGAGTTTCTGTTGCTGTGAGGAAATACCATGACCAAAAGGCAAATTAGGGAGGAAAGGGTTTATTCTGCTTCCACTTCCACAGCGCTGTTCATTACTGAAGGAGGTCAGGACCGGAACTCAAGCAGAGCAGGATCCTGGAGTAGGAGCTGATGCAGAGGCCAAGGAGGGTGCTGCTTACTGGCCTGCTCAGCCTGCTTTCTTATAGAACCCAGGACCACCAACCCCAGGGATGGCACCACCCACAATGGGTGGGGCCCTCCCTCATCAATCACTAATTTAAAAAATGCCTTACAGCAGGATCTTAGGGAAACATTTTCTCAGTTGAGGTTCCCTCTTTTCAGATAACTCTAGCGTGTGTGTGTGTCAAGTTGACGACAGACCAGCCAGCGCAGACAGGGAACGCTTGAGTAACCAGATTTGCCATCTGTCTGGATTTTCATGATCTGTGTTTCTCCTGCTCCAGTCTTCCTTGTAGCTAAGAGTTGGATTATGGGACAGGGAAGATAGCTCAGTGGTTAAGAGCACAGGGTGCTCTTCCAGAAGGCTCCCAACCATATGGAGCTCCAGTCCTGGGGGATCTAACACCCTCTCCTGGCCCCCAAGGGCATTGCATGCACATGGTGCACAAACATTCAAGTAGGTAAAACACTCCTAGACATAGAATAAATACAAAGTGAAGGTGTGGCTTCTGGATTTGGGTGCTCTTCATCCTCACAGAAGGGAGGACTGGGCAGGGTCCTCACTGACAAATTCCTTGGCATTTTGTAGTCTGTGGTCAAACTAAAATCCTCCCAAGACTACTCTAGTCTCTCAATTTGCCTGCTCATATCCTTCAGACTTCAAGGTCTTCCAAGAAACCTGTTTTTGTTGTTTGTTTGTTTAAATTATTATTACTGGTAGTTGTGGGACACAGAACATGAGTCCTGGGACCTGACCTGGATCCTTTGGAAGAGCAGGAAACAACCACTGAGCCATCTCTTCTGCTTGAGACCTGGATCTGTCTCAACCTGGCGTTCCAGCAAGGGCTCTCTTGAGCCGTCCTAGTCTCTCTCACCTGACTCTTCAGGCATCTGGGAGTTGGTCAGACCTAGGGTAGATCTCAGGCTGCCTCTTCCTGTTTGACTCTGCATCACAGTTCCCAAAATCCGGTAATCCCTGGCTTCCTGGACCATGTGTGAAGGAAGTTTGCTCATGCTCACTTCACAGAGGCACGTGCAGATAAATGTCGCGTGCAAACCCTTCCACTTGATGGGTTAGGGCGGCTATTTCTTTTTGATATAAAATTAACAGGTTAATAAATAAAAATATAGAGCACCCTCTCAAATCTGAATTTTAGTCAGTAAATTATTTTTTATTATGTATACAATATTCTGTCTGCATGTATGCCTGCAGGCCAGAAGAGGGCACCAGACCTCATTATAGATGGTTGTGAGCCACCATGTGGTTGCTGGGAGTTGAACTCAGGACCTTTGGAAGAGCAGGCAATGCTCTTAACCACTGAGCCATCTCTCCAGGCCCAGTAAATGATTTTTAGTCGACCCTAACTATCCCAACTTAACTAGGTTTTCTGTATTTTAACTGGCAACCCTCATTGCACTCCTGTTTGCAAGGGTGGACTTCTAATGCCAGGAGTGGCACCCACTCTCTGAAGACGGATGTTCTGTGCCTTGTGTGCCCCTGGGCCCTGACTGTCCTAAAATAGGGTGACTTCGTTTTCTTTTTCAGTGTGTTATCCCCCAGCCCTGGAATCAGGAGCACATGGCAATCACAGGCTTTTAAGTGTCTTGATCAGAAGCTTTTCAAGCTAGAAGAAAGGGAAGGAAGCTTGATCTCTTTGGACAGGAAAATGAGACTTTATTAAACTAAAAATGTGTAAGAAAGTCTTGGCCTTGACAAATACTATATGCGAAATTAAATAATTATTATGCTTTGAAGAGAAACGTGTCTATGTGATTCACCTCCACAGTCGGATGTATTTCCATCTCTGTTCAAGTAGCTTCGCGCAGGAAACAGAATGGACCTCCCGGCACTGTCTAAAGGAGTCACTGCCTTCTCCGTGTGTTCCAATGAATTCCCAACCCCCCAGCCCCCAAGTGGCTGAAAGCTGTCCATTTGTCTATTGGTTCTAGCAAAAGAGAGAAATCTCTTCCAAAATAGTCCACAAGTTGGCCAGGCTCCCCGAGACGGCATCTAAGAAGTCCAGGGAGCTGTGTGGACATTTTAAAAAGGGTTTCTGGCCAGGCTGCCCTGTTTATGTGGAAGACATCTGCTAGCTCCTGTCATTTGCACATCTTATGGTAATCCTCTATTGATCTCTGCCTCATAGCTCACTTTCTCCATCCTCCCCCGCTGTGCCCGGTCCTGTTTCTTTCCTCTTTTACTGTGCTAATTCAATGATTTCTAATTGGAGCCTCTGCCTGGCTAATGGCTTCTGACCAACTGTAAGGGCTGACATTTTCTTACTTGATTTCCACCTCTCCTTCTGCTCTCTGGTCTCTTTGTGAGCAGAGTTTAAATTAGGCAAGATGTCAGCTCCAGTCCTTTTCTTTATGTCTACGCTGGCCCCTTGTGATTTGGGTGGGGAGAGAGGAGCTGAGTGGAGAGGAGCCCTGGGAACCTGTGCTGAGCTAATCAGTACCAAGCCTGGCAACAGAGCCCACTTCGTTATCTGCTTGTATCTCAACGTCCACACCCCTTTCTTAGTATTTTCGCCCGGTCCCGGCCTGCTTGTCTCAACTGGAGCTGGCTTTATTTTGTCCCCAAGTATCCAACCACACAGTTGTTATTATTGCCAAGGCTCTGAGCTGGGCATCAGACAGCCCATCACTGCAATGTTACAGGGGATTGTGACTGGGGCTGTAGTTGTCTTAAAGATTTGTTTTATTGCCACCGTGTGTGTGTATATGTGTGTGTGTGTGCATGTGCGTGTGTGTGTGTGCGCGCGCGTGTATGCGTGCGTGTATTCGTGTGCGAGCGTGTGTGTGTGTGTGTGTGTGTGTGTGTGTGTGTGTGTTTGTGCAGATGCTTGAAGAGGTCAGAGGGAGCCTCAGATCCCTTGGAGCTGGAGTTACCAGCTGTTGTGAACTGCTCACCATCTCTCCAGACCCAAGTGGCCTGGCTGTAACATTCTCAGCCCATGACCTTCTGTTCCCTGTTCCTAGATGAGAGCATCTTTGGAGAGCCAAGGGAAGGATTCCTGAAGGGATGCCACATGGGAAACACCTTCATCTTTGTATTGGCCTCACATCTTTTTTTTCTCTATAACTTGGGTTGGCGGACAATTTAGCTTAGGGCTTTGTGTGTAGTAGTTGAAAGCCCTGCCCCTGACCTTCATCTCCTGCCCCTCTCACCGAATCTTGTAAATCCAAAGGAAGCAGAAAAGCTGGTACACTGAACTATTTTCTTAGACTGTGAAGGCCCAAATTGAGTTCAAAATCATCTTCATATGTGGTTTATTGCATTTATATTCATTACTCCGTAGAATAAGACAAACAGCAAACTACAAGCTTTGCCAGGTTTGGGGGGCTGCTTGGCAGCAAGGGTCTAATCTCTACCATCTCCCAAGCAGCTGTCATTCCGGCAGGGTGCTAGGGAACATTTTTACTTGATTTACGTGATTCTTATTTATTCTCTACTCTCCAGCCACACACACACACACACACACACTTCTCTCTAATTGAGCTGTAGCCTGGCTTTGTCAGGCATCTCTAACATGCAGCTCACGAATCATCCTGGGGCTGCCATTATAGATGACTGTCTCTCTGGGCCAACGCTTCATTAAGAGTGACAGCCTGCAACCAATCGTCACCACGCAGCTCTGCTCAGGGACCAAAGTCTAGCCCAGCAGGAAGGCTGGGAGACAAAGGGGTAGTGGTGGTGGAGATACAATAGTGACGGAGGAGCTTCTGGGACAAGAAGCAACTCGACTGCAAGCCCTGGTCGTACACGAGGTTATGACCTTAGAGCTAAAGCAGGCTGTTCAGCTACACAGGTACTTCCCCAGGAAACATCCGAAACACCTGAGTCTCCATTGCTTGTGAAATCAACACAGCCTGTGACATATCTTCCCTGTGCTGTCCTCTGGTTCTAGAGTTGCGCTCTCTTTCCTCTCTTTCCAGGCAGACGACTAACCAGGGACTAAGAAAGGAACGAATACTTCCTAGGCCGTAGGACTGATTTACTTACTTACATAAACGCGTGTTTTAAAAAGCCAGGATGTAGAGGCTGTGGTGTTTTCAGTGGTAGAGTGATTGCCTATCAGTCACAGGGCCTTGAATTCCATCTGCAGCACGGCAAAAAATATATATCGGGCCATAATGTACACATAATAAATGCATGAATAAATATTGAACCGTTTCGACAAACATGAACCTGTGACTTCCATCCTATCAAATACAGTTGCTAAATGAAGCCTCAAATTCAGTCCCCTTGGGAGAGCTATTCAGTTTATGGCTACAGAAACTGTGGGTTGGAAGGGTTAGGGCCAAGGCCATGAATATGGCAAACACTCTACGCCTGCCCGAGTTCTGAGAACTTAGCTACATCGTTTCATTTGCTCCTGAGCCCCACCCCACGGGTCCCCTTTCACAGAGGAGGATTTCCTCCTAGTTGGAGCAGGATTTCTGGTGTGCAGTTTTTTAATCCCCAGATCCTGTTTTCTCCTCAGAGAGAGAAAAATCTCCTGAAATAGTACTGAAAGTCCTCAGTGAGAGGTCAGTGAGAAGGAAAAACGGAGGTGACTTCAGACAGAGCAGGATTTTCTCTGGAGTGGGGGCACCTGTAGAGGCCGCGAGAGCCTTGTGAGAATCAGCTGGCCCACCCTGTACAAGCTGGGCAGTTACAGGGCAGAGAGGAGGGAACGGGGAAGAAGGTTGAAAGTTTTCCCTCTAGGCTTGGGATGTTTAGTGAGTAAAGGGTGTCAGGTGATCCATAAAGGTCTTACCTGTGTGGACTTTAATTGGGGATATAGGGTGGGGCATCAAGAATCTAGAAACTAGCCAGGTAGTGGTGGCGCACGCCTTTAATCCCAGCACTTGGGAAGCAGAGGCAGGTGGATCTCTGTGAGTTCGAGACCAGTCTGGTCTACAAGAGCTAGTTCCAGGGCAGCTATGTAGCCACACAGAGAAACTATGTCTCAAAAAACAAAACAAAACAAAAAAAGAATATAGAAAACTAACTTATTTTTAGAAACCCAGTAACTTGGACTGGAGAGATGGCTCAGCAGTTAAGATCACTGGCTGCTTTTCCAGAGGACCCAGGTTCAATTCCCAGCACCCACATGGTAGCTCATCACTGTCTGTGACTCCCAGGGGATTTGACACCTTCATACCAAAGCACATAAAATAAAGAAAGAAGGAAAAAAGGAAGGAAAAAAAACCCAAGCAACCTTAGTTGCTGAAATTGTAGCAATTTTATCAAAATGGAAATGGTGTGGTCCTGGCTCATACTCATAAGGCAGAGTCATGGGTACACAGCTACACAGCCATGTTAGCCTGTGTTCACCCATTCTAACTTCTTTTTGGTTTTTCAAGGCAGGGTTTCTCTGTAGCTTTGGAGCCTGTCCTGGAACTAGCTCTTGTAGACCAGGCTGGCCTCAAACTCACAGAGATCCACCTGCCTCTGCCTCCTAAGTGCCGGGATTAAAGGATTAAAGGGCATGGCCACCGTCACCTGGCTTCCATTCTAACTTCTGTGATAGAAAAGGTAAGTTTAAGAAGCCCGTTGAGGCTGGGTGGTGGTGGCACACACCTTTAATCCCAGCACTCGGGAGGCAGAGGCAGGTGGATCTCCAAGTTTAAGGCCAGCCTCAACTACAGAACAAGTTCCAGGACGGCCAGTGCTACACAGAGAAACATCTGTCTTGAGAAACAAACGAAAAAGGGGCAGCCTGTTGGTCACCCACTGAAGAACCGGCCCTGCACTCTTCCCTGTATTCTCCTGTATCTGCTGGGGAGTCCAGCTTCCTGACCTGTTTGTTGTTAGCGTCCATAGCGGTTACTGTCTGTGTGAGCATGTCCACCCTCTTACCACCTTACAGAGCAGGCCCTGGCAGCTGGGCTTAGAGAGAGACACTCAGCCGTTTGAATAGGACTGGGCCTGAGGGCTCCCTCCCTCCTGCCTTGAGGGGCACACATGGGGCACACATGGCTCCTTCTCTAGTCATCAAATATCATCAGATGGAACTGAGTGGGAGATGGTTTGCTGGGAGAGAAACCCCTGGGGACCCTGCCTACACTGCAGGAGAAACAAGACTCTGAGGCAGCCCACCGGAGATACTCTCTGCCTCCCTCCTTTGTCTTCTATAATGGTCTCTGGATGCCCTTCATCTCCTGGTCAGGTAAGTTTTCTTCTCATTCATTTGTGCAGAAGTGTATACCCTGGCATACTGAGAGCCTGCTGCTGGCAGAGATGGGTGGTGTTGTTAGTGAGTAGAGGAGTACCCAGGCCAGGTGCCTGGCATGGGGCAGCAAGGACTCTTGAGGGCAGGGATGTCCTACAAGATTGTCATTTCTGCTCCGTTGTGCATGCCTCTCTGGACCGTTTCTCTCAGCCTGGCTTTAACCCAGCTAACTGCATTCAAAGACCACTATTCAGATTCGCAGGCACGCGGCCAGCGTTCTCAACATCTGGCTTCTGGTCCACTTCAGCTCGGATTTTGGACAGCCTACTACATATGGGTGCTAGTCTAAGCTTGAAATGGTATGCTTGTGAAAAATGACAGACACATCACATGGTTCCTGCCTTAAGAGTGTCACAGCGTCATCCAGACAGATGTGTACACTGCCCCTGGATTCAGACAAACTGCATTTCACACGTCTTCCTAACTCTGTGGCCTTGGGGCAAGTTGTTTGCCCTCTGGAAGACTCAGTTTTTGCATCTGTAGAATGGCAGACTTACAGGCTACGTTACCCGCCGTACTCAGGTCAGGTCTTTACATACAGTAAGTAATGTGTACTTATTAACTATCGCCGTAATTATTCTAGGGTTCTTATGAGTGTGAAATTATATAGACTATATTAAAAATATTTCTCGTGGTGCCCTGAATGTCTCTGGCAGTTATTACTGTGAGAGGCTATTATCATACATGCTTACCAGTCCCAGGGCACATCCCACGGAAACACAGGAAAGAGGACACTTGTCTGTAGGAATCACACCAGTCCGGAGAAGGTGAAGGGCACAAGAGGTTTGAATAAGTTCGAATGAGCATGTGAGGCCTTGGCCACCAACTCGTTGACTGCCCTCAGGCTCTAAGCCTGGCGGGGGTGCTCAGCTGCACTTTGGGGTCCCCACATCATTTGGGCAGCCTGCACTTGAAGGCCAGGGCCAGTCTCAGGGCAGGACGCTGGGAATAACCGGCCCAGGATAGGGACAAGGGGGAGTGTGACAGTCAAGAGAGAGCCAGTGTGGGAGCCCAACACCAAGCTTGGGTCCTGGCTGAGCTTCACATTGAACTGGTGCCACAGGGCTCATCCCTCCACCTCTGGAGTTGTTTGCTTACTTTTGAATGGGGAATAGTAAAACCTGACTCACCTTCCAGCTGTACTACAAATACCAAATACAACATGCGATCGTGAAATTAAGTCAGCTTGTTCAAGGCAAAGTACTCTGCTTCAAGACCAAGGGACATGTTAGCCTGGCATCTGCAAAGCTCCGGGGGAAACACAGAGGCAAAAACCATTTAACTGGAAGACTCAGATAAACTACTGAGGGGACACCACCTGCCTCATGCCTGCAGTGGACCAATAACCCCCTTGTAACAATAATATTAATTCATTCATTCATGCAGCAACTACTCCTGTGTGCCCACTGAATGCCAGGCTAGGGGCTCCACTGGGCAAGTGGCTAAGAGATGGCTGGGGACCCTACTTTGCGTTGTCTTTAAGCAATTTGAGAAACTGACAACCTGAAGACTCCTACCCCATTGACCACCTTCCAGTTCTTCTCCAGGATTGTGACTATTCATTCCGAGTTGAGCCAGGCTACCAAGACACATCCTCATGGTGGCACAGATCTTATGAACACCCCTCTGCCCTCTGCTGAAGCTCCAAAGGCCTGGCTCGGACATTCCACACATCCCTGGTGCTTTCCTTGACGCGTTCCCGCCCCCACTCCAGACGCTAACGGAAGTGCCTTAATATTTAAACAGGAATGAATTTCTAATTAGCACCCAAACACTACTGCATGACCTTTCCTATTTAAATGCAAATTAGTCTTCCCAGAGGAAAGCTGAAGAGCGAAGGAAACTTCAGAGGGTCAGGAGCAGGCTGGACACCTCCTGCTGAGCAGAACTGTCTCTCTTTGTCTCTGCAACCGCTTACACTCCTCTCACCTCAACAACAAGGCTCTGAGGCTGAGGGAATTCGAGACAGGACCTGAGTCCTTGTCCCCAGCACCCAAACTCCTATTCCCATGTCTGTTCGGGAGTTTGTCTCAGCCTGCAGGAGGTCATCTTAGACTGACAGCCTTGAGAGAACATAGATAGGCCTTAGAGTCAGGAACACCTGGCTTGGAATTCAGGGTTCTCTGTCTCCCCTTTCAACACATACATGCACACATGCAGACACTCGCATGCATGCATGCACACGCACCCATGAACACGTACATTTATACACACATGTACATGCACACACAAACACGCTCACACATGCTCGCACGCATGCATGCACGTGCATTCATGCACACGTACACACTAATTCTTGCACACATGTGGAGGTCAGAAGACAGCTTGCAAGAGTTGTCCAGTTCTCTGCTTCCCCACAATGTGGGTCCCAGGGAGACAAATCAGGCTGCCGGGGCTGCCAGGTGAGCACATCTCACCAGCCCAGGATGCTCTTTTCAAATATGTTTTTTGGTGCTCGAGGCCTTGCACTTTCTATCTGCGAGCTACACCTTCAACCTGGGACACTCTTCTAAGGAGCTGTGAGGGAGGGGAAATTCCTGCGCCTCACTGCGACTTCCTCATGAAAGGGGGACGGGTAGTACTTGTTTCTCTCAAGACGGTTGTGAAAATATGAAAATGAGAGAAGGTGGCCGCGTTCAGTAAGTGACCAACAGTGGGCACTGGCACCAAGTGGCCGTCTGTTGACAGCTTACCATAAGGCAAGTGTGGTACAAGTTGTCGTGAAAAGGATGGCTTTCTGCTTGTCCCCCTAAAATGGCTGAGGGTGAAGAGAAGGGTCATAAAGGGCTGGGAAGGAAATATTTTATGCCTGTGGTCCCACACGCTGCGTAGATAACTTCACGTTGTTGTAGCAGGAGGGCTGTGGCAGACAACATGCGGGCTGTGTTCCAACATAATATATAACTATATTTACAGAAATGTGAATGTCACGTCATTCTCACAGGTCCCAAAGCATATTTTTTTTTTTTGTTTCTTTCTCCTTGACAATTAAAAGCTATAAAGATGGCTGCAAGATCGCAGGACAGACTAGATCAAGTCTTGCTCCCTGACGGCTGTGCTGAGACCCTACGGTCCCATGGTCAGCAGGAAACTGTGCTAAGGAACCTCAAGAGTGTCGGGTTCTCGACTGAAGCTGGGACTATGGAGGAGGGATGTCAGTCAAGGAAAGAATTGGTGGGACCTAGTACTTCAGGGGAATGAGGGACACACAGGGTCTGTGATGGTAGCTTCTAGAACACCAGCCATTAGATTTGAGTCTGAATAGGGACCATTCGGATCCTTACATATGTGGTGGTTTGAAAGAAAATGGCCCCCATGGGCTCATAGGGAGTGGCACTATTAGGAGGCGTGGCCTTACTTGAAAAGATGTGGCCTTGTTGGAGGAAGTCTATCACTGGGGGTGGGCTTTGAGATCTCAGATGCTCTAGCCAGGCCCAGTGTGACAGTCTCTTCCTGCTGCCTGCGGATCCAGATGTAGAAGTTGGCTACCTCTCCAGCACCATGTCTGCCTGTGTGCCACCATGCTTCCCACTATGACAATGGACTAAGCCTCTGAACTGTAAGCCAGCCCCAGTGAAATGTTTTCCTTTTTAAGAGTTGCTGTGGTCATGGTGTCTCTTCACAGCAATAGAGATCCTAATGAAGACACTTAGTAACATCCAGGAAAAGGGCTGAGGACTCACAGGCTCTAA
Organism: Arvicola amphibius; assembly: GCF_903992535.2. Taxonomy (NCBI): domain Eukaryota; kingdom Metazoa; phylum Chordata; class Mammalia; order Rodentia; family Cricetidae; genus Arvicola; species Arvicola amphibius. The sequence goes on along the minus strand of NC_052058.2, from coordinate 87,804,703 downwards.
CCAGGAAGCCCCGTTCTCCTGATGACAGGCTCTGGTCCCTTGGGTGTTCCTCAGATCCCTCAGTTGCACACCTGACTAGCCTGGGAAAGCCCGCTAATAAAGACAAGCAGACCCTTTGATCCACCCACACCCTAGCCTGCGGCTCACCTTTCTGGATGCCCATCTATTTTTAGAGCAGCACAACCCACACACAGCCTGCCTGCTATGCATCCCATCCTCCTCTGTGTGTAGAATGGAGGAGACATGGGTCAGCATACCAGATGGCAGCCTTGCTGCCGCAGCAGATTGCCTGTCTCTCAAGGGATTGGGTTGAAGCGGGGTGTTAGATGAGGCCTGCTCTCTAACCCCACCCCTCCACAACTGTGCTTCTGGGCTGTCTTTCTGCAATACCTTTGGGAAGGGAAAGGGGGAGGGGGAGTGTGTGTGTGTGTGTGTGTGTGTGTGTGTGTATGTGTGTGTGTGCACGTGCGTGCATGTGTGCGTGCATGCGTGTGTGTGTGTTTGTGTGCATGCGTGCGTGTGTGTGTGTTTGTGTGCATGCGTGCGTGTGTGTGTGTGTGTGTGTGTGCGCGTGTATGTGTGTGTGATGAAGGGAAGAGGTAAGAAGAGAGTAGAAGTTCCCTTCCTCTGCGCAGATCCACCCAGTGAACCATCCGTTAGTGCCTCCCTTGCTGGTGACAAGAAGGATGGGGGACTCTTGGAGGGCGGTAGACACATGCGGTAGGGAACACGAGTCCCCAAAACCCCTGGCATGGAGAGACAAAAGAGGGTGGGTACCTCAGAGAGTGACAACTTTCACTTCCTGGAACCTTAGAGGCCTGGGGTTTAATGTCACCCCATCATTCCCTCCATGGTCCCGTCAAATCGTGGGCCTTGATGTCTTCCATGAGCTAGAAGGTAGGTGAAGGAGAACTAAGTCAAGGAACCTGCCTCTCCCACTCCCCTCCCTCCTTTCTCTTTTTGAGACGGGGTCTCATGTAGCTCTGACCAGCCTCAAACTCACCAAGCAGTGGAGGATACCTTTGAACTTCTGACCTTCCTGCCTCCACCAGTTAAGTGCAGGGGTTACAGGCATGTGAGGCCATACCCAGTTTTATTCAGGGCTGGGGCTGGAACACAGGGCTTCATGAAAGTTAGACAAGAACCCTGACAGCTGAGCTACCGTCCCAGCTCCTGCCCTGGAAAGCCTCCTCTTATAGTTGAAAAATAAAATCCAGTCTGTGATGTGGTCTTGGTGGGGAGTGCCTCCCTCGGAATAAGCAGTATCTCCAGGGAGTGAGCCATCCTCTTCTGCATGGTGACACAGCCTTCAAGCCTATAATTTTGTCATTTAGGAGAGAGTTCTGCTGAGATAAGGAAGCTTTAGCGGAGGCTCAGCAGGCCTTGCCTATGACCCAACTTCTGACAGCTTCTCTCCTGGCCTTAGCAAGTTGTGTTCTCTGGGATGGGTGATGGATCTGAGACCCTGCTCACTTTGCACCTGCCAGCAGAAAAACAACCCCCTGCCTCTGCACACATACACACACACACACACACACACACACACACGCACGCACACATTCACACGTGTGCACTCACTAGCTAGACAGGCAGGCTGGCCCATCTGCCAATCAATCTTCCTTGCCGATTTCCCGGCTGGCAGCAGTGGGACTGGTGTGTAAATCATTCAGAGCCCCTCTCAGCTCTGCCAGGACATGGAGCTCTTTTTAATTAAGAAGAATGGAGGATGCTTCTGGCTCTGGAAATGGCAATATTAACTTACTAATGAGTCTTTAAAGAGATGCGGCTGAGTAGCCTGTGCTGCCTGCCCAGGTGCAGTCTCGGATGCTCTGTAGAGCATACTGAACCCTGGGGAAGGCTGTGCAGGGTCTGTGGTGGGGATGGGGATGGGGGTGGGGGCAGAGAGGGGTCCTTCATTGGAGGTGGAGAGGAAAGGGCTCCTCTTGGCTCCGAAGCTAATGTAGCTCAGCCTAGTGAGCTGAGACTAACTGGTACACTTTCCTTTCTAAAGAAAGGGGCAGATTGCAATGCGATTTGAGCCCTTGAGTCCTGCCAGATAGCTGTGGGGCACAAGAGGCCCTCTGAGAAAGGTCAGAACACAGTAGGAAGTATAATTAACTACCAGGCAGATGCTCAAATACCACAAAGAACAGACTATCATCAGCCAAGAGGGCAGTAGCAGCCACAGGCCAGAGAGCAAGGCTCTCTGTAAGGCCCCGTGATGACTGGGCCTTGGATAACACTGTGAAGAGGGACCAAGGGAGCTAGATCTCTCTGCATATGAGGCCACTGGACGAAAGTGAAAACACCAACTCCAGAATCTGCCGCCTTTTCACCACGACCATGCGATTATTGTCCTAGGGCTTCAGCCCTGTGCAATGTCCCTGGAAACAAAGAATGCTAAAGCCGGGAGACTCCTTCCAGCGTCTCTCAGCCCCACCTTCCATCTAGAAGAAGAGCTCACAGAGAGGGCATGCTCTGCCCAGGTCGCACAATCCAGGTAGGTGTGATGGATGTGTGTCCTGTGTCCCTTTGCTCCTAGTGCTTCCCAGGGGAAACATGGCCTCACCGCCCCACTCCTTACTGCCGCGTGTGCTCCATTTCTTGCACCGCTAGCCAGGAAATTCCTCCTGGTTTATAACTAACACTCAGGCTTTATTACAAGCCCCATTTCCTCTCCAATGCCTGCAATCAACACAGGAAACTAACTCAGGTCTTTTAGAGTGTTTGTGCCTCCGCTCTCGTCCTGCGCACTGGAGAAGAGAGGAAGGGATGCGGGCTCGTCCCTGCGTCTCAATTTCGAGGAGTCTGAAGGCCACGATGATCCTGTCCCCACCCTGTGGCAGAGACATTCTTTAAATTATGCTCGTTATGTCCCTCTAGGTTCCGGAATCATGCCATGTGCTGGGGTGGGAGGCAGAGAGGAGATGGGGGCGGGGAGGGGAGCGAAGGATCTAAAGGAATGTACTCAATTCTTTCTGACCAAGACTAGAGGCACTAAGGCACTCCAACATTCTCCCTCAGGTGGCCGGGGCACAGGATGCAGGTCATGCCTCTGATTGCCACCTCTGCCCTGCTGCCTCCCATCCAATTTGATTGAGTCTTAATCCTTCCTTGGGCTGACTTCCAGACAGACAGGGTGGGGCTGGGGCTCACAGAGTTTGGATTGTTGGCGATTTGTGAGCGAGCCATCCTCACTCCCACCCCTCTCAGGACAGGCTTCTGCTTAGGAACACCACCTGTCAATCATCCAGTGAAGGGCCCCCAGTGTTCTCCAGGTTTATCTGCGGTTTCCGACTCAGTGGAGCAACCGCAGTTAGCTGAGAAGGAAGACATCCCCCTGTGAGATAACCCCAGCATGATGGGCTGGAGGAGGGTGTGGACCTCCAGGTCACTTACCCTGTGAAGGCGGGCCCAGTTCCCAGGCACACTGGCCCAAATACAGCAAGCCAGAGGTAGAGATGCTGTCTCGGAAAGAAGGAAGCAATGCACTTTCACACAGTAGCTACAGTGTGCTCGGCAGCTCTGCTGGCAGAAGGGTAGTGTGGATTCCTGGGGAAGGAGGCTAGTCTCCTCAAAATAGACTACTCTGGAAACCCATCAGTCCCACAAAATGTTCCCATGTGTGCTGCTTCAGCCGGTACCACTCCGAGAAGACGCTTGGTATCCTGTACTGTGTCTCCACTCCCTGCTTCCTCATTACAGACCTGGGCTCGGGAAGGCTGGGTCCCAGGGGAGATTGAACAGGCACTTAGTAGGTGCTCGGCCACCTTCTGCACTTGCTGCTCATTCTGTGACAGCTGACATCAATGAATACAAGGTGGGAGTGTTTTACATAGTGACTGGCTGACTGCCCGGGGCTAAGCACCTCCAAGTTTGAATAAGACTTCAGTATCACAATAACACAGGTCCGCAGTACCACAAACCTACGGGGGAGGGGGGGAATACGTAACATTTCTCTCCCTCCTTTCTTCTTCTCACCACATCTAAAAGTCAAACTCTGTTTGGTACAAGGCATTGGTCATGTTACAGACACCCTCTACTAGGCATCCCAATCAAAACTTTACAATTAATTATTTATCTACTTAGTGTGCACGCACACGTGTGTGTGTGTGTGTGTGTGTGTGTGTGATGCACGGAGAAAACCTGTGTGAGCTGCTTCTCTCCTTTCATTATGTGGGTTCCAGAGATAGAGCTCAGGTTGTTAGGTAAGAGCCTTTACTCACTGAGGCATCTCATCTCCCAGCCCCCAAGAAATACTTTCTTTTTTTATTATTTTATTTATTTATTATGTATACGATATTCTGTGTCTGTGTGTAGTCTGCAGGCCAGAAGAGGGTACCAGACCTCATTACAGATGGTTGTGAGCCACCATGTGGTTGCTGGGAATTGAACTCAGGACCTTTGGAAGAGCAGGCAATGCTCTTAACCTCTGAGCCATCTCTCCAGCCCAAGAAATACTTTCTTAAAGAGAGAACAGGAACTCATACCGGGTGCTATGCAAGATCTTAGAGCAAGAATGATTTGGATTTGACCCGAGGAAGAACTTTTGACTGGGAAAGTGACTGCGCACCAGAAGAGGGTGGTGAGAAATCAAAGGACACACGGGACTCCCTCAGGGCGTGGCACTCCTCTCCTTGAGGCCCAGGCCTGATACTGTCAGCCCAGGCGTGGAAACCCACAGGTGACTCAGAGAATCTTAAGTGGTGGTTGTTAGGTTACGAGATTCTTTAGTGTGCCTCAATGGAAAGACTAAGGGATGTTACCTGGCTGGGAGGAAGAGCAACGGGGGGGGGGGGGGGAGAGAGGGAAATGAAAAGTCAGGCTTCCAGAATTAGCAATTGGGCATAGCCTGGACACAACTGATTTTTTTCCCCTACTTTTCCACAGCTGAGTCTCTTGACCCCTATGGTTTGCACAGAGTAAGGCCTATGGATATGAGCGCAGAGTTGGAACAGGGCTGTCCAGGACTGGACTCTGGTGTCTCCCCAGGTGAGACTCTCAACAATCACCGGGATCACTTTGGACACATGACCAGAAGCCAGATGAGAATGGAAAGTCTCAGCCTCCTTGCTAATGCGTGACTGTTCATTTGTGATTTGGACTCTTCAACCCAGCCTTCTGAATGAGCTGCCAGCTCTAAGTGAAGCACTCCCTGAGTGTCAGACCCTCCTCTGCAAAACACAGATGCTCACAGATGCCTGGCAGTCTCCCTCCAGCTGAAGATTATGAGAAAGTGGATGCACAAGGGCTGAGCTCCGGGAAGTCTGCCCACCTGCTGGGAGGATGTGAGAAGTTGCTTGGCTTTGCCGCTTCTGTGAAGGCTCAGAGGCAAGCGAGGCTGAAGACAGATCCCAACAAGCCCATTTGAGAAGACTGTGGCTTCCATTTACCCTGGCCACCCAGACTGCAGCTGTGAAACTCATTCTGTTCAAGGTAAGAGCCCATTCCACGTTCCTCTGGGCGGGCTAGGCCCTTAAGAATGTTGTGGGGTACCCACCAGAGAAGACTACTAATACATTGCTTCAAGCTAATAGAAAGTCTTTACTAGTCAGCTGGCAACTACACAGAGTGTTCAGGACCCCAGTGCAGTCCTGAGCCTTTCTCAGGGTGGCTTTTTAAGCACAAAAACCACATCTTGAGTTGACAGATCTCATGCAGCAGGAACAGTTAGCCAGAAGCGGAACTGCAGAAGCTGAAAGGTAAAGTTAGTACATTTGGGGACTTTCCCTGAACTATGGACTTTGATCGAATAGGCCTTTGTTCTCCTTTTGGCAGGTGGTGCTGCCTGCATGCTGGGCTCCGAGGCCTGAATGGCACTTCCACCACATGGGCAGTTGTGCTAAGGTCTGGAGGCCTTTTACAGGAACAAGAGATGGGTGGGTTTGCCTGTGAGACTTCATTTAGACTACACTCTTAGAATTTATAAGTTCTTACTGAATGGGGGAAAACATCAACATCCTTTCTGTGGAGGATCTAGATGTTGATTTGGCAAATCCACGAATCTAGGCTTTAAAAAGAAGAAGAACTGTTAAGTCAAGAGCCCAAGATAGGAGGATAGGCCTGTTTTGAGTTGCAGCTTCTATTTCTCACAGAAGTTGCAGTAGCAGTATGGGCACTGACAGAAATGTCCCAGGCCCGTGCTCCCTGTCAGAAGGTATACTGAACCCTTGACAAACATGACCTTTTAACCTTTACAGAAACGGTACTGTGGAAGGCTGCAAAGAAATAAAGGAGGGAGATCTAATGGAGAGTCACAGACTGTTAATCCCAGCACTTAGGGAGCAGAGGCAGGGAGATTTCTGTGAATTTGAGGCTAGCCTGGTCTACACAGAGAGTTCCAGAACAGCCAGGGCTACACAGAGAGACCCTGTCTCAAAAAGAAAAGAAGAGCTGGGTTCGGTGGTACAGGTCTGCAATCCTGGCACTTGGAAGCTATAGTGAGACCATGGCCATGAAGGGGTGGGGGAGGGAGAGAGAGAGAGCCAGCCCTTCAACAACTTAGATGATGACACTCCAGGAATGAGTTTGGGGGTATTGGGAGTTGGGGGGGACTCTAAAAGGTTACACACTGTATGATTTCATCCATACATATTTATCCTTCTGGTCTGGAGCACAATGTATAGCAACGATGACCTTGAACTTCCGCTCCTCTGTTCCACCTCCCAAGTGCTGTGATTATGAGCACACATCACTGGGTTCTATGCCACTGTGCCAGCACCAGGTTTTATGCAGTGCTGGGGATGGAATCCCGGTTTTTGTGCTTGCTAGGCAAGCACTCCACTAAGTGAGCCACAGTTCCAGTTCCTTGTACAACGTGGCTGAAGCGACAAGATTTCAGAAACGGATTGTCAGGGCCTGGGGAGGGAAGAACAAAGAGGAAGTATACCAGATATCAAAAGGTGACATGGGACCTTTGCAATGACAATGTATTCTGCTTGTGGATCGTACTTTAGCTTGGTCGGATATCAGCACAGGGGGACACTAGCTAAAGAGTGCTCCTTTCCTATAATCACGTGTGAATCTACAGCCTATCACAAATTAAAACTTAGTGCCTCCCAAGTGCACAGCCCTGAGTTCCATCTCCAGCGTTGGGGGGAAACACACCAAATACGCACACTCACAGTGGAAAGTCTGTCAGGGTCCCAAGCTTGAGCAGTTCCAGGCAGAAGGAAGACAGCTAGAAGGACCCTGTGGACTTGGAGAGACACACCACTAGGTGGTTCGATATGTCACTGGCACTTGTCTTACTGGGGACCACAGTTCTGGAGGGTCTGTTGCTGGGGAGAGGTTTGAAGAGGTTATCTATCTAGTTCAAGGACCAGGATTTGCTAATCATGTTTGCGCTTCTAGTGATGTGTGAAGGTTTGGGGGTGATCCTCCCAGCCTATCTATTGGTGTATTCAGTTGCGGTTCCCCTGTCTGTGACTTTATCTGCGTCTTTGAGGATGTGTCCACTCAGGAGGGAAGGAAGGTTCTGTGTGAATTACATGCATACGTGTGCAGATCGTTACATCTGCGGGTCCCCGCTGCATGTATGTCACTGCCTCCTGACTCGGCTCTGAGGTTTGACAGTGTGAGAATACCTCCTCCCCACACCCCAACAAAGCCAGCCTGTCACGAACTGGGTCTGTGTACTGTAGACAAACTGGGTAATTGGGCTCTCCGCCTCCTCACCCAAAACAAACACTCGCAAACGCCCGCCCCCACGCTGGCAGGATCTGCCTGTCATCTGGGCACCGGCTCCTGCTCCGCTCCGGCTGCCTCTGACCCTGGAGACACTGCAGGCCCTGCCCTCGCCCGCCCCGACCGCTGGGGCTGACGCACAGGCCACAGCCTCCGCCGTGGGGCGCGTGGGCTCCTGCCCAGGTGTGGCGGCTTCGGGGAGTCGCTGCGGGGAACCAGCGTCCTCCGGCCCGGGCTCCGTGTCTAGCAGCCGCTCGCCTGGGCGGGTGACAGCGGCGTGCGGGACAGGAAGGGCAGGGCACGCTGTCCCCCGCTCCGCGGCTGCCGGGCTGGCGGTGAAAGCCGAGCGTGGCTGCGGGCGCCGCCCGGCAGCTAGTGAGGGGCGAGCGCGGCGCCCACGCGCGGCGGGGTGGGCTCTGCGCTCCCAGGGACCAGGCGGGGCGGGGCTCATCCTGCAAAGTTGACCCAGGGCAGGCTACCGCCGGCGCCCTGCTGCCCCAGATTCGCCCTGTTCTTACCGCGGAGCCAGGGGTGGACGTCGCCGCCCCGCTGACACCCGAGGGACCAGGAGAAGCTAGCGGGCGTCGGCGGGAGCCCGCGCCCAGAGATGGAGACTGCAAGAGGGGACGTGCGGGACGGCTCCGAGTAGCCCGCGGGCTCCGGGGCTGGACCTTGCCCGGACGCTGTTGAGGGCGCGCGAGCAGGTCCCTCCCCAGGGCTGCCATGGAGGTGCCCAATGTCAAGGATTTTCAGTGGAAGCGCCTTGCTCCACTGCCTAGCCGCCGGGTCTACTGCTCACTGCTGGAGACCGGAGGGCAGGTTTATGCCATCGGGGGATGTGATGACAATGGCGTTCCCATGGACTGCTTCGAGGTCTACTCCCCCGAGGCGGACCAATGGACCTCCCTGCCCTCCCTGCCCACAGCCAGGGCCGGGGTAGCTGTTACTGCCCTCGGAAAGCGGATTATGGTGATCGGGGGTGTGGGCACCAATCAACTGCCTCTGAAGGTCGTGGAAATGTACAATATCGATGAGGGCAAGTGGAAGAAGAGAAGCGTGCTGCGTGAGGCTGCCATGGGCATTTCTGTTACAGCCAAAGGCAAGTGGGGCCAGGGTTGAGGGTGGGCATAGAGAAGAAAGTAAAGGGTCACGGGAAAACGGTTGGAATGCAACATGATTTGGGGGGCCAATAGCACATCAGCCATCACATTTGAGCCTTACATTAAGTACTGACACTAGAAACCCACTGCCCTTAGTTTACAGATTGGGAAGGGAGGCCGAGCAGGTGAAATGTCTAGGAATTCCATCTGATGCCAGGAGTCAGCTCCAGCGGGTTCCTCCTGGCAAGCTGGGCAGGCCGCTGCAGAGGGAGAGCCAAGGTGTGAGCTATGGGGTTATCTGGAATGACTCTGCAGACCCTGGCGTTCAGCCGAATGACCACATTCATAACTGTCCACACACACACACACACACCCACAAACCTATCTATGTAGTTCCTGAGGATGCTCATCCCATCCTTCAACCAATACCAGGTCATCTGCCAAGGAGGCTTTGGGACCCAGATCCTGGGATCTTCTCTAACTCCTGACTGCAGTTTCGGTCGTACTAAGTGGAGGTCAGAACATTCCAAAGGTTGATTTGTCTATTAGATTATCCAGGCCCACCAAGTTCTGTGAATTGCATGTGGTTTTAAAATTCTTATTTTACTTTCTCGAAGTCCCCATTCCACTCTTTTGGAGCCTAGTACTGCTATGGCGGGGGGTGGGGGGGAGGTCCAACTGCTGTTTTCTTAAAACACAGAGTTTTATGAGAATAGGATTTAAGAGACCCAAGTTTATAGACGCTTGCCTCTACACTGTAGGCTTGGTGGAGCAGCCTTCCTCCCTTTCCCCCTCCTTCCCTGTTTCTCTTGCCACACGACCCCAGCTGCCTGTCTGGCGTATGGCAGATGAGAAACCAGCTTTTCTTCAACACCTGTTCTGTTCCTGGAACAGTCTTAGGTCATGGGAATAAAGGAAAAGAGTAGAAAATCTGGGCCCTGAAAGTGATTAGCAAGAAGCTGGGACCCAGAATCCCAGGGCAGGGTAGACAATAGGGTTTAGCGAGGTCTGATGCTGACTGAATGAAGACTTGTAACACCAGCTACTCTGGAGGCTGAGGCCGAAGAGTGGCAAGTTCAAGACTTGCCTTGGCAGCAGAGTGGGCTCAGTGGACTGAGGCAGAAGGTTTATGAGTTCAAGGGCAGTCTAAGCTTCATGGTAAGACCGTATTTTTTTTAAGATGGAGGTCCATGGGGACGCTTAAAACAATGAGTATGAACTCCATCCCTAGCTTCATGCGGAAAGCTAAAAACTAAGGTTTATCATTGTGCTTTATCCCTTTGAACTTTCAATATATCCAATGAGATCAGTGCTATTTTTATTCTATTTTAGAAAAAGCAGCACGAAGCCCAGAAAGGTTAATTCCCCCAGGATTAAATAGATAGTAAGTCGTGACCATGCCCTGTGCCCCGAACTATAAAGTCAAATGGGTTCAACAGTTATGTTGGTAAATGTTTACATGTTGGCCATTGTACTGGGTTCATAGATTAGCTGATTCTCAAGGACCTTCAGTGTATTGGGAGAAACAGATGAAGCTGGTATCAGTTACATGTGGTAACAGAGCAATGGAGATATCATCACTCAGGAGGTACGAAGCCAAGTCCTCTGGGCCCCCTGCTCTGCAGCTCAGAAAATTGCAGTTGAGACTCAAAGGATGGGTCAGAACTGACCACTGGGCTGAATGACCTTGGGTAGAGTTTTTCCAGCAGGGGGTGTTCCTAGAAGGGAAGGCGGAATTTATGCTGATCAGGTGTTTATCATCAGGTCCTTTCCCAGTTTTAGGCTTAGGAGTAGGAATCACACACACACACCCTAGCCCCCAGTATGGAAATGGGGCTCCACCTTCTGCAATAGTAACCTCAAAGAGTCAAGGCACCATAGAAAGGAAGATTGTGAGCAAAGGCTGCTGGGAGCAAAAACCACATATAGAAACTGAAGATTCCCATTCTGGCAGGGGCTGGGAAAACACAGATGTTAGTCCATGATCTCTGGTCCAGTGAATCCCTAAAAGCCAAGAGCAGAGGAGAAAGAAGGGGACTCCCTGCTTATAGAACCTAGCTCTCCAAGGGCAAGGTTTCTGAGGGGTCAGTTCCCCAAAGCCTCCTCCTCATTCAGTCCTGGCCTTATCCCATTCAGCAGAAGGGCCTCCTGGATCCTGCAAGCTTCTGTCTATGTTAAGGAGAATGCCATTTCCCACTGGGGTAGCAGACAGAACCACTGACAGCACAGTTTGTAGAGAGGGCCAGTGACCCTGGGGCTGACTATAGTCTAAGGGACTTCACTATATCTGGAGAATTAATGTCTGAGAATTCCCACGGGTCAGGTGACTACTGGAGATCATCGCAAAAGCCTCTTTCCTTGCCTTCCCCTCTGGCTGCCTAGAAAGGAGGACAGGAGGACAGTCGGGGCCAAACCTGCAAAGAGTTATCTAGACCTAGACTTCACTGCCATCTGTCTCTGAGCAGGGTTTAGTGCATCTGGCTTTGCCAAGGATTTGGCGCTAAGGAGGGCTGAGGCACACAGTCCTGCCACAGCTTCAGGAAGACCCTGTTATAGCCATAGCAGGGACCCACTGCACCAAAACAGCTGTGACTCCCTGGCAGCGCAGCAGCTGGGATCTTGGCGTGGCCTGTGAAACGTTATGGACTCCGTTGGGTCTGCCTCTGGGTGCCTGTGCACCGAGCGGTGTCTGTGTGTGGCTTTTCTTTTAGATTACCGAGTGTATGCTGCAGGCGGGATGGGCCTGGACCTTCGTCCACACAACTACTTGCAACACTATGACATGCTAAAGGACATGTGGGTGTCACTGGCACCCATGCCCACTCCGAGATACGCGGCCACTTCCTTCCTCCGGGGCTCCAAGATCTACGTGCTGGGTAGGGACAAGCTACTTGTTGTTCATTTCCTCTCCTTGCTCCCTTGGGTGAGTTCCCTGGGAGGCAAGGCCCACAGCCTGAGAATGTCTCTGTCCCTGGGGGATAATCACACGGCTCCAGCCCTTGACAAGTCTTTCAAATGACTGAATAACAACAGAAGGGAAACCCCAGCCCTACCCGTTCTCTGGGATTGCTTTTTTTCTTTGTTCTTTTTTGTCCACCATGTACCCTGTTCCCACCTCCAGGGGGACGGCAGTCTAAGTATGCAGTCAATGCCTTCGAGGTCTTTGACATAGAGTCTCGGTCCTGGACCAAATTCCCCAACATTCCCTGTAAGCGGGCGTTCTCCAGCTTTGTGACTCTGGACAACCACCTGTACAGCCTGGGAGGCCTGCGACAAGGTCGTCTCTATCGGCAGCCCAAGTTCCTCCGGACAATGGATGTGTTCGACATGGAACAGGGTGAGCTGGGTTCCCACCCCCTTGGCCTCTCTTCTGACTGATCCTCATTTTCCTCCATCCTGGAGAATCTTCTGGGGCTGCTTACATATCCAAGCAGTCCTCTCTGGTGTCTAAGCTCCCTTCCTAACTCATGGGTATGCTTGGAGTCAAACTCTATTCAAGGTACCTTTTGGCCTGGTTGGCTGTTTTCACCACGGCCTTTCCTCCATCACCGCCGGTATCTGTACAGGACCAGGTTAGGACTCTTCCTGTGCTGATGGAGAATCAGAGGGCTCCTGATTATTCTGTTTACTGCCTTCAATCGGATTCCTCTCCAGTTTAGAACTGTGGAAAAGCCTAAATAGAACAGGGACTCACGGGAGTTGTAGACGTTAGACTGTGCTGAGCACCAGAGAAGGCTGAAGTGGCAGAGCATGTTGTTTTAATCAGCAAGGGATCCTCTCTGCACCCTGAACTCAAGGGGGTAGCCCCCAGGGTGAGAGCCACCTGGGGTCCATCTGTCCTTGTTAGGGGACGTCAGCATCTAATCCTCTGTGTCTGCCCTGTCACTGCACATGACTTGCAGGCGGATGGCTGAAGATGGAACGCTCGTTCTTCCTCAAGAAGCGCCGGGCGGACTTCGTGGCCGGCGGTCTGAGTGGACGAGTCATAGTGGCTGGGGGACTTGGTAAGGATAGGTCATCTCAACTGTCCCGTGCTGCGGTTCTGGTCCTTGGCACTGCACTTGAGTGGCGGGTGGTACTGACTTTACACACCTTCCACTGTTTTACCCCAAATAATTCGAAACAGTCTGGACTTGACCTTTCCACGGGGGTCCCCATGTGTTCTTTCATCTCTATGCTAGGAAAATGGAGCTCTAGAAAGCATAGGAGACATGCTGATAACTGTGAACCCCTGTGCTGAGCCAGGTCCCCGAGCCCCTTTCTGGGGTAGCTGGAGACAAAGGGTGAAGGGATTGGTTGTCATCATCCTTCACCGACCCAGCTCTTGTTGGATGTCCAGGTGCATCTTGGGAGAGCAAAGCAAATCGATAGTCCTAATTCTATACTTGATGTATGGCTCCTCCCTCTCAGAGACTGCTGACAATCTGAAGGCTGGACAGGGGTTTGGGACCACTGAAGTCATTCGAGCACGGTGATAAAGGCAGTGGGGCTTCCAGGCGGCCAGAGTTCACATACCCACCATACTCATTCGTGAACAACTATGTGAGCTGGATTATGGGGGAAGCTGCGTGTGTGAGAGAAAAACCAGGAGGGAAGCAGTAGTGTTCTAAAAACCCCTGATAACCAAGAGTAAAGAAAACAATCCTTCTTTCATTTTTCCAAGACAAGGTTTCTCTGTGTATAGCTCTGACTATCCTGGAACTCACTCTGTAGACCAGGCTGGCCTCGAACTCAGAGATCCACCTGCCTCTGTCTCCTGAGTGCTGGGATGAATGGCATGTGCCATAATCCTAATTTTAGGATTTAAAGGTAAAGAGAAGGGACAGGGTACAAAGTTGCTTGACAGGAATTCTTGGCCCAGGAGGTTAAAACCGGGTCCATCCTGTAAAAAGACAAAGAAGTTGCTCTACTTTTGTTTCTGGGTTGAGACATGGTCACCATGGGACATGGCTTGGTGGTTGGGCTCCTTGGTCTAAGATCTGATGCCCCCATTATTTTCAGGAAACCAGCCCACTGTCCTGGAAACAGCGGAAGCATTCCACCCAGAGAAGAACAAGTGGGAGACCCTCCCTGCCATGCCCACACCCCGCTGTGCCTGCTCCAGCATCGTCTTCAAGAACTGCCTCCTGGCTGTAGGGGGCGTCAGCCAGGGTCTGAGCGATGCGGTAGAGGCGCTGTATGTCTCTGACTCCTAGCTGGCCCCAGCGGTGCCCTTGCCTGGACAGCATCGCTCCACTCTTGACATGAGGAATAGTCTCATCAAAGCAATTCCGGACTACGTCCTCCGGTCTCCAACAAGCCCTAGGGCTCTCAGTGACCTCCCTCTGCCCCCTAACCTACCAGTCTCAGAAAGCTGAAGAAAGCACAGCTGACTGCACCTATAAGTGAGAACTGGGCTGTGGCCTGGGGAGAATCCTCACTCAGTGCTCAGACACAGAAAGGCACAGGAATGTTCCCTCCTCTCACTTCCAACGGGGGTGGGGGGTCAGTTGCCACCCCAAAGGGAGCTATTGTGGTCTTTCCCCATCTCTGAGCTAGTTTGAGTGTCAGGTAAACTGATGAAGAAATGGGGCATCCCAAGCCCCTTCATTTTATTTGGTTGACACCCATCCCCCATAGAGAAGTCAGCTCTGATCCTGCCTCAGCTCTCCCCTACTTAACAGGACTTGAAGCTAAGGTGGATGTGTGGGAAGGTAGTCGGGAGCTCCCACGTCGGGCCAGGCAGAAAGGACCCTTCCTCTCAGGTCCTTACTGGGCATGTGGTGATGGAGCATTCACTATCTCCTGTATTCTGCCTTCTGCCACCCTCTCCCCACCCGAGGCCTGGCCATTCTAGGCTCAGCGGCTCTCAGAGTGTCTCTGGGTGAAACCTTCTCATCTACACTGTGGCTTCCAAATCCACAAAGGTGGATTACTTGCACTCTGGTTAATAACAGCGGCACAATGATTGACATCTTTACTCCTGTCTTCTTTGGACCCTGGAGACAAAGCCGGGGGTGTCCTGGTTAGTAGATAGAAAACCCCATGAGACCAATTTCCTCCGTGTCCTTAGGCTAAGCAGGGACCAATTGGCCACCTGTTCTTGACCATTCCTGGTGAAGAGTTCTGCCTTCTCCCGGCCATAGCTATCCCGCTATCAAAGAGGCAGCTGATTTTTCTTCTCTTGAAGCACACATGTTTGGCCAAGGTTGTAATCATCCAATCTTTGCCAGGTTATACCCACGTCTTATCTCGATCAGTTCAGCTGAAGCTCATTTTAGGCATGAAAGAACTCTCCACTGACTGAAAAAACAAGTGAGAGAGGAAAAAAGGCCAGAAGGCCGGATACTGCTGCGCCTCCTTCCTTCTAGCCTGCACAGAACCTCATTAGGCTTCCACGTGGAGCCCCTGCTCCGCGGCCTGCTCAGGGACCTGAGTTGCAACCCCTGCACAGAAACCAAACCTAACCAGTTAGCCTTGAGGACATAAAGAATCAGACCCCTATGAGGCTGTGGAGGAGCCAGGGGGTCCGCTTCACTCTTCACAAGGCTTGGCCAATTAACTACCTCCTAAGGAGTCTGCGCTGGGGGATGACCTATCAGGGTCAGAGGGGTCAGAAGGAGCTCTTTCTGGTGAGGGGCTAGGGGTGTCACTTCCTGCTGGGTCTTCAAGACAGGGTGAAACCTAGGTCTTTAAGGAAACGTGGGTTATTGACTTCATTCTCACCCCTAGACTCCATTCTCGGAATACCTTGGTTTCCTTTCTCTTTGGGTTCCTAGAGGACACTGCCACCTGCTGGCCGAAAATGTTTTTCTCACCAACGTGAGGAGGCAGATTGTGGCCATTGGTTCACCTAAAGAGCAGACCACAAAGAAGCCTCCATTGCTTCTGGATCCAATTCCATTCAGCTCCCCTGAACTAACCATTAGATAAAAATGGCTGGGGAGGGGGCTGCAACTGCTATGGAGGACAGGGGGCTTCTTGATTCACTCTCCTTACCTCATTTCTGCTTCTGTCCTGCCCATATCATCCCCAACCCAAGAGGAGCCAATCCATACAGGGGTCTTCTCCAGGCACAACGGCCCCATATCTGTGGATAGGGCTGAATCCTTTTAGGATAGTTGGAACCTTAAGGGTGCAGCCCTCCTATAAGGTTGAGTTAGACATTGGAATTAACAGAACAACTCAAGGCTGGAGCTGGTATCTACTAGGGTCACCCCTGCCTAAGTTACCATTGTGGGAAGACCACGGATACTGCACTGAGGAATGAGGGAAGCCCTCAGTCTGTGTGAAAGCTTGTGGCTCTATACTGCCCACACTGCAGAGGCAGCACAGCCAAATGGCCTGCCTCCAGACTACACACACCAAACTACCACAGGTCTCCCCACACCACCCACCTCAGAAGGCTTCTTGCCCTCCTTGTCTGAATTTCCCAGTCTGTCTCACAAGGTGGAGGGCAGTAGAGGAGGCAGAGACACCAAGGTACCATCCACAATCAAAAGGAGCTCCAGAGTCATGCAGGCCATACTGTCCAAGACTTGTCTCAAGCCAATCCACAGAGCAATCTTCAGTCTCGGGTGGCTCCAGAATCAGAAGAAAAAGGCTGACCCATGCCAGTGGCACTTCATTCCAGACTGCTTGCTTGCTTTCTCTTTCTCTCTCTCTCTCTCTCTCTCTCTCTCTCTCTCTCTCTCTCTCTCTTTCTTTCTTTCGTTCTCTCCCTTCCTTCCTTTCTTTTTCTTCTTTCTCCTCCTCCTCCTTCTTCTTTTTTGTTTTGTTTTTGTTTTTTGAGACAAGGTTTCTCTGTGTAGTTGTGAAGCCTGTCCTGGAACTTGCTCTGTAGACCAGGCTAGCCTCAAACTCACAGAATTCCACCTACCTCTGCCTCCTGAGTGCTGGGATTAAAGGCATGTGCCACCACCGCCAGGCTCCTCCAGGCCTCTTTCTAAGAGAGTCTTGCAATTGCATTGATCTTATGGGATTCCCCACCCAACAACCCACAAACTCCAGCTCTGGCCTAGGAGGAGGAGTGTGGTCACTTTTCCAACCCTCCTCCCCACTTTAAAGAAGAAACTGACATCTAGGGACCCTGAACTCCTGGTGTTTGTTGGGAGTGAACACCTGACCCTGTTCTCTAAACATAGCCCCGCCCCCACACATATGTAAACTCACACTATTGTTCTTAGTGCCCCCAGAATAGGGAGAAGAGCAAGGGGCTTCATGTCTGACTTTCAACCCCATGTGACCTGTAGAACAGGCCCAGACCTTAGCCAGGGACTCAGGGACTTTCACTGGTGGCTTCAGTGTGGGAGATGGAGCAGTTGCAGTGACTTTGACACAAGGCAGGACTCAGGCAAGAGCCAGAGAGGTAGACAAGGTGGCTTTGACAAATTGAGCCAATAAAAATTGTCATGGGCATTTGCTTCCCAGGAATGCCCTAAAGAAAACATCACAAAGTAGGGGCAGCTGGAAACAGCAGAAAATGTGGGTACCACATCTGGGGGTTAAAAGTCTGAAGTCAAAGGGTTTAGTGAGGCTGTGCTCTGACTGATGGCTCGTGGAGGGGTTGGTCTGGGTGGGGTGGATCTCTACTTCTCTTCCTGGCTCCAGTGTTATATGCAAGTCCTTGTGGTTTAGCTTGCAGCAACATCGTTTCAAAGGCACCTGTCTTCACACAGCCACCTTGCCATGACTGTGTCCCAGTTTTAAAATAAAACTTTATAAAATAACACTAGTTATTGGAATGAGGTCCATGCATATCCAATAACTCTATTTTAAGATGAGTATATCTTATTTTATATCTACATATATATGAATATATATATATTGTTTCCAGGTGAAGTCTCATTCCCAGATACTAGAGGTTAGGATACCAACCTAGGTTTGGGGGAAGCAGGAGGACGAAACCTATCAGCTCACCACCAAACCAAGCATGATAAGCAGAGCAGGGAGAGCAATAATTCCCCGAGCCTTGAGCTTCCTGTATCAGCCCACTGTTAGAGCTAGGCCTCCAGAGAAGATCCAGAATGCCATAGAGCACACATTTCGGGTGTGCAGTGGGAAGAGTCCAAGTCAAGGCAGGGTCTGAGTAGATCCCAAGGGGAGCCGAAGCTTAGGGTGGAATGCTTGGAGCGTGTTCTGGTGGTACTTCTCTGACCTTGTCCCTCCCCAGGGGGCTCTACAGGCATCTGGGTGCTTGCCTCACGGAAGCCTCAGGGCCTCTTTTGCTACCCTCCCCACTGCAGGGGGCGTGACTCTTGAGGGCGAGCCTAGCAGACCTGCAGACTGTGGACCTCGACTGCCCTACACCCGCTCCCTGCACTGCCTCCGGCACCCCAGGGCCCACCTCTGCTCCCTGTACCCGACTCTCTGCCTTCTTTCTCCTCTACCCTCACTCAGCTTACACACGGACTCCTCACACAGCCTCTATTCCGACACACCTTCCTGGGCAAGCTCTACATGCAAATGGCCACCCACACTCAGTGACACAGCCATACACACTCCTTACAGACATATGCACACACACCCCCTTATGGACATCTGTCATGCACATAACTTAGTTTTCACACTCATATACATATACTCTCAACTGTAAGCGGTGACCAGACTTTGAATTCCCCTGCCTTTTTCTGAGACATGGCCTTACTATAGAGCCTCTGCTGGCTTGGAACTTGCTATGTAGACCAGGCTAGCCTCAAACTCATAGAGTTCCACTTGTTTCTGCCTTCTGAGTGCTGGAATTAAAGGCATCATACGCCTCCATACCTAGTTCAGAATCCTCTCAATTCAATGATTTGGCCATGCCTCAAAGCTCAAGTCCTAACTGTTTGAAGGGTGGATTGCTACAAGAATCTGGAGTTCTTGCCGTGGTGGGGTCATCTGTTGCCCTGGGTTGTGTCCTCTGCAGCACCTAACAATGCCACACCACCATTTGCTACCACAACTAGAACAAGTTTTTGCTTAGGCTGGGATCCCTCTGTTTCAGGTGAGGAGATAGGCCTGAAGGTTTCCTGTATTCTGACTCCTGAGAAGCTGCTGGGCTCCAAGAAGGGAGTACTGGGCCTGCCTCACTTACCCTCTCTGCTCAGTTCCTTGCTGGCACCTGGCACCATGCCAGCACAGGCCTGCGCCATTGTGCTGATCAATGGACAACAGATGGCTTTCCCTAGGCAGGAAAAGCCCAGTGCCTCAGCCCATCTCCTAGTTTGACCAGACCTCTCCACTTGCTACAGAAACAGCTTTTCTTATGCAAACTCTGGGAGCCACCTCCACCCTTCAGACAGGAAATAATTCACAGATGACTCACAGGGTCTTCGGAAGGATGGATGGGGACAGAGAAGGGCTTGGACATTTGGTACTTGATGAGACACCTCAGAGTTGGTGGGCCTGAGGGCTGTGGGGAGTGAAATTTGCCTTCCCGTTTGCATACACCATGGGAAACAGTCAGGTTAGACCCCAGGTTAGTGGTCTTGTAGTTTGTCAGGGTTTCAGCAGGGCTCCTGGAGCTTTTCCTCTAGTTAGCCTTAGAATATTTGGCTGTGCCAAGGGCCTGGGATCACTGATTCCAAGTGTTCCACCCTGCTCTTTCATCTGGACATGGTAAGGACTCAGAATCCTCGTACCTAACTGTCACTCAACAAGAAGTAGGCATTGGTCCTATGCTTAGCAGCTCAGTCTCAAAAGTGAGCCTGTATAAGAAAACAGTGATGGATAAGTCACTTTCGCAGGTTCCCCTGCTCCACACCCTACTTGTAGAAGGGTACTGTCTGGGAGCTTCCCTTCCAGAGTTCCTGCTCTGCCTGGGGCCTGAGCTCCTGGTGCCTTTAGGGTAGCAGGCTTAGTCCCTCGCTATACACCTGTCCCCTCCACCCTGAATCCCACTCCAGTGTGTGGCAAATGTGAGTCACTGTCTCCTTAGTCCTCTCTCCACATTTTTGAGGTCTCCTCAGGCTATGATGGTGTCACTAACCCGTGTGACCCAAGGAGTCCCAGAGATCCTGTCAGATGGGAGCCCAGTCAAAGGAGAGCCCGAAATCAAAACACCCAGAGAAAGCAAGACTGTGATAGGAATTGTTAGCTGCTCGCTTTCTCTCCTAAGTTCTTCCCCAGCCTCTGCGGACACAGAACCAGGTCAGAAACTGAGCAGATTTTCAACCCCCCTTGCTTGTGGATGGGCCCCTCCAGCTCTTCGCTGTGGGCTCCAGGAGGAGTGCTAGGTCAGCTTTTTAAGAGTTCTGGTGACAGTGGTTTGTTAATCCACCTTGCAAGGCCAACCCCCCATACCAGACTGTACTGGTGCTATTCAGGCTGTGAGGAATGCTGGCTCCCACCTTCCTTTACCCAGGGCCAGGAGCTGCTGACCAGACTAAAGAATGTGCTTTACTTGGCCTTAGCATTCCAGGGTCAGCTTGGGAGACCAAGGGCTTGAGCTGGCAGCAGAAGCCAAACACAAGGCAGAGAGGTGGCACTGAACAGCTTGCCCACCCCCCAAATCTGGGCACATATCCTTTCTCTGTATTTCCTAGTCACTCTGGGTCTCCCCTGAATGGAGATAGGACCAGCAGAAAGAAAATATTCTCTCATTTTGGGGAGGGGGACATTTATATGAACTGAAGCTACCAGGCCCTGAGCCACAGTGTCCCTTGTCATAAGCCCCACCTGCTGGGAGCCTAGATCTCTATACAAAACCATCTTCAAGTTCAGGGTTTCCTTAGACCATGTAGAGAGGGAAACAGAGTCACTGGTCCAGGTCATGTGGCAGACAGAAATCCCTGTCCCTGACTTCCACTCAGGTTGCTGTGTTTCCTGCTGCAATCACATCAACTGCCCACATACCCAGCATCTAAGGCAGGGCATGGGGAAGGAGCATCAAGGCTGTGGGCATGGAGTGTTGACAACAGGAGAGATGGGTATATTTTTACTGACTTGTACTCAGCCCATCACCAGTGACACCATAAAGAGTCAGTGGAAAGTACTTGGCCTCTCAGGGCCCCACTAGAGGAATCCTAATTTTTAACAGCTGCCTAAGCGCAGACACCCCAGGTTTTTTTTTTTTTTTTAAAGATTATTATTACGTAAACAACGTTCTGCCTGTATGTCTGCCTGCAGGCCAGAAGAGGGCACCAGAGCTCCTTACAGATGGTTGTGAGCCACCATGGGAATTGAATTCGGGACCTCTGGAAGAGCAGCCTGTGCTCTTAACTGCTGAGCCTTCTCTCCAGCCCCCACCCCAGGTTTTTAATCCCCTAGAAGGGGAATTACAGAACCTCAAAGATTAGGAAGAGGAAGTGGGACAAGGGGCAGGAAAGGAGGAAGATCTTTGTGCTCTACCATTAACAGTGAGGTGAGACATCCTTTGCAAACCACTGACTGCAACCCCCTAGAATTTAAAACTAATTAGACACCCACCCCTCAAACTCCCAGCACCCACAGTGTGGTGTTTAGGAGTTTTAAAATTAGTAGTTAAGCTCTAGAGCCTTAAGCAGCTTCCACAATCGCTCTTTAGCTCCGAGCTTCTCTTCACTGTCTTCTGGCCTGGGTCAGGTGCACAGGCTCAAGTGTCTGCTAAGTCCTTGCTGTACGGCCTCCCTGCTACACACTTGGATCGCTGCCAGGATTGGCGGGAGGAAAGTTTGGGAAGACTGAAGCCCAGGAAAAGTCCAAACAGACAGGTAGGAAACCATTTGGTCCCCATGCAAGTTCATGAGAGACATGTGACATGTTTGATACTTGAACACAGAGCATCAGGAGACTAGGCACACCACTCCTCACCCAACCAAATCGGAATGGCAAACGCTGCCATTCCTGGTGATGTCTTTGTGATCCTGTAGAGTAAGCTATTTCTTAGCTTACTCATCTACGCAGTGGGGATGAAATTCACGAGGACAGGCCAGAGAAGGCTGTCACATTCCTTGTAGGACTTGCTACAGTTTTAGATTGTTTGTAACTCACTAGATCCATCTTGTATTTCCAGAACTCATTTGGGTCCCACAAGGCAATGTAATGGGGGCACAGCCACGATGTCAGGCTGGGCAGGTTTATTTGCCTCCTGCTATGCTATTTCCTAGCTGGTGACACTATATCTAGGATGTTTATAACTCGGGCCCGCTCAACAAATGGTAAATAGACTTCGTAACTGAGGATAGGCACAGTTTCAGTTAGCCCACAAGTCCGTCAATTCTCAGTTCTGCCAGGAGAGGGCAGCTTTGAGCCAGACATCGCAATTTCCTCGATTAGTGTTTATCCAGGCTCACTGGGTTCACACCGCCTAGTCCTGGGGAACCAGTTCTAACAGGCCGGTTCTTGTTCACACAATTCCACCACTCTCCCAGAGGGCAAGGTCCAAACATCTAGGTCCTATTGTCCACCACAGGGTGGGGTTAAAAGGTGACTGAGAACTCCAACTCACCTGAGCTGTAAGGAAAAGGCAATTTAATAACCAATGTCTCTGACTGGAGGGGGTGGTGTGCAAAGCCCCGCATCTGCTCTCCTCCCTGAGAAAACATTGAACATCAGTACCGAGACAGTCCCAGGGAGCCAACCCTCTGGGATCCTTATGTCTGTCAGCCACACAGAGAACACGTCCATTGACTTCCTCTGCTCCTTTTCCCGTACACCCCCATTTCATACCTGAGACTAATCTAAGTCTCACCCACTCCTCAAGACCCAAGTGACTTCCTCTGAGGCCCTCCCTTGAACTCCTGAGCCAGGTAAGACCCAACTTTCCTGCCCTATTCCTGCAGTTCAAACCTCCTTGAGGGGCTCCCACTTCCTACCATAGATTATAGGATAAACTATGCGCTTAACTTATTTCTCTTGCTAAGCAGAGAACTTCCTGAGAGTGAGGAACTAATTATTAGTCACCCCCCGAGATGTGTCTGACACCTGCCTTACCCACCTCTCCCCATTTCTCCCACAGCAGAGCCTTGCTGCCCTCCTCTGTGTTCCTACCCTCACCTGACACATGCCATAGTACTCCCTCGGAGGTGCTCCCGCAGCCCAACGTGCGGCACGTCCAGACTATGGCGTGCAGGAGGACAGGAATGGATGCTTATTCTCAGTGAGTACAGAGAATGTTTGTTTTTGTCAAGACCCTTTAAATGGTTAGTTGGTATGAGGGTGAGGAGAGCCTCCTCCCAGGGCTGGAACGGGAAGTCGATAGGACCAAGAGTGGTTCCGCACAGCCTGGACATCCCAGCACATCCTATCCAAATATCTAAGCCCAAGATCTGAGTCACTGAGCCACCTTCCAAGCCTCCCTATACAGAATGAAAGTCGAATTCCATCCCTTGGCTGTTCTATTCAGCTTTGTTGTTGTTGTTGTTTGCTGTTGTTTATTTATTTTATGTGTGTGGATATTCTGCCTGTGTGTATGTCTGCAGCACACTTGTGCCCAGTGTCCTTAGAGGCCTGAAGAGCCCACCAGATCCCCTGGAACTGGAGCTATAGCTGACTGCAGGCCAGTGTGTGGGTGCTGTGACCCAAACCCTGGTCCTCTGGAAGAGAAACAAGTGCTCCTAATGGCTGGGCCACCTCTCCGGGCCCTGTTCTGATGGCCAGGTCTTTTGTTTGCCTCCATTGTACATCCATTCATCTGGTCTGTGTGAATCCATGGGCACCGCGATCTGCGATCTGCTAACTACTGTTGGGGATGTTTAGAAATAGCAATGCATATCTATGTGATTTTTGTTTGTTTGTTTTTCAAAACAGGGTTTCTCTGTGTAGCCCTGGCTGTCCTAGAACTTGCGCTGTAGACCAGGCTGCCCTTGAACTCACAGATGATATCTTCCTGCCTCTGCCTCATGAGTGCTGGGATTAAAGGCATGCATCACTACCACCTGGTTTAGATTAAGTTCTTTCTTTTTTAATGTCTCAAGGCTTTCCTACAGTCCAATCTTTTTTTTTTAAATATTTTTAGTATATTATGTACATAGTGTTCTGCATGCATGTATCCTTGTACACCAGAAGAGGGCCCCAGATCTCATTATAGATGGTTGTGAGTCACCTTGTGGTTACTGGGAATTGAACTCAGGACCTCTGGAAGAGAGGCAAGTGCTCTTAACCTCTTAACCTCTGAGCCATCTCTCCAGACCCTTAGTCTTAAAGGGAATCTTGGGCTTCTCTGGAAATTTCTTTATCTTATGAGGAAATGCTGATCCAGCAAGCTAATGGCCATGAGTCCTCCAATCTCTGCTTTGAAAGCCCTGTCTTTAGGAAGCACCTCCAAACTAGTTTCCTTTCATCTGGGCTAGGGACTCGCTACAGCTCTCATGTTAGTCGGGATTAGAACCCAGGTCTCCCAGCCCTGGGAGCTACAGCCTACTGTTCTGTAACTGACACTCGCTCTTCAGAGTCCTAATCTGTCTGGATTCCGGGACCTAACCTGTCTGGCTGGGTCTCCAGGACCTAACCTGTCTGGATGGGTCTCCAGGACCTGACACAGGTTATGGGTATAGATGGCAGGTCAGATGAACTATCTCCTGAGCCTTTCTGTTTTCACAGATCACTCAGAATGGGAAGTCAGGCTGGCAGAAGACAGGACGCCAAAGCAGCTATACAGTTCGTGGATGACCCAGAGGTGGAAAAGAGAGCCTGGCTCCTGGGGCATCTTCACTGGCTGGAGAGGACTCCATGCAGCATGGAGATAGTTCCCCTGGAAAGAATCAAAAGGTGAGCAGAAGTAGGAAAATGGACAGACACTAGATTAGAAAACAGCAAAACCTGGTCACTGAGGACGTGGTCGTCTGCAGACCCTGACGTCACAGTCGGGAATGAGGGTCCTGCAGAGAAGGGAGGCCAAGGCAGTCCTCTTGTTCTGTGTTCTCGTCCCGGTAGAGGCCAGCGTCTGAATCCCAGCCCTGTGGCTTTCTTGCCAGCTGTGTGGCCTTTGGCAGAGGTATACTCAGTTTCTACAACGGGAAGGGGGTTATGGACCTAGTCTTCCAGGCTTCTCAAGTGGAGCCAGACCTCATGCCCAGCCACCTGTTCTTCTGGCTAAAAGTCACTGGAAGAAACTCTGGGACCAGGAAGCTCCTTGTATACTTAGGGACACAGGGTGGTAAGTTCCTGGAGTCTGTATGATGCGCTTTTTTTTTTTTAATGAATGGATGAAAACCCATAAAGACGACCACTTCTTGAGGGAATACACTCAACCCTATAAGTCCCCTCTTTGTATTTTGCAGAAGAGGTAAGGACTTTCCAGGCTGTCGGAAGGTTGACGGAACACAAGCAGAGTGAACTCGGAGGCAGGGCAGCTCTCCCCCGTGCTTAGCTGGAATCAACCTTCATCCCAGTCCGTCTCATCATTCCCTTTCTCCTTTATGTACCTGAAGAAGTTATCAAACGGGTTTACAGATTTTTGGCTCGAGAGGAGCAATTTACTGTGTGTGGAGAAATACTTCAGGGCCTTCTAGTGCCCTCAGATTGTCCCTTGCCAACCAAGAAAAACACAACAAATAGAACAAGTTGGCGCCATTTAGAGGCAAAAGCAGTTCAGAGAGCCTTCAAACATAAGGACCTACACTTCAGTAGTAATTCAGCTCAGCGTCCCTTTCTCGCATTCCTGGCCCTTGAGCCCCGGTGGGCGGGGCTCCATTCACACCTTTCCGCGCCTAGCTAAGGGGAGGAGGCGGGGCAGGATCCAGTGAGCCAATGCGAGAGGCCTTGGTCACGAGTCGCCGGCAAGCGGGCCAATGGGACTCGGGGGCGTGGCTAGGGCCTTCCCCCTCCAAACGTTTTATAGCAATTCGGACCGAGAGGCTTTCTAGCGCTCTGGGGTACGACAGTGACCTCTGGACCCGCGGCTCTCCACGCGCTGCTGCAGCAGCCCGACCCCCTCCGCCTCACCGTCCCGCACAATGGAGTCGGTGGCCTTCCCCCGGGGCGCGGGCCAGGCTCCCTCGGCCTCCTCCCTGGCTCCCGAGCGCGCCCGGCCGCTGGCGGACGGGCTCATCAAGTCGCCCAGACCCCTGATGAAGAAGCAGGCTGTGAAGCGGCACCATCACAAACACAACCTGCGGCACCGCTACGAGTTCTTGGAGACACTGGGCAAGGGCACCTATGGGAAGGTGAAGAAGGCACGAGAGAGCTCGGGACGCCTGGTGAGTGTCCCTCGCAGCGCCCGGCTCACGGGAGCTCACAGCGCGTCCCTTGCCGTGTCCTGGCTGAGTTGCCAGGCGCGCGCATTTTAGGTGTGTCTGTCCGTGGTTTTCAGCGACAGTGTTCGTGGACCTGACAACCTTAGCAGCATCAGAGGCCTGTCGTTTGAGAAGATGGGGCTTAACTTGAATTTTCCCTGGAACAAACTTCTACGGAGTAGAATGGAAGGAGGAAGTTGAAAGCGCCAGATCTCAGTAGATGGATGAGGCGTGGAAATCGTTAACTCTCGCCTGACACTTGGGTCCTTTCCAGTTTCGTTATGATGGCCTTTGATTCTGGGAAATGTAAAACCAGGCTCTGGTGCCAGGTCCACTGTATCTCACCATGTTTTTGGGTGTGAGGCCTTTGGGGGAACTTGTCCTTTTGATTTCATGCGTGTGTAATTGCCATAGTCATCTGTAACTCTGAGCAAGTTCCTTCATCCATATTCTGTTTCCCCTTCTGCAAAACAGAGGGAACACAGCCTGCCTCACAAGCTGCTCAGGAGAGTGAGTGAATAAGAAGCAGTGTGAATGCACGTGGGTCCTGATCATAGGGCTTGCATTAATAATGGATGCTTCTATCTGGAAAGCTCCCCAGTGCCGAAAAGATAGCAAATTTACCCAAAGTTACACAGCTGTGGCTCTCCCACTCCAGTTCAGCCGGCCTGGAATTAGCCAGGTATTTGTTTAAAATGCTCAGTCTCTCATTCCCCACCACGAAGGGTCTATAATTCACATTGCAGCAAGCCTCGGAGCTTAGAGGTGATATTGTGCCAGATCCAGTGAGTGCTGTTTGTGAGGGGGGTGTGTATGTGTGACCATAGCTTGCTCTATTGACTATGGCAGTGGTCCCCTCCCCTAATTGTTTGCTTTTGCAGCCAGTAGCTGGTTTGAAATTCAAGAAGTCATTTCATTGGTAAAGGAGAGTGTATGTTGGAGAAAGGAGTGGATTATAGCCCCATCAATGGGAGCAAGTATGTTTTTCCTGCTAAGGCCTGGCACAGTCCCCAGCTGCCCGCTGCCAGGTTACAGCTATTGGGCAATCATGTACTTCCTGGCTTTCCTTTCTTTCTCTTTCTATAAAGTGCCAGGGCCCCAGAGGCTCCAGGCTTGAGACGGCTGGGCCCAAGCTTTGTCAGGGGCTTAGCTTGCAGATAGCTGCTTGTGGCTTGTGTCTGTGTCTCTTGTGAGAAAATTGGGTGGAGGAACTAGACTGGCTGAGAAACTGAGATCAAAGTTCAGAGATCCCATCAGCTCTTGACTGAGATCACTGTCTTATACAGAGAGAGAAAAGAGAAGAGAGAGAGACATCACATTTAGGCCTTGGTGGCTCTTATATCAAAACAGAGAGTTCAGAGGGAAGTCCCAGGTTCATGTGCCTTGCTGTGTGCAAGATCAGCAAATATGAAGTCTGCTCTGGACCTCTCCGACCAGACCACCAGGACAGCTGTTGAGTTTGCTCGGGGTCTCCCCACTTTCTTAGAAAGCAACTTTCTGCTCTGCTAACGATTTCTCAATCCTGGAGCATTGCCCTCACCCCCACCCACCCAACCTGACATCTTGACTGTTCTCCCTAGAGAGAGACTTGATGCTTCAGATGTGTCTGTGGGGGAGAGGGACATGGGGCTGCTTAGGTCTTCCCTGGATGCACTGAGATTGGGGGTGGGAGCCCAGTTCACAGGGAAGCCCGCTGGGTAACATCCGTCGTGGGTACTCCTCACCACATTCCCAGCTCCCTTCCCACTCTCCACTTGCAGAGATGGTCAGGAGGGTCCTGTGGGACCATCTGCAGGGAAGGACGGGGGTGGGGGACTAATGACTGCTCCAGGATGGCATCAGAGGAAAAACAAATATTTGTCCTGGATCTCAGGCACATTCCTGGTATCCAAATGACATGTCCTGCTGCGGAGTCTCCCTGCTGCGGAGTCTCCCGGCTCCCCTTACCAACCCCTCTTCCTAAAGAGAAAAACACCTGCTAGGGGCCCAGCCTTTGTTCTGATCTGTGTGGAAGTCTCTCTTCTAAGGGGGGGGCCATGAGAGGCAGGAGGGGAGCCCAAGTAGGTAGTTCTATGTAGTCTCAATGCTTCCTCTCCTTTTACATTTTCAATGGCTTAGTAGGCTTCTAAACGTTGGGAAAAGGAGAGAATCTCCTCCCTTCGTTGTCAGATGAGGGAACCGAGGCCCGGAAAGGGGAAGTGATTTGTCTTCTGGCCGGGTAATGGCAGATCTGCAACAGAAGCTCCAGACTTGTCCACCTAGGTCTCGGATGACCAAATGCTGAGTCGTGGTCTAGAAGTTAGCTTTGAAATGAGCCTGGGCTTGCCTCAGAGCTTTGTCATCCCATTGGCTAGCTCCAGCTGCCTTCCCAGCCCTCCAGGCAATGTTTAGAGTAGGAGAAGCCACTGGGAACCCCTCTTCTCAATACTGTGTTGAGGGACTGTGGGTGAAGGAACAACACTCTGTTCCTACAAAGTGTCAAATTGTGCTTCCTGTTGCTTACCAGATGAAAAGACCTTTGTTCCTCAGTATTCTTATCTGGAAAACGAGGATTATAATAATTCCTGTGTCGTGGGTTTAAGACTAAGATAATATCTGTAAATCTTAGCACAGCTTCTAACGCACATGGGATTTACTGCTCCAGTAGGGATGCGTTGACCTAGGGGCTCCTATTCTGGGCTTCTCCTGCCACAATAAGGGGCATAGGCTGTGCTCAGTCTTCTTGAGTTGAACCACTATGGCCTCTTTGCTTTGTTCAAAGTCTCTCATTCAGCCAACTTCAGAGGAGGACTCCTGCTGGCCAGCAGCCAAAGGCTTGTTGGGCAAGATGCTGCCGTCCCAGCTCCTCCTGCACCTGCCTGCTCAGCAACAGGGAGGGAGGCTGCAGGCGACTCTTGTCCTTGGGCTCCAGCCAAACCACACAAAAGGGCTGGGCAGGGAAGCTCCTTGCTCAGGAACCTGGCAGAGTGGGCTAGAAAGAGGCTAGGAGGAGGTGGCATTGTATAGGACTAGGGGAGATGGCTCAAGTTACCCACAGAGACTCTTCCCGATCCCTGCCTAGTTTTTGGTAGAGTGGTGCATCCCCACTGCTCAGCCGGAGCGGCCTAACCTAACCACTCCCGCACTATCTAAGTGGGTCATCGTCCAGCTCCTTGCCTCCTTCCCAGACAGCAGCTTCTCCATGAAGGACCAGGGAGGAGTCAAGGATGTTGGCTATGACCAGAGATGCCCAGCTTTTACTATCTCAGCACCCGGAACCAGCATCTCTGCCACCCACCCCTCTTCTTTTTTCTTCTCAATTTTTTTGATCCCCTTCTGAATACAGATCATTCCTAATCTGAGCTCTGGGAGAGAGGAGGTATTTACCAAAGGGGCCTCAGCACTACCTCCTCAGGGTATTGGCAAAGACTGGGCATGTTTTAAGTGGGAAAGAATGGCACACACAATGTGACCTACTGCAAAGTATGGGCAGTCACTTCTCCAGGGATGGGAGGCAGGGCTGGACACTTCCACGGAACTTTCGTCTTCTGAGATCCTAACGTGTCCTCCTGTGTCATCCTGTCTTGTGCTTGGAGAAACTCTGGAGAAGTCGGTTTTTCTTTTGGAGTTTTCACTGCCTGCAAATCAGGTTGGGGAATTCGCTTTCCTCTCTTTATTTTACCAGATTGCAGAGCTTCAGGGACAGGAAAATTCACTGGGATGAATTCAGCAGGAATTATGCTCCGGCAGTTAGCATGGCCAAGCATGGTGGCCTTGCCACAGTCCTTGTATGGCACCTCCCTGACACTACAGTGACCTGTTCCTGAAGGAGCTCCACACAGAATGCTGGAGCATGGAAGGGAACTCAGAGCTCCACCCTGATCTGCCTGGAATGTTCTTGCCCTTTCATAGCCCGTTGTCTTGGCTGAAAACCTCACCCATCCTTCCAGACTTGACACGGTTTGCTCCTGGGCTGGTTTCCCGTGCTCTTCCAAGTAAAGAAAGCCACTCTTTAAAGCCACTCCCCAAGCTCTTCCACAAGCGAGGATGTTAAAACGAGACAGCTAAGAGCAACTTGCTGCTCTTGCAGAGGACCTGAGTTTGGTTTCTAGTACACGTGTGGTTGCTCAGAACCATCTGTAACTCCAATGTCAGGGGATTTGGTGCCCTCTTCTGACCTCCACGGGCATTGTATGCATGTGGTACACATTCATGAAGCGCAGGCAAAACACCCATTTGCATAGGGTAAAAATAAATCTAAACAAACAAACTAGACAACCCAGTTAGCCAGATTCTTCTAGTTTTAGGTGCCTTGAGTTGCATGGCTTGAGACAGACAGGTGTGAGTCTGGGTGCCTGGGTTCACCAGCCCTGCTCAACTGCCCATGTGGTTCTGTTCATACACAGAAGCATCACTGGGCTGGTTCATGCTTCTTCTACCTCAGAGTGTGATGACCATATAATAAATTGCTTAGATATGAGTAATCTGCAGAATAAAAGGACAGTGTTAATAATTCAGGGAGCTGAAGTGATGGATAAATACTCTTGCTGCTCTTCCAGAGGACCCAGTTTGGATTCCCAATATCTACACTGTGGTTCACAACCATCCATAACTCCAGTTCCAGGGGATCTGACAGCTTCTTCTGACCTCCCTGGGCACCAGGCACACACATGGTGCACATACATATACATACAAACAAGACATGCATACATATAAAATTAATACATTTATAAAATTTAAAAAAAAATATTGTGTCCGTATGAAGATAGATCCTGGCATGTGGCCATCCTCCGTCTGGGTTTGGTGCCTGTCGAGTTGGAACCCTCTTTTGTCCTAAGGCACAGTTGCCAATTACCTTGTAGGTGAGAATAAAGGTCCCTAGAAATTAGTTCTTGTAACTGAGGTGGACTCCACCCAGGCCTGGGAGGGAGGGGAATGGGAGCCCTATCTGGTCGCTGGTTCCTTGAGGCAAAGATCACCCAGAGACTTGACCAATAGATATGAGTAATGAGTGTTCCCTAGTGTAGAGATGTTAAAGGCTTTTGCACTCAGGGGGCCCTTTCTAGCCTTGAGTGGTACCATATCTATGACATATTAAGGTTGGAAGAGTTTGGGAATAGTGGCCCAGCTTCACCAAGGCAATGCTAAATCATTCTTTCTTGTCTGTACCCCTTTTGGGAACTGTTGGAGGCATGATAGCTTGTCTCATTTCTTTCCTGGGAAGTACTAGACAGGATCTCTTAGGACCCACTGTGGATTACCAGGGATTCAGCAACAATGAGATCGGGGAGAAAATTAGAATTTCAGGCCTTCTAAGGCTAGAAGAAATGGATCTTGAGGTTTTACTTGTGTTCCCACTGGCCATGGCAAGTTCTCAAGATTCTTCTAACCTTCCATTTTGGAAGCTCGTTTCTTTTAACCCTTCCTTCCTTTAGAGCTCTGTCCCTAAGCCTGTGATGTCATCTCAGTATTCCATACGCTTGTGTCCATACAACTGTGCATCTAACCCCTGCCCGGTCTTTGCCTGGATGCATTTTAAGCTCTCAGGCCTTTGCTGCTGTCCAGATAGCGATGTGTGTGTTTACATATGACTGTTTTTCCTACCTACTATATATATTTTTTATAGATCTTTGTCTCTAAAAATTTCACAGCCCCTTTACTCATTGTCTGGTTTTATGAACAAAGACTTACAGAAGAGGGAGCAAGCCCTGCAAGCTCCCCTTCAGGGTGAGGAAAGAGGTGTGTAGGAGTATCGCTCAGTGGTGAATGTCTCCTAGTTGAAGGAATATTCAAGGCCTGTGCCGTGCTCCCCTGTCCTACACCCAGGTCTAAGCCCTGGGGGTGTTCTGCCTGGCTTTTTTGGGAGAGATGAGTGGGGTTAGAGCAGAATGTTGCAGCAGCCTGATCCCCACAGCTGCAGCATCCCCTGCGTTGGGCCTCTCGGGGATGAGGCTCCATGGTGACCATCTGCCATTGTCTTCCCTGCCCTGCTCTGGGGAGAGCTGAGAATGGGGCCTGCCCCCTTTCAGCCATGCAGCTTTAGGGCAGGATGGGGTGGAGGGCACGCCATCCGTGGCCCGTTGCCGGGGTGACCGGTCTGTGGGCATTGTGAGCAACTCCTCTGACAGGATTAGGGCTATTCCACATTCTTGTCAGACGGGGAGCACAAGCCCAAAGAGCCTGGTGTCCTGAGAGCAGAAGCCATTGTCTACCTCCAGAGCCTGTGAAAGGGTGGATTAGAGGCCCCACCCCTTGAGCTGGGGTTTCCTTTCTGTCTCCTTTTGAATCCAGAGGGGAGGCCAGCCCTCCTGTGAAATTGTATGAGGAGCTGTGTACCTCAGTCTGGGCCTTCATATTTCTCATTTCGTGTGTGAAGAGGAAGTCTTGTGTTTACCATTCTTTTGGTGTCCTTGGCCAGAATTTGCCAGGAACTGACTGGTCTGGGACATCCAACCCTCACCCAGACTCTGAGGGCCCCTGGCCTTTGTCCAGCTCACTTCACAGACTCAGCGCAGCGAAACCCCTCAGACTACTAAGTTCAGCCCGTGTATTTCACAGAAAGGCAACTGAAATTCTGAGAGGGTTGGGACTCGCCCAAAGCCATCAGGACAGAGCCTGAGAACCAGGCACACTGGGTCCCAGCTCCGTGGTTTCCCATTAGTCACTCTGGCTGTGCCTTGTCCTACCTAGACCACTACTGAGTGCCACGGATCAGGGAGACCGAGGCTCTTAGGTGCTGAGCTGCACCGCCTTCCTTTCCTCTGTACCCACCCTTCCTGAAGCCACCACACACCAGCTGGAGGAGTTAAATCATTGTGTGTCCCACCTTTCCAGAGAAAGACACCAAATCCCAGAGGACCCTCTGTTGAGTTGTTTACTTGTTGGGAAGGAAGGGACATTCCTTACCTGGACTTCAAAGACTGGTCTGTGGAGGGTAGTTCCTTTGTGTGTGTGTGTGTGTGTGTGTGTGTGTGTGTGTGTGTGTGTTGGTGATCTGTATAAAATTTTCCATTTTAACTATCTTTATGTGTATAACTCACTAGCACATTGAATATATCTACAATATTGTTAAGCATCACAATATAAAATAGCTTTCTTTAATTTTTTAATATAATGTGTATGAGTGTCTGCTCTGGATGCAGTGTGTATGGGTATCTACTCTGGATGCATGTTTGTCCATCTGTAGACTAGAGTTACAGACAGTTGTGAGCTACATATGAGTGCTGGGAAGCAAACTTACATCCTTTGGAAGAGCAGCCAGTGCTCTTAGCTACTGGGATGTTGCTCCAGCTCTCTAAAATCTTTATCATCCCAAATAGGAGCTCTTTTTACATTAAATAATAACGCCCCCATGCCACACTTGAGCCCTGTACTCCTGGTAACTTTTGATCTATTTTCTGTCTGTACAGCTGTTAGTTTTAGTGCCTCATAAAAGCGGCTCACATAATATTTGTCACTCTGTGCGACTAACTTAGCTCCCTGAGTATGTCTTCATGGTTCAGCCATCTTATAGGAGGTATAAGAATTCCGTTCCTTTTTCTGACTGATTAATATCAAATTTTGTCTATCCATTTGCCTGTTGATAGGCATTTGGGTTGCTGTAATTTTTGGCTAGCGCTTGGTTGTTTAGCAACTTGGAGTGCGGGACAGAAAAAGGACTAAACTCAGAATCAGGTTGCCAGTTGTGCTAGGCTGTGGCTATGACTTTAAGGAACGCATTTAGCCTCTTGGGTTTCCAGGTTCTTCATTTGTTTTTTTAAAATATAATTCCCAGAGTTGTGAGGACCAATTTATCTACTAATGCAGTAAATTGCTATTCACTTTCTAATGCGTGCTAGCTAGGTCCTCTGTCTGGTGTCAAGCTCCCAGTACTGAGTAAATCATCGCAGGTCCTTGTCTTTGGGGTGCACTGTGCCCATTAGACTTGTAAATCCTGAAGCATCAAACTTCACAGGTGTAGGTGTTATGTTTCTGATTCATTGGCAGAGTTTGAAAATGAGGCCATTTTCAGCGCTGCACTGGGTGGACTGCACTGGGCCCACATGAGGAACTTTTTCTAGACAAGGCCGTCTCCAGATTCCTGTCACCTGCCCTGGTAAAGGTGGTGGCTTCTCTTGGTACATTCTGTGGTTTGTGTTTCAGCTGCAGGCAGAGTACCGGGGTCAGGGCTCATGGAGCATCCTCAGGGACGCCTCTCCCTGCTATACCTTTCTCCTTAATCTCGGGCATCTTCTTTTCCCAGGTGGCCATCAAGTCGATCCGGAAAGACAAAATTAAAGATGAGCAGGATCTGTTGCATATAAGGAGGGAGATTGAGATCATGTCATCGCTCAACCATCCGCACATCATTGCCATCCATGAAGGTATGGCAGTGGGACATTTGGAACTGGGAGTCATAAATCTGTGTGTGTGTGTGTGTGTGTGTGTGTGTATGTGTGTGTGTGTTGTGTGTATGTGTAGGTGTGTGTATGTGTGTGTAGGGGTGTGTATGTATAGGTGTGTGTGTATAGGTGTGTGTGTATAGGGGTGTGTGTGTGTGTGTGTGTGTGTGTAGAAGTCAAAACTGCCAACACAAAGAAGTAAACATGAGCCCAACGGTACATGCCTGTAATCCCAACTGTGATGCCTGTAATCCCAGCAGCCCCCGGAGGCTTGAGACAGGAGGAATATAAGTTTGAAGCCAGTCTAAGCTGCATAACAAAACCCTGCCTTTATATAAATACATAACTTGAACAAATAAAGTTCTTTTAAAAAAGAAGAAGTAAGAATGATAAAGGCTTAGAGTTGCAGAAGCTGGATTCAGAACCCTGTCAGATGACACAGAAAACTCAGTAAGAACTGGGTTTTAGTTCCTCTTTTCAAAAATGGTATAGTCCCATTTACATCACAAGGTGGTTGCAAGAATCCAACTGGGTAGGATCATTGAGTACTCTGTAAGTGGAAAAGCTGTAGGTTTGTTTGTGTTTATCACGTGGCTGTGGTCCTACCTACAATCCCATTGCTAGGTAAATGCTGTAAATTGAGCTGCATCCTCATCCCAGACTGCAAGCCTTTCGTCCTCATTATTTTTCTGTACTAGCACTGCCTCCCAACCCCATGAGATCTCAGCAACCCAGGGGAAGCTGAAATGCCAGAGTCTGCCCCTGTCTCGGGTATGTGGGTGCTGTTCATCGTTCATCTGTCAGCCAGGCCTCCTAAAGTCATCCTGTGCCCCTGAATCACTCCCGCCATGGGCTTGCTCTGCCTCTTCTTGTCTCTTGGCATCTTCCCCTCTGACATCAATTGTGGCTTGATCACTCTGGCTGCCTTCCTCCCTGCGGGCCAGACAACAAAGTGAGCAGGAGGAGAGGGTGATGAGGGAAGAAGGGAGAACACCCTCCCACGTACACCTGTCTGCTTCAAGTCTTTATGTAATACCAGCTAAAGGGGATCAGAGGCAGGGGAAGAAGAGAGCCTGCGGATTTGTCTAGAGCGTTTTTCTGTCTGAGGACTCCTGATGGGAAGCACAGAGATATCTCCACTCTCGGGTACATAGGAATATAAAGGGCAAAGCTGTTGTTATGAACCTGTGGCTTGAACGTGTCCCATGAGGAGCCCAGACAAGTGGCTGAAAAGGCACGCTTGGTGACTGGCAGCGTGTGCCTGCGTGCCCTCACATGCATGAATCTGGGTGAATATAAATTCTCTCCATCTCTCCATACTCAGTTTCTATTTGAGTCTGAGAACTGAGCTGATGCTGAGGGTATGTGTGTGCATGTGTATGAGTCTGTATATCTGTGTATCTCTGTGTGTGTGTGTGTCTGTATCTCTGTGTGTGTCTGTATGTCTGTGTATCTGTGTATGTCTGTGTGTATGTGTTTGTGTATCTCTGTGTGTGTCTGTCTGTATCTCTGTGTGTGTGTCTGTATGACTTTGTATCTGTGTGTGTCTTTGTGTCTGTGTCTGTATCTGTGTGTGTGTATGTCTGTGTATCTGTGTTTCTGTATCTGTGTGTCTGTGTATCTGTGTTTGCATGTGTGTGTGTCTGTATGTCTGTGTACCTGTGTGTGTGTGTGTGTGTCTGTATATCTGCATGTGTATGTGTGTTAATAGTGCACACACAGGACATTACTGTTTTGGGGTGTCTGAAGGGTTTCTCTAGATTCATCTTCATTTCGCTACAGGTTTTTAGGTGTTGGGGCTGGGAGAATGCTGAGACTTGACTTTTAATCTAAATGTACCCCAAAATGCACCATGCTGGCTCTTTATCTTTGTTTCCTAACATAAAGATTGTTTATAAACTGAGACTCACATGTGTGGAATCTCGGTCAAGAGCCCCTAAGAGCCTGGGTCACCACACTCACCTGGAAAACAACATTATAAGCCTTCTTCTGGCTTTGTAGCTGACATCTGGGAGTGGGGAGTCATCCCTTAGCTGCTTCTCAGAGGCTAGACAGCAACAGCTCTGGGGCTGGCCAAGCAAGCCAAACTCATAGGACCCGTTTAACACAGATGCAGTGTCATAGGCCAGCATGTTCTGACACACCAGCCGAAGGGCCAGTTCCTTTGTACTTTCTAGAGGACTGGAGCCAGGTCACAGCCTGGAGTGGCGAGCCAGCCCTTCTTCCCCACGGAGATGGACTAACTGGGGTGGGCTGACTGCCAAAAGCCAGACAGCCAATTAATTACCCCATATTTATTGACTGCCTCTGTGTCTGAGGCCATATGCACTCTGACTCTGGCCTAGGTACTCCGAATGGGAAGTCAGAGGTGGCAGGAGTGAGGACTGTCTCAACCCTCACTGTCACAAGGCAGGTCTGTTGTTAGACTTTACGTGAGGACATTGAATACTGCAATAGGTCCCATTTTTTGAGCGCTTTCTCCTGTGGCAGAGACTGTGCCAGCAAGAGCTGTCACTGATTTCTTGCCTGTTTCCCACCGCAGACCTGTGAGGTTGCTGGTGTTTATTGTCTGCTCTCAAGGTAGGAAACTAAGGCACAGTGGTGTGACCGTTTGTCAGATTCATCCAGTAACTCTTCATGCTCACTGAGATCTAGTAGGGATTTCACCAAGGTCATAAGATGAAGAAGTATAGGGTCTGGACCAAAGAGCCCAGCTTTTTATCCCTAGCAGTGCTGGCTTCTTTCTCCGGGGAGTTTACAGAGTCCTCGAAAGCCTAAACGTAGCCGCTGACCTCTGGTCTTGATTTGCTGGTCCCAGGAGATGCAGCCCCTGGAGAAGACATTCCAGAGGGAGATCCTGTCTGGCTTGAGGCTATGGAAGAGATAATGGTCCACGTTGGGACAGTGTTCTCTGGAAGGCCTGACATTGTCATTTGCCCTCTCCAGTGTTTGAGAACAGCAGCAAGATCGTGATTGTCATGGAGTACGCCAGCCGGGGTGATCTGTATGAATACATCAGTGAGCGGCCACGGCTGAGCGAGCGGGACGCCAGGCATTTCTTCCGACAGATCGTCTCTGCCCTGCACTACTGCCACCAGGTAAGTGCCCACCGGTCTCTGTTGTGTTTGGGGGAAGAGGGTGCCCCTGGGGCCCTAAGGCTTCTGGACTCTCAGACCAAGGGATGCTAGCACACGGGAGGGCCTATGATTCCTTGGACTACGTCAGCGAATTTCTGAATACCAACCTGCCTGTGCTCAGCTCTATTAATTCCATTTTCTAGACTAGGTCCCTTGTCTTCCTTCCCTTCCCTTGTAACATTCCCTGACTGTGTTCCCTTTCTCTTTTAGAATGGGATTGTTCACCGTGATCTCAAGCTGGAGAACATCCTTCTAGATGCCAATGGAAATATCAAGGTGGGCATCACTTCTGGTTTCTAGAAGCTTCCCTGTCCCACCCTAGGTTTTCTGTTCTGTCTCCAGTCAAGTGGCTCTAAGTGCTCAGGGGGTCCCTGAAGCTAAGCCAAGCCTGGACCTCAGTCATCATTCATCCCAACACTTCCTTTATGGATGGGGCCCTGAGCCCCCAAGAGGAAGATCACCCTACTGTGGTCATACACGAACCTGTGCACACAATTTAATATGCTACAGACAAGAAGCCCTGTGGCTTCTTTCCTCATTAGCATCACTTTCGGTTCCCCACAGCCACTGGACGCTCATGCTGAAGCAGCTAGATTTGTCAGTCAGAGGGTCAGGTCAGGGAGATAAACCAGAATCTCAAGACTAGAAGGGAACGATGGCAAGAGCTGATTTTGGTGACAAGTTAGCCCGGCAAACAACTGGGAGAGTGACATAATCTAACCCTGCTCAGAATCTATCTGACACAGGACAAAGGTCACTCCATGACTGCTGACCTGTGTGTCCTGAGATATCCTGGTACTAAGTCTGTAACCCTTATCCAGCCAGTTCCCGAAGCAGGCAGGGTTTCTTTGAAGCTGACAGGAGAGGGAGGCCAGAGCCAGTAAACACACACATACACTAGACAAGCGCACAGGCTCTGTTGGTACCAATCATCAACGTCATTATAGGCTCACCTGGCAACGTCTTGATAAGACGCCAATAAAGCTATAAACAAGGGATCCAGAGTTTTACGAATAGGCTTCCCCACCCTGCACACATGACCCTTTGATGGGGTGAAGGGTCAGGTAGCTCCAGGGTCTTGGCCTCCACCTCTAGCTGAAATAGATAGAAAAGAAGATGATCTTAGAAACTCTCAGACCCCTGAAATAAATCATCTCAGGGACCCTTTGAGAAGATTCCATCTCCTGTGTGTGGACAGCCCTGACCTTTGTCCTCTCCTCTTCTCTCCCCCCTTCTCCTTGCCTCTCCCCCTTGGCCATGCATGTTCACCCTGGGTTCCTATTCAGGTGTGAGCAGAGATGAGACCTTTGCTCAGAAGGACAGCTCAGACTTCACATGGTCACTGGGTCAGGGCCCTTACTTGCCTATTGAAAGCCTCAGGGCACTGTCTTTCAAGACAGTGAGCTATGAGATGTGGGTTGGGAGTGTCTTTCCTTCTGTCAGGGCTTGGCTTTCCCCAGGATCTGGAGAGAGCATGGCTAAGAGCTGTGAACAGCCCAGCCTTTGGCATGACCTGTGTTTGTCCCAACCCTATAGATTGCTGATTTTGGCCTCTCCAACCTGTACCACAAAGGCAAGTTCCTTCAGACATTCTGTGGGAGCCCTCTCTATGCCTCACCTGAGATCATCAACGGGAAGCCCTATGTGGGCCCAGAGGTAAGAGCTCTCCTCCTGCAGGTATCCCTGAGTCTGGGTCATGCAAGTTGAGCTAATTTGCTAGATATGTCCTTTTCCAGAGCACAAAGCTCAGGCCCCTACAAGGTGACAATTTGCCAAGCCTTGAGGCAGAAGTAGAGAGATGTCATAGAGCTGAGGCTCCCTGGCATCCTGTCTCCTTCTTGTCCCCTGGTTCTCATCACCTCCTGGCACTCAGTCCAGCCACCTCACCTTGACCCAGAATGACGGCAATGGCCTGACCACTGCTCCCATGCTTGTGGCTGTCCCTCCCAGGGGAAGTGACTGCCAGTATCTCTTCTTACGAAACCCCGATCCCTCTGCTGCTTCCTCTATGTCACCTCTGCTTACAAGAGGAAGTAAGAGGAAGTCTTCAGATATGACCTTCCCCTCTTCCATTGTGTTGGAGATACGGATGACAGCCCCCTTCCAGTCTGTGGCCCACGCTGTGCCTTTGCTGAGCGTCCCCTGCCCTCTCTTTCAGGTGGACAGCTGGTCTCTGGGAGTTCTCCTATACATTCTGGTGCATGGCACCATGCCCTTTGATGGGCAGGATCACAAAACACTGGTGAAACAAATCAGCAGTGGGGCTTACCGTGAACCCCCCAAGCCGTCTGGTAAGTGAGAACTGTGGTCCAGCTGGGGGCATGTCACTCTCCTTGATTCCTGAGACAGCGACTAGACCATGGAGATAAGGAAAGTAGCAGTCCACAGTGACTCAGGGAAGATGAGGATGCACCCTACTGGTCTCTCTCCAGCCTGAGACCTCTGAGGGAGGGGGCAGCTCTCTTCATTAGAAGCTTGCATTAGAAGGGCTTTCTAAGGTCCAGCCTAATCCTCTTTGCTATAGTTGTATTGCTGCCTATTGCCTTTTTCCTCCTCCTAAGAAATCTGAGCTTTCACATATGATACAGAGAGCAGGAAGATGTATGTGACAGCCTTGCTTTATCCATGAGCACAGTCCCTGTCAGATTGAATTTCAGCAGAGAAAGAGCGTACCGATGTAGAAACCAGGGCTGATAAAGAGAGCTTGTGGGACAGAGGCAATTGACTGAGTCTGTCTGGCCTAGGGAGTGGGCCTGAAGCTGTATGGAGCCTGAGGAAGGAATGTGCTGCTCTAACCCAGAAACATGAGCAGTGTCCCCACTGGAGTGAGACAGGCTGTGCTAGAGGACCTTGGGTGCCCTTACACTGTCAAACTGGAGCCCTTGCCTTCGTTTTTCAGATGCCTGTGGCCTCATCCGTTGGCTGTTAATGGTGAACCCCACCCGTCGGGCCACACTGGAGGATGTAGCCAGTCACTGGTGGGTCAACTGGGGCTATACTACCAGAGTTGGGGAACAGGAAGCTGTGCGCGAGGGTGCGCACCCTGGTGGCGACTCTGGCCGGGCCTCCATGGCCGACTGGCTACGACGCTCCTCCCGTCCCCTCCTGGAGAACGGGGCTAAGGTGTGCAGCTTCTTCAAACAGCATGTACCAGGAGGTGGAAGCACTGGACCCGGGCTGGAACGGCAACATTCTCTTAAGAAGTCCCGGAAAGAGAATGACATGGCTCAGACTCTGCAGGGCGACCCAGCTGAGGACACCTCCCCTCGCCCTGGCAAGAGCAGCCTCAAGCTACCAAAAAGCATTCTCAAGAAAAAGGCCTCTACCTCCTCAGGAGCGGTCCAGGAGGACCCTCAGGAACTCAGCCCAGTGCCCGATACCCCAGGGCAGCCTGTCCCTGCTGTGGCCCTACTCC
Organism: Arvicola amphibius; assembly: GCF_903992535.2. Taxonomy (NCBI): domain Eukaryota; kingdom Metazoa; phylum Chordata; class Mammalia; order Rodentia; family Cricetidae; genus Arvicola; species Arvicola amphibius. Next base: position 87,763,891 of record NC_052058.2, on the reverse strand, counting down.
CGAGAAAGGGCATCCTCAAGAAGTCTCGCCAGCGTGAGTCTGGTTATTATTCCTCTCCAGAGCCCAGTGAGTCTGGGGAACTCTTAGATGCTGGTGATGTGTTTGTGAATGGAGACCCTGTGGAGCAGAAGTCTCCACAAGCTCCAGGGCACCTCCTCCACCGAAAGGGCATTCTCAAACTCAATGGCAAGTTCTCACGCACAGCCTTGGAAGGCACAGCCCCTAGCACCTTTGGCTCCCTGGACCAATTGGCCTCCCCTCACCCTGCAGTGCGGGCCAGCCGCCCCTCAGGGGCCGTGAGCGAGGACAGCATCTTGTCCTCTGAGTCCTTCGACCAGTTGGACTTGCCTGAGCGGCTCCCCGAAACCCCACTGCGGGGCTGTGTGTCTGTGGACAACCTGAGGGGGCTTGAGCAGCCACCCTCGGAAGGCCTGAGGCGTTGGTGGCAGGAGCCCCTGGGGGAGAGCTGCTTTTCTCTGACAGATTGCCAAGAGGTGACAGCAGCCTACCGACAAGCCCTAGGCATTTGCTCAAAGCTCAGCTGAAGACAGAGGCAGCGCCCCAGTTGGGGTGGGTTCGGAAAGGTTTTGCAGAGGGTTCCCGGGGAAATGGGGGAGGGAGTAGAAAAGTTCATCCAGGCCTCCAAGTCTTCAGCCTGATGAACCAGAAAGTTGAGGAGGGAAATGGTACCCATGCGGGAGGGACTGGGAAGAACTCAGATTCCAGGCTGCCGGGATGTCGTAGTGGGACCTCGGAGACCTGATGCGCACTCACTCAGCAGTGCCTACCTCCACTATGCCACGAGTGTTACCCACCTCTCCGCTGGTGCCAGTGTCGGGATGCATCTTCACACAAGGTCCTTTTCCCACCAACCACCAGAGTTAGAACCCTGACATGCCTGGGGGGAATCTGGAGTAACCTTTCCTCTCTTACTTAAAGAGGAAGCAGCCTCTGGTTCTCATCTTCCAAACCCAAGCCTCCCAGAGTCTGTCGCTGCTGTGGATCTCAGAGACCTGAAGAGACTCCGACTGCTGTTTGACTTCATCTCAAGAGGTCCAGATGCCTCTGGATGCCACCTCAGACCTCAAAGACTTGAGCTTTTGCCTTGAAGCTGCTTGACATCTAGACTATGGGTGGATGTGTCTATTTCTCAGGCTAACAGGACCTAGAATGTGCTGATTTATTTATTTATTTTTTTGTTCTCAATTTTATTTTATTTTTTGTTTGTTGTTTGTTTTTTTAAGTGGATTTTGCTGCTTTCAGCAACGTGGATGCTGTGTTCTGGGGAGAGCCATTGGGCCACTGAAGTTTATAGAAGTATTTGGCAGTGATGTCCCTCTAAGGGGTGGGAGGGGGCAGGGCTGGCTTTTTCAAACTTAGGTTCTGAGCACTGGATTGGCTGTCTGGTCCCTTCACACCTTAGACTGTCCACCATCCCTCATCTGTGGCCAAATAAACCTCAATCCATTAAACCAGCATGGTGACTGGACAAACAATCTCAGTTCTCTTTGGGAACCTGGCTTATCTTTGAACCTTCTTATTCCCTTGGGCTGCCACAGGTGCAACACAGACTTCTTTAATCAAAACAGAACAAAGGGGTATGGAGGTGCATCTGGGTGGTCAGAGTCTTGTTTAATATGTACTCTTAATCCCTAGCAAAAGAATAAAATAACACACACACACACATACATAAACAACAAACAAAACAAAACAAAAAACAACCGTCTCCAAAGCACCCAGTCCACCTGCAGCAGGCGCTTGGGCCTGACCCTGCTAAGTGTACTGGAAGAATAGCCATAGCCCAGGGTCCTGAATTCTCTTCTTCCCCAGTACTCAAAGAAGAAATGGGTCAGGTGGATTTGCCAGGCTGATTCCCTTCCCCAGCCCCCTTCAGTCCTGCTCCCCTCCCTCATTGGCCTGTGCCCTGCCCCCTGCTGCCTGAAGACTCTCCCACGGCTTTTATTCCCTCTGAAGAAATTCCCTTTCCTCCTGCGCTGGACTGCTCCTTGCCCGGCTCCGCTCCTCACTCTGGGAGGACATGAAGAATGCTTGGAATGTGCCCCCTCCCTGGACAGCCCCTCAGCCCCCTGCAGAGCTGTCCCCGGCCGCCTGTTCCATTGAGAAACTGCTGGACTTCGGGACTGGTTGAGAGGGAGGACAGAGGACAAAGTGCAGCGAGCAGCTGGTTGGCTTCGGTTCCAAGCCGGCCCTCTCCCCTCCCCCAACCCCTGACCTCCTCTGGTATTCACCCCCTAACCTTCCAGTTCTGGCTGGCTCCAGTTTTCCAGCTAGACAACCCACCTGTCCTCCCAGATGAAGACTGCGCCTCCTCCCTCGTTATACCTAGAGAAAGGTTACAGTTGGGGACAGACGACACAGGGACACAGGGAGGGCTTGTCTATTATGAGGTTAAGATAGAACAGTATACACACACACACACACACACACACAAATTGCTTGAGTGACAGCTGATGTGCCTGAGGTCCCAGGACTGGGCTAGGCTTGAGTAAACACCAGAAAAACACAGGCTGGGCCTTCATCCGCCAGAAGGGGACGTCCCACAATGGCGTGCACAGCGCTGCTTGTTTCTGTCCCGCAGCAAGCCCTGGGTGTGCTGTGAGCTGAATTGTGACAGACAGCTTGGGTTGTGGTCAGGCTGGGGACAGGCACTACGTAGGGGCACAGAAGAATTAAACTCAGCGAAAATTGTTCAGGAAACATCGATGGGAAGTTTAGATGAAGGAAAGAAGTGTACCCTGGGAGGGTACCATTTATTTTATTTATTTGGTTTTGATGTTTGGGAGCAAGCTTGGAGCTATGTTAGGCAAACATTCTATCACTAAGCTGCAAACCCCAATTCTTGTTTATTTGTGATAAGGTCTCGGCATGACTCCTCCTCCTCCCCCTGAGACGGTGTCAGGATCCCAGCCTGCATCAGGTCCTCCATGCATACGGCCAGCTTCCATGCTCCCAATAGCTTTGTTGCATCCTTGTGGGTCTGGTGTTATTTATTCACATTTTGCGGAAGAAACAGACATTTGAAAGATTAATTAACGTCATCAGAACAGAAACTTCAGCACTAGGTCTGTGAAGTCACACCTTTGGGGACAGGGAGCTTAGTGGCTCTGTGACACATACCAGGGAACTTCCGTTATGTGCTGTGCTCTTGGTGAGGCACAAGATCTGAAGAAAGTTCCTGTCCTGGAAATGCCTTCCCTTGGTCTCCACAAGGCCCAAGCAGGAAATGGGAGAGATGAGGCAAGGGACAGAAGGAAAGGGGGAGACCAAGGAGAAAGCTGTGCCTGGTGGGAGACTTGTTGTAGGGTGAGGGCCAGAATGGGCACAGCATCTCACCATCCATGTAGGAGCTAGGCCGGATGGGCTTCTGGGTGATGGGGAGCTTTGGCTTCCTGTGGTCTGCTTAATTCCCTGGGAGATAGGTCGCGAGTGGGATGAAAGGGTGAATGTGGGGAAGCCCCCCAAAAAATCTAGACCTGGGCTGTGGATTCCTTCTACACAGATCTTTCCCTCACCTGCTGGGACACTTCATACCAAAAACATTCCAGAAAGCAGGCTCAGCGATGACGCCGGGCCCCCGGGGGGGTGGGGGGCGGAGAGAGGACAAGGCTGGAGCTGCAGGAATATTTAGTGCCACATCAGTGCTTCCGGAATGTGAACAACTTAGACAAGGATGGGGGAGGTGGCTCGAGGAGATCACAAAGGCCTTCTGAATGCTCCCTGGCCCTGACCTCTTCCTGAGGCGCTGGCGGGATCATGATGTTCCTGAGTGGACACCCCCTCATGGGGCAGGGCCGTGGGGAGGGGGGGGAACTCCCATGACACATTGGTCTGGCTCCCTGGCTCAAGACCCAGATGACACTTGGGTCTCCCTCTGTCCTGGCCGACTAGCTGCCTTGGGCCCTCTCAAAGGGGGAAAGTGAGAGGGGGAACAGCAGAGCTAGCGGGGTAAGGAGCTGCAGACCCCGCTCGCCCAGAAGAACATAGGCAGCCTTCAGTTCTGGGAGTGAAAATCTGGTCTCTGTCAGCCAGATTGTTTCACGGAGGAACAAGATGGATCAAGGACAAAGATTTGGCTGAGTGGCACCAGTGTTTCTTAAAGCAGCAGCAGAGGAGAAGTGTTAGGAACCACATAACAGATGGCAGGCAGGCTAAGTTCCTGGAAGTGGGGATGGAGGTACAGATTAGGATGGGGAACAGGGGCAGGGCCACAGCTGACCGCTGAGCCTCCCTCCAAATGCAAGCTTTAGCTTGATAGTCTCTTATATAGTGTGTCCTATTCACTAAGCCTTTTCATCGATTACCAAGTAGTTATTGGAACTGGACTGTTATAGATCAGTCATATAACAATGCTTGCCTGGCATGGGCAAGACTCTAGGTTCCATCCCCAGGACCACAACACCCCCCACCGAGCTCTGTTTTTCAATTTATTAAGAGCCTTCTAATATATTTGTGCTTTGTTTTGTTTTTGTTTCTGAGGCAGGGTTTCAGTCTGTAGCCCATGTTAGCCTGGTACGCAGAGCAGTTCTCCACCATTCCTAGCATTAGAGATACATTTATGAACAAAACTGACAAAAAAACATCTATTCCCTCATGGAACTACGTTTCAAAACAGCCAGTGAAGCTGTAGAGTGAATGAAAGATTAGCAAGGAGGGGCGTCAAGAGAAGCCACAGGAGGAAAAGCCATGGCACCTGTGGGCCATTCTGAGGCTTTGACTTTTATTCTGGGGGAAACAGAGAATCCTTGGGAGGCGCTGGGCAAGAGACTGAAATGGCCTAACAGACTTTTTTTTTTTTTAAAGAGTCTTTTTAGCAAGCAAGATTACTTAAGAAATTAAAGGCACTTGCCACCGAGCCAGACTGCTGAGTAGGATCCCCAAGCGTCCACACGGTAGAAAGGAGAGGAATGACTCTCACAAGTTGTCCTCTGACCTCCACATATGAACACACACACACACACACACACACACAAACACAGACGCACATCAATAAAAATAGATAAAAGAGTTTAGCTGCTTGCTGAGACCAGCAGTGGAAAGTTTGATGGGGACCTACCAGGAGGCCAGTTTAGAGGAGATGGTGGGGCTTGGACTGGAGTTGCAGCAATACAGAAATTGGAAGCCATCCGATTTGGTGGCATATTCTGAAGGGGAAACGGACAAGCCTTTCCTGACAGAGGACGCTCAGGATGTGACAGAGAGAAGCCAAGAGTAAGGGCAGAGAGTCCATTAGCTTGTGCAGGGAAGGCTTGCAGGTGGAGCAGGTGGGGAGTGACCTGGGATGAGGTGGGGTGTGTGGACCACTCAGGACAGGAGCTAAGAAAGTAGGCAGATCTTTCCGAAGATAAGCTGCCTCCCAAGCTGTCTGCCATGATTCTGGGGAGGCCTGCAGAGCTGCAGACACAGATTACATCAGCATTCTTCTGATAAACCTTGTAAGGCTCTCTCCTCTTTCCCTGAAATCCCACATTTTCAAAGGTTTTCACGAATTCCTTCAGAACTTTGGAAATGTCCCCCTGGCTCTGCCTGGGGGTCCCTAGGGACATTGGTCCCTAAAGTGGGGTCAGGTGTTGCTGTACAGAGGCTGGGAGTGAATAATATCAGATCATCTTTGCTCTCCTCGCTGCTTCAGAATTCTCTGTTTCAGGCCCCTGGAGAGGCTGCTCATAGTCTGCTGCCCGGACCGAGGACTGAAAAGGGGCATGACTCTGTCCTGCTGACAAGGTTGACAAGCACTCGCTTGAGGGTCTCTGGAGGAACGGGAGCCTCCCTCTCTGGGACACAAGCTTTCTCTATCTCCTTTTGGATCTGAACACCTCCTCAGTCTTCCTTCTCCCAAATCCTGCTCCCTTCCTGAGCTATTCCCACCTCAAAATTCTTCTCATCCTGTCTGAGGCATTTAGGACAAGCCGGGAAAATGAGTCATCTTAACGGAGGAGGGGCTTCTAGTCCATAAATGGACATCAACTCTTTAGTTTTCCTCTTCAAAAAGGGCCGTCTTGGCCTCTGCTCTCTCCCTGCCAGGGATTTCCTGGGAAGAGGAAGGAGGCCGCTGGCCCTGGTGGGATGGGATTCTAGAAATAGCAGAGCATTTTAGAAGATTGACCCGTCTGATTCAGCTTCCCTTGTAAACACACGTGGTTAGCCAGGGTTTTCCCAGCTCCAGAGGCTAAGCCCCCATTTCCTGATAGAAGCGCTCAATTGTGTATGTCTGTGGAGGTCAGGATCCAGTCAGCAGAATTCCTATCCCGCCTCCCACCTCCTCGTGTCTCTCTCTCTTGACTGCTCTGCCCTGGATTCTAGGCTGTGTGTGGGTGCTCAGCTCCTGCAGTGGAGCTGACCACAGAAGCTCCACTCAGACGGAGGGGGCAGTCATCCTTCAAAGCTCCTGGGCTGGAGTGTGAACCCAGCTCAGGCTGGGACTTCTGGCTGCCACTGCTCATGGCCACCCTGCTTTGTGCAGCCTCATGCTGGGAAGCAGTCCAGCCACTGCCAGGAGCTCCTCATTGCAAAGGGGTTCCCAGCTTGCTCTGTCTCCCAGCCTGGCGCCCAGTCCTATGGAAGATGCAAGGTGGTGCTTAGGAGGAGCTGGCTCTGCGTCGTGTCTGGGCAGGCTCACCTTGAAACTTTGCTGACCAACAACCTACTTGCCAAAGGCCGTGGAGACAGACTTGGGCTTACCCAAAACTCCAGGTAACGAGTGGATGGGAAGCGAGAAGTCAATCCGCTTATTTATCGTGAACAATGTAACAGTGGCCAGACTAAATCAATATTTGAAGTTACATCCACAGGCAGGGGCATTCATTCAGAGGAAACCCACATTCAATGGGAAGTCTCACCTGAACAGCCTGAAGCCCTCCCTGCTGAGAAGAGCTAGCCCTGAGCGGTAGTGCCAGCCCCGGAGGGTCACTCAAATCCCTGGCACAGCACTAAGGTTAGCCGCACACTGTTGAATGCCACCATGACGACGTCTTTGTTAGCGCCTCCTTTCTTCCACAAAGCATGTCAAGTGAGTCAGAGCCACTTTCACAGTCCCCTCACACCCATCGTGTTGCAAGGATGAAAGGAGCCAGCGTGTGAGAGTGCTTTGTAATAAGACATCACAGCAGCCAGCCTAAGCAGTGAGACCAGGTACCAGGTAAGCGCGCAGCGGTAAGTGCGCTGCGAAGGGCGTCCTCCATCAGCCAGCCCGGCCCCTTATAAAAGGGAATCTGACAGAGAAACAAGTGAAAACTTGTTACCTAATGAATCAATCCATCAACAATTCCTGAGGCCAGACTATTGTTACTGATGCCATAGAAAATACAGAAGCGGTCCCCTCCCTCCATGAATTTATATGAGATAGAACCAAAGCTATAAAGCAACACCTACAAGGACGATTATTAACAATGCAGAGGTAGGCGCTGAGGGTGGAGGTCAGAGGCAGGGCGTGCTGTGAGATACTCAGATCTGTGGCTGTAGGGGGCCACTGTGTGGATGCAGTGCTGGGTAAGTCAGTGGAGGAATGAGCTGCCCTGTCTGGATGCTAAGCCCCACAGCCTAGTAGGTGACAGGTGAGGACACCTGACAGTCCTGCGCCCTCCCTTGCAACCGTGTCACCTGGCTTTCCCTTGGCGACTGCCATTGCAGGACATGCCCATGAAGGCTGTAACAGACGATGCCAGACAGGAGTGGGTAGAGTAGGCTAATTCCTTCCTTGTCAGACGTTCTGGGTGGGTAGCAAAGCAGCAAGCTCTACTGGCCCCTGCTGTTGTGACTATTCTCTTTTGTTCTTGCTGCCTAAAAGGCCTGACTATCTTAGATCCTTCACAAAGCTGCTACAACACTTCGAGTCACTTTCCCAGTCCTCTCAAACCCGTAGTGTTGCCGTAAGAATTAAAGAGGGCTGCACACGAAGACACTTGGCAGGTGATATGTCAACAGAGTAGAGCCCTCTCCTCCTCCCCAGCTGAATCAAACTGGATCACCTACCCTCTGTGTCCCATGACCAGGCACCTTGATCAGTTTCTCCCTCCCCACTGTAGCTCTAGACAAGCTCCTGCCTCGGCCTCCCCATGTTCTCACCAGTTACCTCAAAACTCAGAACCCTTTCGTACTCACGTCAAACTGTGCGCGCGTGGAATCATGGCATCCCCATTCCAGATTAATTTAAGGAACAAAAAAATATCAAGTGCCAAGGAAATCGCTGGCATTGTGTCGCTATTGCTTTCCAAGTGTGGGTCAGGGAATCATTTTGGAGTGCACACATAGTCAAAGTTTCTTTACCTAGAATGTAAAAGTCATTGTAGGACTTACCTAGCTTGTGTAGGGGTCCTGGGTTCAACCCTTAGCACCACAGATAACAAACAAAAAAGGAGGAGGAGGAGGGAAAGGAAGGAAGGAAGGAAGGAAGGAAGGACGGAAGGAAGGAAGGAAGGAAGGAAGAATGAAAGGAAGGAAGGAAGAATGGAAGGAAGGAAGGAAGGAAGGAAGGAAGGAAGAATGGAAGGAAGGAAGGAAGGAAGGAAGGAAGGAAGGAAGGAAGAATGGAAGGAAGGAAGGAAGAATGGAAGATAGGAAATGGGAAGGAGAAGCTAAGGAAGGGAGAATGGAAGCGACGGAAGGTCTAGGACAGGAAGAATATGGAAGGAAGGAAGAAGGAAGGAAGGGAAGGAAGGAAGGAAGAAGGGAAGGGAAGAAGGAAGGAAGGAAGGAAGGAAGAATGGAAGGAAGAATGAAAGGAAGAAGAAGGAAGGAAGGAAGGAAGGAAGGAAGGAAGGAAGGAAGGAAGGAAGGAAGGAAGGACGGAAGGAAGGAAGGAAGAATGGAAGGAAGGAAGGACGGAAGGAAGGAAGAATGGAAGGAAGGAAGGAAGGAAGGAAGAATGGAAGGAAGGAAGGACGGAAGGAAGGAAGAATGGAAGGAAGGAAGGAAGGAAGGAAGAATGGAAGGAAGGAAGGAAGGAAGAAAGGATGGATGGAAGGAAGGAAGGAAGGACAGACGGAAGGAAGGAAGGAAGGAAGGAAGGAAGAATGGAAGGAAGGAAGGACGGAAGGAAGGAAGAATGGAAGGAAGGAAGGAAGGAAGGAAGGAAGGAAGAATGGAAGGAAGGAAGGAAGGAAGGAAGAATGGAAGGAAGGAAGGAAGGAAGGAAGGAAGGAAGAATGGAAGGAAGGAAGAATGGAAGGAAGAATGGAAGGAAGGAAGGAAGGAAGGAAGAATGGAAGGAAGGAAGGAAGGACGGAAGGAAGGAAGAATGGAAGGAAGGAAGGAAGGAAGGAAGGAAGAATGGAAGGAAGGAAGGAAGGAAGGAAGAATGGAAGGAAGGAAGGAAGGACGGACGGAAGGAAGGAAGGAAGAATGGAAGGAAGGACGGACGGAAGGAAGGAAGGAAGAATGGAAGGAAGGAAGGACGGACGGAAGGAAGGAAGAATGGAAGGAAGGACGGACGGAAGGAAGGAAGGAAGAATGGAAGGAAGGAAGGAAGGAAGGAAGGAAGGAAGAATGGAAGGAAGGAAGGAAGGACAGAAGGAAGGAAGAATGGAAGGAAGGAAGGAAGGAAGGAAGGAAGGAAGGACGGAAGGAAGGAAGAATGGAAGGAAGGAAGGAAGGAAGGAAGGACGGAAGGAAGGAAGGAAGAATGGAAGGAAGGACAGACAGAAGGAAGGAAGGAAGAATGGAAGGAAGGAAGGAAGGAAGGACGGAAGAATGGAAGGAAGAAAGGAAGGAAGGACGGAAGGAAGGAAGGAAGGAAGGAAGGAAGGACGGAAGGAAGGAAGGAAATCACTTGTCTTTTCCATTCTCATTCCCTAGAGTTTTCCAGAGGCCCCATCATACACGATATTATAGTCAGCTCTAAATATAGGAGATGCAATGAACTCTACACAATAATATAAATATAGACTCAAAGCTACTGAAGTGTGAGGTTGCAAAAACAGACCCAGTGGAGCTGACCCTGAAGAGTGCTTGCCTAGTAGACACAAGGCCCTGGGTTCCATCTCAAGAAACAAAGCCGCTCACATTTCTCAGGGAACACAGCTGTAATCCCAGCACTTGGGAGGAAAAGGAAGGAAGACAGGAAGTTCAAGGACAGCCTTGTTACAAAACAAATTCAAGGTCAGCCTGGATTACGTGAGACTCTGTCTTTAAAATAATAGTAACAATAATAATAATAATAATAATAAGAATAAGAATAAGAATAAGAATAAGAATAGAGCCTGACTTGACAGTGTATGGCTTGTAATCCCGGCATTTGGGAGAGACGGACATGAAGATCAAAAGTTTGAGGCCAGCTTGGCTTACAAAGTAAAAGCCTGTTTGTCAAAAGAAAGAGAACATCCACATAATTATACAAAGTATGGGGCTTGAGGGATGGCTCAGCCAGGAAGACTTGTTGTTCTTGCAGAGGACCCAGGTTCAGTTCCTAGCACACACACACACACACTGTAACTCACAGCTGTCTGTAACTCTTGCTCCAGGCAATCAGGCCCTCTTCTGGCCTCCAAGGGCACCAGGCTCTCACATGGTACACAGACACACACTGCCAAACACACACACACACACACACACACACACATACACACACACACACACACACACACACACACATACACACACACACACACACACACACACACACTTGGGGTTGGAAATGACCAAGAAGAGAGAGAAAGAAAGGAAATAACGCTGCTACTCCTCTTACTAATGACTTGTGATTTTTTCTTGTTGTTGTTGTTTTTGTTGGTTTTTTTTTTCTGGTACATATGTGTGTATGGTATGGGTGGATGAATGTGCATGCCCATGTGTATGTGGAGACCAGAGGACAGTGGTGTCTTGTCTATTGCTCTCTGCCCTGTTCCCTTAAAACAGGATTCTCAATGAATCTGGAGGTAGGCTGGCAGCCAGCAAACCCCGGCAATCCTCCTGCCTCACCCAGTTCTGGTGTTCCAGGACCTCACAGGTGCATCCAGCTTTTTATATACGTGCCCGGCATTTGAACTCAGACCATGATGCTTGAGAAGCAAGCATTCCTACTGGCTGAGCTGCCTCCACAGACTCTAAATAGTTTTTGATGGTTGCTGGGGATCTAATAGGGGGCCAAGTCCACGTTGCTTTCCTACCAGGCTACGCTTTTAAGCCCACTTTTATCTATTCTGACATAGAAGGGGAGATGTTGAACCAGAATTTTTACTGTCTCCCTAAAACTCAAATCTGAGTAATTTGTCCTGTATTTTTGTTTTCTAAATCTGGAAATCCTTAAAACATGCAGATTGAGGTTAGAGAATAGGAGGATATTGGATCAGGAATTGGCCTTCTGATCCAGAGAGGATAGAGAATCTCCTATCCTGGACAGTTTTACAAAGGTGAGTGTGCCAAGCCTAGTGGTGGTGGAGAGGCAGAGGAAGGCGGATCTCTGTGAGTTCGAGGCCAGCCTGGTCTACAAGTGAGTTCCAGGATAAACAAGCCTATACAAAAATGCCCTGTCTCTAAAAAGAAAAAAAAAAAAAATCAAGAACGAAAACAGTGAGTGTGCTCCAGGACCTGGCGGCTAGCCTTTAGACAAGTGAGGACTGTCTTCACCACCAAGAGAATCATCTTCCAGAGCTGGGCTCAGCAGGAGCCACACAAAACACAGGAAACAGTGGAAAGTGAAACAGATCCTCAGCGGAGTGAGTTGCTGCCAAAATAAGGAAGTGACACTGGGTGGGGGCAGGGGAGGACGCTGAGATCATCTGACTCCCCGATAAGATACTTATATGGGGCTTGAAATCCCCTAGAAAGAGAGCTGGCCTCGGGAGCAGTCCAGAGAACCCCTGGAGGAGGGGCTGATGTGGGTCTCCTTGGGTCACCAGAGTGAACTCTGGGGCACGCAGTCTGGTAAGAGAGACAGGCGTGCCCTAGAAATCAGGCTGCCAGTAAAGTTGTCAAGCGTGTCTTGTTTTCTTCCTCATTTAGTGCATATTGGGTGTGGCGCTGAGCTGGGAGTCTAGAACTAAGTCTAGAACTGAACAGAATCTAGTCACTGAACTGTAGAGCCTGGAAGCCCAGGGACAAAGGGGTGCTTAAAGCTCTTGGGAATTTGTCACTTAGTATTTTTTTAAGATTATTTCTTTATTTTATATATATATGAGTACTCTATCTGCTTGTATGTCTTCTTCTTTATGTCAGAAGATGGCATCAGATCCCACTATAGATGGTTGTGAACTGCCATGTGGGTTCTGGGAATTGAACTCATTACCTCTGGAAGAGCAGTCAGTGTCCTTACCCCCCTAAGCCAGCTCTCCAGCCCTGTGAATTTATAACTTACATGAGAGAAAACTTGTTGATTTGTTGATGTTTCTCTCTCTCTTTCTCTCTGTCTCTCTGTCTCTGTCTCTGTCTCTCTCTCTCTCTCTCTCTCTCTCTCTCTCTCTCTCTCTGTCTCTCTCTCTCTCTCTTCCTATAGGCACTCACCAATCATACCAGATTTACACAGTGCTGGGGACCAAATCCAGGGCTTTGTCCCTCTAGGTAAGCATTCCAACAGCTGAGGAATAGCCGGAGCCCAAGCTGGACTTGAACTTGCCACCATCCTCACTGCTACCTCCAGAGTACTGTGCCACCAGCCTAGCCCAGCCTGCAGAAGGTCACCACCTGCCCCCAAAGCCCCTCTCCAGCTCCCAATCCTGTCCCCACCCAGACAGCTTGCTTGCCCTTTGGGGTAAAATTAGTTGGCTTGGGGAATGACTTAAAAGTGACTTTTGTATCTTTGTTGTTGTTGTTGTTTGAGGCAGGGTTTCTCTGTGTGATGCTGACTGTCCTAGAGTTCACTCTGTAAACCAGGCTGGCTTTGAACTCAGAGACTGACCTGCCTCTGCCTCCCTAGTGCTGGCATTAAAGGCATGTGCCACCACCTGTCTAGCTTTCTTAATTTATCTCCCCCCTTGCTACCACAACCTGAGAAAAGCTGCTGGGAGCTGGCCAGGCTGGCCTAGAACTCTGAATGCTCCTGAACTGGAATTACAGGTATTCCCTAACACACCAGGCTCCTTGGGTGATTCCTAGTAGCCAGCTTTGGCCTGATGCCACTCTGAACAGAGGTAGGGGGAGACAGTAGGAGTTAGATGAATCCCCGATAGGCAGACGACAGAAAGAAGGGTCCAAAATAAAGAAGATAAAGATGGTAAACTTTGGCTTCTTCTTCTCCTTTTGACCAGAGACAAAAGACTAAGGGCCTGTGAGCAGAGACTAGGATGTGTTTTCTCCACAGTTGTGAGCCTATCAGCTTCTCTGTCTGCTAAAACTGTTCTCTTTAGGGGAGAAAGACCGTCAAAGACCCTTAAAACCTCCCAGCCCTCAAAAACCTGGTTTTGGCTTCCAAACCCTCTTTAACTCTGCAGAGGGTCTTTGTGTCCCTAGCCACACGTGTGTGTGTGTGTGTATGTGTGTGTGTCTGCGTGTGTGTGAGAGAGAGACTGTGTGTCTGTGTCCTCACCCCTAATAAAAGCCTTTATTTATATTGGTTGTCTCTGTCTGCTGTATCTGTGGTTTCCCTGACCTGGTGCACCCAAGATTTCCCTGCTTCTTTAACTAACATAGAAAACAAACTCGATCAAGACCCCTCCCTAGATGGCAACGGGAGTGCTGGACTCCCTCTGGCCACAAAGATTTGAGACGGTGGGATGTCGTGAAGCCACAGAGCAGGTGGGGAGGCAAAGGACAGCTCCTGGTTTCTGGTGTGTGGACCTCTCGTCAAGGAAGGCTGGGGAAGGAGTGAGCTGAGTTCGGGGCTCCAGTCTGCAGCTTGCACAGTCTTGTGAGTACACTGAGGAACATCTCCCAGCAGGGTCTACACATGGAACTTTGGGAAGGGAGACTGTGAGGGTGACATCCAGAGTCTCTCTAGAAAAAGCTTCACCAAGGAAAGGAGTCAGTGATCCAAGTGGAGAGGTTTTAGGGAGCAGGAATTCCCTGGAAATTTTAGGATTGACAAATTTGAGCTTGGATGTAACACTCACTCCACAGATGGGGTCCACACCCTGCTCCCTCCACCCCAGGCCACATGCTGTCTGTCCCCCGGGTGTATGCTCCTGCCAAGTACAGGAGTCTGCATCCTTTGGACAGGCCACGGCCAGAAGTCCATCCCTTTTCTCTGAGATCCTGGGATTCCAGCCCCACACTCAGGCCTTTTGGAGGCCCTAAGTAGGTAAGAACATTGACGTGGCTGTTCAGGCTGACTGTGTGATCCTGGGGAAGCCACTGACCTTTTCTGGGCCTTGGCCTAGAGCTTGTTCGCTGACAGTCCATGCTCCTGGATCTGTCTCGGGTGAGAATACGAACCCAGACAGCAGGCATGAACCCTGCACTGGTGTGAGGACTCTTCCTGACAGCTTTCAGATGGCCTAGCCTGTGGCTCCTGGGTCGTTGTTAGGCTGCTGGTGTCACACAGAGTGATGGAACAGATGCGTGTTTCAGAGGAGAGTGTGAATGCAGCTTCCATGGACCCTCAAGCGACACTGGGACTGAACACCGAGTTTCATGCTCCTACCAAGGGAGGCCTGTACCCTGCAGGCTAGTGACCTCTTCAAGAGGGACCGTTTTCTCCTGTGTTCAGGTGGCAAGACTTTAGGTGGGATTTCAGTGTCACCTTCCTGCCGGCCTGGCCTCCACAGGAGCAATGGGCTCCCTTCTCAACATCACGCGTAGGAACAGAGACGCAGGAATGTTACCAGAGGTCACTGGCCTAGACATTAAAAGGCTATCATTTTAGTGTATGTGGTCCTGGGGCGAAGTCCAATGCCCTGTCCATAGTACATTCTGAACTACACCCCAGCCTGTCGAAAGCCTTGTTGGGTGAAGAGAACCTAGAATTAGTGGGCTCTGGGAACGGACATTAAATCCTTGAAGTGCTGCCTCGTGGGCTCTACGGGAAGAGAGATAACCGAGCCAAAGGAATGAAGCCCTGGCCTGTACGGAGTGGAATGGAATTTGTCGTTGCTTCACGAATTAGCCTTTGTAGGAGCGGATAACTGCAGGCAGGACCCAAACTGTCCAAGGAAGGGACGAACAAATGATCGTGCCATTCCCCTGGGACTGGGCGAGAGCAGGTGAGAAGCCTCAGGAAGCAGAAGAGAGTGACCCCGGTCCCCTGCGGGCTGTCTGCCTTCAGGAAGGGCTCTCTATCACGGAGCAGGCAGCCCTGAGCAGGGCTTGGGGAAGGAAGCCGAGACCCCTCCCTCCCACGCATGAAAAGATGGTCATTAGCCTGTAGTATAGGAGTGGACTGGGCTGGGCCAGGTCTGGGAGCGGGATGGGAGGATGGCTCCTGGGTGAGTGAGTCATCAGGCCCCTGTCTGCCCCTTCTTCCTTCGGGGGGGGGGGGAGGGAAGCTGAGGAGACAAGCTCTGGCCAGCTGGGCTTGTGAATGCAGGTTATCCACTTGATCCTCCAGTTCTGGAGACAACTAGGGTTTGGCCTCCTTGCCTCCCTTGCCCACTATACAGGCTGGTGAGCTGCCTTATAAGGGAATAGGGGGAAGGGCTCATGCAAAGGCAAGCTGCCGGCTCACACCTGGCTAAAAGATGAGGCAGCCGTGAAGTGGCCTTTGAAGAGGCTGCCCTGCCCTGACTGGTACCACTTGCCGAAGCTGCAGGCACGCTTCCTGTGTGATCACAACTGTGCCTCAGAGGCCCACCCTCCCTCACACCCTTCCTGAGCCTCCTTCCAAATCTGCTCTCACCCAGCAGGCCTGTCCACACCACACCCTCTCCCAAGTTTCCAGGGAAGCCTGGGGTCAGTAGGAGAAGCTCTGGGTTGAGGCCTCCATCTTGTCCCAATCAGCCTCATACCGTGCCGTGTGCATGTGTGTATGTGTGTGTGTCTCCTGAAGTAGGGATCCCAGAAAGTTATTAGACATCTGGGGAAACTGAGTCCTTCAGGAGGGCCTGGTATACAGTCAACGTGTGGAACAGGACACGAAAGCCAGGGTGGATTGCCGAACTCTGGCAAGTTTCCTCTTCGGGGACAGTTTGAGAACACCTTATAGCTTGTTTAGGATGGCTTCTCTTTGTTTGGGATGGATACAGATGTAGAGGGTGGGGACAGGTACCCTGAACAGTCAGCAGTCAGCTAGAAATCCAGTTCCTGAAGCCCCTGCTAGCAAGAGTGGGAGATCTAGGCCTCTCTGAGCCTCAGTTTCCGCATTTGTAAAATCATAGTAATAACCATCTCCTAAAGCAAGGCATATTATCTCATTTAAGGGAGGAGCAGCAGAACCATCCGGCCCCAAAAATGCCACTGTGGGAGAGGATTTTGTGGAACAAAAGGCACTTGAAAGCCTGCAGATAGGGAAGGACCTCTGAGGTCACCTTTTCTCCTTATATGGGAGAGAAGAAACATTCTTGCTACAAGGAATAGGCCTGAGGCTGGGAAATATCTCTACAAACTGACCTTGTTAAGACAGCTCCCTTCATCCGGCTGTGGTGAGTGTGCCTGTATTTCCAATACTCTGGAGAAAGGGGCAGGGAGACCACAAATCTGAGGCCAATCTGGGCTCTAAAGGGACTTTTAGGCCAGTTTGGGTTTTTAAGAGGCTTTATGTATATGAAAAAAAAAGGGTCCCTCCCTAGGCCTCTGGACACATGTTAATTATCAATCCACTTCACTACTAAGTGAAGAATTGGACTTTGGGTTCTTATTTTCTTGGGGGTTTTCATGTACATGTGAAATGAAATCTAGACATTTTTCCTGCTCGTCTGATGGTAGCTGTGAGAATGCAGAGACGAGCTGAGAGTTCATCACGCCTGCTGTGGTTTGGATAGAGTGTCCCCTGCAAAGCTCACACGTTGAAGGTGGGACCAGCTAGGGGAAATCCATCACTGAGATGTCTCTGGTCAGGATGACCCCCTCTCTGCGCTCTCTGCAGCCTCTCCTGCCACATGCTCAGGACACGGCAATACTGCTCTGCCTCACCGCCTCAGGCTAGCCAGCCTGGTGGTCAGCCCACCACTGACCGAAAACCTTGAAACCCTGAAACCATGAGTTGAAAAAGCCTTCCCTCCAATAATGTCCTGTGTCTGTCATGATGACAAAGCCCACAGTGCTCTCCTCTGGGCCTGACGCCCCAGGCTGGAGGGAGCACGCTGGGTGGAGCCAGGGTCCAAAGGAGGGGTTACTGAAAGCCTACCTAGGGGGCAGCCTAAAGACTTGCCTCAGTGTTTGCTGGAATATTGGGTGTGAGAGATGGGAGAGCCAAAAGTCGAACAAGTGTGCCGTTGAGAAGTAAAAGGTTCTGTGGTTAAGGCGCCTGTGCGTGGAAGTGGGAGGAGGTGGCAGCAGAGGATTTAGACATAGGGAGAGTGTGTGGCCAGCTGTGGCCATGCTGCTTCTGGAGACTGGTGCTGAGGCCAGGCTATTCTACACTCACTCTTGTGATGTTTACACTTTTACCAGTGTGTAGACAGGCAGTGGTGGCACACACCTTTAATCCCAGCATTTGGGAGCCCGAGGCAGGTGGATCTCTGTGAGTTCAAGGCCAGCCAGGGCTACGTAGTAATAAAACAAAACAAAATACATTTTTACCAAAGCTATGCCTGACTCAAACTTTCTTTTTCTCTTCCTCTTTCTCTCTTTGTTTTGTTTAGCTTTAGATGGGGTCTCACTATGTAGCTTTGACTGCCTTGAACTTATGCCAATCCTACTGCCTTAGCCTTCTCTGAAGCATAATTAGACTTGTGATGCCGTGGCAAGATTCCATTTTCTTTTAAGGAAAGGCTGAGAACTTCCTTGCTCAATTTTCTACAACAAAGTATTAGAGAAGCTCAAGAGAAAAAATGTATACATTCATAAAGTATATACACACAATATATGTATAAATAAATAACACATTATTTACATTTAATATATAAATAATATCAAATATATTTTGTTTTTATTTAAAAATTATTTAAAATATATAAATAATAACTAATAAATATATGATACATAATTTATTGAGTATTTATTATTTATATATTTAAAATACTTTTTAAAATAAAAAATAATTTTAAAAATAGATACATATTATGAATATGGATATTTTGCTTTCATGTATATTTGTGCACCAAATGCATGCCTGGTGTCTGAGAATTCCAGAAGAGGGTATCAAATTCTCTGGAACTGGAGTTAGGACAGTTGTGAGCCACTGTGTGGGTGCTGAGAACCAAACCCAGATCCTCTGGAAGAGCATCCAGTGCTCTTAACCACCAAGCTGACTCTCCAGCCCTTCAGCCTGCTTTCTTATACAGCACCCAGGACCACCAGCCCAAGTGCAACCCTGCCCAGGAGTAACATAGTCCACATCAATCAACAGTCATGAAAATCCACCGCCCCAGACATCCAGACATGCCCATAGGCCAATCTGATGGAGGCAATGACCTCCTCAGGTAAAGTCTCCTCAGATAACAAAGGCTGTGTCAAGTTGATAAAACTAATCAGTATACTATGTGTGCATGTGAGCGTGCTGATGTGTGTGTGTGTGTGTGTGTGAGAGAGAGAGTGCTTATATGTCTGTGTATGCACAATTACATACATATGTGTACATGTACAGGCATGTGTTCATGCACATAGTTGTGCTCATATGTGTTTATGCATTTGTGCATGCATGTATGTGAGTGCATGTTTCTGTGACTGCACAGGTGTATGCTTGTATGCATCTCTGAGCGTTTTTGTATGCACATCTTTGTGTGTTCATATTTTCATAGATGCACATGTGTGCTCATCTGTATGTTTATGTGTATATGTGCTTATGTCTGGTGTGTACACGTATACATTCATGTGTGTGATTGTGTCTGGGTGTTCATGCATGCACTGGTACTCAAAACCGTATTTCTGGGGTTGAAATGAATCTAAGACTAGGTGGTTTAAGGTCATCTGCTTTAGTTGAGGGGAACCCCAAGAACCACAGAGGGAGAAGTGGAAAAGACTGGAACCCCTCTTAGCCCCTTCTTCTTCTGCTGTGTCCCTCAAGACTGAGAAGGTGAGGGGAGATGGTTGAAGTCGGTTGGTGACCTGTTTCTGGGATGAATTTGGTTAGTGTTGCATTAGAAGAGAAGTTAAACTTTCTCTCTCTACCTCCACCTAGATTTGGGGGCCTGAGACTAAACTGTCAGAGGACCACTTCCAATGACAGCTTCAGACCTTCCAGAGGCGAGCTAGTGGCTTCTCAGCTCAGGTAGTGATGGGAGGACCGGGTCCTCCTGTAGCTCAGAGGGAGAGTGTACATCTCCCCATGGCATTTCCAATTTCAGCTTCGATTCAGTGAGCTGAAATTACTGCAAGGAAAAGTAAAGTGGCAATGAAGAAGCTTCGGATGTGGAGCCTGGACCCTCAAGGCAGACAGGGGAATGGCCTTGGTGTGCTTCTGGAGGCAGAGTCAACTTGATGAGTCCTTCCTGGAGGCCAGGGCATGACAGAGGTGGCCTGCCCTGCAGCGCTGGTCCAGCATTCTTCATCTGGACTGTCACCCAGGAACTGTGTCAGGCAGGGCTGGGCGGCCAGTGTGGGAGCACTCTGCTGGAGGTTCTGTGTATATGAGGCGGTGCTGCCGCCCACACCCAGACTGCCCTTCTGGCTGCTTCGGTGACTCAGGACTTACCAACACGTCTGAATATGCTAGGGCAAGCCCCGGCCTCCTCTTCTTCCTTGACACCATCCCAGCAGGCCTTGGTGGGGCCTACTGCCTCCTGCAATGTTCATCTGCTTTCAAGACACTTTGCTTTGGCTACTTCTTAAGCCCTGCCTAGCCCTGGTGGCAGGTCAGAGTTCCTGGTGGAGTCCCAGATGGCTGGGGACCCTCCTGGAAATGGCCCCCTAGGGGTCTTTTGGGGGCACTGGGGGACTCTGGACATCTTTGTGCCAAGAGGGCAGTGCAGGCATCGCTTCCACACTAAAGCGGGGAAACTCGGGTACATGGCCTGGCAGTTTTAGCTCGTTCCCTGACATCTCGACATCACTTCTCACCCTCTTTCCTAGACACCCACCCATTAGAGGAGGAGGGCCTCACGCTGATACATCTGTAAGGCTCTGATGTTGGTTCAGGACTGGCAGGCTTCATCTCATCCTCTCCTGAGCTGCGCTGAACCCTCGAGACTGGGCCCCGCTTTGCTGATGATACCGAGAGAGACTTAGGCAAATAAACAGGTTCTTAGTCTGGAGAAAAGGGATCAGGGCCTCTCCTGGGTCTTCAGGGCAGGGCGTTGCCTCTGTGACACTGCATATTTCTACAGAGTCCACCTCAACTTCTCCAAGCAGTTCTGGACCTTGCCACCCAGGGTCAGTGTGCAGAGATCACTCTGGGTCATTTCACTCAGTTCCGGATACTGTGCCATTAAGTTGAGGCATGCTATGCCATGCATGTCTCCTGTTGCCAGAGCTGGGCATCAGACTCCATTCTTTCTGTGTTGGTTTTGGTTTTTTAAAACAGTGTTTCTCTGGGTAACAGCTCTGGCTATCTTGGAACTCGCTTTGTAGAAGAGGCTGGCCTCTAACTCCAAGCTCCTCCTGCCTCTGCCTCCCAAGTGGTGGGATTAAAGGTGTTGCCCAGCTGGAGACTCCGTTCTTCTTGATGGGGAGCTGGCGTGAGGGCAGCTGGAACAGGTCTAAGGCAGGGGGCTGTGCTGGGTTTGAGCCCAGATCTGGGATTCACTCCAGGCTCTGCCACTGCAGGGGAGGCTGGGCTGCCCTAAAGTTCTGGCTATAGCTCTCCTTCCTCTCTTAGCTGTGGCCCCAGTATCTCCTGCTTTCCCTCACTGCACAGACAAATCAGCTATACCCTGCGGTTGTTCTGGGCTGCCTGCCGCCTTTCGGGTTTGCCAAGCTTGCACTTGCCGAAGCTTTGGGATCCACGAGGGTGCCGAGTGGGCTGGCTCTGCTGGATACAAAGCACACTGGCTTTGGGTCAGCCTACTGCCAAGGAGCCAGGGGGCACCAAGTCTCCTCTTTCATCTGCCCCCACTATAAGGGACCCAGGCAGTGGGAGTCCACCAGTCTGACGGCTCTGTAGCACTCTGGGGGTGGGACCAACGCCTGTGGGACAGGTGCTCTGGGAAGGCCCTGCCTCTAGGTCTCGTAGTCTGAAGGAGGCAGACTACAGTGGTGGTAACCCTGACACAATGTCTCACTCTCTGGACCTCAGGGGAGAGAGCAGGAGGTGGGGGCAACTCACGCTCTTTTTCTACAGAGTCATCACAGACTCAAACAGGGCTGCCTCAAGCCCCAGGATAGCAGGGTTTTGCTAGCTGCACCATTGTACTCCCTAGGAGGAAAACAAGCCAATGCTGGCTTCTACAAAGAAGATGTAGCTGGGGGCCTGCCACCTCCCTCGGGCTGTTTGCTTTGCGGCCTCAGAACTGGCCAAGAGTGGCCTCGCTCTTCTCCTCCCTTTCAGTGTGGGCTGCAGCTGGCAGTGACATTTAGAGTCAATTCTGAGATGGCATCTGACCTTGGGAGGAATGTAGGACGTGTCTGTAGCCAGGAGCAGCTACCCCCTGCTGGAATGGCCCTGGAATGTGGGCTCTGAGCCACCTGTGGCCCCCAAGGGAGGTACCATGCATATGCGGTTGGAGAACTGGGAGTGCAAGGACCAGGAATGGAATAGCTGGAAAGCAGTCTGGCAAAACTACCTAACACAGAGGGCAAAGTCAGACTGGCAAGGCCACCTCCTTGCGGAGCCAGTACTGCGTCCTCTCCAGGCCTTGGATCCCCAGACACAGCTGCAAGTTTGGCTTGTGGAACTCAGAACCACAGAATGCCAGGGCTCCTCGACATGAAGAGTGGCCACATCCATCCTACTTTACTGATGGGGAAACTGAGGCCCAGAGTAGGTAGGAGGTGGTTGCAGTGCACGAGTTATGGCCAAGATCCAAGGTTCTCAGCTGTTTTCTTGTTTTTTGTTTGGTTTGTTTTTGTTCTTTTTAATCACAGCCCCCCTCCTTGTTGCATCCTCCTCAAAGGGCCTATTGTAAGTACCCACTAAGTTCCTGCCAGGAAGCACTTTGGGGCTGCAAGGGCTGATTGCTCCAACCATGGGGTAGATACTAAGCCCTGGACCTTCATGGAGAGGATCACACCACAGCTCTTGGGAAGCAGGTGCTCCCTGCCTCAGCCAGACCACAGTGGCAAAGTCAGGCTAACCCCAACAGATGCTGGTTTGGAACTGCATCTTGAGAGAGGTTTTGGAGTACGGACTCTGCTGACCTCTTGTGGCCACAACTGGTCCTAACTCCACATCGCTCCTGGGAAGTGCTCTGGCAAAACTGGGCCTGGATGGAGCGGTAGTCAACTCACTTAATTTGCTCAGAACAAGGCTGGAGGGTGGATATGTCTCATTCGATGTTGTCTCCTGAAGGAAGACAATTCAGGCCAACAGATGAGGTCCAGCCTGTGCTACCCAGAATGCTTGAGTGTGGGGAAGAGATCCTGTGATTTTCAGAGAGACAGCTTAACCAATCAACACCAGACAGGATGGTTGGAAAACGTAGAGGATATTTATTTCTCAGGAGGGGCCACCACAGCTGGCAGGCACTGATTCTCCTGCTTCACGGGCTCCTCTCTCCCATCCCGAGAAATCTCCACTGTGCTTGGAAGGGCCCATGGGAGGCTGGGCTGTACAGAATCGTACGCAACACTCCAGAGCCTTAAAGAAGTAAATCAACAAACATCCTATTCCCCCACAAAGACACACATATAAAATAAATAGGTATATATAAAAGAGGCCATGATCCTCCCACCCATCTGGTGGGGCTGCTTGGGAGAGCGGGCTGGGTGGCCACGTACCCCTTCCTTCAGCCAGAAACATCAGAGGGTACGTGGTCTGGAGTGTGGTAAGCCAAGAATAAGCCCCGGCTGCAGAGGGAGAATGGGCAGGTCCTCTCCCTGGAGCCCAGCTGGGCAGAAGCAAGGGAAAGGTAGGAACAAATAAATAAGTCAATAAATAAATAAATAAATAGAACTCAGCTTGATCCCAGAGGCCTAAAGGTTTGGGTTAGAGGCTCAGGGCGCTTGGGCCTGTTTTTCAGAAAACATCACACCCAGTGAAGGGAGAAAGATAGGCAGAGAAAACACAAATCCAAAGCCACACTTCACCCAGCCTCCAGAAACCAGTCTCAAATCAGCTCAGTGAGGAGAGGAGCAGGGGCAGGGCAGGCTGAGCTCCTAGTGACTGTGTCAAGCCTGCCCTCTGGTCCCAAGGCTGGGGACCCTCTCCTTCCTGGACTCAGTCAGCACAGCCTCCCACTGGCTATATCCAGACAGACCATCTCCGTGGGAGGAAACTATGGCTACCCCCAGGATGGGCTCTTTCCTAGGGAAACTGAGACCGGCCTTATATCTTAGGGGCCTTCATGACCTAGGGCATCCTTAGGTCAGCCCAGAAAAGTCCCACGTGACTAAATAATTCAAACAATGCAGCCCTGGTGTCCTCTCTTGTTCCATGGGGCCATGAGTGTCTCCACTTCCTCCAGCCCTGGCCCTCCCCACACCCCACCTGCAACCTTCAGGCTAAAAGAGAGATGGTGTCAAACAGATGCAGTGCAGAGAAGGGGCAGGAGCTGCCGAACGGGGAGTTTGGGCAAGAGGCCAAACAAGGACATGTGACAAAATCCAAGGGACTCAGGAGTCCCAGGCCCTCCTGGAGATGTGTGGCCAGTGGAACCCGGAGAGCACAGGGCCGGATGGCAGCTGCTCAGCTGGGCAGCAGCACACGCTCCAGGAGGTAGGTGAGCGAGTCCCAATGCTTCCAGAGGAGGAAGAGGACGAGGAGCAGGAGGGCGGTGCTGGTGATACGTAGGCGTGTCTTCATGAGGGGCGTGATGAAGTTGGCAATGGTGGACACAAACACCAGCAGCACGGCCATGAGTGCCAGGATCACGTTGATGAACTTGCCCAGCAGAGCGCGTGCGTTGGCGTTCTCCACACCTTCTAACTGCACCACCTGCTGCTGCTGCTGCTGTAGCTCCAGCTTGGTGACCCGGGTCAGGCAGGACTCCACGGCCTCCTGCAGGGGACAGAGGGTGGTGTAGTGTATGGGAGCTTAGGGTGGGTGAGGTCCTAGACTGAGCTCAGTCTGCCTGTTCTCATCCCCATAGGGCTTATGAGCTGGAAGATTGGCTTCTAGCATGGCAATGCTAGGGTAGCAGAACCTTTGTGTGTGTGTGTGTGTGTGTGTGTGTGTGTGTGTGTAATGTAAAGAATTAGATCCTATGAGAGAAAGTCTGACCCCCAAATCTCTCTGGCTTTCTGCCTTACTGTGTGACTCTCTGACACAGTCCCTGTCTTTGGGAGGCCATAGCAATGAGGTCTTTACCAGCTCCAAAGACAGAATGACATCCTCTTGTGTCTCCAGAGGGAAGAGTTGGGTGGATCTTTTCTCTTTACAGATTATTCAACCTTATACATCCGCTATAGGAAAGAATACACTAATATGCCACTGTACCAAGAAGGTGGTAACATAGAGCCCCTCTTCAAGGCCAAGAAGGGTACGCCTACAACTAAGGACAGAACTCTTGACTGACGATTGTCTGAGGAGGATGTAAGGAAACGGAAGTCTTGCTTATTGATTCCAGCTCCATATTGAGACAGGCAAATGCCCAGAAATAACAATTATTCATTTGTAAATCTGATACCAAAGATGTGGCAACCATAAGTAGCCCTTGCCTACCAGTTTGTCTTTGCATAATGCAAGCCAAGGGCTTACCTTGCTCTTATCTCTACCCCAGCAACACTGACTTCTTCTGCATCCTGTACCTATCTGCCCTATGAATAAACCTCTTTTCATCATTTATGGATAAACATCCTATGTGATAGGTCCACCCCAATGCTGTCACCTGTACCCTGTGTCTACAGCTCTAGCCACATATCCTGGGCCATACCTGGATGTCTCGGGCCCTCTCGTAGGACTGGTAGGCCACCTTTTCCTCCATGCTGGCTAGCTCCTGCTTTAGGTTGGTCATCTCATTCTGGTGGAGCTCAGTCAGGTCATTCAGTTGCTCCTCCAGCCTCTCATACCTGGTAGGAAAAGAGGAGGTGACAGCACTTCTTACAAACCACTCTGTCGGTAGTGACACACAGCCCACCCATGTGTCCGGTTCTGCTCTCATCTTAACCTGGTGAGAGCATCGCTCTCCTCTGTGCCAGACAGTACTAGATCATCTGTATCGACAGGTGGGGAGAATGAGAATCTGTCTGGGATCCATGGCTCATGATGGGGAGTTAAGGACTGAGTGACTCTAACCCGGCTCTAAACCTGGACTAAAATGCTTTGTGGGTAGCAGGGACCTGGAAGTATAGAGGATGTGATCCCTGCTCAGAAAAGCACCAAGTATCCAAAGATGGCTATAGAGTGAAGGTGGCTGGTTTTAGATGGGGTTCCCCTCAGTTTTACAAGCCGCTATCTAGAAAGAAGTGGTGCTAAGGAAAAAGGTCCCCAAATCCCTGAGAGAGAGGGAGGGAGGCAGGGGAAGGACCAAAGTCCAGCCCATTCTTGACCTCGGGAACGCCCTAGGCATTCCAACTGTCCATCTATCTCCACTTCACATTTACAGGTTGACTTGCTCAGTTTTGTTTTTTTTTTTTTTTTTTTTTTTTTTTTTTTAACGGTATTACAATGTAGGTCTGGCTGGCCTAGAACTCACAGAGATCTGACTGCCTCTGCTTCCTAAGTGCTGGGATTAAGGGCATGTGCCATCACGCCTAGACGGCTCATTCTCTCTTTATGCCCACTCCCTAAGGTCAGGTCAGGATTACCCTCACTTCACAGACAGGGAAACAGTGTAGAGCGCGAGCTGCTCAGCTAAGTTACTCCAATATAAGGAAGATCTGGGATTTGAACCCAGGTAGCTGCCTCCAAGGTTCTTTCTGAGTCTCCAGAGGAGCACGCATGGTGCTGGCCCCCGTCTTAGTTTCCCCTGTGTGAGTTAAGCGCGTAACACCCCAAAGCAGTGATGCTCAACCTGGGGGTCAAACAACCCTTTCACAGGTGTTAGATTTCAGATACCCTGCATATTAGATATTTACTTTACAATTTGTAACAGTAGAAAAATTAAAGTTATGAAGAAGCAATGAAAATAATGTTACGGTTGGGGTCACCACATGTGAGGAACTGTACTAAAGGGTCACAGCGTGAGGAACATTGAGAAGCACTGACCTAAAGTATCCTGAGACCGGCAGAACCTTTGTTCCAGAGATCTGGTGACCCCTGTTCCAGTCTGGAGAAAGCTCCTCAGGGGCTCCTCCCGGCATGGCAAGAGCCTTCTGGATGCTTCTCTAGTGGCCTCCAAAGCTCAGAACAGCTTCCTTCCCTTCCCAGTGGGCCCACCCGCAGCCGGGAAGCCAAGAGGCACCCACCTGTAGCGCTCTTCTTGCAGGCACTGGGTCATGTAGGTGTAGTCCCTCTGCAGCTGAGTCTTCAGGTCTTCCATGGAGTCCTCCAGGTGTGACTGGCCCTCCTTGATGTCCCGCAGCTCCTCCAGCAGAGTGTCCAGATTTCCAGGGGCACCATAAAGCGTGTTGGATCTAGGGCTCCCCAGTGCACCGCCCGGCCCAGCCCCGGAGTTGCTGCCCGCCCCAGCCGAGCTGGCACTGGCACTGGAACACTCATCGTCACTACCGTACTTGGGGCTGGACACTAACGTGGCACTGCCACTCAGCGCCCGGGCTGCCTCTTCGGGGGGCCCATCTTCCATAGGGTCCTTCAGGTGGGCAATGTTGTCGGCACTGCCGAACTTGTTGCGAATGAGGCTGGCGAACTCCCGGGGCTTGGACACCACTGCAGTATGGGTAGCTTGCGAGAGGCCAGAGAGACTGCCTTTGACACCCTCCACCACGCCACCCCCGAAGCCACTGATGCCGGCACGCATGTTGGCGCCTACATCCTTCAGCCCTTGCTGCATATCACGCAGCACATCTTTGGGCTGCCGCGAGGGCCCATTCTGCTCTATCTCCTTCAGGCGCCGGCGGTAGTGCTCTAGCTTCTTGTGCAGCTGGGCGATGGTCTGGGCCGACTTTTGATTCTTCTTCTCAAACACCTGCTTGATGCGCGACACCTGCTGCTTGTCCGCATTGTTGGCCAGCTTCAGGTACTCTGCCACGTTATCGTCCCGCGCCTCCTGCTCAATCTTGATCTGCTCGGTGATCTTCAGGATCTTCTGATGCAGGTGGTCAATGGCAGCTTTAGTCCGCTGGGGGTCGGGTGCTCCATCTGGCACGTCCAGACTGATGGGGCCATCAGTGTCACCATGGCCAGGGCCAGAGGGGAGGCTCAGGGCCACAAGATCTCCCTTGTCACCCTGGGGAGGAAAACCAATCGTGAGACGCGGGAGGGAGCTCAGCAGGGTTGTCAGCCCTGGCCACCCTTGGGTGTGGCTTCTCCACCTGGACAACAGATGCAGGATGAAGGAGAACTTAGGGGAAGAGCCTAAGCTTCTATAGCAGGCTCCTCAGCTGCATGCCAGCATTACCCTTATGAAGAGCTTTCTCTCTGAAATAAAGTCTAGGCACATCTACTTTGCCTTTGGAGCAGGGCGTTCTAGCAAGTAACGTGGGGACACACAGCTATGAAAAGACAGACCCTCTGGCCCTGAGACCAGAGATGGGCTCCAGCTGTCTCTCTGGATTCAGTCTCTTAATTAGGCTCTTGTCTGACCATGCATCTCCTTCGGAGCTGTGAAAGCCCACTTGTAGGCCCGTGCCTTCCAGCCTCGTACCCCGTTTTCACTAACACAGCTGCATGGATCACTAGCCCTGTTCACAGCCCTTCTGCTACCTTCCTGCTCTCTGAGGGTATCAGCAATCTTCTCTGACTCATGATGGTGGGAACACTCGATCTCTCCCACTCTCCCAGAACTGGGGGAAGAGTGCACACCCACCCACCCTACTGGGCAGGTCCTTGAAGTCTAAAGACCCAGAGGTAACTCAGAGGCCACTAGAGGCCAGGAGTCTAAGAGAACTGAGAAGGAAGAGAATGTGCAGGAAGGAAGGCAAGAGCCTCTCCTCTCCCCACCAGGCAGGCAGGCAGGCAGGCTTCCTGAGTGTGTCAGTGTGGAACAAACTCAGACAAACAGGGGAGAGATCTGAGAAAAGATGAGGCAGGGGATCAGAAGAAAAGGGCAGGAAAGGTACTGAATTTGAGATAGATCTGTGGGCAGGCCTGGAGCCCACTAACCCCAGGCCACTGTTGGCAGCTGAGTCCCTTATCATTACACAACAGAAGCAAGCTGGATCAGATCACGGGGTGGGGGGGGTGAGGGGAGAGGTGAATGCCATGTTGTAGACGGGATTAAACAAAAGAAAGAAGCCTTGTCACATATGCTAGAAGCAGACAGAGCTAACTACAGGCAGAAATTACCAGAGAACACCACCTAGGTCCTTTTAGGATCCCCTAAGGATGCCAAGAGGACAATCTCCTGAAGTAAGGGCTTTCCTCCTGGCTTTGGGTGTCCCTTTATATCCCCTCACCCTCCCAGCAGGTGTGGATGCCTCAGGACTCTCCTCCAAACCATGTCCTCCCAAAGCCATCCACCCTGAGGTCTGTCTCCTCTTGCTGGACTTAAACCTCCTGCGCCTGTAATTCCCTGCAGCCTCTCTGGTTTTCCGGAGCCTCTGCGTCTCCGCCTGTACAATGGGTGTACTTATATCTACTCTCAAGTTCCATGGGAGGGTTTCCTGCATGGCATCGCATAGGTACATGATAAATGCCAGATCTGAATTTAGGTAGATTTTCCTCCTGGGGATGCCTACAGCCAAGCTGGGCTATCAAAGCATATTATTCAATATTGATGGAACTGTACAAAGTAAGTTCTCTATATAACACGTGGCCTTTACTCTCAAAGAACTTGGCCTTAACACAGATGGTCCTTAATCTCCTCCTGGGGCAAAGACTATGCAGGCAATGGACATCGATGATAATGTGTTTGGCAGTCTGCATGCTGCCATTCACTCTTTGTGAATGGTGCCAGTGGACAGAACAGATGGGAATGGGTGCGGAATGCCGGGAGAGCTGCAGTGCCTCACTTAGGGAGGGACAGTACATTGCCTGCCTGCCAGGTTCCCCCACCACGAGGCATCTGTCGTCAGAGTGGATGCTGTACAGTGCCCAGGAATGAGGCTAGACTTTTTTTTTATTCAGTTTTTTCTTTTTAAGTTTTGGGAGGTTTTGCTTTTCTAAGACAGGGTTTCTCTGGGTAGCCCTGGCTGTCCTAGAACTCAGTCTGTAAATCAGGCTGGACTCAAACTCAGAGATCCACCTACCTTTGCCTCCTGAGTGCTGGGATTAAAGGCCTGTGCCATTCACCACTGGCCAGCTTTTTTAAAAGCAAGATTTTTTGTTTGTTTGTTTGTTTTTGTTTTTCAAGACAATGTTCCTCTGTGTAACAGTCCTAGCTGTCCTGGAACTCGCTCTGTTGAACCAGGCTGGCCTTGAACTCACAGAGACCCACCTGCCTCTGCCTGCAGAGTGCTGAGATTATAGGCGTATACCACCACCATCCCATGAAGCTAGGCATTCTTGACACCCGAAGGTAGCAGAGACTACCCTCACCCCACCCCACCCCCGCATACACACTCTTCTCCGTCCTCTAGCCCAGACCCCAACTTGGGCATCCCGCCTGAGAACTGTATGTTGGCAGGGGTATAAACTGTGTGGCTCACGCTGGCCTGTCTCCAGTCACAAGCCATCATCCTCCCTGGACGCACCATGCAAGGCTGCCAGAGAAGTGGCATCAATTCCCTTTGCCCTCTAGGGTCTTTTTTCCTCCCAAATTTCCATTCCAATGGCTTCCACAGCAGAATGAGGCAGCAATGGTGCACCTCCCCCATCTGCTGCTCTGTGCCAGGTGTGGCTCGTTCCCCAGGATTTCTACTTTCATCCCTTCAACCCCAGTAACAACCCAAGAGCCAGGCAACACCACCATTCCCATTCTACAGAAGAGAAAATTAAGGGCTGGTCCAGGACTACAGGAGTGAGTGAATGATGTAGGACCTGCATCCTAGTGGGCACCTAGCCTCAGGGCCTGACTCCTGGACAGCTGGAAAGTCCCTGCACATCCGCAGCTTGAGACATTCCTGCCTTGAGTATTCTCAGGATTTCTGTCAGTGGTCCCGAGCCACCTGGTCTCACCCTCAAGCAATTACGCTGGCATTTCCTATAGTGAGACTGAGGGGGTCTTACATTAAGCAAGGAAAAGGGAACTACGGGGACAGGTGAAATGGCTTAGCACTGGTCAAAGGCACTTGCTGCTAGGACTAATGACTCGCTCTCCACCTAGGAAGGAGGGAACCAATTCCCTCCTGAGCTGGCCTCTGACCTCTGCCCATGCTGTGCATGTGTATGGGTACACACATAAAAGAATGACATATATACACGGAGAAAAGATATATACACACAAGCCTAGGTTGGCTTGGAACTTACTATGTAGTCTGGCCTCCACAGTGAAGGGATTACAGAGGTCAGCCACCACCAAGACCCCTTTAAGACTGAAGGGAGACGGTTCAAGGGATAGAGGAAGTCAAGGATTTAGCAGACAGCCACAGGGGCACAAAGAAGGATTATATTTTAACAGGGAAAGGAATGTTAAAGAAAGAAGAGAGTTCCTCAAGTGGTGAGAACGCACATGGATAAGATTTGCCAAAGCAGAATGGGGGCTGGGATTCAGCTAAGTGGCTCAGTACTTGCCCAGCATATACAAAGACCTTGAATTCAAATCCTAGCATCTAAAAAAAGTGGGTGGAACTGGAGAGATGCCTCAGTGGTTAAGAGCACTTGCTTCTCTTGCAAGGGACCTGGCTTTGGTTCCCAGCACCTGCATGATGGTTCACAGCCAGCTGTACCTCCAGTTTAGGGGATCCGATGTTCTCTTCTGACCTCTGGGTGCACCAGGTATGCATGTATACATACACACATGTAGATAAATGCTCACGCACAAAATAAAAGAAAATAAATTTCTATTAAAAATAGTGATAGGATACAGCCTGTGAGGGGCACTGGAACGGGCCCAGTTTGCCGTCTGACAGCAGTCTGGAACCCTGGTTTGTTCAGCTATCAGTTGTGTGCCTTCAGATGGTCTAGAAGAAGTGGGTAACCCTACTTTCTTCAAGGGATTCTCAGAGGATAAAATGAGATGTGAAGTAAGGGACATATGGCAGTTCCTTAAAAATAAATACGGATTTCCCAGCAGCCACTGTGGAAACTGCAGCTCCAGGATGTGGTCCAGTCCTGAATCAGAGTCCGTGCATCTCTGACTCTCATCAGGGAAGCTTCTTTGTGCTCAGATAGAGATTAATCCAGAGACTCACAACCAGTCAACCAGAGGCTGTGGGATTCTCAGCTCTATACAGCTCTAAGTGAATGGCTACATCACTCCCCATCCCAGAAGGCTCAGAGATAACCGTGGGGGAAGGGGCAGAAGGCAAGAGCCAGAGGCAGTGGACTTCTGCAGTGACATGGCAGGGCCCTTGCACACATGACTCGCAGTGGCTGGCATGGCATGCACAAGAGCTGTGCAGCCAAGACGAAGCCAGCCCAAATCCCTCCCAGCATGGGTGAGGGAGGGGCTCATGAAATCCCACACCTAACTGATGCTGCTGGGGGAGGGAGTAAGTCTTCTTCAGGGATGTGGTCCCCGAAGGGGCTCCTCACACTGCAGTAGATGGTCATGCAGTGCTAAGTGGATTCAGAGAGTTTTAAAAAGGAGGAGGACATGAAATTTGGAGGGAAAAGTGGCGGGGGAGCAAGAGAAGGGAATGGGGGTAGAAAAATATTATATTCATATATGAAGTTCTCAATAAAATATCACTATCATATACATCACGTAGAAAATTATTCATAAATTATTCTATAGATAAATGAAAATAATTGATAATTTGCATCTAAAGCAAAAGGTTTTAGTTTTTTCCCCTCAAACTGTATATTTTTGAAATCAGAACCTTTTCTCAATGTTCTGTAGCAATTAATACACTGTGAAAATAAAATGACCGATTGCACTTATGGCTATAGATGTAAAATGTACAGTCACTTATGCTTCTAAAAATAAATACAGACTAAGACACTGCATATTCAATAGGAAACCACATTATTTAAAGTAAATTTCTTGTTCTTAAAGTTACATTTGTTTATTTTGGAGGGGCACATGTGTGGAGGTCCGAGGACAATTTTGGTAGGGTCAGTTCTCTCCCATGTGGGTCCTGGGAATAGAACTCAGGTTGTTAGGCTTGGCTGCAAGTGCCTTGAACCGCTGAGCCATTACATCTGCCTGGCGATGTTTTTTAACAAAGTAAATCAGCATTGTAAGCACATGTAGAAACTGGAATCCTCGTGTTTTGCTGGTAAGAAGGTGAGATGGTGCAGCCAATGGAGGAGAACAGTATGGTGGTCCCTTACTGTTAACTACAGAACTACCTCATAACTGTCCAGTTCAACTCCGAGTGTGCACCTGTTCTAATTCACTTCCTGTTGCTGTGATAAACAGCATGGCCAACAACAACTTGGGGAAGAAAGGGCTTATTTCATCTAACAGGTTACAGGCCATTCTAGAAGGAAGCCAAGGCTGAAGCAGAAGCCAACGGGGAAATGCTGCTTGCACGATACAGGAGCCTCTGGCTTGCTCAGCATCCTTTCTTAGACAGCCCAGGTCCTCCTGCCTAGGGATGGCACTGCCCACAATGGGCTGGTGCTCCTACATCAATTAGCAATTAAGCAATTACTTCAGCTAGGACATGGAGGCACACACCTTTAAGTCCAGCACTTGGAGGTCAGAGGCAAGTGGATTTATGAGTTCAAGGCCAGCCTGGTCTACAGAGCAAGCTCTAGGACTACACAGAGAAACCCTGTCTCAAAACAAAACAACAAAAAACAAAAATAAAAAAGGAAGGAAGGAAGAAAGGAAGGAAGGAAGGAAGGAAAGAAAAAAGGAAGGAAGAAAACTAATATGACCTAGGCAATTCCTCAATTGAAGTTCCCTCTTCCCAGGGGACTCTGGGCTGTGTTAAAGTGACAGTTGAAGCTAACTATGACAATACCAAAGGAATTGAAAATGGTATTCAAATAGGCACTGGTACAAGTTCACAGTGGCACACTTCTCAATAGCCAAAGGGTAGGCACAACTCAGAGACGGCCATTTAAACCAATGAATGGGCTAGCAAAATGAGACTCTATATAATGGAAGACTGTTTGGTTACAACAAGGAATGAGATTCTGATAATGCCAGAACATAGACGAGTCTAGAAAGCAGTTTGCTCAGTAGAGGCTACATGCTGAATGGTTCCCACTATGGGAGCTTCCACAGTGCTAAATCTACAGATTAGCAGTTGCTGGGGACTGGGGAAGGAAGAAATGGGAGTGAGACCCTAATGGGTATCGGTTCTCCCTGAGGATCATAAATATGATTTGGAACTCGGAGGAGGTAATGGTCGTGCACAGGAACATGGGAGGGAGGGATCCAGCCAAATCAGAGCGGTCTACAGTGGGCACCCAGACCTTGAATCCCTGCCAAAGCAGCTCTCTCCCAGACTAGGCTGCTAGGAGAGGCACAGCAGTGACTCAGTGCCTGCCAGCGGAGGGTGGAGACTCCAGGCCCCCGGTTTGGGGGAGGGTCTGGTTGCAAAGACCGCTCCTCTTTCCAAACGGTGTAGAGTTTTCCTCAGCTTACACCAGCTGCCAGTGCCACCTCTAGGGCAGAAGCCCCATGGCATGGTGACCCCACTCCCACGGCTGAGAAAAGTTGGTCACTATAAATACCTGACTTGGGATGAAATCCCATGAACAGGCTGAGCAGACTTTAAGGAAAGATCTAGCAAGGAGAGGGCGGGGCTCACACACATGCTAGGCAGCTGGGGAATCCATGACATGGTCCTACATGGTCTTGGCTATAGCCAGGGCTGCAGCTATAGACTGAAGTTTAAGACGCAGTGATGAAGGTTCTGGGGAAGGCAGACTCAGTGTTTTCTGAGTCTCTGGGGCCAGTTTTTCCTGTTTCTGTCTTGGCTTCAGCGAGATCTCCCCATGGTCCATGAAGATCTGGGCACCTGTCTACTTAGCTCGGGCAGTGCACAGACCTGTCTCCCTGCCCACTTTCGGCAACACAACTGAAACTGGATTGGGCACACTGCCACATTACAGGAGCGGCTGGATCAGGGCTTTCCCAGCCTTGGCTCCCATCGCCCTCTGCGGTTCTCACCTCTTCCTGGGCCTGAGTCCTTGTGTTAACCTGGCCATGGGACACTTGCCCTCCCCACTGCATGACAGTCCAGCAGCTGGAATCCTGGAAGCTGGCAGGCAAATGGCAGACACTTTCAGGACAAAAAGTTTGTCAGTTTGACGCTTTCAAAAGGGAGGAAAAGGTAGTTGCTATGTGAATTCTTGTTTTCTTTCTTTAGCAGTGTATGCACATGGGCCATAGGAATAACCACTGCTGGGCTGGAGAGATGGCTCAGCGGTTAAGAGCACTGGCTACTCTTCCAGAGGTCTTGAGTTCAGTTCCCAGCAACAACATGGTAGCTTACAACCATCCATAAGATGTGGTGCCCTCAAAAAAAAGATATGGTGCCCTCTTCTGGCCTTCAGGCATACATGCAGGCAGAACACTGCATACATAATAAATAAATAAATAAATAATGTCTTTTATAAAAAAATGAAAGAAAGAAATAACCATTGCTTATGAGGAGTCCATGCTTCCTGTCTGTGTTCCCAAGTAGACCCATAATCTCCTCTTACCTTGGGGCATGGAGCCCAGGGTACCCACAGTGGGCTGGCATGTCCAGATGGAAAGACAACAGTAGGCTACTCTTGGAGGAGGGGGAGAGAGGAGGGAGAGGACGATGATGAAGACAATAGGAGCAACAGATCTTTTGGTCTCCTAATCCCCACTTTAGGCTCCGTGTTCACTCTGATCCATCTATGTGCCTGGCCACACATAGATGAGCAGCCCCTGAAGGCCGGGTCCAGGCTTCCACCGTGTCAGAGCGCAGTGGATGTGCAGGCTGGGGGTGGGGCAAGGCTGTCAGGACTAGTGACTCGGCAGTGATTCAGCAGAGGTGCTTGGACCAGCTCCCCGCTGTCCCAGAGAGACTCTTATGCTGTAAACTCTCTTGGGATGGAGAACACTGATTTCCTTAATAAAACTTAAGTCCCAGGGGGAAAGAAGGTAAATCCAGCTCAGGATGGAGGATGGAGAGGAAAGCATGTGGCCAGCTAAAATCCTCCAGCCTCAAAGAGGCCTTAAGGCCAAACTGAGAGAAGGCGCCTGACATTACGGCCAGGGCAGAGGGGAAGACTACCCCATCCAGCCCCAGGTCCTGAAGTCAGGGCTGTTCCTCTCCCAAAACAGCAGATGCCACCTTATTTGGCTAGTGGTTCTTTCTTCCCAGTGGGAACATATGGGGCGCATAGAAATGTTTAATCCAGCTTTGGATGGGTCATCTTACTGACCCAAGCACTCCCAGGTGGGCAACAGGAAGGTGTGGGGAAATACCCTGGAGGCCTTAGAGTCCTGTCTCGAGGGGTCAGGAGGTCAGACGCTCAGCTACTCAACAGGGCACACAAAGAGCTTTGTCTATGTGAGAGGGAGGTGGAAACAGTCCCACAGCAAATCTCCAGCCACAAGAGGAGGCAAAGCACGCCCCTCCCATTTCTCCCTTCTACAAGGGGACTGCTGAGTGCAGACTGCACACACATGAGGAGACACACCCCTTCTCCAAGCAGCACCCATCCGTCTCAAGGCAGAAGTGTAGCCAGCTGCCTCCCACCACCGTGCCGTCTGCAGCCCACAAGCCCGCCCTGCGCCTAAGGGACAACCCTGCAGTGCTGGTGGAGGGCCTGATCTCAGCTCCACCTGGGCTGTGACCCTTTCTGTTCACGCTGCTCCCTGGCTGCAGTTGTAACTCCATCCTCCCTCCAGTCCTGGCCCTCCGGAGGACAAAGCTCTCTTGTCCACATAAATGCCCACTGCTCTCCTTCCTTCTCTGCAGAGCACAGACTCTTGGTTGAGACGCTGGAGCTGGTCTTTGATTTTCCATCCTTTGATTCTCCGGTAGCCTAGCACTACGGTCCTGAACTCTCTTTGGTCCATGAAACCTCTCCGTTTCCTTCTCCCTGCCACTGCTTCTGAATGCAGAGCAACCGTGACTAGAACCATCCCCTTGTATTTAATAGCATGCCAGCTCTCCTGTATCTAGAGTTCTCTGTAACTGGGCAGGAGAGAGGTTGGTTCAGGGGCGCTTGCTGCCTGACGAGCTCTAGAAAGGGCTCTCCTTCATTCTACAACCCCACTCCATCTCCCACGTGAAAAGTCTTCCCTTCCCCTGACCCAGAGCCTCACCTGTGCGGATACCGTTTCCCAAGGCCGTGCTGGCGAAGAGGTGCCAGGAGCTTTAAGGCCCCAGCTGTCTGAGGGCAGTGTCAGGCTCCCAGGCTCCCAGTCCCTGGGCAGCACTGGGCTGGCTATTGGGAATCGGGGCCTGAGAGCAGGTGTGCCCGAACTCCCAGGCTCTGCTGCCGCCATCTCCTATCTGAGAGAGGCCCAGCCAGGGATTAGGGATGGATTGCTCTAGATTTCCTCCTCCCCCAGGGCGCTCTTTCCCATCTGGCAGGAAACATGGAGGTCTATCCAGCGGGAGGACCTCTCCCCAGCCCAGTGTGTAGGAGGATGTCCTAGTGTGACTGGCCGAGCTGCATGCAGGAGGTGGGAAGCCACAGGAAAATATAGGACAAGTAACTGTTCACCCACCGGACAAACACTGACACTTCCATTTCCCCGTCTAAGAATCTCCCCAGTGATCAGAAACCCTCCCACAGCCGCTCAGCTGCACCAACTCCCAACTTCAGTTCATAATGGAAGTCTGTCTTCCAGAAGGGGTCCCTCTCAGGAGTTCTCCTCCTCTCTCCCTGTTCCGTGGCTTAAAGCACGGTCACTTCTAACCCAGAATCCCCAATAATGGCCTGGAGACATCAGCAGCCTCAATAAGGGGATCCCTCTGTCCTGAGTCTGTGTCCCATGAAGCCACTCTGCTCTGGACACTGCTGTGGCTCCCTCCGAACTTCAGCTTCCTACTCCCCACGTCCTGTCCCCCAGCACTGCCCAAGCAGAAACCACCCAGAGTACAACAAAGACAAACTCACAGCAGTCCCTTTTTCCTTGGACTTCATCTGTGCAGTCCCAGTAGGAAATCCTGTCGGTCAGCAGAGGGGGCCAGAGGGCCACCGTCGAGGACAGCAAGTGGTGAGGAAGGAGATGGAGAAGCCAGTCCTAGGTCTACCTGTGTCTTTACCAGCAAGCTTCCCACGGCAGAATGTCCATTCCGAGACTCTGCACTCATGTGAGCCCCCAGAAGCACACAGGGCTTAAATACTGAAGGTCAATGTGGATCATGCTGATGGGGCAGTCCCAAGTTCAAGAAGGTTCCAAGAGATAAGAAAGGCCCCGTGCTATCACTAGGAGCCAGTGCCAAGGTTTGCAGCCAAAATCACCGAGACCAGGAATCCCCCACCCAGGGGTCTTGGAAACTGTACAAACATGTGTCAGCTGATGACTTAGGGGTTTCTGAGAAGGCTGGCTAGACACATTACATGGGTCTCCCATGACTGGGTCCATCTCTGGTCTATAGGATCAGGGGAAACTCCAGGCAGTTCCTACTTTCATAAATGATCTCTCTGTTTATACAGTACTTTAACAAGTACTGTTCCTTCTGCATAACAGTCATTAATAGAAAGTCTTGCTGTCCATATTAGACTATAGGAAGGAAAGGAGTAACCCGTATGGTTATCTGGGCCCCTTCCTGTGGCGAACACAAGGCTGGTCTCCTTTGACACTAACACTGTAACGGCAGCTGACTATCTCACTGGGCTGTAATGGAAGTTCTCTGCAGCGAGTCCATCCTAGGTAGCAAGTATAGCGTGAGATTCTTACCCTCGAGATATCCCTTCCCCGTCCCCTCCTTTTGGGCTGCACCAAGTTAAGATTTTTAAATTTAAAAAAAAATATAAATTATGTGCATGTGTGTGTGTGCATGTGTGTGCGCGTGTGCGTGTGTGTGTATGTGCGTGTCTGTGTGTGTGTGTGGTGTGCGTGTGAAAGCAGGTGCCTGTGGAGGCCAGAGGCACTGAATTCCCTGAAAGGGGAGTTACAGCTACCTGATGTGGGCGCCGGGAACCAAGTTCAGGTTCATTGGAAGAGCAAAGTGCTCTTAACCTCTCCAACCCCCAAGCTAAGATTCTTAAAAATTATTTCTTTATTTTTCAAGATTATAATTATATATATTTTCTTTTCCTTTTCCTCTCTCCAAACCCTCCCATATAACCCTCCTTCCAAAATTGTTACATACATATGTATGTACATATTTATTGGCCAAACCACTTCAATGGTTCACATCGAACTTCACAACTTCAATGAACAACACCAAGTCTATAACTGATTGATATTTCCCACCATGCTCTTACTTGTAAAGAGCCGACTTTACTTTCAGTCTGCATCATCGGGAGGGAGCCCTCGTCCGCCAGAGTATGGGCAATGAGGACAATATATGAG
Organism: Arvicola amphibius; assembly: GCF_903992535.2. Lineage (NCBI taxonomy): Eukaryota > Metazoa > Chordata > Mammalia > Rodentia > Cricetidae > Arvicola > Arvicola amphibius. Next base: position 87,725,369 of record NC_052058.2, on the reverse strand, counting down.
TGATAACAGATGTACCAGTGGATCCAGACCCACGTGAGTAGAGGCGCAGGGGTCTAGACTGCACCACCTGGGGTCTGCTTAGCTGGGAGAGTGTAGTGGGCTCAGTAGATACGCCAGCACAGCATGTCTTCTGGCCTTAAGGTCTTACACTTCCCATGATTGCCTGGGAAAATCCTGTGTCCTCTGAGGCGCCCCCTTGTCTGTCTCTTTCTGAACTTCCCTTTCCTTTTTCCTTTTAAAGTTACGTTTTATTTGTTTATTTGTGTTTGTGTGTAGGGTTATGTATGCGTGTGGGTACACGTGCCACAGCACACTTGTGGAGGGCGGAGCAGATCTTGCTGGCATCGAGTACTCTCTCCTTCTATAACTCAGGTCATCAAGCTTGGCAACAGGTACCTTTACTTCACCCACTGAACGATCTCACTGGCCCATAACCTTTTTCATATCAACAACAACAGCAAACAAACAAACCAAAAAAAAAAAAAAAAAGGAGGAAGAGGGGGCAGTGGCCACAGGAGACAGAGGCTAAGAGCAGGCTAAGACTGGGGTTTTCTTCCCACGCGCACACACACACACACACTTTATTTTTAAAATTGTGGAGTTGTCTCTGAATGACAATTTTCTTCCCAGACTTTCTGATCCAGAAAGCTAAGAACAGCAGAAACAGTTTTTTGCATTAAGATGGCCATGGGGAAAACTGCCCCCTAATGGGACATTTCATCTCCACCCCTGTAGCAACTCATCACAATGCCAGACAGGAAGAGGACGGGAAGGGGTCAAGGGACAAACCAGCAGTCTCTAAAAGAAAAGGAACACACGGTGATCAGGGCAGTGTTGCCTGGCAAGCCAGCAGGCAGAGAACACTTTCCCCTGTGATGTCGTCCTTGTGCTTATCCATGAGCAGAGACCCTGAATCTGCCAAGAGGAACAGCAGGGAACATTTATGACCTTGGGTTTCAAGCTTGGTTCCATAGTTGCTCCAAAACTTTGGTTGAAAGTATTCACAGTTACAAGGGGAGGAATGTGAACGAGAAGGGTGGAAGGTGAATATGTCTGGGAGGAAGATATGTACAGAATGGGCTCCAGGGAAGCTGAATAAACTTGCCAGTAGCCTGGCAGTGCTTGGGAGTCAGAATGGCTGGTAGAGATCCTTACCCTGCTACCCACAAGCTATGTAGCCTGGACAGGTATTAGCCATACTTCTTCCTAGCCACAAAGGAGTCAGGTTTACCCACCGAGGGGTCAGCAGGGTGAGGCCAAGAAGCCAACCAAGTGGGGCATGGGAAGAAGCATGTAAGCTGAGCCTCGCAAGCTATGTGGCTGTGTCCACAGAGGCTGACACACTGCCGGCCTCACTGAAAGAGGTTGCTAGAACTGAGCTCCCCTCACCACATGTGAAAGTGTAAACCCATGCACACATCACAGTATTCTAGATGGTACCTCAAAGACTTAGCCTGAGACAGAAAAGTAGCTGTCATCTGAAGGGAAGTTGAGAGGGGAACAAACAGGGGGAACTACCACAGGTAATTCAAGTAATGCCCCCGAAAGGACACAAACCACCAAGCAACTTTCCCTTTGCAAAGAAAATGTGCTGCTGGGTGACCGCCACTGTGTGTACTTCCTGTAAGTCTTGGTCATCCCTCTTGGTTACTTCCTCTAGGACATGTCTGAGGAAAAGACAGCGCCATGGCAGGTCGTTACCACTGGATTACAGGCCCAGCAGCTGAGCTAGAGCTGGGGGTGTCTGGCCTCATCTTCTCCACACAGAGTTAAGTCTGGGGGCAATAGACAGGCTCACATTGTCCTTGAGCAGGGAGCTGGTGGAGCCAGGGGCCTGAAGTCACACTGCTCTCCACGCCTGGCAGGGTTCAGCTCTCTTTCACCCTGGCTTCTTCCTCATTTGGCTTCTTCTTACACACCATACTTCCTCATCATTTAATTTTTATATCAAGCCCTTACTTCCTTATTTTCCTCTGCCTTATTTATATTATCGTTCTCTCCCTCCTGCAGAAAGTCATACTATTTATTTTTTTTTCCTCTTAAAAATGTAATAAAAACAGGGTTGGGTATAGGCTCAGTGGTAGAGTACTTGCTTAGCATGCAAGAAGCCCTGGGTTTGCTTCCCTAGTACCACAAAACACAAATAAAATTAAAAACTCAGTCAGCAGAGTCCACACATCCTACAGAGTGGGAAGTCTGAGTACAATGGTGAGAAGCAACTAAATTTAGTATCTTAGAAGGCAAGGTAAAGCCTTAAAAATATCCTGGGCTGCATATGTTGTGTGGTGAGCAAAGCCCCAGTGAGGGCTCCTTCTTGGGAGGCTAACAGCTGCCCTGATGTTCACCATGCCTCCCCTGAAAACAAGGGCCAGGGAGGTCATTGTTCCACCCTTACTTTCAAACCTAATCAGGTCACCATTAGGAACGGCTTTCCCCTGGGGAGACAGGAGGATGGTTGGTATTGTTCACTGGGAACTTCGGTGATCAAGGCAGGTGCACTCTGGGAGCACACAGACAGATACAGCCCTAGGAGCTGCAGAAGCAAACAGAAGGTCTATCGAGCGGGAGGCCACAGCACAGCATTGGCGTGTAAACACCATGAGACCTTTCAGCTGCTTTCATGGAGGGAGGAGGCGTCTCCTCTACCCGGGGGCCTTGGATGATCTAATGTCTCAGATACTCTGGGGTGGGGGTGGGGGAAGGCCTTGTCATTCCTGGGAACCTGGTCAGTGGAAACAGCCATATATCTGGCTCATGGTTAGGCCAAGCAAATTCATTCCTTTACTGTCCTCTTCTCCCCAGAGGAGGGCTTACGGGGAACAGGTCCTGAAGAAAATGACCCAGAGGAAAAGGCATCTCCTTTCTGCACAATTTTTAGGACACAAAGTACCCTCTATCCAACCCCATTTGCCACAAATAATTGAGAACATTTTTTTTTTTTTTTTTTTTTTTTTTTTGTAAAGCAGGGGATTGAAACACAATTCCTGTAGGCTCCCGCTGACTCCAGGGCTCTGAGCTTACCACTGGAGCTGATATGATTAAACAAGAAATATGCACGAAAGCATTCTGCAAACTATAGCATGCTGTTTGACAGACTGTTGGCACCAGCACGTCCCAGAAGCATGCCTATAAGGCCACTGAGTCCCCAGGAAGTAAGTAGACAGGAACGGGGCCCCAGTAACATTTGGGTTTGAAGTTGCTGTCTCAGGAGGCGATGAAACCTTATATAATGACGTTAATATTACAGGGCCCCTGTCTTTCCAGGGCAGGGTTCGCCTTTCCAGCCACCCCGAGGGGGCCTCTTGATCACAGTATTGCTATGGATCTGATTTAGCTTTTGCTGAACACGCTGAATTATTCACGAGCTACGGATAGCAAGCCAGCTCTGGGATGAGGGTAGGGGTGTCAGGAGAGCCGTAAGGAAGAAGGAAGGTATACACTGAAAACCAGACTTGCAGGAAGGCCAGAGAGGACCTCCAGAGTATTCGAGGGGCGAGGGCCAGCAAGATCTGCCTGATGACCTGTCTGTGACACCCTGGCATCTGTCCCTGGAGGAAAAAGAGAGGTGGGGAAGGCATTACCATAACCTCAGCACCATAGCTCAGGAAAGCCCCCGATTCTCTGAGAATCCTCAGAGGGCTACGATGGCATGTATTCTGAACCTCTGGTTTTATTCCAGAGCCCTCCGCCCTGCAGGGAATAGAGACAGAAAGGACGAACTGCATCTAGAACAAGACGCAGATGCAGGGATCAGGTTAAGGGCACTGTATTTCCATTGCCTCACCTGGTGCCGAGGGACCAGGGTCATGTTTCTCATCTCATGGATGTGGCGAATGCAGGGAAGAGTGTGCTAGGTAGCTGGGAGATGTGTGCCAACTCCCATGGCCCATGCCCACATCCCAGTGCTGCTGGCTCCACATAGTCTGGAGCCCGATGGCAGAGTTCTACTTCCTGCTGACTGTTACCATCCCTAGCTGGGGCTGACACCCAAACCCTGAGTACACCTTGGGTAGTGCACAGCACAGCCGAAGGAGCCAAGGCTGAGAGAGGTAGAGAATGGAGCCTTGGCTGTAGTGTCCTACCTGTGTCTAGACTGGCATCATCTCAGCCCCATGGGCTGTAGACAAAGAGCTCGTCTCCCACAAGGCTCTGGCCTGAGCTTAGCAACAAGGGGTTAGGTAACAGTTGTCTAACCCACACACGGTATCCCAGGCAATTGTACGCTCCAGAATCCAGTTAATCAGGAGGGCAGAGTATTTCCACCCAGAAAGGATGCCCGTGGGGGTAGGGCAAAGGCAAAGGGAGACGTGTACTGGGGCCAGTGACCCCATCTTTGGTTCTGAAAGAAAAGGGGCTGGGGCTGTTATGACTCTGGAGTCAAGTGCTGTCTTCATTCTTTGGCCCTTCTCATGTCTAAACCGTAACAAGGTGGAGGGCTTTGCCTGAGCCTGAGGGATAAAATCACAGTAAAGTGGGTACAACAAACAGGGTATACAGAAGCAGCAGGGGACTCAGGGTTTACTGAGCAAGGAAGGAATGGTTCAAAGCAAAGCAGAGCGGGCTAGCCTTGGCTTGGCGAGTGCCTGGAAGCCCTACAATCTCAAAAGGTCCTCCAAGGAGTGGGACAGTAGCCTCTTCCATACAGAGAGGAAAAGGGGGGAATAGGAGAGGGGACAGGGGACAGCAGGGCATGTGGGTGGTAGCTGTTCTCCTCAGACACCTAGGTGACCATGTGAGTGGCTGTGCCACTTGGAAGGTGGCAGTATTATATGGGAAGGGTTGTCACTGTGTGAATAAGCTGAAGTGGTGTGAGCCTAGAGCAGAATCACTACAGCCCCTGTGTAGCCAGGCCTAGGACATCAGGGGCCTCATGGGTGAGTAGTCTCTGGGCCCCCAATGCCTAGGGGACGCGTTTGGAAACCTCTCTCAGCAGGCAGCCCTGCCCACCCCTGAGCCAGCAGACTGCTAGACATAAATAAACCAGGGCCCCTGGGTGTCTGCCAAAACTTCAGTCTTCTTGGCAAGAGGTGGGGCTAAGAGTGGGCCCCCTCCCTCATCTTCCTGGAAGTAAACAGGGAACTTATTTACATGGGCTAGGGAAATTTTGCTGTTGGATAAATCTGGTAGAAAGTGCACAGGATGTCCTCAATCTGCCCTGGGCTGGGAGATGAGCTTCTCCCTCCACCGTCTGGCACTAGAGATAACACCTCCAAGTTAGAGTGAACTGACCAGGCAGGACAGAAGCTCACCTCCTTACACCTTATGACTATGGGGAACCTGCTGCTCACCCCAACCTACCCCAGGGGCAGCAGGAAAGAGTTTACTGGCCATACGATTCTCTCAAGGCTGCACAGACCCTGGCCTTCATGGCTCCTCAATCACACAGGACAGAAGCGAAGACAGGACCAGGCCAAGGTCAGAAATTAGTCACACAGCTGGCTCCTGTGTCATTCTCTCCTCGTCAGCCTCTAGTACGGCATGCCTTACACTGGTCCAGGCTGGGTAGGGGTATGGAGAGGTTCTGAGGGATGCCCATACAGACATGAAGAAAAAATCCAAAGGGATGGGAAGCTTCTGACCCCACATTTTCCAGGACCTGCTTTTGAGAAGAGAGAAAAGGAAATGAAAGAGGGGTGGGGAGGGGGCAGGAAACATGTCTCCTCTTCTTTCCAAGGATACAAGTGGCCCAACCCTGCCAGTGGCTCCCTGTCCATGCCCCAGGGCCCATTTCCAGAAGTCAGGGTCACACACAATGTTACCCTCACTGTGTGCTCACTTGTGATGCCCCCATACACTGACAAATGATTTCCCCTACTTGACATATGTAAGACTGAGTGCGGTGACCTTTCTCAGAGTCACACACAGCATGGAAAGCAGAAGGGTGGGGCCCAGGGGGAATAGTGTTTGTTTCTAATAGGGAAATAACTAAAGGCAGAACTTAGATAGCTGGGTTTGGAGGGACAAATGATAGTCCAGCTCCCACTATCAGGACTGAATTGCTGTTATGTGAGCCCCCACCTGTCTCTGCCACTCCCTGCTCCTTCAAGCCCCCTGCTTTCTCTGGGTGGGTGCCGTGTAAGCCTCGGCAGGGCCCGTCAGGAGCCCTAGCTGCCTCCGGGATGTTTTGGTAACTCAAGCCCTACCAGGGTGCCCTGGTCTGAGAGCCAGCTGGTGAGTTGCAAACAATGGTAAGGGGTGTGGGGAGTGGGGGAGGCTTATGAATTAAAAATAGATGCTAGTAATAGCCAGGGAGCCTGCAAGAGAGCATGTGGGCTGTGTTTACTAGAGAGAAGAATACTTCCTATTCATACCCAGAGCAAGAGAGTGGAGCCACACGCTTCTCATACCAGCCAATGGCCTCTGGGTCTGGAGAGTCAGATGATGGGGCCTCGAGCTTTAAGGTGGCTAGAAGATCCCTCTTCCAAGGACAGAGAGGCACTTCTCTCCCCAGGGCCACACCTGTTTCTAGAGGGACAGCTCCAGGTCCGGACAGTCTATACCTTAGGAAGAAACAATGCCTCTTTGCCAGGACCTAGCTGGACGGCCTGAGCCTGCAGTCCCTCCCTTTCTGGAGGGCTCGGCCTTCACTTATGAAATGGAAATAAAGACATCTGCTCTGCCAACTGCACTGTTTGTTATAAAGGTGGACCAGGTAAACAGTAGCAAAGCTGAAAGTTCCAAATAAGAAGCCAGGCACACACCTTTAACTCCAGGACGAAGCTGGTAGATTTCTAAGATCTCAAGGCTAACTTGGTCTACATAGTGAGTTCCAGGCCAGCCAAGGCTACACAGTGAGACCCTGCCTAAAATTAATTAAGCAAAAGTTAAATCTTAAAAACAAAACAAAACAAAAAATAGGAAAGATGGGACTGGAGAGATGGTTCAGCAGTTAGGAACACCGACTGCTCTTCTAGAGGACCCTGGTTCAATTCCCAGCACTTGCATGACAACTAATAACAACCAACAATTTCCCCAGCTGTCCCCCAGTGAGGTCACCCAAGGCTCTGGGTTTGGCCTTCCATACACATCAAGAAGGAACTCCCTTCTACACATTTTCCAGACATGGTGTCAAGATAAAAAGTAGCTCAAAAAAGCCCCAGAAAGCTGTCCAGCCAGCACACCTACCCAAAGGACCCCAGGTCCCTGCATTCCCAAGCAGCAAGTACCACTGGTTTCTGAAGGTGCCTACTGCCCACCTATTCCCTGTCTTTCCCAGGCAGCTGGAGAACTCTAGGGGCACCACAATTAGCTGGAGGTCTCAATGATCACCCCTCCATCCAAATCAAGCCCCTCATGTGACAGGCTATTGCAACTAAAATTTTTAAACATACTCACTCACTCACCCATGAGAGGTGGGCCCGGCTGTTGCTGTACATACAGAACTTTCTCATGAAGGGCTGAACAACCTGGTGGCAGCTGCTGGGTGCCCCCAGCTCTCAGGTTTACCAGGCCACACCCTGTCAGCCAAATGCATCCAGTCCTCCCCTTACTGCACACTTCTCTCAGCAGAAGCCAGGCTCGCAAATGCAGTCCCATCGTTTTAAATGCTATCTATATGCTGACACCTCCCAAATTTATGCCTCCAGGTTGGATCTCTCCCCAGGACTCCAGACTTGTACAGCCTACTGCTTATTTGGCATTTCTACAGGGGTGTTTAATAGCCTCCTCAGACTTAACACAGCCAAAACTTAGCTCTGCCCGCTCCTCCACCCCCCGCCCTGGAAAAGGAATAGCTGTTCAATTTGCCATCTTGCTGCTGTTCAGCTCACAGAAATTTCTTTTGTCCTGCAGCCAGGCCCCAAACCATGAGCCATCTTTGACTTCTGTCCCGTCATGCCCCATATCCATTCCATCAGAAACCCTTGGCCTTAACATCTAAAGCAAAACAAGAGTTCAGCCAGCATCCTTTCTCCACCCCGCTCCAGCCATCAGCTCCTCTGGAGTAAGCATCAGCGTTCTACCAGACCCCTGGCTCAACCTGTCCGTTCTCACAGGGCAGCACCAGTAATCTTGTATCGAGTTCTCTAGCAACCTTCCCTATCACTTGAAGATATTGCCCCCCATGTAGTCTGCAGTGTTCCCCGTTCCTCCCCATCCCCCAGTCCAGCCTGTCCCTGACCTGATTCTGAGTTCTCTACTTTGCTATATTCCACTCCACATCCACACAATTCACCCGTCACGTTGTCAGAGAGGCTTTTCTGACCAGCCTATCAAAATAGCATGCCCACCCACATCCTCTGCCTTCCTGTTCTGCTTCTATTTCACTTCTCAGCATTCTTACTACCAAATACATTGCACAGTCATTTGGTGGTTATCTCCGCCCACGAGGATGGGGGATGTGTTGCTGCAGGAACTGTTCTTTCATTCACTGAATTACTCAATGCCTAGACTAGGACCCAGCACTTAGTAGATGCTCAATAAATGTTGTCAAATAAAGGGGAAAGCAGGAAGGTGTAAGTGAAAGCACTCAAGAGGGGATGGAGGTCGGCTGACTGATGGCTGCCAGCTGAGGCTCTGCTGCAGATAGGTGGTCCAGAACCGTCTGTGGAAAGCCCTTTATCTGGAAGACGCGGAGAACCCGTGTTACATGTAGGATATATGAAATGGCTCAGCAGCTCATGGCCAGAAACTGTTGCAAAGTCACCTCTGGGTGTGATCATTCTGCCAAAGCAAAACCTTGGGTCAGAACCCCATCACTGATTACCAGTGCCAGCTACACATGCAGGGCAGCCTGGAATGGTGGGGGGAGCAATGGGCTTGGGGTTAGGAAACCCAGGATCTACCACAACTGTGCTACAGGGCTGAGCTCTGTGGTTTTAATATGTCTCTTATAATCTGGCTCACCTGGCTTAGGGGACCATTTTAATGAATTCAGAAAAAGATGTCCACACTGGAAGAGCATCCAGCCAAACCTAAGCCACTGTCCACCCAGGCGGGCAGAATGGCCGAGGAATTAACTTCCAAATGTTTCCAAAAGTCAAGATGCTCAGAAGTCACAGTCAATGTTAGAAAGCTCTGGATCTTGTGTAGGGAGTTGACTCTGGGCTAGTGACAACCTATAGCAGAAACAACTTTACAGCAGAGTGTCCTTGGAACCTCGATGCTAGAGAACCCACTAGCCCTCATCCTCCCAAACAGAGCTCCACACCACCCACCATTCTCCTACTCTCCCTTTTTCCCACTGTGCCGATCTTCTGTCATCCGTCTTCCATAGGCAGGGACTTGTCCATCAGCAGGCTGTTCCCACAGCTCCTCTCCCCAAGGCAGTCCTTTCTCATAGCTCCTGTGTTCTAGAAGGAGGACCGCCTTCTTCCTCAAACTCTCGCACGCAGGCTGCCCTGCCTTCATCATTGAGGTCCTTGCCATAACAATTTTCCTCCCTCTGCCCTCCACACATCAGGCCGCCTTTATGTCTCTCTGACCTCCGCCACCATTTCCCAAGCCAAGCCCACGTGTTTAGCTTCCCCTCTACCAAGTGGACTACCTAACCTCTCAGATCTTGACATATCAAATTAAGTCTCTCTCCATTCCTTCCTTGTCTGAGTCTTAGTTCCAATTTCCCAAGATATTAAATCCTTTTCTTCTCCTCCTCCTCCTTTTCTTCCTCTCCCTCGCCTCCTTCTTTTGTTTTTTTTCAAGACAGGGTTTCTCTGTGTAGCCCTGACTGTCCTAGAACTTGCTCTGTAGCCCAGGCTGGCCTCAAATCCACAAAGATCTGCCTGTCTCTGCCTCTCAAGTGCTGGGATTTAAAAGCATGTGTCACCACTGCCCAGCCTTTTTTCTTCTTCCAAGGATCAAACCTAGGGCCTTGTACATGCTAACACACTCTACCGCTGAACTATATCCCTAGTTCTTGTTTTATTGAGCGTCTCACTATATAACTCGGGTTAATCTTGAACTCATGATCCTCCTGTCTCAGCTCCATAGTGTTGGGATTATAGGTATGTACAATCATATCCAAGCAAGTTCCCAAGTCTTTAAATGCAATGGCATCTCTAGCTCCACCTCCTCTTTCTCTGTGTACTGGCTCTTTAACTCCCTCAGCTCTGAATCTTTTTCCACCTCTTCATCTTTCCTCACCTCCTTTTCTGCAGGCCAAGACGTCATGCTAGCCCTCTAATCCCAAGCTCTCTGCCATCTTTGACCTTTTGACATGCCTCCCGTCAATCAAGTCTTCAGCTCTGACTTTTCTTCTGCTGATGGAGAGAGAGACCACTAGAGGATAATGAGTCACAGCCCCAGAGCCTTGGAAGGGCACCCAGGTGTGTGTGGGAGCAAACCTGCAGAGATGCTGTCGAGGCAGGAAAAGGAGGCAACGAGGGAAGAAACCAATGTGGCAAAAACAGCAGGTCAGAGCTGGCTGCCTGTCCCTTCTATGCCAGTGCGATCTGACTGGAGCTTTCTCTTCACTCGAAATGCCCCTCTGAGGATCTGTCTCACCTACACCAGTGACTTCAACCTCAATGCCGTTTTCACTCACCAGCCAGTGGGCCCTCTCTACCTGGGCAGCTCCCAATGTACGTGCAACAGGACAACCCCTTTCCTGGACCCTGCTCCTTCTTCCCTGACTTAGCCAGAGAGAGTGCCACTAAGCTAAGCCAGAAGTCAGAGGTGCCTCTCCTCCTCCTTCACTTCCATAGCCTCTTCCTACTCTCCAGGATCTCCTGATTTCCTCTTTGACATCTTCGTGGTTGCAGCTGCTGCAATAACTTCAAAGATGGTTTCCTTGGCTCCTCTTCTCTCCCACTTCCTAATCTACTGCCTGCTGTCCTACTGCGCTCTGTACTCACCTCCCAGCCTCCCGTCACTTCTCTTGACTCCCAGACAGGACACAGCATGACCCCCTGTATTCTGGCCTCTGCTTCCTCGAGTCTCCAGAAGCAGAAGCACCCGCCACCAGCTCCCTTGCTTTGCTGCATACCAACCTTCCCTCCCTCCTTTGAGATTTAGTTCAATAGTTTCCTCCAGAAAGTCTCGGCCAATTCCTCTCCACCCTGACTACTCTGTTTCCAAATCCCCAAAGCAGTCATGAGAGCCTTTCCACTCATTCTCTAGTGTTTCTAGATGCTGGGCAGCATGAGAACAACAATGCTGGTTTGTTCACTCCTGTAACAGCCAATGAGGACTCGCTAAATATTTGTTAAACGAATAAACAAATGAGTTGGATACATTCATGAAGGGCCAAATAACACTTCATGGATTCCTCCCCTTCTTTTCTGGTTGGTAATAATCACAGTAAAGATACTGTACCAGGTTCCAGTTCAGGAAGTTGCCTATGCTAACTCATCCATTCCTCGCATCCCATTTTCAATTGGTGATACAGAGGAGCAAGGAGATTAAATGGCCAGCTAATGCTGCTAATAAGAAGGATAACTAGACTCCTGTCTCTTCAAAGCATGTTTAAGGAAAACAAACAAAAATTACTATCAAACAATCTAAGCAAATGACCATTTTTGAAAAACAATCCCCTAAACAAACAAAAATTAGCCCCTTGTGTTTGAATTGGTCATATCCTGACTTCTCAGCAAGAACAGATAATGGGGTGTAGCAGGTGTAAGCAGTGTCAAGCAGGCCGTCAGCCTGACTTCAAAGATTCTCTTGCTGCTCTCCTGCCATGACTTACCTTGTCCCCGATGCCTTCGGCCTCCTCAGCCAAGAGGTACGCATTGCTGCCATCAGCCAGGAGCAAGGCTGTGTCGGTGGTAGAGGAGGAACGGGGTCGGCCCTGGTGCTGGTGCAGGATGGCGGCTAGGCTGCTGTCCTGGGGGGTCTTACGAAGCAGGTGAGGACTGCCACGCTGTGGCTCCAGGGAGCTGCTCTTGGCACGCCGGCTACTGCTCCCCCCACTGCTGTGCAGGCTGGCTCCCCGCTTGATGGAGGGCCTAGAACGGATCTGTTGTAACACCCGGTTGAAAGCCGTGGGTCGGGCAGGCAGGTCGTGCAGGGACACAGCATAGGAGACGCGGTGCATCTCCGGGGAGCGCTCCTTCTCATCTGGGGAGTCCTGATCCGATAGGCCCTGCTGTTGCTGCTGATGCTGGGCCTCCTGAGACGCTTGGTGCTCCCTCTCCCGTGACCTGCGGCGGCTGTGAAACAGGTGCTTCAGGCCGTGGCCAAACATGGAGCCCTCTGAGAGCTGCTGGATTTTCTTAAGGAGGAGAGATAAAAAACCCTGGTCAATGGAAAGCTCCTGCACCCCTTGTCATCCGGGGATGAAGAAGGGTCAATTCTTAGGAGACCAGAGCAGCTAGTACAGACTTCCCAATGCTGGGATCCCTAGGCATGGCCAGCCATGCCCACAAGGGCATCTACCCTTTGGTTCCTAAAGTAAAACAGCTCCTAAAGTAAGTTCAGGTCTCTAAACGGGATGTTCTCAGACTGGAGCCTGGGGCTTAGTAGCACACAAGTAGTATACAGGCATTCCTGGGGCTACATCCTTCTCGACTGGTCTCCCTAGACCCATCACCTCCCTTCTTCCATGTTAGACTGTCCTTCAGGCTGCACTGGGGCACTGAGAACACCAAGCATCCCTTTCCAAAGAGGTCTCATTGTGACATGCCTTGGAAAAATCAGGACCACATAATCAGGTTACACCACTGAAGCAGGCTGTGTGCTAATTGTGTATCCAGCACCTTTCCCCCTTTCTCACCAACCAAACTACAAAGTGTTAATGTACCTTGCTAGAACTTCCGGCTTCAGCACATTTGCTTGTAGCTATGGTTTCTGAAACACCTTTGCTTTCTCGATAAAGGCACTAGTCTTTTCTAGTTCTCCCATCTGGAATGTGAAAATAGTATCTGGGGATGTAGTAGCCATCCTGTAACCATGAGATGATAGCTGATGACGGAGGACAAGCACATCCAAGAAAACAGTCCATAAAACCTACCACCGTCTACATGACTCTACTACAATCGTGTTATTAGCAGCCAGTTAAGCTCTGGCATAACTGACAATGAAATGAACGTTACTTTTCTGAGCCCAGAGTATCTACAGCAGAAATAGCTGTCCAGATAAGGGGATTCATTCCCTCTCAGTCTAGAACCAAGCTGGAGCCCTGGAGCCTGGTGCTGCCCTCCTGCACCAGTGCCCAGAGAGACTCCAGCTGCTGCCTCCCCAGCACTGCCCAGGATGAATGGCTGGTGCATGGGCTGCAGTTTTCTTAGGAGGAGATGGCTTATCTGTGCAAGCCGTGTCCTCTGTAGAGCTCCAGAGCTGTGGGAGGATGGGTGGGACTTAGAAGACAAGGGCAACTCTTCACTTTGACCTCTACGAGAGAAACAGAGCCAAGTCACCTGGGGCTCAGGAGCCACAGCAGGGCTTTCTCCGTGCCAACATCCTATAACCTCACACAGCAACCTCCATCATTAGAAAACAATTTAAGCAGTCCAAAAAAAATTTACACATACTAGGTTTTTTTTTTTGGTTTTTCGAGACAGAGTTTCTCTGCAGCTTTTTTAGAGCCTGTCCTGGAACTAGCTCTTGTAGACCAGGCTGGCCTCGAACTCACAGAGATCCGTCTGCCTCTGCCTCCCGAGTGCTGGGATTAAAGGCGTGCGCCACCACCGCCCGGCTTCCTTATTTTCTTGTAGAAACAAACAGAGCAAAGGTTAGACCATGAAGAAAGCAGGAAAGCACAAGTCTCCAGCTTTTGAGTGGCTGCCCACTCAATGCTGCACGCCACCACTGTCATTGCTAGCTGCACCCACACTCCCATGTGACGACTGCAAGGCCCTGCACTTGCACAGAAAGGAAGGAGCCTCATCTGAGCCCTCCAGTCAACCCCGGATGCCTGCTGCCTCACCGGCCACACATGTCCATCCTCACAACTCTCCGCGAGCTGAGTTTGGAGCTCTGGAGGTATGTTCTCTCCTGCATAATCTCATGTTTCCCCAGACACCCAGAAAAGCAACAACTGCACACTTGCACCCACAGATAAGGAAATTATTCTTTCTCAAGAACTGAGGTTTGGGGTAACCCTAGAAACACGTCTTCTATGCCAGGTGTTCCCAGAGTTGCCTTCTCTTCAGCAATGAGAGAGGCAGTACCCCAAGCCCACTTGAATATATACTGGGGAGAACCAAGATGTCTAAGGCAGAGGTAGTAGCATGCAGGTACCATAAACTTTGAGTAAGTCCAATCCTGGGCCTCCTGACCTACCTGAGCTACCCACCATCTTCCTCACATGGCCAGACTCAAGCTGACACAAGATTTCCCATGAGGCACCACAGAAGGGGCCTCTTGGCCCTGGTCTTTGCCCAACTGTTTTTGTTAAATATACTATATCCTCTGAATTTAATATTTTATTCTAGGCCCCTCATCCACACCCCATTCCTAACTTGCTTTTCTTACACAGAAGCCCCTCTTTCCTATTCACTCAGGGAGACAGTTTCCCCTTAAAGACTTTAGCTGAGGTCCTGGGTACACAGCCAGAACCCGGGAACTGGTGGATTATGGAGTACAGGGGGTAGGTTGGAGAATCTCAACTACTCGTTAGCCATATCAGCTTGACCCTGACGAACCTTGTCTAATTTATTTTTAAAACCATACAGAGTGCTTTTCAACTTATGCTATCTAACCTGAAACTAGTCTTATTCCAGGAGTTAAAAACTGACAGGCTATAGTAGCCACATTCCATTTTTTGCTGATAAAAATCTGAGGCACATAATAGGTAGTTCATCCAAGCCAAAAAAGACGAGCCTCCAACGTCTATTCTAATCTACTGGCCCGCACCTGGCATGAGGCGATAGTAGTTGTGGTGCTGTATGTCTCCCGGGACCCTAAGGCAGAAACCGCAGGGCTAGACAGAGGCCACTGAACTGTACTGAGGTCTGCTCAGGCCTCATCATAGGACGTGGGCAAGCCTCAGACCACAGCTCTTCAGCTCTTCATTTCTCCCTCCCCAGGTGCTCTGCAGGTAAAGGATCTTTCCACCAGCAGTACCTGGGACTCTGTTAAAGTCCAGGGTAGATATGAAGGGAAAGAACAAAAAGAAGCCAAGAAACAATGTGGGGTGGGGGAGGGAGTAAAAAGCAAGAATAGCAAGCAGGGTGACACACAGGCCAGCTGCTTCTACCTGTGGGTGTCAGGAAGACGGTTAAGGGTTCTGACATAACTAACATGGGGGGGGGGAATAAAAATCCTCAGTGCACATACATCCCCAGCCCCAAGTTTCAGAAGAGAGGAAAACCATGGCGACCAGCTCAAGGGAACTTCGCCACCAACGCAGCAGAAAGCACCACCTGCTCTGACTAACAGGTTCCAGCTTCTAAATGTCACTTGCTCTTCCACATTGACTTTTGCTTTCCTCCAGCTGCCAAAAGCCACTGTGTTGGCCAGACAAGACCATGTGTCAGAGAGAGAGCTGTGAGGCCGGAGAGTCAGGGATGGGACACAAGCTCTTTATATCCATGGGCAGGGAGGGGAGAGCAGTGATGGAGTTGTACTGCCTCTTTCCTGGAACTGTCTTCAAGAGGAGGGAGGACCCGAGCTCTTGGGTGACACTGTGCTCTCAGGAAGAATGGTACTCTTTCCTGAGAATGCCATGTTTTCTGAACAGCAGGCTTCAGCTGTTCTCCTCCCTGGGTGTGGGCCCAACAAAAGGAAGTTTGCTTCTGATTCTACAAAGACAGCTTCAAGAAGTCAAAAGGAAAAAGGCTTCAGGGTGCAGTGTCCTGGGTACCTTTTGGCCTATAAACAGGACCTAAAACAGTTTCCAATACCTGGGGGTCCTTGTGTTCTCCTCAATCCCAGAAATGCTGAAAGGGTCTGGGGAACCCAGAACTAATGATCCCCAGGTGGCAACTGTTTAGCCTTCCTCCACCTGGTCTGAAATTCCCTCTGCCCCATCACAGATAGGGCGCCTGGGTCACCCTGAGCCTTTATAAGCCTAGGTCGCCAACGTCTCCTCTATTTATAGGGTCTCTATGGAAACAGGGCCAGCGCTAGAGAATGAGTTACCGGGAAAACCCACAGAAACTGTGGATTTTCAGAGGGGATTGTGCTCTCCACTGCCCCCAAGAAGCAGCAGAGGTAGGCCGCAGAGGGGCTGCAGGGAAATCTATTGCTCCAGGCTTCCTGCTGCTGACCAGAGTGATGGAGAGGCAGCAGCTGCTGGTTCCCAGCCTGCTCAGGGTTTCTATTGGAAACATGCACAGCGACGGAAGGTTTCGGGATTCATTCTTCTTCGCCGGGATCAGCTCACATTCAAAACAACAAAGCAAAGCAGAGCTTACTTAACCCAGGAGCAGCTGAGGCCAAACCTGACCCCATTTGAATTCTTATGCCTTTCTTACTTAGAACAGTCGGACTGGAGTTAAGGAGGGTCAGTCGAGAAAGGTCACCTCATCCACTGGGGTCTCTGGACAGAACTAACTTATGCACACTAGAACAACAGACTTTTATTAAAGCTGTCACTGCGATGTGTCCCCTCTCTGCCTCTTCCCATTGTCACAATCCCTCTCTGGCTGCCCACTCCATAAAGCCTTCTCTGGTCGTGCCAGGGTCCATGGCCTCCTTCTACTCTGAACCCATGAGGGCTCATTATCTGCACCACTCATTCTGAGATCCATCATGCGCTGTCTTGCAACTCCGCTCCCAGTGCCTGCTCCAAGGGCTTCTCACCCACCAGCTCGCTGAATCCTTGACAAGACGAGTGACTGAGAAGCAGCGGCTATAGCCGTCTCGCCTATTACCTGACAGAGACCCCAGTGCAAACGTGGCTATTCCAGTTTATTTATTTGTCCCAAGTCTATGAAACTGTCCTAAAAAGTTATGTCGTCTTTAGAGAACTACCTTTTCCAAGGGCTTAATCTTTTCCAAAACTTTAAAACGCTCATTTGAGCAGTTTTTGCTTGTGTCTAAAATCCAGATCCCTCCTGCTACGGCTTGAACCCCTGGCTCCATTTGTCATCTTCGTCACTTGCCAAGAATGTGTTGGCTTGGCAGGAGAATGAACTTACTGTCCCCACAAGTGGCTCGGGGAGGGTTCGCTGGGGATTCGTGTCCTTGCAGTCAGCCTCATCCTGCAGTGGATATCACTTAGCTAACTTGGCTGGAATGAGGAAACCTTCGGTAGTTTGGTTTGAGAGGTCAAATCCAAAACCTGCCTCCCTCCCCCACCCCAAGCAGCTTTGTTTTAACTTCTTTAATTCAGGTGAGAGACTCCTATGTTTGGACCCTTGTTTAGCCAGGGCCTTGGTCCAGAGATGCACCATCCTAGTTGGTGGGGATTTCCAAGGGAGATAGCTGCCAAGTCGCATGGAAGAGGTGAACACGGGTGATTCTGGGTTAGCAGTAAGACCACCCAGCCACACCCTGAGAACTCACACGCCTCTCCCTGTCCATAGTATCATTTACTCTCACCTCCATATTCATAATTTATTGAATGTTTCAACTCCTTATAGAGGAAGGCATTTTTAGTGGGATTGGCAGCTAAGCCGCAATTGGATACACACCAAGAGGAAGCATGTTCTGTAAACCGAATCGCAACTAGGGCATCTGGGAGGGAATCTAGAACCCAATATGTGGCAGAACAGAGAGCCTCATTCGCTACATGCTTTCCTGCCGGCCCTAGTTCCTGCTGAGCCCACACGTAGGGCTGCTCTGAATAGAGGGGTAGGGGCAGTCCTGGGCCTCACAGGATCCTCTGTCCTGAGGTATAGACGGTCGAAACCAGCAACTTCAGTGCTCTCTGGCCCCTGACACTGACAGGGATGGGGAAGAAGGCAAAGACTATACTGAGGTCTTGGTTCTCATCATCTTATTATCCTAGCTGGAAATTCCCCTCTCGTTTGTTAATTAACACTCTGCCCTTTCTTTGATATCCTGATCTAAAGCCATCTCCTCTTCAAGCACCCTTCTTGTTTCAGATTCCATTACAGGGAGTTCCAAGCATACTGAAGCCTGGGGGTTTTTGTGCAAGTGTTTCATCCTGGCATTGCCTTGCTGAGAAACTAAGTTTCCATTTCTTGGGTTAGGTCTACCTCAAGTCTATCTCCCCTGATGAAATCTATCTCAGAGTGCAGGGGTCTTCAAGCCTGAGCACACCATTTCTAAATGACATCAGGACTCTAGGGCATAGGATGGTCCCAGGTAGCCGTACCCCACAGTCACTGAATCATCTAAAGTCCCAGGAAACCCACATGCCTTTATACCCCACCCCCAAAGTAGCTGGTCTTCTCCTTCATTTAAAAACTGATACCACATTTCAACCAATAGAGGCTTGGGAATTCCAGTGTTATGTTCTAGACTTTGGTAGTGAATAGATGATCTGTCTATTTTTGCTTTTATTAAACTTTATTCATGTCTCTCTGTGGACACTTTTTTATATGCATGTCCCACTTAACTGTTTATAATAACATCTTCCCCTCTGAAAGTGTCCAGGATCTGTTGACTGCACAAACATACCCTCTTGCCAATGCACTGATGAACAAGAAAGGATCATGAGCCATATACAGGGCCCTGAAGCACCTTCGGGCACCCATACAGGAGAACCACTAGGAATCAGCTGTGGCTTTTCTTGGCGTGGTCTGTTGTCCTCTATGCTTCTCACTCAGTAGGAGGGGAGAAAAGGGTATAGTATGAACAGAAGAACACGGTCTGAACCATCCCAAAGGATTCTGGGGTGAAAAGTGCTTACAACCAGATGGGAACAATGGGTGGTGGAACTTCCCCCTTTTCTTCAGCGGATGACCATGATACTGCTCAGAAATCCCAGGGGGAAAATCCGGCTTCCATAAGGAGACAGAACACCTCTGGAAACTTTCCCTGGCCAGCATCCCCTGGCTTTTCCTCTCAGGAAGGGCTCTGTTCCTGAACTGAACAGTGGGGTTGGAACAGTGGGAGATGGGTAATGCAATCTCAGGCTTACCAAGCTCTCAGGACAGAACCACATGCTCAGCTCAACCATTCACCCAGGCCCCGACTACATGCTGTATTCTGAACAGGATCTCTGTCTGTAGAGTTCTAAGCGCCTCTCCACACCCCTTTCTCACTGCAGCCAGTCTCCTTGCTGGAGAATTCTGTTACACTTTTGGTCAGCCAGCAGACTCTGTGGCAAGTCACCAGCATCTCTCCTCAACAAGCAGGGACTCGGAGAGCAGCAAAGTATGGGATCAAGAGAACAAATGAATGGAGACATAAGCTTGGGTGGTTAGACAGGAATCCATGCTAAACTGTCACGCTACCCTTACACACTGTCTGCCGAGACCTCCCCTGGAGGATACATGCTTATGTGAAGTTGTGGCAAGCCTCAGAAGTGTTTACACAAGCCTCCTGTGGGGCCAGGCCCATTTGCAGGTTGCTTTTCTGTTATAGTTACCGTTTAAAAACTGCTACTACGTTGCTATTTTTCTCCCTCCCCCCACCCCACTGGTCCTACCCACTCCATAATCACAGATTTCAGGCTAGCATGCTCAAGACTCTAGTTATGATCTCAGGACGTCCACCCCCACACCCATCCACACACAAAATAAACCGAGAAATGCACAAAACACAATATGATGTTCCTTAAAGGACCAGAGACAGTAGAGGCCCCTGACAAGGCTGGCCATCACTAGTCAAACATTCAGATGCTTCTAGCAAAGACGGGAATTTTCTGCTTCCTCTCCTACCATGGAGGTGCTTTAGACAGAGCCTTCCATGCTTTTGCTCCCTGCTCAAGATGATTTCCTCCACGACACTCTATCAGTCACAACCCCGGAGCTGTCATAAGAAAATAGAAGTGGGACTAAGGGACTGAAAGTTCCTATCTCCAAGTTCGAAATGAAAGCAAAAGCAAGCCAGCGCTGCTGAACAGCATCAACTAAACACAAGTATGGGACAAATGGTATCACAAATTTAAAAGGAAACATGTCCCTTTTGGTATCAACATCAAATTTAGAACAAGTCAACTTCTACCCACTTCTAGAGACAATGATGAAATTTTTCCACTGAACTGTCAGCCATGGAAAACTTGCCCAGCAATGGAAAACAAGTTTGGCCACACTCCAATATCCCTTGTCTCTTTCCTCTGAAAAGTTAAGTGACATGCCAAACTGGGGTGGCCCCCAAGCCACATCTGGTGGAGAAGTCTGTCCTGCAGTAAACATGTTGTGATGAAGAGGACAGAGATAAACAGGCAGGAGAGCTCTGCCGGCTTCCCTGCGCTTGCATAAGCTGCACTTGCCACGTTCTCCTTGTTTGGGTCCACACTGCCGGGCTGTGTGGAGGTGGGGGCGTGTGTGGAGGTGAGGGTCCTTAATTCTCATTCTCCTTCAAGACAGTCCAGCGGTTACTATGTTACAGTCAAGCACTGTTGCTCTATCTGCTCCTGACCAAAATGAGTGTCACCAAAAAAGGTAATAGAGGAGGGTACAAACACCACCCTTCAGGCAGCTTTCCATACACAGGGATACTGTAGTCCCCATATCACAGCCAGCAGAGCCAGGCCAAAAGATCCCCCCCTTCCTCCTCACTGCATTAAAGGGACTTCTTTGTGCTTGTCATCTCTCTTAAAACAGAAACATGGCACTTGGGGGAGGGAGTGACAATTCTTGGGGTCTGATGAAAATTACAAGCTTTGTGAAGGGAGCCTAGGTGTTCAACAGAGCCCATGGTTAGACATAAGGTTGGTGAATGAGAGATCAGATTTGCAAAACTTGCACAAAATTTTACAAGACCACACAAGGAGTAAGGGGCTCCCTTCTCCCAAGGGACACAAATGAACACACACACACACACACACACACACACCACAAAAAGGACACATGCACTCACCTGGCTTCCTGATTCTGATCTCTTCAGGCCAAAGAAGGAATGTCATTGGCTTTCTCTGGAGAGCTCCTCAGTGCCCACAGCCATAGCTATACGGTTTTAACCTAACGGGAGTCCTTTCTGCTCCCTTATCCCGGAGCCTGCACCCTCTCCAGAGAAAATACCCAAGGCATCAATCCCCAATGCATCTAAGTTCCTTCCTGGGGCTGACATCTCCCTCAGCCCAGTAGGGAACTGGCCCGAGGAGCTTGAGCTGGCCGTCCTGGTGGTAACTCCAGCAAAGGCGCATTATTTATCCCGGCTGCTGCAGTAATTGACATAGAGATATATTCAATACAGCTCGCCGATTGTCTAGAAGACCTCGGGCTGGAAAATAAACAGCTCCATGTGAACGGCCTTTTCCAATTCTGGTTCTGGCTGCCGGCTCAGCATGTGTGCAACTTGAACCGAGGCCCCAACCAGCCCAAGCTCTGCCCTGCCACCTGTCAGTTCTCCACCCTGGGGGTTGGTTCAGCAGGCAGACCGGGATCTCCAAGCACTAGCTTAACCTCTGGCTCCACCTAACGGCAAGACATCTACAGCCCCCTTTCATAGATAGACAAACTGAGCTTCGTTCAGGGAGGTGCTAAAAAAATCCCACCCGGAGAAGGCTAATTGGCATAGGAAGGTAGCGGTAACCTATTTAGCATCCCGTGCGGCAATCATCTTCCCCAGCCTTCCTACAGAAGGAAGAGTACTGTGAACTTTCTAAGTTAGCATCTTGGATCTCTCCAGCCCTTTGTCTGCAAATAGCATTTCACACACGTTCTTCAAACAATCTCGGATGAGTGAGTCATTAGACCATTGGCTGAATAATGAAGAACACAGAGGCCTGAAATGGAACTGATAGACAGGCACAAACAGTACCTAACTTGCCCCTCCGGTCCTAGCGGGAACGTCGCGTTCATCCTCTCTGACCTTTGAGAGCTTCTCCATCACTTTTATTCTGTTAAGACACTTCTGCGTGGGGTGGGGAAAGCTACGTGGCGGGCTGGGCTTGCCTGGGGACGGTCTGAGCTCACCTTTAAATCAGGAGGCTTGCTTCGGGGACCCGGGTTGGGTGCCACCGCAGAGCCAGCATCTGAAGTTGGCCCGCCAGCGGAGTTTGCACCCGAGGCCTCCCCAGGCCGGAGGTCCGCGCCTGGCAGAAGGCAAACGGCATCTTCCATCCCAGCCCCATCCTCCTCGCCCTGCTGTTGCTGCAGCTCGTCCGATTTGCACCTCTTCATGGTGTAAGTGGGTCGGCAAGGGGAATCTGTCCTTCTAGCGTGCTGTCTTGAGGGAGACCGCACCCCCTCTTGCACTCAAAAGACCTGGGGTTTAAATTATGGACGAGGGGAGTAGGCAGATCACGAGTTCTTGAATTTAAGAAAATATCTTTTTAAAGGAGGATGAGGGAAGGGCGAAGAGGGGGAGGCTTGGGATAGTTCATTCCGACCTGGGGAGCGGAGGCAGGTGGCGGGCGAAGCCGGGCTGCAGGAGTCCTTGGGCAGTCACTGGCGGGGAGGAGGGTCGCTCCCGACCCCCAAACTTTCTGCCTCAGGGCCGCGCAGGGCGGCGGGAAGCTGGACCACACGGCGCATCCCTGCCCGCAGGCCAGGCTGCTGGGCCAGGCAGGGCGCGCGGGAGCCGGCCGGGCGGGTCCCGTAGGGCCGCCCTGGGCCCCCGGCCCCGCCGCCCGCCGCCGCCCTGCATGGGCCTGCCTCCTCCCGCCGTGCGCCCCGCTCCTCGCCAGCAGCAGCGCAAGGCTGCCGCCACAGCCCGCCGCGAGAGCGGCCTACCCCGCCCGGGCCTCCGCCCGCCGGCGCCAGGGCGAGGCGAGCGCAGATGGCGCCGCCCGCCAATGGGAAGGCCGGAGGGCTGCGCGGCGGCGCGCGGCCACCGCTGTAGGCTTGGTTGCACCGCGCATCCCCCGGGAGGGTCTGGAGGGCGACATGAGGCTGCATTGGAGCTCTGCGGAGGGCCGGCTCTGGAGCGACTTCTCCCAGGCTAGGCCTTTACAATCACCCGCCTACTCGCTCTGTTGGGGACACAGTAAGGTGTTTATCATCACTCCCTTAACTTTGCACCTTATGTTATACCGGCCCCTTCAGTTAGGGACAGGCTGGTCCCTTCTAGGATACGTGATCTGAGTCACAAACCTATGCCTACATTCATAGCCACAAAAGCAAAGAAGAGGGTGTGTTCTGCCACATTGCTCCTTTCTCTGTTTTAAATACACATCTCATAAGAACTTAGGCTTTACGTTTGGAAATTAGGTACACAATAACATGTGAGAGTCCCCTGTTCCCTGAACGCAACGTTTAAGCAAGGATGGATTGTTGCTGGTAGGTATTAATGATACATACTGCAGAATAGAAGAGGAATGCCATTTTTTGCCCTATACAAGCACTGAGGGATTTGGAAGATGATTGCCGAAGTTGGGGTTATCAAGAAATGGGGAGTAGTATAATTCTACTAGTAATATTAATAATTGCTGTTCTCCCTGCAAACGGTATGCCTGCTATGGCAGTGATGGATTTCCCTTATTCAGCGGGGCGCAATTGTCAAGGCTTAAACCGGAACCCGCAGCATCAGTGTTACTTGGGAAATGGACAGAAATACAAATTCCCAGACACTATTAAATTTAAAGTTCTAGACCCAGAAATCTATGCTTCACTAGCTCTTTGAGTAGTTCTGTGGCAGTAGTTCTGAGAGCCAGTGGTCTGGGCTGCTGGGAAAGGCTGATCCTGTGAGTCACACAGCTTTCTCTGGAGGATTTTACAGTTTACCAATCTCCTTCACACTCACCAGGCCATTCTAGGCTCACTTCAGTCCCACTAGTCTGTGAGTTTCCTGACTCTGTTAAGTCTTTTTTTTCCCATTCCAATCCCTTATTTTGATGTGTGTCCTAAAAGAGACCAAGTTGTTAAGAATTTACTACAGTCAGGGAGCCACTTTCTAAACTAAGCTGCTCCATTTTTAGAAAATTGGAATTTAGAATGGGCTGGGAATGCAAAAAAAAAAAAAAAAAAAAAAAACCAACCCCCCCCCCCCCCCCAGATCCACTACACAGTATCAGGCACAGTTTGGGAATGCAAAGCTATAAGCTTTTCGAATTTTCAATAGTGAGGAATGGCCGCGTGCCAGAGCAGATCGTGGGTAAGACTAGACAGCGGGAGGGGGCAGATTCTCTTGGTACAAGGTATAAAGGAGAGGAGCAGACTGCTCTCTGCCTGAGCTGGGAGAACTGCAGAAGCCCCGTACACTTTTTCTCTGTTTTAAATACACACCTCGTGACAGAGAAAGGGGTGGCAAGGAGTGTGGAGCACACAGTGGGCCCACCCTGACTGTTGATCACGAACTGACTCGGATCGGAGCTGAAGAAAAGCAGATGGGGTTCTTCAGGAATCCTTCAAGAGTGGGACTGGCGAGATGACTCAGCAGTTTCAGCACTGAATGCTCCTCCAGAGAACCCGGGTTCCATTCTCTGCACTCAAAGAGCAGCTAAGAGCTGTCTGCAACTCCGGTCCCAGGGGATCCAACACTTTCCCTGGTCACCCTCTTCTAGCCTGGCTGGGCAGACAGGCACAGACATGCATGCAGGCAAAACACTTGTGCATATAAAAATAAAGTAAATAAATGCATAACAAAAACTTAAAGACCTTTCAGGAAACAGAAACCATCATAAAATTTGATTTATACCTCATTTCACTACCAAATATTCACCTTAAGTTTGGTTGTTTGTTTGAGGCAGCACCTCACTATAGACAGCTCAGTCTAGCCTCTAAATTGTGATCCTCCTGGTTCAGCTTCCCAAGAATTGAGATCACAAGCATCTGGCTCGTTTGATTGTTATATTATCATATACTTACACACGATGTTCAAGGTGTGAAACACATCAACGGGAAGTCTTCAGTGTTTTTCCTAAAATCCACCTTGTTTTCCTTCTTTTGGGGGTATGCTATTGGGAACTGAACCCAGAGACTCACAAACATCAAGTTTATACTCTACCACTAAACTACATCTCCATTGCTAAGTCATGCCCAAGTTTCCTAGTTATTTGGAAAGTGGGGTGATTTACCCCTTCTAGAGCATTGACTAATATGTAAAGGCATGTGGACACCACCTGGCCAGGAGTAGAGGCCCTGATTTCTATCACAGACATCATCCAGTTTCCAGGTGGTTCCATAAAATTCAGATCTGCCCCAGCCATTTCTGAATTTCAGAAAGGGATACCCCATAACAAATATGCTACCTTTGAAGGACGTTTGAGAGTGATATCGTTGGAGAGACCTGGATAGCCCACAACTGCTGGCTTGAAGTCAGTGGTAGTAAACAAATAAATACTTGAGATCTATACAACTCAAAAGTACTTTGGCTGATAGAAATTCTGCTTAAAGTATTGAATCCATCTGTTCTCGAACTGTTCTCGGTGGCTTTGAGAAAATACCAGCACAAAGTATATGCTTATATTTAAGATATGAAAAACTTTTGCAGACTCACAAAGCAAGAGGCTATGTTTGGCATATAGGAGTAGAACTTTCCATTCTGTTTTGGTGCATCTATTATATGTAAATATGACGTAGTGAGAAGAATGCTAGCTTTATGTCAGGAATTTTATGTGAGAATTCTGGTTCTGTTTGGGGCAACCAAATCAATGAACCTCTTTAACCCACGTTCTTCTCAGCTGTGATACGTGCACTCACATTGCTGTTGTGAAGAGCCAAGTGGACAGGGCCTACGAAATGCCTGTGCAGAACACATGATATCAGGAAACCTGAATGAAGCTAGTGATGGATCCACGCCCCTAGGTTGTAGGAGAACGGCAGAATTGACCTACTAAACATACTCTTTGAATAGAAATCTTAATTAGAATAATAAACAAAGTCAGCCCTCACTGGTATGACATTTGCTAACCTGGTGAATACATATACAAATAAAGAGGAGTGTCCCAGAATCCTGAGCCCTTGTCAGCACCCAGGTCAGTTTGGTGAACTGATGCTTTTTCCTACAGAGGGTAAAGTGTGAGGACGGGCAGGTAAGATTAGAGTGGGTGAACACTTCTTTCTATAAAAAGTTAGGTCTGAGAAACAGGTTTCTCTTTTTCTTAACAGTGAGGGACTTCTAGAGCATCCCAGAAAATTGCTAGTATTATTTTTTTTAACTCTATTAGGAGTTAGGAATTTGTTTTAAACCATTGAGTTTTTTGTTTTTGTTTTTGTTTGGTGGAGTCTCATGAGTTGAGGCTAGCCTCTAACTCACTACTGTAGCCAAGGATACTTTGAACTTGGCCTCCACTTCCTTAGGAATCCATTTTAGAACAACATTTAAATATGGAATGAATAAGGAGCTGTCAAGTTGCTGGGGAGCTATTTTAAGATTCAGCATACCAAGTAGACTGGAACACTTAGAAGGGAAAAGCACTCTCAGGACTAGTTATCATTTTTATCACTGTATTTTGATACCAATGTCATTACAAATATGTCTTTTGTTAATGTAGCTTTCTTCTTCCTTTTCTGTTGGAGATTAACACTTTCACTTGGCGCTGTCAGAAAAACAAATCAACTTCTTTTGGAGTAGGAGGAGTAAACTATGCAAATAATCATCAAAGAGATTGGCTGGAGGGTTGATGATGTCACAATCCCACCACCTAAGTCTGTGGTTCTTATTGGCTTTTGTAAGAGGCAGGGAGTGCTGGGAAGGTTCTACATCACTCCACAATTGCTAAAAGCTCTGAGCTTAAGCTAAATTTTACCGTTTTTTTTTTCTAGTTTTCTTAAAATGTGCCCAGAGCCTTTTACATGTTATTGCATTTCTCACATTATTCCACATTATTACTTAGTCGTATTCTCTAGGTCTCTGTAACCATTTAGAACAATTCCTCTACAGCCTATCAAATAAATCTCTCATGCTTTAGGCACTAACCAGTTTATTCTTAGACACTGGGAATTGTTTCAGTTTCTTGCTTTTAGCTGAAATTCCTATATGTATACA
Organism: Arvicola amphibius; assembly: GCF_903992535.2. Classification (NCBI taxonomy): domain Eukaryota; kingdom Metazoa; phylum Chordata; class Mammalia; order Rodentia; family Cricetidae; genus Arvicola; species Arvicola amphibius. Next base: position 87,698,603 of record NC_052058.2, on the reverse strand, counting down.
GAAACTATAGTTTATGTATATTATAGAATTTTCTCCATGGCACAGACCCTCTTGTAGTTAACCGACTATATTCCAAAAGACTAGGCAATCCCATTGCTTGCACAATAGCCCTGAGATCCCAGTGTCTGCCTCACTCCCAGGGCTGGTGTATTTCCTATCCACAGCACAAGGCTGAAGGTCTGTGGGTCTTGTTCAGGTGGGATTCATATTCTTTATTTTGAAAGCTGGATGTTCCAAGGTAATGGGAGAAAAGTCATGATAATCACATAACCAGAGAAGGTCTGTGAAACATGAACCTTGGTTGAACTGCTCTGTGAAAGCTGGGGCAGTAAAAATGGCTTTCTCATCTATATGGAGAATCCACACATATTCTGGACAATCAGATTCCTAAAGCTTAAAATTTGAGATCCCAAAACAAAATAAAAAGGGACCAAAAAGACGGTTCATGTGCTTGTCACACAAGCATGAGGGTATCCACGTTAGAAAGCCAGATATGCTAGCACATGCTGTGGAGGTAGATAGGAGGATTCCTGCAGCTTGCTAGCCAGACAGCCTTGACAGACCTGGGAGCTCCAGGTTCACTGAGAGACCATTTCAAAAAGCAAGGCGAAGACTCCAGTAAACAGTGCCTAGGAAATGCCTGTGCTGGTCTTGTGGCTTATGTCAGTAACCTGAACTACGCAAGCTGAATGAGCAAGATGGCTCCATGGATGAGGACACTTGTTGCCAAGCCTAATGACCTAAGTTCAATTCGCAGAACTCACATAGTGGAGGGAGAGAACCATCTTCTGCAAACCTTCTGACCTTCACATATGTGCCATACATGCACGCTTGAGTGCACACACACACACACACACACACACACACACACACACACACACACACACGTACGCACACAGAAAGATCAAAAACCAGTTTTGCTCAGAAATAACCAGTTAGTGTCTTTGCATCATAAAGAGGATGTTGAAAACAGCTCTATGTACTCTGTGTGGTTCATTCAGATGTAACAGCAAGAGCCTGTATCTGTTACAAATGTAACCACAATGTTAGGCATTTTGCTAGAAACGCTATAAACATTTTCTTATTTAATCCTCCCTACAACCCTGGCAGGTAAGAATTCGCTCTGTTCTATGGGAGGAAGCAGCTTGTGGAGCCACAGCACTTGCTTCCTTTTCCAAAGCCTAGACCTTAAGCCTTCATGACTGCATCTGAGCCACTTTCATGGCAAAGGATCTGCCATTGACCAACAGTCAACAGTTCAATATGTATATCTATTCTGAATTTTTAACTTAATTTAATTTTATATGCATTTATGTGAGGGTCTCAGATCCCCTGGAACTGGAGTTACAGACAATTGTGAGCTGCCATGTGGGTGCTGGGAATTGAAACTGGGTCCTCTGGAAGAGCAGCTTAACCACTGAATCATCTCCCCAGTCCCCATATATCTATATTTATTAAAGTGTATATTTGAAATACTTATCACGGCAAAGGAGTTCCTTGTTATTTGCGAAGGATAAAACAATAAAAGATACTTAGTTCAGTTGTGGGAAATGAGGCACAAATCAAATACACAATAACACAAGATTAAAGATGCAATTTCTGTCAATGTGTTGAATGGGGAAGATGTACCGAAGTCTAGAAAAGGGACAGATTGCTATGGAAGCTCAAGGACACAGTCAGCCATCACAAGGGCTAAAAGATAAGACGTTGCATAGAAATCTTAGTTCCATTAGGTAAAAACTACCCGCAGCGCCTTGGAAATAAAACCACTTATTATTTGGGTCTCTTGCCTACTATCAAGATTTTGTAGCCTAATGGTGATAGAAATCTTTTTTCTTTTTTTTAATTCTCTGAGATTATAGGGCAGTGTTTCTCAAAGTATGGTCTATGAACTAATAGCATGAACACTTTGGAATTGGTTTTATATGTAGATTCCCAGGCTTCATCCTTTTTTTTTTTCTACAGAATTGGAATTTCTGGAGAAGGGATCTGAAAAATCTGCCTTTTGGAGAAGTAGCCCAGGTGATAATCACACTGGAGTTGGAGAAGCTCTGGGGTAGGGGAAAATTGGTTGGTTATTTATCGATGACCCATTTATGAGTTAAATGACCACTTACTGGAAGCCTGGCACACACTGTCATTCTGTCTGCAACGTTTGTAGGAAAGCAGTGTAACTTTCATTTCATAGAAACCGAGGCAGGATCAAATCTTGTCCAAGGCTACCTGTTCAGCCGAGGAGAAGGCCGAACCAGTTCTGCTAACTTTCAGTGTCCAGACCTTTCCACAACACCTACTGCACTGTCACCTAGGCTATGATGGTTGCCATGTGTGGCAATAATATTTGTCATATGAGTCACACTATGTGCTATATGATTCAGATCTAAACCTTTCCATAACTTTATTTTTTTAAAGATTTATTTATTTATTTATTCTGTATGCAACATTCTGCCTCCATGTGTGCCCACATGCCAGAGGAGGGTGCCAGATCTCATTACAGATGGTTGTGAGCCACCATGTGGTTGCTGGGAATTGAACTCAGAACCTCTGGAAGAGGAGCCAGTGCTTTTAACCATCTCTCCAGCCCCTCCATAATTTTAAAAGGGACTTTTTTGCCATGTATGATATTAATATGCAATCTCCAAATAACTTACCACACAATTGAAAAGAGCCTGCCCTCATTTTTATACTTTCCTAACAGATCCTGAAAATCTTGCTCTGCCAGGACTTTCTTTACTTGGTATAATTTATCTCAACCCCTCGGGGCCCAGTTTGGAATGGCAAACCATGTGCTACAGTCTAGCCTTTATTTCTAACAGATGCCACACTTTCTTTCTGATATACAAGTGGAGAGATGCTATCTGATTCAAAAAGAAAATGTCAGTTTCTTAAAAAACAAAACAAAAAACCCAAAGGAGTAACTTTTGTTGATCTCATGACTTCCAAAAGACAAACTTAATGGAGGAATCCCCTCAGGGATTTGGGACCATCCCATCCCATGTGAGATCTTAGTCTGAAGTGTACATTCTTGTGCCACACGCCATCTTCAGGGAGCATCATACAGCCCCAGGGCATACCCATACAACACAGGGACTCCACCCTGGCCTGCCTTACAGCTCTCACGAGGGGCTGGTGGGAGAAGATAGCACTCTCTTTCAAGATGCCACGACACAGGACGGTCTGTTCAGAGATAATACATATCATGTAGATAATACATGAACCACACTGATCCTGTAACCTTTCACCAGGGAATTTATCTCCGGGAAATAATGCAAAAGAAGTAAACAAGCTACAGGAGCCACAACAAAACTATTTATACTGGCATTATTTATTCTAATTAAAAAATCAGAAACATGGGGGCTGGAGAGATGGCTCAGCAGTTAAGAGCACCGGCTGCTCTTCCAGAGGGCCCGGGGTTCAATTCCCAGCACCCACATGGCAGCTCACAACTGTCTGTAACTCCAGTTCCAGGGGTTCTGACACCTCACATAGACATAATGCAGGCAAAACACCCAATATACACAAACTAAAACTTAAAATAAATTATATATTTAAAAAACCGAAACAATCTATTGTAAAGTAGTTCTGTGTAGATAAAGAAATAAAATGAAGACAGTGTTTTGGTCCTTTTTCTGCTGCTGGGATTAAACACTACCACCAAAGCAATTTAAAGAAGAAATGGTTTGCCGGGCGGTGGTGGCACACGCCTTTAATCCCAGCACTCAGGAGGCAGAGGCAAGCGGATCTCTGAGTTCAAGGCCAGCCTCGTCTACAAGAGCTAGTTCCAGGACAGGCTCTAGAAACTACAGGGAAACCCTGTCTCGAAAAACCAAAAAGAAGAAGAAGAAGAAGAAGAAGAAGAAGAAGAAGAAGAAGAAGAAGAAGAAGAAGAAGAAGAAGAAGAAGAAATGGTTTGTTTTAGCTTGTGGTTCCAGAGGGATAGAGTCTGTCATGGTGGGAAGCCACGGCAGCAGGCAGAAAGAGAGGGAACCTTGCAGAGTGCATCTCCATCCATACAGGAAGCCAAGAGGGATCGAGTAGAAAGTGGGGTGGGAGCTATAAACCCTCAAAGCCTGCTCGCAGTGATGGGATTCCTTCAGTAAAAGCCCCACTCCTAAAGACCCCGTAACTTCCCACAAACAGCACCACCAGTGAACCAAGTGTTGAAATACATGAGCCTATGGGAGGCATTTCTCACTCAAACTAACACAGATGGATTCTATTGAACTGTCAGGAAACATGGTAAAGAGAGGACACAACCATTTACGTTTATTGTGTTTTAAATTTGTGTGAATGTGTGCCTGTGTAGGTTTATATACCCCAGTCCCATGCAGATGCCCTCAGAGGCCAAAGGGCGACAGATGCCCTGGAACTGCAGTTATAGGCAGTTGTGAGCCCTGGAACGATACTGATGCTCGATCCACCTGGGGTCCTCCAAAAGAAAAGTACGTGCTCTCACCCACCGAGCCATCTCTCCAGCACCAGTCTATAACCAATTAGACTGGGAAAAGCAACACTAGTCTCCTGATACTGCTGATGGAAAATGAATCGTGGCCAAGCTATGTTCAGGGCTTCGTCTGAAAATTTCGGGGTGAGTTATTCTAAACAAAACAAAAGAACAATAACAACAACAACACAACCCTTTGGAAAACCTTCTTCTTCAACTTGGCAGTAAAATAAAAATGATCTTTGCTTGGGGTTGTACCAAATTCTCTTTAATTGATTGCCTTCTTTCCCCAGGCTCTGCATTCTCTCAGCCAGGGAAGCCACTGATGAAATATTCAACATTGGGATGACACTTGATGTATAATTAAGTAGGATGCATTTAGCAGTTCAATTTTATAGATCTTTAATCCTCAAGCTAATAAATATTCATGTAGACAATTTCATAATCAAAAACAAAATATTCTTAGAAATACTATCCTTTTTGGGGGAAAAATACCCATAACCCTGAATGAGCACGGCTATGATGGAAGATTACACATAACGGGAAGCCGGAACTGCTTTCACATGATGACCTTTAACCTCGACAATGCTATGAAGTAAGTACTGTTGGAGAAAAGAATTAAAAATCACAAACAAGTGTCTCAGAGAATTTACCAATAAGTTTGCTTAGAAGCTATGAAGTCTCATAGCAGTAGAATTTGCTTGAAGAAGCATTGCCTCCGACAGAACTCGAAGACGCGCAGCATGCTAATCAAACTTCTTGGAACCCATGAAAGATAAGGGCAGCAGAGCTGTACTTCTCAGATAATTAGAATTTAGATTCCCTGAGGATCTGTTTCTTTAGCGCTCACTCATTCGGGGCCGCTTGCTCTCGAGGAGCCCCGCTCTTCTCACCAGAGGAAGAAGCAAAGAGAAAATGGCCTTGACCTTGACTGCCAGTTGCGCAGAGGACAAACCTGGCTCGGCAGAAAACTGCACCAGTTTTTTTCACAGCCCAGCGAGTGTCATCTGTGGATAAGCCAGACTGCAGCTTCTCTCTGTTTCTGTAAAACCCACCCAATTGTTCAGAAAATGTAACTTGGGGTAGGAACCTAAAAAGCCACCTACCGATGAGAGCATAGGTAAGGTCACAGTGTTACAGCTCCACTCAGATAAGCTTAGACTTGTGTTCGTGGCCAGAGTCCCATAGGCATTAGCTAGGATCAGGATGTGTGTTTTTATTAAAGGGTTTTCCATATTAATCTATGAAGTGCTTGGTCCTTCTAAATGATAAAACCTAAAATAAAATAAAACCTGAGATAAAACCTGAGACGTCAAGTGGTTTGCTTAAGATGATGAAGTAAGCAAGCACCCCAGCCACGACAGGATTGTCTCTTTGATTCCATTGTTTTTCTCTAATTATTTTACAGGATTTTCATTTTAAAAAAAAGTATTGTACACTATGACTCACTTAGTCTTCCCAATCACCTGGGGAGGTTGAGTACTGTGAAAGCAACCTCCCCTCAGTTTTTAAAGGGAGGCTAGAATTTATTTTGATTGACACCTTCAGAGGTCTTAGTCAGGGCTTCATGCATGCGAGACAGGCACTCTTTCCACGGAGCTACATCTCCCGCCAGCTCCTCTTGCTTCCCATAGTAAACATGCCATGTTTCCGGCATCCCTTGGGAATCCATAGCAACTTAGGCTTCACTCTCCCAGCATTGCGCACCACCCACTCTGGGCTGCCTGCAGGGATCCTGACCTTTTCACTATTTCCAGCCTCCCAAGCCTTCCTTTGAAAAGAAAGGAAGCCATTATAGGGTCACAGAAGCCTCTGTGGCCTTCTAATTGAATTCTGCATGCCTACAAACCCAGCATCATGTGGATGATGCCTACAAACCCAGCATCATGTGGATGATAGCTCAGCCTGTTGTTGAATCAAACTGCAGCTGAACTCCTTGGGCCATGGCTATGTTTGCCTTTGAGACCTTGGTCAGCTGAGCATCATGGACAAAATCTGGAGAAACAGTGCACTAGGTGGGCCTATTGGTGCTGGACACGCTGGAGATGCTACACTCTGGAGACACTATCATCTTAAAAGAGACAATTAATCAATCAATCAAACAATTTATTTATTTTGATTTTTCGAGAGAGGGTTTCTCCATGTAACAGCTCTGGCTGTCCTGGAACTCATTTTGTAGAGCAGGCTGAACTCAACTCACAGAGATCCACCTGCCTCTGCCTCCCAAGTGCTGGGATTAAAGGAGTGTGCCACCACCTCCGGGCAAGAAAGAATTAATTTTAAAGCACTTGACTTTTATCTGCCCTTCAACCTGTAATGAGTGGGACCAATTCCTGAGATGCCTTCATGGCATCTTTCCTAATGCAAAGTATGTGGCTTTTCTTCTGACAGCATTAATTTCTTTCTTTCATTCTTTTCTTCTCAGAAATCATGCCTTCCTTAACTTTACGTAGGCTTTATGGCTAAACTCCAACTTGCTATGCTTTTTTTTTAAATATAGAGTCACATGTATTCTACATTTTTTGAAGCTGCTATGTGGTTGTGGATGACCTTAAACTTCTGCTACACCTGCCTCCATCTCCTGTGTTCTAGGATTACAGACATGTACTACCATGTTTTTAATGCAGTGCTGAGGTTGGAACCCTGGGGCACCATGCATGCAAGACAAGCACCTCTTAAACTAAACGACATCTCCAAACTGCTGTGCTGCCTATTGCTCTGATTCTCACTGTAAGTCATCGAAGAGAAGCCGTCAATAACAATGCCACATTCTAAATGCTGGACTGCTCTGTAATCTCTGCCAGGTTAATTAGCCTGTCACCTTTTAATTCAGGCTCTCTAAAATAAGCTCCTCTTTAGGATTCAACTACTAATGGCCTCTGGCCCTTATCTCTCCACGGAACCTCACAAGCCAAGTCTTTGTGGGCCAAATTCTTATCAATATTTTGGTTTTCTGAAGTCCCACCTGGCTCTTCATTCAGCTGAGTGCCATAGTTACTGCTCTAGCAACTTAAAAAAGGAAATGTTTAATTGGGGTGTTTGCTCACAGTTTCAGAGGGTTAGTAGTGCCTGATCATCATGATGGAGAGCAAGGTGGCAGGGAGGGAGGCATGGTGCCAGAGCAATGACTAAAAGCTTACATCCATGTCTATAGGCGGCAGCAGAGAGAGAGAGAGAGAGAGAGGGGAGATTGGTGCATAAGGAATTTTGAAACTTCAAAGCCCACCCCCCCCAGTGACACACTCCCTCCAAGAAGACTCCACCTAATCTTTCCTAAACAGTCCATCAACTAGGAACCAAACATTCAAATATATGAGCCTCTGTGGCTGTTCTCATTCAAACCACACCGAGCTCAAGCTCTTGAGGCTTTCTTTAGTTTGCTTCTCCAGATCTTTTCAAGTTCCACTCAAACGTTACTTCTGCAATGTTCAGATTTAGTTACAGCAATGACCCCACTTCTCTAGTGCTAATTTTCGGCTGATATTCTCAGTCGAGGGAAGACTTCTTTCTAGAATCCATCAGGGTTTCAAAGGTTTCGGTGGTAGCCCTAGCTCTGTTGACTCCTAGGCCTTAGTGAGGGAGAACACAGTGGGTGGAAGGGCACGGCAGAGGCCGCTCACAGCAACATAGACAGGAAGCAGAGTGGATCCTTTCTTTTATCTTTTTATATTTATTTTTTATGTGTATGAGTGTTTTGCCTACATGTTTATATGTGTACCACACTCATGCTTGGTGCCCATGGAGGTAAGAAGAAGGTGTCTAGTCCCTGGGAACTGGAGTTATAAGCAATTGTCAGCTGCCATGTGGGTGCTGGGAATCAAGCCAGGTCCTCTACAAGAGCAACCAGTGCTCTTAACCACTGAGCCGTCTTCCCAGCCCCCAGATTCTTTTAACAGAAGTTATTTGGGACTGGAGAGATGGCTCAATGGTTAAGAGAGCACTCACTGCTCTTCCAAAGGACCTGGGTTCAATTCCCAGCACCCACATGGCAGCTCACGACTACCTGTAATTCCAATTCCAGGGATCCAACACCCATGGCAAAACAGCAATGCACATAAAACAAACGAAAAAAAATTTAAAAAGTTATCAGAGAACTAGCAATAACTCCTAGGCCTATCGTTACCAATATGTCAGTTACTGTGATAGTTGACTTTAAAGTCTGCTTGCCACAAATTAGAATCACCTTAGGAATTGTCTTGATTGCCTTGATTGATGTGGGATGATCTCTCCAAACTGTGGGTGGCATTTTCAGGTGGCAGCCTGGATAAATAGGTCACAGCAGAGAATTGTTTGTCTTCTGCTTCCTCTGCCTTCCCTCTCGCCTCTGAGCTGAGTTACTGTCCCTGCTGATTCCTTAGCTGATATCAGAACCAGTATGTCCGGGCATCATTGTTGATTAAGGGCCAGCGGTTTCCCAGGAACCTTCAGGCTTCTGGTGCCAGATTGGGACTTCTGAGTCACCCAGCCTCCTGGACCGAGCAACTTCTGGGTTCTCAGCCTTTTAGGTGTGAATCACTATTTCAGTATAGGGTGATTTAATAATATGTGTGTGTGTGTGTGTGTATACACACATATACACACACATATATACATATAAGTTTCGGAATATTTGTTTACACTGTAAAGATATGTCTCTGGCTAAGGCACCTTCTGATTAGTTTAATAAAGAGCTAAATAGCTAGGCAGGAGAATAGGTGGGACCTCCAAAGAGAGAGAGAAACTGAGAGGAGGAATCTGGGTGCATGAATTTAGCAAGACATGAGAAGAAACAGGAGGTGCGGGATGGAAGACTAAAGCGCCACGTGACAGGATATAGATTAATACAAATGTGTTAATTTAAGTTATAAAAACTAGAAGAGAACAAGCCTAAAATAAAACTGAGCTTTCACACTGTGTTGTTATTTGTGAGATGGAGACCCAAAGAAAAATTCAGCTACACACACACACACACACACACACTATCGCTTTTGTTCCTCCAAAGAACAGTTACCTTCATTCAGTGACTTCTAAGTGTAAAGTGGTTTATGTGCTTTTACCCATTATTTTCACTCACACAACAACTATGAAAGTGAGCGAAATTATCCCATTTGATGGAAAAGAAAACCAAGGCTCAGAGGGACCAATGACTGACTGAGATTTCACTGCAGCAAGACAAAGGAGAACCCAGGTGTGGTGGTTTGCACAGGAATGTCTCCTATGGACTCATAGATTTGAATATTCAGTCTCTAGGAAGTGGAGCTTCTTGACGGGCATTAGGAGGTGTGACCTTGTTGGAGTCCATGTGGTCTTGCTGGAGGAAGTGTGCCACTGAGGGTGGGTTTTGGGGTTTCAAATGCTCAAGCCAGGCCCAGTGTCTTTCTCTGCTGCCTCCCAATTTGGATGTAGAACTCGTAGCTCGCCATGATGATAACAAACTAAACCTCTGAAACTGTAAGCCAGTCCCAATTACATGTTCTCCTTTATAAGAGTTGCCATGATCACAATCCCTGACTTCAAACTCTACTACAGAGCTACAGTACTGAAAACAGCCTGGTGTTGGCATAAGAACAGACAGGAGGACCAATGGAACTGACTAGAAGACCTGGATATTAGCCCACACACCTTTGAACACCTGATTTTTTACAAATAAGCAAAAAAAAAAAATCAAATGGAAAAAAGAAAGCATATTTAACAAATGGTGCTGGCATAACTGAATATCAACATGTAGAAGGATGAAAATAGATTCATATCTATCATCATGCAAAAAACTCAAGTTCAAATGGATCAAAGACCTCAACATAAAACCAGCCACACTGAATCTTGTAGAAGAGAAAGTGGGAAGTACACTTGAACGCATTGGCACAGGGAACCACTTCCTAAATAGAACTCCAGCAGCACAGACACTGAGAGAAACAATTAATAAATGGGACTTCCTGAAACTGAAAAGCTTCTGTAAAGCAAAGGACACAGTCAACAAGACAAAACAACAGCCTACAGAATGGGAAAAGATCTTCACCAACCCCACATCAGATAGAGGTCTGATCTCAAATATATACAAAGAACTCAAGAAATTGGTCATCAAAAGAACACATAATCCAATAAAAAATGGAGTACAGACCTAAACAGAGAACTCTCAACAGAGAAATCTAAAATGACTGAAAGACACTTAAGGAAATGCTCAACATCCTTAGTCACCAGAGAAATGCAAATCAAAAGAACTCTGAGATTCCATTTGACACCTGTAAGAATGGCCAAGATCAAAAACACTGATGACAACTTATGCTGGAGAGGTTGTGGGGTAAAGGGAACACTCCTCCATTGCTGGTGGGGAGTGCAAGCTGGCACAGCCCCTTCGGATATCAGTATAGAGATTTCTCAGAAAATTTGGAAACAACGTTCCTTAAGACCCAGCAGTACCACTTTAGGGTATATATCCAAAGGATGCTCAATTGTGCCATAAGGACATGTGCTCAACTATGTTCATAGCAGCATTGTTTGTCATAGCCAGAACCTGGAAACAACCTAAATGCCCCTTGACCAAAGAATGGATAAGGAAAATGTGGTACATTTATACAATGGAGTACTACACAGCAGAAAAAAATGACATCTCGAAATTTGCAGGCAAATAGATAGAGCTAGAAAACATCATTTTGAGTGAAGTAACCCAGACACAGAAAGACAATTATCATATGTACTCACTCATAAGTGACTTTTAGACATAAAACAAAGAAAACCAGCCTACAATTCACAACCCCAGAGAACTTAGACAACGATGAGGACCTTAAGAGAGACATATATGGATCTAATCTACATGGGAAGTAGGAAAAGACAAGATCTCCTGAGTAAATTGGGAGCATGGGAACCATGGGAGAGAGTTGAAGGGGAGGGGAAAGGCAGGAATGGGAGTAGAGAAAAATGTAGAGCTCAATAAAAACCAATAAAAAAATTAGAGGAATAAAGTAAAGAACACTATGTTGTTAATAAAAACAGTGAAATAATAGCATAGAAACAGAAAAAAGGAGTTGCCATGGTCATGGTGTCTCTTCACAGCAACAGAACACTAAGACCCCAGGTTTATAGTAATGACAATGCAGATGCTAAAAGCAGCTATTCTTCCTGAGGGTGGTGGTACACACCTTTAGTTCCAGCACTCCAGAAGCGTAGGCAGGTGGATCTCTGTGTGTTCCAGCATGCCAGGTTCATCTAGCTCAGGCCAGCTACAGCTACCTAGTGAGACCCTGTCTTTGGGAAAGCAAAGCAAAACAAAACAACCCTGAGGAAAACAACTGTTCTTTTAAAAACAGACTTGGACCTACTTTGAGATTACTGATGTCCTTTTACATATAATTATCATGTAAGTAAAGTACTATCGTTCGCATTTTACATATAAGGAAATAAGACTTAAAAATCAAGTGTTTAAGGGAATACAAATTTTAGGAAGTGGAGAACAGGATTTTAATGCAAATTTCTTGGTCCAACTCATTTCTTTAACCCTGAGTCTTTCCTGACTACTGTAAAGTACCTTTGCATCCTTGTCGCCCATGTTATGGTTCATAGGTCAGCGACACTGGCACCACTGACAACTTGTTATAATTGTGAAACCTAAAGCATCTCACAGGTGTATGGCCCAGTTAGCTTCAGCTGTCAACTTCACATAGCCCAGAGTCATCTGAGGAAGTCTCAATTGGGGGCTTGCCCAGACCAGGCAGGCCTGTGGCCATGTCTGTGAAGAACTGTCTGGACTAGTGATTGATACAGGAGGACCCAGGCCACTATGGGCAGTACCATCTGTAATGGATTAAGTAAAAATGGCTGCAGGTTCCCAAGCCAGCGGGTCCTGAGAGCAATCAGTCCCAGGCAGGGCTGGCACAGTTCCCCAAGTGGCTGTAGTGGTCTATAAGTCCCAGGCAGGAAGCTGCATGTTGGGTGAGAGACCTCGTGGGCATGCCACAAGACCATGCCACAAGTCTCTGAAGGCAGCTGGTCCTGGGCAGGGAGCCACGTGGTGGGCAAGAGACAGCGACATGGATAAGCATGCCATGCAAAGTGAGGTTGAATATTTATTTAGTGGGTTTTGGAAGGGGAGAAGGGTGAAGAGGAGAGAGAGAGAAAAACAGAAGTGGGGGACGTGGGGAAGTGGGGAGAGACAGAAGCTGCCCCTTCAAGAGGGAGACAGAAAAAGAAGAGAGTCAGACTTCAAGCAGGAAGGAAGATCTGCCTGGCTCAGCAAACAGGGGGAGGAAGTGGGTGGGGCTTGTCTTTTAAAGGGACAGGACAGATCATTACATTCCCATCTCTTTTTTATAATAAAAAGGCAGGAGGTTTAGGTACCACAAGTTAAAGGAATTGGGGGGAATTGGGGGGCAGATTCTCAAGACGGCTTCCTGCTTATTTGTGGGTGTCGTTTGAGGGGGAAGACCTGAGAAGGCTGGGTGATGGTCACATCCTTGCATAGCTGGTCTCTTGGAAATGTAATGATCTGTCCTGTCCCTTTAAGAGACAAGCCCCATCCACTCCCTTGCTCCCTGTCCTGAGGCAGGCAGATCTTCCTTCCTGCTTGTAGCCCGAGTCTCTTCCTTTTCCATCTCCCTCTCTAAGAGGCAGCTTCTGTCTCTCCCTCCCCTCTCTCTCTCTCTCTCTCTCTCTCTCTCTCTCTCTCTCTCTCTCTCTCTCTCCCTCTCTGCTCTTCTCCCTTTCTCCCTTCCCCCTCCATAACCTACTAAATAAATATCCAACCTTACTCTGCATGGCATGCCTATCCATGTCTCTGTCTCTTGCCCACTGTGTGGCCCCCCTCTGGACCAGCCACCTTCAGAGACCTACAGTGTGGTCTTGTGGCGTGCCCATCTGTCTGTCTCTCCTTGTGGTCTCATGCGCCATCCCTGCCTGAGACTGGCTGCTCTTGGGACCCCCTGCTGCTGCCCTGCTTGGGGACCTGCAGCGTGGTCTCATGGCCCACTGCTCGTGGCAGCCACTCAGGAACCGGCAGCGTTTTTACTTGATCCATTACACCATCCCTAGGCAGGTAGGCCTAGACTAGACAAGAAAGTTGTTGGGAAAGCCAGCAAGCAATTTCCTTCCATGGTTTCTGTTTGAGTTCTTGTTCAGACTTTCCTCGGTGATGGAGTGTGACCTGGGACATGGAAACTGAAGGAACCCTTTCTTCCTCTACGTTGATCTTGGTCATGGGGATTGTCACAGCCACAGAAAGCAAGCTAGAATGCTCATTTGATGGAGGAGTGTCTATGTGTTACTTTCATTGGTTAATAAAGAAACTGCCTTGGCCCTTTGATAGGACAGAAAATTAGGCAGGCGGAGTAAACAGAACAGAATGCTGGGAAGAAGGCAGTGAGGCAGACGTCTCAGGCAGTCGCTATGCCTCTCCTCCCTGAGTCAGATGCAGGTTAAGATCTCTCCTGGTAAGCAACCACCTTGTGGTGCTACACAGATTACTAAAAATGGGTTAGTCAAGATGTGAGAGTTAGCCAATAAGAGGCTGAAACTAATGGGCCAAGCAGTGTTTAATGAATACAATTTGTGTGTTGTTATTTCGGGGCATAAGCTGGCCAGGTGGCTGGGAGCCAGGCGGGACGAAAAGCAGGCCTGCCCGCAGCTCCTTCAACACTCATTGAGTCAGAAATCTCCATATGGAGGCTATTGAGGTGATTCAGTGGTTAAAGGCATTGCCATCAAGCCTGATGATCTGAGTTCAATCTCTGGGGCCCACAAGGTAGAAGGGGCTGACTTCTGCAAGTTGTCCTCTGACATCTACACACATGCATGGCACACCTGTGCCCCTCCCATGCACACAAAATAAATACAAAAGTGCAATAAAAGTTAAAAAAGAACTCCCTGTGTGGTTGCTGTGCATAGGGTAAGTACTGTTCTGCAACATTACTAGCTGTGTGCAAAACGGACCAAGAAGGACAGAAGATTCTCTACAACAATATAGATCTAGGGATTTCTAAACATGCTTGGGCTGGAAGAAGTATGCTTTATTGCTAGACTTTGGTGTTGGAGCCCCTGAGCCATATAAGGAGAGAATCAAATCCAAAAAGTTGTTTCTGACATACACACACAAGTGCCATGGCGTGCGTACTCCTTCTAATCCTAATAAATACAATTAAAAAATAAATTTGATATAGGTGATTGTTTCCAATTCGTAGGAAAAATTAAACATTCTTTTTTATCATCTCTTTTCCTAGAATTCTCCCCCTCCTTAAGCCTGGTTTCATTTAGCTGACAGTAACTTAGAAGAAGACAATTGAGCAAATTAACTTTATTTTTCTTTTTGAGACAGGATCTCTCTACATAGCTCTGTACTGGGATTTACTAGGTAGACCAGGCTGGCCTTGAATTCACAGAGATCTTCCTGCCTCTGCCTCCCCAGTGATGGGATTAAAGTATGTGCCACCATGCTTCTTGGCAATAAACTTTTTCTCAATTCACAATGAAGAATTAAGTATTAGCAGATTTGTTCCACATACCCACTCAGTTTTTATCTATGTGAATAGGAGGATCAGTCTTCAAAAATCTTCTAAGCAGGGGCTGGAGAGATGACTCAGCAATTAAGAGCAGCGACTGCTCTTCCAGAGCACCTGGGTTTGATTCCAAGCACCCACATGGCAGTTCACAACCAGCTGTAACTCCAGTTCCAGGGAATCTAATATTTTCTCCTGACCTCCAGGGCACCACACATACATATGGTACACTGACACACATGTAGGCAAAACACCCATACATGTAAAATAATTTTTTAGTTAAAAATATCATCTAAGAGGGACAAAAGGGAACTGGGATTGGTATATAAATTGAGAAAAGATTGTTTTAAAAAATTAATAAAAAAAAGAAAAGAAAAAATATCATATAAGCAAGAACTTGTATTAGAAAAGTCAGAAAGATGTATTTTTAAGTCAGGTATGGTAGTACATATTCAAAATCCAAGCACTGGGAAGGTGGAGGCAGGAGGACCAGGAAGGAGATCAAGGTCAGTCTGGACTACAGAGCAAAACTTTGCAACAAAACAACAAAGAGCCAGGTGTGGTGGTGCACACCATTAATTTACTTGGGAGGTAGAGACAAGAGGATCAGGAGTTCAAAGTCATTCTCGGTCACATGTTGAGTCTGAGGCCAGCCTGGGCTACGTAAGATGTTATTATAGTGGCATTTCACTTGTATTTTAATACATAAAACTTGCCCAAGGATCAGAAAAGTAAAACAGCCACACTGGCCAGCCTTATAGACCAGGCAGTGGTAACACACGTCTTTAATCCCAGTAGCCACACTAGTTGCCATAGAAACTGGGTGGTGCAGGCCTTTAATCCCAGCCCTAGACAGGATTTTAAGACTGGAGAAGACGGCCCTCAGTCTCATTCTGAGATTCTTAGAGGCAGGGTCGCCATTTCCAGACTGAGGTAAGAGCCAGAGACTGGCTGCTTTACTTTTCTGACCTTCAGGTTGAATCCAAATTTCTCTATTTTAGCTTTTATTAATCATGCTTCAAGTTATCTAAAAAAAAAGGTAGATTGCAAGTTCAAGATTAATCTGGGCTATGTAGTAAAACTTGTCTCAACAAAACAAAACAAAAACCCTAATCGTCAGGCTTCCTAGTATAGACCTATACTTTCGGCTCCTCAGACTGTTGATACAGAAGGACTCTAAGTTCAAAACAAAGAGGACTAGGGGTATAGCTCAGGGGTAGAGTGCTTGTTCTACATGTGGGCACTAGGTTCAAATTCTAGTACCACAAATAAACAAACCCGCAAATGTACAGCCATAGCCCACTGGTTCTTTCTAGTTTGTAAGAATGTGAGTGGTTCTTCTCTCTTCCTGATTTCCTGGATATTCAGGAATGTCCACAGCAAACACTCCTTGTGATAAATAGCTCATGAGTGTCTGCGGAAGGACAGCAAGTGCTGTTCTAGACGCTTCAAGGCTAGCAGGAACAAACCAAGCCACACTCCCCACGTCACTGTCTGCTCTCCGTGTCCTTGGATCTTTCCTCAGGAGCTGCTCAGACTCCTTGAAGGAGACACCTCTAGTTTCCTATCTGGCAAATATATACCCGGTAACCAAAGACCTGCTGCTGGGTGGGGCGTGAGGACATTGAGCTTCCATACATTCAGTTATGCTTCCCGCAGAGGTGGAGAACTCTTGTTTAATCCTCTCTGGAAATTAACTCCTTCCATATTCTTTGGGCTGGAAATTTAAAGAAGGTCCAAGATTTCAAGGGCACTTACACAATTTTCAAAATCCTTTAAATAAAAAAAAATACGTTTATTAATATGTGCTTCTGTGCCTACTCATGTGAGTGCCACAGTATGTAGAGGCCATAGGGCAACTTTCTGGAGTCTGTTCTCTCCTGTCCTGGGGGCTTCAGGAATTGAACTCAGGTTTTTAGCCTTGCTGGCAGGTGATTTTACTCAGTGAACCATCTCACAGGTCCCCTAAACCTTATTTTTTCCTCAACTTTTAAAACTATTGTTTATTTTATATGTGTGGATGTTTTGCCTGCATGAATATCTGTGTACCTCATGGAGACGGTAGCAGATCTCTTGGAACTGGAGTTATGGGCAGTTGTGAATCTCCATGTAGGTGCTGGGAATCGAACCTGGGTCCTCTGAAAGAGCAGCCACTATTCTTAACCACTGAACCATCTCTCCAGCCCCCAAAGCTGTGTTTAATTTCTGTTCATGGTCCCTGTACAGCCTATACTTCTAGAACTGACAAGAAAGTTTCAGCCTCTACCAATTTTGACTTGTGGGAGGAGTATAGAATGAATTCCAGGCCAGCTTGGAATAGAATAAGATCTTGTTTCAAGGAATTAAAAAAAAAAAACTTCTTGTCATTTTAATGGCATTCTAGAAGAAATAAAAGAGATCTGAGTTCATCTTCACTAATTATTTAACTCATCAGTTCTTTATATTAATTTAAATTCTCTGCTCTTCCCATCCAAACTCTCATTTCCCTCATTTATCCTTTGAATTGAGTATTTGAATAAATAATGTATTTTTATTGGTAGATTATTTTATTTAAGAAGGGTTCACTGTTGTTGTTTTTCCCCCGATCTTTGTTCTTTGCTCTTTTGGGGGGGGGGGTCTACCACCTATCTCCCAAATAAATAGAGGGAGACTTATTCTTTCTTATGCCTGTCCTTATCTTGGCTTGTTTCTAGTCAACTTTTCTTAAATTATCCTACCTATCCTTTGTCTCTGGGCTTTTACCTTTTTCTATTTCTGCATATCTTTTTTTCCCTTCTTACTCCATGGCTGCATGTGTTGCTGGCCCCTCGAGTCCTCCTCTCCTTTCGTTCCCTCTCACGTTCTTCTCCTTCTAGTTATTCTCTCTGCCTGCCAGCCCATCCTATCCCTTCTCCTGCCGAGCTATTGAGCATTCAGTTCTTTATTAGACCAATCAGGGATTTTAGGCAGGCAAAGTAACACAGCTTCATAGAGTAAACAAATAAAATGCAACATAAAAGAATGCAACACACCTTTGCATCGTTAAACAAATATTCCACAGCACATCTTTAATTAATGTTATACAACAGTTCACTATTGCAGCCTTTTGGCTTAAATTTTAAAAATTATGAATGTTTGCCTGCATGTATATTTGTCCAACATGTGTGTACCTGGTGCCCAATGAAGCCATAAGAGGGCTTTGAATCCCAGGAACCTGAATTACGCATGGTTGTAAACCACCATGTGGGTGCTGGGCGCTGTGAACTGAACTTGGGGTCAGTTGGATCCTGGGAACTGAACAGGCAGCCCTCTTAATCACTGTACTATCATTCCAACCCCAACACACACACACACACACACACACACACACCACACACACACAAGACAGGGTGTCATTTAGTCCAATCTGGTCTCAAACTAATTTACTATGGTTAAGGATGAGTTTAAACTTCTGATTCTCCTTCTTCTACCACCCAAGTGTTAGGATTGCAGGCTTGCACCACCATGATCAGTATATGCTAGGGAAAGCAGGCTTATGCCAGCATGCCCAGCATATGCAGTGCTTGGGGTTGCAGGCTTGTGCCAGCATGCCCAGTATATGCTGGGGGCTGCAGGATTATGCAGGATATGCCTAGCGTATGCAGTGCTGGGGATTGCAGGCTTGTGCCAGCATGCCCAGTATATACTGGAGGCTGCAGGATTGGGCCACCATGCCCAGCATATGCAGTGCTGGGGACTGAGCTCAGTAGTTCATGCCTGTTTAGTAATCACTATAACAACTGAGTGATACCAACCTAACCTTAAAAATTCTAAATAACAACAAATATTTCTTTTCTCAGTAGCTCAAAAATGGTGATATGAGCCTTCACATTTTTAAATGATGCCTAGGTTTTAGTTCCTGCTGCAAAACTTCTATGTTATACCAGTAAAGGACCCGCTCAATAAAACATGCCATCCATATGGTCAAATACTACACAGCTCAAAAGAATAAAGTAGACGTTTGTGTTCTGGTATGAAAGTCTTTAAGACTGTAACAGAGTGTTTACATGGTGTTCATTTATGTTTAAAGTACATGTGCAATTTTTACAATGGTGGCTGTGTCTTGAAGGGAACTAGGTGACTAGGAAACAGGAATAGAAAAACTAAGGGAGACTTAGTTTTCCTCATGTACCATTTACATCAACTGAAATTTGTATGAATTCTTATATCATTTTTCTTTTTGGAGACAGGTCTTACTACCTAAGTCTGGCTTGAAACTTGCTATGTACCCCAGGCAGAATTCAAACCTCACCATCCTCCTTCCTCAACCTCTAACTTAATTTTTTTGAGATTTATTTTTATTCTGAGTCTATAGCTAGTTTGTCTATGTCTGTGCACTTGAGCAGTGCCCATGAAGGCCAGAAGAGGGCATCAGGTCCCCTGGAGTTACAGACAGATGTTAGCCACCTTGTCGGCGCTGGGAATTGAACCCTGGGCCCCTGGAAGAACAGTCAGAGTGTTTAACCACTGAACCATTTCTCCAGTCCCTTTCCCACTTATTTTTAAGATATTAGGTACCAATGAGTAGCTTTGTGATGTTGAGATGAGGTCTAGCTATGTAGTCCAGGTTGGTCATAAACTTGTTTATCCTTCCTCAGCTTCCTGAGGGTTGGGGTTACAGGTGCGTCTCACCGTGTGTATCTCATTTAGAAAGATTCATCCTCCAGTCTGTTTTCTCCACTGATCCCCCTAGCTGGAAATTCTTTTATGTGAAGAATCTTCATACACTGCTTTGTTAGAACAGAGGCAGGGTCTAACTATGTGTCCCTGGCTAGCCTGAAACTCACATGTAGATCAGGCTGACTTTGAACTTAAAGAGATCCACATGCCTCTGCCTCCCAAGTGCTGGCCACCACACCAAGCCCCTGTTCTATTTATAAAGAACGCTATCAACTTTCTTTTCTTGGAACTACCATTTTGTGTTTTCCCTTCTGTTTTACTGAGTCTTTTGGGAAGCACGGGAATGCAATCTTGTAGAGGAGAGGAATGGGCTGTGGAGAATGCACAAAGGAAGAAGTAGATGGGAAGGAACATGGGGCTCCCTCGTTGCAGCTAGCCTACCTTGCAGCTAGCAAGGTGTGTGTGGGGGGGGGCGGTCAGGAAAAAGGTGAAGAGGTGACTGGTGTCAAATTCTGTTTCTTTTGTGATCAAAGTGCAGATTCATTCGAATCGGTGGACTTTTAAAAAGTGCCACAAGTTCCTGTTCAAGCCTTCACATTTCACATCGAATTAATCTAATATAATGACATCATTTAGTGAAGAGCCCAGGTTACTAAAGATACAATGAGCTGGGTGTGTGGGTAAAATTGTAAAGCTAGACTTATAGACCCGAAAAGCCTTAGAGATTGAGTAGTCCAGACATCACAGTTGATAAAACAGGGTCTTGCCTAAAGTTACAAGGCAATGTGTGTGTGTGTGTGTGTGTGTGTGTGTGTGTGTGTGTGTGTGTGAGGAAAAAGGTGAAGAGGTGACTGGTGTCAAGTTCTGTTTCTTTTGTGATTATGTTACACAGTTCGGGACAGTCACAGTCTGAGTGATGGAAGTTTGCCACACTGGCAGAAGCCTCGAAAGATAATCAGAAAGCTTTAGAAGGCTGCAGACCTCAACTTCCCTTTAACCAGCTGGCTCGACAAGAAACCAACAGTCCTTTCTTTTATATCTCATCCACCCTTTCACAACCCCTCTTCCACATCTAGAACAGGAAAAAAAGAAAACGTAGACTGTGGCACAAACAGGAGACTTTTCACTATTCCCAGGGTGTTTTCAATCAATTCTCTAGTATCTGTCCATTTGGGGTAACCATACAGATATTCTGACCTCAGTCTTGTTTCCTCTTTAGACTATTAAAATCTTTCGACCTGTTTCGGGGTATCCCACATCTACCGGCGTTCGGACCCCACTGTTTTTGCCTTTCGTTAGGGACTTGTGTACAGAGCAAGAATATACTTTAAACGAAACGAGTATAGGCACAGAGTGATAGCAGTCGGGTCCACCCGCTCCCGCGCTTTCTCGTGGGCGTTGTGGCATTCCACCCAGTCCTGACTACAAGTCCCAGGAGCCCGCGCAACGGCGGTGCCTCGGTGAGCGCTTCCCTCGCTCCGCGGGGGAGCGGAGAAAGGTTCTGGCCAGCGCTGAGCGCCCTGACTTTCTGTGGTGGCGGTGACGGAGGCTGGAGGCCCGGTTGAGTGCAGGCAGGGGCGTCTGGAGGCGGATTCCGCCTTCGCTGAGCGCTAGAGGGCGGGCGGAGGGGGCCGGGCCAGCGGCGCAGCTAGCCGCGGAGACAGCGGGCTGAGCGATGGAGGCCGACGGACTGCCGTGGGCCGGCGAGTCCGTGTCAGGCCCCGGCCCGGGAGGCGGCGGAATGATCCGCGAGCTGTGCCGGGGCTTCGGCCGCTACCGCCGCTACCTGGGACGGCTGCGGCAGAACCTGCGAGAGACCCAGAAGTTCTTCCGCGACATCAAGTGCTCCCACAGTCACAGTTGTCCCTCCTCCCCCGCGGGCGGCTGCGCGGCGGAGCTTGGCCCTGCCGGCGACGTCGCCGAAGCCCCGCTGCCAGCGGGTAAGGAGAACAGGCCCGAAGGAGAGAGGAAAATTGGAGGGTGGCACTCCTGTCAGCAAAACAAGCCCAGGAGGCGGCGGCGGGTGGGAGTGGGCCGCGGGGCGGCGCGGGGCCTGGGCCGCGGGGATCTGAGATGAAGTGGAAGGACATCCTTGGGGAGAGGTGGCGAGGGCTCGAGACAGGGAGGCAGAACCCGAGAAGGTTAAGCGGAGAGTGGGAAAGTTGCTTTGAGTTGGGGGTGCACAGTTAGGAGGCCGAGTCCTCCCAGTTAGGCATTAGGCTGGGTGTTCCTGGGGTCCCTGGACGCCTTGGGACTGCACTGGGATGTTTGCACGCGTGGGGTTTGGGAGTGTAAAATGCTTGTAATCCAGTCAAGAGGCAGCCCTGTGAAGATGTCCTCTAAATAGGATTTGGAGTCGCCGAAGGAAAATACATCTAATGGGTGCCAGCAATTAATTGGCCAGAGATGTTACTTGTGCTTATCGTGAAAGAGTTAAGGAAGACTTTTTGTTGTTGTTGTTGGGGGTGGAGGGGGGGCGGTCCTGAGCCCTTAAAGAACTTGCCCTTCTTGACTTGATCTTTTTCCCCCTGGGATGTGTCAGAGGTCCCAAATCACTTTAAATACTGCCAGATCTTTGATCCTCCTTGATTACTGTTGAACTGCAATTGGCGGGGAACTGGAGGGGAGCCGCTGTGTTAGGAAGGGAGAAGCCACTGGCATTCCATATGGATAGGGTTTGGGGGACAGCATAACAGCAGATATGCCCGTAGTTTTTATTTAGTGATTCTCGAGCTGCAGTGTGGATTAAAGCAACCTCAGGAGTGTATTAAAAATGCCGTGTCTCAGGCTCTGTCTCACGGCTCTGTTGTGTCATCGGAGTAGGTGGGTCCTAAGAGTCTAATTCCACAGTCGAAGATGCTGGGATCTGATACAGGTGTTTTATTAACACTTTTATAAATGTGATGTTGGTGACAAATTTGGACTTAAGGTGAACTTGTGAGTTGGACTCCACACTCATATTAGGTGCTTGTTTACTATCTTAAATTTGTCTGAGACTGGTGAGTCCCGACAGGGCCTTCAGTGATACTGTTCCATTGCCCAAGAGGCCATTTTAAAGAGTCCTTGTTTTGGGCCAGCAAGATAACTCAGCTGATAAATGTACCTGCTGCCAAGCCTGATTTCCTGAGTTGATCAGGAGAGAACCTACTCTTGAAAGTTGACTTTGGCCACCACACACACACACACACACACACACACACACCACCACCACCACCACCACCACCACCACCACCACCACCACACACACCACACACACCAAATATATGTTTGTTTATTTTTGGTTTTTCCAAATGGGGTTCTCTTTGTAGCCCTGGCTGTCCTGGAACTCTCTCTGTTGACCAGGCTGGGCTCGAACTCACAGAAATCCATCTGCTTCTGCCTCCCAAGTTCTGGGATCAAAGGCGTGTGCCACCGATGTTGAATATGTGTTTTTTTTTTTTTTTTTTTTTTTTTTTTTTTTTTTTTTTTTTTTTTTTTTTTTTTTGGTTTTTCGAGACAGGGTTTCTCTGTAGCTTTGGAGCCTGTCCTGGAATTAGCTCTTGTAGACCAGGCTGGTCTCGAACTCACAGAGATCCGCCTGCCTCTGCCTCCCAAGTGCTGGGAATATGTGTATTTTTTTAAAGATTTTTTTCCTTCTTTGTCTTTTTGTTTTGTTTTGTTTTGTTTTCCGAGACAGCCCTGGCTGTGTTGGAACTCACTCTGTCTACCAGGCTGGCCTCTGCCTCCCGAATGTTGGGATTAAAGGCGTGCACCACCACTGTCAGGTGAAAGTTCTCACGTAACTCAGAATAAGAAGCACTAGGGTGATCCCTACCTTTTCTGAAGTGCTTTGGCCACACCTGGAGACTTGCTGTCCAGAAGAGGTTGTGCCCTGCATTCTCTGCAGCGACTTCCTCCGTCTGAAGACCCTCCTGTAGCTTTACTTGAAAAGCCCTCTATTGCTGCTCTTACTTTACAAAAAAATCAGATGGATTTAACTTAGATGGAGACTTTAAATTTTTCAAGCATCTTGGTTGACTTTTGTTTTCTTTCAAGGCAAACCTAAGACATACAAAAACACCTCTGTATTTTTGCTTAATTGGCTTTTCTGGTTGACTGCATTGTGATCTAACTTTTGCATATTTGAACTTTTTCACCCTTTGGAATGCACCCATCTCAATAAAATGCCAGAAGCTCACAGCTGACAGGATGGGGAACAATTTGATTTTGTTTTATACCATGCTTCCTAGTCATCGGGGGTGCGGTTGCACCAGGGTTCTAAGTATCTCTGTGTCTACTTGAAGGATGCTGTTGTCCGGATATTCTGGTAAAGGTGTTAGAAAGTAGAACCACTCTTTAAAGGACAGTTAGCTCCTTGTGCTAGTTGGAGCTTTTTGTTAAGGTCAAAGTCACTGGGGGCTGTCTCAACTTTCTTTTGTGAGTGTTAATTTCTAATTAAGAGGTGCTCAGAACATGGAGGAAAGAGGCCCTCAATTCTTAACCTAACAAGCCCTTCGCGGTTTAATGCAGTGTATTTGAGCAACTGAAAATCAGGGACTAACTATATTTGAAGTTGTTGGACTAAAAAGATAGCAACAATAATAAAACAATTTTTAATATTTCTTTGTATGCTATTTGTCATAACATATAACACCATTTTTAAAAATTCACTTTCAACTACAGAGAACTGGGAAGAACTCCAAAAGAACACTTCTTATTTTTGATAGGTATAAATTCACTCAAGTCCGTGTATAGAACATAAGAGTTACAAGTTAAGTATGGATGAGGCTCTCCTGGGTGGTGTGGGCCTGTAGTTCCAACCCTGAACGCCACTAGAAGGGTCACTGGCAGGAGGGTCTCTGTTAAATTCATGACCAGCCTGGGCTCCGAAGCAAGTTCCAGACCAGCCAGGTTTACTTAGCAAAACCCTGTCTCACACTGCTCCTCCCCCATCAAAAGAAAAGGAGAAAGGAAAAAAAATGTAGATGGAATTAGACATGGCAGCACGTGCCAACAACTCCAGTGCCCAGGAGGCTGAGATGGGAGGACTGTGAGTTCCCGTCAGCCTGGGCTGTGTAGTGGTGGTCATCGTAGTGGTACGAACTAAGTAGAACACTTGAAATGTTCTGGTTTTGAGAGTAGCTTCACGTGTACAGAGAGAACTGTCAGAGAAGGCTCATTGATTCAACTTTTCCTTTGTTGTTCCAGCTGTCTCATGAGGCTGTGGGGGAGAGACCCCAGCCATCTCATGAGGCCGTGGGGGAGAGACCCCTCCGTCTGTTGAGGGGGAGAGACCCCTCCGTCTGTTGAAGGTTTTGTCATTTATTTTTTCTTCTCCTGTGCTAGAGCATTCAGAAGCAACAAGATAAAGACTTTGAACCCCTTTTCAGGTGAGGCAGGGTAGAGTATTACAAAACAGAAGAAGGGAAAATATTTGTCTTATTTTATGATCCAGTGGAGGTCCTAGCTATTGCCGTTTTTCTTAAAGCTCTCCATTTTAAGAAGTGGGAATGACTCATGTATGTCTGGTTGGAACGCTGTCATCTGTGTTGCCTCCCTTCGCTCTTAACTGATCATAGCTATGTTGTGTCACAGCTTCCTCATCTGGAGATGGGGGTTGTAATGGACCTTACCTCTGGGATTGTTGGGAGTTAGTACTGTGCATACTCAGGGCAGCCTGCTAAGGTGCTAGTAAGCAGCAGCTGCCGTTTGTTTTTGATGCAGTCTCACTGTTGTCTGGGCTAGTCCTTAGCACCTCTGTTCCTGATCCCTGTGTCTCTATCTCAAGTGCCAGGATTACAGGTCGGCACTGGGCCCCACAGTAGCCGTTGTTAGATAGACACGTCAGTGCCTGGGATGTGCAGTCAGCATGCTACATATGGGGGTTAGGGTCAAGTAAAGAAATTTGGCTTTCCTTGGATGAGTGGATACCAGTCCTTCTCTCCCTCTTTTTCTCCTTTCAATAGAGTCTCAAGAGCTCAAGCTGGCCTCAAACCTGTAACCCTGCCTCACCTCCCAAGGCGGAGACTGTGGGTGTACGGCACTACTTAGTGTAGACGGCCCTACTTTGGCTTACACTTTTCCCTTAAGAAAAACTAATGATAATTGTCATCATTACAGAGAACCTCTGTGTGTGTGTTGGGGGGCCTTAGCTTGGTCCTCTGCAGAGGTATAATCTCAGCTAGAATTTATACGCATGTAACACGTAAACAGGAAAACAGGAAGGTAGAGTGGCTAGATTATAGACCTTTTAAATGAATTTTGATTCTTAGGTTTTTATAGCTGTTTGCTTTTGTTATTTAATAGATGTGTTTCTCAGCATTCTTTGGCCTCTTTTTGTCACTTTTAGTGTAGATGGGTTGCCAGAATTTTACAAGTAAGCACTAACACTTACTGAAAACAGGCTCTGTCCTGGAAGTCTGTATCACAGAGTGTAGTCAGCTGTGATCCCAGCACTTGGAAGACTGAGGCAGGAAGATCTGAGGTTCAAAATCAGTCTGAGCTATATACAGAGTTCCAGGCTAACTTGGGCTTCATAGTGAGACTCTGTCTCAAAAGTCGAAGCAGCAAACAAAAAATGATCACTTTACCTCATTGTATGATGCGAGAGTGATAATGCCCACCTTACAAAGTTGTGACACCTAGAGACAGTGGACACTGGCTCCGGTGTAGATACTAGTAGATGTGACTCTTGCACATGGGAGGGTGTGGTGAACAATGGATTAGCAAGTGGGAACATGGGCTTAGAGGGGAGGGGAGAGAAAGCAAGAAGACAGAAACATGAAGGTGGACAAAGTGCTGCTGTCTCCAGGCTTCAGGTCCAGTCCTTCTGTGGCTCCTTGTGCTTCCCTGACCTGGCTTAGGAATTCAAATGCACTCTTCACAGAGCCCGTTACAAATGAGTCCTAATTTAGAACCATGATTTACTGTAGTGGGAAACCTTATCCCATTCAGTGAAGAAAATGTGGCCCACCATCAGGTCCTGGTTCCTACTTCCTGAGGCTCAGGGCTTTAGGGACCACCTTTGCTGATCAGAGACTTGCTAAGAATTGGCCTCTCTGAGCATAATAGCTTGTGCACCATTTTCTCTTCAGCCTGTTTTCCACCTCTCTTACACTCCGAGCTTGCGTGGTCCTGCTATTCCAGCCTCATGAGTAGCTGGGACTGTAGACTTGTGCGACTGTGCCTTGTTGAGCTGAAGTTAGAGTCCATGCCCCATCCACAATTATTATTTTCATGCCCCAGAGAATGATTTTCACGCAGTACTAACTAGACCAGAGTGCCATCAAGGTATGAGAAGTGCGTTCTTAATGTTCATGCACTCAGCAGCTCTCTGTGTAAGCCAGTCTACCCGGGGACCTGAGCAAGATGAGCCATTCCAGACTGCAGTTAGGAAAGGAAGCTTAGCATTTCATCAGGTCCCATTAGAGGATCTACAGATTGGCTGCCTATTTAACCATCACCTGTCTTTGAAGGGACAGAGTATGATGGGATTAAGGACATAGAAGACCGAAGATCTAAGCAGGGCATACCTTTAATCCCAGCAAACAGGAGACAGAGGCAGATGGATCTCTGTGAGTTCAAAGCCAGTCTGAATAGAATGACATAGAATGCTTCAAGACAGCAGTAACTATGCAGAGACCCTGTCTCAAAAACAGAAACAAACTAACAAACAACTGAAGACCTGAATTTAAGCCCCAGAATCCATGTGGTAAAAGGAAAGAACCAGTAAGTTGTCCTCTCACCTCTAGAGATGTGTGCATGATACATATATATTCTTACACACACACACACACACACACACACACACACACTACAGTATTGATAAAGAGTTGAGGCATGGTAGTTGGCTCAGTGATAGAAAGAGCTTACTTAACTGGGATCCCATCTCCGTCATTGCTAAAGAGAAACAACAAACTTTAAAAAGGAGTTGAGGTACTCTGTACTCTTTGTGAGTAATGATGGTGGTCATGATCGTGTGGTTCAATGCAGAATACATTCCATCCCATTACCATTAGTGATCCTCCCACCTCTGCCTTTCTTAGAGGAAGAGTGTGATGCTCCTGTGGAAAAGTGGGTTGTCTTCCCCCACCCCCAACACACAAGAGTTGCAAAATCCGAGGTGAATTTACCCTGCATGTAGGAAAATAGCCTCTAGGACAGTGAGTTTTGTTCTTTATGCGGTACAGAGAATCAGTAATATAATGGGATGTGGAAGGTGAACTTTTCTTTCTTACCTCCTAGAACTTTGGCTGTGGTCCCTTGTTGAGATGCCCAGGCTCAGTTCAGTCCTTTCCTGGGCTTAAGGTTTCAGTTCTTTGGTGGTTTTGGCATCTTGGAACTTGAGACCTGATAGAGAACATGTGCAGTAGTGGCTGAGATGTGTGTACTCTTGCTTTGAGCTGTATAAATCAGGGTTTCTGTGAAAGTCCCTTTATGGATAATTTTCAAGTCCAGACCAAAATCCTGAAGGAAAGCCAGCCACAGCATGGGGACTCATTGACAACCTCCTGTCCCCATTTGAAGTGCCAGTCTTATGCAGTGTGTTTTTTGCCCTCTCTTGGGTAATGTGAATGGTTTGGATGTATTCTTCAGCTCTGTGCCATGTGGCTGTGGGAATCTTTGGACCAGGCTCACTTTGGAATTCTGCTTCTGTTCCCTGGGGCACTGTTCTCTGGGCAGGAAGCTGGAAGTAGGATTTCAGAACTGTTTAGCTTTTCACATGTCTAGCTAATTGATGCATCAGAATTGTTCTGGAGAATAATGTCTTGGTTATGTAGTCATAAAAGCCTTTGAGTTTTAAAATACATTTCTTTTTTTAAAAGTGCCTTTTATCTCTTTACTTGGATGGATGTAAAGTATCTAAATTTAGATTAATCAGATTAAGAACTTTAATGTATTATTTATGTCAGATTGGCTTCTCTTTGATGGCTTTGATGGCTTTGACCCTTTCCTCTCTGGATAGTGGGGATAGAATTTCACAAGTTTCCTCCCATCTCTCTCCTCTTTGCTATTTTCTCACATCTCTTTCCCCCATCCCTCTGTCTTTCTCTTTCCCCATTTGCCCCCCCCCCCCGACTTTGCAGAGCCCAGAAGGAGCCAGTTTACAAGACTAGTTTCTATGAAAACTCTTTCTCTAATTGAGATTAGAGAGAGCATAGCTGAACTCTTACAGAACTTACTTTTTAGGAATATTCTGTAAAAGAGACTTTAGCTTTGCAATTGTGAAGACAGGTAAGTACAGGAAGGATGTGGAGAAAACAACCAGTGGAAGAGAAGTTGTTCTTGGTGTGTCATACAAGGCCCTTCTAGAGAAGGTAATTTCACTTTCTCTTGGAAGAACAACTGACCTGTTTTCTTGCGCTTGTTCCATGGAGAGACAGAAAATTCCTACCAGCCTAACCTGGAAAAGCGGTCTTATTAGTATAGACTAAAACTAATTAAAGGTAGGAAGGTGGATGCCTGAACTCTTTAGATGTGGCGAAACTCCCTGTACTCCCGAGTAAATAGGAGGGGCCACTTGCAGGCACTGTAAGGTCAAGTTTCTCTTCTGGCTTCTTCATTAAAGAACTTACTAGTTGGTCTGTTGGAGACCTGCTGCTTCAGCTTGTGGATCTGGTTTCTAAATTTCATTCTGAACTACTTAGATTAGTGCCCTGAAAGCACCTTCTTCCCCCAAGAGGGAGCAGCAAACCAGAGGAAGATCCAGGAGATGGAGAGATTTGTGCAGGGCAGCAGTAAGGACAAGGAAGGAACTATTATTAAGTTGTTTAAAAATATACCGAATCCTGTTGGTACTGTGTTTGACCTGTAGGGTCTCTATTTTCCCTCTTGGTCTCTATTTCTTGGGATCTAGAGCTGTGTCTTAACTAGTTGTCCTTTCGGGTCATTAAAAAAATATTTTGAAATAATTTCAAAGATGCATGAACACTTTCAGCAGCATGAAAAGAGCTCGTATATTTGTTCATACAGTTTGCCAGTTGTTAGCATTTCCCAGTTGACCCTTGTCCCCCATATTATATCTCATCTTTTCGGAGCCTTTAAGAGCAAGATGCAGACAGGTTGTCTCGTCTCTAACCACTCCAGTGTGCAGTTCCCCAGACAAGGACGCCATCCCACACACCATGCTGCTCTCCAAGTCAGGAAGTCAGTGTGGATTCACTGTGTCCAGTCTTTGGCCACATTCGAGCTTGCTGACTGTCCCGATACATGTCCCTGGCATTTCCCTTGAACACATGTTGCATTTAGTTGTCACACCTCTTCAGACTCCC
This sequence comes from Arvicola amphibius, assembly GCF_903992535.2. Lineage (NCBI taxonomy): Eukaryota > Metazoa > Chordata > Mammalia > Rodentia > Cricetidae > Arvicola > Arvicola amphibius. Next base: position 87,668,811 of record NC_052058.2, on the reverse strand, counting down.
TTAGAGCAGTTTCCTTGCCCTTTCCTTGACATTTGTATCTGTGACAAGTTAAAAGGACAGGCCATACCTTGTGTAGAATGACTTAATCTGATCTGCATGTCATTTGTGATGACTAGACTCAGTCACGAGCCCTCACGAATCTCAGAAAAATGACACAGCACATACCACCTCACAGAGCACAGGCCGCTGTGCCTCGACTCTGGAGATGGTAAGCGCGATCACTAATTAGGTGGGGATCTTCTAGATAGCTCCACTTTAACCTCACCATTTCTCCCTTGGCTCTAGCTTAATTTTGTGTGCTCATGTGTTCTTGGGTTTTACTGATAGCTTGTTCCTCAGACCAGTGGTTTCTCTAGACCAGTGGTTCTCGGCCCCATTTAGTTAGGGGGTTGAATGACCCTTTCATAAGGGTCTTCGAAGACCATTGGGAAACACAGATATTTACATTATATTTCATAACAGTAGCAAAATTACAGTTATGAGGTAGCAACAAAATAATTTTATGGTTGGGGTCACCACAACATGAGGAACTGTGTTAAAGGGTCGCAGCTTTAGGAAGACTGAGAACCATTGTTCTAGAGTAGCATCTAGAATAGCATCCACTGACAGTCTTCACTGCTCAGTGGTAGTGTTCATATCCTTCACTCTTTCTGTCTTTCTTGTTGCTGTTCTAAAGAGAGCTTGCTTTATTTATATCAGTGTGGACTTGGGCTTGGCGATATTTTTGAATGGGACATAACTTTTATTATTTTTTATTTTATGATTAAATTATCCCGTTTGGTTAGTGAAACCCTTTCAGGCTGGTTACAGTATCCTTTGGTATGTGCTCACCTTTGAATCATTCCTAATGGTTAATATGCTTTCTTATAAATGGCAGAACTTAAGGCCACAGTGATACATAGGCCTGGATTCCTTCGAGGAATCACTTCCATTTCTGCAGCCCATAATGACAGCCTCAGCTGCTGTGTTTCTGTTCCCTGTGACCACGATGGCATCAGAAGCACTTTCACTCAGGAAGGGACTTGGTGGCAGGCTGCTGAGTGTCTTCGTTTTTTCACATGGCTCCAGGGTATCAGCTGCTAGGGAGGTCTCCTTTTTTTCTCTAGTGCAGGACAACCTCTGTGATTTTGAAAATATGGAGGTCTTCCCAGGGCTAATACACAGAATAACTTCAGCCATACTCCAGCAGCTAGACTTGAGCCTGCAATAAGAACATTGGTTACCTGAATACATTTCAGCTTTTCTTCTCCAAACACCATCCCTTCCATTGTAGTTCCCTGTCCTATTTGGTCCCAAAAGATTCTAAAACCTAGGCTGCTCAAAATGTGTTTTCTTAAGTCATGTGTCTCCTGTATCATTCAGAATTGTTTGTTTTTTTTTTAAAAGATTCATTTATTTGTGCGTTTTATGTATATGAGTGCTGAATCTGCTCCCATTATGGATGGTTGTGAGCCACCCATGTGGTTGCTGGGAATTGAACTCAGTACCTCTGGAAGAGCAGTCAAGTGTTCTTAACCACTGAGCCATCTCTCCAGCCCCCAGAACCTTTTATGTTTAGCAGATGCTCAGAGAGTCCTTTGGAAATAATAAATGTTTCTTATCTAGGAATTTTTTTCTGTAAACTTTTGGGAATTTTGTTCCAAGTTTAGTACTTCAGAACTTGTAGTCGAACTGATTGTAGTGGAAAGACTGTGTAGCATTCCTTCTTCAGCGTAGGACTGATCCTTTCCTCTACTCTTGGCACATGTAGCTAGTGGAAAGTCAAATTCCACTTACTTTGGAAATGTATGTTTGTGTCACAGTTCCTTTTAGTTAACTATAGAATCTATTTTATTTGCTTCTCGACAGCATTTATGTTAGCTTGCCACAAAACCACATAGTATACAGAGAAGTTTAATTAAAAGTGATATAAACAGACAAACAAAAAACAAGAAGAAAACAACATGAAGGGTGGTTGTGGTAGCATACACTTGCAATCCCAACAGAGGAAGGAAGGTAGAAGCAGGGGGATTATAAATTTGAGGCCAGCCTAAGCTACAGAATGAGACCCCTGCCTCAAACAAACAAACAAAAAGCCAAGGGAAGGAATTAAGACCTGAATGAATGCTGAAGTCCTTGTCATTAAGTCTTGAGGTGTGGTACCATTCTTTTTTCCATCTCAAGGTCAAACCCAATCTCCTGTAGCAAAACCAAGTTAATGAGCAAAGCACAGTGATGGATTAAAGTTTTATGTGCCTGGAGCTTCATAAACGATGGCCCCAAATCCAGGGGAAATGATTGTAGTGCTTAGGTTTGGTGAGGAAGGGACAGCTGTGTAGAATGACACTAGACAGGGTATGACCTATACTATTGTAGACAGTGGGGAGGTCCAGCACGGCCTGTCTGTTCATTTCTAGGGCTTCCTCTATAGCCTTCTTTCCTCTCAGTATGCAGCAAGACACTGCTGAAACCCAGAGAAAAGAAATGGCGTTAAGTATGGTGGCTGGTCAGTAATCTCAGCACTCACTCAAGGCCAGCCTGGGCTACACTGAGAGCCTGTCTCAAAAGGAAAAGAGAAAAGGAATGAATTTTCTAACTTTTATGGCTGGCTTGGCATGGAAGATTTTCCAATTTCCATGTCCACCTTCAGGAAGAAAATATTGAATTCTATGAATTACTTTGAAGAAGGGTAGAAAACTGGCAGGCAGAAGAATCAGGAGAGAGACTTTATTTCAGAGACCTTCTGGACTTTAACTGGAAGTATTCAGCCTGCTGAAGTGCCATGTTTTGGCAGTCTATTTATGGATCCCAATGTTACCATAGTATTAAGAGGTAAAAACCAAAGTTGCACTTATTCTAGATAGTACCATGAGCTGATGTTCTCTAATCCTTGGCTCACCATGAGTATATATTACCAATTGGGGTGAGAAACAAGCAAGAATGGAAGTGTATGGATACAAGCCAATTAGCCATTTCTGCAAATGTAATCCAGTCTATCAGCGTATCCTAACAGAGCAGTAGTGACATAATATGTTATTCTCTTTTTATGAGTCTTAACTTCAAATCCAAAAAGTGCTATACCGTGGCTGATGGGAAGAACATTCAGAACTTTGTAGAAAGGCACCTACAGCTTCTTAGAGAAGGGATTCCAGAAGTATGTGGAATAAATAGTGGCTGTGAGTGTGCACCAGTCAAAAGTAATTCTGTTTGTTTATTTATTTTAAAGATTTACTTTTTTTGGCTAGACGTAGTGGTTCAGGTCTTTAATAGAACATACTTGGAGGCAGAGACAGGTGAATCTTTGTGAATTCAAGGCTTGCTTGGTCTACATAGTGAGAGTTCTAGGACAGCCAGAGCTACATAGTGAGTCCTTGTCTCAGAACCCCCGTCCCCGCTAAAGGATTTACTTTCACTCATGTGTGTGCTGTGTGTGCCAGGAGTGTCAGGGCACAGCAGAGGCCTGGAGTGAGCACTGAATCCCCTGGAGCTAGAATTGCAGGAGACTGTGAGTTGTCTGACATGAGGGTTAGGAACTGAACTTAGGAGGAGGAGTAAGTGCTCTTAACCTCTGAGCCGTCACCTCACCAGCCGGTTTGTTTTTAACAGCTCTCATTACAGCCCAGGTTGGCTCAGACTCCTGACCTTACTGCCTCTGCTTTCCTGGTGCTGGGCTCACAGTGTGAGCCGCCATGTCTGGCAGTCTTTTCTGTTTTCTCCCTAGGTTTTATTCCTCATGGGCTTAGAGTAACAGTCATAGCAGTTGTACAGTTTGTTTTAAATTGAAGGTCCTGTAATTACCACATTTTGTATATTTAGCCCTGGCTTGGAAATGGCATGGTGGGGGCATTCCTGAGACCAGGGTACAGCTCTGCACTGTTGTTTTAGCTCCTTAGCTAAGTGGGGAAACCACCTGGGCCACGTTTGATTTTTTTTTTTAAAGGAGGACGGAAATTATCTGGTAGAATCAAGTACATTGAGATGAGGCAAACAGAGATCAGTATACAGAAAGGGATCAAAAATACTATCTAGACCAAGTAAATACAGTGGCATACTCCTTTGTTTGCTCTTCTTCCTTCTCAACTTGAAACCTTAAGTTCAATCAGGATAACTCTGTGTTTAAGAACAACCACCATGAAGAAAGACGGAGAGATAAAGCCTGGTTTGTGTTCAGGGACAATTTGATTTGAATTTGCCTGCAGTTAGAGTTGGCAGGGTTAATGTGCACTAGCTGAGAAGCCCCACTGTTACCTTCTGGCGGCCCATATGCAGATGCTGCTGCTGTATTATTATCAAAGAAAACCCGATTAACTCAGAAGTCCTTTAAGTGTCTGTGAGGCCAGCTGCTGCAGCTCAGGAGCAGGTTTCCTTCCTCCCCCCAGTGTCAGACACAGCTTTTAATCTCTTCTTCAGAGCTGCTAAGACTGCATTGTAGCCTTAGAGCCTCGTGAGAGTCTAGTCACCTTTGATCTGTACTTAATAGTAGTTCAAGAGGAGCTTGGCACAATTAATACATGTGACAATTTAAAAATAAAAACAGCCTGCCCATGGTGACCACACACCTTTAGGAATCAAAGGCAGGGATCTCTGAGTTTGAGGTCAGCCTTATCTACTTGGTACCCAGGCTAGCCAGGTCTACATAGACCCTATCTCAGAATAACTATGCCAACAATCTGATCAGTTAAAATGAGAATTTAGAACCGGAGAGAGTGTTGAAGATGGTCTAACTCTGTCAGTTCATGGATGAGCAGTGTAAGGATCAGAAAGGGTCCCAGGTAGACTGCCAGGATCAGAAAATCACCTCAGGCTCTTCCATTGCCAGCTGAGTTCCTTGTCACAAAGTGCCCAGAGAAGGAAGATCATCTCTTCTGCTTTTGGCTTCATTCATCTGTGCACTTATTCAAATCGTATGGACATGTTGCGATCACTGAAAAAACTAAAGCCTCATGAGAGAAGCAGAAGACAAGGGGTAGTGATATGCTGGAAAAACAAGAGAGCAGCTCTCTTGATAAAGGCCTTCCCAGCTCAGCTGGTTGCACATGAAATCCTGGCAGAGTGCCGGCAATTGGGAAGGAGAACGGGGCTCAACCTCAGCCCCCTTGCCACAGCACCAGTTTGTCTGTTTTGACTAGAGAAGTTTGTTTCTGTAGACTATTTTTGTAGGAGAGGTGGAGCATGGGAAGGTGATGATTTGGGTCAGATGAATAATGGGGTGTGTCTCTGTGGTTTTGGCTGATGCAGCGTGCTTATTGGCTTTCCTGTTGCTGATACTTTCAGAGGTGTTGTCCTGAAAGAGGCTCCGTGGATTGTCTTTATTACCCACCTCTGCTAGAGGGAGCAGCAGTGGCAGAACTTACTTAGGGCTGTTGGTTTGTTTTGCTTGTAAAAACTGCTTTTATGATGGTAAAGTCAAGTTGTCAGTGTGAACAGAGGCCTTAGGTGAGAATCTGGGGAGGGCTAGAAAAGGGAAAATGGGGACGAGGACATGAGAGTGAGGGCAGAGCAGCTGACATCTTCCTTTCAAACTCTGTAGCTCTGTTGTTCTTCACAGCTGCTCACTGTGTAAAGATGGAGCATTTTAGGAATGATGGCTCCCTTGAAAACTGTTCATCACAACCCTGTGCTTTGCAAGATGCAGTAGAGTCTCTTCTGTAGACGGCTTCTCACAACCAATGAGCTCCCACACAGAGCAATACAATCATTTCAAATGCTGTCAGTCATCGGTTGGGGTGCTGAGGATGCGAGAAATAGGAAGGGTCTTCGTGCGTTGATTCTTAGAAATAGTTATTAATAGAAGAACCTCTTCTCTTCATGGAATATATTATGGTATAAGTGGACAAAGGGACCCCAGACACTCAGGACTGTGCCTATTGTTCTTTGCTAAGTAGTCACACAGACCGTTGTTTGTTCCTTCCCAGTTTAGAGTGTAGGCCAGGATTAGACTAGTGAGTATCCTGGCTGTCTCACTTGTGTGCACCTTAGACAGCTTACACAGAAACAGGCTCTCAGGAAATGCTCTCTAGGCTTTCGGAGGAACTGTCTCTTCCCCAGGAGAGCAGGTTTCCCATTCTAGTGTTGCTGATGTACGTGCCGAGGCCAGGGTGCTGCACTAGTAGCTATACATGAAACAGAGAACCATAATAAATGTAGAAAGGGACTTAGTGAGGACAGACCTACATTGAACCTTTCTGGTGAAGAAGGTTAAGGTATGTTCTGGTGAGGCAGGTATGTTCTGAGAACTACCTTTTCAGTGAGTCAGGCCTCTCGCCTCTATGAACAAAACACCCCACAAGTGGTTTGATGTAATATATTGTTAGGTGACTAAGGCAAATAGTATCTCCTTAAGCTTCAATTATGACGTGTGTGTTTGGCTCAAAGATTGGCTTTCCTGAATCTTAGATGCTGGGAGACCCCAATGCTGAAGCAGTTTGAGAGTGACTGAGTGAGTCTTTCTTGAGCATTTCCAGGAACCAGGATCATATTCTTTCCCAAACAGGTTTTCTTAAGCTTTTTGGTCTGTATAACAGAACTGAAATCTGTTTGCAGGAAGTGAGCCCTCTAGGTTAGTGGTGGTATCCTCAAAGGAGATTATTTTTGAGATCACATCTCTTAGCTTTGCCTAGATTTTATCCTGCTGAGCAGTTTTGTCCCTTTGTCTTACTCATGGTCTTGTCAGCCATCAACAGAAAAGAGTATGGGTTGATGAGGGAATATAGATCTCAATATCTCAAGTATCTTAAGAAAACTTGGACAGCTGGGGTGCTGTGCTCAGCTGTCAGGGTGATGAACTGGAAAACGTCTTAGAGCTCATGTCATCTGCAGAGGTTTTTACTGCCCCCTCCATATGTGTATTCACCAGCCATTTAGGAATAAAATCAGTTTAAATGAGGAGCACAAGCTAAAACTGCATAGGGTAGGGATTTAAAAGGAGTGTGCATTCAAGTATTTTCCTTCTGTCCAGAGGAAGCGTTTTAGTTCTGGTACATTCTAGATATAGTCTCTACTTGGAATTCAGACCCTAGTTATTGTCCTTTAATGACCTTGTGTGTTTGTGATGGAATCCTTGTATGCTGCCCCCTCCACTGCATGAAAGAGGGAGGACTGTCAGGTCACTGTCACCTTTTGTTTCCCGAGAAACAAATATGGTCAGGTGCATTATTGGTGGTCAGTTATGACATTTGAAGAACATTTTCTGACTAGGACAATTTCCCAGGTACCTCCTTTAACCAAAAGTTTCCTGGAAATTTCCCTCTGGACTGTGCCTTTTAGTTGAGTCTTCGTGTGAGTCTCTCTATTGCCCCTTATTCTTTACCACTTATTTTTCCTCCACTCCCCCTATCCCCAACCAGGTCAGCTGAGCTGCATTCCTTCCCACCTAAGGAAGAGAAGTTTCTCCAGCAGATTGTGGATTGCCTTCCCTGCATATTGATCCTCGGCCAGAACTGTAATGCCAAGTGCCAGCATGTTGAACCTGCTGCTGGGGGTGCAGGTGCTTCCCACTATCAAGCTGGACAGCGACGATGAGCTGTAGGCTTCGCGCCTCCGCTTCACTTATGGGACTCAGACCGGGTCAGCCTGGGCACTCCCGGCCAGTATGAACTAGTACATACGCTGGCTGCACACCAGAACAACTGGGAGACCATCCCCGAGGAGGACTTGGAGGTTCAAGAGGACAGTGAGGATGCTGCTCATGTTTAGCTGAGCTGGCAGGTGACAATGCATCATGCTCTCCTACAGGTACCAGCCTTCCACGTATGTCTGCACCAGCTTCTTTTCTGACTTTTTAGAAAAGTAGTCTGGTGCTGTGTATTCTGGGCTCTGAAAGGAACACAGTGAGAGAAACGTAATCCTCGACGCTAACTGGGCAGGCAGTAGCGTTTTCACGCCAGCCGCTGCTCATCATACTGCAGGTCCTGGGGAACGTTTGTCTCCATCAGAGAGGAAGGGATATGTGATATGTGATTGTTGCATCTTGACAAGATCTTACAGAGTAGGTTATCAGAGTTAAAAGGCCCTTTTTGTTTCTAGAACGGTTTCTAGCCATTTCTTTCTAAAGAGACAAGTGATATGATGAATAATTAATATTTTTAATAAAACTGAGAACCATGTGAGAAATTTTACTGCTTTCTCCTCAGACACTAGCTGTTAATTTACTGAGTGGGGTAGTTTCATTTCCTGACCTTAGAAGGAACACAGACCGGTTCTGATTCAATACAAAGGAACAAAAGATCCCTCCCGTCATTTGAAGAAGACCTTGGCTCCTTTTTATGTAAACTCCCAAGGAAGCACCAGGGCTGTGGCATCTCCTAAGCTATCATGTTGCCTCTTCATCATTCTGCTTACACACAGGAAGACTCCTCTCTTTCTGGCCTTCATTTGCTACTAGATAGCTAGGAGTAGGCCAAGGCTAGATGGAAAGGGGGGTGGTGAAGGATGTGATGGTTGGGGTCAGAGCAGGGTTCATCATCTAGCACAGTATGGCTGTGCTAGATGGGTGGGCTAGTTTGACCAACATGAGAGAGTGTCTTTGTTAGTACCTCTCCATCTACCCCTCTTCTAGGATACTTGGTGTCTCTGCCAGTTGACTGTGGCCTATAAAAGAGACAGTCTTCTCACTTCCTTCTACATGTTTCTTTTATCTTTATGTGCCAGAGTGGGATATGTAACAATCCCCATTTTCTCTCAGTCAATTGTAGTTGTGGCTTCCTCTGTTTTCAGGCGTTGTACTGCTGAGCCTACATACCAACCCTATTTGATTTACATTTCTAGAATTTTATTGCTTTTATTTATTTATTTAAGTGTGTTGTGTGTGTGCACGCACGTTTTTGGTGTATGTTTAGAAGCCAGAGCAGTATGCCAGATGCTTATCAGTCATGCTACACACACACACACACACACACACACACACACACACACCTCACACATACACACTCACACACACACCAAGATTATAATTGAGGAGGGTACTGGAATTACAAGTACTAGAGCAGCCTTTTCTTGGCATGGTTAAAATGAAGCTTCTCACTCTTCTGAGAAGTTCTCTAGTTTCTCTGCTCTTTTCTGTGGCTGATGAGATTTTCCTTAAGCAGTTTCTCAAGATTTGCTTCTTCTCCAAAGCTCTGATGTGGAGCTGGGAGCAGATTTACAGGGATTCTAAGCTTAGCTTCCTGTGATGCCAGGGGCTTTGTGGGCCTCTGTGGGTTTGGCTACCACTCTCTCACCACATGCTTTCAATCTGTCGAGTAATCAGGATACTGAACTCACTGTTGGAGCAGGGCACAGCTACCTGGAGAGTCCTCATGCCCATGCAAAAGATATTTTCTTCAGCTCCAGTTATATTTAGGATCAATGTGTTCATGCGTTCTATTGATTTGGAGAAGGGGTTGGCAAAGAAAGGAAACATTTAGCTAAAGGAAACCAAAATTGAATTAGGGGAAATGGATGTCCCTTTTGAGCTGTCAAACTATCAAGGCAGAATTTTTCCCCTCTGCCCTCTTATACAAATGGTCATTTTTCTAATATATAAAGTTACTCATAGCCTCACCATTTTCAGCATATTCTAAAATAGACCAGCTTTATATCAACTCACACTGCACATGTACCTCCAACTTGTTAGTCTGGCATCCTTGAGATTCCCAGGTTATGCTTTAATAAGGGGAACCACTGTTATGCCTTTAGTATTTGAGATCTTATTTAGTGTTCAGATGTAGCCTTTTTTTGTTTTTCTTTCCCAGTTGGCAGCATATTTCATAATCTCTCATATAAGTATTTTATATTCCCTCCCCAACCCCAACTCACTTTCTGTCATCTGCCATCTACCACCTCTTTTTTTTCAATCTCCTCTTACAGGATAATGGACAGGCACGTTGTCTGCCTCCACACTTGTACAGTCTGGTTGGTAGTGGGGTGTGTGTGTGTGTGTTGGTGTGTGTGTGTGTGTGGTGTGTTTCTTTTGTAAAGATTCAGTTTGCTCAACCTCAGAGGATTCCTCACAGCCCTGGCAGTGCTTCCTTTACTATGGCGGTTACATAATTTCAGTTGCTCTGAGGTCGTTGTTCTTCCTCTTTCCTCCTCTCCTCCTCCGTTGTCCTTCACCCCTCCTCATTGTCCTCTTCCCCTCTTCCATTATCTATCATCATCAACAACAACTATAAATGTTACTTATTTTGCCCAAGCTGACCTCCAACTTAATTCTTCTGCCATAGCCTACCACTTGCTGGGATTCTAAATATGAGCCACCACAGCTAGCTGTGTTGTTCCGCCCTTTCTGTAGCTGGTTATCCCAACAGGTACTTGCTGGCTCTTTGGGAATGTCCCTGTCACCTGCTACACAACTGGCATGGTGGCATGATTATTGGCTCATAACGATGTCTGCTGAGATATTTCAGGGAAACAGAGGAAGACAAACATTTCTAGACAAGGTTTACTTTGCAAATATTTGAACTAACCAGTTACAGTGATACATTTTTCTCTTTATAACCCTCAACAAGTAGTTAGCAGTGGGAATAACCTGTTTTTAATATATATGCTGATTTTTAATTATATCTTAGCAGTTAATGCTTTCAAAGTCTAGTCACCCCACAAAGCATCATAAGAGAACAAAAAATTTAAACAAAAATTTGACCCTGAAATTTCCTAAGATTATTGCTATGAGACTAGCTTCTCATACATTCTGGCTAGTTATTGGCATTTATTCTGGTGCCTAATAAAGAAGCATTTTATGTACCTGTCTCAATTAGGATTCTTATTGCCTGCAGTGAAACACCATGACCAAAAGAAAGGGTTTACTTGGCTTACACTTCCACATCACTGTAGAAAATCAGGACAGGAATTTAAGCAGGGCAAGAACCTGGAGGCAGGAGCTGATGCAGAGGCCATGGAGGATGCTGCGCCACTGGCTTGCTTCCCATGGCTTGCTCAGCCTGCTTTCTTATAGAATCCAGGACCACCTGCCCAAGGATGCACCACCCACAATGAACTAAGCCTTCCTCATTGACCAACACTTATTAAGAAAATGCCTTACCAGCTAGGATCTTATAGAGGCATCTCTCAATTGAAGTTCCCTCCTTTCAGATGACTTTTAGTTTGGTGTCAGAGTCGACATGAGACAGCCAGTGCATTCCCTTTGATGCTGCATTGTCTGTGGATGTAGTATTTAGATGAAAGGTCAGAGTTGATAGGTAAGAAGTATAACGAAGACTATGGCAAGATGCTGTTTTTTCAGGAAGGAGGGCATGGAATAGGTCCAGATGGTTTTTCCAAAAGAAAATAAATAAGGGCACGTTAAAATATCCAAAGAAGAGATATTCTAAGTATTCAAAGTAAAAATATTTAAAGAACTAATAGAAGTAAAGAACAGATTATTTTATGGGGCAAGAAAGGGGAACTGAAATGATGTATCAGGTAGGATGTAGGAAGTTCAGACCGACACTAAATCATAAATACCTTGGAGACAGTGAGCACGTGCTCTTTGCCTAGCAGTCTTACCCTTATTCTAGTATTCTGTGCATAGTGAAATGCAAGCCATCCTGCTCACACTGTTTGCCAAAGAAAATCAGGAACACTTATTCTATGTAGTAGACATATTAAGTAGATGTGTGGTTAAAAGTGAATTGTTTTCTTTGGTGCTGGGGATTGAACTCAAGGCCTGTGTATAACAAAGATTGTGACTTCTATCACTAAACCAAACCTCGAGCCAGGATTTTTTAAAATTCTTATCCAGGAGCTAGGGATGCATCTCAGTTGTAGATCTTCTGGCAAGTTTATGTCTACTTGATATGTTAGAGTCATCAGAGAGGAGGGAGCCTCAGTTGAGAAAATGCCTTCATAAGACTGGGCTGCAGACAAACCTGTGGGACATTTTTCTTAGTGATTGATGGGGTGGGGCATGCTCAGCCCATTGTAGGTGGTGCCAACCCTGTCCTGGTGGTCCTGGATTATTAAGAAAGCAAGCCGAGCAATCAGGGGAAGCAAGCCAGTAAGCAGCACCCCTCCATGGCCTCTGCATCAGCTGCTGCCTCCAGGTTTCCTGCCTGTTTGTGACTTCTTGTCCTGACTTCCTTCAGTGAGGAACAGTGCTGTGGAAGCATGAGCCACATAAACCCTTTCCTTTCCAACTTGCCTTTGGTCATGGTGTTTCACCACAGCAATAGTGACCCTGAATACGACAGCAGAGCACAAAGCTCCAGGTTATACTTGACTGTTAAGCTTATTGAAAATAATTTTTTTGTGATTTCTTTTTTTTGATACCACAGCCATTCTTAGATGATGCTGTCTTGTTTTACATGGAGGCTTTACTCTGCAGCCGGCATACTTCTTAAGCATAGGGTGTGAGAGAGGATTCTTCAGACCCCTGCTTAGCAAGTCATGCCTTCTTTTTTTCAGAACTTCCTTGACGTCAGGTTCAGGCAGTTCCTGATACATAGTAGTCTTTCAGGAACTGACTAAACATGGCCTTTGTGGCTAGATAGATGAGGAACTGTGTAGCCATCTGGGTTTGTCACTTAGCTCTGTGACTATGTAAGATGGTCTAGTCATCCCTGTATTTTGGGATTGATGTGAAGCAAAAATGAGACAAAATATATAAAGAACCCAGCAATGTTAACACATAATAAGCTAGCTCCTCCTTCCATTTAGAGAATAAATCAGTGTTTTTAAGAAGCATTCCTGGGCTGGAGGGGTGAGTCAGTGATTAAGAGTGTTCTTGAAGAGAACCTGGATTCAGTTCCCAGCTCGTGGGGCCACTTATAACTTCCTGTAACTCTAGCTCCAGGGGATCTTGACACCCTTTTCTGGCCTCTGCAGGCCCTGCACTTTCACATGTACACACACACACACACACACACACACACACACACACGCACGCACGCACACACAATTTAAATGTTTTACTTTTGAAAAGACAGAATAAAGTCCCTATTTTTGTAGTCATTTGTCTCTTCTCTGATAACCAGCTCAAATGCAGACTTTTCTCTTTTTTTTGCAAACCGAAGTCCCTTATGCTAGTGAACTTTGAGTTACCCAGCCTTACCAGGAATAAAACTCTTCACAGTTCATCCTACTTGCTTTTATAGTAAAACAGAAGAAGGTTGTTTAAGAAGGTTGCAAGTACAGAAGTGTGTGAAAATTTAACTCAGATCTTTCTTTTCCATCTATTTTCTCTTTGCCTGTGAGTCTCATCAGTCGCTGAATAAAGCTTCAGCTTCCTATTCAGATAGCCTCTCCATTCCTGTGCTTCTGGGATAGAGCTCTGGGATGGCCTCATATTAACCTCAGTTTCTTAGGAGCCATCTAATGGCCTAGAAACCTATTTACTTAACTTCCCCTTAGAGAGTATTGGTGTCAACCAGAGTCAATATATTTTATATGACATGGCAAGGAGTAGGGCCGTTTTTCTTTAATATGTAATTAATATTTAAAAGTGAGGAGCAGGTGAGATAGCTCAGTGGGTCAAAGTGCTGGCTGAGCATGCCTGAAGAGTGGCATTTGCTCTCTAGAACCCATGGTAGACGGATGAGAGAGGACTGATTTCTTCAAGTTGTCCTTTGACTTCCACATATGTGGTCTGTCACACGGCCACCTGTATTCTTCCATACACATATCATACACACCCTTAATAATAAATAAAGCTATGCTTAATAAAGTGGAAGTGAATTCAGAATCAACCCTGTAAAATAATAAATAAGAAACTTCAGATGCCAATGAGAGGGGTTGTGGAGGAAAACTGTAGCGTGGACATGGGGTAGGGCTCTCTTGTGACAAAAAGACCTTGAAGATCTTGTCATGCAGCGGACAGCAGAGAGGGTGGACCTCTCCAGCTCTTTCCAAACCTCGCACATCAAACCTTTCCAAAATAAAGTATTTTGCCTCAAAAAAAAAATGTTGGGTATTAGGGCGAAGTCTGCACTGTGTAAGTGCTCTGCATGGGCAGGATCGTTGCTCGATTAGTGTGCGCTGCTCTCCGTGTTGGTCTCAGGAACCCGGAGCTGTGGATGAGGAGGAAGCCAAGGCACTGCTAGTTCCCACCTTCGTCCTGAACACACAGATGTTTTGAGTCTCAGGAGCAGTCCTGGTTGGGAAAACAACATGAGTGAAAGGACCTTGGGGAGGAGACTCTCAGGTACCTCCCCACCCCGGAGGGAGTCAGGGCAGGACCTCAAGGCAGAATCCAGAGGCCATGGAGGGTGTTCCTCAGGACTTTCTCTGACACACCACCTGGTCAGGAGTGGCACCCAACACAATAGGCTGGGCTCCCTCAGATCCATCACTAATTGTGAAAACGCCCCAAGGCTTGTCTATTTTTCAGGTAACTCTAGCTTAGTCAGGTTGACAACTGACGTCATCCTTTCTGTAACTGAGCTTTAGCAGCTGAGTTAGCGTCCTACCAACTGAGCAGATAAACATCAGGAGCACTCAGCCTTCTTGGTGCGCTGAGTGATGAACAGTTGGCTCTACCACTTCATACGGAAACAAAGCCAAAGAACTGCCCTCTCTGCTGTTCTCAGAGTAGCAAGCACTTCTTTTACATTCTTTTCTTTTTAAAATTTTCCTTTTTTCTGTTTTCAAATTCTTCTCTCAATACCTTCCTGACCTCAGCCTCTTTTCTCTCCACTCCTACCAGTCCCCACCTATCCTCCTTTTACCATTTTTCTTAATCTTGCTAGAAGATGGTTTACAGAACCTCTATGTGGTCCCTTGAATTTGTGCCAGAATGTATCCTACAAGAGAGCTCTTCCATTGTGATTCAAATGGGAATCAAGGGTTCTATTCCTGATTCCTGAGTTTTCTCTTGACTATTGCTTTCAAGCAGCAGGGTCAGATGAATGGTGTGAGATGCGACCTGAAAGGTGCAAAGAGTTTGTCATGACAATCACATGTGCTTCTGAGGCAAGTAACAGAAGCACTGTTTCTTATCGGTTAATCCACAGTTACTGTGTGCTGTCTGACTGTTCTGATTGTGTTCTTAGTTGTATGCTGGGGCTGGTTCTGGGTGGTAGGAAGGTGAGGGTAAGATGTCTATCTCATGTGGCTACAATGGCCTTGGGACAGCTCTGTATTAATATTATTTCCTACTCTCTGCCTCCAGAAGACAGTCATTAGCTTTCACAAATCCCTCTGTGTCCAGGTGATATTGACTCTGCATGAGTGGCAGTCTGCATCTGACACTCATGGGAGAGCTGCAGGACCAGCTGCACGGCAAACTGACGGGGTGGGAGAAGAGAGCACTGTGTTTGCTTTCTGTCCATTTTATTTAGTGCAAACATGGATTTACAATAGTCAGGCAATAGCAGTCCTTCCCAAGCACTGAGGAGGTTGAAACAGAAGATTAAATTGTTTGTGCTACTTAGTGAGTTTAAGGCCTACATAGGGTATATGTGGAGATCCTGTCTCAGAACAGCAACAACAGAAAAAACCTAAAACAGAAACACTACCAACAGCCAACACAGAGGTTTAGGAGTGTACAGCTTTTCTCAAAAGTGCTAGTACAATCATTACAAGCCTTTAGTCTGGCAGGTGTGGTGACACATGCCTGTCATCCCGGCACTTCAGATGTGAGGCAGGGTACTGACATAAGTTTGAGGCCAACAGGTATAGCAGGTTCAGGCCAGCCAGGGCTGTACAGAAAGGCCTGCAGTTAGGCTCGGGAGATGGACTGTTAGGATGTGCTTCCTTAAGATGCCATATGTAAGTCAAGGCGCAGAAGGTGGTGTTGGAACAGCAAGTGTCAAACAAGTTTTCCAACCAGATCCCAATTCCCTGCAGTTTGAGGCACAGACACTGTCTTTAAAAAAAGGCCTTTAATCAGAAAATTTCTTTTAATGAATTTGTACTTATGAGTAAATGTTTTCTCTCTCTCTCTCTCTCTCTCTCTCTCTCTCTCTCTCTCTCTCTCTCTCTCTCTGCTTTTTAAGACAGAGTTTCTCTGTATAGCTCTGGATGCCCTGCAACTAGCTCTGTAGACCAGGCTGGCCTCAAATGCATAGAGATCCACCTGCCTCTGCTTCCTGAGTGCTGGGATTAAAGGCATGTGCCACCACTGCCTGTTCTTTCTGTTCTCTTAAAGAGGGTGTCTGTCTTATGTATGGACTTGGCAATTTTGGCTGATGGTTTTCTTAGGCACAAAGGGGTCCTTGAGGAAAACCTAAAAATGTTTGATTTAACCAAATAAAATTATTCTGAAAAAAATTTGATGAAATTTATCTTTTATTTATTTTTTGACAATTTCATATGAATGTAAATAATGTATCTTCATCATTTCTATCCTAACTCTTCCCCTCTCACTCTTCCTAGGCACCTAACATGTCCCCATCTCGACTTCATGCGTCCACCTCCCACCCCCATTTTTTTATAATCCATTTAGTCAATTAATGCTGCCTGTTGGAATGGTGACTGGTCTTGTTAACTTGACCCTGTGCAGGTAACTAAAGCTTCAGTGAGTGCATGAGTGTACTGGCCATGTCTTCCAGACATGTTCCTTAAGCCTTGATGCACGTGGAGCTTTATATAGATATGCTATGTCGGGTCCAGTCACATATCTCAGCATTTTGACTGGCTATGAGTTGCTTAGTTAATTACTGGCCACTACAGGGAGAAGCTTGTTTGGCTAAGGCTGAGGTCAGCAATTTGACAACATGGTTAGTTAGCAAGGCAGCAGTAGGCGTTTCCCTCCTACGGCCTGTGACCTCCCAGGCTTGGGCTTTTGGTCAGGTTTACAGTACCAGCTATAAATTCCCTTAAATGAAAAATTTGCAGATAATACTTAGACTTTGAAAATTTTGCTTTCTTCCTATAATAAAATTGGTTCTATCTTTCTATGATGTCTGGGGGCTGGAGTATAGCCCAGTTGGTAGAGTGCCTACCCACCACATAGGAAGGCCTGGGTCTAGTCTTCAACACTGTGTAAGGAAAGCATAACGATGCATGTCTGTGATGTAGCATGTGGGTAGAGACAAGAGGATCAGGAATTCAAGGTTCTTCTTGACAACACAGCAAGTTTGAGGCCAAACTGGGATACATGAGACCCTATCTCAGAGCGGGAGTATACACTTAGAGGAGCTGTGGTTAAAACAAAACAAAACAAAAACTACATATAATTTATGTAGTGTATGAGCCATAGAGATGGCCCAGGAGGTGAGAGAAAGCCCAGATTCAATCTGGAGTCTGCCACCAGCCCGAGTGCCAGCAGCATTTGCATCCCAGCGCTCCTACAGTGAGATGGAGAACTGAGTGGACCAGTTACCTGGAGTGTGCAGCACAGCAGCCCAAACTAGAGCTTGCCTCACAATAACGAGGAAGGAACCACCTCCTGAAGAGTCCTCTGACCCCGTCATACAAACACCAGGCTCCCTCTTCTCGTTCTCTCTTCCTCTGGTCCTTAGGACTCTCTTCAGTCTTTTTCTCACTGTTCCTTGTGACTTTGCTGTGGTATTTATGCAGTTGTGTATTCCAATCTAAACCTTGAAATCTTATGAACCAGCTTTTTGAAGATGCTTACCTGAAGCGACTGCTCGCATCCCAGCATGTGTAAGTCAGGGCAGTAAGAGGCTGTTCTGGACAGCAGGATGAGAGCCGGGCATGGTTTCCACCTAGAATACACTCCCTGCATTTTGGGGAGAGAAGAAACAGCAGACTCCTCTTGATCTGGGCTTGGGTAAGGAGCGGATGGACTTAGGTAGTTTGCTCAAATTGAAAATGAGATGCTAAAAGGCTCAGGTTTCTCGGAGCTCAAGTGACTAAAGTATCATGTGACTTACCTGGAAATAAAGTTTAGGTTTTTGTTTTATTTTATGTTTTTCTGCTGGGGGTAGGAAGTGGGGTGGAATTTGTTTTGACAAAGGGTTTCTTTGTATAACCCTGACTGTCTTGGAACTCACTGTATATACCAGGCTGGCCTCCAACTCAGAGAACTGACTGCCTCTGCTTGAATGCTGGGTATAAAGGTGTGCGCCATCACTGCCTGGCAAGTTTAGTTTTTTGCTGGCAAGAAAGTGAGAAACTTTGTGCTTTTTTTCTTAAGGTTTATTTATTATATATACAGTATTCTGCCTGTATGTATGCCTGCACACCAGAAGAGGGTACCAGATCTCACTGTAGATGGTTGTGAGTCACCATATGGTTACTGGGAATTGAACTCAGGACATCTGGAAGAGCAGCCAATGCTCTTAACCTCTGAGTCATCTCTCTAGCCTGAACTTTGTGCTTTGTAAAAAAAGGAAAAAAGGAAAAAACAAAAACATAGTACAAACATGTATCAGTGCTGATAGAAGACAGGTACTAGATAGATAAATAGGCTACCTTTCTCTGACCTTTCGTGTCTAGAGAAGGCTATTAAAGAGGGGGGTATTTCAGGATTTCATTTTAAAATACATTTTATCAAATACAGATACCTTCACAGTAGGAAAGATGGCTTGGTGTGTGTACCTTTGGGCCTGGCAGCGTGCACACACGCGCACATACACACATACACGCACACACACATACACACACACACACACACAGAGTAAAATGTAAAAAGAAGAAAGTTGCTTCCAGCCCAGATTAATAGTACAAGCCTGTAAAATAGGCACCTGAGAGGTAGAAGGAGGATCAGGAGTTCAAGGCTAGTATTGGCCACATAGCAAGTAGCAAGTCTGAGGGCACATGACTACATAAGAGAGATCCTATCAAAAAAACAAAACAAAACAGAAACAACAAACTTAAGTTTCAAATAAATATTCAGTCTAGCAGTTGTCAAGGACTTAAACCTGAACAGATACAGGATGAATTCTTTTAGAGCTTTGTAAGATATATTCTGTAAGTTAACTCTGCAAGAAGGCTTGGTTTGAGTTTGTAGATCTCTGAGGGCAACAGGAACTGTGTACTTAAGTTCTCAGTTGATGACTGGCCATAGTCCCCACTCACACCTTTGTGACAGTTTCAGAGAGATGAGGAGCAACGGTACACTGGATAGAAATATATGCTCAGGAGAGAGAGAAAGCAAAAGCAGAAACTACAGAATAGGAAAAAGACCCATGGAGGATTTATTTCAAAACCAAGGGGCTTTCTGGAAAGTTCTGTACAAATTTGGGAGTATCAGTTGTGATGAAGTTCTGTTGTGTGTGACACACAAAAGTGTAGGCAAGCAGGTTAATTCCTCCTCACGTGGGCAGCTGAGGGTCAGGCTTCCCTTTTGTTACTGCTTCATTATTCTTTTGCTTCTGATGTTTGAGATGGGGTCTCTCTACATAGCCCTGGCTGTGAACTCACTCTGTAGACTAGGCTGGCTTCACAGAGACCCCCTGACTGCCTGCTAAGTGCTGGGATTAAAGGTGTGTGCCACCACACTCTCTCTCTTTTGGTGCCTACCTGCGAGTTTGCCTGAGGCAGCTACACACAGCTGCTACTCTGTCATGTCCTTGTGCAGAAGGAAGATGGGCAAGGCCAAAAGGCATGCTTCCTGCTAGAACCCATCAGTTCTGTTTTTCATTTTCTCTTGCCTTACCCCAATTTCCCCAAAATATAAAGACTAAATATTGGCTTGATGATCCTTATTATCTGCCATACCAAGTAATCATAATTGTGTGTGTATGTGTGTGCATGCATGTGGCATAGAATTGAGTGTGCAAGCTCACACATATGCAGAACCAGAGTAGGACTTTTGCTATTGCTCTTTACCGTATTACCTTGAGACAGGATCTCTCGCTGAACCCGAAGTTTCCTGAGCCAGGGGGCTCTTGTGGCCATTCCTGGACCTTTATGCAGCTGTTGGGAATGGACTCGGATCCCATGCTTGTGCACCCTTACCCAGTGAGCACATGCCTATATTCATCATGTTATCACCACAGTGTAACCTGACTGAGCCTTTGGGATATCTGCAGAGTCCTGGAAAATGACAGAAATGTTTGGTGACTTTGGCTATCAGTTTGCAGAATGATTTCTTGGTTCAACAACTGATTGTATTGTGGATTTACTGTGCTAGATATTGGCATTCTAATAGTGAGTAAGTAAATACGGCCTCTTCCTTCAAAGGATTTATAGGCTAACAGGGAACAGAATCTTCTCTTCCCTTTTCTTCCTTTCCTTCCCCCTTCTATTTCCTCCTCTCCTCTTCTTCCCTCTCTTCTCTTCATTTTTTTCTCACTTCTCTTTTCTTTTTTCTTCCTTCTCCCTCTCTTTCCTTCTCTTCCTTCTGAGATAGGATTTCCCCAGGCTCTGGTAAAGGTTGGCCTGGAACTCACTGTGTGTCCCAGGTGGCATATGCCACTACACATGTCTAAACAATATGGGTTTCACATAAGTCATCTATGAGTGTTTTGAATGCAGATAAGGAGAGACAGAGTGCCAGGGACCCTGTAACGGGAACGACTGTAAGGTGTGATGACACTTAAGGGCTGCTGGTGCTAGCCAGGCTGGCAGGTGGGGACAGAGATGTGA
This sequence comes from Arvicola amphibius, assembly GCF_903992535.2. Classification (NCBI taxonomy): domain Eukaryota; kingdom Metazoa; phylum Chordata; class Mammalia; order Rodentia; family Cricetidae; genus Arvicola; species Arvicola amphibius. The sequence continues at coordinate 87,648,423 of NC_052058.2, read as the reverse complement.
GTGGAAGGCAAGAGGGAGAAGACAGGATTACCTCCTGTCTGAGAGTTGCCCTAAGAATTCATTTGTCTTACACTATTTGTCCCCTTTTCATGGGGAATCAATAGGAATTTATAAGAATTCAAAGGAAGGCAGGTACTGTTCTTTTCATCTGAAATGGCTGAAGGGACTGCCATCCTTTCTACTTTTATTTTCTCTGTCTAGATGAATGCTTGCCTTTGCAGGTCACAGAAGGGGGTATTAGGAACCAAGGAAGTAGGTGAACAAGTGACTGGGGTACACTGAAGTCCCGTTGCTCCGTTGCTCCGTTATTCATCCGGATTTTGGTTTTAGTGTAGATGAGACTCAAGGGAGGCAAGGATTGGTTCCAACCCTGAAGTACTGATCTGACCCCTTCTCCTTCTAGGAAGTGGATATTGTGGTGGCGCCGTGCCACAGCCACCGGCCTGCAGTAGATGTTCTGGGTGACTTGGCGAATGATTTCTTGCCTGTGATAACCTACGCACTTCACAAAGATGAACTCTCTGAGAGGGACGAGCAAGAGCTTCAGGAAATCAGAAAGTATTTCTCTTTTCCTGTGTTCTTTTTCAAAGCACCCAAGCTGGAGATTATGGACTCCCCCAGCGGGCGAGCAGAGAGTGAACGATCACCACTGTATCGACAGCTGTTGGACCTGGGCTATCTGAGCAGCAGTCTCAGGAACTGTGGAGCCCCTGACGAGGACAGCAAAGCTCAGAGCATGTTGGTGGAGCAAAGTGAGAAGCTGAGACAATTGAGTACCTTTTCTCACCAGCTGCTACAGGCCCGCCTAGTGGATGCAGCCAAGGCCCTGAACGTGGTGCACTGCCGCTGTCTTGACATCTTTATTAACCAGGCTTTTGACATGCAACGAGACCTACAGATCACTCCTAAACGTCTAGAATACACTAGAAAAAAGGAGAATGAATTGTATGAATCATTGATGAATATTGCCAACCGAAAGCAGGAGGAAATGAAGGACATGATTGTTGAGACACTCAACACCATGAAAGAGGAACTTCTGGATGATGCTGCCAACATGGAGTTTAAAGGTAGGTTCTAGAGCTTAAAGGGGTGTTGGGACTGTAGAGGCCTCTGATTATTATTTTTTTTCAAATAACTGCATCTTTTAATGGCAGTAATACAATTACTGGGTTACAGGATTAAGAGACCACATGAGGGAAGGCAGGTGAGACACTGAGTACAAAAGGGGACAGGGGAGTCATGCCACAATCATTGTAAAAATACAGTACATTATATACATATTTGCACCGTTGACTTTCAACTCGGAAATGCTGTTTACACTTTTGTTGCACTCCTGGTTAGAGAACAAGTTTTCTCTAAAGTGTGGCCTGCTGGCGAGTGGAATTCAGGCAGTTTCCTTGTCCCATGAGGGTCTTCTCTGACTATTCCAAGAGGAGGAATAGTTCCTCTCACCACAGATTTCATTCAGATTTAAAAATTCATTTAATTTCTTTAACAAAAGAAAAATTTTCTTTTTCAAATGTAGACCAGGCTGGCTTTAAACTCATGATCCTCCTGCCTCTGCCTCCTGAGTGCCGGGATGACAGGTAGGCACTACCAAGCCTGGCTTTTACAAAAGAGAACTTTCAGAGGGGTAGGACCCAGACACTGCCACACTGCACTCTTCCTGTCCTACACTTACCATGGTCCCAGTCTAGGAGACCAAGGCTGGAGTCCAAAGACAAATCTCATTGATGACTGTTTAAGGAAACAAAACAAAATTAAAAAAAAAAAACACAAAGACAAACAAAACCAATCTGATCTTGGTGCACTGACTCCACAGGGTGTTATCCCTATGGGGCACAAGCCCCTCCCACCCTGGCTTCAGGCCCTAAACTGTTTTGAAGGAATTTCTTTTTGGGTTGTGGATGGTATGGGGGAAGGTAACAGATGGGTATGTGGGAGCCTATCTCTCCCTGAGGTGTGTCAGGTCTCCTTTTCAAAAGGAAGCAGCTGGGCCAAGAGATCCATATAGAAAAGGCAGGCTACAAGAAAGCAGACCTCTAGGGCTTGGCGAGTGACCCAGAGGCAGAATGGCCTACAGCAGGTCTTACCCAGTTCCCTGATCCAATCTTGGGGATGTGGTCACAGGAAGTATCCCCTGGGGCTCTGGACAAGGCCAGATCTAAGGTGGCTAGTGGGGGAAGCTGTGGCACTGCCTCTGCCAACTGGGATCTGGCAGATGCCTTAGGCCTCCTCATCCCAAGGTTCCTTTCCTAGAAAGGACCAACACATCACTTTGACCCCGGACTCTACTGTTTCCTCATGCCTCCTATTGGAAAGCACCCACAAATCCAACACTGCAACAGACAGCTTCTGTTGGCTTGGGAGGGAAAAGCAAACAGAAAAGTACTCTACAGGGGACAGGGCTAAGGCGCATGAAAGCAGCTAGCAGACATACTTTGCCAGGGCTAACCTTGGCCTCCCTCCTCGGGAATCTGGCAGGTGGCCACACCACCAATCCTGGATCTGTCTCGAGGGTCAGGCCAGCAGCACTGGACAGGTAATACTGAGGGAGAAGGCTTTGAGGGGCTGCCCCACCCCTCTCAGGCCTACAGGCTGCAGGTCTGTCTCACTCAGAGTCTCCTGGAGGACTAGAGGGTGTCACTTTCAGGACAAACCCTAGACAGAGGATGTGGGGTGCACAGGCCTGAGCAGGTCAGGGCCAGGACCTTTCTCTCCTTTGGACATTTTCTCACTTCACTTTTGCTTTGTCCTGAAGCAGGCTGTCACAGGCTGAAGAGAGGAGGCCTCTGATTCTTTGAGCTAGAAATTGGATACCCTGATTCTTTTTTAATTACTTTATTTATGTGCATCAGTATTTTGCCTGCATGTATGTCTGTATGAGGGTATCAGATCCTCTGGAACTGGAGTTATATACCATTGTGAGCTGCCATGTGATTGCCGGGCATTGAACCAGGGTCCTCTGGAAGAGCAGCCAGTGCTTTTAAGCTTTGAGCCATCTCTCCAGCTCCCATGTCTTGATTCTTAAGGTCCAGCAAGAGGACATCTGTCTTAGTTAGGGTTTCTATTGCTGTGAAGAGATACCGTGACCATGGCAACTCTTAGAAAGGAAAACATTTAATAGGGGCTGACTTACTGTTTCAGAGGTTTAGTCCATTATTGTCATGGTAGGGACACGGTGGCATGGAGGCAGACATAGTGCTGGAGGAGCTCAGAGTTCTGTGTCTTGATTTGCAAGCAGCAGGAGTCTCTGTTCACACTGGGTGTAGCTTGAGCATATGAGACCTCAAAGCCTACTCCACAGTGACACACTTCCTCCAAGAAGGCCACACCTCCTAATAGTGCCACTCCCTAGGAGCATATGGGGGCCAATTACACTCAGACTACCACAGAGCAAAGGTGAAAGTACAGCATAGTAAAATTCTTCAAGCAGCTCTTCTCATGAGTACAGGGATGCAGACAGAAGGTGGGGATTAGACGCTAAGGATGAATTTAGGAAAAGGTAAGCTCATGGCTCAGGAAGGAATAAAAGCATATCTTAAGTCCATGAGAGCAAAAGAGGTTTGCTTTTTGTCCCATGATCTTGTTTTAGCTTCAGGCTGCTCCTGAAATCCAGCTCAGGAAAATTTCCGAGAGCATGTTTAGCTTTTCTGGCAGTCTCTCATTCATCAAGAATGACTGTTAACAAAGTGGGGGAAGCCATCAGTCAGGGCTTTTGGTGTCCGAATTCTCAATGCTGCTGACTTTTGTGCTGTTTGACTCTCCATGCATGAGCATTAGCTCTACCGCACAGTAACTAAAACGACACTGTTTTCAGTCACTCTTGACATTTTCAGTTACGAGTACATATGCACATCAGAAGTGCTCAGACTGTGAAAGCCACTTTAGACTTTGTCAGTGCTGTGTTTGTTAGAATCTTCACTAGATAGATGCTGCTTATTTTCATTGTTTAGATGAGGGAATAAAAAGGCTTAAAAGGGTTTAAGCAATTTTGCCAAAGGTCCTACAACTAGTAAATAATAAAGGTAGAATATGAACTGAGACAGTCTAACTCTTGAGAGAGAGAGAGAGAGTGTGTGTGTGTGTGTGTGTGTGTGTGTGTTAACATGGTCTCACTGTGTAGTCCTGGATGTCCTAGAATTCACTATGTAAGCCAGGTTGGCCTCAGACTCACAAAGATCCATTGCCTTGATTTCCTGAGTACTGGGATTAAAGGAATGCACCACCACACCCAGTCCTTGAGCCCGTATTTTATAATTCAGTGCTTTACTGCTTAAACCAGCCATTCTCAGCATCTGAGTCGTGACCCCTTTGGGGGTTGAATGACTCACAGGGGTCACATATCAGATATTTACATTATGATTCATAATAGTAGAAAATTACAATTATGAAGTAGCAATGAAAAATTTTATAGTTGGGGATCACTACATCATGAGGAACTGCATTAAAGGGTCATTGGGAAGGTTGAGAACTTCCGGTTTAAACTGCTCTAAGTTACTGATACCCCCTTCATCCTGGTCCCCAGCTTCAAATCCTCAGCGTGTGCTGTGTTGTCTTTTCCCCTGAATTCCCTCGTTTAAAGAGTTGTCAAGTACCCATGAGTTCCTTGAGCTTTCATATCTACCCATGCTTTGCTTTTCTGTATATTTTTTGAGACAGGATTTCATTGTATAACCCAGGCTGGCTTTGAACTTACAATCCTCCTGCCTCAGCCTCTTTAAGTGTTGGGATATAAGCATTCATAACACTCCTGGTTCTAGTCTGTCTTCTTTAATCTGTCTGAAGTACTTTTATCCAATCAGTCTCCTTGCTTGTTTCTTTCTTTCTTTACTTCATCTTTATTGGCTTACTGTTCCACAGACCAGTCCTGAGCACCTCAGTCTAGCCCGAGAGCCCCAAAGCCTTGATCAACTGCGCCAGCCTTACTTTCCATTCTTCACCTTCCTGTGGTCTTAACTGGGGTGGTCTTAACTGCTTGATGCCCTTCATACAGTCCCTAAACCTTTCTTTGCATGTGTCCTGCCTCAAATCCTAAATATCCTTTATTTTTCTGTGAATTTTTCCAAGTCCAGCCACCCTTTAAACGCCACATTTTGTGAATCATCAGTTCTGCCATCTGCTCGCAGCTGCACTCATTGATGCCCCGCACATCTCACCCGTAACATCTGTCGTCTTTTACTTCCTTTAGTATATACTTCTGTGTTCTGAAATGCCAGAGTTGAAGAAAATGAACTTGGAGTTATTCATCATCTTATACCTTGCATCAAAAACAAAGAATCTCCTTTCTTTCCTTTATCCCCCTCTTCTCTCTTTTTTCAGTAAAAATGAATAGAGATGTATCTTTGGTGGCTGAGAAATGTTCATTTCAGTGGAAGTTCTAGAGTCTTCTGAACACTTCACTAAGTACCCTGGATCATCAGTGCTGGCATGGTACCCACATGATGACAGCCGGCCAGAGCAGCAGGGTTAGGTGACAGTGTAATGTTGGGTTGTACTGTGGAAGGTATACCACATTTAGTGCCTTTGATGCAATGTTTAGCTTAAACAGATCTTGGAATAACTGGAGCTAGTAGACCAAATGTCTGACTCTGCTTACTTGTAGGTCTGTGGATCCACGAACTTATATAGCTACATATTGGGTGCAATTTCATATCTCGTTCTTGTGTTGTTCTGAGTCCTTTCTGAGTACGTTTGAAGCAATAACAAATTGATTTAAGAGCAAGCTTGCACATAATCTGGTAGGACCAGATTTCTGTTGCTATTTGTCTTTAAATAAAGGTCAGTCACGTGTTCTGGGTAATAGGATGTACATACTTTAGGAAATATTTATGTTTTAATCTAGGTGTGGTGGCATATGCCTGTATTCCCAGCTCCCAGGAAAGAGGCAGAAAAGTCATAGGTGTGAGGTCAGCCTGGGCTATGTATGGAGTTACATGTAAAATTTTTTTTTCTTGTTTTATGTAAGGACTGAGAGATCAGCTCCCAGCTCCTACCCAGGGTTTCAAAAGAAAAATGTTTCTCAGGAGTGGGGAAAATGAAAGATTTGTATACTAATTTCACTCACTTGATCTGAGGGTCATTTTCTTTATTTCTTCTTTAATTCTAATTCTCTTGTCCTAATTGCCTATAATTTCTTATTTCTAATTTTCTGTTCCAATCTTTATTCTTTTACATCCTTATTCTTATTCCTCTACATTCTACATTCTTATTACTTCTCTGTTACAAATTCCCAAGCATATGTCTATAAAACACAGACTTTTAAGTGTTTTATAGTCCACCTGGAACAATAGATACAGTTGTGAAACATGTTTTAGTATGTTTCTATTCATCAAAATTATACAGATAAATGAGAAGTCATCTTCCTGACCATCCACAAATGCATGTGCCCATAAGATTGAGATGTAATTATGAGATTACATGTATACATCACATGAAAATGCATGGTGATGGGGAGATACCATAGCTGTTATTGCACAAGTGAAATTACTGATGATAGCAACAGTTTTCAGAGTCAGTGGCAGGGCTCCTCCAATAGAGAACCATTTGTCTGGTGGGTTGGCGTCTGAACTATCAATTGCTATAAGCTGTAATTGTGTCATGGCCTGTAATATGTAATAGCTCGTGACATTTGCTCTGACAGTAAGCTGGGCAGTTGTGGCGCGCGCCTTTAATCCCAGCACTCGGGAGGCAGAGGCAGGTGGATCTCTGTGAGTTTGAAGTCAACCTGATCTACAGAGCTAGTTCCAGGTTCCAAAGCTACAGAAAAACCCTGTCTTGAAAAAATAAAAAAAAATCTTAGATTTGAAACAAGTGAGGTTTATGCTCAAATTTTAGCTGTATTGCTTCCTGACTGCACATTTTCTCTCCCAGTGCCTACTTTGTCTTATCCCTGAGGCTATTTCCTAATCTACAGAATATATCCATTAATATCTATCAACAAAGGTACCATGAAAATGAAGTGAAATTACCTATATATAGTGCTTACTATTGTGCCTTTCAAATAGTTTCCACTGAGAGAATGGTGTTCTTCTCCTCCTGTAACTGAAACCTAAAAGCTACTAAGATCAACAGACTTGTTTTAGACATAACTGCTGGTTTTCAGGATCTTATTTAATGTAGTGGCTGAGCATCGCCTGGCTTTTGATCTTACTGTGATTCAGAATTTGACAGCCAACTCTATCTTTTCATAGCCACCATCAGGGTAGTTCAGCAGTGATGACTTGGGAGCTGCCCTTATTTAGTGTGTCTGCACCTTTCCTTCACTGCTAACTAGTGTATCTCTGCCTCTGCAGATGTCATTGTCCCTGAGAATGGAGAAACAGTGGGCACCAGAGAGATCAAATGCTGCATCCGACAGATCCAAGAGCTCATCATCTCCAGGCTCAATCAGGCGGTGGCCAACAAGCTGATCAGCTCAGTGGATTACCTACGGGAAAGCTTTGTTGGGACCCTGGAACGGTGTCTGCAGAGCCTTGAAAAATCACAGGATGTTTCAGTTCATATTACCAGCAATTATCTCAAACAGGTATGAAAAGAATGGTTGCTAAGACACTGTGTCACAGATAACATCTAGAATAATTCACACACAAGCCCAACTTCACATTAGCCACGGATTTCCCTTCGAAACAGTCTAATTGAAATTACATTTTGTTTTCCTGCTATATGACTACTGCCCGGGGGAGGTACTTAGGAGTTGTAAAATTACAGTTGATAAAAATGAATAGAAGGCCAGGCGGCGGCGGTGGCGTGCGCCTTTAATCCCAGCACTCAGGAGGCAGAGGCAGGTGATCTCAGTGAGTTCAAAGCCAGCCTAATCTACAGAGCTCCAAAGCTACACAGAGAAACCCTGTGTCAAAAAAAGAAAAGAAAAGAAAAGAAAAATAAAGGAAAAAAAGAAAAGAAAGTACAAGAGGTGATGAACTTTAGTTGACTCTGTATATGTTTAGGGATAAATTTGCAAGCCTTCAGACTGGACTGTAATTCTTTGGTTTGGGCCGGCAGAAGGTAGGAGTGATGCACATGTAGCCAAGACTGGCCTGACTTTTAACTTGCTATTTTGGTCAAGGTTGGTCTTGAATTCTTATTCTCCTGCCTCTGCCTCCCAAGTGCTGTGTCTGGCTCAACGGTGTATGTGTGTGTGTGTGTGTGTGTGTGTGTGTGTGAGAGAGAGAGAGAGAGAGAGAGAGAGAGAGGCTCTTACTCTATAGACCAGTTGGCTGAGAACTTGCTATCTAGAACAGAGTGGCCTCAGAGAGACCCGCCTTCCTCTTCCTCCCAGGTACAGGGATTAAAGGTATATATATATATATATATATATACCACTACACCCAACTTGGACTTGTTCTTAAAGTTGTTCAGAAATGACTAATCTGCATGTGCTCCTTCACGTGTTCTCTTTCAGATCTTAAATGCCGCTTATCATGTTGAAGTCACATTTCACTCTGGGTCCTCAGTTACAAGGATGCTTTGGGAACAAATCAAGCAGGTGAGTGTTCCTCAGAGAAGTCATTTCAATCCATGTTGGGCTCACTTACATCTTAGACTCTCCAACAGAACAGATTGTAGAATATGCTGTTAAAGTAGGGTGGCCATTATTTGGTGGCTTGCCTCTCTGAAAGAATTCTGTTGTATGCTTGTTCTCAATTAATGACTACCAGTGTTCCCTTTAAACCCTAAAACGCCATAGACTTAGGTAATACTTGATGAAGCCACAGAATTCCACCTCACTAGTTGTTTTGTCTTTTATTCAGCCTAAATGTTTTCTCAGAAGTAGGTATTGCTGGGTCTGGGGATATAGCTTGGTGGTAGATGTTTTGCCTAACATACAAAGGGTCACAGATTTGATTACCCGGTACCAAAAGAGTAAAAAAGTAAACAACAAAAATCTAGACATTGAGTCAGTCATAGTGGTGCGTATCTTTAATTCCAGCATTGAGGAGGTAGAGGCAGGCAGATCTCTGTGAGTTGATGGCCTACCTGGGTTTACATAGTAAGTTTTAGGATAGCCAGGGCTATGTAGAAAGACCTGTCTCAAACAACACACACACACACACACACACACACACACACACACACACTGTTGCCCCTGCCAAGAGTGTGGTTCCTGTCTTAGACTCGCATCTATGTAGCGTTACTACTGCTTCAGAAGGAGAGTTACTCCCTGGTCCTGAATAGAACATGTTGAGGGGTGTGAGCATTTCAATTAGGCTTACTGTTCTTTGGTGCTTTCCTCTGGATGAACCCTGGTTTTGAGGTAGATGGGTTAGAGATGGCGTTGGGTTTCATAGGCTCCTACATTAAGGGCTGTTCTGATGAGTAGGAGCCCAGTGGAGAGGCATTGTTGAAGCTGCCTGGGAGTTCCTTCTTCCTTCAGTGACTTTACTGTCCTCATCTCGGCAGATCATCCAGCGGATCACATGGGTGAGCCCACCCACCATCACTCTAGAGTGGAAGAGGAAGGTGGCCCAGGAAGCCATCGAGAGCCTCAGTGCCTCCAAGTTGGCTAAGAGCATTTGTAGCCAGTTCCGCACTCGGCTCAATTGTTCTCACGAGGCTTTTGCAGCCTCCTTGAGGCAGGTTGGTATGCAGGAAAGGAGCGAAAGCTGGAATAAGCAGAAAAGATCCTCATCTAGGGGGAAGTAATGTGCTCTCTGCTATCCTTATAGTTTTAAAAAAATCAGTATTTTTTTATTCTGCTAAAGAATAATATGTTACAGGAAGTTTCATCACCAAATTTTTCATGTGGATCTTTTTATAACTCTGGGAAAATTAGAGTGAGTGCAGTTAATTTCTTCCCATATAACTGAATGAAAAAGAGCAGAGAGGAGTACTGACTTTATATAAGTTTATATCGTATTTTAATAATGAATGACAGAAGAATGACTTTCTAACAATACCAGATCACAATTATATGGTCCTCCTGAGTGAGTGTGTGTGTGTGTGTGTGTGTGTGTGTGAGAGAGAGAGAGAGAGAGAGAGAGAATATGAATAGATGTGATTATGCTTCTAAGAGGAAAATGACTATTGACTATGCACTATCATTGTATTAAACATGTCATATATATGCTATTCAGTTCTCACAATTGTTGGCATGAAAAATATATAATTATTTCTATGAATCTGGTGGAGAATCTGAGGTGAGGGACTTGAGTCTTATGTTGTCTTTTTCTCCTAGCTGGAAGCTGGCCACTCTGGGCGGCTGGAGAAAACTGAAGATCTGTGGCTAAAGGTTCGAAAAGATCATGCCCCCCGTCTGGCCCGCCTTTCACTAGAGAGCCGGTCTTTACAGGATGTCTTGCTTCACCGTGAGTCCTTGTTTCTTTCCAAGTGAATTGGAGGGAATGCAGGGACCTCTAGCATTCCTTTACCAAGAATTCCACTGTCTCAGGCTGCTACTACCTTGCAAAGCGGCCCCAGCACTTAGTGATGCTTCTGAATTCCTATTTAGTTCTGATGGTGGTGTAATATGAATAACAAGATCAAAATTTATTCAAAATCATCCATCTCAGTTACTTCCTACTGGGTTAGAACAACACTTGAGTTTCTCCCCATTGCATGATTGCATGATTACCAACTTCTGGCCTCTAGGCAGGGTTGACCTAAGAATCTTAAACAGAATACCTGGTAAGTTCCTATTCCGTCTGCCTTATTACTGTCTTTATATCTTATAGGTAAACCTAAATTAGGACAGGAACTAGGCCGGGGCCAATATGGTGTAGTGTACCTGTGTGACAACTGGGGCGGACACTTCCCTTGTGCCCTCAAGTCAGTTGTTCCTCCTGATGAGAAGCACTGGAATGACCTGGCGTTGGAGTTTCACTACATGAGGTAGGTCTTGGTTTCACTAATCTGGGGAATACCCAGAAAAGCCAAAGGCTGGCTTTAGTTTTGTATCACAAGCTACAACATATCTTGTCTCTGTATACCTAGATTTAACGACATTATAACTAGTGTTTGTAGGTTAGGCCAGACATGCTATCTTTGCTTAGTTTTCTTGTATCACAATTTCTCAGCTCTTCATTCTGTTGTCTTTCTTGTCACTAAGGACTGCAAGTACTGATAGTCCGTGGTTCTATTTATTTATTTATTTGTTTGTTTGTTTGTTTTTATTATGTCTGCTTGTATGCCTGTAGGCCAGAAGAGGGTTCCAGACCTCATTACAGATGGTTGTGAGCCAGCATGTGGTTGCTGGGAATTGAACTCAGGACCTTTGGAAGAGCAGGCAATGCTCTTAACCTCTGAGCCATTTCTCCAGCCCTAGTCCATGGTTCTTTACCTTGGCTGAGAAGTAGTTTTCTTTCCCTCTCTGTAGACTTGGACTAGTGTGACTGTGAGGTTCTTTCTTTCTACATCCTGGCATCTCTTGCAGAATTAGAGCCTGAGTGTGGTAGCCCAAACCTTTCTTCTTCTCCTAGGTCATTGCCAAAGCACGAGCGATTGGTGGATCTTCACGGTTCGGTCATTGATTACAGCTACGGTGGTGGCTCCAGCATCGCAGTGCTGCTCATTATGGAGCGGCTGCACCGGGACCTCTACACGGGGCTGAAGGTGAGGGAGGCAGCCAGGGACTAGAGCAGCTGGGAACCAGTTCCTACTGACTTCCTCCTTTCCTGCTGTTTCACAACTTCTCACTTTCATAGAGATTGTTGGAGTAACCTCATTTACTTCATTATTTCCAAAAAAAGTCAGACATTTTTCAGAATTCACTTTTATCTCAGTATATTTCTGTAATGCTTTTATTCATTACTTTAAAAAAAATGCTTTTTTTTGAGACAGGCTCTCACTGTTTATCACTGGCTGGCCTGGAACTCTCCTGTGTAGATTAGGCTGGTCTCTCACTCACAAGAGATCCTCATGCCTCCTCCTCCAGTGCTAGGATTAAAGGCATGTGCCACCAAGCCCAGCTTATTTACCATTTTGATGTCCGGTGGTGTGATGGAAAATGTAGATTCTTTAGAAGAATGGAAAGCTTCTTATTATACTTTTGGATAAAGCCAGTTTTTGTTAAGTGAACAAGTATTTATTAATGACTATTTGTGCAAGGTTTGTATTAAGCACTATCAGATTATAGTAAGATGTGTAATTTCCAATCATGTTTAAGAAAATTGTAGTCAATGAGAGAGAGGTGGCGTGGGGTCAGTCATGAAGTCATAGATCTTGTTATGTGATCTTGATTTTTTTAAAAATTAAACTGGGGTGTGCCACTGAAGAATGACATTTGAGTAAGGGCGAAACTCTCAGCTGAATGCTGAGTTTAAGCTCTCATCTAAAACATTCACTAATAAGGGAATTAGGTTTCTTTTTTCTGTATCCTGCCGTGGAGATGAACAGAAGGAGACAGAAGCTGACCTCAGAGGGTCTGGATTCCCATATATGAGCTTACATGGAGACTTTCAGAAGTAAGGGAGAGAAACTTAGGAATATTTTCAGGAGTCACAGAAATTGGTGAGATGAAGAGACTCCAAGTGGTTTCCTCTTTATCTCAGGAGCACATGAAATTCTTTTATAAATGGGCTAGATCCATTTGAGGATCTTGGAGGAAATTAATTTTTGGAGGAAATTAATAGGACAGTTTTCGAGTAACGTTAGAATTGGAGCCCATAAAAATCAAACCTGGGCTAACCAAGCCTGTGAAAGCAAATCTTCCATGGACAGTGCCAGAGTCACCCGGATGCTGGGAGTGAGATGCTGCTAGACCTCGGACTTCCGCTTCAGTCTCAGGTGGTCCTGCTGACCAACTGCAGCCTGCAAAGGGCTTCCTTGTGCTTTGTGTCCTACACCGCTTGCTCTTCTCTGCCCCTCCCAGGCACTGTTCTGCCCTTCCGTGCCACCCTAAGTCATTTGGTCGCTCACAATTGAAGTCTCAGTTGGGCTAAGGAGTTGGGCTCTTTTCCCTTCCCAGGCTGGGCTGACCCTGGAGACACGTTTGCAGATTGCTCTGGATGTGGTGGAGGGAATCCGCTTTCTGCACAGCCAGGGGCTTGTCCATCGGGATATCAAACTGAAGAACGTGCTGGTGAGTAAGAGCTCTATTCAGAGAGGGTCCCTGCCTCTGCAGAGGCCTGTGTAAAAAAGGAAAGACTGCATGGAAAGCAGGAGCATTTCCATGGTGGGTAGATGGTGTCCTGAATTTCAGCTTAAGGAGCAATTTTAACAGACTACCTGTGTCAAATACTTTTCCCTCCACTGTGGGAAATTTTAACTTCATAGAAAAGAGTGGGATAGAGTGGCATAGCGGAAACCTAGCTGCCCTTGTCTCCTATGCCCCTGCCAGGGTGCCCCACTCACTCACAGTCATATTTTCTGTTTATCTTCCTGCACCATATGAAGGTAAGTTGCTGATAACAGTTCACTCCTAAATATGTCAGTTTATCTCTCTTAATAAAAAGTATCTTCTAAATAATTAAAATGCCATTATCACACTCAAGAAATCTATCATTGATACACTACTGTTATTAACGACATACTCTGGGCCGGGTGGTGGTGGTGGTGGCACACACCTTTAATCCCAGCAGAAACAGAGACAGGTGGATCTCTGTGAGTTCAAGGTCAGCCTGGTCTACGTGAGCTAGTTCTAGGACAGGCACCAAAGCTACAGAGAAAGCCTGTCTCGACAAAACCAAAAACAAACAAACAACAATAACAACAAAAAAACCCATATACTCTGTTATTGTCTCCATTATATCCTGTTGCTCCAAATACGGTCTGTTTGCTGGGGTTTTTTTTTTATCTATTTATTTATTTTGCCTAGGAGCTAATCTAAGGATGCTACAGTATATCTTGTTACATGCTATTTTAGCCTTCTTCAATCTAGAATAATCTTTGCCGTTTTTTGTTTTTATGTCATTTGTATTTTTGAGGAGTCCAGGTCTTTGCTATTGTTTAGGGCTTGATCAGAGATGCTAGATAAGAGCTAACATGCATAATGCACCTTAGAAGTCACATTGCATAAATCATTAAGGAGTCTTTTGACGTACTCCTCTTGAAAACACCTATTACAGTCACCGAAATGGCTCAACAAGCTGTGGTACCTGTTATTACATAGTGGAAGGAGAAAACAGACTACTACAACTTGTCCTTTAATCCATACACACACACAAAGTAAATAAATAAAATGTAATTACCTAGGAAAAAATACCTTCCAGTATCACATGGCAACACCCCATAAAGTTGCAGTTTTGGGGGAGAGAAAGATAACTCAAAAATTATTGATAGGAAGCTAAGAGACAATCAGTAGCCAAAGGGGACACATTTATTCTCTAGGATCAATTTCTGCTTATTTGTTTTTGTGTCATTGCTGTTCTTTCTCCTGTGCTGGGGTAGAGCCAGGGTCTGTGCATGCTAGTTTAGGTCTCTGCCACAAAGCTACACCCAGCCCTGGATTAGAGCTTCAAAAATTAAAGAATTACTTCAGCTGACGAGAGGGAGGTCAGGTGCCAACATGTTTTCCTCATTTTACAGACCTTCATTACTCATTCTCCCAAGATTATAGTGATCCCAGTGTGGGGATATAAAGGTGAAAAAACAGTCCTTGCTCACATTCGGGGAAGAGGACAGTGACAGGAACGAGTCTGATACAGTAAGGTTGGAGGAAGGACTTAGTAAGTACTGCTTTGAGGCTGGGTGTGCAGACACAAGGTGACTCTGACCTGCTATTTTTGGCAGCTGGACAAACAAAACCGTGCCAAGATCACTGACTTAGGATTCTGCAAGCCAGAAGCTATGATGTCAGGCAGCATTGTTGGGACACCAATCCATATGGCCCCTGAACTTTTCACAGGTAAGACTAGAGGGCAAAGAGTGGGTTTAGGCAGACCCTAGTACTCGAGTTGGGGTGCTTCCCCTCAGGTAAATAGTGTGGACAAGTACTGCTGGCAGGTATAGCCCAGGTAATGAAGAACCAGAACAAGGAGAGTGAAGAGGTAAAGAAGTGAGAAAGAAATGAAAATGGGAGTTACCAAGTGCTCTTTTGGATGTGTCTCTGGGCTATTAGCACCATAATTGCCATACTTAGCACTTACTTAGTCATAAAGTATTGGTTGAATAACTTCTAAATGATGGAACTTGTCATTAGAGAACTTACTATCAACATGGAGATATACTGAGAGAGTTAAAGTAATTTGAAGGGATGTAAGGCAGCATTAAATGCTAAATTAACAGGTGCTGTGATTACTGTGATGCAGAGTGAAAGAATAAATTTAGGTTGGAATGCTGGATGGTTTTATGATAAAAGTGAGACTTGGGGTAATATTTGAGTCCTATCTAGAAAAATAGATAGTAGAAAATAGATAGTAGAAAGGGAACTCAGGTCTGAGTGTGCACTTTGTAGTAGGCAGGGCAGGTATGTGATGATGTTGGTGTATTTTTATGTTAGATTTATAGGTAAACCGGGGCTGGATTGATGAAGTAACTGGCCCTAAACACTGAGGTAGAAGGCAATGAAACTGTGACTCAAACCTAGGCCTTTCTGCCTGTACAGTCCAATCATTAGGGCAGAAACATCTGGAGGCTGGGGAAGGGAAAATACCAAGGGAAATTGCAAAACAGAAATATTTATGGCAGGAAAGAAATCTACCTGGCAAATAGTGACAGACAAGGCCAGAGAAGTCTATAGACTGCAAACCTTGGGGAGGGTTAGGGTCTTATGTAAGTAAGGAGGTACTGAGCTTTTGAGCAGTGGAGGGTGGCAAAGAACATATGCCTGGACCAGCTTCACAGCCATTGGTGGAAGGGATGTGAAGGAGAAGAATCAGTGTGAGGTGACCAGTCAGGCAAAGATTTGTGTCCATGGTTGGTACTGATGCTGAAATAAACAGGGTTACAGATTTGAGATAAATTCAGAAGACAATGGGAAAGCTTTTTACTGCCTTGATGTGAGTGTTGGATAGAAAAGAATGGCTGTCATGGAAGTTTGAAACTCTGAACCATAGTGGATGGAGGATGATGGTACTGTACCAAGGAAGATGGGAAAGAAATCATAGGTCAGTCACTAGTATTGATATGAGGCATAATTAACAATGCATTTCTATTTCTTTTTTAATATTTATGTATTATATATTTTGCCCGCATGTATGTATGTGTACCATGAGTGTGCCTGGTGCTCAGAGAGGTCAAGAGAGGTTGTTGAATGCTCTGGAACTGCAACCTCACGTGTCTGTGAGCCATGTGGATGCTAGGAATCAAACCCTGGGCCTCTGTAAGAACACCAAGTGCTCTAAACCACGGAGCTTTCTCTCTCTCCAGCCCTTAAATTTCATTCATTTTTAGAGGTTGTCACCTGGTTCTTCATTGGGTGGTACACAAGGACCAGGAACTAGTAAACAACTGAGTCTGGCCCACTGGAGCCAAATAATAGACCCTTTTTCTTTTCCTAGGTTTACTTTGTTCTCTTCCTGCTGCTGTTACTCCGCCTTGCCTGCTGCTTATTTAAATTCCTTTTATTGTTATCTGCCCTATTGCTGTCAGAATACCATTATACAATATTTTCTTCTTTTGTATCCCTGCTCTAAAAAAAAAAAGACATGCTGCCCAACTCTATACTCTTCTTTGCCTTTAAGCTCTTTCTATGAGAGATAGGATCTTCCTATGTATCCTAGACTGGTTTCAAATGATCCTCTGCTTTCCTCTGCTTTAATCTCTTGAGTGCTGGAATTACAGATGTGCACCACACCTGCTAATCTTTGTCTTTATAATCTTTATTTTTCTGGTTCCCACCCATATTTCTCTAATATGACCTTTTAGAATTGATCTTGCATACTGTCCCATTAAAATGATAAAAATAATTAAAATGATTTTCTTTCTCTTTTGACAAATTCTTATCTCTTGGCTGTCTTAGTAGCTAGCTTTCTATACTGTAAAATAGGCATTACAAATGTTCGTGCCTACCAGGCAACTTGTGAAGAACAGTAGATAGTAAGAAGCTTTAAAAATTGTGTAAGGACCTGTAGAAGCAAGGCAGTGGCTCACTGTTGCTCATCTGTCTTTACTGCAGGAAAGTACGATAATTCCGTGGACGTCTATGCTTTTGGGATTCTTTTCTGGTATATTTGCTCGGGCTCTGTGAAGCTCCCTGAGGCATTTGAGAGGTGTGCTAGCAAAGATCATCTCTGGAACAATGTGCGCAGAGGTAAGAGCCACCAAATGCTTTGCTTTAACTCCCTCCTGACAGCACAGCAGGGCACACTGTGCTCTGGCCACTGCACAACATGACGTTAGGCAGACCATCGTAGAATGCAGAAAGGACACTGTAAACCAAACCTTTGCTACTGGACAGCACTATATTATCTCAAAAATGGTTTCTGCTGCAACTTTTAGTGTTGGGTTTTCTAAGCCAGTGTTGGTTTTGCCATTCCTGTTAGGTTATAATCTAGGTATCTGCAGTGGGAACCCGAGCTCTCTGCTCTCCCAGCTCTCCTTGATTGGCTGTATTTCCTTGCTCTCCTCTAGGGACCCGTCCAGAGCGTCTTCCTGTGTTTGATGAGGAGTGCTGGCAGTTGATGGAAGCATGTTGGGATGGTGACCCCTCTAAGAGGCCTCTTCTGGGCATCGTCCAGCCTATGCTCCAAGGCATTATGGACCGGCTTTGCAAGTGCAATTCTGAGCAACCAAACAGAGGACTAGATGACTCTACTTGAACACAAAACCTTTCTCTTTATTCTGTTCCTTTCTTCCCTCTCACCTTTAGGCCATGGGGAGAATCTGTCATTTGTTTATTAAGGGAGCTCCCAAGGGAATTGGTGCTTGTTGACAACTCAAGACCTTCCTGGGCAGAGATGGCTCCTGGACCCTGAAGCATTCAGTGGCTGTTTTAGTATTCATACTGCCTCACACTATCTCTTTAGCAAAAGATTGTGTCAGATGTGTAAACGCTGAAGAATGTGATGTTCTGGCCTCAGAACTGAAAAGGAGGCAGTGCTAGCACTGGCTATTCACTGTCTGTTTCTAAACCAGGTGTGACACTGCAGTGCAGGGGACTAAAACTATCACTGTCATGACTTCAGCTCTAGGCGGGAACAGTTCCGTTATCCAGTGGTAGAGACCACTTAGAAAACATGACATTAGTTCAGGACTGTATGATTATAAGGGCAAAAAACAAACCATTCCAGCCAAATATACCTTGTGGTTGCCTGGTTCTTGTTCTCTGTAACCAGGATCTCAGGTTGTAAGTCAGAAGCCCCAGAAGGCAGCTGGGTGTGAAGCTGTCTGCCCTCACAACCCAGTGTTTACATTTCCAGGGCCATGGAGCCCTGGTTTCTTCAGGGCAGGGCTAACCCAGAACAGAATCTTTTGATCCTTGGGTTTTTCCCCACCTCCTACCCTTCTTTTCCCTCAAAAAGGGGGGAACTACTCCAGATATCATGGTAGTTGGACTGAGTGTCTATTAAAAATAGACTATAATTTTGTTGTTGTTTTAATGGGATGTAGCCCAGGCTGGCCTTAAAAATCTTATCTTTCTGCCTCATGCTCCAAAGTGCTGAGACTGCAGGTATATGCTGCCATGTCCAGCTTTTAACTGTACAGCTCCCTCTCTTATCTCCTTCCTCAGTGCTGGGGATCAGCCCACAGCCGCAGATCTGCTGGGAACCGCTCTCATGTTACACGCCAGCTTCATAGAGCTTTCAAAGTTCACTTTAATACTAGGCACCGTGAGTGCTGCTGAGGATGCAGCTGAGCATTCTGGTCTCCTACTACTCACAGCTCTTCAGAAATGCCGTGCAGTGCTTTCTCCATGCAAACTGTAACAGGCACGTGATAGGCCCTTTGGGTGTGTTGGCTCTAGCCTCACTTTGGTAGAATGCTTAGTTTAGCTCTTAGAATTTTCACATCTACTCAACTATACTTAGGTACTCTGCTCTGAGCATTAACTTGCTGTCCTCTGGAGACAGTAGGATATCCAGGAAGCCAGGTGTCAAGAAAGAAGGAATGAGCCATCTCTATGAGTTAGGTCTACTGTGTGAGACTTCAAGAGGCCTGTGTGGCGGGGAGACTGCTGCCCTTGTTCTGAACTCTAATACAGAGACTGCAGTTCTAGCGTGGACACCATATTCCTAACATTCTTTGCACATATTAGCTCAGACTCAGAAGTAGGAGGTTAGATTTTGTTTTTCCCTTCCTGAGTCCATTTTCAGTCTCCTGTCAGATTGCAGGTTCCTTTTTTTTATCTTTAATTTTATAAAGAAGATTCCTTCCATTTTTTCTGCCCAGTGGGAGGGAGAGGCTAATGCTAAGTGAGGAGATAAGGAGTAGTTTTGTAGTCATTCATAAAAAAGTATCTGAAAAAGTCCAAGATATTCTTGAAAGTGTCCGGCCGGGCAAGCCAAAGGCCACATGGGGGTATGTGGTGGTGGTATTTCAATGCTCAGCTGGCTGAGTATGTGAACACATGTGTCTAATTTGTGTGTATTTTACTTTATAACATTGTAAGCTAATTTTGGATTGTTTTTGGCATCTGTTATTATTTTAATGATAAAATGCTATGAAATGTACTGTACTGTATATTACTTGGGAAGACACTAGGTCCTCAGAGAAGTGTGGTGGCACTTAGCACAGGGCTTGATAGGGCCAAAGTTTTGAAGATTTACCTCCAGGCTAAGGGAGGAAGAAGGGTGGCATAAAGAGTTACCTTCAAAAAAATTTCCATAGGGGGCAGTTTATTGTAGCCCTTAAGTGACCACCTGGCTGCTTCTTAGGAGCTGAAAGCCTGGTTACTAATTTTGCTGTAGAATGGAGTGGCAGGCTCTCCTGCAGAGCAATCAGAAGAAAGTTGGCAGTCTGGCCCCTGCGCGGCTCCTGTGCCCTTGAGCTCACAGCAGCACAGCTGAGTCGCTTCTTGACTGAGCAGTCTTTCACTCTCTCAGAAAGCGGACTGCTCTGGTTGTTCCCAGACCAAAGAGAGTCACTTCTGACTCCATCCACTCTAAGGGACAGGGCTAGGCAGCCACTGGGTCAAAATATTAACACTAAAGCCCAAGGAACCCAAGAAAGGGTGCATTACTACACAGTTAGAGCAGGAGCATGGTGAGCTGGACTCTGTATTTTTGCTTGAGCTCTCAGACAGGTTAGAGCACTCAGGGCAGGCCTAGTTCAGTGGAAAATGTGCTTAGCACGCACATGGCCTTGGGCTCAGTGTCCAGTACCAAAACAACACAAAGGTCAAAGAGGGCCGGGAAGTCAGTGTTCTTCCTGACAGAAGCGGTGTGGGCGGTAGGGCTGTAAAGTGACAGCTGCACTAAGTGACACTTTATTTTTGTTGTTGTTGTTATCTTATTTAGCACTGAGAAGCCCAGGGGATGGGTCAGTACAGTCACACTGAGGGAAACTGAGGCACCCTCTGATCTTGCTCTGGAGAGATGCCCTGCTTGTTTGATCTAGCTTACTGGGAGACTTCCTGAACCCATGTTGTGTCAGGATGGACTAATAGCCTTGGAAAGTGCAGAGCTGCTGAAAGTGTTCAGAACGTGCATTTTGCATTTTCTGGGTCAAACAGTCCACATTTTCCTTAAAAGAAAATGAGGATTTAGTCTTCTTGGTGTTGGGGTATGTGGGGTAGAGCTAGTGTGATATTAGAGTGGCCTTATGGCACCCGCACTGCAGACTCCCCTAGAAGTTTCAGGTGGTACTGTTGTTCTTAAGAGCTGAACTTCATCTGCTCTATTAGCAGCGCCTAGTGTGATGGACATTGTGGAAACTGTGTGAACGCCTGACAGCTGGGGTTGCTGGGGAGGCCAACTACCCCAGCGGGTTGACAAGAAACTTAGTCTGGGTGGCTTGCTGGGTTTTTTGTTTTATTTTTTATCTTTATGTAATATTTTTATTTGTTTTAAAGAACTAATGTCTATTACAGTATTATATAAAAGTGTAACATACTAAGTGTGTAGAATAAAGTGCAATAACAAAAACTACTTTGACACAAATTTCAGCCTCTGTACCCTCCTTTTTTGCACAGTGTGGCTCTTTTCGTGGCAGTGTTATAGTGGGACCATGTTAGATGTATGTGTGTGTTTGTTTATTTTGAGAGACACAGCCCTAGCTTTCGTCTTCATTTGGTGTCATTTGGATGGCTGTGCCGGGTTCTGTGGATCTTCTGTAAACTGTTAAGATGTGGGTGGCAGGTGTGCTGCATAGTAAAGACCACGTTTCAGGCTATCCATTTGGCTTCAGCTTTTCCTCATTTACAGGATGCTCCCAAGCCCTGCTCCCTCCGTGACCTGCTGTCCTCCCATTTGGGGAGACTGTTGGAATACTCCCGACTCTCAGCTTTGTTGCCAGCCTCACACTTCTCTCCCTTGAGCTGGTTCTGCACCTGGCCTGCAGCTTTCCTTGGCAGGTATCCCACGACTCTGGAGTCTTTAACACAATCCAGGTTTTACCTTCACAGCTTCATACAGTGGCCTCTCTGGGCCTCCATGCAGGACACATACCTGGCTTCAGGAGCTTTCCTTGGCTGTCAAGGGAGACTCCACATCTTTTTTTTTTCTTTTCTTTCTTTCTTTCTTTTTTTTAATATCTTCAACTCTAAAGCCAGAACCATGTGGCTGGCTGGAGCTGCCAAGTTCTGGCGTTTGATGGGCTGGAACTTGGCCTCCTAGTCAATTACAGTTACATCAGCTTTTTTTTTCTTTTTAAAGATTTATTTATTTACTTATTATGCATACATTGTTTTGTACTCTATGTTTGCCTTTGCCTGCACACCAGAAGAGGGCATTCAGATCTCATTATAGATGGTTGTAAGCTACCATGTGGCTCCTGGGAACTGAGCTCTGGACCACTGGAAGAACAGCCAGTGCTCTTAACCACTGAACCATCTCTCCAGCCCTGTGCATTAGCTTTCTGTTGTTGATGGATTCCTTCACTACTTAAGCTTTTCTTTAGTTCCTTTTCACAAGATGGAAGCTTAGCTGGGTGGAGTCTTGCCCTGAGGTCACCACACCCTTTATTCCATTTAGTAACAGGCTTTTCTTTAAACATTTTCATCTCTACAAGAACTGGACTCACTCTGATTACACTTCCTGGTGCTCCCTTTCTCCTCAAACTGGACATTTTGTTTTTCTCTTTGTCCATCTTGCTCCTTTTCATTATAGATCTGCTTAAGAGTGATTACTAATGACCACATGACACAGTCAGTACTAGGCTGTCTTGAAGTCTCCTCTGCCTTGAAGTCTTGGATTAATGAATCCAAGATTCTTCAAATTTTGCCTCTGTCAGTTTTAGGACAAGGGCAAAACCCAGCCACATTATTTACCAAAATATGACAAGAATATCTCTAGGCTACTTACTAATATTCTTCCCCTCTGAAACTTCTTGAGCTGGCCCCCCACAATTCAAATCACCCTTAGCACTGTCTTCCATGATTCTACTATGATGCCCATTAATCCCTGCTTAAAGCATCCAGCTAATTTTCTAGTCTAAAGTCCCAAAGTCTTCCGCATTCCTCCAACAAACAGCACAGTCAGGCCTACACAGCAATACCCTAGTCCCGGGTACCAACTTCTGTCTTAGTCACTGTTCTGTTGCTGTGAAGAGACATCATGACCAAGAAATTCTTATAAAAGAAACATCAAAGTAACTATGGGTGGCCATGCACTGACTGAAGTTTCTTAGGACCCTACAGACAACTTGTACCTGGAAGAGCAACCAATGCTCTCAACAACTTAGTATATGCTAGAGGTAACATTTTGAGTCAATGGAAAAAAAGACTATCTGATAAAACTGGTTATCAATCTGCTCCTGTAACAACAACAACAAAAAAAATAGGATGATTTATAATTAGAATACAGTTCTGGAGGCCAGAAAGCCCCAAGTCAAGGTGCAGACCAATTTGGTGCCTGGCAAGGGCAATTCTGCTTCATAAATGTAGCCTTGTTTCTGCAGCTATAAGCTATAAGAGATGATTAATACTGTGTCTTCACAATGGAAGAGTAAAAGGATAAAAAGGGACAAAGGCTGGGCTCTCTCATGCTAGAAGAGATGAATGCCCAGTGGTTATTGTAACAGATGCCTAGTTATAAAATGAAATGGCTGACCTCTAGGAGCTACATCTGGGTCATCTAGTAAAGAAGGGCCAAGGAGGCCGGGCGGTGGTGGTGCAGGCCTTTAATCCCCGTACTTGGTAGGTAGGAGCAGGCGGATCTCTGAGTTCAAGGCCAGCCTGGTCTACAGAGTGAGTTCCAGGAAGCCTGGCTACAACAGAGAAACCCTGTTTCAAAGAACCAAAGCGGGGGGCAGTACACAAGGTAAGATAAAGCAGGCTCTACTTCAGAGAGAAGGAGCCAGGGAAGAGCAACAGAAATTCACAAAAAGAACCATGTTACACCACAGGTGTAAGAGGCAGGGGAAGCAGAAATCGAGGGAGTCTTGATGACAAGCCCTCAGCCTTCAGAAGTCTCCAATCCAGCTGCTGGGCTTGCTGAAGCCCTGCCTTCTCAGTGGGGTGGGTTAGCAATGAGAAGAGCTCCCCTAGCTCAGGGGCTGTGTCAGGGCATCATCTTGAGGTAGAATCCACTGTTCAAACCTGAGCTATCCTAAGGGCCAGAGAAAAGGAACAGTCTTAAGTAATGGTGCCTTAATTAAACTTACTGTGGCCCCAAGGCAATAGGTAGCCCTGGGAAACAGCCGTGGAAAACAGGAGGACTGGGCACCGGCCAGCTAAAGAGTCCAGCTGGCATGGGACTGAAGCAGTGAAGTGTATAAAGAAATGTGCCCTTGCCCTGGGTCTGCGGATGAAGACCTCATGCACTCAGAATAACAGCAGTGGTCAGCGGGTGGGTCATCCTTTGGCTTTCCCTGGAGAGTGAGACCTGAAACTCCCACAGACCCCTTGGTATCTACAGCTACCTCCCTTTAGCAGGGTGATTAATGCTTAGAGGGCTCCGAAAGTGTGGCGGTAAGTTCACTAGTACAGAAGTCAGTGTCTGGTTAATTCTGCGAATGCCAGCATAATAGGGAGAACTCCCAGCTAGAATACTAGGCACATACGATCTGGAGAGTTTGGAAAGTGAGAAAACCTATCTGGTCCAAAGATGAAAAAGCTAAGTGTGTCCAGCAGCGGCCCCTAGTACACAAAGAACTACAGACGTACTACAGACAGCGATGGTGGCCATTACATGCATATTCCATGTCCACACCCATACATCTCAGGGAAGATGAGAGTCCATAAGTTGCTCCTCCATACATAGATATTGGCAGACTTCAATATTCAAGACGCAGCCGGAAAGAAGCTAACCCAACACTCCATTGTTTTTAACTTTCTTTCCTTTTAAGGGGGGGGTACCCCTTCTTTCTCTTACTGTGCTCTTCTCAATAAAGTATGTTTTTGTTTTTCCTTCATGCATGTACCTCATTTTAATTACATATTTTTCTTATTGTTTGGCAATTTTCTTTCATCTTCCCTGACAATTTCTCTTTTTCTTTCTGTCTACTATACTTTTAGTAGTATTTTGATTTTATTTCATTGCTTTTAAAAAGCTTTATCTTTTAACTTTTTTATTCCACTTCTTATGTTTATCTAATTTTGGTTACAAATTTTTTTCTTCCTTGGGAAACCTTGTATTTTTTAAAATTTCTTGCTCTTTCCTTTTCCCCTTCATAATATTCTTCACCATCCTCCTCTCGTTTTTCCTGTCCTTTAAGATGATTTAAAATTTTCTCATTTTATTATGTGTATGGGTGTTTTGCCTGCATGTATGGTCTGTGCATCACATGAGTGCAGGAGCTGTGGAGGCCAGAAGAGGGTACTGGGTCCCCTAACAGTGGAGTTATTGATGGTTGTGAGCTGCCATGTGGGTGCCAAGAATTGAACCGGGGTCCTCTGGAAGAGCAGCCAGTGCTCTTAACCACTGAACAATCTCTGCAGCCCCTGCTTTTTCTTTATTTGGCATTTACTCTCTTCTTCACTTCCCCTTTCCCTTTACTTGATCCCATTCATTTATTATTTCTACATGTACACTAAATAATTTTTAACTCACTAGTACTCTACATTAATTTTACCATGTTCTGTTTCATGGCTATTGGTGAGCTATTACTGGGTTGCAACGGATTTTAAGTGTATTTCTCTATTTTGTGTGGTTTGATGTTGTTACAGCAATTTTTTTCTCCTCTCTAAGTGGTACTAAGCATTTAATACCCCCTCCCAGAGATTAAAAAGATTCCCCAAGTACATCAGGAGAACTAAGCACCACGGATAGACTAAGCAACCAGCATAGTACAATTAATAGACACTAGAGCTGGGTGTGAATTTAAGGAGACATGAGAGGAGTGCAAGAGAACAAAGTGGATTAGAGTCACAGAGATTTAGATAAGAACGAAAATTTGACTAGGAAACTAGAGTAAGTGAGCCACAAAAAACAAGATGTATATTTTTGAAAATGGGGTACTTGAAACAGATCTCAAAGGCGGTACGGGTTTTTGTTTGGTTGGTTTTGGTGGCCACAGCATTATGTCCCTGCAAGTGAGAGGCTGGAATGCAATAAGGTGCAATCAGAGAGGTCACTGGAGGAGAGAAGGCAAGAAGCCAGGGAGTCAAGGTGATGTAATAAACTGCCAGGTTGTTGAGGTCACCAAGGTGATGACAGCAATAGAGCCAAAAGGAAGACGAGTGAGGCCCTGAACAGACAACACATTGTGAAGAGCGGAGGAAAGACTAGATGCCAGCAGCAAGGAGGAACAGGGGTAGTGTCACTTGGCGGCAGTGCTTTTAAAGGACAGGGATTTCTTTTCTCAGGAAGGGGGAGAAGAAATGGTTTGAAAGAGGCTGTGGTGGGAGCCATTATAGCTATATAGACCTTAGGAAGGGAGAACATGTCTTTTCCCAGGGAGACGGGAACAAATGTGCACTCCAGGTATGGCAATGATGAGAGACCAAAAACCAAGTTTACTTAATTCCGGCTTGGTGAAGTGACAAGCTTATTGGGAACACTTACCAGAAGCATGGGTGAGTTGAAAGCCACTGGATCACCAGAAAACCCACTTAGGCACAGTTGATGACAAAGAACACCCCATCACCGGAGAACTAAACAACTTGCAGCCAGGTCCACTGAACAGTCTCCTCTTCCCCTAGCAATCATCTATGGCTTATATAACCCTGGGAACCTTGTACATTTCTGAGTGTTCTGAGCCTTACACATTTTCATAGCCTTCAAGGTTACTATGTAGACTACAGCAGCCTCAAATTCAGAGATTCATCCACCTGTCTTTCCTGGGAGCTGGGAGCTGGGAGCAAAGGAGTGCACCACCATGCCTGGAAGCTTGCTGAGTCTTAGAAGCCTTTCCCTCTAGGAGGGGAAGTTCAGAGAAATGGCTCTCCAACAGAAGAATTCTAAAATTCTAAAAATCTAGAATTAGGAGCTGGAGAGATGGCTCAGCCATTAAGAGCATTGCCTGCTCTTCCAAAGGTCCTGAGTTCAATTCCCAGCAACCACATGGTAGCTTACAACCATCTGTAATGGGGGTCTGGCGCCCTCTTCTGGCCTTCAGGCATACACACAGACAGAATATTGTATACACAATAAATAAATAGATATTTTAAAAAATCTAGAATTAGGGGTGATGGGTGATGGTTCAGAGTATGAAGGCACCTGTCACCAAGCCAGATGACCTGCGTTCAATTCTTAGGACCCATGTAGTAGAAACAGAGCTGACTCCTTCCCCAAGATTGTCCTCTGATATCCACAGGTGTGCCATAGACACATAAGTAAATCAATAAATAAAATATAAAAAATTTAATCTACAAACTGTCTAGCATGCACAACGCCTTGGGTTCTGCTGCAGTGAGAACAGATGTCCATGTTAAGAGGAATGCTAGGGTTAAAGTTCCTGCAGCCAGGGACACTGATGAAGGTAGAAAACAGAGCTTTGCAGCTGGGTATGAGTCAGCCAAGCTGACCAGATAAGAGGAAGGACAGGGATTCTGAGAAAAAAAAACGAGGTCAGTGTCAGCAGGCGGGCTGGCTCCCACACCCATGGAAGCCCCTCCCCCACCATCTACAAGCTACGTCTTTGCTCTCATAGATTCTCATCTCTGGTACAGCTAGTTCTAACAGATGGACCCGCTACCATTTCCAGAGAGGAGACTGGCCCAGACCACCCCACAGACAAGGAGCTGGATATGAGGCAACCAGAGATGACTGCAGCTGCGGCTCGGTAGCTGTGATGGGACTTAGCTCCCTGCTATGATAAAAACCACATGCTGTCCACAAAAGCATGAGACCAAGAGACCACAGTCTAATAAATGACTGGCAGACCCCACCAAGGTCTGAGGTCCATAATACCCACAAGGTTGATGTCTAATGAGTAGTGACCGGCAGACAGCCAAGGTCAACAGCTAACAAAGAGTGTCAAAATACCCAGGGCAGCTGAGAGGCAAAGATGTGTTTCCTCCTGCCAGTCAAGAGAGATGGACATCAGGAAGGAGGGCGAGCCTCATTCCATCGGTCTGGAAAAAGGATCTCAGGAAACTCAGGCTTATTTCTTGTAATTGAAATTATATTAAGGGAAATTTTTCAAGAGAGAAAAATTGATCCAGTACGAGAGGATAGGGCAAACTTAATGCTGACTCGTTGCTACCTGAGAGTCTGTCTATAATTGTCTAGTTGGTCCCTAGCAAGAAAGCAGAGGTAGGAATAGTTCAAGATGAAGGTCCCAAAGATGGAGTAGTTGCTAGGAGTGGAGTGATGCCTGAGAAAGCTAGACATGGAAAATCTGAGCACATGGAAACTACGTCTATCTTTCCTTTCCCTTTCTATGATGTCTTGCCTCTCCCCTCCATTCTACCTCTCTCCTCTCCTTCCTTCTTCCTCTCCTCACCTCTCCCTCCCTGATACCCTTTTTAAGTTTATATTTTGAGGAAGCATCTTGCTATATAGCATGGCTCAGGCTGGCCCTGACCTTTAGGTCCTCCTGCCTCAGTCACCCAAATGCTGGGATTGAAGCTTGCACCATGCCATGGCTAGTAGTTCATTTTTTTTCCTATGAATGAATTAGCTTTGCAAGTATACAATAGAAAAGAAACATTTTCCTCATTTTCTAAAGCTTCTTGTTGCAAAGTTGTACAAAGTGTTTCTTTTTGTTTTTGTAATGCTGAGGATTGACCCCATGGTCTCACACATACTTGCTAGGCAAGGGCTATATGGAGGAGCTGCATTCTCATCCCCAAAAGGGGATTGCACATTGTAGACCAGGCTACCCTCAGACTCACTAGTGTGAAGTCACCCTTTATTGGCCCCTTGAGTCCTGACTGAGTTTCAGCTGTGCATGGTTACATCTAGTGGAAGGTAGTGCTTACAATTATTTTATTTTCATACTTTTGCTGTCACTTTTGAATGACAGGTTTACTTTAAAAACACCTGAATATGTGAGAGATGAGGCTTCTTACTGGTAAGAAGTTTTGTCATCCATTCATAGTATATTCCTTCTTTATTAGGACCAGTAGAGCATGTTTTCAACAAGTAATTGGAGTAAAGCATAAATGGTATTGGAGACAGCAAAGGCTGATAAACCAAATTACTGCTGGTCACTTCATGCATAATCTGGACCACAACGAGCTCCTGGGGTTTTTTCCCACAAAGAATTTGCTTTTACTTACAAATAAACACAAAAGCTAGAACATATTATAGATTTTTGAGATCATATCAACACAAACTATTCTGCCGAATGAATAAGAATGAAAAGTTCAAGCTCCCTGCTTTTCAAAATTTTCCACTGTTTCAATTATATGGCAACTACAGATACTACTGCAATGAATAACCATGCGTGTGTGCATGCATGTGTGTTGTAAGAGGAGCTGGCTGCGTCCCGCCACCCCCGAAATAACCACACAGAAATTGTATTAATTAAATTATTGCCTGGCCCATTATATCTAGCCTCTTCTTGGCCAGTTCTCACATCTTGATTAACCCATTTCTATTAAATCTGTGTATCACCATGTGACTGGCTTACTGGCAAGATTCTAACCTACGTCCATCTCAGGCAGGAGAATCATGGCATCTGCCACACTTCTCTTCCTCCCAGCATTCTGTTCTGTCTTTCCCACCTACCTAAGTTTCTGCCCTATCAAAAGGCCAAGGCAGTCTCTTTATTCAACCAGTGAAAGCAACACATCCTACACCATTTCCCCTTTTCTGTTTAAACAAAAAGGAAGGCTTTAACATAGTAAAATTATATATAACAAAACAGTTATTAAGCAAGAATTGTAGTTGCAATATTTATATCTATTTTATCTTTTATCACAACAAAGAAAAACTATAACTATCCATTCTTCAACTCCATCAAAGACTCCAGAAGGATATAATATTACCTAAGTAAACAAGAAGTAAGCAACTTTCAAAACTCTAGAAATGACAGAGACATCTCGCTGCCTGGACAGTCACCCAAAGTGCCTGTACTGTTGGGGCATCTATCCTCAGCCTACAGGCCCATAGCATCCATCAGATATTTCCATGAAGCAGGAAATTTTAAAGACAGTTCAGTCACTTTCTTCTGTGTCCTGCAGAATGTCTCAGACCTTTTCATGAAGCAGGAACCTTGAAGAACCATCTCACCTTTAGGAAAGTTCAGCAGTCCTCTCTCTGCGGGTTATTTATGTCCAGTTTATGCAACAGTCCAGGCAAGAGCAGTTTCTTGCCCAAATGGCTAAACAAACTCCATAAGGAGCCTCTTCAATGCCCATCTTCCTCTTGAAGTAGATTGGTGTTGCCAGGAACAGACGTGTCTCATTGTCATGAAAAGCCCTAAGTTATTAAAATATTTTAAATGCCATATTCTGTAGTCTTTGAAAGATATTAGGAATGCCTATCTAACTGAAATATATCTCTACATATCTAGAAAATCTAACTAACATGACTACAAGCTTGACTATTATCGATGATTATCCATTAACAACTTATATTTCTTAATTATACATTACATTTTTAAATGAACTACACAATCACAATACCTTAATCAAGAGCAGAAATACATATACATATAACAAAAGTGACCTTAAATTTATATCAATAAAGCAAAATCCATACCAATGCAAATTATTCATCTCTGTATCATGTCCCCCTTTAAATGTAAAAGAACATTTATAAACAATATTTGGGAATATGGGCATAGTTTTTTCTCTCCAAACTGCTTCATGCTGTATGGGGGTGCTGTTAATCAGGTTTTTCATGGTGTTTTCATGGTGTGTGTGTGTGTGCCAGCCCACTTGTGTGCACGTGTGCACACATGCTTCTATCATCAGCCATGTATTTTCAAGTGAATGACATCTATCCCTATGTACTCTTCTTCTCTTCTCAGTTTTCTGCTCTCCAGGGAATTCAGAGCTGTGCTGTAACTGTCCTTGTTTCCTCTCTAACAACATTTACTCTGTAGTTCTACTGACAGTAAACATGGCCTGCAATTGCATACCGCTTCTGAGAGTGACTTTAATCCCTGTCTCAGCGCATCCACAGCCCTCTGCTGCAGTTCTCCACACTGACTGTATGCTGGAATCACATAGGAGCTTTCAAATACACTCATGTTATCTAAGCCCGCTGCCCGGAGGATTTCATGATTGATTGTGAAGCAGAAGCATTCCAGGCAGAGATCCCCCAACCCCTATCTTCCCCAATGGTGCTTCAGGGGGCAAGTGAACTATACACCAGTCCAGAATTTCTGATTTTTAATTTGGAAGAGAGGTAAATACTAGCTGGCCTAATGCATGGAGGACATAAAATATCTTTTTTTTGTTTTGTTTTCTTTTGTTTTTTGTGACAGGGTTTCTCGGTGTTGCTTTGGAGCCTGTCCTGGAACTAGCTCTCATAGAGCAGCCTGGCCTCGAACTCACAGAGATCTGCCTGCCTCTGCCTCCCGAGGGCTGGGATTAAAGGTGTGAGCCACCGCCACTCGACCATAAAATACCTTAATGAGAGGAAAATTCAGCCTGGCTAAGAACCAAGTTCTTTTTACAAAAAATCACAATAACAGGTGCAAACGGCTCCAGGCCCCTTCAGCACAGAAATTCAGATACCCCATTCTGGCAGTTAATAGTAATAATAAGCGCTAACTAACCCTCACAAAGCACAACCCACCAGTACAGTTTTTCATCAAAGTAGAATCCAATGAATTAGAAGACATTCAGTGTATAGAGTACTATGAAACAAAACCACTGCTAATCCATCATGAGGGTAGTCACACATATGCCAGACCCCTGATTCAGAGATGTTAAAATAGAAAAGTATGCGTATTATAAAACTGACAAAACACAGCAGCACATCTTATGCTTTATGGTCTGTGGCTTCCTCATATACTTCTTAAACCCAGTGTCTCTGAAGCTGTGCTCATCCATCTACCTTGTCTGAGCTGTTTCTTTTGGTGTCCTATACACTAGCAAACAGAGCCCCCAAAGTCAAGACACGGCTTGTGTCAGACATATTACCTCCCTTATCTCCCACATACAAAACCTTTCCTATTCTACTGTTTCCAATTCTTTCTCCTAACCGCTCTCAAACTCATTGCTTGTTTTCCTCTATTATAAATGTGATTTGAATCATCCTCATCTTTCCACAGGGTCATCACAATAAACTTGTGGGGAGTTTCCAGCCCTAAGTGAATTTCTATTGACCAGTGTTCTTAAGAGTTTTATTTTTAGGGCTACGCTATAGCTAGCGGGTAGGACCTGTGGGTAGGCTCTAGGTTCAGTCACTAGCACCAGAAAACACACCACGTATACACGTGCGCACGTGCACGCGCGCACACACACCACACACACACACACACACACACACACACACACACACAGCCCTTGAAACTTTCTTTCCTTCTTCCCTCTCACACCAAGACCACTATATAGCCCAGGCTCCTGAGTGTTGAGGTCACGGGTATGTGCTACAGAGCTGGTTAGGAGTCTTCTCTCTCTCTCTCTCTCCCTCTCTCTCTCTCTCTCTCTCTCTCTCTCTCTCCCTCCCTCCCTCCCTCTCTCTCTCTCTCTCTCTCTCTCTCTCTCTCTCTCTCTCTCTCTCTCTCTCTCTGCTACAGAGCTGGGTAGGAGTCCTCTCTCTCTCTCTCTCTCTCTCTCTCTCTCTCTCTCTCTCTCTCTCCCCTTCCCTCTGTCCCTCCTTCCTTCCTTTCTTTTTTGGTCTTTCGAGACAGGCTTTCTCTGTGTAACAGTTCTGGCTGTCCTGAAACTCACTTTACAGACCAGGCTGGCCTCAAACTCACTGGGATCTGCCTGCCTCTGCCTCTCAAGTGCTGGGATTAAAGGCCTGCCATCACCACTTCCCACGAGGAGTTTCTTTCCCTCCCCTCTCTGGTTTGTTTGTTTATTTGCTTATTTATTTATTTATTTATTTAGTTTTACTGGTTACATGTATGCCTGCACACTGCGCCAGAAGAGGGCACCAGGTCTCATTACAGATGGTTGTGAGCCACCATGTGGTTACTGGGAATTGAGCTCAGACCACTGGAAGAGCAGTCTGTTCTCTTAACCTCTGAGCCATCTCTCCAGTCCCAGGAGTTTTATTTCTTAAATATCAAATTGATCATATTATTTCTTCCTTGAAAATTTTATAAAATGCATGTCCCATTTAAAAAATTGGCAAAAGACACCAAACAACTGCCTTACAAAAGAGGAAAATAAAGATGTATACATATAAAAAGTTCATCACTATTACTAAGCAAGTGAAACAATGATTTTTTTTTCACTTATCCACAGTGGGTGTAGCTGAAGATACTTGATAATAAGTCATTGTGAGGGGTGCAGAATGACATCCTGGTAAGTATAGTTTTGGGTAGCATTTTGGGAAAACCGATATGCAAAAGAGTGAAAATTGTCTAATATCTCTGAGACTCAGTTACTGTTGTTGGGTTAAATGGCTACAAGAAAGTGACATATTTAGGGTAAGATAACTGGTGAATAATGGCTGTCACCTGCTATTTTAGGTGCTTGCATGCTAACCCATTCGATCCTCATAATCCTGTAAGTAATAGTATTATTACTCCCATTTTACTCACGAGGAAACGGAGGCACAGAGGATTAAATACCTGTAAGGGGTGGGGTTAGGAGTACCTCTAGATTACTGCCATTATATCGACATAGGGGAATGTCGCTTACCTCCTTTTTAGTGCAGGAGGCCTTTGCCATTCTTTGCTTTTTTTTTTTTTTGATGCCCACCACATCTAGAGTCGGATAAACACTTCCTGTCCCGCGCCCATTGTTTACCATCAGCTGGTCTTCTCCGATTGCTCTGTGTCAAGTCTGACAACTGGGGAACTTGGGCCATCTCTCTCTTGACAATTCTTTTTCCGTGTCCTAATCGACGTTCTGTCCACAGTAAAACCGTAGGAAAAGACCAAAGAAATGCTATCGTACTCCTTGACGTGGCGTATGACATACTTTTTAGAGACGTGAAATAATCTTCACGAAATTAAGTCCGACACATGGTAACTATAGGGTGGGCCAAGCCAGCGCGCGCTTTGACCACGCCAAAGAGCTCCAACACTCAAACACTAGGGGCCGACCTTTCCCGCTTTCCTGCCTTAGGAAGAATCATCCGGAACCTTCCTTGCGGAGTCACAGGCCGCCGCCGGGACAATCTAAGGAACACACAGCACAGTAAGCGTTAGTGGGTTAGTGATATGCCTGAAATCTCTTGCTCGCTTACATGGTCCCGGAGAGAAAAGTCTTGTATTTTCTTGCACTTTTTGGAGTTCTGACCGACGAAAACATTTTTCTATTTCAAAAATATTATAATTGGTTGTTTCCAAAAAGCGTTTAATCTTTTTTAAAAATTAGGGATAAATGTAGACAGCTACTTAAAACGACCAAGGAAAGCGGGGGAGGAAAGCGGAAGCCGCGGGGCCTTCTAAATCCGAAAGTCTCCGGAGCTTGCGCCAGGATCTTCGCTGCGCCCCCCACTTAGACGCGGAGCTTCTGAGCGGGTGGGGGAGAAAGAACTGTTGCCAGCGCGGAGACCAGGCGGCCAGCGTCCGCAGGGATGAACCTCGAGTTGCTGGGTGAGGAGGGCTGTGGCTGCGCGTTAGCTAACCCTTTGGTACTGGAAAGGAAGGAACCGGGCGGGAAGGATCGCAGGCTGCAACCTTAGGGACACTCTTCTTAGATGATTCATTGAATACTCATGGTGTGGAGTTGCAGCAGCAGCAGGAAATCCAGCTACTGTCCGGGAAGAATGCATTATCCTTCTGAAGCCGCTTTCAGATCAGTTGTGGAGTCATAGGCGCACTTTTTGACTGAGCTGTGATTTCGAGGATCGCAGGTGCTGAAGTAACAGCAGGCAGGATCAGAGTTTTTGGAGATGCAGTCTGAGGCAGAGTGACCTAGGGTGAAATTGTGAAGACCTGTCACGGAATCGGGTACCTAGATAGAGTAACTCTTACTAGAAATGTGTTATTTCATCATATTTTATTTTTTTTTAAAAAAGAAGTAAGACTGTTATGACTGAGCACTAAGTGACGTGGTTGGCACATAGAATCTGATTATCTTGACTTCCAGTTTAAGGTCCTTAACTGTAGGGAGGTGTGGATTACCGTTATTCTGGCTGTGTCTTTAAGTCATTGACTCCAACTCCTTGTCCACAGTGGTATTTTCTTGTGGCCTTCTATGAGGTGGTTTTAAATATTGCAGCTTGGCGATGTCTGTTTTCAAGAGCTCCTATATGACTTGGCTGCCCTTAATGGTAAGGGACAGAGGGTTACAAAGATCACTTTTAAAGTGTTCTTTCTCTTCAGGTAGCTTTTTGGAGTGTGCATGGATGCATGTGGATATAATGCTGACAGACTAAGTATGAAAATGTGGAAGATGTGTCTGAAATAAGCCATCGGTGAGAGGTTTTTTTTTAATTTATTATTTTATGTGTCTGGACATTTTGTCTGTATGTATGTCTGTGCACCAGTGGGGTGCCCACAGAGGCCAGAAGAGCGAACCAGAGCCCCTGGAACTGGAATTACAGTTGGTAGTGAGCTACCATGTGGGTGCTGGGAATCAAACTTGAAACTTTTAGAAAAGCAGCCAGTGCTCTTAACCTCTGATTACCTCCATTATCCCCAGTGAGAGATTTTTTTTTCCTGCTTGTCCAAAATATGTATATTGTGAGAAAGAGATGATCAAGAGTTTGGACTGGTACTATTTTGTGGAGGCTCCGGGGCAACAGGTTGGACAGTTTGCTTTGTAAGGAAGGTAGGGCAGAGCCACTGACAGCTCAGTTGGAGCACAGATTTCTAAGTTTATCTGACAGTAATGTGTAGTTGAAACAATATAACACTAATTTGGAAGCTTCAGGGTATGAGTGATAAGGAATGTGGGAGCTAGGACATGGAAAGAAAAACAAAGAGGCAGTGTTGGCAGAATTTTGAGTATAGTGCTCTGAGAAGATGAACCAAAATAATAATAATAATAATATTAATAATAATATTAATAATAATAATAACAACAACAACAACACTGGTAAGATGGAAGGGCATTTGAGAGGGAGCTTGGATATGTTGAGTGTAGGCTGAGAGCTTGGGAAACAAGTTTTGACTTCTGATCAGCATTCATTGTGGTTTTAATGAAACCCTGTGGATAGGTGGAAGAGAAACAATGAGAGGGTAAGAGATGAAGATCGCCAGGGACAAGATCTTCTGTTACTTATATTTGGGGGAAAAAGAATGAGCAAGTGTTTATAAATTATATAAAATATGCAGTTCTTCCATGAGCTAGGCACATTTTCAGGTTCCTTCCATATATCTTCCTATGTACAGCCGCTAGAAGAGGATATGGATTAATAGCTCTTTTCCATAGACACTAATTGCAGAGCAGTTGGTACTGAAAACTGAGAAAATGCTGTTCCATTTTGTCCCTGGGCAACTTGCATTCCTTAACAGTCTAAGATGAAGGTTGATTACAGTGATTTTTAGGAAAGTGTGGGAGAAGTGGAGACCGAGAGCCTATCCTTGTTTATGAGAGAAAAGATGTTACAATAGTCCTTTGAAGGGGTTTGCAGGTCCTGGGGAAAGTTCTTTCGAATGATACAGAAGGTTCCTAAGGGGGAAACTTAGGAATATTTAGCATTTCTGACAATTAAAAAGAGGTCTGGGTCTCCAAAAGATAAACATCTCTGTAGAAATGACTGAGTCTTGCTGTGAGAGAGTTACTGATTGTATATAAGAGGAGAAAGGAACAGAAGTGATATGATTGTGGGAACACCATGAAGGACATCTGGTCAGATAAGGAAATGAAGGAAGGATGATAGGTCGTGGGATGTGTCCACTCAGGTGGATCCTAGACTGGAGACTAATTTTACTTCTGTGACTTATCTGACCACTTCTTGAGATGTTGCTGTGTAACAGGTGGCCTGTGCTGGAGGTGCAAAATTACCAGGACAGCCTCTCTTCCGTCCCAGGCATGTGCATTTAGGAAGTGCCACATCACCAGCCTAAGATAGGTTTTCTTTCTTTTTTTTTAAATATTTATTTATTTATTATGTATACAACATTCTGTCTGTGTGTATGTCTGCAGGCCAGAAGAGGGCACCAGACCTCATTACAGATGGTTGTGAGCCACCATGTGGTTGCTGGGAATTGAACTCAGGACCCTTTGGAAGAGCAGGCAATGCTCTTAACCACTGAGCCATCTCTCCAGCCCCTAAGATAGGTTTTCAAACTCATTTTTTTCTATGTCATATTAAGAAATACTTTGTTTTTTAAAATTAATTTTAAACTTTCTTTTTTCTCTTTCTTTCCTTCCTTCCTTCCTTCCTTCCTTCCTTCCTTCCTTCCTTCCTTCCTTCCTTCCTTT
The DNA here is from genome assembly GCF_903992535.2 of Arvicola amphibius. Classification (NCBI taxonomy): domain Eukaryota; kingdom Metazoa; phylum Chordata; class Mammalia; order Rodentia; family Cricetidae; genus Arvicola; species Arvicola amphibius. The sequence goes on along the minus strand of NC_052058.2, from coordinate 87,611,672 downwards.
CTTTCTTTTGTTTTGAGACAGGGTTTCTCTGTGTAACAGTCCTAGCTGTCATGGAACTAGCTCTTGCAGACCAGGCTTGACCTTGAACTCACAGAGATTCACCTGCCTCTGCCCCCCTAGTGCTGGTATTAAAGGCGTGCACCACCACTGCCAGCTAATTTTAAACTTTTTTATTTAGTGGGGGGGTGCAGGCAGCAGCGTATATGCAGATCAGAAGACAGCACTGGGCAGTCATTTCTCTCCTTTCACCATGTGGGAAGTTCTAGAGGTCTAACTCAGCTCCTTAGACTTGACAACAAGTCTCCTTAGCCGTCTCACTGGCCCAAGGGATAAACGATCCCAACCGCTATGTATGCACGTATGTGATTAGAATATTTTTGGCATGGGTGTGTCTGTGTGATCTATGCCTATGTTTGTGTGAGTGCACATGTGTGTGAGCCAGAGAAGTCACATATACAGAGGAATCATGTGACTTCCTTTGTCATTCTCTGTCCTTTTCCTTTGAGGCACAGTCTTTTCTATCAATGAGGAGCTCATGTTTTTCGGCTGAACTGGTAACCAGCCCCCTTCAGTGCTTGAGTTACAAGCATGTGCAGGACTGTGCTGGACCTCGTGGGTTCTGGGATCTGAACTCCAGGCCTCATGCTTTGCAGCAAGTGCTTTTAACCACTGAGCCATCTCTCGGGTTCTAGAAGCTCTTGTAATTATACTTTATTTCTTGGTTTATTATTCTCTGATATTTCCTGCACTAATTTATTAAAATCTTGTCCTAATGTACTATGATGATTTATTCATTTGGGGGTGGGTTAAATTATACCAGCTGAAAACAGAATAAGATGCTGCTTTTGTCCTGGATAAAAACACAACCAGAAGAGAAACAAGTAACTCTGTGTAATACACAGCTGCAGTATCTTAGTAACTGTGGGGAATCCATATGAAAGCAGCTAGTTCTGCACTGTTGGTGGGATTGATGTAGAATTTGGGGGAATTTTACAGAGGTACTGTTCAACTGAAAATACTGAGATGGAGATGCCAAACCAAGCAACCAATGAAAAGCCAGAACAAGAGCTTTCTGTAGGGTTAACCTTCCAGTGGAGAAAACTGTAGAAGCAAATGTTCTTAGGCATGAATGAGTGAGGGTGCAGGAAATGGTGTGTTTTGCAGCTGGTACTCGGCATGGTTAATTGAAGCTCTGGCACAGATGCTGTTCACACAAGACAAAAGACAAAATGAAAAGTGCTGGCCAGGGCCAAGCTGAGATTGCTTTTCAAGATTATACTTAAGAGTTTTGTTCATTTTGTCCAGCAGAGAAGGGTTTTAAGTGGGTGAGTGCTGTTCTGCAGTTGTGGTGGAAGAAGTTAGACCTGCAGGTTTTCTGAAGGGTTGACTGAGGCAGGCGAGAGTAGGCCAGTTCTTACCTGCAGGACTTACCCTTCGTGACTAGCTCTCTTCACCTATAGTATTGAAGTGTGGAAATGCCTGTTTAGTAGTAGACTCAGTGCTGCCTCAGTCTCCTGAGTGCTAGGATTACATAAAGGTATTCATAACAATGCCTTTCTTGATTTTTCAATGTTTGTTCTTTGATTAAATATTTTGTGTGTATATGGTGTGGATACCTATTTGTGTGTGTCCATTTGTGCAGGTGCACGTGTTTGCTTATATGTGGAGAGGCCAGAGGCTGATATTGGGTGTCTTCCTGTCTTCAGACGGGGTCTGCCACTGAACCCAGAGGTCTCTGATTGGCTAGAGTGTCTGACCAGTGAGCTCCAGGGCATTTGCCTGTCCTCTTCCCCTGCACATTCCCTGACCTTGACCCTTTACATAGGTTTTGAGGCTCTGGAGTCCTATCTCTAGACAAATGATTTTTTAAAATTGTACATTAAAAATACATGTGTGTGTATGTGTGGTGCATGTGGAGGTCAAAGAACGACCTGTGGGCGTTGGTTCTCCTTTTACTTTATGGGTCCTGAGGATTAAACTCAGGACTGCAGGCTTGGCATTCAGCGCCTTTACCGGCTCAGCCATCTTCCTGATCCTGATTTTTGTTTTTAGTATTTAAGTGAGTACGCGTGTTTGTTTACTTCTCAACCATGTGAATATAGTCCGATGATTGGGAAGACGCACTGGCTGGATCAGTAAATGAAACAAACATGTCACCTTGTAATATGTATAGTATTTTATTTAAAAAACTTTGAGCAAATGTTTATGTAATATGTAATATGTAAGTTTTTACTTTGTCAAGTGTTTTGAAGGCTGTTACCTTTTGATTGCACATTTCTTACGTATGTATGCATGTGTGTGCGCACCAAAATGTGCTTGCCATGGTGCTCTTGAGGAAATCAGGGGACTCCCAGGAGCTGGCTTTCCCCGTCTGTGGGTTCCGTGATTGAGCTTGGTCACCAAGCTTGCATGGCAAGTGCTTTTATTCCCCTGCCGCCCAAGCCATCTTGCTGGCCCCTGGCTCCTCACTCCCCCTTTTCAGGTGGGTGCTATGGATACAAACTCAAGTGTTCAGTGCCTCCCGTCAAGCACTCTAGCCGAGCCAGCTCTCCAGGCCCAGATAAGCATTTCTATGTAACACTTGTTCTACTTGAGTAACTTTAAAAACAGTTTTCAGAAACACTGCTCTTGATATATTTCAGCATTTGCTTTCAGTCCCTTTCATAATCGAATGTGTTACAAGCAGTTCTTGGTTTTGTAAGATAGGACTCCTGGATAGGCAGTGAGGACAGTTGGTGACCCTGCATTCTAGAGGCTCACGGACTGTTCCAAACTCACAGTTTTATATTCTACTGCTGGAGAACTAGACTTATGGCTCCAGAGTTGTAGAGCTAGAGTCTTGTTGCTTTAGAGCTTAAGCGGAAGCTTATGGCTCTTGGCTCAGCTTGCCAGCACAGCAGCACACAGCGGCTTCTGGGCTGCGCCCTTGGCTCTCTCGACGCCAGCCTCTAGGGCTGGTGTTCTTCACTCTGTAGTCTGTCTGCCCTCTCAGGACACCTCCAAGCTGCACCAGGTGAGTGTTTACAACTCAGAGTTAGGATCCCTGACTTTCCACTTCCTGGGGTTTTTGAAAACAAACAAATATGAGTGAGAGGAATCTTGCATTTTGACAAATCTCTTTAGTGTTACCTAAATAGAAGCTGGTTGGATTCACATCTGCTTCCGTACTCATCCGCTTTGGAATACTTTCCTGTATGCTTATGAAAGTACAAGAGTTTGAGAAATGCCTGTGGTGATGAGCAGTGTGACCTCATGGAGGCCTGAAAAGGTGTCAGCCCTCCCACTTGACCAGTGAGCTGTGTACTGTTCGTGGGCTTGTGGGTCCTTGTGTGTGATTTGTGTGTCATCCACTTTCTTTCTTGCCTTCTTGCAGAGTCCTTTGGGCAGAACTATCCAGAGGTGAGTTTAGTTTTGTTGTTAATGTGTGGTAAACAGTGATTGCCTTTTATTTGATGATTAAATAATTAAATGTGTCATACACATACATATTATTTACAGTGTTCTGTCTGCATGTATTCTTGCAGGCCAGAAGAGGGCACCGGCTCTCATTACAGATGGTTGTGAGCCACCATGTGGCTGCTGGGAATTGAACTCAGGACCTTTGGAAGAGCAGGCAGTGCTCTTAACCACTGAGCCATCTCTCCAGCCCTCCAGTGGTGACACACTGCCTTTAATCCCAGCACTTGGGAGGCAGAGGCTGGTGGATCTCTATGAATTCGAGGCCAACATGGTCTACAAGAGTGAGTTCCTGGACAGGCTCCAAAGCCACAGAGAAACGCTGTCTCAAAAAAAAAAAAAAGAAAGAAAGAAAAAAAGAAAAGAAAAAGAAAAATGTTTAACTTTGAGCAACAGGTAATATGCAATTTTGGCTGAAAAATTTCAGTAATTTTTTAAATCTTAAGGTTCTGTTTTTGTTTTTGTTTTTTGCTTTCCTGAGATAGGGTTTCTCTGTAGCTTTGGAACCTGTCCTGGAACTCTCTCTGTAGACCAGCCTGGCCTCGAACTCACAGAGATCCAACTGCCTTTGTCTCCTGACTGCTGGGATTAAACATGCATGCCATCACTGCCTGGTTTTTTTTTGTTTGTTGTTTTGAGACAAGGTTTCACTATGTAGTTATGGCTTTCCTGGAACTCACTTTATAGACCAGGCTGTCCTCAAACCCAGTGATCTGCCTGCCTCTGCCTTCCGAATGCTGGTATTAAAGGTGTGCACCACCACTGCCTGACAAGGTTCATTTTTTTTTAAACTAAAAGGAAAAAAAATATTCACAACTTTAATTAAAGGGCTTTTTTAAACAAATACTTCCATCATTTATACTTTTTTGTGTACTTTACAAGTTTTGATGAATGTATTTATATAGTAATAATAATCACTATGTGTAATTAGCATTTGTAACATTTCCTGTGCTTCATTGTGGTTACTTTATAAAGCTTGACATAGATGTAAAATAATGTAATTTTTAAAATGTCAATCACACAGGCTGTTTCATAGCGTTTACATTGTCCTGGAACCAAAGAACTCTTCCAGTTACTCCTGTAATACTTTGCTCATTGACCTCGAGAAATTTGTGTGAGAGATTGATCATCACTGTTTCCAAAGGTTTTGGTTAGCGCTTATAATTATTTGTTTATTTTTGAAATCGATTTAAAAGGTGTAAGCACACTTGCAGAGATCATTTTTTGCATGCATTGCCTTTTATGACGGCCTTTGTGTGTGTTTTGCATTTGTCTTGTAGGAAGCTGATGGAACTTTGGACTGCATCAGCATGGCCCTGACGTGCACCTTTAACAGGTGGGGCACACTGCTTGCAGTTGGCTGTAACGATGGCCGAATTGTTATTTGGGATTTCTTGACAAGAGGCATTGCTAAAATAATTAGTGCACACATCCATCCAGTCTGTTCTTTGTGGTAAGGAATTTTGATTTTATTTACTTTATTTTTTGTGGTATTGAAGATTGAGCCCAGGACCGCATACATTCTGGGCTAACACGACTACTGAGTTAAATAAATACCTCAGACCCATGATGTTTTTCTTTTTTTAAATGTGTATAGGTATGTTTGCATATGTGTGGCCTCGTGTATGTGTGTATGCATATGGAGGCCAGGGTTAATTGCAGGTATTGTAGATCTGGTAGGAAAGGCACCCCAGTCTTTCTGTGTGCAGACTTAAACTTAGTCTCTCATAGTTAAATCCTTAGCTTATTTTTGCCATCATTTGTCCCCAGAGTCTAGGAATGCATTTGCTTCATCTCTGATACAAATGATCATGAATATTTTCTGAACACTCCTTTATGCCAAGCATTGGATTAAGAAATATATATATATATATATATATATATATATATATATATATATATACTCTAATTCTTTCAGTAGTCCTCTATAAGTAAAGACTTTATCCTTCCTATCATAGATGAGAAATTGAAGCCCAGAAAAACAATACAATTCTCTAAGATCACACAGCTATAAGGTTAAGTAATGTTTAGGTTGTGAGCTTCTATTCTTCTTGCATTGGCTGCTAAGTTCTTCAATAAAAAGCATTTTTCATATTTGGGTTCATATTAATTTGCTTTCCTTTATGTTCCTTCTGTATTTCTCTGATTCCTGCCTTGTGTGGGACTTGAATAAATATAGGGTTTTATATTGATTTAGTGTTTCTTTGTGTACCTTCTAGTGGTTACTAGATACAGTGTTACACACCTGATTAACCACAGTCTAAAATGCCCCTGGGTTGACTTTGCAACAGTTCAGATAAGGTATAGAGCTCTTGCCTTCTTTCCCTTGATGCCTAGTTTGTATAAAATGTAATTTTCTTACACATTTCCTCTGCATACATTGTAACCAGCACAAGGCAAACCTGTAGTGTTCCAAGATTCCATTTTATCTTTTTCTTTCCGTTTAGAGAACTTGGTTTAGAGCCTCTTTGTTATTGTGGGTTTGTTTTGTTTTTTGTTTTGTTTTTGAGACAGGGTTCTACATAGCCCTGGCTGCCCCTCTCTATATAGACCAGGCTGGTTTTCAGCTCAGAGAGATTCTCCTGCCTCTGTCTCAGGAGTGCTGGGATTAAAGGGGTGTGCCACCATGTCTGACTCCTGGTCTCTGTAGTTTTTTTTTTAATGAGAAATTGTTATCTTTGTGTTACTATTTTTATATAGATGAGATGCCACTTTCCTATTACCACTTTTAAGACTTAAGATTGAGGATGAATGTTTCTACATTCAACATATGCTTGTGTTTTGGAATTTTTTATTTTTGTTTTATTAAGTTTTGTGATGTTATAATTATAGTTACATAATTTACCCCCTCCTGTTCCTCCCTTCAAACCCTTCCATGTACCACACCCCTTGCTCTCTTTAAAATTCATAGCTTTTTTTTCTTTAATTTTTGGTGTGTGTGTCTGTGTACACACACACATACACACATACTCATAAACATGTGAATACAACCTGCTCAATACATATGTTATTTGAATGTGTATGTTTTCGGGGCTGGCCATTTGATATTTGATAATCATTTTTTGTGCTCTTTCCTGAGGAAGATTTTTGTTCTCAACCCTCCTTAGTGCCTGTAGTTTCACTGTCTATGGTTGAGGCCTGTAAGCTGTTCCCCATCCACGCTGGCATGTCTGTTGTCTTCGTTCATCTGGTGTGGGCCATTATGTTGCTGAGGCTTTATGGGTGTAGCTTCATGATATTCCTAGGAGACACAATCTCACAGCGAACTTCCCGTTCCTCTGGTTCTTAGGATCTCTCTACCCCGTCTTCTATAATGCTTCACCAGCCTTACATGCAGGAGTTGTGTTGTAGATGTACCAGTTAGGACTGGCCTCCACTACTCTGCATTGTGATTGGTTGCAGTTTTCTGTAATGGTCTTCATCTGTTGCGGAGAGAAATTTCCTTAATGGGAGTCTTTTGGGCAGCTCTAACCAACAACTCAAAAGAGAGTTTCTCATGCCTACTATTGATGGCCTTGTGTATTTAGGCTGGTCTTAAGTTAGTTATGGATGATCTTGAACTTCTGCTCCTCCTTTTATCTCCTAAGTGCCAAGATTACAAGTGTGTATCCCTGTGCCTGGTTTTGTGCAGTGTTAGGAATGCTAAGCAAGATCTCTGTCGACTAAGCTATGTCCCCAACTCCTGGAATGGTTTCTTTGGCTTATATTGTTTGATTTCAGTCACCTGTTTTTAGTTGGTAGGTGTTTTTTTTTTTTTTTTTTTTTTTTTTGTTATATTTGGAGAAATTTAGCTGTTATTTCTTTCAATACTTTGAAGCCACACTCTGTTCTTGTAGGGACTCTGATGACATGGATATTAAGTTATTTGTTGTTGTCTGATCCCTGAGATTGTGTTCTTCCCACCCACTTAAAATTTTTTAATCTATTATCCATGTTGAATAATTTTTATTCTTTCAGTTAACTGTTTCTTATCTTTTCTCCACCTCCATTGACTGCTGGATTCTGCTAACTACTGAATTTTTACTTTGAGTTATTACTTTCAGTTAGAGTTCTCTTTACAGAGGCTGCTGGTGGGGTTGGTCTCTGCTGACATCATCCTGTTTGGGAAGGACAGAAGGCCCTGAGCCTTCTTTCTTTCTGTTTGGCCTTCACAGGCCCTGTGATGGTGAGATCCTCACTAATGAAGCCGTTTCCACTCAGCCATCGGCACAGCATGTGTGATAAGTCATAGAGGCCTTATTAGAGTGCGGTCAGGGTGGAAGTCTAGCTGTCTGTCCAGACCATGCTGATGAGGACGAGTGGGTGCAGGTTTTTTCTCTAGGACTTGTCTGGGTGGGGAAAGAAAGGGAGGATTGTGTGTAACTGTTGGCATTATCCAGTTGTTGACTTCTTTACCTAGTTCCGATATGTGAGGCAGGAAGAAAATCCAGGGAGTTTAGTCTTGAGTCATTCACTGGGCTCTGCTGCCACTAACTAGTCAGTCTACCTTTCAGTCTTTGTTTAAGGAATGTCTAGTATGCTTAGCTGCATTTAAGATATGACTATTTATTTTAATTTTTATTGGTTTTGCTTTTGAAATAGTCAGTCTGTAGCTCAGACTGTCCTGGAATTCATGATCCTCCTTCCCCCCACCTCCTGAGTGCTAGGATTGCAGGCCATTATTTTGAGATAGCATGTTTTGTCTCTTTTGTCTTGTTGGTGCTGTGATGGAGTACTGTAGGAAACTCACTTGTTCTTTATCCCTGAAACTCCTCAGGTCATTTTTATGTTTCACACGTTCTAAAGGTCAACTGATTTGGGAACTTAACTAAGACACTCAAGTTTGTTATTTTTGGGTGCTAACTGTAGTGTTATTTTGAAATAGTGCCATTACTATATATAAACAGTGCAAGAGCCAGGCATGGTGGCACATACCTATATTCCTAGCACTTAGGAAATGGAGGCAGGAAGTTGTGAGTTCAGGGTCAGCCTGGGTATGTAATAAGAAAGTTTGTTATAGATTTGGCTATACTTTAAAAAATGTTGACCTGTGCAATTAGGTCACTGTTTTATCCATAGTAGTGTTATATATATTTTACCTTGTGCTGTGTGCTAAATTCACCTCTGTTTTCCCCATAGTTGGAGCCGAGATGGTCATAAGCTTGTGAGTGCTTCTACAGATAACATAGTGTCGCAGTGGGATGTTCTTTCAGGGCGATTGCGACCAGAGGTTTCGTTCCCTTCACCCATCCTAAAAGTCCAATATCATCCTCGAGATCAGTATGTTTAAGATATTCCTTTCCTAGGGCGGGGTCTCGTTCTGAGTGGATTAGCTTGGGCTCTGACAACTTCAGATTGAGGTTTTAAGAGGCAAACTCAACACCATTTCAAACCTATGTAAAGTAATTTTTCTGCTTAGGTTAGTCCTACTGAATATATTGTAAGGAGATTGTAACTGATCAGTATTAAGACTTTGAAATGACCAAAGGTGGGGAATGATGTAATGAGTGGGCCCTGGCTTTGATTCTTTAGAATCCTTAGTATGAAGGAACAGTTTACTATTAGACCACACTTAAGGAAAAGTTGCCTAGTATTTCCATTACTCACACACAGCTTTTCACTTCTTGGGATCTCTCATTATCTACTTCTCTGTAAGTATGATGATCCATTATATGTGCCTCAAGCCCAGGCCATATTTGATATACATATATTTGTTAATGTAATTAAAAATCAGTATTTTGTTTTTACTTTAATTAGTATATTACTGGTTTACTAAATGTTTTTAATCACATTTTTATTTGTCGGGATAGGCTCTTATCTTTGAGTCTGACCCTGTTACTAGGTGTGTAGACTTTATGTGATTTCACCATTTCACCATTTGCTGGAGCTGGGAGAGCCAGTGAGGAAGTGGTCAGGGACCAGGGAAAAGGACAGGGACTCAGTCTGTTGATACCATAGCAATAGCCAATATGTGTTCATATTTTTAAACAGGAACAAGGTTCTCGTGTGTCCATGAAATCTGCTCCTGTCATGTTGACCCTTTCAGATTCCAACATGTTGTTCTGCCGGTAGACGATGACTCCGATTTGAACGTGGTGGCTTCTTTTGATAGGCGAGGGGAATATATTTATACAGGAAATGCAAAAGGCAAGGTAAGCTGTGAGGTTAGTGAAGAAAGACTGGGCATCTGCCTTGGCTCGTATTTACTTCTACTTTCAGGCTCTTTTCTCCCTGGAGTAATCCCTGGACTGAAATGTAGCTAAGTTTTTCTTCCATGCCTTAGTAATAATTTCCTTGCTTTGAATTAGAGTAGATTATTTGATTTAGATAAGGAATTGAGACAGTGGTGGCAGCTTATTTTATAAAATTCTTCCAGCACTTGGGAAGCAGAGACAGGAGGATCACTCCCAAGTTCGAGAACAGTCTGAATTAAATGGTGAGCTCCAGGCTAGTTTTGGACTACACAGCAAGACTTCATCTCAAGACGCTAAGAGAAGGAACAGAAGAGAAAGCTGGGGTTGTAACTTAGCTGTAAAGTGCTTGCTGTCTATGTCAAAGAAAACAGAAAAGGACGGAAGGGTCTTGACTGGTCGTAGTAATGAAGAGAATAATATTTAAAAGTCATCATCTAGAGCATGCTGATAAAAATGGCTTAATATCTAATTGTATAAAAAACCCTGTATAAACATGCACACGTGCACATTCACACAAAGAAATATGGTATAATTCAGGCCAATTTAACTAGAGTACTGAGACTATCTTTTTTTCCATGTTAAATTTGTCCTTTGGGGTGTTTGAAAGTGTAGACTTTTTGGGGGTAGTACATTATAGGTGTTTGTTCCGGTAGCAGTTTTTTTAAAAATTGTGGTTAAGATAAATATTAACAGCTGTAGAGTGCTTGCCTCTGTGCGTGAAGAACTGACGACGATGCACACAAACTTATAAACTCCTCGTAAACATTTACAGTGTTAAGCTCAGCAGTACTCGGTGCATGGTGGTACTCAGCAGCCTCTGCAGACTCTGAACGGCTGTCAGAGAGGGCTGTCCCAGTCCCTGGCGGCTGTCAGGCCGTTTCCTGCTGAATTTGACCACTGTAAGCACTTATAGGAATGGGATAATACTGTATTTCCCCGTTTGCAGCTGGTATATCTTGTACAGCATTGTGTCATCAAGGTAGCTGTGTTATACTGTGTGTCAGATTTCCCTCCTCTTCAAAGTTTAATCGTATTGTATGTATATGCCATATTTTACCTATTCTCTGTCAGTGGATTCTAGGGTTGTCTCCACTTGTTGCCTGCTGTGAATGTTAATCATCATGTTTTAAAGGAGATGGCTAAGACTCTGTAGTTTATTGGGAGAAGTAGAACATGTTATCAGCTAATGAGATGGGATAGATAGGTCTCGAGATGCTTGAGTTTTGCTACATCTTTGCGCAATTTAAAAACAAGTCAAATCTGATTACTAGTAGTCATCAGAATATTTACTTTTTTATTTTTATTCTGTAAACTTCAGATCTTGGTCCTGAAAACAGACTCTCAGGATCTTGTTGCTTCCTTCCGAGTAACAACAGGAACAAGCAATACTACAGCCATTAAGTCAATTGAGTTTGCCCGGAAAGGGAGGTGAGTGAGGCCTTGTCTTCCTGTGTGTATGGAGTTTTTATTTTTGTAACAGAATTTCACTACATAGCTCAGGCTGGCCCAGATCTGTGGTCCTCCTACCTCAGCCTCTTGAGTGCAAAGATTATGGAACGGCACTACCACAGCCAGTGATGATGTCTTTGATTTTCTTAGTTTTTTTTTCTTAAGTGAGTGGAATGCAAATAATAATATTTGCCATGTGTGATAATTTATTGGATTTATTAAAGCTGTTGAATCTCTCACTGTCTGGCTCTTAGGTTCATAAAATTTCCCTTATTGAACTAGTAGTCACATCTTTGTTGTTGGGAGGTTGCCAGGCAGTTCCCTTTACAGAAAAGGTGTTTAAGTGTTTGTTGGTTAGAATCAAAATGCCTGGCATGTAGCACTGAGTGAAAATTTTAAATATTTCATGTACTTATCTTTAGCAGTGCTAGGGGCAGAACCCCAGGGCCTCCCTCATGCTAGACAAGTGCTCTAAAACTGAGGTACATCCCCAGTCCCAAATATGCTTATAACCTGTCTTAGTTACGGTTACTGTTCTGTAATGAAACACCATGACCAAAAGCAACTCGAGGAGGAAGGGTTTCTTTTGCTCATAGTTCCATATAACAACTCATCATTAAAAGCAGTGAGTGCACAAACCCAAGCAGGGCAGAAACCTGGAGGCAGGAGCTGATGCAAAGGCCATGGAGGGGTGCTGCGAACTGGCTTGCTCCCCATGACTTATTCAGCTGCTTTCTTCTAGAACCCATGAATGGCACCACCTACAAAGGGCTGGGCCCTCCCCCATCAATCAGTAATTAAGAAGATACTCTACAGCCAGATGTTATGGAGGAATTTTCTCAGTTGAGATTCCCTTCTTTCAGATGACTCTAGCTTGTGTCAAGTTGACATAAAACTAGCCAGCACGTAACCTGGACTGGTGTCACAGAATTTATATCCCAATTGAGCATGCACTTAAAATGTGCTACCTGGTTTAATTCCAGACGTTCCCCTGAGTTTGTAAGGTGTAGATGGACTGACAGAAACAAGAACAACTGCTTGTCAGTCGGCAGCAGCACTCATTCTCTTTTTAGGAACATTCAGTGTTTGGGGTACGTTCACCTTCAAAGTGCTTGGTGAATCTGGGGATTGAACTTGGAGTCTCATGCATGCTAGGCAAACACTCCACCACTGAGCCATAGCCCAGTCACTCAGATTGCTCTGGAGTCAAGAATAATTAAGTCATGTGAAGACAAAGAAAAAGAAGCCATGCATTTGAGAGAAAAGGGAGAGAGGGTTACATGGAAGGGGTTAAGGGGGAGAGAAAAGGGACAGGGGAAAATGATGTAATTATAATTTCAAAAAAAGAGCTGGCTGGCGGGTGATGCATACCTTTAATCTCAGCTCTTGGAGACAGAGGGCAGAGGCAGGTGGATCTCTGAGTTTGAGGCCAGCCTTGTCTACAGAGTGAGTTCCAGGACAGCCAGGGCTGTTACACAGAGAAACCCTGTCTCGAAAAAAACCCAAAACAAACAAAATAGTTAATAGAGACCGTAAGAAAATGATGAAAAACATATTTTTAAACAAATTTCCTTTGTTACAATAAAAGTTAGCCTTTTTAAAAGAACATATTTAAGGCCAGAGAACTAGCTCAGCAGGTAAAGAAGCTGGCTACCAAACCTGGTGATCTGGTTGGATCCCCAGGATGACTTCCAAGTTGTCTTCTCTCCTCCATAAGTGTGCTATGGCATGTGCTTCCCCTCCCCAAACAAATAAACATAATTTAGAAAATACACATTTAGCTTACTGACTCATTAATAATCTTACAATGTTTGAAACAGGCCAGATAAATGCAGTATTTAATTACTTGCACATTGCGAACTTGTGAATTGAGCGGGCTGGCTTCAGTTCAGAGGTCTTAGATCTCAGTTAAGTCCAGACAGTATTAACATGAGGTTTGGGAATATACAGGACAAAATACACATATTTTCACTTCATTGGTTTGGAGTGGCAAGAAGATATATAAGCATTGAATCTTGGCCATTCTTAATTTCACTCCAGGTAGCTAGGTGGTCCGTGGTGCTGGTCTAAGGAATATAGAAGTTTTTAACAGGGACAGATGTCTGACTAGTCAATAATCTCTCTCCTTTCTATAGTTGCTTTTTTAATTAACACAGCAGATCGAATAATCAGAGTTTATGACGGCAGAGAGACTTTTAACGGTGTGGCAGGGATGGAGAGCCCGAGCCTATGCAGAAACTGCAGGACTTGGTGAATAGGTAGGTATTGTTGCCAGGAGAGGACGTGACTGACCTTCCCTGGGCTCCTGTTCCAGTTTCTCTTGGGGATGTTCGTTGTCTTTTAGGACCCCATGGAAAAAATGTTGCTTCTCTGGGGGATGGGGAGTATATAGTAGCGGGCTCTGCTCGGCAGCATGCCCTGTATATCTGGGAGAAGAGCATTGGCAACCTAGTGAAGATATTGCACGGAACCAGAGGGGAGCTCCTGCTGGACGTGGGCTGTGAGTAGAGAGAGCAGTGTATTGCTTTGGTTGTGCACACACTCTCGAATGACTTAATCTGTGCTGATAGACAATTCTTCTCTCTCTTAAATTACGATTTAGTGGCATCCAGGTTCGACCCATCATAGCTTCTATTTCTAGTGGAGTAGTGTCCATTTGGGCCCAAAATCAAGTAGTAAGTATTTTTCTGGTTGATTTTCTTTGAAAATAAATATTTGTTTTTTTATCAAAAATTCTTTATACAGAGTAAAGCTAACTACCACTTTATTTATTTTCACTTCACGTCAAAGGGACAGTCTTAGTTCTGAGCTGGTTTCCACCTTGTTTCCATGTGTACCACACTTTCTGCAACCTTTTAACATTGATTTTGCTTTTCTTATTTCCAGCTCAGTTTATGTATATTGATGAACACTTTTAAACTACTTTTGTGAAGTACACTTAAAAAGATTAAAGATGGAGTTATTTAGGGAGAAATGTAGTTAATAACTTGAAATGTTTATATAGAAAATACATCACGATGGCCAAACACTAAGATACCTAAGATTTTTATCTCTTAACCCCAAGTTAATCTTAGAATCTGTTTCATGTTGAATATAAGTTGCTAGAACTTACATTGTTACTGATTTTTCATGTGGTGACTTATCTGTTTTGTCTTAGGAAAATTGGAGTGCATTTGCCCCAGATTTCAAAGAATTGGATGAAAATGTAGAATATGAGGAAAGAGAATCAGAGTTTGATATTGAAGATGAAGATAAGAGTGAGCCTGAGCAAACAGGTAATGCTGCTGTAACTGTGATAGCGTTTTATCTGTCACCTCTTTCCTTAAGCATATGTAGTTCTCTCAGTGCTTGAGGAGCCTTAGTTTAATTCTAGTTAAGGGTTCACATGGGCATCACCAGTGCTCAGGCAGCTCTTGACTTTTCATTTGTATTTCCTGATGAGTCACAGCTGGTTAAGTCAGGATTTGCATACAGCACCCTGAGAAGCACAGAGATGTGCTCAGGCTCGGCTTGTGTCGTGTCTTCTGTTACAGCTTTGTCAGTTGGGGAAGGGTCAAGAGCATGGGCTCTGGTACCAGACAGCTTTGGGGAAAATACTTAAGCTTGAATCCTTCATCTCGGGAGTGAAGTAATGGTAGCACCCATGTCTTCACATTGAAGAGGATAAATGGAATAATTCATATAAAGCACTGAGTGTATGTCCAGCCTGTAAGAAGAACCCCAAAGTCTTTCACTATTATGACCTTAGTCATTGCCATTTTTAATTTCATCTTCCAAATTTCTGAATAGGAACTTCTTGAAAATAAAGATCTGACTTTTTTTGTTACAAGTTTGAAGACAAGAGTCTCATTATGTAGCACAAACTTCTAATCTTTCTTACCGATCTTCCCAGTGCTGAGATTACATGGGTGCATTGCCACTGTCTTGAGATTTGACTTATCTTCGTGATTTCTAGCATAGAACTTTGCACATTGTGTGTGTGTGTGTGTGTGCGTGCGTGTGCCCCCAGATCTTTGGCACCTGGAGCACTTCATGGTGTAGGAATTAGAGAACAGAGGTTGCAGTTAGACGGCTCCAGCTTGGAAACTGCTCCCTCTCGTGTTTTGGGAATACCTCCAGGGATGCAGAGCATTGCAGATGGTTCTGGTGGTCTTGGGTTATGTTTTGTGAACCTTTTTAGGTGTCCACATTAACCAGCCCCTCTTCCTGTCTCCCCATTGTGTATTATTTTACTGCAGCATTTATTGTTTTATGCTGAAATGATCTGTTTCCTGGGTAGTCTGAGACATTTACTGTAGAGCCTTTCCCAACTTTCTTGGTTGTCAGCTATTTCCAGTATTAATATCTAGTAGGAATTCAGCCCCTATTGTTAAGTAATCGAGTAAAGTGAGCAAGGATTATTCTCAGGCAAAAAGCAGTTTTCCATTTCTTTTCAAACTTCTCCAATTTTCTGTCCTACAGGGGCTGATGCTGCTGAAGATGAGGAAGTAGATGTCACCAGCGTGGATCCCATCGCTGCCTTCTGTAGCAGGTGAGTGCCTTGCAAGGCTGGGTGTCATTCCTGTGTCCTGTGCACTGCCCAGTTCCCCCGACTGTCCTTTCACTTTCAGATGCTTAGTAGTGTGACTAGCAAATAGTTCTTTGCTGAACAAAAATGTGATGTAGATTTAAGAAACTGAAATAAAACCAGGCATGGGGGCCTCACCTTTAATCCCAGCACTTGGAGGTAGAGGCAGGTGAATCTCTTGAGCTTGAGGCCAGCCTGGTCTACAGAGTGAGTCCATAACAGCCAGGACTATAGAGAGAAACCCTGTCTCGGGCAAAAAAGAAAAGAAACTGCAGTAATGAGCTTAGTCTATTTATGGTTATGATTTATGGATATGGTTCTCTTACCCAGTTTCTTTCCTTTGTCTTGTCTTTCTTAAAGTCTAGATCTATAACTGTGTGTGTATTAAATGTAGGCACTAGAGGAAAGGCTGAAGGGCTGTGGTTTAAGCAACTATCTCCTCTTTTTTTCCAATGCCTTGTCTGATCCTGTTCCGAATAGTGATGAAGAGCTGGAGGATTCAAAGGCTCTGTTGTATTTACCCATTGCCCCTGAGGTAGAAGACCCTGAAGAAAATCCGTATGGCCCCCCACCGGATGCAGTCCCAACCTCCTTGATGGACGAAGGGGCTAGTTCAGAGAAGAAGAGGCAGTCTTCAGCAGATGGGTCCCAGCCACCAAAGAAGAAACCTAAAACAACCAATATAGAACTCCAAGGAGTGCCGAATGATGGTAAGAGCCGCCTCTTTATTCCGGTGCCTATAGATACATTGATTTATATTCTTGGGCACAAATGAGTAATTTCCTTTTGAGCCATTTTTACTTTAGAGGAGTTTTCCCATGAGACCTTTTCTATATTGCTTCACAGTTCTGTGATGTTTGCATTTGTGTTCACATTTAAAATGGGGATGTTCTGCTCCCCAGTACCTTGCCTAAGATGACATACTTTGTCTTCTGATACATGACTTAGAATTTGTTTCCTTGAACTGCTCATCTTTTTTTTTCTTTCCCATAGAGGTGTTTCACTGCCTGCTAAGTGCCAGTCAGACCTGCACGGGTCGTTTCTCCCTTTCCACTTTTACAGTGGGGTCAGGAGCTTGTGTTACTGTGTGTTTGCAGTGGTTTTGCTAGGGACGGGGTGGTGTTAGCATCAGCACCTTCCATTCTTTTCTCTTACACCTAGCAATAGATGAAATTAATCATACAGCGGTGTAACCTCTGATTGTATACTCTAGTGCAGGCAGCAGTGTCTGTCCAGTTTCTGAACCACTGCTCATAGTTACGTCAACCCTGCATGTCTTTTATTATTCTTGCTTATAAAAGAGAGAAGTTGAGCTGAACTCTATAACTTGTCCAAGTTCTCACAGAAAATGGTGGAGTCAGGACTCTGGCCCTGGTCTGCCCATTTGTTTTCTGATCGCTTATGCCCGTACTGGGTGCTGTATCCACACACTCCTGTTTGGGTTTGATTGACTTAGAATGAGTGGGTATTTTAACTGTTTTTCATTTTGGAGCTGCTGTGGTTTGGTATAAACCATGTAATATAGACTATGTACACCTTTTGGTCTAAAAGTATTTGTCAGTGTAGTAGCCATTCTTCTGTAGTTTTAAAAACAATGCGTTTTTTTCCCTTCCATGAGTGATGTTGGCCATAAAAAGCAATGCTCTTTGCACTCAAAAGGTCTGGTTGAGATGTGGGACCGTTGTGGTATGGACTGTTTCTCATGGGTGTCTGTCCTCCTGCAGAAGTCCATCCACTACTGGGTGTGAAGGGGGATGGCAAATCCAAGAAGAAGCAAGCAGGCCGGCCTAAAGGATCAAAAGGTAAAGAGAAAGATTCTCCATTTAAACCGAAACTCTACAAAGGGGACAGAGGTTTACCTCTGGAAGGATCAACGAAGGGTAAAGTGCAGGCGGAACTCAGCCAGCCCTTGGCAGGTAAGGACACATTGGGAGCACTGTCTGGCTTGCTTTGTGGCCTTGCTTTGTACAGCTCCTGACTTCCTTTAACTGCAATGGGATTTCCCTCCCTTTCTTCCTTCCTTTTCCCCAGCATCAAGTAGTCTTTGGATTTTAAGCTGTTAAAGGCAAGCTAAACCAAAATTTACTTAATTCACTGGCTGTCAACCTTAGGTCCATAAATAGACTACAAGGGCTCTACTTCCTTCAGAGACATACAAAGTATTATGTGAGTATTTCTGGGGAGGAACCCCTACTTTCCATTAGATTCTTAGAGGAAAATCTCTGACCCAAAAAGATACGAGCCTCTAGCCAATACATGTTGTAGACTGTATCTGCCCTAAGTGTTTGTTTTTTAAGTTTTCATTTGTGGATGGTTCAGTAGCCAGAAATAAAAGCTAAGCTGGTTTAATGTAGCACCTTACTATTAAACTTCAGCATCTTCATATTGCTCAGGTGTTCCAAGGTGTGGTGTTCTTTCTCGACAGTCCAGAGAAAGGAGAAGTTTGTAACAGTACCATAAAGGCTTTGAGGGTTCCCCCAGTATCTGAAAATAGGAGGAGATTGCAAAAAAAGATACAGTATAGCTTCCTAACATCTAAGTGTCCTTTTGATCATGAGCCTTAGCCCTTAACATCTGACCCACATCAGCCCCCAACACATGATACATGATTGAGGGAGTTTTATCAAGGAATGGAAATTCCTAGAAAATACCTGGGAACCAGTTAAGTGGTGTTTGTTCAAAAAACAATGATCAAGTTAGAGCTCCTCTCCACTCAGATGTCCCTGGGATTTGAAAGTCTGTATGTATCCATTAGACACGCACACGCACGCATGCGCACATGCAAGCCTGTATATATTCATTAGATAGACACACACATACACACATGGACACACATAAAAGAAGTACTTTTGTTAATAGAATATTCTCTTTTTTGTGGCTATTCGACGCAGGATAGATAAAATGTCAGTCGTTATATTTAGTTTTTTCTCCTTTACTTTAAGATTAGTTTAAATGTGTTGATCCACAATGATAAATAGTAGAATGCAAGGCAGAATTCCCTGTTCAGTTTGTACCTTATGCTAGTTAATTGTTGCCTATAAATAGAAATTATTTTCTATAGAGAAACTTAAAAACAGACTGAGTCATTAGTCCCCTAAGTTCACTAGATCAGGACTTGCATTTTTCATGTTGCAATACCGTGCCACTGAGTAGGGGAGTCCCCAGCAGCAGTGGGTATAGCACCTGGTAAGCCGTTCCACCTCCATACTGAGTCCTGAGCTGTGTGTGGATAAAGGACTCAGGAACAAGGACCCCAGGTCAGCAGTTGACTGCAGATGAGCAGTCTGCTGACATCAGCAGTTGTTGACGGCCTTTCTGTGGCCGCGTGCACATGCTGGTGTCAGCTCAGAAGAAACCCAGTCTGAAGTTTGAGTAGATTTTCCTGCCACAAAAAGTCCAGTTGTGTGATTTAAAATGTGGCCAGATATATAAAATTAATTAAAACACTTTAGGACATAGTCTCCATGCTTCTGCATAGAGTAGGCTGGCCTCAAACTCACAGAGATCCTCCTGTCTGTTTCCAGAGTTCTGGGATTAAAGGTGTGAGCAAGCACACCTGACTGACTCTTCTGCCCCCCCCCCCCATTCTTCAGAACCATCCTATAAAGACTTGGGAGCTCTGTGATATGGCTCAGTGGAGCAGCATTTGCCTAGCTTATGCAAGGGCCTGTGTTTGAGCTGTATCACCAGAAAAACAAAATAAAACACTGTTAGTTAAAATTAATCTTGTGTTTTTCAATAGGAAGTATATATAGTAAATGGTATAAACCACTACAAATTTTAAAATTATCTTTCTCAATAATAGACTTAAAATTTCAGTTTTAATCAATATGTTCACTAGTAGCCACAGTAACTAAATGTCTAAATGAGACCCAAGATCAAAATGTTGGAAAGTTTTCCCAGTCCTGGAGAATGCCGTTTTATTCCTCAAATTCATTAGTGTTATTATTTTAGTAACACAAAAGGATTTGTAGTAAAACTTTGAACTGTATGTGAAGTGCATACTGGTTATGCATGCTGGCTAGCATTACAGCCTATTCTATTAAGAGTAGGTACTTCTGCCTGGGTGTTTTTGGAGATGACCCATTGTCACTTTGTTTAGCCTCAAGTGGAAGGAAGTACTGAAGCATTAAAGGTAGAACTGTGTCTTTAGTGACAGGGTACTTCATGTTGCCTTTTTGTTTTCTAATTACTCTTGTTGAGCACTGAAGTGGGTCAGCCTTAATGGGAGGCAACTGTTTTAACAGCTTTATCCTTAAGGAGGACTAGAGAACTTGTCCCTGGAGGGGTGAGGGGAAGGATACATAAGGGTCAGAGCAGCTCCAGTCCCCTCCAGTCCCCTCCAGTCCCCTCCAGTCCTGCAGCGCCTCAGGATTGCATGCAGTGTGTGCTTCTCCATGCAACTATGTGTCCTTCTTCCCATGTTCTCCTTTCTTCTCTGGCCTTGGTTCATTGATCTTTTCCTGAATGGAAATCTCCAGAGCAGATTAAATACCACAGTGCTAAGGATCAGCATTGTTAGCAAAACCTCAGCAGGGATCTTGAGGCATGGTTCCAAGACTTTCAGAGGGTTGCCTGACAGTACAGTTTGGAACCTTCTGGGGATGCAAATTTGTGAGTGGTGACACTGGATGTCCCAGATAATCCTAGAAATGTCACTCTCAGGATAAACTATCATGTTTTCTGTGTGAGATTCTTTGGTTGAGGTAAGGGCTTCATTCAATAACATGGTGGTTTTTGGAGGATCCTGAGCAAGTAAAACCTGGACCTGCTGTTGATTTGCTTGTGGCCCTCCAGGGACTTCTTAGGAAAACTGGAATTTTCACAAGTAACTCATTTATTTGATGTGCCAGAGATTTTCAGTAAGATAGTGGGTAGCCGTTGTTTTCCACCAGATATTAAGAAATAAAACTCATTTAGATTGCTTATAGCAGAGATCTCTGAAAATTAGCCCATGGTTTAGGGATATAGGTCGGTGTTAGGATTTGTCTAGTATGTTCAGGGCCCTGGGTTCTGCTCTCAGCACTGTAGAAACAAACCAGTCTACACTGGAGATTGTGTTCAAGGTTCACTTCTGTGGACTCCCTGTAACTAGACAGCTTTTGCATTAGAGTCATATTTTTGAAGGCAGAATTTTAGGGTTAAGCTGTGTTTTGCTCAAGCTGGATAAATGACAGCTGTTTATTAATATGTGCAACTGACCAATTACTGCAGAATCCATTTTGTAAACCTTAATTGTTCTAACAAGAAACTGCCATTATCTATTGTATGTTAGAACAGATTACAGATTTAAAGAGACACGGGAAGGCAAATAGAACCACTCTTAATCTAGAATCTGGGGCTACTGAAAATTCTTTGATTTCACACAGCTCATTAGTGTTGGCTGGCATAGGAGGGCCGGCACTCAGAGGTGTGTGTGTTTGTGTGTGTGTGTGTGTGTGTGTGTGTGTGTGTGTGTGTGTGTGTGGAAGCCCGGTAAGGGTAATCCTGAGTTGGGGACTCCTTAGGGACAGGCCTGCTGGTGCCATCGTCTAATATCTGTTTCTGTTACCTTAATTCTTTCTATGCTTGAGGTGAGAACACAAGCTCCGTTTTCCTTGCTACCCAAGACCTAAGGTTCCTCAGCAGTAAACCTCATCAGCAAAATGCCACAAAGGACTGGTTTATCACATAATACAATATCCCCTTGCCCCTGTGGTAGACACCAGTGCCTTGATGTATACCTGGATCTGTGGGAGGTGACAAGGCCAAGGTGGGCAGAAGAGCTGCTTTTATAGCATTGGGCACCATGTAGATTGGCCCTACCTTGGACCACTCTGCAGCAGCGCTTGCCTTCTGGAGCTCTGCCTCCAATCCCTTACAGCAGCCTTGGTCTTGGCTGCCCAGTAGTGAGCGGACTGTACATTTGCTCTCCTCCTTCTCACCCTTCTCTCTTAGGAATGGTCACGCAGAGGCTAACCTAAGGATCCTGCTATCTCATTCTGTGGGCCCCTCCTCACTGACAGCGAAGGATTGGAAACCATGTAGAATGTTCTCTTTGGCCATCCTGAATTAGTCTCCTACTGGGAGAGACCAAAAATAGTTGTTTATCTTAAGCTGAATTTTTCTTAATATTTTTCTGCTTAATAATTTCTGCTGGAGATTTCCTGTATGATGTAACTAAATATTGTTTCCATGGGCAGACGCTGCAGGCCTTTGTCGAGCTGTTTTCTCATACATTACCTTGCTAATAGTATTGCTTGCTTTGATTTTAGTTTGTTGCCTAATGCCTGAGTAAGCCTGTATGTGTAAATATGCACGCACGCCTTACATGAGAATGGGGGTAGTGTAGAAACTGTTTTGTACAGTAGAAGGGGCTCGTTTGTTGTCTTGAGTGCCTATTAAAGGTGTCTATTTATGATAAAACCACTTTTCTCCATCATGATTAATGGTTAAAATAGTGGTGCTTTGTTCTGTTATCTATAGTTTTAAATCAGCTCAGGAAATTCTTTATATTTTATATTGAAGGAGATTTGAAAAGTATGTTTGTCAAATACAAACATCTCTGGAAATTACAGCTTTCCTTCTCACAGTATAGCATTCAGTAGAGAAGCTCATATCTTTGCTCATTTCAGTCTGTACTCAGCAAATGTGAGTATGTTTTATTACCAGTTTTTATTTTCATTAGAATTTCATTTTAAAAATAACATTCAAAGCAACTTTGTGAATGAGTACTTTTCTTTCATTACTTATGCAGTTAATTTTCACCATTTTACAACTCCAAGCATCATGTAACCCCTCACTTAAATTACATCCAGGAGGCTTTCTTCATCTTGTTCTCTTTTATACTTCCTAGTTCATATTTCACAGCAGCCCATTTAAAGATGTCCCTCACAAGTTGAGCAGCTTCTATGGAGTCATCAGGGAAGTCTTGTTCACTGTTAATCTTTAGTAACTGGTTAATTAGTCTACTATATGAAAGATTGAAAGGGTCGGTACCCTGGGGTTTGTCTGCTATGATCGCCCGCCCGAGAGCCTGGTTAGCAGCAGTTACGTAGAGGCTCATGCACTCACACTCTCTGCACACACATCGGGACAGTACTGAAACACTATTGGCTTTAGAGTGACAGTTGCTTCTATGAAGAGTGACTGGGAACTGGGTTATGGGACATTCTTGCCCATGTGTGCCTGTGACACTAAAGGAAATCTCTCCTGTCTCCTCTCTTTAGCAGGAGGAGCAATCTCAGAACTGCTATGAAGACGGAGAAACTGCGTTCTCCTCACTTTGTCGTCAGGTAGCCTTTGGACAGTGTGGCCAGTCATTTGAGATTGGCTTGAATTGAAAACAAAGGCCTCTCCTCCCGCCCAGGAGGTGGGGGGAGTGGATTTTATGTTTGAATGAAGAAGTGAATTATGGAAGAAGAGCACAGGTCCGTGCCTTCCCTTTCAAGCATAAGTCCAAATAGGCTCTCAGGAATGAGGATGCGTGAAGACGCCAGATCTGACTCACTTCAACTTCACACTTGGTTGTGTTGCTGGTGAAAATGCCCATGTTTTGTTCACCTAACTATTGAAGTCACATCCTTTGGACATGTCATTTCCCATCTCCTGTTGCCTTCCATCCTCAGTGCATGTCCTTGAGTGACTTGTTCTTTTCTGAAATTTTGCTACCAGTATCCTAGGAAAACTGATGCATTTTTCTGTTGCTTTCATAACTTCACCTCCCAGATGCTTCCTGTATTTCTATATTGTGTATAAAGGTTGTACAGAGAAGCGAGTGCTTGAAAGATTTTAAATTGGCAGAAAAGGAAGGAAGCTAGAAGGCCCTGTTGTTGTGGCTTACCACCTTTTGCTCAGGGGGCTGGGCTCTAGAGAATCCGGGGCTTCCCTTGCATTGCATGTTTTCCAGTATCAGATCTGTCTGAATAATCATGGCTTTTGGATAGGATTAGTTTTATCCATCTCCAGCTAAGAATCAACAGTGGTTTGTGTATTACTTTACCTGTGTTGACTTCCAGAGTTAGAAACAAAGCAAGGTATTTTTCTCCACAAGCTTCTGTATCATGGGGGTGGGGCACCTGTGCGAGGACTGACGTGGAAACCCCCAAAATCAAAGCAGCAGCAGCTTGCTTCAAATCAAAGATGAGGCTCATTTGTTAGATCATTGCCTGTGGAGAACCTGCCCCCAGCCATCGTGTCTCCTCCTGGAGCCAGGCCCCGTGTTTCACTCACTTCCTTTCTGTGAAAGGTTGCTTAGCTTTTTACCCTTCTCTTTCTCACCCTGGCTCTCTCTGCATTTGCTGTTCTTTTAATAAAAATAGCAAATTGGATGGATGTGTACAATAAGTGTTTGAAATTTTTCTAAAAATCCAAAGTCAGGAAGCCAAGTGTGGAAAGGGTTAGTTAGTAAGCTTTTGGCTTGCCATGGGTCATACTTTCTCAGCATTGAAAGGGGGTTAAATACTATGCTAATTGTGAAATCTCTATCAGTTGGTGAAGGCTCCCTCAGATAGCCAAACCCGTTGATTACTTTATATTGTGGGGTAGAAGTGACAGTGGACACAGCAGGAAGTCCCCAGAGTCATTGCTGGTGCTGCCTCCTCCAGTGTGAGTGAGACCAATGGTTGTGATTGGTAAGTGGCTCACAGGACACGTTTTTATTTGTAGATATTATCTCCATATCATGTCTCTCTGTACCGCACCCCGCAGTAGTGTGCCGACCGATACAGGGATTTCTGCCTTCCCTGTGTGAGGTGGCTTGGTTTCCTCCATCTGGATGCCAGTGCTGCATCTGTTTCCATTACCTGCCTACTGAGAAAATCAGCTCAGGCCCTGCCACATTGTCTCTGACAGCAGCTCCTAATCATTATTTATGCTTTTGGAATTTTTTGTCATTTCAAAAACCTGTCTACTTCAAGCTAGGATTTTTTATTTGTGTAATATATGTATATTCTCTTTTCCTTTTTGTTGTTTCCCTGCCTCTCCATTTTGTTTCTTAAAATAGTCTGTAGTTTTGTACAAGATGAGACTTAACCTCGGGTACTTCTCGCTAAAGCTTTAATGCTTTGTAAATAAAATGGGATGTTTATTAAACCACAAGTACAGATGTTTGTAAGCTGCCTGCTTCTGGAGCTCAGCAGCCACTTCATTTTGTGGCTTACAGAATTTAAGTGTGGAGTTTAGATCTTTCTCTGTGGTCATTTGGGTCTGGAAAGGTCAGGCAGTTTGGATTTCTTCCTTTGTACAAACTAGAAATAAATGATTTGAGCTAAAAGCTGATGTTAATTAATAAAAAAAGGTCATGTAGGAATTTCTTTTCATATTCTTTAACTCAGTACAAGCTTTGAAGAGGCCACAGTGCATTCTGACAGGTTACAGTAACATGTCCTAGAGAGTCTAGCCTTCCAAGGTCTTTGTTAGCCTAAGTATAGTTACAATCTTTCTTGATAGTCATTTTCTCTTGATTAAGTAACTTTAAAATCCATATTGAATATTCACTGTCTCATAAGAATGTCTCAGAACTCTAGTGCCCTGGGTCTCAAGCTTCTTAAGGTTGCAAACCTTTAATACAGTTCATCATGTTGTGGTGACCCCCCTCCGCCTTTAAATTGTTTTTGTTGCTACTTTATAACTGTTACTTTGCTACTGTTATGAATCGTGGTAAGTGACCCTGTGAAAGGGTCGTTCAGTACCCGAAGGAGTTGTGACCCACAGGTTGAGAACCACTGCTCTGGGGGTACTGTTCTAACGAGTACCAAATCAGTCTACTTACTAATCATCCTGTCTTGCCGCTAAGAACCCATCTTTATCATCATAGTTGTTTCATAGCAACCTTCATTGATGTAAACAGTGAGCTCCTCTGTTCTACAAGGTAAATAGAGCATTCTAGAGTCAAGCAGCTTCAACATCCTGGTTCCCTTAGTACCTGGAACAAGACGGCTGCCTCTGGGCTACCTCTGCCGCAGCCTCACTTGCTCCCTTGGAAGGGTGTGTTAGGTTAAATTTTCTCTCTCTCTCTCTCTCTCTCTCTCTCTCTCTCTCTCTCTCACACACACACACACACACACACACACACACACACACACACACACACACACACCCTTTAGTATCTCTAACTCCTCTGTAGCTGAAAATGCCTGGAACTTCCAATCTTGGTGGGTGCTGGGATATGGAGTATGTTGCCACATCCAGTTTGTGTGGTGCTTGGAATCAAACCTAGAGTTTCCTGCACGCTGGGCACTCTGCCAGCACTCTGTTGAGCTGCTTCTTTGCTTCTGAGAGAGGTCTCCTCGTAGCCCAGGCTGACCTTGAATCTGCCAGCAGCCCTGCCCCTGACTGGACCGGGCGATCTTAGCTTACAAAGAAATAAAAATAGAAATTTGGGGAGTCAAGTGACTCCAGTCCAGAGTAATCTTTTCAGCAGCTGTGGTTTAGGGACATTCGCAATAGAGGGTTCAAGGTATTCAGATGAACATTGCAGCCCAGCCCCACCTCACCCCTCCCTTAAGACTGGTTTTTTGTTTCTGTGTTTGGTCAGATTTAGCGTGGGACTTTGAAACTCTCCCATGGTTTGGGAGGGAGGGGTAATGTGGAGGTGGACTTCAGCTCCTGAGGTCTTTTCCCTCTTTTGTTCTCAAGCCTGTGGGTGTAAATTCATTAGGAGGGCGTGACGAGGATGGCGCCTGTGAGGATGGCCCTGGCAAGCATAGTCAGACATCAGTAGTGTAAGTCTTTCCCTCTGCCTGTGCTCACCTGGGAAGAAGGGCTGCACTTCTGTGCACACACATGCATGTGTCTGTTTTGCTGACAGCAATGCATCATAATCTCTCAATGCTAAGGGTTATTCCAAGCTGGAGGACCTGTGTTACAGTGCAATGTTTGTTTGGAATGCCTGCTGGTAACTTGCCTACTGAGACATGAAGACTGGGGCCCCTCGTCTTGTCCTTGGGAGTCTGGTATTGATAATCCACCTGCCTTTGATGTTGACATCACCTAAAACGCTCGCCATCCCTGAGAAGCTACAGCAAGCTGTGGGGAGAGTCATTGTCAATGCCACAGCCTGCACTGTTACCTGTGGCCTTGGCTACAAGGAGGAGACTGTCTGCGAGGTGGGTCCCGATGGAGTGAGGAGGAAGTGCCAGTCCCAGCGTTTGGAGTGTCTGGCCAACTGGATCTGTGGCATGCTCCATTTCACCATTGTCCACGGGGAGGAGTTTGAGCTGAGCTGTCTCAGCCCAGACATCCTGGAGGTGGGACAGGAAGCTTTCCGCTTTACCTGGAAGCTTGCTCGGGGCATCATCTCTACTAATGATGAGGTTTTTAAACCCTTCCGAGCCAACTCTCACTTTCTGCGGTTTCATCCCGCCTATGAGTACGACTCAGGGACATACCGATGTGATGTGCAGCTGCTCAGAAACTTGAGATTTGTCAAGAGGCTCTACTTTGGGCTGAGGGTCCTCCCTCCAAAGCTGGTAAACCTGAATTTCCATCAGTCCCTTACTGAGGACCAGAAGTTAGTCGATGACGGCTGGGAAGTTAATCTGGACAACCATTCTAAGCCCCACCTCCCAAAGTGGCAAAAGAAGGTGGCTTCGGCCTTGGGCATAGGGATTGCTTGTGGAGTGGTTGGCGGCGTGCTAGTGAGCATTGCTGTCCACAGCGTGCTGAAGAGGATTGATGACCACAACAGCCTTAGCAGCCTATAACCTTTCAGCCAGCTTAGACGTGAGTGTGGCAAGAGAGGCCTCTCAGAGCCAAAGGTTGGCTAGGAGGCTTGGCGGATGCGGCCTCCTC
Organism: Arvicola amphibius; assembly: GCF_903992535.2. Taxonomy (NCBI): domain Eukaryota; kingdom Metazoa; phylum Chordata; class Mammalia; order Rodentia; family Cricetidae; genus Arvicola; species Arvicola amphibius. Next base: position 87,584,255 of record NC_052058.2, on the reverse strand, counting down.
CACATGCCACTGTGCAGGGCAGCATTATCAGTTACCGTGTTCAGGTTTTCTCATACTGGCTACTCAGGAGACCCACTGCAGGTTTTGCTTCTGTTCCTAGGGGAGCTGTGTCTTCCAAGCTTGCTTTCCTCTCCACACCTCACGGTGTGTGTGCCGTCACCTCCACTCCACCTCTGAACAGTGTATGAACCAGAATGTAATATTAGCAGATTGGGTGGAAACTTTTTATTTTTGTTCAATAAAAACAATTCACAGTAACTGTATGGCAGCCTAACCCTTTGTTATTTTATTTAAAGTTTCTCACATGTAGAAACTGTCCCACAGTTGGCCTGGCTCTCATTTTCCTTGGGTTTCCTACAGCATGCTTGGGACAGATTGCTTTGTATTGGCTGCCTGTGTGTTGTAAAGGTGAACAATGACACCTGACCCAGCTGATAGTCAGTCTTAGTGTTAATAGGTTCTCTGCCCTCCCTGTCCTCCCTAGATGGCCCTCTGAACTCAGTATCAAATTGAATGTCCTGATCATTGCGGCAATCCTTTGTCTTGCTCCTCCTCTTTGCACTATCTATACCTAGGGTTTGTGTTCTTGGAAAGGCCAAGTGTACTGGTTTCTTACAGACACCGAGATCCCCAAGGGAGGACTATTGCTTCGTTTTCCCCTTAGGAAATCCAGTCTTAAGGCCCTTGAGGATCATTTAGACAGAGTCTGAGATAATTGGCTTAGGGGGCCAGCTGAGAGCGAGATGACATTTCTTCTCCCCTTTGTCTAGCTGCAGGAGTGGCAGAGTCCTGAGGCCCTGCTCTCTTAGGTAGCTGTGCCAGAGTCGCCTGGACGGCTCTGAACACTAAACATTCTGTAAACATTCCTCAGCCCCGGCCCTGGGACGCTAATTCAGTTCAAATTATGAGCAAAGGGCGACTGATGTTTACTTGTAACTTTACAGGGTTTAGTGACTGCTTACATTAGTTACATTTATGTTGCTGTGCTAAACACCGCAAAAAGGGCAACTTAGAGAAAAAGTTGATTTGGAGTTTACAGTCCAATGGGACAGAGTCCCGATGGCAGAAGTAACTGCAGCAGGGGGCTAAAACAGCAGCTGAGAGCTCATGTCTCAAGCCTCAAGCAGCAGAGAGGAGAGAGAGAGAGGAGAGAGAGAGAGAGAGAGAGAGAGAGAGAGCTCAAAGCCCACCCCCAGTGACATACTTCCTCCTTCAAGGTCACACCTGTCCTTCCCAAACAGCCACTGAGTACTGAGGTGTTGGAGACTTAAGGAAGACGGCTCATTCAAACCTACACACCACCCCTAGACTGCCCAGATTCATCGGTTCTTAACCTTTTTTCATAAGAGTCCAAAATGTATATTGATGTTGTAGAATCATTTGAAAACTAGACACACAGATGATTATTTCTTGCTTCTGTGTGTGTACACATGGTAAAGAGGCCAGAGGTCAACCTTGGTTGTTCTAAAGATGGCATCCACTGTGGCTTTTTGTTTCTTTTGTTGTTGTTTTGTTGTTTATTTTTGAGACAAGTTCTTTTGCTGAGACACGGGGCTCACAGATGAGGCGATGCTGGCTGACCACTGGGCCATAGGGATCCACCTGTCTCTGCCTCCCCAGTGCCGGGATTCCCCGTGTGCATCCCCATACCTCCCTAGTGCCGGGATTACCAGTGTGCATCCCTATTCCTCCCCAGTGCCAGGATTCCCAGTGTGCGTCCCCATACCTCCCCAGTGCTGGGATTATCAATGTGCATACCCATACGTCCCTAGTGCCGGATTCCCAGGGTGCGTCCCCATACCTCCCCAATGCCGGGATTCCCATTGTGCGTCCCCGTGCCTCCCCAGTGCCGGAATTCCCAGTGTATGTCACCGTATCTCCACAGTGCCGGGATTCCCAGTGTGCGTCCCCATACCTCCCCAGTGCCGGGATTCCCATTGTGCGTCCCCGTGCCTCCCCAGTGCCGGAATTCCCAGTGTATGTCACCGTATCTCCACAGTGCCGGGATTCCCAGTGTGCGTCCCCATACCTCCCCAGTGCCGGGATTCCCAGTGTGCGTCCCTGTACCTCCACAGTGCCGGAATTCCCAGTGTGCGTCCCTGTACCTCCACAGTGCCGGGATTCCCAGTGTGCGTCCCCATACCTCCACAGTGCTGGGATTTCCAGTGTGCGTCCCTGTACCTCCACAGTGCCGGGATTCCCAGTGTGCGTCCCCGTACCCAGCTCTTCATGTCCTCAGGGCCTTGTGCGTGTGCAGCAGTCGCTTTGCCAACTGAGCAGTTGCTGGTCCTCCATCCGGCTTCTGTCCATTTTTCATTTTCAAAACCTTAAAGCTTTTTGGTGTAATCTTAATCCAGTACCAGAGATGCATGTGCTACATTTGGTGTTTGTCTCTGCAGTCTCCTAGCGAATCCCTTCTGTTGTTCCTTAAGATTGGTGCACTGGAGAACCAGGCTTGCCCAGTAGTCTGCATGCTGTCCCACAGCCTGGACTTGCCATGCCCTTGCAATTAGCTTCATGAGCAGTGACTCCAACATTCTGAGAAGAGCCCTACACAGGTACATACTGTGTCACACCAGGAGGCTAAGATGTCACACCTGTCTGTCACCCCAGAAAGGATGGGCTTCAGAAGACCTGGTTCTGTCCCTGCTCTGTTGTCAGCCATACAACAAAAGCAGTCTCAGCTTTGACACAGGTGTTTGTGGAGGCCCAGGGAGCTCCCCCGAGGGAAGCTGTTTTGTAAAGTGAAGTCCTGGATATGGGGAATGTCATTCAGTCCTAGGCAGTTTGCGGAAACATTCAAGGATAGCTCACTCTAAAGAAGACCCGGAAGGATTTCATTCCAGTAAACTCAGTAACACACAGCTGAAGGGTCCTGCTTCACACTGTGTAGATAGAAACCCCTTAGGACCAGACATTAACACGTTCCCTGCAGTCTGTTGGCAGGCCAGTAGTCAGGCATGAGGTGGATAGTATAGCTCGGTTCATAGCCTTCTCTGCATGCCTTGGGCTCTTGAATTTCAACTCAGAATTTGAAGCAATTGAGCAGAGAAGAGAACAAAAGACTTTCAGATGGGTTTTGTAGAGATGATAACTTAGTTCTAACTGGACATGGTTACATTCCTGTAATCTTAGCTATTCAGGAGACTGGGGCAGAATTCCAAGTTCAAGGCTAGTCTAGGCTACACAGGACGTTCAGGGCCAGCCTGGGCAACTTAGCACGATCCTACTTGCATCTGCACAGTTGTGCTTTCTGCAGCAAGTCTCCTGCCAATTTAGTTCCCTAGGTTCTATGTGTCTCACTGCCCTGGGAAGGTGACGGAGAGGCTGACAAAAGACAGGAGGTCTGTGGAGTACCTGTCATGCCGGAAAGACCCTGGTCAGAAAGCTAAACATCGAGTGGAGGGATCTTCATCCATCTTCCTTTCCTTCCTCAAAACAACTGGGACCCAGCATGGCGTCCTACTCACTTGACACCAGTGATGTTTGAAGGTGGACTGCCTGAGTGTATTCCTGCAGGTGCTCGCCTGTAATGGCATCTGCTATGTCAAGCCTAGGAGTTCCACTTCTTGGAGCCACCCTGATTGATCAGAAGCAACAGTCACCTCCTTACCAGTTGGGGTCATTAATCTCTTCGTGGATGGGACTTCCTTTAGGACAAGAGAGTCAACACGTCAAATGTATTGAAGTCAGGGGACCCGAAAGTGGCTCTGTCCCCTCAGTATGTTGACCACCGTTAGGTGAGACCTGCTCAGGTTAGCCGACCGCCAGCCACCTGGCATGTCTTCCTCCAGGATAGAGGAAGCGATCTGTACTATGTACAGCGTCCTCAGAGTTGGCCATGCGAAAGGCGGATGTACGAGTTGCAGAACAGGCCAGGGACGCTCTAGTGAGGTGATGAGGACCACAGCCACTGCCAGCTGCCTGGGCAGGTTGAGAAAACACCTTTATTTAAGAACCGCTTGCTACCAGAGTCAATAAATAACTATTACAAGAGTGAACAGCGGGCTGGGGTGGAGGGGTTGCATCTGAACAGGAACTGTCATCCATGGGCCAGCGGAGCCCTGAGATCAGAGCTGACCAGGCTCTGAAGCGGGGGCTGACTTGGAGGCATCTGGTGCCAAGGCAGGTGGAGTCTCCTCTACGGAAACTGTAGGCCGTAGGCATCTGGGGCTTCCTGGACTCTGGACAAAGCTGGCTGGCCTGTTTTGTTCCTCTACAGTTTTCCTTTAAAGCCCTGCTTTCCCAGAGCCTGTGATCATATGTACAGGTTCAAGAGGTACAACCCCATTCCCAGCTCCCAGCACTGTTTCCGGTGAGCTTCTTGACATCCTTTAGGGCCCCACTTAATCCCGAACCCAGAGACCCCTCGCCAGGTTTGGTCAACAGTACACCACACTTGAACTAGTAACAGGTATGAGCACACCGCTGTCCCTTGGCATGCAGGAGTCCTATTGGCTATTCGACACTAGGAAAAGAAAGGTGCCCTCTGGGAAAGACATGAGGGGAGGAAAACCTCGCTAGCCACATTGAGCTCTTGGCCAGAGCACAGGCAAGGATGGCTTTGGGGACTGCGGAGAGGCAATGCCCATGGGGGAAGGCACTAGTGGGTAAGGACTGCTCTGTGGTGGATGAGTCCCTTTGATGGCTTTGTTAAGCTGTGGGGACCATAGCAGATGGCACCGCTAAGGCTTTCCTGTGTTGGGCATTTTGATTCTTAAGATCTCAGCTCCAGAAGGACTCAGCACCTCCCACCCCTTCAGTCAGGACTTCACCCATCCAAGATCCTGCAAGAGCACTCAGAATTCCTCAGCTTACTCAAAAGAAGCCCCTTCCTCATTCCTTCAGGCTCTTCCACCCTTGGCTTTGTCCTCTCCTGTCCTTTGTCAAGCTCCATAGCCTTGCTGTTCCCCTGCTGTCGGGAGTCACCTGCCACCCGGGATGGCAGAACCACTCTTTTTATCAGACACCATCACATGGCAAGGAGCAGACAGCTCAGTGGAGGCCTGAGTCCCCTTATGGACAGAACAGAGAGCACCTCCCTGTCCCTCAAGAGACATCTGCAGGTAGTTCCGTCCCTAGCCCTTGGGGCACTTCTTGCCCACTAAGCCCAGGCACAGTACTTATCTGTGGCTGTCCCTTTTTACCTCTTGTGGTTTAATGTGAATGGATGTAGCCTAACAGTCATGACCACAGCGGGAGCAAGCCCACCAGCCTCCCAAGCCCGGCCGGGAAGTCTCTGAGAAGCCATTTAATCTAGCCCTCTTTTCTAAGCCAGTTAGGGTCCAAGTTTCCTCAACAAGAGTCTTTCTATTTACAAGTGAGTCACCTCTGGTCTTGTGACACTGTCTTGGAGCCCCAGACTACCCCAGACGGCTGGCACTGCTCCGCATCCCCCCCAAATAAATTTTGCTTGCCCAGGGCTAAGTCTTCTCGGGTCTCCCAGCAGCCTGCCTGCTTTTCATGGACCTTGTCAGAAGAAAAGGGGCAGCCTCCTCCCACCTCCCGAGCTAGGTCCAGCGCCAAACCAGCTTGCTCTAGATACCCGCTTCTCTACAATCCTAAGTGCCCAGCCATTGGCTACCTTCTCTAGCACCCCTCCTGCAGCCTAAGGCAGTGGGAAATAGATAAACCTTGGAAGGTTTCTTTCCGTTCCCCTTTCCAGGGCTAGGCCCAAGCCAAATCTTAGCCAGCATGGGGTAGAGAAGGATGCTACACTAACTTTGGGGTCCTGGTGAGGGAGAATGATCACATGGCTGAGCCCCTAGCACCCTTGTATGTGAGGTGCCGGGAGCAGGAGAGGGGAATTTGATCAGTTCCAGGAAAGCAGTCCCTAGCTAGGGGTTGGATTGGGGGCAGCAGGGAGGAGGTGTGTGAGTGTACGTCTTTAAAAAATTGTAGTGGGTAAATCCTAACATAAACCTGCCCAGGAAAACAGAGCAAGGCTTAAAGTTTAAAAACCCATAACAAAATAGAGCTCTAACTGTAAACTACAGAAACGGGCCGTGGAGCAACAAGGCAGCTGCCTCTCGAGATGCCTGCCCTGCAGTTCCTGTGGGCCTAGGTGTGGACACTGGGGTTTCCTGGCCAAGCTGCCGCAGGGTCCTGGTCTCGGGAACTCTGTCCTTGCGTTGGCCTCTCTTCTTGTAGGGCCTGAGAAGCTTCTGGCCAGCACCACTTCCTGAGTTCCCAGCAGAAGTCTGCCTCAGTTGGCCGACGACTCCTGTCCGGACTGGCTCATCCACGCCGATCTCACAGCTGGGACCTCTCAAAGCAGAGGGCTCATCCTCCGGGGGCCTCGGCCACCTTAGTGACCCACGCTCAGCCCCACGCCTCCTTCCTCCACAGTGCCTCCCACAGGTAGGCAGGAGACTCTGCTGCTTGACCAAGTCTTGTCACTTACAGGTCATGGGACCGTAGGAAATCCCTAACCCCCTCTGAACCTCCATTTCCTCATCTGTTAAGTACGGAGTGTGGGCCAGCCGAGCTATAAGGCCTCCTCAGTTCTGGTAGTCTGGTCTGTCACTGGTAATGTACCCCGAACTCAAGGTAGGCTGCCCCCTTTATTAACCCCCTTTTCTTCTGGGGAATTGAGAGAGTAATCTTAGGCAGCTTAGGGAGCATTTGTGGCCAGGTGGTGGAGGGTACTCCTGGAAGCAGGCATGGCCACATTAATGCTGGCCCATCTCAGAGGCCTTTCCATCCCAGGACGGAGGATGGATGCTGTGTTGAGGGTTGGTTTACAGGGCCTGCAATTACGGGAGGTGGAGGCAGGCATACGTCTGTGGCAGAGCTGAAGGGAAGAGTGGCATTCAGCTGGGCACCTGCCCATACCCTGGAGGGGCCAGGAAGGAGGCATCTCGATGGGGCAAGGCAATACCGCAAGACAAGCCCTTTAGTCCCCTAGCCACCTAGAGTGGCTCTGTCACTCCATCATCCAGTCTGGAGGGTGACAGGGTTGGGTTGGCAGTGCTGGCTGAGAGGGCAGGGCCACCTGCATGATGAATAGACCTTGGCCCCAGGCTGGTACCTTTTCCATCAGGTGCTGTAGCCTCTCAACCCTTTTGAGCTCCTCTCCCCAGTAACCTGGAAGGACTGCCAGGGAGCCATGGAAGACCAGGCCGGGAGCAGCTGTGCTGCTTCTCCAGCGAGGACTAGAAGCCAGTTCCCTCTGCTTCAGAGAGGGAAACTGATAGACCATGTTTTCAGCCTGCTGCTGTCTATGTTCCTGCTGGGCCTGGAACCTTTGTCTCAGATGGCAGTGCCCACGTGTGACCCCAGAGGGCCATCCGCTTGATCTGAAGATGTATATCAAATGCCTTCTGTCCAAAGGCCTGTTCATTCTGTCCAGGACCCCAAGGGGTCCAGGCATTGGGCCCAGTGTTATCATGGAAGTCGCTGCCCAGTGCCTCCTGATTCAAAAAAAAATTCCTTGCATGGTTTCTATCCTGTGGCAGAATAGAGACACCCTACCTCCTACATAAAGGGTACTGTTGGGTCTAAGCCAACCACTCTCAGGCACAGTGTTGGACCACCTTGGCGTCGGAGGGGGGGGGCTGTGTCCGTTAGGGCGGGTGTCCAGCTTGGGTGTGGCAGGCAGTGATAAGATCAGAGCTTCCGGAGGCCAGTGAGCATGAGTGTCACCACGCCGGAGAGCAAGGGGCCAGGACTGGCGGGGCGGACTGCAGAATTCTCCACCATCATGCTTGTGCCTGAAACCAGCAGTGAAAACTGTGGGGTGGAGCCCCTTGCCCCCAGCCCTACCCTCGCAGTAGGACCGAGAGCACTCTTGAGGAGCCCCCAGCCCTACCCTCGCAGTAGGACCGAGAGCACTCTTGAGGAGCACGCAGCCCTACCCTCGCAGTAGGACCGAGAGCACTCTTGAGGAACACGCAGCCCTACCCTCGCAGTAGGACCGAGAGCACTCTTGAGGAGCCCCCAGCCCTACCCTCGCAGTAGGACCGAGAGCACTCTTGAGGAGCACGCAGAGGTGAAGAGCTGAACACCAGCGGTGTTCTTGGCTTTACCCATACATGCAGCACTGGCCCAGGCCTTTGCTCTTGGTTCCCAGCCCCCTTTCATTCCATAAAAGAGGTACACTCCCTTCTGTGCCTTGTGGGTGGTCCTGAGGAGGGGACGGGACAGTGACTACTCATTCTTGCCTGCCTTTCCCTTTCTCTTTGGGAGTCTACATTAGAGTTGGCTCCTGGAGACAATCACTTCACCAGTATCTGGGGGACCAGGACTGCTGAGGGGTAGAGGGAGAGGAGAGGGGCAGTACCTCCATTTCTCACGATGTGGACTTCTGCTGGGATCCCATCCCCTCCCGGCCCTGTGGTTCGAATCTGTACCAGGGCGTGTCCTATGTCTTCAGGCACTGGGATTTCTATCCAGTTCTTGCTGGTGAGGTGGAGCGTAGGAGTTGGGTGGAAGTCATTCTGATACAGCATCTGCAGGATAGAAGTTTCCAGGTACCGCTTCCCGGATCCTCGAGGTTTTGCCTTTTTGCCCCCTTCAGTTTCCCACTAGCCAGGCTTCTCATTGGTGGAAGGCAAGCGTGCAAGCAGCTAAACTCTCAGACTCCCAGCCCATCACTGTCCTGCCCCTTCCGCCGCTGTACCTTGCGCCTGTTTTTATAACCTCCACCCAGAGCGCCCGTGTTTCATGGCTTCCTAACCCCAAATGGCACACTCCTGTTTCTCAGACCTTCTTGCTAGGGATTGCAGCTATGACTACTTCCTGACGGCAGCTCTGTGGTTCTTGCCTCACCTTGTAGCCAGTGACCGTGGATTCATTTCGGAGGGGGACCACAGGGTCCCACTTCAGGCTGAGACTGGAGCTTGAGAAAGTCCAGGAGATGTTGCCAGGAGGTCGTCGTGGTGCTGCCAGGGGAGGGGAGATGGGAGACACTGCCATATGCTTCCATGGCCACCACCCCTTCCCACTAGCCAACCCCTTTCAGATGCCTGCCCATATAGCAGAAATTCTTAGAACAAGCTGTCACCATGAAATTCCAGAAGTGTAAGACGGGAAAGAGGCCCCAGAAGCCGTGATTTTACTTCCATATTTCAGTAGGTCCCCTGACATGCTTCTGCCTGGTGCAGACCACGTGGCAGGAATAGCGAGTGGCTTACTAGATAAACAAAGCCCCTACAAGTCCCTACCACATGGCACACGACTTTCCTTAACCCTGGCAGACACTCACGGGGCTTCATGGTCATGGCATCGGCTGAAGGGCTGGCTGGTCCAGTGCCAGCGCGGTTGTAGGCCCTCACAGTTACGTGGTACTTGGTGTTGGGGTACAAGCCAGTGACTCGGGCGCTAGTGTCTAGCCCCGCGGTCCTCACACGATCAGCGGCTGCTTCTTTGTCTCCGGCTTTCCAGTAGCGGATCTAAAACAGGCAAGTTATGCTAACGTGTACGGCGAAGCTTTTGGCGACCCAGTCCTCAGACTTCTCCGCCACCCAGGCTGGTCCTGTGGTAGACTCTAGCTTGATAACCGGCACTCTAGGTCAGCAGACCCGGAAAGCAGGGTCACGTGGCTATGAGGCCCTGCATCTGTGGGTACTCAACCGAGTGTCCAGTCCAAGTGTATGGGGTGAAAGAGGAAGTGGGTGGCTGGCGGGGAAATGATCCTCTTGCTGAGGAATTAGCGATCCCAAGAGGAATGACTAGTAAGCTGGCCGATGTTCCCGCCCACTCTGGAGAGTCCAGCCTTACCTCTTCGCAGCCCCAGTTGGTGCTCACCTCGTACCCCAGGAGAATGCCATTCATGTCCTGCTGCACAGGTTCCCAGCTCACGTTCATCTCTGAGGATGAGGACCCCTTGGCCCAGACCTTGGCAGGGGCCACCCTGGGCTCTGGGGACCAATAAAGAATGGGCATACATTCCCAAGACACCTCAGTGTCCCACAGAGTTGCCCTGACTAGGACTACACCTGCTTAGGATTTGGGGGATCCCAGGGACCCCAGGCATACCCTAGGCTTGCTTCTCCTCCCATAGGGCATCCCTTCTTCCCAGGCCCACCAGCCTACCTTCCTCTGCTGAATACACAAGCGCAGTGAGGCTCTCAGGCCCATCCCCCCGGCGGTTGTAGCTTCGGATCTTGACCTCAAAGGGTGTGTAGGGATGGATGCTGTCATTGCTGTAGACGAAGTACTGGGCATCAGCACCGGGCACCCGGGCAGTCTGCCAACTGGAGCTGCCTTGCCTGCGGAAGGACAGCAGGTAGCCGAAGCCATCTCCATTCTGGTACTCCCGTGACATGGGCTGGGGGCAAGAGCACGGTATGGGCCAGGGGTCATGGGTATGTGGCCCTGCCCATTCATCTGGCTCCGCCCAGTCTTCACCCAGAGGAGTGGCCCTGGGATGCTTGTGCCTTCTCAAGAGTTCCGTGAGAGGCTACGGGTGCAAGGGGAGAAGGGAGGGAGGGAAGCCGCCAGCCTCCAAGAGAGACTCAGTGGTCCTTTCTGCTTGCTGAAAGGAAGGGAACGAAAGGAGAATGACTCCCGAGAGGTAAGATGCCTGCCTGCTGCTCTGTCCCCGCCCACTTACAGTCCAGTTGATAATGAGCTCTCCAGGGGCTCCGCCCCCTCCGCTGAGTCCTGATGGTGCCACTGAGGGAACTGTTAGGGCCAAGGAACACAGATGTGTTATGTTAGCGGGCAGTTAGCGAGGAAATCTCCCAGCATGTGCCTAGAGAGCATCTTAGATGGGACATCCCCATTTATCCCTTCCGCTCCACAGATACCAGCTAAAACGGGCCTGGAATCTGACGGCTCCCCTGTTCCTCCCCCCCCCCCCAGCACGTGTGTACACTCCCACACAGTGTACACATGCTCACAGACATCTTCCTCATTAGCTGATTTCTGCAGTTTGTGTAACCTTTAAAAATGGCTCAAGGTTCTTGTCCTAGGTCCAAGATCAGGCTTTCCCGGTGTGACCTTTCTTCCCTTGCTCAAATCAGTTTTCCTGACTCGGCTGAAACAATGATTATAGATCTGCCACCGGCAGGTGTATTTTCCAGAAAGGAGTTTGGATCAGGCCATTTGTCCATGCAGCAGCCTCTAACTTCACATCAGAGCCCAGGGCTGGTGAGCAGATTGGGACTTCGTTCCAGCTCTGCTAGGGCACCCTCTGCTGAAACTCCAGACACTAACCTGCTTCCTTGGTCCGGATTCGGCTGGATGGCCCGCTGGGCTCCCCTGTGCCCAAGATGTTGCTAGCTGAAACCCGAAACTCGTAGTCCATCCAAGGCATGAGACCCAATACCTGGGCAGACTCGGCATTGCCCTCGATGTTCACAGGATCTGCAAGGCCCCAGGTGTCAGTGGCTAGCACCCATTTGTGGCCAGGATGAGGGCAGGTTCTGGGCCTGTGTGACCTTCGTATTCTGTTCTTATCATGTACTACCACATGCTAAGCTTTCAATCACTCTGACTGAAAAGCTGCTGAGCTCGGATGCCTCAGGGCCTTTGCTAATGCTGTGTGCTCCCTCATTCCACATATGTTGAGCATGCTGGCATCTCCAGCAACGATCTTTTGAAGGCATCAAGGGCACAGACCAAGTGCCTCCTTCATCCTCTCCTTACTTTCCCATTGGTTATGACTGCTTCCCTGCCTGCCTAGGTGCTCCCTGGAGATAGAGAACAAAACTTGATTCTCTCTGAAGCTTTGGGCTCAGCTCTTGACCCTCTGTCCCGTCTCCTGCTGTGCACCCAGTCGGTGATTTATTGATACTGCTCCAGGTGGGGCCTCACACTTACTGGTCCGAACCTGCTTCCACTTCCCAGCAGGAGGAGTGCGAGCTTGCAGCGTGTACTTGGCAATGGGGCTGTGATTGTCAAAGCCACGACTCCAGCTAACCTGGACAGTGGTGTCTCCGATGTCTCTCACTACCACACCTCCCGGGGGACCTGGAGGACCTGTACCGAGAAGCAGAGTACACTGGGTCAGACGTGGACGGCTCCCAATGTGAGTGGGTTTTCTCCGGACCCAGCTCGGCCTGGCTCGATATCTAGATGGAACATCAGAGGGCAGGAAAGATTGGGTGGGAAGCCAGGAATTAGGGACAGAGGAGAATGGTGGGTAGGGACATGTCTCAGGCTTGGAGGATCACAGACTGTCCATAAGGGGATGTATAGATTTCCCAGCACCAAATCTGGAACTCCTGGACTTGGTAGAGTCTTGTGGGGGCATTTAGGAGACATTTTCTTTCTTGAGTATGGCTTCAGAAGAAACATTCCATTCATTTAGGATCCACAAAGAACCACAGAAGAACTAAACAGATGTGTCCATCTCTGTGGCTTCTGTCAGCTTTCAGGGAGGGACGGGAGGTGGGGAGAGTGAAGCGGCCTAGAACCTCTCAGGGAACTGGGGTAGCTGACTCCCGTCACCTCGGACCAGGACTGTGGCCTCCTTGGATGCACCGTCCACCACTGTCTGGGCCATGCACATGTACTTCCCTCCGTGGCGTAGCTGGGCATTCAGGATAGTCAGGTCCCCAACAGTTTCCTTCTGTGCACAGGGAACAGCAAGGTATGATAAGTCAGAAGGAAGCCCTGACTAGTATCAACAGAACCCGGGTTCTCTGGCTGTATGGCATGTATGCCCACTGTGCCTCAGTTTCCCTATCTGTTCAATGGGAAGAATCAACTACTTGGTACCATTGAACAATAAAATGTGACACATAAAACAGCCTGCATGGGCCAAGTTAGTGATGACATTTGTACCGGGGAAGAGGGACAGTAGTAGCAGAGAGCTTCTCTTAGGTCACTCAGAATGCTAAAGCTGATTCTAACTCAGAAGAATAGGCATTGGGGGGATTTAGGAATGGTGGCCGTCAGTCCCAGGATGGGCTTGCTGGGCGCTGCCTCGGGCATTAGGGAGAATTTTCGAGGGCTTGAAGGTGGTGATGACTGAGGATATATCAGGTCCCCTGTCTTATCTGGAAGAAGGGAGAGTTATGAGACCTCTGGCCTTACCACACTGGCCCTCCGGTAGTGACTTCCAGGCTTATCAAAGTCAATGGGAAAGTCATCCAGGGTCCAGGTGAAGGTGAGGTCCATTGTGGGGTCATGGGAGGCATGGCACTGGAGGGTCAGGTTATCACCCACGTTGATGTCAGCACTCGAAGGCGCTAGAGTGATCTTGGTTGCGTCTACAAAGAAAGACAGCAACAACAAAATAAGGCTCTTTGGTGTAAAAGGATGGAAAGGCCCCAGGCAGGGGAGAGGCTCTGTCCTGTACCCCAAGAAGAAAATTCATAAGCAACCAGTTTCTGGAGACTGGCCAAGGGTGGTCCCAAGAGAAACTGAGTTCTGAGGTAGCCTTGGAAGCAGAAATATACGGAGCCAGGAGCAGATGGCTGGCAGAAGAGCACCCTGACAACGGACCAAGGATCTGAACAGACCACAGTCCTTACCGCGCACAGACAGGATCCCAGTACTGTTAGCTTTGCCCATGAAATTCTCAGCAAAGCAGGTGTATTTGCCTTCATCCGATCGACTTATGTTTCTGATAATCAAGGTGCCATCTGAGGTTACAGTCACTCTGCAGCAAGGACACAGAAGATCTAGTCACCCCAGGGATAGGTACACCGTGGCCATGGAAAGGGGACTGACCAACAAGAAGCCGTCTCAGCTGTGGCACCCAGAACCTACCTGGAACTGTTCCCCAAAATCTCAGTGCCCTTGCTCCAAAGCACAGTAGCCTTTGGGGCTGCGCGCGGCTGGCAGGGGATGCTGACTTCTCCCCCACGAGCTGCGGGGATCAGCCGTCTCACAGGGTTCTGCCTGAAGTCGGGGGCCAGGGCTGTAGGAGAGGGGCTACTTACACACTCACCCTGTGATATCCACAGCCACCCCCATTAAGATGTCACCTGGCCATGTGCTAAGGACCGTCAGGTGCCACTGGAGACCAGCCTCTCAAGTGGCAGCAGCGTCTCTAGGGCGCAAGTCCACCCCTGCACTATCACGTCTCTCCCCACTCTCTCCCTCCACACGTGCTCCCACCGTCTGTCTTGCCTTCAGTTTTTTTTCCTTTTCCTTTGAAAGATCTGTTTATCTTTCTTTTATGTGCATGGGTGTTTTGCCTGCATGCATGTCTACGTAACACCTTCATGAGGAGGCCTGAAGAAGGTTATCAGATTCTCTGGAACTTGAATTACAGATATTTGTGAGCCACCATGTGGGTACTTGTAATAGAACCTGGGTCTTCTGCAAGAGCAGCCAGCATCCTGTCAAGCCAGGTCTCAGCCCCCCACACTCCCACCCCGACCCTCAGCTTTCCTTTCTAATCCTCTGAAGTTGCCAAGCCTTTCTTGCTTCAGGATCTTTGTGCTTCCCCGGATCTTTCCAAGGCTGGCTCCTTCAGGTCACGTCCAAACATGGCTTCCTCAGAGAGTCTTCCCTGACCACCCATCTCATTGGATCACCCCAGGACCACTGCTCTGCTGGATTTCCTTATACCACATTCTTAGAGTTATCTGGATGAACCTCATGTTTACTTATTCCTCTCCCTCAGTTGGATTGGACAGTACTTGATGGCAGAGAGTAATATTTTTTGTTAATTTCTCAGAAGATGTTGAATAAATGAATGAAAGAAAGAATGAGTCTTGGAACTGAAGAGATGGCTCAGTGGTTTAGAGCATGGTTGCTCTCACAGAGGACCTGAGTTCAGTGAACCAATGCCCATATGGTGGCTCACAACATGTGTAACTCCCGTTCCAGGAGAATCAACACTTTCTTCTGACTTTTAGGGGCATGTGATACACATACAAATATTAGCATTTATACAAATAAAATTTAAAAAAGGTCTTTGTTGAGCCTATTAAAAACTTAATAAAGGATCCTCATATCCATCTTACAGCAGAAAAAGCCTGCATAGCAAGCTCAAGAGGCTCACATTCCTCGGCCCCTGTCAAACGAAGATCAGGCCTTTCACAGTTCGCCCTTTGCGTCTCAGTTCTCCTCAGAGCGGTGGTCAAGGGTGGTATGAAGCATTTCTTTGTTTTGTTTTGCGAGACGTCGTTTCTCTGTGTAACAGCCCTGGCGTCCAGGACTTTGCTCTGTGGACCAGGTTGACCTTGAACTCACAAAGATCCGCCTGCCTCTGCCTCCCAAGCGCTGGGATTAAAGGCGTGCCCCACCACCACCCGCAGGAAAGCATTTCTGAAATCTGGACGCTGAGGCGGCTAATCAGGTGACTTGCCACAGGCCACAGAGCTGTAAGATCACCACTCACTGTGGCGAGCACGCTTTGTCCAGCCATATCCTTGGAGAACTCTGAATCTAGTATCTTAAAACTAGTGCTGCTCAGGGGCTATTGAAAAACCAAAGAAAACTCATGTGTGTGTGTGTGTGTGTGTGTGTGTGTGTGTGTGTGTGTGCGCGCGCGCACGCTCAGATGTATGCGTGCAAGTGTGTCTTTGGGGAAGCAAAGGCTCACACCACCCAGCACAACCTGCATGTCCCAGGACCACTCCTTTACCTTGCACAGCTAGCTCAGCGCTGGCATAGATAGCACCGTGCTTATTTTCCGCCACACACTGGTACATGCCAGAGTCCTCCAGGCTCAGCCTAGAGAATCGCAGGTCCCCAGCCAAGACCTCCACTCGGTTCTGTGCAGAAGAACCAAGGCAGAGCAGGGAGATCAGGACTGTTGGGGGTACGGAAGGGGCAGGAGGGGTGGGGCAGAGGCTGTAGGCCAGCATCAGGTTGGGGGTTCATGAGCGCAGGCCTCCCTAGTATCTTAGGCCTCCTGGGAGCCAGACTTAGGATCACGCCCCCCGTTTGGTGGGATCCCAGATCTCTGTGCACAGGTGACCCACCTGTGGCCACGTGACTCTGAGATGGGAAGAAGCAACAAAACATCCCAAGACCTCCTGGTTGGCCCAGCCAGTAAGAGGGCCAGGCAAGCAGAAGAGGGTGGTGGTGTGAGAGGGAGCCCCGGTTTCCTACCTGGGAGGCCAGAGGCTCCCCATTTCTCAGCCAGCGCACCATGGGCCGAGGCTTGCCTGCTGCTGCACAGGCCCAACGCAGGTTGGAACCAATGTCGGCTTCTGTGTCTGAGATCACCTTGAGCCACTCAGGCTGAGCTGTGGGGGAAGTAAGAGAGAAAAAAACCTGGACTGGCTGGGAGGAGCCTTAGGCTCATTAAATAGGGAATTAGAAGGTTGCAGTATTTGTAAGCGACAGCAGAGGGCGCTGTTGGTATTCTGGGATGGAGAGACAAAGACTTGGGGGCAGAAAAAAACTGGCACTCTATGGTTGTGCCAGTGACTGCTTTAGCAACTAAATCTCTTGAAAGATGTGTGCTTTTTGTATGCCCCTGCTGAGCTCTGCAATGGCCTCTCCCACTATGCTTAGCAGCCCTGGCAAGGGCTTCTGGCAAGGGCCTTCCAGTTTCTTGATTTTTTCATGCTGTTTCCTCAAAGAGAAGGGAGGTGTCTCCAGCTCTGTACCCTGCACAATGATGCGTCCCTGGACGGTGTCACGGCCCTTAGAATTCTCTGCCTCACATTCATAGGTGCCCTCATCTTCAAAGCTCACGCTGGGGATCTGCAGGGTGGGCTCTGCTGTGGCCCACTGCGGGGACAAAGAACCATCCACTTTACGCCACTTGATCCTGGGAACAGGGCTGACAGGGGAGAAAGAGCCAAAGGGGGTGAGCTGAGCTGGGTGCACGTCTCATGTGTCCCCAGAGCCTACACTCACACTCACGGGTCCTCCTGAAGAGCTGGGCAAGGTGACGGGGCCTCGCTTGGGAGGAGACAGAGGGAAAGTGGGCACAAACAAGACTAGGAGCATCCACAAGGAAGGGCCAAGAAGAGGGCTCCCCTATCGTAGGCCCCTGTTCCCAACCACAGCAGGAAGCCAGTGCAGCTGATTTTCCATGTGGTCTGTACTCTGAAGCCAGTTTGCCCTCACACCACAGCGGTCAACAGTGGCCTATGACCGGGGTCTTTACAGGTCCCCTTTCCCATCGCCCCATTTTCCCAAGACACTTTATTAGTAATTTGTATACTAAAATGGGCTAGGGAGCCATTGACTCTAGAGAAATCAACACATTGCCCCGCCAAATGCTCCTTACACATGTTTTCTGGAGGCCCAATCATTTCCCACATAGCAGTGGCCAAGGAGCCCTGCTCTCATGGATCCTTTTTCTGGGAGAGCAAGAGAGAGGCTTTCCGTTGTAATTTTTAAAAGACCTAATGTAACATTCATGCGGCACTTGTAAATGCCAAGCGTCATTCTCAGGGCCTGGCATCCATTAACTCATCTAATCTTGGTAACAATCTTACAGGGCAGGCACTGTTACCATGACCACCCACCAGCCAGGGAGCCCAGGCTGAGATGTTAGGTCGTTTGCCAGAGGTCTCTGAGTCAGTAAGCGGTGAAACGGGGCTTTGAACCAGCAGGATGGGGTTTGCACGCTGTGCTTTCTACCTCTAGCCCTGGGTGCTCCTCAAACTGCCTAGGACTACATTTACTGTCAGGAAGACCAGGATTTGCTCATGCCTATAAAGCCTTCGTATGTAATGTTCTCCTAGCAGAACTGATTTCGTTTGGTGGTGGGTGATGCTTGTTGAGTGACCAGCACTCTGCTAGCCTGCTGACTTTGCCCTCTCTCATCCCAGGATCCCTCCTGCTCCTGAGGGGCTTTGAAATGAAACTCTGACCAGTCCCAGGGCACTCTTGTCCCTCCTATGGTACTTACTTCCCAAAGGCAAAGCACTCCAGGGTGACCTGCTGCCCGACCAGTGCATAGGTCTCTGGGGGGAACCTGGCTTTGATGCTGGGAGCAAAGAGTCGGGGATCTGGGGAGAGAGACATGGAAGTCACACACAAAGGACTCCAGGGAGGTGGTCTGTGTTTAGGGGCTATGCCTTCCAAAGACCACAAATCTCCAAACACAAATGTTTGGAATCTGTAAACATTCCCTTTCCCCTGGGGGCCTGGGCGGGGCACCCCAGGAAGATCAGCTGCCCAACCAGTGCTTGGGTCTCTGACAGCAGGGCCCCAGGCCCTCGGAGCTGTTCTTCGTGGGCTCAAGGGAACTCCCAAAGCCTACTGCCTCTCTCAGCCCAGGCTCACAGCCCACACATGGTCCTGACCTTCAGCCGCCAGGTTGAGCTGCGCGAACTTGCTGAAGACACTCTTGGTGGAGAAGTCCATGTGGCTGGTGGCCAGACAAGAGTAGTTGCCTAGGTCTGAGGCATTGGTCCGAGCAATGTACAGGTTTCCTGTGGTCTGGGACACGAAGTGACGCCCATCCGTTGGGATGAAGTTGGGGAACTCATTGAGGAGCCAGCGGTAGGACAAACCTAGAAAGGAAGGGAGTGTAAGGAGACTAGGTTTACAGGCAATCTGGGCAGGACCCTGACATGCTGAATGTTCTGCCTGCTCAGGAGAGTTTGTAGCTCTAAACAGGGGCTGAGGAGACATGTAGAAGGAAGGGATGGCTTCAGCTCTTTCCTCAGGTACTGGGAGCACACAATCTGGCTAGCAAATAGCAGAACCTTTTAAAGTCGAGACTTACCATCTCCTGTCCTGTCTTTCCTCTCCTGAGCATCTAGATGTCCTTTCTGATGCAGGCGCCCCCCCCCCCCGCTGTGGCCCAGGAGCCCCACTTACCTGGGTAGTGGGCAGGTGGGTTACAGGGCAGCATCACCCCCCAGCCCTCGTGGGTTTTCACTGGGTCTCTCTCTTCCTTGGAGAATTCCTGCAGAACTGGAGAAGGAGAACAGGGCTCAGGCACTGTCTTCGAGCTTGGGACTCCCCAGCTCCTCCTCCCATGGGAAAGAAGCAGTTTCTAGCATGCCATTTGTGGGCAGAAAAGCCTGGGGCTGCCACCTGTCCTTCCTGGGCACCTTTCCCTAGCCCCATCTACCCACACCCAACATCTTGGCTCCCACGGATCTCACAGCCAAAGCGGAGGACCGCCTCCTTGCTGACGACAGTGCCCACTGGGTTTGAAGCCAGGCACTGGTAGACACCAGCATCCTGGGCCTTGGTGGGGCTCATGATGACCAGGTTGCCCCCCATCAGCTGGTAACGGGAACCGGGTTCCAGGTTCATAACAGTGCCATTCATCTTCCATCTGTAGCAGGGAGGAGTGTCATTGGGGTGGGACCTCAGGCCTGAACAGGTGGGGCTGATGTGAGGAGAACCCGTGTGGCTACCCAGGTCTTCCCAGCATCGTGGCTCACCTATAGGTAGCTGGCGGGCTAGCTCGGGCACGACATGCCAATGTCACCTGATCCTCTGTGGATTCCTCTGGGAACAGCAAGCCTACAGGCTGCTCTTCGAAAACAGGTCCAAAGGTTGCTGGGGTTCCCTGGACAAAACTCCATCCTGCAAATAGGAGATACCACAAGAGGCTCAAGGTATGAGACGGTCAAAGTCCAATGTTAAGGGCATGTTGTCCAGCAGAACTTAGTGGGGATGCCTCACTTTCTGCATTGTCCAGTAGGTGGCCATTCGTGGCTACTGAGGATCTGGAATGTGACTTAGGAACCAAAATTTAATTTTAATTTTCATGAATTTAAATAAGCTGGGCAAGTCCCATCAATCCATGTATGCACTGTCTGTCACCTACCTACGGTCACATAGTGAGCATTTGCTCTGTACCTGGCACCAGGCTGTGAAAACGAATCAGACACATGCTCTGCTCCCTCACCTTGAAGGACCTTGCAGCACAGGGAAGGAAACCGTGAGCAGACAGCACAGGGGGCCACGTCACAGAGAGCATTAGGGACAAGACTGAGACTCTGAGAGAACCTCACCCAGGTGTGGCACACGAGAAGTCACCAGCAGGAAATGCAGAAAAGGGTGTGTGTTCCTGGAGTCCGGTGCTCTCCTAGGGCAGTGTATCCAGTGAAAAGTGCTCATCTGGAGGCTGGGCTGGGCCTCCTTGGGCAAGTTCTAGCCCCCTTCCCCAGGTATTGATCTGGGGTCTGCCCACGCAAAGAGGAAGACTTCACTTCCCAGGTCCATGGCAGGAGGAAATAAGGAGGGCCTGGGCACAGCGAGCAAGCTCAGCCACCGGCTATTAGACCCAACTGGGGATGGGGGTCAGGGGAGATGGAAGGCTGTATGTTGGGTGTGTGGTAGCAGGTCAAGTGGGACAACTTTATAAACTGTGTCACATCTCAGGGAAAAAAAAGACCCAATGGGCCACACAGCCGGTCAGGCAGGTAGTGTTGCTTAGTAAACGGGGTTCACATTTGCCAGCCCCATCTCAGTCACCACCTTGCTCTGTATATGCCATTGTCCTATCTCACTAGAACAGGGTCAGCAGGTGGAGGGGTGCTGGACAGTACTTGGCACCTGCATCAGCACAGTGGGGGCTCTGCCACTGTGGGATCAGATGGGAGCCAGGCCCATTAATTGGCTCCTATCTCTCATGCAGCTGATTTCAGACCTTCCTTGTCAGGTGGGGGGGATGGGAGGAGGGAACTCCATTAACCAATTAGTGGCTTCTTTCTGGGCACATCCAGCTGCCAGCCCTCTTCTAAGCATGGTCCCTCTGCTGCAGCTGAGGCCCAGCTCTGGCCTCTTGGGAGTGGGGACATCTGTCAAGCAGCCCCCTGTCTGAGGAATGAGGTAGACTTCCAGAGTGGTCTATGGAAGACCTCTCCTGAGACCTGTCCGTGCTGCCCACCCCCACCCCACACCAAGTGCTTGTCATTCTCCTTTGCCGCTGCCCGAGGCCTCAGAGGTGGCGTGTGACAGCAACGGCATCATCTCCCCCTGGAAAGCCCAGCTTAATCCAGAGTTAATGATGAAGGCGGAGGGTGGGGACCCAGTCCCAGCTGGGACCACCTGCAGAGAGGGGAGAGGGAGGGCCAGAGGGAGAAAACGGAAGGATGTGGAGACAGCGACCGGTGGCCGGCTGCTGGGAACCACCTTACACAATAGCAGCTTCCAGGAACTCATCCCTGCTTGCTCATTCCATATGTATGTTATGTATTCACAAGTAGCTCTACTCACTGGTAATAATTAAGCCACAATAAGAATAGTGCTGCCAATCCAACTGCTCACTGTCACCTGATGCCACACTCTGAATTCTAAAAAGGGGGGTGGGTGATTCTTATCTCACCAACAAAGACTGAGACTTAGGAAGGTTTAACAACTTGCCCCACCTCAAAGCAAGGGGGGGCCGGAGATCTGCCTCATCCAGCCTCATTTGCAGCCAGCATTTTTAACCACAGTGGCCATGATTTCTGACTTCAGGTTTTGGAACCATCTGAGGCCCTGGTTCCACCCCAGAGACTTGACAGCAGAAGTTCCGGGAATGAAAAACAAAATGCTTTTGAAAGGGGCTGCAGTGGAGGGTATCAGGGTACAGGCTGCACCTCATTCACACCCACACCCCCCACAGCCCCTGGTGCACAGACAACGTCACATGGCCCACACTTCCCTCCAGAGCTACGGACATACCCGTATATCCCATCCCACAGGTGACCATGCACGGACACAAAGTCCTGGGCAAAGCACCTGTCCCACATGACCTCACTCTTTGCCCCTGTTTACTGTTTTCCCCAGAAAAGACATCAGATATGTTGCAGTGGGAGGACAGAGCCAGAGAGATGCTGTGTGAAGCAAGATGCCACGCCTCTCTTTGCCCTGGGCTGTGAGTGGTCCAGAGCTCTTCTCTAGGATCAGGTGAGCAAGCCAAGAACAGAGAAGCACTTTCTGGGTCTCAGATAAGAGTAGATCGAGGACTGGGCCACACATGGGAGACATCATCCCAGGTCCTGGCCCTTTGGCAACTGCCTTCTGACCCATTTAGATCAGGGTAGCCTGAGCGGTGCTCCCACCTCTTGGTTTTAGTTCCCCCGGTCTGGAGGACCCTGGGGGCAGATAACTAGGCCCCAGGTCTTGGAGTGAGCCCAACTCCTCAGCACCCCTGTCAAGCTGGGTGCAGGGTGAATCAGAGCAGCAGGGACCCAGTGAGAGCTTTTGAGCATGCCAGCCTAGACAAAGATCTAAAAGGCATGGCTGTGTCTTGAAGGGTTGTGGGCAAAACTCCAGGGTGGGGTCTAGATTCCAGGACTGCGGGATGAGTGCCCCTTTTCCCATGGAGTTCTTGGGGATAAAGAAACTCCTGTTGATCTGGGTTTGGGGTTCAGCCAAACAGTAGCTAGCTGGTCCCTCAGCACAAGCCCTGGAGACACCCAGCTCCTGGGCACGAACTCTCCAGCTCTGCTTGCTCCCTTCTCTGCCTTCTGCCAGCTGTTTCTCATTTATGATCTGAGTACAGAGATTACCATGGAGATGGGACCCTTTGTCAGCAACTCTGCTCGGCCTCATCTGGTCCCTTTCTGCCCCTCCCATCCAGGTTACCTCAAGAAAGTCTCTCAGGATTCTATGAAGTACCTGTTAACTCCTTGGGTCCGGGACCCTGGAGCATTCTACAGGGAAAAACATCTGGATATGCTGGAAGTGTCCTATGGCCTGGGGTGTCCAAGGTGTCCACTGAACACTGGCCATGAGGCAAGTACAGCCAAATGCATCATTTTCATTTAAATAACATGTTAGCTCAGGGGTGACACTTGGTGATGCCTACCACACTGAGCAGTGTTGTTCTAGAGGTCACAGCTCCAATGGTTGGCATGGAGATCTGGCTTTGCCGCATTGTGCTTTCTGACACAGGGTAAACCATTCAGCTTCTCTGGGCCATTTTTCTTCATCTTCAACATAACCAGGATCCATTTCCTCTCCTCCCAACTCCACAGGTCAGGTAAGATTCACAGATGGGAATAATTCAGCAAGAAAATGGCCTCAGCAATGCAGAGGAATTGCCGCCTAAGTGGTAGTAATGACTTAACCATAGAATCAGGCACTCTTACCTGGAGAGGAGACCAGGGCCACTGTAGCCAGCACCAGCAGCAGCGAGCATGACTTTTTCCTGCCGTGTGTCCCCATGGTGTTTGTTTCAGGCAGAGGCAGAGTCCAGAGGGCAGGAACCAAAGCCCAGCTCCAGAAGAATCAACTGGAGACCGAGAGACACCTAAGGAGACAGAGGATAAGAGCTTTAAGCCACGGCGCCCCTCCCAGCTGCAAACACATCTGGTGAGTGACTGTGGAGGGAGCATAAGCACTCATCTTCCTCAGGTCCCAGAGGAGGGGCTTGGCTATTATCAAGGAGCTCTTCCAGGGCTGAGTACCTCCTGTTGCCCCCGCCCCTCACCTCCCCTGGGAGTCTGGTCTGCCCGGTGCCTCTCCCTCCATCCAGCAGGTGCCGATCAGGAAGTGGAAGCAGAACTAATTGGAAGGCAGGAACCCACCTGCCTGTTTGCTGGCAATCGTGATCCTTCTGTTTCAGAGGAGCCCTGAGAGAGTGGGGTGTGTGCCTGGGAAGGGAGCCAAGAGCATCTTCCTGTGGTACTTGGGGACCAGGGCAACTCTCTCTGCTCTTTTCCCACAGTTGCCTGTGTAGGGGCCACCAAGCCCCTCTGGAGCTGCACAGTCTCTGAACCAGGACTGATTTTCTAAAAGGGAAGTTTTATGACTTAGCTCTGCCCAGGCTGGGGTCTCCAGATGCAGCACCAAGGTTCTTTGACCTTGGTCCTATCAGCCCCACTCCCACCACACTGGTTAATGGCCCAGCTTCTATCTTACGCTGGGATAGCAGAGACTGGGCCCGTCACAGAGAGCAGAACAATGGCTGGGGAGGTGAGGTCCTCATATGATGAGGCAAGGACAGGGAAGGGGTCACCTCTCTATCTATTCCTCCTCAGAAAGAATTCCTGATTTCTGGGGGACAGGGACTCCCAGGAGCTACCTTCTAGATATTGGGATTAGCCTGGTCACCATAGCCCATTCCTCCTTCTCAGAGCTGCCATAGGGCCAGGGCACCTGGCTGCAGATTCTACCAGCCTGCCCTCCCTCCTGCCTGCAGAAGGCCCCAGGGCAAGGCTTTCCCCACTAACTGGCTGTGGAGCCCTGCTGTCTGCATCTGTGTCCCTGGTGAAATCACTATCTTTCAGGTCCTTCAACTCAGGCTCTCAAGCTTCCTGAGAGAGCAGTAAGGACCCCTTCGCCGTGGGCCGAGAAGGAAGATTATAGATGAATGAGGGCCTGGGATGTGCCTCACAGAAAAAAATCCCAACCCTCCTCCACCTGGCTTCTCACATTTCCTCCTTCCAGCTGCCAAAAGTCAGGAGGAAGAGTGCCCTGGGCTCACCAGGGAGTCGGCAGGGACGCCCAGAAAACTCAAGAAGCAGGGGTGGGGGTCAAGAGCAGAAGCATCTCCTTTTTCCCCCTGTAAAATTGGTTTTATTTTTAATTATGTGTACTTGTGTGGGTATGCGCATGTGAGTGTAGGTGCCCACAGATGCTGGAAGAGGGTGTCAGACCCCTGGAGCTGGATGCTGGGAACCTAGCTCAAGCCCCCAAGAGCAGTCCATACTCTTAACCACGTCTCGTCTCGTCTCGCTAGCCCCTGACGTCACCTCTTTACAGCTCTATGGGCTTACGCAAGTTATTCCCCTGATGTGGAGTCTCAATTTTCCCATCAGTAAAATGGGGATGATGTGAGCACTACAGAATGGTTACATGTAGTGTTCTTTGTACTGGTTATCAATGGCTGCCCGCGGTGTCCCCTGTACTGGTCATCAATGGCTGCCCGCGGTGTCTCCTGTACTGGTCATCAATGGCTGCCCGCGGTGTCCCCTGTACTGGTCATCAATGGCTGCCCGCGGTGTCCCCTGTACTGGCTATCAGTGACTGTGAAGCCCCGGAGTCATTTGCACCTCTGTCAGTCTACTGTGGGAAGAGAGGGAGAAGATGGCTCTAGATCCCCTTCTCCTGCCTCCATCTCCTCTGGTATCCACTTCCTGCTCTTGACTTTCCCAGGATGCTCCCTTGTTGAGGAATGTGAACATCCCTGTGACTGGAGAATCGCGAACTCACGCCTGGCACGGGAAAGCTGCCCATCATTTACTCCTGCCCTTTGCCAGTCATCTGGGCCAGAGCTCAGCTCAGGTACAAGGGGCTGGCCTGGGAGGGGGCCGGGCTGTAGGTGTTTATCTGCAATATACCAGAGCAAGGCAGAGATGAAGTCACAGGGGTCACCTCAGCCATGCGGTGGTCAAGGTTCTGTGTTGTCTTTCTGGTGAAGACTGTAGATTATGGATAATCCAACCCCACTGCCCCCCTTAAACTTTAGTTTAATCTGGGCTTTTTATCAGTCATCAGTCTGGTCTAAATGCCCTGGGTGCCCTCTAGGGACCAAGACCTGTAGCCTTAGAGATATGTCTAGATCAGGAGGATGTGGGGTTTCTCCTGGGATGCACTGTACACTAAGTCAGTGTTATCAGATATATAGTGAGCCCCACTGCTCTGAATAAACTAGTAAGAACTCACACACAAGTCTGGAGTAAAGGTTGGACTTACTGCCTCCCTGAAGATAAGGCAGCCAGCATCCACTCTGCCTTGCATTCATTCCCATTATCATGCATGCATGTGTGCATGCATGTGCACACACACACACACATGTACACGTGTGATGGTGATGGGAGGCAAGGTCTTTTCTATGCCTTGAACCCACAAGCCTCTTGTACCAGCTGGGGTTACAGGAATGTGCTACCACATCCGACCCCACTACAGTGTTCAGTGACCACGAGCCAGGCATTGTGCTGAGCACACGGGAGGCAGGAACTGAGACACTCCTTTTATGGCACTCCCTGGCCAGCTGAGAGTCGCCATGAGATGTGCTTCCGAGTTCAGAGATGAGTCATCTCCCTGCCCCATATGACATGTTCTAGAAGGCCCAGGATGGAAGGAACCTTTTTGGTCGGAGTGAGGCTGGAGTGGAGTTCTGCCAGACCCAGATTAGCCTTGCCAGCTCTGAGCCAGCCAAGCCTTGCCCAGGCCAGCTGCCCTGGTGTAGGGGTGCAGGCACAGGCTGTCACAGTCGGGCACAGGCTGTCATCATCGAGGGGCTGGTTCTGTGAGGGCCATGGCAGAACAGGCCACTGAGAGCTTCAGGGACACTGGAAGTTTCCAGTTCAGGAAACAGAGTGAGAGGGGGGACAGCTTGGGGCCAGCAGATTATAAGGTAGACTCCAGCACACGACAGGGTTTCTTGGCTAAAAATCTCTATGGAGTCAGACAAAAAACCAAACAAAACAACAAAAAGTGCTAACTCAACAGCATTTTGCTTCTTCCTGAGAGGTCCGGCTCTGGCCCCAGCTCTTTCCTTCCCCAGTCAAGGAGACCAGAGATTAAAGGGTGTGGTAGTCGTGAATACAGTGTGGTGGGAAGGGAGGGTTTGGAGCACAGCAGAAGACAGAGGGGTCTAGGGTCAACCTTTAAGGTAGTGCACGGGCTTCTCATATGCTCACCTCGGCCTCTGCTGTGTAGCATGTCTCCCAGGTTACAGAGCGGGTTACTGAACCAGTGAGATCTAGCATCCCTGGTGACTATAACCTGGGTTATACTGAGTTATACTGAGTTATACTGCCTTCAGTACCAAGCTCTTGCACCTCAGTTTCTCCTCTGTAAAATGGGATCAAGAAGGGTCACCTCAAGGGATGATGGTGAGGTCACAACCATACCTGGGCTGCTGCCAATGCTTGGGAAAGATTGGATCTTATAGCCAAGCTCCCCCTGGCCCCCAGGATATCGACACACACTGCACCTGTATGAGTCAGGCTTGCTAACAAAGTCTCAGGCTAATGGTAAGACACCTGCCGTCTCTTGAAAGAGCCCCTCCCTCCCACTCCACAGGGGTGATGTAAGGAGGCAAACCCCAGCAATCACCCCAGACTATGGCACAAAGATAGCCCAATGGCAGACTTGTACCCAAAACACATATTCAGGAAACATGGTGGCCTGGGTGTGCCCATGGCACTCTCAGTGATTTTTCTCTCATGTGCCCAACTCCTGACTAGGGCAGAGGGAGACTGGGCTCAATGCCTGTCATCTGCTTAGGATGGGGATCACTACCTGGCAGAGCCATCAAAGTCCAGGAGGGTCTCAGGCACCACAGCCTGCTGGGAGGATGGGGCTCCGAGCAGAGAGGCGAAAGCTGCTGGGGCACTCAGGGTGCCAGGCCAGGCACCAGTGGGCAGGGCAAGGGCCTGAAGTAGAGAGGCACTTAGGGAGGAGGGGATGGGATAGGGACCTTCAGCTCCAAGTGAGAGGGGGTGGATGTCCTCAGTTCTCTCTTTCCCCAGCCTGCACGACTCTTGTGTTTGCAGCCAACAATGTCCTGAGGCATCAATGCAGATGATAGGTCCCTTGGAGATACTGTAATTCCCAGCTCAGGGGCTGTCTGAATTTTCAACACCAAGTGGGGGGAATCTGGCCCTTGGTCTGCAGGCTGGAGTCTAGAGGCTCTTAACTTGGAGTCTATTCTTCAAAGTTAAGAAGCCCAGAGGAATGGGGGTGGGTGGGTGTGGGATGACTTAGGTCTTTCGGGAAGGAAGTGTAAATACTAGGGTCCAGTCAGTTGCCCCACCTTGCCAGCCCTTCTCTGTGTAGAGTGGGGCAGCAAGCAAAGGAAGAAGGATCTCACATGCCACACTTTTTTTTTTTAATACAGTGCAGCTTCCTTCTGCTGCTCTTTATCCCCCGTCCTCAGAAAGATCCTCACTGAAACTGGAGGAGCATGAATAATTGTTTCAACTTGTTTCTAAAGGATCAAATTTGGAGGAAGAGGACCTCATGCATTAGCAGGCAATTTTTGTATGCCACTCCCTTCTCTGAGAGGAGATTCCTTCTTATTCCCACCCCACCCTCCAGCGCCCAGACAGTTTTCTGCAAGCTGGTGGGAGCAGGAGCCTGTGCATGTGGGGACCTCAAAGTCCTGGGGATTGACAGATGTTGAGATGATATAGGGCTCCCTTTGGAGGAGACCCTATGGTTTCAAATCAGGATGGGTGCCCGTGAGCAGGGCAGGGGTTGACTTCTGCAGTTTAGAAGGGGGCCATATGGCTGAGAGGGATGTTGAGGTATATTCTAGTGTGTCGGAGGATGGATGATGCTCAGGCTTGGGATGCACACCTTTGTTTTAGGCTGCACCTCACTTAGTAGACAAAGAAACACGGACTCATTAAACTACAAAGGGAACTTTGTTCCAGGAGGGTGAAATCTGCCCCATGAATGCCCTACGTTAGCAACATCCCCGGGGATTTCAGACTAGATGAGAGTCGGCGGTCCTCCTGAAGAACCAGAAATGCCAGCATGCAGGCGGATAAGAAGGATGTCATCATTTGCCATCAGGTGGATAAAAAGGATGTCATAATTTGCCGTTTGGAAGAGGATGACCCGAGGCTGGGAGAAATGTACCTGTCACCCAGCCTAACTTCTGCCTCTAGGCATGACTGTCTCAAGTCTTGGACCTGACACTGACCCCAGCCCTGCAGCCATCTTAACAGTCATGTGACTGGAGATTGCCCTATGGCTCTATTTCCTTCTCAGAAGTATCTACTGTCTGATCCAAGTCCCTCATACTTCAGCAGCATGTTCTTTGCTCTGGTTCTTCCCTCTGTGCCAACAAACCATGTCTTTCCTGATGCTCTGGTACCACACTGAAGAATCTCCAAAAATACTAATACTGCCCAAACCCATCTTACAGATCGGCTTTGAAATATGTTTCCCCACCGTTATTTGGCTGGAAAAACTTTCTGGCAGAGGGACTTTGCTCTCTTCATGCTCTCCCAAACTCATGGCTGATAGCATCAGCATAGAAGCCGGTTCACATACATCCTGGCCATGTATGCATTCCTTAGGAGAGGGCTGAAATCGGGCCAAGGTAAGACATAAGACTGTCCAGTGGATCACAGGTACTCAGAGTTAATACGCTTGTGTCTTCACTCAAACTGGCAGAAAGTGGAGATGCCCAGCGGAGGGTCACTAGGGATGGAGTCTGGGGTTAGACTGGGGGCTGGTGGACCTCTGGGGTAGGAGATACCGGGAATGGCGTGGCCTGGTGGAGATTGAGGAAGGTCAGAGAGCGGTTCCTTCAGTGGCCCCGCCTCCGTAGGCAGCGCACCTCTCTTCCCAAACCCCTCACTTCATCGGGACAAGGGCAGTATGAACCTTGAGTGTCTTTGATGCCATCAGCTTAGGAGCCTCCTTGTCTGCCTCATCTCCTGCTGGCCTCTAAATTGGCTGAGATCTCCCACAGGAGAATAGGAAGGACTTTGACCTTGTGGTTGAAGCACTGAGTGATTCTGCCTTAGCCTGGCTCTCCAGAGTTAGCTGGTGGGACCCCTGGGAGGAGCGGAATGCTTCTGACTCGGAGGCAGCCCGGAAATACGACACCTGTTTTAACCTCCAGACCAGTTCTCTGCCTCACCCCTGGAGCCTCAGGCGCACTGGCCCCTCCCACAGGTGGTCCACTCTTTGCTGTCCTTGCTATTTAGTGATGCATCTGGTCCCTTTGAACGGGACCTAGGACAGGTGGTAGATCATCTCAGAGCTAAGCAGATGATGGGACATCTGAGAGAATGCCTGATTTAGCTGCCTGTATGAGCTCAGAACCAGGCTATGTGGACAGTAGCTTCTCCTGCCTCCTTCGCAGAAGGGAAAGGTCCAAGCCCACCCCTGCCCAGGGCTGAGGTCATTGCATGCACAGCCACTCAGTGCTGGTCACACTAATTACAGCTGTACTAACAACTTTGGCAGCTTTACCCTGCAGGCAGGAAGAAAGCTCAACTCCCCTATCTCCTGGGGTCGGGAATGGGGTACACAGAGTTTCGGGGTCCAGGCTGCCTGTGCAGTCCAAGACACTGCCCTACAGGTATTGCCTCATCTTAGCCCCTTGCCCCTGAGTGCTACAGCCAGTCTTAGAGGTGGTCTTAGAGACTTACAGATAGTCCCTGGCAGGTGCGGCTTCTCTCCTGCAGCCCATTACATAAGCCACGGGGCTAGCAGAGGGGTTGCCCCCTGTCTTTAGAATCCCCTGGAAAACCAAACTTTGAGCAAATCCTTCCCTCCCACCAGTGAGGCTGAGGGGGAGGGATCTGGGAGGAAGACAAGGTTGAGGAGGGAGGAGGGGAAAAGGAACTGCAGGCTAGATTCCAGCCTCCCCCTGGGGTATGTCTTGCCTCAGTTTCTCTCCCAGGTCCCAGCTCCTGGACAGCCAGCCTTTGTCCAGACTTGCCTTGTGCTCTTTCCTCTCTTCCAGAGCCTCTCTGGTCCAGCAGAACCAAGACTTTGGAAAGGGGTCATCTGTGAGAAGCAGCCCCCCATATGACCTCAAATTTGGAAGTCCCCATCTAGGGACTTCTAGGGACAGGCTAGGGCCTGGCCTTACAGAGCTGTCTGGCACTGGCTGAGGTCCAGGGCAGGCCTAGGAGCCCCTGCCCTCTTGGCAGGCAGTTGCCACTGCCTGCTCAGATTTCTGGACCCTCCTGGGGGCCAGTTTCCTGGGCTGGGTAAACCAGGCCTTGCAGAATGCCACCCACTTAGACAGGATGGGGAAGAGTTTGAGGGGTGGCCACTATGGGGCTGGGGTGAAAGGTCAACCCGGACTCAGTCTGCTGCGTTCCCTCCCAAGTTTCAAGCAAGGCATTTATAAGGGCTGAGCTCTGAGCCCCTCCTGGAACAGCACCGGGGAAGCCCCAGGTCTGGAACACACAAAAAACGATAGGCACCTACCTGGAGTGCGGGAAGGGTGTTGGCTGGGGCAGTGCTGCTGCCACCGGGTGAGCAGAGCCTGCCGCCAGCCTCGCGGCTGCTTGGCCCCGCCGGCCTTAGCCACTGGCTGTCCTGGCGCAGCGGCAGCGGGCGAGGGTGCGTAAGTGTGTGCGCGCCCCGAGCCACTGCAGCATCTCTGCATCAGGATGCGCTCCTCCCTCTCGCAGGCTCCGCTCACTGGCTGGCTCGGCTCCTCAGCCAACGCTCGGCCGGAGATGGCTTCCTCTGCCCCCTCCCACCCCGCCGTCCCCACCCTCCTGGCCCTACCTCATTTGCTGTCATTTAAGGACCAGGGAGCGAGCCTGGAGCACCGCCGTCTTCCATCAAGCTTGGCCAGCTCAGTGCCCAGCCCAGAATTGACGGAGTGCGGAGGGGTGCGCTAAGGAGGCACAAAGAAAAGTGTCTCTTGCTCCTGAAATCCTGGCGACACAGGAGCACCCGGCTTCTTGCTTTGCCCCTTCCCTAATCCCTTGTTAAGAGGATGGAATCCAAATCAAACCTCCAATTTTCTGTGTGGGGTAGCTGTGATGGAGTGGTCAGCCTCTGTCACCTCGTTCCCTCACCCATCACGTTCCTCTTCCTTGTCTTTGCTCAGAAGTAACATGGGATTTTTTTTTTGTCTCAAATTGGTCAAACCATTAAAGAAATTAAAAATAGATAGTGAAAGTCCCCAACCTCCATTCTTAATAAATTTGAGTGCCCACCTCTTACTTTATATTTTCACTTGCATTACATGGGTTATTAGGATCAGTTAATGAAAACAGGATCACAAAATACATCAAAATTTGCAGACTATATTTGACTATGTAATTGAGCTTGGTCCCCTTTGCCCACCACTACACCTAGATCCAGCCCATTTTCAACCAGCAAATGATGTGACTTCACGAAAAGCCAATGGGACTGGAGTCTGAGTACCTCTGAGTCCAGGGTCCACTCTGTGATTTGTTATCAATGGACGGTGTGTTTGGGTAAGTGCTTTGCTTCCTTGCAGCCTCACTGGTAACCTAAAAGAGTTAAGGATGACCAAGGCCTCTGCTGGCTCTGAGATCCCAGGGGCTCACCCTGGGTAGTAGCGTGCCTCTCCTGCCCTGTTCCTGTCGTGTGGGGACATGCCTGGGGAAGACTGAAGCCTGCAAGCAGAGGGACCCGCCATCTGCAGCACCAGTCAGCCCTGACAGGCTGTCACTGTTGTCTCACCCCGCTCTGGTCTGCCTGCTGTCCAGGGCAAAACTGGCTAGTGGCCCAGATGCTGCAACAGCTGGCAAGGCTAGCCAGCCTCTGAGTTTTAAATGCTATACCTGTCAAACATGAACATGGCTCCATATCTTGCTGACTGGCCGGTGACTGTGGGCCTGGGGAGGAGAAGGGATCCAAATGTTTGTCAGAGAGACTCATGCCCCTCTTCTTTCCGTGCCCCTCCTGAGGTCGGGCACACCTAGGAAGCACAACTTCTTTGTTCTGGTGCAGAGATACCTAACCTCTACCAAGCTGTTTCTCATGTAATCTTAAATTTGTGACAAGACAGTCACATCCTCTTCCTCCAGTGCGTCCCACCAGTGATACCGTGGTACTGCCTGTCTGTCTGGGGCAAGTGTGCTGTTGCCAAGGTCCTGAGGTACGTCACACTGCTAACCCCACCCCCACCCCAAGTCGGCCTTGCTCTACCCAGGGTCTTGCAAGGTGTCTCTAGCAGAAGACAGTAGAACAGGTCCTTGCCAAGCAGGGTGACGTGTCTGTGGCTGTGGACCTGCTGAACCATGGTATGGAGCTGCTTACAGGATCGCTTTAGACAGAGACAGCTGTCTTTGTGACTATTTTAGGACAATTGCTGCCCTTGTGGTGGGGACCAGGTCTCTGGGGGAGGGTCATTAGTGTCAGCAAATTTGTTCTCAAAGAATCCCTCAGATCCCCTTACAGCCAGCCTGCCCCACCGCAAGTGAGTCCTGACAGGCATAGTGGAAACAAGAACATTTACCTAGTTAGGACCTCAGTTCATAAAGACAGCTTCCAAGTTTGCCTTCTCCCTTGTATAGGGTGCTCAGCTGAGCCTGGTCCAGATGAGGTGGAGGGTAGGCACTAGGGACCTTCAGTGCCTGTCTCTGGCATGTGTTTATTCTGGGGAGAGCCTGAGGTAGGCATGCGAGGGTCCAGGCAGAGCTTCGACATGGGCTCCATTAGTTTGGTAAGAACTAATGTGTGGTCTGTCTCCAGGAGGCTAGGAGCTGTGCTAAGAGCTTTACCCGGCATCTAGGAGGTGCTCGCCTTACCCTCCCCTTGTCCCTCCTCCTTTCACCTAAGATGCTGGCCATGTGCAGCTACAGCAGCAGAGTGGCTGACCTAGAGCTAGCTCCTGGCTTAACTCGGCTGAGCATGCCAGTTGTCTGCTCTTGATGGTACGGAGGATGCCTGGAACCCCCACTGCGGCTGGCTGTCAGGGCAACTTTTTTTTTCCATGGAGAATCAAATTCTGATATGTCCAAAGCATCTGAAGCTGAGTCTCCACAGACTCTCAGATGGGGTGAAAAGGGCCAGCCAATGATAGCCAAGTAGCCACCGTTCTGACTGCAAACATTGGAGCCCCCTGGGAAGGCTCAGGAGGCATTCCGAGGACCATTCAATCCTTCTGAGACCATCTGCTCTTCCCTGCCTTCGCCCCACCAGATCAATAGCACTGGAGTCTGAGGACTCCCTGAGTTCACAAGGGCCTGCGTCCATGACAAGGAACACTTTGTGTTTCCCCCTCTCGGCTGCAATGAATAGGGTGGCACAGCTCCGCCATTGCGAGAACAGCCTGTCCTAGCTCAGCAACTCCCACCTTGATGACCTTAGGCAAGCCACGGAATAAGACTTGATTGCTCTAAGAATCTATTCTTAGCAAATAAACAAATTAAAAACAAAAGCTAGGGTCTCTAAGCAGTCCAGACTAGCCTTGAACTGGTTATGTGACTTAGGATGACCTTGCAATTGTGATTCTCCTGCCTCTACCTCCCCAGTGCTGGAATTACAGCTGTGAACAGCCACATCTGGTTTTATTTGGTCCTGGGGATGGAACCCAGTTGTGCAGGCTAGGCAAGCACTCCCTCAATGGGCGTACATTTCCAGCTTCCATCCCTATAACCCAGTCTGTAAAGTGGAAATGATTTTACTTCTGTTTAGGACAGTTGCGTGGCGATGTGGGCTGAACAGTAAATTTCTAAAGGATTTCAAGAACTGCCTGGGGCTATCTGAGTTCGCATTGCTATTCTATTGCTACATTGGCCATGCAGTATCTGGAAAGAGAGGTCGTCTTAGTACGGTGCCCAGTACGTGGCAGAAACCCAGTAAAACAAGCTGACTGGGTGAACAGTGGACAGAGCCCGGGTACCTGTCAAAGGGTGAGGATGGAGTGGGCAGAGGTAGATGAAGGCTTCTGTGGGATAGAGAGAAGTGCCTCCTTGATCAGACTGGACAGACGAGGGGAAAGTCAGGGATGCTTTTCTGGCACAGGGCATGAGGGTGAGAGGAGCAGGACCGTGCAGGGAGCAGGAGTTAGGTAGTGTCAGGAGGAGTTAGATTGACCTGAGAAGGGGTCCAGACGGAAAATCTCCATAGCCTGTCCTTGCATTTGCCTTCCTAATTTCACTTAAGGGCCTGGAGGGGTCTATGGCCCAGAGGGGCCTAATTATTCTCTTTGCCATTTCAACCCTGGGCTCCCGAAGCTTTTTTTTAAGGCTTATAATAGACAATGCTAATGTCATTATTAATATTTAATGGTAATGATGCTAATAATGCCTGCATTTATGTGGTCTCTCCACTACCTCAAAGAACCCTGAGTTCTTCTTTTTTTGAAACAATTTGGCAGAGCGCAGGGACAAGGGAGTGGAGAGGGATCAAGGCACCAGGAAGCTGGAGCCAGAAAAACGCAGTGACCAGGTGAGGGTTGCCGAGCAGTGGGACGAGGCTGGACCAGGGTTACTGCTAGTGTACCCTGCCTGAGTTCTGCTCTGCATTGAGAGCTGGGGGGCACAGGTCTGGTACAGGCACCTTCTGGTTCTGTCGAGAAGCATGCCCTCCCGGGCAGGGGTGGAGATGAGGTAACAAGTTTAGGGGTAGTGGTGATCCTGAAGTAGGCAGGTGGCCTTTGAATGTTCTGTTTAAAAAAAACAAAAACAAAAACAAAAACAAAACAAAACAAAAACCACACCTTTATTGTCTTAGTTATTTTTGTACATGTGCATGATGGGGTTTTCTCACCCCTTCCTGCTAATCTTCTACTTCTCAACTAGCTTCCCTTCGACTTTAATGTCTTATTTATTTATTTATTTATTTATTTATTGTGGCGATCCCGTGTGTTTCCTTAGGGTTGTTTATAGGCACATGGTGAGAGTTTCTTTACAGGGGGATCTTATAAGTTGCTACGCTAATGAAGACATGCTTCTCCTCCCACCTCATCAGCCATTCACTAATCTATAAATTCTTAAGGAGGAGCGGGGTCCCATGAGCTCATCCCTCCAAAAAAGGATGTTGTTGGGCCCAATCTTGAGCAGATCAGGTTATCACAGATGCTGTGAATTCAAGAATACCACAGCCATGTCATTCCCGGGAAGCCAATGTTCCACATCACTTCCCCCCATTTCTTCAGCTCTTATATTCTTTCCTTCCCTTCTTCTGGAATCTTCTCTGAGCCTCGGAGGGGTGACAGAGATGTCCCAGTGTGCTTGGGTATTCATCATTTAGCCTAGGACTTTGACTTTGGAGCCGGACTGTGGTGGCACACGCCTTTAATCCCAGCACTCGGGAAGCAGAGGCAGGCGGATCTCTGTGAGTTTGAGGTCTGGTCTGCAGGGGTGAGTTTCAGGACAGGCTCCAAAGCTACAGAGAAACCCTGTCTTGAAAAAAAAAAAAAAAAGAACTTTGACTTTGGCAATTTTATGAGTACATCATGTCCATTTAGCAAAACAACACTAGTAGCTTCCACCCTAGGACCAATAACTTGGGACTGGGCTTATAATAGCATATGTGAATTTCTTCTGTGGAGCCGGCATCAGATCCAATCAGACTGTGATTGTTAACTCACGTCACAGACTTGCCACTAAGGCACCGATGGGATCAT
The DNA here is from genome assembly GCF_903992535.2 of Arvicola amphibius. NCBI lineage: Eukaryota > Metazoa > Chordata > Mammalia > Rodentia > Cricetidae > Arvicola > Arvicola amphibius. Next base: position 87,548,506 of record NC_052058.2, on the reverse strand, counting down.
TTTGCTTGCCAGTTGGCATTGTTGCACAGAGTCTGCAGCTAACTGAGACTATTGATGGCAACTGTCCCTCAGCAGACGCATAGCCCTTTCTGGCAGTGTGAGGGCTAGCCAACAGAGAGGAGGCTTCCAGGCCAGTTCCAGCTTGATTCTTTCTGTACTGCAAGCAGTGCTGGTGGCGTCTTCAGCCATCGGGTCTTACCACCTAGTTCTGATTGGCAACCAAAAGCTGGGGTGATTGCCTATGTTGTTTTAGGGGCCTCAGGGGATTCCTGGACCAACAACTTGTAGGCACTAGGATTTTCATTTAATAACCTGTGGTTTCTGATCAACTTTATCCACCCACAGAGTGCTTCTGTCACTAGGTGGACTAGTTGGAATTGCCCAGCTCCGTGTTCAACAACAGACCCTGATTCAACACAAAAGAGTGGAGATCTGAGACCAAGGAGAGAGATCAGTGGGTAAGGCCCCTGCTGCAAGCCACATGACCTGAGTTAGAACCCTGGCACCCACATGCTGGAAGGAGAGAATTGACCCCATTAAGTGCCCACACATAGATACACACAGGCACATAGACATACAAATAAATGAATTTAATTTAAAAATTCTTTTAAAATGGAGAACAATTGAGGAAGACCCCTCCAACACAAACTTTGGACCTCTACACATATATACATGTATGTACCTACATGCCCACATTCACATACATGTGTCAATAACTATATGAATATGAGTACATACATGCAGACCACACACTCATAAAATTATTTTTATTAGATCATCAAATATCAGATTTCCTTATGGCCTATTCATACATTCTTAACTTTGGCTGACCCTCATTCTCTCTATGGCCTGGTGTCCCTCACTGCAGAGACCTTTGTACACCTGCGTCCCCTTCCACTTCTGTATGACATGTGTTCTGTCACCCTCCTCCTTTAAAGCACCGTTTCTCTTCTCGTGGCCCCTTTCTTGATTTCTTGCTCTACACATACTTGTTCCCATACAACTGCTCATATAGACAGTCAGGAGCTGGGATCTACAGATGAGAGGATGCTCGCGTAGATGGTTAGGAGCTGGATCTACAGATGAGAGAATGCTCGCATAGACAGTCAGGAGCTGGGGTCTACAGATGAGAGGATGCTTGCACAGCCAGCCAGCTGCTAGGATCTACAGATGAGAGAAACATCTGCTCTTTGTTTTGGAGGACTTGGGTCATTTAATATTTTCCCGTTTCAAACAATTTCTTGAAAATTTCATTTTTCTTTATAGCTGAATAAAATGCACTGCCCATGTGTACCACGTTTTCATTTTTCCTTCATCAGCTGGTAGACATTTAAGCTGTTGGCAGCAATATACACGGCCATGCAAGGGTCTCTGGTAGGAGACGGAGTCCTTCCGGCATATGCCCTGGAGTAGTACAGCTGAGTTACATGGAAGTTCTGTTGTTACTTTTCTGAGAAACCTCCACGTTGATTTCCACAGTGGCTGCACTGGTCAACACTCCCACCAAAGGTGAATTCACCTTCCACTTTCTTCCACCTTCCCCAGCCTTTGCTTTCATTGCGTAAGGTGGAATCTCAAGGTAGATTTAATTTCCCTGATGGTGAAGGATATTGAACATCTAAAGGCTATTTATTGGCCATTGTATTTCTTCCTTTGAGAAGTCTTTGTTCAGTTCGTTATTCCATTGGTTCACCGGGTTCTGTGTTTCTTGTTTATTTAGTTATTCCTTTGTAAAGTCTGGATAAGAATCCTACGGCAGATGGCTAGCTGGTGAAGACTCCTTCCCACTCTGCAGGCTCTAGCTTCACCTGATTAGCTGTTTCCTTTGCTGTACAGAGCTTTTGAATCTTGTGACGTACATTTGTGGAGGGTTGGTCTTTTCCTTGAGTGACTGGGGTACTCTTCAGGAGCGCCTCACGGACGACCATGTCTTCCTTATTTCTTGCTCTTTCGGTTCTGGAGTTTCAGGTCTTTGATCCATTTGTAGTTGATTTTTCTTTTTTCTTTTTCTTTCTTAAGATTATTTATTTATTATGTATACAACATTCTTTCCATGTACGCTTGCATGCCAGAAGAGGGCACCAGATCTATAGATGGCTGTGAGCCACCATGTGGTTGCTGGGAATTGAACTCAGGACCTCTGGAAAAGCAGTCAGTGCTCTTAACCTCTGAGCCATCTCTCCAGTCCTTGTAGTTGATTTTTCATGCAGAGTAAGAGATGAGACTCTTGTTTCATTCCTCTACTTGTAGTGATCCAGTCTCCCCGGAAGTGTTTGTTAAAGACACTGCCTTCTCTCTAACGTGTGTTTCCAACATCTTTGTAAACAGCCAAGGGAAGGTGCAGTGTGACTTATATCTGGACCCTCTATTCTTTTCCGTTTGTTATGTATGTTCACCCTTGAGCTAGCGCCGTGTACTTTTCTTCCTGTATCTCTGTACCTCTGTACAATTACTTGATTCATTCTTTTTGGCATTCATCTTTTTTGCTCAGGATTACTTTGGCTATGGGGAATCTTTTGTACTTCCACATGGATTAATTTTTTTCTATTTTTGAAGGATGACACAGACATTTGAATGGGGATTACACTGAATCTGCAGATGCTTTTGGTAGGATGGTTATTTCACAATATTAATCCTCCCAAACTATGAGCCTGGCTCTTTGCATCCTCCATTATCTTCCTCACCCTCCTCCGGCAGTGTCTTAAACTTATCACTGTAGAGCTCTCTCACACCCTTGGTGAGACTGATTTGGGAGGCTACTGTGAATGGGACTGTTACCTTGATTTCCTCTTCAGCAAGTTGACATAGGAAGACACTGTGCTTGTTTGAATGAGAATGACCCACCAGGCTCATATATTTGAATGCTTAAATTGTCCAACCCCACCTTGCTTATGATAAATTGAGAAGGATTAGGAGGTGTGGCCTTGTTGGAGGAAGTGTGTCACTGGAAGTGGGTTTTGAGGTTTCAAAAAGCCAGGCCCAGATTTTCTTTCTTTGCCTGCGGATGAGGTTGTAAAGCTCTCAGCTACTGCCCCAGCACCAGCCTTTCTGCCCACACTACACTCTCTGCCCTGGGGATAACGAACTAAGCCCCACTTAAATGCTTTCCTTTTTAAGAGTTGTCTTGGTCATGGTGTCTCTTCACAGCAATAGAATGCTAAGACAGCCACTGCCATTTGTTTGTGCACTTTTTATCCCCTTTCTCTAGCTAAAGACTTAAGAGTCATGTATGACTAGGCGTGAGAGAGGGGACATTCTTGTTTTGTTCGTAACCTTAGTGGAGGTGCTTTGATGTTGGCTATGAGTTTTTCATACATATTGTGTCTTTTTTTTTTTTTTTTGGTTTTTCGAGACAGGGTTTCTCTGCAGCTTTTTAGAGCCTGTCCTGGACCTAGCTCTTGTAGACCAGGCTGGCCTCGAACTCACAGAGATCCGCCTGCCTCTGCCTCCCGAGTGCTGGGATTAAAGGCGTGTACCACCACTGCCCGGCTATTGTGTCTTTTTTTGTGTTGAAATATGTTCTCTCCGTTTCTAGTCTCTTCAGGGTTTTTAATAATCAAGGGATGTTTAGATTTTCCAGTTTAATAGAATGTATGTTTGAAGATCTGTCCTTAGGATGATCTGAATTTCACTGGTATCTGTTGTGATGTCTCATTATTGAAGCTCTAATTTATTTCTTAGGGTCTTCTCTTTCATTTGGTTAGTTTGGGTAAGGGTTTGTCAGTTTCGTTTATCTTTTCAAAGAACCAATTCATCCTTTGATTGATTCTTTTTGCTTGCTTTTATTTTATTGATTTATAATCCTGACCTTAATTATGTCTTTAATTATGTCTAAATATATCTATTGCTTTTGAGTTCGACTTGTTTTTTGTTTTTCTAAGGCCCTATGGTAAATAATTAAGTTATTATTTAAGACTTCTCTAATTTTGTAAATGTAGGTACTTTTAGCTATCAGCTTCCCTCTTGGGATTGTTTTCATCCTGTTCCATATGTTTTGGTATGCTGTATCTTCATTTTTTCATTCAATTCTGAGAATTCTTTTTCTTCTTGATTTCTTCAATGACTCGCTCATCATTTGATAGTTTGTTATTTAATCTCCATGAGTTTGTGTGAATTATCTGTACTTTCTATTGCTATTGGTTTCTAGGTTTACCACATTGATATCAGATAAAATGCAAATTGTTACTTTAATTTTTCTATATTTTTCAGACTTGCTTTATATCTTAATGCAGGAATCGTTTTTGAGAAAGTTCCATGGGCTGCAAAGAATGCATATCCACAATATTAGGATAGAATGTTCTATAGAAGTCTGGTAAGTCTATTGGATCTATGATGTCATTCAACTTTAATGTTTATTTTTTTAATCAGGATGATCTATCTATGAGGAAGAGTAGGATATTGAAGCCACTCATATAATAGATTAATCTGTGATTTTAGACTCATCTGTGTTTGATGTGTAGAACTGTAATGTCCTGTTGAGGGACTGTTCCCCTAATCAGCATGAAATGACCTTCTTCATCTCTTCTAACTCTCCTTGGTTTGAAATCTATTTTGTCAGCTATTAGAACATAGACACCTGCATGTTTTTTAACTTTAATTTGTCTGAAATATTCCTTTTTATTCTTTCAACAAATATATGTATCTTATGTTTTGGTTCAGACTGTTTTTCGTGCCTTTCATTAGGAAAATGAGATCACTAATATTCAGAGTTATTATTGACAGGAGTGCATTAATTCCTTGTCATTTGGTTGATTTTTAGTGTTAGGTGTTTCCCTAGTCCTCGTTTAATTACTGCTCAACTATCTCCCCTCCCCAAGCCTATTTGATGTGTTTATCATTCTCTCTAGTCTGAAGAGTTCCTTCCAGTATCCTCTATAGAGTTATTTTCTTGGCCATCAACTTCTCCAGCCTGCTTTTATCATTACATGCTTTTCTTTCTCCATAGATTATGACATAGTTTTTCTGGTTATTTTCTTAGTCTAGATTTGTAGCTGTGGTCTTTTGGAACTTAAAACACATGATGTACCTTTCTGGCTTTTAAAGTTTCTGTTGAGAAGTCAGTTTCTGTTGTGTTTCTTTCTTGCTGCTCTCAAGACACCTTCTCCCCCCCCCCCCTACATTTAGTGCTTTAATTGTAATATGATGTAGGGAGTTTCTTTTTGGTTCTGCTTATTTGGTGTTTTACATGTTTCTTTACCTAGGTGTGACTCTTTTTCCTTAGATTTAGGAAATTTTCTGTGATTATTGTATTGAAAATGTTTCCTATACCTTTAGCATGGTAATCTTCTCCTTCTTCATGCCCATAATTCATAGATTTGGTCTTATACTGGTATTCCAAAAGTCTGCATTTTTGTAGCCATAGGTTTAAAAGATACTGTTGCCTTGACTGAATTACCAATTCCTCTACCTTGTCCACGGGCCCTGATATTCTGACTTGCCCTTGATCTATTCTGTTGGGGATACTTTCCAGTGCACTTTAAGTAAATTTTTTCATTATTTATTTTGTGTTATAGGGTGCATACCATGGCCTATGTGTGGAGGCTGGAGGTCCGCGTTCAGGAGTCAGCTCTCTCCTTTCACCATGTGGGTCCTGGAGATTGAACTCAGGTCATTAAGTTTGGTGACAAGTGCCTTTACCCACTGAGCCATCTTGTCAGACCTTTCTCTGTGTTTATTGATGTTTTCATTCCCAGCATCTTTTCAGTTTTTTTCCTTAGTATTTCTATCTTGCTACTGATTACATTTTCATACCCTGCATTGACTTCCTTCCTTTTTCAGCTGTTTAAGCTTCTTCATGTCCTCTTTCATTTCTTTGAGCAGATTCAGCATCATTCTTTCGAATTCCTTCGGCTTTCATCTCAGTCACTCTCACTGGGGGCCATTAGGTTCTGGAGGAGACATGTTCTCTTGGTTTTTCATATTACGTGTGTTTTTGTGTTGAGACTTGCCCATCGGGAGTTAGATCATTCGTTGATTTTCTTTTTGAAAATTTAGGTCACTTCTCTTCTTTCAGTGGAAGTGTTTGTGATATTCACGAGGGAGTGGGTTATAGCAGGACTGAAGTATTGTTTTCCTCTGATGTTCTCCAGCCCATCTCCCCCAGTGAGCAGAATACACCTGCGTCAAAAGCTACTATCCAGGAGTAGACCCTTCATGAAAACAGAGTAGTAATCAACCATAAAAACTGATAATGGCCCTGTAAATGCTAACTATTTTACGGGGCAAAGAGACATGGCCAGTCCTATATGTGGTAATGCATTGTTGTTATGGGTATGAGCGGAAAGAAAGGAAAGCAAAGGACAGTAAGGTTACTGATTTTCATTGGGATGGCAGAGAGCAAGTAAAAGGGGGGATGTAAGTAGAAGAGGAATTTGAAGGAGCAACAAAGTGGAGGATGGCAATAAGGAAATTTTGGTTAAAGACCAAAGAGAAAGTGGTGGAGATCCTACCAGATGGCCCAGAACAGTCCCATCTCTCCGGAGACCGAGGTACAAAGACCTGCAAACCAGGCCATTGTTAGGGAAGATGATTTTAACGTGTGTTGCTTTTGTTTGTGCTGCATTTGTTGTTGTTTTTTTTTTTTTTTTTTTTTTTTTTTTGGTTTTTTCGAGACAGGGTTTCCCTGTAGTTTCTAGAGCCTGTCCTGGAACTAGCTCTTGTAGACCAGGCTGGCCTCGAACTCAGAGATCCACCTGCCTCTGCCTCCCGAGTGCTGGGATTAAAGGCGTGCGCCACCACCGCCCGGCTGTGCTGCATTTGTTTAACTCTGTAAAGTTGTGATTCTTTGCCTGTCTAAAACACCTGATGGTCTCCTAATAAAGACCTGAATGGCCAATAACAAGGCAGGAGTAAGGAGAGGCAGGGCTGGCAGGCAGAGAATAAACAGAAGGAGAAATGAGGAAGAGGGGGAACAATGAGATTGAACAAGAAGAGATGGGAGGACGCCAGGGGCCAGTCGCCCAGCCACACAGCCAGTCACGGAGTGAGGATGAAAGTCAGATGTGCAGAAATAAGAAAAGGAAAAAGCCCAGAGGCAAAGGGTCAGGATAATTTAAGAAAACCTGGCAAGAAAAAAAGCCAAGATAAAGCCAGGAATTCATAACTAAGAATAAGCCTCCGTGTGTGATTTATTTGGGAACTGGGTGGCAGGCCACTCAAAAATCCAAAAGAGTAAAATAAGCAACAGGCCACAGTGCTTTCTGTGGGAGAGAGAGGAGTAAAGAGAAAAGGCAAGAAGAAAATGGGGAAAATACAGGGCAGGAACAGAGCAAGGCCGATCTGGGCTACTAAAATCACACTGAGAATTAGCAAAGATGGAACCTACTCAGAGGGAGAGAGTCTGATGGAGGAGATACGGGTCATGGGCACAAGGAGAGGGTCTGATGGAGGAGATACGGGGCATGGGCACAAGGAGAGAGTCTGATGGAGATACCAGACTTGGAAACTTACTGGCCTGTGGACCGACTTTCATCTGGACTCCCAGGTTTCTTCTTCACTGTATCTGTGGGGTCACCCACAATTTTATTTCAGGGATCCTTTGTAGAGGATCCCTTTAACATCTGGAGTGAGCATCAGGACCTGGCAAGGCCTAATTAGGGCACTGTATTACCTTTGGTCCCTCTTCAAGCGGCAGCAGAGTCACACTGATCCCGAAGAACGGCTGGAGCAGGAGTCATTCCTCCTCTACCCGAACTCAAGGACAGGAGGCTCCCATTGACAGACTCCTTGGCCACACCCACCTCCTTGAAGCTTGTTGGCTGTGGGCTGGTGGAATAAACCCAGGGAACTTGAACCCTGAGCTATAATGGTCACTTTTCAGGGCCCATGTGCTTGGGTTTGCTTAATCGAAAACCCACAAATACTGGTGGTTCTGTGAGGCATTTGGTAGATGTGACCAATGTCTGCAATCAGTCAACTTCAGTAAGGACGTGACCTTTGACAAGGGGACAGGGCTTTATCCAACGAGTTAATAGGCTTTAAGACCAAGACTGCTCTATACCTGAGAAATAAGACACTTTGACAGAACACTGCAACATTCATTACTATTTTGTTTTGTTTTGTTTATTTTGTTTTTGGACATAGGGTCTCATGAAGCCGAGGCTGACCTTGAACTCTTGATCTCACGTCTCCACCTCCCCAGTTCTGGGATTGCATGTGTGTACCACCGAGGCTGACTTTCACAGCATCAATTCCTGCCTGAGGCTTTCCAGGCTGCGGGCTTCTCCATTCATAGAATGCAGACTAGCCAGCCTCCACAGTCATGCAGGCCAATTCCCAAAATACATCCAGCATATGGGTTCACACTTTGCATGTACACGCTCCCAGTTCTTGACCTGAGATTTTATTCTTACTTTATAATACTATAAAAATGAGGTTCCTGCCGGGCGGTGGTGGCGCACGCCTTTAATCCCAGCACTCGGGAGGCAGAGGCAGGCGGATCTCTGTGAGTTCGAGGCCAGCCTGGTCTACAAGAGCTAGTTCCAGGACAGGCTCTAAAAAAGCTGCAGAGAAACCCTGTCTCGGAAAAAAAACAAAAAACAAAAAACAAAAAACCAAAAAAAAAATGAGGTTCCTTCAATAGAAAGAATACTTCACATTTTGATTTTTAATTTCCCCCCGACCCAGCAGTTCTCCAGTCTCTGGCCACCCTCCCTCTTCCCCTGCTCCAGCGCTGGGCATGCCCAGCCGTAGGTACTGAGGATTCGAACCCAAGGCCTCCTGTTGCACAGTAAGTGCTCTTAGCCAGTGAGCCACATTTTAACTTACTTTTTTTTTTAACCTGAATGGGTATTGGGACACAACTCTACCATAAGGCCAGGAATTGCTGTGTTTGTTGTGCTTCTGTTTTTCTGGGGAACCCAACTAAAACAAGGCCCCTCCCCCAGCTCCCTGTCTTGGGCACCTTGGGTTGCTCTAAGAAAATACCCTAGGATGGGCATCTAAAATGCAGATGTTTATTTTTCACCATTTTGGATGCTGGAAGTCTAAGGTTCAGCCTGAATCAGGTGCGAGCACCTTCTGGTTTGACTCTTCCTTCAGCCTAGAGCCCCAGCTCCTTCCCTGACACCTGGGGACTGTAGCATTATGATTCTTGAGTCTACACTTTCCAGCTTACGCCAGTCATATCCACTCACTTACCCTTCCTGAAAAGATGTGCACTCTCCTCCTGCATGTCTTTGTACCGCTTCTGGCTTGGAATAGTGATCTCCTTTGTGTTCACTGGCTAAGTTTCCCTCGCTCTCATGCACTAGGCCCACATCAGCACTACCAGTTCTGCCCTTATCACACCATAGGCTACTACTGTATTGTGATGAATGTCTTCACTGCATTGTATATCATCATTGTCCTCTTGGCTTTGTGTCTGATGCTCAGTATATATTTGATGTCCATTTCTCTTTAGGGGACCAGGATGGAGGTAGATAGCATCTTATTTGAGCATAGGTATATTTCTTTTCCTATACTGGTACTGGTGCCCTGAACAAACTAAATATACAAAGCCCTCTGAGCAAGCGCAGCTGGTACATGGGTGCAGGACCAAGTCCAGAATGAGGTTGAGGACAGAGAGAAGATGAAGAAGACGGGAAAGCTTAAAGCATGCCATTTACGAAGGCAGAATGTTGTAGTCTTCACAGCTTGGCAAGAGGAGCAGGGCACATCTTACTAGCCCATTCAGCATCTCAGCCTGCTGCAGGATGTGACAGCGTAGCTAAAGGGCCATGGAGGACTGTCCTCCAGGGTCACAGCCAGCTGGATGCACCACCAGGTCCCTGTCTGCTGGAAGGCTCTCTGGGAGGAAGGCCAAGGTTGGAATGGATTTCATGGGTGCAGCTTGTGGAGTTGCTCAGAGGCTGTGCACTGTTGGAGTTGAGGGGAAGCCGAACCTGGCTTGAACCTCTTCTATTGCCATCTTGGCATTCAGAATAAGTTTTAGACAAAGACCTCACTTTGCAGTGGGCACTGGAAGCGTGTTGTTCCTGAGGAGATCAGTGGGGCCAGAAATTGTACCTGGGTCAAATTAGGAGCAAGCAATCCTGTTCCTACCCCTAGAGGACCAGGTCTCCTCAGCAACTTCAATCTCTGCCCTTGACTTTATGACAGTCCCCAAAAGGTCTGTCAGAGATCTCTGAGGTCTTTAAAACCAGGGATATCGTCCTTGGGCTAGGGATGCACTGTGATTTTTAAATGGTGGAAAAAATCGAAACGCTTCATGACAGTGAAAATAGCATTCATTTGACATCGGGTGCTCAGAAAGGAGGTGGACTGGCTCACAGCCACATGCCCACATGTTTGTTTCATGCCACACTAACTGATAAGTGCTTACAATGGAGGCTGTGTGGTTGCAAAATAGAAATATTATTCACCTGGTCCCTTACAGAAAATGCTTGCCAACACTTGCATCAAGACATTTCTCTGTCATTTGGAACTTTGATCCAAAACTATGGAGTGCCAGTCGATGACACTTAGGAACTGGGTCTCTTTTGATTTCGCTTAGTGGTTGTCAACCAGAGAACATTTGGCAATGTCTAGAGACATTTGGGGTTGTCATGATAGGGTGTGTGTGTGTCAGGGGGTGGGGAGTGTGTTGGCATCTCCGGAGTGGAGTCAGGATGTTGCTAGGCACCCTCCACTCCATGGATAGTCCTTTATATCCAGTTCCCTGACCCCAAATGTCCCCAGTGCTGGGCTGAGATGCTCTGTGCCACAGCAGGGAGCAGGGTCAGACAGACCCTTGCAGGTTATCTGGGCAGGGGCCCAGCCTTAACTTCTCCTATCCTGGAACGTAACAGATGGAAGATGATGAGCATGGTGGGGTAACAGGAAGGGCTGTGTGTGAGACACACACAGGGCTGTGGCGCCCTGTGGCTCCTATACCTGCTAGGACCCAGGGTGAATCTCAAATGGGAAAAGAGCATATTTTCTCAGTCCCTGAAGGACCCAGCACAGGTGTGCATGGGCTTGGTCAGGTGAACTTGATGAAGGAAGACTTCAGTCGTGGGCACAGATGTGGGGAGAGCTGCGGAGGTCCTTACTAAGACAAGGTGGGTAGGGGGCCTAGATTCAGATTCGCATGGAAAGAGTGTGAGGCTGGGGGAGCTGTGGGGAGGAGGCTGGCACGGATCCCACCAGCCTTCTGGGAAGTGCGAGGAACAGATGCTGTGGCTGTCAGACGAGAGGCTCCTGGCACTTTGGAAAATTGCAGAATGAACAAAAGGATGGTTGCTTTGAGGGAACACAAGCAGGGGGCACAGGGGGCACAGCTGGGATGGCCTCTGGGACTCCCCTTGTAGGCGAAGAACAGGGCTTCTCCTGCCTAGCCTCTGGGCTGCTTATGGATAGAGTTGGGGGAGGGAGGGCAGAGGTGGCTGAGTCATCGGGCTTGGGGCCAGAACAAGGTCAGGCTAGAGCCAGAGCCAGGGCCAAGGCTGCCAATAGCTTGGAGTCTTAAAAGTGACAGGGCTGTCTGGAGGTCATCTCATCTATCTTTCTGCTTTTGGACTCGGCCCCAGCAGATGGCTTCTTGCCGACCAGGACCCAGGCAGAGGGGCCCTCAGCAGGAATGAGAATTCACCAGCTGTTCTTTGCAAAGGCCCCAGAAGCAGCAGCCAGATCTCTGGAAGATTTGTGGATGAAAGGGCGCGTGTCTGAGGGCCTGCAGGGAACCTGCATTATTTTGGTGGAGGTGAGGGGAGTGGGCAGCCAGAACAGCTTCATTGAGGATGTTGGTCTGCCCTGCAAAAAACAGCAGCCTTGCACTGCTGCAGGATCTGGAAAGAGGTGGGGCAGATCTGGTTGGCTGGGTTCTCCTGAGAGTCAGGAAGGTTGGCATCTGTGAGCTTAAAATCCATTAAAGGTATAGGAAACGAGAAAGGTGATAAGCAGTTTCTTGTGTGGATAGCGCTAATGCAATTTAGAATTAACTTAGCTCCAAAGAAAGCTTTTCCTGATCTGAGGTGTGAGACAGACATGCACAAGAGCCATTGCGTTCTTCCCAGGTGTCAGGGACAGTCTGATCCCGTGGTAGAGGACTGGATAGAGGTCTCCCAGCCCAGTGGCCTGTCATCTCTTTGTCCACGCCATTTGGCCCTAGTGATTTCTTGCCCTAAGAACTACAGCAGCTGAAGTATAGGGCAGGAAACGAGGGCAAGAAAGCCCTGGATGTCTAACACTCTTAATGTTGCCGGGAAGTGGGTGAGCCCTTAGCCAAGCAGACTGCCTGTCCATCCGGGCAGTGAACCAGCTATTGCTTTTGTCGGTGACTGGGAGAGTGAACCAGGCCAGAGGGCAAGGAGCAGCAGACAGATGCAAGAGATCATGCCCCTCATTTGCTGAGTGCCATTCCTCTCTGTCAAGCCTCTCCAGGGGTAACTGACAGATGCGCCGCGGTGGAGGGCAGGGGAACCTCTTCCTTATTGGACGGCATCCTGGCCTCTTCCCCCTTTCCTGCCAGATTCCCCTAAGCCGCCTGCATTGTTAGCTGGAGGTCCTGGGGGACAGACTTCGAAGCAAGGAAGCCCGATGTGTGTGTTGGTTTTGTGGAGAGAGTCTCTGAACCAAGAACCTATTTGGCTAATGAAGTCATAATTACTCCCGGCTCACTAATAGGATGAAAGCTGGGGGCTCAGTTAAAAGCCACTGATGGACCCCCGAGAGTCATTTGCTGGCTCTAGAAAGGGGCTGGAGAATCGGAAGTGGAAAGGGGTGGGGGTGGGGAGAGGAGGAGTACAGGAGCTGCCCACGGTGCATTGCTCCGAGGCCCTGTACTAGTTTAGTCCAGTTAGCTTTGACTACCTGGTTGTGCAGAGAACTAGGGAAAGAGTCTGAGGCTATGGCTCAGAAGGACTTTGGTTTTGTTGTTCACCGATGTTATGCCGGAACCTGATAGTTTGGCAGTGGTTAGCCTCCCACTCTTCTGTCTGTTTAAAGCAGGCATTTGGTGTGTAGCTCAGGCTGACCTTGAACTCCTAGGTTGGAAAGGCTGATTGAATTGATGATGGTCTTTGCCAGTCTCCACAAGGACAGGTGTTAGATGGGAGGGACCCTCAGTCCCATGTCCATGGTCTGTAAGTAGCTACCAGCCCGAGAGTTAGGCTCCAAGACTCAGTGTACAATCCTCAGGGGAGTAGCTACTCTAATTCCATCAAAGCCTGTGTTGTTAAACCTTGTGGAAAGAGTGCTGGCTGAGTCCTGCCCTGTGGTCAGTTACCTGGGACAAGCCAGGCCTTCTGCTTGTTGCAGGTAACTGACCACAGGGACATCTAGTCATATTCCCTTTAACCACGCAGGCTCTATCTGGAGGGAACCAAAGTCAGCTCAAGACCCCCAAGGCAAAGTTTTCAGTATAACGGAGATTTATTTGTCCCGGGGGCAAAGAGCCGGGATAAGGGACAAAGACAGGAGATAGCGGATGAGGGAGACGGGGAAGGTAACAAGGGAGAGGGGAGAAAGAGGGCAAGGGAGAAGGGTAAGGGCTATTTGCCCCAGAGGAACAAAGGACTGCCTCTGGACAGAGAGGAGACAGATGTGGTCCATAGAGAAATGGCAGTTTATAAAGGTAAATGGAGAAACCTGTGTTAGGATGAAGTGTTTAATTTTAATAGGGTATGTTAACCAGGTGAGCCAAGGGGGGGCTTTTGATTGCTTCAATACTCTCTGATAGCTGAACCTTGGTAGTCTCAGGAGGAGGAATTGTATAAATATGGGTATAGATCTTGGGGGCTAGCTTTAAGAACATAATCTAGTGGTTTTTAGCAAGGCAGAGGGATGGGGGAGAAGGGCAAGGCCTGCCAGAGCCACATACTCTAATGGGCTAGAATCCCTTCATTACACAGCCAGACCGGTACTGGAAACAGTGGGGAGCGGAGGTGAAAAATGAACAGTACCTTTGGATAAATGAGTGTGAGTTCCTAGGCCTGGACAAGAGACAAGATGCTTGGGGGACTTCGGGAGAGTTAATTAATGGGGCTGCAGGGCAAGCCTTCAACTCCCGACAATCATCACTACCCCCACCCCACTGGAATTGCTGAATTTTAGTCAGAAAGGCACACTTCTTCCCCAGCCCACAATGACTAAACCACCCAGGCAGTATGGACGCTTATGCCGACAGCTTAAACAGCAACAGCACCTGGTAGCTTTGGGGACCACTGGTCTCAAAGATCAGTCAACGTGACCATATGGATCATCCAGTGTCCCTAGCAAGGAACAGGCTGGGAACCACACAGGGGTAGGAGGCACGGAGCACTGGCTGTGCTCTCCAGAGGCTTGCAGCCTGGCTAGGCATGGAAGAGATGCATTGCTGTAGACTGTGGTGGAGTTTGTGCTGAAAGCCAAGGGCGGTGGGGAGCAAGAGAGGAGAAAGCTCCCAGGACAGGCAGGACTGGGGTTGTTGTGAACAATCGGATTTGAGCATGCTATAAAGGGTAGGAAGGGCTTCTGAAGGCAGAGTTCAGGCCGGGAAGGACATTTTCTTTTTTTAGGTAGGAGTGACAAAAAGTATAATTACACATTGTAATCCACACTGACCTGACCCTTACAACTGCCTGTGCTGTAGTTACAAAGACTGTCCCTGTTTTGTTCATGAGAAAATTCAGCCACAGAGAGGGTAAGTAACTTGTCCGAGGCCACACAGCTAGAGCCGGGTTTAGCTGCAGGAGCTCAGCTCTTCCTGGAGCTCGTGGTAGGTTAGAGAAGAACAGGACCTACCGCTTCGCTGCCTTGTTGGCCACTGCCCAGGTCTTCTCTTGGACACCCTCAGCCCTGCAGGGTGAAGAAGGGTGGATTGCTGCTGAAGCATGCTGAAAGGTTTGCAGGGTTGCTCTGGCACAATGCCCTTGAACTGTCTGTTTCGGGGTGATCTTTCAGATAACCATTCATGCCCCCAGTGTAGTAGCGGAAGCAGGGCATGTGAGTGGGCTGGCGTGGCACCTACTTCTGGCATTTTCCTATACCCTGGGCACACTATCCTGCTGTTTGGGATCAGTTCTTGCACACGGACTAGGAGATAGCTGCCTGCCTCAAAGGGCTGTGGGGAAGTTAAAAGGGACCTGCTAGGGTTGAGGATATAGTTTAGTGTTAGAGTGCTTGCCTAGCATGAGGAACGCCTTGATTTTGATCCCCAGCCCTGCCAGAAAGTAAAAGAATAGAGGCCACGCACATAAAGTGCACATCACAGTGGTAGCTGTCAGCATTATTGGTTCCCCTTTTCTTAATGTGACCGTGCTGTCACCCAAAGCCCATCTGGTACCCTCTTGCCTTTTCGTCATCAGTATTACAAATAGCTCAATTCTCTGCAAGTTGCATAGCTTGAGAAAGTCAAAGGGCCTCCCACATTTTCTGGGCACTCTTGAGGGCTCCAGCCCAGACTCCTTCTTCACAATCTTCCTTTCTTTCTGGAGGCAGAATTCACCAAATTGGCTAAAACTCACTCAAAGCAAATTCATGAATGGAGTAGGATGGCTGTCGGTGTAGAGGGCAGGAGAGGTGCTGGCTTCTTGCGCTCCCATCTCCTTCAAGCCGCAGCCAGTATCCCCTGCACGAGGAAGGTTTTTATAGCATGTACCAGAGCTTCTGATACGCTAGACCTGGGCATTTTTAATGTCGCCCTGTTCAGCCTTGGGCTGAGAATCACACATGGGCAGCGTTGCTCTGAACTTTCCTCTGCCTGTCTCAACTGTTTCAATGCTGGTATTTAGACTGCCTAAAGTCTCCAATCTCCCTTCTATTAAACAGGACCACCACCAACACACACACACACACACACACACACACACACACACACACACAGAGAGAGAGCTGCTATTTGTCAGCTCCCAGTCAATCCTGGGAGCTTTTAAATCCATACCGGGAGTCCTTTGTCTTAGAGTGAAGTCAGCCCACACTCTGACTGCTGCTGGCTCCCTGCAGTCAGGATGGCTGCTTGGGTTCATTGTGGTGAATTCCTAATAAGCCAAAGCTAGGGATCAAGGCTCATGTGTACTGAGTCTGGGTCAACCGTGTCCTGTTTCTCTGTGCTGGGGTCTAGACAGATCAGTAGCAAATTATGGGGTAGGGATGGAGATGAGGGTTGGGGCTGGGCTCTTGGGCCGCAGCTGTGGCTCCAAATTGCTATGAGGCCCATTGCCTAGTCCTTATTCCAGTAGGAACTGACATCAAACAAATGGGCCCTGATGCGTTAAGTTGTGTGTATGGGGGAGGAGGGTTTGCAGTGGCTGTGCCTGCTTTTCTGCATGCAGTATACTGCTGAGCAGTGGGGACAGAATGAATTCCCTGATTGCAGAATTGGGGGCAGCTGGGAAATAGCTGGGACAGACTTTGCTCTTAATAAACATCTGAAGATGGCTTGTCTCCTCCCTACTGGGTCTGTTAAACCAACTCCAAGCTGGAGATTAGCATTTTTAATGGGCCGGGAGGCACAGCCTTCAGGAGACAGGAATGAAGGATGACATATTCAGGGGTCCCCTGGGGTCCCAAGAGAGGCAGGTGCTTTGTCTGGCCTCTATCAAATGGAGGTTGGCTTTCTTTAAAAATCCCTTTGTCTCTTCCTTTCTGTCTCCTTGGATGGCTCTGCACACTGGCCAATGGACTCCACATCCTGAGGTCCATCCTGAAATGCCATTGCTTGTTCATATTTATCTATCCAGTACCGGCAGAGAAGGAAACAGATGCTTATATTTACCCAGCTACTTTTGTCACAGGAATGGCGGTCTTACTCATCCACTAACTCACTCATTTAGTCCAGTGCCAGGCATTGGTCTCTGGAAGCAGAGATGTGGGAGAAAGATCTTTTGTACTTAGATTCACGGTAATAGTCAAAGAAATAGACAGTCTCACACATCAAACCCCATTATGCATAAAGTAAACACTAGGAGGCAGCAGTGAGGGGATGGGAACCCTGAATGCAGAGCTGCTGGGGAAGACATCTTGAGATGGTGTCACCTGAGCTGATGGCTGAAGATGTGTGAAGCTGGTGTCTCAGGAGGACTGCCTGAGCCCAAGAGTTGCAGACCAGTATAGTGAGAACTAGTCTCTCTCTCTCTCTCTCTCTCTCTGTGTGTGTGTGTGTGTGTGTGTGTGCGTGCAGTGTGGTGTGCGTGTGTATGAGAGAGAGAGAGAGACAGAGACAGATACAGAGACAGAGAAAAGCATTTAGAATGGCCTAGGAAGAGGCAGGGTCTGGAATCAAGACAAGGCCACAAGTGGTGGGGAGGGTGGGGAGGGAGGGTCACGTGCAGAGCTTTGGGCTATAGTTTGCGCTGTGAACTCTCCTCTCAAAACTCTATCGGCTTGAACGAAGGGTGAGACAGAAGCAAACCGACGTAAGGAATCAATTCCAGAGAGATTTTGTTCATTTGGGAGTAACAAGAAGGTTCAGAGGTGTGACAAGCCAGTGAGCTACCTCACCTGGAAATAAAGGTCACAGTCCAGTGAGACAGCAGCCCCTCAAGTCAGTGATCCACTGGGAGGCCCCTCAGAAGGAGAGGAAGCCAGGGGGTTGAGGCTTACTTGCTGATTCTTTGCTCAGGAGAGTTGGGTCTACATTTTGTGGGGGTCCTTTGGCCTTTGTTTCTCATTTCTACCTATAAACTACCAGTTCTCTTTCCTCCGAGCAGAACGTCCTGGCAGCTGCTTACACCAGGCTAAGGACAAAGCGGGGGATATGCTAGTGTCTCCCTGCGCACAGAGTGTAGGAAGAGCAGGGAGAGGGGACAGGGTGCCATTGCCGAGTCTTTCTCCAGCACGAGGCTCTTTATGTGGCATGTGCACACAGCTCCACCTAACCAGAAGGTCTCCTTGACCATACACATCCCCATCTCAATCACTCTGTTTAAAACACAAAACTGTGCAAATGAGTTTTCCAAATAAAGACTAACTTCTAGACGGGGCTCGAATGGCAAAATTCTATAACAGAGAATGCTGCCTGGTGCCTGTGGAAAATCCTTCAACCCCTCTTTGTTGTTGTTGTTGACAGCTCTTGCTACATAGCCCAGGCTGACCTTGAACTTATGAACTATATAGCTCAAATCCTTGAGCCTCTTGCTTCAGTCTCCTGAGTGTTGGGATTATATGCATGCGTCAAATTTAACATCAAATAATCCTTATGTCTAACTCTTAGATTCACTTCTGTCATGAATCTTTTGACATCTCTCTTATTTATCAAAGAAAAGAAACAAATCACATGACTAAAGTCCATTTTGAACAACTTTTATTATACGTTTAGTGTTCTCTATACAAAAGAAATCAGTTTTTTTTACAGTGATTCAAAAAAATCTGAATATTTTGGCCTTTTCATTGCTCATGCAGTCAGTTTATAAGTCCATGTATTAGACAGTCCTCCATGGCCCAGAAGTCCCTGCTGAAGGTCGCACGTGACACCCTCAGATGCACATCTGTCGCTGACAAAGTTGGTTAATGACAAGTAACTCACAAGAAGGGGAGGATGCGATGTGAGAGGGATTAACATGGGCTTGCCATGGAGAGTTAAATGTGTAACCAAAGGAGAAAAAATTAGACCAACTCGCGTGTGTAGGAACGTGGGGCGGGATGGAGACACGGGGAACACCATGGTGGAAGGCAGAGATGTGTATGCGGTTGGGGGCAGAGCAAGAGGTCCTCTAGGATCCAGCATGGTTGAGGCGGGGACCAGGACAGAAAGCGGCATTGACAGACAGGTGACTGATAATCAGCTCAGAAGAAGTTGGCAAAGAGCTGGGAAACTGGGCAGAGGGGAAACACTGACTTAGGATATCACATCTGAGACTCAGAAGAGCAAGCAGGTCAGGTCATCTGATCTGCAGCAACTTTGAAAGAAAAAAACAAAACAGGAGTGCACAAAATTCTGGGTATCTACTCCCAGACTTTTGTGTTTATTGCTTCATGGAAGTCTTTACATCTGCTGAACTCCAACTCTGCAGATCCCAGGGTGGTAAGCTTGCCTGGGCCCCGCTATCCCTCAGCACCTGCAGACTCTGCGGTCAAGGGTGGAATGGACAGAGACCCCCTCCACGCCCTCGCTTCTGGGGAATACCATATGCTGATGAAGCAAGAGACACCATTCTGGGTCCCAGTCCGGGTTTCACAGGAGCAAACACAGTGGGCTGGCTCATCATCCCACCTTCAGGCCGGGGCTGCTTGTAACTTCCTGGCTGAGTTAACCACGGGCTGGCTGAGCTCAGACTAAGGAGAAGCCTTTTTGTTGTCCACTGGGAGGATCTGGGAGCGGAAGCGTAATGGTAGAGAGGTGGCAGGGTGATATGCAGGACAGATCTCAAGCGACACCTACCGAGGCAGCTGTGGTGGGGATGAAAGAGCACTGGACACAGAGTCAGAAGGCCCTAAAGTACCCTTGCTCACCAGCTCTCCTCCCTGCACGACTGCACGATGAGTCATTTCAATTAGATCAGCTCTGAGGTTCCTTCACAAGGGGAATCCGATTCTGTCCTAAGCGAGATGCCTTGGATCTACTTCATCGCCGTCTCCGTCTCTTGGCAGCGGCTGCTCTTATCAGCATATTAGGATTAAAAGGCATTTGGCCACTGAGTTGAAGGGAAGCTCTGCCCAGTCCACCTGTGTCCCCCCAGGGCACTGAGGCTCCTGACACGACACATTCTCTGTCGCTGGCTCGAGACTTCTTGTTTTGAATTGGGGACTGCTGGCATGGGCTTCCTAGGCTACCCTGGGAAATTCTCATGAGGACTTTTGCTTCGGTAAAAAGGGAGCACTGTGGCCCAGCTGGGTGAACCCAACCCTGGCCACCGGCTTGCACTGGACAAAGGCTGCTGCTGAAGGACTTGGTTGGAGGACAGATAGCCCACCCCAAGGTTACAGAAATGAGGAATGGGCTCTGAGGTGATACCCAAACAACCTGCTATCCTCCCGCTGAGAAGTGAACCTTGGCCTCAGCCACAGACCATGGAGGGACCAAGATGTTTTACCTCTGCTGAGCAACAATGAAACAGCATAAATAGCAAGGAGACCTTGCTTTCCCCATCATGTCGGGGGAAGGGGCTCTAGGACAGCCAGGCTTAACCAGGAGCTCTCAGGAGGGGCCAGGAAATGTCTCTCTTTCTGATCTCTTCTCTACATTCTGCCCACAGGAGTCACAAAAATAAGGGCCAACCCAGAGAATCTCTCCCTTCCCAAAGTCCCCCCCCTCCCCCCCTCCCCCCGCTGCTGCCCAGGCCTTAGTAGTTCATGTCACGTGAGCCAGACACGGACTCACATCCTGCAAGATGACGCATGATCTGGACTGTTCCCTGCTAGAAACACTGCTCTGCAACAGGGTGTGGGTCTGCTGTATGCATGTGCATGTACACAGGTGTGTGGTGGGTGGGGAGGCTGTCCAGAAACTCTACAAACACCCATGGATGTTTCTATCCCCTTCTGAACACTGACTGTGTTCAGGGAAACCAGGGACACGCTCTCTCATTCCCTGATAGCTGAGTCACCGGCTGACTCTAGGCTCATTGATCATTCCAGACCTCATTGGGAAGAAGTGGTCCCTCCTACCCTGACCTCTGGGAGCAGAGGAAATAGGCAAGAACAGTAGCCAGCCTGGTTTTCCCTCTATCAACTCAGCTCTCTGCCCAAGCAGAGACCCATGTGTCCTGTTTACCATAACACAGGGGATAAGGGTGAGGGAGGGGGGACAGCTGATCCAGGCATGTACATCCATCCACCTCTGAACAGGAATGGGCTAAATGGGGGAGACAGACACCCTAAGGAAGCACAACACTGGCTGCTGAACCCTGCTTATCTTGACTGCCACGTCCTGCTCAGATTTGCCGGCCCAATGGATCAGGTTCTCCCTTGGAAGCCTCTCTTTTTCTGACTTGAAGCATTCAGTAGTCTAAGCAAACAAGAACACCATGCTTCCAATGTAATGGTCACCGTATCCCGGTAATTCATCTACTCATTTCCAGTAATATCAGCCCTGTGTGGGCAGGGGCCACATCTGACCTCACTCGTTAACATGGTACTCAGGGCTCAAGCCTTGGACCAGACTCAAAGAGCATTTGATAAACACACAGCATCACTGCAAGATGACCGCATTCTTCCCCTGCCCCCACCAGACAGGTGAAGCCCTAGCAGGACTAGGTATTGCTTTGGGATGGCTGCTTGGGATCCAGGTGCAGGGAGGGGGCAATACTGCTCTCCTGCTGAGTTGGGGTACACTCCGGGCAGGCTGTGTGGAAAGTGGCCTCTTTTTTCTCCCTGGAAGGAGCTGCCTCCTCCACCTTGCACTCCCACATTGCTGAGCCTGGTCTGTGGGCACCTGCCATCTCTACTTGGGAGAAACTGGTTCTCCAACCCAGATCTGTCCCTCCCAGGAGAGCTATGATCAGTGGCGGTTGGGGCTGCTATCAGCACCCACAAAGCAGTTCGAGAGAAAGGTTTGTAACCTTCTCTATATACAGAGGAGGAGGGTACTGAGCATGCCAACACTCTGGAACGGGGCATGAAGACAGTTTAAGGATTCACTTCTCCCCCCAGACCCCTAAGACCAAAGCAGTCCTCTCCAGGTTGTCTGTGGCAGGGATATCTAAGAGTCCCTTCCTCTAAAAGCCTGTTCTTGGTGCAATGGGTTCACTAGTCCGATGGTGCCACATGGATGAGGTCTGATAAACTGGCCACTCTGCCCAGATCCAAAGTGTTTTCTGGAAAGGGTGGTGCTTCACCTAGGCTGACAGCCACATTTCCCCAGCCTTCCCTCCAGGGACAGTGGCCTACGCCACAGCAATACCCTGCTGCATTCAAGAGGAGCTAGACTGGAGCCGGGGAAGGGGACCCTGAGCACACCCCCATCCCCAGCCTTCTGTCGTTTACCCTGTCCCCTTTCACCATGAGAGCTGTCCCTTGGGCCTCTGGGCAGCAGCACTGGCCACGGGTTGGGCCAAAGGACCATGCCACACTCTCAGGCTCAAACATCGGCTCATCTCTGGGATATGGTTCCTTACCAGCAGAGAGTGTGTACCTATGGGCTTGACCTTCAATCGGATGCTTATCAAGGGATGGAAGCATTGCTAATACCTCTGCGGCTTAAACATGTGGCAAATGATGCTTTTGAAAAGTCTCTGAAGGGCTCAGCCCTGGTCCTGCCTAGGCCCCTGACTAATAGCTAAAGTTGGAGGCCGCGCCAATGGCAGGTGATCCATTTGCAGCAGTCGACCTCGCCCTCCCACAACTGCCTCAGGCTGTAGACACAGCTCCAGGGCGACACTCCGGCTCAATATCTCCCAACTCTTTGTGTCGTTGAGGCAAGGTACCTTTGGTTTCAAAAGTGGATTAGGTGGGGGATGAAGGCAGCACCTTCAGGCTGAGAACTTCAGGCCTGCGAGTGTCTCCATGGGGGGGGGGGGGAGGGCAAGTGTGGCGTGGCTGCTTCTGGTCCCAAGGGGACGCTTGCATAGGCTGCCCTGGTCCCGAGATGTACATCACTGGAGGCATCAAGGCTTGCAGAGTAGGGCTAGGGATCTGGGAACTGCAGGGTTAGATCAGAGCTGCGTAAGGCATACGAAGAGCTTTGTGTCCTTCCAGGAAGGGGCGTCATGGCACTGTTAGCATGGTGCACCTCATGGTCCCCTGATATGCATGTGTACCCTAATGAAAGGACAGATAGGCTCAGTCTGGGAGCAGCAGATCCCCATTCATATACCATGTCAAACACAAGTCCATGTCAGACACAACTGAGCAAGGACAGGGTGGGAGGGGGAGCAGCACTGTTACCCCCAGATACACCAGCCATGCTCCTGTAATCACAGGGATTCAGCTCTTGTAGGGTAGCAGCGTAGACCCTGACTGGGTGGGCAGCTGTGGTCCTCTCTCTTCCACTCTGGGTTTCACTACCAAAGACAACAGAGGTCCAGACCCAGCCCTTTCTTTCCTCCAGAGGTTTGCTCCGTTACCCGGGACCACACTCTCTCTTGTTTCCGCACGGGGCTCAGTCCTTCTCATCGGTACCTATTCTTCATCTTCATCTTCTGTGCAGCTCACTCTCAGACTCTCTGGCAGCAGGGGCAGAGTAAGAACGAGTAGCAAGAGGTAAACCCCACTCCCAACCAAACCAGAGTGCGGCAAGGAGTCCTGCCCACCCTCTCCCTGCCAAAAAACACTGTCATTTTCCAGAAAGGAGCCAAGCCCAGCTCAGCACGGACAAGGCCGAGGCAGATGGGTGGGGAGTGGGGGTGGGGGAGGCATATGGCGAAAGGCATCCTTCGGAAACACACTGGCCTGGTGGCAGCTTGAATACTACAGCTTTTCTGCATGTTGTGTTATGGATCAATCCTTTTTGCCCATCTTTTCGGTTCCTGGGGGAGAGCCCACTTAGTCTTTTTTCCAGGGACTTTTTTTTTTTTTCAAAAAAGTAAAAGAAAATAGAGACAATGGTTTGGAAGGAGAAAATACACAAAGCAAAAAAAAAAAAAAAAAAATGAAGACAATGAAAAGATTGTAAGCAATAGGAATGGATGAGTGTGCCGAACTCGAGGCTGGCCATTGTGGCGGAATGCTCAGGGTGGCCATGAGACAGGGCAAGAAACTAGCGCTCCCTCCAACGAGTGTAGCTCTAGCGTTCCCATCTAGTGACACCCACGGGCGTTGGGGTATCACTGGGAGGGGGTTGTGAATAGCTGGGTCGCCATTGGTTCTCACAGCTTGGCAGACCCCATGTTGTACCCTTGTCCCTGAAGGTGGTTGTGGCTTTGTGGTAGGTCTGCGGTCGCTTTATCTCCCCTTCTCCCCTGCTACTTGCAAAGTCATGTGCTGTGCCTGGGGTGCTCCGTCAGGCCAGAGAATAGATGGCATTGACCGGCGATGTGGCCTCGGAGCTCTCATTGCCCTCTGTCTCCTCCTTGTCCTTTTTGACCGTGTACTGGCCGATGAAGGAGCCGTCTTCATTGAACTGGCCCTCGCCACCTTCGCCATAGTCCACCAGGCTGTCATCACTCTCCTGCTGCTTGATGGTGCCGTCCAGGGATGTCTGGCTGCCCTGCAGGGGCTTGTTGTCCTCGTCGCTGGCCAGAGAGAGACAGAGTCAGGCCCACACTGGCTGGCACAGCCTAAACTGTGCGTGCGTGCGTGCGTGCGTGCGTGTGTGAGGGTAACAGGCTTCCTACCAATGCAGGAGGATGAGAGGAGGTGTCACCCTCTCTTGGCCAGCAGACTCTACCAAAGGGAAACTGGGGCACAGAGAGAACCGGCATCTTCCCCAAGGCAGATGGCATGCTGGGAAAGATCAGGTATTAGAGAAATGCTAATGCTTTGTGCCTAGCAAGTAAAAGAGGTGGGAAGTGGGAGGGAGGGGCATCAGGGAAGTATGCGAGGCCTGATGATTTGAGAAGACACTAGCAAGGCTGTTAGCCCCTTCTAAGCCCTGTCCTTAAGGCCCTCCTGGGTGACAAGAGTTCCAGGCCTTGGAGATATAGTGGCATCAGCCTTCAAGGGCAGATGCCCAGCCCATATATCAGCTACACTCTCTAGGACAGAGGTTCTCAACTGAGGTCATGACCCATGGGTCACAACCATTAGAAAACACGTATTTCCAACCGTCTTAGGAACCCTCAATCATGAACTTGCTTTCGTTGCGACTTCGTAACTGTAATTTTGCTACCGAGCGGTGTCTCCATTCCTAAGACCATTGGTACCATGTGTTTGCCAATGGTCGTGACCCACAGGTTGAGAACTACTTCTCTAGGATGCCAAGCCGGCGTGGCACCCTTCCTCCTGGCTGGAAAACTGCCTGACAAAGAGACCAAGTGCTGCTGTGCTGCTGGTCATGTTTCACAGGTGACACAGGCTCCCAGGCAGGAAGCAGCTGTGGGCCAGCTGTGGAGGCCTGG
Source organism: Arvicola amphibius (assembly GCF_903992535.2). NCBI lineage: Eukaryota > Metazoa > Chordata > Mammalia > Rodentia > Cricetidae > Arvicola > Arvicola amphibius. The sequence goes on along the minus strand of NC_052058.2, from coordinate 87,523,676 downwards.
AGGCCTGCAGAAGGGACCACGGTGGTGCCAGGTAGTCTGAGCAGGTACACCACACCCTCTGCACCCCTGGGCATTCGTCCTTCCCTGGCTAAGCTGCCATTTGAACAGTCAGTGTGTTCTAACAATAGCCTTGGGTAGATGGCGACCAGGAAGGGGCCTTAGAGGGAGCTGGAACGGAGCATGAACAGATGGGGCCAGCCTGCCAGGCAGCTGCCTAGGCCGGGCACTCTTTCATTCAAGTCTCCCAAAGAAAGTCCCATTATTCTAGACCACGGTCCCTTTCCTTCCAAGAGCCTCACATGCTGACTCTGGGGGGCTGTGTCTGCCCAGGGCTGCATTTAGTTAAGGTACCTGGACCCTGTACAGGAATCCCCAGACCACCTAATGCAGCGCTCTTGCCCTGAAGTGGACTTGCTAGTCCCAAAGCATTAGCATTGCTTCGCCCAGGTGAGCAATGCCAAGATGGAAGTGGAAAGGCAGGGGCAGTTTCCTTGACATGCTCCCTTCTTGTCAAGAGCAGAGACACATCCTGTAGTCAGAGGCCACGGGTGCTCCAGCTCCTCTTGACGGACAGGTTCTAGCCAGGTCACAGGTCCATACCTGCCATATGCTGGGTGGATGTGACCTGCTATGGTGGACTACCTGTGTGCTCTGATGGCCGTGCCACAGCAAGGATGGTGGGGACAGAGTGAGGCAAGAGGATCTGAATTCGGGGCTGGGCTGAGTTTGGGCAGGAGGTGGATTACAGTCCGGTTAATGTCAGGCTTCTTCCCCAGCATGCCACTGCAGGGCATGAGGACTCCATTAGGTTCTCTATGGATCCCTGTACAGGGTCCAGGAACTTAAACTCAGTGTAGCCCTGGGCAGAGACAGCCCCGCAGAATCATTATGTGGGGCTCTTGAGAGGAAAGGGACCTTGGTCTAGAGGAACAGGACTTTCCTCAGGAGGTTGGAATGGAAGGACTCCTAGTCTAACCAACTTCCTGCCTGTCTGCCTGTCTGCTTCCCCTGCCCCAAACCTGCAAGGTCCAAGAGGACAGACATGGGAAGAGGCAGGCTTCATGAGAAGGGAATCCAGCCACAAAGCCAAGAGCAGAGCAGGAGAGCCCACTCCTTGCTCCCAGGCACATTCCCTTAGAAACTTAGTTCCTCTGACGTCCTAATTTTAGCCTTTCCCCAGTAGGATTTTTGTACTCATTCAATGCAGGTTCTAGGAGCAGAGCCTGCAGAGCTGATGCTGGCCCGGAGGGAGGAGAGGTGAGGGTGGAAACAGCTTATCCTGTGTTCACCCCCACTCCGTTGGGCTGCACAGAGGGCATGGAGAAAAAAAAAGCCCACAGTCTTTTAACTGAGAGCTGGAGGTAGCTCTCAGCCCACAGGGAGGCTCGACCCTGCCAGGTGATCCCAGGCCAGCCAGAGAGGGGGGAGGAGATGCTCACAGCGATGTCAGGCTGGATGGGCAGCTGCGGCCATAAGCTGCCAGATGGTTTCTGGGCAGGCAGCAGCTCCTACCCATTGGCCTGGTGCTGTTTGCCAGGCTCCTGAAGAGCAGGTAACAGAGGTGAGAGAGGAGGAGAGGTCAGAGGACAACGGCATGACCTGTGCACAGTTAACAGGGTCAGATGGGGCAGGACGGCTGTTTTCTGATATTTTTCTCCTACCCCAAATGCTCTTGGATGAAATTCCATGACCTACCCTGACCCATTCCTGAGCTCAGAATACACTGGCCATCCAGATGGGCCAGTGACAACCTGGCAAAACCTTGCCTGAAATGTCTGTTCAGATCTGAGAGGGAGCGCCGGCACAGGACAGAAGCACCAGCTGGCAGCCCAGCCCCAGCTCCTTCAGCACTGCTACCAACTCACAGAGGGGTGAGATTTCCTGGGCCACTCATTCTCTTGGGGGTTAGGAATGGGATGTCGGCTGGGAGGAGGCCTGATGGCCAAGCTCACTTCATGATAAAGGGTCCCAAGGCTGGACGTCCTATCCAGTAGGGGGTACCAGACCAGGGCTTCTCATTCTCTCAGAGTGCATACACACAGCCAAATGGCTGCCACAGAGGTAAAAGCAGCAGTTCCGTGGGCTGGAGAGATGGGGATGTAGTGATCCTGTGGCTGCTATAAGGGAACAGCCTTGTGGCAGCAAGGCCAGTTCCCTGGGGAGGGAGGGAGGGAGATCAGTCACCTGTAGTCAAATGAGCCATCTTCTTCTTTGGGGTCTTCAGGGCCCAGAGGAACATCCTTCTTTTCTCGCACTGGTCGGTAAGAGAAGGGAAGACAGACAGACAGACAGACAGACAGACAGACAGACAGATGGACGAATGGAATGATTAAGAAGGATGTCTCTATTCTCCACGGTGCTTCTGAACACACAGCCTAAAGACATCACCCTGGTTGCTGAGGAGATGACTCGGTGGCTGAGAGCGCTTGCTGTTTAAGCAAGAGAACCTGAGTTTGAGACTATAGCACCCATGTGAAAAACCAGGTGTTGCTGTGTGTGTCTGTAACGCTGGAGCTATGGGGTGGACACACAGGATTGCTGGGACTAGCCTAGCTCCGGACTCAGTGAGAGACCGTCTCACAGGAATAAGACAGAGGATGACCGAGCAGGGCAGCCAATCCCCTCTTTTGGTATCTGTGTACAAGTGCACACACCCACCCACACCACACCCCAGACACCATCTTGGCCTCAGTGACAGTGACAAGCTTCCTTTTAATAAAGCACTATCAGTGCCCCAGGCTCAATCAGTTGCTAAGAAGATTCTGCCTCCTTCACACCCCAAGGAGTCTTTACACCCCAGCTGACAAACCTCTCAGCTCCCTGCCATTTCTCCATCAAGTTGTCCCCATATATCAGAGATGTCATCCCTTTCTCTGCCAAAGGCAAATACTCCCTTGTCTGGCCCTTTCTCAGTTTGTTCTGCGTTGTAATTATTTTATATATTCCCTTACTGATGACAGAAGCTAGCTTTCTTCTTTTTGGTGGGGGATTGTGTTTCTCCAAAGCTCCAAGAAGAGTTGGAGGGGGGCTGCCCCCTTTGTCTGTGGGATGGAGCTGCTCTCCCATGAGCCTCTCTCATTGACTCCCTCTCCCTAGATGGCCCTCTGGGACAATGGTGTAAGCAAGGCCTCTCGTGCTATGTTGTGGTCGCTCCCTCTGAGCTAGCTGTAATGTTGAAGGCAGTTATCTTTCCCTCTGTATTCTCAGTACCCAGCCCAGAGCCTGGCATATAGCAGGTGCTTACATGAACGATTTGTTGATGTTTGAACGGGATAATCAGCTCACGTGAGAGCTGAGAACAGGCCACAAAATGAGTAGCTGCATAAGAGCGAAGACTGGAGCCCATGCCCTGGCTCCTTAGCCACTTGTCTTCTTACTGTATGAGGTGCTTACCCCATAGTTGGAGGGAAGGGGGCTGCCTTGAGAGAACTTTCTGGAAGGGCAAAGGCAGACTCTACGTTTATCTGGTGGGTTCTTCAGGAGTCCAGGTACCCTTGACTCAGCAAGTCCCCCATGTCTAGACCCCTATCCAGCTCTGACTTTCTCTCTTGCAGAAGAAAAAGTCTAGACATGGTGGAACAAAGTCAAAGAGTTCACTGCTCACCAACAAGGAATGGCATCCCTATCTCCCTCACCTAGCGGGGGCAGAGCTTCAGGACCCAAAGATCTGTGGGTATTGGGCAGGGAATGAGGGAGACTCCATCTTCCTCCTACTTGCTTCATCTAAGTTTGCCTGTCCCCGCCCCGAGAGAAAGGAGCATTTGGGGGATGTGTCTGGTGCTGGGGCTCTGGGGCAGAAGCGGAGGCAGGTTCAGCCTCCGCTTAGACAGGATGGCTTACTCTCAGGCTATCTCTCTTTCTGGTTAGCGGCTTTCTGTCACCTGATCCACCTTGTTGCAGCCCGATGGCTCTCTTGCTCATTTGAAGAAAAAGTCATTATTTTCTGAAAATAAGGAGGGGGTCCTTATCTTTGGCACTGAAGACCCTTGGGGTACAGAAGAGACGTGTTTCTGTGGGACTTGAAGGGCCAGGGTGTCATTAGCACAGCCTGTCTCCAGCCTCCTCCTGCTTGTCCCCAGAGCTGCTAAGTCTGTGGTGACAGGCGCTGAGACAAGCCTCAGCAGGGTGTGGTCCACCGTGTGGATTCTCTCGGGATTATGCTGCTTCTGCCTAGCCCCCTACTCTCCTTTCTAACATGGCCACCCCACTTCCCTATCTCTGCCCTGACAGGGTGTCTTAATGACTCTCAAGCCAAAGAAAGCCACTTTGCCAAGCAGATAGGAGGTAAGCCATCTCAGTAGGAGCCGGGGTTCCTTCCATGCCTCTCTGGACCTGCCTAGACTGCACCATCCATTCACCTGGTGCATAATTAACTCAGTTTTTTTTTGCTGGTAGCTTCTAAGAAGTAGGTCAAATTTGCCACAGGCCTTAAGTTCTACCACTAAAAGAGCAGAGATCAGAGACCTGGATCTGGTTGGAAGGGCCTGCCCACCTGCCCCACATCTCACCTGGGTACTTGCCGCCACGGCTCCTCTTGATGAAGCAGACGATGAGCAGGATCAGCACCAGAAGGGCGATGGCACACATGAGCCCGATGAACCAGCCTTGGGTGGCGATGTCTGCCTGGTTATTGGTGTAAGCTGGCAGGGAGGGTGGGAGGCAAATCATGAGCCATTGCTTGGGGCAAAGGTGAGGACGAAGGTGGGGGAGGCACACGGCTATTGGGCAGATTTGTCCTAGAGCCTGTTGCTACCGCCTAGCAGCCCTCTGGCTCGAGCTACTACGCTCAAGGGATGAAAGAAAAATGGTTAAGGAACCAAGGGCTAAAAGATCGGAAAAGAGGCAAAGAAAAGGGTGCAGGGAGCAGAGAAGCAGAAGGCTGAGCAGGCCCTGGAGGTTGGAAACGTTCACTAAAGAGAAGGTGTGGCGTTGCTATAGACCGCACGCACTGGCCACGGCCTGGCGGGACTGCGTGGTGCAGCGTGGCAGCGGGTCCTGGTGAATGGGCCTGCGTGGTACCTGTCAGGAGGCTTGAGTGTGTCCACACTGCCTAACCCTGCTGGAGGACACCTCGCAGGCACAGCCTCTTTGTCCACCAGGCTTTGGCAGTGGCTCCTGGGCCAGATGGAGGTTCAGGTGGCCCTGTGCCTTCTCAAGTCTCCCCAGCTGGACTGTGCGCTTTCTGACAGCAGGCAGATAATTCAGGCCCAGGTGCCCAGGTCACGCAGGCAGTGACTCTGGGTCACCTCACAGGGGATGCTCCTGGAGGGCTGTGACAAGCCAACTTGCCTTCTCTTCTGTGGAGACCATCTCACAGATCCCTTTGCCATCTGAAGGGATCCATGTGTGTCTACGAGCAGGAGCTCAAGAGTTCTCTGATGGTGTTCATGCTGTTCAGGGGCTGGGGATTTGGTTTGTGGGAGAGTCTGATAAGTACTCACTCCCCCTTCTTTCTGTGGACTAGAGGACAAAGGGGATAGTTCCTGAAACACAGCCTTCATGGGACCTGAGCCTCAAGAAGGGAAGGCTCCAGGGACCACAGGAATACCCAGGGAAGCCCTGAGGAGGCTTAGGAGAGTTAGGCAGCCCATGGAGTAAGTCACAGCATCAAGCCTCCTCCTAGGAGACACACGGGATCTGTGACACCCTGTGTCCTAGCTCCTGGGTACGTGTTACCCTTTACCTATATAGGATGCAGAATCAGTTTAACAGTCTTCTCAGGGCCAAGCCAAACACACCATGACAGGAAGGCCCTCTCCATCAGCACTGAGGAGTGACGAGCAGGCCCTCAGTGGTACCCTAGTCCCAGCTGCCCTGCTGCAAAGATGCCTTGTCCATAGGACCCGTGACTGTTAGCACCTTGATCTGCGTATGCTGTGGGGGAAAGGCCCCGCCCTGTTTCTATTCCTGCTCCTGTCCGGTGTTCCCCACACAGCAGCCCCAGGCCCCACAAAATGTTAAAATACTCCCTTGCGTCAACCCCTCCAACCCCCCTAATTGCTGTGAGAGGGTTTGCTGCATTCCTCATCAGGAGGCTCTGCAGACAGAGAGTGGCCCCGTCACCTGTAGCTCTGCATCCCTCTCCACAATCCAATCCCTCCGCCACTTGCATTCCGGCCCCAGACCTTTGCACCAACTGCTCTTTCTACCAGAAAAGATCAGCGAGTCTCTTGCAATGACTTCATTGCTTAGCTCTTGTCCCCGCACTAGAGGAAGACATAGACTATCTTGTCACAACGTCACATCATCATTTTGCTGGACTTTGCTGCTCAAGGTCAAGGATTCCCATCATCCCTCCCTCATTGCCCTCTAGACCGCCCACCCTTCCTTTGATCCTTCCTGGGACCTGGAGAGCCTGAACCTACACAGCCTCTGCAGCTGTCCCTTCCTTAGGTGTCAAAGGTCTTGCCTTCCCCCCCGCCAAGTTTAATTGGGATGCAACACCTTGGTCCTTCACTCCTGTAAGGTCCCCTGGACTCCCAGCATGTTCCATTTATTCATCTTTGCTCTTTTCTTTGTGTGTCTTAAAACACAAACCTGGAGGAACCTGTTGCACCTTCTGAGATGGTCCATGCCCTGTTCTGATCAGATGGTCCTAACATCTCTTATGGCCTCCAAATCCTGCCCTGTTCTGGCTCCTCACAGGAAGCTGACTTCAAGGTGCTATAACTGCCATGTCTCAGTTACTGTTTCAGGCGAGCTGACCTCTCCCACATCTACCTCTCCACCCTGACTCTGACCTCAGGCAAGTCTTGACTTCGAGTTGGCAATCCTTCTAATCATCTCTTGTCCCCACAGCCAGCTCCACAGCTGTGAGTTCAACACTCTTCCCTAACCTGCTGGCCTGAATTTCCATGCATGTTTCTACATCGAAGGGCTGTTGCCAAGCCCTCCAAAACAACTCTGATACTGATGTGCGGCACCCATGCATGTCAGTACCCAGGCTGCAGCGGGGCTAGTGGGACCACTCCCACATGCCATTCAGACAAAGCTTCTCTCATTTCCTGCCTGTCTGGCCTTCTTCGTGCCTTGTTCCCACACTACCTAAGACTCTAGACTGGCGCCTGGTACCTTTCACATTCTCTCCTCCTGATCCTCTATGATGGCCCCAGTCTACCCCTTCTCTGGACTATGCTCTCACTCTCCCTATTCCACACAAATGAACATTTAATTGGTTCGTTTCCAATTGTGCTGCTCCAGTCTTGAGAGCAGGGTGTCGGGACCCTCCCAGTACGCAGCACAATGAGATCACGTAATGAGTGAGCAGTGACTACTTACAGATTAACACATTCACTTAATCCTAAGGTAAGAAAGATAAACTGAGACCCCACTGGGTTTTCCCCACACCAGCCAGTGGCCACGTGGCTCCTGCTTTCTACGTACCATGCCTAGGCAGTAGGTGAGGGGATTACTTCACTTGTGTTTGGACAGTGGCACCCATATTTTGCAGAGAGGTTGGTTTGCATCTCTGCAACGACCCGTTTGCACCCCCATCTTCCTTGTGTTTGTTCTGATACTCTGGTAGACATCTCCACGACATGCCCTTTCTCTTCAGAAAGAAGGTCATGAGGCCTGGGGAAAGTGGTTACAGGGGCAGTTTAGAAAGCAAAGGCAGCGGTCCCCTCCTGACAGTACCAGGTAAAGTTGAAATGTAGCTTCAGAGTTGATAGGAAAATGTAAAAATAAATAAATAAATAAAAATTCTTGCGAACCTCAGATACAAAACCAAGTGGGTCCAACTGACGACACCTTATTAGTGGGTTCCTCAAGAATAGAAAGCAGTAGAACAATAGAACGATCTCAGCTTAGATTGAGAGCAAGTCATTTTAGTGGGGCTCCAGAGTTATTATACTTGACCACCAATGCCACACTCAATTGGTCTGCAAAACTGGCCTGGAGACGCCAACACTATCAACCTCCAGAGAGAGCATTTGCACTCCCCACCTCCGATCGGAAAGGACAGGAGCTGTTTTTTTTCCTAGTAAGTCCAAGTCCAAATGCCGCTTGTCCTGGACTACCAGCATTCGTATTCCAGCCTTCTAAGCCGTACCTAAAACAAGACTAGTCTTTCCTGTGGCAGCCAGAGGGACCGCCTTGGAGCAGCTTCTGTCTAACTATTCTATGTACCACACTTTGCAAAATTAGCCAGCCTCCCCAGGGTTGGGCAGAGTTTTCTGAGACCGGAACGGAGTATGCAGAAACATAACTTTCTCAGTCTGGTTTTGTCTGTGCCTTATGTTGTCTGAGCCTATAGTCACCTATACAGCCTCAATCCTGGGCGGTGCACAAAAACCACATTTGCGTCAATCCTGCTGAAGACTCAGAGTCATATCGAGTATTAGGCTTGGTACTAGGGGCAGCTGGCAACTTGGGAGAAATGCATCTGTCCACAGTTGTCAACCTCTCTTCAAATGGTTGCTAACAAACTCATTTTATTCAAACATAACATGAATGAGTCATTCCATGGGCCTTGGTGCCAATTCCAGTTTGGGGCAGGTGTTAATTTTACTTCTCCCTGGAAAACTTCATGAAACCTCCAACCTGTTTTTAAAAGATGGGAAGTTCACTAGCTAACCAGACAGTTCACTGGATTCCCATGTCTGGCTGGAGGAATCCAGCTTGGCCATATACAACAGGCTCATCATTAAAAATCATTCTATAAATGGATGAGCAACTACCATAACAGGGATGACTTTTCCTCACACACAGTGAAGTTGTCCTTCCTCAAGTCCCATGTCACCTTTTCCCGTACGCCCTGTCTATCCTGCAGTGTCTCTGGTCTCCATGAGGTCCGTGTTGTCTGCTGCCTGATTCCAATGCTTACGCCAGCTCCTACGTCCCAGTGGGGAAGCATGGATGGGCCTGTTAGCATCTAGGGTCATGTACTTGTATCTGGCTTCAGAAGCTTTAACAAGGGGCGATTGAGTTCCCAGTGTGATCTTTCTGCTGAGGGTTAGAAATCCTGCCAGCATTCCCAGAAGTCCTTTCTCCTTCCTTCCTGAACCACGGCAGCATGTCATCTCCAGACTAAAGTGACGGCCTGAGGTGGTGGGGGCCCAGAGACGTTCAGAAAGCTCTGCTTTGATGGAACGCAGAGATCTGGGGGTTTGTGTGGACTTGCCTCCGGAGTCCACCTACAGGAAACTGTTTTGACACAGGTTTGCAGGCACACACAGACTTACTTAAAATATTTTCTTTTCCTTGTGTGATCTGCACACAGTTTTAGCTGGCCTAGGAGGAAGCAAGAAGCTCGAACTCAGAGACAGGGGTCTGAGCCTGGATGCTCCAGCTTGCCTGAGAAGGGGTCTGGGAGGACTTGTGAATGCTACCTGCTTCTGTGGCTCTTAAGGCAGGGAAACAGACAGGGCCTCTCCAGATTCAGCATAGGGAAAGGTAAGTATTGATGACAATATTCAGAACCAAGTATTAGCAGCCATTATTTAACTCCTGCCCCTGTACTGCACGCTTAATACTTGAAAAAGATTAGGCCAAACCCAAAGGGAGGGTCTGGTCCTTTTCTCCCTGGCTCTCTCTAGTCCTTATCCACAGCACCAGAGAGGGAGAGCTCTCAAGACAGGCGGTGCTGGATTTCCCCAGCATTTCTAGGATGGAGTTCTACCCTCAGGCATCATCTTTGCTTCTTACCCATGAGCTAGACCCGAGTTTGTAAAGAAACAAATCCAGCACATCCAAGAGCTTGGGATCTCCAAACAGGTCAGAGTCCGGCTACCTGTTCTATTTGGTCAGCTGTTCAGATGCATGGCTTCCCGTGTAACAAAATGGCCTGGTTGGTAACTCAAACATCCTGCCAGAGTACGCCTGGCTCATCTTAAGCAAGGAGCTGCACACTCAGATTCTGTGGGCTGGACTGGTTGAGGCACAGCAGGGAAGACACACCAGGAGGGGCCAGGCCAGCAGAGGTAGAAGAGAGTCGGGATGCAGATGGACAGTGGCTCCCTACATACAGGTTCCCAGCATTGGGCTCATGTGGCTGGGTGAGGGAACGGTAATGAATATTCAAGCCAGCATTCAGAAATTCACATAAATCACTGTGGGGCTCCCCCATCCTGTCTAATAACCCGCAGCTGACTAGGCCATCCCTAGAGGCAAAGGCTGATCCTTTTCTCTCTTAATCCCTTTCCCCACCTCTGCTTAGCCCCAGGGCTTCAACTTGGCTGTGCCTCTGATAGGAAGGATACACACAATCCCACACCAACAGACAAACAAGAGCCTCTGTGCTCTGCAGATTCCCAGCTACCCCCATCAGAATAGAAATGTTTAAGCCCGGCCCCTCCTAGGTCCCTAGGGCTCTAGGTCACCTAGCCATTTGCTCTAAAGATGATGCTTCTCTCTCCAGGCTGAAGCTCCTACAGAGCCAGACTGTCATCCTGTCCTAGCATGATTAAAAAACAGAAACAACAGCCCAAACCCACTCACTTTTAGGCAGGACAAACTTGGAGTGACATTAAATAAAAACAAAACACGCTGATGTCGGCAAGGCAACAACACACACATTGGTCCCAGGTTTGAATGCTGGGGAAGACTTCTGAACCCAGACCCCGGGTTGCTCGCTTCCCCTCATTCTGCCTGGAGAGAGCAAGCTCCCAAACAGTGGGGCGGACCCTCCGGCATTCCCCGGGGCCCACATACACAGTGCATGCACTGAGCTCTTTGTTAGACATGGTGGAGAACCAGGCATCCCCAGTCCTCATTATTCCGTCCTTTGTTTCCCACTTAGCCCCCCTGGCCCAGAGCCTGCCTTGCTGTCCACCGAGGCATGCACACCGGACTCTTCTGACTTCCTGCAGGCCAGAGGCACGCCATGCAAGGCAAGGAATGGGGTGGAGATGAGACCTGTTCCCAAGAAGAGACAAGCAGGAAGCTGGGGATGAGGATGAGATGCCCATGCTTGCGGGGGATGGCAAGGCCAGATCCCCTCTCACCTGTACTGGTCATAAAGGTGATGACGGTACTGCTGATGCCCTCGTTGTCCCGGGAATACACCCGCAACGTGTACGTCATCCCGGGATAGAGGTCTGTCAGCTGTATAGGCTGGGCCTGGGCCTTAACAGGGACAGTTTTTTTCGTATGGTTGCCTGGGGAACAGAAACCTAGGTCAGCTTACAACCAGGCACCAGGAGCTGGAGAGTGTTTAGGTCCCTGTTCACCTGTCAAAAGCAGAGAGGTGGGGAAAGGGGGCTAAGGCTCCCAGAGTTTCCAGTCCACCACACAGAACAGGCAGCTCCCTGGCGCCCAGCATGCCACTCTAACTCTCATGTGATGTCTCCCCCTGAAGTCTTCCTTTCTCACCAGTTTAGCACTAAGTATATCAAGACTGGCTGCTTTGGCCTTGACATATGTCAGCTGCCTTGGAAGTGACTCGCTTTCTGTATGAGGGCTTCCTGGAGAGCCAGCACGCTGGTGAACACGTCACATGGTTAGTGTCTCACACGGAGGCGAGACGGGATCCTTGGCTTTCACCTCATTCTTTTGGTTTCACCTCTAACTTTTTGCCGCATTGCAAAGTCACACATCAGACCACGTGTCTGTGTCTCTGGGTTGTGGGAGGGAAGGATGGTGGCAGGAAGCGGAACCCATCCAGACCTAAGTAGGGACTGCAGATCCTGAGGATCTGAAGCCCTCCTCCGGTCACAGAAATTCCTGAGAGATCTTGGGGAGAGGGACTACTCCAGCTGTGTTCTCTGGCTGCCAGTTTATTTGCTTCGCTGCTTCTAGCGCAGGTTAGAGAGGTGTGGGTGTCACCCTGCAGAGCCAGGGGCCCTTGCCACCTTCTGCAGTCCGTTCAGTGTGTGTGTGTGTGTGTGTGTGTGTGTGTGTGTGTGTGTGTGTGTTTGTCTGAATCCCAAGCTCGAGAGAGTGCCCAGCTCATCTTCAACCAGTGGCTGTCTGGTCTGTGTCTGTGACTGCTGCTTCCCACTACTCTGTGAACAGAGAGCCGCTGCAGCTCAGGTCTGTGCCCGGGACCATGCAGCGAAGGCATCAGAACACCCAGAGTCTCGGGCAGGAGAGTAAGCCGGAAACGAGACCCGGCTCACTTTTGGATACTCAGAATCCTCATTCTGGACAAGAGTGGATGCAGGTCACAGTCCACAGACCCTCTACAACACATGCAATTCGCTAATGGCTTTGGAAGTCCCTTCCTGTTCAAGTCCGCTCCTTCCATCTCTGCTCTCTCTGGCAGAGATCGATTTCACGAGACCACAATGAAGCCAGGCTAAAAGGCTCTACGCCTGGGGGGACTTCAACAGGAGCTCCTTAATGGGCATCTACTACTTCCCGCCACTGCTGCACCACGGCCGCCACCCCCACCCCACATAGCAATGCTTACTGTCGATGTACTCAACCACAAAGTCAGTTCCAGGCCTGAAATTGTGCTTCCAGGTGATGTTGGCCCATTTACTGTTGGGGAGCACCGTGACGTTCCAAATGGACTGCTCATCGGGGGCTGGCAGACGGGTTAGAAGAGGAGTTAGTGGTGAGGAGAGAGGCAGGCAGCCCAGGCGACTCAGAGAGGCACGTTCTTTCATACTCGTGCATACTCTCACACCCAGAGTCTGCTGGGAAAGGGAGGAGTCAGGAACAGCTGTGCTACACTGGGCCCAACAGAGCTACAGGCTGTGGTCTTGACCGCCAGGGATGCCCAGGAGCAGCCAGGGGACCTGTCTGCAGGTGACAGGGATCAGGAAGTTGTCTCTCACTCCTCACAGGAAGGGGTTGGGAACAAGAGCGGGTATTCAGTCCTACCACCTGAAACTCTAATCTGGGTTTATTCCCTCGTTGGATCTCTTGTCAAAGTTTGAACCGTGCAAGGAAAGAGGCAAAGAAACAGCCCCGTGGTCAGGATGCTGGCGGGGGAGGCTTTCCTCCTTCAACTGGAAGGAAGGGAGCTGCAGGCATATGGCTCAGTATGGGGGGAGGGGCTTCCTGGGCATGCGGGTTCCATCCCCAGCATCGCCAGAAGAAAATCATGTAAGAATGGGTTAGTATGAGTGAGTAAATACAGGGAAACCCTTCTGGCTTCCTGAACCTAGAGAATACTAATCAGGTAACTTTGATCTGAGGCCCTCTGGTTAATGAGAGCCTTGATGACCTGTACTGTGGCCTAAACCCTCAGGGTCCCTGGTACAGTCAGAGCTGATGTCCCTGACACAGGCTAGATGTGACCAAAAGAGGATGAGCGTTCCTTGGCATCCAGCCCTTAGTGTTCTCTAAACGAGTAGAATCCTGCTTGTTGAGAGCCATCGAGGCTTGATCTCCTTGTAACAAAGAGGACATTAATTATCAAGCACCTGGGGGCTGCGAGTCACTTTATCAAAGCCAAGGTGCTGTCTGCAAAGGTAGCCCACATGCAGGAGCATGGCAGTAGCCTTTAGATGCCAGAGTCCCAGAAGCCTGATTACCACATTTCCCAGTGAAGATGGAGCAGCAAAGGACTTGCAAGGATGCTTGTAGTTCGAGGGCTTTACAAACGTGGCTCCTGCATATTCAATTAGAATGCAAGGGGGGCCCTGTCACCAACTCAGTTGTCAGGCCTAAATGAATAGAGTATATCAGCGATGCATTTATTCATTATCTAGCTGACATGTGATTGAGTCTGCAGGGCTGAGAAAGTGATAAAAGATTTCCTGATTTTTCACTTCGAAGAAGTGTTTTTTCTTTTCTTTTTTCCTACTGCAACCCTGTCAGGTGTTGTTTGCCCCAGGTGAACACAATGTGTGTCAAGTGAGGGGCTGAGAAAAAGGCTCTACTGGTGGCAGCGGAAGGCCTGCTGCCAGGGAGGGAGAGAGCCCGGCTTCTTTTCTGCTGCGTGTGTTCCATTTTGATCACACTGGCTGCTTTAGTAATTCACTCGTCCTGGAAGTTCAAGGATCTTGTAATAGTCACGAAGTTGATTGGTCCTGATTTGGGGGGGGGGGGTCTTTCTTGCTCCTTACCTCAGGACTCTGTACCTCGAGACTTTGCACCTAAACAGCTTGACCCCTAGTGTAATACTGAGCCAAACCTGATGCTCTCGGAGGGAATGAGGAGCGGGGTGATGCTAGGGAGAGATGGAGGTGAGAGAGTAAAATGCTTGGCGAGCCAGCCTGTCAGACTGAGTGCAGGTCTCCACACCCAAATAAAAGCTGAATGCAGGAGCACACGTGTCTGTTACCGCAGACCAAGAGATGGGAGGTGGGTTCTCGCAGGCTAGCGTGTGCAGCAAGCAGCAAAGGGCCAGAGACCCTGTCTCAAATCCAGATAGTTGGAAAGCCAGCGCCTACACTCAAGGTTGTTCTCTCGTCTTCGTGTATGGTCCTGCATTCACACATACTAACATACGTGCAGTAACGCGCAGGCATGCACACACTCATGCATGCATATGTGCATGCAAGCACACACATACACACACACACATCCTACACACAGAGAAAAGAGAAGCCCGAGCAATGGGAGACCAAGATGATTTTGGGGTGGGAAGGGTCCAGATGATTACTGCCAAAGAAGTGGGGTGCTCGGAGGAGGGAACCGTAAAGGTGAGCACTTAGCACTTTTGAAACCAAAAGGAGGCTATGATTAGCATGCAGTGTTCCACAGATTCCTAGCACACCAAAACTAGGGAGTAGCACCCAAATCTAAAAACAACACGAGGGACACCCTGAAAAAGGAGAAGTTATGAAACATTGCATTAAGATGTAAGACAAGATGAACATGAATTTCATCTAAAAGATTGCTGGGAAGCTGAGAAACCTCACAGCTGTCCCCAAGCTCTCCTCTACATGACTGAGTGATTGAGCGGGGCTGTGGCCAGGCCCTCTGCAACTTCAGACAGGGTCTAAACCTGAGCTGTGAGTCATGGGGCCAGTCCTGCCTGATTTAAGAGTGATGTTTCTAGGTCAGGAATTGCCAGGGAGCAAGACTCATTGTTTCTGAATTCTTGGCTCACTTCTGTGAATTCAAAGCACTTTAAGGATTCAAAGGCCTGATAAAGATGCTTCACTATGCCCTAGAGGGCAGCAACCCCCAAGGCGCTGACAGCATCTGATTGTGCAGAAGGCGTCTCCTGGGTTGACTTCCCCCCAAATTTCATGATTATGTTCTAGCATTGTGCCTGTAAAAAACATCAGCATTTCCAAGTGCTGAGGAACACATCAGCTGTGAATCACCTGCCTCTCTGCCCATGGTTCATTTAACACCACATCGTTGAGCTAGAGCAAATACTAACAGGGGCATCACGACTCCCTCTACATCCAGAGGCTGAGAAGTGGGTGTTGGAAGGCAGTGAGGCTGGGGGAATGGGAGCATCCCAGGCACTTCCTGGCAGTCTTTCCAGGGGCTTCATGCGCTTTTTCCAGCTGCCCTCTGGGCCCAGGAAGGTCGAGACCCTCTGCTCTACGATAATAGAAGGCTGATGCTTGATACTCAGAAATGACTGAATTCTCCAAGGCTCTTCTATGCTCAAAGTCCAGGGACCCTAAAGGCCATCCCAGAACTCCTGCAGTTCTTCCTCCAGGTATACATTTTAGCGGTGTATGGAAAAGAAATGGAGCATTGTCGGGCACTAAGACAAGACCTGGGAACACGGTTTCCTGCATGCTCTAACTTTCGAAGAGAAATATCTGCAAGAATTCCTCGAGGACAGAGGTGCAAGGAAGGGGCAGAGGCTCCAGGGGCAAAGCCGCATGGCGTGGCAGCCACTCCTCTTCCTCTTCTAGCCTCTGGCCTTGGAGTTAACACGGTGCAGCCAGAAGCTCTCTTGGCCAGGCGCACAACCACTAGAACCTTCCCTTCTCACCACATCTGTTCCTGAGTGCCCATCCCTGGGCTGACTATTCGGCATAGGATTGCGGTTCTCTCTGAGAAGACTGGTCTCTGTCGAAGAACGGCAGGATCTGACTAACGTAAGAAGGGCTGAGTGGCGGGCGACCACCCCTGTGTGCTCAGCGTGGGGACTCTGGGCCCCCTGTGCAAAGTAAAGCATGGGTGGGTCTAGTCAACATCACCCCAGAGCCCACTGCTCAGCTGCAGAAGTCTGGGGTTGTCTGGAGGAGCTAGGAGGTGGGCTCAGAGGGGCCAGGAGCATGGGCAATGCACCATACCGGTTTCGTGAATCTTAGTCCCAATGGTGGTAGTGGGAGGACTCTCCGTGGTGGTGGTGGTAGTGGTGGTGGTGGTGGTGGTGGTGGTGGTTGCGGCAGTGGTTGTAGTAGTTGTGGCGACAGTGGTGGCGATGGTGGTAGGTACGGCAGTTGGGATGATGGGGACGGTAGTGGCTTCGCTGGTGGCAGCAAGGGCAGTAGCATCAGTACTGCTCACTAGGCCTGTGGCACCCACAGTAGTCGGGGGCAACGTGGGAGGAGCTAAGAGGGAAATGGGAAATAACCGAGTCTGGTTGGTCTGGTAGCCCCCAGCTAGCACATCTGGCCCCCACGTGCAAGGCAGGCAGCCCAGTGGGAAGGTGGGTTCAGAAGTCAGAAGCCTCCCCAAGCATCCGCACTGGTCCAGGAGGACCCCAGCAACTGATATACAGCCATGGGAGGGGAAGAGAATGAAGCCGGTGTGGGCTTCATTTTCTTCTCATGGTCTGTGTAGTTTGAAGCACCCAGCATGCATCCAACCAGGGACCAGGATAGTGGCCGAAGAACACACGCATTGAATCACTTGAATCCCAAGGATGGCACAGAGTATGGGCCCCCACACCACCCACAAAGACCCAGAAATACCATGTGGGTCCAGTCCTGGAGCCTCAACTCAGAGATGTGGGCGGGTGACTGGCATCTGCCCTTCAAGGACCCCGAGTAGCCTGCCACTCCCAACCCTTCATTCCAAAGTCCCCTTTATCATCTTTGTGGTTTCTGTCCCCCCCCTCATCTCCCCCTTCTTTGTCTATTGGCAGCTGCCCCCACCCCTGCACCAAAACTTCTAGTGCTACCTTTCTGTCTAGGACGCTTAGGGTCCACGCACGCCAAGTCCTTCCTGTTCACATTAGAACCTAGAATGGATGACGGTATACCAGGGATAGACAACCTTAGTCTCCCAGCCACAGAAAGACACATAAATCGTAGCAACAAAGGAGTTGAGAGCCAGGCTCCCTCTCCGTGGAAGTCTTCATCTAGGTCACAGCCAGGCTTCTATGTGGCCTGACTTGCTCATACCCCACCTCCATTGAAAGCAGACTTTCATATTAGTTGGCCCTGGGGCCTAGTCCACAGATGCAGCCACTTTTCCATACCGTTCCTCTTCTACAGAACTGTCAGGGAAACTAGAGAGGGGATCTGACCACTGTTTACTCTGTGGCGTTGGCAGTAGGCAGGGACTTAGACATAAACAGTAACCCAAACTTCCGAGGAATTGTGATATCTCACTCTGCCTCAAATCTCCACAAATACTGAAAAATAATCCCCCCTGCATCTCCCATCCTCACAGAAGAGGGCTAGGCTGGCGATGGAAGGGGGAGAACTTTGCCCAGGAGAGTCAGGCTCCTGAGCCCAAGCCATTTCAACTAGAACCTGACTTATTGGTCTTCCCTGGGGTTCGGTGTTATAAGCCCCTACTGGGAAGAAGGACACATTTTCAAGGCCCCTGAAGCTTCCCTACCTGAAAAATCAGAGCTATTAATGGCCCTAAGTGTGAGGACCACAAAGTCACATGGGGAAGATGACTGTCCATTACATCTCAGCGAATTCAAGGGACGTTCAGTCAATAACACTGCATCCCCACCTCCAGTCAACTTTCAGGCATCAAGAAGGCACCCAGAGGAGAAGGTAGAGTGGGAGCAGGGAGCAGAGAGAGAAGACTTCCTCCCTTAACTTTTTTTCCAGGGGTGTATTCAGCCCTAGGCCAGAAAGTCACCTCAACTTGAAGGGACTGACTTATCCTACCCACCAACATGCTTGGGGAAGCAGGGATTCACGACCAGAAAGCGGACAGACTGGGAGGTTCATGAAGCTTAGCTGCCTCAGGGCTGGCCCATGTCCACCATGACCTTGGCCATAAGCAACAGACAGGAAGAGATTTTGTCCCTCTGAGAAAAGCAGGTCTCATGTAGCTCTTTATGAATGATGTGTTTTCTAGTACCTTCTGGCAGATGAAATGTTCACCAGGCCCTCTTCTCTCTGACTATCCATAATATGTCATGAGAAAATACTCCTAGTCACGGGAGCCACTGCCCTGCCCCGTCACACAGCCCGGGGACCTGTGTTTCCTTTCTCTCAGGTACAATAGCTGCTTGTTTTCCAGGGCCCATGAGTCCAAGTCCACTTTCCTCTGGGTCCTCCTATGATAGCATCTTTTAACATACAGGGACACACGCTCGCATCTCTCCTACTCCCTCTGAGCCACATTTCCCAGGGCAGGCCAGCAAATGCCCTGGGACAGAGATGCCAAGAGGTTAGAACAGGCTTCCGACTTTGTTCTGCAGCTTGGAGACGAGTGTGAGAGGGGACTATGTGGACGCTTCCAGTCCACAGTCCCCCCCTCCTCGGACGGTTGCTCCTACCAAGTATAAAGTATATTCTCTGTGGTGATAGTACCTGGGTACTTTCTCCTGGGCTCTGAGGCAAGCATCAGGGTGTGAGTGAGAAAGAGAGTTGGGGAGGGAGGGCAGGAGCTACTGGCCACCTGCAGGGGTGCCCCAGCGTGGTTCTATAAGGAGCAGATCCCCAGAGGCCACAGCTGGCAAATTAGCATGCCCCTGGTGCACTCACTGCTGGGTCCATTATCTCCAGGATGGAGGGCTATAGGATACAGGGAGGGCAGAGGCCAAGGGGAAAGGCACTGGAGCCAGAGAGAGAATGGTCCAAAGCTTGGGACAGGTAGGAAGGAAGGGATGAACTTTACACAAAGAAACTGGGATTGCCCAGGCCACTCAGAGCATTTGAATCCTAAACTGAGCTGGGGCTGGCGAGCCCTGAAGTGGAGCTGGCATAAATGGAAGGAACTACAGGATAGGCAGACATATTCCTATGCTAGAATGTCATTTTTAGTCACAGCTGGAACTGTGAGTTTGGAAACAGCCCTGACTGGCACTGATTGGTGGTCACAGCTGGTCAGCAACCTAGAGAGAGCAGTGAGTGTCAAGTCCCTAAGATGGTTTTAGGGCAGCCTAGATCTGGAAGCCAGGAGTTGGCCAAAATAGGATGGGCCAACCCTAGAAACCATCTAAGGTCCCAAGGAAGACACAGGGCTAAGGACCTGAGTATTGGGGGGAGTACCATGCAGAGATGGAGATGGCATATCTTGCTCATTTTCTCGTCCTCCTAAACCTGCCACGGAGCTGAGTTTCTATCAGCTACCCACCCACCATTTGCAGATCTGAGTCAAAGACAAGAACAGCTCCCAGACATTCCAAGATGGAATGTTCGCTCCAAGATTGTCCACATGGCATGAAGACTACCCCAGCCAAGTCACAGATTGTTAGACAGATGGGCCGCAACCCTAGCAGACTGAAGATACAGGTGGACGTGAGGGATTATCTTCACTGGGCAATATAAGAACTGATCAATCTTGGGGGAGGTGCCGAGGTTCGGTGAGGATGAGAAGGAAGAGGATGGTGTGCTGGCCGATGCTGCCCCTTTGGAAAATGTACCCAAACTCTCCTGCCCCCAGAAGGCGTTGTGTACACAAAACTGAGAACATCTGATATTACTGGCATGTCTCCGCTACAGAAAGGTACAATCTGCCCTTCCCAGAGTCTCATGTGGAAATGGAGCCTGGGAAACATTCTTGATTGACAGCAGAGACCCCGGGCCCACTCTGCATGGCGTGATGAGTTTAGATCTTTTAAAATTGGAAGGAAGAAGTGGGAGGGGGGTTGGAACGGCACCTCTCATTCGCCCTGCATCGGCAGCTCACAGGAGGATGGAAGAGACTGCCCTCCGCACATGGCAGACTTCTTGCTACTGGATCCGCTACATTGGGTCTGGAGTGCCAGAGTGGGGAGGGAGGCAGAAAGATGCTTTGAGTTGACTTGTCCCAAGTACCTGCTGTCACAATTGTAGAAGAGACTCACACAGGAAGACAGGGCAACCGTCCCTCTAGTGTGGCAAGAATTGTTTGTTCTATGGTCCTCGGGCCCTGGACAACACTGCACCTCACACCCTGGAAGAGGGCTTTAGATCTTGTGGGGAAGCACTGACCTGGGTGGCTGGCCTAGTTGCTGGTGGGAGAATAGGCTTGAGGGAAGGAAGCTTGGTGGTGTTTTTTAATTACTGGCAGGTCTAGCTGGCAAACCATGAAAACATAAGGAGGGTATGCAACAGAAGCAGAACCAACTTAGGAAGGAGCGGGGGTGGGGGAATAAATGGGCATAGGTAGGAAGGAAACCAAGAGGACTAGGTAATACATAGCAAACTCGGATTTTTGCCTGGCTCTTGATTCCCTCACCCAAAGCTTATGTCTTTCCAAAGCTCGTGTCTTCCTGGAGCTTGCTTATGTAGGTACCAGTGTGCCCTGGCTTCTAGCCTTTGTAATATCCTAGGCATTCTGTCCTCAGCTCCCAACTCATGGGAAAATTCAAGCTCAGAGGACCAGGAAAGGATCCTTGGCGTCCCTTGCCTAGTTCTCTGGCTTGAGGCCCGCCCTCTACAGTAGCACCCTTTGACCAATGACATGAGGACTGAAGGGAGACACTGTTAGCAGGTGCCCAGCTCCTGACCCCAAAGGAGAGGTCTCTCTTTACACCAAATACTGAGGAGCTGAGTTTCTGGGTCAAGGAAATCGTCAGTCCCTGACACCCAGTGAGACTCCAGGTCCTGGAGCCTGTCTTATTACAGACATGCTTGCTTATTCTCACTGAGCAGAACATATGCTAGCTGGTAGAATGGCGCTGGGTCCCCCCATGCAGCATGCAAGGCTAGCATGCAGCGTGTGCTCACCCTTTCAGGGGACTGTGGCACCATCAGGGCCAGGAGCCAGCTATTCCCTCTATAGTACATCTAGAGCTATCTATATGCTCAGAGATGTCGGTCCAGCAAGGCTGAGGTGGCCACAGTAGATAATCTACATATGAGACCCCTTCCAAGCCAGGCTCCTTAGTAGGGGCATGCATTATGTGAAAGGAGGGGCATGGTCACCTCCTCTAGCCAACTTCCTTCCAAGTCTGGCTTCTCCACTGAAAGGGTGAGCCTGGAGCATGCTTTCAGCCCGAGTCACTGTCTCTTGCTGGGCTCTGGCCAGCATGGGCTCCGTCTGCACTGCCCCATGCCATGCCCATTACCTCTGTTGCTGGTACAATACCTGCAGTTGGAGTAGCTTCAGACACAGCACCCAAGATGGCCAGAAAGAGAGGGAGAGAGAGGGAGGGAGGGGGAGAGGATGAGAGGGAAGAGAAAACAGCATAGGTGAAACCACAGAAGAAAGCAGAAAGGGTCTGGCTCAAACCTGACTCCAGAGCTATTACTATGGATAGTTGCAATCCTGAGGATGCTAAATGGTGCTCAGGGAGTCATGCTCAACCCCACTGGAGTTGGGTGGGTTACTTATTATTCATCTAGGGCTTAGAGACCTTTCTAATACATCACATCTCTGCCCATATTCAAGGCTTTGCCATGTCAGAGGTGGCTGCAGGCACAGGTCAGGTAAAATGTTGTATTTCCAGCTCCTTTTCCAAGGGTGTGGCCTATGCTGGCTGGGTTAAGTGACCCCCTAACATGCTAGGAATTGAGGATGTAGATGTAGGTGGTGCAAGAGCAACCAGCTAGGCACAAAGAAAGCCTCTGCACCTTCCCAGTAAGTGCTGGGCAGTAGCGGGGCAGGGGTCATCTGTAGTGATATTACATATGTATTGTAATAAAGAGAGCTTACCTGAAGATCAGAGAGTAAAACAGCCACCCTGGTCAGCCTTACAGACCAGGCAGTGGTGACATACACTTTTAATCCCAGTCACACTAGTTTGCCACAAAAACCAGGCGGTAGTGTTGCACGCCTTTAATCCCAGGACTAGAGAGGAATATAAAACAGGAGGAGACAGTTCTCAGACACAGTCTCATTCTGAGATTCCTGGAGGTAGGATTGCCATTTCGGACTGAGATAGAGGTAAGAGCCTGTGGCTGGATGTTTTGCTTTTCTGACCTTCAGGTTGAACCCCATTACCTGTCTCTGGGTTTTATTAATTGTGCTACAGCCAACCTTATCTCAGACTTTCAAAGTATATTGGAGCTCTGGAAGCATCTGGCCTGGTTTCCCATGACCTCAATCTCCCCCAGCAATTGTACTTCATGAAAATAGGAACCAAATATGACCAAGAGTTCTGGAACAAATCTCTAAAGAGTTCCACAAATTCCAAAACATCTCTATTTTCTTGCTCCCTGAAGTTGCAGGATTCTCCCCATCATGGTCACTGAAGTTGGGCAAAGGCTTTGTCTTCTGTCCTGTGCTGGGCAGAGAGGCTTTCTGCATCTCTAGAACTATAGAGAAGGTGCCATAGCCAGGCAGTCTCTGGCAACAGATCCAACCAGATACTTACCTGAAGTCCACCAGCTCTAACCAACTTCCTGTGTGTCAGGAGGTTGGAAGAGGACACCAGGATTGGGAAGAGACCAGAGAGGGACACCTGGGACCAGCAGTCCTCTAGCTTCTGCCTAGGTGCTGGCCTGCTGGCCAGAGGAACTCAGGGCTGCTGAGGCAGCATTGCCTGCTGGCCCCACAATGCTTGCCTTCGATCAGAAGACCCTATCTGGACCGGGATCAGACCATAGGACCCCAGCCTCCCGGAAGGCAAGTATGAGTCTGGATCATGCAGTAATTCCAGGCATATTACCTCTTTTTTGATCTTTCTCTTGCACATTAAATCCCCTAAACTTCCTGCCCAAGGCAGCTCTTTCATTAGGGCAGAAAGACAACCAGACATTCTTGTAGATGTCTCTAGACTTTATGAAATTTTATTACCTTTATGTCCCTTGCTTCTGGTGCAGTGTCTGGTGTGGTACATGTGGGTGGGTGCTCAAGAAATGGTTGTTGCATAGACCACTGTACCTCTGGAGGGGCAGCGAGCGGGTCCCCACCATTTTACAAGGAGCTGCCAAAGTTTTTTTTTTTTTTTTTTTTTTTTTTTTTTTTTTTTTTTTTTTTTTTTTTGGTTTTTCGAGACAGGGTTTCTCTGTGGCTTTGGAGCCTGTCCTGGAACTAGCTCTTGTAGACCAGGCTGGTCTCGAACTCACAGAGATCCGCCTGCCTCTGCCTCCCGAGTGCTGGGATTAAAGGCAGTTTTAAGGCTTCTGCAGGTTACGCTGAAGCCAGCATACATGCAAGTGAGCCAAGAGCGCCCTCTAGTGTACGATTAAGTCAGGTGCAGCTCTGGAGAGGGATCTTAGCGGTGGGGACTTGCCATGACTTAGGGTATCGGTTCACTTGCTCACTGTGAAGCTGGCTTGGCAAAGGGTTGTCCCAGCTTCTTCTTCTCTGTGGCCAGACACCTCACCTTATTCAGGCTGCAAAGGGAGAAGCATATTTCCCGATCTACTCTTAATCTAGTAAAGCGACTTGATCACTGCCCTTCGTCCTGTCTCCTTGGCCCTCAGGGAGGACTCTCACTTACATTCTTGCCTCTTCGAAGTTTGTCAGAACAGTTATTTCTCATGTTTCCACTGACCTCTTCCTATGTCTTTCCTTATTCCCCCATGAGGACAGACGGTCGACGCCAAGTAGCTGAGCAAGTCATGGACAAGTGGAGGGCCAGGTGTGCCTGCTTTCTAGTGTGATGACTTTTCCAGATACAATACTGGCGCCCATCTCTCAGCAACCAAGACAGGCCACCTCCTGCGGTGGGCGGGGCTGAGGATTTGTGGCCTCACTTCCTCTCCATCCTGGAAGGAACCCAGCTTCTGGTGTTTCTCTAGGGTCTTTCCCTCCAAGGGCTGTGACCATGGACCTACCTTCATTCGGAGGTGCCGGGGTCTCCTCTGTGGCTGCTTCTCCAGAGCCCACCTGCGTCCTGGCACTGAGGGAGAAGCGGTATCGGGACACAGGGTCTGCCCTCTGCACTGAGAACTTAGTCTGGTTGGGAGAGAAGTTTTCCACCAGCTGCTTTCCCAGTTTGGTTCCGTTAACTGGAGAGAGAGGCAAGTGGAAGGTTTAGTAGCTGCATGGGTTCTAGAAGCGGTGGCCTGAGAAGTTTCTAGAGTTTCTGTCAGGGGACTGGGCACAGGCTCCCCCCCCCCCCCTTGGAAGCACCTAGGCACTTCTATTGTCCCTGAGTGCCTGTCTCTAGCTTCCTGAAAGTCACGTGGTCAGTTCTGCAAGACCCAATTTACACTTCCCAAGCCCTCTGACAAAGTCAAATGTCTGGAATTCTTTTCTTCTGTTCAAACAGGACTGGGAAAAGTTCCCGTGGCTTTTGAATGCTATTGCCTCATTTGTAAAAGGCCACCTTCTTCAAAAGGGTCGGGTCCAGAGATCAATTCAGAACAGCAGGGAGGGCCCAGGGAGTGCCCCTGGTTGGACATTAAAGTGTCAACAGCACGTCACCTGGCCCTTTGAGCTTCCCAGTGAGAGGCAGCACTGCCTACACGCTAACACCCTTTTTTAAAAAAAAAAATTATTTATTTATTATGTATACAATATTCTGTCTATGTGTATGCCTGTAGGCCAGAAGAGGGCACCAGACCCCATTACAGATGGTTGTGAGCCACCATGTGGTTGCTGGGAATTGAACTCAGGACCTTTGGAAGAGCAGGCAATGCTCTTAACCTCTGAGCGATCTCTCCAGCCCATGCTAACAGTCTTGAAGTGTGGTGACATTTCTGTTCCACCTGGAGATCCTGAGCTCTCGTGGTAAGGACTTCCTGGCCCAGGCCCCCAGTTCAAATCATCCCACAGTAGTCTGACAGACTACCTTACCAAAGTATGCCTGCTTAGTGTCTCTGAGCATCCTTGGATGCCTGTGCACACACTGTCTGCCCATAAGATGAAAGTGCCAGTGGGGGAGGGACTTTCTTCCTTAGACTTGTCGATGTTGGAGACTACAAGCTCTCTGAGGGTTGGGATGGTCTCTCTCAATGGACCAGAGGACGCTTTGTCTCCCTCCTGTAGAAGGAGCTGTGTAAGAAGAGCAGGGATTGGGTCTTGCCTGCTCCCTTTAATGACCAGGAACTTTTCCTTGGTACTCTCATCCCTATGCCATGCCTTCTGCACCCACGGGCTTCCAATCTCCATCCCGCAAGAAAATGGTGAGAAAGGGTTTGCGATTACATCTGATTGAGAAAAAAAAAGCAAAAAGGCAGAACATACAGGCCACGTATTTGAGAGTGTATCCAATCAGGATTCCATTGGGGTGCTCCGGGTGATCCCATTCCAGGTTGATGGTCTCCAGGTTGGGCTGTCGGACTCTGAAACGCCTTGGGGCACTGGGTACTTGGGTAAGGAGGAGGGAGCCAGGAGATGAGGGCAGGGAGGATGAGGAGAACATAGAAAACAAAACACAGGCATGAAGGCATGACCTCAGGTATCCTGAGCTGGACCACCGCTGACCCAGGCCCTAGAACCTTGAAGGCAGAGCCTGCTGCCTGCCTGGCAGGTATTTTCACCTGGTATGAAGCCAAGGGGCTCAGATACTGCTGATGAGGTGGGGGAAGACGTCAAATGAGTTTTCCTTTAGCAACTACCCTGGACTTGGCACACACTAGGCTGCTTCAACCCTGCAAATATAACTCCAAATCATAGAGCCGCTCCCAGGCAGGGAACCAACCATAACTGTCTTGTGGCAAGGGTGCAGTTCTCAGTCCCCAGCCAACGGCTCTCACCACTGGGTGCAGCAGCAGGCTCCAGCTTCTGAGCTGGGAAATATGGGTTCTCTGGGGGAGGAGAGAGAGACTCAGGATGGAGCACCCGGGAAAGGGTGGGAGTGATGGGGAGAGGTTGATGACGGGAACCAAACTGAGGAAGGAGAGACAGGGATAAAGAAAACAAGAGGGAAGAACAAAGGAGAAGAGAAAGAGAAGAGAAGAAGAAAAATGGAAACAGTTAAGGAGGGAGGGAGGAGAAACAGAAGGCAAAGCTCACGCTAAGTGGATAAAAGAGCCTATGGGGAACCAAGATGTGACTAGAACTTTGTAAATGTCTGGGTCACAGGGTTAGCTCAAACCATAAACCCACAGGAGGGCGGGTGACACTTGGCAGTACTCCGTACACACAGGCCAACTTCCTGAGAGTGTTTCTTGATGCTGAGGGGAGGCTTCTGCAAGTCTTGGGTGCTGGTACGCAGGACATCGAGGTGGCCAGATGCATGTGTGACCTTCGCCTCAGAGAAGGTGCTGGGGTCAGTCTGAGCAGCCTGTGTCTAGAACGCATTGGCACACCACACGGATCTCTTCAGACACAAGTTTCGGTAAGGATGGGCCACCTTGGTGATGGTCATCAGCTCGCTGAGGTCACCCCGGCTGTCGTGCCAAACCATGCTGGCGCTGCTCCAGGCTCACCGGCGACACTACCCTCATCCTACCCCACCTTGAAGAGCTGCATGTCAGACCTACCTCCTTCCGGGGTGGTGAATTCCTTGGTCTCACTGCGAGGCCCATCACCTCTCCCGTTGACCACAACCATCTCCAGCTTGTAGTTACTGTAGGGGAAGAGGCGAGCCACCACGCCCCGGGGGCGGTCACCAGGGAAGCTGGCCTGCTGTCTCTTCTGAGACACCCACAGGTTCTTCAGCAAGCTGCTTTCCCTCCAGTAGTAAGCCTTTGAGACAAAGGCAGGCTGGTGAGGAGGCAGGCAGCAAGGCCAGGTTAGCGGTTAGTGGTGGTAGTGACAGGTCCTCCCTTTGCTTACTACAGTCTCCCAGTCTCAAAAGACCTCATCCGCCCCATACAGGCTGGGGGGAGAGCCTGACAGTCCTCCCTCATTAGCCACTCATGAACAGAATGATGCTGAACCTGAAACAGGAGTGTGGTTTCACTCATTTTTGGAGCCATGCCACCTCTTTGGAGACTATGTCCCAGCCGGGTAACGCGCTTCGCGGGGAGAGTCCATGCCAGAACCACAAATGTGAATCAGGGATCCTGGCGCAGACAACTCAAAGGCCACCTCAGTTTCAGTTGGATTAGTACGGTGTAGGTGTAGGGAGACTGCAGGTGGGCACAAGGAGCAGGCTGTTCCCAACAGTCGGGGTACGGGCAGCAGTTGGATTAATTCTCCGAAGCCAAATGATTTATGTACAGTTGAAAATCTTTAGAGACGGCAGACACATGTCCGAGTAAGTTGGGGCACAGGGCTGTGCAGCAGCAGAGCTTGGATGGGAAGGGTGGCCTTGGAGGGTGGCAGAGCGAAGGGTATAATGAAGGTCTTATTAGCAGTGGGTGAGAAACCACAGGGCAGTTTGCCCCAGCGGCGTCACCAGCGGAATGGCGAGGAAGTCCAGACTTGTGGAGCTTTGATAAGTACTTCAGTAAGAAAACTTTCCAGGTTGGTAGGTTAAGGTTAAAAGTTAACTGTTGGGGAGGAGCTAGGTCAGGGGCACTTGGCCTTCTTTTCTTTAGTTCACTGCCAAGTTCCTTTCCCAATAAGGGACTGACCCCTTCTGTCTGTCCCCAGCTGTCCATCAGCCAACTCTTGATGACCTCAGAAGTCACAGACCCAGTGGGAACCCATGGCTATATCATCCTCACTGCCAGCCAGCTGAAATGCAGCTACCCTCCCGAGGGAAAATCCTACCATTGCTCCCCCAACTTCAGCCCAGCCCTCTGAGGACACTCGACTTGACAGAAACTGCTCCCAGGCCCAAAGCACAAGAGGCCAGGGCCTTCGGAATCTGTGTCGGGTAGCAGAGTTGGCTGCGGCCAAAGGGAGACAGCTTATAGCCCTTCAGTGGCTTTGCCTGTTAGTGTGGCTTTCTGGAACCAGGTCGGGGAAGCAAACAGCTCAGCAGGGGTCTCTGAGGGAAAGGTTGAGGCTCAGAGGTACTTCAGTGAGGCACACAAAGATACACGTTTGTTCAAACGTGCACACCAAACACATGTGTTCTACAGTACCAGCTCAAACCCAGCACCCTCCTAAGGAGTGTTCTAGCTGGACTGGACCTTCAATACACACGTGTGTTCATGCAGTCATGAGCTGTGTGATGCTCTGCCAGCATGGGACCGTGAATAAGATTCTTTCACCTAGTGATGGTGCTGTAGCCATCGTGATGTTATATTACACTATATGTGTAGTGATGTTGCATAAACAGGTCTACTGGGCTGCCAATCACAAAATCAAAGCAATATGATTAGACTGCTCGGTAAGGAACATTACCAGGTTACTGCTTTACACATTCATAATAAATATTCTCTACGCTTCGTATTTACTCAATACTCTCATTCTGCCTGTGTAGTGCCGGGAATTGAACCCAGGTTCATGAATATTAGGCGAGTACTCTACCACTGAGCTATGCCCCTAGGCCCTACTTTAGACTTTATCTTATTTTAAAAATGCAGCCTACTGTAAAAACAGTTTTCAGTGTTACATTGGCAATGGCCTCACACAGCTTAAGCTTGCTGTGTGTGTTGACTGCAGAAAGCAGCCATGCTGAGGCACTGGCTTATATCACCTAGGTTTGTCTCAGTACACCCAATGACAAAATTGCCTAATGATGCATTTCTCAGAATATGCCCCTGTTGCTAGGTGAAACATGAACATATGAATAACATACATAATTATATGTATGCATGCATATGCGCCCCACTGGGTAATTTTGAACTCCAGAAAGCATCTTGAATCAATTTTAGACCCATGAGCGTTCCTAGGGTCCCTCCCAGATCCCCTACACACGCGGCTGCTGCCCCGTGCCCTGGTTAGCGAGCAGGTGGTTAGGCGGGGCTGAGGGGCTGGCCTCCTCACTCGGTACTCTCTGAGCTGGCCTTGGACCGTGTCAGAGTAGACCCGGTTCCACTGAAGGCTGATGGCTGTGCTGTTCAAGACTCGGATTTTAACTTCAGTGGGTGCAGCTCTGGGATCTGCAATATGTAGGGACAGAGAGCTGGTTATACAGGTGAGGTTGGTGCTTGGATTCTCGCATCCCCTTTGATGTGTTCTGATGGCCTATTCCTCTACTTTACTGTAGATGGGCCACTCCAGAAAACAGGGAAGTCTCAGGACAACAGGGTGACAATCCAGGCGACCAGAATGAGCATTTGTGGCACTCGGGTGCTGGGATCGTCTACCTTCCTTTTTATTCTTTAGCTGTTCCTGCTGCTCTGCGGCCTAAGAGGCTGCCCCCTTAGCAGCCAAGTACCCTTTCCCCAGGCCTCTTGAGGAGCTTGGCCAATAGGAGGTGTCCACATGAGGGGCCAAGGAAAGAGTAAAGTGGGCATGGACATTGTCTCCCCTGGCTTCCTCTGCAGGGCTGCAGCCTGACACTGCTGTGCCCCTCTGCCCACAGCCACAGCTCCTCGGGCGATGCCCACAGCGGTGGTGATTCACGTGTTCCCCTGCCCCTTTGAAGTTCAAAGGGAAATCACAGGTTCCGGGTGCCCTCAAGAGGCCCAGAGACCTCGGTGTTTTCCTCCAATCCTCTTCATATATTTTCAATAATCAATTCTGCATGCACCAACAGAAACACTATCTGCAGACAGGAGGTGCCCCAGTTTTGTTCAGAAAAGAGGCGTGGCTCTGGACCCCTGCTCCGCAACCAGAACAAAGCTGCCGCAATGATGCATAGGCCCCAGGGTGGACAGATACAGTGGAAACTATGAGGTCATCCAGGAAGCAGGGACTCACACTTACTGACTGGCACCCCCGCCATAGACGACTCCTGTAGGGAAGCATCTGCTCATTCCCAGCGGGCCCAATCCAGGACTGCTCTTGGGCCTTGGTCCTCACTGCATCCCACTTCACCATCCTGGGACCAGTGACCACACGTGGAGCCCAGTCTTGCCTCCTACATTCACACCTACTAAGATCTGCCCTGTCCCTTCCCTCTGCTCACCCCACCACTGCCTTCATCTCTTCTTGCATAAGACACAGACCCAGCTGTTGAGTCTGTATTTTGCTCAGGAGCTGTGGGGCTGACGATGCACTGGTCACAGAGGCCATGCATACGATTTCACGTAGAGGTCCAGAATGTTGGTTTGCTCATACTCAGCTCCCTAAGAAAATCCAATTGCATGTTCAATTCCAAGGACTGGGAGCATTTCTGGAATGCTGGGAGATGTGGTGGGTCAGGAAGACTCTGGTTGGTGCTCACTGCCTACCGCTCCCCTGCGATGGGAGTCTAGCCTATGCCCATCTTCCTTGGAGCATCATCTAAACAGCTCTTTTGAACAGTAGTTCTGATGCCTTCCTTGGTGCCAGCAAGACTTAGCAGTAAAGCAACCTGTCTGTGGATCTGGGAACCTGGGGACCTGGGTTCTATTTTCAAGTGTGACCATTTGTTTGAAATCCTGGACAGGGCTGCTCCAGACTCAGTTTTTACAGCTGTAAAGCTTCAGTTCTGGGCTAAGTGGGGATGTGTTCAAAGACAGTTCTCTCCCTGATGTTACCAGTGATACACAGCCTAGGCCACAGTAGCGTAGCCCTGTCTCCATGGCCCTCCCATGACATATCCTGAGTTTCTCAACCTATGAGAGTGGCCTCGTACAGTTGGCAGTGAGGGTCCTGTTGGGGGAGGGAAGTAGGCAGATACTCACAATCTTCTCCTGAGTACCCAATGACGGTGTCAGGCTCGGGACCCTTCCCAAAGTCATTTTCAGCCTGGACTCGGATCTCATAGGGCACGTAGACAGGGGTCTGCCCCACCACATAGCGAGAGCCCCACACCGTGACATTGTTCCAGGTTTCTCGGGTCTCTCTCCGTCGCCACTTGACAATGTAGCGCAGGTTGGGGCCAAAGGCAGAGGTAGCATTCATGGGCTGTGCAGGGTGAGACAGACAGGCAGGCAGGGTAGAAGGGGTATTGGCAAAGCCACCCACAGCTTGCCCTCTCCCTCACCATCTGTACCAAACTCTCTACTCTGCTTCCCTGCTACTGGCCAGCTCCTTTCCAGGATAGACGATGGTATCCTGCATCTGCTGAGCCCCCAAAGAGCCTAACATCCCAGGAACTGCGGAGCACCCAGATTTTCTATGACAATAGGTTCACAAGAGACTTAATCACTTTGACTGCAAGCACCACCCACACTGCAGGTGCACAGGGAACAAATGCTTCACTTAGGGCAAACTTCCTCCTACGACAGAAGGAGCAGGGAGCCAAAGGCTGACAGTCATGATCTCCAGAGTCAGAGAGAGGACCCCCCAGCTAATCAAGCTACTACCCTGCTAATGGGCTCAAAATTCCAGAACTGACTTCAGTTCTACCAAATCTGCAAATCAGTCTCGTCCTTCTACATATATGAGAGATCGTTAAAGACGAC
Organism: Arvicola amphibius; assembly: GCF_903992535.2. NCBI lineage: Eukaryota > Metazoa > Chordata > Mammalia > Rodentia > Cricetidae > Arvicola > Arvicola amphibius. Next base: position 87,492,360 of record NC_052058.2, on the reverse strand, counting down.
TGGAACCCATTCGCCCCAAGGACCTGGCTCAGGAACCACGCTCCCAGAGCTGGCCACACAGCACCATGGACCAGCTGTCCAGATTTCGAGTTCAGTCTAAAGCTGTTGGGCTAGGATGCTGGAGGGCCAGGCTTCAGAGAGACAGAGTGACCGCGACTCTGAGGAGCACCGTGTCTCTGACCGTTACCACTTCAGTGACCTCGTTTTCAGCTTTTAGAAGTGGTCTAGAAAAAGTCAGTCTCTAAGCATATATCCCAGTTATAGTTTGGAAAGTGTAGTCAGGAGCCAGAGCAAAGAGGGGAACTGCCAGTCCCAGCCCGAAGGAAGCCTCTCAGCTCATCTAGCCCAGGCTGCAGAAAGACCTGGACTTCGTAATGGTCCAGCGCCTCCAGGGCCACCTTGCAGAGCCAGTACACGCTACTCTCAGCATCGATATTCTGCACGTCTCTCTCTCCTGGAGCCGGAGTCCCTCCTTCAACATCAGAACATCTATTTTGGTGGCTTTCTCGATGAATTTTGCTAGACTGGCAGTCTGTGGAACTGGATGACCTCCGCTGACATCTCTGTTCTGAACTCCTGCTCCCAGGACCTTGTCCTGTTTGGTTTCTGAATGCCCAGCTCTGAGACTAGCCTGTTTCTCAGAGGTCAGTGGTCCCAATCAGTTTGATAGTCTGTAACATACCATGGCCCCAGAGGGTAAGGAAAGGGGGTTCCTGGGTGCCTGCTGCTAGGTGAATGTGGGGTAGGGAGGTCCTCTTACCGTCCACGTGATCTCCATATTATTCTTTCTTGTCCCTTCTCCCTTCACATCGCTGGGATTAGACTCAGGAGCTGGAACCCAAACAGATAAAACTGAAGTCAAACCCGAATATGACCAGGGCACCCCGTTTACTACCCTACGACCCACCTAACTGCCCCCCTGTGTACTCTGGCTCTTCGCAGCTCCCAACTCTCTTTCTCTCTCATGCATGATACATCTTCCTAGCTAAGATTTAACCCCCCAAAGTACACCTAGTTTCTTTAATCCTCTATCAGTTAGCCCCTATCATAAACCTTTCGACACTGCAGGTGGCCACTGTGCTAACTCTGTGTGCTGTTCCCTTCACAGACCAGCCGCCAGTATATTTTGTGACACGCTGGCTTATCCTGGTATTTAATATTTTGGGGCAAGCATTTCTGCCTCCATGAGCTGGTGTGATCTCATAAACTTAAACATTATTAGGAAGAGAAATCTGACATAACACCAGATTATCCATTTTTATGTGTGCCTCTGCCACTGCTCTGCCCCTTCAAACAGATAATAAAGAATCATTAACAGTAATAAAAATGTCAGTTAAGATTAATTATGTACTTATCACATGACAGGCACCACAGTAAGTGCATGGCATGCATTTTCTCTTTTCTTTCATGTGCATTGGTATGGGCACATGTGTGGAGGTCGGGGGTCAACAATGGATGCTATCTTTAATCACTCTCCACTTTAGCTTTTGAGGCAGGGTCTCTCACTGTACCTGGAGATCAGTGATTCAGCTCCAGTGGCTGACCAGCAAGCCTAAGGCATCCTCCTGTCCCCACTTCCCCAGTGCTGGCATTACAGACGAGTGCCACCGTGCCCAGCTTTTCCATAGGTTCTGGGATTGGATTTAGGTCTTCACACTTCACAGCAAGCAGTATACAAACTGAACTATCATCCTGGCCCCCAGGAAAACAAATTTTCTTCTTAAAATATTATCTATCTATCTATCTATCTATCTATCTATCTATCTATCTATCTATCTATCTATCCATCCATCCATCCATCCATCCATCCATGCATCCATCCACCCACCCACCCACCTACCAACCTACCTACCTACCTACCTATCTGGTGGTGTATGTGTGAGTTCACATATACCATAGTGCATGTGTGAAGGCCAGAGGAGAACTTTTGGGACTCAGTCATCTCCACCCACCCTTTGGTAGCAGGGATCAAACTCAGGTCACCAGACTTGGCAGCTGGTACCACACCCTAAACTATCTCGCTGGCTTTTTCAAGCAGGTGTCCTCACCATCGCCCTAGGAAGTCTGTGTTAGTATAACGCGAGGAGGCCAGGCCTCAGACAGGCAAGTGACCTGTCTAAGTTCCTGTGGCTGGGAGCTGGGAGGGGTTCAGTGCACACAGGGCACCTGGAGCTCAAGTACTCACGGGCCCCACTGGTTCTGTAGCGCTCAGACGGAAGGCTGGGGTGGCTGCTCCCAACCTCATTGACAGCGATGACTCGGAACTGGTAGTTGACATATGGGGACAGTTGGAGGACGGCAGAGTTGACACTGCCTGGGAACTTGGAGTGGTCATGCCAGACCCCCGGTTGGAACTGGTCCTCTTCAAACTGGATGACATAGTCTGAGTGGACAAGGAGGACAGGGCTGTTCTGGGAGTCACAGAGCCCTACTTTAGAAGCACATTCTTCTCGGCTTCCGTTTATCTCCACCATCTCCCCAGGATAGACAGTGGCCCATGAAGAAGTCTCCCCAAGATACGGGGGTGGGGGGGGAATCAGGGCCTCCATGCTCGTGTCCTGAGGCAGGGCTGGGCACAGACTCCGAGGGGCCCTAGTTCAAGGCTATTACGTTACCAGCTCTCTCTGGCTTTGGACCACAGGGCCCTGGGCTGACCTGTGATGGGGCTGTTGTTATCATCCCCTGGGATCCAGGTCAGCCTCACACTCCTCTCAGCCAGGTCAGTGAGCTCCAGGTCCCTGGGTCGGTCTGGCCGTCCTGGCAGCAGAGGGAAAAGACGTTACTCTGAGCTCGTGAGCGAGAGTCAGTCCCTCTCCCTGGGGTAGGTGGTGCTCATCCTGGACAGGTCCCTGAGGGAGCTGGGTCTCTTCTGCCAGCAGATCAAATCCCAACCTACTCTGGAGGGCTAATGCAGGGACCACCCCCTTCCCTCCAGGAGACAAGGAAGAACCAAGAATCCTACAGACTGTGGAACAAGGAGATAAAGGAGCATCAGGCGGGGCCGAGGGAATAGGGGCCGAGTCTTCCTGTTTCTTCAGCTCCTTTAGAACACGCACTTTGGGAAAGGCTGTTGCTCCCATTAGAGAGACTTCAGGGAGGTATGGAGCATCTCATTTCTCAGGATTACTACTTGTTTCTCTGGCTGCCGGGACTCTCAGGACCAGAGCCCAGGAGAGCACCGCAGTACTGACCAGGGCAGATAGATGAAGACGGGGGGGGGCGGGTACAGAGGAAGACCAGGCACAACAGGAGGAGACTTAGTTTGGATTCAGTGAGGGAGTAGGGGCCCAGAGGCATCCACACAGGATTAAGGGAAGTGCCTTTGGGGGGGAGGGTGGTTTCTACTCTCTTGGCTTTGGAAGGGAGGCATCCAGCCACAGAATACAGGTAGACAAAGTTCCTCCACATCTTACCTCCTGAACCAGCTATTATGTTTGGGTGGTTTGGGAGGACCTAGACAGCGAGTCTCTTAAGTTCATATTAGTGGTGTGCGTGTGTGTGTGTGTGTGTGTTGGGGGAGGGAGGACCTAGATGAAGAGCAGTAGGTGTGTGGTGGTCTATAAATTGATGAGCCTGTAAGGGATAATCTGAGAAAGCAGCCTTCCTGAATGGCCATTAGGCACTTCTGAGGTGTAGCGAGGGGCAGAGAGAAGGAACCTCAAGGGAGGGCTAAGTGGAGCCAGAGGAAAGGAGATAAACTGCAGCCCAGACTTCAGAGTCCAGCCTGCAGAAGGAGCCCAGGGCAGGGTTGTGAGATGGTCCGGGGAGGCAGGTGGCTGTGGATGCCTGGGGGCTGGGGTCACGTGGGGCAGGTGGAGTGTTGTCCACTGGTTTGTAATGTGCAGTTGTCTCCTGAGACACATTCCTCCTCAAGATTCCACCCCTGGGCACCAGAGCTCCCATTAGTACAAATTACCTTTGGGCAGGTCAGGAAAACGGTTAGTTGGAGTGGCCTGATCAGCTGCAACAGTAAGACGGGTTATCCAGGTTAGCAGGTTAGCGGGGTTAAAGGGTTCTATAAGGATGAGGTTTTCACAGCTGTCCCTGTGCTGGGGGCCCCAAGCTTGGCTACACTCTCCCTTCCACGGACGTCCCGCCTCCCAGGTGACTCCTTGGGTTTTTTCACGGCCTAAGAGTGGTGTCTCTGGAGTCTTCCTGTCCAGATATATTGGCACATCTGGGCCGTTCATGGCCAGCGAGTTGTGACCTCCACTGCAGGAGTTCAGAGAGAGAAAGCAGAGGACCTGCTTCACTGGAAAGGCGTAGCCGCCTCCCCTTCTGTTTAGGGTGCTTTGGTATTTGCAGTCCAGCCTGGACATCTGGGACAAGAAGGGATAGCGTCATTTTGTTCAGTGTGTGGCACAATGTGAAATGCCACCAAAACCGAGGAGCAGCATGGGAGGAGAAGAAAGCTGGAGGAAGTGCTGGAAACAGGCACATACACACACACACACCACATATACACCACACACATATACCACACCACATATACATACATATACATACGCACACCACACACATACATACACATACCACATACATGCTATACACACATACACACACATACACCACACACACACCAAACAATACACACATCACACACAACCCCAAACACATACACAGACCACAAACACCACGTATACAACACACACCACACACAATACTACATACACACCATACACACCACATACACACCACACCCCTGACACCAAATACATACATAGACCACAAACATCACATATAACACACACACACACACACACACACACTTGCTCCAGCATTGCTGGGGGTGGCTTTAGTCAATGTGGAGGTGTGGAAGGAGCTGTAAGAGAGCAGAAGAGGCGGAAGTTGCTCCGCTTTCTGCCATTCCACACCTTTCAGTGGGGGTTGGGAGGTCAAGAACTTCACTCAGGCAACAGAACCCCAAACTGTCCTCCTCAGCTGACTGGAGAGTGGCAGCTTCCTAATCCAGAGATCTGAGGAGGTCATGACCCCTGACTGCGGCTTACTGGGCATTGCTCTGGGGCCCACTCAGCACTCACAGCCGCTCTGGCTGCTGGGAAGCAGGGAGAAGGGTGGTTGGTGCTGACGTAGGTGGCAGCCATTACCTAGAACAGTGAGGTAGGCCTTGGCCAGGTCTTGGTCCAGCTCGGTGCTAGCCATGCACGTGTAACTGCCTTGGTCCCGCTCTGCCACACCAAAGATGGTCAGGGAGTCATCTTCCTTCTTCATCCTGCAAGGTGCCGAAATGCGGTTAGCAGGAGGGTGGCTCCCGTATGGTGCATATCTGCTACTCTCTTCCCGCAAGGGGACAGTGAGAAGATAAAGGAGGTGGCAGGGCCCGGGGAGGGGTGTGACTCCTTGGAGAGGTATGAGGCGCCATCTCAACACTCTGACTGGATGTAGGAGAAGAGAAAGCGGAGGGGTTGCTCCTTAGCATCCACACTGCACCGTGCATCTCTGAAACTTTCTCATGTTGCACACACTTCCCAAATTAGGGTACCATCACCCCGACACACCAAAGACAGGCTGGTGTTGTTTCTCTTCCCTTACACGTGTTTTATCCTGTGTACTAGTTTGGGTGTTCTGTCCCTGGGCTCCTCTGACCTGTGTTCACCAGAGGGAGGGGCATCCCAGAGAAATGCAAGCTTGTAGTAGAACTGTCAGCACCAATGGGTGCTGGATGCCTGTGCACTCAGGCAGGGGGCGGCCCTGCACGAAGCTGGGTGAGACTGGGAGTGGATGATGCCTTACTGCCTAGAAGAGCGATAGCAAAGAGAGTCCCAGGAAGGGGGATAGGGATCAGTGGCTCTCAATCCTAACTGCCTGTTACAAAACACCCAGGGCACCTTCCAATACCATCAGTGCCCTTACACAAGTAAAGCCCAAACTGGTGTGGGAGGGGTAGGTGGGGCACCAACAAAACACCCAGAAGATCTAGGAGCTGAGAACCACCAGGCCTTGCATGGGATGTGGTAGCTGGGGTCAGACCTGCCCTCTACTGGGAAAGATGGGTACTACAAGCAGAGCTGAGAGGATTAGAACGTGGACAGCACAAGAGAAACGTATGGAGGGGTTAGGGAGGAAAATGAGATATAAAAGAAGGGAGGAAGAAAAGTGAGAGAGGGGGTGAAGGAGAGAGCGACAGGTAGAAAAGAGAGAAGAAGAGCGGCTCCTGAGGCTGCTCCCGAGGTAAGGGCCACCAAGGCTATCACCACTAGTAGCTCCCTAGTGGCACACATGACCCTGAAAGGAAGAGCAACCGTCCTCTTCAATGTGCGCCAGGAATTGAGATGGAGAGCAGACACCTGTTCCCAATGTACAGTGGTTCATCGTCCTTCAGCCAGGAAACCGTGAGCTTCAAGGAGGGGTCATGCTTCACACGACACTCCAGCTGCACCGTTGTGCCCCTCTTGACCACCTGGTCCTCGGGCATCCTGTAGATCCTGGTGGGGTCTGTGAGGACAATTAGAAAGCTGGCACGGACCCCTCTTCTGCCCACCAGCCCCAATGTGGCCATGTAGTGTGACATGCCTGCCCTTGAGGTGTCAAACACAGTACAGCCAGCTGGTAGAATGGCAAAGAGGTTCTGTGGGTGGGGTAATCGAAATCCCCAAAGAATTCTCTGGCTCAGAAGTCCAGCATGTGTGTGGTGGTGAGGGGAAGCGGGTGAGCTTCTGGACCAGGTTGATAAGGGGCCTCAGTGTTCCCACCTTTAGGTTAGCTAGAGCCACTGAGAGGACGTGGTATCCACCAAGACCTCAGGCAGGGGTGTCTCTTACTGCACCTACGGATACCTGTGAGCTCCATTGCTTACCTTTGACCTCTAGGCGGACTTGGTTTTCAGCTTTGCCCAGGATGTTGGTGGCCACACAGGTGTAGATGCCTTGGTCCTCTTTGCGGATCATCTTGATTTCCAGACTGCCGTTTTCATAGACGTGGTAGTTACCACCATCCAGGTTGCTTCCTTGCCCATTCTTAAACCTCACAATAGAGCAGCGAACACAGCATACTGAGAAAGGACTGGCCCAAGGGAGCTAGGAAGCAGCAAAGTCCACGGTGCGGTGAGGGGGGGGGGGGTTGGGGAGTGTGAGGCAGACACATGGAGTCCTGAGTTTTGCAGGCTCTGCCTATAACCACTAGCTAGCTCTGGAGAGACACAGCTCCTCACTGAAAAATATGGGAGTTCACCCAGATGGCCAGCTTTGACTGTTTAAGGATCCCTTTAGGGAAGATGGGAGTAAAATAACAAATGACTTCTGCTGGGGAGACCTGGTCTTCTGGGACTTACCATCGGAGTGTTGGAATAGGAGACCCGAAGAATGGACAGTCCAGCCGTGTCCGATTGTACAGGATCACCTTGATGAGCTGGTTCCGGGGAGACAGCATCCGAGGAGGCACATCTGAAAGCCCAGAGGGTCAATTTGACATTATGGGTGTGGCACACAACCCTTCCCCTTCCTGGTGTCACCACAGTATGCTTCCAGCTTCCAGCGACTTTCCAGACACCTGGACACCCGCCCCTTTCTTTTGCAAGCCTCGTCTAGGGGAAACTGTCCAAACCACAGCCCCTGGGGTTCAGGTGTCCCAGGATCATTACAAATGCTTTGTAGACCACAGTATTGTTACAATGTCAAAGGATGGGACAACCTTGCTGGAAGGTTTAGGTGAGGAAGGGGTGTATTTATCCATCTGCCTCACATCCAAACTAGCTTTCTGCAAAGGGTTTCCCCAAATTATCCCACAGGTTCTGGAGCTGATCCCCTGTAGCTCTGAGACACCTTGTATCTACCGGTTCCCACGGCCCTCTCCTTGCTCAAGGAGGGTAGCAACTGCTTGGTCGCACTTCCTACCCACCTTCTCTGATGGAATGGGTCCTGTGGTCACCTGGCTTGGTGGAGTGCAAGTCCTCCATTCTCCCCACAAACCCCACCTCCATGCTCCACGCCTCCCCAAGTCTGCCCAGTATGCTTGGGCTCCAGAGAAGAAAATGTACCCAATGGCATCACTACACCCCAGGAAGACCCTACTGCCAGCGGGCAGAGTCGGCTATGAGGGTGTGCTCACCCAACACACTGACGAAGGCATTAGCTAGCAGGTAGCCATGTTCATTGGATGTATTGCATTGGTATACCGCCCTGCTGCTGATCTGAGTGTCCCGGAAGATGATAGTGTCCCCGGCCACCTCACGGTTGGGATTGGGCGGTGCAGCTACAGGTAAGAAAAAGAGGTTTTCCGTAAGAAATTGAACCAGGTAGAGTGAGGGGCAAGCAGGGCTCTGGACAGGGTACCAAACATGCTAAGGGTTCTATGGAAGAGGTAGCAGGGTGGCCCAGGCAGACCCAGCTTTCAGATTCAGTACCGCATGACCCTGTGACCTGGGCCCTCCGGGAGTTTGTTTCTCAATCCATCATCTGGCCAGAATCTGAATCTTTGCTTTATTCAAGCAATAGCTGGGGAACTATGGCTGAAGACATGAGCTATGGAAAGATTGACTTTGAAAACAGGAATCGAGCTGCATTTCCAGTCAGCATTATTCACTGTCTGCTTCAGATCCTGGTCGGTGGGACAAGCCATCACCATCTCATGACAATGTCCTGAGACTTTCCATATAGCTACAAGGTGGAGGGTGGAAGGCCTAGCAACATCGTTACTGTTTGCACTCGATTTATTTAGTTAGCTAATTTTCCAAGACAGGGTCTCGTTATGTAGCTCTTGCTGACCTTGAACTTACCATGTGGCCCAGACTGGCCTTAAACACGTGGCAATCCTCCTGCCTTAGCCTCCCAATCCTTGGGATTACAGACATGAGTAAGTCATTGTTCCAGACACTCATTCATTATGATTTTAACCCAATGTACACTGACAAAGATACAACAACATCCACATAGCCCAAACATGCCATTCTCCCATCCTCTGGGCAGAACCTCACTCACAAAAAGCCACCCACCAACCAGAGCCCCAAGCCAACTGAAGCAGCCTACAAGAGAGGCCATTCTTGCCTATATTTCTCCTGGTATTACTGGCCTTGGGGAGCTGCAGGCCCTGCTCAAATGTCACTCTGACACTTGGGACAAATCAATACATCTGGGAGAGCATCATTCCCATCTTCCCTCTGAGAAGGAAGAATGAGGAGAGAAAGTGAGAAGGGGCTATAAAACAAAAACTTCACAGAAAAGTAAAGAACAGCCACTTCTCTCGTTTTGCAGTCACTGGAAATATCTGGACTTGGGAGCCTTGGCTTTGGCTGAGGCTGTGTGTTCACTGGGATTGCTCAGACCTGCAAGGCAAACGGGAGTCTGACCCTATGGCGCCACTCAACAGATAGAGAATCTGGGGACTCAGCAGGAGGTAAATTAAGGCATGCCTAGTCAGTGTCCTATCCATCTACCCTGGGACCTACTCAGCAAAAAGGTACCTGGAGCGTGGCACCACCAACCTGAACACCTCCTTAGCCTGGCCAGTTTCCTGAACCCAATTTCCCTGCCAGTCACTTCTCTTAGGCTTCCTGCAGGGGCTGACAGATGACCTCAGCACCAAGGCTCAGCTGCCAGCCCTGGGCTGCTGCTACAACACAGTGCTACCGAGTGCACCACCACTGCCTGCTTCCCCCAAAGTCTACGAGGATGGAAGACTGTGGCCAGAGGGCTGCGGCACGTCTCTGCTCATGGTGGGATAATGAGTCGCTCGGGACAGCCACAGACTCAGTTCTAGCCCTCTGCAGTCCAGCGCAGGCCGCAGCTCCCCACCTCTGGTGGCCTCCTGCAATCCAGAGCCTACATTCCTCACCTTCCGGGGTTTAAAGAGCAGAGACACGGCGCCTAGCCAGCTGCCTCCCCTTCACCTGTCTCCAATTATGCGCCTGCTCCTTTCCTTGATTACTTTTAAAATGATTTTTCTACTTAGCATATGAAAATTACGGGATGATATTCTCACGTATACAAACCAATGAGCTTGGATCACCTTCCCCCAACTACACTCCCATCCCACCCTGCTCCCCTTGTTCACAACCCCACAACCTCCTTTCTGCTTTCATATCACATGGATGCATGTTTATATTCAACTATGTGAGATTTTTCTCTTTCTCCCCCTCCTATTGCCTTCTCTTATCTCCCCTCCCTTCCTTTTAAATCTTTCTCCCTTTTTACAGACTTCTACCTATGTGTTCTTCACATATGCATGTATGTATATTCATATTTAAGCCCAGATTCCACACATGAGAAAACACGGAACACCTATGTGAGTATGACTTATTTCACTTAGCATGATGCGAACAGTTGGAATAAAACAGCTGGTTTTATGTTTATGTCAGAATAAGACACCATTGTGTCTCTGTACTGTTATTCTCTGTCTGCTGGTCTGTGGATGTGCAAAGGGGCTGCTTCTGTCTCCTGGCTACTGTGAACAGTGTAGCGAAAGCATGGGTCTACAGGCATCTCCGTGGTGTGCTGACTCAGATTCCTTTGAGCACATATGTGATCAGGAATGGTGCCGCTTATTATATGGTAGTTTTATTTCTAGTTTTCTAAAGGTATTTTATCTTGTGCGTATCTGCTTGGGTGTACACGTGCCACAGTGCAGGTGTAGAGGTCGGAGGGCACCTTCTGGGAGTTGGTTCTCTCCTTCCACCATGTGAGCCTTAGGGTTCACACTCAAGCTCTCGGGCTGGGCAGCAGGTGTCTGAACCTTCTGAGCCACCTCACCAGCCAAGTACAAGACGTTAGAAAGGGATGAAGGCTGCTTTATCTGTGATGTGTGTGGGGACAGGCCTGCCACCACACGTGTGATCAGAGGACAACTTTGTGGAGTTGGTTTTCCCCTTCCACTTTCATCTGGGTTCTAGAGATGGAACCCAGGCTTGTGCAGCAAGTACCTTCACCTTCTGAGCCACCTCAACAACTCCGTTCTCAGTGTGTGGTGTGTGTGTGTGTGTGTGTGTGTGTGTGTAGACAAAGATCTCATTATGTAGCCTGAATTGACTTGGAACTCACTCAGTAGCCCAGGCTGCCCTCAGACTCACAGAGATCCTCCTGCCTCTGCCTCCTGAGTGCATGCACCACCCCCAGCACCTACTTTAGTTTTCTGAGGAACTTCCACAGCTGATTTCACAGCGGCAGGTGCATATGCAGGTTCCTCCGTCCTCACACTCTAATCTGCACTGTTTTTTGTCTCATTCTGATTGTTGTTTTAATTTGCATCTTCCTGATGGCTGGGGGTGTTAAATGTGTTTTCCATGTATTTGTTGGTCTTCATATTTTTTTTGAGAACTGCCTGTTCAGTTAGTTTGCCTGTTTGTTGATTGGATGGCTTGTTTTCCTGGTGCTAAATCTTGGAGTTCTTCACAGAGTTTAGATATTAATCCTGTTAGATGTACAGTTGGCGGTCACTTCCCACCATTTCTGTGGCTGTCTCTCCACTCTGCCAGTACCCCCCATTCTCGGCTGCTCCCCGCCCCCATTCTGTGGTTGTCTCTCCACTCGGCTGGTTGTCCCACCACTGTACAGAAGCTTTTATCCTACACACACCCGATCCATCAGTTCCTGGAACGATTTCCTGAGGTGCTGAAAACTTTTGCAGAAGGCTCTTGCCTATGGCCACATCTTCAAAAACATGAAACACTCTTTTCCTCTAACAGTTTTAGGCTTTACACGAAGCTCTTTGAGCTATTTCGCATTGAATTTGGGTAAAATCATTCTTTCACACGTGGACACCCAGTGTCTCCAGGACCATTTGCTAAAGACGCTGTCTTCTTGCCAGTGAACGTTTTCACCACCTTTGTCAAAAAATTAGGTGGCTGTGGTTGAGAGTTTATATCGGGGTTGTGTATGCTAATCCATTGGTCTATTTACATTTTGTTCCAGAGTCACGCTGTTTTATTACTATAACTCTGTAGTTTAGTTTGAGATCAGGTATAGTGATGTCTCCAGCCCCTCTCCCTCCTACTTGAGATCTTTTTTCCCCACATGATTTTAAAGAGCTCCCTCCAATTCTGTCATTAAAATTTAGGTGAGGATGGAGTAGACTAATTGATTTTGGTATTAATATTCATGATAATAATTTTGCCAAACCATGAACATGGGAGATTGAGATGGTTAGTGTTATCCCCTTGACAGGTTCTAGAATCCATAGGCAACAGTCTTAAGGCATGCCTGAGAGCGAGCATACAGACCAGATGGGTGGAGGTTGGGATACCAATCTTAACTGTGAATCCTTCCACAGTTCTGGCCTGAACAAAAAGTAGAAAGAGAGCTGACACCATCATTCATCTCTCTGTCAACTGCAAATGTAGATGCCTCAAGCTTGGGCGGCCACGAACTCCCAGCTAAGCTCATCCTCGAACTGTGAACCAAGCAAACCTCCCTTAGATTGCCTCTGTCTGGTCACTTCGGTGACAAGACAAGGAACTACCCCAAAGGTCCTCCCAATTGCTAGGGTCGTCTTTAATGACTTTCTTCAGCGTTCTGAGTTTAGTTGTGGCAGCTTTCACCTTCCTGGTTAGAATTATCACTGGAGTTTTGTTGTTTGTTTTTGTTTATTTTTGCTTCTTTTGTTGTTTTTTTTCTCTGTTTATTGTTTCGTTGTTGGTTTTCTTTTCCTTCTCAGCAAGTTTGCTATTAGAATGATTTTAGCTTGCAATTGTTTTACTGATAATTGATAACTTTTCCATCTGTGTTTATCAGGGAAAACGTGTATGTGTGTGTGTGTGTGTGTGTGTGTGTGTGTGTGTGTTCTTTTCAAGCCTGATATCAGAGTTAATGAGTCTGGTAGTATCCCTTTCTTTTTTACTTCATGAACAGTTTGAGATGCACTGGTGTTAGCACTCCTTAAAGGTCTGGTAAATTCTGCAGCAGTGAATCTTGCCTGGTCCAGGCTTTCAATCTTGTAGCTTCTTTGGGGTCTGTTCAATTTGCTTATACATTCTTTATTTAATTTAGGTAGGTCATATGCATTTAGACTTTATCCATTTCTTCTAGATTTTTCAAAATATATATGTTTTTCCTAAATATTTTCTAGATTTCATTGACACCTATGGTAATGTGCCCCTTTTAGCTCTAATTTTATTAATTTTGGTATCCTCTCTTTCCTTTGGTTCATTTGGATAAGAATTTGTCAATCTTATTTGTTTTTCCAGAGAACCAACTCTTTGTTTCACCGGGTTTCTTTCCTGGTTTGTTACTACTCCTTTGCATCCACCACTTTTGGGTTTGAATTGTTTTGTTTCCCCGAGACCTTGAGGTTCACCCTAGGGTGATTTAGGTGAAATCTTCCGGAAAAGGAGTCATAGCTATGAGTGTTCCTCTTAGAACGGTCTTTGTTATAGCTCAAAGGTTCTGATAAGTTGTGCTTTTTTTCTCATTTGATTCTCAGAATTTAATTTTTTCTCCAAGATTTCTTCAATGACCCACTGCTCACTCAGGAGCGCATTTGTGAGCTCCTGTCTTTTTTCTCTTTATTGATTTCTAGTCATATTTCACTGCACTCTGAGAAGATACAGAAGCTGTTTCAATTACTTTATATCGTTATAACTTTCTTATGGCATAAAATACGATCTAAATGTGATCAACTTTAGTGAAAGTTTCATGGACTGCAGAGATGAATGTGTTTTTGCACTGTTGAGAGGAATGTTCTGTAAATGCCTGCTGAGTCCACTTGATCTTTACTGACTTCAGGTCTGGATGGCCTACCTATTGATGAGATGGAATATTATGGTCACCCACCACTGTTGCTTTATACTCGTGGTGTTTGTTCTATGAAATTGGAAGTCCCAGCATTCAATGCATATATTTATAATCAAGCCCTCTTCTTGATGGACTGTTCCTTTTACTACTATGTAGTGGCATCCTTTATTGTTCCTGACCAATTTTGATAGGCAGTGTACTTTAACAGCTTTGAGAACAGCTTTACCAGCTTGTTTTCAACTTCAATTTGTTTGGCAAATTCCTATCTTTCACTTTCACACTAAGTGTGTCTTTGTGAGTGGGCTGTGTTTTGTTTTGGTTTGTTTTTGAGAAAACAAAGAGTTGAATCTTTTTTCTTTTTTTAATCCAGCCAATTAGTCTGTGACTTTTTCTTCTCCATTCATATTAGGGGTTTGCTAGTTGACTGTGTTGGACACAGTGGATCCTTTCTGAGTTTCCCTTATTCATCTATTCTATGTGATAAAGTTACATTTTTTTAATGGGATCTCTTAGTTGAGACTTTATTCTTCATGTTGAGGATTTCGTTAAGCATTTGTGCAGAGTGGGTTGGTGGTCAAGAGTTGCTTTAATTTGTGCTTGTCTTGAAATGTCCTTACGTCTCCATACACTTATTTTAGTAAATATTTTTTACATTTATTTAGCGCGTGTGGAGGGAGGGTATGCATGTGCCATGTATATACCTCAAGGTCAGATGAAGACTTGTAGGAATTGGTACTCTCCTTCTACCATGTGTTATCAAATTCAAATTGTCAGGCTGAGACATATTGCCAGTTCCTCTTCATGAATTTTAAAAGATAATTTGATGTATATAGTAATTTTGATTGACAGTTAGTTTACTTTCAATGGTGGAAACAGATTAACTTACATTTTCCTGGTCATTTTTAGGGTTTGTGTTGAAGTCTGATGTTACTCTCATATGTCTGTGAGTTGATATTTTTCTCTTACAGCTTTTAATTTCATTGAATAGATTCTCTATACCTTAGATTTTTTTCCCAGCTCTTTCTATTGCATCTGGATTCTTAGGTTTATCTCTTGGTTGGATCTCAGGATTTTAGGAAGTTGTTGTCAGGCTATTTTTTTTTTTAATTTTAGGATGATGATTTCCTTGATGTTCCCTTCTATTCCTGGTAGTCTTTCTTCTTCTTGGTGCAGTCTGTTGATGGTTTCCACTGTGCTACTTTACTTGATTTGTTGAGTTTTCATTTCAGCATTTCTGTTTTATTGAAACGCTCTCACATCCCTTGCTCTTCCATGGTGCTGGCTTTCCTGTGTCTCTGACTTTCTCATCTATCCTGCTGGCTCTGTCTCTTGATCTGACCTCATTTCCTCACTTCATACAGCTGCCTGTATCAATCCCACTTGAGGCCACGGATCGTTTCACACGTAAACATTTGAAGTTTTCACCAGTCATCTCCTAATTTCACGCCTTTGAGTTCAGTAGCTGAGGAATCAAAATCTTTTGCAGGAGTTGGGCTGACATGACTTTCGTTTTGCTTTGATTGTTTCTTCTGTTTCTCGTGTCTGAGCCGTGGTTTACACATCTTCGGCTTTGGTCTTTGACAGCTCCTCCAGGTCCATTTGGGCATCTTCTTATTGAGCTTGTTTGTTTGTTTTAGTTTTTCAAGACAGGGTTTCTCTGTGCAACCATGACTTTTTCTGGAACTCGCTCTGTAGATCGGGCTGGCCTTAAACTCAGAGGTTTGCCTGCCTCTGCCTCCCTAGTACTGGGATTAAAGGTGTGCGCCACCACTGCCCTGCTCGCATTGAGCTTTTTTAAAATTTATTTATTTGTTATGTATACAATATTCTGTCTGTGTGCATGCCTGCAGACCAGAAGAGGGCACCAGACCCCATTACAGATGGCTGTGAGCCACCATGTGGTTGCTGGGAATTGAACTCAGGACCTTTGGAAGAGCAGGTAATGCTCTTAAACACTGAGTCATCTCTCCAGCCCTCACATTGAGCTTTTAAGGAACAATTCCCAGTACCATTCAGAGAGGAGATAACAAGTTGGAGCAACAACACCAAGCCAGCACTGGTATAGAAATCTACTTAACATTGGTGAAAAGCCCATGAATACATCCTCAATGACTATTGAACAAGAAAATGGTAAAAAAAAAAAAAAAAGTAACGTGTGCTGTGAAGTTGAAAATTAGTTAGAGTAATACAGAAATAGCAAATACATGACATAAAGAAAGGGAAAACACAAGAAAGCAAGGTTATTCAGAAGAAATTAGAAAGACAAGGAGTACAGTAGGGTGTTGTGAAGGGGAAGGGGGAAGAAAAAGAATAAATAAAGATCACTGATGAAAACGTCTGAAAAAATGAGATTGATGTAAGGATAGGAATAAAACATAACATAAAAGACTTTGGGGCTGAGGAGATTGCTTGATTAGTAAATTGCTTGCTTTGATCTCAGAGTACACGTAAAAAAGCCAGACAGATGGGCTGGAGAGATGGCTCAGAGGTTAAGAGCACTGGCTGCTCTTCCAGAGGTCCTGAGTTCAATTCCCAGCAACCACATGGTGGCTCACAACCATCTGTAATGAGGTCTGGTGCCCTCTTCTGTCATGCAAAAAAAAAAAAAAAAAAAGCCAGACAGAATGGAGTAGAGCATGTTTAGCATCCCAGCACTGCGAAGGCAGAGACGGACACACCTCTGGGGCTCCCGGGCTGGCTAGCCTACTCTACTAGGCAATTCTGGCCAGTGAAAGACCTTGTCTCAAAATAACAAGATAATGGCTCCTGATGAAGAACACTCAAAGTTGTCCTCTGGCCTTTACCTGCAGGCACATATGTGAACCTGCGTGTGTACACACACACACACACACACACACACACACACAGAGTATTTGAAAACTAAGATAAAGCCTAGTAAAGGTACAAGAAAAAGGAAAAAGTGGAAACACAAGATGTTAATAAACATAAAATATTAACAATGAAAAATACATAAATGCAAGGAGTTAAGAACAGAATATTAAAACATAAAAGCTTAAAGAAATAAACTGAAATAAATAAACTGCTAATAGGGCAGTAAAAAGACAAACTCCCCCACACACTTAAAGGGAAGTTCCTCCTCTTGTTCAGCTACAGCCTTCACACTGTCACGTGACCCTGTCTTTTCACTGGCCCCTGCTAGAGAGTAAGACTTAGATTCATCACTGGTTAATGACAGACAGGGGTTTTTATCTTCTAAGCCCCCACCACCACTCGAAGCCAAACCTGAGATGAAGTGCGGTGCCCAGGCTCTAAACTGGGCTCTAGAATTATTGGGCAGAAAGCAAAGGTTAAGAAAACCACAAAGAAGTAGAAATCCCTAAACAGAGGAACATAACCATGGGCTCGAGGCTACTCATCCTCCTGTTCCCTCAGAAAAATAAGGAAGGCTTTCTTTACCCCTGAGATGCCTGCAGAGGAAGGCTGCTGGAAGTACCGCCAATGAGCCATCCATTCCTGCCACTTTGGGGACATCTGACCCACTGACACAGCCTCTGGAGGGTGGAGGGAACAAGTGGAGGAGGACTCACACTGCAAAGGCTCCCCATTCACCATCCACTGGACAGTTGGCTTCGGGTTCCCATTGGCTCGGCATACCAGCCTCCCGTCCTCACCAGGAGCCAGGATCAGGTTCTTGGGCTCATCCAGCCAGTATGGAGCAGCTGAAAGACAAGGCAGGCAGAGGTAGATGGCACAGGCTAGGCACAAGAAGCCAGGTGGGTTCCTGTTTGAGGGTGACCCTCGCATCCCAGCCCCAATCTTTTACCCTTGGGGTGATGGCTCAACCCAGTCTGCAGGTGGCAAGTTAGCCGAGCCCACGGAGCAGAGTTGACTTGTTAGAATTCCCCATCGGGCTTTTAAAATACAGGGATGCCGGGGATCATCCACACCTACCGCATCCGAGCTGCCAAGGGACCAAGTGGCTGAAGCTCTGATGGGTCATAGGCATTGCCGGAGCCCTTGGTTGCACCCCTTAGGATTCCCTTGTTATAAGAACAGAGGTCTAGGAAAGACCTGAACTGTTTCTTTTAGGCACTGAACTTTAGGTAAGAGCAGTTCTTGGCCACTCACCCCTTTCTATTATTTGGAGAGTTTTGCAAACACATGGATTTTTCTGAGAAAAGAAACTTCTGGATCAAAGTCTCAAAAATCTCGTTATTCACCAAAAAGGATCAGAACCCACTCATGTGTGTATGGTGCTAAAGGCAAGGGCATCCGATCAGTCAACTGTATGCTTAGAAAGTTCTTGTTCTCATCCTTCAGCCCTCGACCTCCCAGTATGCAAGAAGCCCTGGGAGTGCTTCACACAACCCATCCCATAGCCAGGACCCACAGTGACAGGAACTCTAGTGTCGCAACAGCTCAGGTGGGCCGTGTCTGCTTTGAGGGGACGGAAGTGGCTTAAAAACAACTTGGTCCATGATGATTTCCATCCTTGAGAAGAAGCAGCGCCATGCACACAACACAGACAGCACAGGCTAAGACGACACACCACAGATGGGAATGCAAAACGAAAGAGAAGGCTCTGGGAGGAATGTTACTTGCAGAGAGAGCCCGGAGCTGGGCAAACGTTAAGGTGAGTGTCCTTTCCTCAGCGTACACGCCCATGAGTGCATATAGTCACACGTTAAATGGTGACACCACCATGCCACACAGGATGTTCCCTACTCCCTCTGCCTCCTCGTCACACAGGGAAGGTGGTCTTATTTGTGTTCAGGGCCGGCAACATAATCATAATGAGAAATACACACAACGTACCCTTTACTCTCACCGAGATCGTGTGCCGGATGCTGCCCATCTTGTTGGAGGCCAGGCAGAAGTATTCCCCGGAGTCTTCTTCAGAGACATTGGTGATGCGCAGGGCCTTGTTAAAGTTCTCAAACTTGGTCTTGTCAGAGGGGAGGTCCCCACCTTTCTTGTACCATGCAATGTCTGGTGTTGGACTAGTCAAGAGGTCAAGAAGGAAACAGAGGGCGTGTTACTGAATGTAGTCCTTGTCTTCGAAAGAGCCCAATACCCAGATACTATAAAAGTGAACTTGGGCCCATGAGGGAGGTGCATACCCTCTAAAAGCTGGGCTTTCCTAAACAGAGGAAGCTGTTTGGCTACAGGCTCTCCACAGAAAGACAGAGCTAAGATTCTGTGTGATTAGTATGTCCAGCCCTTGCCTTTTCTCTTTCCCCAAAGCAGGGCTGGGGTGCGGATGACAAACATGCAGTGTTCTGCTCACGGGGCCACTTGCTTCCCTTTCCCTGTGTCCTACTGTGTCTGCAAATGTGCAGACTGATGCCCACCCCTCCTCCAGCAGCAGGGCTGGAAGATGGTGCAGACTGTACGTACACCCCAGAGGCAATGCAGTCCAGCAGCAGGTCCATGCCACGAAGCACCATCTTGCTGCTCGAGGTGCCCTGCGGATACATGAAGCTAGGCGTTCTTTCTGCCACCCCTCGGGCTGAAACAGGACAGAACAAACTTCTATGAGCCTCCTGCCCAGATGTGCCAGAACTGTTAGAGAGAAATGTCATCATGCCCCACTCCTGAGTCCTTTGAGCACAAGCCATCCCTAGAATCTGTGCATCTATAAGAGATGTATTTGAAAGATGGAGTCTCTGCCCCATCAGCACATGTATGCAACCAGCTCCAGGTTCTGTTGAGAAGAGCTCAGAAATCCTTCCCTTATTCTGGGACAGGGAGGGGTTATCAAGAAGTGAGAGGTTCATTCTCTGTCATCTGTGTTGGGATGGAGGGGCCACTGAGGTAGCCCCCAGGGCAGGTCATCTCAGCATCAATCTATCCCCCCCCCCCAAATAGGGACACAGAAGGAAGAAAAGGTATAGACTGGGGACACAGGACAAGCAACCTGCTCTTGGCGACTTGACAAGGAGCTGGGATGAAGCAATAAATTCCCAGATAAACAGTGGACATGCGGGAAGAATTATTAATGGCGTAGCAAAGACACGTAGAGAATGAATGAGAGATGACTGGCAAACTCTCAGGGGCCAGGGCCACTTTGCCTCCTAACTCTTGACTAACTGCATGAGAGATGGGGGTGGGTGTAAGTGGGAGGAGTGGCAGCCAAGGTGGAGGGAGAGGAATAACAGTCAACTAGGCTGGAACAGCCATGAGAGAGGCAGAAATCTCTCATAGAGGTTTTAGAGGCTAGGTGGTCCACACACTGATGCTGACATCAGGCTGTTCCCAGTGGAAGGTGCCATGCCAATCAGGGTGCACCCATGGAGAGTGGCCCTCACCTTGCCCAAGTTTTACTTCTTTCCTACACTCGTTGCAAAACTCTACAGAAGTGGGTAAAAGAAAAACCAAAGATGGTCTACCAGAAACCCCAGGTCAAAAGGAAACTGGAGGAGACACTACCATGGACAGGCACATGATGACGGAAAGATGGCTAGAAGCTGAGGCTGCCACGGGTCTTAGGCTCAGTCAGACAAGTGGGAAGTAGAGGGAAGGCAGAGCTGCCAGGAGCTAGGAGCCCTTGGAGATGCCTGGAGTGGGGAGGAGGGCATTCTTCTGGGTTTAACTGGTGCTGGTGGGGATCCAAACTGTGTAACTTGTGCTTCCCATGGGAGCTGGCTGCATCTGCAGCTGTCTGACTGGATCAGGCAGGCTCCTGTCCTGGGGATGCTCAGTTTCTCTTCATTAGCCACTGGGAAACATCTCACAGAGTTGACCTGTCTTTTATCTTTTCGTCAGGGGTAGAAGGGTTAAAACATATACTGGCTCCTGGCACATTACAATGCATGACATATGGCATGCGTTCAGTAAATATTTGTAGGGTAAACAAGTTAAAGAAGGAGAAGAAACAAAAAAGGAAGCAACGGTTTACCCCCAAACACTGTGGTTATCCTCACATCACACCAGCACACACACACAGAGCAGTGGCAACTGCAGGGTTAATCCATTAGGTGATTAGTTGGTTATGGTCTGTACCTAGCAGCACCCAGCTCTCAGTATCCAGGAAGCGGCAGCTTCCTCTCACACTCAACCCACACTGTCATCATGGGCACCAAAGGTTAGGGAGCTTCCAGGGCAGGAGGTTCGTATCAAGTGGGTGAGTCTGTCCAGCGTTGCAAACCCCACGAACGAGGTGGAAAAGATCCCTTCTCAGTCATCACACTCATTCCACACGAGAACACAAGTCTGCAGGGGCCAGCCTGTGACCCTCCGGACTCTTAGGTCATCCATAGCACGCAGCACAAAACCCAGGGCGAGGGAAGCAGTAAGGATGTGGAGCAGGAAGATGAGCACAGAGTCCTGCATCGGGACACACTGGAATGCGACCAGAGAGAAGCCACACAGCACCACATTTGTAGGATGTGGCCACCAACCCACAGAGGCTTCTGAGGGAGGAAGCAGCAGCTGGAAAGGAGGCGTATTCAAAGGAAAGGAAAGATTACCCTGCCAGTCAGAGGGCGCCATCACCTCTCAGTATGGAGCTAATGGGGCCAAGCGCTGTGATTGGTTGGCCTGCAGCACCAGCATGCTGAAGCCTCACAACACATTCTGGCAGGACCACTTCTGTGTTTTTAGCAGAGAAAACTGAGTTTCTATGACGTTAACAGGCTTGCCCAAGCTCACAAGTTCACCCTGTTTGGGATTCTGAGCTGTACTGTGAGGTTTCCTTCAATTGACTTTGTCTGAAGCTGAAAGATGCCATTTGTCCCCATTTGTGCCAGGCAATTTCAGAACAGATTTCCAATAACCCCAGCCAAAGAAACCCAAAATGCAAAGGCCAAGAGGTGAAGCAGAAAGGCATTTTGTCCTTGTGAACTGTCCTGGTCCTTTTTATGCTTCTCACCATCTAAGATCCCAGCTCTCCTTGGTGGCAACCGATAAAGCTGGGGAAGAAGCTGGGGAGGGAAAGAAGAGGCTCCAGGCCTCTCAGCTGGATTCTTAGGCTATGTGACTCTGGCAGGAGGAACATGGTAACTAGTGGCTTTACAGAGCCGCGAGAAGGCTGGCGCTGAAGGGAGGTTATGAAGAAATGCCAGGAGGGATTGCATGAACACTTAAGGAAGAGGGCCTGGCCGGTGACTTTGGGGGCCCCTGTTCCTGAGGAAGGGTGGGTGCCCTAGTTTCTTTCCCTGCAGGAGACACAGAAACAAGTAACTACAAGGATGAAGGTAACTATTGCAGGAAGCTCTGTGTGGTGAAAGATGTCCCTTTAGATAGGACAGCTCTTTTCACTTGGAGACAGGGTTGCTTCTGTCCATTTCCAGTCGTCAAGTTGGGGTCTATCCCGATACTGAGGAGCTCCGGGATCCAGAAGCCAGGCTCAAACCTCCATAGATTCAAGAAGAGCTGCCCAAGGGTGGCTCTTGCAAGCTGTGGCGCAGAGAGGAGTCACAGACCTCCAGAGCCAGATGGTCGGTCAGGGGACCTCAGGGCATGACCCCACTTTAACTAAATTGGCTTTGAGGGTCAAATGAGAAACAATTTCTGGCTGTCTTCTATTGAGAAAAGGTCAGAAGTGCTGACAAACTTAGCTGTTCCCTTCACTCAGTGCCGCCTGCCCGCAGAACAATGGCTCAATACATCAGATGAATCTGGGAACCTTTCCCAAAAGCAGCTCTCTATGGCAGCTGGACCCTACACCCCGTCCTCTCTGCTGTCTTCAATTCTCAGAATAGAGAACCAGAAACCTGAGAGGCAGGCTTCCTGGCACCTCATTTATCTTTCTGGCCCTAGGAATGACTGCGCAAAAGGTACTGGAGGGGTGGGTGGGGTCTCTTGCTCTAGAAACATTGTTGTGTCTTGCTGTTAGGAAAATTCTTCCATAAATTTAACTCAAATCCTTCCTGCAATAGATGAAGCTTTCTTTTTACCCAGTTCTTATCAGAGTTAGCAATCTGGGAAGCTTTCGCCCCTCCAGCAGTGTTCTCTCTCTCTCTCTCTCTCTCTCTCTCTCTCTCTCTCTCTCTCTCTCTCTGTCTCTGTCTCCCCCCCCCCCCCCGTGTGTGTGTGTAGTACTTCTCTTCCTATAACTGTGCCCGCCTTTCTCTCTCGGGCTTCTCTTCCCATTCTCTGCATCTCCCTTAATTTAGAAACAGATGGCCTATATACAATCTAGTCCACATAAACTTTCCCCTTTAAATCCAACAACGGGTTATCTATTAACACTGCTAATGCGTACAGGAGCTGAGCAGGCTATGGGCACACGATCCTCTTTAACCTCCACAACCATCTTTGAGGCGAGGCATCTGCCTGTTTGTGGAAGAAGAAATCAAGGCATTAAATGACTTGCCCCGTGTTACTCGGTGGTGTGTGCTAGAGACTGGGTTTGACTTGATGCAGTGCACCTCCAAGTACACACTATAAACCCCCTGAATTTCTGGCCTGGATGAAACCAAAGTGGCTTTCTCTGCCAATCAGAGGGGGAGGTGGCTTCTGGCCCATCCCCAATGGGTGCCAGCTCTGTGCAGAACAAAACAAAAAGGCTGGGTGACCCTGCTGCTAGAAGAGAGATGTCATATTTCAGAGCCAAACAGAGGTGTATACCGGACATTTGTGGCTCACACTGTTCCTTGGCTGGCAGCTCTGTGCACCCAGGAAGAACTTCCTTGCTTTCTTATTTTCTCCTTCTTTCTAAAACCATCAGCCTGGTTACTCTTTGTTCGATATGTGCCTTGTTTGAATGTTGTGTTCTTCCCAGCAGCTTCCGGCTCTGCCAGCCACGTCCTGCTGTGGATTGAGGGTTCAGGGCTCAGTCTCAATATGAGCTCTGTAGCTTTCACAGTCCTGAGTGATCCTCACAAATCTCACTTATTTTCTTCTTAAAAAAAATCCTGACGTCTGGAGATAAGCTGGGCTAGATATGGCTGAAGTCACCCAGTCGTCTTCCATAGATCAAGCAACTACATTTCCCTGCTTTACATAAAGCCAAGAAATTGACAAGAAATTGAGCCAGGCGACCTCTAAGGGCTCAGACATGTTCTGGATTTCAGAACACTTCCTACAATAGATATTTGGGGTTCAGTTTAGAAAAAGGCACATTCCACAGCAGTGCTGTGGGACTTTTGACACAACAGTGGCTAGCCCCATTATCCTGAAAACAAATAATCCCCAGAACTTAACAAAGGCCCCAGCTTCCTTGGGCAGTAAATCTCTTTGGCAGATTCTCAGCATGGTTTTCGCTGCTGGTGCCAAGTTGGAACCTTTGTTTTCCCTTGGCTCTCATTTCTTGTCCCGTCCTCCACTCAAGACACTGATGGTTGCTTATATTAGCAATCTCAGCAAAGACATTCCTACCTATTTGAGCTCCCAGTGATCCCCTTGGGGACCTGAACTCAGCTCAGAAGCATAGCTGATAATGGGACCAGCTGCCTTGCCAAAGCCAGCAAGCGAATGCTGAATCCTATGGCTGCTGAAGGAACCCCAGACATTCTGAAGCCACAGTGAGGGGAGCCTCAGGTGTGGGAATAGCCAGTTTCCCTATTAACCAGACCTCGCCGCCAGCTGTGGTTTGTTAGAATGCAACTCTCATTGTGATCATTCCATGACTTGCAGACGTGGCTGGTGGCCACTGGATTTGCATGAGCAGCCAGAAAGGCAGAAAGGCCCAGGCGTCAGGGACAGGGAAGGACAACTTCATTCCCAGCCTGGGAAGAGAATTCTGGCCTGGATTCTTAATACCATTTTCTGGGGAAACCGTACATCTTTTTTTAAAAAGATTTACTTATTTTTGTTTTATGTATATGCATATTTTGCCTGCATGTATGTAAGTGCACCATGTGCTGATCCCTGTGGAGACCGAAAGAGGGTGTCAGATGTCCTGAAACTGGGGTTACAATGGTTCTAAGTCACCATGTAGGTGCTGGGAATTAAACCTGGATCCTCTGCAAGAGCAGTCAGAGCTCTTAACTGCATGAGCCATCTCTCCAGTCTGCTAGGAAAACTTTAAAAAGAGATGGGCCCGGGCTGTGGCAATACTCTCAGGAAGTAAAGCGCAGTTACAGAGCAGGCAATTCATATCCAGACACTGAAGAGTTAATCAGTTAAAGCTGTCTGTGCTTTAACTGTGTTATACTACCAATAGGAACTGGTATTTCCTGTTTCCTCCTAACTGGGGACTCTCACCTATTATCAAATATCCTTTGTTATAGCTCAATCTGAAAGGGACCCCTGCCTGGGTTCATGCCTGTTCCTCAGCTCACGATTAAAGGCAGGTGTAATGTTCAGGAGGTGAGGTCCAGCTGATAAAAGCAGGTAGCTAGAGGTAGGAGGTGGGCCTTTGAAGGACATCTGGCCCTTGGTTATTGCCTTGCTCTCCTCTTCCTAGTCTGCTGTGATGTGAACAGCCTCTATGTACCCGCCTGCCAATCGTGAACGAAGCTTCCGCGCCTGCATCCCTGCCGTGAAGGACCAAAAAAACGCTCTGAAACCGTAAGCCAATATAAATCTCTGATCTCTCAAGTTGTTTTTCAGATAATTCAGACAGAGTGATGCCCAAGTCCATTTTCCATCCATCGGCCATTGATCTTTGAGTCTCTGCTGAGTCCTCTGTGGAGCTCTGCCCTGCTGAAAACTACCTTCTAAGAGTTTAGCAGATGGAGACTCGCACATTGGAGGAGCAAGGAGGAACCACTTCCAACATGAGCCACCCCAAAGTCCCGCACTGGCCACCTTGCTCCATGTGGTGTCCTGAGGTGTCTCTTTAGCACCTTGCCTGACCAGCTGTCCACTCTGCCACCCCGCAGGAGTTAATGTCACGGTATCAGTCAAGTTAGCCAAAGTGGATTAGGACAGGAGAAGTTACTCCCCGGACTCACCACTATACATGTCAGGGTGGTTTCTTAAGGACGAGTCATTATAAGGGTTGTCTGCAATAAACAAAAGAGGGTGAGCAAACAGGGAGGCCCGGAGCAGCTGTGGGCGCAAACGCAAGGAGGATGAGAACAGAAATGCAAAGCCACATCGCCAGTGGGGGTTTGCAAAAGGAACCAGTGCACGTGGGAAAGGAATGCGTTCGGGAGAGAACAGCCAACACAAAACAACTCAAAAGGGAACAAAACGGTTAACTCCTGCGAAAGAAGGCAACAATAAAACGAGATTATTTTGAAAGTAAAGAAATTAGGCTTGAGCTCTGCTTGGTCCATCTATATTTTGAACAAATGAGGTAAGGATGGATTAGTGTCTTGTAGCATCTTGTGGCTGGTTCTGAACCAGCTTCTCCCTGGGCCCCAGGACTCCACGTCAGACCAGCTAGAGAAAAAAGGAGTGTTAGTGAGTCCTGCGGAGGACAGCAAAGCCCTGCCTGGCAGTAGCGAGGCTGCAGGGGTAGGGGTGTGTGCGTGCGTGCGTGCGTGCGTGCGTGCGTGCGTGTGTGTGTGTGTGTGTGTGTGTACGCGTATACACAGGGGCCCCTTTGCAGGGCCCAGCAGCAAAAGCATTCTAATCTGACCAGGTAGGCATCACTGTAGACCCTGCCAGACATCTTCTGAAAGACCCTGGTGGAGGTTCCTGCAGGGGAGTTGGGGGTCAGGGCAGCAAGATGAGGGGATGAATCCTACACCTGAGACCTGGAGCTCTCTGGACAGTACGGGTATAGGGACTTTCTTTAAAAAGCCAGTTCACTGGCTGCCATTCCAGCGTAAGGTGACTGAAGCCCTTGGTCCTCTAGTCTTTAGTGAAGACATTTTAGAACAGGACACATAAAATACCACTCTCCTTAGGTAACTTTTTACTCTCTACCCATACCCTTGAGGGCTCAAATTCTGACAGTGTCCACAGGGGAGAGAAGCTAAGGAGACAACCTCCGAGAAGCCAGGACACAGTCCAACTTCCAGGAGAAACAGTGGCTGTGTTAGAACATTTGCATTCTTAAAGACAGATCAAATCCCATCACAAGTAACTATAAGAGGTTATGCAAATTCTTTTCTGGGCCTGGCATTGAACTGCACCCCCCTACTGTTTTACAGGCAGCAACGTAAAGATTTTGACTCTCAGAACTGCTTCTCACTGTGGGGCTGATTGAGACAGACCTAGCTGCTTTGGAAGTCAGTTTGGATGGACCTGGCTGGAAGGTGGGAACTGGTCTACAGTGGGATGAAGGGATAAGTGGTACCAGGGAGGGGGTGCTGAGGCAGTGCTTGGGAGAGGATGTCCATCCCTCAAGGGAGCGAAGTGCCATGCTCAGCCAAATGGGGCTCTTCTCTTTCACCCCTCCCCCATGGTACCAGGTGGAACAGGGGCTTTCTCTCTTCTAGGGAAAGGCCAATGTGCATATCCATCCTTACTGTAGCTTTGGCAACATGTGGAAGAGACCAGCGAGATCCTATCCTTGAAATGCCATCTGAATGCTAGCAGGAAGTGTAGAGTGCCCTCCATTGTCCGCCCTGGCAGACCTCCTCCTCTCTAACCAGGGCACCTCTTACAGTAGTAATGGAGACCTTGTGCCTGTCACACTATGGACAAAGATGTCACAGATGTGTATTGGCTTGATTCTCCTGCTTATCTTTTACTTCATCCTAAAACAAGTTAAAAATGATTTTTAGGTTGCTTGATATTTTGTTATATACATATACATGTAAATATATGTGTATATCTTTCTCCCCTTCCTTGGGGAGAACTAATAAAAGCAGTGTAAGGAGACTGATTTTGTCCCCAAAGGCAGAATACAGGCAGACTGCTTGGCTTCCCATCCAGACCTGGTTCTGAAGACGGCAGAGAAAGCCTGTGCCCTTTCTAGACAGGAAAGTCAACAGAGCCCAACTGTGCTATTTTAAGAAATTGTGCCCAATGCTAGGCTGGCTCAGATGCCCAGGACTTGCTTCTAGCCAAAGTTGCTCTTGGGAGGACTCCAGGAAGCTGGCAGGACTCTGTTCGGGTCACCAAGAGGAGTTCTTGTCATTGGGAGGAGAGAGCTTCCAATGGGACAGGCAACTCAGGGTGAGGCAGAAGCAAGCATCCCTTCTGTCCTCTAGAGAAAAGATTGCTTCTGAAAAGTTCCACTGCTAAGTGTCATTTAGCCTGAACATGCTCCCTGACTCTGCCCAGAACAGCATGAAGCCTGGCTCAGACCCTGGAGTGGCAGGCTGACTCCAGGATACCCTTTCCAGGTGGACGTGAAGGCTGTTCAGGGTCATCCTCTTGACAGCACTGTTCTTCCTCATTGCAAGCCCTGTCCTGGCTGAGGGTACTCAGAGGACCTGGGCAGACCACCCCATCCTCCTTCATTCAGCCAGCTGGCAGAGAGCCACATGAAGACACCTGGGGAGGCCCAGCAGGTGAATCAACTTCCTGTCCCAGGGGTCTCCTGGGGTTGGTTCAAGAGTCAGAAAGCCAGCGCCTCTGCAGCAGCAGCAGGCAGGTCTCCTTGCCGGGGTCTGAGCAATCCCATGGGCTGTCTGTCCTGTCATGGGTGACAAAACCCACAGGCAAAGGAATATCACAGACCAGGAGGCAGGTGACCAGAGGAGTGTTCAGAGGGAAAGACTAGCGAGAAAAAAAAGCTAGGAAGAGGGAGAAAGAACAGAGAAAGGAAATGAAAAGAAGAAAACGATAAAAAAGGAGGAAGAAACCATGAGAAGCAAACAAGAGGAAGCTTCTCCGTATGGGCGGGCGTTCCGTCCCTGAGGAAAGGGATAGACCATAGAGGTCTCTGCCGGTGTATAACAAGCCTACCCAGGCTTTGCCCAGGGGACTGTGCAGGGCAGCATCAGTCCATGGAGGTAGCCTTGGGATGCCAAGGCTCACCTCAGTGTGACCTCTGGTCCTCCTGGCAGGGCATCCTCCCTTTCCTCACCATCCACAGCACAGCACTGACAATGACATTCACAACATGAGTCAGACAGATTAGATTCTTTAGAAGGTCTTCTTCTAGCCATGTCACATGTCCACGGTGTAAACAAACCCAGGCGACATCTTGAACAAGCTGAGGAGTGTAGCTCAAACTTCTGCCTGATTTGTGCCTGCATGCCTCTGGAGAGAGCCATCACCACTGTAGTGGGTCAGAGAATGCTAATTTACTTCAGTATTAGCCCAAAACAATCAGGGGATAAAAACTAACCCCTACAAAGCAAAACATAAATCTGCAGTTTGTGATACAACACATCTATTACATTACAGAATGAAACACAATTTGTTCTGGTGTGTCCGCTGGTCCTGGCATCTTATGCACTGGCTTTCTGGAAACACACAACCAATGACTAGAAACAAACGGAATATGCTGACTGTACCATAGGGATCCTGATTTGATGGTCATATCAAACTCCAGGAACATTTGAATAAGAGCCGAGGGCCCCAGACAGCCCAAGTCTGCCGAGGTAAGACAGGGCTGGACCTTGGTATGTGACTCTGATCCCAACTGAAGTGCAAGCACTGGTTTAGCACAGGGCCAAGTCTGACTCAAGACTTCTGCATCCAGAGATGCTGCATAAGGCAGTGGCAGTGGCTCAGGCACAATGAGCCAGAGTGGAATTCTGGGTGAGCCGCGGGTATGCACGATGTGTGGGCTTAGGGCCTGCTTCCCGTGGCCCCCCAGCCCTGAGCAGGGCCCACACTTACTGGTAAGGACCTTGAGGGTGAACGGATTCTTCTGTTGGATGGTGTGGGTAAAGTGGAAGCGTGCATTGCAGCTGTAGTCGGTCTGCATGTCCTGCAGCATGACGTTGGAGAAGTAGAGGTCCCCATTGTGGCCCTGGGAGACACGCTTGTCCTGAGTGATGGGCTCCATGGCTGTGGGGAAGCAGAGGGATGACAGGAGGTTAGCAGACCGACTCAGCGACAATCAGCTCTTCTGATGAGGAGACCAGATGCAGACTGGAGCTTGCAACAATTTAGTCAGCTCCTCCCAATCCTGCAGCAGGATGTGTCCACTCCTTATAGCAAAGGGAAGGGCTGAATACATGCAAGGGGGTACATTTAAACCCAGATAGCCATGTTCCTTTTGCCCAAGCTCTGTGACCACACTTTTCTGATCTCAGTTCATGCCACAGCCTGACTGACCTCAGGGCCCAAGGGTGAGAACACAAACCTGTGCTTGCTCCTTGAGTCAGGAGCTGAGTGCACACACAGGGAACACTGTGCGGACAACAGCCAGTGCTCCTTCATCCTCATACTCAGTACCCCTCTGGGCCAGAGCACACAAGAGCTCCCAAAAGTGTGTTATGTATATCTGATCTTGGCCTTGTTGCATTTAATCAAAATTTATAATCATCAATCGTAATATGGACTTTTATTTTGTTGACAAAGATAGCGATTCTCAATTACAGTTGTCAGATGTATGCCAACTGATGGTATGCACTGATGATTTTAAGAGGTCTTCTGGTTTTAGAGATAGTGAAGTCCAAGACTGAGAATGAATGGTATCCCGGGTGGCCGAGGATGTGACATCACTATGTTTTTCGGGACCTAGTGTTGATATACAGGGTCGGCTCTCCAAGCTGTCAGGAGTGACCTACACTCCAGGCTAATCTACTTCCTGTTCCCACAACTTCCTCTTCACATCAGTGACACCAACTGTCCCACAGCAGGTGCTTGGTCCTTCGAATCACTCCTCAAAGGTCTGCTGAGGGCTACTGCATGCCAGGTCACATGTTCTGGGGGTTGGTGAAAGAAGAAAAACCCTCGGTATAGCAGGAGAGGAGGAAGAGGAAGTGTGGAGAGGATAGGGCACTGGGGAGGGAGGGTGGGGCAGGGCAGGGTGGGGCGGGGCGGCAGAAGGGACCCTGTCCCCCTGAGCAGAAGCCTGAGGTTCTGCATGTCCCTGTATGGCACAGAAGACAGAGATGCTGCAAGGTCCCTCAGGAGCTAGATGAATGTTTCTGAGGCTGAAATGTCATGGCCTAGCCCGGAGCTGAGGCGCGTAGGGATGAGGGGGAAGGACTGGAGAAGGACTGGGTCATGAAGGAGGCCTCCCCAAAATCAAGGAGTCCAGGCTTATCCTGAAGCAAGAGAGGAGCCGGAGAAAGCATGCAATCGAGGCTACCTGAGGCTGTGTTTAAGGCCCAAGGGGACCTGTTCTGAATGAGATTGTAAAGCAGGTGAAAGCGCACAGGGCTCTGGGCTGGGGAGATAACAGTGAGGAAAAAGAGGAGGGGGCATGGACCTAACTCAGTGATAAATATGGTGCTATAGGTGAGAGAACCCGCCAGCGACAGCCAGGCATCGTCCCCACATAGCTAAGAAAGAAGTGAGCGACAGGGTCTATGTACAAAGCCATCCTCTCCTGTGAAACGGCTCCCAGTACTGCCCCCCCCCCCAGCCTCACTGGGAACAGGCTGGACAGTCAAGGGTAGACTGATGGACGGTAGGCAGGTAGGCAGACGGATTTACAGGATAATGGAGGGGTGACTAGACGGATAGGTGGGTGGATGGACAGGGGAGGGAGGGGCAGAACGAGGGAGAGCAGAGGCATCCAGGTGGGCAGGAAGGGAGAGGGGCGGGGAATCCAGGGAGATGGGCAGGGGTGAGAGCCAGAGAGCGGGAGCAGGGCCAGGGTGGAGGGCAGGGAATGCTCATCTCTTCTTTATTAGTGTTCCCTATTATCTTAATTGAGAACAACAACAACAACAAAAAAAAAAAACCCGGCCGGGCGGTGGTGGCGCACGCCTTTAATCCCAGCACTCGGGAGACAGAGGCAGGCGGATCTCTTTGAGTTCGAGACCAGCCTGGTCTACAAGAGCTAGTTCCAGGACAGGCTCCAAAGCCACAGAGAAACCCTGTCTCGAAAAACCAAAAAAAAAAAAAAAAAAAAAAAAAAAAAAAAAAAAAACCCGAAGCCTTTCCAGAGCTAGGTGAGCACTGGTCCACGACTGATCCAGAACAATCTCTGGGTGTTGTTACCTGGTCTCCTACTCCAAACTCTGTCTCCCTTCAGCACTATGGAAAGCGTCACTCTGGAACTCACCTCCTGACTTAAGTGTGGGGCCTGGAGTAAAGCCAGACGGACCCAGGATGAAGCAAGACTGTTACCACCAGTTATCCTCTGGGAAACATTTACTTCCTCCTCCTTCTGTTATTCTTCACCTTTATCAGTGCAGTTACCAAGGACGTCCTGCGTGTGTGGTCTGGCTCCGAACCCTCCTTCCCTTCACATCCCCACCCCCTGCCCTGCACACAACCCCACTCCCACTTCACACAGTTTTACTGTTTTATTTGCAGAAGAGCGAAGAGAGGCTCAGAGCTTCTTTTTTAAAAGTTAAAAAAATTTTTTTTTTGATTTGCTTTCATTTTTGATAGCCCTGGCTATCCTGGAACTCACTCTGTAGACCAGACTGGCCTCAAACTCACAGAGATCAGCCTACCTCTGCCTCCCGAGTGCTGGGATCAAAGGCGTGCGCCACCTTCTTCACCCAGCTGAAGGCTCAGAGCTCTGAAGCAACTTGCTCGTAACCACACAGCAATAGCCGCCTCTGTGCACAGCTGTTTTGCACCACGTGGCCAATTCACATCTGCTTCTCACAAGTTGGTCTCCCCACCCACTGAGCCCTCCTGTTAGTTTCCATGCTTCTGCAGCATCTCTCAACCAAGGCAACTTAAAGCTGGGCTTTGTTGCTGTTGCTTTTATTGTGTTTTTGTTTTGGCTTAAAGATTCAGGGGTAGTCTGCCATGGTGGGGAGGACATGGTGGCAGAAGCATGAAGTGGTTGGTCACACAGCATCCACAGCTGGGAGCATAGGTTCAGGCTACTGTTTGGCTTGATATCTCCTTTCTATTTAATCTAGGATCCCAGCCCATGAAATGGTCACCACCCATATTTAGGGGGGCCTTGTTTGTTTGTTTTAATTAACCTACCTAGAAACCCCTTACAGACAGGGATTTGTCTCCATGAAGATTCTAGAGCCCGACAAGTTCACAGTTAATAGTGACCGTCACATCTTCCACTCAACCCACCCACCGCGCCCCCTGGCACTGGGCTCTCGGTGAGGCCAGGCTTCTGCACTCACAGCTGCTCATCCAGAAGATGACTGGGGACGGGAGGCCGGGTGGGGGGTTGCACTGCAGCGTCAAGGGGGCACCCTCTTGAACCACGACGGGGTCTAGGTTTTCCTTGGGCCACAGAGGAGATTCTAAAGAGAAACAGGAGGGAGAAGTGAAGCTGATGGCCAGAACTGGGCAGGCTCAAGAGAAGGGGAAGTGGGAGAATAGGGGAGGCAAGAGAGAGGACATGGAGGGCGGCTCCTGAAAGGAGGGAGACAGTTTTTGTGACTGAACCCTCATCTCCAGCCCGCCTCCCCTCTCCCCTTTTCCAGTGTGCAGAGTAGCTGGTAAGGTTGTACCCGCTAGTCTGAAAGGTTTCTTTCCAGGAATCCTTCTGGAGTGGGAGAGACCCATGGAGGACAGGGCCCCCTGCATGCCCCCCCACCCACCAGGGAGCCAGCAGCAGCCCTGTCCCTGGCACTCACTGGACACCTGGAGGCGGATCCGGTTGCTAAGCGCCGTGCCAAATTTGTTTCGGGCGAAGCACTGATACTCCCCTTCATACTCCTCAGGTCGGCCGCCACTGCGGAAGTCGATCACCAAGGTCCCAGACCGCCTCCTCATGGACACCCGGGGGTCCTTGGCAATGTTGAAGAATCTGCTGTTTCGAGTCCAGTGAAAGCTGCGGATGACAGGGGCCAGGC
Source organism: Arvicola amphibius (assembly GCF_903992535.2). Classification (NCBI taxonomy): domain Eukaryota; kingdom Metazoa; phylum Chordata; class Mammalia; order Rodentia; family Cricetidae; genus Arvicola; species Arvicola amphibius. Next base: position 87,459,083 of record NC_052058.2, on the reverse strand, counting down.
CACCCATATGTACGAGGCTGGAATGGGTCAGTTCCTAGGCCCCCCGTTCAGTGGCAGATGTCTACTCCACCACCCTTCCTCTGTGCCAATGGACCCAGCCCTGGCTGGGCAGAGCCACCTGACAAGCTTGGGAGAATGCAAAGACCCAGGTCATGTCTACTGCGACTGCACATCTGTGAGTGCTGCCACTAGCTAAGGCTGGTGACGGGTACCATGTGTCCAGCTTCCCCAGCAGGTTCTGCTCTGTGAGAACATAACTCAGGGTAAACAATGGTGTCTTCAAAAACCAAGACAAAACAAAAACAGAGTCAGCCCCTTTCCTGACCTTGTGACATTCCTAGTCTCTTCCTAGGAATGCAGGCTCCTTAGTTCACCAACCCACATGTGCCACGGGGCCACCTCTGCTCTGCCACGCTTTAGTAGTATAATCTGCTCTGAAGACATGCGTGGCAGAGGCTGCCTGCTCCTTGTATGACAAGTGCTTCGTGAAGACCATGAAGCATGGACCATGGAAGGGTAGCTTTGGAGGAACTGGCAGGCTAATGGAATAGGGCTGCAAAGAGCCTAAAAGGTACCCCGACTCAGGGCATGGGGGTGGGGGGCTCAGGAGCAGAGCACTTGTCTAGCATGGCAAAGGTGGCATCACCACTACCATGTCCCTCAGCTTGTCCTGGGAGGAGGTTGCAGCCAGCCACACACATTCTTGGCTCCCTGTGCTGATGTGGTACAAACGGCAATGGCTGTTTAGAGTTATTATCCCCACAGAGGTCCCATGTGGAAAAGACCAATCTTAGAGGCGTGCTCACTAGCGCCCCCACTGGCCTTATAGGGTGCCTCCCACTGGGATGAGAGAATTCCTGCTGGCTCTGGGCTCATCAATCTTAGTCTGACTGTCTCACACAAACCCAAAGGCAGAGCAAACCTCCGCCCTGCATGGTCCCCCGATGCTGAACACACTCTGCCACTTTGAAAGTGGAACATATTATTTAAATCTTCACTTTGCTAAAATATGTTGTTCAGCAGAAACAAATCTGGCCTTGGCGGTCAAGGAGTAGGTCTAAACCCTGGTTCAATTTAGCTGGAGACTGGTAGGAAAGGCATTTAAAATCACCACCTCTCCTCAGGAAGACACTGGCCCTGCCGCAGAGGAAGAGGGGCGGATGAATAAGACCATGTAACTGCACGTCACAGTCCGGATAGGACAGGTTTTCCTTCCTGTCTACTGACTTCACACTTGAGACAAACACAAGCTCAGAATGAAAGCCTTGAGTTACCTAGGAAGAGGGACTTCCCGTAACTCACTGAACGTGGCTGGATGATGGCCACACAGGACGGCAAAGCACGTTACAGCAAAAGTCTGAAAATAACATCGAGTTGAGTCTAGTGACACACACCCGTAACCCTAGTACTTAGGAGGGGAGACTGAGGCAGGAGAGTGATGAGTTTAAGGCCAGCCTGGGATGCACACTGAGACTGCAGGGTTTCACTGCAATAGAAACAACCTTTTAATATCTTCTTCCTGGTTTCCTAATGAGGTAAAGTCCCTGCTTTGCTGAATCTGTTAAAAGCCCCATAATACAAGGGCAGTTCTGTTATTCTCAGAGGTGGCAATGGAGGCTCAGAGCTATGAAGCAACTTTCCCATGAGCCTCCGTGCGCAGCTGTTTTGAGCCACGTGGCCACTTCACATTTGCTTCTCACAAGCCAGCCCTCCTGTGTGGCACCTGGTGAATGTCAGTGGAGAGCTTTTGTGTGGATGAACCAGACCTTTTAGAAAGGATTTGTTTTACTTTTAAGTATGTGTACAAGTATGTGCAGGGCATGTGTACATGTATGTGGGTTATGTGTGGGAGCATGTGTGTGGGTGTGAGTGGGGGTATGTGTGGGTGCATGTGTGGGTATGTATGGGGGTATGTGTGTGTGTATGTGTGTGTGTGTGTGTGTGGGTATGTGTGTGTGTGTGTGTGTGTGTGGGTATGTGTGTGTGTGTGTGGGTATGTGTGTGGGGGGTATGTGTAGGTATGTGTGTGGGTATTGTGGGGTGTGTGTATGTGTGGGTGTGTGGGTATGTGTAGGTATGTGTGTGGGTATATGTGTGGGTGTGTGTGTGGGTATGTGTGAGGGTATATGTAGGTATTTGTGTGGGTATTGTTGGGTGTGTGTAGGTATGTGTGGGTGTGGGCATGTATGGAGGTATGTATAGGTGCGTGGGGGTATGTGTGTGTGTGTGTCGAAGTGTGTGTGTGTGTGTGTGTGTGTGTGTGTGTGCGTGCACGTGATTGCCTGAAAGGTCAGGTGCAGCGCATGCTCCTGGAGCTGGAGTGACAGGTGATTGTGCGCATCCTGACAAGGATGTTTGGAACTGAGCTCAGGTCCTCTGCAAGGGCAGTACTCACTCGTAACCATCGAGCCATCTCTCAAGCCCTGTGCCAAACTTCTCAGTTTGCTTGCCTTATGTCTGAACAAGAAGTGGGTCATTTCAACAGTGACTTCCAGGCCCCTCCCCCTCCACTCACCTGGGGGCAGGGTTCCCTTTAGCTTCACATTCAATCAGGATGTTATCACGGGGGTCCACGATGTGGTCCTTCACCGACTGCTTAGTGATAGTCGGGGGCTGGGTCACTGCAACAGGACATATGCGGCAAGGGTCAGAACTTCAGGGACCTGCCCTGGACTTGGTTTAGGGTGTGGCTAAAGTCAAGAGCACCAGGAGCCACCTGGGCAAGCAGGCAAGCAAGCAGGTATGAGTAGTACCCTTTTCTAAAGATGCAGCGTCTTAAACAGAGCCGCAGGATAGGGGTGGATGTTGCAGGTGGAGCACAGGAACCCTTTAAGAAGATCCAGGCTCCCTCTGAGCAACTGAAAGCCAGGCTGTTTCACCCAGGATCACATCCCAGTGCCCAGTACATTGCACAGGGTACCACAGTCCCCGCTGAATGTGTGCTGAGTGGATACAGAAATGAAACCAGCTATGACTGCAGAACTTAGGACTGTGATGGTTCTGAGCCACGAGTCTCAACAGATGGCCAGACTGCTGAGGCAAGAGCCAAAAGAGGCTTCAGTCCCTTGGAGCTTCACAAGGGCTTCCCTGTGGACCAGAAGGCTGGTGTTCTGCCCAGGGGTGCAGTGCCAGTCACCATAGTAGCTGTGGCACATCTCAGCTGCCATCTGTAGACCATCTTCTGCCCACTTACCCATCCTCCCTGCTCTGGGGACATTATCTTCCATTGGCAGAGGACTCACTCTAGGGGATCAAGGCTTGAGCAGCACCCACAGGAAATGAAGAGGCCAGGCCCTCCTCCCTCCCTCCAACCTCCCAGAGGCTCCAGGGCATGGAGGCATACGAGGCACTTACGCTCATTCTGAATGCTTGCTGTTAGTTCCAGTGGGTTAGCATTGGGAGGGGGAGAGAAGGAGAACACTGTTATTGCACACAATTGACCAGCTAACTGTCGGCCATCCTCCTGTCCTAGCTCACAGGGTTGGGGTGAGGAGACGCGGGAACAGCACCGGGCATGGGGATTTCTCCCAGATGTGGAGTTTGACCGAAGAGCCAGGCCAGGTTGGAGAACAGACCTACAAATACCTCATGGAAAAGGTGGATCACTGGGAAGAAGGAGACTCCACAGTAGCAGGATCAGTAACCACCAGAGATGTTACCAGGGAAATCCAAATGTCCCCAAATGACAAGCTGCCTGAAAAGGACCCTTCAGATGCTGCCTGGCACCTGACACCATTGAGAGAGGTGGGAGTCTTGGTGCACAGGGTCAGCATGGAGGTGCTGGGGAGCGAGGAGAAGAGTGGATTTTAACCACTTCTACGGGACAAAGGCCTAACATATAGAAGCACCAAGGACCCAGCACTCTGGTCTCTCATACACTGTTTGTCTCGTACACAAAAGCATGTTCTATGGAAGTCCTGTTCCTGGGGTGACAGTATCCCAGCACATGGCCAAGCCCACCACTCCTTCTTGTGTCTTCCACAAAGGGGACAAAGAAGTAGGCGGCACACATCCTCACAGCCCCGTCTGCACACAGGGGCCATGCACAGGTGTGCTCCTGCTTCTCACACTCTAACCAGCAGGTTGCTCACTGCAGCTAGAGAAGATGCAGGCTATGGCTCCAAGCACCTGCTGAGAGCCTGGATTCTCCTCTGTTACTTCCTTCCAAAGCTGGGAGTAGAGCCAGGCTGGTGCTCTACTCAGGAACCCTACCCTTTCAAAGTCCCACATTTCCGAAAAAATGCCTCCGTGGCGCTGAGGCCTACAAACTGTGCCTTGGGTAGTAAGGTTTCGGGTGTGGAAAGCAAGACTTGGTTCAAACAGATGTGGAGAAAAGACAAAACATGTCTCTCTTCAATGTCTTCTCTTATGCTGCCAAGAGGAAACGACATGACATGACATTGTCACATCATGCTGGTGTGGAGGTCAGGCATGCATGGGCACTATGGGCTGCCTTTCCAGAGTGAGCGCTGTTGGGGAGAGCAGGAGGTAGGGGCTTTGGAGCAGTGTCAGGGAGACTTGATGTCTTCCCACCAGAGTGAAGAGACTTGGAGGAGGTGCAGGCTCAGAAAGGGCAGCCTTCAGGGAGCCAGGGCTCACCCGAGAAAGTCGGCGAGGCAGAGAAAAGGTCACGAAGAAGGGATGGTACGTGGCAGGAATGAGCAGGTCAGGCAGGCTGTTAGCAAAAGAGTCTCCACGGTATGGCTTTTAAAAAGGTTCCATGAGCAAGGTGGTGTGGCCTTCAGAGCGATCAAGAGACATTCTACTTTTTACTTGTCCAGGTTCTGCCTGCGTTGGAAACAAAGGAACGAAAAGCCCGAGAGCAAAGGCAGGAGGCTCTGAATGCGGGCTCTGCGGAGCTCCCCGCCACAGCCCTTTTTTCTGTATGTGATCTTCCTGCCAAGACCAGTAATTCTGAAAAGACTGAAAGCCAGTGGGGCTGGGACAGGAATCCAGGGAGGCGGGGGCCAGTCTCCAGACAGGTAGGGCTGGCCCTTGAGTACTTTTGACCACCAGCTGGGCTCCGGCTTCATTTCAGGACACACTGATGCCTCTTGGTCCTGATGCACCCTGCTTCCAGGCTCTGACCCCCTTCCACGGCATCTTGAATTCAAGGGTGGGTGACCTCACGGCTACAGTCGTGTGGAAGCTGGCTTCGGAGACAGAATATGACTAGTGTCCCCAGAGGTTATTGCAGAGCTTTCAAAATCCATCCTTAGTGAGCGAGCTGGAGGCAGGCCTTGTGACATCACTGTCCTTGACATTGTGGACAACTGGGATCCTTCAGTGAGTGGAGATTCCCAAGTCACCTTAGAGCGGGCTGGCTTCTGACCCTACAGGCTGCCCGCCTGGCTAAGGGCCTTTTGAGCATCTACTTGCCTAGGGGGACGATGACATCTCAGTCACCACTCTGCTCCCAGGGGATTTATTGCAGGGACAGAAGCAAGCCAGAAGACAAACCATGATGGAGAGAAGGTAACAGGGACAACCTGTCTGAGGACAAGGACAACGGTGCTCCTCTTTGTCACCCCACCACGTGCTCCTCTTTCCTTTCACAGAACTTGCTGTCTGATGATGTTGGATAGAGGATGAATTTATGCTTTTGGTTTCCAAGGAGGAGAAAATGGGCCCCTACTCCATCTCTGTGGGTTAAGCGGGTACCTATCCTCGCTCCAGGGCTCTACCTTCACGCCTCTCTTTTCTTCATGGGCTCTGGTAGTTGTTGATCTCTGGGCTTCATCCTGGGAGGATGGAGGATGTGGGGCAGACATGTTACTGAGGCCATCTCATATGGGGATGGGAAGGAGCATCTCTCCATTCTGCTGTCCTCTTCTGTGGGCTCCGAGGCGGGGATGCTGAATCCTCTTGAGTGGAAGGAGCACGGAAGAAAATGCAAGCAAGCTTCCAGGAGACTCACTTTTTGGCAAGGCCATTCTGACTGAGGAGGTGACCCATTACTTTTTTTTTTTAAGGTCATTCTGTTCTCCACTGGGCTAATGGGAGGGAGGTGGCGTGTGACTTCACTGGCAAGGCAATTGGAGCCAGAGGCTGGGCGCGTCAATAAGGGATTGTGCAGCCATCCAGGGTGCTGCTCCAGAAAGCTGCTGTGCCAAGCGCCAGAGTAGAAGCAGTGTCCCTGCCCTAGAGGCACAGAGAATGCCCTGAAGGGACAAGCGAGTAAGCGCCTGGCAGGACAGTCTCTCTTCCGATATCCCCAGTCCCACCCTCCCAGCAAAGGGGTAAGTTAGGAACAACTGACTGGCCCTAAGCCCAGATGGCAGGTAAGCTCCGAGAATGTGGGAAGGGCTGTGGTTAAGTCAGAGGAGGAATCTGCTGAGGAAGTCCGTGTCCTTGCTATGTCCTCGTTCTGAGGTCAGCTTCTGTAGATGAGTCATTGAAATGGGTCCACAGCAACCAGAAGCCACGGTGCTTTGTGGGGTATCCATCCTGACACAGCCAGAACCAACTACAGCCATGTGGTAGAGACTCCTCTCAGAGAGGTGCAGCTGTCAGGAGCCAACTCTGCCTCTTCCCTGCTCCCTAACCCGTCAGCTAAGGGTGGCATCGACATCCAGACTTCCTGTGAGAACCGCACACACTGAGATCATCACCGTTCTTAGGTCTCTGTCTGGCCTAGGGCAGCTGCAGTTCCAATGAGGTCCAAGGACTAAAAGAAAGCAGGACCAACGTTCCATAGCACGGGCAGGAGACCCAGATTCCATTCTGCCTTTATCACCACGACAGGTGTGACCCTAAACAAGGAACGGCTTGATCTGCATAGACAACATAAAAGGATGGGTCCCCAGTCCCCTCCAGGATGCTGGGATGGAGAATCAATGGCGAGGAAGTTAGGGCCCTCAGCCTTCTGCCTCAGGCAAGTACATGGGTTTCCTGTTGTATTCCCGTCTCCAGTAGAGCTCAGAAATCCGTATTTTCAGTATAGAAGCCCAAACCATCTATTTCTAGGTTCACGCTGCAGGAGCCCCTCCCCCACCAGACCCACGTATCTAACGGCAGCTGAGTGAGAAGTGGCAGAAGGGAAATGAGCCTTCACCATGTTCTCGATAACCTGATTTCCTCCGCGCCCTCCTCTCCAGGGACACACCCTTATCAAGCCTATTAAGACTGTCTGCCTGGCTGTTAATGAGAATCTCCTTGAGCCGGCCACAGACGGTCACCATGGGAACGCTGGTCTCACAGCTCTCCTCTCTTCCTCCTTCCCCGTATAGATGCTCGGGCAGGAGTGGTCTTGGCCAGTTTGTTTCTGGGATCAATTCGTAGTTATCACTGGTCTCTGCCATCCAGAAGTGCAGACCCCTCCGGGGTAGCCGTTACTGGAGGAGGTCTGGCTTTAGAGCTCGGTGGGGCCTTCTTAAAGGCCATCTTCACCTCCTGTCTCCTTCGTCCATCTGTTAACTGGAGAGAGCCCAAGTCTATCTTGGCATCACATGGACTCCATGAATTCCTTGAGCCAGAGAGTAGGGGGCAGGGGGCTATGCCTATACGTTAGTGCTAGGATGCAAAGATACCCGGCATACGTGTCAAAACAGTGTATGCTTACACACATGGCCAGGAAACAAGGAGCCAATCAACAGCCACCAGGGAACACAGTACCAGAGACGGTGGAGAGAGAAACAGACATCAGCGTGGCAGGTCAGGTTCAGACAGGCACTGCCACCATGAACAGAAATGAGCCCCATATTTTAATAGTTCCGAGGGAATCCTGGGATAGAAAGAACCTGTGCCTGGCTCTCCCATGGTAACACATTATGGCTCATGTCTTACTTGGCTGTTTCTTTTACAAAGATAACGCCCTGGCCAATCCTCTCCCAGGCTATCCACCGTCGTCCTTATTCCTCCAGCCAAGACTGGGCATTGGCTCTGGGTGGATCAAGTTAGAGAGACTAGCAAGGACACCCTACCACACTTGATCCTGGAAACTGCTTTTAGAAGGGGTAAGTCAAGGCTAAGGCCAGGTGGGTAGGTATGAGGAGCGAGGAGAACTCCAGGCGGCTCTCTGAATTCCCAACTGTGTCACCCTCCGTTCCACTTAGCGGGTTCCAGGCAACACAGAGCCCAGCTTATCCACAGCCCTAAGAAGAGGCCTGCATCTTAGTTTCCAGTTTCCAAGTGGGAGCCTACATCAAGTCTTTGGAGAAAAGCCCAGTTCCAAAGCCTGGAATCCACTGTTACCCCTCTTCCCCTCGTCTCCCTGACCTCCCTCCCCAACGCCGATTCCTCCAATATCAGGAGTAAGATGAAAAGAGCGGGCACAGAACTCACGATCCATTGGAATCTCAATGGCCCCTCCGGGGCTGAGGAGGAAGAGGATGAGGGCTGTGTGGATCCAGGGTAGTGCCTGCTGCCTGTCCATCCTCAGCACCGGGCCTTGCTCCCAGCTGCCCAGCCCTCGGGCTCTCGACGCCTATGCCGCTCCACAGGGGCTTTTCAGACAGCGCTCAGCTAGAAAAAGAAAACAGCAAGTGAGTTTCTCTTGAACTCGTGATTTGCTCTACTCACCCACCCGCCGGGTCTCAAAAGACTTGAATCTCTCGGCCACAGAGTTTGAGAATCTCCTGGACCACGGTTTCTAACATGGAATCAAACAATCCATGGCTGTCTTATGTACTATAGGGTTTGGAAGCGCCCCTGGTCTCTACCTACCCCACGTCAGTAGAGCCCAGCAAGTCCTGTTGCTAATCAAAAACATTTCTGGACATTGCTGCTTGTCCCAGATGTCTCAGATGCTGCAGGTGGCATCTCCAGAGGACAAATCCACCAGTGACTAAGACCCAGTATGGAATAAAGGTAACTGCATAGAGGAATTGTTAAAACACACACTGGCCTAGAGGTCCCGAACAGATAAATGTACCAACTCAAAGTTTCCCTGGACTTGGCTCTACTCTCCCCGCGAGTCTCAAAAAAACTCAAGGGGCCTGGAGCAAAATGTGTTTGGGTGAGGACATAGAAATAAGATCTCGCTGATGATCTTCAACCCTAAGGGGAGGCAGGAACACTGTCCAAGAAGAAGGGATGGGCTGGGACTCAAGTCCAGCACTCTGAGACTGCCTGGAGCTCCGAACTACTCCAGCCTGCCAGCATTATGGGGCCACGTCAAGGGGAAGGCCACAGATGGAGACGCCAGAATCCCTTCAGCTTGCCTCAGCAAATATCTATATCAGCTGAACACACAGCTCCACTCCTGCTTTATTTGGCTGGAGCCACAGTCAACTACACCCACCCACCCATCCATCCAAGTAGGTAGAGGACAGAGCCCAGGCAAGAGCTCCTCAGAGGTGAGGCCATTGTTCTGGAGTCCTGTAGTAGAAAGCATCACAGTCTCTACCTCCCTATGCCAGAATGAGGGATTCTGGCTCATATTTCAGCAGCTGAGCCCAAAACTAGCCTCCCCCCATGTGTGTGTGCATGCGTGCGTGCATGTGGTGTGTGTGTGTGTGTGTGTGTATGAGTGTGTGCATGCGTGCGTGTGGTGTGTGTGTGTGTGTGTGTCTGGTCTCCATCTACCTGCCTCCCTTCTCATGGCCACCTCTTTGGTTTGGACCACACCAGGGTTCCAGGCTAGAGTGACTGAAACAGCTCCCCAAGTATCCCTGCTGCTCCTACCTCTGCCTTCATTCATCCTCTGTCCATGGCCAGAACTGTTATTTCTAAAGCAGAAATACAAACATGCCATTCCTCGTCACCTCTCACTCTTGTCCCCAAGTTAACACTAACTTCCTTTACTGGCTTGACACCCCAAACCATGTGTCCCCCTGGACTCTCCCACTCTCCCCTGGCATGCTGGTCCTAAGGGCCTCTGTGTATGTTGCTCTGAACCCTGGGAAAGAGCAACCTGTGTGCAGGACAGTCTGTGCTCTTGGCTCTCTCGTTAGGATTTGCTAAGTGTTACTTAGGAGTTCCCTGAATTTCTACTTTGACTCCAACAATGGCATCTTTGGCTTTGTATTCATCCCCAAAAGTCACTTGGAGGCTCAATAAATGGAAAAGTTTCCTTATTACCCAGTCATAGGAATTTACCACAGGACCAAATAGCCCCTCAAGATGTGTGACAGACATAAGTATGGGTAAGAAAAATGATCAAGTAAATGTATAATTGAAATAAGTTGCTTAGATGGCATTATTTTAAAATATATTTTATTATTTGAGAATTCTATAAAATGTATTTTGAACATCTTTATCCTCTCCCCCACCTACTCCCATATCTCATCTCCATTCCTTATCTACACAAGACAGAGTTTTCTTCTTCTTTTATTAATCCCACCCCGTCCAGTTTGTGCTGCTCAGTTACTTCTGGGAGTGGAACTGCCCTGACCTTACTGAGGGATACATCATTAAAGAAAACTGGCTCTTTCTCCCAGCAGCTAACAAATGCCAATCACTCCTCAGCTAGTAGTGCTTTTGTGCTCACCTGCCCCACTCCACGCTGGGATTTTGTCTGGCTGGAGCTTGTGTGGGTCTAGAGCCTGTTATCACAGCCATGATGCATGCATGATTGCAACTGCCCGCTGTGTCCGGAAAACACTGCTTCATAGGGTTGTCAACCACTTCTGGCTCTTAGAATCCTTCATCCCTCTTCTGTGAAGATCCCTGAGTCCGTGTGTGTGTGTGTGTGTGTGTGTGTGTGTTCCTCTAGAAGACTACTAGGTGGCACAAGGAAGCACAAGGTGGAGAGTGACTAAGTTGGAAAGAACCTCCTCCCTACAGGTCAGATGCCAGGAGGTCAGTGAGCTGGTAGAAGACAGAGTAGGAAATCTTCCAAGGATGGGCCCTGTGGCTGGAAGGCATCACAAGGGTTAACTCTCCAGAATGGTCCTTACACTGTCCTTCAGAAAGGCCACTAACACTTCACCTTGCCTTACACATCTCCAAAGATCAGCCTGACTTTCTGGTTGAAGCCCCAGTGTGGAGGGAGCTTGCACTAGGGAAGGCATAGCCTTCCTAGAAGGGGGTAGTTTGGGCTCACTGACCACTGTGTTCTTGGCTCAGGACCTGCCAAGGGCAGAATTGATGGGAAAGGGACGGATGTTCATTCTGGGAATTTTGATAGAACTAGAAAGCCAGAAATTATTCATTAATCAGAAACACATTGGCAGGGAAAAGCCCAGCTGTTGGGGATGTTTGAAATTCACAGTTTAACAACAGAGTAGATAAAAGACATCAAGATAACCACATTCTGCTCCTGATAAATCCCTTCTTTGTTCTCAGGAACCCATCCCCCTACAACCAAATGTTGGAAGAAAAAAAGCTCAAAGGTTATTTTATTTTATACAAGCTATTTAATTTTAAACAACTCCCTCACTTTTTAGATGAAGAATTAGTAGCAAAGGAGGACAAGAGACTTGCTTAGGATCACCCGGCTGGTTAGTGCAAAGCTAGGAAAAGAATCCAGGCGTCCTGTGGTCTAGACCAGGACTTTTCTACCCAGTTTCCTTGTCTTTGTTACACAGCAAAGTCCCAAAATAAAGATGTTATTTTAAAAGTCAGTATAATTTGTCAGTTTTCCCGAAACTTAAACAGAAAACTATCCATGACCCTCAATTTTACTAGGTATATGTGCCAAGGATTTAAAACAGGTTCTTAAGCAAGTACATGTGGACAGCTAGCTGTTCACCAGAGCATCACCTACAATGGCCAAACAGTAGAAACAGCTCAAACATCCGTCCGAGGTGGATGGAGAAATAGATCGGTGGATTTTTGGATGATTATCCATCCACAGAAAAGAATGAAATGCTGACATAAGCTATTCTGTGAATGTGTTTAGTGAAAGAGCCCACCCTGTCACGCACAAATGACCCCAGCTATAGATTTCCTATAAATACCCAGAATCAGTAATTGCAGAGACAGAACACCACTGGTGCCAGCCCGACCCTGGGGGATGCCACAGGGAGTGACTGCCAGTGGCATGACTTTCCTCTGAGAAATAAAGGTGGTTTGGAACTAAACTAGAGGCATTCGTTGTGAGTGTACTGACTGTCAGTCACTTGTCTACTTAAAATGGCTTATTTTTAGATAAATTTCATACCAATAGAAGAAAGGTATAACATTGGTCTCTGTAACATTCTCACGGGGATGGAAAGGGGCAGAGGAAGGTGGGTGACTGGAAGTAGAGACACAGCAGCGCCCCCGCCCCCCCAGCACAGAAGACAGGCGCACATGCACGACCCTTCCCACACACTGTGAGGAGATTTCCATCTGAGTCAAGGGGATGGGGGCTTAGAGTTCTAGCTCTGGGAATAGAAGACCAGGGCACAGTGAGACAGAGCGGTCTGCCACAGTCCTCACACCAGCAAGGCCCACGGTTCCCCCAGCCTGATAACCAGGGGAAAGGAGGCAAGGGGACCGGGTTCCTGGCCTACAGCAATGACACCCACATCTCTACAGACTGCCTGATTTACTGTCAACCACAGTGGCACAGCCATCACTCCATGGCCAAGGCATGTCATCCCCAGGTCCCTTTACCAGGCCTTCCCAGTAACATAAGGGCTGTATTCACTTCGCATCCTGTTGCTGTAATAAGCACCCCGACAAAAGAGTTTATTTCATCTCACAGATCCAGATTATAGTTTCTCTCTAGAGGAACAGGAGCCTGAAGGAACTAGTCACATCCATGGTCAAGAGCAATTCAAGGCCCCCTGCCCAGAGGAGGTGTCACAGTGGTTGGGTCTTCACACCTACATTGATTAAAGTAATCCCTGATAGACATGACCACAGGCCAATCTAATCTAGAAGATCCACCATTTCGACTCTCTTCCCAGGCTATTCTAGACTGTATTCAGTTGACGATAGAAACTAACCATCACAAGGATTAATGCATTAGGGAGATGGTGGCTGTGTGGGCTCTGATCAGAGCCCCTTGGTGGGATGAGGAAGTCTCATTCCTACTTCTGAACTCTGAAACTTCTGGGGGAGGGGCCAAATCAAGTTTGGGATTTTTTTTTCCTTGTGAACATGGATGTCGAGCAACTTCTGTGACCTTGTTCAGAAACAGTCCACACCCTTGAGCGACCTGCCTGTGCATCTGTGAGCCTCCTGAGCGACTTAGATTTGAAACGTGAATTTGGTCCTGATGGGCCACCAGGGAGGATGCTGGCATGCTGGCTCTTGATCTAGTTCAAGGGCACTAGCCGCGCATTCGGACTGCCTGCTCAGTTAATGTCATATTCCCACTCAGAAGGCAGAGCCCTAGGCCTCAGAGCTTGTGCTTCTCTACTGATATGTGGAGATGAACCCAGCCCCTATCCCAGAAGCGCATCCTCAGGCATCATGCTGCCTTCACGGGACACACAGCAGAAGCACCACATATGCTTGCTGCTGCCATGGATCAGGACCTCTCCTCCCAGGGATGAAAGGTGTGCGCACACTGGCAGCCTGTGTGACTATCCACGAGGGCTGAGTAGCTCCGTGAATTATCTACTTATTGTCGCAGCTTGCTTTCCCATCCCTCCTTTTGTTTTTCTGGGTCCCGGTGGCTCCCCCACCCCGCCTGCCCCCAGACTGAAGGCCCCTGGTGTTGATCCTACAAGCTGTCTCTGACAGATGGAATAGGTGCCCGCAGCTCCCTCCTTCAAGCTGTTGCCTTCAGGAGCGACATCCCCACAGCCCTGTCTCAGGCAGGCTGTGACAGAGGTACAATATATCTGAAGTGACAGAGAAAGACAGGCAGCCTGGAGATGATATGGCTCAGCTGGTGGCTCTGGTCCCCTGAGCAGTGGCTGCCACAGGCTTTCGGGCAGCAGACATTCATCCACGCTGCAGCCCCACCTGGCGCACGCACTGAGCTAGGGAACTCACACGTGGGTGGAAACAAGGTTTGTCCACTCTCGCGTACCCCACATTTCCAAGGAGATCACAGAAAATGAACTGGAAATGGCCAAAATGAGGTGACCAGGAGGCTTAAGTTTAAGGATGAAAACACCATCCACGCACACACACTGCGGCAGCTCTATCGAGCAGGCACAGAAGCGTGAGGGTGCCTTCCCGTAGGCAAAGGAAATCCATTAACGGTGACATAGGAGGATGGAGGAGCATTGTTCAAAGCTGAACGGAAATGAGCTACCAAGACATGAAAAGATGGAGAAGATGCTTGGATGGATAGTACAAAGAGAATGACTCCAACTGTACATCATTCCGAAAGGGCAGGATATGTCAGTAAGGTCAGAGGGTGCCAGGAGGATCTGGATCACACCATACTTGTGGACTGTAGACTTGCACCATTACAAAAATTTCAGACCCAAGAAATACACAATAGCAAGTGTGGTTCCTGCTCTACTGGGGGCTCTGGTGATAATGGTACATGGCTCCAGGACTATCATGGGATCCAGCAAAGGACAGCACTGATGGAAAGCCTCTGCCGTGGGGTCAGCAAGTGTGTGTGAGTTCTCTGTACCAACTCAGTTCTGCCATGAACCTAAAACTGCTCTTTAAAAATTAAGTTTATTTAAGGAGGAGGAGGAGGAGAAGAGGAAGAGGAAGAGGAAGAGGAAGAAGAAGAAGAAGAAGAAGAAGAAGAAGAAGAAGAAGAAGAAGAAGAAGAAGAAGAAGAAGAAGAAGAAGAAGAAGAAGAAGTCACAACAGGAGAGCCTGGGTTGAGGAAGGCCTTTGGAAGAAGGTGACATCTGGGCAATTCCCGATGTGGCATCCTGAGTGTCAAGGAGCCAATCTTGTAAAGGTGGATCAGAAGAAGCATCCTATGGAGGGAGAACTACTTGTGCCAAGGCCCTGCAGCAGCCAGGGTATTGGGACATGCAAGGGATCGAAAGAAGACAGCATGGCCGATGAAAGCGTGCACAGGGACGGGGACACGAACGTCTACACAGAGGCCTCTGATGGCCAGCATCAGGAACTGAAACTATATTCCAGGCATCCCAGGTTTTCAGCAGGAATGATGCCCTGGTTAGATCTGTGTGCAAAGGCCACCCTGGTTGTAGTGTGGAGGGATCAGATGAAAGCACAGAGCCACTTTGGCTCCACAGTCTCTGAGCGAGGCCAGTCTTCAGTTTCTACCCTCATATCACCCAAACCTGGTGCAGCCCACTTTCCAGCCTTGAGGAACTTTGCACCAAGTGTTCAGGGGTGAGGATGGAGCTGACATTTTCTCAAGACCCTTAGCCCCAAGTCTCACATCAGGCGAGTGGAGCATTCTTTGGAAGAGCTTCAGGAGCCTGTTCCGAGGGAGGTACAGGAGGAAGCTGGGTGTCCTGTTTCCACAGCTACTCCTCAGGCAGAATGCCACTGGGATGGGCACTTAATGACTGGATTTTGTCCCCAAAGCCTAGTTCACTAAGATCAGCAGCTCTGCTCTGTCCCCTTCCCCTCAGTGGTCTACTTCTCAGTCTCAGAAACACTGGAACCAGGTGACCACGGACTTCATCTTCAGAAACTGGGAGCTGAAATAAATCTTTCTTCCTTCAAGTCAAGTTTCTCGGTATTTGTCACAACAATGGAAAAAATGATTAACTTCGTCAGTGACTTCAGTTTCCGTCTTCAGACCTCTGTTCCCATTTCAGGACCAAGCAGGGAAGCTGTGTATATTCCTCAGTCCCCCAAGATGCCCTGCTGCAGGGACATCCTCCAGCTTTTCCACCCACCCGGAGCCTTCCTTTTCCCACGCTGAAGCCTGCCCATTCCCAGTCTGGCCTGGGCCCTGCCACATGGAAGGGATGGAGGCTGGCTTCCGATCCAGCTCAGAATCCATAGGTTCTCCTGTTTGCCCTCCCTCTGGGTGGTCACTGTTGGCTCCTCACTCTTTTCGCACAAATCGCTGTCTTCCAAGTTTGCCTGGACCAGCCTTCCTTCTCACCCGACTCATCACTGATCACCCAGGCTTAGGCCCCAGGGCAACCTCTCTACCCAGAAGGCTTCCTTAGCCTTCCCTCGCCACTCCCTCCCACCAAGTCTGCAGGAGGCCCTCGCCTTTTATGCTCTCAAAGCATTCTGGGATATTCTCACTGTAATGAATGCGACTTCTTGGTGCCAGAGAGATGCCTGTCTCCCCAGCTGTACCCCAAGTTTCTTGTGGTTGGAGGCAGCATCTTATCTAACCAGCAAGATGCCTGCAAGCACGTACGAGGTGCTCACTTAACATCCAGGCTCTCCGCTCATCCACAGCACCGCTCCCTTCCTGGAAGAATTTCCCACCCTTCCGAAGAGGGGCTTACTCCATCCTAGTTTGGGAGGGAGGCAAGAATTGACACAATCAGCACTGCCCAGCGCACCACAACTATTTAGGAACAGACACCTGCTGGTACTTGGCGACTTTCACCGAGACAGCTGGGGAAGACACGTTCCCTTTCTCTTGGGAGAGACCTTTCAGGGGCTCATAAGGGTATATGTAGACTGCAGGTAGATAGCTGGGTGGGGCTTAGTGGCAGACTGCTTGTCCTAATGTATCCCCCTACTCTGTGGGTGCAGCCCGGGAGGGATGCTGCTCAGAGGTCTCCTCTCCTTGTGCCACCACTTCCTATCAGTTCCAGATCCACAGGGGACCTGGGAAGGGTGGGAGGGGGGAATGTCACATTCCAGGATATCTGTCCCATCTCCAAGGCCTTCCTGAGATTTGAGGGTTCCCAGGTCATGACGGGCAGGCTCTGATGACTGACTGGCGGGGGACAGAAGCTGGCATGGAGAATCCCAGGATGGAAAGTGGACTAGCTGCTGCTGTGAACCAGCATGGAGAACACAGAAGGAGGAGCAAGCAGGCTCAGGGTCGGGGGTGCAGAGAGACTGGGCTTGGCACAGGGGGTAAGTTCCTTTGGAAATGCCTCAGAGCCATGAATAACAGTCTTGTAGGCTCTCCCAGGCTGTGTGTGAATTGATGCCTAGGGATATACCAATAGAGAGAGCTGAGGCCACATGCCAGCAATTAACTCTTGGAATAAGCTAATCAAGGGACTAGAATAGTACTACAAGAACCAACTAAGGAACACATTCACACATCACTGCCATGGGAAATTGTGGGGGAGCAGAGAGATAATAAAAGCCCCCAGTGCCAACGCAAACCCCAGCTACTCCCATTAACAAGACAGGCAGCAAGGCTGATCACAACAGCTGCCTGGCAACAACCTGCTTAGGAATCAGAAAGGAGCCGGATTGGGGGATCAGAGACGCATCTGAGCATGGAGTAGGAGATTTGTCAGGGTTCAGATTCATCCCACGAGCCTGGAGAGTCCTGTGTGGATCAGCAAGCCCTCCCCTGCTGGAACAGAGGACACAGGCAAGCCACTCCTAATATGAACCCATGCCATTCTCAAATGGTTTAGACATAAAAACAAACCGCAGTGGCTCAGGCCGTCACTAGAATCACATTCTCACCCAACTCTTTCTTCCTCTCCCCTCCTTGAAGGACAGAGAACCAGGTGTGCTGGTCTGCGAGAAAAAAGCTGAAGGGCTAAGCCCATGTTCCTATCCTCAGTCAACCCACACTGAGAACACCATGTCCCCCGTCCAGCCCAGACTCACACCTACCCTTTCCAAGCCCCAAACCCATGCTGGTATTCGCTGTGTTGACTTACTCCAGTGTTCAGGGTCCTCACTGACTCCTCCGAGTCTCTGCCATTTCCCCTGCTCTCCAGGGTACCCTATGCTCATCCCTGTGGTGGTCACGGCCTCTTGCACTGTGGGAAGAGCTATCCTGTGTCAGCACCCTGAAGACTCCGAGTCTGGTTGGCCTGCATCTTGTCTCCCTCTGCGGAGAGACAGTGGTAACTTCTCACGAGCTGGTTGAGCAGCCATCGTTTCTGATGCTGCCTATTACCAGGAGGTATTTGGCTCATCAGTAAGTCTGCCTAATAAATCACCAATTAATAAAAGGCCTGGTGAATCTGCTATTAGTGGTTGTGTGGAGCAGCAAGACACCAATAATCACTGGGCAGTATTGACTTGGCAGCCTCAGAAGAGAGCCTGGTCCTGCCTAGCAGACACCCTAGATGTATTTGTTTCCCACAATGCTCCCCTACTTCTTACTCAGCGTTCTGTCTGAACTCAGGTAGACCACCCGCAGGGCCATCTTCCCAGGCTCTCAGAATGCGGTTGCGCAGGTGTCCTGTCCCAGTCACCCACCATTCACTCTAGGACATCAGCACTAGGTTCTGAAGATGCCCCGAAGTAAGGGGGTCAGCCTGGGACACCTGAGGCCCCACTCTGTGAGTCCAGATTCCAATCTGGCACTGCAAGGAAACCCAACCGATACAGGGGGCCTCATCCCTTAGCCCAACAAGCCAACCAAGAATCACTAGGCCTCATCTATGATCCAGCCAGCCATCAAGAGTTCTTTGGGAATACATTTGTGCCATTGCTGCTTCTCTCGTCCTTTGAAGGACAGAACTAGGAAAGACATGATGGTAGCAATCAGTGCCCATCCTAGTAGCCGATGTTAGCCAGCTAGACCCCATGTCTCCAAAGTTCCACACACTCATAGACCAGTATCACCAGCTGGAGACTAGCACAAGCCCCGTGGTAAACATTTCACACTCAAACCATAACCTGGGGTTACGGGAAGCCTATCCCAGGGAGATGGAGCAGCAAGTATGGAGAAGAAAGGCAGAGAAACCTCTGAAAGAGCAGGCAGGGTTCCAGCTGTCTTCCCAGCATACCATCATTAAAGGGAGTGGCTCGGAGGAAGGCTAGGGAGACAGTGACAATAATCCTGTGTGACAGACCCCAAGGGTGAGCGGGGCTCAACAGTTGCATCTGGTAAGAAGGAAGGACCCAGATGGGATAGAAGGTGGAGACGTGGAGTAGAACACCATAAAGAAAGGGATCCCCAGAATTAATATTAGAAGACGTGGGCTCCTCATAGAGAGACGCGTAGAGTTCCCACACGAGGTGGTCGTCATGCAAACAAAGCACGGTCTGGTCTGTCACTCAGCCAGTGACTGGAATGCAGGGCATATGCATTGTAGCTTGGAGAAGTCTCAGTAACCAGACACAAGGACCACCTAGTGCATGGTTCCATATATATGAAATCTCCAGAACCATGGAGTCAAGGACATGGGAAGCAGACTAGTGACTGCTCAGGGTTGGGGACAGAGAGGGGACAGAGCCCAAGTGCTAATGAAATGTATGACTTTGCGGGGAGGGGTGTACTGGGAATACAATTACAAAAATTCAATGGTTGGGAGGTGTCCAGTACTAGACCCTAGCAAAACACTGTGTATGCAAACCATCATTGAGCTGTATACATTTCTAGTATATGAATTACACCTCACTAAAGCAGTTATTAGAAGCATTAACAAGAGAACTTAGAGGGCTTTGTTTTAGAAAAATGTGATACTTCATAAAGGAAAATGATTAAATTTACAAATCAGGTTTCAAATGTTGGAAGGAATTAAATTGATTGTATATTAATGGCACCAAAATGATGTTAAGGAGAAAATTATAAAATTGGAAATAAAAAGCCGGGCGGTGGTGGCGCACGCCTTTAATCCCAGCACTCGGGAGGCAGAGGCAGGCGGATCTCTGTGAGTTCGAGGCCAGCCTGGTCTACAAGAGCTAGTTCTAGGCCAGGCTCTAAAAAAGCTGCAGAGAAACCCTGTCTTAAAAAACAAAAACAAACAAACAAAAAAAAACAAAAAAAAAAGGAAATAAAAGGTTAAGAGAGCATGAGATTTTGAGATAAAAGGAAGGAGACTCCAGACAGCCACTCCTTTCCCTTTCCACAGGGAAGTCAGCCGAGCAAGTCCCTTTACCCTCTCTGTTCCAAACCTCGGGGCCCCACTCCCAACACTGCACAGTAGATTCTCAGGCTTGACCAGTGGGTATCCTTTTGAGGTCCAGACCATGGTCCACCTGAGGACACCTCTGTTCACGACACACACACCATGTGGGGGAATCCAAGCCTAGTGTGGCAGGCACTGTTCTAAAGCCAGTTGGAAGCCAGGCTGATTCTAGCAGAGACAAAATTATAGAAGAATTTGGGGTGGGGGGAAGAGAGGTGACCTTCACTTCTGTAACCAGATTATGAACTTTCTGTGAGCAAGAGAGATGTCTTCTATGTCCCCAGCCCATGACAGAGTTAAGTGTCAGTGCAGAACTGAGCAGAACTGGGTTTAATAACTAGCCGGGAGCCGTACAGAAAAGAGGGATATGCCAGATCCCGATTTGGAGATTTAACGTTAAGAAGTGATATGTGATCTCCATGGCACATGAAGGACCTGGGCTTAGAGTTGCAGGCCCACCCCAGCCGGGCAGACGCTTGCTGTTTCCTCTCAGAGCCACGGTCTCCCTGTCTGTAGGAGAGGGGCTATACACTCATTTTTTGCAGGGTCGCTGTGACGGTTATTAAATCCATCCATGAGCTTCTAACCCAAGCCTGTATCTAACGCTAGCACACCTTCTCTTCAGGAAATGCCAGATTTTTATCCTTCCCGCCAAGTTATAACTGAACCTGGCTTACTTCACTACCTGGTTTTGGGCAATCCGGGCTTTCACATCTATTCATATACCTGTCAGTGAGACAGTGCTTGTGCCAACACTGTCTGGCCTGATGCCCAAGGAGCCACCATTCCCTCTCAGGACCAGCACCAGGCTATCGGCATAAATAGTGTCTGGTCCACTCAATAAGAACAGAGGGCCCCTGAAGGATCCCAGACCAGCCACTATACTTTTGCTCTCCTCCTTCCTGCTCTGACACACCTGTCTCCAAAGCAGCCCATACACCTCTTCCCACCAGCTCCTTCCACCAGGACCCAGTCTGTCTGCCATCAAGAGAGAGTGGAGTCGGTTCTGACAGGACTCCATTCGGTGCCAGTAGCGGGTTTGCTAATGATATTCCATTGCATTTTTTAAATTCCTGTCTGCTGTGACAAGTAGGGCACAGAAGGAAAGGATGGAGCCAGCAGGAGGGAGCTACAACCTGCCCATCCTCCTCCCTCTTGCTTTCCTCCCCTGCCTTCTGCATTTACATCCCAGGCAGACAGCAGTCTGAATCCAACTGCCATTCCGGCAAGCAAGCAGGCTCCTACAGACAGGAAGAACGTGAAAACAGGAGGTGGGGAGGGGGTTGCAAAAAGGGGGGAGGCAACAGAAAGGGGGAGATTTTTCCCAAGTTAAGTCGCACCATTTGGCCCGGAGTCTGGTTGTGAGAAGGCTGTGTGTGCCACCAGACATCGGGAGAGAAGCTTTGCCACAGTCTCTGGCTGTCTTATTAGAAACCAGAACTCAGGGCGGACACACTGTCTCTAGTCTCTGTTAGTGAGATGGGCTTGGGTTAGCAGAAAGGGCCAAGGGGAAGCCAGGTGAGCCTGTTATCTCAGCGCTTGGGAAGAAGAGGCAAGAAGACTGTGAGGTCGAAGCCAGCCCAGACTACAGGTGAAACCGGCTTAAAAGAAAAAAAGAGGAGAAAAATTGTAAAGAGCTGAAAAAGGAGCCTAGATGTGACCACAATGCTCCTGCTAAAAGATGGTAGAAACAGGAGCTCCTAGGCCCCAGCTGTCACTGCTGCCAACCATACATGTTCCCTACTCCTGCCTGTCTCAGCACCCATGGGCAAAGATGGCTAAATGCTGATAGCCAGGAATCAATTTTGAGAAGTCAAATAGTCCCCAGTGAAGTGTACAGCCCTGGTCCCATGTATCCACAGCTGTGGGTCCTGCGCATGCTCTGTGTCTGCATGCAGCCTGGGATGAGGAGGCCTTCTGTGGCTGACAGGCGGAGGGGCTTAGGGATAGGAGTGCAATTAACCAAATGGATCCATTTGTGAAATCGAAGGCCTGGGGAAGCTGGGTGGTTTCCCTGCATGAGTCAGAAGACAGGTGTCTGCTCTGAGTGACCCCAGATGACAATGAGTTGGGGCACTGGGCACAGGAAGGGTTCCTCCTGCTGGGAGGGGAGGAGAAGGGAAAGGGCAAAGCTCAGGAGCAGATGCCTGGGGCAGCTCCAGATGGCAGGGGGCTGAGAACAAAGAGAGAAGAGACAGAGAAGACCTGAAGGGCAGGGCTCCTTCCTGAGAAGGCTTCCCAGCTGGAGCCACCATGTCCGAATCACATCTGGGACCCGGAAGACACCGCTCAGGATCACCATGCAGTGTTTTCAGGAACCTAGACAAACCAAGCTGGAAACACCCTTAGCCCCAAACCTAAAGTGAGCTGCTGAGAACCAGAGTCGGACTGTGGGGACCCAGACGCGGGCGTGACACTGTCTCAGGTCCTTAACCTCTGTGACTTCGATTTCGCCATCAGAGAGAGCTGAGTACTAAGGATTATTGTTTCAAAAGAGCTGATGCGAGAGAACACGGAAGCTGCATGTATGTGCAAAGCATGGGCCCCACATGCAGAAGCACCATGAAATACACGGTGATAAGGATGACCATTGCCACTGGCCAAACACCGGGCGGGTCCTGGTCTCGCAACAGTCATGTGTCTGTTCACATACAGTCTCTGCACTCTTTCAGCTTCTGTCTGTCCGTCTTCGAAAGATGTTTCTTCTTCATTACATCTGGCTGTGCAGTGTGACGTCATGGCAATGGTGCACTTAACAAATGTGATGAAAGAAAGGAAACTGAGGCAGGACTGAGGACTGCCGACTAGGCGGATACATCTGAGACAGCTGGACTGAGCATGCTCTGATCAGGGATCTCACATACAGTGGGCTCCAGGTTCCAGGGTGTTTATGTCCCAAGAAGGCCAGGAAGGGAGGATAAAGGAGAGTAGATTAGAGAGTAGGAATGGCAACCAAAAAGGTGCCCAGAGGACCGTGGAGGCTGAAAGATGAACTAAGTCTTAGACGCTGCTGAATCTTGGAGAACTGTCCCCATACCCTGTTCCGCCCTACTCCGAGAAACCAGCATGGCTTTTGCTGTCAGTCTTCCACGTGTAGTAGAGGGGAAAAGGGAAAGGGGGTATCGTTCAAGTTCAGTTCTTAACAATGGTGGATGACAAAGACCCCATAATCAGCTGGGTTTCCGCAGGGGTTCCCTAAGCCGGCAGTTCTGTAGCCCAAAGGGGGCCCTCCTGGAGACCACTTGGATCCCTGCGCCATGTCACCTTCACGGTCTGTCTTTTACATCTCTTTCTTTGCCTCCTCAGTCTCTGGTAAGACAGAGACTCTGGGGAGGCTAGGGTCAAAAAGACACAAGGCAGAGAGGACCAAACTCAAAAAGAAAAGACCTTTCTCTGAGCAGGTGTCTGGGCCACTCTCCCCCACAGCCTCCTGGTAGTCATCTTCCATCAGTTACGATGATAAAAGGGAGGCCCTCACTTCCTGTGCGTTAGCCCCTACGCTCTGTGGGGAAGGCAGGTGCTGCTAATGCAGAAGACACTCTACTCCAGAAGGGAACAATGCAGACCCTGGATACAGGGCGTGGCTGCAGTGCTGTGAGCTTCCTTGCTCTTTGCACCCTGGACAGCCATCCATCTGCCAAGGCCCTGATCCCCACCCAGAGGAGGGGCTCTCGGACTGCCCCCCATATGCCAGGGCTGTCGCTCAGGAAGTACCCAGGGTGTAGGGGGCCCAGGCAAAGAGGTAAGGGTCATTAACAAAGCCGTTTTCCAATTTTTCAACTAAAGTGGACAGGAGAGACAATGACAGCAACTAATGCCAGCCAACTGCCCCCCTCCTAGAGCAAGAGCCAGAGTTACCCCAGCATAGCCTCCGTGGAGGGCAGGCCTCATCAGGGCTGTGGCTCTGCAGCGGATTCCTGGGGAGAAGGAAGGAGCTGTGTTCTTGAAGATTCCTGGTCAGGTAAAGAGCTAGGGAGAGGGGGCAACAATGTCCACTCCTACCCCACCCTCCAACTCAGGCTCAGGCGGGAGCCCCATGCGTACCTTCTCTGCCTCATTCGGCCTGCTTTTCGTAACACCAGCGGAGGCTCTGCTCCAGTCTGCAGAGGGCGAGGAAACTCCAGGCTCCCAAACTGCACATAAGTCAATCAGCCTGTCTCAAAGCAAACACAAGCAGAAAGCCCAGGGTTACTCCAGGTATGTGTGTGGGGAGACTGTGGGTTTTGAACTTGTTAATTTACTCAGGAAATGGCATCTCTGCCCACATCCATTTGCAGTTTCGAAGAATGCAATGGCATCTTTGTTCATTTTGCAAGAAATGGGCAGAGTGCACGAGGTGCTTAAGCTGGCCTTGGGACTGGCAACTGGCTCTACCATCCACGAATTACCTCTTCGTGCTCTGACACCACAATCCAATTGCTAATTCCCCGATCTCCTAGCAGAGTTAAGTTATAGATGGAAGAAATGTCTCTCTCCCCTACACGCAAGGGAGAATTTACCCACAAATAACCGCATTAATTTTTTAAACTTCCTTAGGAGAACCACTATGTTTTTTTTCCCTACTTACAGAAAAGCAAATGGGCTCATCACAAACAAATCCATAGCACGTTGTAAAGGGATCAGACTTTATGGTTGAGAGCCAGGGGCTCTCAGTTCCAGCACGCAGCATGTCTCTCAACAAGAGTGGGTCTTTGCCTATGTGTTTACTAGCTTTTCATCTTCAAGATGAGGAGAGGATATGGTAGTGTGAACCAGTGAGACCACGGGGTCACTAGTTCGCATCAGAGGCTCAAGTCCCTAAAAATGAAAATAAGATGTCACACCTAGAGAAATTAAAACATGGTAATTTGACTATATTTTATTTGGCAGATGTGTCTTCAAGAAGCAAAGAATTGCCCCATTTCCCCCCAAGAAATCTGAACTGGTTTCCATTCATGGTTATTGATGCTCCTCCCTTTTTTTTACACCCAAATAAATGGTGTAAAAGATCCATTAAAAACCAGGCATGGTGGGTGCATGCTGGTAATGCCAGGATTCAGAAGAGTGGAGAGTTCCAGGCCAGCCTGGCAACACAGCCAAATTCCATCTCAATAAAACCAACAAACACCAAAGGAAAGAATCCATTGGTTAAGGATTGAGACACTCTTGTTTGCATCCACAGTTGGCTCTTTAGAGAGGACCACTGTATACCTTTCCCCTGAGGGTCTGAAGGCAGAAGGCAATGTATAGAAAAGTACTTAGAGAATAAATCGGCACACAAATATTTTGCTGCTGGTTCAAAACTAGAGATCAGTTCTTCCTCAAGTAACTGTTGTGAGATCAAGTGAGAGCTATGATTTAAGGACAGACAGACAGAAGCTCCTTAGAGAGGAGTAAGATTACACCCACCAACACTTTTATCATCATCCATGAGACTTGAGGGCTAACTAAGAAGTGAGACTTTGAATTCAGGGAGCAGGCTCACCATCTGACCCAGAGATAGTAATAACCCTTCCAGGAAAGACATCTGACTCCAGGGTGTAGGGACCACACAGACACCCAACAGTGTGTGGATGACAAGAGGAGCGTCTGTGGATCCCAAATCTGTGGAGAATGTGATGGGTTTGCTGTGAGCTCTAAGCATTACCCCAGATTCTAGAAGGTTGAAGAGGCAGGCAGGCAGCAGCACCTACTGCTCTGTATGAAATCTGGGTTGGGGGAGGGCACAGACAGTAGGGTAAGTTCTCGCAGCAGCAGCAGGACCAGGCATGTCTGATGATGATGGTGATGATGATGATGATGATGGTGGTGATGATGATGATGATGATGGTGGTGGTGATGATGATGATGATGGTGGTGGTGGTGGTGGTGGTGGTGGTGATGATGATGATGATGATGGTGGTGGTGGTGGTGATGGTGATGATGATGATGATTATGATGGGAGGAATGTCTGGGGTTGGGCCAGCTCCAAAACTGGCTCTCCTTGTCTTCTTGTCTTGGTATCTGCAAGGGTTCCTCATCTCTCTTCAGAAAATTTTCACTATTCTGTGATATTTCCCTCTGTCACAGAAGAAATGCTGGTGTAGAACACTGCCTAGGCTATCTCACCTGGGGATTCCACTGTGCCACAAGAGCACGCTTCCTAGAAGGACAAACTCCAAATTCTTCTGGTGTTTTATTCTTGCACTTCCTCCCTCTGGATACACAGTCGGTGCTCAGGGAACAAAGATCTGTTTCTTTCTCTTCCAGAGACAGTTAAAGATTTTATTGTAGATGAAGTATTTTTTTCTGTACTGCCAGCTGGTTCCCAAATAATCACACAGAGTCTTTTAATTATAAATTCCTGGCTAATAGCTCAGGCTTATTACTAATTAACTCTTATATTTTAAATTAGCCCATTTCTATTAATCTATGTGCTGTTCCAAGGCTGGTTTACTTCATCTATGTACTTTCCATGCTGCTTCTTCTGTATCTGCCTGGCAACTCCTCTGAGTCCACCCTTCTTCTTCTTCCCAGTGCCCTTAGTCTGGTTCTCCCACCCGACCTGATCCTGTCCAGCTATCGGCCAGCCAGGTTCTTTATTAAACCAATCACAGCAACATATATTTATTCAGTGTGAAGGAACATTGTACATTTTATTTCAGTTATTGTTTGAATAGCTAAACCTATATACACAAATACAAAATAGTACATTGTAAAAATAGGTTTTATTAGCAAATCTCCTTGCCAAGCCTGCCTCCATCCAGCTTCCTAAGTCCTACTCACTCAGCTGTTGCTGGTCAACCACTGTCACCAGATGTGTGCATCCTTCAAGAGTGAGTCTGTGCACACATAAACAGAGACAAGCAAAGCAGCCGGCTACAGGACCACAGTTTCAATCCTAGCACTCAGGAGGTGGAGGAAGAAAGCCAGATCGAAGGTCAGTTTGAGCTACATGGTGAGTTTGAGGTCACCTTAGGCTGGCCACACAATGAGACTTAGTCTAAAAAAAAAACCAATATTGGGACTGGAGATATGGCTCAGCGTTTAAGAGCATTGCAGAGGACATGGGTTTAGTTCCCAGAACCCACATGGTAGCTTACAACTGTCCTTAACTCCAGTTCTAGGTGACCTAGCACCTTCCTTTGGCATCTCCAGGTATCATGTACACATGCACACACACACATACATACACACATGCGTGTGTGTACACATTCAGGCAAAAATTCATATATAAAATCAGAATAATAATTCTTTAAATAAATATGAAGCATGTTTTTCTTACCTTGTTCTCCAACCCCAGAAAATAAATATCCTGAGTATCATTCTGTATTAGTTCACATAAAACTACCACATTAACAGAAGCCGA
Source organism: Arvicola amphibius (assembly GCF_903992535.2). Classification (NCBI taxonomy): domain Eukaryota; kingdom Metazoa; phylum Chordata; class Mammalia; order Rodentia; family Cricetidae; genus Arvicola; species Arvicola amphibius. Next base: position 87,432,020 of record NC_052058.2, on the reverse strand, counting down.
GTGTTACAAGATGTGAGCGTATCAGGTGCTTACCTTGTCCTCTCTTGAGTGACAATTGGATGGCTTATTATAATTTGACATGGAAAGTGGCTTTGACACTTGTCTTTGGGTAAATGTGAATTCTTGCCTTCACAAGACTACGTTTAGGATCCAATCGTTGAAACAAAGTTTTTATTTTATTTATTACTGGGTCTCTGTGTGTGCATGAAGTGTGAGCGTTGTGCAGAAAAGTGCCATGTGGCTGCGTGGAGGACACCTCTGGTGAGTTTGGGACCCAAGGATCAAACTCAATCACTAAGTTTGCACAGCTTGACCCACGGAGTCATCTCACCCGCTCTTCAGGATCAATTCATGAATGCAGACTGTTGAATAGCAGAGAATTTGGCTAAATTATTCTCCGTGAATCACATGACACTTTACTCTCCCACAGCAGTGGAAAGGAGGGGTTCCTGATTCTCCTTTCCTAAAAAAAAAACTACATCGTTAGCTTTTGTCCGTTTGTTTCTGGCAGTGTGATGCACAGAAGTTGGTATCTGTTTTGTGGTTTTCTTCCTGCGATAGGATGAGATGGACATCTTCATTTCCTTTAAATTGTCCCTGCTCTATTTGCTCTTACAGGATCGAAGGAATGTTACGCTGAAAATTACCCCTTTGTAGGGGAGATAAAAATCACCATATCATGCACTGTTTTGCTGTGGACAAATGTTTTCCTAGCTCATTTTGTCACTATTTTGTGTCATACACAGGCTTTCTTTTTTTCAAAGCTATCTTTAAACAGTTCCATGTTTTTGCTAGGATTTGGATTCTGTCATTTTCTATGATTAATCTTTTATCCATCTGAAACCTCCTTTGAACTTACATGAGAGAAGAATCTAATGGTATCAAGACTGTTTTCCCAGTACTGGGTATTGAAGAGTTCACCTCTTACCTTCTGTTTTAAACAATGTCTTTGGGTCAGTATAGGTAGCTCAGTGAGTAAAGTCACTTGCCATGCCAGTATGAGAAACTAAGTCCAGATCCCCAGGACTCGTGTAAAGCTGGGGCTGGTAGCACACTCCTCTCATTCCAGCACTCTTACAGAGAGAAGGGAGGCAGAGGTAAAAGAATTCTTGAAAGTCACAGGCCAGCTAGCCTAGGGTACACAGCAGTGAATGACAAGACCCTGTCTCAAACAAGGTGGGAGGTGAGGATCAAACCGAGGTTGTCCTCTGACCTTATGTGTGCCATGGATGTGCCTGCTTATACTCACACACTCAAACATGCACACACATTCACACATGTCTCTCAAACATACACACACACGGGTAAAAAGAAAGCAATAAATAAGTAGAATATTGTCTTTAAAACCTTAAGGGAGAAAAGATTATAGGACATATATGATAGCTAAGTAGAAGGGCAGAGTACTAGGGGTGGACAGGGTTAAGCAGGGATGGGAGAAAAGGAGATGGGGAAAAAGCTAACCCCAAATAAAGGACATATGGAAAAGTCATTTGGAAATCTACCATTTTTAAAGCCTATTAAAAACTATAATTATTTTTAAAAGAACTTGAGGGAGGTGTCCTGCAGAGATGGATAATGTAGCTTCCATAAGCCACAGGTGATTAAGTGAAAACACAGTGTAAGACACCTTCCTATGAGCTGTTTGTTGGGGAGACCTAGAGCCCCCAAAGCAACAGGGGCTATCTCCATGGATGCCAGGGGCTTGGTTGAAGCCTGAACGCAAACATTCCAGATTCTTTGGGTATATGGAGGCCAGGGGCTGGGGTGAGGCTTCCACCCAAACATCCCAGACTCTTTGGATATATGGATGCCAGGAACTGAGGTGAGGCTTATACCCAAACAATACTATGTAATTTTCTTTTAAGAATTAGGGAATGTGGATGCACTGGAGGTAGCTCACCCAGTGATGTGTTTGTGTGAAAAGAGCTAACTAATCCTGTGCCAAATCCTGATGTGGGATTCCCTTCTGAATGCTGTGAATACCATTGGTTAATAAAGAAACTGGCTTGGCCTGATAGGGCAGTGTAGAGCCAGACAGGTAAAACTAAACTGAATGCTGGGAGAAAGAAGGCAGAGTCAGTGAAAAGCCATGTAGCCCCACCAGAGACAGACACTGGAACTTTACCCAGTAAATCACAGCCTTGTGGCAATACACAGATTAATGGAGATGGATTAATTTAAGATAGTTAAAAAAAGTTATGAGTTAGCCAGAAATACACTTAAGCTATTGGCCAAACAGTATTGAAAATAATATAGTTTCTGTGTGATTATTTCGGGTGTCTGAGCAATGAACAAGCAACCTCCTATAACAAATTGGCACTCCAAAGTGGTCGACTATATCCACGTAAAACCTGAGAACACTTGGAAAGGAACTCTAGACACACACACAAAAAAAAACCCACAAAGTTTAGCCACATTTTTTTTCAGCTGGCAGCATGCTACAGTTCCCTTAAGAGAGGTCTTCTTGATTCAGCAGTAGCAGAAAAAAAAAGTGGTTTCAAGATGGTGGCTTCCTGGGCCATGCTGCCAGCACTAACTCTGGTTCTTTCAGGAGAAAGAACCTGAATGGGGTTTGTAAGAAGAGGGTTACAATCTGTTTAATGTCACGGCATAGAGACCCGCTGCATACCTAGAACTGGGGCAATGTACATGGCTCTCAGAGACAGCAAACATGTCTCTGCCATGTCCGACTGGGCAGAGCCAAAAGGCAAAGCAGCCTTAGTACTAGCCAAGCCATTTAATATTTTGAGAAATGATTCTGGTCATAAAAGGATTACAGATGCACAATAAAGACAAATTCAGGGGAATGGGATGGTTGGGATGGAAGAAGGATGGATATGGGAACAGGGAAATATATATCTTAATTAAGGGAGCCATTTTAGGGTTGGCAAGAGACTTGACTCTAGAGGAGTTCCCAGGTGTCCAAGGAGATGTCCCCAGCTTGTTCCTTGGGCAGCTGAGGAGAGGGCGCCTGAACTGGCCCTATCCTAAAGTCACACTGATGAATATCTTTATATCACCATAGAACCTTCATCTGGCGATGGATGGAAATAGAGACAGAGCCCCACATTGGAGCACTGGCCTGAGCTCCCAAGGTCCAAATGAGGAACAGAAGAAGGGAGAACATGAGCAAGGAAGTCAGGACCGCGAGGGGTGCACCCACCCACTGAGACGGTGGGGCTGATCTAATGGGAGCTCACTAAGGCCAGCTGGACTGGGACTGATGGAGCATGTGATCAAACTGGACTCTCTGAGTGTGGCTGACAATGAGGGCTGACTGAGAAGCTAAGGACAATGGCACTGGGTTTTGATTCTACTGCATGAACTGGCTTTGTGGGAGCCTAGTCTGTTTGGATGCTCACCTTCCTAGTCCTGGATGGAGGGAGGAGGACCTTGGACTTCCCACAGGGCAGGGAACCCTGACTGCTCTTTGGACTGGAGAGGGAGGAGGAATTGGAGTGAGGGGAGGGAGAGAGAAATGGGAGGAGGTGGAAATTTTTAATAATAATAAAAAAGACTAATTCAGATGAAAAAGATCTCTAAATGGGTCACAGTGTTGGATAAATGTATGTAGGCTTGGGGGAGAGAAGAAAAACAGTATAGAGATTATAGAAAGAGGTAAATTGTTTTAAAAATAAAGCAAATTCTTTAAAGAGACAGAGTAAACTTGTATAAAAAATAATAGTAAGAAAAATAAGCCATGTAAAGATGGAAAATACACAGAGAATCTGGATTATGTATACTATTGTGTTTTCTTTGAATTTTTTGACTGTGAATGAATTAAGTGCAGAGAGACATTTCATTGTACAGACTGTTTAACTAAACCAGTATATACACTGTAAAGGTATCTTGACTTCAAAATTTGAGTCTAAGAATATGTTGCTTTGGAAAAGAGGTTCTTCTTTTGTTTCCACAGAGGATGAAAACCTGTGGAATCCTTCCAGACTAATGTGGTTTGATGGACTAAAACCCCCTGAAAGGTTGCTTTGAACACCCCTAAAAAATTACTTTGTCCAATAAACAGAAGAAAGCAATTTGGAGAGAACTATGCCCATACTCCAAAATATTGTTTGTAAATGATTCTCTACAATTAAAGGGGGATATGCTATAGAGATTTGCATTGGTATGGATCTGGTCTATTGATAGAAATTTATGGTCAATTTTGTTATATGTGTGTTTCTGCTCTTGATTAAGGTATTGTGTTTGTGTACCTCATTTAAAAATGTAATGTATAATTAAGAAATATAGCTTAATAGATAATAATCTATAATAGTCAAGCTTCTAGTCATGTAATTAGGTTTTCTAGATATATAGAGATATATGTCAGTTAGATAGGTATTCTTGAGATCTTCAGAATATGGCATTCAAAATGATTTTAAAAACTAAGAGTTTTTCATGACAGTGAGACTCATCTTTTCCTGGCAGCACCAATCTATTTCAAGAATATGATGGGCATTGAAGAGGCTCCTTATGGAGTTTGTTAGCCATTTGGGAAAGAAACTGCTCTTTCCTAGATTGCTTGATGATATGCTGTATGAACTGGACCTTCAGGACCCACAGTCATTACTGCTGAATTTGCCTAAAGGTAAGACCATTCTTTGGGGTTCCTGGTTCATGAAAGAACAAAAGGAGTCTTCTAGGCATTCATCAGGGCACAGAGGAAAGCAACTGATAGACTTTGCCATTACAAGGCAGAACAGATCTTCAAATTTCCTGCTTCATGGAAAAGTCTGCTAGATACTATGGGCCTGTAGGCTGAAGATGGGTGCCCCAACAATACAGAAGAACTTTGGGTGACTGTCCAGGCAGTGGGCTGTCTCTGTCAATTCTAGAGTTTTGGAAGTTGCTTACAATGCACTTCCTGTTTACTTAGGTAATATTATATACTTCTGGAGTCTTTGATGAAGTTGAAGAATAGGTAGTTAATATTATAGTTTTCCTTAGTTATGATAAAAGATAAAGTAAATATAAATATTATAACTATAATTCTTGTTTGATAACTGTTTTATATAATTTTACTATATTAAAGTTAAAACTTTATTAAAGTTAAAACTTTCCTTTTTATTTAAACAGAAAGGGGGAGGTGATGTGGGATTCCCCTCTGTATGCTGTGAATACCATTGGTTAATAAAAAAACTGGCTTAACCTGATAGGGCAGAGTAGAGCTAAGCAGGGAAAACTAAACTGAATGCTGGCAGAAAGAAGACAGAGTCAGTGAGTAGCCCCACCAGAGACAGATGCCAGAGCTTTATCCAGTAAGCCACAGCCTTGTGGAAATATACAGATTAATGAAGATGGGTTAACTTAAGATATGAGTTAGCCAGAGATACGCTTAAGCTATTGGCCAAACAGTATTGAAAATAATATAGTTTCTGTGTGTTTATTTTGGGGCTCTGAGTGACCAGTAACAAACAAGCAACTTCCTATAACAATCTCCTTCAGATTGTAGAAGAGGAAGTTTACTTTCCAATCAATTCTATGAAGCTAGTGTGACCCTGAGACCAAAACCAGGCATCTAAAACAAAAGAAGCCAAAGAATGCAGACCAAATAATATTTCTCAAAAATAGGTTAAAAAATCCATAATAAAATACTAGCAAACAGGAATCAGTGGCACCTAAAACAAATTCTTCACCATGGACAAATAAGGTTCACCTGAGTGAGGCAAGTCAATATTTTTAAATGAACTAGTGCAATCCACCACATTAACAGACTAAAGGAAAAAATCAGGTGCCCATATCAATCAATATAGAATCAACCCTTAACAAAATTCAGCAGCATTCATAGTGAGAACCACAGACACTGAAAGAAACTTCCTCAACTTGTTTTTTTTGTTTGTTTGTTTGTTTTTTACAAACATCTGCAAAAATCCACAACTAAGATCATACTGGGCGATGAAAAACTGAATCCTGTCCCGTTACTGGGGACAGGCAAGTGCCCTGTCCTGTTACTGGGGACAGGCAAGTGCCCTGTCCTGTTACTGGGGACAGGCAAGTGTGCCCTCCAACACTGTTGCTAAGCACAGTATTGCTGTCCCAGTCAGTGATAAGTCAAGAAAAGGAAATGCATGGCACCAAACTCATAAAGGAAAACATAAAACTATTTCTAATTACATACGATAGTGTACATAGACAATCCCAAGGTATCTATTAAAGCATTCTTAGAACTAATAAATAAATTCATCAAGATTGTGTGATAATGGATAAACATATAAAATTAATTGCATTTCTACATGAAAGTCATAACCACAAGGAAACAAACATTTAACATGCAATATCATTTACAATCCCTCAAATATCTTTAGGTATAAAATAAACTGAACGTGTAAATGACTCAACCTGGGCATAGTGGTGTCCACCTCTAATCCTAGCACTTGAGGCACTTAGGCAGGAAGACTGCCATGGTTTGAGGCCAGCCTGGGCTACAGAGTGAGTTCTAGGACAGCCTGAACTACAGAGCAAAACCTTGTCTCAAATGACAACATCAACGACAAAATATGCACAAGACCTATGTGAACATTTTAGAAAATTTATAAAAAATTAAAAATAATAGGAATAAATAAATACCATGCTCATGGATTTGACTCAACACAGCAAAGAGGCAAATTAATCACAAGTTGACATACTAGTTTTACGTAATCCTTACCAAAAAATTTCTACATGATTTGTAGTAGAAATAGACAAGATTATCCTTAAATTTACACAGAAAAAATAAAGTAATTGGAATTGCTTAAACAATTTGAAGAAGAAAAAAGAAGAAAAAACAAGAAGCAGAAATCAATCAATCCAGGTAAGAGTCTAACCATATAGATATAGAAGTAAACATTATGTATGAAGGACAAATGAACAGATTAAGAAGATTAACAAAAAGGGGAGCATGAGAACTTTCTGCAATGATGGACATGCTCTATATCTTAATTATAATGATGTCTACCAAATCATGTGGGTGTGGCAAAATCCACTGGACTGTAGACCCAACAAAGGTGAATGTCATTCTCTATAAATTATTACTCAGCACACCTGACTTCAGGAAAGTACCTTCAGGTACACATATTGTGATGCATCAGAACATGGCAGAGCACCTTCTGGAGAGAGGGCACACAAGCACAGAGAAGACAGACACCCCACGCTATATCTAAGCCTTTCTCCAAATAATGGTGTCACCTGCCTATGAAGCAGAGCTATTGTGACATTGTATTAGTACCGCAAATTAGTACTTTATGTTGGCAGATAAATTTCAACACCAGACAACAAAACCAGTGACCTCAGTGTGCTTAATGAGATGGTGATTGACCAGTCCCATAGTTACCATCTTTCTTGAGCTAATAGGGATGGTCACTCTGTCCTCTTTGACATATCTTTCCTTGTCAACTTTAAATATCACCTTTAAGTCTTCTTTTCCTTCTCAATCCTCTATTCTCTCAATTTCCTGGCGCTGAGAACATGGGCTGCACCCCAGGAGCTACACACACACACACACACACACACACACACACTCACACACACACACACACTCACACACACACTCACACACACACTCACACACACACACACTCACATACACACACACACACACACACACACACACACACACACACACACACCCTGCTCCGGTGTCCTGAATGCAGTCACACCCCGAGTCCCATCCTTATGTTGCAAACCTTCAGCTTTAAATCTAGCTCAAACCTCTTCACTTTCAAACCTACACATCCACCTGTCCATATGACACCTTTGGCGGTCTTTCTAACAAGTATCTTGGAGCCAACAAATCTCAGGTTCTTCTCTAGCACCCTGTCAAACACAGTCTGTGCTGTGACACTCTGAGAGTCCAGTGTCTCCTCTCCGTCTCTGCCCCCACAACTGAACGAGAGCAAACTCTGCCACCTTTGAGCCTCAGAGTCCCACACTCTCCTCCACCCTTCTCTCCTGCCACCCTTCACCCCAATAATGCCGAACCCCAACCTGCTTTATTTTATAACCAGTTCCTTAGCACTTAGCTAACGCATCCCCATCTTTTACTGTGTCTTTTCCCATGAAAATATAAGATACTTGAAAGACATAAATTATCTGTTTTATTCACGTCTATATTGCTGAAATCTGAAACAGTGCTAACACTATAGAAAATGTCTGTGAAGATTAATCCTCATTATCAATTTGATTTGATTTGCTTTAGAATCACCTCGATACACCTCTGGCTTATCTGAGAGTGTTTCTAGGAAGGCTAACTAGAGGAGGGAAGGCACACCCGAATATGGAGGGTATCACCCCATGAACTGGGTGTCCAGACTTAATACAGCAGAGAAAGCCAGGTGAACAGCAGCATTTACCCCTCTGCCTCCTGACCACAGAGGCTTTGTGCCCTTACCACACCTTTCACACCCTGAGGGACTGTGTCCCCTCAGTGAAACAATAAATCCCCGTAAGTTGCTTTGACAGGCATTTTGCCCCTTCAATGGGTGACGTAACTGATACAGTGGCCCAGATCTCCTGTTGTAAAATAAGCGCATTCACACTTCAGCAAAGACCAAACTTCCTGTATGTACTCAGGCTTCCCCAGTCTCTCTGGAGTTCCCCAGCACTTAGGGTTTTAAGTATGGCCTTCTATACGATGCAGTCTTGGTACCAAGCTAAGCTCTCATTTTTCTACTGTGTTCTGAGTCTTCCAAACCTTAGCTCTTGAGTCTACTAGTTTATGTGTGTGCGGTGTGTGTGTGTGAGTGTGTGTGTGTGTGTGTGTGTATCAAGAACAACTTTTGGAAGTCAGTTCTCTCTTCTGCCCACCATGTGGGTCCTAGAAATTAAACTCAGTTCATCCAGCTGGCTGGCAAGGGCTTTATGCCATGAACCCCCTCGCTGCCCCCATTTATTTATCTTTCGTAGCCCCTTCAACCCATGAGTTAGCTCTTCCTACTGCTCAAGTTCTGACAGACTATTCAGTTTGGCTAGTATGAATCTCATATTTACTAAACACATTTTCTATACCTGATCCCCCCTCCTTTTCATTGTTATCAGCATAACACCCCGTGAGGACAAGGATGGTTATCTGCCTCCTTTTCATGAGCTATGAACAATCCCACTTTCTGAAACATTCCAGCATGTTCACAGTAGCTGCGTTCAGTATACATCACTCCCATACGGTAGCCGGGTTCAGTGTACATCGCTTCCATTTGGTAGCTGGATTTAGTGTACATCACACTCCCATGTCATAACTAATACTAAAGCTCAAATGATTTTCAAAACCTTTTCTCTGAGGAAAACAGAATCACCTCGCCTGAGATCACACACTCAGGGTGGAGCCAGGAGCTGAAGCGGGGCACACTGATTTAGGTCATATGACCGTCCCTCTTTACCACCCTTCTTACTTTAGCACTGACTGGAAAGCAAGGACTTGCTCAAGGTGGCATGGGAGTGACTTGTGGGACGGAAGAAAGAGGCCGGTTGATCAACAGCCTTCTTGGCAGACTTCAGGTTCTCCTTCTTGTTCCCATAACTGCAGTCACAGTTCCAAGAAGAGGTGTTGAGGAGGAAGGGTGCTGAGACAGGAGGATGCCATTTTGCCAAAGCCAACAAATACACCACATGCTAGACAGTGCTCTGGAAGGCCCAGCTGTTCTTCAAGGTGGGAACCAACGGCTGTGCCAGAGACTGGCACCACCAGCCTTGGCTGGAAGATGGACGGGAAGAGAGACGGCCAAGTGTTGCCAGCTACCCACCTCCGTCTCAGGAGGGTCCCCTGGTTCTGGCTTACTGGCAGTCTAAAATGAGTCCTAGGCAGCGGACCCCTCACCATTAATAGCAATGCAGCCTGGGCCGCCAGTATCTCTGCTGGCTTCTGATTTAGCAGATGCCATGTATGCTTGTGCTCCAATTCCCCCCATGCCTGCACTTTCTCTTTCTCCCATTGGCCTGGAAGTCTCCTGCAGCAGTCTGGACTTCGTGGAGAGGGAGACAGTTCCTCCCTCACTCCACTTAGAGCTGTCTGAAAGAAAGGGCAAGGCTTATGACATGATGAAAGTTTCCATCATGGCCAAAGGTAGCTTCAGAATCACCTGAGCTCTTTTATCTCCCTCTCCACTGAGGACACGTGTGCTTTCACCCTCCCTGCAGAGACCACAATGGCCAATTTGACCGTAAGAGACCTGGTGGTCAGAAAAGGTACTTGAGCAGGTGCCAGTGCTCAGGTCTCACATATCTGCACCGAGACGCAGAGAGATGAGGTTCCTCTGGGTCTCTCATCCTCTCTGTATTCCTGCTGTTAGAGCTGCCGCATACCCCCGCTGGCAGAACAGACAGAAAGAAAGGGTAGAAGGACTGGCCCAGGCGACAGCACAGAAGCAAAGAGCCCCCACAAAGCCACAAGGTGATCTGCCTTCCCAGTGGATTGGTCCAAGCTGCTTACAGAACGGCAGGGAACAGGGTTCCTGGAAAGAAGTCTACACTTGTGAATGGCAAACACTATTCTCCTTTAATACCACAGACACATCTTATGACTCTTCTTGGTCCGTGGGGATTAGTATTTTATCCCAGTCTTAATGATCTTGTGTTAGTTACGCTATTTTATTACAAAATTCCTCAAATGTTAAGCAATAAAGATGGACAGTGACATCATGTGGAGCTGGAGAGATGGCTCATTGGTAAGAGCACACACTGTTCTTTCCAGGGGACCGGGGCTCACTCCCAGAACCCATGTGGCAGCTCACAACTCTCTGTAACTCCAGTTTCAGGGGATCCCACACCCTCTTCTGACTTCTCAGGACACCAGACAAACATGACGCACATGGACATACATGTAGGTAAAAATTCCCATACACATAAATATTAATAAAAATGATATCATGTTTATATTTTGTCTTTTTATAGCCTTAGTGTAGTGAATCTGAAAATGGGCCTTGGGATTACAGATCAAGGTAAAAATTTCAGTTTGTGTCTGATTATCTGCGAGTGACCATCTACTCAACCTATTGGTGTTTTGGTTTCCCTGTGTCTAAATGAGGGGCAGTATTCCTTTCCGGTCCCGCATGGATCTAAACTCTTTGGCTAACATAGCCTTTCCCAGCTGGCCCCGCCTTAGCTGTCATTGCCCGGGGCTCTGCAGCCCCAGCCTGTCCACACCCCCATTCACCTGGCATTATCTCTTCCACAGGCCTCCTGCTCACTCCTCACATGGCAACAGGGAAGGCACTTCCATGGAGAGGCCTTCCCTTGTCCCCTCAACTAGACCTCTTTAAATTAGTCTTCCCAGAAGAGCCCCGGAGAAGTCAATGTGCAAACCAACGGATGGCCTCTTGTAACCTTGTCAAAATGAGCGGGTTATAATTCCTGTTGAGCTAGGGTGTGGTCCTGCTAGTGTGACTATTTCTAACAAGTTCTGGGTGATCTGATGCTCCCGGAAGGACAATGACCCCTTAGACACCCACAACTGGTTCATCAACATTATTTGTATTTCCTGCCTGACTCTGGCCCTGGGTAGCCCTCTGCCCTGCTCAGCCTTTGCTGCCTGGTTGAGAAACATTCCAGAAAGGTCCAATGACTCAATGGAGCAACAGCCGCAATGCAGGCAGCCTGCATTCTGGTCAGAGTTAAAGAGAGGCTATCACAATATACATGCTACATGCTGCAGACAGTTCTTAAAGCAAGGGCCACATCTTCTACTTCTTCTCCAACTCATTCCTGGAATGTCTTGGGCCCATAACTCGGTTCATGGAAGTGTTTTGCTGAGTGGATAACTAATCAAGCACACCCATCAGAGGCTCTATGGCCCATGGTCCTTTAGGGGCAGGCAACACATGCAGAATGGCACAGTTAGCACATCACTGTCTCTCCCTATAGCCCAAACCTGGCCTTTACCAGAGGGGTCAAGAACACAGAATTTAAATATAGGTCCCAAAGACCAAAGAGTCACCAAGCATTCCTCAGGCAAACAAACAAGTAACAGAGCCCAGGAAGGAGGGTTATTGTTTTAAAAATTATTTCCGTAGTCCTCAAAGAACTGGAACAAAGCGGAATTGTCATGGCTGCCTCCCCTGCAAGAATTCACATTCTAGACTCGTCTAAATGCCAGTGCAAATGCTGCTCAGAACACGATTATTAAACCCAGCAAGCAGCTGACACCCCGAGGGCGGGGGCTGGGAGTCTCCCTCCTTCCATTCTGCAGCAGCTTTGAGCAATGAGTCTTATTTCTCAGCTTTCAGTGTTTCTATTGCCCAGCCCCAGTTCCCTTCCTGGTTATCGTTCCCTTTGGCCTACTCCATGCTGCCTCCCCCAAGATAGAGAGTGGGTGAGCTATGTGTGCAGTGTGGAGGCTTCTGGGAGAAAAATGATCTCAAGGAAGCTAGTAGACTGGGCTGGTTCTGGGATATCTAACCCATTTGCAGAGCCCATTCCCTTCCTTCTCAACCTCCAGGAGACTGGGAAGAAAGCAAAAACCAGGAGATTTTATCTGAGAGTCAAGATTCTTCAAGGGGATCACGGAGTTAGAGGAACCACTCATACAAAAGGGGGTTGGGAACTTCCACGCTTAAACTCAAATGTTGGGTCTTGAATACTTAGAAGTGAAAAACTACAGCATGGTATTGAAGTGATGCCTCAGGCTACACTATCAGAGATATTACATGCGGAGGCAACGTGACTCATGCAGCTGTCCTGGTTAACTGGCAGCATACTGCTGTACTCTTATCCAGATGAAACACTCTGGGCAAGCACCCTACCGCTGAGCTACATCTTCAACCCCTTGCGCATTTTAAACTCTGAGACAGGTTCTTACAAAGTCACCCAGACTGGCCTTAACCTCTATTAGTAGCCCAGGCAAACTTTGAACTTGTGATTCTCCTGCCTCCGCCTACTGAGTTGCTGGGATTACAGATCTGTACCATCAGCTTGGAAACCAAATTTTAGGGGCCGCTTTCAAACGCAGATACCCTGGTTGCCTGCCGTTCTGTTGATTCTGGCCACATTGAGAGTCATCACTGAATGGACAAGGGTAGCGAGAATGAATGCACGCCCTCTAAACAGCTCCCAAAGAGCAGAGGTGAATGACACAAAAGGACCAACCATGTCCACTGCCTGCCAGATCCCTGATGACCGGCAAACAAAGGGACAGCTCTATGTTCATTCAAAAGAGGTAGAGACTGGGGGAGGTTTCCAGGCAATGCAGGCCAATGGGTATATTAGACCATTTAGTTTCTAAACGCTTGAAGGAGTAGGAATTGAGTAAGGGGGGCAGATCATGTGACACTAGGTGGTGGTTTCAGCAACAGCTTAGCTCTGGTCTGAGGGCAAGAGGGAAACAGTTTGAGCAGAGAAGAAAGTTTGCATGGCAGATAAGTGGGAGAACTGGTGAGAACGTGGGAAGCTTTGAATGCCAGGCTAGGGTGTTCTCTGTTAACAATTGTGTGAACAACACATGAGGCGTTCCTACAGCAAGACGCCTGCAAAGCTAACACTCTCCTCTCTCACCCAAGTCCCCCCTCAAGCCATTATTGCTATTAGCCTAGAAGCTATCTTTCTGGCAGACAGAAGAACTCAAGCTACAGGACCTTCCTGAACCAAGGCTTGTGTTCAAGAGGGAAACAGGCGGTAGAAACGACTGGTAAATCTTGAGAAGCAAGTCCAATAAGGCATGAGATGGAAGTGAGCTAACGAGACGGAAGAGCATCAAGGATGTAGGAAGAAAGCAAACAAGCTTGCAGTGGTACCCAAACTGACCCGTGGGAATTCACGCTGTGGGTATTGCTTAGAGATAGAAGAAGAGAAGGGGCATTTTTTGAAAGGTAAGAATTGAAGGAGAGTCAACTGAGTGATGGTGGCACACACCTTTAACCCCAGCACTTGGGAGGCAGAAACAGGCAAATCTCTGTAAGTCCGAGGTCATCATGGTCTACTGAGCGAGTTCCAGGACTGGCTCCAAAGGTACAGAGAAACCCTGCCTAAAAATAATTAATTAATTAATTAATTAATTAATTAATTAATTGAAGGAGAGTCTAAGGCAGTGATTCTCACCTTTCTAATGCTGAAGTCCCTTAACACAGTTCTTCATGGTGTGATGAACCCACAACCATAAAATTATTTTGTTGCTACTTCATAACAGCAATTTTGCTACTGTTATATGAATCATAAGTATCTGACATGCCGGATATCTGATACGCAATTCCCAAGTGGGTCATGACTCATGGTTGAGAACCACTGATCTAGAAGTACAGAGGCAAGGAACAGTTTCTATTATAAATGAACAAGATGATGAGCTTTAGGGTTTTCAAAGGAGAATTTACCACACCAAACAAGAGGGTAAGAGAGCTCTCCGGGGGCTCAGGACGTAGGTCAGTTGTAGAGGACTTGTCTAGCAGACACAGTGACCTGGGATCTATCCCTACCTAGTACCTACAACAAGAGAATCAGCAATAATACCAGTTCAAAACTGAACAGAACCTGGAGAACTGCCCCAGTAGCTCAATCAGGAAAGAACTCTAGGAAGAAGAATGGCCAAGAAGAGGTGGTAGGAAGGACTACTCCATATTTTAAAATCTGAAAGCTGGGCCAGGTGGTCACTGTGCATGCCTTTAAACATAGTGCTCAGGAGGCAGAGGCAGGCAGATCTCTGAGTTCGAGGCCAGCCTGGTCTACAGAGTGAGTTCCAGGACAGCTAGGGTTACACAGAGAAACTCCGTCTTGAAAAACCAAAATGATGATGATGATGATGATGATGACAATAATACTAATACTACTACTAATAATAAAAATAAATATCTGAGAGCTGGGCAGAATGGCACAAGCCTGTATTCCCAGATACTCAGAAGAGAAGACACACAGACAAGCTTCGGTCCAGAAGTTTGAAGTCGGCCACAGAAAAACAGTGAGACCTTATGTCAAAGAAAGGAGAACATAAAACTATATCTGGCTGCTATCTTCCTCAGTGGCAAAATAATGGTTCTTGATACACAGTTATGTAATAGGAGCTGGAAGTTTTCAATCTAAATTAAAAGGACTAAAGTTAAAAACAAACAAACAAACAAACAAAACTAGGCATAGGAAACTGGCTTCCTAATCCTCAGGTCTCCCTCCTCTTTTCCTTGGCTCCAAGAAACGAGTTAATGGTTTGACCAAGCCAACCAAACAGTGATACCACTTCCCCTTGCTAGTTGTTGGCTTAGAGACAGGCACATGGCTCAGTTGGTCAATGAGACACAAAGAAGTAAACTGAGGATATTTCTGACAAGTATTTTTTGTTTCCATAAAGCATGCAGCAGAGGCATGGCATTTTATTTCCACCAGAACTTAGCTGTTTTAGGATATATGTTTAGGATAAGGCATCCATTTTGTAACTATGAGGTCTGGGCACTAAGAAGCATCAAGTCAAAGATATCAAAGCAGAAAGAAAGAAAAAAGTCAGTTCCTAAAACCTAAGTCTTACTCCAAACTGGAGGGCAACTCCCTTGAGGCCAGAAGGTTATTAATGGCCTCTTGATGAGTACATGCTGCTTGGGTTCCCTGTTGAGTCATGGAAGGCAGGCAAGGAGAACTGTACAGCATCTTCACCTGCTTTCCCCGAGACTCTAAAATACATGACAGATAGTGAAGTTTCTCCTGCATCCTGCACTTAGTGAGCAGGAGAGATGAATGGGGAGGAGCTAGGCAGAGCCAGGAAAAGCCTAACCCTGCAAAAGCAACCCAGGAAGCTGCAAGGTTGACTTGCTCAATTCAGACCAGTATAACACAGTGCAATTTACTCTGTCTAGCTCAATGAACATTAACTGCACATTCTCTGTGCACAAGTCCCTTAGGAGGAGAAAATGGCGCACAATTGTGAAGGTCAGTCTTAGTGGTCAATTGTACATGGCTTAGACTCATCAAGGACACAAATCTGGGAGACCTCACCTTTGAGGGATTATCTAGATTGGTTAATTAGACCCTCCCAATATGTGTGGTCACATTCCTTGGGCAAGACGGATTAAAAAGAGAGTTGAGTGCAAGCATCCATCACTCCGGTTCCTGATTGCAGATGCAACTTGACCAGCTGCCTGAGACTCATGCCATTAAGACTGCCGTGACTTGATGGACTACACACTTATACTATGAACCAACATAAATATAAATCATTCCTTCCTGAAGTTGCTTCTGAAAGGTGTTTTGATACAATGACAAGCCACATGGAACAAGTAAGTTCTAAGACCTAAGTGCTAAGATGTGGGAGCATTCTTAGGCCTTTGGAACTAGCTTGTGGGAGGAACATAGAAAAGTTTAGATCTGACTGCTGTAAGCCAAGGTTAAGGGACCGTTCTGGTGGGGACTTGGAAGCCAAAAATAATGCCAAGAGAAATGTGGACAGTGGAGGCTTGGTTCAAGATGTTTAAAAGTGGAGCATGGACTCTATCGGGAACTGGGCTAGAGTTCAACCTTGCGACATTCTAGTGGAGAATATTTTCCTTTGGTCTGTATCCTGAGAACATGTGTCAGGCTGAATACAGAAGTAATGAACTAATTTGTTCGGAGGGGGAGATTTCAAGACGAGATAGCATTTACGCTGCTCGCGGATGGCTACAGCTCTCTGCTCTCATCCAGATCTATAGTGAGAGATAGCAGGAAGAGATTTAAAATGTGCAGTCTGTTGAAGGAACTGTCAGTTAGTTTAACCTTCCAACCAAGTAAGGTTTGGGAGCAGCTGTAATTGTTAAACAGATTAGCACTGTTAAAGAGAAACCTGGAACTTGGCCCTGGAGCAACAAGAAAGGTATCTTGAGGTCAAGCCCCCAGGAGACTCAAAGGATCTGGGAAAATGCGAATTCGTTTGTAAGGGGAGAGGGTAAAGTAAGGTGCCACTGAATGGGTTCTGTGAGGCTTAACTTCTAATAGCCAACTCGACACAAGCTAGACTCTCATGGGAAGGAGTCTCATGGAGTATTGTCTGGATTAGAATGGCCTGTGGCATGTCTGAAGAGAATAATCTTGATTGCATTAATTGAAATGAGGAGACCCGTCCACTGTGGATGGCACCATTCCCTGGGTAGGGGATTTGGGGTCACACTAAAATAGGGAAAACGAGCCGAGCACTAGCATGCCCGCCTTAACCCACTGCTCTCTGCTCTTGGCTGCGGATGCAATGTGATTTGCTGCTTCAAGTTTCCGCTGCCTTGACTTTCCCCACAGATGGACTGTCAGCTGGAATTAGGAGCCAAATAAACTCTTCCTCCCTTCAGTTGCTTTTGTTTTTTTATCCACAGCAACAGAAAATAAAACTAAGCTAAATCCTCTACTTAAAAATAGCCTCTTAGGAAGCTGTTTCCTCAGGGCCAATGCAACTGTGGCCCAGAGCAGGGCGGGCTCCATCCCAAGTTGGCAGCAGAACTTGGTAGCATCATCCACATGGTACCGGTTTTGCAGGCATGAAGATGGAAGACTGAGGAGGTCATCGAGTCTTGCATCACAGTTCCAGGGAGTTGCTGTGGCCAAGCGATATGTGGTAGGGTCAAAGGGCTTGCAAAGAGGTCCTGCAAAGCCACAGCATGAAACTGTGAAGTTCAAGTCCAGGCTGCAGTGGAAACCACAGGATGATGAAGATATCATGACCATGGGATACTTGCCAAATAAATCTTCAAGCACAAAGTAGAGTTGGCCCAAGATAGAGATCGTGGGTTCTGCAAGAGCCGGACGGAAGTGGGGTTACCCGAGTCCTTTGGAGCTCAGATGACATCGTCATGAGCCCTTGATGCTGGATATGGAGCTACAGGATTTAATGTTTTCCCTGCCGTGTTTCAGCCTTGCTTTTGTCTAATCATGAAGGACGCCTCCGTGCTTCCTTTTTAAATGGACAAAGTCTTGAGTCTCATATGAGACTTGGTCTTTGGACTTGTAAGTAGTGTTGGATTGTTAACAACTAGGGGGACTTGGGAAGCTGTCTTGAAAGAATACTGCATTATAAGACTACTGTGAGCCCATTTGGTAGAATTGTTACGGTTAACCTTGATTGTCAACTCCAAAGGATTTAGAGTCACCATGGGAACCCATCTCCTGGGATGTCTGTGAGAAATTACTTAGATTAGGTCAACTGAAGTGTCAAGACCCACCCTCCATGTGGTGGTACCATTTCATGGACGAGCGTCTTGGAGTAAAAACTGAAAGCAAACTGCACAAACATTCACTCCACTTCCTGATCGCATGTACCATGTAAGCAGCTGCCTCAGGCTCAGGCTGCCATGACTTCTCCCACCATGATGGGCTGTGCCCTTGAACTGTGAGCCCAACCAACTCTTCCTTCTGTACGTTACTTTCGTCAGGCATTTCCACCCAGCGACAAGGTAAGTAACTAACACAGTAACATGTGGCCTGTTGTGGAGTCTCTTCTCCCTGTCCTTCGGCAGTTGTAGACTGGGCAGCAGGCCTCGTGCTAGGTCATGTCCTAGTCTTCCCTCACCGCTATGTTTTATGCAGTTTAAGCATGGCTGCTCCCTATGACTCTCTGGATGGTCCCCTTCTCTGCACCTCCCTGCATCTTATCTCCACCTATGATTTTAGCCACTTCCTACTCACATTGACTTCTCTTACCCCTTCTTCTCTCCACAATTAGATCTACATGTTCAGCTTGTTTGTTATCCATCTGTACTTTGCTCTCTCATGGGGTCTTTAAAAACTATATATTTAAAGCAAGACACCTGTTCTTCTCTACCAAACCTATTCCTCCTACATAGATCATCCTGTCCTAATCCAGCAAGCTCAGCAAGTCACCCCGACAGCCATACTCCTCTGTCTGTTAGCCACCTATATCCCGCTGCCATCCACCTGGGCTCCTAAGTATCAGTTTACTCAGCTCCTTGCCTTCTTGCTTCCCAGTGGTGCTTAAGTTCAACTGCATTACTACAAAACCCGATCATTGTTTTCTTACTCTCTAACAATATCCATTTACTTCTGCAAGACAGTTCTCCTTTGTTGTAGCCATGTCTGCAGACATCCTTAGGACATAGGACATCTGAGTCAAAGGCAAGGTTGGATATACTTTGGCACAGCCTAGGTACTGTCAGGTAGAAATATGGTAACAACATAGACCACAGGGAAATTTATATATTTTTTAATATTCTTCCTAAAGTAAAAGAGAAAAAGGTGAAACATTTTATAATTTTATGTGATCCAAACATTATCTTTAATCAACACATACAAATTACTGAGATAATTTACACCAAACATAGTAAATCTTCAAAATCTGGTATACTGCTTACATTGGCAGCATCTCCTAATTCAGGGCCCCACACACTTCCAATGTGCCAGTGGCTACCATGTTGGACATTACAGTCCCAGACCAACCAGTTGACAACAGACGAGACTTTAGGTCATCCTGGTACATTTGGGACACAAGATGACCACAGGTATATGAGTAACTCTCAGCATTGCCATAAGCGTTTCCAACACTGAGCCTAGCTTAATTGTTGCTCTATGCTTAATGAAGAAATAATGCAGCCAGGTTAAGCCATGAAATTTAGTTTTGATGCACAGCACATGCTAACGGGTCAGTAGTAAACAGTGTTTATACTCACAAAACTGGAAGTGCTAAGAGTTGAGCAAACGATGTGTTAACTATTCAATGCAGATAAAGAAGGCTAGTCTGGGGCTGGAGAGACAGCTCAGCAGTTAAGAACACTGGCTGCTCTTCCAGAGGACCTGGGTTCAAGTCACAGCATCCACATGGCAGCTCACAACTGTCTGTAACTCCAGTTCCAGGGGATTTGGCACCCTCACATAGATACGTACGAAGGCAAAACACCAATGCACGTAAAATAAAAAGAAATCATTAAAATAAAAGTACATGTGTTTTAAAAAAGAAAGAAACGTGGTATCAACATAGCAAAAGCGTCCTTCAAACATGTGGCCCATATCAGAGAACCATGTTTATAAGTTGCTTTCTATGAGGCTCAAGTACTTAAGCACGCAAGGGCAGGAAATGCCCAGAACCTGCATGGCATGCCAACGACCAGTGAGAATCCAGAGGCCCTCGGAATCATCTCTGAAATGGTTTGACTACAGGATACATCGTTAGCTTTTCTATGCTTCAACAACAACAACAACAAAAATATGACATAAACAACTTAAAGGAAGTTTTTTTTTTTGGCTCACTATTTCTGATGTTTCGATTCATTGGCTCCATTTGCTAAAGGGCAGTGGTGAGGCTGAACATCACGGCAGTGCGACATGTGGCGTAGGAGGCTACTACCACAGCCTTAAGACAAAGGAAGGATCTAGACACAGTATATACTCTTTAATGGCATGTTCCCCATAACCCACTTCTCTCAAGCAGGACCTCATTCCTAATAGCTGTGAATCCAGAATAGATTAACCTGCTGATAAAACAGACTAGTGCCCCTCATTGATGTTTGTTTGCTTCTGTTGAAGCTTTCAACATGCGAGCCTCTCTGGGAGACACTATATGCCTGGACACAGGCTCCACAGAGGCCTGGGTTGAGACAGTGCATGGCCCCAGGCTTCCTTGAAGACTGAGTCAGGCCAGAAGTTTAATGGAAGCCAATGGTAGCTGACTGCTGTTTAAGCTCCTCCCAGCCACATCCAGCTCCAGGGGCTGGGTCTTTTTTCCCAGCCCCAGGTACAGCCTCAGTGCCCCCCCTCCCGCTCAGAGGGGGCCTTCACTACCATAAGCACAGCCCAACACTGCCTAGACTTATGTTTACCTCTGAGCATCTTCTTTCCAGGCCCAGAGTTGTGTCCCGGCAATGGAGGTGAGCTAAAGCCAGGCCTATTCAGTAAGCCCAGGCATGCATAGCCCAGATCAGGAGAGGTGATGCACAGTGGTGTGACTCTGTGACCAATGGGAAAGGCCCTTTCTCCATCGACTGTTCTGAGGAACCATCATTTCTACAACCCTAAAGACAGTCACTGGCTAGTCTTGGTACATAGAGGACCTAGGTCAACAGTACATCCTGCATTGGCTAACCCTCCGTCCATGACCCTCTTGCCTTCCTCTCTCTGACTTGGTACATTGAGGGGTTAGGTCAACAGTACATCCTGCATTGTTTTACTTATTTCTTCACTTAAACTTGAAACACCCCTCCCTTAGCCCCTTCTTCTGATGTTTCCTCACCAGAAACCAGGGCATGTGTATATGTGTGTGGGGGAGGGGGGATCACTGATTGCTTTATTATCCTATAAAATAGGAAATTATATTAGGGTGGCTGGATGCCCTAAGGCATGTTTTGTTTTTCCAAGAAGAGTAGTTTAGTATCCTCAGTCACATAAGAGCCATAGAAAGAGATATACCATGGGGTCTCACATAGCCATAGAGCCCAGGTTACTACCAGCTCCAGCCCAGCTCTGTAGCAGCTCCTGGATGAGTGGGTGGAGGAAGGAGTTGTTACCAAGGAGACACCATCCCAGGGATCTCAAGTAATGGAATAACTGTGGGTCTTAAGGAAAGCCAGACAGTTTACCCCTGCGCTTGCCTCTTCCTCAGCAGACCTGGGGAGCCCTCAGGCCCTTTCCGCTCTCACCTGATGATTTTGTTAGACTTGTCTCCTTTCTCTTTCACACACAGAAACCCAGGATAGGTGAGGCAGCTGTCAGTGCTGGGAAATTGCTCTTTCAAGCTCGGTGCTGAGAAAAGGTGGATTCTGGTTACAATCAGCAACACATCTTAATGGATTCTACAAATTTGTCGTCTGAAGACCTGATGACAGCTCCCAGCCGCCAGATAAATGTCACCAATTACCACCTTGTGGATTTGTCTTCCCTGATTATTCTTGGGACCTGGGAACTGCCTGGAGTCTCCAGTGTAACCTGAGGGAAAGGAAGGGGGCTTATGCCCACGAGGGTGTGGGGGAAGATGTCTGGCTGCCTTGATCTGGGGAGATGATGCATAGGAAAAGAAACACAGAAGCAGAAACAAGAGGCCTTTTTAGGGTTTGCTTCCCAACGGATTCTGGTTTATCTCAGGAGGAAGGCCAGCCCCAAGATCCCAATCAACCTGAGGCTGGTAATAAGAAATGTCCCGTGCTTCAACCCTGCACCATATTTATGCCTGCAGAAGCCATAGAGGGTCCATTGATCCTAGGAATGTAGTTACAGACAATTGTTGGCTGTCACGTAGGTGCTGGGAATTGAACCTGGGTCCTCTGGAAGCACAGTCAGTGCTCTTAACCAGTGAGCCATCTCTCCGGAGCCTCCCTGTTCCCCATTTCCCCACTTCTTTTCTGCTATCTGATTTTAAAGTCACAAATAAAAGCTTTTAAACTAAATTCCCGAATTTTTGCCTTTTGATCCCTGTTTCATTCTGCTCTTCAGTGAAAAGAGTCTGTGGCACTGGCTGGAGAGGATGGACAGAAATACAGTAGATTAATGCCCAAAGGCACAAACAAGACAAATGTGAACAGCGACCCACAGCAGGGAGTCAGTGAACCAAGCACAGAACAGAGAAAATCCAAGAGACCATTTGCAAGCCCTGGTTGTGCACTGTGGATAACAAGGTCACTCTATTGCGAGGCCTTAGGGTGGTCAATGGTCGTTTAGCAGGAGCAGCAGATGGGGCGGAGCGCCGGTCTGTTCCGGGCTGCTTCCCCATCATTTATTATTTGCAGATCCATATTTCCAACCTCAAACTTCCAGAATCCAAAGCAAATTAGGTTCCTCACAAAAACAAACCAAAACAAAACTAAGCAGATTTACTCTATGATCCAGCAAACCCGTTTCCACATTTGTACTCAAAAGACTTGAAAGCAGAACATTGAGAGGTACTGCACAGAGTGAACGTCTTCTATGTGCTCGGTGTGTGTGTGTGTGTGTGTGTGTGTGTGTACATGTGAGCGTAGGCATGTGTGTGAGCACGTGTATGTGCAGATCCAAGGTTGTCATCAGAGAAATCACGTTGATTTCTCTCTACGCTGTTCATCGAGGGCAGGGTCTTTTTTTCTTATTTGTTTGTTCATTTATGAGTCAGGGTCTCAATGGATATCCATGACAGGAGACCAGACTGGCTTGGAACTCTCAGAGACCTACAGGCCTCTGCCTTCCAAGTGCTAGTATTAAAGGCACGCTCTACCATACTCTGCATCAGGCAGGGTCTCTTAACTGAACCCCCAGCTTGCTCATAGGCCTGGTCTGGCTAACCAGCTTGTTCTAGGGATCCCCACTGCCAGCTTCTGAGGGCAGGCCACCACACCCACCAGGCCTTTACGTGGGCTCTGGGGATGGGGACCTGACTCCGATCCTCACACTTGAATAGCAAACTGCTTTCCCAACTGAGCCATCTCTCCAGCCCCACGGAAGTATTTTTCATGAGTGCCCAAAGATGGAAACAACCCAGATGCCCACTGAGCAGCGATGGGTAAAGGTAAGGCGATGCATTCGAGGTGCGGAGCCCACTAGACAACTGCAGGAGTGGCAAGCTAAGGCGTGTGTCGACAGGGGTAAACGTCCAGGTCGTGCTAAGTTAAATCACTCACTGAAAGGACTGTGTGGCTCCACTTACGTGAGCTTCCTAGAGTGTTCGCATTCATCTAGTAAGAACACAAAACAGTGGCTGCCAAGGACGGTGGGAGGAGGAGCGGGAGTTATTATACAATGGGTAGAGTTTCAGTTTGGGAAGACGAGGAGGCTCTGGCGGCTGGGACAGGAGGATGGGGAGTTTCAGGTCAGCTGGGGCTATATGGCAATACGCCATTTCAGAAAACCAACCAACCAAACTGAACTGAGAAAAGGCTGGATGGTGGTGACGATGATGTAATGACACCGAGTGTGCGTCCCAACACAGCTGCATGCCTTAAAGTTCAGAAAAATGTTAGATTATGAATATGACATTTTAATTTTCAAAAATCAACACAGGCTTTGCCCTGATGAAATAAAGACAGGGCAAGGAGATAATAAGAGACCAGTGTGTCTGAAACCAAAAAAGCCCCATAAGATGGTAAAAACCTGTCATCGTGTAAACCAGTTCCTCAGTAGTGCTTAGACTTGGTGTAAGAACAGTCAGGGCTCCCAGCTATATTGTTAACCAATTATGTGATATCGAGAGAATCATTTTTCCCCCGGTCCTCAGTTTGTTGGGTTGTACAAGGGGTTGAATCAGATGACCAAAGGCCCTTCTAGTTAGGCCAAGGGATCTAAACACAGGATCCCGGAGTAGCACCTGGGAGCACAGTAAAATGCAAGTCACTGCATCTCGTTCTAGACTTTGAGTCAGAAGCCCTGTGTGGACACAGCAGTCTGGGTCCGATAACCTGCACTCTGAAAACCACAGGGATAAGATGTTTTTGTTTTTATAACTAAAGACCTGGGTAAACAAGCTTTAGGAAAATAAAGAAGACGAAACTCTAAAGAAATGCATTACCAGGTGAATAGCATTAAACGGTTCCCTTTTCAAAAGTCAGCTTTAGAGATAAAGCAGCAAACAATTTAAAAACGTAATTAATAAACACAAATGACTGCTGTCCTTAGACGTATGGCCTGCCACCTGCTGCTCTAACACTGTGACCATTGCTCAAAACATTTTGAAATTTTATTTACAACTTATAACCTCATTTGTTTGGAACTAAGTCTCTTCATTCAGCTTGATACACTGACTCAATTAGCAGCTTCTAAAAACCAAATCTCCCTTCAAGGGTCCTCCTGAGGTTAATCAAAGACACAAGAGGGCTAGGGTGGCTGAGCAGTTCTAACACAAGAGGAAAGAGAAGTTTACTTCCTAAGAAACTGTCCAGGCCAATTGCTAGTGGACCTGGGAACGGGAACAGGACCAGACGAAATCCCCACCCACCAGGCTGTGATGTCAAATCAGAAGATGAAGCTCCCAGTCTGGCTACTTTCTTTGTAAACAAGGCTCTTTTGAATTTACTGAATATTTTGGCACCAGCTTTGGTCAATTCTTTCTCCTTTAGTGGGTTGAAAACTATTTCTAGCAACCCACATAACCCAGCGAGGACAGCGGGTGGAAGATTCTTTATCCACCCAGCCATACAGAGTTTCTGGTCTTTGGTAAAGCGGTGCCCCGCAGACGGTGCCTGGGGAGAAAAAGAGCAGGGAGACTCCAGAGCTTCTGCCTGGCTCTGGCTGGCAGGCTTCCTGCTTGTTACCTTGGCATGTAAGATCTTCGTGTGGCAACACACAGGGTCATTTTTATAATCCTACCCTCATTGCTCCTACAGTCTTTGAAGTCACCTCCCACAGCATCCTCACGGGTGACTCCACGCGTCGGTAAGTCGTGTATAGCCAGCCCCCTTCTTTTCTATGTCATAGAATGACCTGGGAAATCAAGGACTGGAATGTGACTCTCTTTATTTTTCATGCCACCAACCGTAGTGGCAGACACTGTAAGAACATTCAACCGTTGGGCTGATGAGGAGGACAAAGCCCATTTTCATGCATACCTACCGTGTGCTGGGCACACAGGTGAGGGCCCTCCTTAGCGCACCATCTCAGTTAACGGAGTATTAGTACTACGCAAGACTAATTCCCCAAATCATGGTTCCAAAAGGTCAAATAAAGAGCCTATTCCAGGCCAAGGGAAAGAGTTCAGGGGCAAACCCTGAACACTGACTACCTTGCTCCCATAGTCAAAGGCTAGACCAGTGCCTAGATTCTGCCTGAAGCTCCTTTTCCACCCTACTGCCATTTTGCTCACCTCCCTGCCAAATCCTCCGAGGGTGAGGACAGGATGGAGCTCAATACACATGGGTAGATAGCTGAGGAAGGTGATGTGTGCCTGTCACTTCAACATTTAGGAGGCTGAAGCAGGAGGATGCTAAGTTTCTAAGCCTGTCTGGACCACATAGAAAGACTGCCTCAAAACAAGCAAGACCAAAAATTTACAAGGATGAACGTGATTTTAAGGACCACCCATGAGCTCACTGGGCATGGAGAGTGGGAGCTGACAGATAAAGCAGGTAGGGCCTTAAGTGGCATAGGCCTCCCTCATCCTCAGGCCAACTGCCTATCATTCCAGGTCCTACACGCAGGTGTTACCCTTTGGCCTCAGTGTTCTTAGAACACAGTGCTGACTGGAGCCTAGCGCCATCTACCACCTGTGAAGCGCCTGGAAGTGACATGGTGAGGGAGCCACATCGATACCGCAGTGCTGAAGAACAGCTGTCTCGCTGCTACCAAGCCAAAGGCCCTGATTGCAATTCCAGCCAAGTTTACTGCTTCCAGGGAGGCGCAACAGGATCCTAAGGTGCTGGGGCACTGCAGCTATGCTGGCTGCATGCCAAGCTCTCCTGGCCCCTTAAGGAGCAAGGCATCAGGACTCCAGGTTCAGTTCCTGGCTCTTCCAGAAGCTGGTCCTCAGGTCCTTCATCCTTAGAATGAGGTTCCAGTATGGCTTCTGAAAGCCTTTTAAGTGCTCAGATCCATAGCCCTGAAACCAGGTTGCAGAAGCTGCAATGCCAGACACACGCTGCCGACACTGGCCAGACTACACGCAGAAGGGAACTGATGGCGATAGGACCTTATCCCAGTCAGCTCCCTGGAAACCTGACCCTGCCCTCCCACCACCCCCACCAACCACAGCAAGCTCTGATGTCTTGCAGGGAAAATGCCGACCTCTGACCTGACAGGTTCCCAACTAAACAAAGAACTGCAGGCTGCGGAGGCGAGAGAAGTCCTCCTGAGGGCTGGGCCATCCTCCACCTGCCAGCTGACTCTTGTGCACACAGATGCCCCACACCCCAGCTGTAGTGGCCGTGGGAGGAGGCTTGGTGCTCCCCAGAGGGGCCATCATGCTAACATAACTTCAAAGGGACTTAAATGACTGGGAAGGGGCCAGAGAGCAGAGTTCATGGGTCACGGCCCAGTGCAGTCCCAGCCCCATTCAGCCTGTCACTCAAATGCAGGCGTTCAGAGCCCTCAACCTCTTTACCTTGTTTCAGCAAAGCTCAGTCTCCATCTGGGCCAGGCAGATCTGTTCCCTGGTGCCCACAAGGGCTTGCAAGATGCACGTGGCTCCTCAACGTTTGCATAAGCCAAGGTCCCCGCTGTACATTGCCCAGAACGCTTCCTGTCTTGTACTAAGCTGCTCAAGATCTGCTTTCCAGAAAATTCTCTGGGGGCTGTCTCCAGTGCATCCCGTCTCAAGCTCTTACATGTGCCAGTTTTCTACCTGGACTGATATGCAGATACCCACTGAAGGAACAAAGCTCTCATAAACCCTGTGATCACCTCAGGGAGCCCCCACCTCCCCCCCACACCAGGGGTCTACATAATACAATGTGAGTGACATTATCTTTAACCTAAATCTCCTTTCATGAAAAATGTCTTTCAGTTGCAGATTTGAATTGCAAATGAGAAGTATTACCTTTATTATGGGGAAGACAATAGAAAAACATATTGCAAACCTTCTCCTGGAATTCAATGAACATGCACTGAGCTACAGTTTGTCACTCATTCATTATTTACTGAGTAGCTCCCGTGTGCCAGGCAGAGGCCTTGGCAATGAGATCCAGGGGCAAGCGAGACATTACCTCAGGACTCAGGAAACTTATTTTTTTGAGTGGGTGTAATAGGCAATAAGCCAGCGGTACACAAACAACCCAAGTACAGGTAACAGGAATATTAAGCTGGAAGAGACCAGAAATGCAAGGAGGGAGCAAGGAAGAACTGTCTTTACAGGAAGTGATTGGGAATGATAACCAGGCAGAGATCTGTCTAAAGTGAAGGCTGAGAGGCAATGGGAAGATAGATCGTGGCAGAGTAGCAAAGAAAGACCCCAGGGCTGACATCAGCCCAAAGACCAGTGTGGCATGTAGAACGAGGCAGATGGGGAGAGTGAGTGGGGTGGGCCAGGTCATGTGGCCATGGGGATGAGTCTGATCACCCTGTTGAGGTACGAGGGGACATCACTGGGGTTCAAAATACCTGTGGCCCTTGTTAAAACGAAGAAGATGGAGTTTACTCAGGACCACTAAGACGAGAAGACAGATCACTGTGGCAGGATGGTGCAGTAGGGGAGAGACTGGGCTCATTTCTAATAGAGCTTGCACAGAGGTGGGAGGGGCTGGGTATGGGAACTGACAAAAGAGAGCTTGAGCCAGACTGACCTAGTACGATTAGTGCCACAGACAGCCCAGGGAGAACAGACATTACTTTGGAGACGATGGAAGTTGAGGACCCTGGTCAGGTAATAAGCAAGGTGGTCAGATACTGAAATGGAGGGTTCTTACAAATAACTCAGCAGGGCCCATGTTAAAATGGAATTTTCCAAGGAAGTACATAGGTAGGCCTGGGGAGAGGCCCAGGAACCTGACTAAGGTCTGATACAGCAAAGAAACTTTAGAGGGAGGAGGGAGGAGGGAGGAGGCTGTGATTGGATACAATCCTGCTACATGGCCTTGTGTTATTGGTCCTTCTACCTTGACTTCTCGGAGTGCAGAGATGACAAACTTGAGCAACCACACCCAGCAAATAAAGGATCTTTATCCCACACAGAGAAGCCATCTGTTTCTCCGCCTCTCGTTGTCTACTCTCCCGTGTATTTTACTCAAGTGTCCCTGGTTGTGCCATCAGAGAGGGAGTTTGCTGTGGGCCGGATCTGTGTCCCTTCTATGGGCACTCCCTGATGACACGAACTGTATCTCCCCTGGCTTCCAGGACAGAGTCCCACTCACAGAAAGCTAACTTGTGTCCCTCAGTTCAGGGACACACTCCAGGGAACACTGTCTCAGCTCTGTCGCCTCCAAAACAAGAAAGGCAGAGTGGTCACTGATGTTCAGGTTTCCCTAACCTGGCTGCACACTCCTGCTCAGGAACACACCCTCATGGGTGGCTTGGCCGTGGGTTAGGCTCCGGGGGGCTAAGGTGGTGTGCAGGCTAAGCCAACCCCTGCCTCTGTGAGGTTGTACTTCTGCAGCCACAACAGCTTGCCTGGCTTCCACCACAGCCATGCTGCCATAGCCCCAGGAGAACCTCAGTTGCCTGTATCCATAGCAACCAGCATTTGTGAGCTACAGCCCCAGGAGGGAGGGCAAGAGGGCTGCTGCTCTGGAGTTAGCTTATGTGGTGAGGAGACATAATTTCTCAGGCCGGTAGGAAAACCCGTGGTTCTTGAAAGAGATGCCCTCTTCCTCCTTTTAGCTACTTCCTCTCCCAGCAGCAAGGATCACGTGGGCATGATGGATGTGTGGGTTCAAACCTCCTCCTAAGTTCTTTTTGAAGGTGAGCCTCTTGCTTGACCAACACTTGGGAACTCTGGGTAAGGGAGGACAACTAGGAAAACTACAGAAGTCCGAACCACACAGCTGGAAGGATTTGGAAAGGAGCCTCTCCCTATCCCGGAGTCAGAGGCTAGCTCAGCCCATCAGTGAAGGAGCTCGAGCCTTTGTTTGCAAAAGTAAGTGTTAAAATGACACAAAGCAAATGAAGATGCTAAAAACCAAACTGTTAGAGATACCAGCTCTTCCTAGGACTCCCACTGTGACGGTTCACCCCATCCCTACCTCTAGGCCCTGCAGCAGCACCCGAAGTTTAACCCTATGCTCTCCCCCTTGAAAGCTTAGGTTTAAATGTGGGCAGGAAAGTAGCTGCCTGCAACGATTGGGAAGAAAGCCCAGAGGTTTTGCTCTGATCATTTACTTCTGCATCTGCCAGAGTAGCTGGGTCTGTCTTCTGTCCCTAAGAAAGACATTGAAACTCAGAAGGTAGACCTCAGGCAAAACTGGGCACACGTCCCCAGTTTCTCACCCCGCTATTACCCCAAAGTAGCTGATCGCAGGACAGAAACTGCCCCTGCTTTGCCCCTCACACTCTCTCTATCCTTACGAGTCACCTCGGACAAAAGCTAAACCTTCTTTTAAATAAACTGGAGCAAACCCATAAAGCCAGTTAGAGTCCCTCCTCTTCACCTGTTTCAGGCACTGATCTCTATTCTCTCCATTCTTTTCCTCTCCCCAAAGAACTACCCTGTTCTCTAAATAAGAAGAAGCACCACGGTCCTTTATTTGGTCAAGAAATATGTGTCATTTGTCTGCTCCCCGATGCCGCAAGAGCACACACATTTGCTGGGGTCTTACGAAACCACATTCCCACCACTTGACGTGCCTGTCACCTCTCCTCTCCTTCCCATCTTCCCTTCCCTGTGCCTCAGACCTGAGCTGCACAAGGGGAGCAAGAAGGAGCTGAGAGCACCTGAGCCGGTTCCTCCTGTGAAATGGACTTTGCTATCTTAGCAGCTGCTGGGGTCAGGTGGGGTGAATAGGAACGGTCAGATGTCGGCAACATTCCCTGTCGCACTATTGCTGTGAGCCACTCCTTCCGTGGACCAGACTTCCTGAGAAGGGATCACTGACTTGTGTTCTCAGCTTTCTGTCGCGACTTGGCACACTGTCGATACTTTCAGGCTTTTCCCCTCTATTTTATCAAATTAGTATAGACGGGTGTGGGGGCTTACCCCTGTAATCCCAACACTCAGGAAGCCGAGGATCTCAAGTATGAGACCAGTTTGGGTCACACGGCAAGGCCTGACATAAAAAACAAACAAATATATTTTTGCTGAGTAACGTGCTGGCTTCCTGCTGGTCCAGCCATCTTCTGGCATAAAACCAGCAGCCCCACCATATTCCCATAGAGTGAAGGTTGTCCTCACCCGAACTCTTCCACTCAAAAGAATCTCCAATAAATCCATCTACAGGGAGAGAATGCTTTAAAGAAGAGAAACGTCTCTGCAAACCAGCCCAGCAGGGCCGGCTGGACTCTCAGATCTGCTCCCCCACCCCAGACTCCTGGACAGTGGTCAAGAACCGGGCGAAAGATGCAGGGACTCTGGCCTGGAGCAATCAACACTCTGCCAGCTGGGGAGGGTTTTGCTCCAGAATACCCAGATTTGTCCATTTTCCTGTCCTTATCCAGAAAACACCAACTGCTACCCCATGATTTGGGACCCCAGATCAAAGAAGAGACTTAGAGAGGAAAGGAGATGGGCCAAGCAGAGATTACTGTTGGCACTGGGTGCTGGACACATGGGGATTCAGGGTTCTGCTCTCCCTACTTTTTATATATTGTAAAACAAAACAAACCCTTACTTATAAGTCTATATTTTGCAAGAAGTAGGGCAAGGAAGCCCCACAAGTTTTTCTTTCAAGTCATAGAGGGAATCCCAGGCTTGAGTTCCCATCCGAAAAGAGAAGCTCAAGAAATTTCCCTGGTTCACTTGCCTTGGGAACCCTGGGAGTTACTTAGGTATGCGGAGGAAGAATGTCAGCCAGTGCGAACTGGAGCCATGAGACTCTCCTCAGATCTGCCGGTGAGACCCAGGCTCCCACCCTACCGTCACAAAACCACCATATGAAAGACGGCGCTCGCAGGGCTGTGCCATCACTGCAGGGGATGCTTGATGACCTATATGCTCATTTCCTTTCTAGATGAAGTAATGATGGTCTGTCATAGTCTTGTTTGTAATCACACCCCAGAAGTCAGTTGGTGGCCAAGACCACAGAGAAGGAAGCTTCTAGAAAAAGAATCACAAAACCCCATTGCCTAAAAACTGGAGTTCCCATTATCGACCGAGGCTGAAGTATCTATCGCAGATCATCTGCTGGAGGCACTGGCCAGAGGCACAGAGCAGGTCTGGGGCATGAATGCACAGCGCTCAAGGCCATTGAGTTTCCGAAGACTGAAACAGGAGGAGATGCCAGGAGGGTGCTGAACATCGGCGGCTGCAGTGACCTGAACAGATACAAGTACGCCAATGTCCGCCAGAGCGGCAGATTTCCGAAAGCAACTTAGCAGTCTGTCCACCGACAGGTGGACAACCAGAAGTGACATGCACATTGTTGTGGCTGGGTATTCAGTGTCCTCCACCGGTGCACGTGGAGGGTGTTTTGTCCCCAGAAGAAAGCACTATTTCAGGAAGTGAGAAACTTCAGGAGCTGGAGAAAGCATGAGACTATGGGGCGTGCCCTTGAAGAGTCCACCAGCACCTACTTTCTCCCCACCTCGTCGCAGTTTCCTGGCTACTGTGATGCTCTTGGTGGCTTTGCTCCACCACATCTCACCTGCCATGATGGACTTGAGGCCTCTGAAAATGTGAGCTACTCCTTCCTTCCTTCAGTGGCTTCTCTTAGGGCGTTTGTCAGACCAGAAAGAATAGCACAGAGATGCAAGGCAGTGCCGGCGCACTTTAGAACGAATTCTGACACTAGCTGAAACACGACGGGGCTGAAGGGAAACTGAGGAAGGAAAAACACAAAGTCACGGAACTGAAGTTACAAAGGACTTACCGATAGGTCTGCTTAGAGACGTTAAATCACACAAAGTAGAGATTAGCTAAGGGCATGCCGCTTCGAAAACACCCCAAAAGGTAACTGGTATGCTAGGTATGGTTGTTAGAGATGAGCAAAATTTATCAACGCTAGGATGTAAATGTTTGACCATCAGGATTGACCAATTATTAGGCCCATCCGCAAAGAACATACTTCTAGCAGGAAGTTCAAGACAGCAGCATAGAGGCACAGCCATTGGTAAGTCCTGGCCTACCACAAAGGTCCCAGCTCTCTTCTTGAGAAAAGCAAAATTCTGCCAATGGGCAAGATGACCCCAGGTGATAATTATTCTGAAAGAACAATACTGGTGTGTTTAAGAGATAATTCTGGCAATATCTTTGCTGTGTACATCTCCCGTCTAACCGAGAGGCCAAACTCGGAGTCTCCTGTCTCCGTTTAAGCTGTTTAAAGTGTAACCTGGGGTTGGGACCTAAGAGATGTAAGGGTGGCAGCAGACATGGAAGCATAAGGTGTGAGTGTATATAAATTAGCAAAATCTCCTACTCATGACTGCCTCCCATCTGAGCCTCAGCCAGAGCTGCATATGCGCCATTAAAGAGCCTTTTCTTGATTTATCTGTAATTGTGTAGAGTGATTTCTCACTGGAAAGGATATTATTTCTATAACAAAATAAGCCAAGTGCAAAAGGACAAATATCATCTGACTATGTTTATCTAAGAGTTCCTGATTTTATTCACAGGAGCAGAATGAAGAAAGGTGGTTACTGGGGGATGGAAGGAAGGAAAATAGTTAATGTCTGATGAGCCTGGTTTCAACTTGGGAGTGAGACAGTGAGAGACAGGGAAAATTTAAAAGACACGGGATGAGAAGAACCGCTTTACTGTTAGATCTGCTGAGCAGCCAGAACTTCAGCGTAACTGATAAGGCCTGGGATTACGTGCAGAGACAAGCTGTCCGAGAGGCAGCTCAAGGATAGTAAAAACAACTAACCATGCCTACTCAAGGCATCTCTCTCATCCCTACACCTAAACAATGCGTCTCATAGAGCCACCTTATAGTGCCTTGTATAAAAGGAAGTCATTAAAGAAAAATGGGCATGCCAGCTCCTGTATGTCTTCCTTTTACTTAATTTTAAAATTCTATTTCAGTTTTAAACTTTGACTTTTAAACTTTCTTATAAATTATATCCTTTAAGTATTAATGTAACTTAGTAAGCCACAGAATTACACGTGCGCACACGCGTGCGTGCGTGCACGCACGCACACACATGCACACACACACACACAATTCCTCTCTCTCAGGAAGCTGACCCCCATGTTTGTGGTGCGCTGACTTTTCTTACTCTAATCTCCAATGACTTAATACACTCACTTTGCTCCACTGCTGATCCTAAAGATAGTTGTAGATACTTATGTGACTTTACCTGAGATGAGGTCTCCAAGGGGAAAAAGAAGTAACACAAAGAACTGTCTTTTTTTATTGGACATGGAATCCATTTATATGAAAGAAACAAATCTTTGGTAACAAAGCCATCAGAGTTTACCTGGGGCCAAGAACTGTGGGAAGGAAAACTGACTGCTAGTGGGATGGGGGCACTAGACACTCTGTTTTCACTGCGATGGTGGGCACTTCAGCTTGATATATATATGTATGTGTGTACACACACACACACACATACACACACATACATACATATATATCAAGTCTACCTGACTCCTCATCTATAAAATAAGGACTATGGTATCTACCTCACCAGGCTGCTGAAGGAACTACTTGAGAATATATATTTGATATATATCTATATGTCAAAGCTCACCTACTGTGATCTTAACAAACGCACATATTCCTGAGAGTTACTGTACCTCAGTACAGTTGACTTTGAAAGTTAAGGAAAGGGTGTAGCTGAGAGGAAGAGGGAGTGCTTAGCGTCTGAGAGACTTCAGCACAGAGTCAACAACACAACAACAACAACAGCAAAAACTAAAGCACACTTGGTACATTATCAGTCTTTGATCTCACAGTGGCCACAACAGGGGAGCTGAGGGGTGTGTGGAGGGATGAGCTGCTAGCACCCCCCCCCCCGTGTTCTGTCCCACTGTAGGCCAAAGCTGTTAGCCACTCAGGATTGCACAAGTTTCTGGCCCTATGGCCTCTTGGATAATCTGCAAGCATTTTGCTAAATGCTCCCTCACTGCCTGCTTTTGAAGAAAGAAATACCTTATCTGTTAATACTGTATTTGTATTACTCAGCCACCTCCAGATTCCCATCTCTGTCCTCAGCCAGTTCCCCTACCCCAATCCCCAACCCCCAGCAACCGAGAGTCTCTTTCAGGCACTTACTGAGAAGCTAATAGCCTTTCCTCCCCATCCTTGTCTGACCTTAAGACTTCCAGGGACCCTGGAAAGCTCCATCCTCCCCTCCATCTTCAGGCTAGTCTGTGTGAGAGAGGGACCTGTGGCCATGGGTCTAGGCGTCTGGAGGAAGGACCACAGCAGAAGGCTTGGGTTTGCTCACTTAGAAACCCAGCGCCTGTGTAACAGAAATTCAGATGTGTTGATATTAATCTTCTTTAATCCATACCTTCTAGAGGCCCAGTGGTTCCCAAGGAAACGCAAAGACTCATGCGTAAGTCCTTGCTCTCCCCACCTAATCACTGTGTGGCAGGCCGTAGGCAAGTCAGTCAGTCTACCTGCCTCCTCGTCTATAAAATAAGGACTGTGGCATCTACCTTACTGGGCTGTTGACAGGACTACTGGAGAATGTATATTGAAAGAATACAGCAGTGGAAATTTCCTTGACCAGCGTGAGGGACACACACTGTGTTCACGCCGGAAATCTCCCAGACCAGCTGAGTTCACACCAGCGCGCAGATGTGGGTCCTCACAAATTTTTAAAGTTGAGACAAGATCTTTTGAGGAATGGAAAGGATGCTTGAGTCTTGGGGAAGTGCACACTGGGGTGAGGGTCAATCCAGGTGGGAGGCTGCAGAAGAAAGGGAGAGCAGAGGGTACGGGGGCTGAAAGGACAGGAGGTGGGGCAGGTGCCTAGACAAGAACCAGGGGGTGGAGAGGGGGCGGAGGATCCAGAATGACTGCTGGAGGCGGGGCCTCAGGGAGCCTGTCATAGCACAAAAAGGGTACGGAATAAAGCCAGGGCCCCAGGCAGTGGAGACACTGCTGAGCTGTGAGGAAGACAGGAGAAGGGAGAAGTCAGAACTGGCACCAAAGGCAAGAGAGCACACCTCTAGAGACCCCAAACAGGACCAAAGACATTCTGGGCAGAACTAGCCCACAGTGGGCATGAGGCCCAGCGCTGGCTCCCCCAACAATGGGGCGCAGCGGGAAGCAGGTAAGTGTGCTGGAGTTAGGAGCCCAAGCCAGGCTTGGCTGTGGGCATGTGTTGGTACACGAGGGCACATCTACAGGGCCTGTACTCTAGTATGAGGTGGCTTGGGGCTGAGGAAGTCATGTGCACATGGATGAGAGCACGCCCTCCTCCTCCTTCCTCCTGTGCTCCTGGTTTCAAGAATCAGTTTATCAGTCATGGCAAAGTTCAAGAGGCATGTAAGATTAATATCACTCTCCTCAGTGAGGAGACTGGGGATCACACAGCTCGACAGGAAGCTGGAGAGAGGAGGAAAACACCTCTGGGAGCTGCTGCCTTACTTCTGCAGCAGCAGAGAGGAAGAAGCCATTAGAGGAGCCTCAGAGCCAGCTGGACAGCTCACAGGTCCCAGTCAAGGCCTTTTCCTCTCACTTTTCAGACTACAGCAGCTTCCCTAGCACATGCAATAGGGCGCTGGGTTCTCCTTACAGAGGCAGAACACAGCCGTAGCCTTATGATGGGAATCAGGGGAACAGAGGGAGGCAGAAGCCTAGGGCTTCTTTCTGTGTAATAGGCACACCCTGCTGAAGGTGAAAATAAATGTTCATCAAGTCCAGGCTACTCTCCAGTTCCTCGGGGGTGGTTTTTCCCCTCTCTAGGAATTCTCCAGCAACCGTGGCCTTTCTCTAGATCCAGCATCCCAGCATGGGTCTTAGAGTGGCCTATATTTACTGACCCACAGTCAGGCATCTCATATAGACACGTAACTGCTGGTATAAAGTCCAGAACACAGCAGCCGCGATGCTCAGAAAGAAAACCTCCGAATGGTCGGTCGTCAATCCCAGAGTTGAGCCTGCGGCAGTGCCTGAAGAACAGGCGTTCTCCAAGCTCCCGAAGGAAGAACACTCCACACAGCCCCCTCGCTGGCAGGAACTATTTCTTTGCATCAGACTTAATCTTCCTAGTGGTCACCAAGATAATCCACTCTGTTGTCCAGCCCTGAGAAGTCAGGATGAGAGGTTCTAGAATGTATGCTCCCGTGCCTGGTCACCAGCTGCGACACTGGACAGCATGCTAACTTTTCTGGGTTTCGGTTTCTTTGATTCTAAGTTGTTGGGAGCACTGTAAAAATACGGATATCAGTGCTCAGGGAAAGGCCTGTCCTGGGGTAAACCCTCAGGGGAGCAAGGACAGTGGCTAAAGTCATCATGACTCCTGACTTTGTTTCCACCGTGGGGAAAGGGACTTCTCTGGTTGCTTCCAGTATACCATGAGCCTCGACCTCAGAGAAAGAACTGACCAACAAATAGACCTACTTCAGCCTCTATGCCGAAGGTCTTGTCTGGGTTCCTAATCCTTCCTGTAACTGCCCACAATAACTGACAAGCATATGACAGAGCCAATAGTTCCCACTCTTGCCCCTGAAAGGCATGTCAGAGGTCACTGGGTCATTCCTCCAGGCCAGGTGTCTTCCAGGCAGCCTGTGGTTGATTGACAACACAGGCCACATCTTCTCTAGGCAGAAACTCAGGTGGCCTGGCATGTACATCAGAGAAACAGCCTGTTCCCAGAACTGGCAGGTACTTTCTCGGACTGTGGGGGCTGTGAGAATTGTGATTCTGTTGGATTCTCTTCCTCAGGCCCTGCAGAAGCCGGGTAAGGGTGCGCTGGGCCCCGCTTTGTTCTCCGTGGTGAGGGAACATCCTAGGTGTCCCCATTTCCTGACACTGCCCTTGGGGAAGGATGCAAATGCCTTTAGGGAGGCTGAGCCTTCAGGCTTCAGTGAGTGACAGGAATGTTCCTCCAGGACTTGGGGTCTCTTCCTTCTGGACCCAACACAGCCTTTCTGAGTTAGACAAGATCACTGAGTCTTCAAACCAAATGCAACTTTCAAATCACTGTTTCCAAACTTCTGCCTCAAAAAGCCTGTCCCCATGAGGTTAAGACAGACTGCCCTCCTGCATTCTTCACACACACACACACACACACACACACACACACACACACACACACACACACCCGCCACACCTCCTCTTAGACAGAGCTGTCTTGGAATGAGATTTTCTACCCCAGAAGAGTGACAGGCAAGACAACCATAAGACAAGGACCAGATGGGGGCCATCGGGTTCCAACAGAGCCAAGTGACTCGGTCTGGTTCCCTGTTCTCGTTCAAAACTGACAGGAATCAAGGTCTCTCAGAGCCAGCACGTGTTCTCTTCTCAAGGAATCAACCAACAAAACACACAATCCCTAGCTCTTCCCAACGGCAGCTCTGCAGCTCTGCCCTGATATCCAGAGGCACCAACACTGAGCCTTGGCTGGAGGGCGAAGTGGCTTGGGATCTGAATGCCCAGAGTAAAGGGTGGAGAACTGTGGTAAAGGATGCTCCCCAGAGGGAAAGAGCTAGAGCCAACCCAGTCCTAGTGACAGGATGTGCACCCTCAAGTCGTCCCCTGACAGCTCTCCCGCGGTTCTCTTCCTGGATGGCCCTCATTCAAAGACCAGGTTGCCTCTGCCCACCCTCCTCAGGGCTTTCAGACTCGACCCTTGCCTTGTTCCTTGTGAAATTTTCGCTTGTTAAGAGACCTCATCATCGTTCTTGGCCTTCTTGCCTGTCTGCTAACCCTGATCAAACCACCCCTGGGCTAGGAGGTCCCACCACACACCTGCAGGGAGCCTCAGAAGGTCAGAGCAGAATGGGGGAGGAGTGGGCAGGAGGCCAAGTGCAGAGGGAAGCTTACCATTCACTGCTTCTGGCTTGTTCAGTGGCGTCTCGTCAGGAGCTGTCCTTGTGGACAGTTTGACACGGAAAGCTGACTTTTCTTAGGCCCTAGGCAAACTGAAGCGTGTATAAAATCCCAGCTAGACCCTCTCCCCTGAGTGCTGGCCTTCTGTAGAGAAGCAAAGACAGCAGCCCTACCCCCAGGAGGAATCAAACTCATTCCTGGTGCCCCTGCTCCTTGCCAGCCCCCACTTGCCACCTCCCAGGCCTGTGTAACATAAACAGGGCTTTATTATCTCAAGCCCACCACGTCCTCTGAGAGTGTTGTAAATGGAACACCACACAATAACTTGTTTATTAATAATGGCCTGTCCCCTCCCTCAGCCTGGCTCACTTGCTCACCGCCGGATCCCCCTCATGCATAATGGAGGAGCTGTGTGGCCTGTGATACAAGCCAGGCTGTGCTCTTCAGGCTGAGCAGATAGACGGGGAGACGTACCAGGCTGGGCCAGGCTCCCTAAGGTGGGGGCAGTGGGGAGCAGAGCCCCCTCAGTTATAATTCAAAGACGTAATGTTAGTGGGGGAGGGAGTGCTGAGTGGCATCTCCCGGGCCAGCCCTGCCCGATACGCACATCCTCCGACGTGAACCCATGCCAGGGCTATTCAACAGCAATCCTGTTCTACCCAGGGCACACAAGGCTCTCCACAGCCTCCACACACCAGCTCACTTCTGTGTAAAGGTCTGGGGGCAGACTTCTCTCTTCCATTCAACACTCCATGACACTTTAGATACGAGTGAGACCACCTCACCCCCCCCCCACTTCCACTTTTGTGGACTAAGCAACTCCCGTCCCAGCAGTGACCCTTCAGGAACCAACTTCCTCCTCCGCCACCCTGTTTTCCCTCTGATGGGCAAGCTGGGGTGGGTCATAGTTTCTGGAGAACAGATCTCGGCAACAGCCTGCTGGAGGAATTCTAGAACATCTAAACATCTCTAAAATGCTTATGCCCTTTGTCCTGAGCTTCATTTCTGGAAGTGAATCTTAAATGAAAAAAATCAAGGAGAGTGGGGATATTTAAGCCAGGGCTCATGCAAAGGCAGACACCCTCAGAATCTGTGGGAGCAATGTTCTAAGCCCTGCAGACACCCAACCAACAGACACGCAAGCGCCCTTCATGTTTGATGCTGTCTGCATAGCACCTGTGCCTGCTATTAATCATCCCCACATTACTTCTAATTCCTAGAACAAGCTAAACAACATGTAAATCATTGCTCTACCATACTGTTTAAGGAACTATGGCAAGAAAAAGTCCATACATGTTCATACAGACAGATTTTTTTTCTGAATATTAGTTGGACCCATAATTTCAAACCTATATACATGAAAGGATATTTTCATAAAGGCAAAAATGGAAGTAATAGAACACAGCTATTGCTAGGGAAAATGACAATTACAGTATGTCCGCAGTTTGAGAGAAAATAGAAATGGAAATTGCAAATTCTGAAACCAAAGGGCCTGGGTTCAAAATCTGTCTCTGTCTTGTATAGGCTGTGTTACTGTGGAAAAGGTACTTAGCTTCTCTGGGCCTTCATTTCCTTATTTACATGTCAAATTACAAGGACTCAGTGAATGACAGGGCCTGAGGTACATGCTAAATATTTTAAAAGTTTAGACTATCATCATAAGCATTGAAACATGATGCTGAAATAATATCAGACACTATCTTAATGAAATAGAAAATTAGGTGGAAAACGTAAATGATGAAAGTTGAGAGTGAAATTATGGATAATGTGCAGGCTCCCCTCATGTTCATAGTTTCTACATTTTCTGGAATGTAAACAACTGTTAACAGGAAAAACTGTCCACAGGAGTATGGTGGTTGGAGCACTGGAGATGGTGACCTCAATTTGGATATGACCGTCCCCGAGGGACATGCTTATCCTGGGTGATTGGTCTGCCCACCACACCGGGCACCTAGCAGGACAACAGCTCTTGCCTCTGGTTTCTCCAAGCCCATGTCCTGCCCCAAGCCCTGCTTCTCTCCAGGGCTGGTGATGAGCCATTTCTCTGGCCTACAACAAACACAGCCAGTGACATTTGTCGGGAACAGGGAGAGATGGAGAAGAATACATGGGGAGGGCTGGCTTAGCGTCAGAGTCGGAACAGAGCAGGTGCCCTGGGTGTGGCTGGGTGGCTGAGTTTGTCTCCCTCTTCCAGATTGGGGGGGTGGGGGATAATGCCAAACCCAGACTTAGCCCACAGTCAAGAGAAACAAACATGGAGGTGGGCTTCTGAGGAGCTGTGTGTACAGTCAGGTGAGTTCCCCTGGTGGCTGCGGAGTGCGGGGGGTGGGGGGACCCAGAAAGGACCTGCTCCCCTCACTGCCTGCCACTTCCCCACTGCAGGAGTTCAGCTCAACCATGCTTTGCCATTGCCCTGGCTTTTGTCCGGGCAGCCTACCAGTCCTCTATCCAAACCTCCTGGAGGTACATCTCCTTTCCCAGCCCAGGGAGCTGACTCCCCAGAAGGGAAGTGGGGAGGGGAGAGCAGGAGTGGAGAGGAACAGCAGGCAGCAGAGGAATGCAGGCAACAGAGAGAGCTGCCGGTCCACCTGAATGTGGGTCACATTTGCAGAGGACAGCAGGCAAGCCAGTTCAGGATGGCTGTGGTGACAGCTGGCAGGCCTGGAGGAGCACTCATGCTACCCTGGCCAGGCAGCTGAGTCACGCTCTCCACTGCTTCCCATCCTCAGGGTCGCTTGCCTGCTGGCCATACCCCCACCCCCAGGTAACCTCATGCACCAAGTCCAACCTGCTGGTTCCTTCTGTGGGATCATGACTTGGGAGATTGCTGGCTTTTGTGGCTGAAGACTGCCAGACAGAGGGAACAGGGGTAGGCTGAGCAAGGCAGAAGCCTCCACCCATTCCTGTTAGCTGATGGCTGACTTCATCTCTGGGTACAAACTCTGGTCCAGATTGGAAATCAAATGTTTTTACAATGGGGAATCTGAAATCACAACAGGTTCTGTCTGAAGAGCTTAGGCAGAAGTTGGCTAGCCCTCTCAGAGCTGTAGAAAGCTTGGCACTGAGGGGCAGGTGGGTCACAACCATCACTGAGGTCTTGTCCCCGACTGACCTAGCATGCACAGGGCTGGCAGCGGCTGTGGGGAAATCCGTCACTGAAGCTAGCCAGCTCAATGTGCTATCTTGACTGTCTACTGGATAGGAATGGGAAACCCTAGGAGAGCAATGAAACACATCTCTGGGAATGTCTGGGAATGTGTTTATGGAGAGGACGAACCAAGGGGAAGGCCCAGCCTGAGCGAGGGTAGCACCATTCCCTGGGCTGTGTGCCTGGCTGGAATCAAAGGGAAAAGTTCCTGCAGACATCGTATGTTTCCTGGCTGCTGTGAGGAGAACTGTTCTGCTCTGCCATGTTTCCAGACTGGACCAACATCTCTGGAGCAAAACAAGCAAGTCCTCTCTTGAGCTGTGTCTCTAAAGTATTTGGTCACAGTCCTGTGAACATCTGACTAACGTGAGCCTCTAGAGCAGTCATGGCCAAGAAGGGACCACATGCACCTGTCCCTCTCTCTGCTCAGGTGTGGTCATATGGGTCAGTCTGTGGCTGTGCCAATGTGTAGCTGTGCAATTGTGAGTCTGTTGGAGGCATGGTGTGTGTCTCTGGGGAAAGGTTTCGGTCTCTCTGTGTGGATGCATGGGTGCTCCAGTGGGTGTGTGCGTGTGCGGCTCAGGGAGTATTTTAAAGTGTCTGCGTGCACCTGGCTGGTGTGTGGGTATATCTGTTCTAGTATATCTGACTGTCTTGTTGTAAGTATGTGTCTTAGTATGACTCAGTACACATGGGTTCAAGTCTGTCTCAGGTGTATACAAGCATTTCGGTAGACATGTATGCAGCTGGGTTTACAGGGTACTCTTGCTAGTGGTAGTGGTATGTATGTGTGTGTCTGGTCTGGTGTGCTGGATAAACCTGTGTTTTAAAATTGAGTCTTCCACATTTTCTTTATCCATTCTTCAGTTGAGGGGCATCTAGGTTGTTTCCAGGTTCTGGCTATGACAAATAATGCTGCTATGAACACAGCTGAACAAATGCCTTTGTAGTATGATGGAGCATCTTTTGGGTATTTGCCCAAGATTGGTAATACTGGATCCTGAGGTAGGCTGATTCCCAATTAACTGAGAAACCACCATACTGATTTCCAAAGTGGTTGTACAAGTTTGCATTCCCACCAGCAATAGATGAATGTTCCCTTTACCCGACATCCTCTCCAGCATAAGCTGTCATCAATGTTCTTTTATCTTAACCATTCTGACAGGTGTAAGATGGTATCTCAGAGTTGTTTTGATTTGCATTTCCCTGATGGCTAAGGATGTTGAACATTTCCTTAAGTATCTTTTGGCCATTTGAGATTCTTCTATTAAGAATTCTGTTTAGTTTTGTACCCCATTTTAATTGGGTTATTTAGAATTTTAATGCCTAAACTAGTCCCTCTGAATGTGGTTGACAGTTGAATTGTTAGGGCAGATTGAGGGCCACTGGCAGTGGCACCAGGATTTATCCCTACTGCATGTACATGGTCCTATTCTCTTTGGATGTATACCATGCTCAGCCTAGATATAGTAAGTAGGAAGGGCCTTGAATCTTCCCCAAAGCAATAAAAATAAATTAAAATTGAGTCTTCCAGTCTTGATATGATTTCCATTCTAGTTCCTGTATGTGTGTTTGTTGGATACATGTCTACCTTGATCTATGTCTCCATGTATGCATGGTGCATGGGTGTGTGTGCACGCGTGCATGTGTGTATGTACCCATGGTGTATGTGCATATATGTACCCACAGTGTCTGTAGAGTCAGAAGCTAAGGAGGACTTGTAGCCCCACCGTCTCCCTGTTATTACCAGAATCTTCTCCAATTGAAAATAAAACAGCATTGAGAAACTCTTCTACAGGTGAACCCTAGGGACTTCCTGTTCTGCAGAATACAACTCACCTGCCCCAAGTAGACTTCCAGAAGTCTCGTTGCCAACACACAGTAATCAAATGCACTGCCTTCTCCCAGAGGCAGAGGAAGGCCATGTCCACACCTTGTCCTTCTCTGATCCTAAGTCTCTTACTTTTTGTCTTCCAGGAGAGCCCTGACTGGGCCCGTCCTGTAGGGCCAAGTGCCATGCTCCCTCCTACATGAGGTCTGTCCAGCCCTTCAGTTGGAGGCGAGCAGCCCCGCCCTCGGTTTCCAGAGCAAGTCCTGTATGTCCTCTCTAAGCACAGGCTCCATTCTCCTCCTGTTGTGGTAATTAGCAGCCCACCATAACTGCCATCAGGAAGCCTGCCTTCTTTGCTGTTTCTTGGCGACCTCAGCTGATGTCTTGTACTGACCTATGATGTCAACAAGCTGGAGAAGGGAAGGGCAGGTACCCACTGAGGCTACGAGAGCTGATAGGGACAAGATGAGAGCCAGAGAGTCACCAGGTCAGACACACTGCAGGGCCAGGAAAGGCCTTTCTATGTCTCTGGACTCAAACTCTGCATGTGAAGAAGGCAGCTTCTTCATTCTCAAGAGACACGACTACCTGAGAACTGACTTCCCTCATAGACTTCACATGGCTCCCAAGGTCCCATCCATAC
The DNA here is from genome assembly GCF_903992535.2 of Arvicola amphibius. Classification (NCBI taxonomy): domain Eukaryota; kingdom Metazoa; phylum Chordata; class Mammalia; order Rodentia; family Cricetidae; genus Arvicola; species Arvicola amphibius. Next base: position 87,388,143 of record NC_052058.2, on the reverse strand, counting down.
TAGAATTTACTTCTTTCTCCTGCCACCAACATGGCTGCCTCATCAGATGCATTCCCCAAGGCTGAGGTTCTCCTGCATGGGCTGTGCTTCATCTCTGGGAAGATGGGCTTGGTTGGTCTCTGTCCATGACCAGCTAGACATGACAGTTCCCAGAGCAGAGCAAACCCTGACAGTCACTGGCGGAGAGGGGATAGGAAGTCCTCTCTAAGGCCTGGTGCTAGAAACAGTTCCTTAACAAAAACAGAGAGGTACCATGTGACAAGCAGTTTCACCCCTAGATGTGTATACCCAAAAGAACTGAAAACAGGAGTCTGGATGTTTACACACAAATGCTTATTTCACCATGATTCATAACAGCAACAGGTAAAAACAACCGGACTGTCCTCAAGAACAAGAAGAAAATACGATACGATAAATCTATACAGCAGGATATTACCTAGTCATAAAAAAGATAAAGGAGCTGGGCATGTGGCTCAGTCGATACGGCGCTTGCCTAGTTGGACTTGGTCCCCCAGTAGCATAGATAAATGAAGAGAAAATGAAGCTCAGATACATGCGATAATGTGGATGAACCCTAAAAACACTATGTCGGGGTTAGAGTGAGGGCTCAGGGTTAAGAGTGCTGGTTGCTCTTTCAAGGGACCCAGGTTGGATTCCCAGCACCCGCATGGTAGCTCACAACTGTCTGTAACTCCAACTCCAGAGGATCCAATGTATTCTGTTCTACCGGATCCTGCACGCATGTGGAGCACAGAGCTCACACAATCCCATGTGTATACAGAAAAATAAAAGATAAACACTTCAAAAAATAAAATCTTTAGAAAAAATTATGCCAAGTGAAAAAAAAAAAAAACCCAGACACAAAGGGACAAAGATGGTATGATTTCCCGTCCATGGATGAGCCGAAATAAGTGATCCCTAGAGATGAGAACTGGACTATGACGAGCCTGGAGGTTGGGGAAGGGTAGTTACCGCTTGATGGCTCAGGTGCCTAGCTGCAGAACTTCGGAGGGTGACGGTAGCAACTGCTGCCCGGTGCTCTGGATATAGACAATGCCAGTCTATTATAAACTTGAAATGACCAAAATCATTTAAGTGTCTGTATATCCATAATTTCTAACTTAGAAAAAAAAAGGCTGCAGCATCCTGCCCTGCTTTGCCAGCAGGAACTAATATGTGACCCCAAAGAAATGACTCCTGGGAAAGCATTTTCTGAGGAGCTACTTCCCCTGGGGGCAGGATTCTTCAAACCTTGGAGTGAGTTACCGTGGTGATGAGTGGCAAGGGGGCCTATACTTGGCTCTGAAATTCCCCTGACCTTGTCATCTACTTTCAGTCCTGGTTGCAAATGAGGACAGTGTCACCATCCTCCGGTGCCTCTGACATTTCCTAAGAAGCTGACAGAGCCTCTTTAGACATCCCCCTCCCCCAGGCCACTCCCTGGACCCCCATCCGCCCTCTCTGTCTCTGCCAGCTTTGGGCTTCCAACAAGGAGGAGATTCACTCCATCCATTTGGTCAAACATCCCTGGCACACCGGCCTAGGTGCTTTGCCCAAAGCTACTTTTCCAGAACATTCCAAAGCTGGCTAAAATGCTTCCCTTTTAAAGGTCATCCCTGACAGTCCAGGTTACGGTAGGAGGCAGGCTATTTAAAAACATTCAGAACTTAACTCACCAGCCTCCCTTCTCTTCACATTGTCCCCCCCCACACAAAGGCAGAAGGACAAACGCAGCAGTGTTCTCTGTGTGGTCCCCTCCCTAGGTTCCCTTCCATCCTTAGTAAGATGGGCACACCTGTTCTAAGTCTGGGTCCCTCGCTGACTCTTTCCGGAGAACCTACTGTTGGTATCAACCATCTCAACCACACTTCCCGGTTCTATTTTAGATTTCATTCCCTTAAAACTCCTGAAACTCAAATCTTCCTTTCATTTCCTAAAGGCGTACATAATTCAATAACCATTCATAGCAGCTTTTATTATAAACCTAGAAAGCTGTCTGACTCGTCTCTCAAATGAATTGGAATTTATACATTTAAATGAGTGTTGTCTTCTTCAGAGAGGTCCCCGGGGAGCCTCTCTACACAGCTGACAATGTGCTGCTCACGCTCAGAGCAGGAGTTTCCTTTTCTTTCCTTCTTTCTTTGTTTTTCTTTTTTAGCTCTCTCTGTGGCACCGCCTTCAAAGCCTGCTGTACACTTTGTAGCGGGCCCCATGGAGGTGTGATTGCATCCCACAGAGTACATGCGATTTCTTTTCCTTGGGCTGAAAGATGGAGCTGAGGATGGGAGAGATGGAGAGGGGTGGTACAGCCAGCAATGGCGTTCACTGCTTTCAAGGCTACGGCCCGAGAAGATGAAATTATATTCTGCGTATTGGCTTCCATAAAGAAACAATGTGCAGCTTCAGGTGGTGGTAGCACGTATGTGAATCAGATCCCATGGCAAGGAAAAGTGGTGAGAAAGAATTCCACCGCTGTCCCGACATTCCCCGAGAGTGCTTCAACCATGGTACTCGGTTTTGACCAGGGAATGGCCCCCAGTCATGAGCCTGAGGGCAGCATAGGGAGCAGCAGGTGCTCTCCAAAACAGATGTGAAAAGGTAAGCTAGAACTGCCCATCCTTTAGGAATTAAACGCTGAACGGCCACGTGACCCAGCCACCCCGCTGCTGGGTGCGCCCCCAAAGAGTTGAAAACGGTACCCAAAGGAAGCTTGTACATGAAAGTGCTCATGACAGCAGCTTTTCCATCAGTCAGGAGGGTAGAAATGACCAAACCGCCTGTCAACAGATGAGTGGATAAATGGGCCATTCGGAAAAGGGCATCAAGTATGATTCTCACCAGATCAATGGTTTAAGCCTTGCAAACATAAAGAGTGGAAGGAGCCAGACACCCAAAGTCACATTAATGATTCTAGTTACATATGTCCAGAGCAAGAGAGTCTGCAGAGGCAGAACAAGAGGCTGCCAGGGACTAGGAACCAGAAAGGAAAATGACTGCTTAACTGGCAGGGGGTTTCCTCTGGGGGTAATTGAAGTCCTGGGACTAAATGTCAATGAATTATACACTTGTATACACTTGAGCTCAGTACTAGAAGGCTAGCATGTGAAAGGCCCCAAGTTCAAACCCCAACAGTGGAGAGAATTTACAAGTGTAAATTCTATGTATATCTGTTTTTCTACAAGAAAGAAAGGGATAGAATCTGTTCTGCATTCTGTCAGGAGAGGTCTGCAAACAGGAGAACAGTAACTGTGGAACCCAGTTAGCAACTCTCCCAGGCAGGAGGACTGAGACCCTCAAAAGCAGCAAAGTGGACAGGGCAATTTAGAGGATGCTGCCCAGCCACAATCAGCCCCACGCCCTGGCCCTGTACCGCCTGTCATAAACACTGTTTGAAGAGGACTGTGGGTACAGGTATGGGAGAAGATCTCCAGGGGAGGGGGAAACAGGGGGAGCCTCTGAGCAAAGTGAGAGGAGACCTTTGTAGCACATCTGTGGCTCCCACTTGCCCTAAACCTGCCTGAGCATCATGGCCGTCAGATTACCAACTGCAAACTGCAGAGGGGGAGGGAAGGGATTGGCAGCGATGTCATTCTGCCCACCAGCAGCTTGTGGTCACCAGAGCCACCCAGCCTCACTCTCCTGCTGCCACTCCTTCCTGTCCCGACCCCCACCAATGCCCATAGATGATCCTGGTGTGTATCTGCATCCCAGCTGTGGCCTTAGCAGGAGCGGACCATCACAGCAGCGGCTGAGCCTGCTCGCCAACCCGCCAGCTTTATGGCAGCTTCTAGCCCAGAGGTATCTTTCCCAATCTTTATGCAGCAGGATTTACCAACACAGAGAAAAGACAAGACCCTTAGTAGCAATTACAAGACTAATAATGTGAAGTCCTACATGATTATTATGGGCCCAGGTCTCTTATTAGTTATGAAAGCCAGCGAACCAAGGGAGCAGCAAATTCTAAAGGGTGAGACAATAACTTGAAATTTTCAATGGTCTCATTTAGTAGAGCTAAGGGAGCCCCTGGAGATACTGGGAGAGAAGCTCAGGAACAAGCCTGCTCAAGGCCTTCTGTCCATCTACTCCATAGCCACACAGACATTTCCGGGGCTCCTACTGTGTGGCACTAAGGCAAAGTCCTTGTCACAGCAATTCCTGGGATAGAGTGTGGGACACAGGGACTGGTTAGCTGCATGCTGACCATCCGTAGGAGCCAGGGAGGAATGAAGGACTGGTTGCTGTAGACAGCAATGGGATGATGCCCTGCTTATAAGTCACTAGGAGCCCAAGGGAACCTGCCACAGGGAGCCAAGTGTGGCTACAGTCAGTACCGTCAGTTAGGGGAGGCTACCAGACTACCCAGGGTTCCTGTGTTAAGGAAAGAGGCCTGGGGGTCAGCCAGTGAAAGTACCCCTTACTTTTGACTTCTTAGAAACAGAAGTGAAGGTCATAGGCTAGTGGAGACAGAGTTGTCACAACCACTGAGGGCCCAAAAGTCCCTGCAGTGAGCAGATGTGTAATGAAGTGGGCCCAGGTGCAGGCAGGCTGAACTTCACAAAAAGATTCTGAAGACAGAAGAAAACTGAACTGGGGGAGGATGTCAACTAGAAAGCAAGGCAAGAGAGAAAGAGAGAGAGAGGGAGGAAGCTGAGTAGAAAAGGGCTGCTCTGAGAGGTAACAGTCAAGAAGGCCTGTTGCCATGGCAACACCCTCCTGCCTGGTACCCAGGAATAAATTATTGATCGGGATAGTGGTTCTCTCCCTTCACAAAGCCCCCAGTGCCCTCTTCACGGCCACTGTATTCTCACTCCCACTCTACTTGCTCTGCATTTGCCTGCGTGAGTCACTCTGAGACCCAACAGGAGTCCAGAGCATCACAAGGTCTCTTCCACAAGCCCCAGGGTCACTCTGAGACCCAACAGGAGTCCAGAGCATCACAAGGTCTCTTCCACATGCCCCAGGCTGTCCCTGGCCACCACGAAGCTTTGCTGTTGCCGCCACCTGTTAGAGTCTTCAAACTCACGCTGAAATGCTAACACACTGGCCCTGAGACTGAGGCAAGCTAGGTAATAGGCAGTCACTATCGTGGACTCTAGTCCAGTAATAGCCTGGTAGGACAGGGGACACAGACAGGCACAGCAAGAAAAGGGTGTGAAGACACACAGAGGAGGTAGCCACCTATGGCCACAGGAAGAGCTCTCAGAGGAAATCATCCGTGGGGACATCTTCACCTCACACTTTAGCTTCGAACTGGGAGGAAATGAATGTCTGTCACTGAAGGCACCTGGTCTATACCTTGGTTTCGGTAGCCCTAGAAAACCAGCATACCACCATCTGCAGGCTTTGCAGGACTGAAAACTATCTCAGCCATGGGGTCAGAGGACAGTGAGATGCCATGTGTTTCTGCCTTGAGCCGCAGGGCAGAGCCCACCAGAAAGGCAGGACAACCAGCCCTGAACCCAGCCACAGTCCGGGCAGCAGGACAACCAGCCCTGAACACAGCCACAGTCCGGGCAGCAGGACAACCAGCCCTGAACACAGCCACAGTCCGGGCAGCAGGACAACCAGCCCTGAACACAGCCACAGTCCGGGCAGCAGGACAACCAGCCCTGAACACAGCCACAGTCCGGGCAGCAGGTGGGCAGGGCAGACAGGGCAGGAGACAGCATCTGTCCTACATCACAAACCATCCGGTTTCTGGGGGGCGGCTGTTCCATCCTCTAGCCTAAGAAGGCAGAGCAGAGTGAGACACAACAGCAGGGGGAAGTGCAGTCAAGGCCCAGGCCCCTGCAGATGAGCTAGGGCTTGTGTTCAGGAAGATGGAGAGCTTGTTGTCCAACTCTAGTGGCAGAACTGGAGAGGAGACCTTAGCTCAAGAGATATCAGGTGGCAAAACGCACAGGTCAGAATTCCACACAATGCCAGTGTGGCTATAAAGTAGCCACCATGGAACACAGCACGGCGGAAGGCAGGATTGCCGCGTGACCCTCAGTTCATCCCCAGCAGTATCCCCTCGAGAACCAGAATTGGGCACACTACTAGCACAAGTACCATGCATCTGCTCACAACAGCATCGTTCATGCAGCCAAAGGTCCACCAGCTGATGACCGGTGAAGGAACCTGTGTGTAAACCCGATGCAAAATAACCCAGCCCTCAGAGGAAGTACCGATGCACGCCATAGTGCTGGTGATCCTCCCGGGTATCAGCAAAAAGTGAGCGAAGCCAGACACAAGGAGTGTGTGCTCTGCGCTTTCCCTAGTGTGAAATACCCATCTCTTAAGTCTATGCAGAGAAAGCACGCAAATGGCCACCGGGGACTGAGAACAAGGGTGGAGATGCTGCTCACTGGGCATAAGACACCCTCTGCAGTAAGGCACATTTGAAACTAGAGAGGGACGAAGCTGTGTAGCATAGCAAATCTACGGAGTGTCAATTAATTTTTCACTTTTAAATCATTGGCTTTTTTGGAAGGGTACAGCAAGAATTGAACAAAGGGCCTCATGCATATGAACTAGTTTTTAATCACACTATATCCACAGGTTTTTGTTTTGTTCTTGTTTTTGAAACAGGGTCTCAAGACTGGCTTTCAGCTTATTCTGTCCTGACTGGACCTGACTGGTCCTGAACTTCTGATGTTCCTCTCTGAATCTCCCCTTAGTTGGTCTGACTAGACATGGCAGAAATTGTTGCGTATACTGCGGGAGAATTGTCTGTAATCTTTCAATCATGTTTTAAATAAAACGCTGATTGGCCAGGCAGAAAGTATAGGCGGGAAAACCAGATAGGAAGTAGAAATGATGTAATGAGAACAGGAGAATTCTGGGAAGGAGGAAGTTGGTTCCTCCCACTCCTGCCCAGATCACTGAAGCAGCAGGATGTGATCTGCCTCACTGAAAAAGGTACTGAGCCACATGGCTAACATAGATCAGAAAAATGGGTTAATCAAGATGTGAGAGTTAGCCAGTGAGAGGCTAGAGCTAATGGGCCAATCAGCTTTATAACTTTAGAGATCTGTGTGATTTTCTTTGGGGCTAAACAGTGGCGGGGTACTGGGCGGGACAGAAACCCCAATAAGCAGGCCTGGCCCCCTCATGTTACAGTATACAGCATGAGAACTGAGCTTCAGCAGGGTGTATGTGGGAGATCATTATCATCCATCTGTCTTTGCCTATGCTTCAAAGGAGCACTGTGCACACACCCCTGCCTTTCCCCATACAAGCAGGGAGGCAGCAGAGCCCTGGAGCCATGTACAGGTTGGACACCCTAATGAAAATGTTCTGGAATTGGAAACTCTTGCGTGCTGAACTGTATACTCATCTGTCAGCTCGGACAGTGAGAAGAGCACTGTGCCGATCATGTGGATGGATTTTGCTTCTATCCCTCATTTAATGACTGAGCCTAAGTCCTAGGAATCCTGGTTGAGTGCTCCCAATCTGAGCACCTGGCAGTACCATTAGGAGGCTAAGATGAGGGTCTCTATGCAGGTAAAGGGACACTGGACACCATAAGGCACAAGGGGAAATAAGATGGCATTGGGAAATTACTGACGCTCTGTGCGCTGATAACCGTGGCTGGCACACTACCTTCAGTACCTCAGCATCCTTGCCGTAGTGGGTCTGAAGATCAATTGCCTGCCTACCCAGAACAGACTCAGCATGAACTTCCCAGGGGACTGACCCGCTCCTGCCAAGACAGGGCTGGGCTAGGACCTTAGCTAGATAGACCTATCTCCTGATACCAGGCAAAAAGGAAGAATACTGTCCAGGTGCTAGGCTGAGCTGCCTGACTGTCTCGGGGATGTATGCCTTGTAGGTGGGGAGCACTGGCAGGCTGGAAGGAATCCAGAGGGGTTCACACTCACGAGGACAGGCAGCCTAGTGAAAAGAGGGCAGAAACCAGAGGGTTAATCCGGGAGAACAACTGTCCAAAGGTCCCCTCTCTGCTTACGCTGCAGCATCTACTGGGAAGCCACAGGTAATTAGGACAGCTTAGAGGATTTCCCAGGTCAGGAGGTTGGGAGGAGGTGGCCTAACTGGGCTCTGTCAGGGCTGAGCTGGACTGGGTTGAATGCCATCCAAAAAGGAAGGGACCCCATGTGGCAAAAATAGAGGTAGGCAAGGCTACTCACCCACAGCCCCACGTATACATCCCCTCAATGAACTCAAGGCCCAGTAGGAGGAGAAATGAGGGAGGGGCAGAGGAGCTAGTCCAGGAATTCTGCTTCTGCTGAGTGCTCCAGATCAGACAGGAAGGCTGGGTGGGAGAGGACAGCAAAGTGACAGCTGCAGAGGTTAGGCTGGTCATAGAAGTTAAGCTGGTCATAGAAGTTAGGCTAGTGGCTGAGGCTAGGCTGGTGGTAGAGGTTAGACTAGTGGCCGAGGCTAGGCTGGTGGTAGAGGTTAGACTAGTGGTCGAAATCAGGCTAGCGGGCAAGTCTAGGTTTATAAGACAAGTCAGAAAGTTCACCACCTAGAATTCCCCTAAAAGAAGAACAGAAAAAGACCATGTAGAAACTCCTACAGCTGATTCTCCTGAGTCCTCTTTCTCCTCTGCTCCCTACAGGCAAGCTATCCCCTGCCAGGAGAGACCCAAAAGAATATGGGACTGGCCCAAGGGGTGGGAGCCAAAGAAAGAGAGTTGTAAGAAGCCCAGCTGAGAAATTCATTCACACCCACACCACGGGGATTCCCTTCCCCAAGTGAGGCAAGCCAAGGCCATCAGAGACTTCTCTCGACTTGTCAGGACACAGAGAGTGCTGGCAGAGACGTGTCATGAGACCAAGAGCCATGTAACCAGCTGAGCTCAGGGCACATACAGCATAGGTCTCCCACAGACAGGGGCAGAATGCAAGGAATCTGTTCATTGAACGTGTCCAATCTCACTCACAACAACAAATCCTGAGGTCCCGCTGCTTCATGACCACACCACTCAGGAAGCCCGAGACAGGCCTAGGTATAGAGGGTGCAGAAAGAAGGCTCTAGAGGGGTGCTTAAGAGGCGCTCAGGCTAAGTGGGGCACACGCAGCCTCTCACACAGAGAGAGGGAGGGTGGGAGTGACCAAAATTTCTGATTAACATAAAACTGCAAGCTAATGTGATCATGGAAACTAAAAGCTATCCTCAACTATCTGCAGCAAATGTCAGCCCCAGGCCAGCTTACCCCAGAGCCTAAGCGTATTCCAAGCTGGCCACTTTCAGTGCGGATTCCAAGTACATAAAAGCATTTGTTTTTAGTCTTAACCAGAGAAAAAGTAGGAAGGATAATCCAGGTACATTTACAAAATTGTATCAAGTCATTTGCTCCTAAAATGTGAGCTATGGAATATCCGGGATGGGCTTCCCCAAGCCTGCTGCCCATCTGCTACTGCAGCCATGAAAACACCAAGCCAGAATGGTAGGAAGCCACCGGGGACCAGACTTGTGGCAGAGCTGAAGATATTCTGGGCTCGGTGAGCCCCAGGTGTGTCCTGTAACCAAGTCCACGAGAAATTCTCAGACCAGACCATCAGACCCTCACCTGAACACAGACTCCAGTCCTCTTCCAGAGGTCTCTGCAGCCACTCCCAAAAGTACCTAAAATTTCTTTCTGTTTATTTTGTTTTTCATTTGTTATTTTCCTTTGTTTTGAGACAGGAGCTTGCTATATAGCCCTGTTATCTTGGAGCTCACTGTGCAGCCCAGTCTGACCTCACACTCACAAGTGCTAGGATTACAGGTGTGTACCCCCATTCCAGCTTACTTAGATCAGGCATGTCCAGGAAGGTGGCAAGAACCACTTGGCACTATATCCAGTGCTCCTGGGAAACCCAGTGCCAGGCCCCATCTTAGGACTAAATCACTGAAGAAATTGTAGCCTCAGGGAGAGAGGGCTACTACTGAGCTTTTGGCGGCTCCAGCATTGGAGCCACTATCATCCCAGGCTCAAGGTGGACAGCCCCAGCTGCAGCACGGCCAAGATGTACAAGTGGTCGGCCATTTCAGCTTTCTCTCCACCTGTCCGGGGACAGCTCTGCCAGATCTGCTCTCAAAAGTCCCCTCCACTCAAGCAGCCAATGCTCTAGTGGTTGGAAAGCTCTCTGCTAGTCTGGAGAGGAAATCGCTCTCTGGCAAGTGAGTTCTCCGATCTCACTCATGACAACAGTTCAGGGCTAACAATGTGCCCCTGATCCTGTCCAAAACACAACACTTGGGGTTTCCAGGCCCCTCTGTACCTTAGGATCCAGAATGGCAGAGCCAGGCGGACCCCAGAGATTGCTCATCTCCTCATCTTTGACTCGTCCTGGAAACTGTGTGCGTCTGCTTAGGTTTTGTCTGTTAAATACTTATTTACGTATGTGTATGTATCTATGTGTATTTATGTGCGCATGTGTGGCCAGGGAGGGTCCTTGGTTGCTAGAGTTACAGGCATTTGTGAGTCTCTCTACATGGGTGCTAAGGACCAAACTCATCTTCATGACTGAGGAGCAAGCACTCTTAACCTGAGCTGTCTCTCCAACCCTGCTTGTTTTTGAGATAGGGTCTCACTATGCAGCTAGCCCATGCCAGACATGCTCTCACTGTGTAGCTCAGGCTAACCTTAAACATATAATCTTACCGCCTCATCCTCCTGAGTGCTGGCATTACAGGCATGAAGTGCCATTCTTAGACTTAAAAATATAAGTATGTACATAACTTTGGTTATTCTATATTTAAAATATGCTGTTTTAGATCAGCTTGTTTTAAATTTTTATGAGGTCTGATTTTTAACAGGATATTGACTAGCAATTATTATACCCATAAAAGCAAATTTCAACTTTTCTCCCATTCAGTAAAGGCAAATCCCATTCAATTTGTCTCAGATTAACTAGATAAGAAAAAAAAACCAAACATTTTTGGATGTCTTATCACACCAGGCTCAAGGGTCAAACTGCATTCTAATGACTTTATCAGATGTTAAGGGATAAAAATAATCCAAGACATAAAAATAATCCAAGACTTCTCTCAGACCCACATCTGGGAAAGTGCATATTTGCTGCTGTGTAAGTTTTCAGGTATGTTTCTAAAAGCAGCCCGTTTGAAGTTGTCTACACGCACATCTTTATTATAAATATTTACTTGCAAGAAAGTCCACTTTTGACATAACTGTCATCTTTTAAAGTACTGGCAATATCCTGATGCTAACATAATAACTATCACTTAGTGAATACAATCTGGTAACCACCATCTTAAAACACATTTGTGGAAGCCATCGGGTGTGCTCCTCCTTAACTCCAAGAAGTCCCATTTGACCTGCAGGAATGGCCATGCCAGGGACAGCTGGGTTGTGCACACCCCTCCCTTCCTCCTCAGGTGAACAAAAAAACAGGCATAAAAGTGTTCGTTGAGGGGCTGGAGAGATGGCTCAGAGGCTAAGATGCTTTTCTAGAATCAGTTTTGATTCCCAACACCCACATGATGGTTCGCAACTGTCTGTAACTCCAAATCCAGGGGATTCAATGTCCTTCTCTGTCCTCCCTGGGCACACACATGGCGCACAGACATTTATGCAGGCAACACACATGCACATACGCACACACACAAATTAATAATTTTTAAGGTTTTCATTGCTTAAGAGAGGAAATGAAGTCAAACACTGTCACAAGCAGTTTGAGACCCCACCCCCACCCCAGTTCCAGAGTCACAGGCTGGGAAAGGAGAGTTGGTAACTACTCTTCATTCATAACCTCACTGAAGTTTCTAGAAGAAATTGAGTGAGCTAGCTGAAGTCACCTGGAGTCAGCAGCGCAAGCATTAGTATTGAGTTTCCCAGCTGTGAATTCTCTCTCCTCAAGATGTCTGTTAGGGAAAGAACGGCTCCAAAGCCCTTTGGAGGGTGGGGAGTGGGGCGTAGAGGCGGTGTCACAAGGTCAGACAGGGAACGCGTGCATAGGCACCTCAGAACTCAAAACAATGCCTGTATGCCTAGGGGCTCTTGGGGCCGGGCACCTTTTGTCCCATAGAAGGCAACTGGTAAATGTTTTCTGGATAAACAAACGGATGCGCGAACAAATCTCAGGAAAGATGTTGGTCATCAGGAGCAGAATCCCAGAATCTTGCTGTGACGGCTTGTGTCCACTTTCTGATTTGGGACCGTTTCAATTTCAGGAAAAGAGATCCCCGCCCTCTGCTGCTGGCCTTTCTGAGAGCAAAGGACCAGAGCATCCCAGGGCCAGAACACGGAGCTGGGAGTGGGGAACCCGGGCTTGGTCCTAGCTCTGGACCTGCAGTATGAGCATCACCTGGGACTGTGACAGGAAAGCAGTCTTGTGTTGGACCCAAACCTTAGAGACTGGGGTGGGCATATTTGTGCTCTAACAAGTCCCACAGGTAATTCGGATGCCAGCTAAAGCTATGGTCATAGATAACCTGCTGAGGCGTCTCTTGCGCCATTTTGACACTGTCTACCTCAGCCTGGCCAGTGAGAGGAAAATGCCCTTGATGATGTACAGAATCACCAGCCACATGACACATCAGTTCTCACATCAAGGTGACAAGCACACACACTAGCATAGCTTGTAAGAGAATTAGATACTCCTGAAGGTGCTGATATCAGAATCAGGAACAGGCAGAGTCTCTAACAATGGGCTGCATCACCCCACTTGGGATACCCACCCTGTAAGCTTCGAAAAAACAGGTCACAGGCATACAAACATACCTACCCATACACTTGCCTGGACCAGCTGATCTCCCTGCCCCTGGCCCTGTACTCTCTTCTCCACAAGTCACACATGACTTTTATATTTTGAACAAAATACTGTTCTGCAGTTAACTGCTGCTGAGGTGATGTGTGTTAGCTTTACTGAGAGTGGATCCTACTTCCGAGGTGCAGCCGGAAGCCAGAAGACAGAGGTGTTGGAGGAGTCATGGGTAAGAAAATGCATTTGGGGGCTGGAGAGTGTGGTGGTGTACGGGCTGAGCATGCTCAAGGTCTGGGTCCCAGCACTGTAAAACACAGCGAAGCAAGACGTAGCTAGGAACACTGGTGTGTGAGCCAGGCCGCCTGTGGTTGCTCCTGGCTTTGCTCTTAGGTTACTGCACAATTTTGAGCAATCCCCTTCCTCATGCTCACTTCCTCCCAGGTAAAATGAGGGACTTAAACCCAAAGTGTCCTGAGCTCAGGACTTGCAATTTCCATAAGCTATTGGCAGCCTCCCTCTAACACAGCAAGGACATCAAACCTGCATCTTCCTTCTACTGAGACTCAGCAGGAAGAGATGGATATAGGGATGGTCATGGTGGGTCTCCTGGCTGGGAAGTCTCTTCTCAGGATATCTCCACCAAACTGGATGAGAAGATCTGATTCAAGTCCTTGTGGCTGTTTCCTCACTGAATTACACGGGGAGAAGCACTCAAGCGCCCTGCACTTCAGTTATGTGACACTCAAGCAGTGCTGACCACACGTAGAGGTGGAGTGGGGTGCGGTGACATAGACCTAGCACGCAGGAAGCTCTAGACGCCTGCAGCTGACATTCTTCGGTCTCACTACTATTACGGCTGCTTCTGCTTTAACAAAATCCAGGAATGGCGAGGTAAAAGGCCATGACCTCAGCACACCCATCCCTAATAATGGTTTTCAGACTAAGTTGTCGTGGTCAGGTCTCTCTCTTAATCTAGAATCACACAACTGGAGACTAGTCTATCTTTCCAGAAGGCTTAATGCTTGCTTTTCTCCCTCTTCTACACACACACACACACACACAGAGAGAGAGAGAGAGAGAGACACAGAGAGACACAGAGAGAGACAGAGAGAGAGACAGAGAGACAGAGACAGAGAGACAGAGAGACAGAGACAGAGAGAGACAGAGACAGAGAGACAGAGAGAGAGACAGAGACAGAGAGACAGAGAGACACACACACACAGAGAGAGAGAGAGAGAGAGAGAGAGGCCTTCTACAAGTGCCACTGGAAATTCTATAGTAAAAGTTGAACAAGTGCCAACCACCCAGCTGTGGCTGAATATATGGCTCATAGCTCCCTCCATCAAGGCAACAATGAACAAGCCAGCCAGCCAGTAGCCACACAGCCAGGAGCGAGGCATGGAAACAATGGGCTCTTCCTAGGCTTGGCTACCAAGTCCCGTGGCTGCTGAGACCAGGCCTTGGGACCCTGCCAGCACTAGGAGAGTACAGTGCTGGTCACATGGTGTTCTGGGTCTTATTCACTGGAAGGGGTCTGTCACTGGGTGATTGTTCTCCACCCCCACGTAGAAACCCAGGTCCTGCTTCACACTGGACAGACAGACATCCACAGGCCAAGATCCAGGCTCGCTTCACCTTGCCTCACATGCTGGATGCTCAACAGATCAACACTCTGGGCTGTGGGTTCACAATAATAATTACACCATGGCTTGGTGTCCCAAGCTGGCGTGGAATAAGGATAGCTTCAGACCACAGGGAATGGTTTGCTATCAGAAGTGGACCCCAAACCCACATCCTGAAACATGCACCTCACTTCTGCTTCAGTTTTGTTGACTGACATTCTAGGATCATTTTTTCTCATCCTCTCTCGGTCTCTATTTAAAATCAGAAAAGTCATTCCATATTCCTCACTAGCCTCTGACCCTGTGAGTCCGGCCAGCAAGAAAGAGATGTGGGCTTGATTTTTGTCACCTCACTGGGAGCAGAGCCAGAGCTCCACCTTTCATGGTTCCACTCTAAGTGCCCCTCGGAGTCTTTCCAGACGCCACCGATCAAAATGTTCCCAGTCGCGGATAAGAGGAGGGAGTTCTTGGGGAGGGGACGCTCATTTGCATTTATATTTCATTATTGTGCGTAGTGAGCCATCTGTACCATAAGTCAGCGCTTCCGGGAAAGCTTCCTCAGCTAGGGTACAAAGTTGTTTAAGTGAAAACTGCCTCTTTGTCTCCTCTGTAATTCTCAAAGTGCCTGGCATACAATTGAACACCTACCCAAGGCTCAAAGACGTTTTGATTACTGAATTGCTGACCACAGCCTTCTGGGTGCTGTCGGGAAGCTCTGTGGGGAAATGGAGGCAATAGCTGACTTTCACTGTGCAAGAGGGTTTGTGGGCCTTCTGGGCTGTAATCCTAACGACTCCGTGCAGGGTAAGCAGCATCTAACTCCCTGGTTTGTAGACGAAACTAGAAAAGATGGAAGTCATTTGCCAAAGGCCACACCAGCAACTCAGGCACCAGCGCAGGCCCAGGCAGCCTGACTCTGAGGCCCTGCTCCCACACTGGGTGCTCTCAAGCATTTCCCACTGTGAGCTTGGAACAACAAACCTGAGGAGACAATAGAGGAGAAGCAGAGAAACCATGTGGTGCTGGATCCGCCTGAGAAACACACGGGAAAAGGGAGTAAGAAGGATGGCAAAGCCGAAGTGTGAGAGGCGGTACCAGCATCGACATCCTGGCTGTGGGAGCATATGGGAGTTTTGTGCGTTGTTCCCATTGGGGAACTGTGAAGGCCTTCATTCCACTCCACCATTTCCTACAAGTGCATGGGGATCAATTATCTCCATAAAATGTTTCAATAGAAAACTAATAATAGAGGAACCACTGTCCTAGCAAGCAGAATGTCCCCTCACCACGGAGGGGTCGCCGGCCTCTTGTGGTTTTTCCCCAGATACAGGCATCTGGATATCCCAGGTGATGTTAAACAACGAGAATGAGTATTCTAGGCCTGAAGAGCTCCAGCCACACTTTTTCTAGTGTCATCTAAAAGCTCCCTCTTTTTTTTTTTTCAGGGTTTTAAGAACACAAAAGAACCATGGGAAGTGTGCAGAGATGATTTTCCCAGTCTGGATCCAGAATGAGGCCCAGCTTTGGCCCCAACCCTGACCCGATCCCATAGCAGCCTCCCAAACCTCTCCTGGAGGACCCAGACATGAAGCGTTCATTCACGGCTGGATGATACAGACCTCTTTTAGGCCCCAGGTCCTCCACATCAATGGCCAACACTTCCAGCACCCAAGTTTGTGCACCCCCAATGTCAGGGCAGCACAACAACATACCCATGGCCTTAAGACTGAAGGCCATCAGATTGAAGACAGCATGAGGCAGCCCTGGATGTCACTAGCCCATCTCATTCCAATTCTCGAGTCCAGGAGTTTCAATGCCACTCCCTATAATATTCGGGGCAAGTGGTAAAGGGCCAGTGCAGGACATGGGTAGCAGAAAAGGTCAGCATCAAAACTTCCACCATTCAACTGGCCTTCATGGTCTTGCATGGCATGAATCGTGGGTGGCCAGGCTATGGGTAACACGGTACCCATTTGTACCCCGGCCTACCTGGAAATCTACTTCTACAGGGGAGAGCATAGTCAGGGACAGAAAAGAGAGTTCTAAGACACAAAAGACTCTGGAGACACCATAAGAATGGAGCTCTAGCAGAAAATCTACCGAAGCAGAATAGTGCATGACTCTCTGCGTGGAAAATCACACAGAAACCAATCACAAGCAAAACTTCAGGAAACCCCAGGTGTCATCATACTGGTCCTGATACAGGAATCAGTATCCCAGCACACGATGCAAGAGAAAAGCCAGCCGAGTCAGAGCTGGACAGGGAACAGACACAACTAGTTGCACCCCAGCCAGAATGCTAGAGAGATTAAGCTAGCCTCGGCATGGTATTGACCCTGTTTGGTCACGGTCCCAGGTATAAAGGAGTTGGTATCTGGACGAGGTGGCTCCTCTCTGTAACAGACCATGCAAATGGGTCCTCCTGCCCCCTTTTACTGACCAGCCTGGCCAAGGTAACTTCTGCTAGGATGTGTTCTGTAACATAGACATCGGCACGGCAGTGGAAGCCAGGAGGGTGAGCAACAGGCAAGCAGACGTTATGGCCTCTGCTCAGTACTGGAGACGGGTAACCTGATACCTCTACCAGGGAGAGACTCCAGCAACACATGGAGAAACCGCCCGAAGATGTCACACTTGGAAGGAAGGTGGACAAGGGAGCCCGAGGGACTGTCTCCCCTTCACGTTCCCGCTTTCTTTTCCTACCAGAATAGAAAGTGAACCAAGACAAACAAAACATACCAGACAGGTTCAGGGGTTCTGTCGAGCAGAGAGGGATCCCTGGGGCAGCTGGTGATGCTTTGAGGAAGGCGCCACAGCCTCAGACTCGGAGGTTGGAAAGGGCTGAGGACTGACCAGTGGCTTGTTGATATGTTGATATGGCAGCAGCTAGGCCTCAGACAACACTGATGTTCAGACTCTCACACTCTCCACAGACTGGACTTTATGGGGTCCCCAGGCCTCACCTCACTTGTACAAAAGGGATCATTAGCAAGGCCAGAGCCTACAACTGTGTGGGAGCTGATATTTATGGCTAGGGGACTTCCGAACGAGAAAGACCCAGATCTGGTCCAGGTCTGACACAGGTGGGCAAGGAATCGCTCTAATGGAGATAGTGTCTGACTCAAGGGTTGTCACTCAATCAGACAGCATGAACATTTAAATAGGTCTCTGATGTGGATACTGATAGCCCCATCCTTAATCTGAGAGAATGAAAGCCAGAGAGGGTCAAATAGCTTGCTCTACGCATTTGCCTTGATTGACAGCACACTAGTCATTGGCTATACTGGAATCATCCTCGCTCACTTATAGATACAGGATGCTCACTAAGTTCCTGGCTCTGAAACACCCACAGTGAGCTGCTGTTCCCCAAGCAGAATGAGCCTGCTCTAAGTAACCAGACTCTGTGATCCCATGTGACTAACAGCCACGGGAGCAAAGACCAGAGCCACCGATGCACATGGGCTGTGGCACCAAGTGACAGCATTGCATCCTGTAACCAGCTGAGCCGTGCTCTGTTGACTTTGAACTCCTGTGGGCCAAGCGTCAGCAATATGCTTGGGGCACCCTGCCTCTGAGCCATTCGCAGTGTCCCGGGGTAAAGAAGGGAGAGGCAGATGGAAGAGAAAACCAACCAACCAGCAAAGTAGGCTGCATATTACACTAGCCGGGGGGGGGGGGGACTTCATGCACACCAGAACATGGCCCACCCTGTAGAAGTTGGGATTGATGGTGGGGGTTAGGACTCGGTGTTAATGTCTTGTAAACTGCCCCCCCCAAACACAAAAGATGTTTTCTAACATCTTGGCAGGATTCCCTCCAGTGCCCTCAGCACGAAGATGTGAGCTCTGGATAGCACCGCCTTGCTTAGCCGTAGTGACACCACGCAGCCTGATCACCCATAAAGACAGCACTGTCACGTCAGGCATGGAACTGGCTGGTACCAGCCCAGCTTGTGAAGGAGGGAATCCTCTGAGATGGACAGACAGTGGCACATACATCATCCACCCTCCTCCAGCATCCTGCACTCCAGCCCCGATGCCACATCCCAGTTAGCACTTCTGTCTTTGTCTCTCTCTGTCATCACTGTGTGTGTCACTGCTCACACGTGCCTGCCTTTGCGCTCCCACGAGACTGGGAGCGACCATGCTCAGCTCCTCTTTTGTCCACAGTACCGAGCATGGAGACTTACACCCGGCAGAGGCTCAATAAATACCGTTTGTATTCACGTGCACTCTCGGGGGTTGAACCCCTCGCTCCAGGCTAACAAAGAGTTACTCACAGGAAGCATTTGTTAAGGATGGCTCGCAGCACACTGGGTTTCTGTAAGAGAAACAGGACGGCGATGAGGTGTCCCTAGAAAAGGCGTGCACTCTGGTTTGAGAGAACACACACACACACACACACACACACTGTGGTAAGCCCAAGGCCAGGGACCCAAGGAGGTCAGGAGGTCAACCATATCTGATCACAGATAAGACAGGCAGTCTGACCCACCACAGAGGAAGTTTCCTTTGGTAGTGGTTGGCGTTTGTTAACATTTCCCCACAGTTCCTTTCCCACTCACCCTCACCACCACCCTAAGCCACGCCCACTACAGCATGTAACCAGGATGAAAATAAAGATACCTAGAGTCAGAATCCGGGTTACAGGAAGACCAGAACCTTGTCACCAGAACCAGCTGGTGCTGGGAATGTGACACAGCAGGTGCACCTCATCTGTGCGCACTCTCCCCAGGACCAGGATCCCAGGGCCAGACACGCTGCGGCGTTTCCCCATCCAAAGCTCCAGAAACACCTTGGATTGGGTTCTGCATACCGAGCCAGAATTTAAGGTATCCTCATTCTGAGTTTTGTGAGCAGAAAGTGTGCAGGGCAATGGTAAGCTTGCTCCCAATGTAAGACAGTTGTAAAGGGGACCCGTGTAGCCACACACTGTTGTGGCTTTCAGCATGAAGCACTCTCCAGCAGCACCAAATACCTGCTTTTCTCTGTGCCAAAGTGATCAAGGTACATGGGACCAAAAAGCAAGGATTGGTGGCCTTACCCAAGGATCCTGACTATTCCAAAAGCTGTAACGTCTAAAACAGTGGCTCTACCCACACGTGGTTACTTACATTTGACTCGATTCAAAAGTCAAATCTTTTAGTTTATAAAACATACACTTGGGGCGGCGCCTGTGGCAAAACGCACATGCAGCAGTCAGAGGGCTTGCGGATCCCGGGATTAAATGCAGGTCACCAGGTGTGGAGACAAGCACCATCAACCAGTTCACCTCCTCTCCAAAATTTAAACCTTGAACATACCTGTCATTTCAGAATTTAAGAGACATGGGGAGGAGGATTGTGATTTCAAAACCAGGGTGGACTACATAGTGAGACTCTGTCTCAAAAGGAAAAGGTTTGGTCAAACCTTCAGTCACATGAGTCATTTTGTCAAGTGCTTGGCAGCCACTCAGAACCAGCAGTCACTATTTTGGATGGTACGGGCACAGAGCACTTCCAGCAGAAGTGGAAGCAGAAAGTTCTGCCGGACAGTTGCTTGCACCAAGCATGTGCGTATGGCCTTAGGGAATTCCTGTTTTGCCTGGGTCTGCCGGAGGGATGTTAGGCACTCTGGTGGAAACTGAGGCAAGGTGGTACATCTTCTCAGGGACTCTCACACAAAGACTCTAAAGTGAAACTTGCGGGCTCACTTTTGGGTGATCTTAGAGCATGTGTATGCGCACGCACCTGGCACTCCCGGTGTCCTTCAAGGGACACGGTCTATTGCTTTCATCACAAGGGCTGTGAAGTTCGATGCTGTGACCAGCTGGCTTCTATATAAAATCACTTTCTGAGTGCTTTGGATGATTCTAAGCACCCCTGACTTTCCTTCAGCCTGGCCTCACGGGAGAGCAGATATTAAAAACCTCAGGTCAGCACTGAGGACAGCGACATGCTCCCTTTGAGGGAAGCAGAAAGTTTCAGCAGGGCTCCCAACACTTCCGAACTGTCCTGAGAAACCACTAGACATGTGTGTTTCCTACCCATCCTCAAGCCACGCCCTTGCTGTCTTCAAGGCAAAGCCAGGTCATTTAAGAAGCTTCAAAAGCTGTTCCCTATAAGGGCTGAAAGGTAAGTTTCTTGCCATTGTGGCCCTAGCTGTACCTTCCACTGCCCTGCAGGCCAGTCCACCACGATGGCCACAGTACTGCTTCCTCCTACATTCATGGCTATGCTTCTGTTCCCTAGAAGGGCCACTGCTTCTACCTCTGCCTCTCAAGAGACCCAAGCCAGCCCCAAGGGCTGTAGTTTGCACCAATTTCTTCCCTTCTATGACACCCCAAGGCATACCTAGTTCACATGGTGCTTTAGGGGTTTAACTATGCATCATCGGGTGTAAGTACGAGGTTAGCATGTAGCTTTTAAGGTTACAGGAGGGCCCAAATGCAGAAGAGCTAGCTTTGCCAGCAACCAGCGGCATGGCCACATAGAAGTCACCCCACAGTTCCAAGACTCCACTGCTTGTTCAGAAGAATGATGACGTTGGACTAAGTCATCTCTAACACTCACAACGCCAGCCTTCTCCCAGAACAAGCTGCCAAGGAAATTGCTACACACATAACAGGGGCTACAAAGAAGGCCTCAGATGCCACAAACAGTACATAAAAGCAAGGCAGAGGCCAAGCTGGACTTAGCCAGAGAATCCTGAGTGAATTCCCACCTCAGGTTTCAAAGGCTTCAGTTCCACTCTGTCCGTGATGACAACCGGAAAGAGATCTGGTTTCTGTTCTTTCCTACTCCAGGACTGGAAAACTGCTGATGTCCTCAGGCATTTTCCTGAAGAAGAAGTCACCAGCAAATGGAAAGATACCCCCACACAGTGGGTTCTTCACCGATGCCTTGCACACGGATATTTCCCTCACTGAGTGGATGGGCAGCCTGCGGTAGAGTACTGACTCCATTGCTGACTCTGCAGAAGCCAAACAGGTGATGGATAATGACCTAAAGCCTAAATGTTAGTGATGCCCCCATGGAGCTGGCTCATCTCATAAGTCAAGGCATTGCAAGAACGAGGGAGAAGCTGGCTTCAGATGCCAGCTCAATGGTCTGGCCCCTGTCAAAATGAGAGTTCTAAACCTCCTCCTCTTTACACCCTATTCCCAAAGTACTCACTCTATCTACACACAGTGAGGTAGAGGGTGATTGCTTTCCACTTGCATGAAGAGAAATCACTGCCAGAATTTTTAATGAGGTTTATACAGCAAATGAAGACCAAACTAGAAGTCTAATCGAGTTGGAGTCATTTCATCAACATAAGTACATGCACACTTACGCACACACTAACATATGTGCAACTAATATAGAACTCTTAATAACAAAACAAGATGAGTTCTAAAACTCACTGAACTCAGTACTGGAAATTTCCATTAAATGCTTGTTTTTTAAAAAATTGCTGCTGGAGGCAACTGGTCAGCCTCAGTGGTTAGGAATTCTCATCACTGGGGAAAGTCCTCAGCATTGGCCTGCCAGCCATTCACTCTCATCCCAGAAAAGTCACAAGATCTGCGCATCAAACTTAGCAAACATCCCAGCTGGCCTGATCTGCATCCAGGAAAGTTAGTTCAACGTGAAGCCAGAACTTTCCTATTCCAGGAGGCTTGCCGCAAGATGGCTAAGCTACGTGCTCAGGGAAGCAAGGTGGGGAGACCCCAATATGACTGGGGAAGAAGAAGGGAGATTCCTGTATTTGGGGTTCCTGTATCTTTTCTCCTAGCAGCTCTGATCAGTGAGTTTTCAGGTGTTCCTATCTTAAGACCCACAGCAGGCACCGCCTCTCAGGTGACGAAGGCCAGTACCACGGTCCATAAATCATATAGTTTGAAATTAGCCACTGTCCCTTAGATCTGAACCCATGGGACACAGACAGCATCTAAGAAACCTCCGTGTTGCTGTAGGGAGATGGTTAACCCTGAACCAAGAGTCTCAGAATAGTCAGGCACTGCTGCTCAGAATGTTCACATCTCATTTAAGGCAGAACAAGGCAGGAAACTAAGGATGTGGTGCTGGGAGGTGGGGTAGGTTAAACCATGCCAAGATGGAGACCACATGGAGAGCAAGAGCCCTGTGCAGTCTTCCTCCAGTTCCAGGTGCCCAGGACTTATCCTAAGACTGACAGAGAAACACACACCCCCAGCTGATCTAGGGCTTTTTATCTCGCTAACTTTGTTTATGGTGATCCTGTAAGAGGTTCTGAAGCCCTCCAAGCCCCTCTCTAATTAAATTCATTAGAACAGATTGGGGCTTTCTTTCTGGGTCTCAGAAAAATTAACAACACAATTAGCATCATAATGATGAGAGAGAGGGGGGCTGCCAGGGAGGCCCATGGCAGGGGTGGGGTGAGGGGGTGGGAGGCGCCTGGGCCAAAGGGAGGGAAGGAGAGGAGCAGGTGAAGGAAGGGAGACAGACAACCCATGTGGCAGCTGCCTCTCCGAGGACAGAGCTGCAGGAGTAGAGGGGATGACCCCACAGTGCCCCCAGCCCTCCAGCTCTTTTCTTTTGAGACAGTAAGGATAGCAAGAAATTAATCAATGACATAAACCCCAGAGATGAGAACTCAGAGGACTCTTCCAATTTTACAGAGAAAAGAAACACAGTTAAGTTCTATCAGTGATGGAACCAGCACAGGCCTTTTACGGTACTGCCCCACCCCCAACCCCACGCTGGTCTGTGTGTCAGAAAGTCTCTGGGGAGCAGGCATAGGGAGCCAGGTCACTCCTTTCAGAGAACCTAAAGCTGCCAAGTGTCCATCCGATGGCTGGCCTGTGTGACCTCAAGGCTGACCTCCCTAAGTCCCCTGATGTCTTTTTAGCCTGACTGAGAGATCACACCTTCCTGAGAAACAACAGTCTAGGTTAGGTTCTGAGCAACAAAGAAAGCTTAATCACTGTACACAGTACTGCTCACAGGTGTTTTCTGTGTCCCCCAGTTTCTGTCTCTGAGGAAAAAGGAGGTACACAAAGTGCACTCTGGTACCCATCCTATTTCTTTATTGCTCTGTCAGGGCTTGGAAGCTCAGTCTCGTATGTAAAAGAGAGATAGAGATAGGTTTTTAGTGTAAACCACCACATAGATCAAAATTCTAGTTCTGCAAACTAACCCGTTCTGTAATGTTCAACCAGCAACAACCTCTGGGGGAGATCTGCAAAACAGAATCCTGAAAAACACCTGTTTCGGCAAATTCTCATGAGGACCAGGTGAGAGGGTGCAGACAAAGCACACAGTGGGGTGCCCAGCACACAGTGAGCATTCAACTCTGAAGGCTCTGCTACTATGCTGCTGGCCCCGAGACCTAAGGGAAGGAGAGCGGCTCCAGAGTTCTCAGGCTGGCTGGGCGATCCGACAGATAGATGCCCCAGATCAGCATCACTGTGGAAGTGCCTACTTAAGCTTTTAGAGCAGCCAATGGCTTCCAGGATTCCCTGATGTCACAGAAGCCAATCATAAGCATTCAACCTCTGCCCTGTGGCAAGATCCGGCCCTTCACTGGCCACTGAGTCACTGCTCAAAGGTTTGCCATCCAACTCTTTTAGCCAAGACAGGGGTCCAGCCAAAGAGTGCTGCCATCACCGCAGGTTCTGTCTACTCGGACCCCCACCCCCAGTCACGCTACTACAAAACCAGGAACTCTCCAACCTCTGTCATGGCATTTCTTAGAAGTTTTGGGTGAATTTCACTTCTTTCCAACTAATCACCCAACACCTTGCACAGATCCTGACACGGGTTCCAAGGTTCAGTGCACACTACCGAAATGAACAGCATTGGATGTGTGGGAGGCTACCCACGTGAAAGTGAGGTCTCTACTCTAGATCTTTTACCAGAGCATCTATGGAGGATGGTGACAACCTGCTCAGGTACATAACTTTGAAGGATCTCCTTGCTCATCACCTCTCCTCCCTACGGACAGCCATGATGCCTGGTGCCTGGTTCTGGCCTCCTTATGCCCCTACGACCCTCCCACCCCACCTCATGCGTCAACTCACTGTTTTCTGACTGTGTGCAATCCTCAGACTACTCCTTTGTCAGACTGGGAACCCTCCTCTCCTCTGACATTCCAAGCACTTACAGGCCATACTTTGGCCATGAAAAGACTTGTTCATGGGAAACTTGTTCTTGGGAAAGCTAACTAGCCTCCATCTTGTCCCAGAATCCTTAGAGGCGTTTCCCCCTCAAACTTCAGCAGCACCTGTACCAGGGTTCAGCTCCACTCTGAACAACCACAGTCTTGCTGCTTAAGCTGGGGATCAGATAGCACCTTGAATCTCACCTCCGCCCCCACCCTTTCCTACACAGTAAATGTCAAGATCAGCTCTGAGCTACTATTGCAGATGGCTGTGGGCAAGAAGGACTGGCACCAGGAACTGGGGATCCTGCGGTTCCGCATCCTCATCTGCACATACATATACCTCAGGCTCCTCTGTGGGATTTATCTGACGGCCTGTCTCCCTCCTCCATTATACCAGGGCGCTGAAACACCTGGCCCTGCCCTCTCTTTTCCTCTCTGGTCTCAGTGGCAGCACATCACAGGGCTTAATGAGCATTTGTGACAAAAGCCACCGTGCACCCAGTCTTACTTAAGTTTCTCTGCTTCACCTGCCACAGCCTCCCTCCAGCCAAACACAGTAAGAACAGGATGATTCTGCCCCTTCCCTTATGACTTTCTAAATATTCTTTTAAAGTCAGAGAGAGAGGAGATGCTCACACTGCCAACGGTTGGGTGATCTCAGAGATCTCTGACCTCCACACCAGCCAGAGAGAGAATTACGTCTCCAGAAGTGGGAGCGGATTGTGACAGATGATCAGAGGCATCCTGTCCCCGAGTCATAGCAAAAAGCAGGACCCTCCTGCGATCTGCCCCACCTGAAAGCCAAAAGCGAACCTCCAGATCTCAGCCACCTCCTCAACGTGCCGCTGAGAGGATCGGCCGTTGTAAGCCAAGCCTGTTCCAGTCCACAGGGAGC
Source organism: Arvicola amphibius (assembly GCF_903992535.2). Taxonomy (NCBI): domain Eukaryota; kingdom Metazoa; phylum Chordata; class Mammalia; order Rodentia; family Cricetidae; genus Arvicola; species Arvicola amphibius. Next base: position 87,362,867 of record NC_052058.2, on the reverse strand, counting down.
CACTCCTGCACGCGGTTCCACCTGAGCCAGCCAGAGAAGCACAATCGGCAGGTCCTGCCCCAGCTCTCCGGGGAACTGGCTCTGCTGTTGGTGTGCCTGGATTTAACTCTCTGTAGCTTTTGTGATGCCAAACAAGGGAGCAAGGGCTGAGAGATTTGTTGCACAAAACTGGGAAATATGTAGGCTGTTATCAGAATCCCCCGTTTGACCTGAGCCCCAATCAAGCCTTTCAACGTCAGAGCCTTGATCCAATCAGCTCCCGACAACAGCTGCAGGTGATGCTTCTCCGATAGCAGGAAAAGCTGGCAGCCCGGAGGCCCTGATGCCAGGGGAAGCTTCCAGCCCTGCCCCCACTGGTGATGGGAGGGGACAGAGAAGGGCGACAAAGCCAGGGTACTCAGTTTTTTCCAACAGCATGTCCCCTGGCTGAGCACAGTCTGAGGGCCATAGAGAACTACCACATCCCACATATCAGTACCTCAGTATTCCAACCAGGGCCAAGCTGCGGTTTGTACCTACCCACCTTCGTGAAGCCTCTGAATTTCAGAGGGGGCTCTAAGATGGGGAAGTGGGAGGCAAGGCCCTTATTTTACAAAAGTAAACACAATTCCTGGGGTTGTGTCTTTTTTCTCAGCGATTCATATTCTCTCTCTCTCTCTCTCTCTCTCTCTCTCTCTCTCTCTCTCTCTCTCACACACACACACACACACACACACACACACACCTTCAGCCTAATTCAAAGACTGAAGGTAGAATTTTTTTCTCTCTGAAGAGCTGGCTTCATCGGGAAAGAAGGTAGAATGCCCTGGATGGGAAGCAACTCCATCTCTCTCTCTCCTTTGCCTCCTCCTCCTCCATGCAATTCCCCCTGGTCTAGCATCCTTGGCCAAAGGGAGGACAGAGCTCTTCCCCCTTTCCTCTGTCTCCCCACAGCCACATCTGGTAGGATTCTGATCACCAGGGTCTTCCTGGCTCCACACATTTCCCCAGGGCAGCTCCCACATAGGCTTAAGTGCTTTGGGATCTGAACCTACCAGGTTCTGGCTCTATTCAGACCGCACATCTCCTGCCCACCCAGGTCTAAAAGGCTGTGGCCTGCCTTTGCCTTGCTGGAGATTGGATCTGGGCCCAGCAGGGCTCACCTCAGTTCCAAGGTTAGAGGAGACTCACCAGGGCCTCCTAACAGGAAAAGAGAAAGACAAGGAGAGGAATATTGTCATCCCCTCCTCTAGACTTAGAGGAGGCATCTTTGTCCAACACCACACACACACACACACACACACACACATACACACACACAGAGAGAGAGAGAGAGAGAGAGAGAGAGAGAGAGAGAGAGAGAGAGAGAGAGAGAGACCCTGACAGAAGCCAAGGAAGGACCCAAAAGCAGACCCTGGCTCAGGGAGTGAGAGGGGCTATTGTAGGGACCAGAATCTTAGTGATTCAGCACTCGGCCCACTCCCGGCCCAGCCATGGGCCACACTCATGACTACTTCTGATGCCAGAGTGCTGACTTGGAAGCTGGGGGAGAATCTTTGCTAAGACCCCCAGTTCTCAGGCCCTCCACTCAGGCTCCTCTGCCAGGCCTTTGCATCCCAGGGCTCCAATTCTCAGGAGCCTGCGGTCCATTCCCCTGGACCTACCTCTTCCCCAAGCCTCCTGCCCTCCAGAGCCCATCTAGGAAACAAACCTGAACAGTTTCAGGAGAGGAGAGGACCACACAGAGGCCTGCTAACCCAAATCTCTCTTTCTCTCTGCAAGCTATGAACAGGTTCAAACAGGCAGCAAAGGGCTTTAAAGGGATTGCACCCACAGCAGTGAACACCTGGCCAGCAGAGCCCTAGGCCTCTGTGGCAGAGTGGGACGATACATGAGTGGGTAGGCCAAGTACAAGCCTCATCAGCACAGGGTCTGCACCACCGGGAAGGGCAGGTGGAGAAGGTGATGGGTAGTAGACCAGCTAGGAGCCAAGGAGAGAAGTAGAGCTGCTCCAGAGGGAGTGTACGGCGTGAAGAAACAAGGCAGCCGCTGAGAAAGGATCTGGACAGGGTGTGCAGAGGGGAGTCACAGAGGATAAACTGGAAGGGAGCTAATGAAGACAAGCACGACGCAAGGCGACTGAGTCAGGAGATAGAAAAGGATGAAGGAGGGCAAGCAGAGGGACCACGGGTGGGGCAGGAAAACATAGTATGGGGGACTGAAAAGGTGTGGAGAGAGAAGAAACATGGGGGAGGGGACTCAAAAGATGAGGCTGAGGCAGAAAGGAACGGGGGAGAGGGAGGAAGAGGGATGGAATATAGGAGGTTGCCAACCGAGTCTAAAAAGATGTTGGGGTAGAGAGGGATGAGAGCTGAGGTGGGAGATATCGCCAGAATCCGGTGGATTCCGGGCAGGTGGCTGTGCAGAGGGAAAAAGGCATAGGGATGTAGATGGAGGGGGATGGGGCAGGTCGGGGGATGCAGATGCAGAGAGCAGGGCGGGATCGAGGGGGTGCTGCACCATGGGCTTCCACGACCCTGTTCTGCTACCCTACCGGGTGCCGGCGCTCACCTTACCTCCAGGAGCTCCGGCTCCAGCCCTGGGCGCAGTCCCAGATGTCCGCTGCCGTCGCCGCCACTTCCCCCGCGTCCCCTGCAGCGCCTCTCGCTGCCAGCCGCCGCATTAGGGCAGAGACTAGTCCGTGCGCGCCCCCGGGCGGCCGGCGCGTCCCCGACGGCCTGCGTGCGCGCCCCCGAACCCCTCCCAGCGCGCGAGGACCTGGTACAAGGACTCAGTAGCACCGAAAGATGCTCAGGTGCCACCATCCGACCAGCGCGCTAAGGAGCAATTCGCAGAGCCAGAGTCTGGGAAGCCTGTTTTCTCACTTCATCTTGGATGTTCCTTCCAGAGAGTGGCACTCAGTGTCGCAGGACCTGGAGCCAGAACTGTGGTGGACCTCTCCCGTAAATGACCCCTTTATCTATGACTTTTTAGGGTCAGGAATTTGTCCACGGCTTTGGAGGGCCTAGCTCGGCAATGTTCATGATTTACCCTCCAAGAACATCGCATCTGTTGGTGGACGAGTTGTCCATCCGAAGCTGACAATGGAAAAACCTTGAGAGAACTGCAGTCGGGTCTTGTCTTAAAAATGGAAGATTTGTTATGCCCAGGGGAGACTGTCCCAGATTTGAGTTAGAGTGGAAAGGTTTTGAACCTGGAGACCACACATTCAAATGTTAGCTCTGCCTCAGTGACTGAGCAGGTATGAGCTCGCAAGTGGGTTGCATCGTCGCTGAGATCCCTCCTCCTCGGTGAGAAGAATCGATTAGGCCTCAGCTAGAGCGCACCGCCTCAAAACAGTAAGAAGGCCAATCAGAATCTTAGTCTTGAAAGAGTCCCCTCTTTCAACTCCCCATTCAAAACTACAGCTGCCCAGGCAGCACCCTCTGAGACCCTTTCTGTGCTCACACCGGGGTACCACCTTCTCTTGGACCTGACCCCATCTGCCTGCCTCAGCCCAGCCCCCAACCTGTGGGCTCAGGAAAAAAAAAAAAAAAAAAAAAAAAAAAAAAAAAAGGATGAGATCCTTCCTGCCCTACACAAAACCTATGCTCACTAAAGGCTCACCGGCCCACTGACCAATCGCCCTTCTCTTCAGCTAGGGCTTCCAACCCCACAGGGGGAAGGGAGGAAAGGCAACTTGGAAAGGTTGGACGCAAGACTGCCCCTAGCTGTCAGAATCCTGGGCATTTTTTTCAAGGCTCTCATACATACAAACCATCAACTCTCTCAAAATCAGCAATTCAGGTGGTGGTGGCGCACACCTTTAATCCCAGCACTCGGGAGGCAGAGGCAGAGGCAGGCGGATCTCTGTGAGTTTGAGGCCAGCCTGGACTAGAGAGTGAGTTCCAGGACAGGCTCCAAAACTACTAAGAGGAAACCCTATCTTGAAAAGTAAAAACAAACAAACAAAAATCAGCATTTCAGCATCACCCTGGTATGAGTCCTGAGAATGAGTCTCCATCCTACCAGAGCCAGGTGACACCAAGGAGCCAGTCAACCCAACCAGGGGAGTCACTTGTGTAACTCAGGTCTGTATGCAGGGCAGGACCCCGACCCCCTTTACTACTGTGCCCAGTGGTGGCTGGTCCATGAGACAGAGAATTCATCCATCCTAGGAGCCCCAGTTCTGGAACTCATCTTACTGTATAAAGGAGGCAGCCTTCTTTAGGTGGTAATGCATAGCGGTTATGGCATCTACTCCCAAGGCCCCTGCTGGACTCCAAACGTCATCATCACCCCATCAGACTTGGAAATCTGGTCCAGATCAGGAAACTAGATCAGAGTTGTAAGAGGACCAGGGGGGGACCCAGTCTCTGTCACTTAATCCTCAGAAGAAGCCAGCAAGGTGCAAATCATTTTTACCCACTCACTAATGAGGAAAGAGGCCTGAGGGGTTCTAGGGGGTTGCTACAGGGGAGAAAGAGGCAGAGGACTGACTTGGAGGCCCTTGCTTTGTTTGTTCTTGGTTCCTCTGGGCCTTCTAGACCATCAGAATGCCGCGCACTGTGCCCCCGTGTCTGCATTCGGTGCACTGGCACCCAGTTCGCGAGATTCGGGCAAGGGGCTGGAGGTTAAAATACACAAACACACACAGACAGAGAGACAGTGACATGGGTCATCCTTGAATTCCCCAAGAATGCCCCCTTTATTGTGTTCAGGGGCAGATTATATAGAGATAGCCACGCCCCAGCCAAACTCACCAGAAACCACTCTCCTGCCATCAGGAACGCCTAAAGGTCTCGTGCTCAGAGCAGCTGTAGGCACTCAGATCAGGGGATTACAAGAAATTCAGGATCTGGGGTCTCATTGCTCCCAACATCAGAATGCACTGCCTTATAGACCACAGGCATCTCCTGGGGCCCTTGAGCCATGCTCAGTGGTCTGTGCAAATCAAAGTTGAAGCATGGTAGGTGGGAGTCCAGCACCACTCCAGAAGGACAGCACCAATATCTCTGCCCCTGCCAGCAAAACCAAAGGGACCAAGTCCCTTAAAAACAGACAAACAAACAAACAAACAAACAAAAAACTAACATCACAGCGGCTGAAGCCTCACATAGGGTCCCGGGACAAAGGAGAGCTGTTCAGATCCTTTGAGATGAGATAGTTGGAAGTTGCTCCTGGGGCTTTCTGCATGTGACAGCACCTGTTGCCTCTCTGTGCCCTTCCACAGTGACAGACCACAGTCACACACTAGCTCTCATGAGCACCTTGAGTCCTGCAGCAAACTGCTGGTGTGAGCATGATTTGTGGACTACCCCTTAAATTTATTCACTGTGCTAAGGAAGCAGAGGTGGGGGAGTCAAGGTCTCCAAGGCTATGGTGAGCTTCATTCCCATGCATCCCATCCTGCCATGGCTTACCAGGGCAAATTTGCTGACGTCATGAGGAAGAACAAGAGCAGAGTGACAGCCACACAGAGCTGGCATAGTGCTTGGCTGAAGGTGTGGGAAGCCACTACTTGGCTTGTTTGGGGAATACACACAAGGGCACTCTGTTGACGTTCCAGAAAAGCAGGGGGAGTCACAAGGCAATGATGCCTTCACTCCCACCCCACCCCAAGGATCCTGAACCCCCCAGCTTCTGTTCCTGACTGTCCTCAGAACCCCTTACCTTGAGCGAGGAGGAAGCATCATAGCCCAGCTTGTGTGTGGAACACAGGAAAGAAGGAAGGGAAAACAGGACTAGTTAGCCAGGCAACCGCTGACCCGTCCCCATGGCCCCCTCACCCAGGGCAGCAGCATGCAAGCAGAGCCGGGCTTTCTACAGGACCTCAGCACCTCCTTTGCTGAGACGTTTCAGAGGTGCTCAGAGGTGCTCTGACTTCTCCACTCTCACTGTAGGAAGGGCAGAGGTCAGGGGCATCTTTCTGACTGAATGCTTTCCTATTTCCTGCTTGGACAGAGAGAGAGAGAGAGAGAGAGAGAGAGAGAGAGAGAGAGAGAGAGAGAGAGAGAAAGGGGGGAATATGCCATGCTCCGGCCTACCACTGCTAGGGGCAAGCATGTTGCTGAGCTCATGAGTCACTTCCCAAGCATATGCCCAGACTCCCAGTTTCTGCAGGCATGTGGAGTAGGTGAAATATCACTCCTGGTGGAGCCTGGCAGTGAAGTGGGAGGAGAGGGAAAGAAAGAGCGGGGGAGAGGGGTAGAAGTCAGGGAACAGGGGTGAAGAGAAGGAGAAGAGGGGAGAAAGAGGAGAGAAGGCACTGAACACGAGGGGTGACTCGAAACAGCCTTCCCCGCGCTGACTCGAGCCTGTACCCGTGTTCCTAGGGCAAAGCACTGCGTGGAACTGCCCTGCGTCTCTGACGGGATATAACTGCATTGTGAAGAGCTGCCCTGACTACTGTCCTGCAGGAGGGCGTGGAATGTGAGGGACGTGCACATCTCTGTCAACAGCGGCCTCAGCTGACCCACCCCACCAAAAGAAGCCTGGTGGCAAGCTTACACTCTCTAAGCACACATGGCCTGACTTTCTGAAGGCTTTGGAGCATGGATGTCTTGGCAGGTTGCCTCACACATCCGACCCTGAACAGAGGCTGAGCAAGGGCTCTCCCTAGCTGGGAATCCTGGTGTTAACCCCTATTGAAGGAACTTTTCCTAGACCTCACACTGGGGCTAACACAGGCAGGCTGACGCGGGAGGATGGCAGGTTTGAGGCCAGCCTAAGCTCTAAAGTGGGGCTCTGGCTCAAAGGACAGAGCGAGGTCCTTCCTCTCAGGCTGTCTGCCATTCAGCCGTGCTGGTGGACTTCACACAGCCACGCATTGCCAACCACAAAGATAGCTATTGCGTCAAAACCAAGCGGTTAAAATCCAGAAAAGCTTCTGGAATCTCTTGCCCACTTTATCTTTATGGATCCTTCCTATTTTAAGACACAGCCCAAGCATCTCTTAGGGAAAATCTCTTGCCCTGCCAGCCCCACCCTCTTCCGTGCTGCAGCAAGAGGGAACACAGTTAGCAACCCTCCTAGCATTCGGCATGGTGGTAGTCTAGGTTGTGAGTTCTGGGAGCGGGGGACTAACTCCCTGTCTGTATCCATAGGGCCGAACTCAGCATGCGGATCAATAGCGAAAGCGCTATTGGTGCTGCTGGGTGACAGACAGAACCGTGAATGAGCTCAGAGCTGCTACAGTATTGGTGACCACAGCTTAAATGTAGACAAACTCAAATAAAAACCTCACTTCTCCAGTCACAGCTACCACACCGCCAGGGTGCACAAAAGCCACACGCGACTGTTGGCTATTATACCGGGCAATCCCAAGAATGCCACAGAAAGCACTGGACGCCGGTATGACAAGCATCACTTGGAGCCTTCCAGTGCCCAACTTCACAACTGTTCATACAGGGCCTGTGAGAATGAGGGTCTCCCTTGTGTCTGCTGTCAGGCTAGTTCTTGGTCAAAGACCATATCACCTGTAATCTAAGATGGATACCTTGAACAGATTATTTAAAATTTCCCACCAGTAAATAAATTCTAAATGTGGTAAAAGTTTTGTTTTCTCAAGTTTGTGCTTATGAGTGTGTGCACGCGCGTACGTGTGTGCACTTGTGCATGGATACATGTGTGCACGCATATGAGCACAGGTACCTTTGGAGTTTAGAAGAGGTGTTACATCCCCGGGGGCTAGAGGTAGAGGCAGCTAGGAGCCACTGATGAAGTTGCTAGAAATGAAACTTGCATCCCCTGCAAGAACAGTATGTTCTCTTAACCACCGAGGTATCCCTCCAGGTCCCGGAATTAAACAGGTTTTGATTAGGTGTCATCAGTTAGATAGTGATCCAAGCAGAGGAAGGAAATAGAAAGAGATTGTTCTGGCCCGGTCACCCGGAAACTATTGGTTGTTTCTCTTGCATGTGAGACGTGGCGTTGCTTTGCTGGAATTATCTTCCAAAGAAGTAAACATAGTAGACAAAACCTACTGGAGATGGAAACACAGCAAAACAGAGTGTCTGTGTTTCCCGAGCAACCATAGGATTTTCCAGAAAGGTGAACCTTACAAGGCCCTTGCCTATGGCTTTCCAGAAACCACAGAAATGGGATGTGTCCCCATCACAGACACACAGACACGGATACACCACATATCATGCATCTCAGTGGCAAGGTCCTTTCTTCTCCGTGCCAGACTCCACATGCTGGGGCAAGGAGAGGCCTCCTTTTACTCTGTGGGGCTAGGGTACAGGCCAATCAGCTGTGGCCCCAGTCCCTCTGCTAATACCATTTGCCCCCGCCCTGTTCCTACTGGCTTCCCGGATTGGAAGAGTGGGACCAGGAGCTAAGAGAAGCAGCTAGGATGACCTGTGAACCATTTACAACTAGTGCTGATCTAGTAATGCAGAAACCCTGGGGGTAGGGATGGGGTGACAGAGAAGGAGCCTGTTTGAAATGCTGGATTTCAGGTGTGTTAGCTGAACACCTGAGCTCAGTGGCTTGAGCACGCAGGTGGCCTGTCCTTCCCCATGGATGCCCCCGCCCTCCACACCAGAGCAGGTCCACACAGCAGGTGGGATGGTGTGGGCTTCTAGCTAGGGATTTTTACAACTGTGAACTGTTTGCTCAGGCTTCTCTTTAAGGGCCCTCCAAGAAGTAACTAGCAACTAAGAATTCTCTACTAAGTAACATGGCTTTGTAAATAACAACCTCTATCTATCTATCTTACCCTGTGAGCCAGCTTCTTCCTCCCCAGAAGTAGGGACTGGGAAAAGTTATCGGTCTGCGAGGTAATGCAAACTCAGACTGGGTTTTCATCCTCCTTTATTGGAGCTGGGACCAAGCTAAGCTGGGCCAATCCTTTTAGCCAAGAGGGCATTTTTAATGAACTAATGAACAGCCACCAGCTAAGGAGGATAGGCAAAGCTTCTGAGCCGCTTTTCATGGGCCGTTGGATGCCTCTGCTTTTTAAGTTCCAAGTAACGTGAGCAGGTAGGACTGTCCTGCAAGAGGTAAGGGTTTTAGGGAGAGGAAGGAACCCCAGCTAGTGTTTCCTCCTGTCCTGACAGAGATCAGATTTAAAACTCTAAGAATGAACAAGGGCTTCTCACACGTTCCCCTGGTGTGTGTGTGTGTGTGTGTGTGTGTGTGTGTGTGTGTGTGTGCCTGTGTGTATGTCTGTGTGTGTGTCTATGAGTCTGTATCTATTTGTGAGTGTGTGCCTGTGTGTATGTCTGTGTTTGTCTGTGTGTGTGTGTTTGTATGTCTGTCTGTGTGTGTGTCTGTATCTTTTGTGTGTGTATGTCTGTGTGTGTGTCTGTGTGTTTGTAGGCATGTCTGTGTGTGTGTCTCTGTGTATATGTCTGTGTGTCTGTGTGCATGTATGTCTGTGTGTGTGTGTGTTGTGTATACTCATTATGAAAAACATTCCACAGTCAATATTTAATATATCATTTTTTGGATACAAAGAAGCCTGTTTTCCACATTGTCTTCCAATTTCTCTGGTGTAAATTCTCCCGAAGAGACCACTTCAAAGTCCTACCTTGATGTCACTCTCTGTCAAATGGGGAGGTCCGAGTCTCACTGCTGTTCTGCATTTCTACCAGTCAGACACCAGAGACAGAAAGACCATTGAGATCATAGCCAGGAGCAAAATGTAGAATAACTAGAAAATGCTGAATTAAACGATTTCTACCTTCTGAAGTGTTGGTGATCTAACTCGAGACTTCATGAGTGCCAGGCAAATGTTAGACCCCAGCATCGCTACTTTTTAATATGTGCTTGTTCTATTGTAAGGCTCTGCAGTTTAGTTCCTAGTTAGGGCTCTGTTTCCTGAAGCCTCCCAAAGCCCTGTGTTCAGTGGTTGGTTCTGTAAGCTAGTTTGAGCTAGGTCCCCCACACACGCTTACCCCTAGTCACTCATTCACACATGTGTACCTGTGACAGCCACTTCCAGTCTAGAATCTGTCGTGACTTCCAGAATGCACTCGGTAAGGCACAGCACGCTTTAGGAAAGCAAGAGACAGAGTTATTAAACATGGCTGGTGACCCACACCTACCCACGTAGTGGCTGCTGCTGCCACCTCCCAGATGCTGTCCTTTCTAGAACCTGCCCTGGTTGCCAACATCAGTGTCTCCTCCAGATGCCAGCGACAGCTCAGAGTCTCTGGGTGCCTGCCCAGATCCTTACGCACTGTCCTGTGCAGCATGCTGACTCAGTGGCCCTGTGGGCCAGGCCATGTGTCTGGATGGCAGCTTCCTCTCTAACCCACTTTCCATCCTTCCTTTCCAGGGATGCGCTTTTCTGCTGCTCTATGCTGGGAGAGGACAGCCCAAGGCTGACTTGTCTGTGCCTAGCAGCAACAGAAAAGGCTATCGAAGCATGGGGCCCAGTGAGCTTGAGAGCAGGGCTTTGCCGCTAGGCAGAGGGTAGGGTGATGGGAGAGGACGGAAGGGAATGAGGTTGTGCTCTGGCCCAGGCTTTCCTCCTTTGTGCCTTCCAATGTGCGGTTGTCGGTACTGTCAACACATGACACGTGTCTGTGAATCATCATATTTGCTGGGGGCAGGAGTGAGATAGAGGGAGGTTTATTATCTGACTTGTGAGTAATTACAGATTCTTATACTAAAATAAAAACAGATGCTGCCCACCTTTAGTCCCGGCACTCAAGAGGCAGAGGCAGACAGATCTCTGAGTTTGAGGCCAGCCTGGTCTACAGAGTGAGTTCCAGGACAGCCTGTGGTACATGGAGAAACTCAGTCTCAAAAGCAAACAAGCAAACCAGCTAGCAGCACAGTACTTACTGTGCCTGTCTCTGGTTCTAGAACCAGATGCACGGGAGGACGCACACTGAGTCACAATGACACCCCTAATGAAAGCTCATGGGCAGAGGGTAGAAGTTTTGCCTGAGCTTTCTCAGCTGTTAAGATGAAACGCAGAATTGAAACCCCTTGGGCAAGGCTCTGGTGTCTTGTCTTCAACCACAAATGATATGTCCTCCAGCACGTGTGCACTGTATGTGGCCGAGAACAGTGCATGCTTTGAGGGTTTGGAGAACTGTTTCTTTTTCTGCACTAAGCGGCAGGGGCAGAGAACCGACCTGGAGTGGCTGGTGGAAGGTTTTTCTGTCCCTCCACATAGGGGGCAAGTAGAAGGATTGAGGCTGCTTTGGGCAGAAGCGATGAAGATGGACTTGGATCTTGGGGAAGCCACCAGCATATTCAGAGGTACCCTCTCCTGACTTCTTGAGAGGTGGTGGGAAGGATCTCTTTCCACACCCTGGCCTGGACAAACCCTCTACCACTGCGTGTGGCATTCAGGGGTCACTCGAGTCATGGGCAAGGGGATGGGAGTGTCCTAGACAGAGGTCTCCGTGAAAGTGTAAGCCACAGCCAAGGCGGACGTGCTTTGACTTTGATGGGAAGAGAGAGGGGCTGGTGAGAGAACACGCAAAAGGGAGCGTATCTCTGCAGCCTTCCAATGCAACCAGGGCAGGGAGCGCACTGTCTCCTGCCCTACATCCTGCCTTTGAAGGTTTCCTGAGGTTATTTTAGTTTGTCAGTAATAAAAGGAAATCTCCTCTAAGAAAAGTGGAGCTGCAGGAACGGACCAAACTCCTCTCCCTCAAAGCAATTCAGGACAGACTGCACTGTGCTCTCTCTGGAAGTCCTTCCCTGCAGCTGGAGACCACTCTGCAGCTTGCAGACCCCTCCCTGGGTTGGGAGGCATTTGCTCAGCCTTCAAAAGCTATGGAGTTAGCAAGGTGTGGATTATTGTTCCCATATTATAGGTAGGGAACTGATACCTGGAGCTGAGATGGGACTTGCTAGAATTTCAGTGTCCCGTGCTGCTCCTCCATGGGGTGGCTTCAGCACATTGATTGTCTTGGATCTCATGAACTCATTACCAAGTAACTAGTATGACATGTCACAGCTTTTAGAACCATAATTTGCTGAGGCTAGGGGATGATCACAAGTTATCACCATTCGATTTCTGTCTCTGTGACAAAAACCAAAGCAGGGGATAAAGGGTTTAGTTCAGCTGACAGTTCCAGGTTGCAGCTCACATAGCAGGAAGGTCAAGGGAGCAGAAACTTAGAGAACCTACACACTTCATATCCACAGTCGATGGCACAGAGAAACAAATGCATGCATGCATGCATGCTTGCTTGCTTGTTTGCTTGCTTGATTGATTGATTGGCTGGCTGGCTGGTTGGTTGGTTGGTTGGTTAGTTGGTTGGTTGAATTCTTCACTCTGATACAGATCAGCCACTCCTGCCTGGGGAATGTAACACCAACATTGAACTGGGTCTCCCCCACATCAATGGCCTTTATTAAAGCATGCATCCACATAGACCAACTCAATGTAGACAATCTCTCTCTGAGACTCCCTTCCCGGGTTTCTCTAGGGTATGTCAAGTTGATTATTTAAACTAATTATCGCACAAATGGAACTAGGATTCTCTGGTTGGATGAGACACTCCATAAGCTGTGATGACCCACACACGGGGATGAGCAGAGACTGGAAACGCCAGCACACTGCACTGATCAGCTGCCTACACCGGCAGCGTCAACCCTGAGAGAAACAGATGTGAGCTCTAGGTGCCCCCTCTCAGCGAGAACAGTAAAGCTGTGTTTCCGTCTTCTTGTCATGACATGTGGTCACAGAGAAAACTCTGCCTTTTGTGGAAGAGAGGCTCCCCCACACCTTGGTGTCATGATTTCCTATTGGCAGCAAAATGTATAGGCATGACTGACTGCCCAAAACGCTGACCTTTAATTTCAATCCCTCCAAATGGCAATTTTATATCGTCTAATCGAGGGACCTACTGTATATCATCTAGTCATAGTGTTAGAATTCCTGGTGTGGCCCAAAACCTTGCGGTAAATGAAGACATACTTTTTAAATTTTTTTTTAATTTTTATTGAGTTCTACATTTTCCTCTGTTCCCCTCCCTGCCTCTCTCCTAAGCTTCAACCTTCTCCCATGGTTCTCATGCTCCCAATTTACTCAGGAGATTTTGGAAGACATACTTCTTAACCTGAATGTTGCCAAGGTTTGGATGTCATCTCCCAGGAGCTGGGCAAGACCTAACCCCAGCTTTAAGGAAGTTAATCCTCTGTTTCACAAGAACCAATCCAGTCACCAGGAGCCTTAGGTAGAGGTTCTGTTGCTGTGAAGAGACAATGTGGCCACTCTTATAAAGAAAACTCTTATAAAGGAAAACACTTAATTGGGCAACTTACAGTTTCAGAGGGTCAGACCATTATTGTCACTGTGAGAAGCATGACGGCATGCAGGCAGACATGGTGCTAGAGAAGGAACTGAGAGTTTTGCATCTTGATCTGCAGGCAGCAGGAGACTGCATATCACCCTGGGCATAGCTTGAGCATATGAAACCTCATAGCCTGCCTCCATAGTGACACACTTCCTCCAATAAGGCTACACCTATTCCAAGGCCACACTTTCTAATAGTGCCACTTCCTGTGGCCCAAACATTCAAACACATGAGTCTTTGGGGGGTCATTCCTATTCAAACCACAACACTAGTGTATTCTACAATGAAAAAAATCAGGATTTCTCTTCCTTGTGGCCCTTTGCTCTATAGCTCCTGGCTGTGCCATTGAGAGATCTATTCTAAAATCCAGTCTGCAGGTCCTCTAGATTTCAGGAAGGATGCAAGCTGTCCTAGGTGCATAGAGTATCTCACAGCATTTAAGTGGCCTTGCTATGGAGCAGGTTGGACTCATTTCTGAGTACCAGGCCCTGCCTTATTCCCAGGCAGGAAATTGTTACACAGGAGCTCTTTCCTGGGGGTCTCCAACATCAACACCCTATTTGTCATAACTGTTACTTCCTCTGGGACAGTGGGGTCTGAGCCTTGCTGACTACCTCTTGGCTTGGACTCTGCGGGTCCTCTGGACTTCCCATTCCTCTACTGCCCTCCACTACTGTGAGTGCTGCTCCCCTCTGCCTACCCAGCCCTGCAGAGCATTCTATGACTGGTCATAACTTGTCAAAGTCAGTCAATGTCAACACACTAAGCTATGTCACGGTGCTGTGGAGGGTCTGCCAGCCAGGTGTTGTTCAGTGCTCTCCAACAGCAGTTCAAAGTCAGGGCCTACAGCTCTGGTGATCCACAGAGAAATGCTGTAGATGGAACACGGTGTCTCAGTGATCAATCAGAGGCTCTTTCTTTATGGGACCTGATCATCAGTGACCAATCAGAGGCTCTTTCTTTATGGGACCTGATCATCAGTGACCAATCAGAGGCTCTTTCTTTATGGGATCTGATCATCAGTGACCAATCAGAGGCTCTTTCTTTATGGGACCTGATCATCAGTGACCAATCAGAAGCTCTTTATGAAACCTGATCATAATAAGAGCCTGTGAGTCTCAAGCCTGTGAAATTCTTCCTGGGTCTAGAAGGCCTTAAGAAAATATGGGTACCAACCCTTATGAAGAGCCTTTAGGCAAGATATGTCTGCCGTGAAATCTGTGAATCTACCCAGGAAAGCTGAGATCATCCCCCAATTACTCCTCAGCTCAGCTCAGCCTTCACCACTGGTAACTTATGAAAAGTATTCAGTTTCCGAATAACCTAAATATTTCCATGTGTTCTTTCCTTGTATCTCCATGTGTGTCTCATTCACTTACTTACTTCTAATGCCTTCCCTAATCCCCGGCACACACCAAACCTTAGCACATGTTGAGTTAGCACGTGCACTGCCCTTTGGTTCCTGCCATCCTTTCCTCATGGGTAATGGAGGAAGTCAGTGGTGGTTTGAACGAGAATGGGCCTCATAGGCTCATGCATTTGAGTGCTTGGTCATTAGGGAGTGGCACTGTTTGAGAGGGATTAGGAGGTGTGGCCTTGGAGCAAGTATGGCCTTGTTGGAGGAAGTAAGTCACTGGGGGTGGGCTTTAGGGTTTCAAAGGCCCACACTAGTCCCGGTCTCTCCCTTCCTCTGCCTGAGACCCGGATGCAGAACTCTCAACTGCTTCTCCAGTACCATGTCTCCCTGCGTGCTGCCACGCTTCCCGCCATGATGATAATGAGTCAAACCTCTGAAACCGTTAGCATGTCCTAGTAAATGCTTTCTGTTACAAGAGTTGCTGTGATAACAGTGTCTCTTCACAGCAATAGAACACTGCTTAAGACAGTTGGCCCCTCAAATATCCAGAGGGGCTCAAAGCATTTCTTCCCTTCTTAATCTGAGGAGCCCAACGCAGGCAGCTGACACAGAAGACACAGGGAAGTCATGGGGGTACACAGTCCAGCTTGTGGGGAAAAGAACAGAGATGTGGGGATCAGCTTCTCTTGGCATGTGACTGTTATTACATCTTTGCTCCCTAATCCTCAGCTTTAGGGAAGGGGCGATCTCTAGTCTGCTGACCCTCAAATCACCTGCGAGCTTTTAAAAAATACAGATTTGATATCGAAAGTCTGGGATGCAGTCCACAAATCATGTACTTTTTAAAAACCCTCACTCTGGCAGCAAACTGTGGGAAAGAGAGGAGGGAACAGGGGTAGAGATGGGTGACATTTCTGCACAGCTCCGGCAGGAAGCAGTATAGACCCGATGCTGACTCCAATGAGTTACGATGTGCACAAAATGATCCAGACCACTGTTTCTCAACCTATGGGTCACAAGCCCTTTGGGGTCACATGTCAGATATTTACATTATGATTCATAGCAGTAGCAAAATTGCAGTTATGAAGTGTGGTTGGGGAGTCACAACAACATGAGGAACTGTATTAAAGGGTTGCAGCATTAGGAGGGTTGAGACCCACTGCTCTAGATTAAAACAACAGCTCAGAAATTAGAAAATTCATCAAAAAACTAAGTGCTCACAGTCGGTGTAGTTCAGCGGTGGGGCGTGCGTTGCATGCATCTGGCCTGGGGGTTCATCCCTAGTATTGCCCTCCCACATTAAAATCTGTTAGATGGGTGTGCTTAACCCAAAAGATTCCATAAAGGAAGGAAAAGAGGGGGAAAGATAGACATGAAATACCCAGAGGACAAAATGTAAGTTAGTGGATGGAAATCCAGCTAGCTCAACAAAACACTAAACGTGTAGATTAAATGCTCCAAAGACAAAGGCTGGACACAAAGAATGTGGCTGGCCCCATATGCTGTCTACAGGAAACACATCTGATGCTAAATAGGCACACAGACTGAAAAGCAAGTGAAGGCAGGACGCCAAGCAGGCAGCGATAGCGGAGGGGCAGTGGTACCCGACAAAAGAGACAGAGCAAAAAAGTCATCGATGTTCTATGAGCTCCATGTGGAGGAGCCAGTGCAGTGGTGCTGTGCCCACCCGTGGTCACCACATGGCTCACCGGCCGTCCCATGCCAATCCAGGGCAGGTGAGGCATAGGGAGAGGAGGGTCTTGTCACCACCCTTCAAAACCTCAAAACCTGTGAGGGCCTCGGATGTCTCTCAGTGTTTGAAAACAAAAAAACAGAGTCTTTCTTTCCAGGTGGTTCCTGGGCCCGGGGCAGATAAAGCAGCGGCAAAACTCATTTTGTGCCCAGGGTCTGTGGACATGTTTTAAGATTTATTTTTATTATTTTTATGTGTGTGTGTGTGTGTGTGAGAGAGAGAGAGAGAGAGAGAGAGAGAGAGAGACAGAGACAGAGACAGAGAGCAACAGAGAGACAGAGACAGAGCAACAGAGAGACAGAGACAGAGCGACAGAGACAGAGACAGAGAGACAGAGACAGAGACAGAGAGCGACAGGGAGAGAGAGAAACAGAGAGCAACAGAGAAGGGGGGGAGTATGTGCACATGAATGCCAGTGTGATGGGATTGTGAACCTCCTGATGCGGATGCTGGGAACTGAACTTGGGTCTTCTCAAAGAGCAGGAAGTGCTCTGAACTACTGAGCTTCTAGTCCTTAGAAAGTGCAGCCTAGGCTGGTGTTGAATTTGTGATACTCCTCTTCTGCTTCTTCAGTACATCCTACTGGTATGTAAGACCATGCCACAACCAGCAGGTAGTTTTAATACATAATGTTAGAGACTCAAAGAGGTGTGTGTGTGTGTGTGTGTGTGTGTGTGTGTGTGTGTGTGTGTGTCTGTTTATGTGTATGTGCGCGTGTGCGTGTGTGTTGCTAAGGGCTGAACTCGGGGCTTTGTGCATACTAGACTAGTGCTCTACTACTGAGCCACATCTCAGCGCGAGCAGTGTTTTATAATAACTTGAAAAGTCAATTAGTCATGAAGACACAACCATTTTAAACACTATGTACCTAATAACAGTCCTAAAACATACAGAGCAAAATGTGACAGAAATGAAACGGGCAACTTAACAGCAACAGATGAAGACTTCAATGCCCAGAACAAAGAGAACTGGAGAGAATGATGCCGGAAGAGACAGATGAACCACACTGCTCGCCAGGCAGACCTAGGAGATGTCTACAAACACTTTCTCTCAATGGAATACACGCTCTTCTCACGCTCGCATGGAGCACTCCCCAGGAATACACGTTCTTCTCATGCTTGCATGGAGCACTCCCCAGGAATACACGCTCTTCTCACACTCGCATGGAGCGCTCCCCAGCTCCCCAGGGTCACCCCTATCCTGAGCCAGGTGACAAACTTCAATCGCACTCATGCATTTATGTCGGAAGATGCAAACTCATGTTCAAACCAAGACCTGTCCACCAGCATTCACGGAAGCTTTGTCTGCAATAGCCAGAAGCTTGAGACAACGCAGACAACCTTTGGTAGGTGAATAGTTAGGCAAACCACATTTTATAAATATTATTTTAAAGCCGAGAGATGGTGAAGCACGGCTTTAATCCGAGCACTCGGAAGGCAGAGGCAGGAGAATCTCTGTGAGTTCGAGAACAACAGCTAGTTCCAGGGCAGGCTCCAAAGCTACAGAGAAACCCTGTCTTGAAAAACCAATATATATATATATATATATTGGTTTGAAATACCTGAAAAATCTCACCACCCAGAGACCACTCCTGTAAGCATTCCGCCAGCAGCCCACACGCATCTACGCACAGATAAGTCTGTACTTCCAGCATTTTCTCTCTTCTCCTCAAAATGATTATTGGAGGGGGGCAGCAAATGTTCCTGATGGAGAGTTGGGGAACAGTGGTGGCATAAAAGCTCCCAGGTGAATCTGAATGACCCCTTCTTTAGGGAAGCAGTACTAGGAACTGGGCACCTCACAGCGGGTCTTATCACCCGCTCTTCTTCATTCCACATTGGAATACAAAACGGCCCACAATATTACATTTTTGTTATTGTTGTAATAACAGAAAATTAAAACTCATTCCATATTGATATAATTTAGAATGCCTTGTTAAAACTATAAAACTTGGGGGCTGAAAAGATGGCTCAACAGGTAAGACCAACTGCTCTCTCAGAGGACCTGGGTTCTCTTCCCAGCACCCACACAAAGACTCACAGCTGTCAGTTCCAGGAAACCCAACACCCTCTTCCAGCATGGGCATCAGGCACACGTATGGTCTATAGACATACATGCAGGCAAAACATCCATGCACATAAAAAAGAAAGTATTTTTTTCAAATACAAAATTTTGTGCTGTCTATTTTTGTACATAGATTCTTTAGTACCGTACATTAAATCCGTATCAAAGGAGTGTTAGGGTTAGTGGGCTTGGGCATTTAAACTATGTTGTTTTATTTATTTTGAAACAGGGTCTTAGCTGTCCTAAGACTGCTTTAAACTTGCTGTAGCTGAAGATGACCCAGAACCTTTGATCCCCTGCCTCTAACTCCTAGGCGGCACCACACCCAGATCCATGTGAGGGATGCCGTTCAGGCCCCTAGCAAGCTCTCTGTCCACCGAGCTGTATCTCCAGCTCCATTAACTTCAAACGTCAATTTTTAAAAAAGCCAAAGTGCCCCCTGGGAAAATCGTATGCATTTATCTTCCCACCACTGTTCACACTACATACAGTCAAATTTTAGAGGTCAGGCTTCGGGTGCCAGAACGGTGGTGGGGAGCGGGTGCACACGCAATGTCCCATCATAGACACTAGATGGCGCTACAGCTCCAAGTAAGGCCAAGTGTTTGCCTCTTCCCCGCGGGAGTGGTTGAGCACAGAAGACTCAATGCCCCGTGGGTGCAGAGGGACACCGTGGGAGGTAGTAGAAGTCGAACCTTCTCTATCTGTGTCCAAGGCATAAACTGGGGCTTAGAAATAGACTTGACTTAATAGGAAAACCCGCACTGAGCCCTTCAAATGCACAATGAGATGATAAAGACGTGTTACCTCCTGCCCAAGCGAAGGGGCTCATAACTGACTGAACTGAAGAACCACACAAAAAGGCTGGGGACAGGGACTGCTACATTGCCGCTAGGGTATCCAAGTCTATCGCAGAAAGTAAAGTTCCCAGGTGCTTGCAGGAGACCTGTGTCGCAGATAGGGGTAGCAGAGCACCGATGCTGGCAGCTTGGCCATTGTTGGGAGCGAGAGTCTCAAAGGCACAGGCTGAAGAAGCCTCCAAGGCTTGTCTGTCCTTGAGGATAGAATTGAACTGTCAAATTAGAAGCCCAAAAGAACCAGCTGGAACTTGCTCAGACAGGCTCTCAGGAGAGCAGACTTGTTGCTAAATATAGCTTTCCTTAAAAATTTACAACTCTTTTTTTTTTTTTAAGAAAAAAAAAAGAAAAAGAAAAAAAAGAAAAAAGAAAAAGAAAAAAAAGAAGAAAAAAAAGAAGAAGAAAAAAGAAAAAAAAGAAAAAAGAAAAAGAAAAAAAGAAAAAAAAAGAAAAAAAAAAGAAAAAAAATTTACAACTCAATACGTTAAAAATACAGCAAGCCCTAAAACTCCTAATTTCCTAATGATTATGCTACTATCTCTTGTCACTGGGGGATTTTTCCCTTTACAGTCTCTGTTGCTTGGGGCTGCTCTAACTGTTGCCACGTGCAGTGATGGGACGGATGGGTCCAGCAGGAAATTGAGGGGGGGGGGGGGGGAGAATTTGCACCACAGAAAAAGCAAATGCTAGACGTGAGGGCTGCTGCGCTGCTGCGCTGCTACGGAAAGCCTTCTAACATCTGCCAGCTCACCCCTGGAGCCTTCTTCCCCTACCCAGTTCTCCCTCTCAGTACCCACCCTGTTAGTCTGGAGCCTTCTGTAGAGACGTGGGGGCCGGAGGCTCGACTGAAAACACTTCATGACCTTACTTGGGCAGGCAAGCAAGGGGAGAACTTATGTCAGAGACGAGTTTCAAAGGAAAACGTTCTTCCTTGTCCTCCCAGGGCATCTGCAGCACAGGTCGAGAAAGGGAAGATGTGAAGACTGTCTAGCAAAACGCTGAAGCTTCGGCACATAAGCCAGGCCTGCGCTCAGGTGGCAGAACCAGGGTTTAGAAATAGATTTGGCTTAGTGGGAAAGCCTTCAGAGCTGCAGCCCTTCAGAGGCAGAACCGGGTGGCTCGTGAGTGCTACCTCCTCCCTAAGTGACACAATAGAAAGTTGAAGAATGACACAGAGCTGTGCTTTCTGCAGCATCATACGAGTCCTGGGAACCCATTGCAGATGCTGGACCTCAGGTTCCCCTGGATGTACTGACCTGGAATCTGAATTTTTAACCTGATCCCTCAGTGGCATGTAAGCAATATTAACTGCATGAGCATTGTCTCTATTGGACACCACCGAAATGGGTACTCCTGACATTATTACTTTTAATATCATACTACATAGAACCAATCTGTATTTGGGGAGCTGGTTAATAGAGTATAATAAGGAGATGACGTTTAGAAATAGGTAAATGGAAAATCTAAGCTACGGTGTTAAGGGAGAAAATAGTCATTACCAAACCCAACATTTGTTGTAGACCAACTAAATATTTCAAATAAAATTAGACCCGTGCAAAAGAAAATATGCATGTATATTTTTATAATCTTGAAGTGTGCAAGAGATAAATGTGGACAAACCCATAGTAATAAAAGAAAAGATTAATAGTGTGTGTGTAAGCCTCACGCTCCTACCTAGCAGAAGTTACTAGTGAAGAAGTAAAAGCAGGCTAAAGAGATGAGCCAGTGGTTAAGAGATCTCATGAGGAGCTGAGTTCAGACCCCAACACACCCATAACAAGCTGGGTATTCAGAGTGTGCCTGAAACACTTGCTCTGGGTGGGGCAGAGATAGGAGGATCTCTGGCAATTGTTGGCTTCCAGCCTCGCCCAGAAAAAGTGAGCCCTAGGATCGGAGAGAGACAGACAAAGGAATAGACAGAGAGTGAGAGAACAGGACGCCTGATGCTTTCATTTGGGGACACACACACACACACATATACACACCACACACACATATTCACACCACATAACACATACACACACACATATACACACCACGTAACACATACACACACATACACACATGCACGCATGCACACAAGGCACCCCTACACTCATACAGACATGTATACACAAATGATACATACATAAATGCTCAAAATAAAAACACAAATTGCAGACTGGAAAACATATGCAGCAGTATGAAAAGAAGTTACTACATCAAATAAAAATTTCCTGCAAGTCACTAAGAAAATGCCAACAAATTAGTAGAAGTAGACAAAGGAAATGAGAACAAAGGGCTCTAAACATCTGAAAAGAACATCGACTCACACAGAATGCAGATTTGCACCATGCTGAAACAGCACTGTCATTAGGATGCAAAGGTTGAGTTTAATCTTGCTGAGAGATGGCAGTGGTGCACACCTTTAATCCCAGCACTTGGGAGGCAGAGGCAGGAGGATCTCTATGAGTCTGAGGCCAGCCTGACCTACAAAGTGAGTTCCAGGACAGCCAGGGCTGATACACAGAAAAACCCTGAGTCAAAAACCAAAAACAAAAAAACTTAACCCTACTGAGAAGGAGCCAGGTGCTCTCACATAAAGGCACTGAACCCAGCTATTCTTATAGATTGCATGGGTACATGGATGGAAATGCAAGAATATCATTTCAACACTAATTACAATAATAAAAACCTTACTGTTCATGAATATTGATCTAGTTAAATTAGTTTGTCACAAAGCACAAAGAAATTGGTCAAATATTACAAAACCATAAAAAATTAAGACAGCTCTGAGGGACTTGTATTAGACGCTTTGTTCAGTACTAAATACTTGGCAGGCAGGTACTGAAGGAAAGAAGCACTCCTGTAGCTCGCTGCTTCGTGGTAGAGCTCATCTCTATCCATAGTCTTCTCAGATTTCCTCCAGTCTGGGCTTCTGACCCATGGGAAGGTGCAGGGTCTTCCCTTCCCAGTCACACTCTGTGGTGACCCGAGGTGTGTCTCCTAGATGCCTCCAAATCAGGCCAAGCTGACAGCAAAGACAAAATGTCACAAGCCCGCCTTTGCCATCTGGACAACGGTTACACACACCTCTGAGTGTGCAAGGGCAGCGCCTCTGAGCACCTCTGAGCTACAGCGGTCCCCACAGCACTTCCGAAACCTGACATTCATTCCACGCTTTCCCTGTAGCTGTAACTGGGTCCACATTCCTTTCTTTGCCCAACTGCACGGTTTTGGTTTTTGTTTTGTTTGTATTTTTCTAGTCTGCTTCTGCTTTCCCCCACTGTGAATCTGGGAAATGCACAGCCTGTATCTTATGCTGTCCTGATATTTCCTCCTACCAAAGTCCCTGCCTGGCCTCTGGACTCAACCTCTGTCATATTCTCAGGACACAGGGAGAACATAGTCCTTGCCAGAATGCAACATGAATGGCAGGGAAGGCAGGCATCAGGAGTGTGGGACTGCTGGCTCATGTGGAGGCACGGAAGGGGCAAAGCTAGTGCTCAGCTGGATTTTTCCTTTCCCCCTTTAAATATTATTTTTTAAAAAAGATTAATTTATGGGTCAGGTGTGGTAGTAATTTCAGTACTAGGGAAGCAGAGACAAAAGGATTTCTATGAGTTGAAGTCCAGCTTAGTCTACACACATAGTAAGCTCCAAGCCAGTTAATGCTTCATAGTGAGATGCTGCTCAAAATAAATAAATAAATAAAAAGATTTGCTTCTTTAACTTTCATCTTATGTATATGGATGAGTGTATGTGCATGTATGTATGTGCACCATGTGCATGCCCACTGTCTGGTATCAGATCCCCTGGAGCTGGAGTTACATGTGGTTGGGAGCTACCCGATGTGAGTAGTAGGTGCTGGAGCCACCAGGTCCTCTTCGTAAGCAGCAAATGCTGTAACTGCTGAGTCGTCCCTCCAGCGTGTCCTTTCTCCTTTTTATTTAATCTGTAGTCCTTGCCTTCCACCTTGTTGCTTCCCCGCTATGTCTGCCGACCGGCTGAGGATTCTGCTGCCTCTGCCTCTCATCCCATAGTAAGAGCCCTGGAATCCGAGGCACACAGCACCGCACCCAGCTTAGCACGGGCTACAGAGAATTGAACTCAGGTTCTCACGAGCAAGCACTTGCTGCACTGAGCAACCTCCCCAGTACCCCAAGGTGCGTCTTAATCCAACCAGGTTGACAATTGAAATTAGTCATAATGAGTCTGAAAGGGAATGATCATTTGTATATTTTGATTGAAAAAAAAACCAAGAGGTGTCCAGAATATTGCATGTCATATGTTGCCATTCATGTGAAAATCCATGATTTTGATTCTCACGAATCTCTGGAATGAGAGATTGAAATGGTTGTAGTGGGAGCTGAGGCGAGAATCGTCTTTCTTTTGTAAGGCAATTCCTTATGCTGGACTGAGTCACATTTAAATTTTTTTGCATGTATATGTATGCATTGTGTGTATGCATGTTTGCATGTGTAAGGGCACACATACATGTAGGTACATGTGTACATTGTGTGCATGTGTATAGAGGCCCAAAGTTGATGTCCGATGCCTTCTTTGGTCCTCTGCAGCTTATGTATTTAAGAAGTTTCTCTTCATTGAACCTGCAGCTCACTGATTCCAGTAAGTCTAGCAATCTGGTTAGCCAGGGATCCCCTGTCTGTACCTCCTGAGTCCTAGGAGTACAGAAGGCCATCTTGCCTGCCTTACCATAGGTTCTAGGACTCTAAACCCTGGTCTCTGCATTTGCACGGCAAACACACTATTCATTGAGCAATTCCAATAGCCCAACTTTAAATTAAAAAAAATGCAGAGAAGAAGGACTGCATTTTCCACTAGGCACAAACTTGCCCACGGCTCTCCAAATGGAGCATTTTGCGGTGCACACAGTTGCTTTCATCTTCTTGTCCTGACAGTGGACTGCCTTCTTATCCTCAAGGCCCATTCCGGCCCATGGAACTGACCTGACCTGCCTTCCCCTGCACTCACCATCCGGCGCGCACGGGGTCTGGAACTTCTTGCTTGCCGCAATGGCCTCAGTCGCTGTTTTTCTTCACCTGCTGTTAGCATCGCCTCATCCAGGATGTCACAGAGAATGCCACCAGCCTTCGGTCGTGAGTCATGTCTCTCCCCCCCAACCCCCGAGACACCCACGGTCACGCCACACCGTGCAGTCCAGAATTGTACCCTGACTGGGCTGCCTAGCAGTACATTGGAGGGCACATGTCTTCAGTCTCACGGGCGGCCCTAGAATGTGGAGTCCTTGCCAGAATGCAGAGTGAATGGCGGGGAAGACAGGCGTCAGGAGCGTGGGGCTGCTGGCTCACGTGGAGGCACAGAAGGGGCAAAGCTCGTGCTCCGCCAGATTTTTCCTTTCTCCTTTTAAATATAATTTTTTTTAAAAAGATTTATTTATGGGCCATAACTGTACCCTGGGCGTCATTCATCTCCACACACACCTCCTAGTGGCAGCCCAGAGTCGTGCCTCCTCTCCTCTCCTCAGGTGATTCCTGCCATTGACAGGGCGGAGGGTTACCGTCGTCTTTACTAGGTAGCCTGCTCACGCTGCACTCATTCTGGGTGACTCAGTTTCTCTGTTGCAAGGACAGGGGTCCTCTCCTGCTGTGCAAGTGACACACCTGCAGGAAGTGGCAGGCAGCTGGCCTTGCATCAAGTGCTTAGAATCGAGCTGCAGCAACAGACCTCGGAAATCCCTGCAAGCCGGTCTTTCCTCTCCAGTCCTGCCCTGGCCTTGCTGGGGAACAGCATGAACAACTGGGATTTACGTTTGCCTTTGTGAATGCAGGAAGTCTGGAGGAGCTTCCACCAAGGGCTTATGAAGTGCCTGTTCTGTCCTGGACACTGGTGGGCAGCTGAGTTCAAAAACACGAACAAAGCATAGATTCTGCTCTCGAGGAGTTTATGGTCTTTGGGGGACAACAGTCACGTGAGCAAAATCAATATGGTGCTGTTAGCACAGCGGCAAGGAGCTGGCCAGGTGTTATCAGGAAGAAGGAGAAATTGGTGCTGGTCATGAGGCCCTGGGTGGTGGTGGCAGTGAAGGACTAGCTCCATGCTCTGCTTGTCACCCCCACCGCTACCCCCCCCCACTTCCTTCCTCACCCCCTCAGCAGAAGAGATGTCTAAGGTTAGGGAAAGGACACTGGTTTGGCTAAAGGAGCAGGTGGGGAGCTTAGACCCTGGAGGAACACAGTCCCAACTGTGCTGGGAATGGGGGTGGCTTAGGAGCTGGTACTGGAGGCAGAAGTGGGAGCTCCCAGGTGGCTACATTTTATGGTGTGGGAGGTCAACTGTAAGGCCTCCTTCTGCTAAAGGAGCATTCTCCTCCCCAGTCAGAGTTGGACAGGTCAGGTTTGGCCACTGCTCTCGCCCCTAGAAAAAGGCCCACAGAGCAGGAGCACCTCTCCAGGCCCAGGCCTGCCTTCCCTGCAGAAAGCCTCCTGTCTTTGCTTACCACTCCTCACCCGCTCCCTCAGGACCTCTGAAAAGCCGTGTCAAGAGTGTTAGGAGATGGTCACAGCGAGGATGCTGATGGCCAGAGGGAAGGAATTGACCAGATGTGTGCAAACCTTTGGTATATGGTTGGAAGCTTGAGGTATCTGCCTTTCCTTCCTTTTCTGATTCTTTTTTGAGACAGGGTCCTACTATGTAACATCAGTTTAGCCTTGGCTGGCGACAACCCTTACGCTCCTCCTGCCTCTGCCTCCTGGGTGCTAGGATTACAGGTGTGTGACGCCAAGGTTG
Organism: Arvicola amphibius; assembly: GCF_903992535.2. NCBI lineage: Eukaryota > Metazoa > Chordata > Mammalia > Rodentia > Cricetidae > Arvicola > Arvicola amphibius. The sequence goes on along the minus strand of NC_052058.2, from coordinate 87,336,836 downwards.
GCTTGATACTTGTATGTCTTGCTGTGGGGTAGATGCTAGGAATGTGGTCAAATCACCCTATGGAAGGCTTTGGGAGGAGTGGACGAAGTCATCCTTGGTTTCAACTCTGAGAGTCACCTAGAAATTTGTGATGGTGAGAACAGGAGCCCTCTCCTCTACCCGCCTCCCCCTCAGCTTCCAGATGGGTGGGTAGGCGTGTAGCTAAGGGGTGCTTTCTGGTTTTTTTATATTTTATATTATTTTATTTCTGTGGGTATCCAGCAGGACTGGGGCGGGGCTTCTGAAGAGGACAGTTCAAAGGCTGACAGAATGTCAGTGCATGGTGGCAGCTGCCAGCCAAGCTTTCCCGAAAACGGAAACACTCGAGCTGCCGCAGCAAAGGGCAGCCTTCCAGAACACTCTAAGAGGCCAAGATCCCTCTCTCTGCTTGCACACACTGCTCTCCTGCTCAGGACCCCCTCCTCACATAAAATGCTTCCTGTGCAAAGAGAGCCCACTTGAAGCTCCAGGAATCCTATCAGCCACAGCATTAGTTGCTTGTCATAAATATTTATGCCCTGCTGACGTGTGCTGAGTGTGTGTCCGTGCACTGGGCAGGACTACTGAGCGACAGAGGGGTCCAGCCCTCAGGCAGTGAGAGGCAGGGCTTCTGCACCCCGTGTCCTGTCTGGACACCAGGATGTGGTCAGTCAGCTTCAGTTCTAGCTGGGCCAGCCGTTGGGTGGCCAGCACCTGCAATACATGAAGCAGGAGTTTGGGCAGTTGGGAAGGAGTCTGTGGCTGCATAAGCCCACCCCAATACCTAGTTCTGGAGCCTAGAAATGCCAGCATGGCTCACACAGAGGCCCAGGATTCAAGTCTGTATGCCCAGCTCCAAGAAAGTGTGTTCACAGCTGCATAGGCAAAGCAGGAAAAGTCAACTGTCAGCTGCCACCTTGGTAGTTGGTGACGACCTTTCCCCATCACACACAGGAGAGATTTTCCCATCTGTGGATCTACGGTCATGGACGAGTGAGCTGGGATTCAAACTCGAGTTCTTGGCCCCCAGACTTGTGCTCTTTCCCTGACAAGCTGCCTGCCCTATGAACTCCACACATTCCAGACATTGTTGGCAAGGCTTCAATGCCTGAAGTCAAGGCCTCCTTCTCAGCCTGGATACCTGAGTGCTTTGAAGATGGTGTAGGGGCACTGCCACCTGTGTGTGCAGTACAGGCGCCTGGAGAGAGCATCACAAGGTCTGACACCCTGGCTGGGATCAGAGGCTCAGACGGAGGGCTCTGTGTCAGATGGACTGAGTCCTAGACCAAAGGCCACAGACTCGGTGGCAGCTCCTCAGGGGTTGTTCTAAGTAGCCTGCCCACACCTGGCATTCCCAGCTCTTCCCTCTTTCCTCCTCCCTGTCTCTCTTGGCAAAACCTTGCTATATAGCCCGAGCTAGCGTCAAACTCATGATCGCATACCTCCCTGAACTGTTTTGAGGTGAGGAAATGGGGTGCACACAGATGTCAGGCACACCGTGCTATGCCCAGGTAGAATCAGCAAACGCTGGATTGCTCACTGCCAACAGGCTCACTGCTGGCAGCAGGTTGCCCAGCTACCTACCCATCCTCCCACGTCTGCCCTCTGTCTTAAGTGTGGTCACTAGAGGGCAGAAGAGAGTGCTAGGAGCTTCAGTGCATAGGCTGCTCTTCAGATGACCTGGATTTGATTCAGAACTCCCATAGGCCGGCTAACAACCGGCTGTAACTCCGTTTCCAGGGAACTCACTGCCCTCTTCTGGCCTTCGTGAGTACTGCACTTACATGATGCACAGGCATAAATGCAGGGAAAACACTCATACTGTAACAGGCCTCCAGACCTCAGCACAACTGAAGCCATGATGAAAGTACCATTCAAGACTTGGAACCTAGCACATAGGCAGCAACGCCTGTCAAAATAAAAACAAAGATCTAATTCGTCAAAGCCCATAGTTCCGGGAAAGTCCCTAAAGGTGCTAACCTTGCTTTTCGGCTTCTGTAGTTCTGATTCTGGCTAACTGTTTCTGCTCATGAGATCTGTCAACCCAGGGGGAGGTTTTGTGCATTAAAAGCTCACCCCCGAGAAAGGCTCCGGACTGCACTCTGGTCGTGAACACACAGTGCAGTCGCTGGATAATAAAGACTTTCTACTGGTTTGAATTCATGGCTGAGAAGTCTTCTCTGGTGCATAGATTACAACAATAAAATTAAGTAAATCTTTTTTTTTAAGTGTGGTCATGAGGTCTAGCCTGGAAGAGACATCGGAGCACTAACTGTGTTGTGAGTTTGAGAATGTAGCATGTAGCATGAAGCATGGGGACAGTGGTTTGCCTCAGGCAGACTCCCCCTGCTGGCGCATTCAGGGATCTGTGTGCATATGTTTGCCCATGAGGATGCTTGGCTGGCCAGTTGGCAGTAGTGGGCCTAACTGGGGATGTTGACGGCTCCAAGTCTGCCTTCCCTGTGTCCTCCAGCTTCAGGGAACACACATGGCCCTGGGAAAAAGGTAGGTGTGGAGAAGGTGTGAAGGAAGTAGAGGTCTTTGGAGAGTCCACGGGGCTCTTCCACCTCCAGATTCCTAAAAGCAAATGATGCAGTCATTTTAGGATCTCCTAAACAGGATGCAGAGGACCCAGACTTCCCCCATCCTCCAAGCTCCTTGTAGAAGGTCCAGAGTGCTTACAGACAGCATCTTGCTACTCTGACCCCAGATTTTGGCAGTACCAAATTATCCAGAAAGAGCTAATTCCAAAGACAGAACTCTCCAAGCTGGCCACTGTTACCGAATCCAGCCCCTTCACTTGGAAACAAGGGAAAGGTGAGTGAACGATGTGTCCAGGTGTGCAGAGCTGGTTTCTCAGAGCCATCGTGGACAGACTGGGTCACGGCCAACAGCCTTCAAGGGTGTCTTTGCTCAGTCCACACACACTACAGGCATGGAGCTGAGGCAGGCACACCGTTCTTCTGTGCAACCAGAAACAAGAGGCACACAGGTGCCATAGAACCAGCCAGACAACACAGAAGACAGTGGTCAAGGACCTTTGCTTCATTTACCAGTGTAGCTCAGACACCTAGAAGAGAGGCTCAATCCACAGTAGGTGCCCAGTGAACGGCCAATAAAGGAACAAGTGAATGAGTGTGGTCTGAGACCCTTGCAGGAAACACACAGCACACTCAAATGTAGAGACTTGGAAGAAAATCTGGAAAGGGGCAGATCTGAGGATAACTGTGTTAACCTGGTGAGGCTAAGGTATGGTTAGATACATGGCTAAACATAATTTCTGCATATATCTGCCAGGAAATTTCCAGAAGAGGTTAGCACTCTGGTTGGTGGATGGAGTACAGCAGAATCCCCCCCCCCCCCCCCGTGGTGTCGGGGAATGGCGTCCCATAACAGAGGACCTGATTACAAGAAAGATGTGGAAGAAGGTTGACTTCAATGTCTGCTTGACTGCTGAGCTGGGACAATCCTTCCTAAACCCGTGCGGAAAGCTACCTGTCAATGTAGAGGCTCCTGGGACGCAAGGCCTTTAAGGGTTGGTCAGGTCATGGGGGTCAACGCATCATCTTGGGAGTCAGTTATGGTGGGCGGTCCCTGGCAGAAGGACTGAATTCGGCCCAGCCCTTCTCTGTCTCACATGTGTTCTCCTTCTCATATGACGATGGGAGGAGCCCTTGTCAGCTGCCAGCACCATGCATTTTGTCTTCAGACAGCAGGTCGTCATCCGTCATCTCCTGCCTGGGCATTCCTGACTTCCCCCTGGAGTCTACACCCCCGGCTGTCCGGCTCTTAGGCTGTCAGACCGCACCAGGCTTTCTCCTGGGCTTCCCTCGCCGTGGCAGATGAGAGGACTTCTCAGTGTCCACAGTCGCACATAGGAATTCACAGACTAATCGTCTCCTCTTTCTGTTCCCCGCGGACTACCCTGATGTAGCAGCATCTGGAGGTCACCGGACATGTGCAGTGGGGCTGTGGCTGTTCCAAACTTAGAAGGGCAGGAACAGCTTAGAGAGCTGCTGCCTGTGTGTTTAAAGAGAGATTAGTGTACAGGGAGTACCCATGAGAAAAGCTGTGAGTTCAGGGCGGGGGTAAGTATTGCTAAAAGTAATCTGTGGAGAGAGACTAGAAGTCACTACCCCTTCCCCCCTCTCCTTCTGGGCTGGGCTTCCCTTAGCCAAACGCAACTGCAAACCTCTGGGAGCAGAGTTCCCCCGGCAGAGAGAGCAGGGGATGGATCAGAAGGCATTGAACCCCAAAGTCAAGTCCCCCACCCAAACAGCACAACTCTGTCGGCCAAGGTGGCTCAACAGGGTAGCCCCAGGTGCCCTCTGGCCTAGAGGAGTTGGGTCTCTTCGCTGTTTCCTCTTCCGGGAAAGACTCAAAAAGGCTGCACTCATGTCTTCAGACAAGACCTTCACGCCTCTGTGCCTGCTGTTTCCAGGAGTCACCTACTCATCCTTCAGGGTTGTCTCCCATGGTGCTGGAGATGGGAGAGCATCGATCGCTTGCTGGAGGAGGCACGGCGTGTCTTGTGCTGCGCCGCGCAGTGCCTTGACTTTGATCCCCAAAGCCTGAGGCAATGCCAGCTGCCTCCCTGTGCCACCCAAATTGTCTGTGGGAGGCAACATGGCCTTGGCTGAGAAGCGCAGTTTAAACCAACTCTTCCCAAGGCAGACACTTGGCACTAGGCTGGCATGCCAGTGAACTCCAGGGATCCTATCTCCACCTCCCCAGCGCTGGAGTTACAAGTGTGTTGCTACACCTGTTTTTATTTGGTTGGTTTGGTTTGGATTTTTGAGACAGGGTTTCTCTGTGTAGCCCTGGCTGTCCTGAAACTCACCTCGTAGACCAGGCTGGCCTCGAAATCAGAGATCTGCCTGCTTCTGTCGCCCAAGTGCTGCAATTAAAGGTTTGTGGCACCACCGCCCAGATTTATTTTATTTTTATTAAGTGTGTGTGTGTGTGTGTGTGTGTGTGTGTGTGTGTGTGTATCTGTACGTCTGCCATGTGTGTGCTGGTGCTCAGGGAGGTCAAATGCAGGTGTCAGATCCCCAGGAGCTGGAGTTGCAAGTAGTTGTGACCTACCTGACGTGGGTGCTGGAGAACAGATTTGGGTCCTTCTGCAGGCTCAGCAAATGCTCCCAACTGCACAGCCATCTCTCCAGTCCTCACACTGGGTTTTTACAGGGGCCCAGGAACCCCAATCCAGGCTCTCGCGCTTTCACAGAGAGCACTTTAGACATCAAGCCACCTCTCCAACTCCTACTTATTGAGTTTTAAAATATTCCATTAAAATATTCTTTATCTTGATTTTTAAATTGTAGAAGCATCCCTTAAGTGCATGCCTCTCCTTGGTCTCGGCCCAGCCGTGATGAGTTGGGGGGGGGGGGGGGAGAGCAGGTATACAGGCTACATGAGTGCCCAGGGAGCTGACACAGATCACCCACAATGCACTACTGGCTTCTGTCCATAGTCTGGTTGCCCAAGTGGGCTGGAGAGCAGAGCTCATCCACAGCCCTCCCACCATGCAGGAAGGTAGCCCTATCTCTTTCTAGAAGTCAGGGCAGGCGTAAGAACCAGGGGGGAGAGGAGGCTGGAGTAACTGGAATATTCATTCTCTCTCTCTCTTTCTCTCTCTCTCTCTCTCTCTCTCTCTCTCTCTCTCTCTCTCTCTCTCTCTCTCTCTCTCTCGGTTTCTCAAGACAGTTTCTCTGTGTAGTTCTGGCTGTCGTGGAACTAGCTCTGTAGAGCAGGCTGATCTTGAACAAAGACCCGCCTGCCTCTGCCTCCAGAGTGCTGGGATTAAAGGCGTGTACCACCTTCACTCCGCCGCATATTGTTGCTTCCCAGCATGGAGCCAGATGAGACAGAGGCTGGTGAGGGGACAGCCACACTTCACGCATGTCAAACTATCATCACCTCGGTCTTTAGTCTCCACCACGCTGCATCAGTAAGGGCGATCATCCCATTTAACAGGTGGAGAAACTGGGTCAGCTTCTCAGTCCAGAGGGTTCCCCACATCCTGCCTTGTCCTTGGTCCTGGGCTCCTTATGTCTGAGGACCCCAGTGTGCTGTCTCTTGCTCCTAGTCTCTGTCTACAGCCAACTCTCCCAGAAGCCTGAGAAAAGGTTGGGAAATCCAGTCGTGTCCTGTCATAGGGAGATCCCATGGGCTCAGCAGAGAAAGCAGACCTTGTGTGAGTTGTTAAGACAATTTAATATGTTTCTCTTCCCACCAGCCTTGATCTTAACAAGGTAGCAAGTTCTCACAGTCTGCCTTTAAGTAATTTAGGAAAGGCATTTGAAATTCCTATCTGCCCTACTCCCCAACCAACAGTGTTTCTTGTCACCAGCCAACAGCATTTAAAATATTTACAGCCCCTTCTATGCCCTGGGGGGTGTATCAGAATAAATCATTGTTACCGCCAATAAATCAAAAATTAATCTCCAAAAAGCTCAATGCCTGTCTTACCCCTCAAATAACAAGTAGCAGACTCTGTGCAAGGGATGTGATATCAGCGCATTTCAGGGTTTCCCTTGCCTCTTTTGGGAGGAGGTGAATTACAAGCCGAGGGAGCAAGAGCTCCGCACTCTCCCCCTGGTGGACCTGACCCTGTGGCAGTGCAGCCACGCCTGGGATTCCAACCCAGCCCTAATCACCATACTAAGTCTGATTACTCTCAGTTGGAAGCACTCTTTTGTCCTAGAAAAAGCATCTCTTCCTTTTCATTTCACGTCTTTTCTTTTCCTACATTTAAACATCTTTCCATCTCCCCAGTCTCTCCTCTCCCTCTGGTCTCTTTAAAGTCTTTAAATATTTTCTTTTTCATTCCCTCTCCCTTTTCTTTAAAAAGCCCCTCACTCCACTTCCTTCTCCTTCTACCTGCACAAGGCTGAGCCCATCCACATGCCATCATGAGGCAGGGAGGTTCACTGAGAACCAGCTCTCCTGAGTGTAATGGTCTGTCCTGTCCCTTTAAGAGACAAGCCCCACCTGCTCCCTCCTCTGTCCACCACCCAGGCAGACAGATTGTCCTTCTGTTTTCAGCCTGTGAGCCTTTCCTTTTCCATCTCTCTCCCAAAGATGCAGCTTCTGCCTCTCTCCCTTCTCCCTAGTTCTTCTCTCTCTGCCTCTGTTTCTGTTTCTCTCTCTCTGCTCTTCCCCCTTCTCCCCTTTCCTCTTCCCTTCCATAACCCACTAAATAAATACCCACTTTCTCTGCATGGCCTGCCTATCCATCTGTCTCTCACCCTTCACAGCTCATGGGACTGGCTGCCCCACCAAGGTCTCTCACCCACTGTGCTGCTCCTTGACTGCGGCCGGCTGCCTTCATGGCCCACCGTGTTCTTGTGGTCCACTGCCCACTCAGGGACATGCAGCATTTCTGCCACTGCACCCCTTGAGGAACCACAGCATTGTATTGTTATGGTTTGTGGTAGCAGCAGGCTGTGGGCCATGAGGAGCAGCAAGTCCCAGGCAGGGAGCCATGTGGTGGGTGAGAGACAGAGAAAGATAGGCAGGCCATGCAGAGTGAGATTGGATATTTATTTAGTGGGTTATGGAAGGGAAGGGGAAAGGGGAGAGGGAAGGAAAAGGGGGATGAGGAGAAAGAGGCAGAGAGAGAGAAAGAGAAACAGAGGGAGAGGGAAAAGAAAGAGAGGGGGGAAGGGGAGAAGTGGGGAGAAGGGAGAGAGGCAGAAGCTGCCTCTTCGGGAGAAAGATGGAAAAGAAAGTAGGAGGAAGATATGCTTGCCTCAGCAAAGGGGAGGAGTGGGCAGGGCTTGTCTCTTAAAGGGACAGGACAGACCATTACAGTGAGGACTTTGGGACAGTTAAGGGTCACAAATGGAAGGGCAGTCCGGAGTGGTGTAACCACTTAGACTTGCTGATGTTCGGGTAATAACCCTTGTTCTGACAATTCACCCTAATAAAATGCAGGGATCCACAGACAAATAAAAACCACAGGAAAATGGAGGAAGGACTTGAAGGGAGGTTGTTCAGCGAGAAGGGGAAGGTAGATAATACAGGAAAATGGGGAAGAGTATGATCAAAGTTTGCATGAATGTAATTGCAAAAGTAAGTGTTTCAGGGGTTATTAAGGAAGAAATGCATTAAGCAATCCAGCACGAGGACTGTGTGCTGGGTGCCGTGTCAGGTAACTAATATAACAGCCATGACGTCATCTAACATGGACGCGCCCATAGGGCAGGTGGCATGAAAAAGACCATAGCTGTGCAGATGAAATACGTGAGGTTGGCGAAGCCACCTGGAGTGATAGACCTGGGCAACCTGTGGGAGGACTAGGACAAGGCTGGGGTGCTCTGGACTTGGGATTGGAGGGCCGTGGTGAGGCAGACTGCTGGACAGAGTAGGAAGCGGTTGGCTTCAGCTGTGAGTCCAACCATCTTTGGAGCCGACCTGAGGGACAGACAGGGAGCTGTTGGTGAGGGCGAGACAGTTTCGGGAAGAGTGTGGCGTGAGAAGAAACCTAAGGAGAGGCCCAGGAGGAATGGAGAAGACTGGCTGCGACAGGAACCCAGCGGTCAGAGGGGCAGAAAGGCAGGAATTTAAGTTTTCATGAAGGCCCAAGAGGAAGTAAGCTTAAGGAAGGAAGTGAGGGGACAGTGTGTGCATCATCTCCATCCACTGGGTCCCCCTTTGTACACCTGACGGCCTTTTCCATCTTTTGATCTTTCTTGGTGTATGCAACCTGTTCAAGTGAGTAAAATGTGAAGCTGCGTTAATACTTTTCTCTTTTATGTGACAAAATGTCTGACAGAAACACCTCAAAGGAGGAGGGAAAGCTTCATTTGGCTTATGACTTCAGAAGTGACCAGTTCATCATGGGGGTGGTCACTGGCTGCAGGAGTGGCTCTGTCTGTGGCAGCTGGAACTTGAGAGAATATGTTCTCACTGAGGTCTGCCAGGAAGCAAAGAAAGCAGGAGAGAATCCCAGAGTGGGTATAATCTTCAGACACCCACCTCGAGTGACCTGCTTCCACACATAGGCCTCATCTCCTGAAGGTTCCACAGCTTTCAGAAGTGTGCACAGGCTCAGAGGGATGACTTGGTGGGTAAAGGTGCTTGCAGCCAAGCCTGATGACCGGAGTTTGATTCCCCAGAACCCCTATAGAGGAAGAAGTGATTCCCTGCAAATTGTCCTCTGACCTTTACACCGTGTGCCATGACACATGCACAGACAAGAGAGGGAGGGAGGGTTGGGGAAGGAGCAGAGGAGGGAGGAGAATGCCACAAGCTGGAGGTCAAGCTTTCAAAACAGCCTGCAAGGGACACGGGTATCATCAGGAGGCAGAGTGGCCCCAGGCTGGGCTGTAGAGCAGGAATCCAGCACAGCTAAGTGATGTTGGCAAATCACAGCTATGCCTTAGCTGGGTCTCTCCATGAGCCCGGAAGAGTGAGGGACTGAACTGTCTCTTGTTTTCCTTTTCTCTATCCTCGACTCTGCGACGTGAGTAGACTTTCGACGCGCCACCTACTGATAAAGCTCTTTCTTAACCTGCCATTATCTCTGTATAACTACCTGAATTTAGAGAATTTATATTTGTCATGAATATAAAATAACACATGCTCACTGTAGCAAATCTGGAGACGGAAGACATCTTCAAAGAAAATTAAATTCACCCATAATTTTACCACCCACGGATAACCGCCATTATTAACAGTTTGGTATATTTTACTCCATTTTCTTTGCTCTACATATATGTATAATTTATAAACTTTCTACAAATGTACCTTAATCTGCATGCATTTACATAGAGTAGGTTATGCTACAAGAATAAAAATGACCCTGAGTTTTCCACTGTTTAACACATCTGTTCATTTGTTGTTCCTGCAACAGTGTCATACCGGTGCTTGAGTTTGCAGAGCGGTTCCGCTCCACAGCGCCACTCAGGACCCCAGAGTCCTCCCATCTCTTGGCTCCATCCTTGGGACCTTATTGTCTCTAATCAGTTATCAAAAAAAGAGGAATAGCATGGAGGAGGCTTGCCCCCTTCCCGAGAAACCTTTCATTCGGATGGACCACACATCACTAGTGCTCACGTTCCACTGGGATAACTTAGTCATGTGCTCCCCTTTCACAAGAAGGGTGGCTGGAAAACGTACTCTAGTCATGCGGTTGGCTGTGATGCCCTTTTGGCTAAGAGAGGGACGGGATCTGGGCAGATACTTATGCACTGATGCAGCACGAAGGTAGTGCTATTCTTCAGCCCTGGGTGCTTCCCCAAGGTCCCTCAGCTAGCCCCACCCCGCCACTGCCTGAGCTGAAGCATTCTTTGTGAATGACCTGACACCCACCCCAGCTTCACTTGTCCTAATACATTGCATGCCTACGTGGAATACATTCGCATCCTTTCCCCCAGAGCGAGGCTCTCCTTCAGCAGCCCCAGCTCCCTTCAGCTGACGTGGGGCGATTTCGCTGTATTCCTTTTTGTCACATGTGTTGACAGATGGCTCAGCACCTCACCAACTAGACCATGAACTTCTTTTTTAAAATCGTTTATTTATTTATTTATTGCCTGTGTACCACGTCTGTATCTGATGTCCAAGGAGACCAGTAGAGGTGGAAACCCTCAAAGCAGAGTTACAGATGTTCTAAGGAGAGAATAGCATGCTGAAGATTTGGAAGTCATACATCCCAGAGTGAGTGGAGACAGTCCCTGTCCGCAGACCGTGTCCGTCGGTCACTAGCATCGCAGTAGACATCGGTGAGGTGACGTGTTGATATGACCGTTAGTGGACAGTGATGAAGCTGTCACTGGGAAGCAAGACTGTGGAGCCCAAGGAGAAGGTGGCCAGAGGGCGTCCTTAGTTCCTGCCATTCAGCTGCACAGCCTGTCTCCACCCAGCCTCACCCCCAGCTCTGCCTCTTTGAATCAACCGTGTGGAAAATTTTGGACATCTGGAAGTTAGAGCTCGACTTTGCATCTGGGCCTATTACTCGCCCAAAGACATTACAGTGGAGCGGTAGAAGTAGGTAGAAGAAGGGATGAGGCTTCAGATGTAGTGAGAGTAAAGGAAGGGTTTTTTTGCTGCTTGGCTCTGCAAGGGAACAGAAGGACATGTGAGGGCTGTAGAGTTCAATAAAAGGATTTTGTCTGGTTAGGTTTTATAAGTTACTGAAGGAATCTGAGCATTTGATGTCAGAAAGGAGCCAGCAGATATTAAACTTCAAGAAGAGGTGAATTAGACTATATCAAAAGTAAATAAGATATGCTCCTGAGACACTGACACTGGGGAGGGAGAGGCGGGGTCGCTGAAAGTCCCAGCCGGAACTCCATAGCAAGACCCTGTCTCAAACGACAAAACAAAAAGGAAAAACTGTTAAGAAAATAAAAACAAATTTATGCTCTATTATACTGGGCATATTTATATATTATATTTTCATGTATTTTCATATAGGCATAGGTACATCACTACCACAACTCAATAATAAAGCAGACAAAAGATGGCAAAAACTTGATCAGTCATAAAACAAAAGAATATTCAAACAACCAACCAGTAAGTAAGCTCATGAAAAGGTTTTTACACCTTTAGTAATGGGCAAAGAAGAATAAAACCACAGCGAGACACATTTAACAGCCATCAAAATCCATCCGTCACGACGAGACACACCCAACATTCATCAAAATCCATCCGTCACGACGAGACACAGTCAACATCCGTGAAAATCCATCCATCACAATAAGATATACTCAGCATCCATGAAAATCCATCACAATGAGACATACCTAACCTCTATCAAAATCCGTTAACCACAATGAAACACACCCAACATCTATCAATACCCATCTATCACAAGACCCACCATCCATCAAAGTTCATCTATCACAGTGAGGCTCACTTAATCACAACAAAAATCTATTCATTACATGGAGACACGCTCAACTTCCATCAAAATCCATCCATCACAAAGACACACACTCAACATCCATCAAAATCCATCCATCACAAAGACACACATTCAACATCCATCAAAATGCAAAGAGTAAAAATAGTGGCAACACCATGTGATGGTAGGGGTATGGAGCAACTAGAACCCTCCTTGCTGGCATAAGAATAAAATGGTCCAGCCACTTTGGAAACCAATTTCCATAAAGTAGCCATATATTTCTCATACAACCAAAAGTTTCAGTTAACATAACAACACATGAAATGAAAACATGAAGATGTACACACATGTGCATAGTAATTCTGTTTATTTCAAGTGTTTACCTTTTGTCTGACCTTGGGGGATATAGTCCACACAAATGTCTGTCCATCAGCAGCGGAGTGAGGAAAAGCATTGTAGCAACCTGTACAGTGGAATGCCTGTCTGCCACTCTGAAGAAAAAGATGTGAGATATGAGTAGTCATAGTATCAGGAATTTCAAAGACATGTTGGAGAAAGCAGCCAAATATGAAAGGGTATATGCCATACTATTGTATTTATATAAATTCCATTACAATCTAATAAACTATGACTGAAGCATATCTGCCATGTCTAGCAGTGGCTTCTGGGACAGGGGCAGAGTCGAGGGGCACTGGTGACAGGAGGTGGCTCTCCTATTGAAGAATTACTATGGATGATGGTCACAAGGAAAATCCATTTACCAAAACATACCTATTTACCAAAAATGGTTACATTTTATCGTATGTCAATTTACTCTTTCCACAAAGTTAAGCAGTTTTTAAATATATAAGGAAAGGAGATAATAAAGCTAAGTCCCAAATGTAAAATGGGATTAAAATAATAAACACAATAACTAACCTAGAATGCAAAATACCTTTTTTTTTACTCCACAGGGTGCTGGAAGAGAAAATATACCCAAGAGAATGCAGATAAACTGGGGAGCATGAACTAGGGAGACTAAAGGGGAGCTAGGGAGAGTCTCAGGGCAGCAAGGAATTTGGCTGACAGCTCACTGCGTCTGCTTCTAGTGGTGCAGAGTGGGGCTGGACAGGCAGATAGATATCAGAAGGTTACAGCTAATGACACAGGGCTCTGGTCCAGCCTGAGTTTCTTTTCTGAGACCCCCATCTCATCTGCCTAAAGATGGCTGCCTCGGGTCCCTAAGCCAGCCAGGAATCAGAGAGATGCAGCAGCCTCTGGTCACACATCATGCAGCCAGAACTTCAGGTGCTTCTATATTTTTTCTTTGAGTTTTAAGGCAGAGACAGCCCAGCGAAGTCTTACACATGTTATTTGGAAGTATTGTGACAACCAAGAAATTGGGCTTGTGTCAAGAGAAACCACAGTGGCTGTTTCCTTTTTATTATTTTTAAAAGCAATTTTGATCTTTCAAGCCCTGTGAGGAAAAAGTTTACTAAATATACCTCTGTGGGGGCGTGTGTTGATCCTAGCGTTTATCTTCTCTCTGATGTCAGGGACATCTTCCCTGTTCCTTGCCCTCTGCCTGCATTCGGCTTTCTTCCCCTGGGGCTTTGCCCATGCTTCTGAAACTTTGGGACAAAGGCTTTGAAGAAAGGTGAGCCAGTCCCTCTCTTTCACATATTTGCCTGTTATTACAGAAGACAGAAATCTGTCTGAGGCAAAGAAAGCAAATCTGTGGCTTACGTAACACAAAGTGCAGAGGCCTGCTCAGGCTGGGTATGGCTAGCTTAGGGCTCACACGCTGCTAGGCTGGGACTATGGTCATTTCCTAGTCTACCTTTCTTGGACACTGGCTTCAGTCCAGACTTCATTTGAAGAAATTTAGCCAATAAAAGATGTGCCCTAAATTCTTTTCATGTTCTTAGTTCCCTGGTGATATTTGAGGTGTTGATTTGTTGGCTCCTTTTAGTCTGACTTTGGTCATATGCCCACCTCTAATACTAATAGAACACAGTTTGCTGATTCGCTGAGGGGCTCTCCCCAGAAGTCTTGCCCTACACAGTGTCTAGAGGGGTGCCTTGGGAGTTAAGAGCACTTGCTGCTCTTTCAGAGGACCTGATTCAGTTCCCAGCATGCACATGGGGACTCAAAATCATCTGTAATCCAGTTTCAGGGCATCTGATGCCCTCTCTCTTCTGACCTTCACAGCCTGAGGCACGCACATGGAGACAAAACACTCGTGTGCATGAAATAAACACCGCATGAAAGGAGGTCACTAAGAGAAGCCCACATGACCGTGTCCCATGTCCCCCACATTCAGGAACAGTAGGCAAGCACTTCAAGGCTGACTGTGTTTCCAAGCTCCCGAGTCCTTGCTTTCTGAAGCAGGCAAGAACAGACATGATCCTTGTCCACACTTGAAGAAAAGGGAGCTAATGAGTTTCCTGGACCAGCTCCCATGTTTTCCATACTTTGGCCCCAACCCCCCTCCACCCTCTCAATCCCCCATCCCCACTCTCTCCCCCAACTGAACATGAAGCTGAACTAATCTCACTTAACTTGAAATTAAGTCCAAACTGCCCAGGTCAAGTAGAAGACCTGGTGTTTCCACTTCTAAGATCCGGAGAGGAGCCAGCCAATGTCTGTGCCTGCTCCTTGTTAGGCAGATTAAGATGGTGGTAGCTTGTATCACCGTGATACTGAGTTTGAAGGATTGAAGGAGATTTTGCTTGCAAGAGCACTGTCTGGAGGGCTGGTGATTTTCCTGTTGCTCTCCTCCCCAGCCTCATCTGAAATCTGATTCACCCTGCCTGAGGCCTGGGATAGCCCTCAAGCTTTGGGTCTACCACTGGGCTCTTTTGCCTCTTGGCTTCCACTGAGTTTGACAATGGAGTTGAAGATTTCCTCCCCGCCCCTCCCTCACCCTTGCCACACCCCTGGCAATGGCTGTGACCCTCCCACTCTGCAGCTCTCGTTACATATTCCTCCTTCACGGTTCCTAGTCTCTCTTCCTCCTTGGAGACATTATTTCCTGCCCCTACTTTTGCTCACATCTCTGTCACATGTCATCATTAAGATGTCTTTCTCTACACAACTCAGCATAGTTGCTGCCTCCTGCCGAGGCGCCTTTTAATATAATAGTTGGTGACAGGAATGATGTCCTAAGAAACAACCTTTAAAACGGGATTTCACCACCAGGTCTCCTATTCACATCCTGAAGACATAAGTAGCATAATTGCTGAGGGAATTGGGACACTGGTGTGGCATAAAATAGCATTAAGATTATGCTCAAATTATTACCAGTGTTGATACGGAGTAGAAGTCTAGATTTTAAGTGACTAGGTCAGTTGGTTGCTGTAGCAACTGTGGCAAATGCAGAAACACAGGCACCGCAACTGCGGAGTGGTCTGGTTCCTTTTGGTTGTGCTGGAGGAAGGGGGTGAGTGGGCTGTGAGCCTTAGAGCCTCGAATGTCCATCTTAAGACATGGGTGTAGGACCAGAAAGTTCCCATGGAGCTTCCCCAGAACCCCTGAGTTACAGCAGGTAGATTTGCAGTGTGGGTTATATGTACCTCCTCATCAAGTCTCTACCCTAATGCTAAGGCATGCATTGTGGAGGGGGAGCTTTCTGAGAGTAGAATGACTACATTCAGAAAGACACAAAGGAAACAGAGCCGCTCAGAGCCCTAGCCCACCCCCCAATCTCCCTCACCAGAGAAAGTAGTTTTTTTCTTTTTTTTTCTTTTTTTTTTTTTTGGTTTTTCGAGACAGGGTTTCTCTGCAGCTTTAGAGCCTGTCCTGGAACTAGCTCTTGTAGACCAGGCTGGTCTCGAACTCACAGAGATCTGCCTGCCTCTGCCTCCCGAGTGCTGGGATTAAAGGTATGCGCCACCACCGCCTGGCTGAGAAAGTAGTTTCTTGCATAGAGATTTCACATACAACGTGGCCTTGTAAGACGCTATATATCAGGCCACTGAGGTAGCTCAGTGGGTAAGGATGCTTGCCATCAAGTCTGATGACTTGAGTTCAGTCTCTGGGACCTACATGGTGAAAGAAGAGAACCTACTTGTGGTGATATTTTGTTTATGCTATAACAAATAAAGCTTGCCTAAAGATCAGAGTGCAGAGCTAAGCCACTAGTTAGCCATAGAGGCCAGACAGTGGTGGCACGCACCTTTAATCCTAGCACTCGGGAGACAGAGGCAGATGGATCTCCGTGAGTTCAAGGCCACCCTGGGCTGCACAAGATTGAATCTGTCTAAAAGAGAAGCAGAGCTCCCACAAAAGTGATCCCAGCACTTGGGATCCCATGCTTTCAATCCCAGCACTAGTGAGGTAGAGACAGGAGTGATAAGGCTGGGTGGGAGGAGACAGGCACTCAGAGCAGTCTGAGGAGGCAGTCTGAGCAGGCAGTCTGAGGACAGGATTGCCCCTTTGGTATGAACATTGGTAGAGATAAAAACTTTCTTATGGCTGGCTGCTCTGTTTCTCTAATCCTTCAGCTTTCACCCCTTGGTAGCTGACTCCTAGTTTTTGTTATTAAGACCAAATAGAATTCGTGCTATACCTACTCCAAGTCCTCTGATCTCCACACACATGTCCGTGCACGCGCACATGCGCACCCTTACAGAGAAGAATGAGTAGCCCTCTAGGTCAGGCACCCCTTATTTTAATTACCTTCAGGTTCATAATGACTTACAGCTCAGGGGAAATGCGGCAAGCCCTTCCCAGAAGAAGATTGCCCCTCTTCCAAAGGAATTGTCACACCTTTCCATTTTTATGTGTGGACTTGGAAACTCCACACATGAATGGGAATAAATCTTAACTAAGATTACTGGACCAAGAAGGATGAATCTAATTTGTCAACATGAGTGGATTCACCTGGAATCTAGGATGTACTATAGTCATTTAAGTGGTTGGGAATGGCTCTAAAAGCGTGCCTGGTTGAGTAATTAAACCCTTGTTGCCAAAGTGTTCTATGTCTAATGGGACTGGGTGCGCCACAGCTTCTCACATTACAGAAGCTTAGTGTGATGGGCAGGTGAATGTATCTGTTATGTGTAACTTGTTAATTACCTCCACTAAGACCAGACAACACTCCCCTCCCCCTCATAAAAGCAGCTTAAAGGCCAGCAAGAAGAACACTAGCACGCTTGGCTATTCTCTTCAAACCAGAGGGCACAGTGGAAGACGTGGCCAGTGAACAGGGGCTGCTGATATTAATGATGAAAATAGAAACCCAGAGTGACAGCTGGTGACAGGTACTGACTGTCGGAGTCAGTGGCTTCAGTGCCTTTAAGCCAGAAGGATGGAATAGCAAATTGTCTTGTTCCGTGTAAAGTTAGTTGGCTAGGTATACCAGCAGTCCAACAGAAACACACTATAAGCTGCACTGATACATTGAAATTTTCTAGCAGCCACGCTAGGAAAGTAAAAAGAAACAAGCGACAGCAATTTTAGCAACATGTTTCACTTGTTACATCTGAAGTATCATCTCAGTGGGAAGTTAATGCACACATTGAGGTATTTTACGTGGTTCTAGCTTCAAACTCGGTGTGTATATTTTACGTAGGCACATCTCATTGGCACTGGCTACAGTTCAGGCGATCAGTAGGTATATGTGACTGTGTTAGTTAGTAAAGACCTATTTAATTGGGAAAATTATAGCAAGTGTGGGGAATTCTTAACTTCTCATGAGTTCTCTGTGCTCACTAACTTGGAATCCTCTAACTGAGAAGCCGGGTTCCTTTTAGGAAGACCCTGGAAAGTGGTGCGTGTGTTCTGTAATTCCCTTCCAAGTCTTTGGCTAGAGGGTCACTTGCGAGGATGACTGGACACAAAAGAAAGGAAATATCCAGGCTTGGCAGAGGTCGTTGGATCCTAACTGAACCGATGCTAACCTCTACAGGTGGTGAGGAAACCAAGCAAACACTATGATCCACCCGCCAGAGTGAGGGCTTACAAAGATCTGGAGCTGCAGGGATCCCAATGAGGCTGTCAGGCAACAGTCTAACAAGACCATGGAGCAAGCCTGTGTCTGCTTCCACAGTTCCTGAAAGTGGAACTTGTTAGGTCGTAAGTGGCAAATGGGAGAATCCTATTATGGTCATGGAACAAAAGCTCTCAGGGTAAGATAGGCCAAGAGGAGCCCTCTAGAAAGCTGCCATTATTCATTTACCCGCTTGTCAAAAGAGGAAACCATTCTTCAGGATTCAACCTAAGTTAGGGTCTAAGAGACCAAGTTAGATCACGATGGAGATGTTGAAAGAAGATGGTGGTCCCAAAAGTATCTCTGTTTAACGCCTACTTGATCAGGAGAAAAGCGCCAGCCATATAAGTAGCAGGAAGCAGAGGCAGGTGGAACTGTGAGTTTGAGGCCAGCCTGGCCTACAAATTGGGTTCTAGGACAGCCAGGGCTACAAGGAGAAATCTTGCCTTGAAAAAGCAAAAACAAAACAACCATACAAGTCATAGAGAATGACTATGGATTGTCCAAACCTCGGTAGGTAGCTGCTGCTGGCCTAGTTGTTTTCTCTGTTATAGCTTTATGATCTGTGAAGATAATTTCTCTCTATCTTAATTAGTAAGAACAGTCCAAAGCCCTTTGCTTTCCCCCTGGCTGAGGCAGGAGAATACCCTCATAGTCTTCATCACTTCCTCTACTGCTATCATAATATTCATTTCATAATACGGTATCTCACAGGTCTTCATGATGGCCACTCATGTTGATCGTATTGTGTCAGATAAACCTTGTGAACAAAATACCCTGAAGCCTCTATGTGATAAAGATATAACAAAGGGGGGGGGAGAAGAAGAACCCTATAAGATGTGTTACAACTGTACGCAGAGATGGCCCTAAAAATTGGTAACAGAGAACAGCCTCTCAGTGGGGACTGGGAGAAACCGGAACAAAACAATTGATTTGCTTGGAAAGGAAGATGAGTTTACACACAGATTATTCGGTGTTGTGGGTAGTGGCTTAGCTTGAATGGTTACCAACAGGGAAAGATGAGCTGTAGGAGACTGATAGGTTGGCAGGGATCTCGGGAGGAGTATATGGATGAGACTTTTGTGATGGGTGAAAACATGAGGATATTACTGGCCCAGTGAAATGTGAAGTCGACAGCACCCACTTCACAGGAAGCTTCCCAAAAGAAAGGTGAGGTGACCCACCTTGTTGCTATGATCAACTTCCTTCCCTAGCCACCAGCTGTTTGGTCCACGGGTATAAAGTAGCCATTGTGATAGAAATGGTCTTGCCAAGGCTTCTCTGCCAGTCACAGTAACTAAGTGCCTAGTTTACCATTAACAGAAGACAACACCGAACTCCAGAAAGGGCACCGTCACTTTGGGAATCAGACAATCACCTACCTTTGAGTTCCTTCTTGCAAAGATCTGAGCAGTTTCTTAATGGGGACACTCAAATATACTGTATGAAGAAATGTTCTTTACCTAAGTGGGTCTCCTCTGTCAACACATTCATCAGGGACTCACAGGTGTCTTACACAAAAGGTTTCTAGCTTCTGACAAGGGGTTCCTTTTAATACAGAAATAGTACAGGGATAGGTTCATGTCAACAAGTCTTCCCTGCATCCTGCTATCTGAGGCAACTGGTCCAAGAGATAAGTGGAAGGGCCAGGAGAGGTTCACTTATGACCCTACCTGGATGACAATGCCCTGAGAAATTAGGGTACTGTTCTATAGGATGCCATATATGATTTAAATCTGTGACCAAATGATAGCACCCTATCTCTCATAGCCAAAATATAAGGGTCTGAAAGCCAAGAGGAGGTGGGGAGTGACGCCTGTCACCATCACACCAAGTAATACCTCTGTGGATGTTTCCTCGCTGCACCGTTTCTCCTGCCTTGTCAGGTCTGGAGGTCCTAAAACTCCCACAGAAGAAACAAAGAGCCCCAACCATGATTCTGTTAAGTTGGAAGTTGACACCTTCCCTGGTCATTAGGGTCTTCTCTAGCTGCTTGACCAAAACAGTTCGATCAGGAACTTCCACGTCTCACTAGAATGATTGGTCCAAAGTGCCAAGAGGAAATCAGGATGCTTTTATGGCCCCAGTCTCCTAGCTATTTTAAGACCCTGTATCAGAAGGCTCTAGAATGCTGTGCACTATGACTTTGCCAATGATAGAGGGGACTCCTCAGCTGACTCACAGAAGGACAAGCTGGTGGGCCTTCCTGGCTGGGTTCCAACTGTCATCCTTCTCCAGACTATTGAGTGAGAAGACAAGGTTCATGAAACTCATTCCAATCAACAAGCTTTGATTGGAAAGCTCTCAGAGGTAACAGCACGGCACAACCAGCCAGAAGGCTCGTGAATGAATGGTTCTGGTAAATTGAGCTTTTCTAAGTAACCGTGCTTCATTCGGAAACCTCTTGTTAAGTATCTTCCTGGAAGGTCTGAGTCTGCTCTTTTCCCTCCACAAGCACAGCCTAGTGAGCCTGGCAGATGCTTTTCCTGACAAGCAGCGATGTTAACGAGTCCCGAGACATCTGCTTTCAGAAGACCGCGTCTCAAGGTGATAACGTTGATAAAGCAAGGGAAGGTGCTGGAACTCGAAGGCATTGCACAGGACAGACGTTACTTCGCCATAAGATAAATTCCCCATACCAGCTTGATTCAAAACCATTTGCCTTAGGAGGAAGAAGGAGTCCCCGAGGAGTCTGGCTAGCAGAAAGCTTCTGGGAACCAAGGATTTATGGCAACAATAATGGCTGCTCACCTGCGCTGCCAGGACAGGATGGCTGGCTACATTTTCCTGCCTCTTTCTTGTCTATGCTCCACTCATTTGAGTCTCCCATCAGAGAAGGCCTGCCTGGTTATTCTCACTGTGCCTTTGGAGTACCTGAGCATGCGTGCCTGCGACTCCCCTACCCTCTGTAGTAGCAGACAGGGACAGAAGCCTCTGAATTGATGTTGTGGGTTTGGTTTCTGCTCCGGGTACTCACTTGGGTCTACACAATGAGAAGGAAATACATTTTCATGAATCCGGAGAAAGAAAAAGAGAGAGAGAGAGAGAGAGAGAGAGAGAGAGAGAGAGAGAGAGAGAGAGAGAGAGACAGGCCGGGCGGTGGTGGCGCACGCCTTTAATCCCAGCACTCGGGAGGCAGAGGCAGGCGGATCTCTGCGAGTTCGAGGCCAGCCTGGTCTACAAGAGCTAGGTCCAGGACAGGCTCTAAAAAAGCTGCAGAGAAACCGTGTCTCGAAAAACCAAAAAAAAAAAAAAAGAAAAGAAAAGAGAGAGACAGAGACAGAGAGAGACAGAGACAGAGACTATATTTCAACGAAGAGGTTACAGTGGGAAAGTTCTAGAAAGAAGGGAGGGAATCCCAGGGAGTGTCCTAAAAGTTACGTGTTCTTGCTCCACGGTCCAGAATCCTAGAAACACAGCCTAGGGGTCATTTTTCTCCTCCAGTAGAAGTCTCTATCAAGGCTCTTGTCACCTTCCATGAAAACAAAATCAGGACTTGGCCCATAATAAGCTTTTGCTTCCCGTTCCTCCCTCAAAAGGAAGAGAACTCTTTTCTGAACTGACAAACTAGTCCTCAGCTCAAAGTGAGCAGGGATGCAAAGAGCCAGGAGCAGGGAGGTGGCAGCATGGGTTTGAAGTCCTGACTACACAACATCAGGCAAATCAAATGGGTTTAGCTCATTCCTCATGCACGCAGGTGGGCAGAATCTTGCCTGTTGCTCTTGGATTCCAAGGCTGCTCTGGAAGTAAATGAGACCATATGCCAAGAAAGATGTTCTGTGCTGTTCAGAACCAGGACTAAAGACAATCGCTAAGCTGCCCCTAGAGACTCCCCGCACAGGGAGTCTTCAGGGAGAACATAAAACAAAGCCTTTTCTGAGTATAATAACATCCTGTAGACACACATGCGCACATGCACATTGCACCTATGCACACGTACACACATGAACATGTGCACAGGTGCATGCCAGTCTGGCCTGCTCTCTAACCAGATGACCAGCTACAGAACTTCCTCTGCTTGGATCCAAATTTTTGCTCATTATTTGTGTCTGTCTAGTTCTCATGTCCATTTCTGCCTTGGGTCTCACAAGCGTTAAGCTGAGGTGCACACTTTGTCCCATTAGCAGGAAATAAAACAGTCCCATTTGTCATGGCCTGTCAGACAGAGGAGAGGGTTGGGGCAGGATGACCCTTCCTATTCAGTGACTTCTAATGTCTTTTATGAGATCTGAGAACAATACAATGAATAATCTGCTTCCTAAAGAGAACTTGTATACTGGTATTTTTATTTTATTTTATTTTTTGGTATTTTCAAATAAAGGTTTCGATGCATTCTTATACCTGGTGGTAATGCAAACCATTCAAATTCTTTAAAAATTATTCGTTTGTTTGTTGGGTGGGTGGGTATGTGCGCCATAATGCATGTCTATGTGGAAATCAGAGCACAACTTAAGGAACTGGTTCTATCCTTCCACCGTGAGGGTTCTGGGGATCAAGACTCAGGTTGTCCAGATTGGCAGCAAGCACCCTTACCCACCGAGCCCTCTTGCTGTCTGGTCATCTGAATTCTTTGAGTACCCTATACATAGCAGACACTCAACAAAAACATGTGTAAGACTGCATGAATAAAGGAATAGGTGTGACTGGTCATTCCCAATGAATAAGGAAGTAGCCACGTGACTACAACAGCCAGTGCCTGTGTACTTGGCCTGAGGGCAGTGGCTTCCCTGTTCCCTGCCCTCTGTCAGCTCTTGGATACAAGAGGCTCAGTTCTTGAGAACTTGGCCCCAGAGGGTGGTACCACTCGGGGAAATGAGGCCTAGATGGAGACAGGTTAGGGGTGTGTTTGCGTCCCTGGTCTCTTTCTATCTCCCTCTCTGCTTTCTGGCTACCATGAGGTGACAGTTTTCTTCCTCTCTGTCCTTCTGCCATGATCTTCTGCTTCCCCACAACCAGGAAACAATGGATCCAGCCAACCAGGGACTGAAATCTCTGAAAACAGGAGCCAGTCCTCTCTTCTTTCAGTGGCTTCTCCCAGGCCTTCGGCCACAGCAACAGCAACAGGAATTAACATAATAGCCTTTCGTAATACACAGACCGTTCATCTTTTTCACCATAATGAATCCTGGTGAAGAGACTCTGGGACAGAGGGCGGCACTGTTAACCCATTGTACAGATGAGAAAACTCAGGTTCTGAAAATAACTCTAAAAATAGTATTTCCCATAAAACAGTACCTTAGTTGCATTTTATTTATTTATCTATCTATCTATCTATTTATTTATTTCTATTTATTTTACTTATTTTAATGTGAATATTTTATGTATGTCTGTGTTCCACAGGTATGTCTGGTGTCCACGAGGTCAGAGTAAGCATCAAATCCCCTGGAACTAGAGTTACAGGTGTTTGTGAGCTGGTGTGGGGGGGCTGGGGAAAAAAAAACCTGAAATCCATGTCCTCTGAAGAACACTCAGCTCCGTTAATTGTTGCCATCCCCTCCAGTCCTGTTATCCTCTTGCTTTTGAGAATGGGGGACTCATGAATGGAAACCAAGCAAGCAGACCACAAAACATCCATGGCTCCTCCTGCCCTCCTGAAAGCTAGTCCCGGAGAGAAGACCTTGCCACCCAAGGCCAAATTAAGGCACATGAGTTTTGTTAATGCGCACTAATCTTGTTTTTGAAAGCAATCTTCTTTGTGTGTTCATTGTGTCAATATTTTTGTCCTTGGTCTCACTGTTTTTACTCGTTCGTAAAAAGCATCGTGTAAGAGAGACCATGACAAGGCAATCTTTATAAAAAGAAGTATTTAATTGGGGGCTTTCTACAGCTTTAGCTGTTTTAGTTCATTATGTCATGGCGGGAACATGGTGGGCACACAGGCTGATGTGCAAGCAGAAGACTTCTATATCTCGATCCTCAAACCACAGGAGAGAAAAGAGGAGAAGAAGAGAAGAGAGAGAGAGAGAGAGAGAGAGAGAGAGAGAGAGAGAGAGAGAGAGAGAGAGAGAGCAGACCTGGCATGGGCTTTTGAAATCTAAAAGCCCAGCCCCAGAGACACACTTCATCCAACAAGGGCACATCTCCTAATCCTTTCTAAGGATTAGGATCCACACCCTGATGACTAAGCATTCAAATACATGAGCTATGGGGACCATTCTTAGTTAAACCACCATATTTTCAAGATAAATCTGGGAGTAGTAATCTCTCACTCTGTAAATGTCTTATGACATTTTCATTTTGCAGCCATTCTTACACGACAGTTGAGCTGGGTATAGAATTCTGCGTTGGCAGCTGTTTGTTCTGAGCATTTGATCTTCCACTTCTCTCTCTTTCCATGACTCTTATGTAATGTGCACTCATCTTTCTCACTGTCCTGCTTGCTTCCTAGCTTTACTACATGTTTTCAACAATTTGTCTTAACTATGCCCTAGATTTTACTTCAGTTTCTGCTTCTCAAAAATCTACCTAATTCTCTCCTTGATCTTGAAAAGGCTGTGATTCACTGGTTATGTTGAATTTTTAAACATTTGAGATTTATAGTTTTATTCCACATGTTCCCTTGATAATTATACCTTTTGTTGGGTTACATTGTTCTTATGGTCCTGGTGTCTGTTCTTTCCTTAATATTTTAATATTTAACTTGTTACAGTGTTGGAGATTGAACCCAAAGCCTAACCTGTGCTCTAATCACTAAGCTATATCCTCAGCTAATATGTTAACATTTTCAATTAATTTCACAAGTTTTTTCCAATGTTAATAAATGTATTTTGTTTTCATAAAGTGACATTAAACACAATTTCAATACTTAGAGTCCAAGTCTCTCTTGATGAAGGAATTACGTATGTTTTACTGAGTTACTAGGGGGAGGAGGTGAGTTTCTGGAGGAGCTTTCTCTCTTATGCTGAGAGGCCAGGAAAACAAATTAATAGCAAAGAATGAACATAAGTTCAGTGGTGAGAGAACTAAAGGTAGGAAAATGAAAGAAAGTAAGAGTATTAGGCGATGAACATCGAGAAGAAAGTCATTCAGTTAGAAATTTTGAACTTTTGACAGGCTAAGGGAGATGGAGGACTAGGGTTCTTCATGGGAACAAAAACAGTTAATTAGATGCAATGATAGATAGATAGATAGATAGATAGATAGATAGATAGATAGATAGGTAGATGATAGATAGATGATAGATAGATAGATAGATAGATAGATGATAGATAGATAGATGATAGATGATAGATAGTAGATAGATAGATGATAGATAGATAGATGATAGATAGATGATAGATAGATAGATAGATAGATGATAGATAGATAGATGATAGATAGTAGATAGATAGATAGATAGATGATAGATAGATAGATAGATAGATAGATAGATAGATAGATAGATAGATAGATAGATAGACAGACAGACTGATGCATAGAAAGTTAGCTGCTAAATAGGTGCTAGGCTACAGACTTATGTGTACATAAGTAGATAGATGGGTGCTAGTTGGATAAATGACAGACAGGCAGAGGGATAGTTGATAGATAGATGATAGTCTTAAAGTCTTTTTTAGAAGACTTAAAAGGTGATAGTCCTTTTAAAAATGAAGTAGCGGCTTTATGGCGATGGAAGAGCAGAAGTTTGCTGTGTGAAATGGGCCAGCAGAAGACCTTGGAAAGACAGTGCTGTTATCTGATCTGGGTCTCGAGAGAATCAGGGGAAATCAATGGTTCACTCTAATCCCAGTGCAAGAAATGATGAAATAGTCCGGCAAGAACAATAAGACAGGAAAGGGGGCAAATTCATTCTGTTCACTCCTTCCTTTTCGCTTTTCTCACCCACTAAGTGAACTAGTAAATGCTCATCCACACTGGGAAAGGGTTTCTACTTTATTGAGCCTAAATTCAAACACCAATACAGTCTTGAAACAACATGGCCATACCTAAAAATAGTGTTTAACTCACTATTTGAATGTGAATTTCACAAAATTTTTAAATCGTGTGTGTGTGTGTGTCTGGGTGGGGGTTCCTGGACATGAGTGTTGATTCCCATGGAGGCCCAAAGTATGGGATCCCCTTGGAGCTGGAGTCACAGACAGTTGTCAGCCATGTAATGGGGGTGTTGGGAATAGAACTCTAGTCTTTGGAAGAGCAGCATGTGATTTCAAAGAGTCGGCCATCTCTCTAGCCTCCTTCATGAACTGCTTAAGTATCTTTTACATTTTTAAAATATATTTCTAATATCAGGAGTGATAATTTTTTTGACATATCTGATAATGATCCCTTATGGTGGTTTGGGTATCGATTGTGATTTTTTTCTTTTGATTTTTTTCCTTTGATTGTGACTTGTTCTCCATAGTATTCTCTTGAAGACATGTCTAAAAGTGTCCCTTCTCTGAAGGCATCTGCTAGCTCTTCCTGGTTTTAGCAGTTGGCTGGCTTTTAGTTTGTTTTGTTTTGTTTTGTTTTGTTTTGTTTGTTTTTAAGCTTGGATGCTTGCTCATACACATGCGCAGTAGAATCTAAGCCTGCCCATTGGCTGAGGGTGCTGAGTCCTTGATGGGCAAACACTTGCCTTATCAATAGGCAAGTGTAACGTTCTCTTGCTTTCCACACCATGGACACACCAGCCCCTGTGAGCCCCACCTCTGTAACGGCTCAGCTCCGCCACCCAAGGTCTTGCAGCTGACGGCTTGAGCCCAGCACTCAGCCCCAGCTGAGACGATCTTAATGCCACGGGTCATCGTGCCTCTGCCATGATGTCACCTTGACATGGAATTTCCTCTGTCCGTCTAGCACAGGGACTTCTCTGGGCTTAGCTGTGGCTTTGAGTTTCTTTTTGGTTCTATTTCCCTAGCCATCCCAGATTCGGAGAGGGCTGAGGCTGGGCGGCACAGGTCTTTCCCATCTGCTCAGCAAGCCTGGCTGGCCAGAAGTCCTAGCTCCTCTTCCACAGAGCACAGCTGCTTTGGTGTTGGAAGAGATTCTCTTAATTCATGTTCCATTTTGTTTGATAGCTGTTCAGAGGGAAGAAAGGCCCAATTCCCTCAGAAGTCAGATAATGAGATGAGGATTTTGTTTGTTGAAAGGAGGGATCCAAGAAAGCAAGGCAGGGAGCCCAGAGAAGAGCTGACAGGGGTACTTCTTTGAAAAAAGTTCAGAGCTACTTGGGGCAAGCAGGAACAGAGCCAATCTCAGAGGAGGCTGGAGCACCACGCAGATCCAGGGGGCCAGGAGAAGTAACATCAGCAGTCTCCACAAAAATGCACACAAGCAGCCTCAGTCCTGCGAAGAGGCCCGGGCTGCCTGGAGGTGGCCTGGAGACAAATAAACAAGAGACCCTAGGAAGAAAATTCAATGTGGTCCAGGGAGATTTGATTTTGTTTAACCCTCGTCTGACTGGAGCATCCCACAGCTTCTAAAAGAAGTCTTTTCTGTGCGTGCCTTCACGCGCATGGGATGAGAGGCAGCTCCCAGTGTTAGGACCCTTTTCTCCTGCTGCTGCACGATGACCTCACCACCCTCCAGTGCTTTCCTGACTCAAGCAGCATCCAATCCTTTGGGTCAGTGTCTAGAAGTTTGTAAGAAGTGAAGAATGGCCGGGCGGTGGTGGCACACGCCTTTAATCCCAGCACTCGGAAGGCAGAGGCAGGCGGATCTCTGTGAGTTCGAGACCAGCCTGGTCTACAAGAGCTAGTTCCAGGACAGGCTCCAAAGCCGCAGAGAAACCCTGTCTCGAAAAACCAAAAAAAAAAAAAAAAAAAAAAAGAAGTGAAAAATGTCCTGACTCCTGCAGGGTGTGCCCTGCCCTGGACTGTCCTGCAGTGTGCCCTGCCCTGAGCTGTCAGACTACCAGGAGAAGACTTGAAATCAAGAGAAACAGTCCGCCTCAAACAGAGCAAACGGTCAAGTTTCTGTTTGCCCAATGCTTAGAGATTCAAGTCACTTTGACAGGAACTGGAAGACCCCAAGTCCCTTCCCGCCCCTATTCCCCACCTGCAGGGGTCATGAGTGGCAGTCGGAAAAGAGGTCTTGAAGAGAGCTAGAAACTCAGTTCTATTCTTGTTCAGCTGGTAGGATGCCAATCACCACATCACAAGTGGCCTGATTGGGAACACTAAATAAATAGCAGGGACACAAATATCCCAGGGTAGGGGTGAGGGAAGAGGGTGCACGAGAGAGAAGACAGCTCAACCATGGGCTCCAAGAGGCCAGGAAAAGGGATGCGGGTTTCTTGAGTGTGGGTAAGAGAATCCTAGGAGTTTTTGAATCCTGCTTCATAGACAACGGGAGATCAGAGCTCAATGTGGCCAGAGGAAACATTATTTTGGGGCACTGTGGACAATCAAGGAGAATGGCATCAGGACCCCAGGGCTGATGAAGGTCAACTTTCCTCAACTTAGTGCTGGTGATAGTAGACACTTCCGCAGACACTCTTTGAAGCACTGTGCATGCAATCATTTCATCCTCAGAACAGCCTTGCAAGCTACTCATACTCAAGTACAACGCAGGCAACTTCCCCCGAATTGACACCGTCAGTAAGAGGTGGGGCTCCCTTCCAAGTCTTGGCTGACTGGTTCGGGGGCCCATGCTCTCCACTGCAGGCTTAACTATGTTTTTAAAAGGAGAAACATGCCAGTAGATAATATTGGTACCCCTGGTTGCCACATTGTGCCTGTTCTGTGCTCTGTGCCAGGGCCCCCTAGGAAAGTTCCATGAGAACGTGTTTCTCCCAAAGATGGGAGGAGAAAGACCACCCACCCAAATCATCATGACCAAGTTAATTAAAGCATGCAGTTAATTAAAGAAAGCTTTTTTATTCGTGAACACGGCCTGTCTCTCCTTAAAAGTAAGTTTCAAGAGATCAACATTGAATGCGAGGAAGACAAGGGTAGGCAGTTTCCAAATGGGGGACTTGGCAGGCAAAATAGGCGGGGTTACAGGAGGGGAACATAAACATAACAACCTCCCCTGAAACAAAGACATGATTGCAAGGTGGTCATGACGTAGTCATAAAAACCTTTAGGGTTGGCCGGGCGGTGGTGGCGCACGCCTTTAATCCCAGCACTCGGGAGGCAGAGGCAGACGGATCTCTGTGAGTTCGAGGCCAGCCTGGTCTACAAGAGCTAGTTCCAGGACAGGCTCCAAAGCCACAGAGAAACTCTGTCTCGAAAAACAAAAAACAAACAAACAAAAAAAAACCTTTAGGGTTGCAAGATGGTTATCACAGCTGTGTGAAACAAAGCCGTCTCCTGGAACAGGCAGTGCAGAGCCTCGTGGAGTTAAGGTTACGGTGGCGGGGGAAGGGGGGCAGCGCATGACCTGGAGAAGCAGAGGTTTAATCATAACAGGAATGGACATAGCTTGTCTTTGCTATGAGACGGTTTTTAAGCTGGAGTCAGGCTGGTTTATGAAAAGTAGTCGTATTGCCCACTTCTGTGAAGGTGAAACAGAGGCCTGATGGTTAAGATACTTAGGAATGGTCACCAGTTAATAAGTGGCCAGGCTACGGTGCCAACCTTCGTGTCTGTATTACATCAACCCTGTGGCAAAACAAGGTGAAGCTGTTACTGGCAGAGGGAGGCTGTCCTCCATATGAGAACACAGGCACTCATAAGCCAAGCCATCCCTTCCGGGGCCTGGCTGGAGAGGAAGTAGGTACCAAGGACAGCTCCTTTTCTCAGCGTTGTTTTTCTGTCACAACAGCTTTGAGAATGTGCCAAATCCTGCCCGGCCCTGCTTTCCCTACATAAAGCTTTATTGGAACACAGCCATGTCTACTCTTTATGGAAGCCTATGGCTGCTTCCATACATAACGGTAGAGTCTTGAATGCTGCAGCGGGGACCACATGTCCCACGCGCCTACATTATTTCCTGCTGGGCACCTTGCAGGGAAAGTTTGCTGAAATGAAGGTAGACATCTGCTAAGGGAATGGCTGATGGAATGAAGGAGCCAGGAGCTGGGCGGGGAAACTAGAGTAACTGTCAGGTTTGGAGCCACTCGACAACTCCTTGTGTGGTACGGGAGTCCCAGCTGTGTGTCAAGTGTATGCTGATGCCTGCTAAGGATGCGGACATGCAGAGGATAACCTGCTGCAAGAAGCACACATGCATTAGCAGGTAGGTAAGTGAAATAGAACTCAGATGCCCTGGAGAAGTGAGCCTTATGTGGCACACGTGAAGGATGAAGGCAGCGATGATTCTGTTCTTATTTACTGTCTTAGCTTCTTTACTTCCTGGAGTCAATTACAGTGAACCCAACAAACCAGGAGATGATTCAGTCATTCACTGTGCTACATACGTGTCAAGGGCTAGACAGGCACGATCTCTGCTTTGGGGGGCTTTTCTTGATTGTCACAGGGAACAGGAAAGAGAGAAAATAAGAGTTTTGATACTCGCAAAGCTGCCTTTGTTCTTCCAACAGAGTAAGGAGGGGCAAGAGCAAGAGGCTAGAAAGAAAGCTGATGGCTAGTCATTCCTGGCCACGGTTAAGGTTTCCCCAGAAAACAAACAGCAGGTACCAACCTGCAGGGAGGAAGGGAATTTCCAGGCTCAGCAGGGAGGGCTTCTCCTAGCAGGAGAACTAGAGCCAGTAGGGAGCCTGCCAGGTGGAAGAAGGTCTCCCCGGGACAGCCAAACATAAGCACAAGGGTGTGAAGTCTATTAGAGGCTTGGAAGTATTTGTTACTGAGCAGAAGGTCATGGGTCACCCTACTGAAAGTATTGATCAGGTCCGTGTCTGCTGAGCACAGCAGCCCGCTTCCCTGAGCAAACCTCAGGCCTGATTTCTCACTGACAGGCTCCACTGATTCCAGTGGTTCAGAGAAAACGATTAGCATTGTCAATTAGGCCTGGATGCATCGATTTCCTAATTAGCCTTTGGTTGTACTGGGATCTCTTGCCTTGCTGGGCTCCAAAAGCTTAGGCTGTCACCAATGTGAGAGAAACCCTTGTCCAAGTGTGCAGTCAGGCGAAATATTACCCCACCATAGACATAGCCTTGGAAATTATAAATGGGCATTTGCTAATTTTTGATATAAGACCACAACCTTTCTTGTAAGTACAGACCCACTTTTCTTCCCTTCGCTTTTCTTTCATAAATCATGCCCATAAGACATCTGCTATGATTGATTTCTGTTTCACTCGAGACCTGAAGCGCTGGTCCTTGGGATTTTCATGAGTCCCCCTCTCCAGTCCTTGCACTTACCACTCCGTTACAGACAACTTGAGCACACCTAGACATAAAGTTGTTTGTCTGTTTGTTTGAAGTGAATTGCTTTGATGGGCAAAGTGCTAAATCTAAGTCTAACAGAAATAATTCTCTTTCTTTTGCTCATATTTCATTAGTTCACATACTATTTGTTCACATAAAATATCAAAAGCTGGGGCTGGAGAGATGGCTCACCAGTTAAAAGCAAGGTTGCTCTTGCAGAAGACCTGGGTTCACTTCCAGGCATCTACTTCTAGGCTCACCACCATTCGTCCATAACTCCAGTTCCAGAGGATCGGACGCATGCTTATGGTACACTTAGATACATGCAGGCAAGCATTCCTATGCATAAAATAATACATTAAATGTGGGAAAAGTATGTAACTGGCATAAACAGAGGCGGACTGGGCACAGCTGACCAAGGGTAAGCAGACCTGAGAAAAGCTGAGAGTAGGGAAGGGTATCTCCAGGGCATCTATCCTTCTGTGTCTCTTCCTTTTGCTTTTCTTCTCTCATACATTACATCCCACAGTATGTGTCTTTTCTGAGGCTGCAAGACCAGCTAAGAAGATTGGGGCTGAGCATGCTTCCCCCAAGCTTCCTCCATGCCAAGGCAGCCAGAGTTGTTGGACGCTGAGGCCAAATTGGCAGGGGCTGTTCAGGAGTTTGGAGCAGCACCCAAGATTGTTGCTGATGCCTTGGCAGCTGCACGGTGGGAGTCCACTTTTAAAGTTTGGAATTTTACACTGTAAGAAAGAAGAGGAACCCTCAGTAGGTTTGCAGTTCAAGGCAAGAGTTTATGGAGTCTGCTTTCATCATGTGGAGAAAATGGTAGTGTTAATGTCTAGAAATACCGTTGCCACATTTCCAGGCATGTCCTGTTAAAGGCTGGCCTCTGGGTGAGGTTCCCCAACCCAGAACTGACACTATCATTCCCTACCCCCTACAACTCATGTTTGCAACCAAGGGAGTCACATCCACCAGTAGAGGGCGCCAGGCACAGGGACAGAGTCCTGCTCAGAGTGAGGAGTGGAGCTTCGTGGTTAGAGGGACGTGGATCAGACAATCGGGTCTTGGGTCTCCAACTGTTGTTGACCTTGACTACAGCTACAGTTGAAACTGGAGATCTAGCCGTAGTCTGTGGGACCCCAGCATCCTAGCACCGATTATGAGGCAAGTGACAAAGGAATTCTGAGTAAACAGCAGGGACTGGGTTCTCAGGTTCTGAAAATGAGAACCTGCTTGGGGAGCCAGGGCAGGGACATGGCTCTTCCCTCAGGGGAACTTCATCTTCTGAGGTCTGCATCTTGGAGGGTCCCGGTGCCCTCCCCAGCAGCCTGGAGTGCTGACAGCAGAGGGGCGAGGATTTTCAGAAGTTATTGAGTGGGGGGGTGGGAGAGTAGAAAGGTCAGCCTGCTGTCTTTGAGTCAGACCCACTGTTTGGGACTCATGGGCTTATATATACATAATCTTTAATACCCATGCTCCCCCCATTTCCTTATCAGTAAAATGGGAATAGCCATACTACCTCAGACCTCCTACCACTGCCTGACCCACAGCAGAGGCCAGAAAGCAGACCCTTGGCCTCTCCTGGCCTCAGTTTCCCTTTCCAGGATAGTGTCCTTAGACATTCAGCAGTGATGAGAGCTACAGCTCGGGGCTCTTGGGCATCGGCGTCAGCTAAGCAGATGTCCGGTCCACCTGGCATTTGGAAATTCTGGATTCAGATCACAGGATCCTCCCAGCTAAGTCAGTATAATTTTATGTGTTGCCTCCAAATCCCAGAAGGCTTGAGGGTGGTTTCATTACTCCGCTTCTGGTTCAGCCTCTGGCCTCCTCAACTCGGGCTCTCCAAATCCTGTCTTAAGAGTTTCAATATTTCTGCAGCTATTTTTATTACACTCTTCTCTACAGAAGGTGGGACCTGCACCCTCCTCTTGCCTGGGAACTGCTTAATGATACTCAGTTCTGTGGAGCAGGATGTGGCAGAAGGCCACGTGTGACCCCCCGGAGGCTCCATCCTCAGACACAGCAGCTCTCTGGCTCTCCTTCCTTGGTTGTCAGGCTCTGCCAGAAGTCACCCCTCCTTACCTTTTACATGGATGAGTAGCTGCACTGCCCCAGTCCTGCCTGGTGGTGGCTGCAGCCCAGACCCAAGTGTGCCCTGTCATTGCCTGAAAGGCTCTGGGCCAGAACCACCCAGCAACACTTCTCTTAGACCTCCTGGCCCACAAACCTTATTCCTTGTCTCTGCTTTCATGGTGTTAGCGCTAGGCTTCATAGATGGAGAAAACAGATCTGCAGAAACAGCTTCGAAATACAATACAACCCTCTCCCGGAGGGGAACTCAAACCAGCCCCCACCTCCCTCAGTGTGCCTGCTTCTCCTTTGAAGACAACAGGTTACCTCAAGGAGAAAGGCCTTCCATTGCAGAGGCAAAAGCTCCATAGAGACATGGCAGGGGTGGATGCCTCCATCTGACTCATCATGGAGGGGCCTAGGCCCTGAGCCCGGCAGTGGGGTGGCCCTGCAGGTCTGGTTTCCAGAAGGGTCTCCAGTTGAATGTTGCCCCAGTATCCCCCATGAGTAAGGGAACTTGCTTGCACTATTCTCTCTTTATGCTAGAGAGGCAGCCCTGAGCTCAGCAGTCCTGTCTATGTGGAGAGCAAGGTCATTCAGCCAGACTAACCAGGGGATAGAATTCCAGGCCAGCACCCCACTCTTCCAGTATAGACCTCTGAGATGCCATGAGGGTGAGGAGTGGGGGAGGGCACCTCTGAAGAGTAGCGCTTGTCCGTTTTGAAAATAGTGAATTGTGGTCAATACGATGCTTCAAGGCCTCGCAGGTGATAAGCCCGCGAGTGCTGTCCACAGTTTGGTTTCCTGTAACTTAGCCTAAGTTCAGGACCCAGATTTATCTGCTAAACCCTGCATCATGTTCTGGCCAAAGCACAGCCATTTTCTTCCCAAGAGAATCCAACTAAAGGAGGGTCTGAGCCTCAGCAAGAAGCCCTGTGGGTAAGTTCCGGTACTGTTAAGTGACAGGTGGAGATTCTGAAAAACAACTTTAAAGGAAACCGATTCAGCTGGAGGGAGGAGCCTGACTCCTTGTATTTTTTAATCTCTGCTGCCTGGCATTGCAATGGGAAGGCTGGAGCTGCCACTAAAACATAAAGGATCTTGGGAATTTATATGGAAGCTGGTAGAGCAAACATCAGAATATTAAAATATATGCCACCATTACTTCCTTTTCTCTTTCTTCTTTCTCTGTGATGGGATGAACCTGCAGCGGGGGTCTCTGTGCAGTAGGCAAGCACTGAGCAGCACGCTCTCAGCTCTAACCCAGGCTCTGTCCCAAACACATTTCCTATAATAAGCCATCCACAATCAACCCTCATAGACAGATAGGTTTATTCTCAGTTTAGAGACAAGGGAACAGGAGAATGGGTGTGTCCTCACAGCCTCATGGTCTTAGAGAACTGAAATCTCCCAGGAACACTGAAGCCAAGGCCCTGATGCCCTGCGTAGCCTCCCCTGCCCAGCTCCTGGTAACTGAGGGGCTTCTGCATATGGTCTGTGAGTCCAGCCCTGCCCTTCTTGTGTGTGAGAGAGAGAGAGACGAAGCCTTAGCTTGCTCCAGTCGCTGCTATTTCGAGTTGTTTGCTGTCGCTGCCCAGCTCATGCCTATCTGACACAGACTCCAAATTGATTTCATGCCTCCAGGAGCTTGTTCAACCCTCTCCTTCTGCCTGGGATGCCCACTCCCTAGTACCCGCCTCCACTGCAGGCTTCTGCAGTCACCGGCTCTGGGGGTTACCTCCCACACAACAGAGCACCTTCCAGAGCAGAAGGACGCTGACTTAGTTTCTGCACCCACAAAAGTTAACCCCCAACACAATAACCATGCAGTAAGTGTTCCCTGAGTGTGGTTGAGTGACAGGATGCCAGTCTTGTACCAAAACAGGACCAAACAGTGCAACATCTGACATGTTGGGGTTCACTGTTCCCTTGTCCTGACCCCCCCACCCTGGCAGCCCACAGTCCTCTAACTTGTTTTCAAATCCTGCAACAAAGTTTATTTTATAAAAAGTAACAGGCACTCACTTTAGCCTGCACTCTGTGTGATGTTGGACACCGAGTGATAGGAAATTTGCATGTGGTTCGTTCCCTACTACACAGGTTTTTAAGACAAGGTGGCCATGCAGCTGGAGAGCAGATTCAGGCCAGCCCAGGACTTCCCTTTGCCACACACCCCAGTTCTTAGAAACAATAATTCACTGCTCAAAACACATTGAGTGGCCTGGGCTCCCCATGGCCCTGGTTCAGATACAGCATCTCCTCGCTGATGTGACCTTGGTTTTCCCAGGGCAATTACTGAGGCGTCTCCCCTAGGATTGCTGTGGATTCTATGACTTCATGTCAGCTAAGCATGAGTGATTGATTGACAGTCTTTCTTATGAAAGAAAATGAACGGGATTCAAAGGAAGGGAGTAGAGGCTCAGGCAAGCCAGGCAAGCTCAGGGGCAGCTGCTGGACACCCCATCTCAGTTGCACGGACCTCCACAGTCAGTAGGCCCACCTTTTCTTTGCACCATGCCCAGCACAGGTGCCCATCTGAGCTAGTGAAAGGACAGCAGGCTAAATGTTTGTTGGGAGAGTCCTTAGACTATAGACCTAAGACTTAAGGCTTGACTATTGATCTCTGTCACCCGAGTTCCCAAGGGATACAGGGTTTACCTAGATTAGACCCCATGACTCTTTGAGTACTGACATTCACTAGCAAATGCCTACTCAGAAATTCTGAAAATCTTGGCTATCTGGGAGAAGTGGAGCCAGATGCTGGAATATCACCAAAATGCTGGAGAAAATCCCTGAGGAGTCCCGAGAGCCACATGAAACTAAACGCAAGCTGGCTGGTGTGTTACGGCTCTGAGGGGAAAGGCTTCTCCACAGAGGTGTTGCAGCTCTGAGTGGGGTGGTTTCCCCAATGCAAGTGTTACAGCTCTGTAGGGGGAGGGTTCCCCAATGCAAGTGTTACAGCTCTGAGTGGAGTGGTTTCCTCAATGCAAGTGTTACAGCTCTGTAAGGGGAGGTTTCTCCAATGCAAGTATTAAAGCTTTGTAGCGGGAGGTTTCCCTAAAGCAAGTGTTACATCTCTGTAGGGGAGGGTTCCCCAATGCAAGAGTTACATCTCTGTAGGGGGAGGGTTCCCCAATGCAAGTGTTACAGCTCTGTAGGGGGAGGGTTCCCTAATACAAGAGTTACAACTCTGAATGGAAAGGTACTCTGGCAGTCTGGAGCCAAGGAATACCACAAATTCACACCACACAACAAACCTTACACACAAGATTTATTCATACAGACACGAGAGTGTGACTGCCTCTGCTCAGGAAAGATGCAGCAGGGAAGTGAGCAGGAGGAAGACTATATATGGCTTCTTGGGGCAGAGATATACAGGGTGGGGACTGGTGGGATTTTGAGCTCAGGATTGGTGAGTTTGGGTGGGTTTTCTTTTTTCTTTTTCTTTTTTTTTTTTTTTTGTTTTTCTTGAGACAGGGTTTCTCTGTGTAACAGTTCTGGCTGTCCTGGAACTAGTTTTGTAGATCAGGCTGGCCTCAAACTCATGGAGATCCACCTGCCTCTGCCTCCCAAGTGCTGGGATTAAAGGTGTGCACCACCACCTCCTGTCTTGGTGGGTTTTCAGACCCAGAAGTTAGCTCAGGCCTTTTACTCTACAGATAGCAGACATGCTATCTGTAGAGTAAAAGGCCCTCACACTAACCTTGCTTAGTTTACAAGGATAGAATAGAAGCATAGCAACATTAGTAACACACCAAAAGTCATACTGGTAAGAGGCTGGGCCAGGACTGAAGGCCTCAAAGTCTAGCTATGGAGTTAATGGCAGTGGCCAGCTGCATCTACTTGGGACCATCTGGTCAGTCTTCTCAGAGGCGGCCTTCGAGCTGAGAGCTGGAGGATGCACAGGGCTCAGTCCTGGGCAGAGGAGGAAATGCACAGAGACACAAAAGGCTGGTGCAGAAGAGCCTGCTGCAGGGAGCAAGCTGGATGTCAAGGAAGGAAGTGGTTAAGATACAGGGAACACACAGGCTATACGGAGGACATGTGTGCTCTCCTGTAAATGACAGGAGTCTTTGACATTGTCAGAAAATGGCACAGCTGGATCAGCCTTAGAGGGCAGAGTGTTGGGCGGGACAGAGATTGGACGCTTTTGTGGTTTGGGGTGTGGATCCATCATGACATCATAAAGCCTCCTTGTTTCTAATTTTCCTCTTGTTACTTCTGAGTCCTGGCCTTCTGGCTCACTCGCTGTGAGTCACTGTAGCTAGGTGCCTCAGACCATTTCCTGGGAAGAATGGTCACTACACACTGCTGGAACTGTCCCCAGGATCTTGTGTCTTCTTGTCATCCTTCTAGGATGACCAGAAGATGCTCCTGATGTCACAGCAGTCCACAGATGAGAAGTATCAGCATGTCATCTAGAGCTAGCCACCAGCCATTTGCCTCTGCAGTTGACACCCACAGGGAACTATTCTCTATGAGGTCACAGGTATGGTCTGAGGGCAGTGTGGCAGTGTAGCAGGTACATGTATGTTGGAAGCATGAGCCACGTGCTATGATTCAGTGAGTACTTGTCTAGCTTCTGGATCTGCCTGGCTACTGGCCAATCAGTGTTTGCTTACACCAATACAAGTGACAAATCTTCACAGTACACAAAAACATTATCCAACACTACTAGTCTATGCCTTTCAGACATGCTGGCTTGGTCTCAAATGTCCCAAATGTGGAGACAGTGTGGAGCTGCTGAGATGTCATTCTTGAAGCACTGAGATCACAGCAGGGTCAGAGTGGACACTTGAGCTGCAGGGCCACTGTGTGTTCTATGTTCTCAGAGCCAGTCTACTATACCAGTAGGAAGTCAAGAGCCAGCTCCAACAGTGACGGGGTAGAGAGAGGATGGCTTTGCTCCCCAGACCCAAGGGAGCCAAGAAGGATGTGCTCACTGAGCATATACCTTTCTTCCTTCCAGTGGTTCCACATGGAATCCTGCTCCTCCACAGACATTGGTTTTTACAGTGTCTGCACAAGACCAACCTGTCCATGGTGACGGGGCCCACAACAGAGCCTTCTTTTGCTCTGGGCACTTCTTGAAGCCAAGTTGCCAATGTTTGCATCCAGAACGCCTGTGTATACTGAGGGCATTCTAGACTCTACAGAGGCAGCCTGTGGAATCAGCCCTTAGTCCACAGAGCAGAAGCCAGACCGGGGATTCTCCAATGGTCTGTTCAGGAATTGGAGGGAAAGAAAAACATGCCTTGGGATTAGTATCCCTACAGGTCTATCAGGAAACAGGTAAAACTCCATTTATCTATCACTTGGCCCATAAAAGCACAGAGACAGTTGATAAAGTGTTGTTCTGGCTCCCAAATCTGATATTATGTAGGCCAGGGTCAAATAATCCTGGAAAAGATCTAGTGGCTCCAGTTAGCACATAGTCATCTGGTCGTAGACGGCTCCAGAGAAGCCCCAGTCTGCAGTGCCTTCCCATGCTGTTCCTAGGATCTCCCCTCGCAGAGCGGCACTGGCAAAGGAACCAGGGCACAGTCTTGTCCAGCGTCCAGCTTCTCTGGCTGGGTTGCTGTTCCACAAATGACCTTTTGGGGGGGTCCTGCCTTGAGAGTGAGTTGTGGCTTGTCCAGCATCTCCTACCAAATTCAGTCACCACTGGGACTCCGGTGCTGGGGTCCCCTGAGAGAAGCAGCCCTCTGTCTAGCTAGATAGCCCAGCCCAGCTCTTCCTACTGTGTTCACCCAGCCACTGGAAAGTGTACAGGCCATCCACGGCTACATGCTGGGCAAACAATCGTTTTCTGCTTTACATCCAACACACGCCCTGTCTCTAGCTGTACTCGAGTCTTAGACCAAATCAATGTCTGTTGCTCCACATTAGAAATTGGGAGAAGCTATGGTTTTTTACTAAATTTGTACTGTGACCGACTCTAGGACTGTGTGGTCGGTTCTGGCTGTTGCAGATAGGACATGAAGTTGTAACCTTCTCTGCTTCTGTCTTTTAATGACTCCCTAGCAAGGCCCTTCCTCTTCTCTCTCTCTCTCCCAAGAGCAGGGACAGAGGGAAAATCCCTCATCCTCTGTGTATGCCCTGAACCCTCTAGGACTCACCCGTCTCTCTTGGGTGTCCATCTATAGTAGTGGGGTGGGTGGGAGGTTCTTAAGTTCCCCTCAGTATGTTCTTCATGAAAATGGGGGGACTCAAGAGCAAAGAATACTCACATTTTCCATTCTAAGCTTTGACCTTTACCACGACACCAGAACAACAGAAGGTGACTTATTGGGCTTCCTGGTCTGGGAGGGAAACAAGCTTTAGATTTTGCAGTAAGATAGAGCTCAGGAGAACCCACTTCTCTCCCAAATTCTGTGCATTCCTTCCCGGTGTCCCACGGGCTTGGGCTTCTCTGCCTTGTTCAATGAGAATCCAAGTGGGGTTCATGTCTCACTCAGAGACAACCAGGAACTCTGCTGGTGACTAGGTTGGACTGGGACAAGCCGTGTAGAACCTCTGGTGAGTCCCTCTGTGTCTTCGAATGTGAGCAACCCAGCGGCTCGTGCTCTGCTCGTTGTTTCTCAGTGCAGCCCTATGTGACTCCCCCCGATTTCTGGTGACCACTCCATTCCATAGCACAATACTTCCCAGTGTGTGCCTTTCTTCTCCAGCCTAACTCTCTAATCAGCCCCTACTACGCCCCTCTGGCTGTGGGATTCGCCTCTAGTTATTTGTTTCAGTCTAGAGATAAAGAGGTGTGCTGATTCCTCCCTCACAAGGCAGCTGCCTCAAATTTCCAGGCAAGGTAGGATCAGCCTCTTCAGGGAGGAGCTGCTATGCCCTGCAAGAATTGTTCAGTGGACGCAAGTTCAGAGCCTGAGTCTTCTCAGACAGCTTTATTCTGACCATTGGGGTCCCACTTATTCCTGGCCAACATCCAATGCTCCACATTAGAAAAATGGGAGAATCTATGGCTTTTAACTAAATTTGTGCTGCAACCCACATGCCGTGTGGTCCGTTTGGGCAGTATAAGCCCAGCCACTGGGACCTGGAAAGCCCTCATGCGTCTGTCCCCAGAGCGTGAACCGAAAGTCATGAAGTTGAGTTTCATAGTCTCCTTAGGCTTCCTGGCAGAAGCAAGGTGCTGACTCCAGTTCTGACCACCTTGCCTTCTCTGGATTCTTTCTACTGAAGGTAAGCTCGTCTTCAGGCTTGTCCAGCAAGTGAAGAAAAAAGCAGAGAGAGGGGGAAAGCAGTCAACATGGTGGGCTCATGGCCATTGGTGTTGGGACATAGAAGTCACCTCAGAAGTAAAGGAATGGGGACATTTAGGCTCTGTTTCTAATTGCCCTCAAGAATGATTACCTTCCTCTCTTGAGGAAGCTGGCTGCTTGTCCCTCACTTTGAAGAAAGCCTCAAGTCAGGAAAGCAGACAGACCTCAGTACAGACTTGGACATGACAATCCACAGCTGCATTGAAATCCAGAGAGTCCAGCCGTGTGGCCCAGGGGCCAAGTGACTATAGTGAGCCCTGACTTTGCCTGCTGTGCTCTCTATAATGTTCACTAGTGCAAACCCCTTTCTCCTTCAGCCAGACAGCTGGAAGGTGAATTTGCACAGCCGTCAGTTCCAGCCGGGCAGATGACAGGTCCGTCACCCATTCCTTTCTCTGAGGGTGTATTTCCTGCCACCACCCAAGACATCAGTTTCTATATCTGTTCCCATCCAGTACTGCAAACGTCAGGACTCGCTTAGACTGATGAACTCTGAAAAGGAACGTATGAGGAAAAAAATGACCAGCTCATAAAATAGAAGACGAGAACTGTGCTCATGTAACAAGCAGAGACAGGGCTGGCAGCTCCAGGCAGGCCAGAACTGTACAGAATTTACTAAACCTCTCCAGATACTGGCCAGAGCCTGTGTTGCTAAGAGCTTGGGTGAGCACAGTCAGAAAGCCATGGGCAGCCATACCTTTATGCAAGATCTTAGTGGTCTGTAGTCTTTAGACAAGGGGATCAAAGCCAGCTAAAAGCCTTCAGGGACACCTGCACACGTGCACTTGGTCATTTGCGATGCAGCAAAGCAAAGTGACTCCTCCTTTTTTCTTTCTTTCTTTCTTTCTTTTTTTTTCTTTTTCTTTCTTTCTTCCTTCCTTCCTTCCTTCCTTCCTTCCTTCCTTTCTTCTTTTTAAGTTAGATTTAGTCATTTTATTTTATGCTTGAGTATGTTTCCTGCATGTACATATGTTCACGGCGCTCATGGTTGTTCTTGGAGGCAGCCTCCCGAGCTGGAGGTATGGATGGCTGTGAACCACTAGGTGGATGCTGGGAATCGACCTCAGACCCTATGCCAAAGCAATGCATGCTCTTAACCACTGAGCCATCCCTCCAGCCCCTTCCTTTCTTCTTGGACTTCAAGCCATAGCACTTCTCAGCTTCTCGTACACTTGCGTTCTAAAGAAAATTATTAGAATTAATAAGCTCAGACATTCAGACCATAAATCTACATTGCTACCAGGAAAGAAAATCTTTAAAATGTGTGCACATTAAATCCTATGGATTTATGAGTACAGCCTGATTATCAGGTCCAATTTGGCTGCAATTCCGGTTTCCAAGTTAACCTTGCTCTCTGTATCCTCACCCTGGCCTCAGCCATGGCCCACCCACCAGGAGTTCAGCCCCTAGACCCCACAGCTCTACTTTCACGAGCCCTGTTTCTAGGATGTTCTGGAGCAACCAGATCCTTACCCCTCCACTGGCAGGAAAGCCAGGCTAAAAATTGCCTCAAAAAACTGATCCCTTCAAAGCTGAGAGTCGAACTCACTCCTGTTCACTCTTCAAAGAGTTTTAATTTCATCATTCTTTTTCGAAATCTTTCCTAGAGCAAGCCTGCTGTCAGCTCCCTTTAAGGCCAGTCACCCGCCATGCAGCTATGGTAGGTGCTGTAGAAGATGCATGGTCTTCTAGATTGTTCCCCTACAGCAGCCACCGTGCCCTGTTACACCAGTTGCATTTCTGCTGTCTGGGATCCTCTTTTCCTCTAATGGTCCTGTCTGAGGCTGTCACCTACACCATCACCTTGTCTGAGTGCACATTTTTAGGGGACACTGCCTACAGTTCCCATTTGCCTGCAGCCGGCTCCCGATCGCACCGTGAGCACTTTTTGCCCACCCTGGCACTGCCCCTTCCCCTGCTTGCTAAGTCTAGATCACTATTTCTAACACAGCTTGTTATTTTTCTTGAGTCTGCCTTCGTATAATCCTTGCCCACCTTGAGTAATGACTCTTTTGTGCTGGTCTGCAGGAATGAACATCCATTGATTTCCGGTAAAAGCTGCTCTCTCTACAAGACAATGGTTTTGATTGGATTGTGTATTCGTATGAGAAAACAGTCTTTCTCATCGTATCCTATTACATGTTGGTCATTCATCTGCTTAATCCATTTTTATTGAGCACTTACTATATAATCCAGGCACCACGTTAAGTGCTAAGAATGGCAAGATGATTAGGCCATGGTTCTTGCCCTCAGAGTCTGAAATAATCAGAAATCCTTTCTCAGAGGTAGCACAAAGCCATGTGTGAAGCATGAGCAGAATACAGCTTCGTTGTAGATTTCTTTTTCTTCTTAAAGGGACGATTTGATCAGGGTCACGTACCCAGAAAGTATTGGAACCAGGGATGCTGTGGGTCTCAGCCACCTCGACGGCATCTGAGGTGGAGGGGAAGGAGGGCAGGCATGCAGCAAAGAAGCTGAAGGCTACAAAGTGGATGGAAATGACGGCATGAGCGTAGGATGTCTACCATCAGTGTTCAGCCAATAAACTCTCTAAAGAGACTCACTCTAGGATTTAGAAATACATTTTCTATTAGCAGAAACTTAAAGCAAGAAGGAAGTCCAGAAGGTAGAAGGGAAAATTGTCCATTAAATCCTCAGGATTTTTAAAGGACTAGACCAGAATTCACCCTTTTATATGATGCGAACCAGAAAAATTAACAAAAAGGATAGATCAAAGAAAGGCTTCATGAAAGACAAATGCAGCCATATATGCTTTCTTTTTGAATAATTAACTCCAAGTTTAAATGAAGTATGATCCACACAACTAAAGCCAACTCTTCTCAAGTGCACAGCTCAGCGGTATCTACACATGGCAGTGCACAGCTCAGCGATATCTACACATGGCAGTGCACAGCTCAGCGATATCTACACATGGCAGTGCACAGCTCAGCGATATCTACACATGGCAGTGCACAGCTCGGTGGCATCTACACATGGCAGTGCACAGCTCGGTGGCATCTACACTGGCAGTATTGTACAGCTGTCTTTTCATTACTCCAAGAAGAGATCCCCAGGCCCAGGAAACAGCTCCTCCTGCCCCTGGGAAGCCACCAGTCTTCTCTACACATGGATTTCTTACCCTGGATATTTTTGTGGACCAATGATGCACCATGTGACCTTTTGTGGCTGGCTTCTTTCACTTAGCATCGTCCTTCTGAGATCCATCTATGTTGTAGTCTGTGTCAATACAGCATTGCTTTCTGTGGCTAAATAATACTCCTCTGTGTGTCCACACTGATTCCACTGATGGGCTCGGTTTGTTCTCAGCTTTGGGAAACTTACACCAGGTGTTTGTCTCTCTGCTTTCAGTTCTGGATATAGTCCTAGAGACAGAACCGCAGGGTCATGTGATCATTCTATGTTTGACATTATGGGGGACCAGCCCCTTCATTACTAACCAGAAAACTGTGTAAGTCTGCCAACAATGAAGGAAACAAAGCACTGTGGGACTCTGAGAAATCCATATTCGGGTAGGTAAGGACATAAGCCGAGGGATGGTCATCCACTGCGGGATGGTCATCCAACCTAGCTCTTCATCTCCTCACCCGTAAGTTAATGTGCATTTCCCAGCCTCTGCAGCGGAGGACACCATGAACTTTCAACAGAATCTGAGATGCGGTGTGCAAGGCCTGTCCATGGAGACCATATTCAGGCTCCCACTCGCCTTTCCTGCAGGCTGGGTACAGACAGACATGGTAGCCTAGAAACCAACGAGGGAGGTGTCACGAGGCAGAAGAAGCCTGGGCCCCTGGGTCACCACTAAGCAATGACTCGGTAGCCCTTGTATTTTTAGGCCTAGAGTGACAAATGAACTTTTCCTGCAGGCATTCACAAGTCTGTGGGTCCTCCATTGCAGTAATAACATTGCCACAGTGAGAGGGTCTGGAGAAGGGGGTGTCTGGAGGCGCCATGTCGGGCCGGGAAGGTGGCAAAAAGAAGCCCCTGAAACAGCCCAAGAAGCAGACTAAGGAAATGGACGAGGAAGATAAGGCTTTCAAGCAGAAACAAAAAGAGGAGCAGAAGAAACTCGAGGAGCTAAAAGCCAAGGCCGCGGGGAAGGGACCCCTGGCCACAGGTGGAATTAAGAAATCTGGCAAAAAGTAAGCTGTTCCTCATATCTTGAGATGATGGTGACCCTCTTCCATTCCGCCTGTTAAACATCTGGATTCCCTACTATAATATAACATCATTGCCACCTATAGTTAGAATGAAGTGTTATCCTGGAGCCTGTTGTACATTGTAATAAACTTTTGTAAAAAAAATAATAATAAAATAAATAATACAATGGCTCATTAAAAAAAAAAAAAAAAAAAAAAAAAAAAAAAAAAAAAAAAAAAACATTGCCACAGTGAGAGGACCACACCTTGCTCAGAGACCTAATGCTTGAAGCCAACATGAGAGATCAGAGGCCAGGAGAGGCCAGAGACCAGTTCAGTCTAGGGGATAAGAGGTTTGAGCCCATGGTCTTTCTGGGTCACATGTCTGGAGACCCAGCAGGGGCCTGTCTGGAGAGT
Source organism: Arvicola amphibius (assembly GCF_903992535.2). NCBI lineage: Eukaryota > Metazoa > Chordata > Mammalia > Rodentia > Cricetidae > Arvicola > Arvicola amphibius. Next base: position 87,291,880 of record NC_052058.2, on the reverse strand, counting down.
CTTAGTCTGCCAGGCCAGGGTTAGACAGTGCAGTTCTAAGACCAGCAAGGCTGTACCCCCCCCCACAGCACTTCAGTTAGGGAAGTTATGAGTTAAAAATAGTGTCTTTGTGATAGAGGGAATGGGTTCGAGCTCTCCGAGACTGGGAAATCTGTCCCTGTTCTCTGTTTTTATGCTTTGTGCTTTCTTCGATAATTTCCCATCTGTCTCCCTCAGCTTGGTAAAAAAGTTCCACTGGAAATGGAAAATTCAAACCTAGAATGTGTGATGGGGTGATGGTCATGGAAGGCAGCCCAGGAGGACAGAGGCATGCCAACAGCAGGGACAGGTCCTGCCACTGCCCAGGAGGACAGGGGCATGCCAACATCAGGGACAGGCCCTGCCATGGCCCAGGACAGAGGCATGTTAACAACAGACAAAGGTCATGCCAGGCTGATTCTCTGCCTGGGACTGGCATTGGAAAAAGGCCATTCTTCCGCAGGAAAGACTATCCCCAAAGCTTCAGTATTCTCGGCCCGTCCATTCAATGGATCAGGGTCTCAGTCATTGCGACAATCACACATTTCCAAACACCTAGAGGCAGGGGTCATATCCTAACCCCTGGGATGGGAGCCATTGTATGGAAGGTAGAGAAAATAGAAAATTTAGAAATGTAGAGAAGATGGTCTTTAGTAAGGTGAGAGGTGAAAGGCCAGAGGAACTCTGCTTTCTTCATGGAGAGTTCAAAGGTCAGAGGCACTCTGCTTTGTTCATAGAGTTCATCTGTCACCTGGCAAGATTCCATCCCTCTCTGTGTTTGCTCATTTCTCCCCCTTCCCCAGCATGAGTCAAAATTTAGGCTTTTCATTTCTTTTGCAAAAATTTCCCACGAGTCCCCAGCCCACACCTTAGCCTTCTTGATGTTCTGCCGTCTTGTAATCAGTCATTGGCCCAGCCCATGATCTAGCTTGTGTCTAATATCCATTGTACTTTCTCTCAGAAAAACAGATTGATGGAACAGAAAGGCATACAAGGCTAGGAAGACCACATTAGCAAAGGCTGGGGCCTGGAGGATTTGGACCTAGAGAAACAGCACCAGATGCCTGTCTGCAGGCTTCTTCCTAGAGTGTCTGGACAGACGGTGAGGAGTCGGAATGGAGGTAATGCCTGCTTCGTGCCTCATCCTGGAGATGGGCAGGGGGAGAACTCCCAGTGCTTTCTGGCAAAGGTCTATAGGGATTCAGCTTGACATGACTGCAGCCATGTTGAGTGGTAACTGCCACGGCGGCTCCAGAGCCATCTAGTTTGGTTTTTTCTGCAGTTTCACAGCAAACTGTAACTGGTGGGTTCTGGGGCTTCTCAACCAGAGCCTGATGCCAGGAATGTGCCTGACGGTTAGTTTGACATAAGCTAGGTACATGCCAGCTTAGGTGTGTGTGTGTGTGTGTGTGTGTGTGTGTGTGTGTGTGTGTGTAATCTTCTTCTGGCACAAATTGTGGAGGTCCAACTAGTTATGCTGATACCGGGGACCATGCTTTGTGTTTGTATGTCTCTCTGGTGATAAATGTCATTCTGCAATTCTGGATCATTCTGCCTCAATTTCTTCTGTTTCATGGTGCCTTGCAGTTGGTCCTTTCATACTAAGCTAGGTTATTCCAGAACGTAGCCCAGAGATATGAGCCTCTCATGCTGGTGACACCGTAGAAAATCTGAACAGTGGATAGCGATAGGGGAGAATCTGATTAGAGAAAGGGAAGGAATCCTGTCTGCAATTTTTCTATGTGTCACTGTTGGGGATGAGATATCAGGTGTGACTGTGGCCGTGGGTAGTTACCCTATAGGCAGTAGCCCTGACAACTGCCTGGGAATTCTAGTGGTTGAGCGATTGGCCAGGATGCTTACCAACGCACACAACTCCTTCACTGAGGAGGATATTCTCTCGCGGTGCAGACCAATGAGACATGCCGACTGCATTTGCTGATGAATTCAATCAGGCAATCGACTCGACTATCTCTCAATTATCACTTTCTCTTAATTATAATATGCATCTTTCCCCTTCCCGGCACACATCTTAACATTTCTGAAATAGGCATGGGTCTTAAAATAGATGTGCATATTTATTGTGAAGTTCCACTTTTGGGGGGGAGTCAACTATTGAATCAAGGGCGTATCTTTTAATCAGTGGGAAATTAAAATCGAGGAAATAGGGTAATCACCAGAACTGATTTCCCATTTTGATGGCATCTAGATAAAATTATTGTGGGGAGATGAGGACACCTGTGCTTACTATGGGATGCAGAACTCTTCACAGATAGCCTCAGTGGGCCTGCAGGTGTGCTACCGGGTTTGATGCCATTGGATGCTCATGAAACTCTCAGAAACGCAACATGCTCAACCCATCCCTCCTTTATAACTGTTGTAAAGGATCGCTTTGGGCCCACCCCGCTGTTGATACCTCTGTTGACCGGGTCAGAGAGGAGCAGGGCACTGGGATACTTGCCTCAGCTACTGAGTCCTGCAGAGAAGCCCGTAGCTCACACTTCTGCCCTTGTTTCTGTACCTGGCCTGGTTGTCCTTCTCTGATGCATAATTTCATGCGTCTGCTTGTCTAGGTTGGAGGATGTCCAGATAGCTGGGGAAACATTATTTATTACTACAAAAGAGCCATCTTCCCTATATAGGAAGGCATCTTCTAAACAACTGAGGGACCAGATAAAATGGCAGAGCGGAAGGGGGTCCCCTCTTTCTTTTGGACTGGGGTGTCAGTCTCTTCCTCCCAGAGCTCCTGTGTCTCAGACTTTCAGAACTAGAGAAATACCAGCTTTCCTGATATTCTGACTTACAGGCCTGTCACCACACTTCTCGTAGAGCCAGGTCCTGTAACAAATGTCCTCTTCTATGTTTATCTTATTGGCTTGGTTTCTCTGGAGAATGGTGGCCTATTCATGCTCAATCCCTCTTTCTTGAAAGGAGGGTAGGATGTGGGTGACAAGGTGGTGTAACTTGCCCTGAGGGGAGAAAGAGATGGATTACTGGACTAGGCCAGGGCTGTGGAGAACCCATGCAAATGCCTGAGGCTGTAGGGTCTCCTCTGGGAGGTTCCAGGAAGTGTTTCCTGCCCAGAACCTGCCCTTGGGAAGAGCAGAGAGAGGTACCTGCCCTTGGGAAGAGCAGAGGTACTCAGCCTGTGAAATACTCAGAAACACTTCAGGCTATGCTGAGACCCCGCCCTTGCCCCCCCCCCCCCACAAGTTCCACATGGTCCTTCCGACGACATCACTCCAACCTCAGATTTGTGGCCATGGACATCTCCGAGCTCTCTAGAAACTTCTATCTGTTCAGCTTCCTTTTGAAGGTGGGTGTCTGTGCTGGGGAGTGGAAAGTGGGTAAGGGATAAGCTTTGACCATGAGCCAAAGATGCTTGTTTGGGAGCTATTTCTCTATAGCAGGGAGGAGAAACCTGACCAACAGATTGGGTGTTACCGCAGCTCCTGGCAGGTAACCGGAGGCAGCCCCATCAAAGGATCATCCCCACCCCCATTCATTGTCTCAGAGCAGCCCCAAGGAGATCGATCAACCAGCCTCTCTGATTTGTAATTTCACTTAATGCTATTAAGGGGGCAGTTTGGGCCATTTGCTGGAGAGGGCTGGAAAGGGTCCAGAATCTTCTGCTAATGAATCCCAAGCATTAATCCCATTAGTCTTCCACTGTCTGCTGCTTCTAATGAGCCTGCTCCCATTTTGCTTCCCCTAGAGGAAGCTCCATGACCCCCAAGGCTCAGGCATATTCCCGTAAGCTAAGGCTAAGTTGGCCTTCCTCACCAAGCCAATATCGCCAGAAAATGATGTAGCAGTCGGATGGTCTGCCATACTGGGCAACAAAGGCAGCACTCCAAGAGAACCAGAGTCTGCCTCAGTTTGAAGAGGGCCAGGTCATCAGGGATCCCTTCCCCTTTCCCTCTACAACAAAACTTGAAAGAGCACATCCATCATCTATGTCCCGCAACATCCACCTTCTAGGGTAGGCTGGAGGAATCTGCAACCATCACATTGCAGACAGGTGGTCCAGAGGCCAGACCGTTGGTGACCCTGAAGGATAGCACCTCCGAGGGGCCGTTCCTGCTCTCTAAGTAGTCAGTGCCGTCATCTGAATCCACAAGAACCTAGCCCAGTCTGATCCCACAAGGCCACCCTTCTAGTGTCTGAGCCTAGCACCCCAGGCTAGAAGCCCAAGAATGTACCAGCTGCAGAATCACACAGCCGGAGAGCGCAATTCCAGCTCTACTCCGGAGCTGCTGGGAGATTTGGGGCACACAGCTGTGGATGGTGCTCACAGGTTCCGGGCCCCCCCCCAGTTTCTAACAGGAAGAAAAGCTCCATGGTAATCGTTCTGCATCCTGTTCCAAAGCCTATGATTTGAGGCACATGTAAATGAGTCTTTCTGTACTTAATGGGAAAAATGCACTTGAGACTTCTGGGACAATGGAATGCATGCACTTTTCTCACTCTTTCCTGAGAAGTATAACCTGCACCCTGAACATATCACACAAGCTCAAGAAGGCTCTGAAAGGTGGGACAGAAGGAACCCTGGCTTGGAGACTTGGGACGGTGGCACAGTGGCGAGGTCCTGGGTGACTCCTTGATTTGCACATCCTTGTCTTGAGCAGAATATGCCAGCTACCGCTAACAGGTGCTAAAGCTGAGAAACCACAAGAGCAAGCACTCCATGAAAAACCAAACCAAAACATCCGCAGAGGGGCGGCCTAGCAGGTCAGAACACAGACAGTATCTGCCCTTAGAGACTGAGGAGAAGCTGAGATTTCTGCCTTCAGTCGATTGTTACATGTTGTTCCAACATAGTTACTAGAAGTATGTTCAAGAAAGCAAACACTTAGTAATAAGTTACCCACAGCTGGTGTCAGTGCAGACCACTGGGAAAGCCTGGTTCCTGCCTTCTCTGACCAAGTAACAGCACCACGCCCCTCCTTCACCAGGTGGTATTAGATGAGGCCTAGCAGACAGTCAGGGCTTTTACCAGCAGTCAAGAGTAACTAAACCACCCAACCACTGTGCTAAGGGAGATCAACCCTCACCCCCAGCCAGCAGAGATGAGGAATCTTCCCTGGCTGTCAATGGAAGTGGAGCAGAAAAAAACAAGCTTCTACCTAGTCCCACCAGTAACAGTGGCCCACCTCCCACCACCAGGCACCCTGTCGAATTTGTGTCCAAGAAAGCGGTATAAAATGGAAGGTTCACGGAAGACAAGGAGCCCCATAACATAATATGAAAAGGTTCGGGTCTCAAACCTCTTGCCATACAAAGAATCAAACCAAATTGAGAGTGGGGTGGGAGAGAAAGTGGGTGGGCGCTGGTATTGAGATGAACCTGCTGCTAACAGCCTAGCTCAGATTCTGAAGATGCCACGGTAAACGCTTCAGTAAACAGTTACACTCGACTGTGACCAAGGGGCAAAGCCTCAGCGAATAAATAGATCATCAACAAAATCAAGGAAATTTGAAAACTTAACAATATATCCCCCAGATAGAAGGGCTCAATGGATGGACTGAAGGCAGAATACAAGAAGTAGAAATTATCAAGAAAGAAGACAGACAGACAGAAGTAAAGACAGACAGACAGACCGACAGACAGAAAAAGATCTTTGACTTGGAGATAAAGCAACCAGAATGACTACTTCTAAATAACTGAGAAAAATCAAAATGTGGAAAAAATGGCAGGGCCTCGGAGGCCTGGGGGACCACAGCAAGGGGTCTAAACCCGCATTACCAGAGTTCCCAGGAGGAAAGGCAAGAGGTAGAGCTGAACACTGCTTAAACCCTGATGGCTGGAAACACCCAAGTTTAACAAGACCCGTCAACCTATAGAATCAGAGCAAACTCCATCAGGACCAACCAGGAAAACCCCATGCCAAAATGTACCACAATTCAACCTCCGAAACGCAAAGCAGCCTTGAAAGGCTCGGAGAAAATGACACGTCACCCATGGGAAAAGCAATTTGGACAGCAGCTTATTCCACAGCCGCAGCCACAGTCTTGGAGGCTTGAGGGAAATTGCACATTTCGCCCAAACACTATCAACCTGCTACCCTCTGCTTAGTGGAAACAGCTGTTGGGATTGAAAGGAAAATTAACTCATTCTCAGTCAGAGGGGGGAAAGGATGAAAGTGGCCATGAGGGCTGGAAAGAGGACTCAGTGACTAAAAACACGTGTGGTTCTTGCGGAGGGCCGGAGTTCTGTTCCCGCTAAGGCAAAATACTCATACACGTAAAAATAAATAAATGCAAAGAAAATATTGTGGATCGTTGTTTTGTTTTGTTTTGTTTTGCAGTGGCTGCTGAGGGCCAGCTCCATGCATGGCACTGTCCCTGGCTGCTGAGTTTGATTGTGGAGACCGCATGGTGGAGAGAGTTGTCATCTGCCTTCCACACAAACGACATTAACACGCACAGTTCACACTCCCAAGGAGAGCGATCGCCGGACATTGCACAACAGAAAGGAAATGATAGAGAAAGGATCTTGGACCATCGAGAAGGAAAGAAAAACAGCAAAAAAAGAGCCAAAATATGGGCAGACACAGTTTTCTCCTCTGGGGTTTTCTCAATTATCCTTAACTGTTGAAAGAAAAATTATAACATGAGCTTACATGTTTTTTAAATGTGACTACGAAGAAGGTATTTAAGAAAATTGTATTTTAAATAGGAAAGAGAGAGACATAAATATGGCAAGAGTTTGTATCCTACATTCAAACTGATCAAATGATGGCTACCGGTAGACTCTGATGGGTTATTGTTTGTGGTACAATGCCTACAGGAAACCCTGGGGAAGGTATACAAAGGATAGGCTCAAAAACATTCAGAATGGCATTCTTTAAAAAAAAAAAAGTTCAAGCAATACATACAAAAGCATAGAAAAGGAAAACAGTATTGAAAAAGAGAACCCAAGTAGAAAATAAAGACAAATTTAAGCATTAAAATATAAATAATTGTACCACATACAAATAGCCTAAATACACTGATTAAAGACCAAGATCGAAACTGAACATGTAGGTACTTGTCTGTAATCCTAACACCTGGGTGGCAGAGGCAGGAGATTGTCATTATTGGGAGGCCAATCTGGGCTGTATAATGAGTTCTATGCTAGCCTGACCTATATAGGAAGACCCTGACAAGACTGGAGGAACATGACTGACTATATGTTCTTACAAGAAGTTGATTTCCGGGCTGGAAAGATGGCTTACGGTTAAGAGCATATGTTGTTCTTACAGAGGACCTGGGTTAGGTTCCCAGAGAATCTCCACTGGGCCTCACAACTACATGTAACTCCAGTTCCCAGAGATCCAACACCCTCTTCTGGCTTTCAAGGGCACAGGCATTCACGGGGTACAAATGCACACATGTGGGAAAAACATTAATAAACGTTAAATTTCAAAAAACTAAAAATTTTCATTTTTAATACAACAGCACAGGCAATATTAAGGCAAAAATGGGGAATGTTACCTTATGCAAAATATCAATCAAAGGATAGTTAGTATACATGACTATATTAATATCAGGTAAAAATACCAAGGATACAAAAAGATACTGCTTAATGATAAAAGGTTGGCCCATCAAGATGCATAACGACTCTAAACATACATGCTTCAAACAACAAAAGCTTTAAAGCATGTCAAGCAGAAGTCGCGAGAGCTAAGGAGAGCAAACAAACCCCAATTTTATACTCGCTTTCAACAACAGACAGAGGAACTAGAAAACCAGCATGGACAAACAGCTTGAAAATACCTTTATTTGTGGACCATTTTAAACGTGAATTTGATTCTCTTAATAACTATAAAGCTACCCAGGCTGTATATTTCATATTAGGTGAGCTATACTTTTTTCCCTAAGAAGTGGTTCATTTCAGCAAGGGGAAATGACAGCAAAGCAAACCCCAAACCCCATCGTCCACACTTCAACCCCTTCCCTATTTGGCTACGGAACATTGACAGCCAGGCTTACACCCACCCCCTGCCAACACACACACACACACACACACACACACACACACACACACGTAGTAGACCATATTTATTTCTTTAGTTATTGACTTTCTTTTACCCCAATCCCCCTGCCTCCTACATGGCAGAAATCCATCAGGTGTCCAGTGACATCCACCTGCTAACACATAATACATACACTTGAGTTTCCAACTAGACTTTTTCTTTTTGATTTTTGAAACAGGGTTTCTCTGTAACCTTGGGACCTGTCCTGGAACTAGCTCTTATAGACTAGGCTGGCCTCGAACTCACAGAGATCCACCTGCCTCTGCTTCCTGAGTGCTGGGATTAAAGGTGTGTGTGGGCCACCACCACCACCCAGCTAAGTCTCTCATTCTTAAGTGTGAATGAATGATCAAGAATCAACAAAAACAGACCAATTGTTCTCCCGGGGAGAAAAATGAACAAGGGATGGATAGCTAGTTTCCTCACCACTGTGACAAAGCACCCAGCAGAAGGGACTTCAGGAAAAATATTTTGGCTCAAAGGTTTATAGGATACAGTCCCTCTTGACTGGGAAGGCACAGTAACTAACTGGAGCTACCTAATCCATAGGGTGAGAGCTCTTAGTACAGCTTGCTCAGAGCTTCATAGATCAGAAGGCAGAGACTTCTAGATCAGATGCAGAGGTCAGTGTAACTCACAGGCTCACTGAGAGTGGTTACACCATGACCTACATCCTATATTCCAAAGATTTCACAGGCCTCCAAAACAGTACCACTGCCTGGGGTCCAAGTGATCAGCTCACGAGCTTGTCACAGAGGTTTCATGTTCAAACTATGACAAGAGAAAAAGAAATATGAGATAAATCATAGTGGCAAATGCATAAGAAAACATTTTTTGTTGTTGTTTTTTTTTGTTTTTTTTTTTTTTTTTTTTTTTGAGACAGGGTTTCTCTGTAGCTTTGGAGCCTGTCCTGGAACTAGCTCTTGTAGACCAGGCTGGTCTCGAACTCACAGAGATCCGCCTGCCTCTGCCTCCCGAGTGCTGGGATTAAAGGCATGCGCCACCACCGCCCGGCTATAAGAAAACTTTTAAAATCTTGACGTCTTTGGACATATAGGAACATACATTACGTCATTGGAAGGAAAACAGAACTCTATAAAGAAGAACATTTGGAAAACAAGAAAGAGCCGAATGTGATGGTGCACCCCTTTAACCCCAGCACTCTGGAGGCAGAGGCAGGAGGATGAGTTCAAGGCCAGCCTGGTCTACATAGTGAGTTCCAGAACAGCCAAAACTACACCGAGAGATCTTGTCTTTTAAAAAAGTAAAATGAAAAAGAATTCTTGCAGTTAAATACATATATGGCAGAAATTTCAAAAACAGGTTGAAAAATAAAGTTGGGGAAATATCTTAAGCATCAGACTAAAAATACAGCAGATGGAGGAAACAGGGAAGAGTTGAGAAAATCTGAAAGCTAGCACACCATAACAGAAGCTCAGGAAGGAGACGACGGCAAACAGTAGCTATTAGGAGATAAGTAATAGTTAAAAATAAACACTGCCTCCAGAGCCCAGGCTGTGGGTCCCCATGTTGACTGTCTGCAGAACCCAGACTACAGACCCCCGTGTCAACGTCCCAGAGTCCAAAACCATGTCACTGTCTCCATAGCAAACATAGTTCCTGATAGAAGGAACAAAAATGCATATGCAATAGGAAACATCTTCAATAAATTTCCAGACATAGAACAATCTAAGAGTTTCTAAAGAGAGAACAAAGCAAAATGAGAGAGAGAGAGACAGAGAGAGAGAGACAGAGAGAGAGACAGCCAGAGAGAGAGAGAGAGAGAGAGAGAGAATGTGACCATAAGAATGAATGAACCAGGGAAGAGACTGGGACTGAAGAAATCTCTGAAAAATTCTAATTTGGAGGATGAAGAAAGAGCTGAAGAACGTGAACAGAGGCCATTCGAGGTTCTAAAGGTAGCTCCTATCTTCCTCACGGAAAAGGTTTCCCAGTGCTCATCTAAAGTCATTTTTTCCCAGATGATCAAACTATCTGTAGACATTTACAGCCCCATCGATAAGGCCAATATTACACTGACATCAAAGTCAAGACAACACACACAACTACAGACAAACATCTCTTGATTATAAATGTAAAAATATTCAGCCAAAATACTAGCAAACTAAATTCAGCAACATATAAAAAGGCTCAGACGTTGTGACTAAATGAGCTTTATCCTGGGAATGTGAGTTGGATTTAGCATATTAAAGCCAATTTAATATAGCATTGTGTTAACCAGCTTTCAGTCACTATAATGAAACATCCAAGATAATCAACTTATAAAGAGGGAATGTTTACATAGCTCACCGTTCTGGGGGAGTTGGACACATCTCTCAGGGCCTGCGGTGTGAACGAGGGATGACAGAGGTAGAAAACGCAAAGCAGGGTGAATTGCTCACTTCCTGGCCTAAAGCAAAGAGAGTGACTGATTGTCTGGATCCCCCAGATCCCCCTGGAGTGGAAAAATACCACTCCAGAGACCTAAAACTGTCTCCGCACTCCTTCTACCAAAGGTTCCAGCACTTTCCAGTCATGACACCTCACCCAACTTTTAGTCTCTGGGCTTTGTGAAAGTGAGTAAGTGCCTGATTGGTGGTAGGGGATAGCATCACATGATCACATGATCACATGATCACAGACTGGAAGACTGCAACCTGCCAAGATCACAGCACCCTTCAAACTGGTCTACAAATCCAGTGCCATCACTATCAGAACGCATATCAAGAGATACGTCAAAGCCATCCATTCGTCACAGCAGACGAAGAACAAATATGGCAGCTAATGCTGGGGTTACAGCCGCTTGTGGATGCAGCTGGAAAGCAGCGGGAACTCTAAGAGTGGACATGCTAAATAGTTTTGTGTCAACTTGACCCAAGTTAGAGCCATCTGAGAGGAAGGAACCTCAACTAGAAAATGCCTCTGTAAGATTGGGCTGTAAGCAAGCCTATAAGGTGTTTTCTTAGTTAGTGATTGATGGGGGAGGGCCCAGACTATTGTGGGTGGGGCCATTCCTGGGTTGGTGGTCCTGGGTCTATAAGAAAGTAGACTGAAAGAGCCACAGAGAGCAAGCCAGTAAGCAGCCCCCTCTGTGGCCTCTGTATCAGCTCTTGCCTCCAGGTTCCTGCCCTGTTTGAGTTCCTGCCCTGATTTCCTTCAGTGGTGGACTACAATGTAGAAGCATAAGCCAAATAAACCCTTTCCTCCCCAACCTGCTGTTGGTCATGGTGTTTCATTCCAGCAACGCAAACCCTAACTAGGACAGCGGGGCTCAATGGGAAGAAGTTATGTTACCAGGGGTACGCTCTTAAAAGGGTGATTAGACCTCAGACCTTTCCTGCCTTTTTGGTTTTATATTCCTAGCTGCCAGGCAGTGAGAGGCTCCCTTCCCCATGCTCCCACCATGATACAGACTTACCACAGACCCAAAGTAACTGGGTCGATTAATCTTAGTCTCTCACCGGCCCGGAATCAAGATCAGCCTTGCCTCTCCCAAGCTAATTACCTTGGGTATTTTGTCAGAGTGACAGAAGACTGACTAGGACACCTGCCAGCTCCACTGCTACATATCCAAAAAAGAGAAATGAAACCTCGTATCCACATAGAAACCCATGCTTTCAGCAAGGTTATTCGAAAGGCCAAGAAATGACAGTAGCTGAAATTGTCCCTAAACGGTGACTGGGTAAACAAAATCTGGTGTATCCGTGCCCCAGAATAGCACGCAGCGATGTAAAAGGATGGCGAATAGAATCTATCCCCACAGGAACAGAATAGTGATGCCAAAGTGAAAGCAGTCGGCAGCAAAGGACTCTGGGTGTTACATCACTGCACGTAAGTGTTCGGTCAGCAAGGCCACAGACACAGAAAGGAAGTCAGCGGTCACCTGGGATGGCTGCAGTGCAGTGCGTCAGAAGAGCCGGAGGAATAGTGAAAGGCTGCCCATGTGGACGGGGTTTGGGGTGCGCTGAAGGTGCCCTAAAATTAAACTGTTTTTGCATAACTCTGAACAACTGAAACCCGCTGAGCTACCTGCTTTAAATGGATGAATTTTCTGGACATCTTCAGATATGCCAGGTTTCAAAAAAACTAACATTTATCTTTTCACAAAAACGCTGCTGTTCAAAGGGGGCAGAATAAACCAAGAAAGAGGGCGTTATGGTTGATTTGGACGTCAACTGGCCACAAATTAGAATCACCTGTGTAGGGAGCCACAGATGAAGAAGTGTCCTGACAGCACTGAGTGATGTGGAATTGAGGGTGGCACTTCAGGGCGTGGCCTGGGGAGGACCATCTGGCCTCTGGTTGGCCTGACCTAGCTCTTATCCCAGAATCAATCCACCCTATTGTTATTCCTGCTGCTGCTGCTGACTCCACTGAGAACTGAACTGGGCTAGGGACAAGCGGCTCTCCAGGAACCTTTCAGGCTTCCGGCACCAGCTTGGAACTGCTGAGGCACCCAGCCTTGTGAACTCTGCAACTACTGACTTTAGGTCTCCCCAGTAAGAGACAGCCAGTGTGGGGCAACAGAGTGCAGAGGCACCAGGCATTCAAATGGAGTTAACGACTGGGTTCTCTGCTCTCGGGTGTGATTCTGCTTTTGTGACTATTATAAAGCTGACAATGTGTGTGTGTGTGTGTGTGTGTGTGTGTGTGTGTGTGTGTGTGTGTGTGTGAATTCATACTATCAGTTCTGTTCCTCTAGAGAACCCTAATACAGAGAGAAACATGGAATTCTGAAAATAAGAGGCTTAACGCAGAAAATAAGCAAAGGGAATTGTCAGATTAGAGGTAAAATGGTATTCCCCAAACAGTGCGTAAACAAGCTTAGAGAGCTACAATTTAGACACGGCAGACAGGGCTGGAGAAAGCGGAAAAGGGCGAAAAGAAACACACTATCTGATGTTGAACACATTGTGACAACTTTTATTGTCATGGGGAGGGGAGTCTTTGAGAATGACTTTAAGATAGGCACGTGGAAAACCAAGCAAGTGGGCAAACTTGAGGCAATTGTTTAAAAGAAAACAAGGTTGCTTTACTGTCCCTATCAGCTGTAAATCATACTCCCTTGATCAGAAATGACAGTTGTTGATCCCCTGACCCCACCCCTCACCCCCCACCTTCCTACCCCCGCTAGTGCAGTGTGAGAACACTGTATCCTGAGGGCCAAGAGAAGCAGTTACGTGAGTGTATTAGGTGACTGGAAATTCTCTCTCTCTCTCTCTCTCTCTCTCTCTCTCTCTCTCTCTCTCCAACCCCGCCTCTCTCTCTCTCTAACTCTCCATCTCTCTCTCTCTCTCTCCTCTCTCTCTCCCCTCTCTCATCTCCTCTCATCTCTCTCTCATCTCCTCCTCGACAACATAAACCATCTCGATCGTAATCTCCTCTCTCTCCTCTCCTCTCACCTGTACGTTCTATCCTTTCCCTCGAAGTGCTACTCAATTCACCTTCTGCTCTCTTTATCTCTCTTCTCTCTCGTCGCTTGCTTCTCTCGTCTCTCCCTCTTTTCTCTCTCTCTCCTCTCTCGCCCCTCCTCCCCTCTCTCTCGATTCGTCTCTCAAAGGGATCATCGAATCTCTCTCTGAAGTCGAACCACTACGATCTTCTCTGCATGTCGCTTGTGCGTGTATAAATGACTCTAACCCTAACCTCCCAAGAGGCAAACAAAAGCCAAGAAACCCCCGTGTGATCTGCTGCCTGGAGAGAAAGTGGGAAGGGGGATGTGGGTGGGGCTGGAGACACCGGGACAGGGGAGACACCTGAGTGACCACAAACAACAGACAATAGCTGAAAGCATGGATTCTAAGAAGGAATTCAAACAGTAGGGTGGAGAATTTCATTTTTCCCCATTCCAGATATAGTGTTACTTTTAATTTAAAAAAAAAAAAAGAAAAGAAAAAACTAAAAAGAACAATACTCATACAAAAGTCTGAATTATTCTTTTCTCTCAAGACAGGGTCTCTCTGTGTAGTCCTGGCTGTCCTGGAACTCACTTTGTAGACCAGGCTGGCCTCGAACTCAGAGATCCACCTGATTAAAGGCCTGCACCACTGCCACCAAGTCTGCTTCACATACAAAGTCCTGCCTTCGACCCTCTGCACCACATACACTGGGCACAGAGTTGCAAGTCTGTAATCCCAGGACCCTGGAAAGAGAGACAGGAGGAAGCTCCAAGTTCATTCTCCTCTACTTTATAAGTTCAAGGCCAACCTATGCTTTGAGACCACGTCTCAAAAACAAGACAAGCAAACAAACCCCCCACTACGGTGGCTAAAGCTACTGAAGCCAGCCATTCCAGACAGCTCTGCAACTGTAGTATTCCAGCCTGCATTCCCGGAACTGTTCTCATCAGCCTCCCTATAATTGCCAGGACCCCTTGACCACCTGTGCCTGTCCAGCTCACCCGGCTTTGACATCAGCACCTGCTTCTCCCGCAGTCGTCCAGGTCCGCTCTCTATCTTGACCCTTCCTTCTGCCTTGGAATCCCAGACACGGACTAGGGCAGCTAAATTACCATCTGTCATCCTTGATCTGACCAGCTAATGAGTCTGGTCCCCTCAGCTGCTCCACTAGCCTTGTACATTTTCTGTGTCTACTACAGCAACAGCTGTCACCTCTGCCTCTCCTTGTGCCTTGGGCAGCCCTGAGCGCGACTGTCCAGAGTGGCCTGGCACGTGGGCACCATGTCCTCTCCTGAGTCAGATGTGCATCTGCTAATGAAGTCATAAGACATACAGGCTCAGCAGCCACCACGTCACTCCCATCACTGAGCCCACGAAGCTACAGCTTAAACTCTGTTGCCAAATCTCCCCATGCCTGAACTCATGCGTGGCAGGTATTTTAGCACAAAAAGGCAGCATGTTTGTAGACATATTTTATCTTCCTTTCGTTTTGAAAAAGAAAATGTTTTAATTCATCTGTGGACCAAAGGCACCACCCACAGACTTCAGCAGAAGTTCTCGGGCACGTGATGGATATGGGCCTCCCTGGCCACTCTCATCACATGGAGGGCCACAGTTGGCCTGACCATGGTGTGCGGTGTCTAACATACATTTGAGAAGTCCAGAAGAGGATGCCTTGTATTCTTGCATATGAGCGATGGGTGTGGGAAGGGAGGGTCCTGAGTTGTGCGGTCTGGGTTACAGTCCCCAGAATGAGAAGTCGATGCCCCTCCTAAGTCAAGTTCTCTGGGGAGTTTGTGCATCAGCACTGGCCAGGCCAAGTTCTCGAGACCCTCCTCCAAGAACCAGGAGAGACACCTCAACTTGCCTCTCCTTCTCAAGTTGGTAGAGGGCTGACTTGCGTTTTTATCTTTGTATTATCTTTTCCTCGAAGTTTTTTTTATCATTTGTCAAAGCCATGAAACCTCTCAATATTTTAATCCTGCAGAAGTCAAGGCTAGCTCCCCCCCTCATATGTTACTATAGATTTTGTCTTTAGCAATGAACTGTGTTCTTTCTGTTAAACAGGCAAGGGCTCCAACCAACACACTACCGCCTGCCTTCTCCCTCCAGGTTGTAAACACAGACAGGTGAGGCAGGAGAAAGCCAAGGGAATTGTGGTGACCTGGGAAGGGACCTTGGGGAGACAGACAGGCCCTTCATCCCAGGTTTGGTCCTGTCTTGCCCACTACAGGATATGAGACTTTAGGTGTCACTGATGAAGACAAAATGGTTGACAGAGATGATATGATTCCCTAAAAACTTCTCAGAGATGGCAAAGAGTAAATTAGCTGTGCTCACCATCCCCTCCCAGGGGGACGTCTAAACAATGCCCTACAAATCCACCTTACGATTTTGCTTACAAAAGAAAATTCTTTAAAATTTTTCCTAGGTTCTTAACTACCTTTAGACAAGTAATGAGAACCACCCACCCCAAACCCCTGAACCCCATCTCTGTGCTTCACTGCCACCTTCCTTGCTTTATTTTTCCCTCGTGTGCCCCCCTGTCTGCCTGTAAACAACCTAACTCTGCTTCATATGGGCTCCCCTTGTTTGCCACCTCCAAGTGGCGAGTCCAAGTTTTGCTTGGGTGGAGGTTTCTGCAGGTACAACAAAATACCCATACACATAAAAATTTAAAAATAAAAGAAGTCTCACATTCCTCAGGTCCTATTTACAAGAACAGGGACTGGCTGAGAGGGCCTGGGCCCAGGAGAGGTAATAAGTAATTCTAGGAACCACCTTTTTCAGTACTTAATTACTCTGTGTGCTGGATCAGGGCCAGGGATGCGCAGCTGCCATGAGAGCCCAGTGTGTTTATTAACTAGAGTCTTTATCAAATCTGTAGCTCTGGGCAGTACAGCACCTACCTGTAATTTCCACACTCAGAGGTAGAAGCAGACTATGCTGAGTTGTATACAAAAATAAACAAACTCTTTTTCTTTGAGATTAAGGAAATGCCAGGCTTGGCACCTAAGTGGAGCCTACTAAAACAGGAGAAGAGCAGAGAAATAGAAGCTAAGATCCCTCACTCTTTTCCTGTTGCCTGGATAAAATACCAGAAGCAACTTAAGGAGGAAGTTCACAGTTCAAGGCACCTCCAGGGTTGAGGGGAGGTCAAGGCAGTCGGAGGCTGAAGCGGCTGGTCACATGACACCCACAATCAGGAAGTGGAGAGCTGTGGATGGAAGCCTGCTGCTCCTCAGATCCCTTCTCTACTTACAATAGTCCAGGATCCCAGCCCCGGAATGGTGCCACCCACAGGGTACAGAAATCCCACCTTAACTGACACCATCAAGATGATCCTCCACGGGCACACCCGGAGGCCCGTCTCCCGGGTGATTCTAGACTCAGTCAAACTGATGATGAACACTAACAATCACGCTCATCAACCCCCTCTTATACCACCTGGTCTCCTCAGTTGGCAGGAAGGGATCCAAGAATTGTGTGGCAGATTAATTACTTCTTCAGGAGAGGGACAATATTCACGCCAGCCTACTGAATGCTTCCTTCTGGAGCAGAAAGAAAATGGATTGGAGCTCTTAAACCAGACGACTCTGGCTCAGCTCAGACACGGGTCTTCTGTGAGACCTGACCCATGGCTTTGCCAAGTCGTCTCCTCATTGTGCACATTCATGTAAATGTCTCTGTCTTTCACACCTACAGCAGGGGACATCTTGGATGTACTGCCCATTTGGACAATGAAGCCTGACGCTGGGGTACCCGGCCCCCACTCCACCCTGCCACCAGCCCAAATCATTGAATTTAGTGCTTGGCATAAAGTAGCCGCCCAGAAAAATGTAAGTTGAACAAAGGAAAGCAAATGTCTGTCCTCCTATAGAAATGTTCAAAGACCATTCAGCTCTTGCAGGAGACCCCACCTGCACCATGCAACGCTGCCCTCCACTAACCAAGGCCAGTGAGAAAAATCGGTGACACACCACTGTGGCTTTCCCCTAGTCTGACCTTGGGTTGGAGAAGCTTCCTATGGGACAGGGAAGTTGGGGTCATCTCCTGAAGTCTCTCAGCAGCCACTGTCTGGTATGAACATTACCGGCTCCCATCCCACCCACTCAGCATCTCCTCTCACATTGGCACCAGCGGCCTCTACCGTGAGCTGGCCTAGGGTGAGAAGCCGTGGACAAACAGGCCATAGGCCTGCCTTCTGGAAACTTTCATCCTACAGGGAGGCAGACAATATGATTGAACATAGAACAGGCCAGGTGTCGGTCAGACTGGGAAAGGGGTTGAAGAGAGCCGGGGCCAGTGTGATACACATGCGGGGTTTGCCCAGCCTCCTGCTCCTCTTGACAGCTTCCACCCGGCTGCCCTAGCCATACTACCTGTCACGCTGTCTCCAAAGTGCCCTCCCTCTGTCCTAGCGTCCTGCTGCTGCAACAAAATGCCCGAACAAAAGCAACCTAGTAGAGAAAGGATTTGTTTGAATCCACAGATCCGATGTATAATCTATCGCTGAAGTGGTCGCAGGTAGAAACTTCAGCATCCACAGTAAAGGCCAGAGAGAGAGTGCATGTTTGCCTACTACTCAGCTCACCGGCTCCATTCTTTTTTTTTTTTTTTAAAGATTTATTTATTTATTTATTTATTTATTATGTATACATTATTCTCAGTACTCTGTCTGCTGGCCAGAAGAGGGCACCAGATCTCATTACAGATGGTCGTGAGCCACCATGTGGTTGCTGGGAATTGAACTCAGGACCTTTGGAAGAGCAGGCAGTGCTCTTAACCAGTGAACCATCTCTCCAGCCCCCCCTTTTTTTTTTAATTTATTTATTTATTCTGTATACAATATTCTGTCTGTGTGTATGCCTGCAGCCCAGAAGAGGGCACCAGACCTCATTACAGATGGTTGTGAGCCACCATGTGGTTGCTGGGAATTGAACTCAGGACCTTTGGAAGAGCAGGCAATGCTCTTAACCACTGAGCCATCTCTCCAGCCCCCGGCTCCATTCTTATACACGCCCAGGGGATGGTGCCACCCACAGTGGACTGGGCTATATAACACCAATGAGTGTAATCAAACATCACCACCACCCCAGCTCCGGACATGCCTGCAGGCCAATCTGAGCTAGATAATCCCTCCTTGAGACTCTCTCCTCAGAAGCTTCTGAGTTGTATCAGGTTGAATTAAAACTAACCACCACTCCCTGTCAATCATCAGTTTCTGTATCTAACCATCAGCGCTCCATACAGCTCCTGTTGTTTCTGCTGCCTGCTGTACTGCTGCTCACCTCCCCGAGGGTCCCTCTGGTTCCCCAGTACTTTTTGAGGGTCTGGGCTAAGGCTGAGCACAGAGTAAATGCTCGACAAGCCCTTGCATACTCAATCCAGAAGTAGGTGTCCACCATCTTTCAGGTACTGTACTTTAGTGAGTGAGACGATCCTTTATGATGGTGGGAGGCCGGGGGAGGGGGGGGGAACTGTCCTCACTTCCTGGTGAGCCATTTGGGTTTAAAGCTGATGGGAAAGGATGGTCACATGGTTTGGGACTCTCCCTGCCACTTTGACCCTCTGCTTGCTCAGAGGTGGGAACCTTTTTCAGGTTACAAACCTGAAATGGAGCACAGATAGGGTGTCATAGAAAAACGAGAGGAGGCCAGCAGCCCAGTGTTGGCAGAGGTCACTCGTTTGTTCCCAAACTCCCAGACCTGAAATAATCACACAGATATTTGCAATACTGTTTGGCCAATAGCTTAAGTGTATTTCTAGCTAGCTCTTATATCTTAAATTAACCCATTTCTATTATTTTTATATTTTAGCATGAGGTTTGTGGTTTACTGACAAGGTTCTGGCTGGCAGCTCATGTCTTTTTCCTCCAGTGGCTCCAAGGCTTCTCCCTGACTCTGCCTACTCTCTCCTCCTCTATCTGCTTGGAATTCCCGCCTTGCCCTATTCTGCTCTGCAATAGGCCCAAGTAGTTTCTTTATTAACCAATGGTATTCACAGCATACCGAGGTGTTGCAGGAGCTACTTCTGCTCCTTCAGCCAATAGCCGCTGAGATACCAGCCCATTGGGGTGTGGTCTCTCTTTTTAAAAATGCGGCCACTTCCCTCCGCTCTCTCTCTGGCTTCCAGCTCTGCTTCCAGCGACTAGGCTCCCTTCCTGATTGCACAGAGGGCTGCTGGCTGGGACGGTGATCTGTAAGTTTTTTCCCCTTTTAATAAATAACCATTCTATTAATCATAACTCCAAACTGGTGTGGGATTGTTTGTGATTTACGCCTTCACCTAGGGACATTCCACATCAGCCCAGGACTAGGGCACAGAGGGATGGGCCTCAGGTGGGTCTGGGCTGAGATACGCAGGCAGGAATCTCCTGTAGAAGCCAAGGGAGGGAATTCCTGTCCTATTCACTCCCAGAGACTTTACAATGTGCCTGGCAATGCCACCTTGACGACAACTCTCCTGGTGCCATTGCAACTGCCTGAGAGAATCAACTGTCTGGGTACCTAATGAGAGACCCAGAGAACATAGGGCATGTGCCTGTGTATGCCTGTGTGTGCCCATGTGTGTTGTGTCTATTCTGTGTGTGGGGTTATTTGTGGGTTCATTGCAGGTTTTCATTTTCAGCAGCTCCATATTCTGAGAGCCATTTCTCCTCCTCATGTGTCACCTCCGGTGTCCCTGAGTCTGGCCAGAGGTCTGGCCTGTTCTCCAAAGCAGTGCTTTCCCAACTCCCTTTCCTCCAGCTCAGCACCCACCCCGCCAGGTTCAGGGGGCCTTCACTGCAACCCACTCCAAACACCCAGTTTCTCCACTGCCAACAAGTGTTCTGTGGGGCCAGTCAGAGCAGAGCCCAGGGCACCCTACTTCTTTCTTGTTTCCCCTACTTCTGAGTATGAAGGTTATCCATTGAGCAAATCAATACCGCGTCAGCCTATCCACCGCTAGTCCAGATTACACCACATCACCCCAGGCTAGACTTAGAAGTCCTGCCTTCCCCACTGATCCTCCCATGCAGCGTCTTTGGGATAGAGGTGGCCACGATGCTCCCTGCAAGTCCCCCCACCACTGCCTGTTTCTTAAGTCCTAACCCTGTCAGATTGTCTTGTCCAGAGCCCATCACTGTCTTTGTGTCCAGTGCACTCTTCAAGATCTCCTTCTGTTCCCAGCCTGGCGAGCACCGAGAACCTCCTGGGCTTGCGCTCAACTGTCTTGCTGCAGACAGTTCACAGTGAGAAGCAGACAGTTTGCATTTAATTGCACTCCATTTGCCTCATTGTGGCAAACTCTGTCTCCCCTCAGAGTGGTTCAGCCACAGAAGGGCAGGACACGAGCTCCCAGGAGCCCTCGCCACAACAAACAAGATGCACTAATGGAAGTTTCTTGAACCTGTATTCCCCTCTTTCTCTTAATCCAAACTACCTCTACCTCTGAGCCCTCAATAACACTTTCCCCCTGGCCCTCAGAGATTAGGTGCCCCTGAGACCAGGTAGGCAACAGGCCTATAAAGGAGTAGAGGAAATACAGACAGCCTGCTGCGGCACACCAGGCTGCCGGTGTCGACACTGTCCCCAAGAACAGATGACAGAGGGGCTCAAGGCAGGAAGGTGGAGGATCCATCTGTCTAGCTCTGTACAGTTTCCCAAGCACGTTCCCATCATTAGCGCACTGACCTTCAGCAGTCCAGGAGATACAAGTAGACAGAATGGTTAGTGCGGTGTCCTAGGTGAGGAAACGTGTTCTCAGGAGGGAGTGGGCAGCCACGTTCCCATGGTAGGGTAGGACAGGCTTGGGGCTCCCGAGACATCACGTCAGGGCTCTTCGGTTCCTGTCATGGGACTCACGCTGCAGCTGTGGGGAAGGCCGGGTGTTAAGCCTGACTCAGCTACCTGCCACAAGCTATTTACACAGTTTCAATTGATTTCTTGTAACCTGTAATTATGCTGCTGATTTTTTTTTCCACACTCCATTTGTGTTTTCCTCTCCAGCAGGTGACTTCAGAAAAAAGAGCCTTGAGAGGATGTAGGGAGCTAGAGAAGCTGAGTGTGGCTCCAGGACAGGAGGGGAGGGGATCCTTGAGGCTGTATGCTTTCTTACCACCACCTCCCAGACAACTCCCCTCAGCTCCATCCACCCCCTCCACATGTGTGTGTGTGTGCACGTGCATGTGTGTGTGTGTTCGTGTGTGTGCGCGCGCGTGTGTATGTGTTCATGTGTGTTTGTGTGTGCATGTGTTCGTGTGTGTGCGCGTGTGTTCGTGTGTGTGTGTGTGTGCGCGCGCGCGTGTGTGTGCACGTGAGTGCGTGTGTGCTCATCCAGGGGTTTTCCCAGGTCTGCCTCTGCTTCTGGCCTGAAACCTGCCTGTGGAGTAGCATCCCTACCTCTTAATTCTCCTTCTCTATGGAACTGCTACCACTCGCACATCTGTCCAAATGATGACTGGAAGAAGAATCAATGCTACGAGGAAAACTGTTCATCTTCTACCCCCTCCCCCAGCCCTCTCATGCTGTGTCCGGAACCCTGCTAGGCAAATGCTCTTCTACAACACTATGCCCACAGTCTCTCGATGGTTAATTTTCTAAATGAGGATGATGCAAACCCATCTATGTGCCTAGCTGGTAGAGTCTGCTATATTTCCTAAACTCTTTTGAGTGTTTGGAATGGCAATGACTCTTTGGCCCTTGACCAAAACTACAGCCAAACTCCCCTGGGTTCACTGCCCCATAGTGCCAATGTTCCCTCTCTGTCCTTGTAGAAGGCCATTTAAACAAGAGCCCTGCTCAGACACTTCCGGTTTTTTTTTTTAACTACTTCAGTAATTTGCCTCAAAGAATCAGTTCAGCCAGAAACCTTCATTTTCCCCGTACACTGGCAGCCCCCCATCTTTCGTTATCCCCACTTATTCTTTTTGGAGGCACGGCTGAGCCCAGTCCCTCTCCCCTGCAAGGCCCTGTCACAGTGGTCCTAGGGCCATGGGCCCCTTGAGTAAAACCTGTCTTAGCACCTGTAACAAGCATTTGGACTGCCTGTTTATTTTTTCTTTCACTTTAACAAAGATAGCCAGCCACTCAATTCAGAAAGCTTGGGGAAAGACATTTATAGTTAAACTTTGCCTGTGGGCCATATTCTGCCTGGGGCTTAGTCTCATCAGGCCTTTGAGTTAAGCATGGTTTCTACATTTTTATTTCTGTTTTTTGGGTGAGTAGTTGTTTATTCACCCTGGTATGAAAATATTTCAGAACAATGAAATTGTGGGTTCCTGAAACAGGTGGGATTCTAGTAATAGCTAAGTATGTACAAATTTAAAATTATTAACAAGTCATGGGAAGGTGATGTCGTTCTCACTGTGAAAATACCAAAAGGCATGGCTAACATTTTTCTAGCATTTTACAGTAGGCAGATGTCCCTCAACTTGCAGTGGGGTTATCCCCCATAAATACACATAAATTGAGGATATCATAGAAAATACTCTGAAGACATCTATGCCAACAAAACCAACAGTTTCACAACATGATAGTGTCTATACTTCCGAGTGGCTGGGAAAGAATCAAAAGCATAGTAACATTTTCTGACATGTGAAAATTCTGCATAATTCAGTTTTCATTGTCCATAAATCAAGCTCTTCGGGATGTAACTCATGTTTGCTTTCATGCTGTCCCGAGAGGTTCTAATCTATGACAACACAGCCAAGCAATTGCAACAGACTGTACATGGCCTGCAAAATCCAAAATATTTACGCTCCAGTCCTTTAAAGAGAAAGCTGGCTATGGCCAGACATTGCTGCATGCCTGGAATCCCTCAAAGCTTTTCCAGGCAAGACCTTGTCTAGGCAAGGCCCTTAAGCTACGTATTCCTGCAGACCTAGGGGTGTGCAGCTCTGTCTATAAGGGAAACGCTGAATTTTTTCAAGAATGTAATGGACAAGTTGTTAATCATACCGTCAAAAAATGGATACAATGGCCAGGTGGTGGTGGCACACACTTTTAATCCCAGCACTCAGGAGGCAGAGGCAGGAGGATCTCTGAGTTTGAGGCCAGTCCAGTCTACAGAGCAAGTTCAAGGATAGCAAGAGATACACAGAGAAACCCTGTCTTGGAAAATAAAACATAGTATGAAACAAACAAACAAAAACTGACACAAAATTACAATTCAATAATTTTTTATTGTGCTGGCTAGTTTTTTTGTTGTTGTTTATATGAGCTATATATTTTTCTTCACTTCCCTCCCTTCCTCCCCCTCTCCTTCTACCCCCTCCTGTAACCCCTCCATGCTCCCAATTTACTCAGGAGATCTTGTCTTTTTCTCCTTCCTATGTAGATCCATGTATGTCTCTCTTAGAGTCCTCTTTGCTGTCTAGGTTCTCTGGAGTTGTGGAGTTTTGTTTTTGTGTTTTTGTGGTTTTTTTGTTTTTGGTTTTTTGCTTTGCTTTATGTCTAGAAGCCTCTTATGAGTGACTACATATTATATTTGTCTTTCTGGGTCTAGGTTACCTCACTCAGTATGTTTTTTTTCTAGATCCATCCATTTGCATCCAAATTTCAAGATTTATTATTTTTTACTGCTGTCTAGTACTCCATTGTATAAATGTACCACATTTTCTCGTCTGAAACTAATTCAATAAATTTTATTAAAAGCAAGGTAGTAAAGAGATTCCATTGAAAGACCCCACGGGTGGGCTATCTTTCAATCTAGGGAGACCCCCCCCCAAGGAACAGCGAGAACACTCTTCGGATGCAAACAGCAAGAGGCTTTATTCTGATACACAGGTACCTGGGGCGACCTAGTCTCTCGGAGGACTGGCGCGCCTTTAGGCTGGAGCAGTGGGTTTTTATAGGGTCGGGGAGCAAAAGCGCGGGTACAGAAGCGAGAAGCGTAGTTACAGGGTTCTGATTGGACAATCTAAATAAGGCTCGGGTTAAAAATAGGGACAGCTGGGTACTTTTCAGGGGGTTTCCAAGAAATCAGATATGTAAGTTAACTTCGTTTATCTAGGGTACAAGCTGTTTCTGCTCCCTTGCTCATGGCCGGGTGTCTGACCACAGATATCCTGCTTGGCCCCTCATTGCCCTTGTTTCTCTGAACTGAACTTTAACTAATCTTCCCTGTCCTTTGTGCTGGTAAAATTTCATGCCTTGCAAAATGGCGTTACTGCTGCTATTATTGAATGGGGGTCTTTCATTCCCCCCTTTTTCTTTGAACTGAATAAAATCTTTTATTTAGCTGACTCGGTTTCCTGCATTTTCAGGGTCGAATTGCTTAAGTTGGTGGTATTGTTGGGTCAAGACCAAGGCTTGTATGACTGCCATCCTGTCCTTCATGAACTGAACCAAACGGTTGAGGATACAAGGCCCAAACAGCAAGATTAATAGTATAATCATGAGGGGTCCCATTATGGACGAGACTAGGGTGGTTAACCATGGAGATCTATTGAACCAACCCTCGAACCAACCTTGTTGTGATTCAAATAACTGCTGTCTTTGCTTGATTCGTTCCCTGAGTTTTGCCATATTGTCCCTGACAACACCTGTGTGATCAGCATAGAAGCAACATTCCTCTTTTAGGGCTGCGCAAAGCCCCCCCCTGCTGTAGGAATAGAACATCCAACCCTCGTCTGTTCTGAAGGACCACTTCGGATAAGGAGGTCAAGGACTTTTTTAAGGCACTGACTGATTCTTCCAAGGCCTTGATATCTGTGTGCATGACTGCCTGTAATTATTGGAACTGTTGGGTCTCAACTAGCGCAGCGGCCCCTGTTCCTACTCCCGCAGCTATTCCCCCCACGGTTAGTCCTCCCAGCATGAGGGCCAGTGTGAGGGACACTGGCTCTCGTTTAATTCGTGGTCTCTCTTCAAATTGCTCATAAACATATGAGGGGGTATGATAGGTCACTCTGGGCCATAGCTCTATTAACACGCAATAGTCAGAGGTTGTGTTAAGGACCGTAAGGGAAACACAGGGAGTGAGACCCGTACTGCATGCCCAGTAGGTTCCATTGGGTGCCACCAGATATCCAGTGGAGGAAGTCTGAAGTGGATGGGTACTGTTGCACAGTGACTCTCCAAGTTATATTATAAACTGTATGAGGGCTCTTGGCTTCCCCCCCCTCTCCCAGTCCTAGCAGGGCCCATAAAATGATTAGGGGGGCTCCCGAGTAAGTCTTATCTTTAGAGGGTTTTGAGAACGTTGAACCTTCCATGATGATTTTGATGTTTTTTCGTCCGGTCGGGCCGCTTTTACGTGGGAGGCGTGGACCCAGGCCGCAATGCCGTCGACCTTGAGAGCAGTCGGAGTAGTCAGCAGCACAGTGTAGGGTCCTTTCCAACGGGGTTCCAAATTCTTAGTCCGATGTCTGCGGACCCAAACCGCGTCACCAATTTGGTAGTTGTGGGGTATCGCTGGTCTGTCCAGCTGGTCTTTGTAAGCGGCAGCAAGTGGCTTCCAGATTTCCCTCTGCACGGCCTGGAGTGCC
Organism: Arvicola amphibius; assembly: GCF_903992535.2. NCBI lineage: Eukaryota > Metazoa > Chordata > Mammalia > Rodentia > Cricetidae > Arvicola > Arvicola amphibius. The sequence continues at coordinate 87,265,974 of NC_052058.2, read as the reverse complement.
TGTAAGTGAGCTTGCAGAGAGGGACTGTTAGCAAAGTCTGAAATATCGGGGTCAAAAAAAAATTAATGAGGGGCGGGGGCGCCCCATATAATATCTCAAAGGGAGTAAGTCCATGAGGTCCTGGAGTGTTGCGGGCACGATAAAGGGCTAGGGGTAGTAGGAGTACCCAATCTCTAGTGCCAGTTGCAAGCGTTAATTTAGTCAAAGTCTCCTTAATTGTTCTATTCATCCTTTCTACCTGTCCTGAACTTTGGGGTCTGTAAGCACAATGTAATTTCCAATCAATCCCCAAGAGCTTGGCCACCAACTGACTTACCTGGGAGATGAAGGCGGGCCCATTGTCAGTTCCCAGTACCTGGGGCATGCCGTACCTGGGGAAAATCTCTTCCAGCAGTTTCTTGGTCACTGCCTTAGCTGTTTTATGCTTGGTTGGGAAGGCCTCCACCCATCCGGAGAAGGTGTCGACGAATACCAACAGATACTTGTATCCATATTGCCCAGGCTTTATTTCAGTGAAGTCAATTTCCCAAATGGGTGCCTCCGTGTCCTTTCCAGTATAATGGAAGGGGCAGTGCAAAGGAGGGGCCTTGGTATCTTCTGGGACAATCGTGAGGATTTGTGAGGTCCCCGGCAGTGCCTATGGCAGCCTCCGTGTGGCCCTGTCAGCCATTTGGTTGCCTCGGCCTCGGGGCTATCCCCTTTTTGGTGTCCTGGGCAGTGGATTATACTGAGTCTTTGGGGTAAAAACAAGGCTTTTAATAAGGCCAAAATCTCGTTCCTGTTTTTAATTTCTTTGCCCTCGGATGTTAGTAGTCCCCGCCTCCGATAAATTTTCCCGTGGATGTGGGCGGTGGCAAAAGCGTACCGGCTATCGGTATAGACATTAAGCTTCTTACCTTCTGTCAGCCTGAGCGCCTGGGTGAGCGCTACGAGTTCAGCCCGCTGGGCCGAGGTCCCAGTTGGAAGAGCTTCTGCCCAGATTACCTCGGTCTCGGTGGTTACTGCAGCCCCAGCTCTCCGCTGACCATCCTGCAGAAAACTGCTCCCGTCTGTATACCAGGTGAAGTCAGCGTTCTGGAGGGGTTGATCCGTCAGGTCCGGTCTGGTCCCGTGTATTTCCGCAAGGATCTCGAGGCAATCGTGTTCCTCCCTTTCCTCCGGCAAAGGGAGCAGGGTTGCGGGGTTCAGGGTCACCGCAGGCCCGAAGTGCACCCGGTCCGTATCCAGGAGCATGGCTTGGTAATGAGTCATGCGGGCATTAGAGAGCCAACGGTCTGGAGGCTGCTTAACCAAGGCCTCCACCGCATGTGGTGCCAGGATGGTCAATGGCTGGCCCAGAGTTAATTTTCCCGCGTCCTTGGTGAGGACTGCAATCGCCGCTACCATTCGCAGGCAGGGCGGCCATCCTGAAGCCACTGGGTCGAGCTTCTTCGAGAGATAAGCTACAGGACGTCTCCAAGGACCCAGTTTTTGAGTTAGGACCCCTTTTTCGTAACCCGTCCACAAATAGTTCAAATGGCTTAGTTAGGTCTGGGAGTCCCAATGCGGGAGCGGTGAGTAAGGCCCGCTTTATTTCCTGGTATGCCTTTTGCTGTTCCTCGCCCCAACTGAACAGAGTCCCTGTTTTGGTAAATTTGAGCCTTTTTGGCGGAGGCTCGATAGCCCAAGTCTCCCAGGGCCAACAGTAAGGCCTTGGTACCTTCCTTACATTCCTGTTCTGAGGTAGCCGCTAATAGGAGGTCGTCAGCAAGTCTCTCCCCAGTAATGGGTATGGACAGTCCGGGACATGAAGAAAAGAATGAGTCACCTTACCGGTAGCCAGATGTACCTTGCGATCAGTTGTCCATCGATATCTTTTTTTTTTTTCAGTAGCCCCCTGGACCCAAGCGGACTTATCGCTCAACGGTCCGGGGTTTCGGGTCAACACAGAATGTTGGGCCCCCGTATCCACCAGGAAGGTGACTGGATGCCCCCCAATCATCAAGGGTTATCCTGGGCTCAGGGGGGGGCTCCTGACCCTGACCCCCCTAGTCTTCCAAGGTCAGGAGGGAGGTCTGGGGTCGTGGCTTTCGGGGCCCCTTTGGTCTTTTGGGGCAGTCTCTAACCCAGTGTCCTTTTTCCTTACAGTACGCGCATTGATCCTTGTCCACTTGGGGCCCCCTTCGATCTCCCTCCTGTCTACCCTGTCTCTGACTGGAAACTACGGTGGCCAAGAGTTTGCTTATCTCCTTATGTCTCTTACGGTCCCTCTCCTTTTTCCTTTTCCTCAGCTTTTTTTCTGCGACGGTCCTCTCTTTCCTCTGCCTCCTTTCTAAGACGGTCCCTGAGCGAACTCTCCCTTAAGTTTTCTAGGCGCTCGAGTCTGCGTTTGATATCTGGAGCAGATTGCCAAATGAAAGACATAGCTACGCTAGTTTCTTGCCCTGGATCTTCTGGGTCATAAGGGGTGTATCTACGATAGGCTTCTTTGAGCTGCTCTAAGAACGCTGAGGGAGTTTCTCCCGGTCCCTGCAGTACCTGTTTAACTTTCGCCAAATTGGTGGGGCGTCGGCCCGCCCCATGGAGACCCGCTATGAGCAACTGGCGATAGAGGATTAGGTGATTCCTACCTTCCTGTGTGGTGAAGTCCCAATTGGGACGTTCGAGGGGAAAGGCGGCGTCTATCTCATTAGGCAGCTGGGTGGGACGTCCGTCTGCTCCCCGAACCGCCTTTCGAGCCTCCAGGAGGACTCTCTGCTTCTCCTCCGAAGTCAGCAAGGCCTGCAGTAATTGCTGGCAATCATCCCAGGTGGGCTGATGAGTAATTAGGACCGACTCAATTAGAGAAGTTAGCCTAATTGGGTCTTCAGAAAAAGAGGGATTGTTATTTTTCCAGTTATACAAGTCGGAGGAGGAAAATGGCCAGTACTGTAGTTGGCCATTTCCTCCGGTCCGAAGAGGGAATGCCTGAGAGGAAGTGGAATCCGCGACCAACTGTTGGTCTCGCCGTCCCCTCAAGCGGGCTGCCATGGGGGATGGGGCAGCAGGAGGTGGCGCGACAGGTCCCTCGCCTGCCTCCCTCGGTCGAGTCCGCTGCCTGAGGCGGGAGGGCCTGTTCTCGGTAGGGAGGGGGGTCCTCCGTGAGGAGGTCTATTAGCAAGTCATCTCCTGCGGGCAGGACCTGCGGAGGGGGAGGTTTGGTTTTTGAAGGGTCAGTAAGGGTTGGATATAGAGACGAGCGGATTGGGGGTCCTGCTGGAGAGGAGGAGACTGGAGGGGGTAAGGTGGGAGCAGATGGAGGAAGTAGGGGTTTGGGAGGGACAAAAGGCTTAGCCCAGGGTGGTGGATCGTAAGCCATTGCCTCCCAGGTCACGATATAGGCCACCTGGTCTGGGTGCCCATGAGGGCCGGGGTCCATCATTTTGGCTTTTGACCTGCGAGATAATATTAAGGTCGAATGTACCATCCCTTGGCCAGCCCACATTAAATGTGGGCCATTCAGATGAACAGAAAGTAACCCAACGCCTCTTCCGGACTTCCACGGACTGGTTGTTCGCAAAGTCCTGGACGTCCCTCCAGTGCTGTAAAGTCAGACTCAAAGGGATAGTTAAGGACTGTCCCATATTTTCAAACACAGACACAGACAATACCAGACAAAGGAACAAAAAGACCAATGACAAAACACCAAAATCGCGCAGCGCGGCTTCGGCGTAAAACCGAAAGCAAAGTCTGAGTTGGAGATAGCGAGAGTCCGGATCTCTCTACTCCCAGAAGAACCACATACCCTTCTGACTGCGGAGGAGCTCCAAACAGTCCGATCCGGGTAGGGTTCACAGAAAACAGACGGGTCCCGAATTGGACCCCAGATGCCCCCGGGACGTCTCCCAGGGCTGCGGTCGGGAGTACGAACTCGTCAGTTCCTCCGCGGGTCCGCCAGATACAGATCTAGTTAGCTAACTAGTTCGGACGCAGGCGCAAACATAAAAACATGGTACAGACAGTCACACAAAGCGATCGCTGGCCAGCTTACCTCCCGGTGGTGAGTCGGTGGTCCCTGGGCAGGGGTCTCCAAATCCCGGACGAGCCCCCAAATGAAAGACCCCACGGGTGGGCTATCTTTCAATCTAGGGAGACCCCCCCCCAAGGAACAGCGAGAACACTCTTCGGATGCAAACAGCAAGAGGCTTTATTCTGATACACAGGTACCTGGGGCGACCTAGTCTCTCGGAGGACTGGCGCGCCTTTAGGCTGGAGCAGTGGGTTTTTATAGGGTCGGGGAGCAAAAGCGCGGGTACAGAAGCGAGAAGCGTAGTTACAGGGTTCTGATTGGACAATCTAAATAAGGCTCGGGTTAAAAATAGGGACAGCTGGGTACTTTTCAGGGGGTTTCCAAGAAATCAGATATGTAAGTTAACTTCGTTTATCTAGGGTACAAGCTGTTTCTGCTCCCTTGCTCATGGCCGGGTGTCTGACCACAGATATCCTGCTTGGCCCCTCATTGCCCTTGTTTCTCTGAACTGAACTTTAACTAATCTTCCCTGTCCTTTGTGCTGGTAAAATTTCATGCCTTGCAAAATGGCGTTACTGCTGCTATTATTGAATGGGGGTCTTTCACCATCACTTCCTAATTTTTTTTAATTTTTTTGTTGATTTTATTGAGCTATGCATTTTCTCTGCTCCTCTCCTTTTTTCTCCCCTTCCCTTCTACCCTCTCCCATGGTCCCCATGCTCCCAATTTACTCAGGAGATCTTTTCTTTTTCTTGTGTTTTTCTACTTCCCATGTAGATTAGATCACTTCCTAATTCTTGACTGCATTTTATTAGTGTCTGTGCTGTTGGGGTTGTTTAGATCTATGGTCTCTGTGTAGTAGAAATAGCACTTAGCACTTAATAGGTTTTCTTTAGCCCATAATAGGTTTCTCTGCCGATGCTGTAAGCCAGACCAAGCCAAACTGAAAAAGTAAAAGAACGAGTTTATCTAAGCAAAGAAAATCCGGGGTAGTTTCTCCTGCCCCATAGATGGAGGCTGGAGAAGTCACACACCCAAACTAAAGCAGGGACAGGTGATGGTGTGCTCTCCACAAGCTGGGGTTGGGGTTCCCAAGTATGGCCCCAAACTTAACACTTTAGGCAAGGACTTGGGCTGCTGGAAACCTCAGAGGAGGAAGTACCACATCTGCCAAGACTATGGAACTGGGCTTTTTGGCGACTTTTCTTTGTTAGAGAGTCTCCAAAAGGGCGGGGTTTGGGGAGAGAGAGAGAGAGAGAGAGAGAGAGAGAGAGAGAGAGAGAGAGAGAGAGCTTCTCAAGGCATGCAAGAGTGAGCTGGAGTTTCCAACGGAACAGCGCTCTGTTACTGCCCCTCTCCTTGGCTCTGCACCGGTGGTATCGTATTTGGTATCCTGGCCATGGTGGAAGCATCTGCACCTTGGCAACAGCAAACTCTACAAATCAGACATTGCTCCCTCTCACATCTGCTGGCTAAACAGTTATGAGTGCACTGTTGGGACCAGGACCCCTCTGGCTAGGGGGGACTCACATGGGAGACAGGACAAGTGAATGGGGATGACAGGGGACAGAGGCTTCACCATGGGCTCCAGAAGGGATCATCTATCCTAAGACTACTGGCCCGCAGAAGAGTATTTGGGGACTCAGACTTCAGCAGAACCCCTACAACCATAGTGTCTATAGCCATCCAGAGATCTGCAGCTTTCTGTTATAGTTACAAAATGCTGAAATCTGGAAGAGACAGCTGTGTAAAAATGGGGCCACTAAGGTTTGTGGAGACAAATGACTTGCCTGAAGCCAAGCAGTGGCCAAGCCTACTACACTTTTCTCCCAGCAGACGAGTTCTTCCCAGAATGGAGAGGTTGTCTTTTCAAGTACCCGCTGCTTCCCACGTCCTCGCCGGCCCTCCTTCTCACGGCCTCCCAGTCATCTCCTCAGACGGTCTTCCTTTTCCTAACACAGGCTGGTAAGTGCACAGGGAGCATTCAGCACATGACATGCTTGGTGTACAGATAGGTGACTGACCATGGCTTTGGGAAGTGGCTGTGCTGGGGAGGGGCGTCTTCACTGATGAGAGGACTGCCCATCTTGACTTGTGGGCTCCTTCAGGAACAGTATAGGAAACTGAACACACGGAAGCTGGGGACAGCATGCCGGGAGCCATCCTCCCAGCAAGCACGTGCGGTAATTTTATGTCATTTCGTCTATTCAGTACCATGCAAAACAGTAGGCATTTAAAAGTCATGTTTGGAAGAAACTCAAGAGACAGTCACATCCAGAACTGCACTTTACAGATGAGGAAGTGGGGGGTGGAGAGAGAAAATTATCAGAAAAGTTAGGTTTGTGGTTTATTTCTCGATCCAGCTGGACTCTGTGATGTCATGAGCAGTGTTCGCCTCCCGCTTGCTCCACAGCTCCTCATACATGGGTATCACCAGATGGGTGACTGCTTTTGTGCGCTAGCCAGATGACTAGCTTTGGTGATTCCTAGATAGCTTCAGGAGAGACCTACTCACCAGGATGACTGAGTCATGCCAAGCCATGATCACCAGGTTGAGGCAACAAGTCATGCCTCCCACCTTTGGGGAGTAGAGTCAACCAAATGGTTCATCGGTCACCTATGACTAGTGACGTCGTCCGTGTCTATGGAATGAAGTAGCCAAAACCTCCAAAGGACAGAGCTCAGAGAAGACAGGGTTCATTAAGCTTTGGAGGAGCTGAACATCTGGGGACTTCTGAAGGGCCACATATCCCAAGAGGGCCTGAAAGCTCCACACCCGTCCTACACACCTTATCCTGGTGTCCCCACCTCAAGCCCTGAGACATCCAGTGTAATAAACTGCTAGCTGACAGCAGTTTTCCCCCCTCTCAATTCTCTGAGTTGTCCTGGCAAATTAACCCAACCCTAGAGCCGGGGTGGAGCTGTAGCTTGGATGTGGAGCGTGGGAACACAAGCCACACCTGAAGCTTGGAGGGAGGCTCCAGAACACCGATGGGGCTTTTGTGAGACCACACTTTCAACTTACAGCGTCGGGTGCTCTCTGCTTCAATTCAGGGCTGAATTGAAGCACAGAACCTTCAGTGTCTGCTGGATAACTAGTTGGTATGAAGGGAAGAAACCCATACATATGGCCACAGAAGTATGCTATAGTGAAAAATTGTGTGTGTGTGTGTGTGTGTGTGTGTGTGTAAGTATGCGTGCATCTAAGTATGCATGCATAGGCATGCATCCATGCATGCACATGTGTGCATATGTGTGTACATTTCAAGGCCAGAGGTCAATTTGAATGCCTTCCTCTATCCCTCTCTACTTTATTTTTTACAAGAGAGTCAGCGAACCCAGAGCTCACCAATTTGGCTAGACTAGCTGCCCAGAAAGCCCCAGATCCATCTGTCTCTCCGGCGGCTGGTTTACAGATGCACGCTGCTCTGTCTCTTATGCAGGTGCTGGGCATCTTAACTCAGGCCCCCGCACTAAACAGAATCACTTTACCCACAGAGTCGACATCCCAGCCCTGAGAACATCTTTTTATTCAGACCAACTCTTCTTGAAGTTTTTTCTTTCCTAAAAACAGAAGTAGAACTTCGTCTCCAGACTCCATTTGAAATTTATGGAGCCATTATTATTTTTAAAAAGTTATCTATTCCAGGAACTACGCTCATCACCATGAAATGAACTCTGCAAACACAGGTTCCTGCTGTCCAAACAGTCCGGCTGCAGCTTAACCTTGAAGAATGGACATAGAACGAGAGTTTATGTAGGCTTAGACAACCAATAACTGTCTAGAATGTGCATTCCCTGACTGGTGATATATATTAATGCAAGGTTAGTAAGCTACAGAGAGTACGGGCTTGAGAAGTAAAGACCCGAGATCAAATTCTGGCTCTGCTGTTTACAGCTGTGTCAGAACCTCCGGTTCCCAGGTGGTGGATGCTCAATTCCTGGGCATTGTTGGGGGGACTGGAGAGTACCCAGTACACCCGCAGGGCCGTGGCAGATGGCATCCTTATGCTCATGATAGACAAGAGTACTCAGTGGGGCGGGAGAGAGCTGGAAGCATGGGAACTGGGGAGAAATTGCTCACCTCCACGCTTTGCTCGCAGCGACAGCAAACGTTCTCCGTATCTGCCTATCTCCTCTAACTTCAGAAAGCCCCGGGAGACAAAGCGTTGTCTGCCTTGTTTCATGGGCTAATGAGTGTTCATACTTATTTATTCAGTTATGCTTTTTACCTTTGTTTTTTAGTTTCCGGGCATGTTCTAACTTATAAGAATATAGTGATTATATTATTACTATGCTTTGCTTTCATATAATGAAATACCAGAGGCAAGCTAACTTGATAAAGAAGTTTATTGAGTTCATGGTTCTGGAGGTTCAAGGACACGACACTGGCTTTGCCTCAGCTCTGATGGGGACCCTGTGGTCGACATGACATGACAGCACATGTGGGAGAAAGATCACACATCCTGAAGAAGGGAGCCATAGGGCAACTCAGAAATCAAGATTGATTTTACAAGAATTTTCTCAGAAATTCTATAAGAACTACCTTAATCTCTTCCAAGGAAGTGCCCCCAGCGACCTAAGGACCTCTCAGAAGGCCCATCTCCTAATGTCCTGCCAACCCCAGCATCACTGCAGCAGGTAGTGAGCTTCCAGCATTTGAACCCTTGGAGGCAAACTATTTCTAAAACAAAGCTATGATGCATGATCAAAGGCGGGTGGACCACACAGCAGCCCAGACTCTGACTTGGGATTCTCTAAACTGGGTTGTCATTCAGGCCTCCCTCACACCACTAGGGCAATAAAGGCCACGACTCTTCAAAGTGTCCAGACATTAGAGAAGATTAGAGGCAGGACCAGAAAGGGGCCCGCTCCATGTTCCCTCATTCCCTGGCTGTCTAGAGCCTTTGGGGGAGGAGCCAGGTCACCTCCCAAGGTCTCTTTCCTTGATGGCCCTTCTTGACTTGGCAGGCACCCTTTCTGGGCTCGTGGAGACTCATTCCCGTTGGACCCTTGCTTCTGGGCTGCTGCTCTGGGATCCGCGCCAGGCAGAATCTGGCATTCACCCAGTCGAAGCCAGAGTGTGACGAGCGGAAGACAAGACAGGTGTTGCAAGTCTGTGGCATGAAGGAGGCGAGAGAGAGAGAGATCAGTCCTTGTGTGGGTGCTGTCACGGCCAGGTAGGAGCCTGCTGGAGAGAGAGTGTGTAAAGGGGTGTGCATCTATAGAGGAAGTGCAGCCATTCAGGTGATCACTTCTGGTCAGATTTCCTGATCTTGGTAGCTGGAAGAGGCTCCTATTTGGGTGTACGGATATGTGGATGTGCCTGAGGCTCGGGTGTTTGAGTGCGCGCTGTGTGTTATGAGAGTGGTGGGTGGGTGTGAATATGCGTGTGAGCTGTACACATCCACGATGTAAACAGGAAGCAAAGAGGCTGACGCCATAAACCGAAGACAGAAACTTCACAGACAAACACTGTTTGCACACTCGAGCTTGTATGTGTTAATGTCTGGTGTTGCTGTGGTCTGAATGCTGGTGTTTCCCACCCCCAGACTGATAAACTCTCAAACATGGCAGTCTTAAGAGAAGGGGCTTTGAAAATGGGATAAGGATCCTTAGGAAAGAGATTGAAGGAAGCTACCTGTCCTTCTGGCTTATGAGGATGCAGCAATCCTTACTGGCACCATTTTGCTTTCCTGGACTGTTTAAGTCAATACGGCTCTGAACATGCATGTCTTAGTCTGTAAGAGTTCCCATTAGAAGCCCCAGGCTGGAGGCCTGCGTGCTTTCTAAAGCAAAGAGATCCATTTACTTCATAGTTTTGGAGGCTGAAAGTCTGAGATCCTGGAGTCATAGTCTGTGAGTGTAACCCCACCTGGCGGGTCAGCTATTCAGGGTCCTCTGAAGGGGCGCTAACCTGAAAGAACATGGGCTGGAGAGAGAAATGGAGACCAAGCAAGATTCTATTGTCAAGGTCTCCGATTATTGGGGTGAAAGTTACAGCTTATATACCTGTTGGATGGGGTGGAAGTAGGGGTAGGCAGGAATTCTGCCAGGGTAACTGAAGGTCATCAGTCAGCACCTGGTGTAAGCCGAAACATGTGACCCATTAACACTGGAATAAGGGGCAGGTTCCGTTAACAGATGTGATCCATTAGCATTGGAGTAAGGGATGGTTCCGTTAACAGATAGCTCTCAAGATAGTTGGGATGAGGGGTGGGATCTCCGTAAGCATCCTTAGGGCAATGACCTCTGCTATCCTTTAGGACAATGGTCCCTGACAAATCTATCCTTTAGGAAAATGGTCCCTGACATGTGAGCCTCTGGTAATGGCCGCCAACAGGATGACACGGGGATAGCATCACACAACAGAGTGTATGCAAGAGAGGTCACATGATGAGCATGGAAACACATCAGCCTGTCTCTTTTATAGGAACCCACCCTCGTGAGAACTAACCCATGCTTCAAGATCTAACCCATGTTGACAGAGGTTTCTGTCCCACCAGGTCCCATAGCTGTTTAGTCCCAAAGAAATCACACAGAGGTCTACATTAGTTATAAACTGATTGGCCCATTAGCTCAGGCTTCTTATTAACTAATTCTTATAACTTACATTGGCCCATAATTCTTGTGTGAGTTAGCCACGTGGCTTGGTACCTTTTTTGGTGAGGCAGTCACATCTTGCTTCCTCTGAGGCTGAGTCACCACTATGGACTGCACTTCCCTCTTCCCAGAATTCTCGTTGCCCTGCCTCTATTTCCTGCCTGGCTACTGGCCAATCAGCATATATTTAAAATATAAGTGACAGGGTACAGACCATTGCCCCACAGCAAACCCAGTCTCGAAACCAACATCAATCCCTTTGTAAAGGTGGTCCTAATCCCGTCATTCCTAGGCCCCACCTTCTGAAGCCCCACCACTGGGAACCAAGGTTCTAGCATATAAAACTTTGGGGAACAAACCATTTCAACCCACAATGACCCCAACACTCATGGTTCTAACCTAAATTACCCAGAGATGCTATCTAGGTTCACATCACCAGGAAGAGCCTGTGGCCCAAGGGTTGAGTAGTACCAAAGACTGCCATATTCACCCCAGTCCTGTCACTCAAAGCAAAGGGCCTGCTGCCCAAACTGAACAGTTTAAACCAGCATCCTGTATCCTAGAGATAAAGGGGCTGATGCGAAGAACCGGATAATTCCCTTACTGCCTTGCTGTCTCCTGGAAGCTGCTTGCTCACACAGGCTGAAGGGCTGACATCCCTTCTCTACTCATTTCTCTCTGCTTCTGTCTAATGAGGCACAGAAGGCTGCTGAAACTGACAATGGAATTACCTGGGTGCTGGGTTCTGCCAATCTCTATTAGGAACCCGGGGAGAGAGAGCCAAAACCCTGGGACACCTCGGAGCTGTTATTGCAATAGAGCTTGCTACGAGAACAAATAAAACAACCTTTCCCTGAGACACTCACCCTGGACCGATGGATGAGTCAGCCTGGCGTCCAGCCCAAGCTGCAGCATCCACCCTCTCCAGAGTCCAAGGAGATGGAGCCCTGGAGAGCGAGGACCTCACTGACCATTGGTGGGGCTCACCCTTCCCCAGAGGGAGGGGCATGAGGTCGGCTCAAGAACCTGCTTGCCATTTAATTACATCCGCAAAGGCCAAAGCCTCTGCCAGATTCTCTGACTTACGGACTCTTGACACTCTAGTTCTGAGCTTTTGGTGAGTTGCTTAGTAGGTAGACCATCTCTCTGATCCTTTCCTCTCCATAAGTTTTTCCCATTTGCACAATTTCAAGCCATTGTGGAACTCCATCTTTTTCCTCAGTGGGTTAAAAAAAAAAAGAAAAAACAACAATAGTTCTGGAGCAACCAAACATACACACATACACACATACATATATACATACACACATATGTATACCACCTAAACTGCACTGCTTATACAAAAATTAACTCCAACTTAATTCTGAATGGGTCGGGTCACATTTGGATCAATCATAAAACATAAGACTACACAATTTCTAGAAGAAAACATGGGAATCTTTGTGATTTTGGTTAGGCAATGAGGTTTTATATGAAATTCCAAAGATGTCATCCACAAATAAAAAAAAATGAAAAAATAATAAACTAGGTATAAAATTCAAAATTTATTTCTGCAAATGATCCTGGTAATAAAAGGAAAACACAAGCCATAATCAGGGAATAAATGCAGATCACACATTTGGCAAAGTGCTTAGATCCAAAATATATAAAGACCCCTCAGAAATCAACAGTAAACTGGGCATGGGGGCACATACACATAATTTAGCACTCGGAAGGCTGAGGTGGGAAGATGGAGGATTTCAGGCCAGTCTGGGCTATACAGTGAGTTCAAAGGTAGCTTGGACGATAAGGTGAGACTCTGCCTCAAAAAAACAAAAACAAAAATAAACCAAAACTCCCAAACAAAACAAGCAACAACAAAATTCAACAGTAAGAAGATAAACACTCACAGACAGCAATAGACAAAGGATCAGAAAAGGCAGTTCTCACAAGGACAACACCACACGTTTGGAAAGGTCTCTTTAGGACTGGTCATCGGAGGGATGTTGGACGGAACCTGTGAATCTGTTACAATGGCAAATAACTAACCATGAGGGACAGCACCAGTCCCGGGGAGACCCAGAGCAGCTGGAGCTCTTGAACCTTGTTCAAGCAGAAGGCTCAGCTTCTTGGATGGCTTCTCTTGATGCCACACACACTACTATAAGGTCTACAACTCCATTCTTCTTTGCTCAGTCACAGAAACTTGTGTTCCCGCAAAGGTCTGAGCCAGGAACATAGACTGCACAGCAGCTTTACCCGTGATTTTGCTGAGCTAGAAGAACCTAGACCTTCCTTAGCTGACGAACATACAGCAAACTGCAGAATGGAATACTACTCAGCAAAGACAAGGGGATACCGTTTGACACCGCAACATCACAATGCTGAACCGTAAATATCGTGGAGAGACATCAGATCCAAAATGGTAAGAGTCCCCAAACATGATGTTCTGGAAGGCATAGCTATAGGAACAACAAAAATAGATGCATGGTTTCAGGACAAAAGGATGTCTGGGAGGATTGTTCTCTACTATGACTGTGGTGGTGAATTCAAGAACAGCTGCATAAAAATTTACCAGAAAGTTCAAAGAACCTAAAATATAACATAAGCTAATAAACTGAACTGTGTTATAAATGGATTATATAGCTATACCGAAATAATAGCAGAGATGAGAAAGAAAATAGCTACCCTGCACGACAGAATGGGTTCAAAGGCCTGATGCAGCACCATACTGTGCTCAGAAAATGTCTCCGGGGCTTTACAAGCTCAGCACCACCTCTGTGAGAACTTGTGGCTAGAAAAGCAAGTCCATCATGGTCCTTCTAAGGTGGCTGCTATGTTCCACCAGTGATTGCAAGCTCTGAATGAGTGGTCATTGTACATGCAGAAGTATTTCCATAAAGAAAACACAGGCGCGGACTTCAGTTCCTGGAAGCCCCTTTCAAGAACCATCAATATTTTAGCTTGTTTTAACATGTGTTTCTGTTTTTAAAGCACCGGGCCTAACATATATTGTTGATTTGCTAACATTGAACTCACAGCTGACACCTAGAACTCACATCTGTATGAAATTCACCCAAACTCAAATATTTTCTCTGCCAGGCACACCCCAGCCTGCTTATAGGGAGACTAAGCCACACATTGGCACCATGTTTGCAGGCCTCCTAAAGGACAAAATCACCAATAAGACACACACACGTGGGAAGTGTGGTATTAACTGACTGCAAGAGAGGACTTTGTTTCTAACAGCAGAAAACAGGCAGAGCCCCGTTGACCTCAGCCAGGACCGAGTGTAGAACTGCGGCTGCTTGGTGCTCTGCTTGGGACTGACAAAGTGTCCTGAGTTCTGGCTATGTGGTTATAAAGAAAGTTTAGTTAGTAGAAGAATTTGCCCTACAGTATCTGAGCTGTGAATAAGAGGACCGGCCGTGTATTGTAGACATTGACACACTAGGGGAATGAGGGATCCACTAACCCACCCCGGTGACATCAGTGACACTGGCTGAGCACTGGGCTTTCTGGCGTTGAACTGTGAAGAGTCCTCACGGACAGAGGTCCCTTCATTCTCAGACCAAGGTAAAAAAAACGGAAGCCTAGGAAATGAAGTGACTCCTCGGGTCATCTTGGGTCCTGCCTATTTCCTTTCAAGATCTGAGACCCTAAGAGCTGAGTGTTTTGCAGGTGGGGGAATCAGGATCTTTGAAACCCAGGCTTCAGTTTACTCAGATGGTCCATCCTCCCATACCACTGATCTGTCTAGTGCTGAATGCTAGGCCTGGTGTAACCCGCTCTCATCCCAGAGGCACTCGCTCGGCCAGTGAGCTCACTTAGCGTCATTACTGTGAGTCCTGTGTGCAGGTGTGTGCCAGAATCCTGCTCTTGAACGTCAGGTTCCCATTGCTGACCACATTTTCTTCACTATCTGGTTATCCCAGGCGAATCTCAAACCCAGCATCCCCAAACAGGGCTTTGATGTCCTCCCCTAGCCGGTTCCTCCTACATCTATTCCCACATTAGTCAATGGGAGCTCTAATTGCCTCTCCACCTCCATCCTACATGCTCTGAAGCCATTTTTCTCGGCTTCTAGGACTTCCTGCTTTCAGAGCTGTCCCCACCTGGAAACGCTGCTCCTGCCTGGGCCCTCTGCCTGCTGCACCCACAAGCTCTGCCTCACACAGCTGGCCGAGCAGGAAATAGGACTGCCCTGAGAAGACAAACCCAGCTTCTTTTTTGCTTGAAACGTCCCAAGGCCTCCCTTTTCCTCAAAGCAAAAACCCAAGATCTCTGGATGACCTCCAAAGCCGTCTGAGTGCTGACCTCCCCTCTCCCAAACCCTTTCCCCAGTTCCAGCCTCATGGCTGCCAACTGCCCTTAAATGACCTCAGCTGGTATGTAAAGCAAAGGGTACGGTCAACAATACAAAATGGCAGCCTACAGAATGGGAAAAGATCTTCACCAACCTCACATCTGACAGAGGGCTGATCTCCAAAATGTACAAAGAACTCAAGAAACTGGTCATCAAAAGAATAAATAATCCAATAAAAACAATGGGGTACAGACCTAAACAGAGAACTCTCAACAGAGGGATGTAAAATGGCTAAAAGACACTTAAGGAAATGCTCAACATCCTTAGTCATCAGAGAAATGCAAATCAAAACAACTGAGATTTCATCTTACACCTGTAAGAATGGCCAAAATCAAAAACACTGATGACAACTTATGCTGGAGAGGATGTGGGGCAAAGAGAACACTCCTTCATTGCTGGTGGGATTACAAACTGGTACAACCGCTTTGAATATCAGTGTGGTGATTTCTCAGAAAATTAGGAAACAACCTTCCTCAAGACCCAGCAATACCACTTTTGGGTATATACCCAAAGGATACTCAATTGTACCACAAGGACATGTGCTCAACTATGTTCATAGCAGCATTGTTTGTCATAGCCAGAACCTGGAAACAACCTAAATGCCCCTCAATTGAAGAATGGATAAGGAAAATGTGGTACATTTACACAATGGAGTGTTATACAGCAGAAAAAAATGACATTTGAAATTTGTGGGCAAATGGATGGATCTAGAAAACATCGTACTGAGTGAGGTAACCCAGACCCTGAAAGACAAATGTCATATGTACTCACTCATAAGTGGCTTTTAGACATAAAGCAAAGAAAACAGCCTACAATTCACAATCCCAGAGAACCTAGACAACAATGAGAACCCTAAGAAAGACATACATGGATCTAATCTACATGGGAAATAGAAAGAAAAAAAAACAAGATCTCCTGAGTATATTGGGAGTATGGGGATCATTGGAGAGGGTAGAAGGGGATGGGAGAGGAAGGGATGGGAGTGGAGAAAAATATATAGCTCAATTGAAAAAAAAACCCTCAGCTGGCATTCCTAAGCCGGGCCCAGAACTGCCTGGGAACCCTCTGCATAGAAAGCAAGTCAGGCTTATGCTTCTGGGCTCAGGCTGTGTATCTGGTGGTGGGTGCTCACCTCCATCAAGATGCTTCTCGGAAAAAATCCCCTTTCCAAACTGCACCTTCAGCATCACGCTCTGGTGTCTTCCTCCTGAGTTTTCTGCTCATTGCTACCTGCAACAATGCATTCATTCGTTTGTGAATGTCTTTTTTTCAGATTGGAAGCACACATCTAATTTGTTCGCTGATGTATATCCCCTGTACCAAGAATACTGCCTAGACTGTAGAAGGCACTTGGGTTTTTTTAAATTAATTTATTTGTTTTTAGAAGGGGTCTCACGCAGCCCTGTCTGACTTTGAGCTTGATCTGTAGGCAAGGACAACCTTGAACTCCTGATCCTATTGCCTTCCCCTCCCAAGTTGTGGGACCACAAGCAAGCACACGCTGCTCGGCTGCTCTCAGTTTTTTTCAATGACTGAATGGACAAAAGTGGGTTTGAGTGCTAAGCTAGAATCC
This sequence comes from Arvicola amphibius, assembly GCF_903992535.2. Lineage (NCBI taxonomy): Eukaryota > Metazoa > Chordata > Mammalia > Rodentia > Cricetidae > Arvicola > Arvicola amphibius. The sequence continues at coordinate 87,249,465 of NC_052058.2, read as the reverse complement.
CCTACCTTCTGATGGTGAAGTCGGAGACCATTGTTGGATATCCCCCTTCCCCCAGCAAAGCGAGCCTTCTCTTAGGGACCCTAGGCGCACAGTCCCGTTAAAGCTATAGGGAGAAAACAAGCCAGTTTCTTAGTAGCCTCCATTTGGAGAGGCACAGGAGCGTTTAGCAGTGCAAACCAAGAATTCAGAGGCTTAGGGCTTGTAAACCCATCAAGTCTGTCCAAATGTGACTGGCACCAAGCCGTGCGAGCCTCTCCTGCCTTTCACGGGATCAGGGTGTCCCTCTGGCCTGCAAAGCGGTCTGTTCTCCATGTAGACACAGCTATCATTCCCAGAGTCAACATCCTCCAGTCTCACAGCTGCCCCCAGAGCTTATCTGGAACCTTCTGGTTGCATCTCTGAAGAAATAAAATAAATTCCAATGTCAGCTGTTTATTTTTCCTTCTGTTCACACAAGACAGACCTCTTGCGGCTCCTGTGATCCTCAGTGGGTAATCAAGGTGACTTCCTGATTCCCAGGGGTGGGGCGGCAGGGGAGTGGAGGGCAGGGGCGAGGCCCTGGGGAGTGGGAGAATGAACCTCAGGATCCTTCACAGTGAGAAGCTGGGAGCTACAACTCCAGCTTGAAAGGAGGTGGGCGGGCAGGGCAGGGAGAACAAACACAAAACCTGCCTGATACAGACACGGCCACGTTTGCATAGCAGAGACCAAGCACTGCTTAGAAGGAGTGGTAATTGGATTCTCAGGTGAACAGGGACACTTTCCAAGCGTACAGAGAGAAGATGAAAACCCAGCCTTGAAGTGGAGGAAGGATATGGAATTCAGGATCCCTGCAGGGTTTGAGTTGAGCAGGCAGGCAACACTGGGAGGAAGAGGTTAGCAGCCGGTGGCTGGGGTGGGTGGTGAGGTGGAGGACTGGGAATATTAGGGACATGGCCTTAGATCATTCTTCTCTCTCTCTCTCTCTCTCTCTCTCTCTCTCTCTCTCTCTCTCTCTCTCTCTCTCTCTCTCTGAGCCAATGCTCAACTCTTCCCCTTAAGAAAAGACATTGCAGGATCACCTTGAGTATGGTGTCTGTAAATGGGCCTTTATTATCAGCAGCAGATAATTTGTGCTCTACCTTTCATTGCTTGGATTAAATGGTTCTTTGTCACGGCTTTCTCTTTGGGCACCCAATCAGTTCCCCCCCTCAAAAAAAGACACAGAGACTTCTTATTCGTTGTATTAGTTATTAACGCTCAGCCTTATCTTGTGCTTGTCCCACTAGCTCATATAACTTATTTTAACTTTTTCTCTTCTATGTTTTGCTTACAGGCTTTTTACCTTTCATTCTGTATGTCTTACTTTTCCTGTTTCCTCCGTGGCTTGCTGACTAGCTGCTCCCTGGCTGGTTGACCCTGGGCATCTCTCTTTCTTTTCTCCCACGTTCTCTTCTCTCTTGAGCCTAGATTCCTCTTTCTACTTAATCTCTCTGCCCACCAGCTCCACCCATCTCTCTACTGCATAGTTATTGGCCATTCAGATTTTTATTAGACCAATCAAGTGCCTTAGGCAGGCAAGGTGAAACAAAAGTAACACATCATTGCATAGTTAAACAAATGTAACACTGTTTTACAGAGTTTACAGCAGTTCTTAATGACAGGGACTGGACTTGTCATTAGACTTGTCTATTCCTGGCACTTGTTTCTTAGGTGTTGTGGCTCTGGTAAATAGCAAAGCAAACATGTAAACCTTCCTATAGCCATCATGACTCAGCGAAGCCTTAGGGACTTGGAGGACAAAACACTCCGGGCAAACTTCCAAGTAACGTCTGGGCATTCAAATCAGCCCCTGGGTTTCCAGGAAGACTAGACAGCGAGGGCTTTAAAAAAGGGCACATTCAGGCCAGTCACACCTCACACCTGGATCCAGCATTAGACCTAATTGCTGTGAAGAGAATGAGCCCCCATCTATTCTTAAAGGTGTGTGTGTGTGTGTGTGTGTGTGTGGTGTGAGCATGCGTGTGTGTCCATCTAAGTTGTGGTTATTGTAGTTATGGGTGTATTACTGCAAGTCAAGGATTAGCTAACGCTAAGAGTTTGTGGTCAGGGGGTTTCCATGGTAACCCAAAGCTGCTTTACTCTCCTCTCCTTCCCTCCTCTGTGATAGGAGATACTCCTCTCAACAGGAGGGCCAAGGGTGGTTACAAAAAAGGGAAGTCATCCACCCAACCTCAGCTGCTCTAGACACTGGCTAAACCCAGCAAGTCTTCACTGATGTGATGGGCACGGAGCCAGTGGGTCACCAGCTCCCACTCCAAGGTCACCACTTTCTCAGAATCCACCCTGCCCTGAAAACCCTCTGGTGTTGTGGGCATAGCTGTGCTCAGAGACCCAGCTACACACTCTGGATTTCACATTCTCTGAGACCAGAATTTGTCTTTAAAACAAAGGAACAACGTGGAATTAGAAAGGAGACAGCTGGAAGAGCTAGAGGGAAGAATGGAGACAGGACAGGAGAAGGGGACAGGGCAGCAGAAGAGGACAGGGCAGGAGAAGGGGACAGGGCAGCAGAAGGGGACAGGGCAGGAGAAGGGGACAGGGCAGCAGAAGGGGACAGGGCAGGAGAAGGGGACAGGGCAGGAGAAAGGGGACAACTACTTCTGACCCTTCACTAGCTTAAAAATTAAAAATATTTTTAAATTTTTATTTATGTATCTGTGCGTGAGCATACACAAGTGTACGCAGGTGCCAGAAGAGAGCATCACATCCCTGGGCCTGGAGTTTCAGCTGGTTCCAATGGTCTGACGCGGGAGCTGGGCACTCACTGCTGCTTCCTCTGGAGGAGCAGCAAGTTTTGTGACCTCTCTCCAGATCCCACGCTGGTTTTGTGGTTGCTTGTTTTGAGGCAGAGTCTTACTAGGTAGCCCTGATTGGCCTGGTACTACATAGCCCAGGCTAGCCTAACTCCCAACAGTGCTCTGGCCTTCACCTGCCGAGTGGGTGTCACTCCTGCTGTTTTAAGTCAGCAACAGCTCCAAAGGGATTACAGGCAAAGGCGTTAATCAGAGGCCAGGACTTGGGCTCTACACAAATGTAGGTTTATCCTGTACATTTTGCAATCTGCAGGTTGCCTACCTGATAGTACATGGTACATAAGCCTGTAAAAACGCCTTCCTCCTACAGTGTATATCAAAAGTCCTCCCCAATTATTTCTGTAGTATTTCCTAATAAACACTTACCTTCTGGTAGAAAGAGCCACAGACACAGATTCTGTTTAATCTCACAACTGCTGGTGTGTCAAGTGTGGCTCCAGTCCCATCTATTAACTTGTTTCATGCCTACAATAACCTTAGACCAGAGGTGCCACTAAGAACCACCACTTTATGGAGATGCAGCTGGCACAGAGAAGTTACATAAGTTGTCCAAGGTCACACAGCAAGCAAATGGGAGAGTTTGTGCTTGTGACCTCCACTAACACCGATAGGGGAGAATTTAGAGAGCTGCCATCCAATCACCTAGCTTTACAGAGACTCAGTCTTTGACCTTTCCAAGGTCATACAGCCTACGAGCAGGTGCCGTGTACAAGTTTCCAAATAAGCCTTAGCGTTCCCATCCTGCCTCAGAGGCAAGTTCCTTATAGCAACCGCAGCTGCCTCCTGCTTTTGGGGGTTCAAGCCCTTGCTCCTTTCCTTAGAGGCCCCTACCCAGATGCCCTGTCAGACTGTCAGGCTCACCTTCCTGGTGACAGTGGAGGAGTTCTGCCCAGTAGTCCCTGCCGAGAGTGACAGCACCACCCACCACCCTGTCATCTCTGCCTAGCTCTGTCCCTGTCAGACGCCTCCCAGCTCACAGCTGTCTGTCAGCAGCTGCTCCAGGATATAAATAACCAGCCGTTGGCAGAGGCGCCCTGGGCCGGGTGGGAGGGGGCAGAGTCGGGAGGCAACAAGCAGTGAGGAAACAGAGGTCCCTCCTGTGGGCTAGGATGCCTAAAGCTCAGAAGAGGAAAGGAAACCTGGGCTTAGCAAGAGAAAGGGCCAGGGAGCCAGCTGTCACCGTGCCCCCAGGCTTTCCAGTGGCTGTAAGCCTGGTGCTATTGCACCAGTCCAATCCTTCAGTCCACACCCTGGTTCTTGAAGAAGGATTTGAGAGACTCCCCTCTCCTCCAGATTGTGGATGTGAGGATGCCTGCTCATGCTACGGGGAGGACTGTGCCAGAGAGGAGGGGTCCCAGAACCTGAGGCAAGCACAGAGTGGGGACAGGAAAGAGATGTAAAGAAAAGTTTGAGCAGGATGGAAGGACATGAGAACATTTATCAAGCCTCTACCAGGTGTTGGATACACACACACACACAAATATACACACAAACACACACACACACACACATACACATACACACACACATACAGACAGACACACAAATACACATACACACACACACATACACACACAAATATACACACAAATACACACACACACACACACACACACCACCTCATCTCCTCAGAGTATCTCTTCACTACTAAGGTTGTATGGTCACCCTCTTCCTCTGGGGGCCATCTGACCGCGATGAATACATGTTACTTTAGGAAGGCCCAGAGAGTGTCCCACTTGCTTAGGTGAAGTTGGGGAGGTGTCCCCTGCACACACATTGGACAGGACCGTCTATAACTGACAGACTGCCCTTCAAGGGGCTCAGGATGTATGATTCTTACACCTGTGTGCACTGGGCTCACCTACTGTTAAAGCAGAGAGCTGATCCCCTCCCACCCCAGGGCTTCTGAGTTGGCAGGTACATTGTTCACATTTTCACTTTTGAGTATATTTGTATGGCTTTGATGTTTAAAAACATATCTGGGTGGGGGAAGTAACCTTCCAAGAGAGTCGGGTTCTTAGAGCATTCTAAAACGCGGATTGGCCCATCCGGAGCGAGCCCTGCTTTGCCTGACCTTACGCCTCCCAGGCCCAGGATCCAGGCCATCAGAGCTGGCAGCCCTGCTTCACTTTCCCCCTGAAGTCCCCACGAAGACATTTCCTGGGCTCTCCCCTCAGCCCTTCCTCTCTGACTCCTGTCCATCCTGAATCTGTCCCACAGACTCTGTGAGGAAAATAATGTTCTTGGACCTAGGGTAATCTTGTTTCCCCGAGCTTCCTCTGTGACCACCCAAGCTAACAGTCACATCAAAGAGTGCTACTGCCCCAGCTTGGGGACCTCGCCTTTCGAACTTTGAGAGGCAGCTGGGCATGACAGGAGACAAACCTTCATAAGACCAAGGGGACTTCTGGAAAGAAGAGACTAAAGACGCTGCTCTCTTATTTACTCCACTGCAGGGACCTGACAGCCGTGACTAGAAACTCAAGCCCTACTGCTTGGCTAGGAGTGTAAGCCACCTGCACGATGTCTATAATGTCCAGGTTCGGTGGGGGGGGGACCTGGGGTGGAGGGGTAAGAGTGGGTCTGTGCTGTCATTTGGTCAGCAAGAGTATCTGTGGCAAAGCCCTGTGGGGCTATAGAAATAAATGGAAAACCATTGCTGATGGGTGGGATGTAGGGACAGGCTAGGCAGACACCCCTGAATCTGGTCATCTGTTCCTTCCGTGTGTGTGTGTGTGTGTGTGTGTGTGTGTGTATGTGTGTGTGTGTGTGAGAGACGCATGCATGCATGTGCACACAAATACACGCACGCACGCACACACATATACATGCATGCATGCACACACACACACACACACACACACACACTACACATGCACACACACACCCGTACACACACAGCTTTTCTTACCATCAGGAGGAGTGAAAGAGAAGACACAAAGATGGGGATGCTGAACTTTCTATTCAGAGGGTAGCTTAGAGGATACAGTCACATATTAAAAAAATCTGTCAGGCCCACCCACTGAGACGGTGGGGCTGATCTAATGAGAGCTCACCAAGGCCAGCTGGACTGGGACTGAAAAAGCATGGGATAAAACCGGACTCTCTGAACATGGCAGACAATGAGAGCTGCTGAGAAGCCAAGGACAATGGCACTGGGTTTTGATCCTACTGCATGTACTGGCTTTGTGGGAGCCTAGCCTCACCTTCCTAGACCTGGATGGAGGGGGAGGACCTTGGACTTCCCACAGGGAAGGGAACCCTGACTGCTCTTCGGACTGGACTGGAGAGGGAAGGGGAAGGGAGTGGGGGAGGGGGAGGGAAATGGGAGGCGGGGAGGAGGCAGAAATTTTTTAATAATAAAAAATAAATAAATTTAAAAAATAAAATAAAAAAATCTGTCAGGCCTGGAGAGATCGCTGAGTAGTTAGCACAGGCTGCTCTTCCAGAGGACCTGGGTTCAAGTCCCAGCACCCACATGGTGGCTCACAACTGGCTGCAACTTCAGTTCCAGGGCATCTGACACCCTCTTTCTGCCTCTGTGGGCTCTGCAGTCACATGGCGCACAAACAATACATGCAGGCAAACATTCACACACATAAAGTAAGAATAAAAGAAAAAAATAAAAAAAGCTCTGTGAACGTTGTGCCCTAAGCTGTGAAGCAGGCCACATTGGTCATCTTTCACCGTTTAGAATATTCGGTTTATGTCTCTAATAGAAGAATTGGCTATTGGCATAGTTGACCCTCCATATTCACAGGTTCATCCAAGGATTCAGCCCAAGGAAGGAGACAGACAGACAGACAGACAGACAGGCAGGCAGATCATAACAAATAACTGAAATAAACCTAGCTGTCCATCAACAGACAAATAGCTAATGAAAATTTGGCTTACATGTATATAATGGAATACTACTTAGTTCTAAGAAAGAAAGTTAAAAACTTTGCAGAACGGATGGACTTAGAACATATTGTAGGGAGCAGGGAAAGCTCTGAGTTAGTGAAGTCCCAAGAGAATGTGTATGTTGACATGAGCACAGCCATGTCAAGGACCCCAGAGCCTCGGACTCATGGGTGAATGGCAGAATCTTACCACCAAGATTAGGCTCAGAGGAAAATGGCAAAGCCCTCCTCAGGGGACAGAGTATACGTGTTGACAATGTTTGTAGAAAATGTCCACCATAGCTCTCCCACCATGCCCAAGGCCTGAAGACTGCTCCCCCCATAGAGACTGCTGCTACAGAGGTAGCTGAACCTATCTCCTAGATCCAGCTGTATCCCATAAACCCCGCCTCCTTGTTTATCTGCATACAATGAACCTGCCTCCCTGTTCAGCTCTATGCCATGACCCTGCCTTTCTACCCAACTCTGCATAATAAACACGCTGGCTTTCTCCGGCGTAGCCGCTTTTCCAGCAAGAGAGTCTAGGCCACCACCTTTCCGTGTTTCTGTGAGTCTGTCATTTCTTCATTCCTGTGCTGTCCCAATCAGGTCCAAGTCCTGGGAGTTGTGCAAGGACGCAGCAATCTCAGAAAGAAGTAAACTACATGCTCTTTACCATATGCAGAATCTAGTCTGGAATGCAAATGTAAACAATCGCACCTGCAGGTACGGTATAACATGAAGACAAGAGAACAAGAAAGGCAAGGGTGGTAAGCAGGTAATGACATGAGATATGAAAGAGGAGACAAAGATAATTGTTTTTCTGGTTCTGACTCTGTCAGGAGTCCGTGTTTGGTGGTGGATAGCACATGAAGTACATTCGCTACTGAAAGGGTGAAATTTACTGTGCTGCTCCACAGCTTCCATTCTGAGCGCCTATTCTAACTGCATAGAAGTTCACTGAGTTGTATAGACTTCAGCTCTGGTTAATCTGAGTGTGTGATGCTTTTATTTATTTGCACATTTTGTGTGTGTTTCTTTTAATAATAAAGGTTACAAAAAATTAGGGGAGAAAATACACCTGCATGACACATGTAGACTGTTTTTCTGATTGTTATTCCCTAAACAACACAGCATAACAACCGTTTGCATAGCATTTGCATTATTCTAGATATTCTAAGACATTCAGAGATGAGTTAAAGTGTTCCAGGGAGTGTGTTGTTATATGCAAATTACCATCTTCTATAAGAATCTCCAACATCCTCCAATTATCGTATTTGCAGGGGGCCCTGAACCCATCCCCTATGCTCATGGGGGATCATTGCATTTGCAGGGCAGAACTCAGACAAATGGTGAGCAGAGGGTGGGACTAGCAAACACGAGCACCTGAGTATGTCTGAGACCAGCTCTATTGAAGGCTGCTGCCAAGGAGAGGCCAGGGGAGGAGTGAGAAGGCTGAGGCACCTGAGCACTCAAGGGCACCTGCCTCCCTCCCACCTTGCACCCACCCATGTTCCTCAGTTCCCTAAGCATCTTCCTTAGCCTGGAATGCTAGTCTCTCCTGTCTAGAGCATGGGCTCTCTGTAGTCTTGACTCTTCTTGTCTGAAGATTTTCCAGATCTGTCCTTAGATTCTCCTGCGCCACCCCCATGTGTTCTGCCCTTCCTCATAGTGCAGAGATTTTCCTCTTACCTACATTTTCTTAGAGCAAAGGTTGCTGCTGGGGAAAGTTTGCATTTGAGTTAACTAAATAAAATTAACCTCGGGTCAGGAGGCTGAGTTAGCAGCTATTGACAGAAAGTAATCGTAGAGCATCAAAGAGCATCTGGAAGAGATAGAGAGATGCACCAGAAGGAGTAGGGAGGGGTTTGGAGTGTTGTGGCTTTTTTCTTTTGGCGGAGCAGAAGGATGGAATCTTCAGAGATGCCAGCAAGGAGAGAGGGTTAGCTAGTTGCTACTCAGTCTCTCTGAGCTAGCCAGTTCTCACCCCAACCTTTGAATCTCGAGTCTTATTTATAAATAGAATGATAGAGGTTTAGTTATAATTACCTTGAGGGGCAGTAACAGGACTGTTGCCTTTGGGAACAGAATTCTGCCAGGATGCAGCCTGAGCAGCCAGGCTGCTGTTAGAGAAGCAGGCCGGTGACTGTGGAGTTGCAGTTGCTGGCTGGCCACTGTGCTGAGGATACAGCAACAGGTTTCCTTGGCTGTCCTTTCAGACTCAGCATCCATGCGGTGAACAAGACACATACGGCTTAGGTGACAGTTAGAATCAAGTGGCGCTATTATAAAGGAATCCAAATCAGGGAAGCTATAAATGCCTGGTATTTCACCACAGACACCACTAAGACCCACCACAACAGTCCTTGAAGTGGGAACACCACTCTGGTAGGAGTGGCGTGTCTCTTGCCCCCAGCAGGTTCCCAGAACTCTGTGAACTTACCAGTCATTTCCTAATCTCCTAACACGATGAGAAATGTGGCCCCAGGAAACCCATACACTGAATTGTCTTGACCGGCACCTCAGTCTCCCACCTCAGAGGCAGCCCTGTTGGCATCGCCTGGTTTGGGTGCCCATCTCTATAGACAGGCATATCTGGGGGTGGGAGGATGAGACAGAGGATTCGTCGTGGGACACAGTCAAAAATGGGTGGGGGGGACAGCAGACTGTACTAGACAGACAAAACCACAGCTCCAGGCTGCTGAGCAGGCTAGACACATAAGCCCAGCTGAGAACATAGACTCCTCGCATGCACACGAGAGGCAAGGGCAGATCAGTACTCCAGACTGCACTTAAATGTTAAGAAGGACCTTGGTGTTTGGGGTCAGATGGAATTAAATGGGGAAGGCTTGTGGGAATTAGAAGAAAGAAAGCAACAGGTCTTTGGGGTCCTCATTGATGGCTTGGCAGGACAGAATGAGTTAGGGGATGGACTGAGAAGAAAGATGGAGAGACCAGAGGCTGTCACAGGCCCAGCATCCTGTCCCTACAAGCCTGTTCAAGGGCCTCTGGAGTAGCATCAGACACTCCCCACCCCTCATGTAGGATCAGCTTGTGGGAAGCAACATGTATAAAGAGGGAAATAAGGGAGGGGGCTCAAATTCTATGGAAATTAGAAATAATGATGGTGGGGTGGGAGAGAGAGAGAGAGAGAGAGAGAGAGAGAGAGAGAGAGAGAGAGAGCGCTCTGCTGCTTGTGAAAGGAGCAGAGGATGAGATGGGAGAGAACAGGGGCAGCTCTCACTGTTGTCATGGCGACACAGACAAATCCAACTCTGCGGCAAACACCACTCTGTGTGAGTCCTTTTCTGAGATAGAGCCCAAGACAGGCAGAAATGGGGACATGAAGGCCAGGGTGTGGGGATCACTCAGGCAGCCTGCATCTCTCCTCCTGTGTCTAGTCTGTACCACCCTCTGCAGAAAGGGATGTAAAGTGTGCCCGTGGCTTGTACACACAGGTTGGCTGGGTCACCGGGAGCAGCAGAGGTTGGTTCAGAGGTGGCCCTTTCCTGCTCAACACATATTGCATGGGACACAGGGATCTACTCTGAAATAGCAGGGCACACCTGTTCTGCTCTCCCTGGGCTCTCTGGAGCAAATCCCAAATACCAAGAAAGTCAGATGGCATGGCACCCATCTCCTCCCTTTTCGTGTCCCTGTTCCAATATTCTCTACTCTGTGCCTTTCAGTCGCCCCACTGGCCCCCCACGGCCCTCTTCTGCCCTCCTATCTTTTCTTCCTTAGCATCTCCCTTCTCCCCTTCTCCCTTGACCACCTTCTCTCTGTTGAAATTGAAACCGAAGCCAGAAGAGTAGGCGACAGCACGCAGGGACACTCGGCATTGTGCCTTCCCTTCCAGCTCCCCCATGCTCCCTGCAGAAGTCCCCAGAGGAATTCCTATCGTCAAGCCCCACAGGGACCCTGGCTATTCTGCCATTCAAAGTTTAGCAAAGCCCCAATTGAAACACCCCTCAACTCTCAAGGTGGAGAGCAGGGAGGCAGGTTTTCTCAGAGCGGCTGGAACACTGTAGTCCCATAGGAACCATGCTGGGCTTGCAGAGGAGGACATGTCAGCCTGAAAGGGTCACTGGACAGGAAGCCAGAAAGATGCTTTTTAGACTCAAAATTTGGTTCTGAGGAAGGGCCTCTGAATTTCATTTTTCTAAAATTGGGTTAATGAAGCCAACCAACAGGACAGGGCTGTTCCTAATGGCCTTGAAGCATCTTTCCTCAAGTAGCTGGGCCCTATGTCCAAGTCTCTGAACCCTGGAAACCTCTATACTAGAATAGCTATATTGCCCCCAGGCTAGCAAAAGGTGTCCTAGGATGTCATTTGGTCTCCCTTGGAGTGACTGTGTAGTGAGATAACTGAGACAGACCATGAGGAACAGTCATCCAGCAGGTACAATGTGACTCAGAGACCATGAGGAACAGTCGCCAGCAGGTACAATGTGACTCAGAGACAGACCATGAGGAACAGTCGCCAGCAGGTACAATGTGACTCAGAGACCATGAGGAACAGTCGCCAGCAGGTACAATGTGACTCAGAGACAGACCATGAGGAACAGCCATCAGCAGGTACAGTGTGACTCCAAGACAGACCATGAGAACAGTCATCAGCAGGTACACCGTGACTCTGAGACAGACCATGAGAACAGTCGTCAGCAGGTACACCGTGACTCTGATGGGCACATGAGCACATCTGTGACAGAATCACAGCTCTAGCTGAATTCTTCCCTGTGGTCTCTACATTCTATCCCCGTTCATCCATTAGCTGTGGTTGTCAAACAAACCGAAGCATTCAGAGCCCATTCTCATCTATGACCTCATTGGATCCTCATAGTTATTTCTTAGGGGGTCACCTTCCTCACTTCCTAAACTTAGAGATGCTGTGTGGCCTGTCTGAAATCACTCTGCACGTTAGACTTAACAAAATGCTTGATTACAAGATGAACCCCCCCCTTATCCATGGATTCCACAACTGTGGACCCCACTACCCAGAAATTAAAAAAAAAATTTCAGGCAGCTAGAGAAACAGTCATAGGATCTGACTCCCAGCACCCACATAGTGGCTCACATTAGTCTGTAACTCCAGTTCCAGGGGATCTGATGCCTTCTGCTGGCCTTTGTGGGTACTGGGCACACAAATGTTGCACAACTACACATGCAAACAAAACACACACATAAAATAAATAGATGTAATCTTTAAAACTCGAAGTCTGCACTGAACTAACAAAGTTTTTCCTTGTCATTATCACCTTGATTGTTCCTTTTCCCAGAGCATCTATGTTGTATCAGACATTGCAGTCTATAGATGATCTGAAACATACAGGAGGCTGTATAGGTTCTAGGCAGATATGATGCCTTTATATAATGGATGTGAATGCCCGTGGACTGGTATCTTTGGGAGGACTTAGGATCAACCTCCCACCCCAGGGATACTTGGAGACAGATAAACTTCCTGGGTCTTCCAATGGTTAGAAATGTCAAATTTGCCAACCAAGGATGGCACACTGCTTTGCAGCGTACTGTACTAACATGCAAGAGATCTGACATTGGTCCAGTGCAGCCTGGGATATGCGCCTCTTAGGTCTGCTGAATGAAATATGTGGGCAGCTGCCATCCAGGAGAAAAGAATGAGTTAAAAACTAATCTGTCTTGAGCAAAGTGGCTCCCTCCAGACTTGCGCCCTGCAGGTCCGTTAACGTCTGTACGCATGTACGGGGAACAGGTGTGTGTGAACACAGGCATTCAGGTAGGCGCACTCTCTCTGATGTCCTGAGTGTCCTTCCCGCATCCCCACGTTCAGGATAGCTCCCAGAGCAGAATCACAGATCTAGCTGAGGGAGCAGCCCCTGTCCCTGCTCTCCAAGCTCTCCCTGTGTGGGCAGGTTATGCACACACAATGACTTAACACAGTCAAAGAAAATACATAAACAAGCGTAGAGTAACAACCCAGCTGAGAGAGAGAGCCTTGCACGGCAAGCCAGGAGGTGGATGCTATGAGCAGGGAAACAGAAGTGGGGGCTGCTGATTCAAAGCAGCTGGGTTCTGGGCCCAGACAGACTCTCAGGGTCTGCTCTAGCAGGTATCTGTGCCCTGGCCATTCAGTCTGGCAACGAGGATGACTGAGTGGATATCTTAGGCCTGTGGACTCTGACCTAGAGACTGAGGCTTCTGGAGCAGGCATGAAATGGGGCAGGAAAACAGCGTGTCCCTGCCAAGGACTGGGGTCAAGTGCTTCTGTACGGTCCTTGGGCTGGCTACGAGCTGTAGTCGAAGATATCGCTGACATCTGCAAGAAGACTAGGCCTGCCCCGACAGTCCCTCAGAGCTGTGCCAGGACCATGTCCTCCATCCTGTAGGACCAGGTCTCTATTAGGTTAATGGTCTTCCAAATAAGGTCACAGAGTGGCTGGAAACCCAAGCCCAGTACTTAACGGGAGGCTTGCATAGGGTTCTCTTACTCCCAAATGGCCTCATTTGAGGTCTTTTGGAAGTTGATTTAAACGAAGCTTAAAAAAAAAAACAAAACAAAATAAAATAAAACAATAAACACAGTCCCTACAGTCCCTACCTTGTACTGCCTTGTATCCCAGGCTTTATGTTCCCTGGGCTCCAGTTCCCTGCTTGTAATCTGAACCACCCCGAAAAGACATAAAGATGTCTGTTTGAAGAGTCTCTGCGGAGCCACCTCAGCGCTGGCTCTCTGTTGATGTGGGTAACTGCCATGGAGGAATGTGGAGACACCAGCCCTCCCTCCTGCTGTCCTGCCCTGTGAACCTAGATCTGAATGAGCCTGTGAGCTGGGGTCTGAGCTGCTGGAGTGGGAGCAATGGCCCCGCCTTGGGAGCTCCTTCTCCCAGCACTGGTGATGCTTCTGCAGTTTACAGCAGGCACCTAATTTATAAGCTGTTTTTACAGCTGTTGTCAAGCAGCCACAAACCAAAGAAATAAAGTAGCCAGAGGAGCAATGTCTTGTCTACCTTGGCCCGCCCAGCCTGTCTGCTGCATCAGGACGTCTCTCTGTGGGGGCAGGAGGATGAAGAGCCCCTGAGCACACCTACAAAGCCACTTCCTTAGGAACAGGTTTCTATGAGGTTAACAGGACAAGGCGTGGTCGGCTAAGCTAGTAGGAAAGGAGCTGCTCCTGCAAGGGACACCTCAAGGGAAAGCTCCCCGGCCTCCTCCGGAGAGAGGGCATGTGTCCAGACCTCACTGCCCCTGGCCCGGGATAGCAGGATCCCTTAAAACTGGGGACTGCCTCCCCAGTTCTTCTCTCTCAACTGCCAAGGGATGGAGGCAAGAGCGTGCTTGCCTGAGGGAAGACTGATGATGTTGTCATCCCGAGGCTTCCTTCATCCTCCCCGGGGGACAGTGCAGCTACTGCTCTGCCACACTCAGCCCTCCTGATCCATCATACTGTGTTATCAGCGCCAATAAGCCAGCTCAGCACCTCTATACTAGTGCCGTTTGCTGTGGGTGGCCACAAATACCTGTCCCCATAGCACAGGGCACCTCACAGCACTTCCGTGTCTTCTCTTTGTCACTTTAGGTCAGGCCCGCAATATGCAGGGGACCAAAAATTAGAAGAGGGATTGAACTGAGTGATCCTGGGGAGAAAAAGGTCTGAGTCACAGGAAGTGGCATCAAACAGGGATGAGGCCAAGAGGGTTGAGTGTGGGAGAACTAACCAAATGGAGCTGGGACCACCCCACACCCTCTCCAAGCCTGCAGGTTGTGGCCATGTCTGGCTGCTACTCCACACTCCCCACCCATAGAATGTTCAAACTCCTCCCCAAAAGGTTCTCTCCAGTGTCTCCAGTGACATTGTCAAGGCCTCTCATTCTTCCTGCTGAGCGCAGAGGACTGATGACCTCCCCAGGGACTTCGAGTCCGGTAACAGAAGAGGGCTGAGCGCTAAAGCCTGGATTTCCTGGCTGGAGAGAAGATAGCTGTTCCCCTTTATGAAAAGAGGGAAATTCATGATGACTATTGCTGAATCCTGTAGGCCGTGGCTCAGCACAAAAAAACCAGCTGCAGCCACAGCCCTGGAGCAAGACCCCCCTCTCTCCACTGGAGCAAGACCCCCCTCTCTCCACAGCCTCTCTCCCAAACCACGGGCTCTTCAGGGTCTGCTCAAAGGCCCTTTGCTCAGGACAGCCAGCCTGAGCAAGGGTCCCACCTGCATTCTCCAGTCTACACACAGAGGGCCACAACCGGCTCCTCTTCACTCACTACCGCTCTCTCCCTTCACTCTTGGCCAGTGCCACCCCCTTCTTCCTCTCCCTACCCACTGCCCTCCGTCAATCCCCCACCACTCAGCAGCCACACAGGGCCACTCTCAGCCAGGAGAGTGAGGGCCACAGGGGCGCTTGCTTTGTCTGATGTTTAGTGGTTGCCCTTGAGGAGGTCACAGATGAGCGGATGATCACGGCCTGGTGGTCAGGAGTGATGGCCAAGGCTGCCTGTCTAGGTGGCTTAACGGTAAAGAATGTAGAAGGAGCGGCGGGCTGCGTTCCCGCCGTCCCAGCTCCCGGCCACCAGGCTAGCTTATGCCCCGAAATAACAACACACAAACTGTATTCGTTAAACACTGCCTGGCCCATTAGTTTCAGCCTCTTATTAGCTAATTCTCACATATCTTGCTTTAACCCATATCCAGTAATCTATGTAGCACCACAAGGTGGTGGCTTACCAGGAAGATTCTAGCGTACGTCCATCTTGGGCCGGAGCTTCATCGCATCTAACTCACTTCCCTGCTTCCCAGCATTCTGTTCTGTCTACTCCACCCACCTATGTTCTAACCTATCAGGCCAAGCAGTTTTCTTTATTAATTAACCGATGAAATCAACAGATTGATAGAAGACCCGCCTCCATCAAAAGAAACCGGAAAGATGACGTGAACTGCCATATCACAGAGCAATACGGCAGAGCAAAGGCTAGACCTGAAGCATGTATTGTCTCATGTGGATCTGGTGACAGCCTGGACTTCCCTCCCAGCACTGCCGACTTCTAGCTGTGGACCATTGGCACACCGCCAACTTGTCTGGGACTTGGTTTCTTTGCACGCGTGTCAAGGGGTGGTGCTTGTGGGGATCAGAGTGAGATGACCGACCGTTGGGCTCAGCAGACCTAGGTCATGGCCGGCATTTTACAGGAGCGGAGGCAGGAGAAGCAGGAAGAACCGTAAGAGCTGACACTGCTGTGTGCCAGTCACTTGGTGTGCAGCTCCTCACATCTACCCTCTGAACAAGGCTCTTCACACAAGAGAAAGAAATTGGCCCTGGAGCCCCATCCAAGAGGTGTGGAGACAGAGTACTCACAAACCCCACTCCCGCCCATGGCTGTCCGGGCCCAGGTGCCTCCTATGCAACCCTCTGACCCTTAGCCCATGAGCATCTGTTGATGTTTACCAAGCACTTTAGGAACAGAGGACAGAGGACTTGGGGAGGAAGGACACTAATATACACAATAGCCAGCTTTCCAGGCCCTTGTCAAATAAGAGCATATGAGTGGGACCCAAGAAGGGCCCTGGGGGTGGGGCAATAAGAGAAGGTCTCACAGGAGCTAGGGGCTCTAGGAGGAGCTTGGGAGAGCAGATGCTATAGGAAATGATGCAGATAACCTGAGTGTCAGGGTGCATACCCGTAACCCAGCACAGGGGATGTGGAAGGTAAGGGATTCCAAGTTAACCTCGGCTGCATATAGAGTTTAAGGCCAGCCTGGGCTATTGAGATACTCTCTCTACAAAGTTATCAATAGGAAAAAAATAAATAAAAGAAGGCCCAGGGACAGGATGGGTGTCACTATGGAAAGTGGTTAGGGAGCCCCTCATACGCCATCTCTTTTATGTGTTTTCCCTTCTTTTTTTTTTTTTGTTTTTTGTTTTTTGTTTTTTTGGTTTTTCGAGACAGGGTTTCTCTGCAGCTTTAGAGCCTGTCCTGGAGCTAGCTCTTGTAGACCAGGCTGGTCTCGAACTCACAGAGATCTGCCTGCCTCTGCCTCCGGAGTGCTGGGATTAAAGGCGTGCGCCACCACCGCCCGGCTCCCTTCTTTAAACTTCATTAGCACTGTGTGTGCATAAAGTACACGTGGGCGCATGAGTGCCATGGCATGCTTGTGGACCTCAGAAGACACATTGTGGAGCTGAGTCTCTGCTTCCACCTTTACGTGGTTCCTAGAGATTAGCCGCAAGTCATTGAGCTTTCGAGGCAAGTACTGTTACCCGCGGAGTCATCTTACTGGCCCTCTCTCCTTTCTCCCTCTACTCATTCAATCATCCAGTAAATCTTTCTGGGGCAGCTCTGGCTGTCAGTCACTGTGCTGAGGCTTGGTGGTGAGTGACGGGGATGAACAAGGTCACAGCGCTCAGTTCAGGCTGCCGACCAATCACAGTATAAAGGGAGACGTGGAGGAAGACAAGGACCACCGCTGAAGAGTATTTTTAAAAGACTGTCTGGATTGAATATGTATAGAGTTTTCCCTTGTCATCATTTGCTAAACAATACCAAAGATGGCTATTTTCATAACATTTATATTGTTTAGGAATTATATATTATATTGTTTAGGAGAGACAATTCCAAGTCTCGAGGAGGACATGCTTAGGTTCTAGGCCAAGACTGTGCCATTTGTATAAAGGGCTTGAATACCTATCAGCGGAGTTGTGTGGAGGCCTGGCACCAATCTCCCTCAGGCACCAAAGGATAGGATCCAAGGGAACAAAAGGGGTGGCCCTTTTCTGTCCCTGTGGCATCATCAGGTAAGGTTCCCTAGAAGAAGTGGGGGCTGAACCAAAGCAGGAGGGACACATCCACAGAGTGACTCAGAGACAGTCATAGCTACTATCACCATCATCGGCGTTGTCAAAAGAGCATACATTTGGTGAGGGCTTGATAAACGCCAAGGACTAGATTAGACACTTTACACACATTGTCTTCTGACGCTCAGGACAACCGTGTGCGACAGATGCTATCCATTACCCTGCTTAGAGATGAAGGAATGGAAGCTGGGTGTTTGCAGGCTTGTCTAAAGCCATGCGGCGAGGAGGTGGTACAGATGTGTCCCTAGCTGCTCATCGTCTTACTGAACTCTGAGGTCATGGGGCATGACATTAGGAGATACAAAAAAAAAAAAAAAGTCCTGACACTTGCTTTGGAAAGCCTGCAAGTCCCTGTTGCAACTACGAAAGAAGACAGAAGATAGGAGTGTGTGTGTGTGTGTGTGTGTGTGTGTGTGTGTGTGTGTTAACACATTGGAGAGTTTTAGGCTTCTCGCAGTACTTTCCAGGTCACACCAACTACCCACACCTTCAGGGCCTTGGCCACCCTGCCCACGGTGAAGGATGACAAGCCTGGAGTTTTAAAATGCCAGAGCATAGAAAGGCAAAGTCGGAGATGTTTCTTTTTCTCTACCTGCTTCCCCAGTTCCAGAAGAATCAGTGCCAAGGGAAGCAGGGAGTGTGGGTGCTCTTTAGCCTTCACCGGGTGCCTCAGACGATGGATGTCCTATGACTGACTGCTGTTTTGTAAACTCCTCAGTGAAAAAACCAGAGCTATGGTCCACAAGCAAGTATTTGCTTAGAGTCAAAAGACCTGCACTGCCTTTATCCACTGGGAGACTCTGGGTCCCACCCACAACGTGAGGGGCTTGGTCCAGAAAACCTTGTCCGTTTGTAAGGAGCCAGGAAGAAAGTGTTGGGGGCAGGACAGGAGGGGGTGGGGTACAGGTGATCTGATTGCCTGTCTTCCTGGGAGCTCCTACAAGGCTGAGCAGCAAAAGACAGGCGTGTAGCTGGGTGAGCAGCCTGTTCCATTTTGATAAGAGCAGAAAAAGGCCTGTCTTTCTCTTCCAGAGATCTGTGCAGGCGGAATGAGCTAGGTTTCTGAAGGGGAGCAGGCCTGTTAATTTAACCAAGACTTCAAATAGCTCATTCCGGCTCCTGAGTGGAGGGAAGCGCCATGTATCCCATGCCCTGGACAAGGTGGAGGCTGGGATCATCAGAAGGGTGGCAGGCTTAGGGAACACAGATTTGGTTCCAGAATAAGGCAGCTGGGCGAATGCTGTTCTACCATAATTGAATTCAGGGTCTTCCTCCAATTTGAAGGTGAAGCTGATTAGGCTTAGGACAAACAAAAACAAATCTAGTTTATCATCACAATTCACAGAGTAGGTAATCCACTTAGAATATAATGTCCCAAGAGCTGGCATAGGCTTGAGAATCAGGCGCTCCCAAACACGATTATGATGAGTCGGGAAAATGGATTCATTGGAGGTCGAAGGAGAAATGAAGTATTCAGCTCTGTTCCTAACATTTGAGCCTGCCAAGGAGGCTCTGCCCATCCCAAATCACTCCAGCTCCAGGAGAGATCAGGCAGGTCCAGGACTCGAAGACAATGGCAAGGTAAAATGAAAGAAGCTTCTTTAATAAGAAATAAGCACTTTATCTAGAAGTGATTACATATGCATAGGAAGTTGCAAAATAGTAGAAAAAGAGCAATGAATTCCTCACCCACATCTCTTTAATGGCAAACCATATCGAGTGACTACCGTATAATAACAAATCGGGAAATGAAGGTTAGACAATGCACAGACCTCTCTTGGTGTGTGTGTGTGTGTGTGTGTGTGTGTGTGTGGTGTGCAGTGTTTGTGTGCAGTGTGTGGTGTGTGTGTGTGTGTGTGTGGTGTGCAGTGTTTGTGTGCAGTGTGTGGTGTGTGTGTGTGTGTGTGTGTGTGTGATGTGCGGCGTGTGTGTGGGAGTTGTGAATGTGGGGTGTGTGTGTGTGGTGTGTATGTGGTGTGCATGTGTGGTGTGTATGTAGTATGCATGTATGTGGGTGTAGTGTGCATGGTATGTATGTGGTGTATGTGTGTACTGTGTATGTATATGTGTAGCATGTGTGGTGTATGTGTGTGGTATGTGTGGTATGTATATGTGTGGTGTGTGTGTGTGTATGTGTGGTATGTGTGGTGTACGTGGTATGTGTGTGCTGTGTGTATGTGTGCTGTGTGCTGTGTGTAGGTGTGCTGTGTGTGTGTATGTGGTGTGTGTGTATATGTGCTGTGTGTATGTGTAGTGTGTGTGTGTGCTGTGTGTGTTGGCGGGTGTCACATTGTCACCATCATGATGGCCGGAGCTCAGAATTACTCCACTGACAGAGACCCCACACACTGTCCCTTTAGAGTCATAGCACAGCTTCCCTCCTCAAGCCTTGACAACCACTCACCTGTTTTCCATTTGTATAATTCTGCCATTCTGAGGACGTCTTGGGAACAGGATCGTGCAGTGTGTGACCTTTGAAATCAGTGTTTGTTCCACTCTGCACAGTGCCTGTGACATCCATCCATGTTGCCACATGCATCGGTCAAATAATCTTTTTTTTTTTTTTTTTTTTTTTTTTTTTTTTTTTTTTTTTTTTTTTTTGCTGCTGGGCAGTACTTGGTGACACTGATGTACCACACTTGGTCTAATCATTCACCCACTTAATGCCTTTTACAAATGAAGCTGCTGTGGCTTGTGCCGGATTTTCATGACCCACGACACTCTCTAGGAAGGCCAGGGTAGTAGTTACTAAACACCTGGCAAAAGCAACTTAAGGAAGGAGGGTTTATTTGTCTCACAGTTCTAGGGGGTACAGCCCGACATGGCAGGGAAGGCATGGCGGCAGGCACGGGAGGCAGCTCATATCGCATCCACAGTCAGGAACCAGAGGACAGTGAATGCGGTACTCAGTCTGCTTTCTCCCACACAGACATGCTCAGAGACTGGTTTCCATGGCGATTCTAAATCCCTTCAAGTTGGCAACCAAGACTAACCATCATAGCAAGTATGTTTGCTTTGAAAGAAGTTTCAGATAGGGGTGAGTGAGCAGAAAGCACATCTGAGGGCCAGACAGATCTCGGCTATATATTCAGGGGTGTTCTCTGTGCTTGGGATAGGGCTCCACAGGGAAAGAAGCAGGCACTTATGGCCCTTTAGAGACTGAGGCCGCTGCTCTCACGGCTGGGAAATGAAAAGGGTAATGGAAGGAAGAGCAATCCGCACTTCAGAGCTACTCAGAGCAACCTGGGGAGAACTTAGGATCAAATTTCAGTCATCAGAGTGATGTTGGCCTCCAATAAATGCCTAACCATGCTAGAAAGATGGGGTGCTCAGGATGGTAGCCACACCATAATAATGTGCTGGTAAATCAGAGCGGGGTGCACGCAGCACACAATCAGTTAGGCTGAATTGTTCACTAAGAAGTCTCATGGTCCAGCCCCAGCTTCTCCAAGGCTCACCTACTGGGAGGGCTGCTAAGCAGAGAGCACCCGACCACCTCTCCTCCTGGATGGACACTCAAGGAAGCCCTGCTCGGCACTAGACTTCTGGCCAGTGCCAAAGAGATTGGCATGTGAGCAGGTGATTACATTTGGAGGTAAAGCAAGTTTGAGGGCTGGGGTCTCGCCAAGGCTTAGCCAAGGCTTAGGCCGCCTTAAGAAAATTAGCATCTGCCTAGAGCCTCTCAATAGAGGGCAGACAGGAGGGCATGTGGAAGAGGCGAGTAGGAGCCTGGGCAGCAAAGGCTAGTGCTGCACACCCAGCGGGGAGCCAGGCCCCAGTGCAGTGATAAGCAATTTATAATAATTTAAATGTTTTGTTATATGCATGTGCATACATGTGAGGGAATGGCATGTAGGGTACCTGTGGAAGTCAGAAGGAGGCACTGGATACCTTGGAGATGGAGTTATATAGATGTGAGCTGCTCAACATGGGTGCTGGGAACCAAAGAGCAAAAAACACTCTTAACCACTGAGGCATTTCTCCAGGCCCATGTTTTCACGATTTAATACCTTAAGATTCAAGAAACATGTATCTATTGAATTTCCTACTAGACGCCAGAATGATCAAAGATTTCGAAGAATGAGGAAGAGACTTGGACAAGGAACCAAAAGACTGTTGGGTAATCCCCACCAGGCATGGCCTAGGCCTCTCTGATTTCCTGTGTTTTCATTCTCCAATGGGGAATAGGGGGAGTTTATCCTCCAAGGTGGGACTCAGCTGGAACTGGAAAAAAAAATAATCAAAATTCTGCCTTTGGAAAAATAAATACGATTTTATTTTTATTAATTTATCTAACAAAAAGTCGAGTTAGTTGGGATCAACAATATGGCCTTAGCTAGTGTGGACACACAGAAAAGCAGTAACTCTCAACTGAAGACAAAATTCTGGAGCAAGACGCAGCAGAAACTCCAAACAGGAGTGACATTCTGTTTATACTGAAAAGAACTTGAATAAAAAGGAAAAACTAAAACACCACTAACCAGTTAGAAGGTGGCACTCTCGGGGACCCTTGCAGCTCTTCCGTCCATCTCTCTGTCCCTCCAGGCCTTTAGGAATGTCAACCTGTCCCTTTTGCCCCAAAGACTGAGTGAAGGCAGAACTGTCATTTTGGAAATAGAAGTGGACCAGCTGAAAGTCTCCTCAGTTGGGGACATGCCTGGTGTCCACCTGGGGATAGGGGTTAGAGCAGGAAGCTTCTCGTTGGGCATGTGTGTCGCATGTGTGTCACTAGGAAGGCTGGAGGACAGGAGGGCAGGTAGTAGGACTCCAGCCCCTCACAGCCATCTGGCAGTCCCCAAAGTATTCTGAGCACCAGTCCGTGGGAAAGGAGCCAGATCAGCATTTTCTCTTTGTCCTTAAGAAAGAAACACTCCAGATAATTTCACCAGGACGGAGGAGAAGGAAGCGCTGAAGTAGCAAAGGAAATAAGTTAACGCCATCTCAGCTAAAATCACACACAATTAAAGCCTGGATCTGAACGAGCTTTCTTGTACAGAGAGCAGCCTAGACATGGCAAACACTGGTCACTCATTCAAGCCCCTGACACTGTGCAGGAATGCCAGGGAAGGAGCGGTGCTGGTTTCTGATGCTGGTTCTAAGCCTTGGGTTTCCCCATTGATGTCTGAAATCCTACCGTTCTGTGGCTAGGGTGTCCAGATGAGTCCCATAGGAAAAACATCTTCCCTTTGGAGTGAGACCTCCCTAGGCAGAGGTGTTGGCTAAGGTTTCTGTCCTGCCCGGTTCCTGCAGCAGTTAAGTCCCAAAGAAATCACACAGAGGTCTACATTAGTTATAAACTGATTGCCCCATTAGCTCAGGCTTCTTATTAACTAATTCTTATAACTCATGTTAGCCCATAATTCTTGTCTGAGTTAGCCACGTGGCTTGGTACCTTTTTCGGCAAGGCAGTTACGTTTTCCTTCCCCTGAGTCTGGGTCACAACTGGAGATTGAGCTTCCTCTTCCCAGAATTCTGTTCTCATTGCCCTGCCTCTACTTCCTGCCTGGTTGCCCTGCCTATACTACTTCCTGCCTGGCTACTGGCTAATCACATTTTGTTAAAAATAATACAAGTGACAGGGTAAATGACCATTGTCCCACAGCACAGAGGCAGAGGCCTGGGGTGTCTGCAGGCTCTGGACTTTTAGTGATGCAGAAACAAGCCACGATGACTGAGGGCTCTGGACTCTACTCAGTATTTCGGGGTAATCTCTGTCTTGAGGCTGCCAGACTCCCTTGCCCAGGAAGGATGAGTTTCTCTTCTTTCTCCTACTTTTCTCCTTTTAGGTTTTCTTTCCTGGAGAGACAGAACATTGTTTGATCCGGGGAAACATTTATTCCCTTAGAGCCCGGTCTGCACACTCCTGGCTTGTGTATGTTTATAACAGTGGGACCAATAAGAATAAAGACTAAAAATAGACCCAGGTAGCAGCTGAGGGGACAGACTGTGGGCGTGGTCCTTGGAGAGCCCTAAGATGGATACGGGAATTCATCCAAATATTAGAAGTCAGACCATAATGACTTTTTTTCTGAAATAATAAGAAGTAATAGCAGGAAGGAAGAGACAATGGTTAGAGAAACAGTCTTTGAGTTTTGTTTTTAAAGAACAGGAGACTTGGAGTCCCGGTGGATGACATGTTCAGAAATGAACAGAGTCTGACTGGAAAAGAAGACAGTGTTCAACCTAAGAATGCCCAGCACAGAGGGATGCATCTCCTTCTTAGCACACCCGACCTGTAACCTTTTTGCTGGCTTTGGGATTAAATAACCAAGGTTCAACAGTAACTCTTAGGAAGGATCCACAGACTCAGTACCCACACATGTCTATGGGAACCCGGGGCAGAGGGACTACTGAATGCCAGGACTCAGTACTCACGCATACGCCCGGGACAGAGGGACTCAGTACCCACACATGTGTCTATGGGAAACCGGGACAGAGGGATTACTGGATACCGGGACTCAGTACCCACACATGCATCTATGGAAACCCGGGACAGAGGGGCCACTGAAATATGCCCCTCTTCTATGTCATCTGCTTTTGAAGTGGGTCTCCACCTGCATTTTCGACACCAACTAGAGGAGAGGGGGTGATGAGCCCATGGGGATGGTCTTCCTGACAGCCTGAGGGCTGTGCTGAGGTGGCCAGAAGTTAAATCTATGACCCAGAACTTTGGTAAGCCTCACTTTCCCTGCTACCTGGGGCATCCGGAAAGTTCACTCCTCCAGCAAATACCTCAAGAGCAGGACTCCAAGGTGCAGCGTCGCTCCGACCCAGGCATTCCAGGCTCCCCGCCAGAAGCCCCAATTCTTGATTTGTGCACTGATTCCCCTTGGCTTAAAAGTATGTCCACTGGAATGAGCCAGCTGCGCCACCACCAAGGCTGCCTGGCCCATCTGTTTCCAGATGTGCTGTGTGATACAGAGCCCTGCCTCCAGCTTCAGACTTCTGAGAGCCGCTCTCTTGCCTATTGGGGTCTTATGGAGGAAGAGCAATCTCTCACCCGCTCCATGCTCCTTCTCCCCAGAACACCATTTCCTCCAGCGATCTTTCTTTCTTTCTTTCTTTCTTTCTTTCTTTCTTTCTTTCTTTCTGTCTGTCTGTCTGTCTGTCTGTCTGTCTGTCTGTCTGTCTTTTTTCTTTTCTGACAGGATTTCCCAGTGTACCCTGGAAGTCACTGTGTAAATCAGGCTGGCCTCGAACTCACAGAGGTCTGCCTGCCTCTGCCTCTGGAGTGCCAGTATCAGCGGTGTGCACAGCCACACCTGATTCCCCTGGGGATTTTATGAATACATTCAAGTAAACGGCATGGGTTTCGGTTACCATATTGCCCAGTCTGTTTTAGATACTCGGGTTCCATTTCAGAAGCACAAAATACAGGTGCATCATTTGCAGGTAACTAAATATGGTGTTTATGTTCACACCTACAAACAACTGGGCACCAGGACCTCAGTGAGGAATGTAATTTCCGTTATCACATTGTGTACGGGTGAAAACAGATTCATCCCACACCGTTCTTACCAGCAGTGCCATTTCCAGGAATCCCAGGCTAAATGCAAGGGCTTCCTGCGGCTCCACAAGCTTAGCTATCTGCAGTACATGGCTGGCTGCCTTTCTGGCTCATCGAGCTCCCAGGGTATCTGTGGGTGCTGGCAGCTTCCTAAGGGCAGGTAGCCAGGGACGATCCTGGCTTCATGGGGCCCTATTAAGAAACAGAGGACAGAAACAGTCGATTCTGGGGCTGGGGATGTAATTTAGTTAGCAGCGCAATTGTCCAGCATGCATCAGGCCTGGGTTAGATCCCCAGTGTCGTCAAAAAAAATTTAAATAAAATAAAAATAAACAGTGAACTCCAAAGAAAATAACAAAGCACCCACAAAATCAGCTCCAATGGTAATCATTTAACTTTTAAAACTTTATTATTTTTATGTGTATGGGTACTTTGCCTACTTGTATGTCCATGTACCACATGCAAGTCTGATGTCTGAGGAGACCAGAAGAGAGCATCAGATCCCTGGAGCTACAGCTGGTTGTGAGGCACCATGTAGGTGCTGGGAAACAAACCTGGTCCTCTTAAGAGCAGTCAGTGCTCTTTACTGCTGAGCCCTCTCTCCAGGACTCACCCACCCTGACTCCCAGGGGTGATTTTTAGCTAGCACTAGACAGAAAGTGCTGGAAATGTGGCCCCTTTCTCTTGATAGCCCTTCGTTCAGTTTATCATAAACGCCTACATTAAAACATTTCCCGCTTATAAGCTGGCTTTCCCTCCCACAAAGAACACCATACAATTCCCACCTTGCCAGCTGATGCTCCTGGTGCCCCGCAGGTGAGAAGCCTCAAGCTTTAAACTGCGTTAGCTTCACCGTTCATATGTGTTGGGCTGAGCTGCTAGGCTGTCCGTCTGCTAGGACAGAAGACAAGGCTGTACCCTGGTGTGGTGGTTTGAATAGGAATGGCCCCCAGAGGCTCATAGATTTGAATGCTTAGTCACCAGGTAGTGGCACTCTGAAAGGACTAGAAGGATTAGGAGGTATGGCCTTGTTGAAAGAAGTACATCACTGGGGGTAGGCTTTGAGGTTTCAAAAACCCATGCCAGGCCCATCTCCACAGCCCCCCCCCACACCCTTTGCAGGTAAGGACATAGCAGCTTTCAACTATTTCTCCAGCACCATACCTGCCCACACCATGCCCTGGCTGTGATAATAATGGATCAAGGCTCTGAAACAGTAGGCAAACTCCTAATTAAATGCTTTCTTCTGTAAGAATTGCCTTGGTCGTGGCAATACAACAGTAACTAAGACAACTGGGGTGGGGGCGGGTAGGGGCACAGAGCAGTGGACACTCCAGCCAGCATATTTGAAAGCGAGGTCTACCCAACCATTCTGCGTGACTCCCACATTGACGCCTACTCCCCTAGGGTCACATTTCCTGTGGTTGAGCCTCTGGTGGAACAGACGTTCTCCCTGACCCCTGAGGCCCCATCCTACACTCCCTGAGATGGGAGCTGAGCAAAGGAGGCACGCAGCAGTGGAAGGTCCTTGAAAAGGAAAAATGCTACTTCGTCCAGCCTCTCTCCTCGGTTTGGGCTCATCTTTGAGACACTCTCCTTATGTGTTGTATGCTCAGGCTCCAGGCTCCTCTCCTTAGAGCCTCCAAATACACAAACTGCACACCCACCAGTTCAGGGTCCTGATCCCTCCACTACACAGCCGAGTGAAGTTGAACCCAGGATTATTTCTAGGGGTACATAATCCCAACATCCCTCTCTCGAGACCCTCTGATGTTCTCGAGTCTTAGGCTCCCTGACAGGACAACAGACTTACAAAACCCAGAGATTAAACTTGGAGGGCAAAAGGTCAATAACAGAGCCATTAAATCCTCTGCATAAGTACCCACAGGCTTCCAAAGGACTGTACATTGAGTCCCCATCTCCTCCCAGGGAAGCGTCTGCCTGAGAATGGCACCGCTAGCAGAGGCAAGTGGATCTCTGCATGTTCAAGGCAAACCTGGTCTTCCAGTGCATTCCAGACCTTTCTGCCATCAGACTGCACACACTGATGGTGGCTTTAGGGCTAGAAGAGCGAAAGACTCCTTACCAGTGTCTTGTAAGATCAGACTCAAAAGCCTGGGGCCGAATTTTGAACCCCTCTACCTACCCACTTAGGCTCTCCCAAGTCTTCCTTACAAGACTTTTGAGCATGACCCTGTCTCAAAAAACAAAACAGAAACAAAAACTAAAGTTTATTTGGGGCTGGAGTCAAGAGCACTGGTTGCTCGCCCAGAGGATCTGGGCTCGATTTCCAGCACTCACATTTACAACCAACTGTGACTCCAATTCCAGGGCGTCCAGTGTCTGCTTTCCCCCTCTGTGAGCACCGCACACATGTGGTACAAGGGAAAAAGCAGCCATACATATAAAGTAAAAATAAAGGGGAAATGGGAGCATGGAGAGAGTTGAGAGAAAAGTGGTGTTGTTTACTGTGATGCTGTGTCGTGACACCAGGCCCACCTTAGACACGTGCCCTGTTCCACCTCAGATCAGCCTCAAATGCACATTCATTGTTACCCCCGTTCTGAAAGAAGTGTAACAGAAAACCTCCTCCACGTGTGGACTCTTCGCGCAATGGCCATGAGTTCTGATCTCAGCCTTCTTATGTCCTAATTATAAGAAGTTGATCTATTTCCAGAGTCCTAGGCTTGGTGGGAGAGTCTTCTTTTGCTGCTGTGTTTGTTTTCTTTAAGTGTTGAGGACTGAACCCAAGGCCTTATGCACACTAGGCAAGTGCCACGCCTCTGAGCCCCACACCCGCTTTTTTACTTTTGTTTTGAAGTAGGGTCTTGATAAATTGCCCAGGCTTATACTCTTCCTGCCTGAGCCTCTAAAACAGCTGGGTTAGGCATCATTGTGCCTGTTGTACTTTTCAGTTAGATGATTCACAAATGAGATCACCACCCTTGCCTATGGTGCACAATCAGCAAATGCCCATTCTACTCTTGACTAATAGATTGGTCTCTAAAAATTAAATTAAACATTAATTTTTTTTACATAGAAAAAAGAAGTCCAATGTGCTTCCCAAAGCCACACAGAGTGTGGACCAGTAAGTTTGAGGCCCAGATCTCCCTGACTCTAAATTCTTTCCCACTGGGTTCTAAGAGCTCACACAATTCCTTCATGCTTACCTAGCGTGCAACAGGGTCTGTCGCTCAGAGATCAGCCAGTGGCAAATAGTCTTTGTTCACTAATCTAGTTACTAACAGATGTGGTGGCACACGCCTGTGATCCCAGCACTCAGAAGTGTGAAACAGGAGGCTCACAAGATTGAAGGGAGCCTGGGCTACAAACAGAAACCCTGTCTCAAAAGCTACAACAGTGGTAGCAGCTGCCGCCAGCTGTTCCGCAGCCACTGGAACATCGTAGCTTCATCTCAGTGCTGCATGGGCTAGACACAGCCTTCCAGAGTTGGTGTGCCTCAGCTGGGCTAAGACACACTTGGTGGTGTGGGTAATGGGGATCGGGGAGGGGGTGAGTGCCAGCTCAGACCTGGAGCTGGGAAGGCTTAGCAAAATCTCCTCCTTCTGTACTCAGTCTGCATACGCTGAAGATGGCCTTCAGGCTGGAAAAACGGCTCCACTGACTTGGCAAGTGTCTCCTAAGCTCAGGCTCAAAAGCTCGGTGTCAAGTTTTGAACTCTTCTACTCACTTAGGCTCTGCCAAGTCTTCCTTACAGGGTGGAGCATTTGTTCTCTCTCCTTGTCTCTAGAGCTGCCACCTTGCCAGCCTCTGGCCTCTCTTTATCACAATCACTGTGAACTGGGCCACAGATGAACGTCTGTGCCCACTGGTTCAAGGCCCTGATCACGGGCTCCCCATCTGCATAACTGAAGTTAACTACTACTAACTAGTACAAGAGCGCAGCCAGGACAAGGACTCGAATTCCACCTGCTCCCAGCCTTCCCAGCCTGGCCCGTGACCAGGACTAGGGCTGGAATTCCACCTGCTCCCAGCCTTCGTTCTCCAGGCTGTTAAACGGGACTGTAAGTCAGTTTGCGACAAGGGCAGTGAGGAAAGGCTTGGTGCCTCATAGTTCGCCTCTAAATTTTCTCCGCTGCCCTCTCCCCTCCAAACAGCCCATTCTATTTTGCTTGCCTCAACTTTCCTGCCTTGCTGGACCCCATTTTCTCTGCCAGTTTAAATCCTATCCCTCCAGCTGGGCTCAGCTGGAAGCTCAACTCCTCTGTAAAACCTCCCATGAATAACCAGAGCCCATAATGGCGTTTTCTCTCTGTGTTTCTACCGCACCTTCCGTTGCCTTGAAATGCTAAAATTTGTTTCATGCACTTCCAACTTGTCACCCTTGGCTCCTGCAGGCCATTATACCCCACAGCAGGGGTGGCGGGTGGAGGCCTGGGAGCAGTTCGGCGGAAATTTAGTATGCGATTATTGGATGGATTGAGGGGCCAGCTCCTCCATCTATACAGAACTTCAAGTCCTCTTTGCAAGTCTGTAGGCATGGCTGTCACTGTTAGCTGTACACTTAGAAAAAGCAAGACCGAGAAGCTCTGTGTCTAGCCAGGGGCACTGATCTTAAGCCCTGTGTCAAGAACCTTGACCTACGGAGGCCCTGACTTACAGAAGT
Source organism: Arvicola amphibius (assembly GCF_903992535.2). Lineage (NCBI taxonomy): Eukaryota > Metazoa > Chordata > Mammalia > Rodentia > Cricetidae > Arvicola > Arvicola amphibius. The sequence goes on along the minus strand of NC_052058.2, from coordinate 87,219,773 downwards.
CCCCATGCCTTGGGCTCCATCTTCTCTCTTAGTGATTTTTCCAGGCTCGGATCGGGCGTGGCCTGCTATGAAGCTGAGTTATGGTGTCCATTCTGAGTGGCCCACACCAAAGGCCTTTAAAGACTTTTAAAGGGTCTGAAGCCTTGGGCCTGAAGCCTTATCTGCAGCAGGAGATCTGCTTTTCTAAGCCCCAGTGTGTGGTAGTGACCCAAATTTTCTAAGTCACCAAGCAGTAGCCTAGCACCCCTTTTTGCATACATGGGATCTTGTTCCACTTCCTAGTTTAATAGCTTCATAACGGCCAGCCTGCAGGTGGAGAACCCTAAGCCATGTTTGGGTGGGTCCTGTCAATTCCTTCCTCAATCCCACTGAGACTAAACCCCTTTCCTAAGTGTTGGAAGCCTAGAGCAGCCTTATCTAGAGGCAATGCTGGAAAGGTTACTCCTCCCTCTGGCAGAAGAGTCACCAGTCCCATGGACAAACTCACCCACCGCTACTGTCCTTACCCACCGGTTAACACCGGGAGGGTAGCAGTATGCAAAAACTGTGGTCACAGCCCCAGCTGTGTCTGTGAGCCACACCTGTCCTACACGCTGAATTCCCCCATCTGTTCTTCTGGCTTTTGCAAGAGGGTCGGAGGGAGCATCAGCAATGCCATTCACTTCTCCTCAGAGCCCCAAGCGTCATGCCCTTCTCCCTCTCTCCCGCAAGCATTGGGTCTTGATGCAGAAGAACCGCTCAAACTACATCATCGTGCTCCACCCAACTCCTTCCTCTGGGGTGTGTGCCTTTTGAAGCAGAAGGGGCTTCTGGCCACTCAGGAGTTAAAATGGCAGCGGGACTGGAGGGGGTTGGCGTGGCAAGCAGACAGGGAGGAGGCGACCAGAGTGGGCTGGGGAGGTTGGGAGCGCGGTGGAGCAGCTAGTGAGGAGGACGAGCGCGAGCTGCCGGGAGGGAGGAGGCGCGGCGGGGGCGCCGGGCGCCGCGGGCCTGCTCTGTTGTCGGCAGACGCGCGGCGCTCCGGGAGCGCCGGCCCTAGCCGCCAGCCTCCGGCCGCGGCACACAGGACTGGGGACACTGCCATTGCCTTGACGTCCTCGCAGGCCCGGCATCGCGACCACTCCCAAGACAAGAGCAGGTTGGGGAAGGCGCCCTGCGAGCTTCCCGGGCCTCGGTGGCGGCGCGTCGCGGAGGGCGCGAGCAACATCCCCAGCCGGGAGGCGAGCGACAGACATAGAACGGCTCTCATGCGGTGAGTGTGCGGCTCAGGGGCGGCCAGGGTCGTGGACGCCGAGGCCTCTGGTTTGGCCGAAAGGATCGCCGTGATCCAGTCCCCGCAGCTCGGACTCTGCTGACCGGGTGGGGGAGGGGAGCGCGGCCGCGACCGCGGCGGTCGCCAAGATGCCTGCAGGAGAGCTGGTGACTTGGGAGAAGGCCGGGAGGGGCGAGAGAAGGAGAGCTGAAAAATGCAAAGGAGGTGGCCTCTGCACCGCCTGGACCCGAGCGGCGGAGGTGGGGGTCGGGGCCTGAACCTATTAAGAGAAGCCCAAACCCTCAAACTGTTGCTGGGTAGCGGGGAGCCATGGAGATGTAGAGGAGCCAAAGAGGTGGCCCTGGGGTTAGAGAGGGCGTGACAGAAGCGGACTCAGGATAGAAGCGCACCAGAGCCTAGGGGACTTTCTCTTCCTGGGAGCTCGGGTGGTGGCGGTGCGGAAAAGACAGGATGGCCTCGGTTGGGTCTGTTCGAAGTATCTGGCACCGAGAGCCATGCTTCTCCTGGGTGGGAGACTGGGGTCTGACTGCAGTCTAGGATGGGACATTTGAGAGAGGGAGGTGCCAGCCGGGCTTAGCCTGGGTGCTGTGTGTTTTGAAGCAGCTCCGAGACCACCGCATCACCGCAGGCCGGGCTGGTCAGCCACAGGTGGGCCTTCTGTCCTGCTGGCATGACATGGCTGTGCGGGCGCAGGCTGCCCAGCCAGCCAAGAGCCGCGAGTGGCGGGGTGAGGCAGCTGAACGGAGAGGACAGAAGAGGTGGGGTGAACTGGACCCCGGGGGTGGGCCCTAGTGGGGTGTTACAATGCTCCTGGCGGCCCCTTTCCTTCCTCCCCCACCAAATGAACAGGAAGGAAAATGTCAGCTGGGCTTTGTGCTCTGTTCCTCAGGCTGCCGCAGCTCCCATCTGTTGAAGCCAACGCAGCTTCTAATTGGGCGACTGGCAGGGCTTAGAGGGGGTGGGCTGGGCACAGCGCTGTTTGCCACTAGTTGCCAGAGATCGACTGGCTGGCCCTCTGCTTGAAGACCCCAGGAGAGGGGAGCAGTGGAGAGAGACACCAGGTCAGGACAGGACAGCAGGAACGGCCTCTTGACAGCTTCTTCACCGTTGTTGAGGGGGACCAGAAGCAAAGACCTAGGCGTCTTTACTTATCCAGAAAGATGACTGGCTCCATGCCCCCTGTCTCGACATCTCTCTGGCCAGTGTTCCCTTTCCCGGGGAGAAGGCCAGCAACCCCCTGTCCACTGAACAGTCCTCCAAAAGAGCAGAGATGGGCAGGACTGAGCGCTGGACGCGAAGCCCCCCACCCCCCGGCCAATGGGTCCTCTACTTACCAGAGAAAGTCACATGTGGGTGGCTTGACCCACTTTCCTGACCAGGAGATGTTGTGAAGAAGTGGAAGAAAAGGAGCACAGCTGGGGGTCTGTTTCTCTCAGGCCTTCCTCCTTCCCTGAACTGCCTGTCTACTGGTGCCTGGCCAGATTCTGGGCTAGAATGTTATCTGGAAAGGGTAGAAAGAAAGGACTCTCTGGTATTTCAGGGGTTTTGACACTTCCGTGGTCCAGCACCTAGAAGCCTCCCCAAACCCACATCTCCTGACAGAGCCTCCACATCTGACAGAGCCTGAGGGAGACACCCAATGGCAGTAGGACCTCAGAGATCTAAGCCTCTTGTAACCAAGCTAGGCCAGCCGATTGCTTGCTAACTGCTGGTGCTCCCCCTTTCGTCCCATTCCCCCCTTACTCTCTGCTCCTCAAGCACCTCTCCATCTCCCTTTGCCCTCACACCACACGGCTCATCTATCACCCTCCTCCTCCTCTCCAAGTTTACCTTCCCTCCGTTCCTTCCAGGTCTCTGCCTCCATCTCTGCCTTTCTGTAAGATGCAGCTTAAACCCCAAGCTGGGCACACAGTGGCTCACTCAAGTCTTGACAGCAGGAGCATATGTACAGTTGTCCCCAATGAATCCCCTTGGTAGAGAGTGCCAGGCTGACAGGTCTGGCACCTGAATGTCCTTGTCCCTGGCGTCCCCTGTATCCTGCCATCCGCTCACTTGCTTCTCCTACTCTCTACTCCCTGTTTCTTTTATTTGAAGGAAAAGAGAAAACACACTGCTTTAAAAAAAACTTTTTCATGCAACAGCTACTCATTGAACACCTACTGTGTGCCTAATACTATTGTAAGAGTGGGGGATACAAGTAACAGACAAACCTCCATGTCTCAGGCAGAGCTGAACGTGAGAGTTGGTTAGTTCCAAAGGTTTGGTGGAGGGAGAGGAGTATAAACCCTAGCAAATTAACAACACCATCACAGAATGGCCCTTACTATCCCAGGTTCATTGCTAAGCATAGATGATGTACCACTTAAGTACTGCTAATCTGAAAGGATGGAGCAGTTTACATACGATTGTCTGTCTTGGAGGCCAGGGCTATGTAGAAGGCAGTGGTTTGTACAAGGAGGGAGGCAGTGATGGTTTAGGGAGCAGCTGCTCTGCACTAGCCTGTGTGAGGAACGTTACAGAAACCATCGCATTCGGTCCACCTAAAGAACTGCATCAGAAGCCGGGCGGTGGTGGCGCACGCCTTTAATCCCAGCATTTGGGAGGCAGACACAGGTGGAACTCTGTGAGTTTGAGGTCAGTTTGGCCTAAAAAGCGAGTTCCAGGGCAACCAGGACTGTCTCGAAAAACAAAACAAAACAAAACAAAACAAAAAAGAGCTGCATCATGGCCCCTGCTTTCTAACTGAGGAGTCTGGGCCTGGACAGAATGGAGCACTCAGCCTCACCCTCATTTTGTGAAGCTCCCACTGCAGTTCAGTTGGCTCTTACGATGTTTATGACATCTGCTAAATTCTACATTTGCCCTAGCTTTTCAGGAGTGGGTCTTGTCTCTCTCCTCAGAGTACAGGCTGTATTTGCTGAATGATTGCATGAATAAAACCTTCTCACATGATCCAGGGATGCTTCCTATAGGAGTGAGGGCGCTGCCGAGGACACAGGGAGGGCAGAGAATCTTCCTGACCCACAAGTGTGACAAGCTGTAGCTACCCTCACTTTCCCTAGGCTTCCACCTTCGTGGGGGCAGGCTAAGAGTGAGGAGGACATCGCCATGTTCCTCTGAGGTCAGTGTTGGAGCTCCTTCCTTGGTCGACCTAATGAGTCAGGGTTGCTCCCGTTCTCAGCCTCCTCGGGTAAGCATGTACTATCGCAAAAGCCCAGAGACAGAGAATGGGGGTAGGTAGCTTGGGTGCAAGGACTGCGGGCCAGGACAAGGTCAGTGGTCAAGGCTGGAAGTGGGACAGGCAATGGGGGCACAAACAGGAAGGAGACAATGGTAGAGGATAACTTCAAAGTAAACCCCAGGGCGTGGAAAAATAGCCACAGTAAGACGGGTCCTGCTGCAGGAATGTGTGTGACTGGCCCCTAGGAGAGGACAAACCAGAGAGAGGCTTCCTTGTCTTAGACTTCCTGTATGGTGTAGGTGTCTCTAGGCTATAACGCACAGGCTGAAATTGTGTGGCGTTTGTCTCATTCAGGCTTTACTTGTTCAGGCAGATGTCTTCCCTAATGTACCTACTCTGTGCAGAAACAGATGAATCAGCTATTGTCTCTGACATTGGGGAGCTCGCATAAAGGGTATAGAGTAGGTGGAGCCACCCGCCCGAGTTCTATAACAGGCTATAACACTTGTTGTGGGAGACCCTGGAAAAGTCATATGACCTCTCTGTGTCTCCATTTTCTCATCTATAACTGGTTTGATAATAGTACCTACTTCATAAGAGGCAGGAACACAGGGCAGTGAACCCAGAACAGTGTCTGAAATAGAAGAAATGCTATGTAAATTGATATTATTATCAAGGAGTCAACGCTGTAGTTCAGGGCTGAAGAGAGGAGTCTACTCACATCTGCAGACTAGATTTGCTAAATTCGAGACAAGGCTTTAGAAGGGGCCAGCGAGCAGAGGTGGAGGGTCTCAGGACGGGGTGCCGAGGGTGTCCGGGGCACAGGAATTGTATGAAAAGGCACTGTGGTGTGTAGGTGTTGTCCCTTTGTGAACATCACTAACACCACTTAGTGTCCCTCTTCAGCTTTTTGTCCTGGTGCTAGGAGCTGGACTTCTCGTGGGGCTGGCTAGCTACCCAGAACAGCCCCACACCCCTTGGTCTAAAAGAGTGGGCTGCCAAGCAGGGGGCTGGGCCAGCCCTGCTGGGTTTGATTGTGTGACCTTGGCCTCCTACACTTTTCTAAGTCATCAGTGCCTAGTCTCTGCAGCAGCAAGGTCTTGCACTCTGGCTTCTGGTACTTCCTGGGGACCTGGGAGAGCTGCTGCAGGAGGTGAGTTTAACCAGGGTCTGCTTTAGAATTCAGTTTGTCTCCGTGTGTTTCTTCCACCCACATCTTCCCTGCTGTTCGGCGTTTGATGGACTTGAAGCAAGTTCCAACATGAAGAGCAGGCCCGGAGTTCCTGGGGCAGAAATGGTTTCTCAGCTTCCACCTCCCCACCTGTAATGACACACATTATAGCCCCTAGCATTTGCTGAGAGCTCGTGTCAGGCACAATGCCAAGTGCTTTACCTGTGTCGTTCAGCTAGACCCCAAACACCCCTATTACCCGGGTGCTACTCTTGTCCCTAATTTCAAAATGGAACGACCGAGGCTCAGGCTTGCTCAAGGAGACATATATGAGCCACTGCAGCACCCCCAGGATCCAGCAGGCCTAGGGAGTACCCTGGAGTCACATAGCCCACTCGCCTAGCTAGCCTCTTCCTCCTGGAACAAGTTCTCCATGCCTGCCCTGTTCAAACCAGTATTGCCTGTCACTCATTAGGGAACTTCAGTATCTCCCTGACCCCTTCTTCCTTTTCGAACAGGCTGTGCTAGCCAATGCCTTTAAGCTGTTTTTGTTGTCCGTATCTTAGGTACTAGGGATCAAACCTAGGATCTTTTACGTGCCAAGCCAGCTCTGTACCAATGAGTCGTGTCTGCGGCCCCCAGGACTGATAGTTCAGCTCTAACACTGTTTCTTTCTGCCTCGGCCAGAGCCACCAGGGCCTTCGAGGAGTTGACCCTGATTCCGTGCCCATGGACACAAGAAAGGGCCCAACCAAAGCGTGGCTCCCCAGAGGAGGGGGGAAGGGCTACCCGTAGTGAAGGTGAAAGGAGACAGGTGGACTATTTAGGTCCGCTGGCGGGCTGCTGTTAACATAGCAGGTTCATGTGTCCTGGGAAGAGCCGGTGTAGCCGGTTCTGTTTACAAGTATCTCTTGAGGCAGCTCCTTCAGAGAAGACAGGTGGCAGAAGAGGCGATGATTGTGCAACAGCCAGCTTGGGTCCCCCAGGAGAAGTGGTTCTGCCTTATTTGATCCTTCCCGGATGAAGGAAGCAGAGGGAATGACAGCGGGGAAGGGGTAGGTCTGTAAAGCCCTGCACCTGAGCACAAAAAGCTAGCGGAGAGCACGTCTAGCTGGGAAGGCAAAGGGCGAGACGTCCTGAAGGTACAGGCGCTATAAAAGCTGTACAGGAGGAAGGGGAAAGGAGAGAGATTGACACCTCACCCTGACGCTCAGGATGGCCCAGTTAATGAGGCAGGATGGACTCCAACAACCCAGGGGATCTGTGGACTGGCTCCACCCACAGCCCTTCTCTGCACAGCCATGCCTTTGCCATCGTACACAGGGTGGGCGGTGCACCTCTTCATTAGCTAGTGTTTATCGAGCCTCGGTGCCTGCCCCAGGGATACAGGCAGCAGGGAATAACAGAGAGCTCTACCCTTAAGGAGCTTTTATTTTGCTGTCTGGGGATACAGCAAAGTAAACTTAGAAAGCAAATGGCATATTAGTGTTAAGTGCTCCAGAGAAAAATACAGCAAGGAAAAGAAATAGAAGGTGCATGATAGGAGGGCTGGGGGTTGAGGTTTGTTCAGGGTGGCCACCACGGCTAGCAAATGTGGAATGGGTACTGCGCAGAAGGAATAGCTGGTGTGCCGGCTGGGAGGCAGGATGGGGCCAGGGATGCTGGAAAGATGCTAGGAGGAGCTAGTGGGAGTGTGGTGCATGGTGGGAAAGGCAGAAGCCAAGGCTGGGGCCATAACCATGAGGCCAGGCTGGAATCAGGGTTATGGCTGAAGCCTTGACGCCTTCTGAATATGATGGAGACATTTCAGGACTTGGATTCTTTTAGTTTTTGTTTTGTTTTTTGAGACAGGGTTTCTCTGTAGCTTTGGAGGCTGTCATAGAACTAGCTCAGTAGACCAGACTGGCCGTGAACTCACAGAGATCTGCCTGTCTCTGCCTCCCAATTGCTGGGATTAAAGGTGTGCACCACTGCCAGGCAGAATTTAGATTATTGAGACCCTGGAGTCTGGGGTCATCCATTCCAGCACTCTCTTGCCATTGCAACTATTCTGGTCCATCAGTGTGTGTGTGCTTGTTTGTCGAACTTGGTCTGGGTGGGGCTGTGGCCGTGGGTTTGGGTTTGGGGAGAACATAGTGTAAGCCTTGGTCGCTGCTGGTAGAGAGCTGCTCAGATGAGGAGGCAGAGCTCATACTCTGAAATAATGAGGGAATAATACCAGACAGTATTTAAAACCAAGTGCTAAACTGTGTGATTTAGACTATAAATGTTATCAGAGCTGTGCACTCTGTGTGGGCGTACACAGGGAACGCTTCCTTGGGAGGTGCGGCAGATTGGGGCCTGGAGAACAAAGTGGGATTCCACTCTGCAGAGGGGAGGATTCAAGAGTCTAAACCTGGAGGGGTGAGAAGCAATCAAGCAAGAGGGGAGGGTCAGGGGTCACCTTTGGGGTGGGAGGAAGTCCACAAACTCCATGCTAGGGCAGAGAAATAGGGGACATGTGCGGGATGTCCCTGGACCAGTCGCTTCCCTGCAGCCTCTGCTTCTCACATCCTCTTTAACCCTTCCAGGGAAAAGGGCTATGGTCCTTTAGGAGTCTGTCCTCCAGCGGTTTTGCCTCTTTCCCAGGTTCTCAGAATCCCTCTGAGCTTCTTCGGATGTCCTTGACCTACCAGGTATCTGTGGCCCTTTGCTCTGACATGCCCCTAGGCTCCACTTGCTTATCCAATCAGCAGCTAGACTCTCCTCTTGAATCTTAACCCCTGAGCTCCTCTCTCTGGCAGGTTACTCCTAGACAACTTGATGGTGCTCCTTTTCCCGAGAGCTGGGGGGTCTTCGCTGGAGCAGAAGGTAGCTCACCTCTGCAGCGGAGGGTGAGAAGGCCAAGGAGGAAGAGAACCCATTGGGGTACCTTCACCTACTCAACATAAGCAAAAATGCACACACACACCCTTGGACGTCAGCCAAAGAGGAGAAGCCAGGGGTCACAGGGATTAAATTGCCACTGTTAATTCAATAGCCCACTCTCCTGCTCTGGACCCTCAAGAGCTAAGAAAGGAGGGCTCGTTCTGTACCCCAGGTCCTGCTCCTCGGAATTGTTGGGCTGAGTCTAAGACTGTTGCCCTTACGGCTCACAATCTTGAGCAAGTGGAGTCAGCTGGAGCTGGGTGAGAGCCCCATTTTCTAGCCACTTGCCCTGGGGTGCTTTAACTTAACCTCTCTGAGCCTCAGCTTGGGCTTGCATTAAGTCCGGGTTAATAACGCCTGCCTCCCAAGGTTGTTAATAATAATAGCTAACACTTGCGCGTGCTTACAAGGCGCCCAGGGCTTTACGCATTCATCTCATTTAATCCACAGAACGCTGGGAAGTCGACATTATTTTCTCCCATTTTGCAGCTGAGGAAACTAAAGCTGAGTTGCTTTAAGTCACTTGCCGGAGGCCACACACAGTCGGCAAGTGATGGAGCCAGAATGCAGCCCCACACCCTGTGACTCCAGAGCTCTGTTTCTCAGCCACCACATGAAATGATCTAATCTGTGTAGAGCGCCTGCAACAAAGTAGGAGCTCAATAAATGTTAGTTCCTTCCCCTCCTTTCCCCAAGGCCACTCCTCCAGAACAGCGTCCCCCTTCAGCAACACATTGCCTTTCCAGAGTACGCTGGAACACGAGATGCAGGATGGGAACTAGTCACCGCTTTACACCAAGAGAGAGGCAGGTCTGAGGACAGGGTGATCCATTAGATTAGAATAAAATCTAAAGACACCAGGCTGTGATTATGACCTACCATTCTCTGAGGAGTGGTATTCAGCCTCACTGAGTCTCAGCTCAGGCCTTTGTGTGACCGTATCTATGGAGATGAGACCAGAGGTCAGGTGGAAGGAGAGAGAGGGCAAGGAGGCTGTTTCTTCTGCTGATGCTAGAAATGACCCCTAGAACTGCCCAGAGAAAGGTTCCAAGACTGAGCTTTCTGAACTTGGGTGTGGGTTTTTTGAAGGTCAAGGTATGTGGAAGAGAGGCTGGTATCTCAGCTTCGTGAGTGCTGAACAAGGGTGCCTCCTGCACCTGACTTACACACACAGTTCCATTTGACCTTATCTGGAAAGTCAGATGCTGCAGGGTAGCTGAATGCCAGGGTGCATGTGGGCTGTAGGCAAGGAGGTTCTTTAGAATGGCCCTCATTGGTTCCTCCTTAAGTCACATTTTCAGATGGAACTAGACTCCTCTGTGCAGTCCAAACCAGCCTGTCAACATTCCCACTGGGTGTACAAATTCCTGGGTTCCTGGGTTTTCTCATAAGGATACTCCAAGAGATGAGAAGAGGAACCCAGGCCTGGGTTACTTTATAACCGGAAGTCATCTGGCCTTGCACTTTCTGGTGCTTTTGGAATCTGATGTCTTGCTTTGTTTCAAAGCAAAACTGCAGTGTGTGATAGGCAGAGTCAGAGCCATTTTGTATTACCCTAGTCCCCAGAACCTTTGAATATGTTGTTACATAGACAAGAGACAGTAACTGGGGGATGAGACTGGGGGAACAGGGGAGGACAGAGGGCAGACTGTAGCCTGGATGTAAAATAAATAAATTTGCTTAAAAAATAAAAGAGACAGTAAGGTTGTAAATAGAATGAAGGGTGCCAACTGACCTTCGAATGTCCTGAATTATCCTGGTGGGTCCAATGTAACCACAGGGTCCTGTAGAAGAGGGGCAGAAGTCAGTGTTGGAGAGACACGCATGAAGAAGACTTGGCCAGTGGTGGCTAGCCTTTGGCCAAGAATGAAGGCTGCTTCTGGAAACCGGAAAAGCAGTATAATCATTGTCCCCTGGAGCCTCCAGAAAGGAATGAACCTGTCAATACCTTGACTTTAGCCCAGTGAGACCCATTCCAGTCTAACCTCTATGCCTATAATAAATAATTAATCCCAAGTAAGACACTAAATTCGTGTGAATTTGTTACTGTAGTGAGCACAGGAAAATGAGTAGAAGGCAAACGTAGTGAGGTAGACCAGAAGTCCACTCAGCCTCCTGCTGACTTCCTAGTGACCATGGAGGAATTATTTCATAACCTGTGACCTGAAAGCTAATTTGAAACACACTAGGTTTAAAGTAGCAGCTCCACATTCTCCAGACAGTGAAGTCAAGGCCCAGAGGGAAGGAACTTCGCTGGAGGTGAATGAGTTGGGCCTCCACCCCCAGGGCTTGCTTTTATCTTGTCAGAACCTGGCTGCTTCCATGAATTCTCTGTTCCAGTCACCAGTGCTCACTGTGCGTGCATGCGTGCGTGCGTGTGTGTACTTACTTATCTACAAAGAGTGCTATGCTAAGTGCCTGGCAGAGGTAAAGACTCAGAACGGCACTGCTTGGGTTCTGCCCTACCTTTAGACCCTCACTGGGCCCTTAGTTTCCCCAAAACATAGGTAACCAAACCCAGCTGCTTAGGGCTACAATGTTCCTTGCCCTGGGGCTAGTTGCTAGCTAGGCTCCATCACAATCACCTCCTCTGCACCTGCTCCCCACCCCAGCCTGTGTAGGATTCATCACCCTAGCAAGCTTCAGGTGAGCAACACACAGGCCTTGGGACTGGGAAGGGAGGAAAGGAGGCAGAACAGGCAGCGCCTCAGTAGCACCTTATCGGCCTCTGTCAGGCAGTCAGCCTTCCCAGCTCTCCCCCAATACACCTGAGCCATTGGCCAGCCCCCAGGGCTGCCAGTTCCTGGTGTCGGTCTCCATGGCAACCCCACATTTGCCGTTCTGGTTTCTAATGACTTATTGGCATGTGTGGTAATTTGCAGAGCTTGGCAGGCAGAGCTTGAGAAGCCAGGAGGAGGAGCTGGAGGCAGTAATGGGACTTGGCCGTAGGGAGGGGCTCAGAGTGTTGACTGAGGCGCAAGCCTTCCTTCCCTACCCCTTCTAGTCCCTGCAGAGTAATAGTCCAAAGTAAGGGAGCTGCCTCAGGCCTTAGCCTCCCCTCTGAAGAGCATCAACTGTCTCCACAGCCCTGCAAAGGAGACAGATGGAAAGGCAGATGTGGACCACAGCTGCTCACCTACCAGGCAGCTTGAGCAGGTGTTCTGCTGTGACAGGTCAGACAACGCCTGCCTTCCAGCACTCTCTTGCTGACTCGGGGCTCTGGAACAAGGGGTCCCTTCTGGAGCCAGGACTCAGTAGGCTTCATGGGGACAAGAGCAAAAACAGTGTCCACAGTCCCTAGGTCCTTGCTGTTTCCAGGCCTCTGGAACATTCAGAGAACTAAGGAGTGCAGTACTTAATGAAATGCGGGATGCTGTAGGGAGGGGCGCACCAGCCCAGCCATTAAAGAGGGCGAGGCCAACAGGAGCCTGACCTCTGCTCTGCCTGGGCAAAGCCCCCTGGACAAGGCCATGGGGAGAGGCTGTGGAGCCTCCGCTGCCTTCTTCCTTCACACATGTCTTCCTGTCACTCTGAAGTCATGGGAGGCAGCTAGCTTGCTGATCCCGGCTTCACCTTTAAAAGTAGCTCCCAATCTAGCTTAGATCCAGGACCCACTGCTTACTTGCCACCTCTATGGCCTTAGACAGGCTCTTGGCTTCTCTTTAAGCTTCAGTTTGCTTATTTCTAAAATGGATTGACATCCCCTGCTCACGGGATTGTGAGATAAAATCACCTCACATTTGTAAAATGCTTGGTCCATGGTTGGCCCCAATAAATATTAGAGAATGTTTTTAACAGACTTCTAATTATCTACCCAAATAAACAGGAGCCATGCAATCAATAACAAAGAATGGACATGGTGAGGTTTTCTTCTTTAAATATTTGAAATGCCTTCATTTACTCAGTAAATGTTTATTGAGCATCTACTACTGAGCCCAAGCATCCAGCAGACCCTGAGTTTTTCCTGGTGTGTTATGATTAGGGCGGGACCAGCTGACTTGAGCATTCTCTGAGCACATAGCATCTCTCAGAATTCTGGTGCCCTGGAAGTGGTCCTTGTATGACTGTTTGAGAAGGGACTGGTCCCCTGAGAAAGACCAGCCTTGCGGAAGCTCTGAGTGGTGCCAGGAGATAGTGCCAAACTCTGCAGAGTGTTTTCAGAGCTAAACTGGGGAGGAGAAAGGCTTAGGGTTAGGACACTGATGTGTGGTCACTACTCCTCTACTGTCAAGAGCTTCTGAGGTACTAAGGGACCAGCAAGGACCACTGCAGCCACCAGCTAAAAGAGGAGCATGAGGTACCTGTTCTCTCCTGCTCAGTAGAGCACATGCTCCTTTGACCAGTGCAGGGACAGAGATAGTACAGCAAGGGGAGCTAGGACACTTGCTTCCTCCCTGCCAGCACCATATGTCTTTCTGAGCCCTCCTACAGCCACCTCTGAAAGGCACACTGGACTCAGGTGTACTGTCAGTGACTGGGACCCTGGGGACTGGCTAGCTAGTGGTGTTCTCGCCACTCAGGTTCCCACTGTAGCTCATATCCAAGTGATGATGACTTAGGGGTTCCAGGGATTACTACCTGAACACACCATACTGTTGCTCCTAACCTGGGCTGGAAAGCCAGACCTCAGCCAGTTCCCCACACCTACTTTTATTTATGAGAAAGTTAAGTTGTGTGGAAAGGAAATTACTTGCCTGATGTCACACCATGTGTTTAGCGCTGTGGGAACTGGGCATAAAGCTCCTAATTCTGTTCTTGTGCTACGTCTGTTACCTACTCTCCAATTTCCTGGTTTTCTTGGTTGTCCTGATCTAGTTCCCAGATGTAAAAGGAGGCCGTTTCTCTAAGTCTCATAGTCACCCTGACTTCCTTACCCCTTTGCCAGCCCCTTGCCTCATTAGGTAAAGCCTTTGGCATCCACCCATATTTCCCCTCCCCCCATACTCACGCTTTCTCTGGTATTGTCCCCTCCATACAATCACCCTCCCCTTCATACTCATCCTTCTCTTTCCAAGCATGTCTGTCGTGTGGTAAGATCAGTGTCTCTATGGACAGTACATCCTTCCTCGGGCCCATCAGCCCTTCGGTGGCTCCTCCTCATCCGATCTTGCTCTAGAGTTAGCCATCACCTAGAGGGTCACCCTGCCCTCTGATGGCCACCTCCTGGTCTCCCAACCTGCTTAGCCAAGCAACCCCACAGCACCATTCCTGAACCTTGGGATCTTGGGTCTATTGGACACTTTTCTTTCCCTCCTCTGACTCCAGACAGATTCTATGGTCCGTGTTAAGGATCCTCTGCCACTATCCAAAGCTGTCTAAACTCTCAGTCTTTTTACTGCCCCAAAGCCCCAGGTTTAGATTAATTGCTCTAGCTTTTGGCTGAGGTCAAGCTCACACACACACACACACACACACACACACACACACACACCAAAGGCAGATGGGTACATCTACAAGCTCACCATCATCAATCCGACTTGTTCTTCAAAAGTGCCTGGTATTCCTATCACATCCCCCTGGCTCTCCCAAACTCTCCGATGACTATTTCACACCCTCCTCCCCAAACCTCCGCCTCCAGCAGTGATCTCAGCCGAGGACCTCACCTCCCACCATACAGAGAAATAGCTGTCTTCAGGCAGAACTTCCCAATGTGTCCCTACCAAACCCTCAGGCACACTGACTGCCTCTCATCCTCCCCTCCTCCCATTGTTTCAGCCCAGGTCACAAGGCACCTAGTGCTCCCCATGAGTTTTATAACCTACCCTCTGCCCTCCAGTAGTTTCTCCTGGCTTCAGAAAAACTAACCAACACACAATCCTTCCTCAAGCCCAGTTGCGGCCCACACCCTTCATCCTCTCAAGCCAAGTGTCTTCAGAGATTTGGCTCCACTAGTGTGCTCTACTTCACACCGCCCACACCTTCCTCAGCCCCACTCGGGTATGGCTTCCTCCTCCAGCCCGGGGAAGCAGCTCTCCACTCTGCTCAAGCCCGGGAACAAGCTCCATTTGTAGACACATTTCCCCTCACTTTTGGCACTCCCCCTTCTCTGGGCTTCTCCGACCCCATATAGTCCTGGCTTTTTTGGATACTCCAATGTCATTTTTTGCTGACTCATCCTCCTCCCCTCCATCTTTAAATGTTAGCCGTCCTTGGAGGCTGTCCCTGGTGGTGGTACTGTTTTCTCACAGGGGATCCTGTCTCCAGGTCTCGGCTTCACGAGAATGGCCCCCCTTATCATCCACAAGCAGGTGACATCCAGATCTCTAATCTCTGTCTTCTCAGTTTAGTGCTGTGTCCTCATAGCCACTTGCAGAGGTGATTAAGATGGATTATGCCAGGAAACTTTGACGTTGGCATAGCTAAGCCAGCGTCCTGCTTTTCCTAAGTCTCCTTGCCCTTTCCACCCCTGCCTCAACCACGCGGCCTGATTTTGTGAATGTTAACCAGGTCATGCTTGTTCTACAAGCCATAGACTAGGACTCATTAGCCGTTCTTCCTTTACTACCACAAGCCCATCTCCGTATAGAGGAAGATCTTTGGAGAAAAGCTCAAATGAGGACTGGGTATGTAACTGTATACCTGTGACCCCAGTACTCCAGAGATAGAAACAGGAAGAACAGGAGTTTGAGGCCAGCCTGGGCTACATAGTGAGAGTCTATCTCAAAGAAAACAAAACAAAAGGGCAGTGGGAGCCAAAAGACGAATAAAATTATTAAGAAGTAAATTCATTAAGAAAAGAATTTTAAGCCAAAAGCAGAAGAAGAGGTTGGAGAGTTGGTTCAGCAGTTGAGAGCACTGGCTGCTCTTGCAGAGGACTCAGGTTCAACTCCTTACACCCACATGGTCATTCATAACTGTAACTAGTCCTAGACAACTTGATTCCCCCTTCTGATCTCCACAGACACTAGGCACACATGTGTACATACATAAATACAAGCACAGCCTAATACACATGAAAATAATAAAAATGAATCCATCTTTAAAAGATGTTTAAGCTGAAGGGAAGTCTGACTCCGAGTGTGGCATTGGTAGACCAGATGTCCACACCTTGTCAGTGGTCTCTGGGTGTCCTTTCTCTCTTCTCCCCCATCCCTTCCACTAGCTGTAGACCCAGCCCGGGTTCAAAGGAGAGCCAAAGTCACTAGTGCAAGCCCCTCCTCACCGGTCGTTCTCTCAGAAGTAGTACCCCTTTACACCTGACATTTGACACTCTCTCTGCAAACTACAGGACTTCACAAGCATTATGATGCTCAACTGCATTGTCCTTGGTGTCCCCTGTGAGAAAGCTGGCGTATGTGAGATGTTTGCCTGCTGCACGGCGGAGGAAGCCACAGAGCAGGGGTTTGATGGGTCACCTGCAGGCACATGGCTGATGAACAAGAGAGTTAATTTGGGTCTAGTGCATGGGTCGTCACTCCAACGCTTCTCCTGATGTTACATGCATGGCTATGCCTGTGGGGAGGGGGAGACTGTTGCATACTCAGGATGATCACAAGGGATGGAGGAGTCACACTAAACCAGACCCTCAGCAGGTGGAGGACAGGACCTGGGGTGCAACCTGCAACTGAGGAGAGCCAGCTGGGCCTCTCGCTTTTTGCAGAGATCCTCATTTACTCCACGCTAGGGACAGAATGTCCCACCCAGAAGCAGAGGTACCCAGAGAGCCATAGTGAAGAAGGCAGACATGGCAGCTGGTGGAAGACAGTGTCTCCTCGTACCATCTCCTGAGGAACAAGAGCCATGTACTTCCTGGCATGGCTTCTGCCAGCCTCTCCTCAGCCCTTCACTGCCTTCCATATGTCCAAGTGGAGCCAGCTGCCCTGGTTCCGCAGCCACCCCTGTTGCTCCATACCTCTGACCCTGGGGACCTTCACAGCCTTCTCCCCTGGATGGCTCCTCTTCACATTAGCACTCACAGCGCTTTCCAGGAAATTCCTCCCACATACTGTGCACACTCTGCAGAGTCTATGAAATGCCCTTCTCCCCTGGTCTTTCTCTTCTTGTTGGGTTGGACGCTCCTCAAAAACAGCCTGAGTTATCCACAGGGGTACTCCCATGCTGGCATGCCGTGGTAGCAATAAAATAACATGTATTGAACACTTGTTTTGAGCGGAATGCACTGAATTTTAGAACAGCTTTTTATTTTAAACCAAGTGTAGATTCACTGGAGGTACAAAGAAATGGGCAGGGAAGTCCTAAGGAGCCTTCATCCAGCCTTCCCTAGAGTTAACATCCTGCCTAACTACAGTGCAACGTTAAAACCAGGAAACCAAGCTGGGTGTAGAGACGCATGCCATTAACCTCAGCACTTGAGAGACAGGCAGAGCTCTGAGTTCAAGGCTAGTGAGATCTGAAAAGTGAGCTCTAGGACAGCCAGGGCTACATAGTGAGACCCTGTCTTGGGGAACAGAAGGAAAGGAGGGAGAGAGGAAGGGAGGGAGGGAGGGAGGAAGGGAGGGAGGGAGGGAGGGAGGGAGGGAGGGAGGGAGGGAGGGAGGGAGGGAGGGAGGGAGAGAAGAAAATCAGAAAACTGACTTGGTATGACCCATAGCCCTTATGCACATTTCATGTTCATTTGTGTGTGTGTGTGTGTGTGTGTGTGTGTGTGTGTGTATGTGTGTGTGTGTAGCTTTGTGTAAGTACAACCAAAATCAAGATACTAAACAGAAACTAGGCATGGTGAACATGTCTGTAATCCCAACAGTTAGAAGGTTGAGGCAGGAGGACTGAAGTTTCAAAGCTAGCCTAGGCTACATAAAGAATTCCAGGCTAGCCTGAGCTACATAATGAGACACTATCTCAAGTTACTAAACAGTATAAGGTAATTAATTAGAGTCAAAGGAGTCCGCTCTGCTGCCCCTTTATGACAGCGCATACCCACCAATCTGTTCTGTCACTACATTATATGATATCCAGATGTTCTGTTCTCTGGCACTACAGTTATAGAATGTCCAGATGTTCCATAAGATGAATCTTACAGGCTGGCATCTTTCACTGTTAGGTTTGGTTTTTCTCCTGCACTTAGATCCATCAAGTCATGGTCCACATCAATCATCCGTTGCTGAGTAGTATTCCAAGATAGGGATGGGTACACTACAGTTTGTTGAACCATTCAGCCACTCACTAGGAGATAATTATCTCACTCTGTTTTACAAGTGAGGAAACTAACTCGTCTGGGGTCCCATGACTAGCAAGCAGCATTTAATAAATGTTAAATGAGAGGAAACTAATAGATGTTTATTGTGCTGAGCTCTGCTGCATGAGGGTGCTGTATGCTCTTACCCTAGCATCCAGAAAGTTGTTCTACACATAGTAGGTTCTCGGTAAATCCTTGCCAGTAAGCTGTGCCTGTGTTTGTGTGGGCAGGAACCATGTCCAGCCTGTCCTGAGTGCCACCATTTGCAGGACAAGACTTGAAGTATAGTGCCTGATATCTGCACTTCCTTTTTGATTGGAATGAGAGGAAAGTGAAATTGGAGCAGTAAATATTGATTGCAGACAGGTCTGCCATTTTATCACCTAAGAAGCCCAAAGCTATCGGCTATCTTGTAATTTCCATATTTGCATGGTAGTCTGTATCTCATCTGCAGGCTGCTCGGCTCAGCAACCTCTGTGACCCCTGCTTCTTGCCAGCATTGCCTTCCCAGGAAGTGCTGGGTCAGGCTATCAGATCCTGGGTCAGGCTGAGCAGGAGCAGCCTATTAAAAACTGCCTGTTGGGTCCTGAACATGCCAACCCTATGCTGCAAAGTCTGCCTGGGTGTTTTTGTTCATGGAAGGGGTGACAAGCAGGACCTCAGAAGGTTTAGCTAAGGAAGATTTGTGGAGCTCTTAAGTCCCCAACCTGAAGTGTGGAATACTAGATGAGCTAAAGGAACCACAGCTGGACCAGCCTTGTCCTGGGCACAATGCCCAGAGATGTCTTGTTGAGCACCTCTGGCCACCCTCTCTGTAGAGGTAGGGTAATGAGAACTGTGGTGGTTTGAAAGAAAATGGCCCCCACAGGGAGTGGCATTATTGGGAGGTGTGGCTTTGTTGGAGTAGGTGTGGCCTTGTTGGAGGAAGCGTGTCACCGTGGAGGTGGGCTTTGAGGGCTTGTATATGCTCAAGCTTCTCTCAGTGAGATACTCAGTCTACTTCCTTTTGCCTCCTGATCAAGATGTAGCTGGAACCATGTCTGCCTGCAGGCTGCTGTTCTCCTCACCATGACAAGGACTGAACCTCTGAACTGTGAGCCACCACAATTAAATGTCTTCTTTATAAAAGCTGTCATGGTCATGGTGTCTCTTTACATCAGTATAAACCCTAACAAAGACAAGAACCAACCCCTGCACATAGGGACACACTAACAATACACTGGGTCCCCAGTACAGAGAACATGTGGATATACACACATGGCCTTGAAGAGAACCTGAGGTTTGGACCAACTGAGGCCTCACCAAGGACCACAGGTACAACTGGGCTCTACCTCGAGGAAGAACTCCCCCTTGAAGTGGTTCTGCATAATCAGACCCACCTCGTCAGACATGCTCCAGCACCAAGGTTATATGTGGAGTCCATGTTGACCCTTTTCCTAAAGGGCACTCCTGTCTGGGTGGGTTCATGCTGGACATTAGAGAGCAGGTCCCAGAACTTCTCATCAATGGTTCCCCATAGACACACAAACTCCCTAGGGGCCTGAGGGATTAGGAAAGCAAATACAGTCTACTGAGAGTAAATGAGAGTTCATAGTAACTGTGCCCTCAGCCCCTGGAACGTATGAGCACGCTACTGTCAGAAGCACAGAGAGATGGTATACTGGCTTCAGTAGGGACTCCCAAAGGGTGGTGTGTTAGAAGTGTATTCTCCAGAGTGGTTCTATTGGGAGGTTTAGGTCACTGGGGACATGTCCTCAAAAGGGATTGTAGGAGCCATGTCTTCCTCTTCTCCCATCCCTGGCAAGAATTGAATAGTTTGCTTTGCCACATGTTCCACACCATGACAGGCTTCCTTCCAAACGGCCCAAAGCAGTAGCACCAATTAATCATGACTGAAGCCTCCCAAAGTGAGTTCAATGAACCTTTGCGCTTTGTAAGTTGATGTATCCCGTGTATTTTGTTACATTAGTGGAAAGCCGACTAAAACAGATAGGATGGTAACTGGGGACATAGAGTGGACTGTTAGGAAGTGGGGCCACCCCAGGAGCAGAGGGGTAACATCTGATTTAGGATTGGTTCTAAGAACACAAGTAGAAGGTTGGTGCTTGGGGGAACCAACGGGAAGGAAAACTAGGTGCAAAAAATGGTCACTGGTCTAACTTAGGTGGTACAGAGTTTACAAGAAGGTGTAAGGAGAGCCTATAAAGAGAAGGATGCAGACGGGCAGAGGTTGGGCCCAGTAAGAGAGTCCAAGGATGCATGGAACTAGGAGTCAGGAGTCAGGGTCTTCAGCCTGCTGACTGACCCCAGGAGTTCCCAGAGATGAAAGCTGGGGAGATGAGGATGGATATAGAAGGACCATAAAATCCAAAACCAACTCACAGAGGCTTAAGCGCGAGGGACCTGTACAAGGGAGTGACAGGCTAAGGCAGAAGAAGGAAAGTAAGTGCTTGAGTTTCCTGAGGTGGGAAGGGCTGAGGCCGATTCTAGGAGTCCTTTCCCTGTACACCAGAGGGAAGGCAGGTAAGACGGGCAGGCTGGCAGAAGTGGCTCATAGGACGGGACAGGGACCACACCTGCCCGCGTCCATGGTGCAGACGGTACGCGGCACTTCTGCCGCTTTCCCAATTTTCTTCCACAGTGGCCTAGGAGGGGATACTTTCCAATGCTTTAACCAAGATGAGGCAGCAGTGACCTAACCCTCCTGCAGAGCCTGGCCCCTTCCATTGTTCAGCCCATTGTCCCTGGCCTTGCTGTTCAGGGACTTTCTCTACCTAGAAAGCATCATTGTTTCTCCTTGGCCTGACTTATGGATGGCTCTGACTCTGAGTCCCTCTGCCCTCCACAGCTCCCCTGAGCACTGTTTTTTTTTCCTCTCCTCCTAGATCTGGCAACAGCAGCCTAATAGCCTCCCCAAGGGTCAGGCTGGGAAGATGAATGCTAGCCTGTGGGGGCTGTGTCCTGCCTTTCCATGGGGGAGGTGATAGAAGGCAGGGCGCAAAGAATGGACAACACAAGCAGACATAGCTTGTAGGCTAAAGCCAGCAGAGTGTCCACCCATGCCGAACTGTGCTGTGTTGAATGGAGAACCCCCAATTGCTGGTCTAATTAGCACTGAGTGGGAAAAGGCAGGGTGTGTTTCCCAGTGGAAAGCCAGGAGAAACCAGATCTGGCTCAAAATGTTTGCTGCGAAGGAGCAAGTGAATAATAGCCACACGCATGCCCAAGCAGCCTGCAGGGCCAGTGGTAGCTGCCTTTCTTTGTAGGCATGGCACACAGAATGAGGGCAGCTACGGCAGGATACTCCAAAACCAGCTGCTTCTCAGTGTGTCTCCCGTGTTGTACGAGGGTCCCCTGCTAGCCAGGTTAACCAGGAGTGAGAGTTATCACGGCTGTGATCAGGTGATATCCACTGCCCCTGCCTGTGCCCCTGCTGGCACACCCCCAGGTCCATGAGCCGAGATCTGTGCACTGCCACCTCTCCTCAATCAGTGCTGGCCGGTGCCTCCACTGTACCTTTGGCATCTATGGTTCAAATGGAGGACAGGATAATACCTGGGGCAGAAAAGCTAAGGCTGCAGGGACATTGCAAAGACTGCAGTAGGAAAGCCGTGGGAAAATGTGGATCCATGCTTCCCTTCTGGCCTGGAGTCCTATGTAGCCATGAGCCTCACCAAAGCTTTGTGGGCCGCTACTTCCCCATCAAGGCCTGTCTCTCAGCCAGTTCCCTGAGTCATTCTGAGAACAGAAAGAGGCCCAGAAAAGTCAGTTTTCAATCCTCGTAAAATAAGCTATATCTTTAGAAGGGCCAGCCCCAATGATAAAAGACTGCAATAGACTTGGAAGTGCTCAGCTTCTACCTAAGCTCCAGGTCCCAGCCACTGACCAACGAACCACTCAGCCTGGGTTCGTCATTCTTTTGACCACAGATCAAGTCTCCTCCACAGAGTAGAACTCAGCGCCTGCCTCACACAGAGTACTTGAGAAAATACACTAGAGAGTCGTTTCTAGATCCCTAAATGTACTATCACAGACTGAGGAGGGCGGCAAGGATGGTGGACAGATTCCGGTCCACCATATGGACTCGAGTCCAGTCCCCACTGTGCGTCCGTGGCTTTGGACAGGTTGGTGAATCTGTCTTGGTGTTGTCGTGTGTAAACCAAGTCAAAGCACTACTCAGTGGTGACGGTCTTGGAAAGGGCCAACACGGATGCAAAGGAAACCTGTTCCATGTCCTGTGGGTGGGTCCATTCCCTCTTGTCAAAGCCCTCTTAGATCGTCAAGTCAAGGGCAGCTCAGAAGACATCATTTGTACATGTCTGCAGACACCCGGCCTACCCTGGCATCCGCCTTTGGAAATGCCACATTGTCTGCATCCTCCCCAGGGGGATGTCTCCAGT
Organism: Arvicola amphibius; assembly: GCF_903992535.2. Taxonomy (NCBI): domain Eukaryota; kingdom Metazoa; phylum Chordata; class Mammalia; order Rodentia; family Cricetidae; genus Arvicola; species Arvicola amphibius. Next base: position 87,197,705 of record NC_052058.2, on the reverse strand, counting down.
CACACAGCTTCAGGATCTGGTTTCTTCTTCCCGCTGAACAGCAGATGCATGTGAAGAATGCCAGCCTGACGTGACCCACTCTGCAGACCCTGCAATCTTAGGCCATCCCTCTGCTGGGGACCGTACTCCCTGGGCAACTGACCACTTGATGAGGCCATCCAGCTATGGGCAGGGACCAGGCCCGGGAGTGCTGGAGAATGCTCCTAGTTTAGGGGGATTTTTCTCCCCTTGTCTTCACTTCCTGTCCTGATCCAAGCGGACTTAACTGTGCCACCTGCAGTTCTGACAGCCCTTCCTTTATGCCGCAGCCTGGCCAACCTCTGACCTTTCCTGCCAAGGGCATCTGAGAGCCTGTCACCACCTCGCCACCTGCGTGGCTCCTGGAAAAATAGTACTTGAGCCATTAGGACCCTTTGTCTAGACAGCTGCCGAGGCTTCTCTGTGATCTCATCTGCCCTGTGGGCTACCTGCTCCAAAATATCCTTAAGACTAGGGAGCATTAAAAATGCAGAGTCCCTGTACAATGAATACATAATGAAAAAAATTCATAATACATTTGCATTTCAAACTGGGGGTTTAGAAACCTGTACTTCAAATAAGCTCTCATGAGATTAATAAGCACAATAAAGTTTGAAAAAAACACTAGGGGGAACCCCCCATGTTACATTGAGGTAGAATTAAGAACAAGCATATTCTCTGTGTGCAACTTGATTAACTCACATGTGAGATGTACAGGGTCCCCAAGTCATCACTCCCAGATTGAGGCCTAGAACACACAGCACCCCCCTAGTTCCTGTGCATTCCATAACAGGAGGAGGGGACTGCCGTTTGGAGCCTGGCAGCACAGATTCATCTTCCCTGTTTCTAACTTCACCTGAATGGAGTACGTGTGACTTCTTTCACTCAGCGTTATGTCAGCGCTGCCTACGTTCATGGGGCAAACCACCTCTCTATCAAAGCACCCAACCTGTGTGCTTTGGCCTCTCCTGAGACACTGAGGAAGTCAAGTCTAACCCTAAACCCTTGCCACGTCAGTTCCCCGGTCCTCCTAGCTCAGTCTTGTGGAGACCACATTCAAGTATGGTGTCCACATGTAGGGGTATCATTCTTCGAGCCTTAGTACGGGAGAGCCTCAGCGGCTGGGGAGACCCTGGGCCGGCTCCCACCAGTTCCTCTCTAGACGGCGACTAAAGTTGTTCCTTTGCTGGCTGTAGGTTGCTAGAGAGTCCAGGCACACTCCAGGTGAAATTGGCCAATTCCATCTACAAATGAAGAGACAAATGAGATGGAAATTGCTCAGAACAAGCGTCCTCCTCGCGTGTAGGTATCGGAGCTGACGCACTGCGCCGTGGAACTGATTCCAGCCCTTCTCTGCAGCTGGGTCAGAAGGGCTTTTCTAACAGTGGGAAACACCATCTCCTCCCCAACCCAGCCAGGCAGAGGAGCAGCCTAAGAGGCTCCTGGGGGAAGATAGCAGGTGTGCGTGTGTGTGTGTGTGTGTGTGTGTGTGTGTGTGTGTGTGTGTGCGCGTGTGCGCGTGTGTGCGTGTGTGCGTGTGTGTGTGTGTGTGCGTGCGTAGGAGTGTGTGTATGTGCACAGGTGTGTAAGGAAGAAAGGAGAAAACAAGAAGACGACACTGGCCAGGAACTAGAAAAAAAGAGTAGCAATCAATCCCCCCCCCGCTCCAAAAACCTCAAAATTTTAAATATCTACTCCATGCCAAGCCCCGTGCTCGGTGTTCTGACCGTAAAAATGAACATGATCTGCCTCTAAGAGTCCTTCACCCAGGGGTGGAAAAGCAAGGGACAGCCACGGCAGTAGAGAGGGTGGGGAGACAGGGGACACATTTATAGATGAGGGAGAGAAGAGCTGGGAGGAACAGGGCAGGAAACTAGAGAGGAGAAGCCGAGGCCCGTAACCTCCCTGGCCCCGAGAGGGTGGCCAGGAGGATGCCCTGGGAAGAGGCCACAGACGCCCTTGCAGGCAACAGCATTAGTTCCTGGTAAAGGGTCAGCCCAGGACAAACCACGTGTGGTGTCGTCTCCCTGTTATGTAAGGAAGTTTAAAGAGCCAGGGTTTCTCAGACTTGGGTCTCTGTGGCATCCATTTTCTTTGTTAAGAGAGTTGCAGAGAAGCAGGGAATGCAAATTTGTTTTCATACGGACCCCAGCTAAATACAATTTTAGTAATAATAATAATAGCAAACACTTATAAAGCACTTACCATGAGCCAGGCTGTTCTGAGCACTTCACACATATTAACTCATTTGCATAGTAAGTATGCTAGGAGGAAAAAAAAGCAACCCATGATGCATTTCAAAACCAAACAGAAATGACTTTTGAACTATACAACACCCATACACAGCCTAGGAACTCTGTACCAACCATCCCCTGACCAAAGTGAGCATGAAATCGAAGTCTTAGGAAGTGGGTTTCAGAGGAATTCCAGGGAGTCTTGAGTAATTCTAGACATTAGCAGGCCAATAGGCTCATCGTCTCCCTCCTTTACCTCTGAGCTGACACACTCCAGGGCAAGCCCCAGGCAAGGCACTCGGGCTTGGAGACCCTGGAGACATCATGAAGGATGTGACCAGCATTAAGGGGAGGGTGGCTTTCTCTCTGGGGACTGTTCTGCTCCAATCCATGGGCATCACATCGTTGCAGATGTTGCAAACATGATTGCCACTGGGGAACTAGTTTCCATAGCGACAGAGGTACAGTAGACCCTTGACATTCTTAGGGGATACAGCCTAGCTCTTCATGAGTCTATGAATTAGAAAGGACACATTGTCCCCCCACTCCCCCGCCATAAAATGCCGTAAAGTATGGCTTGGGAATGTAATGAATGGCTAGCAAGGGTACAGTCACCTAACTCCCAGCTGCCCAGTGCCCTCCAAGGACCAGTTTCAGCCCGTACAGGTCAGCAATATAGACTGTATTATATCAAATCACATCATTTCATCCTAAACCTGAAATTCTAGAATCTGCTGCAGCAGTAGCTGGGAACGGGGGGCGGGGGCATTCTGGTTAGCATAACAGACTAAACACATCCGAGAGTCTCTCTGCTGCCTCCCAAGCCACACTAAAATGAAGGTAAGGGGGGGCAGAGAGAAGCGAGCAAAGCTAATAAGCAGCATCCATCCCATTATGGAAATTGAAGAGAGTACATTGACTTGGCAGAGAACAAAAGGGCTCTTAGAGGGCTGCAGGGAGGGCAGAGAGGAGGATCGGGCAGACTCCCGCCACAGAGCCACAGAGGCTCAGACGCCAAGGTCCTGAAGGAGTGGTATGGAATAGTGACACCCTACGGCACCTCCTAACTGCATCTCACCCTGTTGCTGTCCCCACCTGACCCCCAAATCATCCAGAGAGAACTTTGTTTCCCAGATAGGCTGACCAAGAAGTGAGCCCTTGGGGCACGAGCATATGTGGGAGCGGAGATGGAGGCAAGATGTGAAAAATGGAGGGTTGCCCAAAGCTTGCAGGTAACACCAAGGGGCCCTTTGCCCCCTTTCTCCAGCAGCTCTAGGAATGTTGGGGACGCTGGGAGCATGGGTGCTGAGCCTTCGCACAGTGACACCTGCCAAGTCCCAGCTCTGCTTGGGCGTGTGGAACTGTCAATCAGTCTTTCCAGTCCTCTCTCATGAATGCAAACCATTGATCAAGGACTACGCAAATTTTAAAAGAAAACATCTAATATTGGGGGAAAAAGTAAAATAAATAGAAAATAACGTGAAAAAATCAAACATGATGATGGAGGAGGAGGGGAGGCCCACCAGGACACCAGACCAACATAGTTGATATTCTCCAAGAGACAAGAAGATGGTATGTCCACAAAATAAGAGCACAGGATGCTTTTTAAAACTGGGAACTAGTTCACACATCCTAAAAGTCTCGCTGTCACAGCACACAAATTGGTGGGGTTTTGGAGATTCACAAAGCTATGCAGACATCAACCCTAATTCTAAAATATTTTCATGATTTCCCCCCCCCCAAGAAACCCTGTGCATATTAATAGCCACTCGCCCCACTCCACCCCAGTCCCTGGAGACTGCTAACTCCTTTCTATATCTATAAAACAGCCTACTCTGACGTTTCACATTGGTAGAATCATTTAGTATCTATTTTTTCGTGTTCGGCTTCTTCTTCTTTTTTTTTTTTTTTTTTTTTTTTTTTTTTGGTTTTTTCGAGACAGGGTTTCCCTGTAATTTCTAGAGCCTGTCCTGGAACTAGCTCTTTTTTAAAAAAAATATTTATTTATTTATTATGTATACAATATTCTCTCTGCATGTATGCCTGAAGGCCAGAAGAGGGCACCAGACCTCATTACAGATGGTTGTGAGCCACCATGTGGTTGCTGGGAATTGAACTCAGGACCTCTGGAAGAGCAGGCAATGCTCTTAACCGCTGAGCCATCTCTCCAGCCCTGGAACTAGCTCTTGTAGACCAGGCTGGCCTTGAACTCAGAGATCCACCTGCCTCTGCCTCCTGAGTGCTGGGATTAAAGCCCGGCTCGGCTTCTTGCACTGACATGTGTTCAAGGTTCCATGTTGCTGCACACGTTGTTGCTGCATTCCTGGATGTGATTAGACAACAATACTGAGGATAAAACAAGATTCGACGAGCATCCAGAAACCCAAAGATAGGTTTTAGGATGCAGCAGACTTCTCTATGGCTACCAAAGCAGTGAGCAGATGATAGAATGGTACTTTCAGAAATGCCAGGAAAGGCTGTTCCAATGTCAAATCCTACCAAGATGTCAGTTACCCATGCAGATTGAATAAAGATGTGTAAGCATGCAAATTTTCAAGAAATTTACTTCTTTTCTTTCCAAAGCAACAGGAAGGATCTGGGAAGATGGCTCAGCAATTAAGAGCACTTACTGCTTTTGCGCGATGCCAAGTTCTTGCAGGGCCCCAGGGATTGACCTGGCTGGGGCAGTGAAGGAGTGAAGAAAAGACAAACACACGGAAAAGCTGGGTTTGGGCAGCTTGGGCTCTCTTTGGAGAAGTCTCGGCACCCTGGGAGCTTAGCCTGTTTAGTATGTAAAGAGGCAGGGTTATAGCATACAGCTGAATGGAGGAGGCAGGTTTATCTAATCTGGGGAGGAGTAGTCTCTATAGGGGAATAGTGTTCAGGCTATAGTGGTGCAGGGACAGAGAAAGCTACGACTGGACTTTTTTGCACATGCTGTCAACATTTGTACTAGGATCCCCTAGGAAGGCTTTGCCATCCTTTGAGCTTCACCTGGCGAAGGCTTCGCCACTGCCATGAGGCAGAGGCACTAGGTCCTTGGCATGGCCTTGCACATGTCAATAACACACGTTTGCTCAGGGCTTCATCCACGCAGGCCTTCCTCTGCTTCCCACAGCACAGGATCTGGGTTTGGTTCCCAGCACCTACATGGCAGCTCACAACCACCTCTAACTCCATTTCTTGAGTTCTGATTCCCTCTTCAGGGCCCTTAGGGCACTGTGTGCATGTGGTACACAAACATGCCTGAAGGCAAAACACTCTACACATGAAATAAAATAATAATAATTTCCAAAAGCAACTGGAAACTAGGCAGTGGTGGCGCACGCCTTTAATCCCAGTATTCTGGAGGATGAGGCAGGTAGATCTCTGAGTTCGAGGCCAGCCTGGCCTACAGAGCAAGTTCCAAGGAAGCCAGGAATACACCGAGAAACCTGTCTCAAAGAAGAAGAAAAAAAAGCAACTGGAAGATAAACTATATCGAAAACAAGATTTGAAAAAAGATGACATAAGACCAGGGATAGAGATAAAAACTGTTTGCCACCGTAAGACAAAGCTGAAGGCTGAAGAGACAATGCTAGAATGTGACAGCAGTCAGCCCTGGGAGGCGGAAGGGAGCATCGCTTAAATTACCTCCACTCTCTTCTGTGTTTTCTCATTTTTCAATAATAATGTTGTAGCGTACCTACCAGTGGCTGTGATTTGTCACGTGCAGATCCTGAGAGCCAGCAGGCAGGAGACGGTGCTAAGGAAACAGAAATAACAGAAGCTAAGAGATGGGTGGCTCTGAGGCCACTGTACAGACCCCAAAGCCAGCACCCTAGATTGCAGATGCCCATGCAACATGTCGTTGCCACATCGCCTGCATGCCCTGCTGGCTGGAAAGCTACCTCAGGACAAACACTGGGTCTTGTTTAGCTTATATACCGCCTGCTCCTGTCCCTGGCAGAGAGAAGGTAGCGTCGACTCGGAATGAGAAAGAGAGGAAGAAGAGAATGCCCAGGTATGGCGTGAGGGTTTCAGGACACAGACTCTGAGGCCAGGCTGCAGAGATTCCAATCCCAGCCTCAGCAGCATGGCCCTGTCTCTTACACTCTTGCTTTAAGGGTAAAAGTGCTGCCGGGCTAGGTGCAGGAATCCACGCTACACATTTTAGGACAGCCTCTGGCGGGTCCCAGCATAGGGGCCAGTTTATCATCACTTCATAGCAGAGGAGCAGAACCTAGAGAAGCCTGAGGATCCCTGACATTTAGAATTCAGTGGAGAGGCGGCATTGTGCTTTCATCCTCCCTGTGAGCGGCAGACACTGAGTTCTGAGCATGTGCTTCTGGGTAGGCCCAGACCTGGCCCACCGTTTCTTCCATTGGAAAACAAGAAAGCAAAAGGAGGCAGATGCGGAGGTCTTTGCTGCATTAGCTCTGACCTGAGGACCAGCTTGCCTTGCTTAGTGGGGGGAGCTGCCCAAGGAATAAGCCCTAAGGTGTGAGTAGAAGTGGGGAAGACTCCGCCCCCAAGCTCTCTCAAGACTTTGCGTGTGTGAATCCAGAAAAAGAGACAGTGGCTTCCAAGGCAGACGCCACCTTGAGACAGCAGGGTGGACCCAGCTTCACATCTGAATCACCTGCTTGGGGGCTGGTCTCCTGTGTAGGTCTGTAGACCCCACCCTCCGAGCAGCAGGGTCGACTGAAGGAATATGGAGTTTGCATGCTAGCCGGGCTCTGTGGTTCTTGGATATACTCTTTGCCTTCCGTTTGTTGTTTTCTCTTTTTGAGACAAGGTCTCACATAGCCCAGGCTAACCTTGAACTTGCTTTGTAGCCAAGGATGGCCACGAACTGCTGATCCTCCTGCCTCAGGTTCATGAGTGCTCAACCATAGGCATATGCCAGCAAGCTCAGCTCTTTGTTCAGCAAGGGGGCTGCAATCTAGGGGTTGGAGGGTGTGGCTCTCCTACACGTAAACGGTGGGAAACAGCCACCACCTATCCAGTCCCTGCTCCACGCGGATCGCTTTTTGACATCCTTAATCTTCACAACCACCCTGAAAAGTAGGTATTACTACACTAATTGTACAGAAGTGGAAACCGAGACCCAGGGCAATTAACTTGCCAGACATCAAACAGAATGAGACAAAGCCAAATCTGTCACCAGCCCTTCCTTCGCTCTTCTCCAGTGCCCGCACACCCTCTCCTAGGTAGGGGGAGGGGGAGGGGTGAGTGGCGGGGCAGGCAGAGGGTCTCCGTGCCTGCCCACTTTCCCTCCCTCTCTTTCCGCTTCCACGAGGTCTTCAGTGTACCACCAGTTTTGACAGACCTTGACGCTGTCCACCACCTTTCTCTTCCCTTTTTCCCAGCCTCCTATTGTCTCCCTAATTAAAGACGGCTTGAAAAATTCCCCCTGCAGTGTGCTGCTTGGCAGTGTGCCAACACCCTGCTGGAGAAGGCAGCAGAAGGCACCTGGTGCCTTGGCACATGGAGACACCTGAGCACCTGTAGGGGCCAGCTGGGGAAGGGAGGCAAAGAGGAGGGAGGTGACCTGGGGCAGGACAGGCCAGGGGAGGGGAGGCTGCCAGTGTGTGTCAGCTGGGAGGAGGGGCTGGGGAAATGGGTCTCTTCTCAGACACTCAGTTTTCATCCCAGAACTTTCCTTACTCATTCTCAGCAGCCCTCATTTCCTGCCTTGTATCTGAGAGAGCTCCCCTCAGGATGCCTTCACCCCAGAGCCTCTGGCCAGCCAGCTGTTCCGTCTGCCAATCGTGGGTTCTCCCCTGCCCCAGACTGGAGAGGTTTGGGGGCTAACAAGAGCACTGCCTCTCTCCTCATCATCATTCCGGTCTCAGTCCACAAGAGGCCCCTGAAATACGGGAGTCCCGCGTCACTACCCTGTTACCCTGGCTCAGGTTTCTGTTGCTGCCTTGACATGTCACCACAGCCATAGTGGCTTCCAGTCTCACACTTGTCATGTCCCCTGGTCCTGCCCCTCACAGATCCAGCTGTGCTGACAGACTCTTTTCTCAGATTTAGGCTACTAAAGGTCAAATCGGGGTGTCAGGCAGACCATGGGGGCGGGGATCTGCTCTATGTCTGACTTGTATGGTTGGTGACATTTAGGTCCTAGTGTAGAACCAACATTGTTTCTAGGCTGGCTATCAGCTGAGGGCCACCCTTAGACCCCAGAGGCTTTCAGCTGCCCTTTGCACAGCTCCCTGTACCTCTGAAGCAGTGAGACGTAGATCAGATCCCAAAATGCTGGAACTGTAAAGTCAGAAGTGAGACCACCTCTGCTGGCTGCCTCAGGGAGGGCTGTCCAGGTGGAGGCCGGGCCTGCCTCCCTTCACTGGGTTCAAAGCCAGTACACCTGGGATTTCAAACAATTAATTTCCCCAATCTGCAAAACGATCAGCTTCTGAGGAAAAACAATTAGCCCACTGCAAATTGTAATTGTCATCTCACTCCTGATTTTAATTTGGACTAATGAGGGCTAAGTGATTCCGGCTGCCTCCGACTCCCACTGTCCCCCACCCCCCACCCCAGGCCTAGGCCCTCACCTGCCAGTGGGTAGTTAACCCTCAGCTGCCCATCCTGCAGCTTGGGCTGAGGGGCCTTTTAGGACTGGCACAGTGCCCAGGACGGGTGCAGCAGGAAGAGGGAAAGACGAGAGTCTCTGGCCCACAGGGAAGATGCATGTTTACAAGGCTTATAGGCAATCAAAGTTTTATTGAATGGAATTGACTACGGGCTTGATCCTTGTCACAGCCAGTTACCTCTGGCTGTGCAGTCTCAGGAGGCCGGTTTTCAGGCGCATCTGTCAGCCTCCCTCTTGCCAGGGAGTCTCTACCTGAACTTGCTCCTACCACCATCCTGCCTTGATGCAGCAGCTGAGAGAATGCTTAGTGCTCACATCTGCCAGCTGTTGGGGTCAGTTAGGAAGTGACCTTGGTCTGGTTAGTCTAACTCTATTTCCTGATAAACAAATCAAGGCCTGGAGAGCGAGGGTCTTGGTCAAGGTCGGAACCCTGCAGGACCCCAGAACTCTTGCTGCTTTTTGTCAATGCTTGCAGAATCTCCTCCCACCTCCCCTATGTATTTCTTAAAGTGCTTGCTTGTGGTCCACACCCACAACACCACCTGCTACATCCAAGGCTGCAGGAAAGATGGAAGGAACATCTTCTGGTCCAGGCGTTCTTCTGCCCTGACCATCTCTCACCCCCACTTAGCCCCATGTCTGATTGGAATGGTGTGATTTATTTATCCATCCAGCTATGCAGTCATTCTGTACTACAGCTGTGTGCTGAGAACCAGGCCAGGATCTGGGGATGAGAATATTAATCCCCCACCTGCCCTTCAACCTTCCTCGTAATAGACTCTAGATAGGAGGCCCAAAGCCCCAGCCCTCAGGAGCTGTTCATCGGCATGAGTGTTCCCCTGGGGCCTGAACAGCAGCAGCGGAAGGAATGTACTCTTCCCCCAGCTCCTGTCCCTTATTGCAGAGGGAGCCACTTACCCCCTCCTCTGGGTCCCTGTGGCTTGAGGACATGTTTGGGATAGGAATCCTGAGCTCTGGTCTTGGCTTTGTCCTTGATCTGCTCCATGGCCATCCACAAATCATTTTCTCTGATTTCCTCGAGCTTGAAGGTAGGGCCTTGGCTCTGGAGCATCCACCAGGCTGTGGGTAACTGGAAGATAATTACACTACCCAGCCTGCTGCTGCCTTTCAGGTGCTTGCAGAAGAAGCAGAGTAGAACCCTCTGAAGATCTAGGCCCGCTACCACCCTGGGTAACCCTGAGTCCAGAGCTTCAGGCCCCTCATCTGAAAAGTGGGGATGGTAGTGCCCAACTGCAAGGGAACAAGTGGTCCTGGGCCCTGTGAGTCCACCCTGCAAGGCGGAGAGGACCGTGTAATGTAACAGGTTTGGGGTGGAAGCGCCAACCGAGGTTCTGCAGAGCTAAAATGTGTATCCATCAGGACATGGGGAAAGTAAAGGATTTTCTGCTTGCCTTCCTGGGGCCCTGGGTGCAGGATCTTTCAGACTTCTTCCAGCTCTGTCATGCCAGGAGTCTGCAGTAAGACCCATGATAGTAAGAGCCGCCTGTCGGTGGTCCCTTCACCTTTGCTCTGCCCCGGTCCCTCTCTCTGGCCCCACCGCCAACCCCTGACTCAACCAGTTGTACTCTGTGCTCTTTCTGCTCTTTCTGACAGTTCAACTTTATCAGAGTCCCCGTCTTAGTCAGGGTTTCTATTGCTGCAACGAAACACCATGACCAAAAAACAAGTTGCAAAGGAAAGGGTTTTTTGGTTTTTTGTTTGTTTTTCGAGACAGGATTTACTCTGTAGCTTTGGAGCCTGTCCTGAAACTAACTCTTGTAGACCAGGCTGGCCTCGAACTCACAGAGATCTGCCTGCCTCTGCCTCCCTAGTACTGGGATTAAAGGTGTGCGCCACCACCACCTGGCTGAGGAAAGGGTTTATTAGGCTTACACTTCAGCATTGCTGTTCATCACTGAAGGAAGACAGGACTCAAACAGGGCAGGATCTCAGAAGCAGGAGCTGATGCAGAGGCCATGGAGGGGTTGTGCTTACTGGCCTGTTCAACATGGCTTGCTCAACCCACCTTCTTATAGAACACAAGGCCAACAGTCCAGGGATGGCACCACCCACCATGGGCTGGGCCCTCCACCATTGATCACTAATTGAGAAAATACCTTAGAGCTGGATCTCATGGAGGCATTTCCTCGGCTGAGGCTCCTTCCTCTGATGACTCTAGCTTGTGTCAAGTTGACACACAAAACCAGCCAGTACAGTCCCCAAGTAAGTGGTAGAGGTAGGATTTGAACCTAAGTCTCTAATCCACAGTTTCTTGTAGAAATAGAAGATTACAGCCTACGGTGTAATGGTGCTATTTGAATGAACACATTAAACACGTAAAGGGGAAGAGGGGAAATTATTATCACCAAGCCTATACATAAAAATATTATTTCAGGGGCTCGAGCAATGGCTCATCAGTTAAAGCACACACACACACACACACACACACACAGCTACAGCTGCTCAGTGGCCACTTGTGAGGCTGCCACATTGGACAATTCAGGTCACTGTTCTTAGTTACAAGGTGACCCAGGGCAAAAACCTAAACCATCTCACCTGGCCTGGCTTCACCTGTACTTCAGATTGTCCTGGCCTCTGTCATTCTTCTTTAGGCTCTTTGGGGATTAACATCCACTACCGTTTCCACTCATCTGCCCACCTGCTGTCTCTGGCACCAGGGCAAGAGGGTGCTCGTTCCAATCTTAGCCTCTGGGACCACGCCCTCTTTCCAATCTTAGCCTCTGGGACCACGCCCTCTTTCCAATCTTAGCCTCTGGGACCACGCCCTCTTTCCAATCTTAGCCTCTGGGACCACGCCCTCTTTCCATCCTTAGCCTCTAGGACCACGCTCTCTTTCCATCCTCAGCCTCTGGAACCACGCCCTCTTTCTAATCTTAGCCCTTAGGACCACGCCCTCTTTCCATCCTCAGCCTCTGGGACCACGCCCTCTTTCCATGCTTAGCCTCTGGGACCACGCCCTCTTTCCATGCTTAGCCTCTGGGACCACGCCCTCTTTCCATCCTTAGCTGTCCTGAAGAAAGCCTTGTTGTCAGCTTTTCTCACCTTTAAGTCCTGAGACAAAGGAGGCAAATGTTCCCCATTTACATTCAGGTCCTCCCTGAGGTTTCGGCCTGTTGAATGGCACCTCTATCAAAACATCACATTTGGAAATGTCAGAGTGGCTTTTGATAAGCCATCTGTCACTCTAAGGGTGGCAGACAGACCCAGTGACAGTATAGTATATCTAATACACCGCGGGTGCCTCTTTTGCAATTATGTAGTATTTTATTTAGTCCATGTGACATGAAATCTCCTGAAAGAAGGAAATGAATAATTATCCCCACAGGCCCAGTTCCCAAGGCCCTTCTGCTCCTTTCTAGCCTGAGTCGCTCCTTCTTTCCTTTGCTAACTGTACTGAGTCTTCCAATCAACAGAGACCAGCTCTGAGCTGCTTCTCTCCCACGGCTTCAGCAGCCAAGCCAGCCACTGTCTTGGTAGCCCTGACACCCACAAAGGAAGTATGTGAGTGTTGCTGGGACCCTGGGCTGGGCTGTGAATCAGAGTGGCCTACCTGGGTCCTGACTATGCCATAGCTCATCTCTGCAGGAAGGAGGTCTGCCCAGTTCCTGGCCATTAGCCCCTCTTCTCCGACCTCCCCTCCCACACGTTCCAGCTCCTTAACTGTGGCTCTCCGTCCCTCTTCCCTATTAACTTCAATGGAAACAACAGAGTTTATCGGGTTATGTTTTTAAAGGAACATTCACTAAAAACTAAAGAAAAACAGTAATACCCATATGAAAAGGGAAAATGCCAAAAAGCAAAATTAGTACCTACCAAGTTTTTTCAGATCATTTCTTTCTTTTTTTTTTTTTTTTTTTTTTTTTTTTCGAGACAGGGTTTCCCTGTAGTTTCTAGAGCCTGTCCTGGAACTAGCTCTTGTAGACCAGGCTGGCCTCGAACTCAGAGATCCGCCTGCCTCTGCCTCCCGTAGATCATTTATTTCTGATTCAAATAGCGGCATCAAGTCCCTGGGGAGATGGGCTGATTGGGTCACAGCAGTTTGGTCCCAGCCCTTCCTGTGTCTCTCCTGTGTCTGAGATGCCTGTCTTCTCCCACACAGACCACTTCTTCCTGACTTCTCCCTCCAACCCTCCTCTCTATGCTTTGATATGCAGACTTTGGCCAGGTAGTACAGATGACCACACACAGTGGGATGGCAAGTCACTAAACCAGAGAAGGAGCCATTCGGGAGCTTCTTGTCAGTAAGTAGAGAGGGCACCCCCTGCTTCACATGGTGTCACTTAGTAGAGGATGCCTTAGAAGCTGATGTTGGGACCCACATTCCATGCTGTCCAGTACCTCGACAATGAAATCAGCCAATTTTCTATTCATACATACATACATACAGACAGACAGACAGGCACATATGGACATGTGTGTGTGTATGTGTACATATATTCAACTATCCAACCATCTACTCACCCACCTACCCATCCATATTTCTATCAGTAATCCATACTGTGAGGGTGTGAGGGTTTCTAATGCTTTGATTAAAAACAAAAAACAAACAACAACAACAAAAAAAAACACCATGTCCAAAAGCAAGTTGGGGAGGAAAGGGTTTATTTGCACTTCCACATGTAGTCCACAATTGAAGGAAGCCAGACAGGAACTTAAACAGGGCAGGAACCTGGACGCAGGAGCAGATGCAGAGGCCACAGAGAGGGAGGGGCTGCTTACAGGCTTTCACCGAGTGGCTTGCTCAGCCTGCTTTCTTACAAAACCCAGGACCACCACTCCAGGGGTAGCACCGCCCACAATGGGGTGGGGGCTGGGCCCTCCCGTATCAGTCACCAATAAAGAAAATACCCTACAAACATACCTACAACCCGATCTTATGGAGGCATTTTCTTAATTGAGGTTTCCCTCCTCTCAGATGACTGTAGCTTGTGTCAAGTGGACATAAAACTATCCAGCACGCATACATACATGCATATATATATATATATATATATATATATATATATATATATATACATTCACCCATCCATACATTTACCACCCACCCATCCACCTATCTATCCACCATGTGTTCATCCATCCGCCCACCCATACATCTATCTCTCCACCCTGCAACCCACACACACATCTACGCATCCATCTGTCCACCCCTCTATGAGCAACTTTTCTCGTTACTGTGACACAGTTTAAGGGAGGAAGAGCTTGTTTTGGCTCACGGTTCAAAAATACAATCCAGGGCTGGAGAGATGGCTCAGAGGTTAAGAGCATTGCCTGCTTTTCCAAAGGTCCTGAGTTCAATTCCCAGCAACCACATGGTGGCTCACAACCATCTGTAATGGGGTCTGGTGCCCTCTTCTGGCCTGCAGGTGTACACACAGACAGAATATTGTATACATAATAAATAAATATTTTTAAAAAAAATACAATCCATTATAGTGGAGACGTCATGGCAACAGCAACTTCAGGCAGCTGGTTACACTGTATCCAGAGTCAGGAAGCAGAGCCAAATGAATGCGATGTTCTATTAGCTTTCTCCTGTTTATGAAGTTCAGTACCCCAGTCCATGAAATGGTGTTACCCATATTTAGGATCAGTCTTCCCACATCAATTAATCTAATCTAGATAATCCCTCATAGAAAAGCACCGGACTTGTCTCTTCAGTGAGCCTAGATCCTGTCAAGTTGACAATCAACATTAACAATCATATTACCTATTCATCCATCCACCCATCCACTCACTCATCTACCCACTCATCCATTCATCCATCCACCCACCCACCCACTCACTCACCCACCCATCTACCCACTCACCCACCCACCCCTCCACTCACTCACTCACCCACCCATCCATCCATCCACCCACCAACTCACACACTCACTCACCCACCCATCCATCTATCCACTCACCCACTCACACATCTACTCACCCATCCACCTGTCCACCCACCCACTCACTCACACACCCATCCACCTGTCCACCCACCCACTCACTCACACACCCATCCATCTATCCACTCACCCACTCACACATCTACTACCTGTCCACCCACCTACCTGTCCACCCACCCACTCACTCACACACCCATCCACCTGTCCACCCACCCACTCACTCACACACCCATCCACCTGTCCACCCACCCACTCACTCACACACCCATCCATCTATCCACCCACCCACTCACTCACACACCCATCCACCTGTCCACCCACCTACTCACTCCCCCACCCATCCATCCACTCACCCACCCATAAACCCATTCATCCATGCACCTGCCATCCCATCAGTATACACATACTTATACCCATGACCGGTTGTGTACGAATAAGAGATGTCAGGAACACAAACCACACAGATACAGTTTTTTCAGTGTGAATCTTTCCCCGACTCCTCTGGGACCTATGTTGCAATTTCTACAGAAGGAGGCATCTTAAAAAAGAATTCTTGCTTCAGGGTTGGCTGGACAAGCATAGCTTCAGTTTTAGCTGTGTAACTTCTCAAATGGCTCTTGACCAGTAAGTTGCCTTGGTTTCTTCATCTGTCTAATAACAGCAGGGTGTCCGCCTTAGAGGTACAAATATGGCTCTGAGTTCTCATGCTTGCATCTTCCCTTCCTTGTCCCCTCCCCGTCCTCTCCCTCTTGCTGTGCAGGTGCAAGAGGGAGCAGGTACCTGGACTGATGGGGCTCTTTGCCTTGGCCTGGAGTGGAGAAGTACAGACTCCAGATGGCTGCACCTCCAACTGAGCAGGCTTGGGCCCTGTGTCTACACACAGGGGCCAGGCCTTCTCTGGTAAGGGACTGCTTCCTTAACAGGATGCTTCCTTCAAAGGGTACCCCCATAATCTGTTCCACCTAACACAAACTGATGAACACTGGCTGTGTGCCCCGTTCCTGCCCTGAAGAACTCAGCCTAGAGAGGCAGCCAAGGCCACCAGCGCCTGCTAAAGGTGGACCAGCACTATAGCAGCAGGAAGTATGACAAGAGAGAGCTAAATCAATAAGAATTCCCTGAGCAGAGAAGAAAATTCCAGAAGGACAGATTCAAGGACTTAGAAAGCTCCAGATCTTGTGAGTGCAGGAGACGGAGGTGGTGGCAAGACCGAAGGAGAAGCTGCCCTAGTCACCAAGGAGATTAGCAGCTCTCCTGAAGACAGAGAGAAGAGATGAGAGACACAGAAGGGAAGCCCAGATGGCCGCTGTGGGATGTCAAGGAGTAACTCCCGGGACAGCTGTGTGGGGAAGCCAGGAGGATGGGTAGACTCCAGCCAGAAGCAGCACAGGAAAGGAGCTCTGACCACCACTTCCACCTGACCACGTGGCCACCCCGAGGACCCCCTTTCCCTCATGCTTCATTGGTGCTGCCAAAATGACAGTGAACGAAAAGAAAAAAAAGGAGGACATGATGTTCCTAGGTATGGCTGGAGAGGGTTTATTATAGACATGAGGGCGAGCAGAGGCAGAGGCATCTGGTAGGGTCCAGAGTGAACATGGCAGACTAAACTGGTCCCATGTAAGGAGAGAGGGGAGGGAAGACAGGAGAGCCAGAAACCAAGAGGATAGAGGCTTGGAGAGCAGGAACCAAGAGCAGCAGCCAAGAAGACAAGAGACCAGAGGGTTTAGGGTAGGAAGAGGTGGGGGTGAGGGAACGGTATGCCAGCCGGGATGTCTCCATAACAGGTACTTGCAGATGCTGAGAAAGAGAGGCTGGCCGAAGTGTTCACTTTGTTATGTTAATAGGCACCTCAGATAAGCTGTTGTCCCTGCCTATACCCACCAGGGAAGGGAACTCACTTGTTAAACCTGTACGCCAGGTTCTCTGTCAAGATTCTAGCTGACACTCAAGATAATATTGTGAGGTACTGTTCTTAATTCATGATCTAGAAACTGATGCTTAAAATGGTTAAGTAATTTGTTCAGGTCAATACCTAGAAAGATGCCAGGGCAGGACTTGAACACAAGTCTTTAATGTTTGGAGGCTCTGTTCTCGTTCACTGTGCAGCGAAAAGCATTTGGTTCCCAGCATGCTGAAACCGCTCTCCTTCTAGCCCCTAGGATGCTGGAAGAATTTATATGACAGTGGGGCTGTTTTCATCATTAAAGGCTGTCAGCGTGGTGACAGGGAGCGGTAGATACCGAGCTGTCACAGTAGGAAAAATGAGGCGACGCGGAAGGCACTCCATCACTGCCTGTGTAGTGGAGGAGGCCAGCGCTCTGCCGCACACAGGCTCCTGAAAATCGCCTCAGCTGTCCCCTCTTCCAGATTCATCCCTGAGTGGGGAAGGAGGAAGCTGTGGCCATGGCAAGAGGCTTGCCAGCTTCCTGAATCAAGCTGAGGGCAAACAGCACAAGGGGGCAGAGCAGCTGCTGAGAACCTCATCAAATCATGGCCCCAAGGCTGCCTACAGTTTCCACCCAGCCCCACCCTAGTCTAGAATTCCCATCATGGACTCCCAGGTTCAGAGCTTTTGGATAGCTGGACCTTTTCGGGTGGGGCAAATTTATCATGAAGTCGGTCTTCATCTCCCCTCAGACTCCTTCCTGCCCTGATGTTCCTGAAGGTGAAGGAAACATGGCACCCCAGTGAGTCACTAGCTACTCCCTGAGTGCCTTAAAATCATCTAAACTGCTCAGGGTCCTGGTGTCTGACAAGGTGTGAGCGGAAGTGGGCTCTGTGGCTGACAACCCATCCAGTTTAAAGCCCTTCTCCCGAAGGGGCTGGATGCATTCTAAGGAAGGATGCAGGGTCCCCAGAAGAGTCTCTGCTGGAGAGACGCTGGTCTGGGAGGTTCCCATCCTTCCCTGATGGGAAGCACGTGCATTTCTAATAGAGTCACCTAATCACTTGTTTAAACCAGACATTCCGTGTGTAATGACTCCTGGCTGAGACCAGAGAAAGCCATCAGCTGTCCCCTGTGGGGGCTAGCCCTACAGGATGGAATCCCTGCTGGTGTGGGAACAGACAGCCTTACTGGAGCAGAGCCATCTGGGAAGCTCTGGGAGAGGCTGTTTTCAGGTGGGACTCACACTTCTTCCCATCTGGCCAGATCGTCTTGGGCACAGGTACAACTAGTCACAAGAAGTGAGCACCCACTTTTTCAGCTGTGCCTGTGGCCTGTGGCACTCACCAGCAGCCTCCAAGGCTGGTCCCTGGGCACCTGCCCTTCTCTGTCAACAGGAGGACATAAAATCTACCCATCCTGAAGCCTTCCTGGGCCCTGCTGTATGGCTGACTATAAGGCAGCTGGTTGGTTGGTTGCCCAGAGTTTTGAGGTCTGGAGGAGAGACACTGGAGACATAGTAGCTACAGGGTGTTCATTATTCAGATTTTAATCATTATTCGTGGGAGAAGAGTCCCCCTGTCCCTTCCCTGAGAAAACGGGGTGGCGGTGGCCCATTTCAGCACTCATGTCAGACGGCTGTAACTCCAGGGGACTCCGTGCCCTCTTCTGGCCTCTGAGCACACACAGTAAAAGTAAATCTTTAAAACAAACAAACAAACAAAACCCATTCTTTTCAAAGCCTAAAAAGACCCAGTATTCTGTAAGCATTTAGTAAATGGTACCTGTTAGCACTCAAGACAGAACTCAAGAAATTCCAGATTGGTTAGACTGTCCACATAGACCAGATTTTTTTGTTTTGTTCTTTGAGACAGGGTTTCTCCATAGCTCTGGCTGTCCTGGAACTCACTATGTAAACAAGGCTGACCTTGAACTCAGAAATCTGCCTGCCTCTGCCTCCTGAGTGCTGGAATTAAAGGTGTGTGCCACCATTGCCCAGGGAGAGCAGATTTCTTACTGCCAATGTCACTGTTTTCTGGGAAGACCTGTGTGGTGCTATGGGACTGGGCACCCTCCCGCTCAATCATCTGATTCTTCTCTGTGGTAGCTCTGCCCTCTCTGTCCTGTCTACTCACCTGGAAACTGCTCAGGGTGACGCTTGATGTCCAAAGCTGTAGGATCAAGGAGCAACCACATGGAAGCCCCAGGGTCTGAGAGGTGGGGAGGGGGAAGAGAGGAGGCCTCCCAACCATACTAAGAGGACTTGCAGCCAGACCCCAGGGCTGCAGCTATTGAGCAAAAGGAGAAGTTGCACCCAGGAAGTGCTTCACCAAGGTTTCATGCCCTGCAGTAACTGGGTGGCTGTGTCTACTGTCCAAGTGCTGAAACCTAATTTGCAAGGTTTTGGCGTTTGCACACAAGCAGGGTGGGTGCTTGTTTAAAGCCCCAGGACTTCCTGAGCCTCTCTACCACATGCAAGTACCTTGAGAAGGTAACGTTCACCTGTGGGCCAGAAGGAGGCCCTCCTTCACCTTGTCTGTTGATGCCTTCATCTTGGACTCCCAGCTCCAGAGCTGTGAGAAATCAGTTCCGTTGTTTATTAACTACCCAGTTTGTGGTACTTCATGACTGTGCCCAAGCAGGCTAAGGCAGTGGCCAATCAAGCTAAGAAATATAATATGTGGCTGTGAGCTCATTATACATGAATTCTCTCTAAAGAAGTTATCATAACTCTGACCAGTGAGTATAAATGTGTGCACAGCTATGCACACCAACAGCTACAGATGTGCCTACATAATCACCTATGATTGGCAGCGCTGGTTCTTGCCCCTTCTTAGCTGTGTGACTTTGGTCAGAGGCTTCCCTTCTTTTATCCCTCGTTTCTGCATCTGCATGATGAAGATGATGCAGCAGAACTATGAGGAGCTACGAAGTCAGATACTGGCAAGTGTCTGGCAGAGGACCTTGCTAATTTTACTGAATCCATTTCATACATTACTCCCCTCCCACCATTCTAAAACTGAGGAGATGGCATCCAGGAGGTTGCCCTGGTAAGCAAGCGTGGAGCCAGGTGGCTGGGTGGCCCAAGTCCATGATGCCATGTCCAAGAGACTCAGGAGAGGACAATTCTTTCCCTTTGCAGCAGGCCCTGGCACTGAGAAGCAGGGCTCTAGCTCCTCTTGAGTTCAGACAGGTCTAACCACCTGGGGAGGCCAAGGAGGCACTATGACCAGGAGCCTACTGAGGACCTAAGAGCCAATGGCTTCTAGAATTGGCCAGGACTAAGCCATACCCCTGTGCTTGTAAACACAGGAAGGCCTCCCAGAGGCATGCTGAGATTACCATCTAGGGGACGTGTTCCACTTAGTGCAAACAAGGAGTCACATGGGCTTCAGGGTGTCCGTGTCACCACCATGGATACCACGGCAAACCTGAGGGGCTTCTCTATGACATGCAGTTGTCAAGGCTTTCAGGAAGTTGTTTCTTCTACTTCTTTATTACATCCATTTCCTCATATGTAAAATGGGAGTTTTAAGTAAAAGTGTTCCTGCTGCAGGGGAATGGGGCGCAATGAGGTGAGGCCTTAGAGCCCCCAAGGTCTGTCTAACCCACAGCTGCGCTGCTGACATTGAAGCTGGGGTTGGACCCAGGCCTGAAAAAAAAACCCACAGCTTGAAGAGTGGCGTTTGAACTGTATTCCCCACACTGCTGCCTTGAGCCCAAGGGTGGGAGAGCAAGCAATCACAGTTGCCTTTCTGCCCCCGCAGCCCCCCACCGTGCACTTGTGCTGTTTTGAAGCTAGAGGGAGGACCAGAGGCAGCAAGGCAGGGAAAAGAAACCCCCAGCGAATTCTCCCGTCTTCTCCCAGTTCCACAGCCCCTGCGGGAACCAAGCTGCATAATACAATGGGATTTAATAAAATGCCTTTAACTCACAAAGTTTGTCTGCTGCCAGCTCCTTAATTAAATTGCCTAATTCTGCTCTGCAATGGCAGCAGAAACTCCGGTGTTGAAAGAGCATGGGGTTGCTATGGCATTTGTACCAGGGCAGGCTCGGGGCAGGCTAAGGAGGAACATGCAGATGAGCAGGTTTTCCAACCATCACAGTGCCCGCCCATGGCATTCTCCCAGTCACTCACCGTGATGCCCAAAGCACCGCTCCCAACCCCTGGTCCCATTCCCCACATTAGTCAGGTGGGGAACAAGTCTTTCCTAAGAGGGAACTGAATCCTTTTTGGGAATGCTGAGCTGGACTTTAGAACTGGGAAGTTTGGGGGTGTCTGCAAAGAGCAGAACTACTTCCTACTCTGACTGGGGTGAGTGCCAGCCCAGCCCTGGCCCACAGAGCAACCCTGTGGGGGCCGCAGCAGTATCTCCCAAACAGCCCCTCTCCCTTCCCTGATAGTCTGTGCAGACCCATCTGTATTCATTCAGCAGAGCCTCAAAACCCCGCTCAGAGTCTGCCTGGCTGGACAAGAAGCCAGGTTTGCTCTTTAACTGACATGGAGAGGCGCGAGAAACATCTGCTTTCTTCTGAGGATGTGGTTTCCAGCCCTAGCTCTGCAGTATAACAGTCAGGGGATCCCCCACACCCTAACACCATGGAAACTATAGAGTCTCCCATGGACCTCAAGGGTAGAGAAATCTTGGCGATGCTCCCATACCCACCACCTGGTTTCACCATAACTCCACCACCTCTGTCCATCATCCATCTTCCTTCTGGTACATTTCTCCCTAGAGAGTTCAACATCAACAACACTGGAATTTAAGTGTTGTGAGGGTTTTGTTTGCTTGTTTGTTTCACTATTATTTACGTATAAAGAAATCCTAGAAATTTCTGTCGGAATGCCGTACTTGGATCCTCCCATCTGAGACTGATACCGCTGAGCTAGAGTAGATAGGCTGGGCGGTGGTGGCGCACACCTTTAATTCCAGCACTAGGGAGGCAGAGGCAGGCGGATCTCTGTGAGTTTGAGGCCAGCCTGGTCTACATAGAGTGTTTCAGAGATATGTAGTGAGATGCTTTCTCAGAGACAGACAGACAGAGATCCCTCTCAGTGCCTTCCAAATGTGGAGATTATGACAACCCACCACCACACCTCGCTAAGATTCCTTCATAATTCTCTGATATAGCAAGAGCTGAAAAACACATCACAGGGAACAAATGGCTACTTTTTTCCTACCTAGTAGGTTGAAAGCAGAGCACGCCTGGCAACTGGGCCTGGCCCTGCTCTCCCTTGCCATGCCATGACTGTTCCTCTGACTCTGCATGTGAGCCCCACGTGCCCGTGTGCACACTTCTCTGTGTGCACTTCTGTGCCCCACCTCTTCTCATTATTGCAATTTCGCTGTCTCGTGTGTCTTTGCCGGTGGTCTGTTCTGGGGTTTGTACACTCCACAGCTGTGAGACATGCCCGTGTTCTGGTGATCAGAATCCTGGGGAGCCCAGGATGGTGGCAGCAGATGAAGATGAAGATGCCAGGGAGGTCCCTCAAATGGGTGGGGATGACAGACAGAGCCACTGACCACCACAGTCGCAATGACACACATGGCAGGCTGGTGGAGAAAGAGGGCTGACTCCACAGTGAGGCCATGGCAGTCAATCTCAGATGGTGGCATTGCGATGGTGGTGGCTGTCATGGTGCTGTTGTTGTCTGTCCCTGTGAGAGAGAGATGTGCCAACGCATGTTCATTCGCTCTGGTGACGCCCTTCTGAGAAGAGTGCTGACTGCCACATGGGATGAAGGACCCTTCCCTAGGACCCCGTCTGAGACCCCCACTGCTACAAACTGCAGCTTCTTCTGAGATGCTGAGACCACCTGAAGACCCTCTCCCACAGACCTCAGAGGAGGTTCCCACAGAGCAGGCACCCTGTTGTACTGACTCAGGGATGCAGCAACAATGCTGAGTACAGTGGCCCTTTAGGGACATTTCCTTAAGGTCCACACAGGGCTTCGAGTGACCTTGATGAAAGAATGTTATTTCTGGCTTGCTGGTTTCCTGGTCCCTTCATACTCCACATGCTGTAAGGAGGATAAAGGAAAATACTCCGGGATCCCCTCCCTTAGCCTGGCCAATGGGGGCAGAGATAGCAACATCTCAGAACACTCCAGAAATGTCAATTAAAGCTGGCACCCCTCAGAAGCAATCTTACTGTACTTCTAGGAAAATAACAAGAACAAGATAGGACTGCACAAGCTTGCTGGGTTTTGGGGTTTGGTTTGTTTGTTTGACATAGGGTCTTGTGTAGCCCAGGCTAGCCTCAGATTCATTCTGTAGTAGTGTTTGGCATTGAACTGATCCCCCTGCCTTCACTGTCCAAGTGCTGTGATTACAGGTGTACACCACCATAAACAATCACACTGTTTTCCTCTTTGAACACGGGTCCCAGTAAATAGACCAGGCTGACCTT
The DNA here is from genome assembly GCF_903992535.2 of Arvicola amphibius. Classification (NCBI taxonomy): domain Eukaryota; kingdom Metazoa; phylum Chordata; class Mammalia; order Rodentia; family Cricetidae; genus Arvicola; species Arvicola amphibius. The sequence continues at coordinate 87,174,662 of NC_052058.2, read as the reverse complement.
GAACTCAAACTCACAGCAGTTCTTCTGCCTTGGGAGATTATAGGTATGAGCCATCATATATACAGATATGTATATGTATGTGTGTGTATGTGTGTGTATGATAATGAAACTATCTTTTAGATGATATCATTCTCATTCAATCCTTCCCTTTTATTTGATCAGCTTGCATTAAGTAAAACCCCACTAAAAATGACAATAAAAACACCTTTGATGTCCACAGCATCTCTAGTGACACAGTAGACACTCCCCTGTGACCTAATTGATCTATAGAATGGGTCTCCTGTGGCCTGGCACTGGGAGGAACTGAGCCAGCCCCACAGTTTGTGAAGCACATTTGCCTTTGCGTTTCAGGTCTTTAAAAGAGAGCGAGGTCTTACCCTGTTTTTCATAAGAGGAAATGAAGGGTGAGCATCTCACCCTAGTTGGCATGGTTAATAAGGGGCAGAGTTGGAATGAGAACCCAGAATCCCTGGATTATCATCCTATTACTGCCATAATAAAGCACTATAAACTTATCCCTTCAAACAATAAAAGCTCATTGTCTCGAAGTCTTGTGGGCTAGAAGTTCAAATTCAAGGTGTTAGCAGAACTAGCGTCCCTCAAGACCAGAGGAAACCATCCTTGCCTCTGCTGGATTCTGCTGACAGCCATCAGTGGCAGGGTGGTGAGGGGGAACATTCCTTCTCTTGAAGCTGCACCCTGTCCCTTTTCCCGAAGTATCCACCTCATGTGGCATTTCCTTTCTCTTACGGGACAGCAGTCATATAGGATTAAGGTCTCCCTGACAACCTCAGCTTTGCCTAATTACATCTACGAAGACCCTATTTTCTAAGAGTACATCCACAAATACCCAGAGTGGGAGGACACTGTGCTGCACACAGTACCCCTGACATCAGGCTAATGGCCTTGCACTGTTCCCGTGCACCCTTGCTGCTCCGGTGTCTCCACAGACAAGGTGCCCTTCTTCTGCAGTGTAGCATGGGGCAGCCAGAGCACCATCCATTTCTGCTCTTTCAAATTATTACCAGCAACTAAAGCGAAATCATGAAATATAGGCGGGCTTTTTGTCTTTTTTTATTCCCAGACAGTAAAAAAAAAAATCATTAAGGCTTGCTCTTAATTAGTTTAATTTCGAAGCTTCTAAATATTGATTTAACCTCCACTCCTTTGTACTTGCTGCAGTCACTGAATTATGCCTGGTATTGATCACAGATGGAAGCATTTCCCTCCACCGGGCTCAGGACTCGGGAGCTGTCAGCCTGCCTGGCACTCTGGGCTTTGAGGCTGCACAGGTATGGAGGAAGGCGAAGCTGTGCCAGGGTAGAGAAGAGCTCGTCCTTGAGGAAGGCCTGTAAACCTGGGTCAGAGACCCGCTTCTTTTTCTTGCATTGGCCCGGACCCAAAGGAGATTAAACAAGAAGTCAACTGGAACCTCCTTCCCATTCCATTTTGGGATGGAAGAGAATTGGGCAGTGGGGCTGGAGGGTCATCAAGAATCAGATCCCAGAGCATAGGCGTTGGAACCAGCCAGCAGTGACCTGGCTTTGCTGCTGAACGCTCTCAGGCCAGGCCTTCACCCTCTCACACGGCAATGGGGCCTGTCGTTCCCACATCACAGTGGCATTGTGAGCACACAGGCAGCCCCTCCTGCCAGATGTCCAGGCCAAGGCCTGGATCACCATCAAACTGTCTCAGTGGCTACCGTTATTACTGCCTTCCCATAGAGGAAATCAGGACTAGGCTGGAAGCACACTGTGCCTTCTCGTCTTGGCCCATTACTGTTTGCTGTGTGAAGTTGATCGAGTCACTTGATACTCTTCCCATTAAAATAGGGACAGTAGCATCTGTGACCATTAAACATGTCTCCCTTGAGCAGCTTCAAGACAGCACCAAAGACTGGGCATCTATAAAGACCAGAAATTGGTTTCTCACAAGTTTGGAAGTCAAGCAATCCGAGATCAAGGCGTCAGCCTCCAGTGAGGCCTGCTGTCTGCCTCCAAGATAGTTTTCTGAACTCTGGGTTCTCTGGGGAACGCAGTATCTCCACATGGGAAAAAGCAAACTGGCAGAAAAAGACCAAGCCCCTCTCTTACGACTTTCAAAACATCACGTGTTCATTTAGGAAGGTAAAGCCAATCTGACCCAAACACCTCCAACACTGCACCACTGGGGATTGTGTTTTTCATTTTTATTTCAGTTTTTCGAGACAGGCTTTCTCTGTATAACGGCTCTGGCTGTCCTGGAACTCACTCTATAGACCAGGCTGGCCTCAAACTCAGAGATGGTCCTGCCTCTGCCTCCTGAGTGATGGGACTTTGAGCCACCATGTTTGCTGGGGATCATGTTTTTAATGCACGAATCTGGGGCGTGCACTCAGACTACAGCCACATAAGACAGTGGGAATGATAGAATCTCAATTGCAAGGTGCATCCTGTTCAGTATATTATTATTAAAGATGGCTGGAGTTGTAATGAACTAAACAGTCCCTGTGACTACACTTGGCCTACAGGATCATGTCCAACCATGCTGCCTCTCACCTGCAGTACTCATGACCACTCTGCTCATAGGCTGCAGGGAAACACTCCTCGGCATTTACTTCCTACAGTTTGCTCCCAGACCTCTGCTCATGGTGCCCCCTCTAAGTGCTGAATGTCTTCCACCATCTATACTTCTAGAGACCTTCTTGGCCCAGGCTCCCTCTAGGATCTTCGTCCTCCACCCCAGGAAGATTTTTTTTCCAGGAAGATTTTTTTTAAAGATTTATTTATTTGTTTGTTTTTTTGTTTGTGTGTGTATATATGTATGTATACAGTGTTCTGCCTGCATATATGCTTGCAGGCCAGAAGAGGGCACCAGATCTCATTACTGGGAATTGAACTATGGACCTTTGGAAGAGTAGGCAGTGCTCTTAACCACTGAGCCATCTCTCCAGCCCCCCAGGGAGATTTTGAAACAGTTTCATCAAAGCACCCACCAAGTTCACTCATTGTCTCAGCTAGGGTTTCTGCTGCTATGATAAAATGCTATAACCTTAAGGAATTTGGGGAGGAAAGGGTTTATTGCCTCTTAAGCTTCCAGTCAGTCTATCATCAAAGGACTCAGGGCAGGAACTCAAGGCAGGAACCCAGAGAGAGAAACTGATACAGAGGCCACAAAAGAGTGCTGCTTACTGGCTTGCACCTCCTGCTCAGTCTGCCACGACCCGCCCACTGCCCACAGTGCCCGCTCATGTCAATCACCAATCAAAATGGCCGGTCTGGTAGGGGCATTTTCTCAACCGTAACTCCCTCTTCCTAAATGACTATAACTTGTGTCAAGTTGATATAAAACTGGCCTGCACACTAATTTTTAGCGTATTTCCTCTGAATACTTGCCTAACTTCCTACCTGTGATGGGGCTGTGCCTGTTCCCACCGTTGAGCCCACTGTCCCATAACAACTTTATATTCCTTTGTCTTGTTCTCAAGTTGTACAACCTCACCTGCACTTCCCGTACGCTGTGTCCCTTGCCATTCCCATAGGTAGAGTGCCCAGCATGCCACCAGACCTTTATTGATGCTCTTGGAAGTTTCTCTGTGCCAGGGACAGAGAAGGTGAGGGGGTTCCGGAAGACTCCATCCTGTTAAGATGTCAAGACAACCTAACCTCTCAAGAGAGCAGCATGGAGCACATCATGAGTAGATGCTTTTGAGATTTCTAATAATCGTTCCTTGGTTTACAGAGTTGGACTGCAGAAGTCATCCAGCTCAAACTTGGATTTCTAGGCCCCACCCTCAGCCTCTGATCCTGGAGGGCTAGTGAGCTCGAGAATCTGCATTTCTGAGAACTTTCTCAGAGGTGAGGCCATGATCCAAAGCTGCTCCCAGCCCTGACCTGGGCTGTACTGACTAGCCCTGATCCCCAAGCCCTGCCCTGCCCGTGAGTTCCCTGTGGCTGTAGGGCCATCCACGTGATCATGGACAGAGTAAGAAAGAGCTGAGCTACAAGGTCACCAATGAGGCCTATGGGGTCTGGAGAGCTAAAGAAGAGATAACTGAGCAAAAGCGTGGCTAGGGCAAACCTGGAAGACTGGTGAGCACCCGCAGGCTATCTCGCTGCAGTGAGGGGAAAAGAGAAAGAAAAACGCCAACTGAGAGCCTCAGCCGCAGCCATTTATCTCCCAGCCTGCCTGCCACATCTGACAGAGGGGAAGGCTGGCGCCCTCGAGCTGGGGGCCTCCTTCCGCAGTGTGATTTATCTCGGGGCTTCATCTGGTAGACCTCTGATGGAACGAGTCTCCTCTTCTCCCCGCCTCATCAATTTTCATTCTGATTTCATTTTCCTTTTCCGTGAGAAAGGGTTTAGCCTTTCTCCGCGTTTAACTAGCCTGCTCCGCATTCGCTCTGCCGACGGCCCTGCCACCCCACCTTCCCCTGCGTGTCACCAGGTACCAGGGAGACCCAACGCTCCTCCTCACACGCAGGCCAGAGTCCTTCCTCTCCATGCTTCCCTGTCATCGGGGCCTTGGGGCCTTCTACCCACCCTAACCGTGCAGAGAGAGGAGACAAGAGCCCCTCAGGATTGCAGGCTTCATAGGGAGTGGGGGGGGGTGCACATCCACAGAGGCGCCAGTGACTGAGGCTTGAAGCGGGAAGGCATTTCCTAAATGCACAGTGGAGAACAGAACTTCAGGTTGAGGACCTGGCTGAGCAAGGGCGCGGGGACGGAAAGAACTGCCTGCATCCCTCTTTTTCCCCTTCCCTTCCTTGCCCCTGCTCCTAGCTGCCTGTGGCCAAGGGCCATCCTGGCTGGGGCCCTGACTCATGAGATAGTCGGGGAAGGCTGCCGAATCTGCCCGGCACCTCCACCTGAGCAGCAGCTGGTCTAGACTGCCCATCTGGCTTGTGACTGGGGCAATGGAAGGTCTGTCCCGGGAGCAGCCCTTGGGGTCTTGGCAGGGAGCATGGGGGGGGGGGAGGGCACAGAGGCACTGCTCACCAGCTGTGGCCTCTGACCTGTTCATTGAGCAAATGTTTTGTAAGGCATCTGTGATCTGCTGGTGGCTCGTGTCCTTGAGCTGTCCTGAAACCTGGAGCCAAGGATCCCCATTGAAGGTGCCAGGGAGTACTTTCAGCGCTTTGGAAGAGGGCTGAATCTCTTGGAAAGGGTACCAGCTGCAGAGGAAATGGCCCTACCTCCTAAAACATGGGTGATCTAGAAGGCGCGGTACAGTCCAGCCGAGGAAATGCGAGGCCACTGATGCAAAGGGAAAGGAGGTCTCAGAGCCCCAGGCGCTTTGTGGGTGGACATTGTCTCCAGCTCCACCAGGACCCATGTCTCCCGGTCTGACAGATGAGGAGGCCCAAGAACACTTGCGCAGCAGGCAACAGGATTCCACTGTGGAGCCCCCTCCACAGCCAGTATTTCTGGCCTCAGAGCAGAGGCTAGTGGAGTCTGGAATTTCTAGAGGGGTTCAGAGAAAGCTCCAGAAGGGTGAAGGTGAATGCAAGATCCTGTTACACCAGACAGAAACTTGAATGAGAGCAAAGTGACTTTCACCCAGGAGCAGTGACCTGGAAGGCAAAATGGCCATAGAAAGGCCTGAACCAGGAAAAACGGACTCTGAGATGATATTGGCCTCTTTTGAAGGCAGGAAAAGAGGCAGAAGGAATAGCCTACACAATGGCCTCTTCTCTGGGCCCTTGGTCCCTGTGGCTTCCAATCTCTAAGACAGACAGACATCCCTGCCTTGCCCTGCTCTGCCCTGCCCTGCCTGTCCCTTGTCCAGATAGGTTCTGAGTTCCTACGGTGAGCTTGAGCAAGGCAGCACCTGGCCCTGCAGACTTCTCAGTCTGCAGAAGAATAGGCAGGTTCTCACAGAGGGATACAGGGCACCCCAGGAGCTCAGGAGAGAAGTCCTGGTCAGGGAGCAGTTCCTGCAGGTTTGCAGAAACCCTGGCAGCATCAGATGGGCTCAGCCTGAGCCATTCTCTGCCTGGGCTTGCAGGCCCTGCTCCCCTGCAGCTTGTTTTGGTGCAGTGCGATCAGACAGAAATGACTGTGTGCTACCTACTGGCACCCTCCATTCTAATTAAGAAATAATGAGGCAGGCTCCCTTCCAGGCTTGGAGCTCTCGCACCCTCTGCCTGGACACTGTAGAGACTCCTGCCTGGCAACAAGACCCTTCCCTCCCCACCCAGGAAAGAGATTTAACAGAACCTGGACCTCTAAAATTCCAGCGACGAGGAGAAAGCAAGGCCGAAATAAAGGAATCTCACCCTCCCCACTGTGCCCCCCGGCAGTCCAGCTGAGCTCTGGCACCAGAATCCCAGAAATAACCATGACTGTGAACAAGCTCTACCGGGTCCCTCCTGACCCTCTATGTCCCAGCTGTAGAACCTCAATCTTGTCCCTTAACTTCTCTGAGCTAAGTTTCTCATCACTTCATTTACAGGATTGTTGGCAAAGTAGCTGGCATACAGGAAACCTGGCACATGAGCCCCCAGGGATACCACACGTCTCCCTGTAGTTGACACAGTGTTTGGGATAGGTTTGGTGGCTGTGGCACATGAGCCCCCAGGGATGCCACACATCTCCCTTCAGTTGAAGTGGTTTGGGGGATAGGTTTGGTGACTGCATAAGCGTTTGAGGGTTGAAAGGAACAGGGCATGACAGTCAGCGTGAGAACCTGAGGGTGAGACAGTGGCAGGTTGGGTGTGGCAGAGAGAGGCAGGTCTAGGAATGTGAGGTCCCCTCTAATGTGAATAGGAGCACACCATAAGAGTTAAGACTGGCAATAAAGACAGAAGGCAAGTGTATTTGCCAGGGGAAGAGGTACGATTCAAAATAGTGATTTCCAGTCTTAGGCACTGGTGGCTGCTGACAACCATGGGACCAAAGGAGCAGGCTGGTAGGAGGGGATGCTGGCTTTGGGATGAGATGGATGTGAAGGGTTCCAAGACTGCCAGGTAGAGAGATAGGGGAAGCTAAGAGTGCGCAGTCACTCCTGTGTATTCTCCTGTCTACTGCCCCGGGACTCTGTGAGGAGAAGACCTAGAAACAGGGGTAGCAGAGATTACCAAGCAGTCTTCCTATCTCAGTGGACATGGAACACCTAGGTCCAGGCCATGAGGATTCTAGTCAGAGCTGGGACCCTGAGGCATAGAACTGTTTCTAGATATAAGGACAAGAAAGAAGCCCCACTTTGCCTGAGAAGGATGCCAAGAGGCTCTGACCCACTTGGAAGTAATGAGAGTTGTTCCATGAATCACCCAGGTCCAGTGACCTTGTTCTCAACTTACGGTGGAAAAGACAGAGGGAAACAGAACTTAAAGATGACACTGGCTGATGGGGTGAGAGGTCAGGACTGCGGTTACCAGGTAGGGTTGCATATTGATCTGCAAGAGCATGAAGGATGAGTGCTGGGGAGAGTCACATCTAGATCTGAGTGTGGCTGACCCAGTATTTGCCCGAGTTCATGGAGCCTGGGGCTAGTGTCTTCGTTATACACACACCTGTGTTGTATCTTATACCTCACAACTCAAAATGTTACAAAGGGTGAGGCACAGAGATACGATAGGAAGCCATAATACGGAAGAAGTGGAGGGAGCGGCGTCATTACATCGCCGTCTCCACGGCTACAACACATAAGGCCTAGGAAGCTGACTGCTTTGCCCAAAGTCACATGGATAGTGGAAAAGCCGGGCTCAAACTCCATGGCAAAGCCCAGTACCTTCTGCACCAAAGGCCCCTCCTTCATCCCCTTCATATAAGTTATCTATGGAATTCAGGCTCTGGAAGACTAGATAAACACGGGGCGGGGGGACTCCTGTGCAGAAACTCTGGTTGTGTGTGATTAAGTGAGAGGCAGGAGTGAGGGACCTCTTCACCTCCCAGAGGAACTGGAGGCGGAGTGTACAGATGGAGGCCGGCCTACCACCCTCTGCAGCTCCTGCCCAGGGCTTATCTGCTGCTGAGGAGGCCGGAGTTTATCAATGCTGCACTCAATTACACCGCCCATCTGTTCTCCACAGCTCAGAGAGACCTGGTGCTAAAGCTGTCAAGGCCAGGCAAGCAGTAGTTTCCTGCCTGCTGGCCTCCCGCTGAAAGGCTGCTCTAGGGGTGTGGGGGACGGGGACTAAGGAAGGAAGGGGGACCGTAGGAAGGTGTAAGGGAGGGAGTTCGCGTGCACTCCCTCGACCTCAGTAGACCCCGCCCCCCGCCCCCCTCCTCCGTGCTGCAGGAGATTGGGACAGAGAAGGGAAATGGAATGACAGTGTCCCCCAAAACTCTTCCTTCAGAGATTTGCCAAGGGTCTTCTTAGAAGGATTGGAGGATCGATTCCATGCCTTCTGCCAAGTTCAAAGATGATTCCTGAAGCAAATCCAGCTGGAAATGAGTCCTTTGGGATTTGTAGTGCGAGCCCTTCCAAGCTAATGGTGTGCCTTTGGAGGAAGCACCAGCCCAGGGGCCTGGAGGATGACTCTGGGCCCTCCAGCACCTGCTTCACAGTCAAATGGCAAGGTCGGGTTTGTGTGCAGCTCTGAGCTTTGTTTGACCCTGTGGTTCCAGGCCCATCGAGACTCAAACAGTAACAGAGTCCTTCCTGAATGCTCCTCAAGGAGTCAGTCTAGCCAGGAGCCAAGGAAGGGGCTGGTGGGCCCATCAGGGGACAAGATATGTTTGCTAAGGACCCAAGTCCTTGCAACTAAGGCAAGTGTTCCAATCCAAACTGGTACCAGCTGCTCTCAAGCAAACATTGATCTCTGTTGATTGGGCTGGTGGGGTAGATTATAGTAAAAAAACAAACAAACAAAAAATCAGGTTTCCCTCACCACATAGAAGCTGTGTAACCTCTGCTATAGCTTTTCTGAACCTTGGTTGTCTCCCTGACAGAATTTAAGTAAAGAATCCCTCCGTTGCCCACGCATGGAGCGGGTGGAGATATGAAACGTAATGTTCTGTATTCTGTAGGTTTTATTAATCATATTCACCCCCAAGTGTGCAGATTCACTTGATTCTCTGTGGACACGGGGAGCTCGCAGACCAGCTGGAAGACGTGCATGTGCCCATGCACTCCTGGTCACCTGCACCTTAGAAGGAAAAGACATTTGCTTTCTCTGCAGAAACTCTCGCTAACCAGCTTGAAGGAGCAGGGCTGCGACAGCCTTTATAGTGATGGCAAGCAAATGGGCAGCTCTAGACTCCATCCAAGGAGGGGCTTGGTGCCCAGCCTCAAGAGAAGAACTCCTCCAAGGGATTGCCACACTTTAGGGTCCCAGAATCAGCTGCCGTTTCTCTCTTCCTCTTAAAACCAGCCCTATTCCTAGCCCATGAATAGCACACTCTGTAGATCCTGCCCAGGTAGCTGGATAAGGCCAGCAGGGGAGCTGTCTGCCATGGAACTTTAGGTTTTGGTGGCTTCCCAGCGCTTTGAGCATAGTTGAATGTTAGCTTGACACTCAGAACAAGGAGGAGAGGGAAGCCAGGGGTTCAAGTGACACAATGAGGTCCCCTCTGAGGAGTCTTTACTGCCTACTCAACCTCATCTTTCTCTCCAGCTGGGAACTGTCCTGGGGTGTCCTCACCCATTGGCATTCTTTGTCAGCTCAAAGCTCTCCACCCCACCTTGGGGGCCAGTATTGGGGACCCAAGGGCTAAGCTTAGTAGAGAGGAAGCTTATTGCACCCTGTTGTCTGATGCCTAGAAGACTATTGTTCCTTCAGAAGTCATGTGACCACTGAGCAAAGTGTTGCGTTCCTGTGCTCAGAGCACTTGGGGGATGGATGGGGGTCCTGAGTTCAAGGACAGCCTTAGCCACATAGCAAGAGGAAGAAAAAAAATGAAGGGAAGGAGGGAGGAAGGAAATAAAGGACAGAGGAAAGAAGAGGAGAGGGGAGGGAGGGAGGAGAAAGGGCTTATTGGCAGAAGCACCTCCCAACCCTGGAAAAGGAGCTAACCTTTCTAGAACTCTCTACATGAGCGACATGCCATTTCAGTCTCGGTCTCGTGACAGTCTTTCGTTAGGAAAATAAAGGGAACAGAAAGCAACCAATGCTTAGAGAGGTCAAGGAGCTTGTCCCAGGGGAGAGGTAGAGGCAAGCTTGGTATCCTAGCCTCTGGCGTGGGAGCCATCTGCATGGCAGGCGCTTCTTGTTTCCTGCAGCTTCCCAACCCACAAAGGACACCACAAGCACACCTCCCCCTCCAGGAGCCCCAGTTACTAGCCAGGGCGGCTGGTTTCCCCAGGCTTCCATTGCACATGTATGTAGGCAGGCATGCATGTGCACACGTGTGTTTGTTTACCCTGCAATCTCCGTGACAGTGCATACAGACCCCCCACACACGCAAACCTCTGAGCCTTTCAAGTCACCGTTGTTTTTCCCACCTTCAGAAATAGCTGTTGAGGGAAATGGGCCGCAGAAGGCTATACACAGGCATGCTCCTCTCCTGCTCAGGGAGGGGCGCCCTGCCCCCACGGCTCCCCTCCCAGCATCCCGGAAGCAGGATGATGAGGCAAAGAGCCCTGTGTGGCCAGCTAGAGGCACTGCCTGGAAGCTGGTAAACACTGCTCTGAGCTTCCTGCAGCTTCCTGGCAAGGAGAGCTCACCCGGAAGACAGGAATGGCACCAGCCTGCCTCAGGACAGCCAGTGCACCCCAACCTTGGGTCCAAAGCAAGCTGGGCCAGACCCGAGGCAGAGCAGTGACATATAAACAGCACAGCCTCCAGTTTGGGCTTATTTTCTATCTGTGGATGTTTCCCAGCATGGAGACTCGAGCAGAGTTCTCGGGGTTCTTCTGGACCTACGTACTCACAGGCCTCTTAGGACAGCTACACAGGAAACAAGCTGCTCAGAGTCTTAGAAACGCATCCTGCATATCAACTGCTGAAGCGCTGCCAGACCAGACCTCTTCTGAGGAGTCCAACCAGGCCGAAAAGGACAGCTCGGATCCGACCCAGTTTTGTGTCCATCTTCTGTTCTAAGCCAAGGCTGATGTCCCTTGGCCTTAGGGTCTGGAAGAGAAGCCAGGTTGATTGCATACACCCAGGAGGGAGGAAACCAGTGCCTTGGGTTCCAGGTGGAGGAAACCCCTGGGGGAAGGGTTCTGAGGACGTGGGACTACAGTGAGCACCAGCCATGCCCTGTGTTACAGCTGTGGTCATGAAAGGGCAGCGCTATAGCCAGAGGAAGCTTTCCAGGTGGTGTAGGCAGGGCTGGGGACAGCAGCAAGCACAACACTGCAGTGGCACCATGCCAGCCCCTGGGCCCTGGAAGCGGAGACATGTGCTCCATTGTCTGTTGTCTACAAGTTTATTGTCCTCCAAGAAATCCTGTAGCCCCAGAGAAACTCTCTGACTTGAGTCATGAAGAACAAGCAGAAGTTGCCTGGGAGAAATGAGACAAAAGGGGGTGGCATGTCAGTTCACCCCAAAAGGTTTGTGAAGAGAGTATGAGGGGGAGAAACAGCAGGCCAGATTACAGAAGACCATACTTGAGGGCTGAGGCAAATAGACTCCAGCCCCGAACATCTGCCCAGCAACTCTAACAGGCCGTTGAGAGAGGAAGGCCCATGCCTTCAGGATGGAAAGTTCACCCAGGAGACCAGGAAGGATGCCCCAGCACCCCAGCCTACGTGAATGTGGTCAGGATCCACTGCCCAGCTCCAGAGCCCTGGGAAGCCTACCCCATATTTTAGAGCTGGGTTTGTTTTCACAACCTCCTCTCTCCTGCCTCACCAAAGAAATGTCTAGAAACCATCATTTATCTCACTTACCCAGTGAAAAAGCAAGAAAGGTCAAAAAATCTATTCCACATTTATCTGGGCCCCAGTGATGACAATTTCAGCTCACACATTCTCCTTTCCTTCTAAACATGCACACATAATCACTACTCCCCACTGTTACCCACCACACCACACCACACCACACGACACTATACCGCACCATACCACACGACACCACACCACACCATACCACAAAACACCACACCACACCATACACATAACCTATACTCCCCACCGTCACACACAACACCACACCACACACATACCCACCTCTGAGTTATCCAAAGACTTAGAGAGGTGGTAGGAGAAGAACCTTGAGTGCTGCGGAACAGGGCCCAGGAAGCCCGGTTCCCATCCAGGCCAGTTCCTGGGCTACTCCCTTGGTTTCTGGAGTCCACCAGGGGAGGCGGGAGGAACAGACTCCACCGCTTGACTCTGCACATCCCTAACTCTCTTGTCTTCCTCCAGGGCTGCCCAGCGAGGAAATGAGTGACGTCCCAGTCTAGTGCACAAAGATGAGGACCCACACCCAGGAGGGCACGAAGTGATGCCCACCCACGCCATGTAGAATGACTGCCCTGAGAGGGTGGTTCCCCAGACCTTGGCAGGGCTGCTGACCCTTAGTCTGCAAATCGCGAAGAGCGGGGCTCTTCCTGTGGAGGGTCCCCTGCCTTCCAGTTCCACCATGAGGCTCCTCGTGGCTGCCCTCTTGCTATCTTGGGCAGCTGGTACCACTGCCGCAGTACCTGTGGTACCCTGGCGTGTGCCCTGCCCTCCTCAGTGTGCCTGTCAGATCCGGCCCTGGTACACGCCCCGGTCATCCTACCGCGAGGCCGCCACTGTGGACTGCAATGACCTCTTCCTGATGGCAGTGCCTCCAGAGATCCCTGCGGGGACACAGACACTGCTCCTGCAGAGTAACAGCATCAGCCGGATAGACCAGACTGAGCTCGCCTACTTGACCAACCTCACAGAGCTGGACCTGTCCCAGAACAGCTTCTCAGATGCCCGAGACTGTGACTTCCAGTTCCTGCCTCAGCTGCTGAGCCTACATTTAGAAGAGAACCAGCTAAGCCGGCTGGAGGACCACAGCTTCGCTGGGCTGACCAGCCTGCAAGAGCTCTATCTCAACCATAACCAGTTGTGCCGCATCGCCCCCAGGGCCTTTGAAGGCCTCAGCAACCTGCTGCGACTGCACCTCAACTCCAACCTGCTTAGGACCATCGACAGCCGCTGGTTCGACGTGCTGCCCAGCTTGGAAATCCTCATGATTGGTGGCAACAAGGTGGACGCCATCTTGGACATGAACTTCCGACCCCTGGCCAACCTGCGCAGCCTGGTGCTGGCAGGCATGAGCTTGCGGGAGATCTCAGACTATGCCCTAGAAGGACTGCAGAGCCTGGAGAGCCTCTCTTTCTACGACAATCAGCTGGCCCAGGTGCCCAAGCGGGCACTGGAGCAGGTGCCTGGGCTCAAGTTTCTAGACCTGAACAAAAACCCACTGCAGCGGGTAGGGCCGGGAGACTTTGCCAACATGCTGCACCTCAAGGAATTGGGACTGAACAACATGGAGGAGCTGGTCTCCATTGACAAGTTCGCCCTGGTAAATCTCCCTGAGCTGACCAAGCTGGACATCACCAATAACCCGCGGCTTTCCTTCATCCACCCGCGCGCCTTCCACCACCTGCCCCAGATGGAGACCCTCATGCTCAACAACAACGCTCTCAGTGCCTTGCACCAGCAGACAGTAGAATCTCTGCCCAACCTGCAGGAGGTGGGGCTCCACGGCAACCCCATCCGCTGCGACTGTGTCATCCGCTGGGCCAACGCCACGGGCACCCATGTCCGTTTCATCGAACCACAGTCCACCCTGTGTGCTGAGCCTCCGGACCTGCAGCGCCTCCCAGTCCGGGAGGTGCCATTCCGGGAGATGACAGACCACTGCCTGCCTCTCATCTCTCCCCGCAGCTTCCCTTCCAGGCTGCAGGTGGCCAGCGGAGAGAGCATGGTACTTCACTGTCGGGCACTGGCTGAACCAGAGCCTGAGATCTACTGGGTCTCTCCAGCTGGAGTGCGACTGACACCCGCTCACGCAGGCAGGAGGTACCGGGTGTTCCCTGAGGGGACCCTAGAGTTGAGAAGGGTGACAGCAGAAGAGGCGGGGCTATATACCTGTGTGGCCCAGAACCTGGTTGGGACTGATACTAAGACAGTCAGTGTTGTGGTTGGCCATGCTCCTTTCCAGCAAGGCAGGGACAAGGGACCAGGACTGGAGCTCCGTGTGCAGGAGACACACACATATCATGTCCTGCTGTCTTGGGTGCCCCCACCCAACATAGTCTCCACCAACCTCACCTGGTCTAGCGCCTCCTCCCTCCGGGACCATGAAGCCACCGCTTTGGCTCGGCTGCCCCAGGGCACCCACCGCTACAACATTACCCGCCTCCTGCCGGCCACAGAGTACTGGGCCTGCCTGCAAGTGGCCTTCGCTGATGCCCACACCCAGTTGGCTTGTGTTTGGGCCAGGACTAAAGAAGCCTCTCCTTGCCATAGAGCCCTGGGGGACCAGCCTGGGCTCATAGCCATCCTGGCTCTTGCTGTCCTGCTGGCAGCTGGGCTTGTAGCCCACCTTGGCAGAGGCCAGCCCAAGCAGGGGGTGGGTGAGAAGCCTCTGCTTCCAGCCTGGGCTTTCTGGGGCTGGAGCACCCCCTCTTTCCGAGTAGTGTCTGCACCCCTTGTCCTGCCCTGGAATCCGGGGAGGAACCCACCCAGATGCTCAGATGGGGAGACAGTGTCACCGATGTTGTCTCAACGTTCCTGAAGCTCCGCCAGGTCTCAGCAGTAGAGAAATAACTAGGCCGCCGACTCTGCACTAAAAGAAAAGTAATGTGGGCCAGACACCTGCCAGGAAAGTGGAGTCAATCCACGTGCTCGAGGCCTGGCAGCTTGACCAAGAAAGATGGGGCTCTGTGGCTGCTGGGAGTGCTCTTGCAGCTTCCAAAATGGTGGCTGTTGCCTTCTGGGGGTCCTCAGCTACTATTCTGAGGAGTGTCTTCAAGGAACAGGAAGGACTCTGCCTAGAGCCTCCTACCTCCCCAGAGGCATCTGAACCTCAGCTTGGCTGTCCCCTGCCTGTGTCCCTAGGCCCCTGGCCCACAGGATGTGCTCCCTCCCTCTCTTTCTTTGTACAGTCTCGGTTGCTTGCTCATCCCCCTCCTGGGCAAGGGCTGAAAGAGACCTCTCCTTTCTGTCCTGGGAGCCTGCCCCAAAGTGGGAGTGTCCCCCAGCTGGATCTGAAGGATATTTGGGGAGAGGGGTGTCCAGGGATGCCTCGTCTCATAGCCTGGGCTCTGAAGTTGACTTTCTACAGGCAGTTTTGTACCTTTGTGGAGAAATGTGTCACCTGTCCCCTACCCAATTCAATCTTTTCTCCCGTTTTGTAAAAAATAAAAATAAACAATAACAGGCGCGGGGAGAGGAAAAATCCTTTGCATGTTGGGAATCAGAAAAATCTCTTGGATCTCAGCAGCAGGGGTAGGGTAAGAGCCTGGAGAAGACATTTTGAATTCTGGCCTCTGTGTCTGCTCCAAACACAAGTGTTCCCATAGCAGGGAGCACTGGGGGAAGAGAATGGAATTGAGGAGGTGTCACCATCTAGAAAGAGCGTGACACAGGCAAGGAAAGGCGGAGTGGGAGAGGAAGATGGAGATGAACACGGGCACGGGGAGAGAGTGGGGATTTCCATCCCCAGACTGGGTCCTCCTTTCTCCTCTGCTGAGCAGCTAACATGCCAGTGCCTGGGACGCACATCCCCAGCCTGATTCTAATTAAACAAACCCAAGAGGTAGGAGGATCATGCCGAGAATCGCAGATCATGAAGACAGCAAGAACTTTGGCTCACAGGCAGGCAGGAGCGAGCGTGGGTGATCAAAGGTCCGAGGAAGAGAGGTGGTGGCTGAGGTGGACATTGCGTTTCTCTCTCTCCGCTCCACTCCGCTGTGGTTCACAATGAGCCTGGTTTGCTTTGGTTCTTTTGTTCTTAACTGATTAACTTCTGGTGGCTGACAGTGAAGAGGAACATCTGCTGGAAAGCCATCAGAGCAGAGGACTAAAGGAGCTGCTGAGGGGCCAAGCCACGGGTGACGCCAGAGGCCGCTGGGCAACCGGGCTGGGGAAAGGATTGAGTTTCCTGAGACTTGTCAGATCCACACAGGAGTCTGAGGGTGACCTAGTTACAGAACGTGTGTGGTAGACTTGGTGACGCGGATCCCAAACCGTCACCAAGACTGCAAATGGACACACAGGTGGGCACCAGATCAGCATCTGCACACAGTCCCAGGAACCTAAACTGGGGTGACCCCCCAAAATCAGAGGGCAGTTTCCTCCATAGCCGGGCTCTCAGAAGCTGCCATTTCCTTGGCAGGGACTCTCAACATCAGTTTGCAGACTCCCCTGCAGACCTGGTTAAATACAGATGTCTGGCCCTGCCCCTGAGTCTCCCATGTACATTGCTAAAGCAGATGCTGCCAGCCTGGGCATTTCACTCAGAATCACTGGACCCCAGCCTGGGAGAGCTAGAATTTTCCACACCTACTCCATGCCTCTGCTGTCCCCACCTTGTTTTGTTTTTGTTTTGGGGGGGGGGGCAGGGTCTAGAAGCTTTCTTTAGCTCAGGCTGTTCTCAAATTGGCAATCCTCCTGCTTCAGCCCTCTGAGTGATGGGATTACAGGCACATACCATCACACTTTGAGCTTTTTTATAGACAGCTGAAGAAAGTTGGAGTAGCAATTACAGGGTGGTCTCCACTACCCTGAGCACCCGATGCTCTTTCCCAGGGTTGTATGGTCTTTCAATATGAACATACATACTGTACCTGACTGCATCCCTGCCGGGCACCGCTGGCCTCCCAGGGTTCTCTTCTGATGCACCTTGGCTGCGCTCCTGATTGGCTGGACTCATCACAATAACCCCTGTTAATCAAGCAAGCCTTCATCACGGCATTTGTAGGCTGTGCTTTGCCCAGCTCATAACACAGGTGGAAGCTTACTTAAGGTGGCAGGAACAGTCTCTACCCAGCCTTCTGCATTGCGTCTGCTGTGAACGTGTGTCACCAGGGAGATGGCACTGCCATGACAAAGTCACGCCTGCTCTCCCACCTCACACTACCAAGGCCGTGTCTAGTGTGACTTTACCAGTGAATGTTCCTCGTGGGAGCCGCAAGTGTTAGGTCCCTGCCTCAGTCTACCTTGTATGGCTCTCACCCATCTGAGAATGGTTTTTGTTTGTTTGTTTGTTGGTTGGTTGGTTGGTTTTGTTTGTTGCAGTTTCCCTTGAAGAGCATCTTATGTGTTTGTAGGAAGGCAAGAATGGCTGGCATTGAGCACTTCCTGTCTGTCTGTGAGTCATAATAGCAGGGATTTCCCATGTACCATGTCATTTAATTCACCAGTGAAGTGGACTCTCATTTTGCAGATTTAAATCTGAGAGCTGAGGAAGGTTAAATGGGGTCTCCACGGCAACACAGCTACTAAGTGGCAGAGGCGAATTTAAAGACCATTGCCTTGACCATTTGACTCTCCCGTATTCAAATCCATATACTTCTGGCTGTTCTTGATGACTCACAGCCTGAATCCCAAAACTCCAGAGGCTGAAGCAAGCAGAGTTCTGGGAGTTGAGGCCAGCCTGGTCTACACAGTACAAAACAAACCCATACAACTTAATCAGTTTGGGGTTTTATTTTTGAGAGAGGGTCTCATGAAGCCCAAGCTGGCCTCAAACTCACTAAGCAGCTGAGGATGACCTTGAACTTACAATTCTCCTACCCACCTCCCCAGTGCTGGAGTTACAAGTATACACCACCATGCCCAGCTTCAAACTCATGTATTTTTAAAACTATGTCAAAAGTTTTTTGAGAACATGAGCCCTTCTCAAAGCTCTGTGCATTAGAGAGTTTCCCGTGCAGCCACATTATTTTTAGATACTGCCCTCATTTTTTTTAACTCATGATAATTTGTAATTTTATTGTCAGGACTTCAGATTTTCAACCCCTTGAGTGGTAGGTATTACCTTGAGAACCACAGTTGATGACTCTTTCCCCTGAAGTGTCTTCTGAATCATGCTTTCTGCAAATCTTACCTTCTTCCCTCTCCTTCCCATCCCTGGTTTCTACTTGAAGACTCTGTGGTGGCTCCTCTGGATGGGCTCATGCTTCCTCATCGCTCAGTTCAGGTGAGCTTTGCTCAGGGGCTTCTGAGCTCAGGTGTCAGCTAGGTAGGTCTGGGGTTTATCAGAGGCCAGAGGCTGAACGAAGCCATATACCAAGTGTGCATCTAGATGGCGGAGGGGCCTTATCGCTGCTTCCTCTGCCTCTGGGACTCTGAGAGTATGAGCTAGAAAACTCAGTTTCCTTGAAACCAACAATTCCAAAGCCCCTGAGCCATTCCCCTTCCATCCTCGTCCAAATGTTGCTGCTCAAACTTGACCTTCCTTTGTCCTGTTACGGCCATGAGTAAGGACCCCATCCTGCCTCCAACACACTGCAATCCTCTATGTCCCTCTGGGTTCCCCTCTCTGCATCTTCAGCCAAAGAACCCCTCTGCTTTGTTTGTAGAAGCTTCCAAGCAACACAGCGCGCGCGCGCACACACACACACACACACACACACACACACACCCCTCAGCACCAGTGCATGCAGACAGATTGTGATCTCTTGACCACAGTTTGTCTAGCTTCTGGATGCCTTAGAATTTAACAGTGTTCTTGGCCACAGAACACTGGTTGGTTGAGGGAATACGAAGGGTCTATTCTTCATCTCGTTGCCATCCCCAAAGATCCAAAAGGACCAGGATGTCAACCTGTGAGAAGCTGAGAAAGAGCCCAGACTCAACCTACAGGACAAGAGTAACGTGAGGCCAATCTAGGACGTGACTCACTAACAGCGAGTCTCATTCGCCGAGCAAATCTCAGTGAATCAGCAGAACAGATATTATCTCCACTTTACAGGTGAGGAAGGGTGAGGCTTAGAACCTTTAAACAACTTACCAAGGTCACACTACCAAAAAGAGTCAGCCTGGAATCAGGCCCAAGTCTCCTGAGTTCACATTATCCTACTCAACTCCTTCTCCTTGGAGATCCAGAAAGCAGGCTGGGGAGTGGGGTGCTGCAGTGCTAGGTGGGGGAAAAATCAGGAGGTTACTACAAAGGAGAAAGAGACTTATTCTCAGCTGGGTACAGGAAAAAGAATTCCAGGTGTGATCACAGGACACACAAGCATGGACTAGCCAGAACTGGGCCCCCACGGCTGAGGGATCTGAGAGTCACCCTCCCAGAATGAATTCCCAGTGACCACAGTTGAAGCCGCCTACTCAGACCCTTATAAGGCAGGCTATGCTGTATACATCCAGATCCCTCTGTCTCTCATCACCCAACCGTGATGAGATTAAAGGCCGGGCAGGGTTAGAGGCCGGGGAAGCTGGGGGGCCATTCCTCACAGTGCCTCCACGACACTGAGGGATTCAAATAGGCCTCTGATGAACCGATGAACCTTTCAATATCCGTGGGAGTGCGGAGTGTTCTATAGAGAACATCTTGGAGTTAGTAGGATTCTGAACCGTCAAGAACAACTGCGTTAGAGGTTTGAGAATCACGCTCAGGGCCACAGGATTCAAGAGAGCTGCCATGAGAAACAGAGCCACCTACACCAATTTGAGAGCCTGTCAGGGAGGATTAGATTGATGAGTATCTCTGCCCCATCGCTGCGCCAAAATGGGATTTGCATTTGCTTATATAGCTATTGCCTTTAAGAATAAGGAAAATGGAGTGAAATCTCTGTGTTTTTATTAGCAAACCAAAGTTCAAGCTTTTAATCCCTAGAAACCCACAGGCTTCCTGGAGCTCTGCTGCACTCTCCAGCATCAGCTCCTGAAGCCCAGTCAACAACACCCATCTGTCCAGCATGCTCTGGGAAAGGAAGAGGGGTCTCCCAAGCGCCACACAAAACCCAGTGCAAGGCTTTTCCCTCCTTGGTCAAGGAGATGAGAAGCCACCGTCTTCATCCTCCTTATAACCTTCCTCGACCCCCATGGCTGCTGACTCACCCCTAGGCAGGTGCATGAGCTGTGTGCACACATGCACGCCCATGTGCTCCCATGAACACACAGACTTCGCAAATGTCACAGGCAGCTGTGAATCGTCTCCCTCTCTACACTCCATCTGCCAGAAGCTATTTTAAGCACCTAATAAAACTGTTTTAGAAAGATTCCTGGGGTGATCTGCCCTTTGCTTCCCCAGGGCAAGGGCAATTATGCTCCAAATAGAGCTAAACTTCGCTACACAGCCAAGACAGGAGAAAGAGACCCCAGTGCCCCACAGTGAGGTGTGTTCGTTTTCTGGGAGGATTGTGGGTAAAGAGGAAGAACAGATAGGTCTGGGCCTGCGTATTCCCGTCCCCATTCTGAGCCTTACTCTCCAGGTTCCCTTGAGCTAATATGTAAGTCCCTGCACTTTATTGATGAAGGGGTGGGTGGCTCCTCAGTCTAGGGGTTCTGAGGCTTGAGCAGGCAGTCAACAGAAAATCCTGGAAGGCTTTACAACACCAAGTCTGAGATTCTCATCCCTTAAATTTGTGATGAGACTGGAAATGTACATTTCTAACACAAGTTCCGGGGATATGGTGGGTTCTGGGGACATGGTGGGTTCTGGGACCACGTTCTGTCAGCCACTGGCCTAACTCCTGAACTTGTGGTGAGACACAAGTAAAAGTAAAGCATTAGGCACACAGTAAGCTCTGGCTGTGCATGGATCCACTTGGGGAGACTTAAAACTCCCAATGCCAGGCACCACTAAGTCTCTAGAGTTGAAAAATAGATGTTGTATCCGAGTGTGCACAAGCATGCACGTCTGTGTATGTGTGTGTGTGCATGCTCACATATGCACTTCTGCATATATTCATGTGCCCATAAGTATGTGGAGGCCAGAGGTCAAAGTTATATGTCTTTTTTTGAGATATAGCCTGGTGCTGGGGATTCCACCCAAGTCCTCAAACTTGTGTGGCAGACACTTTATAGACTGAGCCTTCTCCTCATCCCCTAAATATCACTTCTTATTCAAACCCCTGGTGAGTTACCCATGAGATCAAGGTTGAGTGTGACCACACTAGGAGAGAGCTTCATATCTTTTGTGTGTGTGCCCACACATGCATGCACTATTTGTTTTGTTTTTAAGATAAGGTCTTGTTGTGTAGCTCAGGCTTGCCTAGAACTTGGGATCCCCCCAAGTGCTAGAATTATAGTTGGGAGCCACCACACCTGGTTTGTATAGCTCAATAAATTTTAAATGAGGCTGGATGCACACCTTTAATCCCTGCACTCGGGAGGCAGAGGCAGGTAGATCTCTGTGAGTTCGAGGCCAGCCTGGTCTACAAGAGCTAGTTCCAGGACAGGCTCCAAAGCTACAGCAAAATCCTGTCTCAGAAAAAAAAAATGTAAATGTCCTGTCTGAGATACTCAACTCCCCTCTTCTCAGGATCTTCCTTCCTCCTTCCTTCTTTCTCCAGGGTTCTATGTCTCACTGCAGCTCCCACAAGGAGAACTGAAAGGAAGCATTCTTTGGCTCTGGCACCTAGAGAGGGTACTGAAAATTATATGGAAGAGAATAGATAGTTCACTAATGCCCAGACATACATACCCATAATAGTAGCTAGCACTAGGGAGACTGAGGCAGGAAGATTGCCAGTTCAAGACCAGTCTGGGCTACATAGTCAGCCAGGCCTGGGGTAGGGGACATCCATTCAGTGGCTTAACCACTCAGTTAGATGGTCCTTTACTCATTCATACACAACCAAGCTGTTGTACCTGTAACCACACTGTACCCGGACGATGCAGGGATGAAAACAACCCATTCCTATCTGCAGGAATTCATAGTATAATACAAAACATGTAAGGTATACATATATGCATATATAATAGTCTAAGATTTGGACATCCCATTCCTGCTCCAATGCCTTAAATATCAAAAAGTGCCTTACCTCACAAAGCAGCCCTAGTTATCAGTTAATAATTCCACACGTTAGAAAGAGCCTCCTCAGACAAATGTTACCCATTGCCCTACAGCCCCCACTCCTTGGTCCTGACTCTTGGCACTTCTCATCCCAGGCTTCATTTTCCACTTCTAGACTGATGCCCTGTGCTCTTTCCTTTGGCAAGGAGAGGGTGCAATAGGAAAACCAGGGACACACATCTTACTACCATCAGCGTGTCGGGGCAGCACAGTGGTCCTTCCTACGAATGAGTTCACAGGTCACCGAGAAGAGAGAATCAGCACACACAGTAATATTTTCCAGTGGACCCACTGCTCTGTAATCTGAAACCTCATGCCTATACTTTCCCCCGACCCAGCCTCTGCTTGACCCAGTCCACGCTCTCAAGGGTCTTTGCCAGCTTCTATGAACTGTGGATGACTTAGAGACATAAAAAAACATATGAACCAACTGCAAAGTAAAACTGCACAGCTTGCCAACATGTAGGTTTTAATGAAGTTGATTAAATCAATGTTAGGCATCTATTTACCTGCCTGTGAAGCTGCTTAACAATGTAAGGATCTGAGGAGATCAAATTATATTAATTATATTATTTAATTAATTATTATATTAAATAAGAAAAAATAAAGAAGGATCGTGATGTAAGAGTCACCGTGAAAGTAACTGACGTGAGGATGGAAAGTCAAGAGAAGTGTTCGGGAAGGGCAACAGTGTAGTTTAGTGATGCAAAGACTTTCTTTAGGATTCCGCTCCAGGGATAGAGAGATGGCCTTGCCATTAACAGTGTATACTGGACCAGGAAGGGGTGGCGCATGCCTTTAATCCCAGCACTCAGGAGGCAGAGGCAGGCAGATCTCTGTGAGTTCGAGGCCAGCCTGGTCTACAGAATGAGTTCCAGGAGAGCCAGGACTGTTTCACAGTGAAACCCTGTCTCAAAAAAAACAAAACGAAACAAAAAGAGTGAATACTATTGTTTCAAAAGAAGACTCCAGTTTGGTCCCCAGCACCCACAGGGTAACACACAACATCCTGTGACGCCAGCTCCATGAAATCCTTACCCATAACTATCGCAGGTGCCTGGATGCACACGCATATACCCACACAGACACACACCCGTACACATAATTTAAGGTAAAATAGTTCGTAAAACAAGATTCTGCTACAAAAGTCAAGAAGAAATAGAGTCTATTGTTTGCTAAAGAAGTCTATTGTTAACCAGTAAAAGAGCTTCTATATTGTGTCAAAGGCTCCTGTGATAACCAGTGTTAGATTCAGGAGAATGTGGGTTAAGAATAGGAGAGAAAAGAAACCAGCGGGGACCCGGAGCTTCAGAAAGCCTTTGCCATGAAGAGGGCGCAATCTTGCTTTTGAGGAAGACAGCCGTCACGACCATAGCCACCTACTGTCTGTTTCCTCAATAGACACTACTGTGTTCTAGGCAACTGATGACCAAAACACCCAGGCAATCCAAGTGCCAATTATGCGCCAAGCATGCTGAAAGTCAAATTGCCATGTTTATGGTCAATATCTCAAGAACACAAACAGGGCAGTGGATCCTGCATGGTAGAGGAAGACTGAGAACTGAAGGAGCTCTTGGGAGTGAAGGAAGCCATGCAAGCCCCTTGACACTTCCAGCCCAGTGCCTGGCGTGTGCTGCCAGCCGGCCCTGCCCAGGGTCCTTCGTAGGGAACAGGGAAGGGCAAAACATTATACTTGAACAAGAAGAAAATCTGCGGCAATCAGCCTTCCCCTCCATTCTCCCGAGAAGGGGATTTCCTACCTAGCACCCCATCCATCCCCTGCCTCCTGCTGGACTCCAGAAGATGAGCAGGTGAATGGGAGAAGCAGAAATCCCTAGCCGGGTAAGGAACTCACTACTTTTACAGAGAAGAAATAGGACAGGATCAAAATTGAGAGGAAAATAGTTATGGACATGTACATGAGAGAGAAGAGGGCCCAGTTAGGGGGCATAAGAGCTGTGACCCCTGACCGTCTGGGCACCAAACACACACCCAGCTCTCTCTCCTTCAACTGCCTGTGTCCTCGTTAGGCCCCAGTGAGTGACAGGTTCCGGGAAGCCCAGACCTTAGCCTGTGAGGCCGCACAGAGGAGTCTGCACACAGTTGATAGTCTCTCACTTCCTGCTGACCCTAGAAAGAAAGTCTGGCTAGCCTACCTCCACCCTAGGCATCCTAGCCTCTGCTCTCATCATTCTTATTAAAATGATCTCGTTTATTTTACTATTTGTTTGCTTTTTTTTGAGACAGGGTTTTTCTGTAGAGCCCTAGCTGTCCTGGAACTCACTATGTAAACCAGACTGGCCTCAAACTCAGAGATCCATCTGCCTCTGCCTCCAGAGTTGTGGGATTAAAGGTGGGCATCACTACTCCCAGCTATTTTATTTTATTTTAAATTGTGGTTACACACACACACACACATACACACACACACTCACATCATCTAGCCACTTGTGGTGCACACCTGAAACCCCAGCACTCATTAGGTTAAGCCGGGAAGATCAGGAGTTCCAAGCCAGTTTGGGCTACATAAACTGGAAAATAAATATATTCCAAACCTTCTGTAAGCGTATGCAATATTTTTATCAGTGGACCAGCTGCCTCGTAATCTGACCCCTCTTGCCTACACTTTCCTCCTAACCCAACTTCTGCTTGACCTCATCTATGATGTCAAAGGTCTTTGCCAGTGCTTACGGGCATGCTATAAACCAGTTTTCAGAGTGCCTTTCATCCTAAAACCTCAAACTGGGTCACCAAACAACTCCCTGCTGTCTCCTGTGGCCAGAGCAACAGCCATTCTACCCTCCGTCATTATAGATTTGGCTATTCCAGGGAGCTCCCTGGTGGATGGACTCAAATGGCGCTTTTTCCTTCTGTGGCTGGCTTATTTCACTCAGCACAAAGTCCTCAGGGTTCAGGCGTGCTGTCGCATGTCTCGTAACTGTCCTCCTTTTTCAGACTGATCACAATCCCCCCGTGCAGTCACATGGTGTCTTATTTATCCACTGTCTGTCAGTGCTCAGGACCGCTTTCATCTCCTGGCTCCTGTCTTTCCCTCTGCTTTCCATTTCAGAGGGTGAACACTGGGGGCAAGATTGCTACATCACGTCGTAATTGTTTTTAATTGTGTAAAGAGCAGCTATTCTGTTTTCCACAGTGGCTGCACCATTTTACATCCTGTCGGCAGGCAGCACACAGGATCTGCATAGCTCTAGCCTGCTTTGTATTTAAAAAAAAAAATAGTGAGAGCCAAGGGCTCCCCAGACCTCTGGACTTGAGATGAGAACCCAATACCTCAGCTATTGTTCCAGCCCTTCTCTGTCCCCCATTTCTGGAGCAATCTTCTGGCATTACTCAACCCCTGAGGTGTCATGCCTTCCAGCAGGCCTGGGAGGAATAAAGAAAATCAAGGCCTTGGAGACAATGAGTAAAAGGAACCCCCAAGAGCATGGTCTCCCAGCTCCTGTGCTCAGCAGGCAGGCAGATTTGGGAGACAGATGGGATCCCATCCTCCTGATCTTGCCACAAGGGTGCATGGCCCAAGACTTGATAAGGAGATGAGAGAAGGAAACACTGAGGCCTGTAAAGTACTTCAGCTGGCAAAGGGGCTTGCCACCAAGCCTGATGACCCAAGTTCAAGTCCCCGGACCCTCTTAGTGGGAGGTGAGTACTAACTCCTGCAGCTTTGTTCCCTGACCTCCACATGTGGGCTGTGGCTTGTGTGCACACACATACAAACATGCACACTGAATATTCAAGCCTGTTTAATAATTATTAGTCATCATTGTTGATGGCTTTTTTTTTTTGTTTTGGTACTTGCTGATTCCTTGACTTTATTTTATTTTATGTATGTGAGTGTTTTGCTACATGTATGTTTGTGCACGGTTTGCATGCCTGGTGTTGAAGAGACCAGAAGAGAGCTTTGGTCCCGGGAACTGGAATAGCAGGTGGGTATGAGCCTCCATGTGAGTGCTAGGAACCAGACCCTGATCCTCTATGATAACAATTACTCATAACCACCGAAGTCATATCTCCAGCCATGACTTTGTTTTATTTTTTAATTTATTTTAATCTTTTAGCCTGACAGGGAAGCTTAGCAGAAGATACAGAATCCCCACATAGCATCCCCTCCATGTCGTGTCCCCCTCAGGTCCAGCCACAGGGACACATCACTGTGCATTCCTTGGGTCTGGGCAAATGTGTGCTGACACACGCCTGCCATGACGGTTTCACTGCCTGCAAAGTCCACTGTGCTGAGGTGGAGAGCATTAATCTCATTTGTAGACAAGGAAACTAAAGGCTCGGAAAGCACATGTGACCTGCTCTGTCTCAGGCCAGATGTGAACCAGAGTCTGATGCCTCCTTTCTTATGGCAGGTGGTGAAATCTGTCCCCAAGCCACAGCTCATGGGGCAGTGTGGAGTGGGGGACTAAGATGCTTCCCTGCCCTGGCAGAAACCCTAGGCTCTGACGACCTTCACCACCCTCTTGATGCCAGGGAGAAAACCTAGGATCATTTAGGCAGAGACGTCAGGACAGAAATCTTCCTCAGTTTGGCAGGAAACCCTGCCACCCAGGGCCCCTTTAGGTTGGGCCTTGTTTGAGAATCCAAGTGTTCCTGCTCCTGGCTACAAGGCTCCAAGTCCAAACTCAGCAGAGCATAGCAGCCCTCACTGTGCTGGGAGTGAGATGGTTGCAACCTTAGAGCAGCTGTGCATTTGATGCCACAGGGTCTGGCCTAGAGCCATCGTGCAGTTCTGCCCACCTGGCTTGGCCAGGGCTGAATTCTGGCCCCAGTTCCACTTGACTCCCCTAAAGCTGGTGTATGTGGCCCTAAGGAATTTTGGGTTCCTTAAATTCCTAAGGAATGTCCGGGCTAATGATCCTTCCAACTGGGGGACCAACGTCACCACCATGGCTCTCTAAGTAACCCCAACTCCCACCATCATCCCAAAAACTCACAATAAGCCAGAGTGAGAAGGGGAGCCACCAGTCCACACCAGCTGGCAGAGCCAGGGCATCAATGCTAATGCCTACCCTGTTTCTAGTCATCCTCATCATCCCAGTACCTGACATCACAGACCCGATCCCCAGCCATAGCTCAGTCCTGCCGCATGGGCAAGGCAGCAGATAACAGGTAGGTAGGAAACGAGGGTCCCAGAGACATTGGATGATTTACTCATGGTCACACAGCAGAGACCCAAATTTAGACCTCTTTCTACTACCACACACAAGACTTCTTTGCTGCGACAAAGCTGCTCCCCAGGTCCAGGCAAAGCCCGAGCTGTTGAGCTCAAACAAACAAACACAGTAAGGGGAAAGGCACCTGTCTTCCTCGCCCTCCAGGAAGAGGGACCTCGGGGGCAGGGGCTCTAATGTTCTCCTAAGGGTCAGGTTCCTCAGACTCCCTCTCTCATTGGCCACTCTGGAGACTAGACAGCACCCAAGGCAGAAAAGATGAGCAAATGCCCGGAGGAAGGAGAGCTGACACCTACTCCATCTTCCTCTGCCCGCTGCACACACTAGGGTTCCCCGAAACCCCCCACTTGGGGGACTCCAGAAGGTCAGTGGAGCAACCAAGATCTTCCTGTGCTGTCTACCGGGAACCATGCTAAATCTCAATTAGGAGGACATCAAAGGCATTAGCATAGACTCCATGGGACAAGTGTGCTACAGAACTGAAGCCAGCAGCCCACCATCAATGGCTGGACAAGACCCGCTCAGTGGTGATGGGGGGCTCGGTGACTCCTCCGAGACCTGCCGCAGGCTGCCCTCTGGATGGCTGGGCTTGAGGGATAAATGAACGTTGGGGGAGGGAGGACAATACAGATGCAAAGCTCCGATCAGCCTGGACTTTGGCTTTCAAGTGATGTCCCCGTGAGACTGGACAGACGCAGGTGGATGAGTCTCCGCTGCTGCTCTCCTGGCTCTGTCATGTGCACTCTTGCATACGAGCACCTGCAGACGCCTCAGAACAGACAATTGCCAAGCACCCCACACAAGTGTAGCCCAGGGGAGCCTGCAGGTCTTGCCTTCTCGTAGTACTTCCTGTTTGAGCCACGCTCTTTGGTGATTCAGCCAGACCGGCAGAAGAATTTCCCTTGCCAAAAAAGCTAATGTGAGATTAAATTAATGACTGCAGTGTCCGGACAGCAAAGAATGACCATGAAGCCACACCAGCTAGACTTCACCTTGCTTGGCCTGAGAGCCACAGTCTGGGGAATTTGAGCTCCCTCTCTGTGGAGTGGGACTAGGTAGGGCTAGGATGTATGGTGGCCTCTGAGACCCAGAAAGCTATGGAACGAAAAGGGGAAGCGTTCTCAGACGCCCAGAGCCTCATGTAAGAATTAAACAGGGAGATGGGTTTCCACTGACTATATGGGAACGCTTTCTCTCTAAAGTTTTATTGCAGTTATTATGTGTGCACATGTGCACAACCCTGCCACGGATGTGTGGAGGTCAGAGGTCAACTGGCAGGAGCCGGTGCTCTCTTTCCACCAAGCCATCTCTCAGCCCCTGGAAACCATTTTCTAATGGACAAAGCTAGCTCTCACCACGGGACTCCTGAGGGGGACGTGAACAGGTGGGTGTGGACTCAGGCAGTCCCGATGTCACTCAAGCTCAGAGTCTGAGTCTTCCGGCCTTGGCCCCTGGCTCTGTTGTTTACTAACTGTGCCACCTTAAGGAAGTCCTCAAAGCTCCTCTTCACCGGTGGCCCAGGTGTGTGACAGGTTTGAGGGTGTGTGAGGGCACAGAGAGCAGGATGCCTCCTAACGTAAGCCTGATGGATTTCTGCTAAGGTGGCTTCGAGCTGGGGAACACTAACAGAAGGAGTCCGTCCTGACTGCGGACAGGCTAGACACTCTGAGCAGTGCTTTCTAGGTCAAAGGGCATCTGGGTTAATTCACTTCTTTATTTTATTTTTTTTTACTGTTATGGTTTTGGGCAGTGGCGGGTGGGAGACCACATTGGGTCACAAGGGGTGGCTGGGTCCCACCACCCAAGGCCTCTGTGGGTCCCAGGCAGGTGGGAGGTGGCGGGTGAGAGACCTCAGAGGGTCAGTCAGTCCCACGAGGAGCCACTGGGTGCCGGAGCGGTGGGGAGGGGTGGGGTGGGGGACAGATAGGCACAGCCATGCAGAAAGCGTTTGGGTATAGTTTATTCAGTGTGTTATGGAGGAGAGGAGAAGCGACAGCAGCCACCTCTTCCAGAGAGACAGAAAGAAAGGGCAGCAGCTAGAAGCAGAAGATCCACTTGCCTCAACGGAAGGAGGAGTGGGCTGGGGTTGTCTCTTAAAGGAACCGGACAAGTCAGCATCGGGCCATGACATTTACCACTCAATATGTGAACTACTGTGGCAGAAACCATGCTGGATCCTGACTAGGTGAAAGAACAGAAACTGCCCTCCGCCCTCTTCCTTCCCTAGCAGGCAGTACACACACTGCCCCAATGCACCTCATCACACTGAGCCCTGGGCCAAGCGCGAACACAGTGAATGGCTTTTCACTCACTCTGCTCACCGCTCCTGACTCACATACCATCCCACAAGTTGTCTGGGGATCTTTTTTAAAAACGTTTTATGTTAATGAATGTCCTGCCTGCATGCATGTCTGTGAACCGCATATGTGCCTGGTGCCCACGGAAGGCAGAAGACTGTGTGGAATCCCCTGGAGCTGGAGTTATAGCTGGTTGGGAGTCACCATGTGGCTGCTGGGAATTGAACTCAGGTCTCTGGAAGAGCAGTGAGTGCTCTTGATTGTTGAGCCATCTCTCTAGACCTTTCTCTGGACTCTTGATCTATCTGTGGTAGCAAGGTCTCTCTGCCTAGTTCATCAGGAATCTAACCTTTGGCAAAGAAGCAAGCAAATAAAAAAAAAAAAAAAGAACTACAGACCCCTGTCATTATAAAAGTCACTGGCTGATGATGGTTCTTATTCCACTAGGAATGGTGGTACCAAATCATGAGCTCGGGGTTGATTTCCACTTCAGAAAGGTGAACATTCAAAAATGGCAGTATCCAGGTGAGTCTTGGTGAATCGATGTGGTAAAACCCAAGCCACTCCCTCAGCTGAGCCACCAGAGCCACTGTTCCTCAGCAGACTAAAAAAACCCTGTGTCATTGGTGATGAGGGTTAATGGGCATCCATAAAGTGGGCCATCTTGTCTACCCGGTACCAGTAGTAATTTAGTGGATACCAACAGTGAACACAAAGAGTCTCAAATCCTGTGCTCACTCCAAGAAGTCCATACTCAAATCCTCTTCTCCTAAACTTGCCTGCCACCAAGCCTTAACTCTTACCCCTCCTAAGTTGCTGTCCATCTGGCTGAATCATTCCCAAGGCACAGGACTCAGTGAGATCCTTGCCTCAGGCTATCTCGCTAAGTAAATGAATCAACAACCCACTGTGGCCAACTGGCAGATCTCTGTTTTCTACCCCATGGCTACTCCAGCAACAGAAAGAATTCTGAGCCACCTCTATCCTCCTCCTTAGTGGTTCTCCTCACAGCCACTGGGATAGGCCAAGGGAAACGTGACAGTCCAGGGGTGGATACTGGCACAGCTACAGCGACATGTTCCTACAATTAACAGGTGCCATGGGTATCTATCTATGTGGCCCGCCACCTCCTTTAACGCTTGCCTTTGTCTACGGAGTACTGCTTTGAAGGATGAATTTACAGCGAGGTCAGTCATGATGGGCAGCTTGAACTGCATGCTTATGATCTGCCCGGTGGCCAGGGGTGGAGTCTACCCATGGCCCAAAGTAAAGGAAAACTGGGAAATATTAAAAACACAATATATCAAAATGTTGAGCACCACTAATGTAGGTAGGGGAATTTCCATCACTAAATACCTATTTTAGAAAGGACACTTTTGTGTGGTGGATATTTCTCATTTGCACCTATTAACAATATATAGTCACCATACTGTGCCATAGAACAATGAATTGTTTCCAAATCCTAGAAGAGACACTTTTAAACAGTCACTGGCCTCCTGTGAGGATCTACTTCTGTCTCCTCACCCCACAGAGGGTGATGTGTGCTCTGGAGACATCATACCCCATCAGCCCTGAATCTATAGGACTAACAGTGTCTCTTCCACTGCTGGCCTCCTGAAGCCAGAGCCCTGCCGTGAGAGCTGGAAGATTGCCCTCTGAAAGGAGCCTTCTATTCCATTGGAAGAAATTAAGTTCTGACTGTTTATGTGATGCTCAGAGAGTGAGGGCTGGAGATGGATCCATTTCTGAAGCCTAGTCTGGGAAAGGAGGCACCCTAGCCCACGAAAGCCTGCTGACCCCTTGGCCACCATGGTGCTTTGTGCTTGCCATTCTCTTCTCCTGACTTGATGCGTGCATACATGAATGCATGCATGTGTGCGTGCATGTGTTTGTGTGTGTGTGTCCTCTCTCAGCTTGGGTCCAGCACAGCCATGCTGGAAAGGCCTGGGTCCAAACAATGGCATTCATCAGCCTCTGCCCACGGCTTCTGCTTTGGCATCACCACCACCTAGAGCATGTTCCTGGTGACCGCCCCTGCCCACTAGCTACAATCTTTTTTTGGTTTTGGTTTTGTCTTGAGACAGGACCTCACTGTGCAGCCCTGGCTGGTCTGGAATTCTTATGTAGTCCAGGATGACTTCAAATTCACAGAGATCCACCTGCCTCTGCCTCCTGAGTGTTGGGATTAAAAGCATGCCACCATACCCAGCTTCAGTCTTTATGAAACTGTCAGTCAAAACCCACTGGTCTCCATCCTAGCCTTCCCTGTGAAGATTGACAAATAGAGTCACTGTTAGATGCGTCCTGTCACAAAGACCCCAACACAGCCTAGTGCCAACCCATGTTTTTCTTTTGTCTTTTTGTATTTCCTTTGATCCTATGACCTCTCCTTATTCTTCCAGAAATCTCCAGGTTTTCCATAGCCGGTTTCTATTGCTTGCAATAAATAACTCTAGGTCTGGGGATGAACAGTGGTAGAGCACTTGCCAAGAGTGCATAGGACCATGATTTCACCCCAGTACCACAAAAAAAAAAAAAAAAAAAAAAAAAACCTAAGGAATTTGTTCCTTTATCATTCAAGATCAAAAATATTTTTTTTAAAAAAAATTGTTTCCATATTTCTTGTCTCTGCCACAAAAATGAAGACTGTAAATCACCAGAGACCTCTTTATGCTTCCACCCCCTAAAGGGAGGCAGAACTCAGACCCGTGGCCTGCACCTTACATCCATGACATATGCACTAAATACAGTGAGGAAGAACGGAAAGGGGCAGAACCTACGGTGCCTTTCGCAGGAGAGCCAACTCCAGTTTCAAATTCCAAACCACAGATTCTAAGACCAGCTCCCCCTTCCCTTCCCCTGTAATCTCACCAAGCCTGCGTAATTCTCAAGGAGAGTCTTGTAAATCTTTAATTACACGAAGATTGCATCCCAACCAGCGAACACACAGACAGTGCTGATAAATATTTAAAACTGCAACAGCAGCAGATCTGAAGGGATTAAGAAAAGATATATTGGAGTGACAGTTATTAAACACTAAATCCCTGTAAACGTCACAGAGCAGATAAATACGCAAACTCTTGACAGGCACTCCGCTCCGTGGCTGAAAGATGGGGAAGGCATCTGTTCAGGAGCATGGTGTCTGAGGAGGCAGGGAGACTGGAGATGGGACTGTCACTGGCTTTGTTCCCTGGCCCTGGCCCACGGAGGCATTTCCTGCCTCAGTCCCCTCAACCGCTGACTCCTTGGAAGTTCAGCTGAGAGCAGCATGGAGGGAAGGGAGAAAAGGGAGGACGGAAGGATGGAGGGATGGAGGGACAGAGGGACAGAGGGATGGAGGGAGCCTCCCGCATGAGTGCATGCGGGGCAACTGGACTCGTCCCCAGTGCTGTCCCTCAGGTTGTCACATTCTGGACTCCTCTCTGGACTCTGGAACTGGCCTGTTTGGTCACCACCATTATACAATCCTTTAGAAGGAAAGTAATATCCCTCCATTAATGACTTCAATTCTTGTTCACTGGGTCGCCGCTCCCCACGTCCATCCATGCACTCAATAGGCTAGGCGTCTCCTTTCAAGCCCTTTGTCTTTGTCCTGTGTACCCTCATTTATCTACTAGTTACTCACTGGCCAATCACTTACTGAACACATCTTTAATAAATAGGAGCGATGCAGAGCTGAGCAAGGGCTGGATCTTACCCCCAAGATGTGGAAACCGAGAAGGGAGTAGAGATACAGGTCTCAGAGGGTAGGAGACAGGCTGTGTGAGGTTCTCTAAAGAAATGGAACCGCCTGCCAGGCAGTGGTGGTGCACGCTTTCAATCCCAGCACTCAGAGGTGGACAGATCTCTGTGAGTTCGAGGCCAGCCTGGTCTACAAAAGCTAGTTCCAGGACAGGCTCCAAAGCTACAGAAAAACTCTGTCTCAAAAAACAAACAAACAAACAAAAAAACCTTACAGAATGAATACATAATCTATTACATTAAAGGATGTTTATTACTGTGGCTTACAGGCGCCTCTCCTCGGAAAAGCCAAGAATCCCATAATTATTGAATGTCTCAGCCCCCAGGCCAGTGCTGGAGTCTGGGAAGACTCCTGAAGAGCTACTTGCTGAAGTTAAATTTGCTACTGGCCGCAGCAACAGGATAAACGACTTTGCTGGCAAGAGTGAGGGGAGGGGAAGCAAGGAAAAGACCAAGCTGCCTTCTTCCGTGTGCTTTTACCTGCAATGCCCCCAGACTTAGGATGGAGCTTCCTGCTTCAGTCCCCTTAAAGAAACCCCTCACAGGATCACCCGTCATCTTGGGTTTTTTGATGATTTCAGATATAGTCAAATTGACAGCTGAGATTATCCAGACAGGGACCACAGGGATATAATGGCAGACTCTGGGTGCTTGCGAATTCCCATTCGGAGCATGGTGTTTACCAAACACCACCAGGTTCCAACACGAAGGTCAGGAGGTCAGAATCACGCACACGGAGGTCAGAATCACACATGTGGAGGTCGGAATCACGCATGCGGAGGTCGGAATCAAGCATGCGGAGGTCAGAATCACACATGCAGAGGTCGGAATCACGCACATGCCGAAGCTGATGTGTGGAGGTGAGGAAGGCACCGACCAGCAGAGGCTGTGAGCAGTCAGGGAAGACTTCCTGCAGGAGGTGGATGAAGAATGCTAGCGAAGTTTGCGCATGGGCTCATTTGCCCATTTTAAGGAGTTAGAACACTGGAAATCTAATCATCTAAGATCAAAATAGCAATGGTGGAACAAGATAAGAATTGGAGACTAAGGGTTGGAGAGATGGTTCAGAGGTTAAGAACACTGACCGCTTTCCCAGAGGTCCTGAGTTCAATTTCCAGCAACCACATGGTGGCTCACAACCATCTGTAATGAGTGTTGGTGCCCTGTTCCTACCTGCAGGCATACTTGCAGGCAGAACACCGTGTACATAATAAATAGATAAACCTTTTTAAAACTAAACACAAATTTAAAAAAGAATCGGACACTGAGTCAAAAGCCAAGATTTTCAAGTTCACTCAACTGCCTCCTGCCTGGGGATGGGGGTGGGACAGGAAGGCATCCACCTCCATACTGTAGAAAAGAAGAAATTTTTCTGCACTAAGCATAGTGTGACAAGATGGTTTTGCTTATTTATTGAGTAAAATGCATGGGTTTTAAGTGAGCGGTTTAATATGCATAGGCAAGGAAGAGCCCAAACAACCAGCACATAAGTCCATATGGAATAAATATCCCCATGGCCGGCCTATCATGTTCTCATTTCTGCCACTGTGGATTCACACGGATGGTCCTAGAACTTACGTAAAAGAACTTAAAATGTATGTATGGTTTCTCTCCTTTAAGGCAGTTAAGAGCAGGTTTCATATACGGCACTCCCTGAGACATCTCCAGACACAGTGAGGTCGAAGACCACCAAATTCTGGCTTAGTGCTGACTACAGGCTCCCCACGTCCCTCCTTGCTCACTCGAACTCTCTGTTAGCCACGGACACTCAGATGCCCAACCCTCAGATCTGGAAGACTTCCAACCTTCCATACCCTGTCTTCTCACACGAAAGGGACATCCTCAGCCTGTGCCGGCTATTGGGGACTCCCCCAGTCTTCCCAGGATTCCCCCAACTTCCACCACTGGCCTGCACTTACACAGTAACATGTACCTCATGCCTCCAGGAAGAGGATTCAAAACTGGCCCAGGAAAGCCCACCCGCTTTCTCGGAGTCCTGGATGCTATCTTGTATCTGGCTTTCTCTAGCACAGAAGCCTCTAAGGTGAATAGTCTTTTCCAGGATCTCTGGCTACACCTCAGCTTCTGTGTGAATCAGCCCCTTGTCTCTGTCACAGCCATCATTCCCGCATCCCTGTTTCCTGCATGGAGTATCTCTCTGCTCATTTGATGGGCAGAGATGCTCTGACTCACCAAATAAGCATGCCCGCTCAGAGAAGCAGCCTTGCAGATCAAGGGCAGGACATCAGGCATTCCCCAGGGAGAACAAACCCTCAATTATATTTTCACCACCTGGGAAAGTGACCTTTGGACATCAGAATGTATAGTAAGGCTTTCAGGCACAGGGTATCTGGTAAGGCTGCGGAAATTCTCCAAGAGTAGGTACCAATGAAGTGGCCTAGGCCTGGGGGGGAACGGGAGGGGAGCACCTCAGGACTTAATGCCTCTGAACACCCTAGGATCCTCCCCTAAAATACACTGTAACTGAGCTGGAGCCCCGGGAATGGTTGGGTGAATGTTTTTAATTGATATCATAGACATCGCAGAGTAACTACAGCTCAGCTTCCTCCTCTCGGGGCAGCTCAGTACTAAAGTGCCCAGTGGTGTCCTTCCAACACATCCCAGGAAAAGACCCAGGCTCGGCCCCACCAAAAGAAAACCAGGAGCTGAGACAGGATAGATGTTTCAGCTCCGGTGCGTATCAGCCAGTCAGTCAACAACCACTCGGGTGCCCTTCAGGACAAATACTGATTGCATCCACTCCGCTTTTACCATCCGCTTCTCCTGCCATTTCCTAATGTGCCATCTGTCTGTCTGTATGTCTGTCTGTCTGTCTGTCTGTCTATCTCCCTCCTCCTCTCTCTCACCCTCTCTCTTACTCCCTATCTCTCCCTTCTCTCCCTGGCATTCATTCAGCAAAGATGGACTGTTCTTGAAAAGCAGGTTGGTGCTCAGGAGCCCCTAGCTTGGGTTTGAACCTCTGCTCTTCTACTTCCTTGGGCAAATGAGCCTCACACACTATGCCTGTGAACTGGCAACAGCCCAATGAGCTGCCACCGAGAGTGCATGAGGTCCCAGTGCACCAGCTGTGGGGGTCTGGGCAGGGTTGTTTCTCTTAAAGTTTAGTTCTTTCATGGGGTGGAGATGACAATTGCCTCTACTGTGCAGCATCTAAAATTGTTAGAAAAGTGCTTGTCTATTGCTTTTGTTTTTGTTTTGAGACAGGGTGTGTCTATGTAGTCTTAACTTGCCTGAAACTCACTGTGTAGACTGTAGTTGAACTTTGCTTCACGCTGCCAGCTCACAAATAGCAACACAGAGACTTATTATTAATTATGAAGGCTTGGCCTTAGCTTGGGCTTATTCCCAACTAGCACTTATAACTTAAACCTGTTTCTGTTCATTACATCCTATCATGTGATTCTTTACCTCTCCTCCATTCTGTATGTCTAACTCCCTCCATGTCTGATGGTGTCTCCTGCCTCTCTTCTTCCCAGAGGTCTCTCCCAGGAAGTACTGCCTATTTTCCCATGCCTAGCTATTGGCCTTTCAGCTCATTATTAAACCAATCACAGAGACACATCTTCACACAGTGTAAACAAACATTCCACAACAGTAGACCAGGCAGGCTTCAAACTCCCAGGGATACACTTGCCCCTGCCTTCTGAGTGCTAGGATTAGAGGAAAATTGCCCATGAGTTTTCGGTCATTTTGGTCTACATAGTAAACTCAACACCAGGACTAGACAATAAGACCCTCCCTCAAACGAAACAAGACAAACAGCCAAAACCCAACACCTAAGCAGTATATTGTAAGCAAGGCATAGTGGCGTGTGCCTGTAATCCCAGTACTCAGAAGGATCACAGTTTGGGGCCAGCCTGGGAAACATGGTGAGATCTTGTCTTGGGGAAAACAAATGTATTGTGGGAGCTGCACACATCTCGCAATAAAGGTCTTTGCGATTACTACTTCAGAAAAACTGCACTCCCAAGTCCACCCGTTGCTCAACACAGCAGAGCGGGAACAAGCTGCTTCCGAGCTGCCCCTCTCAGGCCAGAGTACTCCAGGGAGGCTTCCACTAGAAACTCAGGAGCCCCTCGATGAGTGGGGGCACTGGTGCTGGGTGATCACAGACGTGGTCCCTTCCTGGGCTTCAACCTCGGCATCTGTGAAATAACCACAATAGGGAAGTGTCTGCTTTGGGGCTTATTCCTACACACTCTGGCACAGGGTGAGGCTCACTTATTGCTCTGCTGTACAATATGTGGGACTGGAGAGATGGCTCAGCAGTTAAGAGCTCTGGCTGCTCTCCCAGAGGTCCTGGGTTTAATCCCCAGTAGACCACAACCACCTGTGACTCCAGTTTCAGGGGATCCGATGCCCTCTTCTGCCTCCACGAGCACCAGGCAGCTGAAGCATATGTGCTGCACAGACACCACCTACACAGAGAAAACGAAACTATAAATCCTCACACCCGCAACACTGCCCAACTGGGCACGGAGGTGAATAGATCATATTCAACATTTGGGATATTTATGGCTTGGGAGGAGGTAGGAGGCCTTTATAAAGCAATGTGTCCAGCAGCCCTAAGGGCAGGGTCCCCTCAGGCTGGGCCTCTACTGATCAAGCACCAACTGCCCCCTTCTTGGAGACTGAAGCTGAGTCCCAAGTGCACAGCAGTAGAGCATCGGCCTGTGCGGCACCTCTGCCCCGGTATCTGCACACTCCAGCTAGCTCCATGAAGGAAGATGGCAGCGAGTTCCTACATAAAACATCTTTATGGACTTGTGAATGCCAGACTCTAAAGTTCTCTCTCTCTCTCGAGTGGACTTGCCTGAGTAAGCTATGCTGCCCCACAGAGACCCCTAAACCAAAGCCTGGGTGGCACGGTAGTTGTCACCCGTAAGTCTAGTTAGATGGAAGCCTAGTAGAACTGAGACAACAGTCAAGCTTGAGAACAGACAGCCCCTGCCCTCTTCCTCTCAGTGCCCAGCACGGACACTGAATAGCTGTGCGTGTACCCGCTAAACTTCCTCAAATGTACATTGTCTGGAGAATACTCACACTGGTGGTTGCTTCCTCCCCACTTCCCTCTGCATAGCAATTACAGCAAAACCCTCAGGGGCCCTGTGTCCTGTACTCCCTAGACAGCAGCTGTGAATGGACCGGCCATACACAACCCACTTAGTCCAGGCCAATCGGAGCCCCTCCCCCCGAATCTGGATTTGGAAAGAGATTTTGCTGCAGCCGTGACTTCTCATTAGCTTCGCATGTGCTAGCGGTGTCTTTTCCCTCTGTGTACCGAAGCATGCACAGAAAGCCAGTCTGCAGCCACAGAACAGAAAGAATCTGCTCCACAAAGAGGAGGCCCATCGCATCCATGCCCCTGGGTTCTAAGGCACCATTAAGATTCTGTGCACAAGTTCCTCGTGTTTGTTTCGAGCTGGTTCTATTACTTAAAGCCGATAAAGAAGTCATGCAGTGTAAGGAAGCTGTTCTTAACTATGGGTGGTTGAGTTCTCAGGGGACATTTGGGAATATCTGGAGATATTTGAGGTTACAGAGCCTGGAGGGAAGGGCACCACCAGTGAACGGGCAGCCAGGGATGCTGAGCCATCTCACATTGCAGGACAGATCCTACGGTTAGGAATCATCCAGTCCCAGATGTCAAGAATTGTCAAGTGCTGCTGCCAAGGGCTCCCGGGGACTTGAGACACCCTACCTCTGTGATTGGGCACTTGCCGGGATGCGCATGACCCCAGCACCCATGACAAGCAAGGCAGGAGCCCTCTTGAGCTTTACTTCTCCATTTTGAATATCATTTTATCTTGAATGATAGTGTTCTGGTGGGGAGAATTCTCACCCCTTCAATAGCAGAGCCCTGGGGATTAGTGCCACCACCCTGAAGAACCTTCAGTCCACATAGGGCCCTTAACATCCCACTCCTAGACCCATGAATTATCTGGTAGAAATACTCTTTGGTAGAAAATCTTAAGTTTGAGACTCACACAAGGATTGGTGCAGAAGGTATTTAGTGCAGCTTTATTTAGATTCTCAATAAAAGGAAATAAAAGGATTGGAGAAATGGCCCAGGTGTTTAGAGTGTGTTTACTCCTGCAGAGGACCTGGGCTCGAAACCCAGGACCCACATGGTAGCATACAACCATCTATAACTCCAGTTTCAGGGCATCCAATACTCTCTTCTGACAGCTGTGGGCACAGGCATTCACATGGTGCACGTACAAACAGGCAGGCAAAACACTCATACATGTAAACAAACAAATGATCAAACAGGCTGGAGAAATGGCTCAGAGATTAAGAGCACTGGCTCCTCTTCCAGAGGTCCAGAGTTCAATTCCCAGCACCCACATAGAGGCTTACACTTGTCTAGAGTAGGATCTGATGCCGTCTTCTGGCGAAAAGGCATACATGCAGATAGAGTACATTCAATCAATCAATCAATCAATCTTTAAAAAAAAAACACACAGAGAGAAGCAACACAAATATCCAATGATCAGGCTCTGTCACCTGAGTCATGAGCGTTCATAGATGCTGAAATTCATCAAACATCATCTATGGCTATTTCACAGAAAAGGACTACAATTAATTTTGGTTTTATATTCAAAATAAGTTTCCAATTTCCCCACAATAAATGTGTATTACTTTCCCAATTTTTTTTTATTTCATGTGTGTGGATGTCTTGCATGTCTATATACCACTTGCATGCCTGGTGATCAAAGGACTCCAGAAGAGGGCATCGGTTGCCGTGTGAACTGGGAACTGAACCCAGGCTGTCTGGAAGAGCAACCAGTGCTCTTAGCTGCTGAGCCATCTCTACAGCCCCATATATTACTTTTCTAATTAGAAAATTTTAATACTAAAATAAATCAATGGCGCTAGAATTGAGGGCAGTCTAGATGTAACGCTTTACCCAAAAATAAGCATGTGCCAGACATTGTAAACTGGGGTACCTAACCCCACAGCACTCTGGATGGTGAAGGAGGACTGAGATGTTGTAAACTGGGGTACCTACCCCCATGGAACTTTAGGTGGTGAAGAAGGAGAACTAAGACATTTTTAGCCACTTGTAAATTCACTATCAAGAACGAGGTAGTTTCACAAGTAATAGTGTGTGTTGAGAGTTCAGTAGGTGTTGGTGATCAGACAAGCCCTAGTCAAGAGTATCAACAGAGGGCAGTGGCCAGATCAATCAGATCCATGTTTGGATGCCAGGGTCCTTCAGCTGTCTGTTCTACTCCTGTTGCCAGCAGAGGATTTTGTGAACATGGTAGGCAGGTCATTTCCGTGAGGTGGAAAAGCAGAAACCAGTTGGGGAGATCTCAGCTTCAGGAGACACAAGCAGAAAGGGCCTTGCAGGGAACCGCGAAGCCTCAGGTTGAACTTTTTAGATTCTTTATAGTATGGATGCTAGCCCAACCCAGGGCTGGGGCAGAGGGACAGTTATTGTCACAGATGAAGTCTCAATGACCCACAGGAAGGAAGGAAGAGAGGAGAAAGCAACAACCATTGAAAAACATTGTTGTAGAAAAAACTCTTTAAAGCAGGCTGCCATAGCTGCAGCTCTAGCCGACAAGGAGACCTCCCCTCCCCAGACAATGATGTGTTAGCTGAGCCTGAAAGTGGGACGCCAGAAAGAACAACAGCTTCAAGACTACAGACATGGAAGACAGTGAAAGCCCTGGATAAATCCAGGTTCGCCACCCCCCAAGCAGGAAGAAAATAGCCAAAAATCTAAGCAGGAAGAGAAGAATCAGAAATCTAGGATTAGCCGGTTCAGTGACTGTGTTTCAGGAACTAGCTGAAGATAAAGTTAGATTGTAATCTTGAGAATAATCTTGAGAAACACGGAGTTTCCCCCTTGTGATTATCATTGGTATTTTGGAATACTGTGTTTCAGGAACTAGCTGATTATGACCCTGAGAGTGATCTTGAGGGGCAGGGAGTTGCCCCCTTGTGACCATCACTGGTATTTTCAGAATTTTCTACACCCTCCCTGCCCCTTTCGGATCACTGGGCTGTGGTTTCTTCCCTTAAAAACTCCTTCTCCCGGTCACTCGGGGTTGAACTCTTCCCCTGCGTGGGTTATAAGTCTCGGCCCCAGTGCACTGGTTCCCATCTCATCAATTAAACCTCGTGTGATTGCAG
Organism: Arvicola amphibius; assembly: GCF_903992535.2. Lineage (NCBI taxonomy): Eukaryota > Metazoa > Chordata > Mammalia > Rodentia > Cricetidae > Arvicola > Arvicola amphibius. Next base: position 87,133,443 of record NC_052058.2, on the reverse strand, counting down.
CAAGGACGGTCTCTTGTGAGTTACTGGGGGGAGGGGTCGTGTGGGGAGACTCTCACACAGGGAGTCTTTCAACAGAAGGGAACCAGGATTTGTAAAGGACTCCTGAGTCTCACTCTTCCCTGAGGGGACAACAGGGAGGCTCCTGTCTCACCGTGATGACCAACGAAGAAGCCAGGCTGGTTATCAAAGGACCAAAGGCAGAACACAACCGACAGGCTTGGTAACAGGCTGCACAAACTGGGACAAGCCTCAAGACTAGTACATGCCTGCGGCCAGATAACCCGGGTCACTTTCCCTGGAAGGGACTTTTTGATGCACTTTCAACAGCTGGCCTAAAAGCTCCACTCAGAGAGTCACTGCGGGCAGTCAGGAGGAGAAGCATGAGTAGCAATGCAGCGGACTGTGATGACAGCAGTGGACTCCAAAAATTACCTGACCTCCCAGAGCCTCAGCCCTGTCAACACCAAGAGTCTCGGGCCCACAGGCGCCTGGAGGAATGATCACCAAAGGCTCTCCTCTGCCTACACCTGAAGGAGAGATCAATGAAGCCACAGCCCCCAACTACGCCAATTGAGGGAAAGGGACCCCCCTGAAACACAGGTTCCACATGTTCCCATTGGAGGAAGAGATGAGTAGACAGCAGGGTAAGAATACAACTCAACAACGTAAAGAGCAATACGGCCCCACCAGAAACTAGTTCTGCAACAGCGGGACCTGAACATCCCAACGCAAATGAAGCGGAAGAAAATGACCTGAAAAATAACTTTATGAAGATAATTGAGGCCCTTAAGAAGGAAATGAAAATTTCCCTTAAAGAAATGGAGGAAAAGAAAACCAAAAAAAAAAAAAAAAAGGGGAGAAATCGAGAAACCCCTTAAACAAAATTTAAAAAAAGCAATCAAATACGTGAAAGAAACAGCTCAAGACTCGAAAATTGAAATAGGGGCAATAAAAAAAAAAAAAAAAAACACAAACGGAGGGAAATTTGAAAAGGGAAAATCTGGGTAAATGACCAGGAACTACAGACAGAATACAAGAGATTGAAGAGATAATCTCAGGTGTGCGTTGAAGATACAATAGGGGAAATAGATTCATCAGTGAAAGAAAATGTTAAATCCAACAAATTCTTAAAACAAAATATCCATATGGGACACCATGAAAAGACCAAACCTAAAAATAATAGGTATAGAAGAAGGAGAAGAACTCCAGCTCAAAGGTACAGAAAATATACTCAACAAAATCATAAAACTTTCCCTTTCTGACAAAGAGGAAAAAATATAAAATGGAAAAAAGAAAGCATATTTAACAAATGGTGCTGGCATAACTGGATATCAACATGTAGAAAAATGAAAATAGATCCATATCTATCACTATGCACAAAACTCAAGTCCAAATGGATCAAAGACCTCAACACAAAGCCAACCACACTGAACCTCATAGAAGAAAAAGTGGGAAGTACATTTGAACGCATTGGCACAGGAGATCACCTCCTAAATATAACCTTAAATACTAAATATAATTAGTAGCACAGACACTGAGAGCAACAATTAATAAATGGAACTGCCTGAAACTGAGAAGCTTCTGTAAAGCAAAGGACATGGTCCACAAGACAAAATGGCAGCCTACAGAATGGGAAAAGATCTTCACCAACCCCACATCAGACAGAGGGCCTATCTCCAAAATATACAAAGAACTCTAGAAATTGGTCATCAAAAGAACAAATAATCTAATAAAAAAAAAAAAGGGATACAGACCTAAACAGAGAACTCTCAACAGAGGAATCTAAAATGGCTGAAAGACACTTAAAGAAATGCTCAACATCCTTAGCCATCACAGAAATGCAAATCAAAACAACTCTGAGATTCCATCTTACACCTGTAAAAATGGCCAAGATCAAGAGCACCCCTACACACACACTGCATCAAAGAGCAAACCCGCAAAGGAAGAAGGCTTCCTTCCAAAGCACTCCCACAGCCCCCTGTTGGCCTCAGTGCCTGATTCACAACCCCCCTCCAATTGAATCTTTGAAAGAATGGGACCTGCTTGGGGACTGGTGCACTAATCTGTCCCTAAGACTGGCCGTGGATCCTCAAGGAAATCAAAGTTGTCTGGGCTCAGCGCTCACTCTCCAGGGAAGCTGGCGGGTAGAACACGGTTTGGAGACTCACAGAAAGAGGAGGAAGATTGCCGAGAGTAGGAAGGCATGAAAAACGAGCAAAGGGATGCAAGGTCAGGCCAGGCTCTGCTCCCCAGGGTCTCCCCTCATCCCCAGCCTCAGAGATACTGGTGCCCTGTGTCAAACCACTGCAGCAAAAGTCCCTTGCCTCTCTCTGCACATGAGCCAACTGAGGGTCCCTCCTGTGAATACCCCCTTTTTCACTCTCGGGAACTAAGAACCTCCCTGATGACACTTTTTCTTTCAGGCTCCATGCCTTGCCATTGCCGCCACCTTGCCTGGCATATTCTTGGGATGGGTTCTGTCTCTCAAAACTAAAAGGGAGTCTAATTTAAGAGAGGGCTTCCACAGGAGGGCTAAGTACGTGGACCCTGGAGGTAAGCTGCCTGGAATCAAGTCCCTGTGCCACTACTTGCTAGTCGTGTGACACCAGGTAAGTCGTTTAATGTCTCCATACCACAGCTGTCAACCCGAGTCAGGGCTGTGGTTAGTGAACTACTTTCCATAAAGCTCCGACTAAAGAGCACATGACACAGGCCAGGCTCATTGACCCAACCTCGGCTACTGGACCAGCCAGCAAGCTCCCATCCAAAGCATTGCTGGGCCATGCCCTGGACTGCTCCCTATTGATAGCATCCTCCCAAAGTCACATCCGAGAATAGGAAGGACCACATAATGGGGCAGGGATTAAATAGTTCTAGGGTGCTGGGATAGAGTGGAGAGAATTAAGAAGATTGGGAGCCTGCACACGGGAACACTCTTATTCCCAGAATACGCCCAGGAGAAAGGATTTCTACCTGCTTCCCAGAGGGTATGCTGAGCTGTGGTCTGAGCAGCATTGTGGGGAGAACCTGGCCCCTAGGTATGACTGCCCATCCTCACAGTAACTGCTTCCTCCAAATAGTGGTTTAAGTTAAACGCTCCTTGACAGCAGAAGATTAAATTCTTTCTAGAAATTCACATTTCTCAACTTATCATAGCCTTGTACTGTGTCTCAAGAACTCATAATGTTACCAGTGGCCAGTATCTAGACCTGGTGTTTCCAGGTTCTCAGTATCAAAGAAATGAAAGAAACATGAACACCAATTGCAAAGTTTCAAGGAAACCTTATTCAGAAGCAAACAATGGCACAGACCAGGCACACTGCCAAAGAGCATCGGGTACCCGAGGGAGAGAACTCAGGGCCCCAGGTTATTGTTATTGCCTAGAGCTTTTTTATGAGGTCTTAGTAGAAGGAGGGGCTTGTTGCTAAGGTATGTATTTTAGGTGATTCTCCACAAGATTGAAATATGTAAGTCATTTCTGACTGTGTATCTCCCTTCTCATGATGCATCGATTTTGATCATATGTACACGAAATTAGAATAGATATAAGATGGTAAAGTACTGGAGAGTTGGCTCAGCAGTTGAGAGCACTCATTGCTCTTGCAGAGGACCCAGGTTCCCACATGATGATTCACATTCACTCCATGGACATAGTTTGCATTACTGTGAATGTACACTATCCTCTCCCCCTGCCCTCTCTGAATAGCCCTAGCTGTCCTGGAACTAGCTCTTGTAGACCACTCTGGCCTCGAACTCACAGAGATCCACCTGTCTCTGCCTCCTGAGTGCTGTGTTTAAAGGTGTGCGCCACCACCGCCTGGCTGAATGCATACTATCTTAGTGACTATTTATTACTGTGAAGACACCAAAGAGACAACTTAAAAAAGAAAGCGTTTAATTGGAAACTTGCTTACAGCTCCAGAGGGTTAGTCCATGACTATCGTGGTGGGAAGCATGGCAGCAGGCAGGTAGGCATGGCACTGGAGCAGTAGCCGAGTCCTTACATCTGTTCCACAAGCAGCAGGCAGAGAGAGAGAGGAGACTGGATCTGGTGTGGACTTTTGAAACCTCCAAGCCCACTCTAGGGACACACCTCCTCCAACAAGGCCACACCTCAGGCAGGCACACATGCAGCTGGATGCACCTGACCATCCTAGGTTGCCAAGTGCATTATTAGAAGAGCGGGGTGGGGATAGCACACGCCAGGCAGAGTCCCCGGCTGCTGTTCTGGCCTGCCTCAGTATCCCTGGCCTTACTGTATAGGCAGCCCCCCGCTTTCGTGGTGTTTTTTACCTTGCACAGCTTCCTTAAATCAAGTAGACGCAGAAGACAGGGAGGCAAGGGCGGATGAAGTGGGTGCTGGGGAAAGTTTGACAGCATAAAAGTGAGTGGAATGAGGTGCATTCATGTGACGCTTTCCCTGCAGAACCCCCATTATCTTCTCGCTGTTTCTAGTGAAGCTTTGTTGAATGCCTGCCTTAATGGCATGCAATTCTGCTTCCCTCGCTTTGATAAATTATAAAGTCTATGTAGCTCAACCGGCATCAAGTCTCGTCTATACACAGCCTTTGTTTAGGGACCGGATATAAAGATGTGCAGGGGGTGGTGGTGTACATCTTTAGTCCCAGCACTCAGGGGACAAGGCAGGGGGATTTCTGTGAATGTACACAGAGAGTTGCAGGCTAGGGCTACATAGTGAGACCCTGTCTCAAAAAAGAGGTGAAGAAAAGGAAGGAAGGAGGGAGGGAGGGAGGAGAGGAAGGGAAGGCAATCAGAAACGGAAAGAAATGAGAATCTTCATTTAAGAGTTTTTGCTTTTTATCCTTGGTAGGGGTACTGTCCAGTGCAGGGGATTTGAGGAAAGGCTTCCTGACTCCCAACTGTTGCTCTGGTTTCAGATAAACGAGGGGGAGGCCACTCTTTATATGGGAAGTTAGGCTAGGACTCCACCACAGCGCCAGAGAATAGCCACCACATGAAACTCCTTGTCCAGCCTTGCCCAGCCAAGCCCAAGAGTGTGCAGGGTGGGAGGATGGGCAGTTCAGTTCTTGCTCGGCAGATTTCCTCTTGATTTACTCACAGTAGTTCTTAAGGATCTCGTTGTGCTGAGATTCACCTCCTTGTCCTTGACTCAAACTCTACAGGGAAATCATGGGTCCATCTCACTGGTCGCTGCATGCCAAGATTCTAGGGACTATAATTTCCAAGTGAATTACTTAAGGGTCTGCCTTGGGAACTTGGACATTGAGCAGAGACAGGATGTGTGTTCATCATAAAGCAATCAGCGGACAACAGGAGCCTGGAGCCACTGAGAGTCTGTCCAGTGGGGAAGGCAGGCGGGAAAGTTGCCTGCCAAGGGACTCCATCTGTCATGAAGACACTACTCATTTGGCTTTCAAGTGCCCAGGACTCCTGGTTTCCTAACAGAGATGTTGTCCTGGCCTTGCCCAGCCTTGAGCCTGCCCTCTGGCCTGTCCCAGCATCCATCAGTCCTGCTACAGTCAGCCCGGACCTTGCATGAAGCTGTAGCTTTGGCTGGCCAGCTAACCTTTAGGAAGCCACTTACTGGATGTGGCTTCTCACAGTTCTCGGGTCCTAAGAACCACTCTGCTCTTACAACAAGACGAGAGGACATGCTCCCTGCTGCTCCTTCACTCAGACTTGTAAGATCTTCCCCAACATCTTGGCAATCTCTCCACTAAGCAGACGCCTGTGCTGGAGAGGCTCCCTCTTACCTTCTTGAGCCACCCTGGACTGTGCCTTAACCAGATTCAGGTCAAGGTCATTGACATTATTTTCATGGCAAGTGTGCCAGGCTTTTTAGATCGTGGCCGTTTTAACAGGGAGCAACAGTGAGGCATGGTGGTGGCGCCTTTAGTCCCAGCACTTGGGAGGCCTCTGCATCTTACAGGAGCATCTCTGTAAGGCTGAGGCCAGCCTGGTCCACAAAGTGAGCTCTAGGCCAGTCAGGGCTGCAAAGTGAGATGCTGTCTCAAAAAAAAATTAAATTAACAGGAAGCCAACATCTTTGCCCAACATCTTTGTAACTCTTGGGGGTAGACTTAGGCAATGATGATGAAAACAATGGGAAAGTATCTTTGTCTACATTTATTTGTTTGTTTGCTTGTTTGTTTGGGAGTGGGTGGGTGAGTTCCCCAGGATCCACATGATCTCCACCTGGAGATCAGAGGAAAACCGCATGCCAAGATTCTAGGGACAATAATTTCTAAGTGAATCACTTAAGGGGGTGGTGGTGCCTGTCTCAGTCCTCTCCTGCCACTATGTAGGTTCTGGGGATCAACTCCAGTCACAGAGTTGACAGCAAGCACCTTTACCCTCTGAGCCAGCTCACCAACCCAGCCTTTATTCCCCCAAAATAAAGGTCTCAATATGTAGCCCATACTGGACTCAAACGAGATCCTCCTGCCTCAACAAAAGCGTGGACGCAGAAGGAGCCAAGACATCTTGACCAGAAGAACCACTGCATGGCTCCAGTCATGATTAACCATGAGCTTAGGATTCAGACCCTAGGACTGTTAAAACCCAGAGAGCATTTTTCTGTTGGGAAGTCATGAGGTTCTCCTCTGTCTCCATACCACGTCCCCTCGTATCCAGCCAAAGAAAGGATTCAGTGGGAAGTGTTCAAGATGCCAATGTAAACTCAGAACCTCCCTTGTGTATAAGGCTGTACTCCCAACACTGAGGGTGAGAGAGAAGGTCAGGAAAACTTCCCTCTGCAACTAAATACCAGTGAGGTAGTCAGGCCCCAACTCTTGAAACACCTGTACACAGTACCTCTGCTTCTCCTCCGTTATGCTGACCAAAGTGCTCTCAGACTGTGAAAGGCTCTAACACCCTAATGCAGATTGTTTATCAAAAACTTCCTGCTCCCAGGATGCAAATGCTTTTAATTCCAGCACTGGGAGGCAGAGGCGGGAGGATCTCTGTAAATTCAAGGCCAACCTGGTCCAAATAGAGAGAGACCGTATCTCAAACTTTTTCTTATTGTTTATTTTGCTTGTAAAAACACAGGGGGCACCTGAAGCACAGACGAGAAAACACAGATTGCCCCACTCTGGGCAGCCAGAAGTCCTGTCCAGCTGTTCTCCTAGTCACTGCTTTATTTCACCCTACAACCTTCAAAAGTCAATGTTGTTAAAGGGAAATTTTCTCTAAAGTAATTCCAAATCCCTCATAAAAATCTAAAATTAGGCAAGTGGTGGTGGCGCATGCCTTTAATCCCAGCACTCGGAAGGCAGAGGCAGGCAAATCTCTGGGAGTTCGAGGCCAGCCTGGTCTACAGACCCAGTTCCAGGACAGGCTCCAAAGCTACAGAGAAACCAAGACTCGAAAAATAAAAACAAATAAAACAAACAAAAGACAATGAAAGGCAAAGATAACCCAAAGGAAAACTTAAAAAAACAAACAAACAAACCAAAACCAGCCATTTCAAGATCTCTCCTAAGTCTACCTAACACTGTAGTTATAAGCACACAGGACACATATGGGGAAGGGAGCCCTCTAGCCCAGTGGCTCCCAGATCCACTCCCTTCTGAGATGGCGGGAGGGGGGGAGTCACATCTGGGTGAAAATGAGAAAAATAGCCAGGCAGTGGTGGCACACGCCTTTAATCCTAGCTCTTGTGAGGCAGAGGCAGGCAGATCTCTCTGAGTTTGAGGCCAGCCTGGTCTACAGAGCGAGTGCCAGGACAGCTACAAAGGGAAATCCTGTCTCGAAAATCTCCCCTCCCCCCCCACAAAAAAAAAAAACGAAGAGGAGGAAAGAAAGAAAATGAGAAAAATAATACTGTGGAGGCTAGAGGCTATCTTGGCAGTTAAGAATACTCGCTGCTCTTGCAGAGTCAGGCTTTGAGTCCCAGCACCAACATCATGCAGCCTACAACCACTTGTAACTCCAAATCCAGGAGATCCAATGCCCTCTTCTGGCCTCCAAAGGCACTAGTACTCATGTGGTACACACACACACACACACACACACACACTTAGGCTCCCACACATACACATAAAATAAAAACCTTTTTAAAATAAGAATGTAATAGCATCATATAAGATGAATGATCTCCAGAAAATTTTACCATACTGGAGCCTGTATCCTTCATGAGGCTTTAAAATATGAATATACTTCATGATCGCTGAGGAAATAACTCACAGTAAAGTGCTTGCCATACAGCATGGGGACCTGAATTTGATCCTAAAGTTCCACACTAAACAACAGGGGCTGCAGAGACTGCTCAGTGGTTAAGAGCACTTGCTCTTGCAGAGATCCAGATTAGGTTCCCCGCACCCACAGTGCTCGCATCCATCTCAAACTCCAGTTCCAGCGGATCTGCTGCCCTTTCTGAGCTCTGCGGAACCAGGCATGCACATGATATACAGACATAACAAGGCAAAACATACCCAAAAAAACAAAAGTCAATAAATCTAAAAAGAAAAATTGAGCCATCTTTTTTTTTTTTTTTTTTTACTCTTTCCAGGTGTTCAAAGTGAGGACATGGTGTATCCTCAGGTATGAAATTCAGGATTTCCCAGTCTTCCAGTAAAAGCTATGAACAACTCATCAAAAAGCTCCTGACAACACAGGAGACAAATTTCATATATCATCTCTGTGAATGGGATCAAGGGACAGCTGAGCAGATTTCCCTCTGCTGCTGCTCTGGGTGACATGGTGATGGCCACAGTCAAGAAAGGCAGACCAGACTGAGGGAAGTGTGCAAGCGTTTGATCCCAGCACTTGGGAGGCAGAGGCAGGCAGATCTCTGTGAGCTTAAGGTCAGCCCATCTACATAGTGAGTTCTGCACTGGCCAGGACTGCAGAGTGAGACCCTGTTTCAAAAAGAGAGACAGACAGGAGGCAAAAACTGATGACCTGCCGATTGACTCCTGGGATGCCCGAGTAGGGATGAAGGACCTCAGCAGAAACCCCTTCCTGGTGCTGTGCACCATGGCTTGTGTATGGTCTCAGTTCTCATGCACCCCCGGATCCATGTTCAGTATAATCCTCAACATGATAGTCTAGGGCCCCATAAGAGACAACGACGTCATGGGGCTCTACCCTGATGAACAGAATCACCTGACACAGAACCTACCAGCATTTGGAGCACAGGCTTCAGTCTGTAGAACATCAGTACATCCCTGACATTTACCAATTTTAAGAAATCTTGTTGGGTTAGCCCCAATGGTCAACAGCCTTTACCCACATGGTCCTTTCTGGGTTTGTTTTGGGGTTTAGATTTGTTTTGAGACAGGGCCTCTCTATGTAGCCCTGGCAGTCCTAGGGCTCACTTTGTAGACCATGCTGGCCTTGAACTTACAGAGATCCTCCTATCTCTGCCTCTCAAATGCTGGGATTAAAGACATGAGCTACCATGTCTTACTAAAAAGTCCTTTACAGAATTTTTTAAATGTAGATGGGTATTTTGCTCCCTTTGTCTGTTCCCACTGTGTGCAGTACCCACAAAGGCCAAAAGAAGACATCTGAACATACAGCTGTGAGCCACCATGTGGATGCTAGGAATTGAACCCTAACCTTCAGGAAGAACAGCCATTGCTCTTAACCACTGAGCCATCTCTCCAGCTCCATGTAATAAATTTCTGCAGTACCATCAAACCTAGCCTGCTAGCAAGCAGACAAGACAATCAGGATCATCTCCTGCCTGGCCCCTTCCTGGGACAAGCAGATGTAGGAGAGTAGTTACAGGTCTCAAGAAAAGACTGTCTGGGACCTGATAAACCTGAGCCGCAATTTCTTGCTATGTTAGAGATGAGGATTTGCAGCCCACATTTACAGTTCATTGAGGCCAGGCAATGGTGGCACATGCTTTTAATCCCAGCACTCAGGAGGCAGAGACAGGAGGATCTCCGTGAGTTCAAGGCCAGCCTGGTCTACAGAGCTAGTTCCAGGACAGGATCAAAGCCACAGAGAAACCCTGTCTCACCACAAAAAAAAAAAAAAAAAAATAAAAAAATAAAAAAAATAAATAAAAAAAATCGACAGGAGTTTGGTTGACGATAAAGGCACAATGTTGCTGGGACCAGAAAGTCAGCCCCCAGCAGCCCTTTTAGGAAAGACCAGAATTTCAGGTGGGTTGAGCCCAGTGCAGAGCACCTGGGCACCAGTGTAGGTGTAGCTGGCCTTTTCCCTGTTAGCAGGAGGACCGACAGCTCCCAGAGGGTTTCAGCAAAGGGAACTGTAGACTGAATAGATGGGTTGGAAAAGCAGTTATTTAGCTCTGGCGGTTTGGTGCTGGACTCACTGGCTGAGAGAATAAACGCTGCCAATGTTATGAATAAAGGCAAAAGCCCCTGGGGCACACAGACTTTTTTCTGGTTCCTACACACCAGGTAGAATGACAGAATTTGGCAAAGGACCAGTTGCAAGGGCTTGAGCTGTTTGCACTACGACCGTAAACAAACTCTCGAGCAGTCTCGACCTGTGCGCATATCAGATATTTACAGTATGATTATAGTATGATTACAGTATAGTTAGAACAGTAGCAAAATTACAGTTATGAAGGAGCAACGATAATAATTTCATGGTGGGAGTCACCAACACAAGGATCTGTGCCGCAGCATTAGGAAGGTTGAGAATCCCTGCTCTAAAGCTTCTGTGTTCCTGATTCTGCCTTTCAGGATGACTGCACCAGAAATCCAGAGACTCAGGTCTGAAAGGGGTGGACACAGGACAGGAATCCCCGCCTCAATGCAGTCACTGTCCCAGGAACATGCTCTTCACACCTCTGTCCAGCGACCAGCTTAGACTGTGGTCAATTCCTTCTGGTATGCATTGTAACCTGCCCTACTGGACTGTGAGGTGTGCAAGACACGAAAAACTTTCCTTCTACCTGCTAGAACAGTGGTACAACACTTCAGATGGGCTTGACCCACAACAGGTCACAGTTATTCAGGTTCACTGACAATCATTTTTGTCTTGGTCTGCCTACTATTTTAAAACCTTATATTACGTTATTACTACTACTACTATTTATATAAAATGTTTTCTAGAAAATGTCATTGCAGATTCTCTCGAATCATAAGACAGGTAACAATGGCCCTCCATTACCACCTGAAAATACCTGACTGAAGTCGGTTAATGGGCACTCTTAATAATGGGTATGGCTCTCTAGCTTACTCTAGTCCCTGCTGTCCCATCTACCTGATTTCCATGTCTGAGTTTCCACTGAACTCCACAAGTAGGCATCTGTGAGGCCAGTCCTATCCATGTTCCAGGTTTTACCAATGACCATGGCCGAGATAGTCCTAGAGTTCAATCCCTTCTGAAGCCATAATCCACCCCAGGAGTCGTCTTCCTCTTGTCCTGCTCCTGTGGCCTTTATTAATATAAACGCCCTCCAGCCAGAAAAGCGATTCAACATTCTCCTTTATGCCCACACCTAAATCAGTGGTCCTCAGCAGAGGAAGGTCACCACTAGTCGACCTTTTAAGCTGTTAAGAAAAAATGTGCTGGGGCTGGAGAGATAGCTCAGCGGTTAAGGGCACTGCCTGCTCTTCCAAAGGTCCTGAGTTCAATTTCCAGCAACCACATGGTGGCTCACAACCATCTGTAATGAGATCTAGAGCCCTCTTCTGGCCTGCAGGCATACAGGCAGACAGAATACTGTACACATTTTTAAAAAAAGAAAAAATGTGCTGCTGTCATGAGGGTCCAAAGATACTCCAATATTGAAGGGATAGGGTCTCTCCTGGGGGGGTTCTCTCTGATCTCACACACACATACACACACTGCCACTCACTCATGGGGAAACAGATTTAAATGGAATGGGGATTAACTTTCTTTGGGTGGTTGATGTGCACTTAGATAGTTCAGCCAAGGCTTTACTGGTGGACTTTAAAAGAATTTTACCAACGATCCCTCAAAACACCATGACTATGGGTCTTTAAAGACTTGGACTTAAAGGGTTATCTGCAATTGTATTGAGGAAAGAAGGAACATCCTCAAATTTTTAGGCTACCAGTGCCCTCTAGTGGAAGATAAAGGCTAGGCCTACTGGGTTAAGACAAGAGCCAAGCCCCCTCACCTGTTTGTCCAGATGCCTGTTTAACAAGCCAGGAGCTGAGGCTTAGATACATGAAAGGGTTTGCCTCAGATCACCCAGTAATTAGCTAACTGGCAAGTCAGAATTTGTGTTAAAGCTTTTAGGAATAGGAATAGTACTTCAAACTATTTGTACAATTCAGAGAATGATGAACAATACCCATGTTTTGGATTCTGAGTAAGTTTATTAAGTATACACAGAGCAAGTACTGCCAGGCATGGTGGTGCACACCTTAATCCAGGCACCCAGGCACTCAGGAGGCAGAGGCAGCATCTCTGAGTTTAAGGACAGCATGGTCTCCATAGTTAATTCCAGAACAGCCAGAGGTATGTAGAGAGACCCTGTCTCACAAAAACTAAAAACAGGAGGGGTGGAAAGATGGTTCAGGGGTTAAGAACATCAGCTGTTCTTCCTAAGGAACCAGATTCAGTTCCCAGCACCTGCGTGGCAACTTATAACTATCTGTAGCTCCAGTTCCAGAGGATCAGTTCGTCACACAGAAACACATACAGGCCACCCCCTCAAAAAAAAAAAAAAAAAAAAAAAAAAAAAAAAAAAAGACTGGGGCTGGAGAGATCTGAGGTTACGTGTACTGGGTTCATCTTCAGCATTGACAATACTGTTCAAAACTATCCATAAATCCAGTTCCAGGAGCTCCTTTTGGCCCCTATGGGCAATGCATATGAAGACATACAGAGGCAAAAACAATACACACATTTATATTACAAAGTAGCCAACAGCTGAGAGAAGCCACAGATATCAGAACATGTTCAAAACCAGCACTAGCAACATCCATCCTTACTGAAGGAACCCAAGTGAGAGCAAACGTCAGCTTCCACCTGAACAACAGGTATTGTTCGTTTTAAGAGTTAACTGTCTGTAGCCAGGTGGTGGTGGTGCACGCCTTTAATCCCAGCAATTGGGAGGCAGAGGCAGGTGCATCTCTGAGTTCAAGGCCAGCCTGGTCTACAAGAACTAGTTCCAGGACAGGCTCCAAAGCTACAGAGAAACCCTATCTCGAAAAACAAACAAAAAAAGTTAACTGTGTGTATAGGGTGGTACATATGTAAATGTGACTGCAGTACCAGAGGAAGCCATAGATGTTGGATCCCCTAGAGCCAAAGTTACAGGCAGTTGTGAGCTACTGGACATGATTTCTGGGAAAAGAACTTGGATCCTCTCTGGAAGAGCAGTAAGCAGTAACAGCTGAGCCATCCCTCCAGCCCAACATAATACTCTTTTTTTCTCTCTTTTTTTTTTTTTTTGGTTTTTCGAGATAGGGTTTCTCTGTAGCTTTTTTAAAGCCTGTCCTGGAACTAGCTCTTGTAGACCAGGCTGGCCTCGAACTCAGAGATCCGCCTGCCTCTGCCTCCCGAGTGCTGGGATTAAAGGCGTGCGCCACCACCGCCCGGCCCAACATAATACTCTTAAATGCTTGCTGTTTTCCATCCTCCTTGTTACAAGTTAGAAGCCAGCTCGGCCAGGACCGGGAGTTTTATTAGAGTCAAGGGAGAGCCCCCTTACTCCCAGAGTCCACCTAAGCTTAACCAGTATGTGACAATTTACCAATGTAACGTTTATTACACACCATAGGTGTGTTCATGCACAGACATGTGAAAACATACATCTCTCCAACGTCTCCTACTAGAGTGGCAGTTTCGTCCAGTTTTGAGCAGGGTACTTACCAGAGTTTAAAGATTCCCCAGCACCTGGAGCCTCTGGGTGGGACAGAACAAATGGTAGGTGTGGCCCTCCAAGTGATTCTGACACCTGCCCAGGACTCAGATGGTTATAGGTTGTGGAAAGTTTCTTGAAAAGCTCATAATTTTCTGGAGAGGACCTAAGAGTCTATTGACCCTAACAACCAACAAACTAATATAGTAGCTTCAATAAGACTTTCCAACTAGTAACCACACAATTTCTGCCAGCTTCCCTAACCAGGGGTAGGGCATGCTCACCCCCACTGCATACCCCCACACACAAGACACTCACAGGCACTAGACTTTCAGTCCAGGTCTCTTAAGCGCCATTCCATTCTGATGTCTTCATAGGAGCAAAATCAACGCACTTGGCACTCATCTTCTCCTTTTCATTGTTTAATACTGACTGTGTGCAAGTGCTCATGGAGACCAGAGCATCGGATCCCTGAGCTGGAGCTGAGACTCAAACAGGGCCTCTGGAAGGAAAGCTTGTACTGTTAGGCCCCATTTTTTCCTCCTGATACCACAAAAACCTCTTTTATCCACGGTTCCTGTTGGCCTCCCCATGTGCCGTGCACCGCGGCCCTGGTCTGCGCTCTATGCACTAGACCCCAGTTTGCGAGCTTCAGGCAAGGGGCTGGAGGTTGAGAATACACAAAGACAGAGACACGGACTTTCAAACACTGGTACCAAAAGCCCCTCTTTATTAGCACCATGTAGGCTTAAATACACTGCAGTCAATGGCCAACAGGTGAAAATCCCATCCTCTGATCCTCTAAACTAGGCACAGCTTCTAGTAACTTCCAATTACTGACATGTGATGGCTTCACCATGTTGAATATTTTCATCGGGTTTCTCACTAATTCCTTCACCCTTTCATTTCTTGTCCCCAAGGTATATTAATATTAAGAAATATAATAACCTAGAACCTTTTTGGTTCTAGAAGGGAAGAGCAGCTGAAGGCCATGACTCATTAGTCCCAACATCTCCCCCCTATATTTTTTTATAAAACAGAAGACCCTCCTGTCTTAGGTCATCTCAGAAGAGTAAACCCTTACCCCTCTTTGGGAGGCCCTCTTCTGTAGAAGTTGCCTGTCTATGGAGGAGTCTTCATAGTTTGTGCAGTATTTGCAACCAAAGCTAGAGTATGTTCAAGTTACTGGCAAACAGGCTCAGAAGGACTTGCTAAGTGACCATATGCCACATTCTCATGGGTTGTCTGATCTTACATAGAATTCAGAAATGAATGCCTATGGCAACAGGCATTAAGACTGCCAGCAAGAGGGCCCCAATCACCGCTGGACCCAGTCTCCCATTTGGGCTCTGGTATTAACTGGCAGTGGTATGATGGCTGATACCCAAACCAACAAGGCAGCACTGGAGTGCATCCCCAGCAGGTGCTCATCTTCAGTTTTATAATGAAGGGTAAGATAGATTCAAGTTCCTGTGTCTCGGTTATTTCTTATTATAATATTATTTATTATTTCTTCTTAATATTAATACGATACCTTGGGGACAAGGAATGAAAGGCATGAAGGAACTGATATCAGTGAGAAACCCGATGAAAATATTCAACATGATGAAGCCATCGCATGTCAGAGACAACGAATACATAAAGAACAAATACTGGGGAGAAACCCTACGAATGTAATCAGTATGGTAAAGCTTTTGCACGTCCTTGTAGTCTTCAAAGGCATGAAAGAACACATACGGGAGAGAAACCCTACAAATGTAGTCAGTGTGGTAAATCATTTACATATTATAGTAATCTTCAAATGCATAAAAAAACACACTGGAGAGAAACTGAATGTAATCAATGTTGTAAAAAATAATGTTATTTTTTTCTTCTTAGAGATTTCACTGTTACCATTTTTCAGCATGTGTTTCATTATTTGTGGAGGTGCACGAGAGCCTGTAATAAAGGATAGCAAATGTTTATTGGGCAACATTTACAATAAAAGGCCACTGCATTCTTCTGCTTTGGGCCCTGGGAGCTGTAACCCGAATTGTGACCACCAACATAATGGACAGGGACGTGGTCATTGTGGATAACAAGGTGGATGGTGTACCTGAAAGGAGGAAGTTTGGCCGCATGAAGCTCCTGCAGTTCTCAGAGAACCACCGGCCAGCATACTGGGGGACATGGAACAAGACGACGGCAGTCATCCGCCCCCGTGACCCCTGGGCCCAGGACAAGAACCTTCTTGACTATGAGGTGGCTTTCCGGGGGGACACCTTTGTAGGTTGTGTTGTTAAGACTGCCCCCATCTCTGCTAAGAGATCACGTCCCCACAGATTGACAGGCAGGCTGGGAAGAACATATGGCTGGAAAAAACCCTCATGTCCTTCATCATGCCATTTCAATATTTTTGAACTTTTCTGAGGAGTTGTTTGACCTATTCCCTGCAGCCGTACAGTACCTTCTTCCAACGGCCATGCCTTTGGCCAATATTTTAACAACAAAACTGATACATCTGCCCCGGAATCTAAAATACCATCAAAGCCTTTTCCTTTTATAGTTATTTTAGGTTGGGGCCATTCATTTAACTGTGCAACCCAAAAAGGAGCCGTTCCAGGGGATCCAAACCCTTGATTGCCACGGGCTCGTTTATTATTGGTAACTTTGCTGGGAATCAACACTAATTGTGCTATCTGCTCACCACCCCCGTTGGAAAGATGTCATAACTTTAATCTCTTGATAGTCTGCATCTATTATCCTAGGATGTATCTGGATCCCCTTTAAAAGGGTACTGCTTCTGCCTAATATAAGTCCCATGTACCCAGTGATAAGGGCCTATATACTCCTGTAGGGAGTGCTTGCACTCCCATTTGTGAAGTTAAGACTGCTCTGGCAGAGGCACAGAGGTCCAATCCTGAGCTCCCTGGTGCGGTTCCGACAAGGTCTGCAATGTGAAAGGATTTCTCTGCGGAAGAAACTGGACATGGCCTCTGCTGGGGTACCGTCCCTGCAGTCCCGCGGTCATTGCTCCATACACTGAGGTTTTGGGGGCCCTGGAGCAGGGCCCTCTGCCAGTTTCCCTGCTGTTGATTAATGGTACGTGGCAGAGGTTTCCCATCTATATCTGTTTTAGAGAAACAGTCTTTAGCCCAATGTGCTCCCCTTCTGCATTTAGGGCACACGCCAGGTTTCTTCCTTCCCTTCATTATCAGCTGTGGGCATTCTTTTCGAAAATGACCAGGAGTTCCGCAATTAAAACAATTACGGGGGCTGGAGAGATGGCTCAGAGGTTGGGAGCATTGTCTGATCTTCCAAAGGTCCTGAGTTCAATTCCCAGCAACCACATGGTGGCTCACAACCATCTGTAATGGGGTCTGGTGCCCTCTTCTGGCCTGCAGGCATACACACAGACAGAATATTGTATATGTAATAAATAAATATTAAAAAAAAAAAAAAACCAATTACGGCCTCCGGCCTCTCTCCCAGTCCTGTTTCTCTGAGGTTGAATAGCTGCCGCCATAACCTGGCCTTGAATGAAATTTCCATCTATATCTCTGCCTATCCCGATATATTCATTTAAACTCTGTTTTGTCAGGGCGTAATGCTCCCTTACAATATCTATTGGAATTTTCAAATACAAGTTGTTTTATCATAGGCATGGCTGTTGTCTCATCTCCAAACAATCTACCTGCTACTTGTAACAGTCTATCTACATAATCTTGGAATGGTTCAGATGGTCCTTGTAAAACTTGATAATTGATCCCCAGCTGCTTTGTTAGGTAGGGCCTTCCAAGCTTTAGTGGCAGCTGCAGCTATTTGAGCGAATACTCCTCAATCATACAGAATTTGTTGCTGCTAATCAGCATAAATCCCAGCCCCAGTCAACATATCTAAATTACGTTGAGCTTGACCCGCTAGAGCATTTAACTGGGCCGTTTGCTTACAATTTTCCCGATATTCCCCTCGCCATAGGAGATAATCTCCCCCAGGTAAGACAGCACGACACAACTGCTGCCAATCACTTGGTGTTAAATTCACGGCAGAGAAAGACTCTACCATGGCCAACGTGAAGGGTGCTTGAGCCCCATATGCAGCTACAGCTTCCTTTGTTTCATTTCTTTAAGTTTTATTGCAAAATGTTGGCGAATTATTTGCCCTGGGTTGTTGGTGTCTGGCACCTCCATCACCAGTGCAACCATGTGTACAGGACAGAAATAAACTCCCTTGTTTTGTTCAGTGCTAAATAAAGCCCTTACTCAACTGAGACCACCAACCTTCATTATTATAAGCCGGTGGGGCCAAGTGAGTTGGATGTCTTTTTTTACTCTACGTTTTCTCAGCTTTCTAAAGAGATTTATTAATTCCTTACATATGATTTCTTCTGATGAATCCTCACTATCCTCCACTAGCTCTAAATCAAACTCTTCCCTATCGTCCGACTCTTTTCTGAACCGAGAAAAGATACCTCCCATCATTACTCCTCAATATGTCCCTGTAGGCCAGGAACGACGCTGTCTGCTTACCTCTCTTGGAGGGGCTCCCAAGGGCGATCTCTCAGCACTCCTTTTCCCGTAGGTGTGGACCTCCAATTGCTGCGCACCGCGGCCCCAGTCTGTGCTCTATGCGCTAGACCCAAGTTCACGAGCTTCGGGAAAGGGGCTGGAGGCTGAGAATACACACGCAGAGACAGACCGACACACAGACCTTCTGATACTCCTGGCACTGCAGTGGCATCCGCCAGGCTAGGCACCGACTGGGCTGAGGCAATGTGCCTCCCACCACAGTCACCTAGCAAAGCTCTGCTCCAGCTCTGTCTTCTAGCCCCAGCTGTATTCGTTCTGGGTCCAAACTGGTGCATGGAGTGGAGCGGAACTCAGGAAAGCATGCTTGCTGCTCTGGAACCACTGAAGGGACCCCACTTAAACAATCTTTTAGGGAATTTGGGCGCTGTCAATCTGTCTATCTACTTCCTGCTGAGCCGGGACACTGCATTCTTAGGGGTATTTACTGCAACATTTCAGGAGGTCTTGGTGATTCAAACCACATGAATCTCGAATAAATCCTCAGGTTCTCATTGTCTGGATACAAAAGCAGAACCTTTTTTCCAAAGCATCAAATTCTTAAGCCCACACTTTGTAAGTCAAAATACCTTTCTTAGCAGTTTCTAGAATCAAATGTCTTTCTCCAGTTCAGAACACAAAAGACAACACAATCAACATATCATACATCTGTACACATTTATCTTTTTGGGCTTTATACATTCTATCTTTTGGAAGCCATCAATTCACCCTCCCGCCTCCTGTTTCAAAGGGTGTGCCATCTTAATTCCCCAATACATCCCCTCTGGCCAGGGACAACCCTGTCCTCTTACCCCTCTTTCTCAGTTGGACTTCCACTTGCTGCCTGTATGGCCTGGAACTGAAACCGAGCAAAGGACATCAGGATTGACACATACCCCAATCCACCCTCAACTTCCAAGGGCAACCTCTCAGCGTTCCCTAGTTCCCGAAATCTCAGTGGGGACCTCCAATTGCCGCGCACCGCGGCCCCGGTCTGCACTCTATGCACTAGACCCCAGTTTGCGAGCTTCAGGCAAGGGGCTGGAGGTTGAGAATACACACAAAGACAGAGACGTGGACTTTCAAACACTGGTACCAAAAGCTGCTCTTTACTAGCACCATGTAGGCTTAAATACACTGCAGTCAATGGCCAACAGGTGAAAATCCCATCCTCTGATCCTCTAAACTAGGCACAATTTCCAGTAACTTTAATTAGAAGGTTCTAGGAGGGAAGAGCAGCTGAAGGCCAGGACTCATTAGTCCCAAAACCCATGTAGCCCACAATGGCCTTCAACTTGCAATCTCCCAGGCTGTTTCCCAAGTGCTGGTATTAAAGGTGTGTACCAGGGGTGAACGTAGGGCTTTATTCATCCTCATGTATTTATTTTTGTTTATTTATTTATTTGTGGGACAGAGTTTCTCTATGTAACCCTCAATGGGCCTGGAACTATGTTCCAGTCTAACCTCAAACTCAGAAATCTGCCTGCGTCTGCTTCCCAATAGCTAAGCTTAAAGGCATGTGCCACAACACCTGGCTTTACTGTTAGTTCTCATGAGTGGCACCAATCGTCCCAGCAGCTGACTCTCCTTTTGCTCACTCTACACCCATTCCTAAGCTGGCTGTGTTTTCCACATCTTTTCCCAAACCCAACCACTTTTTAAGTCACTGACAGCAATTCTTTGTGCCTTAAACACACATCTAACGTCTTTACACCTTTACCACGTCGTGGATAACAGACAAGTCACTGTTGCACGCTCTTCATTCCAGGCCTACTGCCATGTCTTAGGAATGACACCATTTCCTGCTCCAGATTTATATAGCCTATGGTCCCTGCTTCTGCTCTACATCACTTGCCTACCGAGCAATAAAGTGTACTTGTAAGTGCAAACTGTCTAAGACCCTTTCGCAGACACCAGTGTCTTTAGGCTATAGAAGATTCAAACTTTCTAGCTCAACATAACATCTTCTGCCCCCTCAACAATCCAGAGCCTTTGCTCCACCCTCATGTAGGTTCCCCAATAAGTATTCTCACCTTCAATTCTTTCACTGCTGCCTCCTTGGTCCATGTGGAATTTTCCTTACAGACTCATTTGCCCTTAAACTAACTTGAAGGCAGCTTCCTTAGTCATTATTGTGTTCACAGTACATTTGGTATTTACTGGATAAATTTACTTTGAAGAGGAATAATCAACCATGAATTCGGGGTTGAGAACATGCACAGTAAGATTATCCCCATATTCTCAAACTGTATGTAGTACCATTAATTTTCCCTCTTTTTACATGTTTAAAGGTTGTCTTTTGCAAATCTAAGAGAACAGATGGGGAGAAAACACTAATTTAGAATCTACCAAGTTTTGTGTGCCCAGCACTAGGCTTAGCTTACCTTCCCTCCAGCATCAAGAACATGAATCTTCCATCTTCAGCACCATCAGCTCAAATAGAGCAGGGCTTAAAAGCTGGGATTATATTACAAAGTAACAGAAATGGCAGTGCCTACCTACAATCCCAGGACTTGAAGCCGAGGCAGCAGGATCACAAGTTCAAGGCTAGCCTGGGTTACATAAGCAGATTTTCCACCCCTAAACAGTAACAAAACACCAAACCTTAAAGAAGTCAGAACATGTGAAAGGCTGTAAGATGGAATTGTCTCCGTTGCTCCTCTGGCTTTTTCTAGTCCTCCATCCCTGCTATTTCTAGTTGCACACTGCCCCATCCCCAAGGTCTCACACAAGTGGAGGCTACACACACTGAGACAGTTATTATTATCTGGCTCTGTGAACAGTGGCCAAAGTTGTGCCATACACAATCTGTACCAATTACAAGGCAGTCCAACCTCACCAAAGGCTGAGAACCCATTTTAGAGGTAAGCAGCATATGCAATATCAAGCTATCCCACTAAAGAACAGAAGCTGAGGACCAATGGCTTTAAGGCAGCCCTGCAATTCAATATAAAATATTTACACCAGACAGGGTGGCACATACCTTTCATCCCAGCACTTGAGAAGCAGAGGCAGGCAGATCTCTGTGAGCTCAAGGCCAGATACATAGCAAGTTCCAGACCAGCCAGGGTTACATAATGAAACACTGTCTTAAAAAAACAAAACAAACAAAAACACTATTTATAAAGAGCTTCCATAAATTTCATTAGTTTTCCAAGGACTCTAATCTCTAAAAGTTCAAAAACTGCTGCTGGACACTTTAGCAGATGCTAGGGACAGAATGATTAGACACATTAAGCTCCATTTTTAATATTATATCTGCAAACTTTGAGTTTCATAAGTGGGAAGAAGAAATGAATACAATTACTCTAATAGGCAACTTGGGGGGAAAGTTGCTACTGACTTTAAGTCTAATCACTTCTCCAAATCATGCCAAAGAGAACAGAAAATGGGCTAGCTGTACATAAACAAAATTACTTATTTCCAATAATGACAACACACAGTGAAATGAAAACTGTTTAATCACACAAAAACACAATAAAAAGGCCGTAGAAGCATTACATAGTGCAAACACCCAGGTACAGGGCTATTAACTCAGTGGCACTGTAGGAAATTACACAAAGACACATGGAAACACTTCCCTTCGGCCTCGCTAGTAAGCTGCCATTCTTCTCAGTCTATTACCCCTCATTTGCTAGTACTGCACTGGCGACTCCCTGACCGGGAATGCCAGGAACTGCCTGTTTCTACACACCAGCAGAGCATCTTATGCCACCTACTCAAGTGCACATAAAATGAATTACTACACAGCAAGGCCTCTCAGCAAGGACGTTCAATGAGAAAAGGATGTGCTATCCATATTTACATGCACTTCTCAAGGCGTCTGGAGGATAAAAGATAGCATGTGGGCAGAGGACTTACAGTAAGCAACACAGGCTCTGGTAAACAGGCAGCAAGGAGAACTGCTTCCAGAACTCAAGGGCTTCTTAATACAAGCCTCAGAGTACAGTCGACTAAGACTATTAGCTTGTTACACCTTCTTCAAGGCAGTAAGTTTTTAAGAGTTGCTCCCCAATAGTCTCCACAACAACCTGAGGTAGAAAGGGGTGGTGTGTATGTTGATGTTACAAGTGAGAAAAACTGCAGCTTACAACTTTTATACTAGGTTACAAGCTGCTGGGATAATTTTTCTTTAACCAAGAGGAAACAATTAATAGCAAGCTACAGTCTTGTTCAGACACTGAAATTTCTACTATGCCAAGTACATTGCATTTCCTATTACTGTGTTGGAGGGGTGGTGTGGCGTCCTTACTGAAAGGGCGTGAACGATGGAGAAAACAAATGGGCATGCAGAGGGTTGGGAAGACTGACCTCAAATTCCTCAGTGCTCAGACAAATCAGCTGTAAACCAATCACCAACCCATCACACACACAAAAGAAGCCATCCAGCTGACCTCAGTTTCCCTCCTCCCTGACTAAGCTCATGGTCCTCTGCAAACACAAACACAACATTGCTCAAGACTGGCCGAAGAAGGACCGTACATAAGTACAAAGCAGCTCTGACCACCCAGAAAGATGGCCTTTGGCATAGAAGCAAGGTCCAAACCCAGTTAACTTGGAACCAGGATAGCATAAAAGCAACAATAAGAGAGAGGGAGGGAGGAAGGGGAAATGCCTACAAACATCCAAGTACTTGCTGTTTAAAATACAAAACACCTTTGGATAACAAATAAAATGCTCCGATTGGCCCTCAGGTGTCTCAACACAATGCTGATCTTCAGTAAAGCATTTGCCAAACACCTACACCACTGAAGGAATTGTCCCGGTAGCACTACTTGCCCTTATAGCTTATCTCTGACTCCTCCACCTTAAGAAATGGGGAGTGCTACTGGCTGTGCTGTGCTGCTAGAGGCTCCTATGCAAACACAAATAAGCAGGAAAAGCAGCACCATGGATATGAGATCAGTTTCTGTAACATTAGCCATTCAAAAGGCTACTAAGGATGGGTGTGGTGGCAGATGCCTTTAGGCCTAGCACTCAGAAGGCAGAAACAGGCAGATCTCTGCGAGTTTGAGGACACCCTGGTCTATAAAGCAAGTTCTAGGTCAACCAAGGACTATACAAGGAGACTCTGTCTCAAAAAAAAAAAAAAAAAAAAAAAAAAAAAAAAAAAAAAGGAGGGGGCTATTGAGGAAAGATCAGAAATAATTTATAGTAAGAGTTTCTTTACTAATGCCATATTCACCAATAATAGCATTACTTGGGATTGCACATTTATTACATCAAAAGATCTCAAAATGCCTACACAACATTCTCCCCCAGGAGGGAAGGGCTGGCAGCTCCTCTAAAGGAAGCACATAGTAACTGCAGACAACAAAGAGCTGTCAATAGAAAAAGCATCTCCAAACAAACTGGAAACTGCTCCCAAGTTAGGTCTAGGGAGTGAGTCACTTCAACCACGGGTCTCAGATACTCATTTCCAGGTTAGACTCAGAAGGCTCCACAGCGCCTCTCATAAGCATAAACAGCAACTATCTACTCATAAATCCAGGGAATCCGGTGATATAACCTCACCATTCCCTATGGCAGTGCAAAATTCCACCCATCTGTAAACATTGCACACTTTACTTTTGGCACAGAGGACAGCTTCCGGGTTTATCTTTGAAGTGAAGAGTCTAAACAGCTAATTCTTTATCTAAAATTTTTGAGCAAAGGTAGCATCAATCTAGATAGTGTGAACATACATGAAAGGTTGGTTGGAGGCATCAGGAAATAGTCTTCTTTAGGCTGAAGCTACAATTTAGGCTAAAAGGAAAAATAACAGTCACAGTATCTAAAGCCACGTACTTTCAGAGTTCACAGAACATCATGGGAACAGAACAAAACAAAAACACTGACAAATAGCTAGTCTGGAAGGTTCTTCCTTTCTAAAAAGAACCAACCAGGTAACATTAAGGAACTGGAAACATCCACCAATTCCTCAATCAAGACTTTCAAGGGAACCATTACACTGAACTGGCATGGTTCTCTCAACCATGCAAAGTATCACATACATCTAAATATACACAAATCACAAATGCTTGGCAGTAAAACGTGCTATTACACAATTCTGTGGCAGTCAGAAGGCTGGCCTGGCTGCTCTGATCCACCAGTTCCAGCCCTCACTGGGAAATCTGACATAGATGGGCCAGGGAGGCAGTGACACCAGTGTAAAGGCTTGGCCTGGACTTCTAGTCTGACACATAAGCATACTAACACCGTGTATAAGGTAACAGTGAGGAGCCTTTTCCATTCACCTGTCACCTCTGCTCTGACTTTCTATCAAAGTTAGTATGATCACAATACTAACTTAAATGACAACCAAAGTAAGAAATTTAACCAGGACATGCCTATAAACTCAGCACTCGGGAGGCAAAGCAGGAAGATCACTGCAGGGTTGAGGCCAGCCTGAGATACAGGGTGAGGCCTAGGCCAGTCATAGCTAAACAGCAAGATCCTGCCCCAAAAGATGAGGAGCATTGGGATGACTTAAAATACATTCTATTTTGAATACAGTTCTTGGAACTGAAAAGGACTCAGTTCCTAACACCACCTGTGGTCTTAAGGTTGAAGTGTGGTTCAGAGCCTGTGCACATTAGTGGGCAGCACCTGGTAGCTGTAGAGGAAGATTCAGAGTCAGAGATGAAGATGAGAAGGATGTAAAGCTATTGAGTATGTCTGGAAAGCGATCTGCTCCTGGAGGTGGCAACAAGGTTCCACAGAAAAAAGTAAAACTTGATGAGGATGATGAAGATGAGGAAGCTGAAGAAAAAGTTCCAGTGAAGAAATCCTCCCAAATCGTACAGACAAGATACCCCAGCCAAAAATGCACAAAAATCAAACCAAAATGGAAAAGACTTAAAACCATCAACACCAAGATCAAAAGGTCAAGAGTCCTTCAAAAAACAGGAAAGAAAAAAAAAAACCTAAAACACCAAAAGGACCTAGTTCTGTAGAAGACATTACAGCAAAAACGCAAGCAAGTATAAAAAAAGGTGGCTCTCTTCCCAAAGTGGAAGCCAAGTTCATTAATTATGTGAAGAATTGCTTCCAGATGACTGACCAGGAGGTTATTCAAGATCTCCAGCAGTGGAGGAAGTCTCTTTTAAGAAAACGGTTTAAACACTTTGAAATATTCCGTCTTAATTTCTGTAACAGTTGATATATCTGGCTGTCCTTTTTATAATGCAAAGTGAGAAATTTCCCTACTGTGTTTGTTAAATGTTGTCCAGATTCCATTGACAAGAATATGTTGTCTAAAATGCCTGTTTAGTTTTTAAGGATGGCGCTCCACCCTTTACTTGGTTTTAAGTATTATGGAATAGGTCAGATGTGGAAATGGTAGGGAGACAAAAATATACATGTGAAATAAACTCAGTATTTTAAAGTAAAAAAAAAAAGACTTAGTTCCACTCAGGGGGATTGGATACATCGCAGCCTGTTCTGAAGCAGGAATTATGATTGATGGCATCTGTGACCATCTCTACACGACTTTGTTATTCTCACTACGATGGAGATGTGAATAAAGACGTCTGTAATCAGTCTCTCAAAGAGGCTGCACATCACACCAAACAGGAGCTACAGGGCTTTTAATACTCGCAGAAGGTAAAAGCAAAGGCTTGGCCACTGAGGAAAGGCAAATTCTACTTTATTTGCTGCAATTAGTGAAATTATCAACTGGAGACAATGACAAGATATAGCTAAGAAAGAACTCCTTTGCAAACTGGTGGTTTGAATGAGAATGGCTCCCATAGGTTCATGTATGAATATTTGATCCACAGTTGGAGGAACTATTTGGGAGGTTTGGGAGGATTAGGAGATGTGGCCTTGTTGGTAGGGGTGTGTCACAAGTGAAGGCTTTGAGGTTTCAAAAGCCCACACCACTCCCAGAGTTAACTCTCTACCTTCTGCTCTCCAATGTTGGTGCCATCATGAACTAATCCTCTGAAACCATAGCCCCAATAAAGGCTTTCTTCTCTCTGCTGCCTTGGCTGGAGTGTTTTGTCACAGCACTTAAGAGTAGCCAGACACCAGTCGGAACCAGAAGTGGGCCACTGCTATGAAAGACCTGGCCACATGGTTTGTTGGAGGAATGTGGAAGACTGGGATTTTGGACTAAGAAAGTGGTTGAAGCTTGGAAGAGAGTAGTGCCAAGAGCCATGTGGTCTGTGGAAATCTAGATCATGAAGCTTCAGAGGATAACACTTAATTAGCAATTGAGAAAAAGACTGTTCTTGGGATGTTTTGGCAAAGCATGTGGCTGCCTTCTGCCCTTGTCTTAAGAAGCTGCCTAAACCTAAGTGAAAAGTAACATACTAATTTGACAGAGGAGCCTTCCAAAGAGCAAATGCTGACTCTGCAGCATAGTTATTAGTAACAGAAAAGAGCATGTGAGGCAGAAAGACTATCATATACAGAGTATGCAGGAAAGAGCACCAGGGAGTTTAATGCTGGGAGCCAAGGCTTGCACTCAGAGGCTGAGATTAAGGAGAGGCCTGATCTGAATGGAGTGAGGGAGAAATGCCCTCAGGATAAAATCCCACCCAGCTAAGCATCCCTCTTGTGAAAGGAAAAAGCCAAAGCTTTTCTTTTCTAGCTCCAAAAAGGCAACAACAAAGCAAAATGGCTGCAAGTGTGACTGGGGGGGGGGGGGGAGAGGCAGGCTCTCCTAAGCAGGTAGAACTTGGCAGTGTATCTGGCTATAGAGTCATGGAGGATACATGAGCAAAGGGGTTGTGGAATCTTCCTCCATGGTTAAAGAGAGCCACTGAGACCACACAATGGGGAGATTGTAAATGCAGAGGTGTCAGAGTCATGTGTTACCTGCCAAGGAGAGCTGCATACAAGAATGGAACCAAAGAAAGCATGTTGCAGTCAACAAAGCAAGAAAGGTGGCTTTATCTAAGTTCTCCGACACCAGACATGATGACAGGATTTAGAATTTGCTCTGCTGGGTTTCAGTCTTGTTGCGGTCCACATTTCCTCACTATTCCTTGAATATACTTTTTAGAATGATGATGCATATTCTATGCCATTGTGTATTAGAATAAAATTTGCTCTTTTATTTCTGGTTTCAGAAGACTGACTTGACTTTTAAATTATGTCAAAACTAAAACATAGAATTTCTGAGGTTGGACAAATGCATTTTGCACTACCATATGGTCAAAAGCCTATGGGGGCTAGGGAGTGGAATGTGGAGGTTTACATGAGAATGGCCACCACAGGTTCAGTGGGGGTCAAGTTTTAGAATTTCACAAGGTTCTTTCTCTGACTCCTACTTGCAGATCAAGATGTGAGTGATCAGTTTTCTGCCATCATGGATTCTAACCTTCTCAAAAGGCAAGCCCAATTAAATGCTTTTATGCCTTGGTGTTTTGTCACAATTGAAGAGTAACTATGGAAAAAATTGGTGGAAAAAAGAAAGAAAAAAGGAGTAACTATGACAATGAACCCAATAGGCATTTGGTGCAGTCAGGTCTAGTGGGAGGGCAGTGGGGCAGACAGGGAACACAGAGTCAACGCAAAAACACGTGCTAACATACCTCCCCTTAGCAGTAATTATAGAAGCCCCAATGGTCTTGGTCCAATAGGCACATCAAGGGATTAGATACCATATATCTCCCCATTTCTAAGAGCAGGAGCCATTGGAAAGACTGGGACAGCTAGATGTCCCCCAAGTTCAATAGTTCTACAGACTTAGTCTTTAAAATGAGGTATTCATATTCATGGGGAAACACCAAGATCTATCCCATGGGTTCGGCAGACACAGATACGTATAAGGGCTTCAATGTGAAGATCTTCGGTTTGTATACTAAATTGATGTGGTCTAAAATGACTAAGCAGAATTAAAGATCAATTTGTTTACCTCCATTTTCACAAATGCAACACTCCCTCTTCTCTCCACTTGTTCAAACCTATCACTGGCCATTGCCTCGGAGTGTGAACAATTCTAGAGGCAATGTACGAAAACACCTAACCAGCTTCCAGGAGACAATTGCCAAGTGTTGGCTACAAAGCCTATACCTTCTCTTTGAGAAGGCTGTTACAGAGATGTTCACTCTGTTATTTTATGTAAAGCTGAGAGATTCAGCTAGGCATGATGGGACAGCCTTAAGCACAGCACACAGGTGGGAGAGACACAGATGGTCAGGAGTAGAAGGTCATCCTTGGCTACACAGTGACTAATCAGATTTGTTTCTTCAGTGTTGGTCTTAGTATTTTTCTAATAACTACCTTAGATCTTGAACATTATATAACAGCAGGGCAGAGTATAAACCAACTAATGCATTACTCTCGGCAGGAAATAAAAGAATGCATTGTTATGTTTGTGTTGGTATTATTCCCACTTAAGATTTAAGATTTGGAAGGAGAACAAAGTGATTTAAGTATCTAACGTTAATGAAACCCTCAAACTGATCTAAAATTCCATAAATAAACACATACAATGGGTCACACTCATGAAAGATGCTCAATACTGATTCTTTTAAAAACAAAGTCTCACTATATGGCCCAGACTGGCATCAAAATAGGTGATCTTCTGCTCCTGCCTCCAAGAACACTGGTTTTTTGAGAAATAACCTGATCCTAATATTTCTCTGCAACTTACTCAGCTATGCTATAAAAACTTTAATAACCAACTGAATCTCTTTCTTACAAGAAGGACATGAAGCCCCAGCCTTCTTTAGTCTTCTGGCACATTGGAAACACGTCGTCAAATGGCTCGTTCTCCCATGAATAATGTTCCCATCCCGAGGCCTTTTTTCACATAAACTACATGGCTTCAAGATATTTTTAAAATCTTCCATACTTTCTGTATCTGTTTTCTGTTCAGAAAGGATATCTGCTTGTTCTCTCACACTTGAGATAGTCTCTTGGCTTTCAGAACTATGAGCCAAATCCAAAAACTCCACTGAGTTACAAGGGTTAAACTTGGTATTCTCTTCTTTTAAATACACATCTTTAGGCCTGACAACTGGAGCTGAAACGGTTCTCCGGCAATCGGGGACATCGATTCCTTCATTCTCTTTCTTTTCATGTATGGCAGTAATATTAGATGTGGAGAGAGAATGAGTTAATTTAGAACAATCCGAATACCAATCCTTTCTTAAGGCCCAGCAACGAAAACAATACCTCTTGCTTGGAGAATTAAATTTCTTGCACTCTGTACACTGCCACTCATCCTACAAAAAGTTAAGTGAAGCAAATTAAAAATGTGGTAAAAAAAAAGATGCTAAGAAAAATATGTTCACACACACACACACAATAACAACAAAGCAAAAATGGAAGATAGGCCAAATTCTCATTTCACTAAGTATCTGTCTAAACAACCCATACCAGTGGTTCAACCTGAGACCTGAACAAATTCTATTCTCACATGGAAGAAAATCTTCGAAAGTTTTACATTGATAGTGCCCCAACTGTTCTTTTCAAATCAAAATTTGGCATAACTGTCTATTAAGGAAGTTGATTATTTTTGCCTTTTATCCAATTTGGACGACATTTATATTTCTTTTCCTTGCTTTCTTTCGGGTCACTTTTCCATTCACAACTTACTGTCTTGTCAGTGGCTAAAAAAATGAAACTTATAAAAGGCAGAGGCAGGCGGATCTCCAAGAGATCAAGGTCAGCCTGGTTTATAAGTGAGTTCCAGAACAGGTATAGCTACACAGAGAGACCCTGTTTTGAAAAACCAAAAAAGAAAAAAAATAAAAAGAATGGCCATCATAGGCTAAAAGATTTGAATGCTTGGTCACCAGAGAGGGCATTATTTGAAACAATTAGGAGGTGTGGTCTTGTTAGAGGAAGTGTGTCACTGGGCTTTGATGTTCCAAAAGCCCAAGTCATACCCAGTGGCTTTCTCTCCTGCCGCAGCCTACATATACAGATGTAAAACTCAATTACTTCTCCAGCACCAAATGAATCTGCATGCTGTCATGGTCCCTGCTGTGGTGACAATGGACTAACTAAACTGCAAGCAAGTCCCAGTTAAATGTTTTCTTTTATCAGTTGTAATAGCATGTTTGTGGGGGTCAGAGAGTAACTTCGGGTATTGTTCTTCATCATCCACCTTGTCTGAGACAAGGTTCCTGTCATTTGCTACCACATATGCCAGGCTAGTTGGCCTGTAAGCTTCGAGGAATTCTCCTGCATCTCTTCCCTTGTTGCCACAGAAACAAATGCACTACTAACCCTGCCTTTCATGGCTTCTGGGGATTCAAAAGAAGGTCCTAATGCTGCCACAGCAAGTGATTTACCTACTGAAGCATCATCTCACTATGCCTTGTCCTGGTTTTTTCATTTTGTTTTTGGAGACAGGGTTTCTCTGTGTAGCTCTAGCCATCCTGGAACTCACTGAGTAGATCGGGCTGGCCTCAAACTCAGAGATCCAGCATCTGCCCCGAGTGCTGGAATTAAGATGTGTGCTGCCACCATTCGGTTTGTCTATAGTTTTGATAGCGGGAACAGAGGTACTCTGGCCATCTTTCCCAAGGCAGGGAAAATATTGGATCAAATTATTTGTTTATAACCAGGTAGCAGTGGCGCATACTTTAATTCCAGCACTGGGGAGGAAGAGGCAAACTGATCTCTAGGAGTTCAAGGCCAGCCTGATCAACAAAGCAAGTTCCAGGACAGCCAGAGCTGTCACACAGAGAAATCCTGTCTCGAAAAACAACAACAAAGTATTTTTTTTGTTTTCAAATTCCAATTAAAAACTTAAGAAGATGAGCGAGCCGCACGGTGGCTCATCGTGTAAGGCGCTCAGTCACGCATGCGAGTGAGTGAGTGAATGCGTGTGTTCCCGAATTCGAATCCCGTGTGCTTCTGTCACGTGTGTCGTGTCTCTGTGTGTGCTGCTTGTGCGAACGGTGTCTCCCACGGCTTCTTGTGGGGAAAAAAAAACTTAAGAAGATGAAATGTAGCCAGGTGGTGGTGGCGCACGCCTTTAATCCCAGCACTCTGGAGGCAGAGGCAGGTGTATCTCTATGAGGTCGAGGCCAGACTCAACTATAAGAACTAGTTCAAAGATAACTGCTACAGAGAATCCCTGTCTCAAAAAAAAAAAAAAAATGTAAAGAACCCAACACATCTTAGCAAGTAGGAAACAACAGCCTGCAATGCTGTAATGCATGGGAACTAGGATTCAGCTAAAAATTGGCAACAACAAAACAGCTTTTACCTCGGAGGTAAGTTCCACATCAGTATCATCACTCAAGGACTTAGGGTCCTCAAGATCATCATCTTTTCCCAAATCAATCACCTGTGAAGGTAAACAGACCTTATTAGAAATGCTGACCTTTTTTATGAGAGACTATTAAAGCAAAAGTGATGAACAGCTTCAATGTAAATAAAACTCACTCTGTCCCAACATTACCACTTAAAAACATTTAACATAAATGTACCAAAACCTTGATCCTGTAGACATAAGGCTGACAATTTAGGAACACTAATGGTGGTAAAGCACCCACAGGGTTTCCAAGTATCTTCCATATTCAGAAAGAGGTATCCAAATTCACAACTTCAAAAGAAAAACATGCCAGGAATATAAAAGTAGCAATTACTGGCTGGGCGGTGGTGACATATCCCTTTAATTCCAGCACTAGGGAGGCAGAAGTGCATCTCTGAGAGTTCTGGAATAGCCAAGTCAACATGGCAAACTAATGATTGTTCTCTCAAAAGTTCTAATATTTGAAGACCTGTTCTTTTATATAAAAATTTGCAAACTGTCATCTTAATTTCAGTCACCAATATTCCTTCCAATGTAGTCTATAACTGGTTTAGAGAATCTAACACATATTTATATTTAAAAAAAAAACCAAATCCCTACGAAAAATAATATGAATAAAATAGCCCAATTTAACCCAGCATTTGTTTTTGTTGTTGCCTTTATCTATTGCTACATTTATTCTATTGTTTCATCTTTTTTAAAGATTTTTTTAAGTAAGTATACAAAATAACGATCTCATATATTTTCATAGATATAATCAGTGGGTATTACTGAGATGTTTCTATGTGCTAAGTGCTAGCTCTGCTGACCAATTCTTCCAACTGAGCTGCTGTAACTGTATGTGTACTGAGAGTTCCTTGAGTTTTTATGTTTTTTTGCTGTTTTGTTTGGTTTTATTTTGTTTTAAAGTTTTTTTCAAGTCAGGGTTTCTCTTGTAGCCCTGGATGTCCTGGAACTAGCTCTCGTAGACCAGGTAGTCATCAAACTCAAGAGAGCCACCTGCCTCTGCCTCCCAGTGCTGGGATTAAAGGTGTACACCACCACACTCAGCTCTAACTCCTTTTATTTTATGACTTTATTTTTAATTATGTGTATGCATGTGGGTTTACGCATGTGAACAGAGCGCCCAAAGAGGCCAGAGAAGGGAACATCAGATTCCCTCTGGGCGGTGGTGGCGCACGCCTTTAATCCCAGCACTCGGGAGGCAGAGGCAGGCGGATCTCTGTGAGTTCAAGACCAGCCTGGTCTACAAAAGCTAGTTCCAGGACAGGCTCTAAAAGCTGCAGAGAAACCCTGTCTCGAAAAACCAAAAAATAAAAAATAAAAATAAATAAAAAAATAAAATAAAATAAAAATAAAAAATAGATTCCCTGCAGCTAAAGTAAGAAGCACTGAACCACCAGACATGGGTGCTAGAAAGTGAACTCAAGTTCTCTGGAAGAGAAGCAGAAAGAGCTCTGAAGCACTGAGCCATCTCTCCAACCCCTACCCCCAACTTCCTTCTTCTTCTTTTTTTAAGATTTATTTACTATGTATATAGTGTTCTGTCTGCATGTATGCCTGCAGGCAAGAAGAGTGAACCAGATCTCTTTATAGATGGTTGTAAACCACCATGTGGTTGCTGGGAATTGAACTCAGGACCTCTGGAAGAACAATCAGTATACGCTCAACCTGTGAGCCATCTCTCCAGCCCCCCAACTTCCTTCTCAATATAGGAGAAAATCATACTAACTTTAAATACGTTTTAAAATTAGCTTTTTCCAATTTAGTTATAAAGTAGTTACAAAGCTATCAAGGTTCTTAAAACATAAGGATTTTTCTCCTATAACAGAAACCACTAAGGCCATTTAGAGCTTTGCCTTATAAGCAAAAATTTCTAGAAGAAATACTATACAACGGACCATAAGAGGGAAGGAGCAGCATGTCCCTAAAGCAGCAAGAGTTTCTCCATGAATCTTGGCTCATTTCTAAGGCAGCCTTGTCTAAATTAATCTAAATCCTAAAACTGGACACAGAGAAATACTTAACACCTAAACAGATAATTCTGTCGATACAGTTACAATCAGAGTGAAATGTTCAAACATACCTTTTTGTCACGTGCTTTCCCTACTTCACTTGTCTGCTCAGAATTAGCAGCTTCAACTTTTATTCCAACACCTAATTGCTCTGACACTGACTCATTTAAAAACCACAAATCATCCGTAGTGTCTGAAACAATGGCAGTACCTATATCCTAATGGAGAAAAACAAAAGTGAGCTTTGTAATCAGTGACTTATGAGAGATGTAGAACCAACTTAATGTCTTCACATGCCATCTAGAGAATGCCATGCCTTTCCTCAACGGCATGTCTTCATTCAACAGGTCATCTAGGGTCACAAGATACGTAACATACAGGTACCTGCAAGGAACTTTTTTTTAACACTAAATGAAGTACAATATACAAAAATGGGACACAAAGAGTTTAAAAGAACTTAACAGTTGTTCTACTAGACACAATGCATTCAACAGTCATCTCCACAAGTGACAATCTAGAAAAGTTCTATGCTTTCTGACATATTCCTTCCTAATTTATGATCAGTAACTGCTTTCCAGAAAAATACTGATGGCAATCCGACTCTTTGAACATGACACTTTTGAAATTTGTGTTTCTTTTTGGAAAAACAATTAAATTATACAGTCCTGGTGAGCCTGGACTTCACTACATAGCTCAGACTGGCCTCAAACTCAACATCCTCCTGGGCCCAACCTCTTAAGTGCTGAGACTATACACATGCACCACCACACAACTACTTTCTGAAGCTTCAAACACCAACATATGCAAACTTAACTTCTACATTCACCTACAGACAGTTTTTAAAAATTTATATGAATTTTATGTGTCTAAGTGTCTTGCTGCATGCAGTGTCCAGAGGCCAGTAAACGGAACTGGGACTGGAGTTATGACAAGTGTGGTCACCATGTGGATGCTGAGAACTGAACCTAGATCCTCTGGAAGAACAGTAAGCATTCTTAACCTCTAAGCCATCTCTCCAGGCCATCATCCATGACATTTTATAGAACTCTGTGTTTGGCTACTGCTCTACGACCCTCTTTTAAAGAACAAACACTCACTGAATACATATTACGTACCAGACACTATTCTAGTAAGTGAACAATGCAAAAGCCCTGGTCTTACATTTCACTGAAAGCAAACAATAATTACAAATATAAAGCCTAACAGTATTTCTATAAAGTAGCCAGTGCAATTGAGCATATCAACTAAGATAAAAGAAAACAAACCACAAATGAAGAAAAGAAATGAATGCTGGTGGGAAAACAAACTAATACAGTCACACTGAAAACAACAGTCACACTCAAAACAACATAAGAACAAAACTTAACGTACTCACTATGGAAATCAGTGTGAAAGTTTCATATAAAACTTTTCCACTCTAAGCCAGGCAGTGGTGGTGCACTCAGGAGGAGGCAGAGGCAGCCTGGTCTACAAGAGCAAGTTCCAGGACAGGCTCTAAAACTACAGCAAAACCCTGTCTCAAAAAACTAACCAAAACAAAACAAAACAAATTTTTCCACTCCAGTATATACTCAAAGGACTCTAAGCCCTATCATATAATAACTTGCACATTTATGTTTATTGCTATACTTCTCACAATAGATAATGGAACTACCTAGATGTTCATAAACAAATGAATGGATGAAGAAGATATGGAACCTAGAGACAACAGAATCTTATTCAGCTTTAAGAAGAAAATGACAGTCAGGTGATGGTGGCGCATGCCTTTAATCCCAGCACTCAGGAGGGAGAGGCAGGCGGATCTCTATGAGTTAGAAGCCAGCCTGGTCTACAAGAGGTAATTACAGAACAGGTTCCAAAGCTACAGAGAAACCCTGTCTTGAACCCCACCCCCCCAAAAAGAAGAAAATGACATTTCCAGGAATATTGATGACCCACAGAACACTGTTAAGTGAAATAAGCCGGGCTCAGGAAGACATACACTGAATGTTGTCTGTCATGTGCATTTCTAGATTTTAATTTTGTGTGTGTGTGTGTGTCTATGTGTGTGTGTGTAGGGGGGTGGGGGTGGTCCCGAAACTATCAAGGCAAAATATTAAGGGGGTTTGAAGACAGTCATGGAATACATGTACATGTGATATGAAAACAGAAAGGGGAACTACTGAAAGGAGAGAAAGGGACTACCGGGTGGAGGACACAGGGAGGGAGTGGGAATGGAGGAACATTAAGAATAAAATATGGGGCCTGGAGAGATGGGTCAGAGGTTAAGCGCATTGCCTGCTCTTCCAAAGGTCCTGAGTTCAATTCCCAGCAACCACATGGTGGCTCACAACTATCTGTAATAGGGTCTGGTGCCCTCTTCTGGCCTGCATGCATACACACAGACAGAATATTGTATATATATAATAAATAAATATTTTTTTTAAAAAAAAGAATGAAATATGAGCCAGGCAGTGGTGGTGAACATCTTTAATCCCAGTACTTGAGAGACAGGGGCAGGTGGATCTTGGATCTTGGTGAGTTCAAGGCCAGACTGGTCTACAGAGTAAGTTCCGGGACACCCAAGGCTACACAAAGAAACCCTGTCTCAAAAACAAAAACAAAAACCAGGCATAGGGGCACACATCTTTAATTCCAGCACTTGGAGGGTAGAGGCAGGCAGATCTCTGTGAGTTCAAGGCCAGCCTCATCTATGTAGTGAGTTCCAGGACAACCAAAGCCACATAGTGAGACCTGTCTCAAAAAAACCAACAACAACAACAAAACAGATATATGAGCCCTCTAAATCAATTGAGCAAAGCTCATATGAACTCACAGAGATGGAAGGAGCAAAAGCACAGAGCCTACATGGGTCTGTACCAAGTCCTATGTGTAATATTATAGCTTTCAGTTTAGTATTTTTAAGGGATTCCTGTGTGTGTGAACAAGTGAGTATTACTGTGTCTTCTTCTGGGCTCTTTTCCTTCTGTTAGTTTGCCCTGTCCAACATTGATATGACGGTTTTTATCTTATATTTTTAAATATAAATCAATAAAAAATTGCTAATTACTTATGCCATCATTATCTTAAGTTGATATAAATTCTGAATGTATAGTTTATTTGTTTATTCATTTTTGTTATTAGTAAAAGCATTCTTTACTTGAAAAAAATAATATATGGAAATGCCATTAATGAAACACAGTCCTTTATATGGTAACTGTTAAACTTAAAGAAGACTTAAGGAAAAAAGTTAAAGGGATAGGGTGGCTGGAGAGGAGGTACTTTTCTAGCTCTTATTCTACTTGTTTTCTGACTCCACTGAAGAATTATAAACATGGCAGTAATGCAAGTTATTCATTAAAAAATGTACTCTTGCGGCCGGGCGGTGGTGGCGCACGCCTTTAATCCCAGCACTCGGGAGGCAGAGGCAGGCGGATCTCTGTGAGTTCGAGGCCAGCCTGGTCTACAAGTGCTAGGTCCAGGACAGGCTCTTAAAAAAAAAAAAAAAAAAAAAAAAAAAGTACTCTTGCGAAGAGCTCAGGATGCTGACAGAGCTCTGTGAGTTTGAGAACAGATTGGTCTATACCGTTAAGTTCCAGGACACACAGTCAGGGCCATATACAGACCCTGTCTCACAAAAACCAAAAGCAGCAACAAAAAGTATCATCAATGGTATTACCTAAATGAGAAGAACCCTATAATATTAACTTATCAGGTGAGAAGTGCCCACTGGTGCAATAATCGTCTACTATGGGAGTAACACCATGACCGGGCTGGAGAGATGGCTCAGCAGTTAAGAGAACTGGCTGCTCTTCCAGAGGACCCAAGTTCAATTCCCAGCACTCACATGGCAGCTCACAACTGTCTGTAACTCCAGTTCCAAGGTATCTGATACCTTCACATCAATGCACATAAAATAAAGTTAAATAAAATTATATAAAAAAATGACCAAAAGGCAAATTGAGGAGAAAAGAATTTACTTGTCTTACACTTCCACATTGTTGTTTATGAGGGGTTCACAGTGGAACCTGAAGAGTCAGTGCTAGATCTGGGCATCATATTCATACAGATAACAAAACAGTCAGAATGTGTAGCTAAGGATGAAATATAGTCAGAGTAAGCAAGAACAAAACAGCACAAAACAAAACAGCTCCCCTCAGATTTGACTTTTACCTGATTTGTCTGTAAATCCGTCGAGCCATTACTTCTAGGTACATAGTTGTTTCTCAAGTTCCCTAAAAACCACCATGGAAGGCCAGCAATATCCCACTCCTCAAAGTCAAGGTCCAGCCTAGATGTCTCATCTTGAGTTAAATGTTCTATTAAATCTTCATCTACAGAAATCAAATGAAAATAACTATAGGTAATCAGAAATGACTAAGATTTTCTCAGAATACTTAACAATCTTTGTAAAAGAAATAAGTAAACAGAAACTGTTCTCAGTAAGGAAGAAACAGAAATAAATACCTCAGTGGCATGGCTCAAACATCCCACTTAGGTTTCATTAGCAAGCAGTAACACTATGAGCAAATCACTTCAGAATACGAAACTCTAAAACCATCTGAACACACTGTTCTAAAAGGATTTCAAAAAATGACCATTTTCTAAAATTTTAAGCATTCCTAACACTGTAATGTAATTCCTAACAAAGATAATGACTAGAGCCAAGCATGGTGGCACACATCTTCCTTTAATAACCACCACATAGCAAGGTCCAAGTTAGTCAGGGCTACATAGTGAGACCTGGTCTCAAAAACACACAATAATAACAATAATGACTTACTCTAATACATGTTATGATAATGGTTTAGCCAATGGATAGCAAATGGTAATAACACAGCAGCCCAACCCCTGAGATCAAAGTAGGGTGGTACAGATCCCTACAGGGAGTAACCAAGTTAAGTCTTACTGGTGCAAAATGTTTGGGATATTTATCTGTAATTCGTATGTTTTGTTAGGTAACAACTATAGAAAAAGAACTCCAAACTGTCCAAATAAATACATGTATGTATCTTTTCTGGATCAAGGGCTCCTTGAAAGATCAGTAACTTAAAAATACCGCAGGTGACAAGGCCCCACATATTTTTTTTAATTGTAACATTTTTACATATAAATCTTTATTATGAATTAACACATACAATATAGACATAAGTATATACTGACATATATAGGTTTTGATCTTTTTTTGTTTGTTTTAAATAATGTACCAATGACCGGGCTATGGCAGCCGCTGAGAAGAAACAGCTCCCATGCAAAAATCACAGGATTTCTCTGGCCCATTGTATACACTAGAAAGCTGTACCTATACAACAGCCTCCAGCAACCATAGGGCATCCACATATTTTAAGTAAGGACTTCGACAGTTACTAAGTTCACTCTTGTTGCCATACATAATCTTTTCTAGTCCTTTTAGCAATTCACTCTTTCCCTACTTTCTCGCCGACTTCTACCTCTTACCAATGCACTGGACCTGGCCATGGCAATCACAGAAGCACAAATGTGCCCAGGCACATACGATTCAGAGATTTCTGCAATAAACTGGTCCCTGTCAGAACACAACTAATTAATTACATCCTGCTATTATCTTAGGTATATTTGTGGCCAGAGAAGCTTCAATTACATTTTCATCCTTTCATTACTGTAATGATCAGAAACTAATTCCCAAGATAGAATCATTAAAGTTATCCTTGGTTATATTCAAGTTCTATAATTATTATAAAAAGAATATGTATAATTCTTTCCACAGGTAAAAATGCTGTCTTTTCTACCTATAGATCGATCTTCCTGGAAATCATGGAACAATTCATTCCTAAATTTCTATCACAAATTACATATAATGTCTTGAGCTATTATTTTAAAAAACTTTTTGTAATTAGAAAATAAGATTCCCCACCCCTACTCCCACCCTGCACCCAAGACAGAGTTTCTCTGTAGCTTTGGTGCCTGTCCTGGAACTAGCTCTTGTAGACCAGTCTGGCCTCAAACTCACTGAGATTTGCCTGCCTCTGCCTCCCGAGTATAGGGATTAAAGGCGTGCGCCAGCACCGCCCAGCAGAAAATAAGATTTACAATTAAATAAAAGCATACATTTAAGACTAAAATAGCATAGATTAAAAATCAATTTATATTCAAATATAATGAGAAAACAAGCTAGCATGATAAACTATTTCAAATTTAATTTAAACATATAAAACAGCTTTAGAACTTAATAACTTTTTGAGATATTATTAAAAATCTAATCTGCCTTTGACCCAATTATGAACCAGGAACTAGATACTAGAAAGCATTATGACATAACTAAATACCTTTAGGGAAATTTATGGTTTTGTTAAAAGAGAGAGAGAGAGGGAGGGAGGGAGGGAGGGAGGGAGGGAGGGAAGGGAAGGGAAGGAATAGGAAAGGAAGGAAAGGGAAGGAAAGAAAAAGAAAAACTCCAAAATTTCAGAAAATTTTAGGAGAAACTTCTAAAATATGAGTTAAACTCACTCACCCTGACCATGTGCCTGACAGGATAAAAAGCTCTACCAATGTAACACAACTACTCAACGTGCTAACTACTGTTTGCCTCTGTGCTGTTAAATATATTGTGCTGCTACATATATTTTGCCATGTTTGCAAGCTTTAAATCTTTAAAAATTAGTTTCCACCTGAAAAGATAAAAGCCAAGCCAAAATTAAAAGTCTCGAGAGGGCAACCGAAAGTCAAAAAGCCGTGTTCACACCGAGTCTACACACGAGCAGCGTCCTCTCAAGCTCACTAGCTCAAGCAAGGGTCCTGTACTTCCCACTGTCCAGAAGCTGCCAAAGAATACTACTATTGGGGCTAGAGAGATGGCTCAGAGGTTAAGAGCACTGTCTGCTCTTCCGGAGGTCCTGAGTTCAATTCCCAGCAACCACATGGTGGCTCACAACCATCTGTAATGAAATCTGGCTGCAGGCATACATGGAGGCTGAATACTGTGTACATAATAAATAAATTTTTTTTAAAAAAAAAATACCTACTATCTAGATAGATGCCTGCTGGAAGCTGTGCAGCCTAGTTTTGATCCAAGTTTTGATCCAGTATGTGTGTGCTTGTCCAACAGGTCTCCAGAAGAGGCAAAAGCCCACAGGGACAGTCTCACTTGGCAAGGACCAGTGAAAGGACTTCAGGACAGCGCAGAATACTGCTGAGACTGCACAGTTTACATGTGTTCTTCTCTCATAACTGATGATTCTCTTGGCTGTCTTTTTTGTTTGGTTCCTGTGGTGTTTTGTTTTGTTTTGTTTGTTTGTTTGTTTGTTTGTTTAAGACAGGGTTTCTTAGTAGCTATGGAGCCAGTCCTGGAACTCACTCTGTAGACTAGGCTAGCCTCAAACTCAGAGATCTGCCTGCCTCTTCCTCCTGAGTGCTGGGATTAAAGGTCTGTGCCACCACCGCCTGGCTCTCTTGGCTGTCTTAGTGCCATTTTTCAGTCATTCATGGGACAGATGTAATCATTCCTGGAAACCCCTTTTTTTCTCAAATATCTTTTCCTAAAATTCTTTGGGAGCTGATGCTTCTCGGGTTTCTTGTCTGGAGATGCCCACTGTCACTTCAGACCCCTGGAGCTGTCTGATTCAGTGCTGACAAGATCAGAGAAAGATCATCCCTATTTCTGTAAATATGCTTTGAATGGGATTGTTATTCTTGAAAATATGTACCTGCCTATGTCAATCATCTTTTAGTTTTGTAAAGATAGGATGGACCTGGCTCAATATTTGGCCAAGCGAGAAATACGGTAAGTGTTGTTTTTGGTTTAAAAATGTTTTGAAGGCAAAGAAAGGCAGATCTCTGTGAGTTCGAGGCCAACCTGGTCTCAAGAGCTAGTTCCAGAACAGGCTCCAAAGCTACAGAGAAACCCTGTCTCAAGAAAACAAAATAAAATAAAATAAAGATGTTTTTGATGTAAAAGTTGAAAGAAAACATTTGACATTTGTTTTTGCCAGAGGTTAATGTTGGAGGATGGGAAAAACTTGTTTGTTAGTATGGAAAAACATGCTTGATTCTTGTTTTTTATGTATATAAAAGACAGGGCTGTAGCTATTCACTTGCGTGAAACTCATCTGCTAATTGGACAGTTCATTTCTTCATGGTGACACACCTTCCCCGTCTCAGGACCTGAAAGCAGGCTGAGTATGAAAGCAGCAGATGCCATTTCTAGAAGTTCCAATAAAGGAGAGAAGGAGAGTCTTAAAACAAAGTTTACCTCGTTTAGAATCTCTGCTTTTACATTGTGAGGTAGGCAGTGTATGAGTATCATCTTCTGCAGTTCTTTTTCTGGAATTGGAACATTCTGATGCACTGTGCTGAAAGGGAAGGGTGTCTATCAGTACACCAGAAATGACTAAGACCAGGGGATGTAGCAGTTCCATTCTGGCTCACCAGTTAGTGTGCAACACAATGGGTTATGCACAAGAAATAGAGCTCTGCAGCTGACAAGAGTTGTCAAGTAAAGCAACACAACACCTCTCAACACCATGAGAAGAGCTAGCAGGATCCCAAACTTGGGGAAGGAATAACCTCTTTACAAAGGACAAAATACACTCTTAAAAAAAAAACAGGTTGTCTGCACAGTCTACTTCATATTAGGCATTAATTCAGAAAGCACGTGACATCCTCACATATTCCACGATGATCTTAAAGTTTCCCCAGGTTTGAGGAAACTAGGAAATGGTATGACATGAACTGAACTGCAACAAGCCTGCTACAGTCTAATACAGCAATTCCTCAAAAACCCAATATGTACCATCTTAAACACATACATGCACGCGCACACACATGTGCGCAAATGCAAACACACACACACACACACACACACACACACGAAAGAGAAAGAGAAACAGAGAGACAGAGAAAGACAGAAAGAAAAAGAGCAACTGGAA
Source organism: Arvicola amphibius (assembly GCF_903992535.2). Taxonomy (NCBI): domain Eukaryota; kingdom Metazoa; phylum Chordata; class Mammalia; order Rodentia; family Cricetidae; genus Arvicola; species Arvicola amphibius. The sequence goes on along the minus strand of NC_052058.2, from coordinate 87,091,051 downwards.
GAAGTAAAAATCAGAAGTGCTACATCCCAAAGACACATTCAGAGACTGGAACTCTGTTAAGGGCAGAACAGAGAAGGTTCACTCTGTCCCTGGTCTGTGAACTCCCAAGGACTTTTCTTACTAAATTCTTACCACATTCACGAAAAGGCCTTGGGAGCCCAAGATCCACAGGTACAGAGAAGGGGCCACTCTGTACAAGAAAAGAAGTCACCGCATGGTGATTTTACCTTCAGTCGGTCTTGACTTGGAATATCCATACTGTGATCCTGTGCGAGAGCGAGAGTCTGAGCAGCATCTGGATAGCAAGTAAAACAAAAGAAAACCTTCCCTGGTAATAACCATTCTTTCCACAAAACCTCAGCAGACAGCCCTGAGGAGGCTTCTTCTCTATAGATAGACTTCTGCCTGGAAAAGACTCTCAGTCCCAAGATGGGGAGAAAAAAAAAACCAAAACTGCTAAAAATGACAAAAAACAAGACAGGCCATGGTAAAAGATAACACCAGAACAATCTGGGGGAAGCAAAAGTAGCCAAAGATGCTCTTCCAAGGCATGTGTTCAGATTCTTATGCAAAAAGTGACCTCAAACAGAAAACAATGCAGTGTTCATCTCTTCCTGTAGCAACAAAGTGCCTACCTTATCAACAAAGGTTACTGTTTATTTGAGTTTGTATTTTTAAGGGCTGTACTACAAGATCTGAAAACCAGAAATTTGCCAGACTTGTTTCAGAAAACAGTTCCATCTTCAAGCTAACCTTGAACCTGCATTCTTAAATGCCAATGCTGATTTCATGATCTGACTTCCAATCCCTGAGTACAGACTGGAAGTGAATGTTTCTCTCTGAACAATCACCAGAAGTAGAGAGAAAGGGGGAGGGGAGAACACAGTTGAGAGAAATTCTTTGTCTCTAGATTTTTATCTACTGTTGTTGTGTATAATGGGCACACCTGTCACACTTGCATTGTGCAGGTCAGAAGACAACTTTGCGAGTTCACGTCATCAGGCCTGCACAAGTCCTTTAACCACTGCGCCATCTCACATTAGCTGAAGAGGGAAATGCATCCCAAGGACTTACAAAAGTCTCAAGTGAAACAAAACCTGACATGACTACAGAAAAGAACAAGCTACTGAGATGCTGACACAATTACTATAAGCTCTGTGTAACTGATACACATTCAACTATGACTGCTGAGGATAGAATTCAGCAGTCACTAGCAGAGCCAGAAAGGTGAGTTCACGGAAAACAGCAGCAACATCCGCCTGGCTGCTGAGAACTCAGGTCCAGACTCTAACTACTCTGACAACTCAGTCAATTTTTATAAAACAAACATTTTTCAGAATTGTAACATTTCTATAGCTAAGTGAGGACAAGTTCAGAGACAGCATTTTCTGGCCAAAGGCATCTTCAAAGCAAGATCAAACTAATGCAACACAGGTGAAGTTGCTCTCTAAAAGAAAAAAAAAAAGCCACCCGTGGTCACTTGTATTACTAAAAAGCCTTACTTTAGGCCAAAGTACTTAAAAGCAAAAAGAAATTAAAACAATGTAAAAAGAAAATTCAAACTAAGCTTGTTATATCTATTTCATTTTATTAGTGTACCTGGGGAAAGTTGGAGAAATTATTTAGAAAGAACTATCTTCATTTTAAATAATGGCCATTTTCTTCAACAATCAAAACAGATAAAGATCAATCCAGCACTCAGGGAGGCCAGCCTTGTCTACAGAGTGAGTTCAGGACAGTCACGGCTGTTAGGGAAACCCTATCTCAGGTGGGGGGGGGCAAAAATAAATAAATGAATAAACAAGGTCTAAACCACTTGCAATGGTGCAGAAGTTATAAGGAAAGCACTTTTTCCATTTGTCTTTTCGGGTCAACAGAGACATCCAACCATAAGTACTAATTATAAAAGCAAGTCAGAGCAGACAACCCAAACTTCTTGCAAAATTCTCTATGAAACCCTCCATACATACATAAATAATACATTTTTTAATACTTGAAATAATTCCTTGTAGTAATTTTCTAGGGCATCAGTACGTTATGATTATGTTACATATTACCAGTGAGGGAATCTGGGTAAAGAGCATGATAAATACTTTAATATTTTTTCCTTTTCCCTGAGACTGGGTAGCTATGTAGCCAACACTAGGCTGGAACTTTAGATTCTCCATCTCTGCCTCCCAAGCAATGGGGTTACGTTACAGGTGTTCACACTCTATCAGGATTCTATGCCTTTAAAAAAGAAGTACAAAATTTCTTCAAAATGACAAGTTAAATAAAAAAAAATTCAACAACTTAATATTAAGAGAAAAAATGTGGATCCAAAAAACTGGGAGAGTGCAGCAAACTCCGTTAGAGTTGAGAAGGGTTAAGAATGTACTGGTGTGCGGCGTAATGAGAGTGCAAGGACCGGCCAGGGGCCAGTGACCGTGAGTCTGGTACCAGGCAAACCACTGACTGGATTTGAAAATAACAATAAACCTTCTATTTCTTTACCTCTAGGACCTCTTCACAGGGTGGCTGTAAAGATGAACTGAACTGTTACATGTTCTTTATCTTTATAACACACTATAGAGAAAGATATATGCAGGAACGGTACAAGAAAGAAAATAAGGGGTGGGGGAGTAAAGAAAGAATACGCTCACTCTAAATATTCAGAGGAAGGATCAAAAATCAGATTTAACTGAATATACAAAGTTATAAAACCCTTCATGAATTTCAAACCATCAGTGACTTCAAAGAAAGTTTTAGTTAACAAATGACTACATTTCAAGAAAACTGCCTCTCGTCTGAAGCTCCCCCTCTCAATGTCTTTCACTGACATGAAGAGAGATTTAGGAAGATTCTTGGCAATCTATTTTCTTCCATGAACATCAGCAAACTCTAGCGAGATAGTATAAGTTGGAAGGTGTTCCTCAAATCTAAGTGAGGCCGACTGGAAAGATGGCTCAAAGGTTAAAAGCACTGGCTGCTCTTCCAGAGGTCCTATTCCCAACAACCACATGGTGGCTCACAACCATCTGTAATGAGATCTGGTGCCCTCTTCTGGCCTGCAGGCATATATGCAGGCAGAACACTGTAAATAAATAAATCTTAAAAAAAAAAAAAAAAAAATCTAACTAAGGCAAACTGAAGAGGAGACAGTTTCACTATCCAGAGTGAGAAAGAGTGTCACACACATCAGTACCATCTCTATCTGACCACTCTGGAAGCCAGACTCCAATAAGCCAGTTTTCTCCTCATACTAATACATTCAAAGGCAGTATTTAAAAAGTCCGGAAAGAGTCAAATTGGCTTAGACAGAACAATTTATTGAGCCAAATGTAGTGGCTCAAGCCTGGGATCGCAACATTTATGAGGTCAGGATAGGCAGTTATTTCCAAGTTTGAGGCTAGCCTGGGGTACACAGTAAGTTCCAGGCCAACCTGAACTACAATGTATGACTCTGTCTCACAGATAAGAAATGTATGTTACAGAAACAAATTACTAAAATCATGAAGGTGGAAATTTCTTGGGAGAACCTTTATAATACTACCAAGAGTCCACAGACTCATATGTGAAAGAGTGACAGGCTTATGTAACTAATGTGAGACGTATAAAGGGGAAAAAAAGAACTCCAAAGCACCATCAATGAAGATCTGACAGCAAAGAAATTTAAACCTGAATCTATACAAACATTATTCAAAAACAGCAAGGGTAAAAGAAACACAACCACAAGGATACAACCCGCCAACTCTAGAACACAGGCAATCCTACAGTTACCCAAATCTTCAACAAATATGATGAAAACCAAAAGGAGGTATTCCACACCACAATACAGTGGACACAGTAATTTACTAAATATTTTAAGAGCTAGAGGTGGAGATTTTGTAATGCCTCCAACACACACAAAGAGCTAAACTTGAGATGGTAGGCATGTTACTTCTCCCAAATTGATCACTGAACATTCTGTATGTAACAAAATACATGGAACCCCACAAATATGTACAATTACGTGAATTCAAAAAGGTTACCAATTTAGTCAAACTAAATCTCTCTCACACACACCCCCACACACAAAAAAGGCAAGTTAGTTTTTTGTCTTTTGCAATTACTCTCAGTCCAATATATGGACTTTGAACAAACCAAAAGTAAAAGATATTTTTAAGATGACTGAGGAAAAACTACAAACTAGCTTATTTAATAGGATGAGGAAACATTTATTAATTTTATTATTACTTATGAGTACAGTAATAATGTGATTATGTTTGAAAGGAAAAAAATCCCTATCTGAGAGATTTTTTCAAGTATATAAAGATGAAGCAAATATATAATACAGCTACTGGAAGACAGAAACAGGAATCCACAAATTCAAGGCCTTCCTGGGCAACTTAAGGAGAAACTGTCTCAAAATAGTAAACAGGAAGCTAGACATGTAGGTCAGGGTTAGAGCATATAAACACAGGCTCAATCCCCTGTGACACATAGAGAAAAAAACCGTCTACAATGTAGGCATCTCTCCTAGCTTCAGTATGATGGAATGTATCAGCGAGAATTTACTCAACAGTCAAACCATTCTACATGAGTTATACATACATCCCTCCCAGTCATGACAGACAGCACTTCATTTCATCTTAACCCTTGTTCCCGCCATTTGCTTCCTTAAACTCAAAGCTTCAATACAGACTGAAGAAACATACAACATACCTGTGTTAACGGAGGCTGACGTGACAAGATTCCTTCTCAACATATCATAGAGCGGGCTGTGAAAGAAACAACATACAAATATTTGTGTTTTTTTTTAAGTATATATTAAATATACCTGTGATATGTTACCTTCCTACTTTCTCTTAGGTAAACAGGCACAATCCTTTTCCCACAATTTTTTAATAATAATTTATATATTAAGAAGGAACCAGGCACCAGGCAGTGGTGGCTCAAGCCTTTAATCCCAGGCAGAGACAGGCGGGCCTCTGTGAGTTCAAGGCTAGCCTGGTCTACAGAGTGAGTTCCAGGGCAGCCAAGGATACACAGAGAAACTTTATCTCAAAAAAAAAAAAAAAAAAAAAAAAAAAAAAAAAAAAAAAAAAAAAAAAAAAAAAAAGAGGAGCCTCACAGAGTAGTGCTTGCATCAAACCCCAGCATTTGGGAGGTTCTTCAGGCTGGAAGATCAAGTTCAAGGTTATTTGCTAGAAACCAGGTAATATAGTGTGTGTTTAATCTCTTGGAAACATCTCATTCTATTGGGTATTTTTTAAGATTGATTGATTGATTGATTGATTGATTGATTTTTTGTGCGGTGTTCAGTCTGCATGTATGCCTGCAGGCCAGAAGAGGGCACCAGATTTCATTATAGATGGTTGTGAGCCACCATGTGGTTGCTGGGAATTGAACTCAGGACTTCTGGAAGAACAATCAGTGCTCTTAACCTCTGAGCTATCTCTCCAGCCCCCTCTACTGGGCATTTTTATCTATGAATTGTCAAGATAATTCTTTCAAGATGTACTATCTAACTGATAATAATAATTATAGCTTATACAGAGTTTTAACAAAAATAAATACAAGGCAATGCTACATAACCAGGGCCTGTGAGTTTCACGTAAGGAGCTGCATAGATTGTAGCTCAAATTAATGATTAACAATTGAGTCCCACCAGGCAGTGGTTGGGCAAGCCTTTAATCCCAGCACTTGGGAGGCAGAGGCAGGTGGATCTCTGTGAGTTCAAGGCCAGCCTAGTCTCCAAGAGCTAGTTCCAGGACAGGCACCAAAGCTACAGAGAAACCCTGCCTCAGATAACAAAAGCAAACAAACAAATGAAAAGAAAAACAAAACAACTGAGTCCCAGTAGTCCAGCTAGTTTAAATTCTTTAAACTTTAGTGTTGCGAGATGCGTTTACAGGTCCCGAGTGTATCACAACTGAAACAAAGCTTTGAAAATAACTAAGTTAACTAAGATCTTTTTGTTAAATAACTTTGAGGTGAAAAACCCAAGAGGACAATCTAAAGTTTTAAAAAGGCACAGAGTTGAATGCAGAACTCTTTAAGGTCAGGGAACAAGAACAAAGCAGCCCAACTATTAATAGCTGATGTACTTTCCTTGCTTGGTTTGGCTGATGATCAAAGGTGATTATTAATTCCTTATACTCATTTCTGTCCTCAATCTCCTGATATAAAATACTATTGATGAGTGGGCATGCACCCTAAAGATTTAAAGTAGAGCTAACTGATGCTTTTTTATATATATTAAAGTTTAGGTTTGTGATTCCTTTAAGATTCCTTGTAAGATTACCTTTCTAGATCAGTAATAAAGTAATTGGTCCTTTCTTCATAACTGCAAAATGCAGCCTGCCAGTAAAATACCTGACTGAGAAGAATACCTTGCTTGCTTACACAGTTAATCTATAACAAGTTGCTTGGGTATGAAATGTACGTGAGTTCTTGGGATATATTTTGTTTTTACCTATAATACGCAAAATGTTTAACCATGTAAGGAATATGGGAAACACGCTGTTTTTTTTTGTGTTGTTGTTTTGTTTTGTTTTTTACTGTTTTTGTAGTCACTTGAAAAACAGAATAACCACACTGTAATTCCTATATTGCCCGAAAAAACCTTTGTTGGAATATATAAATTGTAGAAAAAAGTATACAGTAGAAAGAACAGAGAGAGAACAGAATAAAGAAAAAAAGCCATCAAGAGTGTGTGAGTGTTTTTCCCTAAACCACCTCAGACAGAAAAGCCTTAGCCTATGCCGACTCCGTAGATTCCTTTCAAAGCCCTGTGCTGCTGGATGCTGGGCCCCCAGACAACAGTAGTTAATTCTTAGCAGCATACTGATTTTGAGCCTACCTTAGGCTAATGTGAGACCCTGTTTTAAAAAACAAAAAAGAAATGAACGTCCAGTCCCTGCTATTTTGTCCCCAGTAAAATTTGATCAAATTTTATTTTATTAATTATTAGTAACCCAACTGGGAGACTGCCTTTGAAAATCATTCTCTCCTTCTAGATGTCAAGTTTTACATCAGTGACTGAGAAATGCGAGTGTGAAAGGAAGCTTCAGAAGCAGCACTCACTATTAAAGAGGGTGAGAGTGGGACAGACAGACGCTCAGCTGAAGAGCACTGACTGCTCGGACAGAGAAACAGTTCAGTTGTCAGCACTCACATGGTGGCTCACATCCATCTGCAGCGTCAATTCCAGGGGATCTGACACCCTCTTCCGCAAACATAAACATAAACATGCAGACATACACATGCAGGCAAAACACTCATACACATGAAATAAAACTTTAAATTATAAAAAATGTTTTAAGAACACTAGCTTCTCAGTTAAGCCAATGACCGTACACACCACCAAGTAAGCAAAGAATACCATATAGGTCAAATTTACTCTACTCGATTCTTACTGAACTCACCATGAACCTCAAACTCCCCTGTTGTTCTGTATTTTTCTTATCAGCTCATACTTCTTCCTTTCTCTCTAATACCTCACAGACTTCTAAACCTAGTGATGGCTCCCTCCTATTCAACCTATATACAAGATATATTCAATCAGAAGCTCTCCTTCCAATCAGTCCCTCTAGAAACTGCTCCAGCTCAGCACAAACTTTGCTTCTTAAATGCACCTCAGACACTCCATTTCCCGTTTCATGTACTTCTCTTCCATAGCTCTTACTGCCATGTTATTTTACCATGTATGAAGACTGTACTGTATGTACCATCAAATCAGACTGCCCACACTTGTCACTACTGAACTTTGTATTTATCTCACTGGCTATTTAACACATTCATCCCCTAAAATACTAAAACAAAAAAGGTATACAGCTAGAGTGAGCAGGTATAAGCACTCAAAGATATATAATAAACCCTTGCCCTTTTTACCTTGGATCTTTCACAGAAAAACTCTGACGTCCAAGCAGATCTCCTAAAAGATCTCCACCACAGTATACCATATGTTGCTGCTGTTGATCATAGAGTTGCTTCACCATTATATACTGGCCTAGAAAGTGCATTACCTACATGAGAATAAAACACCATGAAATGATCCACCTGGCTACTACCAAAACCATAATTACCCATGAGTGACTTAGATATTTTGCTGAAAGAGAAAGACAATACAAGACTGCCAGTGTTTGAATGCTGATGGCATATAAGCAATCCCCAATCAGGTTAGATGTTTCCTACTACTAGGTTCATATACTCATCCATCAACAGAGCCAGATTTTTACACCAAAAAAATATTGATCTGACAGTGAAAAAAAATGTGACAAGGTAGTGTTCTATTGGCAAAAATCAAATGTTTAATGAACCATCAGTCCCAATATAAAAATCAGAGCTGGGCGGTGGTGGCACACCCCTTTAATCCCAGCACTGGGAAGGCAGAAGCTGGTGGTTCTCTGAGACTTTGAGACCAGCCTGGTCTACAAAGTGAGTTCCAGGACAGCCAGGACTACACAAAGAGACTCTGTCTTGAAAAAAACAAACAAAATTTAGGTCTTTAACAAATAATAATGTAGTCTGTCTAGCTTTTTCTTTACAAGTTTCAAAAGCTCAAAAGATTCTAAACTTGAAAAGTACCCTTTTACATGTAGATGAAGCATAACAGAATTTTTATTATATAATCTAGGTTGATACAATGTTTGACAATAAACCTGGATAAATTTTATGACAAACAGAAAGAAAGGGAATGAAAGGGGAAAGGGAAGAGATGGGGGAAAGAGATATCTACTGAAATATTTTTTAATGCTTCCATTGTTTATTTCCTTTCTACCCTCCCACTTGATTTTAAAGGTAGGTTAAAAAAAAACTTTTTACTCAATAATTCAGTTCTTGTTAAATATCACAAGCAAGTAAAAAACATCTGCAGTCTTGGCAATAGTACTAATAGATATGGCAGTTCTCAGGAAAAACTAAAAGAGCTCCATAATTTTGTTTTCTGCTAAGGAAAGGTGAAGGATCTACCATACTAACTGCAATTGTTCGAGTACATTAACATTTTATGCTATTTTCCACTTAAAGAATTCAATGTACTTTGGTAGTTTAAAAAAAGAGCTTCAAGGGGGCTGGAGAGATGGCTCAGTGGTTAAGAGCACTGACTGCTTTTCCAGAGGACCGGGGTTCAATTCCCAGCACCCACATGGCAGCTCACAACTGTCTAAACATCCAGTTGCAGGGGATCTGACACCCTCACACCAATGCACATAAAATTTAAAAAAAAAAAGTTAAACTTTTAAAAAGAAAAAGAGTGTTAAAAAAAGGAAAAAAAGAGCTTCAAGATACTAAGTTATTTAAATTCCTAAACGTTCAAAATGACTCAGTGCTCAGAAAGTATCTGACAAATGTACAATGACAAAGTCACTGCATCAAATTCCTGCCTGGCAACAAATCTGTGACTTTTTTTCACCCACACATTTTGTATTATAACTCCCAGGTCAATGAATCTGCGGTTGACCACATACATATATACATCAAAAGGAACTAACTCTAAGGGAAACAGGAAATAAGGCAAATGCTCTCCTTCAGTAACACTTCCTTCTTAGCCCAGATTTCAGAACTGTGCACATGATGGCCTCTACTCAACTGTTCTTAAAATTGGAACTCTCTTTGATAGCTTACCTCTTTCATAGTGAATACTTCCCCTTGAGCACCTGCTGCCTGCAAAATCTTCAGAAGTGGCAGTTTTGGTCGTACCTGCTGTAGACACAAAACATTAAGAGAGAATTTTGATGCACCTGACAGATCTGGAACCTATGTAATAGAAGATGATCTTGAACTCTAGGTCCTCCTGCACAAAGCCAGCACAAAGGTGATATTTTTATTTCAATTACATCGGTTTCTGGAAAAAAAAATTCTAGGAGACACTTGCTGCCTTTCTGATAAATCACTTACAATGGGAAATCTACACTTCCCTACAAGGATGACAATAGTGATACCTTTTTAAGGAAAGTCGTTGTTGGCAATGAGCAGGAAAACTAGAATCTGATGGAAATATAATGGTGTAACTGCTACGGAGAAAAAAAAGTTGGCAATCCTTGGAAAGCTAGCTCATCAGTTCAGAGCACTAGCAGCTCTTACAGCAACGCCCTGCACTCAGGCCTCACAGCTGTAGCTCCAATCCCAAGATATCTGGCATTCTTTTCTGGCCTTGGTCAGCACCACACACACCTGTGAGGCATAGGCATACATGCAGGCAAAACACTCAAACACTGTCGGGCAGTGGTGGCGCATACTTTTAACCCCATCACGCGTTGAGGCAAAGGCAGGTGGATCTCTGTGAGTTCAAATCAGCCTGGTTTACAAAGCGAGTTTTAGGACAGGCTCCAAAGCAACAGAGAAATCCTGTATCAGAGGAGAAGAAAAAAAACAAAAACAACCAACAACAAACACTCAAAAATAAAATTTTAATTAAAAAAATAAAAGAAAAAATTAAAAAGACAAAAAAATAAAAAATAAATAGACAGATTTGTCAAATAACACACCAATTCCACTGCTAGGAATCTATAAAACAACCTGAAAGGTTGCAGGGAAGGCTCTGGTTTTACACTTTCAATCCCACACTTGGGGGACCCAGGCAACAGGATCTTTAGTTTGTGGCCAGTCTGGTCTACAACGTTCCAATATAGCCAGGACCACATATAAAAACTCCCATCTCAAAGAAAGAAAGAACCAAAAAACAAAATAAAGAAAGAACGAAAGAACAAACAAAAGAGAAAAGAAAAGAAAAGAAAAGAAAAGAAAAGAAAAGAAAGACAGAAAGACCGACCAACCGACCCTGAAAACTGGACCCAGATTAGTGTTTTCTCAAATAGTCAAGATGATGACAATGAAAATCAGTAAATTGCCAGGTAGTGGTGGAGCACGCCTTTAATCCCAGCACTTGGGAAGCAGAGACAGGCAGATCTCTGTGAGTTCAAGGCCAGCCTGGTCTACAAGAGCTAGTTCCAGGACAGGCTTCAAAGCTACAGCTGTAGAAACCCTGTCTCAAAAAAAAAAAAAAAAAAAAAAAAAAAAAAAATAGAAAATCAGTAAGTTGATAGACAGTAAAACAGTATATGTTTTGTACAACCACCATTTCACTAACTATGGAGTTTGTCAGGTCTTTAGCCAATTAAGCGTCTTTGTTTTTTCACATATTACAAAATTAAAATGAAAACTGAAACACTGGAAAAAGACAACAGGGGCTGGAGAGATGGCTCAGAGGTTAAGAGCACTGGCTGCTCTTCCAGAGGTCCTGAGTTCAATTCCCAGCAACCACATGGTGGCTCACAACCATCTGTACTGACATCTGGCGCCCTCCTCTGGTATGTGGGCATACATCAAGGCAGAATGTTGTATATATAATAAATAAATCTTAAAAAAAAAAAAAAAAAAAAAAAAAAAAAAACAGATCCATTTACTGCTCTGCCATCCTATTACAGTCACACTATCTGGATTAACTTTATCTTATACATTCTCTGTATTATCTGCCTCTATTCATACACTTTTGTATCCTGTATCTTTTATTTAAAATGTCCTGTTTTCCCATAAAATAAAATAAATCATTAAAAAAAGATAGCAGTTTACAACTGTCTGTAACTCCAGTTCCAAGGGGATCTGACACCCTCACACAGACATATACACAGGCAGAACACCAATACCCATAAAATAAAATAAATTATTAAACTATCCTGTTTTGACAGTATTCATTACTCATTTTTGTATGCTGTTTGAAAGTGATCTTAGAACCCCACACAAACTAGACAAGTACTCTACAGCTAAACTATCTTCTCTGTCCCCTTACTAATTTTAATGAACACATAATATACCATTCTTATGTATCAGTTTATTATTTATTTAAACCAAGGAATGGCAAACACTGTTCTGAATTTATAAAAAGGTTGCTTCCTCCCCTTATCTCCCCTTTATTTTGGCAGCTCTGGGGATCTAATCCTGAGTCCTGCACATCCAAGGCAAGAGCGCGCTCTGGAGCTCAGCTAACCCCTACCCCTGCTGTAAATGGTTATACTAGAATATTTCCATGCCTATGAGTTTACAATTTGTTTAAGGCTACAGTACTGAAGGGTTAAGACACAAACTTTATGGCCTGCAAAGTCTAACATTTGTTTTCTGGCCCTATAAGAAAGTCTGTTGACTCCTATCCTAAATTTCAAGTGGTTCATAATTTGTGCTATCAAAAGTAATCCTACTTAGAAGCTGGGTGGTGGTTCACCACTGTAATCAGCTCTTAAGAGAGCCAAATTCTCAGGGCGGTGGTGGTGCACACCCTTAATCCCAGCACTCGGGAGGCAGAGGCAGGCGGATCTTTGTAAATTCAAGGCCAGCCTGGTCTACAAGAGGACAGGCTCCAAAGCTACAAAGAAACCCTGCCAGAGAGAGAGGAGAGAGAGGAGAGAGAGGAAGAGAGAGGGGAGAGAGAGGGAGAGAGAGGGAGAGAGGGAGAGAGGAGAAGAGAGGGAGAGAGAGAGAGAGAGAACCAGTAAAGTCATCCTAGGCCACAATACCCCGCTTCAAAAAAAAATGCTACTTGGAAAATCATCGTGCATATAATTTCTCATACTTTGGACAAACCTACCTAGAGTATTAAAGAAAGTGGAGCAGCTGGGAGATGGGAAATGGATCAGTCAGTAAAGTGCTCACTACACAGACATAAAGACCTGAGTTCATTCAGATTTCCAGCACCCACCAGAAAGTCGTATGTGGTAGGCTGTGACAAACAGACCCTTCTGGAACTCACTGGCCAGTCCAGCTCAATCAGAGAACTATATATTAAATAACAGACCCTATTTTAAAATAATAGAGTACAACTGAGGAAGACAAGTTATTTTTAACTTTTGATCTTCACATACACATGAACATACATGGGAGGGGTGCCAAGTAACTTAGAGTAGTTAATCCATATATATATATATATATATATATATATATATATATATATATATATATATATGGATATAATATATATAACCATATATGTATATTTTATACACACAAGAATCTCAGTTGTCCAACCTGCCTTAAAATCACTCTGCAGGCCAAGCAAGCTTTGAACTTTTGATCTTTAGCCATCCAGGTATTGGGATTATAGGACTATACCATCAGAACCTTCAATAAAAACATCTTAAGGCTAATACTACCTCCCATCTTCCTTAATGCTTTAGCTATAAAGATAATGGTAGAATGAAAAAGACCCCGTACTCTTCAGGTGGAAAAGAATCCATGAAATTCCATTCTAATCTAGCTGTATTGGACAGAAGACAGAGCGCTGAATAAGGAAAGGCTGCAGTTTCAACATGAGCTAGCTAGCAGCAGGTGACAGAAATGATCTGAGGGGGCTGGAGAGATGGCTCAGTGGTTAAGAGCACTGACTGCTCTTCCAGAGGTCCTGAGTTCAATTCCCAGCAACCACATGGTGGCTCACAACCATCTGTAATGAGGTCTGGTGCCCTCTTCTGGCCTTCAGACATACACACAGACAGAATATTGTATACATAATAAATAAATAAATATTTAAAAAAAAAAAAAAAGAAATGATCTGAGGCAGGCAGCTAGGGACTGTGGGATGGAAATACATGAATTCTACTACTCCAAACACATCCTGGGCATAAGCCTGAATACAAGAGTAATTAAGCTGCCTCCAAGTAAGAAAGTTCTACAGCCAACTACCTATATTTCTGAGTAATAAAGCTTCTTCTATATAGAAAAAGTTTTATTCTTTAAAAGACAAAAAACCCAAGGCAGCTGGGGATATATAGCTCAGTGGTAGAGCACCTGGCTAGCATGCATGAGGACTAAACTCAATCCCTAGAATAGGAAGGACAGGCAAAAAGACAAAAACAAAATTTAAGGAATGGGATCAGTTTAAATTAACCCTATATCAGGTGGTGGTGCATGCCTTTAATCCCCTTTAATCCCAGCACTCAGGAGGCAGAGGCAGGTGGATCTGAGTTTGAGGCCAGCCTGGTCTACAGAGAAAGTTTCAGGACAGCCAGGGCTACACAGAGAAATCCTGTGTAGAAAAACAAAAAAAAAAAAAACATTAACCCTATCTCTGAGATGAAAGACAACACAGGCTGATGAGTCTCAGGGATAGGGTTTTCTCTAAATCAAACAAATTTTATCCAAATTCGTTTAGATAAAATAAGTACCAGAAAAATTAGCTGTCATCTTCTAGGGGAACAGTCTGAGATCTTGGCAGCATCAGTAAGTTTATAACACACTATTCTATTATAGAAATGAAAAGCCTACTTTTGTGTTGGCTTCAACACTTCCTCATTGTTATGCATGAAGCCGACAGGTGCAGGCCCAGGAGTTTGTCTCCCTTGCCCTCTATCTATCTATCAACAAGACAGATGAGCTAGAGTTTTTCTAACTCCCAGTTTGCTTCATGTTATATTAACTTCTATACCAACCTACTATATCTAACACCATCATCTTCAAACACTTAGGAGGTCTAGACTAAACCTACTACTCTCCTCCAAGCTGGTCCCTGTAGCATGCCCATGTTATACAATTCTGTTATTTTTTATTTTTGTTTTATTTAAAATAAGGTCTCTAGGGGCTAGAGAGGTTAAGAGCTCAGAGGTTAAGAGCACTGGCTGCTCTTCCAAAGGTCCTGAGTTTAATTCCCAGCAACCACATGGTGGCTCACAACTATCTGTACTGATATCTGGTGCCCTCCTCTGGCGTGCGGGCATACATCGAGGCAGAATGTTGTATACATAATAAATAAATCTTTAAAAAAATAAAATAAAATAAGGTCTCTATTATTATATAGCTCAGACTGACCTCAGACTCAGATCCACCTGTATCTACCTCCTGAGTGCTGAGATTATAAAAACCTGCATCACTCCACCCAGTCCAATTGTGTTTTTAGACTGTATATTATCAAGTTTGTTTCTTTTCCTTTTATAGCCACCTCAACAATAAGACCTCTTTTATTCTAAAGTTTCACAAATAGAAAATTTTTATCTCTCTCAACATCTTAACTTTTTACATTTAAATCCTTAGTCTACCTGGAATTTGTTTTTCCAAAGATGTCTGACTATCACAAAATAATTATTTTATAAAATTAATCTATACTATATCTTTCCTTAAATTCCAGATTCTACTTTCACCGTATATTAAGGTACAGAAACATGAAGAAATGTTTCTGAAAACACAAAAAATAATTCTTAAAAGATATTTATTTACAACACACACACACACACACACACACACACACACAGAGTGTTCTGTCCATCTGCACGTATGCCTGCAGGCCAGAAAACAGCACCAGAACTCACTCATTACAGATGGTTGTGAGCCACCACGTGGTCAGAGGAAATTGAACTCAGAACCTCTGGAAGAGCAGCCAGTGCTCTTAACTGCTAAGACATCTCGCCAGCCTGAGCCATCTCTCCAGACCTAAACTAAAGCAACTTTTAAAAATTTTTTTTTCCAGTTTTTCAAGACAGGATTTCTCTGTGTAACAGCCCTGGCTGTCCTGGAACTCGTTCTTGTACACCAGGCTGGCCCCAAACTCACAGAGATCCAACTGTCTCTGCCTCCCAAGTGCTGGGATTCAAGGCGTGCACCACCATCGTCCAGCTAACTAAACTCATTTTTTAACTAAGTATTAAAGTATAAGGTCTGGGGCTGGAGAGATGGCTCAGCAGTTAAGATCATTGTCTGTTCTTCCATAGGACCCAGGTTCAATTCCCAGCAACCCACATGGCAGTTTACAACTGTCTGTAGCTCTACCTCCATGGGATTTGAAGCCCTCAAACAGACATTCATACAAGCAAAATTTCAATGCACATAAAATAAAAATAAGTATTATTCAAAAGAAAGAGCACTTGTTGCTCTTCTAATGGACCTGGGTCTGGTTCGCAGCACCACCTACACAACAGTTCACAATCATCTGTAACTCCAGTCCCAGAGAAGCCCTCTTTTGGCTTCAAAGGGACCATATGCATGTGGTTCACAGACACATATGCAGGCAAACACTCATACACATACAATAAAAATAAATCTTAAAAAAAACTGTGCAATGGGATACACCAAATCTGAGGAGATGGTCAAGAGTCTATATCCACAAACGCATAAAGATTAAACCATAGATTTTATAAGAATACATTTGCTATATTCATAGTTTAAGGCAGCCTTTTAAATAAAACCAACTAGCCTGACCTGGTGGCACATGTCTGGAATCCTAGCACCTGGGAAAAAGACAGGAGGATCAATCACATACAAAGCAGCCTGGTTTACAAAGGACATTCCAGGTCAGCTAGGGCTGACTAGTACAGGAATGCAACCTGTGTCTTTCTTTCTCAGACCTCAAAAGTGAACTGCACAAACGAAAAGAAAGAAAATCACCAAAAAAAAAAAAAAAAAAAAAAAAAAACAACTAATTACAACCAGCGGAGACAAAAAAGAACTTAGATAACCTGGTCCCAAATTCCCTATTACCCACTTCTAACCTAAAATACATGCCTAGTTTAACAAAATGTAAGAATTAAACAAGCAGGGGGCATAAGAAATGAAAACCTTAGCCATTTCAAGCTGTCTGTAACTTTCAAAAAGGTAATATAAGATTTTACAACATTGCTGGGCAGTGTAAGGCAAAGGCAAGCAGATCTCTGTGAGTTCAGGTCAGCCTGGTCTATCTACAGTGAGAAACCCTGTCTTCAAAAACAACAAAAAAAGATTTTACAACACCATCACTTCTGCTTTCATCAAATTATAATCAGTGAATTCAGCTATATGCCTCAATTCAATTTCTTAAAATTTTACAAAAAAGTAAGATACCCAATACTCATTACCTGACTGATTCTTTCTGAAGATATTCTGCAAGCACTGTCAGATGTTGAGCACTGGGCAGAGGTGGAATGTGATGTCATTTTGGCAGTGAAGACTCTGCAGTCAGCAAACTAAAAGGAAAAAAAATTATATATAAATGTAAAGTAGAAGAAACAATTTGGGCATGGTGGCACACACCTTTAATCCCAGCACTCAGGAGGTGATCTTTGTGAGCTCAAGATCAGCCTGGTCTATACAGCAAATCTAAGGACAGCCAGGGTCTATATATAGAAATCCTTTCTCCAAACAGAATGAAAAAGAAGACAAAACTGCCAGCAACGGTTTAAAAAAAAATCTGACAAATACACATATATCTCTGCACAAATGCAAAATACTCACACTGAGATTCTCAATCTCTAGTTCAGATCCAGCACAAACGCTGGAGACTAAACCATCCAAGCCTCACTCAGGTGAATCCTGAAACAGAGACAGGTTTGGACATGTTCCACTTTCAATGCTGTTGCTAATGAGTGAGTTTTTCTAGCTGAAAGTCAAATTTCCCCACTGGCTGTCAGGTGGTACCAGTAGCTCTTAAGCACAGTGCTTAAGATAAGAGCTAGAGACACATCTGGAAAATCACCAAGACTGGTGTTCTAACATGCCTGGACAAGAAACCACACAGGAAAGTGAGCCTGGTAATCTTGGTAGGGCACATTGCCAATCTCAGCATTGGGAGTTCAAGGCCAGCCTGAGGTACATAGTAAGACCTCAAAAACAAAGTTTTTAAAACTACATTTTCAGTATCACTTAGAGGAGTTTCTAAAGGAATCAAACTCAATTAGGTCAGAAGTTACTTCCTTGGAGAAGATTTTGCTGACTCCAAGAAGGGGAAAGTGATGCTACCAGAACTAAGACATTTAAGAAGTTGTGAGAACGTATACGTAACACTCACAAGGCCCTTAGTATAGCCCTCACCAATGCTGACTCCTGACAACCCCATGAAAAAAAATATGCCCCTACTAGCTTGAAACCAGAGTAGAAAGCCTGGCTTTCTCAATGTTAAGTGGTTTCTAACCTACATTTAGTCTAAGGAACTCCTAAATCTCATCTTGAAATGCCTGCTTTTGAAAACAATGTTTTTTGTTTTGTTTTGTTTTTAAGGCAGTCTCACTATATAGTCTTGGCTTGGCTGGAACTCACTTTGCTGATCAAGCTAGCCTTGTTTTAAAAGATCTGTCTGCCTCTGCCAGAATTAAAAGTATGCAACTCACAGGTAGCAAAGAGAACCGTAATTTTAACACTAAAATTTAAAACTCCTAAAAAACATAAAAATAAAGACTGGTAATTATCAATTTTTTAAGCAATAAAGTTCTTGATGTAACATGTATTTGTTCAGCTTTTTTTAAAAAGGTTTATTATGTATACAACATTCTGCCTCCAAGCCAGAAGAGGGCACCAGATCTCATTATAGATGGCTGTGAGCCCCCATGTGGTTGCTGGGAATTGAACTCAGGAACCCTGGAAAAACAGTCAGTGCTCTTAACCTCTGAGCCATCTCTCCAGCCCCCACCCCTTTCAGCTCTCTTTTTAATAAGATATCCTTGGGGTTGGGGGGATATGTACATGAGTGCAGATGCCCACAAAGGCCAGAGCATCATATCTCCCTGGAGCTGGAGCTGCAGACAATTGTTAGATGCCTGGGTCCTCTCGAGAGCACCAAAGGCTCTTAACCACAAGCCATCTCTCCTGCCCTGGTTCAACTGAATGGATCAAACGAGAATGAATACTCATTTTAAAAAAGAAAAGATGGCCAAATACAGTGGCACATTCCTTTAATCCCAGCACGTAGGAGGCAGAGGCTAGCCTGGTCTACCCAGTGAGACCCTGCCTCAAAAAATAAATAAATCAGATATTAGAGTACTTCATACCACCTTTGCTAAACACTTGAGGGTGCAGCACAAAAATGCACTACAACCATTTGTCAAGCCAGGAAATAACCTAAAAGCAATGAGGACTCAGCTAAAGAAACAGCTTACATTACCTTTTAAAGGACGATAACACAAAACACTTTAAAAAAAAAATTAGTCTACCTTATAGAAAGCTGTTGTTATTTAAAAAATTTGAGGTGCATACTTGCAAAATGATCCTTCTGTGGTTTAAAACTAATGTGTAAGAGCAAGTCAGGAAATCTGTAGGACCCAGTGATAAGAACATTAGGAAGCCTGAGGGGTTATGGGTGCTGGCCTGTCAACTTTACACATTCACATTTTTTTTCAAACAGGAGTTTATCATTGGTCTTGACCAATACAGGTAGAGTATTGTAAACAATCCTTTGAAGCTAAAATACTTTTTTCCTAGCAGGAATGAAGGGGAAAACTAAATCTGAATTGATATTCAGCAACTTATGTTATGCTCAAGTTTCTGGTCCCCAAAAGAATTCAAGGAGCCGAATTTCTGACGCAAGTTACATGAAGGTTTTTAATATTCAAACTCAAGTTTAGACCAACCCCTTTCCAGCACCCCAGCATGGTGGGTGCAGAAAGTGCAGGCAGGGAGCCCTGGGAGGGCAGAACTTTTAAAGGGGAAACGCTGTAATCAGGGGAGTTCATGTCCTGATGTCTTGGGATTGGGTAAGGAGGGCATAGGGTAAGGTAGTTTCTGAAATCATTGGTCAGTTTGGGGGCACAAAAACCTAACAAAGAGCCATTAATAACTGACAAGGTATCTTCAAGGACAGGAGGCCGCCTAATAATATCTGGACCTCATTAAATTTTATAGCCGTGCTCCTTAGCTCCTTAATTGTCTATTTTTAGGTTATCTGTTCAGACTTTGCTATCGCTACACACATTTCTGGAGCTGAGATCCCCCCCCCCCCAATTCATTATATGGCTTAAGATGAAACCCCTTCTTTAAAATGGAGTTTGCAAAGTCAGGTCCTCACACTTACACCTGCTATTAAAGGTTAAGTATCTTTTGACAGACACATCCCATGCCTAGTGGGGCTTCCTAACCCACACAGGCCTTTCTTGAACAGGATTAAGACAGGTGTTTTATTCAGGTTGTTATGGTTTTGGTCCCTGGTCCCTTTAAGAGACAAGCCACGCCCACTCCCTCCCCCATCGGCTGAGGCAGGCTGATCTTCAGCTTCCAGCCTGAGCTCACACTCTTTCCATCTTCCTCTCAGAGGCAGCTTCACTTCTGCCTCTCTCCCCACTTCTCTGCTTTCCCCCCTCCCCCTCTTCTCCCTTCATAACCCCCTGAACAAATATTCAACCTCACTCCGCTGTCATGTCTATCCATGTCCCTGTCTCCTGCCCGCCCACCATGTGTCTCCCTGCCTGGGACCAACCACAGCCACTGCTAGGGGACCAGCAGCCATCTCTGCCTGGGACTGGCTGCTCCCAGAGCCTGCTGCCACATCCACTCTGGGACCGGCTGCTCCCAGGCCCCGCTGTCTGCCGCCACATGGCCTGCTACCACCATTTGGGACCTACAGCATTTCTGCTGCCTACTGCCGCCGGGGATCTTAAAGCATTTTTTAAAAAAATATAAAACAGGGGGCTGGAGAGATGGCTCTGAGGTTAAGAGCATTGCCTGCTCTTCCAAAGGTCCTGAGTTCAATTCCCAGCAACCATATGGTGGCTCATAACCATCTCTAATGGGGTCTGGTGCCCTCTTCTGGCCTGCAGGCATACACACAGACAGAATATTGTATGCATAAAAAATAAATAAATATTTAAAAAAATTATAAAACAGGTGTTGCTTAATAGTGGTCTGAAAATGTGGGGAGGTACAAAAATCACTGGGAGGTGTGCTAATTAAAGTTCATATTGTGAGGGCCGGGCCAGCCATGATAATCGGTCACCTAAAGTAAGTTCTTTACTTTTATCGCCTGGAACTCTGGTCATCGATGAATTTAAACAGGAGACCTGGGTCTCAGTGGGTTCCCCTGAAGCAATACCTGGTGGCAGAAAAGAACCATAGGCTGAGATAACCCAACCCCCCACCCCCAAGGGCAGACCATTCAAAGGAAAAGCCTGACATTCCAACCGCTATAGATAGGATCACCTGCCAGGGCACCTCACCAGAACGCCCCTAGACAAATGTCAGACAATCAGGGGTCCTGAACCTCAGAGACCCCCCTCATCCCCACCTTTACTACTATAAAAACCCAATTCTAATTGAGCTCGGAGCTCTCCGGATATTCCAACACGTTGGACATGCGGAGAGACCTAGTTTGCAAAATTGATTAAAATAAAGGTTCTTTGCTTTTACATCTGTTGGCTTTTGTGGGGACCCCGCGGATTTGGGCATAACAATATTCGCAGGCCAGGAGAGGTGGAGGAGCAGGCTGGGAGGCAGGGCCAGGTGGCTCGTCGTGAGTTCGAGGCAGGCCTGGTCTACACAGCAAGTTCCAGGCTAGTCAGGGCTGGTTACACATTGAGATCCTGTCTCAAAAACATAGAATAAAATAAAATAAAATTAATATTCGTGGAGGATAATAATCAATACCCGCGGTCCGTATGTGGACCGCAAACGAACGCCTTTCAAATACTAGAGCCGACAGTCTGCAGCCCTTAAAAATTATTCAACTCTTAAATCACGCCAATGTCACTCTCCCGGTCCCCCTTCCGCCGACCCTTTAAGTTCCCAGCACTCTTCAAATCTGAGGTGCAGTTAAAAACACCTGCGCCATCACTTCACTTTCAGTCAGTAACTGCAAAAACCCGTTTCACCGCACTCCACTTTTCTCCTCCGCGGGGCCGTGGCGCCACCCTTCCCCCACACACACAGCCTCTCCCGCGGCCCCGCGGCCCACGCCGCCCTCCGCCCCGGTTCCCCCCGCCCGCTCGCCAGCTACGTGGCCTCCGGGCCTCCCGTCCTCTCCCCCGCATACCCCGGTGGCCAGACCCCTCTGCCACACCTTACGGTCGCGCCACGAGTCGCTTCCCCTCCGAGCTGGGGGAGGGGCGGCAGGAAGAGCTCCTAAGGCCTCCGCAGCATTTTTGAAACTGCGAGCAACGGCAGCTCGACTTCCGGCCTCTCAAAGTCGCGTTTGCGAGAGCTTCCGGGGAGGCAGTCGAAACCATAGAGAAACCCATGGAGGACTAGAGGGCTAGAAAGGCTGAAGAACCTACCATCGAGTACATGCTAATCCAGGAAGAGAGTCTCCAGTCGTGGACGATGACCGCTAGAGATAGTTATGTATTTATTTTACTTTTCAGACAGGAAGTCTGTGTGTAGCCCTGGCTGTTCTGGAACTCACTATGTAAACCAAGCTAGCCTCGAACTCACAGAGGTCCACTTCGTCTGCCTCCCGAGTGCTGGGATTTAAGGCGCGCAACACTATGCCCTACATAAAGAGGTTTTGAAAGAATAGGGAGAACTGTCGGGATCTTGCGATATGTACAGCGATGTCCCCGGCGATCAAAACAGAAGAAAGCTAAGAGCATAATCAGAGATGGCCTTTAGATCCTCAGAAAACCCTTAATATAATTTAATCATTCTTACTCCCCAGGGGTGGCCGCCAAGGGAAACGGCATCCCAATTGTTACTCAATGGGGAACATACAACTGGTTTATTCACGAATGACTACAAAATTAGTGATAAATGCTAAAAGAGAAGGGCGAAGAACAGTGAGACATATCTTAACTTGGATCACAGAATCAGGTCATGCTTCCCCACCACCCACTGGGGTTGAGAAACTCCCTCAAGCAAACTGCCGGTGCCAAACAGCATCACCTACCCTAGATAACCTCATTTATTTCGGTATAATTCTGAGTGAGAGGATTTTCTGAGCTGAAATATTTTGTCTTGTAGTTTCTTCTTAATAGCTAGGAGTTTTTGGAGGACAGTACGAATTCATTACTTTCTATATTAAATGCTACCCGTTTTTTGTTTTTGTTTCTTTTGTTTTGTTTTTGTTTTGTTTTTGTTTTGTTTTGTTTTGTTTTGTTTTGAGACGGGGTCTCTATGTATCCCTGGCTGTTCTGGCACTCTGTGTAGACCAGGTTGGCATTGAATTCACAAAGATCCTCCAGCATCTGCATCAATCCAGAGTGTTGGGTTAAAGGCGGGCCACGCTCCTACCCAGTTCTGTGGAGACAGCTGCCACATCCCAGCCCCAATCCTCTCAATTCTCTACAAGCTAAGCCTACTGATCCTTTGATTATTTCTTTTTGATATGTCAATGAGCCACCTTGTTACCCTGAACAAGAACTTGTTTGTGTTAAGATGTGGCGCCCAGAAATAGATGAATACTTATGCAAAGAAAGCAAGACTGGGGCTGGAGAGATGGCTCAGTGGTTAAGAGCATTGCCTGCTCTTCCAAAGTTCCTGAGTTCAATTCCCAGCAACCATATGGTGGCTCATAACCATCTGTAATGAGGTCTGGTGCCCTCTTCTGGCCTGCAGAAATACACACAGACATAATATTGTATACATAATAAATAAATAAATTTAAAAAAAAAGAAAGCAAGACTGTACTCTCCCTTGATTTACACATTACATGGTCCCTACTACGAACTTATTAATTGGGCATTTTGAGAGACAGTATGAATTTATTATTTCCAATGTAAGCATTACTCCCATTCTTTTTGTTTTGCTTGAGGCAGGATCTCACAAGTAGCTCTGGCTGTCCGAAATCACTAGGTAGACCAAGCTGACCTTGAACTCAGAAGATCTACTGGCTTCTGCCTCCAGAGCGCTGGGAATAAAAACCTGCACCACTGTGCCCAACTCCTACTTAGAGCCTTTCCCAATGGGAGAGTCAGAGTTTTCTGAAAGCTCTGAGGAAGTGACTCTCTTTGTACAGTCTCTGAGGACAAGCTTGAAATCAACAATTGATTGCCTCAAAAGAGAGGGAAGGGCATTTTTAGGTAAAACCCAGTCAAGTATTTCCCCTTCTCCCTTTGTGCAAATACTTTTTGTTTGGTTGATTTAGTTTGGCTCTCTTCTGTTTTGGAGACAGGATCACATTCTGTAGTCCAGGCTGGCCTGTAATTCGTTGTATAGGTCAAGCTGGTCTGGAACTAGAGGCGGTCTTCTGCCTGCTAATTCTGGGAATGCAAGCGTGACCCACATGACTGACATCGCAAGTTCTGGGTCCCCAAGAGCTATATCGCGAGATTCACTCTCAAATTAATTAATTTCCCAACAGGAATTTGCTATTTTTTGAATAATATCTGACTAACTTAGATTCCTCCTACTGTCTGCTGGAATCAGACTTAGAATCCCCTCATGCAGTTCTGATTCTTTAAAATGAACAGTCTAGAGCAGGGGTTCGCAACCTTCCTAACGCGGTGACCCTTCAATATAGTTCCTTATGTTGTGGTGACCCCCCACCGTTAAATAATTTCATTGCTACTTCATAACTGCAATTATGCTACTGTTCTGACTCGTAATGTAAATATCTGATATGCAGGATATCTGAGATGCGTCGCTTGTGAAATCGTCTTTGGGTCCCACCCTCTTCACCGAGAGGGCTCAATCCACAGGTTACAAACAGCTATTTAGAGGCTCCCAAAAAAATAAGACCTGAGGGTCAGGCAGCTGGCCCAGCAGATAAAGATAATTGCCCCAAGCCTGAGTTTCAAAAGTAAAAAAAAAAAAAAAAAAAAAAAGAAAGGAAGGCCTGGAAAGTGGCCCAGTAAAGGAGTCTGATAGTCAGGTGAAGAAAATTTAAATCTAATTATGGCTGAGCTGCCGTCACCCTTGGTGAGAGCCAAAAGGTCAGCGCTTTCCCTTCTTATTTTTCTAAATATTTATCAGCACAATTTGTCTTCATCTAAAGCCTTAACAAGGAAGGGGACTGGAGAGAGTGCTGGCCTCTCTTCTGGAGAACCCAGGTCTGATTCCTAGCACTCACACGGCCCTCCTCACCTATCTGTAACTCCAATTCCAGGTCATCCGACGCTCTGCTCTCTTCCAGCCTCTAAGGACACCGTCTACAAGTGATACACAGACATAAAACAGGCAAAACACCCATACACAGAAATAACTTTGTTTGTTCATTTTCTAAAGACTTTGTAGCTCTAACTGTCCTGGAACTCAAACTCACAGAAGTTCACCTGCCTCTGCCTTATGAGCAGATTAAAGGTATGCGCCACTGTGCCAAGCCATAATTAACTTGTTAAAACAATGCCTTAATAAATATGTCAAACAGAACAAGGCTTAGAAAATAGAGCCTTTACCAGCACGTGGAGGGCCCTGCTTAAATAAATAAATAAACAAATGGAGCCTTACCCATCACATTGACACTGATATGCTGTAAACGTTGAGGGCCCATATCTACCAATCAAATAAACTTAGCAAAAAATAAGCTGGTTAAAAGTTCATAACTCATCTTGTTATCTGCCACTTCCTTCTCAAAGAAGTCTGTTCCCATAAACAAACAGGAAGTCTGATCTGGTCTAGCTGTTTCTTGAAACCAGAGCATTACCCAGTTATATATCTTTAGTGTCTCAAGCTGTAAAATAAAATGGATGAATTAGCTTGTCTATGGCCCTTTTCAATTTTAAAAGAACTAGAAGACAATTCCTGAATTATAACTTTCTGAAACAAAGCTAGAGTGCTAACCCCCTCATCCATAGAAAAGGATATGAAGAAGAATGTTTCCTTCTTCCTACGGAACAGTACTTAACTACACAAAGAAATTGCCTCTCTGACATCTCCCAGCTTCAAACTCAAAGAGTATCATTTTCCTGAGTCTGGTATTTATCTGCTCCATGCATTTCTTTAGAGGTTTAGGATTTTGTTTTGCTTTGCTTTGTTTTTTGAGATAGGGTTTCTCTGTGTAGCTTGGAACTCACTCTGTAGTCCAGGCTGGTCTAGAACTCACAGAGATACGCCTGCTTCTGTTTAGGATTTTTAAAACTTTTATTTATTGTGTGGAGGTTAGAGTTGTTTTCCTCTTTCCATGATGTGGATTTCAGGGTTCAAATTCAAATCCTCTGTGTAGCCCTAGTTGACCAGTTGCACTATTAGATCAGGCTGGCCTCGAACTCACAAAAATCGTCTGCCCTTGCTCTGAAGTGCTAGAATTAAAGGCCTACGCCACTATGTCTGGCCCTATTACACTTTTGGGTTTTTTTTCTTTTTTCTTTTTGGTATTCTTTTGTTTGGTTGGGTTTTGGGTTTTTTTGTTTGTTTCTTTCTTTCTTTCTTTTTTATTTTTCTCTCTTCTTTTGTTTTTTTGTTTTTCGAGGCAGAGTTTCTCTGGAGCCTGTCCTGGAACTAGCTCTTGTAGACCAGGTTGGCCTCAAACTCACAGAGATCGACCTGCCTTTGCCTCCGGAATGCTGGGATTAAAGGTGTGCACAACCATCGCCGGGCTCTTTCTTTCTTTCTTTTGTTTTTTTATTAACTAATTAATTAATTTTGTGGCAGGGTGTAGATAGTCCTAGTCCTGGCTGTACTGGAGCTCACTTTGTAGACCAGGCTGGGCTTGAACTCACTGAGATCCACCTGCCTCTGTCTCCCGAGTGCTGGAATTAAAGACGTGCGCCACCACTGCCCAGCTGAATTTTATTTTTATAGTTGCATCAAACTCTTAAGTGTTTTACTATAATTTATATTCTTCTTTTTGTTTTTTTTTTCATGCATGTGTGTTCCACCTGTGTTCAGGTACTCACAGAGGCTAGAGAAGGCGTCAGATCCCTTGCGTCTGGAGTTACAGGCAGTGTGTGCTGCCTGATGTGGGTGCTGGCAATTGAACGCAGGTCCTCTGCAATAGCAGCAAGTGCTCTTCATCTCTCCAGCCATCTCTCCAGCCCCGCAACTTATGTTCTTATTCCTCATTGTCAAGTTCAATGATGGCAAATCATATAATTATGGTTAAATTCCTTTTCATTGGTGTATAGTGATGTTATTGTTCAGCCATAAGCTGAATTGTACATAGGTAGAATGAATTGTTGTGTAGTTAGCCCCTGTGTTAGTTTTCCAGGGTTGCCATAACAAAATACTACTGGGGGCTTACACAATGAAAATTAATTTCCTCTCAGTTCTGGATCCTTAAGTCAAAGATGATGGAATCATAGACTTGTTTCTTTCTGATTTTTCTCTTCTTGGCTTGTAGTTGGCTGCCTTTGGCTGAGTGCGCATGGGGTCATCCTTTAGCCTGTGTGTTGTCTGTACTTTTATTTATTTTTTTTAAGATTTATTTGTTAATTATGTATACAGTATTTTGTCTGCATGTCTGCTGCAAGCCAGAAGAGGGCACCAGATCTCATTACAGATGGTTGTGAGCCACCATGTGGTTACTGGAAATTGAACTCAGGACTTCTGGAAGAGCAGTCAGTGCTCTTAACCTCTGAGCCATCTCTCCAGCCCTTATTTTGTTCTTGAGACAGGGTTTCTCTATGTAACAGTCCTGGCTGTCCTGGAATTCGATTTGTAGACCAGGCTGAACTTAAATGCACAGATCCACCTGCCTCTGCCTCCTAAGTGCTGGGATTATAGGTGTGTGCTACCATGCCAAGCTTGTTCTATTTTTTTTTAATTATAGCAAACCTTAGCTCCAGGACAGGCTCTAAAGCTGCAGAGAAACCCTGTCTCGAGAAAAAAAAAAAAAAAACAACAACAACAAAAATAATAATAATTATAGCAAACTTGTGGAGGTCAAAGGACAACCCATATCAGTTGGTTCCCACGGGATCTGAGGATCAAACTCAACTAATAATGCTTCTGTAGTAAGCACCTTTACCTGTTGAGCTGTCTGGCTGGCACTTGTCTGTTTTTATTTCCTCCTTTAGCCATAATAGATCGGGGTCTACCTCTATGTCCTTATTTTATAGTAATTACTCTGTTAAAGGCATTGTCTCCAAGAACAGTCAGGTGGTAAGGTGCTGGAGGGGAGGACTTCAATAGGAATGTGCCATGTGCCAGGGACACAATGCAGCCCCTAACATTAACATAGTGAATAGTTTTAGATTTTTTTCCTGGTGTTGTCCAGGCTGGTTATGAATTTGCAAGTTTCTACCTCAGCTCCCTACTAGCTCAGACTGTAGGTGTGGGCTCCCATGCCCAGCTGCATTCCATTTAATTTTTTCCTCAGCCAGTTGGTGGTGACACACACCTTCAACCCCAGCACTCGAGAGGCAGAGGCAGGAGGATCTCTGTGAGTTTGAGGCCAGCTTGGTCTGTAGAGTGAGTTCCAGGATAGCCAGGGCTGATACACCAAGAAACTCTGTCTTAAAAAAATTTTTGTTTTTTCTCTCTTCACAAATATTTCAGTGGTAGAGCACTCAGGTAGCATGTACTGCATCCTTGATAGAATTCCCAGCACCACAATAAATAAGTAAAGGATTTCTTATTGCTTGTTACAAACAATGCTGTAGTGACCTTTAAAGCTTGTCTCCCTATACACTCTATGGAAAATTATTAGACAGTATTGACAATACTGTGTAATTCAGTAGCTAATACCAGGGTGCTCTACAAAGTCATTAGAGAGTTAGTTATACAAGGACATAAGGGATCTGTTGCTCCATGTCTTTGCCTACCTTTACAATCTGCCGATTATACAAACCCTGACACACGTGAGACAGTCACTCACAGCGATTTGTTTAGCAAGGCTGAAGGTTGTGTTTCTTTTTCCTTTTTTAAAAATCAACACAACTAATCAGTTACAGTTGGAAAAGGTGTTGAGAATGGATCACGGTGAAAAAAGAAAACCCAAGTTTGTAGACATTGCTTGTCTACACTCGGTCATGAGGTTATCCCGCACTGTGCAGGGCAGCTGCACTAGTTGGCAGCCTCTTTGCAGGTGCAGTCCCTGGACCCATGTCATGCAGCCCCCAGGCAGCAGGTGCAGCCACTCTGCAGCCTTTGCACTAGCAGGAGCCTGTAAGGGAGCCGGTTGAAGTCAAGATGAGGTGAAGTCACAGGACAGATTCTGACAGTTGAGCTAGCAAGCGGCATGAGTTTTTCCATATTTATTGATCTAAGGTTTGTCAGATATGAATTTCCTACTAATAACCTTTGTTTTGGCTTTTTCATATTAATTTGCAGGAAGGCCTTGGGTTTTTTTTTTTTTAAAGGAAGAAATCTCTGGCTGTCTTTACTCTGCTATACCAAATACTTTTTATTTGTTTATTGATTTATTTATTATGTATACAATATTCTGTCTGTGTGTATGTCTGCAGGCCAGAAGAGGGCACCAGAACTCATTACAGATGGTTGTGAGCCACCATGTGGTTGCTGGGAATTGAACTCAGGACGTTTGGAAGACGAGGCAATGCTCTTAACCACTGAGCCATCTCTCCAGCCTTGTATACTGGGGATTCTAATCCTTGGTTATGTGTATTATAATTACACCTCCATAACTTGTTTCTGCTATTTAAATTTTGTCTTTTAATGAATAGAAGTATTTTGTTTGGTTGATCTGGCTTTGATTTTGTTTTATTTTGTTTTTCGTGACATGAACTCAAGTCACCTAAACTGGCCACAAACTCACTATGTAGCAGAGACTGATCTTTAACTCCTGACCCTCCTGCCTCTACCTCCCAGGTGATGGGATTACAGGAATGTCACACTATTGACCAGTTTAAAGGGTTTTTTGATAAACATATATTAAATTTTATTCTCTTATGTTTTCAGTCATTTATATGTTATTTAAGGGACTTTGTCTTTAGATAAGAAACATGTGCTGGTATATTTTCTTCTAAAACTCTCAAAGATTTGAGAGTTTCAAAGAGTAAACAAATGTAACATAAGAGAATGCAACACATCTTTGCATCATTAAAAGAATGTTCCACAGAATAAACAAATGTAACACATCTTAAAATAATATTCCACAACAAACCTGTTTAGAACTGATCTTTCTTTCTTTCTTTCTTTCTTTCTTTCTTTCTTTCTTTCTCCCTTTCTTTTAATGTGCATTGATGTTTTGCGTGCATGTACGTCTGTGTAAGGGTGCTGGGTCCTGGAATTACAGATAAGTGTGAGCTGCCATGTGGGTGGTGGGAATTGAACCCTAGTCCTTGGGAGAACAACCAGCATCCTAAACTACTGGACCATCTGTCCAGCAGAGAGGTAATTAAGGTTTTCTGGATTGTTTTAAATTATGTATGTCAGGACGTATGTGCATCCCAGTGCAGGTGCTTAGGGAGGCCTGAGGTGTGAGATCTGCCTGAAGCTAATGTAACAGGCAACTATGAGTCACCGGATGTGGGGCAGGGAAATAAACTCTTGTCTACTGGAAGAGCGGTAAGCGCTCTTAACCACTAAACCCACGCTAGCCTCAGTGTCAAACCTTTTGTACATCTCTATTCTGTTGTTTTTCCTTTTTAGGTGTGTGTGTATGTGTAGTTGTGCTCTCGGATCCCCAGGGGTTGGACCTTCAGGCAGCTATGAGCTAGGGTTCCCTGGAAAAGGGGCATGCAGGCCTTACCATATAGTCCTATGCCTCCAGACCCCATCAATATGAAAGTAAATCTCTTCAAGTGGCGTTGCTAGACAAAGCAATTACTCTGAAGACAATTACGAAAGGAATTAAGGGAAAGCAAAATCCGCCAACAAAAGCTTTTTATGGTCCCATTCCCAAGCCAGTTATGTAGCAACGAGCTGTACTCAAATTACTAAGGAAGCTAAAGAGCATCTTTCCGTGGCGGTGGCGAGCATTCCCTTCTCTGGCTTAATAGGGCTTCTGCGGTAGGTGTCACAGCTGGTGACTTCCGTGGTGTGCCACGTAAAATTACCTGAACACGGTCAAGCGACTCGTGGGGTAATCTCAACACCCCTCCTCAGCGCATTCGCTAAAGAACACCATGTTCGAAGTCGCTCTTGAAACTCCTTTTCAACCCTGCTGCAAAGGTTTTAGCACGGACGTCGCCACTGGTGTGAACGACAAAATAGGCCTGAGTCTGTTACTACAGAGTTTCAAACGTAATTAGTTCACAGATCAAAGTCCACCTAATGAGGGAAAACGTGAATCTCACAATTGCGAAGGACGTAGTAACACAACAGGAATCTGAACTGCTTTTACTCTCGCGAGAATACGGCATTTAGGGAGGGTCCACTTGCCCAAGGTTTCCTGCTCTTATGTAAAGCGCTGTAGGAAACCAGCTTCACGAGAGCCCGGATAGCTCAGTCGGTAGAGCATCAGACTTTTAATCTGAGGGTCCAGGGTTCAAGTCCCTGTTCGGGCGCTTAGACTTTTTTTCATTTTGGCTAAATTCAGTTGTAAAAGAAGTCTAGGAAAGACAACGCGTTTCTTAAAAGAATGTTCATTATTCTATTGACATTGTTAAATACAGTTGAAAGAGAAGTGGTCCCTGAAATTTATACAAATTTAAGGGTAGCCCAAACTAAGTAACGTATCATTCTTTTCTGGTGAGGATTGGTGAGTCTACCGACTCGGAACCCGACCTTCCTTACGCGCGGAAGAACAAAATCTTGCCGGTACTAAGAGTATGTATCCTTAAATCTCTCAACTCTACGAAAATTACACCTAATTGTATTTTGAGTAAAGTAACCTTTTTCTTAAGGGATTGATTAATAATACATTTGAAATGCTCAGCAACTGTATGACTTTTCATGCAAAATATCCAGCCGCCCGAACAGGGACTTGAACCCTGGACCCTCAGATTAAAAGTCTGATGCTCTACCGACTGAGCTATCCGGGCGCCCTATAAGGCAACTTTCTCTTCTATTTACTTGATATAATGGTAACCTACTACCTTTTTTTACCTGACGAGCTAAATTTAGATTTTAGTTAGCTATTAAGTATGTTTTTTAATGTTTTAAATTGCTATTTACTTTTCTTTTTTGTTCCACTTACCTAATATATGTTTTCTTTGATGTTTGATTTGATAAATTGCCAGTATCTACTAAACTCTCTAAAACAATATTAATGCTAATCAATTACAGAAAAATGGACAAACAGGGTGAACATTGACACGTCACAATTTGAGTAGGCTCTTTTTATTACACGTTTTCTCTTCTATCACTCTTAATTTCATTCCTCTGGACCACATTCCATTTCTTCCGTTAATGAAGAATAATACTGTCATTCTCCCGACAATGGAGCTGTTCAATTACACCCTCCTTGCACAAGGGCCAGATATGCTGATCAGAGGGTCTACTAATTCAAGGAAAGAGAAGTAAATGGAGATGGAAAGGTGGTTCTGAATCTAGATCGTATAAGAAGGGAGTTTAAACTTTTTGCATTTTGATTGAGTTTTTCTTTTTCTTTTCCTTCAGCCTCCCCAAACGAATTTTTCCAAAGCAAGATTTGTAGAAGCCGGGCGGTGGTGGCGCACGCCTTTGATCCCAGCACTCGGGAGGCAGAGGCAGGCGGATCTCTGTGAGTTCGAGACCAGCCTGGTCTACAAGAGCTAGGTCCAGGACAGGCTCCAAAGCTACAGAGAAACCCTGTCTCGAAAAACAAAACAAAAAACAAGAAAACCAAAGCAAGATTTGTAGACCTAAGGAAACCAAACTATAGTACTGAGAGTAAAAATCAATCGATCAACGGGAGATGGTGATGTACACTTTAAACCCAGATTCCAGAGACAGAGGCAGAAGGATGTCCAAGTTGGAGGCGAGCCTGGTCTACACAGTGAACAACATGTTCTTCCGCACTCCACAGGCACCCACACAGCATACATAACAAAGACATAACATATGTACGTAGTTAAAGATTAAAAAAAAACTTACAAATATAATGAGTTTCCAGATCCGACACTTGGGCCGTGGAGCATAGACAATGAGTGTCAAACACTGATGAGGAACTTCATCTTTGCTTCTGAGTACTTGAAGCTCCTAAACACAGACAACGGCAAAGTAGCTCAGTCTTGGTAGGAGAAAATTTCCTTTCCTAGAACTGTGTGGTTCTTTAAGAACCATGACTATTCCAACTGTGGGAGCCTATATAGGCCAGGGTCTGTATCCACTCGAGGGGATTAGTCAGGTTACCTGTCAGATCCCTTCTGCTCTACTTAGGGTTTTATTGCTGTTTTAAAAGCCGAGTCCGTACTCAACTTAGGAAGGAAAGATTTGTTTCAGTTTACAGTCCCTGTGTCACGTCACAGTCCATGGTGGGAGGGTGGGGAAGGGCAGGAGCTGATGCAGAGACCATGGAAGATTATTTCTTACTGACTTGCTTAGTCTGCTTTCTTGCTAGCAAATCTTTCCTTCCTAAGTTGTGTATGGACCCAGGACCACTAGCCCAGGGGTGGTACTGCCCACAGTGAGCTGAACCCTCCCACATCAATCATCAATCAAGAAAATACGTCACAGGCTTACCCACAGGCCAGTTTAGTGAAAGCATTTTCCCAGTCGAAATATTCTTTTCCCCGATAATTCTAGGTTGCGCC
This sequence comes from Arvicola amphibius, assembly GCF_903992535.2. Lineage (NCBI taxonomy): Eukaryota > Metazoa > Chordata > Mammalia > Rodentia > Cricetidae > Arvicola > Arvicola amphibius. The sequence continues at coordinate 87,057,989 of NC_052058.2, read as the reverse complement.
AAGTTGACATATAACAAGCCAGCATACCCTCAAAATGCAAAATTTCACTATTCTGCTATTCAAATTAAGTCTGAAGGAACAAGCTCAAAATGTACAAGGATGGCTGGTTAGACGGTGCAGTGGGTTAAAGGTATTTGTCGCTGAACCTAATACCATGAGGGAGAATAGACTCCCACACTCTGGTGTGCATGCCCACACACATACAAAGACACGCAAAAACACGTGATTAAGATAAAAAAATAGGGCTGGAGAGATGGCTCAGTGCTTAAGAACACTGGCTGCTCTGAGTTCAATTTCCAGCAACAACATGGTTGCTCACAACCATCCTCAATGAGATCTGGTGCCCTCTTCTGGCGTGCGGGCATACATGCAGGCGGAACATTACATAAGAAAAAAAAATCGCCTTTAGTGAGTTCCAGGACAGGCTCCAAAGTAACACAGAGAAACCCCGTCTCAAAAAAACAAAATAAAATACATAAAGTAAAAATAAAAATAAATAAATTAATTAATGCATGAGAACGATTTACTGGTAAACTGTTGTGTTCAGGCACTGAACCTATGGATTAGGAAATAAACAGGCATGGAGCCATGAGCAGTCTCGGAACGCTGAGCCTAGAAGCAAACATGTTTAGCATAAAGAACTAAACCCAAGAGGGACTGGAGAGATGGTTCAGTGGTTACGAGCACATCACTTTCAGTTACTGCATAGGAGCCTACATGGCAGCTAAAAACGTCCCTGTAGCTCCAATTCCAGGGGCTCCAACAACCTCTTTGGTTCTCCTCGGGGCTCCTGTATGCACCTGGTGGCCTCCAAACACACATACCCCATACATGTAAGTAAATAAGTCTTTAAAGAGATGCACACATGGGGGCTGGAGAGATGGCTCGGTGGTTAAGAGCATTGCCTGTTCTTCCAAAGGTCCTGAGTTCAATTCCCAGCAACCACATGGTGGCTCACAACCATCTGTAATGAGGTCTGATGCCCTCTTCTGGCCTGCAGGCATACATGTAGACAGAATATTGTATACATAATAAATAAATAAATATTTAAAAAAAAAAAGAGATGCACACAGCAGTAAACACGGGAGATGAGGAGCAGTGGAATACGTCTTATTGAAAACTCCAGCCTTGGCCATTATATAAGGAAACCACACTATCAGAGTGGAGCTGATGTCATGTGAAATGTGGAAGAAACTGTAAAGAACCAGAGATGTTGATTCGTTAATTTCTGTATATATTGATTGAGCACGTTAGACTTACAGCAAGCAAGAAAAATATCCCTTGCTTTGCTCTGTCTCTATGCATGAGGTGTGTGGATGAACCACACCTCTGAATTTTGGAAGCCCTGGAAGAACTTGCTATGTAGACCAGACCAGCCTCAGACTCACAAAAATCTGCCTGTTTCTGGCCCTAGAGGACCAGGATGAAAGTTCTGGAACACTATGCCTTGTAGGCCACATTTTAGAGGAAGGGAGATGGCATCTGTCCAGGCTGCCTGAGAGGAACAGGAATAAGGAGACTTATTTTTCCTACCCAAAGGCCCTTCTTATTGCTGGAGGAAAAGCCAGAAGTTTCGAGTTTAACTGACTAAATGGCAATGGCGAGTCAGTAAACTGCTTATCGAGTATCTCCTATTTCCAAAACTGAGCAGGATGGCAGGAAGGAACACGGCAAGTAAGGAAGGAACTTGAAGAGCACCCACTGTACCTACCGGCGGAAGTAAAGGGAGGTAGAGCGAGAGAGAGAGTTGGCCAGGCACAGAGCAGGCTAAGGAGAACGATTTTATCTTATCAGAGGTTTGGCTCATTCAGACTGGGGGGCCCCGTTTGAGGTAGCAGGAAATGACTCTGCTTCGCATCTGTTGTGTGAAAACACCATTACAGGTGCCTTCTCAGACCTTGCCGTGCAGGAACCTTCCCTGGTTCTTCCTGAAGCAGCGCCTTACACTGACTGCTGTATCTAATGTTTCCACTAGAGGGCAGGCGAAACTCACAGATTCTGTGAATGGAGCGTCCGGTTCATTTTCAGTTTTATTTCTTTTATTTTTAAATTTACACGTATGTGTACCTGTTTGACTCTGCACCAAGTGGAGACCATGCCTGTGGAGGCCAGAGGAGGTTTTGAAATTCTGGAACTGGAGTTACAGACAATTGTGTGCAGCCTGATGTGGGTCCAGGAACTGAATCCCAGTCCTCTGAAGGCAGCGAGTCATCTCTCTAGCCTTTGTTATTTTTGAGATGAGGTCTCTTATATCCGGGTCTGGCCTTGAGCTTGTCACCCTTCTTTCTTCCCCTCTGGACTGAGATTATATGCAAGCGTTGCCAAACCCAGCTGGGGCACTCGGGAGACAGAGGCAGTTGGATCTAGATAGAATGAGTTCCAGGACAGGCTACACAGAGAAACCCTGTCTCGATAAACAAACAGACAAAGAGGCAGTGGCTGGAGGATTGTTGTGAGTTTGAGACCAAATCAGACTATAGTGAGATCCCGTCTTTCAATAAAAACAAACAAGCTACCCTCCCCCTAAAAGAGACAGAGAGAAGCAGAGGACAGTAGAAGACAAGAGAACTCAGGACATAGCTCAGTTGGTAAAGAGCGCTTACCTTGAGAGCATGAAGACCTGAGTTCAGGTCTCCAATATCTACACTGAAAATATCCGACATGGTAGTTCTCTTGTAAAATCCCAGAGATGGCAAGATGGGAGGAGACAAGGGTTCAGAGTTCACTGGGCAGCTGTCTCAGTCTGGACCATTGAGGGACTTTGTCTCAAATAAAAAGGAAAAAAAAATCAAGAGTGTGTAAGGAGGCCCTGTAGAGAAGCTTCCCCTGGGAACCAGGGCAATAAACATTTTTTTAAATTAATATACCCTTTGATCCCAGCACTGACACTCAGGGAGGCGGATCTTTGTGAGTTCAAGACCAGCCTGGTCGACAGAACAAGTTCTAGGATAGGCTCCAAAGCTGAGGAACCCTGTCTCAAAACCCCAACAAACAAACAAACAACAAATAAACCTCCAATAATTAATTAAATTATTAAAATTAAGTATAATATTTACTATTGCTGCCATAACAAATCACACCCCACCCAGTAAAGTGGATTTTAAAGCATACAGAGCTAGGCCTAGGGCTGTAGCTCAGAGGTAGAGTGTTGCCTCTCGTGCACGGCATCCTGTCTGTGTTCAGTCCCCAGTGCTGCCAAACAGACCAATAGTGGGCCAAGTGTGCTGTGCAGTGGCCATAATCTCAGCACTTGGGAGGTGCTGAGCAGGAGGATCTGAGTTCAAGGCCACCCTTAGAGCAAGTTTGAAGCTAGCTGGGCCACATCAGTCCTCCTCTCAAAAACAACCCCCTGTCCCCTGACCTTACAGCTCAGCAGGTTAGAAGTCCACCGTCACCGATGTCCTGGGGACAGCAGAGCTGTGTTTCCTCTGTTTCTTGCCCTACCTCGTCTCTAGAGTGTCTCCAGCAACAACTTGAAGGCCAGCAACATTGGTTTTCCAAGTGTTCTTCTGTCATCACAGCCCCTCCGGCTTCCCCTGGGGGAGACTGTCTAGTGTCGGGGGCTGGAATGATTAGACCGGGCCTTGCTGGATAATCTGAGAATGATAATTAAGGAGCGATAATCTCACTCCTTAACCTCCAAGGCTTTAACCACACCTGCGAAGTCCTTCTGCCTTGCCATAGAGCACCTCCTTTCATTTTGGGGGTGAGGAGATGGCCATTCCTTCCGCCGGAAGTGCTGCCTACCAAGCAGAACAGACATCTACTGACCACACTGTGGCCGGTGTCATTTGGGCTACAGCGATGAGTGAGGCAAGGACTCTCCTCTGAGGCTAGAGTAGAAGGCGAGGACTGGCCACCAAAGGTCTCACAGGCTTCCTTCAGGAATTTAAATTTGAAGTTCTAGGAAGCCATATGTGCCCGGCACTGTTGTAGGTTCCAGGAATACAGACGTTTCAAAACTACAATAAGGACTGTTTGTAGTGGCACATACCTTTAATCCCCTTCTGGGGCAGAGGTAGGCAGGATCTCTATCCAAGAACAGTCTGGTAACAAGTTCCAGACCAGCCAAGGTTACATAGTGAAAGACTCTGTCTCAAAAAACTCAATTAAGCCGGGCACTGGTTGCACATGCCTTTAATTCTGGTACTCATGAGGCAGAGGCAGGCAGATCTTTGTGAGTTCGAGGCCAGCCTGATCTACAGAGCTAGTTTGGGGAGAGGCGCATCAATGAATTAAAAAAAGATAAAATAATTTTTAAAAGTTTCAAAGCCTTTTCTTAGCTTCACTTTCTTCTTTTAGGCAATCTCATCTTGCTGAGCTGCCTTCTTCCTCCTCCTCTTCCTCTTCTTTTCTTCTTTTTTCTAAATATTTATTTATTTATTATGTATATAATATTCTGTCTGTATGTATGTCTGCAGGCCAGAAGAGGGCAACAGACCCCATTACAGATGGTTGCGAGCCACCATGTGGTTGCCGGGAATTTTTGTCCTGGAACTTACTGTGTAGACCATGCTTGCTTTAGAGACCCACCTGCCTCTGCCTCTGCCTGCTGTGGTTAAAGGCCTGCACCACCACCATCAGCCAAGAGCCCTCTTCTTTACCCTTCTGCTGAACCTATCCTACACACCTGCAACTCTGGCTCAAAGTTGTACTTGGGTGTCTAAATGCTACAGAAGAAAACATTCAGATAGTATCAGCATAGTACTAAAATACCCAATATTAGCTGTGGCTTCTACGCTAGCTGTGAGCAGTTGCTGCCCCCATCCCTAGTCCTCTCTTGGTGCTGGGGTTTAAGGAGGCCTTTTGTAACTGAGCTATATACTCCATCATTTCTATGGTCATTTTAACTTTAACCGTTTTTCTTAAGTCTTCAATTCCATCCTTTGTTTGTTTTGTTTTTTGAGACACGGTTTCTCTGTGTAGCCTTGGCTGTCCTAGAACTCTCTCTGTAAACCAGGCTGGCCTCAAACTCAGAAGTCCACCTGCCTCTGCCTCTCGAGTGCAGGAATTAGAAGGGTGCATCACCATGCCCAGCTTTCACTTCTAGTTCGACTCCCTTTCTCTCACAGATTGCTTAGAGATTATCAAGGAGCAACGGCCTTTTCCCTCAGGGCATAGCCTCTAGATGTAGCAGTCTGCAAATGCCATCTGCCCCTGAGTCTTTCCACTCAAAGACATCTCAGACAACTTTACCCCGAACACTCTGTCCCATGTCCTTTCTTCGGTTGGGACAGTTTTCATCTTTCTTCCTTTCTCACCTTGCTCTTCCCTCTCAACCTATGAACACGTTTCTTCCTCGTCTTAGAAGCGAAATGTGGTGGCTCAGCACTCAGGAAACAGACGATCAGGACTTTGAAGTCAGCTTGGCCTACATAGCAAGTTCAAATGCCAGCCTGAGCTACGTGTGGAAACCTGCGCCAAGTAATAACACCTTTGGTAATCCTTCACGCTCCTCTGTCTCCTGCATTATAGTTCTCCTCTGGGTGATAACCTTCTAGAACCTGTCTTTTACTCTTCAAACCACTGGAACCTGATTTAACTCCCGCCGGCTCCTCTTCCTTGCCTGGTAATGCCCACAAGGTTTCTTTCTATTGGCCCAGATTTCATCTTCAATGAAAACAAAACAATACTCTCCCCCAAATAGTTTAGAACTGTGAACTCATTTTTTTTGTTTTGGTTAAGATTTAGTTTATGTTTGTGTGGGTATGTGCACACGCGTGTGGATGCCTGCAGAGGCCAGAAGAAAACAACAGATGCCCCTAGCGTTACACACCACTGGGGAGCTGCCTGATCTGCCTGCTTCTGCCTCCCAAGTGCTGGAATTGAGGGTTCGCAGGACCAGGCCGGGCTTGTGAACTCCCTTTTTGTATTTGCTTTCTCTTCCATGGGACTACATAAGACTTCCTCTAGTTGTTCAGACTCCTTTTCTTTTCTTCTCTTTCTTTCTTTCTTTCTTTCTTTCTTTCTTTCTTTCTTTCTTCCTTTCTTTCTTTCTCTCTTTATATGCATTGGTGTTTGAGGGAGTCAGACCCACTGGAACTGGAGTTACAGACAGTTGTGAACTGCCATATGGGTGCTGGGAATTGTGCCCTGGTCCTCTGGAGGAGCCGTCAGTTCTCTTAGCTTCTGAGCCATCTCTCCAACCCCTCAAACTCCCTTTCTACTTGATGTTTCTCCTCTTTTTGAGCCCTTTCCAGTTTCTACTTCTACCAGTCTAGGAAGGCCACTAGCCCTTGTCTCTTGGAAAACTGCTTGGGTTTATTGCAGAGTTTCATATAAATAGGGGGAACAACTAAAGTTCCCATAAGTTTTATAAAGACATTTCTGACTTTAACAGACGGGAATGGTAGTATCTTAAGTATGCTTAGCAGCTGTTTCCATGGGAGTTTTGGCTGGAGGGCAGTGGGCATCAGAGCTGAGACTCCCCCAGTGCTTGAAGGGGTTCCGAGAAGGAGGGTTGAGAACCATGAACTTCACAATGTGACTGGAAAGGGGAGAAAAAGGCAAGAAAGGAAGGTAGCAGAGAACAAGATCCATGGTTGAGGAAAGGGTACTTGGAGATCCGAATTATTTAGCAAACCAGACGCAGACGTGGAGCTGGCCAGTACTGGGTGGAGCCTTCAGGAAAATGCTTGACACAGGTGCTTTAAGGGAGGTGCTCAGAGAAAATAACAGTTTCAAAGTTTTCTTCCTATCTTAATTGGTTTGGAGGCTCCCCCCGCTTCTCCTCCCCGCTCAGGTTTGAAGACCGCCCTTGGGTAAACGGGAGAGAAAAGTGCCAACACCTGCAACTGCACCTCCTCCATCAGAGTGGTAGTTCTTTCGGGCATCCCTAGCATGCATAATTATGGGAGAAATTCCTCAAACCGGCAACTGAACGCCCACCCCGTGTCCCTTCCAATAGGGTGATCTGGCTTGCTTTCACCTGACCTCAGAGCAAAGGGTTCCAGCCTGGAAATCAACGACCATCTGCTATCGGGAAGTGGGACTGCTGGCCCCGGGGTCCGCTCAGGACGCCGAGCACGGTGCGGAGGCGGGAGGCGGGAGGAAGAGAGGGAGGGTGGGGGCCAGGTTCCCGCCGCCCCGCCCTCTCGGCTCCGTCGTCTCGGCGATTCGGCGCTGCGGCTGTTGCCCGCGGCCTGGGCCGTGGTGCTGGCAGGAGCGGGCGAGCCTCGCACGCCGTGCAGTGCGCCGGCTGTCCGGGAGATGGCTTCTCCCCGCTCGCCCGCCGCTCGCGCTATTGTCTCACCCGGGGCCGCCTGACTGACTGCGAGCTCGTGCACGCTCCCCACAGACAGCACCGGGCCCCGGACCGACCCCCCATACCCGTCGATTGCCCGTGTGTCCCCTACAGCGGGGACCCCAGAGCCGGCGCGGGGCGGGCGAGGGGAGCGGGCGGTACTGCACATCACGCGGGGGCCGGAGCCTCCTGGAGCTTCAGAGCGAGCCGGGGCGTGGGAGCCCAAGTCGCCCAGCCACGACAGTCAGGGTGTCTCGGCGGAACCCGCGGCCAGCACAGGTAGGACGAGTACTCGGAGGTGAGCACCGCCCGGGGGCTGCAGAGCGCCCAGCTAGCCAGGGCGACGAGGGCAGGGCTCCCGCCCCAAAGCACCAGCGCCAGGGGCAACAATGGCAGCGCCGAGAGCCCAGTCGGGTCCCAGGCGCCCGGCAGGTTGCTCGCCCCCACCCCACGGCGCGCTAGCGACTCGCGGCCTCGCGGGCAGTCACCCGCTGCCTCCTCCGGAACACACTTCCCGGGTGCAGCTGCAGGGCGAGCTGAGCCAGGGGACCGCTTTGGAGTCGATTTGTTTATTAGTTTGTTTAAGAGCAAAACCTGTCCTGGAGTGGGGGTGATGGGAGTGGTACTTCCTGTGCAGTGGGTGAGAAGTCAGCGTCCACCCTCGGGACTGTATACATTTTTCAGCCAAGAGGAGGGTAGGATTGGCCTTATATGGATACTGCAGCAGCCAAAGACTGAAAGCTTGCAGGAGAGCCTGGGACCCTCAGGCCCAAGTCCCCAGCCCCTCCGGGAAGGAGCTCCTCTTCTGGGCTGTACTTGTCCCTCGTTTTTTTCAGTTCCATACAGCAGCAGCTTTGGTGTTCTGGTGTGAAAGAAGCTGGAATCCCTGGCAAGGCTGCCAAGCTGGGGTGGGGTGGGGAGTCCAGGGGCTTGGCAGGCTTCTGGGATGTGGAAAGAGGTTACCAAATGTATGAGGTTAGTGTATACACCCTTGTTGGCTGAGGCTGAAGTGTGCGTGGAGGCTGCCATTGCTCTTGCTCCTTCTGGGTAACCTGGCTCTACATCTCACCTCCCTTTTGGATCTTTGTGGTTTCCCTGTCCCAGCCCACCAGTCATGCTTAGGGTGGAAGTCCTATTGTCTCTGGCTGCCCTAGTATTTTTATTCAACTTGGTCAGAGAGTTCAGCAGTCTGGACTGCTGAGCCCTAGCAGGCCTGAGATTCTTCAGTAGGCTACCTGGGCTAATACCACTCCTTCTTTTTCTACACTACCTGCTTGTCTGGGAATGACCAAGCAGATGTAAGCAATTTGCACTGAATTCCAGCCCCGAAACAGTCCTGAATGAAAACTTACTGAGGCCTTGGAAAGATATTCAGGAGAGAAATGGTCCAGGAATGGCAGCCCAGGCCCACAAATATTCCCCCCTCTCCAGCTGTAGCTCCTGGAGCCCTGTCTGTGAGCCCGAGGAACTGCTGCTTCTCCGGAGCCTGGCAGTTCCGTGTGGGGCTACGTTCACGGAAAAATTAAGTTGAGGCACATTTTATAGCTATGCCTGACAGCCAGCATCTGAGCAGACAGTGGCTTTGAGAGAGAGCCCTGGACCCAGGCTGTGGCTGCTTCTTTCCTTTGGCTTCTGGGTGAGCCCAGGGTTTGGCTTCTGCAGTTCAGGGCTTACTACTGAGTGTATGGGTGTGTATGTCTGAATCTGATGGAGATACCAGACCTGGCCAGAAGGCAGCCTATCCATTTTCCTTTCCACTGGAACCCTGGGTAAGGGATGGTCAATTAGTTCTGGGGGCCCTCGGTATTTTTCTGGGGTGCTCCTTTGGATTTGCCTGGTGGTCTAGAATGTCTGCTTTTTTTTTTTGCCCCCGAGACCTAATTGTGTTCCTACAAAAACTCCACACCCTTGTGGGCCTTTAGGACCCTTGTGGTGCCTTGCTCCTGCATTTTACAGGTGCTGTGTGACTGCTGGGACCATCGGAGAGGAAAATGGAGGTGTGTCTGTTTCTTTGTGTGTTGTGACTGATCACAGACTTCAAGTTCCTCATACCCCCAGGACGTACACTTGGTCCACACCATGAGGAATGGTAGAGAAGTTATCACGAGGCCCGACTTTGAGTGAGGCCTGGTAAGATTTACTTTCTAGACGTGAACATGGATAATTTGTGAAGTTGATTTTATTTCCGTATTTGTAAAATGGGGGGAAAAGTATCTGTGGCTCATAGGATTGTTTTAAATGTGGTGCTTCCCCAAATGAAGTGATACGTGCAAGAGCAGTCTGCAAACGGCAAAGGACCGCCCCCCTGCCCCACATGGTGGCTGTAGCATTTGTCCTATGAGAGGACGAACAGCCAGGGGTATTGATGGAGTAAATTGAGGGGAATATGGAGTAGGGAACATTCCAGAACCTTTCTCTTTTGAGAAAGGGAAGCATGGCACGATAATATAAATACTATTCCTTGTGTGTTCCTCTTTAAATAGAGCTGACAGATGGGAACTGGGAGGGAAAGGCTGCCTAGTATTTGTAGGGAATTGGGAGAAAGACTTTCCAAAGGCTGCTTACTGTCTGCAGACAGGCCAATGCTGACCTGGCAAAAAAACAAAAACAAAAAAGCCATAATAGCTAACACTGGTGTCAGCCAGCCAGGACATGATAGAGGTGGGACTTAAACAGGAAAGCTACTTTGCATATCCCATGCTCATGGCTCAGTGTCACCACGAGAGACAGAACAGGCCAGCAGCAGAGATACAGAGATACAGAATATATTTGTTATAGATTCCCTGAATTGCCCGAAAGATGGCACCAGATTTGAGCCACCTTAGATTAAAAAGCTTCTTAAGGACAGGGGCCCATGAAGATGCTTCCCACACCCAGCCCCAGCTCTGCTGAATGCTTCTTCAGTTCCCTGTTGTTAGGAAGCAGAAGCATGAACGTGAGAATTCCTTAGGCTCCCACCTCACTCGCTTCCCCTGTCAGGATAACCAGATCAAGTTATTTTGTCTTCTTCTGGGCATCTCTGGTAGTACATCTGGGCTTAGGAGGCTCTGGGAAAATTAGGACCGCTTTCTTGTTTTAGTGTATTTGAATTGGATTTGCTTGTGTGTGTGTGTCGTGTCCCCGTGTGTGTGTGTGTCCATTCTGTCTGTCTGCGTCTGTGTGGTTGTACACATACCATAGCATGCATGTGGTCAGAGGACAACCTTCAGATATCAGTCCCGCCTTTCACCTTCTTGAAGTCTGAATCTCTTTGCCCATGAGTAAGCCATGAGCTAGCTGGCTTCTCCTGGAGATCCTCCTCTTTCTGCTTCCCATTGCCCAGCACTAGTGCAGCAGCTTTCACCAGAGGTCTCAGCTCACCTCCCAGGCCAGCCCAGCAAGTGCTCACCCCTACTCCCCCTGCCCCTGGTGTCTGGTTTTGTAAAACAAAAGTGACGGATGATGCTTATTTTTCTGATCATAGAAAGTGTTAGAACTGAGAAGGACCCGAAAATAACCTCCTTGAGAGGTGACTTCAAGGTCACAGCTTTGCTGGCTGCACTGGAACTTGATGCTGGCTCCAGGGCTCAGGACAGAACCTGCTCTTCTGCTCTTTCAGCTAGCCAACCCTGTCACTGGCTGCCTTGATGGGAAATTCCCCTCTGAACAGAGGGAATGGAATTTCCTCACCCTGGTTAAGCAGACTAGGAACTCTAGCTGCTATTCCTTCTTCCTGAAAACTCCCTAGAGGAAGCCTCGTAGTATCTCCTTTCAGAGAGAAGTCAAAGATCACGAGCCTCCTTGGAAACACAGCCTCTCACTGTACCTGCGGTGCTGCCTCTCCTCACCAGACCCTTCTCAACATTGCTTTTCTCCCTCTCCTGGGCCTTCCCAACCCATTCCAGACACCAAGCACTGCTGTCCCCACAGACTACTTTTTTGTTTGTTTTTATTTATTTGAGACAGGGGTTCACTCTATAGCTCAGGCTAACTTCGCACTCCCTGTGTAAACTAGCCTGGCCTTGATCCACCGGCCTCTGCCTCCCGAGTGCTGGGATTAAAGGCCTGTGTCACCACGCTGGTCCAGGGATTTTTCTCAGCTGTAATTAGAGAAGGGAAAAAAGAATGCCCTTGGGTGGAAGTTCAGATCCACAGAGAAGTGGAAGCACATGAGAAATGATGACACCTGAAGTCTCTCCATCCCCATCTGTGGTGTTCTTGGCATCATCTCAGTATCTGCTCCCTGTAGTGTTCTTAGCATCCCCTCTGTGCTCCACAGCCTCAGAGAAAATGGGTGAGGTGCTTAGTACTGAAACTTTCTTTTTACAGAAAAAGACCAGACCTAGCAAGATTAGTTAGTAACGTTAGGAATCATGCCCAAGTCAGCTGTGGTGGCCCGTGTTTTATTTATTCATTTGCTTGTTTGTTTATGTGTATGGATGCATAGAGGTACATGTGCAACACGCCTATGATGGCAGATCTCCTGGAGCTAGAGTTGTATTATAGATGATTGCGAGCCATCATGTGCTGGGAATTGAACCCTGGTCCTCTGGAGAGCAGCCAGTGATCTTAACCGACGAGCCATCTCTCCAGCCCTTGTTTTGGGTTTTGAGAGAGAGGGTCTTATATAGTACGGGCTGGCCTCATACTCCTGCCCCTCCCCCTCCAGTGCTGAGATTCGCAGGTGTGTCTGCAGCCCTGGACCAGTCCTTTTCTGGCCAGAGGAAGGCATGCTGGTGGTGGAAGAGAGTGCATGGGGCATGTTCCAGAACGACTGCCAACATTAGTGTGAACAATTGGGCCAATGTAACGAGCCTGTGTTTCCCTGTGAGCCTGTGCTTCCCCAGTTGGTTGGAGAAGCAGGGAGGATGGTGAATTTTGGGTTCACACGAGTTTCAGTTTAACTCCTGATCCGATCACTTCCTGGTCGTGTGACCTTGGGCAGAGTGCTTAATCCCTTTCCTGTTTTATAGTTTCCTCACCCGTAAAATAAGTATAATAATATCCACGTTTAAGGACTGTTGTACGGATCAATAAGACAATACCCAGCACGGAATACCAGAGGAATAAAAGGCCAATTTCCTCCTTCCTTCCAGTGCCTCTGTGCTCCTCCCTCGACTGCTGACAAAGCACACTGGCATTTATGTGTTGGGAGGTATTTCCCTGACTCCTGTGTGTTTCCTCGCTCCCGTGTGGCCTTCAGTCACACCCTGGGTACACTCATCCAAACTGCAAGCCGTGGCAGCTGGTCCCCGCTGAGAAAGTCCTATGCCTGCTGCTTCTCTTGGGAGACCCTGATATGGGTCCATGAAGAAGGAGCTGGTGAGTGTGCCAGAGCATACCAAGCCAGGTGGACCCCTTTCTGCTCAGCGACCCTTTTACTGAGAGTACATTTAGGCTCTTTCTCCCTTGGAACTTTCTTATGCAAATTGGGGGACAGTAGCCTGCAGGAAGGTGTTAAGCCGCTTACACGTGAAATAGAACCAAACTGCCTGACACCTCCCTCCCACGCTGCCCATCACCTTCTTCTTTGAAACTCTTTATGACCTTACTGCAGAGACTTGAAGCGGTCTCTTAAGCACCGGGCAGAGGTGTGGGTCCTGTTCAGTAGTCGTCAAGGCGCACACTGAGCAACCATGCATGGCACACATACAAAGCGTAAGGAGGCGGAGAACAAGAAGATTGGAAGCGGGGGAGTGTCAAAGAATTGTGAGTGGGAAGGGGAAGAGAAGGAGAAAGTGTGTGTGTGTGTGTGTGTGTGTGTGTGTGTGTGCGTGTGCATGCATGTATGAGTGTGTATATGCATGTGTGCGTGCATGTATATGAGTGTGTATATGCATGTGTGTGTGAGTGTGTGTGTTTGCAAACACACACACTCACACACGCGCGCGTGCATGTAGGGGGACAGTAGTAGGTAGGCTCTGGGGCCTGATGTAGGTGTGGATGGAAAACAGAGCTTCAGCAGGCCCTCCCCCTCTGTAACTACAGATGAAAGGTTGGCTACAAACACACCTATCACTGCCCCATGTCCAAGGCTAGCCATGTCCTGAGGAAGCCTGGTAGGACCCCCTTGAGGTCTGGTACTGTCACAATCTTGCCTGCTCCCCAATCCTAGTACCTCCTGTTAGCATTCCCTTCCTGTGGCTCAGAGTTCTGGGACAGTGAGGATATACATAATCTCTTAGATTCTCTTAGGGCTCTACACCCCAAATGGGGCTTTTTTCTCTATCAGAATGGATACAGTTGTGTTCTTGGTCAACACTCTAGTTTGGGGTCTTGACTGTCTTAGAGCAAGAGTAAGGCTGTCCACTGTGCTGGCACCAAGGAGAGAGGAGGCCTTCAGCTGGGAAGCTGCCGCCACCGGGATCAATGGCCACTGGGATCAGGCTGGACTAAGAATAAAGAAGACTGGAGTTGGAGGGATCAATGACTTCAATAGACAGGCTACAGGATGAGCAGTACTGGGAGATCATTCTAGAGAGGAGCAAGGGATTGTGGGCTCTGGAGTGGGGAGTGGAGGGAGACCAAAAGCTAACCACCTGTCTCTGAAGGAGGATCATCCCTCCCACCAAGGTTTCCAGGGCCTGGTACTCTTTTCGCTCTGCTTTTTAAATGCAAATTGTCCTGGAGGGACTCACACCTTGGCCTCTAACAGCCCCGTGTAAATAGTATCTAATGCCTTGTAGCATTCTATTTTAATGGGGACTTTTTGAAAGATGCAAGCTGGTTCCCTTTCTTTTCTCCTGTCTGTGTTCTTCTTCTTGTCTGTGTTGATGCTATGGTTTCCTTGTGCCTTCCTGAATCAGGAAATAACTAGACATTCCTGGCACTTGCAAGAGGCCCTGGAGACCTCTGTGGATAGGCTCTCTGGGGCCTGCACTTTCCTGGGGTGCAGAGAAACTTAGACACTTCATGGGAAGGGCCAGGGCTGCCTCTAAATCTTAGGGTGGCTGTTTGTCTTTTTCTTCAGGCTAACCTACTTTTCTCAGACTCTTGCCAGTGGCACTAGGAATATGACCTCAGAGTCTAGGCCACCTCTCTCTCTCCAGGAAACTGATTGAGGGGTGGGGTTGATGGAGGGTGTGTAGATCCAGGAAGTGGGGGTGTAGGGATTTAGGAAGATGAGGAGTGGGGAGCTCAAGTGATTGAGAGGCATGGGGGTGTAGGGATTGTGAGGCAGTGAAGGATAGGAGTGTGAACAGGGGAGAATGTGGGATAAGTGTGGAGTAGGAGGAGACACAAAGAGTGTGTGTGGGATGGGAAAGGTATGGGGGGGCTGGGATAAAGGCGGTTTTGGGGAACATGCCCTGTTTATGTGATCCTTACAGCTTTGGTTGCCTGGGAATGACTGTCAGGGATCGTCATGATGGGAGGAAAGCGAGCAGGGACTGAAGATGCTCCACCACACACTGAAGGTGTGTGACCACCTGGCTGCACCACCAGTTTGGGAATGGTGTGCTTGGAGAGGGAAGACAGTGAGCAGGGCCCAGAGACACGGAATAGAGCTCTACCCAGCCGAGTGAAAGGAGCTAGCTCTGGCATGGCGTCAGGGCTAGTCAGCTCCTCTTCTGATCCTTGGGAATGGTGGTTTGGCCTGCAGCCCTTTTCTGCTTAAGTTCTTTTCAGGGCCAAGCAAGTGACAGACAGCTGCTGACAGCCCACCACCCACACAGCCATCACTGCCCACTGGTTCCCACACTCAGACTTATAGGCAGATAGGACTTCCACAGAGACATGCCTACTGGCTTTCTCTACTGTATAAACCCTGGTCATTCTGGGGCTCCCCTTGTAGGGCTTCTGGTCCCAGAGCCCTGGGCTTGTGGAAGAAGAGCACAGGACTGGGGGCAGAGTCTATGGCTCCTTCCCAATCCTGCAGCAGTGCCCTGAGGGCCTCACAGCCCTGGCTGTCCTGGAACTCACTTTGTAGACCAGCATGCATCGAACTCACAAAGATCCTTCCACATCTACCAAGAAGGGAGACTGCCTAAGGAAGTTGTTACCAGAAAACAGTCAAAGAATTGTTACAACTCGATGCACGAGACCTTTTCCCTAGTCACGAGACCTTTTCCCTAGTGTTAGACATAGCAAAGATGTTCACCTTTCAAGAAGGTCCTCTAGGCATTGTTCTCTGTCCTCTGGCTAGTCCCATGTCCCTGCAAGTGCCCCCAAATACATTCCTCTCCTCTTACCTGGGGATGGACCTGATTTGACCTGCCGTCAACACTGTCTCCTTGCTCTGTGCAGTCTCTAATGGGTTAGCATAGCCAGCATGGGGGCTCAGAAGCTACCATTAACACAGTGAGATGGCTAGCACCCCGTCTCTTGTTCTTCCCTCTGGGGAAACCTCCAGCCCAAGCAGGGTGTCTCTTCTGTCCTCTGTCCTGACTGGAGAGGAGCAGCTATAACCTGTTGGTGGCCTCTGTTTCGTGTGCTGGCTTTTTCTGGGAGGTTTTCCCACCTGTTAAAGAATCCCAGAGAACGGGATTCCCTAGCGTATGAACTGGGAAGACTGAACCTAGGCTGTCTAGGTTTTTGGTGGGAGGCCTCAGTTTGCAGGAAGCAGACTGTGCTGAAGCTAAGTCGAGGAGGAAGATGACAAAACATAGAGAGCTCCTGTGCCCCGTGTCCTCGGTACCCATCTTTCTCTGTGTACCTCCAGAGCTCAGACCCTGGAGCGCTGTCAGCGAGACCAGGGCTCCTCCTCACTGTCAGTGTGTGGAACTGTGGTGATGGTTTGGGGGATTAGGGATTGCTTTCCGCAGTGTAGGAGTTGCTTGGAATGGGGCCCAAGAGTTCCCTCTGCGGGAGGCCATGTTTGGTAAGAGGTAGTCCTCCTGGGAACTTTCCTCCTCCCTCCCCGTGTCCCACCACCCTTCTCTGGAGGCAGAGGAATGGGAAGAATCCTGCACGCTTCAGAGAGAATCTGAGCTGGACTGAAGGATACTATCTGGTGTGGGGACCTTGGTGAGGGAAGACAGGGAGCAGAGAGTAGGAACCATGGAAACAAAAAAAAAAAAAAAATGAGGTTGCTTTAATTTGTTTAAAAGGACACTAGCAAGGAGAATACAGGCCAGCTAAGAGGACGACCTTGCCGTGTGTAATGCAGTGCACGCTTATCTTTGTTTGGGTCACTATTGCTATGATAGAACATTATGACCAAAAGCAACTCTGGGAGGAAAGGGTTTATTCTGCTTATACTTCCAGGTAACAGTTCATCACTGAGAGAAGTCAGGACAGGAACTAAAACCAGGCAGGAACCTGGAGGCAGGAGCTGGTGCAGAGGTCTTAGAGGAGAGCTACTTACGGACTTGCTCTCCAGGGTTTGCTCAGCTTGCTTTCCTATGGAACCCAGGGCTACCAACCCTGGGATAGCACCCTCCACAATGGGCTGGGCTCTCTTATATTAATCACTAATTAAGAAAATGCCCTACAGACTTGCCTACAGCCTGATTTTATGAATGAAGTTTCATTGAGAGTCCCTTTTCTCAGATGACTAAAGCATGTGTTGGAAACTAAGCCAGCACAGGGCTTAAATACAGAAGCAGAGATTGGACTTTCTGAGCTCCTTCCTCGTGGGGGGAGAGCTGGATCCCTGGAAGGAGACCCAGGACATAGTGATGGTCTCTGTTCTTGCTGGCGTTGGGGAAGAGCAGAAAGAGGAGGGCAGCAGGTGTGTGGTGTTAGGAATGGGCCGTGGGTCCCTAAGGAAAGCCCCTGAGATCCTGTGTGGGTACTGGATAGAGCCAGAGGTTTTCCTTGGAGAGAAAAATCTGGAAGCTAAAGAGGATAAATCCTTATGGGAAGCGACATGTGCTGTGTTATACATCATACCTGTAATCACAATATTTGGGTAGTAGAGGCAAGGTGGATCAAGAGTTCCAGACCAGCCTTGGCTGCATAGTAAGTTAAAGGCCAGCCTGGACTTCATGGGACTCTGTCTTAAAAACAAAACAAAACAAAACAGAAAAAAATAAACCTCAACGCAGGGCATGTTGGCACACATCTTTAATCCCAGCACTTGGAAGGTAGAGACTAGTGGATCTCTGTGAGTTTGAGACCATCTTGGTGTATATAGCCAGTCCTGGGGAAGGCTGCAATGGAGACCTCTCTCAAAAAAAAAAAAAAAGAATATCCTCTAACCCTGGACCCCGTGTGTTCCAAGGAAGGTGCTTCCTTCCTAAGGCAGTCCTAGAATGAGTCCTTGTCCCTGAGTAAAAACTACTGAAAGTTGGGGTGCCCAAGGATGCGTGAGCCCAAGGCCCTCCGTATTTTTACCATCCATCCATCTTGTTTGAGAGCGCTCTGTTATTCTTGTCCTGGGAGGTAGCCCAGGATCTGTCGTGCCTCCCTGCCCCATGCCCCAAGGAGGGGTTGAATTATTTGCATCTGCTTATCACCTTTGCTGGGCTGAAAGCTCCCTGGAATTAGAGTTACCTGAACGCTTCTTGTGTTTGTTGATTTTCAGCACCACTGGTGTTGATCCTGTGTTGAAGGAGTTTGGGGAGGAAATAACCCAGACCCCTTAGGTTCCTCAGACCTTGAGCCTAGAGCTACAGTGAGATACCTGGAAGCTTTTCTGACTGTGGGGTGTGGAGGTGGGGTGGGGGGTGGGGAATGAGGGTGGGGGTGTGTGCCTCAGGCCTCCCTCTCTGGCACAGGCTTGCAGTTGGGAGGGCCTGCTTTCTACCTGCTCTCTGCCTTGGAACCATTGTGTGGCTCTGCCCTGGCTGCATTGCCTCCCTGACTGCCCCCTGGATAGACTGAGTACACTGAGTGTGTTGCCTGGTTCTGCTTGGACCCTGGCATCAATCTACCGGACTGTGAGCTTGTTCTCTTTCTTCACCCTCCGAATGACTGCCTTATGCTTGGGGGGGGGGGGGGGAGACGTCTTTTTACCCAGTTCTTGTCTCCTAGAGAACCCCTCAACTGTGGTGTGAACCCAGCTATATACTTCAAGTCACTTGAGAGACTAGTGAAATACAGGAAGCCCAGGGACTCACCCTACTGAATCAGGACCTTCAGGGGAGGGGCCAGGGGTTTATGTGTTCGAAACGCTTTCCAGATGGCAATTACAAGCATTCAGACGTGGACTATTGGACTACGGAAGAGGCTATGTTGTCCTGTGAGTGTGACATTATGTGGGTGTGCTAAGAGCATTCTGTTTACATAAATTGCCCTGGTACGTAGGAGATCCAAGCTGAAGTATTGATAGCATTACTTTCAAATGCTTAAGCAGAAAAAAAGAACACAAATCGGTGGGTGCAGGTGGGGAGAGGAAACTGGCTGTCCATGGCCCCCCTCTTTTCTGAGATCTAATGGAAATTTGCTCCTTCCCAATGCTGGGGATCAAACACAAGACCTTTGGGGCCACACAAGTTCTCTACCATTTGGCCACACACCCCAGGGTATTTATTTTTATTTTATGTACATTGCTGTTTTGCCTGCAGGTCTGTCTGTGTGAGGGCATCCTGTCTCCTGGACCAGGCATTACAGAGAGTTGTGAGCTGCAATGTGGGTGCTGGGAATTGAACTCAGGTTCTCTGGAAGAGCAGCCAGTGCTCTTAAACCACTGAGCCATCTCCAGCCTCCTGTTTGCTTTTTTAAAGAATTCCTAGTACTCTTTAGAACCAATGGACCAGAGCATTTTCCAATGCTTCTGTCCAACAAAGGCTAGTAGAGAAGAAATTCCGCTGGAGAAGGAAAGAACAGGGAATATGAGACCCTTGTTTCTTGAATAGTTGGTCCTCACGCCTGGAAAATGTAATTCTGTGTTCTTAGTTCACACTGTCTCCTGACTGCTTGCTGCTTTCTGTGATCTTTCCCGTGTTCTCTGAGACTCACTTCACCTTGGAGGAAGCAGGGATGCTGTCTGCCCTGTCTCCTTTCTTTCATGTTGACAGCCTCGTGGCATCCTTACCTACAGCCAGGAGTGGTTAGAGACAGGTAACTCGTCTTCTGTCTGAATTCAGAATGGGAAGGGCCTGAGGAGTGGGACCAGCTTGGGCTACTTCTTGGCTTTTCCTATGACCTTGGAATTTTTAGAAAATCTCACTCTAGGGACCAGGAGTCACATCTGACCCTAAGAATCTCAGAAGAAGAAGGTGCTTTGTATAGCTTTGTTGTCCGTCTGTGCACCTCCTTGCCTTACCGTTGCCCCCTCCCCAACCTAGCCCCATCTGTATTGGAAAGACCCTGGGAAAGGACAGCATCTGTGTTCTGATTACCCATCTCTACGTCTACAGAATCCTTGCTGCTAGAAAGTTCCGTCCTTACACTCTAGTTCACAGCCATTCTCTGTGGAAGTATGGTAGAGGGAGGGGGTAATGTGTGATTTATAAAATATTTTCTTGATGATTTAGTTTGTTTTGAGACAGGGTCTCGTGTAGTTCAGGCTGGCTTCAAAGTCATTATGTAACTGAGGCTGGGTTTTTTTAAAATATTTATTTATTTATTTGTTTATTTATTATGTATACAATATTCTGTCTGTGTGTATGCCTGCATGCCAGAAGAGGGCACCAGACCTCATTACAGATGGTTGTGAGCCACCATGTGGTTGCTGGGAATTGAACTCAGGACCTTTGGAAGAGCAGGCAGTGCTCTTAACCTCTGAGCCATCTCTCCAGCCCCTGAGGCTGGTTTTGAATGCCTGATCCTCCTGCCTCCACTTTTTGAGTCCTAAGATCACAGATATGTACTAGTTCCTGGTACAATTTGTTTGTTTGTTTGTTTGTTTGTTTGTTTGTTTTTCGTTTTTTTTTTTTTTTTTTTTTTTTTTTTTTTTTTTTTTGGAAAAAGAGTTTCTCTGTGTATATCCCTGGCTGTCCTGGAATTCATTCTGTAGACTAGGCTAGCCTTGAACTCATAGAGATCCTCCTGCCTCTGCCTCCTGAGGGCTGGGATTAAAGGCATGAACTACTACTGCCCAGCCTACAAGTTTTAAAACTTAGTTTTTCTAGTTAAGTGTAATTTTGAATAGAATCTTTTAATTTAATTTTTTTCATTTATCAGTGTTTTACCTGCATATGTATGCGAGTACACCATGTGCCTGTTGCCCATGGAGGCCAGAAGAGGGTTTTAGATCCTCTTGGATCTGGAATTCTGGAATTGCAGACAGTTATGAGCTGCCTTGTAAGTGGGTGCTGGAAATTGAACTCTGGTCCTCTGGAAGAACAGCCAGCTCTCCATCCCCTGAATACATTTTTTTTTTTATTTTGTTTTGTTTGTTTTTCGAGACAGGGTTACTCTGTAGCTTTTAGAGCCTGTCCTGGAACTAGCTCTTGTAGACCAGTCTGGCCTTGAACTCACAGAGATCCGCCTGCCTCTGCCTCTCTGCTGGGATTAAAGGTGAGCGCTACCACCGCCCAGCCTAAAGAGAACTTTTACAGAACAGAATCTAGAGCAAAGTCACAGAGGGTGAATTAGAATCACTCAAGGGAGCTGGATTGGGAAAGCCATGCCCAGAAGCATGTGCCCATAGTAAGTCAAGAGATGGTAGATGTACAGGGATGCACGGTTAGAGCCAGGGAGATGGGCATTAGAGGCCTTGTAACTGAGGTCAATAGAGAGCCACTGAGGGGTTCTAAGCAGGGAGGGAGACACCAGATCACACTTTCTAAAGTGTGAGTCTTTCCTCCAGGCTTCTGGAGGAAACCTCGAAGGGGGGAATGATCTTAGAAGGCAGGACCAGGCTGTTAGGAGTCTGTTGTACTAGCCAGAAGGAAGAAACGGCTTAAACTGGGACAGAGACAATTAAGATAGAGGGGAGGATTAGCTTTGGAGAAGAGGAGAGTCCTAAGGGCCTTGGTGATGGACTTTAGATGAAGAGAAGGAAGGCTTTCAAGGGCGGCTGGAGGGATTCTAGCCTGGGAGGAGTGGGTAGTGCCAGCCGGTGGGGGGCTAGGAATGGGAGCAGGGCGTAGGGAAGAGAGGAGATGGTGGTTTGAGTTTGACCATTTGGGTTTTGAGGTGCAGGTGATCACCTAAAATGAAGGAGGGATACACAGCATGAGGCGGTATAGACAGGAAACCGGAGTAGATGAGACTGAGCAGAGGAAAGAGAAGTGAGCGGCAGGCTGAGCCTGGAGGTTTGAGTCAACACCAATGATTGAAGACTATGTAAAGGGAGAGGAAGACAGAGATGGAGGTGAGAATACGGAAACTGTGAGTTCCGAGAGCTGGCTCCGCCAGTGAAGTTCCTGCTGTGCAAGCCTGGTGGCCTAGGTTTGAGGCCTAGAACCCACACAAGGTGAGGGGAGAACCAACTCCTGAAAGTTGTCCTCAGGCCCTCACACACACATATGTGCATGTCTGCTCACGTGCGTGCACACACATACACACACACAATAATAGATAAGTAAATAAATAAATAGAAACAGTGCCACAGGCAGAGGATACGGGAAGAAGGGGATGGTCTAGAGAGCCGAGTGGACCAGAACAAGTGATATCTGGACACATTGGAATCCCTCCGAGTTGGGCAGCCATGGTATTTTGGGAGTGGCTTTAGTGGGAGCAGACCCACCTATCAGTGAGAGGAGAGGGAAGGGAGCTTCAGGTGTTGTCCACTCTTCCTTGAAGCTTAGTTGAGAATGGAAGAAAGAGCTGAGAGAAGCTAAAGCCAAGAGAGTCTGGGCCGTAGGGTTGGTTTGGTTTTTTTTTTTTTTTTTTAAGTTGGGAGAGGCACTGCTTATGCACCCTTGTGAAACCCAGTGGGGAAGAGGTTGAAACTAGGGGAGAGGAGAGGGGAAATCTTTTTTTTTTTTTTTTTTGTTTTTGGTTTTTCGAGACAGGGTTTCTCTGCAGCTTTTTTAGAGCCTGTCCTGGAACTAGCTCTTGTAGACCAGGCTGGCCTCGAACTCACAGAGATCCGCCTGCCTCTGCCTCCCGAGTGCTGGGATTAAAGGCGTGCGCCACCACCGCCCGGTGAGAGGGGAAATCTTGAGACCCAAGGACGCTATCCAGCAGAAGACCGAGTGGGTGGGGTGTGAGAAGAAGTCGTTGTGCGCAGTAGGAGACCAGATGGGGTAGAGTAGGGCTGGATGCAAGTGTGGGTGGGATAGTGGGGGGAGAGGCGGAAGCTGGGGAGCTGTTGTCCATGGCCTTAGTTTTCTACCTCAAGGTGGTGCCCGGCTAAGGCAAATTTCAACACTCTGCTTGTCCCAGCTCAGGGCTGAAAATACAATCACCTTCTGGGTTAGAAATCTTAAGCTGGGCTGCGGTATAGTTCTGTAATATAGTGTAACATATATGGAGCTTTTTTTTCTAGTGTCTTGTATCTGTAAAAGCACTAGGGTACTGTTAGCCCATCTCTGGACAATGAAGCTTGTCTATCTTGCCCTGTTCCGGAAGTCACGTCAGTATTCCCACCCCTAGCCCCCGCCCTGTGGGTCAAAAGTAACTTTTAAAGAGTTGTGGAAGGGAGGGGAGGTCAGCAGGTGAAGGGCAGACAGGCTCTTTGGGCTAGTCCATCTTTGGGGACCTGCCAAGTGCAATAGAAATCACAACGTCTCACAGCCAACCACAACTCTGGCCAGGGTCCTGACCCGTGTCTGCCAAATTTGAGAGGGTCCTAGAAGGGCACCTGAGCTGAAGGTGGACCTGTCTCCTATTTCGAGTTGAGTGGGACTTGCCGCTCAAGGGCTCATGATGTGGCTTAGTGGTAGAGCATATCCATAGCATGCACGAAGCTCTACTTTCCACCCCTGCCCCCCCCCCCACACGACTAGACTAACCTAGGCGTGGTGGCACACACCTGTAATTCCAGCACTAGGGAGGTAGAGGCAGGAAAATCAAGAGTTCAAAGTCATTTTCAGCTGTGTCTTTGGCCTGCCTGAGTTAGAGACAGATGGGGGTGAGGTTTAAAAAAAAAGAGAGAGGGACACAAGCACACAAGCTCTATCAGAACCTTTCTACTGTTGTTTTCAACTCTGGGATCAAGGGGAATAAATAACATGCTACATGGGTTTGTTACCGCTTGCGTGAAGCTGTCCTACAGAATGAATGATATCTGGTATTTTTGTGAGACCGTGAACTTCCCAGTGTTGCTGAAGAATTGACTGCTCTCACACCCACAACCACAGGCACACAGAGGATCTCCTGGGATGTTGTTTTATTTGTTTTTTTTTTTTTTTTTATTAAATACCATTGCCCCACTGCGGGCCAATGAAATCAGAACCAATCGAGAGTGCCTGGGCATTGTAGCTGTGAACAGTCCCGCTGTGCTTCTTAGCTACAGCTTGAGGACCACAGGACAGACTAACCTGGTCATTATGTGCGTCAGATCAGTGCCTCCAACTCTTTTCATGTATAACTGACTTCAGAAGCAGAAGGTACCAACCCCGGAGTCAGTGGCAGGCTCTTGGCACTAAAGACGTCTGACCTGACCTTCCTGTCTGGCTTCCTAAGGGCTGAGGATCAATATTTTGGCGAATCCATACCCAGGCACCGAGTTTCACCTGTTGTTGAACTTTGAGTAATTATAAAGTCTGCTAAGTAGAGCTGCGTTGTACACTTCTGTTTTGCTGGGGGTTAATTGACATGTCGTAAGCAGCATATAGTTAAAGTGTACAACATACGTTTGGCATATGAACGCACTGGCGAAATCACCACTACTGGCAAGATAATGACCAGGCTGGAGCCGTAGCTCAGGGGTAGAGTGCTTGCCCAGCATGCACGGGCCATCGCTGTGATCTCTGCAGAAAGGGAGTGGTGGGGAGAAAAAAAAAAAAGATAGTGAGCATATTCATTGCTCCTCAAAGCTCCCGTATGGCCCATGGTAAGCCTTCCCCTTCCTTCCCCAGATCAGCATCCGTCTGTTTTTCCTCACGGTCGCTCAGTTTGCAATGATGCATACTCATACGCTTTGTCTGGCAGGTTTTATTCCACAGAGTTAATCCGAGGCTCACCCGTGATTTTACACTTATCAATAATTCATTCATTTTCTTTGCTAAGTAGCATTCAATCATATATATGTAGATGGATCACTTTTTGTTTTGAGACAGGGTCTTAGGCAGCTCAGGCTGGCCTTGAACTGTTTTGTTTTGGTTGTCTTTCGAGGCAGGGTTTTTCTGTGTAGCCCTGGCTGTCCTGGACCTCGCTCTGTAGACCAGGTTGCCCTCCAAAGATCTGCCTGCCTCTACCTCTGGAGTGCTGGGATTAAAGTCATCCATCACCATTGCCTGGCAGTCTCGATGTAGCGAAGATGGACCCTGAGCTTCTGATCTTTCTTCTACCTCCTGAGTGCTGGGATCACAGGCGTGCGTCACCACACCTGGTTTTATGTGTTTCTGGGGTCAAACCGAGGGCTTTGTATATGCTAGATAAGCCCTTTATTATCTGAGCCTCAGTCCCTACCCAGATGTTGCACATTTTCAAAAGAATCATTCATCTGCTGATAGACATTTGGGTCATTTCTAGTTTGGAGATATTATAAGTAAAGCTTTTATGTTTACTACGTGAGGGTTACTCTTATTTAGTTGCAGTGCTGAATAGTTGATTGTTTGTAGTGCTGGGTACCAAACTCAGAACCTGTGCATGTAAGGCAAGCATCCTACTGATAGTTACAGCCTTAGCTCTGTAATTAATGACTGCATACAAGGCTGTGCATCTGTGTAAATAAATAGGTGAGTCGTAGGTAGACATGTGTTTCCCTCCGTCAGAGGCTGCCTAGTTTCCAAGGGGAGCCTGCCATTTTATATTCCTACTAGCTGTGTGTGAGTGAATGAGAGCTGGCCTCTTTTCTTTGCTGATTTTAACTTTTAGATTTATGTCTTTTTATTGTATGTGTGTATGACTGTTTTGCGTGGTGTATATATGTGCACCACATAAGTGTCTTCTGCTCTTGGAGGACAGAAGAGGACGTCGGATTACCTGGAACTGGAGTTACCAATGGTTGTGAACCACCATGTGGTTGCTGAGAACTGAACCTGGGTCCTCCCCAAGAGCAGCCAGTGCTCTCAACCACTGAATCATCTTTTCAGTGTTTTCAGTGTCCAGCCCCCTTTTCGTTAACTTTTGTTTTGAAACATCTCCCATGTCCCAGACTGGCTACAAGCTCCTGGTTTTTGCCTTTTTCCCTCCTGAATGCTTGGATTATAGCATGTGCCACCATGCCTGGTTTAATTTTTCCCGTATGGTACTGGGGATCAAACCTAGGGCCTCGCGCCTACTTGGTAAACGTTCTGCCACTATGCCTTTGTCACTAGAACCCCTCCCCTTCTAATTAAAAGATACTTAGCTTTATTACTATTGTGTGCACATGTAATCGGGATATGTGTGAGTGGGTGTGCTAGGCCACAATGTGTGCGTGGAAGTCAGAGGACAACTTTCAGTAGTTCTCCCTTTCCGTGGTGAGTTCTGGTGATCGAACCCAGCTCAGCAGGATGGTGCTGGAAGTGCTTTTATTCCTAAACCATCTCACTGCCCCCAGCTACCATTAGATTTTGAAAAACACTTGGGCAGTGCTGGGAATGGAATCTAGGGCTGCTGGACAGACACTCTGCCATCGTGTCCCACTCCTAGACAGCTGTCCTCTTCCCCTCAAGAGACCCTGCTTTCTACTTTTACTCTTGGCTGATGAAATGAGTCTTTTCATCTTTTGAATGGTTCCTGAAAGTTGTCCTCTGATCTTCATGTGTGTTCATGGCATTCATACCCTTCCCTAACAACAAATACTTGTTAAATCAGTCAAGTGCCTCTCTCTTTCCTTGAAGCATGTGTGGTGGGAGTAAGGATAGGAATTAGGACCAGAGATGGAGACATGTATGGAATGATGGCTGGATGGATATACTAAAGTTGTCCTGGTGTCTCTTTCTTTTCTCGGTCTTTCTGTTCTTTGCTTCTGTTGCGGGCACTGAGGAAATGGGTACTGGCCTAGATTATGTCACCGTGTTGTCACAGTATCAGATTACTGATACGTCTTGCTTTGTAACTGAGTTACATTTTTACCCCTTGCCCACAGGTCCCAAGGCAACATGTACCAGCCGTACAGGCCTGACACTGGCAGGAAGTAGAAGGCTCCGTTGTCTCTTGTGCCCGCACCCTCATCATGTCTTCCACTCAGGGCAATGGGGAACACTGGAAGTCCCTGGAGTCCGTGGGCATCAGCCGCAAAGAACTGGCTATGGCTGAAGCCCTGCAGATGGAGTACGATGCTCTTTCTCGGCTCCGCCATCACAAGGAAGAGAGCAGGGCTAAGCAGAACACAGAGCCCTCTCTGATCAGCTGGGATGAGCCCGCTTTGGACTTCTACAGCAAGCCAGCAGGCAGGCGGACAGACCTCAAGCTCTTGCGTGGTCTTTCTGGCTCTGACCCTACCCTGAATTACAATTCCATTGCCCCACAAGAAGAACCCCCCAACTCTACCTCCCAAGATCCCCAGCCTGGCCCAGATCCCTGGCCCAAGGGCTCCCTGCCTGGAGACTATCTCTATATTTTTGATGGCTCAGATGGGAGGCTCTCTTTGTCTTCAGAATCATGTGACCCAGGTGGCTCAAGCAAGAAACTATCCCCACCTCCTCTGCCTCCTCGGGTCTCTATCTGGGATGCCCCTCCCTTGCCTCCCAGAAAGGGGTCCCCCTCACCCTCCAAGATTGCTCAGTCCACTGACATCAACAGTTTTGCTTTGGTGGAACAGCCACCTGACAAACTGTTAGGGCCCCAGGACCCAGAAGAGGAAGAGCTGCCTGATGGTGGGGGACAGCAACACATGCTGGGGTCTGTGGACTATGATGGCATTAATGATGCAATCACAAGGCTCAACTTGAAGTCAACGTATGACTCAGAGATATTGTCTGATGCTACCAGGGGCTGGAAGGAGGGCCGGGGGCCCCTGGACTTCAATAAGGACACCTCTGGAAAACCCGTGGCCCGGAGTAAGACGATGCCTCCTCAGGTGCCGCCCCGAACCTATACTTCACGATATGCCAACCGAAAAAATGCGACACCTGGCAAGAACCGCCGGATTTCTGCTGCTCCGGTGAGGACCTACCTTCCTGTGTGTTCGTTCAGAACGTGGGCTACGTTCTCTTTGCCACTCCAAATTCAGATCTACCAAGCACTCACAGGACCATTTAGTCCTCTCTTCTACTTCTGCCTTTGGAACCCTTGGGTGCTTGTGGGGGTTCGGAGGGAGCCAAGCTAGGCTTTCTTATTGGAGGTTGGGCCAAGAACATCAGGAAGGGTCTGGCTCCTTTCCCAGGCTAAGTTTCAGTGTCTTGGTTGCAATAGCCCTTCTGGGGGCAAGTGTTTTGGTATTGTGGCTGTTAATAGGTACTTCCTTCATGATGTAAGGACTGACTTAGGAGGCACCTGACTTAACATTGATTCTGTGGCTGAATGGTGGTGGTGGGACTTGAGCTGCTTCTTACTCCTGAGGCCCTGCCCGGCCATCTGCTGCATAGCTACCGCACAGCCCTGATGGTCGTCCGTAGCGTTAGCTGTTGGTTCTGTGCTCACAGAATATCCTATCCAGATCCACATCAACCCTGTCCAATGCAAGAAATGGCAGAGCTGGTACTAGACCCTGGTCTTGTTCCAAAGTCTTTCTCCCTCTTACCTTCCCTTCCTCGCTGCTTTTGATTGTGATACACCATTCACCTTCTGCCATTAAAGGGCGTGTAGTTCAGTGGTGTTAAGTACAGTCGCACTGTGGGGGTATTTACTTTTGGTTATCTTTCCCCCCTGAAAATATCTAGAAAAAGGCCCAGCAGTATGATAGTAAGGCTTTGGCTTATGAGTATACATTATCAAGTGCAAAGTCTACTCTTCATCTCAGCTGGCTTCCACAGCAGCCTTGATATGGTTTCGGTCCATGGACTGTCAGGAGTATCTCCAAAGTTGGGACCTGAAGGCCACCTTACTTTTACCCCTGACTTCTGGACACGTTGCTCCATGAGTCAGGAGGCTACTTCATGGCTGCGGACTTCTGAAGCTACTTATGCCCCCCCCATTCCGCCCTCCTCCCTCCTTACCATTCATTGTCTTAGTGTGCTGGGGCTTTCCCACCTCGTGTCCAGCCTTAGGGATCACTTCCAACTCTGCATAGCTGCAGGGTCCTTCCTTCCTCTGCATTTGCAGAGTGAGCCCCTAAAAGCCTAGTCAGGGTGAGCTGCAGCACCAGAGTTCAGGCTTTTTAAAGGCTCATCTCGGAGGTGGGGCTGCTCCTGCTATTTATAGGGATGGGGAGAGTCATGTCCTTAGCTCAGTTCCTCACACAGAGCCCGGCCTGCTCACAGAGGCAGGCAGCCTGGGGTAGGTGGTCACCCCTGTCTTCCCTCCCCCATCATGCATCATCAGAGTACCGAAATGGAGCCTGATCTGGTTCGGAGTCTCCTTGAAGAAGCAAGGGCGAAGCAAAAAGCTCTTGCCGGTTCTGGAGTGGGGGAGGCAACGCGGCAGTGGTCCTCCCTACTTCAGATTGGGGCGGGGGCTCGACCTGCTGGGAGGGGGAACCCCTTGAGCTCTGTGCCTATACCCCCACCCCGCCTTCGCCGGAAGGATCGTTCTTATCCCAGGCCCACTGAGCCATCTCTGGAAATGGCTGGCTCCAAATGCCAGCCTGATACCCCCGCTACCAGCCTCTGCCTGGCAGACTCCCCAGGCCAGCATCGAGTGATGCCACCAGGGCCTGCCAGCCGGGCAAACGTAAGTGCCTTTTGTTTTCTTACAGTGCCAGGGAGTGGTACAGAAAGGGCATGAAATGGCCTTCAGTGGCCATTCTGTTTTCTCCCTCTCTCTCTCTAGCCTCTTCTTTCTCTCCCTGACTCTCTCGCATAGGTTAATTGCTGACAGTGGTACTATTGTTTGGACCGGGACACAGGCATACGCTTGGCAAAGCCAGGGCCTCACATGCCAACTGCCCCCACTGCTGCCTTTCCCTTTATGTGCGTCCACCCCCACTCTACTCACCCCCAGGGGAGCATGACTGACCAGAGGGAGGGATGCTTGAGGAAGCAGTCAGTATTCAGTGAAGAGCTGGGTTGCTCTGAGGGACAGGGAGACCAAGAGAACAGCTGAGGGGTGAAGAGAGGTGAGGTGGTGCACACAAACCACAGCCTTAGAGACACCCCCTTTCCTCCCCATGCAGCTGTTAGAGCCTGCTGTCTTTCCCGGATGCAGCCTGGAACTCCATGGAGCCAAAGTGTCATTCCTGGGTGGCTGCCCCGGGCAGGCCTGTGAGGCCTGTCAGT
Organism: Arvicola amphibius; assembly: GCF_903992535.2. Taxonomy (NCBI): domain Eukaryota; kingdom Metazoa; phylum Chordata; class Mammalia; order Rodentia; family Cricetidae; genus Arvicola; species Arvicola amphibius. The sequence goes on along the minus strand of NC_052058.2, from coordinate 87,028,583 downwards.
ACCAGCTTTCTCCTTATCTGTTCCTCCCTGGAGCTCATTGGAGGGTTTCCTGGGCGTTTGAGAGCACCCCTAAAATGGGAAATGGTATGGGACCTGGCTTAAGGATCTCAGTGCCACATGTATGTTCTGGGAGAGGAAATGGGACCAGTCCGAACAGGCTGCCTAGATCCCTAGCTGCTTAGAACCAGCAAAGCCTACAAGAGTCCAGCCAGGTCCTCTCCAGCGAAGATCCTGCTTTGACACAGGTGTCTTCTTCCTGAGAAGGCACATGCGTCTGAATCATACCCACTCCTGAAGGGCTCAGTCTTTGAGTCTGGTGTCGGGGCCTTGGATGTTGAGGCTTTTTTGTAAGTTCAGGCCTCACTGGGGACCATTTGGCTGATCACCTGCCTGGCCTACTCTGCTCATCCATGTGTCTCTGGAGCCTTCCCCGGAAGACCTTGCCCACTGGTGACCATCAGCACTGTGTTACACACTGCCTGATCGGCCACACTGGACTGGTCAGACATGTCCCCCTTGCAGAGCCGATATGGCCACTCTTGTCCACTGCCCGGCGTCCATGCTGATCCCAGGCTTCAGCTCTTTTTTTCAGTTTAGTCTATGGTGTCCTAGGTCGGCAGATAATGTATTTCAGGTTCTTTTCAGTGTTAAGTCAAAAGTCCTTACACACGGACTGTCTTTACATCTGGAGGCCGTGTGAAGAAGGGGTGCCGTGAGAGAAAAAGCACTGAGTGAGTTGCTCTTCCCTTAAAGGTGGGCTCCCGGCCCCACACCATTGCCAATGGCCACGAACTGTTTGAGGTCTCAGAGGAGAGAGATGAGGAAGTTGCTGCGTTTTGCCACATGCTGGATATGTAAGATTTGAAGGATGGGGATGGGGGGAGGGGGGGGGTGTATGGTGTGTACGTGTGTTTGTGTGTTCATCTGTGGTGCACTGGATATGTAAGAGTTGAAGGGTGGGGATGGGGGGAGAGGGAGGTGTGTATGGTGTGTACGTGTGTTTGTGTGTTCATGTGTGGGTGCACTGGATATGTACGAGTTGAAGGATGGGGATGGGGGGAGAGGGAGGTGTGTATGGTGTGTACGTGTGTATGAGATGAGGGGAGGGGAGGGGTACATATGGTGTGTGAGTGAGTGATTGGAGGATTCTGAGTCTCTAGAGGAGGCTACCTGTTCCTTTAGAAAGGAGGAAGAGCTATAATGAATAAAATTCCACAGAGTGGGAACTCTTTTCCAGTAGGTATCTGCAGGTTTTTATGAAACCTTAGAAGTTTGCTAGGTATAGTGGTGCACACCCTTAATCCAGCACTTGGGAAGCAGAGGCAGGCAGATCTCTACCATCTAGCCTGGACTACCTACGTTCCTGGACAGCTAAGGCTATGTAGTGAAACTCTGTCTCAAAAGAAAAAAATTAGAATTTTGCACATTTTTAGTAAAATTCACAAACCTTGATCAGCCTAACTAATCATCCCCTCATTTCAGGTTCTGACCCTCAGCTGTCCTTAGGAGTAAACATACCTCTCAGGGAAGAAAAGATTTCTCTTGCACTGAAGAGAGAGGAAATAGATTGCTAACTACTTATTGATTAAATTCTGTTAAACTTAATATGGGAAACTCCTTTGGGAGTTCTTGCTACCATTCTAATACTGTGGGGATTGTTTCATAACTGTAGTGAGATGGTAAGAGTACAGCTTCCCAGGGTTGCCTCCCCCCTGCCCCAGCCTGGCCCACGGAGGAGGGGACAAGCTCAGGAGACAGGAAAGCCCTTGGGCCTTACGGTCGCAGGGGCCCTCATCAGGATTCTTTGAAGACACAGCATGAGTCCTCCTTTTCTTCCTATACAGCCTTCGGACAGGCTCTGATATCCAGGACTATTCCCTAACTGGATATGTCTGGAGTGCTGTCACGCCGAGTCCAGAGCATCTTGGGGATGAGGTCAACCTGAAGGTGACTGTGTTGTGTGAGAGTCTTCGGGAGCCGCTCACTTTTACCTGCAACTGTAAGTTAGTTGGGGATATGTGAGTGTCCCTGGAGGTGAGGCGGGAGAGCGGGGTGTTGACAGATTTCTGTCCCACCAGGTCATTACACAGAGATCTACATTAATTATAAACTGATTGGCCTAGTACCTCAGGTTTTTTATTAACTCATAATTCTTGTCTGTGTTAGCCACTTGGCTTGGTACCTTTTTCGGCTATACAGTCACATCTTGCTTGCTCTGTGTCTGGGTGATTACTGCAGACTGACTCTTTCCTGTTCCCAGGATTCTTCTCCTTTCCCAGCCTATACTTCCCGCCTGGCTATTGGCCAATCAGCCTTTATTTAAAATACAAGTGACAGGGTACAAACCATTGTCCCACAGCAGCTCCCCCCCCTTTTTTTTAAAACAAGAACTCTGAATCAAATCTCCTTTGGTTAGTTTTTCTCCTGACCATTATCCATAACAACTTGTAACCAACACGCTAAACAAAGAAAAACATCCATAATCCATTCTTGGGAATGCGGGTGTAGTTTTCCAGGCTACTTCCTGCCAATTGGGGGCATTCATAATCTTATGGGGACCTAAAGAAAACTTAGAATTATGGTCAAGTCCCGACTAGAATATCCTATGAGACTGGATCATCTCAGCCAGCAGTCTTCAAACTGTTCTGGATGCAGAACTCAGAGGAAACTCCAACAGAGGTCCTCTGAAATGTTGGGTCGTCTGGACCATCTGCTCCTATTGGAGGTTCTTCAGGGGGTTTTCATTGATCAAATCTGATTTTTCTTAGCCAGGAATGAATCCACGGTTTCTCATTTCCTGTGGAAACAAAAGCAAAACCTCTTCTCCAAAGTAACATACCTTTTGACTTAAATTTTGAAATCAAGGTATTTTTAAAATATATATGTTGGATTAATCCAGCAGCATTTATAATCAAATATCTTTTAGCAGTTTTTGCTCCTTCCTCAGCAGTCATACAGTTCAAAGACAACACAATAATACACAGTATCCAGAATCTCTGTGTATTTTTCATCTTTACGTGGCTTTATTTTAAACTCTGTTTCTGATATTTTTATTTTTAATTTTTGGCTTTTTGAGACAGGACTTCTCTGTGTATCTTTGGCTGTCCTGGAACTCACTCTGTATACCAGGCTGGTCTCAAACTCACAGAGATCTGCCTGCCTCTGCCTCCCAAGTGTTGGTATTAAAGATGTGTGCCACCACACCCAACTACTCTCTTATTTTCTTTTTTCTTTTAAGAACTTTATCCCCTTTTTCCCCCTCTCCCCCAAGCCTACATTTTTAAACACACAGTAAACCATTTAGAGGTTTTCTTCATCTTTGAATCTATCTTTACTGTGTATATCTCTTTTTCTGACTACATGAGTTTTTAATTTGCTAAGCCATATGACTAGGATTAAAGCCGTGGCTTTGACGGTTGGATCCAGCCCATTCCTTAGCCTTTTTCTGAGAGTCTAGTATCATAGCAGAGGTACTGGTTGGAGCCATGTTTATTGCCACAACTCTATGGCATTTCAAGGTTCCTGACACCATCAAGAAGCATGCTGTCAGTAATTCATAAACACCATTTAAGTGTTTGGTGGCAGGGCCTCTTAAAAGAGTTGCAAAGTTTTGCAGCTAAAGCTGAGTCAGGAAGCCTTTCTTAAATGAGATATACTTGCCTCTAGCAAAGAGAGCAAACCCAAGAAATTGCTGCTACCAAGAAGCCATGTTTAATGCTGTTATTTTGTGTCTAGAATTACTTCCCAAGCTCTCTCAGGTTTTTTGTGGATGCAGTTGTCCACACGTTGGGCATCATTTGTTGAAAGAGATTTCTGTCCCACCAGGTCCCAAATAAACACACAGAGATCTATATTAATCATATACTGGTTGGCCTAATAGTTCAGGCTTCTTATTAATTAATTCTTACATCTTACATTAACCCATTATTCTTGCCTGTGTTAGCCATGTGGCTTGGTACCTTTTTCGGCGAGGCAGTCACATCTTGCATCCTCTGTGTTTAGGTGATGACTGCAGACTGAGTCTTTCCTGTTCCCAGAATTCTCCTGTTCTCATTTCCCCGCCTCTACTTACTGCCTGGTCACCCCACCTATACTCCCTGCCTGGCTACTGGCCAATCAGCATTTTATTAAAATACAACTGACAGGGTACAGACCTTTGTCCCACAGCAACTGGGTTTTGACCTGGGGGGTCCAATAGCTTTGATTCTCACCTCACTCACTCTGTAGCCTGAATGAGGGGCAGAGGGGATGCTTCTCCTGGGAGGGGGGCGGGAAGTAACTTTCTCCAACCCCAGGCTGTTTGTTTGCCTGTCTTATCTGGCTATTGGTGGAGCTACTACAGATGGCATAGCTGGTGATGAAGGATCAAAGTTGGGAGGCTCTGCCCACCTGCCCAATGTCACTTCCCTCGCTCTTCTGCCTTGCTGCTTACAGGTTCCTCCACTGTGGACTTGCTCATCTACCAGACCCTCTGCTACACCCATGATGAACTGAGGGAAGTGGACGTGGGGGACTTTGTGCTCAAGCCCTGCGGGCTGGAGGAATTCCTGCAAAAGTGAGTGAGTGGATTAAGGGCCGTGAGACAGAGGTGACACCTGCCTTCTGGCTAGGAGAATGAGGGAGGTCCTTAGCGACCTGCACTAGGTTCAGCATTTGCTGCTGCTCTTCCCTAACCCTGCAGCCAGGACTCCTGCTTTCTGGGCACAATCTCAGCCACGTCACATTTTCCCTAGGAGCTCCATCTTCCAGCTGGATTGGCTGGAGCCTGAGCTAAATCTGCTGTGGAAAGAGTTTGGAGCTGGGATTAAGCAAAGATGAGGTCGTATCTGTGTGCAGGCTTCTGGTTGCTGAGAGATGTGTGTTGTTTGTGGAGAGGCAGTGGCAGGTTGCTTTTCCTGCTCTGGAGGACACGCAACTGCTGGGTAGAAATGCCCTTAGAGAACCAAAGGGAGAAATTACAGTGGCTTTTGCTGGCTTTCCCTTGCCAACATGCCTTTGTTTCCACTGGCCTGTGCAGCTGGTTAACCTCTTCCTAGGCTGGCTTCCAGCTCCCTCCAGCCAGTGCCTGCTACAGAAGGCAGCTTCTCTGGAAAGTGTGATGTGGGACCAGCTGAGAGAAGCCCTCTGCGCTACCCTGGACTGTGGAAAACTGGGGTGGGGGAGTCAGGACTCCCACTCCCAGGGCTAGCATGTGGCACAGCAAACATCAGGAGATCTGCTTTCCTCCATCCAAGCTCTTGTGTGGTGACTGCACCATCTGTGGCCCCCTTAGAGGGGGAAGCAGAACTTGGGGAGAGAGAAAGACAAGGCCAATATCCCTCGCATTAGCAGTTTCTGTGAACTGTGGGACTTTGTGGAGCTGCATATTTTCCCTCCAGCAAATCTAGATGGAAGAATAGATTTCTATGGTTAGAGTACCAGATCAATAGGACTCAAGATTCATTTTTTTTAAAAAAATATTCATTTCTTAAATGTGATTTCTTCAGCACTGGGGATAGTAGGTACTCTCTGGCTTCTGCATCCTCATCTAGAAGCTGAGGGAAAAGAAGCAGGCCCACCCTGATATAGTTCCAGGGTACCCTCAACGGTGTAAGAAGCAGGCCCACCCAGATATAGTTCCAAGCAACCCTCAACCGTATTCCACGTTGTGTTCATTGTGTCCTTGCCTTCCTACGTGGACAGGGAGGGGTCCTAGATACAGGGTATCCTGGAAACACTAGCCCTGAGCAGCTCGTCGTTGTTCAGAGGGAACAGGGCTATGGTGGGTAAATCACACCCCAGGGAACACTATTTATACTAAATTCTGGTTTTCCACTGACCAGTTGTGAAGCCTGCTTCTCAGTGTCTTCTGTAAAACGTGGCCAAGTTTTAGGTTGGGGGTGTAGTTCACTGGTGGTAGAGGTGAAGAAGCCCTGGGTTCCATCTGTGCAGCATACACGCACACCTGCACGCACACACAAACACAGACCTGCACGTATGTGCACGCACACAAACACACACCTGGGTTTTATCTGTGCAGCACACACACACAGACAGACAGGATAAGGGTCAGTGTGAGAAGGCCCTGAATAATAGTCAGTGGATACCAGTGGCTAGGGACCAGCCCCAGAAGAGGATTCCCGGGGCTCTGAAGAACACAGATGTCACATTTTCCCTGCAGAGCCCAATACTGGAGCCCCAAGTGCAGAGATACTGGGAGAGGTCAAGTGAAGCGTTCCCAATGAGCTGAGACCAGGTCATGGTCCTTGGTCGTGTCCCCGCCTCTCCCCCAACACAGCTGAAGCCCTTTCACCGACAAGTCGAAGGAAGTGACTGGGGACATGACACCTTGGTTCTACCCATCGACCCTGCATAAAAGCCTAGTGCTGGTTCCTGGGTGGAAAGGACCAGAAAATCGCTAGTTCCCAAGGAAGCCCTGAGGATTGTTTCCCTCGCCTCCCTGGAAGGGCCCATACCGAAGGGGAGTGTTGCTCCAGGATGCAGGCAGCTCTGTGATAAGAACCTTGCGACAGTCCTAGGGGAGGTTCGGTTTCCTGTGGCCGCCCTCCCCCTCTCCCCACCACTGTGCTCAGTCTTCCTTCCTCACAGACCCTCCTGCGGGCCTGCCTGGCGGTCCAGCCTTCCACGGCCATCGTTCAGCTTTAATCTTAGCTGATCAGAGCACATTTTGCAGGTCTGGTCCCCCCAGGATGTGGAAAACCTCAAAGTCTAGGCTGGTTTTGTTTGGCTTGTGGCCCTGTACTTCCAGAGGTTTCTGCACCCCTCTTCCCTTTTGCTCCCCTTCATTCCTCTCCATTCTAGCCCAGATTCCCATCTCTATGGAGGAAGGAAGGCCATTTCCGTCTTCTGTTCCCCAGATGCTGTTGCTTGGCCCAGCCTGCAGCAGTGGCCTCAAGTGGGGCTTGTTCAGCCCTTTCTTGTGGGTTTCCTTTCTGATTAAGGTGTGATTTGGGGGAGAGGAAGAGGTTGGGTGGTAGAGGAACTCAGCAAGCTGCCTCTTCTGAACCACGGATCTACTGTGTGGGTGCTGAGCAGCTAGAACTGCACGTATCTTTTAGAAACTGCGAAGACTTACAGGGGATTCATAATCTGGCAGGGCGTGGAGGGAGGGGAGAAGTGGAACCCGCTTCAGGATAAGGTTCTGGAATTCTGGTGGGATTGCCTCATTTGTCCTCAGCACCATGGTAGGTAACACACAACGAAGAGTAGACGCCAGAGTCTGTGTCCCAGCCCACTTCCCCTCAGTTGTCAAAGTCAAGAAAATAGGATTTAAAGAGCTGCCCCTAACAAGCCCCCTCTATAACCCAACTTTGTAGTGGTTCCTGTCCTGAGAATGAACCGTGAGTCATTATTTGGGTAGCTCACGGGTTAAGTGTTGTGGGCGGCTTTTATTCAGATAAACCCCATGCCTTTCCTATGCTTTACCATGACATTTGCAGGAGTAAAGGAGAAGCCCTACAACATAGGCCTTTTCCCTTCCTTTCTCTCTTCCGTTCTCCCTCCTTTCCTAGTTGTCTCTCCCCAGGCTAAAGTATGTGTCTCTCCTCCCACTGAGTCCCCCAGGCACTAATGGTCTTGTCTCCCTACCCCACCAGTAAGCATGCCTTGGGCAGCCATGAATATATCCAATATTGCCGCAAGTTTGACATCAACATCCGACTACAGCTGATGGAGCAGAAGGCTATACGGAGTGACCTGGCCCGGACGGTATGTGCTGGAAACGGCCGGCGACCGTGCATACCTGGGGAGGTAGAGTGGACACAGGATACAGGACATCAGGTGGGAGTGGGGCAAGTAGTCTAGGTTGGGAAAAGGGCCTTGCTCCTGCCTGACGAGGACACTGCTCACGCCTCAGGTGAACGATGATCAGAGCCCTTCCACCCTGAACTACCTCATCCATCTCCAAGAGAGGCCAGTCAAGCAAACCATCAGCAGGTGAGCGTGGGGACCACCCGGTGTAGTTTCAGCAGGAACCGTGAGGGAATGGTGTAGATGCGTTTGCCTGGCTTCCTGCTGGCATCATAGATTCCTGTAAACGTCCGGAACATTGGCCCAAGCAACTCGTTAGGAATGCCTTAGCCCACTCTTCCCTCCTCTCTCTGAGCGGTGGTTCTCAACCTTCCTGATGCTGCGGCCCTTTAATACAGTTCCTCACGGTGTGCTGACCCCCAGCGCACCGTAAATACAATTACACTCCTGCCCTTTCATAACTGTACTTCTGCTGCTGTTAGGAATAGTCATGTAAAGTTCTGATATGTGACCCCGCAGGTTGGGAACCCACTACACTAGTGCTTTTTGTGTCCCTTTCTAGGTGAGAGGTAGCAAAGTGGAAAAGACCCCTTTTCCGTCCTCTTGTGGGAACTCCTTCACCACATCAGAATCAGGAGATAGAAGGGAAAGTGAGGGGCTCCCCGGGCAGCCATTCTTTTGTGATCTCTCCTGTGATTTTTCTCACCCCATTCCCCCAGGCAGGCCTTGAGTCTTCTGTTTGACACCTACCACAATGAGGTGGATGCCTTCCTGCTGGCTGATGTGAGTCTACACCCTGGGCTGAAGAGAGGAACTACTGGAAGTTCCCTTCTTCCCTGGTTTCCTGCAACCCAATGACAGTCTGTCAGTGATGCCTTCTTTTCACCCCTTAGTTCTGGGCAAGTGAAACACCTCCTGGCTGGGAGGCAGCTGGCCAGTGTGTCAAAAGGTGTTCTGTCCTTCTGTGAGAGTCAAGAGGTGGACTCTGATGGCTGTCTCTGCAGTAGAGCACCCCTGAACTAATGTGTGGTCCCAGGCTTTTTGTTGTTGTTTTTCCGTGAAAAATGCCCAGGGACACTGTCTGAAGAGACTCCGTTGAGCCTGCGGCACAGACTTCACACCCTCAGGGAAGCGGCAAGTCCCAAGGCTTGATCCTTTCCCTCCTGGACCTGCACGGACTGCAGGCCTCGGAGCCGCTTACATAAATATCATGACGCTAAAGCAAAGTTTTGGAAGTGGTCTTCAAAAATCAAATTCCCTACTAGGCATGGCGGCACAGGGCTTTCATCCCAGCACTTGGGAGGCAGAAGCAAGCAGATCTCTCTGAGTTCCAGGCCAGCCAGAGCTATATAGTGAGACCCTGTCTCAAAAAACAAAGCAAAATAACAACTCTGCCTCCTCAGTTCGGTTTTGTCTTGGATTCTTCTCTCTGGGGCAGTGTGCCTCCACCCTCCACCCACTAATATAATCCATTTTGTAGCAGCCTCTACAATAACACAGGCACTGAGATCTTAGACCACTCTGCAGTGCTCTGTGTTAGTTTAGGGGGTGGGTAGAGCCACAGTGCAGAGTGTAAGACTTATTTTGGTCTCAGGGAGCTGGCGTGGTTAGGGAAATGGAAGGTTCATCCAACACGCTATTCAATAGAGGATGACTGTGGATGTTGGGAGGGGAAAGCTTTGTGAAGGAGTAGCTGCCCTGGTCCCTAATTCGAGTTGACATATGTAGTCAAAGTCAGATAGAGGCGGAGATTTCAGCTGAGAAAATACCCAGTGTGGAGGGGAGGGAAGAGTGTGGTGTGTTTACAGTGTGTCTACGGTGTGTCTGTGGTGTGTCTGTGGTGTGTTTACGGTGTGTCTACGGTGTGTCTGTGGTGTGTCTACGGTGTGTCTACGGAGTGTCTATGGCATCGGCGAGTTAAGAAGTCTGAGAGAGTAAGTGGGGCCTCGGAGTGATTCGCTCACCTCCTTGCTATTCCCTGCCAATTGATTTAACACTGTAGGCCTCTGGTGGAGACCAGTGTGTGTTTGTATAGCAGAAATAGACCATCACTGCAGACTGGAAATAAAAGCTTTAGTGGTATGGAGACAGGCTAGGGAGTGTGGATGTGGCCCACTCAAAGCAAGAGACTGAATACCGGAAAATAAAGTATGGTTCGTGGAATTCCTCTTTAGAGTCATTAGCCCCTGCACACCCTTTAAGACTGGGTTGTGGGGAGGCATAGAACTGAGTGACGTGTCTTATTGTATGGCCTCCCGCAGGGGGATTTCCCACTGAAGGCGGACAGGGTAGTCCAGTCTGTCAAGGCCATCTGCAATGCCCTGGCCGCCGTGGAGACTCCTGAGATCACCAGCGCTCTCAACCAGCTGCCTCCCTGCCCCTCACGCATGCAGCCAAAGATCCAGAAGGTAAAGGGTCCCCGGCGTTAGCGTGAGGCAGGGACGGGGATGTCCACAGGTAACTGAGTTTCTGATTACTGAGTAACTTGGTATTCATTTACTAAAATGCTCTTGTAGCAGGGCGTGGTGGCCTCCGCCTTTAATCTTAGCATTTGAGGAGGAGAGACAGGTGGGGCTCTGTGAGTTTGAGGCCAGTCTGGTCTACACAGTGAGTTCCAGGACAGTTTGGGTTACCTAGTGAGACCCTGTCTCAAAACAAACAAACAAACAAACAAACGAGGTTCTTCACTACCATTTATGTGTTAGCAGTTCAGACGCAAGTGCCCCTGGGAAATGGATGTGAAGCACGTCCCCCTTCCTTAAGCATAGGGGGTGGTCTAGCTTCAGTCTTATGGGAATAACCACATGAGCCAAGAAAGGTTTTATTTAGTCACCAAGGATTTGCCTGATAGTTTGCTTATCCATAAGGGCGCAAAACCAAGTCAGGGGGCAGAAATCCCAAGAACCAGGGATTCAGTGGTTCCACCGGGGGCTGCTGTACTGTAAAGCCTTGCTAGCACTACAGACGCTGTATCCCAGCCTTGGGGCTCTTTCCTTGAGGTGAGCATCTGCTTCCTCTGACCACCCTGTGGACCTTCCCTCCCTCCTGCTCCCCAGGGACTCTCTGCTCCTCGCATTTAAACCCTGCCTGGCCCAGATGAGCACAGCTGTGAAAATCCCTTCCAACTGCAATAAAAATGGGTGGGCGTGGGCTCTGTCTGACTCTTCCCCTCTCCCTTTCCCCAACAGGATCCCAGCGTGTTGGCTGTGAGGGAAAACCGAGGTAAGGGCAGTGCTCTCCCTCTTTGTCCCTCAGAGGCTGGAACTGCCAGCTAGTGGCTCAGCTCACATTCTTCTTCCTTCTTGGCTCCTTGATATGTGTGTGTGTGTGTGTGTGTGTGTGTGTGTGTGTGTGTGTGTGTGTTTCCCTGTGAGGTGTGGACACAGCTGGAGCCCATATTTCTTTCCACAGACTTTTTTCCCATTATTTTTACTAATCAGTCCTTATGGTGTTACTGGGAGAGGGTGATGAGGTGTAGGGGCATCGGCAAGGATGAATTTATCCTTCCATCCAGATGGAAAAGGATGGAAAAGCGCTGGGTTGTGATTCTTCTCCTGGCAGCCATACCCCTTTACACTTCCAATTTAGAATGGGACTTGGGAGGAAGGATTTTTCTGCAGGATTCTTTCCTTGCTACACTCTTTAAGCAGATCCTCGTCCTAAAAGCCAGTGTCGCTGGCTTTCTTTCTTTCTTCCTTCCTTCTTTTGCAAAATTTATTTTATTTTTTTCTTTTAATTTTTTATTTTATTTTTTATGTACTTTATGTACATTGGTGTTTTGCTTGCATGTATGCCTGTGTGTTTGGTCCTGGAACCAAAGTTATTGATAGTTGTGAGCTGTTGTGTGGTTGCTGGAAATTGAAGCTGGGTCCTTTGGAGGAGCAGCTAGTGCTTTTAACCAGCCCCGTCACTGGCTTTCTTAAAAGTGAATCCATCTTTGGTCTTCGCAGACAAATAAATTGTCCCCTAAAGTCTTCTAGGAGCTAACATAGCATTTCCAGATTTGTGTGTGTGTGTGCATGTGTGTGTTTGTGTGTGTGCATGCGTGTGTGTTTCTGTGTGTGTGTGTCTATGTGTGCCTGTGTGTGTTTTTGTGTGTCTGTGTGTGTCTGTGTGCGTGTGTGTGTTTCTGTGTGTGCATGTGTGTCTGTATGTGCATATGTGTGTCTGTGTATGTGTCTCTGTGTGTATGTCTGTGTGTGTCTCTGTTTGTCTGTACGTTTGTGTCTGTGTATGTGTGTGTGTCTGCATGTGTATCTGTGTGTGTCTGTGTGTGTGTGTACATCTGCATATGCATGGTACTAAGGAGGTACAAGTTTGTTAAACACTTTTTTTGTTTTTGTCAAGAAAAGACTTTTTTTTAAAAAATGTATGTATTTTTATTTTATATATATGGGTATTTTGCCTGCGTGTGCCTAATACTCACAGAAGACAGAAGAGGGTGTTGGACCCCTGGAACTGGAGTGCTGCCAGTGTGGGTGCTGGGAGTCAAACCCAAGTCCTCTAGAAGGACAGTCAGTTCTCTTAACCATTGCGCCATCTCTCTAGTGCCAGAAAGGGACTTTTTAAAAATAACATTTTAGCACTGCATTAAGTATCTATAGGAGACAGGACCACATTTAAAGCTGGGGATCTCTTGATGAAGTAAGTGCTCAGGCATGCTCCTGCATCTTTCCTTTTTCTCTGCAGATGGGTAAGCTTTGTCACACCTATTAGAAATTGGCTGGCATTTGGGGATCACTATCCCAAGCTGTCCTATACTCCTGGTGTCATGGCAACAAAATGGCCCTTGGCGAGTCCTAATTGAGTTTCCTCTCTGGCCCCTCCCCTTCACAGAGAAAGTGGTAGAAGCCTTGACAGCAGCCATCTTGGACTTGGTGGAACTGTACTGCAATACATTCAATGCAGACTTCCAGACCGCAGTGCCCGGGAGTCGGAAGCATGATTTGGTTCAAGAGGCCTGCCATTTCTCTGGGGCCCTGGCCTTCACTGTCTATGCTACTCATCGCATTCCCATCATCTGGGCCACCAGGTGAGTCTGAGCTCCGGGGAGACAGGTGAGCGTCTCCCCTTCTGCCCATGACCTTACTATCCTCCATCCTAGGAGGTGTGGCATTCTGATGCAACGGGGCTAAAGGGGTGAGCCTAGGGCCTGAGGGGAGCCTAGCCTGTGTTCATCCCAGAGAGAGAAAGTCCCCTAGGAGATAGATAAGCACCTGCCAGTCCCCCAGTGCTGGCCGCCTCAACATCTCTTCCCTCTTCAGATCCCAAGCCAGCTGAGGGAGATGGGCGACAGATGGCCAGTTCCCAGATGGAGTGTGGCCCAAGCCAATGGCTGCACTCGCCTGCAGATGCACAATGAGGGTGGTAGGGAGGGGGTGACCCTTTGTCTGGGGTTCCCTTGCAGGGGTGGGTGGAGGAGGACGTTCTTTTGGTAGTCCTCAGCTCTTCTGCTGGATCCCCAGAGTCCTGAGGCCTGGGGGAATAGGCATTTGGCCCCAACCCACCCTTACCAACCCCACCCCCCTTCCTTCCCTTCCCCTTCTTTCTTTGTTTCTCACTTAATGTATTCCTCTGGGCGATTGGCATAGAACAAAGGAAGCAGCCTGGGAAACAGGGGCCTTCTCTGACCTCTTCTGTCAGGCACCTGTCATGAGCTACAGGGACCCCCATGTGTTGGCATTCATAGTAGCATATGTCGTTTTCCTCCCCCACCCTCCTTGCCTGCATGTATGTATGTATATATGTGTGTGTATATGTGTGTGTGTGTGTATACACACACATATAATGTACACACACACACCACACATACCCATGTGTGCCCGTGTGCTTCCCATGATGGACTGGAACTGACTGGATGGAGGAGGCTAGATGGCCAGTCCCATGAAATGAAGAAAAACTCCTGTACTCAGCATGGGTCTAAGACTCTGGGGGTCTAGGGATCCAGATAAAGTCGCTGCTCCTAAGGACACTTCCTTAAGCCCAGCTTGGTTGTCCCGACCCTGACCCCGTGTCACATTCTCCAGAGACCAATAGAAATCTACTAGAGGAAACGGAGCTTGGCATTAGGGTGCATGAGATTGGTTTTAAGGGCAAGGTGTACTGACCTGCTCCTGTTCTTTTGTAGCTATGAAGAGTTCTACCTCTCCTGTTCCCTCAGCCATGGAGGCAAGGAACTGTGCAGCCCCCTGCAGACCCGACGGGCTCACTTCTCCAAGTACCTGTTCCATCTCATCATCTGGGACCAGCAGTAAGCCCTCCCTAAGCTCCAGACCAACCTGCTCACTTTAGGAAGATGCTGGAGCAGGAGTCAGACCTGGAACAGAGCACAGCCTGGGTTAAATCTGGTTCCATAACTACCCTTATCCAGACAGGTCATGATGTTTCTTGAGTCTCCAGTTCCCTGACTCTTAAATGAGACAAGCATATAATTTCTACCTCTCAAGTTGTTAGGAATACCCAATGAGAAGTACCCATAAAGGTTCTTAAAGACTCCTTATAATCTGCAAAGGATCATATAAATATTACTTGCTGATTTTAAAAACACTTTATTGTTTTGCTCTTGCCTCTCTTAAAAAATTTAACTGGTCTGCAGGATTTCTATTCTCTCCTTTCTTCCAATATTCTCTGGAATAGGCAGAAAGGCTAAGGTATAGCTCCAAGTAGAGTGTTTGACTAGCATATGCCAGGCCCTGGGTTTCGACCTAGACAGCATAACACTAACAAATAAAACCACACCCAGAATCTTAGCACTTGGGAGACAGAGGCAAGAGCATTGCCGTAACCTTGAGGCCAACCTGGGCCACATAGCTAAGTTCTGGGCCAACCAGGAGATCCCATCTCAATCCACACTCAAAAAGAATTAGGCAGAACAGAACGAGTTGCCTAGAGGGAGGAAGAATGGGCGTAGAACCGAGGAGTAAGGCTCTGTTTCCAACTCTCTCTAATCCTGTGTTCTTTCTTGCCTGTCTGCCTCAGCTTCTCAAATTGGGAAATGAGAACACCTTTTTAACCTGGAGGCAGGTGTGGCACTGAAGGGAGATAGGCAGGTTATAAATATGGTAACCACCAGTATAAGATGGTATCACTTACCATTTATTAACAATGATTTGATTTCAGGAAGGAAAACTCGGAAAGAAATAAGGGGTGGGGGACCTTGAAGGTGGCATCACAGGTGTTTGTCTCAGTGCCTTGCCTGTGATGTTTGCTGCTCCCCCAACCTCCACTCTAGCTTCACTTCCCCAGGCCCACCCTATCTGTGTCCCCATTTGCAAAGCAGCAAATGCAACTTAAAAGTGTTGCAGATTACAGAGACAGAAGAGTGTCCCTGGGGAGGTCAAGGATGCTTAAACAGGTAGATGAAGGGTCTGGATATTTAAGAGATGGACTAGAGGGGCTGCAGACCTGTTCATCACACTTAGGTCATTCTTAGATCAGTAACCACTGACAGACAGGGGAGGAGAAACTCCCCGGAGACTAGGTAGCTGCATTAAGTAGTCCCTGAGAAGCAGAGCATGGTGCTCAGGTCTGTAAGATGAGCATTCAGGAAGCTGAGGCAGAGCTGCTGTGAATTTGAGGCCAGCCTATGTATAGTGAGATCTGTCTCAGTGGGACGCTGGGTTCAGCGCAACACTGCCAAAGTGAAGAGCCTTTGAGTTTCAATATTCCACTGAGATTCTCCACCTCACTAGTTACCGCCGTCTACAGGGGGATGCTGAGGACCGGTCCCTGACAGAGTCAGAGGTACAGATGCGACCCAGTTTTCCACACTGGTCATCTTCCACGCTAAGTGTGAGATCTCTATCTTGATCCACGTGGCCAGGTCCCTAAGGCCTAGAGCCAGTGTAGGGCATTGGCCTCAGCCCTACCCTCCCTAATGTCTGAAATGAGACAGACCTCTTAGCCCTTCTTAATGAAGGCCAAGGCATGTGGGAGAAGGCACCATACTGTGGCCAGCCATCTTCATTCAGCAGATGACACTGTAGATAGCCTAGAATGGAGGTGGACAGAGGACTCTCGACAAGATCTTGAGTTGTTAGGACACAAAGAAGACAACTTGGTAGAGTGTTTACCTAGATTCATCAGTACCACAAAAGTGAAACAAACAGATAGGAAAGCAACTGGACAGCTGAGCATGGTGGTTGTGTACCTGCAGCAGGATTGCTGTGAGTTCATGACCATCCTAAGCTAAATAATAAGACTAGAGAAAGGGAGGGAGGGAAGGAGGGAGGGAGGGAGGGAAGGAGGGAGGGAGGGAGAGAAGGAGGGAGGAAAGGAGAGAGAGGGAGGGAGGGAGAGAGAGAGGGAGGGAGGGAGGGAGGGAGGGAGGGAGAGAGAGAGAGAGAGAGAGAGAGAGAGAGAGAGAGAGAGAGGAGGGAATGGGGAGGGGAGGCAGAAGAGAGAAAATAAGAACTTGGCCCAGCACCTAGTGCTTGGTAAATGTTCACTCCTTCCCTGTCTTCCTCTTAGTGCCTCAGCTCTGGCCTTCTCGGTTCCTGTTTCTCTGTTCCAGGTGGCTGATGGTGACTAACACACGAGGGACATTTGTGTGAAAGTACTATCTGTGTCACAGCACCCAGTTCAAATAGAATAACTAATGCCACATGGCAGAAAGGACCCAATCTATAGTCCCGCTTCCCCTAGTGAGCATTCTGAACTGTCAGTTCAGTTACCCAAAGGTTGTGTGGCCAAGCCGGAGCCCAGCGCATTCCCTGAAGGAAGCAACCCCAGTGTTATAATGTTGGAGAAGGGCTCACAGGAAGGAGAATTTCTCAGGCAAAGAGAAGAGTCAGCTCTCCAGCCGAAGTAGTGGTTCCCTCAACCAACCCCAGACAGAGGGTTAGGGAGGCCATTTTGGAATCCTAAGTACACTAAAAGACCTGAGAAATGGGAGGGCCTTGCTTGCTTTTCCGTATTATGGTTTCAGTCAAAATGTACCTCCTTCTTCCCAAGACAGAGTCTTGTGCAAACTCATAGGTTGGCCTTGAAATTTCAGCAGTCCTCTGCCTCAGCCTTCCAAGGGCTGGGATTGTGGCCCTACCATGTGTTAGCCATGTTCGGCTCTTCCCTGTTGTGTGAACCAGCTATGGGGTCAGCTGCTTCTCCCTCCCACTGTGGCAGGATAGGGCATCAGCTCACTCTCAAAATAGGTCCAGCAGCCCTGCTCTGTCACCTCCAGCCAAACCCAGCCTGGCACGTCTGTTGGCTGATGAAGGGGCCCTAATTATAGCTGATGGGCCCCCAGGGTAGAAGCAGCTGGGGCAGAGCAGGACTGTGCCAGTCGGTGGCTGTTGGGTGCCTCCTCAGAGTGGAGACTCCCCCAGGAGTGAGGGGCAGTGAAGAGGGGGGCCTTGTCTGAAACCTCTGACCTCGGAGGTAGCTACCGGCCTCTGTGCCCTTTGGGTGTAGAAGCAGTTGGGCCTTGGGCCAGCCGGGAGGGTGTGGCAGTGTGGACTTTGGCCCAGGGACAACTTCCTGGAAAGGTAACCTGGTGGGTTCTGGCTTTCTTTTTCTCCAGCCCCCAGCTCTCTCCACCTCCCCACACCAAATCTCCTTAGCCTGAATTCAGAGGGTGTGGCTGGGTGTGGTCCAGTCCGGGTAGACAGTGAAGAACATCTAGCCTTGGGGAGTGCTTGCTGCTTGTGGAGTCCTCTCTGCTTTCCCAGCTGCCTTTCTCTTTCAGGGAACTCTGAAAATCCCCTTCTCTTTCTTCTTGGACTTTGAGCCTATTCTGGGGTATGCCCCTGGGGCTAGGAGAGGGGACACAGAAGATGAGAGGCTGTGGGGGGGGGGGGGCAAACAGTGCCCTGAGGGCAGAGGTCTTGGTACTTCTCCCTGGTGACTCTGTGGGGTGTCACTGGGGAGGGAGAGGGGCTACAGGATTGAAAGGAAGTTTTACGGACCCTCTATAGAAATGTCAGTGTGAGAAAAGGATCCTGGCACAGGACCGGATGGATGGTCACCTGGACGGGGAGATGACTTTGGCTAAGCGAGTTCCGCCTGAGCTCTGCCTGAAAATTGGGGAATGTTTTTGAGTCAGGAGTCCCAGAGACATCTTTCTGGGTTTCCGGGAGTGCATCATAGGGCCACCCAGAAGAGCTCCTACTTGCTTTGGGACCTGTTCTATTCTGTGGGAGGCTAGGGACATGTGTGACTTCTGAGACAAGGCAGAGTCTCTGCTTAGACTTCTCACACCCCCCAGCCCCGGAAGGCCCTTGATTTTGGTTCCCTTGTTTCCTAGGATCTGTTTTCCAGTGCAGGTGAACAGGCTGCCTCGGGAGACCCTGCTGTGCGCCACACTCTATGCCCTGCCCATCCCCCCTCCGGGGAGTTCCTCGGAAGCCAATAAGCAGAGACGGGTGCCTGAAGCCCTGGGCTGGGTCACTACCCCTCTCTTCAACTTCAGGCAGTATGTGAGCCCCAGGGGACCAGCTTTTGGCCTTGGTAGGGAACAAGGGGGATGGAGATAAAAGCGGGGTTGCTTTTTCTCAATGCCCCCTGGGAAGGGTTGGCCACTTGGTGATCAGTGTGAAGTCCAGAGGGCCTCAGCCCTAACAGAGAAGCCAATGTACAGGCCTGGTGACCAGGACTAAGGATGGAACCCAGCAGGTGGGCAAGGGGGCATGGGACAGCAATGTTTTCCTTACAAGTCATCCGGTCCTGTCATTAGGACTTTAGAGATCATCTATCCAGGCCTCTCTACCTCAGGGAGCTATCCCAGCCGACAGGTCATCCTGGTCAGGGAGTGGTGAGCTTGGAGAGGCTTTCTGCAATGGGAGATTTCCTAGAGATTAGTAGTAAAAGCTGTGGTCTGTGGGGAGAATCAGAGAGACAGGAGTGGGGAAGAGACTTCCACTAGGAAAGGTTTGGGGACAGGAGAGCAGAAGAGAACCCTACCAATTACACAATGGTTGTTGGCTCATCTCACTCTCCTTCTACCTCAGAGTCTTGACCTGTGGCCGGAAGCTTCTGGGCTTGTGGCCAGCAACACAGGAAAACTCTAGTGTCCGTTGGAGTGCACCTAATTTCCACCAGCCAGACAGTGTCATCCTGCAGGTGAGACTGGCCTCTCTCCCATCCGCCTATCACAGAGCACCAGAGTCAGCTCCAAGGCCCCCAGTGAACTCTGGGTAGGAACTTCTGGCATGAAATGAGATGTGACCAAGCACCTCACTGAATGTGAGGGCAAGAGTGGAAAGTATCCATCCCCCATTTCACAGCATCCCCTGAAGATGAGGTCTGAGACCTTCTCCACCCAGGGCTCACCCTGTTTTGGGCTCATCCTTCTAGGCCTGATGCAACCAGGTGCTTCTCTTGAGGCCAAGGGGACCTGTTCTCCTGGGAGGACGGGAGAGAAGCTGCCTTAACCCTAGTTCTGATTCCCCTTTCTCAAGCCTGTGAGATGCTCTGGTATGGGGTAGGGAATAGCAAAACTGACAGAAAATGTAATAGAAATATACAGAACATGTGCTTCCAGAGGCAGGTGTTTTTGTCTTGACTCTTTGCACAGGGGCTAGAAAAACACCCAATACGTGCCAGGGTACAGTGTGCACTTGCTGAATGAGTGAGCAGAACTCCTTGGAGAACTGTGTCTTTTAGCTCTGATGCCCATTTTTGGAAGGATATGTATTTGGTGGTACAGAACAAATGACCACAGACCGTAGAGTTCGAGCCTTCACCCAAGTTGTGGTCCCAGATCCCCGCATGCTACAATGCCTCTGGGACCACAGTATGGGGTCCCCGGAGGATCACACTAGGGGGTCACCAGCTTCAGCTTGGGCACTCTGAGTGACTTATCCTAGTATTTGTTCAGGGTTTCGAGGTGGAGCCTGTCTTCCTTAAGCATCTCAAACCAGCCTTTCCCTCCCTTGTCCATTTTCCCTATGTTTCCTTTTTTGAGGGGAAGGCTTGGATGAAAAAGGTCCTCTCTTTGATTCTGACTGACCTAGAAACTCACTGTGTAGATCAGGCTGTTCTCAAATTTGCAGGAGTACTCCTGCCTCGGCCTTTCTGAGAGCTAGGATTCCCAGCATAACCCATCATGCTAGGCTTCCGATGGTTTCCTTTTAATTTTTGCTAAAAGTTATAGCTGGGACTTTGGGGATCCCCACGGGCATCTGGGTTATTTTACAGAGAGAAAGGATTGGGGCAGGAGTCCCCGGGTGTGAGAGGATAGCTGGGGACCCAGGGATGGGACTGACTGCCTTCACTGACTGACACTTGTCTCTTCTCCTTTCTTCTTCCGCTTCTCTGATCCTATCCCAAGATTGACTTCCCAACCTCAGCCTTTGACATCAAGTTCACCAGCCCCCCTGGAGACAAATTCAGCCCCCGCTATGAGTTTGGCAGCCTCCGGGAGGAGGACCAACGCAAGCTTAAAGACATCACGCAGAAGGAGTCCCTATACTGGTGAGGAGGCCCATATGTGACACAGGCTCTCTTCCCACTGTCCACGTCTGCCTGACTTTTTACCTTCAGGCATCTAGTCCCTGCCCTTGTGCTTGAGGACAGGAGGAGGTCAGCGAGATAGTTATTTCTACCACCTAGGCAGAAGGGTGGCGACCCCCAGACCTTTCCCTAGCTGACACTAGGGAAAGTGGACAGGGCAGGTCAGGAAATGAGATCCCAGGATACCCGGCCCCACGCTAGTGACCTGCCCCAGACCCACCTACCAGGAGCTGTGCCGCTTCCCCAGATACGCCATCTTCTGCTTCTGGTGGGGCAGCAGGTCTCTGTCCTCACCTCCCTGCCCCCACCGCCTCCTGCCCGTCCACACCAACAGCCTTTGCATTTTCTGGCCTTGTCACATTCCAAAAAGGATCAGGTGTCTTGGCAAGCTGGCAACTCTCAGGAGTCCAGGCTGATCTCATCCTTGGGGCTGCTGTGTTCACCCAGGACTGGAGCGGGAGGGGTGAGAAGGAGGAGAGTCAGGGCTTTCTCTCATCCCAGCCCCCTCTCTGGGCCCTGAATGGCCTTGTGCATATGCTGGGTTGGCAAACAAGAGATGTAGACCTCCCTGCCCCCACCCCACTCCTGACCCCTCATTTCATTAGCCCCTCAGCTCCTGTCTCCCCCATTAGACACCTGATCTCAGGCAAGTCCCAATTAGCTACAGACCCTATAAAGCTAAGAGAAGTCCCACGAGGCCTTAGGGGCCCAAACCCTGACAAGTGTTGCCCACTGCCCTCTAGTGGCTCTACACGGGAGTAGGGCCCCCAGGGCATCCCGTGGTTTGATGTTACTGGTCCACGCTCTCAGCCTCAGTCTGACTTGTGTCCCTGAGATGGGACCCTGCTTTCCAAGCTTAGCTTCACATTGCAATCACCTGTGATGGTTCTGATACACTCGATGTTTAGTTTCTGGAGACATCCTGACTCGGTTGGCATTGGGGCGGGTCCTAGGCACCAGAAAGTCACCAAGCCCTCAGGTGATTGATGATCATGTACAGGGACGCTGGGAAGCCTCTGAATGGTGGTGTGTTTAGCCATTGCCTTGGGATGTAAGTTCTCAGCCCTCTGGCTCACACCACCCGTCTCCTCACAGGCTCACGGATGCTGACAGGAAGCACCTGTGGGAAAAGCGCTATTACTGCCACTCGGAGGTGAGCTCACTCCCCCTGGTGCTTGCCAGTGCGCCCAGCTGGGAGTGGGCTTGCCTGCCCGACATCTATGCTCTCCTGAAGCAGTGGCCGCACATGAACCACCAGGATGCCCTGGGGCTCCTGCATGCCACGTGAGTTGTAGCTCCTACGTGTCCCAGCACCACCATCACTGACCGGCCAGCTCGGGGAAAATGGGGACACAGACATGAGCATTCTGGCTTTTCTAGTTTTCTCTTTCCTTTGTTTTATTTTCCCCCACTACTCCTGAGAGTACCCCATATGCAGGTCACCAAGATGTCACCCCTGGCGTTCCCCGTAATGCAATGCTTTGTTAGGTGTCTGAGTGTTCTTCTGTGCAGCTATCACACATCATTAAATTGTAAATGTTTGAGCATGATCTTTTTGTTAAACAAAAAATTTTGGTGTTTGGGACAGGGTCTCATGATGTAGCCCTAACTGGCCTGGAATTGGCTTTGTAGGCCATGCTGGTCTTGAACTCACAAAGATTCAGAGATGCCTGTCTCTGTTGCCTCCTGAGAGCTGGGATTAATGTGCTCCATGGCACACACATTATTAACAGAGCTCAGGATTCCTTTTTTGTTGTTGTTGTTTGAAGCAAAATTTACACATAAGCCCAAACTTCACATATTCATCCATTGTTTCAGCAAATGCTTTCCCTTGTGTAGCCCAAACCTTGATGGCTGACTTCTTATTTTAACACTCCTTTCTTCTCTTTCTCTGAAAGAGTTCTTGGGGTCATGGGGCTCCTCGTCTGAGCTGCCTTTTCTAGACTGTACCCAGGCTTCCTGGCTTATTTTTTTTAACCATCTCAGAAATCAAAATGTACCTGCCTTTGAGACTTTTTGAGGCTACTTCTTTGCTAATCCCTGCAAAACTCATTTCCCAGGCTGTCTGCTGGCTTATATAAACCCCCGCAGTTCTGTATTGCTTGCCTGGCAGGCTCTGTATTGTAGGATGTTACCAGGAAAACGCCTCACCCACTCAAGGGCTCCTTGACGGTAGTGACTTCTAAGAGTGGGGGTAAAGCGCTCAAGGAATAAGAAAGGCCATTTTCCTGCTCTTCCCTGCCTAAGGGAGACTGTCCATGGGGCAGGGGGAATGGGAAGACCATCTCTAAGGACTGCCATCGAGAAGAGAAGCAGATCTTGGCGGGAGAGGGATAGGACTTTTCCTTCTCCATGCCTCTGACCCCAGGCATAAAGTTTGACTCACATCTCTGAGTCACAGCCCGCAGTGGGGATTGTCAAGTCCCTGAACCTCTTCCACAGCTTTCCCGACCAGGAGGTGCGGCGGATGGCTGTGCAGTGGATAGGCTCCCTCTCGGATGCGGAGCTGCTGGACTACCTGCCGCAGCTGGTACAGGTGCGAGGACTCGCAGTTCTCATGCCCCGGCTCCCTAGTCTTTCTCCATCTGCCCTCAGAAGCAACCATCCTGGGACGGTAGTCCGTGCAGATTTCAGGTGCTTACTATAAAGCCTCGTGTTTGCTGTCTTCCAAGCAGGCCCTGAAATATGAGTGCTACCTGGACAGCCCCTTGGTGCGCTTTCTCCTGAAGCGAGCCATCTCCGACCTGAGAGTGACCCACTACTTCTTCTGGTAAACTCAGTGTGCAGAAAGGGAGGTAAATAGGGGATGTAGTGCAGGAATAGTCCCTCTGTGGCAGGTAAGAGGGAGGAACTAAGAGACCGGACTCCGGCACGTCGCTCATCTACCCTGTGGCCTTAGTCTAGTATCTTTCCTCAACGGGGTCTCCATTCACTCCGTGTAACTCAGGGGAGACCATCTTGATCCCCCTTCTCTACCCACCATGGCAGAAGCATAAAGTCAAGATGAGCTATAGAGGGGCTTCCACTCCAAGACAGGGAAGTCATTCAAAGCAGATTTCCCTCTGAGGTGTGTGTGGGGGTGTGGGCTTTCTGAGTTGAAGCAGGACGTGACCCTTTCTTCCCTCGCTCGCCCTGTCTTACAGGTTATTGAAGGATAGCCTCAAGGACTCTCAGTTCAGCATCCGCTACCAGTACCTGCTGGCTGCCTTGCTGTGCTGCTGTGGCAAGGGACTGAGGGAGGAGTTTAACCGCCAGTGCTGGCTTGTCAATACCCTGGCCAAACTGGCCCAGCAGGTCCGAGAGGCCACCCCATCTGCACGCCAGGTAAATAGGCAAGGCCAGCTCTCCCTGACCCTGTTTCTAGCTGAGGCTTGTGTCACTGAGTTTACCTCTCAGGCACCCTGAGCAGCAGGGTGGAAAGTGACTAGGAGGTGGCTGTAACCTGCAGGCCACAGTCCCCAAGCTGGCCACAGCTCACAATAGTGTTTTGTTTGGCTTGCAAAATTAATATTTTTACTTAGCCGCTTGCCTTAAAAGCTAGGCATACCTGTGTGTGCACAAGCGCACTCAGCTGCTGAGGGCTAAGATCTGGTCACTTTTCACTGTGGGTAACCATGACTTAGGGCTAAGACAGGTGACAGAAAGGGCCACCTTTGTTTTAGGAAAGGCTCTAAGCCACACCAGCAGGGCTTCTGGTGTCTGACATTTAAACCTTGGGAGATCTTTATCTGTAAGCCTGGGTCTCCTCTTATCTTCTCTTATCAAAGCCTTGAAGGACTTTTACCCCTTGCCCTCCAATCTATACCTCCCTCTTCCCTTCTCCTGGCTGCCTTTCCTCTGTAGAATCTCAGGCATGCTTCTTGTTCACAGAGCAAGTCTGAGACCTAAGTGGGTGACTCTCCTCCCCAAGGGTTTCTCAGAAGCTGTCCCTGTTATTTAGGCACATGACTAGGCTCCTTCCTCGGGAGGTAGTTACCTAGCTCTCGGTGCAGCCTCTGGGCCTCTCCCTTCACCCCTGCTTTTCCCCACTCCCTCTGAAGGGCATCCTTCGCACAGGCTTGGAGGAGGTGAGGCAGTTCTTTGCCCTCAACGGTTCATGCCGCCTGCCGCTTAGCCCCAGTCTACTGGTGAAGGGCATTGTGCCCAGGGTGAGTCTCTGCTAGGTGTAGAACTTCAAAGAATGGGGAACACTTGTGGGAGGTGAAGGCCTCCTTACCCTGTCTTAGGAGTGGAGGGAGGAGGGCGAACAGGTGGCTCTTTCCAGCTTGACTGTGTGTGAACTTGGCTTGACAACTGTAATTGTGTGCGGGATGGAATTGGGTCAGAGGCTGGGTTTCCCTAATGGTGCTCAGGATGCAGCTAGCTAAGGCATCGAGGGTGGCACTTAGTCTCCTGCCTCGACTCACTGTCCAGCATGGGTCTTTTTGTCAGTTGTTTCGTTCTGTCCTCACAGCTCTTAGGCACGTGGTACTATTATGGAAGCGTAGGACGCAGAATTTATCAGACGTCACAAGCTAGGAAGCTGTGTACAGAGCGAAGGGAAGAGGGTGGGTAATCAGATGTAGAGCCATGGTAACAGCAACCTAAGCCTGGAAGAGAGGAGCAAGGAAAGGGATGTGGACTTTGGGTTCCTGGGAAATCTGGAAGATGTGAGGAGCATGTCCAACAAGAAGGTAGACAGCGTCTCGATCCAGCGTGAAGAGGGCATTTTCCTTCCTGGCATGGTCCACTGACATTAGCCACTGCCCTCTATACCATACAGGACTGTTCCTACTTCAATTCCAACGCCGTCCCCCTCAAGCTCGCCTTCCAAAATGTGGATCCCCTGGGTGAGAACATCCGTGTCATCTTCAAGGTGAGAATGCTTTCCTCGGCAGGTTGTGATGGATGGCGAATGCCTGAAATCTCAGCGCTGAAGAGGCTGAGGCATGATGGTACTTATTTGTAATCCAGCACTCATGTGCTGAGGCAGAAAGATGGCTGGTCAAAACCAGCCTGGGCTGCACAGGCAGAACTTGTCTCAAACAAACAGGCCTAGTGGTCAGGAGGGCTTCTTGCAGAAAAGGAACCATAGTTCAGTTCAGAGGGGCGTGCAGCAATGGGAGGGGTGGGGAGCAAGGCAAGGGGCAGACTGCAGAGATGGATCCTGGTTCCTTGACCCTGTGGCCAGTTCAACAGGTGAGTGCCGCAAAGCTGGCGAGCCCCAGTCTCTCTCTGCCCCTGTAGTTTGGAATGCCGCGGGGTCAGGAGGGAGTGGAATGGGTTTTAATCGCTCCTCTTCCCTCTCCAGTGCGGGGATGACCTTCGCCAGGACATGCTCACCCTGCAGATGATCCGCATCATGAGCAAGATCTGGGTGCAGGAGGGGCTGGATATGCGCATGGTCATTTTCCGCTGCTTCTCCACTGGCCGAGGGAGAGGTCAGCCGGGAGTCGGGCAGGGCAGGGCGTCCTTTCACTCCCCCCCCCCCCCCCCCGCCGTCTTTCTGCTCGTTCCCCAACGTGAACAATGGAGAATGGAAGGGCAGGATTATTCCATGAGAAGATGTGGGGTGACTCGAAAAAAGAAAGCAAGGGAGAGACTGTTGCGAAACAAAACAGACTTGGAGGCATAGCAACCTCTGTGGACTTTGGATCTTGATCAAACAAACCCGTTGTGGTTTTGAGATGGCTGTGAGGAAATTTGAAAAGAGGCTCTAGCTTCAAGGGCCACTCTTAGTGTTTTGGATGTGACAAGTATGTGGTTATTCTGTTCTTGTTAGTTATATTTAAAAATATTTATTGCATGAAATAGCAAGTCTAAAGCAGAGAGCGGTAACAGCATACCTATAATCCGAGCTCTCAGATGAGGTAGCAGGATCAGAAATTCGAGGCCAGCTTGGCCTACAGAGTGAGACCCTGTCTGGTTTGCGGTCCTCCAGCTGGAAGAACAGGAAGTAGGAAGCTAACTGGGTAACGGAAGGGGAAATGGAATTAGCAAAGTGCCCATTGTTAGAGCTGGGTGACGGCTACCTGAGAATTGATTAAAAGCCCTGTATATCTTTCACACATGACCTGGGAAGCCTAGCACCAGTCTAGAATATGTGATGTGGGTGTGATCTTCTTTCCTTTGTCCAAAGGCTCTGGGGCTTAGCTCGCGGGAGCATCTACACAGCTAAGATAGACTTCCTCACTCTGTTCTGAAGCCCTGAGTCTGACTGCTTCTCCCTCAGGGATGGTGGAGATGATACCCAACGCGGAGACGCTGCGCAAGATCCAGGTGGAACACGGGGTGACTGGCTCCTTCAAGGACCGTCCCCTGGCCGACTGGCTGCAGAAACACAACCCTGGGGAGGATGAATATGAAAAGGTAGGACTGGGGGATTCAGAAGCCCAGAGCTGCTGAGGCAGTGTGCCTGTCTGTGACTCAGAGCTCTGCTACTGCCAGACCTGCATGCACACAGATGGGCCAGCTCAGCTTTGCTGAAGGGTGTGCTCTCTGTGGACGATGCTTCTCTGGAGGTAGGGATGGGTCAGATGACTATTGTAAACTAACAATATCTTTTAGTATTGGTCAGAGAAACTTTCCTGGGTCGTATGGGGGGCATCTTATGAGAGTTTGTCTATATCTGTCCCAGTTGTGGATCCCGGCTGGTTTCCCTGGCACTCTCAGAGGGACTCAGTGATGCTGCTTAGGATTCGAGATGGCCGGAAGAGGCTTTGGATAGCATCTTAACCCAACCCCCCCTTTTTTTTTTGTGGGCATGAGTCAGGTGCAACCCTTGCTCCAAGCAGTGGAGCTAGGGTGCAAGACTGTAACCTGAAGCCAAGATTGAGGCTAGTGATAAGATTTACACGGGAGTCAAGTGGCCTAACTAGACCCACTAGAGGAAAGAAGGTGAGCTGCCAGGGATGGTAGAGCCCTGGTGATCTGCTGTCATCCGTGACCAGTCCTCAGCTTCATGACTGTAGTCTTTGGATTCATGAAGTTTGGGGAGAGTGTGAAGAGGAGCAAGTTACAATAAGAATACCAGAATGTGGCACATACTTTTAATCCCAGAACTCAGGAGGCAGAGGCAGGTAGATCTCTGTGAGTTCCAAGCCAGCCAGGGCTACATAATATGACTGTCTCAAAAACAAACAAACAAAAGATGCCGGAATGTTAATTTCTATAAGGCTTGCTTCAAGGGAATATCAATACTAATTTATGTTGATCAGTGCATTTTATTCCTGAAGGAAGACATGCAGGCAGCCAAATAATAACCAGAATAGGTCTAATGGGTGTGTGATCAGGTGGTCTTAAGCGGCCCTAATAAATCTGTGGTCCCCAGGGTCTAATTCCCAGGCCGTCCCTCTGTGCTCTCCGACGAACACTGTCTTGACTGACACGCCTCCTGCTATCTATGCCTTCTATACCCGCTCATGTCCCAAGGACTCCAAAGCCCCACTTGTAACCCCTTTCCCCTCGCTGTCTGGATTCCCCCGCTGCATCTTTGCTATCATCAAACTCGGGAGGTGAAGCTTAGTTTCCTGTCTCTGCTCACCTCTTGAGGCCTGCTTATTGTGTGTTTCCTATCCATAACTGTAGGATGCTGCAGTCACCCAGGTCAGAATCAGCAGCTTCTTCATGGTCCCTCTGCCTAGTTTCGGGGGCTTTTCAAGTCCAGAGTTGTTCATGTCACACCTTTGCTCTGGGTTCTTCAAAGGCTGCTAGCAGATAAATCCAACATCTACCTTGCTGCCTTTGTAATCCAGCCTGGCCTTTCACCTAGCTCCCGTGTAGGGGATGTTCACACGAGTCTAATATCTCTAGATGATAATACCCTTTGGCCTAGAAAGCCATTCCCTGTTTCCCAGCCTCACATACTGCTCCTTCGACATTGTATGACTGAGCCTTGGAGAGGCTACTGCTGCTGCTTCTCTCCCTCCTCCAGACCCATGTGCTATTTATGCTAATGTGTTCTCTCGGGTGCCGAACGACTCCCATAACAAGTGCTGTGCTGGGTGTTGGAACTGTAATCACTCCATGCCAGTGTACCAGCAAGTCATAATAAACGAGGAAATGTCTACAACAAGCAGGGACGTACCTGGAAGCTGACTTTGTTATTTTTTTTTCCTCCTTTTGGTTTTTTGAGACAGGACCTCAATTCTGTAGCATAGCTCAGGCAGGCCTGGAACTCATGATCCTCCTGCCTCAGCTTCCTGAATGTTGAGTCTGTAGATGTGAGGCACAGAGCTAGTAGTTCCTTTTTCCTTTTTCTCTTCCTGCTTTTCTTTTTTCTTGGTTTTTACAGACGGGGTTTCTCTGTATAGCTTTGGAGCCTGTCCTGGAACTATCACTGTAGACCAGGTGTCCTCAAACTCACAGAGATCCGCCTGCCTCTGCCTCCCTAGAGCTGGGATTAAAGGCGTGTACCACCACCGCCAAGCTCCAAGCAATTTTTTTTCATTCATAGATGTTTGCTTTCTAAGAAATGCCCTTCCCCTTACAGAAACTGAATTCTATATCTGTTTTTTTGTTTTGTTTTGTTTTGTTTTGAGACAAGAGTCTCACTGTGTATCTCTGGCTCTCCTGGAACTCATTATGTAGATCAAGTCGACCTAAAACTCACAGAGACCTGCCTCTCCCTCCCAAGTGCCACACGCCTGGCCCCTTCTCCTTTTTGTGTTTGTGCATGAACATAAGTGGGGTAAGTGCACACACCCATGGGTGTGCATGCTAAGGCCAAAGCAGGACATCGAGTGTCTTCCTTTCTCACTCTGTACTTTGCTGTCTTTAGGTGGGGTCTGTTGAGGAAGGAACTGGACGCTTGCTGTTTTGTCTAGTCTAGCTGGCCAGTGAACTCTCAAACGTCTCAGTCCCACCACATAGGGGTTACAGGCATGCACAGCTATACCTAGTTTTTTACATTGGTACTGGGGCTTCCAACTCCTGTCCTTCCTCATGTTTAAAGCACAAATGCTAAACCCAGCCCCTCCCACCCCTTGAGCCTCAAAATATCTCCAACACATTTTACCAAATAGAGATGTCTGATTTCCAAGTGCAAAACACTGCAGGAAGTGTGGCGCTGTCTCAGCTCTTCTTTGGAGGCAGTGATTTTAATTAGGTAAGCATTTAGCTGCTATCAAGCACTCTGGGACTGGGGTGCTATTTGGGACAGGAAGAAGGGTGCATGAAGAAGGGTCATGTACCAGGCTTTTTCTTTTGGGCCACCAATCAGCTCCCAAATCGTAACACAGAGGCTTATTAATTAGTTTTGATATTCAGCCTAACTTAGGCACATTTCAGGCTAACTCTTTTAACTTAAATTAACCTGTTTCTCTTTACCTCTTGCCTCGGGGATTTTTATTTTTATTACCTTTTTTACTTCTATGTATCTTACTTTCACTGCTTCTCTGCATCTGGCTGTTTGGCTAGCATCTGCCTGACTTCTTGCCCCAGCTATGTCCCTCCTTCTCTCCTCCTCCGCTCATTCTCTTTCTCCTTGAGCCTAGATTTCTCCCATTTATTCTATTTGGCAGCCTCGTCTATTCCTCTCTCTGTCTAACTATTAGCAGTCCATCTCTTTATTAGATCAATCAGGTGCCTTAGGCAGGCAAGGTGAAACAAACGCAACACATCTTTACACAGTTAAACACACACCCTTACATTGTTAAACAAATGCAACATAAGCAAAAGTAACACACCGTTACATAGTTAAAGTAACATTCTGCAGCATAAACAAATGTAACACATCTTTGCCTAGTTGAAATAATATTCTACCACAGGGTCAGGTGCTCTTAGTTCCGATACTCAGTACCACTCTTGAGTCAGGGTTATCTTGACCTCTTGGAAAAGTTTGAAGCATCAGCCTTCTGTCCACTAAAGGTCTCCCCATCTGAACTGCACATGGCCACTGTCTTTCCAGCCAAACAAACAAACAAAACCAAATTCAAATGGAGGGTGTATATAGACAAAAACCTTCCATTTCCTACTTCAGAATACATGGATGATGGGAGATGCTTCTGTGTTCATAAGCCTGTGCTTTGGTATATAATGCGGATAAGCAGGCGGGTGCTGGGTGCTTCTGGAGTTCACATGAGAGGAAGGTGGCCCCACCCCCTGCCTGCACTCTTCACAGGCTGTGGAGAACTTCATCTACTCCTGCGCTGGCTGCTGTGTGGCTACATACATCTTGGGCATCTGTGACAGACACAATGACAACATCATGCTGAAGACCACCGGGCACATGTTCCACATAGATTTCGGCCGCTTCCTGGGCCATGCGCAGATGTTTGGCAATATCAAGAGGTAGGTGGGCTCCTGTGTGGCGGGCAAGAGTGGTTCAGAGCTGGGGCACGAGAAGCAAGTGGACCCTCAGAGCCCTGACCCTGGGCGAGCATCTCAGAAGGAGAGGAGACTGATCAGGAGCTCACGTTTATGCAGAGCTTGGGGAAGGTGAGGATCAGCTGGTCACATGACCTGGGGCTGAGGACTGAGCTTCAGGGGGAACACAGTTGGGTAGCTGGGAGAAGGTGTTACTAGCTCCCAGGTCGGAACACATCATGAGGGTTGAAGGAAAGCAGACCCTGGTGGAGCTTACAAAGTGGCCTTCTGTCTTCATATTGACTGTCTCTACCTCTATGCTCCCTTGGTCCAGGGACCGTGCTCCCTTTGTCTTCACCTCGGACATGGCATACGTCATCAACGGGGGTGACAAGCCTTCCAGCCGCTTCCATGATTTTGTTGACCTTTGCTGCCAAGCCTACAACCTCATTCGCAAGCACACCCACCTCTTCCTCAACCTTCTGGGCCTGGTAGGAGTTCATCTCTTTATGACTTTCCTTCTTATTACTTGGCTCCATCTTTAAGACTGCCCCGGATTGTTCCCGAGGATTCCTGAAGATCCACTTCTCCCAATTGTGGCATCTGTCTTCCTTAAAGACAGAGACCCAATGACTAGAAACAATGATGCCTGACTCCTCATGTAGATGCTCAGTGCCTGTGGCCCGCTAACCACTGCCCACACCATCTGTCTGTAACCCCGAAGGATCATGGCGCCTAGTACAGAAAACCTTGTCTCAGGGAGAAAGGAAGCCATGCTTGGCTCTTGTTACAGGCAGCCGTCCTTTCTTCTAGATGCTGTCCTGTGGAATCCCTGAGCTCTCCGACCTGGAGGATCTCAAGTATGTGTATGATGCCCTGAGGCCTCAGGACACAGAGGCCAACGCCACCACCTACTTCACAAGGTAACACACAGCACAGACCAGTGCTGCTGCCCGTTCCTGTAGTGCCCAGCGCTCCTGTAGTGCCCGGCGCTCCTGTAGTGCCCAGCGCTCCTGTAGTGCCCAGCGCTCCTGTAGTGCCCAGGCTGCTAGGCTGGCAGGAGCAGGCTTAGCCCAAATGGCAGGGCTAGGACTTGGGCCTCCTGGCCTGGGTGTCACCATTTCGTTTCTGTCTGCTTTCTGGGGCTACTATCCTCTCTCTCTCTCTCTCTCTCTCCTCTCTCTCTCTCTCTCTCTCTCTCTCTCTCTCCTCTCTCTCCTCTCTCTCTCTCTCCTCTCTCTCTCTCTCTCTGCTCTCTCTCTCCTCTCTCTTTCTCCTCTCTCTTTCTCTCTCCGTCTCTCTCTGTCTCTCTGTCTCTCTCTCTGTCTCTCTCTCTCTCTTTTTAGTTTTTCAAGAAAAAAAGGGTTTCTCTATGTGGCCCTGGCTGTCCTAGAACTTGCTCTACAGACTAGGCTGGCCTTGAACTCAGAGATCTCAGAGATCTGCCTACCTCTGCCTCCCAAATGCTGGAATTAAAGGTGTGTGCCACCACTGCCTGGCTGTTATCTGGGTTCCTACCAGAACCCAACCAGAGACTTGGTCTAGGAGGAAATGGGGAAGCTCGATTTTTATAATAGGTTCTATTTATTTATTTTTATTTATTTACGGTTTTTCAAGGTAGGGTCTTTCTGTGTAGCCCTGGCTGTCCTAGAACTTGTTCTGTAGACCAGGCTATCCTTGAAAGAGCTCAAAGATCCACCTGCCTTTGCTGGGACTAACGGAGTGTGGCCGCATACCCGATTTATGATATATTTTAACTCTTTTGGTCAAACCCTTCCCCTTCAACCAGACATCACTTAGAAGTTAGTCTTTTCGATCAGTGCTTGGTGCGGCCCTGGGATTCCATTCATTAGTACTTAAGACATTGACCATCCCGAGTTCCCGCCTACCTTGTTTTGAGTGTCTTTGGCAGGAGGAATAAGAACTCAGGATTCACAAATTCCATAAGATAATTGTGTCAATCATGTACTCTGTTACACTATGACATTGGGAACATAGTTGATCTGGTGGCTAATTTCAGGACTTAGGGCTGGGCATGGTAGCACACACCTGTAATTCTAGTACTTAGGAAGCTGAGACATGAGGATCACCATGAATGTGAGGCCAGCCTGGGCTACATATTGAGACCTTGTCTTCTCCCACCCCCACCCCCCAAATCTCAGGACTGTGGCAATATCTGGTTGGATAGCTATCACGGCAGAGGGAGGTTGGGCCCGTGGTTACATCCTTCGTTTCCCATTCTACACAAACAGGTTGATTGAGTCCAGCCTGGGTAGCGTCGCCACGAAACTCAACTTTTTCATTCACAACCTGGCTCAGATGAAGTTCGCAGGCTCAGATGACCGGCTAACCCTTTCCTTTGCACCCCGAACACACACTCTCAAGAGCTCGGGGCGTATCACTGATGTCTTCCTCTGCCGTCACGAGAAGATCTTCCACCCCAGCAAGGGCTACGTAAGTGTTTGCTCCACCCATCTTCTTGGGGTTAACCCTTTCTCCATACCTGCACAGTGTGCTTTGGAGTTTACCAAGGCTCTGGCACTGGGAATAATCCAGACAGGTCTGTTCCCTCACTTAAGTGGCCTGCATAGGCTCGGGAAGCTGAACTGGTTTGTAGTTCTGTGAGACACAGGGAGGAAGTCTCTGCTTTCAGCTTTCTGCCTGTGTGCAGTGCAGCCTACCCTCTTTTCTCCACTGGAGACTCTGCGGAGACCTTTTTCCTTCCGGAAAGCACCACGCACGCATGCACGCACGCATGCATGGAGGCACGCACGCACGCATTTCTACTCCCCTCCCGTCCCCTCATAGGCAAGTGGTCAGGCAGGTGTACTCTGAGTTTTGGCTTTGCAGATATATGTGGTGAAGGTGATGCGCGAGAACGCTCACGAGGCTACTTACATCCAGAGGACGTTTGAGGAGTTCCAGGAACTGCACAGCAAGCTGCGCCTGCTCTTCCCATCTTCTTTCCTGCCCAGGTAGCCCCCCAACCCCCAATCCTCTTGAACTGAAAGAGATGGGGGAGGGATGGGGATGAAGCTAGCAGGACCCTGTTTCAGAAAGAACCCTTTGAAATTAAGGATCTACCTGCTTTACCCTGCCTGGGAGTGGGGGGTTGGTGACAGGAGCGCCCCCTTCGGGCTGTTATTGCCATATAGCCCAACAGCCTTGCTCTAGCCTTGGGGAGAAAAAAACCAAAACATGAGGGCACTAGCCAGAAAGCAAGCCAGCTGAGCTGAAAGCAGGGGCACTGGGTGAAGCCAATCATGACTCAGAGTTTATAATTTATCAAAGAATTATGGATATAGTGTGACACACACATTCAGACTTGGAAGGGAAGGACCTTTGACACCTACAACAAGAATGAGCCTAAATGAAATATACCAGTCATGAGAAGATAAAAACTCCATGATCCTACTTATTGGATTTCCCCAGAATAGTCAGGGACCGGAGACTGAATGCAGAATCAATGGTTGAGGTTCAAGAGGTTTAGTTCCGCAAGATGAAGAGTTCTAGACTCAGCTAGCTTCTGGTGCTGGTTATGCAGACGGTGACTGTACTCGATGCCACAGAACCGTACTCAGAAGTCTTTAAATGATTGATGATAAAAATGCTGGAAATGTCTGGGGTCCCAGGAAGAATGTGTGTGTGTAGAAAAAGAGAGAGACAGAAACGGACCAACACGTGCACAGACATGTGCACAGACTGGAGAGTCTGGTAGCAGTCACGGAGGCAAGGGTGGCCCAGAAGAGAAGCAGCTAGACAATGAGGATAGAAATGCAAATGACATCTAAAATCTCCATATCCTCTCCCCATCCCTGGGTACCTTGTCTGCCTGTCAATCCAGCTTCCCTAGTCGCTTTGTGATTGGCCGCTCCCGGGGAGAGGCAGTTGCTGAGCGGAGGAGGGAGGAGCTAAATGGCTACATCTGGCACTTGATCCATGCAGCCCCGGAGGTGGCTGAGGTGAGTGAGTGGCTGGGGGATGTGAGAGAAGGGGACCTGAGTCCTGGGGAGCCATCAGGGGTCTGGAGAATGACCACTGCCTGGCCCTACTGAGGATGAGCAAGCACAGGTTCATGGTGGATCGAGCCTCAGGCCTGGGCTTTGTTTTCATTTCCTGCGCTTATTAGAAACATTCTCCAGAGACAGGCTTGTGTTTCAGTCCCAGGCTAGCTCAGTAGTCTTCCCAAGCTGGTGTGTTGATGGGCGAATGGAGAAAGCTGGAGTAGACTAGAAAAGACTGCTTTTGATCCGAAGTGGCCTGGCCTTATTTATTTATTTATTTATTTATTTGCTTACTTACTTACTTATTTACTTATTTTTGTTCCCAGCCCACCTAACCATTGGCTATTTTTCTTTCTTTTTTTAATTACTTTATTTTGTGTGCATTTGCATTTTGCCTGCATGTATGTCTGTGTAGGGTGTCAGGTCCCCAGGAACAGGGGCTACAGACAGTTGTGAATGCCCATGTGGGTGCTGAGAATTGAACCCAGGTCCTCAGTGCTCTTCATTCTGAGCCATCTCTCCAGCCTTGGCTCTTTTCTCTTAAAAAAAAAAAAAAAGCAAAAGTGTGTGTGTGTGTGTGTGTGTGTGTGTGTGTGTGTAAATAAAATGAACCCTTCCTAGGCCATGTCTTACTGAAGAGTGGCCCCCGTTTTTCTGGTCTGTTCCAGTGTGATCTGGTATATACCTTCTTCCACCCCCTGCCCCGGGATGAGAAGACTTCAGGCCCCAGCTCAGTTCCGAAGTCTTCAGGTAAAGTTCCTTCCTGGTGGCGGTCCTGCCAGAATATATCCCCATCTTCTTGTCAACTTCCTTTCGTGTTCAGTTGCTTACTTGCTGAGGACTCTGGTTTTCCATTCGGGTTGTAGTGTCCACAGATCTGTGGCTGAGGTCCCTAGGGGATGGATATTTATTTAGTGGTTACCCCCTCAGATTGGGCACATTCATCCCAACCCAGCTCTCCATTGCATTCCAGCCCACATAAGTATCAGAAACCTGACAGGTTGGGGCAGGACTTCAGGGAGGAAGTAGAAATGTCTGCCTGGCACCAGTCAGGGGCACTTCTGGCCTATGGATCTTTCTCAGTTTCTTTTATCTCTACAGATGGGACTTGGGCCCGGCCTGTTGGGAAGGTCGGTGGGGAGGTGAAGCTGTCCATCTCCTATAAAAACAACAAACTCTTCATCATGGTGATGCATATTCGGGGCTTGGTAAGTGCAGGCACAGCCCTCACTGGGTCCGTCATCTTTCTGCTGGTAGCTTTTGGGTGAGTCAGTTCTTCTCTGCTCCCGGATAACGAGAGTAACCACAGATGTTTACTGAGTCTCCGCCACAGGCTGCCCACGCCAGGCCTGCGGTTGACCAGGCGATTCAAGACACAGCTGCTTGCTTACTGTGGTCTATGTGGTGGTATTCTGAGTACCGTGAGTCTCTTTATAAGATGCTGGTGGTGCCTCCTTCCGGGGGTTGCTGTGGGGATGAACCGAGATAATCCATGGGATGCACTTGCCTTTCTGAGTAGTAGTGTTGCTATGGTAATTCTGGCTTTATGAAAGAGAGGCCTCGGGCATTTGCTACCTGGTTATAGTAATAGATAAATATAGATAGGTGAGTCTAGACAGGGCAGCCACTGGACTTCCTTCAGGCATATTCAAGGCAATATATAATTAATTTTGGCACAGGTTCTAAGATCATCATGAAGGGGAAAGGAACATTTGTTGAACATTTACAGTGTGTAGCGTCTGATGTTGCTTATTTTGAAGTTTGGAACACCAAGTCATAGCAGAAGCACATACTTTGAAGTCAAAGAAAACTTGGTTTTGCCAAGCAGTGGTGGTGCATGCCTTTAATTCCAGTGCTTGGGAGGGAGAGGGAAGTAGATCTCTGCAAGTTCGAGGCCAGCCTGGTCTACAGAGCAAGTTCCGGGACAGGCTCCAAAGCTACACAGAGAAACCCTGTCTCAAAAAAAAAAAAAAAAAAAAAAAAAAAAAAAAACCTGAAAAAACTTGGTTTCATATTCACATTTGTTTATCACTCATTCATTCAACAAATGTTATCTAGTGCCTACTAATACATTAGCCCTTGATACAGGATCAAAACACAGCTGTGCCCAGGGCATCTATATTCTACTTAGAAAGGGCAGACCTTAGAATAGACAAGGAAAATATATGGTGTGACCATGGGTTGAGAACCATACAAGAAATCAAGCATAGGAATCCAGGAGAAAGGATGAGGCTGGCATTTGCATTAAGGGGTAGAGAAGGCCTCAGTGATGAGATCTTATCAAAGACCCAAGGAAGGGAGGAAGGAAACCCCTTGTGTAAATCTGAGAGGAGATTGCTTCAGATGTGGGGAAGCAGGGAGCAGTCAGGTCTAATTTTATTTATTTTTATAAGACAGATTCTCAATCTAGCCCAAGCTAGTCTGGAACTGGAACTCAATAGGTAGCCTAGTTGGCTTTGACCACAAGGCAATCCTCCTGACTCAGCTTCCCAAGTACGGGAACATGAAATGCTGCTCTTGGTTTTGACTTAAGAATGAGTTTGGAGACCCTGGGATGGTTGGACCCAGGCTCTAAAGACAAACAAAAACCAAAGCAGAGTCAACCTGACTGAATCAGTTGTCAGTGGGCCCTGAGCAAGACACCTCTTCTCTCTGACTCACGCCTCTACCTGATAGCGCTTACAAGGTACCAAATAACAAAACAGCGTGGAGAGGAGATGCCTGGGTGACTTCATGGTTCATTAAAACTATATTACAAGCCAGGCATAGCGATGCATTCCTTCCTTTAATCTCAGCAGTCAGGAGGCAGAGGCAGGTGGATAATCTCTTGAGTTTAAGTTCAGCCTGATCTATGTAGTGAGCTCCAGGACAGCCAGGGCTATGTAGAGACCCTGTCTCAAAAAAAACAAAACTGAAAAATTACGTGTGTGTGTATGTTTAATGTAATCATGGTAGATCTTTTTATCAGCATGTAATGAGCTGGAAAGCAGATTTAAAAGACTGGGTGTGCCCTACACCCAGCCGAAGGGTGAAGGCGAGAGAATCTAGATCAGAGTGTGGCTTCAGGGATGACTAGGAAGTGGGAGATGCTGTGGGGTCCTCATCTTCTGTTTCATCCCGTTATAGCAGCCGCTCCAGGATGGGAATGACCCTGACCCCTATGTAAAGATTTACCTCCTTCCTGACCCTCAGAAGACCACGAAGAGGAAAACCAAAGTGGCTCGGAAAACCTGCAACCCTACCTACAATGAGATGGTGTGTGGAAAATGGGGCAGTGGGTAGGGTGGGGGTTTGGGTAGACAGACAGGGTAGCGCAGGAGCTGGCAGACTGCTTCTTTAGTTATTTGTTTTGGTTTTTTTGAGACTCAAACTCCATATATAACCAAGGC
This sequence comes from Arvicola amphibius, assembly GCF_903992535.2. Classification (NCBI taxonomy): domain Eukaryota; kingdom Metazoa; phylum Chordata; class Mammalia; order Rodentia; family Cricetidae; genus Arvicola; species Arvicola amphibius. The sequence goes on along the minus strand of NC_052058.2, from coordinate 86,990,710 downwards.
TCGAATTCCTGATCTTCCTGCCCCCACCTCCGAGTGCTGGGATTTTAGGTTTGAGCCACACAACACCCGGCAACAGACTGTTCTTATAAATTTAGTTGTATTGGAGCAAGTCATACTTGCTGATTTAGATGCTATGACTGCTTTTTTTGTTCAGTGGTGGCCTTGAGAATTTTGGTATGGTCTGTACTGTTTTTTTTTTTTTAATACTCGTTTTATTTATGTGTAAATGTGCCCATGGGTCCCAGAAGATTGAGTCTGATCCCCTGGAGCTGGAGTTATAGGTGATTTTGAGCTTCCAGACAGCAAAAACTGTTTTTTTTTTTTTAAATGTACATTGCTGTTTGGGCTGCACGTATGTCCGTATGAGGGTATTGGCTCCACTGGAACTTGAGTTACAGACAGCTGTGAGCTACTATGTGAGTGCTGAGGGGCTTGTTTTTCTCTATATCACATCTCTGGCTGTCCTGAAAGTCATTTTGTAGACCAGGCTGGCCTTGAACTCAGACAGATCTGCCTGTTTGCCTCCCAAGTACTGGGATTAAAGATGTGCACCACCATGTTGGGCAACAACCACTGCTCATAGCTGCTGAGCCATGGACAGCAAGCGTTCTGAACTAGTGAGGTGTTTGATGGCGCCCCCACTGTAGTGATGGGAGCCACGGGCAGCTTCCTGCCGCCCGGCTCCCAGCCGCCTGGCTAGCTTATGCCCCAAAATAACAACACACAAATTGTATTCTTTTAAACACTGCCTGGCCCATTATATCTAGCCTCTTACTGACTAACTCTCACATCCTGACTAACCCATATCTAATAATCTGTATGCCACCACGAGACCGTGGCTTAGCGCGAAAGATTCAGCATATCTGACCTGGCGGCTGGCTCCATGGCGTCCGTCTCAGAGAGGAGAGGCATGGCGATTGCCTAACTTCCCTCTTTCCAGCATTCTGTTCTGTCTACTCCACCTATCTAAATCCTGCCCTATCAAAAAGCCAAGGCAGTTTCTTTATTAACCAATGAGAGTCCTCCAATACCCCACATGTTATAAAGCCTAACACAGTGTACCACCTGCCCTCTATGTAAAAACTCTCAAACTCTGAGGATTATGATCCTCAAGGTGGGATTTGGGCCCTCATATGTGAGGAGGGGAGCTTTCTGACCTATATTGAGTTGCCACGGACCACCCCAGTCGGCTGTGGGGGGTCCCTGGGACGAGGGTCCTTGAAAGCTAGGTGGGTGAGGATTTGGCAGTGACAGAAACAAATGCAGAGGCAGTTTGAATCTGAGTGTATTTTGCAGCTTTCAAGCAAGGATTTTTATACATAATGAGACAAGTGTTAACATTCTTAAAAGATGTGTTTAGTGAAGCAATCATGGATAGGACAGATGACATCATGGCCATTTGGCACAGCAAAGCACAAAGGCATCAGAGGCTAACGGCACATTTCCAAGATCAGGCTGGTTATTGTTTAACAACTAGTATTTAGTTTTTGTAAATCTTCAAGGTATAATTTTAAACTATTGATTCTTTTATTTAAAGCTTTCTTTATTATATACCTAAGCCCACTTCTGATGACATACATACAGCCATATGAAATTTTATCATTGGGAAAGTTTTTTATCATTATACTGTTTTATAATTTTTATAAATGATTTATGAAGTAAAGCACTGGTTATTCCGGAGATAAGGTCATAGGTAGTGACCTTATCTCAAGGGATGGTTTCTTATCCATATTTCTCACTTAAAATCTCAGCCTGGGCTATCAGGAACATCTTGTAAACATGGAAAGGGAATAGAGGAAGATAAAACAGGTAGATAGCCATGAGAACTACTGCTCAATAGTTCATTCCAGCCAAGAGTTCCATAACTGGTTCCAGGAGGCCTCCTTCTTCTGAAGTTTTCGCCTCAGTCTGTGGAACTTGTCACACAGACTCTACTGGGGTTGGCGTGGCATGGAGGATGACAGACTCCAGTAAACATAATCCCAGCACTTGGGAGGCAGAGGCAGGAGTATTGTCAGCGTCAGGCCAACCTGGGCTACATTTACACCATCTTAAAGAAACAACCCAGGTGCTCGGCAGTGGTGGCACATGTCTATAACCCCAGCACTTGGGAGACAGAAGCAGGCAGATCTCCATGAGTTCAAGGCCTGGTATAGCCTACAGAGCGCGTTCCAGGACAGCCAGGACTACACAGAGAAACCCTGTCTCGAAAAAACAAAAAAGGGAGGGAGGAAGGGAGAGAGGGAGGGAGGGAGGAAGAAGGATGAAGGAAGGAAGGAAGGAAGGAAGGAAGGAAGGAAGGAAGGAAGGAAGGAAGGAAGGAACGAACCCCAGGGACTGGTCATCTTCTCTGACTTCCTGGTGCAACCCCCTACCCTGCCTACCCTGTATCACTTCCCTGTAGATTACCCTGCCCTGTCTCACAGTCTCCCTCTTTTCCCAATGCCCATGTTTGCAGTTGGTGTATGATGGGATCCCCAAGGGAGACCTACAGCAGCGGGAGCTCCAGCTGAGCGTGCTAAGTGAGCAAGGATTTTGGGAGAACGTGCTCCTTGGGGAGGTGCACATTCGCCTTCGGGAGCTGGACCTGGCCCAGGAGAAGACTGGCTGGTTCGCACTGGGATCTCGAGGTCATGGAACCTTATGAGCCCAGTCATGGCCCAGGCCTGCAGCTGCTGCCCAGAGCTGGGAGAGGAGTGACTCCCCAGCCTGACTCCTCGGTGGCCTTCCCCGTGGCCCAGGTGGACCTGACCTTGGTGAGGGGCTGGAAGAGTCCGGCGCTCTCCGCTGCCCCTTCCACGGCGGACTGCAGTTGGGTTGGTAGTGGGGAACAGGCCCTCGGAAGCTGTGGGGTCGCAGCAGAGTCTTATGTTTACCTTGTGTCAAGGGAGCAATGCCTGCTTTGGGGTGTGTGGAGCGCGAGCTATATGAAGTAGCACTTGGGGGAGGGTGGGTGGATATTTTATTTTAATTTTTAAAAAATGAAATAGTAATGTTGTCCTAGCTGGGACAGGAAGCCTTGTGAGAGGGGTATACCATGCCTCAGAAGGCAAGAGAGGAATATTTGGGGGTTTTTTTTGTATGATGAAAGTTCTTATTGGACTTTTTCCCAGGACTTTTTGGGTTTTGTTTTCTAGCTATAGGAAATGTTGGGGAGGGGCCCGGTAGGTCCTCGGTGAAGCCCTCCCCCTCTCAGGCGCACTAGGGAAGGGTGGGGAGGACTCACTGACTGCTGAGCTGAGGCCCTCCCTGGGCTGTCTGATTTTGCCTCCAAAGGAGAGCAGTGTGATACCTACGTGTGTAAGGAAGGGCCTTCCATGTCAGGGTTCCGCCAAGGACCTGTGTTCAGGGACCCATGCTCCTTAGGGCAGAATTTTCCTCTCTTTTTCCCCTGCTGGTTGGATTTGACTCTGATGTCTTCCTCTCCCCTTTGCCCCTCTGATCTCGCAGCCCTCTGTGGGTCCTGGTGAATACACTGGGGTGCTCCTATGCCCCATCTTGTTTGATGGGACAGAATGCTGCCGACCCTTAGCTCTGGGCCACACCTGTAGAGGCAGGTGCGTTGTGGCCACTTGCTGCATAGTTTCTGGAATATGTTCCCTGAGACCTTCTACTGCTTTCTCACCCAAACCCTGTTTCTCTCACACTTCAAAAGGGATTTCATTGTGTAGGGCCACAAAGCTGTTCAGTGTGTAGACAGAGGGTACCCTGTCCGCAGCGAAGGGTCTGGAAAGAACGAAGACTGCTCAGTGCAGTTGTTCTTTCTGGCTGTCTTCCTGGACAGAAGGCGACTGGCCTGGAGCAGCATACTCTTTAGAAAACAAACAAACAGTGGCTGGAGAGATGGCTCAATGGTTAAGGGCACTGACTGCTCTCCCAGAGGACCCGGGTTCAATTCCCAACACCCACAGGGCAGCTCACAACTGTCTGTAACTCCAGTTCAAGGGGACCTGACACCCCACACAGACATACATGCAGGTGGAATACCAATGCACATGAAATAAAAGAAATTACTTAAAAAAGAAAAAGAAAACAAAAGATTATTTCAACACATCCTTCTTATGTGGTGCTAGGGATCGAACCCAGGGCCCTTTGAGTGCTGAGCAAGCACTTGACCCCCAAGCTGCATCCCCAGGCGACCTCGTACCCTTATTCTGTACAAGATGAATTTAAATCCACTCGAGTTTCTCTCCAAGGAGTTGTCACTATTTAAAAAGTGAGGGATAGGGACTCGATTGAACTTGTTTGTCTTTTTGAGACAAGGTCTCACTATGTAGACTAGGTTGGCTTGAACTCATAGAGATCTGCCTGCCCCTGCCTCTGTAGGGCTGGGATTAAAGGCGATTAATTTCTTAAGCAGGAGTTAGCTGATGAGGGAGAAGGGCTAGCAAGGCTGCCATGAGCAGTTTCTCTGTAGCCCTATTACCGGAGAGCAAAAAGCTCCATTCACTGAAGCCACATGGAAACAAGAAAGGTTCTGTTTGTTTTGTTTATGAGCAAGGATATCATATAGCCCAGGTTGACCTCATCCATCTATGTAGATGAAGATAAAATTGAACTACTTGCCTTCAATCACCCAGGTGCTAAGAGTGCAGGCATGAGCCACCACGTCCATTCATTTTTTTTTCCTTAACTAGAAATGCCAGGTCAGTGGGTAAGGGCACTTGCTCATTAATTAGAAATGCCAGGCCAGTGAGATGGCTCAGCGAATGGGGGCATTTGCCTCGTCAACTTAAATTTGATCACTGAGACCTTCAAGATGGCCGGAGAGAACCAACTTCCACAAGTTGTTCTTTGGCTTCCAGATACATTACACATCATGTCCATCTTCTCCCCACCACACACATAAATAATTTAAAAACGCCAAGGATAAATCGGGCTGCGAAAGGTGGGAGACCGGAGAGGGAAAGCAGTGGAACCTTCCAGGTGTTCGGACCATAGATGAGCTACTGGCTTTTTGCCTTTAGCTCAATTTTATTCTGACCTTTTATGCCCCTGACTTAAAGAGGTCTATGTACTGTACCCACTTCCCACGTCCCTTGTATCTTCTACTTTCTCTGGAGTTGTATTTTCTAATAAATGGCATTTGAGAACACAAAGCTACCATTATTAAAGCTTGGTTGGTGCGTGAGTTTTAGATTAAAGCATCGGGTGTGCGTTTATGTGCACTAATGCACGGCATGGACATTTATCAGTTGTCAGCTGCTTGCAGTCAAAGCTTCAGGGCAAAAGCCCTGCTTCAGCAGGCCTGACAGGTCACGCTCAGCCACTGTTCCCACATGCCAATTAAAGGGGCAGTGGTAATGAAAAGCAGGGGCGTGGCCACATTGGAAAGAGTATAAAGGAAGCCTGGGAGAGAGGTGGGGGGCAAGAGGTATGCATAGTTAGGCTGTCTTGAACAAGGTGTGACCCCATCTCTCATGGTCTCAGCTGGAGTCTTGCAAGGCACTCCAATAAATTGTTACTTATTGGTCCTACTGTCCAGACATGATTCCTACAAGATGACCTGCTCCTGGGTGCAACATTTCCATCATTGACAACTGGGATCATCATTGACGATTTCCATCATCTTGGGGAGTTCCAGGCTACCTTTGGCTACATGTCCTGAAAGGAAAATAAAAACTCAACAAGAATAAATAGTTAAAGAAAAACTAGTTTGGGGGCTGGAGAGGTGGCTCAGAGGTTAAGAGCACTGACTGCTCTTCCAGAAGACCTAAGTTCAATTCCCAACAACCACATGGTGGCTCACAACCATCTGTAATGAGATCTGGTGCCCTCTTCTGGCCTGCAGGCATACATGCAGGCAAATACTGTATACATAATAAGTAAATAAATCTTTTTAAAAAAAGAAGAAGAAAAAAACTAGTTTGAAAGCACTTGAGTCATTCCCTATGAGTTTGTAAATTCATTAGGGATCAAAACAGGATAACAAAAGACTTAGAACAGCCACAGTTGAAAGTTGGCAGAAAATTTGACCATGCAATATAAGTATTTCCGTTGCATATACACTTTAGGTTAATGATTATGATTGACAGCATGTGAGGAGCATCAAGCTGTCCAAACTTCTCAAGAATACATTTAAACATTTTGTTTGTTTTAAAGCATAGCAAGGAGATGGTGACATAGGCCTTTAATCCTAGCACCCAGGAGGCAGGGGCGGGGGATCTCTGAGTCCGAGGCCAGCCTGCTCTACAAAGTGAGTTCTAGGATAGCAAGAGCTACACAGAGAAACACTATTGAAAAAGTAAAGCAAGCAAAGGAATAAACAAAAAGTTCTTTAAAGTAAAATATAGATGTATTCTCTGGCTGACTAGTACCCAATCCTTTTTAATTAAAGAGTGGCATTGTTCGGAGTATACATTTTTATTGCACATCCGTTTTTCTTTGCTTAAAGGAGATAATCATGAGGCTAGAAAGATGGCAAAGCAGTTAAGAGCACTTGCTACTCTTGCAGAGAAACTGAGTTTGGTTTCCCATAATATGTAGTTTATAAGCATCTGTAACTTTAGTTCCAATGGCTCTGGTGCCCTCTTTCGACCCCCATGGGCTCCTGCACACACTTGGCGCATATACATATATGCAGGTAAAACATTCTTGGGCCCATCACAGACAGGCTGCTGCAGAGGGTGCTTCACATCTTCCAAGTACTTGCCTGAGCTGTTCATGGGAAGCCCCACACCTAGGGTCCAAAAATACTAAAAATATAGTGGGGTCTTACCTGGGGAGGGCATTGTATGCACACAGGTGCTGTGGTGGCTTGAATGAGAATAGACTCCAGTGAGCTCACATGTTTACACTCAGTCTCCAGTAGGTGGTACTATTTGTGGAGGATTAGAAGGTGTGGCCTTGTTGGAGGTGGTGTGTCACTGGCAGTGGACTTTGAGGAGTCTTTCTGATTTTCTCTCTTGTGCTTGTGGGTCAGCTACTGCTGCAGCACCTGCCTGCTGCCACACTTCCCACCGTGGTGTATAGTTTTACCTTCGCTACAGTGGCTGCGCTTTAGACTAGCAGCCTGGCCACTAGTGCAGTAGCCTGGGAGTGTAGTGATATTTAGTTTGTAATCTAACAAATAAAGTGTGCCTGAAGATCACAGTGCAGAGCTAAGCCACTAGTAGCCATAGAGGCCAGGCAGTGGTGGCATACACCTTTAATCCCAGTATTTAGAAGTCGCATGCCTCTAATCCCAGCACTAGGGACATGGAGATAGGAAGGGATATGGCTGGGCAGAGAGCGGAATATAAGGCAGGAGACAGGAGCCCAGGGCAGTCAGAATGAAGTCTGAGGATTTGTAGAGACAGGATCACCCCTTTGGTTTGAGCATTGGTACAGGTAACTCTAGTGGCTGGCCGCTCTGCTTCTCTAATCTTCAGCATTAACCTTATATCTGACTCTGAGTTTTTATTATTAAAATCAATTAGAATTTGTGCTACACGGGAGGAATTCTGTTCCCTCAGACAATGACTCTATCGCTGTTACTAAAGATAGTTCTAACTAAATCTCTATCATTCTAATAAAACTCAAGATTCAAAGGCTAGGGTGAAAACCTGCAAGCTCAGAGAATTGGAATAGCAACTGGCTAACTTTCTCTCTTTGCTAGTGCCTCTGGAAGTCACTCCCTTCCATAATGCCCCAACTAAAAAACCCTACACTAAGCTCCTCCCTGCTGCTTCCTGTCAACCAGTTGCAAATTCTGCCTCTGTAAGCCCAGATTAATTTTATTTAATTAAGGCAAATGCGCCACATCTTTACAACACAAACAAATGCAATAATTCTTACGTCATTAAAGTAATATTCCGCAGCATAAACAAATGTAACACATCTTTGCCTAGTTAAAATAACATTCCACAACCATAACGGTCCTGGACTCTAATCCTCTGAAACTGAAAGTTCCAATCGCTCCTGAAAGTTTTCTTGGTTGTGGTGTCCCTTCACCACAGTAGAAAAGTTATCCACAATAGTGTGGAGGCGAGCAGGCCTACTTTTCGTCCCGCCCGGCTCCCGTACAGCTAGCTTTACACCCGAATTAACAACATAAAAATTGTCTTCATTTAAACACTGCTTGGCCCATTAGCTCTAGCCTCTTACTGGCTAACTCTCACATCTTGATTAACCCATTTCTATTAATGTGTGTAGCACCACGAGGTGGTGGCTTATCGGGAAGATTCTAACCTACGTCCATCTTGGGCCGGAGCTTCATGGAGACTTCCTGTCTCTGCTTTCTTCCTCCCACAATTCTGTTCTGTCTTCCCTGCCTACCTATGTTCTGACCTATCAGGCCAAGCAGTTTTCTTTATTAATTAACCAATGAAAGCAACAGATAGATAGAAGACCCTCCTACATAAAAAAGTAACTGAGGAAAAAAGCTCATCTCTTTCAGGCATCCTGCAGACCAGCAATGGGCTCTTTGAAGGGCTGGCTTACTGTTTCTGTCGCTCTGATAAACTACACTGATCAAAGCAACCTAAGAGTTTATTTTAGCTCACAGCTCAATGAGTAGTCTGCCAAGGCCACAAGAAACTGAAGCAGCTGGTCATGTGTCTGCGGTCAGAAGAAAGAGCCATGGATGCATGCACGCGAGTGCTCGGGTGGCTTCCTCTGCACACACAATCTAGGATCCCAAGCTTAGGAAAGGTCCCACCCACAATCATGTTGAATCTTTCCATGTCAATCAGGATTCTCTCCCACAGGCATTCCCAAAGGCCCACCTCCTGAGTGATAATAGATTCTGTTAAGTTGAATGTCACAGAGGTTATTGAGTTTCCTGGGTAACTAAAAGTAGGTCAACTTTGGGAGGGTTTAGGAAAAGCAGGCTCCTCCTAAATTCCAGGAGTTTCCAGAGCCCTCTCCGTCCTTCCCTCACTTCCCATTTCCTTCACCATCTCTGTCACACTTTCCTAGTTTCCTCGCCCTGAGGTTGACCACCCGCTTTCCTAGTTTCTCTTATGCCAGGTGAGGTTTCCAAAGTGCCACAGTTGCTGACTGGGGGCTCCTTTCCGCCCTAGTTCCCTCTTCTCAATCCCTCCCACTGGAAGCCACTTAGGGGTCCCTGTCCTTCTCCCTAGACCTTTATGTTCAGGAGCCACCAGAACTGGGTCCTTCCTCCTTCCTTTCTGGTTGCTCTGCCCTGGGCTCTCTGCCAGCAGGCTCTGAGGAATGTGCAGCTGCCTTTCTGGCCTGGCTTGGAGTGACCTGCTATGAAACTAGAGCTTGTTCTGCTTTTAGGAACATTTTATTTTATTTTATTTTATTTTATTTTATTTTGAGACAGGGTTTCTCTGTATAGCCCTGGCTGTCTGGAGCTCATTTTGTAGACTAAGGCTGGCCTCAAACTCAGAGATCCACCTACCTCTGCCTCCTGAGTGCTATAACCACCACCTGGCCGGGAACATTTATTTTTAAAATAATAAATGTTTTATTTTTAAAATAATAAATTACAAAGGAGTCTCAATTGTACCACAAGGACATGTGCTCAACCATGTTCATAGCAACATTGTTTGCCATAGCCAGAACCTGGAAACAACCTAAATTCTCCTTGTCTGAAGAATGGATAAGGAAAATGTGGTATATTTACACAATGAAGTATTACACAGCAGAAAAAAAAAAAAAACCAACATCTTGAATTTTGCAGGAAAATGGATGGAGCTAGAAAACATCATTTTGAGTGAGGTAACCCAGACCCAGAAAGACAGTTATCACATGTGCTCACTCATATGAGGTTTTTAAACATAAAGCAAAGAAAACCAGCCCACAAATCACAATCCCAGAGAACCTAGACAACAATGAGGACCCTAAGAGAGACTTACATAGATCTAATCTAAATGGGAAGTAGAAAAAGACAAGATCTCCTGAGTAAATTGGGAGCATGGGGACCTTGTGGGAGGGTTGAAAGGGAGAGGGGAGAGGCAGGGAGGGGAGCAGAGAAAAACGTAGAGCTCAGTGAAAATCAATAAAAAGTCTGACAATACCCTTTTCCCGTTGTCTGCTCTCGTGCTCTCCTCTGCGATGGCCACTTGGGTCACTGTTCACTTTTACCCAATACACTGTATAGACCAGGTTGACCTCCAACAGGCAGGAATCCTCCCGCCTCTGTCTCCAGAAGCTGGGGTCATAGGTATGTGCTACCGCACCTAGTACAGTGCTCTGTCTAGCTGGTCCTCTATTATGGCTGGGAGGAAACCACTGCCTCTGGGTCTAGCACACACACCAGGCTCTACCTATACCATCTCTAGCACGCAGTCTTCAAAATATACCCCTAACTGCTACTGTGAGTCTCAGACCCTCAGGGACCTCCAGGTCATCATGAGGCAGCTGATGCACACTGGTTGGTCATAGCTGGGCCAGTTCTGTCTTGGTTCTTTGCTGCCTCATGGAGACTTCTAGAAAACACAAATCCCTAGACTCCCCATGCAGCAAAATCTTGGTTAGATGTCTTTACCTGAAATGGGGGAAATGAAGATCCCTAAAAATGAAAGACTTTCTAGTCTCAGGTATGTATAACCCCAAGGTTAAGCTGCTGCAAGTTCATGGTCACCAAAGCTGCCACTGAGTCAGTGGTTCTGGGTCCTCCTTTGTCTCAAAACCTGGAAAAATATTGATGGACAAGAAAGAATGAGTTTTATTATAGAATCTTTCTTTCTTTCTGTTTTGTTTTTGTTTTTTGTTAGTTTGTTTTGTTTTGTTTTGTTTTCAAGACAGGGTTTCTCTGTAGCTTTGGAGCCTGTCCTGGAACTAGCTCTTGTAGACCAGGCTGGCCTCGAACTCAGAGATCTGTCTGCCTCTGCCTCCTGAGTGCTGGGATTAAAGGTATGTGCCACCACTGCCTGGCTTATTCAATAGAAATCTTAAATATTTAATGTGGAGAAAGCTATCAGAGCTCCTGTGTAGGATTACAGGAAAGATTTAAGACTTTAGGGCATTAAGGAGGATAGCTGAAGGGAGTTTCCCTGAGCTGGTTGTCTAGAGGCTTTTTACAGGAGATGACAGACTGGAGAAAGACAGAGGTAATATCTATTAAGTTGGCTATTTATTTATTTATTTATTTATTTTGGTTTTTTGAGACAGGGTTTTCTGGAGCTTTGGAGCTTGTCCTAGAATTTACTCTATAGACCAGGCTGACCTCGAACTCACAGAGATCCACCTGTCTCCGCCTTCCAAGTGCTGGGATTAAAGGTGTGTGCCACCACCACCCGGCTAAGTTGGTTATTTCTTTGGCCATATCACAGGTCCTTGGTATGTAGGCTAACCACAGAGACGATTATATGCCATTCATATGTGACCCAAACAGTTATGATGGTGGTCACACACTGAAGCCCACTATGCCCATTAAAAAAATGTTGTGTGTGTGTGTGTGTGTGTGTATGAGTGAGCATGCATGTGTGTGCACACATGTGCACACCAGAGTGCTTGGGTAGAGGTCAGAGGACAACTTTGGGGTAGTAGTTCTCTCCTACCATGTAGATCCTACGAATCAAATTCAGATCAACAGGTTTGGCAGCAAGCGTCTTTACCTGCTGAGTCATTATGCCAACCCCCTTCTTCCTCCATCTTTGATTAGCTGATGACCTTGGCTTGTTCTGCTGGCCACCTTTAGCCCTGACTGACACTTCTAACCACCAAACTTAAAGATGTTACTGGTCTCTGGGTAGAGTCTGCTAGCAATTAATTAAACCATACTTCCTTTGTTTCCAGCTATGACTAGCTTGTAGTTTACCATGACCTACAAGCTTTACTCCCTACAGATAGCTAACTTTTGCCATAGTTACCAAGATGTAGCTACAGCTCTTCTCGGTAACATATTTAGCTCCTTATCTACACGGATCTGTGGTGATCTCCTTCCTTGTCTATGGGGAATCTGTGGTGATCTCCTTCCTTGTCTATGGGGAATCTGTGGTGGTTTCCATGCTTGTCTATGGGGATTTGTGGTGATCTCCATCCTGGACTAGGCAGAAGCTTTTCAGATCTTTTCATGCACAACTGAATATATGTCATGTGGTGTGGTGCATGTTTTTACTACCAGCATTCAGGAGGCAGAGGCAGGTGAATTTCTGAGCTCAAGGTTAACCTGATCTACAGAGCAAGTTCCAGGACAACCAGGGCTATACAGAGAAATGTAGCAGGCTTTTTTGAACAACCAGCCCCAAATCATGACACTGAAACTTATCGTTATTAGTTATGAATTCTAAGCCTTAGCTTAGGCTCGTTTCTTGATAGCTCTTATAATTTAATTTAACCTATTTCTTTTCATCTATGTTTTGCCTTGGGGCTTTTACCTTTCTTTTATTTTGTATGTCCTAATCCATGTCTGGCTGGCTGATGGCTGCCTGGTTGGCTGGCCCAGGCATCTTCCTCTCTTTTTCCCTTGTTCTTTCTGCCCACCAGCCATGCCTATCCCTCCTACTATCTACTGGCCATTCATCTTCTTATTAGACCAATCAGGTGCCTTAGGCAGGCAAGGTAAAAACAAATGCAAAACATCTTTACATAATTAAACAAAGGCAGCAGAAACAAATGTAGCAATCTTTGCCTAGTTAAACAAATGTAATGCATCTTTGCCTAGTTAAAGTAATATTCCACAATGAGAAACCCTTTCTTGCAAAACAAAAGAGAACAACAAAAGGAATATGTAAGCTGCTGCTGGGCATTGTGGCACACACCTTCAATCCCAGCACTTGGGAGGCAGAGGCAAGCAGATCTCTGAGTTTGAGGCCAGCCTGGTCTACAGAGCAAGTTCCAGGATAGCTAGGCCTACAAAGGGACATCCTGTCTTAAAAGACCAAAACAAAGAAACAAAACATGTGGGTTGGAGAGATGGCTCAGTGGTTAAGAACACTGACCTCTTCCAGAGGTCCTGAGTTCAATTCCCAGCAACCATAAGGTGGCTCACAACCATCTGTAATGAGATCTGGTGCCCTCTTTTGGCATACAGACAGTGCACTGTATAAATATAAATCTATGAGTTCAAGGCCATCCTGGTCTACTGAGAAAGTTCCACGACAGGATCCAAAACGACACAGAGAAACCCTGTTTAGAAAAACAACAAACAAACAACCAAAACCAAAACAACAACAAAAAATGTGAGCACTCTCCGTGTCTCAAGACCAAGAAAAGCTTGCTTTCCAAATTGGAGGTCACATCTCCTCCCTCTGGCATCCTAACCCATGTGGAACTTATTTCCCAGTTTCTCAGAAAACCTCAGGCCCAGCTTTCCCAGTTAGAAGCTTTAATCTTCCACCCTTTGGACTCAGCTGGTGCTCTTTCCCAGGACCTTAGAATCCAAGTGGAGTACACACTCCAGATCGGAAATCACATTTCCCTCCCTTTGGTACCCTATCCCCAAATGCATAGAGACCATGTGCAGCTCACTCACCAGTACCTCAGGACCTGAGCAGAATTTGCACCCAGGTCAAAGGCCCCATCTCCTGACCTCCAGCATGCTAACCTCCAATATTACAGGACCTACATGACCCCTTGTCCCCCAGTATCTCAGGGCCCACACATCCTCTGCCCCCAACCCTGACTCTTCAACCTCCAGAGTCTTATCCCTGCCCTCCAATTCCTCAACCTCTGTAGTCTCCTAATCCACCTAGTGCATCTGCCTCTTTCCTCAGGTCCGAGGCCACCACTACACATTCCAACGCCCAGGTTTTAGGTACCCACTTACAGCACCTGCTGGCCTATGTCTCAGGTCAGAGCCCACATCCCGGGCAACCCTGACAATCCAACTCTCTGACAGATATCAGATATGTGATTAGAAACACAGCTGCCCCTAGCTGAGCTGGCACTACCTCAGCTACCCCAATCAAGAGGAAATATATGGGACCCCAAGACTGCACTTCAAGCATCCCATAGTACCCATAGTAATGGTCAACAATGAGAACAGCATAGATAAAGTTCCAGAGAATTTGAGTTCCAGCCCGAGTTAAGACCTGGCTTCTGAAGGGGGGACCATGGCAAACAGTGAGTGCACCTTCATTGCCATCAAGCTTGATGGGGTCCAGCGGGGGCTCATGGGAGAGATCAAGCATTTTGAACAGAAGTGATTATGTTGGTGTATTTATTGCCTGTATATATTGTATATAGTTATATACTTATTGTATATAGCTTTTCTTTTTTTTTGTTTTTGTTTTTCGAGACAGGGTTTCTCTGCAGCTTTTTTAGAGTATATAGCTTTTCTTATATTAGTTATAACCTTTTTAAATTTTTTAGACAAAAAGGGGAAATATAATTATCTTTTATTTATGTTTTTTAATATTTATTTATTATGTATACAGTATTCTGTCTGTGTATATGCCTGTAGGCCAGAAGAGGGCACCAGACCCCATTACAAATGGTTGTGAGCCACCATGTGGTTGCTGGGAATTGAACTCAGGACCTTTGGAAGAGCAGGCAATGCTCTTAACCTCTGAGCCATCTCTCCAGCCCCTTTTATTTATGTTTTATAAATAAAGCTTGCCTGAAGACCACAAGGTAAAACTAAGTCCCTAGAGGTCAGGCAATGGTGACACACACCCTTAATCCCAGGATTTGGGAGACAGAGACAGATGGATCTCTGTGAATTCAAGGCTACCCTGGACTACACAAGATCAGTGTAGAAACAGATCCATGTGGCAGTGCCTCATAGCTTTAATCCCAGTACAAGGGAGTCACACACCTTTAATCCCAGCTCTAGAGAGGAATATAAAATGGAATGAAACAGGAACTCTCTCTCAGTCTGAGGATTTCTTAGAGGTAAGAGCTCTCTAGTGGCTTGGCTGCTTTGCTTTTCTGATCTTCAGGTTGACCACCATATCTCTCTCTGGGTTTTTATTACCTGTGCTACAGGATTCTGCCTTGTTGGTCTGGAATTTATGCAGGTTCAGAGGGCCTTCTCAAGGAGCACCACACCGACCTGAATGAACGTCCCTTCTTTACTGTCTGGTGAAAGGAGCACCACACCTGTAACACCCAATTCTGTGTTACCCCCTCGGTACAGTTCGCGCGCCACTGTACCTTACGCGAGTCGGACAAGGGCCTGGAGATTGAAAGAACACACAAAGAGACCTGGGTCATTCGAAAAGAGATCAGCCGAATGCCGTTTATTTAGCCTTGGGGAAAATCTTATATACCCCACTCCTGCCCAAGGAATTCCACCCAGGCAAGTGGGAAATTACCATATCTAACTGCTGCACAAGGACTCCCACCTAGGCAGGTGGGAAATTACCATACCAACAATAGAGTTAACAATGCCCTACAACAAATCACCAGGCGGGGCAGAGGGAACACAGGAACAAACAGGATGCTTAGTCATCTGACCAGAAACCGTCCTCAAGGTGAGCCCCAGGAACAAGGGCAGACCCGGGCCCTACAGGTCTCCTTTTTATATAAATTATGACTAGGCCTGTCTTGGGTGGCATTGGACGTCAGGCAATACCCCTTACCCGTCATGGGAAAGCATTCAGGTCAAAACACATTTCCTGTCTTAGGTTGGGGTAGCCCCCCAAAAACCTTTCCCGTCATTGGCTCACTAGTCACCCAACACCGAGTTCAGCCAGATTTGTGCTGAAAGATTCTCTGGGGCAATTGCTAAGAGGACTTGCCACGTGGCAACATTGACCTGAGTTTGCCTTTGGCTCTGGCACCATGAAACCATGAAGATGATGCTCCAGTGCATATAAGCATTCCTTAGGAGACTGTGCCTGCTTAATAAGTCTGCCCAAATTGTAGTCCTTTAAGTAAGGTCTCAGCACTGGTGAAAGGAACCCTGGTATATTAAACTAGAATAATCTCAAAAGCCAATTAGTAAATTGTATACTCCAGGGTCCACGAAAAACAGCAATAAGCCTTTACTGTAACCTAGCAGTGGACTTTAACCACAACCAATAGCAAAATTAACTGCAATATTCATTTGTAAATTTAGCTCAATTTGAATGGCCAAGGCATTTGCAACCTGCCCTGAGAGGGTATCCATTGTGCAAGCAGAAGCAACTGACTGACTAATGGAAAATCCAGCAGCTCTAGCTGCTCTGGCAGCTGCAGCAATGGCTGCATTATCATGGGATGGGTAGATAGGTCCTTAGCACTCGGACCACCACAGCTAGCTCCTCAGGATCCCAGCAACTCTTCAGTTGACAAGCCAGTATCTACTTGATCTCTTGGCTCTGTCCTGTCTTCAGGCTTCTGGACGGGAAAATCCACAGCACGCACCAGACGCTCAGGTACCCATATTGGATTGTCAGCATCCTGTGGGAAAACACAAACAGCCCCTCTTCCCCACACCAGTACAGGATCTGGACCATACCAGGTGCCATCTGCTAGATTCTTCCATTTAACATGAGGCATCCCGGAAGAATCTGGCCGCCAGTGCCGGTCAGCAGCGGTATGAGATTGAGCATCAACAGTCAAAAAATTTAAAATGTATAAAATAAAAGACAAATGGTCTCTGGGGGTGGAACCATATTCCCCCTTTCTTGTTTTATGCAGATAGGCTTTGAGCGTACGATGCGCTCGTTCCACTATAGCTTGTCCTTGAGGATTATAAGGTATTCCCGTTTTATGGGAAATGAAAAAGAACAAAATTTAGTAAAGCCAGAGCTGGTGTAGGCTGGCCCATTATCAGTTTTTACAGTTTTTGGAACTCCCATGTAGGCAAAGGCCTGGAGACAGTGACTTTTAACATCACGTAATTTTTCTCCTGTATGAGCTGAGGCAAAAATAAGATGAGAATATGTATCCACGGTTACGTGAACATATTGCAAATGCCCAAAAGAAGGAACATGGGTAACATCCATTTGCCATAAATGATTAGGAGCAAGCCCACGAGGATTAACTCCCAAATGGGGAACAGTTAAAAGTTCTGTACACAGAGAACATTTTTTAACAATATCAGTGGCTTGCTCTCTAGATATCTTTTTTTTTTTTTTTTTTTTTTTTTTTTTTTTTTGGTTTTTCGAGACAGGGTTTCTCTGTAGCTTTGGAGCCTGTCCTGGAACTAGCTCTTGTAGACCAGGCTGGTCTCGAACTCATAGATATCTTAAAATGAAATCTTAACGACCCAGCATTGAGATGAAAACGATTATGAGCTTTTTTCCGCGGCTTCATAAGATTCTAGACTAACCGCACAAATTTGGCGGGTAAGCTGATCAGCCAATGCATTCCCCTTGCTCAAGGGACCAGGGAGGTCAGTATGAGCCCGTAAATGCCCTACGTAAATGGGAACAGACCGGGCCCAAAGCAAAGTTTGAATAGCCAATAACTGCGTCTGGACTCGAGATAGAGGCAATATAAGCTGCAGTTTCCAAAGGTGCAAGAATTTTGCTTATATACTGACTATCAGTAAAAAGGTTAAATGGAATATCAGCATATTTCTCTAATGCCATTTGTACAGCGATCAATTCAGCCACCTGAGCAGATTTAGTATCAACAGGCTGAATATCAAAATCAGGAGGGGAGGCTACCACAGCTCTCCCTGTGGAAGACCCATCAGTAAACACATTCCGAGCCCCTGCCAGAGGCTGCAAAGAAATAACTTTAGGGAAACATACTGGATGATTTTTGAAAAAGGTGACCAACTTATCAGAAGGATAATGATTATCAAACTTGCAGGGATTAGTGCATAAAAACAAGGTCCAATCTTCAGCAAAATTTTGTAACCAAGTTATTTCTGCCTGGGTAAAAGGCATAATAACCTCATCAGGTAACATTCCAAAGGTTTGCAAACTAAGTTTATGCCCTTTCTGAATAACACGTAGCACAGCTGATGGGTATGAGATAATTTTTTTTTACAGGTGACACGCGTTCATGTACCCATAGGATGGGTCCTCGCTGCCAAAAAACTCCAGTAGGACTATGCTGAGAGGGAAAAATTATCAATAGCAACGGCTGACTATAGTCAATATAATGAGTATGAGCAGAGGCAAGCTTTTTCTCAATTAAAGTAATACATTTCCTTGCCTGAGGTGTCAATTCACGAAAGGAGGTTGGGTCTGGATTTCCCTGTAGAATGTCCATAATTATTTACTGCTCTAAGATCTTCCAGAAACCTCCATTTACTAGACTTTTTCTTAATAACAAAGATAAGAGTATTCCAAGGAGAAGTGGATGTCACTATGCATCCTGCCTCTAGCTGTTCTAGGAACTCACTCTGTAGACCAGGCTGGTCTTAAACTCATAGAGTTCCACCAGTCTCTGTCTCTAGTAGCTGGGTCTAGTTGCTGGGATTAAAGGCACGTGCCACTCTACACCTGGCTTTTTTCCTGGGCTGATTAACCATCCCTTTACCTGCAGGGCAGTTCCTTTTGTTGTGTCCTGACCTTCCATATTGAAAACAATTCCTTAACCTGGCTCCACCTTGACCTTCCTTAAGGGCAGAAACAATTACCCTACCCATCACGTGAGTGCCATCAATGTCCCAGCCTAACCGGATAAAGTCATTTAAATCTCCATCTCTATGGGGGCGTAAAACCTCTTGACAAAAATCATATGACAAGGATCATATGCAATCTGTGCTGCTAAACCAGCATACTGTCCTTCACCAGTTAACTTGTCAAGGTTACGCTGGGGGAAACCCGCCTCGGCATTTTTCCGTGCTGTCTTTTTGCAATTTTCCTGCATTTCACCTCTCCATAACAAATAATCTCCCCCTGAAAGACAAGCCCTGCAAAGCTGCATCCAGTCATTGGGTATAAGGTTGAGTTCTGCAAAGGATTCCAAAAAGGCTATAGTGAAAGGAGCATGAGGTCCATAATCCATAACTGCTTCTTTTAACTGCTTAATATCCTTAAAGGCCAGGGGGTTATGCTGCCTGACCTTCTGTCCTTGCGGATCAATAGTTTCCACAACAGGATAAATCTGCCTCTCTCTACTTAGATTATTTAATCTGTTTTGGATCTCTCGGATTTCTGCCTCTAAGTCTATAGGGGCGGAAGCATTGGTATAAGGATTTGAAGTGTCAAGAAATGTATTTTGCGGCGGAGGTCTCATGGAGACATCTCTGTTTGCTTCCTTCCTTTCCTCTTTTTCTAACTTCCTTTTTATCAGTGCGATCTCCTTTTCTAAAATTTCTTCTTCCTGTTCTATATCCCTTCTAATACTCTTAACTTCCTGTTCCTCAAAACTCTTAATAGAACTCACAGATTCTTCTTCCTGAATCTCCTCAAGGGTTTTGTTTAAATTCTCTAATTGCTCTTTTACTTTAACATCATCACTGAGAAGAGCATCTCTGACTAAGCGCCATAGCGAAAATATTGCTATGGGGAATTCTTCTGGCCCTCGATCTTTTAGAGCATTTTGAAGGTCAGCCTTTACCTGCTCCCAATCAGTAATATTAAAACCCCCTGCATGTAGAAACCAGGGACTAACGATCTCTTGTGCTGTCTCAACTTTAATACCGGTGCCTTGTTTCTCCAAAAGACTTAACAACTGGCCTGTTAACCGGCCCCTTAACACTGGAACAGAATTACTTGCACCCATAACCAATACACCCTCACCACTCAATTTCTTACCTGCTGGCCAGACTTCCGAGGGCGACCTCTCAGGAATCCCTACTTCCCGATCTCGCAGATGGGTCTCCGACTGTAGTTGATGATCTCGCTGGGGCCTCCAATTGTAACACCCAATTCTGTGTTACCCCCTTGGTACAGTTCGCGCGCCACTGTACCTTACGCGAGTCGGACAAGGGCCTGGAGATTGAAAGAACACACAAAGAGACCTGGGTCATTCGAAAAGAGATCAGCCGAATGCCGTTTATTTAGCCTTGGGGAAAATCTTATATACCCCACTCCTGCCCAAGGAATTCCACCCAGGCAAGTGGGAAATTACCATATCTAACTGCTGCACAAGGACTCCCACCTAGGCAGGTGGGAAATTACCATACCAACAATAGAGTTAACAATGCCCTACAACAAATCACCAGGCGGGGCAGAGGGAGCACAGGAACAAACAGGATGCTTAGTCATCTGACCAGAAACCGTCCTCAAGGTGAGCCCCAGGAACAAGGGCAGACCCGGGCCCTACACACACCGACCTGAATGAGCGTCCCTTCTTACTGTCTGGTGAAACACAGGCACTCGGGACCAGTGGTTGCTATGTCTGGGAGGGGCTGAATGTGAAGACAGGCAACCTGGTGCTCAGAGAGACCCACCCCGCAGACTCCGAGCCTGGGACCATCGGGGAGACTTTTGCATCCATGTTGGGAGGAACATCATTCAGAGCAGGACTTTTGTGGAGAGAGCAGAGAAGGGGGTCAGCCTGTGGGTTCGGCCTAGGAGCTGGGGGATTACAAAAGCTGTGCACAGAACTGGATCTATGAGTGGCGGGGGGGGGGGGGGGGGGGGACACCTGCTTTCCTCTCTACTTACCCCTGTTCTCACAAGCAAGAAACCAGCAACCCTAGATATTTCTGGAACTTCCTTTGACCTGGAGGGAACCTCTGGGAGCTATGACTCCCTGCGCAGTGTTAAGTGCCGCTGGTAGATTAAAAAAAGGAAGGGAAGAAGGAAGGCAGAAAGAAAGACAATGGAAAGAATTATAAATATGCTCAGAGAATTCAAAGAGGACATGAATAAACACCTAAATGAATTTAAATGACAGGAACAATGTCCTTGGTGAATTCCAAGGAAAGACGAAGAACTGAATGAAATCGGAAGACAACTGATGTAAAATGGAGCAAGACAGAAACACCGAAGGAAACCTAAACTTGAAATTAAAAAATCGGTGGTGGAGGGAGGGGTGGGAGGATGGGTAAGAGAGTAAAAGCATTTGTGTGGAAACTTGTTTGGAACCCCAGAACCCATGCAAAGACAGGATGCAGGAAGGCGTGTGTCTGCAATCCCAGCATGCACTACTGGGAGACGGGAAGCAGAGGGGTGAGTCTATGCAAGCTCTCAGGCCTGCTAGCCTGGCCCACACAGCAGCAAAGAGACCCTGACTCAAAGGAGGCGGAAAGCTGAGCGCTGACAGCTGGAGGCTATCTGCTGCCCTCCACATGCACACCATGTCAAACACACGCCTACACCCACACTGGTAAATAAGCACAGACATACACTCACATGTACTACACCTTAGATGCCTACAAACTCGATGGCTCAAATATAGCACTCAATGGAAGGCTTAACCAACAGGATGGATCATGTAAAGACAGTATCAGGACTTGAAGATAAGGTAGAAGAATTAGGTCATTCAGTCAAAAAAAAAAAAAAACCAACAACACAAGAATGGAACATTTGAGACATTTGGGACACCATGAAAGGACCAAACCTTCAAATTATGGACACAGAAGAAGGAGAAGGGTCCATGCAAAAGCCTGGAAAGTCTTCACTAATACCATAGAAGAAAAATTTCTAAATCCAGGGGGGAAAGATGTCCATCTAGGTAGAAGAGGTGTGCAAAATACCAAATAGACGGGACTAGAAAATTCCCCATGTCAACCTGTAGTTAAAATACAAAATGCAGGCTGGAGGCATGGCTCAGCAGGTAAGAATGTGTACTGCTAGTCTAGAGAAACTAAGACTGTTTCCCAGCACCCATGTTAGGGATCTGATGCCCTCTTCTGGCCTCCATGAGTGAGTACCTGTACATATGTGAACAAGTGCATATTTGTACTTACCCAAATCACATCACATAAAATCTTATTTAAAATACCAAGTGGGAATCCCAGCATGGTGGTGTATGCCTTTAATCCCAGAATTCAGGAGGCAGAGGCAGGTGGATTTCTATGTGTTTGAGGCCAACCTGGTCAACAGCCAGGGCTGTTACATAGAGAAACCTTGTCTCAAAAACCAAAACAAACAAGCAAACAAAAAACTAAATGGGGCTTGGGAGATGGCTCAGTGGTTAAGAACACTGGCTGCTCTTCCAAAGGCCCTGGGTTCAATTCCCAGCACCCATGCAGAAGCTCACAACTGTCTATAACTCCAGTGCTAGGGCTTCTGACACCCTCACACAGATATACATGCACGCAACACACCAATGAACATAAAAAATAAATTATGTATAAAAAATAAAATAATAAAGTCATGTACTTCAAGTTCTGAAAGTCCACAGGTGCCAACCCAAACTAGTATATCCAGCAAAACTACCAGTCACGGATAAAGAGAATAAAAGAAAAGCTTTTCACAAGAAAAGCAGGCTAAAAGGATTTATGGCTATTAAGTGAGTCCTACAGAGGCTACTAAAGCAATACTACAGACCGAAATGAAGAATAAACACATTCCAAAGCCACAGGGAACAAACAGCATTAAGATAGTTGTTAAGTGATGGGAACTCAGAAAACATGAGACATGACAAAATCATCAAAATGACAGGAACTAATAATACACACTTTTCTTTTTTAGAGATCTACTTATTTTAAGTTATTTGTGCGCATAAATATCTGTGTATAGACATGTGTATGTACTCATGGAAGCTGTCAGCTCTACTGGAAATGGAGCTACAGTTGTGAGCCACCCAGTGTGGGTGCTGGGAACTAAATCCAGTTCTCTACAGGAGCAATGCAGCCAGGTATGGTAGCATATATCTTTTTTTTGATATTTATTGAGCTCTACATTTTTCTCTGCTCCCCTCCCTGCCTCTCCCCTCTCCCTTTCAACCCTCCCACAAGGTCCCCATGCTCCCAATTTACTCAGGAGATCTTGTCTTTTTTTTTTACTTTCTACTTCCTGTGTAGATTAGATCTATGTAAGTCTCTCTTAGTGTCCTCATTGTTGTCTAAGTTCTTTGTATATTTTGGAGATCAGACCTCTGTCTGATGTGGGGTTAATGAAGATCTTTTCCCATTCTGTAGGCTATTGTTTTGTCTTGTTGACTGTGTCCTTTGCTTTACAGAAGCTTTTCAGTTTCAGGAGGTCCCATCTATTAATTGTTTCTCTCAGTGTCTGTGCTGGTGGAGTTATATTTAGGAAGTGGTTCCCTGTGCCAATGCATTCAAGTGTACTTCCCACTTTCTCTTCTATAAGGTTCAGTGTGGCTGGCTTTAGGTTGAGGTCTTTGATCCATTTGGACTTGAGTTTTTTTTTATTTTTTTATGGTTTATTTAACTTTATTTTATGTGCATTGGTGTGAAGGTGTCAGATCCCCTGGAACTAGATTTTCAGACAGTTGTGAGCTGCCATGTGGGTGCTGGGAACTGAACCCGGGTCCTTGAGAAGAGCAGTCAGTGCTCTTAACCGCTGAGCCATCTCTCCAGACCCCTGGACTTGAGTTTTGTACATGGTGATAGATATGGGTCTATTTTCATTCTTCTACATGTTGATATCCAGTTATGCTAGCACCACTTGTTAAATATGCTTTCTTTTTTTCCATTTTATATTTTTTGCTTCCTTGTCAAAAATCAGGTGTTCGAAGATGTGTGGATTGATATCCGGGTCTTCTATTTGGTTCCATTGGTCCTCCTGTCTATTCTTATGCCAATACCAGGCTGTTTTCAGTACTGTAGCTCTGTAGTAGAGTTTGAAGTCAGGGATTGTGATGCCTCCAGAAGTTCTTTTATTGTACAGGATTGTTTTGGCTAGCCTGAGTTTTTTGCTTTTCCATATGAAGTTGAGTACCGTTCTTTTGAGGTCTTTGAGGAATTTTGCTGGGATTTTGATGGGCTTTGCGCTGAATCTGTGGTGGCATATATCTTAAACCCAGCACTAGAGAGGAAGAGGAAGGTGGATCTCTATGTGTTTAAGGCCAATCCAGTCTAGAATGTTCCAGACTAGCCAGAGTCACAGACCCCATGAAGTACATGCTCTTATTTATTGAACCATCTCTCCAGTCCTACCTTTGCTATCTATTTAAACAAACCTAGGAGCTGGAAAGATGGTTCAGTGGTTAAGAGCACTTGCTGTTCTCCCAAAGGACCCCGGTTTAATTATCATCTATTACTCCAGTTACAGGGGTTCAGATAACTTCTTCTGGCTTCTGCGGGCAGCAGGATACCTGTGATGCACATACATGCAAGCAAAATACTTATACACATTAATAATATTTTTTTTTTTTTTGGTTTTTCGAGACAGGGTTTCTCTGTAGCTTTGGAGCCTGTCCTGGAACTAGCTCTTGTAGACCAGGCTGGTCTCGAACTCACAGAGATCCGCCTGCCTCTGCCTCCCGAGTGCTGGGATTAAAGGTGTGCGCCACCGCCGCCCGGCCACATTAATAATATTTAAAAAAAACCATAAGACCCTATAGATGGGGCCACTGGACCTCTTTGCTTTTCTTACTAATATGTCTCATTGAATAATTGCCCTTTGTCTGTTTTTTGCTATTGTTTTGTCTCTTCAATTGGCCTCCTGAGGGTAGGTGGTCAAGCCTAGTTTGTTAGGGTTATCAGGGTCTAAGCTCTGACCACACAACTGCAACAGGTTTGTTTACCTCTTGAGCTTGTGCCAGCTCTCCTAAGCAATGTTAAACAGTTTCTTAAGTTAGTATGATGGTCGATAGATTCAGAGCATCTTAATATACTTGATGTCAACCTGGATATGCCTCATTAATTCTGTCCACAAACATATACTGAATACACTGGTACTCCCTATTGGTTTGCCATCAATTACAGAGAATACGGTTTTTAAAAGATGCTTCTGGAGATGTGCCCTGGGTCCTATATTAGATACCTGCCTGTGGATTATGAAAATAGATAAAGACAATTCTTTGCATTTAAAAAACTTACTGTCCCAATTTATAATACCAGTGACAGAACCTCTTGAGGTACATGACAGTTCTTGGCTCTGGGAGCAGAACTGTGGCCCAGAAGTCAGCCCCAGATGGAGGATAGAGGTACTGTGGATCCTTTCAAGGGCTTTACACAGAAGTCTTTAAATCAAGCAAGTGGATATTCAGATTTCATACAAGGGGCTTCCAAGGGAATCATCGTCAGTAAAAAGTGTTACTCTCTGGGCTTCTAAGTGCTTTTGTGGCACTACAGCCTTTGTGGACGTGTCCCTGTGGAGCTTTTAAAAGTTTGAACTTGAGTCTGGTGAGCCTTAGTTAAGGATGTTTCTTAGCCAAGTGGGGTAGAAATCTGAGCCCCCTGAGGGAGTGAGAATGAGAGAGCTGGGATTGGGAAAGAGAGGTCGCCAGAGAGTAGAGAAACTAAAGAAGCCCATAGGGCTGGATTTTGAAGTTGAAAGAGGTAACAGAAATGGAGTTACCCAACACTGAAGTTTGTGGGGCAAAGATTAGTGTGGATTTGAAAAGTGAAAATATAGCCAGGTGGCAGTGGTAAATTCAAGGTCAGCCCCTGGTCTACAGATTGACTTCCAGGACAGCCAGGGTTACACAGAGAAACCCTGTCTTGGAAACAACAACAACAACAAAAAAAGTGAAAATCTAGATAGCATTCTAAGCTGTGCTGGCTAGAATGCCTCTAGGGTAGTTGACCTCTTCCACAAACAACACTGTGATCTTCTGGGGGTCAGGTGAGGTGTCAAGACACAGATTACTCAAAGGACCAACGTGTGGATGACATCAAGGAGTTCACGGTATTACAAGGAAGGCAGCCATGGAAACGGACAGCAGTCCCTGAATTTCTCAGACTCCATCTTCTGGAATTTAGCCATCCAGATGGAAAATTTTTGTTTAAAAAAATGTTTTTGTGCTATGTGGTGGTGGCACATAGAATTCGAGGTCAACCTGGTCTACAGAGCAAGTTCCAGAACAGCCAGGCTTACACAGAAAAACATGGTCTCAATTTTTTTCACCTGTTTTTATTTTATGTGCATGTATGTAAGTGCACTGCATGCCTGGTACCAGAGGAGGCCAGGAGGTGGCACTGGATCCCCTAGAACTAGAGATGTTTGCATGCTGCCTTGTGACTACAAGAGCAAGAATGTAGTGATCCTTGAAAGATAGTTACTGACACCACAGTAGTTAAGCCAATTAAAACTTCTAAGTCCTTTTTATTGATGGCCAGACCACGAAGTGGGCTTGTGCCCTGGAAACTCTCCTGGTCCCCAAACTCAGGATACAGAGTTTTTAAAGGGAAAAACCACAAAGATACATCAAAGTGAAAGGAAGATCAAAGTAATCTTGAACGGTTCGCTCCTGCAGAGCACAGTAGTTATTTTAGACAAAACTTGATGGTTATTTTGGTTAATATATCTGGATGATGGTCGGTGCCATGTATGGGGGTTCTCTGCAAATGCCAGAGGCATCAGAGTAACAATCCACATGAGGCAACAAGGAAATCTCACTAGCTCACGTTGGTTTAAACTTGTAGAGTCTGACCCTGGGCAGTTGATTGTTGGTATAGTTAAGTACAGCATAACTTGGAAAAAAGTTTCCTGGTATAACACAATACCGTGTGCTCTTGGAGGCATACTTACATTGAAACTCTTCTCAAAGTAGGAGCCACTTCTTCCCTGGAGATGAGTTCTAGAGATAGGTAGGCTGCCTGTGTTATCTGCAAGGTCTAGGGAAAGGATCTGGTGTGATCTCAGTCAGACAGATAGCACAAAGGTCACCTAGACTATTAGTTATTTCTGTTCCTGCTTGGGGAGCTTAAAGGCTAGGGATGGCCTGGCCCTACAGATAGCACAAGGATTAACTGGGCTACTAGCCACCTCCATTCCCAGCCTTCTGGGCCAAAAGCAGGTTATACATCTCTTCTGCTGAAGAGACAAGGCTTTGTTGTCTCAGAAAACATTTCTTGTTTTTGTTGTGTTTATCTGTGAGGCCTAGGACCTTTGTGCTCCCAACAAGCATGGAAATCTCACAAGGCAGATGTGACTATTGGGGGCAGATGTGACTATTGGGGGGAATGGGCAGTGGTCTGAGAATTTTCTAAGCAAACAAAAAATGGAGTCAGGACAGGATAACCTTACCTTAGTCATTTTAGACCAGCAAGTGCTCTTAACTGCTAAGCTATCTCTCAGTTCGAATGTGCTTCCTACCAAGAGTCTATAGAGATGTCTCAGCGTTTAAGAGCAGTGGTTGTTTTGCAGAGGACCCAGATTTGGTTCCCAGTGTTATGGGGGAGTACCAGAGATGAGCACTTAGATACAGATTATAGGCAACCAAAAATCTTTATTCCAGCTCACCAGGATTATACTCATGTATCTGGGGGTCCAGGGATAGCCTCAGTGTCTAGAGCACAGGATTTATGAAAGCAAAAACCATATCCCAGCATCTTGACTGACAGCTGCAGGGGGGGGGGGCTTCACATAAGCAAGCAGTTTAACAGAAGCTGAGTTAGCTGGGGCATCTTGACCTTGGGTTTCTAGAATAGAGCTGGGTAATTTTTCATGGATTCTCCATCAGGGAGATCAAATTCTAGCTAAAACTGAAATGGCCTCAACAAGAATACAAGATGGAGGAACCTCTTGTCTTGTCCTGTCACAGCAGAACCCACATGATGGTTCACTACTGTCTGTCACTCCTGTTCCAGATCTGATGCCCTCCTTTACCTCTGTGGGCACCAGGCTCACATGCGGTACACATACAGACATACAGACCAAGCACTCATATGCATAAAATCGAGAGAGAGAGAGAGAGAGAGAGAGAGAGAGAGAGAGAATTGACCCACACCATTGCTTTCTTTCTTTTTAAAAAAAAATATTTATTTATTTATTATGTATATAATATTCTGTCTGTGTGTATGCCTGCAGGCCAGAAGAGGGCACCAGACCTCATAACAGATGGTTGTGAGCCACCATGCTGTTGCTGGGAATTGAACTCAGGGCCTTTGGAAGAGCAGGCAATCTCTTAACCTCTGAGCCATCTCTCCAGCCCCATACACCATTGCTTTCTTTAAAACAATTTCAGGGGGCTGGAGAGATGGCTCAGCGGTTAAGAGCATTGCCTGCTCTTCCAAAGGTCCTGAGTTCAATTCCCAGCAACCACATGGTGGCTCACAACCATCGGTAATGAGGTCTGGTGCCCTCTTCTGACCTGCAGGCATCCACACAGACGGAATGTTGTATACATAATAAATAAATAAAAATAAATAAAAAAAAACAACTTCAGGTGAGATCTGTTTCTCTTGCCCATATTCTATGATTCCTTAGAGGCTTTATGGGTTTCTCTGGGAAAAGAGTCCCCATGAAGGGTCTGCCATGGGCATTTGGATGTGAATAGTCTGGGTAATGGGAAGCAAGAAACAGGAGAACAAGGATATATGAGCCCAAGTCTTTAAGAAGGATGGCATTTGGTTGTCAGTTTTTTCTTTTTGGCCGAGATAGGGTTTTACTGTGTAACACTAGTGGGCCAGGAACTCACGGCGCAGCCCAGGTTGGCCTTGAACTGATAGAGTTCTACCTGTCTTTGCCCGAGTGCTGAGATTATAAAAGCCCTACTTTTTTTCTTTTTTTTTCTTCAGTGTGTATGTGTTTGCCAATATGCATGGCTGAAAGGACAAGTCTCAGCAATTGGTTCTCTCCCTTTACCATGTAGCTCATGAACTCAGGTTGTCAGGCTCAGCAACAGACACTTTTACCTGTGTCGGTAAGGATTATTCATTCTTACAAAAAAGTGGCTTTTCCCCAGAACTCAACTATTGAGCCTGTGTTGGTTTGGATAGGTACGGCCCCCATAGGCCCATGTGTTTGAATGCTTGGCCCATAGGAAATAACACTATTAGGAGGGATGGCCTTGTTGGAGTAGGTGCGGCTTTGTTGGAGGAAGTGTATCACTGTGGAGGAGGGCTTTGAGGTCTCCTATGCTCAAGCTATGCCCAGTATGGTACACAGTCTCCTTCTGCTGCCTGTGGATTAAGATGTGGAACTTTCAGCTCCTTCTCCAGCACCATGTCTGGCTGCATGCTGTCATGTTTCCTGCCATGATGATAATGGACTAAATCTCAGAATCTGTAAGCAAGCCCAATTGTTGTAGGAGACTGCTTGTCTGTTCCCTGCTGCTCAGACTCAAAATAACCACAGAGAAAACTGTATTAATTAAATCACTACTTGGCTTATTAGCTCTAGATTCTTATTGGCTAGCTCTTATATCTTAATTTAACCCATGTCTATTGATCTGTGTATTGCTATGTGGCTGTGGCTTACTGACAAGATTCCAGTGCATCTGTCTCTGTAGGAGGCTACATGACTTCTCTCAACTCCAACTTCTTTCTCCCAGCATTCAGTTTAGTTTTCCCTGTCTACCTTATTCTGCCCTGCCAGGCCCAAGACAGCTTCTTTATTAACCAATGGTAGTCACAGCATACAGAGGGGAATCCCACATCACCCAATTAAATGTTTTCCTTAATAAGAGTTGCAATGGTCTGGGGCTGCACAGATGGTCCAGCAGTTGAAACCAGTGGCTGCTCTTCCAGAGGACATGGTTCAGGTCCAAGCATGCGTATGGCATCTCACAATTGTCTGTGACTCCAGTTCCAGGAAATCTGACACCCTCACAAAGACATACATGCAGGTAAAATACCAATGCACACAAAATACAAGTAATTAAAAAAAAGAGTTGCTGTGGTCAGGGTGTCTCTTCACAGCAATAGAAACCTTAATTAAGACAGAGCCCTTAGGAAGACAATCAATACCTCTTTAGCTCTACAAATTTGATGCAAATAGTTAATTGAAGGAAAATTCTAGGATCTATAACGTTCTGAGACAAAAATTTCTGAGACACTTAACACCAGTCCAGTTGTTGAAGGTTTGCATAAGTACTTTTCTTAAAAATGTAGACTGGGCTTAGTGGCACATGCCTTTAATCCTAGCACTCCGGAGGCTGAGGCAGGCAGATCTCAGTGAGTTCAAGGCTAGCCTGGTCTACAGAGTGAGTTCCAGGACAGCCAGGGCTACACAGAGAAACCCTGTCTTGAAATGCAATGCCAAAGCAGCAGCATAAACTTGGGGTAGTGTATGAGTTACCCTTCTGCTGCTGTGACAAACATTATTACTATGAACAACTTAAAGAAGGGGGACTTGGTTTGGGCTTCGATTTCCAGAGTGAGAGTCCATGATGGCAGTGGAGGGATGGCAGCAGATGGCCTGAGCAGGGAGCTGAGAGACCACACCTTCAACCGTGAACACAAAGCAGAGAGAGAGACAGAGAGAGAGACAGAGACAGAGACAGAGACAGGAGAGAGAGACAGAGAGAGAGAAAGAGAGAGACAGAGACAGAGAGACAGAGACAGAGAGACAGAGAGAGACAGAGAGACAGAGACAGAGAGAAAGAGAGAGAGAGAACAGAAAGTAGAGCAAGGCTATAAACTCTCAAGCCCACCCCCCAGTAATACACTTCCTCCTGTAAGGTAAAACATCTTAAAGGTTCCATTTCCTCCCCAAATAGCACTCCAACTGGATCAAGTGTTTGCATACCTGAGCCAGTGGGGACAGTCCTCACTTAAACCTCCACAGGTGTGTTACATTTCTGCCTATAGTGAGGTTTGTGCTCCAAGGACTTCTAGGTTTCAACTGATATCTCTTCCTGGGTCCAGGGAATGTTGCCATGTGTGTGGTAAGAGGGCCCTAGAGTTTTAGGAATTTCTTCTGGTAATAAACACCAAACCACCTTCTCACCTGTTGGCTTGAAGAGGGCAATGGGTATTTAGTCAACTCCCATGTAGCTCAGGATGCCATTTTATCTAAGTCACCTAACATTCATGGATTTCAATGTCTTCAGGAGGAACAGGACCAATGCTCATAAAACCTAGGGATCACTATGCAGTGGTAGAGGGTGGCGTGGACAAGACAGGACAGGGGAGGGTGGGTAGAGTGGGCTCCACAGAGGACATCTTTAACTGAGCCAGCTTCCCACCCCTGCTCCCTCCTTCCTCTCTTTTCCCTACCCTTTCTTTATGTCCCCATCCCCCCCAACTCAAGCCAAGGTCTCACTATGTAGCTCAGGTTAACCTTTAACTTGTTATGTACCCCAGATATCTTTGAACTCCTTATCACCCTGCCACAGCCTCCTGAGTACTGGGATTACAGGTTTGTACCCACAGCTGTGCCATGACTTTATTTTAAAATGTCATTCCGGGGCTGGGAATGTACCTCAGCGGCACAACTTACTGGGCATGTGTGAAGTACCAGCCAGTACCCAGCAACACAGAAGGACAGGGACAGAGGAGGTCAGTGTAGAGGCAGAGTGCCTGCCTCACAGGTTCAGTCCCCCAAAGAGAAAGAGGCGTCCAGGAAGTCTAGTGGGGCTTGGCACTAGCTCAGTTAGGTCGAATGTTCGCTTGTGTGTGTGAATGAGATGAAGGCACAGTACGTCTGACATGTCTGACGGATGTCAGAGTGGAACAAAAGCCTGGAATCTGCAGCTCACAGACGCAGTCAGTCTGATGGTTAGGCCCAGGACTGCAGCATTTAGATGACATTTAAATTCTTGGAACTGGATGAAATCACCTGGGTTATAGAACCTAGAAAAACCAGTATGAGGAAGACAAAGAGTAACAGTAGGGAAAAGGAAGAGGACAAAGAGACAGCAGAAATTCTAGGACAACCAAGGGAATGCTATGATATGATGGGACGCAAAGCTGCTGCTCAGTGCCAGGCGTGGGTGCAGGCGTGGGTGCAGGCCTGTCATCCCATCCACTTCAAAGGAAGAGGCAGCAAGTCCAGGACCAAGGCTCTGCGGGGCTCCGGACTGTGGGGGAGAATCTGTTTGAGGGTTCTCTCCTAGTGTCCGGTTATTTGCTGGCAGATATGTCACTCTAACCTCTGACTTCACGTTTTTACAGCACTCTCTGTGTGTGTACACATGTCTCTGTCTAATTTCCCCTTTTAAGAGTATTCTACTAATTGGATTAGGGCTCACCTTAATGACTTCTTTCTTTTTAATTATTAGTTTTTATTATGTATACAGTGTTGTCTGCATGTATGCCTGCAGGCTAGAAGAGGGTACCAGATCTCATTACAGATGGTTGTGAGCCTCTATGTGGGTACTGGGAATTGAACTCAGGACCTCTGGAAGAGTAGTCAGTGCTCTCAACCTCTGACTTCATTTTTAACATGATCATCTGTAAAGAAGGAAGTTCCAAATAATACAAATTCAAAAGAACTGGGTGTTAAGGCTTCAGCAACTTAGAGCCGGCATTTATTCCAAATCCAGAAACTAGACAGACTACTAAAAAGGTTCTTGGAGATTGCGTGTAGGTGGGGCAGGGTGAAGGTCACACTGGAGTAGCAGGGTGAGAGAGAGAGAGAGAGAGAGAGAGAGAGAGAGAGAGAGAGAGAGAGAGAGAGAGAGAGAGAGAATGGAGATCATGAACATAAGCAACTCTTGGGATGTCTAGCTTTGGTTAAAAAAAACTCGGAGGGAAGGGGAGAAATGGCCCTTTTGATTAAGAACACTCACTACTCTTCCAGAGGACCCTGGTTCAAATCCCAGCACATTACCATCTGTAACCTAATTCCCAGGGGATTCGTCTACCCTTCTGGCCCCCTCAGGCACTACATGCATATGGTACACGAGTATACATGCAGGTAAAACATTCATACTCATAAAATAAAATGAATAAAGTTGGAGGAGAATGTATCTAGGAGGGTTTAAAAATATATTTTACATTAAAGCATGCCAGCCTAAATAATTTACTTCTGAGAGAAAAGTCTGTGTATCAGAGAAGAGATAACAAGGCCGGGCGCCTTAAGAGAATTGAAGGACTAGGATCTTGGAGGCTTCTTGGAGGGTAGTGAGATTGAAGGTTCTGAATGTGGGTCTAGCTACGGTAGACTGGGCGGGGGGGGGGGGGGGGGGGAGTGGGTTTTTGTTTTCTCAGTGGAATATTGTTAATCCCACTGGTTGGAAATAAGACCACTACCACAATTGGAAGCCATTTTTTTTTTTTTTTTTGGTTTTTTCGAGACAGGGTTTCCTTGTAGTTTCTAGGGCCTGTCCTGGAACTAGCTCTTGTAGACCAGGCTGGCCTCGAACTCAGAGATCTGCCTGCCTCTGCCTCCCCAGTGCTGGGATTAAAGGCGTGTGCCACCACCGCCCGGCTGGAAACCAAATTTGAAGCAAGCTTTAATTAAATACTGGCCAGGTGGATAGACTCTGGCCAGGCCCATTCCTGTTTCCAGAAAATAGCCCAAGGCACAGTTTGCAGTGCTTTAAGTATTTCCCATCAGGTTCAATCAGGGGCAAGCACACATCCTGATGTTATTTCCTGCCTGTGCACCTCCCACCCACACGTGATCAAGTCCAGGATAGGTTGGGGCAAATAAACTTGTTTGGTGAATGAAAACTCGAGGCTTGTTATCTCCCATAAACAATGGCCCCCAGCATTTCAGGAGCTATCTGTCCTTGGGCACAGGGCTTGCAGATCAGAGGTGTTTTTTTTGTTTCCTGGATTTTAGGCACAGTAATTAAAACTTAAAATGTGACTTTGGCTTTTACAATATGAGGTGGGATTTAAAGCTAAGAATGTGTATTTATGGGAAGGCTGGGAATCTGAAGGGGGAGCAATATAAAATGGTCTCAAGGCCTGGGAAAAACTGGACTACTAAGGGATGAGGCTAGGGTACCCAGCATGGATAAGATTAGTGGGCAAATGGGAGTGGAAGCAGTCAGCATGCCTGAGTGACTTCCCTAGCAAGGCTGCACCACAGGATTGCCGGCACAGGATGATGAGTGGGTACTTGGTGTACTGAGGTTGGGATTTTGCCAGAGGAGAGTGTTGGAGTAAGAGAGGCAAGAGAAGGAAAGGGTGTTGTTCATTCTGTTTGGTTGAAACAGAGTTTCTTTCACTCTGGAGAGATTTGAAACTCACTAGGATGTAGCCCAGGATGGCCTCAGACTCACAGCAGTCCTCCAGGGTTAGCCTTTCAAGTGCTGGGATTACAGGTGTGAGCGGCACGTCTGATTAGAAGAATGGTTTTAGGACAGAGGTGATGGACCATTGTAGAATAAAATAACATACGTGATGATGACGAGGGCTGTTGTCTCTGAGAGCCTAGGTTGGTGAATAGCACCTGACACAGGGGCTGGCATCTGTAATCCCAGCACTTGTCTCAAAACAAACAAACAAAAACCTGAACAACAAAGACAAAAGACACAAGTTGGGAAGGCAGGATGTGAAGGCAGAACAGTGAGGGATGGGATTGGAAGAATGGAAGACAACCAGAAGCCCTGCACCTTTTAGCTGAGGCCTGGCAACATCTTTGGAAGTAAATACAGTGCACTGGCATTTGCTGTTCTGCCAAAATGTCAGTCAGCCTGCTAGTCCAAGGACTTCTGGTCTTCAGCAGCTAGCTCTGGCCAACTCCTTATCTCTGTGTACAGAGCCGCCCTCTGCCTCTGGCTGAATCGCTGATTCACTATTCTCTTCCAGTGAGACAGCAAGACAAAGCCACAGATTCTAGCTTTTAAATGCTTTCTGGCCTTGCGGTCTCCCTTAACAACTTCAAAGATAAGAATAATAAAGAATTATAATTAAAACTGCACGAGGAGGTGGGTGTGGTGGTGCACGCCTTTGATTCCAGCACTAGGCTGGCAGGGGCAGCCTGAACTACAAATCAAGGACAGCCAGGGCAGTGACACCGAGAAACTCTATCTTGAAATGCTTTCCCCAACCCCCTACCCACAAATAAACTACACAAGGAATAGGAAGTTGACTCAAGAAAGTTGTATTTGTTTTTAATTATTTACTCTTGCAATGCTGGGGATCAAGCCCAGGGCTTGGGCTTCCTAGACCAATGCTCTACCATTGAGCTATATCTGCAAGCCTCGTTTAAAACAAATTAAGAAAATTGATTGGAATATAAGATTTGTTCATGTAGAAGGCTATTGTAATAAAAGATGAGCACCAGCAGTAGTCTAGAAAGGAAGTTGACACAATCTTTTCTGTGAGGTCCCTCACGGCCATCACTGAGCCACAAGGAGGAGGGGAAAGCATTGGAGAAAAAGGACACAAAATAGGAGGTTCTATACATGAAGGGACTTTAAAGGCAAGGAGAGGCTTTCCTTTAACTTGGAGAGTAGGTAGCTTCATTAAGAGAAAGAGAAGTCAGTTGTGGTGATGCACACCGGTAGGATTTGCTGAAGGAAGTAGAGGCAGGAGGATCGAGAGAAAGAGAAAGGGGATGTTTATTGGTTAAGAGCACTGGTGCTCTTCCAAGGACCCTGGTTCAAGTCTCAGCATCCACACCCAGTTAACCAACATCTGTATCTCCAGTTCTACAGATCCTAAGCACTCTTCTGACCTCCCTAAGGCACCAGGTATGCACGAGGTGAACAGGCAGACAGGCAAGACACTGTTTCACATAAAACAAAGTAAGTCCTAGGCGGGCAGTGGTGGCACACGCCTTAATTTCAGCACTCGGGAGGCAGAGGCAGGCGGATCTCCGTGAGTTCGAGGCCAACCTGGTCTATGAGAGCGAGTGCCAGGACAGGCTCCAAAGCTACACAGAGAAACCCTGTCTCCAAAAACCAAAACAAACAAAGTAAGTCTTAAAAATAAAGAAAGGAAAAGGGGAAGAGTTATATTGAGAGGGACAGCAGGGGAGGCTGAGGGCACTCTTCAGAGAGCAGCCTTGGGAGCGCTCCTCCCAGCAAACCCTCTTGAGGAGTCTCTGGGATCTGGCTTTTATAACCTTTTAGGGTTTATGGGAAATTTCAATCACATGATGTAGTTCACCACAGGGTGTTGAGAGCACAGAGATCTGTGCGCTCACAAACAGCACTGAGGAAATCAGGAATGTTAAACACATAGAGTTGTTGCCTCAACTGGAAGAGATGTGTAACCTGTTTTCCTCCCCAGAAGGCTGAGAAAGGATGGCTAAGAGTCTCTGGGATCCTTATGCTCTGTATGACAGAGACGGTACCAGCTCCTTCCCCTAGACCGTTAAGGTAACACATGTGGCCTGTCTCTACAATCCATCTTCACAGAAGAGGTGGCATGTACTTTGAGAGAAGTTTCCATGTAATTATGCCCCTTAATGCACACGGTATTGTGTTACACCAGGAAACTTTTTGTCAAGTTGCTGCACTTAATTGTGCAAACAATAAACTGTCAGGGTCAGACTCTAGAAGTTTAGATCAACCCTGGCTACTGAATCGCACGTTGAACCGATTTCCTTCTTGCCTCATGTGGATCTTTACTCTGCTGGCTGTGGCACTTGCAGAGACCCCCCAATAGGGTACTTGAAAGAGCACAGTAGAACAGAACAGAACAGACAGCAGCTTCCTTTTTTTGTTTTGTTTTGTTTTTCAAGACAGAGTTTCTCTGTTATCCTAGTTCCCTAGTTATCTTGGAACGACCTCTTGTAGACCAGGTTGGCCTCAAACTCACAAAGATCCACCTACCTTTGTCTCCTATGTGCTGAGATTAAAGGCATGCACTGCCACCGCCTAGTGAGAACCTGTCTTTTTAAATAAAAAAAAAGTAAAAAAGATAAAAAGTATAGTACTTGGGAGGCAGAGGCAGGTGCCTATCTGTGAGTTTGAGGCTAGCCTGCTCTACAAATCCAGTTCAAGAATGGACAGGGCTCTGTAGAGAAACCCTGTCTTGAAAAACAAAACAACACAAACAAACAATTCATTGAATTAGGTGGATATTTGAAAGTTCAATGTTAGCCTGGTCTACTAGTTTCTGGGTAGCCAAAGATACATAATAGAGAGACCTTGTCTCAGAAAATGAATGAACAAACACACAAATTATCAAATAAATTTTGACTTGGAACTTGGGCACAATTTTCAACAATTTCTGGAATGGTCCCGATAGGCCCAGAGATCTCAAAAAAAAAAAAAAAAAAAAAGAGGGAAAATTGAATGGGATAATAGGTAGATTAGTGTGAACTTACTCACACTAATAATAATAGTGAGTAACAGAGTGAATACTTGTGAGCTATTATTTATGGACAATTTACATTGGTATAGATTTTTGTATATTGACACAAGTTCAAATTATATTTGTTATATTGAATATGCTCCTATTTCTGTTTACAATATTTGTATACCTACACAAAGTTATTTTGTCAGATTGTATGCATGCATGTTTCTACCTCTGTTTAAGACATTTTGTATACTGATACAATCTTAGGATATATTTATCATATTGCATTATATATTTCTACCTCTGATCAAGATATTTATACATTGTTTAAGAGTAGAGTATGGGAATCTTAATCCCAGGGTCATGGGTTCGAGCCCCATGCTGGGCAGCATTTATTGACAGAGGTTTCTGTCCTACCCAGTCCCACAGTTGTTCAGTCCCAAAGAAACACACAGAGATCTACATTAATTATAAACTGGTTGGCCTATTAGCTCAGGCTTCTTATTAACTCTTATAACTTACATTAACCCATAATTCTTGTCTGTATTAGCCATGTGCCTTGGTACCTTTTATCAGCGAGGCATTCTCATCTTGCTTCCTCTGTGTCTGGGTGACTCCAGAATTCTGTTCTGGTCGCCCTGCCTATACTTTCTGCCTGGTTACCAGTCAATCAGCATTTTATTAAAGCAATACAAGCAACAAATCTTTACAGGGTAGAAGACCATTGTCCCACAGCAGGTCCCTAGCCATACTGTAGCCATTTTTATACTATATATGTGAAGTGTCATTCCCAGCACTGGTGATTATAAAATAAAAATACAAAACACCTCAAAAATGTCAACAATGCTGGAAGTTTTACAATATTAAAAATTTAGTCGGGGCTAGAGAAATGGCTCAGTGGTTAAGAGCACTGGCTGCTCTTCCAAAGGTCCTGAGTTCAATTCCCAGCAACCACATGGTGGCTCACAACCATCTGTAATGAGATCTGGCACCCTCCTCTGGCGTGCGGGCATACATGGAGGCAGAATGTTGTATACATAATAAATAAATAAATCTTTAAAAAAAATTTAGTCAAGACTATGTAAAATTTGGTATATTCATCTTACTAGGGTTTTGTTTTGTTTTTTGTTTTTCAAGACAGGGTTTCTCTGTAGCTTTGGTGCCTGTCCTGGAACTAGCTCTTGTAGACCAGGCTGGCCTTGAACTCACAGTGATCCGCCTGCCTCTGCCTCCTGAGTGCCAGGATTAAAGGAGTACTCCACCAATTTTTATTTATTTATTTATTTATTTATTTATTTATTTATTTATTTAAATGTGTATGTGGGTTTGTTTGTTTGTTTGCATGCATGTATGTCTGTGTACCATATGTATGCCTGATGCTAGAGGCCAAAAGAAGGCATTAGATCCCCTGGAACTGGAGTTACAGAAAGTTGTGAGCCAATATGTGGGTATTGGGAATTGAACCCAGGTCCTCTGGAGGAGCAGCCAGTGTTCTTAACTGGTGAGAAATCTCTCCAGCCTTTCATCTTAAGGTAAGATGTATACAAATTTGATTTTGCCTTTAATAAATGGTAGAATTATAGGTATACAAAATTATTTTAAACTAAATTTCTTTATGATTTATTATAGTAAATGGTTGGTTTGTATATTATTACTTGTGGTCACATAAAAATGTCTCTGTGATGGTACATGGTGGCGCACGCCTTTAATCCAGCACTCGAGAGGCAGAGGTAGGCAGATCTCTGAGTTCAAGGTCATCCTGGTCTACAGAGCAAGTTCCAGGACAGCCAGGGCTACACAAACAATCCCTGTCTAGAAAAACAAAAAAAGGCTTTGTGAAGAGAACATGGAGAATTTCTAAGACCTTCTGGCCGAGGCTGAGGAGATGGCTCCGTGGGTAAAGCGTTTGCTGAGCAAACATGAGGACCTGAGCTCAGATCCCCAGGCCAGTACTAAAAACAAAACAAAATCTCAGGTATTAGTGGATATAATCCCATCACAGGAGGGCAAAGGCACAGGGAATATACAGGCTCACCGGCCAGCTAGTCTAGCTGAAACAGTGAATCCTAAGTTCATTGACAGACCTTGTCTCAGAAAGTGTGGTGGAGCGAAAGAGCAAACACCCAGTGCTGGCCCTTGGCTTCCACACAGGCAAGCACTGGCAAGGCTGGCAGCACACATGAGCACACAAAGAGAGAAGAAAGAGGAGGAGGAAGAGGAGGGGCCTGCCAGGCATGGTGGTGCACCTCTTAAATCCCAGCAGAGACAGATGGATCTCTGTGAGTTTGCTGCAAATTGAGTCAAGTTGTAGGACAGCCGGGACTACATAGGACCCAGCCTCAAAAAACCAAAACTAAACAAACACAAAACCCAAACAAACAAAAGAGGAGGAGGAACCCTGACCTAAGCAATAATTGCCTGAAGAAGCTCAGGAGCAATAGAATAGAGCATAATAGAAACACATCATACAAATGGAAGAAATTCTGAAATAAGAAAAAAATAAAAAAGGAATCTCCAAGAGGTCCTAATGGCTCAGTTAATAACCAACTTCAAGGGATTTTTTTTCTTCTTTTCAAGGCTTTCAAGGCAGGATTTCTGTAGCGTGAATTCTAATTGGTCTTAATAATAAAATCCTGGAGTCAGCTACAGCTATCAGGGGTGAAAGTTGAAAGATCAGAGTTCTTACCTCTACCTCAGACTGAAAGGGCGATCCCATCTCTTTGAATCCTCAGATTGAATGGTCTGAGCTCCTGTTTCCACCTGTCTTATATTCTCTTTTTAACCAACCATTCCACTCCTGTCTCTCCACCTCCCTAGTGTTGGGATCAAAGGTGTGATCCACCACCACTTGTCTCTGTTTCTCTTTGAGACTGGATCAATCTAGTATAACCCAGAGTGGCCTTGAACTCACAGAGATCTGTCTGCCTCTGCTAGGATTGAAGGTACATGCCTGGCCTCTGTGGCTAACTAGTGGCTTAGCTCTGCACTCTGATCTTCAGCAAGCTTTATTTGTTAGATCACAAACAAAATATCACCACAGATTTCTCTGTGTAGCTCCGGCTGTCCTAGAACTTGCTCTGTAGACCAGGCTGGCCTCAAACTCAAAGATTCGCTGGCCTCTACCCCTGGGATTAAAGCCACCAACGCCTGGCTTCAAGGGAACTTTCTACAGAAAACGGTTCCTCTTGTCTTGGGAAGTTGAAGAAGTTGGTATAGTTCGTTACAGCAAAGGATGGCACAGTCTGTTGAATTCTGTTAGGAGGTGTGGTACCAGTGTTGAAAAGAGCCACCCGAGCCTGAGTGGGAAGGCCAGTGAGGACCCAAAGTGGACACTTTACCTCTTTTGTGTTGTTTGTTTGTTTTCTTTTTCTTTTTCTCTGTGTAGCCCTGGCTATCCTGGAACTCACTTTGTAGAC
The DNA here is from genome assembly GCF_903992535.2 of Arvicola amphibius. NCBI lineage: Eukaryota > Metazoa > Chordata > Mammalia > Rodentia > Cricetidae > Arvicola > Arvicola amphibius. The sequence goes on along the minus strand of NC_052058.2, from coordinate 86,950,678 downwards.
CAGGCTGGCCTCACAGAGATCCTCTGCCTCCTGAGTGCTGGGATTAAAGACGCATGTCACCATGCCTGGCTCTCAGACTCTGACCTCTAAGTTGAATTTAGGAGTATGAGTAGGTAAATGACAAGAAAAGGTGAGGGCCCTCCTGGCCATCAAACGCCAGGAGGAAGCATAGGCCCAGAGCCCTGGAAACAACATGCATGAAGAGAATCGCAGGCTGTGTAGCTCAGGGAGCTCAGGCTGAATAGAACCTTTATTCTGTAGGCAGTGGGAAACAATTGGGGATTGTAAAGGAGAATATCAGCAGAATCTTAGCTAATGTTTGTGTTTCTACACTATCTGGCTAGGCACTATAATAGGAGCACAGCTCTCCCACCCTGAGCTTCCTCACAAAAGGAACGGAAGCTTCCAGTAATTAATGTGCACACTTGGATCTCTTTTCTAATAGTACTAATATATTTTCCTAAAGTTTTTAGAATTAAGAATCCAGATATTTCCAGACAGAAGTAATAAGATATTGTTGGGGAATAAACAGAAACTCTTGGTTTGGGGAAAGAAATAGCTTGTTCCTTCAACATGCCCGGCAAAGCTGGCCTCTTTGCACATCAACAGTCTTCCATCTTAGTTCGAACTATTCCCCTACTTGACTTTCTCATTGCACTGTTGATTAAAGTAGAAGAAATAAGAATGCGAACTAAAGGTCGGGTGTGTGGGGCAGGCCTTTGCTGAGAAGCGTGAGAGTCAACAGATGTAGAGACTCTTCCCACTCTGACTTCAGCTTGTCCCATACACCACGGTTTCCTTTGTGATGTCCAAATTAGACCGCAGTCAACGCTAGAGATCTGGAAGCCCTAAGGCAGTGGACAGGAATGTATGAATGACTTCAGCTGTCACTTGAGTTTTTCACAGCTATTACGCACTTAGGGGATGATCTGTGTCTACACCTGTGTCATATAACCCCAGGCATGTTGGTTATATGGCACCACCCACCTCATACTTAACTCACGTCTACTTTAGCACTCAACAACACGAGAAGACCGATAGACGTGTCAGATAAGTGACACTCTGCCTTATTTATCGGACCCATAAAAACGGGCTCAGGAGAATTCTCAGGTTCTGTAGACACCCACTTAACCTCCCCCAGCCGGTCCCTTTAACCCAGAGGGTGGAGCGCGCGGTCTCCTAGGAGACCAGAGCTAATTGACCGCGCAGGCGTACATCCCGGGTCCGGCTGATGCAACTTTCCGCGTGTAAGCCCGCTCTACCCAGAGTAAGGAAGCCGATAGGGATCACAGGCACAGCCAATCAGCGGCGGCGCACGAGGGTGAGGCAAGTCCGCCTCTCGGGGGATGGGGGTGGGGTTCTGCGAATGACGTTAGGTGGCGCTGGGCGGCAGACGTAGACGCCCTCGGATCTCAGTCCCGTCTAGCAGCTTCCGGGTGTTCGGCTGCAGCCATTTTGGGCTTCGCTTCCGTGAACCCTCGTCCGCCACCCAGCCCTTCCGCCCGCGCGTTTTGCGCCAGGGAGCAGGCCGCGGTCTCCGGAAACGCCGCCGCTGCCGCGTGAGGGATCTGGTCTATGGTGGAGCGGTCTCACACGGACTAAGGGAGCCTCCTTCCCCGCCGGGATGGACGTGGCTGCGACCGCCGCAGCCTGCGGGGGCCGCCTAGCCGTACGGTGTACCGCTCGCCGCGGAAGCCTCCCCTCTCGGAGCCCCCTCTGCCGGCGCGGGGATCGGCCTGCGGTACCGACTCGGTGGCTGGGCAAGACTGAGGCTGTGTAGGCCTCGGGTCCCGCCCGCCTTGCCGCCGCCTACCCCGCCACGCTCCTGTCTTGAGAAACTGCCAGGGAAAGGAGATGGAGCTGGGCACTCGCGGGCCTCGGAAGCGGCCTGCCCCTCGGATGGGCTCCTGGTTCCGGCTGCCCTTCCTTCGGCGATGGTCCGCTCGCTCTTCCGACTTGCTGACTCCTTCCTTTCGGGAAAATTCCGGGGACCCCGTACTGGCTGCCTCCGCCCTGCCCAAGCCTCGGACCAGGTACTGGACCAGATTCCTTTCCCAGCTTTTCGCGCTGCTCCCTAGCCTGCTCCAGAAGCTGGTTTTTTGGAGCCAGCTTTTCGGTGGCATGATTCCGACCAGATGGCTAGATTTCGTAGCAGGTTACAGTGCCCTGAGAGCCTTGAGAGGACGGGAGGAACCTGCCGCTGCCGCGGTGCAGAAATCTTTGAGTTCACTGCAGCTGGACTCTTCGGAAGACTTGGTTGTCAGCCCCCTTAATTGGCTAGAGGAGGGACCCCAATGGCGGTACACATCCTCAGACCTGGAGTTGAAATTGAAAGCCCAGGAAAGAGCTTTGGACTCCGCAGCGCACCCTTTTCTCCTGGAGCAGCCGCTCTGGGGGGTGGAGTTGTTGTCCAACAGTCTTCAAGCGGGTCTGGTCTCCCACCGAGAACTTGGCTCGGCACCCTCTGGGCTCCTCGACACCCAGAGCGTAGGCAGTTTCAAGGTAGTTTCTTATCTGCTGAACCCTTCCTGTCTGGACTGCCTTCCCCATCTGGAGCTGCGCTGTCGGAACAGCGCTGGAGCTGGCCAGCTGGTGGATTTCCGAACACTACCCCCAGAGAGCGGTTGCCTTTTTGAAGATGGTTGTCACCCCCAGCCTCTGCGTGCAGAGATCTCGGCAACCGCGTGGCAGAGGTGTCCCCCTCTTTCTACAGAAGGCCTGCCGGAAATCCACCACCTTCGTATGAAACGGCTAGAATTCCTGCAGGCTAACAAGGGGCAAGAGTTACCCACCCCTGACCAAGATAATGGCTACCACAGCCTGGAGGAGGAACACGGCCATCTCCGGATGGACCCACAGCACTGTACAGATAACCCAGTACAGACGGTGCCCCCTCCTGGAGTCAGCCCCGAGCCCACTGAGAAAAAAATTGACGTGTTGATTCAAGAAGTTTCCCAAAGCCCCCAGGGAAGCAGTCCGCCCTGCGAGTTACCTGTGGGAAAAGCCTGTGAAGAGGACCATGCTAGTGTAGTTGACGGCTCAGACATCGAGGATGACCTTCCTGTTTCGGCCAGACCAGTTTGTAGCAATAAACTGATCGATTATATTTTGGGAGGCGCCTCCAGTGACTTGGAAACCAGCTCGGACTCAGAAAGTGAGGATTGGGACGAGGATCCCGAGGATGATGGCTTTGATAGTGAAGGCTCCCTGTCCGAATCAGACGACGGACAAGTCTCGGAAGGGCGCCACCTCTGGAACTCTTTCTACAGTATAGATCCTTACAATCCCCAGAACTTTACAGCCACAATTCAGACTGCTACCAGAATTGTCCCCGGAGACCCATGCGATTCAGGGAGTTCCTTGCCTGACCGTTTCGATGTGGGGAGCTCTCAAGCTGGATCCCTTCCTGATACCCCCGAGCATAGTTCTGGGGCGGAAGAGGACTGGGAATCCAGTGCCGATGAAGCGGAGAGTCTTAGACTGTGGAACTCTTTCTGCAGTTCTGAGGACCCCTACAACCTTTTCAATTTTAAGGCTCCCTTTCAAACGTCAGGGAAGAACTGGAAAGGCTGTCAGGACTCACAAGCACCTTCTGAGACCACGGTGGCCTTTTCTGGGTGTCATACCCTACTTTCTTGTAAGGTAACGCTGGTACAGAGCCCAGGAGATAATTGTCCAGACTCTGGGCTGCCAGAGACTCTTTCTGGAGAAAAATACACCCATAGCAAAAGAAAAAAGGTTTGTTTCTTTGCTTTTACATGACTAATGATTTGCTGTCTTTTGGTATGGTTGCCATAGCAGCATGACTTTCCCTGTGGAGCCATAGTTGTGCATAGTTTTGAGGAAGGCCTCTGAGCACATGTGCTTGGATTGAGAAATGCTCAAATGACCCTTCTTCCCAATGTAGAGAAGTATTCCCTTCTGGAAGGAGAATGCAGTATACAGATGGAAGCAGGGCTGTCATTTAGGTTGGTGGGGCCTGAGGTTTAAAAATGGCTCACATGTAATTTGTTTGTGAATACTTAATACTTTCTTTTCCTGACAGCAGTGCCTTTATTTCTCTCCATTGGAACCCAAAGGAATACTAGTAATTATTATAATATATTATGTACTAATGTAGCACTAATACTGATAACCCAAGTAGCAAATTAGGCTTATCTAGTTAGTTGTTGCCGGAAGGGAAGTGATTGTGATTGTATGCCTGTAATCCCAGGGCTTGGGCGGTAGAGGCAGGTGAATTTATTTTCTGAGTTTTGGAGTCTAACTTGGTCTGCATAGTGAGTTCCAGACTTGCCAGGGATAACATGGGTATCTCTCAAAAGAACAAAACAAAACAAAACAATAAAAACGAACACTCTGTGGCTTTCTTGCCCCAAGCTACTAGAATTTGCAACCCATTTTGGTTTTAGGTCTCACTATGTAACCCAAACTGGCTTAGAACTCATGGAAGTTCAAGCTGGCCTCAAAGTCATGATGTGCTTGGTGCCTGAGCCTCCGAAGTGCAGAGATATTTGTGAGCCTTCAGGCTAACTTAACAACTTCGTGAGGCAGTGTGTTCGCTCTTTCATTCCATCATTGTTCGGTTTACTTTACGTTCAGGGCATTTGAATTGCTTTAGTTCTCTTGCTGCTTATTGAGCTGAAGTTATTAACCAAGAAGACATGCCACGCCAACACAAAGATGTCTTTTATTGTTGAGGGAGTTTCTTTAGTTTCTTGTACTTGCACCAGTGATTGTCAGATGAGTGTTGTGAGCTACTGGCTCCAGAGGGCCAGCTCTGAAACTAGTCTTGGCACAGGAAATATCTAAATGGTAAGAGCCTTTTTATTTACTTATTTTTTTAAATATTTTTTTATGGCAAGCTTTGGCAGAACAGAGGACAAATATTTACTTATTTTTTACTGCAGAATGTAGCTAGCTCCTTGATTGTCCTGAACTTGGTCTATCACTTAGCTATATCTCCAGGTCTCGTTATTCTCTTCAGGGGAGGAAGAATGCTTCTGAGAGGGAACAGGCAAGAAACAAAGTGGAGTAGTGGCAGGAGGCTTGGCCTCTGCAGACCTGCACTCTCTGCTCAGGACAGTAGGCCCGAGATGTGTTTGGAGCAGGGGCAGAGCAGCCAGACCTGGGAAGTTACTTCATTCCCATGCCCTTGATCCACTTATCCAATGGGAATATACTAAGATCTGTTGCACAAGTGTTGCAAGACCTGTTGTTTTGTCTTGTGATGCTGGGGGTTGAATCCTGGACCTATTGCATGTTAAACATGCACCCGGCCACTGAGCTAGTTATACCTCCAGCCTGAGTTTAACAAAAGATAAATGGGTAAATAAAACTCGTAATTCACTCCCATGCCCTTTGAATGGCTAAGGCCAACCACATGTCTCAGTTTATCTTAAAACTACTGACTGAAGTAACCAAAACTAGAAGAGGTTGTGTCTAAATCTGATAGTTATTTAACAGCCCCTGCTACCTGCCGTTCTTTAGTTTTATGAGAATAATAAGGTGCTCAGTTGTTAGAATGAGTCCTTAATCATGGAGTGTGAAATACTTTGTGTACTGCAGAGCAGCAGACTGTAGACTTTTCCATCCTAGTGGTACCGAAATGCCGTGGGATTTGGGCTGGTCGCTGACGTCTGGTTTCTTGTCTGTCCAGTTGGTAACAGCACTGGTTCATATCTCATAGGGTTGGCGCAAAGATCAAATGTGAACATTTGCAAACCTTTGAAAAAAGTTTGGCATTTGGTAAACAGTGTAAAAGTGCTTATTTATCTTAGTGACAGTGACTGGGTAAGCGCTAGGATGCAATATCTAGTAAGGTGTTACATGCTACTAATTGTCCTCAGGGGCATTCCTAGGCCTGATGTAAAGGGAAAGAAAGCCATAGGCCTCGGTGGGATTAGCTGATGTAACTATTAAACATGCTTTAAAGCAACATTTATTTATTTATTTATTTATTTGTTTATTTATTTATTTATTTATTTATTTGAGGCAGGGTCTCTTGTAAGCCATCTTGGCTTCATACCTCTGATTGTTCTGCCTCAGCTTCTAGTGCTGGGGTCATGGGAGTGTCTTCAGGGTTGTAGTGGTCACTCCATGAATACTTTTTCATTTGGGGAAAAGAATACTTAAAATGTGAATTTCTGTATTTCTTTAAGAATTAAAGGATAGTGGGGATTAATAATAGGAAATCCAGAGTTTCTGTCTCTGGTTCATCTTTCTTTTTTTAATATTTATTTATTTATTGTGTATACAATATTCTGTCTGTGTGTATGTCTGCAGACCAGGAGAAGGCACCAGACCTCATTACAGATGGTTGTGAGCCACCATGTGGTTGCCGGGAATTGAACTCAGGACCTTTGGAAGAGCAGGCACTGCTCTTAACCGCTGAGCCATCTCTCCAGCCCTCTGGTTCATTTTTCAATACCATAAAACAAGAATTGGACTTGAAGAGACTGTGTCTGTAGATGTGAGAAGAAATGCACATCTCTTTCTGCAGCATTGTTAGCTATCATTACCTGCATGTGTAGTGGGGACAAAAATTTTGTGTGTGTGTGTGTGTGTGTGTGTGTGTGTGTGTCAGTGTTCTAAGATTCTAGAGTAACATTTGGTTTGTCTTTCTAGGTAACCTTTCTTGAAGAAGTTACTGAGTATTATATAAGTGATGATGAGGATCGCAAAGGACCATGGGAAGAATTTGCAAGGGATGGATGCAGGTTCCAGAAACGGATTCAAGAAACAGAAGATGCCATTGGCTACTGCTTGACATTTGAGCACAGAGAAAGAATGTTCAGTAGACTCCAGGAGCACTCACTGTTGTTCAGCAATGTTAAGACAAGTGAACAAGCTGCAGCCCTGGCCCATACTCTCTCTTGCATGAGAGGTTTCTCTTAAAAACAAATATTGGCAGCTGTCCTTGGACATGTTTTTAAAGAAACAATTTGTGTTTAGTGATGTAGTTGGGTGATGTGTCTCATCAGAAACACCAAGTCTGATAATGAAGAATCTCTAGTTTTTAATCTTCCCGTTTCCTGTTTAGTGTTTTTGAGACAGGGTCTTACTCCATAATTCTAGTTGGCCTAGGTCTTTGTGTGTAAACCAGGCTGGCCTTGAAATTGATATCTTCTTGCCTCTGCTTCCTGTGCCACCGTGCCCAACTGGATATGGTTATAAATATCCTCTGCTTCCTGGAGGAGAAAAGGGACCCTTTTAAGTTGTTACTTTGCACTTTCAATACTTTTCTTCTGGAGGCAGAGGGCAGCCAGGTTTACATAGTGGGCTCCAGGCTGGGGCTACGTGCTGAGACCAGGTCTTAAGGGACAAACAAAACAAAAGATTGTTGGATTTTTTGTTTGTTTGTTTGGTTGGTTTTTTGAGACAGGGTTTCTTTGTATAGCCCTGACTGTCCTGGAACTTGCTCTGTAGATTCAACTGGCCTCAAACTCACAGAGATCCCCCTGCCTCTGCCTCCCGTCCTGAGTACTGGGATTAAAAGCCTGCATCACCATGCCTGGCACAGAAAAGTTTCTTCCCAGACCTGTAATTCCAGTTACTTTGGAGATCGAGACAGGAGGATAGAAAATTCAAGGTCTGCCTGGGCCTTACCTTAAAATGAGAATGGAAAAGGAGGCTGGGGATATAGTTAGTAGCAGAGGACACTTGCCTACATGTGCAAGGCTCTGGCTTCAGTCCCTCGTACTGCATATTCAATTTTAATTTGTCAAGGCTCTGGGTTCAATCCCCAGTACTCCATGTTCAGTTTTAATTTAAAGTATACAAACTTATCTAAAAACTTTGGGTTCTTATGCTTTTCCTATTCTAAAGTGAATGGGCTTTTGTTTTTCTGTATATATGTGTTTATGTATTTTGAGGCAAGGTCTCACTATGGCCTTGGGCTCATGGCAATCCTCCTGCTTTAATTTCCTGAGTGTATATATATAGCCTATGTCTGTCTGTCTGTCTGTCTCTATCGTATCTGTCTGTCTATCTATCTATCTATCTATCTATCTATCTATCTCTATAGTATCTATCTGTAGTATCTATAGATAGATAGATATAGGCTATGCTTACACTTTTTTCCACTTTCATAGATTTGACCTATTTACCCTAAAGCTAAACCTATTGTACATGTTCTCAACTTAAAAGACATGGTTGTAGCATTTGAAAACATGGTGAATATCCCCCCTCTTTTTTTATTTTTTATTTTTTTTTTAATTTAAAGAATTGGTCTTGTGTGGTCTAGGCTAGCCTTGAATTCACTACTTAGCCAAGGATGCCTTTGAAAGATCCTCTTTTCTTGCTAGGACTGCACATGTGTGTGCTACACATACAGATTTTTTCTATACCTAGGTCTATTTAAGCTATTCCCAAGGACCACCACAACCCACAAGTGAAGTACTTTCTTGGCTGGGAAAGCTGTGTTGGTGTGTTTTTTAAAGACCTACACTGTGGTGCCCAGCTGCTCTGCCAAACTTTAACATCTAGCATGTTTAATTTCTTTGCAAACTGTCCCTTTGGAAGGTTTCTGTGTTGTAGTTCCGGTTCAGTGTGGCTCGTTAACTCCCAGTGGTAGGAACTGTAAAGTGCTCTAGGAAGTAATCTTTGCATTGTAGGCATTCAGTTTTTGCCCTTGAAAGCCTAGAATTTTCTTAGGAGGAACATGCGGACGTCTCAGAAATTGGGTTTTGTTTTTTGTCCTCTTACAGAAAGCCAGTGTTCTTACCCCGCCTCCGCACTGTCACTTTAAACCTGCCGTGGCGACGCTGGGAACTCGGGCACTTCAGTGTCCAGGGTTACTGTGTTGTGTTTCATAGAGAAGCAATGGTGAGAGGCCTGTTCTTTGAGGAAAGCATAAAGTATAGCCAGAACAGCCAGAAAGTCTTACCCAAAGCTTGATCTTGAATAGTCTGCGTTGAGTAGTATGCCTGGTTTATTCAGTTAGCTTTATCGCTGTGTGTGTGCTAGGTTGAGGTATGTTTAACCACCTCTTTAGTGGTCAGTTCTTAGCTTGTGCCTCCTGCCATGGGTAGTGGGGACACGAACAAAAGAGGGGTCCACTAAATTGGTCATGGGGAGGAGTTTTTCCAGAAGAGCTCGCGGCCTAACTACCTCAGTTTCTGATCTCCCTGGTTATTTCCGTTTGGTGTGCTCTAAGGTCTGCCTCCAGTGGTGACATTGTTCATTCATGTACACTAAGAATGCAGCACCAGGAAAGTTGGTCATTTGCAGAACCCTCATTCTGTGTAATTGGTGCACCTCCTTTTAGTGAACTGGTATAGTACTGTGGAAACGGGCTAGTTAGAAAGCTGTGTCATTTGGAAAGCAGGCATGTGGGCTTAGGAAGGAAAACTGTGGCAATACATAGACATTTTTAAAAACCAGACTTCAGTTTAGCGTTTGATTTCAGACACTTAGTGTTTTGTGTTTCTGAGACCCATAACCTGTATATTTGCAAGGATTGGGACATCTATACATTCCCTGGGTGTTTGAAAATTGTTCCAGATTCCACCTTTACCATCTCATGAGGAAACGACTGGTTAGAATACTTGGTACACTGCCTGCCTACAGATGTGGTGGCAAGGACAAAAGGATCTTTACAAATTGACTGAAGGAGAAGGACAAAATTATTGTCATCCCAGTCCCAGATGTCAGGTCCCTCCCAAGGAAAGAACACCTCTAAGGCCAGGCATGATGTGGAAGTTGTAGCTCCGTATTTTACGCGCTCGAGTCTTGCAGTGGTGGCGTAAGGACCTGCATAGCATGTCATGGGCTCTGTACAGATGGGGGTCTGCCTTTCTGAGTGCTGAAATGGGGCAGCCTTCACCTGTAACTTGAAATCAAAGCTATCAGATTTTATTTTTTACAATTTAAGGTTAAGTTTGGGAACAAGATTTGAGTTGGCTTCTTCAGATCAATGATTTTAAATGTAACTAGTGGAGATTTTATAGCTCAGATTATATTTGTATATAATTATTAACTAATCTGTAAATTGTAATAAATATATTTGCAATTTAATGCTATGTGATATTTTTATGTATTCTTTTTACATTGGTTTTAATATTATGTGACAGGGTTTTCAGAGTTAGACATCTGGGTCAGATAAATGGCTTCTTAGCCCCTGTCCTGAAACTTTCTCTGTAGACTAAGGTGGCCTTGAACTCACAAAGACTTGCCTCTGCCTCTGCCTCCCATCCTGAGTGTTGGGATTAAAGGCCTGCGCCACCATTGCCTCCCAGCAAAGGTCATACTCTTAAAAATCCACAAGCCTTTAATCCCAGCACTCAGGAGGCAAAGGCAAGTGGATCTCTGAGTTCCAGGCCAGAAGTGGGCTCCCAAGCTACACAGAGAAACCCTGTTGCTAAGTATAACCACCCTGCTTAGCCTCCTAAGAGCTGAGGTATGGAGTGCACCACTGCCAGGCTGCCAGCAATCCCTTCTAAGAGGTGAGATTTCATTCTAAAGTCAGGGCCTGCTCTAGTGCTCTAGCAGCTGCCATTCCCTTCTCCCCCTTGCCCTCTTCCCTTCTGCTTTTCTTTCTTCACTTGTTCAGTGTTGGGGGTCTTCTCAGATTCTTGGTCACTGGAATTACCATGTAGGTCCTAGGATGATTTGTTTACATATACATCTATCTGTACACAGATGATTCCATGAGACTGTAGTTCTAGGTGGTTGTGAGCCTCCGTGTGGGTGCTAGGAATTGAACTCAGGACCTCTCAAAGAGCAGTCAGTGTTCTTAACTGCGGAGCCATCTCTCCAGCGCCCCCAGGATCTTACCTAAGTTAGAGAAGTACCCTACCACTAAGCTACATACTTAGTTCCAACTCTCTGACCTTTGGTCAACATGGAAATAGGCTCACATTTTCGGTCCTCCACCAAAAAAAAAAAAAAAAAAAATCAAACAAGCTTTGTGTTTGTGTAGGAAACTTATTTGTGTGTGTTTGACCAGTGGGTCCCCAGAGCTGGAGTTAACAGGAGCTTGTAAACTGTCTTGGGGCCTGGGAACTAAACTCCAGTGCTCTGCAATTGCAATAGATGCCTTAATTACTGAGCCATCCTCTCTCCCATTAGCCCCGCTCCCCCTTTCTGTAACTGTCCTGGCTGTTCTGGAACTCACTGAGATCCCCTGCCTCTGCCTCTCAAGTGCCAGGATTAAAAGATGCACCACAACCGTCCACCTCTCCAGCCCCCTTAATATAAAATTTCAAGCCTTATTTGATACTGATCTCACCAATTCTGATCATTAAATGGCTTTGGGGATATAGTGGTCTGATGGACTCTTTGGAGTTCTCTCTCTGCTTCCACCTTTATGTAGCTCTAGAGATAAAACTCAGGTGGTTAGGCTTAAATGGCTAGGCCTTTCCCCCAAGCCGGCTAACTGGCCCTCCATCTTTGTTTTTGAGATAGTGTGGATGGATCTGGGCCCCCTGCCTTTGCTTTCCAGGTGCTGGGATTACAGGTATGCACCCCCACCCTGATGTGCACGCACAGGTGCACACACACACACACACACACACACACACACACCCCACTGTTTGGTGTACCGAGAAAGGATTTCATGTAGCCTTGGTCACCATACCCCCTGCTGGCTAGGCTGCTGAGCCCTTAAGCTCAGTGAATTCCCCATGTCTACCCCAGCATCCATCCCTAGTGCTAGGTGACAGCCACATGCCAGGAGACCTGGTTTTATATGGGTTCTGTGGATCTGAACTCGACTTCATGCTTGTGCAGCAGGCACCTCACAGACAGCCATCTCTCCAGCCCTCGCAAGTATTTTTTGTAAGTTAAGATAAGGGGCTGGAGAGTTGGCTCAGCACCAAGGCACTGGCTGCTCTTTCAGAGGACCTGGGTTTGACCCCCAGAACCGATGTTCTGGTTTATTTTTATGACTGACTGCAGTTCCAGGAGACCCAGTGCAGCCTCTTCTGCACTTGGCATGAATGTGGTACACAGACATACATGAAGACAAAATATATATAAAATTATTTTTTAAAAATTTAAAGTAGAGGGCTGGTGAGATGGCTCAGTGGTTAAGAGCACTGGCTGCTCTTCCAGAGGTCCTGGGTTCAATTCCCAGCACCCACATGGCAGCTCGCAGCTGTCTGTAACTCCAGTTCCAGAGAATCTGATATCATTATACCAATGCACATGAAATAAAGTTAAATAAGTTTTTAAAAAATTAAAGTAGACATGGAACTGCCTTTTTTCCTCACGTAATGTATTATGAAAGTAATGTAGAGATATACAGACACATTCTTGCTATATAGTTTTTCTTTTCCATTTGTATGTGTGTATGTGCTGTGCATATGTATGTATATATACATGTTTTTGCATGTGTGTGTGCATGGAGTGGGGAGTGTGGTGTGGTGTGCCTATAGAGGTTAGAGCTTGATAGGGGAATCATCCTTGATCATAGACTTCACTGAAGCCGGGTCCTTAAACCCAGAGCTTGGCCGTGTGGTTACCCGACGTTAGCCAGCATCTTCTGGGAACCTGTCTCCACCTTCTGAGGCTAGAATTACAGGGGAGCCACCATGCCCATCTGGGCAGTTACAGGCATTCTGGGGACCCAAGCTCCAGTCCTCACACGGCAAGTGCTTTAACCATCTCACTACTAATAGAGCGTAAAGAATAGCTGCCCATCCAATTTTACATAGGAAAGCTTTGAATATTCATTGAGCCAATCATACTGTGATTGTTACCCATCTGAAATATTTTACACCAGCCATCAGGATCCTTTGTGTATGAACTTTGTTGAATTGTATGAGCTTTTGAAACTAAATTGATATTTTCCTGAATTTGCTCAGTGAGACTTGAAATCATATCAGTCATGGGGCAATACACAAAGGCAGCAGAACGTTTGGGTCTGCCACAAGCAATACAAAAACCAAAGGGACCTTTTCCCCAGCCCTGTTTACTTAGAGCACTCACCAAGGCCCACACTGCTTCCAGCTGACAGGTTCTTCTGGCGGGTTTCACACCAGAGACATTATTTTTGTGGTTTGTTTTTTGTTTTTTTGAGGTAGAATTTCTCTGTGTAGCCCTGGCTGTCCTGGAACTCACTCTGTAGACTAGGCTGGCCTTGAACTGAGAGACCTGCCTGTCTCTGTCTCCCAAGTGCTGGGATTAAAAGAATGCGCCACCGGCCGCGCTGATAATTTTTAATGTGTCACACAGATATGTACATGTGAATATGGTATTCCCAGAGTCCAGAGGACTGTCAGCCTCTCTGGAACTACAGTTCCAGCTGGTTTGAGCTGCCCAGCATGGGTGCTGGGAACCAAACTTGGGTCCTCTACCAGAGAATTTTTAAAAATTGTTTTAAAGTTTTTATTTTGTTTTATGTGAGTGTTTTGCCTGCATGTATCTGTGTGCACCACAGTGCATGCCTGGTGGCCAAGGTCTGAAGAGAGCAGTGGGTCCCCTGGGACTAAAGGATAGTTATTCACTACCATACGGGCGCTGGAAACTGAACCTAGGCTGTTGGAAAGAGCAGCAAGTGCTTGCACCACTAAGGAAATGATGACACATATTTCCTATTATTTCCATTCTGTCTGTTCTGTTCTTCCAGAGAACCCTGACTAACACATGTGTATGAGTGTTTGCCTGTGTGTGTGTAAGTGTACCACTTATATGTGGCAGATCTCCTGAAACTGGAGTTACAGATGATTGTGAGCTACCATGTGGGTGCTGGGAATCCAACCCAGACCCTCTGTAAGAGCAACAAGTGCTGTTAGTAAGTGCTGAACCACATGTGTGTGTGTGTGTGTGTGTGTGTGTAAGCCAGGCTGGCCTTGAATTAGCTGTGTATCTGAGAATGACCTTGGGCTCCCGACCCTCTTTCCTCCTCCTCCCAAGAACTGGGGTTACAGATGTTTGCTCCCACACCTGGCTCATGCTATACCCCTTAATATCACCAGGAAAAGATGGGAAATGATTTGTGGGAAAGCTGGAGCCTTGGTGCATAGGGAAGGCAGGGTAAACAGCTAATGAGATAGGCAGTCTTACTGCCATGGGGTCTCTGAGCTATGTGGGAGGAAAGTGAGCAGATTTTCAGGTTTTGTTCCTTTGATCACGTGCCCTTCTCTCATCTCAGTGTTATCTTTCCAGTTTCCTCTTGCCTTTATTGTTGGTTTTAGAAGACAGAGTCTCGTGCAGCCAGTTCACCCCGGCCTCAAACTGCCTGTGTAGCTGAGGACAGCATTGAGCTCCTCATCCTGCCTCAGCCTGACAATGCTGACTGTCTTAGTTTGCCTTCTGACACCACAACCAAAAGCAGCTTGTGGAGAAAAGGTTTGTTTGACTTAGGGTTTCACATCACTGCCTGTCACTAAGGGAAGTCAGGGCAGGAACTCAAGGCAGGAATCTGGAAGCAGGTCTGAAATAGAGCCACTAAGAGCACTGAATACTGGCTTGGTCTCCACGGTTTGCTCAGTTAGCTTCTTCCTTTTTCTCTCCCCTCCCCTCCCCTCCCCTCTCCTCCCCTCCCCTCCCCGCTCCTCCCTTCCCCTCCCCTCCCCTCCCTTCCCTTCTCCTCCCCTCCCCTTCCTTTCCCTCCCCTCCCCTCCCTCTCCTGGACTGCTCTGTAATCTGGACTGATCTGGAACTATGTAGATCAGGCTGGCCTCAAGTAAAGAGATCTACCTCCTTTGCCCCCTGAGGAGGGATTAAAAGTGTACACACTACCATGCTCAGCCAGGCTTGCTCCTGTGATGGTTTTGTTTTAGATTTATTTATTTTTAATGTATTTATTTTTGTTATATATGTGGGTGTTTTGCTTATGTGTGTCTGTACACGTGTGTTCAGTGCGTGAGGAGGCCAGAAGAGCACACCAGATCCCCCAGAACTGGAGTTACAGATAATTGGAAACTGCCTTATAGGGGCTGGGAATCGAACCCAGGTCTTCTGGAAGAACCCCGTTCTCTTAACCCCTGAACCATCTCTTCAGTTTTTGAGACTGTGTAGTGAGGCTTCCTGGCTTGGAACTCACTATGTAGAGCAGACTGGTCTCAAATTCACAGAGATCCGCCTGTCTCTGTCTCCAAAGTGCTGGGATTAAAGATGTGTCCTATCATGTCTGGCCAGTTTTGTCTTTGTTTTAAACACATTTCAGTAGCCAGGCCTGGTGGTTTGTTTCTGTAATCCCAGCACTGGGAGGCTGTGGCAGGGAGATTACTGCGACATCAGTCTGGACTACAGCGTGACCTCCTGTCTCAAAAGCAAATCAAAACAACACACACAAGCCGGGTGATGGTGGCACACGCCTTTAATCCCAGCACTCAGGAGGCAGAGGCAGGCGGATCTCTGTGAGTTCGAGGCCAGCCTGGTCTACAAGAGCTAGTTCCAGGACAGGCTCTAAAAAAAAGCTGCAGAGAAACCCTGTCTCGAAAAACCAAAAAAAAAAAAAAAAAAAAAAAAAAAAAAAAAAAAAAAAAGAAAGAAAGAAACAACACACACATAGCAAACTTTATCAGGAGAAAACCACTCCCTCTTTGGCTCTCAAATACCACTTTTAAGAGACAGTTGATGACCCTGTTTATTCCCCGTTCTCTCCTTCCCTTCTCATATTACCAATTAAAATTACAGGCTTATTACCAGTTACAAATTACAGGTTCCTCTGACCTCATCTTGTTAACCCTTTTAGTTGTTTCTTGGCTACTCTCCCACCTGTCGGCAGACTTCTTGAGAGTAGCGCTCACGTGAGCTGGAGTCCAGAACTGAGACCTTCTAGTCACTAACTGTGTGTCGAATGTGTCAACGGTCTTAAGGTTACCTCTCACACAGCCCGTCCTGCATTCTGATCAATACAGCAATGTCTTATCAGAAGCAACCAGGCCACAACTGTGGGTGGAAATAGAACTTACAGGTCCTTAGGGGAAAGTTACAGTAAAGTCTAACTCATTTGTAGAGTGTAATTATAAGATTCAATGTGGCTGGGGACACCACATTAATTAATTTGAGTGTCACTAATAGGGTTCTCGTTAATTTATGAATTTAAACGTGAGAAAATCAGTGGGGGCTTCTCTTTTTTAGAATTAATACAATGTATGAAGAATACCCTAGTATCACACTGGAGGCTTAGAACCATTGACATTGGATTCCCAGCAGTGCTCCGTGGATCCACCAGATGGCGCTGACTCACTAAATCCGCGTAATCTGACAGATGGCTACGATTACCGATAACCTGAAGGCAGTTTGCTTCCTTGGAAGGTCTCCTTCCCTGTGAGCACAAACCCTGCCTTGCTCCAACCCGCCCGCCCATTCAAGCCCAACTCTACGTTCTTGTGGTGACTACCCGGAAGTGGGGTTGATCCTTATCAGAAATTTATATTGGAACACAAACAAGTCCAGTTCGTTTTTCCTGATACACGCAGTAAACGAGTAAGGGGGCGGGGACACTGGTGTGAGGTCTGTGGGCTTGTGTTCCGGAGTTTTCCCAGCTAGTACTTGCCTCCCGAATGCCTTCTATCCATGGGGCAGTGGTCCCAAGGGGAGAAGTGGGGAGAATGTCCCGTTGTTCTCACATAGAGAATCTGTAAGTCTGATAAGAGAGTTGTACACATGACTGGCCTGCCAGGAGGAAAATCTCTCACGAGCCATTTGACTGTTCCTCCCACGCCCCTCCCCCCTCCACCGGGTCAACAACACACAGCCAAGGCCAAGCAGATCTACGGCCTGTTCTTTGGTGGGTTAGGATTGGCTCCATACGAGCCAGAGTCAAATCTGATGAGATGCTGTCTTGTGTCCTTCCATTTTGTGTCTCAGTCGCTCCACCATGAGTTTGCATCTGATTTCCCTGTACCTGCAGTGACCCACGCAACTTCCTGCAGTATCACCCCATGCTTTCCTCTCTTGTTCTGCTTGATTTGACTTTAGAAACAGGATGGGCACTCTTCTTTGTCTGGGGATTTACATAGGAAGGTTTCTTTTTCTTTCTGTTATACTTCTAATTACCACCTTTCCTTCTCCAAGACAATTTGCAGAGTGACAGCTCAGTTGGCCTGGGGTGTTACCTGAAAGGAAGATGCTTTTTAGAGGCAAGTCCTGCTGGGGAAATCCAGAGTGGAAGCAAGTGTGGTATGTGCCTGCGTTTAATCTCCCTGGTAGACCCCATGGGATGACAGGTTAGTTAAGCCAGGGTCCCCGTAGAGCGCCTTGGGTCCTTTGAGGATGTTTGCTTCCTTTGGTCAGGCTTCATTTTTTCTCTAAAGGTTCCTCCTGATGATGATGGCAGCTTTGTTGCCAAAGAGTTCATCATCTTTTTTTTTTAAAGATTGATTTATTCATTATGTGTACAATGTTATTCCTGCATGCCAGAAGAGGGCACCAGACCTCATTACAGATGGTTGTGAGCCACCATGTGGTTGCTGGGAATTGAACTCAGGACCTGTGGAAGAGCAGCCAGCATTCTGAACCTCTGAGCCATCTCTCTAGCCAGAGTTCATCATCTTTATCACAGTATCCTGTACGTGCCTCGTGCCAAGTAAACACTACCACAACCCGACCCAGTCTCCAAACTCCAACTTTTGGCAGCTATTCTGCTTTAGTCTTTTTATTAAAAAATTATTATTGTTCATTCATTCATTTATTGACTTTTAATTCTGCATTGTTTAGACATACACTGATTTTAACATAATCATTTACTCACTATTAATATGAATTCAAGCCAAGCATGTGGCTACTTTTATACCAGAGCAAACCAAGAAATCAAGACACAAATTGCCATCATCACAACATAATCTTCCAAGAAAATCATCCCCAGGAAGTTGGCCTGAAGAGATGCAGATTCCACAAGTTTTTGAGGTGGTCTATATTTAAGCAGTGGAGGCACTGAAGTAGACTTCGGTGTTTGTCTGAAGTTATTAGGGTCTTTCCGATAACATCTGTCTCCCACTTGACAGGAGATGAGCAGTCTTCAATAACATGCTTCAGCTCCTCCCCAAGGACTGGCTCAGCTCTCATAGAGTCTGGATACCACCCTTTCCCCTCAGCATCCTTGGAACTTCATGGTGCTACTTCATAGCCTGATTGAACTCCTTGAAGCTGGACACCCTCACCACCTTGAAGGTGGCCATGGGTCTTCTACATTTATTTTTTTTAATGTGTGTATGCTTTTTGCCTGCATGTTTGTCGGTACACCATGTGTGTACAGTGCCCAAGGAGACCAAAAAGGGGAATTGGATCCTGTGGGACTAGAGTTATAGATGGTTCTGAATTGTCATGTGGGTGCTGAGAACCAAACCTGGATCCTCTGGAAAAAAAGCCAGTGTGCTTAACTGCTGAGCCATTTCTTCAGCCCCTAATTTTTTTAGATTTTGAGACAGATGTAAGTGGAGACCGTGTGCTTGTTTCCCGGCTGCCCAGACCTAAATAATCACACAGGAACTATATTAATTACAATGCTGCTTGGCTGATGACTCAGGCATATTTCTAGCTAGCTCTTTCATCTTTAATTAACCCATTTCTCTTAATCTGTGTATCACCACGAGGCTGTGACTTAGGTTCTGGTGTCTTTCTCCTTCGGCAACTACATGGCATCTGCCTGACTCTGCCTTCTTTCTCCCTTCACTCAGTTTAGTTTTCCTGCCTACCTATATTCTGCCCTGCCATAGGACAGAGCCACATCTTTATTAACCAATGGTAATAAAACATATTCACAGCATACAGAGGGAAATCCCACATCAGACAGACTTTCATGGAGCCCAGGTTGGTCTCAGACTCACCATGTAGTTGAAGATGACCTTGAACTTGACCCTTGTGCTCCCACCTGACAAATACAGCAATTATAGGCTTGTGTCACCACACCGGCTTAATATACAGTGTTTAAAAATGTATTCTATGGGTTTAAGAGATGGCTCAGCAGTTAAGAGCACACAAAGCTCATGCTACAGGATCTGTGTCTGGTTCTTAGCACACCACACCGGTGGTTCACAACTGCAACACCAGCTCCAGGGGATATGATACTTTTGGCCGCCAAGAACACCTTTCCTTATGTGCACAAGTACACATATACACATAATTAAAAATAAGTCTGAACATATTTTCTAGATGTACCCTCTTGATGATATTTGTTTTGCAAGTATTTTCCCCAGTGTGTGTCTTATTTTTTCATGCTTTGGGATGTTTTGGTTGTAGATTTTTCATATGTATATATAATAATATAATTATATTTATATATAATTTAAATTTATTATACATAAGAATATATATTGAGAAAAACCTAATGTTGTTTAGATTTATTCTATATGCATATATAGAGTAAATCAAATATACATGTGTGTATGTATGTCTGAGTGTGTGCAGGGAGGCCAGAAGAGAGTATTGGACCCCTGGAGTGGAGTTATAGGCTGTTGTAAGCCACCTGAGGTGGGTTCTGGGACTAGAATCCAGGTCCTCTGCAGTAGCAGAACTGCTCTTTAACTTCTGAGTTGCCTCTCCAGCCCTGTTTGTCTGTTTTTAAGACAGGCTCTCATTATGTAGCTCAGGCTGGGTTAAACTTGCCTCAGCCTCCTTGAATGCTGGGATTATAGGCATGAACTACCATGCCTAACTCTATTTAAAATTAACTGCTTAATTATTTATTAATCTTATTTTTCAGACCAGGCCTCACTTGGTAACTTAGGCTGACCTTAAACTCAATATGTAGCCTAGGTTGGCTTCAAAGTCATGACTACACTAAGTGCCACTTTATTGTTAGGACCAGCTTTCTTTTCTTCTTTTCAGTGGTGCTGGGGACTGAACCTGGGGCATTGCTCTTACCAGGTAACCAGTCTGTGGCCGAGCAATGCCCCCAGTTCCTCTAACAATATTGTTGCGGGTGGTGAGCATTCTGTTTTGTGTTCATCATTTTAAGCTTATTTATCCCATTTTATGTTGGAGCATATATTTATCCTGTGGAATACTGAAGTGTTTATCTAATTATTCTTTATCAATAAAAACCCAGGAGTCAGATATCAGGGTAAAAACCTGAATGATCAGAGAAGTGGTGGAGAAGCAACCAGTGACCCCTTTTTCTTTCTTTCTTCCATCCAAAAGGGCCGAAAATCTTTCTAAAACCATCCCTACTATTCCTTGTGTCTCTCTATATGTCCTCAGTCCTCCAGAACTTCTATAACTACGCTTGGTCAGCTAGTAACTAGCTCTGCCCTCTGATCCAAAATAAATTTACTGTCAATCTTGGGAGTGTCAGAGTATGATCAAAATATCCCACAACACTTCACCCTTTTTGTCTAAATAAAAATGGAAGGTTTTAACTCCAACATAGTAGAACTATATACAATAAGAGCAATTATCAGGTAAGGATTATATTCACAATGTTCAGTCTATTTGCATTTGATAAATTCAGAGAAAATATTCCATTATCTATTCTATCTTGGTGAGTCCAAAGTTTTGTACTAAATTCACTTTCTTTCTTTTTTTAAAAAAATATTTAGTTTTAAAGATGTATTTATCTTATCTATACGAGTATTCTATCTGCATGTAAGCCTGCATGCCAGATCAGGATCCCGCTATAAATGGTTGTGAGCCACCATGTGGTTGCTGGGAATTGAACTCAGAACTTCTGGAAGAGCAATTGGTGCTCTTAACCACTGAGCCATCTCTCCAGCCCTCCCCCAATTCACTTTCTATACTAACTTGTATTACCAACCCAAAATTATCTTTTTAGACCTCAAAACATTTCTTAGATAAACAACTTAAACTTTTATGTCTCTCAACCTTTTTCACTTTATACCTCTTTTGTGAGTTCCTTTTCTGAATCTGATAACAAGGAAAACTGTAACTATAACTATATAATCTTCAACCCCATCATAGACCCAAGAAGAATATAATATTGCCTGAGTAAACAGGAAGTGCAGAACAAACAACTTTCAAAACTATAGCAACGACAGACATTGGCTGTCTGGATCCCAGGTTCTTCTGCAATGTCGGGGCATCCATCTTCGACCTACAGGCCTAGAGTATCTGATAGACTTTTTTGTGAAGCAGGAATTTTAAGGACTATCCTAACTTGACTTGGAAAAGTTCACCAGTTGCTTTCTTTTGTGTCCTGCTTGTCCAGTTTGGACAGCATACTGTCAGGCACTTGAGGCAAGGACAGTTTCTTGTCTAGTGGCTAACTTTGCCACAATGAAAGCAAACTCCATATGGAGGTTCTTCAATTCCCATCATCCTTTTCTGAAGCAAATTGGTGCTGACAGGAGCAGACATGTCTCACTGTTATGAAAAGATTTGTGTTTATTTTGAGATAGGGTTTCTCTTTGTAACATCCCTGACTGTCCTGGAACTCACTCTGTAGACTAGGCTGACCTCAAACTCACAGGTATCCACCTGCCTCTGCCTCCTGAGTGCTGGGATTAAAGGTGTGTACCACACACCTGGCCTGGAACATTTAGTTTTAAAAGGGGGGCAGCCTTGTTGGTGATTCCAGCAGCTGCAAAACTGGCAGTCATGGTCGGCTGCTGTGTGATCTCATGCCCTGCATTGGAAGCTTATTGAATTATTCTTCATCAATAAAAACTTAGGAGTCAGATAATGGAGTAAGAACCTGAACGATCAGAGAAGCGACAGAGGTGACCAGTGACCATCTCTCTCTTTCCTTAATCCAAAAGGGCTGAGAATCTTTCTAAGCCCTCCCTACTATTTATGTCTCTCTATATATTCTCAGTCTTCCAAAACTTCTATTTTGGTCAGATAGTAGCTAACTCTGCCCTCTGACTCAAAGTAAACTTTATTGGCAGTCTCGGAAGTGTCAGAGTGCAATCAAAATATCTCACAACAGGATATCCCAAACACATTTGACAGTATTATACTTGCCATTGTTGCTAGGTGTTATGTTCTCATTGCTAGGCCAGACTGATTGATAGTGTGTTGCCCCACGTACTGGTCACTGGTACCCTTTCTGTGTTCATGTTGTATCAATAGTTGAAGTGGGAGAATGCAGCTAACATGGGAGGCTGCTTCCTAGGATACACAAGGCCTGGAGTTCAGTGCTGCAGAACACAGAGGTGGTGCCTCAGGCCTGTAAACTCAGAATCAGGAGGTGGAAGCACTTCAAAGAGGACCTCGAGGTTGTCCTTGACTACACAGCAAGTTTGAGGATATCCTGGGCTGTGTGAGAGCATCTCTCAACAAAATGGTAATTGAAAGAGAAGTATCCAAATAGCGATTACAACTGTTGAACTGAATGACTCATATGTACACCCACAGGCTTAATTTTCTTTGTTTTGGGGACTCTTTGTGGATGCATACAACCATATATTTTTTTTTTTGTTTTGTTTTGAGATAGGGTCTCTCTCTCTGTAGCCCTGGATGTCCTGGAACTCACTTTGAGGACCAGGCTGGTCTCAAACTCAGAGATCTGTCTGCTTTGCCTCCTGAGTGCTGGGAGTAAAGGCATGCACTACCACCACAGATTTTGTCCCCAAGGGATGTTTAGGAAAACTGAAAACGTTTTTGGTTGTTGCAACACTACCACCACCTGGTTTTACCTTCCAGATTTTGTCCCCCAGGGATGTTTAGGAAAACTGAAAACATTTTTAGTTGTTGCAATAGTCATAATAAACAATTAAGTAATATTATACCATGTGACCCAATGGTATATATGCATACAAAAATAACGAGCTTCCAATACAGTGATGTTGGATTTACTTCCGAAAGTGAATTTTCTTTATCTTGTATAATCAGACAACATTTTAGCTACAATTATAAAGACCGTGCTAAATTACATACAGTTTCCCATAAAATCTGGCTCTATGTTTCACTTATAAGAATGTTAGTAAACTTATTCACAGCCTTTGCAAACCGAAAACAAGCAATTAAATAAACAAGAAAGAATTGCCTATCTCTGCTAGCACTCTTCTGAGCTATCTCCCTAGCCCTGCTTGTTTATTTTTAAATCTTTTTTTGTTTGTTTGTTTTGCTTTGTTTTGGTTTTTCGAGACAGGATTTCTCTGTGTAACAGTCCCAGTTGTCCTGGAACTCACTCTATAGACCAGGCTGGTCTCGAACTCACAGAGGTTTGTCTGCCTCTGCGTCCCAAGTCCTAAGATTAGAGACATGTGTCACCACCACCTGACTTTTGTTTCTAAATCTTAAAAAAAAGGAAAGAAAGAAAAACAGAAACAGAAAAGAATCTTTATTTAATCACATAGCTACTATTTCCAGTATATTCTGTAGATTGAAATTTTTCTTTAAGGAAGGGAAGTATTTTGGTATAAAGTTTGAGGGCACAGTCAGTCATGGCACGGCTGGTAGGTGAGGACAGGGAGCAGAGGTAATGGCACAGGAGTGTGAAGCAGCTGTAGGAAGGAAAACAGAGAGGTTCTTTTGCATTCATTTCCCAAGTGTTTGGAATTCCCAGTGTACACCCCCAAACTGGATACCCTAACCTCACAGTTTCATGATTCTCTACTTCTCTCCAGTTTTTACTAGGACTTTACCCAAGAGCCAGTTGAAGAGATGGTTCTCTCTGGTTTCCTTCCTACATCTCTCTTAATGTCAAGAGCACTTGACACTGGTTCAGGAAAAAAAAAAAAAATAGGCTTGCGCCTCAGCTTTCCATGGCCGCCAGCTGTGTGCTCTGAGTAAATACTTTAGTTTTATGAGGCCATCTATAAAATCTGAATAATATCTCCCAGGGTAATTGGAAAGATTAAGTTAGATAGTATATGAAAAGCTTTTAGTGCTATGTTTGGTGTATAATGTCAAACACTGACATACCACGCTTATTGTGTGTCTCCCAGTTTAGAGATGAGGACTTCAAAGTCTGGTAATCTCTTCAGCCTACTCAAATCACACCACTAGAGAATGGCATAGCACCAGGGTTTAAATCTAGTTTGGGCCCAGAGCCCATGTCTTTGACTGTCATGCTTCTTTCTTCCTTTCTTTCTTTCTTTCTTTCTTTCTTTCTTTCTTTCTTTCTTTCTTTCTTTCTTTTTTCTTTCGTGAATGTTTATTCTTCTTTTATAATTAGATGGAATGCAATTTGGACTCTGGAAAATAAGTGCTATTGATGAGATGATTATGAGGGATAAAGGGCATTAAAAATGGAGAGACGAAGAACATTTCAAATAGAAAAAAGTTAAAATGTAGGTGAGGGTAAGCTGCTTTGCTGCACGGGGTCTGCTATGAGCTAACTAATTGGTTTTGCGTCAACGTATGTAAAGTGTGAAGCCTCCAGGGAAATGACATGGTCAGAATGGTTCCTCTGGCATGCTTCAGTCATCTGACAGAGGACTGAATGAGGAGCAATTAGAATAAAGAGATAAAATGGAATGTTCCAATATGAGCATAGGAATGGACTAATGAGCTTCGACGACGAGCTGGATAGACAAAAGCATGAGTCAGATCCAATTGTTGGCAGCATTCAGAAGCCTCCCAGAGAAAGGAGACGTCACAAATGATTTCTGATGCTTGGTGACAAGGAGGGACACGGGTAATGTTGCTAAGAAAGGATTCTGACAAAGGAGTAGGCTGGTGGCAGTGGATGTAAGAATTCTGGTTTGTATGGGCAACTGAGCATTTTTGGAAGAAGTGACCTGGGCCTCCTGAGGGAGATTTTGTAGGTTGGTCTTGGGGAAAGAAAGAATGAAGGGCTGAAAGGAGGAAGGCTAGAATTCTTAGACCAGAGGTGGAGTTTCCTCTTGAGCTATAAATGGTACGGGAGATTGAGCAGGTCCATGAGACTCTGGGATCACCGTGTTCCCACAAAACTCCCACCATCCTCTCTTATCGACCCTTCTCCTGAAGTCTAAGCTTAGCTGAGAAACAGCCTGCCTTTACCAGAGTGAGAGCCAGGAGCAAATGGAATAGAAGACTAAAGGACTCTGCCTGACCTCCGTATGGCTCCAGGAGCTGGAGGGAGAGGCTCCATAATAATTGACACAGAATCCACCGCTTGCTGGGATAGGGACTTAGAGCAGGTCGTATTTAGTTAAGAAAATGAACATGACATTCCTTACCCAGTATGTCTGCAACTACTTAGTTAAAAAGGTTGGCTGGTTATGGTGGTAACCACCTTTAGTCTCAGCACTTGGGAAATAGAGACAGTTGGATTTCCATGAGTACAAGGCCAGCCAGGTCTACTTAGGGAAGCCTTTTCTTATGAAAAAGAAAGAAAGAAGGAAAGAAAGAAAGAAAGAAAGAAAGAAAGAAAGAAAGAAAGAAAGAAAGAAAGAAGTATGTATCTTACTAAACATCTTACTGAACTCCAAGACAAACAACAAACAAACAGAACACTTCACCATCTTAGTTACCAAAGTGAGCCCAATGCCTGTGGCTGAGCTTGACTGACTCCCGCTGATTTGTTCTCGGGCATAAATGGGCCAGGGGCAGTTCCCTTCCATATGCTGCGTATTCATTTCCTCAGCAAATATTTACTGAGCACTTACAGTGTGTGATGCTCTGGGCCAAGTGCAAGAAACACAGATTTGAACAAGACTGGCAAGCTTTCTGCTCTCAAGGGACATATATTGTAAGTGTAAAGAGTTTAAAAATACATAAATTAACCAGCGCGTTTGGGTGGTGGGGCATAATGTGCCCCACCTATGAGAGCAGTAGATGAAGGACGGGTGGGGAGACACTTGGGGCATGACTTTGGTGCTACAGCTTGGTGAGACCTCCAGAATGGTGGGAGGGAGTGGGTCACAAGATGAACAGGGGAGGTTGAAGGCTGGGAAGATGAAAAGACAGTGGTCGGGCAAAGGAGCCGCATTTACGTACAAGCGATGAGCTTTCATTGATGGGGGCACGGGGTGCTATGTTTTCTCTCCAAACAGCTCCTCTGGCTATTCCATAACAACGTAGGAGACAAGAGGAAGAGATAGCTGAGATGGGGTAGGTGTGGCTTGTGGGGGGTCAGGACCAGGTGGCAGTGGAGGTGGGAAGATGGCCGACTAGAGGGAGAGCCAACTGATGAGAAGTGAATTCGAGGAACAGAAAGGAGCCTGGGAGCTGTGGGTGTAACTCACTTGGTAGCGTGCTTGCCTAGCATAGATCCCTTGCATCACAGAAACTGGTTATGGTGCATACCTGTAATCCCAGAACCCAGAAGCTGGAGGCAGGAGGATCAGAAGTTCAAGACTGGGCTTAGCACAATGGCTTAGCAAGTAAAGGCGCTTGCTGTCATGCATGACAACCTGAGTTTGATGCCTGGGACCCACATGGTGGAAGGAGAGAACCGACTCCTTTGACAAGTATGCTGCACACTCAATAAATGTCATCTTCAGTGACAGAAGGAATTCTATAACAACCTTCCTGAAACAAAAGCCAAACAAGCTGAAAGGAGTCTGGAATGGATCCTGTGCATGAGGACCAACTATCCCCATGGCCTGAGATTGAGTTTACTGGGGCAGATTTTCAAGGCTAAACCCAGCACTATTGCCGGTAAACTGGGACTGTTGGTTACTCTGCTGCCAGGTTGTGGAGCCCAGCAATGAGGAGAGCCTTACACAGACGTGTCGTGGACCAGCCTCGACAAAAATACCTCTTGCCAGGATAGGGGCATGGGAATTTAGAAATATAAGTAAAGAATATGAAGATGCATGAGAAATAATAAGACAGAAAACATAGAACAGTACTGGGAGGGCATTTCAGTGACTACTGAAATTGCCCTTGTTTACTTTCCATAGTTTTTATGCCCAATGTAACCGGGTGGAGGGGGAGAAGGTAACAGATGACTTGATTAACATGATACAAAGGACAACTGAAACAGTCAATCACTTTAACACTCTGAGACATCAAATCATTAGCATTCTGTTGTTTAGGCAGTGAAGCTGCTCTAGACCATGTATCCTGAAGGCAGCCACTCCCCAGGTGACCTCATAGTTACAAAAGAGGAGCACAAGTATGTTTGTGTATCTTGACCACCTGTCAGGATGGCATGGACCTACTTGTATGAGCTATTTTAATGTTAAAAGAATCAAGCAATCACATTTTGAATCCGTGCAGTACGTTTGTCAACCATTTGAGCAACCTCCAACTCTCTAACTGGCAGACGAGATGGAAATGGGCCCACATTTTTGGGCCTCCACACAGACACAGGGAAAATTAAGGGATAACAGATTGGGGGTGAAAATCAAGTGTTCTATTTTGGTGATATAACATTTGAGATGCTCTCTAGTGTCCCATGGAGATGGACTATGGGTGTGTAAAGCCTAAAGGAGAGATTGGATCAGATAGACACATGAAGTCAGAAGCATCTTTATGGTATGTACAACATCTAGGAAGACCATGCCAGTAGAGTACAGAGAGGGGCCCGAGATGGATACTCCAACCTTAGGGCATTAAGCAGAATCAGCTACCCAAAGGATCACAAAGGAATAGTTGATCTGGGTATGGAAGTACATTACGGTAATCCCAGAACTTTGGAGGCTGAGGCAGGAGGATCCTGAGTTTGAGGCCAGCTTGGGGAACTCCTAAGGAGCTTAGTTCAGACTAGTGGGAGGACAGGCAGTCGCGAAGGCTGTAGCAACAACAAGCAGGAGGGTGGCAGGCAAGCAGAGACCACCCACCTGGGTTACATTTGGAAGGAGAATAAGCGATAGGGGAGATAAATGGAGATGGTCTCTCCAGGCTTCGGAAGCCACTACACACAGGCAGTCAAGGTACGGCAGGCGGCAGGATGACTAGCGAGGAAATGGAGGCCAGGGAGCAGTTAACCACCTACATCAGAGATGTTTCCTCAGATGAAGAGAAGAGCAACATGGAGTAACCTAGATTATGAGTAACTGGGGGATAAAGAACAGAACACCCCAAGTGCCGGCACCACTCCTCAAAGAAAACAGAAACAAAAAGAACAAAGGCTGAATGAACTGTCCGGTGGGGTGGGCTTAGGGTTTGCTGCCCTGCCATTTTTAAAATGGTAGGAATCTTGAGTTTAGCTATAGGCTTGAAGAAAAGGAGCAAGCGAAGGGAGGAGGGAGTGGGGACATAGAGGAGAGGAGATTAATGATGGAGTAGGATTTCCCTCCAAGGAGCTGGCCAGAGAATGGCTCCCGTCAGATGGGAACACATGCAACATTTAGCTGTGGTTGGGAGGGACCAGACAGGTGGGCAGAGATGGGTAAGACTGACTCAGGGCTGGGGGTGGGGCTGGAGCTAGCAGTGCTGGCTAGACAGCTCCTTCCTGATCGCCTTCTTTTTTTTTTTTTTTTTTTTTTGGAGAAATTCGGCCAGTTGCTGAGAGTGATTGGAGGCACAGGAGGAAGCATGCAGAAAGCTCCAGGGTAAATGTATATGAGCATCAATTTGTTTAATTCCGCCGGTGGCTTGGCGTGATATTTTTCTGGGCAAAGGAGCAGAAAAGTAGGCAGATGAATGCAGAGCAGAGCACTGAGTGTGGATACAGTGGAGGACATGGCTATTGGTCTTTGAAGCAACGCAATGGCCAGCTGGATACTGGGGCCTTGTTGCTTAATGACGCAGGGCATAAAACACGCTTTGGTTGACAGATTAGGAGCAAGTTCAAGAAACTAAAGGCTCCACGGGAAGACAAGATGCCCGAAGAAAGGAAGGAGCGAGGGGAGAGCCACCCTGGGATCAGAAGGAGGATGTCCAGGTTGTTTCGGAGTTAGACAGGAGCTGAGGGGTAGGGAATTTCCAGGTACTAGGCCTTAGGGGCAGGTAGCTGGCTGGAGAGGAGATGTGTGTCAAAGGGCAGAGATCAGTTGAGTGATGTCTTCAGATCAGTTCTCAAATTGGTGACAGAGGAGAGAGGAGGAGAGGAAGGAGCTGAACCTTCAGTCAGCGGAGTGACAAGGGATGGTAGAGACAGAGACAAGGAGGGAAGATGATGGCTGCCTAAAATCAGAAATGTGTTTTACGTAGCCATGTGCCCTCTGAGCAGACTGAACTAAACTAAACGGAACCGAAACGCTGTGTGTGTTCCAGCAAAATACCACAATCAACATCAGCTGCTTTTTTTCTAGAGAAAAAAAAAAATCCAGAAACTGGCAGGGAAAGATCCGAAACTGGAGTCAGGAAGAGACCCAGAGGACCATCAGGGTGACTGTGGGCCTTTTGGGTACCACCCAGCTTTCATCCTTGTCCCCACCACATCAGTTCTTCCCTTCCCTTCCCTTCTGGGGCCGCTGGTGACAGCTCTCTCCTCCAGGACAGAGTTCTGGCAGGGGAAATCAGCCATGTCTCTTGGGCTGGCATCATTCCCAGGAGGAGCCAGCACTGAGGCTTCAGAAAGGAAGCTGAAGGAAGCACATTCTGGGCTCGCTGCTCTCCGGTGAGCAAGGGCTCATTAGCCAAAACCATCATCTTCCCAGGCTCATTCTCAGACTCACTTAACAACAACCTGAGCGGGCTCTCCACCCTCTCCCCAGCACACCGGTACAAGTTGCTTCCTGCTCAGGCAGAACCCACCCTCACCTCAGCCCTCCTAGAATGTAGATGCCATGCACACTATTTTTCTCCTGGCTTAAAAACAAAACAAACAACACAAAAACAATCCACACTCTATGTATTTCCTTTCCTATTTATCAAGTGTGTAAGAATGTGTTTACTTGCTTGCTGCAAGGCATGCTTGAATATGGAGCTCAGAGGACAAACTGACAGAAGTCAGTTCTCTCCTTCCACCATGTGGGTCTTAGGGACCAGACTCAGGCTTGACAGTGAGTGTATTTACCTGCTGAGACATTTTGTTAGCCCTCCTTCCCCGACCCCCCCCCCCCACTTTTTTTTCGATAAGATCTCTCTATGTAGTCCTGAAACTCGCTATACAGGTCAGGTTAGCCGCAAACTCACAGAGATCCTCCTGCCTATGCCTCCAAGTGCTTGAGATGGGGTCTCCCTACGTACGCCAGGCTAACCTTGAACTCCCAGTAATCCTCCTATCTCAGCCTCCCCAGGGCTAGCATTACACACATCCACCGTACCCAGATTTATACACTGTTGCTTATTTTTCCTTCCTGTCTCTTGGCCTGTCTGTCTGTCTGTCTGTCTGTCTCTATTGTTCCTGCATGACAGGATTATTCCCTGTGTGTTGCTTTCCTGTGCTCCTTCTTCACTGACGTATTCAGTCTCCCTTACAGGTTCCTTCTCCATAACTCTAGATGTTGGAGAGCCCGGTTTAACCCTTGCTGTCTACCTTCTCTGTACCCATGGCCATGCCCTTTGTGATGGCAGACAGTCCTGTGGCTCCCAGACCTTCCACTCAGGGCAATTCTAGGGTGCATCTCTGCTCCTGAGAGGCTCGAGTCTCCCGTATTCACTGCCTCTCTACTTGGATACCTTGAAGATGTCACTGTACGTGCTCGATACTGAGGTTCTCTTCCTCTTCTCCCAGACATACCTGCTGTCCTTACAACCTACCCCCGTCTCAGTCAGGGGTAACTCCTCCTAGTGACTCAGGCTGAGAACCTCCAAGCTGTCCTGACTCTCCTGCGCACACCTAATTATGGTCTATCAGTTAATCCTGTTACGCCTCCCTTCAAAAGATACCCAAGATCGGACTGTATCTTACCACCTCTACCCCACACCTGAACCAAGCCATCCTCATATCATGCTCGTGCTGTTCCATCAGCTTCCTTACTGGAATCAGGGTCTGGCCTTTTCCAAACAGCAGCTGGAAGGAGCCCTAAGAACACTGTCATGGCTCTCACATCAGCCCCACACTCCTTCCTTCCATTTGGTGTCAAAGTGCAGAGCAATGGCCTAGCATGAGTGGGTCTCCCAGTGCCCCTCCGTTCTTCTTATCTATGACCTTTCCTCGTGTTTACCTTCTGCCAGCCACGTGGGCCTCCTTGCTGCTCATCAGACATGGCCAGGATGCCCTCCGTGCTTCCTGTCTCCTCTGCCTAGAGCCTGCCTCCCCAGGACTTGATCTCCTACCATCCAAAAGGAGCGAGAGAGACTCCTCCTCTTCCTTATAAGAGATCACATTAGCACACAGAAGCCACACCCTAAGGCCGGTACCTAAAACTATTGGCAGAATTCCCACAACACACACACACACACACACACACACATTTTATTTTTCAAAAACAGATTACCATTTGTGTGCACAAATGTTATTACAGCCCTGAGATTTGAACTTAGGTCCTCATGACTGAGCAGCAAGCACTCTTAACCTCTAAGCTAGCCCCACAAATTCTCTTTCAAACCCTTAGGAAGCAAAATTTTATTTAAGCAACCAGTCTGCCTAGGCCTCTGCACACTTCTGCAACCCCATCTCTA
This sequence comes from Arvicola amphibius, assembly GCF_903992535.2. Classification (NCBI taxonomy): domain Eukaryota; kingdom Metazoa; phylum Chordata; class Mammalia; order Rodentia; family Cricetidae; genus Arvicola; species Arvicola amphibius. The sequence goes on along the minus strand of NC_052058.2, from coordinate 86,919,499 downwards.
AGGCCAGCAGATATTCCCTTCCTTTCCTTGGCTTCCTACTTCCTAGAAGACGAGGAGCAGGCCACCTTGCCTGTGGTGAGCATGGCTATTATAAACGCAGCACTCAAGAAAAGCCACTGAGGTGGTCATTCTCATTTTATATAGAATTGGGCAACATCTTACGACCTTCCTGTAACTAGGTGAGTCTGGGGACACGTGTTTAGATGGTAGAACTGAGGTTCCAACTCACGGAACTGTCATGGCTCTGGGGTACTTCCTCTGAGTTCTCCAGTGTCCTCCATGGGGACAATGTGGACTTTAGACAAGACAATCACTTAGACTCTCAAGCTAACATTGTAGCTTTCTTGAAAAAGGATCCATTCACAAGTCATAGGGAAGATGTGCTTTCTCAGCTATCTGGAAATTCCAGGGATAGAGTGTTTTCTGGTCAGCTGGGATCTGGGAAATGGGGCAAGGAAGACCAGGCTTTCTTCACTGACAGCACCATTTCTCCCGGGTTGGTTCACTTTCTGGCTGGCTGTCCCCTGACTGTCCCAGAAGCACTAAGATGGCCCCTGCTGTGTTCTTCATGGAGATTGAGTCTGGGATCCTTACATACAGCATCTCATTATTCTGGTCTGACTCCCACATCTTTTCCTGCTCTAGTTTTTATGCTGGAGAATGGGAGGCAGATTGGCCAGGTCTGGGCACAGCCCCTCCCTCCGCAGTGGAGTGGGTGACAGCCTTACTAACACACAGAAGGATGAGCATAGCAGAGGGGCAGGGGTTGTGTGTGTGTGTGTGTGTGTGTGTGTAAGTGTGTTTGCAAGTGTACCACAGCAATCATGTGGAGGTCAGAGGACAATTTTTGGAGTTGGATTTCTCCTTTTACCATATGGATCTTGGAGAGTGAACTCAGGTTCCCACGCTTGGAAGCAAGTGCCTTTACTACGGAGCCTTGTTTTGAGGCAAGGTCTCACTATATAGCCCTGGCTGGCCTGAAATTTACTATATAGACCAGGCTGGCCTCAAACCCAGAAGTCAGTCTGTCTCTGCCTCCTAAATGCTGGGATTAATGGCATGTACTGCCATGCCCAGACATTCTATTGCCTTTTCTTTTGTTTTGTTTGTTTGTTTGTTTATTGTTTTTTTGAGACAGGGCTTCTCTGTGTAGTCCTGGCTGTCTCTTGAATTCAAAGACCCATCTGCCTGCCCTCTGCCTCCGAGTGCTGGGATTAACCACGTACGGCACCACTGCCTGGCTTAGCCACTTCATTATCTTTTAAATTTTATTTATTTAGTCTTTTGAGATAACGTGCTGAGGAAACACACAGTTAAATCTCTAACTCTATTATCAAAGCAGGTAAGGTTTTCTTCTTAGCTCTATCAACCTTCCCTCTCTCTTCCAGGTAATTTTCTAGCCAAGAAATGTTTTGGTTGGGCTTTTTATTCTTTTCCTAATAGTTCAATATTAACCATAGTTGATAAACAATTAGAATGTAGACTGAGGGTGTGGCTCAGAGGCAGAGCACTTACAGAATACTCACGGACCCAGGTTCCATTCCCCAGTACTGCAAAATAAATAACATTACTGGCCAGGCAGTGGTGGTGCACATCTTTAATCCCAGCACTTGGGAGGCAGAGACAGGTGGAGTTCAAGGCCAGCCTGGCCTACAGAGTGAGTTTCAGGCCAGCCTCCAAAGCTACAAAGAAGCCCTGTTTCGAAAAACAAACAAACAGACAAACAAAAACAAAAACAAAAACATACTACGTACAACTGACAACATACTACAGTTAGAAAAAGACTTTCAGACTTGACTTTACATTTCAGACAAGGAAAAAAATTGAAATATCAGCTCCTGGCTTTTTCTTATCTAATTGAGTGTTCCTAGGAACTGCAGGCTAGGTTACAGACTAAACAACACACTACCTAGGGACAAGCACGTAAGCGCCTTTGCTGTGCAGATATAAGGAGTCCAAACTCCTAGCACCCACATAAAAGCCTGCTATGACTGGGCACCCACCTGCACCCAGTAGGAGGTGGAGATAGGAGGTGGAGACAGGAGGATTACTCGGCCATTGGGCCAGCCCCCAGGGTCAAAAAGAGAACCTGTTCAGTCAAAGATCCTGTCCCAAGGGAATAAGGCAGAGGTGACGATAAAACAGGACACCTAAGTTCCTCTTCTGGCTTCTGTACGTGTACACACACACACACACACACACGAAACAGTCTTATGAGGAGGCCAGCTTGAGGGCCCCTCTCCTCAGAGAAGACAGTGGGGCTCCACATGTTTCAAATCCATCTCATTTTGTCCCCATTTCCACTTCCACCCACGTGCAGCCCAGGCAGCTGCCCCTACTGGTTGCTCAGGTCGGACAGGGAGTGTACTGGTTGCTGGTATTTTCCCTTAAAGCATCTTGGCAGGATTCCTGGCAGTTTAGATCCTTGGATATCACGGGCTGGGCAGGTGGCTGTGCTTTATCAACACGATGAGTCTTACAGGTGTTTCACAGGCCCAGGAAGAAGTCAGTTCCCTGACTCCTGCCTTCCCCAGTCCAGGGACTAAGGGACACCTACATTCTCTCTGCTTCTTAGACGTGGCCCAGTTTACCACCAAATGTGGCTTTTCCTGCTAGATGTACACGGGCTCTAAGGAGGCAAGCGAGCTGGATGTTGCTGTTTCTGCTCCTTTACTCACCTGGAAGACGAACTTGACATAGACCTGGCAGTCAGAGCCAGCCTGTGAGCGCTGGCTCGGTTCCTTTCTGCTGCTGGAGGCAGAGTGATGTAATGGAAAGAGCTCGGGTCTGCGACACTAATGGGCAGGCCCTTCTTAGCCACCACCTCGTTGTGACCAGCCCTCCCCCTCTTTCTGCCTCAGTTTCCCAAATTTAAGACAGGAGGGTTGGCCCAGATGGCCCCAGAGGCGTTTTTGAGATTTACCGTGTGTCAGCCGGTTCTGCTGGGTTAGGCAGCTCAGATACAAGAAGGGTCCCTGACTGTTCTGTTTTCCCAAAAAGATCTCCACGGACACACCTTACTGTCGCTTAGTGTTTTATTTACTGTGGAAATTCCATTCAGAAGTACAGGATTATGATTAGAATTAAGAGCGGTCCCCAGAGACGAAGGTACCAGGCCGCACTCATGCACTGCCCAGCCGATGGCCCCAGCCAGGTGCTGTGGCTTTAAAGATGGGGGCCTCCCTTTGGGCTGTGCACAGCCTAGTCAAGGAGACGGATGAGTAAGTCAGCCTTTGCACTGCACTGTGATGAACACCACTATAGCTTGTTCATAAGACACATGCAGAGAATGGCCATGTAAACCTGGGGTGGAGTCCTCCACGGTCTCCAGGAGGAAGTGGCACTGACTCACCTCCCTGAATGGAACGGGATCAAATCTCTTAGATCATGGTGTCTGCTCAACCTGTCACCTGTCATCCCACACATCTCTTCATTTTAAGGCAAACATTTCACCAAGCCTCTAACTAGTAATCCCTTGGGTCTGGAATGTGATTGGAACAGTGGGCCCTGAAGCGGAGTCCCTGGGGCGGGTTTTGAGTAGGTCGGAAAGCTGGATGGTTTCTGACATTGTCCCCCGCCCGCCCCCCCCCAAAGGTAGAAGAAATATGGGCTCCCACAGCATTATATTTTATTCGCCAGCTTGGAATGTCGGAAACCTGAATTTGGTTCACACAGCCATATCCCTTTACTTTCATTGTCTCCTTTTTCTTTTTCTTTTCTGGTGATGGTGGGAAAAATGAGTTGGAGGGACCTCAAGGCGGTCGGAGTTTGAGAAACCTCTGCAGTCATGGCAGGCTTCTTGGAGAAAGTGGCGGGCAGGAAAGGTGAGGACTAGTTGGACTAGTTAGATTAGACACCTTGGCTGGAAGGGCCTCCTAGATCCCGGGCCGCGCCACCCTTCCCGCGTTCGACCTTTGTTCCTGCATTAACCTCCCACCAACCGAAGTGGTGTTATCACTTCCCCCTTTCTGCGCGGTGCGTGACTCGAGGCTCGCCCTCGGCGCTTGCTTCCCTGGCCGCGCGGGGCCGCGGGCGCATCCCGGAGCTGTGAAGTGTCCTCGGCGGCGCAGCCAGGCCCCGCCTCCGGCCCCGCAGTTCAAGTGCAGGCTCGGAGCGGCGAGCCGGGGCGCACCTCGGCGCAACCTGCGGGCTCCGGGGGAGCCTCTCCCCGTCGCTCCGGCTGGCGGGAACGGACTGAGGCCGGCGCTGCCCGTTAGCAGCCGCGGCAGCAGGAGCCTCCTAATTACTCACCACGCTAATTGCCCAGCACTGAACTTCAGGAGCCGGTCCGAAGCGGAGCTCCGGGGCGCAGAGGAGGCTGGAGGTGTCTGGGGCCGGGCCCCGCCAGGGTTAAGTGCCCGCCCGTCTCCGGCTGGCGGCCAGCTCGCCTTCCGCGGGAGGCCGGAGTCACCGCGCGGGGACCGGGAGGTGCGCCCGGACCACACCGGACCCCCTCCCCCATCGCCGCCTCTAGGAGGCGCAGAAAGTGGGGGCGCCAGCCTGGCGCGGGGGGCGGGCGCGGAGAGCCAGAGGGGCTGCGGGGACACGAGATGGCCGATGAGATCGACTGGCTGGACCTGCCAGGCCGATGGACCTACGGAGTGGACCGCGGCGGGAGAATCTTTTTCATCAAGTATGTAGTGCTCTTTCTCGCCTCCCCCCTTTCCACTTTTTCTTTAAAGTTGTCCGACTTGAAAGGTGGCAGAGCAGGGGGTCAGGTTAGTGGTGGGGGATGGGGGGAGGGGGTTGGTTGACTAATAAGTTTATCGAGATACCTGTTTGAATATGACTCCCGCCTTTTCCTCAATGGGTCAAAGTCCAGCTAAGGCTCACAGGCTTCCTTCCCTGAGCCAGAGAGGCAGGGCAGGCGAGGCGGCCTTGAGCCTCCCCCCAACCCCCGACTGCCGCACCCCGCAGCAACTAGTTTGTTCAGCTCTTACACTAAAAGGAGACCAGGCGACTTCTTTCCTCCAGACTTGAGCAAAATGACAACGTATTAGGAGCCCCTGCCTCTACCACCTGCTCACTGCAAGACTCCAGTCCTCAGCATGGCAGCTCCTCCCCCTGCCTGCTGCTTCCCTGGGTCTATGGTCAGGAGGCAGAAGCCCTGGGCTTGCTTGGAGCATTCTTTGCTGCTCTCAGTGATAAATTAGCACCGTTCTATTAATTTCATAAACCAAATGGCTGTGGCATAATCTCATTATAGCGAAGTGGCCCTGTTTGGCCCCTTTTTGGCTGCCTTCTCTTATAGATATTCTTTGCCAGGAAAGAAATCTCCCAATGATATAGCAAGTGTATATAGCACAGCAGTTTGGGCTCTTCCCACACTTGACAAGCTTCCTCTTCCTCAAGAACGCCACTCAGAGAACATTAGAGCTGAAGAGGACCTCGGGCAGCCCCGGCGTTGTTACCGCAGGACTTAAGGTCTGGAGAGAGGCAAAGAATCTGTGAGACAGGACCAACAGAACCACGTGTCAGACATGGCCCAGCAACAGCCTGAGTCCACTTTCTGTTTGGCAGGGACTTGTCCTATCCATGTTTGCTGTTTGGGGTTTCTGTTTCCATACTTGCTTAGCACTTCCTTCTGTCATTATCACCACTATCTATCATAATTGATGCTGAATTATGTTATCTTAGCCGTAACTTCACTGAAGTTCTTGGCCCCTGGGTTAGGATCCTTAATAACAGAACTCCAGGATTAAAAAAGAGAGTCACTTCCCACAGTGCCTTGAGCCTTCAAAACCTCTAAGAATCATCTAGATTAAGTGTGGTTGAGTGTGCCTGTGGTCCTAGCTACTATGGAGGCTGAGGCAGGGGGATCACTTGACCTAAGAGTTTGAGAGCAAGCTGGGCCTCTACCTCAAAAAAAAAAAAAAAAAAAAAAAAAAAAAAAAAAAAAGAAATCATCCAGTGAGCTTACTGAAAAGACGCGCTCCAGGCTGGGCGTGTTGGCGCACACTTTCAATCTCAGCACTCTGGTGGCAGAGGCAAGGGGGTCTAGGCCAGCCAAGGGGACATAGCAAGACTCTGTCTCAAAAAAAAAAAAAAGCAACAAACAAAAAAGACTGATCCCTGAGTTGTCTGGCCCCCACAAGCTCCCCCTCCACTTACCCCCCCCCCCCCCCGCCCCAGTTCCAGTTCTGAGCAGAGACAGTCTGATGGTTTGAATTCCCAAGAGCTCCTCCTGTGGTGACCGACTTTGCTTCCTGGTGTCCTTCCCTTCCCTTTCATCCCACAATCACACACGGAGCATTCCCTTTTCCCAGCAACACAAAAATAAAAGCAATAAGCTACATGCTTTGCCTTTAAGGCGATGGGGAGAAAGCAAGGGAGAACATGATAAATCCCGGGAGGCATTTACTTGTGGGCTGCTGCCTATGGACCCAGGGGGAGAACTAAGACCTGAAGAGAGACTGGGGAGGCGGTCCCAGGAATAAGTGCGGGACTGATGCGACAGGGGAAAGGACAGGTATGGTGGCCTTGGACAGTGGGCAGTCCCGTAAGAAAGGCAGAGTGGGCTTGAGGCAAAGGTACCTATAACTTTCTTGGGTTACAGTGGAGATGGAGGGGAAGCTTCGGGGACTTCAGAGAAAATAATACAGAGAAGCAGGAATGGGCGGCAATGAGCAAGGCCCAGTCTGTCCAACAAAGGGTTGGGACTCTGTCCTGCAAGAGGCAGAAAGTCTTAGGTGGCTTTACCCCAGGGCTTGACGCTGTAGGATCTGCATCCAGAAGGCTCCCTCTAGCAGCCGTGAAGGCTGGGGGATGTGTGTGTGGGGGCGGGGGGGGGGGGGGGTTCCAGAATAGAACGGGGTTAGGAAGCTGCTTTGAAAGCTGGAAGTCTGAGACAGCTGCTAGGGCCTGAACTGAAGCAGAGAGGATGGAGATGAAAAGGTGAGAGAGGAGGAACATCTCTCGGGAGAGGATTAAGAGTGTCCCCGTGGCTGAATGTGGGCAAGGGAAGAGGCACCTCACAGTGTCTGATGAAGATCAAGACTAGAAGGGGAGCCCAGCTCGTGTGTGTGTGTGTGTGTGTGTGTGTTTGTGTGTGTGTGTGTGTGTGTTGGAGGGAAGCGTAAGTTCAGTGGGGAAGTGTTGAACTTGAGGTCCCTGTGCGCCACCCGTAGGGTTGCGTAGCAGCTGGCTACATCACCTGGCGTTTGAGAGCAGGCTGGGCTAAAGAGGGTCTTCTAGGAGTTGTTAGGTGTGAAGAGGTGGGACCTCCCAGAGTGTGAGGGGACAGGAAGACAGCCAGGTGACATCAGTATTTAAGGAGAGAAGAGGGAAAGACAGGCCAGCCTGGGAATGAGACCAAGGGGGTCAGAGGTGAACAGCACCAGGACTGGAGAAGAGAGAAGAAGCTTGAGAAGGAATTAGGAAGGAGGGAGCAGTAGTGGCCAATACAGAAGAAAAACCCAAAGAGCAGAAGTTAGGAAGTGGCTACCCGTCTTAGGAGTGTGAGAGGGCTGTCCTTAGTGGAAAGTGGTTTCAGGGGAGGCTGGGAACAGAGACCAGAATAATGGGGATTGGTGAGGAGGATGCCAGCAAGCAGGGAAAGCGGGAGAGACTTGCTTCCGGGAGGGATGCTGGATTGAGAAGGAGAGTAGGAAGTTGGCAGGGAGGTGGGTGTCACTGAGAGAGAGATGGGGAATTGTGTTCATATGAGACACAGACAGTAGCATGGGGAAGGGGCTGCGTGCCACAGGTAGGTGCCCTTCATGATTCTGGCTGGGACTCTCAGTAGATAAGGGCTGTAAACGAAAGATGGGCAAGAGTAGGGAGATTGCCCAAGGAGAATGTTAGCCTCAGAGGAGAGAGGGCTTACTTCTTCAGTGTAGAGACAAGAAAAGACAGGCGAGGAACTGAGTATGCTTGCAGGTAGGGTAGATATTCGGGGAACCTGATGGCTTTGACTTTTTCTTCAATTACGGGCTGCTTAGAGGGCAATGTAGTAGGGTGTGTAGGAGAGGCAGGCTGGGACTCAAGGCCAGTGGGGGAGGCCCTAGAACTAGAGTGGCCACTCACTGATAACCGGGATGAAGGACATAGTTATACCTGGAGATTGGATTTGAGCCCTCTCAGGGATAGCTTCCCCATCAGTGCTAAGGTCAGGCATCACCTAGCCGCCTTACTCCAGACCAGGCTGACAAGGAGAGGGATAAACAGAGGGAGCTGAAGGCTGTGGTGGAGAAGCCATCCTGTGATGAGGCTATCCATAGCATCCAGGTGAGGTGGAGACGGAGGAGAAGTCTGGGGGAGAGCTACTGTGTGAGAGGAGGGGAGGGTCCTGGCAGCATAATAGGCTGGGGACACTGGCTCCCTCCAGTCTTTTGTAGTCCTGGCCTTCCTCTCTGGCTTCTCTCCAGCACCAAACCCAGACCCAAGGCTCTATTGTTAGAGGCCGCCTCCTACAGCTCCCAATGGCTCCAGAGTGCAAGAGGTCACTAGAATTGTGACTTTGTTTCTTCTTTGCTTGACAGAGGGGTGAGTCAGTTGGAAAGTCCCTCTGAACAGCAGGTGTCCAGCTTCAGAGAAAACTTAATGAAGTCACCAGGTGTGGTGGCGCACGCCTTTAATCCTAGTACTTGGGAGGCAGAGGCAGGAGGATCTCTGTGAGTTTGAGGCTAGCCTGGTCTAAGAAGCAAGTTTCAGGACAGACAGGGCTGTTACATAGAAAAACCCTCCTTTGAAAAAGAAAACAAAACAAATTAACAAAGTCAAAAAAAAAAAAAAAGCAAAAGGGCACATGTCCCCTCATGGCCCACAGATGTTCACCGCAACTTTGACCCAAGCTGAGAAAACTTGTATGCCCATCACACCGGACAAACACTGGTGCAGCCTTCATGAGCCGCTGCAAAGGGCCATTCGTGAATCACTAACACCATGGTGTGGAATGAAGTTAAGATAGACAAGTTTGGCTTGTGTGATTCCTTCTGTGTAAACCAGAAACTCACGAATGCCAGTACAAAGCAGATTCCCCGGGAAGACCTAGGAGGGTAAACAGGGCTGGGAGGATGGGAGACAGGAAGTACCAGGGGCACAAAGAGCTGGGGGTTCATTATCTTGACTTGGTGGCAGCTTTCAAGGTGTTCTTCAGATTTATCAGAACATTAATTTATACATGAGTGCAGTTTCTTGTAAGTCTTACTAAAATAAAAGTCGAGTAGACTCTTTCTTTGTGGAGCTTATGCGTGTCACTTATTCCTGGGACACTGAATGGAATCTTGTCTCAAGCCCCACTCCAGAGCCTGGGCCATCTGGAAGTGCCCCTCTCCCCTACTCCATCCTGAAATGGAGCTTCATGTTGGGACACATCTGGGAGAATTAGTGTCCCTTGGGTGGTGGGGTTGAAGTAAATCTATGAGCTCCTTTGTCCTCAGATAGATGGTGTTGGGGAGCCCACCTCACTGGGTGTAAGATACCAGAAACATATTGGGATTGGGGAGTGGGCAGGTCTGAATCCTGGCTCCATCACTTCCATAACTTCTCTGAACCTCAGATTCACAATCTGTCAATTTATTTTATTTTTGTTTTTAATATTGGAGATGGAACCGAGGGCCTTGTGTGTGCAAGACAAGCTCTCTACTATAGATTTGTTTTCAATCCTTTTTTTATTGTTTTTGAAATAGCATTTCAAAATGCTGTGTAGCTCTGGCTGACCTAGAACTTATTCTTATTTTCTGTGGATTGGTGTTCTGCTCGCATGTATGTCTGTATGAAGGTGTCAAATCCCCTGGAACTGGAGTTACAGCCAGTTGTGAGCTGCCATGTGCATGCTGGGAATTGAACCCAGGTCCTCTGAAAGAGCAGCCAGTTCTCTTAACCGCTGAGCCACCTCTCCAGTGACCTAGAACCTGATATGTAGATCATGCTGGGCCCCAACTCAGAGACTCTGTCTGCTTTGCTTCCAAGTGCTGAGGTTAAAGACATGCACCACCACACCCAACCTTCTGTCAAACTTTCACATGGAGGGAATGTTGTGACCGACAAAGCACAGCGCTGCAGCCATTTGGGACTCTTCACAGTGACCCCTGCTCAGCCACCTGAGGAACTGCTTGTTAGAGGTCCTCACAGTCTCTCTGAAGTGTCCTCTTCAGTGAATTGGGCCAGGGCCACAGCATTCTGTCCATTGTGGTAGCTCTGCACCTGCAGCCTACAGAGTCTGTCTCCTGTTGTCTCATGGTGTGTCTGTGTCACGGTGTGTCCACGTCACGGTGTGTCTGCGTCACGGTGTGTCTGCATCACGGTGTGTCTGCATCATGGTGTGTCTTTGTTCATGGTGTGTCTGCGTCACGGTGTGTCTTTGTTCATGGTGTGTCTGCGTCACAGTGTGTCCACATTCATGGTGTGTCCGCGTTCATGGTGTATCCACATTCATGATGTGTCCGCGTTCATGGTGTGTCCGCGTCACGGTATGTCTGCATCAGCGTGTGTCAGCATCACTGTGTGCTAAACGTGTCCATGTTCCTGCTGGACTAGTGGATTCTTCACAGCCAGGGATTAGATGTCACTCACCTTTGAAGCTTCAGGGTTGGTTTTACAGATGTGAATACAAACAAATGCATGGCATAGCAGGGTGGGCGTGGCCGTCTCAGGAGGTGAGAGTTCTGATCCAGTAAGCCTTGTGTGAACCTGACCCTGTCTCATTGGTTCTTCCGTAGTGATGAGGAGAAGTCAACCAGCTGGGTGCACCCTGGTACAAACTCACCCATCCAGAGTGGCTACTGCTCCAGCCCAGGTAAGGAGTCACCTGCCATTGTATACTTTGCAGTTAATGAGGAGACGGACATAGGAGCCCTTGGCCCCAGACCTGCTTTAACCCCTCCTTTGCCATGGGTAGACTCATCCTAGGCTCCAGACGGCCCCTGGGGAGTAGTGCAGAGCACCTCTAAGGGGTACATTTCTTCAGATCTTAGAGGGCAGATCAACCTAAAGGTTGCCTCTATCCTGGGCCCCAGCCCCAGAGCTGAATGCTAAGTTGGGCTGTTTTCCACCTGTGCTGCTTAATTCAGCCGCCCTCAGCCATGTGTGCTAGAGAGCGGCGGGAATGTGGTCGGCCTACAGTGGACTGGAAGTAATTTTAATCAATTTAAATGCAAATAGCCCTTGGTGGCTGGTGGAACTCCTTCAGCTGGGGAGAAAGAGGCCAAGGCTAACATTGATCTTCTTGCCCTCTCAGATCTCCCAGGCTAGTGGGAAAGGTAGATGTGCACAGGCCAATGACACACAAGAAACAGCCAGAGAAATATTTCATTTGGGGTTGCAGGGGAAGTGGTCCGGGGAATCAGAAGGCTTGGACTGCAAGCTAGCGAAAGGCCTTCCTTGAGAGGCCGGGAGGGAGAGGGGCATGAACAGTATTGTAGGAACGCTCCTGGCCCTTTATAGTCTGTACGTGGCCAGACACCAGCCTCGGTCACTCACAGGGCACAACTCAACTTTTGGACTTGCTGGGTTAAGGATTTGACTGGCCCAGAGCCTACTCCGTTTAGATCTGGGCTGGAATCAGAGCTGAAGGAGGCTTCAGGGACCACGGAGCTCAACCCTTGCATTTTAGGGGAGGAAAATGAAGGTCAGAGAGGAAGTGCTTGGCTCAAGGCCACCTGGCTAACAAGCAAAGTAGGGTCCTGGCGAGAAGCAAGTTCCGAGGTGCAGAGACCTAGTTCCGGTGGCAGCTAGCTCTCCTTGCTGTTGCTTGGCTCCTCTGGGACTTTGTTTCTGCATCTGTGTAAGTGGGAGAGGATTGTGAACCTTACAAGGTGGTAGCAGTGCAATGCAAAAAGGCTGGCACCACAAGAGGTGTTGGCGGGGGGGGGGGGGGAGCGGGTGTTGCGGTTGCCACTGTCCCATCTCCAACTCAAGCGCAGTGAGGCCCCCTGCCACCATGTTGCAGCTGGTTTCTTCTGCTGGCTGGTTGTGCTGGTGCAGGGCCTCAACTGCTCCAGTTGAGAGCAGTATTGCCCTAGGTAGGACTTAGAAGGTTCTGAAGAGCCTGGGGGACAATTCTTTCCACATTGGGTGCAGCTGACTGGTTATCCAAGGCTGGGAAGGAGTTAAGATGCCCCCAAAGCTTGCTGGGAGGGCAGCTGCCCGAGCGGGCACTCCGCCTGGACAGGAACATAAGCGCTCTTGGTGTTGCCCAGGCAGAGAGGGCAGTGTGGAGGGAAGTTGCTAGAAAAGGCAGAGGACAGAAACCACCCTGGCCTCTTTCCCAGCACATCACAGTGGCAGGATTATTTATGATTCTGACCCAATGGGGATCCCTCTACTTGGGGAGGCTGCCAGCCCACACCCTTCTGAATGGGAGCGTCCTCCCACGGGGACAGAGGGGAACAAGCAGCATTTATGGAGCCACACAGAGGCAAGAGTGTAGGCTTTGGAGGTGGCACTCACATCCCAGCCCAGGCACTTCCTGTGTGGCCTCAAGCCGATTAACAGGACTCAGTTTCCCTCTTGGTCTGACACCCAGTACACTGCACACTGTACGTTAGCTATAGTACTAAAGGTGCCGCTGATGTCTGAGAAGAGCTACTCCATTGAGTGCTGGCTGCTGAGACCGTATGGTTTTCCTCTGCACCGCTTCCTGGGGGAACCAGAGCTGAGCTCCACTGTCTTGTTCTGCTGACACCAGCAATGATGGACGCACAGGATCTTCATAAATATAAGTGACTACAATGATGGGTCAAAGGTGGACCAGCCACTCTCCCGAGCTCGGGCTCTGCTCTTTGAATGTGTGACCCGAAGCAGGTGGTAAGATCGTGGGATACTCAGACTACCAGTGCGTGGCTGGCCGTGCCTTGTAACCTCTAAGGCAGGTTTGGACTGAGCAAGAGAAGCAATGAGTGCCAAGAGAATCTGCTCCCATTTCCCTCTATGTCAGCCAAGGGGCTCCCGCTCCCTGTAGGAGGAGTGGTCTCCACCAGCCCTGGCTGGTGTACATTCTCTCTGTGCTGGGAAGGTGGGACCTGGCTAGTATCTCTATTTTGGTGGAGTGAGCAAGTGTACTGGCTAGTCTTATGTCAACTTGACTCAAGCTAGAGTCATCAGAGCGGAGGGAGCTCAGTTATGAAAATGTCTCTGGAAGACCAGACTGCAGGCAAGTGTGGGGTATTTTCTTTCTTTCTCTTTTTGGTTTTTTGAGACAGGGTTTCTCTGTAGTTTTGGAGCCTGTCCTGGCACTCGCTCTGTAGACCAGGCTGGCCGTGAACTCACAGAGATCTGTCTGCCTCTGCCTCCCGAGAGCTGGGATTAAAGGCGTGCGCCACCTTTAAGAGCATTTTCTTTTCTTTTTCCTTTTAGATTTATTTATTTTATGTGCATTGGTGTTTGCCTGTATGTGTGTCTGTGTGAAGGTGTCAGATTCTCTGGAACTGGAGTTATAGGCAGTTGTGAGCCACCATGTGGAATCGAACCCAGGTCCTCCGGAAGAACAGCCAGTGCTCTTAAGCGCTGAGCCATCTCTCCAGCCCCAAGGGCGTTCTCTTAAGTAGTGAGTGATTGATACCAGAGGGCTGAGCCCATTGTGGGAGGTGCCAACCCTGGGCTGGTGGCGCTGGGTTCTATAAGAAGGTTATGATGAGTAAGGCAGTAAGCAGTACCTCTCCATGACCTCTGCATCAGCGCCTGCCTCCAGGTTCCTGCTCTGTTTGAGTTCCTGCTCCCACTTCCTTTGATGATGAACAATGAGTTAGACTTGTAAGCTGAATAACCCTTTCCTCCCAAGGAGCTTTGGTCATGGTGTTCCATCGCAGCAGTAGTGGCCCTGCGGTAGCAGGTTGAGTCAGGACTTACCAGGACTCTGGATATGGTATCTATAGTGCTTCCTGGTTAAGGTCAGCTTCCTCCGTGATTCAACCCTTGCCACTCTGAGATTCTGCCGTTGATGTCTTGGAGTTTCTCTGTGGATACTTTTTCTCTGAGATGCCAGTGAAATTCAAAAGCCCGTCTGTGTTTTCTGGGATCCTCAGCGCCTGTTTAAAGCAGCAGTTTGGAGGTCTTAACGCTGGCCTGGGATTCAGAGACTTGTGTCCTAATTAGATTTTGGGTGTTAAGGACCTTTGAGTCCTGGGTGAGCCACACACCCTTGGCCCCAGCTTTGACCTCTGTGAGGAGGTCAGAGGACCCCCTGCGGACCTTACAGGATAGGTGTCTGTGGGTTCCCTCTATGTCTGGCTCTGGACCTGGCTCAGAGGTTAGTGGGGTAAACGATAAATACCATAATGCAGTGGTTCATCTGTTGACGTTCATGTGCTCGTTGTCAGAGGACCCCTCTGTCTACAGTCATCTCTCTTCTCATTCATGAAGGCTTGGATATACTTAGATACAATTGGCTATAATTGGATGAAGACTAGAAATAGCGGGCAGAAGTTGCAAAAGCTGTAGCGACTGCTCAGATACTGTGGCTTCCACTGGAGTTTCCCTGCCATTCCAGGCCCCAGGATCCCGGGTAGAAGAGAGATGAGTACCTGCTTCCAGGGCTTCTCAGTCTGTGGTTTTACTTCCTTGCAGGTTTGCCTAAAGGCTGGGAGACGGATTCAACCCCGGAAGGAGCTGTATACTTCATCAAGTAAGTAGATCATTTGCTTTTTTACCTCACCTTTGGTCTGGCTTTTACCCTAGTCATAGATGCCTCCTAGGGAGAGCAAGCGGCTAAGGGATCTGGTCTGTCACCTTAGGTATGGCCACTGGGTCTGTGGGTGGCCCATAGGTACCGAGAAGCACCTGAGAGATAAGAGCATGTGTCATTGGGCCTGAGTGTGACTAGTGTCAGTCACAGAAAGGTTTCTAGGGTAGGGTCCACAGAGTGCTGGGCTGGGCTGCACCAGCCAAATGACTGACTCATCCCAGGTGTGGGAGAGGCTATCATAGATGTCCTGGCAAGGGTTTGAGGGGAAAGAGATGGGGCACTGAGATGTGAAGTGGGGTGTGGAATGTTAGGGGACGGATTCTTGGGAGGAAACAGGCTAGCAATGGCAAGGCTACGCCCAGCTGCTCTTGTTCTCCTGGATGGGGCCTCCGTGGCCCTTGAGATGTGGGGTGTTCTCTTTCTTCTAAGGGATTGGCGAGGTCGTGTAAGCAATGAGTGTTGACTCTGGGGTGGCTGAGCGTAGGCCCTGGGAAGCTGCCTGGCCTGCAGGTAGAGGATGCGACTTCCAGCTTTGAAGGTCTACAACCACACACTTGGACTCATTTCCTTCTGCTGGAACTCAGTGTCTGTTGCTGTCTGTCTGTCTCTTCCCATCTCCCAGAAAGCTCAGTGCCAGCTTCTGCCGGAAGTGAAACTCTCCATGCCCAAGCCTGGGTCCACGACTTCTTTCCTGAGCCACCCCTGTAGCCTGCAGCCACCAAAGAGCCCCAATGTCCACTGCCCTGGTGCTGGGTCACTGTCTCTGCCAGAGATAGCTATACCTTCAGAGAGAAAGGTGCCTTCTAGAGAGGAAGCCCTCCTTTGTTTGAAATCCTCATCTGGGCCTGCTGGCCTATAATCTTGGTTATTCAGGAGACAGGCAGGCGGATCCCAAATTAAAGGCCCACCTAGGTTACATACTAAGCTCCAGGCCAACCTGGGTAACTTAGGGAGACTTAAGGGAAAACATGGTGGAGATACAGCTCAGTGGTAGACACTCGTTTAGCATTTGTGAGGTCCAGTACTCCTCCTCCTAATAATAATAATAATAATAACAACAACAACAGTTAAAAAATGTTCACTCCTAAGGACAACTAGGTGTCATCTTTTTTTTTCAGTCCCTGCCTCAGAACCAGCCAGCACAGATATCAACTTGTTTATTAACCAGATATATATTATTTATTTACTCTATGTACATGGGTGTTTTGCTTGCATATGTGTCTGTGAACCACATGTGTGCATTGCTACCAGAGGCCACATCCCCCAGGAGAGGATGAGTCCCCCAGTACTGGAGTTACAGATGGCTGTGAGCCACCATGTGGGTGCTGGGAATCGAATCTGGGTCCTTTGGAAGATCAGTCAGCGCTCCTAACTGCTGAGCCATCTTTCCCCCACTCCACCTTTTTTGAGACAGAATCTCATTATTTAGCCTGAGTGATCTGGAACTTGTTACATGGATCAGTCTGGCCTTGACCTCACAGAGTCCCACCTGCCTCTGCCTTCCAAACGTGGGGATTAAAGGTGTGCACCACCCTGCATTGCAGTGTTAACTATATTTTTTTAAAAAAACAAAAACAAAAAGCCCTTTTTGCACGTGATCTATTTGGTAATTGCTCTGTTGTCCCGTGACTGCACAGCTAAGCCCTCTGTAAGGGCACACCCAGTCCTTGCTTCACTGCTTCACTTAAACGGTTTCTGCATTTCTCATTCTTTTTTTTTTTTTTTTTTCTGAGACATGGTTTCTCTGTGTAGCTTTGGTGCCTATCCTGGAACTAGCTCTTGTAGACCAGGCTGGCCTCGAACTCACACATCCGCCTGCCTCTGCCTCCCGAGTGCTGGGATTAAAGGTGGCAGCACCACTGCCCTGGCTGCATTTCTCATTCTTATGAACATCATCTTAATATGGTTTTTGGTAAGTGTTCGGTTGCTGGGTTCGTTTGCTCTTTGTTTCATCTCCATCCGTCCTTCATATTCATCACCTAGAGGCTGGAGATGGTTCGGCAGTTAAGAGCCTGTGCTGTCCTTGCAGAGGACCCAAGATGAATTCCTAGCATCCACATCAGGTGGTTCACAACTGCCTGTAACTCCAGCTCCAGGGAACCTCTGTGTGCACCTGCACTCATGGGCCCATACCCACACACAGACATATATAATTTAATAAATAAATAATAAATAATACAAATAATAAATAATAAAAATAAACCTGAAAAATCTTGCCACCTAAGATGGGGTGACCTGTCCATCTCTGTGACCTTCTCTCCCACAAGTGTCCTATTTTGATGTTCTCCCCCTTCATTACATCAACCCCAAACGGGACCTTTGCATGTGCTGCTCCCTAAGCCTGGAGCCCTTTCTTCCTCCTATACCCAGGTATCTGACTCCTACTTGTCAGCTGGTTCTTTTATGATACTTGAGCCAGAACCCATGACGGGCACAGCACCGCCAAACCATGCGCGTCAGCTTGTTTACCTTTTGGTGGAATTCTATTGCTGAGTAATCTTTGAGGAGAGTGTCTGCTCATTTTGTTTTCCATTATCCTAGTATCTTTCCGCTGCACTGTAGGAACCCAGTATTTACTGAAATGGGTGGGTAGGTGAAAAAAATGGGATATAAATAAGAACACAATTAATTACTGCTGCAGATACCAGTCTGTAGCTTTTCTCCAGAGCCCCTCCATTCAGTGTGTGCCAACATGAATGGTTACCTCTGCATCCCTCTTATAGGCAGATAGAGAGCCTCACCTTCCCTTCCCTCCCCTCCCACATGTTCATTGCTCCTCCCGTCTCCTAAGCGGCCTAGTTCCCAGCATCCCTGAGGCCACAGCCCGAGGTCATCCCTACCTAGACCTTTCTAGTAGCTTCTCCATTGATCTTCTTGTCCCCGGGTCAGAGTGTGCAAGAGTGTCCCCACCTCCCCAGTACAAGGTGTTCATATTATTCTCCACGAAAACCCTTCCACATTACCATTGCTTCTAGGGCAAGGCCTAAATTCCGTTTTCCAGCCTGTCCAGGACTTCCTGACTGGGTTCAGCACTGTCCTCTTAGTCCTGCTTCCTGGCCACTCTCCTCCAGCCATGCCAAGTCTCTGGGGTTCCCTCCTCACATACTTCCTTTTCATGCACAGGAAACCTTGTGCACGTTGCTCCCTCTATGTGAGGACCAGTCCCCTCGTCCCTCCCACGTTCTCTCCTCTGTGGGGAAGCCCACGTGCATCCCAATTGTTTATTTCCACACACGCCCACTTTCCTCCATCAGCCATTCTCTATCCCCGGCGTGCACCCAAGTTTTGGAAATCCAGATTGCTGGCCTTCCCCAGAGTTCCTCACTCAACTTGATTTCTCCAGGCTGCCAGCTGAAGGGGATCTGCTGTTCTGGGACCACTCGAGAACCATGAGACTCCTCAAGGGGCAGGGTGACCCAGGGATGCCTATGAAGTCTGGAGAGAGACACGATTATCTTACCGTGTATTATGATGAAAATGTCCCCAGCCTGTGACAGCAGTAGCCTCTCTCGGAGCACAGGGCTTTACAACACTACCTCACTTAACCATTTGGTAAAGGAGGCTCTGCCGTCTCTGTTTTAGCAAGTAAGAGGAAAGCTGAGCTGCCTGGCAGCGTACAGAAACCGGCCGGCGAGGAGTCGCTGTGGGTAGTTTCACTGCTGTGTCCTCACCGTGGTACCACAGCTGCCCTCAGCATCCTCAGTGCCTGGGGCTTCATGCCCCTCACAGGATGAGCACACCAGTGAATGAGTGACCCCCGAATGCCCTATCTCCTATGAACAGTCAATTATCACCAAGGCTTCTGACATTTGGTAGGGAGGTAAAGCAGAAACGATGAAGACTCCACACATGGATCTCAAGAAGTATTTTTTTAAAAAAAGAAAGAGTCGGATGTGCAGACGGTTTGATGAGATGCGTCTCCTAGCATTTCAAGGAGCAAATACTGACATTCTCTGGGTTGGGTTTTTAACAAGTATGATAACTGTATCTCATTAATCCCGTCCCTTCGTGGTATTTGGAAGGCAGGTCTCATGGTATATGCTATTGATGCATTGCTCCAGTGTGCTGAGGTTTTAAAAGTGGTATTTGCCAAGTATGGAGGAGATGTGAGAAGAGAAAAAGCTAATAGGGAGAGAGGGTGGCTAGAACTCATTGTGGGCCTGTGTGCACTTACCAGACTAATCCACAGGAGGGCAGCAGAGCACATATGGTCCACAGTCCAGGCCTTCAAAAGCATTTGTTGGGTAACAACCCCCTGTATCACTTGCCAGGAGCTGGGGGTCGTCTTGACCTTCCCTTACTGCAGTTCTGTCCCTGTGGGTCTGCTGGACTTCTGAACAGACTGCATAAAAGCAATTCCTAGCCAATAGGACGTCTGGCTGTGGTCCTCCGCTTCCTTCTCTAGCAGCCTGTTGAGGAACAGGTCTCTTCTGTCTTCCAGAGTGCCGCTCCCTCCAGAGAGCTGTCAGGGCAGGAGCCTCGGCAGGCAGAGAGGTGGCTTATAGAACCACGCCCTGATAACCTTTACCTCTCCCGCTCCTCCACCCAGGGAGCCCCGCCCAGCCCTAGCAGTCCTTCCTGCTCTGGTCTGAATACTTCCTGCAGGAAGGCGCCAGGTGGGCAACTGGACACTGGCTTGGATGTCTGGTGCACCCAGGCACTGCTCTGGTCATTCCAGGGATTGCTGGGAGACAGACATGCAGAAGGCAGGGCTCTGCCCACAGGTGTTCAAGAGCCAGATGATGAAGCCCATATAGTTTCCTAAAGGCTGTGCAGGCCAGCAAGCATCCAGCAGATGCCCAGCCTGTGGGTTCCCAGGGGCGACACTCTAGGCCCTAAAGTGGAGCCAACCAGAACTGCCTTGCTGTCCTTTGTACAGGGTGGAGGAGAGAGGCCCCAGAACAGCAATTCTGGTATAGTTTTCCTGTCAGCTCTGTCCCAAGAAAGGCAAGTGTCACTCAGGACAGAAAAGAACGAGACAGACAAGCAGATCTGAGGTGCAGGCAACCCGCTCTTACAGGTGAGGAAAGCTGAGGCCCAGCAGTCAAGCGCCTACTGCATAGGTGTTGTGTTAGTCGGGGGTGGCGCTGAGTCTGGAACCCGGGTTGTCCATCAGTTTAGTGATCACCAGGACCATGTGGGGACTGGGGAGAGGTGATGCTCTTTGAGGGTTGTGAAGAGTGAGTGAGGTGAGCTTGGGCCTGGAGCAGGAAGGCAGGAGGACCACAGAGGCTCTTTTTAGGGGGGAGGTATCCTCCTCTCTCAGGCCTCCTCCTCAGCCTTTCCCAGGAGCAGTTTGCTTCTCAGCTGGGCTAACAGAGGGAAGATTTAGACTTGGCAAAGAATACATGCTTTCTCAGCTCTACCTCCTTCATCCTGCCAGCCCCATAAGCCCTTGTACATCTCCCATTTTGCTCCCCAGCAGGAAGGCACTGTGCCCAGCCCAGTCATCCGTTTGGCTTCTCATACCCCCTGGAGCCTCCATAGCCCTTAGAAGCAGCCACCCTTCTGGCTCAGACTTCTAGGTGAACCAGAGTCTTGTCTGGAACTCTTGTTCTCTGTCTGCCAAAGAGGAAACCCGCCCAGCAGGCCTGTCTGTTGGCTGCCCTCTCCGCTTGCCTGAGGATTGTGTGGCATATGGGCTGGGGTCCTTGTTCCCTTCCGTTCCACTCTTGTGTACTGGGGTCTCTTTCCCAACCCTGCTTTGCTCCATCAACTTCTTAAGGCCAGAGACTCCTCAAGAGCCCCTCGTTTCTGGCGGCCTAGAAGCCAACTCGGCCCCACCTGTACCAGGCATGCTTGCCAAGTCCTGGAGAGCTGGGTAGGTGAGCTGGGGCTGGCACTGGGCCCTTACTCACAACTTCCCTGCCCCTTTAGCTGAGAGGCTTTCCCTGAGTCATTGAGGGCCAGCCTGGCAGCTTATCTAGCTGAGGGGAGAGGAGGGAAACCCTCTCAAGAGAGCAGCTAGGCTTCTGTGTGCTGACCTGCTCCGGGAAGAGTTGAGGATTGTCCCTTAGGTACCTCGCCAGCTCTTGACTTTACCCCATCAAAGCATCTCTATATCTCCACTTCCCTAATCTATCTCTTCCTGGGTGCTAGGAGGGAGGTGTTCTCTTGTACCTTCTAAAGTAAGTTTTTTTTTTTTTTTTTGTTTTTGTGGTTTTTTTTTTTTTTTAGAAAAGTACTCCAGGTGGCAAAAATGATGCTCACACATTGTGTGAGACTCACTCAGACTTGAGTGGGGGAGAGGATGTTTTTCTGCTTTGTTTGTCCCCACCCCCCTTTTGGGACAAGGTCTCACGTAGCCCAGGCTGACCTTGAACTCATCAAGTAGCCAAGGATAGCTTTAAGCTCCTGATTCTCTTGCCTATACCATATTTTATGGGGTGCATGTTTTGAACCCAGGGTCTTATTTCATGGGTCCTGGACAAGCATTCAATCAACTGAGCCAGCATCCGCAGCCCAGGCTGCTTTTTATGTTTTCAATCAAGACAGCCCATTAACAAATGATGACAGAATTACCATGTGGGCGGGGCCTTGCAGGGGTTTGTCGTTTAATCCCCGCTTCTTGAGACGTTTAGAAGTGACCTCAGTAGTGTGGTCCTCAGCTTTGGGTCCAAGGTGCAGCTGAGACGTAACCCTGGAAACGAAGGGCAAAATCACTCCCATCTCTTTCTGATCCTGGTTTTGAACCGCTTCCATTGCACGACATAGAGAATCTACTTTCCAGGGAAGATGGGAAAGGAGGGAAACTGAGGCACAGAAGAGGAGCGAGACGGGGGGGGGGGGGACGACGTTTACTGTTTACAGCAGAAGTGGGGCTGTAGCATTATTTAGCACTTCCCATCTCTCTGCCCATCAATCTTGCGGAACACAGGTGTTGGGGCGTGGCTAGCATCCCCATCCAAGGTCACCAGAGACCAGTCTGGGTTGAAGATGAGATCCTGGTGCTTTATAGATGAGTCCCAGCTCCCTCCTAATGTTTTTCCTTTAAATTCGTTGTGCCGGGACAGGACCCCAGTAAAGTCCTCCTGATACCTGGCGATGGTCCTTCTGTATGGAGATGGTCACAGAACTGAAAGGCCACTGCTAGGCAGGCTGGGTGATGAGGCCCCCACCATAGTGCCAAGCCCACGGGCGAAAATTTCTAGCTTTTCAAGTCACTCGTGGGAAGATTCTGAAAATGCTGCTTACCCATATGCAGGCCCAGATGCCCTCTGGGGGGCAGCCTTGCCCTGGCTGTGGGAGGCGGAGAAGGCTGTGCCCACCAACCCCTTCTTCTTTGCGGGGAGGGCTGCAAGGGTGGTTAGCAGCTTGTCACTGGTGTGGATGGAGTTAAACCTTTCCGGGGGACTATTTACTCCTGATCCTAAGTGACAGCTTGGGGAGGGAGAGTCACGTGGTCCTGAAATCCCCACGGGAGCCGATGGAGCATGCCCAGCTGCTTCTGCCTGGGAAAGGTGCTGGATCCTGCAGTAACCACAACAGCATCCTCTCCCCGGAGCCAGGGACCTGCTAGCGGGAAGGATGACTGATTAGACCAGATTAGATCCAGTGCCCCGCTCTTCCGAAGGGGTCCCCAGGGGCGGGGGAGGAGGACCCCAGCTGGCCCAAGCTGGGGGAGGGGTGCCTCCGGAATCGCACTTAGCGCTCTCAGCGCGGGATCACACCTCCGAGGCCCAACCGGTGAGTCCGTTTAGGTGCATCAGATCTAGGAGGTGGAAGAAGAAGGCTGGGCTGGGGTAGGGCTGGCAGCCTGCGTTGGCCACGCAGGCCAGGGTTGAATGCACTGCAGTGAACTGCCTTCTTCATCCTCAGCCTTGGCAGCCTTACTTGGGGATCATGGATGGTGAGAATGCTAATTATAGCCTTTCTGTGACCTCACCCCCTTCAGAAGCTCCAAGAAGAGCCGACACCGTCTGAATTGATTATATTTGAATTGCTTCCCTGGGAGAGGGCAGCTTTGGGGCTGTCAACCTCTCCAAGGTCCAGCCCCACCCTACCTCTAATCTTTTAGGAAAGAGAGGTGGGAAGGTTCAGAGGTCAGGTTCAGGTCGGAGGAGGCTTTCCTTTAGTGGGAGGGGTCAGAGGCGCTTGGTTTCTTAGGGGGCGTCTGCGGTTCACTGGGTAGCTGCTGAAGGGTATGTGGGCAGGGGGTGATGAAGAGGGAAGGGACAGGCAGTGTTGATAAAGGAAAAGCAAGCTGCTTTTTAGAGCCCTGGGACTGGGCTATTGTGTGAGAGTCTGGGGATGAAGTGGCCAGCAATGGGCAAGGGAGGGGGAGGGGTGAGGAAAGAGGAAAAAGGAGGAGGGAGAAGCAGCTTCAGGGAGATGCCCTTTGAGACTGCAGGCCAATCTGGCCAGGAGACCCTGGATGCAGGGAGAGGCGGGCCAGGGCATGATGGGAGGAGGTGATAGGGGGTAGAGGGGGAAGAGAAGGACACGGCTTCCAGTAAGTGTCTCAAGAAGTGGTGGCCTTCAGGACTGGGCAGCTCTTTCCAAATCCCTCTAGACCTCTCGCTCTCCATCTGGCATCTTCCAGTAGCGCACTCAGGCACGGGTCTCCAGCATGCGTGGGCGGAGCCCTGGCTGGCACGCCTCTGCTGGAGCCCTTGTCCAGATGGCTGCGGGCACTGCAGGTGCCGGCTCAGTCCCCAACCCCGGGCCTCGGAGCCTTGTGGAAGTGGGGAGGATTCTGTGGCTGCAACTGTCCAGCTACAACCTCCACCTCTGGGCAGCTGAGGTTTTGCTTGAGCAAGAGTCGAGCCCATCCTGCTGGCAGAGAGGGGGTGGGCCCCTGTCACAGAGTCTCGGCCGGCGGCAGGAGGGAGAGGGGGGCAGGGCGGCGGTGCCTCCAGAGCGGTGGCAACAGCAGCTCCGGCACCGGCATAAACACCGAGCTTTCCTTGCAGAAAGGGTTCTATGTCTCCGCACAACCGCACAGAGTGCTGGGCCGCAGATATGAATTATTAAAAGCCCTTGGTTTCCCCACCGGGCTACGAGGTGATAAACGTGTTAGCGCCGTGTGTAATTAATCCTGGTGGCGTGCTGCGTGGGCTGGAGACAAAGGGGCCTCCCTCCCCCCAATTCGGCTGCTTTTTCTTTTTTCACAGGAAGGCTATGGTGCAGGACGCATTACATAGATAATTACATTTAGTGCGTCTGCCTGGATGATTGAGTTGGATTCTTCCTGCTCGGTGCAAATGAAGTAATTACTGAGGAAATAGAGGAGCCGGGCGCCTGCCCTGGCAGAGCTGCTGTCACAACCCCCCTCATCTAGGCCCAGTGGCGCCCAGGGGTGGGCTCCGCAGGGGAGCCCTCAGCTCCTAGAGCTGACCTGGACTGCACCCCAGACGGGTGAGTTGCCACTGGGAGCTGAGCAGGCTGCGGCTGATGCTCCTGTTTCCTCGCCGCCTTGGCAGGAGCAGCCCCTTTGATGATCACTGGGCATCCACTTGGCCCCAGGGGCAGGGCAAGAGGAAAGGTGGCTGGGCTAGTGAGAGCTTGGCCTGCTGGACAAGACCCAAGCGGGAGGTTGACATAGCGGGGCAAGTTGTCGTGAACGTTTCTCTAGTTAAAATGCTCTCAGAACCAAACTTCTTTGGGGAGTAAGTGGGGAGTAGGGAGTTGTGACATCTACTTCAGCTAGACTCTTGGTGTGTGCACGTCCCGGCCACTGGTACTCCGTAGAGTCTCTCAGCACCTGTCTCTACTTGCCTCTCTCCAGGCCCCTCTGAGCCCTCGGACAGCCTGGGGAAATCCAGAGTTCTTACTTCACAAGAACTTCCTGCGTGGTGGGAACAGTCCCTGTCTGAGTCAGCCCCTGAATTCCTCCCTTTGGTTCTAGTGCTTCCAAGCTTCACAAAACATACAGGCTTCGCTTTCACACGGGATTAAAAAAAAAAAAGTGTTGCTTTTGAAAGCGCTGTTTATAGTCTGCATGTGGGTGCAGTGTATTTTGCATAGCCGTTTTTGAACATGTGAGGCTGTCAGCTTTATTTTCCTTTACAAATAAACACAATATGTACATTTTGTTGTTTATGAGGGTCCTCCCGTGCTCCTCTGGTATTTAGGATTTTTCCCCCTTAGTATAAACCTCAGGGCACAGAACTGATATGATGGTTTATACTTCAAAAACTCAATTCTGTGTTAAAATAGTTATTAAACATAAAAACAGGAAAAAGATTTGGTATCTAATCCAAAAATTTTAGTTGATGTATCTTTTTAGAATTCATTCACAAACATGAGTCGACTTGTTATGACAATATACATACATGCCATAAAATTTTGTTTTGGTTTTGAGAGAGGGTCTCATTGTAGGTCTGGCTGGCCTGGAATTTGCTATGTAAACCAGGCTGTCCTCAAACTCACAGACACCCGTCTGCCTCATAAGCTGGGACTAAAAGTATGTCCTAATATGCCTGAACCATTCAGATTTTTGGCCACCTGTATATTATTGTCATATAAGCATTTTCCATCTCATATTTTTATAGTATTTAAAGTAGTTTCTAAGTATTTCATTACATTTGTTCCAATTTTTCATCTTCATATTAAATTAGCTGTTTCTAAATTTTCACCTTCTATAAATAATTGTAAATGAAATATACATATTCCAATCATTACACATATCAGTGATATTTCCCTCTTAGGTTACATTTGTAAAAATAAAATTGCTACATATTTAAAAATATTTGGATAAAGTTTATCAAATTTTATATTCAAAAGCACTTGTTTACATTCCTAGTTGCTGTGTATAAGAATGCATTTTGTAGCTGGGCTGTGGTGGTGCACGCCTTTAATCCCAGCATTTGGGAGGCAGAGGCAGGCGGATCTCTGTGAGTTCGAGGCCAGTCTGGTTGACTGAGTGAGTTCTAGGATGGCCTGGGCTACACAAAGAAACCTTGTCTCAAAAAAAAAAATGCATTTTGTAGGGCTAGAGAGATGGCTCAGTGGTTAAGAGTATGTACTACTCTTCAGAGGACTGGAGTTCAGTTCCCAGGACCGACTTTAGGCGCTCACAGTCACCTGTGACACCAGCTCCAGGAACATCTGACACCTCTGACCTCCAAAAGCACCTGCACTCACATGCCCACACTCGAAATCCCACTCCCGACAATTTTTTAAATGAAATAATATTTTTTTAAAAGAATGCGTTTTGCAGGTCAGCGGAGATGGCTTACTCCGTAGTGTTTGCTGTGCAGATCATGGGGCCTCATCAGTATGGCTGTAATCAGCACCGGAGAGAAAGAGGATCCTTGGGTTTTGCTAGCTAGCTGGTCTAGCCAAATTCATGAACAACAGATTCAGTGAGACCCTATCTCAAAAAATAAGGTGAAGAACAGTAGAGGAAGATACACAACATTGACAAACATGAATGTGCGTGCGCACGCGCGCGCACACACACGCACACACAAAATTCTGTGACATGACTTATAGCATCTTTTATGGTGTCAGTATGTTTTTCTTCACTGTTTCAACTCCTTGGATGAGTGGTAAGATCTAGTATTTTGTGTTTTGTGTGCCATCTCCTCAAAAGCCAGAGCAGTGTGCTATTGGGCATACAGGGGGACAGGTGGTATTG
Source organism: Arvicola amphibius (assembly GCF_903992535.2). Lineage (NCBI taxonomy): Eukaryota > Metazoa > Chordata > Mammalia > Rodentia > Cricetidae > Arvicola > Arvicola amphibius. The sequence continues at coordinate 86,893,295 of NC_052058.2, read as the reverse complement.
AGGTGCCCGTTCATCTCTGTAGACCTGTAGACGCTGGTTCTTATTGTGCGCATTCAGGCAGTGTGGAGATACCTGTGTGCCCTGGAGGATGAACATTTGGTCCTAGGCTTTAGGCTGCTCACCTTCCCTGGTTTGTGCCTTCCTGGGATTGGCAGGAACTCTGCTTCTCAGGGAGCTGACTTAGAGTGCTTGGTGAAGGTGAGGTCTCGTCTTAGCATTGAAGTCACCGTCCATCCTGTCTGACTCATACTTACCTGAGAAGATCATGTGTCTCTAATTGCAAATGCCAATTTGCTTCTAATTAGTCAAATGCTTGCAATTAGCCTGTTAAGTTCCACCGGGCTCTGGGTCTGGAGGTTGTATTCTTGATTTTGTTTGTTTCCTGGGTCATCATGAACACCAGTGGTTATCTGAGGCCTGCAGTCAGTTTGCCTCACCTGAACCTGGGGCTATCTCACTGCAGATAGGAAAGAACAGTAGTGGGGACACAAAGCTGTTTTGATGGGTTATGAATGGGAGCATGGTGCTGCTCAGAGGCTTGCTAGACTTACAAGTGAGGCATAGAATCTTGGTTCCCTCTTATTTCTGCCCCTCTGATATTCTTCTTCTCTAAGATAGGAGTAATTCACTGTGAACCAGGGGGTCCTAGTTTGAAATTTTTTTCCCCAAGACAAGGTCCTACAATATTGTAAAAATAAAAAGGGGGGAGGGTGGAGAAATGGCTCAGTGGTTAAGAGCACTTGATTGCTCATCCACAAGACTCATGTTCAGTTCCAGCACCCACATGGCAGCTCACAACTGTCTGTAACTCTAGTTCCAGGGGACCTGACCCCCATGGCAAAACACCAATGCATATAAAACAAAAACAATATTAATTTTTTTTTAAAAAATTGTAAAAAAAACCCCAAAAAACAAAAACAAAAAACCCTTATAATTCAGAGTCTAACATGGCCCAGAAAGACTCTCCTGTTAGGTCAGAGTTCTCAACATATGGGTTGTGACACCCACACCCCCAGCGACAGGGGGTGCATATCAGACATCCTGAATATCAGATATTTACATTAAGATTCATAACAGTAGCAAAATTACAGTTATGAGGTAGCAACAAAATAATTTTATGGTTAGGGGAGTCACCACACACGAGGAACTGTGTTAAAGGTAATAAAGATCGCAGCATTAGGGAGGCTGAGAACCACTGTGCTAGTTAGGTAATCCGACAGGAAAACAATTTTCCCAGACAGAGATGTGGGGGTCTTCTTAGCTTTGTGGCTTTGAACGAGTTCCTTCACTTTCCTAAGTGTTGGTGGCTCTGTCAGCAAAGTGAGACAACATGCTTGTATGGATCAATCAAGAAACCTTACACGCCAGGTGGTGGTAGCGCACATCTTAATCCCAGCACTTGGGAGGCAGAGGCAGGTGGATCTCTGTGAGTTCGAGGCCAGCCTGGTCTCGACAGGACAGGTCTCCAGAACAGCCAGGACTACACAAAGAAACCCTGTCTCCAAAACGAAAAAACCAAAACCAAAACCAAAAACCAAAAACGAAAAAGAAAAGAAACAAGACTTTACAGGAGGCACCCGGAGCATAATCAGCAAAAATAGAAGGGTTAGTGTGTCTTCATCACTGCCATAGTTCATGGAGAGACAGCATGTGCATGCAGAGACATACAAATCGCATGTATGTTGACTCCTGGATGTGCTCAGAGTGGGAGAAGGGTGAGAGGTCCGGAATTAGGCTGCATGGCAGCCAGTGGCTACTCGGTCTGCAATGAGAGGCGACAATAGTTCTGTAAGAGGTGTGGGTGGCAGTGCAATGGCTCAGCAAGAGAAGGAGTTTACTCCCAACCCCAAAATCTTAGTTCCACACCCGGGACCCACACGGTGGGAGGAGAGAAGGGACTCCTGCAGGTTGTCGGGTGGCACTGTAATGTGTGTGCATGCATACACACACACACACACACACACAGAGAGAGAGAGACAGACAGACAGACACACATGCACGTAGATAGACACACATGCACACATACATGCACACACACACACACACACACACACACACACACACATTGTAATTTGAAAGGTTGGCTGACAGTGGTCTACATACATAGTGAGTTCCAGGGCAGCCAGAAAAAAAAAAAAAGGTTGGCTGGCAGGATCAGGCTTGATGAGGCTTGGGTGATTAAACCAGGGAGGTTTTAGCCTATGGTTCATGCTCCTCCCTGGAGGAGGCTGCTTCATGGGAAATAGAGGTACCAGACAGCAGGAACTTAATTCCCTCGGGCATGTAGGCCTCCCAGCCTGGGCCAATCCTGCCAGCAACATCCCAGCTGCTCAGTAGCCTGGTTGGTCCCCTGACCTTCCTATGCAAGGCAGCCTGGTGGCCATGCTGGGTTGCCACGGTAACTGGCAGCCTCCCAGCTGAGTTGCCTGGGTAACCAGTTGGCTGGTATTTGGGGGAGGGGGTTCTGAGTTGTGGAGTTGGGGGGGGGATCAACCTCAAAAGAGATGGAGAAGGATAGTGTGAGACAAAGAGGTGCTCCCAGGCAGACCCTGTCCTCTTTCCTTCAGGAGATTGGCAGGACAGGATGCTGTGTTGTCTCTGCCCCCACGTATACTTCCACTTGTGTGTGTGTTTCCTGGCGTGGACCATGCAAACACAGGTCTCAGTCCTAACCCCGTCCTCCCCCTGTAAACATAGTTTCCTCATCTGCAAAACAGAGGGACTGGTTTGGATCTGCCTGACCAGCCCAGTCTACTGTGGGTTCCCTCTTCCATCCTGATTCTTTCTTTGGTAGTTGCTTCCCAAGCTGTCACCTGCTTTTATGGTCTGAGCCCAGTTTGGTGGCAGGGGCTGGCATGGGGCTGAGACCTAGAGAGGTGGACCTAAGGAGCTTACCATCCCAATCTGCTGAGGGCGGAGCACGAGTTACACAGGTGAGCATGCCATCAAGAAAGTTTGAAAGGTGATCCCTCGGGGGAATGTTTGTGGGACTCAGGCAGGTTTTCTCTCCTGCTCCAGTAACAAGTGTGTTACCCTTACTTGCCACAGCTTCCTGCTGTGTTCCAGGAAGGCTCCCCCCACCTTCTTCTAAAGATAGCCTTGACCCCTCGCTTGGTTTCACACCCACTGGTGAGTCATCGCGTGGAGTTTGAGAACTCTGAGGAAATGTAGCGAACCCCAGGCTTTCTCTTATATTCTGCACTGAATATTGCCTGTTGGAACCTTGCAACTTCCAACTTGGTTACCTTGTGAAGTAACCAAGACTCAGAGGTCACACTGCTTGCTAGGGTCCCAGAGTCAGAGGTTTAGTGCTCAGATTCATTCTGTTATTTGTCTACTGATTTAGTTAAGGTTTCTTTTCTTTTCCTTCCTTCCTTCCTTCCTTCCTTCCTTCCTTCCTTCCTTCCTTCCTTCCTTCCTCCCTCCCTCCCTCCCTCCCTCCCTCCCTCCCTCCCTCCCTTCCTTCTTTTCTTTCTTTCTTTATTAAGTGTACAGTGTTCTACCTCATACCAGAAGCGTGTAGAAGGAAGTGGCGGGCTGCGTCCCGCCGCCCAGTTCCCAGCAACCGGCTAACTTTATCCGAAATAATTACACGGAAACCGTATTCTTTTAAAACACTGCCTGGCCCATAGTTTCAGCCTCTTATTGGCTAATTCTCACATCTTCCTTTAACCCATATTTAGTAATCTGGGTAGCACCACGAGGTGTGGCTTACCAGGAGAGATCTTAACCTGCATCCATCTCGGAGAGGAGAAGCATGGAGACTCCTATCGCGACTGCCTGAAGCGTCTCCCCCACTCTACTTCCTTGTTCCCACAATTCTGTTCTGTCTACTCCACCTACCTAATTTTCTGTCTCTTAAAGGGCCAAGGCAGTTTTCTTTATTAATTAACCAATGAAAGAAACATAGACAGATAACTCTCCTCCATCAGAAGCGGGCACCCGATCTCACTGGAGATGGTTGTGAGTCACCATGTGGTTGCTGGGAATTGAACTCAGGACCTCTGGAAGAGGAGCCAGTGCTCTTAACCTCTGAGCTATCTCTCCATCCCCCTTTCTTTCCTTCTTTCCTTCTCCCCCCCCCTCTCTCTCTGTCTCTCTCTCTGTCTCTCTCTCTCTTTTGGTTTTTTGAGACAGGGTTTTTCTTTAGTTTTGGAGCCTGTCCTGGCACTCACTCTGTAGACCAGGCTGGCCTCGAGCTCACAGAGATTCGTCTGCTTCTGCCTCCTGAGTGCTGGGATTAAAGGCATGTGCAACCACCACCGCCTGGCTTAGTTAAGGTTTCTATTGTTGTGAAGAGGCGCCACGACCACAGGAACTCTTATAAAGGAAAATATTTACTTGGGGCTGGCTTAAGGTTTCAGAGGTTTAGTCTATTATCATCATGGTGGGAAACATGGCAGCACACAGGCTGATTTGGTGCTGGAGAAGAAGCTGAGAGTTCTACATGTGGATCCACAGGCAGCCAGAAGAGAGAGTGACACTGGGCCTGGCTTGAGCATTTGAAACCTCAAAGCCCACTCTCAGTGGCACACTTCCTCCAACAAGGCCACACCTCCTAATAGTGCCACTCCCTATGAACCTATGGGGGCCAGGTACATTCAAACCACCACAGTACTGAATCTGTTGTCCTGGGCTATTCTTATTCTTTTTTCCTTCCTTCCTTCCTTCCTTCCTTCCTTCCTTCCTTCCTTCCTTCCTTCCTTCCTTCCTTCCTTTCTTTTTGAAACAGGGTCTCACTATGCAGCCCAGGCTGACTTTGAACTCACAGAGACTGGCTAGCTTCTGCCTCCCAAGTGTTGGGATTAAAGGTGTAGATAACCACACCCAGTTGATAGATTCTTTTTATGCAGAGAGAAAGACTTGTCATCTCAACGTGGAGGGCCTGGAACATACCCAGACTGGGTTGTTTTTTTGTCTGTTGTCTTGGGGTGGTTTGAGGAATGATGCAGAAAGAGGAGACTGCTCTGAGGTAATCTGGAGCTCTCTGGGTGAGGGGAGTCAATTGGGGAAGGAGAGCAGGAGGACAGGTGAATCCTCCTGGCGTCTTCTGCCTGCTAAGTTCAGTGGATGTGATGGAAGGTGGGTTCTCTGTTGAGGTTTTAGAGCCACGCCTATGAGTGTCCAGCTTTTGGGAGATGTTTCTGACAGAAAAGGCTTCAACCAGTTCCCAGAGAAAACGGCCTCTCACTTCCTGTCTCCTTTATAGGACACCATGGTGCTGACCAGCAGGAGGCTGCAGCATTTGGGGCCCACCGCAGGCCAAGTTCTATGGGAAATCTCGGAGCCTAGAGGCTGAAGTTAGCGGGGCCTAGTGGGACGGGGCCCAAATGGCTCTGGAGTGCTCAGGCAGCATACTGGCCCAACTCACCTGGAAGATTTAGGAGCACGTGGAGAAATTCATACTGCTCGCTTCCATTTTGAACTGTGTGAGCTCTGTAACCTCATTCTGCTTCTCAGTCAGTCTGACCAGCTTTCCTTTTAAGTGGAGGGTGGCCCTTCAAGAACGGGTGGCTACCCCTCCCTTCTCACCGGGACTTTGCCCTTTGTAAACAGAGTAGACCAAGTGTTTGCAGCCAAGACATGGCCTTACCGTTTGGGTGTATTCCCTTTATAGACCCAGCTGCCAGCCTTGCAGCCTGGACAAGGTTGGGTGGAGCTTGGACCTCAGCAGTGTCTGGGTAGACGTCGACTTCTTGTTACTGTACTAATTATCCACAGACCACAGATCTGCGTGGTGTCCTGGACTCTGTATTGCGAGGATAGGATACTCGACACAAACAACTTCTGAGAGGATGGTTTTATTTTGTCTCGTGGTTTCAAAAGTTTCACTCACTCCATCATTGTAAGGAGAGTGTGACCAAACCAAGCATGATGGGAAGGGGGAAGGGTGAGAGTGAGTGAGTGAGCAAGAGAGAGAGAGAGAGAGAGAGAGAGAGAGAGAGAGAGAGAGAGAGAGAGAGAGAGAGCGCTCAGGAAGAGCTGTGAGCCACCATGCCAGGTCCCCTTTTTGTACTCTTAATTCCGTCCAGTCTATGAGATGGAATTCATTTACATTCATGTGGTCCTTTTCCCTCTTCATTAATCCTTCCGTCTTGTTTGCTTCCCTTAAAAACAAAACAAAACAAGGTAGGTCTCAGACATAGCTGAAGATGATGTTGAATTCTTGCACGTTCTGAGTTACTGGTTTGCACCACACCTGGTTTATGTTGTGCAGGGAATCGACCCCAGGGCTTTGTGGATATATGTTAGAGGAGCACGCTACCAACTGAGCTGCCTCTCCAGCCCCTTTAGTTATCCTTTCCAGAAACACCCCCACATACGTCTGGAGGTGTGCTTTGCTAATCTTGTGGGTTCTTATCAGTCCAATCAAGATGACAATCAAGATTAATTACCACAACGACGGTGCTTCCAATTGTAAAAAAAAAAAACAACAGCATTGGAGATATCTGACTCAGGTGTTAGATTTGAGATTTCTGCTCAGGTCAGTGTGGTGGGTGGTTCATCTGGGTGCACAGTTCTGCCTCTAGCTGCGTGACTAGAGACTGGACATGGTGGGTTTTGATGACAAGAACTGGTAGTTACAGGGTTGTGGTGGAGTTCAAAGAGGTTGGTTATCCAGTGCTTCACAATGGACCAGCTCACATTATGAAGGTGGGTAAGCATATTTCACATAGGTGCCCATAATCTGCCTTCAAATATTCTGCTATGTACCCAACGAGTATACTCTACTCAGATTGCCCAGACGCATCTTTCATTATCCTTTGAACCTATGAAGAAACTATTCCTAAGATGATCATATTGGGAGGTGAACCGGAACTTATGGATATTTTTATGATTTCTCCCTGAGTCTTCTTGTTGCACCTCTCTTAACCCAATCTGTGAGTTAAGTGAGATAACGGTGCCGCTGCCAGTCATGACTCACGTGTGGCTGCTCCCGATGCTCAGCTAGCTACCTCTTCTCAGGTGTCCAGGCTGCATGCTGGAGGAGGCAGGTGGCAGATGCTGTCGGGCCAGTGTGACTGTGTGGGCCTCCTGTGTTCATGTTCACATGGGGCTGGGTTGGCAGCTTCTCTTCGTCTAATCTAGGGGACCTCTGCTTGCACAGGAAGGAAGTTCTGAGGATGCTGAGGCAGGCTTTGCAGGCAATACCGGGGCCGGGAGGGAGTCAGAGCCTAGTACTGTTCTTCTTGGCTCCCTCCTGCTCATATACCCTCGGGGGAGTGGTGGCGTGGGATGGTAGCTCCTCTAGCAGCCATAATGCAAGCAAGGTGTTAGGATCTTCATTTATTCTTAGCATAGTCATTGGGCTGCAGCTGGCATGGCAGACTTAACTTAGAGTCCGCTTCTCGGTACGCGGCTCCTATACCCTTCTGCTTTGCAGGCCTGGTGAGATGATTCAGTGAGTAAGGACTCTGGCACCGGTAGCCTGCAGTCATTGCCACCATTGCTATGTGTGTTTAGATGTGAGTATGGATAGTGCCTGGGGTGACTGACTCCCGGGACCTCTCTCAACCTTGAGATCAAGCGACTCTTCAGAGAAAGGAGGGTTTGTTTGTAGTGGCTTCAATGGGCTGGAGACCAGCCCTCAGGAGGGAGGCAGAACACATGGTAGGAGGAGAGAGGACACGAAGAGTCATGACCGCTCTGTTCTAGGTGCTGAGGGCGGCAGGCCTCCGACAGCTCTCTAGTACTTGGGAGGATGAGCTGTGCACAAGGTTTCTGAGGGAACAAGATGGAGGGCCTTGAAGAAAGCAGGACAACGAGGGAGACACTAAGATGGAACACACAATGTCTCTTAGGAGAAACCTCTGGGGCACAGGGCTGGATGTCCAGCATAGGGGTCTGGAGAGCAGGGACAGGGCTTGCATACGATTGGACAGGCTATGCCTGGTTAAGCTATTCTGGCTTTAATGTTAGGAAACTCCCGCTGCAAGCTCCTGGTGCGCCTTGGTAGCGAGTGTGGGGCTTGGAGAGTCAGGTCACAGACAGGACCTTTTTCAACCCAGATGGCAAACATCTGGATTGGGCCCTGCATCTTCTGAATCTCAGGTCAGAACCAGGGCCAAAGTCATCAACTCATGTTTATTTAAGCCAAGCTATTTCCTCAGAAGTGACCTTTTAGGGCTGGAGAGATGGTCCATTGGTTAAGAGCACTCACTGGTTGCTCTTCTAGAGGTCCTGAGTTCAATTCCCAGCAACTACATGGTGACTCACAACTATCTGTGATGAGATCTGGTGCCCTCTTCTGGTCTGCAGGCAAACATGCAGGCAGAACACTGTATACACAACAAATAAATAAACCTTAATAAAATAAAATCTAAAATCTTTTAAAAATTGACCTTTTATTGGCCAAAAAACTGGTTTGAAAATAGTCGTTCTGAAATATTCCAGTGACATAGGTGTTTCTCTCTGATCAGTTTGCACCTCCCACAGCAACCAGCACAGTGCCTCTACATGGGTGATTCTAGAAGCACCTTTCCTAGCTTCCCTGGGCTTGGGGGTTCGGCTCCATACAGTATAGGCACCTTTCCTAGCTTCCCTGGGCTTGGGGGTGCGGCTCCATACAGTATAGGCACCTTTCCTAGCTTCCCTGGGCTTGGGGGTGCAGCTCCATACAGTATAGGCACCTTTCCTAGCTTCCCTGGGCTTGGCGGTGTGGCTCCATACAGTGATAAGGTGAAGGGATGCTATATAGGACTCTGCCCTCAACACACGACACACCTTTTCCTGGGCTGACAGTTCAGATACTTAACATCCCACCTTCTATCCCAGAGCCAGGATCCCCCATCCCTGTCCTTGACTGAAGGCTAGCCTGCTGGGGCTGGAGCCCACATTGCTCACCTTTCTCTGTTTTCTCCCTGAAGACACTGTAGCGTCATTCACTCTTAGGCTGTTTGGATAAAATACAGGAATATTTCAGACTGACTATCTATCTATCTATCTATCTATCTATCTATCTATCTATCTATCTCTTATTTTGAGGAAAGGGCTTGTGTAACCCAGGCTGGCCTCAAACTTGCTGTCTAGCTAAGCATGACCTTGAACATCTGACTCTCCTGCCTCCCAAGCATGAACCACCACACCTGGTCTGTGTAGTGTTGGGAATGGAAGACAGGACTTGGTGCATGCTAGGTGAACACTGTGCCAGCTCAGCCCCAGTCCTTCCAGGTTTCTTGTCACTGGTTGTACCCATCTTTAATATTTCCTTGAGAAGGTGCAAGCTCTTTTGAGGCAGCTGTGAGGAGTTTATTATTCCGACAGGACCCTCCTGAGATAGTGGGGCAGGGGAACACAGAGCTTTCAAGAGCATCCTTCCCTTTGACTCAATCTACAGGCATTCTGGCAAAATTTATGTATGGCTATTGCTGTCTCTTTCTCACCATTACGCACCCACCAGTATCAATGGGCGGGTCTGGACTTGACGCAAATCACTACAAACATCGAATGAAACACTATATATGCTTCAAGAGCTGTTTCTCTGGACAGAAAGGCCAAGACCAGAGTGGGATTTAACATCAACCTTGAATGTTATCAGCCAGTCCCTGCTTGAGTATCCCCACAGGGCTTTGCAGAGCCACGATATCACTGCTGGGCAGTTTCTGCTTGGGTCCTTCCTGAGTGATGAACTGGATTTTTCTTTAGTTGAATATCACACTTTGGTTCTGGTCCAGTGTCTCCTTTCCTGGGCTTTCTGTCTATCATTCCAAGAGGCAGAGGAAGTGTCCAAGAGCCCATGCCACAGTCTTTGGATCCATCTGCTTGGGCTTACATCTGGCTCTTTGCTCACTAACTGTGCTGGCTAGTTTTTATGTCAGCTTGACACAAGTAGAGTCATTTGGGAGAAAGGAACCTCAATTGAGAACCCCCCCCCCCCAACCAAACCGGCCTGTGGGCAAGCCTGTGGTACATTTTCTTAATTAGGAATTGATGGGGGAAAGGCTCTGTTCACTGTGTCGTGCATGTGATAAGGACTCAGATTGAGCCAGCCCTGAGGATGGAGGCAGTAAGCTGTACCCCTCCACGGATGATGCATGCATTAGTTCATGCATCTAGGTTCCTGCGTCGAGTTCCTACCCTGACTTCCCTTTGATGATGGACCAGGATGTGGAGGTGTGGAAGCCTTTCCCACACCAGTTTGATTTTGGTTACGGCATTTGATCACAGCAGTAGAAAACCCAAGACACTAGCTATGATCTTCATTTTAATTCTTAACTTCTTTGTTCCTCAGTTTACCTATCTGTAAAATGTAGGTGATGGTAGAACCTACCTCTTTTGTTGAGATAAATTAGCTGATACATGTAAAATAGAACAGTACTTGTAAAATATGAGCAACTTAACATATGGTATTTTCTACCCCCCCCCCCTTTTCTGTTCTTCGAGACAGGGTTTCTCTGTGTAGCCCCAACTGTCCCAGAACTAGCTCTGTAGACCAGACTGGTCTCGAACTCACAGAGATCCCCCTGCTTCTGCCTCCCCAGCGCTGGGATTAAAGGTGTGCGCCACCACCACCCGGCTTAACCCTCTTTTGAAATAAGCATTGTAGCACTGAGGACAGTGTTTCAGTTATGCTCTGTTCCCTGAGGCTCTGATACCTCCCAGCTAAACAATGTATTTCTGTGATACTGGACTGAGTTTGTGGATACTAGTGTTTAAACTGATCTCATTTTACTGAATCTGCCCCACAGGTTATTTTTCCACAGAGAGCTTTTAGGCTTAGGTCTCCCCTCTCCTACATAAAACAAATGATCTAAATTGGAGGAAAGTTCCGTGTCAAGGGAAGCCCAAAGCAGTCTTTTATATTGGTTCCAGACACACAAGAGCCCTTGCTGATGCAGTTTAGTCCTTAATATGGTGCCATCCTGCTACCTTTCGTTCTGTTGGGGAAATCTCTGGAGCTTCATGGAGCTGAGCTAAAACTGCTCCCTCAGGCTCTCCTCTCTTTTGGAGGCTCTCCTTCATTTTTCTTTGCTCGGTCAGTGTATCTGTAGAACATGCGCTGTTGGGATTTTCTTACCTCCTGTTCAGCCTCTTCCACTTTAACGTTTCCAGGCGCATGGAGGAGGAAGGGGCACAGGTGTTGCAGACATCTTTGCTGCCACCCCCCCAGACCTCTGTGACTCAGCAACATCTAAATGTTTGTCCGGGATGACGGCTCCCAAGCCTCACTTCAACAAGATCCCCAGAGGACTGTGAGGTGCATCAGAATCTGAGAAGCATTTTGTTAATAAATGAGCTTGTGGTGGTGGTGGTGGGGCAACCTCTAGCTTTTAAAGTCATTCTGTGTATGTGCATCTCTGTCTGTCTGTCTGTCTGTCTGTCTGTCTGTCTCTGTCTTTCTGTCTCTGCCCCTCTCTCTGTCTTTCCTCCCCCCCCCTCTCTCTCTTTCTCTCTCTCTGCTGGGTATGGAAGCTAGGGCAGGCAAATGCTCTACTGCTCAGTAACATCCCTAATCCCTGCCCTTCAGAGTCCTGCTAGTCAGGTCCCTAGGGACAGACATAAAACTGTTTTCAAAACATTTGGTCACAAATTCCCTGCTTAGTTCTTGGTTATGAACACCTGTAATACCTATAATCCTAGCACTTGGGAGAATGAGGCAGGAGGATCATGATTTTGAGGCTAGCTGGGGCTTTAGAGTGAGTCCCTGACTCAAAACTAAACCAAAATAAACACAAGCCAAACCAACCACAGATCCGACTGGCCAGACTAATCCCCTGTGTAGATGATGCTCCGTTACCCTGGTTTTATTGACAGTTTGCCTTTGAGTTCAGTGCAGGCCTCAGACTCAAAAGTACACACGGGGTCTTTTGCATTTTCTGCATCGGTTTTTACCTTTGTTGAATTCGCCCCCTTGATGTTAAACCGTTGTGTCAGAACAGGAATCTTGATCTGCCATAGGTTGCTGCCATCCCACTCAGCTTTGTCAGGGGACGCTCTGTTACCCATGCCTTCTAAGCAGATGTCAGGTCTGGTGGCATGGACACTCGATGGAGATCTCAGCGTGGTTGGTCCCTCGTGGGCAAAGGACATCAACATTTTATCAAAGTTCTCTGGGTAATTCTTAAGTGAAGCCAGGATGGAGACCCATTGGATCCAGTGTGGTCTGACAAGCGTCATTCTTGTCCTGTGACCTGCATCTTGGAGACCAGTCTGTGGCAAGAATGGGACCCTGCTGGCCCCTGTACTGGGCATGCCAGGCAGGACTGGTGGGGACCTCTGTCTTCCTCATATCCCTAGGAGAGGAGATGGGATGTGTGTGTGTGCGCGCGCATGCACGCACACACTGTGCATGAGCAGAGGCCCAAGGAAGATGCTGAATTCCTTGCTTCATTTCTACCCGCTCCCTTTAGCTGCAGTTTCTCACTGAACCTGGAGCTAGGACAGCAGCTTCTCTGTCTCCCCATCCCCTCACCACCACCCCCTACCTCACTGCTCCAATATGATTGATATTTTATGAGGATGCCGAACGTTTGAATCCAGGTTCTCATGCTTAAGCAGCAAGTGCTTTTATCCACTAAACTATCTTCCTGGCCCCCAAATATTGTCAGGGCGGTGGTTTCCTCACCCCCACCCCCGCCCTGTGGTACTGGGGAGTGGATCTAGGGCCTCATGCCTGCTGAGCCAGTACTTTACCACTGAGCTACAGTCCCAGCAACCGATGTCTCCTCTCAGCTGCTTGCTGGCCTGTCCCCAACTGGACAAAAGAATCAGCTTTGACTTCTCTGACACGAGCACCTTCTCTGTGTTTCCGAGCTTGCCACTTAAGAAAAACTGGTCACAAACCAGCCTGAACTCTGTTTGTGGACTCAGGCCCTTTACCTTTCTCCAAAAGCTCCTCAGAAGCCTTCCCCTGCTTGCTTCCCCTCCACAGCCTCCCCCAGGCCAGGGTCTGCTCCCAGGGACACAGATCTGTGCAGTCATCTTGAACTTGGCTTCTGCTGGCTCAGTGTGGCTCATCTGAATTACCTGGAGCATCCTTTCAGATGGTACCCAGGATACACATCTCTTATCCACTTCCTCCTGCAGTTGCTGCTGGGTCCCCAAGTGTCTCTGCAGTGGGCTTGTTAATTGGCGCTTCAGCTGGTTGATTGACTGTAATGGGGGTGAACATTTATTTACCCCAGCAGCCGCCTCTCAGACAGCTGTTAATTGCAGGCATGAGAGAGACAATAATTATGGGATAATGTGTGGCTTTTGTGTGAGTCCTTCTCTTCGCACGTGTCAGCAAACACTGGTGGGTTTGTTTCCTAACATTTGACTCCCCCCGCTGCGGAGATGCTGCAGCCCCTCCCCCGCTTGCATCCCTGTCATCCTTCAGCCCCTCACACTGGTACGCCTTCCCTTCCCCTTGCCTTGGGCCTGGGATTTTAACCAAATTCTCCCGTGAGAGAAAAGAAAGTGCTTTCACTGGGTGCCTTTAATTAATCCCAGCAATCTGGAGGCAGAGGCAGGTGGATCAGCTGAGTTCAAGGCCAAAACCCTGACTCAAAACAAAACGAGTACAGAGAAACCCTGTCTCGGGGGGGGGGGGGGGAGAACAGGAGAGAGAGCAAGAGAAAGGATAGTTTTCAAATCTCCAGAAATCTTGTCTTTTTCTGATTCCTGTGACCCCATTTTTGGAATTTGTACTGACTGACACCATCGATTGAGATGACACTCTGTGGCCACTTGAATTCCTAGGCTCAAGAGATTCACCTGTGAGAGTGGAGCCAGAGCCGTGTATATCCTAGGCAAGACTCAGCTACATCCCCTAAACTGGTGTTTTTTTTTTTTTTTAAAAAAAAAGGTGGCAGTCAAGCCCGGCAGTTAATCTCAGCCCTCTGGAGGTAGAGGCAGATAAATTTGAGGCCGTTTGAGGCCAGCCTCAGCTACATATTAGAGTGACCCTGCCTCAAAAATCTCATAAAACCAAAAGGGGGTTGGGTGGGTGGGGCGGGCTTAATCAATTTTGTTTCAAAACATGGGCGTTCATGCCCTGTGTCCTTCTGACCTTTCTTTACACACTTGGGATTGATGTGCAGCTGCTGTCCCCTCAAGAGTTCCTCTGTTTGGTGGCAGCTTTAGAGAAGCACTCCCAGGTATGTCAATAGCAAGTTTGCCATCTCAAATAACCTTGAATAATTCTGCCACATTGTTGCTTAACTCACTACAGAGCGTTTGGGTTGGCAAGATGGCTCACTGTGCACATGAAGAGACATCCCATTAGTGGGGATTGTGGGACTGGGAAGGACGGGGTCCAGGCAGGGTTCTGGGTTGTCCAGGTGCCTGTTGCCAAGCCTGACACCTGAGTTTGACTCCTGGTATCTGCATGGTGGAAGGAGAAAACTAGCTCCAACAAACTGTCCTCTGATCTGCACACACACGAAGAGAGACACACATACACACTATATGCAATTAATTACTTAATTATGTTTTAAAAGTTTTTTTTTTCCCTTTGAGGAAGTGTCTTAATACACAGCCCTGTCTGTCCTGGGGCTCATTGTGTACACCAGCATGACTTGAACGCTCACAGAGATCTACAGAGATCTGTCTCATCTGCCTCCCCAGTGTTCTGTGCCTAGCGGAATGTCTTAAATTTCTAAAGAAAAACAAAGAAAGAACTTGGGCTCTTTCCAATTTGTCGCTGTTATAAATAGCTCTGTTCTAAGCAGCGTTATCCATACCGTGTTTCCCCGTTATCTCCCTGGGGTCAGTTGTGTTATGAGTCATATTGATCTGGCACCGTGGCTGGAAGAGTTGAGGAGGGGAGAGCCCAAGCTAGAGTTTGGCTTTCCTCTTCCTCCTCTTCACTACAGTTTTCCGGTGCCCTCCTCCCTGCTCCCAGCACATAGCTACTTCCCTTTTCCCCTTGGGTCTTATTCATTCGTAGCAACGGACTCAGTTCCGATTAACTATTGCCCACAGCAGACAACCCAAAACAATGTCGCTCAGGGCAACACATCACTTCCTGTAGCTCAATGGGCCACGGGTGCAGCTCTTCGTGAGTTTTCTAATGTCCTTGTTACCATCCACAGCCTGCCCCTCACCCAGATACACAGACAGAGAGAATCCCCATGTGACTAGCAGGGGGTACTAGTTGTCATCTGGAATCTGGGTTTGTCGTTCTGGCTCCTTGAGACAGAGCAAGTCACTTGATTCTGAGGGACAGACAGTGACTCAAGAAAACATTCTGGGCTGTGGTGGAGCTCAGTGATAGAGCATTTGACTAGCATGTGAAGCCCTGGTTCCATCCTCATCACTGTAAAATCTATGTACGCACGCACGCACGCACGCACGCACGCACCATATCCCGAGGTGCCCAAGTGGAAACTTCAAGGCCTGCAATGTCCTCTTATCTCAGCCACACTGCATCACATCTGTTATTTTCCGACAAACCGAGCAGCCAGAGGCAAAGAGCGAGGCGTGGGCTCCACCTTGTGCTGTGAGGAGCACCGAAGAACTTGCAGCCATCTCTGACCCTCCTCCACACTTGCGCACCAAGGCACGATTGACAAGTGGCTTACGAATTCTTCCCGAGTCTACCTATAATAGGCCCCACCCCGTCACTTCCCATCAGCTCCTCCCGACCTCGCCTGCTGCAGAAGCCTGCATATGAGAGATATATGGGCTCTGGGCCCTTTCCTGGCTGCCTGCAGGAGCCGCCCTCTGCTCTTTATCCCCTCCCCCCCACTCATGCTTCCTAATCCAGGGCAGCGTTTTTGTTCACTTATCTCCCGTGGCTCATGCCACATGCCACCAGCATTCAGTTATTCCTGGGCTGTGTCTGCTGAGCTAGAAACAAGGACTCTCCTGTGTTCTCCACACCCCACCCCGAAGTCTAGTAAAGTGCTTGGTATATAAATAAAGACATTCATAAATTCCATTTCCTTGCCCCCTTCTCAAACATTTGGCATTCCAGCGTGTGTTGAAGGAAGGAGCACATTGTCTTGGTGACGAGAGGCAGCAGGAGGACAATGGACTCCGCGGAATTGCCGCTGTGGGCACTCACTAGCACTCCGTGGGAGCTTTATATTCTTATCTTAACGGTTACCACAGTTCGGGACGCACATGACAGCATCCGTGCTGTTCTGAAGCTGAGAACTGGAGAAGTTATATCACCTCTGCAAGGTGGCATGGTTGGCTGACATGATGAGAAAGTCATGAGATCATGATTCAAAACTCGGTGTCTGGGGCCACAGAGCACATGCTCTCTTCTGTACATTTAACCTCCAGGAACCTCGGGTTCCCCGTCTGTAGATCAGAGCAGATAATCCCCATAGGATAGGGTGGTCTGGATGGAAGGGAGAAATGCATCTAGTTCACGCTTCCGGTACATTGTCTGCTGGCCACCAGGTCTTATCCTTAAGCACCTGACAATGTTTTGCACATCTGGGAGTCTTCATGGCTAGTCACAAAGTTGGGGGACTTGCCCTCAGCATCCTTGGTGTGAGAGTTGTTTACCAACCCATAGGTCTACATATGCCTCCCATGGAGCACAGATGTGGGGTCGAGGGGTCCTGTACCTTATGTCCCTCCAGAGACACCCTTCTTCCCTGTAACCACAGAGCAGACAGACAGCTTTCTGGTCCCATTAGCAGTGGCCCCTGGAGCAGCTGAGCTGGGGAATTCTACCCTTTCACATTAATTGCTTTTGTTTGTTCTTTTTAAAATTGATTCCAGCAAGAGCTCATTAATTCCCTTCCTTTCCCTCATCTTTATGCATGCCCACCCTGCCTCCCAGTTCTATTCCTGTCTTTCTGTCTCTCTGTGTGTGCTAAAGCCTGCAAGGGACTCCATTCCAAGTACTTGTGCCATGTGAGGTCTCTCTGGCTGAACCAGGATACAGGCCACCAAGGTGACAGCAGCTGTTGGAGGGTGTTTCCTTGCCAGGGCTGGTGATAAAAGTTATGTGTTCTATTTCCAGGTGTCCCTCCATCTTAGTCTGGCTGCTCTCAGACTAGAGACAGATGGTTTCGGTGGTCAATAGTCTAGTCTGGTTTTCCATCCCTTCCCAAGCTCAGTTCATCTCCAACTGTCTTGCCTGGCCACACATGCCACACATGGCATTGAGGAACCCGAAGGTAAAGAGAGTTAGAGATTTTTCTTAATTCTTCTCATTCTTCTCTCTAAAGGGACAAACTAAAAAAGTCTGGGAATCCAGAAAGAGGCACAGGAGCCTTAACACCCCTTCCTTCCTGCCTTCAGGTACTCTTTTTGCACGGGGTCCATCCTCAGACCCAGCTCTCTATCACTCTGGTCCAGCCCTAGAGGAGATTTACCACCTCAGACAGTTGCGTGCTTTTGTGATTCTGTTCTGGCCTGGGTGTCTAGAGTCTGACACATCTTCCTGTGTGAAAAGCATTCCTGCACCCATGGGGATTGGCTTCCAAGCTCATGAGAGGTGAGGTAGGAAGACAAGGCAGCCCAGTGCAAGGTTCTGGATGCTTCCTTCCAGAAGCATCCTGTGACCTGCAGGAGACGGGGCTCTAGAGAGGACTGGGTTCAGGAACATGGTGGTCTTAAAAGAAGCAAATGGTTAGGGGTGTCATATCATGATAACACCCTAAGAGCTATTTCAGACACGCGATAGGTGGGGCTCGCAATCCAAATCTTAGGGTAAAGTGAGATGGCAGAGACCGGGGGTGAAAGGGCATAGGATGGCAGACAGGGCACTGGGAACAGGGTCCCTTGGAAGGACTCTCTTGACATCGGAGAAGAGCACAAAAGGGAGACTTCTGCTGTGGCACACCTGAGAGATGATCCCTGGAGGTGATCTGGTAGAACAGACCCTGGCCAGTGCCAGAAGCCTGGTGGAGCAGGGTCTGAAGGCATGTCCTGCTCTGCCTCCTGTGCCCTACCTACCATCCTCAATGCCTGGCTCGGCTCAGCCAGCTCTTTGGTCCCCTGAGGCTCAGACAGGAAAAGCAGAGGAATGGGTGCTGTGTGCATGTGGTGTATGTGTGAGAGAGTGTGGGCATGTGTGTGCCACAAAACATATATGTGCCCCAGAACGTGTGTGAAGTCGGAGGACAACTTTGGGGAGCCCCCCTTCCACTGTGAGATCTAGGGCTGAACCCATCATCTCTCCAGCTCCCCTCTGCCTCTTTTTCCTGGAGTTATTTCATCTCTGCTTATTGAAATTGACGCCATCTCCATGACACTGCCAACTTTGGAGCTGAGGGCTTGTGATGTTTTCCAGAATCTTCCTCTGTCTTCACCTAGCTGCTCTGGCAGAGAGCAGAGCAGGGCCAAATATCTACTGCACCTTAACCATGCTCCCAGAGATGGGATCCTGTTGTACGAATTCGTATTGATCTTAATAATAAGAACCTGGAGTCAGATTCAGAAAGCTGAAAGATCAGAGAAGCAGAACAGTCAGTCACTAGTTCTTACCTCAATGAAATCCTCAGACCGAATGGGGTATCCTGTGTCTACAAGTCAGACTGAATTCTGAGCCCCTGTCTCCTCCCCAGTCACTTCCCACATCCACCTCCCTAGTGCTGGATTTAAAGGTGAGAGCCATCTCTGCTTGGCTCCATTTCTCTTTTAGACTGATTCAATCTTGCGTAGCCCAGTGTGGCCTTGAACTCACAGACATCCCTGTGTTTCTGGTGTGTGCCACCACTGCCTGGCCTCTAATGGCTAACTAGTGTGGCTAGCTCCGCATTCTGATCTTTAGGCAAGCTTTGTTTGTTCAAGTACAAACAAAATATCACCACAGGATCCCCTGAGGACTCTACTGCTAAGTTCAGCCACCCTCCCCTTCTACTTTCCAAAGGGGCTTCTCTGTAGCCTGCCTCTGCTAGGGAAGGCGGAGAGGGGCTTGACCAAGGCCCAGCTTGGGTGTCTGGGTGGAGCTGCTGCCTGCAGTTCTGGAGTGATTGTCATCAAGCTGACTCCCTCCGTTCTCCTCCCCCCCCCATCCTCCCCCTTTCCCAGTGTCCATCCTTCCTGCCACTCTGACCTCATCTGGCAGAGACAGGAACAATTGAGTGGAAAAGTGCCTCTGAGCACTTCCTGTCCTGCTGATCTGCCAAGCCAATGGGAGGAGTGGCTGGAAAAAGCTGGGATGTTACACACATGAGGAGGTTCTGGGGCTGCTGCCTGTGTAAGGTGGTGGCTGGAAGAGGGGACTTAATTGCTTCTGTAACAAAGAAATAAGACTCTGAGGTGATGCGGATAGTAATTAACTTGTTCTAGGATATCCTATTGTGCTCCATGAGCATATACAATTAGTATTTTGTGTAGTCAATTAAAGAGAGAGAGAGAGACAGAGACAGAGAGAGAGACAGAGAGAGAGAGAGAGAGAGAGAGAGAGAGAGAGAGAGAGAGAGAGAGAGAGAGAGGTAAGATGGCTTAGTGGGGGAAGGAGCTTGCTGCCAAGCCTGATGGTCTGAGTTTGAGCTGCAGGACCCACGTGGGAGAAAGAGAATTGATTCCTGAATGTTGTCCTCTGACCTCCACACCATCACACAAAATAAATTCAGGATAGTAGCCCCAGAACCTGCGTCTGTGATGATTTAGGAAGCTCTAGTGTATTTCACAGGCTCTTTCAAGAGTGGCTTGGGGGATCAGAGACCTCCTGAACACAGGGGTGACGGTGGGGAGGTGACTTTCACTTCTGTCTTTCCCCAATTCTCCTCAACACGGAGGTTCTGTCTCTGTGCTGTGTGTCTAGTTCTCTCTCTCTTAAAGACTTTTTATTGTTTGTGTGTGTGGATGTGTGTGTGTGTGGATGTGTGTGTGTTTGTGCATAGGGTGGTGAGTGCTGTTTCCCATGGAGGCCAGAAGAGGGCATCAGATTCCCTAGAGCTGGAGTTTACAGGTGATTTGATTGTAAGTTGCTCCACCTGGGTGCTATGAACAAAACTCTGGTTTGTCCTCTGGAAGAGCAGCGAGCACTGTTGACCACTGAGCCATCTCTCCAGCCCCTGTCCAGTTCTCTTGCCCAGAAACCCAATCAACTCAGGAGAACGTTCCTAGGCACCTGTCTGAAGTGTGACTAGTCCAGACTGTATGTCTGCTCTGTCCCAGCCCATCTGCAACACAAATGGGTTCTGGAAGAGTCTATTCCTTGCTGCCCTCAAAACTGAATTACTGTTTGTGGCCAAGATGAGGGAGAAATGGACCGCAGCTGACTCTCTTTAGAATTGACAACTTCAGAGGGACTTTGCATGTCTGTTGTTGTTTGTTTTGAAACTGTCGTATTATTCAGCCCAGGCTGGCTTGGGACTCAGATGGTCGGTCCTGCCCCCACCTCCTAAGCTCTGGGATTACAGGTGTGCTCCATCACCTGTCTAGGAGTGGCCAGTGACCAGGAACAAAATGGTTACAAGTTGTTTATAAGGGAGGGTATTGCCAGGGACCCTTGGGTTGAGACATGCTTAGTGCAGAAGTGGATCATTGTGTCTCTACCCCCAGAGGGAGCAGTCGGAGCAAGCTCAGGAGGCTTCTCCTAGAAAGTAGGCCTTGGCCTCTCAATACACCACACCCATCCCTTGCAGGCTAAACCCTGGCTTCCAATGTGGCAGCCTGGCTGGAGCAGGAGAGATTTCAATTCTCACCTGGCTCCTCCTCTCCTTTTAGGATACATAACCAGGTAATTTCCCATCCCCGCTGGGTCCCACCTGTTTGTATCAGCTGGGAACTGAGGACAATAATCTAGGGCTTCCTCTTTGGCTTCTGTGAAGCTACCGTGGAAACCAGTCAGTGTGTTAAAAAGCTGCGCAAATGTTCAGAGAATATTATTATTGCTGTTATTTTGAGCTTCGTGTATCCCAGGCTGGCCTTGAACTTAAGGAGATGAGGGTGACGTTGGACTTCTGATCCTCCACCTCCCAAGTGCTGAGACTACAGGCATGAGCCACTACACCTGGTTTTCACAGGACTGAGGTTGAATTCAGGGTTTCACAATGCCAGGCCAGAACATTACCGACTGAGCTACACCCAAGCCCCAGAGATTATTAATAATGCGGTTATTGTTTTAGTAAGGGATGAAGAACTGCTGGATACCTAGATTGGAGCTCTAGTTCCGTGGAGACATGCTTTCTTCCAGGGGGATGAAGAAAGGGCCACTAGGGTGTGACTGCCTGCTTCTCCATGTTGCCTGCTTTAGACCAAGTCCTGGGTGGTCAGATAAATGTCTGTCAACCCCAAATACAAATCACAGGTCCAGATCTTCCCGTTTCCCCTCACACGGTTCATTTCCCTCCCCATAGAGTTAGGGGACTCTGCCCAGAGACCCCGAGTGTGGAGCTTAGAGCCTCGATGCCCTCTACCTGTCTTCATTTAGTGGAGTACCTCCAGCTCCGACAGAAACCTGCACCCTCCTTGCTGTGTGGGCAGGGCCTCTGGTTTATGATAACGATACCCTGTGTTTATAGAGCGTCTTTGTTGT
Source organism: Arvicola amphibius (assembly GCF_903992535.2). Classification (NCBI taxonomy): domain Eukaryota; kingdom Metazoa; phylum Chordata; class Mammalia; order Rodentia; family Cricetidae; genus Arvicola; species Arvicola amphibius. Next base: position 86,871,919 of record NC_052058.2, on the reverse strand, counting down.
TGAGAGTTTTCTCTCTGTGCATGCTCCCATCCTTCGGAGGGTACAGACTGAAGGAAAAGCTCACAGTGACCTTGGGTCACTCTGAAGCATCCAGTGGTTTGCTTGAAGTCCTGCCGCCAAGAAGTGGCAGGGCCAGGATTTTCCTTTCAGCGTCAGTACTGCAGCTGGGATGAGTGGCTGGCCCCTTCCTCAGGATCTAAGTTAGGTCGGTGCCTGCTTGCCCTGGCTTTGAGGGAGGTCGGTTCACAGGGGACCTTGGGCTCTGTGTTCCCTGAAGATCAGTGAGAGCAAGGAGGTGCGAGGTGGACTTGGCCTAGAGGCGATTCTGCCGTGGCCATCTCGTGACTGCCTAGCATGGGCATGAATATGGAACAAGCACCTTGGTGGAAAACTGTGTTCTGGCCCCTACAGCAGTGTGTCCCAAGAGGCGGGCTCTGGGCCAGCTTCTTTGATTGGCTGTTGGGGTCTGGGGTGGAGCATCTCCTGGTGTGCTGCACCTTTGGAGCAGGTGGAGGAGGGCACCAGAGCGGGCTGCTCCGTGGGAAGTGGACTATTGGCAGCACGAGGTGGTTCTCATGCACCCTTCCTGGCTGGTAAGGGCTATGAATTCAGGCTTGGGACTGTGGGAGACGGGGCAGCTGACCCGGCTGTTGACTGGATTTTCTAGAAGCATCCCTCTGCTTCCCTCTCTCCACGCACTCCCCGTGGTTGATTCTTCGTTCCCTTCCTTTCTCGTTCTTTCCTCTCGTCTTAGTTATTTGCTCAACAGATTTGAACTCTGGAATGCGCCAAGCATGGCACACTTTCTCCCATTTCCTCCCTTCCAAAGGCTTGCCTTCAAGTTATGTCTGCTTCTCTACCTCAGTCCCTAGCTTTAGAACGCTGTCCCCTCTTTTCCTTCGAGATCAGCGGCACCAGGAAGTGCTGAGATGGGAGCAGCCTACAGTGTGTGGGGTGTTTGTCCAAGGTGGGGTTGGCGTGGCCTGGCTGGCTGGGCAGGGTAGGGCTGAGGCTCAGGCTCCGGTTCTTGGTTCTTGTGTGGCCTTGTCCTTCCCACACCTACACTTTCTCCTCTGCCCATGCCCCACTTCCTGATGGAGGCAGAGGTGGCAAAGCCAACCCAACGGCTGTAGGTGCTGTTTGACTTCTCTCGGACCTCAGGTACAGATGGCAGAACTCCACCTGGGACTGGCGACGTTCCAGGGGAGGGAGGGCAGGACCTGCCTTCTGAAGAAGGCCTGGTTCTACCAGGGGCTGCTACTTTCTCTGGTAGGACTGCTGTCAAAGACGTAGTGGAACTGTAGACAATGAGGGTGCAGTGGCAGAGTTTCTGCTGGGAGGGGAAGAGAATTCTGGATTCTCGCTTCATGTGTGCACATGGCTACAGAGCAGGTACCCAGGGCCAGAGCCAGGGACCTACCTGGTCAGCTTCGAGGTGTTTATTGCATCATGGCCACAATCTCACAGTGATCCAATTTGTCATTTATTTTACTCATTTGGCTTTTTGAGATAGATTCTGTTGTAGCCCAGGCTGGCCTGCAGCTTACTACGTAGCAAAGGATGACTTTGAACTCACCTCCTGACTGCTAGTATTACAGGCATGTACCATTATGCCTGCTCCTTTTTTTTTGGTATTTTTTAAAATTCAAGACAAGTTCTCACTAAGTTGCCCAAGGCTGGTCTTGAACCCCCTTTTTAAATAAAATAAAAATTATGTTACATTTTATTTATTCATTGTGTGTGTTCATATGTTCATGAAAGGTACTCATGGAGCCAGAGCACGGTTTATGGGAGTTAGTTCTCTCCTTCCATCATGAGGATTCGGGGGCTGAGCTCAGACGCCTTTATCTGCTGAGTCATCCTGCTGCCCACCCCTTGAACTGTGTAGCCCAGGCAGGTTGTGAACTTAGCATTCTCCTGTCTCAGCCTCCTGAGTTACTAGGATTTAAGGCTTGTCCTGTGCCCCCAGATCTAGCTTCTGATTTATATATTTAAGCAAATGTATTTATTTAAGACGGAGTCTGTCTTGGAACCAAGAGTTCATCAGTTTGGCTAGACAGCCAATGAGCTTCAGGGCTCTGCGGGTCTTTCTCCTCCCCTGACCAGTATTTTTTGAAGAGGTGTCCAGGACCCAAACTCAGGTCAGGCTTCCATGGCAGGCACTTTATTGAATGAGCCATCTCATTTAGTCTGGTGATTTATATTAATTTTTAAAAATTTTTAATGAAAACTTTTAAGCTCTTGCAAGGTCAGAGGGAATAATGAAATAACCCTCACATGCCCGTTTCGATCATTTGGAAGTGGTCTCCTGGACAGTCAATCTTGCTTATTCCCAGCCCTTTCTACCCTCTGGTTATTTTGAAGAGAAACCTAGACAGCTGATCATTTCGTCTCTAAAGGTTCTGACGCTTAGAAAAATGCCGAAATATCATCATTACACCTCAACAAAACTAACAAGTCTCGCCAGTATTTACATTCCTCCATCATGTTTGAAAACGATTTTCCTTTTTATTTGGATCCAGATAAGGCCTGTATATCGTGATGGGCTGTTTCTGCTCTCAGATCGCTCCTGTCTGCATGGCCCTTTTCCACGTCCTGGTTTTGGAGTGGAAACCTCAGCACATTGTGTGACAGGGTCTGCTGTCCCTGTATTACTGGCAAAGGCAGCTAGAGGTGGAGCTTGATCGAGACTAAAGGGCCCTTCGGTGGCTTTACGTGGGGTGTGGGGCTAGACTCTGCCCTGTGTGCACCCTATCAGGATGCCCTGTGTCTGCTTGCTTGTTTGGGATGTCAGTAGCCTTGATGATCTCTGCCTATACCCATTAATTCATTACAGACTAATTGCCCATTAATTATTCCCTCTAATTAGACGTTGCTTCTTTGATTTCACAGTAAGTGATCACTCGCTTTGGAAAGAGGCCTCTTCCTCCGGGAGGTGTTGTTGTGGAGCCTGAGACCAGAAGGCAACAGGGTGGCTCATTCCCACCCACTCTGGCCTCTGTGGACTGGGAAAGTGCTCAGTCGAAAGTCTAGATTGGGTCCTCTGCATTGCTCTACAGACAAATCTCAAGTCGTAGTACTGGGGGAGGAAGTCAAAACCCGAGATACACTTAACAGTTTTTTTCAGTTAGTTCTGAAATACAGTTCAGCTATATTTAATTAAGTGATTAATGATTAGTCACAAAGTTCCCCTGACTGTCCCTAGTGATTTGTGCTGCCTGTAACCTAATCTATTGTTTATAAAGCATGTGTACATTCGCACAGACAGACAGACAGACAGAAACACAAACATGTGCGCACGTGCATACAGAAAAAAAAGAAATAGCCCAGTCTAAAGGCTAAGAGCTAAGCTCCAAGGTCAGCTCACTTAGGTATGGCTTGTGGTTCTACCAATGTCTGAATACTTGGCATTGGGCAAAAAAGCTAAATTCTGCCTGCTTTAGTTTTTCTGTAGGCATTGTAAGGTTAATTGTGAATATTTTTTTTGAGGCGGTGTCTCACTATGTATCCCGGCTGGCCTGACATTCTCTATGTAGGCAAGGCTGGCCTTGAATTTTCAGAACTCCCCTTATCTCTACCTCCGGGCACTGGGATTAAAGGCATGCACCGCCACAGCCAGCTATTTTATGAATATTAAATGAAGAACTGAGCACAGCACACAGGGGTATGCAATGTGCGTTTCCTATTGTTATGTAAATCACCTCTCTGCAATCCAGCATCTACCTTGGGACAGAGCAGTGACAGACAACTAGCATTTGGCTGTGTGTTATGGAGACAAGATTCTATCTTCTTTGTTCTGGTGTCCATTACCAAGGAGGTCCATGCAGCCTTCAAGAGCAATTTCTTTTCTTTTCACCTTGGTCACTCTCATCAGAAAGTTAACTCTAATTCTGAGGACAGTGAAGTTGTGTCTAGAGACATCAGGGCCCCTCCTCTCTGAATCACAGTGAGTGGAGGATGATGTCTGTCCTGGGGCTGACATCTGGCTCTCCTGTGGTTGTTCTGTCCTTCTCTGAGCAGGGAAGGAGTGGGGAAGAGGACACAGGGCTTGGCTTAGACCTGCCCCTGGTACTTTTCCTTCCTGGAGGCTTGGGCTGTCTCTTACCCTCAGGAAGGTCCCCCAAGGTTTGAGCCTGGAGAGCTGGGTGAATGAGGCTCCTCCCTGGGAGACGGAGGTCCCCGAGGCCTGGCTCAGCTGGTCACCCATCTGCCCCTGCAGATCAGAATGAAATCTGTGTTAAGAAGATGAAACACAGCAACCCACTGGGCAGGAAAGGGAGCGGATCAACCAGAGGCTCTCAGTACTTTCCTGGACTTAACTGGGCCAGAGGCTCCAGCCAGAAAGTCATCAGAGCTTATGATGGGCTCTTATTCCAGCTCCTTCTCACTGGCCAGCCCTGTGCCTTCTCACATGCTGGCCACTGGAGGCACAAAGAGGACCTCACAGGGAGACAGAGAAATGGGGAGAAGGGTAACGCCATGAGGGATAGAGAGGAGTCTGAGCGGTTAGAGAGATTGGGAGGAGAGGGAGCCTAGACAGTGAGGGAGCCTGGGCACTGCTGCCCCGGGCATCCCAGGACGAAGAACATCATACACCCTGAGCAATGCAGCACTGTGTATCTGTCTCCCTGGGCTCCAGCCCAGAACATCCTAGAGCTACTTCTTCTGCTGGGAGCTCGGCCATGTGACTCACACAGGTGGAGACTGGTGAGCTTTCTGTCCTGGGCACTGGAGGGCAGGGGGAAACTAGAAGGAGCTTTTTACCTCATCTTCATGCTGCAGGCTGTGGTGAGGAGCTGGATTCCGCCTGGAGAGTTCTCTGCCTGAGCACAGAGCTCCAGGGTGTGAGCTATGGGTAGGTCTTGACTCATCTGTACCAGAAGGAAAGAAGGGAGCCCAATGGGAGTGATGAGGGTGAGTGGGCTCAAGGAGGTCAGGCTGGACTTGTGTCCAAGTTCCAGTGCCTAGCTTACCACAGAGGAAGCTCTCTTGGAGTGAAAATGTTAGCGAAGGCACGATCCTTAGGCATCTGGCAGCAAAAGCAGTTGGCTAGAAATATACTCTAAATAGACAGCAGTTCTCAACCTGTGGGCCGTGACCCCTTTGGGGTTGCGTATCACATATCATTTACATCACGATTCATAATAGCAGCAAAATCACAGTTATGCAGTAGTGCCGAAATAATGCTATGGTTGGGGGCCGCCACAGCATGAGGAGCTGCATTAAAGGGTCACAGCGCTAGGAAGGTCGAGAGCCACTGGACTGGAGGCTGGCTCAGGGCGTGCGAGCACTGCTGTGTGCATTGGTATTGCTGTTGGTTCCTCCTGTCCCTCTCACTGGATGGTGTAGGAGGGACAGTGGGACAGTCATGCTTGAATCAGGAGAGTAAGCACAGAGAGCCCCGTGGGCTTTTGTGCTCCCTGCCGCTTCCCTTAGGTTCCTAGTACTTTACATGTTGTGGGCACTGACAGCATTTGGCCCATGATAATGCGACCCGGTAGGGCAGAGGCAAAGGGGACAGACTTTTTAGGCTATGTTCCTCCTCCCTGGTCCTAGAACAGGGTGGACCTGCTCTAGGGACAGGGGAGCTGGGTATCCACTGATGCCCTTTGGTCTGCACAAGCCCATGGACAGAGTTGGAGCTGGGCTCCATTTCAGCTGGCAGGAGGCATGGACCTTGAGCTGCAGAGAAATCTGGTTACTGAGGGTCTGACCCTGAGTGCTCAACCTACCTCAAAAGCAGCACAGAGGAAAGTTGAGTTGACCCAAGCCTGGAACAGCCCAACTGCTTGTGTTGGACTCCCCTGGTGAGGAGCTGTGCGCTCGCTGTGGGCACAAGGCTTGACGGGTTCATGGCAGCCTAGCTGTACTTGGCATTGACAGCCTGGCATGGCTGGTGCTGTTTCTTCTTATGCCTCCCTTCCAGTATCTGATCACTGAGATCCTTGCAGGACCCCGTGGCTACCCAGATGTCCAGCTCAGAGTCTCCCACAGAGTTTGCACACAAACTGCTCTAACAATTACCAAAGAGAATGTTCTAGATGTTCAGGATCCTAAAAGGACCTGCAGCAGTTTCTAAAGGTCCTTGTCCTCTAGGTAAGAACAACCCCATCTCCAGTCAGGTGGGGTTATGATACAGTGTTCTATGTGCCTAGGACTCCCAAGACAGGCAGCTGGACCTGAGGCCTCCCAGCACTGGGGACAGAGTTTGAGGTGCCTCTGAGTAAGAAGAGTTTGTGTGGTGCCTACTGGTTCTTTATCAAACCAAAGATATTATCACATTTGAGTCATTTATTGGGATGACCATGTCATCCTGGTTTGTTCTGTACTTTCCTGAAAGCAGTCCTGTGTGGTGGGAACTCCCTTTAATCCCAGGAAAATGGAGACAGTTAGTCACCTGTCCAAGGATTCTCCCTCAGCCAGCCCTTAGCCCAATTTCCATTTCTGTTTCGCTGACTGAAGGAAAACACATCTTTTTTACCATTTATTTTCCGTCTTCCATGTGCTGATCCCAGATATCTGGACTCACAGATGGACAGGGATGTTGCCTACCCATGATGCTCTATGGCCTTTCATGTCTCATGGGAGCACAGAGACATCCGTGTCCAACAGCCTTTAGGTCAGCTGAGGCCTAGCATGGAGGAGGTTCCTGCATGTCTGTGGCTGAGCACGCCAGTCAAACCTATGTCAGAGTGTCTTCTCTTCCAAATGATGCCAAATGTCATCTACTCATCGGGTTTCCAGTTTCCTTTCCCAGCACGGTCCCTAACTGTCACCCGTAGGTCAGGTGAAAACACTCAGAATTCGCTTCCCAGCTCAGCACTTTCGACACAAAGCCCTCTGCTTTGTACTTTCTCTTCACTCCGGATCTCTTTTTTTCTCCCTCTGATCCTTAGCTCTCAGAGATTCTTTTGTTGTTGTTGTTTGTAGTGCTGGGGAGAAAACCCGGGGCCTTGACCACAGAGCCATAGTCCAGTCAGTTTGGCTCCTATCTTCGTCTGACCAATGACTCTGTTTTCTTGTCTCAGTGTCTGTCCCTTCTCTGATGGAGCCAAAGAGTGGCCCGAGCTCAAGTTTCCTGTTGTCCAGCCCTGCTCTTCCCCTCTCATCATAGAGTGGTTATTCACACAGCTCCTTGATTTATCCTATTTATAAACCTTAGCAGCCTGACTCTCCCTAGTGACAAACACTAACATACCCTCCTTAATCCTGTCCACTACTTCAGCCTTTGCAATACTAAAAATATCCTTCCATCTACACCCTACGAGTCCTCAGCCCTGTCCCTTCCTGGGCCTACTTCACCGTCACACCAGTGAGAGCTGCCCTGTGAGGGACAGGACCTCAAGTGGACAGTGGCTCAGGCCTCTAGAGGTTGGGCTTGAAGGAGACTCATGGGCTCCAAGTGCAGCTGGATTATACTGCACTATCACAGGTTAGGAGGAGGGAATAGGGGACCCCACAGAGCCTTGGGGCCAGAGCTGGAATTTGTACAAGGCTTAGTTCTCAGTCACTACACTCGTGATTAGAACCCAGACATGACGTGGGTGGCAGGCCTTACACAGTTGCCACCCACACCCTTCCATGACTAGAAGGATCTGAACTTCGTTGTGTCTATTTCCTCCCTCCTCATAGAAGGCTGGTAGCCATCTGGCCGCCTTACTAGGTTATCAACAGAATGATGACACACCAAACAAACACGTACTCTGTTAGGTGGCCTCTGCCCTCTGCCGTTGGTCTTTCCCCAAGCTTCTCATGCACGTGGCAGATCCACACTGCGCCTCCTCTGTGCCGGGAACGTAGGCATGATCATGGCGAAGACTGTAGGCCTGCTGCAACACTATCTTTACCTCAGCTTTGTCTCTGTCTCTGTTCATCTGGCTGGCACAATCGGTGAGAGGTGGGTCTTCTTGGTCCCATCCATTTCCCTAAGGGTCTCATTTGTGAGACCTAGGAGATGGGCTGTGGGAGTCATGTGGCCTGAGCTCTCGGTATGACCTGGCTGGCAAGCAGAAGGCACCTGGGCAGGCTGTTTTGTCTTTCTGGGCCTTGGTGTGCCTGTCTTTCCAGTGGCCGAACACCTTCTTGCCTGCCCCGTGTTATAGGAGTACTGTGCTGTCAAAACGAGCCGGCAATGCCAGTCTGCAAAAGCCAAGGTTCTGTGTAAATCAGGTGCTTGGTGGAGCAGAGAGGGGACAGTCCTCTGGAAAGTGCGGTCTAGGCGCAGAGCTGAGCCTTCCCCAGGAAAGTGTCTGAAGAGCCTTGCTCTGAGCACAAGCTACCCAAGGGCCAATGTCTGGTGCTTAGCGCTGCTGGCACATAGCAGTTGTGCAGTAGAAACCTGGCACGTGGACATAGGCTTCTCCTTACCGTGTGTCAAGTGGTGTGTCATATGTGCACGCTAAGTGCAGGGAGGAGATCAAGCCCCAAGGAAAGAAAGCACATCCAGGCCAGATGTGGACACTGCCAATCAGGGAGGGCTTCCTGAAAGAGGTGGTAAGATTTAGGGTAGAAGAATATTCATCCTTCAGGACACTCTAGAGAATGGATGGGTTCGTGCAAAATCCTAAGACTGGAGGATCATTTCTGTGCATAGGGGCAGGAGTCACCGGAAGAAAGGAACGAAGGTGTGAAGTGTTACGTGGGTGACAGCTATAGTTAGGTTCTGAGGATGAAAATGCCTACTGGGGCAGGGGGATGCAGACGGGCATGTTTGAGGACTGCAGCAGTGGTTGGTGGGAGGGGCCCCCTGAGATGCCATAGCCTGCTTCTCCCGTTCTTGGTGGGCTCTTAGTAGTGTCCTTGGAGAGACCACTTGCTGAGCCCCCAGCCTGTGGCAGCAGTCTGGCCTGTCATCCCACTGGCCTCCTGAAGTAGGGTGGGAGCTGGCCTGTCCTTGGTCAGGAAGGGGAAGATAATTCCCAGGAGCACGCATGGGCTTCCAGCCCCATTTCCTCGTTTTAAGCAGGAAGCCTGGGCACACACAGGTGCTTGCAATTGAGTTAAATTGTATATCTGAGGTTAAAGGTGGTGGAGAACCAGACAGACCTGAGGCTCTGCTGCCCACTGTGTGACTTAGGGCAACTTTCCTAACCCCTCTGGCCTAATCACATTTTTTTAATCTACAAAATCAAAGTAATGAAAGATTTTGCCAAAGATCTAAGTAGTGATAACAATGCCCACATATATATAGCGATGCACACATACAGGGTAAGGAGCCAGAGCTGGGGTGCTTGTGTGTTTAGTTTATTCTCAGTCTTCAGCCTTCTGCTAAAGGGGAAGGGACAGAAGGCCCTGCAGAGCCTCCGGGCAACTCCAGCCTCCTGACTGATGGGTGGGGCTGCCGTGTCCGCACCTATCCCCAGTGTAAGAGATCCAGACTCCAAACCTCCTTTACTCTCCTTGTATCGTGACAGGCACAAAGTAGGCGTCTCTTGTCTTCTGATGTTCTCAGCCCAGCAGAGGATTAGGGAAATAGGGGATCTACAAAGAGCCTTCTGCAGAGGAAGAGAAGACATCTTCTACCCACTTCTTCCTGTAGATGGGGTGTGGGGGAGCGTGACAGGGTTCAGGCTAGGTCAATTTGCAGGCACTATGGACAAGAGGCGCGAGACAGCCTGGGACTGTTGGATCTGCAGGGACCATGCAAGGGGGTGGAATGCTGACAGCTGGTGGGAGCCTTGAACACCCACCCAGGGTACTGGATTTCATCCTGTAAAGATTGTTAAGTAGGCATGAGGCAGTCAGCTTGCTCTCTCTCCTCTCCCAGCTCTATCCTGTAGTGGCCATATCCAATCAGCTGGGGATCAGAATGGCTTTGCAGCCTGCCTGAGCACACACAGAGTACTTGCTGTGGGGTCGGAGTAGAGGCTCAGGACATGGGGTCAGAGTAGGAGCTCAGCACCTTTGGCATCTGCTCAGCAGCGCTTCTTGTTGAGACCTGTCCTGTGAGCATCTCGATTTGACTGCTCCTGCTGTCCTGTGGGCAGCTGTGGCCTCTGGCCAGCCCCATCCTGCCCTCTGGCTATGAAGAACAGCTTTGTTCATTTAAAGGACCAGGAGTGATGGAGCCTGTCTCTCCTTTTCCAGACCCCCCCCCCCCCCAGTTCTCTGGCACACAGAAGGAGTCACAAGATCCCCTGGAATAGGTTCTATCTTCTCTTCCAGGTTCCTGGTGCCTGGCACACGCCAGGCATGGTTGAAGACTTGTTTTTCAAAAGACCAGGTAGGATGCAGCGGGTAGAGGCGGCATTCTGAAACTTCGGAAGTCACTGATAGCCCCCCCCCCCCCCCCCCCCGCTGCTCCTCCTCCACTCTCCCACACTGCACGCCTAGGGCGGCCCCGTGTGTCTTCCAAAGGTAGGCTTCACCAGTGGGGGGGGGGGGCAGGGAGTCGGTTTGCACTGAGGGTCATGTGGGGAGAAGTGAGATTCCAGAAGGCGGTGGCGCAGAGCCTCACAGGGCTTTCATATCACTGCTGTCGGTATCCCTGCCTCCTCAGAGTACGCCAAGGGCCTTGTCTACTGGAGCCTCCGCTGGCTCTGGACTCCTTGGCAGCCCAGCTGGTGCTCCTGGTGCGTTTTGTGGTAGAGCGAGACTCCTCACATGAGAAGCAGCCCCAAAAGTTCACACTAACCTCAGGGGTCTGGGAGAATCTCAGGCCACTCTTGAGTCATTCTCACCAGGCAAGCGCAGGGCAGCCGTTTCTACGTTAGAACAGCAGAGGTCACGTCCCACCCTCACTACCCCAGCTGAGCCACAAACAGACTGGGCCTCTAAGGATGCTGGGCCTGAAAAGCAGAGCTCTTATGTGAGAAGCCCTAGCGGGCTCTGAGAAAGTTGCATGCCAGACACCAGGAATGCTGGGGTGAGGGAGCCGCAGCGAGGGTTCTGCTGGAGGTGACATACAGGCAGTTGCCATATGGGAGGGCGAGTGCCGCTCAGAAATGTCCTGAGCAAGAGTGACAAAAACCAGAAGAGAATAAGACCTCACCTTTCTTCTCTTTGTGGGGGATGTGGATTTGTAAGGGGACAGAATGGGGCTCTTTCCCACTTAAATCTCATAGTTGGTGACAGTAAGGAAGTCCCTTCACTTGACTTTGGTTTCTCCATTTGCTAAGAAATAAACATTTAGCCTGGGTGGTGGTGGTGCACGCCTTTAATCCCAGCACTTGGGAGTCAGAGGCAGGCGGATCTCTGTGAGTTTGAGGTCAACCTGATCTACAGCTCTAGTTCCAGGACAGCTAAGGCTGTTAGATAGAGTAACCGAGTCTTGAAAAAAAAAATTAAAACAAACAAAAAAAAAGAAAAGAAAAGAAAGGAAGGAAGGAAGGAAGAAAGAAAGAAAGAAAGAAAGAAAGAAAGAAAGAAAGATGTTTGAGGCCAATCACAGACAGGGTAAGAGCAAATGATCTCTGGGATGTCCAACAGAGCAGGTGTTAGCTGCTGTCCTCTGGAAGGAGATGACAGAACGGTTCTTATAGTGAGCAGGATGGATGTCTGCTCCTTCTGTGCCCAGCGCTGCCCTCTGGGATAGGGGACAACATGTCACGGCTTCAGCTGTCTCTCCTCCGTCCCTTCCATCTACATGCTGCTTGGTCTGTGGGGGGTGGCGATGAACTCAGGACCTCGTGCTGGAGGGACAGCTTAGATGTTGTCAGGGTAGGGAGAAAGTGAGGGTGGCCTGAGAGGGCCGGGACTGCCAGGAGCTGGGAGCTGACTTGGTTTTCCACCTACTGGGAGCCTCGTCTCTTCTGTAAGTAGCACTCACTGTCAGAGTGGCCTGTGAGTCCTGGCCTTGTGGGCTGTGCATGGAGAAGCTGGCTGTCCTGACGTATCCGGATGGTGGAAGGGTGAACAGGAGGGGAAGGGACCTGAGTCCTTAGTGTTTAGCCTCTAGCTGAGGTCATTCTGCTGCAATTAACAGAGCACTCTGTGATTACAGCTCGGAGCTGTTCATTATCTCCGACTATGGTGGGACTTTCTGGACACCCTGGGAGAACTGCGCACACGCTATTTCCTGAGTCCCGGCCATTAGAACATTGCATTCCTTGCCTTTAAGGTGAGGACACATGAAGCTGCCCCTCTCACAGACAAGGCGACCTTGCCTTAGGTCTGCTTTTCTCTTGCTCAAGAGAAATTGGTAGCAAAGTAAAACCAGCTGCAGCCTGGTGGTTGCAACCAGATGTGAGAGGCAGAGCTGAAATCCAGGCCTTCTGTGCAATCACTTAGCCTCTCTGTGCTTGTTTCATCACTTGTAAAGCCAGGGTAGGAAGTGCTTTGTGTGTGGATCAGATGAGTGAGTTGCTCCTTAGCCACCTCAGCCCCTTGCTCTAATGCTAGCGGACAAATCCCTGGGAAGCCTGGGGGAAGCTGACTGCACGGGCAGCATTACCCTTCCACACCATGGCTTCCCATTGGCTGTTCATGTTATGGAGCAACACACCTGGTAGTCAGGGTTGAACGGGCATACCTGTACAGGTCCAGACTGTCCTAGGTGGAGAACTACCAGAAGCTTCCATACAGTGCTCGGTCAAGCCTCTTTTCAACCCTCTGTGGTTTTTACCATTAACAATGTGTGTGCTTAAAAAGTCACAGATAGCCCTCCCTCTTAACCAAGCACAGGGCACACTCAGATTCTCTACCATCTCTTCTTCTAAATTAAATGAAGCGGTGTGGGGGGAATTGGAGAGATGGCTCAGCAGTTAAGAACATTGGTTGCTCTTCCAGAGGATCAGAGTTCAAGTCCTGGCACTGGCATGGCAGCTCACAACTATGTGAGTTCCTGACCTCTGCAGGTACCAGGCACACAAGTGATGCACAGACATACATGCAGGCAAATAAACGTACATACTAATAAACATACATATGAATAAACATACATATAAAATTTTTTTTTCTTTTTTCTTTTTTTTGGTTTTTCGAGACAGGGTTTCTCTGCAGCTTTTTTAGAGCCTGGCCTGGAACTAGCTCTTGTAGACCAGGCTGGCCTCGAACTCACAGAGATCCGCCTGCCTCTGCCTCCCGAGTGCTGGGATTAAAGACATGCGCCACCACCGCCCGGCACATATAAAAATTTTTTAAAAAAGGATAGGTGTGGTAGCACATGCCTTTAATCCCAGCACTCAGGAGGCAGAGGCAGGTGGATCTCTGTGAGTCTGAGGCCAGCCTGGTCTACAGAGCAAGTTCCAGGACAGCCAGGGACTCTGTCTCAAAACCATAGAAAAATGTGCTGATTCTTGCTTCTCAACCCCAGAAGGTCACTTTCTAAAGAGTTCTACAGGACGCCCTTAGACAGGGAGGGGTTAGGAGACCCCGAGGGAGGGAAGTGGTGGGCTTTAATGACGATCTAGTGTGGTGTCGGGTTGGGGCAGCTGGAGAGGCTCTCGGTGACTGTGGGATTGGAGGTGTCTGAAGAGCACAGACTCACCTGGGCCAGGCTTTCACTCCCTGGTGGGCAGTTTGTGCAGACTCGCAGGAGAGATGCCACCTTACTGCTTGCCCTGCAGAGAGCTGAGGTCTGGGCTGGCCACTGCTTAGGAAGGTTCTGGAGCTGCTCTGTGAACCCAGTGGTGTCCTTGGTGCCACAGGCTTTATGTTTAGATTAAGCTTTTCTTTGACGCTAAAGAGAGATTTAAGGGAGAGCGGTGTAGAGATGTCCGTGACTTTGCACAAGGCTGGAAAGAGTCTTACTCAAGTCTGTGGTTGATGCTTTGACGCAGGTTTCCACTGTTGTTAATGGATGGGACTGTTTGGGAGAGAGATGGAGGTCACAGGATCATTCTCTCTCTCTCTCTCTCTCTCTCTCTCTCTCTCTCTCTCTCTCTCTCTCTCCTCCCCCCCCTGTGTGTGTGTGTCTGTCTGTCTCCCTCTCTCTGTCTTTGTCTTGTCACCATTTGGTACCCCTGTGCTTTTGCCCCAGATTAATAGAGCAGTTTCCACCCTTGGGGACAGGAAACCAGAATAGCATGCCTTCCCTCTGGCCCTCTCTCTGACTTGTGGTGACATTTTAGCCTGTGCTGACTCTTCCAAGGATGAGTGTTTATCTGTCTGTTGTGTGGTGATGAAGATTGAATCTAGCAACTCGTCCATGCTGGGCAAGCAAACCACCACTGAGCCATGTCTCCAGACCTTGGTTTTCTAAGACAGGGTGTTACTGTGTAGCTCAGGCTAGCCTAGAACTCTCCATGCTCCCACATCAGCCCCAAGCGCTGGCATCACAGGTGTATTCTGTCACACCTCAGTGGAGAATGAGCGAACGTCAGTAAGCTGATGTCTGTCTCAGCTTCCCCAGTGTCTGGGAATGTGTTTCAGTTCTAGCCATCCACACAAAGGTCAAAGCAGTGACTGGCAAGCTAGAGAAGATGGAAAACAGGACACTGTGGCTTTCCAGAGATGCCCCCCATCTTTCTGGAACAAATTAGCTAAGTTGCCATCCCTAGAATAGAGAGGAGGGGACAGCTCAACCCCGATGCTCAGCCAGCTCTGGGTTGTATAGAGAAAACCCCACTGCAGACATCCCATGCTGACACTGGGCATGGGTTGAGCATCTCCTGTGTCCGTGTTCTGAGCGTCCTACAGCTAATTCTTCTGCTGCTATCTCCCTAGTCCTCTGTAGGTTTCTTGTGGGTTCAGGAAGGCTCCAATACTCACCCTTTTCATCCTGTGTCAAGAAAGCCAACCTGGCCATTTCCCCATCATTCTCCCCTGTCCATGGTTTTAGAAATTTGGGGAATATCTCAGAGCTCTAGCTGCTTCTGAGGGAGCAAATTCTTCCTGTAGGGAGGGGGTGCACAGACAGCATCAGCCCACTGATTCATGAGATGATATCACTAAGCAGAAGCTGTTTTGTGTGTGTCACATTCATTGTGGGACCCACAGTGACCTCCCAGGTTCCCTCCCAACTCTACTTTGTGCATAATGAAGGCATTTCTAACTGCAGAACATCTTTAGCAGCACACAATGTTTGCATCTATTGCCTCAGCATCACCCTCCACTCTGTTTAAAGAGAGAGATAAGGCCAGGCAGTGGTGTTGCACGCCTTTAATCCCAGCACTAGGGGGGCAGAGGTAGGCAGATCTCCATGAGTTCAAGGCCAGCCTGGTCTACAGAGCAAGTTCCAGGAACCAGGGCTACACAGAGAAATCTGTCTCAAAAAAACAGAGAGAGAGAGAGAGAGAGAGAGAGAGAGAGAGAGAGAGAGAGAGAGAGAGAGAGAGAGAGAGCGCGCGCGCGCGAGAGCGCAGGGACAAGTTTAGGCAAGTGCTGTTCCTCCGAGAGGTCTCAGTAAGAAGGAATAACTGCTGCCCGCTCCAACCATCTCATCATGTCCTTGAGGACACCCCACTTCCTGTGTCCTCACCCCAACACACCAGAGTGGCCAGACAGGGCTCTGGAGCATCTACAGAGGCCAGGCAAGGGAACATATTCTCAGAAGACTGTCCCTTTGGGACCCTTCACTAGCCCACCCAGTAGGGCTACCATACCCACATTTCAAGAAGCCCTATTAATACTGCGATCTGCAGGAATTGCATCCCTTGGGCGTGTGAAGCCAGTGCCAGCAGATAGTAAAACACAGCTCTGAATGCTTCTCTGCAGTCAGGCAAACAACAGGGACCTTTCCAGGAAGCTGGGGGAGAGAGCTGTCTGTGAGAGGCTCCTGGGTGGCTATCAGCAGGCAGCTTGAATGGGTTTCTGCTTTTGTTGTTGATTGCTTAATTAGAAACCCACATGGTTCTCCCTGCTAATGACCACAACTCCCAGAAGATCACAGATAAAGTGTGGGTAGTGGAGGTGAGCTCTCTAGGACAGTCACCCGAGAGTGAGCGTCATGCTGGCACAGCATTGGTGATTTCTGTGGTCCCGCAGCCCTCTTGTTACTGAGGGAAAGGGAGAGGGGAGGCTTCTCTTACTTCTGTCTCCAGTGTAACTTCCCGTGTGTGCTCCAAACCCCGGGCTAAGGTCTCCTCTGTTGAGAAATTGGCATCCCAGTGTCCAGAGTCCCTGAGCCAGGGGACTGGAAAATGCTGGGTCTCAGGGGTGGTGCACCATGGTGGGGGCCACCAATGTCTCCCAGCACCTGACAAGGCAGTGTGGAGGGAGAGAGAGCTCATGGGAATCCTAACTACCCTAAAGCATCGAGACCTAGAGCTCCAGTTGCCCAGTTGGGAGCATCGAACTGAGTTGGGAAATAAGGTTTCTGTTTGCAAATGTTTCTGATCTCCTTAGACAGCGTGAGGCCACCTGCTGGTGATATGCTGCTCATGCCTGGGTGCTGGCTGCACCCTACTCAAGTACTCTCCAGCCCATATGCCTAGGGTTGAGACAATCGGGATTTCAGACAAAAGATCCCCAACCCTGCTCCCCATTCTCCTGGCTGAGCCAGCCAAATGTTTGCCAAAAATCTAGACTGCAGAGAACCTGCCCAAACCCAGGTAAAAGTTGCGTTTGTGCTGCTCAGGCAGCAGCATGCCTCATGGACTCCCAAGTGCAGCAGCCTGCTAGAAGCCTTTCAGCCAGGCTTCTGCAAAGCTGAAGGCCGTGTCCCAACCAGGGAAGGGCTGCTCTGTTCCTCCTCTGGTGTCTGACAGGCTAGATGTTGTTTTGATCTGTTTTCTCCAAGTCAGGAGGAATGGATGCCACCGGAGGGCAGAACCTGGCAAGGGCCTGTGTGCTGTTCCTCTCTTCCATGTTGTGAACCCTGTCGTGGGGTGGGGGTAGGAGCAAATGAAGGGAGGGAGGTAGACAAGGAAACAAGCAATTCTGTTTACATCATAGCCTGAGTGCCTTTATGTTGGGAAGCAGGAAAAGGAATAATATTCAGTTTTATTCAGTTCAGTGTGTGTGTGTGTGTGTGTGTGTGTGTGTGTGTTGGATGTATATGTGCAGGTGTATATGCAGGTGTGATCACTTGTGTGAGTGCATGTGGGGACAGAGGTCATTGTCCTGTGTACTCTTCAGTAACTTCTCTACATCATCATCATCATCACCACCATTGAGGCTGGGCTTTTCAATGAAGTTGGGACTTGTTATTTGGGTTATGCTGGCTGGCCAGCGAGCCCGGAGATCTCAGTTCCCACCTGGCATCTCCATACACACTCCGCTACACACTCGACTCCACGCTTCTGAGCAAGGCTGTTCTCAGCTCCCGAGACACAACGACTCTGTCTTTAAGCACCCTTCGGACGTGTTAGAAAGAATACTTGAGAGCTCTCGCTCTTTTCGGCAGTTTTTGTCAAGCTTTTGCTTACGAACTCAGGATGTCTCACCGCTCAGTTCCCGGACTAGAAGCAAAAGAGCCTTGTGGTCACTCTCTCTAGTCACAGGCAATGTTGCATCTCAAAGCTGTGAGCCTGCTGTCCTGTATTTCATTCCTGCGGCAGGCGAACTGTCATTGTTCTGTTTTTCCTGCCTTGCAATTCTGGGGTCACTCAAATTCCCCACTTCTGAGGACGGGAGTTCTCACTTGTGAAGTACCAGAGGGTGGACTTAGAGGAAACTTCTCCTGGCTTCCCTGTCTAAAGTACAGCCCTGTTTTGTTGGGTCCAATTTCAACTCAGACCTTTCTACTTAACTCTGACATCTTTCTTCTCCCAATTTTTTTTTTTTTTTTTTTTTTTTTGATGATGATCTTTCCCAAAGGTGTTGGCTTTTGTGTGGCCCTGTCTGGCCATGTGTCTCAGAACCAGTTTTTCTCCTACATGGATCTTTTCATTAAGCAAATTTATTTATTTTATGTATGTGCATGCATGCACATGCCCCACGGTGCATGTGTGTGGATCAGAGGAAAACTTTTGGGAGCTTGTTCTCTTCTTCCACCATTTGATTCCAGGGATCAAACTCAGATCATTGAGCTCTGGGTGCCATCTTTTCCCACTGAGCCATCACACAGACCCCTTCTGAGGGGGTCTTTGCCCTGTACCCTGTCTCCAGAAGATGGGAGATGGAGACTAAGCAACTTGGCATTCATACTATGTGCAAGTGTAGGAGCCCAGATGGAAGGCAAGGTATTGCAAAAGAGTTCCATGCCTTAAGATGCTTCAGGCCCCTCCCCTGCATCTCAGGCAGCCTAGGCTGGCTTCAAACTCACTACACAGCTGGCTTCTCATTTCTGATCTACTTGCTACTATCTCGTGTGTGCGAGGCTTACCAGTGTGTGCTGTCACGCTCGGTTTATGCAGTGCCAGGGACTGAACCCAGCGCTTTGTGCATGCTAAGCTAGCACTCTCCTTGCTGAGCTACACTGCCAGCCTTTTAATCTCTCTTTGGTCAGTGATCTTCGCATGGGAGATAAGCTTGCTGAGAAAAGCTTGCTGCTCGTGGCCTTATACACTTGTCATCTCGGCTATGGGAAGTACAGATAGGGAGATCCCTATGGCTCCCTGTCCGACCAGCCAGCCTGGCCTAATAGGTGAGCTCCAGGCCAATGAGAAACCCTGTCTCAAACAAGAAAAGAACAAAAGTTCACACAGGCTGTATGAAAATGGCCGAATGAGCGCCGGAAGGTATGGACAGTACAGGGAATTGCAGCGCCAGTGGGTCAGGGCCATGGCTCTAGACTTGATTGCAGTTGGGGTGAGAGGCTAGGAAGGGAATAAGTCCAAGTTGAGCTGGCAGTTCTAAGTACATTTGGCTACAAAGACATCAACATGGAGGGAAGGATAAAAACAGGAAACCCACTGAAGAGTGTTTCTACCATGTTGGTTACAGTGCTCAGATGGTTCAGAAAAGCATTTCATGGTGCAGGCCTTCAATCCTAGATCTTGGGAGACAGGAAGCAGGAGGATCTCTGTGAGTCTGTGATAAGCTTGGTCTGTATAGCAAGTTCCAGGTCATCGAATACTCATAGACCTCACATCAGCAAAAAACAAGGACGATTAACCCACACAAGCGTCCCTTCTGCCTATCTCAGATCTACCCCAGCGCCCTTCTTAGAGATGGCCACCATCACCTGTGCCCACTGAGTCCTTCCTAAGACACACTAAGTTGGGGAGCAGGTCAGCCAAGTATGACTGTGAGCCAAATGCAGCCTACTACCTAATGTTGGATCATCTGCAAGCTAAGAGTGGCGTTTATGTTTTTAAATACCTGGAAAAACACCAAAATAAGAACATTGCTTCCTTAGCAGCTCCGCGGGAGCTGAGAACCGAACCCCGGTCCTCTATACATAAAAGCTGTATGAAATGCAGACCTTAGTGAGCAGAAGGAGAGTTTGGCTGACA
Organism: Arvicola amphibius; assembly: GCF_903992535.2. Lineage (NCBI taxonomy): Eukaryota > Metazoa > Chordata > Mammalia > Rodentia > Cricetidae > Arvicola > Arvicola amphibius. The sequence continues at coordinate 86,852,702 of NC_052058.2, read as the reverse complement.
CCCCCACACTGGCCTGTTTCTGTCCCTCTGGCTGCTCTTGCACACTGGGAGAGACTGGCCCCGAGTGCGACATCCGTTCTCCAACCCTTTTCCTAATGCATCTGTTGACTTCGGCTCTAGGCCAGTGCAATCATATTGGTAGCCATAAACCACTTTTAGCCCAATTCTTGGGGTGAAGCTCATTGGTAGGGTATTTATTTAGTGTGCACAAGCCCCTGGACAATCCAGTCATTCCCTCCCCAGCTCCGTTGTTTATTTCAAGTAGTAGAATACTAAATTCCTTCTGCCTTTGCTCACTGTTTCTTGGGGACCATGCCGTATCAACCCAATAGTGTTGTCGGGAGGGTAGTCAAGCTTCCTTTGGCTTTAAAAGTGTTGAGTTTAAGGTGAACGCCCCAGGGCTCAGTAGGAAGTTGGGCCCCTGGAGACCAAGCTTGGAGCCTGAAGATGGAGATGTGAGAGACAGCTGCAGGGTGATCTGCAATGTGAGCCTCTGACCTTGGCCTGCAGATCCAAGATTTCCCCCAGCAGAAATAAAGTATTGCATTGTGACTGCCGTCCCCAGGCCGACTGTCAGAAGGCTGATGAGAAACGTGACTCCAGCCCTTGCAGGAGCAGTAAATAGTGAGGCAGTTGACTGGTCTCTTCTTGAGTCAGAAGAAAGCCAAGTGTGGAGCTGCTATGGGGAGGGACCCTGGATATCTACCGAGTGCCTAACGTTCTCCTCTTGCCTGAAACACGCTCTCTTGCCGAACTGTCCCTGTGAGGTGGCATCATTGACATCATTTTATAGATGAAAAAAATCAGACTCAGAGAAGTCAAGGGACCATTCCCCCAAACCAGCGATTAGAGTATCTGGCTTTAAAGGCTTCTCTTTCCATTCTGCCAGCCAGGAATGCCAAGTTGGACCAGCAGGTCCTTCCCAGCTTTGCCAGGCCTTTTCATTTCTGGCTTTCACATTTCTCAGCATGACTGCTACTGTCTTTTGCTGTTCTCGCATGGCCTGGGTGTGTTCTGTGTGCAAACATAAGGGAAGGGGGTGGCCCTCTGAGGGTACTGTGCAGAACGCCAGAAAAGGAAAGAAGAGAGGTGTGTTTACAAATTTCTGTGTGTCAGACCCGCATCTAGAACCAGATCCGTAAAAGAACACCCTTCCTCGATGCAAAATAAAGTCTCCCAAACTCAGCTCCTAAGCTGGGAGTTTGGCCAGCACCATTGTGTCTGTGGCCACTTTGGTACCTGGTGGGGACTGAGCTGCTGGGGGGACCTGGGCTGGGAGAGTGGCAGGCAGTGCCTGATAGGGCTCTCTCCCTGTACTAGCTCAGCTCTTCTAGGAGCTGCTGTGGCTAAGGGTTGTCTGGTAGGCAGGAGCAAGCCAGAAGGCGGCAGTAGGCAGCAGGCTGAGGAGCAGAGGCGTGCTCGGTTATGTAGGGCCTGGCCAAACTGAGGCTTCGGATTCCACACACCACTTCTTTGGGAGACTTTCTCCCCGGTTTTCAACCAGCAATTCTTTAGTTAGCACTGGAGCAGAGAGAGAGAGAGAGCAAGCTGATGCGAGAGTCTTGCATGGAAGCTGGGGAAATTCTTCATTCCAGGGCTCTTTCTCTGTAGGAGCTGAAGCCAAGGCAGCTGTCATCGCTGCCACCACGGGCACTTCTCTCCTTCTCAGTCAGTGTTCTGCGTCTCTCAGTTGGGTTCTGAGTCTCCACATGGAAGGTAATATTAGGGATCTTGGGGTCTTAGCTAGGAAGGACTGGGGTTAACCACATCATTCAGGGAACACCAGAGAGAGGATTGCAGCATGGGGGTGTCCATTCATAGCAAGGATGCGTGTCTCCTTTTACCCCTCTCCCTTTCATGGTGTCCCCTCTTTCCCTCTGAACAAATATAATCCTAGATCCCCTGTTCTTGCGGTGTTCTGTGGAGATGTCTAATTTCTGGAACAAAATATGAATATTTCTGTAGTTGGAGTAAGGATCGCAGAGGGCCCTTACAGAGGCAGGGCCCTGGGTGAGCTTTAAGTGTGGCAGGCACTTGGTTCCCCTCTGGTGCAGCTAACTAACCGGTGTGGCTTCCGGCATGATCTCCATGTACAGTTACTTTGAACCCACTGGAGGAGTCAGAGCCGTGACAGACAAATGCCAGGAGCACTTTCTTCTCAACGCAGGGCAGGAGGGAGGCCAATGCCTTAGGTGGGTGGGGCTGGCATAGTGCCTGGATACAGATATTTGGACAGGACAGTGATTAGCGGCAGAGGGTGAGGCTGGTTGAACGCTGCTCTGGGTTTGTGTGTGATTAGCTGCAAGGGGCAGAGCTTGGCAAACCACCTGGTACAGCTGCCGACGGACGGGCAGCTTTAATTCATGGCAGAGGCCCATTTGAGCAGTGACTGATCTTGTGGGCGGTGCATGTGGGGAGGAAGGATTTAGCAAGGTTCTAGCTGGGATGGTGGGTGGGCCAGGATGAGTGGGGTGCAGCAAGAACCTCGAAGTGTGTTTTGAAAAGCAGATTTGGGGGTGCCGAGATATGCATTACAAGAGCTAGAGACAGACCTGGAATGGTTGGAAAGGACTAGGAGAGGGTGCAGAGGAACCCCAAACTCTGCTGTTCTAAAGCTGCAAGCACCCAGGAGATCTCTGCTCCCTGTGCAGATGTAATCTGGAAGCGAAAAGCAGAGTTGCCTGCTGCCCTTGAGGAAACAGCTGTGTGATAGGCAGTGTGGATCTGGCAAAAGCATTTTGAACGCAGGAACTCAGTGCCATTGAACCGGGGTGGGGATAGGCTGGGGCAGGCATACTGTTCTTCGTTAGTAGTGTAATTAGCGGTTCGTATGCTGCGGTTATTTTTGAAGCTATGGGAATTTAAAGAAAATGCTCCTTATTTGTGTCACCAGCTTCTTCTAAATAGAATTTCCCTTGTTGACTGCTCTGTAGAAGCTGCTGTGTATGGTTGGGCCCACAGGTAGCAGTAACAATTGTTGGCTGTATCAGTCTTCCAGCTCAGGCCCACAGTACTGTAGTGTCTAACACTGCGGGGCATCAGCACTGTGTGTCCCCTCTGCTGTCCTAGCCAGTGCGGGGCATCAGCACTGTGTGTCCCTTCTGCTGTCCTAGCCAGTGTGGGGCATCAGCACTGTGTGTCCCCTCTGCTGTCCTAGCCAGTGCGGGGCATCAGCACTGTGTGTCCCTTCTGCTGTCCTAGCCAGTGTGGGGCATCAGCACTGCGTGTCCCCTCTGCTGTCCTAGCCAGTGCGGGGGCATAGGCAGCCTGTATATAGCAGTTCTGTTGCACTTGTCCATATTGGGTTTCATGGTCTAAGTTGATGAGGATGACTGACCAGGTCTCTTCCTCAAGAGGGCGCCAGGTCTCATTACAGATGGTTGTGAGCCACTATGTGGTTATTGGGAATTGAACTCAGCACCTTTGGAAGAGCAGCCAGTGCTCTTAACTGCTGAGCCATCTCTCATTAAAGGTAACTTTAACGAAATCTCTGTCGTTCTATTTATATATAAAACTCAAGATTCAAAGGCTGGAGTGAAAACCAGCTAGCTCAGAGACATCAAGCAGCACCTAGCTAACACTCTGTCCTTGTTGGTGGCTCCAAAAGGGAGCATCCTTCTGCTCCCCCAAACAAAAAAGCCTTGGCCCTCCAAATCTCTTCCTACTCCTGGTGCGCCTCTCTGTCTCTTCCAGACGCCCTCTGATGCGCTATGATTCTATTAACTAGCTGCTAGCTCAGCCTCCTGACCCAAGGTTAATTTTATTTAATTAATGCAAATGCAAACTTGGGGTTTCCAGTGTGATTGAATATCCCCCAACACAGACAGTGTGATACTCTATGTGCTCCACTCTGCTTACTCACTCCCATCCCACCTCACCTCCCAGTCACACTGAGAAGCTGCTAAGTAGGGTGGAGAAGCCCCTCCCCTGAATCTTCTGCCTGTGCCTTGCCTAGGTGATGCTCGCTGCCACGCCCACAACCTACTGTATCTCTCAGGGATTTAATACTTCACCTAGGTCAAATGGTCTTTCTGTCTTCATTTATTTCAACAGTCAAGAAGACCATAAAATTCAGGGGTTCACAGAAACATGGGGGCCCAGGATGGAGATGGAGACTCAGTGAACATTAATTCATAAAATTACCAAAGCCTTTCTGGTACTCTTTAGTTGGCATGTCTTCCCAGAAGCTAAGCTAGCACTCTTGTGGTTTCCACCCCCACCTATATCCAGCACAGAGGGAGGTCTAAATCTCCAGCATTTACAGTCTTTTTCTTAACTTTTAGGCTCAAGTTAAAATCAGACATGAAAGGGTCATCTGCCCTTGAGTCCCAAGTTTTTAAGTGTTGGTCTGTGTCAGTTAAGACGAGATAAGGAGAGTGAGGAGAATGTACTTCAAAGCAAAATGTGTTCCGTGTGAAGGACTTCCCTTGGCGATGGGCAATGTGTTCAAATAGTCTGAGGTTACAGCTTTCTGTCTTTCCATGGGTGGATGGTGAGAATAGATGGTAGTTGGGCTTTACAGTTTCCTTATTTGGCAAAAACAGAAAGTTGGCAATCTTCTGTTGGTTCCTCAAATTTCAGTTTTTGAAGTTTTACTGGCCCATGAAATCCAAAAATTTTGCCTCCAGGATTTTCTCTAAGAGACCTTCTGATAAGGTCCCTGTCAGGCAACCTCCCTCACTCAGGCTCAGCCTCTGATCCTAAACCAGTCCCCCGTGGCCCTCATGCCCAGTGACTTCCAACTGAGTTTTCGCTTCCCCATTCCCAAGCTGAATGAGGTCTCCTCTCCAGAGCAAGACCGCTGGCCAAGGGTCAGCTCTCACTTCCTCTTCCGTGTCCTGAATGACACATATGGAGTCTTTCCTTTCCCAGCTCCAATTCACACAGTTACCTTATGTAAATGATGACATTATCTGTCCTTGGGATTGTATTTTGGGAGCAGCATTAGGTCTGTTTTGCACCCCGGGTTTTGGTACCCAGCATCAACCATTTAGAAGCATCTCTCTAGGTGGCCGGGAAAAGGACTTTTGCAAAGCTCAATTCCTAGTGATGAACTCTCAGCTTTTCTTGAGCTCCTGACTATAGACTGAAACTTCCAAACTGGAGGCTCCCAGAGGCCTTAGAAGGTCTGAATTGTCTGCCTTCTAAGGATTTAGTCCTGGAATTCCAACATTTATGTGGGGTTCCCCAGGCAGATCCCCAGCTACCAGAATCTCAGGCTCATGGTTGCTCTGAACATGTGTGTAGACTTGTAGGAACAGAAGTATTGGGGAAGATCAACTTGGTTCCTGGAAATTGAACCAGTGCTCTTTTTTGAGGTGCATCCTCAGGCCCTTTTTCAGAAGCACAAGATCAGGTTCTTCTAGTCCAAGAAAGCAGTTGAAGTTTCTGAATTAGGCAGGGGGAGTACATAGTAGACCATAAGTCTTTCTGGGGCACAGAGAAGTATGGTGAGCTTATCTAAGGTACACAGGGCTCTGATCCAGGTGCCAGAGAGTCCCTGCTTCCACGAGGTGTCTGGAATGCTGATATGGTAAAGCCTAAACCTGGAGCTTCTGGCAGACACTGTGGTTTCCACTCCAGGTAGCTGAAGTGGGGGGCACAAAATGGGAAGGGATCTAAGAGCTCCACCTTGAAGATCTCAGCCACCTCAGAGTGCACAGTAGAGTACCAGGGTCCAGCTCATGGCTCACTGGAGTTTGTGGGAGGCCAGTGATGGCAGCAGGCACTTCTCTCAACTCATCTCTAGTCACTTCTATTGGTGACTTTCTTCAAAACGTCTTTGACATGAGCAGGGTGTGGTGGCGCATGCCCTTATCTCTGCACTTGGAAGACAGAGGCAAGTGGAACTCTGTGAGTTGGAGGCCAGCCTGGTCTACACAGTGAGTTCAAGCCAGGAAGAGAGAACTAGTGAGACCCTGCCTCAAAATGGAAAAACAAAACAAATGAAAAACCACTTTTTGTTGAGGGTTCCCAGCCCTTTGCTGGGGTTGAGCCCAGGGTCTTGCTCCCGCTAGGAACAAGTTCCACCATGGTGAGCCACCTCCAGATATTAAATTTTTTTTTAAAGTCTGTGTATGTGAGTGTTTCTATGTGTAGGTGTGTGCACATGAGTACAGGTATTTCTAGAGTCCAAAAGAGGATGTTAGAGATAGTTATGAGGCACATGATGCTGGGAACTAGGGTTTCTTTTCCTACAAGGGTGGTATGTGCTCTTAACCGTCTATCCAGCCCACACCCAGATTAGTTTTTATTTTGAGATATTCTCTTATGATGCTACTCAGACTGGCCTTGAACTTGATATGCAGTTCAAGGAGGCCTTGAACTCATGGTCCTCTTGCCTCCCTCCGTAATGACTAGTGCCACAGACGTACAGCACCGAGCTTGACTGGGAAAGATTTTCCCCTGGCTCTGAATAGGTCTAGAATAGAGAGTCAGAGAGTCCAGCCAAATTCTTGGAGATAAGAATTTCTTCAAAGACACTTAAGCTAGGAGGGCAGACTTGTGAGCCATTAAGTGTGGCTTCTTCTGAGTGCAAAGGTCAGCAAGGGCCTGCCTTAGCTTTCTAAGCTTTGCCATGGCATCTGTCTCTATCTCTAACTCATACGTGGTGTCAAGCAGCTCGGCCCCTTTCTCCCAGCTTTGGTTGCTTCTTCTGTATAGTAAGGGAACTGAATTTGATTGCCACCGCCCCCACCCCCTACTGCTAACCATGCAGGGTGTGGTTCTCCATGTGGTAGACAGAGGGTTCTCCCCAGGGCCTTCAGAAAGACCTTACTGTTCTGCGAGAAGGAGTGTATGCTAACAGAGTTAGAGTCGAGGTCGTTTGTCCAATGATTATGCGTCTTCAAAGGGTGACGTGGGGTGTAGGATGGAGTTAGGTATGGGACAGATCCAGGATCAGATCTGGGAAGCCCATTAGGATGACTGGGTCTCTAAGAAAGTTGTTCACCTATGAGTCATTAGTAAGTCCCTAAAATGTGTGACTGGAGCCAAGAGACTTGAGTAGAGGAGTTGCCCAACACTACTAGATGTTATTGACGAGGGCTGGCTTCCCATATAAAAATCTCCTGGGGCCATGAGATGGCATCAGGAGAAACGTGCCAAACCTGTTCCACTGGATGTTGGCGTGTTTGCTCCCCATTCCCCTGGGGAGCACCCCATCTTCAGCACCGTCTAATGCTCAGAATCCTTTCCTCCTATTGGTCCAAGTTCCCACAAACTCAGATGCCCCTGCTCTTAGTGTTTGCTATATTTGGGCCATTTATTCCCCTGGGGATGCCCGCAGGGCACAATGGTGTAGATGTGGCTGTGGGAAGGTGGAGAGAGCACTGGGTACCCAATGAGGTGCGGAGCTGGGAGGCACGTCTGGAATCTTCAGGCATGTCTATACCTGAGGTTCAAACAAATAACAGCATCACATCGCCTCTGCCAGCTCTGCTCAGGGTAGACAAGCAGCAGGCTTTTATAAAGGGCTGGGCTTTGTCTCTTCTCCCGAACCCCATGCCAACGTGAATTCCAGAGAGCCAGCCCCAGGTCCCAGGAACCCAGAGACCCTCTCAGGTTGGTGATAAGACTGTCAGCATCTTTAGCTTAAATAATTCCAATGATTGCCCTAAACTCTCGGTCTGGGGGGACGGGGTAGAGAAGGGTAATTATATAGCTCCCCACTTCACTGTGTGACCTCTGCAGGGCCTATGGATTTTTAGGATGATAGGCACGGTACATACTCTCTCTACTACAGAAAACCCCAGCCATCTGGATTAGCTGCCCAGTTGTTTTGTTTGTTTGTTTGTTTTTCGAGACAGGGTTTCTCTGCATAGTCTTAGCTATCCTAGAACTCACTGTAGACCAGATTAGCCTTAAACTCAGAGATCTACCCGCCTCTGCCTCCCAAGTCCTGAGACTAAAGGTGTGTGACACCATGCCTGTCCTCCACAGTCATTTTAATATGTCTGTGGCAATACTGGTCTCAAGAGTCGCAGAAGTGGAATAGAGGCTGTAAGGAGACTTGAGCCAGGTCAGGCCATGTTTTGTTGCCAGATAGATTCAAGTCTGGTTGGTGTTCACTGCCAGCTGTATTTGAAAAAAGCCTTGCCTTAGGTGTTTGTGGATTTTGGAATGTCGTGAAGGCATTGTGACTGTATACTGCCTTGTGTAATCTCCTAGGTCGGAACTAATCTCCCCATTTCACAGATGAGGAAGTAAGGGCTCAGAGGGGGTTAGGATGACTGCATAATGCCATGTGGTTGGTAAGGATCTGGACTGTGATTCCAAGCCAGGCCTATCTGTCAGGGAGCCGGGCATTTTCCTCTGTGGTGTGCCTCTTATCTTTCTGGGTATGAATGGAAGATTGTTGAGGGTGGGACGGACATCCCTGACTTGGGATCTTCCCCCATTGGGAAGGCACTTTCTGATAGGCATCAATTTGTTGATTTGTACATTGACTTCTGGGATCCCGTAGACAGAAAGCTCAGAAGAGAAGCTGGAGCTGAGCTCAGTTTGTGACTTAAAAGAAGAAACCAGCTGGCTTTGTGGGAGCTGTGGGAGCCAGGAACAAGCGGTGATTACGGGTAATGAGAGAAGAGCCATCCGCAGCGGAAACGGCTCCGTGCCCTGTCTGGAGAAGTCTTGCATGGAGTAGGGCCATATGCAGAGGAGTTCGCAAGCAACACTGTTTCCAGATAAGCACTAGGGGGATGTGCAGCTTGCAATGGAGGGAATTCAATTAGAGGGTCTCGCTGGTCTTCATTAGCGATGTGAAAAAAACCAGTCAACGGAAATGCTAATTCAATCTGGCGAGGACACAGCATGCTTTTAACACTCCCCTGGAAAGACAGACACAGCTCTGTTGTTTGGGCAATGCTACAGGGAGCAATGGCTTGGGTAACCTTCCTCACCTACCTTCTCAGGGCTGTTAGATGCAACTCCTCTCTCTGGATTACTCTAGATCAGGCAAGATTTGAACTCTGAATATTACCCCGTGTTCATGGTATTTCTCTGTGCAAAGAAGCCTGCTTTCAGTGAACGACAAGCAGTGTAAGGCCTTACACTTACAAGCAGTGTAAGGCGAGAGGTATGGACTAGACTGTGTCTCTCACCGGGAAGATGCTCAGTAGGAAAGATGGCCAGTTAGTTGCTATAGGAACAAAGAATATCTGCTCCAGCCAATTGCAGAGCAGAAAGTGGAGGTAGAGATCTTCTCATAGTGGCTATTGGATCGTGGAGCTGGTAGCAGAAAAGTACTAAAGAAGACTAGATGAACAAATTGGACCCTATAGCTGGGGAGAACCGTGAAACTCAGAGACTGCAGAGGACCCAGGACGCTAGACTTGTTCTCTCCTCACTAACGCTGTCTTCTATGATTGTTGCAAAGTTGTGTCCACTGACTGGCAGCCTGCTCAGAGTCCTTTGAGTATCAATACCGATCTGCCTTTCCTTAGGGACCTCAGCTCGCCCTTATGCCCATGTCTGCTGTTGCCAGCTCACTCTGGGGCAATCCCTGATGCTTTTCTGTACTTTAGAAGTCAGCCCACCTGTTTGATCTGATCTTTGCCATCTTTGTCCTTCTTTGCCTTTTCCTTCTCAATTGCTTCTATTCTATCCTCAGATCAGCCTTGTATGCAAAGTCTAGAGGAGATGCTGGGTACTTTCCACCCTGCACCCCTGTACTAATTGTGACTTCTGGGCCCAGGTTAGTAAAACTTCTCAAAAAAAGCTTACATCTTGAAGGTTTGGTTTTAGAAGCCTGGAGTGTTTCTTAGATCTCACTGTCAGAAATGATTGGACCTTGGGAAAAAATGAATCAAGAGGCTGATTGTCTTGGACTGTCTTGGGTTGTCTTGGGCTGTCTTGGGCTGTCTTGGGCTGTCTTGGGCTCTCTTAGGCTGTCTTGGGCTGTCATCTTGGACTGTCTTGGGCTATCTTGGGCTGTCTTAGAATGTCTTGGGGCTGTCTTAGTCTGTCCTGGACTGTCATCTTGGGCTGTCTTGGGCTGTCATCTTGGGCTAGCTATTGTTGCTCTTTGTGTTCTGGTTCTCTCTTGTCCCTTAGTGCAGGAAAGAATTTTAGCCCTTTGGGCAGCTACAGGAGGAGAAGATGGGAGAGTATCCCTCTTTTGGACATGTTACCAGTAAAATCACTCGGAAGTAGAGTGGTACCTTTCTTCTCTCAACTACAGTCTTTACTCCCAGGGAGGAACTTAGGCCAGGTGAGATCAAGTGCTTACCCTGTGCCAGGTTTCAGGAGCATGACTGTTACCATGGTGACTGTGGATGCTATGATGGAGCAATTTCTACAAGGCAGATTAGTCTCTACTCCTACAAGGATTTGTCTTGAAGAGTTTTCATGTCCCTAGGTAATCTTGCATGAGATTTTTTTACATTTACATATGTGTACATAATGTATTAAAATCAACCTACATTTGAAGGTGAGGATTTGGGCCTGGGAATTTGGAATACTTTCTCACTTGCTGTAGCCCTTCATCTGAAGAAAAAGCAAAGAAGACAAGGGGCCTTCATTTGACTATAAAAGAAGTGGCAAAGAACAATCTGTTAAATTTCTCTTTCCCACCAACAGCCTACTGTGGGCCATGAGAAAGGCGTGGAAGTTTGGGCAAGTCAAGAGAGAGAGATGGAGTGGAGGAGGCCATCAGAACGGCCCAGGCCAACATATTATCTCTTCTCTTTTCTCTGTACTAACAGATCTTGGGAGGTTGATAGGTCAAACCTGCAAAGAATCACAGGTCATTTTGAATTTCAACAATACCCAAATCACAGTGAGCCAGGTAGAGAGGCTATATTTCTGTATCTTCGTTTTGGGGGAACCTAGACCCTGGTACGGTGATGGCCATCAAGTGTGTGGCTGGTGTCATGGGAAGCATGTGTGCATTAAGTCAGCGAACCTATTACCTTTATACTGCAGAAGAAATGGAGGCCAGAGAGGGATGAACTTAGCCTTAGCACCCACCATTGGGAAACTGGCTCTCAGCAAACCCTGGCTCACGAGGGTGTTTCTCTCTCAGTGGGGGAGGAAAAAGCTCTGCCCTTGAGAACCCTTCCAGACCTGACCTCTGAGCTTAGCCAGAGTGGAAGTTTGGGGTGGGAGGAGGAAACTGCAGGGGCTCAGTTTTTGTTCTGAGACTTTCTGGTGAGGGCAAACTGGCTCATATTTAGACAAGTTATGCTTTTCCAGAGGGTGTGCATCCCAGACAAGTCCAATTGCAGCAGGAGGCTTAGGGCGGGTGTATTAAGGAGCCCATGACACTGTCCACGTGAACTGTCTCCAACTCTACCCAGTCTCTGAATTCGTTTACTTTCTCCTTTGGCTGGGAGGGAGGAATCTGGAGACTGCTCTGTGGGTGGCAATAGCCTTGCGCTTACCGATCCCACTCTCCTGGGATAACACTGGAGAAGCTTCCAGGGTGTGGGGCTTCCTTCCTTTGCACAGTGTTCCTCCTCCAGGTCTGGAGCCCCTCACCTCTGTCCACCACGTGTGTAGACTGAGCTGGTAGGCCCACAGGGTCTGTGCCTTAAGGGCTGTATAGGAGAGAGAGAGAGAGAGAGAGAGAGAGAGAGAGAGAGAGAGAGAGAGAGAGAGAGAGAGAGAGAGAGAGAGGAGAGGAAACTAGAAGATGAATTGGTCCACCACCAGTGAGTTGGGCTATTTCTGAAAAATAGAACATATCTACAGCCAGCCACAGAGGAGGTCAAACTCTGGGCGCAGGGCTGGAATGCAAGGGGCCAGGCAGTGGGTGGAGCTGTGGTTTTACCCTTCCTGGCAGCTTGGAAGGCTTTGCAGTGCCCTTTGGGGAAGGTGTGGCTGCTCAAAGCCAAGTGTGTGGAGCGGGGAGGGACTCGACCCTGCAAGTTGCTGACGCCGCACGCATGCATGCACGCTGTGCTGCACACTGGAGACGGGAAGGGAGTGTGCAAGCCCCAAACTCCCAGCTGAGCCCAAGAGCAGAGTTTAATCCCAGGTGTGGCGATTCTCAGTGCTCTTTGCTATTAGAAAGAAATCAGGTTAAGCAAAGCTTGATGTGAGAGGAAAGTGCAACATTGCTGAGCCAGGGGCCAGGGAACTCAGAGAAGCACAGGCGTGCCAGCGTGTGCCAGCGTGTGCCAGCATGTGCCAGCGGTCGCAAAGAGCATGGGAGAATGGATGGCTAGAAGGAAGCATTGAGCCCCCATTCCCAAAGCCTCACCTAACATGTAACTCCCCAGTTGTGTGAGCCCAATCTGATCCTACACCAGTGTGTCTGGAAACACACAACACACATGCCCATCCCTCCCCACCCTCCTACACTCGTCAGCTCACCCCTGAGCAGCTGTACTTCATCTTCGCATGTGCATGTGTGCGGTTTGGGGATTTCTGAGTGGCTGTTTATGGCTAGAAAATTGCCTGTTCTGGCTCTGTCACAGAAGGACCATCTGGGCTAAATTGACTGCTTCGTGACCTTTGTCCAGACTGCCCTTGGCCTGTCCTTCTCAGCCCTGAAGACACAGCTCCCTCATCTTGCCATGTATCCTCCCCAGCTCAATCTGTCTGCAAGATGGGGCGAGGGTTTCAGGTGAGAAGTTAACTCTCCTAGAGGATTCCCTGAACACTTAATGGTGGCTTCCTCTGGCCTCTCATTCACTCTAGGGGTAATGGGATTCCCTTTCTCCTGTCCACCGTGTCCCATGGGAGCAGGAACTTGCCCACACTACAGCTGGGCAGTTGCAGCAAAGGCACTGGAATGTGGAACTAGGTAGTCAACGCTTTCTGTCCAGGGATACTGTGGCTAGAGCTGACTTGCTTTTCAATGCCCAAGTAAGATAGGTCAAGCAAGAGATGTCCACCTCCTGGTGCAAAGGCTGCTGGGAACAGATGTCCCACTTGAGATCCTCCAGCATTGTTCCTAGGGACAAGAGAGGATTCTGCCTTTGACGAGCCTTTGGTCTGAGGTGGGGGCAGAATTGCAAGTAGATTTAGTGATCTTTGGGTATTCTTCCTCCCCGCCCCCCATTTCTTTCTTGAGATAGGTTGGTTTGGAGCTTTCTCTGTAGTTCAGGCTGGCCTTGACAATGGCAGTCAAGTCTTCTTGTCTCACCTTACTGAGTTGAAAGATTGCAGAACACCCCCTCTGGGTGTTCTCTTGATAGATGGATTTTTTTTTTTTGCACCAGTTTCCCCACCCCTTCCTCTCTCCCTCCCTCCCTCCTTCCTTCTGTGGTCTCACTAAGTAGTCTTGGCTAGGTTGGCCTAAGTCTTATAGAGATCCATCTGCCTCTGCTGCCCCAACTGCTGTATTAAAGGCGTGCGCCACCATGCCCAGCTTTGGACTACTTAAGCATCCATCTTTCTGAGACAAAGTGCTGAAGGGGTTATAGTCCAGGAGTTTTTGTAGTGAAAATGGCCATCATCTCTGAGGGATCAACAGTTAAGGCAGTTACAGGCAGACAGTAATAATCATTGGCCCCCCATTGAATGTTTATTAAATGCTGGCAACGGTCTTCCGTTCCCATTGGTGTAATCTCATTTAATCCTCTAGCAAACCTATGAGTAAAGGTCCTGGTATCGTCCCCTTTTTACAGCCGAGGGAATGAAATACAGAGAGAAATGAAGTCACTCACCCAGAATTCTGTGGGCAGTAACTGGAGGAGCTTGGATTGGGACTGAGGCCTATTCCAGAGCCTTAAACCTCAAGACTCATCCAAAGTCAGTGCAGGGCAAACAGAGAGAAGGGTTAGCTGTGGATTAGCAAAGTAGGGGGTGTCATGCTGCATAGCAGACACCAGGCTGGAAGAGAGTAGCTTGAGCTCTGTCCAGGGCCCTAGCTCCTCCAGGTCTCTAGCTTCCTTAGCAGAGCGGAGGCGGAGGAGGAGGCGGGTCACCTGACCTGGCCCCATGATGAGGAGCAGAGCAGGCGCTGGGTCTGGGGTGAGGCAGATGCTGTGGCTCAGGAGAGTGTCTTTATTTCTTCTGTGCCCACTGTTAGGTTTTCCTGGGGAAAAGTAGAAAGATCGGGTGTTCCAGGCTAATTCTTGTTTCAGAAAGAAAATGTCTAGCCACAATCCTTTGTCCTGTCGCTGCTGTTTCCTACTGTTGCCTCCTCTTCATGCAGGCTGGAGAGGGAGGAGAGTTTGGCTAATACAGCTGTCAGACAGCTGTGACTCCCCCCTTTTCTTTTTTTATACTTTTGAAAACAAGGGTATTTTCTTGCGTAACCACAGACCAATTAGTAAATGCCGGAAGCATAACGTTGATACAGTTTTATTCGGTATACAGTCCGTATTTCACTTCACACTCAACCTAAAAACGTCATTCAAGGCTACTCTGGGGTCACCACTTCTCCATCGCTCCTTGTCCAGCCTCAGCTTTTCTTTGTTGCTCATACACTGGCTTTACTGCGTCTTTTCGGGTCTTGTCCAATCTTTCCCCCTACCTCCCTTCTTCCTCATCCCTCAACTGGGTTGCCTAGGATAACTGTATCAAGACATCCTTCTTAGGCATAAAATTTAAATGTGTGTGTGTGGGGGGGAAGGGCGAGGCATGCCAAAAATTCACCAAACAAGGTGAATAATGTTTTTTTCAACTTCAAAAAGATCTACTTATTATTCTATGTGCATAAATATTTTGCCAACATGTATGTCTGTGAATCACGTACATGCCAGGCGCCCATGAAGGGCAGAAGAGAGTGTTAGAGGTCCCCTGGAACTGGAGTCACCGAAGGCTGTGAGCCACCATGGAGTGCTGGGAATGGAACCCAGGTACAAGTGCTCTGAATCGCTGTGCCGTGTCTCCAGTCCCGTAGATAGATGTTATAGCACCACATTAAGCAAAAACAGTTTGTGGAAAACATTTGTCATTTTAAATCAAGTCAAGACCAACAGTGGTGTTACCCCAGGCCACCCTGGAGCCCGAGGCAGAGGGAAAATACACCAAACACACAGCTGTCTTGACATGACATGTCAGTGTTCCTTAAACCTTTCTAGTTCATTAGTTTTTATTAAAAAAAAAAAACAAACCATATTGCATAGCAGTGGGGGGGGGGCAGGCTTGCTTGACTCCCAGGGCCCTGGGTTCCATCGTCAATGAGGCAGAACAACCACCACAGATCTGCACCGGAGTGGTATAAATCTTAGTTGCTGAGATTGTGGTACCCCCGTGTCCTACAGGATGGGTTTCTCTGCCTTCCAGGCATCCTATCTTCAGCACAAGGGAGAAAAAGGTAGGGCTCCCAGCCAGAGGCTGTTCTCTTGCCTGGCCAGAACAGAGGGAGGGTGGAAATGGGGGGGAGGGTACAGAGGCCTTTGGCTGGGAGCCTCTAGTAACAGCTTCCAGCTGCTTCCACACCCACTAGACTTCCGGCTAGGGAGTGGTGTTTGGATGGCCTTTTCCCCCCTTTTCACATCAAATGTGCGATCTAATTAGGACTCCGGATCCCTCAGTCCTCCCTGTCTTGATATCACAGCTTCTCTTAGTTGATCCTGCTCCCACCCTGCTAGGTCTTTCGCTGTTTGTACCAGAGCTTGTGGGGTGTTGTCCCCGTCTTTCTCTGGCCAAGTGAGCCCAAGATGTAGGTCTGCACGCCCCAGGCCTCTGCAAGCCAAGCCAGGGTAGCGGGACACAGCCTTGCTGAGGACAGGTCCTGAGGCTAGGAGGAAGGCTGCAGCTGGAGGACCAAGGTAGGTTGTTTCATCCAAGACCGCTCAGAGCTTTGGAGTCCGGTCTGTTCATCTGTTCCTCGCTACTGTGCGTGTGGGAAGCATGGGTGCAGATGGCACGTGTGCGTAGGTCATATGTGGAGGTCAGAGGACATCCTTATGGAGCTGGGTTCCAGGGATCAAGCTTAGGTTGTCAAGCTTGCTCAGCCAGTGCCTTTGCACACTGAGCTGTCTCACTGGCCCCTTATTTCTGTGTTCATTTAGATTAGAGTCAATATTACTTTCCTGCTGGTATTACCATGGGTCATAAAGGAATCAAGTGAAATGGTGGAAGGCTGTGGATTATGAGGCTGTATTTGACTTTCCTCTTCTGTCATAAACAAGCTCTCCTTTATCTCCATGTGCACGGCCTTTGGGCTTCCTGAATTAATTGCTGCAAAGTCACGAGAAAAACACAGGCTGATCAGGACCCCTGTCCATCCCTGATGTCCAGCATCACTTCCAAATGAGGGAAGAGGCCCCTGGGAAAGGAAGGCTGGAACCTGCCTACCTATCCCAACCCTGAGCTCCATCCACACCTAAAATGTAAGGTGTACGTTAAGAGGAAGGAGTTTTGTCTAAAGCCTTTTCAAGCAAAGGCTTTTCTTTTTATATTTTTACTGAGTTACAGTTGACATAAAATGGCATAGATTTAGAGGCTGAAGCAATGTATTTTGTGAGATATTCTTTTTGCTTTATTTTGTGAATAAGGTTTCATTATATAGCCCAGGCTGGCCCCAAAGTTGTAATCTTCCTGCCACAATTCAGATAATAAAGGGCTGAGGATATGGCTCAGTGCAAGACCTTAGGTTCAGTCTCTGGTTCAGCCACAAGAGGAAAAAAGTCCCCATCCCTCTCTCAAATTGCTTCCTGCCTCATCTGTAATCCTCCCTGTACCCTGTCCTCAGGCCACACCGGTCTCCTTTCTGCCACCATAGACTAGCTTACAGTTTTAAAGTATTTTCCTAGAATCTTACAGTGTATCCTCTTCTGGGAGGTCTGGCTCTTTCACTCTGTGTAATTATTTTGAGAATCCTCTAGCTCATTTCATTGCCGGCGTCAGTAACTTATTCTCTTGCGGAGTGGCATCCTTTCCAGTGGACTCGTGTTGTGTTCGCAGGTTTGTTGACTGTTTTCAGCTTGGAGCTGTTTGTGCAAAGGTGCCGTGATGATTGGTGCCCATGTCTTTGTGTAGACACAGGCTGTAATTTCTCTCCGTGACTATGTAGGAGTAGGGCGGGCGGGCTCTATGGCGTTGCAGCTTTAATTTTTCAGGATGCAGCCTGTTTTCCGCCAGTGAGATGCACCAATCCCTCCTCATCAGTATCTGTTCATGCTGGACCACACTGGGCATTGGCCAGTCTCTCAGATTTCGTTGTTCTAAAATGCCCATGCATTGGGGGGTGTGTGCAAGGCGTCTCATGGTTGTTTCAGTTTGCACTTTCTGCGTCTCCTTTGCTGATGTTTACTGTCTCCATGTAAGTTGTGGAAGTCTCATGTCAGCTCTGTGTTTGGGGTACACTTTACTGGCCTTTTGTTTCTGGAACAGTGTCTTTTAAGAACAATATCTTTTATTTGATGGTTCATTTTTTTTTTTTTTTTTAGTTTTCTTAGACAACCCCAAAGTCACTGAGATTTTTCTTTCATGTTTTCTTCTAGAAGTGTAGCTGTTCATAGGCCTATGGTCCGCTCTAAGTTGCTTTTTAATGGTTGAGTGCAGGGTTCTCTTTTTAAAAGATTTATTTATTTCAGCCAGGCAGTGGTGGCACACACCTTTAATCCAGCACCCGGGAGGCAGAGGCAGATGGATCTTTGCAAGTTCAAGGCCAGTCTGGTCTACAAAGTGAGTTCTAGTTCCAGGACAGGCTCCAAAGCTACACAGAGAAACTCTGTCTCCAAAAAACAAAAAATGAAAAAAAGTTATTTATTTCTAGTGTGTGTGTGTGTGTGTGTGTGTGTGTGTGTGTGTGTGTGTGTGTGTGTGCGTGCCTGTGTCTGGTACCCTTGGAAGTCAGAAGGTCAGAGAGAGCATCAGATCACAAGGAACTAGAGTTTCAGATGGTTGAGAGCAGCCATGTGGTGCTGGGAATCGAATCCTGGTCCTCTGCAAGAGCAGCCAGTACTCTTGACTGCTGAGCCAACTCTCCAGCCCCAAGAGGGTTCCTTTTCTGGTAGTAGCTGTTTGGAATATAGATCTATGGTCTGTTCAGTACCATGTATTGAAATCATCTTTATATCTTAGTCAAAACCAATTGATCACAAATGGATAGGTTTATTTATAGGGTAGGGGTAGGGGCAGGAGGTTCAAGGCAAAAAGGGACAGTTCTAAGACTACCTGTCTAGTGATGGCTCCTCTGTCTGACTCCCTCCAGGGCTTCCTTTCCTTTCTCTTTCCCCATCAACATAGCTGGAAGCTGGCTGATCCCAGCAGGAAAAGGAGGCTGGAGTGATGACCAGTCAGGCTCCTCTGTCTCTAGATAACTCTTGCTTTCTTGCTCCATCTTGCATCTCCCCCTCTTTCAATTATTAGAATCTTTTCCAAGTATGCCCCTCTGCCCTCTGCCAAAAAGGGCTCTTGGTGACAATAATTTCTGTGTGTATTTATTTTATAAGTTTTTTAAGCTTTATTTATTATGTATACAGTATTCTTCCTGCATGTATGCCTGCAGGCCAGAAGAGGGCACCAGATCTCATTACAGATGATTGTGAACCACCATGTGGTTGCTGGGAATTGAACTCAGGACCTCTGGAAGAGCAGCTAGGGCTCTTAACCACTGAGCCATCTCTCCAGCCCTTCTGTGTTTGTTTGTTTGTTTATGTATCTTTATAGCACTACCACTATGTCTTGAGTACTGAGGTTTTATTCTTAGTGCCTGCATTAATAACTTCCTTCTCCTTATCTTCTGTAGTAGGACTTGAACCTGGGGCCTTTTTCATAGTAGGCTGATGCTCTATCATGGAGCTACATCCTCAGCCCTGGCACCTTCTTCCCCCACCTGCTTCTACCCCTTCTCAGATGCCCCCTTCTCAGATGCATTTTGTAGCCAAAGATGACCTTGAACTTCTCATCTTCCTGCCTTTCCTATTCTGACCCCCAGTGCTGGTGTGACTTACTTGCACCACCTAGTGCTGGGAATCAAACCCAGGGCCTTGTGTATGCTAGGCAAGCATTCTGCCAACTGAGCTACAGCTTGAAGCTTCAGACTTTGGTTTTCCGAGATAAGGTCTCATTTGGTTCAGGCTGGCCCAAAACTTGCAATCTTCCTGCCTTTGCCTCCTGAGTGTTAGGATCTATTCTTCTTTTACAAAGTTTTTTGTTTAAAACATTCTGATTCTTTTTCCAGGTGAATTTTGGATTTTGTCTTTAAAAAAAAAACTTGCAGAGATTTTGCTTGGGATTGTGTTGAATCTATAGTAAAATATTGGGAGAATGGATGTCTTAATAATATTGTCCTCTGATCTAAGAAACAATCTCTCTCTCTCTCTCTCTCTCTCTCTCTCTCTCTCTCTCTCTCTCTCTCTCTCTCTCAGACAAGGTTTCTCTGTGTAGCTCTGGCTGTCCTGGAATTCTCTCTGTAAACCACACTGACCTCAAACTCATAGAGCTCCTTCTGCCTCTGCCTCCCAAACACTGGGATTAAAGGCATGCGCCACGACTGCCCAGAATCTCTTCTTGAGATCTTATTTAATTCCTCTCAGTAGTGTTTTATACTCTCCAGCACATGGATTTTGGCTCTCTTGTCAAGCTTCTCCTTTAGCATTTAGTATTTCCCCCACTATTGTAATTGGTGTTTCACTGCTCGATGCTGCTGTGTGGGAACAGAACTGATATTCTGTCCAGAGCCCTTCAGCCTTAGTTCCACCTAAGGCACTGAGTGTCTGCCTGATCCCACAAGCTTTTAAACTGCCCTTTGAAAGCACTGGCATCTTGTTGGGTTTAAAATCTTCCCAGGAGCCGCCCCAAGGCAGCCGTGAAGGTAAGGGTTGAGGAGGGATGGTGCCATAGAAAGTTCTAACCCTGCACAGAACACTCAGCTCTCTGGCATGTTCTCGAGGGCAAGCAGAGCAGAGGTGAATGTAGTGTAGCCCCTTTAAGAGACCAGGGTGAGCTAGCCTCCAGGGCGACAGGGAAGGCATTACCAAAGATAAGATAAGGCCCCCTGGCTGCTTTAAATGAGGGTCCTGAGCCACAGTGGCTGGCCTACTGATAGGCAAACAGGAACCAAGGAGATAAGAAAAGTACCAGTTACTAAAGCTGGCTGTGGTGCCCAGCAAGCCTGCATCTGGGGCTGTAAGGGGAGGGGTGCCAACTGTGCCTGTGTAGCAGAGGGCACTTGTATTCTGCTAGCCTATGGTGTTTTATTTGTGCTCACGGAAAAACAAACAAACAAACAAACCCTCAAACAGGCTTTCCACAGAGGCAGGCACTCTGTTCCAGCGGAGGTAAATGCTCCTAAGTGTACGCCCATTGCATTTGTTCTCTCAGGAGCTGCTTTGACTCCTGCCTCAGCCTCAAGGCTGAGTTAGAGACCACCTGATTTCTGCCTTAAACTAGGAAACCTTGGCAAGGACTCGCCCTGAGAAGCTGTCGATTGGCAGGCGTGGAGCTGCTCATTTGTGCATATCTGCATAGATTTGCATGTGGCCTGCACATAGATACTCTTTCTCTTTAGAGTTTGTTAATTCAGTTACCTATTTTTGAAGAGAAAAGGCGGGAGGTTTTGTCTCCACCCAAACCTGCCCACCTGTCACCTGCACATCCGAAGACGCGTAAGTGACTTCCACAACCTTAGAGTAGAAAGCTCTGTGCTCGCAGCCCTTTGCCTGCTGGTGTTTGACCTTCTCAGTGTTTCCCAGTTCCTCTCTCCAAACTCCTGAGTAGGGCAGAGAAATAAGGGGGAAAGGAAGAGGAGGAGGAAGAACCTTTTAGCTCAGCAGCAAGTGCTCAGTTGCTTGGGGGCGCCCCAGGATTCTGTACTTAGAACAGTTAGAGGCATCCTGGGGTCTGAGGTGGCCTTCCCTCTGCCTCTGTCCCAGGGGCTATGGATGCTATGACTACTTTTGTCTGCACACCCTCCTCCAGAAATAAATAAAAATATCATCCCTCCCCCGGATCCTGGCTTCTCTATTGGCCTGCCTGGCAAATATTTCATAATGTGGGCTCATCCAATTGGGCACCACGCCAGAGTTAAGCGCCTCAGGTTGTAGGCGTGCTCCAATTAGGTGAGGAGGCCTGGGTGGGACTGTAGGCTCGCTCTCCACATGGGAGGCAGCAGCGTTTTGAAGGTAGATGGTGGCAAGCTAAGAGGTGCCATTTGCTCAGGCCTAGGTAGAGGGGACAGGACCGTCCACCAGCCGGAATTTGGCGGCCCAGCACTGAAGGGGTTAAGGTCCATCAGCATGTGTGGCTGTTAATGATTGCTTCCCACAGGGACCTGCTGAGTATTAAAGGGAAACCTTTCCCTATTCCTGAGTGTGAGAGGAGGCTGAGTTAGAGGCAGCAGAGAGACTAGGGAGCACAGAGAGCTGGTGAGTAAGTGGCTGTTGGTTTGGTGTACGTTTGTCTGTCTGTGGGGCTCTGGAGCAGGCGAGGGAGCATCAACTGCTTCTGTTCAGCCTGAGGGGCTTTTGTCACACCAGCGGGGCCAGACTTTAGGCTCACCCCGATTTAGGAGAAGGAAGTCTTCAGAATGGCTCTTAGCTAAGGGGGAGATCCTCAGGCCTGCAGTGGTGTGCAGCTGCGTCTCCTGTCCTGGGGAGGAAACAATGGTTTCGCGTAGCCACCCTGTGCACAAAGCCCAGCGACTCTTCCTTCCAGCATCCCTGTCTGAGCCATTGTCTCCAGAGAGGGGCTAAGCTCTGAGCAGAGCAGGCTCTGGGGGACAGGGCCACAGCAGATGGGGACAACCAGTGAGCTGTGGGAGAGAGCAGGTGCAGCGGACTGGAGGCAGAGCTGGGGATGAACGTCACTCATTAAAAAGACAAAGTTGTCATTTGGGAGCAAAACTGAGATCTCAGAGGAAGAAGAAGAGAGCAGATCTTTTCCTTTTAGGTTTGCTGTTCTCGCCCCTCAGCTTCCTTTTGGATGCGTGTCCCCTCACCTGCCATTGCAATTGTGATCTTTGACACCTTCTGGTAATGTGACCAGGAGGATGGACAAAAAGTTCTTGGTTTTATGGGTGGAAGCGGGTGCACTGCCTGCTCAGCAGGTGTGTGTGTGTGTGTGTGTGTTACTTTTATATGGTCATATGACTTTAAAAGGAATTGTCACCAAAGAAGAAATGTTGATACCCCCCCCCCACTCTCTCTTAAGAGCTCTTTTGTTTCCTTGTCTCTCTTGGGAGGAAAATGGTTAGATGGCATAATGGTTATGTTAGCCCCAGCTGCCCAGGGACTGTCTCGAATAGGGCACTTGCCATGCTGGTCTTGAATGCAGATCTGAGGGACAGGGTAAACTCAGCCCTTCTATGGCTCTGCTGCAATGCTTCCTTCTGGTGGGTGAGGTTTCCAGGAGGCAAACAGAAACCAGGACAATAAGAGGGAGGTGCTGGTCACTAGACCCAGGAGGCCAAGAGCAGAAGGAGCCAAGTTTCAGGGCAGTTGAGGCCAAGAAAGAGGGGGAAGTAGAATCAAGGGGAGGAATGGACAGATAGACCCTGTGTGCCTTGGGTTCAGATTGCCAGCCACAAATGTAAGCAGACAGCCTTTATCTGACACTCTCAGGGGAACTTCAGGGGAACTGCTGTAGCCAGTGGCGTGGATGTCCCTGTGGGCTTGGCACACATGCTCAGAAGACCTCTGGCTTGGCTTCTGGACTTGAGCTGTGAGCCACAGCCTGTGTTTTTATTTTGCACTGGGCCTGTGAGCAGCAGCAGAATTGCTCCAACAGGTAGGTGTGGGCAGACTCACCGGTTAGTCAGGTGTCACTGACCAACGCTGACATCCATCTTGACTGGGAAACACTAGGAAGTAGCCTGGGCACTCTTCCTGGGAGCACTCTTCTTCCTCTGAGGCCATTTCCCTGCCCTCTTGTGTTTATCCCTGGCACCTGCTTCCTATGCGCTTTGTTTCTGAAGAGATTCCACGTAGCATCACTGGAGACTCTCTTGAGGGCTTCTGGTCTGGATGGGAGCAGGGGAAGGGGCGGGAGGTGCAAGGAAGGAAGGGAGGGAAGGAAGAGGAAGGAAGGAAAGGAAAGAAGGAAGGAAGAGAGAAAGGAAGGAAGGTGGGAGGGAGGAAGGGAGGGAGGGAGGGAGGGAGGGAGGGAGGGAGGGAAGGAAAGAAAGAAAGGAGGGAGAAAGGGAGGAGGGAGGAAGGGAAGGAAGGAAGGAAGGAAGAGAGGAAGGAAGGAAGGAAGGAAGGAAGGAAGGAAGGAAGGAAGGAAGGAAGGAAGGAAAGGAAGGATGGAGGATTCTAAGAAAGACTGCCTGTCTAGTGATGGCGCCTCTGTCTGACTCCCTCCAGGTCTTCCTTTCCTTTCTCTTTCCCCATCAGCATTAGCTGGAGGCTGGCTGATTCCAGCAGGAAAAGGAGGCTGGAGTGAGGACCAGTCAGACTCCTCTGTCTCTAGATAACACCGCTTTTTCTTGCTCCATCTTGCATCTCCCCTTCTCTTTCAATTATTAGAATCTTTCCCAAGTATGTCCCTCTGGCCCTCTGCCAAAAGGGCTCTTGGTGACAATAATTTCAGAACTGTGGAGTCTTAATGCATTGATTTAAAAGCCAGTGGATCATTAAAATTCATTGTAATTGGATTTTGTTTCAAGACAGGGTTTCACTATATAAACCAGGCTGGCCTTCAACTCACTATGTAGCCCAGGTTGGCCTTGAACTCACAGAGAACCTCCTGTCCCACCTCTACTGAGATTAAAGCTATGCCAGCTTTGATTGGATTTTGGAATATGTCATTTGATTTTTTTTTTGGATAGGATTTCTGTTCCAGGCTGGCCATGAATTCCTGATCCTTCTGCCCCTCAACTCCCAAGTGCTGGGATTACAGGTGTGTATATCCCACTATGCCCAGCCTTGGTTTTTAATTTTTAACTTTTTGTTGTACTTGGGGGCAAATTTTCCATTCTTGTTCATATAGTTCAGGACTGTTACAGGCCTTGTATTTCTGAGGATTCTGAGCACATATCCATTGGTAGAAGGATAAAGTGGTTTTGGAGTTGTCTCATATAATCCAAAACTTTTAGTGGCTTAGAAGTTCTACCATGATGAAATGATTCATGACTGTTCTGTCTAGTATTGCAATCTCCATGGCTACTGAGTCTCAGTGAAATGTGGCTAGTCTGAGGTACTGCAATTTTAATGTTTGTAAAACTTAATGAAAATCTGAGTATGACTAGTGCCCCTCAGACAGGATGTTACAGATGTGGGATGCTGTGGTAACTGTCTTCCTGATGGTACAGATGTGGGATGCTGTGGTAACTGTCTTCCTGATGGTACAGATGTGGGATGCTGTAGTAACTATCTTCCTGATGGTACAGATGTGAGATGCTGTAGTAACTGTCTTCCTGATGGTACAGATGTGGGATACCGTGGTAACTGTCTTCCTGATGGTACAGATGTGGGATGCTGTAGTAACTGTCTTCCTGATGGTACAGATTTGAGATGCCATAGTAACTGTCTTCCTGATTGTACAGATGTGGGATGCTATAGTAACAGTCTTCCTGATAATACAGATGTGGGATGCTGTAGTAACTGTCTTCATGATTGTACAGATGTGGGATGCTGTAGTAACTATCTTCATGATTGTACAGATGTGGGATGCTGTAGTAACTGTCTTCCTGACGATACAGATGTGGGATGCTGTAGTAACTGTCTTCCTGACGATACAGATGTGGGATGCTGTAGTAACTGTTTTCCTGATGGTACAGATGTGAGATGCTGTAGAAAGTTTTCTTGTTGAACTATCTCTGGATCACCAGATCCCAAATATTGACACAGAGACTTATTAATTATGAAAGCTCGGCCTATAGCTTAGGCTTGTTCCTAACTAATTCTTATAACTTCAAATTAACATCCATTTATGTCGTGCCACATGGCTTGTGGCCACTACCTCTCCTCCTGCATGTGCTGCTTCCTCTGTGTCTGGCTGGCTACCCATTTCCTCCCATATTCCTCTCTGCCTGGAAGTCCTGCCTATACCTATGCCTAGCTATTGGCCATTCAGCTTTTTAGTACACCAATCACAGCAACACCTCTTCGCACAGGGTACAAATATCTCACAACAGGATGCTGTAGTGCCCATCAGCCCAGGTGGTACAGAAGTGGGGTGCTGCTTCCTTTAGTTACGATTGTCCCACCAGCCACTAACTGAGCAGCTGCTATGATCTTATTTAATCCTCCCGGCAGGCCTGGTATTGCTCTGTGTTACAGGACGAAAAACTGAAACCCAGAGATGCAGAGTGGGTTAGTCACTTTGAAGTCACATGAGTGTTGTTTGGCCCACAGGGACCCTTCTAGATACAGACATGCTGGCCGGTTCCAAGAGTGACCCTTGCTCTAGCTCTTACTGGAGCGTCTTCACACTAGTGATTCACAAAGATGCCCTTGGCAAGCTGTCAAGGAGCATAGGAAGTACCACCCCCCTTTGCAGAAAGAGGCAGTCGGAACTTCCTACCACCCACCTGCATGCCACCGCGCCCTGTCATTCCCAGTCCCCAACTACAGCTCTTCAGTGAAGACTCACAGACTGGCTGGTGAGGGGCAATGCCAGCTACAACCTCACCGTCCTCCCACCTGCCTTGGCATCTGGTCCTCGTGCACCATCATGTAGGAGGCTCCTCACTCTCGGAGCAGCTGTCTAGGCTCCTGCCTGCTAGTTCTAGGAGATTTATGACTGCGTAATCTTCTCCTAGACATAGTCTCAGCTTTGTGACCAGTCAGAGCCTGCTGGCCAAGGAAAGGAGCAGGAAACAGGTGGAATGTTGAGCAATCCTGACACCCTTCAGCATCCCAGGAGAGCAACCTAGGTCCCTGTCCCGTGACCCCACCAAATTCTTGTTCACCCTTGTGCAGGAGGTGAGGATTGGGCACAGGCCTAAAGACTCAGGCAGTTAGTTAGGGTTGTTCTAACTTACCCCTGCACCCGGGTATCATCACCCTTACCCACATCATGTGTCCTCTCCAGACCTGTAGCTGACATTCTGGGAGCCTGTGAAACCAGAACCGTGCGGCTTCTCATCCTGGGGAATGAGGAATGCAGCAGAGAGGTTGACAGTAGGCCTAGGCAATCCCAAGGAGGCTGCTGGCTTGTCCCTCACTGTGGCCAGAACAATAAACCTTATCCTCCTGACTCTGCCCTAGGCCTGGCCTGCCTCAGTCCAGGGTAGGACCAGACAGCAGGGAGCTTCATTTTCTTTGTTCCACACCCCACTCAGCCCGCATTTCCTCTGCTGTCTGGTCTGGTGGAAGTTGGAGGTGTCTGTGGATCCAGGCACCACTCGCTGCCGCTGTTTTATTGTGAAAATGAGGAGACAGGCATCGAACAGCTTGAGAGCTTCAGATTGCTGGATGGGGAACAAGAAGGCATGGGATACTTCTGAGGTTGTCGGTCTGGCTGGTTACTGTCCAAACACTCACTGTAAAATTCTCTCCATGGGGCAGGCTGGGTGGGGCTGCTGAGCCCCGTGGGGCACCAGAACCAGATCTGCTGAGTTAGGAATGAAAAGCTATGGTTTGGGTGACCTTCAGTTGACACGGAAGCAGACGTACTGCCCTCAGCCTCTGAAGGCCAAGAGTTTGGGATTCAATCCAGAGGGAAGGGAAGAAGCCTAATTAATTATTGCTCTGTCCCTTCACCCCTGGGAATCTTGCTGACTGTTGGGAAAAGGCACCCTGGAGGCCAAGGAAAAGAATGGGGAGATAGAAAGAGAGGGAAGGGGAGGGAGGAAGCTGGGATGAGGGTGGTTGGGGACTGAACTGGCCTTGCCTTGCTAGTATTTGGCTTGGCTCCTCAGGAAGGCCAGGGGGAAGAAAGTGGGGACTTGGGTTGCAGGTAGCTTTCTTCCCTCTCCATTTTTCTCCTTGCCTCAAAAGGAACCACAGCACAGTGTGGGGATGGTGAAAGCAGGCTCACTCTGCTTCTCTAGCCTGGGCTGGGTTAAGGGGACTTGTCCTGTTCTATGCAGAGGGCTCCTGGGACTCAGGACTGAATGTAGTTCTCACCCACTAGACAGGTCATCAGGCACTTAGAGTCAGACGCCTCCATACCTGGAACAGTGCACAACATCATTCGCCAGAGAGGAGGCTGGCTTGGTGCTGTGGCAGGACCCAGGGCCAGGAGAGGTAGCCAGATCCCAGGCACTGGCCAGAGAAACTAGCTTGACCCCAGAGAGGTGTGACAAACAGCTTTTCTCCTGCTAACAGGAAGGAGCTACATTGAACATCTGCCTAGGTCACTGCCATCTTTCAAAAGACAGCTAGAATCCCAGAAAGTAAAATAATTAATTTCAAGACAATATAACTCAAGGTGTATAGGGTAGGAGAGTTGCATGAGTTTGCCTGTATAATTTCTTTCTGCCCATTTTGTGCCCTGGGCTGCCCCCTCTCCTATGGTAGGAATAAGCTGACCATGCCACAAGACAGGAAGGAGGGCAGTTGCATGGGCTGGGAGGGAGCACACCCAGGGCCCTGACTTGTGCTTCTCCAGTGTGCACCCTCCTCATAACTGAGTCAACTCCCTTTCCTAAGGTAGGGATTGAGCTCAGTGAATCTCTCTGGCATCCCCTCCCTACTCTGGCCACCACAGCTGGAGGAGGTGTTACTGACCACTCAGGGTAGTGTGGTTCTATAGGACTAGACAGAATGGGCAAGAGCAGTACTGGGTTCTGTCCTCTGGACACTCAGTTCAGAGTCGTAGCACATTAGAGTGTTCCACACTTGATTGGGAGGGCATACTATTCATACCGTAATATTGGAAATAACAGTAGCATCAAAAGCAGGGATGGAGCAGGGGCTGAGAAGAAAGAAAGAACAAGTGAAAGCCAGCGAGAGGAGACAGCTGGAAGCTGTTCCTAGCACCTTGGAACTAATACTTTGCTCCACGGGTGGAGAGGGGAGAGACAGACATTGTAGAAAGGGGCTCTTTCCACCTGAAAGGTGCTACCTGGGCCCTGATCCCTCCCCTGGTTTCTTTTTGATGCAGCAGCTATAGGTAGGGCAGGGGCTGCTGTGGGGAGCTGTTGGCTAGGACAGTGTTTTCCCCCAGGACAGCCAGGGAGCTTCAGGAATCCAGCAATCTGGAGAGCTGGAAATGTAGACTGAGCTGGTTTTTAATTGGGATGGAATGCTGGGGCAGATAAGGCTCTTTGACAATAATGATGAGACCCAGACAGGGAAACAGGGCAAGAGCCAAGCTTCCTTTTGTTGGCTGCAGAGTCTTCCCTGCCATCAATCCCTGCTGGAATTTGCTGGCTGGGAGAAAGAAGGAATTGGGAGGGCTGGTCTCCTGCCCTTCCCCGGCTCTCCTCACCACCTTTGAACTTCAGTGCTGGTGATGGGCATTTTGAGCGTGGGGAAGCATGGCTGAAGCTGATTCTGTCAGCAGATTCTCAGGGTCTATGGAAATGAAGCTCCTTGGTACAGCGGGGTAGATGGGATGGAGTGGATTCCTTAGGTTTTCAGTATTTGCCACAGTAGGAGTCAGTAGGGACATCTACCGGGGAGTGGTGTGTGTGTGTGTATGTGTGTGTGTGTGTGTGTGTGTGTGTGTGTGTGTGTGTGCATGCTCATGTGCATGCTCGTGTGCATGCTTGTGTGCATGCTTGTGTGCATGCATGCTTGCTCAGGGCAATGAAGGCTCTGATTTTAACTGTCAGGTGCACACCACAGAGAAACTGAGGATGTCTTGAGCCACAGAAGTGCCCTAATGAGGTGGAGAGAGTATGTCTTGGTACTTGTGGAATGCCTGCCTGCCCTCCATCCTGAGTACTGTTCTCTCATCTGTCTTTGGTTTCCCCATATTCACTCTCGCTGTGCATGAAACATTTTACGTTGAAAGTGTGTCGGGGTTAAGCCGTGGAATTAGAAGAGGTCTTGTTTTCACATGAGCAAACTCAGGGCTGAACAGGTGAGGCCGTGCTGCAGACTCGGTGTGTCCTGCAGTGAAGACTGGCTTGCCCAGGTCCCTTTCCACGGATGGCACTCCCAAGTGAGCCACCTCCTAGGTCCAGTAGAGAAGTGACCACCTCTTGGGCACCTCCGGAAATCAAGGATGCGCTTTCTTCTGACACAAAGTCTTTTCTTCCCGAGTTTCTCACTTTGGGGGAGTGGAATTTGAAAGGTCACCTTAGCTGTCTGCCCTTGAGAAGGGGAAGCTTTTCTGATATCCCTAAAGGAAGACAAGAAAGAAAACGGTTTCCTTTAAAACATCCTACACCTCGTAACTTTTTCCTCTTGCTTTACTTAAAACAAGAAGCTGTCATCCTGTGCAGGATAATTGGTGAGAAACATCATCCAAGCCCTCTGTGTTCTGACCTAACCCCGAGGAGTTGGGGGCTCTCGGTGCACTGGAGTCTGTGCCCTCCGTCCCCACTCCCTTGTGATGTCTTCACATGGTACCGGAGAAGTAATTTAACTTGAGCAAAGGCTGTGGGAGGCCCCTGAGCTCAGCTTGAAGAGAGGGGGGATATTTTTGCCTCCTAGAGGAAGAAAACTCATTTTCCCAATGCACCCCACCCCCTCTTCCTCCTGTTCAGATGAGCTTAATTTTCTTCTCTTCTTAATGAAGATGGATGAAAGCCAAGCTATATATTCAGGGGGAGCCAGTCAGGGAAGCTGAGTGAGGGGGCGAAGGGACAGAAACAGAGCTTCCCTCCCAGAGAGGAAGTAATTAATTGTGAGAGAGAGCTAAGATAGGGAAGCCCTTGGTAATAGAATATCAGTCTTTAAATGCAGGTGGCTAAAAATGACACCAGAGCACGGAGTCTCTTTTATCTTTTCATTT
This sequence comes from Arvicola amphibius, assembly GCF_903992535.2. Classification (NCBI taxonomy): domain Eukaryota; kingdom Metazoa; phylum Chordata; class Mammalia; order Rodentia; family Cricetidae; genus Arvicola; species Arvicola amphibius. Next base: position 86,823,065 of record NC_052058.2, on the reverse strand, counting down.
TTACATTTAAAAAAAAAACTTTATTGAGTACCCACAGTGAGCAGACAGGGAACTCAAGAAGCAGCTGGAGACAGGTTCAAGACCAGACCTAAGGCCTCCTGTCACCAAGATCAATCATTGACCAAAGCCCCACTAAATGACTGAATATATTGACCTTTTGGATTTCGGATTAGCCATTTAAATACCAACAGCCGTGACCCCAGTTGCACCTGGCCAACTCATCTCTTCACGGGTTAAATAACAATGCTGTCCATTTATTTTTCTGTGTACCCATCCCATTGTTCCCCTGACCTCAGTCCAAACAATTAGATCAGTCCTGCTCTTTGAGTGTCTACAGTGATATCACAGAGTTGCCATAACAACAGACCATGATGTCAACAGAAGCTGCAAAAAAGAAGCACCTCGGTCAGAAAGGAATCTGTCGTGCGAAGTAGAAGCATAGAGAAGGTGGAGGAGCATCCTGGCTATTTAAGACGACATTGAGCCTGGGTCCTCCTTTGCTGGAATCCTTTACAGACCTCCACGGCACTGATGAGGACTGATAAGAGAATAAGCTTGTCTGGAAGCAGGGGGATAAGGAGGTGACCTTGCAGCCCAAGACTCCTAAAGCAAGAGGACTGTGAAAGGGATTTGACTAGCCTTGACCTCTTCGGGGGAATTAGCATCCATGCAAACCTCCTCACGCGAGCAGATCTGACAGCTACCAGCTGGAATTTATCATCTGGCATCTGGGAAGATTTGCAGCAATAGATACACAATGACCCCCCCTCGAGCCCCGATCCCTGCCCTCTTCCTCACCAGCCTTGGGAGAAAGGTTTCCTTCCACTTCTGAGTAAAGAAGCTGATCTTGGCCAGAAGCTGGGGCTCCACAGACATCCTGCCCATCCCACCCAGACTGCATCTGTCCAACTTCTTACGGGCCAGGCTGGCACCCTCAGAGGGCAAGTAGCTGAAGAGGGGAGTGTGCCAGGCCGGATGCAGAGCCGCTTCGTGTATCGTGCTCCTGTCCGTACAGATGAAAGCCGGGCAGGCTGAAAGGAGGGAACGGAGCCTTCTTCAATTCTCCTCAGCCTCTCAGCAACAGCAACAATAACAGCCAATGAGCCTGAAGCTTCCTTTTAACCCTCAGAAGGACTTAGAAGGTCTCTGAGACGCAAGTTGGTTTGCAGCCCCAGAGCCAGTGTCTGGGCTCGGAACTGGAGAGGCTGGAGCACCGTCTCCCTGCAGGTCGGGCTGGCATGAGTTTCCGTGCAGATGGGAATGCAGCCCATGCTCCTCCGCCCGCCCAGCTGCTCGGTGTCCTTAGCTCAGTGAGGTCGGACTACCTGGAAGCTGCACACCTGCTCCGTGCATGCCTCTCTCCATTTCTGCATTTCCTTCTTGGGAATCTGAATTGGGAGGAGGTCCCCTCTTCTTCAATTATTCTGCTTCTGGCCCTCTAACTGTAGCATCATGCGCGAATGCTAGGAAGCCACAGCCCCCCTAGGGCACCTGGGCTACCCCTCCCATTGCCCACAGGAAGCCCTGTCCCTGTTCTCCAGTGCTAGAGCCAGGAGAAAGGGCAACCCATGGAGCCGGCCCCAGCTCACCCTGCGTCTCTGCCACAGCATTAAGAGTTGGAACCAAGGACTTCTTTCTCAGAGGGATGGTAGCAGCAGGGTGGCTGGTGGCTCCTCTGAGGCTGAACTGGGGACCGAGCTTCCAAAAAGATGTTGAAGTTTCGGGCCGATCGACGGGTCAGGTAGGGATTTCCTCTGTGGACCACGAACCTAGTGAAATCAGAGCCAGCGGCATTGGTTGCTCATCCTGTTTGAATTTAGGGCTCGGCGGTAAGGGGTCTGCTGGAGATGACCATAGTTAGGTCAGTGACTACTGCATTGCAGTGCCTGTAGAGAGAAAGCTATTTTGAAGTTGTTAGCAGCGGGTGGAAAGAGGGCATTGTTTGTAGGATTGCTGGGTAGGAGGCTCAGGGCAGGGAGAGGTGTGCCATGCCCTGGAAAACTGAGCTGGGCAACAGCGGACTCCTTCTGTGTGTGGCTGTCTGAACTACTGCCTGCAGGGTGCTCCCAGGAACACAGAACAGAAGGAGCCTGGAGGGCTAGGGTGGGTGGGAAGCACGTAGGCATTCCATACATAGAGCAAAGCAGAGAATTTGACATTTTAAGGACCTTCATTGTCCCAGATTGCTGCCCTCAGAGCCAAAACCAGAGGATGAGGGTAACAGGCAGGTGTTCTTACTTGCAAAGATTCCCTGTTATCAAATCGAGGGAGCATCCTTGTAAGATTCAGGAAGGAAGGAGGAGGGACCATAGGAGGAACTAGAGGGTGGTTACCAATGTGCTAAGCTTAAATTCAGGCCTGGATGCTGGTCAGGTTTTAGGTCCAGCTCAAGCTACAAACTCCAGGTATCCTAAGAGGCTGGAGCCACCGCCTGCATAGCTGGCTTTAATCTGAACAGCACTGGCTGGCATAGAAGAAAACACACTTTGGTATTACCTTTAGCTCCAGCTGACATCCTGAAGCCTGGGATATAGCCTGGAGCAGCGGGAGAGGGTGGAAGGGACCAAACTAGGCACACTTTGCTCAGGCGTTGGCTGGACTGAGGTTGGTTGAGCCGAGTGCCAGCTCTTTGCTGTGGGTGTGCTTAAGTGCTCTTAGCAGTCTCTGTTTCCATGCCTGTTCTCATGGTTAACTAGGGCCTGGGCTGGGCTCTCCAGGTATTTCTGAAGAGGTGTCAGGGAGGAGGGCCTCTAAACTCATCTCGCCCCTGTGGGCTAGACACTGCCACATTCTCGCCAAGTGGTCCCCACTCACCAAAGCCATTGCTTCCTGCTGCTTTCCTTCCGCATGTTCCCTGAGAGCTCACTGAGGAGTTGGTTTGACATCCTGTCAGCCAGAGGCACCTTCTCCTGCCGCTCCGTCTGCCTCCTTCCCAGCCCTGGGATTTGCTCCCCCAGCTTCCCGGCAGGCTCCCTGCACAACACCCAACCCCACTCTTGGCTACAGCAGCCCTTAATTAGGTACAAGTGTTAGGCCAGCACTGACCTTGCTGTTTGACAGTTCCGGGGGGGTTCTGCGATGCCCAGCAGCCTCTCTCAACAGGAGACTACAGTCTCCGAGTGTGCTTGAGTCCCAGCCCAAAGCTCCATCATGGAGTTTCTAAATTTCAGGATACATTTGAAGAAAGAGATGGAGCTTAGAGCAGGAGGGGAGTCCAAGGTCACAAGGGAGTTCCTCCAGCAAATTATGAGCAAGCATTTTCTGTGTGGAGCTCTGGCAGGCGCTGTCCCTGGGAAAGAAGCTGCTGCATGAGATCTCGACTGTGTCAAACTCAGGCTTGGAAAGCCCCAACTCACCCTCCCTCCCGTCCCCAAGGTGGCCACTGAATGCATAGAGTCTAGCTGTCTGACAGCCTGCACTCTCCAGCAGGTGGTTAACACTAAACCAGGTAGAGGTGACTAGGCTTCAGTCTCTCCCTGACTCCACCCTTCTGCATCTTCCTGACCCCGGGGCAACAGAGCCACAGCTCCTTCCATGGCCTGCCATCCTTTGGATTATGACTCTGTCTTCCCCAGCTGATGGCAGCTCTCTTCCCCTCTTTTTCCTCTGCAGCCACAATGAAAGACGCAACACATTTCGACACCCAGTGACTGGCCAGGTCCCAGAGGAGAACAAAAAATTTGACTTGAAAACGTAAGTTCCCCGCTTTTTGCCTTCTGTCCTTTGCCACTGCTGTCCTGTTGCACTAAAGTAGGCTCGGCAGGGAATGAAGGAAGAGGTATTTGGGTTCCTCACCTCAGCTTTAAGGACCAGAAACCTCTGGGCCACATCTTTTGACCACTCCCACACTATTCCCAAGTTCTGGTAGAGAGCAAGTTGGTGTTTCCCATAGGTGGAGCTGAAGGAATTGAGAAGCCTGCTTTTAGCTTGGGATAGTCCCTGGGAGCCCCTGAAGGTAGCGCAGGGGAATCTGATGTAATCAGAGATCTAAATGCACGTACTTCACTTGGAATCCTGCCTCATTGAAAGGGGAGGAAAATTCAGAGACCACTGAGCTTTTGTGCCTTTAATCAATGAATTTTTCCTCCTCTGGGATCAAATACATAGCTTTATGTATGTTGAACCTTTAAAATAGAAGGCTGCAGGCCTAGTGGTACATGCCTATAATCCCAGCTTCTTGGGATCCTGAGGCTAGAGGGTCTTGATTTCAAGGCCAAGCTGGGTTGTGTAGTAAGACTCTGTTTCGAATAGTCTATTACTTAGAGTCTAGAGTTTTAAATATACACAAACAGAAGAAAGTCACATGGGGTGGCTCCAGCCTATAATTTTAGAATTTGGTTCACAGAGGCAGGAGGATCAAGAGTTCAAGATCATCCTCAGCTACATAGTGAGTTTGAGGCCAATCTGGTCTATGTGAGACCCTGTCTTTAAAAAAACAACAAACCAGCTAGGTAGTGGTGGTGCACGCCTTTGATCCCAGCTTTGGGGAGGCAGAGTAGGCAGATCTCTGTGAGTTCAAGGCCAGCCTGGTCTACAGAACAAATTCTGTGACAGCCAGAGCTACACAGAGAGACCCTATCTTGAAAAACCGAAACAAACAAACAAAATAAAACAACCAAAAAACCCAAGTCAAATTCATAAATGAACAGAGAAGAAAAGGGAGATTATCTGGGAAGAACCAAAGGAGCCCCTGGGATGACTTCTGAGCTGTATCTCAGGCTGGGGCTTTGTGCTGATGTTGGGGCAATGGGAGGCAGGACAGGGCTGGTGCTTTCCATTGCTTCTTGGCTCTGACTAGTTTCCTTCTATCGTTGAATTCAGATCGGCCTTGGACATGTCCAACAAAACAAGTGGGAAACGTTCTGCTACCATCAACAGTGACATCTCCAACCACAACATGGTGTCAGAGGTCCCTCCAGAGCGGCCCAACATCCGGGTGAGTCCAGTCCTCTAGGCAAGCTGTCAGGCAGGGCATGCTATCAGGTAGGAGGATCTCAGGATCTCCAGGAAAGTCCTTGCCTGTCCAGCACATCCGTAGGCTCCAGTGGGCAGGCCAGGAGGTACAGGAACCCAGTGCAGAGTGGAAGGGAAGCCCAGACAAGCACCTCACAGAAGATGGGACTCCACTCATGGGTTCTCTGCCTCAACCCTACTAGTGTTTGGGACTTTGTGGATGGGGTTTCCAGCAGTGTAGGCTGTCGAGCAGCTCTGTCTGAGCTCTGCCTGTTTTATGCCCACAGGACCTCCTCTTCTCTTGTCATGGCCAAACATGTCTGTAGCTGTTGTCAGTGTCCTCTGGGCACAAAATCTCCCTCTCCTAAGGACCACTGATCTCAGGGGACAGCAAAAGAACCTCCTGTGAAAGATGACCTCATCTGGGGGGGTCAGCATGGGAGGAGGAAGAAAGGGAACCCTGGGAAGAAGTCATCCATTGAGAAGGGGGTGGAATGTGACATTTGGGCTCAGTGACTATGAAACTCAGAGACACCGACAAGCAGTTTGAGAGGCGCGATGAGCACAGAAGGTTGAGAGGGGAGGGGAGAGGAGATGTAGAAACGCAAGGAAACCGCGAACAGAGCAACCCCGAGGGAAACCGAGAAGAGAGCAGCCCCAGACTGCAGGGTGTTCATACCGAGCACGCTCCCTACACCAAGTATGTGTGTCTCTGTGTGCACTAGCTAGCAAGGGTGCCCTGGAAACACAATTGCGCACGTTGCAGAATCTGAAAAGTATATTAACTTACATAAAATGTGCACAGATGAAGAGCAGGGCTGCATATTCGTAGACATTGCAGCAGCACAAGGTTATAGCCATGAGCAGAAGACCGATTTGGTGTCAGTGGCTGCCTTTGGGGAAGAGAAGGTAACAAGACAGAAAGCCTCAGAGGGAGGCCTAGCTCTACTTGCCTTTTCTTATGGGGGGGACCAACAGAAAGGAGTGGTTAGAGTGATATTCCCTGCTTTTCTGAAACACTTGAAACAGTTCAGACAGTAATTTTCATGTGTGAGAAGGAATGCGGTATGGAATACAGGCAACAGTGGGTGTGTGGGGATTATATGTATGGGGTACACACAACAGTGGGTGTGTGAGGATTGTGTGTATGGGGTGCACACAACAGTGGGTGTGTGAGGGAGTGTGTATGGGGTACACACAACAGTGGGTGGATGCATGTGTCTGCGGACCCTAGAGATGTCACATGTCATCTTCATGTGCGTTTTCAAACCTGATTTTTTAAGCCAGAGTCTCTCATTGAACCTGGAAATCACTGAAGCCCCAGGGACCTTCCTGTCCCTTCTTCTTTACTGCTGAGATTACAGGCTTCCATAGAATCCACCTTTTAAATATATATCTATTTATAAATATGTTATATAACATACATTAAGCTACTACACATAAATATATATTCTGTTAATGATGTGTGTCTATGTCTGTGTGGTATGTACTCGTGTGTGAGGGTACCTGAGACAGTTTTACAGTGTTGGCGGGAGGAGGCTGTGCTAGACTTCACAGGCTAAGTCTGAAGTTGGTGGAAGAGGGAGCACAGGAGGATGGGGAAGAGGCAGAGACAGGACCTGTGTACTAACACCACAGAAAGCTGGTTATAGACCCAGCCACACATTGCAGACCTGGACTTCTGTGCTGTGCGAAGAAATTTCAGTTCTCCTACATGATGATCACTACTGAGAAAATTGAATGTTTTTAGTATGGTGAGTGTGTGAGCATGTGTGTGTGCACACACGTGTGCATGTGTGTGGTATGGATGGGATGGAAACCGGGGTCTTCTATATGCTAGGCAAGAGCAAGTGCTTTTCTCCTGAGACCGTGGGTAATGCATCGTCCTTGGCTAGCCAAGTGATGCTTCTTTCAAAGGCAAAGGCAGTGATAAAGGCGGCATTTTTTAGGTAAAAGGGTGTGAAATTGAGGAAGTGCACATCCTATAACTGCAGTTTCCTCTGTGTATTGGGTGTGCAGAGCTTGGTTGTAAGAACAGGGAGAGAAAGGTTGGAGGGTGGGGAGACACAGGAAAGTGTTGCCATTAAAGTCTCATCTCAATTGGGGTTGGGGACTGGAGGTTTGTGGTGACCTCCTATGTATGCAGTGTGATCCCCACCCCACCCCCTTCAAGAGTGCTTTAATTCCTGAGAGTTCAGAGAAGACCTGAGTGATTTGCTTAATTTGGAATATGAGTTTCAGGAAGGATGAAGCAGAAAGCCAGCCGGTGGGGTTTTTGAGTCTGACTTGGAAGGAAAATAAACCAGGAAGTCGTGTGTGGATCCAGCAGAGAAGGCAGGGCTGAGGAGCTGAGCCTCTGGGTGAAGTAGAAAAGCCGGTAGAGCTAAGGATTGTGGGGAAGAAAGATCCAAAGATGAAGTGCTGTGACGGGAAAATGTTCCTGTAGGAGTGAAGTGCTTGTGGTGAGGTGAGTTGGGTCCTGGCAGGAGCTGGAAGGCAGTCCCAAGAGGAGCTGGATTCTCCATGCACGGTCTGGAGTTGAGAACATGAGGTCATATAAAAGGTCATTGGATGGGCTGGCCTCAAGAGTAGTGAGAGTTCCCATGGTGACTGCAAGTCTTCTGGTGAAGAGGATGACGGCAACCAAAATCCTTAGACTAAAACAACAACGAACAAACCAGACACAGCAGTCTGCTCCAGGATCAGACGCTGAGGAGAAGGAAGGGTTAAGCTGAGAGATCAGCAGAGTGCTCAAGGGAGACACTGTCATTGCCAGACACAGGGGGAGTGATGTGTCCTCCCTGCAGTGACACGTGGAGACACTGTCTACCCTCCCAGCTCTGAGGACTTTCTGGTGTGAGACAGGGACAGGATGCAGACGGGATGATGTGGGGAAGTTGTGTGCATGCCAGAAGCCTGGGCAAGAGGTGGTGGTAAGGAGAAGCGGGCCAAAGAAAGAGTAAACTGGGGCCCGCTGGATGCTCAGAGTCAGGGAGGTGCTTGCTGCCAAGCCCTATGACTTGGGTTTGACCCCCAGAGCCCACGTGGTAGAAGGAGAGGCCTAATGACTGCTGATGGGTCTCTAACTTCTAGACTCACCAAGGCATGTGCCCCCCCCCCCACAAAATAAATAAATGTAAAAGAGAACTTGGAAGAACAAACTCAGAAATCGTTTTCCTCCCAGAAGAAAAGACAAAAGCTTTGCAACAGCTAGTGTGTTGAAACTCCTGTTTGAGATCAGAAGAGCCAAAGAATTAAAGGGCCAGGCCCTTGAGTTAGTAGAGGATCAAAGTTTCACAGCAAGACCCCTAGCAGAAGGGTGCCAGGGGCCCACTGAAGAAGTATGCCCATTAGCAAGGACCATTTCCTTGCCAACAGAGCTATAAGGGGAGGAGGGAAGTTGGGCTAACTGCTGCCTTTGCCCCTCCAGGCGACTCGAACTTCCCGCAAAGCCATTGCCTTTGGTAAGCGCTCACACTCCATGAAGCGGAACCCCAATGCGCCTGTCACTAAGGCCGGCTGGCTCTTCAAACAGGTGAGGCCACCCTGCCATGTTGCCTACAGTAACCAGCACTTTCTCCTTGGCCTTCTCTACTCTCAGCAGCCCATGTCATCTTTGGTGTGTTTTCCTGTTGTCTCTGAACGTCGCCCAGTTGTATTGTTGGACCCTAGCGTCCAATCACTGAGGAGAAGGAGTCGCCCCAAGAGACCATCTCTCAATATCATAGCTGATGTAAAAGCATGAGGATTTTATTAATTCTGTCATGACAGGGTCTTTCAGCAGTCGGGAGGCTAGAAGACCCTGAATGTCTGGTACAGCCTATTTTTAAAGGGAAAAACCACAGAAGGAAGGGGTGTCTGGGGGTTGTTCTTTAACTATTATGATTGGCTTATTAAAAAAGGCTATTACCAATAATTGGCTGGAGAGTGGTTGCCAGATCAGATGAGGTAAAGGGAAACTTCTGAGGGTCACTTTGCCCCTTCCCAGGGACTAAGTCAAAACATCAGTAACTGAGTCAACACCTAAGGGTTATCTTGCCCCTATTCAGGGAGATGGAACATTCCCAACATCTCAGTATGTGCATGCAAAGCTGTTATGTCCTTGGTTCCCAGGGGAGGTGGGGAAGTACTGAGAGTTGTCAGAAATGGCTTCAGAATTGTCTTAAAGTTCTACAGTATAAAGATTCTGAGAAATTGAAAACCTCCCCAAAGTTAATTAGTGTCAAATTTGGGGATCCAAAATGAGGTTCCTTAGGGGTAGATGCAATGACTTTGAAAGATGCCAGGTCAGTAATCCGATCAGAGCACAGGGCACGTTCCCTGCGCATCCTCTTGCTGAGTGGGGGTGGGGTAGCTTCAGGTACTGGAGTTTACCACCTTTCCCTGGATGGACACTGCTGTATTCTTCTCTTCTCACTCTGGGGTACCTTTTGCCCCCTTTATCCTCCCCAAGGGAGGTCCGGAGCCTCAGAACGACAGAACCAGAAAGTCACTGGCAATAATAATCTGATGTCAGTTCCCAGCATCTGGGATCTCAAGGGAGTTTTGCTACCACGTGCTGGTGGCGGGCGCTGCAGCTCAAGCCCAGTGTCCTTGTAACCAGTGCAGTGCTGGCTGCATCTGCCTCCTCTTCCGCACCCAGCTCATGGCCTGCCTGTCTGTCTCTCTGTATGTCCTGCAGGCCAGCTCTGGGGTGAAGCAGTGGAACAAGCGCTGGTTTGTCCTGGTCGATCGCTGCCTCTTTTACTACAAAGGTGAGTGACCCAGGGGGAGCCGTGGACCACTCCGCCCACTCCACCTCGTCCTGCCTTGCAGTTGGGTTCTGCTTCCGGAGCTCTCAGGAGCTCCCTGGCAAGTGGGTCTCTCCAGGCAGGATCCTAGCAACGGCAGGGTGTGGCAAAGGACGTCACAGCACAATCTCAGATTCAGTCACTGCTCATTCAGTTCCTAGCCATAAATACTTCTCTGGGAGGCAACAGTTCTGGCTCCCAACTGATAATACAGCAGGTGAACAGGGCAGACGTTGGGGTGGTGAGATTCCTGGGTGAGAGGAGAAAAAGGACAAGGAGGAGGAGGTCACTAGTTACTCCTGATGGAGGCTGGTGTTGATTTTCCTCCAGGTCCCACAGAATATGCAATCTAATCTGGCATATCAGACTCTTACCATATTGTTTACTGTGAAGCCTACAGCACTAAAATCTGGGCAGCTGGGCAGCTGATGTTCGGGCGATACTGGATAAACAAATAGTCCTGGCATCTGCCCTCTCTGTCACATTCACGTGGGGCTCCCTGCCCCAACACAGGAGGACAAAGATCTGATGAGCTCTGGCTCAGCCTCTTCCAGAAAGTTAAAGTGTAGACAGCAACATGTATCAGGGTGAGCACAGATGACCCAAGCAAGGGCTAAGGACGATAATGGTGACATCATATCGGGCTGCTGCAGTGGGAAGGGGTGGGTGGGAGGGATGAGAAGAGAGGTTGAGACACTCTCTAAGCAAGGGAGGCTGTGCGCTTCGCTCATTTACCTGCAGGATGAAGAAGCCCTGCTTTCCTCTGGCCTCCCGAGAGCAGTGGTGAATCATTAACTTCAGTGAACACATGTACCAGCTCACCCTCTGTCCCGGAGCTGCTCTTGCTGAGTTGTAACCACGCAGGGCCTATGGATACAGGGACAGAGGAAAGTCTGGAACTGAGGGATAAGAAATTTCCTTGCCCTAGAACCGGTCTCTGAGGAGAAGGGCAGGGCGTACCAAAGGATGCTCTTGCGCCACAGAGGGATGGTCTCATGATACCCCCATATTGATGGATTTTCTTTGGCTGGGTAATTGATAAAGGAGAGAGGTTTGTTTTGGCCTTTGGATCTGGAGGCTAGGAGGTATGAGAGCTCGGTGCCAGCATGATTAGCTTGGGGGCGGTGCTAGGGGGACATCTGGGCTGCTTTGGCGCATGCACGTCAGAAACTAAAAGGTCAAGCGGAAACGTGGGAAAACACAGAACAACTTTGCTTCCCAGCACCCTGCTCTGGAGGAGAAGCCCACTCTGAGATGGGCTTGTCAGCTGGGCACACCTTTAATCCCAGCACTCAGGAAGCAGAGGCAGGTGGATCTCAGTGAGTTCAAGGCCTGAGGTCTCTGGGCCAGTTAGGGGTAGGGATACATAAATGAGACATGTCTCAAAGAAAAACAAAAAAAAAAAGATGGGCACACCTTGCCCTTGATGATCTCCCCACCGTTGTGTGGGAATCAGATTTCAGCAGGCGAGGGCTGGGACCAACTGGCTGTAGTCAAACACGGCACCTCCTGATCCATACTCAGCCATCTGGATGGTGACAGCTTTGGTTTCCCCAGAGACAGTCCTGGGGTTCCACTCCAAAACCCCTTTTTTTTCTGACTTAGCCATTTCCCATGGTAGTATAGGAAGGACTGGACAGAGAAGCTGAAAAACAGACCAGCTGTCTCATGAGTATGACCAGAGAAGCAGACTCGGGGAGTCTATAACTTAAAATGATTTCTTCTGTGTGGAAATCAACTGGATGGTTTTCAGGGGCTATGGCCTAGGAAACAAAGAGAAATACTGGGGAAGGAAGAAGGGCTTGCCCTGCCTCATAGAAGTCCCACACCTGTCCCACAGAATATTTCTGCCCTTTCTGGTCTCCTTTTGACAGCTGGGACACTGGCTAGGCAATCCTTCAGGATCCAGGATGAATTGTGTAGTAGCCTGATCCTGGGATGCACAGCTAGACTCTTGCAGCACCTGCCTTCCTGTTGACGTCAAGGGCCTTAATGGCATCCATAGCAAAGTAAGACCACTTACATAGAGACCACTGGGCCTAGAAGGACCTCAGAAAGAGTTCCCCTCAAGCCAGGTTTGGTGGTTCACAGCTGCAATGCCATCACTGGAGATGCCAAGGCAGGGGAGTCATTAGCACAAGGCTACATCGTAAATCCAAGGTCATACAGGGCCCCATCTCAAAATAAAAACACCCAAAGCATTACCCAAAGGAGTCACTACCTCCATCCTTCCCCCTTCTCTGTGTGTTGCTGTTGAAATTGTCCTGCTTATCAGCACAGGGCAGATAAGATAGGGGGTAAAGGATGCTGGCTTTGGAGTTAGGCTTCCTGCATTTTAAGATTAATTACACTTTTTACGGTTAAGGAAACTGGACAAATCACTTAGCATCTCACTTGACAATGGGGAATAGTAAAGCCTCTTAGTGGGGCAGATAGGAGTGTTGGGTCTATAAGGTGTTGAACCAGTCAGACTCAAAATGAATACATGGACTATTCATTGATGTTTATCCTAGTGAGGTTGAGGAACTCCTTGCCCTTCCTTCTGCATTAGCACCATTGGCTCACATGCATGAGCATGTGCAAGCACACACATGTGTGTGCACACACACATGCACACACCTTTGTGCCTCTGTTTCCCTGACAGATGAGAAGGAGGAGAGCATCCTGGGCAGCATCCCCCTGTTGAGTTTCCGGGTTGCAGCCGTGCAGCCCTCAGACAACATCAGCCGGAAGCACACATTTAAGGTCAGCTGGACTTCCCCTTCTGGGCAGGGAAAGGAGGGAGTCTGCTCTTCTAGAACTCGGGGCTGGTGCAGGCTAAAGAGCATGTCCCTTAGAAGCCCTTGCATGGTGGCAGAGAAGGGAGCAGGCAGTGACCCCTAGACTCATCTGGATGCCTGGGAGGGAAAGCGAGGCCATGCTGGCACTCCCTTTTCTTCTCCGGGGGGAAAATGGCACAGGTGAGCCAACAGAACTGTGCTTCTGGGATTCCATGCGGTTCACCAGGAAGAAAATTATGTCCTGAGCCTTTTGGACCTTCTGCCTAGCAGCCTACCCCCTCCCTCGCTACAGAGCAGAGCTGTGGTGGGCGGGGTTCGTTCTGAAGTCTTTTCTGAATAGGTTTTCTTTCTACTTGGAGCCTAGGGATATGGAGGCATTCCCCCCACCCCCCACCCCCAGTCAAACTTAATCAAATTTTCATCTTTAGAGAATATTAGGAGTTGAATTTGTTTTAAACTTGAGTTACAAACCTTATGGAGATAGCATTACCTCGGCCTTGTGGTCCTGGGAATGGAACCCAGGGCCGTGTTGATGCTGAGCAAGTACCCTGTCATAGAGATGCATCCTTGGCCATGCAGACGACAATTTGAGAGGACAAGTGCACGGGAAAATGGGACTCGCCTCCTGTTCAGTGTCCCTTCTCAGAACCCCTGGGGGACCTACTCAGCAAAGCTGTGCCTGCAGCTGGCTCATCGGAGGCCGGTATTTTTCCACGTTTAAAAATTCATGACCCATTAAAAACTATAAAAATCCCATGCCCTTTGTGTTTTGTGATGCAAAGAGCCGTAGGCTCCTTTTCAGAATATGAAATAATAATATCGGCTCTGTGTGTCTTAGTATAAAGCCCTCCCTCCCCTTAGTTGAGAATTACAGCCCAGGACCCTTAGAGATTAATGCCATGGCTTTAAACATGTGGCAGAAACTACAGGTGGCGCTAGGTTGGTGTCTAAGCTTGCAAGGCTCTTTCTGCCCTTAGATCATGGTAAAAAAGAGGTGGTCAGAGCACATGGGGCCCCGCCTAGGGAGCAGGGAGGGGCCTATTTGCCACATAATTAGTTTCCTTCCTCCTAGGGTTTCATGCCAGAGGTGTGAACAGAATGAACAATTAATAAAACTCTAACTCCAGGGAGCTGGGTTCTAGCTGGGAAAATAGGAACAGGCTGTTGAACCAACAAGCAGACCCGCTCCACAGATACATTCGCACCCACACACCGTCCACAGCCTGTCTCGCCTGCCCTTCATACCAGACCTGTCAGAGCCTCAAGCTGGAGCTGTGCCGAGTGCAGCATCCGATAAATGTCCCAGAATGACTGATACACACCTGCCTTGTGGAGCCTAGAGCTCACCACTGTGCCTGCCAGTCACTCACACCCTCCTCCTTTCCCCGAGTCCTACACTGTCTCTTTCAGGGCCCCACGTGATAGCTATGTCCAGTGTCCTACAAAGGGTTCTGACTGGTTCTATTCAATGTCCCATCCCCAGGGAAGGGAGGGGAGCTGAGACAGACAGACATGAGGCTTGTCCTGTTGTGGCCACCAAGCACAAGTCTTGGATGGCAAATAATGAGGAGCCAGGAACTGTCCCTGCCTGGCTACGGTTGAATGACTTAGCTTCTTTTACCCCCCTCCCCACTCCCCAGCTCCTTTCATATTAGAAGCTGATGCCCCTCCCTGTACCTCATCAATAGCCCTGTCTTTTCCCAGGCCCTCTGCCTTCTCCTGTCACAAGCACTTGGTCCTGGGTCTGTTTGCTCCTTGTTCCTTGTGGCATGTTTTGTTCCCAGTGTGACCGAGCTCAAGTGCAATCTTTATCTTCCTTGTGACTGGTGCCCCAGCCAGCAAGCTGCACACACAGGTCGTTCATGGAATAAACAGGTTCACCTGCTGACTCCCACCTACCCCACAACACACCAGCAGCCCTGCCTGTGTCTCCCACGCCACCATGCTAACCCTGTATTCTTGTCCCAGCAGACCTTCCTGGGCTCTGGGCACTGCTATTCCATTTCAAGGCCCAGCATCCTCCTTCCCCTCTTTACAGCTCCCTTTTGTCTAGCACCACCCTTATACAGCTCTGCCTCCTGCTGGGCCCTCTGCTGAAGGGCTGTCCAGCCAGAGCCAGGAAGCTTCAGTCCTGGATCAGAGAATTCCAGATTGAGGAAGGGTGAAGGTGGAGACGGAAGTGGGGCACACAGAAGGGAGTCTCCTGAAGTTTGGGCCAGAAAACAGTGGAAGGGTGTGCGTATGACGTGTTCAGGAAAGCCTTGAGTTTAGCCAGAGAGGGTCTGGCCTTTCCCCTTCGACTCCTATCAACCTATAGGTTAGCACCCAGGGGGGCCACCGCCAGAATGAGACTCCTAATCATATCTGGAAGCCCCTGTTAGGTGACATAAATTTTAATTACCGTTCTTTTAGGAGTTGAGGTTGTCACCAGGGGAGTATGCTAAGGTTCCAGAAGGAACCTAGCTAGTCCTGTGGCCTTTCCCACCTTGAGTTTTACTAGGCAGAACCTCTCTTCCCTACCGCCCATCCTTGCATCATTTAAACTGGAGCAAAATCGCAACTTGTCTGCCAGAAGAGCTGGGGTTAACAATGGGGCTCCCCGATTCACTGCCCACCATAGTTCAGATTCCCGTAGTGCGTACCCTCTGTGCCCCTTCCCTTGTTGGGCTGAGCTGGGCACTGCTGAGTGCTGTCCTATGGGGTGGTAACACTGACGAGAAAGGAACATCCCGTCATACTGTCTCGTGCTCCTCACTCTCTGGTGTCTCTTCCTCTGGTGTCGGTTGACTTGTCTCTGCCTCTCCTCCTTCTGGCCGCATGAGGACCCTCTCCTCTGGACAGAAGCTCTCTTCTGGCTTCCAGCCCGCTGTGCCTGCTCACGGCCATCATCTAGGTAGTGTGTTCTGTCTGTTTGCTAGTATGTGCCCTGCATGCCATGGATGCTCAGGTGTCTCCTCTTGAGCAAGGGGTAGGGCCAGCTTCTTCGTAGTTAAATTGGGCTTGAGATGGACCTGTTTTGGGGACTATCTCTCCCAGCCCTCGGGTAATTCTCATGTTACTAAGGTGGAATTGAAGGGGAGACGGACGGGCTGTGGTAATTGTCCCTCCTGCTTACAACCACTTCAGGTTGGGGAGGTAGGCTCCTTTTCCTGCTTTGAGATCATATTCAGAGGCCTAGCCCAGGCTGTACCTGAGAGGTAGCTGCAGGCCACCCTCCTTGCCTGGCTCCTAAGCTCCTCTGGGGAGAAGCTAGGGGCTGTAAACAGCCTGACTGACTGACTGCCCTTCCTGTGGGTGTTGGTGTCCTTTCCCTGCAGGTGACTGTTTATCGGGTAGACGAGGCTGGGGCCGGTTCCACGCACTGCCTCTTCCCACAGGCCGAGCACGCTGGAGTCCGCACCTACTTCTTCAGCGCTGAGAGCCCTGAGGAGCAAGAGGCCTGGATCCAGGCCATGGGCGAGGCTGCTCGGGTACAGATCCCTCCAGCCCAGAAGTCAGTGCCTCAGCCTGTGCGGCACAGGTGAGTACCAGGGTGCCTGGCATGGAAGGGAGGAAAGGAAAGACAGACACGATAAAGTACTCAGCTTTGTACCATTGCTGCCCTACCCCCCCCCCCCCCCCCCCCCCCCCCCCCGCCGTGTATGCTTAAACCTCTGGAGTGAATGAGGACCACCTCCCTGCGTCTAAGCACCAGGCCTGGCCGGCAGGTTGCAGAACCCAGATTTCGTCTCCCCTGACCAGTTCCTCCTCTTCTTTCTGAGCTGGGAGAGTCTGCAAAGAGTTCCACTGAAGCTTGGCCAGGAGCCAGAGACTAGGGTCATTTACTCACTGTTCCAGGCTGTTTGCGTTAAACACCGTGGAGGAAAATGGAGTCAGGTTTGAATCATAACTATGTTAGCTACTTGGCCACAGTGTGACCCGAGGATGCGTGAGTTAACCTCTCAGAACGCAACTTTTCTCGTCTCGAGTCTACTCGAGTCTAGCAGTTGGATTTGTCCTGGATCCTGGAGGCAGCAGGTTGTGTTTGAGGTTCTGACAACACCGCCACACTGTGTTCTCAGGGCCCAACTCTTCCTCCCCTGTGTGGAGCCCCCAGTTAGGTGAATGGGGATCCAGAAGAAAGGGCCTTCAGTGTAGACCCCAGGTCTGTCTACGTGTCTTAGAAACCTTTACCCAACAGTGTTTCAGCAAGGAAGCTTGACCTCAGGAAGCTCTAGGGAGAAGTTACCCCAAGGGTTCATCTTTGTGCATCGCCAGAGCTTTATCCATTGGCTTCACAGATCCGCCAAGAAGAGGACAGACTGGCTGACTAGTCAGTGTTTGTAGTGCTGCGGTAGACACTGGCCAAAGGCAGCTTGGGAAGGAAAGCGTTTATCTCCTCTTGTAGTTGGTAGTCCATCCGGGGACTTCCCATCATCCAGAAAAGTCAGGGCAGGAACTCCAGGCCGAAGCCTGGAGGCAGGAACTGAAGCAGAAGCCATGTAGAAACGCAGCTTACTGGCTGATTCCCGTGGATTTCTCAGCCTGCTTTCTTACACTGTCCAGGGGCACCTGCTCAGGGGGTGACCCTGCCCATGGGGGGCTGGGTCCTCCCACATCAATCATCAATCAAAAAATTGCCCAACAGACTTGTGTTATGGAGTAATACTCTCAGTTTAGATTCCTTCTCCCCGGATAGCTCTAGGTCGACAAACAATAAACAATAAACAAACAAACAAATAAATAAATAAATAAATTTAAAAAATAACCAGAACCCAGATCCTAGAGCGGGTCCTAGGAGCACCACGAATGAAAACTGTCATGTTCCTGCCCTGTGGAGATCACATCCTGACGCCACTGGACCCGGAAGGGCTGTGCTTTGGAGAAGAACCTTGGTGTCTTCCTGCTTAGAGACAGTGACTTGTGCCTTTGCTGCCCGCCATGCTGTATCTCACAGCAGTCCTCTGAGGGCAGGCGGTATTCTGTCCAGTCTGCCAGCGATGAGTCCGCAGAACTCGTGGGAAGACACAGGGTGGACCTGTAACAAGTCTTTTGCTACGCAGAGTAGCTGCCCTGAAACTGGGGTACAGTGTCAGCTGGGTCTGGAGGGCTGGATTGGAGGCCGGTAATAGAGAAGACTGAAGAGAGAGGCCACCACGGCCAATGGCTGGGCGCTGTATCGGCAGCAGAAGGGAGAGTGGTTTGGGCAATGGGCCTGGAGGGCAGAGCAAGTGTAGTGTTCACTGGAGGGTTATGTGACTTTATCTTGTCACTGCCCGGAAATAAAGTAAAGCCTGGGATTTTGGAAGAAGAATTGGGTTCACTCTACCTTGGTTCCATCACTGCCTTTCTGCCTCTTCCTTTCCACTCCCCCCAACCCACTTACCCCCGCCCTACCCCACACTGCTGGGTTAGTGCAACTGACAGCCTCTACCTTGGCATCCTGCAGCCACGAGAAGCCAGACTCGGAGAACATTCCACCCAGCAAAGCTCATCAGCAGCCACCTCTCAACAGTCTCCCCAAGCCAGAGCCTGAGGCCAAGACTCGAGGGGAGGGGGACGGCAGAGGCTGCGAGAAGGCCGAGAGAAGGCCCGAGAGGCCTGAAGTCAAGAAAGAGCCTCTAGTGAAAGCCAATGGCCTTCCATCTGGACCTGAATCAGCCTCAGAGCCTGGCAGTCCTTACCCTGATGGCCCAAGGGTCCCTAGAGGTGGAGAACCACCCTCCCAGCCCAATGGCTGGCAGTATAACTCCCCAAGCCGACCAGGGAGCACGGCTTTCCCCCCTCATGATGGGGACACTGGGGGGAACCGGCGGAGCTTTCCACCGCGCACTGACCCCGACAAAATTGCCCAACGCAAAAGCTCCATGAATCAGCTTCAGCAGTGGGTGAACCTGCGCCGTGGGGTGCCCCCACCCGAAGACCTTCGGAGGTGAGGTGGCCTGTGTGGGGGTTGTTATAGCTAGGGCATGGGAAGGGGGCGTAACCTATGAGACAGCCCTTTATTAAGAACCTTCTGGAAGCTGACTATGCTGGGAAGCCAACACAGACCCTGAGGCTCAGCTTGTCCAAATCCTTGCCTCTGATCTCTGTCTGCTACCTTCAAAGGGAAGGACAGAGCTGGGCATGGTGGCATATTCGTGTAATCTCAACACTTGGGAGGCAGAGGTGGGAGGATCAGGAGTTCTGAGGTTACCCTCCACTGCTTAGTAGGTTGGAGAATAGTCTAGACACGAGACCCTATCTGAGAGAGAGAAGAGCAGAGGAGAGGGGAGGAAGGGGAAGGGAGGGGAGGGGAAGGGAGGAGAAGGGGAGGGAATGAGAGGAAAGGGGAGGGGGAGGGAGGGATATACAATACCATGCCTGGGATAGGCAGAAGTCAGGCAGGTATAGAGGCAGGCCTTGAAGCTCTTCCTCAAACACCAGTCCATGCTACAGGTCCTGTAACATCTGAAGCCAGTGCTTCTATTCACTGGGATCCGAACTATGTATGCCGTTTTAAATGGATCTGTTGTTTCAAAGCCACAGTTTATAGCAAGTTTTTGTATGTGTGTGTGGGGGGATATTGTCTTAAAGAAGCAAGGCACCTCATTTGTCCTGTTTTGTTCCTTGATGACCAGTTTGCTCCATGGATAAATACACGCATCTATCTGATGACTGGCTTTCAAATATTTGGTGGTACCCATTGAGTCTGATAGTGTTTGCCAGGGCAAATGAGCTCGGGATGTAGGGAGCTCTGTGGATTGTGGGTACAGTCTCGGGGGCGGGGATCTTGAGCCCTGAAGAAGCCACCTTTCTAGACAGTTAATGTCTCACTGTTGGTGACTGGGTACCTGGGCATTGGCTGTAAGTCTAGGCGCCTACTGGCTCTGATAGCGTCTAACTAGAAGGCCACACTGTCATCCTCCAGGAGTGTGGTACGTTTGTGTATTTTCCTCTACCGCCTGTCTTGGAAAGGACCTGGTGAATTGGTTGATAGAGATGACAGATAAGGCCTAGGGCTATCTTCCAGGACATTTTGTTTTAAAGACACACAGGTTGAACTCCAAATGGTGCAATCTTCTGCTCTAGGAATCTGGTAGAGGGTGGGACTTTTTCTTGCCTCTAGGATAAGCCTAGAACCTGCCTTGGGCAGTGGCCTCCCTTGTGTGCTCACTGGATGCCCCGGGACTCCATCACCTTTTCAAGCACCGACTGTTAGCTGGAGGGCTGGGGGGTGGACTGGGTGCTCAGGTCCATGTTGTCTGCTTTCCTTATAATGCCCCCCTTCAGTCCTTCAAGGTTCTACCCCGTGTCCCGCCGGGTCCCTGAGTATTACAGCCCCTACTCCTCCCAGTACCCCGAGGATTACCAGTACTACCCACCTGGAGTGCGACCAGACAGCATCTGCTCCATGCCAGCCTACGACAGGATCAGTCCGCCCTGGGCCCTGGAGGACAAGCGCCACTCCTTCCGCAATGGGAGCGGACCCACTTACCAGCTTCGTGAATGGAAGGAGCCCGCCAGCTATGGGCGTCAGGATGGCACTGTTTGGATCCCCAGCCCCTCCCGGCAGCCTGTCTATTATGATGAGCTGGATGCTGCCTCTGGCTCCCTGCGACGCCTGTCCTTACAACCCCGTTCCCACTCTGTGCCCCGCTCACCCAGCCAGGGCTCGTACAGTCGTGCCCGAATCTACTCCCCCGTGCGCTCACCTAGTGCCCGTTTTGATCGACTACCACCTCGCAGCGAGGACATCTATGCAGACCCTGCTGCCTATGTCATGAGGCGTTCCATCAGCTCCCCAAAGGTGAGTCATCAGCCCACCATCTGCTGAGAAGGGGTGCAAATGCTGGGATATCTGGGATCTGCCCCAGGGAGCCTGCCCTGTGGTACCATCCCTAAGAGAACTGCTTTGGGGGATGTTCTGGCTTCTAAATAGGACCCCTGCCCATTCCCAGGTTGTGTTAAATATAGTGCCATGTCTAAGAGAATAGAAAAGATCTGTCCTCTGGTCTTGAGGTCTCAGATAGGTTGTTGTGAATGGGGTTGCTGTACATTTTAGTTTGAACTCTGCCCTTATAACCTTGAACTTTACTTGGTGGGAAGTCCACAGCCCAGCCATATCCTCTCACCTCTGAAATCCCCTTTCTCTTCCAGTATGATTACCTGGGAGACAGGCGGCCAGTCCCTGCAGGACTGTTCCCCTACAACTACCCACCATCCCCCACGGTCCACGATAAGATGGTATGTCCTCTCCTCCCTTCCACTCCACCTCAGGACCTCCTTGCCTGCATCCACCCAAGGTGGAGCTGAACTGGGGCAGGAGCCAGGGATGCTCTGGGCCCAGTGCCTGGCCCGTGTATTTGTAGAAGTCTCTGGATACCTCCTCCTTCCCCGCCAAACTCAAGCCCTCAGAATAGGGTTTGGTGCCAGCTGCCCCTTCTTCTCTGTGGCACAGAGCAGAGAGCACAGGCTCTCCGGCTCCTCCGTCCCTCAGTGCAGCTCTTCTCACCAGCACGCAAGAGGAGGGGCCAGGGTTAGCTAGGAGTATGAGCTGGATGCAGAGGCAGGCTAGGACTCCCAGGCTAGAGCATGTGGACTTTCCCCCTTGGTGTATTGCCTCAGGCTTGCTTCTGTTTGGAATGCCACCTGTGGGGAAGGGGCAGGGTTCTGATTGAGGAAGAAAGGGTGGACCACATTGTCTTTGCTCCCTTTCCTGCTGTTTCTATGAAATGTGTGCCTCTGGAGATGACTCCACATCATCCAGACACTCCACATCAGTGGGTTGGGGACTAAAGAGTCTGTGTCCCATACACAGCAAGGGAGGCCAGGGTGCAGGAGGCTGGCGGATGTGAGGATAGCCACTCCCTACACTGATGCTCACCGTAGCCTTGATCCACAGCAAATGTACCTTTCCAGATGTACCTGTTTTCCCAGAAAAAATTGGAAACACTTCTGATCAGATTTGCAGGGTAAACAGAGATAACAGCGGAGAGAGAGTGTGTCCTTCATCCCCTCTCCCCTGCCTGGTCTTGTCCCCTTCTACCCTAGAACCACTTAAGGACAAGACAGAGACTTTTCCCTGTCCATGCCCAGCTAACTCTTAACTACTTTGCTTCTTCTTCTTCTTTTTTTTTATCGTTTTCTTTTGTGTGTTCCTGTTTGTTTGTGTTGCTGGTTGGCCCTTGGGCCTCGGGCTCCGGGTAGGATGAACTGTTAGATCTTCAGTTGCAAAGAAACCTAGAGTATTTGGACCAGCAGGTAGGCAGAGCTGGTGCCCTCGCCATCCCATGCCCTCCTGTCCTGTCTCCCTCCCCCATCCCTAACATCCTTCAACCATCAGACAACCTTTGTTGGCGTCACCAGGACCCAATAAAGTGGCTTGTGTTTTTGTTTGCTCCCTCATCCCCTTTCCCTCGGAATCCCTTATGGGCAGCTGGGGTTGTCCTCAGAAAAGAAATATATGAATGGGAAGACAAATAATTAATTACCACTATCCACACTCTCCAGTGCTCAACCCATGTGGAACTGGCCTCACGGGCAGGTGGGAGTTGGCATTTTTGCTCAAGAGAGTAGAGACAAGATTTGTGCCTAAGATGCCAGGGGTTTAGTTAAGACTGGATGTGGGAAATTTATATCCTGTTTTACTGGTCATTGGTAAGCTCTCTAGTTATAAACTGTGGTCCTATAGATTTGCCCTAGTATGATTTAGAAAATTATATCAATTCCATATATTGGTTAGTCCCTCAACAAAGCTCTTCTGCATATACAGCTCATGGTCCCGAGAATTCAGTGTAGTTGACAGAGGCAGTAATGTCAGCTCAGGTTGGGTGATAAGCAAGCTGACCAGGCAATGAATATTCCAGTGAGCCAGGAGCTGCTGGCTGCCTGGTTCCTACTCCAGGCTTTTCCCTTTGCTCCCCTGCCTTTTAACTCCAAAGAGGGCTATCTAAAAATAGTCGGTATATACAGGTTTCAGGTAAACCCATATGCTTATTCTTAGATATGTTACAACTCATAGGGAGTCTGGAAGTCCTTATTATTTTCCTGTGAAACCGGCCTGGGGTGGTAGAGATGATCATAGTGATAATATTAAGAATAGCTAAGGTATGGTGGTGCATGCTTTTAATCCCAACACTCGGGAGGCAAGGGCAGCTGGATCTCTGTAAGTTTAAAGCCAGCCTGACCTACATAATGAGTTCCTGGCTACGTAAAGTTACACAGTGAGACCCTGTCTCAATAATAATAATAATAACAACAACAACAACAACAACAATAATAGCAGCCACAATAATTTGGTGCTTCCTCCGTGCCTTATAATAGACTGAATATAATAGATCACAATTCTTTTAATTTTTGTAATAATTCTACAAGAAGGGAAATGTGACTATCCTGTTTTACAGACAAGGAAATAAAGTACAGAGGTTTAAAAACATGCCAAGGACACAGTGAGCAAACAGAAGAGTTTAGGTTTTACCCCAGTTCTTAATTGGGAGACAAGGCCAGAATCACATCTCAACCTGTTCAGACTCATAAATCCGTAGGCAGAAACGTGACCTTAGTATGGCTATATTCACGGCTACGACTCTACATTCTTCCAATAACTGTTATGTGACCTGTCATCTCCTATGGCCTCCCTGTTTATGGTGAGATCATCTTTGTAAAAGGCCTTAGGCACTGGGAAGCTCTGACTGCCAGAGTTTAGTCAGCAGGACCTTCTCTTGGCCCTCAAGGACCTTGCATTCTTGTTTCAAAAGCCATGCATTATATCTATGCTGTAAGCATGCTGGGCCATGTGGGATGAACCCCAGGACGCCCTCTCCCAAGCATGGCTGCAAGTGCTGGATCCTCCCAGAGGGAAGCAAGACCTGTGATGCGGGATCAGAGCAACCACCACCAGCCTCCCAAGCAGGCTGTCCTCCTTGTAGCTTTGTGGCTTGTTCTGCTCTGTACAATGACTGCCTGTCCCAGCATTTAACACAGAGTGACTTTTGCCCCCCCAGAGGGGTTGACTGCTAGGGTCTTCAGCGTCACCTCTGTATTACCCTCCTGCCTGTAGGAGGATGTTCTTATAGGCAACCCTGTGTGATGAGGGGCCAGACACAGTCAGGGGGTGCCATGCTGGGCAGCCCCGGGGATGTGTCAGTCTCCCTGGTTCTTTATTTTCAGACACAGTGGAGTCTACTCTTCTTCAGAGTAGAGAGAATCAGATTGGGAAGCATGGGGGAGCTCTGTGGCGCATTGTTCCAGCAAACCTCTGATGGGAAAGAAGCGAGGTCAACGGGTGCCCAGGGAGACCCTGGTCCCCCTTGTCCACTATACACTCACAAACGCGTGCACACAGACAGGCACACAGTTGGTTGCTTTAAGTAGATAGTAGCAAAAGCCAGTAGAGATCAGGCACTGGTGACATACACCTCCAATCCCAGGATTTGGGAGACAGAGTCAGATGGATATCTGTGAGTTCAAAGCCACCGTGGGCTATGCATGATCAATGCAGAAATAAATCCAGGTGGTGGTGCCCTACACCTTTAATCCCAGTACTAGGGAGTCATATGCCCTTAATCCCAGCACAGGACAGAATATAAAATGCCAGGAGAGAGGGGCTGATCTGCTTAGTTTGCGGTCGTCCAGCCTTGGTAAAGGGAAGGCTTCTCTAGTGACTTGACTGCTTTGCTCTTTTGGTTTTTGGGTTTTTGTCTCTGAGTTTTTATTATTCGTGCTACATTTGGCACCCAACATAGGGCTTGAACCCATGACCCTGAGATTAAGAGTCTCACGTTCTATGTTAAAGGTGTGTGTCACCACTCCCTGACCTCTAGTGGCTTTAGCTTTGCCTCTGGTCTTCAGGCAAGATTTATTTATAAAAACACAAGTAATATAGCAATACAGATAGGGACTGGATTGACTTCGGATCTTTACACAAAATAAGGAGGCTGTTCTATTGGGTTTGTAGTTCTTATGCTCCCCCTTATACTATGGGCACTCTTGAAGCCTTTACATCACACAGAAAACCCTAACTATGCGTACAGTAGTAGAAAAATTGGATTTTAGAAAGTCTTTTAAAATACTGCAGACCTGGGGCTGGAGAGTTGGCTCCAGTTCAGACCACTGGCTGCTCTTCCAGGGGACCCGGGTTTGGTTACCAGCACCCATGTGACAGCTCACAAGCACCTGCCAATCCTCTAGGGCATCCAGTGCCCTCTTCCGGCCTCTGTGGGCCCATGTTACACATACATGCCGGCAAAATGTACGCATAAAGTAAAAGCTTTTTGTTTTTAATTAAAATGCTGTAGACCCTGCGGATGGGAGCATTGGTTGCCTTTCTCTCTGTCCACAGCATGGCAGAAAGAAAGCTGTGTTTGGGGTGTTGTCTCAAGAGGTCAGAGAAAGAAAAGACAGCAGGCCTGACCAAGACTGGGGAGTCGTGGATAAAACCCTGACCCCACAAGGCCATCCCTGATGTGGCTCTGTCCTTGGCTTAGTTACTTTATGTCTCCAAAGCTTTCCCTGTCTTCCCTGTACACCTCCCTTCTGTCTTCTCCTGCCATCTGCTGTGGAACGTGTAGTTAAAGGGACACAGCCAAGGACATTCCCTGACAGTTTCGGTTTTGATTCTCTCCCAGCGGAACCAATGGACTAATGAGGGCATATCTGATTGGTTTGGTTGGCCCTCCCTCTCTCTCCATCCCTCCCTCTCTCTCCAGCCCTCCTTCTCTCTCCAGCCCTCCCTCCCCCTTTCAGTTTCCCCTTCCACTTTCCCAGTGATCCTTGAAATTAATAGATGACGTGGCAGAGAGCAGTGTTCCGACACCTGGTGTCCCTTTAACATGGCTCACTTGTCTCGACCTCCTTGTTCACTTCCCAGTGCCATCCGAGATCCTTCCTCATGGATGCTGCCAGCCCAGCTCTGGAAACTGTGTAGCGATCTGGAGGTGGGGGGGGGGGGTTGTTGCTGCTTAGAGAGTAGGTCCCAGGTTTGCTCTTTCAGTTCGGTTCAATGTCAGTTTGAGGAGACTGTGTGGTCTTCATCGGAAGCAGTGTGAGAAGTGGGAAGGAGCGGACAGCTTGGCCAGTGTGGTCAGGCACCCTTAGGGCAGAGTCCTTGGGCCTTGCCAGGTATCTTCCACGCTGTCAGCAAGGGTCTAGGGCCTCCCAGCACCCTACTGTGGCATTTACCCGAGGACAGCATCCATCAGTTACTGGTCCTGAAACAGTTCACAGGCTGAAAAAATGACGAAGCCAAGCACCGGGTGCTGGAGGCCCCAAGAGCAGCTGCCCCTCCCTGTTTACTGCCGAGCACCACAGGGGGTGTGGGGAGACAGGCTCCCCAAGGCTGAGTGGATCCTCTGTTCCTTCCCCTGCTGCAGATGGGTGAGAGCGAGACTCTCATCAGTATGGTGAACCGTATGGTGGAGAGCTCCTCCCCCAGGGCCCAGCTCTTCATGCAAGTAAGGCCTCTGCCTGCTGCCGGCATGGTCCCTGTCAATGCCATCTCAGCTGCTTGCGCATGGTCGGGTCACCCCATGTGGGATGAGGGGTCACTCAACCCATTCATCTACCCAGATATCCCCCTGTCCTCTCCCCAGCTCCACCATGCCGCCTTCATTCTTCATGTTCACAGATAAAACCAATGCATTTCCTGAAGCGTTAAAACAGCCAGCAGCAGCATCTCATGCTCGCTGAGGATTGCAAACCTGCTTTTGAATGCCCAGGATGCCCAGTTCATAATTGCTATTGTTCTTGACAATTATTCCCGGGGCTGGGGCATGAGAGGAGGGTGTCACGGGTTTGTGAAACATGTCACGATGACTGCCGTGACAAGGCCGCATTAGCTGGCTTTTGGAATCTTGCCAGTCCTGGCTTAGACTGAGCTCTGTGAATGGTGTGTTCAGTTTATGGGGACAGCAGTTCTCCAGGTTTCTGGTGCTTGTTTCTGCCACGCTCTCCTGTGCTGTCCCTACAAACGGCCCACGAGTCACTGGTGTTCTCATGATTGTTACCATCGAGAATGCTGCCTTCCGGCAGGCCTCCAGCAGAGGACAGGAGACACAGGTTATGTGGCCAACAAAGTTCTAACGTCTCCAGAATCAGCCACGGACAATCAGGATAAAATCAAGATGGCACCATCACAGACTTCACAGAGTTAGCTTGAGTCCCTGGCACGGGGGCGTAGCGCACGATGGGCAGGGGTCTCTGGCAGAAAGGAAGCAGGATTGTGATGTCAGCTTTCCCACTTACCCAGCCTCCCCTCCCTCTGCCGTAGTAACCGACCTCATGTTCCTGCAGGTCCCTGCATACCCAGAGGTGTTCCGGGATGGCCTCCACACCTTCAAGTTAAACGAGCAAGACACGGATGTAAGGGCAGCTCTCCCTGCTCCCTCTGGTCACGGTGCTCGTGTTGTTCTCTGCACCCTTGCTTCCCCTATGGGACTTTTTCTCCATCCCCCTCGCTCCCCTGGTGGCAGTTTACATTTGACTTGCGCCCTCTCATCAGGACCACAGATACAGCATCCCACCTGCTCTCTCCTCCTCCTTCCCCTTCTCTTCTCGGACTTCACATTACCTCATCTCCCACTTTGGCTCTGTGGGTCTGTCTACACCAAGCAGTATAGACAGTGGAATCTGCTTAGGGCAAAGACGTAGGCTTCGTTTGACTGTAAATCAGTCAGTTCACTCTACCCAGCCTTTGGTAGACACTGCAAGATAATAGTGAGACTACAGCCTGCTTCTGCCTTCCAGGGGATTTATGCAGTGGGAGGCCCCAGGTAGCCTCAGATGTCAACATTAGATTCATTTACTGAACAGGAATAAGATTGGGTCAAGGGTAAAACAGGTAGCCAATGATAAAGGCCTTGAGAGAAAAAGCCCCAAGGGGCAAGATTTGGCTCATTAGAAAGAGGACCAAACATAAGACGTGAGTTAAGAGAGACATGAGAAGACTCCTTAGAACTGAGAGTAGGCTCTGCCTGCAGCCCCACCACTGATCCTGCCTCGTAGCAGATCCAGGCCGAGGCCTAGGAAGGGCATTCAGGCAAGGACCAACTAAAAGGAGCTCCCATCAGCCATCCTGAAACCTTAGAGCAATGGTTCTCAAACTTCCTAGCGGTGTGACCCTTTAATACAGTTCCTCATGTGTGGTGATCCCAACCATAAAGTTATTTTGTTGCTACTTCCTAACTGTAATTTTGCTACTTTTATGAATCGTAATGTAGACATCTGATATGCACCCCCTATGGGGGTCGTGACCCACATGTTGAGAACTGCTGCCTTAGAGGAAGAGAATTCAGAATCTCAGGATAAGAGACTGGGGCCCATGGGGCTGAGGGCCCAGTTTACACTACATTGCTTCTTTTAAGACTGCTTGTTCCCATACCCTGTCTGTCCCCTACCCGAGCCAAGGAGGTGAAGCCATATTGTCTTCTCAGCCTTCTGGGCACTGTACCCCCACAGTAGGATAGGATGCACTTGACCCCCTGCTTCCTCCACTCAGAGGATTGTCGTATCTCGTTTCCTAAGATGAAGAGATCCTTCATGCTCTTTCCTGAGCTTTCAAGGTGACGGTGAAGGCCCAGGTTCCTTGGCTGGGGAAAGTGGCGGTATCCAGAGGCCAGGCCCTGCCAGCCCGATTCCCAAGTCCCCACAAAACCATGTCCTTCATCTCCTCCTTTCTCCCCTCTGGGCCCTTAGAAGCTTCTGGGCAAGCTGTGTGAACAGAACAAGGTGGTGCGGGAGCAGGACCGGCTGGTGCAACAGTTGCGAGCAGAGAAGGTGAGAATCTGGGGTGTTTTTAGAGGCGGGGCTGGCATGGGGATGATGAGATGCCATCTCTGTCCTTACAACGCTTGAGAGACTTTTTATTCCTCAGACTTCTTATCTCTCAGGGACAACAGCCAATTTGAGGACAACCTTTGCTAGGCTGCCTGATTGAGCTACTAGGGGCTTGGGCATCTAGAGGAGGTCCCCCAGGGCAGCTCACACCATCCCTGTCTTTCTTTAGGAGAGCCTGGAAAGTGCCTTGATGGGAACCCACCAGGAGCTGGAGATGTTTGGAAGCCAGCCCGCCTACCCAGAGAAGCTGCTGCACAAGAAGGAGTCTCTCCAAAACCAGCTCATCAACATCCGGGTGGAACTGTCACAGGCCACTACGGTAACCCGCCGTGGAGCAGGGCCTGCGGCTGTTGGCCTCCCCTTTGTGCTACCCTGACCCGGGTATCTCCTAAGACAGCGGAAGCAGTGATGCAAGGGCACTCCTATGCAGCGGGCATGCATAAATAGCAAGTCTGCCTACCTGTTCATTCCAAAGTGTCTCTACCCAGCGAACAAGCTCACTCCCCACAGGCTGCATTTGAGGCAGTGCAATAGCTGAGGGTTACTGAGTTCCTTGGTTCATCTAACCCGTATACTGTTCACTTTGCCCTCTGCCTTGAGGAAGCAGGGCACTGGCTGGCTTGCCATTGCCCAGTCATGGCACAAGGGTGGAAGGCAATGCAACTTGTTCCAATAACAGTGGCCCAGAAGAGAAGGAGGGTCTCTATGGGGAGAGAATCAGCTCTCTCCCAGGCTCCTTCTCTCGACCCTCATTTCTTGTTCCCTGTCCTGAGTGGAACAGAAGACTCTGACTGAGGACTTTCCTCTGTGACCTGGAAGGATCCAGCATTTTCTTTAGTGTGCCATGGGATATTTCTGGCCCCTCTAGAAGGGTTAGTGAGAGCCGTCATCAGAATGCCCGAGCTTTGTTACCTTCTTGCCAGACTTCAGACCTGAGGTATCCCAGCCCCAGACTCCATGGCAGCAGTAGAAGGGAGGCCTTGTTGAAGGCAGTTTCCTCCCTGGTTTAGCTGCTTTTCTCGTTGCTCTGACAAAGGGCTTTTGACTCTCACAGTTTGAAGGGAATATGCCCACCACTGTGGCGGCTGTCCCCTTGTACCGGCGTTAAGAAAGCAGAGATGGATGGGGCACTCAGTTCGCCATGATCTTTGTGTTCAGTCCTGGTGATCTTCAATCCCATCAAGCTGAGGAGATGAACTGTCACATTTGGTAATCCTCTCCCCTGCAGGCACTGACCAACAGCACAGCGGTGTATGAGAACCTCGAGTCTGAGGTCTCTGCCCTGCACGACGACCTCTGGGAACAGCTCAACTTGGACATCCAGGTGAAAGGGGGAGCCCCAAGCATGGCGGGTGGGCAAGGTGTGGTCTGCATCTTCTCTTGTCCTTTGTGGCAAAGGAGAGCAGAGTGGCTGCCTTTCTCAATTTAGCCATTTTAATATAAGACAAGGAACTTGTCCTGAGATAGATGGTGGGGAGTGGGGGGACAGAGACAGAAGGATAGAGAGAGACACAGAGAGAGAAAGGGAGAGGAGAGAGAAAGAAGAAAAGAGGGACCCGGACTACTGAAGCCTATACTTCCAGGCTGAAGACAAAGTGAGAATTTTCCTCTCAACTCACAGGGGCTGGAGCTAATGAGGCAAGAGACTTAGGTTAGAAGCAGCGTATTCTGTGGCTGAAAGGGTTTAAAAACAGATATGCGGTTATAAATACCCCTAGACACTGGAGAGGCTGGCAGTGCAGGAGCCACCTATGCAGTTTTAGAAACAACAGGGCTTATCTTCCGGGGATGGGGAAGAAGCGGGCGGCTTGCAGGAGGGGGTAGATGGTGGAGGCTTCTGTTTTATTTTATTTTTGCCCTCGTCTTTTGTCTGACCGAGCCCTGTCTCTTCATTAGCTGGTTTTGTAAGCTCTGTCCCTCAGATGCAGTTAACGTCCTGCTTTCCTCCTGAGAGCAAAATTCACCTCCCTACCTTGGGCTGGGCAGGGTAAAGTGAGGAACCAGGGAACCCAGATGCTGCCACATCCAGGGGACCAGCTGCACTTTAAGTGCACACATCTTAGGAGGGAGGAGGGCCATGGGCAAGAACATCAGCTTCTGACTCAGAAAGGCCCATCCGTAGACACTGGCTGTGTGGCTTACTCGATGGATGGCCCTGGCTGCGGTC
This sequence comes from Arvicola amphibius, assembly GCF_903992535.2. NCBI lineage: Eukaryota > Metazoa > Chordata > Mammalia > Rodentia > Cricetidae > Arvicola > Arvicola amphibius. Next base: position 86,792,583 of record NC_052058.2, on the reverse strand, counting down.
TCCTCTCTGCAGTAGGAGCCGCTGCCTGGGGACCTCGGTGGGGCATCCTGAAGCTGCGTTAGTGCACGCAAAGCATTTGGAGTGGTGCCTGGTACCAAGGCACACAGAAAAAAACGGCAGCTGTTAAATTTCAGAGTGTGAGCTGTAGTAGAATGTAGCTCATGGCTAGGCTGTTGGAATGTGAAAAAAAGGAAAGACCAAAAAACCACTGGAAAGTCTTACCCCATAGAAAACAGGATGTGTCCCCTGGTCCCCCGTGCGGGCTCAGTAGGGGTTCTTCACTCCGGCTTCTGAGGCTTTCGCTTTTCCGGAGACACAATTCTATATTAGCTAAAGATGCAGAGACTTCCCATAAAAAAAGCTATATGCTGGAGAGGGGTGTGTAGGCAGGAACGCAGGGATTCCAAAACCTGCTCAGAGGGGTCCAGGCCTCGGGCAGGGCTGGCACATCCTTGAGTCACTCTGCGGCTGTTTCAGAATGAGGTGCTCAATCGGCAAATTCAGAAGGAGATCTGGAGGATCCAAGACGTGATGGAAGGGCTGAGGAAGAACAACCCATCTCGGGGCACGGACACGGCCAAGCACAGGGGTAGGTACCCCCACATTCCTGACTCATCTACGCCCCTGCCAACTCACGCTAGAGGACCCCCAAGTGACTTCAAAGCTATCCCTAAGCCCAGGAACCCCCGAGTGACTTCAGAGCTATCCCTGAGCCCAGGGCTTCAGGCTGGATTTTCTTGTCACTTCAGAGGCTGCAATGTCACCTCTGTTTGCTCTCTTCGCTGCTTAGAGGACCTCTTAGTAGCCAGCCTGTGACCCCACCACAGGTGTCTCCCTTGCATCCTCCACTCCTTGTACCCATGTGTGTACACGCCATTCCCCCTCTACTCCTTGTACCCATGTGCATACACGTCATCCCTCCCTCCACTCCTTGTACCCATGTGTGTACACGCCATCCTTCCCTCCACTCCTTGTACCTATGTGTGTACACGCCATCCCTCTCTCCACTCCTTGTACCCATGTGTGTACACACCATCCCTCCCTCCACTCCTTGTACCCATGTGTGTACACGCTATTCCCCCTCTACTCCTTGTACCCATGTGCGTACACGCCATCTCTCCCTCCACTCCTTGTACCCATGTGTGTACACACCATCCCTCCCTCCACTCTTGTACCCATGTGTGTACACGCCATCCACCCTCCATTCCTTGTACCCATGTGTGTACACGCCATCCCTCCCTCCACTCCTTGTACCCATGTGTGTACACGCCACACCTCCCTCCACTCTTCACCCCTCTCTTCTGTTTCTCCAGGAGGACTCAGCACCTCAGCCACCTATAACTCCAACAGCCCAGCCAGCCCTCTCAGCTCTGCCAGCCTTACCAGTCCCCTGAGCCCCTTTTCAATGGTGTCTGGTTCTCAGGGATCTCCAACCAAACCAGGGTCCAGTGAGGTAAGCTGGGAAAATAGTACATGATCTATGGGGACAGAAAGGCCAGATCCTGACCACCGGAAAGGGCACGCAGTCTCCCCAGCTCTTCCCCAGGGCCCCCATCCTAGTGTTTTGGGATCATTGTCACAGTGGTTTGTAACCTCCCCTTGGGATTTTCCTGGCACCCACTCTCCCTGTCCTCTTTAGCTCCTCACAGGGAAGTCTTCCTGAGACCCAAGATGGCTTCTGAAGATCCCCTATATTTGGCGGGAATTTAAACCAGGAATATCCTGAAGTGAGGGGTTGAGCATGGGGAGCTGTTTGTTAGTCAGCTAGTCAACTGGTCATTCAGTGTTCATGGGATGGAATGAAGCCCTTAGACAGGCCCCCAGGGCCTTTTATTCAGAGAGTCTGCATCCAACAGGGACCAGTTCATAGCAGGCTATAACCTACAGGAGTAATAAGTCACATGGTTCAGACTTCAAAGACTGCACTCCTCCAAAGGAGGACAGGGTAGAACTTAAATGTGGCCGTGGTGTGTCTGGACAGAGAGGGGCCAAATGGGGTACAGGCAAGGGAGACAGAGGCAAAGATACTGGATGGGAAAAGCCCTGGTGTGATGGGGAGGCAGTACTGAGGGAGCTTTGGAAAAGTGGGGAGCAATGTGGAGGGACAGGCAGGAGGGGCTCAGTTGAGGAGACAGGCAGAGGGCTGCCGTTGGATCTGGAGCTCTGCCAGGCCAGGGTTGGGGTGTGGTGCCCAGGCCTGGGGTGTGCTTCATAGGTTAAGACTGTCTGGCTCCTGCTAATTCTCTCTTCTGCTCTCACAGTGGCCGCTCTCCTTCCTCCTAACGCTTTGGCTTCTCTCTGCCTCAGGAACCTGGCCCACCTCGGCCACCCCTCCCCAAAGCCTACGTCCCCCTGGACTCTCCTCCCACCGTCCCTCCACTCCCTAATGAGAGCCGCTTCTGGCCATACCCCAGCTCCCCTTCCTGGCATCACAGTGGCGAGACAGCCAGGGGTCAGGTACCCAGCATCCTTGGGGTTTGGAGGGTGGGACGGTGCAGTGTGGGACAAAGACCCAGGCGAGGGACAGGGTAGACCACTGGGGGTTGTTTTTCCACTCATTTCCACAAAGCTGTCTCTTCTGGCCCTGGGGTGACAGTCTCAAAGACTATCGTCCCTTTTGCTTTCCTGTGGACGGTGGAAAATGAATTACAATCCTACCCAATCTTGGCTCACGAGAATCTGATGGTTTTGGGCACAGAGCCCTGCCAATATGATTAAACCAAAGAAAACGGAGTGACCTCTTCCCCAGTGCCATCCCAGGCCCTTCCTGCCCCTTGCCCACCTCAGACCCCTGTCCTCTCGTGTTCTTGTTCTGCCTCTGTCTCGTTCTCACTGGGTCTCATGAGCCTCAGGTGTATTAGGAAGGACACCAGCCCTCACCTCCTGTTTGGGCTTCTTACGTGGGTCCTTAGGACAAAGAGGTATATAATTAGACTCAGACTTGGTTGTATGTTATTGGGAGACCCATGTTCTATCCAGACTCGGTTATATGTAGTTTGTGTAGCTGAGGCCTTACCAGTGAGACAGGCGGAATAGTTGACATTGCCTGTCGCTGTACACTAAGAAATGGACAAGACTTGCCCATTGTCTAGGGTTCTGTCTGGGCAACGGCTGTGCTTTCAGACTCTAGCCTTGTTCTTATTTTCTGAATGTTCTATGAGGCTTGCCTATACAATCTTTGACTGTACAATAGGAAGAGGCTGCTCAGAGGCTGTCTGAAGTCTCATAGCTTGGGGAACCCACAGGCAAAAGCCCTTTTTCAAATCCCTAGAATCCTGGTATCAAAGTCTACCTGGTTCTTTTGGCCTAGTCTGCATGAATCCTGACAGGACCCTCAGAGACCCTAGAATGTGTAGCTCCCTCTGGTGACTTCTATGATCCAGAGCCCACAGTCTGTGCTTCTTCAAGCTTTCCACGACACCTGGGTTGCGCAGGGACCTTCTGATTAGCCCAAAATGAAACCTCCTTGGCCCTCATTCCCAAGAGAACGCAGTCGATGAGACACAGGTGAGAGCCATCCGACCCATTACTAGCTAGCACTCATGCAATTTCCCTGTTCTCTGATCTTAAAGGATTTGGAGGAAGGCACTAAGGAGGCCAGATTTCTATCCTTCACCCTAACTCAGTCATTTTCTCATCCCTCCTTCCCAGACCAAAACAGGCTATGAGTCAAGCAAGAAAGACCCCGACCAGACATCACTCCTGGATACCCCCAGAGACATCAGCCTCGTGCCCACCAGACAAGAGCTGGAGGCAGAGAAGCAGGCAGCTCTCAACAAAGGTATGTGTCAGCCCATACTTGCCTAGGTAGGCTGAGGTACTCCCTCATGCTGGAGGAGCGTGCTCACCCACCCTTGACCTTGCTGGAGAGAGAGCAACCAGGCCTCTCCCCAAGAAGCAGATGCTCTGGCCCCTGCTTCCCACAAGGCCCACTGGTTGCTCTATCTCGCTATAGTTGGCATCGTGCCCCCTCGGACAAAATCTCCTGCTGAAGAAGAGATGACGCCGTCAGGAGTGGTGAGAAGGACCACCAATGGCCTCACTAATGGCCTCTCCTCTCGGGTAAGTGCCCGCCTATAGGCTCTGAGGGCTTGTACCCAGCGGTCATGACCACTCAAGACCCAGAGCCAGGGAGGGAGGCAAACCATGAGGGAGGAAGAATGGTCCTTCATAGATGTACCAAGGGTCAAGGAAGATGAGCATGAAACAGGAGAGTGTTTGACATCGTCTTAGCATGCTGTGGCAGGATGTAGCAGGGAGAACAGAGGACAGAGTGCAGTGTGCTGTTAGGTTCCCCAGGGCTCCTGGGAATTAACACATCACCACACCCATCTAGTGGTTTAAAACAACACAACTTTATACTCCTAGTTAGGAGGCCAGGAGTCCAAAGTCAGGGCACCACCAGTGTTGGCTCCTTGGTAAACCTGAGAGACTCTGTCCCATGTCTCCCTTGGTAAATAGTGTTTCCCTGCCAGGCTTAGCATCCACCAGATCACTCTCATATTGCCTTCTCTGTTTGTCCTTCCCTTTTCTTAAAAGGACACTCCGCATTGGATTTTGGGTCCCTAAATTCATGATGACCTCATCTTCAGATTCTTTTTTTTTAAATATTTATTTATTTATTATGTATACAATATTCTGTTTGTGTGTATGCCTGTGGGCCAGAAGAGGGCACCAGACCTCATTACAGATGGTTGTGAGCCACCATGTGGTTGCTGGGAATTGAACTCAGGACCTTTGGAAGAGCAGGCGGTGCTCTTAACCACTGAGCCATCTCTCCAGCCACCATCTTCAGATTCTTAATTATAACTGTAGAAACCTATTTCCAAAAAAGGGCATACTCTCAGCATAGGAAGCTATGGTTTAGATAGATCTTTTGAAGATCACTATTCAACAACTGCAGTGCCATTCCACTTGAAAAAGTACTCATTCTGCTCCAGGAACCCCAAAACTTCAACTCATGACATCATTAACCTTAATACTAAAATCTCATCTATTATTAACTCAGAAGCCCCACATCTCCAGCCAGGCATGGTGGCTCATGCCTATTCCCCAGGACTTGACAGACTAAGGACACACAGTGAGTTCTAGGTCAGCCTAGATTACAGAATCAGACCCTGTCTCAAGAAGCAAAGACAGACAGGATAGGAGAAAAGGCTCAGCAGGTAAAGTTGTTGCTTTGCAAGCGTGAGAAACTGAGTTCAGATTCCCAATACCCATGTCAAAGCCAGGCATAACGGCATTCTCCTGTAACCCCACCTTTGGGGGTGTAAAGACAGGCTTATCCAGGGAACTCAGTACCAGCTAGTCTAGCCAAGACGGTGGGCACCAGGTTCAGTGAGAGACCCTGTCTCACAAAGGAAGATGGGGAGCAGTAGAGGAAGGCAGCTGGAATCTAATCTCCAGCCTCTACACATGCATGCACAAGTGAGCATATCCTCACACAAATGTGTGCACAATGCACCCCACCCCACACAAAGCGGCTAAGTCCCATAACTCATCATAGGAATCATGTCTAGCAGGACTCTAGATCATATTTCATATGGGGCAGAATTTTTCTAAGTTAGCCTGCTTCTAAAATACAACAGCATAAGATAATTTTTCTTTTATTTACCTTTTCATCGTGTGTGTGTGGATGCAGGAGTATGTATGCCATGATACAGGTGTGGAGGTCAGAGGTCAACTTTTAGAGATCAATTCTCACCTTCCACCTTGTTAGGCAGGGTCTCTCTCGTTTCTGCTGCTGTACCGTACATGCCAGGCTAGCTGGCCTGTGGACTTCCAGGTGATTCCTCTGTCTCTGCTGCTGCTCATTTCAGGGTAGTGGTGCTGGGATTACAGGTGACTGCCACCACATCCAGCTAAAACATGGGTTCCAGGGATCGAACTTGGATCACTGGCCTTGCACAGCTAACACTTTCACCTGCTGAGCTTTCTTCCTGGCCCTGAGATAATAATTTGTGTCCCAAAGAGAAGTTAAAAGGTATAAAAGCATCTCTAACCTCAAGGAAGTTGTTTTGCCAGTGCTGGGATCAGACCCCAGAGCCTTGTGCATGCCACCAAATGCTGCACCTCTAAGCTATAACCTCAGGTCCTACGGCCTGAGGATAGTCTCCTGGGGCTTGTTGTCCTGCCTACGGGTGGGTAAAGGCTCCACCAGCCCTTGGTGTCAGGCTGGTCTTTCTTTCAGGGTCAGCCTGCCTTTTCTTGAGGGGTAGCCGGCATTTGTAGCTAAGAAGCTCTGTTAGCCAATTTCTTGCCTTTGTCACCTCCAGAAATCTGATGGCTTTTTCTTCACATTCTCATTTTATCCACAAACTGGCAGCATTGGTTCTGATAGCATTCTCACAACAACAGGTGGCCCTGTTGTTCATTGTGGGGTCTCTTCAGAGCCTTCATGGGTGCCCCATCTCTATTTCTAATTCCTGAGATGCTAGATTAGATCAACAGTCATATCTTAGTCTTTTCAGCAAGATTTCCTTGGTCCTCTTATAGGGTGTTCTTCCTACCAGTGCTTGCCGATTCTTTTTGGTCATTCTCTCTCTCTCTCTCTCTCTCTCTCTCTCTCTCTCTCTCTCTCTCTCTCTCTCTCTCTCTCTCTCTCTCTCTCTCTCTCTCTCCTCCTCCTCCTCCTCCTCCTCCTCCTCCTCCTCCTCTTCTTCCTCTTTCTCCTCCTCCTCCTCTTCCTCTTTCTCCTCCTTCTCCTCCTCCTCTCCTCTCCCTCTCCCTTTCTCTCTCTCTTCTTTTCTTTTTTGTTTTTTTTTTTCCTTTAAGACAGGGTTTCTCTGTGTAGCCCTGGCTGTTCTGGAATAACTCTGTAGACCATGCTGTCCTCAAACTCAGATCTCAGAGATCCACCTGCCTCTGCCTCCTGAGTCCTCCTGAGTGCTGGGATTAACGGCGTGCACCACCACCTCAGCTCTGTTAACACTTTTCAACATTCTGCTTGGAAATCTTTTCAGCTAAATATCCAAACAGACTACTTAACAGCTCTGCTTTTGCATCCCACGGTGAAGAACATTTAGTCAAGTTTCTGCAATTTTATGGTAAATTTGTTGTTCAATAGCATGCCCCTCACTTCCTTCTGCAGTTTCACTGGAAGTACCTTTAACATTCACTTTTCGGCCAGTGTTTGTGTGGGAGGCAGTGTGTGTGTGTGTGTGTGTGTGTGTGTAGTGTATGTGTGTGTAGTGTGTGGTGTGTGTGTGGTATGTGGTATGTGTGTGTCTGTGTGTATGTACGGTATGTGTGTGGTATGTGTGTGGTATGTGTGTGTATGTAGTGTGTGTGTGTACAGTGTATATGTGTAGCATGTGGTATACGGTATGTGTGTGGTATGTGTGTGTAGTGGTGTGTGTATGTGTACAGTGTGTGTGTAGTATGTGATATACGGTATGTGTGTGGTATGTGTGTAGTGGTGTATGTGTGTGTGTGGTATGTGTATGTGTACAGTGTGTGTGTAGTATGTGGTATGTTTATGTAATGTGTGTGTCGCATGTGGTACGTATGTATGATGTGTGTGTGATATGTGTATATAAGGATAGGCACACAGCACACACACCACAGTGCACATGTGGAAGTCAGAGGACTCAGATGTTGGCCCTTGCCTTCCATCTTGATTGAGACAGTTTCTTGTTTGCTGCTGCATACCCCAGGCTAGCCAGCCCTCGAGCTCCTGGCGATTCTCCTATCTGGCTCCCATCTCCCCACAGGAGCCCTGGGATTGCAGGCGTGTGTGGGTTCCGGGGATTCAAACTCAAGTCTTCATACACCTGCTTCCCCATTGAGCCTCTTCTCTAGCTCCTCTGCCAGTGTTTGTTGGTGATATGAATTCACTCTAAGATACTAGAAACCTTATCTTCTGTTTTTCCCTTATTATTTTTATTTTATTGACAACATCTCACTACATAGCCCTGCTTACCTAGAATTTACTATGCAGAACAGACTGGCCTCGAACTCACAGATATCCTCCTGCCTCTGCATCCTGGCTGCTGGGATTAAAGGTGTGTACCACCATGCCCAGCTTCTCTTCTTTTACCTTTTCTTTCCTTCACCAAAATCATTTTGAAGCCCGCATTTCTACCAATGAAATCTAGGATTTTCCCCTCATTATTTACCTCAAAACTCTCTCGGCCTCTACGCATTTCTTGATTCTGAAGTCTCTTCTATTTCTTGGCACCCCATTTCCTAGTATCTCAGTCTTTGTAGGCTTCGCAGGGATCCTGAAACAAAATTCACCATGTACTATGTAGCTTAAAACTCTTTTGTGCAGGGCTGGAGAGATGGCTCAGTGGTTAAGAGCATTGCCTGCTCTTCCAAAAGGTCCTGAGTTCAATTCCCGGCAACCACATGGTGGCTCATAACCATTGGTAATAAGGTCTGGTGCCCTCTTCTGGCCTGCAGACATAAACACAGACAGAATATTGTATACATAATAAATAAATATTTAAAAAAAAAACTCTGGGCTGGAGAGATGGCTCAGTGGTTAAGAGCATTGCCTGCTCTTCCAATGGTCCTGAGTTCAGTTCCCGCAACCACATGGTGGCTCACAACTATCTGTAAATAGTGTATACATAATAAATAAATAAATAAATATTTTTTTTAAAAAAAAAACTCTTTTGTGCATGGAGTCCAAAATGAAGGTGCTGGCAGGGCTGGTCCCTCTGATGGTGCTTAGGGAAGATCCATTCACCTCCCTCCGACGTGGGGACCCAGCTAACCAGACTCGGCCTTTGTTTGCATGCGGATGAATCATCCTAGTCTCTGCTTCCATCTCCATCACCCTCTTCCTGCCCTGTGTTGCCATCTTGTCTGTCTTTTGCGGGGACAGTTGCTACTGGATCCAGGTCAGCTCTGGATGATCTCATGTTTCCAAATAAAGTCACATTTGCAGGCACCAGGGGCCAGAATAAATTTGACATATTTTTTCTGGAACCCTTGTTCAGCCCTCTATGGGCAGGCTACCTCCAGAAGGAACACTTTGAGAGAGCTGGGGGACCCGGTGGGGCGGGGAGCACATGACAGAGCCTCGCTTCCCCCCTACAGCAGGAGCGCCCCAAGAGTGCTGTGTTCCCTGGAGAGGGCAAGGTGAAGATGAGCGTGGAGGAGCAGATGGACCGGATGAGGCGGCATCAGAGCGGCTCAGTGAAGGAAAAGCGGAGGAGCCTGCAGCTCCCAGCCAGCCCTGCCCCTGAACCTAGCACCCGGCCTGCCTACAAAGTGGTAATGTCCCCTCAGCTGCCCACAGGCCTGAGTCCGCCATCTGTCCCCACACTGCTGCTCTCAGCCCATGGCCAGCCTGGACCAGGGAGCTTGAAGAGAGAGGAGACTGGAGGCTCCTGGGATACCCCACGTAGAGTTCCTTCAGCCCGTGTTTCCTCTTTGTTTAGTGAAAAGTAATGCCAAGAAAGAATGATGGATGCTTTTGCTAAAATGAAGTGTTCAAAAATTCATTTAGTGTTTAAGAGCACTTTGCTGCTCTTGCAGAGGACTGGAGTTCAGATCCTGGCACTCAACATCAGATGCATCACAACTACCTGTAATCCTAATTACAGGAGATCCAAGCAAGCACCCACATACACATACTATATATACACGTGCTCACACACACACACACACACACACACAAACACACACACACAATTAAAAAGAAAAACTAATTAGGTAGAGAGTAGTGCACAATCCATCATGTAGAAAGAGCCATCATTTTTATGTGATTCTGGGCACCTTGTCTATTGAGCATTGGCCTGGGTACCCTGAAGACAGCATGGTAGCTCCCTAAGCAGTGCTGTTCACGGAGCCGTCTATATTCCTTCATTTAACACCATCAGTGACAGCCATGATTTCCAGTGTATCACCCCCGTTTTATAGAAAGGGAAGTCAAGTCAAGAGAGACAGAGCTTTCTGGGTCTCACAGCTATAAGCACAAAGGTGGGCATAGCATCTGCTTAATTTCTCTTTACAGTAAGTTTCTGGAACAGAGAAGAAGTTTGATGCAAATCCTTCCTTCATACAGTTTCGCTCCAGTCGATAGGTCAGAACTTCTGTAACATGAAACTCTTAGAAATCAATATAGGACACACTGCTCCTACAGTGCCAGGTGTGCAGTACAGACTGTAAGGACAGGAGTGAGCACTGACAGGAGATATGGACGAGACTGTACCTCTGAGCCTTGCTGTAGGCGGGTGTCGGGGAAGCAGAGAGGAAGGAGGGGGACTCTGCAGTGCAGGCCAGTAGGAGCCTGACCAAGGATGCTGGTCGGGGACAGGGATACAGGAATAGTAAGAACTGCCTGGAGGGAGACAGGGGTGGAAGTGATCTGGTCATGACAGGGCTATCCCCCAGGTGCGCCGTCACCGCAGCATCCATGAAGTGGACATCTCCAACCTGGAGGCAGCCCTGAGGGCTGAGGAACCTGGTGGCCAGGCCTATGAGACGCCACGGGAGGAGATCGCCCGGCTTCGCAAAATGGAGCTGGAACCCCAGCACTACGATGTGGACATCAGTAAGGAGGTGAGTGGTCCAGGACAGGGCTGAGGGAGGAGGGTGGTCAGGGAGGGGCTGTAGGTGGTGACCTCAGGCCCTCTACAGCTCTCCACTCCAGACAAAGTCCTCATTCCTGAACGGTACATTGACCTGGAACCAGACACTCCCTTGAGCCCCGAGGAGTTGAAGGAGAAGCAGAAGAAAGTGGAGAGGATCAAGACACTCATTGCCAAATCCAGGTGATAGGCCTAGGCGAGCCTCCATCCCGCTGCCCTCCCTGCACCTAGGTTCTGTAGGCACTAGATGTCTTGGAGGCTCCGTGCCTCCCCAGGGTAGAGAAAACAGACACAGTGGCCAGGGGCAGATGACTATACCCAAGCATCTGGCAGAATGAGGTTGCTGCTGCTAGACCCCAGAAAGACCTACTGGGCTTGTGCACAAAATGGAAGGTGCCTTTGCTCATCTTCCCCGCTTCAAGGCTGCCCCACATGTTCACTTGAACCTTTGAAAACGTTGAGGGTAGGGATCCCAACAGTCTTGCCAGGGTCTCCCTTACTCTGCAGCCAGCCTTGCTGGGCACCAGAGGCTGCACACTCAAAGGTCCCTGGTCCTCCCCACCAACCTCAGCTACAGACCTCCCCAAGCCAATTGGACTATGCTGTCCCTCCCTCCATGTCTGTGTGTCTGTGCCTCTTCAGTATGCAGAACGTGGTGCCCATCGGCGAGGGGGACTCTGTGGACATGCCCCAGGACTCAGAGAGCCAGCTGCAGGAGCAGGAGAAGCGGATTGAAATCTCCTGTGCCCTGGCGACCGAGGCCTCCCGCAGGGGCCGCATGCTGTCTGGTGAGAGGGGCTGGGCCTAGCTCGCTCCGCCAGGGACACCAGCTGACCAGGTGTAGGGGAGGAAGTGCAGTACTGCCAGGGGGGCAGGCTTGGAGAGACACCAGGCCAAGGAGACGGCCCTCAGGGTCATAGTGAGCATTCACTCAGCCGCCGGGTTTGTGCTAGGCACGGTATAAAGGGACCAGAGTGGCTAACCTCCAGGCACTCAGCTTGTGATGCTCACAGCCACTTTATAGAGGACCGGTCAGAGGATGCAGGGAGCTCTGAGCCATCCGACCCTGGAAAGGCACGGAGAAGAGAAGTGGATGGAGTGTCCTGGGGAAGCATAGGCGTGTCTGTCCCCCTGGGTGAGAAGGCTAGGAGGTCAGTTTTCCTTCTGCTTCTCTTCCTTGCTAAGCGCAAATAGAAGAATGGAAAGATGAGCAAAGCAAAGCAGCCAAGCCCTGGAGAGCGGTTCCATCTCCACCTCGGCTGTTGACCCAAATTCACTTTCTAATTAGGAAGAGCTGAGGAAGAAGTGGCGTCACACTGACCCAAAAGTCCCACTTAGATACCGTAGTGTTGAGGCCACCAGGACTAACTTCCTCAGGCTAGAGAAGCATCCTGGAAGACGGGAATGTGGCTGGACTTTGAATGAAGGGGAATCTGTCTGAATGGGAGGGGAAGGTGAGGCAGCAGTTAACTCATCCCCACATAGTAGGAACATTTAATTTTGTTTTGTTTTTGAGACAGGGTCTGGCCTTGTAGCCCAGCCTGGTCTGGAACTCTTGATCCTCCTGCTTAGGCTCCTGAGTGCAGGGATTATTGGCATGCCCTACCATGCCCACCAAGTGTGAACTTTGGTGGCCACAGTTAGGAGGAATGATCTGAAATCAGCCATGGCTTAAGGTGACTAGCAGGAATGAGAGAGACCAGGTTACAGGCCCCAGCTGCAGCGGTCCTGACAGGGCAGGAGCAAGCAGATAAAGTTGGAATCAGGAGCACCGTGGAAGGGGTGGTACTTTGTGTTGGTGACAATCAGTGCTCCAAGCCTCCATTTCCTCACTGGTAAAATTCAGAACATCTTTCTTCAGTTCAGACGGAGCCAGGGTCAGAAGCAACAGGTGGCATCCCCTCGCCCAGCGCTGGGGTGTTAGTGCTGTGGCGATGCCCGCACGGCAATTCTGGTAGACCTGTTTGCGTCAGCAAGAGCTGAGGTTGAAGTGGGCGCCCTCCGTCCTGTCTCTAACTTCGTATACGCACATTACAGCAGGAGGGTTGTAAGTCCCAACAAAGAAGGAAGACAGCTCAGGAAGCTCTGGAGGCCGCAGGTGCTCCAATGACAGGCTCTCCACAGACTGGCGCTGCCAGTCAGGAGGGCCCAGCTCCTTTCCTGTAGCTAAGGCAGCAGAACCAGTTTGGCTGCGGTCAGGGAGGCCTCCTGTGACCTCTCCTTACTTACTTTAGGTACAAAAGAAATCTGAACCGGAATTGAACTTGCACCAAAATTCCACATGCTTGGGCAAAAGTCACTTCCTATTTCAAGAGGGCAGCCTGTACGATGCTTAAAAACTCCCCTCTGGCCTGCCACACCCCTGGCTTTCTCTGCTGTTAACCAACAGTCCAGGTTTTTTGAGAGCAAACCTCTAGGCCAATCAGATGTTTCCTGACAGCATTTCAGGGTCTGTGTGCTGAAAGCAAACAGTCACTGTGCTTTTGCCAAAACCCCCAACAATTCAAAAAATGGCTACGGTAGGGCCAGACCTCAGCCCTAGCCCACTGTCCCTGCTATCATTGGCCCGTGGCCCAGAGGCCCCAGAGCAAGAACTAGTCCTGGGCACATGCAGTGTAGGCATAGGCTCACACCCAGGACACTAGGAGGGAGGACAGTTGGGCGTAGGTCCCGAAAACAGCGGGCGTGGATTGGAGTGCTAAAGGGGTGTGTGTGTGTCGTAGACCACACAACCCATGAGGAGTGCTCTGTTTTGTGAGTCTACCTGGCTGCTACACACTGACTCAGTATGTACCAGATGAGAAGACGCGGCCGTTCTGAGTCTGTGTCCCTGGCACAGATCTCATGTGCAATATCTGCGTCTGGTGATGTTTGCAGATGTGCATCTGTGTGTGTCCGGATGATTGGTTGTAGGAATGTTTGAGGGCAAATGTAGGTACACGTATGAGTGTACGGTGTGCGGGTGGAGGTGATATCTGTGAATGTGTGTATGTGTGAGTGTACAGTGTGCCGGTGGAGGTGACATCTGTGAATGTGTGTATTTTTTTCTTTTTTCTTTTTTTGGTTTTTCGAGAAAGGGTTTCTCTGTAGCTTTTTAAAAGCCTGTCCTGGAACTAGCTCTTGTAGACCAGGCTGGCCTCGAACTCACAGAGATCCGCCTGCCTCTGCCTCCCGAGTGCTGGGATTAAAGGCATGCGCCACCACCGCCCGGCTGAATGTGTGTATTTATGTGTGACTGGCTTTACGTGTGTCAGGAATGCTGAGGCCTATCCCGTATGTTGTGCGCAGTGTACACCCTGTAGCACTGTGAGTGAGTCTGGGTACCAGCTGAGAGGTGGATGCACTCATAAGTGGTGTGGCTACTCACGCTTGCAGGTGTGCATGCACCATGGTACCACATCTGTCCAACATGGACTTGCTACACATTCGAAGTTAGCTTGTTTCAGAGGATATAGTCTTAATATATATATTTAGTGTGTCTATTTTTTAAAGAGATCATATTCACATAACAGCCCTTTTCTTCCTCAGTTACTGCTCTCAATAACCTTATATTTCTGACCTCTGTTGAAGGCGCGCTCCCAGGAGCTGCCGTCTCTCTCTGCAACTAAGTGTGATCTCTGCAACTCAAGTGTTCTCTTTACTTTTCATAAAAGGATTCTCTTCACTTGTTAGAGCTACACAGGGGCTTTCAACTCTCCTCTCTCTCTCCCTTTTCTGGGCCCCATTTCCAGTCTGTGGGTCAGGATGCCCATAGGTCAACACCTATTAGAACTGTGCATGACAGTGACTGGACTTCACAGGACTCTGTGGGTCAGTTGCAAGAACCTCACTAGGCAGCTGCTAGAACATCTGTTTTGACATCCCTGGGTGCTTCCTTGCCTACGTGTTGGGTTTTTGACTGCTTTAGAGTCTGAACATAGCCCATATGTGGTCCCCCTTTGGTGATACGGGCATGCCTATGAATGTGTCGGGAAGTATTGGTGAGTGCTTTTGCCTCTGATGTGCCAAGGATGTGGGCTCATATGGAAACATCGAGGCTTGAAAGTATGCGAACACATATCTTAGTTGTGTAAAATGATGTAACCATGTGGAGTGGTCAGATCCCAGGCACCAACGACATTATGTGAGGTAGACATGATCTCACATCTGCTTGAGCAACCTGGGCTGTGAGCACACTGGGGCTGTGCCCATAGCAATAGTAGGAGCCACGTGGGCCCCGTGTTGCACAGAAGTCAGGGAAGGTGATGCCAGGGTGGGAAACAAGGACCTGGAAGTTTAGTGCCACATCCTGGAAATGCAGCGTGACTCCGGGCTGAGGTCTGGTTCTTCTCTGAGCCCGAGCGAGGACATTCTGCCATCCTTCCGCCTTGGCAACACTTAGAGGAGTCCTTGTCGTTGTCTTTCCCCTTCGCTGTTCTTCCCATGGAATCATGATGATACAGTAAAATCTCATCAGTTCAAACGTCACGATTATAGAATTCAACACAATTTTACATGAGTGGACTGAGGGCCCTCTGCTGGGCCGGCCGGCGTGGACGCTCTATGATCATGGGTGTTACTTCTGAGCCCTTGGTCACACCGAATTGGCATAGATGGCTTTAGGCTATGCTCTTTGGAAATGATCATCATGGTAACTGTCCGGCTTCTATGTTAAGTGGGGACCTGGCGTTGCGGACTGATGTGATTTTGTTGCACTATTAATCGTTATCATGATTAACTGCCGTAGATGGTGTGAAGTGACGCTCTGTCTTCATTCCGTCTGCACAGAGTAGAATTTGACTCTCCCAATGTGAGAGTCACAAAGGGAGTCTTTGTCCCAGAATGGGGTGCAGCCTCATGCACCGTCACCCTGGTTCTTAGCAGAGCCTGGGTTTGGCCCCGTCTCCTCCGGGGCCTCACTATCCTCCATTGCACCCTGGGAATAAAGACGGCTTTGCCTCTGCTTGAGCGAGCTCCCCAAGCCAGCTCTTCTCTCTCTGCTTGCTTCCCTGCCTTGCTCCCTCCCCAGGGAGTAGCCTCGCTTGCTCTGAGTGCCCAGTCTCCTCCCCAGTACCCTTTGTCTTCTATTCACTGCCCTGTTCATTTCTGTTTCCAGTGCAATGTGCCACCCCAAGCCCTCCCACCTCCCCTGCTTCCCCGACTCCACCAATCAACCCCCTACCGTCTGAACGCCCACGGGGCGCCGACAGCAGCCATACCATGCGGGTCTGAGCTCTGACGTAAGCACTTTTCTACTGTATTTCATGCACCCCAGGGAGGGGGGCCCTTCCCTCACCCCCCCCCAGTCATGTACGCCCTGTCATTGCTTCAGCCCACCCCGGTGCCCTGTGCGCAATGTCCCCTCCATCTGTCCGCTTGAGCCACCAATGTCTCTGAGCGGTCCTGGCTGCAGGTGGCTGCCCGTGCTGCTTCCTAGATATGACGATGCTCATGACTCTGCTTCTTTGCAAGCAGAAGGGAATGGTGCAAAGTTCACACATGTCTGCTGCTCGGGGAAAGTATCTCCCTGGCCCCTACCTCTGTACCTGCTACCCTATACTTCCCGTCTGCTAACCAGCTTCCATCTCTTGAGACCCATGGCAATCCTGCCACAGAACCCTAAGAAGCCCCTAGAAGCTGTGTCCCCACTCCCAGATGTAGCCCAGGGCAGTGCTAGAACCTGGCTTTGCTCTTCCTAACCCCGCCCCCAGCAGCAATAGCCTTGTGTTAGGAATGGGAAAGAACCCAACTTGTTACCCTCCCTTCCACACTCTCCAGTTTGGGGAAGGGGTGGCTCCTCAGCTCTCGGTCATGAAGCTTCCTACTCCCCAGAGAAGCTGGCTGTACCTGTAGCCCTCGGTTCTTGTCTCATCTGTGTCTCTGTTTTCTAGTGCAAGCCCTGGCTGAGGCCAATGCTGTGATGCTCCACAGAGCCACCTTCTGATAGCACACCTGGGACTCTGGCTCCTCATCCTGGCCCCCTGCCCTCGCACCTGGGAAGCCAGGCTGGGATCCAGGGCTGCTTCGGAAAGGAGCATGGATGCCTTCAAATCCACATCTGCTGCCCTCACCCTGAAGCCTGCACTGTCATGCCGTGGATGGCAATGCCAAGGTGTCATCCTCTCTGATGCCCCAGTCACAGAGAGCTCAAGTGCAGTTCTGGATGGCATTGTGTGGCCCTCCTACACCGTCCCCTGATGGAGACCGTGTTCTGGTGGGGAGCATGCCCTCAGCTATGGGTGAGGACTGGGAGTGAAGACAGGACAGACTGTATCCCTTGGAACCCACAGCACAGTGAGAGACCGACTCTTGCCATCGTCTTCCTCCCCTTCAGTCCCAGCTGCCTCAGCGAGGCCCAAGGCTTTGACACAGCAATGCTGATGAGTTCCCTGGAGACCAGCTGCCCTGCTTGAGCCAAAGAGAAGATGAGGAGTGCTAGGGGGAGGCCCCCAGGCTCCTGGAGGGGTCGGGTGTGGTGTGGATAGAAGACAGCAGGTCTGTGCAGTGTCTGAGGGCAGGTCGGAAGCGGGAGCAGACAGAAGAAGAGAGAGGCTTGGAGACTGAAGGAAGGGAAAGTCGGACGCTTTCCACAGGCAACGAGGATGTAAGGAAGGAGGGAAATGGAAGGGAGAGTAGAAATGGCTTCCCTAGAGTGGAGCCTCCAGTTCATGCCAAGTCGAGGGCCTGACTATCACCCCTGTACTTTCACATCTTCCTCAGAAGCAGGTGGCTCCAGGAGGACTCGCTAGGCACACAGCTGCCTCAGCTGAGGTGCTTGGTAGCAAGGTGTGGAGGAAGGGGATGTTGGATGAGACAGCCTGGGATGTGGTCCATCTGTCTCGAGGCCTGCTGTTTGTATCTCTCCTAGGGTCAGGGGCAGAGAGGACTGTCTTACTGTCTGTCCTGACTGTCTGTCAGCCTTGGAGCCTTACCTAGCCAGTTTCTTGACCTATTTAAACCTGGAGAGTGCTGTGGGCCAGCTGAGGGTTAACCCTGGGAGTAGGGGATGTGAGGCCAGGTTCTAGGTCCTTACTCCTCATCTCAGGCATCCAGAGCAGGACCAGAGGCTGGGTTTTCTCACAACCCACCTACCCAGGGAGGACAGGTCAGGGAGAGACAGGAGCAGAGCATAGTCTTCCTCTATTCCACCTACTGTGAGTGAATGTAGCCAGAGTGCAGTGAAGGAAGGCCAGCTGCAGACACTGATCTCCAGCCCTGCTCTGCAAGACTAGCCCAGAGACTTCAGCCTGCGCATCAGTGGTCCCAAGAAACAGCTGCATCATCTCCCATCTATCCATCGCTGCTCCTTCATGGGCTGGGACAGTTACTGGTTCATATGCAAGTAAAGATGACAATTCATTCAACAAATACTAGTCAAGCACTTTTTGTGTATTAGGTACTGCTCTAGGTGCTTAGCATATTGTCTTGCTTCTGAGAGACTGGATTGGGAGGATTCCACCTGTAGTCACTCTGTCAGGCTTCTGGAAAGTGCCCCTTGGTGACATTCCCTGTCTACATAGTCCAAGCACCCAAAACCTGTCCTTTCTTCCTTAAAGGTGATAGTGGGATTAGCTCCCAGGTTAGCCTCTCTGTCCATACCCTGTTCCACAAGAAACAAAGTTTTTAGAGCTTCCCCTGTGTTTATCTCTCCTTTTTTAAAAAAAAATATGGTATTTTTAGAAATACACGTTAAATCCCAAGAAATGTCTGCGCCTTCTCCACCACTCTCATCCCGTATTCCTTCATAAAGCTGGCTCTTTATGTTGCTTTACATGCCTTAATATATGTTTTATGGAAGTGATCATGTCATGGTTACCCATGTAATATCTGTCTATGTATTTGTCTGGATGTCAATCCTTTATCAGCTCCCGCCCAGATCCATTTTCTGTCCATGCCTTTCTCAGCATGTAGAAACCATGCCCCTTACCTTTTTGATCCAAAGAAGGGGACAGAAAAGACTTATTCTAAGGTAGACCTACTTTATGCTTTTGTTTAAAAGCATATATATTTCCAGAATGCGCAATGTCTGGAAGGGATTGGTGATCTGTGAGGAGACTGAGGTGGTTGTCCCTAGCCTGGGTCCCTGTCCTTCCCTTTGCCCCAGTGGCTTCCTTCCCATTACCCAGTCATTGTAAAGGACTGGTCCTCAGGCTCATCCCGACTGCATCCTGCAGGAGCAGGACATTCCTTTGAAAGTCCTGGTCAAAGAATTTGACTTCGCGGTCGACTTTGGAAGGCAGTCTAAGGGCTGTCGGGCATGTGAATCTCCTGAAGGAAGTGTTTATAACTGCAGTCGTGCAGTCCTCACACGGGCCCCTGGACCACCTACCCCCCACATCCCTCTGCGAGAAAAGGCCAGGTTGCTGGCAGTGTATGCTAGCCAGTTTGAAGGAAGTCAGTCTGCTCCCTGACAGACCCGAGACCCAGAGAAAGTGCTTGGGATCCTCTGTGTTTTTCGGTGATGGCTGTGGCTCCCAGGCCTCTCATAGCTTTCTCTCGAGCCCACTCTGTGTCACACCCAGCTCCCTCTAGGCCTTTTCTTTCTGGGAATCTTTATGGCACATCGGTCTGGCATCCAGACTTGAAGCCTCATTCTTGATTGGGGAGGGCCCTACAGTCAATGTCACATCTTAGTCTTTCTCAAGAAGAAACCCGCAGTGTGTTGGCAAAACTGTGGGCTGGAGTTCAGGCCTGTGCTAGCTCAGCCTTCCAAACTTGCTTCCTGACAGGTGAAGTGAGCAAGGAGGTTCTAGCCTTTCAAGGACTGGGGCAGGATGGAGTCCTCACCCCAGGTCTGAACTGATATGTCTGGGAATTTTACAGCACTTCCGGCCAGCCTTTGATACCTGACCTCCAACTCTGGCATTCGTTGGCCCTCCTCCCAGCCTCGAGCCTCTTGCTATGAATGAACAGGGCCCAGATATAAGCCCCGGGTAAGCACCCCTCCTAGGGTACCCGCATAGGGCCTTCCCAATGAACGCATTACCTCCTCCACCAAAATCCAAGAGGCTGCGATCAAATACTGCTACTGTCACTTTAAAGACTTCTGAGGAAACCAGCTTGCAAGTGGCAAGTGTGCTCTCTTGCCTTTGTGAAAGGCATGTTCTTGGGGGCAGGGCTACTTCTGCAAGATGGAACCCCTTCCTTCCCTCTTAGGCACCCTCCTCCTGGCAGCTCTTAAAACTAAGGAAAAATACTATATATAAATATATATATATATACATATCTATTTATGCATATATTTGGGGCCAATTTGATTTGCTAGTGTTAGACAATAAACCATACAAGGACATTTATGATCTCAGTGTCTTTATTTAGTATGAAAGTGACCTTAGACAAAGAGTTAAGGTTAGATGAGCAGCATCTCTGTTGGGACCACACGGCTGTAGCATCCCTTGAGCATCTATCTAGCCCATCATCCTCCGCTGGAGGATGCGCCTGGAGAGGTAGGTGAGAGCTTGCTCCCTCCTCTCAGTGGCAGTCTCACCAGGTTAGGTACTAAAGAACCCGATGAGCTCTGCATTTGTATCCTGCAAGTTTGTATAAACCAATGCTGGAAATAAAATGAATGGTTTGTACCTGTGGCGTGTGTGTCCTCTCGGTGTCCGTGTCAGCCTTTTGCTGCCCTGCCCTCGGGGTCCACAGGTAACGGATTTGATGGGAAAAGGAAGTAGGGTTGGGGGGCTGGGACAGGCACAACGCCCGTGACAGCTCTTCCCTGTCACCACCTTAGCTGCACTTCTCAACTTCCTTCCAAAGTAAGCAGAGTTTAACATAGAATGTCTTCAGTCTGGAGCTGGGGTGGCGGCGGGCTAAGGTGGTGGCGGGCCTAACTCATCAGACTGAGGTTTGGGTAATGGGAGCATCAGGTGTTCCACTGGCACTTTCCTTGGTTTGCCTCTGACACGGACAGGAGGATCATAGAAGAAAAAAAATATCCTAACCTTTCTCAATTGCTGCACAGTGCTCTCTGACTGCTTTAGGGCATGAATGTGTGTGTGTGTGTGTGTGTGTGTGTGTGTGTGTGTGTGTGTGTGTGGGGGGGAGCAGAGGGACTAGAAAAAACTCTTCCGTTCTCTAGGATTTATAAGTACTTTGGCATTTGCTGTGTGTGAAGGACTCTACTAGACTTTCTCCATTGGAAATCCTGAGTAAGAAATGGCTCAAGAAGCCAAATAAAGCTGGGTGTGGTGCACACCTGTGATCCCAGCACTTGGAAGCAGAGGTGGAGGATTGAAAATTCCAGGTCAACCTGGGCTACAGAGTGGTGTGGGAAGTCCTTCTGTATGTGTGCTGCTTTTATTGGTTAATGAATAACGAAGTTACTTGGGCCCGTGACAGGGCAGAATAGAGCAAGGTGGGAATTCCAAGCAGAGATAGAGGAGAAAAGTAGGCAGAGTCAAGGAGACGCCAAGTAGCTGCTGAAGGAGGCAGATGCTCCAGAACCTTTACCGGTAGGCCACAGACTCATGGTGATACACAGATCAACAGAAATGGGGTAATGTAAGATGTAAGCGTTAGTTAATAAGGATCCTGAGTTAATAGGGCCAAACAGTGTTGTAAGTAATATGGTTTCTGTGTTATTATTAGTGTCTGGGCAGCCAGGATGAATGAGCAGTCTCCACTTACAACACAGAGAGACCCTGCCTCAAAAACAACAAACCAAACTAAAATCCATGGGGCTGGAGAGATGGCTCAGTGGTTATAAGCACTACTGTTCTTGCAGAGGACCCGGGTTCAGTTCCCAGCACCCACGTGGAGCTCACAGATGTCTGTATCTCCAGTTCCAGAGAATCCAATGCCCTCTTCCTTCTAGCCTCCATGGGCATCAAGCATGCCTACAGTGTTTGCACATACAAGTAAAAAATACACACTAAAATAAAAATAAATTGTAAACAAACACAATTCAGGACAAGAGTGGTAACTCCAGAGTTAAAAGCTGCTCCTCCAGAGTTAGGTTCCCAGCACCCATATCAGGTGGCTCACAATGGCCTAAAACTCCACCTTCAGGGGATCCAGTGCTCTCATGTAGCCTTTGCAGGCATCATCTGTGCACGCGCGCGCGCGCACACACACACACACGCATGCGCACACACACACTTTAATAAAAATAAATATTTTTTTCAAAATCAAGACCAAAAGAAAAAGGCTTCTGAAGAGGCGGGTGTGCCCAGGAGAACTAGGCACTCTCTGGACCCTGAGCCCCCATCTGCAACCCTCATTAGAGCAGAGCTAGTGACAGGCACCTGCTGGGAACTATGCAGTCATGAAGTTCCACCTATATGGTTGACTCCAAAAGCAAGAGTGGCCCCTCTCATAAAATGAAGTTGCCTTGTAGTTGTCAGGGGCAGCCCCCCTACCACCCTGGCTCAGATGAACCCTCCACCCAAGTCAGGCTGGGTGTGTAAAGGAGCGCAGTCAGGGAATGGAACAAAAAACCCCACAACACGCCCTTGCAGAGCGCTGCTCTGGCACTGTGATATGATTATTTATTTCTTAGGCATGGGGGGGTCATGAAGGCTCCAGATGCTGTTAGCCCATGCCCAACCCTATGGTCCCTCTAGAGGCAGAGGTTCTCAACCTTCCTAATGCTGCGACCCTTTAATGCAGTTTCTCATGTTGTGGTGACCCCCAACCATAAAATTATCTTCATTGCTACTTCATAGCTGTAATTTTGCTACTGTTATGACTTGTAATATAAATATCTGTGTTTCTAAAGGTCTTAAGCGACCCTTGGGAAACAGTCAACTTCCAAAGGGGTCTCGACCCACAGGTTGAGAACCGCTAGTCTGGAGCCTCCAGGGTGGTGCAATGCTGAGGTGTTCTTGGCACAAAGACCTGGACAGCTGGATTCTGCGGCCTTGGGTTTCTCATCTGACCACTGTGACTTTTCCCAAGAAGTTCCTGAGAGGACAAAAAAAAAAAGAAGTGGATGAAAAAAAAAAGCCCTTTGAAAACTTGAATTCATTTGCAATCATGACAGAATGTAGTGGTGACACTGAGAATGTCCCTAGCTGCCTGCAGGGCACGATGCCTGGACAGGCGAATGTTTAATTAGATTCCTCCTTCACTAGCCCATGGCCTGCTGGAAGACATGCTGGCTGGCCAGCCTCCAGGGTGCTCTCTCCTGCTTGGTCATATGTCTGTAGCCCCAGAGAGTACATCTCTTTCCCAAGGCAGCCACAGGCTGAGGATCAGCCTGATCTTTAATGGCCAGACGCCTTCCTAGGATTGTCCTTGTGACATGCCCTCCCCAGGAGAGTGGACACCCCGCTCCAGTGTCCAGAAAGTCATGCCAGGGAAAGTCCACTTCAGAGTTCACTTGTGCCATGTTCCGAGTGGCCTACGATGGGAGCGATGACAGAGAGTATCCCTAGCTGACATCTGATACCTTTGGGGAGCAGTTTAAAGCCAAAATTTTTAGGTATAACAGCTTATTGATAGAAGACTAATAATAGCAAAAGTAGTTAATATAACCACATTAGAATATTAATAGCAATAACTCATTAAGTGCTTACTCTGGGACAGGTACCCAGATCTAGGCACATGTATAAAGCTACTCAGTGAGCCTCATGATTATTCCCCCGCCCCCCATGTAATAGCTACTCAGTAATACTCATGAGACCCACCCCCATGTAATAGCTACTCAGTAATATTCATGAGACCCACACCCCATGTGATAGGTACTATTCTTGGCCAAGTAACTGAGGCACAGAAATTTTATATAGAAAGTCTAAGGTCTCATAACATTAGAGCTCACGAATTTTAATGGCTGTCATACTGTCCCCTAGTGGCCGTTTAGAAGATTTGCAAGAGAGCCTTGGGTTTTCTCAAGTGTGGTGGCAAAACTCTGGCTAGTTTTTAGTTGCTGCACTGCGCGGGACAGGCTTCCAAAACAAGATTCCAGTCCTCCGCAAACCGCTTCAGATTGTCTGCCTGGACCAAAGCGCACTTCTCATACAAGCTCACCCTACGTCAATTCATCATTCTACCCAAAAGTTTGGGTGCAGTTTTAAGCTTTTGAGAAGACTTTATGAACAGCTCAGGAAGATGAAGAAACTTAAATGGAATATGACATAGCCTCAGAATTATCAAATAACCCATTCTATGTACAAGTGTATTATAACACTTCGTGCAACTGAGAGTTCTTTCAAGGCTATGTTGCCAAAGAGCAAAGAAGCTGGCTACAAGTATCTGCCAGAGGGGAGCCCGGCACAGGATTCACTAAGAGATTCCTTAAACAGAGGTCTCATAACAAAAGCTTCTGAAATTATTTCATGGGCTTGAGAGACGGCTCAGTGGGTCAAAATGCATACTGCTCTTTCAGAGGACCTGAATTTGGTTCCCAGCACCCAAACAGTTCACAACATCAATTCCACAGGCACCTGCAGTCATGTGCACATACAGACACATCCAAGAGCATACGTGGAATTAAAAGTAATCCTTAAAAAAAAAGGCAGGCAGGGTGGCAGACGTTTTTTAGCCCCAGCACTTGGGAGGCAGAGGCTGGTGGATCTTTGTGAGTTCCAGGTCAGCCTGGGCTACATATATCAAGTTGCAGGACAGCCAGGGCTACAGAGTGAGACCCTGTCTTAAAAAAAAAAAAAATCATTTCATTTTGCCATTCTTTACATTTTCCCCTAATTTTTTTGGTTTTGTTTTTGTTTTTTGGAGACATGACTGTCCTGGAGCCTATAGACTGGGATGGCCTCAAACTTACAGAGATCCCCCTGCCTCTGCCTCTGGAATGCTGGTATTATTAAAGGCGTCTGCTACCACTGCCTGGCATTTCCCCTTAAGTTTTAGGTTTTCTGTTGTGTGCAGAGGTCAGACAGCCTTGTGAAGTTGCTTCTCTCCCTCCAGGTTTACCTGGGTCCACAGCAGCTTTATCTGTGAGTCAGCTTTCCAGTCCGAGTCTTCAATTTTTTTAAGCTTTGTGTAGATGTTGGTTTTTCCATCTTTCTCTGACACTAATCCCCTTGTGGTTGTTTTTCTCAGTCCATCCCCTGTTGCCCATGGATCTTCGGAAATGTAGATTTGCTGAAGTCATTTAAATCCCCCGGGGATGGCATTTCATGGCAGATGTGGGTCTGAGAGCCACCGCAAGTCCATTAGGTGTCGTGACAATGACATCACACCACCCATGTCCCCTGCAGAGCCACATGATTCTTCAGTCTACTTCCTCTCTAATCCACCCCTCTTCTCCATTCCCCTTCAGCCAGGGTCACTTTCCTGTTTCCCTTGTTAGATGCAATTACCTGGGCCTTTTCTTTATTTTCAGTAATGGGGAACTGAATCTAGAGCCCCCGGCATGTTGGGCAAACATTCTACTAATGTGTGTGTAATTAATAGGTCCAGCCATTTACAACTAATTTTTAAAATGTTATTATTTTATGTGCATGAGAATTTTGCATGTATGTATGTCTGTGCACCATGTATGCAGTGCACAGAAGCCTGAAAAGAGTATTGGACGCCCTAGAACTGGAGTTACAGACAGTTGTGAGCCACCATGTGCATGCTGGGAACTGAACCTAAGTCCTCTGGAAGAACAGCCAGTGTTCTTAACTGCTGAGTCATCCATCTCTCCCAGATCAAGCCTTTTAAAAAAATTATAGAGGGACTGGAGAGGTGACTCAGTGATTAAGAGGACTTACTGCTCATCCAGAGGTCCTGAGTTCAATTCCCAGCAACCACAGGGTGGCTCACAACCATCTGTAATGAGATCTGGTGCTCTCTTCTGACCTGCAGGCATACACACAGGCAGAACACTTATAAATTAAATAAATCTAAAAAAATCATAGATAGATTATAATTATGTCATCCCACCGCCACCCCTTCCCTTTCCTCCCTCCAAGCCCTCCCATAATCCCCTCCTTGCTCTTTTTCAAATTCATGATCTCTGTTTTCAGAGTTGTTGTTTCACAACCTACACACACACACACACACACACACACACACACACACATTCACACACATCCATACATATACATATATACATATATTCCTAAACACGTAAGCACAACCTGCTCAATCTATATAACGTTCCTTGTATATTTCAGAGCTGACCATTTGGTACTGAGCAGTCAGTTGGAGTGGTGGAATTAAAGGCGGTGCCACCACACCCAGCCTGATCCCTGCTTTTACATTTAGACACTTGTTATGCATAATACAATTACTTGTCTTTTTTGTGTGCATCTTTTTATTTATTTATTTATTTAGTGCATGCCTGTCTATGTCACATGGAATTACAGGCAGTTGTGAGCAGCCTGACGTGGGTGCTAAGAACTGAACCCAGGTCCTCTGGAAGGGAAGGAAGTGTGCTTAACCACTGAACCATCTCTCCAGCCCTATGTGTATCTCCTGGGAGGCCTCGTCTGAGCTTTTGTATCTTTGAGAGACACCACGTCTCATAATGATTCTGTGTTCCTTTCTGGCATGGCTTTGAGTTTTCAGATGATCTTTGGATGTCAATCATGTCATCTGGGAGCTTCATGTTGGGATCAAGGACACATTATAAAGGGGAATCGATCACGGTTCCCTCTAAAATGGGGAAAGGTCATCAGAAATCATCTGCTTCTTCTCTTGTTTTAAAGATGTTTTAAAATTTATTTGATGTGTATAAGCATTTGCCTGTATATATGCATGTGTACCACATGCATGCCTGGTGCCCGCTGAGACCAAGATCGAGACTTGGATCCCCCGGAACAGGGATTACAGGTGGCTCTAAGCCACTATGTAAATGCTGTGAGCCAAACTCAGGTCCCTTCAGGAGCAGCAAGTGTTCTTAACTGCTGACCTAGCCCTTGGGGCCCCCATCTACCCCTTCCTCAGGCTCACGGAGCGAGGAAGGAAGTACCCACGTATATCCAACTGCTGAGTGAACAGGTTCCCTAACTGTCCAGTCTTCTCCTAAGACCAGCTCGTCAGCAGCTTGACCTCACCATCCCATCAGGACTCTGCCGGCGAAAGAAGGAGTCTTGTTGCCCAACTCCGTGTGGCTCCTATGCCCTTGGTTTATATGAACCTGACTCTCAAGTCTGCTACAGGCTTTTCTCAGATGAGTCTGGGCCATAGCATTTCTCATGTCTACTAGCACAAAGCCAAAAACAAAAACAAAAACAAAGAAACAATGACTAGCACATTTTCAAAGAGATGAGCCAGGCTGGCTGGGCAGCACACGACCTTAATCTCAGCACTGGGGAAGCAGAGGCAAGCAGATCTTTATGAATTCAAGGCCAGCCTGGTCTACACAGTGAGATCTAGACTAGCAAGTAGAGACCCCGTCTAAAAAAAAAAAAAAAAAAAAAAAAAAAAAAAAAAAAAAAAAGCAAAAGGGTAAAGGGTGGGGCACCAACTCTTCCCAGACTCTCTACCAAAACAGGTGAGAAAACCCAGGCGCACCCAGACCCTTGCCTTTCCATCCATATCCAGACTAAGTTGTTTGGAGGAGGTAGGGCAGAAAAGGCCTTGTGAATGGTAGTTTCCAAATAGGCCTGTGTCTTTAAGCAGCCATTTGTGTGTGGGGAATGTAGAATGATGGGAGTTAATGATTTACCAGAGATTCCTTCACTGTTGCCAAGGGTCAGCTTCCCGGGAACATGCCCTGGATCGGTCCTCCGGGCTCACTCCTAGCCAGCTGATCAGGAAGGCCCCCAGTGGACTGAAGCATGATCTCCATCACCGACTGGCAGAGTGAGTGGAGGGGAGGGGCGGGGCGGGGCAGGGCGGGAGGGGAGGCTTGTGGAGCTGTAGAGGGGGTCCCAGCTAGGGTGAGTGAACACGTGCTCTTCCCAACCCGGCTCTTCCTCTGGGACCTAGAACCTTTGGAACCAGCAGTTGGAAGCTGCTCTGTTGGCATCTGCGAAGCGGCAGGGTCAGGGCTAGTGTGACCTCTGCCTTGTAGAGGGTGGGGCCAGCCAGGAACTGAGGCCATCAGAAGCAAGTTCACACGGCAGGCTGAGCCCCTACCACCCACGGTTCCGAAAACGAGGGTGCCTCCCCAATCATCTCAAACCAAACATCTCCCCAAACCCTCAAGGCCTCCTGTGGCCCTAGTCTGTGGTCTCACTCCATGCATCCCCACTTCTTCTTTAGGGAAGCAGGGAGGCGGCAGCCCACTGTCTGGGACGAGTGGCTCAGCCACAGGGAGGACAGAGATGTAGGTGTCGCTGGGTGAGTTGCTTGGCCTCTGAGCCGACACTCCCTCTGCAGTGACCCTATGGTAACTGTCTAATGTAGCCAAGTACTGTGCCAACACAGAATAAACTACTAAGAGTCAGGGAAGTGGGGCTCCAGTTTACCTGCTAGCAAGGGAAGGCAGGCCATTAACTCTTGAAGAAGTGACTGTGTAGCAGGTCAGATAATAAGGTAATAAGAACCCCCTTCCATCCTAAAGCAAAACAGAGTAAAGGAGCCATGGAGTTTGCAGAGAGAGAGAGAGAGAGAGAGAGAGAGAGAGAGAGAGAGAGGGAGAGAGAGAGGGAGAGAGAGTTGGGGGATTCATTTCCACTGAAATGAAGGCTTTGCTGGAAAAGGCCCTAACTCGGAGGACTCCAGGAAGTGAGGAGGTAGTCTGTGCAGCCATCTGTTCCAGGAAGTGGGAGCAGCCAGCACAAAGGTCCTGAGGTATCAAGTCTGTGGTGTGTGAGGTCCAGCAAAGAGGCTGGTGTGGCTGAGACTTCACAGGTGGAAGGTTAAGAGCTTGGGTGAGGGAAATCCTCGAAAGGCAGCGCAAGGTGGACCACCGTAGGGATGGGAAGGTTTGTCGTGGGCTCTCTGCAGGAGGTGTGACCTCTCGGCGTTTTAGGAGCTCGCTCTGGTTGCTGGAATTCTCAAAAACAGACTGTACAGGGTAGGATAGCAAAGAAGAGGCCTTTCTGAGGCAAGAGAAGGCAGGAGACAGGATGTGGCAGTGCAGAACTGGGAGGTGGTCACACGGTCCTGTGTGACTGAAGGAATTTGCTGGAAGATGGGATGTGAGACATGAAGGGATGAAGAGTCAAGAATACCTCCCCAGGACCTGGGGAGCAGACTGGAAAGTGGATCCGTAAGTGGGAAGCAGGGGCCAGATGTGGACAGGTTGGGTATGTTTGTCTCAGATATCTCAGATATCCAGGCAGGGAGGAGAGGGTCTGAACTTCAAGAGAGAGACTTGTCCAGACAGAGAAATCAACAACATGTATATAGTCGCTGCTTAAAGCCATAGGAGTCCCCAGATCCCTGGGGCACAGCCTCTCAGCCTCCCCACTCCCTGAGCCTTCTAGCCGTACCTCTGGCCATTCACTAGGTGACAGTAGCCAAACCTCCACTTCCTTGTGACAATCAAACTGTCTCCATATCACACGAAAGCTCGCCCAAACTATTCTCCCAGCATTCCCACCTTGCAACCCAGTGAATCAAAAGGGGGAGAAAGGATGATGAGTCCCGGAGTCCTGAGACCGGGGGCATGCTGACATGCTCATTAGCCTTCCAGTGTAACAGTATGCTCGTATCCAGCTGACACAAGTCCTAAGAATGATACTTAGTCCTGTGAGAGGGAGAAATGGCAGAACTAGATTGATGTCAGAGCACAAAGGCCAGGACAGGTTTCCCTGAGGAGCTGGCATTTAGAAGCATGAGGAGAGTGTGCCACACAAAGAAGCCTCATCTACAAAGGTCCTGGGGCAGGAAACTATGGGCATCATTGGAAGTCAAAGGCGATGGTGTAAGAGGAGTGTGTGGGTTTGATAGAAGGTAGAAGGAGAAGTTTGACCCCTCCCCCTATAGGATCTGTAAGGCATGCATAGGAAAGGGTCCCTGCTTCATTCCAAGTGGGTGGAATGACCAGGATGCTCTATGATCAGCTGATGTGTTTTCAATTCTTGAGCATTGTGTGAAGGATGGGAATGGTGGCAAGCAGGAAACAGGAGACTAATGGAGGCCGTGCAGGGGGTGGGGGTAGGGTGTCCAGGAGAGAGAAGAGGTGGCTAGGGGTGACGTAAAGAGGGAGAAGCATGGCAGTTTTCGGATGCTTCTGGAAGCAGCCGCCTGAGACTTAAAAGTGGATTAGACAGGGAGGGGTGGCAGGCGCCTCAAGTGGCTTGGCAGCCGGTGGCAGTGGAGACGCTTTTCACAGGAGGTGCAGGATAAAGAAAGGGAGGCTGATCACAGCTTGGGACCAGAGGCATGCTGAGTGCCAGGGAGAAAACCAAGCCAGCAGCCAAGCAAGCAGTGGGATCTGGTGAGTGCTGGGCGAGAGAGATAAATGTAGGCATTGTCGGGCACACACGCGGCATTTGAAAACACAGAAAGGCGCGTGAAAACAGACTGAGGAGAGACAGGAGCTGGGCCCAAACCCTGAGGGAGTTAAATCATAAAAGAAAGAAAGTAGGTGCTGGCAAAGGAGGTGGGGGAGCACTGGAGTGGGGAGACAGCTAGACAGCTGGACGAAAATCAGACCGTATCCTGGAAGCCAGGAGAGGTGATTTCCGCCAAGAAGTGGTCTGCCTCTCGCTGCCAAGGACTGACACCTGTTTGGAGATTTGGTTACCTGAAGGTTATTAATGGCCAAAGCAAAAACACTTTATGCGGAAGTGGTTAATGTCACTTTTCAAAGTCTCAGCTGTATTCAAGCCTGGGCAAGCAGTGTTCCTGTGAATCCTCAGGATTCAGTTTTGTGAAGTGGAGTTAACCACAGCCCCTTCACAGGTGGTTATGTCAAGTTAAGATGTGGCCGGTGCCCGCTGTGGCCTGAGCATCAGCTGTCCGTCACTATTTTCAACTCCCCTTCTTCCTCTCGAACATGTGACAGACCGCGAAGGGGTACTTGGAGTGGGGTGTCAGAGTCCCAGCCTGTGGGCAGAGTGAGTAGCCAAGATGGGGGTGACGAGGGTGCTCTCATGGTAGAGGCAGGGTCCAGTGTGTCACCTGAAGAGTAAAGAGTAAAGTGGTATCAGGCCAGAAGCCGGCTCGCCCCCCCCCCCTCCAGGCTACTGTAAGTGTACCTGATAACATCTGGCAGATAGCTCTGCCAGTGGACTCTTAGACACACCCTATGAAGGGACCAGCTACAAATCGATTGTTCTGAATCTTCCAAAGACTAAGGTCATGTTGAGTTCTAGAAGTATTCCAGACAGGCACGTGTCGACGAGCTGCATTCTCTTCCCATGAATGTTATTGTGGGCACACATAGGTAAGGCTTGAATGGAGTTCGAGGGCTGGAGAATAGAAATATATGTGTTCATTTCCTCATCTGTATCTAGTCTATCTGAAGGGTAAGGGAAGGATACTCCACATAATTCAGGGGTAACACCTACTCTCAAGCAGGTGAGAACAAAGGAGTCTTAGTAGAGGACTTAGAAATTTTGGCACATTTGTGATTGTAAAAGAGAAAAAGACCACCAGCTGTCTCCCTCCTGTAGCCTTAGCGGCTCCGGAGGCTGAGGCAGGAAGATCGCATGAATTGAAGGAGGAGGAATTTGAGAAACAATGAATCTTGTTTTACTTCTTCCACAAGCTTCAGCCAAAGAGACCTACCCACCTGCTCCAGGTGACAATGCCCTGCAGCAAAAAAAGAGATTGAAACACTGGCTTTGCCTGGTGCATTCTGAAAAACTGTCCTGGCCACCCGGCTTTGGCCTGTCCCCAAGGCTGCAGGCTGGGGGCTCCTTCTGACAGCAGTTTGGGAACTGCAGGACCTGGGGACCCAAGGCTGGAGAGTTGGGACTCAGATGCAAGATAACACTCAATATAGGAAGACTCCAAACTGGCCAGTCTGGAGCCAGGGGAGGTCTCTGGAGCCCTGGAGGTGCCCCCAGCCAGGCCATCCTCAAGAGTTTGCCTTACTCCCTGCTTTCTGCTTTGTAACTTGTGCAGCAGGGGGCGCACTGCGACCTCTGTCTGGATCACGGGACATCTCGTACTAACTAGCACGTCTGCCGTTCTTGCCTATCTGTGTGACACGCCTACCCAAAACCCACCGCTTCCTCTGCTGGGGCTGCTGTCCTGAAAGGAACTTCGGGTGCAAGCCCCCCTCCCCAGGTTTGACTGAGTCACTGAACTACAGGAGAAGCAAAAAGACGGGGAACGTTTTGAAGCTGTGTATGAGAAACACATTTCCTGACACTTGTCTGTGAGCTTATGTGTGATGCTGACTGCCAGAAACAACTGAATGCGGCACTGTAAAAAAAAAAGGCTGATCTCAGCAGAGGAAAATTCTGGAATCGCATCAACCTGTGAAGAAAGGGCGCAGGACAAAACCAGAAAGTGAGCATGGCTCAAACCACTGTTTTGTTTTTTTTTTTGTTTGTTTGGTTTTTTTTTTTTTTTTTTTTTTTGGTTTTTCGAGACAGGGTTTCTCTGCAGCTTTTTTAGAGCCTGTCCTGGAACTAGCTCTTGTAGACCAGGCTGGTCTCGAACTCACAGAGATCCGCCTGCCTCTGCCTCCCAAGTGCTGGGATTAAAGGCGTGCGCCACCACCGCCCGGCAAGGCGAGTACTGTGCGTTGGCCGGGAATCGAACCCGGGTCAACTGCTTGGAAGGCGGCTCAAACCACTGTTAAAGAAGATGTCTAACATTAAAAAAAAAAAAAGCTGCACTCAGTGGAAGACACCTGTAATCCCAGCACTGGGGAGGCTGAGGCAGGGGGACTCTCCTGGGCTACATAGTAATGTTAAATCTCAAAAAATTCCAAAAATATTTGTAATGTGTATGAGAAGACAGAGTATTTGGTTGATTGGTTGGTTGGTTTAGGTTTTTTGAGACAGAATTTCACTCTATAGCTCAGACTGGTCTCAGACTTGAAGTAACTCTCCCGCCTTTGCCTCCTAAGGCTGGGATTGCAGCACGCATCACCACAACGAACATTTTGTTTGGTGTCAGCCCAAGCTGATCTTGAACTCACCTCCTGAGTTCGGGGGTGCAGACACACACCACTGAGGAGGGCATGAATTCTCAGCTGGCCGTGACTGTGGATCACACCTCAGGACGCTCGCCACACGGAGTTTCCTCATATTGGTTCTCAGAATCTTGACAGGGACCCAAATGGCCCTGGGTACCTCTAATGACATCAGCACACATCTTCTGGTACACTCAGCGGGTGGGGCAGGGGTTACTGTTGTGGCTGGTTAGCCTAATCCATCCCGCCACTCCTGGCCTCCACTTTTGTGAGGATGGCTCCATGTCTAAAAGCCTCTCCTGGCCTCCTGACTCAAGTTCCTGTTTCTCTATGAAGCAAGCAGCAGTGACTCACGGTCAGTGGACTGGAGAGCCAGGCTCAGCTGTCCTCCTCAGAAAGACATACGAAGCAACTTGGAGAAACTCACGTTCTTTGCAAAACAAATAGACAAACAAATCCGAGTCCATCCTTCAGGGTGCACAGGACAGGAAAACAGGTGTTTTAACAGAACGAAACAAAGAACAAAACCACGCTCATATCATGTCTCCACGTAGAGGGAAGGGTGTCCTACGAGACTGGAGTCATAGGACAGTCATAGACCAGTGTAAGGAGATAACAGACTTTTGTTGTTGCTATTGTTGTTGTTTTCAGGCAGAGTCTCTCTGTGTAGCCCTGGATGTCCTTGAACTCACTCTGTAGGCCACACTATAATTCATAGAGATCTGCTTGTCTCTGCCTCCTGAGAGCTGAAATTAAAGGTGTACATCACCACACCCAGCTGATAATGTGTATATATATAATATATATAGTATATATATTATATATATATATATATATATATATATATATATTATTTTGCAACAAACAGGCAGGTCTAGGCTACAGACCATGGCCGTGTCTGGGAGGCAGGTTAGATGTAGCCCTAGTACAGAACTCTTGTCTAGCACATGGAGTACAACCCTGTATCCTGTATTCAACTCTCACTACTGCAACAAATCCCAAACATCTTTTTCATTCACACTAAAGAAATGTGGTGTAGTCTTCCACCATGCCCAATCTGCGTGGTTGTAGTAGGTGGATACCTTATCTCCTAGGGGCCAAACATCATACAGTGTGGAGGGTGGGCGCCTTATCTCCTAGGGTAGAAACATCGTATGGTGTGGAGGGTAGGTACCTTGTCTCCTAGGGTAGAAATATTGTACAGTGTGGAGGGTGGGCACCTTGTCTCCTAGGGTAGAAACATCGTACAGTGTGGGGGGTGGGTACCTTGTCTCCTAGGGTAGAAACATTGTATGGTGTGGAGGGTGGGTACCTTGTCTCCTAGGGTAGAAACATCGTACAGTGTGGAATAAGAACACAACCATTCTAAAGCTCCAAGGGTGAAGTTTAATTCAGGCCAGTACCATTGGGTGTGGAAGGAGAAAATACGTTCAGATGCATCATGAAGACTTGTCACAAACCTGAGATCCCACATCAAAAAACAAAGCAAAAACGCACAATGTGATTCCACATTGTCAGCATGTCTGCCACCAGAAGCATTAAAATTGGGGTTGGAGAGATAACTCAGCAATCCAGAGTGCTCACTGCTCTTCCAGAGAAGCCATGTCCCAGCCCCTAGGCCAGGAGGCTCAAAACTGCCTGGAACTTCAGGTCCAGGGTACCTGACCTCTGCAGGTACACACACACATGACATGCAAACATACAACACACAGACATACATACATACACATAAATAAAAATCAAACTAGGAATAAGTTTTTTAAAGGAAGTTTTGCCGAGGATTTGGGATGCCTTGTGCCCTGGGGACAGGAAGGTGAAAGGAACAAGCCACTCTGGGAAACAGCGCTGAAACTTCTCAAACACCAGAGAGAAAAGTTATCATGTGACCCAGAAATCCCACTTCTGGGTAGAAACCAAAAGATCTGAAAGCAGGATTTTTTTTTTTTTTTTTTTTTTTTTGGTTTGTTGAGAAAGGTGCTCTGTAGCCCACAGTGATCTCAGACAAGGATGACATGGACTCACTATCCTCCTGCCTCCACCTCCCAAGTGCTGGGATATTACGGACCTGTATCAACATACTCAGCTTTGAAAACAGGATTTCAAACATGTGAGTGTGTGTGTGTGTGTGTGTGTGTGTGTGTGTGTGTGTGTGTACTTCAAACAGAAGTAATTTTTATGTTTAATTTTTTACTTTTATTTTATGCTCCTTGGTGTTCTGCCTGTCTGCATGTCTCTGTGAGGGTGTCAGGTTCCCTGGAACTGGAGTTGCAGACAGTTGTGAGATGCTATATAGGTGCTGGGAACTGAACCAGGCCCTCTGAAAGAGCAGCCAGTGCTCTTAACTGCTGAGCCAATTCTCTAGTCCAATGTTTAATGTAGTTTAAAAAAGAAAAAAATCAGCATAATGAATGGTCATTTGTTGCCTATCACAGTGGCAGAGAGTCAAATTCACACTTCCATATGAGATAAGAAGGACCAAAGAACCCACGTGTCCTGTCTGTTATTTCTGGAGGGAATGTTCAGAAGCACATATCACATGCCCAGAGTATAGCCCTTGACCAAACAAGGTGTCCAGACTGTCCCACACTTCTGCCTGCTACTCATTGGTTTTGTTAACCCCTGTGCTCTTTGATGGTGCCCATAGGACATTGCTAATGGGTGGGACACTGTCTGTGGCAGTCAACCCTGTGAGCTAATACTGATTTGAAATTAGTGGAGACTGGGGGGTGGGGAGGTACCCAGGCCACTGCTGCAGGATGGGTGAGCATATTCCTAACTGATGGCTTCCATTTTCCCAGTCATCTGTGGCAGGTCAGCACTGAGGGCCGAGGAGGAAGGAGAAGGCACAGAGGGATCCAGGAACCAGCCAGGGCCTGGAGCTCAGGGTCTTGAGCTTTCAGCCTTCTCTCTCCTGGCTGGGTATGGTCCCTGAGCTCTAACTGTAGGAAAGAATCAGCAAGCTATTGTGTTCAGCGGAGGCTCAATCCTGAAAACAGTGTGCTGTGTGCTCAGGAAGAAGCAGCACTGACAAAAGTGAGAGCAAAGCTTCCCAGGAACCCAACAGCTCATCTTCCTCCCCCTGGCCAGCCTTCCCCTGAGCACTCTCCTTGCTTCTTACAGAGATTGGTGTGGGCGTCACCGGCTTTGGTGTCTTCTTCATCCTCTTTGGGATACTCCTGTACTTTGACTCTGTACTCCTGGCTTTTGGAAACGTGAGTGCCCCCCCCCCAATACTGGGTGCCTTTGCTGGGTGGCCGGGAGAGTCAGTCCCAAGTTCTTTCAGGTCATAGCTGTTTAGGGTGGATGAGGACTTGGCGGGGGGTAAGGGGAGCGACAGTAGAGTCTGTGGGCACAGAGAACCTGTGAGATGATTACACCAAGCTCTGGGTGAAGTCCTGGTGTTCCTGTCATGAATTAGACCCCCTCCCCACCATTGAATCTCTGAATCTAAGGACACCTCCAGAGCAGCAGGAGCAGTGGGGGAAAAACCAGAGTAAGATAAAAACTTCATTATGAAACAGGGGCTGAGAGAAAGGAGTAGACAAAAGAGAGCTGGGAAGGAAATGGAGGCTTAAGCTCTCGTGAGTGGTTGGAACACTGAAAGAAAAGGCATGGCCGAGGTGTGGGTGGGCAGGGAACATTCTAGAAAAAAAAAAAGCTGTCTTCTATGGGAGCCTGGGCCCCCATGAACGGAGCACTGGAAACCATGCTAAAGGTTCTGGCAGAACCACAGAGTGGGGACCCTTCAGAGACTTTGGGGACCAACTTCTCGTCTGTTAAAGGGGGAGGACTCCATTCCACAGCAGCCTCTATATGAGGAAGAGCTTGGAGCTGAGGAACTGGGTGGGAAATGAAAGGCCTTCAAGTCCATCCCTTTGCCTCAGGGCATTTCTATGCCCACTAACTAGAGCCCTTTCCAGTTCTGCGATTCTGCCCCACTGCTGGGACACACACACGCACACGCACACGCACACGCACACACACACACACACACACCACCTCTCTGTTCTCACTTCTTCCCTGGGCCTGCAGCTGCTGTTCCTGACGGGCCTCTCCCTCATCATCGGCCTGAGGAGGACATTTTCCTTCTTCTTCCAACGACACAAGCTCAAGGGGACCACTTTCTTCCTGGGGGGTGTGGCCATCGTGTTGCTACGCTGGCCCCTGCTGGGCATGCTCCTGGAGGCCTATGGATTTGTTAACCTCTTCAAGTGAGTACCAGCCCCCTCTGCCTTAGTATACTGTGGTTTAGGGAGAAGTGGCCAGGTCAAATTCTGTAGGCCCCTATTTCTACATGGTGTGACAGCCAAGTTCTCTGGCCATCGTTGGTAGCCAAAGCAATCATGTACCCTCTAGACAGGCTGTGGCTACCTAACAAAAGCTCAGGATGTCCGCTCCTTCTCTTTTGTAATTATATAGATCGCCTGAGAAGAAGTGTGAATGCCAAGCTAGTGACCGAGCTGCTCCCGTGACTGTAGTCCTGATATTCCTGGAGAGACCATGTTAATGAACTTCCACCTTAGTTTACCTTGGGGGATAAAAGGTGTTTGTATAATAAATGTGGGTGATCTTCAGGAATCAGTGAAGCCTGAGACTCCCTTCCAATTTTGCTGTGTGAACAGTGTCTCAATTATTCCCGTACCTCCATGCCAGTCCAGAGAGGGAAAAATACTTTATGTTGGGGCGTCGGACCCCGACAACATTCAAATCTCTAATCTTCTCATTCACCCGGGACCTTGAGGGTTCACTTCCCAACCTGACTGCCTCCAAGCCCTATAAAAGGCAAAAGTAGCTTCAGGAGGGGGATGCTGAGGCACAAGGCTGTGCCTACACGGACACAAGCTCCAGCCTCCATCCATGCCAGGGGCTCAGCCACTCAGTGCATTTGCTCCCTACCCATCTAGCAAAGATAATCATCAGGAGAAGAAGTCACAAAAAATGTGTGCCCTTTGAGCTTGGCTTTATGTGAGGCCCTATGACATAGGTACCAGTACTGCTAAGCATGTTGGAATACTGGCCATGGGTTCAGAGAAGTGAGGATTTGTTCACTGTGTACAGTGCCAGTAAGAGGCAGAGCTGCGATGTGACCATAAGACACCCGAGCTCAGCCCGCGATTCTCAGTCACTTACTCTGCTGCTTCTTTCAACAGAGCCCAGGACAGATCTGTCCCCAGGGCCCAATGGCTGCTCTCCCAGGAGCCAAAGTCTGAGCCTTTGATTAAGAGCTTGTCAGTCTTGCTATGCTCCTCCTCCCCTCTTGGGCCACCACTGACCCTAGTCCTCGCTTCTGTTCCTAGGAGCTTTTTCCCTGTGGCCTTTGGATTCCTGGGCAGCGCTTCCAACATCTCCTTCCTGAGCACTGTGAGTAGAGGGAGCCTGGGCCTGGCAGTGGTGTCTGGGGTGAGAGAGCACTTAGAACTGCTTAAGGTGCTATCCTAAGTGCCGCAGACCCCCCCCCCGTACTCTCTGAGACCCACGCACCCCAATTTCACTCTCCTCCCCTCCCTGCTCCTTCTCCACTTGATAAAATCAAAAGTGGGGCCCTGGAGGCTGGAGTGGCTAAGGTGTGGGTGGAGAGGAGGCGGCCATTAACAGCTCCCCAGCCAAAGAAATGAAAACTTAGGTGACCCAGACAAGATGTGCTTTCTGAGACACTTGATTAAGCCTGGGCCACAGGGATGTATGACAGCTGGTGACATCAAGTCAGGCAGGGAACAGAGCCTGTTCTGAGCCCACACCCACCTCTGAAGTACCTGATAGCTCCACACTGAGACATCCAGGAAGGGAGCCAGAACCCACATCTTGGAGCGCCTGCCAGCTGTGCACACCCCACCACCACTCTCCGTGCCTAGTGCATCATAGCCCCGCATCTCAAGGTCAGCTGGGTAATAGCCTAGATATTGAGTCTACTTCCCACTCTTTGTCTGGAATAATGATTCTTGGCTCCCACAGCTGTCGCAGAAGCTTCAAGGCTCCAGCTCAATGGTCTGAACCGGCGAGATGCACTTCTCGAGCTTGGATTGTTGGCGGAGGGGCTGGAAGGGAGACAAGGGTTATCTTCGTGAATCCCCTCCCCAGCACTGACTTACTTCCTATCACATGTGGTCATCTCCAAGACCGGAAGAAAGATAGAGATGAGTGACTGATCTTAAACCCCCAAGTTCTCCCAAGAGGCTTCCAGGAGTCGAGATCCTGTCCCTGACAGCCAGCTGAGGCTGGAAGCAACATCCCTAACCTGAGTTTCTGCAGGGAGTGAAGATTAAATCCTCAAGCTGTGAACGTGTCTGAGATTCGGGGTTGACGTCTCCAGTTCAGAATATCCACCCCGGGGCCTAGGATGGGTTGCAGCACCATCTGCAACCCCGAGTGTGTCCACAAGGTGTAAATGCATTCTCTAAGAGTCGGACTCTGTCCCTGGTGTGATTTTCATGCTCGTATTTAACATCCTGAAGGGTCTGCTATAATGTTAAGCCTCAGTTAAAGTTAGGCGAGCAATGGGAACTAAGCCCACGCAGCATCAGGAATAGCATCTCAGCCATGAGGTGACCACTCCACATAGGACATAGCAGGTAGAGGTGGCACCAAAACCACCTTCTGTTTGGGGGTGGATGGCGCCATTGCCTTCAGAGAACCAAGCCCCACAGAGGAGCTGGTTCTTGTTCTGGGGAGTTCCTTGTCTCACGGTAAAGAGTTTTTCTTTGTTTTGTTTTTCTGAGACAAGGTTGTAGATTGGCCTGGAACTCACAACCATCTTGCTTCAAGTGTCTGAGTGCTGGGATTATACATATGACACACTATACTTCTTTTTTTTTTTTTTTTTTTTTTTTTTTTTTTGGTTTTTCGAGACAGGGTTTCTCTGTGGCTTTGGAGCCTGTCCTGGAACTAGCTCTTGTAGACCAGGCTGGTCTCGAACTCACAGAGATCCGCCTGCCTCTGCCTCCCGAGTGCTGGGATTAAAGGCGTGCGCCACCACCGCCCGGCTCACACTATACTTCTTAAAAGGAGTTCATGTACGCTGAAGAAAGGTGCAGGCCAGGCTTTGGAGGCACAGACTCTAATCCTAGTATTTGGGAAGCAGAATCAAGCGGATCTCTGTGAGTTCAAGGACAGTCAAGGCTACAGTGAGACCTGTCTAAAATAAAATAAAAAACAAACAAGAACCGAATCTTTAAGGGAAGAAAGGGGGAGGGCAGGGGCAGAGTCTTGGTGAGCACCCACTGAGCACCTTCCTTTATTTGCCTAATAGTTGAGTAGGTGCCAGGAATACCGACGGTGAGGCTGGCCCTGCCCTCCAGGCACCAAATGCTGCCCACTCTCCACACTTACTTTCTCAAGGCCAGCTTGGCCATGTCAAGTAGAAAATAGATGTTCCCTCTCCTTTCCTTCCTTTTGTAGTATTATTATAATGATTTGGGGGCGAGACAAGGTCTCACTATGTAGAATAGGCTGTGTGCAAACTCATAGGTTCACCTGCCTTTGTCTCCCAAGTGCTGGGGTGTGCCACTATGGCTGCTGCTTTTTGAGACAATTTCTCACTCTGTCACCCAGCCTGGCCTGGCTTCTGTCTCGACCACCAGGAGGTAGAATTCCATGTATGGGCTATTATAAGCAGCTCTAGTATCCTTCCTTCCTGACAGCCAACTGCTTATATAACTGTTCAGTACTTCTGACCATGTCATATCACACGCGTGTCAAACCCTGCGTCATGCAGGAGCTCGGTAATCAAGGGGAAAAGGAGGAGACCCCCCCCATCCAGCCCCACCCCCACTCTCAATTCACAGCCCAGAAACTGCCCCAATGGAGGCCAATCTGACCCCATTCCTCTCTGAGAGGGCAGCGTGTGGGCATGGAGGAGCCTCTGGGTCAGGCTGTGCCCTTCCCCTCCTCCTCCAGCCTGTGTCTCCTATTCACTTGTGTGTGTGTGTGTGTGTGTGTGTGTGTGTGTGTGTGTGTGTGTGTAGGCAGAGAGGGATAAGACATTTCACATATACACTCCTCAGTCATTTTCTCTTCATTGTTTGGGGCAAAATGAGTCTCCAGCTGCAAGGGAGGGGGTGTCAAGAGGATGGAGAGGCTGGAAGAATTAGTGAGATTCTGAGAGCAGCCTTGGATGGTTTCTGGGGGCGAGGAAGTCGCTGGATCCAGACGTGACAGCCAGGAGGCGGAAGCCAGCGGTAGGGCGTGGAGTCCCAAGAAGGGCCTGGGAGGGCAGAGGTGGGATTACGCCTGGAGACGTCACCCACCTAGACCTCATAAAAGAGGCTGTGACCAGGGATCAGAGAGAGTAAACCCAGGAGCCAGTGGCTTCTCTTGGTGTGTTCCAACTACCCAAGTGGCTCTCCTCCCTCCAGCCCTCCTGCCAGAACCCAGCCAAGGTAGGTTATACTGCTGACAGCGCTTGGGACTGCTCTGACCTAGGGAAGATCTGGGAGAGCAGACTTCAATTCAAGGCCAGCTGAAACATCAAGTAAGCCAAAAGCAAGGAGCACTGATTGTTCCTGATTTCCAGGCTGGCTAAATTATCACGGAGTGTGTGTGTGTGTGTGTGTGTGTGTGTGTTCTTTTTGATTTTTCAGTTAAGTTCTATTTCATGCACCACGTGGCCTGTTGTAGACTAAGCAGTTAAGAGTTATCAGGGTCTGGAGTGTCTGTATGTGTGCATGTGTGTGACATGTATGGTGAATGTGGGAGATATGTGGCATGTATTCGGGGTATTGTGCTGTACATTATTTTACTTATTTATTTTGCTGTGTCTGTGTGTGAGCATAGTGCACATATGGAAGTCAAGAAGACAGCTTGTGGGAGTTGGTTTTCTCCTTTCATCCTGTGGGCCCAAGGGATCAGACTCAGATTGTCAAGCTTAACAGCAAGCACATTGATCTGCTGAGCCATCTCAGCAGCCCATGTCGTACGTAGTGCGTTTGTGTGTGCTTTATGTGTGGTATGTGTGTCTATGTTGGGGCAGGCAGAGTTCTCGCATGGTACACGTGAGAAGTGCTGTCCCTGATGGGGCAGAGCACTGCAGGGATGGAGAGGCAGACATCAGGATCACTGGCCTTCCACCAGTCTGATACGGCGTGTTGATACGGTCCCGCCCTCCTCAGGCCTCTCTGGGATAGACCTGGGATGCCTCTCCCTCCATAGAGAGCTCTAGCTCTGTATCCAGCAGCCCCCATACCCAGCCCTGTGTGCCATTCCAGCACCCTGGCACCAGTCCAGGCAGATCCCCTGAGGTGAGCGGCTTCTGCAAGTCCTCTTCAGCTTCCCAGCTGCCATCATCTGGATTTTAACATGTGTCTGGTGTTATTTTGAAATGATCTACTCGTCTAAGTTGCCTATGAGCCAACTTCTTACACTAGACCTGAGATCAGAGGTACCCTGGGCCAGTGTCCTCAGCAGCCCAGCACCTAGCACAGCCCTAGGCTGGAGACAGTTGCCAGCAATGCCTTACGCTGCCCTGATAAGCAAAGCTCTGCCTACTGGATTTGGTCTCTACCCCACATTCTATTCAGGCCTTAAGGCAGCTGCAGAACGTATTTTCAGGGTGTCACAGAGTGAATAGCTATCTGAGATGCAGCTGGTACCCAGGTGAACAGTCAATGGTACCTGGAGATGGGCGTGGCCTATTCATGACTCATCAGATGAGGGAAAAGCTGGAGCATTTCGAGTCAGGGCTTTTTTTTTTTTTTAATTTGGGGTAAAACTCATGGAACCCATCACTATCATTGGCTAAACAAAAGCAAACAGAACAGATGACAGGTAGAGAAAGGGACGGAGACACGAGGTTAGTAATACAAAGGCCCTGAAGTAGAAACCAGGGTACTGCAAGAGTCGCACACTGCCCATGACTGCAGTCGCGAGAAAGCTGACACAAGATGGTGGAGAACCTGGTTCTGCTCAGCCCATGGACGCTTAGATACGTAACCAGTTCCAAACTTTTTTTTGTTGGTTTTTTTGTTTGTTTGTTTTGTTTTGTTTTGTTTTGTTTTTTTGAAACAAGGTTTCTCTGTAGCTTTGGTGCCTGTCCTGAAATTAGCTTTTGTAGACCAGGCTAACCTCAAACTCACAGAGATCTGCCTGCCTCTGTCTCCCGAGTGCTGGGATTAAAGGCATGTGCCACCACCGCCCAGCTAGTTCCAAACTTTTTAAAGAGCAATGTGGAATCACTGAAAGAAACTGAGTCCACAGAGTTTGTGGAAACAATCCTCAAACATGTGGAAACAGTTCTGTCTTTATAGTCATTCACTCTATAGATTTTTTTTGGCTTGTAAAGATTAGAATCCATGTTCCCTTACTTTAAAAGGAACTATAGGCAGCTGTGGGAAGCTGGGAGCGGGAGAGGTGGTCTTCCACAGAGAACAACACACCAATTGGTTGTGCAGTGCCAAATGGTTGCCCATGCCAAGTGAGAGTTCTTACCCACCACTCTGTTTGTGAGTCTGCAGTTGGCTGGGTGGAGGGACCAAGGCGGGGCACAGTGGCAGGATGCATGGTGCTGAGAAACTACTCTGGAAACAGGTCACAATGATACTCCCCACCCCTGTCCTTGGACAGAAGCCTAGGTTCAACCTGTTGTGCTGCCAGCCTCCTGGGCACTTTGTCCTTAATCCCATTTGTTGACAGTTTCAAAGTGCTGATGACTTTTTCAAAGAAAAAATGGCCTTGGGGGCTGGAGAAGTGGGGTGGAGTGAGGAGCAGGAGAGGAGGAAGGCAGAGTGGCTAGATGAGGGTCAGGCTACACAGCTCCTATCTCAGTAGGATGAGGCCAACTGAGTTGACAAGCTCCCAGAGCCCCTGAGGATAGAAGCATCTGATGGGCGAGGTGAGAGAAAAGCTTTTCCTGCGTGAGTTACAGGCAATAAGACAATTTGATGATGGTCTCCAAGGCTGCGGAGAGCTCTGAGAATATGTAAGATGATTGCCTTCTTTCTTTTTTTTCCTGGAAGAGATAAGTAATTGGATTTCTATTGTAGCAGGAGGGCTAAGGCCAGATTGCAGAAGGTGTGTGCTACCCCGGGAAGCGAGCACCAAAAGCTGTGCATTTACACAAAACCCAGCACTAAGGGGAGGAGGGCTTGATCCCAGGATCCCAAGAGAATGGCTGAACCTCAGAGCACACTCCTGCCAACCTCATCTACCTCCCCTGATCACCTCCATGCATGGCACACTCCTGCGTGACTTCATCCACCTCCCCTCCCTGGTCACCCCCATGGGTGTGATCTCATCTACCTCCATTCGCTGATCAACCCATGCACGGCACCTTACTCTCCTTTTTCCGCATCTCTCTCCAGCAAACCCATGACCCGCAACCCCACCATTGTCCAGCGTGATCAGCTTACCCCTTCCACCAAATCTGACCCTTCCTTTTTGTTCTTCCTTTCCCTCTCCTGCAGTCTCGTTCCCTGTGGTCTCATTTCAGGCTTATCCCCCCACAGGTCCAGTCTGGTCACAGGGCTTTCTCCTCTCCCCCAGTTTCTCTCTTCGACCTAGGTTCTGGTATAGGACTAACTCTGACCCAGACTTTTTGCCTCTCTCTGTCTCACTCAGCCTTTGAACACATCGTGGACCTGCCTCTTCCTGCCAGAATGACTGCATTGGCTTCTTGGCAGCTATTGCTTCTCCTCTGCATCACTACCTTTGGGGAGCCACTGGCAAAGGTGGCACCTCTGGCAAACCCTGGACCCACAGGTATGAATGGTCCAGGAGAGGGGGGTAGGAGAGTCATTGCACAGGAGAATTACCATCTTTTTCATACTGTGGCCAGGCTACTGCCATGAGTTAAATTACCGCACTTAATGGATGCCTGGGGCTGGCCCAGAACCAGCCTGCTGGGAGTTCAGGAGGCTCATCTAGGTCCAGGAACCTATTAACCCAGCCCCTTGGTGGTTGTTTCCTGCTGTGCTCTCTACTCTATATCAAGCACTTCTCTGGATAGATGCTGGAAAGGAGCTGACCTCAGATGCCTTAAGGGGGATTGAGAAACAACAAACAAAAACAAAAGTGGAAAACAGAAACCTCAACACACAGACCTTAAGATCTATCAACCTACGAGTTCACTGGGGGAACTGATGACCTGAGGAAACTAAAGTCCAAAGAGGCAAAGTGTTCCCCAAAGGTATTTAGCCAAATCCTGATGAACCCCAGCAGGTGCTGGGGTGCCCCAAGAGCATGACTGCTCCCCAAAGTTA
Organism: Arvicola amphibius; assembly: GCF_903992535.2. NCBI lineage: Eukaryota > Metazoa > Chordata > Mammalia > Rodentia > Cricetidae > Arvicola > Arvicola amphibius. Next base: position 86,748,001 of record NC_052058.2, on the reverse strand, counting down.
TTCAGACAAATTCTGATGAATCCCAGCAGGTGCTGGGGTGCCCCAAGAGCATGACTGCTCCCCAAAGTTATTCAGTCAAATCCTGATGAATCCCAGCAGGTGCCGGGGTGCCCCAAGAGCATGGCTGCTCCCCAAAGTTATTCAGTCAAATACTGATGAATCCCAGCAGGTGCCAGGATGCCCCAAGAGCATGACTGCTCCCCAAAGTTATTCAGTCAAATCCTGGTGAATCCCAGCAGGTGCTGGGGTGCCCCAAGAACATGGCTGCTCCCCAAAGTTATTCAGTCAAATCCTGATGAATCCCAGCAGGTGCCGGGGTGCCCCAAGAGCATAGCTTCTCCTCAAAGTTATTCAGACAAATCCTGATGAATCCCAGCAAGTGCTGGGGCACCCCAAGAGCATGACTGCTGAGTCAGGGGTCTGAATTCTCCTGAGTCGCTTGCTTTCTGTACGTACCAGAGCTTGCTCAGCCTCTCTGGACCTCAGATCTTAGGTGTGGAACGCAGGACACCCTGTGAATCTGACATCACCGTGCATAACCAAAGCGAAGGGAACAGGGCCCCAGACACTTCACCAGTGGTGTGGTCATTCCAGGGCAAGGATAACCCGGCCGCTTACAGGGACACTGGCTATTGGCTCTGTCTGGCCACACAGTATGTCCTGTTTGTGGAACTGAGATCTCTCCCACACCAGTTACCCACAGAAGGTAGGAAAGGCCTCCCAGATGGTTATTATTAATCTTGGGCCATAGCCACACTGGTCTCCAAAGTGTGCCAGGGTACTGAGGAGCCAAGCTCAATGCCATCCTCAGCCCCAACACCCACTCACATCAGGCCTCCTTGCTACTAACTCGCTATAATTGACTAGATTTATTGTGTACTCTGAGCCACTCGCCCTGTTTTACTGCCAAAGAAAGAGAGGGAGGGAGGGAGGGGAGAGGGAGAGGGGGGAATTAATGAGCTTTGTCTGTGAAGTGTTCTCGGAGTGAGCCCTGTTCGCCTCCTGCAGGAAGGGAAGGCATTGCACCCGCCTAGGAGAGCTGAGCCTGTTGGGCCACCTAGGTAACGTCTGGACGACACTCGGTCTTGATCCTGTATATGAAAGTTTGCAATTGTCCTCAGCAACCAGGGTCAGGCGGATCACAGGTCACAGGTGTGAGGAGGGAGCCGTCACAATGGCCTTGGCTCCACCTTTTTGATTTCCGTTACCCCAGGTTTCTCGTTAGCTTTTATTTAATGAGCACTTATTGAGGCCCTACTAAGTGCATGGTACTGTTTCACCCATTCTGAGAGATAAATGGAGTCCCCTCCCTCCCCCGCGCCCCAGGTGCTTATGGGCCACTCAAACTCCAGAAGCAGACACTCACTGAGAGACCAGGCAGAGAGCCCAGAAGAGGACAGAACAGTCTTTGCTTCCTCAAAGGACGTCGTTTAATAATGTTATTTAGGAGAATTTTGGCAAGCACTTGAAAGCAAAGCTATTGAAGGAGGGAGGAGCATGCAGCCTAACCACCCTAACCAAGCAGCACTTTGGCTCCACGCTGAGGTCAGAGTTAAGCTTCTGAGGTTGAGGACACGGGGCCAGCATCAGAGGTCTGTGCAAGCCTTGCCGCCCCAGTCTTATCAGCCTGCGCTCTTCTGTTCTAGGCCAGCAGTCCGGATCCCAGGAACTCATCAATGTCTGGGAAAAGGGCCCGCGGTGCGCAGAAGGGAAATCTGGGGTTGCAGGGCTGCGAGCCCGAACCCGTAGGACCTTGCCGTGCCCACCCGTTGAGAGCTCCGCGGGGCGCCAGCGACCCGCGTGCGCCGCTCTCGGTCGCCTGATTCCGACACCCCGCGGAGCGGTGCTGGTGCAGCGCGAGAAGGACCTGTCAGCCTACAACTGGAACTCCTTCGGCCTGCGCTATGGCAGGAGGCAGGCGGCGCGGGCGGCGCGGGCAGCAGCGCGGGGCTGAGCGGGCAGCAGCGCGGGGCTGAGCGCAGGGCGGCGGGTGGATTGCGAGCCCAGTCTGCCAGCCTGTAGGGCTGGGGCAGGGGGGCTTCTGGACCGGGGCAATAAAGCAATACTGCTGTCTCACTGCGTGTGATTCCTCCCTGACATCTGCGAGCAGTGCACATGGGACAACGGGTTCTCTTCTCTCTCAGTTGCCTCTCGGTTGATTTCAAGATGTCTCTAGTGCCAAAGTCGGTGTTTTGAAACTAATGGTTAAGGAAGGTCCCTGCTGGTCCCCAGTCTGTTGCAGATCAATGTTTTGAAAATATAAAATAAAAAAATTAAGGGGCTGGAGAAATGACTCGGCTGTTAGGAGCACTTGTGGCTCTTCTAGAGGATTCGTGTTTGGTTCCTAACACTCAGTGGACGCAGCCACCTGCAACTCCAGCTTCGAGGGATCTAGAGCCTTCTCCTGACCTCTTGGGCATCTACCCACATACGCACATACCGTAAGACAGACAAACAGACACAGACAGGCATGCATACACTAATTAAAAATAAAATAGATCTTTACATTAAAAAATAAATTGCTGAAGAGTTTAAACCTAAAGAGGTCACCAATTGGATGCCACTTGACAGCAAGATAAATGTTGATCTTTTTAAAAATACATATCTATTAGAATGGAGTTTTTGTTTGTTTATTTTGAGATGGTTTCACTATGTAGCCCTAGCTGGCCTGGAACTCACTAGCTAGACCAGGCTGGCTTGCAGAGATCTACCTGCCTCCACCTCTCAGTGCTGGGATTAAAGGTGTGCCACCACTCCCAAGCCCAAGATCAAGGTTCTCTAAAATGTTCTGAAGCGGCCCTTCTAGTTCTGAGACTCCCTTCTTTCCTGGCGGAAGTTTTGCTGCACACATTGAATGGTAGCAGAGTCGGACACAGACCCATTAAGTTCCTTCCCTTCAATTTCCTCGTATCAGTCAGCTTGGCAGAATGATCTGGAAGGACAGTGCCAATCACTGCCCTGTGTGCAGAGGAATAACTATCACCTGAGCTGACCACCAGGCTTCTGGAGGGCTGCCTGGCCCCTGGGCATGGAGGTGCAAGGGACATCCCCAGTGTCCATCTCTCCCAGGGAAGCTCTTCGCGTAGGCCCATCCCCGACCATGGACGTGTCTTCTGGTCTTCACAGTAGCCTGCTGAGGACCTGGATGGACAATGACCCATGGAGTACAGCCTGTGACAGTAAGCCTAATGGTTCTTAGCCCTCGTCATAGCTGCACCTTCGAGACTCTTTAAAACGACAACGTTCAACTCCTGGGAACCCAATAGCTGGGGAGTAGAAATTTGGGTAGAAAAAGGTAGAGTTTGTCATTAGGAAACCCAAAAAACCCTATCCTCCTGCCCATGAGATGCCTCAGCCTAAGCTGAGAGCCTTGGGGTCATCTAGTTCACTTACCTGGGAATTATAGTGTCTCCTTACCCCCATACTGTGAAGTGCTACAGAGTTCTGCCCATCACAGAAACCAGGACTACACAGGATGGAGGCAGAGCTATGTTGCTATGGCAACACAAGAAAGGCTGTCATGGGAAAATGACAACTCACCCCCATCCTCATCTTTCTCCTTGAAATTGCCCTCCAGGATCCGCTGTGAGCTCATGTTGAAGCATGTTGTGTCAGCAGGGTGACACTGTTGATACTGGAAAAGGCACCCCAATAGTATGTGTGTGTTGCCAGCAGTGTGAGCTGCTGATATTGGAAAGGGCACCCCAATAGCATGTCTGTGTTGCTATAGCTTGTGGGAAGGAATAAATTCAGCACCTATTCCTATGAGTGTTGTTTTTCTCAGACCAGTTCTTTCATCTGGTGGATCTTGGAGGTAATAAAGATGATGGACCTCTGAACTCTGCTCTCAGCCCAGTTGTTATAAATTCCTGTGGCTCCTTCTACCCACCCCTTTGTTGTTGAGGCAGGAGGATTGCCACTTTTGGGTCAGGACAGTGCAGCCTGTTCTCTGCTATGGGAAGCAGGCCTTTCTGTGTGGTACTGAAGGAGATAAGAGAAACTGCATGCAGGTACATGTGTGTACCTGGATGAGCCAGGTATGGGGCAGGCCCCGACCAGATTACATGCCTCGCCAGCCCTCAGCACCACCAAGTGCCTCCCGAGCTCTCTGCTGTAGATGACTCAGAGGTTACTGCAGCAGATAGTAGAAAGCAGAGTTGGTTCTATGTCGCATGCCTCTTGACTCTAAACTGCCACCTGCAAGACTTTGGGTTTTCCAGTTCTCGGCCCCATTTCTCCAGAAAGGCTGGGGTCTCCATGGGACACAAGAGATCTTTGCCTTCATGTGACTCCAATCTTAACTTTCAACCTGCTCTCCAGATTGAAGGAAGGGCAAGGAGAGAAAGGAAATTGTGAATGAATATACTATTATACGGCCCCAAAGTTCCCAGAACCCTCTCCAGAGTTCATAGGTTCGAAGGCAGAGATGCATAGGGGCTTTCAAACCTAAAGTTCCCAGGAGTAAGGCATCTAGAGGGCACGGGCATCCTTCACTGTGGGAATGAGTCTGCTCCAGGCTCCACCCCTCTTGAGGAGCCTCCCACCCCTGAAGAAAGAAATACAGTGGCCAGGGTTAGGAGGGGAACAGGGAGATTCTGGCTTCTACTGACACTCTTAGTTCACAATCAGCGTTGAGAACCTACAGTTTATCAAGCAAAGGTTACCTCATTTCTTCTTCACAGTGGCATACGGAGATGGGAAGTATAAACTCCATTGGTAGAGAAAAAACAGGCTCAGAGAGGTAGGTGAAATGAGCCCACATGAGGTTCCTGAAAAGATACAGTCAAGAGGAAGGCACATTCCCACGTGCCCACCTTCTGTCTCCAGTCAGGGTCATCTTCCTGCAGTCCCCCCTGAAACAGCACCCCTACCCAACTCCTGTCTGTCCAGGGATTTGCCTTAGGCTGCAGATCCAGGAGCCAGAGTGACACCACCAATAAGGTTCCCAGAGCAGGGGAGCCTCAGCCCTGCCTTTTGCCTCTGCCTCCTCTCTCGGTCAACAGCTTGCCTGAGCCCAGGTGTGGTCACCAGAAGACTAAGGGCATCAAGTCTGAAGAGCCAATCTGCTGTTCCTGAAGTGCTTCTGTTTCCCTCTTTTCTCTCAGAGGCAGCAGAGCCCAACATGGTTCCTGGCTTGGATCAAAGTGGATGCCTAGGGTAGCGCTGGCTTCTCTCGTGGGAGGGAATAGGACAAGGCAAGTAGCCATACGGTCATTAACTCGGGTTGTGCCTTCTTGTGATGTCCTTAATATCAGTCTGATGTAGTCTGCTGCTACCCCTTTAGCACGTTACATCACAGGAAGTAAAAAGTGCAACCCTTGAGTCATTTGTGCTGACCTGGCCATGTTTCAGGTCAGGCCCCACATTTTAGTCCCTCAGTAGTCAACAGTGGAGGAAGGGTGGGTCAGACCCTTGCGAGAGCCACTTCACTTAGCTTGTGCAGTGTTACTGGTCAACAAGAATGACCTCAAGGAGCAAGGGTTCATTTTGGCTCACAGTTTGAGATGAGACAGTCCTCGAAGGTGGGGTGGCAAAGCCATGAAGCTGCTGTCACATGGGCTCACTTCCTCTTTTTTATTTAGTCTTGGACCCAGGGAAGGGGACCACCCACATTCACAGTAAGCCTTCACTTCTCAGTTAAAACTCTGTGGAAACATCCTCATAGACACATAGAGGCGCGTTTCCATGGAGATCCTAAATCTGATCACGGCGACAACGATTAATCACCATGACTCCCAAGGACAGAGAGAAGGTTTAATAAGGGAATAAATAGATAAATATAATTAAAACAAAACAAAATAAAACCAGAGCTGGCTAGATGCTTCAGTGGGCAAAGGCTCTTGCCGCCAAATCTAATGACCTGAGTTCTAATGCTGGGACTTACATGGTAGAAGGAGAAAACGAACTCTCACAAGCTGACCTCTGACTTCCACAGGTAAGCATGTCATGCTGGCGCCCAATACCCCCCATACACACATAAGTAATACAGGTAATTACCACATATTTTACAAAGAAGAGAAACAACGTTAAGATTTTGAGGATGGAAACTACATGGGGGTGGGTGACAGAGCAAAGGAAGTTACAGCTACAAAGTCAAGAAGAGCTCCTGACTCAAAGCCAGTACCCAGGCTGTGCCTCTAGATGGCAAGTGTTAGGTGTGGATAAAGCGTGGCCTGCAAACAGGAGGCCAACTGACAATTCTGTATACAGCCTTTGGACTTAGTATGGTACCCTCCCTGTCATCCCCAGCCAACAGGCCCAGCCTTTCCTGCTAGCTTAGTATCCTACATGGAAGAGGCAGTTTCCTCCCTGGAAGACGACACGAGAGGAGAGAGCCCTGCCTGGGCAGAGAGAGTGGCTGTGGAGACGGACTGTGTGGATGCTTAGGGGAGGCCTGAGTTCCTTTCCTCTCTCTGCTCTAGGAACCCAAGCAAACAGCAAGGCTTGTGTCCCTGAACAGGAGATAACAAGTCCAGAGAAAAGACCTTCCGGTACTGGAGCGTGCTCCAGAGAATGGTAGCACAGAAACCTACAGTGGGCACAGCCAACTGGGAGAATTGCTGGTGCAGGTTCCAGACCCTTCTACCTGCCCGGCTCTTAACCGTGTGAGAAGAGAGGTAGGGAGACCCAAGAAAGCCTGGTGTCCAGAAGACCAAAGCAAATGGAGAAACAGAGGATGCAGAAAGTGTAGAGGGCTCTTTCTTTCTTTCTTTCTTTCTTTCTTTCTTTCATTTATTTTTTAAACAGAGTCTCTCTACATAGTCCTGGTTATCCTGGAACTTATTATTTAGGCTGTTTCTTTTTTCCTTCTTTCTTCCTTTCTTTCTTTCTTTCTTTTTTAAATTTTATTTATTTATTTTTTAAACAGTGTCTCTCTACATAGCCCTGGTTATCCTGGAACTCATTATTTAGGCTGGCCTCAAACTCACAGAGGTTCATCTGCCTCTGCCTTCTGAGTGCTGGAATTAAAAGTGTGCACCACCACACCCAGCCAACGACATTTTAAATGTATAGTTGAAACATGAACTTACCATCATAATTGTGGGTAAGGTGGAAAGCTCGATAGTATTAAGTATATTCCCATGTTTGTGCAACGAAGCTTTTCATATCAGAGATAGCATTTTAAATTATTCTATAATCAATATCTTACTGGGGAGAGGTAAGAGGAAAAAATTGCATCTATAAAAATATAAAAGATGAAATAAAAACAGGAAGAGGCAGGTCGAAAACTTGGGAAGTTAAACACATAACAGCAAAATTAAAAAAAAAAAAGAGTTGGAACATTCAGGTAAGGAATGCTGGGACAACAAACAAAAAGAAACCAGGAGATAAAACATCAAAATCTTAGAGAAGCAGAAGCTACAGAACCCTTTAGTTCTCGGAAGAGAACGGAGAAAGGAGAGAAAAGAAAATGGACTCCAGGAAAACTTCCAGAAGAGAAACATGGTCTGCAGGCCCAGGTAGGGGTGTGGGTGGGGTGCTTGTAGAACATCCAGGCCATAGTAGGATTCAGTTTGCGACCGGCTGCTTAGTGTAAGTGCAGGCCGTACAGAAATGCTTTGCTTCTCCAGGCCTAGAAATGTTTCTTTCTCCTGACCCCTTTTCAAGGAGCTCTGAGAGCCTACGCCAAACTTAGGCAAGGATGGAAACTGAAGAAGTCCCCAAACAATGGGGACAGAAGCGAAGAGAAACCCAGTGTGACTCTCGGCAGTCCAGACACCAGTGTGTGGGACCAGGTGCAAAGGGCTTCGGAGCAGAGTTAACGGGGTCATGGAAACCCAAAGGGGCATCAGTGATTGGGTTTAAGGAAAAGCATACACCACAGGGATAACTGTAATACACAGGAAAAAAACAGAATTTTATCCAGAATAATGACACACACTTTAATCCCAGCACTCAGGAGGCAGAGGCAGGCGGATCTCTATGAGTTCAAAGCCAGCCTGGTCTACGGAGTGAGTTCCAGGACAGCCAGGGCTACACAGAGAGACTCTGCCTCAAAAAACACAGGAATTTGTCTTGTCAAAACCTGGAGGATAGACTGAGACATAACCTCTCCTACTGTGAGAGTTTAATTTAAAAAAATCATCAAAATTAACACTGAGAATTTGCAGCATGCATATAACAATGTTTAGGAATATAGATTCCCCATGACCAAGTAGGGCAGAATGGCCAGGGAGTGAGTAGGGGAGCTGTGGTCCTTGGAGAACAGGGCTGAGGGTAAGCAGAGGACTGGAGAATGTCAGTTTTCATCATAAATGCTTTTTAAATTAGAACAGCTTTCCTATTCTTGGCCTAGCTTGCTCCCTGCTTGGTGAAGCTCAGATCACACCCCCTAGCACCGCCGTACAGATCCCCCTTGCAGCACCCACTGGTGTCTATGTGGACACTGATGAGCCCTCTTTCTGCCACACCCTCCTCTGCAATCTGCCCCTCCCCACCACCTCCAGGTTCTTCAATACCAGAGATCCCCAGTGGAAGTTGGGAAAGTCTGCGTTTGTAGCTTTCCTGTGTCGGGGTGCAGTGTCAGGCTCCATTACACTGATACACTGTGTTTCAGGAAGTTTCCACTAGGCTCTCCCACAGACCCCCTGCTCCCTTGCCAACTCTTTCCTCCCCCATCCTCTGCAGCTCCTGAGGCCTAGGAGACTGACCTTCAGTTTCTTTGGGTCACGGCTTCACCAGGTCTCAGGTTGGGACAATCCCAACCCAATGGCTAAACCCCCATCCCCACCAAGGTCCCCACAATGAATAGACTAGGACACATGGTTCCCCACCCCCATCCCAGCCCCAAGGTTCTGTCCCAACCACAACACCTTGCCTGGGCTCTGAGTAATGTCCACCTACACAAGGCAGCCCTGGGTGGCTATTCAACTCTATTCTGGGCCTTTCTCTCTCAAGGTCCTGGTTGCTCATCCCTGCTGAGTTCAGCATCAGCTCTCTAATTGAAAATTTTCTGAAGAGCCAGCTGGGTCCTTGCAAGAATGGGAAACAAAGCAGGCGGTTGAGGTAGGGTACAGGGAGGGGGGCAGAGGGAAGAGGACACAGGAGGAAGCCGTGTCTTTTTCCATCTTTCTTCTGCGTATCCACTTGCTATTTATGAACAGGAACAGGGCTGGACCAGAGATGACTGACTCTCAAACACTACACTGGATGAGCCCTTTTCTCATCAGGAACTAGTCCCTGGGCATGTGTCATATTACATACTGATGGCCAGGAGAGAATCCATGCCCCTTTCAAAACCACAAACAAGGTTTTTGATACCGCTCAACCCTCCCCCTTCCACCTCCAGTCTTCCCAAGCCACCACAGCCACCATCTAAACAGCCAACTCTCATTATCATGGAGGCGGATGGGATTGGAAACCAAATTAAGACCACCTCTTGACATCACTGTCTCTGGAGAGATTCCCTGGCCGTCAAAGCCCCATCCCCAGTCCTGGACGTACTGACCATAGCCTCTGAAGACCAGTGGGAAAGTTGGGCTCAGCTAGATTTATGCTTCTCCTGCTTGGTTCTCACACCCACTCTGCCCCATAGGCAGAGAGGGGACCAACACAACCCTCTCCTCCACCCCTACTCTGCTCCACTTCCTTAACCTTGACCTTGAGATGACGTGATACAGCCTGGTGCTAGAAATGGCATCATGGGGAGTCCTATGAGAAGAATTAGACCCCTGGACTAAGGGCCTCAGAGATGACCTGATAAGGGTCTTAAACACACTCTGTCCCATGGTCCAGGATGCCAGAAGGTCCTGGAGAGAAAGAAGGACTGCTGAGCTATCCGCCCCCTCCCCCCCCCCGCCAACAATAGAAATGGCAGAGGGTCAGGCAGACCAATGGGCTGAGCCCGACAGAGAGGATCAACTGTAACACTGGAAGGCTTTGGATCAGCTCAGCCTCTCCCACCTGGGAAGCCTCTGAGCATCAGCCTCGGTGTGACCATCAAGGGTCCCAGGACACCCACATGACTCCAGACATTTGTGCTCCTTCATGTGGAACCAAGACCAACCTGGTCTACAAACAAGTTTCAGGACAGCCAGGACTGTTACACAGAGGAAACCCTGTCTCAAAAAACCAAATTTAAAAAGCATCCATATCTCACCCTAATATACTCATGAAGGTCCTGCCTCTGTGTGTTGTGGTCTAACCTGGGCTAGAGAAGCCCTAAGAAGCTATGCCCCTGTCTGTAGGTTTGGCATCACTTCCTTTGGCAAGGCTGAAGCTCAGCATCCATCTCTTTTGACTCCCATCGGCTTGCCCATCCATCCTAACACCACAAGGGAAGTGACAAGGTAGAACTTCAGCTTGTCCTCCCTCCGTTCTGCAGCGTCAGCATCCTCATCTGAACAGAAGCTGTGCCTATGTCCTGGGACTGCTAAGGGGTCAAAGCCTGCTAGAGCTGCCCAACCAAGGCGGCTGGTGGGATCACCAGTCCCAACGACCCCTTCCCATTTCTTCTCTCCTTGTGCTTGCTCCCTCTCCTCTAGGGCTTGGGAAGAGCAGAGGGAGGAAGGGAAATGGTAAGTGGGCCAACTACTCTCCCCAGCCACGGCAAATAACAGTCATGATGGAAAAAGGACATCATCAGTTTTAAGTCACTGCGCTGAGATTCATGAGGAACTCTGTCTCAGCAGGGGCCTCAAGGTGTGGAGAGTGATATTTGGGGGCAGGGCTCCAGCATCTGTGTGGCTGCACCCTCTGTCTGTGAGTTAGGATACACTGCTTGTCCTCTGGGTCTTGGTTTCCTCTTGCATCCCTGAGGGCACTGGTCCATTTGCCTCCCAGGCTGACGTAGACACCGGGAGATGACCTTGGCCTTCTAGCCCTGCTTCTCTTCTTGGACCCTCTCCACTCGCTCACTGTGTTATTACTGGACTTGTGGGTCCTGCCCTGCCATTTATTACGGACTTCGGCTCCCGACTTGCAGACTTCCTCCACCCTGTGCCTTCTGTAATCCTCCCCAATGACATCACTAACCACGCAGATGGTGACCTGGCTGTACCCTGACCTCCTAAATCCCTGGGTGGCTGATTGTGATAGCACATGCCAGTAGGAAATGCCGACGCAGCAGAGATGAGAGAATCACAAGTTCAAGGCAAGCATAAACTACATCTTTCAATGTGTGCTGGCCATTTGGTGTAGAACTCTCTAGCTCCTTGGACATCCCATTCCCAACAGCATCACCTCTCTTCTGTCTCAGCCATCACCCACATCCAAGGCTGCACTTATCACAAGGCACCACGCCACCTGCAGACTAGCAAATGCCCCACACTCCTCCCACTGGCCACCCCAGCCTGGACTCAGCTATTGGCACCACCCCTGCTCTCTCTTCTCATTTTATAGCTTGTTCCATCTTAATTTCCCTCCTTTGGCCCATAGTTTTTTGGTTAATAATATTTTGTGTTGGGTGTGGGGACATACACCTGTAATCCTAGTACTTGAGAAACTAATACAGAAGGATCATGACTTTGAGGCCAGACTGGGCTATATAGTAAGATTCAGTCTCAAACTTCTCTCTCTCTCTCTCTCTCTCTCTCTCTCTCTCTCTCTCTCTCTCTCTCTCTCTCTCTCTCTCTCTCTTGCTAAGACTGTAAATTCCTTTGTTCCTTATCACTGACTCAACCCTAGAGTAAAGCCAGCCACATGTTTCCTGTGTCTGTGTCTAAGCAGCTGGGGGAACTGTTACGTGACCTTTTCCTGAGGAGACACGAGCATCTACTTACTCCAGATAAGCCACCAACAGGCCAAAGTGTGATTCCACTGAAGTTCAATCTGGTGAACCGACGAGTTTACTAGGCTTCCTTACAAAGCCGGAGTGATTCTAGAGCAGCTATATCATCGAAAGGTCTCACCCCAGCACAGACGATGACTCCCCGAGAGCTGCACAGGCGGAGAGCCTCCTTCAGGCCACCTACAGTCTCTGCACCCCAGCACCTCCACAGACCACACAACTACTTGCAGCTTGGCTGAATCCCCTACACCTGGAAGGCAGGTCTAGGAAGGAACAGCTGAACTCTCAAGGGAGGGTCTAATGACCTCAGCTCCTCTTTCTAGGAAGGTTCAATTTTCAGGGTTGCTAGCAAGTAGCTGCAATTGCTCTGATGAAGATCTAAAGGCAAATGTGTTGACAGGACAGTGTGCTCTAGGCCCTAGGGGATCAGGAATGGAGCAAGCTGGCTTTCTGTGCAGTCCTGGGCTCCAACTATTAAACATCTCCAGCCTCTTCAATCCTCTGATTTCCCAGGTCAGCTTCTGCATTCCCTACAATCATTTCCAAACCATTGCTGCTTTCCTTGCACCTACTGGCTGGAGAAGATTACAACCTCGGGAGCAAGAAAGTCCATCAGCTCCCAAACAAACCAACTGCTTCCACACTGCCTTCCTTCTGCTCCTGAGGAGGGGTCACCCACTCGTGTGTGGAGTCATTAGTCCCGCCTCTCCCTTTTATCAAGAGATCACAGTAGCAGTGGGGGTGGGGGTGAGCGGCTATACTAGATTGCCTCCCTCTCCTCCTTCTGGTCATTCTGAGTTACTATTTGAAGTTGTCTTAGGGTGTGGTGGCACACAACTTTAATCCCAGCACTAGGGAGGCAGAGGCAGATGGATCTCTGAGTTCAAAATCAGCCTGGTCTACAGAGCACATTCTAGGACAGCCAGGGATACACAGAGAAACTTTGTCTCGAAAAATCAAAAAGGAAAAACTAGGAGTGACCTATGTGGTCACTCCCTCGTGGCGGTCACTCCCTCATGGCAGATTGTTTCTCCAGGCTGGTCCACTGGCGCTGGGTTCTGGTCTTGCTTGCTGTCTTCTCCTGGGCTCACGGCATTCACATCTGTGGCAGAAGATGCAGAAGCTTTTCCCCCAGGTCATTTGTTATCACCTCTGGGATTTCTCAAAAGAAGCCCACACCCAAGATGCCCTCAGACCCAGGATCTCCCCCAGCTCCCTTCCCTTCCACTACACAATCACCGGGATCCCAGCTGTCACTCCCTCAGTCTCTACAACCATGGGCCTTGCAGGTTCCTCCCAAGTCCTCTAACTTCCAAGCCCACCCACCCTAGCACAGGCACACACCAGTGCTGTGGCCCTCTCATTGATTGGCATGGGTCATGCCGTCCTGAACCAACCCCAAGTCCTTGCTAGTCCATAAAGCCAAGGTATCTTTGCGAAATGTGCTGATTACACCATTCCTTCCCTGACCATCAAGGGTTCCTCACTGTTCTGTAGGTAAACCTACAGCTGCTTAACGTGAGTTTGGTGGGACCCAGGTTACTCAGAACACTACTCGGCTCTGTAAGGTACTCTGGGTTCCCACCCAGTTTATAGTTTGACTCTGACACATACTGACACATACTGTCACATGACTTTGGGCAAGTTACCTGAACCTTTCACCATCTAACAATGGAACTAGCTCACACGTGAGATGCAGGGGCATTAAGTTTATCAAGCACCTATAGTAGTGCCTGCTACACATAGGCATTCAGTAAGAGGCATTCACCTGTGCACCCCAGAGGTGGGGCATCTCTTTCCACTCGCTTTCTCTGTTCTAGAAAACACTGACTTTTTCCTGGGCCTGACTTCATCACATTTCCACTCCACAGGGCCTTTGCACATGCTTCCATTGAGTCTTGTTTCCTTTCCCTCTTCAACTGCTCATTTCCTGTGCAGCCAGCAGGTCGCAGCTCAAGTGTGATCTCCTGGGCGGAGCCTCTGGAACCCCCTGCCACATGCTACTCATCAGTACAACTGTGTGTACATATATATATATATATATATATATATATATATATATATATATATATGTATATATATATATGTTGTACAATATATTTGTAAATATATATTTATTTGTTTCATTCATTTGTTATTTTATACTCATGTGTCAGAATAATAATCCTTTCTCCAAGGCTCTGGGCTCGGCAAGCAGAAATTAATTTTTGTCAACTTTATAACTCTAGCATCTAGGCCAGGTGTGGTGGCACGTGCCTTTAATCCCTGCACTTGGGAGGCAGGGGCAGAGGCAGGCATATCTCTGAGTTCAAGGCCAGCCTGATCTATAGAGCAAGTTCCAGGACAGCCATAACAAAACAAAACAAAAATCTCCAGCCACCAGCAAAGAGCCTGACATAACAAAAGCTAAGTGAATGCTGGAGAGAGAAAGAGAGAGAGAGAGAGAGAGAGAGAGAGAGAGAGAGAGAGAGAGAGAGACCTCCGATGCCTAGAGACATGCATAATCAATGTTTGTTTAATCTGACAAGAAATCTCCTTTGGGGAAAGTTCTCAAAAGTCCTTCCCTGTCTCCAGGTGGCTGAAAATTTTCAAAGGCCCCACACGTGGGAGGGGATCATCTCCATGGTGAAGACACATTCCTTAATGCACATCATCGTCTTTGCTGCCCACAGCTGGCAGAACAGCACTCATGACGCAGACTTAAAATGCTGGTGCATCTGAGCCAGGCCTGCCCTCGGGGTCCACCTAGCTGCTTCATGGGGGACCCAGAGAAGAGAAGAGAAGAGTCCAATCTCAGTGTCTCGATGTCACACAGCAAGTTCTTGGTAGAACCTAGGGCTCCTCCCTGCTCATTGACAGTCACTGGTCCTCTTATTTGATAAGCAGCAAGCTCCACATGTGGCCAAGAGGCAGCGGCACACACGTAACTTGGCTGCAAAGGGATGGAGGGCACACCCCGGAGGAGGGCTGGCAAAAGGCCACAGCAGAAGACGGCCCATGCCAGTCAGGGTCTCCCTCATGGAAAGGGTGGGCTATTTGGAGTGGTCCCTAAGAAATCAGCAGGGAGAAGGGAAGAGAGAGCTCCTTAAGGGGAATGAGTACTGCCAGCCTGGGGCACCTAGGGGTCAGGTGCATTTAGATAGCTCTGCCAGGCTGTTGTAAGTCCACGGGAGGAAGGAGGAAGGTAGAGAGACAGGTCTAAGGGAGTGAAGGGCCAGAAGGAGGGGGTGAGCTGGAAACCAGCTGCCGTTGAGACATCCTCCCCAGTCCTTGAGAGCTACCCTTCCCTCTGCCATCGTCAACCCCTAGAGGGGACATTCCATCCCATTCCCTGATGCCAGAGGTTAAATGAGATGTTACTTTTCCCACCAAGCAGCGGCCAAATGGAATCAGCTATGATCAGAATGGAAGACTGGAGCGGAGTTAGGAGGAGCCAGCCAGGGGTAAGGCAAAGGTTAACGCAGAGGATGCAGCCTGGAGCATAGGTGGTGGTGTTTGTGTTGCAGCTTAGCGGCCCAGGTTCTACACTCTCTGTACCCTGGGACCTCATGCCTGAGCAATATAGCTCCTCATCAGCCTCTTCCTAAGCCAGAGGTGGCAGGGCCAGGCCAAGCAGAGACTCTAGTGTCACCGGGCTCAGCCACGCTTCCCACACCAACAGTACACACATACATACACACACACACACACACACACACACACACACCCTGCTCGGTTACTCCGCTCTGCCTCCAGGACCTGCTTATCCCTCACCCACCTAGCTTGGTCTCACGAGATAGGATTTATGAGGACTTCCCTGCCATGGTTCCTGGGGGGGAAATAAATCACAGCAGAGCCTGTGTGTGTATAAAAGAAGGGTCATGGGCTCCGGAGCTACAGAGACCTTAGGAAGCCTTGACTGAACCAGATGGACGGAAGGAGGATGCCTCTCTGGGGACTCCTGTTGATGCTCTGGAGCTCTGGTGCCTTCAGTCTCCCCACAGACACAGACGCCTTTGGACGGTAACTTGGGCAGGGGGCGGGGAAGGGTATGGGACTGGCTAATGCTCTCGGCCTTCAGGTATGTTGGGCCACCAGTTCTTAGGGATGTGAAGTCCTGCTCTGAGAAGTTCAGTGACTTGCCCAACGCCACACTAGTCAGCCATATCTAATTAGACCTGGAAGGTGCTGTCTTTGGATTCTCATCAGAGGACCACACATTCCTGACCCCTACGTTCATCATGCAATGACCACGGAGGGCACGGGGCAAGTTAACCCTCCTGGACAAGGAGAATGGTGAAGAGGCCAGGGGCAGGGCCTCTAGATTCTTCCAGGTTAAATTCCCTGCTTCAATAGCAGCAGACAAAGCCAGCTCCAGAGAGCAGCAAGCTAATCTCACCAAGTCTTAGTGTGCCGTTTTAAAATAGGATCATAACAGAGCCTGCTTCATGGGGCTGCCTTGAAGATTTGATGAGATAATACATACAAAGCCGTGAGTGTCATGGCATTAGAAGCCATGGCCACAGATTGGATTATCACCGAGTGTAGTAAAGGAAAGGCTCCTGGCAGCCTCATGCAGAGAAGATGAAACATTCGTTCAGTGCATGTCTAGGCTTGTGGGAACAAGGTTTCTCTGCTGTTGTTGTTTTGGAGACAAGGTTTCTCTGTTCAGCTTTGGCTGTCCTGGAACTCGTTCTGAAGACCAGGCTGGTCTCTAACTCACAGAGATCCATCTGCCTCTGCCTCCCAAGTGCTGAGATTTAAGGTGTGGGAACAAGGTTTCTTACGGCAGGAGCAGGGAAGAGGCAAGACTAGGTTCACGCAGAGCCAGTGGAGACTGAGATGGGGGAGGGGTCTGGGGACGTCCTGAAGGATTCATTGTGGTAAGAGTTGTGAATCTTACAGGTGGTGGTGGTGCCTTTAATCCCAGCACTTGGGAGGCAGAGGCAGGTGGATCTCTGAGTTCAAGGCCAGACTGGCTACAGAGTGAGATCCAGGGCAGCCAGGACTACACAGTGAAACCTTGTCTCAAAAAAAAAAAAAAAAAAAAAAGAAAGAAAGAAAAGAAAAGAAGAGAAGAGAAAAGAAAAGTTGTGAATCTGTCTGGTGTGGGATCTTATAGATTAATCCATTCTAATCGTGGCCCCAACCCTGAGCACCCATTTTGCAGATGAGGATACTAGGGATGTCCTCACAGAAGGTCTGAGACCCCTGGCCTTTGTTTCCAAAGCCTGCCCCTTCTTCACTCCCAGGTTTGCAGAGAGCCGCTGCTGCAGTAAGAGCATCGTACTTCCTAGCACCCCATCCCAAGGACAAAGGCCTAAGCAAACCAAAGCCTGTGAGAGGGAGAGTGGACTCAGAGGAGGGCAGGAGTCAGGCTCTGTCCTACCCTTGAGGGGTCTGAGCAATGTTTCTCTTCTCAAGGTCTTTGCCTTACATACACACCACATCCAACTTCCAAGCCGAAGGCAGCCAGCTTAACCTGAGCAGTGACAAAATACAGCCATCAAGATCCCAGAGGCTGGAGGGGTTAGAGAACACTCAGAATCACACAGCATGTCCTCAGCACCACGTGTCCTCACTATGCCATAGGCTAGGAAAATGGCTCCTTGGGTTGGCATCCTTGGGGTTGCCATCCAGGTATGCTCTGGTCATGACTTGAAGGACTAAGGCTCTAGGAGAGGAATGGAAGAGGATTTGTTTTCTTTCTGAGACAGGGCCTTACTGTAGAGCTTGGAACTCACCATATAGACCAGATTGGACTCAAGGTCACAGAGATCCTCCTTCCTCTGCCTCCTGAGTGCTGGAATTAAAGAAATGCAGAAAACCCACAACACAGAGGGGTTTTCTAAAAGAGGAAAGACCACAGAGTATAGCAAAGCAGGGGTCTGTTCAGGAAATGTTGGGGAATAGACCTTGTTTGGGTATATTTTCCTTTCCTCCTGTAAGGCGTGGGAATAATGAAAGCACCTATCGTGCGGGATGGCTGGGATCAAATGAAATAAGCGTGAAGACACTTGTGAAGAGTAGACTGTGGTGGGACTGCAAGTCCTTCGTGCCAGAGATTACGAAGATAGGCGTGAGATAAGCGAAGCAGGCAAAGCAGGGAGGCTGAGGGCACTGAGTGCCAGGAAGAACGTTTAGGACTCACGAGGGAGAAGAAACAGGGTTCCTCTGTGTGTCTGGGAAAGTACACCGCCACTGAGGTGGGCTCGTGCCAGAGTTCCCTGGCTCAGGGCTCAAGGCACCTCTTCCTCTGACTCGTGTCTGTCTGGGCCTGGCAGGCCTGGGTAGGAAAGACAACCAAGCCGAGCATGGACTCTCTGTTCGGCATTTCTGAGTCATCTTCACCCCTGTGAGCCTTCAGTGTCTCTGCTGAGAAACAGGGAGCTAGCTGTCTGGTGGTTTGTATGCGGACCTGGGCCAGGCAGCTGCTCGGTGGTCAGGAGCAGCCCTGTGGGCCGCTGTTTGTACACCTCGTTATCTCTGCCAGCCAAAGGTGACTGGAGGACAGCTGATATGAGGCGAAGGGCATGGGATTCAGGCCCAGGACATATCATTCCCCGGGCGAGGCACACAGGCAATCTATAGACGCTGGCCCATCTGAATCTGGCTGGGTTCAGTGGGTGCGCACTACCTGGCTCTGTGATACCCCAGGGGTCCCCAAGTTCCTGCAGCCTGCTGTGGACATCTGCTGCCACCTATGGGCCCCACGTGGCACTGCCTACCCTGTCAATCAGAGGACAGGTCAAGAGGCAGTAATGTCCCAATCCAGAACAATGTGGCACAGTGGTGTTGAACACATGATGATGATGATGATGGGTGGGTGGATGGAAAAACTGCCTTTTCTAATTAACATGAGACAACAGAAGAGATTTGGGGATTATTTAGTACCAGAATAAGGGACTCGAAGAGGCGTGTACATTCTCCTAAGAAACCTTGGGGTGCAAGAAGTGATTCTTAGGTGCATGGGAGAGGGCTAATGATTGACAAATCAAAAACAAGGAGTCTGGGCCCTGTCGATGTCAGGGGACTACGCAACTACTACTCCTCCTGTTTACCTTCCTCTACCCTGGAGCAGGATCTTGCTCAAGAAAATGCCCTCCGTCCGGGAAATCCTGAAGGAGCGTGGAGTGGACATGACCAAGCTCAGTGCTGAATGGGGGGAGTTCACCAAGAGGTCCTCCTTTGGCAATGGCACCTCCCCCGTGGTCCTCACCAACTACCTGGACGTGAGTGTCTACCCCTCTCTGGCCCGGCAGGCAGGGCTCTTTCCACACATGCTTGGCTGAGAACCAAAGAGCACCGAGAGCTCTATAGAACTCCTGCTTATGGTAGAGAAGTCTGTGGCTTTGTTAGTGGTGGTAGTTTGTTTCGTTTTGCTTTTGAGACATGGTCTCACTATGTAGCCCTGGCAGGCCTGGAACTCACTGTGTAGACTAGGCTGTCCTCAAACCTGCAGAGATCCACATGCCTCTGCCACCGTGTGCTTTCATGCCCAGCTATTTTAACCACTTTAACTGGCTTTCATGCCTCAGTGAGTCTGCTATATTCCAGGACAGCGGAGGATACTGCAGAACCCCCACATTTCAGCAAAGTGGAAAACCAAGAGCCAAGAGGGGGTCCAGGCAAAACTCCCAAACTCAAGGCTCCTGAGCCTGGGTCTTCACTTTTCTTCTACCCCTACAGACCCAGTACTACGGTGAGATTGGCATTGGCACCCCACCCCAGACCTTCAAAGTCATCTTTGACACAGGTTCCGCCAACCTCTGGGTCCCCTCCACCAAGTGCAGCCCTCTCTTCACCGCCTGTGGTAAGGGAGTCGGGCCTCATGTTCCTCCCTGAGCCCTTCCTGCTGCACTAACTCAGTTTCCCATCCTCCTGTGATCCTCTTTCCCTCAGCCCCATGCTCCTGATCCTAGAAAAAAAGAGAGAAAATGTCTCTCACCTTCCTGAATTGGCCACCATGGTGAATAAACCAACTTAGGGAAGTGCCTGGGCACCTGGAAGGCTGTTCCCCAGGGTTCCTAGGATTCAGTCAGGAACAATATTGCAAACCCAGAGTCCTGAGACTCTTCCAGTGATAGACTTAGTCAATGCCCCCACGCTAAGCACTTACTCTGTACCCAGAATCCTCTCTGGCACTATATCAATATTAGCAATGGCTATAGAATTCTTTGTTTGAAACCAAAGTTTCAGAAGCATAAGCACATAAGACAAAACCAAGAAACACTATCCTTGACCGGTGTGTATTTTTTCTAGACTGGAGACTCGGGAACCCCTGTGCCCCTACACACACACCATACCAGCCATGTCCACCACTTGCCCCGCTCCTGAGCCTAGGTCACTAACTCTCATGCTGATCTGAGCCTGTATCCCTCTGCTAGAGATTCACAGCCTCTATGACTCCTCGGAATCCTCCAGCTACATGGAGAATGGAACCGAATTCACCATCCACTATGGATCAGGGAAGGTCAAAGGTTTTCTCAGCCAGGACATAGTAACTGTAAGTAGGATCAGCCCTACTGACATCCATGGAGCCCATGTGGAGCAGGCTAGGTATCCCATCTTGGAGCCTGGGATGCTGAGGGACAACTTCCTTGGCAGCTTCTAGTTGAAGCTGCAGAGACCACAGCTGCAGTGAAGCAGACAGGCTGGCACTGCTTGTGGAGGCTTTGCATCTAACCCCCGTGTGGGCAAGCCTAAACCCCAGCTTCCAACCTTGAGACGAGTCAGACCAGGCTTGGAGTATTGTTGAGACTGGGGATCAGGGGTTTGCGGTGGGGCATGGTTTGCTTTCTTTTGGCCAGTGTCTAAACTGTGTTGGAATCGCTCGGCACTGCTGTGCCAGAACTAGGAAAAGACACATAGAGCCCCAGAGGGAATCTGTGTGAACCCTTCCTTCTCACCATGCCTGTGGAATTGGGTAGGGGCAGAAAAGGAAGCCCTGGTTATGATGGGGAAATCCTGAGCTTGGGCTGGTGGAGTGAGCCTGAAAACGGGCCTCTGGGAGGGGTGCATACCTGCCCCCAGCATAGATGTGTTGAGAGTGTACATGTAGACTTGCTGGGATAGTCTTAGCCACTTGCTGTACAGAACCTGGATATCTCTGGGGTCCCTGGTATGGAGCCACAGCAGACCCCAGCCAGGGTTGGGCAGTGACCTCCATCCCCTCTGGTTCTTCTCTCACAGGTGGGTGGAATCCTTGTGACACAGACGTTTGGAGAGGTCACTGAGCTGCCCCTGATACCCTTCATGCTGGCCAAGTTTGATGGGGTTCTGGGCATGGGCTTCCCTGCTCAGGCCGTCGGCGGGGTCACCCCTGTCTTTGACCACATCCTATCCCAGAGGGTGCTGAAGGAGGAAGTCTTTTCTGTCTACTACAGCAGGTGGGCCTTTGATCCCAAGGCCAAGGCAGGGAGGGGCGGAGAGCTGGAGGAATGGCAGGAGTCCAGGCCAGGATTTACATGCTCCTGATGAGGTGATCCATATCTAGAACCACACGCTAGTCAATTAAAATGAATGGAAATCAAACACAGAGTCCTTAGGGAGTGGCCACACAGACACAGCCAGCTTCGTGTCTTTGTTGGTACCTTTGTTTGTTCTCTCATTGATCCAGCCAGTGCTCTGTGCCTTGTGCTGTGGGAGGCTCCAGGGGCGCACAGTGAACAAGACAATCCCTACCCTCCATCCTCGTAGAGCTTGCTGTCCAGTAGGGGAGACAGGAAATGCAGCACGATGAACGCCTGGGGCACACCAGGCACCCAGTCCTGAGAGCTGCGGTGTTTTTCAGTTCTAAGCCGGGAATCTGTGCCGTTCAGCCGGCCTCAGGGAAGGTGCAGTCAGGGTCCATGCAGGGCTGGGATCTGCTGCCAATTTCTGCGTTTAGAAAGACGGTCAGAGCTGGTGGTAAAATCGTTAGGGGTAAGAACAGAGATCAGGGGCGCTGAGAGTGAAATGGAGGAGTGGAATCCAGAGCACACTCAGAGGAAGCAGGGGTCTCCAGATGGTGACTCTGGAAGACTTTGAGTGAATTAGACCAGTCAGGGGGTCCTGCAGTCAGCGGATGTCTGTATTTCACAGGGCGAAGGCAAGACCATAGATAGATAGATAGATAGATAGATAGATAGATAGATAGATAGATAGATAGATAGATAGAGGTTAAGAGCGGAAGTGGGTGTCAGAAAGTGTAGATCACAAAATATAGGCTGCTTTGGGAAATTCAACAGGGAAGAGGACGTGAGGCAGGGTGTGGGGTAAGATCCAGAGAGAAGCAGGGAAAGGGAGGTGGGTGTTCTAAATGCTAGAGGATGCTTGAGCAACGCTGTGGGTGGAAGAAGAGCTGATGGGAAGACTTAAAATACATGGGGCTCAGAAATAGGGGCCATGGAAGGAATTAGGATCCAGCAACAGGCAGCAAGCAGGCCTGTAAGCAGAGGCCCTAGGAAGAAGTAATTCATATAAGTAACTGACTTGCACAGAACAGGTGCATACCTACCCCGTGTACACATGTGCACAAATATATGTGTAGGTCATGGGTCATTCACTTACACTTAAGTACCTCGGAAAGCAGCCCAAGGTAGCCCTGTGCCAAGGGTAGCATCATGAACGTGGAGAGGAAGACAAAGGGCAGTCAGCTTTGGCTGGGAACAACAGCCTGGCTCCAGCCACCACGTGTCCACCAGGTTCTGGGTGGTTTCAGCTGTCTGAAGGGTGAGAATTAACCTCTACCCTACCAAACAACAGGGTTTCTGAGCTTTGCCCACAAAGAGGGTCTCCTCTTCGTGTCCCTCTCAGCCTCAAAGGAATTTGAGTGAGACAGAGGCCTCATGTGGCCCTGAACCCTTGCCCCAGAACTATGCTACCACCCACACAGACTCCCATTCATCAGGCCCAGCTCCACTAGATGCCTGATTTCTCCCTAGATGCTAGAGTCTGGAGTCAACCACACACACCCGTTGCCCCCAAATAAGGAAGGCATTATTTATGACTTATTTGCATCTACCCCGTGTCCTTGAATCTGACGGTTTTCTGGAGGTAGCTAAACAACCCTAGAAATACTTCTGCTGCATTTGGGGATGGGCCAGCAGGGAGAGAAGCAATGGCTTCTGCAGGCCTCCTAATGACAACTTACTCCACATGTACCCCCAATCCCCGCCCCCCCTCCCACCCTGCACCTCATCCCTGAAGTCTCAGGCTTCAAAGGCCGCCTGTCTCTAACGTGTGCTGATCTTTCCTTTAGGGATTCCCACCTGCTGGGTGGAGAAGTGGTGCTGGGGGGCAGTGACCCCCAACATTACCAAGGCAATTTTCACTATGTGAGCGTCAGCAAGACTGGCTCCTGGCAGATCACAATGAAGGGGTCAGCGACCATAACCTTCCTAACCCTCCAAACTGATGGTGTCACCGGGATTGGGGTGGGGTGGGGTAAGGGTGGGGGCAGCCACTCCTTAGGGCACAGCCACTATCTGCTGTCTGTAAGCTCTAGCCAAGATGGAGGCATGGGATGAGATTTGAGGATGAGCAGGAGAGGACTCGGGGAGAAGAGGCGGAGTCTCTAGACTATGTATTGGTGACAAGAACAGTCAGCACCTTCTCCGGGCCTCTCGGCTTTCCTCCAGTGTGCCGCCAGGCCACTTGTATGGTGGGTCTCCTACTCTACCCTAAATTGGGAAAGACATGCAGGCTGGGGGGTGCCTGGCAACTTCTGCCCGCCTGCCTTCTTGTCTGTCTGTCTGCCTGGCTAACTGTAGCCTCCGCAGGGTGTCTGTGGGGTCTGCCACCTTGCTGTGTGAGGAGGGCTGCGTGGCCGTCGTGGACACTGGTGCATCTTATATCTCGGGTCCTACGATCTCCATGAGGCTGATCATGCAAGCCCTGGGGGCCAAGGAGCAGAGCACAGATGAAGTAAGGAACTGATGGAGAGAACGCCGGGGGAGGGGTAACACCACCTGGCTCCAGCCTCCAGCCCATCCGGACAGTACTGGGTCCCAAGCAAAGCCATTTCAAGCCATCTCCTCCTCACCCCTCACACTTCCTGAATGTGTGGCATGTCTCTCACGGAGGGTGAGCAGAGACTGTGTCAGGACTCTCTGGCACAGGGCTCTGGACGTCTCAGAGAGTCCCACACTGAGAAGAGCTTCCTTCCTTCCTTCCTTCCTTCCTCCAGTATGTTGTGGACTGTAACCAGGTGCCCACCCTCCCCGACATCTCATTCCACCTGGGAGGCAGAGCCTATACACTCACCAGTGCGGACTACGTGCTGCAGGTGAGGCTCAGTGGGAAGGGTGGGCAGGGGCCACAGAAAGGGGGAGAAGTTGTAACGTACAGGTCACCCACTTGGCCAATGGTTCATGAGTGCATCTCAGGTCATCTAGAGAATTTTCAACAACCCCAGTACCCAGGCCACATGCCTCGCCTCGCAGATCAGAACTTCCATGACAGGCACCTGGGAATCAGAGCTTTCAAAACTCCCCAGATTCACTTGGGCAATGGTGGTGCACACCTCGGGAGGCAGAGGCAGGTGGACCTCTGTGAGTTTGAGGCCAGCCTGGTCTACAAAGCGAGTTCCAGGACAGCCAGGACTGTTACTCAGAGAAACTCTTGTCTCAAAACAAACAAACAAAAATCCAGAAATAGAGAAAGAAAAAAGAGAAAAAAAAAAGGAAGAGAAAAGCAAACTAAACAAAACTAATAAATAAATGAACAACCAGAACAAAACAAAGAACAAAACCCATGCTGTGACTTAGCAACAGTTCTCTCTCCATTTCTGAGTGGCCCTCCTTTTAGTCCTCTGCCCTTTTCAGGCTCATGGAGAAGTTCAGAGATTTGGTCTGGGTCAGAGCCCTAAAGTAAGTCTGTGAGCCCAGGGTAGACACACTGTTTGCCTGATATCTACCGCAGTGCCTGCCTGCCCCGGGAAGGGTGCAATTCAGGCTGGGCTAAAACAGCTCCGGAAGGATGCAGGCGAGAGGGGTGTACACTACAGACAGCTGCTGGGGTCAGGTGGTGAGAAGAGGGTGTATCGTGGGCAACAGAGCAAGCTTCATACTTCTTGCCAGGATCCCTACAACAATGATGACCTATGCACGTTGGCTCTCCATGGCCTGGACATCCCGCCACCCACTGGGCCTGTCTGGGTCCTGGGTGCCAGCTTCATCCGCAAGTTCTACACAGAGTTTGATCGACATAACAACCGCATTGGGTTTGCCTTGGCCCGCTAAGGCCCTCTGTCACCCAGTGACCCTAGTTTCTGGCCGAGGCAAAATGGTGCTCCTGAGGGTCATTTTGTCCGGGCTTAACTTCCACACAGGGACACTGGACACAGCTTCCGAGGAGTGCTTGCCCCCTCGCCTGCACTCACCCTTCCCTGCTTTGAGGAAAGACAATAAAAACTTCATGTTACAAC
Source organism: Arvicola amphibius (assembly GCF_903992535.2). NCBI lineage: Eukaryota > Metazoa > Chordata > Mammalia > Rodentia > Cricetidae > Arvicola > Arvicola amphibius. The sequence continues at coordinate 86,722,886 of NC_052058.2, read as the reverse complement.
CTGCGTCAGGTTGATTCTTTTGAGTTTGGAGCAAAAGGAGGGACGGTCATGTGGAGAAGACACACATGACAAACGGGGCTGTGGATGTGACTTTGTCAGTAAGTGTGAGTGAGTTCGATCCCAGAACCACATTAAAAAAAAAAACAAAAAAAAAAATCAAACAAACAAACAAACAAAAAACAGGCATGATGGCAGCCAGGAGGACAGAGACAAGCTGATCTAAGAGTCTGATACCTGAGGAATTATGACTGAAGTTGTCCTTTGACCTGTACACACACAAACACACAGAGAAACAGAGAGACAGACAGACAGACACAAGCACAGAGACACACAGAGAGAGACACAGAGAGAGGGACAATGTAACAAAACAGACACCACTCCCACATGCTTTTGTATGTAAGGTCAATGCCTTCCATCTATTGTCAACAGGATTCACATATAGCTTGTTCATACAGCAACCTCGGTTGGGGAGTTTGCAAAGAGATAGGTCGCATGTTTCTCCAGGGCAACCGGGATAAAACCCTTAGGGCTATGGCAGTAGAGTGTAGGTAAACATATTGGCTAGTTTTACGTCAACTTGAGACAAGCAAAAGTCATCTGAGATGAGGAAACCTCCATTAAGAAAATACCTCCATAGGAGGGAGCCAGAGGCAAGCCTGTAGGAAATTTTCTTAATTAGTGATTGATGTGGGAGGGCCCAGTCCATTGTGGGTGGGGCCAGGTTCTATAACATAGCAGGCTGAACCAGTCAGAAGGAGCAAGCCGGTAAGCAGGACTCTTTCGTGGTCTCTGCATCAGCTCCTGCCTCCAGGTTCCTGCTCTGCTTGAGTTCCTATCTTGACTTCCTTTGATGAGCTGTGATGTGGAAGTGTAGCTCAATAAACCCTTTCCTCCCAAGTTGCTTGATCATGGTGTTTCATCACAGCAATAGCGACCCTGACTAAGAGAGTCAGAAAGATGCTTTGAGCTCACAGAATCCAGTACTGATCCCAGGCTCTGTGCTGCTGAGGGATTCGACCTTAATATGGAGTTCCCCGAGAAACTCCTCTCAGCTTGCTCTGCACCGTCTATATGCCCCTGCCCCATGTGACCATTTACATAGGCAATCTAAGTCATCACCATCTAAGAACACAGGACTTCAGACCTCCAACAATCCTACCTTACATGTGATAAATATATAGACAGAAAAAGGCATTTGCCCATGATCAGTGGGTGAAGAATCGAGCAGTGAAGAATCTGAAAAACGATGAAAAACTAGCCTAGAACCCAGTCAAGCTGGCTTCCTTGGGGTCTAGGGACTTCTGCCTCAATTCCATGTGAGTGAGTAGGGCTGGCGCAAGGACAGAGCTTCAGACACCTTGGTTTGGGTCAGGTTCACACACAGGCCTGAGGACACCACAGGCTGATGGCTCTTCTCCCACTCACCCCCCACTGCCGGGTGTGTAGCTTCGGGGATAAGAAAGCAGCCTCTACCTGTAGCTTCTCATTCCTCTGTTGACCAAAAAGCACAAAGTACTGAGTACCAACGAAGCCCTTGGTGTCTGGATTTCACTCTCCTGGGGTTAAGGGTCCCGGGGCTTCTCTGAGGTGGTATTTGCATAGCAGAGCTATTTGCAAAGTCCTGGCAGAGAACTGAGAACAAGAGCCTGGACTTCCACTGTCTGTGACCCCTTGCCCAGCATGGTTTTCTTTGCCTATTGCAAAAGAAAGAGCTGGAGGCAATGTCCTTTCCAGTTCTGGCATCCTGGGGCTTCATGACCTCAAGCAGGCGGTCCCTCCTCTATCATCCGCTACAATGTCCAGTATAGTGTCTACAAATGGCTATTTACATCCTTATTAAGATTAAAGTTACACAAAATGCCACAACAGTCACATTTCAAGTGCTGACTAGCCCCACGTGGGCTAGTGGCCACCATACGAGGCTTCCGCGTAGAAACTGTACCAGAAGACCTGGGTTCTGGGCAGCAAGAATCAAAGGGCCTTGTGGTTGAGAGGTTCCTGAACAGGTCGAAAGGACAACTTAGGGACACAGAAACGTCCATTTTGGGGGCATTTTTCAAGTGCAGCAGTGAGAGATGGTAAGCAACGAAAGGCAAGTCCAGGTTGCGCTACAGCAGGGGGCTAGCAGCTAATACAGTTTGCTCTGGAGGTGACCAGGGGAACATCTGGCTAAGAGAGGGGCTTTAGGAAGGCTGGCATTGCATCTAAGAGTCTCCTCTCCACAGCAAGTGCGCCAGCATCTGTGCCATTAGCCACTCCACGCGCACTTAGGTCCACAGGCTGTGCAAGGCCTTTGATCACCTCTTTGTTCAACAAAGCACTGGGCTACAGGCGCCTGTGTACCTACTATGTGTGCCTACTATGTGCGCCCAGTCAGCCTCTCAGGACAGGGAGGAAGATTTAAGGATTATTTAGTGAGTCACAATGTGCCCATGTACTCATAAGATACCAGGCAATGTTCAGTTGGAGTCCAGTCTGCCTACGGGACAGTCACACCCCAGCACCAAGGAGCTTTCCATAGAATGTGTGTGGTGGTGAGCGATGCCTGGAGGCCTTAGAGATGCAGCCCAACCTTTTCCAGGGGTCCAGGGATTTGAGGGCAAGCCAAAGCCAACACTTTGGGAGCACTCAATCTCCATATTCCAGGATAAGGTGGGGACAAAGACGAGCCCTACCCTAGGCTACCGGGAAAGAGCTGGCGAAGGACTGTGGGCCCCAGTGGGAAACCGGTCATCCCGCACTAGGTTGCCCGAACAGGGACCTGGGGCGGGGCCTTAGGAGGCCCCACCCTTTGCGTCATTGAGGCGGGGCATCACTCCCACCCAGAGCTCCAGGTAGCTACTGCCCCGGCTGCTGGAGACTGCAGGCAGCACTCGCCCGGAGGAGGGGGCGGGGCGGGTAGGGGGCGTTGCTGTGGCCCGTGATGTCACCGTCGCGGCCGACCCTGGCGATCCCCAGCCAGCTGTGTTGTGAGGCAGCGCCCCGGCGAAAGGAGCGGCTGGCTCGCTCATGAGTCATGGACTTCCCCTGGCCCCTCCTCGACCACTCCCACTCCCTCTCAGGGCCCCCCCGTAGGGGCTAACGCGGGCGCGGCGACTCCGAGGGGGTGGGGCTGCTGGGAATGGCTGTGCCCCCTTCAGCTCCAGTGCCGTGCTCGCCCTTTTACCTGCGGAGGCAGGCGCCTTGCCCGCAGTGCTCATGGGGCATGGAGGAGAAGGCGGCGGCCAGCGCCGGCTACTGGGAGCCACCAGGGCCCCCGAGGGCCGCCGTCCCGTGCTTCGGCGTCGCGGTGGATCAGGATGACATCCTCCCCGGTGCCTTGCGCCTCATCCGGGAGCTGCGGCCGCACTGGAAGCCCGAGCAAGTTAGGACCAAGGTAGCCGAGTGGGCGCGAGACCGGGGATGGGGCCCTGCCTGGGCTGCAGCTGGGCTGCGTGGACTCCCGTCAGTGCATCTTTCCGAGTGCTGGTCCCAGGGTTGCGCCGCTGTTGCGCAGGAAAGGTTTTGGACCGTGGTTAGTATATGTGATTAGCTCTCCATCTCTTTTGATCCCTATGCAAAGCTGGGTTCACGCTTTCCTGGACCCTCCGCACTCGCCTGTTCCAGGGGTTCCCAAAGCACGCAACCTGAGGTCGACCAGCCCACTGTCAGCATGCTGTGCGTGCGGCCCCACCCCCTGTCGCTGAGAGCTTATCCCCTAGTCGCCCAGAAGTGCGTACTCAACCACTATGAAACCCGAGGAGGCACGAACTTTTAAGGAAACCCTGAGGGGCTGCTTCACCCTATCATGAGAGTCAAGCCCTAAGGGGTCTGAACCCCAGGAACCAGCCCTGTGGAATTCCAGCAAACACCTTCACCATGGCCTCAGGCTAGCTCTGAGCAACACTCCCCACCCCCACCCCCACAGATTGTTTTCCCACCTCAGCTGGATTCTTTCTCCCACACACACCTGTGGGCAAAGCTGCCCACCCTGACCCCTAGCTCACTCCCTAACCGTCCTGCATTCTCTTAAAAATGATCTTTACATCTCTCCAGCCACCCAGAGCCTGGGAAGCCTGCACAGGAAGGTGCAGAGGGGCAGGGTTCCTTGTCACAGACCTTCCTAGTGGGGAAGGCACAGCTCTGAGGAGAATCTGGGCTGAATGTGGTAGCAGTTTTTTGTTGTTGTTGTTGTTTTGTTTTGTTTTCTTTTCTTTTTGTTTTTTCAGAGGACCTAGTTAGGGGCAAGGCAAACCTGAGATTAAATCCAGCACTAGATAGCAGATGCTAATCCGTACTCTCACTAGGCCCGTTTCCTTACCCAGAGTGGGTTCAGGTGGCCTCTAAAGTCCCATCCAACAGTCACATGGTGCCCATAAAACTTTAGCTCATGGTTCCTTCTTCCCTGTCACCATGCCCAGAGTCTGTTACCACTCTGTTGTCTCCTGTTTCTTTTGGTGTGGAATTCAGAGGTTCAATGACCTCTGGCTACCAGAGCCCTGGGATGAGTGCCAACCTCAGTACCCTCCTTATCCCTCTGCCACTGGATGGAGCAAGAGATAAAGATGAGAGCCCTTGCCTGCCTTGGTAAGAGGCAGCTGGTCAGGATGTCTGTCTGGGCGATTTCCAACCCTCCTTGGCCACACTCTCGCCTGTGGTGGCTTCCTTCAGGTCAGGATGGAGAAAGTGGGGAGGACCTCTACCCACTCACTACCTAGTGTGAACATGCCCACTCTGCCAAATCCCGTGCCCTGGAGGCAGATCTAGGCTGAGTGAATGTGCCTGGGCTCACTGTGGCTGCCACCTCCCTCCCGCCTTGCGTTTCAGTTACTCCAAGGCAGAGGATAGTGCTGGCTGGTGTGGGACTGTGTTCAGTTGTCAAATGCGCACACTCTGCTTTGATTAAAGCTCTGGGAAGAAAGCCGAGGATTGTACCCCATCCTTCCACCCATAGCTCTCCTCTCCCCATGCTAGCGCTTCAAGGATGGCATCACCAACAAGCTAGTGGCCTGCTATGTGGAGGAGGACATGCGGGACTGCGTCCTGGTCCGGGTGTACGGGGAGCGGACAGAGTTGCTGGTGGACCGGGAGAATGAGGTCAGGAACTTCCAGCTGCTGCGAGCACACGGCTGCGCCCCCAAACTCTACTGCACCTTTCAGAACGGGCTGTGCTATGAGTACATGCAGGGTGTGGCCCTGGGACCGGAACACATCAGAGAACCCCAGCTCTTCAGGTGAGTAGAGTACAAGGCACTATGCGCCATTTTCCCCGAGGCTACGGCTTCTTCCGTGGGCAGTGGGGTTCATGGAGAAGAGCTGTCAGAGTCCTAAGTCGTGTTTCCATATTGCTTTGCAAATATTTGTTGATATGCTCTTCTTGGAGGCTGCAACATCCCATAGCCTCACAGTGGTGTCCACTAGAAAGATGTGTTCCAGGGGAACAAAGGGGGGGTCCCAAAAATGTAACAGACATTAGGTTTTTGTTGTCCCCATATCTCAAACCTCCATCCACCCTGTGTTAGATATGGAAACATCCAGAAGCCCTGGAGGTAAATATGAGCCAAATTCTGAAGGCACACAGGATGTCCCCCCTCCCATCTTTCTATCTTTTTTTTTTCTTATTTATTTATTTACTTTTGGAGACAGGGTCTCTTGATGTAGCACTGGCTAGCATGAGATTTGACATATAGACCAGGCTGGCTTCAACTCAAAGAGGCCTACCTACCTCTTCCTCCCAAGTGTCGGGATCAAAGGTGTGTGCCACCTTGAGCAGCTTCCCTCCCATTGCTTGCAGAGAGTGGAAGGTGTGAAGACAAACAGCCCAATCCAGGGTGAACTTGACTTTAGCAAGCTGGAGACAGCCTCTCCCACCCCCTAAGCTGAGGGCCCTTTGGGTTCCCTGACAGTGAAGACCCACGTCTGGGGTAGGACTGAGGCCTCCGTGCAGAAGGCCCACAAGAACTGGGCCCTGTCCCCAGTGAATACCTGGACATGTGGGGCCTGGGAACTGCATTTAACCTTCAAGCCCTGTGACTGCTACTGTAGGGTCCAAAAGAGGAAGAACCAAACAGCCCCCAGTACACCACCCTCTCTGTGCTGACTGTGCCAGGAAGGGCGGTCCGTCCCCAGTGTCATGAGCCACACAGATGAAGGCCACCAGGCTATCACTGCGAGGCATGGGCAAGTTGAGCTTTACTCCTGATGCTGGGGGCAACAGTGCAGGGTCTGCCCAGGTGCTTTGCTTGGTATCTGCTGTGTCCAACCCAAGAGGAAGAAGGTTTTTCTTGCATGCTGAGGGCAGTAATGCCCACCTAGGGGTAGGCTTAGCTCTTCAGTGCCTCAGCTGCCCCCCGCCAAGCAACCCAAGCACACTTAGCTCTCTGCGTACATGGCTGGCCCTCCATGCCTCTGAGACTGCTGGGGCCTCAGGACATTGTATTTGAATTGTGTTATAGCTGGCGTTGGTGTGTGTGTGTGTGTGTGTGTGTGTGTGTGTGTGTGAAGGGTGTGTCCACCTATGTGAGGGTCACTGGTAGTCAAGCTGAGTATACCCAACCTGGAGAGGTGAGGTCAAAGCGGGGTACAAGGGACCCTGCCCTGCTTTTCTCATGGCTCCTCCTTTAGTCTTGTGCAAATAAGCTCAAATACTGGCAGGTCCCCACCACTCCTAGTCTCTCTCTGCCTCTGTGAACCTCATGCCGTCACTCATCCTCTTTCTGGAAACAATTACCACTGTCAGGAAGATTGAAGCGGGATTTAGGTGCCATAATAAGAAATTGGTGTTTGGGGGAGAGCCAGAAATTGGGGTGGGTGTAGGAAGAAGGCCTTTGCTTGGTGACTTTCCCAGGATGGAGCTTTCCCCATCCTGTCATGGTGACAGGGGACCTGCAAGAAAGTGCCCCACCCCCACCCCAACCCCACATCCCATATTCCTTGAGCCGACCCCTGCCTGGTCTGCTGAGGCTCTGCTGCCGGAAAATGCTGACTGTTGAAGTTACTTCAATTGCTATTCACACTACAGCCCTTTTGACATTCAAGGAACGGCTCTGTTCAGAGTCTCCCTAGGGAAGGAAGACTAGGGCTGGGCCTCAGGTCTGTGTCTTTGGTTTTCCCAGACCCCTGGTGGGCTCTCACCTACCCCAGGACCTCTGACCTCCATGTACCTTCTAACTGCTGATGGCCCTCCACCCTTGAGGAAGTGTGGCAAGCTTGAGGAGGAGCCTGAAATTGCCATTATCCTGATGGTGTATGGCTGGTCCCTTCCCAGTCCCGGCAAGAGGAGGAGTAGCCTTAGGACAGCTCTGTAACAAGGTTTCAAACAATCAGGGCCTTTGTTGTCCTTCCTAGTGATTATTATTCTAGCGACAGGCAGAAGCTTGGACACCGAAGGCTTGGCAGGCAGTTAGGGTTGGACAGGAGCAGGGAGGGCTGCCGCAGCCCAGCTGGGACCCCAGCCTCTCTGCTGACCTTGGCACTGGCCTTGGTGCTGGGCTCTTATCAGGGTCCTTCCCTCTCCGGTAGCTAGTCCTCTATGCACCCCTTCTCACTCCCAGCAGACCTCCCTGCTACCCACTCCTCCCCAGGACCTTGGATGATGTCTGCAGGAGAACTTGAAGATAGAAGGCTGGCTTGTTTTGCGTCCTTGGTATCCGCTTACCCTGTGGTGTCAGAAGGGGCTGCCCTGGGCCAGCCTCCCTACCTTGGCCAGACTGATAAAAAGCTAACATTTCCTCCTTGCCTGGCAACAACACCCACTATTCTCTTCGTGGAAAGGGACCTGCTGTTACCTCTCCAGAGGATGGGACAAAGTCTGGGGGGTGGGTACTACCCTTATTCCTGGTTACCCTAGCATTCTTAGGGGCAGCTATGGGAAGGCTGGGGAAGGTCAAGCCACTACTCTGGGGTGGGAACGGGGATGGTCGTCTGCTTTTCTCTGAGCCGGCTCTGGGACTAGAAAAGGAACGATGGTTAAAGGTCTTATTACATTTTTCTGCCTTCTGCTGAGACTTTGTTTGGAGAGATCCCACACGTGGCCTGCTGGCTAGTACCCAGAAGAACCTTCTAAACCTTTTCTGGTCAGGAGGGGCTGGGCAGGAGGACAAGCCCCATCCTGACACTCACTGTTCCTCCCATTTCTGTTGTAGGTTAATCGCCTTAGAAATGGCAAAGATTCACGCCATCCATGCCAATGGCAGCCTGCCTAAGCCCACCCTCTGGCATAAGATGCACCGTTATTTCACGCTGGTCAAGGATGAGATCACTCCCAGGTACAGAGATCTGGGAGGGCTCTGGGCTGCGGATGTCTCTGCCCCGCCCCCTACTCTTGCCTCCAGGCAACTATCAGAAGCCTTTCAGGGATGTGGGTCCCGAGGAGGAGGAGTTTCTCCTGGGCACCTTCCATCCTGAGCTACAGTCCAGGCAGAGGGAGGCCACTGGCTGCATCTTAGCAATGCAGGCTAGCAGTTTTACACACCGGCACTTATTTCTCTTTGGGTTTTCTGACTGTGTCAGGGAGCAGGATCAGGGACAACTCCCATTTTTCTTAGAAGAGACTAAGGCTGCTCTGCTCCCCTGTCAGGCTGTCAGTGTGAGGCTTTAGTTTCTCCTCCTAGGACTTAACTCTGCATGAACTGTCTTCCTTTGGAACCGTGGGAGGGCGGAGCCTCTGAGAACCTAAGGTGCCCAGCTCAGTGGGTCATAGAGTAGACAGCTGGCCCTTGGGATGCCACCATTTCCTGCAGATCGCCTGGCTTCTCTTAAGCCTGTGCGCCTTTGGAAACCATGTTCCCTGTTTTGTTTCTTCTCACACCCACTGCTCCATCGAGTGTTCTTTCCAGGGACAGAGGTCTCCTTCCCTGCCTCATTTTACTTTTAAGCAAAGGAAGGTCCCCTAAACTCCCCCTTTGCTCGCCGGCCTGCAGGTATCCAACTCCTGACACACCTAGGAGACTAAAGCATGGAAAAGAGTCAACAACATGACCCCTCCTGACCTTCCATCCGCAAGGATTAAACAGCAACATTATTTTTGAGACAGTGTAAGCCCCCCCCACCCACCAAACACACACACTGCTGATCCGGAACTCACACTGTAGATCAAGCTGGCTTTGAACTTACAGAGATCAGTCTGCCTCTGTCTTTCCAGAGCTGGGATTAAAGGTATGTGTTATTGTACCCAGCAAGCATTGCCTTTTAAAATGTATTTGAAGCTGGGCAATGGTGGCGCACACCTCTAATTCCAGCACTCAGGAAGCAGAGGCAGGCAGATCTCAGTAAGTTTGAGACCAGCCTGTTCTACAGAGTGAGTTCCAGGACAGGCTCCAAAGCTATACAGAGAAACCCTGTCTTGAAAAACCAAAAACAAACAAACAAACCAACCAACAAACAAAAAAAGGCCAAAAAGAGTGTATTTGAATGTCTTTGGTAGGCATGCATACAATACGCGGTGATGAAATCAGGGAACACGTTTCTTCACTTCAGATGCCTATCATTTCTTTGTGCTGGGCATTCAAAGTCCCCTCCTCTAGCAGTTCTTGAAATAGACAGTTAATCTGAACACGACTTCTGCCATAGTGTCACAACAGAGCCGCGAGAGGGAGGTCCACGAGAAACAACTCTCATTCCCTCCTCTTCTATGGTAGTCCTAACTCCGACCCCACTATCCGTCTCTTGCACACACCCGTGACTTTATCTAAACTCTCACACCTAGTAACTGTGCTATGAGTGCCCAGGATGGCCCTAGCCTGCCCTCTGCCTGGCTACGTTCAGATCCTGGGACAAGGACTACCATACCCCTGAAGACTAGAGTCCCCTCAGCCAGCACCACTGTTGGACAGGTCGAGATGGGACTTGCTGTTTCCAGGCGCAGGTCTGCTGCTCATACGTGAACGGACACCACAGCCTCCTTCGCTGTCCCTGTCCAGGAGGGAGAGGCCCTTGGTGAAGCACTAGTCAGCTTCCTTTGTTGTGGTCATGCCTTTGGCCGCGGGGAAATCCAGGCTTAAGTTCTTTGAGCCTCTCTAAGGGCTCATTCCCTCATCCTTTAGAATCGCCTTGCATGGCCCACAGCGGGACAGTGCTGAGCAGTCATGGAGACTAGCTGGAGCATCTTGGACTCCAGCCATTCCCTCATAGTCCTGACTTATTCCATCCTTCATTTCACAAACACTGACTGGGATTACAACGGTAGAAAAGCCACGGTGAATGTGGCACGGGTCCTGCCTGTGAGGAGTTTCAGAGCCTGGCAAACAGAACACGCCTGTACTTGGCACAAAAGAAGGCAGGGTGTGTAATGCATAAGCAGCGGTAGGAAGGGGCAGCAAAAATCATCATGGCAGAGGTGTCAGGGCAAGATGAGAAGGGCTGCTCCAGCTCAGGAGACAGCCTGAGGGAGTCTGTTGAAGGGAAATGTGGCCAATGTGTTCAGGAGGCCGTGGCAGTGGGGAACGGGAGCTAGAGGGAAGAGGGCTTGGATACCAGGCTGAGGAGCCAGGATGGAAGTGAAAAGCAGCAGGAACTCATGAAGGTGTGTTTGGGTTTTGTATGTTTGTTTGTTTGAGACAGGGTCTCACTATGTAGCCCACACTGACCTAAAACTCATGTAACTCAAGCTAACCTGTCTTGAACTTATGGTCTTACTTCCTGGTCTCCCCAGTGCTATGGGTATGTGCCCCATGACTGCTATTCTCAAGGTGTCTGAGCCAGAACTACGGTTTAAGAAGGGGCCTGCCTGGCTTAAGGACAGCTTTGGTGAGGGGGCTGGCTGTGCACTTGAGGTAAGGAGATAATCTGGGGCAGGTCCTAGGACTGGGAGACTCAGGCTAGGAGAACCAGGATCCCCACAGGGTGCTTGCTCAATGGACTTTGCCAGCCCAGGTCAGGGAGTGCTCCTATAGACCAGGACTGCATTTAGGTGACCTCCCTGAAACACAGAACAATTTGGGGCAGTTTAGTGGGTAGGTAGGAATGGAGAATAGGCTATGTCAGAGACTGCAGAAAGCAACTCAGTGGCCCTGGGTGGGGCAGTGTGGGCTGGTAACACCTTAGGGACATCATGAGGGGATACTGATGTGCGGTCTAATAAGCCAAGAGACTGGAGAAATGGAGAGTTGGCCCCTTAAAGGAGACAGACTTTTGCTGCTCCAGTGGGAACTGAAAGGAGACGGCCAAGCAGCAGCTCCTCCTCCAGCAGGAGCCCCAGGCCTCTCAGAGACTCCAGCTCTCATCTCCTCCACTGTTCCTGGGGTGTGAATGTTTCCGGGTGGTAGCGATGGCCGCTCTACTGCCAACCCTGCAGAGGTAGACGGGTTTGGTGCTGGCAGGATGGAAGGCTACAAAGCTGGCAGAGGTCCACATGTTCAGGGAGGGACACCACAGTTGAAGGGGGCCCTGGAGATGGGTCCAGATTGTCCTCATAGTGAGTATCAGAGTGGCCTTGGCATGGCAGGGTAGGGTCAGACTGAGGCCAGGAACTGGGAGAGGGCATCCGGCTGTCACAGGCAGGATTTTCAGACCGAGAGAACTGGGCAGACCAAAGGAATCCTCCTCAGACTTTATCTTGAGATAGTCTCGGAGTAAGATAGGAGTTCTAGAGTAGCTTCAGGGAGGACCACATGCATGTCTGAGGATGGAGCTGGCCCTCTGCTCTGTCCGTGGGCTGCCTGGCTCAGGGAAGCTGTCTTAGAGACCGAGGTCTCTCCCACGGGGTGTGTTGCGGGTGCTTGCTTTCGTTTCTCTGGCGTTGCACGGTATATAGCTTGCCTCGTTACATCCCTGTGAGGTGACTGATTAGACCACAGTCTACGGGGATGAGGGACCACAACCACACCAGGGTGCCCCTCTGATGTGTTGAGAAAGCTCTGTTTTTCCAGTCCTTCCTGGGGTTCTGTTACTGGGGAGTCTCAAGGGTCCACAGCCCTGTGATGAGAGGACACTAGGTCGGTGGGCTGGGACTCCAGCTGGGTGAGGTGTTGGGTCCAGATGTGCCCGTGCTATGAGGCATCTGGGATGAGGCTATTTGCCCTTTTAGACCCTCCATTTCCATTAGGATGGAAGACCTAAGACCCTCTAGCCTTGGCATTCCTTTTCTACAGGGGACATGAGGACATCTCAGACAGTTCTGTCCAGTGTGGGGAGCTGAGCCAGGACCCATCTTGTTTTCATCTTCCCCTATGAACCTTTGCTGTCCTAGGCAGAGAAACAGGAGTAGAGACCAGGCCCAGCACCCCCCTCCCAGGGGTAGTTTTGAATTTTGAAAGACTGTACTGTTTGGCTTTTTCATTGTAAACAAACCTGTGTACCTGAAGGTCAAAGTTCAGAGCACCTGAGTTCAGCATGTCCTTGCCCAACTTTGCATTGATTGACCCATGATAGACCATTCCCCAACCTGGCACGCTGGGCAGACAACACTACTTCAGTGTGGCACGGGAGTAGGTGGAAGTAGCCTTGTGTTTTTTGGCTCCACCTTCAAGCTAGTCTAGCAGATGCCAGGGACAGGAAGCACTCATAACTCGAGGTGACAGGAATTAGTTGCTGGGAATGGCAAAACTGGTCTCTCCCACGGGGTGTGTTGCGGGTGCTTTTGTTTCTCTGACATTGCACGGTATATAGCTTGCCTGGTTACATCCCTGTGAGGTGACTGATTAGACCATAGTCTACGGGGACGAGGGGCCACACCAGGGCGCCCCTCTGCTGTGTTGAGAAAGCTGCTTCTCCAGTTCCTTCTGGGGTTCTGTTACTAGGGAGTCTCATCTTAGAGGAGCACAGCCTTTCTTCGGTAGTTCCTGGTACAGTCTGTCCTGCCTCTCACCATTACTTCCATGGGCCCCATTCTCTCTTCCTGTGACACTTGTCACCTCTCCTGTCTTCTCCTGGGTCCCCCTTCTCCCCCCGTCCATTTCACAAAGTAGCCGGGATGCCATTTGATTAGTGACTTTTTGTTTGTTTGTTGTTTTTCTTTTTGTTTTTTGGGTTTTCTGTTGTTGTTTGCTTGCTTGCTTTTGAGACAGGGTTACTCTGTAGCTTTGGAGCCTGTCCTGGAACTAGCTCTTGTAGACCAGGCTGGCCTCCAACTCATAGAGATCTGCTTGCCTCTGCCTCCCGAGTGCTGGGATTAAAGGCGTGCACCACCACTGCCCGGCTTGTTTGTTGTTTTTCAAGACAGGGTTTCTCTGTGTTTCCCTACCTGAGCTGGAACTAGCTCTGTAGACCAGGCTGGCTTCAAACTCACCAAGATTCACCTGAGTGCTGGGATTAAAGGCATGCACCACCACTGTCAGGCTTAGTTGGTGGCTTTTATGTTTTGCCAGCTACTTTTTTGACCAGGTTATTCACTGCTTCTCATTGTAACCCTGGGAACCAGAAGGACAGGATACACTTATGTGTGACAAGTGGGGCTCTCAGGACTGGCCTTTTGTCTTTTTGTCTGAGGTCTCTACAGTAAACAAATGACTGGATTGGAGTTTAGGGCCTGCCTGTCTGAGTCAACCCTCCCCCGACCTGCAACTTTTTTTTTCTTGCCACTGCCTAGCCTTTCTGCAGATGTCCCTAAGGTGGAGGTGCTGGAACAGGAGTTGTCCTGGCTGAAGGAACACCTGTCCCAACTGGAGTCCCCTGTGGTCTTCTGTCACAATGATCTGCTCTGCAAGAATATCATCTATGACAGCGCCAAAGGTACAGCCCCTCAAGCCCCTCAGAGGTGGGCCAGCCGGCTGGTCTGCTGGCTTCAGGGGTCTGAGGACAAGGACTAGGAGCCCTGAGTTTTGACTTTTCTTTTTTATGGAGGACAGGTGTGTGCCTAACGGCGATCTTAATTTGTGAGAAAGAAGAGGGAAACGGGACAGGAAAGTACCACTTAGAAAGACGCATTGTAAGAAGGAACTCGAGATCCTAGCTGGGAAGCTCTTCAACATGAGAACACCCAAGTCATGCATCCTGATGATTTTGTGGGCCTTTGAAGACATCATGGCTTCCCCAAGTCTCGAGAGGGCGCAGGAGGGGGGGGGGTGGAAGAGAAGGGGGGGGAGATTGCCTGCTTCTTAATGTTCCTGAGGATGCAGTTCCCCTGGGCATACAGGGGTCCCTCATTACACACGGAAGATTGGTTGTGGGACATCTGAGAATGCCAAGTCTCCTATAAAACAGCAGAGAGGGTGGAGCTTTGCAGACAGAGTGCTCAGTTACCATGCGTGAGACCCCAAACCCTGTCCCCAGAACCCCTAAAGCAAGTGAAAATAAGCAAAAGTGTATTTGCATAGGACATCCATACAGCATCTTCCTGTACCTTCTGGATACTTACAATATCCAATACAGTGGAAATATGAACTAAATAAGTATTAAGCCATGTTGTTTTAGGAACAACAAAGGGAAAATGCTGTACATGTTTAATACATATGAATTTTTTAATTAGTATTTTGTGTGTATGATTATTTTGCTTGCATGTACGTCCATGTGTCATATGCATGTAGTGCCCAAAGAAGCCAGAAGGGGATGTTGCTGAATCCCCCTGGACCTATGGTTCTAATTGGTTATGAGCCACCATGTGGGTTCTGGGAATTGAGCCGCAGGTCGTCTGCAAGAGTAGCCTGTATTCTTAACCACTGGGCCATATCTCCATCCCTCGGATCAAATTTTTAAGATTTTCAGTCTATAGTGAGTTGATCCATGGCTGTGGGACCATAGGCATGGTAGACAGGAAGTATTTGCTTTGCTTCTGGTCCTTAGCTATGCTGTAGACAGATGCCTTTTGATGGGAACCTGAGGACCCGGCTGAGTGGGAGGCCTGGAGCTATGGGGAAGGCAGGTAGACAAAGGGCAGCAGCCTAGAAGGCTGTAGCAGAGATCAGGGAGGACCAGAGGGTGTGTTGCAGAAGTCTGGAAGTCTGACCATGCCCCATTTCCAGATCTGGGGACAAAAGGTCTCATGGCTTCTCCTTTCCCTTGCAGGCCACGTGCGGTTCATCGACTATGAGTACGCGGGTTACAACTACCAGGCTTTCGACATTGGCAACCATTTCAACGAGTTCGCAGGTAGGGGGAGTTATGCTGACCTCAGTCCCCTCCTTGTGATAGGGCGCCACATCTACGGGGAGGACCACAAGTGGTTCTGTGCTTAGGCTTGATGGGTGAAAGGTGGGTACAGCCTGCTTGTGAAGATCAAAGTAGCTCACAGAAAGGGACGCCTCTCCAGAGCTGCCCTCTGCTAGCTTGTGTGACAGGCAGTTTGGTAAAAACGAGGAAAATGCATTCACTGTTGGGTCCCAGGGGCTACTCAGCTTGACATGTGACTTAATAAGGACCCCCTTCCACGCGGGGCTCAGTAGTGCAATCCTGTGATATCAGCTACTTGGGAGGCTGAGGCAGGAGATTCCTAGTTCAAGGCCTTTCTGGGCTATAGTATGTTTTTAAGGCCAATCTGGGTAACTTAGTAAGACCCCATCTTAAAATTAAAGATAGTTATAGATATATCTCAGTGGGAGACCTCTTGCCTAGCATGTACAAGGCCCTGAGTTCAATATCCATTACCAAAGGGGGCAAGAAAAAGAAGAAAATATCCCTTCCTCAGGACAGGGACAGCCCTCACCAGCTTGGCTAACATTCCTTCATGCCCAGTACATGTGCAATTGTCCCTGCAGGCCTTGAATGCAGATATGTGACCAAATAAGCTGTAAGTAGCCATTTGTCTGGTGTCTTGAAGCAAATGTCTAGGCAGAGCTAATTAAAAGTAGTCCCACCACTTGATTTCCTGAGTTTCAACCCTAGTTTTATCACCACTAGTGGTGGGATTCAGGTCGATCGCTGCCCTTTGAGGCTGTAAAATGGATATGGTGTAACACCTCCATCACACCCTTGAGTTAAGATACACCCAAGGCTGGGCGTTCTGGTACACGCCTTCAGTCCCAGGGCTCTGCAGGCAGAGGGAGGCAGGCAGATCTTGGTGAGTTTGAAGCCAGCCTTGTCTATCTATATATTGATTCTAGGACAGCCAGGACTATAAAGAGAGACCCAGCCAAAAGTGTCCCTCTTCCCACTCTCTCAGATTTGGCAGCTGTACCCTAAAGACAAAGTAATCTAGACCCATCCATGGAAAGGCGGCAGGGCATAGGACCATGGAGACAACCCCTCCCTGGAGTTGGGCACAGCTGGGGGGCCATCTGCAGGCTGGTATGTGGGCTTGCCAGTGTGCTGTGGCTGGCCCCCAGGGCTTCCCCTGACTAACCCAGCCCAGCCCAGGCTGATGAATAACATCTCCCTTAGAGCCTCAGAGGAGCAGGTTCTTGCAGTTGCTTGCAGCCAAAAGCCCAATTCTCTAGGGCAATCAGAGGGGAGGGTTTGGGCCTCAGCGGAGCTGTGATGATCTGAAGCAGGGCACATACCTGGCAGTGGTCACCACTGGGAGGCCTTTGCAGAGGTGTTAAGTGCTTATCCAGGGCACAGAGCAAAGGTCAAGTGGAGCTTCTCCAAAGGTGTGGGCTGGATCCTTTAGGAGCCGGCAGGACTCTGCGCTCTGGGCCTCTGGGCGGTAGGAAGATACAGGTCAAGCCCAACCCCGCCTGTAACTGATGTGCAACCTGAGCCTTCTCATCTGCAAGGGGGGTTTTCTTCACTACCCATGTGCTTGGAACTCAGAAACTCTGCTTCTCCAGGGATATCAGGGACACGTGGGAAGGTTGTAAGAAAGGAAAGGAGAGACCCTGAAGATGGTGACCCAGCTTTGTTCCCACCTTAAATAAACTACTTCTTTCTAGTTCCTGGTCTGCCTTGTGCCACATACATACCCGGAAGAACTGGGAAACATCCTGAAAACACTTAGGACAGGGAAGGGTACAAATGGGGGTGTCAGTCATGGGAGCAGTGGGGAATGCCAGTGCAAGCCCCGACATTTTACACTGGTAGTCAAGTCCGACTGCTTGTCTGGAAGGTGAGGGAATTATGGCGCTGAGATGAGAGGGTTGGTCTGGGGTCAAGTGGTCCAAGCCTGAGACCTGTGAAGCGCCACGTTATAAAGGGACATGCATATGGTGGCCCTGCCCTGGGATTCCCACTACTCGCAGTGACCCTTGACCACCCAGTCTCTTCTTCCTCACCCCTAGGCAGCTGGGTAGGGGAGACCCCTCTACCGACCCAGCTGCCCTCACAGGGCCCCTCCCCAGACCAGCCCACATCTCAAGGTAGGAGACTCCTGGGCTCAAACCCCAGAGGAGCTTTTCCAGCAACTTCTGTCTCACTCCCCTGCCTCGTAGGTGTGAATGAGGTTGACTACTGCCGGTATCCAGCTCGGGAGACCCAGCTACAGTGGCTGCGCTATTATCTTGAGGCACAAAAGGGGACGCCTGCAACCCCCAGAGAGGTGGAGCGACTTTATGCACAAGTCAACAAATTTGCTCTGGTGAGTGCTTGAACCTGCCACAAGCCTCCCACCCAGAGCCCAGGGTCAGTGGTTCTTAGGGAAGGTCTCTAGTGCTGTGATGAACAGGACCAAAATGCATCTTGGGGAGGACAGCTTAAGTCCATCATCCAGGGAACCCAGGGCAGCAACCTGGAGGTAGAAACTGTAGCGGCCAGGAGGAGCGCTGCTTACTGGCTTGCTCCCCATGGCCTGCTCAGTCTGCTTTCCCATACCACCCAGGACCATCAGCCTAGGGAGTAGCACTGCCCACAGTGGACTGGGCCCTCCCAAAGCAGTCACGAAAATGCCCTACAGACTTGTCTACAGGGCAATCCGGTGAGGTTATTGTCTCAATTTAGAGCCCATCTTCCAAAATGACTCTAGCTTGTGTCAAGTTAAACATTAAGACTAGCCAGTCCAGTCTTGGTGGACTGTACCCCATGGAAAAAGAGTCTTAGAACAGTTAATTTTAGATGTCCCCTTAATGTTCCTGACACCCATGCCACCCAGCCTAGGCACTCACCTCTCTAGACAAACATTTCCAAGAAAGACCTCAGCTTCCTAACTCAGCAAATCTGTTTGGATGGGTGGTTCTCTCTGCTAGCTAACCTTAGCATTTCATGATGCACTAAGACCCCGTCCCCCTTGTAACCTCCGCCACTACCTTGCCCATAACTTACCAGCCTTGCCTCCCAGGCTCCTCCCCCCCCCCACACACTGCGTTATGGCATTCACTTGGGAATGCCACTTCTCCTAGGAAAATGGCTCATGCCAGGTGTCCACTGGTCTGTGTCCAGGGCACTAGGACTACTAACACATGGGGACAAGCCAGCTGCTCCAAGTTTCACACTTCATAACAGAGCTTAGAAAATCGCTCTTTTCTGTGATTGATTGCCTGTTCTGGTCCACACTGGCCCAAACCTGGCCCTCTTCCTCCTTGTTGCACCTTAAGAACAAATCTCTTGCTCAACCTTTAACAAAACAACCCCATGCTTGCTGCCGGTTGACTACTCACGTACATCCCTTCTAAGTCATGGAAAGGGAAGTAGAGAGAACCCTTCTCAGACACTGCATGACAAAAACTTGGGATGGGTGGGGAAAGCCCTAAGGGTGCACCCCCATGCCTAGGAAGGTTATAGTGTTGTAGTTTGGGGGGAGCTGGGAATCATGGCTTTCTGGCTCTTTGAGCCCAGGGTGGAAAGAGACAGCCTGGAGAACCTTAAAGTCCTTGGAGCTCCGTTCTGCTTGCCTGGATGCGGGGATCTAGGTAGAACTGACTTTTTTGCCTTTTACTAGTGGGTAGTCAGTCCCCAAGTACTATCCAGTGGTCTGGCCTCTGCGTCTCCTCTCAATGGACAGTGTTTAGCTCTGCAAGATACCCACGGTGGCTGTGTCTCTCTTGCTCTTGAAGGCTGTGACAGGTGTGTCCTTGTAGGGCTGACCCTCTCTGGCCTGTTTGCAGGCCTCCCATTTCTTCTGGGCCCTCTGGGCACTCATACAGAACCAGTACTCTACCATCAGCTTCGACTTCCTCAGGTGAGTATGGGGAGATTCGGGGAAGATGGGCGTGGGGCAGAGAGAAGGCATAGCCCTGACTAGTATGTGACCAAGCTAATCAAAATAAAATGCCAGAGTCCTTCGAGTGCACAGCTGACCCAACCCCAGCTCCCAAGGGAGCCCTGCCAAACCCCATCCTCCACTAAGCCTGCTATACTGTCCTACCCAACACCAGGGCCCACTCTGCTGGTACCATCCTAGCCAGAGCCTGGGACAAATAAAGACAGGCCGGAGAATCAATCAGTATGCAAGGCTGGAAGGCCAGTGAGGCGACTCGGTGGGTGAAGGTATTTGTGTTCAGCCTGGTGAGCCCAGTCTGCCCCCCAGCACCCATGGAAAAGTGGGAGGAGAGAACTGGATCCTGAAAATTGTCCTCTGACCGCCACATGCACTGTGGCACACACACCCTACACTCACACAATAAGAGTGTTTTTAAAAACTAAAACGGAGGGGCTGGAGAGATGGCTCAGTGGTTAAGAGCACTGACTGCTCTTCCAGAGGACCCAGGTTCAATTCCCAGCACCCACATGGCAGCTCACAACTCTCTGAAGATCTAGTTCCAGGGGACCTGACACCTTCACACCAATGCACATAAAATAAAGTTAAAAAAAAAAAACTAAACTAAAAAGGAGCTACAGAGGGCAAGGGTCTTTCACAAATCACTCGGGTGAATTATATCTACCCACACTGCCCCCTGGAACCACTCACATCCACCTCTTCCGTAGGCTGAGGGATCATATCCAAACTCTTATTATGACAACTTGGGAGCCCATTAAATGAGGCCCCTTTGTCCTTGCAGGCAGGGAATTAATTCCTCCATTCTGTCCCCATCCACCCTCAGCTATAGCACTGCGCTGGCCCAGATACTGGGGCTCACATCGGAGTATGTTCCAAAACCAACAAAGACAGAAAATCAAGAGCGTTTGCAAGGATGTGGGGAAACAGGAACCCCTGTATATGCTGGAAATGCAAACTGGCCAGTCATTCTGGGAAAGAATGTTCTTCAGAAACTGAAAAATAGAATGCCTGTACGATCCAGCAATCCTCTTCCTGGGTGCATGTTCCAGAGAACCGAAGAGCGGGCTCACAGTAGTGTTTGCGCACCCAAGTCTGTTTAGAACATTGGCCCCCACAGCAGCCAAGTGCCGTCACCTGATGAATGAATGACACAGAACGTCACGCCGTTCTGGCTTTGTAAACAAGGGAATCTGGTCACGTGCTATGCAGATGAACCTTGAGGCCATTTTGCTAGGTGAAATAGGGTGTCACAAAGACAGGCGTTAGGACTCTGAGACAGGGTAGAGTCACGTGCAGAGGGACAGAGCAGAGTGGCCACTGGGCCGGGAACAGAAAGTGACAAGGGTTAACAGGTTTAGCTTTGAGAGATTAAGAAGTTCTGAAGGTCCACTGTGAAACAACACACAGATCAGCACTACAAAACAATAAACAAAACGCCCAGCACACAATCAGGAGGGTTGCTCCCGTCTCAGTGAAGAAATGAGACTACAGTGAAAATTTAAATAAGAGTTGTCTTTCCCATAGCCGGGCAGTGGCGGCACACACCTTTAATCCCAGCTCTTGGAAGGCAGAGGCAGACGGATCTCAGTGAGTTTGAGGCTAGCCTGGTCTACAGAGCGAGTTCCAGGACAGTCAGGACTACACAGAGAAACCCTGTCTCAGAAACAAAGAGTTGACTCGCCCAGACCTAGGTGGGCTTGAGCTGGGAGGCAGAGTCCTCCGTAGGCTGCCAGGGTCCATGCTCACGCGCTTCCTTGCCTGTCCCTGGCAGGTACGCAGTGATCCGATTCAACCAGTATTTCAGAGTGAAGCCTCAGGTGCTGGCCTTGGAGATGCCAAAGTGACCAGCCTCCTGCTGCCGGACCTGCTCCCAAGGGTACCCTCTTGCCTTGAGGAAGGGGGGCAACCATGGTGAAGCGCCCTGCCCCCTCACTGTTGACGCCAATGAAGACTTCATTTTCCTGTTTGGAGGGGCTGAAACCCAGCGTTGGGGTGGGGGCGTTCCCCTTCACCCTGCCAGGCTTGGAGAGGAAGTGCCTGCAGATAGCCGGGCCGGACTGTCACCGTGAAAGCACACCATTGCCAGCCCGGGCCTGTGGAGCTCACGCTGCCTGTTTGTCCTTGACCCTTCTTAGTAGGGGAGGGGAAGGGCTCCTTTCTACCTCTGGTGTCCCAGCCTCCAGCTGAGGGGCATCTGCCCCAGGTGAGAGGTGCTGAGCTCCAAGCCAGCAGAAGGCTAACGCTGCTTGTCTTCTTGGGAGCAGAACTCCCGGCCAGGCCTGCCAGCTCTGCCGGCAGCAGCCTCATCTGAGCTGCTAACTTCTCCAAGCCAGATGCAATCCAGTCACCCCTTCCCCAGCTCCCCTTGTACTTGGGTTGTGCTTCTGCCAGGCAGGCCCCTTAGGAGGAGAGGAAAGGGCAGACCCTGAGCAGGTATGGCCTTGGATCCGGTGGGTGGCACCAGAGCGACCAGCAGTCTCCGCCTCTTTCCCCTCCAAGGATCTGTCCATCCCTATCTTCTATTCTGAACGTACCCGAGGTCTTCTCATGTGGAAATAAGCAGTGGAGGCAAGGGGCATGGCCTTTACCAGCTCAAGCCTGTTACCAGCTCGGTCTCCCCCTCCCGGTCCTAGGGGGCCTGCTGTAGGGCCCCACCGTGATTCACCTATAAATTACCATGTTTTTCTGCATTAAAATGTTTGTTTCTGGAATGCTGTCTTGGAAAGACAATGACATGGAGGAGCTGGGCCAGGCTCAGCTTCCCTTCTGCTGAGCCTTTGGGGTTTGTTCCTGCTTGAGTTAGGTACCATGGCCTGTGCACCTCTGATGCCATCCTTGCCCGGCATCCTGCAGACCTGGGCAAGGCTGATGCTCTCTTCCACAGCCTCTCCACCACCCTGTCAATTGTCTCTGCAGTACATTGCTTAGCAAGGGAGCCCTGATGTAACTGCCCTGGGCTAATCCAGAGAAGGGCCTGCAGAACATGGGACAGAACACTTACGCCCCCCCCCCAAGTCCTTTCTGACCCTCAGCTATTGGGTGGGAGAGAGCCACTGTCTAAAAGCAGGCATGCGTTTTTTTGCAACCAGCCTCCTCAGGAAACCAGAGCAGAAACTCAAGCGAGAACACCCCAACTGTCTTGACTAGCAGCGGCTGGCCAGGGTAGAGGGTGGGGAAGCATCTGGCTGCTCGGCATTTGCCTGCAAATGGACCAGGCGTCATGGCAACAGCTTTTAGTGGACACTGGCGGCTAGGGCCTTCAAGGTCACATGTTCCAGTGGAGGCAGGCCCTCCAGAGTGTGTTGACGGAGGACCTGGGGGAAAAGACGTGCCCAGGCATACAGACAGTGCCAGAGCTGGGAAGGAGGGGTCCCCAAGGTCACCTGTAATGCCCAGATTCTTATTCTTTCCTGCTACCCTGGAACCAAGGGCATAGTTAGTCCCTGTGCAGCTGGCTTCATGAGCAGCCTCATCACCCTGTAGACGAGCATGCTACATTGAGTAGATTGTGGCTGCAGTGGGCAAGTAGGCTGGGCTGGAGGTGCAGAGGGCTCTGAGTTCCTTCCCCACAAAGCCGGAGTCCCACCTCTCTCCTGTCACCTTAGGCAGGAGCTCCAGGTCAGGGCCACCTTTCCCGGGTTGACCTTTAGCCTGTGGAGAAGTGGGCAGGGGTCAGGTAAGCTTGCTGCTAGCTTTCCTAATAGCGACCAGAACACACTGTTCCTGTCTCTGCCCACCTGACCATGCCCTGCTTCTCATAGGAAGGGGTGAGGCTCCAGTTGGCCAGAAGACTTGGGGTGGTGATGGCCCAGCAGGTAGATGAGGTCTGCGGACAGTACTTGGAATACTTTTGGCAGTGCGGGCCCAACCTTCCAGGCTGCCAAGGACCAGCCACAGGGCAAAGGGGAACTCAGGATTGGAAGGAGTCCCAGGGAGATTAAAGATCAGGTTTGGTGGAGGTTCAAATTGGGAGTGAAGTTAAGGGCTTTGAGCTAAGCAGCTCCCCCTAGTGGTCACCTAACTGGGCCAGGCAGCAGCCAAAGACGTTTCCAAAAGCCTGGGCTGGGCAGGGCGCCAAGGTGTGAGGACAGCAAAAGGCAGTCGGAGCTCCGAAGGACAAGGCTGGGAATGAGGCCATTCCCTGATCCACTGCCTCTAGTTCTTGGTAGTGTGGTCTTCATTCTACCTACTGCCTCACCAGCAAGTAGAATTAAGTACCCCCCCCCCCTTGCAGCTTCAAGTCTGAGCCATAAGTTCCTGGGTTCTGAAGCTCGCTATACTTCTGAATGTCTTTGCTGAAGTGTATGTATGCAGCCCACCCCCAAAGTGATCTTTGAGACAATCAGCTCAGGTTCAGTCTCACAGCCTCTACCTTTGCTACCCAGAAACTGAACGTTCTCTTCTCCCTCCTGGACTGCATGGCCCTGGCCCCTTGTGACTACTCCTCTAAGGATCCTTCTGTTCTCACAGGCTGATTCTGGGCCCTTTCAGATGATAGTGGCTTTTTCTAAAGAGGGGGTCTGGACAAGATTGACACACTTCGAACTAAGTCTGTGTGGAATACACTACCCTGTAGCCTCCCTCATTGAAGACATAACCCTGTTAATCCGGCCCATCTCTTTCACAAGAATTGCTATTTGATTTGGTTTTGCTTCCCCCATGCCATGCTGATGGTATTAACTTAACCAGAATTTGTCTCATAGCATCCCATTGATTTTGAAGACTTTCGGTCTTTTATCCAACCCTGTCCCCAGCGATGATAATGTCACAACTATGCCTTTGAAATCCCCATTTAAAGGGCAAGGTCACAGAGACTTGAAGACCACTGGAGACCCAGTGTCTGTGTGTGATGGCTCTTCCGGGATGAGCCCACCGCTTTCACTGGATTTAAGGGGCTCCCTCTCCCAGAGAGGGGTAGAAATCATGGAGAAGTTCCAGGCTCTTGTTTTCAGGTGGGACAGTGAAGCCCAAAGAGGAGAGCTGAGCCACTGTAGTACCTCCTCCCCCAGCTCCCGGGCCTGTCTATGGTCTCCCTCTTGACAAAGCCATTTCTTCCAGACACTCTGCTTGATGCTCCCATATGCTGCCACCAGGGGGCAGAAGTGCCTGGCTGGCGCGAGACTTGGGACCGGATTGAGGACAGCCTCTCTTCAGAGCAAGCGTCCGAATTCTGAAATGGTCGGTCTTTATTATGCCATCAGAAAACAAATGTGCTGGTTAAGTTATTCATCATTATCATCTTAGTAACAAAATAAAGCACTATCTATGTTTACAGTCATAAAAAGAAACAGTCTGGAGAGAAATGGGTTACGGGGGGGCACCTGGCCATGTGGGGTTTGGGGTCACCTCCCCTGGCTTGGGGACTGTTCCAGATCTTTGGAGCTAGGTGCTAATGATCTTTGATTTTCTTGGGAAAGAACCAGGATGCTCATCTGGCGTGAAGCTCATTCCCCAGACGGAGTGAGGGAGGAAGGAACCCACCCCACGCTCATGAAGAAGGGATGGAGACCAGCTGCCATGGGGTCCCCTCTGCAGGGCTGACACTGACAAAAAGAGGAGCCCTCAGTCCTCTGGCCCCCATGGCTGGGACTCGGGACAAAGCCCCCTGGAGGCCGAGGCACACGCTCACAGTACTAGGAGCTAAAAATGACTCCGTGGGAACTGACTGGCAAAGTCGGGAGAGAGAAAAGGGGTCAGCACGGGGTCAGAAAACTGCCAGTCCCAGGGGCAGGCTGGGCCCTACGGAAAGTCAGAGAGTCCAGTGGGTGGGGTGGGAGCACAGACAGACGGAGGAACAGAGAAGTGCACACTGGGAGAGAACACACAGAACCTGAGACACCAGACTGACGAAGAGGTAGCAATTTGGGGACAAAGAGCACAGAAGAGGCCCCCAGAGAAGCATCAAGAGACACGTCACAGAGCTCATCAACATGCCTGGCTCACAGCAGCCACTTAGCAAACACCTTCTGCCTAGAGAAGCGAGATGACAACGTGAGCACGCATGCGCGCGCACGCACGCACACGCAACAGCCAGAGGCACATGGACTTGGAAGACAAAGACAGGATAGCCAGACCCTTCTGCACAAAGGACAAAGTGATCCAGATGACAGAGGAGTGACCTGGGTGGGAGCTTCTGGGGCAGACATGTTGTCCCACCATGGCTGCGGTGGCCAGGACAAGATGGAAACAAAGCACGTTTGGGGGACAGGTGTGTACCCGCCATCCCCTCAGGTAGGCAGACCTACAAGAGGGGGTACATCCAGTGTTCCCTGGCCAATAGCCCCGAGGGCCAAAGACCTCAGCCAGCTCGGCCCCTCATCACGGCCACATGAATCCCGCCCAGCCATTAACTCCTCAGATGTGCCCGAAGGTGTGGTAAGGAGGAGAGCCCTCCCCCCACCTTGGGAATGTATCTACAAGTGCACAGCTTCGCCCATCACCTGGGCACACCCAAGTCCAAGTACCAACATAGTTCAGGCTGGCTGGCTGGGAACAAGGTCTTCCCCAGGGGCGACAGGCCAGGCCCAGCTGGCTGGGGATCAGTCTGTAAGGACCACCAGTTCCCCATCACTCTTCGCTTCGCCCTCTGAGTCCTCGTCCTCGCTGTACCGGTACATCTCTCCATCAGCCACTGAGTGCCTGTCATCTGTGCCCTCCCCTTCCTCCCGGAGGCTGCAGGTATTGACGATGACGGGCATGTTGGGGTCCAGGCCCTGGGGGACATAGTGCTCCACCAATGGTTGTGCCAGGGGCATGCCTGCTGCCCGAGGGAACAGGACATCTGAGGAGCTCACCTGTGCCTGGCCAGCCTGCGGGCTGAGAGGCGGAGAAAAGGGGCAGTTACAGATGTACCCACGTGCCCGCCCAGCCCTCCCCGCTGCTGGCTGTCCTCCGGGCATCACAGGCATTCCAACCCCTGTCCTGGCTGGGGAACTGTCACACCCTGGGCTCTGTATGTGCATCCTGACGGCCAAATTAACTGTCTGCTATAGATGGAAAATCTAGAGCCATGGGTGTATTCTCGGAAGGTGGCACATGAATATTATTCACTTTACTGTCACTGACTACAGGACTCCACGCCTGTGCTTGCCAGGGTTATAGTTAAGGAACCTTCCTATGGGCCGAATCCCTGCAGTGTGTCTCGGGTGGCAGGCGCCCCGCAGTCATTCTGGGTCGGACCCAACCCCCCGGTCACCAGAGTCTTACATACAGTCGTTATCCACCAGGGATCACGCATAGGCAGATGACAGACAGATCTGCACCCAGATGCCCAGGGAGCAGCCACACAAACCCTGCCTGCCCTCACACAAAGGCCAGCCACACATGAACCCAGCCTCTCGCAGCAGCCACAGGCTGCTTCTGGCCACGAGGGGAGGCCTGCTCACGGGATGGCGTAGCTCTGGCGAGCACCCTGGCGCCGTGTTCTCATCAGGGCCTTGTACTCGCCCACGCGCAGCCGCCGTCCCTCCACGACGCAGGTGCGCTTAGGCCTCGGCTTGTACTTGTAGTCAGGATATTTCTCCAGGTGCTGCCGGCTCAGGCGGGCCTGCTCCTCGTAGTAGGGCTGCTTCTCTTGGTTTGTCATGGACTTCCAGCGAGAGCCTAATCCAAACCCAGGCAAGAACTCAGGGCCAGACTCTCGCAATCGCCCCAGACCCCAGGCCCTAGAAACCCTGATTGGACCCTGGTCCCCAAGTGGGGATCAACAGATAATACAGGTGAAAGCACTCATCAAGGGCCTGGCCCAGTGCGGATGCTCCCTGGATGCTGGGCGAGGGAATGGGTGAGCCTGGTAATGACGGGTAGTTGGCACCACCCTCACGCTGAACAACTCCCACCCGAGAGGTGTCTTCCCAAGGGCATTGATAGGAGAGAAGTCACTCCAGGCCACCAAGTATCCAGTGTCGGTCTGAGGTGCCTAGTAGAGGACCTGCTGAGCATGCGCCAGCTCCTAGGCTGCACCCCCCGCACAACAAAGCTAAAAAACAAGCCGGGCGGTGGTGGCGCACGCCTTTAATCCCAGCACCCGGGAGGCAGAGGCAGGCGGATCTCTGTGAGTTCGAGACTAGCCTGGTCTACAAGAGGACAGGACAGGCTCTAAAGCTGCAGAGAAACCCTGTCTCGAAAAACATAAAAAACAAAACAAAACAAAACAAAACAAAAAAAGCTAAAAACAAAACCCTGGTGCTCCAGACAGTAATCCTGCACTGTTACTGAAGGGTTCAGCCATGAAAACATCCCCCTCCCTCAGCCTTGTCTGCTCTGCCCCCTCCTCAGTCTCAGACACAGTGGGCATTTAAAGTCTTGGTACAGACGATCCAGGATACCAATCTCCTGTTTACTGCCACAGCACAGACTAGGAGGCATTGGGGTATGGGGGAGGTAAGGAAGGCACTAAGTCCCAATGGAAGGAGCAACCAGAACAGCCTTGCACTGGTACAAGGTCCTAGGATCCAGATGCCCATTACAACACAACTCCTACACCATCTAAGATTCTACCAGGGTTTAACAGGACATGGAATATCACCAAGCAAGCCCTAAGTGGACCTAGCTGGCTCCCGGGACCCAGTCCTATCGCACTATCCCTGACCCTTACCAAGAATCTTGCTGATGCTGGAGTTGTGCATGTCTGGGAAGGCCTGGAGAATTTTCCTCCGCTCATCCTTGGCCCACACCATGAAGGCATTCATGGGTCTCTTGATATGACTGCTGTTCCGGGACTCAGAGAAATGGCGGGTGCCTGGAGGATGAGTAGGCAGAGTCAGCAACAGGGCCGGCAGACATCCCTTGCATGGCCACCAGGAGGCACTGGGGAGGCTCACACAGTAGTCAGCTCAGTTCAGGTGGGAAGCAGAGGAGCAGCAAGGAGCAAAGGCCAGAGAACTGGCACAGCAGGGGCCCAGAACTGCAGGGCCCCACAGAGCAGACCTAAGGATGGACACCGGGCACAATGGACCTGAGGGCTTAATCCCAGCAGGACCCAAGAAAGGAGGGAGAGAAGTGACCAGAGACAGACAGGGGGGCCCTAGTGGAACGAAGCGGTGCCCAGGATCAGAGCCCTCACCGTCCATGTCGCAGCTCAGCATGGCTTCCTCCAGCGGGTGCACACAGCTCTCCTCCGGCCTTTCCTTGGCTGGGGATGAGTCCAAGCTGATGAGGTCCTGCAGGAGACAGAGATATCAGTACCTCCCATGTCACCCTGGCCGCCTCTTCTATCACGCGCTCCTGCCCTCTGGGAAGAGGACGTGTGGCACATACCTTGCGGAATGGGGGGTTGGGGGAGTTTTCCAAGGCCCCACTGTGGCTGTGCAGCAGTTGGCGAGCATCCTGGATGGCTTTGGTGACAGCATCCCCTTCACCAAGGAAGCCTGTTGAAGAGGGAGCCAAGTGGAGGACAGGGGACCTGAGGGCTTTATCCCAGGGGCAACCCACACTTCTTACACTCCCTGCCACGTCATTCCTAGAAACTCCTCGTAGTGGCATCTTTGTGGTAGTACTCTCTCTGCCCATCCCCCACACACCAAAGAGGCTGGGAATGAAGACTCTGGGCTGTCTAATACAATACTGGAGGACACATGGGCCACGGGAAGGAGGCCTCCTCCGAGCCAGCCTAGACCCTGGCTTTAAGAATGCAGAGGCTGGAGTCGAATTCAGTGATAGAGTGCCTTGGAATTTTTAAAACCCCAAACTGTAACCGAGAAAGGGGAGGGACGTGTCCACAGTGGCATCTGACTCAACTGTCCTCTCCTGGGTGAGAGCAGAGAGGAAAGCTTACCCAGAGGCAGGCTGGGGGGGCTGGACTGCAGGTCCCTTGTGGGAGCCCCGTGATTAGAGGGGTGCGGCCCACAGCTGTTCATTTTGAGGCTGGGGGAGCTGGAGGTGTTGGGCAGCTCAGGTGCCTTGGGCTTGGCTGTGAGGTTCAATGGCTGGGGGGGGCTCCTGGGGAACACAGAAAGTCAGAAAGTGAGAGACACCAAAGGACACCCCTTCCCCCGCGTTGTGGGACAGACAGGGCTCAGGGAGAAAGTGAGACTAAAACACCTGCCCAGAGCAGCCAAGAGGGAAAGAAGGCGAGCAAAAGAGGAGGCACCCCACGCAGTGGACAGGGCAGGGGAGTACCTGAAGGGGGTGGTGGGCGGTCACCCCGGCTCTCTTCACCACGGGGGCAGGAGGGCTGTGCAGCAGCTGCAGCGGGTACTCCACTGTGGAAAGAAAAGCAAGGGGCAAAGTCCCAGATGAGACCTGAACAGCAGGTACCGGCGTGACAGGTCCCAGGGCTACAGGTAGGTGGGTGGAGCCTAGAGCGGCCCCCCTCGTTCTGTCCTCATCAGGTCCAAGCACCACAGGACTGTCCATCACCCCCTCTTCCTACATGGACCCTGCAGGCTGATGGCCATGTCTGTCCTTTTTAACCAACTCTAAAGAGTTTCCCACGGTCCATGCATGGGAGGGCACACTCCGGTCTTGTACTTGCTGAGTGTCGGGGGCAAAGCGACCCTGTTGGGAGGAATGCCTCACGTGCTCTCCCCCTAGGGTTAAAATGCTTGCGGTTGTGTAAGGGACTGTGTAAGAACACCAGTCTCATTTTACAGGTGTGTCAGTCGGGGTTCTCCAGAGATCACGGTGGACTGCCCACGAAGCCATCAAACGGCAGCACCAGGATTTGAAACCAGGTATTCAAGAAGCCACAACCTATCCTTGGGCTGTACAGTTCCCTCTCCTACCCACCCTATCTCACTAGGCTTAGCATCAGGGGGCGTGGCAATTCCGTAGAGATAAGACTGTATACAAATCACCAGCCCCAAGGCAGGTAGCGATAAGCTCGCAGGAGGTGCAGGAGGTGCGTCAGGGCACTTTGTTCTAGCTAGGGTGGAGATGGGGTGGTAAGGTCTGAGGATGTGATGACGGGGTGAACCCAGCGGGCAAGCAAGGTTGTCTCTGTAGCAGAGAGCTGGCACTCTGTGTGGGCTTGTGGAACGGGGAGGGTAGAGCA
Organism: Arvicola amphibius; assembly: GCF_903992535.2. Taxonomy (NCBI): domain Eukaryota; kingdom Metazoa; phylum Chordata; class Mammalia; order Rodentia; family Cricetidae; genus Arvicola; species Arvicola amphibius. Next base: position 86,692,956 of record NC_052058.2, on the reverse strand, counting down.
GTAGTCTTCATTGCTACCCATCCCGTCGGGGCATTTTCAGGCAGCATGTCTGCCCTGTCCCCAACTCTGTCACCAGAAATCACTGGGATCATCCCATCAGTCACCTTCATCCCCACAGCCCACAACTAGAGACAATGTACTCCCTGCTCAAGTGTTCCCAAGCACCCACTTCCCAGACCCCATGCTCCAATCCTCAGCGGATCCCACATCCCTGCCCCTCTCACAAACCTCTGCCACCTCTTCTCCCTCCACCCTGCACCTCAGTTCCAGCCTCTCCCTCACTTCCTTACCCCCCCAGGACCCAATCATCAAGTGCCCCCTCCTCAGGGAGCCTCCCGGGCCTTTCTCTAGCCTTCTCTCTCTTGAGACTGCTTTACAGTGCGCTCTTCCTATCCATCCTTCCCACCAAGCTCGGGAAGGACTGTGGCCCAGATGGACCACTGAGCATGGATGTGCTCTCTCATCTCACGACAGCAGCCTCTGCGGTGGGCCCTTCCCTGTCTCACTCACCTGGTTTGCAGGGAATGGGCTGGATGGGCAAAGCCAGCTGGGAGTCAGGGGTGACAGGCAGTGGCTGGTGACTTGGGGGAAAGGCTGGAATCATGACGTAAGGCATGTTAACCTGCTGAAGGCAAAGAAACCTACCGTAAGTCACTGGGGACCCGAAGCGCTGCCCAGATGTCGTTCTGCCCAGGACATGAGGTAGGGTGGGTATGCATAGAACACAGGGTAGGGACAATTTTCCACAAGATCCATCTGACCCCGTATGACAGCTACGAGCCCATCTACTTGTCACCCCCTCAAAACAGGACTCCGGAATTGGAAGGAATCAGAGCAAAATTGGATGAAGAATATGGCCTCTCCATCAAGCCTAGGGGGAGCCTGTTCTGCCGTCCCCTTCCCCGGTGGCTCTGCCCACACTGTCCCCTCGTCACCTGGATCTGCTGCTGGAGGACGTTGATCTTGTGCTGCTGCTGAATCAGCTGCTGCTGCTGCTTGGCGATCTGGCGAGACACGGAGTCGACAAGGAAATCATGGAAGGCTCTGGCCTCCTCCAGCGCCTGCCACAGCCCACACGTCTTCCCCAGGAGCATGCGGGGTAGAGGTGGGGGTAGAGCACCAGTTCTCAGAACCTGGTCTCCTCTTGCCGACAGTCACCCCCCAAAGGAGCCTCAGAAGCCCCTGCCCTGGCTGGCACCTGCTCCTGCTGCTGCCGGGCCAGTTCCATTTGCTGCTGCTGCTTCTCAAACAGCATGGCTGCCATGTTCTTCTGCTCGGAGTGAGCTGTGAGGAGCTGGTCCCGAAGGGCGGACAGCTGGTGAATCATGACCAGAAGCTGAAGCTCCTTCTCAGCCAGGCTCTCTTGGGTCCCTGTTCACGGTGAAATGCCGCCACCTTTGTTAGTGTGCCTGTCTATCTGCCCACCCACCCATCTGATGACCTCTCTGTCCCAGGAGCCTGCCAGGCCAGTGCCCAACTTCTCTGTACTTTAAGGGATTAAAAAAAAAAAAATCTATTGTTTGGCATGATGGTAGTTACTTCCCAGGATCAGCCTGAGGATGAACGAGCTAATAATGCGTGGAAAGTTGTCTGTCTGGGACCTAACTGTGATTGCTCATGTCTTCCATTCCAACCTGGCTGTCTGATGAGCAGTGTACTTCCAAGCACTCAAGTGGGGACCATTTATAGTCAGGAAGCCTCTGGAAAATGCCGAAGCTCAGGCCTCCATCTTTGGGGCTTCTCATCCGTGAATGCGGGGAGCATAAGCATTGATTTAACGCTCCCACTGTGGGCATACTCAACATTGAGAAAATGGTCACCCTGAGGAGGTAAGCCGCGGCCTTCACTGTGGTCCTGGAAGCCTAGCTTCAACTGCCAACAGTACGTGGAAAGTTTCGGCCCACTTTAGACTGGGACCTGGAAGGTTGAACGATGAGCCTCAAGTCCCAAGGGTCCCCTAATGAGAGCCTAGATCCACCCCCCATGGGATCTGTTTCCAGTCAGGCCGCTCCCACCTGGGGATGGGCCAGACAACTAACTGCTTAGAGACGCCCAGGTGAGCCAGGTGGGAATGAGGTACTGCCCGATATACCCAGAGTGCATGATAGAGCAGAAGGGAAGGGCTAGGGCTGAGATGCCCTTCCCTGCTCTCCGCACACCACACAGGCCCAGCACCTTTGACATCCTTGGCTTCCATAGAGCTTCTTCCCAGGAACCGCTCCTTCCAGTCGCTGGACAGCAGCTTCTCAATGGCTGGCACAACTGGAAGAAGGCAGGGTAAGGGCAGGGCGAAGCCCACCAGAGAGCAGCCAGACCTCACCTCCGACTCAAGCATCCTACCTTCTTGTAAGTTGCGGTTGAAGTCCAACCGCTCCTGGCTTCCCGAAGCGGCCTCAGAAGCTGCTGGTCTCTTGGGGTCTGGGGACCCACTGCTCTCTGGTGAGGTACAGTCCTGCAAGAGACAATGAATTATCACTGCCGCTCCCAAGAAAGGGAGCACAGACAGGGCTGAGCACCCCAAAGGTGTCCTTTCCGAGGGACCAAGACTATGGGATATTGCTCATTTTCACATTCCCAGGCCTGGCTCGCACCACCCTATAACTGATACAGTGAGATGAACAGAGACTTGGGGACAGGAGACCTGGGTATCAGTCCAGGTCTAGTGGCTCACAAGGGGCTGGATCTCACACAAGCCCCGACAACTCTCTGAAAGCCAGGACTGTCTCTGGGATCCATATAGTAAAGCATCTGAATGAGGAGCCGATACATTGGGATCACCATGGAAACACACCTGTAGGTTTGTCTATGAGGATGCTCCCAGAAGGAAAACCTGCCCTGACTGGAGGCTCCTGGACAGTTTCGTCTCCCCACTTCCAGACTACAGATGCAACATGGCCAGCTGCCTCAACTTCCTCGCCACCATACCTTCTCCACCATGTGTACCCTCGAACTGTCAGCCAAAACAAACCCTTCTTTAGGTTGCTTCCATGGGACATTCTGTCCCAGCACTAGAAAAGTAACTAATACAGAACCCACCTTGTCTAGTTATTCCTACGAACCCACGTGCTGTTCCAGTCACGCTGCTTGATTTCGGGCACCCACTGTGGCCTCCCTAAATGATCCCCGGGGCTGGAGCACTGCCTCAGCAGTTGGGAGCTCTTGCAGAGGACTGGGGTTCAGTTCTCAGCACCCACATCCAGCTCTGGAGGATCCAACTGTTGCAGAGTATTTAACTAGGTAAAGGTGTGTTGCATTTGTTTAATTATGGAAAGATGTGTTGCTGTTTTACCTTGCCTGCCTAAGGCACCTGATAAAAAGCTGAACAGCCAATCACGAGGAAGAAGGTAGGTACAGGCAGAACCTCCAGCCAGGGAGAATAAATAGAAGGAATTTAGGCTTAAGAAGAAAGAAAAGAGAAAAAAGAAAAGGAAGCGCCAGAAAGATGCCAGGGGCCAGCCAGACACAAAGGAAGCAGGAAAATAGGACTTACAGAATGAAAGAAAGATTAAAAAGCCCTGAGGCAAAACAGAAATGAATAGAAACAGGTTAAAATAAGTTAAAAGAGCTAGTGGTACAAGCCTAAGCTAAGCCTGAGCATTCATAATTATTAACAACTCTCCATGTCTTTATTTGGGAGCTGGCTGGTGGTCCAAAGAAACTTCCAATTACATCCAACATCCTCTTCTGGCCTCTGAGGGCAACTGCACTCACGTGCGCATACCTCTGACCAGGCAGAAACACACACACACACACACACACACACACAATTTTTAAAGAGAAATGGGGCTGAAAAGGTAGCTCAGCAATTAAGAGCATTTTGTGGCTCTTGCACAGAACCCAGGTTCAGTTTCCAGCACCCACATGGTTGCTTATAACCACTCCAGTTCCAGGGGCTCTAACACCCTCCTCTGTAGCACCAGGCTCTCATGTGATATACACACTCAGGCAAAAAAAAAAAAAAAAAAAAAAAAGACAACAACAATATGAAACCAAAAACAGAAACCAAAACTCATAAAATAAATAAACCTGAAAAATTGAAAAATATAAACAAGTATGTGGATAGATGAATGAATGAAAACAAATCTTTGAAAAAAGAAGTGTTCAATAGGTCATGGTGGTCCAGCCTTTAACCTCAAAACTCAGGGGTAGAAGCAGGTGGATTTCTGTGAGTTCCTAGCTAGCCTGATCATAATGGAGACCCTGTCTCAAACACAAGAGGAGGAGAGGAAGGAGGGAGAGATGGTGAAGGGGGAGGAGGGGGAGGGGGAAGAGGGGAGGAGGGGGAAGGGAAAGAGGGGAGGAGGGGGAGGGGGAAGAGGAGGAGGGGGAAGCAGCAGCAGTGCTCCCTGTTTCATCTAAGCCAAGCCTCCTGGGGTCTAAGGTTTACCACTCCAAAAGTGTGTCCCCTGGTCACCCCCACTCTTCCAAATTGAGTTCCTCCTTAGAGTCATCAAATTAAACTTCTGTATGGAAACAAATTTAAGACCTGCAGAATTTCTACCATATAGTTCAGTTCTCTCTTCTCTGTGTACATGTGTTCTCCATGTGCGTGCGTGCGTGCGCACGTGCGTGTGGTATAGGCCCAACTTTGGCAAGCACCTGTCCTTTTATTTACTGAGGCAGATCTCTCACTGCACCCAGCCTCCTGTTCCAGGGACTCCCATCTCTGCCTCCAGGCAGCTGCCGCACTTTCTTGGCTTTTACAAGGGTCCTGGAAAACCAAACTCCCATCCTCTCGCGTGTCCAGCAAGCGCTTTACCCACTGACTCATCTCTCCAACCCCTGTTCCCTCGTCCTAAGGAAATTATAGTCTGAAATGGCCACTCAGGTAGGGATGGAGGGAGACACCTCCAGTCCTGCTCTGACGGGTTACCCAGCTTCTAACCCTGACCATGTGGCTCCCCGCTCTGCTCACCTGGGCTCACCCGGGGCCCCATTGTCCTTGCAGAGAACATTTCTGCACACAAACTAGACAAAAGTATGTAGGCCTGGTGGAAAGGGTAGATGAGCACCAGGTGGAGCCACAAGGCAGAGGGGGAACAATAACCAATGGGGTCCCTCGAAAGAAAGCGCTAGATACCTGAGCTGGAGCTCGTGAGTTGGCGGCTTCCTGCGGAGCCAGGGCTGGGTCTCCAGGCTGGGGCTCCACCGCAGTGGCTGTGCCTTGGGGGGCCTCGTGGGGAGGCTCCTTCTTCTCTTCAGACTTGATGGTGCAGTTCACCATGGTGCTAGCACTATCCAGGGCCAGCTGCACAGAGACGGGGCTCCGCATGGACATCCTGCAGGAAGAGGGACAGAGGACACTGAGTAAGTGAGGTCCAAGGCCCAGTTTATGAGCCCACCCTGCCCCCCAGGAGGTGCCCCATTCTTTGTTTCCCAAACCCAAGCATTTCTTGGCACCCCTCAAAGATGCATATGTCTAAAACACATGCCTACTTTGGAACCTGCTTTCTTATTTCTTTAATTTTTAGAATCTATCCAGGGGTTCCCACCTCTGGTATCCACTCCCTCCTTTTGCTTTTGCGGTGCCAGGGCCTTGCATGCGCTAAGAGAACACTTCGTGTTTCTTGCCATGCTGGAGCCACTGAGCTGATGAGCTCACCCGAGGAAGCCAAAGAGGGTTATGAACCCAAGACAACTGAACACTGTATGTATGTAAACATATGTACTGGAGCCGGGCAGTGGTGGCGCACACCTTTAATCCCAGTACTCGGGAGGAAGATGCAGGCGGATCTCTGTGAGTTCGAGACCAGCCTGGTCTACAGAGTGAATTCCAGGACAGCCAGGGCCACACAGAAAAAAAACCTATCTCGAAAAATAAAAAGACAGGATCTCAGATAGCCTAGGCTAGCACTGAACTTACTATGTAGCTGAGGATGGCCTTGAACTCAAGTGCTGGGTCACAGGCCTGTGCCACCATGCTCATCTTGCAATATGCTTGGTAGACTCTCGTGAAGTGCACAAAGTGGCCTTCTCCTCTATCACACGGCCTAGTGCCACCCGAGGGTGAGAGTCTGCAGGGCTCTGGAGAGCAGTTTCCAGGGTCACATCAGACTAGAGAGCAAGCAGCAGCTCTCACCCTCTCCAGTCCCTGGGCAAGCACTCGGAGATGCGTTCTGGTCTCAGGTGGCACACAAGGGTCTGGCCTCCGGCAGAAGTGTTAGGAGGTGGGGCCTCACTAGAGAGTATTAGGTTAGGAGCCCTCTCTCTGTCTTCCTTCACAAATGGGTTAACCTGGTAGTCCTGTGCCCTCCTGCCACGGGGTGATACAGCAAGAAGGCACTTGCCTTCCTAGCCTCTGCAACAGGAAAAAACACATAGGGATCAAAGAGCAACAACCATCAGATGCACTAACAGACCCTTAAACCCACATAAATGTAGAAGGCAAGAACCACCCCAGAATTGTCATCTGACTTCCATTCATGTCCAGACACAAATATCTCCCTCCCCTCTCCTCCTCACAGACGCAAATATAAGTTTAAAGCAAAACAAAAACACGCTATGAATTATTTACTTCTACGGTTTTCCACCTAATGCTTTCAGATCACGGTGGCCCCCTGAACCCCTGTTCAGTGAGACTGAAAACAGGGCGACCAGTGAATTTGCATATGACATCAATTCTGTACAGGGTATACTGCAGTCTATAGATTACACCAACTATTCTGGTACTGGATCATACAATGTTACAGCTTTGCATACAACGGAATACATAAGGTGTTTTATGAACAGCTACAGGAATTTATAACTAAGATATATACATCTGTATTTGATTTGATTGTATCCTATAGACTCCCCCACCCTCTTTCTGAGTGCAAGGTAATCAGGACCCAGGATAGGACAGGGCAAGAGAAGGCTAGCTGACCCTAGTTGGGGCCCATCTCACCTGGATGAAGAGAAAACAGACCCCAGCCCGGCTTGGCCCAGGGGGGCTGCCTGGAGAACCTGCAGAAAGCAGGCAGCTCAGCCCATCCGGCTGGGGAGGGGCCGGGAGCCAGGCCCCACAGGGGGCAGGAGTGGGGGCGGGGGGCATTATCCTGGAGCTGAGGGCAGCAATTACATAACAAACAAACCCGGGCTCAAGCTGTGAATTAATCAAACCGCTGAAAATAAAACCTTCCTCTCAGGAACTTCAGACAAAAGAAATGAAAACAACCAGGCTGGCTGGAAAATAAAAGGCAGCGGGGCTGAAAGCCGGGACAAAAGGAAACCAGACAATAGGGTGCTGGACAAAAGCAACAAAGCCAGAGGAAGTGTGACAGGCGCACAATGAAGGCCTGTGGGCTTCTGATCCCTAGGCGCTCAGCCACCTCATCCCACACCACTGGCTGCCACCAGATCGCCTCCCCTGGCCAGACTTGGGTCCCAAGGGCTCTCCTTCTTCATCAGGACCCGGCCTCAGGTTTCCAACTCCTGCCTCAATTGAAGCAGTCCCGGCCACCGCAGCCTGAGCCCACGGTCAGACAAGTGCCTGAGGCCAAATGCTGCCCCACGGGACATGGTGACCATTCACCCACCCACCTCCCGCTCGACGAGGGCTGTCCTGACTGCCCAAGACCAGCCTCACTGGCTACGTGTGGCTACTGAGCCAGTCTGGGTGGGAATGTACCACATCAAAGACACCAAGGGTCCCCAAAACTCAGCATTCATTATCAGCTGTAGTCACAACCTGATAGATTAGGTTAGAGAAAACAGCCTCTTTTCTCCCTCTCACTTACATCTTTTAAAGATCTGTTTTGTTTTTAATTATGTGTGCGTCCTATGTGTGCGCGCTCATGAATGGACATGCTGAGGCCCGAGGCATCGGATTCCCCTTGGAGCTGGAGTTTACTTGTCCTCTGCAAGAGTGGTACCCACTCTGACCGTCCGAGCCATTTTTTCTAGCTCCAGACAAAACAGTCTTTTGTTGTTGTTGTTGTTGTTGTTGTTTCGAGACAGGGTTTCTCTGTGTAGTCCTGGCTGTTCTGGAACTCACTCTGTAGACCAGGCTGGCCTTGAACTAATAGAGATCCTCCTGCTTCTGCCTCCGAGTACTAGAATTAAAGGTTTGCACCGCCACTGGTGGCTAGACTAAACATTCTTAAGACTCATCCCACCTTTTCTTCCCTGAGAAAAGGCCTAACCGTGTGGGCCAGATGGAACTAAGATCCACCTGCCTCAGTGCCCAAGAGTCACCTGATTATTTTTTTCTTTATTCTTTATTTATTTTTGTCTCTATGTGCATTGGTGTTTTGCCTACATGTATGCCTGTGTGAGGGTGTCAGATCCCCTAGATCTGGAGGTAAAGACAGTTGTGAACTGCCATGTGGGGGCTGAGAATTGAACCTGGATCCCCTGGAAGAGCAGCCGGTGCTCTGAATCACTGAGACATCTCTCCAGCCCCCACACCTGATCTTCTTTGTAGTTTTGTTTGTTTATTCGGGGTTGCGATGGGGCTGCGCCCGGGGCCTCACACGGGTAGTGCACATTCCGCCACGGAGCAGCACCCCAGCATTTCAATTTCTTTTTACATGTATTTACTGGGAGACACAACATCATGCAGGTCATTGTCAGTGTGTTCCTCAGGGGAACCCTGAGCCTCCATGCCCTTTCCCACCTCTCCCACCCCCACCCAGCACCCCTAGCCCATACTTGGGGTTATCTGCTATTAAGCGGCATCTTGGGGCTCCCGGCACTGGTGAAGTAAAGAAATGGCTCCCACTGACACCAGACGAGTTTGGCGTTGTCAACCTTGTCACCTCAGCCTAGTGCCCTCAGGTAACCCTAAGAGATCCTGGGGCCCATATGCTCACAGGCAGCACCTGGCTCAGCAGGACAGGGCTCCTGGTTGGTCTGCTCCGAGCTTACTTAAGGAGAGGCACAGCCTGGGCCTAAGAGCCAGGCCTTGGCAGGTACTGCTGGAAAGCTGAGTCCTGGACCACCTCATGCCTACCCATCCCTGCCCTGTCGCAGCCTTGAAGGAAGCACGGTCCCCTACCCACGGCGGTGTAAAGGTCAGGGTCAGGGCTAGAGTCTGTAATTCTTGCCTGACCCTGTGTGAACACTGGCAAGTAGCCTCTCGGCCTGTCTCATCTTCTGCACACTGGGCAGTTAGCTACACCTCACAGGAGTCCATGGGGGTTAAGTACCGCACGGTGAGCATCTTGTACATGGATGTGAATAGCCTAGGATGCTGAGTCAAGTGGGTGACAGAGAAGTCTCCAAGTCACACAGACCTGGGTATTGTCTGCGCTCGAACTCTGAATAGCCACTGCTATGCCACCTTGGGCAAGTAACCTCCCTGAGCCTGTTTCCCCTTCAGTAACATGGGCATAAGACAACCCAGGAAGAAGAGTTAACCTATGAAACGTGCATGTTTTACATTCTTGGGCACCTTGAACTTGGCCTTCACAGGACTAAATCACGGCTGAAGATACCTTCGAATGCCTGCAGTTTCTGACTCACCCAGGAGCTTGGGAACCCAACCAAGGCAGGGTGAATATATAGCTGTTTCCACCCATCATTGTGGCCCCAAGGTCTAGCACAGTGCCTGCAGCATGGGGGACCGGATGCTGCTCCCTGCCCTTCCCCTGTGTGAGCAACACCCAGCAACAGAGCAAGTTCATTTCTTTTTCTTCCTACCCCCAAATGATAAGAAACCTCTTCCTCAGTCTTTGGATTTAAAGACCCCCTAGGAGCCTACCTTCTTAAGCCCCTTTTCCAGGAACTAAAGACCCCACCAACTTCCTTTACTCCTTCCTTGCAAAGCACATGCTACACTTTCTCAGGGGATTTCCCTCTCTCTAGATGCCCAGAAGCCCAAAGCCCTCAGTGTGCAGCAGACAATTATGGGCTTCCCCAGCTTCACCCTATTCTGCAACCCTAAATCCTAGTTAAGACTCATAAACCCACGGGAGCCCACAAGCGCAATGGATGCTCCCCTGTGTTATCCGCCCTCCCTCTTGTCCAGCATCACACTATTGGGACAGCCCTGCTTCAGAACTACCGCCAGCAAGGACCATAGCGGACCTTCCACCAGCAAGGAGGCTGAACAGGTACACGCCTTTAATCCTGGCACTTGGGAGGCAGAAGCAGGTGGATCTCTGTGAGTCTGAGGCCAGATTGGTTTACAGAGCGAGTTCCTGGATAGCTAGGGCTGTTACGTGACATGTGTGCCCCCTTAAAAGTGTCCGCCAGGCACAGGTGGCTCTCTTGCCTCTCTTCTTCCTCTTCTCTCTTCCCTGTTCTCCCTGTTCTCGTGTACCGACTCCCACACAACTGTTCGCTCTCTTGCTTCCCCCTCCACCACCACCAATAAACCTCTGGCATTAATTCTGCTGCATGGGCCATGTTTGCTTAGTGGCATACCTTGGCAGGGCCCACCAAAAGGCAGCCACTTTGCCTTTTGTATTTATCATTGCACCCCTTCTCTACACTCCCCTCTCCTAGGGAGCCCACCTCACGGGTCTTCTACTTCTGCACTCCAGCCTTCTTAGCTTTGTCTCACTAAGACTGAACTGGTGCGCGAGACTTTGAATCCAGTGTCTGGATAAAGGCCTGGAGAAAGAAGCCCCTCCAAGGACTAGCGGCAGAATGCTGCCCGAACACGAGATGGCTCCTGTTCTCCCCATAAGCAGGCTTCCCCATCCTGCGCCAGCCCCTTTCTACCCCCAAACAAACCATCAGTCACTTCCTCTTCTAATCACTCAATGACAGACCCAGCTGAATGGGAATCAAAGAAAGTCCTCCCTCTGAGTTCTTCCTCCTCCCTAACCACAGCTCCGCCCCCCCCCCCCACTCGTCTAGATGTAGAGAAGATTCCAGTTATCACAGCATGACTGTGACTCAGACCTGGGGCACAGGAAGGCCTTCCGAGGATGGCCCCTGGGCACAGCCAACAACCACCGCTGCCCCTTCCCACAACTTGTCAGAGTGGCTGGTGCCAAGGGCATCACGGCCAGGGAAAGAGAGCCATGCAGCATGGGTGGGGCAGGCACCGGTCCCAGAGGGAACTGCACTTCCTCTGAAACCCCAGAGAGTTGAGAGCCTCAGGCTGCCCTGAACAATAGTCCCAAGGCGTGGGTGCCCAGAATGGTGCCCCGTGCCACATCCTGTCATTCTTCCCACAGGCCGCACCCTGCCACCCTTCCTGGCTCCACCCGATCCTATCTCTGTGTTTACTCAGCGCTGGGAGCTGGGCTGGCCACAGGCTGGGGACGAAGCTTTCCTGAAGGTCCCCTCACCTCTTGCAGCCTGTGGCGGATGGGATCCAGCTGTGGCTGGTCTAAGTCTCAGCTGGGTAAGAAAAGCCAGTGTTCCAGCCCCTGGACCGACCAATAACCCCTGGCTGGCCAAAGCGGTATCCATCCACCTGGGCATCTCAGATAGAGGCTCAGGGAGACTCCAGCTCCTGTCCCCAGTCTGGCAGAGGCGGCGGGCCCTACCTATAAGTGTCTCTAGCCCAGAACCCATTCAGCACTGAGCTTTCTTCCCCGGCACTCAGAGACTTGAGCCCCTTGTCAAGAGTCCATTGGAAAGCAGTGGAGTGGAAGAAACAGTAGCTGAGATGGTCTCCCCGACCCCACCTGGCCTTCCAGCCTCAGGCGTGGTCAGGACAGAGGGTGACTGGGAAGGGGACAACTCGGAGGTGCTGCTGGAGCTCACACTGTGACGTGTCCCCAAGAGGTCTTCCAGGGAGAACTGACAGTGTCTCCAGGCATGCTCCCTCCCAACAGTACCAGGAATGCAACTGGACCATCCTTGTCTCCCAGAAAGGGAAGACTTCCAGGCCACTGCAGCAGGAACTGGCCGACCTTGTCACAACCCCATAAGGGACAGACCTGAGCATTAACCAAAGGAAGGAGAAGCAAAATGTAAGAGGCCCCAGAACAGCATCCACTCAACTACAAGCACTGGGTGCTCCACTGTCTCCTCCTTGAGAGAAACTACAGAAGCCGAGGGCTGGTGCATCCTGTCTGACAGAGGTGGGATATCTGAGGTCATTCTCATGCCAAGACTACATTGTGCACTCACTGGTTGATGCCCAGTTATCATCCAGTACCCCTATGTCTTAGCCCAACCAAGGCAAATTGACTGCTGTGTTCTCAGTTCACATCTTGACTGAGTTCTGACGGAGGAAAAAGTGGTCAAAAGAAACCAAGGCAGTTTTGCAAACTTGGAAGAGAAACTTTCTCAAAACCTTAGTTTCAAGTCAGGCATGGTGGCGCATGCCTGTAATCCCAACCCTTTGGAAAAGGAGCTGAAGGATCAGAAGTTCCAGGCTAGCCTGGGCTACATGAGACCCCCTTTTAAAACAACAAAACCCTCTCTGCTTCTTCCTGTATACAAACTGTCTAACGCTTGCTTTGTGTTTACAAGGGTGATTCATGTACACTTCAAGAAACCGTTGGTGGCACACACCTTTAATCCCCCCAGTACTCGGGAGGCAGAGAGACAGGAGGATCTTTGTGAGTTCAAGGCCAACCCAGTCTACAGAGTGAGTTCCAGGACAAGCTCCAAAAGCTACACAGAGAAACCCTGTCTCAAAAAAAACAAAACAAAACAAAACAAAACAAAACCTGGCCACATATGGCTCAGCACAGAGGGAGCAGGAGAAGGAAGATGGACTTCCCACACCACTCCTGGAATTGCAAATATATATTTAGACTTCATCAGTCTCCAGGCATATGACTCCTAAAACCCTTGTACTCTGTTCGTGATCTGGGAGGGGGCTGGCAGCTCCCAAGCAGCCAGAGTGCAGCAGGACAGAGTCCTGTCCTCTCACCTCTATCCCAAACTCTGGAGCTCATCAACAGAGCACTGGCCTTGCAGGCTCTGCAGTCCAGCCCTGCCACTGCAAGAAATGAAATGATACAAGGGAACAAATACACCCATCCTACCGAGGTCTCGAAACCGACAGGGATGGACTTTTAAAAAGGAAGTGACGATTTTGCTCCCTGAACCTGCCCCACCACCCTTAGGTGGTGGACAAGCAAAGTCACACAGGTTTCCATCCTTTGGTGCCACCTCACAGTTTACTAAAGTCGACTTCCGTCCGCATGTCCCACGACCCCACGATGCTAAGGATGGAACCCAGGGTTTCACGCATGCTAGTCTGTCACTATGAATTCTCTCATTAAGCTCTAGCGCCCCTCCCCGTCCTTGACCTATTTTTTTTTTAAATTTAGATTTGTGCTATTTTTTTCTTTTTTTAAGCTGAAAATAGATTTTTCTGCACAATATATTCTGATCAATTTTCCCTCCCCAAATTCCTCCTAGATTCTCCTGTCTTCCCAAACCCACACCCTATCTCTCTCTCTCATTAAAAAACAATCAGGCATCTAAAAAATAATAAAATAAAAACAAACCACAATAGGGTAAAACAGACAAACAGAAAACAAAAAGTCAGAAAAAGCACAAGAAACACAAGGACACAGAGAAAAACACTTGCATACACAGAAATCTCATAAAAGCACAAAACTGGAAACCATAATATGTAAGCAAACGACCTATAAGGTCAGCAACAACAACAAACATTAAATTCATTTTGTGTCGGCCATCTGGCTGGACATAGGGTTACCCCTAAGTGTGGTTTGTACACCCAGGGAGACTCAGTTGGAGAAGACGGGTTTTTCCTTTTCAAGCCATCATCAACTGGAGAGAGGTTCTGAGTTAGGGATGGGGGCTTGTATCTCCTTCCCGTCTCAGTACTAGGACCGCATATAGGTTAGACCTGTGCACGCTGCCAGTCTCTGCAGGGACACTGGCCCACTCGAGCACAGCTCTGACAGGCCTTGCCTTTCTCTCTATCCCCTCTGCCTAGCTAAATTACATCCCTAAGCTAGCAACCAAGGTCTATTTCCTTATGTGGCCACTTCCTCCTCCTGAGGCTGACTACCAAAGTTCAACAATCAGAAGCCCCCTTTGGTTCACCTAATAAACATGCCCAATTAAAATTAAACATCTCAAAAAAATTTTAAAAATAAAAATTAAATACCTCACCCTAATACGGTGTTTCCCCCTTCGCTTTTATAAACCACCATTTGCCTGTGTGGCATGTCTATCTCCTCTCTATCCAGGGACAGTCCTTTGTCCCTCTGGGACAAATACCCCTGCCCCTTGTCTTGTCTCCTTCCCCTTCTTCCTCATCCCCTATCTCCTTTACCACCGCATCCTAACCCATTCATTATAACACAGACCTCCCCTTTTCCTCCTCTTAAAAATTATACCTGCAAGGTCATTTGCTGCCGTTTTCTGCCTGAGTCAGAAAGCAGCCGCTTTAACTTTTCCTCCCTGCTTAATAAAGGATCTCTTTGTGAAAACAGGTGTTTGGGTAAGGCTTGTGCCTAATCCTGGGTCTGGGAGGAAGCCCCCGCTGTGCACTAGTCCTCCTCAGTCTTCCTGAATTAATCAGTCCTGTTGTGTCTAGAAGGTCTTCTCTCCTTGGCCTCTTCCATCCCCGCTGGCCCTCACCATCTCTGTCTCCTCTTCCACAGGGTTCTCTGAGCTCCGAGGGGAGGGGAGGGATTTGATGGAGACAGCCTATTTAGGACGGAGTGTTCCAAGGTCTCTTACTCTCTGCAGACTGTCCAGTTGGGGGTGTCTGTATCTGTGTTCATTTACTGCAGGAGATTCTCTGAGGATGGCCAAGCAAAGCACTGACCTGAACATAGCGGAATGTCATTAGGAGTCATTTTATTGGACCGTTCATTTAGGAGAATAGCAGGATTTGGCTTCCCTTGGCTCCTTCGCCCATCTGGTCCCAGGGTCTTGGCGACCCACACAGCGTGGGGCACGGGTTCCAATCAGACAGTGGTTGGTTACTCCCACAATTTCTGTGCCACTATTGCACCAGCACAGCTTTCAGCAGGTCACTATTTTAAAGGTTTGTTGCCGGGTTGGCGTTTAGCTTTCTCCTCTGGTCATGTGTGGCGTACCTTTCAGTATCATGAACACTAGTCAGTAGGGATGAAAGCCCTAGATAGGCACCAGCTCGACCTCTCTCTTCGGTGAGCTATGTAAGTGCCGTCTTCAGCAACAACACCTTACCCTCACTTCACAGAGAACAAACAATAGCCTTGGCAATAGTCTGGGTTGTCTGGGCGGGGGTTTCCATGGGGTCTCTTTGGCCAACAACTCAATTAGATGTAACCCATTCCTGACCTTGACGGTTTCATTTGGTGGCAAGAGATATCTAGTTGGGGCTGTGTCTTCCCATTATTCAGTGATTCTATTTAGATTTTTTTCATTTATGTATAGATAGGTTTTTTTTTTTTTTTTTTTTTTTTTTTGGTTTTTCAAGACCAGGTTTCTCTGTAGCTTTGGAGTCTATCTGGAATTCACTCTGTAGACCAGGCTGGCCTGGAACTCACAGAGGTACACCAGCCTCTGCCTCCCAAGTGCTGGGATTAAAGGCGTGCACCACCACCGCCTGGCTCATTTATGTATATATTTTAAGAAGCTTCTACTGCAGTAGGTTTACATACTACTCCTCAAATAGCCCTTAATTTTAGTTGTCCCTCTCTACACACCCCCCCATCCATTTAATCCAATTCCAGTCAAAGCACCCACCCCCTAGCCCTTGATATTTCTGAGATAGGATCTCAGGTTGGCCTCGATCCTCCTGCCTCCTTAGCAGCTGCTGTTACACGTGTGTGCCCCCAGAACTGATGTCCTAAATGTCCTTTTGGCATCCCCAACAACTAGCACCTCTCTGACAAGTACTACACAATGTAGGGCCTCAAATGCTCACACTGGGGACACTGGCTTGTGAAGTAAGCCCAAGTAAGCAGAAGGCCCTGCTTATCTGGACCAGTCACTGCATGGAGCATGAACTACTGCACCCTCCGTCCCTGGGATGACACATCTCTTCAGAACTCACCAGCTCCTCAGAATACCATCTCCCTCTGGTGCCCACCAGTGTGCAATGCCATTCCAGTAACAATGCAGTGGCATGCCAAACCCAAGAACAAAGAGATGAGGACCAAAGTATGGTCACAGATGAGGAAGATGGTTGAGACAGTCTGCAAGAGGAATTTCATCCTTGCTACACAGACCTGCTACCACGTCTGGGCTGGGCGGCATGCGGCTTCAGCTTAGTGATAAGGTTAGGCTCTGCCGACTAAGCTCCGGTTCTCTTTTCAAAATCGTAGGTGGTGTTAGGCGAAATAGTAGCTTTGCCAAGAGGGCTGAAACCCCAGCGCCCTCCCCCTTTTTAATTCTTATTTTATTTTTACTTTTATATGCATTGGTATTTTGCCTGCATGTCTGTGTGAGTGTGTCAGGATCCCCTGGAACTGGAGGTACAGACAGCTGTAAGATGCTGTGTTGGGCTGGGAGTCCTCTGGAAGAGCAGCCATCTTAACCGCTGAGCCATCTCTCTAGCCCCTTAACTTTTATTTTATATACATGCATGTTTTGCCTACATGTATGTCTGTGTATGTGTGTGCTAGAAGAGGGTGCTGGATATCCTGGGACTAGAGTTAAGCAGAGCCCAGCAACATGGGTGCTGGGAATAAATCCGGGTCCTCTGGAAGCGCAAACAAAGCTCTTAACCGCTGAGCCATCTCTTCTCTTTTGATTCCATTTTTCACTTCGCTGCTTAACCTGTTCTCTTAGCTTTCTCATATCTGTTATTGATAGGACGGGTGTGGCAGGAGTCATCTTGAACACTGTGGCAGCTGCTCTTTCTGAAAATGCACCCCTCCCCCACTATGAGCTTTTTTTTTTTTTTTTTTTGAGACAGCCTCCCTCTAACCTAGCTTGACTGTCCTGGAACTCACTCTGTAGACTAGGCTGGCTTCAGTCTCGCAGAAATCTCCCTGCCTCTGCCTCCAGAGTGCTGGGATTAAAGGCGTGCACCACCACTCCGGCTTCAAATGCACTTTTAAATAATTACACGCTGCTCAGTCTGTATAGGATCACATGGATGTAAACCGTTTTCAGGGCTGACCATTTGGAAGTGGATAACCAATGAGTGTGCTCTTCCCTGGGGCAGACTATTCCTCCTGCTCTCAGCATTCTTTAGCTCTCTATAGTTCTTTGAGTAGAACTGAGGCCTCATGAGCACTCCCCACCCCCATATTAGCATGTCTATTGGTGTCATCCAGGCTCAGTTCACAGGTAGCCAAGTTTGTGAGATTACATGGGTGTGGCTTACTTTACAGTAAGTTTCCTGTTCCTCTGGCTCTAACAACCTTTCCATTCTCCTGCACCGATCCCTGAGCCTTGGGTGCAGTTGTGCTGTGGGTGGATCCCCTGGGACTGAGTGCCACAGCTCTGCATTTTGACCAGTTGCAGTTTCCTTTAACGGCTTTCATCTGTTGCAAGAAGTTTCCTTGCTAAGGGATGTGAACAACACTTTTAGGATGTAACTAGTGATTGGGCTGGTGTAATAGGGTGGAGGTTTTAGGCTACTTTCAAGACCCATGGCTTCACTAGACCTGAGTCGTTATCTAGATTTCTAGTACCAGGCATGATTTCTCTCTTGTCAAAACACCTTAAGACCAATTACAGAGCCATCGGTTACCGCCAAGGTATGCGTGTGCCTCTATTGCAGCCTTAAGGTGTTGTGCTATGCTGGTTGTTGCTGTGGTTCACAGGCATTATAGTTGGATAGAGCTGTTGGCTGCTTCCTTCCTTTGGAAGCTTGCATGGTGCCTTTCTGGTATCAAGAAAGCTAGTCCCTAGGGAAGAGGCCTTCAGATTAGATCTAGCTCCTATCCTCTGAGTCCTGTATCCAAAGTCAAGCACTTTCTTAACAGCTGACGTATTAACTCTCTAAGCCTGCTACTTCCTTTATCTGTAAATGTGATGATACAGACACACACACACACACACACACACACACACACACACACACACACACGGTTTTGAGCAGTAAATGAGATAATAAAGACGAAGCCCAGTTCCTAACCAGTTGACTATGATGACTATAACCACAGCAATCAGATAGATTTGGAGGCTTGAGGGCAGGAACAGGGAACTGCCCAACTTGCCTGGTGAACATTGAGACTGTTTCTCTTTACACTTCTGATACTACCTTCTCACACTACCTTCTTGCAGGCTGGCTGGGGAGTTACCAAGTTACTGTAATCTAAAGTGCTTAGCACAAGTCTGCAGAAGACAGAATGGCACTTAGCACTGGGTGGTTGGTTGGTTGGCTAGCCGGTTGGTTGAATGAATGAATGAATGAATTGCATGAAGTGTGCATCTCTGTGGGCTCAGAGCTTTAGCTCCAAAGCAGGATATATATTGAAGGTATTCTTTAAAGGCATTTATACACCAGCCTCCACACCTCATGAGACCACACCCTGTTTCATGACTGGCACCTCCACACAGTATCCCTAGGGCCCCTGCAGGCTGGGAAAGGGGACTGATTCTCCCTTCTCCTAATTCCTCTCCCTCTGCTGCCTACGGCCATCCCACTGCAACCGCAAAGAAATGGATCAGCAACCAAGATGGGTAACCGCCTCCAAAAATGAAGACGTCAGTTGATGCTCATCACCAAGAAAGCCACAGGCACTGTGGACAGGAAGGTCATCATAGCAACAGTCAGGTGGGACCACCTATCTATTCTGCCATGGGAAATCTACCTTGTCAGGTATGAGGGCTTTCCTAGGGACTCGAGCGTCCAGCTCTCCAGCTTGAGCAGACACTAAGGACAAAGTAGGTGGCCAGCGTCACTCAGTCACCAATCCTGGCAGCAGTAACCCACTCAAGTCTGTTTAACCGTGGCCTCTCTTCCCCATCCCAGGATTCTAGATGGGATGCTACCCGTGCCTCAAGTAAACCTGTCACCATCTCCCCAAAAACCAAGTTCTGCAGAAGCCCCAGTTCAGCAGCTTTTGCTCATACTGTGTTCATTTACCAGTGAAGAGTGTTTTGTCCATTTTCTCTGCAGAGGCTGCATGTCCTTTCCCATTATCTACACCAGGGACAGTTACAAGACTGACATTTTTTTTTATTTTCACAGTACTTCCCCCCAACACGCGCCACACTGTTTGTGTGTGTGTGGTATGTGTACACACGTGTATGTACATGTGAGTAAATGTTCATGTGGGTACATGCATGTGCGTGTGTACCTGTGTGCAGGCCAGAGTCCAAGCTTGGGTGTCACTCCTCATGTGTGACCTTTAATTTTATAGGTATTGTTTTCAATTGGCTTTGGCTCCCTTTCAAAGGGGAAGGCAATCAAGGAGGAGGCTGCCTCGCGTCTCTAATCCACCAAAGCATTCAACAGTGGCCAGCCTTTCCGGAAGTCTGTCCTGCCCCAGCGTGGGCTTCACTCGCCAACTCTCTTTGGAAATGGAGGCAGCAACCACGACTTGGCAAAGGGCTGAGATACATGTGGGCAAGGGAGGGATCGAGAGGCAGCACCAAGAAAAGACCTCTCCACGCTGAACAGTCCCCGCACCCTGATTAACCTCTCCACGGATGCAGCCACCACCACCACCACAATCCAAATCAGATCAAATCAAACTGAATTAGAAAAAGCCCAGGTTTAATGGATTAAAACGCTCCCGGGTGATTTTCCAGACCCCCAGAGAGGGCACAGGGAAGAGGTACCAGAAAACCACCTGTCTGTTTTGTGGGGGGCAGTTTAAGTACCCCGTGGGAGTAGTCTTGAGCATCTCTGGGGAAGGGGTCATCATTTGGTGAGTTTTCTGAGATGTGGCAGGGTTTGGAGAGAGATGGGGGAGGGAGCTTGAGTTA
The DNA here is from genome assembly GCF_903992535.2 of Arvicola amphibius. Taxonomy (NCBI): domain Eukaryota; kingdom Metazoa; phylum Chordata; class Mammalia; order Rodentia; family Cricetidae; genus Arvicola; species Arvicola amphibius. The sequence goes on along the minus strand of NC_052058.2, from coordinate 86,673,267 downwards.
GAGCTTCCACCAGAATAGTGGTGGCATCCAAACCAGTTTAGAATCAGGAGTATTAGGCAATCAGACAAGCTACGGGGAGTGGTTGAGCCACCTCAGTGCGTGTGGCTAAGGACCCCCAACTATAGCTAACCTTTCTTGGTTGTTTACTTCATGTCCGGCATTATCCAAACTGTTTTTACTCCTACTCATTTACTGATTCTTCAGAGGAAGCGTCTGAGGTAGGCACCATTGTCAACCTCCGTTTCTCACTGAGGAGACCTGAGCCCAGGCAGCCCAGCCTTGTGATCTGGAAACAGGAACTGACTAACAACGTAGAGTGTCAGCTTCAGCTCTGTCCCGTCATTCATCAGCCCTCTCAAACAGCTACGATTAATCATCTCTCTTACTGAGGACACCAGATATAAGGAGGCAAAAGTCGCAGCCAATGGCACCTAAGAGGCTGGCTGATGTGGCCCTTCTCCAAAGCCCACTATGGTCCTCGAGAGCTGTCACCTGAAACTTGAACCAGTCCCATTCCCGCTTGCCCACCCAGCGCTGCTCCCCAGCTCAGAAAGCTCACAGCAAGCCTGGCAGGAAGGACCCTGGTTCTCAGGCTATGGCGGCACTCGCTCCCAGAGACCAGAGCAGTACATGTGGGGAGCTTGCTGTGGCCTGCTCACAGCTCTTGCTTGTAATCACAACATCTTTCTGGAAAACGAGGAGCACAGGGCTGCTCTGGCCCCCTTCTCCCTCACACATATCAATCAATGCTTTGGTCTCCAACCTCTCCTCCATGCCACCTATTCACATAGGTCACTGCCCTCTCTAAAGCCTCCCGTTCACCCCCAAACTCTCTACAGCATTGCGTCCCATGAATGGGTGTGGTCACTCTTTCTTTCTTTCCTTTTCTATTTTTTCTGTAAAAGGAATGTGTACTCTGTAGAAAATCTCTAAAACTTTAGACAGAAACTGTGAAGTCACCTGGCTCCCAGTAGTCTGGAGGTGGCTGCTCCCTGATCGCCGGGGCCCACTGGTGCTTTTTTCAATCCCAGTTCTCATCACTGAGCTGGAAATAAAAAAGAAATAGGTTCTCCTATTTCTCCTGTGAATTTGCTACCAAGGGACTCTCTGTGCTGCTAAAGGCCAAATATTCTTTGAGTTGGGTGTGGGGACAAGTGCTTGTAATCCCAGCACCCGTGAGGCTCGAAATCTCAAAGGATTTGAGGAGGATCTCAAAGCTAGCGTAGGCTACACAGTGAGTTCAAGGCCAGGCTGAGCTATATATACCTTAAGACCTTATTTCAAAAATCCAAAGGACGGGAATGCAGCCCAGTGGCAAAGTGTTTTCTCAGCATTCACCAGGCCTTCAGGGTACTTAGGGCAGCCATCTTTAATGGCTGTACATCTTCCACCCTGTACCCCATATCCCCTCACACCACCCACAAGGCCGTGACTCCCTAAACCCCAGTATCACTGTTCTGCTGAGTTGGCTGTTCTGCACTGGGACAGGTGGGGAGCAAGAGCACCAACAGGGGACCTCACCGGCCTCCTCCTATGACAAAACAGCAAGGAGCCTTGATTTCGAGGATGAAGGCCATGACCAGAGCCAGGAACCAGGCCCAAAGCCAGAAAGCTTCTAGTAAAAAGAGGAATATCTGTGTCTCACGGGGTTTCGCTTCAGAGGAAGCCATAACGCCTCACTCCACCTCCGCCTCCACCTTTTACTGTGAGACAAGGGGCTCTCACTGACTCTGGAGCTAGGCTGGCGGCCAGCAAACACCAGCAACGCTGTCTCCGCACCATCCACCCACCTGGGGCGGGTGTGTGTCTGTGTGTGTACAGGAACGTGCAGCAATCCACGGCTGTTTATAAAGGCGCTGGAATTTGGAATCAAGTCTTCGCGCTAGTGCAGCAAGCATTCAACCATATCCTCAGCCTTCAGACGACTTTCTTTTTAAAGACGGAAGCTGGGATGTGGAACATAAAACAAGGATGTTGTGGAGAAGAGCAGGGTGGCTTCTCCCAAAGACCAGACACAGAATTGCCATGCGGCTCAGCACAGCAATCCCACAGTTCAGGAATACCCAGTCCCAAGAACCGAACGCAAGCTCTACCTCTAGACTCGGAGCAACACTATGACAACCAAAAGACGGAAACAAACCACCAATATGCAGTTTATAGATACAATGGATTCTTTGCCTTAAAAAGGAAGGAAATGACACGCGGCAACATGAATGAACCATGAAACATGCTAAGTGAGAAAGGCCAGACGTCGGGGACAACCACTGTATGTTTTCTCTGGTGAGGGACTGGGAACACAGAGAAAAGGATAGCGTTCCAGGCACTGAGAGGAGCCAGTTTCAGGGTAGAGTGACCTGCTGGGGGGGGGGGGTTGATGACGGTTATAGAACAGCATAAAGGTAGAGAATGCCCTTTAATTACATTTTACAATGGTGTATCGGTAAATCTGATGCTATGTATATTTTAACACACATTGTTTGCTTTGTTGAGACGGAGCCTGAATTTGTACTATACCTCAGGCTGATATGAGAGTCATGTTAATCCCCCTGCCTCAGCTTCTTAAGTGCTGGGGTTATAGGTGTGTGACACCACCCTGGCTCACTTTTGTTTGTTTTTAATCAAGAGACAAAGTCTAGAGCTGCAGTTCAGCGGTAGGAGACCTGGCTGGCATGTGCTGAGGCCCTGGGTTCCGTTACACACACACACACACACACACACACACACACACACACACACCAGCTAGAAACTCGCACTTCAGACACCTTTAATCCACACAGAAGCTAAGACAAGAACGCGACAGCCCCACAGACTGGGGACTAGCATGAGATGGAGCGTCAAAAGGGCAACCTGGCTGTTGGCAAGGCCATAATTAAAGTCACTAATTGAAGAGTCTAGAAACGGCCAGAACCAGATAGTGTGAGCCCCGCTCAGCCATTGAGGTCTTTCCCCACAGTCTCTAAGAAAGATGAAAGGCTTCTACCTGCAACACAAGGTGTACTTAGATTCTGCAGCTGGGAGGCAGGACGCCTAGGAGAGAGGAAGATACTTAGTCTTCCCTCAAAGCTGTCTTTCTCGGAAGTCCCTTCTGCAGGGGTCCCTCTAGGGTGACCACTTGGAGCTAGACTGACCCCTGGTTTCCAGAACAGCCCTGCTGTATTTTCTATACACTCTGGGCTGTGAAATAAGGTTACTTCCGGGTGCCCCACTGTCTACTGAGGACTCAGGACAGAGTAGTGAGTGTCACAGCAGCTGCCCTGTGCCGAGGAGCCCCTGGGGAGGGCAGGAACACTGCCATCCCAATCTTCAGGGAATAACTCACTTGAAGTCATGGTCGTTGGCTTCAGTTGGCCACCTGGGTATCTTTTTCCTTCTCAACAGTGACAAACTGGCCCCGAAGTCCCACTTGCCCTAAGGGCCATCTGATGCTTAATTTTCTGACTGTTTTAAAGATGTATTTATTTTTGTATTTTCTGTACATCATGAGTGCTGCACTTGCACGCATGCCCGCATGGCAGAAGAGGCCACTGGATCCTATAATAGATGGCTACGAGCCACCATGTGGTTGCTGGGAACTTAACCTAGGTCCTCTGGAAGAGCAACCAGTGCTCTTAACTGCTGAGGTATCTCTCCAGTCCCATTTTCTGATTTTTTTTTTTAATCTAGTATTTTACTGACAAAAACCACTCATTCTCTCGTGACAAAGAATACATCACAAGGTTTGCTGTGCTTAATTAAGAGTGCAGGTCCCTCAGGTGGCAGCCCACCCCAAGGGCCCCAGGGACCTCCTATGCTGCCTGGAAAGCCACCAGCATCTTCATTCACCCCTGTTTAATGAAAGAGAAGGACGACTCTTCTGGGGATCTTTGATCCATCCGACCACTGAGGCTCCTCCTGTGGCTTCCCTTCCTCCACAGTCTGCAGACCTGACCCAGGGGAGGGCAGGGGGGTCAATGATGGGGTCACTGGAAGTGCCCAGCTCTGCACTGAGAAGAATTTAACCCTCTTCCTCCCGGCTGGAGACTATCCGCCCTAGCAGATCTGCCTTCATGGCCCAGGAAAATAGCTGCGGAGGCCTGGAAGGGTGGAGCAAGGGTTCAGAGTGTACTAGAGGGAGCCTGCCCAGATGTGAGCCCCACCTCCAGCCCTGTGCAAGTCTGGCTGAGCTTCTGAAGGTCTTCAGGCCTCAGCTTTCCCCTGACACAAAAGGAGTCAAAACACCCTTTGCTGCCCGGGGCCTCGGTGACGGTCCATGAACTCGATACATTGGATGATTTTCAGTCCCATCCACTTGCAGTGACCTGGACGCCATTGGTTCCCCCAGGTCTGTGCACATTACCAGGACATTTGCACAGAGGGTCAGTCACGACTTCTCCCAGTGATGAAATTAAAAGTGAGGAGGGCTCAGGCCTTTGATGCAAAGTGAGGGAGGAGGTGGGGGCAGATAGTATGCTAAGATCCTTCCTTCCACCATGAGGGTGCAGCCCAGAGCAGGCCACATGGGGGAAGGACTCAGCAGACACTCATCAACTCAGTGATCTCAAACTAAACAACATGTTCAACCTTTTTTTTTTCCTGGTTTTTGGAGCTAAGGTTTCTCTGTGTCACCCTGGCCATCCTGGAACTCACTCTGTAGACCAGGCTGGCAGAGAACTCAGAGATCTGCCTGCCTCTATCTCCCGAGTGCTGGGATTAAAGGCGTGGGCCACCACCACCTGGCTGGTGTTCAACCTTTTAACACTGTCTTGTTATCTACAAAGTCCACACAACCGATTTACAAACACAAAGGAAAGAATCAACAATACCCCATGATGTTTTAAGTAAGCTTATGGTTTTATGTCTGTCCCCATGCATAGCCATCCTCGGTGGCTTGGCCATCACTGGATTCTTTAACAAGGTTGGCCTTCACAGACTAGGAAGGACCTATGAGGAGGGAGGAGGATGCAACCTCGGGTCAGTCTGACGCCAAACCCCAATCCACAGACCAGGTCCTCTGTGAAGGGGCCACTTCTTATGGATTCCCCAGGCCCCACTGAACCCTTGCCATCCGCGGAATCTGCAGGTAGCACGGACAATGACCCATCAAGACATGTCTCTGCCGCCATGGTCCAAGGAGGAAGCAGATCCGTATAACCTTGCAGCCTTCACTTCCTGCCAGGCTCCTGCAGCGTCCAGCATCAAGGTCCAAAGGTCAGCTAAAGGCTGTCGACTATTATAAATAATTAAAATGCACAGTCCCGCTTCCAGCATTTGTGTGGGGGAGCTCCAGGCCTCCGTTGGTTCCGTCTGGTGAGAACTACCATCTTTAGTTTAGAGGAGACAGGAAAGGCAATGGCTCTGAGCCAAGCTGTCATTTCTGTCACACTGTGCGTTTATTCTTTCAGAGCCCACACCCTCGCCCAGCTGCAGGGTGCCTAGGACAGCAGTTCCCACCTTGGTTTTCTCTAGGTGAAATGGTCACTGATAACAGTGATCACAGCAGCCAGTTAACAGCATCAAAACCTGGACAAGGGGCTGGAGAGATGGCTCAGTGGTTAAGAGCACTGACTGCTCTTATAGAGGTCCTGAGTTCAATTCCCAGCAACCATATGGTGGCTCACAACCACTGGTAATAAGATCTGGTGCCAACTTCTGTCTGCAAGGACACATGCAGGCAGACCATTGTATACATAATAAATAAAAATAAAAGAAAAAAAATTTTTTTTACTGATTAGTCATGGTATTTAATGAGCTCATATTGTCTTATTATACCCCCAAATCAATACATCTCTCAAGCCATTTATAGAAGCTTCTACTTAATGTGGATGATTATCACAAAGACCTAGAACTGGCCAAGAAGACTAAGATGCTGCAAAGTGCTCAGCTGGAAATGGACGTATATACAACTACTCTTCCTTCATGGTTCAGCCATCGCTGTGGAAGGTGGGAAAGAAAAAAATTTTTAAAAAAACCTGGATAAGATCCCTCCAAGCCAGGCTCTCACATATGCCTTCTTGCCTGCACTGATGGCCAGCACTTAAATAAACACAGAGGCATAGGGGAACCGGACCAAGGTGTACGGTGCATCTGCTACTCGGACCCAAAGGAAGAAGGCTGTGGAAAGCTGAGGGAGGCATTCTAGGCGTCAGTGTCTGTGCCCACCACGCCTGACACTTTTCTTTTACTAGATCTTCCACAGCGTCCGACTGGAGCACCAGCTGGCACCTTGTGAGGGCTGAGGACAGTTCTATCCCTGCCCAAGACAAGTCTCAGTGGCCAGCCGCCTGCACGCTGGCCACAAATGAAAAACAAGAACACACATACCACTTCACTGAATCCTCTTATCTTTTATTATTCCTTTTCCTACTGTGAGAAGACTCTGCTCTAGGAAAACTGCTTCCAGGCTGACAGCCGTGCGGCTTCCACAGTCGGGCCTGCTTTTCTGAATCCCTCAAAAAAACTGTTAACATTTCCTTTCTTCTGTCTCTGTTGTAAGAAAGATTTCTCTGGTTCTTTGGCGTCCCTTATTTTTTCTCTAAAGCTGCCCTCCCTGCCGTGTGGTTGCTTGTCAGCCATGTGGCTAAGCTGACCTCTGTGCCGGCCTCACTCAAATCGCAAGGTACCCTCCCTCCCTTCCCTTCTCTATTCTCCTCCTCCTCCAAGAAGCTGCTGAGATTCACAGCTTGCCTGCCCAGGGTTGTTTTCTTTTTTTTCCTTTAAACATCTAATAAATTTGTCCTTGAATTTCAAGGGGAGGGGCATTCCAATATCTGCCAGAAATCATAGTTCGGAAGGAGCAGAGTCAGGACACAAACCCAGGTCTGACATGGCCTCTCACTCAGTCTCTCTCTCCAGGAATACTGGGAAGGCTACAGCCTCCCCCCTCCCACTCCCCACACAACTTCCTCAGATCCCACGGAGAGGGCTGAGCCTGGCTGCCTGCTCTCCCATCTCACTCAGTCCTTCCATAATGAAGTCTTGGTAAAGTTTATGGGAATGTCATTCATTTCAAAATGCCGGGCGGTGGTGGCGCACGCCTTTAATCCCAGCACTCGGGAGGCAGAGGCAGGAGGATCTCTGTGAGTTCGAGGCCACCCTGGTCTACAAGAGCTAGTTCCAGGCCAGGCTCTAAAAAAGCTGCAGAGAAACCCTGTCTCGAAAAACCAAAAAAAAAAAAAAATAATAATAATAATAAAAAATAATAACAAAATATACATCACACCAGGCAGGGCGCGGTAACACACACCTGCTGGGTTCATCCTCAACTACAAAGCTCCAAACGAGTCAGGGCTACAGGAGACCCTGTCTCGCAAACACTGACCACCAAACTTGTTGCCTTCTAAAAAGGACGTGTAGAGATTGGCCTGGAACACCAACTCATCCTTCATCAGAAAGCCTGAACAGGCAGGAGTCTTAAGCAAGGTGGGGAGACATCAAAAAAAGCATGGGCAGCATGGGTCAGGCAGACGGTTAGAGCAACATGGCGAGCCCCACACCCTAGAGCCACTAGCCTCGGCAAGTCAAGGCAAGGCCCCCCAGTCACCCGCCATTCAGCACAAAGAGAAGGCAGCCACAATGGCTTCAAATGGAAAGGAAAAGAACAGAGACTGCTGGGAATTTTCACGGGACAATAAGAGACACTTCAGCCTGAATGAAGCAGCCACCCATTCTGAAAGTCTCTGAAACACCCTCTGTTTCCCCATTGTCAACATCCCAGTATTGTGACCGGGTCCAAGGTTTGTCTGAACTGGGTGGGCTCTGTCTAACTGCAGTCTGCGTCAGTTCAGACCCAGCAGGGCTCCCTCCCGAGTCTCTGGACTGCGGTGCCCCACATATGCTGATGTGCTAAGTGCCCGTGTGCTATGGAGCCTGGTGCCATGAGCTGTGTGAGCTGTGTCTGTCTTTCTGTGAGCCCCTGGCAGGAGCCTTGGCTCTGAGATGGATGACTGTCAGTCAGTTCAGAGAAGAGAGGATGAGCAACTGGCCTCACTAGCTGTCCCTGGGAAGGACAGGGCCAAACCTCACAGGCAGAAACCATGTCCAGGATCCTATGGCCTAACACACAGTGTGCTTGCGAGAACGTGAACCTGACCTTCGACAGCTATCAAGTGGCACCATGCTTGGGATGCAGCTGAGGTGTACGAAAGCCACCGCTGTCTCCAAACCAAAGCCATGAGCAGAGCTCTGGGAATCAGGCTCTACCTTCCCTGAGCTTAGGTTCCCCACTAGGAGTCTGGTATCGGGGCTTCTGGGAATGACCTCGAAGAAAGTGTGGGGACTGCAGTGAGCACGACAGAGAAACGAGGAAAAATAAAGTTCGCTTACCTGAGAGAAGGAGAGAGGTGAGGGACTTGCCTCCAGGAGTGGGGACCAGTGGTGTGCCCTGGGAAGCAGGGAGAGCAGCTGGGAGGAAGGGGCACCCCGGATGCCAGCCCTGCTTTCTCTATCCTGGACCCCCACATGACAGTCTGCACACACCCAGCCCAGGCACCCACAGACCTCTATCTCCAGCCTGATCTTGCAGCCACCGACTGAAATTCCACTAGCTCAGCACATTGCAAAAAGGGGGTGTTTTGCTCAAGCACCATTCTTTCCACGGGGGTGGCCATCTTGCCTGCTCCCCCTCTTCTGGAAGTTCTCGTACATGATTGCCCTCCTTTTCCTTATAGGGGTCTTTCCAGAGTGCTCAAGGAATATACTACAGGCCTGGTCAGCATCACAGCCCAAACTCCGTTTGACAAACAGCTCAAGTCCAAGGTCCGTCAGGCATGGTGTGCAGGACGGAGCTGCCCACCCTACTTCCCTCCCTACTCGGGCCAGGCTCAAGCTAGCCTGTGGTGAAGCTGGCGCCTCCATAGCCCAAGACACCATCGTCAATCACAACTGTTGATCCCTTCCTCCTTCCTGTCTAGCCTTGCCATGTCCAAGTGTCTTCCCCCAACACTGGAGAACAGAATGTGCTTGGCTGGAGACCCGGATGCAATAAATTGCTATTAACAGACTCAGTCTGAAAAACAAAACCAAAGGCCTCTTCCTTTCTGTGCCTCTCAAGCTCAACACTCATCCCTGCGAGGCCAAGGAGAAAAAGGCTCCCTTAGGCCAGTCACTTCCAGAGAAACCGGTTCCCACTGGCTCAGCTCTGCCTTGTAGGAGCTACCCCTCACCATGAAGCTTTCCTTCATGGGCACAAGCCAGGCCACGGGAACCCTATATGCTTTGCTCCTTGTCATTCTGCTTTATGTCACATTTATTGAATACCTGCTGAGTAAAGACTGAGGGTGCCCTGACCCCATTATGGTGGGAGAGGCTGAGCGTCAGCACTCTGTAATGGGGAGGGAGAGGAAGGCAGCGGTGAAAGACAGACAGGACCAGCAAGAGATAAACCTAAGTGTTTGGACGCCGGCTGCAAATGTGAGTCCCATGTACTGGCTGTACTCACATTGCATTAAATATGGACAAGGCCCAGGGAAAGACCAGGGCTCCCTATTGCGCCTTCCTCTTCTCTTGCTTGTTGGTGCAGTGTTCGGAATTCCTACAAAGCCATCTTCACCACCTGGCCCTGTGAACCCCGAACAGTGTGTATCCCAGCCCTATTTCCCAGCATTCACCCTCAAAGCAACTGTCTCCTGGGTCTCTGTTCACTCTGTGGACACCTAAGAAACATAACTCAGGAGGAAGAGAAAAGGACTCGGCTGCAGTGGCAAGCGACAGGGGCAAGGGAAGGAACGGTGGTCCCTGCCTAGCACATGCCCTTCCAATGTCCAGGATGGGCTATCTGCGGCTGTTAGGAGACCCAAAGGGTCCTGTCATCCACACAGAATGGATGATGGATGGCCTGCCCCATGGATAGGCAACTTCAGGTATCAGGTCCTGCCTGGGCCTGTCTGGGGCTGATCTGTGCCTTTCCCACTGGGGTGGAGTCTCTGGAGCCCAGAAAGTTCTATATACACCGAGGCCGACTCAGCGCCAGCCTTTCAAAGTAAAGCTCCAAGAGACTCCATGGCAGGCGATGAGCCGCAGGGGCGAGACCAGGGTGCCCATAGTCCCATACCCCACCCTCAACACATACCACTATAAGGGTGATGCCAGGGGGCTCCTCCCCAGTGAGAAAGGTACAGGAGCATCTCCGGGCAGCCCCACGCAGAGCCTGCTGCCTAGTGACATACACTCGTGAGAACAGGCCTCTCCATTCAGTCCTGCAGATATGGCAAAGCCCTCAATGAGGCCAGGGGTCCTGGACTTCCAGCCTGGCCCACCAGCTCTAGAAAGCCGAAGAGGAGACACATACCATTGTTTCCTTGTTACAGACATGACAAGGTTGTGCTGTAACCCTACCTTAGGGAGCACCCTCACCCACGGGGCACCGGACACCTGGTCATGCTCCCTCTGTCCTCACGCAAACCCTGTGTGGGAAATACCACAACCCCGGGTTATAGACAGAGAAGAAGCAAGATTTAAAAAAAAAAAAAACAAAACAAAAACAAAACCAAAGAAGCCCCAGGTAAACAGCTCCAAACCAATACTCAAACCTAAAAGTGTAAAATGTTCTGACTCCCCCACCTCGCGCCAGGTGTTTTGCTAAGCCATCCCTCTATAAAAACTGAACACTAACCCCGAGTGAGCAACGGTGTTACCACGACACAGAGCTGGGGCAGCCGAGCCTGGGACGCACCCTCACTCCTCACACGCCGTCAGGATGGCCCAGGCTACCCCTCGGCTGTCAACCTCCCTACCCACCACTCTATGTACACCATAACTCACCCTCTGTGCTCGGGCTCACGGGCGGCCGGCCTTGTCAGAAGAGCCTTGCCTACATTCCTGAGCAGCAAACGCCTACACTTCACTCAGAACCCCTTTGAAAGGCCACCCCCACCCCCTTACAAGCCCTTCCCTAGCATTCCTGGAAGAGTCAATTACCCACAAGAGGCATCCTATGGACAAACCCTGGGCAGCCCAGCTCTATAGTACTTAACCAGATTGTAATTACCAGTTTCCTGTTTCATTCCCAGGCTCCTGCAGATACTCTCCAAGTCCAGCAACAACAGCAGGCTTCTCCTAGCACATGCCAGGGTGGGTCACACCTCTCCACAGGTGCACCATCAGAGCCTGAGACGGGCACTACCGTTATCACCCCCATTTTGTTACAGTTGAGGAAACAAGACTTAGCCTGGCTGCACAGCCTTCCAAACTGCTGGCACTGTCTTCCCAGGCCTTAGAACAGCCAGCAGTAAAGGTCAGTAAAGGTCTCTGGTGAAGGAGAAAGGAGGCGGGGAGGGGGTGTTGTCAGACTTCAGCTCTCCCAGCCCCCAGCCCCCCCCATGGATTTCTGGGGAATCCCCACTCCTGATCCTCACTACATCCAGCCCCCTGCCAAGCTCCAGGTACATTCTTCTCACCTCCTAAATACTTTTGGGCTCACTGTCACAGCAGGGGAAACTCAGGCCCATAGAGACATCTGGGCTATGGGATTATGTAGAGGCAGGTCCCCTTCCTCCTGGGGTGTACCTGCAGGATCTGTCTTAAGCAAGCATAAACACAGGCTCAGAGACAGCACCTCAGCTGACCTGGTCACTGGACTCCGGGCAGGCCCCAGCGAGGGAGGGGGCTGCCCCTTGAGGCGGGAGGACGGGACAAGAGGCCCTTTGTGTCAGCAGCTCCTGAGACACCTGTTCTCCACTCCTGCCTTCCGTGGCCACCCTCCCCCAGCCTGTGAGCAGCCTTGTTTATCCTGAAGTGCGGGCACTGGTGGCCTGACCCCTGCCTGCATGGGGCTCCACAGCCCCTGCCAGCACCTGCCTGGTCCTGGCAGCCGAGGCTCCGGTCAAACACAATCTCCCAAGTTGACACTGTTGCTGGGTTTGGGGAGGGCAGCAAGAGATGGGCAAGCAACACAAGCATTTCATGCCAGCTTGGCTGGCAATGCTGTCCCTATGCTGCCTGGGAGAGACAAGACTGGGCATTCAGTCTCCTGGTATGACACTGTGCCCAAGCTCTACTAGAATGGAAAGCTCCCTCCTGTCCCTATGTATTATCACACACAGTAAAGCCAGCCCCACCCCAGCCTCAGCCCCATCTAACATCATCTTTGAATTAACGAGGCCCCAGCTGGTGTCCAGGTTAATGGCTTATGGTGTGACCTGTGAAGATGCCACCACTCCGTGTGCCTAGGCTGATCATATCTGACCAGGCAGTCATCTCCTCAGAGACCACAGCACAGTGCACTGCTCCCCATGAAGGACATGGATGGGTGAGTTCTGATGGGGAAAGGCAGGAGGACTCTGATGCCAAGACCCATGTGTTGGAGCCATGTGAGTAAGCTTTCCATTCTTTGACTGTGTTGGGGCTCCCTCTAAGCACTCCAAGCCGAATCAGCCTTGACTGGGTATCAGGAGTCCTACTCCCACGTCCATGTAGGCAGATGTCCACAGCCCTTTCTAAACAGCCAAATGCGCCACACCTGAACACAAGCCCTCCCCTCGACTCTGGTCTCCCCCAACTACACATATACACGTAGTCAAAGTCACCCTCCAATCTGGGTGTCACACTGAGGAACACTGATCAGAGACCAGGGAAACCTCACAGAACAGAGAAGAATGAAGGCAAGGGCGGCTCGGCAGGTGAAGGTGCTTCCTGTCAGGCCTGTTGACCTGAGTTCAAGCCCTGGAACTGGCATGGCAGAAAGAACTGACTCCTGGAAGTTGTTCTCTGACCCCACACATGCACCACACACACACATGCACACACACATGCACACACACATACACACATGCACACACACATACACACACGCACACGCACATACACACATGCACACGCACACACACACATACACATACACACATGCACGCACACACACACATACACACACATGCACACAGAAAGGAAAAGGGAAGTACACCATGAAAGTCACAGTGATGTCCTGACTCTCCCCAGATTGTTTCACTGAGCCATCCTGCCTCTCTGTAAACTGAATACTAACCCCTTTCCCGCCACTCAAAGAAAGAGAGGGCTCCTTGAGCCAAGGAATGGCAGGTCCTTCCCTCTGCTTTCAACACTTCCTAGGCCTGTCCCACCCAACACCCACCTGCACCTCCCAGAGCCCCACTGTACCTGCACGCAGGCTTCCTGCCAGCCTTTATCCCTCCTTCCTACCTTCCCCACCCTACCCCACCCCTCAAGATGCAGGCTGAGCTCCCAGGCCTCCCTGGCTTGGTTGAATAAACTTCAGACTCCTTTAGCAGAGCTGGGGGTTGGGAGGGATGGCTCGAGTCACAGAAAACCTGCAGTGAGGACCAGACTCATCTGGTCTAGTGTCCCTGCACAAAGGCCAAAGCTGGAGAACTGGGGAGTTCCTCAGCCAGTGCAGTTGAGTGTTCCAGGGGCCTCTGGGCTGTCAGACAATGGCCTGGCCCAGTCTCCCAGGTCCTTTGTCCTGTAAAGGTCACTCCCCCTGGTAGGAAGTTCCTTTCAGCACCTAACTCCTCTAGGTCACCCATGGAAACATTCATTCCTTTCTCTGTCTCACTGGCAAATCTAGATATATCTTAAATCCTTTTTTCACCCTGGTAACAAAAGTAACTGCCCTGCCGATGCTACTTTTAGAGACTAGTAATGACTGAGTGTGTGGCTCAGTGCTAGCCTGCTTGCCTGGCATAGTCAAGCAAGGTACTGGGGTCCTTCCCCAGCACAGAAAAAGGCTACAGAAAAAGCATTCATTAATGAGCCGCAATTTTTAAAAAGAAGTCAGCAAAGGCGGTTGGCCTCAGGAGGGTCACCCAGATACTGTGCCTGCCCACTCCGCATCAGCTGTTCCGTCCACTTGTCACACCTGAACCCCAAGGCACCTGCCTCAGCCCCAACTCCGCGCAGGCGCCGACCCCTTGTCCGGTCGAGGGGCGGGGCGGCCCACAGGAACCGGTTCTCCGCCCGGCCGGTTCCGCAGGCAGGAGGCGGGGTACTTGGAGGACGGGCCGGCCGCCTAGGGGCGGGTCCCCAGGGAGCCAAGCCTGGCGGGGATTCCGGACCCAAACACCAGGGGCCAGGAGCCTGTGGAGAGCGCCCTGGGCTGCCCCTTCCCCTTTCTTCTCTCAAGCCAGAACACTGAAACCAGTGCTTTGTGGGGCTAGCGAAGGGGGAGATACTAATGCTCCTTCCCCAGCCCTGTCCCATCCCCATTGACAGTTTAGGAGGCTTCCTGCTAAGGCCAGTGGGAGTGGGGGTGGGATGTGGGTTACTATCTGGAGAACGGAATTCCAGATTTGACAGCTTCCAAGAGACCAGAGGGCCTAGCTAAAGAATGTTACTTAAGAAAAGAGCAGCGGCTGGTGATATTGTCCCCACTTCTTCCTTGTCTTGTACTCCATAAGCCCCTGCCTCTTCAGTATCTGGGGCTCTTCTAACTGATCTGGTCCCAGGTGGGCACAGGTGGGTACTAGGATACCAGGCCACACACTGCACAGCTAAAGCTGAGGCTGGTTCTTGGAGGGAAGCAGGGAAAGCAGCTACTACCTCACGTCACAACTTAAAGGTCTGATCACCATCTAGCTGCTTCTCTGGAACTTAGGGGTCCCTCTTGACAGTATCAAAACCTGACAGTCCTAGGGGCCTCCAGGTCAACCCAAAGATATCAAGCCATAAAAGAGGAGAGGTCTTCTTAAAGCTGGGAAACCCTCCTGCCAACCTTGAGCCATGAGGCCCTGAATTCTCCTGAAGGAGCATGCTTAGGATATTGTGCCTTTTAAGAAAGCCTGGTGGATTGGGTGGTGGTGACGCACGCCTTAAATCTACCTCTGTGAGATAGAGGCAGGTAGATCTGTGAGTTCAAGGCCAGCCTGGTCTACAAGAGCTAGTTCCAGGATAGGCTTCAAAGCTACAGAGATACCCTGTCTCGAAAAACCAAAAAAAAAAAAAAAAAAAAAAAAAAAAAGGAAAGAAAGAAAGCATGATGACACACACCCACTTCAGGGACAGTAGCAAAGGGTAGCTATGGCCTTACCCAAATGGCAAGTGACAAATCTCCTACCCAAGTCTTCCAAAAGACTAAGGAAGAGACACTCAAGAAGAGGGGCGCCAGACAAAATCCAGCATTCAGAACTTGCCTTCTGCCTTTGCATCCGGGAGATTGTGGGTGTTGGTTCCTAGTCTGGTGACAGGCATTGTGACAGCCACCCTGGTTGACATTTTCGTGTTCCAGGAAGGGGACTAAGAATGGGGGAGAATGGCAGCAAGTTCAGGCAGGAGCAAGCCCTCTAAAGCAAACAGGAAAATATCTCCCCTTCAAGGGAGCAGCCCTCCCAGCACAGAGGGCTTTACAGCACTGAGCTTCATCCTCCAGTGAGCTGAGGGTAGGAGGGCAGACAGGAGCTATGGAGTCCTCTCTCACCATGAGACAGGAGCTATGAGTCCTCTCTCATCGGCTTCTTGAAAACTTAGCCATAGGGAGAGATGGCTCAGAGGTTAAGAGCATTGCCTGCTCTTCCAAAGGTCCTGAGTTCAATTCCCAGCAACCACATGGTGGCTCACAACCATCTGTAATGAGGTCTGGTGCCCTCTTCTGGCCTTCAGGCATACATACAGAAAGAATATTGTATACATAATAAATAAATATTTAAAAAGAAAAGAAAACTTAGCCATAGCAGTTCAAGAAAGGCCGCCCCAAACCTTAGTGCATATGAGCCAGCATTAGCCCCACAAAGGCAAGAACCTGGGTCCCCAGGAAGGATCCGTGTAGCTCAGGCCAACAGCTACCTGGCAGCCTCACAGCCCAGAATAGGACTGGAGATGACACTTAGCACACGCTCTTAGCCCTTCTCACACTTCTCAGTTCAGGTGACTTCCCAGCAAAAGGCCCAGGTTGGGCCTCTTCCCAACTGGAAGTAAAGTTTCAGGTGGACTTGAGTCTGGAAAGGTCTCTTGGCCCATCCTGGCAACCTGGATCACACATCTATGACAGAGTGAGGAGGTGAGACCTCCTCCAGATGGTCCCTTACTGGCCCAGCCTAATCAAGTCACTCTCACCTGCCCTCAGGTTTCTCCCACCCTTCCCTCCCCACAAGTCAGTCTCCGCCTGGGGCCATCTTTCTCTTCCACTTCCACAGGAATGCGACACTCCCTACTACCAACACACACACACACACACACACACACACACACACACACACACACACATACACACACAGAGTAATTTAAAATTTTTAAGACATAAAACCCTATATATACACATTAATTACCTTTCCCAAGTTGTATTATACAGCATGCATGTACCTATATCAGTTTTTTTCACTTCTTCCAGGTTCTAAGCTCTTCTGCCAAACGGGTTTGGGGCACAGCTGATATGTGTGCACACTAAATTTACAAAGAATAAAATAAATTACAGCGAAAACACAATCTTCCCTCCCTCCGCCATCATTTCCTGACCCGGGGCAATGAGAATTGCAGTTTCCCGTGCCTCAAATCATCTTTAAAAACCTTAACTGGGTCATTTCCCTCTACTTTCCAATGGCTTCCTGTGGAGCTGACAATAAAATGCATCCTCCTGCCGCCTCCTCCGCAGCCACCACCACCAGTCACTCCATCAGGTGCCACAAGCCGGGCTCTCATCTCTAACCACCAAGCTGCACACTTGGTTCTGACACGGGCGGGCGTAGGAGGGCATCTGCGGGTGCCTCAGCCTGGAAAGCCCCTCTCCCCAGCTGTGTGCAGCTGGCTCCTTCTGTCTTCAGCCTATACAGCCCAGGACAGTCTTCACTGGCCTCCCAACGCTCCCATCACCCTAGGCTCCTCTATTTCCCCACCTAGGGTATTTCTTCTCATGATCTGGTAGAAAGCAGCCTCCCCACAGATAGGCAGTCCACCTATCACTGCCTACCTAGCACAGGCGTAGCAGGTAACCGGCACATTCCTTTCAAGTCTCTGTTAAGGGATGAAGCAGATGTCATCTGTGCTGGTTTCCATCTGCAAACGGCCTCCTTGCAGGACCTTCCCAACACCAAGTTTTCCCACACTGCCCACCCTCCTGCGCATGCCTGGTGAGGATCAGAGGGCAAAAGGGGGTGCCCCTGGCTCTCCCTCCCTGTGCTATGTAGCAATAAAGGCAAGAACCGGCACCTACCCTACACTCCCAGAACTCCCCGCAAAGTTGAAGGTGACACCACTGCCCCTCTATTATCTAAGTCCCAGATGCAGTATGCCTTGCCAGTCAGGCTAGCCAGAAGAGGTTCTCAAGTGAGCCCCAGCAACAGGAAACAGATACTACCTAGGGAACAGAACCCTCCAGGGCAGGCAGCCTGCCTGTCCCACCTGACTTTCCCTGAGCCCAAGACACCTCGGTTCCTCTCGGTGGAAATCCATCCAGTCCCCGAGACCCAAGTGCACATCCAATCCCAAGTCTGCAGCACAGACCAGGGTGTACAGGAAAACCCTCTTGAGACACTTCCTTCCTGGGGTGGTCCCCGGGGAAAATCCTCCGCAGTGCCAGGACTGATTTTTAAGAATGAGGGAAGGAGGGACTGAAATGCCTTGCACAAAGACTGTGACTGGAGGGAAAGGGAAGGCAGAAAGAAAAACACTCAAGGTTGAGGCTGACAAATGGCAAGAATCAATCAGAGGTAGGAAGAACTGTGAGATCTCCTCCTCCCCAGAAGTGAAAATTACCAAAATTGATTAAATGGGCACAATCCCAAAGAGTTCTTCTGGGCTCTGTAGTACAAGGTCATTTAAATTGTAATGAGCCAGGTTGGAGAAGCCACTCCATGGAGTCGCTTCCCTAGTATGAACTAGGCCCTGGGCTCCATAACAATGTTATTACAATAATGACAACAGCTGGCTTTAATCCTAGCACTTGGAAGGCCAAGGCAGGTGATCTGACTTTGAGGCCAGCCTGATCTACAAAAGACATACCAGGGCAGCCAGAGCTACACAGAGACCCTGTATCGATAAAAATAAACTAATAATAATAATAATAACAACGAAATATATAATAATAACAGTAGACAACGGCTAACTTCCCAAACGCACACACTGGTACTCAGGACTTCCTGCACGTCAGGCTAGCGCTCTACCACTAAGCTACACTCCGACCCCAACAGTTAACAATCGCCTAGCATTTACTATGCACCAGGCACAGCGTTCTGAGATTATACTAAGACTTTTCGTCTTCAAGACCACCCCCCACGAGGTGGATATTGTCAGAATTTAACCACATTTTACAGATAAGTAACCTGAGCAAGTAAGTTGTATTAAACTGCCTATATATTGAGCGGCACCACCAGCAGCTGCACTGGTGTGTACAACTCCAGCTTCCTGGTTCTAACTACTAGGTTATTTGGCTCTCGGTGGTACAGGTTAAAGCCTTTCAAACAGCATCCTCCAAACCGTTAACATATGCTAGTTTCAAAGATATGTGCACAATCCGCCCTTTATAATTGTAGAAAGTACAGAAGATGTTTGGAAATCGCCAAACTCAAGCGGCCCCTCTCGCTGAGGAACAAGACCCAAGCTTGCTGAATCCCAGCACTGGAAAAAGCATGAAGTGGTTGGAAACAGGGTCTCAGGAAACCCAGCTCCGAGCGGCAGCAGCATCTCTGACTGCTGTAGGTCAGACCCCTCCGCCAGCGCGGGGGCGCCGGGCCCGGAAATTCCCACAGAGCTAAAGCAAACTTCCCAGGAAAACTCCTCGGCTTCCTCCAAGCCCTCGTCACGGAGATCGCTGCCAAGATCGCCAGCTGCTGGGGACCCTCCCAGGCGGGATCCGCCGCTCGAGCGCCCGGGGTCCTCCCGGAAAGGTCCAGGTCTTAAGTTCAAAATTCACTTCCAGCCCAAGCCAGACTCTCGGCTCCGCCAGGGACTCTGGGGCAACTCCCACTTCTCGCGTCCCTCTCCCCCAGCTCCAAGCAATGTCCTGCTAGGACATCTAGGCTGGCTGCTGGTAGATCTCGCAGGCGACCCTAGAGCTCTTGGGGAATCTAGGCAGCCGCAGTCGGCGCGTGCACACACACGCATGCACACACAAACACACTCGCGTGAGTGTGTGTTTACGTACCGAACGTGGGGTGGGAAAACAATGGCGAACCGTTGGGACTAAGCGACCACCTCCTTCCTCATCCCACCAGCTCTGTGTTCAATTTATTTCTGCCTTGAAAAAGGGGGTGAAAGGCGCTCCGCCGACACCCCACCGTGGGAGGTAGGGGTGGCAAGGGGCAGGCTAGCGTGGAGAGAGGACAAGAGCAGCAACGGCAGAAAAACGGGAGGCAGCGCCCGACTGGTCCGCGGGGAATGAACCGGAGCCGTGGGAAGGGTGCGCGCTGGACCCCAGCGGCCCACGTACCCAGGAACTGGAGCTCCGCGTCGCTACCACCCAAGCCCTACGCGGGGCGCGCACCGTACGTCTAAGCACCGACTGGAAATGCTAAAACTGGGCGGGTTGGTCAGGCTGGGAGAGAAAGACCTAGAGGCGGCGGGTCGCAGAGGGCGGGCGGGCAGAGGACTCCCTAAGCCTAGCTCGCGCGGCGCGCGCACGCCACCCCCAACTGCTCGCAGCCACTGCTCTCCAAAAGGACTCGGGTCAGCGCGGCGCCACCGGACGGCATTGTGAGGGGTCCTGTAAGATCGGCTTCGCCTGGCAAAACTTTGCCTAAGATGGAAAGTCACGCGGAAGAGAGCCAGCGTGTCCCCAGGAACGCGGGGCCGCGCGTGTCAAACTTCGCGAGGCTGGGGAGAGGGGCGCGCGTAGCGGAGGGGCGCACTTACTAATCGGTCAGGCGCTGGCCCGGGGTCGCAGCTCCGCGCTCCGGCTCCTGCTCCGTACGTCCCGGCGGCCAGCAGCCTGGTCTTCCCGCTCACATGCCCGGGCAACGCGGCGGGCAGCGGGGCGGCGCGGCCAGGCGGAGGCACGCCCCCCGCCGTGGGCTGGAGGCGCTCAGGACCCGCGGCCGGCCGGGCTCCGCTGGCCACTGTCGTGGGCTCCGAGCTGAGGCCGGACCGGGCGGCGCCCTCCGCCGAGCCAGGCCGCTCGACACTCTGCCCTCTGCCCCCGGCTGGCCGCCGCCGTGCTGCCTTCCGCGCTCCGGCTCCCGGACTCCCCGCTGCTGCGCGGGCCAGGCCGGCGGGTAGTGCGTTCTGCTCCTCCGCGCAGTTCCGAGCCCGCTCGGTCCAGAGCCAGAGCCTCCGAAGCTGAGCGCGCAGCCCCGGTCTTCGACCCGCGCCGGCCGCTCCGGAGCTCGGGTTCCAGGAGCACCGCTCCGACACTTCAGTTCCCAGCCCGGACTGGAGCAGGGCGCTCGCCACTCGCTTCTGCGAAAGCCACTCGACAGCGGCGGAGGAGAAAGGGAGGGAGGGCGCGAGCAGGCGGGGGAGGAGGGAGGGTGGGGAGATGGAGTAGGAGGGAGGGACCGAGTTTCCTCCTCCTCCCAGCAGCTGGTCCAGGCTTCAACAGCTGGAGACCTGTGCTGAGAAGGGGACCGCGGAGATTCTCCGCAGCGGAGGCCGATGGAGATGTAGTGACCTCTGAGTAAAGAAAATAGGAGAAAGGTGAATTCGGCCCACTCCCTCTGCCCAGGTTTGAGAGTTGCTATAGAGAATTCTCACTCCTTGGAACAAGCCCAGGGAAGTTGTTTGTCCTGCTCACAGCCTCCTCTAAAAACAGAGAGCCTGGACAGAACTTTTTCTTCTCACTGTGTAAATCAGGCTGAACAAACAGAAACCGTCTTGCCTCTGCCCCCAGAGTGCTGGGATTAAAGGTGAGCTCTACCTGTCCCAGTCTGAAGACTGAATTTTTAAAAACACCGTACTTGAGAGCCGTCCTTGAAGCTGGCCATGGCTCATACCTATAATACCAACATTGGGGAAGTTGAGGCAGGACGGTCTTCATTTGAAATCAGCTTGAGGGGGAGGACAGACCTGCTTTCACCCGACCTGATCTCTGACAGACGGCTTCCACAGATCTCTGACCACTCCCTAGCCCAGTCATTTTTCAGTCTCTCCAATAAATTCTTCATTTCCTCCCGCTCTATTCAGGAGGAAGGTGTGTATGAAGAAAGGGTTCTCCCCATTCAGCCCATTCATTGAATGTCCACAACAGACCTGACCCAAGCAGGTGCCTGGCACCACCAAGATGAATGAATGACACAGTTGGCAACTCTTCCTGCATTCCCCTATTGTGAAGGAATGGGTCAACTACAGTTCTAGAAAAAGGCTAGAGTACTCAGGCAGGGTAAGCCTTAAGGCCACCAAGGACTGGAATGGGAATCTCCTTAGAGAGGCCACCGTCTGGAGTGTGTCTTGGGACCTGTGGGAGTAGATCAGGTTGAAGGAATGCCAGTTGTGAATCTGTCTGAGGGATGGCCAGCCAGGAAGTTCCCAAACCCTCTAGGGACTGCATTTCGTCACTCCCCATTTCCTGCCTGGATAACAAGTCCTTTCATTGTCTTTTGCCTTTTGGGTCTTAGTCTGGTATCAACTCTTCAAGAATTCTTTCTAAGGAGTCAGATCAGGGCCAGGAGCTCCAAGCATGGGCTCTGAGAACCCACCCCCCAATCCCTTTGCCTGTGTACCCCACTGGATGGTAAACTCTGCAGGACAGGGATATGCCTCTTGTTCAGGTTAGAGCCTCGTGTCTAGATGGGACTTGGCAAAGAGCAGGCCCCTAATACATTCTCTTTTATCAGTTGGCTGATTAAAGGCAAGGGGGTTCTAAATGAGCCTCTGATGAGGTTAGTCTAGCCAGAGGTATAGAGCTAGACCAGTGACCAGCAACAAAAGGATGAAAGCCTGAGCTAAGGTAGGGCTAGGGTATGGGAAAGCAGATGGGAAAAGCCAACATTAACTACTGAGGATCTGGTTTTATAGTGACCGAATACCCTGCTATGTTTTCCCCTTTTTGTCTAAATAAAAAAAGAAAGGTTTAACTCTAAAACAGTAAAACTATATAAAATAAGAACTATACAATTGTAACAATTATCAGGTATTGTCTAAGTAAAAAGGGAAGATTTTAACTCTTAACATAGTAAAACTATTTGCAACAAGAATAATTGCCATTGGAGAATTACATTCACAATGTCCAGTCCATTTGTTTTTGGCAATTTTGGAGACAATACTCCATTATCTATCCTATCTTGGTGGATCCAAAGTTTTATACCTAAACTACTTTCTATCATAACTTGTATTACCAACCTAAAAATAACCTTTTTAGACCTTAAAACATTCTTTTAGATAAACAACTTAAGCTTTTATGTCTCTCAACTTTATAAACCTTACACCTCTTTTGTTAGTTACCTTTCTGAATTTAGTAACAAAGAAAATGATGTAATACTATCTAGTCCTCAACCCCTGTCAGGGACCGGAGAAGGATAGACTGTTACCTGAGTAACCAGGAAGAGCAGGGCAAGCAACATCCAAAACTATAGAAATGACAGACCAGCTGGTTTCCAGGACAGTCAAGGTTTCTCTGCAACACTGGGGCATCCATCTCCAGCCTACAGGCTTAGGATATCTGTCAGACTTTTCTGTGAAGCTGGAATTTTGAAGAACTGACATATCTTATCTTGGAAAAGTTCAGCAGTCAACTTCCTATAGCAAGCTTTCTCAAATGTATCAGACTATAAATATCTTACAACAACTTCCTTTGTGTTCTGCTTGTCCAATTTGGGCAGCATATTGTCCACAGTTGAGGCAAGGGCAGTTTTTTGTCCAGTGGCTAACTTTTTCACAATGAAAACAAACTCCACATGGAGGCTCTTCGATGCCCACCATCTTCTCTGAAGTAGATTGGTGCTGCCAGGAGCAGATCTGTCTCACTGTCGTGAAAAGCCTTATGTTATTAAAAAACATCTTAAGTGCCATATTCTGTAGATCTCTGAATTGTTTGAAGACCACCTATCTATCTAATACATGTTTAACCCTGAAAACATTCCTAAAATGACTACAAAGTTTGTTATAGATTACCAACTACTAATCTTTTTTCTTTTTTTTGGTTTTTCCAGACAGGGTTTCCCTGGAGCCTGTCCTGGAACTAACAACTAACTCTGTAGATCAGGCTGGCCTCGAACTCACAGAGAGCTGCCTGCCTCTACCTCCCGTGTACTGGGATTAAAAGCGTGCGCCACCACCGCCCGGCCTAGCCTTCATTTTTTCATTATCCTAAACAGTTTGTAATCACACCTTTCAAGGACTAGAACCTTACATTTTATTTTAAAATGAGCTTCATAGGTACCATACCTTAAATAAGAATAGAAACATATATACAGTATGTTATAACAAAAAATAACCTTAAATTTGTATCAATATATAAAAATCTATACCAAAGTAAAATATTTGAGACTAGTAGTTGCTTTTTAGTCTAAAAGTAAATTCAATAATCTGTCCTTTTATCCTATTATTCCTATACCCCTCTTTTTCTCTTTTCATAGAGATTCCTAATCTAACCTCTTTTGTTAGTTTTTCTCTAACCATGACCAATAATAACTAGCAACCAACCCCCCTAAACAATGACAAACATCTATAACCCACTGAGTGACCAAAACCCACCCATCCCACCTCTTGGGAATGTGGGCATCTTATCCTTAAAATTACTTCCTGTTATCTGGGGACGATGGCATCTTTAGGAGACCCTGAGGAAACTGAGATAATGGTCAAGTCCTGGGAGAGCCAGCTGTTGTCCAGTTGTGGTGTGATGGGAAGTGCAGAGCTTATCTTAAGTCCTGGCTGGAGTAGTCTATGAGGCTAGACCATCTCAGCTAGCAGCTTTGAAGATGTCCTGAGCAGTGTGCAGTCCAAACCTGATCTTTCGGTGGTGGTTGTCAGCTTTATGGCAGTACCACAGTTTAGATGACTTTGTCATTGCAGGGTCCCATCATCCTTTTGGAGACATCAAAAGTCACTGTTAGGAATGATCATGATTCACTGCAGAAAACTTAAAACCTTTTAAATGTTATATATATGGCAGACCTCCTAAAGGTTGGAGGGCCACAATCCACTAAGTACATTCAGGGTACACAAACCGTCGTTTTTATCTACGTTGTTCTATTTACCAATAAAGACTGGGGAGGCAGATGTTGGGTGGAAACCTGGTAGATCAAAGAAGCTGAGAAGCAACCAGTTGACCTTCCTTTTCGGTGGGAGGCTCAGCTAGAGAGCGTCACTCCACCCATCCCAAACCAAAAAAGCCTTCAAATCTCTAAGTACCTTCCTGCTCCTTCCTGTGCATCTCTCTATCCATATTCCTGGGTCCTCCATACTCTCTATGGTCAATTCTTGTCAAATAGTCACTGGCTCTGCCCCAATCCAAGGTTAATTTTATTAGCACAATCTAGGAGTTTCACAGTCACAGTGTGATCAGGGATCCCACAGCAGTGACTGGTGGGACCTTTTCAGAAGCCAGGAAAGAGTTATCCGGGTTCCACCTTCTTCTCTTCCTCCCAGACAACATGCCCCCACATCCCTACCTAGTGGTTTCCTTCTGGTCTCTGACTAGTTTCAGTGGGATATCCCTCCGTGGGCCGCTCCCTGCCCCTGCCCTTAGCTATAGCAGTGGAGACAGATAGTGTTTTAGGGTTTCTATTGCTGTGAACAGACACCATGACCACAGCGACTTTTATAAAGAAAACATTTAAGTGAGGGGACTTGGTTACAGTTTCTGAGGTTCAGTCCATTATCATCATGAAAGAAAGCATGAATGAGACAGACACGATGCTGGAGAAGCAGATGAGAGTCCTACATCTTACAAGCAACAGAAAATCAACTGAAACACTGGGCAGTATCCTGAGCATAGGAAACCTCAACGCCCACCCCCATAGTGACACTCTTCCTCCAACAAGGCCATACTCTCTCCAAGAAAGCCACACCTGCTAATAGTACCACTCCCTATAAGATTATGGCGCCAAATATATTCAAACTACCACAGATAGGAAGGACAGAGTTTGAACTGAGCATGGATTTGTTCTCCTTTAACTCCAGTCTCAGAAGGCAGAGGCAGGTGGGTCTCTGTGAGTTGGAAGCACCCTGGTCTGCACAGAGAGTTCCAGACCAGCTAAGCCTACATGAAACACTATCTCAATATAATTAATAATAATAATAATAATAATAATAATAATAATAATAATAATAATAATTTAGGGGCTGGAGAGATGACTCAGCGGTTAAGAGCACTGACTGTTCTTCCAGAGGACCCAGGTTCAGTTCCCAGCACCCACATGGCAGCTCACAACTGTCTGAAGATCCAGTTCCTTCATACCAATGCACATAAAATAAAGTTAAAAAAACTATAAGAAATATTTTAAATAATAATAATAATAATTTAAAGCAAAGTCAAACACCTAGCATCTCTAAAACCAGTGACAGAGAGCTTAAAGGTAATGTTTCTCTCTCCAGCACTCCTTGCCTGATGATTCATTTGTAACGGCCTTCCCCGATCACCGATCACTGTCACCAGATTAAGCTATGGAGCCTCTGCCTGCTGAGTCTTAGACATGGTACTGTTTCCCCATACAATATATGCTGGCACCTTACTTTGATTCTGTGGCATTGTGTATCATTGCCACCATTCTAGAGATGGAAAAAAAATGAAGTTGAAGTTATAGACAGTAAGAGGAGGGAGGAAACAACAGATCGACAAAAGCCTAACTCAACAAAAGTCTGGGAAAAGACTAGATCCTTCTTACAGTCACACCATCAAGTTATACCTTTAACTCACTCCCTGAAATACCCACTCTGCACCCCCACACTCCAGGATATCCTCCACCTTCACAGTGTGTCCTTTCTCTGTCCTGTCTCCACAGGGGTGTTCTGTTCTGGGATCCTCTCCTGTGCCCCACTTTCTTACCTACCTACCTTCTTTCCTGAGATGAAAAAAAGTGGGGGCAGGAGACTCATGTAGCCCAGGCTATCCCCAAACTATTTAGGCTGAACTTGAATTTCTGATCCTCCTGCCTCTGCCCCCCAAATGCTGAGATTATAAGCGTGCAGAAAGGCAGGTTTATGTGATGTTGTGGACGAAAGCAAGGGTCCTTGGGTATGCTAGGCTGCTACTCTACCAACTGAGCCATGTCCATGTCCTCCAAGGTGAAATTTTATGTGTTCATAATGTTGGGTACTAGGTACCAACGACCCCTAGCCTCTGCCACCACTGGTGATTAAACTATTTAGGAGTTCTCGTATGCTGGGCAAACAAAAGTACCCTACCTTAAACTATATTCCCAGACACTCACCTTTTTGTTTTTGTTTTTAATTTTGAAACAGTCACACTAAGTTACTAAGGCTAGTCTTGAATTTATGACTGTTAGCCTCACATCCAGGGTAACTAGGGTCACAGATTCCTTCTAGGCCAATTAGTTCACTCAACATACCTACACACACACACACACTACCCCAAGCCTGTCCTGAACTAATGGTACCACTGGCTACCCAGTGATTCAAGGCAAAAATCTAACCACCATCTTGCTTTCTTCCCATCCAGACAATTTAGTGATTGTCATTGTTCTGTCTCCAAAAATATATCCCAGCCCATCCATTTCTCTGTTGTCACCATCCAAGCCAGGCTAGACCGTCAGAGAATCCATTTCTCTGCTGTCACCATCCTAGCCAGGCTAGACCGGCATCTCTGCTTTCAAGGCCACCTGCTTACCTCCACATGACCTTGGTATTTGTTCCAGAAAGGTAACACTCAGTAAATAGCTTCATTATTTGCTTCAGGAACTTTCTGAAGATAATTGACCTGAAAACAGGCTGTTATAAACCACTACCCTCTCCAGAAAATACTTTAACTGGGAAAACCAATAACTTATCAAATAATTTGTTTATATTTCATGATTCTCCCCTCACTGTGTCTTCTTTTTTCCTTTCCTTCTTTCTTCCCTTTCTTCCTTCCTTCTTTCCTTCTTTCCTTCCTTCCTTCCTTCCTTCCTTCCTTCCTTCCTTCCTTCCTTCCTTCCTCCATCCTTCCTTTCTTTCTTTTGGAGGCAAGTTTTCTCTATGGACCAGGCCAGCCTTAAATTCACAGAGATCCCGCCCGCACCTGCCCAGTGGTGGGATCAGAGGTGTGCAGCACACAGACAGCTCTCATTGTGTCTTTAACCCAGCTGAACTTCATTCTCTACGGAGCAGGCACTCGTCATCTGATGAGAATGAAAACATTCCTAGACATCAGCCACAGCTGGCACTTGCTTTGTTTGTTCCTGTTTTTTTTTTTTTTTTTTTTTTCTGCTCCCCTTCAGACCTAAGCTCTGTGAAGGGGAATCTTGTCTTCCCCGTGCCCCATTTCATCTCTAGAGTCTGCAGTAGATTCTTAAAAAATAACGACCCTGGGGCTGGAGAGATGGCTAAGCTATTAAGAGCACTGGCTGCTCTTGCAACAGACCTGGGATCTGTTCCCAGCACACACATGGTGGCTCACAACCATCTACAACTCCAGTTTCAAAGGATCTGGTACCATCTCTTGGGTTCCATAGGCCCTGCATGCAAAACATGTAGGCAAAACGCTCATACACAAAAAATAAATGAAATTTTAAAATAAGTAAGTACCCAATCTGGAAAGATGACTTAGCAGTTGAAGGCTTGCTGCTTTTGGACCACGGTTCAGACCCACATCCGGCGACTGCAAGTGGTCTGACATCTCTTTCTGGCCTCTGTGAGCACCTGCACACACACATGCACAACCTCCATACACACAGAGATAAAATAAAATAAATACTTAAAAATAATAATTACTCAAGTGATGTTAAAGGTTATTTGGATGCCTTACTATAGTTTAGACTGGTCTGGAACTCACTGTGTAGCCAGGTTAACTTCAAACTTGAGATGATCCTTCTGCCTCAGTCTCTCAAGGGCTAGAATTATAGATGTCAGTCACACATCAAGCCTGTCCTAACGTGTTGGCATGTTTGGTTGATTTGGTTTGGGTTTTGAGGCAGGGTTTCTTGTGGCCCAGACTAGCCTCAAATTCGGTACATAACTAAAATGACCTTGAATTCCTTGATGCTCGTAAGACAGACGAGTTGATAGGGCGTAGTTTAACAATTTAGGGCTTCGTTTGGTTTAGACTACACCATACCCCTGATCTAACCATTCATGTGGCAGCTTATGTCTCTGCCTGCATGTTTTATGCACACATGCCCCTTCCCTGACAGAAGTTCTAACAACCTAAGACCCTCACCTGCTGTGGGCAGCACTCTGAACAATGACCTAAATTTCTCTGCTCTTGAGCTCTTCCAGTGTTAATCCCAAAGATGCAAGAAGACAAACCACCAACCCAAATCTTCTGACCAAATGAATTAAAGCAAGCTTTTTTATTCACGTGCACGGGCTGCCTCCCCCAAGACAGGGTTCAGTAGGTTAGCGTTGGATGTAAGGAAGTCTTTTATAGCTCGGGGGAAGCTCAAGATGGTCATGACAACTGTGGGAAACAAAGGCATGTTTGCCGTTTCCTGGAACAGGCAGTGCGGAGCCATGTGTAGTTAAGGTTACAGGTGGGGCATAGTCCACTTCTTGAGAAACAGATTTAATCATAAACAGGAATGAACCTGGTTTCTTTACTATAAGATGGCTAAAAAAAAAAAGAGAGAAAGAAAAGATGGCTTTCAAGCCTAAAATGGATCTATTAAACTAGTTTTGTGTGCGTTCAGAAGGCAAACTGACCGTTTGGTGTACTGTGAAGGAGAATATTCTGTTTACCATCTTACACCTACGCATGAGAGGTATAAGATAATTTTTAAAATTAGGCATGCAGATGATTTTTTTAAAAGATTCATCATGACATATGCTGTCATTCAAAATAGAGAACTGCGCTACTATGATTCTTAGCAACTTAACTCCTCCTTCCCTAAGAACCCAGACTATAACTTCAAGCCTTACAGTGGTCTTTTACTCTAAAGACCTAGTGACGGCCATAGCTTAGCTGCCTGTACTATCGTTCTACTTTGGAATAGTTTACTTAATGCTTCACAATCTGTGTTCCGCTTTATTTACTTCATTCCAATTTTACTGGCCTTTAAGTCAATTATTCGAACAAGATGCCAAAATACTGGAAATACCCAATCCAGACCCTACCGACCACCATTAACACTCCAGTCCTAGCCTCCCAAATTCTGGAATCACAAGCATGGGGCCACCACTCCAATCTCCAATGTGCTTTGTGTACAGCTAGCACCTAAAACGTTGGTGGATTCGGACTACCCAGGGATGGACGTTCTCTTTAACTTCTGAGGTTAGAGATGGGATCTCACCAGCAAAATTTTGTGGCCTCTGCTGGGAGCCACAAAAGGGTTAAATCCAGAGACGTTCTAAATTGCTTTCCTTAGCCAGGGCCAGTTTCCTGAGAGAGCGCTGAAGCAGAAGCAGAGGAACAGAAAAGGGAGGAAGAATGGGCTTTCTGTCTGGCTTGCCCTGCCTGTTTCCGGTCCTCCTCCATGTGAAGTTTAGAGAGCTGCATCGTGTAGCTTGGGCTAGGTTGGGTAGCTCCACCCAATGGCGCTCAATTGATGATGATACCAGGTCTTACTACTAACCAAAAACGGGAGACGGGAGGTATAGGTACTCTGTTGTCTGTCTTCAAGGATTGAAACCACCACCACCCCTTGACTTGGGCCTGTGCTGGTGACCCTTTGACCTCTGGAGGCCAGGGTTTCTAAGGACACCTCTCCAGTCACATCTCTTCACACCTCAGGCCACATAAATGCCCCAACCCCTACCCTCGGGGAGACATATTTGCAACTTGGAAGCTCCTGCTTCCTCATGTGGCTGTTCTCAAATAAAGTCCTTCGCAAAACTTGGTGTCTCAGTAATTGGTACATGGACAGTGGGCAACATGGGCCACATTGGGTAACACTTAGAATCTGAACCCTAGAAATCAGCTCTTGAGTGTTGCTAATACCCCGAACACTATCCTGGACCCTAGAAAAGCAAACAGCTCTCTGCTTTCCTTGTGACAGTCGGCTCTCAGTCTTCCGACTGGAAGACCCAACCCATGCCACCCTCAACACAGATGGGTGAGTCTTACATGTACGCACACACATGCCTTACACACACACACACACACACA
Organism: Arvicola amphibius; assembly: GCF_903992535.2. Taxonomy (NCBI): domain Eukaryota; kingdom Metazoa; phylum Chordata; class Mammalia; order Rodentia; family Cricetidae; genus Arvicola; species Arvicola amphibius. The sequence continues at coordinate 86,643,266 of NC_052058.2, read as the reverse complement.
CACATACACACACACTTCTAAAATGCCTCCAATTTATCCCTCACATCTTAGTCGCCATGAGGAATGAGGAATTAAGGGTTGGTCACTCTTACTCTAGGACGTGGCCTGTACATGTGTTTCTCTCTCTCTCTCTCTCTCTCTCTCTCTCTCTCTCTCTCTCTCTCTCTCTCTCTCTCTCATTATTCACCTCCCCCAACTGTATACAATTTTTGTCTTTCAAGACAGGGTTTTTCCGTGTAGTCCTGGCTATCTTTGAACTCACTCTGTAGACCAGGCTGGCCTCGAACTCCCAGAGATCTGCCTGCCTCTGCCTCTCATGTGCTGGGATTTAAAGGCATGTGTCGCCATGTCCAGCAACCATGTACAACTTTTTAAAAACACGAATTTATTGATTTGTATGAGTGTTTTGCCCACAGAGAGCAGAGAGGGTAGTGGATTCCCTGGAATTTACGAATGTTTGTGAGAATGAGTGCTGGAAATTGAACTTGGGTCCTCTGCAAGAGCAGTAAGTGCTTTAAGCATTGTGCCATTTCCCCGGACCCTTGTATCCAGATTCATGCTCAGGTAATAATACGCAGGCTGCATGTCTGCATGTCTTTACTGTCCCAGTTTAAAGGGCAGGCCACCTGCGTCTCAGAGGACACCACAAACGTCCACATGCATACACTTTGTGCTGGCTGTCTTTCAACTTATCTCTCCCATCTCTTCCTACCCACCTGAAAGGGGGCAGGAAGACAGTGAAGAAATCCTTTCCCTCCCAGAAGCCTGAGCACTGTAGGAAATGCTGTCTCTGGCTGGGGAGCCCTTCACTTCCACCCCAGCCAAGCTTAGAGCGCCCCACCCCCACCACCTAACTTTTTAAAACCCTCTTTCCTGTCTGGAGGAAACCTAGATCCCCATCCTGGGAGGGACTGGCAACAATTAACAAAGGCACCATGGAGTAAAGACAATTAACAATCCAGAAAAGAGGGGGGGGAAAAAAGAGGCTTTGTTCTGGTCTCCATGACAACGCGGGGGGGGGCTAGGGAGGAGGAGTAGGGGCCATTCAGAGAGGCTGGTCCTTTCACTTTCCTTTCAGCCCTCCCTTCTCACACCACTTTGGGTTTCTGCCAGGGAGGCGGGGAGATCCTGGAGGGAGCAGGGCCGGGACTGGCCAAGGCTCAAGAGAAGAGATCTGAGGAGAGTCACTCTAAGACTTGATCCCTAAGAGCCCACCGGGGAATTAGGGAAGACCAAATCAAAGGCAACTGATTGTCCTGAGAACTGCATCCAAATCTACCCTGGATAGGCAGCGCCTGCTCAAAGCCAGCTTGACGGCCCTGGCTTCCTTCTTGGTTCGAGGAGGGGGCGGGGGCGGACAACACAGAGCTTGCAGGGCGCAGAGCAAAACGAAGGGCAGCGTTCCTGGATCAGGAGTTGTGAGGGGGTTTTAAATGGCTACAACAGAGTGTTAGTCAAAGGCACACTAAGATTTCCCAGATGTAAAGCCAACTCCCAGGGCAACCTGGGGCTGAGCTCTCTTGGCCTACTTAGTCTGAGTGAGAAGCATACAGGACACTATGGGGCAGGCCTTTCACCATTGATTGATTCAATATGGAGTCTATCCTGATCTCAAACTTGTGGTGAGCTTCCTGCTTCCATTTTTAGAGAGCCAGAAGAACAGGTGTGAGCTACCACTCCAAGTCAGTCTCCTGGGTTTATGTTTCCTCAACCACCGAGGAGAATGAATTGAGCGATCCTTCCCTTGGCTGACCTCCTTCACAAGATTCAGTGCGTCTTTTTTCTACAAGGTGAAAAGTAGTTTCGCTTCCGCGCATGCGCTAATGTGCTTGTGGCCTGAATGTTTGTGTCCCACCCCCACCCCCCTTGATGGTCAACTTCACAAGCTGAATGTGACAAGTGGATGGCACACAGAGGCCTGGGCTTTGGAAGCTAACTTTGTTGTGAGGGCAGAGCCTTCCTGAATAGGATGGTGCCCTATAAAAGAGTCTTCGAAGTGTCTCTGCCCCTTCCACTATGTCAGGACACACATGCGCTGTCTGCCAACTTTGAGGAAGAACTCTTACCTGACGATTCCTACCTTGCTGAGGCCTAGATGATGGACTTCCTCCTTCCCATCCTTTATTTAGAATTGTGTACAATGAATTTTGTTGTTTGGTTGGTTGGTTGGCTTTGGTTTTTCAAAGACAGGGTTTCTCAAGAATTTTTGTTGTTTATAAATTACCTAGTCTGTGGAATTTTGTTCCAACATCCCAGACAGACTGGCACACCTGCTTTGGAACAAGACAAAAAAAAAATGTTAAGAGTGAGACGTTCTATCCTGGAGGTGGTGGCAGGGCATTCGTTTAATCCCAGAGGCAGAGGTGGGTGGATCTGTGAGTTCAAAGCCAGCCTGGTTTACATAGTAAATTCCAGGACAGCCAAAGTTGCACAGAGAAACCCTGTCTTGAAAAAATTTAAGGAGGAGGAGGAGGAGGAGGAGGAGGAGGAGGAGGAGGAGGAGGAAGAAGAAGAAGAAGAAGAAGAAGAAGAAGAAGAAGAAGAAGAAGAAGAAGAAGAAGAAGAAGAAGAAGAAGAGGAGGAGGAAATGTGTTAATGGGCAGTGGTGACCAGGCCCACTGGCAGAAGAGAATGAGGCATGACCAACAATCCTGGAGATCATATTTTCTCAGAAGGAGCCTTGGGCCTTGTGAGTATTTCTGTTCAGAGAAGTTTCTGGCCTCATGGACACACTAAGAGAACTGTGGCAAGGACCTTCCCTGCTGTGTGTAGTTTTAATATCATAAGGGAAGATGGGGCAGGATGCCATAGCCTTGTGCCTCTAAGGGCCTCACCTCTGCTGTGTGGACCCAAGTGAAATGAAGAATATGTGTATCAAAAATGAAAACCAAAGACTCAAAATCAATTGCATCAGAACCTCAAATCATACTAAACACAGTGGCACATACCTTTAAATCCAGACCTCAGTAGGCAGAGAGGCAGATCTCTCTGAGTTCAAGGCCAGCCTGCTCCACATAGTAAGTTCCAGGACAGTCAGGGCTATGCATTTAGACACTGACTTTCAAGTGCTGGGATTGAAGACATGTGCCACCATGCCAGCCAAGGCTTTACAGGAATGATGGAGTTAAGTGGTCACTAGAGCAAGTGTCTCTGTGAAACCATGTAGGGGGCTCAACCAGTCTCTCTCTGCCCTTGACCATGACCTTCAGCCTCCAGAGCTGGGAGTCAACTAATTTGGGCGAGCTCCTCACTCTGTGGGGCCTGGCTCAGGGAGCCTTGGCAGATTGTTACAGTGGCTCAGAGCAAGGTCTGTGTGAGTGGGATGCCTCCATCAGGCTGTGCCAGAGGGAGCCTGGGCTTGTGTGATTGCATTGCTGCATCATGTTACCTTGAAAGGAAATCGATCTCTCCCCGTAACCAAGTCTTTTGATATATATATATATATATATATATATATATATATATATATATATATATATATACACATATACACATATATGTGCATATATACATTTTTCTTTGGGGGGGCAGCATCTCATGTGCCCAGTTTAGCCAGGAACTCAGTTTGTTACTGAAGAAGGCCATGTGTTCCTACTCTTCCTGCCTCTACCTCCCAAATGCTCAGACTGTAGATGCGAGCTGCCACACCTGCTGGAGACTTCATTGCTTTTGCTAGCCTCACAATGCATTTTATTGTTTTCATCTCTTTAGTCTTTTATTGTTCGGGTTTTAATGATTTTACTTATCTCTGTCATTTTTAATCTGTCTTGTCTTCCTAGCTATTTCATATTATTTCTTTTTATCTCATCTTATCTTCCAGATTTACTGTTATTATATTATCTCTTCTCTCACTGCCTTTTATTTCTAACCCTTGCCTTATGGTGTCTTTGTTCTATCTTTTAATTTCTTTTTTAGTCTATTTGGCGTATATTTGGTTTCTACTTTTTATTACCTGCTGTCCCCTCTCCCCTTTAACTATTCTTAACAGTCTTTTTATTTCTTCTTAGTTTATCTTTTTATTGTCTGCTGTATTATCTTCCATTCTTAACTGTTTTCAATTCTCTTGGCTTATTAAATGTGGAGGGTGGAAACACAGCCCTCAGGAGAAGCATCAAGGCTAGCCCAGACACACAGGGAGGAGGCTGCATGCTCTCTGCTTTCCCTGCTGCCTCTGAAGAAACCCTTAATGGCTCCTTGGCCTCAAGGCCAGCTTCTCCCCCCGTGAGACCAAGACCGTGTAACACAGGACGCCGAGGGATAAAATTCCCTCAGGAAGATATTAGGCTTGCTTACACTGCAGCAGCAGAATTGCTACGCGGATGCTGGGCATGATACATGCCTGGAACCTCCTTAGGAGGTAGAGGCAGAAGGATCATGTGTTCAAGACCCACCAGACTCAGGCAAGACATTGTCTCAAAAATACAAACAAAACCCTCTCAACAATGGGCATGAGTCACCTATAATCTCAGTGTTTGGGAAGCTGAGGCAGGATGAAGGTGGCGCAAATTGGAGGTCAGCCTGCTGTATATGGAGCAGATCAGCTCAGGCTACAGAGAAATCCTGTTCCTAAACAAACATCCGTCTTCTAAAGGCTCAGTCACTGAGAGGCTAGACTGTAGCGCAGTGGTGGGACATTTGCCTGGCAAGAGTGAGGTTCTGGGTTCTGTCTCCAGTAGCGCAAAAATAATAAACAGTTACGATTAATGAAAACTTATGTACCTGATTGTGTTACCAACGCTTTGCCTTCCTTCCAGGAAAGATCGGGGATGGGGGGGAGGGGTTGTATCAAATACTGCTGGTTGTCCCCTTGTAGTGATATTTCATTTGTATTTTAATAAATAAAGCTTTCCTCAAGTTCAGAGATTTAAACAGCCACACTGATCAGCCTTATAGACTTACAGACCAGGCAGTGGTGACACACCTTTAATCTCAGTAGCCACACTAGTTCGCCACAGAAATCAAGTGGTAGTGGTGCACGCCTTTAATTCCAGAATATAAAATGGGAGGAAGACAGCTCTTACACACAGTCTCATTCTGAGGCTTCCTGGAGGCAGGATCGCTATTTTGTACTGAGGTAGAGAGAGGTAAAAGCCAATGGTTGGCTGTTTTGGTTTTCTGACCTTCAGGTTGAACCCAATTTCGGTCTCTGGGTTTTTATTAATCGTGCTACATCCCCAGGTATCAATTTTTCCATTCTTGGGTAATAGAAGTTTAGCTAAGAAAATGACTGCCCATTGGATGACTGCATTGCTCAGCCCCTCCTTGCTGCTGAGGCTGGGCAAATGCCTGGAGTCTGCCCTAGGCAGAAGATACACTCAGCTTCCTGATTCTGCCCAGTAAATCTGAAAGATGCGCACATTCTGGCTCTACCTCTGCAAGACAGAGGGGCACATGCAACTTCCTGGTCACATCTCACGAAAGAAGGGGGGGTATCCTCCCTTCTCCTTTCGCAGTTGCTGGCCAGAATGTATGCATGGTGGCATGAGCTGTGACAGTTACCAGGACATGAGATAAAAGAAGGGCATCGAAGTGAGGAGTCTGGCTGGGGTCCTGCTACCCTCATAAGACCCTGCAGTGCTTGCTCCTCAACAACCACATGAGACAATAAACCGATGTCATGTAAGCCTGTGGCCTTTGCCCCAGCAGTGGAATCAATTCTCTCAGACATGTAGTTCTCTCCCTAAGAGCTCCCCAAATTTTAAGAGCCAAGGAGTGGCCAGCCTGGCATCGTATCACTCTGAAAACTTTTTAGAGCATAATTAAATCTGTCCCTATTGGGTTACTGGAGGCAAGGAGAGCCCCTCTGTTGTCATCGGGGTACCCAATGGAGGATGACCTGAGCGCTGTGTGGTTGGTCTCTGAATCCACACAAACCTGCTCTGCTGAGCATCCCTGTCCTCTGGAGTCTGGAAAAGCAAGCAGGGTCTTAGCATTTGTTCATTTATCTATTCTGAGACAGGGTCTCACCACATAGGCCTGGTTGACCTGGAACTCAATATATAGATCAGACTGGCCTGGAGTTTACAAAGATCCACCTACTTCTGCCTCTGGAGCACAGGGATAAAAGATGTGGGCCACCATGCTTAGCCTGTCTTCCAGATTCTTAAACTGTAGTCAGTACATGAGAATATTGTGATAGTAAATCTCCAAAATTGGCTCTAGTGATTCCTACCTCTTGGTGTTCGTGCCAGTACCCCAGAATAATCCCTTCTCATGGAGTGTGTATTGGTCTTGTGACTCATTTCTAATGCCTAGAACAAACAGAAGTTATGATGTATGGCAAATCAAATCATAAAATAAAGAATGGCATTTGGGTCACTTGCTGTGTCAAACAGTTCTGTGGCACACAGAGTAACTGAAGCTACCTGCCATAGTGAGCTTGGCGTGCGATACTCCAGTTCTAGTGAACTCTCGAGAGACTGCACTCCTGGGTAGGGGTCTTACCAAGTCTCTAAGCCAGAGCCACTCTTCATGAATGGACGTGTGTTCCGTACTGAATTTGTTTTATTTATTCAGGGTCTCGTGCTTTCCAGGGGGTCCTAAAGCTCATTTTGCAGCCAAGGATAACCTTGAGCATCTTATCCTCCAGCCTCCACCTCCCAATCCTAGGATTGCAGGAGTGTACCAATAACACACATTTTATAGTGTTGGGGATGGAACCCAGGGCTTTTAACATGTTAGACAGGCACCCTACCAACTGACTTCCATCCCTAACTCCTATTTCTTTATTTAGGTAGTCTCATTTAACCCAGGCTAACCTCCTGATCCTCCTGCCTCCACCTCCCAAGGGCTAGGACTGTGGATGTATGCCGCCACAGTCAGCTGGGGGATCTACTCCAAATGTCTTCTCTGAAGTCCCTGGACCATCCGTCACTCCCATCCTCATCTACATCAACCACCAGAGTTTCCATAGTCCCCCGGAACTCTCATGTCACCCCAAGAAGACTCTACTTTGGCATTTGTCCGTGGGTTGGCTGAGAACATCCTGTCTTCCTCGGTAAGCTGAAAAGTGGTTTTGCTTTTGTTTGTTTGCTTTGTTTTGTTTTTGCTGTGATGATTTTGAAAGCAAAGACAGTGATTTGTGCATCTTTTTTTTGTTCCTTAGAACACAGCCTCTGGCGTACACTATAAACTCCCTAAATATATCTTGCATGTTTTCCTACAAGAATATGAGTGAAAGGAGGAACGGGGTAGCTAAGTGACCCGAACAAAACCGATTCCCACTCTAGATTTGCATTCCCCTGTAAACCAGAGAGGTTGCACAGAACTGAGTCTGAGATGTCCTTTCACAAAGACCCTCTGTGGGCTATAACTGGAGATGGTGGTGCAAGCCTGCACCCTTCCAAGTCCTCCCCAAGGCAAGGCTGGAGGAAAAGAATGGGTATCACTGAAATAAGAAACAGACCAAAAATAAAGGGAATCAATGAGCCCAAGGTTGATTCCTTGAGAAGTTCAATAAGATCAATAACTCTCTAGCCAGACTGATTTACAACAGAAGCAGACCCAAATTTCCAATATCAACAATGAAAAGATAGGGTGCTATGACTCCAGCTCCTACAGGTGCAGAGAGGATGAGAAGGAGGTGTCGAGGCTGGAGGTGGAGCTCAGTCTGTAGAGCGCTTGCCCGGAATTGGTGAAACTCGGTGTCGGGCACCAGCGTGGTTCTGAAGGCTGTAATTCCAGCACTTGGGAAGTAGAGGCAGGAGGATTAGAAAGCCGAGGTCATCTTTGGCTACACAGCAAATCTAGGACAGCCCAAGTTATATAAGACCCAGTCTCAGAACCCCTAAAGTCCAAGACAAACCAAGACAGTAAAAAAATATCATTAGCCATGTTGTGGAATAAATCTGGTGACTTAGATGACATGGACAAACGGCTTGGAACACGTGTGTTAACAAAACTGGCCCCAGAAAATAGAGAAATTTTAATAGCTTGCTGCCTATGTAGACATGTACTCACAATAAGAATGTGCTATCAAAACTAGCCCCAGAAAAAAAGGAAATTTTAATAGCTCTCTGCCTATAAAGGCTTATTATAATAAGAATGTGGCCAGGTCTGGTGATGCATACTGAGGCATGCATCATGTTGAGGCATGATCACAACACTGAGGCAGAAGGATTGCTATGAGTTTGAAGTCAGCCTGGGCTACATTGTGAGTTACAGGCCAACCTGAGCTACACACAGGATGAGACCCTGTCTCATTGTCCCTTCCCAAATAAACAACAACAAAACAATACAACATTCTACCAGACAGTGGAAGTTGAAAATAACCTCAGTCACATAGCATTTCAGGGCAGAGAGAAGAAACCGCCCCCTTCATCCTACTAGTGAGACAATATCCTGAGGGAAGCCAGTGACGTAAGGAAATCATACCACAGACTTAGCATCTCCCATGAGCACAGACACAAAGACTTAGCTATTTTTAACTTGAACTCAGAAATATATAAAAAGAATAATACATTAGGATCAAGCAGGGTAACACAGGAAGGCAGGGCTCACAAACAGTCACACTTGTTTGTTCGGCGTGTGTGTGTTGCAAGTGTATGTATATGTATCTGTGTGCACATGTGTGTGCTTGGGGGCATAAATACATCTGTGCATATGTTCATGAAGGCCAGAACAGGATGCTGTGATCTTTCTCTACTGGTCTGTATTTTTCTTTTTGTTTGTTTGTTTTGTTTTTTGAGACAGGGTTTCTCTGTGTAGCCTTGGCTGTCCTGGAACTCTCTGTAGACCAGGCTGGCCTCAAATTCACAGAGATCCACCTGCTTCTGCCTCTCAAGTGCTGGGATTAAAGGCGTGCACCACCACACCTGGTTTACCAGTTCCTATTTTATTTCTTTGAAACAGGATCTCTTACTGAACCCGTTGCTTGGCTGGTAGCCAGCAAACGCCAGTGATCAGGAGGCTCCAGTTCCCACAGTGCTGGGGCTATGGCTGCAATCTGTAGCACCCTGATTCTTAGATGGGTGTCGGGATCTGAACCCAGGTCCTCACACTTGTGCAGTAAGCTCTCTTACCTACTGAGCCATCGCTCCAGTCTCTGTTGCATGTTTGGTTTTGTGCTAAAGATTGAGTCCTGTGTCTCCATGTTAATCAGGCTTCCAACAAGTTATAAATATGCTCAGTTAGGAATTAGAAAAAAAAACAAAGAAATTGATTCTTTTTATTTATTATTTTATTAAATTTATTTACAGTTAATAAAGTATACATGGCAAACCTTAAGAATTTATCAACAAAATATAACATACTTTGAGTCTAGTAAGTGACTCAAGTAGGTTATAGAATATAAGGTACAAAAATCAATTGTAGAATATAATAATCAATTATAGAATATAAGGTTCAATAATTGGTTGTAAGAGGCTGAGGATGCAGTTTGGAGCTACAGTACTGCTTCGCATTCATAAGTTCCCAATTTTGACATCATACACACATGCACACACACAGACAAGTTGTATGCATTGAAAAATGAAAACAAAGTACTATTTACAGTAGTACTATTAAATGTGAAATATTTAGAGATCAACTTAATAAACAAATTGTAAGACATTTACACTGAAAACTTTAACCCATTTCTGAGAGAAAAGTCTAAACGAGAGAAGAGATATCCTATGTTCATGGATGAGAGTCTGTGGGGAGAAAGTGTATCCTGTATGAATGTGTACTGTTGTCATGAGCAGAGCCATATCAAGGACCCCGATGTCTCAGACCCGTGGGAAAGGCAAGGTCTTCCCCCCAATGTCTCAGATCCGTGGGAATGGCAAGGTCTTCCCCAGGCCAGGCTCTGGGGAATGGCAAGGCCTTTCCCTGGTCCTGGTACTCCTGTTGACAGTGTACAGAGAAAGGCACCAATCCCAGTTTCCTTCTCCTGATGACTGTATTCAGAGACTGCTCCCCCACAAAGACCCCTCTACCAAGATTGGCTAGCTGGTCTCCTTATTCAGCTGTATTTAATAAACAAATGCCCCAAGTTTCCCATGGCTGGTGCATCTCCATCAGAGAGAGCAGCCCACAAGATCCTGGCTTCTCTGTATTGTTTCTTCATTCCCTGATGTCCAGTCTGATCAAGTCCAGAGCCATGCAGGTAATGGCATGAGCCAATTTTTTTTAAGTTTTTTTTTTAAGACAAAAATCTCATTGTTACTCTGGCCTGGAACTTACTAAGTACATCAGGCTAGCCTTAAACTCACAGAGATCTACCTGCCTCTGCCTCCAGAGAGCCACCATGTTCAGCTTTGAAGATTTATTTTCATATCCAGGCATAGTGGTGCACGCCTTTAATCCCAGCACTCGGGAGATAGGGGCAGGCAGACCTCTGTGAGCTCTAGGCCAGCCTGGTTTATAGAGTGAGTTCCATGATAGTTAGAGCTACATACTGAGACCTGTCTCAGTGTAGGGGGAAGATTTATTTTTAAATTGTATTTTTATGTTTATTTATGTGTCTCTCTGTGTGTGGTACGTAAATATAGGCGTCAAAGGAGAAGAGAAGAGGCTACCTGGTTTCCTGAGCTGAATTACAAGGTGGTTGTGAGTGGCCTGAAATGGGCTCTGAAAACTGAACTCATAGCCTCTGAAAGAGCAGCGAGTACTCTTAGCCAGCAGGCCATTTTCCAGCCACCCACCCCTCAGCTGGAGTTATTCTCAATTGTGAGCTGTTAGGAATCAAATTCTGGTTGTTTGCCAGATCGGTACATACTCTTAACTACTGAGCCTTCTTTCCAACACCAAGAAGAGTTGGTATCATTAAGATGCTTATTCTTAGGCAGGAGAGTGGAGACCATTTGTTGCTCTTGCAGAGGACTCAGGTTCAATTCCCAGCACCTACGTGAAGGTTGACAACCCTCTATAACTCCAGTACCAGAGGGTCTGACACCCTCTTCTGACCGTGACAGGTCCCCGGCATGCTTATGATACACTTATAGACATGTAAGCAAAACACTTATGTACATAAAATTAAAATAAGTCTATTTTCTTTTTAAGATGTCAAAGTTCCTAAGCTGGTACTTTGGATCCAGTGCAACCATAATCACTCAGTAACTTTTGCAAAAGATGACAAGCTAATTCTAAAACTGGCAAATTGGAAACTCAAAGGACCTAGACTATCCAAAACTGTCGTCACCTGGGTTCAAACTTGCTCTGAAGCTCTGTCATCAATGCTGTAGCCCGGAGGAGGGTACCTCTACACCAAGCAAGACAGAGTCTGGAAATAGACCTCTGTGATTGTTTGTTTGTTTGTTTTGCTTTGCTTTTGAGATATGACCTCAGGTAGCTGCAGCTGTCTTCGGAGTCACTAAGTAGCCAGGGAGGACCTAGAATTTCTCATCCTTTTGCAACACACCCCAAGTGCTGGCATCGCACCACCGTGCCCTCTTCAGCCAATCTCACAATAAACACAAAAATAAAGGAGGAATGAATCGTAGACCTAACCATATACAAAATGATAAAATTCTTCTCAGGTTTGGTTATGCAAAATTGTAACAAACACACACACACACACACACACACACACACACCACCTGGGAGGTAGAAGTAGGAAGAACAAGAGTTCAAAGGTCATCCTTAGCTATTTATCCAGTTTGAAGCCAGCTTAGGATACAATGACATACTGTGTCAGGAGAGAGAGAGAGAGAGAGAGAGAGAGAGAGAGAGAGAGAGAGAGAGAGAGAGAGAGAGAGAGAGAGAGAGAGAGAGAGAGAGACCCTTGCTGGGTCTATATTGAGGCAATATGAAGGCTGACTTGGATTCATCTTCGAGCATACACACACACAACTATTCACATATTACCCCGGAGCCATCTACCTTTAGGCTCCTTTCCCTGTGAAAGGTTCTTTTGCCTGCACCTCTGCCTCCAGCAAAGAACTTTCTTCACCTGCCTCCGCAATCAGGAGACTCCAGGTCTGTAGCTAGATAAGTTGCTCAGGGCTCTGGGCCAGGCTGTGCACACATTGCATTGTATTGGGCAGATGCACAGTTGGCCCTCAGTGAGACACAACAGCTTCCCCAGCTCCTTCAGGTCTTGGCAGAGGTGAGACTGCACACAGAGTCTCTGGCACCTTTGCCTCACACCTCAACACTTCCCTGTGGGCCTCTGGCACAGCCTTTCCTAGATGGGACACGAGTTTCCACCCTAACCTCACCCTTTTGAGACCCAAGTTCATGCTGTCCCAAGTTCTTTCATTTCGTAAGGTAGCCCAAAAGATGCTGAAAAGACCAAGTCAGTCACGGTGACCGACGCCTATAATCCCAGCTCTCAAGGACAGAGCAGCAGGGTGGGGTGACTCTGAGCTACGTGAGGAGAGACCCTGTCTCAAAAACAATGGTTGTCAAGCACGGTGGTGTATGCCTTTGAGCCCAGCACTTGGGAGGCAGGTGCATTCCTGTGGGTTCAATGCCAGACTGTTCCACATGATGAGTTCTGAGCCAACATGGTTCAGAGTTCAGAGCTACCACAGGGAGTTCCATTTCAAGAAAGAGGGGAGGGACCAAAACCAAAATCCAACAGTTGTGGATGGGTCTCAGTGACAGAATGCATGCGCAGAATTTATAGAAACCTGGATTCAATCTCTAGCCAGAACAGAAAAGGGGGGGGAGAACCCCAGGTTGGCTGTGATTCCAGCCTAGTGGTCCTTACCTCGGTTCTGAGGATGACCAAGTGAATGCCCCTTAGAATCTTTTGAGAAAGAAAACTCTGAGTTTGCCAGTATTCCTCCTGTACCAGGCAGGTGGCCGCACACCTGAGTGATTCTTTTGCTCTTTTACTAACAAGCTTTGCCTCAGCCTCGTGTGTGTGTGTGTGTGTGTCTGTGTGTCTGTGTGTCTGTGTGTGAAGGGGATATACCCACAAACGTTCTGGAGACAGAGAGCAAATGTAGCCAAGCCTAAGGAAAAGGGGGTGAGCGTGGAAGACAGAGAGAAAGAAGCAGTTCTCAACCTGTGAGTTGCAAACAACCCTTTCACAAGGATCTCTTAAAATCATCAGGAAACATTATGATTTATAATATTAGCAAAATTAACATTATGAAGTAGCAACAAAAATAATTTTAAATTTTACAGTTGGAGGTCAGCACAACATGAGGAACTGTATTAATGGGTCGCAGCATTAAGAAGGTTGAGAACCATTGCCATTGGCTTGGTCAGGGCTCCTTTCCTACATTTGTTTCTAGATTCTCCTTTGCATCCATATTCCAGGGAGAGGCTGAGACATGAACCCTGCATCGCCAAGCGCTTCAAACTTCTGACCAGAAGCCTGGAGATTTGGCAATAACATCCACGGGGAGTGACAGCTCTTTGTCCCCGCCACGGCCACTTGACCTCCGTCCTTTTGGACTGCAAAGAGGATGCGACTACCCTAGCCATGGGAATGGCTAGATCCATAGGACTCCAAGACAATGGCTTGGCCAGAGCACGTGGGCGAGCCCAGGAGGCTGGCTTGGTTCTGCAGCTTCCTGGGAGGAAGTGGGGCATTGTTTCAGGGGCTGTGTGGGCCCGCTAGAACTCAGCACAATGCCGGGAGCGTGGGTGCCAGGTCTAGCCCACCCGACAATCAGCGACTTGTTTATTGCTTTAATGACCCAGTGGTAGATCCACCTGGAAACAGACCTGCTAATGAGCGGAGAAAGAGCTGGCTCAGCCCCAAGGGAAGCCTGTCGGGCCAGCTCCCCTGGAGGCACTAAGGGTGTGTGGTCTGAGACTGGGAGAGCTGGGAAGTTGAGACCTGGGTTCTGTCTGGGAAAACCACAGGGAGCTCTCATGCTTCTTCATCCAGGCTTCCTTCTGCGGGTCACGGGCAGGTGGAGCGGGGGAAGGGAACTGCGAAGCGTGCTAAGGTTCCCACAGTAGCCCCGGTTCCCTATTGCTAGTGGCCGTCTGAGATTGCTGGGCCTCAGTGGCCCCAGCTTTCAGGGTGTACTGAAATCATTCTGGCTGTCTCCCCCACCTCCCCAGGGTACCAGGAGGCTAAGGTAAGATCAGACACAGAACTTCTTTGAACTCCTTAGAAGAAAAAAACCTTTCAGACATCAAGGCTTCCCAGTGTTTGCTCCCTTCCCCTGTGGCTGGAACAGGGGTGCTTGGGGAGATGTACCGTCTGGGCTTGGCTTTCCCAGACTGCTCATCAGACACCTGCCAGGGACTGAGACAAAGCCACACTGCCCCTCATCAGAGACATGGGAGCTTTGACAGGTGCACAGGAAGGGACACTGGTGTGACACCACACTGGCCCTCCCAAGTGTGATGAGCTCTGGTGATTTAATTCCTGGTGACACGTTACTGGTGGTTGTAGAAGTCTTAATTCGTGGCTATCAATAAACTACAAATCAGGGAATTTTATGTTACTAGAGAGCTGGTGTCCTAGCATACATAGCGTGGGGACAGACTCATTGGGACTGCTGAGACCCCTTGGCATTCCCCTTCTGGACCTCACTGAACCCAAGGGTGGTCGATTTGCCCTCTGGATACAGACTCCCGGAGACCAAGGGCCTGGGCAATTAAGGAAATTACTTAACCCAGTCAGTAAGGGGGGGCACTGAAACAGCCTTGAGAGGGGGTGCTGGAACCCCCTTCTGGAGAGAGAACTACTCTCTTCTGTGCCATACTGAGTTCTAGACATTAAGAAATCAAGGTGAAGGTGTATAGGAAGGGACAGTTGTGTGACAGGCTCGGGAGGGTGCTGTCTGTTGGCTGCTAAGATGGCTGTTGCTCTATCTGGGTTCACACACAAACGGAAGTGGGGGGGTGTGCCTGGGAGGGGAGGGCAGCAGGGTGGGACGCCCCCTAGGTGACTATAACAGATGTCTACGGGGGGTGCTATTTTTCTTCTCTCCCTCCTTCCTCTGCCCCCCAACGCTATTCATTTATCTTGTTCTCCCCTCCTCTTTAAAAATTGTGGGGTGTGTGTGTATTCATAAGTGTGGGTGCACATGTGTGCTGATATATGTGTATACATAGAGGCAGAGGTCAGCATCTAGTATCTTCAATCACTCTCTATTTTCTGAGACAAGTTTTCTCATTAAACCTGATTAGCGTGTCTGACCAGCAAGCTCCAGGGATTCTCTGGATCTCTGCCTCCACAACTCTGCAATTACACCCTCAATGTTGCCTCTGGGATTCTGGGGATCTCAACTAAGGTGCTCATGAATCAGGGGCAAGAACTTTGCTTTCTGAGCCATTTCCCCAGCCCCTCTTTCTTATCTCTTTACACAGATATAGAGATAGATAGATAGATAGATAGATAGATAGGGTCTAGTGATGTAGCTGCCAATGAGTAGGTGCCACCACGCCCACTGGTAGACTCTTAGAGGAACAGAGCTCAGAGGTCTTATAAGTATTTAAGGAATGTTTGTTTGCTTGATTTCAGAGTTTTGTTTTAATCCAAGAAGTGTTCTTTCTCATCATTGATTCTGCTGACCTTTGGCATGGCAGGCAGTGTGTGTGTGCGTGTGTGTGTGTGTGTGTGTGTATGTGCGCGCGCATGTGCGCGCATATGCATGTGGGGATGGGCGGGAGGCACGTAAAATGGTGAAGTTAGTGGAGAAAGCAGCTAGCACCCTGACCTGGGACTTCTCGGTCTCCCAAACTGTGAGAGACGCCTGTTGTTTCAGACAAATTCAGTCTCTGCATTCTGTAACAGAAGCCCAAACTGGGGTGGGCTTCCTCCTTCCAGGAGGGTTTGTAGCCACAGCAGGTACACTGTTCACAGTTAAAGACATTTGCTTCAGAGTCTGGGCAGCCCTGGTCTCAAATTTTATTTCCTGACTCTTACTCCTGTGCAACTCAGGACGCGTTAACACCTCTGCGTCTATTGTCTCATCAGAAAATAAGAGTAGACAGAGGGCCCCCACGCGGGTTCTTGAGATGTTGAGTTAGGTTACTCGTGCACTGAATCTGGTCCAAAGCAAGGTGCAGCGATGGTAACTGTGAACATCCTTCATTCTACATAGCCCGCTGCTCTGCTCTGACTCAAGAAGGAAGGACCTGCAGCCTGCCAGAGGGCCAGAGACCCGGATCTCTCATGGTGTGAATTGGTGGTCTCATTAGGGAATTTCTAGAGAAGAGAAACTTTATACCCGAAGGAGACCCCAGTGCTGTTTCAGCAAAGCTTCACTCTGTTGTGAGCCAGGGGACTCAGATGCCGAGGTGGCGGATTTATTTGTTTGTATGAGTGAGTGCGGACGCACAGATGCCTTGGTCTGTGTGTGGAGTTAAGAGAACAGCTTCCAGGAGTCGGTTATTATCCGCTAATTAGCTGGGGCAGGATCTCTCTCGTGCTTCAAGCCGATATACTCCAGGCTGGGGGTGGGGGTGGGAGTGGGGCTGAGCCTCCAGGCAATTTTCCTGTCTCGGCCTCCCATCTCACCATAGGAGTACTGGTATTACAGATGGGTACCGTAACATCCTGCTTTTTGCATGGGTTCTGGGCATTAACTTGGGCCGCCAGGCTACTACTTTTACTTGCTGAGCCAACTGCCTGGTACACGGTCTGGTTTTGACTTGGGAAAGTGACTTAGCTGCTTCTTGTTTTCAAAGGGGAGCTCCTATCTGTCCGCTTCGTTGCCCGGGACAGATGAGGTCATGCTTCTGAGCTAAATGACATCAGCAAAAATGTCTTAGCACTATAAAAACAAAATGCATGGTTATTACAAATAGCTATGTAGTGGATCTCTATGGGTCAGGGCAGTCTAGGAGACACGGGTGTGGCAGATCGACTCTTCTTTCCCAGAGGGGCAGTGGAGCTGAACGGCTGCTGTAGCATGCAGACCTGTTGTCTACTTCCCATTTACCCAGCCACTGGGAAATAACAGTGTATTTTTAGGAATCCTCCTGCCTCTGACTGTTTCCTTTCCAGGGCAGGCCTGGGAAGAAAGCAAGCACTCTGGAGCTCAGGAAAGGAACAGTGCCCTGGAGCCCTCACTATGACGCAGGGGAACTGAGCAAGGTCCAGAGCCCCAAGGCACAGAAGCCCAGAAGCAGGGAGAGTAAGAAACCCTTGTGGAGGGGCAGCAAAGGGGGGCCTTCAAGGAGAAAGGGTGAGTAAACATGGTCCCCATTCCACCTAGGTACTGACTGGGGGCTCCAGGCAGCTGGCAGAGGCTCCGGGCAGCAGGCAGAGCAGCTTCAGGGAAGATGGAGGAGGGGCAGATGGTGACACCCACTCCTCTGGGAAAGGAATAAGCTTCAGCTGTACAATAGAGATCAATGATGACCTAATGGCCCAACCCATTCCAAAGGCCCAAGGGTGGGCCCCTTCCTCTCCATGTCTCTGGGTTTAATCATTGAAGAGTCTTTGGACTTTGGGAGACTCAAAGAGAAAGAAGATCTGCAAATAATTAAGCCAGGGAATGGCCTTCGTGACAGAAGTGTGGAAGTGTCTGTGGTGTCAGGGTGAAGGGGTGTGGCAGGTTCCCCTCACACCCCCAGTGCATCTTCATCAGGTGGGTGTAGGTGACAGAAAACCAGAACAAGGGAGGCCAGGTAGCTGGATGGCAAGGACTTCCACGAGGAAAAAGAACTGAGTGAGATCCAAGAGCCTCATTCCTCGCTAGCCAGGCAAGACCTGGTTATCTCTCCCACCTTGAGCTCTCTTCAGTGCTCATGGCCCATTTACAAAGAGCACAATCTTTGGCGCACCCTCGACAGACTAAAGAAACATTAGACCACACTGGGTGGACCAGCAGATCCCTTGTGTAACTGCTTCAGTCTTTGCTAGAGACCTCAGGACAGCTGGCCATCATCCCAAACAAAGCAGAGGGGTCACTATGACGAGGCTATTTCTCTCTGACATCATTCTGGGAAGACTTCTTTTCTGGATGCCTTTTGCCTCTGCCTGGCAGCAGGGTACCTCCAGTATTGTACCTCCCCACTCAGTTTACCCAGGGCTGCTTTCCCCCTGCTGTGCAAAGCCTCACAACAACATGCTAAACATTCCTACTGTTATTAGGCTGAGTCTGTGGGTTTCTTATTTATTTAATTTATTTTTATTTCACGTGCATTGGTGTTTTTGTCTGCATATCTGTCTGTGTCAGGGTGTCGGATCCCCTGGAACTGGAGTTACAGATAGTTGGGCGCTGCCATGTGGGTGCTGGGAATTGAACCTGGGTCCTCTGGAAGAGCAGTCCATGCTCTTAACCACTGAGTCCTTCATCTCCCCAGTCCCAAGCCTGTGGGTTTTTTTTTTTTTTTTTTTTTTTTTTTTTTTTTTTTTTTTTGGCACTTGGCCAAGGTTGTCTTCCCTGGGCTGTTCTTACCATGGGAGTGCCCACAAGCATGCAACAGAATTCCCATGTCTCTCCAATGGTATTGAACCCTAGGACCCTATACTTCCTCTGCAGAATTACAGAATACTACAGCTTGAAGGAATAGTAGAGATGACTGAGTCCCTTTCATATGTGAGTGTGCTGGCTGGTCTTAGGTCAGCTTGACACCCAACTAGAGTTATCTGAATGGGAACCTTAATTGAGAAAACGCCTTCATAAGATCTGGCTGTAACACATTTTCTTAATCAGTTTGTTTTGTTTGTTTTTGAGACAGGGTTTTTCCATGTAACAGCTCTGGCTGTCCTGGAACTCACTCTATAGACCAGGCTGGCCTCGAAATCACAGAGATTCACCTGCCTCTGCTCCGGAGAGCTGGGATTAAGGGTGTGTGCCACTACTTGCCGGCTTAATTAGTTATTGATGGAGAGGGCCCAGCCCATTGTGGGTGGTGCCATCCCTGGGCTGGTGGTCCTGGATTTTATAAGAAAGCAGGGTAAGGAAACCACATGAAAGCAAAGCCAGTAAGCAGCACCCCTGTCTTTGCATCAGCTCCTGCCTCCAGGATCCTGCCCAATTTGAGTTCCTGTCCTGACTCATTTGGTGAAGAACATCCCATAACAAACAGTGATGTGGCAGTGTAAACCAAATAAATCTTATTCTCACCCTGCCACAGTTTGCCTTTTGTCTTGGTGTTTCCTCACAGCAATAGAACCCTAACTAAGACAGTGTGGGAACTTAGGCCGCAGGGAGGAAAGTGGACTTCTGTTTTCTCTCTGTTTTCTCTCCCTACCCCAAACTGGTTCACTGGAGTTCCATTGACTTCTAAATTATCTTTCCCTTTCTTTGTCCTTCTCCTTTTTCTTTTTGTCTGAGATATTGTCTCATGTAGCAATCAATGTAGCCCGCGTTGGCCTCAGACTCCACCTATAGCTCAGGCTGACTATGAACTTTCTGTTTTCTGAGACAGGGTTTCTCTGTGTAGCCCAGGCTGTCCTGAAATTCACTCTGAGACCAAACTATCCTCAAACTCAGAGATTCACTTGCTGCAGCCTCCAAATTCTGGGAATAAAGTTGTATGCTACCACATCTGGCTGGCTTTGAACTTTCGATCCTCCATCTGCCAGCTCTTGAGTTCTAGGCTTACAAGAGTGTACCATGATACCTGACCCTTCTCCACTGGATTTTTGCTAGCCATATATGTCTTTACTGATGATAATGTATCTTTTTTGGCATTTTGGCTAAAATCAAGCATATTAATGATCATTTAACATTTGTTCCCATACCACGTTTTTCCTTCCTTCCTTCCTTCCTTCCTTCCTTCCTTCCTTCCTTCCTTCCTTCCTTCCTTCCTTTTCCTGTGTATGAGTGTTTTGCCTGTGTGTATGTATATGCACCTTGCATGACGGGTCCCTTTAGAGGTCAGAAGAAGACAATGGCTCTGCTAGAATGGGAGGTAAAAGTGGTGATGAACTCGTGTGGGTGCTGGGAACAAAGCCTTGGTCCTCTGCAAGAACACCAAGTGCCCTTGGCTGCTGTGCCATCTCTCCAGCTGCCAGTCGCACGACATGACATGGACCTTCACCTGGGCTAGGCTGGCTCCCCAAGCAGCCCATTAGCAAGACAGAACATAGGTTGCCTTTGGGCATGAGACCCATCCCCCACCGGAGGGCTGAGACACCACTGTGTTTTAAAATTACCTTGGTATATTTATATATTAGTGTTCTTTTCTATTTTAAAAATGCTTTTCTATTGTGCTTTGGCTCACTGGGGCAAAGCTGTTCTCCTGGTTGTACCAATAGTCTTTTCAATCAAAACCAAGAAAAAAAAAACCCATGTTTCTATTTCTTTATATATCTCTGCTTTTTTTTCAGTAAAATAAATATTTGTTGAATTGAATTGGAATTTTTTTTTGAGAAACATGTTTTTGTACCTTGTATGTTTGCTATTATTGTTGCTAAATAAATGCTTTTGGTGACAGGCCTTTTGTTCTGAGGAAGGCTTTTTGCTGGGGAAGAAGATGTGCCGTACCCAGGGGGCTGTGCTAGGAGTCCCAATGTGAGAGAGCCTCAAGTCAAGTCACGTGAGCCGGCATGGTGCCTCTCTCCCGTCTTCCTCTTTGCCCTGTGTCTTCTCCCTCACTGGGTTCTGCCCCTAAATTCATACTCTCCCCCCACCACTAGTGCCGGTGCCCACCATGTACCCCCCTGATTCCATGGTAGGAAAGCATAGCACACAGCATCGCCCTGCTTAGTTACCGTAGTGAAGGTGTGCAATCCACTGAGAGAGAAGAGATCCCTGGAACCCACCGGTCCAGCCTGAGGGTAGCATGAGCCACCACAATCCACTTGAAGACGAAGAGGAAGCTACTCTGGTTCCAGCGTCCAGTCACAGTGGTTATTCTTTTCCCACCTAACAGGTTACACTCAGCCCTCCACAGACAGCTTACACATTATGGATTCAACAGCCAAGGACTGGAAGGTTTTTTTTTTTTAATTTCTTTTTTTTTTTGGTTTTTCGAGACAGGGTTTCTCTGCAGATTTTTTAGAGCCTGTCCTGGAACTAGCTCTTGTAGACCAGGCTGGCCTCGAACTCACAGAGATCCGCCTGCCTCTGCCTCCCAAGTGCTGGGATTAAAGGCGTGCGCCACCACCGCCCGGCTTTTTTTTTTAATTTCTTATGTACTCATATTACATAGACTATCATTTATTATGATTTTCATTGGTTTTTTGTTGTTGTTGTTTGGTTGGTTTGGTTTTTGTTTTTTAAAACTGGGTTCTACTGTGTACTCTTGATTGGCCTGAAACTTGTATATAGCCCAGGCTGGCTTAGAACCTGTTGCCATCCTTCTGCTTCTGTCTCCTGCTCGCTGGGAGTACAGGCACACATTACCACTCTCAATCCTTTTTCTCTTCTTTCAATTCTTTGAGAATTCCACCCCTTCCCCAGCTCCTCCCAAAGCCACTCAATTTTATGTCCCCTGCCCCAGAAATCCATCCAGTCCATGTGCTGCTCATATATTCTTTTAGATACTGGGCTTCTACTGGAGTGTGGTTGCCCTGCCGCGGGCCACAGCCTTAAAAGAACTGCCTTTCCCTCCGCCACCTGAAGCTACTCAGGGAGGAGTGGGACTTCATATTCACCTCCCTAGGCTAGATTTTCTTTGGTTTGAGCTTGTGTGGGTCTTATCGGTGCTGCCACACTGGTGTGAGTTCACGCGTGCAACTGCCCTGTTGGGCCTGGAGAACACGTTCTCTGTGCGGTCATCTGCTGCTCTCGCCTCTTCCGATCTTTCTGCACCTTCTTTTGCAACGATCCCTGAGCCCTGGGAGGAGGCGGATATGTTACAGATGTCCCACTTTCCAGGCTCTTACTCTGCACCTTGACCTGCTTCGTAATGGAGCTCTCTGATGAGGGTTGGGAGATGCACTAATCTAGCCACAGTTATTAGAGGTCTCTCTGTCTATTTAACTGAATGATGGTAGTAGATCTCCCCTGTCTAGTCTCAGGCTCTTAGTCCCAATAATGGTGCCAGGCATGGGTTTCATCTTGTGGCATGGACTTTAAATCCAATCAGAATGTGGCCGGTTGCTTCCATGATGTTCATGTCACTGTTGGACAGTGGGCATGTCTTTCCAGGTTAGTTGTTATTATAGCTCTTGAGGTTCACAGTTGGGTAAAATGGATTACTTTTCCCTTCCAGGAGCCTACATAGCACCTTCCGTCACTATGAAAACTAAACAGTCGTGATGAAGCTTCCAGATGGATACCAGCCTGATTCTCTATGTTCTATGAGTCAAGTATGCGGTGTCTTTAGCAAAATTCTGGGTGACAGCTATGAGCACTGACAATAGACTGTATTGTTGAGAGATCTAGGGACCTCACTGGCTACTCCAAAAGCGGTAGCCCATTCCTGGTTCTGGGATTTTTATTCGTAAGCCTGTGGTATCTAGTAGGGTATTGTCACCCCATTAGAGGGTAACCCCATTAAAGCTTCTTATATGTGTATGTAATGTAAGAAGCTTCTATAGTTGTAGGCTTCCTTAGGATTTTTCCTACCACACCCAGTCTTAGGATTTTTTTTTAAAAAAATTGGCATTCCCCCTGAACAACAAGCATCTCTACTCTATTAGCTGGAGGTGAGGACATGGTGGTACCCAGCCCCAGCCCACTCAGTAAACCCTGGATGTGATGGTGAAGGAGAGATGGCCCAAGCCCTCCACAGCTGCACCTCTGGCAGAGCTTCTAGCAGACAGCACTGCACCAATGCACGATGGGATGTGGAGTCCTGTGCAGTCCCGTGCAGAACTCCCACCCCACACAGGCATGGACCCAGGCCCTGGACCTTCTTCAGAGATGGTAGGGTCTGTCTTCCAGGGAAAAAAAGGGGAAACATTCTAGAAAAAGGAACAACATGGGGAGCACAGAACGGCAAAGACCCTGCAAATGGCACAGGGGTTATAGGCTGTGGAGAGATGCTGGCAGGTAAGACCTGGATGGCTTCACCTTTCACCCCAAGCATGCTCTAAGTGCCCTGAAGTTCCAGACTGAGCAAGAGGGACAGGCTCCTTTCTTTCATTGTGGTGGTTTGGATGAAAATGACCCCTGGGGCCTCATATGTTTGAATTCTTGGTCCCCAGTTGGTAGAACTGTTTAGGAAGAATTAGAAGATGTGACTCTGTTGGAAGAGATGTGTCACTGGGGGTGGGCTTTGAAGTTTCAAATCAAGACTTGCAGCATTCCCAGTTAGTTCTCTCTGCTCTCTTTTTGTGAGATGTGAGCTCTCCAGTGCTACTTCAGATACCTGCCACCACACCTTCACCCGCCATGCCCTCACCCCTACTGTGCCCTCATCCTGCAATACCCTCACCTGTAGTGATTAGGAGCGGTGGGCTGCATTCCCACCTGGCTCCCAGCCACCTGGCTAGCTTATGCCCCGAAATAACAACACACAAACTGTATTCATTTAAACCCTGCCTAGCCCATTAGCTCTAGCCTCTTACTGGCTAACTCTCTCTTGCTTTAACCCATATTTAGTAATGTGTGTAGCACCACGAGGTGGTGTCTTACTGGGAAAGATTCAGCATGTCTGACCTGGTGGTTGGCTTCATGGCGACTGTCCCAGAGAGGAGAGGCATGGCTATTGCCCGAAGCGTCTTGCCTCACTCCCAGCATCCTATTCTGTCTACTCCACCCACCTAAGGGCTGGCCTATCAAATAAGCCAAGGCAGTTTCTTTATTAACCAATGAAATCAACACAAACAGAAGACCCTCCCACATCACTCACCCCGCTGTGCCTTCACCCCACCACGCCCTCACCCCACCACGCCCTCACCCCGCCATGACCTCACCCAGCCATGCCTTCACCCTACCATGCCCTTACCCTGCCATGCCTTCTCTTGGTCATCATGGACTCCAAGTCTTTGAGACCATCAGCCCAGTTAAACGCTTTCTTTCATGAGTTGCCTTTGTTATGGCATTTTTGTCACAGCAGTAAAATAGAAACTAAGACACTCTTGGAGCCTCCATTCTAGCAGGGGAAGCAACAAAGACAAAACAGTAGCCTCCGGGAGCGATACACACTGCTGGAAACAACTTCCCGGGACAGCTGAAGGAAGCTTGAGTCAGGCTGAAGAAACACCATGGCAGAGGCTCACAGTGAACACAGCTACTGAAGGAAATTTCTTCAGAGAAACTGCTTCCAATGAGTCCACCCACCCCCGCCTCTTTAGCTTTTAACATAGTTATTGCCAAACAGAAGATGACAAGACTAGGCCAAGTAAAACAAAAATGATATTGTCTCTGGTTCTGGAAGCAGTTCTGACCCAGGGTCTTTCTTCCTTGGTATGTGGGATACTCCCAACATGGCAGTTCGTCTTCCCCAGAACAAGCGAACTGTGGGTGGATGAGGGTTAGCACACCCAGTTGGCACCATCATCCTCCTGACCCGATCTGAGTGGCATCCCGACATGTTTTGTGCACAAGCATGAGGCAGTGGAGAGGTGGTGACCATTGGAGCTGACTATCTCTGCCTCCAGTTGTGCTGGTTCACAGGGCGCCCCTCACAGGTTCCTGTATGTCAGCCTAGTTCCCCATGAATGCCATTATTGACGAAGATAATGGACATTTCAGAAGCTGGAGCCTAGTTAGAGAAAATAGGTTGCTGCAAGTGTGCCTGGGACAGATATAACTCCCCCTGGTCTCTCTCTTTTGTTTCTTTTTATTTCCTGGTCACCGGGAGGTGTGACCTACCATATGCTCTCCCATGATGAAGTTTCACTTCAGGTCCATGGCAATGGAGCCAACTATCCACAGACAGGAACCTCTGAAACCATGAGAAAAAAAAGAATCCTCCATCTCTAAACGGGCTTGCTCAGATTATTTGGTCACAGCAATGAAAAACCTACACATGCCTAATATCCATTCCGGCAGGCAAAATGTGCTCACCCTTCCCAAGACCCCAAAGTCCTGCCCCCATCTAGCATACTACATCGTAGTATTGCACCATCTAAATCCAGTCCTGTCCGGTCCAGGCAGCTGATGCTCCTCAGGTGTGGCTGCTTAAGTGAGTGCCTTAGATTTTTTTTTTAATGCTGTGGCAATAAAATACTCTGATAAAAGCAACTTAAGAAAGGAAAGGTTGACTTTAGTTCATCGTTCAAGGTTCAGCCCGTTGTGACAGGGACTTCAAGTCAGCAGGAGCCCGAAGCAGCTGGTCACACCATGTCCCCAGTCAGAAGAGAACAATGAATGCATGCATGCTCTCTGCCTTATATAGTCCAGGATCCCCTGTTTAGGGAAAGGTCCTGCCCACAATTAAGATGAGTCTTATCACATCAGTTAATATAATCAAGATAATCCCATATAGTCATGCCCAGATGCAGGATGTCCCTCTGTATGCTGTGAATATGTTTTATTGCCGCTGGTTAATAAAGAGGCTGATCTGGCCAATGGCCAGCCAAAATAGAGCCAGGCGAGAAATCCAAACAGAGATCCAGGGAGAAAAAGGGCAGAATCAGATAGATGCCAGAAGCCGCCAGGGAAGCAAGATGTGAGTTAACAAGCCACCAGCCTCGTGGTAAAATATAGAATAATAGAAATGGCTTAATTTAAGTTGTAAGAGCCAGTTACTAATAAGCCTGAACCATATGCCAAACAGTTTGTAATTAATATTAAGCCTCAGAGTGGTTATTCGGGGACTGGCGGGTGGGAGAGAAACCTCCAGTTATACCCAGTGATCCATTTCAGGTGATTCCAGATTCTGACAAGCTCACTCCCCCTCCCAGAATGGTTTCCTCTTGACCAGTTACGAAGAAATATTATCTGACCCCTCAGACACTCAATATCTGATGTGATGGGCTAGGTGCCATGCACATTCCTATTCAAGAGAGGGCAAGTGGCCCACAGTAATCCTGAGCTCTAGCCAGGCAGAGAGTATAAATCTCCATGACTCCTGGCTTTCCCCTCTGACTGCTAATTCGTCCTTCTTCTCTCATGAAAGCCAGCCCATGTTTGCAGCTGAGCAGTGTCCGCTTGATTCCTGCCAGCAGGAACTGCAGAGTCCAAAGGCCACGTTTAATTTGGTATTTTTTTTCTATACTGTCTGAAAAAACTCAGAGGGTGGCAAAGGGCCATAGCGTGTATGAAGTTTTGAGTTCGACCTCCAACGTTATGTTCAAAAAAACCCACAGAAAGCGTTCAGTGATAGCAGCAATTACTTTGAAAGGGCAAAACCCAGGAGCAGGCAGAAAAATGACCCGTCCCATAGCTGTTCACACTGTAGCCCATGGAATATGTGAATGTATCTCCTGTTTCAAAGATGTGTGAGTAAGGATCCTGAGTCCAGGACATAATCTTGGATTGTCCAGCTAGACCTGATGTGATCCATGGGAATCATAAGTGGCTGACTTGGAGAATGGAAGGAAGCCATGGGCCAGGAATGCAGGCAGGTGGTAGGGAAAGGTCTTGGATTTAATCCCCAACACAGGAAAAAAACCAGTGAGGTGTGGAGAGGGGATAATGCAAGCAGTCTCAGGAGGCTGGAACGGTGAGGAACTGAACTTCTCCAGAGCTTCCAGAGGGGCACAATGCTGCCTAGACCTTGATTCTCAACTAGTGAGATGCACTTCAGACCTCTGGCCTTGAGAATTGTAAGACAGAAATCTGTGGCGTTACAACCACTGAGTTTTCAAGGCATGGTGTCACATGCCTGCCATCCCAGCATTCACAGAGGATGAGGCAGGAGGATCTGTAGTTTGAGGCCGGTCAGTACTACATAGCAAAATACTGTCTCAAAACAAATAAACCAGTAAGTTTGTGGTGAATCTACTCCAGCAGACATGGGAAATGAATATAGGGGATAATGGTGACATTAGGGCAGACGGGGGCAAGTTACGATCTGAACTTTTTAGGTTTACAACGCCATAGGGCAGATGTGCAAGGAATAGGTGACTTTTTGAGACTGGAGCTCAGGAGAGAGTATTGCTGGGGAAAGAGACCCAGGGACCATTAGAATTTTAGGAGACATGGAGACCGTAGAAATGAATTCTGGCAGAGGAGAAAGAAATGGAGGACGGTAAAGGTGGGAGGAGACGGGAAGGGGAGGTGAGAGGAGGAAGAAGTGCTGGCCGGACTGTGAAGAGGTGGAGCGGGTGAGATGTGAGATGAGGAGAGCGAGATGGAGCAGATGAGGCTGGAAAGGGGTGGAGGAGAGGGCCAGAGTGGCCAGGAGGACGCAGGAGGCGAGACCAATTACTGGAGATGAACATCACCCCTAGTCACTGCTCCACGTGTGGCAGCACAATGGTGAGGCTTAGTCCCTGGGGCCTGCTTTTTATTTTCCATGCTGTCTGAATCTCCAGTTTGTCTAGAGTCTCTGGAGACAGGGTTGTGTGTTCCCAGAGTCCCAGGCTGAGAGGAGAGGGAGGTGACAAACACGTGCCTCAGTGTCAGGTGCACCTGCTATCCTGGGAGAGAGCCAACCCTGGCTCACAGCAGGCTGTACCCCACCACCCCAGCACCTCCTGGGTCCTGGGGGAAGGGGCAGAGGTACCATCGGGGTGAAGCTGTCTTTTTCACATCCTTGGCACTCAGCCCAGAGCCTAGATTCCTGCAGAGGGAACAGTACAGGGCCCTTCATCTGGGGAGGCCGCAGGAGGCCCTTGAGCAGAGCTAAGGAGTCCAGAGCCCTTGGGGAAGGAAGCTCCTCAGCAGACTTTCGATTTTCCTTCCCAGGTGGCAGGTGTTGGGGACATGGCTCAGCTGGAAGGGTCAATGGCTCCACGAAGACCCATTCTTATGGGATCAGCCACAGCTACCTGATCTCTTAGCGATGAGATCCACCAGGCCTTAAACATATTGGGATCTGTGTTCCTTTACATAGCTTGAGGTCTGGGGATTAACAGCAGCTGGCACTAGTTTAGGGCATGATGATGTTGGGAAAAGCATGTTGTATTTTCCTGGTCTTTCTTCTCTCTCAGAGTCATGACAAGGATGTCATCACATCTTCACTCAAGGTGGAACAAATTTTCCCACCAGTAGCAGGGGAAATGGTGCCAGATACATGTGTTCTGTTTATTAGAAGGAAGCATCTCCCCAAACTCAAGTATGTTCCCCCTGGGCCATTAGAGCTCCTCAGCTCTAGAAGATGAGGAAAGTTGGCTTGTATTTTTGCAGCTGCTCGGGTAGAAGTCAGCGAGCTAAAAGAAGCTTTGAATGGTATGGAATGCATCAGCCCATGGCTAGAGATGTTTGCTGGTTCAAATCCCCTCTCCTTAAAGAGGGAGTCTCCTCCCAGGAGTCAACCGGGGCACTCACAGACCCCGGATGATCTCACTTCAAGCCTGGCATTAGGGCTGCAGCTGACAACACCATCTCTGGAAGATTCCTGCCTGACGCAGCCACAGCATCTCAGTTGGAAGATGACATTTTCTTTTTTCTTTCTTGCATATGTTTTGTTTTATTCTTTTAAAAATAAATTTATTTTATTTGAAATTTTGCGTACGTGTGTCTACGTGGGGGCGTGTGTGTGAGTGCGGGTGCCCTCAAGGTGAACTTGAGGACATCACCCTGCTTCCGCTGCCTCTGTGAGGAGATTATAGATCCATAACAACGCCCACCACGCGCGGCTTCACTTACCTTTCAAGCCAAATTTCCTGGCTGCATCTCTGAGGCAAAGACAAGCATTTGGTCCAGCCAGAGAGTCAGGTTGGTGTCTGGGATGGTAAGGGGTTCTCCCCTTTCAGAGGGATACCTGGCTTCAGAGAGATAGCAGTCACTCGGGCCCAGGGATCCAGGTTGCCCAGCTCCTTCCCATTACCTCTGTTTTCCTCCCTTCCTGTCTATCCTCTCTCACCTGCAGATGGAGGCGCTAAGAAGCTGTCTGTGCCATGACCTCTCACAGCCCTGCTGACCCTCTTACATTCTTCCTACCCCCTGCAGGATGTAGAAGGGAGCCCAACTTTCCTAACTGCTGCACCCAGCCAGCAATGCAGGTCCTATTAAAAGTGTTATCCAGATATAGACACAATGGGAGCATGGCTACTGCCATTTTCTTTTGGGAGAGGGGCAGGATTGGGGGGCGGGGAACCCAATAAACTTCCAGGGCTGACTCATACTGATGCTTGGTGGGTATCTCTAAGCTTAGAGCCAGAGACAGGTGCCATCCATCTTCAGACAGACCTGATTGCGGGGAGTGGGTGTCCCTGCTTGACTAGATAACTGTCTGGGGGCTCTAAAGAGCCTCTAGGCTCATCTTTACAGGGCTAACAGTCACCTGATATGATGAAGCCTAGGCAGGAGCCTTGCCCAGCAAAGACTCTCCCTCTCCTGTGACTAATGGACCAGGCTCACTCATACAGACCCCCTGCTTGAATCCAGCTAGCCTGGGAACTGACTGTTTCAAATGGGCTGTGCAGAGCTAAGCTGTTGATCCATCATATCTAGTCCCACACTGGCGTTTACTGGAGACGTTGTTCTGAGATGAGAGTAGGAATGGGGGGAAACACAGGGGTTGTTTTCATGCTCTCCATTTGCCTTTTGTTGTTGCTGTTTAACATTATTACTTATTATAATAATAATTATTATTGTGTGTGTGCATGATGTGTGTGCATAAGCATGTGTGCTACCATGTTTGTATATTATTATTGTGTGTGCATGATGTGTGTGCATAAGCAAGTGTACTACCATGGTTGTATATTATTATTGTGTGTGTGCATGATGTGTGTGCATAAGCATGTGTGCTACCATGTTTGTATATTATTATTGTGTGTGTGCATGATGTGTGTGCATAAGCATGTGTGCTACCATGTTTGTATGAGGATCAGAGGACAACTTAGAGAAAATGGTTTTCTCCTTCTACTTCTATCTGGGCTCCAGGGACTGAACTCAGGTTTCCAGGCTTGCACAACAACCACATTTGCCCACTGAGCCACCTAGACAGCCCCTCCCCCCACACTATTCCCTCCGAGTGCTGGGATTATGAATGTACCTGGGTTTTGTTGTGGTTGTTTGTTGCTGGGGATTGGACCCAGATTTCATATATGCTAAGCAAGCCTCACTGAGCTGTCCTCACAGCCCAGTATCGGCATGTTTTTTTGGTGTTTTGTATATGCATTATTATTTCAATTATAATAGTGAAAGTGGCGCCATTCTCTGCCTAATTCAGGGCATTGTTAGTTTAGGTGAATGTGCTACTATATCCCTTGGGGAGAGCTGTTGCCCTGAGGCCTCACATTCCACAATAGAAGGGTTTTTTTTTTTTTTTTTTTCCAGACTACAAGGGTTCTTGGGGGCAGGAGCTGTCTGGCAAAGAGACTTGGGCCAGTTAGAGGGAGACACCCGAAGGCTTCCCTTTTGTGGAGTGAAGCCCGTCTACTGTCCTCTGAGGCCTGTGCTTCCAGCCATCCTGCTTATTGAGGTGTGGAAAAAAGAAAGGAAGGAAGGAAGGAAGGAAGGAAGGAAGGAAGGAAGGAAGGAAACAAGTAGCCTAGCCAATAAAAATAGATGAAGCAAATTAGAATAAATGAAAAGATATTAAAATAATATAAAAGGCAATATGCAGCAAAATGATTAAATGAACTAAAAATAACCCCTGTTCAGCCCCACAGCTCACCAGCTGGTCAACTCTGAGGTGGCCAGGCACAATCACTGGTTCCCATGAAGCCTGCCCCCCTGCATTGATGGGGAGGAGGCTGGGGAAGAAGGGCTCTCTTGCCATGCAGTCCCCAGAGTGCATGAATAGCTGCCCCTGCTCACCACAACAGAACTGGAGTCTGAAGCCCAGTGAAGATCAGACCTCTGAGGGGTTCTGAAGACAGGAAACAGGCGTGGTAGTGAGTCATGACCAGACAGCTCTCTCCAGCCTGCTTCCCACCTCTCCCCTGTCAGGAAAGCAGACTTCAGTCCTTTTTTTTTTTTTTTTTTTTTTTTTTTTTTTTTTTTTTTGGTTTTTCGAGACAGAATCCCAACACTCGGGAGGCAGAGGCAGGCGGATCTCTGTGAGTTCGAGACCAGCCTGGTCTACAAGAGCTAGTTCCAGACTTCAGTCCTTTGAGGGGGATCCTAAGCCCCGAGATAGCAGCGTCCGGGCAGGAGGGTCTGCAAAGACCCAGCATTGAGCTACACGTATAACGCGCCCTTTCGGAGCACCAACTTGATTCCTCCTCAAGGCAGGGCCCAGTCAGGAGACCCCAGCATTCCTCCTGGGTTTAAGGTCCCTGCGGTGCTAGAGGGCACCTCTGTCAGACTGGGAGAGCAGGAGGTCTAGCCATCTTTCTGGTAGCTTCTTTTCTGAGTTCCATAGGCAAGGGCTAGGAAGGAGTCGCAATTTATGCCTCCCTGTGTGGGAACACTCCCACATCGGGACGGACATGGAGAGCCTGGCACTAGGGGGAAGGCAGCAGCATGGCTTCAACCTCACCAGCACTGCGACCTCACCTTCTCCAACTTGTGACGAACATTGTTCAATGGACAGGAAGGGGTCCTCGTGCTGGGTTGTTGAGGTCCGTGGTCAGGGACAAAGAAATATTTGCTTAGAATTAATCCCCGCCACTTATAACAGCTTCCTGCTTGGAGACCAAGCGTTCCCCAAGTCTTCATAAGTCTCACCACCGATTAATAGTTAAGGTTTGAACTTACATTTTGAGGCTCTCCACCATCCAGGAATTTCCCCCGGGGGAGGAAACTTTCCCAGGCACTGAGCACACTG